>NC_133821.1:72682823-77482823 GCF_047830755.1 Zonotrichia albicollis | reverse complement strand
CTACAGATACCTCTTTTAGCCCTAGGCACAGGAATAAATGACAAATTGGGCAATATGCATAATGCAGACATAAAGATGAACAGTAATTCAGCTGCTGCTCAATTCTATATTATATATTACAAGCTGGAGAGAATTAAATCAAATTTCTAAGCAACATGGGTTTAATGGATGCATGTCTGTTTTGCTCCTGTTAACGCATTATTATTCCACATAGGTTTATCTTCTAATGTAGATTTTTTTGCATTTGGTGACTATTTCTCTAGTAAAATAATTTTCTTTGCTACAAATTTTGCTTCTGCTGCTCAAAATCTTAGGTGAAAACCTCACATAAAAACATACAGTTATTGATTTTGAGACAACTATTTTGTAATATATTATTTAAAATCTGTTCCATAAGAGATCAGTAATATTTTAACTGAATTTTGTGGGGAAACACAGTGATGGAAATGAAGTGTAAACTGTCACCTTAACTTCTTAATTTTTTCATATTCATAATCCACTTATGTGCCAATTCTAAATTTCTTGTTTTAAAGGTACATTTCTTACTTCGACATGAAAAATGTTGAGATTTTTCTACTATTTCCTGTTTATGAATTGTCCTCCGTATCAGCATCTATCTGGTCCTCCACTATGTGCTTGATTTTTTTAAAAGGCAGAAAAATTAACTAGGACTACTTTACAATTGTTAGGAATGTAATGATTTTGTACATTCGGGATCAATGATCAGAGATTTATATCAATGATACATATTGCACAACATTTAAGAGATAAATTAATCATCTGACTTTTCATGAAGTATAAACAAAAGAAGGCATGAATTTAGAGAAATTTATAAGTTAGATTTTTGTAAACTATTTCAGTATATTTGTTGCTGTTCTTTGATAGGTCTAACTTTTACTATCTGAGATGTGTTGAATTAGTCCTGATTCTGGTTTCAATTCAGGCACTACAGGGTATTATTGCACTTTACTCTCCGTGCTCTTCTTCCCTTCCAGAAGAAGGAAGAGGGAGCTGTGGAAAAGGAAATGGTGGGAGAGGGATGTTGCTGTCCTTGCCTGATGAGGAAGCTACACCAAAAACTTGTTGAGCTTGGGCTACAGGAATTGGAAGCTGAAGACTACTTCTTGCTTCGTGTCTCTAAAATCATGATAACTCTTGTGTGCTTTCTGCAAGTAAATGAAGCTGAAATTTCCACTAACTCATACACAGAGAACTACTCTAACCCTTTGAAAATGCTGTATTACTTTCAGCTTTGTTGTTGCTGTGTATCTGGCCTCTTTGATCATTTTTTTTTCTCCTTCACTGTAAAGCTTTCTCTCTTGACTTCACAAAAGTCAAAGAAATCAACAGAAGGCTTTCAGATTTAATTTGAAACATTTCTCATTTTGAGTTTCATCGGTCAAATCCTCTGATCTGATTTTCTTATCCCTTCAGACTCTTCACAATCTCAAAGGAAAACAGCTCTCAGGCCACAGGACTACATCTATACATCTTCAAAATCCTGTATCTAGGGCTGTTTCATCTGTTGTAAACCTGGAGCTTTGCACAGGTGAGTGATTAGCTCTGCCCTAAAAAAGTTGGGAATGTAGTTTGAAATGAAATTTGATTCCTCCCTTTTTAGAAGAAGCGGTACTGTTTGAAAATGAAATACAGGCCTTTTGTTTGACGGCTACTCCATTATATTACAGCCAGCCTTCCTGTACTCGTATAAAAAAGCAAAATGTGAAATGGTGATATTAAAAAAAAAAAAAAAGACATCGTAATTGCACAAGAAAATGGCAAGCCTAATATTTTTATGTGATTTTAGTAGGCAGATTCTTCCCAAGAAATAGCTTTCCTGACAAAATCACATTCTACTGTTGCATTTCATATGGGTCTTAAGGAGCTGGTTACATAAGCTGAAGGCCAACTACATATTTAATGCCTCAGTTCAAGCTGATTTCAAGCTGATATTGCACAATACAGACCCTTATAAATAAACTATTATTCATGGAACAGTATTTGACTGTATAATGAAGTCATGAAAATACCTACATCTGCCCAAAATGCGTTTAATATATTTGGTAACTGGCAAGATTTCATTGCCTTGCTATTAGCCAATTCCAAATGATTTAGAAAAAAATAATTTTTTTCCAGTACATCTATAGACATTGAAGTGTAGTAGGAAGTAATCTCAATACTCTACAACTTGGGTGGGGCAAACCACTGATAAGCTGCAGTCTACAAATGTCTATTTGCCCCATTTTGGCTGAGTATTCTCCAGCAATGCTGCATTTCCCTACAAAAACTTCTGTAAGAACATGTTCTGACTCTCTTTGTTTCTGGTTTTGCTAATAAAATTTATTTAAAATAAGTTTCAGGGAAGATTGCCATTCAGAATAAATTTAATAAACTCCATTGACATAGATGGAATTTTGCTGTTTATACAAACTGACACTCTGGGTCTATATATATGCAAAGGCTGAACTCGATGACCTTGGGGGTCTTTTCCAACCTTAATGATTATATGATACTGCACTGTATTGTTTTCCATCTGCACATGATTGACATTCACTATTTGATTTTCTGAGCTAAAAGACAATAGTCAAGTTTCTTGAAAGTATTCAGCAATTTCTTTTTTTACATTTTTATGTGTTTCCTGTATTTTCTTTCACCAATTTCAACAAAGGACTTTTAAAAGTGTTTGTTTTAGATAGGCTACTGCCTGAAAAATGCAAGCAATAGATTATTTTCCCTTCCTTGTGTTTCCATCCTAGCAGAAAAACTATTAAAGCAGGCAGAAATCTGATTGCAGTCACTGTTTTCAAGCATTCTGGAAACTGGTAAATTTTTATTTCTGTGGTGGTAAGAGAAAATATTTGTGTGTATCTAAAACATTAAAGTTTATATAAAATGAATTAAGTTTTAGGATTTTTTCCTATTTCAAGAAATACATTCATGCAAGTGGTCTGCACAGGAAAAAAACAAATCATTTATTACCCTTTCAGTTCCTTCCTCTTGCTATTTCATTTTCTCCAGTCTGTTTACTTATTTTCACCATCTCTCTCCAAAATATTTAAAGACAGCTACCTTTTCAAGTTTCCTCTTATGCTATTTTTTGGTTAGATCAACCAAGTAGAATGCTGAAACAGTGCCCCACAGCTGTTGGTACCCAAATGCAAACAATGAGCATGATTCAAATATCTGTCAATGAGTGAAATACGAACACAAATTTTGATAAATAATAAACCTGAATAAATATTTAAGTTAATCATGGACAGCCTGTAATTTTGGAAAATAACGCAAATGACCTGAGTATATTACTTGTTCACTGAATTTGTTTCTTAGCATCAGTTAAAAGACATGCAGATGGTCTTTCTTGTTGTAGTCTGGACGCTTCTTTCTGAAGTACATGGGTATTCCAACAGCACTGAATGCACCGTTTTGCTTCAAGAAATATATAACATATTAAATATGCACTCTTAAAATTTATTAATATTAATCATACTTATGGGTACATTATCAGAAAAGGAGACTCATCTAATTTTTAAGGCTCCTTCAATATATTTTAGAATATGTATTCAGAGTTGATCTACTTATGACAAAGATGCCTGAAGACATGCAGGCAGGCTTTTGAATACTGTATCATCTGATTAATATTTAAGATCTAAAGAAAATTGATAAGGCAGCTGCAGAAGAGTGACATCAAATCTAGGGAAACGTTTCTTTCCCTGGAGGGCTTTTGACCAATGGAGCTCTGTGTAATTTCTTACCAAATGTGAATATTTCAGGTTCTTTAAAGGTAGTTTTGCAGCAAAATTCAACTGTGTGTGGTGTGCAGCTGTTGGGGATATTTGGATTTTGTCATATTTTGCTTTTCATTTAAAAACAGTTTCATAGTTTTTCCTCATTTATAGAAACTTCCCATGATACTGTAAGGATAAAATTTGTAGTAGTACCTGAAATGGTCATGTTAATATTGAACAACTGTTCACACCAAAGAGGAATACAAAAAAAAAAGGGAAAAAGAAATAATAAGAAGATGTGTGATTCAGAGATAGTAAAGGCAAACTGTAGGTATACAGTTCAATCACCTTGAAATCCAGCCCATGTATTCAGCTTTGTGGTGCAGATTTTAGGGCAGGCCAAGTAATTTAAGAAACCAGTTACGCAAATAAGAATTATCTAAAATTTTTTACAATGATCTTGTCTTGAAAATCTTCAAGTCACGTATGTAAACATCTACAATTATTTCTAAGAGTTCAGTACCTGTATACTGTTTTAATCTATGTTGACATAAAAGAATATTTAATACAATCATATAGCATTGTAGTCTGGAAACACCCTATACAGAAATGAATTTGGTTTTGTAAATATTTTAATACATTTTTGGCTTTCTTGCACAAATACATGGAATGGTAAGAGTAATAGTAATTTAGCAATAGTGATTGTAAATTTAAACTTTTTTCTTAATCTCTTTGGAATTTCATATTTTCAAAATTTCTTCCTTTGAGAGAAATTAGCAGAGATGCTTAGAAACCCTCAAAGAATGTTATGAGGAATTTACAAAGCAATGTCATCTATAATTTCCACATTTTTCTGATTAGTGCCTTTCGAGAAATGTTTTCCAATGTTCCTTGGGTAGACCCCTTATTCATATTTATACTGTATTTTAAAGAGGTTCTATTTTTCCCTGTATGAACAGTTTTAGGTATTGGAGATCTCTACCTTTTAGATGCAGAGTAGCCTAGAGAGTATGTGAACATGGCAAGTTCTTTGGGACAATGTCTGTCTTTGGGTTTCTGTAGTGGTTTTGCCAAAATGAAAGGTGAAGGAGCTGAAGGAACAGTAGTAATGAATCATCCTCATTGGTACTGGAGCCTGGATAGGTAGGGTGAATCACCTCCTGAAGATTGTTGTCTCTCTTCATTAAATCAGGGCTAGGGGAGAGGTGACAGCATGGACAAGACAGCTAACTCTCAGAATGTCAATGCTAAAGGAAAAATTTAAACAAATTTTACATAAGTGCTCAGGATCTCTTTTATTTTCTCTTTAATTGGATAACTGGAGAATGTTATTTCTTTCAACAGTATGCATTTATGATGTAGAAAGTACTCTTCATTAGCCCAGAATTATTCACCTTCACATTTAAAAGTAGCTAAGGCTGTCAGAAAATTTAAGTTTATATCAATGTGTGAAATATTTACACATAAAATCATCATTTATCTGACCTAAAGTCAGCATTTCACCTGTAGTAAAATGGAAGAGAAAGCACCTAACAGAGAATGTTCATCCCAGGGCAAACTCAGTGAAGGCATCCTACACACCTGATATCTGAATGATTTGAAACTGAATGTTCCAATTCTTGCCCACCATCACAGTAAATCAGGTTAACAAGCCTCTCTCTCTTATTTGCAGATTATAAAAGGAGCCTGAAATAAATAAGATTCTTTAAACAATAATTTTAAACCATATACTTAAAATGCTGATGTTGTTTACATCAGCATTTACATTTTGAGTTTCACTCTGTGACACCCAGAGTAAAAACTTTTGGACACACAGAGAGGTACACAAATATTTTTGGGGATATACACATCTTCCTGCAGGTCCTTGTGTTTGGTAGTGTGATGCTTATATATCAGCTTCTTTTTCTAGGAACTGCTCTTTTGGGTTGTTGTTTTTCAGAGTGCCATTATTCACACAGTTTTTTCTTAGGAGATATCATGTCTTAGTCTCTGGAAACCCACAGGAAAATAGCTGAGTGAAAGCACTGGGATAAGCACCATTAAAATACACATAGAGTGACATAAATATTTGCATGTTGTTGCCTGGGTGATATTTTTGCACATATGGAAAGCATGTGGTAAAATAATCATTCTGCAAAAAAGATGACCGCATGAATTACCAGAGAGAAATGCATTAAATATAAACATTCAAAGATCCTAAATTTCTTTCTTAACCTGATTATTTCTCCTTTCCTGCCCTGTCACTCCGTGGACAAGGGATGGGGAGTAAAATCAGTAGAACCTGTGTGTTGAAATAAGAGCAGTTTAAGATTGAAATAAAGTTAGGAATAAGAAGAATAAGAATAAGAATAAGAATAAGAATAAGAATAAGAATAAGAATAAGAATAAGAATAAGAACAATGAAATGGAGAGGGAAAAAGAACTGAACCCCAGAACAAGTGATCCACAATCCAAAGGCTTGCTGACTGTGGGCCTACCCTATTGGGCTGAGAAAAATCTTTTCGTCATGCAAACATCTGTTGAACCAGACTGAGCAGACATATGCATCTGAAGGGTGATTCAAGTAAATGTAATATCATACACTCAGTACTATATTGTTCAAATACTCTTTCTCTTATCTCCTCCTTAAAGCAGATATATCCCAAATTCTTGTAGGATTGAATATAATCCCTTTATAAGTGCTAACAGGATATGAACCTACGCAGGTATACATTAATGCTCAACTTACGTGAGTTTTAACACTTGAAATACGAACACCATCACAGAAGTGACTTGCAAATTAGTATAGTACCACTGAAAGCAATGGAAAGATGCTGAGATACATCACACAGTTTTGGCCTTGACTGCATGAAAAGATTATTGTTATTGCTATTGCAATACATATTGACTCAGCTCTTTAGTATAGTGTTGTTAATTCCAAACACCTAGTCTTAGTAAATGTATGATTTTTCTTAATGCTTTTAGATAAAGACAAAAGTATATGTCTATGAACTCAGAAAAGAAGTTGGCTAGAGAGAACACTTGGGGTACAAAACTCAGTGCCAATCATGTATTTCAGCAATTTCAGCAACTTAATCCACTTCTTTTACTTATTTGATTGCTGCAAATACAACGTCTTTCAGCTAATTCTCCGAGATTTAGATTATGAAAGCTCAAAATCTGACCAATTTAAGGAATGTTACATTTGTAAATGTACTCTATGCATTATGTGCATTTTATGCTTAATGGTTTTAAACCTTTCATTTTCAGATTAAAAGACTCTATAACGGGAAAAGGAGAATATAGAGTAAACACAAATCCAGTAACCCAATCTTTTTTTCTGAGTAACACTTTCTTTTAATGGCACATTTAGCTAACACTGAATTACAGAGGAGTTCTGACAGAAGAACATATGATGTCTGCATTAATATCAAATTAATCCTTTATGATCAATGTTATTGTCATGGAAAAAAGACTAATTAATTAAACAAGTCACATAAAATAAAGTGTCCTTTATGCAGCTTTTAAATCATAGTTGGATATTAATTACTAATTTTCTTGAAATCAGAAGATCCACTTGTTTCCATTCAGCTTCATGCCTTGAAGAGAGACTTGAACTGCAGTGTCCTTCAGTGATGGGGAATACATTGTATGGGTTCAGCAAAAATGAGCATTTATCAATTATTATCCACTATTGCAGGTAGTGAAGCACTCTGCACTCCTCAAAATCAACACCTAATACCCAAATAAAATTAACTGACAATCCAGTCTTTTTATTGATGTTACTTGGCTTGTTCTGAGATCTTGGAGCAGATGGAAAGACTACTGGGGTAACAGCAGTAGGATGTATCACTTTTCTACTTGCTCATATCTTCGGGTGGGGGGCCACATATCAGAGAGCAAAGGTAATCTCTGAAGAGCTTTGACACTGGGCATCTCTCTGAGAATGCCCAGCATGTTTTTCCTGTTGTTACTTCACAGATATTGGGTAATACAAATCACTTAAATACAGTGAACAATGATAGCAATGTCAGACCCTGGTTCAAATTGTAGATCCTCCACAGAGTTAAAGATCCTGCAGAGCTGCTTGAGAGAGCAAGAAATGTCCATTGATCTAAGAATCACACAATTCTGTAAAACTCACTGAACATAATAACCTCTTGTCTTTGAGAGATAAGACTAACTAATATGACTTGCAGCCTAAGAAATTTTGATATTTCTAACTTGTTTCATTATCTTTTGTGATTGTTATTACAGAAGGCCAGAGGACAAGTACTGGATTCCATGTCACTTACGAAGGTATTAGAATGTGATTCTGTATTGGAAGGAAAATTGAAAATAATTTTTGCTGTTGCCGGGTCCTTGTTTTGAGCTTGTCTTTCTTCCCCTTTTTAAAAAAGGAATCAAGTGTGAATGAGTAATTTCAGAAGTAAATTTACATGTCTTGATAGGTGAAAGTTTTCAGAACACAGCCTCTCTTATCACAAGAGTTTTGTGGGTTTTTCAGTGAAAGTACTAGCTTGGGCCTTGGCACATCTCCATCAAAATTGATATTAAGTTTAAAGGTATATTTGAGGTTAGGTTATCCCTAATTCAAGTTAAGAGCTTTAAACATAGATGTACCTCAAGTCAGTACTCATATCATCAGACATAGAAAGCGTGACAAAAGAGAGTCAAATCAGTATCAAATCCTTCTGAGTGAAGTTTTAGTAAAACTTGAAGAGCCATTAACTAACTTTTACCAGTGTTTTAGTGTTTTTTCAGCTGCACTGTTACAAGACTGATTTATTTCAATTCAAAATGAAATATTATTGAGGTGCTTCAGCCAAATATAATTCAAATGTAAATCTGCATTTTTTTTTCATGAAAGAGAATTCACAATAACAGATGATAATACAAGTATGTATAAAGTCTGACAGTGAGAAACAGGTAATGAGTAGATCCTATAATAGACATGCAGTCTTTGATAAATGCATCTTATTGTTTTAATGAAATTATGATATTCTACTCTTTAGGCTAACCTGAAATAGCTTTGCTTTTTCTTTCGCCACACTTCTAATGACACACTTGTGCCTTAGGATTTTCCTTGTGATAAAAATATTCTTATAAATGACAATGAATATAAAAACAGTCTGTAAAGTACAATAATGTATTTCTAGCATAGCTGAACAATCTATTCTAATAAATTGTTTTACACTTAAACCTGTATGATATGAATTAAAATGGTGAGTATCATTCCAGACTTTCTTAAGCCCATCTAATTAAACAACTTTGGTGGGAGAAAAATTATATTTACTTGGTTATTTCCTCCAGTGGGTTTTTCTTGGACAGCTCTATTACTTTAGAAGTCCAGGAATACTGAAGTCCCCCAAAAGTTCCTGATGTTGCCCATTTCTGTGTCTTTCCTTGGAGTAATAGTAAATTCATCATACATTATAGCTTAAACTCAGTTTTCCAAAACATGATAGTTTACAAAATTATAGTATGGGCTATAATATTTGTTGTTGATTCATGCCCAGCCTGAGACAGAAATTCTGCTGCCTTCCAGGAGAAAATGATATTTCCTTGAATGAGAAGGGTATATGACAATTTTAAAGGCAGGCACTAGCAGTTTGATATAAAAAAAAAAAAAAAAGTTTGCTATTATATGACTATTCTGCAGATCATGAAGCTAGAGATTCTTAA
Organism: Zonotrichia albicollis; assembly: GCF_047830755.1. Lineage (NCBI taxonomy): Eukaryota > Metazoa > Chordata > Aves > Passeriformes > Passerellidae > Zonotrichia > Zonotrichia albicollis. The sequence goes on along the minus strand of NC_133821.1, from coordinate 77,473,434 downwards.
TATTCAGTTTAATATTCTGTGGTATCTTCATACAGAGCAGTAACATCACCATCCCATTTGCTGCACTATGTGCAGTAAATACTGAATTACATGCTGGTCTCATCTACACCAGTGTCATTCCAAAATAACAGTTCAAATCAGTAAAACAAATTTCCCTGGAAATTAATCAGGTTGAATCCCTTTGCGAGGGCAGAGAACTGAGCTCTACCATGGCCTTTCTCCTCATCCTTTCCGTCCCAGACTCCTGTTACTGGCTTTGTACATGGAAAGGGGACATATAAGGAAAGTATGAACATAGAATTAGGCCTGAAATTAGCTTGAAGAATGGCTAAGGTTACATTAGCTTTAACATCTTCACAGACCCAAAAGTTTTTAGGAAGATACCAGTTCTTTTTGTATGCGTGCTGCTGTGTGAGAAATAATGTGGTACGGAAATGTTCAAGCTTCTTTCAATCATCTTGTCTTCTTTACAGACTGAGAAATTGAGGGTCTAAGATACACATCAGACAACTTCTAAAATGAATCTGAATCTCATCCTAAGATTTAAACTAAAATATGAATGTCTGTAAGAACTCAGGCTGACTGTAGGTATTTTCCTAGGTTTTACAAGCAGAAAAGGATTCATCCAGTGCAAGTGTTAAGAAATCTCTTCAGATGCTCCAGGGTATCAGAGACATGTCAAATGGCTGACAGATAGGACCTGGGACATATGAAAGACTAATGCTGCTGTGAAGGATCAGCTGAGACAGAAAGAAAATATCCCAGATTATCTAAACTGCTGTTAATTGCCTATATATAGGCAACTGAAACCCTGCCTCTGTTAAGAAAGTTTTAGATACTTGATATTTCTAAGAAGAGACAATTTTGGTTTGATTTTTGACATGGTAATGTTTGAAGTTTTGGCTTTACTGAAATCACCTTATTTCTGTGACAAGATAATATTCTTGGGTAATTACTTCTAAAGCATAAAAGGTGATATTAGAATGTTAAAGGCTACATTTGACTTTGCATATTAGATTCAAAGCTATTTTGGAAAGTTCAGGTTATTTAAAATACCACACTTTCTTTCTTTGTTTTTAAATTTTGCATAGTAGCTTTATAAATAAGAGCTCTCTGACAGCTTGGACAGAAATCTCCTAGGAATGATCCAGACATCTTAGTGTCATAAACTATAATATCTTCAGTGATTCTAAAATCCATCCCCTAGTCTGAATTTAACCTTTTGGATTTGAGCACTGCCTTTTTAGATCTCTTCTAGACTGTGAAGGAAAATTACTCTCTCTCCTTAGCCTATACAAACATAGGTTTACAATGTTTTCACCTTTAAGTATGAATTTGAATAATGCGTGACATAATATGAGAGGATGGGCCATTTAAATTGAGTTAGCACTGCATGCCATCATATTTTGAATCTCCAGGCTTGTGTATGCTTGATTACTCAGATTCAATGTTACATTAATTTTCTTTTTTTTATTTAATATCAGAGAGTATGTCCTCCAAATCCTGTAATGGTGTCTTTATAGCCAAAGTAAAGGTGGCAAATGTTGGACAGTATATTAGTGCAAATATGCAAATATAAACAAATTCATTGAAATTGTGTACTGGCCACATTCCAGATGTTGAGAGTAGCTATCAGAGCAGTAGGTACATCTCTGCATACTCAAATAACGTCTTTGGGTTGAAAATTTGATGTAGAATGTTTAGATGGAAAAAAAATGTGACATTTTTTATGATCAGAGGAAATCAGCATTAAGAAACAGCTCAATTTAAACATTTCTTATTTCTCCACACATATATGTGAGGCACATGCTTCTTATACTCAAAAAACTGATTTCTTGCAACCTCTTGGGGAAAACAGAACATCCTTTGCAGCTCTGTAAGCCTTTATAGCTCAGATTCAGGGTCTATTTCAGGAATTTTTCAGAACTTGTCAATCTTGCAAATAAGTATACATTTTCTTTAAATTTCTCTTTTCTTTTTACATTTGGTATAGTCTCTCTTTGCAGTCAGGAACTGTGATGCAAAACCTGCTTTAAAGAATGAAAGAAATAATAAAGCAATAGATGGGTTTTGCTAGCCATGAAGGCAGAAAAATAGGTAGCTGAACACATTCTAAGTGTTGTCTTTTAAGTTGAATGGATCAGCGAAAGGAGTTAGGTCTTTCCTCCCTGGAGAAGATAAGGATCATCACAGACCCTTCCCAGGGTCACACACTGACCTGCAGGGATCAGACACAGGGTGTAAATCAGGCTGGATTACCTTAAATCCGTCATCTTCCTCCTGATTTACATCCAGGTAGCCAGGAGGATTTACCCCCAGTACCTGCCTTGAGTGTCCCACCCCCAGAGGAGCACCGGGAAAAGACAAAAAAGACAGGCTCTTTCAATATCGATCTTGCTCATAAATCTCTTTTATTTTCTTCCCTTCTTTGGCTGCAAATGGAGATTGATGAGAGCAGTCCAGCAGCTCCTCACCTCTGAGGGTCATTTGTCTGTGTTCCTGGTAGGGGTGGCACATCACAGTTCTCCAACACTTAAAGATGACTGCAAAGGGAATGGAGGTTCTCTCTTCACAAAGAGCCACATGGAGAAGACAAGAAGCAAAAGGTACAAGTTCCACTGGGAGAGGTTTCACTCAGTTATAACAAAGAATTTTTTTTACACAAGAATAATAATTCACTTGAAAAGCCGACTCAGGGATGTGTTGGTGTCCCTACCCACTAGAAGCTTCCAAGATACAACTGGACACTGTGCTAGATGACTTCTGGCTCCTATTTCCATGAAATATGCGACAAAGGGAACTCTTGAGACCCCTTCACACTTGGGCTGTTCCATGTTTCTGTGAATGGACATATTCAGAAAGCATTTTGAAACAAGAAAAATTTACTTTGATGTGAAAACTAGTAGGTAAATGGTTAAAAAGTCCTGTGGATAAGAAGATTGCATCTTGTGAGGAGATTAAAATGTATTGGTTTACCTAGCCTAGAAAGGGCCTTAAATGAGCCATAAGTGCTGTTTTTAAATTATACTTTAAGGAGGAGAGATACTTAAGCAAACAGATAACTGTGGTGCAAAAGCAAATAAACATGGACAACACTAGACACATTTAAGCTAAAAGCTCTAAGAAGGTTTTTAGCTGTAGAATGAATTATGTTCTTTATGTTCCAACAACAACCAGAAGAGTAGATACATTTACAGATGAACAGTAACAGCAGTAAAGGGAAATTAAGGGTGTAGTGAGTATAGCTATTTTTAGAAATCAGGTAAATACAGATGTTATGACTTGATCCTCGTAAATGTGTAAGTAAATAAGACAACCAAATCATCCAACTTAAAACTTGATTTGCCTCCTTCTTCCATCTTGCAAATTCTGAAATAAAAAGCAATTTCCAGGAAGCAGCATGTTCTTAGCACTTGTTATTTTTAGTCCCTGAAGGTCATGATGAGGCAGACCTTGGTGCCAGGTGGACTTGTCCCACAGTAAAGGGATGCATTTCCATACTTGCAGCACTGCAGCAGGACCATTTATTTTCTGGCTGGAGAAATGAATTGTGTGCCTGTAAACATCCCAAGGGCTAGAACTTCGCAGAGAGATCTGGGGAGTGGAGGGGTCTAGCGCAGGATATATGATGGAGCTGCTGTGGAGAGGAAGTCTGGGAAGAGCTGACACTTCTTTCCTCAGGAATTGCCCTGATCTTTCCTCCACCAGCATAAAACTTGCTCTTTAATAAGAGCCGGTGACATCATGTTATTACAGCCTGGTGTAACCTTGCAAGTGTCTTTGTACCCTGGAGTCAAGAAAAGAAAAAGCCTTCAAGCATAGAAGGGTCTCGGTGCCAGAAAAATTCATTAAAGCAACCCTCAGGATGCCATGAAGTTCCCATTTTAAAATGCCAAAAACAATGCAGGCAGTTTGAATGTTAACCTGCAGATAAAAGACGCTTTCTTTATATTCCCAAAGATGCAAGTTTTGACCTTCTACTCATCATTCCATATTTGCAGATAGTGGAGAACAGAACCTCCAGGGCTAGGAGAGTGAGAGAATAGGGGCATTCAAGGGAAAGCACATCTTTCATTGTGTGTGACAGGCAAAGAAAATGCTCCATTTTCTGAAGTTATATTTCAATAGATCACAGTCTTTGTTTATCAAATACAATATTTTATGTTTCTATTACAAACTTGAGTTTAGTCTTCCTTTCTGCAGAAATGAAAACTCTGAATATTATCAGGAAAAAAAAAAAGGAGGTGATTTTAATCTAAATTCTGTCTGCACAAAGCTCTTTTCATTACAAGCCCAGAAGCCAAGCACAACATCTCTACAACACTTGATTAGGATCCACTGAGTATTAAGTATAAACTTACACACATAAGTTTCTTCCTTCACTGCTGCAGGTAGGATATTGAATGCTGTTTTCTCCCTTTGTCTCTTTTCCTAAAGACTCTTCTGTCTCTTTGTTATCCTGTGCTGAAAATAAGGGTTTTTCATGTACAAAACCTAAATCTGCCATAAGAAACTCTGCTGAACCAACTTGTTGCAATACACTAGCAAGAAAAATCTACTGGGAGAGGAATGGTATAAAGGTAATCTAGAGGATTAGGAGCGACACAGTCAACATTTAAAGATTTTGCAAATGGAAAACTAGCAGAGGTCTGAGTAAGGTGGTTGAGATTATTGTAAGGTTCACAGAGATGAGCAGAAAATATGAACATTGAAAGAAATGTGAATTCTGAATCACTAAGAAACTATATTTATCTTTTAAAACACTTTTTATTATTTCTCATTTTAGGAAGAAAATGTCAAATTAAATTGCCAAATAATAAAAAGTGAAATTGCCTTCTTATCTTAAGGAAACTGAAAATATAGTAAGACATAATACAAGTAGGTATTTTAGTAGTTAGAGGTTGGGGCAGCTGGAAAAATTGTTTTGGTTCTCATCAAGTCATTTTAGATGTAATACCTCTGTGCCTGTGGAGCCAGTGGGACATACTGGCAGCACAATGCAGTAGCAGATATTATTCACTAATAGTTACAGATATGCTGTATCATTTCTGTAGGACACTGAGACACAAACATATGTGCAATAGGCAGCTTTAACAGAAGTGAAATTAGGCTACCTACTCTTTGCCATATGCATATATGTACATGCCATATGCACATTGAAAGTCCATTTGCGTAGGGTCTGTTTCAGGTTTTGCCTTCAATTTTCCAGTCATAAATTAAATTGTAGTCATTAATGCCATCCATTCTAAACAACCCTTAATCTTTCCTTACTACCAGTCAATATGAGTGAGAAGTGACAAGTACATACAAGCAGCCACTGTTGTGCAAATTTTAGATTCAAATTGCAAAGGGCTGAATTCTGAATAAAAAAATGCAGAAAAATAGGTCTTTTTATACATAATACTAGTAATAGAAGTTTGGGGGTTATTTTTGCAGGACAAGGGGAAATTACTTTATACTAAAAGAAGAGAGGTAATGTCTACTAGATGTAAGGAGGAAACATTTTACAGTGAGGTAAAACAGTGCCACAAGCTGCCCAGAGAGATGCTGGGTGCCCCAACCCTGGAAACATTCAAGGTCAGGTTGGACAGGTCTCTGAGCAACCTGTTCTATTTGAAGATGTTCCTGTTTTTTGCATGGGCATTGGGCTAAATTACTTTCAAAAGTCCCTTCCAGCCCTTCTATAATTCTATGATTATTCCTTGTTCCAGTTTTATTTATTTATAGATTCATAAGATGCATTATTTTGGAAAAAAAACACAGTTTTGTGTGAATTTGGGGCTTCATCATATACATTAGCAGTTTTTGCATTTTAAATGATAATAGTAGTTTAAAGATTTGTAAATTATTCAGGAAATTTTCTTATCTCCTGGTTTTGTTTTGTTGGTTTTATTAAATGAGACAAATAGCAGCTTCAGTTAGAGGTGTTATTATACTTTGCCAAAATGCTATCTAATATTTATTTGTAAAGGTTAAATGAACTTTCACAAAATGCTTAGTCAGGGATGTCTTATAGAAAGTAATTTTCAGAGATCATGTTTAAGAAAACATTAATTTCCATCACAACACCTAGGGTAAACTAGCTTCATTCTCTTACTGGTACTTTCAAAAACTTCTCTGGATGTGGAATAAAGCAATGGAGAATAAAATAAAAGGTTCTGTGAGCCTCTCCAAATTTCTGTTGCCATTAAAATAATCATTAAAGAAGTCATCTGTCTCTACCTGATTAAAGCAGCTGCTTCTGCACTCTAGGGGATGTTTGGCTGGTAAACACCTGAAAACAAATCTGTCAGGTGCAGACACCATCTCAGAGAGGTTACAGAACTTTCCATTCTTAAGCTAACAGGGCTGAAGTGGTTCTATGTACATCCACTAAAGTACATCTTAAGTCCACAGCCTTAAAGTCACTGCTCTTTCAAGGATGAAGAGCAGACAAGATTTGACTGCATGGCTCAGCACGTGGACTTGATGCTCCTTGCAAACTTGTCCTTCCTTTTCTGATCTAACGTGGAAAACAGTCTCTTTGCACATGGTGATATTTCTCTGTGCAAAAGTACCTGATATATTGACTCATTATAAATTTGACCCTTACAACTTAACTGCATGATCAAGGCTATGATGTCTGTGTCCATATGACAAGGCAAGGTGGATGTATTTTTCTCCAGGCTTGGCAGGAACATACAGCATATGAGCAACTCTACAGGATGTCAAATAAATTTAATGCCTGTGAACCTGCTCATTCAACTGGTCAAAGACAAGACCAAAACCCACTAAACACCCCCCCCCCACCCCTGAAAAAAACCCCAACTCAACCAACAAATATGATAAAGCTTTATAAAAATCTGGTCTACAATTTATAAATATTTATTCTCATGGTGCCCTTTAAAACTTTTTGTTCCTATGGCTGTAGATACACTAGAAATCTCCTAAGTTAATTAAGCTAAATTATTATCAGAAATTACAGTAATGACCAGCTAGCCAAAATACTAATCTCCCAATGTGCAGCTTAAGCTTTGTATCTGAAATCAATCATATTTTCAAACAGCCCGCAATGTAGTACATACTGCAGCCTAGTGTTAAACACCCTCCTATATCTAGCTTTTTAATTTGGACTCGCTCTGTCATGTTCAGTAGAGTTTCACCCTGTAAGGATTCCCAGAGATTTCCACAGAATATCTGCCTTTGGAAGTTATAATATCATTCAAAATACAAGTATTACAGTATGTTTTGTGTTTACCATGTGGCCTGTTCATTGTATCCTTAAAGACTGTTTAACTAGTTATTGCTCCCTCAAAGAAGAACTGAACATAGATTTCATGTAAAGGGAGCACAGTCAATCTAATGTTAATAGTTGTGTTCAAGCTCTATACCTTATAGCAACACTATCTTGCTCCTTTTCACTTTATTGTTCCATAAACAACAGTGTTCCTAGCTGTAGAAGTGTAAGGCTATTCCTATTTTCACAGTAGGATTTAGCTTCTTCCAAGTAAGATAAAGGCTATTGGACTTGATTGGTTGTGGAAAATGGTGAGTTATGCTTTATGTGTTTCATTTTGCTTTTCGTTTTGTCAGCAAAACAACAAAAACAAGAAAAAAGACAATGACTGTTAGTGAAATCTGTTCTAGTTTTCTTTAATTTCCTTTCTAAATAGTTATGGTAATAGGAGAAATCCCCACTCCAAAGAGTGGAAAAGTCCCAGAGGTGCATTTTGGATTCTACACAGAATCAAAATACTGCAAGGGCTGTAAGCATTGCTTCTGAAACTCCCGTGTGGAGAGAAATCTTGGGGCTTGCTGAATCTCACAGCAAAACCTGCTGTCTCAGCAACAATTACTGTAGATGTGCTCACAAACTGACACCGGTGATAATGTCAGCTTGCAGCTGGGATGTTAAATGGAACCTGCTGCTCCACACCAGCTTATTCAAGCAGATTCATGGGCAGGGAAAAAAAGCAGGCAGAGGGGCAGAGAAAATGCCAGAGTGTTGTGTGTGTGTGTGTAACAGATATATGAAAATTCAGTCATGCATTTAGAAAGGAAATGTATAAAAAGGTGAAGACAGTGAAAGAATACCAACTGGCACTCAGCGGGGGATTCAGGGCATCAGGAAAGCAGCATGATGCCAGCAGGTGAACAGGGCAGCAGGAGCCTGTAACTGGCAGCCAAGATGTGGCTGGGCCAGCAGGCAGCAAACACCTGGAAGCTTCTTTGTGAACCAGCCAGCAGGAGCCTGGTACAGAGCAGAGAGCAGGTGGATGGGGTGGCAGCCAGGCTGGATACCTGGCAGCTGCTCGGGGTCAGCTTGTCAGAGAGCTCGCTGCACAGAGACATAGAAAGGGCTGCTTGCTTTTTTTCCTCTGTTGTCTTTATGATTGTTCACATATTTTAATGGGGAAGATGAAACACAGCTTCTCCAAAGTGCATTTTGTGTGAAAGGGGGAGCCTGCGTCATTGCTTAAGAATTTTTTCAGCATTTTCAAAGAGCTTCCTCAGTTCCAGCATCTCTTGAGCAACACTGTAATGAAATTCCTTTATGTTGGTCAGAGTTTGAACAGTTCTGGTTTTAAGTGCCATGATACATATTTAGATCTCCAGGCAAAGTTAACACATTAACCAGTATAAAACCAGCCACAGCAACAATATCACTGCAAAACTCTTCTAGTGAGCACTACAACAATTTTCTAACCTGCAGAAGGAAAAACAGAGATTATGGAAGAGCTGATGGCACTCATTACAGCTCCTCATACTTTAAGGCACTACACTGACTCTCACTACCTAGAAACTGACTTTGTGTGTCCATCCTGTCCCTGATGAGCCCTGCACAGCATGGCAGCCAGAGAATAACAAGTGCTATTGCTGCAATATCAACCCCCTGGTTGTGGAGGGGACTAACTAGAACCAGGGTACAAATCAAAAAGCTTTTAAAATCTGAGGTTGCACAGCTCATTAAGCTCTTTTAATGAAAATTATATTTTTCCTGTGGATTTTACAGACTTCAGTCTTTCCCCAAAGAATTAACCATACAGCTGACCTATTCAATTAAAAAATCTTTCACCAATTTGAGTCATCTGGGATAAAACTCGGTATAGATGAAATCACATCAGAATCTTTCATTTGAAGAGAACACACAAAACCTCTATACCGATCAGAATGGGGTTTTGTGGTTTTTCTCTTTCTTTCTCTTTTCTTTGCTGATGCAGCACTCTCTGTACAGTGTATTTGCAGCAGGAGGGTAACCTCTTCACTCTCTGGCAATGACATGCTGCAAGGTATAGCATGTTCCTTGGGTGTGTAAGCAGATGGATATCGTGTAGGAAGAAAGAGGTGGCATTACCTCTGACCATAACATTGACAGAATCACATGGCTAAATTCACTGCTTGCATTTTAAATAGACGTTTTGTGAATAAATAGGTTTAAAAAGACCTATATAACCAGACCTTATAACCCAGACCAGTGCTTTAATGGAAATATATCAAGTCTTAAGAGGAAGAAAACTGAGAGCAAATCACAGAAAAAGCAACAAACTAGCTGAAAGAAAAGTCTTAACAGTTAACATTACGTTGCTAATGGTATTTGTTCCAGAAAAAAAACCCACTGAAATGTTAAAATAATGCATTCCTGTCAGAGTTATGTTGCTTAAACACTAAACAAAAATAGTTTGTTCAATGGATGGACTATTATCAGAAGACTAAAATATATAACTTGAAAGAACATGTGAAATACTTGAAGAAGCAATCTGCAGGTAAAGGGCTATAATATATATTCATAAAGGGCAAGAGTTAAAACTGTGCAAGCAACCTTGGCTGTTAATTTCTTGACTGCAGTGCTTACCTTTGCAACCTCTGCATTTTCTTCATTAAGACATCCTAAGTAATTGATCATTTTTATAGTGTTCAGAGGTTCAGATACCATGGAAACAGGCTGAAACTAGGGGAGTGATTGGAGTATTAGAATAATTAGCAAAGAGTTGTGGAACAAAGTTGCTGCTTAATGCTTATCCTTCTCAGTTCATCCTCCGACAGTGACTTGGCATTATTTGTGCTGTGATTTTTGTCTGTGTTCTTATGCAAATCTATACATGTTCACATCTGCCAGTATCCCTGCATATTTTTCCCCATGCAGTATAATATGTATTTAGTCTCAAAAAGCATGCTCTGTGATGTAAATGTTCTGTACTACTTACTGAAATCACATTGGCGATGAGCTGTTTCTCATTAGAACATTTTGCTTTGTTCCAGTGGAAATCCAATAATTATGTTCACTAGCTTACCAACACAGTTCCTCCTTTTTGATATTATAGTTGTTTGCACAACATGGTCTGATGTTCCAGATCTGCAGCTCAACATCATGATATTTTTTTAATGAGATACCTTTCTTGCTATGAAATTCTCTGTGAAACTGGGAGTCAATATTTGTTAGAAGTTTTGGAAGAGGATGGACGAGAGTTTCAGTTTGAACTGGCAGGGGTTTTTTGTCCTGGAAGTCCTCAGGTTTTAGTTCAAACAACAAAATCTTTTCAACCAGCTATATTTGCTCCAGCAACAATATATGAACGCTGTGTAGTGCAGTAATGCTCAAGGTGCATTGTGTATATCATAAGCTTAGGGAATCATTTAGGTTGGAAAAGGCATTTAAGACCTTCAAGGTCCAACCATTTACCCAGCACTGCCAAGACCACAACAAAACCATGTCCCTAAGTCCCACATCTACATGTCTTTTAAATACCTCCAGGGAGGTATCAACCACTTGCTTGGGCAGCCTGTTCCAGTACTTGTGATGCAGAAAGCACCATTTTATTTATATTTTTGAAGTGGCAGGGGTATTAGAATTTCTTCTTAGAACCCAGGAGATAAGAAAATACCCAAAATTATAACTTTCACATTCATATAGATCTGAACCCTATAAAACAATGCTACACAAGTTTATCTGAGAGTAGCTGAAGTTTCTAATTGAATTTTTACTGTAAGAAAGGAACAGGTGGCAGGTGCTATTTTGATTTATTTTGATTTTGTCCAGTATTTTTGTCAAGTGGGTAAAGACAAATTTTTTTGCAATAACGAGCACTTTTAACTAAAAATATTTGTTTTCCAGTGGAATCTTTAACACTTCATCCATCTTGCACTACATAGTATGTTCTTACTGAGATTATTCCACAAAAGTTTATCTGAATAAATTTATCTAACCCTGAAACCTTCTCTTAGCTTGTCATGTAATGAAAAGAGTAACAATCTTGGCAAATTGAAGTGAGTTAGGCATTAAAGGAATTTGGGGAAGAAACTGAGGCTCATTTCCTTTTCTTCTAACATAAAACTCAGCAGACTGCAATTCATTTGAAGAAAATAAAAAGGGAGATACTTTTTTCTCAGACTTGTCTCATACCCACGTGCATATGTGATGCACACCTTCCATGACAGACAGACACTCTGCTTTTATTTATGAAACCCCAGTCAGTTTAGCCAAAATGAAGCAAAACAAAGCAAAACCAAACAACTCAAACAGCTAAGTAATAGCCAGCTGGATAGCACTGACTGACTTTACCTGAAAATTCAAGACAAATATCTAGGCAGTTATTTGTTTTGTGAGAATAAAAGGGGTATGAGGGGTTTTGGTTGGTTTGCTTTGTCTTGTTAAAAAAAATAGAAAACTTTAGCCTCCAGAATTCTCTGTGAAATACAAATTGATATTCCTTTATTTATGTAAAAAAATATGTAACATAGTTGGCTACATCCATACTATTGTGAATGCAAAGCTAATCTATTTGAAAGCATCAGGAAGGTATTTGAGCAATCCCTATTAGCATTTAAGCTCAGCTCATAGTAAAACACATTAGCAGTGTTTTCAAACAGGATGAGGCACCATTTGGAGATGAAAACCATAATTTTAAGGTATTCTAGGTATCATAATGAGAGTTTTTTCTTAACACTGAATATTCATGATGCATCATAAAACTAATGATAAACATAAAAACTGATGTGAACATTTGAGTAATCTGTTCTTATTTGTTTGGAAGAGCTGTAATAATTGCCTGGTTTGTAAATTAAACATCTGCTATGGGAATAAACAAAAACATAACTGAGCATATTCAAATAAATGGAATTCACCTCAGTTCCATAAATGTTATTATATGGACTCATCAATTTTATTATACCTGAGTGATGCAAGGCTTCAGAAGTTAGTACGTAATTTTCTCTATTTGTAACAATAATGTTTTCTGGTTCTAATAAACTATTGCTCTTACTAAAGGTTTTGGTTTGTCTGTTTCTTTTTTTCCTCTAAAAGAGGGTTGATAAAATAGATGACTTAAGTAAATTTGACTACTATGTTTTTTTATTGCTGAATTGTTGCCCAGGTCCAAGAGAATGTTAAAAATAGTTTTTAGTTGCATACCAGGCCATTTTAGAAATGCCATATTTTTTTACATATACATAAGAAATTCACTTTTTATTTAAAGTAGCCCTGTTTTACTACCTGCCAAGTTTCAAATAGTGAAAGATTTGGACAAAAGACAAAGACTTTTAAAAAGACATAGACTAAGGGATTTTTTTTTGCTTTCTTTTAAGTAAAAAAAAAGAATAAACTCATCTAGACTGATACATTCTTCAACATTAAGTTGTTAAAAGTACTCTACAATAAATAGTTTTGGATTGCAACCATTATTATTCAGTGCATGAACACCAGAAGTAGAAGACTTGCCTCCTTGATTCTTAGTCTTATTGCCAATTCTTGAGTAGAAAGTGATTATGACTGCCTGTTGCTTGACTCCTCTGATCAAGAATGGTATCCTGCTACTCTAAATGTTAGGACTGAAGAACAAAAATTCATAGCATTTCTATGCAAACACTGCAAATGCAGGGTTTAATGCTTCCTTGAGGCCAGTACTACATCTCCATAGAAAATATAGTATAAGAGTAAATAGCTGATGATGTCTGGATTTTTACCCTCTGTAAAATTATTAAACTCCATAAAGATGAGCTTAAGAATCTCAAAACACTTCTGCTCTTCTGCTTCAGAAAGGTTTTCTCATCTTGCTTAATACTGTGCTTGAGTGCCTTACTCCTTTGCTGTAATGTACTTTTGGAGCTTTGCTACTTCAGTTTTTTCTTCCCAGGGAGAAATTCTTTAAACAACTTTGATTTACAACAAGGAGATGCCAAAATTCACCAAAATTGCCTTCAGAAAGGAGGACTTGGAACATGGCACAAAAGTTGCTAATCACAGACTGAAATCTGAAAATAAGTTCTGCTCAAGAAATTAGTTGGAATTGCCAGAATTCCAGATAATCTCAGTCAGGGGCACCATATCCTGGAGGAAAGCACATTAATTTGCCCGTCAAAGACAGTTCAGTCTTTCCTCCTGTCAAGTCATTCAGTCTTGCAGGAACAAATGTGCCATATAGGTGGACCTCTGCCCAACACCCCATGTTGTAAAATGCTCTGAAACTGTGTCATGATGTTGAGGGGGGCATTCAACATTCACAGGAGTAGCAATAAAAATTGTGCTGCTTAGGAATTTATGGAAAAAGTGCCATTGGCTTCAGAAGCCAAAGTGCATTCTCTGTTCCTAGTATTTTGTTAATGAACATTAATTGTGTGTCATATGAAATAAGTATCTGAGCCTACTGATTCTAAATTAGTTGTAATATAGGAAATAAAATGGCTGGTTTAGCTTTTCACTTTCATCAGACAGGAATTCATTGGGCTTTTTGTGAAAATTTAAGAAAGAGGCAAAACTTCAGCAAAAGAGTTATTCCTTGTGAAGCCTGACAAATTACTCAAAACACTGTTACACATCAGAAATTTCATAAAGATGCAGTTACCAGTTAATGTTAAAATCCTCTTTGTCAAGTGTGAACCATAAATGTCAGAAATTCAAATCACTAGGTTCCTTTTGAAGAGCTTTAATCGATAGCTTACAGGTGATCCGTACTCCTGTGATCTGCACTTCAGAAGCCAAGTCCTCTCCATAAGTAGTATATAAAATCTTGCACTGTGATTTTACAGATGCATTTAAACATTAAGTGAGCTTTGGGAATAAAGGGAAGAGTGGACTGGCAAGATAAATCTGTGTAACACTTAGTCACTCATGAGTAGACACCTGCACCTAACTTAAGGCACTTGACTCCCACTCATGGTTAGTAAGGACACATAAATTACAAGTCAGAGGCTTGGACAGTAAGGTATGCAGTTACAAAGCCTAGTAATGTGGCAGATATTGAAAAAAAATCAGGGCTTGTTTGAAAACATAAATGTCAGTCCTAAGTCATTCGGAGAGACAAAGTGATCATATTACATTATCATGCTAGACCTTTACATTGCTCTGGGGTTTTAGGTTTAATAGCCACCATTACCATCAGGGAGGGAATATTTCTTGTTTTCATTCCACTATCCAGAATAGCTATTTCTTAATAGCATAGCCTGAGACAGTAATAGCAAAAATTAGAAATAAATTATTCTCATCATTTCTGGGGGAGACAAAAATCCACTCTGTCTCTCGCAACAATTTTTAGACTGAACACACCAAGAAAATAGAGACTTGTTTATTGACTTGAAGTATAGAAACATAGAATATAATTTTTTAATGAAATCTGCCACACACAAAACAGCGAAGGACAAAACCAAAGGTTAATCCAAACTCTGGAACAGGTTTCTAGTGCTAAGTACCTATCTCTGCATAGTACCTTACTCCTCACTCTATCCTTACTTCCTGGACTTCTGATCTTTTCCTTCACAGGAAAACACACTCTGCATCAGAGTAGTAATCTGCTTCCCTCTCTAGATACACTCTCAAATGACCTTTGCTGGATGAAACAATAAATTTTGATGCATAAAGGCATTAGGCAAAATAGCCCTTTGTCTCCATCCTTCTCCAAGTTTTTAACAGGTAAGTCAAAATAGTTTTCTGTTTAATAGCCTAAGTTTCCCTTCCCTTCTCTCCTACTGGGACTCATTTGTGTGTTCAGAAATTCATACATAGGACTGTGAACGTCATCTTCTACACAGCCATTGGCCTGAATCTGCACATTTTTAGGAGGTCTTCACTCTCTTTCACAAAATTCAGTACATGCAAAGAAATGCAGGAATTATTTTCCATACCAACAGCACTGAAAAGCCAGACTTAGTCAGAGCCAGTTACTGGCCTGAGTTTCTAAGGCCCCTCAAAAGACTAAGTCCAGTCTTAACTTCAATCTCGTAAAAACTCTTAAAAGCTGTTGGCCACATTTCAGTCACCCCAACAAAGAAAGAAAGAGTATAATTCGGTTGGTATCTGAAGTAAAGATTTCCAGCTCCAGATTGATGACTGTCTTCCTTGGCCATGCAGCTCTGGAATGCCAAGCGAGCCCAGGTGCACCTGTGTGTGCGCCCTCAGGTGCGCTGCCCTGCTGCAGGCTCTGCATTCTTAGGAACCTGAGGCTGCACAGCATCTAAGTACAGGCTTGGATTTTATAATAGCTTGGAAGTAGAATATTATATGCTATAATTCTCTGCAGTTTTCCCACATTGTTGATTGCCTGCTTTGATTTCTCTTGTTATCCTCACAAAGATAGTGTCCTGAATGCTGATGGCAGAAAACTTGGCACTCCCTGAGGCTGTAATTCTATGGTAGCAAATATTGGAGACGGTCTGTAATTTGTGATATACAATAACTGCAATAATGGTTCAATGCCTGTGGGTAAAGCAGTGGAGGGAACATAATGCAGCTAATAAGTATTCATTTGAGGGGGTTTTAATTTGTTTTTTTTTCCTAAATGTATTCTGTGTGCAATATTTTAACCATTTCACAACATTTTTGTAATGATAGTTGTTTATAATTATGTATTTATATCATCTGCCACACTCAGATTCCTAAAAGGCACACATAATTTTCCAAAGATTTTCTCAGTCCTCAATTTTTTTATATTGGTTTAAATTTTCTATTTTGGGGCACTTATTCTATATTAATAAGAGAGAAAGGCTATGCAAATATTCATTTGGCCAAATTAAATTTTTGATTTTTAAAATTAGTTGTTTAAGAACAGTGTGGTTTATGTCTACATTTCTTTTTTTAGAAATACAGTTATTTTATGTGAGGAATCCTATAGCCTTTCTCTGTACAATAAAAATATCTCTTATGTTCTATTAGAGGGCAGTAGTAGCCCAGAGAATACTAACCAGAGAGAGGGAGAAAGTTTCTTGAAGTATTTGTTGAAACTCTTATCTGCAACTAATAGTTCAGGACAGCTGTAACTCCCTTAGCAGTACAGTGCTTTTGGTACTAAAACAGTTGCCTGACACAGATTGATAATTTATGCCTGTAAACGGCCACTGGGATATTTCTAGCACATAAATGATGGACAGTAATAACTGAGGATTTGTATCTGGAGCATTATGAGATCTCCACGGTTTGAAGGCTTTCAAGTGCTTCCTACAGCCCATCAGGGTAAAGTGATGTAAAGTAGGTCAGGTGCTGGGAGGAGGGAAGTGAGATGGGAAATCATCGGCTGTGCAGACATTAGCACATTGTGATCTCATCTGCTGCTGTGAGGCTGTAACACAGACTTGATAAAGTCTGCCAAAAATATTTTTCTTCATGTACCTGTCAGTGACTCTGTCTCTTCCCTACAGTTGTTATGTCTGACTGCAGCATGTTCTAAATAATAATATGCCATTTGGGAAAGTGCTAATGCAATTTGTATATGAATACTAAGTAGCACATTTTGTAGTTTTCCACTATGCTGTGATCTCCCTGTGCTTTTTTATAATCTCTGAGCTTTGATCTTCTTTGTCCCAAAACAGGAAGCTCAAGCATGACCAGGAGAGTGACTCCAAGAGTCTAAAAACACCTACGCTAGCTCTATACAGAAATTCTACTTCTCAAAACAGAGGATAAACATCAATAGACATAATATAGGGGGTTTCCCACACTGCTATTCTCCAGGCCTTGACATTCCCAGCTGCATGGTCACTTGAGTGAATCTACCATCCTCATCATCATTCTTGCCCTTTTAACTCTTTCCTCCCAACAGCTGATAAATGCAGCTCAACAGGAAACACCTCCACAAAAACTTCCTAAATACACTTTACACACGTTTCCACTTACATTTCCCTATGCATAGATATCAGACAAAGCAAAAATTTTAATGGAAAAAAAAATAAATTTACCTGACAATTTCAGGCATAGAACTGAAAAATTTAGGCAGTTACATTTTAAAATGTATTGCCCTTCCTACAGTGATCTTTTCAGACTGCTCCACAAGGTGTGCAGAGGACCATATTAAATGTAACAGATGAAAACATCCTTTTACACCAAATTGGTGTTTTTACTGTTTGTTCCTGACTGAGCAGGATTTCATGTGTTTAATGTGCAGAAGTCAGCATGCTGAAGCATGAGGCATCCTGCTATCTAGAAAAAGCCCTCAGATGAATTCATCCAAAGCAAGAAGCTGTGTGAGATGATCAATTAGAAAAGCAAAAAACAACTGTGCCAATAATTGTCTCTAGCCAAAATCACCTTTAAATACCATTTATAACAATTCCTTTAATACAGAGTGTAAAATATCATTGGCTGTGCCAGTCTGAGTATTCCACTGTTCCAACAATTTCATTAAACCCTTAATAATCCTTTAAAATGAGCAATGATTAATCTATTCATTTTTAAGCCTTGTTGTTGAATGCAGTGATAGACATCATGTTCTTTCACTGTTAACAAGTGCCAATTCTTGGGCATTGTGACAAGTTTCATTTGTCACTTTCTGAAATTTTTCAACTCATTCCATCAGGGCATCCACATTTGGACTAGGCATTTTTGCCAAAGAAATGCCACACAATTTTCCACAACTCTTAATAAAAATAGACTGTGTTAATACTTTGTGCTATCAAGGTGTGTAAAAATGACTCAGCATAATGCTTGAAAGGAAAAGAGAGATAAGAAAGTTTACAGATTAATTTGGACATCTACCCAATAGCATATGTCTCAACTGTTTAGAAACCTATTACAATTGGTACTAAAACAAAAATAATGGTTTGCTGAAACAGAGAAGGAAATTGCTTGCTAGAGAAGCAAATAAATATTATTATTTTGCATGAATAAATTCTGCAAAGTAGTGAAATTAGGCAAAAGATTTAAAGAAATAATATTAATTTCCCTGCACGTCTCCTAAAAACTAATATTTAGAGATGTAGTCTCACCTAAAAACAGCTACACTATTATTTGTGTCTTTTCAGATTCCATTTATAAAATGAAAAGAAAAGAATCATAGGACAATTTTCTTAAAAGAAAAGAATTACAGGACAATTTTCTGGAGGAAAAACTCCAGGTCTCCAGTCATGTCTCCCCATGCCTTGCCTTGACTTCTAGCAATGTCGCTGGCTGCTTCAACTCTTGCAGATCAATTGCAGATTGCTGCTCCTCTGAATCATCTATTCTTTAACTTTAAGAAGTCACTCCAGCCTGGTGAAATGAAGAGGCCTGCATGAGAAGACTGCTACAGACATTCAATATGTCTACATCAGTCCTTCCCCTCAGAAGTGCAGATAAGGCTCCCAGTGCCTCTTCATCAAAAGCTTCAGTGGTTTTGCAAAGTAGAGCAGAAGAGTGATATACCAATATCAGTGACTTCTTCTTCCTGGCTGCTCTCCATTTCTGTCTCCTGGCTCAGTGGTGCTCAGTGGTTAGTTGCCCTGAGGATAATTGGTCTTCCAGTTAAAGACTGAGGCAAAAGTGACATTAAGTACTTCAGCCTTTTCCTCATCCCAGCTGACAATGTTCCCCTCCACATCCAGTAAAGGGTGATTCTAGCACTTCTAAAAAGCCCTCTCCACTAAAGATGAAGAATAATGTGGAATGAAAAAGGAAGCCATGACTACCAGTTTTAGTTTAAAAAACTGTTTCAAAAAATAACAGTTGCAAAATCAAAGTTATCATAAAATAATCTAACATCTTTTTGTATAACGATAGAATAGCACACAAAAACACATAGTAATTGCTACTGCATTGAGTTGCTAACCAGAATAAATTCCCAGAGTAAGACAATTTGAACTTGTCATGACATGAATCTGGTAAAGACAATCAGGCATTTATAACAATAATCATTTAGTTATCTTTGAGTTTCACAGTAAAGACTCCAAATTTAGGCCACATTATGATCCAGTTAGTTATGCTGACTATATCATTCTGTGAGCCTTATTAATTAGAATGACTCATGGAATAAAGTCCTATTTAGTATAAGCAACAAAGCAAAATCTGGCCCTTTTGGAAAACAGTCTTTTATTTTAACAGTTCTTAAGGACATCTTTTTGGGGCTGATATCACCAAGTTCCTGCTGGCCTGCCATACATATACACTGGCTGCATAAAAAGGGATATAAATTTGTTTAATTATTTATTCAGTTTAATATCTGAACCTTGGAGAAAGAGAAATTGCAGCTAAAGGAAGGATTTCTTAGCATTTCAATAAAGTAAGCACGTCAACAATACATAGAACAATAAGAACACTATTGAAACAAATAAACCAACCTAAAATCAGTAAAAGACAGAAAACTAAGAGTTAATAACTCATCTATGGACTTTTTAAAAGATAATATGCTCACAAAACAATTGGCTTAAAAGAAATAATTGCCTAAAGGAACGTAGTGGGGGAAAATCCCTGTTTTAACAAAGCTGGCTTTATTTATAGATTTTGTAAAATAGCGTGAATATTCACTGAGCCTTAAAATGCGTCACTTCAGGAAACTGCTGATTTCTTTTCCTGTTGGCTTCTGAATAAATACTGACACTCATAGTGAAATATTTGTTTAAAGCTTCAATTTATTTGCTCCACAGGCTTCCTTGCGCTTATCTATCTCTAATTATTCTTTTGCTGAAGTTGCTGTATTATAATAATAGAAAACCCATTAGTTACTTGTACAGTATTATCTGCCTGTAATCTGTCTCCTCCTGAGTTTCCACATACCTTGGTCTTTATTTCTCTGTGGCACTCACAATAGGATTTTCCTGTGGTACTTTGCAGGCTGAAGATACAGAATATTATTATTTTGTTGAACACTATCATACTTCTGCAATGAATACAAAGCAGTCTCTGGCTCTTCAGTGCATGTCAGCTTGAGATTTTTTTCCATATGTTGTCACAAGAGCAGTTTTCTGAGATTAGGGCTAACCACAGAGTTGTACCCTAGATGCTCTAACATTGACATACAGAGTGTCAGTGATTCCTTCAGTGGTAGGTCCTTCTGTGTGTGAGTGTGCACGTCAGCACTCCCCAGACTGCTGCCCCAAGCACCAGGGCCACAGACACTCCCTATTGTGCTCACTCACCAGAAACTCTCCATTAATAAGAAACAACAGATATAATATTAGTATTATCTTCCAGTACTCTTTTTCATATCAACCTAAGTCATGCTCTGCTTAGCCCCTGCCCTGCCCTGTGAGTTGTGTACTCACACCTGAGTTGCTGTGCATTCAGCTTTCCTTCATCTGCACACAACTGCAATATTCCCACCATGATGGCAGCCCTACAGTTTGTGAGTCATGTGCTGTAAACCAGAGAACACCTAAACTTCAGGCATTCTGCAAACACATAATGGATTACTTAAAGGCTGTTTCCTGGACAGCTGTGTAATCCTTGAAGCTGCCAGCAGTCTATCACTGTCATTCATAAGGCTAGGTTGTCATACGCCTTTGGCTGACCAAGTTGCAGGACTTTTCCTGGAGCAAGGTCTTGGCAGTCCCAGGGTGTGCTGAAGCAGAGCTTCACTGCTATGGTTTCTGCTCCAGTGCAGATTTTTTGTTTTGCTGTCAGATTTCTACCAGAGTCAGGAGCTTTTGGATCGTGACTTTGCAAACTGTTCACCAACTCTGCCTCTCTTGTGGCATCCAGGTAAAACTTGGAAGCAGAAAATAACAAAGATTAGTGTGTTTAAACAACTGTCAAAGATTAAAAATATGCACTTCCAGTGAGCCTCACAAGACCTGTAGATTGATATTTAACAATCTGAGTCTCGTGTTGTTCGTACAGGAAACATAAGTTAAAAGGACAGACTTTCTATTATATTTAGATCACAATTTCTTCCACAAAAACATGGCACATAAAATAAGGGCTTGTCTCAGTTTTGAGTCCCTGTTCCTTGCTGCATGTGGGCAGTGGTGTCCGTCCTTTATGTGGGAGCAGGGAGGTTGGAACACTAACTCAGGCAAATGCATCCCCATTGCTGCAGAAGAATATGGACATAAGCTAGCTTATTAGACTAGAGTGAAGACATCTACAGCATTTCAAGGTTGTCTTAAAGATGTCTTTTATCAAAAAGACATTTTTGTGGTTTTAGAAGAGAAGATTGAAAGAAAACACAGAGTTTGTCAGTAACTTTTCTTCTGTTGTGTTTTTTTCAGCAGAATAGGTATATAATGTGTTTCTCCAACTTCATCAAGGTGACATAGCAAGTTAGTAACTGAGTCAAGCTAATTCTCCATTATTTGGCTAAGATTTCTGTCTCTTCACACATTAATGTTAGCATAACAAATTATGATCAGAGAATATGAAAAAGAAAGACTCTTTCATTCCATCTTGAATTTATTCATTATATAGCAGACATTTTTTCTAGTGATAATGATTAGCTTTCAAGATGTAAAGCGTATGCATTTCAAAGACAATTAATTTTGATTCACTACTGCTCAGCTAGGTAAAGTGAAGGATGTGTGCTGCAGAGTGGATTTTTTATGTTACGGAAAAGTTAAACTCCAAAGGGTTTTATTTAGCTTCAGTAGTTTAAGCTCATCAATGTCACTTCAAGGAGACTAAGCATGTATCTGACTTTGAGACTTCCAAATATAATTAGGAAATGTTTAGCTGCTTTGCTAGCTATTAAAGGCAGATGTCTTCTCTTCTATTCTGTTTACATGTCCAGACTGTGAATATAAAAAATAAAATAAAATTATAATAATAAGCCATCAAAACATTGCTTAATTTTTAAAACTATTTGTAGGATCATTTCTGCCATCCTATATACTAAATCTTCTTAAACATATTATATTTCAAGAGGAAAATCATCCTGTATTCTAGACAGAGACAACATAAAGTTCTAGACAACTCTTGTAAAAGTATGTTTCCCTCAGATTTTAGGTCTTAAAAGCCCTACTTTACTCCACACTGTTTTCAGAAGTTTTAACCTGGAATAATTACTAATAATTAACTAGAAATTTTTATTCAAAATATTTTAAAAACTTTTTTACAAAAAAAAATACTGACCCTTGAGTCCATTTTGTCTGAATAAACTGTCTGTCTGAAAATTTTTATTCATATTAATATTATTTTTATTTACTAATTCAGAAACTTACAAAATGCATTAAAATAGGTGACACATTTCTTTCTTTACATATTTTTCTATGGCTGAAACTAATACCTCTGCTTGAAGGAGTGCTATTGTATAGATTGATGATATGAAAAAGCATAGCTAGAAAGAAATGTAAATCAAAAAGAAAAATATTGTCTTTAATGCTAAGTCTGTATGATCTCTCAATATGCATTAAGGAGCTTGCTTATAGGAAAATACTTCTTTCCAGATTTGTGTAGCTTAACTTTTGAAAGAATTTATAGCTGATTATATTTATGGGAACAAAAGACATTTCTGTGTATGTGCCTAAATATAGCTTGAGGAATTTAACTTTTCTTAGTCAGATTTAAAATATTTCAATCTAAAGCTGTGGGGTTTAATTCATATTTCAATTTTTCAGCTACAGTTATATCTTCTTAGCCTTTAGCAGTAAGTCCTACCAAAAGATTTCCAAATCATGTTGGGCATGTGTTGTTAGGAGGTAGCCTCAGTGACAGAAAAGGAGAAGTTGGACAGTAAAGGAAAGTATAACAATGCTCTGTGAACTGCAACACTGAAATAGGTGCTCTTGATGGGCATCCCCACAGTTACACAAAAACAGACCACACTGAAGTTTAAATTCAATGGCAGGAATAGGAATTTACTGTCATAAAATTAAAAAAAAACCCAACAAAACAAGAAAATCAAGCCAAACCAAAAAAAAAAAAAAAAAAAAAAAAAAAAAAAAAAACCAAACAAAACCCAGACAACACTAACAAAAATAAAAATCCAAACACAACCAAATTAAACAGGATTATTTCAAGCTTTTGTAGCACTGCATGCTGATGGTAGATCTGTAAAGGAACTAGGTGCTGAAAAATATCAAATGTTTTGAAATCTTACAGTTCTGACTGATACTCTTCCTGCAACCTCTGGCATAAGTTCATGTTTAATCTTGCCTATTAAATACAGTTTGTAAATGCTTTATTCTTTGCAAGTTGTGAGAAATTAATTACTTGACTGAAGATTATTTTTGAGTTCTGGCAAAGGACTTGCAATAACATCATTGGATAAGATCAAATTGCTCATTGAGTAATCTAAATTCAGTAGCATCTGAGCAGTATGATCTTGCTCACTTTAATTAATTAACCTCTCAAAAATTGCAGCATTGAACATCCAGTTGAGAGAGCAATTAATGTCTACAACAAATTATGTCAACATTCTCTTATGTTTTATTCATATACAACTTCACCTAATATAATTAGAGACTAAGGGCTTCTAATTCTGCCGTTATTTACACCCTGCTCATTGCACACTTCATTGACTAATTTAAACCAAAAAAAATGAAGATATAAGACTTTCTGATTTCAATTACCTTAAGTTGATGTTCTGCTGCCTACAGTTTATCTGTACATATGCGGAGAAGTGTCAGACACCCTGCAGCATGCTATGGCATGTTGAATAAAATCAGAGAAAACACAAGAGAGGTTAACTTGCCGTGAAATAGAAACGGCATTTTTATAAACTGGAAATTTTCAAAGAACAAAACCCATGAGATAAAATTAAGAGCTTCTTATTTTTAAACTGAAATTGTGACATACAATTCAGTTTTCTTAAGCTTATGATCTTTGACATTTGGACCGAACCAGTAAAATGACTGTTGCATACACTAAACAAGGAACCAAAAGATAAATGTCAACAGAAAGTCTGACAGGTTTTGCCATTCCTTTAACTAGTTTTGACAATTTCTTATTGGCAATAATCATTATTAGTATGAATAGTACAGCATCTCCTATGAACATTATCCAAAATTTCCATTATACAAAGAACCTTTAAGAGTAGTTAAGTGTCAAATTCAACTCTTTTCCCCAGGGCTTGAGGATAACAGATCAAGATCTATTGATCAAATCAGTAATATTTCTGTTATGAAGAATGCTCTTATTAAATGTTCTAAATATTTTGCCAGAGATCATGCTGTGAACTCACACATTTTTCTTGATCATTCTGGGGAGAACGAGCATGTTCTCAAGTTCAAGTCACTTTTATGAAACATCCTATCCGCATGAAAATATATGACTTTGTTTGCATTTCTTTGTTTTTTTCCAGTGTTTGAACGGTGTACTTTCTTTTAAAAGTGGTTGAACTTAGGTAAAGAATTTATCTCTTGGATTCAGGAGATGGGTAGATAGAATGGACAAATTTTCATAAGCACATATTTAGACTAATTACAGAAAATGTGCTGCCTTAAAAAACTGGGATAAGCCCCAGAATGTAGTTAAATGCTGCTTTAATTCAATTCTGTGTTGTAGTATCTCCCACAGGCTTTGTTAAGAAGTTACAGGTTTGGACAATTCTATGCAGCATACTTGTTTTATTCTAGTATTGAAAATAGAAATGAAAAATGCAGAATCCTCTATGATAATCTTTGTATCATTTGGGCAGTTTTTCATTCTATTACACAAATCTGGTCCTCAACAAACATCTCAGTCCTAAAACTGAGCTATACTACTTTGATGACCAGTTGATTCCCACCCTCTCCCATTAAGATTGCATGTTTTCTATGGTGAATATAAAAAATTATTTTATCAAAAGCTATAACTGCTTTTTTGTGGGTATTTGCCCATTAAAATTATGCCGTGCACATTTCAAATATAGAAGAATACAAAAAGTAAAAATCCTGATAAGAATACTGATAAAAACTTGATGTTCTGTAAGTAGTCACATTAAAAAAATAACTTTGCTGTAGAATAACTTTACTGTTTTTTCTCCATGTGTTCAATTCTTTCATGTCTTTTCAAGATTATTAGTAATTTGATTTTTCTCCCAAATTCAAATTAAATTCCCTCCCTACCTTCTGTTTAACAGAACTTCATCTTTGTAGTGACTTTCAAAGGCACAGGATAGTCCTAAAGTAATTGAAATGTTTGGTTCTGCAGTCAAAATTAGAGAAGAAAAAATCTGCTTTTCTTTGAACTGTAACTTGGGCTTTATCCTCTTTATGCTCCATAAATCAATAACTTGGACTTCTCTGATTTGAACTATATTTCCACATGTCACTGACTACCCCACATTATGTAAATGACTTCATAAAGAACAAAGTCTGCTACAAAAAAAAAAAAAAAAAAAAAAAAATCAAAAACCACAAACCAAGAAAAACAACAAAACAACCCCAACAAAAAAAAAGCAACAGAAAACAAACAAACAAACACAAAAAACCAAAATAAAGTCAACAGAAATGTAACTCTGTCACTGATTGCAATTTCCCAAGAGAGTTTGATAGGAGTTTCTGAGAGATTTCCAATCATAGTTAAAATCAAATACACCCATATATCCTTAGGGTATATTAGCACAGAAAATCCATTTGCCCTATTTTCTCCAAATTCACTTGTTCATCCTTACAAGATTGTCCTAATTTCAGCTGGGACTGAGTTAATTTTCTTCCTAGTAGCTGGTGCAGTGCTGTGTTTTGGATTTAGGATTAGAATAATGAGATGAAACATGCTCAGTAGTGCTTACCCAAGTCAATGACTTTTCACTTTCCTTAATCAACTTCCTTCCTGATGCCCAAGAAGCTGAACAGAAGCACAGCCAGGACAGGTGGCCTGAACTGGCCAAAGGGATGTTCCATACCAGAGAAACTCAAGCTCAGTATATAAACTAGAGGGATCTGGGCAGGAGGGGTGGATGGTGTGGTTTAGGGGTTGCAGTGCTGGTTTAACAGCTGGGCTTGATGATCTTAAAAGTCTCTTCCAAACTTGATGCTTCTATGATTCTATAAGCCTAAGAGTTAAGGAAATAAGGGAAATATGAGGCCTTTTTGTTGTTTCCTTTTTTTTTTTTTTTTTTTTTTTTGCACAAGTAGAGTCACAACCTATCAGTTGCTTATCCTATTTATAGATATTATAGAAGATTTTTACTTGGCATCTGAAGATGATTAATGCACTGACAAGGCAGAGTCTTAGGAGTAGTTGCTCTGGAATATCAGTTGTAACATGGAAGAAAGCACACAGAAGGAAAATTGGCTTGATGGGTGATGCAGGCTGACATTTCCCAGCACATTCAACTTGATGACTCAGTGACAAATAAAAGATGGGAGATTGGGTGATTTTATAATTAAGGGGTTGAGAAGACCAGTAGTTTATAATTACATTTCACTGTACTATTTGCTTCTTCTGAATAGTAATTGAACTTTAAAATTTGCTTTTTCCAAACACGCTAGTGCAATTTCATTCACCAAATATCTGTATGATGCAGGCAAATGAGCATTGCAAGTATGGCCAAAACAAATTTATTGAAATTCATCTTACACAGAAAATTAGACTACACTTCCAGGTCTTCATTTGAAGCTGTACATTGAAGATGTACATTTGAAGCTGTACATCTTGCTAGTTTAAAACCATTTGCTGGCAAAGCTGACAGGTTTTCTCCTAAAGTGAAGTAAATATAGTAGATTCTGGGTCATGTCGTATTTTGTCACCCTCTTTCTCAGCCTTAAAGCATCCAGAGCCTATAATCTATTCTTTTAGGGTGTTTTAGGGGAAATATCTTCATTGTTTGTGTCACACCCACTGTAGCTGAGTCCAACACAGAGGAAATTACGATGAAGTAAGAAACCTTGATAGACACGTGGATGCCTGATAAATACTTTGTGAACCCATAAAAAACAAAAGCAGCATTTCAACTTGTTTAGCATTCCTTGAGGAGATTGATAATCTGATTTAAAAAAAAAAATTCAAAATTAAATCTCCCACCTTCTGTCTAAGAGAACTTAATCTTTATAGTGACTTTCAAAGCTGTGGGATAGTCTTTGTAAATGAATTTTCTTGTTACATAATAAAAATTGCTCTGCACTTCTAAAACCTAATTTAGGGTGTACGGGCTTTAAGCTCCATTAATCATTGGCACGTCCTTCAGCTGAAGTGTGCTCACCACCTCTCACAGGCTGTAATATATTATGTAACCACATAAAATATAAACTGCAGTAATAGACTCCTTTAAAAAGATAAAAAGCAAGACAAAGTTTATGTATAAATATTGAAATACATTTTATTGGGATACTACCCCGGTACAACACTTGAACTTGAATTAAAATTACCTATGCTTTCAGATCCTCTTCAGAGGTAGAGTTCAATTAACATGAGAGGGACTTCTGAATCTGCATGAATGCCACATGTTATATGAATGCAAACCTTGGAAAATGCTTTATTTCAACTCTTGCTGAAAACAAAGACTCATTATCTCTTGTCTACATTACTAAACTGGGGCGCAATAGAACCAAAAGTACAGATCATTTTTCATGATTTATAAATATTAACATCCTTGTACAGGATTGCCCTCACAAAGAGCAAATGCTATGTCTTTTTCTCAGTGCATAACCACTGAGGCATTAATACACTGATGTTCAGTTTCAGGAATGTGTATTTGAATAAAAAATGTGCACTCTGCAAGATGCACAGTAGTGAGATGCCTGAAACTCATTATCTATCTACCAAGTAAAATAACACTGTTCTTCTAAACAATGTGCTTTTTTCTTAGCTTCTTATTAGTTTGTGCAATGTAACTTTTAGAAAAAAATGGTAAGTCCTGGCTTGCACTCTGAAAATCAGGTTGAATATCTGCTTTTTCAATATCTACTCCTTCCTTAGAATTTCTTTGTTCTTGTGTTTATCCTCCTGTGCTGCAGAGTCAATATTTCATTGCTCCTTCTACTCTGTTATTTTCATGCTGGGCAATTTTCCTTTTTTTTTTTTTTTCCCTATTAGACTGCTGGCATTCCTTGGATTAATTTGTAAGCTTTTTGAAAGTATTTATGCCCAAAAGACAACCAAAATTTCTGCAGATACACAACCTGCAGTTCTGTTCTGTGAGCAGAGTTCATTTGCCCAGGACCCTGCATTATCCTAGATGAAAATTATCTCTGCTGTTATTTGGAGCAATGCCTGAGTGCGTTTGGAATATGCTCAGGATCTCAAATGAGAACATGTATCTTGAAATTGGGTAAAAACTAGCCAGTAAACTTGAGATGCATGCCAGTTGGAGGAATCACAGTGGTTGGGGGGCAATATCTATTTAGTGTAGCAATAAAAAGAGATAAGAAAATTTGTACACCTGCAAAATGCAGATACCACCAAGCTAATGCCAACTGAGCCTTGGCACACCAGGCCAAGGATCGTCCTGGAGTGATAAGTCCCATGGAGCTCAGTTTTAACTCCTCCAAATGCAGTCATCTCGAATCCAGAGGCAAACTTGACCCTCTGCATGCCACTATGATGTGTGCAAGTGCCAGGATCTCTGGAGTCCAGCATACTATAGACATGCCCAATGCATTTTTAGACTGGTTTTGTTAGATTTTCCTTAACAGTATCCTTTTACATAAGTAACCAATACTACTCTTTTTTTGTCCTTGTTGTTGCACTTAATGACCTGCCACAGTTCCAAGAATGAGTTCTACAAGATATAAATACGACCATATATTTTGGGAAAATACAGTCTATGAAATGCATCTAAAATAGGATAAATTTAAAACAGTTGTACTCATAAAAGAGAAACCCTTTTATTTTATCAAGTACTTGTAGGGCTATATTCTATATGTTCTCTATAGCTATATGCTATATTTGATATTGCAAAATCATTATGCTTGGAGTAGATGCCTTATCCCATCAATATCTTTTTACTTTCAACAAAATTGCAGACTATTGCAATAGTCTGCAAACAAAAAATTTCCTATATACAATATTGTCAGTTGATTGCTCTATCCCCATCTCTTGTTACTGTTATGTACTAAGATAGAAGTGCAATGTAATTTAGGTATTCAAATTTCCTTTGCAGTCAGTGGAGGGAGACAAGCATTTTAGAAGGACATTCCATCCCGTTCCCAAAATCAGAAACCCACTCTGCAATTCAGAGAGATAGGACAGACTTCCTTCAACCAGAAGCTGGCATCTATGTTGTAGATAGTATCATAGAATCACAGAGTACATCTGATCTACTCGTCTGAATTCTCTGCATTTTTTGTAGTGAAAAATAGTAACTTCCATTCATGCCAAATTAGATTCCAAATGGGATAGATTAGTTCATTGTTAAAGATATCCTTCCTCTTATTTGACTGCTGAAGGAGATGCTGGGCATCTGCCTTACGTGTAGAAGTAAAAGATATCTAAAAATAATATCTTCTATCTCAATTACTAAGACTGCTTTCTTTCTTAATTGAGCCTAGCTCCTACCCTTGACATTTCAACTTAGTTAAATCTGAAACGAAGGTAAGATGAATCTTGGGTGCTTCCCCATCCAGGTCCTGTACTTGCAGATGTTTATCTATTTAATTACATCCCCCTAATTCCTTTTGAGCACCTATTTGATTCTTTCTTTGAAATTATGCACTCATTTAAAAGTTCTGAAAAAAAAAGTCTTTCCAATAATTTGGATAAAACTCCAATTTCTAGCTATGAATGTGTATTATAAAGTACAGGCATCTCTTTTCTTTTCTTTATGCACACAAGTTCTAACACCTGGCTGTGGTTCATCCTCTCTCATCCTTCTAGGAAAATTTTCATAACCCTTTTCAAATTGTAACAGGTTTCAACTTAATTTCTTTCCATGTATTTAATAAATATTTGTGTGACATATGTATTTCTTCTGAACTGTATAGCATTGGAGAAAAAAATCACAATTATCTTTCTTCTTCCTTAGATAGTGTTAATTAATGAATCTCACATGGCTTACATCATCACCATCTATTTTGGTTCCCTTATAATGTTTGTAGAATGTATAAACTACATAAACAATGAAATCTAATGCAGAACATCCAGTAATGGATCACCTAATGTAAGAAGGGAGGGTACTGGGGGCAGGGGTAGAAGATATGTTTTATTGCAGCAGCTCTTGTTTTATATTACAGCCCCATCTGCCTGTGCTGGACCTTTGGATGGCATCCGACAGTACAAGCTAAAGCAATGATCACTCGGAAAACACTTCAGCAGATCAGCCAAATTATCAGACTCAAACCAGATGGAGATACAAAAATAAGTGTCTTTTTCTCCACGAGTTTATTGAGAAAACTCTAAGAGTAACTATTCTTATAACGATGACAAAAATGTAACACAAACCTTTTGTAATATTGGAAGCAAAATCCCCCACTGCCAGGTAAATGAATAGGCCATTTGGCTTTTTTTTCTTTTTAAATTAAATATGGTTTGTTCAGACTGCCTTTGTTAAATCACCTTTTCATAAAGTAACATTTTAGGTATAGGATAATAATGCTAATATTAAGAAATATTCTCTTTTTATTTAAGATCACCCATTAGAAGCACAGTGTGCATGTACACATCTGCTGTGGTGATAATTAACAAAGACCTTTTTTATTTGATGTGTATGCATACTACTACAGTGTTTATATTCTAAGATATAAATATTTCAGATTCTTTGTATAGAGGGTTTAATTTACCTTCCAGTTCAAATTAGCAAGGTCAGTGATTTCCCCAAATATATATCAACTACAGAACCATCTGCACTGAGTAACTGCAGTTTGATTTAATGAGCTATCATTTTTCTCTTCTATTTCTTCTACTTCATAAATTTTGTATTCTACTATTTTCCCTATCTTCATTGTCAATTTCTCATATATATAGAAAGGTGGTGATTATTTTGCACCAAATATGTTTAACAATTTTTTATAATAACCAGACATAAAGTTAGTATATTCTCTTCAATCTAAAAATAGACTTTTTTCCCAAATTCTTCTTGATAGATCAGACCACTAAATATAGAAATAAAGAGCTCTTAATGGTTATTTATTATCAAGACACAGAAAACTTCTCAAAGTTGAGATATGATTTGATCATTTTGGAGCATTATTACTTTTAGACTCAGCAATTTGGCAGTGTTAAAATATGATGATCTTTTCCAGCCTTCTTGCCAGGAGTTCAAGACAGGTATGAAATTTAAGGCCTAATTTTGTTCTCTCCCTATACTGGCATAAATCAGGAAAAATGCCATTTCATTCAGTTGAGATACATCAATGTAAAATTAGATGTTGGTCCTGATGTCAACTATCACCTCAAAAACGCTACCAATAATGGTGCTTTATTATTATTTATTATTATTTTTGCATTTGATATTGGTATTTTGATATTTCCCAAAAAACCAGTGACAGGATTGAGGTAGTAGTGCACAAACCATGTGCTGCTAGCATACCATTATCCTCAGTTTTTGGAAAATGTACTGTCTCCTGTCAGCAATGTTTTGGTTATTTGTCTCACCAGCATGCAATTCCAGTTCTGAAGGATGGTTCATAGGCAGTACATTACTTGAGTAGACAACTCTCTAACAAGATCTAAACTCTCATTTATGGTCAGTTACCACATCAGAAAGCAAATGGGGAGGAGGGAAAAAACAGGCAAATATACCAGTAATGTGGTCTTGTACAGTTTCGTTGTGAGAATGATTTGGTCATTCCCTCTGAAGCTTTCTGAGGGAATAAAAAACTATCAGCAGTCTCCATCTGCCTTTTACTTGCTTTACTAATTACTAGAAGGGAAAGTGTGTATGAGTGGGTTTTTTTTTTTTACCTATGCAAAAGAAAGTTTTTTTCTCTCTTCTCCTTTGAGCATTTGTAGAGATTTGCCACTCCTTGCTAAAATGTGACAAGAGTAATGTCTTTTGTGGTTTACTCCCAGACTTTGTTTTCTTTCTTCAATCTTCTCTCCTTCAGCAGGCTGAAAGATCTTTAATGTTATTCTGTCCTTTGCATGCAATACTGTGAACAGATTGGTGTTGTCAGGGAACACATCCAATCTGTGTTGAGCTTTGAAGAGGAATTGTTTATGATTAGGCGATTTACAGTTGAAGTGGGCAGAAGATGGCAAGGCCTATAATTAGAAGGAGGGAAATTTATCTCCCAACAGCATGTTCCTCCCTCTGAGCAGAGCCCTAGAGTGAGAAAAGGGCAGATGTAAACACACTTCTCCTCCAGGCTGGCTGATTCTGCACCTGGGTTTGATTGAGTCTGGGTTGCTGCTGCCAGAAACAACAGTTGGACTTCATCCTGGTTAGGAGAGGCAAATTCTATCACCACTGTCTTCTTTACTTAGTTTATCTGTTGTGTTTTCTAAAGCAAATTGTTGCGACACATCTCCCTCTTTTGACCCAGTTGGCCAAATGTGAATACACAAGCTGTGGCACATTACCTGCTCTGGGGTTGGAGCAGTCACAGGTCACTTGAAGAGTTGAAATGGAATCAAAATGTCCCAGAGCAGTCATGCTAAGTAACATCTGTCTGAACATGAACAAAGAGGCATTTTTAAAGTCCCAGCCCTCTTGCTTAAATCTGTAGCTGTATCCTTCCTCTGTTCTCATGCCTGTAGCTGTGCATCAGGGATGTGGCTCTGCTGTTGAAACTGTGCCTGTCCCTAGGAGGAGACAGTGGCTGCAAGTTACTTCATAGATATTACACCTGTGTTTAGAGTCCAGGGAATGGTTGAGTGGCATGGCAAAGGGCTCATATTCCCACTTCCCACATCAGCTTGCTATCTGACTGTCTTACTGGTGTCTGTGGCTACCTTATGGGTTTCATTGGAGCAAAATCCTGAGTTTCTGAAGTTGGCTTCTCTTGTACACAAGCATCACCCACCCAACTCCCATACTCTACTCTGCCCTTCCCAAGAGTTTCCTAGAAAGAAAACATAAAAAGAGCTTCTGATTAGGAGTATATAAAATAATTCAACTCTACATTTCTTCCAGAGCAGTCCAACTACTCCACAGATTAATTTTATTGTCCATTTTAAAGTTCAGTATAGCAATTTGTAAAACCCAGAATTTAGGTTTGCTAAAGTTTTGAAGTGATAATTTTACCTATTAATTGTAAAGTCACTTCCAGCTAAATATATTCTTTTGTTAAACAGGAGAGTAAATAGTAAATCATAGAATCATAGAATAGGCTGAGTTGAAAGGTATTCATCAGGATGATTGAGTCCATCTCCTAGCCCTGTGCAGAAATCCACCATGTGCTAGAAAGTGTTGTCCAAACACTTCTTGAACTCAGGCAGGCTTGTGTAATAAAATCACAGAATAATAATGGTAACATAGAATAATAAATGACAACTTATGTTTTCCAAATTTTGTTTCAGCTTTCCCATTCAGGAAGCTGTTTCTTCAGCTTTTCTCCTTCTCCCTCACTAAACTAAAAATAAAAATAAAAATTAAATGCGTTAAGAGATATTTGAAAATTAACAGAATGATATATGCTTCCAGACTAAAGTTCCATATCTAAAAATATACCAGTCAATCCAGTCCATTCTGGATACTTCTAGTCTACATGAATTTCCAGCCAAGTCAAGCTACTGTTATCCATAAAGCTGTTAAGGAAACAGAGAAAAGTTACATTTGTTTTTAACTCATCATTTTATGTACATCTGAAAACCAGATTTTTATGCAGCAATGTTATGGG
Source organism: Zonotrichia albicollis (assembly GCF_047830755.1). Lineage (NCBI taxonomy): Eukaryota > Metazoa > Chordata > Aves > Passeriformes > Passerellidae > Zonotrichia > Zonotrichia albicollis. The sequence continues at coordinate 77,439,711 of NC_133821.1, read as the reverse complement.
GTTATTTTTGTAGACCCCTTTTAAGTAATTGTTTCATTGTTCACTCTCCCCCAGTTTCTCACAGAACAGAGATATTGTAATTAGTTGCTGTAGCTCATAAAGGATTTTCTGCAGGATGCATTATAGCCATAAAAGGAGATGATTATATTCCACTGTGAACTCTTAGAGAACACAGCACAATTATTTACAGTGTCTTCAATCTCCCTGTGCTCTGCAGTAGCAATGAGGTCCCAGGAGTTAGTTGACCTCAGTATGTGACCAGTAGTTAAAGTTGGGGGGTGCTGCTAGTGCTCATTGAGTCTGAGGAAACAAAGGAAAGAGTTTTACAGAGGCTGCCAGGTTCAATAAGCCAAGACAAAACAGGTTATTTACTAAATATGTACCCGTGGGAAAGGTTGCGGTTATTCTTTCTATGTAATGGACAGACTGAGACTGAAAAAGGAAGAAATACAGTTAATACAGTGATAAGGCAATAAGAATTGAACAAAAATAGTATATACCTCAGTAACACAGGTGAGGAGAAAATAGAGGGGAAGTAATAGAACTGTTTCAGCAAAGATTGGACTGAGGATTTGATTGTATTCTCCAAATTCCTTCTCTGATAAAAAAACCCAACAAAACACTAAGAAATGAAATATCCAGAGATTTCTGAGTATAAGATTGTGCTGTGCAAAAGTCACAGAACAGTGTATTATACTGGAAATCACTGTAATGATAAAGTACCTAAAAGTTTGGAAAAATCAATTTTTCATAAAGTCTTCCAAAAGATGATCAGTTTTTTAATGCATCTCTGGCATCTGAACTTTAAAACAGGTTTCAAATACATTTCATGTTCAATACCGAAAGTGGATTTCAAGATAAAGAACATACAGGTTCTGCTAATAGGAATTTAGGTACTATGTTGCTTTTCATGCTCAATCAAGTTACCAAAATCTTCTTGGAAGGGCTTAGTTTCATAAGTCTTAAAATTAGACTTCTGCTAATAGCAAAATTGGTTTAAGCATCCTGGCTTTCATAGCCTCCTGATATTGGATTCTGAGACATGTCAGGGCCAGATTTTCTCAAGGTATGTAAGAAAAAGGGTTTCGGAAGTGGACATGTCTGGCTTCCACTAAATGCCCATCTTCCTCCTTAGACCACTATATTTCTCTAAGATCTAAGGGACCTCTTGGATGAGTGGCAAACAATAGAGCTGCTGGTCAAATCTGAAATATTATAGAGTGAGAAGTCCTGGATGTCACCAGAGTGTGTTAATTTCTTTTATGGCTGCTATTTGATGCTTATGAGTCACATGGGTCCTGCTGATCTGTGCTGTGCTGCAGAAAACTGTACACAAGTTCCTAATCACTCTCAACTCTAGCGTGAAAATTACTTCTCTGATACTAAATTCAGTTCTTTAGAAGTGAGTTCTGTAATTTGAAGGATGAATGCAGCCATGACATAAGTTTGGACTAGAGTCCCACTGCAGGTAGGGTGACCTGCTGTCTCATCCTCCAAGGGAGCCCAGGCTGTGCCCCATAACCCCAGTCACAATGGGGTATTGCTACAGGGGCAGTTATCCTGCAGCTGGCAGAAACACAGTACCCACAGCCTTTCTGACTTTCAGGCTGCTCTGCCCTGCTCTTCTGCCCTGTCACAGTGTTGGCACCATTTTGACTCCCAGTACAGCATCAGAGATTCTCTGCAGAGCCAGAAAATGCAGGGATGTGCTGAGTGGACTGAGCGATGCCAGCACCACGGCAGGGGAGATAGGACTAGCATGAAAGCAGAAATCTTTATGGCTTGCCCTGCAAATCTGTGCTTGGCATTACATATTCAGCATCCAAATGCCTGGTGAATCACAGGTCACATTCATTAATTTAGGCTTCACTTCAGCTAGCTGATTAAATACATAAAACAAATGAATATTCCCCTTGATTTCAATTAGATCATTCAATTTAAACCTAGGCAAATGCTAATCTTCTCTGAACTCGGGCCATTGCTGTTCCATAATAAAATCTGTTACTTCATTTGAAGGGACAAAAATGCATAGAGAATGTTGGCTGCTATAACGAAGGACAAAAGACGTGCTCAAATCCAGCATTGATCTCTTGTGTTTAATCTCTGCAAACACAACCTGAGCTGCAAAAATGACAAAATCAAAGGTAGCATTGGTGGGGTAAAACACTTGTCTGTCATCTGATTTATTGTAGCTCTTTCCCTGGGAGCTGAGACAAAATCACATTGGCCAAAATAAAAAACAAATAGTCACTCTGGATGTGTCACCCACCTGCAGATGAAAGTACTTGATTTGGCATTTGCCAGCATCCTCAGCTGTGGACCACTCACAGCTGCCAAAGACAGCAGTGGGATGCCGAATATTCTGCTGCTCTAAATTTCAACAGCCCATTTCAAACTGACCAACCAAAGCTAGAAGCCTCATGACTTCAGTGAGCTCTTCTTGGACTCCAATGCTCATTTGTGAACTGAAAGTCTAACATTGGGTTCATTTGTATGGTTGCCATGAAAATAGATTAATCAGTGCTTTTGGGGTGCATGCTGTACTGCTGAGGACTCCAGAAATACCTGCTGATAATTTTTTTTAAAAACTTATTGTCATCATTCTTTTCACATATATTCTTAAAGCTCTTAAAAATCCTTTCTGACCCTTTCTTATCAGCCATTTGTCACATAAACTCATCTGCAAAAATCATCTTGTACACTCTGTAAGAAGGTTTATTTCTCCCAAAGAAGAGTGAATTCTTGAATACAGAGAAAAAACAGAAGAGTACATTTAAACAATAATTAAATCTATTTGAATGGAATGGTCTTTGCAACAACAAATTAATCAGTGCACAAAGGAGATCAGGCTTCTCAGAGCCATGTCCAGTGTGGATTTGAACATATCTCAAAGTGGAAACTCCATAATTTCTCTGAGCAGCCTGCTCCAGTGTTTGACTGTCCTTACAATTAAAAAAAAATATTTAAAGGGAATTTTGTATTTCCTTTTGTGTCTATTATTTTCTGTTCCTTTCATTGCCCACCATCAAGAATAGCCTGACTCAATCCTTTTTACTTTCTCCAATGTGGTTATAAACATCTGTCAGATGTCCGTGCATTTCATCTCCAGGCTCAAGGGTCCCAGCTCTTGCAGTGTTTTCTTGTACAAGACGATCCAATGCCTTAGTCACCTTTGTGGGTCTTTGCTGGGCTCACTCCAGCTTGTCCATGACTCTCTTGCACTGGAAGTCCAGGACTGGGCACAACAGCCAGGGTGTGTGTGATCAGGGCTGAGTAGAGAGAATCACCTCTCCAGATGATGTTTCAACCTTATGCAGCCCGGGGTGGTGTTGACCTTCCAAATACATTTTAAAAGGAGTATATGGCATGGGAAAGAAAGAGGTCAGGTTAAAACAGATGTTGATTTGCTGTGCTTGCACAGAGGAATAATCCCCAGAGATGTCATCATTCTAACCTTGGCTGCTAAGATTTCACCACCAAACCTCAAGCTGCTTCTTTTATCTAGCATTTGGTGCTTAATGTATCCACTTACAAACCTTGTATTGAGAATGCAACAAGCATCTGTGTTGAATGTGAGAAGCAAGTATTCACAATCTCTCTCTGACAGAAGTTTTGTGTCTTCTTTCTTAGGAAAATATCCAGTAAGTTATTCTAAGTCACTCTTAGCCTGTTTAGTTTAGGTTATTCATGCAAATGAATCATTACTTGTTCATTGGTTTAGAAACCAAGTAAAGGGCAGTAATTGGAGAGACTGTATCCCATTCATTTCCACAGTTACCAGCTGAGTATATTGCTTAAAACAGAAAAACTTTAAAAAGTGATATTGAAAAGATGCTCTTCCTCCAAACCTCCATTCTTTAACAGTCCACTAACATTTAGTGTGCAATGTTTTCCAACAAGTATCCTCAGAGGATGCAGTTGAATACTGAATGTCACCTTTGAAATGATTCTCCAGTGCTCTGACCTTTCTAAGTAAAGGTTCTTAGCTACAGTTCATTACTTCATTGTATGAATCAAGTTCTTTAGATGAGATATTTAGACTATGAATCCCCACTTGAATATATGTATGAAATGTGCCTCAGTGGATGTAGGAAAGATTTTAATTTGACTAAATTGTAGACTTAGGCATTAAAAGAATCAGTTGCACACTTCCTATGACAGTGCTTCAAATCAACACTTTTGGGATAGGAGCAAAGATGAGAAGGAGCATAAATATTCTTCTTTTTTATTATTATTTTGTGTCTAGTGAGGATAAAAATAAAATTTACTCTGTGAATAACTTCTGAATTTAGTTCTGTGTTTCCCATAGGAGAAGATTACAGGATTGTTATGTATGTTAATTATTCTGAATCCAAATATTTATATAACCTTAGAGGGTAATGAGAGGGATTTCACTGGGACTACAACAAAAGCTAGATTCTGTGCTGTATTACTTGTTATTTTCACATCATAAAAGTGATGTGAAGTTTATCCTATAATGCTTTTCGATAAATAAGGGGGGAAGAGCACTCTGACTAAATTTCATTGTAAATTACAGCAGAAGTATGATTGTAATAGGGAACAAAAAGACTAAGGTTTTTCAGCATACAGCATTTGAATCCAGTACTTAAGCAGAAAAATACAAGTCTTCTAAAGACAGTGTTAGATCTGTTAGTCTGATGTAGATCTCTCAGATCCTGGGTGACTTCTCAAATGGCACTAGATGTCCACATTTGGAGGACTGAGTTTTGCATAAGACCTGAGATTCACTAAGAGAGTGAGATGTCTCTATTAGATGTGCATTTGTTTAGAATCACATTGTAGTATATGGAAACTACGGAAATTCTCATTTAACCAAAATTGTCTTCTGATAGACATTGAAGTGATTAGGAATCTAGACTCAAAACATGGGTGTTAACCTCAATTTCTCTTTTCCACTCGCAGTGTTTCTTTCAATACATGCATTTTGGGAAGAAAAAGGATGTAAACAGTCCTGTCCCGTTTCTTCTTATTCAAGATGTTAGACTACAAGTGCAGTAATCCTTCCGTAGCTAATTGCAAGTACTTGTACACTCATTCTCCTCAAGAGGAGGATCTTTCTTAACATCCTGGCAATTTGTATGTGGTATAGAATACTGCAATGAAAAAATTTAACTGAAAATTTCTGTACCTGAAATAAAGCTATAGGAAGAAAAAAGAAAAATCTTTACATTTCAAGATGGAAACAAAGCGGCAGAGAATGTTTAATCATTTCCTCCAAATTCCTACAACTCCAGGTTTTGAAAGCTTTTGTAAGTTAAGTATTTTGTATCTATTAGCTGAAAAGTAATAAATAAACACAGTAGATTTATGAGAATTTGGCAGTTTATGGTGATATACTTCTGCATTTTCATCTTCCAGCTCTTTGATTATTTGAAAATGGTGTTGAAATGAGTATCTAAGATGAATGATGATTTTTCCAAAGACAGAATTGCCACATGATTGAAATAAATCTGATTCAGCACCACCAAACTGAAATTTGTTATGGAAAAGGAGCTATATTTTAGCTAATCCCTGCCATTCCTGTAAGCAAAGTTCTGTAGTTTAAATCACCCAGAAACTGAATGAATCATTACTAAAGTTTACTTTAAAGAATAAGTAACAAAATTTAAAATGAGAGTACTCTAACTATAATAATAGAAAAGTCAGTATCCTGACACAGTAAGAACATAAGATCATACTCTTGGAACATTCTTTTTTTCTGAATTAGGCAAAGAGCCTCTCAGCTCTTCAGTCTTTAAAGCACACAATGCCCTTAATAATGCACTTCCAGGAAGGAGTGACTCATCCTTGCCTCTAAGCTGGAGAGACATGCATTTTATGGATGGACAATTCAATGGCCAAGGAATTGGCTGGATGCTTGCACCTGAAGATTTGCCATTGTGAATGGCCCGATGTCCTGGTATTGACCACTGGCAAGTGGCATTCCTCAGGGCTTAGTACTGGGACCAGCACTGTTTAATGTCTTTGTCAATGACACGGACAGTGGGACTGAGTCAACCCTCACCAAGTTTGCAAATCACATCAAGCTGAGTGGGACATTTGACTTGCTGGAGGGAAAGGAAGGGATTTTATCCAGAGGGACCTCAACAGGCTTGAGAAGTGGGACTGTGTGAACCTCCTGAAGTTAAACAAGGCCAAGTGCAAGGTTCTGGACCGGGGTTGGAGCAATTCCAAGCTCCCACACAGCCTGGGCAGTGAATGGACTGAGAGTAACCCTGAGGAGAAGGACTTGGGGGTGCTGGTGGTTGGGAGGCTGGACACAACCCAGCAATGTGCACACAGAGACCAGAAAGCCATCCGTGTCCAGGGCTGCATCCAAGCAGCATGGCCAGCAGGGTGAGGGAGAGGATTCTGCCCTTCTACTCAGCTCTGGTACTTGGGGTACTGTGTCCAGCTCAGGGGCCTTCAACATAAAAAGGACATTAACACGTTTAAGCAAGTCCAGAGAAGGGCCATGAAGATGATCAGAGGACTGGAACACCTCTCCTTTGAAGACAGACTGAGAAACTTGGTTTTGTTTACTCTGGAGAAGAATCCAAGGAGACCTTTTAACATCCTTCCAGTACCTGAAAGAAGCCTAATGGGGAGCTGGAGAGGGACTTTTCACCGAATTGCAGTGTCACGGAAACGAAGAATGACTCTAAACTGCAAGATGGTAGATTTAGATTAGATGTTAGGAAGTCTTTACTGGGAGTGTGATGAGCCACTGGAACAGGTTACCCAGAGAAACAGTGGATGATCCATCTCTGGCAATATTTAGGCCAGGTTGAATGGGGCTTTGAGAAACCTGTTTTAATGGAAGGTGCCCCTTACCTTTACAGGGAGCTTGGAACAAGATGATCTTTCAACACTCTTCCAACCCAAAATGTTCTGTGATTCTATGATTATCTCTGGCAAAACAGAATGAAAAATGTGTTTGGCTGTAAGAACAGACTTTCTCCCCACCGTACACCCTCCTCTTTATTGGTTTTCATAGCGCTGTTCAAAAGTCACATTTCTCTTTAATTGAAAAAGAACACATTTTTAAATGTTAAGCTAGGATTTCAGTATGACATACACCCACTGCCTGCTCTGAAAACATGCTTCTACCTGCTAAAATCAAGGAAAATTGCAATAGGTATGCTTTTCAGTAACAATAAAAATAGTTCTCTGGTTTTAACATTAAGTGTTTTGAATATTTTATATCATGTGATTGATCCCTTGTTTAGAATAAAAAAATGAAGGTAATACTTGGAGCTCTTTTACTAAAAGCATTAGGCTCTGGTCTTTTTTCATCTCTTATTACTGAGCAAAGGATTTCAAGCAGAGGTCAGACAGGTGTATGTTTGACAAAAGACAGATTTCTAGAGATCACTGGTTCAGATAATATCTAGAGTCTAACTAGTGTAATTCAAAGGATTGTACTTGCAGCTATTTCTTATAAATTCTCAGTCCTGGATTTCCTTTATTTTTCTCTATATTCCACTGAGACCTCAGGAGTGCATTATTCTGCCTACCCACTACAGATACAATGGAGATTGGGCAGGTCAGAGCCATCGAAGAACAATCCACACCCTGATTCCTGCATACATACAATTAGTTGGCATATTTTTACTAGTGCAATGGTACATACAGTTAGAGCAGAAAGAATAATCAAAGTTATGATCTCTAGCCCTTAAAATGGTAAGAGAAGTCATAAATAAGAAAATTGGTTTTGAACCTTCCTTACTAGCTTGTTCTTTTTTCTCCCATATCACCTAATTTTTAGCACTCCTAAAGCTGAGAGACAGTTTCCTGTTTATAAAGAAAAAAATCAACCAGTATTTTTTATAAATGTACAGATTTCAAACTTTTGGAAAACATTAGAATATTGCAACATGGTAAGGGAAAATGAGAATCAACATTCATCTGAATGGTAAACATTCAGATTTTTATTTTGCTGGATCTGAAAGGTGAGTAGAAATGCCAATAAATGGATGCTGACCTGATTTCAAAATTATAAGGATTGAATTTACGACATTTTTAAAGGAAAACACACTGATTTAGGAAGGCTGAAATTATATTCCTTCTAATCAATGTATCTAATAAATATGTTAAAAAATTATGCAAGGTAAAGAATAAATTAAAGAGTGGGTATTTCAGCTTTTTCATATCAGCTAAAGATTGTATTTAAAGAAGGTTTGGATTGGATTGGATTGGATTGGATTGGATTGGATTGGATTGGATTGGATTGGATTGGATTTTTAAGTGCACATAAGAAAGTTTGGAATATTCTTCAAATTCCCTGTGAATTTGTTCAGGAAATACTTTATTTTGCTTAGGGATGTGGAAGGAGGAACTTTTGATATGTTAATTGGTTCCATGTCTTGCCAGGTTTTGAAGGTAGTTGCTTTTTGAGTTTTTTTAATTAAACTGTCAAGTCTAAATAACCTTTGTTGACATTTCTTTGGGAAGTGTAAGGGGATAATATTTTCTCCCATAAATTTCATACTGGAAATACATAACTTAGAGTGTATACTGATTTCTTTAGATTCATTCTTTGTGAAGTCTCAGGAAAACTAATTTATTACATTTTTTTCCCTACTCCTACCTACAAGTCCTCCTGTTTTTCAATTAACTCAGTTCTCATTGCTTCTCTACAATCATACCTATGATTGGTTTTCCCTCAGGAGTAATGGCTGCTGCTTTCTGTTGAATGTTAAACAGAGTAATTATATCTTCAAATACCATAAATGACTACTTAATTCCCTAAATTGTCAATACTGTTTGTAAAGGATAAGTGAAAAAAAAATATTTGCCCTCATGGTTTATTTAGAATGCAAGCTGCTACTGCTGGCTGTCTGCATGTATGTGGGTAGTGGCTGCCACAAAAATCTCATTAAATGCCATGCAATTCTTGGTGCTATGAACCTAATTTTTAAAATCTAATCTTGTGAGTGCACAAGGGATTATGAGTGATAACTTTCAGGTCCTAATTTTGGAAAATTGCAGTTTGATGAATAGAAAGACAAAGTCAGAAATCTTTGACACCCTTCCACTGCCAAAAGCTTGTATTTCAAAAGGAATGACATTTTATTTTTTAATTACCAATACAATTAAATATATTTTTCATTAAAATAAATCTTCTAGAATTACATATGCATCTGTTTAATGTAGATCTTTTTATTGTGGTTAAAATGTTCTATTTCTACTGATTCCATCAATTGTAATAAGATTTTAGTTTCTCCAAGTTCATGACGGGATTATGATACACAGCTTCAGAACACTGAAAGATATAAACTTTCAAAAGTTATGGAAAATATTTGCTGTATCCTGAAATGTTTCAAATGCAAGAGATTATAAACATTTGAATAGATTTTTTCAATAGGAATGATGAAGGATATGTAAAAGCAAGGAATTTAAGAATTCAGAATTAAAATCAAATGTGCTATCCTTACACTGAAAGCCACCTAGTAAGAAAAGGGCAGAGAAATTTGAGAGAGCTAAACTGAAACTTTGGAATATATGTCAACCCAACATTTTTGAAAACATTCCCCTATTTTAAGAGAAGTATTAAATTTGGCTTTTAACAGGAATAACTTCTTAGACACAAGGAGAACAGTAATTAAATACTTAAAACTTGATGATTCTGTAAAGGTCAAACGGCTAATATTAAATGTATTGCAAAGTGATCCATGTCAAAAGTAATTTCTGAGAAGCTTGGGTGAGAACAAAATAGTCCATTGCAAAATCACTCACTGTTAAGAAAGTGGAAAAAGCACTGCTAAGTTATTGAAGGCATCAGCTCTTGGATCTCATGACAGCAATGTGAAAATTAACATTCAAGCTATTTTTAATGCACTAGAAAATATTTGCAGGTTAAGAAATACAGACAATTGTATTTTCTAAGATAAATAATTAGTGGATTAATATGGATCACGTATGTCTTTATTCATCTCATCTATAGTGTAAGACCTATTCTGAGCAGAAATTTCATTTCATTTTGCCATCAACACTCATCCTACAGGCTTTTCCTGCAATGGATGTGAGTGTTGTCTTTTTTCACTATGAGCTTTCTTATTGTGCCAGGGGTTAAACTTATGGGTTTTGCTATGAACTTATGTAAGATCAATTTAATAAAACTTCATCTTATTTATAAGTCAAAATTGTAAGTAAAAACATTGTAGTACAGATCTGCAGGGAAAACAATTCCAAAGTTAGAACAGTAAACAAAATCATGGAGGAACTAGGATTTCAACTTCCTATTTCTCTTGGAGAATACTGTTTCAGTACAAATTTCCCCATGTGCTATTTTACTTTCCAAAACACGATCATTTTTTTTCTTACAAGAAAATATTGTTATTTGATATTAAACACAAATTAAATAACTGAAAAGGAAAGGGTATTAGTACAGTGTCTTTCTGGTGATTTTAATCCGCAAATGTTCTAAATGTTTTGTTAGTTGTGCATAAAAGTGGAGATTAGTATGTCTTAAAATTAAATTACGGCTATGCTTTATTAATAATTTAACTCAAAAAATTTCTACTACATAAATTAAAAGTTTAAAGGATTTTTAAATAGATTTTTTAAAAAAATTCCTTTTATACAAATGCTTTAAAAATATGTATTTCTTTTGAAATGTTATTGCCATTGTCACATTCTGTGAACATTTTACATTTCATTAATATTTTACAATGGATTCTTCACAAAAAATCTGAATGGCTCTACATAAAAGATTTGTTTCTGATGCCTGTGGGACAAGAAATAGCTGTTCAACAGAAGCATTCACACAGTACCTTTGGAAACAACAACTTGTATTATACAGGTTTCTGTAATTTTAAAGAAGTAATAAATTATAGATAAACTGATGACCTTGTTACCTCTACCTGCACAGCACGTGAAGCAGGTCATTTCTTGGGTTATTTTTGGGCCATGTTGTTTTTATTGTTTTTCTTTTGTTACTGGAGAGGTGTCTCTTTTGTTCATACCAGAAGAGTTTAATATAATTTCAGTCAGATAAGTACTGACATTATTGCAATTTCTACAATTTTTTGCAAATTATTTACCTCTTTGCAACATAGTCCATTATTTATGAAGTCACAAGGACAATAAAACAAAGGATTTCTTAAGTACTGATTTGCCAGCACTGGAAAATGAGTTTGTTAATTTCTTAGTTAAAATTAACTTTATCCTCAGAGTTGATGGCACAAAGTGTAATGTGATTGAATGGACGCAATGTCTGTATTTTTCAGAGATTTTATTTTTTAAAAGATAAATAAGCAGCTATATAGTCAAGCAAGCATTTTACTGAACTAATTTATGAATTTACAAAGCTAATTAAGTATGGAATGATACAATGATCCAATCAAGGACATGATTAAGAATGATTCAATAAATCAATATGTGAAATTATCAAATCATCAAATGAATATAGCAAGTAATCAACTGAAATTACAAGGTTAACATGAGGAATCTGAGAAAATCATATTTAGTCCAGGATATCAACTGATTTTTTTCAGGCAATCAGACCATTGACCTAGTTTCTGAAGTTCCTAGACTTTTGCCAGGAAACTTGTCTATCTTAGTTTCACTCAGAAAAGTAGCCAGTCTTTTTTGGAGTCTTTTGGGAATTCCACTTAGTAGGTTTAATAGGTTGTTAATGTTTTGGTTTTGTTTTTCCCTTTTGTGAAACAACACTGTAACATAGATTCTAAATATACATGTAGAGACAAATAAGCAATGTTCAACACGAGATTTTCTGTGAAGCTGTCCGAGGGAAGAATTGACAAAAGACCAGAAGGAAGAAGAGTTGGTATTTATATCTAGTAGCACTTTTTGTTGGAGTCGCCAGTTCTACCTTAGAAATACAACTAAATTAGTGGAATAGTATGGGTGAAACTTATGTCAAAAACCCTCACAAAATTCAAGACAGGATATCTCTTAGGAACCTTGTTTCCATGGAACAGAGAATTGCATGAGTTTTACAAGAGAGGAAAATTTCCATAATCATCAGAAGACTGAGGGGGCAGGAGAGCATTAAATCCTTCATGTCTTTGTGGAGATGATCTATCCAGAAAGTGAGCAACACGTCTCTCCAGTGTTTGTGTTAATCTAGCCCATATAACATCAGCAAATTTCCCATCTGGATTGCCCTGATCTTTATCTTACCTTTTCGTTGCTTTAGAAATCTTAATTCATTGAAATCCATTTAAATGGATCTAAATATTGATCTCATGCTTTCACAGCAAGAAGTCTCTTAAGACTTACACAGAGTGCAAGGTATTGTCATTAGTGACCTTTAACTTGAAATCTGCTGATATTATTCACAAATATGGGTTGAACAGAAGAACCTGGGTCCAGAGATACATCAGAAGTCTAGCTGAACTAGAAGAGACAAGACCCACAGTGAGAGCAAATTTTATGTTATTGTATGAAGAGAGTCAACATAGTTGCCAAAACACATTCCTTTCTTTGGGCTTACATCAGCATTCATTATGTTTGTTTAAATACTTGGGTATTTACATAAGAATTAGGGAAATGTATAAATTCAGAATTCATCTTAATAATTCTAAAGCATATCACAAATTTTATTGTCTGATGAGTTATTAAATCAACAAAGATTTTCTTGCCAAGTAATACTTGGAATTAAAGTCCTCAGAGTAAGACCAGAAGAGTATTATAGTAGTTTCTCAAGTTAAGACAACTGTGCATTTGACTAAAGACCCAAAGGTCTAACCTTTAGCTATGACTAACAGCAAATGCTAGATGAAAAGTATAAATCCCAGGAAGTATGGAGTGATGTACATACCAGTGGCTTTGCGTTGCAGAGGAAACATCTTTAGGTTAACTCATTTATGAAGGTAAATGTAAGCATCTGTAGTTGTCTGTAGTGAAGAGTTCGGCAGTTTAACTAAATGTAGATGTGTAAATTTAGTGTAGGTGCGTCCCTATTGTTGGGGGTATTTGAACCTGATACCTGACACATAAGAACATTCATTATTTCCCTAGTTCTTGTTCACTTCCCCAACTGATTTTCTCGTTTGATGAGTCTATCTTGTATTCTCCACCTACTTTACGTGACTGAAGATCTTCAGTCTGGTCCATCTTCCTTCATGTGAGTATTCTTCCATAGTTTTAAACAACCTTATCCCATTCCTACACAAAGGCAAAATATTGGAATAGATTATTTTTGTTGTTTGGCAGGTTTTCTTTACTGTTAGAAAATATTCTGTTGCTAATGGATTTAGCCAATGCTAAAGCAAGCTGAATAAAATTGACACTGCACATTTTAGTCATGGCAGACAGAGATTTGAGACTTAGGTCAGGAAGCAGATTGAGAGTAGGAGTGGACAAAGATGGGTATTCACTTATGAGGGTGTGGCCTGACATCTGTCCCTAGGTTATAATGTCAATGGAAATATCAGAAAAGAAAAAAAAACATACTTTTTAACCTGTATTTGACATTTATTTCCTGGATGAAGTCCAGAACAGGATAGAAAAAGCAGGCAGACCATAAACAGAAGAAGCTATTAAAAATAAATATACGAGCAGACTTATAAGCAAACAAGCCCAACTCTAAATCTTAATTTTGAGTCCACAGAGTGAATTGAAAAAGATTCCAATAGAATTGAGGTGGGAGAAATTACGTTTCTTTTTGATTACATCTGGAAACAAATTGGGTTTAAATTAGATTTGTGCTGCAAACCAAACCTTGCACAGGGAACTAATATATGTGTAGTTTTCAAGTTCACATTGAAGGTCCATTTTTTTTGGCAGTTGAGGCAGTGATTTAGTGAAGTACTTAATTATGTGCCAAATTATATGTGGTTTATCTCTATCTTGCTGAAGAAGTGAAGCTCAAACTCTTCTAACGTATTTATATATCTAAAGTGAAGAAATTCAGTGGACTTTTTTTAAGAGGACTGGAGATGAAGAATATGCATTTAAATTACCTGCAAGTAGTGCAGGATGACTAATTAAATATGACTGAAATGTGTATGCATTTTTCATAGTTTTAATAAGTGAAATTTTGTGTGAAAGAGGATGAGAAATGGGAATATAGGAAGAAATTCTTTGCAGTGCTTAGATAATATAGTTGAGCTTCACTGTTCCAACAAACAGAACTATGTTTCATATTTTATTATTATTTAGAAATACATTTTCTTTTTTAATGAACAAAGTGCAGAGTTGCATTATCAAAAAAGGAAGGAATTTTAATCTCTTAGTAGAAATTTTAGTTTAAAAATTACAAGAAATATCAAGTGATTTATGAAAAAAAAATTGGCCTGTGTTATGGACTATACTGATGACAATTATGATGTATGATTACATATAGTATTCTGATATATATGATGGTATTCTCACATAATTCTCTATCTTAGAAAATAATTTTAATTCTGTAGCTCTTGTAATACTCATATCTTGACCATATGAAGCTTCATTAGCGTTAGTGTTAATAGGCTTCAGCACATTTTCTGTGAAATCTTTTCTACGCCTCATAAACAGATTATAGGTTGCTAATAACACTTACACAGTATTTCAAGGAACAAAACACAAAATATCTTTGAAATAAATAGGTCAACACTGCATCTTCATTACTAATGAAAGTGAAGAAGAATCACACAGAAAAGTACTCAGAGATGACATGCAAATACTGATTCTGGAGCTGTAGAATGTGCTTAGTATTGTTTTACTTTATTTTGAATCAGTAAAGCCTTATATTCTTTCATATTAAACAAAGAATTAGCGAAAAATAGAGGTGTGTGGAGGAAAAAAAATTACCACTTCTATATACATTCTCTTTGCAAAACTAATTTTAATAGCAAGCTTTTTTCATTAATTTGAATCAATAGTAAAATTTAATGATCAGTTGGCATATATAAAATTTTTAAACACCCAAGTATGTTATCTTTGCATTTGAACAAGTGTTATGTGTATATATATAAAAACCCAAACAACCCCCTTCCTCATGAAAGTTTTAAAATTATTAATATTTTAGTAGAACCTCATGCATACACTTGTACATGCACACACTCATAGACATACACATACACATATGTCGGTCTTCAGTGTTTTGAGCAGCCTTGAATTCAGCTTTGTTGCTTCAAAAGGTAAAATAAAAGTTCATGATCTTACATATTAGAAGTGCACACAAAGGGAAAATCTTAAAATTGTTCTTGTCTAGAGGAATTCATGGAAGTATTCACCTGTTCTAGTGAATTGGCTAAATGAGCTTATTTCATATTCAGAACTATTTTCGCAAGGAAAAAGAGAATTAATTCAATTAGAACGTTATTGAAAAGCAAATTAATTACACTATATGAAATATCATCCATTCATCAAAGTACTAACCACTGCAATCAAATTTCTTTAAATTTAGCAGTGATTCCAGAAACTTAAGAAGAGAGTGGATTTTTGCACAATTTTTGTGTTTATAGTGAAAAAATTCAACGACCCTGAGTGTTTATGGAAATATATACCATGATCTGAATTTACAGAAGTTCTTTTACAGAAGTAACTAAATAGTGTGCTGGATATTAAAATGTGACTACAACCTGGTTTAAAACTTTTTAACATTTTCACGCATTTCCCTCACAGCACATTTGATTTTCCCCGTTATGGCTCTGGTTTCTGACATATTCATGCAACCCAAGAATCCAGATGATGGATTGACTTGTGAAATGTCAGGTTTCCTTGCAAAGCATCTAAAACTGCAACACTGACTGCAGGACAAATGTATGCTATTTAGCGGAAATACATCAGTCATGGAAATGATCATGCTGTAAGTCCTGTTCAATACCTTACAGCCTATTAAACAGAAGAAAGTGAAGCAAGTTTGCTTAGGATATTATGACAGATTGTGAACATGAATAATAGTAATGCATTCCTGCAGTCTTAGATTGTCAATATTAACATGAAAAATTAGCAATCATTAATCCATCAAAGAATGCTGAGTTTCCAAGTCTCAGTTATTATTGAATTCCTGTATTTGAAGGAATAGAAAATATTATGAAACAGGTTTAGTGATTGAGTTTAGTGGAGCATCTTACTGAGTTGTTATAACAAAAAGCTTTCTTCATCACCAATAAACCTGAAGATTTAAAAGAGGTATTTTATACTAGATCACAAAGATAATGAAAGATACCAGAAGGTCTCAATATAATGTACCTCCAGGAAACTGATTATGGTAATGTAACCATAACTGTTTTTTTTTCCTGGTCATGGTAGAAAATAAATCATCTTTGCACATTTAAAGTTTCTGAGCTGAAGAACTGTTCATTACGAAGTATCATAAATCATATATGGCAAATGACACAAAGGAAACTGCTATCTGCTATTCATTTAGGATCCTTGCTCTAAACCCACTGAAAACTCTCATTGGATTCCTCTTAACACAAACAGGATTTGGGCCATTCCTTCTGTTGAGGAGAAGTAAAAATGTGAAATTAATGACCTGAATGACATACTCTACAACATGAATAAGGCTCCAATGGTGTAGACAGGGAGACAGACTGCTATGCTGAAAATGCCACTATTTATTAAAGCTGACATATCTCTTCCACTGCTTGCATCTTCCTGCTTTCTCTCCTAGAGTCAACAGGGGGAGTGGAGGAGTGTTGTAATTTCTGTGTGTCTTGCATTTCATTCTTCCATGAGAGCCAAAAAATATCTCTGGCACTGAACTGCTAGAAGTCAGATGATTCTTTTCTGACTTTATTATCTGCCGGCTACAACATGCTGAAATACAGCTGTCCTGGAAATACTTATATACATTTATATATTATGACGGTAGCTGAACAAAAATATTTCCAATCTTGATCTAGTGAAAGAACTATTTATATATGTGTAATGGTAAGCACAGGGAGAGTCCTACTGGCTGTCACCATGTCATACTTTTACTGGGAGAAGAACTACCTGGCTTTAGTCCTCTTTATGCCTCTCTTTCCATTCCCTTTTCAATAGTTCATGCGTACATTGCATGAAAGCAGTTAAGGTTTTACAAAAACAAAGAAGCAAACAAAACCCCACAAAGAGATTTAATTATGAAAATAAAGAGAAAAAAATATTATAACTAAAAAAATATTTAAATTAGAAATTGCAAAAGGCCTGTTTTCCAGTAGACCTGTGATAAAGGGAATTCAAATACAGTATGTGTTTCTCTTCTTTAAGAGATTTCAAAATAGATCTGAAAATGTTTTTCTTACGTTCTCCTCCTCCCAGTTTCATCACTGGGAAATTCTTATCTGGAACCTGGCTAAATATTTTCAACAGAATCCTATTGAAAACACACAAACTAATTTATTTCACAATGAATATGAAAAAATATGGAGATTTTTTTAAGTTTTAATTTGTATTGGCTTTCATACTAATGGTAATGGGAGCTTTCAGCTTATATTTCTGCTTACTAACATTCTTTTTTAACAGTAGCATTACATTTGAGGATTTGATTGGAACAGTTCTTTGTTTGAATAAGAAAATAGTCAGAATTGTTTTCTGTTTCACCAAAATATGTCAAAGAAAATTGACATGTATTTCTTAGAATGCAACAATATAACAATGAAGTGACAAGCAATGTCTTTAAAATGTCTTCAAGGTTGAAAGCATATTAGAGTAATAGCCATTAGTATGTGCCTTGCTTGGAGTTCTGCAGCACAGTATTATATTTGATTATTCAACTAAAAACAGTCATCCATTAACCCCCAGAGAGTCACAGCTCCCTCATCATGCCTAAGGCCACACCACCTAGTGTGTCCCCATTATTTTAAATGTTATAGAAGGAACACTAGGACATATAGAAACACCCTGAGGTCACTCTTTGTCATTTCAATAAAAGTTATGGAAGGAAATGTATCTCCTTTCCAATGTTACCACAGTCAGCAGCACAGTAACATGGGGGAGGACTTTGGCATAAATATTCAAGGGTGTTAATGGGTTAAGTCTCAGTAGGACTAGAAGAAAAGCTATGAGGAAAAAAAAGGTGTGCTTATCAGAACATGGCTAGTATTTTCATTTCACTAGAAGAATGAGGGGATTTCACTACTTCTTTCCGTGAAAAAATGCAGAATTACAAAAGGGAGCATTAATAAGCTGGTAAGAGTGTATTCCAGCCTAATGCTACACACAGCACAGTCAGAAGCAGGGTTCTTCTGTGGAAGCTATTTCATAATTAAAAAGGAGTTCACAACCTCGGCTACAAAATTATTTTTGTGTACTAGAACAATCCTATCCTGACATTTAAAAAAATAAATATATGTAACTCATGAAAATACATATGTAAAACTATCACCTAAAATTTCAATATTGTCCTGTATTTTAAATTTATTTAATTAATTTATTGGTGTTCCACTTTTTTATCCTCCACTTTTTTATCCTCCTAAAATTTTCTGGAAGCAGATATAATTGTAGGCAAAATTCCTGATTAAAATAAGATCTCCATCCATTGACATAAGCTACAACTGTGGTTCCACATCATCACAACAGTGATGGAATTTGAGAGCTTAAAAATGCTGGATCCTCAGATATGTTGTGATCTTTGATACTGATCAATAACTCATACTGATAAATCACAGTTGTGCCCAAACTGCATTATGTATTCTTTGTTTTATTTATACTAACAAAACCAAACATAAAAGGAAATTGCACAAGCACATTTCTAAGGAAACTGAACCAGCCATCACAATGAGGTTAAAATAGTTGCTGAAACCTATAGGTATAAATTTAATCTTCATTACACCACCTTGTCTATGTAACTGGAAGTATTAAAAGTCTTAATTAATTCTTGATTGTAAAACACTTAAGGAGCCTTTGAAAAATTGACATGCAAGTTCAAAACATCTTTTTTTACTGTGGTGACTCACACTGATCTTAATATTCTACTTGATAAAAGAACTATTCATTTCTCTGCTTAATATTTTTGAGGCTATTTTTTTCTTCCCCTGTATTAGGTTCAAATTCAAATAGTAAGCTTTCTTGGGCAAATCAGGGCAGCTGGACATAAAAGTCTGTATGCATGCTGTCTTTCCACTCAACCATGTAATGCAACACTTTGCTATCTCCATTAAAAGACTTACTTTGTACCATATCATGCATTTCATAATATTTCCATCTAAATGCAGATTTTTCTGTTCCATGTGTAGCATCTAGTCAGGTTTTCCATAAAAATACCAGCGGGACAGAACATTGAAATTCATTTTGCATATTAAAGAAATCTATCCTAGATTCCTTTTATTTGTTTTATCAACTCAAGCAATAAACAAGAAAATTAGAGTTTCAGCAATGATGGAGAAAACATTTATGATTTTATCAGATGCAATTTCTTTTTTCCTTGCTTAGACAATTTCCGGGCTCTTAGGAGCAGGTAATTTTAAAATGTTGCACTGATGAATGGCATAAGACCATTTATATCTTTTAACCCAAGTGCAGTACATTTGGCATACATTGCCCAATAAGAACTTCACTTTGAGTAGCACACATATTGAATGCTTTTGTTACCAATATTTACAACACATTTAATATCTGTCCCATAGGAATTAGTTTTCTTTGAAAGCATTATTGCAAATGTCACAATATTTTCTGATATCGCTCTCTGGTGTGCACAGGTAGAAAAAAAGCACAAAAAAAAAAAGAGAACAACAAGAATAGAATAGATTAGATAGCAGAGCTGTCATTGCAAACACTCTTTTCTAATTCTAAAAAGAGAACCCAGTCAAAATTTTCATTTTCAAGCTGCATAAATACAACTGGACTAGATTTATGTTGTAATAAGTTGTTTATTAGAAATTTTTATATTGCACATTAATCAAAAACTGAAAAAGAATGCAATTTTTTTTAAAACACAACCCTTTAGAGGATGGTTACTATGACCTCCCATGTGAGTGTGCTTTTATATAAATAATACTACAATTTTAAAAAACAGAGAATATATTTGACTTTTATGTGTTGATTTTCTCTATTACCTGGTATCTTGTAAACATAAAATTTGTGGTTTAGAGTCTTTTATTACAGTTTGAGTAAAAAATATGATAATGAGTGTTTATGCTTGATTTCTTTATTTTTAAGAAGTCCTCCTCAACCACTCAAAATTTCACCAGATCAGCCATATATCACCATCTTAGTGGAGCAGTAGCTCAGCCTTGCAGATATGTGTGATGAATTCAGGAAGCCTCTAAGTTTTCCTTCTATTTTTTCAGTGCTACTGCTGGGATGCCCCAGAGTGATGGGAGGAGCTGCACTTTGTTTGCTGCTGACCTCCTCCTTGTAAGACCTTTGTTTTGATTTTATCTTGGGACAGAACGGGAAGTGCTTTTCTGCCCTGAACCACCAAAGTAGGAAGCACATGGGCAGGCAACCCAGAGTACTTTCAGCCCTGGAGATCTTGTTTAGGGAAGGCTGGCTTGGCCCCCTGCTGTCACTAGCCTTCTCCTTGTCAGCAAGCAGCATTCCAGAGACTCGTAGCTCATTTGCTGTATCTCACCTGCCTCTGCCCCTGCCCCTTCATTTTCTGAATTCTTCCTGGCAAAGTTGATCAGGTTTTGTTTCTAGTAGGAGAGCCTTCTCCAGTTTTTCAGACTGTACAACCCAAGAGGTGGTATACACCTAAGTAAAAACTTTCAGCATAGACATGGCCAGACTGAATTCCCAGCCATGAAAAAAGTGGGGAAGTTGTTTGATGCTTTTACAGCATTTGGTGTCATTTCCAAGAATGTTATATTTATAAATAAAATTACATAAATAAAAAATAAGCAGAAATTGCACTTTTCTAAGATCTAACTACTTTGCCAGACAAAGTGAATTAATCTCACAGTTCACTGGCTGTACAGTATTTATCTCTCTGTAACTGTACTGATATGTGTGTTGTTTTATCTTGGGGAGAATATTATTTACATGCCTTAATCTTCATCTTGGTTTGCTAAAATATTCTTATTCAAATTTGCCATGAATGCAAAGTAATATGCAATTATGTGTAATAGAGGGAAAGAGCAACTTCTGGATCAGAGCACATTTAGGTTGCAAAGCTATCATCAAAAATATCAAAATAAATATTAACTTCATTAACACTTGCAAATACTTCAAGGTTACTCCAAAAATCATCAGAAAAAAAATTAATACAATTAAGACTAGAATTACTGTGCTGTTATTCAAACACAGAAGAGAAAAACTCCTCTCTCCATTCTGTGTTGTTGAAATGCTATTGAGACATCACGGTTGATTGAAATTTAATTGGTTAGGATAGGGAGTGCTGGTGGTGGTAGCAGGAATCCTGGGTGGGCAGAGAACACAAGGGTTTCAGACACACAGACAGACTGGAGTGAGTTCAGTGTGGGGCCCCAAACTGGGACTGGAGTTCTTTCTTCCTCAAGAAAAGGCTGAGAGATGGGGCCAGCTTAGCCTGGGGACTGATGGCCTCAGGAGGTAATCGCCCCCAGCACCAGAAAGAAGGCGGGGAGGTACCTGAAATGTTCTGGCTGGAATATTTCATAGACTTCTTTGGTTTATGAACCAAGGTTACCCCTAAGGAGTTAATTCTGTCATGCCATTTCCTCAAACCATTTGTGTCTAAAAATAATTAAGGACTTTTCATCTGGAAAAATTTATTAAAGAAGAAATAGGAACAAAAGGAATAAATTCAACACCTGACTGTAAAGGAGCTACTGTTTACATTTGACAGGACAACAGTCTGGCTGCATGACTACAGATGACTTTGAGTAACAGGAAGGGCTCATTGCTAGAAGTTGGAGTACTGATAGGATGTGCAGCTTCTCCTTTCCTTATTTCCATAGAAAAAGGGGTTCACTTTTTTGCTAACACTTTCTGAGCAAATGACTTGTGCTGCTCCCCCAGGAAGACCTGCTCACAGTGCAATGCCTGCTGCAGCCCTGAGAAGTGAGAGAACTCACGCCCTTAAGAACAGGACTTGCTCCCCAATACACAGCAGCCATTTCAGTCAGACAGGAATTTCTGAAGTGGGAAGGCAGATGATTCACTAAGAATGACCCTGGAGGAGCTAGAGATCTGTGGCATAATATATCTCAGGGTATAATGGCTTTCCATTATACCCTTCAATGATTTTTGTTTTAATGATCAATTATGTGCAATATAAAAATAAATACTAAAGAACAAAGATTTTCTATTCATTCTTTACTTTCTCAAAATTTCCAAATTAGAAATTAATTAACTTCTTCAAACTCCTTTTTGTTTGGGTCTCCCTCCTCTCCCCTGCCCCTCACTCTTCTTTCTTTAGAAACAAAACCCACAAAACAACAATGAAAAAAAACCAGTTGTGATTGTGATAACATGTCATGAAGCTATTTTTCTATGCGCATTCATATACACACTACACCTTATCACTGTCTGTAATGATCACCAATAGTTTATTTTTCAAATCAATTTTTTTCCTGTTTTAATGTCAAAGAAATTCTTTCCTGTACAGAAGACTACAGAACACTCTACTGTATACAATTTTGGCTTTCTTCACTAGTCTCAAGAGTTATTTTAAATTTAAGTAGAGGATTATAAGACATTATTTTCAGTTGCAATATCAATGCATACTCCAAGTCTTTCTTCAAATAAATCTTTGGACTGTTCTTTAAACTGACAACTACAAAAGTGATTGACAATCTTCACTATTCCACAGGCTTCTTTCTTACTTTGACATGAGTCTTACATGAGACTGCCACATGCATCAATATGTTCACCATATCATCTTCTTCTGGTGCTATCACTTCCTTCCTTGTTTATTATTTACATTTTATCAAAGGTCTTGCCACATCTCTTCTGAATTCCCTTTAAAAATGGGGTATTTTGTTCTACTGACTATAGTGGCGATGTGGAATTAAAGTCAATTTACAAATTCAGCATTTACAGTGAGGACAGGATGTTTTCTAAAAAAATCTATCAAAGTAAGTGGAAATCCATTTGATAAAATATTCTGAAAATAATCTATTATGAAAAGATGTACTCATGCTTACTAATTAATACAGCTACTGGTGTTGATTGGATAAAGGCTTTGCATTGCTGCTAATTGATTGCATTACTGGACAGCGAGATTTTAAAAAAATGCAGCATCCCTTAAATGTTTCTTTCTCTGCAACCTGATTAATTTTGTCTTGTCTTGCCAAAATTTTTGTTCATAAGAGAAAGAAAACAAGCTCTGGATTATTTTTGAGCACTGTTTCATCCCATGGCACAAAGATTTAGGCTAATTTAGTGTACTTATGATTAAAAATTATAAAAATCTGTGTTTTATTTATTAAGCAATATATTTTTAGAACAAAAATAAGATCCAGGATTAGGCAATAAAAGGCATAGATGTAGTATCACATTAATTGTTTCAGTACTGATGAAAGCTATCATAAAAGATGCTTTTTAACAATTTAATTTTTTAATGCTTTTTAACAATTTAATTTGCATCTTTTTAACAATTTAATTTTTCCTTGTGCTTCTTTTACCCCTGATCATCCATTTTATTAATATTTTGGTAGCATAAATAAGGACATCAAACAGCTAATTCCTGAACCACCTTGATATGCCTTGCCTTTCCCAGACAATCTCAGGTTGATATTTTTATTTTCACACACACACACACCACCGTTTTTTTAAAAAAAGCAAAATGTTCTTTTCCTTTGCTTAAAAGAATTCTATTAACAATTTTATTACCATAGTTTGGGGCATTTGTGTTTTGGATCAAAGGCTTGCCATCTGTTGTTTGGAAGAGATGCATCTGCGTCTTTGTTACTTCTGATGACAAAAGTGGGAAGGAAGAAAACAAGGAAGAAAGGTCATTTCCAAGAAGAGTCGTTTAAATGGCCCTTGAACAAAATCTCTGACTTTTAAGAATTCCACTGTGTTTGGATCTGCCTTGCTCTAAATTGCAGGTGTTCGCACAAATGTCCTGTCTCAGCTGCCATGTGATTTGCACCAGTTAAAGGTTGAACTGCCTGTTCCCAGGCTCTGTGTTATGTGCTGATCCACAGACAGAGCTGTGGCCCACTTTCTCGTTCTGTTCCTGCAGGCACTAAACTTCAATTGCTGCACATTGGGGGGATTTTCACATGCAGGCAAGAAAAGTAGGAGCAAGGGCTCAATACAATAGTGACTTAAGCATACTTTTGTTCCTTTTTTCTCAGCACCAGACTGGACAAAAGCAACATGGCAATCAACATCCTTGCTTCAAAGAGAGGATTTAAGAGTTGCACTGAGGTAGCAAGAGGAATAACTGAGAGTCAGATGCCTAAGAAGGCATCTGGGGTCTCTTGTATGCACTAAGAAGGTGTAGCCGGTTGGCTCAAGAAAATAGGGTAACTGTGAACAGAGTGAGTAGGAAGAGACTGCAGAAGGAAACCCAGAGCACCTGAGGTGAAAGCAGTGTTTGTGACTACATACAGAAATTGAAGTATAGTTATTATACTCTTAATCATTTTAAAATTCATTTTAAACCTAGGTTACACGTACTTACATACAGAGATAAATATATCCATTTCTGGCCCTTGTGCAGGAAACTGGTGTAATAACTTTGCAATTAATTAGTCAATGGCAAAAGCTCTGAATATTTTAAGACAGGTAATGGTTCATAAGGATATTAGCAATTTTGAAAGATTTGTTTATCCACCTCTGTAAAAAATTTTAAAAATACAAAAATCTGTTTCTGTCCTTTCTCCTTTTTTCTTGTCTCTAACATATTCAAGTTACAGTACATGAGGATTTTAAATACTAAAAACTAAGAATGTAAAAGTTAAGAAGAGTTATTTTCACTGCTTCATCATGAAACAGGATCTTGTGGAAAATCTCAGGCACAAACTGGGTATTTGGTCTTTTTAAATCACTTTGGTACTACTTTGCTGTACTGAACTCCATTTAACAAAAGATATTTTCCAATATGAGGTTGCAAATTCCCAAAATTTATTTTAAATTTTGGTTCATTTTTATTTCCCCTGGCACAATCTCTGCCTTGTGTGGGCTCATTTTCTTCAGTCAGGCACAAGTCTTCATCCAGTAGCTGCTCTTGGCCCCATCTTGCTCTTTCTGGTGAAGGTACACGTGATGAGAGCTGTGTTGCTGCACTAAACTCACTATAATTCTACCATTCTTCGGATCCATTTGTGGATGTTGAATAGGTTCAAAAAAAGAAATTACAGTTGTGAAATTACAGTTTGTCAGGAGACAAACTTGACATTTCCTGTCACCTTCTTAAAGCTGCGTTTACCCAAAGACATTAGACCATTTTGATATATTCATCATGCAGCCTTGCCATTTCCTTCAGTAATCTTTCATGGTCACTGTCAACATCAAATGTTGCATAGAGGTCAACAAAGATGAGAAATTATATTAATCCATCACTGTCATTAGTATCTTGAGATCTGGGTTCTGGTTTGCATCCAGATTGAGTTGAGGCTTGGACACTTGCTACAGCCTGGTTGTTTCTTCCCCCAATAGTCTGTCATTGCTAAAAGAACATCGGAGAAAATATCAGTAAAGTTGTGTCCCTTGTGCTGAGACTGCTGTCCCCAAGACTCAAGGATCAATAGAAGTGACCATGGCTGGCTTCTGGTTTCTTTCTATTCATTAGCTTCAGCTTGAGAGGCATGGCAGAACTCTGCCCTATGCCTGTGAAAAGAGAGGAGGGACTTCAGTGAGAAGCAGAAAATAGGAACCTGCATCAGAAAATGGCCAGTCATAAAGCTCTACTTCATGACATCTCAAGGATGTAGTAAAATGAAAATCTGTCCACTGGGCAGCAGGTCAATACACAAAAAATATGGCTTTGATTTGTGAGCTGTGTCATTAGCTGTAGATATAGCACCACATAGAATCCAGCTTCCATGTTCTAATAAAAATTCTGTGAGAAGAGCATTTCTAATAAAGGTCTTCACTTCAGGGTATCAAAGAAATGATGGCCAGGAAAAAGATTATGCCAAAATTTTGGACACAGCAACTAGTAGTATTAGGACTAAATTAGCTATTCCATTGCTAAAAAAACCTGAAGATACTTGGAAATTTTGTAGCTGAGTTTAAAATTCTTTCTGGAATTTTACTCAGGAAATTGTACTCAATGCAAAGAAATAAGATTTTCTTTTTCTTTAGGAAAAAAAATGAGGACAGAGGAGAAGATATATAAAGGTATCAGCTGAAAAAATATGCTTAATAAAGCATGTTAATGTAAAATATAAGAAAAAATTTCAAGTTTTTAAAATGTAGCTGTTAGTCATATGTGTAAAGGTAAAGGCAGTTTAGGAAAATGTTCTGTAACTCTTGAAGTTCATTTTGTTACCTTGAAAAAACAGGAATGTAAAGTCGTAACACTCCCTTCTTGTTTGCATGGTTTATTAACTCTTGATCAATATGGGGCTATGATGGCCCCATGTTAAAGAAAAGTCTTCATAATCCTTCAAGAAAAATATCTTCTAGCTAAGAAATATTTCAAAATATAAAAATCTTGTAGCTTCCAGCAGCATCGTAAATATTTTTCCATCTAAGACTCAGGAACCTATTAGGACAATGCATCACATACTTCATGAATTTTAAGACACACAGCTTTTAGATGGAAATGTAGAAATACATCTGGACTTCCAAGTTCACTTTAAAGTTCAAAGGGCTAGCCAGGTGTCAGGAAATACGATTCACAGCTATGGCCATGTTGAGACAGACAGCAGAGAGTACAGAAGTTTTGGGGACAGCTGACATAGCCACACAGGGATCTCATGCAGAACACCTTTATGAAGATTGTTACTGTTTAGATACTTGAAGACTGTGGCTGATAAACATTTAATCCAAAGAACACTTCAAGTCATATCATTTTCACCCAAATGAAGCTTTACCCTAATTTTACTTAAGTCTGAGACTGTAATGAAATTTAGTCAGGGACTGACTTCCTAGATGTCCTGCATGGAAACCGTGTGTGTTTGTCCAGAAGCAACTTGAGTAGTTAGGTTATTAATCTGATTATTTTAACTCCCTATCTGAGACAAGATTCTGAGATGGCTGTTTCCCAGCTCTACAATTTTATTGACCTTTTTTAAAGAGGAAGGGAGGTTTTTCTTTAAAGAATCATATTTCTTTAAAGCTGTGATCCAAACTGATAAAAAGATGACTGCCAAATCATGTCATAGATATAAAGGAGATTATTTTTTTGCCATAACGTGCAAATAGCAGGCAAAGGTAGGAATAGAAACACCGAAATTATATTTATTAATATAATCCATTAGAAAGCAAAGTGGACACTCAGAAATTTCCACCAGGTGAACTGCTGAATATAAGGGTCTTTTTCACTATCTAGGGAATTATTTTTCCTGCATTCAACTTCAAATGAAGTGTTTGCCAGTATAAAAGGACAGACGAAACACATGATCCCCAGGATTAAGGAATTTGAGACCCCTCTTCTACAATATTACCCCACAAAATTATAATGACTAGTGAAAGTAGCACTAGACCAATGTCATATGCAGATTTACATCACCTATCTAGAGGTTAGCCTCTCATCATGAGCCTCGGTATAAAATTTCTTTATCAGTGAAGGAGATTTAACCTCACAGCTGGCGTAGCTAGATGTACATGTGTGAATATTCATGACATCTCTCCTGGCAGTCAGGAATTTATGCTTTAGTTGTGTTTAAGAGCGTAGCCATGACTTCATTTAAAAATGAAAAAAAAATATACACAGACATAATTTACTTCAAATCACAGGATTTCATCATTTAGTTCCAAACAGCAAATAGCAGAAAAGTGAGTTTTTAAAGATCTTTTCAACTGGCAAAGTTTTCCAATACTCGGTTTTTAACTAATGTGTGTTTCTGGTTTTCTGCTATATCTTTAATTTGCAGGATTTTATTTCCAGGGTAAAAAAAATTTGGATGTTAAAATAATGGTTAAGCACACTGATGTGAAAATTGAAGCTTAAAAGTACATCTAAATCTTTTTCTGTTTTTCCATTTTACTGGGAAACTTTATGAGAATGCATAATACAAAGTAGGGAAATTTCCATCTCAAATGTATGGATTGAAGATATTTAAATAACAATACTGCCATTTAGACATTGTCTGAGTGAAAAGAATTTTCAGGCCTTTGAGGTTCATCTTTCACTAGTCAAAATGTAGCTTCTGGCAGTTTGCACGCTGCTTTGCCAGATTAAATGATAATGTTCCTTCAGGTAAGCGCTACACAGGAGAGAAAAATTAAAGCCTTGGAAAAACATTCCTGCTCCTCCTAGGGTCTTTTTATGGTAGGTTAATGACCAATAAATGTGCCAGAAAAAAGTCTCCAAATCATGGAGATGCAGGAAATGAATATTTTAAAGACTTTTCCACAAGCTCTTGCTCAGCAGCCCTGGAGATAGGTGGATATATCAGGAGTGGGTCACAGCTTCTCTAAATTCATGTCTCATTTGGGATGGGCATCACATAGCTATTGCAGTGGGCTATATTGCAGCAGCCAAAGGCATAAGCCTGCATGTCTGCAAATTGTTTGTTCTGGTCTTACATCTCTGCTTTTCACGGATCTGGTCATGTGGCATAGCTGATTACAAAGGTGTCCGCTGCTAGGAGTCACTGCTAGAACTTTTAAGCTTCAAAACCAGTCTTTTTTAAATTTCTTTCTTTTCAAGCTGAATCAGTGACTTTAGTCTTTTGCCATCCATTCAGCAGCAAGTATGCTAGTGAAGAGATCCAGATACAGCCTGGATACATGAACAGAACTCAGGTCTCTTAGAGCACACAACACATCTGTATCCTGTTGGGCTCCAATATCCTACAAGACCAAGCACTTCTTGACAATTTCAAATATCCCACAAGAGCAGACTCCTCTTGGCAAGTCTGAATGCTGCCTGCAACCTAGCCATGGTACAAATAACTGTTTCTGGCACAAAACCCAGTCTGAAAACAGGGAAAAGTCTCCACTTCTCCTATCTCCAACTCTTGCATCTTGGCATTGACTTTTTTTTCTTTTACAGCAGAGGTACTAGGGAAATGTATTCCAGGAGTGCAGGGAACAGGGGAAAAACTAGTGAAGAAAAATATGCAACAAGGCAAAACAGTTCCAAAACTTCACTGAAAGTCTATTCCTGAATTCTCTTATGGAAAATCTAAGAATTTTTTATTACATAATGTGAGTTTCAACAGTGCTTTAACAGTCACTTTTCATCTCATGGCAGCAGTTCCTGGTGATAATATTGTCAGTGAGGAATATCACTCAGAGTACTAAAAATGTGACACCTTCACCTATGAAAACTCTATCTAAAGGGTATGTAACAAATACATACAGGACATTCAACAGATTTGAACAAATACAAACTTCAGGATGAACTTTTATAGGATGAAGTTCAAAAATAAGGAAGCAAAGTGGCGAGATTAAGCATGGAACATTCAAAACCTTTTTCATTCTCCTGTAACATTTTTATCACATTTAAATGTGAAGACAAAGTCTATTTTCAGGAGTCACACAGAGATATGCCTGTCTCAGCTTGCATAGAGATGAAAGGGAAAGCAGAATTTTCCTTTTCTGAGAATGCCTGAGGGCATCAAAAAAATTCTGGATTACAAAGTTCTAAACTCTCTGCACTGGATCAATGGTATACTACTATCTTAATTTATCTAACATATATTAAGTAGTCAACCTGACAAGCTGTGCTTGCTCCAGCTAGTATAGATGGGTTGTATCTCATAACATATTTTAAACTATTAACTACAGAAAACCAGAGACAATATATAACATTTTAAAAGCAAGAAAACAAAAAGATAAAACCACCATTATTTTGCATACATTTCTAAAATAATGTTCAACACCTGCCAGTATGAAAACTTTTGATGAATTTAAATATACATGCATATTTCCTGATTTAAGATATATTGTATGTATGTTCAAACCAGGCCAGACCAGAAGTAGGCTAAAATGCGTTATTTATCACTCTTTCCAGTTTAATCTGGTTAGACTATCATGCTTTAAAGCTTAATACGTGATGTACACTTGCTATAGGAGAAAGAACATTGAGAAGGATGACAAAAAATGCTGTTACAATTTTATATATGAACTTTACTTAATGTTTGAAAGAAGGAAAAAGCCATTACTTTTGTGAATACTGGGACACTACCAGGATTGGTTTTCCATTGAAACAAGAAACAGAGTTTTTCTAATGTGAAGCAAAGAAACTGCATGCTGCAATGCATAAAATGAAAGTACCTATTAAGCCAAATTAAATTGCCTGCCTGAATGAGTTGATGCTGCTGTTTTTATACAGGACTGAAAGATATATTAGAAATCTCCCAGACAGAAAATACGTGAGATTTGAATTTTTTCTTTTCAAAAGAGCAGATATTTCCTTCTACTATGAATTCATTTCTAAGGCTTTGAATTTTTTCTCAAAGATAGGTGTACAAATGTGCTTGTGGTATGCCTACCAAAAATTCTAGAAGTTAGATGCTTTATTAAATATTATCCAGTGACTTAAAATAACACAATGATGTTCTACAAGACAATATATGGTGCATGACAATCAGTTCAAAAAAGTCTGGGGCTAGACACAAGCATCCATCTTTATGCTTGATGTAGGAAATGAAATGGTTTTTCTAACTGCCACTGTATTTATTGATCTAATAAAAAGCTTTTGAGCTGATAGCCCTTGAGATGATGAACATGAATTCAAATATTTCCTATTATTTTAATAATTTTTTACGTAAGTGTTCACAGTTGGTGGCAATCAGGTTATTATGAGTTATTGCTTACAAAAATGGCACAGCTAGCATAGAATTTGAGCTTATTTAGCTTGTCTGAGCAGATAGAAGCATTTCGGTTTACATTCCTAGTCATTGACAATAATAACTTTGTATTAGAACCTGTTTTTCTTACCTTGATATTCTCTGTAACTGCTTAAGAAGATCTTTTGAAGGTAGTACTCCATGTTTTCACCACTTTTCTCTAATAGACTTTGGAAACCCTGCTCCTTTTACTTCTAATCAGATTTCCATACAGTTAGTCATCTAAATAAACACATATTGCTATTCATTTGACATCAAAATTTATATTTTTTAATTCTACATCATTAATTGCTATGATAGCTTATATTTAGCAGTAACATGCTTCTGAATGAAGCATGTCCCATGTTCACTTATTCTTTGGTTGACCTGAAGTTTGCAGAAAAGATAATTTCTGCTTATCTCTTTTAAGGTCTTGTGTGGCCATAGCAGCTGAAATGAACAGTGCTCTTTCCACAATCGATCTCCTTCATGCTAACTGGCAGTCCAAAATGCCTAGATGCTGGAGATTGAACAATCAAATTTGTTCTTAATACATACCCTTGCTGCCTGGAACTCAAAACATACAGGCATTTAAAGAGCTTCAGGATAATGGAAAGTGTCTGTGATTGATTTATGGTACATATCATAATGCATAAAATTTTTGTACTTGTGGTAGAAATGTGTTACACTTTAAATGTATTTTTCTATAGAATTATCATTGTGTTTTATAGTACCATTGATAAACATTAACTGCTCCTAGAAGCTGTTTATATAGCATTTCTGAGATAGCTTTCCTGCTTGCCATACATAATTTTAGTATTTGGTTTTTTGCAGAACTGTTTGCACATGGCAATTTTATTACAAATAAAACTGCATTCACATTTCGTTGGGAATTTTTTGTTGAGCTAGTTTGGGTTTTGCATTTGTTTGGGTTTCTTTCTTTTGGGGTTATGCAGGTCCATTGTACGTTGTGTTTAATTTCCTCTTTAAAATTCTTGTTCTGTTTGCTTTTAAAAAGCTGGAAAGATGAGACAAAAACTCCCCTTCTTTTGATTTAAGCAAAAATAATGTTATTATTTTTCCCTAAGTAAATTTTATTAAATATGCTGTTTTCAAAACAAGCAACAAACTACAGCATTTAATAGGCTTTTTTAGATTTAGCCTGCACCTGTATGATTCTGAAATGTGTCAAAGTTTAATGGGCTGATAGTGCATAGAGGAATTTGTGTGTGTGTCTGTGTCTGTGTGTTTACAGCTTGAATTTGATATAATGAAGACCTCTTTTCTTTGTTAGAAACTGGATATATCCAGTCGCATCTCAGAGGTCCCATAATCTTAGAGGTCTTTTTCAGCCTAATTGATTCTGGGATTCTATGGCTAAAAATGCCACCACTATCTGCAATTTTTTATGAACTAAGAGTGAATTCAATTATCAATAAATTAAACAAGATCATTCAACTAAATTTTCACCTGAAAGCAGTGCTGAGCACCTAAACTCCTTTTGAGAATACTTCTTATGGAGTTATTTTCCCAGTAATAGCCTAAAAGTTCAAACCAATCACTGGTCATCTATATTTGGTGCATGTGTATCATTTATATAAATTATTATGTTGACTGTTAGTAT
This sequence comes from Zonotrichia albicollis, assembly GCF_047830755.1. NCBI lineage: Eukaryota > Metazoa > Chordata > Aves > Passeriformes > Passerellidae > Zonotrichia > Zonotrichia albicollis. The sequence goes on along the minus strand of NC_133821.1, from coordinate 77,407,389 downwards.
ATATGTGCACAAGTAAAGTTGTGTATTCTATATGTACACTCACACAAGAACACACACAGTATAAAGACAAATCATGTTTCTTACATTTGCACATAAATGAGGTATATCTGAAATTTAAAAGTAAGAAATATTTTCCATTGTTACAAGCCTTCATTTGCCATTGCAACAAATGCTTTCTACCTTTCTCTGCATAAATATAGAGGAACTCCATTGAAACAACATAAACAAAGAGTTGAGCTTTGTGATATGTCTTTAGAAATAATCTGAAATCCAGTTGAGTTCTAACTACTGTATTGCTCCTAAATTTTTTTTGTACTTCTCATACTATATTTTTATTCCTTCCAGACAGATGCTATCAGCTTTTGCAGACAGACTGCTTGCTCTTTGTTTAATGCAGTGCATCCATACTCACTATTACCTCTGTAGCATCAGTGAAGGAAATACCTTGGATGGCTCCAAGTGAAGTGTTAGGAATAATAGCTGCAGCTCATCGCCAGAGCAAAGACTGCAGTTGTTATTTTATGGGGATGTTGCTCTGGATCAAAGGTACTGAACATAATCAGGTGGTTATTGTCTACATCATGCACTGCAGATCATCCTGCCTCCTAAGCCAACATATCTGTTCCATTTCCTAATTCAGTTGGAACCCCACAGCCCCCTACTCTGCATGGTTTAGACTTGGTTCACATGGGGCTTTGTGGAATAAGTATTTCCTTTCAAGACGATATGAAAGTATGTGTAAACTATTGGTACTTGGGTATAGTTTCTTGGACTTCAAAAGGACCCACAGGCATTACCTTGTCCAAAAATCTGTTGTCCCTTGCTCCTGTTACCTTTAAGAATACATCTGGCTTGAAAAGTAAAGAGAGTCCCACAATCTTTATCAGAACCAAAAAAATAAATCACAAAGAAGACAGTGAGACTCTAGTTCCACCAACACTCGGCCAAAGTTCCCAATCTTTAGTCTTTGGTTCCAGCTACTCATTCCTAATTGTTACAGCAAATACAAAACTTGGCTGAAGGCTTTGAAAGATTTGTTCATCAGCTGTTTTTCATTTTAATGGACTGGTTACAGGAAGTGGTAAATAGACTGACCCAAACAAGCTCTGAATTTCAGATTTCAAGTAAATACTTCTTTCACTATCTTAACCCAGAACTTGCAAGTAGCACATTAAGCAAGGTTCCACTCATTGGTAAAATCACAAGCTTTACAGCTGCTCTTCATTTAATACAAGCAGCCTTAAATTATCTAGCCATGTTTTCCTTTTGAAAGCTGAGTATGAAAAATAGAAGGATTTATACATGCATTCTGTTGCTACTTCTTTGTCTCATCATTAAAAAATGAAGTTGTAAATCAAATTCTGCATGGATTTCCCTTTGGGCACATTTATCCCCTACGGGTCATTACGATGTGTGGGCAGAAAGTGTTGTCGTACTTCAAAGCTATCATTCCTGGGAGTGAAATTACAATTTTATGTTTGAACAGACCCATATTTGATTAAACATTTATCATTTATTATTGTTTTTCCATCATAAAAATATAAATGAGTTGACAGTGAAAAATATCTGTTCTTTTAAGTTAAGAATGATAAGGGTTCTTTTGGTACAGTTTCTCAAGAAAAATACACAGTGTACCCTGCACTAATATTAACATGGTGCTATTTTTATATAAGCCTTGGTTGTTTTGATTCATACATTTCTCAAAATGAAAGAAACACCACAAATGTTCTTTAAAAATTAAGAAACACAAACTCCTGGCAGTTACTGTATGAAAACAGATCACTGAACCATATGGTTGCTTAAGGAAAAAAGACAAAACAGTGTGATACATTTCACAAAGTTAGAAATACCACTCATAGAGAAAGACAGTGAAATTCATAAATTCCTGTTTCTCTCTATGGTGGTTGTCTTATTCTCTAAAGCATGACATTTGATTTTCCTCCTCTTTACATGGATAACTGCAAATGTCATTATTAGTTATAAAATTATCCAGCCATTCTGAAAAATTCATCTGTAGTATTTGCCTTTCCCATTTCATTGTGACCATGCATATCAAAGGTTGAAGACACACGGGGCAAAGGGAGAAACCCTTGCTTCTGCATATTTTCCTTGCCCATTTTCTCTGATGTTTCTCTGGTCTTAAGAAAAGCATGAGAAAAATAGATTCTTTCTGGACAGAATTCAATCCATCATCAGTAGATCTATATATATATATATATATATATATATATATATATATATATATATATATATATATATATATCCCTCCTTGCCTTCTTATGTCACAAAACTATGTCCAGTTTGCATGCTTTGGATGATGCAGGGGATCTAAAATTTCTCTGGCAAATGTGTGCCTAAACAATTGAGTTCCACATTTGGTTGCCTGAAAAATGTAACCTCCAAAAACTAAAAAATATTCTGCTTTTGTTTAGCCATGTAATTTCTGTTGGCATAGTCCAAAATATTATGGTATAAAAAGGAAATATGGATTTTTATCCAGTGTATCCAGTCTATATTCAGGAAGTTTCACTTATTATAGAGAATTTGCACTGAATTATATGGTACCTACATCCTTTAGTTGTCTTATTATGAATTTTCCCCCTCTCTTGTGATCACATCAGAAAAAAAATGTGTAACAAGGAGCATTCGAAAGGTACCGTGGGAAGGTCATCTGCCCATGGAGGAGCTGTGCCAGATGGGGGGCATGCAATGGCAGCAGCCTTGCCACTGTCACAGTTTCACCAATTCCTAACAGTGGGAGTATTAATAACGTTCCTGCAAGAGAACGGACAAGGGCAAATCAGGTTGCAGAGGTTTTACTTGGTCACGTAGCACTGATGCATCCCCTGCAGAAAAAATAGTATGCCACTTACCCAAAGTGATGTTATTTCAGCTGAAGGTAATTCTCCCCAGGAACCACCTATCCTACTTCAGATACTCCTTTTATATTAAAAAAAAAAAAAAAAAATTCTGTGTCTCCATACTTGTTCCTCTATTTATTATATGTAAACAAAAATCAGCAAACCGAGGGGAAATATTTTGGTGTGTAAATTAAAAGTGGTATGATACAGTGCAGAGTTTGATTTGCTACTCAATCTGCAATATATAAATCTATACATTGGCCCTCCATCTCTCTTCTGGTGTTGGGAAATTCAGGTTTCCTGAAATATATGGGTTTTAATGCATCCATTTTAATAGACCAATACTTTAAATTAATGTAGAATACCTGAAGGGAAAATCAGAAAGCTTGAGATGAAAAATGTCAGAAGTATAACCAACTTTTATTTTTGTTAAACTACAAATGTCTGACATTGATGAAGTAATAATATTTGCCAAAAAAATTGTTCCTGGTAAGCAGCTGATGCTTAATCTTCAGTTAAGATATCTTGTTTAGCCTTTGACGACAATTATTTTTCTATATATTCAACAAGTAAGGAAGAAGCAAGTTTCTGACAGCCTATTAAAAACTGCTATTCAAAAGCTGTTCAATATTTTGACCTGTTTTAAAACACAAAACTAAGCTTTATGAAAGTACTTTTCCAACATCTAAAAAAAGATGAAAAATTTATCCTTACTTACCACAGCAGTAAAAAGAGTACTTCCAGTGAAGTATTTGCTTCAGTTCACTGAAATAAACAAAAACTATCTTCCAAAAAAATTCAGTAAAAGAATCTCTTTTTCTCATGCTTTTCTTATGACCAGAGAAACATCAGAGGAAATGGGCATAGAAGCACTGTGAAAACTGATGGCTTTTCATTGTTTCATAAGTTTGATCAAGGAAAAGACATATGAAGCTCTGTGTTATTTTAATGGAATAGAGTGCATATATCAAAGTGTAATGAAAAACAAATGACATGACAGAGCTTGCTAATGTGCCATGGCAGTAGGAGGCAGTGCAGTACAGCTGCATTCCAGCAGAGCAGTGTTTGAGGCTGCTCAGCCAGCCCTTGCTCAGACCCACAACTCCTTCACCAGATCACAACCAGTGTCCACCTGACCTTGTTTGTAGGTAGTTTAGGCAGTTTGAAACAGTACCAATGTGAGCAGCAAAAAGTAGCTTTAAAAGGTATGTTGATCAACAAGTTTTCCTCTTGTATTTCTCTCATGTTTTAGAAAGAATTCCCAGTCACAGATGCTGCTTGGGAATCGTTCATTAAACTGATGAAAGAGATTAACTACATTAGCTCATCATACTTCAATGGCTTAATTTAAGGCATTGTAATCACCAGAAAGAAAATAACACATGATATGTACTTGAATATGACCTGTATTCAATAGTGTGTGTTTAACACAACCTTCAGAAAGTCTCAGAAACCTTTAGGAGAATCTTCCAACTGTCAGCTCTGCCTCTGCAATGCATATCACAAGTTCCTGCAGACAGTTCTGTTCTTTTTTTTAAAGTGTAACCTCTTAGTACTGTTATGGGATGAATCTCTGACAGATGGGTGTAATCCATTCATTAGATTATGTATCCCAGTTCTCCCAGGGCAGTTTCAAATTCACATGGTGCTCTTAATATTCTTTCATCTAGATGTGGACCCATGATTTACTTGACTATATCAGCCAGGGGGGTTCATGGGTGTTGTTTATTTCACCAGCATAAAAAATAATTTACATTCTAAAAATTATGTTCCTCATTCATTCATTGGAGATCATGAGGTATGAGTAATAGTAATGTTTCTTAAAGAAGGAATTAAAGAAGGAATTCTTCCTTATACCAATTTTACCACAGGAGAAAGAATCTTATCTCCAAGGAAAGACAGTGATTTGCTTGGAAACAGCAGTCTCAGCAAGCACTTTCTCTTTTGGACTCACAAGGTGAAGAGCTCTCCAATCAACCAACTACCCATGACCTGCTCAACTGTAAGGACACAAATAATAGCACATATTTAGGAGTAAGAGAGGAGATGAGGCCAACCTATTAAAAAAATTCTAAGAAATTCCTTCTTATTTTGATGTCTTTGGTTTTTTTCCATAGATATGACAATTACTGATTGGAAATTTATGGATGAGGAAAAAAATTAATGTAATCATTCTTTCTTAATATTGTTCAACCTGTTAAAGGAAAAGTCAGGATTCTCAAAGAAAGCAGGGTTAAAAAAAAGTGTTAAGGTCTGTAAGGGTGCATGTTTTCATTCTTCACAAAAATGCTGAGATCTGCTAAATCTCAGATTGCACACTGCTGGAGATGCTATCAGTAAAACTGCATTTAGCATTTGTTTCAGTCCAGAGGCAGAAGCAGAAATTAAAACATGTCGTCAAAGACAGTTAAATTTGCATGAACTAACCATTAAAGAAAAGAATGCATTCAAAGGGATTTATTTTTATGTGCCTTTCAGAAGCATGCCAGTGCACAGCAGTTTTTTCTATTAAATTGCCAAAGCCATTCTGAGGATATTTTGCAACAGTTAAATCATGAAATTAAGACTTTAATACTTAGTTGTTTAAGTTGTGCTAGGAAAAAAGACTCAGGAATTTTATATTAGAAAAGTATTTTTGCTTCAGAAATTGGATTGCATCAAAACCTGAATAAGCATCTGTGTTTGTATGACCAAATTCACTGGTATTTATGGAAACAGCAAATGTGTAATAAAAAAGGTAGTAAAGCTACTTTGTAAGAAAATTAATCTCTAAATAAGTTTTGAGGCTATTTTTCCAGTAAATACTTTTAGGGCTTTTTATCTATACTAGTACTATTTGATCTGATAGCACAATCAACAGGAAACCATGTGACAATATCTGTGAAAGAGATAATTTTCCATATTCACTTCTGAAAGCATTCCAAAGCCTTACTTTGCATTAGCTAAATATTAGGGTATCCACAATCTTTTTTTTTTTTTTAATATGTCTGATTAGAGAAACTAATCACAAAATGCATATTGCAATGCATATTGCATACACCTTGATATCTAGTCTTCAGTACTGAGCCCACAAAACATTTTGTTTGAATGTTTGTACTTTTAGTTCCCAGAGAACTGCTCTCCCTAAACTGATTTCAGCAAACCAAAACACACAGGCGAACTTATTGTTTGTTTAATCATAACACAGCAGAGTAACTGATTTTGAAAACTGTTCCAGAATTCTCAAGGTCATTCACAAAAGCACCACACTTTATTCTCTTGTTTGGTACTAAGAAGTATTTGAACAAGGTAGATTGTATCACGGTAGAAAGAGAATTTGTCAGAGTTATTGGAGGTACATTTTGATTTGAATTTACTGCATTAAAATATTGGTAGATACAATAAAAGTCGTTTGTATTACTTACCTGATGTCCAAGGTACTTTCCATCTCATCTCTTCTTCCCCAGCAGATCAAGGGACAGCTAACCCTTCTGACATCTGAGTGGGAGCAGGAGGGCTTTCATCTCCAAATTCACTTCAATTCACTTGAAAACTTCAGTGCACAGGAGCAGCTGTTTGAAAAAAACACCAGATGGGTATGAACCTTTCCTTACAGAAGGAAAAAGTAGGTAGACCCAAATCCCCAGTTTTAGTGTAAGTTTTTCAACTTTGTTTCTCTTCTGACTTCCCCTCCATCTCAGAAAGTCTCAGGAGTTGATTCTGTTGACCCTGAAAATGTCATTTGACTCAGGGGTAAGAGAGACTTAGAAAATGTGATAATTTACTACAGTTTGCACAGCTTGTGCACCTGGCCTGACTCTGGAAAATTTGGTAAGTTTATATATTCTCTGATACAGTCTTCTATCATTGAGGCTTTCAGGAATGCATAAAAACACAGGGGCTATTCATGGAATTTCCTGCAGTTATTTCTTTCTGAGTTTGTAAAATCAAATACATACCTGCAGACACACAAGGAAAAATATTACCATTTCTCATGCTCTGTGTCTATTGGGAACAGGCATCTAATAATTAAATACTAATAATTAAAGCACACATCAAATGCCTGGCTGGTCAACAGTGGCATACAAGTTCTCTTGGGCAGTGTCCTGTGAACCACAGTATAAACTTCTGCTATGAGAGATAATCAGCAGCACCTTTTAGTAAAGGCACTATTTGGCAACTCTAATGAACATTTATTTATTAAATAAAATTAGTCCATGTTGGGGCTCAATAATTTATTATTGGATTAATGAATGTCAAAGGTGAAGAAAATGTTTTATGTTTTTTAAAATGTAATATTTAATTTAACCTTTATTTCTAAAATATTAAAAATAATTTACTCCTAAAATATTTAATTTCTTCAAATTAAAATGTAAAATTGTATTGTAAATTATTTTACAACATTTTTATTTTATAAGGATTGGGTTTTCCTTTTCTACAGTGGATTATTTGAAGGAATCCAATGTTATTTATTGGTGGCATGGTGAAAGCATAACCAGGCATGTAACTTTATTAATGTAGGAAAGATGATGAAATGAGACATTCTGCACTTCATTTGTCTTCAACATATGATGAAATACTGAGTGCAGTTTTCATCACTTTCCAGGGACATCCTCAAAGAAACTGTCAATTATTACACTACTGTTGATGAAATTAGGCTAACAACTTTTGACAGCATTTGAAAAATAATAACATTTAATTTAAAAATTGCTTGAAACTTACCTGTGAAATGAGGCATTTTGAATTACATCCTGGATTTTTGTCTTTTCAAATTAATTTGGTAGAAATGAAAGGAAAAAAATAGAAGAATGGCATTTCAAATGTTTACATGTGTGCATAAGATTTATGTACTCATGGAAATGTATGGAAATTGTTTCTGAAAAGACAAAAGATGAGAAGATGTATTGTGGACAGATTTTGGTACTAATTATCTGAGCTGTTGTCCTTCACATAGATGTGAGTTACTCACAACAAAGAAAGTTATTTTTTGTTTTTACCTGGCTGGTCAATTATTGGGCAAGGAAGGATTTGGGATGGAAGTTAAGATAGGTGTTAGCTGGAAACAGAAGTTTCCTGGAAAATCAAAGGACAGTGCAGAAAGAAAACAGTCAGGGAGACAAAACAGTAAATATATAACAGATAAAAGGAGATATAAAAGGCCAGGCCTGAGAGCCAAAAAGAGTGAATTTTTTGCTAGGAACACATAAGCAATGGCCTGGGGTTTATTGCATCATGGAATTGCTGGAATAAGAACAACTCTGACAGACAACAAACAGCAGTCAGGGAGAAGTGGAAGACAGTTGTTTCATTATTTTTCTTTCATTCACTCTCTACTTCCTCCAAATGATTGACTATCTAGCTCTTTTCACTTAAAACTTGTTTGTGCCTTTCATACGCAGTTTTTAGAAAAAAACACAGCTGAAGGCTCTGGCAGGCCTGTGGCCTCAGGAATACATTAGCGGTGTCCACAAGTTTTATGCTAGAATCATCTAAATGTGCAGAACTGTGTATGTCTTGGAACATAAACACACCCATATTCATGGAAGATGTAGGAATCAAAAGGTAGGGAAGAAGATACCTGTCTTTGAATGTAAAATATTTCCGGGCTTTATTATGGTTTGTTTGTTTGTTTGTTTTTTATAAATTAGGGTTTTTTTTCATTCTATCTTTTGAAAAGTTTTTTTTTATATTAAGAGTATGGTCATAGTGTAATTCAAAAAATATGTTTATGGATCCAAGAATAAATGTTCCATATCCAATTTCTACCTCACTCAGATGTGACTGAAAAGTCCCATGCTGTACTAATCCACTAATCTTTGAACATGTTTTAGGACTCTCATGGTTTTACCCCAGCCAGCAGCATCACCACATGGCTGCTTGTTTACTCCCTGTCCCAGCAGGATTAGATGAAGAGGATTCAAATGGTAGAGGTTATAAGTTTGAGAATTTAAATACAATAAAATAATCATCACCAAGAACAACAATAACAAATTGGAAAGAAAATCAAAATAAAAGAGTGAAAGAAATGCAACCCAAGAAACACAAACAATGTAAATGAACATTTTCTCAGCAATTGATTCTTATCCAGATAGTCTCTGAGCAGTGGACTCACCCACAACACCCCCCTTCATTTTACTGCTAAACATGGCCTCCTATTGTATGAAATATCTCAATGTTCAGATGGGGGCAGCTGTCCTGACTGTGTCCCCTCTAATTTCTTGTGTAGACCCAAACTACTCACTGGTGGGGTCATGTGAGGAGTGCAAAAGGCTCTGTGTAAGCACTGCTCAGCAACGACAAAAATATTCCCTGAACTATCAGAACTCTGTCCACCAAAAATCCAAAAACATAGCCCCATGCTACCCACTATAAACAAAATTTATTCTACCTCAGCCAAAACTAGCACAATTGATTTTTTTTTCCCCTAGAACTGAGTGCAGACTCAGTTTACTTGGGTAGTGTATGGCCCAGATTTTATTTCTTTTTCTGCCTTTTCAAGAGCAGAAGTGGCCAAGAGGCCAGATAAAGCTGCTTGACCATCCTACTACTCAATTTATTCTTTGACCAAAAAAACCTGGGAAACTTTTGGGTTCCATTTTCTTTATTTTCAGTTTTTATTTTATGGCAGCAGCAACATCTTGTGGTTTCATTCCCTAAGGAAATAAAACTCCAGGCCTTGCACTATCAGTATATCCTGCTGCCTTGCTGCCTGTGTGTATCTGGTTTTAAGCCTGTTGGCAGATTTGACAGAGAAATATCAATTGAAACATTGCCTTCTAAAGATTACTTGAGCACTGCTGTCTGGGTAGAGCAGTGGATCTGCATCTTCCAGTGAGAGACTGGAGTGTGAGGGACCCAGCCACCTGGAACATGAGATGGAGAACGCGAGATGAGAACGCGAGTGTGAGGGGTGGGCTCTGTCCGTGGTGCTGATTGAACTCCTCTTGGAGCACCTGGCTCTGCAGGCAATGGCGAAAGAGGAAAATGAAACAGATCTGCCATTTGGACACAATAACATAAGCAGATTTAAAAAAACAATTTAATGACAGACATGAGAGAGAAAGATATTCAATTAACCAGAAGTGTTTACAGGAGACATATTTTCTTCTTTATTGACATATTTCTCCATTTCCATCTGTGTATAAACAAAAGCAGAGCTATGAGAGAGGTTTTTTTCTTTTATGTATACTCACTTATTCTGAATGCACCAAATTCTTCTCAAGAAGAATTCAGAAGAGCATAAACTACCTTTTTTAAGACTGTTTCCAGAATTAACTGGAATCATTTCAAAAATTGGATGGCCCAAAAGTAGACAAGCTCAAATTTTATTTGATCATAAGAAGCACAGGAGGAGGGAAGCTGCAATATCTAGGGGCAAAGAAAAAAAAACAAACCAGCACAACAAAACCTTACAACAACAAAGAAAAAAAACCCAAACAAACAAAAAAAAGCATCACTACCAACAAAAACTTAAGGTATATTTTTTCAGACCCTTCCATATACTAAACCAATATCTTTTGAAGAGATCTTTTGGCTTCTCAGGGAATTTCAGAAGGGTTTTGAATTTCTTTAGACATAAAGAACTTGTCATAAATTTCATTGAAAAGCTGTGGAGTCTGAAAACAAGTACTCATGGTGAATTCATAAAAGCTTGGCCATTCTGTTATTTCTCAGACCTACTTTAAACTCAAAACTTAGAAACTGTACTGAAATATAGAATCTTTATTTTTACATGTTTTTTTGAAACATTCTTCCTTGCTTTCTTGCTTTCTTTTTTCTTTCTTTCTTGGATTTAATTTCCTTTCCCTTTTTTTCAAAAGAAAGGATAAAACTGACTTTTCTGTAGTTTCCATATGAACAAACTATGCAAAATATGTCTTTAGAAAAAAGACTCTTTTGTTGAGACATATGTTAATAGATTTTAAAATTTAGTCAGATACTATGCAGTTAGAAATATACATCCTGATATTTAGCAACTTTAATTAACTTAGAACCAATTATAGAAATGAAGACAAAATGAAAGCCATTTATTAATATCTGAAGATGCTTTGACAGGCAATAAAGCAAACAACCACATAATTTTGAAGCATAGAAATTAAGTCTTGAAGAAAGATTAGTCAGTGAAGGAAAATGAATGATGACTTTGTATCTGGTGAAGTTTTTTGGATGGGTTTTTTGTTGGATTGTTTTTGTTTTGGTTTTATTCTCCTGTATTGTTTTGTAGATCAGTCCCCTGGGAGGTCCACTAAGTAGTGCAGAATTCCACACTGCCAAGTTCAGTGGCTTCAGCCTTTTTCATTTTTAGATTTCTAAATATTTAGTTGGTTCTCCATTGATACAAACATGAGCTTGCTGATATTGGACTTACTTCTCTGAGTTAGTCACCTCTCATGTTAACTTGGTGGTACTCTGGAATGCCACCTAAAGAAGGCTGAAGATGTATTTAGGAAAAATGCATGTTTCTTTTCTGAGGAATGCCTGCCCTTATGCAGTTGTTTTCTGCTACAGTGTCATTTCTGCTGACTCACTGCCACATTATTGATCACATTTCGACATGGCAAGGCCATAGCTTGAAATACACAGACACATTTACTCTTTAATTCCAGTTTGCATAACCAAATTTTATAGTAAAAGTGAATCTTTTACATGTGGAAGCTGAGTTTGCACAAACAAAACGTGGTGAATGGCATATCAAAAAGCTTATATATTATGTAATATATAAGTGTGAACCCAAGAGATAAATAATGACATCAGTTAGGGGTGACATCCTTAACCAGGAGAGAAAAGGCAGAGTAATTTATCTCTGTCTGTTTTCCCTTTGTTACCATTCTTGTAGGGCCTGTAGCTGTCTTTAATACTTCTTGTTAATTCCTTTGTGTTTTCATTACATAAAGGAAGATTTTTTTATATCTTGAATAAATTTTCTTTTTATTCTTTCTTTTGCTCTAAAGCCAACTGTAGCCTGTACACCAGGTTACATTCCTTCAGTAACCAATAATGAGCCTTTTCTGACTTATGTTTATAACCCTGGTGCTAATATAGCCCTAATATGCCTGTTTTTTCAAGGTGTAGGTTGTCCCAGTATAATATAGGTGTATTATAATATATATTATAATATTATAATATAGTATAATATATTATAATATATAATATTATATATTATAATATAATATATATATTATATATTATATTATAATATAATAATATATAATATTATATATTATAATATAATATATAATATATAAAGGTGCATAATAAACAGTTGGGGTGTTTGGAAGGTGTGGGGTGTGGAGAGGTACCCAGACCAAGGGTTTTCAACCATGTTTTCATTTTTGCTTTTGCTACCTTTGAACTCCATTGATTCTTACTTTCTTGGCTGCACCATGACCTCAAGAACGTCCATAACAGAATAACTACAGCAATCTTCTTGATCTGCAAATCACCGATCATCTGCTTCTTCAGGCTCTGAAGAGGATAGAAAATACTCTGTTCTCTCATATGGATAAGTTATTTTCAGACACACAAAAGTTGGGCATTGCCTTCTCACAGAATTTTTGAGAAAAACAAATGCCATTACTGCACTTCATATGATGCAGAAAGAAGACAACAAGGCGCATTTCCAAAATGAGTAATACAAGCCCATTATAAATGTAATAGCTTTCAAAATACAGGAAAACAGTCTTACATTAATATCCTGGAAAATCTTCACCTGAAATGTCAATTTAGGAGACAACAGAATTTTTTAAGGTTTATATGATTGGATGTGAAACAATATCCTTTTATGTCACCGACTAAATTTTGAATGCTAAAATCATGTTTGGAGGGCTCTTTTTTTTTTTCTTTTTTCCCTAAATGACAGCTATAAATTGGAATAATATACCAAACTTACAAATTTGAAATAGGGAATTTAATAACAAGGATGAACATCCATGGACAGGGTTCATTAAGCTTGCTACTAGCAGAAAATAATGACTCAGCTGCATATTACACAATGATTCAGGTTCTGAAGCTAAAATTTAATCTTTTAAACATTGGTTAATATTATCAGCCACAAGTCTTCTGGGACTTTTAATTGTCTGATTTAAATTAAATGCTTTTTTTCCCAGCTTTTGTTATCACCCAATTAATTTCCAAAACCAATTAAGATAAAAATCACCCATAATAGCATCATACTTATTATTAAATGTATAGTTTTGTCAATCTCATTTGCCATTTTTGACCTACCCTTAATGGCTCCTGATTAGAAGGGGCATAGACTCCAGGAACCATGCATGTAAGCTATTCAAGCATTTAGGGAAGCATGTTCTCTTGAACTGGGTATTGGTTTTACTAACTGAAGAGGTAAATGAGTAGTTTACAATGAATAATTAATTTGACATGTGTAACCCACTTTTAGGCCAACATGATATCTGCAAGTAGAACCCATTTTCCCAGCAATACTAATTGAATATGTGCAAGGAAACTCCTTTTGTGTTTTCAGTTCTCTTGGAGGAAATGCACAGAGGTAAATGTAAAGATATTTACTGTTAGTTAGTTGTTTTTTTCTCTTTATTGACTGAAAGATTGCACAAGGATATTTGGTGTCAATATTTGAAATCCCAGTGTTGCAAAGGTATTTTTGTGAGTATATAATGCTCTAATGTCAAGTCCTAGTGGAGACAATGTAATTGATATTTATTTTCTGGAAATCTGCTTTTCGTAAACTCTTCTAAGACTTCATAGAATTGTTGAATGGTTTGGGTTGGAAGAGACATCAAAGATCATCGAATTCCGACACCCCTGCCATGAGCAGCATATCACACACTAGGTCAGGTTGCTCAGAACTACATCCAACCTGCCCTTGAACATATCCAGGACTGTCTATCCACAGCTTCTTTGTACAACCTGTTTCAATGCTACACCACTCTCAATGTACAGAATTTGTTCCTAATATCTAATCGAAGCCTACCCTCCTTCATTTTAAAGCCATTCCCCCTTGTCCTATCATGCCCTTGCAAAAATTCCCTCTCCAGCTCTCTTGCTGGTCCATTTTAGATACTGAAGGGCATCTATGTCCTTTGTTGAACTTTCTCTTCTCCAGGGTGAACTAATGTAACTCTCAGTCTCTCCTCGTGGGAGAGGCGCTTCCACCCTCTGATCATCTTTGTGACCCTCCTCTGGACTCAGTCCAGCAAGTCCACACCCTTCTTATTTTAGAGTTGGACACAGTTCTCTGAGTGGGGTCTCATGAGAGCAAAGTAGGTGGGCTAAATGTCCTCCCTCACCCTGCTCTCCCCACTGCTTTTGATGCATGCCTGGACACAGCTGGCCTTCTGGGCTGCAAGTGCACATGGCAGGGTCATGTGCAGCATGTCCTTCACTAACACTCCTGAATTCTTCTACCCAGGGCTGCTTTCAATGCATTCTCTGCCAAGCTGGTGCTTGTGCTTGGGATTGTCCTGACCCAGGTGCAGGACCTTTCTCTTAGCCTTGTTGAACTGAAGGTTTGCACAGTACCTCAAACCTGCCAAGGTTCCTCTGGATGACATCACTTCCCTCCAGCATGTCAATTGCACCACACATCCTGGTGTTGTGGACAAACTTGCTGACAGTTCACTCAAGCCCACTGTTCATGTCACTGACAAAGATGTTAAACAGTGCTGATCCCAAAACCGAGCCCTGAGGAACTCTGCTTGTCACTGGTCTGCAGCTGGCTATTGAGCCATTTACCTCAACCCTGTGAGTGAAACCATCCACTCAATTCCTTACTGATCAAGTGGTCCCTCTATCAAACCTATGTCTCTGCAGTTTATAGAGAAAGATGTCATGTGGATTAGTGTCAAATGCTTTGCACAAGTCCAAACAGATGATGCCAGTTACTCTTCCATCACCCACCACTACTGTAACCCTATCACATAAATGTCAGGCACAGTTAACGCTTAGTGAAGCCATGTTGGCTGTCACCCAATCACTTTCTTATTTTCCATGTATCTTAGCATAATTTCCAGGAGGATCTTCTTCATGATCTTGCCAGGCACAAGGTGGGGCTGACTGGCCTGTATTTACCCAAGTCTTTCTGGTTCTCCTTTTTTAAAAATGAGAGTTATATTTCCCATTTCTAAGTCAGTTGGAACTTCACTGGACTGCCATGACTTCTCAAATCTAATGGATAGTGGCTTAGCCACTTCCTCCACCAGCTCCCTCCTGACCTACAGATGCATTTCATTGGTCCCATAGACTTGTGCACCTTCAGGATCCTTAGACAGTCTCACACCTGATCTTCTTCTACAGCCGGTGGGAGTCCCTGCTTTTGCATCCTGTAATTTGGTCACTGTGGCTGAAGCACTTGCTGGTGAAGACCAAAGCAAAAAAGTAATTGAATTTTTCAGCCTTCTCTATATCCCTGGTAACCAGGTTTCCCATTTTCTTCCAGAGAAGGCCCACGTTTTCCCTTGTCTACCTTTCATCATTAATGTACCTAGAGAAGGTTTTCCTCTTGCCCTTGAAATTCCTGGCCAGACTTAATTCTACCAGGGCTTTAGCCTTCCTAATGTCATCCTAATGTCCCTGAGTGCTCAGACAATCTCTCAATGTTTCTCCTTCTGAATGTTTGTAACCAGTGAACCAAAGTGAGGCTGCACATATGGATAAAATGGAACAATTTAAAATGTGAATTATACTGCGTAGAAATAGTCCATATTCTTTCTCCAAGCCTAATTAGCTCAATTGTTTCTGTGTATTCTAAGAGCTCTTTTCTGAATGCTCTATCACTGCTTTCCTTTATGATTAGACTGTCACATTTTTGTAGCATACAACATGACATTAAAAAACAGAGTAAATAAGATGATCACTTGTTGTCTACATAGTTCATGTAAATACTGTTGAAAAGTTCTGCATTTCAGAAAATGAAACCTTTTATTCTCAAAGTTCTGAAAGTCAGAATGTAGATAATTTATCATGTTTTTCCATAACTTTTTTTTCCTGATAGCTGAGGACCAGATAACTTCTTTCCTCTCAATTATGCGTCTTCTTTTTCTATAGTCACTGGCAAGTTGTAGTTATTTACCTATACCTGAAAATAGAATACACCTGGATATATGTATTTGAAAAAAGAATTTCTGTAAACCAGCAATCAGTCCTTAAGAGCGGTCAGCAGCAAATCTGCATGTCCATTTTATTATATGTACCAATAATATAAATAAGCCTCAGAACTGAATGTATCATTTATAAAGCTAGTAGTTTTTCTACTGTCAGTCTAGAAAAATGTAGAGAGAACCTTATTGTTGCTGCAAACATTTTCTATGATAAATGGATACATTTTTCAAAAATGTTTGTTGTTGACCAAACCACTGAGATTCAATAAGGATTTTTATTTGGATAAATGCAAAAAAAAAAAGCAAGTGGTAAAGCATGAATAAATATTAAACTTGAAGGATGTTGAAAGAAAATAGGAGACATAGAAACAACTGAACCATTGCAAGAACCATTTGACTGTTTATTTCATATTGTTTTCTCCACGTAGAATATTTATTTTCTTCCTCTAAAATTGCCCTCACTGAATCACAGGGTTTTCACCTTATGGCATCAGATGAAAAAAGTTAGCAACTTCCTAACTGGATCTATCTTGACTATGATCCATTTCTTCATTAAACTTAAAGATCTGCAGCCCGGCAGAATTAAGCCTTAAGAACTACAGAGGGCTCATCATTCAAGTAAATGAATGTTCTGCATGAGTGTTGGAAGGAGTAAGAGTGAAAAGAGCGAACCATCTGTTTTAGAACTGACACAGAATTTAGAAGTCTATATCGCAGGTAGAAATCATAAGTCAGACCTGGCACTTACATTTTTCTGTGAATATTACAGGGCCTTTCTGAAATTAAACTGAGCCAAAGGCTGTTCAATCCATGCTGCCCAGAGATGAAGTTAGACTAGTAAGGGAATGGGGTGAAATATCCTGGTTTATTTCCAGGAAAACTCAGTTAATCTATTATTCAAGCAGAATATAATGTAAATTAATCATCAAGGCAAGTCCATATCCTCTATCACACCAGCTGCTTATATGCAGGGAAAGAGAGAGAGATAAAGGAAAATTGATAAAATTCTTCTAGTCTAGACAATGAGGAAGGAAATCTTACATATCATGATTCTGGAAAGGAGACCCAGAAAAGTACATGGTAGTAAGATTGTACGGATCTATCCTGTGATAACTTCAGCCAAAGTTTAGGAACATTAAAAAAAAAATCCTCAATTTACTTGCTTTCCACTTAAATGAGCTCAAAGTCTGTAACTATATCTTTTCCATAGATGGTCAGTACCACAAGCCAGACCACAGGAAATTAGACTAAAAAGGCATTACACCAAGGTGTAAGAGAACCTCTGAGGCATGCTCAGGAACTAAACTGCTCAGTAAAGACAGGTGAGAGTCATATGCTCTTCATACCACTAACATTTGTAAAAATTAAAATTTATATGCAAAATATTATGCCGTGTGCTGAAAAATCTGCTGCCTGACAGCAAAAACATCTACAATGTGGCAGGAAATCTTTATGCCTCATTGCCTTCAACTTCAGAGCTGGAAGTTTTCTATTCCTCTTTCCTTTGCCATCACACCTACTTTCACTGTATGTGGTGCATTTTCCACAATATTAAATTATTAAACTGGTCTCTCAGATTGTACTCCTGGTGTATTTACTGCTATTAGAGTGTATTTTTTCCACATCATAAGATAAAGATTGTTTACCTTCTCAGCTAATATGACCTTTTTGTGCAAGATATTTCATCAAGTGTCAGAACAATATTCTGCCAAAATGCTGAAAGTTCAATCTGACTCACAGTATTTCTTATTTCAGTCCCACAGCAGTCTCCACCTGGAGAATTAACTGATGTAAATTAGGAACTCTGGCCGTTTTTTACTTCATACATTAGCCTATTCCTTTTCAGAAAGACAAGCTACAGACTGGTGTGGGTGTTATCAGAATATGTTAGAACAATGCTTTGCATTTATATCTAAAAATACATTGCATTTTCATTTATATATATGCAAACATTCAGTAAATTAGGGGAAATGTAACCAAGAGACAACAAATGCATAAGTATTTGGTGAAAGACCTGATATTTAATTTAAAAGTTTTGATTAACCAAGTAATAATTACTCTATATACCTTCATTCATTGACTCCTTATTTTAAACATTGCATGATTAAAAAAATCCCAACATATTTTGCTATAGCTCATAACTCTTTATTTTTAAAACTAGCCATTTTTAATAATAAAAATATGGACTTTTTTAACTTTTGTGTACAAAATTGGACTTGTTCCTGGTAGATCTATGCTGATCCCTTCTATTTATAAAAAAGTCAGTGAATCCACATGTATAAAAAGGAGAAAATATGCAAAAGGTTTGCAAAATTAGACCTTCTATTATTAAATTTGTGAAATTAAATAGAAAATCCTTAACTGTTAGATTTCCACAGAGGTTACTCTTTCTGCAGTGTGTAAGAGGTTTCAATCTTTTCCATTAAAATTTTTGTCCCTTTTTCTCTGTGTGAAAGTCTGAAGCAAATTTAAAAGCATATTCAGCGGGGAAGACTGTATTCTTTTTTTAAAACAGTGAGATAGAGTAAAAGGAGTAAAAGAAATTAGTTTTCTAACACTGTAAACTCTTCCCAAAACCAAAGTCATAGCATGATATTAAGAAATGTAGACACTATGAGAAATTCAGGTACTATTCTTCAGATAAAGGTAATTGCAAATATAAAACTAATTGTCTAAATTACTGGGCTAGAAAGGAGAAGCATAAGTCAGTCAAATGAAAGCAAGTTAAAGAAATCAATCAAATGAAAAGCAGAACAGGAATTTTATAACATGAGTAACCAAAAATCTTGAATCACTGCCAAAGTCACAAGCTGCAGAACCAATTATGTTGCTCTTCTTCTTCTTCATTATACTATATAGTATATACTATATAGTATATACTATATAGTATATACTATATACTATACTCTTGTAGGATGAAAATTTAGCGTGAAAGAGCAATAAGTGTAATCAGACATCTTTTACCTGGTAAACAGGTACAGTCTACATGTTTTTGAATTACGAGATGGGGTCTTAGCCTCTTAATCATACTTAAACATAAAGGGCCCCTTGCTGTGTATTTCTCTTTTTATTATTTGTGAACGTGTTGTTCAATGTCTATACAATCGTGAGTGGACAGAAAAAAACCAGTGTTATCAAAACTGTCTTAGCTTTATTTTTATTCCTTTTTTTTTTTTTTTTATGTCTCTCATAGCCTATAAATCAAATACTCCTGAAAGCTTTTTTCTATTTTTTTCCATGCTCATACAAAAGTTAATCATGATTTTCTGGGTTCAGCCTGTCATGTTGGCTTTAAGAAAAACTAATGAAGAGTTCTTGGTGCAAACAGTAAGCAGTCGTTGACCTCACTAGTTCAGATATTTTCACAGGAAATTGTCAGAATTTGTGTTTCTTCTGCCCTTGGGTGGCAAAGGCTCTCTTCCAGCTGCACTTTCTTGTTAGTTGTGTGAGGCACTCACACCCTTCTGTTTCAGTGTACTTTAATTACTACCATTCCCAAAACACACTTTCAATATTATGCAGTGCTTGTGTTAAGAAAAACAGTGAACAGATTTTATCCCAGTTCCATGTCCTGAGCTCTGAGCTGTTTTGGAAAAGGACCCACAAGATATAAGTATTCTGTTCTGGAAGGTCTTAAACTAGAAGTGAAAGTAAACAAACTGAAATTAAATTACTGAGATAAGGTATTGACAGTATTTTCTCCAGAAATACTGAAATTGGAGGTTTTTAGAAATTAGAGCAAAAGAAGACATGACATTGTGGACTTTACACTGTAAATGTAGAGCAATTACTTGGAGATGTTACCAATAAAAGGCAAGGAATTCTTCTCAAGACCTTACCCAAACAAAAAAAAATTGACCCAAACTCACCCCTGAACACTGTTTCATTGATAATAAAGCTCATCATACAATTTACACATACATGAATTATTTGAATCTTGGCAATATTTCTGGGAAGAGGGAAATTGATTTTGTTTAATGTAATCATGACCCCATGTTTACACAGGGATTTCAAACCCTGCATATTTTACAAGCTGATAGTTTCAAGACATTAAATCTTGAATTTGAATTTACTGACACCAACATCTTCCCATTACCTTCTCATTGTGCTGCATATGGTGCATTTTGAGATGAATTACAAAATATCACAATAAGAAAGAGCACTGTATGTGACTGTTTATATGAGGAGCACAAAAACAAACCAGCAAACCCCTCAGGTACTCTTATTAAAGTGGGGGAAGGGCATTGATATAGACAGAATGGAGCTCCATGAACTGGAATTTGACCAAGCTAAAAGGATTAGCAGTCTTCCTTCACCAGAAAGGTACCAAGGGAACTTTAACGAGGAGACACATCTGGCAAACAGGCAGCTTGGAGGCCAAATAATACCATCCTTCATCAGCTCTTAAAATTCTACAGACCTGAAGAGTGTGGCTAGAAGAGTTTCTAGGAGTGATATTTCACTGTGCAGCAATAGAATGACTGGAGTTATGAGGCCAGGGATAAATCACATTGATGGTCTTATTGAAACAGCCGTGCCTGGAAGGGAGGTGTAGTCTCTTCCCCAGACACAAAGAAAGCAAGCTGATGCAAGAAGAAAAAACACTTGTGCTCTGGGGACACTTAAACCTGCCTGTGAATGATTATTCTTCTCATGATGGGAACATGTTTTAATTAGAAAAAAAGGGGTTTTGGGGCAGTTGATATGGAACAAATTTCCTTTAGTATTTGTATTTATCTGCATGGACATGTGTCTTCAGTAAAGAAAATCTCAGTGTTAAATTTGCATTTATAAAAATTATCTTAAACACAGTGAAATGATAATTTTCACAATTTTTTCCCAATTCCAAGAAAATCAAACAGTTTTTTGCTCTAAATGTCAGTTACTTTCAGCTTCATCTCTCTAACTGAATTATGGTTTACTTTTACAAAAAAAAAGAGGAAAAAAGGAAAATAAATAAAGGGTCAGGATTTAATAAACAAGAGAAAAGGAGCTTAAGCCTCATGCAAATTTTAGGTTTAAATTCACAACAGGCTTCTTTTTATTTTTCTTTTTTTTAGCTTGAATATGTCTTAGATTTCAGTGGAAGGTTGCCACATGGAGATAAAAGGGCAAATGAAATAAAAAGAAATAAGAAAAAACAATAAAACTGTCATTGTTTTCTTGACCTTTCTCAAATGCATTCATCATTGGGTATATGGTTAATTTAGTTAGAGCTTCGAAACTACTTTTTGTTCTGACTGGAATGATCTCGAGCATCCACTTACCAATAGCCCTCTCTGGCAAGGTCAGGTAATAAGAGACCTCTCTCTGAACTGAAACTCTAAAGTAACCAGTGAGTCAAGACAGGGTTTGTTTACTCTTTATTTTTCACCTTCTGGCAGAGGTAACAGAGGCTAAGCCAATTTCTGTGCTATTGTTAGCTCTGTATGAAGTTCACATGATAACATGCAGAAAGAAGCCACGTTGCATTTCTCAGCTGGGTGGCAGGAAAGTCAGAGGAAAGAGCAGAAAGCAAGAAATAATCTTCCTTTCTGAACAAGGTACCCTTTCATTAGCTTCATAAATATAGCATAAGAGTACACAATTTCTGTGTATTACAAGATGATATATATAATTAATCTAAACATGTGCCCAAGTCTTTGTGATGCTCACTGCAGTTTCTAAACCGAAATATATGCCTCTCTGTCTTTTAGGAAAGAGCTACAACAGGAAGAATATGTTCTTTTCCTGTTGTTTTCCCAGAGCTGACTAATCCCAGTAATCCTTCTTTGATCAAATATTAATTTTTTTCTCAGATAAAATTCTGATATTCTCAGAATTCTCAGATATTCTCTATATTCTCAAATATTCTTCCAACATTGATTTTATTAGCATTTCTGTTTCATGTAGCTTGTCTTCAAACAGAAAACATATTTACTTGCTATTGTATATATAAGCTGCATATTTTAGTGTGTCAAATCTGATGCTAGGTGTGAATTCAGAATAATTAAATTCTTGCAACATACAGAGGAGCTTTTGAGGGAAATTAGGTGAAAGAGGTTTTATTTTATTTGCAGAGCTTCAAAACCATGTTTAAGACATCTGATAGCAAAATCCTTAATTGCAAATGAAATAGCACAAAACCCATGTAGCCATCATCTTTTTTATTATTTTCTGACAAATTCTAGCTACCTTCCAGCCTGGTTGGGCAGAAGTCCTTGTCTTTTAATGTTTTGAATGGCTTAATTTCATAGTGTTTCTTTTTTCCCCATGAGAAAATTATTCTAAAATATGAACATTTCAAGGAGGTACATTTTGATATGCAGCTCCTACCTCTGATCTATGCTGAACATTTTCAAGGTTGGAAGTGAAAGCTAGAAACTTGCCAGGGATTGCAGGAAAAAGAAGGCTGTTGGTAAGAGCATTTTTGCACTCTGGAATTTTTTCCAAAATTCTGTTCTTAGTCTAACTCACATAATTCTTGTTGTGCTTCATTCATTGGCACTTATGAAGTCACTAAAGCACTTCAAACTTTCACACATTGACAAGAACTCTTAAGAATATGCCCATTAATTCAAATTACACTCACATACTCCATGCCTGTTGCAATATTTAGTAAGGTAGAAATTCCAAATTTTTCACTCATAACCCCTTTTGCTATTCATAGACATTTTTCTTATTAGCACTGTCTTGCCTACTTTCTAACTGACCCTTCCAATAGGACTAAGTACTTCAGGGTCTGACAGTTGCAGGAGACTGTTGTCTGGCCTTCATTTATCATTAACATAGACAATTACATTTAATAGAAGAGCTTGAGGAAACAAATTCCTTGGCTCTGTCTGCTGCTGCTCATGTTTTTAAAGCATTGCAAAGGAGGTAGAAATACCCAAGAGACAGAGCCCTGAATTGAGATTTAGCGCACATTCTGCCCTGCAACAGCACCCAGCTGGCTCACCGATCAGCAAGCTCTGTCTGACCATGGGTCTGTGTGCTTCCCATGGCAAAGGGGAGCTGAAGCTGGAGAGAACCAAGGTGCTTTCTCCCTGCATAGATAATTTGTAACAATAAAGTAATGGTGGCTGACCTTTCTGATTTTAGGATCAAAAGTGCCTCTTGGCTGGCAATCATTAGGAGAAACCTTTAGCATGTTATATCCACCTCTCTCTGAATACAAATTCATAGCTGCCCCAAAAAAATCAATGCAGGTGCTTTGATTGTAACATTCTCCACATTTATTTTACCCTTTTATGGAGAGAAAAGAGTCACTAGGGATAAATAGTGCTTCATAAATTAACTATGGATCAGAGTGTTCTGACAGGTAATTAAATAAATTACAAGTTTATACTTTTGTAGTGCAAAGAGTCTGTGATGTGATTTCAGCTAAGAAAACCCTACCTGCATCTTTCATTATTTCCTGTATTTCTAGTTGTCATGCTGGAAGATGAAGGATGGATTGTTCATTCAAGCAAGCTTCTCCCATAGCACTTCCATACAAGTTATGAGAACTTTTTATAAATCTGTCTGCTCCTGCTCTTACAAAACTCTATGATAAATTCCCCTTTGCCTTCAGTTGCACAAGGGAAGATTTTATACTTTTAGTATTTTCAGATTCTTTTTACTGCTTGTAGATGTCACAGAGGCCTGCACTGCAGAATCACTCTTCTTATCAATAAACAGGTTATTTAAAACAAACTTGTGTGCTTTGGAATAGGGCTTGCCACAAAGCTGTGACTTGAAACACATTCATTCTCTCTACTGCCACAAGTCACAGAATTCTAGATTAATGAGCTATTTATCTGATTGCTATCAAATAGGGAAAAAAACCCTTTTCCAGGCAATGATTCACTGATTTTTCTGTGATTTCTTTATAAGGCTTAGATATGGAGTATCAAATTGATTCTGGAGTATCAAACTGTCCAAATGGTCCCAGTGTAAATGAGCTACAAGTAACTACTTGGTACAAAAAGATCACACATTTTGTTCTTTGGTTGTGTGGTTAGTCCCCATTAATATTTGCAATAATTCATAATAGTAAAATATAGAATCATATGACTGAAACAAAAAACCCTGGAAAACTGTTTTCCCTTCAATTTTTCTGGTCAGTCTTTCCTCTAGTTTATTCTTTCTTAGCTATATCATGTATCAATAACTATATTTGCTATAGTTATTTTATTCTATGCAGCAGCTGTTCATACATCCTAATTTTGATATTGAGAATGGGAGGAAGAATTATCACATCTTTCCCCTCCCACCTTGCCTGAGCTGCAGTGTTTAACAACCTGCTTTATCTTGCTATAAGAAGTTGAAAACATCTCTTCAGACAGGATATGACTCACTGTAATGACCTTTGCATAAATACATAATGCAGTAGCTAAAACACAGCCTAGCATTTATTTGTTTTCTTACCTTATGTGACAACCGAATTTGTGACTTTCCAGTTCTTTACCTCCTATATTTCCTTTTATAAAACCCAGGCTCTTCTCACTTGTGCCAACTACCAATGCAAAGATGCAAAGCCTCCCCCAGAAAATGCACAGCCTCCAGTGTGGTCTCTGCTGAAATGTTATTAGTACCACTCAATCCTTTAACTTTAGAAATTAAAACTCATGTTTACAGGTCAGAGGATTGAATAGATAAAAGTATTCACTAGCAGGATATTACTGCCAAAAGGATGGACATTGTGTAAATGGCCTGTGCCAGGGAAAGAATTTGGTCAGTAAGAGTAGCAGAACAGAAATGTTTTTGTCACTGATACAAATAATGATATATTATAAAGAAGCAGGTTTATTATAAAAGCAATTTCATTCACATGTCAGGAGGCAAGATAAAGACCCTGTGATAAGGAGGCATATTCCTCTTATGTTGGAGTATGACTCAGCTGCTCCTTAGAATGAAGTTTCCATGACGTGTTCAGAGGTCAGGTACTTGACTGTAGGGTCTAACAGTCATTGTGTGACAATCAACAAATAACAAAGGTTATGTTTGCAGAACAATGACTCTGGGATTATGTGCACATATTTATCTCATTTGCATTTGAATTGGCAAGAGAAAGCCATGTCAGTCTTTGCAGAGCTGGGGAGATAAAAAAAGGGACAAACATCTATTTCCATGGCAGCCCGAGTAGTTATCCAATGAAATCAGATTCTGGATATATGAACTATCATGCCAGTCAGATCTATCAACCTTATAAGGGATTTAGCAACAAATAAGTAAACTTCAAACTCCTGCAAGACTTATTATTATGGTAGAGAGGAGGTACACAGAGGAAATCAGACTGTTACACAAAGGCTTCTGAGATCACTGTAGAAAAGGATATAGGTATTGTTTTTCAGGTTTAAAGTTCCTGCAGGAGTCATTTTCCTTAGGAGATTAAGTCTGTAAATTCAAAGAGGCAGAGTCAATGGCCAGTTATTGAAGAACCAGATCAAAATGATTAATAACAGTAAAGTCCTTGGCAATATGTGCAGAAAGCTAAAACACAACAATACATGTGTTCTTCTTCATGTGTTTCAATTTTGACTAGCTTGACGGGTTTTGATTGAGTTACCACAACAACACAGGGAAGAAGTTTTAATAATTTGTTACCCGCAGCCACATGGGTGCTGACCCTATTTTTCATCTGTACATCTTTTAGTACTTAAGGGACTTATTCTGCACATATAACAGAAAAACCTAATTGTCTGACATTTTGATGTAGTCTCAGAACTAGCATTTTCCAGAGCCTGTATTTTGAGATTTGATATCAAATCACACAATTTTCTGTATCCTGTGGGTTAGAAGATACAATATCTGGAAGCACCCAGAGGTAACAGATGTTTGCCAGCTGCCTCAATGCCACTAGCAAAATCCTAACAAAATCATTCTTTAATTGAAGAAATGGTGAGATTGAGCAGCATCAAACTGTTACATGCAAAGATAGTGTATCCCCATCTGAATTCCCTCTTTGGGCTTTGCGACAGGAATGTCCCTCGATTCCCTTAAACCCGGAGTCAGGTCACCCTGCACTATCTCCAGTCAGGCTGCCAAACCTTACACTGCAGACATGGAAAGAGGGAGGTGCTGTGCAACTGACAGCAGATTATGAAACCTGACTTTATATGAAGCATTTTGTCACTGCAATTTCCAGAATGCTGAGGGTTTCCTACAAGTGTTAAGCGCATTTCCAGAAACTAATTCAATCTTGTGTTAAGAAGACACTGACTGGTATTTTTGCTAATGGCTGTGAGTTGTTGCAAAAGAAAAGAAAAAGTGACACACCTAATTGTGCAACATTGCTAAAATATTTCATCTAGTTAACTTCAGGAAAATTCAGATCTGAATTAATAGTAAGAGAAATTACATCATTAAATAACAGAAGTGATGCCTTTTTGCAATGGTGACCAAAAACAGCTAATAAAAGCTGAACCTCACATTTATGTGAATAAAGCAAGCAGAGGCAAACAAGGAATAATACCTTGTTGAGAATCAACAGACCATCTGCAATATGATAATCCGCTTACAAATATTCACCCAAGCTGTTAAAACATATATTAGCTTAGCACAGCGGAGAAGCCTTGATTTTTGGATGTCAGCAGTAAGGGAGGTGCTGAACGTCCCTGCAGTCAACCTTAGCTTTGTTACCTTAACTTATATAGATTCAAACAGGCCAAAGCCTGTCAGTCTGCTCTAACTGGGGCCTTATTTCATTGATTTATATAGGCCATGAGTGCTTACTTATTTTGACAACTTTGGCAAGGTGGATATTAAGAACTGTTTTATGAAATATTCTTTTTTTTTAGTTAGCTGTTACAAACATGGTAAATGTGGTACAGATATCTCTGCCTGAATCAAAATCTAAGGAAAAAATACAGAAAAATTAAAGGAGAAGGAAACATGAAAAAGAAGGTGAGCTGCTGAGATATTAGTAATTATATATATACATAGAATCCTTGGAACACAGAATAATGTGTGTTGAAAGGGGCATTCAACCGTTTTGAGTTCTGAGTCTGAGTTTTGAGTTTTGAATTCTTTGAAGGATGGAGATTCTAGAATCTTTCTTGGTACATTTTCCAGCGTTGGACTTCCCATATGTGATGAGTGTGAGCCTGGGGCTTTTTCTCCCTTACACTGATATGTCTCTCATTGCAGCTTATGACTTTTGCCTCCTTTTCAACTGCTCCTTACTTCTGAGCTGCTGGCTCTAACTTACTCATGTCATAGATACATGAGTTAGCTGAGGAACAACAAGACCTTTTCTTAGCACACACTTTTTCAGGCTGAACAACCCTGATTCTCAGCCTGCTATTACCTGTCTAGTGCTCTAAACCCAAATCCCTTTTTTGGCCTTCCACAAGACATATTTCAGTATAGTATTTCACACGTGTAAAAACAGGATTTTATAGCTTTTGTGGAATCAAAGTAGTACTGAAACTTAATCACCCAAAGAAACATGTTCAAACTCATCCAGCTAATTTCCAAATAGATACAAATGCAAACACACATATACACATACAGTTTTACACACAGTATTGGAAAGATATTTTTGTACTGAAGCTCCTCTTCCTGCTGAGTTGCCGCACCAGGTGCAGCTGTTGCTACCAGTCCACCACACTGTGCTCTTAGCAATCAAGAATATTTTGTGTAAAGTTCCATCCAAGGTGAATATTTATTTGTCTTTCTATTTACTTGTCTTTCTATTTACTTGACTTTCTTATGCACAACAAAAAACTATTTTTAAAATTATTATTATCAAGACTAAGTTGGTTTGTCATGGATAAGAATCTACAGATGTTTGGGGAGTATGCAATTGGGAAACTCTACAAATCAAATTATTATGCAATTTCTGACACGTTTCTCCTGCTAGGTGAAGTTTGTGAAGTGCTTTAGTGATGACTTAATAACTAATTTCTGAAAAATGTGTTTTGTGCTCAGAAGACACTCTCCAAACAGCAGAGTAGTTGGACAGAAAAGCAAAAGATCACATAAAATTGTGGCAGAACTGTAGCATTTTCCAGTATGATCATTTATATTTTCCTAATTTCCAATATAAACCCATCTGAGTTTTTACTAAAAACATTTTTAATGTCATCAAGGCTCCATTTCCCATGAATGGTTGAACAGGATGATCTTTCAAAACCTCTTCCAACCTGATCTGTTCTATGGCTCTGTGATACATTCTTAGATGTCTGCTTTAATAAACTCATTAGTTTTAACTTTAGCTTCTTTAAAACTTTCTTTGTTAGGTCAGTAAAGTTTTTAACAATAAAAGTAGATCTTTCTTAAGTTGGGGGAAAATTTGTCATTGTACAATTTAAATGTAGTCTACAGAGAGTCAGAAAATTGATGGGGTCTTGGTTTGCTGGGTTTGGCTTTTTTTAAACAAAAGGTTTAAAAAAACCTTTTGTAAAACTATCTGAACAACAGAGAGCTTTGGATTAAATTTAGGGTTTTCAGTATCTTGAGAAAAAAAATTTGCACTTGCACTAGTTTGTTGTAAATCAAAATCCTTCCAGTTGTTGGACAGTTCTGTGTCAGTTGTCACTTCCAAAATATCTGTGTTTGGAGCTGGAACTCAAGCTTTTGATTCCAGTCCTTTTTTAAAATTAAAGTTTCATTGTTTATGTGAGTATTCTAGATTCAGTTTCATGGCAAGCAAAAGCAAAAACACATGTTGTCTTAGATTTAGAAACTAAAATATTTTTATTCAGAGATGCCAACATATTTTAGTTTTGGCAAATGTAAATAATATTCTCAAGAGGGTGTTTTTTTTTATTCTGTAGAATGTAGATTCAACATTTGCCTAAAATAGATCAATGTAATATTAGTTATTTAATATTTTAGCTTATTCAAATAATTTTTTTGATAACAAATACTAAAATATTAAAACATAACATTTAAATATCTGGAACTGGAATAGGAGAAAATAATCTAATGTTTTCATGAAAGCATAGAAATGCTGTTTGGAAGGAATCACCTAATTGTTTAGTCCAGGCTCTCACTCAAAACAAGACTATCACCAACAACTGTCTGGCTCAGCTTTGGTTTTTGTAGCCCAGGCCAAAAAACCTTCAAGAAAAGGGAGGCAACCAGTTCCAGCACTGCAGCACCCTTCCAGGTATGGTTGAGGCCATAAACAGCCCTTGATAGCCCTCGTTGGAAATCTCTTTTCTTTATTTTCTCCTCATCCAACTCATGATCTGGGAAGTTCAGCCCTGCACATAGTGTTCCTTATGCAGCTCAGCAGTGTAGTGAGTACCCTCTACCAACAAGAGACTCCCAGGAGCCATCTGCAGGAGTGGCTCACATTCCCCACAGCACCAAGTCCTTTTCAGTATGCCTGATAATTAAACTCTTGATCTCCCAGTCTCTAATAGAAAAACCAACGACTTCTTTGGAAGTTAACAGTAAATTTTAAGAGTTTTAAAGTCTTTGTCTATCTATAAACTTCAGTACATCATTTTACAGTGGGTTTTTTTTGTTCATTTGTTTGCAGTTTTCTTCATAGGATGCTTATGGTGGTTCTGTGGGGGTTTTTTATGCTACTGAATACCTTATCGGTATAAGAAATGACATAGAGTTTTCTCCCTTTCTTTTTTTACATTTTACTGAAAGCCATATTTGAATAGTTTTTAACATGCTTAATCTAGTCATGGTGACTACCACGAGTGAAGCATATTTCAGTGGTCTTTGGCTGCCAGGAACTGACTTCTTGCACCATCAGAAGTGAGAAAAGTCATAACACCTAAACTGAGCAGCACAGCTGAACTGAACAGATTTTAGATATAGAAATAATTTTCTCCATTGCAGTCCTGTGTAGTAGAGCCTTGATCTTTAGCATTATTAGTTTTTTGACAGGTAAGTTAGGTGCTCACACATGTCAGTCAAAAATGGATCATGAGTGCTTATGAATGAGACTTGCTTATTTACAGATATGGATAATGAATCCCAAATTTATCCCACCTTGGTAAAGATCTCACTAGCGAGGAACAGAAAAGTGAAATTGAAACTGTATTCATTTCCAGTTTTTGCTCATTATGCTTATAATGATCACATACACTGGAGAAGCTGCCTGTGAGATTTTTTTGTGAAGAATTAGTGCAGAGGGAGTGCAAATTCCTGGGAATTTTCCTGCAGCAAATTCCATTTAAGAGTCTTTTGAATTGGTTCATTTTCTTCATTTTTCCAACTTTTAAAAATCAAGAATATATGAAATGATAAAATGTAGAAACTATTATTTCTTCAAAATAAAAATAATTCTAATTAAGAAGCTATAGAAATCTCTTTTTGATCCTTAATGGTAGATTAAAAGTACATAAAATGAAAGAAGACATGCAGTAAAACATTGCATTTTCTTTTCAGTTTGGGCAAGAAATGCATGATGGCATTGATCTCAGTGAAGCGCCTGAATTCAGTTCAGGATTATCCCTTAAATTTAAGTGCCTAAATGGAAGCGAAAATGAGCACTGAGTGAGTAAGGTCCCTGCATGATCTACAGAGATCTAGTCAGACCTGTCCATGGACCTTTCCATATAATAACAGTAAAGATACCCGGGACAGATTTCACTTGCACAAGCACTGGTTTCTACTACTGTGTAAGTTGCTTAAAATTTCTATGACTACTATTCGGGGCTGGTAGTCATAGCACAGATCCTGTGTAAAATCTTTACACTTTGGGAGAGGAGGCTGGAAACCAAGATATTCCTATGGTGTCTAAGGCACAGAAAAGCTTAGATATTTGTTTTAACAACAATATTGATCCTTACTCATGTGTTCCTTCCAACTTGGGGCATTCCATGATGCATTTGGTTAGCTAAATTCCACTCATGTCATTGACAATGGGTGTAAGTCAAGGCTCTCTGATGTTTAATGCTGTTTCAATTATGAGTACCCAGAAAGCTGTAGAAATCCCATAACATCTTCTCTTATCTGCCACTTGCATCTCCAAATATCTCAAACAAAAATGGCTAACTCCGTAGAGGAAATGTCAATTTCAAGCTCTCTCTTGCGCTGTAGAAACCTATAACTATATGTATATATTTCTTGATAAAGAGTTGAATATATTTCTTTCAAATATATCATTTATGCTTTAATCCTTCATTCATTTTCAGGGTTTGCATTAAACCAGTGGGGAGAGAGTAGCTAAGTAGACAGTACTTTATCTAGGTGAAGTGAATTGCTACATGAAGACATTAGTCAGCATGAAAAATTAGTGAAGTAGTACAATTTAAATCATACTAATACTTTTCGTTTAATTACCCACTTGCTCCTCCTAGTAGATACTACACTTTAAAAAAAACCCTAAATTAATTTGCTAATTAAAATCACATATTTTAAGCAAGTCAAATTCTTAAAAGTTTAATGACTTCATTTTTATCACATTACATATTGTGAAAATCAGACAGAGGGAGAGTTTAGGAGGGAGCCAACTTATGTGCAGCATTTTCCAACAGAGACATTGAATTTTCTTCTGATACTACTTTTTATATTTTGCTAATTGCTTTGGAATGGCTTTTTGTTCAAGGTAAACAACCAATGAGAACTTCTTTTAATCTAAAGCAATTTTCTTCCTCCTGAAAATGAATTTAAATAGCAAAGTTGTGAAGGATGCAGGGTGGCAGGTTTTAATGCTTTTGAGTACCTTCACTTCTTTACATAATAGCGTGCCTAATAATTCTGTGCTTCATTCTTTAGTAATAAGTGGGAAAGGGTGGGCCTTAGACATTCTGTGTGTTGCAGATGAAATCTAAAATAAGCAGACAAAACAGAAAAGTAGACACCTATGGAAGCCTATTACAATTTTAATGTGACAAGGATCAAACAGAATTTCAATTATCTCTAACCAGACACTTTTGGCTTACAAGACCACATGTAGAGGCAAAAAAAATCTGAATATATTTACAGTGGGGGTAAAAGGAGGTAGAACTAAATTATTTGGATTGTAGTTCTGCTACAAGATGAATAGGTCATCTGGAGGTTGACTATCAAAAATAAACACAGGTTGGTAACATGAACATTCAATGTTATTGGACAATAGTTTAATTAGCTGACCTTTGCACCTAGATATTCTAGGCTTGTGTGATAATAGGAATGAAAAATCTGGACCTTGTATTTTAATATTGGTCCCAGCTCTACCACACAGACTCCAGCTTTGCAAGCTACAGCTAGCATAGACAGGTAAATAATTTATTATAATTCCAGCTTCCTAGCTGCGTTTTTCATTAGAAGCTGAGACCAGTAACATTTTTTAAGCTTTTTGTTTTCTAATGTATTGTGCAAAGCTGGAAGTGAGTTTACCATACACAGCACATATTAATTCAACTTAAGATAGATAAATAATATAAAATACTTTATTTTCAAGAAAGTAACATCCTAAAGAATGTGCAAACAAAAGTGTTTATGAAGTTAAAGAGCATCATAGCATGTCATATAGCATCTACAATAACTTTCTCTAATTTTTTGTGGTGAGGGCTGGAACTTGAATGTTTGAGCCTTTGTTAAGGAGTTTTATATGGGACAAAAAAAAAAAAGGACTTTACAAGACTAAAAAAAAATCTCTCTTCTCTGGATGTAATGAGCACTTCTAACCTGCCCAGTGACTCTAAGCCTATTTATGCAATAATAGTAATTTTACACCTTTCTAGATCACATAATTAAAGCTTCAGAACATAATGGTAAATAGGATAAAGTTTAAACCCCTGCTTTAAACCCCTGCTTTAAACCCCTCAAAGGGATAGATGTCACAGCATATTACACTGTGATGATTGACTGGAGTGGCAAGCTTTTGGTACTGAAGGACTGAAGGACTGCAGAGGTGACTTCTGTGAGAAGAGGCTGAGCCCTTTCCCGTGGCCCCACAGCCAGTTCCACACAGCTCTAAAGATGAGAACACCCTGGAGGCCTCTCTGATGCAACACACTTCAGAAAAGGTGTAAGATGCTGTGCAAAAGCAAGAGGAGTGATGAAAAATTGATAGCAACAACCTTGAGGATACCAAGTTCAGCAAAGAAGGAGATGGAGGAGGTGCCAGAGCAGAGATTCCCCTGCAGCCCATGCTGAAGACCATGGTGAAATGGATTGCTTTGCTGCAGCCCATGGAACATTGCAGAGCAGCAGATATCCACCTGCAGTCCCTGGCGGCCTCCATGCCAGAGCACAGACATGCCCTCAAAGAAGCTGCAGCCCACAGACAGCCCTTGCAGGAGCACAGTATTCTTTTGATTTTTCTTCCTTGTTTTACACCTTGTAATAATACCCAAGCTACCTCAAAAGCTATAAAAGCACCAGTAAAAAACCTTTATCTTGTTTTTCAACTTCAGGTGTACTTTCCACTATCTTACTCTATTTTGTATTATTAAACTGGTCTTTCAGGAATTAAGGACCCTTCTTTCAAACACCTAAACTCTTTTTTATCACCTTGGTGATGATTTTTGCACATATAATCTTGCATGTCTTGTCCTTTATATCACACTCCACTGGAGCCATATAATCTGTGAGTCTGGATTTTTTACTAACTTCAGTAGGAGCTGAATGTACTCCTCATATTTAACACAGAAATGTACAATAAGGTACAATAAGGAATAGTAACAGTAAATTTAAAACAGAGAAAATAGTAACAGTTAATTTTTGAAATTTGACACCACAAAATAAAAACTGAATTGTCAGACATTACTTGAGTTATATTTTTGTATTGTTTTCATGCTATTCTTTATATATCATTCAGATAGTGAAAAAAAGTAATGTTATTTCTAACAGAAAACAAAAATTGAATGCACAGGTAATGTCATTCACAGCATATCTGTTTATGCACATTCAAGAGAATTTCGCTAAGTCATAGAAAAGTGATGAACATGTGTATCAATACCCTTATATGTGTGTGTATTAGCAGGTGCGTGGTATAAATTTTTTAAATATTTTCTTTTAAATAGAGAACAAGTGAGATGACATTTTTACGTGTTACATTAGTAAAACAATAATCAAAGTCAGATATTTTCTCTGGATTTATTCTTAAAAGAACAATCACTACCTGTTATTAACTTGAATCTGGCTTACCATGAGTCTTCTATAGCTCCATCTTTGTACAATTTTTTGCAATGCTTAATGTTAAGATCAATGTTAGTGATAGTAGGACCTTTACTTATTTTTGGGTGCAAAAACTCAGCAAAGAGCAATCTCCTATTCATAAACATCACTGAGTTCTTCTAATAGCCTTTTCTATTTATGTTTTTGTAGTATGCATTTTCTTTCTTAATTTGAATTGTAGTAGCAAAGTACCTTGTTCTTACTCCTTAGAAGCAAATACAGATATATGTCTAATTGGTATCTACAATGTGCTCTTACCTAAGTTAAGCAGGTTATTATGAAATTACCTGTGTTCCCACTGCACTATAATATCATTTACAGACTTGCTGATCTCTCAAGACACAGAGAGCTCATCCAGAAATGATGAAGGAGGCTTATGGCATGATTTCCCATTAGTAATCAAAATTATTTATGTTTACTGTATTATAGCATGACACACATAATAAATATAATCAGTCCAAGAAACATTTTTGTCATGAAAATATTACTTTATGATAGAATCTTTGTTTCAAATGCAAATGTTCAGATGCTAATCAGTGTTTTTCTCCATAAACTATGTTAAACACTAATTTTGCATAGAATGTAATTTTTAAAATATGCATATTTGAGAGCATAAAAGCCCTTCTGTGTTTGAGTAATCCAACAGATGAATGATGAGTTTCACACTGGCCCTTGTTATCAGAGCAATGATTTACAGAACAAGAACAGCTCATGATATCCCCAAATACTTGATGGAGTTTATGTAGAAGGAATAAAAATGCCTCATATCCTGTCGTATACTTACTGGTTTCAGCTTGAGTCACCCAAAGTCTGCATTAAAATGACATGCCTTGCAAAGAAAATGTCTGATTAAAACATTGCAAAGATTTGAAACAGCAATACTATAAGTTGTTTACTTCCATAAACACAGAATAATGTGATTTCCAATTTAACTCAGAAGACACTGAGACCAGATAAATAGCAGTCTATAATGATAATCTTGCATAGAGTAATTTTAAAATGCAATGATGTACAGGTAGTCAGGATCCTGTTTTTCCTTTTCATTTAAAGAAACAACATTAGAAAAACCTCTTAGTCAAGTATTTCAGTGATTAGAAATTAAATTGTAAATGAGTGAATGTAATTGCAAAATTTATCATCTTTCATTGCAAAAATGTTGGGGTTCTTGTTGCAGTGCACAGCTGAAAGAGCTTCAGAGGTACTCAAAGAAATTTGCACCTGCTAAAATGAGCTCTTCTGAAGTAACAGGTGCTCCACAGGTTGTTCCAGGGATGCTGTATTTCAACAGAACCATCTTAAAATGATGGAAGTGTGATGGGATCACTCCCATGTCAGCCACTAGGAAAAAACATCATCTGGTGACAAGCACCATATTTCATGAACTCTGTGTTTTCCTTGAATGACTTTACTTCAAATAATCATGAAATATCACCCTTGGTCTATAGTAGCACATGAGGTCAAGGTGGTTTTCAAGCAAGAACTACATGTCCAAGAACGTAATAGATACATTAACTTTCACCTTTCCAGTGGTTTTATTTGTTGATTCCACACAGGACTCTGATCTATCTCTGGGTCAACTTGAGTTGTTTTAATCTGTTGACACTGGCGTCCAGTACAATTAGAACTGGTGGGCAAGTCCATTCTAAAACCGCTTTTGAAAGCAATCAAGTAATTCATTGGATAAACATCTATCCCTACACCTCTATGTGTCTATGTCAGTGAACAGCAGTCTTTTAGAAAATTTTATAACATACACAGGTGTCACAGGAGGACATGATACACAATGACACCAAAACTCCTCAGTTTTTCATTATATTTCTTAAGGAAATAGAACTTATGTTTGGAGTTACAATTGCATTTGAAAATGTTTCATCCAACAACAATTTATAAGGTATTAAAAATAGATATTTATGATTTGTAAAGTATCACATTTCAAGACAAATGCGTAAAATACTCAGATATTCAAAAAGGCTTCCAGTGAAGTTGTGTTGCTCTGTTTCTTTCATGGTATCTACATTAAGTGGTCTGTTTTCTAACTACTGGAGAGTTACTTTGCATCCTTTGAATACTGAAGGTATCTGATAAAGTACAGTAATACAATTTGCACTTTCATGTAAATTTAGCTCTTGTTCTTTCTCACCCTAATAAGTAAACTTTCCAGTGAATGGAATAAAAAATCTAGAAACCTGCACCACAACAAATAATTAGCTTTTTCTTCTCAAGTACATTGTTCTTAGGAATGACGGACTATGGGAGAAATCATATTCATTGATTTATAGAATGGGGACTCATCAAGTGATCTTAACACCTCAATCCTGCAAAGGTATTCACACTCTTTAGTAAATGTATATAATGCCTTTTATGAAATGAGAAATTCATCTATTATACACACTAGAGATAATTGTAAAGCTCCAGAGACTTCAATGAAATAGAAGTAAATTCCTCTGTGAAACTTTTACACAGGTATGTACATTTTTGCAGGTCTTCATCTTCTCCCTTAACATTTTCAACTAAATATTTAAGTGCTTTGTTTTTGTACAAATAAGTATTTATAGCTGAATTTATATTTTGGGGTTTAGTAGAACATACAGAATATGATAGTCTAATGTGGCAGAAGAGAAAATTTTTATAGAGTTTGCTTCAGTTGCAATAGTAGCATTTATGATGTAGGAATTTTTGCTGCAATCATGCTGAAAATATCCCACTGGATATAATTTGAGAACTCACTGTATATCTATAATAATGATTTTCAGAACATTTTCTATAAAGCATCTTAGAAAATTTTCCCCCCCTCTAATCATGCCATGCTTTACCCCATGGACATTTTCCCATTCTTTTCTTCAGTAGTCCATAAAATTATTACAGTAGCTCTAATTTTTTGCAAATTATTTTTTGGTCCATTAAAGTTTAATATATTCTAGCAATAAAAATAAAGGAAAAAAACCCTAATTTGTGTAAAATGTGAAGTGTCATAAAAGAGACTTGTACAGGTAGGGGTTTAGGAATGTATTTTTTACTTCTGCAAACTTAACTCTTATGGTGTGTTAGAAAATACTTTCTCACTTTACACAGAAAGGCAAGCAAAAGCAGTCTTGGAAATGGCAAATCATTCCTTATTTCTAAGAACTACAGAAGCCGTGTCTGCTTTCAGATATGCAGACACTATGGGTATCTTGTAAAATCAGTGACTGTGCAAGTCACATATGCAAGTATGACATAGGTTTTTGAGTCAGGGCTTGGTTTCATTTTATGCCTTTTTATGTATTGAGTAGACAAAAGGCAATTCATAGAGCAAGAAATTAAATATCAGCAATGCAGTAAGTCGTAGGTTAGAAAAACCACTGAATGAGAACATTATCCCTGCAGTACCAACAGAGCTGTGTCCAGCAGAGGATTGCAAATTGAAGTAAAAATGTAAATGCATGTAAAACACACAAGCTCATTTTAACTGAGGTCAGAAATGGGTTCTGAATGGAGTTACAGAGAAAATGCACTTCAAACACCTAATATCTGAAATAGAAATTAATTGTATTACAGAACCAAGAAAGGCAAACTTATTTAGCCTTACAGGCACAACAAGCCTCTTTTCATTTATTCAGAATTGCAGGACAGTCCGCTTGTTGGTGATAAACACTCATTGCTCACGACAGAAGTACCCATCCAAGAGAAAACTTTTGAATACAACGCTTACACTGCCAAGATGGAAATGATGAATGAAAGTAAAACTTAGCTCTGTAATTCTCTAGTATTTTGCCTAAAGAAGTTTAGATGAATTCTAAAACTGCCCATGTGACAAAAAATTAAGGAGCTAGAAGGATGGAGGTGAAGACATTTTAGCTTGTTCAAATATTATCTTTTTAAATTAATATGGAAAAAATTATAAAGACACACAGCACAAAAATACTAAGTCCTACAGAATCTGGATCAGATTCTCTTTCTCAGTAGTGTTGTTTGGCAATCACAATTCTGTCTTACAGCTGCCAGGGCTTTGTAATTAAACCAAGTGCTTTACAGAAGGAGAGGCATTCATCTTAGGCTGTCCTCTGCATCCAGTGCAAGGCTTAGAAAGGGCTAGTACAGCCTCCACAACTCACAGCTTTTATGGCCTTTAGAGTCTTGTCATAAGCTCTTGCAGTGCTTCCACCTCTCTGGCCAAGTTACAAAAGACACAGATAGTACATATGGCTACTGCTGCCACCTCTTGGATATTCACACCCTGGGAAGGCGAGATCTCCAGGCTAGCTTATATTATGTGGAGTATTGGGATCTGGATGGGGTTGGTTTTGATTGGCTTTCAGGTTCGTTTGGTTGGTTTTGTATTGTCATACAGGCAGTAATTTTGTCGTTTCCGTGGTAGACAAGATGTATATTTCAATGGTTTGCAGTCAGACCGCTTTCTTCATTCTGGAAGCTTTCAGGTAGCCTTTTTCCACCATTCCATCACACAAAATTTTATGGATTCAATTTATAAAATCAAGACTGTTCCTATAGAATATTTCTGAACAGAATGTTGCATTTCCTATCCTGTTCTAGATGTCTTCAAGGTTTTTGATCTTGTCTCCAATTTCATTTGATTCCAGTGACAGCCTGAAACAAAACTGTATGGGGAAGAACCACATGGTTCTTTGCAACTCCTTTGTTCATTTAGACACTCATCACACAGTGTCGAGGTGCAGGATTGTCAGAACCAGCCTTCTTCTGGTTCTGGTACTGATATTTCCTGGAAATTCTCCTGGTTCTATCACTGTAAACGCAGCCTTTGACTAGCAGTAACTTTAATTGACAAGGCAAAGTTGAAGATGAAAATGTCAAAGAAAATGGGTAAAAACTAAAAGTTATTCTGCCATGGAATTGTTGTACATTTGCTGCACTCTGACGACAATTGTAACAGTCAGAATTTTCTTTAACCTATTTAATGTACAATCAGGCCTTAATAAGCTGAGAGAAAGGAGAAAAGTGCTCAATGTCTGACAGAAATTCTTCCATGAAGCACATGAACCAAGATGAACACTATCTAATTATCAGCTCACACAAAACTGTTGTTTGCTGTCTCATGTAATTAATGAGGCAGTCTTAAAAAAAGGGAAGAGCAATTTATGTAGCACTCAAAATTTTCAGGACTCTGGACCCCTAGGTTTGAAAGCAAGGTCTGTAGAAGAGGCATACTGATTTCTTTATGAATTGGTGAACAATGGTATTTATAAATGTTGAGAGGTTTGTTTTGTACATTGCATGTTTTCTCATTATGCCAATTGTTACTAGAACAAGTTGAAGCATTAATCCTGAGTCATTTCTATTTATAGCCTTCCCAATGACATCTTGGTTCAATGTGCTTTTGCTCAGCTGATCTATGCACCCTAACATTGCCAGGATTGACCTCATCTTTGTTCATAGTATATAGGTTGTCAGGCATGTTCACGAGCTGAAACATACTTGAAATAAAGGTGAATATTTTTTATAGCTTTCTTGAATTAGATGCAGCAGCATTAGAAGAATGAATAACCCAGTGCAGGAATGAAACCCGAGAGCACACAAAGTCTCACTGACTTCACTCATGGCAACAAGGAAGGATAAACAGCAGTTAAAAGTTGCCACCCATGGTAAGAGCTCCCGATGTAGAATTGCAACTATATGATGGCAGATGTTAATCAGCCAATTCTTCATTAAATTTGCAATGAGATTTTGTGATATTCAGGCATTTTTGGAAGGGAAAAACAGCAGCCATGGACAGAAATGTACTTCTGTACATTCGTTTTCCTCTAAGTAGAATTTTATGGGTTTTTTTCATGACCCCAAGCACATTACCATCATAGATGCTGTTACTACTTTGGTATTTTTTATTTCTTCCCCACACTGGCTGTACACTGGTTCTATTCATAAGTTTAAGAAAACAAATTAACCACCTGTTAAGAGATGAATGTTGAGGAAGACATGAGACACCACTAAGGTTTGGGAACACATGCAGGGGTAGGGAGGAAACTGTTGCCATGAACTTTTGAAAAAGATAAACTACTTAACTTTTTGGGCACCCTGTTCATAGCTAAGTAAATTCTAAACTGCTTCTTTTATTTTTCAAGAATAGGTAGGGTGATACACTGCAGATTAAAATGTAGTCTGAATGCCAAGTATTTGTAGGTTTTTTAGTTTATATTGACTATCCCATGCAAAATATCTTCAGAAGAATCATCATTCCCATTAACATGAACTGGAGATTTTTTTTCTAGTATCATGGGTGATTCAAGCGCAGAAGCAACTACGCAAGCTCTGAGATTGAAAAGCAGGAGATTTTACAGGTTTAAGCAAATAAGAGAGGACATGATAGAGAGAGAGTTCCTCCTTTACCTAAGACTTTAATTGAGTGGCCTTGTCGGATCTCAAGATCTCAGTCCTGAGATGCTGAACCACCGAGACCACCTTGGGGGGCTCGGGAGTCCTGGAGTGTTGCCGGAGGTGTCTGGTGGCTGGACTTTGGCCCTACACAAGAAACGACAAAAATGAGGGCTTCACAGGGTGAATGGTGAAGGGATTGGTTGGTTGGAGAGTGAGACACGGGGTT
Source organism: Zonotrichia albicollis (assembly GCF_047830755.1). Classification (NCBI taxonomy): domain Eukaryota; kingdom Metazoa; phylum Chordata; class Aves; order Passeriformes; family Passerellidae; genus Zonotrichia; species Zonotrichia albicollis. Next base: position 77,366,881 of record NC_133821.1, on the reverse strand, counting down.
TAAGATTTATGTACAGGGGGGTTTAGAGGAGTAAGATGGAGGAATTGGGGTGTGTCCTGTCCTTCTTCTTCTTCCTCTTCTCCTCCATCTTCTTTGGCCACGGTGGCACCTTTGGATTGGTTATTACTGAGAGTACACCGAGTTATAAGAATAGATAGTATTAGAGAAAAATGATAAATATTGTATACGTAACAATGAGTATAAAGATACGTGGCTGCCCAGGAGGGCAGACAGTGTGCCCATGGCTGACTGCTGAGCAGATCTTTGTTCGGCTGAAAGAACATCTTTTAGATAAACAATTAATAAACATAAAAACCGAAAGAAGAACTGAAGCCTCTTCTCGTCCTTCGATACGCGGGCTGCCCCAAAGCCACCCCGGGCCTTTCCAGGCCCCTCAAACAGCCGAGATTAACCAGACATTTGGCGTCCCTGGGTGGGCTCCACCACCACAACCTTTCGGGGGGGGGGGCACCCTCAAAGCCCTGAAGACCAGAGAGAAGAAGAAAACAAAAAGCCAACAGAGACTGCAAAAAACAGCAGTCACTGAAGAATCCACCTCTCAGTTTCTGCCGAAGACAATTCGTAGCAGAACAGCCCAGACTAGAACCAGAAGGCGCCCTGAGACCACCTCTCGTGATCTGCTAGACAGAGACCGAGACCTCCAGACTGCTCTGACGAGAGATTTGGTAAGAAAGCCTGAAAATAAGAACATGGGGGGCACACCTTCCCAGGAACAACGGGAAACTTTGTCCGCCTTATAAGGTGTAACACAAACATACAAAAAAAAAAATTAGCTCTGGCCTTAAAAGGCCAGGAAGAAATAACCCAACAGATGCAGCAGACATCTGGGGGGGGGCCCTTAAAAGGGGAGGAGCAAGGCTCCAAGAAAAAAAAAATTATTAGCTCTGGCCTTAAGAAGCCAGAGGGAAGGACTCTCGAAGAAAGAAAGCAAGAAATATTATTAAAACACCCAGTCCCAAAACCCAGAAACCCCAGAAAACCCCAAAAGCGTCCTGAAAGCCCAGAGAGCATGGAGAACTCAAGAGCAGAAGGGGAGCAAGGGGGGGAGAAAAGAGATCGGGGGAGGCACTTTCTCGCGGCAGCCAGACAGCAGCGGAGCAAGCGGGAGCGCAGGCAAAGAAAAAACAAGAGACGCGTGTTCAGATACGGCTTTGCTAAGCTCAGGGCCGGGGGGTGCAGCCGCCCCGGGGGCCGGCAAGGTAGCAGAAACGCGCGCGGCAGGCAAAACTCGCAAGAACCCGGGGCAGAATCACAAACCAACGCCGGGGCGTCTGACCCATGCAGCGAAATTAGGAGAAATTGCGCAATCCCAGAAAGCTGCCGTGAGACGCAGGAGGCGCGCGGTTGTGACACAAAAAACCCAGTGCGAACGCGGCGGGCGCGGGTGCCGGCGGGAGCGGCCGGCACACACTGACGAAGAGCCACACACACACACAGCGTCAGAAGAAGAAGAGACAGAGTCAGGAGCAGACCGAGGGGGAAAATTCAGAAGCAGAACAAAAAGAGAGAAGGAGAAATTACCTCGAGAGAGACAGAGAGCGGCTCAGAAAGCACGCATGCGCAGAGCGCGGGCGGGGGCAGGCCAGACCCCCAGTGACGTCTCAGGCGAGGAGGGGCCCTCTCCAGACTTGGTGCCTTTGGTAAAAACCCTCGTAGAGTCCAAGCCTCTCCCCTCCTGGGGAAGCTTGTGTGTTTTAACCCTATTGTCAGTTGAATCAAAAACCAAGTAACCCCTGAGTGAGCTTGCAAACAGCAACAATCGCTGAACAAAGAAGAAGTTGTGTTCATGCAGTCGTCCCAGCCACAGAAGCCGGTGACAGCGCCACCTCGTGGGAGAATGACCGAAGTACATGACATGCCGAATCAGTTCAGCAGAGCTACAGCATCATCTCGTAACGAGTCTGCAACTATGCAGCGATTTTCCTCAACAAAATATAAGAAGAAACGAATACTCAGACAAAAGTCGAGACTCAAATTGCAAAAGACAACTCAGAAGAGAAACAAGAGAAACGAAAGACTCTAGGGAGTTTTCTCTTTGGAGTCTTGAATATTTCTGTATAAAGACGAAAGACTCTGGGGAGTTTTCTCCTTGAGATCTTAAATTGCAATAGGCAATGAAGTAAATTTACCTATTATAGGGAAAACTGACAAAAGATCATATATTGATCAGCTAGTAGATTTCTTTGACATTTCTCCCATTTGGAGAAGAATTTTAAGGGTAAGATTTTATGTTTTAATAGTTTAAGGTTTTATGTTGTAATAATTCTCCTAATCCTCATCCGTGTCATCCCAGATGCCATGAATCAGATTGTAAAAGAGAGTTTCTTAGTGCAAACAGAAGGGGGAGATGTCGGATCTCAAGATCTCAGTCCTGAGATGCTGAACCACCGAGACCACCTTGGGGGGCTCGGGAGTCCTGGAGTGTTGCCGGAGGTGTCTGGTGGCTGGACTTTGGCCCTACACAAGAAACGACAAAAATGAGGGCTTCACAGGGTGAATGGTGAAAGAATTGGTTAGTTGGAGAGTGAGACACGGAGTTTAAGATTTATGTACAGGGGGGTTTAGAGGAGTAAGATGGAGGAATTGGGGTGTGTCCTGTCCTTCTTCTTCTTCCTCTTCTCCTCCATCTTCTTTGGCCACGGTGGCACCTTTAGATTGGTTATTACTGAGAGTACACCGAGTTATAAGAATAGATAGTATTAGAGAAAAATGATAAATATTGTATACGTAACAATGAGTATAAAGATACGTGGCTGCCCAGGAGGGCAGACAGTGTGCCCATGGCTGACTGCTGAGCAGATCTTTGTTCAGCTGAAAGAACATCTTTTAGATAAACAATTAATAAACATAAAAACCGAAAGAAGAACTGAAGCCTCTTCTCGTCCTTCAATACGCGGGCTGCCCCAAAGCCATCCCGGGCCTTTCCAGGCCCCTCAAACAGCCGAGATTAACCAGACATGGCCTCTTGGCAACACTGAATGCTGACTCACCTCAGAATGATAAAATTGGTTATGCTTTTACAGAAACTCATACCTCTGGGTAATATCAGTATCAGGACTTTTGTAGCGAAGAAGCAGAGATTACAGATGTGTGTGAATAATCTACATATTTGTCATCAGGTGGTAAAGAACATTCAAGAAACTGAATTTAGGGTTAGTTCTGCTTATGGAGGTAAGCTATCCCTTACTGGCTGTGGACAGAATAATAAAATCCTTGTCTACAGATTTTTACTGTGCTTGAGTTTAACTTGTGGGTGAAGTCCCACAGTCACTGGGATCAGTGGCAAAAATTAACAGTCAATTACTTCAGCAGCTGAGTTTTTAGCTGGTGTATTAAATAAAATTGAGTGGATTTAAATTCAACAAATCTGTCTTTCTACTCTTTTCTCTTGGGGCAGTACAGTCAGTCCTGGCAAAATTCAGGGAACTATTGATTAGATCAAATCAATGTACATGGGAAAAGGAAGAAAGAAAAGGAGCACAAGTATAATCTGGGGAACTGAGAAGTTGATACTATTTTTAAATCGTATTAAAAAAATGTAAGGCATATGTAAATTTGAGATAACACACCTCCCTTGTACCAATGCCTCAAAGGAATTTACTTCAGTAATTCATATCTAATTCCATAATTATTAAGCTGGATAACGTATTTTCAATATTTAATACCACAAATGCTTAGGTGTTTTCAAAGTAACCTTTAATTTTCACCATCAAAACTAAAAGCCTTGATAAAAATCTCTTTATGTGTTTCCTATTCTGTTTAGTGATAACTGAATCAGGTTTTCTTTTTCCCTTTCAGTGTTTCAGTACTTTTGGACACCTGTCAGCCAACCAAAATTAAAAACAGAGGCTGATTAAATGGCTCTCTATGGTGCTGTTCAGGCAGCTTCATTAGTGCTCCAGCTTACGGCCACTGAGTGAGCCCCACTGCTGTAACTCCTGACAGTCCATGGAAGCCGATTTAAAGGCACAGGATGTGGGGTACGCAATTTCGCACAGTTGCAAAGTTTTGATTGCATGAATTATACATGAAGTCCATTACAGTCAGTGTTCACTGGTGGTAACAGCACTCCAAAGGTGTAAAACAGCTTTTTCTTTAAAACAAGTAAAGCCCAACCAACCAAATACAAGCCACATAAGGGAGGAAAATACAGAAAAAGAAAAACAAATAAATCCCAAACATTCTTTATTTGTCTATCCAATCACTAGATACTATGAAAAACAGTTGAGAGCCTTCCAGCTCATTTTGCTGGTGTTCAGGTATGTTGAGAACTAAGGTGTCAGGAAGGGGAAAGGTGGAGGAGAAATAAACCTTCAAGGCTATGGCTGCAGATTATTGCCCACATAAAGGAGTTCTCCAGCATGAACACAGCAAGCATCTCTGAAAGCTCTCCATGTCATTTTGCCAAAGATGCTCCTATTTTCACTAGTTGTCTGCTCTGTCAAATGTAATGTTTTATTAAAGCTTTGGGGCTTTTATTTCCTTCCTTTTCCTTCTGTGTGCATTTTCAGGAGAGAGGAAAGTAGTTTTAAAAAGCAAAAAGATAAGAGACAGAGTAAAACTAGCTCCAATTTTCAGTATTCTCACTTTACTCAGATGACTTACTACTTCCTTGTTATTTTTTTCATTTTGTACTGAAAGGAAAATCTCCATTTTAGTAAAGATTTGGTGTTGGTTGTTACAAAAACACTCCTCCGTGTAGTTGTATATAAATGCCTTTAATCCTTCCTCTCCTACCACTTGAACAAAATAATTTATCTATATCAGAGTGTTCAGTAGTGTAGCAGAAACCATGTACCAACACTTACACAGATGCTCCTATTGACATCAGTGGGAAAATTTTACCCAGGCAAACTAAGGAAGAATAGAACCCATAAGTGCCAATGCAGAAAATAAGCCAAACTGATAAGCTTGCACTGATCAGGCAGTGCAATCTCTTTCAGCTTCACACGGAGAGGATGTGTGTTTCCTCTTCCTCTAGCACTGGCCAGAATAAGTAAAGCTGCACATGTCATACCATGGATCGTACTTACACTTGCTTCTACTGTAAGTTAAGGCAGTTTCCTCTTTCAAGGATTCTTAGTACTCATTCCACATGCCTAACATGCCCTTTCTGTCTGAGGCTAGATGTAGAGCACTGCTCATGACTATTCATTGCAATGTCTTGGCAAGACATTCACAGCCTTAATATGTCAAAAAACAAATGTTCATGGGGGAATACTTGTACCTTGAAGTACTTATGTTAAAAAGACATTGGCAAATTAAAGTAAGGCAAACTGCCTAACCCCTCAAACATTTTTTTTCTGGATTCTTGAAAACACAGAGTATTGGCTCTCTCAGCATGTTCAAAACTCTTTACATGTGCCATGTAAGACCAAGTTTCACACCATTTCAGTTAAAAATTCTTCTTTAGTGTAATCCTTGCACATAATTTCAGTTATGGGACTTCTGAATTAATTCAGCTGTGGATTTTTGAGGGGAAGGATATTCATCTCTGTTGCAATTGCTTTCCACAGGTGACTCTGAGAAGCCATATACTTCTCAGACCAATGCCAGACTTTTGCACCATCACATTATCGGGCAGTACTAAACTGATCTATATCAGACATAGGCACACAATCACATTTCTTAGCCAGAATACATGACACGGACTACCCCTCAGAGTATTTTCTCTCCCTGATTTTGTACATACTTTACATCACATGCACTTGTCAGAAAACCCTCAAATATTCTTTGAAGAAATCTGAAAAAGAAATACAAGCCTGTGTCACTCTGCAATAGAATGTCTACAGCATTTCTGACCCCATGCTATGTTGTCATCTTATTATAAAGGTCCCATACCGTCTCAGCGATTTCTCATGGTCACCTCCTCACAGCACTGCCTCCAACTCCTTCACAGTACAACCAAGAAACTCCCTCCTCACTCAGCTAACCCACTCTTTTGTAGCACTCATCCTTATCAGACACAGCTGTGGCCTGTTAAGGGCAGGCCTGCTCCTAATCTTTGGTGATTAGTACAGCTGCAACTCTTCAGGGGTGAGATTACCTTCTGCACTATCTTTATTTTCTTACATTCTATGCCCCCACAATGCTAAGAGACCTACATTAATATTTGCCATTTATTATAATATTGAACCATGGTCTGAGCAGACCCATAAGCAGCAACCTATGTACCAAAATTTGCAAAAGTTGTGCCAAGAAAAGCTTTCTCTCTAGGAAAACCCAACCTTTCTGTATTTTTTCATACTAGGAATGAAATTCCATCATTCTTACCTGTGATGTTTTTCCTGTCTATTCAACAGTAAACCTATCTACATATTTTTGTCCACTTTTGTATCAGAGTAAATTTCTGTAGGAAATTAGACACAACCATAAACAAATGGGATGTGTCTGAAGCAGCAGCTTCTCCTTAACTACAAGGTATAATTTTGAGCAGGTAATGACAAAAATACCAAAGCCACGCCCTGTTTCTGCAGTGAGTATGCATGTCTGGAGGATAACAGCATAGTTTATGTCATGACACTCTTCCTCCACCTCACTATGCTTCTGTAAAGTAATTCTGCAATTGTCATCCATAATACAGTAGATTGGACTATCATGAGATAAGTCACGACTAACCTGTTCAATATGACTGCATTTTACAAGCAGGCATATTCCTCATGGATATCTGACCAGAATCAGTTGTTCACTTCCTGGGCACATTGATATTGATCTCTCTTTGCTTTCCTGCTCTTTCCTCCCCTCTACTCTTTTACTCGTTACCTGGCCACGTTCTATTTTAAATCCTTCAGGGCAATAATCTTTATCAAAGCTTGTCTCTGCTGCAAACACACTTCCAGGCGAGCAGAGTGCATGATATCTGATATCTCTGCCTTAGGTTTGCACAGCAAGCTTTTGTAGCAGGGGGGCTTCTGTGAGGAGCTGGAGAAGCTTCCCCCTTGTCCAACAGAACTAATTCTACTCAGCTCCAAGATGGATCCACTGCAGGACAAGACCAAGCCCTTCAGTGATAGTGGTAGTGCCTTTGGAATAAAAGATTTAAGTGTACAGGGGAAATGAATCTGGGCTACAGAATCTGCAGCCAGAGAAGAAACAGTACTTGCTGCAAGTTTGGTTTCTAATATACTTGATATTAAGCATGAAACCTTCAATTCCCCACCCTCTCTGATAGTAAGGATCTGCCCTCCTCAGAAGACCAGATTGACAAGAGACTTTGACACCCAATGACCTGGAGAACTGAGACATAAATCTTCCTCTATCCCTTAGAGATGCAAGGCATCCATACCTTTACCTGGATCATGCTGACTTGGACCATGCCATGCCATCTAACAGGTCACATTGTAAAGTTCTCGCTGTTTGGGTTTTTTCGCAATGTGTAGAAACACTCGTAAGAATGAGATCACTGACCTAAGACTGCAGGCAGTTAATATTTTCAGTTAAAAAAAAGTGTAAATATAAAGGATGATGTAAGGATAAGAGAAGGAAGGCAGCAAAAGGGGATGATTCAGATAATCAAACCAATGTGTTCAATCTATTAATCTTATGAAACAGAAAATCTGTAATTGTTTCAAGGTAGACCTTAATTCAGGGAAATAGGAACATTTCTGGTGAGCACAAAGCAAAGACATGACCATTTCATGGAATTATGAAGAGGCAGATATATTTTTTCTCCATATCTTGTTTTGAAGTAGGGATGAAAATATATTTTTTTTTATTTCAGGGAGGTATAATGTCCATTTCTAGATAAGAACATTTCTTTTATCTGCTTTCTCTAATTATTTCTAACTATATAAATTATATAAATGTAATATTAAAAATGTTTATTTTAGTTTAAGTGTGAGGAAATCAATGCTACTTTTCCATTGCCAGGAGTCACAGTCCTAGCACCTGCTATGACTTTCATGGGACTCTATTTAATCAATGGCACTTCACCAGGACTCCCAAGTCCTTGCCTCAGAGATACTTACCCAGTCAGTCAGTAAGAGTAATTTACCCACACTGTACTTTTTGCTCCATTCCTGGTGGAAGACTGACGAATTTAATAAGGTTCCTGTTGGACCTTGCCTTCAGTCTGTCTATGTTTCTGATCAGCAGACCTGCCTTCGAAAATACAGATTGGTCTTTCAACCTTGGTCTTCTAACTTTACAAAAGAGAGCACTTTTTTACCTCCTCCAGTCCCTGGTAAAGATGTTAAACAAGACTACCAGGTTCCAGGAAAGAATTCTAGTGAATTATACTTGTAACTTGAAGCCAGGGAGATTGCAAACTATTAACTACTACCTACCCTCTGAGTCATGCAATCCAGGACATTTCTACTCATTTTGAAATAATTTATTATATCAATGTCCAAACCTGTGACAAGGGTGTTAAAGAACACTGTAAAACCTCACTAAAGTCTCTTTTCCTATCTGTGACTAAGGGAAAATCAACATTCCCCTTCCTGTCTAGATCCAGTAGTTTTATCCCACAAAGTAACTGTAAGACTCAACCTGCTATATGTAGGTCCAGGTTAGTTTTTCAAGTCAGTTTCTCCATGTGTGCCGAAATTGCTTTCAAGAAGAGCTGCTTTGTAATTTTTACAGCTACTGAAGTGAGGCTGAAAAATTCACAGTTATTTCAGTTTTCCTCAGACTGCTTGAAGATGATTAAAATATTTGTCTCCTACTGCTGTTGTTCCAGTACACTTGTGCTCAACACACCTAATCCTATGAATTAGTGTGAATCAAGCTCGCTTTAAAAAATCCATTACTCCAACTTTCACATCGGTTGGTTGGTTCTCTCCTTCTGCAACCTTGCCTCCAAACAGAGAGGCCCAGGAGATCTTGTTGGTGAAAATCAATGAAGGCATTGAGTACCTCATCCTCATCTGGTATTCAATGTCTCTACATCACTCACTCACCTCCTTCAGCAGTGAGTCAAAGTTTTCATTGCTGGTTTATTTGCTGTCAGTGCAGTCACAAAAGCTCTTCATTTTACCATGGCCATCCCCTGCCAATTTTAAGTCTACTCAAACTTTTATTTTTCCATCAGCATTCCTGCATGACCAGGCAATGTTTCAGTATTCCTCCATTATACCCTATCCTGGTTTCTGCTTGCTGTTAATACTTTTTTTTGTTTGGTTTGGATATTTTTGTTTTGGTTTACCAGCAGTATGGCTGTTTGTTCATGGTAAGTCCACTTGTTTTCCAGAACACATCATTCCTGTGCTTGGAGGAGGTTTATTCTCAAAGATCAGACAGTACTCTTGAGCTTTTCTGCCCTTCAGAGCTGCATCTCACAGGATCTTTTCTACCACTTCTGAGCAAGTCAAAGTCTGTTCCAGTGAAGTTCAGGGTCTGTATTCTTCTTGCCTTCCTCACTTCCCTCAGGATTTTGAACTTCCCTGTGTCATATGTATTATGTTGCCACAAATGAAGAGAGTATGTCAGAGCAGAGCACTATATGCAGAACTTGCTGTAAAACACTCAGTTGTATTCTTATTTTGCAAAAATGTTAGAACAAGATTAGTAAAGTAGGTGAAAAGTTGAAACAATTAACTTTGGCGTAAGGAAATTTTTGTCACTGGGTTTCTTTTGCCCAGAGTAGCTGAATCAAGTATTCAAGGACAATTATATAAGACTAAAGTGTTGAAAAGATGACACAATTGTGAAATCACAGCATGTTCCCTTCTTCATAATGTTCTTTTAATCATTGCTCACATCTTGTGCTTAAATGTCATCTTGTCTGTTAATCTAAAATTTATTAAGAATATTCAGGTCCTCCAATCATCTTTTCTTATGAAGATTATTAAACTTAACCTCAGAGGATGTTCTTCCCTGGGAAACATGGATCACAGATACATAATAGCATCAACAAATTATATATGAAAGGTGCATATGAGATCATTGGGAGTGTCAATATTGACTTTTCTCCAGGCTGTAATGGATGAGTCATACCTGAGCTAATGATTTTTCATTGTAATTCTAACCACCACATAAGTAAGAGGGGGAAAAATTAAAATGCTAGACAGAAGTAACCTTTACAGATAAAATATATGTATTATTAACTTCATTACATGCAGTTTTCTTCAAAGGTCTTTGAAAGCTGCTAATAATGTTGAAAGAAGTGATGGATAACAACCCATAACATTTTCTCACTGAATTTTCTCAAAAGGATAGAAAAAATCTCATAGGAATAATTCAAACTGCTAACAAGTATTAGGTTTCTTCTGCCTCAGCTGCTTTTCCTTTTCTACAGGAAACATCTGTATCTTGCCAGCAGCATAATTTTTAATTTGTTGGATGCCTTTTATTGATCAATATCTATTTATTTGGGGAGGGGTGTTTGTATTTTTACAGAATGGTTTCTTTCAATCACCATTACTTCTCCCTCACTACAAAGTCATCACATTCCTTGAAATAACAAATAATAGTTCTTTTTCTATCTGTAATCCAGAAATTTATCATTTTCAGCCAGATTGTTTTGGCTGCATGGAGCTCTAATAACTCTGATAGGGTTCTACAGAGACCCAGCAATCTAGCCATACTCTATCAGTTCCTGAAGTAAAGATTCTTTCAGTTTCTTTCCATTTCTAACTAACCTTAATTCAGTTTTCTTTTGCTGGAAACCAGGAATGAAAGCTTCTCTTTTTTCTCTGCATTTTTCCATAGTTCTTATTGTAAAGTTGGACCTCTAACTCAAAATATATATGTGCTGTGTGTTTACATATATGCTTTTTTTACCCAACAGGCTTTTATCTTGCTTCAATATTTAATTTACTTAATTTACTTCAATATTTTGTCTAGTTAGTTGCCCAAATTTATTGCTCTTTGGCACCATCCAAGTTCCTAAGGAGGATAAATTTACCAAAGTTAAAATTACTGATAAAAACACAAGTATGTGAGTGAAACATTAATGACATAATACAGTCTTTCTGGAAAGCATTAAGAAATAACTTCAATTAAATTTTAAATTTTAATCTCACAATCAAAAATTTTGCAGCATCTAGGGTAGGCATCTGCATGTCATCTCAACTTCTAGACTTCTGTTAAAGGCAATGGAACTCTAACATGAAAAGTCTGAAGGACTCTATAGGGCAATTCAGTTGTACCACAATAAATTCAGCCAGATTTGGATATGCTTCTGCCAATGGGAAGCAAATGTCTGTAACAGCAAACACTTAGAACATTTCCTGCTATTAAATAGACTTAACCTTGAACAACTGATGAGACGGTCTAGCTATTAAAATGATACAGATTCCATTACAGTAGACAATTTTTAGTTTAAAACACAGGACACTTAACTGGCATGAATACATGACAGTCTCTTCCAGGTGACCTCAGTGCCTAGAATCTGCCTAGGCAGGTTTAATTAGGAGCACTAGGAGCTGCTTGTCAGAATAAGGTCTTTGAATGTATTGGCAAATTCTCTAGTGGTTATAATCCAGTCTTAGATGTCTCTTCCATGCACAGTTACTTCCATGGAGGCACTTCAATTTGTGTGTCTTACACCTGAGGAGCTTCAGTTCTCCTTTTTGTTTAAGTCTGTGTAACATTCTATGACATAAGTGGACAAGGAATGCCAGTTGACCCAGACTTTTTCTTTGATGTCTTATGAAAAATGTAATATGCAGGTACACTCCTTTGCATGATCAGATGGTTGGTTGCTTGATCAGGTAATTATGTATGTAAGAGTCCTATATGCTTAAAAAATTCTTAAATCAGCGACATTATGATGATTTATTCTTGGAAACTTCACTGATGGACTGCTCTACTTCCAAACAACAATGAATTTTTTACTTCCCATACATTTACATCCCAGCTGTTAAATGACAGAATTAGATATTCACTACTGACCTGTTATCTTTCATTGGTGCAGTATGGTACCCATATCCTAGCAAACTAATCAGACAAATCTTGTTTATCTTCTTAAGGAATTTCCAGCCTGTCTCTCTCTTCCCCGTTTGCTCTAGTGAGAAAACAAAAAAAATATACAGGTCCACAAGAACAACTTTTGCTTTTCAATAAACACGGCAATAGTATTTTGATCAGCTCTTCAAACCTTTTGAAACTTAGCAAACCAAGCTTAGTTGAACCCATAAAGTTTTGGCTATGTTCTAGACTCTCGGATTGTAAAAGCTGCACATTATTAATCACCCTGAAATTCAGCAATAAGGAGGTAGTGAACCATTCTTATCATCAGTTATAAACAGTGTTTATGTGCTGTCTAATTATGAGACATAATTACATTACTATGTAAATCAAAATTCCATAATACTAATGAAAAATCCCAAAACTTATGAATAATAATTAGAAATTCAATTAATAATAGAATGTACCTATTAATATTATTCGCATTTATATGTGTAATAATTTAAAAGCTTTAGAGCTTATATATATATTGTAGTTGTAGTGAATGACAAACATTAGGCTAACAAACACAGCCATTCAAAAAGCTATATGGTCTCCAGGGAATTTTGATATTTTATTTATTTTCTTTATCATTTGTACAATTCAGAAATAAAATATTTGTAAATCAATTTCGATTGCCTCATGAACAAAGGCAATTTGATTGTTTAAAATTTGTTTTAACATGCAATAGAAAAAAACCAATGCTAATGCACAGAAGACATATGGATATCAGATTTTAGTTCTACATATCTACTTAAACTGAAACTCTATCTATTAAAACAGTCATTTTAACATGAGAAAATTTAACATGAGAAAATCTTACTTTCAATTAAGCCTAAACATATTTATAATCATTTCTAATTAGTCCTGTTCTTCTACATATCATCTGCAATTATAAAGAAACCTACCCATGGAGATTCATTAAATCATGAATTTTTTGAACCTCAGCTTCAGTGATCTTCATTTAAGTGGCCTCCCACCATCTGACATAATTTTCTGCCCTGTTCCTTGAGTTTACTTGGCACACAAAACTGAAAGGATTATTTCGACCATTTCTCCATCTTTTCTCAACTCCTGTTAGATGCACACATGAACTACTTGCTTAATCTCTAAATTACACTGGAAAGAGATGGGGGGGTGGGGGGGAAGAACCATACAACCCTTCCATCTACCACAATTCTTCATGTAGAAAGACTAATTTTTGCAAGTGATATTTTTTTTTTTTAGATACTTGTGTGTGTTCACGTCCAATGACATTTCTGGAGCAGCAGAGAGGCATCCAAGTGAAGGTGGAGACGCACTTTTAGAGGTGCCATGGTTCAAGCCCTTGTTCAAATCCATATTCTGGGAAGCCCTGATCTTTCCTGCTCTTTTATTGCAAACCTCTGCTGGACTTCTGTATGTCAGAAGGCAGCTGGAGCAGGCCTTGTGTATGAGGGAGAACAATCTGGAAGCCAAGGGCGACTCTAGCTCGGTCTCTGCCCGCACCATTGGCATAATCTCACATTGTCTGAACACAGACAGATTTGGTCACTGCTAAGAGGGTTTGTTATCAGCTTGCAACACAGTAATGAATCAGTTCCAGGATACATCCAGGAGACATGGCCAAATACATGGCTTGAAACCGAGCTTCTGATTAGGTCTGAGGTCATTCTGGGTAAACAAGGTCAGAAAAAGGGATGAAGACAGGTACACCCAAAGCAAAGAGTACCAGTCCCACTGCTCGTGACAGAAGAACAGTGTTAGTAACTAGAAAGTATTTGGATTTTCTGCCCCTGTTTGCAAAAATTTTAGCCCACCAGTCCCTCCCATTGCCCACCCACCTTGCTGTTCTCTGATCCTTCTCTCACCACAGGGCTACCAAGAAATTACAGATAGTCTTTCAAAGGCCTTCCTAGACTCAATGTATAAAATACACTGATCTCTCCTGGTACACAGAGAGATTATTCTAATTTAAAAAGGCAATTTGATTGGTAATGTAAAACCTGTCCTTGGTAAAGTTATGTCAGTTCTTTCTATCTCCTTATCATCCCCATATTCAGAAGGAGATCTCCTCAGTGTCATCGATTTATGGAATGTAAAGTATAACATTTGCTAAACCCCCCCCCCCCCCCCAAAAAATCTGACTTCTTCTTATAAAGACATTTTGGGTCCTTTCTGAGATAAAATGAGAATGCCTCACTCCAAAAAATGTGACTTTTCCTAACAGATCCTTGAAAGTCTCATTCAGGTCACAGATTTGAAATTAGTTGAAGAACATAAAGAGCTGGTGACATAAATGAAAGATTTCTTTAAAAATAAATTAGAACTCATTCATCTGATCTAAAAACAGTAAGCTTTCCTCTCTGGGGCAATGAGTGTGGATGATATTATCCAGTAACTATGAACATCTAGAACCTTTTAACTCTTCCCTCATATACATGTAAGTATTTTCCATAGGCATTTTCACGTATAGTTAGGGAAAGGAGGCCATCACTGCTGGACTGGAATAGAGTGCTGTTGTCCTAAACAGTCCCAGTACAGTTAAACACTGAGTGCCTGGCTGTGTAGCAGGACAAAGAGGTGAAGAGTCTGAATTTGGAGGGCCATAGAAAAGGGGGAGAATAATTAAAAAGAAAAAAAAAAGGAAAAAAGAGGTTCTCCTTCACAGAGTGACCTTGTTTTAATGCTCTCCACGCCATTCACCTCCATAGCTGATCAGCCAATTCCATTTATCATTATAATTAGGCAGCATCTTGCCAGTTCAATCAGGCTCAATTACTTAGGCCTCATTAGTGACTGACATACTATAACAAGTGCATCTTTGAATGAGCAAGGTCAGATAAAGAAAGTACAGTATACAGCCAGCAAACACATTTATAGACCATGACAATACAGTGCTTTGGATGGTGAATAACTTTTAAGAAGGCGTGAAGATAATGAAGCTAAAAGTAACCTTGCTTAGCTTGCATTATTGCAGCTCCTACGAGTTCCTTTCAACTCCGCATCTGAACAGTAGTGATAAGAGGCAAGTCTTCCAATGGCTCTGGAAAAACTTTGAGGCTGTTAGAAAATTTAAGTTTCAGGTTCTGGAGAATGGCAGCTTGTCTGATGCTTCAGAGCAGCATAAGAACTTAAAAATATGCAGTGGAAGAAACTCGACATTGAGGGTCCAGTGCTACAAATCTTTCTGTATTGGTAACAGCAGCAAACGGTTCTGCTTATAAATTATGGTGGAATGTAAAAGGAATTGACTGGCTTCTTCATAAATTAATATTCTAGACTTTAGAATAATGATTAGAGTGTGTTTATTAGAGAAAATATTATTGCTCTTTATAAATATCTTGAGAAGTAACCTTCAGAGATTAAATTTATCTTAAGTTAAATATACAATTTTTGACACACACACATATACACATATAATATTAAAGGCATGACATTAAAGGGAAAAAGGTACATTCATTAACTAAAAATTAGAGTTTCTTCACACAATAAAGTGGTAGTCCTTAACTATTTCCCAGTATGAATGGTGGAGAAATACATCCACATTACTTAAAGATGATGTCTGAGATGTTTAAAAAATTTTTCTGTCACTTGGATCTCATGGATGAGGGAACATAAATTATGAGTCTATTGGTGTGTCCCATCCATACATGGTTTTGGGTATGACCAAAGCCCTTACTTCTAATGGAGGTGATGGAATCACACCTGTTGCTATTCCATAATTAGGCACAAATGGAGATGTAGTTTTACGTGGCAAGAGGTTCCTTTTTATCTAACTTGCTTCATTGCAAAAGTCTATTGTTTGACAATTTGGTCATGCTCGTTCTTTAGCACACAGTGATAATCCTATTTTTTTTCCCACTCCAGAGCACATAAATAGAGTTCACTTTATTATCGTTTTATCCACAGCCATGATATTTGGAGATGCAATTCACCTCTCATTTTCCTCAGAAGATAGTAGCCTGAAACCAGATACAAATGATGATCATTATTGTGTCCATGCTTATTTTTATTCTGAATTATTTTCTTAGAATTTTTTTACCTTACATTGGGCAATCACAAAGGTACCAAAAAGGATCCACCACTTTTCTGGGATATCTTTTTACACTCTTTTAAATTCTGGTAAACTTTGTTTCAAATATCACCTATATCTTATGTTACTTTTTTCATATTTTGCAATAGTGTATCTAGTTCTCCTCCAGTCATAATATTTAAAAGGCATATGAAAGATGCCCCAAGTCCACACAGAAAATTCTGTAATATACATAAGAAAAATAAAGTAATGTCTCCAGTGAAGTGATGAGTATGGACCCAAAAGTACAGGAGTTGATTATCCTAACAGATATATTCTGAGTCATTATTATCTGGTTCCCTTTTATTCTTCCCACATACTTGAGTATCTTATACCCAGAGGTATTTAATTTCATAAATTGGCAGTGTGCTATGTGAAGTGTTTCTTTCATTTACTCTTATCTAATCTCTTAGTTACTTATTTATTTTCCTAGGAAACTACTAACTATAATAGCCAAATGTTAAAAATAGAAATGACAACTTTCCACTCTTACTTTCCTCCCTACTTGAAGACAAGTAAGTTGAACCACTTAGTATGTTTCTGAAAACTTCACTGAGTAAAATTGAATCAAAGATGAGAATTTTGTAAGTGAGTGAAAAATGGTTCAGACTGTGATTATTCTCATCTTTTGCAGCAGTGAAGTCTCCAGCCTTGGCTAGGATCTTAAATAATTTCTTTAGATATTCATGAGATAAAGAGACTAGAGGATGATCTCGCACCTCCCGACAGTGTTAGTGCATTTGTCCTTTAACAGGTTTTGATCAAAGAAAAAATATGACATATGCATACACATGTATGAGACATATACATATGTGCTATTCTGCATAATATTCTGGACCAATAGGTTGTTTCTGCAATGAATGCTGGAACAGGCTTTACAAATCATGACAGTTTACATTCCCAACACAAAGTTTGCCACCTTCTTGAAAAGAAATGCTGCTATTTACATGAACAGTAGAGAAACCCAACCAAAATATTTAGAAAGTGAAGTATTCCACTACATTTCTACCGCTGGAGAGAGAATAAGACAGAAATTTGTGACAAGTGTTAGATGTGTCATTAAAGAAACTCATGGGAAATGCTCAGTTCAATAGTACTGAAGTGAATAGGTAGAAGTGAACTCAATGGGGATATAAAAAAATTATCATAGAAAAGGAGTGGAATTATGAAGGCAAGGTTTTGGTAGTATAGAAGCACAGTAACTCGTAACAGCTCTCATGGATCCATGAAAACCATTTTTGGGGATCCTTTTGTAAAGCCAGTCCTAAGTTGCACAAAAAAAAAAAAGTGTGGCCAGCAGCTGAAGGGAGGTGATTGCCCCCCTCTACTCCTTTCTCATGAGACCCCACCTGGATTGCAGTGTCCAGCTCTGGGGCCCAGCACTAGAAACACATGGACCTGCTGGACCAAAGGGAGCCCAAAATGTCCAGAGGGCTGTAGCACCTCTCTTACAAAGACAGGATGAGTGACCTGAAGCTGTTTAGCCTGGATAAGAGAGGACTCCTAGGAGAACTTATTGTAGTCCTTCAGCATGTAAAAGGAGCTTGTTAGGGGGGAAAAAAAAAATAAAAAAAGAAGAATTTACCAAGGCCTGCAGTGACAGAACAAGAGACAGTATTTTTAAACTGAAAGAGGGTAGGTTTAGACATTGAAACAACTTATTCAGAGGAGCCATGCATGTCCCATCACAGGAAGACTAGGTTGGATGGGGATTTGAGGAACCTGATGTAATAAAAGATGACCCAGCTCATGACAGAGGCATTGGACTAGAAGATATGTAAAGCTCCCTTCTAACCCACACCTTTCTATGATTCTAAGATTCCTTGCTCACTGCAACCTCTTCCAAGCTAGGTTTATGAGTTTGGTATCTGTGTGTTGTTTCACTGTTTTACAAAGGGCTCTCTGTACCATGTGTTGTCAACAACTCACTAAAAAGTACTCAGGAACTTGGCAAAGGATGTATCATAATTATTACTTGCTTTACACTTTTTCTCAAATATTCTTGAGTGTCTTTCATGAAAACAGGGAAAACATCACCTGTGGCTAGCAATTAAATTGATAGAAGTTAAGGACATTCTTATAAACTGATACTGCAATTTTTTTGCCAATCTATGAACATGTGAATGGATTGCAATAACCCTGGAGCAGAACACAGCAGCAGCTGAAAACAAATGAGCTCAATGTATGTTTCAAATTGTGAAAATACCAACATTTAAAAGTGACAAATATGGCCCCCTTCTTATCCATTGCACATTGCCACTTTAGGGATGAAGCTAACTTGCTTTTTTCAAATGTGGATTACTTGCAGGATTCACAGCTTTCTGAAAATCTGGCAGTGTCATTTACAGGGATTAACATGCTCATGTCTCTAAACCTTTCCAGATATTGTAGGAGGCATCAAGAATTTATATTTGGAAAATTTCTGTACACCCTTTATTGTCTCAAATTTCTCAGGTAAAACAGAGATCAAATGTATAGGCTCTGAACTGTTGCTATCAATGATTATATTCATCTGGTGTAAATGAGATAGGTACCTGGAAACAGGGCATTTGATACACCCTGAATTTTATGAAAAGAAAGATAACAGGTGAATACTAGTGAATTGCTTTATGCAAATAATTCACAATTCTTTAGAAAAGGGATGTTTTCTTCTTGCAACAGCAGTCCTGGTTTGCAAAGCAATAAATAGTTCAGGAAAGTTGGGGGAGGGATGAAATTTATCTGCCATTATTTGCATTGTGCTTTTCTTACCTATCAAGACCCACTCACAGTCACCTTTTACATCATTCTTACCACACCTGCCTGGGTCTCTTTATTTTATAATTGCTCACCAAGGCTATTGATTTCCTTCCCCTGTACACTGCATGCCATGCACATACCAGATAAAATTTGAGATTCTAAATGAAGTGAATTTAGTAGTTTTATCTCAATCCCTAGCCAACAGCAGATAAAAACATATGCAACACTGCTCAGTTGACACAATTTCTTTCATCTGTGCTGAGGAAACGCACTGGAACACATCCAACACTGACAGTAAATTGATTTGCACCCTTGAGATGCTGGCTACTCCTGTCAGAATTGAGTTTGTTGACAGATGGCAGGCAGCGTGGAGAAACTTTCAGTGGAATTGCTTATATGTTACCCAGAAATGGGTAAAAAAAATCAAATAAAGGTATGGTGGTGGAAGAAAAGCTGAATAACTGGATTTATTGCACCCTCAGATTTCTTCACTTTCTGATGAAGTTTCTTGTTGTCCAAATGGAATGATATTCCAACATGTTTTTGAATTATTTATTGCTTTTCTATTCTAAAATGTGGCTATGAAATTTTTTTAATTGCAGAAACTAAAAACATGTCTGACATACAGACATTAGAATTTACATTTGTCTGAAAAAGAGTACTGTGTATACCTAAACAATTTAAGGTTTTAAAATTTGGAAATATTACTGTAAGAATATTGTTGTATCTAAGATAACACCTAAACAATAGACACTGAACTTTCTACTTCTGATTTTAAAATTTGGTCCCAGATTTTGTGCAAAATCTTTCCTCTTAGAGAAACTAGACATAATTTATTTTACCTACTTTCTAATCAGAGTCTGAAGACCAATGCCCTAAATTTTTTCATTACTTATGACATAGCTACCATGTTTCATGCTCACACACAGATTACATAATTCAAGAATTAGTCTTAAATGTGTCAAGGGCAAAATTATGACAAAACATTCTGTCCTACCTAATTTTTCCTGTTAAAAATAAAAGAAAATTTATCAGACCATTTCCACGTAGTTCTACTGACATCAAATTAAATTCTGAAACCCCTTATTAAGGTTATTTTAGATTTCAACTAGAGAAACTGCATATTAAAATCAAGGTGCTAAATGACAAGCAAATGTGACAATTGTGAGGGGTTATGAAATATTCTGCCAAAGCCTGGGAGAAATGGCATGAATTGTCAGTTGACTTTATTTTACTTATGTTGATGGCTAATAGTGATATTAAAAGAAGTATCCATACCTCACTTACTTGTCCCCCAGATAAATTTTGTGGTTTTAAAATGGTTGAACCAAGCCTGGACACTTCAAGAGGGGAACAGCTAGCTACCTAAGAAAATGTGTTGGCAAGAGGCAAATAAGGGACAAAGGAGAATAAGAAAAAAAGAAAGGAGGATAAGAATGAAGGAGCAAAGGAATAATGAGATATGACAGCTGTGAGAGAGGCTTGTCCATCCTCTTAACTGTAATAGTGTTGACAAAAATTCATATATTCAAATCATGGGCTTGTTAAGCAGTAAGTTCTAGGGACAGATGGAACAGAAGGGCAAGGCAGAAACCTTCGAATTAAAGACCACAAAATGCATATGTATGTATAACATGTATATACACAAACATATATATACACATATATATGAAAACATACTCTGATGAACAAATGAACTGGTGTCAACCCCCCTTTTTTCTTTTGTTTTTTTTTTTTTTTTTTTTAATGTAGATGAAAATCATAGAGGGGAATAGGTTGGCAAGACCAGCCACTCTGCCTCCTGGGCAGTTCTCCTGACAGCTAGCTGCCTGAGGAGTAGCCTGCCAGTCTTTCCAGAATATCTAATTTCCCAGCTGTTCACCTGGTGAGCTGCTGGCCTCCCAGGCTCTCCAACTGGCTGCTCCACAACCTCTCCAGCTGGGCTGTGGGTTACCTGATGTCACAGAAATCAAGCTCTCTTGCTGGAGTCTGCACTGGCTGGGGTCTGCAAGAAGATTTGTTTTGGAAACTAAAATGGTCCCAATGTTTTGGCAGCCTGGACAACATCTACATTTCACTCCTTTCAAAAGAGTACCTATCAAAATCTGCAGTGTCACAATGAGGATGTTAATTTTGTGGTTTCTGCCATGCTGATTTTCCATTGAAAATTGCTAAATTTTGTTCCAAATCAGGATGAAGAAAAAATGAAAAGTAACCTGGATTTCTTGTCCAAAAGTAATATCATTTCCCTTACTATGTCAATGGTAAAAAGACATCCTAAATTCAGAGAATGGAGAAAATAAACATATTGAGAAAATGCTTCACTAAAACTGTTCCATTTTTATTCTGAACAGATTTAATTCCAGGGGACGTTTTACAAAAAAAAAAAAAAAAAAATTGAATTACTTTTTAGCAAAACATAAAATCATAGTCTCCTTATGTGAAATTAGCACAAAGTAGCCCTAAAAATCACATATCTATAAGAAAGAGGTATAAAACTGTCCTTGCAGATCATCTTTTAGGCCTTTATTTGGGGATACAACAAGAAAAGATGCTTTTTAAGATGTATCTCTTAGTGTGTCAGGTCATTTGCTGTTTTAGATCAATGTCAGTCTACCTGGGAGTCACACTGGGCACCTCTCCTGCTGCCTAAACAATTCAGAACCTGCTTGGATGGCATGAGATCACTAAATGCTGAATTAGGTCATACTTTCTCCAGAACATTAAGTTTTGTATACACGAGTTCCTCAGTGGGATAGTTCATATTGATTTCTGATGGGAAAAGGGCAGCTGCATATGAAGAAAAACACTACTGAAATTTTTAAGTGTTACTCTACCAACATAAGCACAAATTAGTGTGCTATTTTCTTACACTTCTTCATTTCTTTTTTCTCACTGTTTAAGTAGAAACTGAGGGGAAGAAATTTCCATTTCCAAGTGATTTCAATACCTGGTATTCCAAAACAACAAAAGCGGGTTGGGAACTACTAATGTTTGTCAGTTTGTGCGGGGGGGCGTACGTGGCCCGATGTTCGAAGTCCGGCTAGCTGAGGGCGAAAGGCCGACGCCCCTCTGCAATTCCTGGCCAGCACCCCTCGGCGTCTGATGGGCTCGGGCTGCGCTGGCTGCGGACTGGCTCACACCGCTGGTATTGGCGAGGAACGGAGCTAACCACTTCACCAGGGGTTAACGTTGGTTTATTGAAGGTGTAGCGGGATCCACCTGAGGGAAAACCAGCCGAGAAAGTCGCCCCAAGCAGGGGGTGAAACAGGATTATAAAGGAGGGGGGTGGGTACAGGTGGAACCAATTGGGAAAGGTGAGGGGATGAAGTTCACAGAACTGACACTCCATGGAAACCAATAATCAAAAAGTACGGGAGGGGTTCCGGGACCCCAGCCACCCAACACCTCCAGAGGAACGAAAGTTCTGGAAAACCAGGAGGAGTGGGGGGTGATTGACTGAGCCCAGGGAGGAGAAAAGATTTACTAAAAAGGGAAAAAGGGGCAGGAGAAATTATATAACTTGAGTGACAGACACAGGGGTAACCCTGGTAACCTAACGGACATCAGGGCTGTGGCGGGAAAAACTGGGGGGACAAAACCATTTTACACATAATAGGGGGAAACAATACATAAATTGGGGGAATAACACAAGAAACTTAACAACACACTACAACAAGTTTGCATATTTAAACATATTCATTGGGGCCATTTTTGTTTCATATCATTATCAATGATCTGGACAAAGGGAACAAGAACACCCTAAGTTGGTTTGGAGATGACACCAAGTTGGTTGGGAACATTGATCTGCAGAAGAGAGCAGAAAGGCTCTGCAGAGGGATCTGGACAGGCTGGATGGGCTGAGGGCACAGTGTTCAGCAGGGCAAAGTGCCAGGTCCTGCACTTGGGTTACAACAACCCCAAGCAGTCCTACAGACTGGGGGAAGAGTGGCTGGAAAACTGCCCATAGGAAGAGGACCTGGGAGTGCTGGTCAGCAGCTGGCTGGGTATGTCTGCCCAGGCAGCCAAGAAGGACAATAGAATCCTGACCTGAATCAAAATTCCTGCTGACAGCAGGGCCAGGGAAGTGATTATCCCCCTGTACTGGGTTCCACACCTCTAATCCTGTGTGCAGTTCTAGGGCCCTCACTACAGGAAAGACATTGAGGTGCTGCAACAAGTCCAGAGAAGGGAAACAGAGCTGGGGAAGGGCTTGGGGCATAATTCTTAAAAAGCATCACAGAGTGAGCTGGGGTGGTTTAGTCTGGAGGAAAGGAGACTGAGGGGATAAATTC
Source organism: Zonotrichia albicollis (assembly GCF_047830755.1). NCBI lineage: Eukaryota > Metazoa > Chordata > Aves > Passeriformes > Passerellidae > Zonotrichia > Zonotrichia albicollis. The sequence continues at coordinate 77,343,883 of NC_133821.1, read as the reverse complement.
TCACTCTCTACAAGTACCTGACAACTGTATGTATGTTCCCTCATCTTTCAGAAAGAACAGAAAGGCAGTCAGGGCTTCCTTGCAAAGAATAACAGGTGTCTATATATGGCTAGGCAACAGAATTCTGCTAAAACACTATTTATCAAAATTGTCATACATTTTCCTCTTGCTTGCTATTCTATCTGAATCCTTAAAACAGTATGTTTGTGCAGCTCAGATCACAAACATATTCTTGCAAAACTATGCTTCCTCTTTTAAGACCATGGTACGATATGTTATGATCCTATATGCCCTAAAATTTATCTACATCTAAAATTTATCTATTAAACTGAAATTTCCATATGATCTCACAAATCAATAAGTGTAAAAGTGATTACTGATGAGAAATAAGGAAGGGATGGAAATCATCATAATGACTACAACTGAATTTATCCTTCACTGTGGGAAGGACTTTTCCCAGTTATGTTTTGACTTTTGTATTACTCTGCCCTCATAAAAGAGACATGTTTCCCAAAAGAAAATTATGCATTCAGCTTAACTAGTACTGACATGAATGTATTCTGTTTGGGTTTTTTGAATTTCTATAGTTTATGCAGACACTAAAGCCAAAAAGCAAGGCATGAAATCCTGGGTATTAAAGGAAGACTGCATAGTCAAAAGTTGTGATATGTATTTACAGTTGGTACATTTCAGCAACATCAAGTAAGCATTGATCACAAAACAGTTGATTCATCTACTCAGATTTTGGAACTCATTGAGAAAAGTTAGCCAAGCTCCAGCAGCTTTGAGATAGGAGACCCAGCTTGATGGAAAGCTTCAATCACCTCAGAACTAGTTTATTAATGGGCTAATAAGGGGAGTATCAGTTTGTACTGTGCTGTATGTTTCAGAATGTTAGAAAAGGCGCTTGCTTTCATGGAAGGAGAAAGGCTGTCCTTGCAAATAAAGCACAGTGTTTTCATCCTTCACTACAATGCAGCTCCCTACAGAAAGGGCTGGAGTGCCTTGTGCGAGCACAAACAGATGTTCCACAGCAGCACAGTGCAGGTGAGTGAATATCTGTGATGACAGCTTTCTGTGAAACACAGTTCCCTTAAGATTGTGTGTGCACACACACAAACATACACATGTATATATATATATAAATAATTTAAATAGCTGAATTGATAGCTTGAAAAATGCTGTATACAACTCTTGACTGTGTCATTTTCCTAAACAAATGTAGTTTGATATCTACAAGGACAGAAAAGGGTTTGCACTTAGCCAACAGACACCAAGATGTAGAAATTGTGACTTCAGGAGGTGAGTTGTTGAGGTAACTGTGAATGGGTACCCTGGAAAGAGTTCTTCACAGAAAATTGTCTCGGACTTCTCTTCTGATTAAGAATAGCTTTTCTCATTTTCTTTATGAATATATATGCATGCTTCATTTTAATAACATGCCTCTGTGAGTACTAGTTTTTTATTTATTACAACTGAGTATTCCAGTCCTGAGCTGGAAAACCAACAGGCAGAGAAACAATTTACTCTGTAACAATTTGCATTTAAATTCATTTACAACAAATACCCTTTGTGTAAGCAAGAGGTTTCTATAACTGCTGACATTCAATTGTACAAAACCACACAGCAAATAGCTGCCTCATGATATCCAAGCTGAATCGTAGGCGGTGGCTATGAATATTCATCAATTCCTCTCCCTATTTGAAATACCATTTCAAAGGGTATAAAGTAGCTGCAGTATCTACCCAAGTCCCAGGAAGCTGATAAGAGCAAGCACTTTGCCGAACTGGGAAACATGATATCAATATTAAAATCAGTGCAATATATGGCACTATATTATATCCCTTTAATTGCACAGTGAGGAAAAAGATTTTTCATTAAAGACAATAAGTGTTTTGGATTCTAAGAACACTGAACCACGCCCAAGTATTCCAATTTAACTTTCCTTTTTTCTCTCACCAGTTGCATATTATTTCCTTAATGTTTTAAAAAGTAGAGTAATTAAAATGTTTTTTTAATATCCAATATTTTGACCAGCAGGATCATTTCCATTTCATTTAGTGTTCCTATGGCTTCTCTTGTGACTGAATGTGTGTGTGTGTATGTGTCTATTTTTCCTCCTAGCTAACAGTACATTGTTTTTAATCACAGAGCACAGAGAGGAAAGAGAAGCTGTGGAATTGATTTTGTGGGAGGAAGAAGAAAACCTGAAGGAACAACCGAGGAACAAATGAAAACATAATGAGACTACAGAAAACATGGCTGTGTTTGGAGGTTCTGGGGGAGAAAAGAGTGGGCTTATGTAGATTGATTCTCTGTGATGGACTGTGGAGGGTTCTGAGGAAAGTAAGAGTGTAAAGGACTGTTGAGTGAAAGTCAGAAAGGAAGCATGGAAGAGACAAGGATAGAAAACTAAAAGAAAATGAAAAAAAAAGGGCTGGGAGAAAGCCAATACAACCTTGATGAATGGGAGGAACCTCATTGCATAGTTTTGGCTGTTACTCAGCCATTACTCAGAGGTCAAGAATTACTTTGGAAGCTAGAGCTATATTAAAAAATTATCCAGCTTAAAAACAAAGGACTTTCACAAAAATTTGAAGCAAGAAAATTTACAGTATTTTACTTCTCTCATCTGGCAGTCATTGAACTTTGTGAGAATTAATTAGAGCAAATCTCTGTTAATACAGAGAACTGTCAATCCATATGGTTTTTTATCTTGTAGAAAGCAAATTCATCATCTTTCAAACTGGTTATATGATATTTTGAAGACACAGAGTACTATATGAGCAGTGATAGGTTTACAGCAGTAGATTCATCACAGTGCTGAATGTCCATACATACTCTTAAAGGGTACTCTGTTTCTGCCTCTGGTTTCCATGAAGAGGGAAAATTTTCAAGCAGAGCCTCAGGGATAGAAGCAGGATATTTTCCACAGACAGCACTCTTCAGTGTCCCCACTTCTAGGCAGATCCAGAAGAATTTTCTCTAATGGGCTTCACCTCCCTGAGGTCACAGTGCAAAATCAAGACAGTCTGATCTGGGATCATGGTAGGACCCTAATTCCTGAGCAACCACCCATCAGGACTTGAAGTCCAGATTAAAGACACACTAAAGACATGGCTCATGTGTTGCCATGTAACTTTCTGAATGAGTGAATGAGCACTCATGTCTTTTATCTGGGCTATGTGTCTTAATGAGTGGTCACTCAGGAAACAGAGTCGTACTGTGATCCCAGAGGAGAGAGGCCCAGGTGCTCGGAAGGTGGTTTGGGTGTATGTCACACTATACAGTCTGTCTAAGTTACACATTACAGTTTTTTGAGAGCTGTTTGATCTTTTTACATAGATCAAGTTTTTATTCTCTCAAAAGCCTGCACCACTGGGATGAGGTACTCAAGGTACTAAGAACCTGTCTGACAGAAGGCCACACCTGAGAAAATACACCTTAAAATATGCATTAAATTATTTTTCTGTATTGAAAGATATATGAACCACAGGTTACTGAGTGTAGTGATTTCAGCTTGGGTTGGTTAATTTTCTTCACAGTAGTTAGTAGGGGACTGTTTTAGGATTTGTGCTGAAAACAGCACAAGCATGGTCTTGCTATTGGTGGGCAGTGTTTACACGGAGTCAAGTTCATTTCTGCTTCACATCCCACCCCACCAGCAAGGAGGCTGGGGGTTCTTACGAAGCTGGGAAGGACATTCCATACCATACGGCATCATGCTCAGGATGCAAAGCTGGGGGAAGAGGAAGGAAGAGGTGGAGCTTTGGAGCAATGTCTTCCCAAACAGCCATGAAGCTCAGTGGAGCCCTGCTCTCCTGGGGATGGCTGAACACTGGCCTGCCTGTGCAAAGTGGTGAATGAATTTCTCATTTTGTTTTGCTTGCTAGTGTGGCTTTTGCTCTAAGTATTAAACTGTCTCAACCCATGAGTGTTGTCATACTTACTCTTTTTTTTTTGTCAGCTGGTGTTAAACCACAACACTGTCAGATCTAGACAGAAAAAAAAAATTATTGGGTGTTAGGCCAACATAATTTTACTTATATTGCAGTATTATCAGAGGTTAGAAATATACCAAGTAAGGAAAGAGGTTACACACCTTTTTCTAACTTACATATTGCTTAACTTTAGCCTCTCCTCCTTTAAAGCAGCACAGCCCTGCCCAAACTACTGTCTAGAAATGGTCATTATTAGGTCAACATGCTAACACAGTCTGAGTGACTGTGGAACCCGTTATTGCTGCTCCAGATATTGCTAGACAGAGCCATTCAGGGGCCCAACTGGACCAGGCTCTTGTCACATATGGAAAAAGTATTGAGTATTGAGAAGCTCAATACCTTAAAAACCAGTCACATTCTTTATGTGTCATTCCATGAGGAATATGTAAGATTAGTATAAAAAAATTCTGTACTATCACATGTCAAGTGTTCTTCATGAAACTCTAAATAAAGCTGTATGAGAAGAATGCACATTTGCAGATGCTAAAAAATACTATAGTTCACAGTCTATCTCACCTTAACCTGCTTGCGGTCTCCTAAGACAGGAAATACACTTTTAGACAAAACAAATGTGTTTATTACAGGTTTTCAGATGTAAACAGAAATTATACAGCACTAGTTGCCATAAGAAGCTATGGTCTCAGCTCATGCACCAGGGCATTGTGTTTCCATTGGGGAAGTTTCTAACAATAAAAGGAAGGAATCTTCCCAGTTTGAGAGATGGAGCATTTGAGACAGCACAAAGATGTTTATCTGAAAACGCAAAGGGAAAGGGTATCAGTGTCATTGACCAACCAAAGAGAGAAACAACTTTGAAATTGATAAATAAGCCTATTTATAGATTAGGATTAAATTTTAGTAAATGATAATGTGATTAGATGACGTGTTAAATAGTCCACAAAGGGCATGAATATAATATAACTAGAGGACTTTGTGGGAACAGAGAATTAACAAGAGAAAGACTGGATGAAAGATACAATTACATATTACAAAGGATACAACTACATATACATACAGTTACCAAAAATAGATACAATTACATTCACTGCAAAAAAGCACATTTTCATTTTCACTTTGACATATTTTTCATATTTAAACAAATTGAATACAAATATATATACCTACATGCATATAAAAATATAAAACCCCATAAAATATGATATGTAAGGCACAGCCAGATGTATGTAGAGGCATTACTTTTTTTAAAAATGAATGCCAGTCTTGTACTTGGTGACCTATAAAGAGTTACCCTAGATCTTGGCAAAAGCCATGCATATGAGGATAGAACTCAGCTGCAATTTCCATAGCACCTCACAAGCCCATATTTCCTAGAAATTGAATTCTTCTAAACATTATCATGCATTCTGAAAAGATTTTTTTCCTTACCCTGCACATAAAAATCTTCAAATGGCAGTTAGTGCCTGAAATGCTTGCATTTAATTGGGAATGTTTTTAATGCTACAGTTTTCACAATTATATATACTCACTGCATTTCTATGCTGTTGGGCTTTTCTAATTCCTTACATGTACACTTCATACTACACTGAACACTAAACAGAATTGCACTAGAAAAATCACAGCTTTAGGTCCATTGATGCGGCTTGTTGGGATTATTTCCTTGATAATTTGATTCCTGTGTATTATTTGTTCATGAAAAAAAATTTAAAAAGCTTGAAAATATGACAGCTGGAGATGCCTCTGCAAAATATGTATGGTTAGGGAATAGAAATTTAAAAGAGTCTGGGGAAATTGTGTGGAGAACCAAAACCCTAATTCTTGAAGTTTTGGCTATAAAGGATAACATGGCCTAACACGGTATAGTAAATTTAATTTTCAAGGACTGTATACATAGTAATTTCTGTTTGGTGACTTTTCTTTTTTTAAAATTATTCACTCTATATTAAACAACATTAGCTTAAATTTCTTTTGATGATGTACCCCAAGGAACAAATATTCCAAAGTGAGTATTAAAATATATAGTCTGCATATGAAAATGTAGCAAGGCATTTTTGTCCTATTTTTACATGACAGCAAGCTACAGATTTTAACGTGAAAATCAGAAGTGAAGCAGGATTGCATGTAGGCATTGGGCCAAAACAGAACTGTGAAAATTTAAACTCTTGTGTAGGCTGCAAGATTACTTTCTTGTCTTGATGGTGTGATTTTCGGACTTGATGTTTCTGCTCACTTTAACCACAATCTTTATTTCAAGAGACAATAAATTTATTAAGGTAGTGTTTTCTCTAACATTCTTATTGTTGTAAAAGATTTATTGTGTTAATAGAATGCCACACAGAGATATTGATTTGCTGAAAGTTCAGATTTACCTTTGCCCTTTTATGATTTTGTCATGTTTTGTTTTAACATTCTCTTCCCTTCTGCTCTGGGAAATACTTTTTCAGGTCAACTGTCAGTCACATGTAGGTCATCACCAGAAAATAGAAACAAAAATTCAAACACAATGAGCACAATGGTTTTGGCTACAAACCTGAAAAGCTATAAAATTTTCAAATATTACCTGGGAGTAATTTCATTTTGCATTGTGAGATCTTTGCATAAAAATTAGTGTTCTAGTGACTATTTATTTACTTAATACGTAAAATTCCATTTAAGTTAATTGTTAAGAAAGAGCAGTGATTAAGGGATGTGAGTAAATGCACAGTCTTACAACCCTTATTTATCCTTTCTATTACAATGATGAAGTCTGCATCTGTTAGTTCTACGTATAAACTTACTCATTTAACTGAATTTGCAGATTCAAAGCCCTAAGTCAAAAGCTGGGTCACAGACCCAAAAATTAGTGTCTCTTTTGGAGATACAGCTTAAACAAACAAAATTAGCACAAAACCATTATTTAAGTGCAGCACAAATTTACAACAAGCTCAGTAATTGCTAAAACATTAAACAGAAAAAAAAATTCACATTCAGTACTTTATTATATAAACCAGTTGCATGACTTAGTGTGTGTGAAACAGAAGCAGAAGCTGTTAGCAGAAATTCCTGCTAGTAAAGATAACGTGCAGAATTCATCACAGTCACACATGGATTAGCAGCAGGTAGTGCCTATGGCCATGTAGATTTACTTTTTTGTCTGACAGCAAGGAAACATAATCTGGCTTTGAGGTGATCTTTTGACTGCTTCTAACATCTCCAGATCTGAAGTTTGACCTGTGCCCCACGCCCCATCATCATCTTTTATGAGAGCCAGAATCCCCAGGTCTGCAGAAAAACTGCTGAAAAAAAAAGAAAAAAGAAAAAAGAAAGAAAAAAAAGAAACAAAAAAGGCCTTTTGGTGTTCTTGGACATGGCTGCATTAGGCACCAAACTGTTTCTTTATTTCATTGCTGATAAGCTTAACTGATGCACAGTGGGGCAGGACTCTGTGCAAAGTAAAGACAACATTGTTTCTGCACCTCAGTAATGCGTACAAAGGGTTTCAAGGCAAATAGCAGAAACCTGTATTCATTCATTCCTGCACAGCAGAATGTGAGTATTCATGGTAGGTGCAGACATGTTTTAATATATGATTGAAGAGAAACCCCACAGGCAAAGAATATTCCTAGCTAGCTGAGTGCAGAGATCCGAGAGTGATAGGTGCTACAAAAGGTGTTACGAGTGATAAACAGAACAAGCCAGGACTCTTACAGAGAAAATAATTACAAAATGTTCATGAGTAGTTATTTCCTACTATGGTGCCCAGTTGTAGTGTAGGCACTTAAGGGTATTCATCGTTTATTTAATATCTTCAGAATGCAGGAACCTTCACTGACTGGCAGGCTTTTTCTGATTGCCTGGGAGGGCTTACCCTCTCAGTTCTTGCAGCCAATCTCCTTAACTTAGGCACTGTGCAATGACATGCCCATGCTTCCAAAAGCATATATTTATTTAGTAGCTATCAAGAAAAACCTATGGGACAGGTTTTCACCTTTCCTTCTCCTTGAGAGGTTCAGATTGATAAACTGACTAACATTGATAAACAGGTCTAATAGAACAATGATAATATAGGGGCTAATTAAGAACAAAAGCAAAACATAAGGAGACAGAGACAATATCTTTCAGTAAAGTCTTCAGAAAAAAAAAAAAAACCCAAAAATCTTTTTCTGCAAGAGAAATGAGCTATATCAGATACCTATTTCATGACACAGAGTACTCAGTGTCTACCTGTGAAGTCATGAATGGAAGGCATCGACCAGTTAAACAAAGAAAAATAGAATCAATGCAGGCTATGATGATGAATACCTTTAGAAAACTTTACTGTGAAGTTCAGTTCAACAAAGACATCCTGTCAAGAGCCTCTGTATTGACAAGTCTGTCGCGGTGTTAGATTGAGTAAAAATATGTTCAGATATTTTAAAACCTCACTTTTAGAACTTCCCACTTCTCCTAGCAGAGAATGTCAGTTTCCTGCAGATGCCCTGAGGATGTTGGCTTGGCTTTCATTACACCCAGGAACTTTGTTGAGCAGAGCTACACCTACTCACTTCTGTACCCACTGCTGTATGCAAACACCCCACATGGTCAGTGAAGATATAAACAGAAGGGAAGAGATACAAGCCTCCACCTTAATCTATAGATGTGGCAGGAGGAGGAGAGAGCAGTGTGCAACCAATTCATCTGGAATGTGGCTGCTGTCCAGTTTCTTTGGCATTGTCTACAGTCTGCTATGGGATGGATTTTTGTCAAAGATGGAATTTTTCAGTCTTACCTGATGTGACTTATAAGTTATGCCATAGCTCCAGTCCTGCTATCTCTGCCAGCAGGCTTCTCATAGTGCAACTCAGGAGACTTCCCAGTGCAATTCTACAAAATCAGCAGCTGGTAGGGGTTTTATCTAAGACACAGAGGCATGGTGCTGCTTGGGAACAGAAGCAGTTCACATAAAGTGATAGATGAGAAAATATTTCTTCCTAGAACTGTGAGAGTGAAAGCATTAAGAAACAATTTCAGGTCAACTTCAAAAGCCATTTTGTCTGCTTAGTAAGAAACTTTACATGACCTAAGATAGCCCAATACTTTTTAGCTCAGAAAAATGAGAATTGACTTAAATAAATTTTGTGCTTATAAAACACTATTACTTGTGTTACTCTACAGATGTGCTTGAATTATACCCTTGACCCCAGGAAGATAAGCTCTAGCACACCCACAAAACTGTGTTTGGCTGGTCTACAAAACATATAAACTGTAGTATTACATGCTTACTCTGATATGAAGCAGCTGGAAGACTTACGCCTCAAAATTAAGGGAAAGAGATGAGGATATTCCAATATGAAACAAAACAAGATTATCAAACTCTTTTTTCACCTATGATTACTGATTCACTGGAGTTTTAGTACTGTCATCCATGATGGATACAGTTAATTTTTGCTGTTTTGTATTTATATTGCAGGTTGTCATTTCTGTCATTAATCATAAACATAATTGTAATAGAGACAGAAATGTCTTTTCCCAGACATTTAATTCTGAAATACAATTATCCAGACTTCCTACTGTTAATGGCAGAGAATTCTAATTACTTCAAAATGAAGCCATTATTCATAAACTTCAAGCTTGTAACACACATGTTTACAGTAGATGGAAAATACTATAGAATTCATCATTGTGGAGCTCTTATTTGCCACAGGCTTATTTAACTACTGCCTTTGTCCCATCCCATTAAGGAATGATGAAGTACTCAACTCCCTGTTTACATAGCAGAAGTCCTCCTTCAAAGACAATGGGCATTCAAATTTTCTGCCTGTAAATAAAGTACAGCTGTGCTTTTCTGTTGTAGGAAGTCGCTTGAAGTTGGAAATGGCAGTAATTTAATTAGCAGTCACTATTTGAGAATCAGATCAGTCTAACAGTGGTTGATGTATAATGAAAATGGAAAATATATTGGGCAACGCAAACTTAGATTAATGAGGTTAAAAGAGAAAAATGTTGAATTGAGCAATTTTTCCAAATTTTCAAATATAAATTGTAAGAGAAGTCTGCTTGATACATGGTTTGTTTTCATAAAACAATGCTCAAATTTTGAGAGCAAATACCATTATTAGCATATAATGAGGTAAAGAAGATGCAGAAGGTACAAGAATATACTGAAAACATGGAAGATGCCTCAAATATAAATTTGTTTGGGCTATAAAGTTGAGCAGTAAATGGTTATTCAGGTGGAATGAAAATTTTTAAAAATTTATTAAAAAGAAAGACACCCATCCCTGACACATTCTATAAAACAATAGATACTGAAGACTTCAGTTTTTATGTCACTGGGACGGACAGGTCACCAATGCCCATGCAGTGGTTCCACAAGACCTGGTAAGAAAAGAGGAACAAGTTAAGAGAGGTAGATACTTCCAGGGAATGGCTGAACCCATTTTAACAAAGTTAACTAAGGCAGAAGGGAAAAATCACCTTCTAAAAGTGTTTAAGTAACTATTGACAAAGTTCAGCTGTGTTGACCAGACACTTAAGTATAAAATGCCAAGATGACCCTTATATTCTTTGACAATGTGGGTTACAAACCACCCATAGCTACATATGTACCAGAACATCTCAATTAATGCCAGACATGTGAGCTGGCTCCCAAAGACCCTAGCAGCTGTGAATCATTTCTTCTACTGTTCCACAGCAGAAGAAGGCAGTGATCTTAGAAGCCACATTCAGTTCTCAAAATTTGAAAATAAAATGTTGATTTTTGTTAAGTATACTATATTCCTGTTTATATTACCTTATTTCCCCTTCTATCTTCACATTCTTATCTTGTTTATCATTCTAAAAGATCACTATTTCAACTGAATAGTAACATAAATTATTAAAAGCTGTTGATTACTCACACACTGACATAAATAAGGAACAATGTCTAAATAACAAGTAAAAGGCAGTGAAGGTAGATATGGGATCTTAATTTTGTACCTTATTTTCATGCTTCCCATGTATATTCCACAAAACTTGAAAGGTTGCTAATCAATGAATTGTGAGGGATTTATTGTTCCCCTACATTTGTGTTTGTTTTTCATTTTCACATCTAACCGAGAGTTTCAGTACTGCACATAGTGACAGGCATTCATACAACATAGCAAAGGAAGCTGAGAACTATGATGAGATCAGCCTCCACTTTCCCTGAAATTCAGTGCAATTTGATTTGGGGGATTTAGATCTATTATGTTAATGAAAATTTTTATTTGATTCCCATTACTGACAACTTGAAAAATAATGAGATTAAATAGAGGAAGATTAAAATAGAGGAAAAATGTCTTAGTATAGTATACTACTGTTGTAGTATACTATGTAATCCCACAGCTATACCCTATTATAATAAGGAAGCACCATCTTTTTCCCAAAATTACTGTTATGGAAAAACCTAGCATATTTAAAAGTAGAGGTTCAAAGCAAATAATAGAATTTGGAGAGGAAAACCTCCTTCTGAATGAGCTCTATCTACAACATTTTTCTGACATATTGCTATGGTAGATTACATGTCTTTTTTAAGTTTGATTGTAAAATAGGAAACTTCTAAAAACACAGCAACATTTAGAGAGATGGCATGTCACTGAGATGATTGCTCTAAGTGGTTTTATATTAAAGGTTTGAGTAGCTGTGCACAATACATCAACTTTAAGGAAGCTTATATAAATGGTACAGATGAAAAAATACAAAATGGAAAGGAGAAGAAATCACTTTAAAAGTTTATGTTTGGACTAAGCACATACAGTTTGGCATACACTTGGGCTATGTTTGAACTTCAGGTTATTTTATCTTAGCTATCTATTGGGTTTGGCTGAGATGGAGTTAATTTTCCCAAAACATCCCTTACAGCACTGTGCCTTTTATTTGTAGCTAGAATGGTATTGATAACACATCTGGCAGCCACCCAAGGTCAACCCACCACAATGTAAAAAGCTATTTGGAAAGGCACTTAACTTTTTATTTCCTCAGCTACATTTTTCAATAATTCTTTTGTTCACAGCTCAGACTTTCAAGCCAAGTTAGTAGCAGACAGGAGCATCGATGGATTTTGGTTTGTTTTTTTTTTTTTTTTCTCTAAAGACTTGCATATTCAGAGCTCAGAAGTGTAGCATAGCTTTCATTAAAAATATGAAACAATCACGAGTTATTCATAAATGCATTTAAGTTAGCTCCTTACTTAAATATTTAAATATGTTTATAAGGTAGGCCTGTAGCAAATGAAGCTCAAAAGGGAAACCTTCTCACTCACTACAGCTACCTGAAAGGAGCTGCCAGATGAGAATTGGTCTCTTTTCCTAAGTAACAAGATTGAGGGAAAATTGGCTGCGAGGTGTGCTAGAGAATGTTTAGATTGAATATTTAGAAAAATTTGTTCATGCAAAGAGGCGCCAAGAACTGGAGCAGGCTGCCCAGGGAAGTGGTGAAGTCGCCGTTTCTGAAAATATTTCCAAGATGCTTCAGCGTGGCATAGTTTAGTGGCAGAGTTCACAGTGCTGGGTTGACAGTTGGACTTGAGGATCATAAATGCCTTTTGCACCCTGAATGATTCCATAACGATTCTATCATTACTAGGACCTGAAATAGGTAGCATGTCTCCACTGTCCCCATTGTAGGCACTATGTCTTAAAATTTCCACTCATGAGACATAATTAATACCTTGGACATATTTAAAAGGCCAGTAAATGTAGTATTTAGGTACATAATTTAGTGAAGGACTCGGCAGTTCTGAGTTTATGTTTGGATTTAATGGTCATAAAGATTTTTTCCCAACCTAAACGATTTCATGATTCTTCTCTAGTGACCAGCTCAAAAAATCTCTGCTTTTCCTTCAAAAGAAATTAATTTTAAAAATACTGTGTTCCATATTCTCTCTGGAAGTGCACAGTCAAAGTATTTTTAATCTTTACCTATAGTTTTAGTTAGAAAACAGACTCTACTTCAGAGCTGTTGCATGAAAGCCAAATAAAATTTCATCCTTTGTAAATGATTTATAGCTTTCATTTAAATCTTTAGGACAGATTTTTGGGGTTTTGACAACATTTTGAACTTGATTTGTCATTCATCTGCACAAATTTTAGTAAATCCTAGTAGGATTCCTTCATTATTTTACCTCTGGCAACATTTTTATTTAATCGAATATTACAGCACTCCCTACCTTAAACATGCAGAAGTCCTTGCTACGATAGTCAAACCCCCAAAAAGAGGTTGCCACAAATTGCTTTCTGAATTATATTTATTACTGTTATAACCAAAATGATGATCTGGAAATATGATTGATGAATTGAATTTTAAACTTTTAATTGAAATAAAACATTTCATACCACCTCAAATGGAATTATTTGATTTTAGATTCTTGAAATAATTTTCAAGTTAGTCTAAGAAAGGTAGTGGCAATAAATGATAATAACAATAGTCAGTCTATTGCGCAGTATCACCTAGTGTGGACATAACCAGAGTGTCCAAAAGCCATGCTTAGTTTTGACTGTATTTCAAACCCTTTTGGAGCTTACAAACATAGCACCTATTGTTTTATAAAGACATAGGTAGTCACAGGCACGGCCCTGGAACTTGAACTTCTCACTGACAGTTTAAATGACATAACAGCCGTGCTACAAATTCATTTCTCAGAGTCTGGCTGTCTATTTTATTGAATATTTCAGCAGCCTGTGCTGAGTGAACTGGAAAATCAGTAGAGATTGATAGCCCTCTCCCTCCCCTCAGAACAAAGCCTGGCACAAGCTGATGAGCTGAGAGATGCCTTGGAAATCTGCTGCTGGGTGAAAGGAAACTTCTCCTTTAAAGAATGCTCTTTCTGAGTCTTTCCCACACAAAATTACTCAGGAAATAATTCCTACCTCATGAACAATTTTAGGGCTACAGCAATTGCATTGCGATGTGGGATCTCAGGATTTGAGTCCTGGCATGCCGAGCACCTTTATGAAGATAAGAGGGCCTCACCGGGGTGAAGGGTGGAAAGATTAGCTAATTAGAGGGTGAGAAACAGGGTTTAGGATTTATGTACAGGGGGGTTTAGAGGAGTAAGATGGAGGAATTGGGGTGTGTCCTGCCCTCCTTCTTCTTCCTCCTCTCCTCCATCTTCTTTGGCCACGGTGGCACCTCTGGATTGGTTATTACTAAGAGTACACCGAGCTATAAGAATAGATGGTATTGGGGAAAAATGATAAATATTGTATACGTAACTAGGGGTATAAAGATACGTGGCGGTCCATGGGACGGCACAGTGTGCCCATGGCTGACTGCTGAGCGGATCTTTGTTAGGCTGAAAGAACATCTTTTAGATAAACAATTAATAAACATAAAACCAGAAAGAAGAACTGAAGCCTCTTCTCGTCCTTCGACGCGCGAGCTGCCCCAAGGCCACCCCCGGGCCTTCCAGGCCCCTCAAACAGCCGAGATAAACCGGACATTGCTGGATAAGAACATTTTCATCAAAAGTGTTCCCAAAGACACTATTGCACTCTGCACAGTTTTTATTTACTTGACTAGACTTTTTACTTTTTTATATGCAGGTTTCACTCAGAAGACTTATGATACACTGTGTCATTCTATCTCATATTATAACTGATACTCTTTACACATATAATTGATTTTATTAATAATTCTTATTCCTTCATTTTCAGTAAACAAATAGCTGAATAGGAAGTTCCCAATGGTTGTGGCTTTGTCGGTTTGGGGTTGGGTTTTTTTCTGTCAATCTATCTGAAGGAACTTAATAAGCATCTTAACAAAAATCCTGGCAGCCTCATGATCAAGTGACTTGAAAAACTGAGCTTAGCTTTAGTTTTGCTCTTATTAATATTTGTCAGATTTCTTAAATACAACATTAGAAAAGAGGAAATTCTTACTAATGCCTTTTATATTCCTGAGCATGGATGTTTCATCTAATTTTCCATATTGCTCCTATCCTCAAATTTCATGGAAAAATCTTCCATTTTCATGAGTTTGTGTATTTTGCTGCCTCTTTATAAAGCATTGCTTCTTGAAAAAGAATGCAATCTCTGTCTGTATAAGGTCAATATAATTTTCTTTACTCCATTGGAATTTTGCCATTTCATCCCAGTTGGAGAACAGTCCTCAGATTTGTAGGCTGAATTGAACATTACATATGTGTTCCCACAAACTTTCTGATCTTTTCCACTCTAAGAAAAACACAAATTCATTTAAAAAATCCAAACCTACTGTCCACTTGGAGGATAAAAGACACAAGCAAGTGCCTCTACTTTATTTTTGTCAAGACAAAAATAATTCTGAACTTTTGCAAAAATTTGATGTATAAGCAATATTATACATGTGGATAGGCTCATACATACAGAAACATACATGAGCAAATACATGGAAATTTTTGAAGCATTTATATTCTTCCTAGAATAAAAGGGCTTCAGGGAACTTTAATGCTCCTAACATGAATATGAAGCTTAGATATTAAAATTCATGAGGACCTGTCAACTGAACTGATGCAAGCTCTATTTGCCAGAAATACATGATGACATTGCAAGCTGGCAAAGATGAAGGCTGCTCAAGAAAGCTCTTCTTGGTGCTATTTCATCCCCCTGAATGTCAAACAAGCTGTCTTTCACCAATCTGGAGCTACATACAGAGTGCAATTCTGTGCTGTTTGCTGAAGGTGTTCTCCTGAGCGCAGGGGATGTGCCTCTTTCCCTGCTTCCCAGACACCATAAGGCCTAGGTTTTGGAATGACAGTAGACTGCCAACCAAATTCTGTATTTACTCAAACATACGTTGTCTTCTCCTCCAGATGACTTGTAGCGAAATTTAACAGGCGTCATCCATATGTTCACATTCATATTCCACACAATACTTGCATGGAATATCAGCAGGTCCCTTTCAGAAAGCTTTAAATGGCTTCCCTAATGAGGGAAGCACTATGCAATACAAAAGTTACCTGACAGAGTCATCATCATCCTGCCAACAGGACTTTGTTAGTCAATATAAGGATTTGATGCAAGAAGCTACTCAAATATGTTTATCATGGTGAGCAATTTAAATTGTGGACCACTTAGAGTTAATAACTTACTGGGAAAGTTTATTCAAATGTAGTTTAAAGTCTTCATCTTTGTTTCTAAGAAAGTTCTCACTAAAATCAATAGATTGTTGTTCTCTGCTACAGCAAATACTGAGGATAACATGATACATTATGTGCAAACATCTGGAATATCTGAATTCACAGATGGTAACGATGCTGAACGGGAAAACCTGGAGTATTTTTAATATAAGTTTCATTAAGTTAAAGTATTACTTCTCTCATCTAGAGATTTTACTGTTTTGTTTTCATGCAGTGAACCATACTGAAATTACTTTTTCAAAGTCCTCAAATTATTTCAAAAATTTCTGGGTAATGTTTTTCACTGAATACTAAGTAGATACTTGAGTGAACCACTCTGTGAACAAGTCATTCTGAGGCACAAATAAGAACCATATATTTTCCCTCTTTTTGTCTCTTCTAAGCATTCAGTTACAATAATAATTTCACATACCTTGTCTAATTGCATCAGCAGCCTGGGGTAGTAGCTTTTCCTTTCCCTTATAGTCAGTGATCACAGGTAAATTTTATGGCCAGTGGAATACAGTTTTAGAGAACCTCACCATGCTGAGAAAGTCATCGAAATATTTAATAAAACTTCATGCCCTCTCAATGCAGGTGAAAATTCTGAATATGAAAGACATATTTTTAAAGGTCCATAATAATGGAACAACCAAGGAATGAATATCTGATAAGATGAATGTCTGGGACTGAGGTCATGAGTCCCCTTCTTGGTCATCTGGAAAAATGGTTAGTCATATTAGATAATTTTCAGTGTTTCCAGTTCCCTTTTGACATGAATCTACATCTCAGAAAAATAATGATCACTGGATTTGTCCACATTATATGTGAAAAGTTTAAAATTCCTTTTGAAACAAATTATTTCTGGCCTATAAAAAGGAGCAGTGGAAAATTAGTTTTACTAGGCAAAGTTAAGTCTCTTATTCCCCAGCATGTCAGTTATCATTCACATTTATGAAATAAGAGAGGAGACTGATATTCTCAGACTATTCTTATTCTTACCGGTTTAAACGTCAGCATCTATAATAACTCTGTTTTTGAAATGTATACATCCCAGTTCACAACAAAAATAACCTAGGTAAGCAAAAGTTCTTTTCTTGGAGCAAATTTTCATGTGGTAACAACTGGCAATGTCAATGAGTTTTCATAAGAGAATCATCTTTCGGGTTGGGCTGTGGTGAGATTTACCATATTTGCACATGAAAACAATTAACAGCTGAAAGGATTGATTTGTCCCTACCTTAAAGGATGTAAATAAATAAATAGATAAATTGAGTAAATAAATCAATAGATAAGGTTAGTATTGCAAAAAATTATTTAGTTTGTATGCTGTGGCATTTGCAGATGTAGGGGGGACTGAGATGCCTTGGACAGAGGTGCCATATAAAGACAGTAGTGGCATTGAAGAGTTTGCAGTTTGCATTGCAGACTACAAGAAATGACCAGCAAAGACCAATGGAAAGAACAAGCAGGGGAGACAAATGGAGTAGCACTTCTCTACTGCTACTCATACACTGCTTTGTCTCCTCCAGATCATTTGGATAAACACAGATACACCAATGTGACACCACTCCCATGAAAACACTTAGTTTATCTGTTTCCAGTTCCTGTGTTCAGAGTTCTAATTTTCTGCCATTAGCTATATTTTCTACCTACAAATGTCAAATAACACAACAGGTCACCAATTGTAACAATGTTCCCCTGTGCATATGTTATCCAATGCCGGTACTCAGAAATTTCAAATATTTTCTTGTAAAATCTGCTGAAGTTAGAATATTTCTGTATTCAAATCTGTCTCATTGTTTACAGGGATAGTCATTTGGCTGTAACTTCTTTTGTGCCAACTACCACATACTCTTTTGTCCGAGAATCAAGCTCTCAAACTACCTTTTTTCTTTTTTCTTTTTTTCTTTTTTTTCTTTTTTCTTTTTTCTTTTTTTCTTTTTTCTTTTTTCTTTTTTCTTTTTTCTTTTTTCTTTTTTCTTTTTTCTTTTTTCTTTTTTCTTTTTCCTTCTTTTTTTCCTTTTTCTTTTTTTTCTTCTAACACAAGAGGAAGCAGAGTAATACAAAAATCCAATAATATGGTTGTGTTTCTAGCCAAAAGATGTTGTCTACTTATTAGATTTCCCTTAAAAATAGAAAGAGAGAAATAAACAAAGGCTGCTCTGCAGAGCAATTCAATGCAGAAAGCTAAAATTAAAGTGGTGGCTTCTCCAACTGTTATGTGTCTTAACTAACAGTATGTAAATATCCACTGATACAAGGTAATATATTCTGTGTTTTCAAAATAAATCCACAACAATTTTCAAACACCAATATTTATCTGGGTCTGTCATACAATAGTACCTGAGAGCAACATGAACAACCCTGGGACCTTGTGTCCAGCTTTTAACTATTTGAAAATTAAGTTTCCCAGTTTCATTTAAAATTTTAATAGACAGGGAAACTTTGTCTAGAGCAGCAGAACTCACGGTTAGTATTTTACAGATGAATAAAGAAACAGCAGAAGGTGTTCTCTTTCAGGTCAGTTTCTTTCAAAGAAGTGTTTCTGCCCCAGTAGTTTTTTTTAATAAAATCAACTGACATGGCATCTTGAAAACATGCAAGCTCTGCAGATTTACCTGGATTATTTAGCTTCTTTATGTTTCACTCTTTAATGGGGTTTTCAAGCAGAGAACAATATTATCCAGAAGCTGCAAGCAATTTGCTTCTCTGTCTTCCTTATGACCTATAAAGTCACCTGGACCTCCTTTTATGAAGGAGTAGCCTTTCCATGTCATGTTACTGAAACTCATCATTCTGCAGAGAAAAGTCTTGATTGTCACTTTCTACCTGTGCTACTATCATGAGTTAACCAGAGCTGTGAATAAACCCCACGCAGCTGCTCACTAATTCCCCTCATGGTGGGATGTGGAGGGAGTCAGAAAAGGGAGAAAACATGTAGGTTGAGGCAAAGACAGTTTAATAGATAAAGCTAAACTTCACACACGTTCAAAGCAACACAAGACTTTCACTCGCCATTTCCGATGGACAGGCAGGTGTCCAACAATACCCAGGAAAGCAGGGCTCCATCACACATAATGGTGACTTGGGAAAGCAAAAGCCATAATTCTGAACATCCAGTCCTTTTTACTTATTTCCCCAGCTGAATATGCTGAGCATGACACCCTGTGGTATGGAATTTCCCTGAGGTCAGCTGTTCTGGCTGTGCCCTCTCCCAGCTCCATGTGCATCCCCACCTTTCTGGAAGGAGGAGTGGGGTTAAAGATAAAAAAGGCCTTGAATCTATAAAAGTACTGCTCAGCAGTAATGAAAATATCCCTGATGTTTCCAACACAAATCCAAAACGTAGCCCCATACCAGACAGTATAAACAATATTTAAAAAATTAGCTCTACCCCAACCAAAACTAGCACAGCAACCAAGTTTGTCAGCTATTAACTGTGTTTTTCTATAAGTTAGGGAGTTTGGAAATAGGCTTCAGAGCATGTCATTATATGAAAATATAATGCAAAATTCATCTTGCCATGGGAACTGTGACTCAGCAGGCAAGTCTGGCTGCACGTGCCATGACTTGGCTGCCTGTGACCCACTGTCTGCTGAGTGTCTGGGCCCTGATCTTCCACTACTGAAGTTTCCAGTGATCAGGACATGCTAGGATCTTGGGGAGAGGAAGCTTGGATCTGCAGGTTTTGGTGGGTTGAGAACACAATCACTAAAATTTCTTGAGATTGATTACAATGTGCTGGCAGACATCACCCATTTATAAGCATCTTGGCTTGGGAAACATGGGAGCTGTGAGGCTTCCTTGTTAAGTCCATCTTGCAAAGCCAGTGTGAGGATACTTAAATAGCAGAATTTTATACTTTGTGTTCAAATTACTTATGTGGAAAGTATTTAGAATAATAATTGCTATTAATAAGTGATGGGAGCCTTAAGTTCTCTTTATTTTGAATGGTTTTCAACTGTTCATATGCAAGAGCTCATGTGCTGGATGATGCAGAACTTCATAGGTCCTTCAGCTCATCCTAGTTGTCTAAATATTTTCTTCTCCATGTAAAAAATCTGTGCAATGTTCTTTACATTGTCAAGAACTGATAAATTATATAGATAATGATCTACATATGACTGTAGATTTCAACATTTGACAGCCCTGGTCTGTTAATTACCATTGTTTGCTTCAGGTTTGTAATAAATAACTGTTGAATGAATTTTTGGCAAGCATGTTAACCATTTAAATAATTATTGTATCATGTAATTCTCTTTATTGCATCCCTAGAATTCACTGCTCTTGCTGGTTATTAAAATGTCAATCCCTCTTCTTTTGTAATGAAAAATATCTCTCAGTTAAAATTGAGCAATTATTTTCCTACAGAAATCTGATGTTATAAAAACAATTATTTATCACATGCTGGTTTAGAGAAGAAAATGGATAATAGCAGGATCTCTGGAAAGGGGACACATTTTTATAGGAAGAACAAAAGAGATGTCACAATTCAAAATTGCTTGAATTTTGGTAGAAATAGTCTTCCTTATAAAGCAAAATCTAATGCTGTGTATTTGGATATGGAAGTTTACAGCTTTGCTTATCAGTCCCTTTAAATTACCCATATTTTTTGTGTGATAACATTTAGGAAAAAATTATCTCAAATCACTATCATAGACACAATCTTAACCTCAATTAAACTAACTTGCTTTACTTTCATGGAAAACTAATTCAGTAGTGAGAGGATTTTTGTAAGTGAGAGGATTTTTGTAAGTAATTGTGACTAATGTTGCTGTCCCTTTAAGGCTCCTGCAAAGAAGTAGAAGTCCGATATTAGTTTTAACCACTTTTCACTTATAGCAAAATGTATGCTCAATTTAAATACATTCTCCAACAAATTCCTTACCTTTATCTATGCTGAGCATGGATCTGGTAGTTATATTGTTTTCATACAGTAATATATTGTTATAAAACATATTTGATGGTTAGATTGTCCTTTTTGGTCATTAATGAAAAATTAATCCCAAAAATTTAAACATAATTATAGAAGTACTTCAATTTTGCTATGTGTAAACAAGATGAATGCTTTCCAAGCAAAAATATGATCATCGGAAAAAGCTTTTTGTTATCTGCCAAAACATTTGACAAAAATTCAGAAACTCTTAGATAATTCTTCCATCAATAATTTCTCTCTTTGCCTGATTAGAAATTTCCAGAGTCAAGAAAGGAAAAGGAAAAGGGAATATAGGAGATGGCATATCGAAGATATTGGTATTTGAAAATTCTGTATTGTCTTCCAGCTCCCTCACAGTGAAATGGGAAATCACAATTATAGTAACTTCAATGTTCTTAGTAGGTCTTAATATGCTTTAGGTGAACCCAGAAAAGAGTGAGGTGTTAGAATGGTACAAAAAGACAGCTCGTTTCAGACATAATAAAACAGACACTGGGTGCAGGCAGCAAGCAATCAGAAGGTAATACCAGCAGCTGCTGTGGTGTGTTCTTAAGTTTGTTAGTTTGCTCCCCCCTTTTTCTGTATTAAATGGTTTTTCCCTTTCCCAGGACTTCCTGCTGCTACCCTGTCACTTAGGTTGCTATGGAAATGAAACTGCTCCTCCCCTGGTTTCTCTTATAAAGTGAAAGTTGTTTCCTCCTTGGGCTCAGTCAATCACCCCTTTTCTCCTCCCAGGTTTCGAGAATTTTCTTTTCTCTGGGAGTTATGGTTGGCTGTAGCCCCGGAGCCCCTCCTATGATTTATAACAGTTGGTTACTTTGGTATATCAGTTATGTTTCGTACCTCCAAATATGTATTTCTATTGGATAGCCGGGTTTCCCTGCCTTCTTCCCCCCTTTTCCCTTAAAACCCTCTCCTGCCCCCTGTTCGGAGCCATTTGCTGGGTGTTTCCCCTCCTTGTTGGTTCTTCTGTAATAAACCGACAGTTTACCCCCAGCAAGTGGTCGCCTCCTAATTCGTCTCTCACCGCGCTGCTCTGAGCTATCACCCAGCTCAGTCCGAGGCCAAGACGCCGAGGGGGGCTGCTTTCTGATGCGCAGGGGCCCTGGCCTTCGCCCCTCACCAGATAGCCGGATTCCAGGGCCGTGGACGCCCCCGCGCAAGCAGCAATTCACATTAAGGGGAGAGTGATTCCATGGCATTATGACCACAATGAAAGAAAATTGTGTAAAGAATGGTTATCAACATATTGAGTTTAAGTACAGAAAGAGCAGCAGTAATGAGGCTAAGAGACGTGCAGAGGTGTTTGTCTCAGTTTATTCTTCTGAGACTTTTCTTCTTTATAATGCACCTCTTCACTAGTAATTAGAATAAAAAACCATCATATAAATTGAAAATAATGGTTCATGTATTCTTAAGTAAAGATATAATAAAACTTCCAGCATGAAATCTTCAAAAAACTCTAATCCAGGATAAGAAGGTGAAGGTGAAGAGGTACTGAGAGCTAAGATATCCACCTGTAGCTAAAATCCAGTTTTCCAGAGCTTTATCATTTAACAATAACTCCATAAAAGTAGGCCAGCAATGAGATTAGTTAAAAACAAGTTATTTTAAACAGCAGTCAAATTTTCTAAAGGCCTTTATATGGGCATCTAAACATAGTCAGAGTTTTCTGATGTCCTTAGTAATGTAGATTTTGTGCTATCATCCAAATCCACATAGGATCTCCATTTATAAAAAAATGACTCTTTTTGCTGTCTAAAACGTTGCAAAAACAGTAAGAACCTGCGAATGTAGCCTGAAGAGTATCTTTGTTGAATTTTGCAGTAAATCAAATATTCTAATAGCAGACACTAGCAATGCCTTGACCATGCATTACTAAAGTCAAGAATCATTTCACCGCTGGATTCATAAGTGTTCATTGTGTTCACAGAGCAGTGAAATGTAGGGGAACTGGCAATTAAATGCAGAGAAACTAATTAAAAATAATCAAATGGGACAAAATTAGAAAGGAGTCAGATGATACTAGAATAAAACGAGATGCCACACACAAATCCAGTCTGTCATTCTCTTCTGCAGGAAGAGCAAACATCCAGCTACTGCATTAAAATGTATAGCAGGACATAAGCATGCTCAAGAAAATAAAATAGTAAAAGGGAAGTTAGCCATCTGCTTGCTATTAAGCAGGAAAGAACAGGCTTTCAAACAGCATAGAATTATGGATCAGCCTCTTGTTTCCTACTCCTCTTCCTCCTATAAAATTCTTTTATATAAAAACATCGCAAAGTGAGATAGTTTCCTACACAAGCAGCAAGCAAAAAGTGTGCGCCACAATGGAAATTATGGGTAAAAAAAAAAAAAAAAGGAGAAACTTAAATATAAAATAAAAAAAAAATCTTACTCCTAGAGAGAGATTTTGTCCCAGACTAGACACCATGCAAGAATAAGTCATGGCCTGGAGACATCCAGCTGGCACTAAGACAGGATACACAATAGTCATAATTGGAATATGGGTATATGGAAAGATAGGAGAGAAATGTGAGGCTAATATTTAATTTCAGAGACTTCAGAGCAAAATCTCCATGAGCATATATGTCAAAATCTTCTCCTTCAACAAAGAAAATGTCCAAAGTGACAAAGTAGATAGTGATTCCTGCCCACACAATCAGTTTCCTACAGACTGAGCTACAATCTGGATATTTCTGAAGTCTGGGAGTTCAAAAAATTTTGACTAGTAAAAAAAAAATCTTTCTTCTTCCTGGGAAAAGGAGAATAGTAGCTTGTATTTACGCCATAAACATATTCTTTGGAATAGCAAGTGTAAAATTTTTTACATTTTCAATTATAAAAGATTAAATACAGCCTCTTCTCCTGGTGAACATGATTCTTAGCTCTAGGAAGTTTTATTGTAAAACTGGGAATAAAATTGCAAGCTGGGAGAAGAGAGGAACTAAACTTTTCAATTGTACTGTTTCCTCAGATGCTTTCTACTAATATCTGTAAATAAGACAGGTATAAATTATTCTGAACTTTTTATCATAGCACAAACATGTACTGCTGGAGCACATTTACACAGTTTGGGCTTTACCAGCCAAAAGCATCAGGAAGGCCAGTGAAGGACTCCAAAGATACTTCTCTGAAACATTTTCTAGTGCCATCTTAGCAGGTCTTGTTAATATGTACATAAAGCCAGGTGCAAAATAAGGGGTTTTTTTAGAGCAACTAACAATCAGAACAACAAAGATTCTATCGTCCCATTTTTACAGTCAGGAAAGGGCAGGTTTGTTTCTCTTTTGTTTCTTTTTCTCTTTTGGCTGCTTTTTTACTAGTCACTATCCTATGGGGTTGGGGAAGAAGAAAGAGCAAACAGAGAGGAGGAAGAGGATGGCAGATTAAACTTAAGTGACAGGGATGTCTGCAGAGGACTGTAGTACACTGCCAGAATTCATCCTCTTGGTAAGATAATGGAATGGGAGCTTGAGGACATTTTTCCATGTTCCAGGAGAAGTTTATGTTGTACATTAGGAAGAAGTTCTTCAAATAAAGGGTGATTGGGCATTGGAATGGACTGCCCAGGGAGGTTGTTGAGTCACTGTCCGTGGAGGTGTTTAAGGAAAGGCTGGATGCGGCACATAGAGCCATGGTCTAGTCAACATGGTGGTGTTAGGTCATATTTTGGACTCCATGATCTCAAAGGTCTTTTCCAGCCTAATTGATTCTGTGATTTTGTGATTCTTTGATTCTGTGCTTCACTGTGTACTTTTGATCTCTGTATTCAGATTCATCACCCAGGAGAAGTTCTGTGTTGCTTACTAAAAAACTCCGTAAGTGACTCTAAATGAATACCTAACTGCTCTGTAAGCTACGCTGGAGACTCAGTTCTCTGTATGTGATAATTTCACAATTGACAGAGTTTTAGCACAGACAATTTCCAAACATATTTAGATATTAGGATATCCAGCACTGCATTTCTTTATTGCTAAATAAGTCTGTACAGCTACCATTTTTGGTTAGTGAGAACCCCCACTGATAAAATATACAGGCTCCTCTCTCATGCATGCTAGTTTAAGCAGTTTCTGGGTGCACACTTTCTATATTTCTAATAATGACAGACAGAAACTTGAATTTCAGATCTCAATGGTATGTTCAGTAGAAGCAGCAATTAGGAAAAAGGGAACAGATCTCCTGTGAAATAAGTGAGAGACTGTGAACACGGGATCCCTATGGTTTTCTTTTTACTGTCACTTTTCCAATCTGAACTGCAGTTTAATGAGACCAGGTTTAATTTTCAGACATGAAATCTGAATCAGCTAACTGATAAAAGAGTCTATGTCATATATTTTCAGCGTCCCATTTGGGAAGCCAATCAATCTATTGCCATTACATTTCACACATTACAAAGATATTGAAATCATTCTTTAGTCTTATAAACTTATTGCAGCAGCATCTAGGGATTACTCTTGTACTGAACAGCATTTTTTCTGGTCTGGGTCTTGATCACATGTTTGTCTCAGGCTTATTTGAGAACTCAACATTTTTCATAAGCCTTCAAAATGAAAATCAATTAATGTGAACAGAAAAGAGAGTTATATTCATATCTGTTATGTCATTTAAAACTTATGATGGTGAGCAACATTTTCTAGCTAAACAGATGGGAAAATGATGATATTTTTCACGATACATCTCTTGCTAAATTTTCAAATTTTTTTTAGGCTGCAGTCAAAGCTCTTCTATTTAAGAAGTAAAGTACCCTTCTGAAGTCCTTCTTAATATTTTGTATTGTAGCTGTTTTATGTGTAGCTAAATATGACACAAATGTGATCCTCATGCTACTCAAAAGATTATGTCTTTCACAAAGTCCAGTTGAGAAAAGAGTTATAGTCAAAACAAAACAAAAAGGTTTTTGTTTTTCAAAATGGGACAGAGTCATCTTCTCTGAATTTCTCTTTCTGGGAATTTCTGTGTGTGCATGGGCAGGAATGCCCTTAAGATGATCTACAGGGTGTGTGAGAATAGCCTTGGTTACAAATTGGAACTGCTCCTGTCTCACAGCTGTGTGCTGTGATTGGTGTCTGCCAACAGCTCTCCAAAAAGTCAATCTTGCAGCCTGTAGCTGACAATTTAATTTCTGCTTAGAAGATCACAGAAACTTCTGGGAGGGACCACAGTGGGGTTATCTGGTCCAGCCTCCTTGGAGATGATGATACTGACATGCTGAAACCCTGATATGGGAACAGGCAAGGAGATGCACCTTCTTGATATTTTTTTTCTTCCATTTAAATTCATAGATAAAATTTCAGAGAAAGTCAAGCTACAAGATGCACAACAAAGGCAGGTTATTGAACTTCCACAAAGTTTCAGAGCACAAATCACCCTTCTCCTTAGCCCTTTGTCTCAATATCTCAACAACGTTCATTATTAATTCTAAGAAATTTGTAAGTATGCTTAAATTTGCCCTCTAGCACCGAATGGTCTACATTTATAACATCAAGCTTTCTAACCCTGCAGCAGATGGTGGTCACACACAAAGTGCTTATGGATAATGGTCTCTGGCCTGCACCCATTTCCTACTGTTTTCCAGGAGAAGCTGGTGCAAGTGCTAATAGATCATGGCAAGAATGTGCCACAGAACCCCCTAAAAATTTAACAGTATGGAAGGTGATTACCTGTGGCTAAAAGCATTCCCTGGCACTATTTCTTTTGCTATTACAGACACAGGCTATATCAAATATCAGGTTTGCCTAGAGACCGTGCTGTTAAATCAATGAGAGTAATATTAAAATCTGACTTTCTGAATGAACATCACGTGCTGCATGTATGTAGGCATTAAGTACAGCTGGGAGGCATGTGCATGCCAAAGGATTTGCTACTCTGTGACTCCTTGACCTGCTCTCTTTTTCTTACATTTGAGTCTTGGCAATTATAGATCTAGGGCCTCTTTACAAAGTCAGGGTTTTGCTGTTTCAATTTTTCCTTCAAACTCAACAAATTGTATCTTACATAATTTCCTACATCACTTCTCATATTCTTCTTATGTTAGCAAGGTTTTCCCCTCAATGTTAGCTCTGCTCTATGGTTTAAACTATCACAAGCCAAGCCTTTGTTCATATGTACTCCTCTTTCCCTGCTAGGGAAGGAGCTGTTACCAATTTTAGGGCAAACACACACAAACATGCACACACCAAAGGACTTATTGGGAGTTCAATAGTCACATAGTGACTGTGCTGTGCATGTTTCTATCACACTGTAAATTATTCAGAGATGCATGGAAACAAGATTACTCTAAGGATTATTAAAATAATTAATTATTTAATTAATTATTCATTCAAATTAATAAAAAATTAAGAAATTTGTTTCTGGATGTGGCACAAATGCCTTAAGATGCTTTAAATAAAATCAGCAAGTTAAGAAATTAGGTGTGATAGGGAAATGGCCATTAATAGTAATGTGTTTGCTTTTCGCACTTCAAGAGAATGTCACAGTACTTTTGCTTCCATACCAATACCTTTTTTGCTCTCCACAGAACAGCACGCACAGCTAAAATGGCAACTCATTCAGAGTGAGCCTGAGCTTGAACATTGAAATATAATGCAAGAATTGAAGAAATTACTTATGTGGTTCTCCATTCCATTACACTGTAGACATTTTCACATTACTTTGTAATAGCCTTGATTTGCCAACTGTGTTTTTTACTTTGAAGGGGAATGCCCACATTTGACAAACCTCTTCTGTTTGAAAGAAAGGGAGTGAAAGATAGCTGGCATACAGTAGCTGCAGTGTCTGTATTATGCCTTGGCATTTTCATTGCTGCTACCATTAGATTTAAGTCATTGACACCAAATGTAAAAACAGTCTTTCCTCAGGAAGTAAGCCTGTAGAAAGCCTTTTGCAAAATTGTTCTGTTGTAGGGAAAATAAAATAAAGAGAAGATGGAAGAATTACAAGATGTTTGTGCAAGATCCAAACTGATGGACCAATCTCTAGGAAGCTTTGTAGTTTGCAACTATTTAAATGTCAATAAGGAATGAATCTAAAAATCATTGTTGACCGATTGTGCAGCAGCAAGTCAGCTGGAATGAAACAGAAAGCAAATAGAATTGGAATCAGTTAGAGATATATTTCATTTTTGCTGTATTTGCCCTTCCTCTGCCAAGTGAAAGCAATGAGTTCATCCAATGCAAAGCATAGTTACCAGAAGTGTAAAAAGGGAACTTTTACAGACTTTAAGAAGGTGCACAGTGGAATTTAAATTGGAATGAAAATACTTTATGTACTATCTGTGGCGCAGCAAGAATGAATGCCGCACAAGAGTGATTTTTTAGGCTGGGAGTTGTAATTAATCCTTAGAAGAAATTAAAAGTTCATTATCCCTTCCTCCAACAGCACATAATAAGAGGCATCAGCATTTCATTGTAGCTGGATCAGTTGATTTGGAAACCATAAAACTCTTTTGTATGGAAACACAAAGCAAAATGTTCTCTTTCAATGATTATTTTATAGCAGGCAATAACAAAGATAAACTAGTGCTTCCCCTTACAATACCCTGCTTTTAGTCATTCATTACTTTGCCAAACTTCAATTGATTAGGTGTAATTTTCCAAGCCATGTGTCTTCCAATGTTCTTTTTGTGGGTTTTTTTTGTTTTGTTTTGTTTTTAGTTCTCTTTCTGGATGATTGAATAAAGTGCATTTTCTACTGAAAGCAAAGGGCTTATTTTGGTTTAAATTTATAATTTAAATGGGTTTTCCATTTAAAACTATTGAAGAAATATAACCTTATTTTACTTGTATAGGAATTTTTTTCCTTTGTATAATCCATCATGATTACAAATGTACAAATTGTACATTTGTGCATTGTCTTGTATTCACTCAGAACTTTTAGCCACTTCTGTGCAACAACTCCCCCAAAGTCTGACATTTTAAGTTAGCTTATGTTTTTCAAAATATTTCACATCGCACTTTCTGAGTAGAATTTCTATACTTCCCATTTTATGATGGCAGGAGACAATAGTCACAAAATTTGCTCACTCTGATGTAATTCCTACATGTTGTGGAGAGTCATGACCCAGATGTTTCCAAAAGAGAGTACAAAATAAGTGGTACCTTGTCCTGTGCCACTTCTGCTTAGGCCTCCGCATAGAATCAATACTGATTGATCTTATTTTACTGTTGTGAAAACACATTCTTTAATGTCTAAGAAAGAACAACATATTTTGTGTTCTGATGAAACCACAATTAGTCCTTTTGGGGATAAATTAATAACTCTATATTGGATATATTTTAATCATGAATTACTTCATGCTACATAAATAAAAAAGTATTGATTTCACTCAATTGATTCAGGTTCTTATTAAAAAAGCAGCATCAGTGTAAAACTCTTTTGTAACATATGTGCACGAGAAAATGTATTAACATTTTGAAAGACAAGTGTAAGTTTACCATCTTCTAACTTTTGAGTGGTTAACTTTGCAGACTTAACAAACATCATGCTTGTTTATATCTAGACAACAATACACAAGAGTGATTCTCCAGATGTCAAAGAGAACAGCCTGAGTAAAGATGAATGGAGCTATTAGTATTGAATTCAGTAGGACTGAGTGTAAAAAAAGAACAAATTTATTGGACTCTTCTGCAAGAACAAACAAAAAGGATCAGTGAGGCTTGGAAAGAAGACACCGCACAGAGTAAGTGGAAATGTCTATTGTATTAGAGACAGATGACAAAAAAACCCCAAACAAATAAGCAAGCAAGTTATATACTATCTCTATATGCTGCAAATAAGCTTATACTAAAGGTTTTTCCAGACTATACAGCAAGCCATCATTTCCACTTCTTTTATGGATCATCAAGAATTCGTTCTTACCTTTAGAGATAAGGGAGAAATAAAGTTTTCAGAGACAATAACCCTCAAAATAGAAGAAGCAGATCCATGACACCTTTGCAGTTCAGCTCTGTATTTTGGGCCCTCTCAAATCTTTTCAGTGCAGTGGCCAATCCTTTTTGTTGCAGTCTAATGGGTTTTGACAGTTTATGTATGGAAAACAGGAAAACTACATTGGCATATCTAAGCACTAAGCCTGTATTCTTATATTTTCAATAGGCTTTTTAAGCTTTAAATTATGATTGATTAATATTACTGCCTTCTGACATTCAGAGTTAGTTTATCACTTAAAGAAAGAAAAAAACCCCACCAAAAGGACATACACACAAACAAAACCATATAAGCAAACAAAGAAATCCTCTATTCCTTTCTTTTAACCCCCGCCTTTTTCTTTCTACTTTTCCTGCAGGTGCCATAGTCAACCTGAAATTTGTCAACCTAAGTCAGTCCTGCAGAGTTGGCACAACCCCACCAGTACTCAGGAGGCTGCCAGATGCAGATTCCATGGGCAATTGCACCTGTAGTTCTTAATTGTCCTTAGAGTTGGCTACGCATCTATAATGTCTTTAAGGAGTTTGCAAGGTGAATTTAACAACTTTAGGTAAGCACCACAGCCCTTGCAATAAAAAATTAGTGAAGATGATGAAGTAGATGACTTTTCTCAATTGTAAGCTGTGACCTACAGACCTGTGGGAGCTCAACTTCCAAAATTTTTTTCATTCACAAAAAAGTGAAAGTCAAATTTCAATTGCTGGTTGCTGACAGACTCACGCAAAGAGCAATCAGCAGAGTACCTGGAAATCACAGTTTCTACTCTGCCTGAGTTTCCAGCACATGATTTCACCAAACTGCAGTGATTCTTTTTCCTTTCATGTAACTGAGTGATCTTTTGTTCTGATGTCACAGATAACTCCTGGAGAAGTTCCTTATTTACTGTTCTACCAGCTTGCTCCATGGTGAAAGAATCCCATATATCAGATGAAATAAAATACAAACAATAAGTAAGAGCTTTTCTAGAAACAGTTTATGAAAGGGAAAATAAATGTTGTGAAATGCCTAAAGCTTTATCTTTTTCCAATGTTCATTTGGTATTCTCAAGAAAGGGGCAAATATTTCCTTGGTCATTTATGTGACCCAAATTTAGAACCATGTGGAAACAGTCATAACTGACAGGTTTTCTAGTGGCAGATGTGTGGATATAGTATGTGTTGTTGGCAGCTGAGTGTCAGGTCAATTGAAGATGAGAAACCACAACAGCAGAGCAAGAATTCATTTTTTTTGCATGTATGTGCTGACATATGAATCTTACCTAAAATTTATCTTATTTTTGGAGACATCTGATGGAGAGGAGAGGAAAGGAGAGGGAGAGGGAGAGGGAGAGGGAGAGGGAGAGGGAGAGGGAGAGGGAGAGGGAGAGGGAGAGGGAGAGGGAGAGGGAGAGGGAGAGGGAGAGGGAGAGGGAGAGGGAGAGGAGAGGAGAGGAGAGGAGAGGAGAGGAGAGGAGAGGAGAGGAGAGGAGAGGAGAGGAGAGGAGAGGAGAGGAGAGGAGAGGAGAGGAGAGGAGAGGAGAGGAGAGGAGAGGAGAGGAGAGGAGAGGAGAGGAGAGGAGAGGAGAGGAGAGGAGAGGAGAGGAGAGGAGAGGAGAGGAGAGGAGAGGAGAGGAGAGGAGAGGAGAGGAGAGGAGAGGAAAAGGAAACTGTCCCAAGACCAGTTAAACTCCTCAGGAAGATGATCTAGGTGCACACAGCTCATGCCTGCTTCTATGCATATTCTTAAGTCTGCAATAGAAGTGCCTGAGTATATTTGTAATATGCTTATACATTTGCACTTACACATGACAGACAATCAATGGATCCTGTGTGACAATGTAACTGACTATTTCTTCTTCTGTTATCTCGCTGCAGCACATTTTGAGGGAAGACACTTGGCTATTAATTTCCCTAACAGTAAATGGACTACCAAATAGCTGCAAAATGTAATGAGTTTAGATATAGAACAACTAGACAATTTCTCAGCCAAACTGACTGTAATCCATTAGGAATTTATAACAAAAGGCTACTAACGATCTGATAGTGTTTCCTACACCCTTCAGTGGTCCTGACAGAACCTGCCATGTTTGTATTGTGGGAGAAAAAGTTCCTTGATGGACATGGTGTACACTTAACATGTAGCTCTTAAAAAACTTTTTAAAGGGGCCATGAAGTGAGTGGGAAAATTCTGTTTTGGGCTTTTAGTTTTTTAGTGCAAATAGTATCAATTGAAATATGTAACAGACATTCTTTTAAAGAGCACCAGAAGAGCAAACCTAAATTAAAACATTGTTTACATAGTTAAGCATTGGGAAATAAGTGAGAAAAATTATTATTCTACAATCAAATTAAGCTTTTAAACATCTAATGACCACATTAACCAGGCTCAGCCATAGATAAATTTTAATTCTGAAATACACTGGATTCACTTCTTCCTCTGGACTGGTATCAATGTAATTTTAACTATATTGATTTTTAATTGGTTTACTTTTATTTATTTTTCTTGAAATCATCATGGATTTATAATCTCTGTGGAATTAAAGTACTCTTATGATAGAAAACTTTTTAAATTTGTTTGTAGCACTTAAAGAGATTTTCTACTTAAAGGAAGTTTACTAAACAAGCAAGATTCCTCAGCTTATCAGATTTACACCTAATGAAAATCTTGCAGAAAAAACATCGTATCACCATGTAATTAAAGACAGTATGATAATGCATTTGCACAAAGGAGAGTTTGGATGCAAATTAGGTTCAAACATTTTTAATCTTGATGTTATTTAATTATTGACTGCTTATCATTATAAGCTCAAAATGAGCTTTTATGTTTATATTTTTACTGTTGTGTATGACATTTATGTGAGTGATTAGCACTGTAATGGTTCGTGGATCACAGCCCTTGAACATGAAGTCCATTGAGGACTAGCAGCACACAGGGTGGCAACTGACTTTATCCATCCTCCATTTTTCCACTAGGACTTAAGATGAAATCATTTCAGAAGTGAAAAGTGTTACTGAAGCATTCTTTGCCATTATTATCAAGGTTGGCTGCCTGGCATTGTACTTCGTAAGGAAGATATCTCTCACTCCCTGGGAATTACCTTAAAGCCAACCAGGCACATTATAGGAAATTAGGGGGTGATGTCATGCATTAACTGGGGATACAAATGTGTAATACTGTGTATAACACTGTGAGAGAGATGATCAATATGACAGTAATTCATTTCTTCTGTCTTGGGTTGGTGGATTTTTTCTATATCACTACATTGATTTGGGATAATAGGGTGATGCTGGTGGAAGCAAAGAGTGGAGTAACACAATGGCCATTATTGCTTCCAAACACTCATAGGTAATTACAGGGCAACTGAAGAAATCAGCAATAGAAAACTTGTTAAGAGTAAGTTGAACCTCAGAAAGATAATAATCTACAGTGAGGAGGTTTTAAATTAGATATTCACCGAGAATGTAGAGAAGAGGGGGGTTGTAAATCAAGTGATAGTGAAGACTGAACAAACATTAGTCTTTGTAGAAAAATTAATAGATATTTGCTAAATAACTGGATGGGAGTGGGGATGTGTTTGTTTTTTAGCACACAGAGTACGATTCTGGTTTGGAAGTAACAGGTTGCATGGTAATAGCCATCTCTCTCTCTGGAGAAGTACAATGCCAAGTGGTAAATGCACAGACTCTCCTGACCTACTTCAAGAGAATCACTTCATTCTGTGCGGATCCCGCTCATGGCATGAAGCTCAGATAACAATAACCGAAGTTGAGGAACTTGGAAAAGAACTGTAGCTGACCCACCAACTTTGACACCAGCATCAGAAAGACCTCTTTTAGCATGGGCTGGATTTGACCTAACAAGCTAGAGGTGAATGCTATACATCCCATTACCAATCTCCAGAGATCCAGTACATCTTTTATATCTTTTATTGGAAGTTAATGGCCCTGTAGGACACTGCTAACAGATTTATAAAACCACCAGGAATTCTTTATTTAGGCTTCTAAAGTACTCTAGCTTGAACTTCTGGCCTCCTAATTTTGGTTTTCTCACTTTTTGTGACTTTCAAATGTGTGTCTTAATATGAAAAGATTCAAGAACATGTCTAGATGAAGCTTTAACCCATTCCGTACTTTCTGTAACAGTGAATTAAACCCGTCTTTGAAATACCTTTTAGCAGTGGAAAATTTCAAGAAACTTCACTGTCACCCCATTTCAACTCCCCCTTTGAAATTCTTTCTCCTGCTGTGGTAAGTTTAGTAATGAGCATCGAATTTCACTTCAGATCACAGGCTTTATATAAGCCTATGGTAAATTAATCTTTCTCTTTTTACTTCCTTATTGTAACACTAAGCTTCTGGAAAACAATATGTGTTGTCATGAAATACTACTATTTACTAAAGCTAAAAGGATACCTGATTCTTTTAGGTGAATGCTTCTGAATATCTCTTCACTTGTCTGACTTGAACTCTGGTTTCTTTGGTCAATGCAGTCATCTATTGTCCCAGGAAGCCCTTGCAATCCATTGATACTCACCACAAAGCAGCAAACTTGCCTTTCATTTTAGTATAAAGTGTATTGGGCTTTTATGATAGTTTCCAAAATGCTTCTGACTCCACTTGTGAAGATTCTTAACTGTAAGAATGGGTGAAAAGGGAGAGTCACTGAATCCTAGAGATGCAAGAGAGAAAAGATAGGGGAGTACAGAATCAGAGTTTCTCCTTAACGTTCTTCTATCCTTTTTTCACTGGCAAAATCATTGAGCAAGATTATCTGCCCTGGATAAAAGCTGAAAGCAGAACTAGAATTTCTAAACAGTGAAAAGTGAAATGGAAAAAACATTCTGTTGCAAGCATCCCACTAAACTCCTCTGCCAATGCCTTCACCTTCCTCTTTGGGAAAAGAGTCCTCCTCTATCATGGCATTATCATTGCAGGAATTAGAAAAGGAAGATGACCTTTCTTTTCACTTCATAGCTTTCTTCGTGCCTGTTTTACAGAGAGGATAAAAGTCAGTGTAATGAAAATTCATTCTTCAATGTAGGTGGTCACATTATAATTTGTTTGTTCAGTCCCTGCTGTTAATCTATGATAAAGATGCTAACACAGCCCTCATTGCTCCCTTCTCTGATCTGAGAAAGGTACATCTGCTCCTGTCAGGCAGAGAGCCCCTGTTCACTGAATGTCTCTGGCTTACTCTGTATTTCTAAGGGGTTGATTTTTCCATGGTCCTACTCCCTTACAGCAGGGAAAACCGTAATGAGTAGGTTTAATATTTTTCAGGCCCTGACCCTTTCAAAAACTGCCTTTTAGGACTTTCTGGAAGATTTATCTACTTGTTTATTTTTCCACAATATTTGTAAGCTCTAGTTTTGCAAAATGTTATTATACAACTTTTCTGAGTAAAAGCTGACAAGCTCCTGTGACCTCATTCATGAAAAGGATCTAAATAAAGAAAAATACACTATAAACAGGAACTCAGTATATATATATAGAATAAAATAATAAGGTACTGTTAAAATACCCTTGGAAATATTTCCTGGAATTATTTTGGTTTCTGGAATCTCCTAGGGATATATCATCATCATCATCATCATCATCATCCTCATCATCATCATCATCTCAAATCCTCTCATGTTATACCTTGACTTCACTGTAATATCATCAGTATTAATCCACAGTAATATCCCAGAATACAGTTCCAGATCTTCAAAATAAGTAATATCCTAGTTTACACACAAAAGCATATTTCTTAAGATTAAATTTTAGATAACAGTTTATATTGCTAAATTTTCACTAAAAATCTACCTGATTATTCAAATCAATTCCAGATGCTCTTTCCAACACTGTTGCTACAACGGTGATATCAATGTACCAAATTTTCCCATTAACAGCTCTGCTTGCCAGGATGCTGCATTCATTTCTAGGCAAGTAAAATCTTATGGGTGCATATTTACAAATTCCAGAATTAAAAGTGTAATGGAGGAGATAAAATTTAGGACTGAGTTTTCAAATGAGATCTCATTAAAACCAGGATAAATGTCCCCCAATAAAATGTGAATGTGAAGTAGAGGGTATATTCCTAAAAAGATTATAGAAGTAAAGCTTTCAACAAGGAGAAAACATTATATGTGTGTGCATATGTTCAGAATGCCACTTGGAATTTTTTTCCCAGTGTGCCCTATTTTTCCTTACTATTCTATTTGTAGACGATAAAAAGTGAACATGTGATATTGACAAATTAGTGACAACTTTTAAAACCTCTTAATCTGCTTTGGCTTACTCCTCTAAACTGGAGTAGGAAATAGAATGACAGTGCCCATAATGACATTTAATGAAAGCAACATTTTTCTTCCTGATTGGTGCCTGAGAGATAATATATGGGTCAAATTGAAAAGAAATAGGCGCAAGTTAAATTATTCACGGTATTCACTGAGGAGTGACTAACCTACTATTTATATTCTTTCTGAATATATCATTATGTCTCAGGCTCAATTTGCAAGGTTCTATTTGAAGTCAATGGACTCCAGAGTATACATTTTGTTCATCTAAAAAGTCTGATAACTCAAATCATTGGGTTATTACGTAGATTGGGGAATAACCGAAGTAGATTTAACTACGGTCAG
This sequence comes from Zonotrichia albicollis, assembly GCF_047830755.1. Lineage (NCBI taxonomy): Eukaryota > Metazoa > Chordata > Aves > Passeriformes > Passerellidae > Zonotrichia > Zonotrichia albicollis. Next base: position 77,307,380 of record NC_133821.1, on the reverse strand, counting down.
TGTTAAGTTGCAAGAAAATGTATTTATATAACATGTTTCTATTCAACAAATATACACAAAACATTTAAACATATCTACATTCAACAAGTGGTGGAAGGCTTGTTGCATTGATGAATTCTCTATAATGAATATATATAAAATGGACAGTAAGGGACCAGATTTCAAAAATAAGATACACTTAACCCGTTTCATTATTTTAAATACAATTCCTGGAGAGGAAACAAGCAAACAAAACATACATGTAATTGTTTCCATTTTTATGCCTTTGCAGCCATAGAAATAGATATGAATACTGCTGATATAAAAGATTTGGAAAGGTTTCTTCTTTGCAACTGAATGAAATTAAATGTTTTGCCAATTCTGCACTTATTTTTATTCAATAGAGAGTGTTTCCTGAGTTTAAAAAATGCCAATTTTACAATTTAAATATTTACTTTAAGTATTTTGATATTTGAAAATTATTTGGAAATAGAACACATTGCAATGATAGCTTTGACCTTGTTATCAATTACATTAATATTTAGCTTGGATACAACAGAAATGTTTATGTGTGTTGCTGAAGTACAATATGAAGTGTTTGCCACTTCAAAAATCACTCCGAAAATTTGGTATTCAAGATGAAATATATTTCCTAAGGATTCTGCTCTTTGCTTCTCAGTATTCCTCTTTCTGAATAAAGTCTAGCTAAAATGAGAACAATATTTTTAATTAAATACACCAAAAGGGCATAAACTAATTTCAGAACAAAATCTTAGAAGAGGGACATATAATACAGAGATTATTTAAAGATATTGGTTAATGTCTGATGTCTCTTTTACTTAATCTGGAGTAGGGATTAAAGGGATTTTATGAGGAAAGTACAGTATCACAGCCTCCCCTTTAAAATGTGCCTTAAGCTGAGATAATTGGAAATCTTCAAGCACCCTAAACAGAGCTAAATCAGATACATAACATGAGGGGCATCATTCTCCACCTCCTGGATCAGTCATTCCCATTTCTGCACTGCTCACTCTAGAGGACCAGAATGTCTCAAACATTCTGAGGGTTGTTACAGGAACAGAGATCAGAGGAGAGGGTCCATGGATGTGGGGCAGTGCTGTTCTAGCAAGCTTCCTGCTTCGCCTTAAAACTTGTGCTCAAAGCCATCCTGCCTCTCTCAACTCACTTCCTGGAGAAGAGTTGGATGTGCCTGCATGAACAAAACAGCCTGAAAAACCTAGTTTGCATAAGAGATGTGCACCAGGTGAATGATAAAAGGGAGCAGACTGGCAGCCCTCTCTCTTTTAACTGGCTCTCTTTCTTCTCTTTCTCTTTCTTTGTCTCCCAACCCCAGCTCCAGAGGGTCCATGTGGTGGAATCAATGCAAAATCTAAGAACTGGTGGTATTCTTTTTTTTTTTTCCTTTTCTTTGCCTGGGCAAAACACAGCTATCATATTTTACCCCACAATTTTGTTGTGTGAAGGCGTCTTGAGGCTTGTGAGCCAGCACCTTTTGATGAGTTTGTTGTGAGAAATGAGAATTTAATGAATTGCACTGTACCATATTAAGGGCCTGGTAGCCAACACTTTTTCAGTCTATATAGTGGGCTGGTTGCTGGATTCATGTTGTGACTGTGTAATAAAAACACAAGCATTCTCACACGTGGTCCAGTGTCTTTGCTCAGCCTGATGAGAATTTACAATGAACATAACAACCCTACTGACTGATGGTGACACCCATTACTGCAGTCCATGAGCTCTGGACACTTGAGGGTGAGGGCAAGTGAGTCAAACCTCCAGAGGCACAAGCTAGGATCCAGTAGTTCATCTTGCCTTTTGATCTTGTCTGATGTCTCCAAATCAGAGGGAAAAAAAGAATGTGTTGTTAAAACAAAAGGTCTTAGGCAGTGTCAGACAGCGTGTATTTCTGATCACACAACCAGAGGAAACATTCAGTACCAATAATCTTTTAGGAAAGTATAATCACATAACATCAGTGTGGGCTGTGGCGTCAGGAAAATACATTGGGGTGTCTTTTAGTGAGAAAGTCCCATAAAACACATACTCTTTTGTACAGTCATTTTTATATTTGCTTCATTTTTATCTTAAAAACAAGTTATGCTGCATATGAAGGTATTGGGAAAAATAATTCTTTAAATAATGCAGTCAATGAACAAGTCCTTCCTTTATCTGATTACATCTCTTCTAATCTTATTTAAATACATTAGCTGCTCAATTATGATGAACTAGAAATGTTCCACCCTCTGGTACTTTTTTAATCTAAATATTAAATTTCTGAATTGTCCTATCCTAATGCATTTTGCATTAATTCTTCTTAAAATTACAGTTGACTTCCTAAATAACCGCTGGTTCTAATCTTATTGTAAGAACTGTTTTGCAAGGGAGACTATATAGTCCTTAGTCCTTCATTAGCACTGGTGAGTTCTCTGCATGCTGCAGAAATACCAAATGCAGCTGAGGCTTCCCAGGGGGTTCATCTCTCCCTAATTCATGTCCAAACCATGAGTGCCTGTCTACAGTTTCTGTAGCTGGTAATAGACACTTCTTCCTCAAAAAAGGAATGGATGATCATATTTTTTAATTCATACTTAATTCCTGATTAAGTTTTCCTGCTATTCCATTTTGTCTACAAACCTACCATAGATATAAACCTCAGCTGGAAGAGAATTATCCAAATTTTCTTGACACACTCAGCTGCTTTCAGCACAAAAATGGTATATGTGAATCACAAGTTACTTACTTATATTTTAACGCCGCAGAAGTGCAAAAAGACCTTTTTTTTCTGATTCTACAGCATACACCACTATATGTTCAGGTGTTTGAGTAGACCTGTTTTATGTTATTATTTCTGAGTAATAAATATTAATATTATCTCGGCATTGCTTAAGCGTTCTAGCATTCTTTCAGAAGGCTCTGCATGTTGCTGTGTGTGCATACATACACACCAAGGAAGAAAAAAAGAGGAGGAGAGAGAAAAATAATGCAAGTGCTATTAGGAAAATAAAAATAATGACAATAAAAACATCTTGTCTGGTAAAATTAACAATTAGAAACTAAAACATAGTAGTACCTGGTTTGAGTGTCTGGAAGCTAGTTTCCAGCAGAAATGTTTCATTTCAGTTCCTATTTCAGCTGCAGTACAGAGCTGTTCTCTTTAGCTCTGTTCTCCATTAAAGATTGCAACTAAATTCCCATAAAGGAGGCAGCTCTTTAAAGGTGGACTATTCACTTATTTATACCTATTCTTTTTGCCATTTTTCCTTGCTTGTGCTTCATATTGAAAAAATAGACTCAGGCTAAGAAACACACAAACAGACCAAGAGAATTGGACAGAATGAAATAGTAGGCAGTTTTACTGTAAAGCAGATAGCAGAAAGATATCATTTTTTCTGCCTCCTCTGTTCCTTTGAAATGGTTCTCCAAAATGGCTTTCCTGAAGTCATTTTTTTCTTTAGAGCTATAACTGTGGGTATTCTGTCAGCTTCCCCTTTCTTTTATACAGGTTTATAGTTCTCTATAAGCAGAATGCTAAAAGCAAGTACAGTAAAATGTCAGGGCTGCAGTCATTTCATAGCTACGGCAAGTTGCCAGGTTATTTACACATAACTCTGAGTATTTGCTAACATGGAAAAAGTCGTTCTTCCATGCCTTTAAAAACATGAGTAGTTGCAATATAGAGATACAAATGGATAAAAATAATATAATACAGTGATTATGCTTTATCTAAATTAGAGATGCTAATGATTTTTTTCAGAATATGGTTTTTGGAAGACTTTCTATATATGTTCATAATATAACATTAAAATACCATAATTCAGTTGTGTTTTCTCTTCTAGATAACAAATGAAAGATTATCTCTTCACATGAGAATACTCTAAAACAAGGTATTATCTGAATTGATGAAAAAGGTTTTATGAACCTGAGCTTTACAGAATATATCCTCTAAAAACGTCACTTGTCTGAGACACCAGATAAACATCACATATCCTTCCCCAGCCAGTGTGGGAGCACAGGTCTCTCTTGTTCAGAAATGGAGACTTCTTAGCTCAGGTGGGGGCCAGCAGTCACACAGCTCTGACTCATTGTCATCTTTATGAGATAGCTCAACAATGCTTAAAAATTAGTGATTCATATCATGTGAACAATAATTACTTGTAAAATATTCTGCTCAGGTTAAAATGACTAATGTCATAAGTCTAGATATATTGAGATGTAGATCAGCAAAACTGATTAACTGGCAACTCCATTCAGAAGAAAAATAAAGTAGTTCTGTTTCAAGCAAATAACCAATATTCCAAGCTCATCTGATAGCATTATAATAAATGGTTAAAAGCTCAAGTAGTTAACATTTCTCTCCCTGTCTGAACAGGTAGAAAATTAATCCAAGTGCCTCTCTGAAAATGTCTTGTTCCCAGTGCATAAAATACAACATGGAGATTGCAGGCACAAATATCTCATTAAGTATAGAATAAATATCTTGGAAATTCTTGAATGAAATCAGAGGTTAAAAGCCATTATAAAAATGATGCTATTGTAGTAATGTAATTGTACTTTTCTAATTTCATAGTCACATCATAAACTGCACAATAAGCTAATATTTCATTGTACAAGCACCACACCAAACAGTGTTGAGCCATGATTACCTCAGTTCTGCCACAGCACAGGCAGACCTGTGTTTAAGCAATCTTTCTCTCAACACATTTTCTCTTATTTATGCTCGCTAGTAATACCTACCTGAGAACGCAGTAATTACCTTAACGTCTGAGGAATTTTTGAGGGAATATGGCGATATATCAGTGTATACCTGACAACCAGGCTCAAAATGTATTCAAGCACTGGCCTGTGTAATTAGAAAGAAGAAAGACAAAAGGATAGCCAGTTTTTAGGAACGGCTTCATTTGAGCCAACTTGCACTGGAGCTCGCACAGCAGGGCTGCTGCTCTGGTGAGGAGAGGGTCACACAGACAGGCAGCTGGCAGGAGCTGTAGGTATCACAGCCCCAGCCAGAAGGTTTGGCTCCAAGTGCTAGGTCTGGTGCTTGCCCCTCCTCGGTTCACATGTTCAATCCTCCTCCTGCAGCTAAGACTCTCCAGTCAGAGCTTTCCAACCCTGGAGCTTGAATTTAGTTCCCAAGTCATCTTTAGGCTTTTATATGATTAACAAAAGTGCTGAAGCCTGAGAGTTGCTGTTATAATCAGGTCAATTCCTGCTTCCTGATGCTGCTAAATCACAGTAAACATCCCTTTTGCCAAAACTTTTTTGCTGACAGCAAGTGATGGGAAGAAGGAATACGCTTATTTATATTCCACCTTCTCCCCTTACATGTACATAATGCACTTAATCATAAGCAGCACTCCATTATTTCTCTGCTAATCCTTCTCTGGGAGCTACACAGGGCAGACCCATAGGCAGCTAGATGCCTCTGAGATGGACAGTACAGGCCTTGTGTTCGGATGGCAATTTTTTATTCCTCTTGTGTTACATCACCTTTCACTGCTTCAGCTAATGCATGTTGACAAAGCATAAGGGTCTGCGTCTATTGCTTGTCTTTGTTATCCATTCAGTGGCTCAACCTGTCCTCTCAGACAGGCATAACTGCAGGAATTCAGCTGCACTGTAACACTGTAACTCTTACTTGTAGAATTTGCTTCTTGATCAGTAAAGTATATCATTAAATCCATGTACATATCCTCCAGAATAACTTTGACTTCATTTCTCTTCAAAATATGTTCTATTTTCTTGTGCAAATTGTACAATAAAAAGTGCAATTATCATTAAACAAATAAAATCAGCAGCCTATTATTTTAAGTAGATCAACTCTCTTTAGAAAAATAATCTTTAGAAAAGTTTGTCATTATGTTAAACAATTCTATATGAGAGACTGTAATGAAAATATGAAAGCTCCTCTATGTAAAAAAATTCCTGCAATGTTTAAGTTTTATCAAAACCTGTTAGGCATTCAAATAGCTCCCTCAGCACTTGTCAAGAAAACAAATATTATATTTTGCAATTGTAATTTCTATAATAAGAATGAAAATAAAAAGGAGAAAAGCATATTGACATCTTTGCAATGAATAAGATCATGTTCTCTCTCTTTTTCCTGGCAATTTGAGAAAATACAATATTTAACTTAGAGGCTTGGAAGAAAATTGCTTCTTGCAAGTTCAAAAAATTAACAAGATTCCAACTGTTGCCATTTCAATGATTTTTCTTTAGTTCTACATAGCTAAGAGAATAGAGCAAGGAAAATTCCTATTTTTCCTTTTATGTATTAAATTTTCAGATCAAGGTATGAGCTTGGATACTTTCCAGTATAAGCAGAAAAAAAAAAAGAAAAAAAGGAGATATAAAATTTTTAAAATATCAATTCTTCACAAGAACAAATATTCCTGGCAATTCTATTAATCACACCTTATTTGATTCACTCGTGTCTAATTCAAGCTGAGGGGAATGGGATACATCTCAACAGCCTCATTTGGGAACACTGATGCTGTGAAGTGACACTACCAGAATGTTTTCCTTACCTAATGGAAATCAACATTTATTTTCTTTTTCAAATGGCATTTAGTACTGATGAATGGAGCCAACATATCATTCTGGAGATGCAATGTTTGATTTAAAGACTGTGAGGGGCATTTTTATCAGGCTTGGTGTTCTTTGCTTGGATCAGGCCCCAGGTCTTTTGGTTACCCCCGGTCAAAGAGAATATGGCAGGGGGTTTTCCCTACAGACACTCCCCCGAAGGAGGGGAAGCTGTCTTCTGCCTTTGGGCTGACCTTGACAATTGATATGCTCTTTTCAGGGGCAAAGCAAAAATGCACAGGACACTTAATATTCCTTGGAAGCCCCCAGTTTCAAGCTGAGTAAAAGATCTCAGATGTGTACATTCAAAAGAGTTGCCCATATCTCCCTTACTCTGAACAGAGTTTTTTTCAGAACAAGGCAAAATGTATTAGTTGGTTAGCTTGAGTTAGCCTTAAACAAAACCAGGAAAATTAAGTCTACTTTTGTGCATCTTTTTGACTCTTTTTTTGTTGCTTCTCTCGCCTCCTGATGTATTCCACAACATTTCTTGTTATCCACAACAATAATGTTTAATGTCAGGTTTTGTTACATTTATTCTCACTATTGTCCAGCAGAACAAAAAAAAAAAAAAATCTTTTTTTCTTAGTATCTTTTGTATCTCTGAGAAAATTCATGTCAGACATTGAAAATATCTGTATCTCTACCAAACAAATGATATAAATTTCTTCTGTCCCAAAACATCATAACAGCTTTATATCCACTGAATAAAAGCACAGTTAAAGAAATTGAATATAGCTTCAAGCAACCAACAGAGAAATTTGCAACTTGGTCTATAGGGACTGATAATCTCTAAATTGAAGGTTTACACCTAGATTTCTAAATGAATAAGATGTGGGGCAGGAAGAGATCCAGGGTTTGAGTTATTGACAAATCTGCTCCACTGTCCCAGAGACACTAACATCACAAAGTGGTTGATCCAGCAGGATCAACCAGCAGGATTCCCACTTCATTGCTGGGAATGCAGTGCAGCACCATGGGGATTTTTCCCACCACACCTATTTGACGCAGTGCAGGAGGGAGGAAAACTACCTTCTGATGACAGCATTTTGGGGTGTTCTTTTAGCCTGAAATATCATGAAATGCAGTGGCAGTTGGAAATGACGCAGAAAAAGCACAATCTGAGACAGAGCAGGTACAGCTAGAGCTTTGTTAAACAATCTAATTTCTTTTTCAGACTGATGAGCTTTCCTCCATTTACCAATCTTAAAAGATAAAATATAACTATTTAAAATAGAAGCAGTAATAGTATATGCTGTGCACAACAGAAATTTCAAAACTTGCGCATGTATAGCCATGAATAAGAAAAAAAAATATCAGCTGGGATTTTCCATGATTGTATTTTACACCTAAAATAGCTCTGAAAATATCATCTGCACATAATACCTCATGAATAAAATAAAATTTAAGATGTTAGCACCTACATCCTCACCAAAAAGTAATTCTAATTCTTTTTACATTGTTTGAATAGGTCTTTGATCAGCTTGGTCTGTTACTGTGTCCCTGCCCTCAGCAGGGGGGGACAGAACCAGATGATCATTATGGTCCCTTTTAACAAAAAATATGTGATTCTATGTGTATCTGTGATTCTATGAATCTGTGATAATTTTACAGAGCACATTTTTTATGGTTCACCTCCATTTACAAGAAAATGCTTGTTTTATGATTAATTTCACTTTGCTTTTTCTTAAATTCTGGGCAGTTTTGACCAACACCATAATTACCAATGATGTTTAACAAAATTTTTTTTCTGACAACGTAGATGACTCTGAATATCTCATCTGTTTTTCCTCATGTACAGCCAATATAGTCACTCCAAGAAATATTAAGCCACATGCCATGGCTCCTGTTTTATGAATCTTCCCTGCTGACCATGACCAGTACTGAGAAAATGTGGGGGGATAGAATGTAAGAAAATAAAGATAGTGCAGAAGGTAATCTCACACCTGAGGAGTTGCAGCTGTACCAATCACCAAAGATTAGGAGCAGGCCTGCCCTCAACAGGCCACAGCTTGTGTCAGATAAGGATGAGTGCTGTAAAAGAGTGGGTTAGCTGGATGGAGAGGGAGATGGAGTTTGTTGGCTGAGTTGTGAAGAAGAAGGAGCCAGTGCTGTGAGGAGCTGCCCATGAGCTATCATCTAAAAGGTATGGAACCTGTGCAATAAGACTGCAATGAGAAAAGAAATAAGAGAATATAAAAATGGAGGAGCTGCCCATGAGCTATCATCTAAAAGGTATGGAACCTGTGCAATAAGACTGCAATGAGAAAAGAAATAAGAGAATATAAAAATGTAGCAGTGAATATATGGACTCCTTGTGGGATGTCATGGTTTAGGAACCCATTCTTTTAAGTGTGAGTTATGTTGGGGAAACCATTCCTAAAACACAGGCCACTCCCCTGCCCTCTCTGATGAGAGACAAAAGGCAGATGTCATGGGTTGAGATAAGAAAAATGTACTGGAAACTGTTATAGCAAAAATGCCAAAAGCAAGAACAAAGATAGGATGACTTACATAGAAAATGCTCACTAAGCCCAGGACAATGGAAAAACAATGATAGACAGACTCTCAGTCTTCTGCATTTTCTCACCACAGGAAAAGAATGCCTTTTCTTCCAGGAGGTGAGAGAGAGGGAGTCTCTTTCTCTCATCTTTGGCAATGAAGAAAGACTGGGGTCTTGGCCATATCAACACAGCTCCAGGCCTTCCCCTGCATGATTACTGCAAAAAAAAAAAATTAACCCTTTTCTTGGCCAATATATTTCTATGGATATACCATACATATGGACAGCCAACAGTAACTTTAGAGGTTCAACTAATTTTTCATCTGTGGAGGGAATGAAGGCAATGGAAGAAGAGCTGCATCAAACTACTGGGGCATTCAGTGAAGTTTGACAAGCAGAGCCCACAAAAAAGCTCCAGCCTTAGTTTGTAAGCTGATTGCTATTCACTCAACAGGGGCGCTCATTGCAGCAGTCACAGCCCTGTGAACAATGTGGTACATTAGAGCTAAATTATGCACCAACACCCTGATTTATAGCTAAGAACTCTACTAAATTAAGTAGAAATTCTAAATTAAGGAGAAAATCGGAAATTAAAAGGCAAGGCTAATTTATTAGGAAATCATTTGCTAACCACCAGTATTATGGAAATAGATCTAAAAATAAAGCCCCAATGGAAAAATATATAACTAATGTGCAGGATTTTTGAAATGCAAGAACTCTTGGAAAGTTTAAGGACTCCCTAGGGCAGATGTGCTTCCCCACCCCCAAATACTGGATAATAACTTAAACTTTTACAACTAAGATTTTGACAGAGCTGAATGTTAAGATCTTTAGAAACTAATGCAAAATCCTATTAAATCTTGGAATACTGAGGAAATTCCAGAGTAGTTGAAGTAAGCTAATTTTCTTCCAGTATTTTAAAAGGCTACATAGTGACTCAAGTAATTATAATCCTGTCATCATAGCATCATTTATAGGCAGAAGGATGGAACAATTGGTATGAAGCTTAATTAATTTAAAACTAAAATAGGATAATAATTTAATTTATATCAATCAGATCTTGTCACAATAACATAATATAGGGTTGGTTTTTTTTTTAGATTTCTAAAGAGACTGATAAAAGCACTAGTTTTAATTTAATATGCTGCAGCAACCATGTAATTTTACTTGGTACCCAAAATTAATATAATTTAAAAGTAATGGAGCATAGATTAAATAGTAAATGAAACAAAATCAGGCCAGCACATCTCTAAAAATAAATGTAAAGGATAAAAACTTTATAACTTTTATATAAAGATTGATTCTCAATTCTAACTTTTTTTTATTTTTCAGCCATCTGAGAGAAACTGTACTATTGTTTGTGGTCAAGTTGGCAGACAGTAATATTTGTATGTAAACAATAAAATCGAGCCACTGATATTGAAGAACAGAGGTTTTGTAATAAATTCCTGTTTAAGCATATGTATCAATAAAAAAAGCCAGGTCATATAATTAGGAATAAGATTGCTAGCTCTACTTAAAGGTTTCTGAGAAATCTCAGTGTTTCTCAACAACAGACAAAATTTAAAGAGTAAAATGTAAATGACTGATTCAGGGCCTCAACACACAATCAGAATCATTAACCAGAGAAATTAATTATACAATTTCTATTTCTGACATCATGTCTTGTCTTTTGGCTACCTTCAGATTTGATTTTGATAGCTAAAGATGTGTGTTCATAAACTGGAGTTTTAGAGAAAAATCATAGAAAAGCCAGAAAACTGCAAACAAGTAACAATTATTTCATTTTTCAAATAGTAATTTAGCAGTTGGTTGTATTATTGTCTGTGGATATATACACAGATAGAGACCAGGAAATGACTGTCTACTTCTTTTCCTGCTTACCATACCTGTTATATAAACATCTCATATCCACAGTTTGAAACAAGAGGAATCTATATTGGTTCCAAAAGACTTTTTTTCTAAAATAGTAAGAGCTTTGAGTGTTTGAAGCATGGCATGAAATGATTAATGTTTTCATGAATGATTTCTTTTGTATTCAGACTATTTTTTAAAGTAAAATATATTATGTATATATTATTTCAGAGATTAATTTAGAAAAACTTCTGTGATCTGGGTGATATTGATGAAATCATGTTCAAGGAGCTTAATGTTTCATGGTTAAAATCTATTAAATTAAATCTTATAAAATCTGAGGAAGATGGCATCTTATTGATCTTTCATTGTCTTACTCTTTCCATATGGCTTGTGTGATTTAGTAGGCTTCTTGTGTATAAGAAGTTTTAACTTCTGGGTATGAAAATATTTCACTAGCCCTAACATTCTTTCTTACAGTAAATACTATTTTCTAAGAGCAAGCCCATTTTTCTAGAGAAATGGAGATGTGATTTAACCATCTGGAAAAAGTACATTGCACTCATATGATCTACACAGCCTTTCTTCTGTTTTCTGCGGCCAATTCTAGGGTCATTTAGCTCTCATTTTTGCAATGGGTATACTCTTAATAAACTTTCCATTTTCAAGGAATAGTTATAGTTTTCCAGTCCAGTTATTCTAATTTAGTTCTCTTTTATTCTTTTTTTCTTTCCTGAGACTTTCTCTTGTATTTAGAATTGTTCAAAACATAGTGAAGACAACAAGCTCTCAGAAATTGAAAGCTGCAATACACAGGAAACACGATCACAGCTATTAGATTGTGACATCAATCATGTTTGCTAGTCTAGATGAAAGTAGCCAATAACAAGGAAAATGCATGCTCTATAACACAATTCATTAAAATTACAGCCAATTACAGGACATAATCATGCATAACATAACTCATAAACAAAACCATGGTGCAGTTGTGTGCAACTCTGGAAATACCATCCAGCCAATCAACACATACAGGTGGCTTGATAGCCACAGTGAAGGTAGTATTGCTGAATATGGTCACAGACTAGAGAATCTCTCACTGCACGGCCCAATGCCTCTGTCTTGTTCACTTTTTAGAGGAAAACTCTGAGAGGATCTTTGGGGCAGATATACAAGCCCAAGACTCTTGCACTGAACAGGGATTCTGTTGGCTTCAGAAGGAAAGCTGTGGTGGAGCAGCAGATTGCAGAACAGGACGCTTCCAGAAGGAGTTAACAAAGAAAGACTTTCATACAGGTGAATTACAGCATCTTTCTTCTATACAGGGGTACATCACTGGGGTAGAAAGATGGCTGTATTTGCAGGCAGGCCACATCTTAAAGAAAAGATAGTTTGGGTATTCTTGCAGGCCAAAAAATTCTATATGGGGCAGAAAAAGTGTGGTCATGGATTGAGGAAAAATGAAGTGACTGAAAAAACATACTGAGGAAATGTACTATACAGGTCATCTACAATAATCTCCAGAGAAGTCCTGAGTAATTTAAGGGAAGATTTTCCAAACCAGAGGCATACTTGAACACATTTGTGGAGTTACTCACATTTTGTAGAGATAACAAGACCAGGGAGATCAAGGTGATGTGTAAACTGTGTGTGTTTTCTTTCATTTCCGTTTTATCTGTACTTTCATTTTACTGGAGTAGCTCATTCCCCCAAAGTGAAAAATTAAGCTTACTGTAGTGTTTATGCTACCTATAAAGTCAGGTTAGACAAAAAGTAGCCTCTTAGAAGATGACCTTTCTTGGGCTAATATGTCAAAAAAGAAAATTATATACACTAGGAATAGAATAACTAGAAACATACTTGTCATTTTGATATATTTCTTAGAAATAAGAATCACAAAGTTCACTAGGAGTTGATAAAAATTGCTAGCACGCCAGAAAATTATTTGTTCCTATGTGTTTGTTGGAAACAGGAAGGTGGCTTGCTAACTATGATCTTTGCAATCACAGAGGGAACTACAACTTTAAGTTTTTGGGTCTACAGTTTAACATGTTACAAGAGTGGAAATGAAGCTTAGGTCGGCAGTGCTGCAAATCAGAGTAAAAGTGATATGTTGGATGAGTTTTTATTTTCTGGGGAATAAATCTATATTGGTTCATAGATCTGCAAATACAAATCTGTTCTTCAAGAACAGATCTCTTCCTCTTTAAAGAACAGGTCTACAAAAATACCCTAAGCATTAGAAAAGCACTTTAAACTCCAGTGTCCAAGTCATCTAAGGAGTTATCAAAATGCATTTAGCATTTTCTAGTAGTGAATGGGAGAGCTCATTTGAACAGTGATTCAGCTTTGAACAAGGGGTCAAGCTCAGCCACAAGATGTGAAATCAATTTGTAATAAATTTCCTTGAGAAATGGGCAATTTGCTAAAGGGCACAAAACGCCAACTTGTTAAGAAAAGCATTTTAAATATCCAGCGAAGGATCAACCCTGCCCATTCTGTGGGAGATGACGTGTAGTACAAGGACACTAGGAAAAAGAAGAGCATGCAGCCAATATTTTGAAGCAATTTGGCGGTTCTGAGTGTAAGGGATGAAGATGTAAAACTGGAAAAAAATTGACAAGATTATGCATTTTTCAAGGTGTCTGGCATCATATGTCTTTTTCCTCTGTGAAGGGTTGCTGCCAGTCTGGTCTACAGGTGGTCAATTAAATTAGAGGACAGACTATTTAACAACACTGCTACTGCTTACAGAGTTCCTTCCCCACATTTCCTGCTGTAGGAACCACATAATCCATGACTTGCAGTAGTGGAATTAATTGTCTAAATACATTACTGTGTAAGGTGCTCCCTTCTATGTCTTCATGAGAGGACCTTAAAACACAGGATGTTGTTACTGAGTTAACAGGGCTTAATTTATGATCACCAGTCATCTGCCTCTTCAAAATGCAAGGAAAATCTTCTAAGGGAGTAGGAAGCAATGCTGTTTTAGACACAAAAGGATTGTATAATATTTGTTTATAATCCTTTAAAAAGCTTCATATTAAACTGGACTTTCCAAACAAATCAAGATGAGACTTGAGTTAAAATCAGTTCCAATGTTTTCAGAGGGTCTGTTAAACATTTTAGTAATTTTGATTATGCAGTTTCTAATTTGAGATTAAGTACTGTGTAGTCTGACGTATATTTATTAGAAGCAAGATGGTTTCTCAAATAGACTTTACAAAATTAACTATACAAACCAATATAAATGCCACATGGTTCAAAGTCAATGTTCTGTGTAGGAGAATTCTGTATTTTCTCTACTGGAAAATGGCCATGCTCTTACTGCATCATTCACAGAAGTTTTGGTTTATATCTTGATTACCATTACACTTACTTTTCCTTTAAATGTGGGCTATAGGGCTATATTTTTTTATAGAATGAGAAGGTTTTAATTTTAAATTAAGTGTTTGCTAAATTACATCTCTCTATTATTTGTTTCAAGAATTGTAATTGTAATTCAGGAAAGTCTTTATTATTCCCCCTAATAATAATGAAGAGCATTACTCTTTAATCATTGTTTGATGGATTACAATCAGCATGTCTAGAAAAAGTTCATGTTTATCTCCTAGTAAACTAGCAAGCAACAATTATTCAGCTTGTCCTTTTTAATAAACATTTATTTATTTAACAAGGAATAGAGAACTCAGAAACTCACAAAAACACATTCTCAGATGACAAACAGATCAATAGTGCTACACCCAAAATTGCTTGGATGTATCAGGGAGATGAAAGAAATTAAGCAAAGAGGTAATTAATAAGAATTTTTACTGGTTTGATTGTATTTAATTATCTTATCCTTTGTAGAAAAGATTTAAAGAATTGATTCCCTTCTACATACAGAGAATATAAATATTTTCATATTTCTTGTACTCGTGTATTAAATTTATTGTCACTGTTCCCCTTACACTTTTTTTGTAGAGGCACAGAGCAAGACCTAGCATAAATTCCAGTTATATTTTATTGATTCCTCTCCACACAACAGCTTTGCACAGACAAATAGAATGAATCCAATCTAATGTAATGTAATAGAAAGTTTATTTCTAAAGTCAAATGGCTTCTTTTACCAGTTATGACAAAGAATCAGAAATAAAACCTCTAGCAGTTACTCATACACTGAGATTTTACTAACTGTCTTATTTTGTAAATCTTGGATCATTTACTTCTTATTTAACTCCTTTAACTTTACAGTGTTGAGAAAAAAATTCAAAGACATTTTTAGATGTCTGTACCTAAGACTTTGCACCTGATTTTTTAAGGTTTTTAAATCTGTTGGAATTTTTTTTAATTTTTAATTTTTTGTGGTATTTTTGGGGAATATGTAATAGATAAGTAGACAGAAATTCAAAAAATAGAGTGAAGAAGCAAGACTGTAGTTTGAGTGTATGTCTGAAGTTTGGTCCAAGAGTACTTGACAAGATTCTGTCCCCTGAGAAATGTCCTTCCATGTATTTCAGCAGAGATATTATAAAGAGAACACTGTGAGGAGCAGCAGAAGGTATGCCCTTGCTATAGCCCTGGAACATACATGAAACTGATACAATCATCATTGTGCTGATAACCCCCTCTTTCTCATTCATTTAATTAATAAGCTTCTCTGTATCCATGCTCTGCTGGTGTATTGTTTAACAGTTAGCAGGTATTGACCCTATGTTAATCTGTGTTTTGAAATATTGTGAGTGAACATCCTGCATAAGTCACAGAATGATTGAGGTTTGAGGTTTCCTGGTCCAAGTCTCCCTGCCCAGGGACAGTCAGCTTGGCAAAGTTGCACAGGAATATGTTCTGTAACTTTAAACTTAAGTTTTGAGCATCAATATGATTACAAACTCTATGGTGTCTCTGGAGAACCTGCTCCAGCAGTTAAACACACTCACAGTATAGAAGGGGTTTTTGTGTTCTGGTGACATTTCCTGTTTGGTTTTTGCTGCTGTTGTTATTTGTGCCCAATGCCCAATCCTGTCAGTGGCAAGAAGCCACTGGCTTCTACCAAGTGTCTGGCTCCCTCTTCTTTCCCTTGCATCAGGGATTTATCTATTTCCCCCTAAGCCTTTTTTTCTCCAGGCTGAACAGTCCCAGCTGTCTCAGCCTCTCTTCACATGAAAGATGTTCCAGTTCTTTTAGAAGAGGTGAGGGAGAAAGATGACATCTCAATATTAGCAGTAGATCTGGATGCTGTATTTGTTTATTTGTTTTAAAAGATTGATTGAAAAGTCTTTTTCTTTCCAGTATTATGGCTTGGAGAAGCCAAATGAAGCTCAAATTTGCTGTTTGTGCCTGCTGCTCTACTTTTTGTATTCTAAGCAACATTTTTCCACTGCCCATGTTTATGTTCCTAGCAAGTGATTAAACGTTTTCAACAAAATATAAAGAGTGTATTTGTGTGCGCATTTTTTTAGTAGATCTCAACCACTTTAGCTGCATTTTTGGCAAACTTCATTCACTTCATCTTCTTGGCATTTCATTATATTTTGTGTGATCACAAAATCAACTCTCCAGCAACAAAGCAAAATACGACTCTTTGAAATAAATGTTGTCATTAACAAGCCATGCCAGGCGCAGTGACAGATTTGCAGCTGTAATGAATAACATTTCCCGCAAAGTTCTCCTGTCTGACAGAAAAGCTGTGACATTACTGCAGGCAACAGTGTTGGAAACTAAAAGATTGATTGATGCAAGTAGATAATTGAAACCTCAGCACTGTCACATGAATGCCAACCTAACAACCGAGCTACCACTCTACAACAACATTTATCATACAACAGCCTCTCCATGAGTGGCACACATGCAGAGAAAACATGGAATATTTCTTCATGACTATGACTTACTGCTAATTTATCCTAACTAACTGATTAATGAAGTCTTGATCCCTAAAACAAGAGTCGGTTCAGTTACCTCTGGCATCACAAGTTCCAAAATTCAGCTTAGAGCTGCTGGCAAAAGCCAAGAATACTTGTAGGAATGAGGTGAGCAGCACTTTGCCTTTGAGATGGTAAGCAATAACATCATTGTCACATCTGAGCTCCTGAAGTCAGATGCAAAAATGAATTTTTACTCTTGCTTAAATAAGTCAGTGACTGTCAGACATTCTGCAATTCTAAAATTTATGACTAATTAGTCCTTATGCAAAAATATTTCCTGCAAGGCACCTAAATGATTGGATGATGGTATAATTGTTTGTTTGAATGGATTTCAGAACACCCTCAAATGCTGCACCATAACCATAGTTATTTTAGATTCCAAAGTCATATTTGAACATGTCTGTATGGATACTTAAGATAGTTTGCATTTTTTTGGTCATAAACTCACAATAGATATTGGCTCATTTAAAATAATTTTTCGTCGTTCACAGCTACAGTTAAAGAATATTTTTATTATATGGCTTTCTCTCAAGAAAACTTATAACCCAAGTAATATCTAACATATACCATCCTTGGAATAACAGGTCTATAATGGATCTATATGAAGCCACTGGATCTAGAAACATCACACTGATTTGCAAAATTAAACAGTAATTTACAAGTCCACCTACCCTTAACAAGTAACTGATGAAAAATACAAGGGCATTTAGAAAAAGACCACTGAGTATGTGGCATTAGCAAATTGTCACACAGCAAAAGATCTGATTTTGTAAATGTCACTGGTAGAACTACCAGGTAAAGAGGACAGAAACTATACCTGTAAATCAGAAATAAATTTAAAAGAAACAGCATTTCCTTTCTTATTCCTTTTTATTTATACTTTCACAGCAAATATTTTAATTAATACTAAGGAAAAAAAAATTAAAATGTCAACCTGTTATAGTTTTATATCAGAAAAGATATGAAATTTCCCTAATAAAATATGGCCTGAAATAATACTCCAAATAAGTAATATAGTTTTTGTCCTCCTACTGATGTTAAATGTAATATATTTTTCCCTTTGCCAGGATTCTATAATTTATTTACAATAATTTATTTAATTAACATACACGTCTGACAGGAACAGTCCATGAGATGGGATGCCAGCCTCTGCTGAGAATTTGGCCTGTCTCTTTCTGCTTTTCGTTTACTGACTGTCTCTCTAGACATATCTTTCCTCACGTCCCCTTCGGGCTTCTTTCGATCTCCTTAAGATTTTTTTTTCTTTCACTTCCCTCCATGAGCTTTGTTTCAAGTGTTCCAACAATCTGTTGACTGATTCCCACAGTTCTTAAGCATTCATCACGTTCTAAAAAGCAGCTTTGGTTGACTTCACCAAGGACAGCACAATTTTGCCTGTGGTTATTCACATTTCCTTACACCCTGTTTCCATTTCATTTCATTGACTGGAAATTTGATTCCATTTTTTTCTGCTCTGGCCTGGTTTCCTTCATTCCTGCAATACTTTGCTCCTGTCTTTATCCTTTTGTGTTTTTCTGTCTCTCTTCTTTCCTAGTGACAAAGTAACAGAAGAGTACTGAAATAGGAAGCAGTGTTTTGTTTGGGTAGAACCTCTGAAAGAGTGAGATAAATACTGTCTGAGCTTAGGAAAGAATGAAGAGTCATAGAGAAATTTCTTTCAATGAAATTTCTTACTTCTTAACTTTAAAAGCAGTTAAGCCATTGAAATGCTCAATGAAATGTTCCGTTTCCTTGTTTATTTTAAGGACTTTTTTATTTTTATGCTTGTATTGGCTCATTATCTTTCATTACAAGCAGGAAGTTACATTGCTATTCTCTTTGACTTTAGATTTCATTTCATTCAGTATATTTTACTTCATACTCAGCTGAAAACCCCTCTTAATTTAATGCTGACTTTATTAGGAAACTAAATTTAAAGACGTTAAATAATTAAAAAAAACACAAACAAATTTCCTTTTCTGATCAAGTATTCATTTAGCTATTTTATAATCGGATCAATTTATCTGAAGTTCCTATATGTCAGAAAACTCTCAGAAATTTGTTATATGAGCAAGATATGTAAATTAATTCAGATTAAACTTAATAAATGGGTTGAGGTGTGCTGCAAGGCTCAGTCTCAGCTGGCTTTGATGCTTCCCTGGACACATTTCCAGACTCCCTGTCTGGTCCTGTTCTACAGCTGCAAATCTGCAAGTGGAGCAGGAGCCACCCTCCAGGGGCCACCAGCTCCCAGCCTTGACCATGCGGGAGTGCCCATTTTCCAACCTGATAAGCACAGACTTATCTCCTTCACCGTGGCTGGGGGTTCAGACTCTTGACATCGCAGGGTCTCAGAGGAGATCCATCTGCTACACTTCCCCCTTAACTCTGATAAGGAGGATCAGTGTGCTGACCTCCTCCCACAGTTTCTTTACCTGCTGGCAGAGGTCCCTCACCAGCAGCACTCAGTCACACAAATCTGCTGGGAAGGTAAATTAGACAGCAGCAGCTGAGGCAAACCAGGAAATGCTACATCTTTTTCTCAGGAGAATTAAAAAAACTTGCCTTGAACTCTCCTCTCCCCTATAAAGACTCATTAATTGAACTCACCGGATGTGCTGTGGAGTATCCTGTCTCTGAGTGTACTTTAATTTTTCCATTTCTATGCAAAAAAAGTCTATAAATGACAACAATAAGTAAAACTAAGAACATGATTAGTAGTTCATATTTTTAAATAGGAGACTGCAAGTACAAGAATAGAATTCTACATGATTGCAATGAAATAATATGCACGCTGTATTTATAAATAAAGAATTGAATACAGAGTGGAATAGTCATTAGAAAAGCTCAATTCATGTTGTGTTCCTATAAAAGAAGCAAAGTATGAAAAGGTAAGAGTAGGAATTTCTTCTCTTTGCCTTCCTGCAAAGAGGCTGTCTTGACATCAGTCTTTGTATTTTCCTTTCACTTCAAGTGACTACCCAAATCTTCCACCATCTGCTCACGGCCAGCCCTCAAACTGGCAAAAAGCAGACAGCTTTCCTAGAACTAAACCATAAAATGCCAAATGCCATATGAGACATACAGCTCCTTTTTTTGAAAAAAAACCAAAAAGCTCCTATATACCAAGCAAAGTAATACAATAAATAGATAAATAAATAAATAAATAAACTACTCTGAGAGAAATTAACTCTTAATACCATTAAAGTAATGAGGCATAAGGTCAAAGGAAAGGAAACGAGATTTTAAATTAGTATTTTCACTGTGGTGATAGAACCACTGCTGAGACCCCTAATCCATTCATGCTGACAGACCCATTATCTGCAATTATTCTTTATTCAAGTGTAAACCACCATTATGCATGGAGCTGTAGCTACTGCAATAAAAAATTTTTAAAGCCCTGTACTGTAAGTAGCAGCTGACTTCACCAAACTGCAGGGGCCAAATGTAAAAAAATATCCTTCCATTTTCAATCATAACTTGAGTTTTATTGAGTCCTTTTGAATAAATGAAAATAAAATACTTAAAGTCTCTGCTTGAATTTCAAACTTGTACCAGGGCTTAGGTTCAAAGTTTATTTACCTCTATCATCTGTATCCCCATTCATGTATGTATCCATGTGTCTTCTGAAATGTGTGGCCTCATGTGAGGCTCATCATTGAAAAGCAGTAAACAAAGATGGGTGTTGTGTTCTGCACTAAGCACAATGCTTTTGAGAGTTTTCTTTTGAGAAGAGCTGGTCCTGTCAGCTTCCATCTTTCTCAAACAATTGCAGGTTGTTCCCCAGAATGAAAGTAGCGCTTCTTCAAATTTTCAGTAATCTTATTCCTTTCCAGTCTTGACCCTAAAAGGATTATCTAAAAATAGAGTGAAATAAAGAGGAATATTTTGCAAACCTAGGAGAGATTGAAGAAACTTGCTTTCAAAGAAATCATTGGCTCAAGTATCAAAGGCTATTGACAAGAATAAGAAAATACATTAAATTACAAATAAAAGGGGGAAAAAGGAGACATTCTTGTTATTAAAAAAAAAAAATAAGAAAGCCTGTGCTATGTCATTGTTCACATCACGATGTCTTCCAACATCTGGTCACACCATAAAACATGATTTAGCTAGACTGGAAAAACTAATATGCTTATGCAAGCTTTCTCATTTCTGACTTCATTCCTGGGAAACAAATAAAAATAAGAAAATTAAGTATGTAGAGAATATAAAAATGTAGAATTGTTACCAGGGCTAAATAAATATAGAGACAGAATTATTGAAAATTAATAAAAAGCATATTTGCTTGAAGGTGTAAAGTACACATAAAGAGAGAAATGTAAACTATGTAAGAAAAAGTTCTCATACATAGCTGATACCGTTTTTGATCTCATGATGAGTATTCTGCCCTGTATTCTGATCTGTCACAGCATTATTATTGCATTTCTAAGTCTGAGCCCAAATCCTCTAATAACCTATTAGATATAGTCTTCCTTCCTGACACCAGAGAGGTCCTGTCTGAGCACAACTAGTTCATATCATGGCCATTGTGCAGAGACATACTGCATCAAAACTAATATATTGGAAGAAGGATTATAGGCAACCCTGGAAAAGTAATAAGCTGAAGAAATAACACTCTCTTTTCAAAACTCTAGCTTTATCATACGAAGTTCTTAACCATACAATCTGAAGATATAGCCTTTGTCTGATTTTTATCTCATTGAGTCTGCTTCAACCCTAAGGAGGCCAAGAGTGAGATCATCTCCTAATCTTCATTTCTTTTGCCCAGTGGCAGCATCCACAGCAAAGATCCACTTCAGTCACAGAAAGGCACCAAGGTACCTCTGTAAGGAAGACACAAGTCACACATGTGCATACAATCTGGTCCCTCGGGTTGATTTGGTGGAAAAATGATGTGGTCTTCATGTAAATGGTGGTGTCTCTAAAGATCTTGACTTACTTACGTTGAGAAGTCTGGTCTGAGCAGCTTAATCATATGCAGGCACATTTTCACCTACCCAGCAGAAGCCCCATCCGAGTGTGCAAGGCATTCAATTCCCTCAGTCACATCCAAATACATTGGAGTCACAAAGGATTTTCAATGAAATAAGCAAGAATAATTTAACAAGCAAAGCAGTATACTCTTTTCTAATTATATATTTAAAGAAAAAAAAACCTGTGTTTTTGTGGAACTGAACTGCTTCTAAAATGCTCTGTTAAGAACTGAAGCTAAGCACGGAAGATTTCAACCTTGATTTACATCTAAGTTTAGGAGAATTAAAGTAAACATACAAGTTTGCGCTGTAAAGCATCATGCAGCCTGAACGGGCTGAATCTACAATTCCTCTGCCAAAAACATGCTGTGAGACTAAGAGACCAGAAGGACAAAACAAAAGGAATTAGGTATCCTCCTATTTTTATACTTCTCAGACATTCTTTTCTTGAATATATAGCCCTGAGCATGACAGAGACATTTGGACTTTAATGTACATCTTAAAATTATTAATGGCACCTAGTTAAACTTCTTCATCACACAAGGGTAATGGACAGTGGAAATAGGCAGGGTATTCTTATGGCATTTAGTACGATGGCTTTAAAATATCTACAAACACTGTGTTAAGCATGATTTCTGTTTAATTGTTGTAGGTCTGAATCTGTCACACCCATCTCCCAAGCACATTTGCTGCTGAGCAAATTGCTTGTAGTCTTCTCACTGAAAAAAAGAAAAGCCATTGTTATAGTAGCCACACTGACATGAGATATAATTTTAAAGGGAAGTAACTTGTACAGATGGTACAGTTTGAATTTTTCAGTTTCATTTTTTTCTTACTTTTTCAGCTGATAAAAGCATTTCTGGGTGTGTTAAATGTAAACTGTTCAATAAAGGAATATGAAATTCAATTCCTTTGGGTATAATATGATATAATTTCACAATTCTTTAAGCAATATGTAAAAGGTCAAACAAGCATGAAAATTGTAAAAATATCCAAAATAGGAATGATAGCCAAATGTAAAAACAGTAAAAAAAGATAAAAGATAGGTAATTTATACAATTGATGTGAAACCCGTTAGATTTACCGAGTAATTCATACGTGCAGTTCTGTGAAAATCCAGAATAATCATTCTGTGATCTCAAAAAAATTCTTAAGACTTCTTCATTCTGTGCCTTGCACCTTTCCCTTCCTATATTGAATGGGCAGTACAGAAATACACTTTTAGACTCAGGATTTATACTGTGGAAAAACAATATAACATTTGAAAATATTAATTTCTTACAGGATTGTTTCTGGTAAAACTGCTGCACTCTGGCCCTTGTGGGACCCATGGTCAAGGTTTGGACCCTACAAGGTGTGGCTTCATCCAAGAAATGCTGGTGATTTTTGCTGGGAGACATTCCAGTGAGAGCCTGATGAAGTCATCAAAGTAGTGTTTGTAACACACAGAATGTAGAGTAAACAGAACAAAGCTAAAGCAATGACAAGTTTGATGACAAATAATTATGTAGCTTTCATATTTATTTTTTCTTAGAGTCTTTTCTCTCTCCCATCATCTCTTTCATTCACTGTCACCCGTTGGGTATTTCCCTATCAATCAAAATCTCTGTATTGGCTTTGGTTTAGTGGTTTTCATTTTTTTTTTCTTGTAGTTTGGTTTGCTCTTCTATCTCAAGAAATAGTCATATTTACCCATGTCATCTGCTGTTAGATTTGTCTCAAATATATTGTAGGAAAGAAGAAAACAGAAACTCATATTTCAAGGACTTAATATTTTAGAGATTTTATTCTCACAGTGTAAACTGGGAATATTATGTTCTTAGGGAGCTGATTGCTCAGTATAGCAATTTATTACTTGCACACCTATGATTTATTGTGCCTTCTTATATCCACTGCCCTTTTATTACCAGTCATTCTCAGAAAGCAGCTTTTCCAAAGTTGCTTTAAAGAAGCAGGTTGTTTCCTGAAACACAGTCAGCTGCAGAAGCTAGACAAGCAAACCTGGCCAAGATATTTTCCAATATTACCAATCTGAAGTATATGCAATTCCAAACCAAAGTAGAGGTTACTGCAGATGATATTTGTATTATAAAGGGTGTGATTAGTCTGTGACAAGAGGGGAGTGAGCCGAGTGATGCCCTAGGTGATGTTTTGGTGCAGAGTTAAAATAAATTTAGTATCTGGCCTTCCCTGTGCAAAGGTTTCATTGCCTTGAAGCACTTGGGCTCTGGATGCCTTCAAGAACAGCTCTCCCAGCAGCTGCTGCTACACTCCCAAATTCTGCTGGGGCTGCCAAACTTCAGCTTTGCCTTCAGCTGTTTTTCACCTCATTCATGTGCCCTGCTGTAGCACAAAGCTCTGGAAGAGCACCAGCATGCTCTGAGCATCCTTCTAACCTCTTCTTGCTCAGCCCATCTACAAGGCTACTTGGAGTTTCTGATACAGCCTCTGCTGCTGTGTCAGGGGAGTGGGCCTAGGGTGAACAATTCTCCCTCTTACTTGGCAAGAGGACAAAACTGCTGAAATTGAACGTTTTTCCACATCAATGGCCCAGACTGTCTGACAGCAAGAGAAAGGGGGGAGCAACTGTCTGCCAGTAACCTAAAAGAGCTGTTCCTAAACAGCTGAAAAAAGTATATTTTCCAAACATGGAAAAGCAACATGAAAAATGTTTATTTTTCACAAGAAAGAGAAAACTATTTTACATCACTGTGATAACTCAGGGGATTCCTCTGATAATAACTTTTCTGATAACCTTCATACATTGCTTGCTCATCCAACTTACCATTAATACATATTTTGTCTATGTAGCTTACAGAGAGGTGACTAAAAACTACAAATCTTGTAGAGCAAATAAAAAGAGTGCATGATTAAGTGAGCCAAATACTGCTTGGCTAGTAATTGACTGACTCATCCTGTAGCTGGGATCTGATAGCTTCTTTGAAGGAAAACAGTCCATCAATTTCCTTGGCTCCCTGCTTCATTCTTTTTCTCAACTTTTGTCTCAGTTGTTTCAGAAGTTGCAAGACAGTTGCTTAATGCCCAGAACAAAAAGGGGAGAAAAAATCTTTTAAATTTTTTTCATTCCTTTTTCCCCCATGGGGAACAAGGAAGTCCTACAGGTAACCTTTTGAACCAATAGAAACAGATACATAAAGTCAATTCACAGAGAGAAAATTACTCTCTCCTCTTAGAAAGTATGGAAGTCCTACTTCATCATCTTCAACAGCACACCCTGGAACATCCTGTCTTTTATGAGAGTACTATCTCACAAGCATTTACTTTCTGAAATTCTCCATTAACCTGGCTCTCTCTCCCTTGCTGCAGCTGATGCAGCAATTGCTATCTAATACTGAATAATTTTTCCAGTTACACATTTTCTCATTTGAAGTTATGTTCTGCTATAATCTGTGTTAGTTTCTGCAAGACACTGCTGTGCTAAATTGCAGCTGTGACACAGTCCCTTTCTTGCTACATGAAGGTCAAGAACAGACTCATTTGTTTTTTCTAAATGACTCTACTTAATTGCTCTTCCTTTCCTCATTGATTCTGTGGGGGGTTTCGATTACATCCTCTTATTATGGATAAATGCAGAGGGTAACAGAGCCCAGCTTTGCAGGTATCCTCTGGATTAGTGGGTCCTCACCAGTCTACCTGGGACATAGCCTTCTGTGGTATCGTTCAGATTCATTAGTCCATCTTAATATAAAGAGAAATCATCGTTACAATTCAGTTTCTTAAGCTCTCTAATTCCTTTTCACTTTTTTTTAAACTGTCCGTGGAACAGGAAGAATGGATGGCAGAGAGGCAAACGTGTTATTTCTTAGATGATCATTGAAAACCTAGTGAAACAATGAGAGCAGAAACATGGATCAAGGCTCTGTTCTCATAAATTTTAGGGTATTTTAAACAAAACACATTTCAGACTTCATAATAGGATAGGTTTTTCTAATAAATAGAAACAAAATATTTACAGTAAGATCAGGGCTTTTGAGGCATTTTGAGTTTTTGAGGCATTTTTTTCAATCATCTCCCTGCAAATTCATTTACTTTTCTAATGAAGCAAACCAGGAAGTTGACACTCAAGATTGCAGTTAATAATGGATACTCACTGCAGAGTCTTGGATTAGGGAAAAATCTGCAGTAAAGCTCTCAAGTAATGTGGATGTCAGATTCTCAACAGCAGTGGTTTTGCCTTCAGATCCTTTTGTATGGCACCATTCAGCTTAATAATTTAGTCACAGATTTTCTGTGCTGCAGTCTAATAACACAGTTAACCTTAACTGTTAAAAACAGAGGAGCTATGTGAACAAAGCTCACTGCATTGTTTCCATTGTGCTTTTAAATGGACATATCAGCATCTGATGAAAACTAGAACTAAAATGGTGGAGCTAGAAAGTAAGGAATTGCAGTGTAGTTCCGTCTTTATGGTCCAGGCTGGTGTTTCTCCTTGTGCAGAGATGTGTAAGAGTTTTATTTGTGAAATAAAATTAGACCGAAGATGTCTAATAGTCTGTGCGAATGGGAAAGTAACATTATCTCAAGCTGTACAAGTAAAGGAGACCAGAGGACAAAATGGAGCATTTGAACACAGAATTGTGCTGTAAGGAAAGAGCAAATACTAACAAGCACTTTATATCTTTCATGAACTATCCGATCCAAGATCAAAACCCTTGCAGTGCTTTAATTTTAAAATGCTGTCTTATTTTCTAGATCAATAGTGCTCATTTACATTTGGCAGAAACACAGGAAGGAAAACTTGAAAACACAGATGTACAAGAAAGGTGGTTGGTGGTCCTTTTTCAGCTGAAAAGTGAGTTTAAGGTCCTACAACAATCAACCGTTCAACCATGTGAAACCTCTTTCATGTGCTAAAATCCTTATAAATGCAAATCCTAATCATAAAATCAGACAGTAGGAGTGACTGTCCCACAGGGAACTTTAAATACAGCTTTTAATAAATGCTATATCCAAATTGCTAAAACCATAAGTCATTGTAGTGTCCCCACTGGTCTGACTTAAATAAATGGTCAACATCATGAATATTTCAACCGAGATTTATTTCTGAATCTTGCTCACTTTCTCTCTCCAGAGACTGACAAACAACACAACAAACAATTTTAGTGTAGAAATATTTTTGTGAGTAAATAAAGGAGTAAAGCCTAAGGATTCATAGCTGCTCAGTAGTAAAGGTGGAATTTCTTAAGGCTAAAGGATTAATACAAAAGCCCCAAAGATGAAGTCATACAAGGATTTGAAAAGGAGAGGACTGCCATTTTCACTGCCTGGTACTGAGACCAGCTCTGTGCGTGCCTGGTCCAATCTCTAGGTATTCTCTTTAGGTTGTTCTGACAACTAACTTATGGACATTTTTTAAAGGCTGTGAAAACTATTTGAAAACTTTCTTACAGGTGAAGTCCCAAAGGTGTTTACATTTTGAAGGGATCCCCTTCAAGCTATAAAGAAATTTCTGTGATAGATTGGCTCAAATGCCTTGAAACTAGAAACTGTCACAAGGCAAAAGTTGAAATTATGTAATTGTTACAATATAGAACCAGTATGTACCGTTTAAAAATTTATTGCACTCATTTTAAAATAAATCTATTTAAAGGTATTCCTTTTCATATTAAATATTCTTTATTTGTCTTTAAACAGCAGTTAAGAAGTGTACCTAAAACTTCATGTGCAGACCTATGAAGTAGATAAACTTTATGGCCTGAAGATCTATTGCCCTGATGCCAGCCCCTTTTCTCAGCCCAACAGGTCCCTGGCATTGCCTCTGTTAACCCTTACCTACCAGATTTGTGCCACTGTACATTTTTTGTTTATTGTTTGCCTCCTTACTTATTATTCCCTTTACAATTAATTTGTTTTCTTTGACTAGATAACCATGGGGAACAGGAGTAGCTCACCTTCCACATACCTTTACAGGAACCTCAGCAACTCATCTCCAGGGTAACTTGTGAGTTCTCATATGGAGAACAGCCCAACAGCAGAGCCTTCTCCTCCAGGTCCCCTCTTTTTCTTTGGTTAGGCAGAGCTCTGATCATGAGAAAACCTCCTTAGATAGTTTTGATATTTGACCCTTGACACCAGTAATAATCACTGCACCAAAAGACACACGATCCCTTAAGCATGCTCACCAATTTTTCTATCTGCTCTTCCTGCCACTCTCTGATTGTTCTGCCTGCAAGTAGAAGCCTGGATGTTTGAAGCCACATAAAAAGGCTAAGCAAACACCTCTGAAACTTGGCAAGAAGCTCTCACAGTGGGGTCTGGACAGGGAAAGAATTTTCAGTTCATCAGCAAAGACAATAGGATTACTAGTTAAGAACATAATTATTGTTATAATTAAAATATAGTTATTACAATTTTTTACTTTTAATTTACATTTTTAATAATTATACTAGATTTTTAAATTGGCTGTTATGCAACAGAACCTAAGAAGATTAGTGTAGTTATCTAAAAAAGCCTACAGATCCTGTTTTGTTTCAGCTTTTCAAGAAGGAAGAATTTCAACTGTTTATAAGTGGTGGCACTCGCTCTTCTTGTGAAGTACCATTTCATTAATAAAGGCTAGTATTTCAGGTTCAGTCTTGTCAGAAATTCTGAAGACAAAGCTCAGCTCTATCACAGCAGTTACTGTTGAATTGGGCAACCCTCTGAGATGGCTTTTAATGAAATCTGTAGATGACACTACAGACTTTTAGGATTCCTCATAGCTGCCAATTTTCAAGATTAAAGGAACTTCATTTTAATGTTAAGGGGGTTTTACAAAGGCATAATTTTTACTCAGTGCTTCAATTTAAAACAGCAGTCCTCATTTATCACTAATTACAGATTATTCTGTTAATATTTTATGGCACTTAACAGAAGAATGATGCAGATACTGATTTTTTTTTAAGTGTAGTTATATTCATCTGTCATGTTATACTTCGATACTGATTTTGTAAGCACTTTAAAAAATCTAGCTTGGCTATCATCTTTCTCTTCTGTCTTCTTCTGCTCAGCTGTTTTTGCTGTGTTTGTTTGCTTTTTCTGAAACTGAGCACATGCTTCAAGCTATTGCCACAAAAGACAGAGGAATTGCAAACCATAATATACTTTGTTAGCACTGTATGTCAAAACTATTTTAACTGCTGTTGATATTCCAAGATATGCTATTAAATCTTAAAATTGTTGCATATATTTTATACTATCTTGTCCTGTTTTGCTGTGTTTTATGGAGTTTTTTTCTGGTTGGTTTGTTGGTTTGGTGTGAGTTTTTTGTATAAGTTCTTGCTTCTCAAGTTAAAGAATATTTGAGAGAGATCAAGAGCCTTGCAGATTGCCTTTATTTCTCAGGTTATTGTCACAAAGGCTTCAAAGTTACTGTGGATATCTGGAACTGTAAATCTTGGCTGTTCTTGCAGTGTTTGCTATCTTTCAAAGTAACCTTCAAAGTCATGATAGGATTATGTTTTAAAGCATCCTTATAAATTCTCATCAAGGCATTTTATAGTTTCATTAGGGAACCCAATATTATGTCAATAAGTAGCACATACATGTTATGAGGGTGTTAGCATTGCTAAGTCTAAAAATCACAATGCTTTAAGAAGTTCAGCATTCTTCAGATTTTTTCAGTTAAGTTAGAATAGAGAGAGCAATTATTCTCTTCCTTTCTGTTAAGGATTGCCAGATCCAGTAGACTGTCAGAGATGAGGTTGCTACAGCTCCGTATCTCCAGGCCAAGACAGTATTGAGGCTGAGCATGTATTCCCAAGAGGCTGACACACACATACAGGAATATACGCAGGAGCAGCCAGCCTCACACAAAATGAAACATTCAGCGCTACCACAAACACAGACATCATCAATGGCTTCATCCCTTTCTCCTCTCTGGTCAAAACCAGTGCAAAGTGAGTAGTAAGAAGTACCTACATTGTCTTATCCATTGACACGCACATGCAAACAGATTTCTCCAGCTGCTAGTCCAGACTCATGACCTTAACAGTAGCTGACCACCAGATCCCATGGTCTCTCCACTATCCAGCATGGGCCTTCTAGACACTCTGGTGCTGTCACACTCTGCTTTGTACAGTATCTGGGCCAGATATAGAGCTGTTGGCTATATAGAGCTGAGTGTTTGGCTCCCAAATCTCTTACCTAGCTCACAGGACAGCCTGTGTGACACCTGTCAGGGGTCACACATTCTGTCTGGCACCCCATGGTTCCCTGAACCTGAATCCAGAGCATTCACAGTTCCTCACAAGTTGAAACCTTTCCACTGGCCACACTCAGACCCCCTTACACAGACACACACACACACACACACACACACAGAGACATGCATGAAAAGTCCCTCATCCAGGAAAACTGGTAGAAATTAAGTTCAACGAGAAGCCAGGACCAACTGCAGGCACCAGGCACAGGGCCCAGCTGTTCTCTTATTCTTTTACTAATTTTTTAAGGATATTTAATTTTTTCTTTGTTATAGGCCATTGATCAATCTATATAGGATTATCAGTTTTCTAGGTCAGCTTTAGAGTGGCCAGTTTCGACATGGTTTCTATCACAGTCTCACCTCTAGTTTTGCTTTCTATTGGGACAGGACATCTCTCTTTTAGACAGTGAGAGGCTTCTGAACAAAAGGACTCACCGTTGCTGTCTTTCTTTCTTTCTTTCAGGACTTGTTATGTTAATCATGGATGCACTTTGCAAACCTGTAGTAGCACCTCTAATCTTTGTGAGGGAAGTTGAAGGAGCTACTAAATTTTAATAATTGGGCTAGAACATGTGAGAAATTACAGTAACATCTGCACTAGTATCTGGCATGCCTGTAACATAAATTGTTTTACCCCAGTGAGTCAGGCTACAAGTCAATTGTTGTCAGTCGTGGTCTGAACATTGCACTCAAAAGACTTCTGGACTCTAATTTTATAGATTCCACCATATACAAAGAAGTATATAACTTTGTTGTCTGTTTACACCAACAACTCTCTGTTACATCCTGTTCTCTCTATTTTGCCTCATTTTTTCCTTCTCAGTCACCTCTGATCTCTCCATTCCTCGGCTTTGTAATCTGCCTAAAAATGCCATAATTATTGTACAATCCCCAAATGCTTTCCCCCAAATGAGCCTGTATGAGCAGCAGTGACACACCCACACACACCTCTTGCCCACTCTGTTGGTGATCTCAGGACAGCCTCTCCTAGAGGCTCACAATGATGGGTGCCATTCCAGTTTCATGGGGTTGGTGCTGTCCTGGGATGCCCTAGAGGGCCAAGGCACGGGCTTGTGTCTCTGACTGGGTTATTGAGGTTTCCCTGCTTGGTTGTGCTGCTCCTTCCTGTCTAGAGGCACTGGATCAAGTGTCACTCATAGCTTCCAGAAAAGCAAGAAAACAACATAGCAAACTGTAGGGAAAGAGCTTCATTTCAGTCCCTGGGAACATGATGGTGCAAATAACTCTGGAAACTACAATACATAAAGAATAAGGAAGTGATCAGGAGTAGTTGACTTGGATGTATAAATGGGAAAATTTGCTTAGCCTACTTGACCACCTTCTACAATGATGGGAAGAGTTTGGTGGATTAAGAGAGAGCAGTGGCTCTTCCATCTGTTTCAGTAAGGCTTCCAACACTATTTCCCATAACATCCTCACGAACAAACTAATTAACCTAATGAAATCTAGATGGTAAAGTAGGATAGACTAGACTGATGTCTCACTGGTGGACAGTGGGCCCAGAAGGTGATGATCAGAGGCAAAATGGTGTACACAGATCTGTGTCTAATCTTGTTTAAACTCTTCATTAATGATTTGAATTGGACTCAATGACCTTGGAGGTCTTTTCCAATTTTAATGATTCTATGATTTAGATTAAGGGGCACCTCATAGTGACAGCAAGCTTTCCTGTGTTAAAAAAATGGGAGGTGTGACTGATAGGCCCCAGGCTGCAAAACTGGGCAGATAGGAGCCTCATGAAGTTCATCAAAAGAAAATACAAAGTGCTCACCTGAGAAGCAAAAAATCCCATGCTCCAGCACATATTTAGAGCTCCCCAGATGGAAAGCCACAGAAAAGCACCTTGGCATCATGGAGGACACCAAGTCAAATGTGTACCAACAATAAAGCCTCATGCCAAAGAAGGCCCAAATCATCTTGGGCTGCATTGGGCAAAATGTTACCAGCAGGTCAAGAGATGGTGTTCCGTAATTTCTACTGAGCACTAGTGGCTCCACACTCAAAGTGCTGAGTCCAGTTCTGGACTTTCCTGTACAAGAAAGACATGGACATACTAAAGTGAGCCTAGCAAAGAGCCACAAAGATGATTAAGGGGCTCTAATGTCTCTTATAGGAGATGCTGAGAGAGCTGGGACTGATCAACAGGGAGATGTGGAGATTCAGAGGGGATCTATCAATCTGCTGCTGGTAGGGAAGGAAGAAGAGTGGCCAGACTATTCTCTGTAGTGTCTGTTGGCAGTGCAAAAGGAAATGGGCACAGACTGCATCTGCACACAAGAGAATACTTTTTATTGTGAGGGTGGTCAAACACTGGAACTGGTTTCTCAGAGAATATTAAGGAATCTCTCTCCATCAAGACATTCAAAACCCAGCTGGAAACGGTCATAGACAATCTTGTCTAGTTAGCCCACCTAACTAGCAGAGATTGAACTAGGTCTCAAGTCCCTTTCAACCTGAATGATTCTGTGATTTTGTGGGATGAGTCTTTATTCACAGAATCTAACACTTTTAAATTAAAATGTCCAAACTGTTAATGGAGAAAAGTGCTATACTTCTCAAAATTCTATTTGCATTATGCAGGGAACACACAATCTTAAATATCATGATGCATTCAAAATGCGGGTACGTTTACAGTACTTCTGAGATGTTCCAAATTGGTGTATTTTTGACTTTTAGTCACTACAGATTTTTCTTGGAATCTACATTATCTGTGTGGATTTGGAGCTGTATAGTTGTACAACTTTTAGGGAAAGAATATATGGCTGAATTGAAGTGAAAAATAAGAAAAGGTGACAGAATACTTTGGAGAATTGTAAATTTACCTGACATCTATCCAGAATCACCAAAGCAGGAAAGAAAAGGAAAGCAGGCACACAAAGGATTGAAGAAGAGAAATTCTTACTTATCTGCCTCATGCCAGAAACACTCAGAAAATACTCCAAGTTGCTACTCTTGATTTTAAAAAATCTGAAAGTATTACAGCTTTCATTATATTATTAGGTAATTTCAGCTGATTATAAGGCAACTTTTTTCTTTTGTAATCAGTCTGATTCAGTGTGAACTCTATGCCATATTCTGCTTGGTGAAGTCAAGATAAATGCATGACCACAATATATTAGCTGAAATCTTTCAGCCTAATGGATGTATAATCCATGAACCAAATATCTTTGAGATATCATGATCTTAGAAGAGTTAGATATTAATGGCACCAAGGGAGCTATTATGATCTGGTTTGCTAAAAAGAGCATTCAGATTAATCAGATTCAGGGCCATTGTACTGTAGAGAGTGACTTATACTTGTGCTGATATGACAGTTGAACTCCCTTCACATAAAGTTGACTTGAAATGCTGTGGAGGTGTATTAAAGGAGATTTCAGCTATATAAGCACAGTGAGGATGGTTGCATACTTGTTATATTTTAGTTAAAATTACATTTGACTGGAGGATAAAATCTGAGCATGAGACATTATAATTCAATTACTATTTTGAATTCTTTTATTCCTTTACTTACTGTTTTAAGCCACAGTTTGGGAAGTACTTAATTTTTTTTTCAGTGAGGTTACATTTTATAGAAAACACTATAGATTAAAAAACCATATAATGCATTTAATAACTGATTTGCAAACAAAAACATGTCTTTTATAAAACTCCTTGCATTACATCAACAAGAGACTGATTTCTGCAAAAGGGCTATAAAACCCTGCAATTATAATCAGGTTAAGAATGATGTTCCCATTTAATTACAAATCTTCATTAGAGTCTTCTGTGCTAAGTTCTCTTTAATATTAAGATTAAATAATGAGCTCCATAAAAGCTATCCAGTTTGCCTGACCTTTATATAACACTGGGTTAGATATCAGCATACTGTGAAAGTGCCTTTTATGGGTCTGTTAGTTCAATCTGTGTATCAACTGTATTTGAATTCCATTAATGCATCTGCTGCTGGAATGCAATCTAATAAAATAAAAGATGAGCAGAGAATGGTAAGAACCCGATTTTCTCAGTCTTTTGACCTAGAAAAGTATCCTAGAGGAAGGCCACTAAGTAAATTAGGGAATTTTCAGACATATACCTGTGTCTAGTCGGAGATGCTTGAATTTTACATAGAGTATGGAGGTAATGCAGAGAAGTATAATCCATCTATAACAATCCTCTTTAAAACTAAAGACTATTTTCAATCTTCTTAAACTCATTGGTTCAATTTTAAGATTCACAAATTTATACATTTTATGAAACCAAAAATATTAATACAGTAATTTGTCTACTGGGAAAAAAAAGGTAACTGACTTTTTATGAGCATTCATAAAGTAAGGGGTAAAAACCCATTGGGAAAAGTCATGCTCGAGTTGTGATGATTTTCACAACCATTTCAATGACAAAGTTTAATTTGCAAAAATGAATTTCAAGGTCATAGGCAGGTAAATTCTGGCAACAAAGTTTAAAACCAGTTCACATGAGATCTGCCTGAAAATTGGCAATGTTTCCTAACACAAATATAATTAGCATTGAATAGCAAATGCAATTGCAATGTTAACTTCAAAATGTAGTGCAATAATTTAACATAATCTCAAGTTGTTCATTTCAAATGTGACTTCCAGCTACTCTGGGGATTAAGATTGTTCCTGCTTATTTTCTCATGATTCTTTGGTCTTGCCTTCTTTCTTCATCAAAAAGGAACAGTGATTAAGTACACTTAGCAATTCCAGCCAGCAAATAGGAAGGGCAGCACAAGTCACCGAGTTGCATTTCCCATTAAGTATCATTCAAGTATGCTCAAAACTGCAACAGTTCTGTTTTCCCCGTTCATTTTCAGCAGAACTTAAAATATTTAGTTTAAATGTGTTCAGTGTTTTCAACAACAACAACAACATCAACAACAACAACAAAAAAAGTATGCTTTTTCCCTGGCAACTGTAATAATAATAAAAAAAAAAGCAAATAAGCTCATTTGGTTAACACATATATTTTAGCCACAGCAGTATAATCTTGACATTAAAAGACTAGGATTCATTAAGCCCTATTGTAGACATTTTTTCTTGTAATTCTTTTATTACAGAAGACTGAAAATGGCCCAAAACACAAACTGCCAAATGAGGACTTGTAAAAAAACAAATCTGGCATTAGAAAACATAAAAATGTTTTTCCCAGCCATTTAATATTGTTTCAAAAATACTGAAATATGAAAAATTAAATTTTTTTCATTATGACAACCTGTGCCAGACCCTTACTGAGGCACAGAATATTCCCTATAAATAAACCTTTTCTTTCAATGCATATTTGTTGTTGTAAAAGTTTGCAGTCCCTATTGCAATTTTAGCCTGTAGTTCTCAAGATTTATGGTCAGATTTTATGTCTTAGTAGAAGAGTGATCTGGAAATCTGATCCTGCTATAAAATTCAGCATTGTGTAATAGATCTCTTACTTGTCTGAATAGTAATGCTGTTGATGAGTTAGCTTCTGACATTTTTGCTTACCTTTGAGTGAGTCCTATACAAACAATTCTCTCCCATATTCCCTCAGTAACAATCTTCTTCATTAAAAATTTCAAAGTTGTCCTGTATAATATTATACCAGGGCATGTATAATTTGACCTCTTCTGTTGACAATTGTGAGGTTCCTTTCAGATCTTTTAATATATTTATATCACTGAAACCTCTGGGACTAATCAAACCAATAAAATAGCTCACTGTGGAAAGGATGTCAAGCTGAAGATTCTGAGGGAATTCTGGGACTGGGTGACATTTTGAAGAATCAGCTGTTCTGAACATTGTATTCAACTTGAGACAAACCTGCCTCTGTAACTTGTTTTCATCTCCATAGACTGAAAAACCAGAGTAGCAGTTTCGAAATATCTATCATTAACTGACATGACTACTTGTTCTAAATGATGGACTTATTCTCTCCAACCCCTTTTCTCTTAAGCCAAGTGACATCTTCTCCACTGAAGGTGCTGACTCCAATGACTTTCATTTAGCTCTCCCCAAATCCTTCATACCTGTCTGTGCTCTGGCCAGGACAGGGTTAATTTTTGCAGCAGCCAGGGAGAAGCATGGCCAGAACCTGGAGATAATGGTGTACCACCTGAGGTCATGTATGAACCTCTCCTCAAAAGGGAGGGGAAGCAGGGAGAGATGCCTTCCATTCAGGTGACAGTCTTCAAGCCATCTTTTTTCACAAGTGAAGATGACAATGAATAAGACCTCCTGTGAATCACAATATTAGCATAACATCTTACTAGATGACTGAAAGCACAAAGAGATCCTTGAAACTCCAAAGGGGTCAGCATTCTCTTTGTTTTTGAATTGATGAAGTAGGTGCCTTACCGTGACAAAAACATGGGGTGAGCTTTGAGCACAAGTTGAAGTAGATACCTAGATGATCTGGGAAAAGCTAAATGCTATGATGTTGAAACTCCTTTATGTTTTCAAGATTGCAAATAAGATGCAACAGAGTCTTTATAATTAGTAATCACAGTGGCACCAGAATCAAGTACAAAATCTGAAGAATGACTATTTGTTTTAAAACAACCTTGCTTAATCATCCTGTGATCGCTCAAAGAATGATGAGACCTTTTAGAAAATCATTAGCAGTGGTGTCTTGGCCAGCACCTTAATTAGACTTTCTATGAACTTGGGAATTTCAGTAAAGGTGACATTTGCATCGGAGAATTTTCCCTTTTGTTTTTCAATGTATGATCATTTAAGAGAATACAGATCATTTATGCTGGCATTAAGAGCTTTTCATTCTTTTCCAGGTTCCAGGTATCATTCATGCAAATTAATTCATACAGCCATTAGAAAGCCTATTAATCTCTTTAATATCCAAGAGCCTACTGACTTAATCATTTTTACCTTTTGTTATGTTAGAAGAACTTGCCAGTTTTCTTGCTATTAACCTACAAATTTCACAGTTTCATCAAGTTAAAGCCAGTTCTTCCAGTGAGAAAGTCAAGGGTGACACAGGTAAGTTAAATGATTTTCTTCTTAAGCATGGATCTTTACTTTGAGGTCTGCTTAAGTTATGACATTCTTTTTTCCTTCTTGCAGTGAATGACATTTCTGTCACTGCAATTCTACCATAGGATCTTCATATAAAATAAAAGCCTTATATAAAAGGAGTTTATTTAAAAAAAATTATTTTCAGATAATTGCATAGAATTGAAAGAGATTTCTTTCTTCATATGTTTTGCTGAAAATAAATTATTTTTATGAGAATGATCAGGATAAAAATAATTTTAAAAATATCTATTAAGCATTGAAAACATCCAGAAAGAAAAAACAGACACAGAAAACATCAAAAAGAAGAATTTCAAAGATCATTGTAATCATAGATTTCTTCTCTGCCTTGGCTTTGTCTATTGCTTTAATTTGTATGTGAACAACACAGCTCCCATGAATAGGTAATCAGTGTCTCTGTAAACAAAATCTTATTTATTTAATGCTTAAATACAGAGTCAGGGATGTTTCTTTAGATATGGTGCTTTAAAAATATTGGTTCAAGTAAAACACTGCTCTGTCATGGCAGGAGACTGGTTACATCTTCTGAGATATTTTGGAGCCATTCTGATCATGAGTTCCTAACACTCATAAAGTTTTGTTTGGCACAGAGAAAAGCACTACCTGAAACATATGAATAAAGGCATAATGGGTCATATCTTATTAACAAGTGACATACTGCTTCAATATAATATAATATGAGCTTGAAGTAGCTACTTTTATTGTCACAGGAAGACTCATTTAAAACACCATCCCCTGCCTTTTTGTAGGTTTTGACAAATGAAGATTGCTTCGCAAAAGTGTCTATATAAAAAGTATACAAAATAAATCTAATATTATGATAAACCTCCTGTCAGTGGCCTATAATGCAAAATGCCTTTTTAGTTTTTAGGGCTGCTTAACAAAGCTATTGAACCCCTGTGGTTTCCAGGAAGAGGTTAGTTCAATATATCCAGACATACCAGTTTAACAC
This sequence comes from Zonotrichia albicollis, assembly GCF_047830755.1. Taxonomy (NCBI): domain Eukaryota; kingdom Metazoa; phylum Chordata; class Aves; order Passeriformes; family Passerellidae; genus Zonotrichia; species Zonotrichia albicollis. The sequence goes on along the minus strand of NC_133821.1, from coordinate 77,269,373 downwards.
AGAAATTATGAGTGATTGATATAAGTACAGAGCATCCCACTCAATTCAAATTTCAGGGAAGCATGGGGAAGATAAATTTTTTAATGAGGTTTACCCTGAAGTAATGAAGTTATGGTATCTAAAACAGACTAAGAATTAATATTTGGGTTTTTATATTCCTTTCACAGGTATGATACTCGCATATGAATGGAGTGATGGCATTTTTTTCAGTTACATTAGCACCACTAACAGTACAAGGCAGACCACAGTGGAGCATCAGCCTCCAAAAATAGCACCCCAGGTAATTTTGCATAGATTATCTTCTTCTTTTCTTTTTTTATGCCTTTGTTTTGTTTGGGGTTTTGGGGGGGGCTTTTTGGAGAACAGGGGCTTAAGAGTCTTTCATAATTCCATTATTGCTGTGTTTGGACGTTTATCCTCAAAATCTTACTCCTTGCCTGTATTCTTTACCTACCCTATCCCCTCCCAGGAGGTTTAAACACACATCCTCAAACGTTTGGCAGCTTGAAGAATGGAGATACAGAAGCATAGCAATTTGCCAAGGGTCCAGTAAAATACCTGTGGTGGAGCAAAAAATCACATCCAGGTCTCCTTGGAGCCAGATTAATGAGATAAACATTGAACTGGACACACTCTTTAGACATTATCCATTTTCCATAGAGAAGTCTCAAGCAACTTATTTTCAGCTCAAGAATGATTCTAAAAAAAAAAAAACAAAATCATTCAGCACCAGCAGTCTCATTAGGATGCCTAATAATAGTACAAATAAGACAAAATGGATACATGCACATATCTATATGTCCATACATATATATACACACATGTATATACACACAGAGGAAGAAAAAGAAGATATGTTTATTCAAAGTAAAAAAAGTGTTAAATAAAGAGGTAACTACTGCTTTAGAGACATTAATGCAAATAAAAGTACACATAAAATAACATTTAGGTCTGTAACATGAGGCCAAGAAATATTAAGAAATTCCATGTATGTTGATTTAAATCTGTATGTAACTTGAAAAAGAATGTTTGGGAATTGTTTTGTTTTGTGTGTTTATTGACTAATGAATTCATTTATTCATGTGAGCAAAATTCAATAGCATAAAAATTTAATTTGAATTCTGAAAACAAGAGTATATCATGCTTTCAACAGGCAATTGTTTTCTCACCTTCCAACTACTATCAAAAGTTTTATAACATATGATGTGAATGTGGCAAAGACAAACATTTTGATTTACAGTATTTCCAGTGTTGTTATCCTGTTCAGAATAATAAAAGGGATTGCTCAAAGACACAAAAAAAGAAAGGCAATAAGTCAGGAAAGACAATAAAGAAATAGAGGTAAAATGGTGAATTTCTATATGTTGTAAAAGTCTTTCATGAAATGCTGCCTAAGCCAGTCTGATTAAATAAATGGTAATATATTTTAAACTTTCTTTTTCCAAATGACTCTAATATTGTAGTTAGATCATGACCTAAGTCCTCCATGTTTCTATAATAAAAGCCTAAAAAACTGATTCTGAATCCCTTGAAACCAATAAAAAGAAGATAGATTATTTCTTTGACCTATAGATCAGGGTCTTAAAAATAACAGTGATTCCAACCCACTGGGCTTGATTGTTTACTATTGGTTATTTCTGCATATGTTCACACACCCATTCTCATGTTTCATAACCCATTGAAATAGCTGTGTCAAGATATATATCCCCTTGAAAAATTAGGGGTGAATGTGAACTTTCTGGTTGTCACCATGGCACTAACATTAAGCCCTTAAGACACACAGTAAAACAAAAGGAAAGTCGAACTTTCTCATCAGCTTTTTTTCCTGGAACAATTCAAGAGAGAAAAATGTCACCACAGTTAATAGTGTAAAGCCTCTGTGTGGCCTGAAGCAAAAGCACCCGTCAAAACCACAGCCACGAAAAGAAAGGGTCACCAGAAGGACAACTGCTGTATGGATAGAGTTGAACAGCATTTCTCTGAAAATCAAGTTTGATTATGCTTTTTTTCCACTATTATACAAACAAATGAAAGTTTGTTTGTCTTTTTTTTAATAGGGAGCTAAAGAATATCACAAAGAATATGAAGTCAGTGGGACTTGAAGTGAAAATCACTACACAGCTGGCAAGCTATATTGCTGAATGCCAAATTGCAGTATTGAATTTGTGACTAAACTAGAGTTAAACCAGAGAGAATATGCTTGTGGAATTTTAAACTGTTATGGCAAGGAATTAGATTGTTTTCCTACATTTAAATGCCAGCCTACCTAATGGATTTACTGTCTTCTATTGTGAAATTAGAAAAACCAAGGACGCAGAGTGCTTTCAGCAATAAGAAAAAAAATATAGAACAAAAAAAGCATGCCCTTTATAAAAATTACAAATTCCACTTTGACTGGTTGGGAATAAAGCAATTTACTAAATGGAAAATGTTGGTTTATCATAGCACTGGAAAGAAACGACAAAATTTTTATTTCCTTCCCTCAGCCAGGACTCAGCTCTCACTCGAACTAGACATAGTCTCATCCTATCTCCCTCTCTGATTGATCAGGATTAGTATGACATATACATCTATAACTACAGAGAGATGAAGAACTGAAAAAGGAAGCAATTGTGTCAACTAAGTACTTTTTTTGCTTTGTTTTCCTCTTTCAGGAAAATTTTTAAGGTCAATTTGCAAGTGGTGGGTCAGTCAGAAACCAACTGCTGTGACAATATCTTTGAAAGACTCACAGGACCTGACTGGGTAAGGGCTGGTGTGAACTATTTCTGCCTCTGGGTTTCAAAAACATAAATTGGGAAAATTTTCACAAGCACTTAGTCCAAACATTCATCTAGCTTTGAAGTATTGAAATATCTTCAGTTATTGTTCTTCAATAAATTTATTTTATGGTAAATACTATTTCATGTAGCAGAAATCAATAACCAGACTAGTTCAATACAAGATAAACAGAAGGAAAAATAAAATAAAATGTAAGAAAGTTGTGTGACATCAAGGGTTTACACATAAAACAAACTCTATAGAGAATGTTTTCAGTAAAGACTAAATCTGCTTTGCTGTGTGAGGCCATTTAACCCAGGGCCTCAAATCACTCTTAAGAGCAGCTGCTCCACCTCTCTGTGGGCCTCGCTATCCCACCCACAGCCAGTTCTGCTGCTGTATCAATGTGAGGTCCAGCCACTGGAACAGAGCTGGGCTGGGAGAAGTCTTCCAGCTGGGCTTTCCCATCACTCAGGAGCTGGGATTGAGCCCCAGCCCTGCTCCTTGCCTGAGCTGCACACCACAGGCACCCCTGGGTGATTGTTCAGGACCCTGAGCCACCGATGCCACTTCCCCAGCCTGACCTGAGAGCACCTTGGACTGGGCACCATGAACTCGTCTCATGATCCAGTGGCCCCAGCCAGTGTCTGCCACCCTGCCCTGCTCACCTGTCCTGTCCCCCAGGTCAGGCCACCACTGACCTGCTGACTTGTAAGCCAAACCTTTCTGTGACACCGAGCCTTGTGCCCACGATACAAAACAAACTAGGTTGTCTCAGAATTGTTATTTTTTTCTTAGAGTTTTTGTGCAATCTTAATGATAACAGGTTTTTTATTAATAACATCTGATTACATTATATTCACAACCTGCAATTTCTCCCTTTCATTACTTTTTTACCTAGCTACTCTACTAAATTATTATTTTTCCCTATAACATGAGATAAAATCATTTCATTCTTGCATCATGCAAACTCTGCATACTTTTTTTGAGATAGTCTTGCTACTAGAATTTCTTAAAAGCTTTCTTTTCATAATTAACCTTTTTCTTTCTTGTCAAACTTCCTTCTTGCAGAGATGATGCATGGAATAAATTTCTATGCCCAAATGTTGCCAAGCTGAAATAGCTGACTGTTCTCACAGTCCAGTGCTTTAATCTGAAATTCCATCTGAGAATATATTACTAGGTTATTCAGTAGAAGGTATAAGAAAGTGCAAGAATTGATGCATAAGCTCAGTTTTGGTCTCTGGAAGTCAACAGAACTGTTCTCAGTCTCTAAATTTAAAGATACACTGAAATGTTGTGTCAGAATCTAATTCATATATATGTATATTTAAATTTAAGCATACAGATGTGTATTTTCATGATTATTTTGTTGGTGTATAATACATAGCTGAAATCGAACTGGAAGGGGAAGAGCAAGCTGTAAGAAATAAAAATTACTTCTGCTAAAACTTCATCTATATATTTCAATCATAATGTGGCAGGTTATTTGTATTACAAGCACTTTATGATATTAAAATTAATATATTTAGTTTCACAATTCATTTACCCTCAGTCATATCATGATAAACTTCACCACTACCCAGATTAACAAATCAGTACTAATAAGAACAGAGATCTCAATTCAGCTCATTGGTCTCAAACTCAACATCTGCAGAAAGTTACATCTGATTTACGAGGAAAGTGCCTCCCAAAAGGGTGGCAGACATGGGTTACATGACACCATGCAGTGGTTTAATGCTGGCTGGATGCCAGGCACCCACCAAAGCCTCTTTATCACTCCACAGCTGGACAGTGAAGAATAAATGTAACAAAGTGTTCATGAGTTGTGATTAGGGGGAGATCACTCACCAAATACTTTCGCAGGCAAAGCAGGCTAGAGTTAGTGATACTGATTGAATTTATTTCTAACAAAATCAGAGCAGGATAATGAGAAGTAAAATATTACAGCGGCCTGAGGAAGTCGCTGGAATGAGAGAAGGACGAGAATCTTGTTTCTTGATCAGAAGGCTTGATTTATTGATATATGATATATAATACATTATAACTATACTAAAAGGAATAAGGAGAGAAGTTGCAGAGAGCTGCTAAGCTAAGAATAGCAAGAAAGAATGAATAACAAAGTTCTGTGTCCAGGGAATCTGTCCCCGAGCTGGCCCTGTGATTGGCCCTTAATTGTAAACACGGAGCATGAGCCAATCACAGGATCACCTGCTACATTTCACAGCAGCCGATAACAATTGTTTACATTCTTCTTCTGGGGCCTTTGCTTCCCAGAAGATGCACAAATCCCAAAGAAAGGATTTCTGTGAAAAAATGTCTGTGACAGTAAAATAAGACCTTAAAAACACCTTCCCCCACTCTTCACTCTTTCCCAGCTGTGCTTCCTACCCCAGCAGTGAAGGGAGACAGGGAATGGATGTTATAGTCAATTCATCACTCATGGCTTCTTCCGCTGCTGAGGAAGAGTCCTTCCCCTGCTCCAGCATGGGTCCCCTCCACGGGCTGCAGATGGATCCCTGCATCCCTGTGGTCCTCCCTGGGCTGCAGGGGAACATCCTTCTTGACTATGGTCTGCACCACAGGCTGCAGGGAAATCTCAGATCTGGTGCCTGGAGCACCTCCTCCACTGCCCTTCGGGTCTGCAGGGCTGTTCCTCTCACATGTTCTCAACCTGCTCTTCTCAGGCCACAATTATAACCGCACAGTAACTTATTTTTCCTTCAGAGGCATTACCACCATTTCTGGCCCAGCCCTGGCCAATGGCACACCATCTTGGAGCCAGGTGACACTGGCTCTGCTGGACATGGAGAAGCTTCCAGCAGCTTCTCACAGAAGCCGCTCCTGTAGCCCTCCCACTACCCAAGCATGGCCCCACAAAATCAATACCGATCACTCCTAAATACTCTGTAAATTATAGACCTGCTAATACTGTAAAAAAGCAGTTGTGAAGATTTAGTGTCTTTAGAAACAATCTGACTAGACAGCCCCTAGAGAATAAATGTGAACAACCTAACAATAAAATTCACTGATCGCAGTGAATGTAAGCTGGATCTGAATATAAGAGGGATCATCAACCTCTTCTGACCAAATGTACCAGACACTTTTGGCCACTGTTGTTACCTCCAGAGCCAGGAAACCTGTGATCTAATAATGGCCAATTATTGCATTTTGTCACATTTGACAATCACAATTGTTCAGTTACTGGTGCCAGTTCTGATTGTTTTGTCCAGTCCCTGGCTTCAAAACAAGATTAACTCTATTTTCTCTGTATTGCAGAGAAATTAAGCTTCAGTGCAAAGAAGACAAAGGAACATTCTATAACAATCAGAATTCTCCTTGTTAATGAAATATTTATACATTTGAAATATTCATACATTTATATATGCATCTGGAAGAATCCATGAATAATAGCAGATTCAAAAAAAAATAAATGAATACAGTTTACCAACACCCCAAATAAAAGGCCAATGGAAACAATGAGTTTTCTGTTCCATGTAGAAATATAAAATCTGAAAGGATGGGGTCCAAAAATTAATGATATTGAATAAACCATCAAAGTCTAATAGGCCTCTATTGACATTTGAGATCAAAGTACATGTTGTATTTGTGTCTGATACCAGGGGGAGGTTCAGAAGGAAGACTCCTACCTCTGCATAATGAGGCATAATGAGGCAATAAGTGCATCCAGTGTTATTTCCAGTCTATTCCCATTTCTCTCCTGCCGGTAGGGGTAGAAAAAATATATTTTAAATTACAGCATATAGACAGTTCCCATGCTTAGAGTGTGCATTCCCTCAGAGTTATGGGTGCAAAAGGCAGTTCAGTTCCTTTCAGTCCAGAGGAGTGAGAGCCCTGACTTTTAGCACTTCTTTTAAAGTTGAACATCACAGATGGATGCACAGGGACTAGATCCCCAGGTGGCTTTTCCCTGGGAGTAAATCCTACTGCAATTCTTAATCTAACTGACCCCTTTCCTCTTTTGCCACTGTGATCGCTGGTTGATGGAAAGTGATCAAAAACAACCACTTCAGAGCAAAGTGCTTTGTAGCAATTTCCTGAGTGTGTAGAATCCACAGAAAACCAGGAACAACATAGGCTATTTGTGTATTTTCCTCCTCTTAAAGCCCACTCTTGCATTGCATGTTCAGTAATTTCCATTCAGCCCACTTGCTACCGACTTTTGGATGAGACTGCTTCGCTGCTTCTTCTAAACACTGCCTTTCAGAGGCTCCTATTATTCACTTCATTGTGCCCCTCCATCTACCGGGAACTTTCTGAAGCAAATGTTGGTCTTCTCTGTATATCCAGCCTTGGCTAAGTAAATGTGTAACTCTTCCCTGCACCTGGAAAATAACATTTTCCAAGTTAAATGTCTAGCTCTTATAGTCTGCCTCCAAATTTTGCACCTTGGTTTCTCATCTCATTATAATTTCATTTCACTATCAACAAACAGAACATGAACATGACTTTGTAACAACAAATTTGTTATTAACAATTCCCTTCTGAATCCAATGACACTGGGAAGGATGGTATTAAATACACAAACTATTTTGCCATTAACAATAATTTAAAAGAAAATATAATGATTTTAAAATTATTTTCCACATGTTTGTATCTGGATTGTTTCCCTTTCTGTGTAAGGCTGTTTTTCAATTATGGAAATCTTCTTTAAGAAGATCATTTATTATGGAATGATGTTATAACCAGCAGTACAACAGTACTATTAAAACATATATGATTGTCCTTTTTCAGTTTTCAAGGACTGTTTTATATCCAGCAGGTCACACTGTCAATGAGCCTGATCCCAATTAGGAACAAGATGTTCTTCAGAGGTTGAATCAGTCTTATCTTATGGATTTTTCTTGACTTAATCTTTCTGTTATGGCTTCTAGTTTCTGTTTCAGAACTCAAGGGAACATTTTTTCTTGTTAGATATTTTTTTTTCCTACGACAGCTCACTGGGTTATCAGCAAGGCACTCTTCTATCGATTCTGACTCCTCCATTCAACTGTTTTCATTACTGAGTTTCATCTAGTCTCTAATCTTCAGTCCATGTTGAGCTACTGCATTTCTAACAGGAAAGAGGGCACATACAGGGACCAGGCTGTTCTTGACATGCTTAACCTGGAATCAAATACTCCACATTCCCATTTCTCCTGCCTCAGATCTGCCATTTTTCCCAGTCAGAGCAGGCACCCCTGGCCAAAAAACTCCCACTCATTTCACCCAGTGAACTGTATCTCTCTTTTCACATCATGTCCCTTGATTCATTACCTCTCCAGTGTATTAACAAGCACCTTATCCATAACTTTCCATTAAAAATATCCTAAAGTTTATAACTCCCAATGCTAAAACATGGGAGGGGAATTATATATTTTATTTTTAAATTATATTAAAAAATATTTATTGTATGTTCCTACTGTTACTTTGTTCAGGTTCAGCTACCCAGTAACTCTTCCCTAACCTCCCACTTACCATATTCGTCAGGATCCTGGTTCTCGATGCCAAGGATTGGTGACAGCTGAAGCCAAGCCAAAAGTGTTCCATGGCCCTTCTTGCAGAAAAGAAATGTTTCTGGCAGGAATATCAAGTATACACTTCTTACAAGGAATGCAAATAGCCAGGAATTCAGGAGCTCAATAATATAATGTGTCCAAAAAAACCCCACAAACTGATCTATAATAATTTTAAACTCCTAAAAAATTTGAAATAGCCTAAAGGCCTCCAGGTATAATTGTACTTCATCTTGCATTAAAAACTCATATAATCATGTACTTTAAAACATACTTCTTTGCAAATGATCTGTATTTTTTAGCAAAACCTTAGGTTTAGTTGCTGTTTCTTTGAGGTATTTTGTGTCAGCACTAGAAGATGTGTATGAGCAAAATGTACTGGCTACATTTATGTGGCTATACATTCCTCAGGGATCTTTGTCGATAACAGCTAACCCAGTTAGCTCAGTAAATTTTTTCCACACCATAAAATAAACCTATTTTTTTCCTCCTCTGGTATTTTTGATTAGAAAACTTCATTTCTGTTTAAGAGACACTATTATAAAGTCAGGAAGATTAATCCCTCCCTGCAAAAAAAAAAAAAAAAAAAAAAGTCAACAAAATATTTTGCTCAAATCTGCAGGCCTTATGAGTAATTATACCCAGAGTGGATTAGTGGCTTGTAAATATAGTGACTCAGCTACCTTTCCTATTTCTTCACCACTCTGCATTGTTGTCACACTTCACTGTGACCGAGTCTCATCAGGCACATTGGGCTTAGCCAGTGATCTTGTCAAGTAAGCTTCAGTCACGCCCAAGGCTCAGAAGCTTGTTGCAGTTGGGCTGGGCTGCTCTGTCAGCAGAAACTGGAAGTAAAGCTCTCACTTAGATTTTCAATCTGGGGACCTCACTACCTCGAAATAATACCCACTTGTTACTCAAATGCTGTGCATTCAGAAAGTGTTAGTTTCGCTAGTTTGGCTTTCGTCTTACACATATTGCTTTTCCTGTGACACCTCTCCTCAGAGGCACTTGAAAGGGAGAGAAATATGACCAGGATAAAGGTAATTCCCTGAATTGTTGAAGTAAGAAGACAAAAGGAATAGTACCTCTTTCATTGTGCTAAGTTACTCGCAGATCGACTTGAAAACAGAGCTGTTTACTGCAGCATTGACTAGGTATTCCAGTAGAGGATTATGCATTTCTTTTGAACTGAATGTACAGCTAGAAGCAATTTTGGCATTAAATAAATGCAAGAACTGCTTGAAGAGTTTGAAAAATATTTTTAAATAGTTAAACATACAGAATATTCATGAACCATATTCTCTAGTTGTAGCTGTATCCTTTATATCACTCAGTAGTCAGGAGTACCTTCTCAACCACATCCTTCATTTCTGAAATGACAGAATTTTCATTGCACATGTTGAGGTAAGGAAGGAGTACCAGAACACAGAGGATTTATTCCTTTCATTTTGCCTGTTCTCCAGTGGTTTATGTGCCTCAAAGTGAGCAGCAAAGAAACCTGATCCTAAATAAAAATAATATCCTGAAAATTTCAATTGCATTTCTCTGTGTGGAGCTATGACACTGAACAAAGCATACCACTTGATATTTACTCTTTTGTTTCTTGTGCTTTTATGTAAACAAATTAATTTGCATAAAAACTGGAACTTTCCTTGCTGAAATGTTCTTCTTCAAATCTGACAAGTATATGACAGTATAAACAGAAGAACATCTTTTTGACAGATAAGCAAAGATCATTGATAGAAAAAAAAATACCTGGCAATAAGAATTCTGTGTTGCAATTTTTCTGCTCTAATCCATGTCTTCACCCCTGTTGACTGAATTAACACCAAACTTCAGGAGGTAGCACAACACAAGAAGAAATATAGTATATATTTAAACTCTGAAATTCTTTTTAAAACTTCCAAATAAAATCTTTGTAAGACAGCCTTATGTCTGAATAACACAGAGTAGCTACATAAAGTAAATTATAAATTAATAATCACAAGTCATGTGAACAGAAAGAGCAACATGACCTACTTTGCTAGTCAAAGCAGTTTTTAATAGCAAATACTCCTATGGAACTCATATGGATGCCATACAGTCCAAGTTTATTGCTAGTTGGAATTTGAAAAATTAATAATTTTTTGTCTTTCTTGCAAGTAAAAATGCATACATACTTACATATACATACATATGTACTTGGATATGTCTGCATTTAAATATATATTATTGTCTTACTGAATCATAATTTAGTAATAGGAAAGCCTAGACTTCTTCACTGTCTGCTTCTCTGTTTTGTGAAAACTGATGTGAAATGGACTGGCAGAGCGTGGGTGAAGACATTCAAGTGCAAGATCATTTAATTCACTCCTTACAGAATGTCCCACTGTTCTTGAAGACTTTGGGCTGATTCAGCTGAAACCATGGCAGGTGTCCAAATGATCTGGCATAAATTTTAGCCAACCCGTGCTGTCCCTTCTCCTTGGAAGCAAGGTAATCATGGGTGCCTTTTTCCTTCATTGTCCTCTCTGCTGACCTCAGAGTCATGTAGCCCCTGAAGAACATAGCTGGCAACTTTCTCCCATTCATTCTTTTCTTCATTCTTTAGGTTTGTATGCCCTGCCCTCTTCCTTTCAGTGACCCCAATGTGTTTTCATTGGCCTGGGTTGTGCCCTCAGACTGGGGGCTCTAAAGGCATAGAAATTCTCTGAGGCACCAGAAATTAATTCAGGATTTCTGAAAAAGCAACCCCAAAAGGCTGGCAAATATTTTTGTGAAGAAAGGTCTTAGCCACATAGGAAAACAAGCTTCTGGCAAACATTTATTGTTTCACTAAAATATACAATTACATTAAGCTCTGGTAGTTACACTGATTGTGTAAGGAAATATTTGTGTTTTTAAAAAAGCATTCAAGGTTTGCACTTTTCCAAGAGGTGCAAGCACGAATTTGAACACACTGAAAAATCAATCAGTGATTACAAGGGTTTTTTAGTCTAGGAAATGTGTATCATTATATTAATGGCATGAATTTAATATTTAGATATTTAGGATTGCTTCCTCATGTTTTTTTCAGTATTTGGAATGATTGCTATGTGGGAAAACAAGCATACCGGTGCTAACATATTTGCCTGTTACAGTGACTGTCCTATCTATGCTATATGTCAGTCTTTCCAATGTGATCCCACACTCAGCTCCAGACAGGCTTATTTATAACTGTAACAAAAACACAACTGCTCATTCATAACACTGCGCAGAATACCTTTTAGATGTTGCAATATAGCACAAATGAGAAAAGATACAATATTTTATGTGGTTTTGAAATAGCATCGACATATGAATATAATGTCATTCACTGGTGTTTAAGCCTCATGTCTTAGAGATGACCAAGACAAATAGCCATAACCATGTTAATCTCCAAAAATAACTTGTTCTTCATGTCATGAAGAATCCTTTCATTCAAGTGATGGAGTTTACCCTGTAAATTAAATCTCTAAAGTAATGGAAGGAATAACCCATGACACTGGTGGAGGAAATCAAATTAGAGTCACTAACAGCAGGTCAGCGCAGTACGACCAGAGGTAATAGAAGTGACCACATGAATGATAAGCAGGCCTTCCCTAGGCTGTGACATCTGTGTCCCAGTGACTGTGACAAACATTCATCCATGGCAAGAAATTCACAAGTCAGGTACTAGCGTGTTTGCTGTGCAGTCCGACACTGGTGGAGCCAAAGCATGCCAGTCTTTCTCAACAGGATGCTCTGATTCCCTAATGAAGACCATTAAGACAAGTGAAAATCTTTGACCCCGGTCTCACTGGTGAATCAATCTGCCAGTTCTCCAGGTAATCTTTTTACTTTATTTATTTATTTATTCATAAGCACGGAAGATATTTTCTGAACTAATACAATTCCCATTCCTCCCAACATTACTAAGTTAATGTAATTCTACCCCGGAGCAGTAAAATAGAAGGAAAAAAGGGAGGAAAAATATAAAGAACAAATTGTGGTTTGAAGTCTAAAAATCCAGCGTATACTTTCTCTAAAGATTTTAACATCACTGCAATAGCCATTGGCAAAATAGCAGGGTGAGATTTTAGGGTAAAATGGAGTCTTGAATGTCATGCAAAGTACCTTTGAAGTTCACAGCCTTATTTATTTACTAATACCTGAGCATGATCACCGATCTTCTGATGTAAACCTCACAGTGTAGTAAATAACATATGTCCAGAGAAAATACAGATTTCTACAAAATACAGAGGTAAAGGGTAAAATCATATTCTACTGCCTCTTTTCTCTGCATTAAAACAACTTATTAATGCACAACACCATTATTAGCAAATATATTCAGCAGGAATTAGGAATATAGACAGTAGAAGGAGGAACAGTAGTATGACACATACCAAAGTACTTGGCAATGTAAGCAGGTAAGCAAGTAAATAAACTGACCTTACACCCATGAGCCTCTGTTCAGAAAACAAAAGAGGTTAAAATAAATGCTTGTTTATATTATCTACAGGATATATGTGATCTTAACCTCTTAGTCATTGCATTGAAACAAACAACATATTAAAATGGAAATTTCCTCAGAGTTAGTGATTTGCAAAGTGAAATAATGAACTTCATATCTCTCATTTACTCATACATGTTGTTTCTATTTAAGTGGTGATTATGCTTACTCAGAGCAGGCTTACTAATGATCATTTGGCAGTATTATTATGTGGCTTGAAAATCCAGAGGTACGACAAAGATAAAGTGCTTCTAAAAATGCCAGACAGTGTTTTCTATTGCTGTAGATTTTGAGATTTCCAAACAACATCCGGGTACAAAAGTTCCCCTTGTTCCAAGGCTTAGGCAGTCTTCAGAGACAGAGTATCAATCTCTGCATCTCTGCAGCACCTTTCCTTATTGCTAAAAACTTCCTCCTGTGGACACATTGCACCCTCCTGTGTGCCCTGACGTCTGGTCAGACCCCACTGATGACAACAGGAGTCCTGAGGAGATGACCAGCTGAAGATTCATGAACAAAATACAAATAAGGTATAGTGTGGAGGTCAGGCAATACCCCACAATGAATTCCAATGTAGTTAATTAATTAAAGCCCACTCAAAGCCAACTTTTATATTTACCATAGACTGGATTTCAGAGCTTGCTGACACACAGATTCTCTTAATAGAATTTTTAAGAGTTTTAATTACCAGTTCTAGAAGACATAAACTTCATATGTACTAATATTCATTTCTCAAATAAATATTCTGACAAAAGTATTGGACTTATCTTCTAAGAAGGCTAAAGGAAAGGTGTACCAGAGATTTCCTTAGAACTAGCTCTTCAGAAGTACAGAACTAATTAAAGTCCTGTTGTGCTTCCAAAGTAAAAAAAAAAAAAAAAAACACAACAAAACAACAACAACAACAACAAAAAACCAAAACAAACAAAACAAACAAACAAAAAAAAGAAAACAAAAAAAAACCAGCTGCACATCTGTTTAAAAAAGGAGTTTGGTAAGGCAACTTTTCAAACTTCTACTGACCTACTATTACAGCTAAGGAAAATTTCAGGGATGACCAACTGCAGAGTAAGGAGACAGTTTCTTCTGGAAAGTTCTGATCATCAAAAGAGAAAGAGCATCAGTATAAGAGGAAAAGCTGAGGACCCCATATTTTCTCAATTATTTTAGGACTGAATTTTCTAAAAGCAATATTAACCCTTTCTGGGTTTTAACCGTAAGAATTGTCCTTGTCAAACAGCCCTTTCCTAGGTTTGAGAAACACTGCTCTGCTGCTTCTCAGCATTTCCAAATTTACTTCACACTTCATCTCCTTCTTCAAAGAAACTAAGACTGACTCTTTTGTGAGTTTAAAAGAAGAAAATGGGCAACATCAGTCCTTCATCCTTTCCCCTGGGAAGCCTGTATTAGAAAGCAGAAAGGACTTTGAATGCAGAGAGATTTCTTTGCAAAAATTTACACCTGAATTATTTTTTTTATTATTTTTTACTGGATGAAACATTCAGGACTTGAAATTGTCCTGGACCTGACTCATGTCAGAAGGCTTTGGGACTCTGAGACTTTGGGACTCTGGGACCACCACACAAGTGATGGCAGCCATGAGCCAGAAAACAAGGACGAGTACCAGCTTGTTAAAACCTTTTACCTGCCTCAACATGAATTATAGTTATCTGGGAGGACAGACTATGTACTCAGATTCCCACAAACATAGCTGGACAGAAATAATCAAAGGAGACAAATATTTAATCTCATTCATATTTACTTTCTAATGTTAGTTTGATAACAAGTAAAGGCAAGAAGATAAACAAAAGCTCTTCTGAGCTCCTGGTTCACTTGAGGAATGGAGTCAAAGCAGACGTGGTTCTAGTCCATAGTTAAGTGGAGATTTACATGGAAGTCCTGTGACTGAGCAGAGAAAAGTATTCTGTAAGAAGACTATCCCTTTTTGCCTTTGGTGAAAGGTGCTTGGCATACAGATGTCAAATTATCCTGAAATACCAAATCCTGTTCATTTTTGGAAAAGAAAAGCTTTGATCCCAAATTGATCTTCTGGGAGTTGGTAAAGACAAAAATACAGTATAAATATTAAAACTAGTTGGAAATATCTTTCTCATGTCTCCTTTTTCCCCTACATCCAAATTTAAACCCAAAAATTGAGCAGTAATGGAAAAGATTCTGACATCATGTCTAGTTACTTGAGTGTTCTTACACTTGCTTCAGGTCATAATAACTTTTAGTGAAACTTAGCTAATGATGTAATTTAAAAGCCAACATAATTCAGTTTCCTATTTTTACAATTGTGAGCAAGCAACATGTAAAAGGTGAGTTTGAGGAAAGAAACTGTGTTTTACCTCATTAAGGTTTAAGTGATACACAGGTGAAAGGACAAAGTGAGTGGGCACTGGGATAACAAAGTCCTCAAAGAGAACTCCCACACCTAAATGATGTGATATACACAAAGATGATACCCATGGTTTGAACTTTAAGGTTTTACAGACAGTTTTAGCTGATCTAACTGTGAGTTGGAGAGCAAAGAAATGATCTGGTTTATTTGCCCATCCTCAGGCACAGCCTCCTTTTGCGCTGCCTCTGAATAGTATACCTCTGGGATGCTCACGGGGAATTTTGTCTCATTTTAAAGGATTTTTTGGGGGTTGTTTGCAGACCAGTGGTGAGTCACACCATGACAAGCACTGTGAAAAGAAGACCTGGGAGTGAAAGCAGGTGAGACAGGATTCCCCTTTTCATATGGAAATAGCCTCAGTTCAGTGTGTGTCACAACTTGAGAGTACACCCTGAGTGGTGTGATCTTTGCAGGAGTCTGATGGATTTCTGGAATTTTCTCATAGATCCTCATCCCAGAGCAGAAGGTAATAGTGTTGGGGGCTTACACTAGCCTGGAACCAGGCCCATAGCCATATCCATGTTGAGGTATGTGTGTATATATTTCTGTGATCTTCACAGTGTGACAAGCAGGTTTGTCTGTGTAGGTTTATAAATATGTGCCTATTCAAATATATACAGATCACATACAAGATATACAAACATTCTTAAGAGCCTGTTCTCCTGAACTAACAGCCAACTATTTCCAATATTACTTTGATTTGCAACACTTCTCTCACCTTCTAAAGACAATTAAGGAGGAAAAAGTTGCACATTAAGTAGCACCATTATGAATTCATTTCCTACCTATTCTCATATTAGCATAGAGAATGATGAATTAATTTTGTATTCAAGTAATGCTTATTTCAGCCTCCAGTAAGAGTTCCCTCATAACACGTGATTATTATGTTAAATGCATCATCACAACAAAAAACTAACAAAAAAGGAATTTATTTATGTTGCTTTAAATAATGACCTAAAAAATGCCAAACTTTATGTTTCTTTAAATAACAAGCCCCCAGAGATGCTGAATTAGCATTATAAATTAAGAAACATTGCATTATGGTAAGAATATATTCTTTAGGTAATGTCAGTTCACAACAGCAACAGCCAAGGTCAGTAGTTCCATCTCCCAGTTAAATTGCACAAAAAGTGAGAGAAAAAAAAAAAAATCCTTCTCTAGGGCCCACATATACTCCCCCATGTGCCCAGAGGGATAAAATGAAAATTATATATTCTAGCTTCAGTATTAAAAGAATAAATTCCAGCCACCTACCCATGTGTCATTATCAAATTTCATTAGTATACACCTACTTGTGTGCCAAAGCCTTTAATAGGAATATTACATAAGATAACATTGAAGAACACATGCAGTCTTTCCAGGCATGAATTTCCTTTTCAGGAGAACCAACTGGACAACTGTCCTTCAGCTTGTTTCCTAATTGTCTGTGTACAAATTCACAGAGATTAATTTTACAACATAAACCTCCTCTAGCATATCAGAAGTGTCATCTACAGTTCTTATTGTTTGTGCCAGTGGCATGTAGAAATTCAGATATGTTTATCCTATGTATTAGTCAATCTTTAAAATATCATTAAGGATATTCTTACTATTCTTGATACGTCACTGTTTTACCTAAAATTTTTGTCATCAACCCTGAAATTTTTGCTCAAATTTCAGACTACACAATTCTACAGATTGCTTTGATACGAGCAGTGAACACTTGCCCTGATTTACAGAGATTTTGATGGATTTTTTTCAACAAAAAAATTAATCCAGTTTAGCTAAGAGATTCAGTGAGCCTATGAATATTTAATTTGATGCACACCTGCTCACCCACGCACTGATGTAGACATCCAATCCAATAACTAATACTGGCAGCACTTAGCACAGAACAGAACCAGGCTGTAAACACAGGCTACATCTATGCTAGTGAATTAAAAACACAAGTGAGTTCCATGCTGTAATTTTCCATACTGTTAAATGAATAGTCCAGTTTTGGCCTGAGCCAACCGTTAATATCCTTGAGTATGCTCAGGGTATTTCTAGAGTTGATCAGGCTGGAAAGTATCAGGCTGACAAATCTGTTCACTACAGGAAGGGACAGCCATGTGAATTCAAACTCTGCCATGGCAGACAGCCTCAGAGCCGGAGAACAATCTCTGCTTTATTTGTGGTGTAAATGTAACTACAGATTTGCACCGGTAGAATGAAATCTAATAAATAGAGTTGTTCAGGAATTTCCAGTGAAATTATTATGTTGGGGTTTTTTCTTTAGAAGGGTCAGGTTCATTAAAACTCAGACCTTTTGCAGGAATGATCACATCAATTTCAGCAAAGATAGAATAGCTGATCAAAATTAGAGACAAAAATGACATTAGCAAACAGAAAGGTCAATGCTGATAGGATATTTACTTGGCATGTCAGGTAATGGAGTTCAAGTCCCTGTTTTGAATCACCTAGAACAAAGGCTTGTGCATCTTAGTCAACCTGCAAAAATATTTTGAACTAACAGCTAGTCTGAAACGAAATACAGATATTTTTTCATTCCCTTTTCCTTAACCTGATAAAGTTTAGGTTTCAGTCCATGGGGAAGGGATTTTTAAACCATTTACCACAAGGTTCTAACCATAAATTATATCTCCATCTTTACCCAATCTCTTCTTTGACATCCACCAGACACCAATAAAAAATCTGTACAGTTTTCTACATATAGTAGGGGCTAAGCACATAATTTTGAACTTTGATTTGATCCTGCAACAGGATTTAAGTACAGGTCATAATCAGAAGTGATTGACAAGAATGGCAGAATGACACACAGAAAACATTCCACTAAAGGAAAGGTAAGATGTACCTGGTTTCTTAGGGAGATCAGTCAATACTTAATAACTTAGATAAGATGCACAACAAAGGATAAGGTTTTGATCAGAGGTGTTACTCAATAGGACATCACTGGAAAAATTTATGAGGCATGGATGTGGATACTTTCCTCCAAGAAGACACCATATCTCTTGAGAAAGTCTTGAGAGTCAGACTTTCTGACTCTCAACTGCAGATGACTTCAGCAGTTCAGGCATAGCCAATATTATAACACTGAGCAGAAACAAAAATAGAAAAATAGAAATTATGTGCATGATTCAGTGAGGTTGTGCAAGGATTTGGATTAAAATGTAGTTAAGTTTCCTAAGTTTTATGGTATAGCAAACTGTGCTGAAAATATGAAACACACAGGAGTGGTTCTTTTGCAGAGTATTATTATTAAAGTGATAGCTTGCTTATTCTGTTCTGTAAGGCTCTGTTTACTGCCAGAATTTATACTTGCCTAATTTTTTCTTGATTAGATATAGGCATTTATATTTATGCTGGCTAAATTGAATTGCACTGCCAGCAGAGTTCATGCTGTACCCTTGATTCAAAAAGTTTAATGTCTTCAAACTAATCTTGAACTAATGACATCTGTTGATAAGCACATCTCTTAGTCACACATGTGCAAATGCCTCATCCTGGTGAACAGGAGATTTAAGCAGTTTCTTCAAAATAGGTCATAGGTTTACAACACCTCAACCAGCTCCAGTTTTCCATCATGAAGTGTCAGAAGGTTCCTGCTCCCCTTGCCTGTATATGAGACCATGAGACATGAATAAAAGTAGTTCTCTTTACTCCTTTGCGTGTGCATATGTCTTTATTCTATGTGCAGTTTTTTCCTTTCTTATGTTTTTTTCTACTTTTTCCTTTTTTCTTCTTTTGGCACAAAAGAAGAAGCTTATATCTGCTCCTTTTGTTCTCACAGTTTCATGCTCTCAAAAAAAAAAAAAAAAGAGGACTGAGATTAATGCTTCTGTATTAGATTTAGCGTGCTTTTCAGCCTGTCACTAAACTGATGAAAGGCAGCACAACTACACACTTTTCCCCACTGAGCTCAGATAGGTTTGTTCACTAGAGTTCAAGTCTCCTGCCAACAACTCACTGCAGTTCCAGAGTATTCTCCTTACATATTCAATCTGTATGTGTGGATCAGCCCATGCCCCTTCTTCCAAGCCGTAAATTTGGCAGTTGTAAAGATTTAATAGCAAGGTTGCTGCAGTGACAGCTCTATTTGTGGCACACCTCCCTTCCTATAGTAGATAGAGGTCTGCTGATGGGCCATAAAGTTCAATTCTCCAACTCCTTATCAATCAGCTTCACTGTGTGACCCACTTCAGAAAAGATTTAAACGAGGTAGTGCAGATTCTTCACAGAGAGTATAATAACTGGAAGGATGAATGTTATGAACAAAAATTCGGTCAATATTTTTTTTGTGAGAAAAAGTTACAAAAAGGCAGCCAGATCTGTCTCTGCCAGGGTTCTGTGTGCTTTGTTATTGTAATCACGGGTCATTGTAGCTTATCACCCCTTTTGTATTAGTAAAGGCCCTGGCTGGGGTGGGGTGATGGCCCTTCCCCAAGGCTGTGTTCTCTTCCCAGCATAGGGAAGACACCTGAGAGGGTGGGGGGAGTTATGCAAAGTGACTCCAGGACCAGCATGCTTTTGGGACCCCGACTCCAAAATGCAACGAGAAAACCCTAAAAACAACGAGCCACCTAAGAGTTGAGAGACTAAAGTGATGTCCGGATGTGAGGAGCCAAGTGCTGAGCCTGCAGAGATGCGGAGTCCCTCTCGCCCTGAGCAGAGAGTCGTCCGGACGCCGGGACCAGGGTAACCAGCGAGGCTCAGAGGCAACATCTGACGGGGACCTCACGCCCTAAAGCTCCCACGAGGACTGGATCCCCCGGCTCTGCCCCTAGTGGACGGAGCTGCGCATATCCTCCTCCTCTGAGTCGCCCTGGGAGACGCGACAGGGACTGCAGCCCTGCCGAGCCGCCCAATCCTGAGCTGATCACTTTTAATAAAGGCATTATAAAGGAGAAGAAGTCTCCTGGCCCTGTTTATTTCAGCTGGGGGCGCTCGTCCGGAATAGCCACGCCGCAAGAAGACTCAAGACTGGCCATCTTGGACTTCAGGACAGCTGGCTACCAGGACCAGAGGGATCAGCTCAGGAGCAGCGACGCAGAGGAGCACCGGAACACCAGATTGGTGAGAAAGCCGGTGGCGGGAGCGGGAGACGTGCGCATGTGTGTGTGAATGAGACGAAGGCCGGCAGCCGGACCTTCGAAGCGAGAGTGGACCTCTCAGTACCGCGGTTCCGGACTCCTGCGAAGGATCCGGCCGGGAACAGGGGGCGGAGCTTGGAATTAGCGTGAGTGAGTCGTCTCCCAAGGGGGAATAAAGGGCCCCCCCCCTCTGGGCGTGCGGAGGGAATATTTGTATGAGTGGCACGCACCCAAAATAGGCCCTGACAGAGGGAAGTCAGGCAGATTTGTCAGTCCCGAGAAGGATTCGGGTAGCTCATAAGCCCTGCAGGCAAAAGTAAGTCCTGGCACAGGAACCAGGCAAAAACCCCAGCGAAGGAGGCTGTGGTTTGCTTTTAAGTCCTGATACGGTGAAGCCTAAAAATTGGCGGGTTAGGCAAACTAAAATCAGGCAGTTGTTTTTCCTGACTGAGGGAGTCAGGCACGACCCGGATTCTTAGGCCGAGGTTTCGTGTGTTCAAGTCCCGATAGATGTAAGACCTGACGTGGGGAAAGTTAGGCAATCAAGAGATTGGGCAGTTGTTTCAGTATAAAGTCCTGAGCATCAGGCAGAAATTTGAAGTTTCAGTGGAGGAGGCTGAAGCTCCTCAAAGAACGTTCTTTTTTGAAATTACCGGTCAGTAAAGGCATCTTTAGGATTTTTTACTGTTAAGACCTGTAAAATGGGAGGGTGTAATAGTAGAAAGACCGGTAAGAGACTGAGGTATATACATCCTAATAGTCCCTTAGGAGAACTGTTAGTAAAATGGGATTCTATAGAGGCCACGGAGGGATTAGATAAAGCGAAAATGATCCATTATTGTATGGAAGTGTGGCCAGAATTAGAGATACAAGGAGGATGGCCTTGGTGTGGGACGAAGGATAAGTGGATGTGCCAGCTATTAAATAATTATCTGACAGCTCGAGGGGATACTGATCCTGAGCAATTATTGTATGTAGCTTGCTGGTTAAAGAGCGCTGTTGGGGATGAAGGGGTGCGAATTTGTAAGGTACAGAGGAAGAAAGAGGGGAATGAAGGAGGGGATGATAGGAAAAGATGGGATCCCCTGGATTATCTGCCTCCTTCTGCCCCTCCACCTTATAATCCTCTTCTCCAAGCACCTCAAATGGCAGGTCCGGTTCTTCCCCCGGCTGCCATCTCACTACCACCTGTTCAAACTCCTCCTTCTACCTCTTCAGCTTCCGCTATGATAAACCCAGTATCCCCTCCAGTTCCTTCTGCACCACCACAAGTGCCTACTCCACCTGCTGCATTCTCCACCCCTTCTCCAGCTGCACTTAATATCCACTCAGGCTCTTCTACCCCTCCTATTGCTGTCCCTTTACCTCCTCCTAGTTGGGACACAAATGCCTTCTCGCCCGATAAACAGCTATCAGCAAATACACCTGCTGATGGGCAGAAAGTTCAGGGTAACCCAGATATCCCTCAAAGTAGTTTGGCATCTGAAGATGGGCCGTACTGTGGTACCAGATCCAAGACCTCCAAGGCAGAGAGACTCTTTCCCCTCAGAGAGGTTCCTATGGGAGGAGTAATGGGAGGTGTTGGCTTTGTGAATGCTCCCCTAACTGCTTCTGAGGTGAGAGGATTCAAGAAAGAGTTGGGGCATTTAGTTGAGGACCCAGTGGGCATAGCTAACCAAGTGGATCAATTTCTAGGTCCAAATATCTACACTTGGGGGGAGATGAATTCTATCCTGAGTATATTATTTTCCCCAGAAGAGGTCCAGATGATTAGGGAGGCTAGCATAAGAATTTGGGAGAAGGATAACCGTCCAGGACCCCAGGTGCCATCAGGCGAACAGAAATTGCCACTTACGGATCCCAGCTGGAACCCTAACCAGGAGGAGGGGAGGAAGGCCATGATGGAATATCGGTCTTTGATAATACGGGGGATCAAAGAGTCAGTTCCCAAAGGAACTAACACCCAATTGGCATTTGAGGGCACACAGGAGAAAGAGGAAGCTCCTGCTGCCTGGCTTAATCGCCTAAGGCGGAACTTCCAGTTGTACTCTAGAATAGACCCAGACACCCCAGAAGGTCAAATGCTACTAAAAGTCCAATTTGTTACCAAATCTTGGCCTGATATAAGGAGAAAACTGGAAAAGATGGAAGATTGGCAAGAGAGAGACATTAATGAGTTATTAAGAGAGGCATTGAAGGTGTATTTAAGGAGGGAGGAAGAAAAAGCAAAGGCCAAGGCTAAGATCATGGTTGCTATAGCTAGAGAAAGTGCAGGGTGGGCGGGACCACCACCAGGAGGAGGCACGGATAGGCCTCTTGTACTGTCAGGTGCAAGAGGGATAGAGACACCTCAAGTCCCTTTGAGAGAAAGACATTGCTATTACTGTGGAGAGCCAGGACATACCAGGAGGTTTTGTAAAAAGCTCAGTCTCGATGTGGCAATAGCCAGGGAACAAGATAATTTAGGAAAAATCCTTAGAGGTGATGAGTAGAGGGTCAGGGGCTTTACACTTTAGGAAAAGGTACCTTATTGTTGTCTTGTTGTGTGTGTGAGAGTGAGTCACAAGAAAAGTCAGCCTCAACTTCCCGGGCAGGTGGGGTGGGGGCTGTGACCAAAGTGTGTGTGTGTGTGTGTGTGTGTGACCTGCAAACCAGACTAGTGCTCCCCAGATGTGTGAGGGAGCCGTAGCTGTAAGAGCGTGAGTGACACGCAGGCAGCCTCACAGGTGAATGTGCACCAGAGGCAACTAGAGTCTGGGCCCTTCCAAGAGGCCCAGAGATACTGAGACCTGTGGGCCAACCCCAAGGTGAGGGGGGGCTATAGGGACCTGTGATTTTCTAGCAATAAGTTTGTGTCTTAAAGGTGTGGAGGAGTGTGTGAAAGTGAATGAGAAATGAAAAAGTGAATATAGATGAGTTAGAATAGAGGTAATGTAGATTGTGCATTACAAGTTTTACCACATCTCCTTAGAAGGAAGTGTATTGTAAAAGAATGGTGTAAGAAAAAAAGGGAAAAAGAGATAAAGTGTTAAGGGGTTGAAAGAAGTATTTAAGCTGTAAGTAAAAGTAAGAAACAGAAGCAAGAGATAAATAAATAAGATCTTGAAAATAGAACAGAAAACCAGTGAATTAAATACACAGAAAAAATAGGAGAATAAAAGTACTTTGAGAGTTAAGCTAGCTGAGAAATACAACTCCTTGCAAAATACAGAGTATGTAGAAGTTGATGAGAGAAACATACAAGCTATGGAAAAAGAGAAATTACTGATAACATTAAACAGAGAAGCTGAGTTTTGATAAAATCATTAACAGTAGACCATTAATGCCTGTGTTTGAAAGCCCGTTTCAGGTGTTCTTCATTACTAAGACGGTTGGACTCACATCACTCTCACCCCTGGTATTGGACCAGGATTCAACACCAAGTTTTTCCCTCTGGCATTCTGGTATTGGACCGGACTGCACCCCTGTCTCCGTCTGGCATTGGGCCAGACTCCCAGTTTCTCCTTGTGGCATTGGACCGGACTACACCCCTGTCTACTTCTGGCATTGGGCCAGACTCCCAGTCTTCCCCTCTGGCATTGGGCCAGAGTCCACACCACTCACCTCTGGGCACTGGATAAGGATTCATCCACATCACAAGTTAATTCACCTGGGTATACTGTGATTTAAAGTTGACTCTCAGGAGGAAGAGTCAAAAAGACTGAACTGTATGGGAAAAATTGATATCAGAGTTCCAATATTGCTTAAAATGCTTCAAAACTGTTTTGTGTAAATTATGTTGGTAAAAATTTAAGGCTGTAAATAAGTAATTCTAGTTTAAGTTCCCCAATATATATATTTCCAAAGACTCCAGGTGAATCCTCTAGGGAACACTCCCCTGGGGGGGGAAACTAAAATTTGTAGGGAACAGACCAAGAGAGGCTGAACCAGAGAAGCGGGTAGAAGGGACTCTAAAGAGCTTGGAAGCTTCTCCTCAGAAAAAAAATTCCCCAAGAGGCAAGGCCGGGTGGGCAGGCTGTGCAAGATGACCCATACCGGACTCTTGGGAAGGGTAGTACTGGTGGCTCTGATTGCTGGTGTTGCTCTAGGAAGCCCAGCTGAGCCGTGCAGAGAGTGCTACCAACCCCTCTATGAGGAGGAAGTGAGCTCCTTGTCGAGAGTCCACATCAGTTCTAACCCTGATGGTGTTAACCTCTCCCAATTGGTCCTTTATCAGAAAAATAAGAGCATGTATTGGATAGCCCAGAATACTGCCACTTTTAGGCAGCCACTCCTAGGAGAGTGCCCTATAGAGGAAGCCTGGTTTTGCTTTGAATGTGATGCTGCTGAAACAAGCTCAGCAGATCTAGCAAAAAGCAAAGAAATGGTGAAAATGGTAAGAAAAACTGTTTGTTACAAGTATTTATATGAGTGTACTGGAAAAGAGATAAACCCCTTTTGGAACACATTTCAGGGAAACTCTAAACCCCTAAGTTTGATCTCATCTGGCAACTGCATTGCTAAGGTGATAACACCAATTTTCTTATTACCCAAAGAAACTGGATCAAGTTTGGGAGTTCCTATATATAATGATTTGGGAGAAATTAAACAAAACCGGGAAAGTGAAATAGAAATTGAGAAAATCCAAAATTGTAAAAGCCAAGTTCAGATCCCAAAATCTGTGTTGAACAAAGTCATCTGGCTACAGGCAGTATTAAAAGAATTCAATTATTAGGGACATTCCAAACGAAATAAAAAGATTGGCATGTGTAAATAATCAAGATCAAACTCCTACACTTGATCCCAGTGGGTGGGAGAACTTAGAGATTTTCAGAAAATATGTATGGGAAAAAGTGGTTTTTCTCGCTGTGTGTGTACTTGAAGGATTGCTCTTTTTATTATGCTTATTTGTCTGTTTTAGTAAAACAGTATTGGCTGTACAAACCAATCTGGAAAAACCAAGAAAAGTAACAAGGTTAAGTAAGCATGATTACCACAGTGCACAAGAGATTTATAGTAGATTCAAAACAAAAAATTGTGAGTTGATGCGAGCTTAAGAATTTAAGCTCGATCAAAGAAAAAGAGGGGGGACTGTTATGAACAAAAATTCGGTCAATATTTTTTTTGTGAGAAAAAGTTACAAAAAGGCAGCCAGATCTGTCTCTGCCAGGGTTCTGTGTGCTTTGTTATTGTAATCACGGGTCATTGTAGCTTATCACCCCTTTTGTATTAGTAAAGGCCCTGGCTGGGGTGGGGTGATGGCCCTTCCCCAAGGCTGTGTTCTCTTCCCAGCATAGGGAAGACACCTGAGAGGGTGGGGGGAGTTATGCAAAGTGACTCCAGGACCAGCATGCTTTTGGGACCCCGACTCCAAAATGCAACGAGAAAACCCTAAAAACAACGAGCCACCTAAGAGTTGAGAGACTAAAGTGATGTCCGGATGTGAGGAGCCAAGTGCTGAGCCTGCAGAGATGCGGAGTCCCTCTCGCCCTGAGCAGAGAGTCGTCCGGACGCCGGGACCAGGGTAACCAGCGAGGCTCAGAGGCAACATCTGACGGGGACCTCACGCCCTAAAGCTCCCACGAGGACTGGATCCCCCGGCTCTGCCCCTAGTGGACGGAGCTGCGCATATCCTCCTCCTCTGAGTCGCCCTGGGAGACGCGACAGGGACTGCAGCCCTGCCGAGCCGCCCAATCCTGAGCTGATCACTTTTAATAAAGGCATTATAAAGGAGAAGAAGTCTCCTGGCCCTGTTTATTTCAATGAATAAATCTTACATTGTTCTAATACACCAATTCTTTCAATGGATTGTTTAGCTTTGATATTAATTCAAAGATGGTACAGAACTTGGAATTTGGGGAAAGGTGCAATAAAATTCTTAAATAAATTTTAACTGGGTTTTTTTGAGAATTCTAATGGCTGTCATGGTCTAGGAATGGTACTCCCCAGTTCAGTGCCCCTACCAAGACTCTTCATGTGCTCTTCCACTCATTCCCCTGCTTTCCCCTCCTCCTTCCTCTGTGGCAGGATGGAGAGGAAAATTGGAGGCACCAAAGGTAAACCTCATGGGTTGAGATCAGAACAATTTGCTGGAAACTGCAACGAGATAAGAAAATGAACAGTAACAGCAACAATACTAATGACAGAAGGTACTAGAGAGGAATGATTCACACAGAAGCCCCCTGGCTCCTTCTGCCACACTCACTCTGGAAGGGACCTCTTCTCCCCCAAACAGTTCCTTTTCCCCACCTCCATCAATGATGTGATGAGGTATAGAATAACCTCCTTGTCCTGGCCTTGCCCCCTCATGGCTTCAGCAAATATAAACCTTGTCTTGGACAAAACCAGGACATCTCCCAGCCTTTAATATCCTGTTCATGCCATGAAGCAAACAGTATCCTCTGTCCCTTTCATTTCAAACCAGCCCATCATGGTTATCATTTTGAAATTCAAAAATATTGACCTTCTCTCCCAGTCTTGGTTTGTGTCTGCTGTTCCAGAAAACATGAGTGGGAGCAGATAAGGAGGTACTTCAGTCTGGTTGAGAAGCGGATTTCTTTCTCAAGAACAAAAGAAGTTATCTGGTTTAACTAATATAGATTTCCTTTCTCCCTTTATTAGTACAGGCAGGGCATGTTTAATTTACCTTGCTAGGTGGGGCTGCCTGGGATCTATTCTGAAATAACTTCCTGAATAAATGAATTTCCAGAGTCAGAGAATGGTAAAAAAAGAGAACACTCAGTCTCCTAAAAAGGAAGCAAGGGACAGTGCAAGCAGAAGCTGCAAAACTCTCATCTCCGTCATAAAGATCGCACTGAACTGTTTGGAAAAGGAAGCAAAGTTGCCTTCCCTAGTTTCTACTTTTAGACCTGCCATCCACTGAGCAGTTACAACTGCTAAGGAATACATGGCCATCTATCATAACAAAGGATATGACAGAACTGTCAGTGTTAGGAAAACAACACACACAAACCAAGTTGTAGACAGAAGAAACACACAGAATTTCAATCAAAACCTACTGCTTTGCAGTTGTACCTTTATTTGCATCTTTCAAAATCCTTGTTGTCAAAATCCTTTTAATCAAGAGTGTAACTCCAGTTTTAAGGGTAGTAAAATTATATATTTTGCAGTTAAAATTACTGAGGAGAAGAAGAAAATCAGAGAATAAAACTAGAATATTAAGCAAACCAGATAATAATATTCTTGCATGACACACTAAATTCAGCTAATTAACCTCTGCATCTTATCCATTTCACATTCTTGCTTAATCCACTCTGTAATATTTGCAACCTTTTGGTCAGTATACCTTCCTGTATACTGTGATTCACTCTTCTCCAAACCAGTGAAAAGGTTAAAACTTTTTTACAGTTTTTTTAATACCATTAATCAAACAACGCCTTTTTAGAAAACTCTAGATTCCTGGG
The DNA here is from genome assembly GCF_047830755.1 of Zonotrichia albicollis. NCBI lineage: Eukaryota > Metazoa > Chordata > Aves > Passeriformes > Passerellidae > Zonotrichia > Zonotrichia albicollis. The sequence goes on along the minus strand of NC_133821.1, from coordinate 77,241,729 downwards.
TTTTTTTAATAAATGTCCACTTTGGAAACACCAAGGGGCAGAAATTCAGATCCAGACTGCTTTCAAAGCGCAAAACATAAAATTACAAAAAAGTGGCAAAAGTTAAAGCCAGTCCAGATACAAGAGAGAGGGTGCAATTTCAAAAGAAGAATCTAGAGGAAAATTTAAAATTGCATTTGAGGGCAGTTATGTTATACACTGACCATTTGCTGAACAGCCACAATAATTTGAGTCCTCACAGATTCAGGCCCTGCCTCAAAACAGGTCACTCATTTCTCAAGTATTTGAACCAACTATTGTATTCCAGCAGAAGGCTTTCTCCAGCATCCAGGGAGAAACTGAGAACTGACCTTGAACAATGAAGTTTAGAATATGAAAGACTAAAGATCCCAGACACAGTGAGACACCAAGGAGAAATCCTTGGCATATCTTGTTCAGTAAGTAAGGCATGTTGATGAATCCCTTTTTCTGGGAATATCAACCCAACAAATCTCATCAATTTAGACCCACCAGTGGTTATTTTAAGTGTATATTTTCAACTTTTCTTATGCAATAAAAGACAGATGACTTGTGTCTCTTGCACACATTAGTGTAAACATTCCCAGCACTGTGGGACTGTGGTGCAGAAAGATATATGACCCATTATTAATGTTAGTTGCATATTCCTTGCTGACCTGTTCCTCAAAGAGAATTAACACTTCTCCATTCCACTCTTGTTATCTCAAGTCCAAGCCATGTATCAGAAACTTCAAATCTAGTTTGCTTTTTAACACGTGGGAGAGAAAAATAAGTAATCTAATGTGAGAATGATGGAACAGAATTTTTTTATAGGAAGAAACATTTTGTGAAGTTTTACCTAATAGCTAGTGTCAATTCATTAGTCACAGAATCAAGGAATTGATTAGGTTGTGATTCAACCTGTGACTAAATACCACCACGTCAACCCGACCATGGCACTCAGTGCCATGTCTAGTCTTTCCTTAAGGATCTCCAGGGACTCCACCACTGCCATGAGGAGCCCATTCCAATACCTAATTATCCTTTTTGTGAAGAAATTCTTCCTAATGTGCAGCCTAAATATCCCCTCTTGTCCTACTGTTAATTGCCTGGGAGAAGAGGCTTTTTTGATTAGCAGGTCATTAGGAATGACCCATTAACCAGTGTTCTCCTCATTGTCATGCATTTTGGTTAATGAACTGTTAAGTCCTACATCAGTTTAGAGATACTGATTGTATTAATAATCAATGGCTGAAAGTCCATCACCTCTGTAGCTCTCCTTGGATACACACTGACACTACTCTTGTTTCCCTACCTCCATGAATTATTTCTGGTAGCAGTCCTCGAGTCTCAATCAAGAGACACGGCTGCTTGAGATGATGAACAAAACGGAAAATAAATGCTTGGAAGAAATTGAAATAAATTGAGAGTGACCACACTGAAAGGTCTGGGGCTTATGAAAAGGAATGAAAAATCAAAATAAAGCAGTTGTTCTAGCTACTTTCAAAACAGAAGAATTCTGCATAGAAGACTCAGTTCTTTCTGGTAGGATCACAGAAGAAAAACAAGCTTCTAGAAGAAAAAGTACATTCCACAAAACTCAAAGCATCTGTTCATGAACCCAAGAGCAATAGCTCTTCCTAACTACTTATTTCTATTTCTTTCACACAGTGACCCTCATTTCTTTTATTGTCATACTTCACTCTGTTTTGAATCAATCATGTTGTATGTGTTGATGTAAAACCCATTTTCATGTATTTCACCTCCCTTCAATTTCACTGTCTTTGTTATAGAAAAGAAACACACAAAACAAATCTCCCTTGAGCAGGAGTCTTTGACTTGATTTTCAGAGATGTTAAATACTCACAGTTCACATCTCTGAGTATCATGTCCCTTATTACATTTCATGTCCTTGCACAGTTCAGCAAGGTATTAATTTTCTCTCTCTCTCTCCATCACATCTGTTCCTCTGGGTTTGGTTTATTTTCAATATTTTTGTACTCTTTGTACAAAGAGCTTTGTATCTTCTTGTAGTATTCTCTTACTTTTTCCAGAAAACTTCTGTAACTTTTTTATTGCATGTTCCATTTTGAACCTGGGAAACTTTTCTAGGAGAATGTCTACAAATGGGTAAAATTGATGCAAAAATATATGTCATTATAATTGGCATATTCTTTGACCACTGGTTACAATCCCTGCTGTCAACCAAGAAGAAAATTATTACATTCACGCCTTCACAAGGTCTGTAAACTGTAGCAGGCTAAACAGCCTCACCTGAGAGAATTTTTATTTAGTTTATTTCCAATAAACACAAACAATGTACTCACTGAGTCCAGTATTAATTTAAAAAGAAAAAATCATTGTTTTGTCCACCCTTTACAGACTGTCCTTCCAAATTGCTTCAATAAGGTGACAGGCAGCACAGAAGGTTGGAGTGGAGCATATTGGTTTCTATCTGCTGCTTCTAATGTCCTAATGGCTTTTCCCTTCTCCTTTGTGCTCCTTACTGGATTTTCTCTACTCTGTGCATTTTAGTATCAGTCTGTAAGCAACAGTCTTTTGGGGTCGTACTTGCCCCAGTTTGGGTTTATCTGAAGGCCAAAGCCCCTTCAGACTGGAGTGCCTTCTGCCAAGTGCCCACCCTGGGCTGCGTTTTTCCCCATCGCTCTGTGAGTCTTTGCACTTCTCCCAGTGTAACTCACCATGTATGTTCTCATATGTTACTCCCCTCATGGCTGCTGCCCCTTCTTAAGCAGGTCTGAACAGACGCCCCATGTGCTTTCCTGGTTTATTGAATTTCTGGCACCTGATGGGTTTCGGCATATGGTTGATTTATTTTTAAAATAGATAATATCATTGCCACACTTTGCATCCCTTTTCTAAAATTTGTTGAGCTTAAGAAATGCAGAAAGTCTCCAAAAATATTAAAATATTTCTATGTGTTAACCATCAGAGTTTGCTGAAAGAATTATGTTTACCATGCTCTTTTATTTCCAAACTATACATCATAACAATAATTTCAGGGATGTCTTAACTCTCTTCCTGCCTATGAAGTCTACACTTAGGTCACTTCCATGTATCAGGCTTTTCTGTGATGAAAACATAATGTCTTGGAGTAAATGTTTCCTTAGTTCTAGGCATGCTGAAGTTTTCCCATTTTAAACCTATCCCATGCAAAAAAATTATAGCACCCCCGCCCCACCCCAAGCCCTCTCAAATAAAAGTCCTAATTAAAATTAAATAAAATATGCATGGAAAAAAATCAGGCACAGTTGAAATTCCTGTTCCAAACTCTGTCCCTAACAGTCACTATCAGCTGTTTTCATAAAGGCTTCTCAGATTTAAGCCCAAACCACATCACATGGCACTGACTCTTCGAACAACAGGTCAGCTATCCATCACTGCCGCACCCAGAATCGTAAACCCAGGAATGGGCATCAGCTTGTCAAATTCTCACAAAATATGTCCAGCATGTCTCATCAGTCACAAACAGTGAAGGACAAATGCAGCAACAACCACCTGGTCAAAGTGGTTGAGAAGAGGGAGCAGTAAAATTAGTTCAGTTTCCTACTTTTCACCTTCCCAGCTAGAAGAGATTTTATTGTTTGCAAGATAAGCTCTCTGTATGTTACACTGACTTTCAGAATTAAGGATCAAAGGCATCTTCATCTTCAAATACCCTTTAGTCTTTTGCTTATAATATCTTAAAAGGAAAGGAGGGAGGAGGCAAATCAGTCCCTTTTCCTAATCTCTCTAACTGGTATGGAAATCCATACCAACAAAAACTGTGGACAAATGCTACTTTACATGACTAAAAATACTATTAATCTGTGATCCTTTATCATACTTGGATGATCATTATGCCAACCAAGCAATCTGTTAATATTTATAATATCTGAAATTTCCAAAAGTATGCACAAACAAATAGGAGGAAAACAACTCTAATCCTGCCTCACTGTCAATGGGGATTAATTTCATTCAAATAAATATGTTTATGAAAATAAAGAAAAATTCTTTCTGCAAACAGCTGGTTAGGTTTGACTGGTTTCTTTAATTCATTCAAATAAACCATTTAGACTGGGTGCAGTAATTGTTCTTCTACCGTGCTGCTGCTTTGCTAATGTAGGTGTGTGCAAATACCAATTAAATCTGTTCCGATTTACTCTTTTTAACTGGTGCTTAGATTTTAATGGGAAAAAAGGCTTTTTAAATTTATATAGACAGTGTGTGTCCTTTATGATTTTCACAGCCTGTTCCAGTTAACAACAAATGAAGATAAATACGAAGCAAAATCTGTTTGGTTCTTCTTTAGAACAAATAGCCCCATTTACAAGGTGTTACCAAATACCTGGCATTTTCTTATCCATGACTTATTTGTATTTTGACCATTAAATTCTAACCTTTTGGCCCATTTGGTCACTTGCTTGTGATTTCCTATGTATCATCCACAGAATAATGACAATGCCAAGGTAAATGTTATCTCACCAATTTACCTCAGTGTTAATTGCCAGTGCTTTGTTGGTGAAGGGTGACAGTAATGACAAAGGAGGTGACAAAGAGAAATGAAATTCAAGTGGAGCTAAAGAAAGTATGAAAATGCCTCCTTGGGTTTTATGTGTTTTACTTGACCCAAGTAAGCATCATTCCTTTAAATCATCATTTCAGGCTGCTTTCTTCTGACATTCAGAGGATAATTTAGCAAGCTGGTCTGGTAAGAGTGATTGACTACAGATGTAATACTGGGTCGACAAAAACAGAGGTGAAATGAAAGAAATAAGAAGGAGGGGGAAAAAATATTTGGGTTTTGGGGTTTTTTGTTTTTTTTCCCCCAAAACCCAAACATTGTTTCATTAAATTCACATAGATTCAAGAATAGATTACAAATAAAAACTAGGTGACACACTTTTACTTAGCTATGATTAAATGGTGAAAACAGAAAGGAAACTGAAAATTAAGTTTGCTCTGCAGCAATTGTTTTATTAGGTTTAGAGCGGTGAAGATCCATCACAGAGCTTTTGTGTTCGACAGTCCCATCAGTGCACCTTATTCCTGATCTATGGGGTTCAGCCTAGAGCAGAGAGTGCCAGGAGCCACACAGAGATTGCACATTCAGCCAGCTCTGAGATAACCTGCTGCTGAGGGCAACGCTGGGAATTGATGAGCAACAACAGAGTGGAGTAATGAGAATCAAAGGAACTTGTTTCACACTGGATTCCTCACAGCTATCTGGCCCCCTTTTTTTTTTTTTTCCTTGGGTCAGGGTCTGTTTTCAACCTCCAGTCATTCATTGGGGTTGTAATGCTGCAAACTGGGTCTGTGCATTAGAGCTGTGCTCACTGCACTTGCTTAAACCAGAAGAGAAGGTCGAGACAGCAAAAAGATACTTTGACACCTTTTGCTCACACAAAGGGGTGCAGAACTCTCTAGTTTCCATCAGGGACTAAGATGAAAATATCTCAAACATTCAACAGCTCTGTAGCTGGTTATGCAGTTGTGACTAGTTACTGATAAGCAGAGCATTTATTCTAACATTTACTAGCATTTACTCTAGCATTTACTAGCATATACTCAAGTTCCAGTGCATTTCAAATGCAACCCTCTTGGCTCACTTCTTTCTAACATTATAAATCAAGATTTACACCACTAAAGTGTTCATTTTCAGACTGACTACCCCTGCTAAATGTTTCTAGTGGAAGTGGAGGCATTTGATAGAGTTTTTACAGATACAGATAGTAGGATTACTTTTACTTTTGTTATGCTCAATGAACACTTTAGAAGGATTTAGAGGGTGCATTTTAAAGCAGAATCTGAGATCTCTTCTTCATTGTTTGGGAGAAATGTTTAAAAGTTGGTAATATCCAAACTTGGATCTTCATATATAATAACATCTCTACAGTATCACAAGTTATATAGCAATTTACAACCAAAATAGATGCTGATTTCTTTAGTGTGAATTTTCAAGGCTTTTCCTCAGGGGCTGGGCTATATTATGCTGCAGCTTTTCCTGGTATTTAGTCAACTCCTAGGTTAGCAGCACATGAGATCACAGAATCACAGAATGCTCAGCTTAATCATTCTCTGCAACTGCCTAAATAGAAGTTGGAGAAGGGGCTGCTCAGTCTTTTCTCCAATTTGACAAGTGATTAGACAAGAGGAAACAGCCTCAAGATGCAACAGGAGAGGCTTAAATTGCTATTCGGAAAAATTGCTTCACCAAAACTATATTGAAGCATTGAGGCTAGGGAAAGTGGTCAGCCTAGGGAAAGTGGTCATCCTTGGAGAAATTCTAAAAATGTGTGGATGTGGCATTTGGGGACATGGTATAGTGGTAGACTTGGCAGATCAATGGTTGGACTCAATGATCTTAAAGGGCTTTTGTAACCAGAAGTATTCTATGATTCTGTGATTTGCTAACCAAACAATTTGCTTATGAAATTTAATTCCAGTTGGTATAAAAGGTTCTATTTATTTCTCACTCATCCCTTTAAGCAAAGCTGCAGTCCTTGCCTACTTGTTAATAACTTGTAGAAACTATATTAAATAACATTTTAAATAAGGGAAATCAATTTCACATCATACATTCCTGTTTTCCTCTTTACATTTTCACCATCTTCTTCTCTCTCTGATAAGGAAGGCTAGTACTAAACATTCTGTTAATGGTTGTCAAATCAATCATGGTTTTCACTGCTAGAGTTATTCTAGAAAGAAGCAACACACTTTAGAAGAAATCAGAGAGGGGCTGAATGAGATAATGTAAAATCACTTACACAGACGCTCTGGAGATGGAACCCCGTTTAATATTTTATATAGACATTAACCTGAGAGTGGAAGGAAGAGGGTAATGGATGGCCTATTGCTTTTACCTACAGGACAATTTTCTGAAGCAAACTGTCTCCCCTGGGGCAGGGATCACACATGCTGAAAATCCATAAAGAGGGTCACAGATGAATGGAGATTGAGCAGATTCAAAATTCCCACGTGAGCACAGTGGAAACTGCAGACAGACCAGGTGGTGAAACTTGTCATACTACACACAGCCATGGGCCATTGCCATCCAAATGCTCAATTAGTTTATTATGGCAACAGACACACCATGCTGGTCAAATAACTAGCACATCTGCAGAAACTACAGAAAATAATCAATTATTGAAGAAAGCTATCCACAAGTAACATTACTCTTACCCTTTCTTGTTCTTCGCTTTCTTTTTTTTTTTCTGTCTAGTTGTCCAGCTGTAGAGATTACCCCAGAGAGCCAGAAATCCATGAACTATATTTAGATATGAGAAACATGGAGGGAAGAGGAGGAGAGGAGGAGCACTGATGAGAAAGAAGGCATTAAGTTTGGTTGATTGGCTGATTTGGTATGGATTTTTGGGGTTTTTTTAAGAAAAAGACTAAAAAACACATTAAACATTTCCAGGTGACCTTCAAAACAATGTGGACATTTCCTATGTGGAAACAGTGCAGCACACAGTGTGTTTTCATGCAATGTAGCATAATATAGGTCAATATATAAATATGTAGGTCATAATAGACAATTTTCTGACCTGGAGGAGAGTGAAATTTTTCAGCAATAGAGGTGTCAAATCTTAAAAAAAATGCAGAAATAGAGGTTTTGGGTGCTAATATTTTATTGGCTTTTATCACAATATTTTATATTGTACTAACTCCATGTAATAGATCTTGTTTCTTCCCTTAGGGACTTCCTGCTATAGGAGTTCAAATCCACAAAAGTCAAGGTCCTTCATGGTCTTGAATTATTTTTCACTATTTTTCAATGAATGAATTAATTTGGTAAGCATCAAAATAATTCTCTACAAGAGAAATTCCAGTTTTCTAACAATTATGTCTTCCTAAAGAAGTTTATCTTCCACAGAATCAAAGACCAATGTCCTGTATTTCAAAATTTCATTATTTAAGAAGTCTAATTTTAAAAAAATATTTTCAGAAATGAGAAGAATGTTCATGTAAGCTTTCAGGAGAAGCAGTAAAACAATTTCTGATATGCCTGAGAATTCAACAAAGGAAAATGCTAAGATGGATCTGATCTACCCGCACTTTCACATCTGAAATCTAGCCTGTAGGCAACTCTGAGATGTTCCTATGACTTTGTTCTCAAAGATTCTGGTACAGCCGTTCATCTACAATTCACTGTTCTTCCAGCTTTTGTGGTTTCCAGACTACACTGTTTACTGTTTTAGGTAATAAGAACAGCATGTTGAGCCACAGCAATATAAAAGCTATAAATCATTAAATAACCTTAAGAAATTATGGTTGAACTCAGACATTTTTCTAAGGGTCTAGTGAATCTAAAGTGGAAAACAGCTATATTTCTGTGGCTGTAATTTCTGTCCACATATGAAAAATGCTTAAAGAGGCATAGGTCAGACCCAGAGGGAAAGTGGCCTTTACCAAGAAAGAATTTTGTATAGTAATAATTAAAGCAGAATTTGATCACTAAAACACACTGTAAGGTCAACTGTGTTATCTATAATTATGGTAAGCAATGTGGACATTAAGATGAAATACTGAACTCTTAGTACCTGGGCGAGGGGTAGGGAGGATATTTTGAAGCATGAAAACCAAAGCATACTGTTTATGTGTCCTTTTCTTGAAGTTCCACTTGAACACTATAATTGTTCTTAATCCTGATAAAGCAGCAGAACTTTATAGCTTACACTGCCCTCATCATGTTGCTCAATTCATGATCAGTTTTGGGATGTGTGAGCATATGGTATAGTGCCAGGAAGCTTTTGTGGGTTTGGGATAGAGACAAGAACAGAGATGTTTCAAATTAAAAGGTAAAAGAACATGGTTAATATTATATTTCATTTTAAAACTAAAATGAGATGATCTACCGACACACAGGTCAAAAATATTTGTAGGTTTCTGTAGGGGGATACAGTACGGTAAATAAAAGTAGTATAGAATATAATCTTACCCCCCTAAAGGGTTGCAGCTGAGCCAATTATTAAGGATTAGGAGCCGGCCTGATGTTAACAGGCCACACCTGTAGCCAATAAGAAGAGTGTTATAAAAGAGTGGATTGGTTGAGGAAAACTGGACTTAGTTGGCTGCTGTGAGGACAAGGGAGAGGCAGTGCCTGGAGGAGCTGCCTATAAGAAGCATCAAGGAGGTATGAAACTCTGGCAATATGGAACTCTTGCAATGTAATGATAATAGAACCTTTGTAATATAATGATAACAGGTTTTTTTAAGGACCCTGGATTTCCCAGACCCTGATAGGATGCACCCATGAGTGCTGAGGTTATCTTATGTCACTGTGACACCACTTTTGATAATCCCTGAATTGATCATGGAAATTGGGATAAATATCCTTGCACCAGTATGGTGCCATTCAGCATCTTTATCCGTGATCTGGAAAACAGGTCAGTTTGATGAGCATACAAAGCTGGGAGGAGCAATGATGTGCCAGAGGGTCATGCTGCCATCCAGAAGGATCCCATCAGTCTGAAGAAATGCATTGACAGAAACCTCAGGCAGTTTAACAAGGAGAAGTACAAAATCTTGTACCTGGGGATAAACAGCCCCAAACATCAGTTTATGCTGGGGATAACCCTGTTGGAAAGCAACTTGTGGGAAAAGGACCTGGGGATCCTGGATGACACCAAGCTGGCTATGAGCAGGCAAAGTGTCCTTGCTGCAAAAAGACACAGTGGTATCCCGGTTTGCATTAGACAAAGTATTTATTGCCAACAGGTCAAGGGAGGTGATCCCTCCCCTCTGTTCTGTGCTGGTGAGTGCACACCTGGAGTGCTGTGGCCAGCTCTTAGCCCAGAGAGATACAGAACTCCTGGAGAGAGCCCAGAGAAGGGCCATTGAGATGATGAAAGACCTTCACATAGGAGGAAAGGCAGAAAGAACTGGGACTGTTCAGCCTGGAGAAGAGGAGGCTCAGAGAGGACCTTATCAATAGCTGTAAATACCTGCAGAGAGGGAGGAAGGAGGGTGGAGCCAGGGTCATTTCGGTGGTGCCCAGGGACAGACCAGAGTCAATGGGCGCACACTGCAAAAAAGGAGTTTCCATCTGAACACCAGGATGCACTCTTCTATTATGAGGGTGGCTGAGCATTGGCCCAGTTTTTCCACAGATGTTGTGGCCCTCCTTGGATATATTTAAAAGCCATCTGGACACAATCCTGGGCAACCAGCTATAAGTGGCCGTACTTGAACGGGGAGTAGGACCAGACAGCCTTCGGAGGTCTGTCCCAACCTCAATCATTCTGCAGTTCTGAGAATAACCCCTTTGTTCAGAAAGGGATGCAAGACTTCTGCTTTGATGTCTCTAAAATCACACTTATATCCTTCCAATGGTTAACATATTACTAGTTAGGTAAAATATATGCTGGATTTAGTCCTTCATCAGGAATGTGAATTTAAGAAAAGAACTATAGGAAGTGAATATTCTTATTTCTCCCTGATATTATCAGCATGGTATCAACATGATATTATCAACATGCAGGCTGGCATTGCCCATATATCAACAAAGGAGCCCAGTCACTTCAGGGAGAAGGACTAGATGCACAAATAATGAAAATCATGTGCTCAGTGAGTTACCTATGTCAGTGGACATGACAGCAGTTGTTTCAGTGTTCAGTCACCAGTGGCTAGCCTAAGAATGTGTTCTGTGAAATAGCCTTTATAATTTTTCCAGTCTGAGAGTAGTTCAGTATAGGTGCCTTTGAAACATTTAAGTATAATCAGCAGTTCATTTTCCAAGAAATTTATCTGGTTTTCTTATCATATTTTTCGAGGTTAGTGGTCCTGGTGGTTAAAATCCAACACCACAAATATATTTTATTTTCTCTTACAATAAAGTCCATTATGCAGTATCCATGAGGTTTTCATTATGGGCATTTATTTACAACATTTTCAGAGATGTTGGAATGTCTTGATGTAATGAATTACGGCTCTTATTGCATAACCCAAAGAAAAAAAGCAGAAGTAATTAAAAATATGAAGTTAAAGTTAGGATTATGCTACCAGTAATTATTTTGTTTTATTTATAATTAGGACAATATAATCCAACCAATATTTTCCAAAGAGGAAAAAAACAAATAATTTCATTAAAATCAACCCTTATTTTATCGCAAAAAATAAATAACAATTGACAATTTTTAATAATAGTGCAAGTTCACTTGTATTGTTTTTATTGACAGCAACATATATCATTTTCATTCTCACATGCTAGCAAAGAATTAATCTGGTGATCTTATGTTCATATATGAATATTAACAATTTAGATTGCTTGAGTTGCTACAACAATAGTTTTTCCGTGGATAATTCAAGTAAGTAACCACACGCTCTTTTTCCCAAATAAAATTTGACATTTAAATAAAAAATATTGCACCCTTCTTTCGGCCAGTGCCACTATTATTCTAAGATGTGATGCACTGAATACAGAAAATGAAAGTATTAGTAGAGAGGATGTTAAATTACCTGTAGGTGCAAATATAACAATTATGAAAAAAGCATGTAAGTTTTCCACTATTACTTGATCTTTATTTTTCCAAGAGGCATTTTTATCTCTATACTGTAAATAAGTATGACATATATAAAAATATGTCTAAAGCAGAGTAAATACTTATTTTTTTGTTTTTCAATAAAACACCTCTAAACAGGTGGTCTAAATAAATTTTGAATAAGTACAAGAAAAGCATAGTACCCTCATCGGTGCTCAAAAAATAATCCTATCGTGCAATGAAAAGACACAAGGAAAAAGGATATTAAAGACTGTGCTAAGGGTGATCTTAGTAAATTCACTTTTGAACTCACATTTCATATGTGGTAGGACAGAGCTCAAAGTTCTAATTATACTAAGTGTTTAAGCACCTCATTCCTTTGAAGCCAAAGGGAGTTGAACATGTGTTCCTGAAAGCAAAACAGGCACACACATGCACTCAGATAGCTCAGAGCCTGTATGGACACATTCCTGTTCATCTGTTAGAGCACTGCTGGGACAGCAGTGATGGAGACAGCCTGGAGCAGCTGTCTGCATTCACAAAGTAGCTCTAGGATAGTTCATGCATGCCCCCTCTATGGACTTTGCATACACAGGTGTGGAATTTTAGGGATAATACTAGATTCACAAGCCCAGGTATAGCCAGACATGTAACATTTAAGCCCTTATAGTAATCACATACGTCTGGGTTCCTCTATGTCATGCTGTACTTTACACCTCTTTCATTGTAATAACAAGCCTGGTGTATCCCCTTGTCCATCCCTGATGCTGATGCACCAGCAGGCTCATCCTAGCAATACTAGCAACTCAGGGGAGAGATACAAGATAGAGTAGGAGAAAACGGCAAGAAGCTAGTTCCCAAAAAACTACATTCTGTTGTGTAGATAACCTGGTAATTTTCTGATTACTTCCTCTCTTAAGTGCGAGCACCAGCCTTGCACCTCATCCCAGGCACACTAAACTGCATTCCTGCACAATGGCACCCTTGAAGGAAATCACATCTCCACCTTTTGTATCTCCACAACTCCAGACTCACAGCTGCAGGAAGCTACAAGCATCCAAGAGCAAAAAGCCAATTTGTCTGTGTTCTGAAACAAAGGGAGACTGATTGCATCAGTCCTACTTCTACATCTAAACTGAATCCTGAATTGATCCAGTATTAGCCTTTGGATTATATCTATACCAGACATGAACAGAAACTGCAGGGCAACAATTGTATCAGGAAGTCCGTTGCTGTGGAGTGTAAAAAACCAAATACTGCATGGTCTACTTCTCTTGCTCATCTGTGACATCCTAAACGTCAGCACATCCCCAAAGTAGAGAAGCCAATTGCACTAGAAGGCTGATAAGAGACTCTGATCCAGTATTTGCGAGAGAGGTTTGAAAGCATTCTTTGATTCTATTCTGACTCTAAAAAAAAAACAAATTACGCGGTTAGACCAGTTTTAGAGGGCAAGGGCAAAAGCAAGACATCTGCATATTTCAGAGTTCACATATATCTTTCCCCATGCTACTCTTGCAATACACTGCATGGATACTGATAAGGTGAGGAAGACTGCCTGCTTTGTTTTGTTGTCCAGAGGGAAAGCTTGCTTCACCTGGGAAGATAATTGCTTTCTCCTGGTTCCCACACAGTGAACACTTGTAACCAAAACACACAGAGCACTCTAATGCATGCAAAGGAGCTGAGGATCCAAAAACTGTATCAAACAAAAGGCATTTTTTTCTTTGCATTCCACCTTTACCTTTCTGCATCACCCTGAGGGAGGCTCATTCTGTTTATTAGGGGAAGGAGGAAAGACATTTCCAAAGTCTTACTAACACCTCTGCCATCTGTTTGCCATTCCACTATTACATCACAGCATACAAAATTATTGGACCATGACCAATGCCTGCCTAGAGATTTTTCAGATACCACTTCCCTTCTCATTCCCCTGATGAGTCAAGTGTAGCTGCCCTGTCTTACATCCTTCTTCTATTCTTACATCTTTTGTCCATTATCTTCCAGCATATGAACCTTACCACCTACTCTCACAAAAAACTGCTGCTAGGTCCACCTAGGTGCTGTAGGGGGAATTTCATTTCTGCAGGTTTTCACAGGTATCGATTTAAGCTAACAGATACATGTTATCCACTGTAAAAGAAAATTACTGTTTTCATTACTAAGAAAACACTTTCTTGTTGTCAAAAGAAAGCAGAAATGATGTCCTTGCATTAAAAGGCTTTTAGGAAGAAAATAGGCATTGAAATAGGCATTGAACTCCTGCTCGCAGTCTATTTCTTATGAGACTTTTTGTTCTTTCGAGTATGAAAAGGCCATATTTCCTTCATGCCTACTGAGATTAAATGGAGCCTATATCTGGAGAATATATTCACATAGGACACCTTATTTCAACAGGGCAAACTCAATTTAGCCACAATGCTTTTAAAGGCATGGAATGGGCCCCCATTAGAATGGGTCCAAAATCATACACATTCAGGCTTTCTTGTGACCTCTCCAGAAAGGGAAGACAAGAAGTAAGAAAATGCAGATTACTCTCACTTAGTTCTTAAAACAGAAAAGAGTTGTGATTATACCAACATAGTAAAGAAGATTCTGCCATCTTATTGTATTTTTTGTGTTGGGGTTGTTGGCAAATCAATTCTAACAATCAAGGTAAGAAATAACATCTATGACTTGTCCCTGAAATATGTACTTACATTCAAGTCCAAGGGAAGCTAGAGAAGATATTAAGCTGGCTTTAGGGATGAGACTTGGCCCTAAGAGTGGATAATATTTCTCCTGCTTCTTCTGTTTCCCCTCATCTAGTCAGTGCTTAAGAGCTGCAATGCATTGTGAGCCCTTCCTTCCACCATCTGCAGAATGGGACAGCCATGCTTCTTGGGAAAGGATGAACAGACTCCAATAAGGATGCATGGTGTTTTCTTGCAGGTTGAGAGTTGACAAACATTCCTGGGGTTCCAGCCTTTTAGGAGACCTGCCTGTAAGTCAACACAGTCTACTCCAAAAAGGGTCTAAATGGGAGCCTGCTGGCTCAGGAGAGGGACTGGCAGCCTCCCTGAGGGGCCATCCTGAGGAAAGGAAGCCTGGCTGCTCTATGACATGGATGGGGATAGAGGCTCAACTGTAGGTACACTTGGTGGCTGGTGGTCTGTGCTCTCTTTTCTGACCACCCTGTTTGGATGGACTAGCAAACTGATTTTTAACTGAAAGAGTCTAGTGACTGAAAAGCCTGCTGGTACTTTGAGATTTCACTTTGCCATTTGCTCACTTCCCAATTGGAAGTGTCTGCCATGGAGTAGCTGAGAATGTTCTTCAGTGTTTTTCATCTTTCATCTTTTCATCTTTCATCTCCCAGACCCAGAGGTGGTTCTGCTGACCTGACAGGGCAGCCCTAGATATGTAAGGTATGATAAGAAAACAGAAAGATAAAAACAAACAGAACACATAAACACCATCACCACCACAACCCCCCAACTCTATCCATAGCAATAATAATGTGGAAGAAAAGCTCTGTGTTCTCCAGTACCAGATAATTTTGCACAACTGAAGCACAGCTACAAGTTTGCTCTTAATCATTCTGCTATGAGGGGTGGAAAGAGGGACATCAGATTAAGGTTGTCTATTATTATCCTGACCCTCACATTTATCTCATTCTTCTTAGGTGATAAGCCAAACCTGAGTTAGTTGTCCAGGTTGCCTTAAAAATCAGCACTCAGAGAATAACCTTTCTATGGATTATTAATCTCTGGCACCAAACATTGTATAGATTCTAACCTGTAGGTACTTGAAGTTAAAGATGAAGAAAGCCCTCAATGCTCGATTCAAAATTTTTTGACAAAATTCTCATTACCTGAAGTAGAGTTCTGGAAAATTGTCCTACTTTAATACGATACAGAATACTCTGGAGCTTTGGATTGGTGTACCAAAACTAGAGTAAAACACACAGTCAAATAAAGGACAAGGGATCCTTTAAACCCTTCTCAATTTGAATTGAACTATTAACTTTCTTTCCTTATGGGCCCTATCTGAATTGTCCCAGTTCTGCCATTTACACCAACCTCTCCTGGGATTTTATTACTCACTGACTGTGCTGTATCTGCTGAGACGTGGTTTAAGGATACCAAGAAGTATGTAGTAATACTCCTTACATCCTTGCACAACAGAGATATGTTAGCAGCCTCCAAGAACAAATTCAAATGTATATCTCCAGACAAATGCTCCCCAACAGTGTAAAATACAGAATGCAGAACACATTCAGATGCACTGCAGAAACTAAGTGATAAAGTATATTAATAAAAACACTCTGGACAATAAATATTCTGTCATTTCAACACTGTTTTGTCATTACACCAAAAGGGTTCAATCTGGTTATTAAGTGCTTGAAAAAAATGTGTCCTGTTTAATATAATCTTTTGTTAGACAAGTTAATTAAGGTGAAGAAATGCAATCTAGCAATTGTATTCTTCATAAGCAGTATAACAGAATAACTGCTGAACTTCTGTAAATCATATTCCTTTCAGCAAACACACCCACAAAGACTAAAGCTTAGCCTATTCTGACAAATGCCTTATCATGTTGAAGTTCAACAAAAATAAGTGGGAAGAAGATTGCAAGTACTACACTAATGCTATCCAGAATGGATATGAAGACCATTCTGTATAGCCAATCAATCTAATATGTAAGAACAGAAGGATAATTAACTTCAAATTAATGGCTGGTAAAGAATTAGGTACACAATAAGCCAACTTCTCAGCTATACAAATTGGCACAAGTGTAGAACCTGATCTGCTCTATGCCTCATAAATCATTGCAATTATAGACAGTAAGACTAGAAAACAACATCCAAAGGTTGGTTCATTTACCCCCTTGCCAATGGTGGGATCATTTGCACTGACGTCATTCCTCACAAAAGCTTGACCAGTCTGTTTCAGAAACACCCAGGAATGGGAAGTTTATAAGTTTTCAGCAGTCTGCTCTTATTCTTAACTGTGAGAATATTTTTTTCTCAGTCTGATCTAAGTCCTACCTGCAATGAAACCCTCCTTGTCATACAAACATCAAGGGAGAGATTATTGCCTTCTGTATCACAGCCATATTTTACATACGTTTCTGTCTTTTTCACTCTTTTTCTCTAAACCATCTGAGATATTCTTTCTGAATCAGCCATGGTTTATATATTCTTTTTTCTCTACCGTCTGATCTCTCTTACTAAATTCTTAACCACAAAGAATGACTACAATTACAGAATACACTGTAACCACTGCATAGCTAAGTCTGTACTCTATAAAGGTAGAGGCCTTTAAATGTGTGAGAAGGTTCTCACACATTTTGAACAGAAAAACATGGATAAATAAATCTGAGAATCTGGACTTCAGTATCTCTTGATAGCAAGTATCCATGAATCTCATTCCTCTGTTTCTGAAGATTGAAATTCACCCAATAATGCCAACTCTCTCTAAGAGAGTGAGTTTATACACAGGAATGTGCATAAAAGGATATAAGTATATTTTTTCCCCAAAAAAGATAGAAATGGTTTTGTGCTCATATATTCTGTTCTGCTTTGATACTCTCCTTTTTGTGAAGGAGTTAGTTTCCTTACTAGAGAACTTAAAATTCTTTCAAGTAACACATTACTGCCTGCTGATTCTGATGATGAATTTTAACAGGGTGAATTTAATCCTGGAAAAACAGACATTTGAATTCTGATATTTGCCATGTGATAGGAATGTATAATCCCTCATAATCTCAGTCTGTCATAGTGTAGTAGCAAGGAAATAAAAAGAACCTATTAATTATACTTATTCAATAGTGCAGCATTAAACCATTGCCTTTGCAGAATCACCTCAACCACTAATTTTCCTCAAAAATGGAATTTATTAACTGATCATCTGAATTCTCTTATTGCTAGACATAGACAACCTTTCTTTATGACCTTGTTTTTTTTGTTTTTTATTTTGTGCTAGATTTTGCTGCAGGTCTACTAATGAGGTATATCTTTCCTGCTTTAAACAAGTGATCAAGATAACTACTTTGTTCACTTCACTAATCTCAGAAATAGACATTGATAGTAAAGTCATGCTTTGATTACCAGACCACTCTGGATTTTGTTGGGAGTGAGGCGAAGGAATGTTGCAAGCCTCCTCTGAAATCTTTTTTTCATAAACACCAGTTCTTGGCAGAGCTTGCCAGGCTTACTCCTTTTGTTTTACCTACTGGCTATTGTTCATTGTATTGCTAACTTTTCACCTCAGTTATCACACCACTGTACACATGTTAGGATGCCTTTAATTATTCCCATCAATCTCCCTTTATTGACTAAAGTAACTTCATATATCATCCTAACCAACAGCAATTAAAGTCAGGGTGAATACTTCAAATGCAGCATTTCTCCTGGTCCTTAAGTTAGGTCTGGCTATGTTGATCTTTTAACAGAGCACAGCAATATTAGCTCAGACCCTGAAAACAATGGACATTTACTCAGATGTAGTGCTGTGCTTATTCAATTCACAGTTCAGGGTGGCCCTGTGCAATATCTGTGCAATGTGTGGAGCATCATTCAGAGATGTAGTTATTCTCTGGTATATCTCACTTTAGCCAGAGGAGTATCCTCCATTCAGCTCCAGATTCTGTTTATGTACCACTATGCATCTAAACTGGCTTTTTGCAGTCCTGAGGGAACAAGGTACCGTCACAATCCTTCTTGTATTTATGTCTGATTCCCTTGGGAAATTGGGGCAGTTCCAATAGGGAAAGGAAGTGCAAAGGTTAGAAGTTATGCATTACAAGCTTCTAGGTGTTGTAATCTTCACTGCAGTGTTGTTCTTGCCTCTCTGCTGGGGCTCTTCTCCATTCTCTGCAGCACAGTCCTTCCTGTCTTCTCAGGGGCTCCTCCTGGGCTCTTGACCCACCCCTATTTATTTCAGTTACCTTCACGAGCTACAGCTGCTGCCCAACTAAGGATCCTGCAGCTGCAGCTCGTTTGGAGCAACTCGGACCCACACAGGTCTTACAATACAACATATATTCAGGCCCCCACATTTCCCCCCTTTTCTTTTAACAATTATACAATTACAATACACATACAGTCCCAGCTCTCAGGCTGCCACAGCTCTCGGCTGTCTTAGATACAACCATAGAATATATACATATCCCTATACAGTCCCAGCTCTCAGGCTGCCACAGCTCTCGGCTGTCTTTAGATGTTCCAAGGCTCTTTTCTTTAAAGGCCATATTCTTCCAGCTTTCTGCTGCTACAGCTATTCTACAGTCCCAGCTCTCAGGCTGCCACAGCTCTCAGCTGTCCTATCTTCTATAGTCCCAGCTCTCTGGCTGATATTCCAAAGTCCCAGCTCTCAGGCTGCCACAGCTCTCGGCTGTCCGGGGGATTCCATACCTTCTTTCAATGTTTGGTTGTGTGTTCTTCATCACACGGGGTCACCAGTTGTTGTAATCTTCGCTGCAGCGTTGTTCTCGCCTCTCTGCTGGGGCTCTTCTCCATTCTCTGCCACACACTCCTTCCTTTCTTCTCAGGGGCTCCTCCTGGGCTCTTGACCCACCCCTATTTATTTCAGTTACCTTCACGAGCTACAGCTGCTGCCCAACTAAGGACCCTGCAGCTGCAGCTCATTTGGAGCAACTCAGACCCACACAGGTCTTACAATACAACATATATTCAGGCCCCCACATCTAGGTTTCCCAGACTATACAGCGAAGTACTGGGACTGCAGGAGACATTCTCTCACAAGCATAATTTATTCCTGTGTTCTTTTGAGTAGTTGTATTTCCCATGTGATTCTTCATTAAGAATGTTTCATTAAGAATGTTCTACACCTCAGCACTATTTTTATACACCAGTGCATTTCTCTGCTATCTTTGCTTGAAACATTCTTTTTATATTCATCTTACCAAGAATAGCCATTGCAGGCACACACACTCCCCACAAAAAAAGATAAAGACTAATTGTTCAAAATATCCTGGGCTTCTGCATTTGCACCTTTTTTTCTGTTTGTTTGTTTTGGTTTTCTTTTCTGGAACCATGGCAAAAGGTTTGTCTCACCCCCCATCTGAGGTTCCACTGGTTGGATATCCTTGGTATCTGACCCACACCTTTACTTAACTTTCAATGTTTAGTTCCTAATGCATGTTTTTAACTTGAAGATTACAAATAAGAGAGAGTCATTATCTCCCCAAATCATTCAAAATGCTTTTGAACCTTCCAATTCTGAATTTCAGATAATCCACTGGAGATGAAGGCTGCAGGACTGAAATTAATTTACTTTACTTTTAGAGTAGAATATGCCTCTGTGATGAAATTGGGCTAGTAGGGTAACATAAATAAAAGAAACTAGTTCACCTCCTCTGAAGAATCTTGCATTCTGTGAGAAAAAAAGAGTTTGTTTTTTTACTGTGGAAATTCATAATTTCCTCTCAGTATACTCAGAAAAACTTGAACAGAAACAGGTATTTCAGTGGACACTTTAGAGAAGTGATGACATTTTTGTAAATATATTTCAAAATTTTTTTTGGTCGAGAGAACTGACCCAGGCAAACACAGAGGTTTAACCACTGGTACTGACTGTGGAAGCCCATGGCTTGCCCATAAGCATGAGGGAAGTAGAGGCAAGGGTAAACCATCTCTTTCAGTCCTCAAGTGGTTTGTTTCTGCCTCTGCCATCCAGGCTGCTTCCATTATCCCACCAAGCCCAAGGGCCAAGAACAAGAGGAGAAAAGTCCCTTGGTTTTTCTAATACTTTCTTACTACTACAGACTCAAAAACAATCCCAGCTTTTGTTTTCTCCCTAATGATGCTGGGCAAACTTTAAACCCAAGTTTACCCAGCATCATTATGTCCTGTTCAAATCCTCCTCATGAAAAATACTTCAAATCTTCAGAACTAACACCTAAGACAAACCTATTCTTTGAGGATACAGGCTCTAATCCACCTTTCTTGAAGTTGGGTCTTCTCAAGGTGGGAAAAATGGAAGAACTGGAGAAGGACTGGGATCTTGCAAGGCAAGACCTTCTGGGCCAATATCTCAACAATTCAGAAGTGTTCAGCCACTTTCCCCAGAGCAGGTATTTTTGCCAAAGAAATGTACTGAAACATTAAACTCTGCCTGGTACTCTTAAATTGGTTTTGTTTGCTGTGTGAGCTAGTGAAGATTCATGAATGGCACTGGTGACAAAGCACCTTGACATCTCTGTCCCTGGACACATTTTCAGAGAAGCCAGCATCCATAATCATGCTTTCACTGCAGATCCTCTGCAGAAAGATTTGTGAACTTACTGGCTCCATCATGTGTCCTCCAGAGAACACTGCAAGGGAGAAACACTCCTTGGATTGTTCATGTTTCTAAGCTTATAAGTGAAAATAATCCAGTTTTGAAACAAACCCTTTGAGTTATGAATGACTCTGCAATGGCTCTGATGACTACACTTGCCTGGCTGGGAATGAATAGTCACACCTGTTCTTCATGATAAGAAAATCAACCAAAGTAAATAGACTATCCTTTGTTTTCATGTTCTACTGTCAAAGCTGAATTAGAATTTTTTAAACTTGCCTGTATTTTAGAGTAATAATGATTTTAGTTACCAGATTGAAACATGGCTGCTACAGTCAGGATCAAGCCTGACTCTGGTTCTTTTTAATTAGCTCGCTATGGTTTTGAGCATGTGACATAATTTTTGGCTAGGGTTAATGTGCTGTTGGTACTTTGTTACAGGAGAATCAAGTTTGATGGTATATTCTTGCACATCATGATAGAGATTTAGAAGACCTTGAAGGAAATACAAATGTCACAATGTGCCCAATAAATAGTATTATTAAAACATAATGTACTCTATTAAACATTATTTAATTAATAGTTCTTGCAGATTTTTATGCAAGAGAAGTAGAACCACTGACTCTTTTTGTGAAACATCCTTCAAGTGCTATGTACATTGCTGAAAGAGAAAGTACAGAAGGTCATAAAGGTATTTAGAATTACGTTGCTCAGAATGTACACTTGTTGCCATTTTTGCTTGGTGTGACATGGTTAATGTAGCATCCTACAGGCAGCAAGTTTACTAACTACTGTGTGAATGCAATTAATTAAACACAGGAGTCACCTGAATAAATGCACAATGTCAACAAATGTGTATGCATACCTCCTAGTTATTTCCCTTAGACTGTCTTTGTAGTCATGGAAAAAAAAGGATCTTTAGGAAGTGGTCCATCCTGATCTGAGACAACCAACCAAACCATATCACATAAAGTACAGTCTAAAACTTCCTTCTCATGTCTCTCCAATAACTACAAAAGGAGCTGCAATGATTAGTCAAACTGCAGACATTGAGACTGTTGTTATATAAAGGCAGGTGAAGTGAAATCTGCATCAGAAGTTGGGATATGTATACACAGGAACTCAATTCACAGTTCCACCAGAAAAGTATCAAGTGATTTTCAATAATTTGCTCCATTTCTTCATTTAAATGAAGGTGATAATGAGATTTATTCATTAAGAAGACTTTTGCAGAACTCAGGTGAGGGGAAATGTTTTATCTCAAGCAATAATATGATGACAGAAAAGGGCTGCTTTCACTTCTCCTCTGAAAATGTCTATTTTGGTTTCAACCATGTGTCAAAGATGAAATACTGACTTCAGTGACTTCTTATCAGGTTAACTCTTGTCTCTGAACATTTTCTGTTTAATCATATTAAATAAACTACCTCTGAAAATATTAAAAATTGTGACGCAATCATCAAAATTACTTGCCTTCTTTATGCCAACCTGTAAATATTGCTTTTTCATAGCATGGGTCCTTTCAGCATAACACAGACATAACAAATAAAAGTCTGGATCTAAAGGTAATACATAAATGCTAATGGAGGTGTAGCATCATTTTTATCCCCTTCCAACAAAACTGTCCTAAATTTCTATTCACTGAGTAACACAATGAAGTATAGCAAGAATGAGAAAAGGAATACATAGAACTTCTTACATGACATTGAGCCAGGCCTACAGGTATCATATTTTCAGACATCTGAGTCTGAAAATCAAAGCATGAAGTTTAGAATGTGTGCTAATGAGAGCACTAACAGAAATGTTTTTCATTGTTGAAGTCAAGTACAAGAAAATAAATACATAAAACAGAATTTTAATCCAGAAGTCTTTTATACAACTCCGTTAAGTGCCATTATACCAGTAAAACATATTCCTGGTTCTGATAGTCCCTATGGCTGTCTCACAGTAAACAGCACTGCTCAGTTCAGGTGGTATAAACTGCCACCCAAAATCTAGAACTGTCTGTATGTGAGAGGTGTGAGACTCCAGAATGTTGTCAGTTTTGGCCAAGGCAGTGGCTCAGAAGACACATTGTACAAGCATTGCATTAAAAAGCAACACTGTCATTCTTAAGCCATCTCGCAGGTTTGGTTGCTAATAAACTACATAACACAGGTACCACTCTGAACTTAATCAGAGTACTGACTGCTCTTCATCAAAGGGGAGTTGCAGTTACTTGAGGAGATGGACTAGTATACAAGGAAGAAAAGAAATTACATTGAGCTGTGAGCTGATCCAGCTGTAACCTACACTAAGTAGAAAGTTCCAGGGTGAGTGGGTAACAAATCTCCAATTGTGAGTGGGTATTATCTGCTTGAATTGTTTTGTCTTGGTTTTAGTTGGAAAATATCTACATTGGAAATAAAAGCTTCTGATAAAGATACGCCACTTTTAATTTAGTTATTAGGACAGATTTTTGCATGATGTAATTTCAGTCAAAAATAGAATGGAAGGAGGAAGAAAATTAACATCTATAGGTAGTCACTGTGTAATTAAGGTACTCTTAACTATGGAAGACTCAAGTCTCCCACTGTACTCTTTTTGAAGATAACTGAATCTTCCTCAACTCAGCTGAGCTGATTGCTTGGGTTTTGGTTACATTCCGGGCTGAGATAGCTATGAAAAATAGAAAAAGTATCAGTAATCTGCAGGAAAAGGATTTCTAAGTCAGGTTTTCCAGGGCAACAGTGATCCTATCATGATAAAAGAGCAGGATTAAGTTTTAACTGAGTCTACAGTGCACGCAAAGTTTCCTGAATAAGTCTAAAACATCTCCTCTTTCACATGTCAGGACTACCACCACACTTGTTTGTTTGGACTAAAAGATATTAATGCTGCTAGATGCTGGGACATGGAGGCATTGCATTGCAGTGAGGAATGTGTATGTGTGTCCATCGCAAAATCAGATCATCCCATCAGTATTACTTTCTGTCATAAATTGTTTAGTCTTATGGTAATTTCTAACCTTTCCCTGGAAATCAGGAGGAGTTAAAGAACAGCAAATTTTTTGCATCCTATGGAATCCACAATCTCACACATTTTTAACTATAATATGGATGTGTTCACCGCTTCCCCTTGCACCTAAAAAAATCTGGATGGACATTAAATAATTAAATTGTGCATTAAATTAAGATTAAGACTTTTAATGTAGTTTGGTTGTTTACAGATCTCACTAACTAATTTATTACCTTTGGTAATTGGCTACAATTCTTTTTCTATAGAACTAAAAATATATGTTGAGCAACTAGTAAAAAAAAAACATTAGTGAAACAGATGAAAATCATCCTTCCTTCTTTACATGTCATAATAAGCAAATTTTTGGGAGGTGTACCATTCTGACTTTATTAAACAGTGAGTCTATCCCTTTAGTTTTTTCGTTTCCACAGTTACATTTTAAAATTTGTTTTGAAAAGTGACTATATAATAGGAATACATATGAAAATATGTGTTGTATTATTATTATTATTATATTACTGAATACATATTACCTGTGCTTACACTAGAAATAAAATTAGAAATCCTCCACCAAGCGAAAAATAGGAAAGAATGGAACAGGAAGAGAGCTGCATTTTATCCAGGCATGCAACCAGTAAACCACACTCCATTTTTGTGATACTCTCCTCTGAGAGCCCGTTCTCATGTTTGCGCTCACGTGTGCTGGTTTCCATTAGATCTTTCTGGAGACACACAACACTTAAGATCCATATATAACAGGCCACTAAAAGCATTAAGAGCAATAAGGGGCTTATCAGGCAGTTGCAGAATACAAATATCACAACTTGTGTATCAGAGAAATTAAAAGGTAAGCATGGTCTAAGTATATACACTGAGAGTTCAGAATTTGGTTTTCTGCCTTTTATGAATTTTGTGTCTTCCAAATAGTAAGACCAGACCAAATAGTTTACCTGGTGGTCAGAGCTGTGCAGCAGCTCTAGATAAATCTGCAAAAGTTCACAGATCTTCCATAAAGCAGCTCTGAGCCTCAGGGTCAAAGATGTATTAAGAGATAAGACAGTCCCCAAAGTTGGCAATTACATTTTTCCTACATTTTTAAGGCAATTTGGACAGATTTCAACATATATATGGTAGAAAGATAGCCCCTGATTTCAGCCTGGACAGGCAGATCCTTTGGAAAGGGAAAAGGGCCAGGGAAGCTTCTTGATCTTTGGCATTTTTACCACCTTCTTTTACAAGCCTTGTCCTTGTCAGGAGACCTTGAACTGATGTGAACTGATGTGTTCACCGTGTGTGCAGCCAGAATCAGACCCCCATGCTTGGGCTGCTGTGCTGTGGGCACAGGCAGGCTGGCAGCCCAGCTGGGAAAGGCTCGCTCCAGGGCCCAGCTGTGGTTAGCAGCTGACCTCAGAGTTCATGTCTGCTCCAGGGACAGCTTGTTGTAGTGTGTTGTTAAGTTTCTTGTGTTATTCCCCCAATTTATGTATTGTTCCCCCCTATTATGTGTAAAATGGTTTTGTTCCTCCAGTTTTTCCCGCCACTGCTACCCCGTCAGTTAAGTTGTTATGGTAACCTCGCTATTCATAGTTGCCGATATGTAACTGCTTCTCCCCTATTTTCCCTTATAAGTGAAAGTTGTCTCCTCCCTGGGCCCAGTCAATCACCCCCCTCTCCTCCCAGGTTTCAAGAACCTTCTCCTCTCTGGAGGTGGTGGTTGGCTGGGGTCCCAGGACACCTCCTTTACCTTTTGATTATTGGTTTCCATGGAGTGCCAGTTCTGTGAACTTCATCCCCTCACCTTTCCCGATTGGTTCCGCCTGTACCCACCCCCCCTCCTTTATAATCCTGTTTCACCCCCTATTCAGGGACTTTTCCCGGTTGGTTTCCCCGCATTTGGATCCCGCAACACCTTCAATAAACCAACGTTAACCCCCGGTGAAGCGGTTAGCTCCGTTCCTCACCAATACCAGTGGTGTGAGCCAGTCCGCAGCCAGCACAGCCCGAGGCCATCAGACACCGAGGGGTGCTGGCCAGGAATTGCAGAGGGGAGTTGGCATTTCACCCTCAGCTAGCCAGACTTCGAACTTCGGGCCACATACGCCCCCCCCTCAGCAGCTGACCGAATAGCAATAGCTATCCATTTCCTTTGTACTAATCCAAAAGGGACCAAGGGATGAGAGGGCCTAGGAAAGGTTTGAAACAAGTAAGGAAGTTATCTGACATTTAAATCCAGGGTTTAAGCCCAGAGGTGACATCCAATGCAAATGCAGCTGTAATATTTTGAATCCTAAGATTTTGGACTGTTTAGTGTAGTCCAACTGTAGCAGATTTTGACGACAATAGTGTTTAGGCACATGCAAATAAATATTCATTGATGGAGTAATTAGAATTACTACAGCTGAAAAAAGGAGAGAAAGTACAAAAGCCTTTTTGCAAGCCATCAAAAGGTTTCTAATTTTGTCTATCTGGCATAATAAAAAGCAATGTCTGCGTCTACAGACTTTATTCAACTTTGCACACACACTTTAATCTACATCTAATAGCAAAATCCTAAAATAAGCTCTTGATGAACCTTTATATCCTTGTAAAACTATATTAAAATGCCCCCAAGGTACTACAAAGCCAAAGAGTTACAGAGGTACCAAATTCACTACTTAAAGTCCATTGTTGCCAAAATACTCACAGAGCGTGGACAAATCAGTTTTCATTTCATGATGAATTGATAATGTGACTACAAACAACTCACAAACATAGAATTCTCCTTCCAAAATAGATGACTGCCTAAAGATGTGATTAAGTCCAAAGGATATCTCAGCTTGTTCATAAATATTCATGGTTAAAAAGTAAGAAGCAAAATATAAATACATGGTCAGCAACATATTTTCAAAATGTGTGCCCATTTCATTTGATTTTGTGTTGATTTATTCTTTTTAATGAAAACCAAATCATGTTAGAAAGTTAGTACATTTCACACTTTCTGTCAAAAAAATCACATCTTTCCCTTTTTATGTTGCACACTACTTCATTCATCATTGATTTAGGTATTTTTCTGCTGCAGTCTTTAAAAGTTGACAAAGGAGAGATATCTGGTTTAGGGAAAAGTGAAACACTACACTCAGTTTCTTTTTTGTTATATTTAGAATTTCAGCAGGTTTCCACTGCATGGAGTTTGTTATTTTTGTTATTTTTAATAACAAAAATGTTATTAATTAATAATTTGTTGTAATTAATGTGGAATTTGTTATTTTTGCTGTATTTTCATGTTAAACTATCCAGATTTGTTGGCTGATTTCTAAATCTTTAATAGTAGCTCTAATGGCATTACTTTTTACAAATTGGAAAAAAAATTGGAATGCCATCTAAATTACATAAACCCATGGGTTTATTCATGGTTCTAAAGAAATATGAGATTTGATAGTTCAGATAGATAGTTCTAGATAATTCATTTGACCAAATTATCAAACAGCCTTGGGATTCCAATAACATAAAAATGTGATTTTTAGGTGTCTAAACATTCACTTCTCTGTTTTAACTTCTTTAGGGCAGTTGGAAAATCTCTTCGAGACTATCTGCGCAAATCAAGTTGTTTAAAGTAAAATGGCATTCTATTTCTATAGAGATTCTAAGATTTTCTAGTTGGCTTAAAATTAAAATGAAAAGCAGAAGTGCTCTCTTTGTTCAGAGCAAATTTTGAAACCATTAGCATAAAAAAAAGTAGAGATGTTTCTATTTCTAGTGAAATAAAACATTTTAACATCTGAAGTGAATTTAGTATTTCACAATAGTGTTAAAAATCATATTGACGTTGTAAGACAAAATAGTTTTATTTGGATACACATTTTTAAAAGTCCAATAATCAGATTGATTAAAAAATTGGGAAAATAAAAGAATTCATATTCATATATATATTTCAGATCTGCGTGTGTGTGAAGAGGTTTCGAGCAGTTCCGTTGCCTAACTTTCAGGGACAAATGGTATCTAATGTCATCAGAGTCTCAGCTTGAGAAAACTACTAAACTCTTCATGTTCAACTTCAAGCTGCTCAGCAACCTTGTGCCTACCAGCAAAGTGAAAGTGTCATTTTCAAGGTCACCATGAGGGACAGAATACTGGAGAGCATGCTGAGGAATTCCAACAACTTTAACAGGACAAGAAATGATCAATCCTTTCTCTTCACATGTTTCTTCTCTGTATGCCAGGCACTTCCCTTTGAATGCAAAAGAGCTTAGAGGTGGAACTTTTGGATAGACACCAAGGGTTATAAACCTTGCAGTCAGAAGAGTTTTCAATTAAGCACTTCCTTTGCCTCCAATACCTGGCCTTTCATTTTTTTTTTTTATTTTTAAGAAAAATTCGAATCTATGATATGAAAACTACTTACAGCAAAGTGTTTTGGATTTTTTTAGGAAGGTGTCTGTTTTCAAGAAGAAACAAATATAACAAAGAAAAATAGATATAAAAGAAGTAAAATGGCATGCCTTTGTCTGGTCTGAATTACCATAAACAGCTACATGTTTAAACCATTAAATTATAGGTGAAAATTTAAAAATATGAGGAAGTAAAGTCAGAGTTTGAAATTAAGTATCAAGTTAAAAGGAGAAATAATTAAAGATTTACAGAAAATCAAAAAATGAAAATTATTTTTCCACTGTTATGTAGTTATCTATTGAACCCACTGAACATTAATCATCACACAAAGTGAAATTTCTTTAACACATAGAAAACATTGTGCGAAATGTTATTCTTTCAGCAATTTGCTTGTAGGTTACAAAGTTTAAAAAGTCTCAAACCTCACAAAAAAACAAACAAAGCCCATCTTTGGCTAAAATAACCAAACCCAGGTATTAATATAATGGCTACCATAGTCTGACCTACCATCCCCAGTGCTTTGGATGAGTGGATTTCTTTCTCTGAACAGAGCTGAAAGACTTTTCTACCCTACAGCAGAAATTTTGCACATAGACCATTTTCAATGCATTTCAAGATTAAAAGCACTATGATCTGGACAAGACTCCTTGATTTTCTTCTTTATTATTATTTGGAAACACTTTTTCTCCTCAGCATATTTAGAAAGCTGTAGAAATTGAATGGTGTTTTTCCAAGTACTCTGTGACATGCACATTCACCCCAGACATCACGCCTCAGTTGGGATTCTCCATGGGACATCCCTTTTTGTTGTACCATATTGCACAATTAATTTACATTTTCTTTCCTCCTGGATTCTCTTGAGCTTGATGTTATTCCTGGACAACAAAAATTGAAGCAAGTTATTAATCTTGCACCTGCTTTAGGTATCCATTAATGAATATCATTTAAAGTATTCCATGTTTAGGCAGCAGCACCTCTGCATTTGCCTTACACAATGCTTTGTAATGACCTACGTGGTTCAGAACCTTAAGGAAAATTTCACAGAAGGGCACAGAAGGGCACTGGGCTTAAGGAGAGATGGGAGTCTCTGTAATTTAAGCCCTGGCAGCTGGCACCACCTTACATGCAAAATAAAGTACTTTACAGTGATGCATCAAGTAGATCCCAGGGCAGAGTCTGGCCCTGTAAAAACAATCATTTTGAGAGCTAGATGATGACATCTGCAATTGTTTCCACATCTTAACCACAGAGACACATTCTGCTTTCCCAGCACTTTGTGTTTTCATGAAAGCCATCAGCATTAGATAAATCAAACTGCATTCCCTACAAGCACCCCTGGATAACTTGCTTATTTCCACAGCATCCAGTCTGATTTGCTGGAGAAGGTCTGCCAGCCCAGCCTGTTCCACAGCCATTCCCATGAGTCATAACACAGCAGCTCCAGATGGAAGACAGGGCAAACATCTCCCTCCAGAGTTATCACCAACTCAGTTCCCATCAATCAACCAGCAGCTGGGACTGAAGAAACATTCCCTACTTTTCCTGGCTCGCTCATGCCAAAGACTCAGCATGTTAGTGCTGTGCTTTCTCTCACATCCAGTCCTTGGGGGTGAAAAATCCTGAAGACTCACAGATTTCCCATGTGGCTACTCAGCCTACTACCTTCAAGAATCATGTCAAACTTAGTGAACAAAAGAGATTTTGTCTTAGCACTTTGATTTGGTGTTTTTAATTCAGGCACTGGAGCTTCCTGGCTTACAGGTGAGATCTTGTCAGTCTCGCCTCCATCCAAGAGACAGAGGAGCATTACATGTACTCTTCTAAAGGCGCAGGATCAAGTGATTGGCAAGCCAAAGTCACGTCTGGGTTAACATGAGGGAAGCATGCACACTGAGTAAATGTGACTGCTCATGCCCATTCTGCAGTTGGTAGAAGTAGTAGGAGTTGGCTGGTGAACTGCAGTAATGGTGGGAATCCAGTTTTTGCTCTGTAGTAGCAGACATGGCAGGAGGTGGCTGTTCCTTGAGCCAAGACAAAAATGGAGAGTGAGCAGTTGGAGCACTCCAGCAGCAGAGTTTTGGCACAAAGCCTCACACAAATGCTGCCTCTTGCCAGGGTGACCTGCTGCTCTGTGCTCTCAGCCATCACCTGCAGGCAGGGAAGGCTGCAGAAACTAATGCCTTGGGGGATACAAAAGAAACAAAACTGCGCGGCAGAAAAATACTTGGGTGAATACTAACCCCTCATTTGTTACAAGCACAAGCTGCAAACACCAGAGGGTATTTCTCTGATCAGAATTACCTGGGCTGGCCTAGATTTCCTGTGAGTTAATTGCCCCTCATTCCCAAACAAGGATGTTTGCTTTTACAGGAGATGATGGGCCTGTCTAAGTAGGGACAGGGACCTGCTCTGCAGGTCTGACTGCTGCTTTCATAAAGGACATTCAGTGCCCCAAATTTGCCCCTTCATGCTGTAAGCAGGCCTGAAATTCTGAAGTCTCCTTTTGTGGCATTTAAAAAAAAAAACAAACAGTATTTTCTGCCCATGCCTTCAATAACAACAGGGAGCTAAAACAGATCTACACCACAAAATTTAGGGTCCATTTTAGAAGCATCTATTTCATAAAAATGGAATCAAAGACATAGTTCTGAATCTTACCTTTGGCTAACTACACAAAGATGTTATTTTCCCGTGGAAAACAGCACACATTTCCTGTGGAAAATGTCCTTGCCTGGGCTGGATAACTTTGCCTTACTTTAAATGTATTCATCTGTTAAAAATTTGATTCAAATATTATTGGCATTGTGTATCTGAGGCAAAAAGGAATGGTGAGCAGATAAAAAGAAAATCATACACTGCAGGACAGAGAAGAGAAAAAAAAGTCAGCCCAAGAGGGACAAAAACAGTAAAGAAAGAAATTCAGCTGGGAAATGAAATCGTACTATATACAAATTATATATGGAAAGAGAGAGAGAAGGAAATCTACTTCTGTAGTTTGGCCTTTTGTGAATATCACTTTTATGCCTAGCTTCTGTATAGGTAGCACACTTTGCTTTTTCAGAACACCTACTTTAGGAACAGAAAGCTTGAATCACCTATAGGGAAAAAGAGAAAGGCCATAGGGCTAAATCATGGGAGTCAAAGATTTGAAATATTGAGCTAAAGCTACAAAGCCAAAAAATGCAGTGACAAATTCATGAATTTTACATAGTTGCTCCATTCAACATAAGGTATTGTTCACTGTCTCTAATCCTGGGAGATATTTTATTCACCTGGAAAATTACCTTCAGTCTGTCCAAAATAGTATTTTAGTTCTAAGATATAGGGATGTCATTAAATAGAGAGCATTTGACATTGCCATAGGGCTTCACAATTGAAAAAATGCTCTATCAAATAAGGGAATTTGGCACCATTGTGTTGTTACTATCTACTGAAGCTAAATAAAAAAATACAGCTTCTTTGCACCTCTTATACTTTGGAGTCTCCAGGGAAATCAGGCAGATCACAAACAAGTTAAGATTCCAAATTGCCAATCAGAAGAAAAAGGAGTTTTCAACATTTTAATTTGGGCAAGTGGATCGCTCCCCAGTTTTGGCCAAAGGAGTGAAATAGCAAAGAAGCCCAGTTGGACTCTCCTTTTTATTTCCCATAGTAGTACTGAACAGAGCCTTTTAAACCTATTGAAAAGAATCTGTAAGATTTTAATACATCCTGTTCTATCCCCATCTCCCCTTTTCCCAAACTCATAATCGCTGGAAAACTGTGTGCAACTCAGTGATAAAGCAGGCTTGCTTAGTTTAAAACAATGTCTGTTTCCTTACATTAACGTTCTGCCATTCTTAAGCTTTCTTCTCTCAACCCACCTATCACAATTCAAAACTGTCATGTTGATGCTTTATAGGCAGACTCCTTCTGGATTCTTCTTAGAAACAGCAGCATCCTTGAATAATTTATACCAGTCTGTTTCTGCTCTACTTTTTTCCTGCACTTCAGTAAGCTTCCATGAAGGAGGGAGAGAAGGAATCAAGTAAGCAACTGCTAGCAAATGTCTGTCTCTACATCCAGCATTTGTCTTCTATCATCCCCATCCCCCCACCACATCAGGAAAGACAGGAAAGGAAATTCTCTCAGAAATGTTTAAGGTTGAATTCAAGTTCAAGACTAGCAAGGCTTTCCACAGCTACAAGGATCGCAGCAGGTAAAGCCAAGTTGAGAAAATACCTGCATGTCAATAGCATATGTGGCTTCATAACTGAAAGATGATTTAGTAAAATTTCAGGTTAGGAGGCAGTTTGACCATGCTGGAGTCTCCACACAGGGTTTTAAATTGCCTCCCAAACTGTTCTATTGCTTAAATTTTTTATGTCTTTGCTGGAGAAAATTTAAAAACAAAGCAAAACAAAATCAAACCACATACATATAAAACAATCACACACTCACCACCTCAAAAAAAAAATAATTAACTGTAACCTGCAAAGACTGCAAAACTGCTAGAGTGTTCCTTTTTAATGTGAAACACTGAGCAGGAAAAAAAGCAGAGGAGGCACCAGGGCGAGGGTCAGGCTGGAAAACCCCTGCTCTGAAGGAATGAACTTCTTAGTTGCATTTTCCACAAGTATGACAACTAGAACTATACTGTTATTTTGTAGCTCCCTATTCATTACAGCAGAACCCAAGTGGACGATGTAAGCTGTTAGATGCTGTGAGATGTGGGTCTGCCCCAGCTCTGCCCTATGCCAAAGAGCTTAGAGACAGAAGTGACTGCTCTGTAACTACAGATCTCATTGCTGCACTCACTACAGAGACTGTGCTGAAGGCTTGCTGATGTCATGCACCACATAAACCTTGAAAAAACCTTTTGTAAATTTTCTCAGCACTACTGTCTCCTATAACAACACAAGGAAAGCCAGTCAAAATGAGAAAGGAATTTGTGCCTTTGAAACAACTTGATGGCTTTCTTTAAATAAATTTTTCCTAGCCAAAATAAACAAAGGACGTCTAAATCCTACTAGACTCAGATGTGTCACAAGGAGACACAGTCTTTTAGCCTCATTATCTTGGAAACACCCAAAGGAAGATCCCAGGTATTTGGCTGTCTGTTCTTGACTGCATTGCTGGTCTTTAGACAGGAACATTTTATCCCCATAGGCATTCTCACTATTTGCTTGTCTTTTAGTCCTACCTCCACCTACATAAGGTAGACAAATTATTTTCAGTAGCTTTCACTGTAAATCAAAAGTAAGTCTGTGTTTTGTACAGGCCATTCTTCACCCATTAACTGAATCCAGTAGCAGCATCTGCAGCAGCACAGGGTAAAACCAGCATTTTGCTGGACACCTGCAATGTACTGAGCTCCAAGTCATCTGTGATGGGTAAGAAACAACGGCATTTCGAGACCTAGTTCAAAATGCCACTCAGGAAACTCTTAAACTTTCATCTTCCATTTTTGAAACAAAAACACTGAGCATGGATGACCAGGGGATAAAGCCTTCACCTGATCAGTTTCTCAAAAGTACAGAGAACATATATCTTCATTGCAGTAAATTGAAACTTCTGCTAACTTACTTGATTTAACTTCACCAGGCAGTGCAAGCTAACAGGGAGGCCAAATCAGCAAAAAAGAGTCTAACTTGGTGATACATTTTTCCACCTTTCTCAGTAAGGCCGGTAATATGTTCTAATTTTCTACAACTATTTGGTAATGGCACCAGGTTACCTTGTGATGTAATCTTTCTCTATTATAGCCACAGAGAATGAAGTTATATCTTTGACAGCAGCATGGGAATACCGTAGAGAAAACTGTTATTTCTTAATTTCAAAAAGCCTCTTTGAAGTGTCAGAAGGTTTCTAAGCTGCTTTCATAGCCACAGAAATGTGTTCATGTAGATTTTCTAAATTTTAATTTTAGAGTGACAGAAGTTTAATTTTACTAATAAAAGATAAAAGATAATAAAGTAAGGGATTGGATGTTTGTAGCCTTAAGAAATAGCACCATTATGATTTAGATATCAGTCATAAGTCAATGCTAGATCAATATTTGACACTTGCACTATATTTAAATTATATTGCTCTAAAGTACATTAAGAATTCACTGTTGAGAATACAATTATTCCACAGATCAGGCTAAAAAAGAATCAATGTAATAAACAACTTATAATTGTATGTTTCCCACAATGATGTTCCAAAACCCATCCTAAATAAATCTTTTGTAATTTCTCCTTATAACTCATTATTTAGTTATATGAAGAACTAAAGAAATAAAATATGGTTCTTCTCTAATTTTCTGGATGTTTAATCTCTGGCCTTAAGAATCATTTCACATGATAACTGATGACTGGTCCCACATTTCTTATATTAAGGGTGATTAAGGAAAACAAAATTATTTTAGAGTTTTGGGACCTATGAGAGGATGTGATGGGCACTTATCAGACTTCCAGAAGCCACAAGTATATGAAACCTCTTATCACTGTATGAGGCAGGGATTAGCAAATACCCTTCCTTTATTAGCATAAGAACTGATTACAGGAAATCGCAACTACATTGCATGGTCCTGAAATGGAGAGGGCAAGTGTTTTAGGAGAAAGACATGCAGAGATATAATTCTGCACCACTGCAGTGCCAGGATGGGGAGAGGTGTTGGATAACCCTGCAGCTGTTTCATCTTACCAGTGACCCCACCCAGGGATCTGTAACTTTACTGGGCTATAGAGGGATAAAGCTACAAGCTGGATGGGAAATGAGCTTGGCATGGAAGCGCCTCCAACTTTTGTCTAATTTGGTCAGTTTGACACTAAAAAGTTTCACTTGCCAAACTGAACTAAAATTGCCTAGAAACTCTAGACAACAGTAATGGCTTTGGTTAGAACTTGCTTTTCCTGAGGTGGAGGGAGGGAAACACCCAACAAATTTTAGAAACTTCCAAGTTTAATGGGTAAAATAAAATATCCATACAAACCTGAAGATTTAAATGGATAACTGATTCAAACCCCAATTCATTAATTGATCTGAACTCTCTGCTTCCTTTTTTATCTCTTATCTGTTTTCTCTTGAGAAACTATGCTAACTTACCTAGGTCATTATCTACTTCTGCTGATGCAGAAAGTCACTGGCAGTAGGAACGGGTCTCCTGCTACTGCAACCTGAGGTCATGTAAAATCTCTCAGAGATCATGGGAAAACAGCTGAGCAGGGTATAAGCACTTTCCAAAACAAAACCTTTCCCTGCACAATTTCTGAGACAAGAACACAGACTTGGCTGTGTGTGAGCTCCAGCACAAACCACTGTTATTTCAGAAATCAGATGTTTCATCCACGTCAAAAGTCAGAGTGATCCCAATCAGGAACAACTCTTTTCACATGCCATAGCCAGATGAGAGCAGCTACTGGAGGCAGACAGCTGAAGCCAGTTGGGATATTCCTACACATATCCATAGTGTGCAAACAAATACTTAAGGTTTGTCACCAGTGTATGCCTTACTGTAAGGCAAAAGTTTTCTTAAAGGTAATTGACAGTGGTAAAATTTACTCTCAGTTTTGGTCTCCAGTGTGTGTGTTTGCCCTTTGAGGCAAGCAGCTTAGGAGCCAGACCCTCCTGTAGTCACAGTACAGACAGAAAAAGATCGTGCCAGCCTTCTCTCCCACCAGCCATGTTTGCCAATTTATGCTTTACTAACACCTTAGAGTCACACCCTGTACCACTGCTTTTTCCTAAGACACCAAAAGTCTAGTCCATTTTCTAATTCTATTTGCACAGGAAAATGCCAGATCAATATTAAGACCCTGGCATCGGGAATTTAGGGAGCCATCACAATCTCCTGTGCCCCTCCATCAATGAATTTCTCTTTCCATCACCCCTTTCCTAAAGAAACAGGCCTGTGTTTCTCTTTCAGGGAATGATGCGGTGAAGTTTGTAAAGTAGCAGTTCTCATACCTCATCTCTTCCAAATTGAGTACATTATTAATCTGACTATAGTAACATTATTCATTCATAGTTGAGGGTTCCCAAAGATTTGCCTGGAGTCAGCTCCAAAGACAGTCTGTCAGCTGCAATAGGAACCTATGTTATTATTGTAATCCAATGTCTGTGTGCATGGCAGAAGGACAGTTAAATAAATCAGGGATGACTTCTGGATTTCTAACATGTTACTGCATATCTGGCAGAGATGATAGCATAGATGAGAGCCAGCTTGCTAAGGAGACAGCCAATGCTGATGGTAGGAGAGGAGACAGTGATTACCAAAGTGTTGTGGTAGGAGTGTGGCTTCAGGTGACACTGCTGACTTTGGAGGACTGCTGTTTATGTTTGGAATATGAGGTAAAAGGAATGATGAAAGGTACATTTCTCTAACTTTTCCTTTGATGCAAATTAATTAAGAACTAAAGAGTTCTAGAAGAACAAATAAGTTCAGTTATCATTCTTCTGGCTTCTGAGAGGGCTGTGCAACTAAGATCTTGGTGATGACACAGAGTAGACAGCTATTTCTTATAAGAAGCTGCCTCAGAGGAAAAACAACCCACCAAATCTTTGTGTTCTTTTTTTATATTTCTGTATTTTTAAACCTTTGGCCGAGCAATAGAGCACTCTGGAATATGAGTGGGTTTTACTCTTTGCAAATGTAAATAAATAGATCATAGCACAAAAACATCCAAGAAAATGTTTTTTAAATATCAAGGATAGAAAAAATTAGTGAGAGAAAAAAATAATGTTGAAAACCATGGAAAGCCTCATGACCAACAACAGAAACTTTAGAACCTTTTTTTTTTTTTATGTAGCTTTAGGAGCAATTTTTATAGCTCAACTTTTGCTCTTTTTACTTTAGAAAAATAACACAAAAAACCTCTTTATCTCCCAGCATAACTAAAGAGTCTTTTTACTCTGTGACAATTCTAATCTTCCTGTAATGGTATTGGTAAATAAATGGGGGAAGGAGAAAGAAATTAAGACATTGTATCTGTCTTCTCCATATCTGCTTAATTTTGGAGAATTTATTTTGTTGAAAATAGTGGTGGGATCCAAGGTAAAATTTCTATCACAGTTTTCATTTCTAGTGATGCTGAGATCCAGAAGTTGGCTAAAATTCATTTCTGGGCTACTGAATTCTTCAAACATACATTTTAATTTTCTCTATACCAAACTAAGGCCAGACTGACTCCTTCAGCCTAATATAGCCATGAAGATTAAAATGCCAAGGTACTTTTCAGTGATTTCCCCAGCTTGCTCATATATACCATTGATTTTTTTTCTTTCACATTAGTCTTTTCTGAGAAGCCTGAGACTAAAAAATAAATTACATAGACCTGCTAATAGTAAGCGTGGATAGAATTAAGTCTTTTTTCATAGACCCCAGTTCAGTATTTTGTTCAAGCATAGACAAACTTGCTTCTGAGCAAACTTTTGCAGCAGTGGCTGAGGCACACACTGGCCCAGGTGTTGTTGGAACAGGATGAAAGCTACCAAGATTTCCATAAAAATATACCAGACACTTACACCCCTTCAAGCACAGTGGGGCAGCTCCTACATGCAGCATTTCTATTTGCTCAAAAGTCCATACACTACAAGTAGCTGACCAGTTGCAATGGCTGGGGGGCACTGAGGGGATGTGTTGCCACAGCAATTTTTAAAGTCATGAAACAGAAGAATGTGGGAGAGAGAGCACAAGGAGCAATCACTTGAATAAGTCATGTCCTCCATTTCTCTGTGCTGATAATTTGTTGAATCTGAACCACCACAAAAATAATGCACTCAACTGGTTTAGTTTCTTGTTTGCTGTAAGTTACAAAAATACACAAAGAAAATTTATGCTCATAGTCAAGTAATTTGGAGAGCAAGTATGGCATACAATGGACAATAAAAGAAAGCAGTAAGAGAGAGACAGACAGACACAAGGTTCCCTCTTACCCTATCATGCTTAATACCCCTGCATATGTTGTTGAGTGCAGATTAAGTGAAATGAGTTCTTCAATAGAAGTAAAAAATAAACACCAGGGACTCTCTAATACTTACTTCTCAATTGCATTGTTCCATAACTTTCTGAGGAATGGAGAGTTTAAGAAAAATAGAGGTTCTTTCTTTACGGCTGGATATTTTTAAGTTATCATTTGTAAAACCACATAAAATGATTTAGTTGTCAAAGAATAACTGAATTACATAAATAAAACATTACATAAAAGACATCTCAGTACAATTTATGTGAAGTGAATTTCACAAGAACCAGTCTATTGTAGAAAATTCAACTTATCTCTTCCTGATCCTTTTATTCTATCTAAACATAGAAATTTATGTCAGTTCAAAAAAAAAAAAAACTATTACTGTTTGTCATAACTGAATCCATTATTTTCCCTCCATGATCCATCAGGTAAAAACAAGTGCAATAGACAGTTCTAGCAGAGCCTTGAACATAAAAGGCCTCAAGAATAGAATGAGATCTGTTAAACCTATCTTGCTGTGCACTATAACTGGAAATGATAACCTTGAGGTTTAATTTAAAACAAGTCATAGAAAAGACTTCTGACTGTAATTGTTATCTGTCACATAAATAAAATTATCATGAAATGGAAATGGGCTTGAAAAGGTACAGTTTTGCTTGTTGCATTGCCTGTAAGCAAATTGAACTCTGTGAAGGTTTATCACTCTTTGCTGCCTTCTTCCTCCAGTCTTTCTTAATAATGGATCCATTCAACTGCAAATATATGGAAAGCGCTGAAAACCAATTATTAATTTTCCCTATTACTTTTTATTTCCAGAGCTTTACTGATTCTGTTGCATTCTGTTGTTGAGTTTTCAGACAATATCCAGAGCTATGGTGTTACATTTTTTTTTTCCCTGCTAGCCCAAGGAAAAACAAAAATCCAAAATTAGACCTCATATTAGAATGGAAGTATTTCCCTTGTATGGCAGCAGTTTCCAGACAGGCAAAATGAGGGAGTGATTGCAAGTGCATGGATTAGGTTGCAAAAAGAAACCAATGGATCTCAGAGCAGCACCTATGCTTCCCAAGCTTGGCCTCCACTGGATTGTTCAGAAAGGCAAAGGAACTCTACCAGGCACCAGATTTAGTGTAATTAGAGCAAGAGAAAAATGAACAGCCACTTTCCTGCTTTTCCTTGCTTTCAATTTGCTGTGAAAAGAAAGTGCACTGGTCTCAGGACACATAGCAGGGAGATGGAAACAGAGCTCAGGCTTGGAAGTCAAAGATTCACCAAACCTTTTCACCTACAATGCATCTTGGGGAGGACAGACATGCACAGGCTGCCTCAAAGACGAATGCAAAATTAATTTACTTGTTGCAGTGCCTATAATGAGACACACCAAAGTGAAGCTACCTGCTGCTTTTCAGACAGCACTGCAGGTCTCCCACCCTGGGCCAGCACACAGGAGAGGCAGCTGGCAGACCCAAACTCCATTAAGCAGCTGTGGCCGTGCAAGCACGCAAAGAGAAAGAGTGGCAGGATGCAAGAGCAGGGAAAGGTGCCTGCCAGCAGTAGCCCAGTGTGCCAGGCTGCATCACCTGGAGGCCATCACATGCAGCTGCCTGCTCCTCACACAGCGCAGCAGGGTGCAGCTCACTTGCAGCTTCTGCTCCTTTCAGCCTCAGGTGGCTCCTGAGGCCGCACTTGGTAGAGGGAGCTTGAAACGGCTGATTGCAGTTTGCAGCAGGTGGATTATTACACACCCTCCTCAGTGAAGGGTCTCATCTCTGCCAGATTCCTTCATAGCACCAACCACAGAGAACCCTGCCAAGGTGCTTCACAGGAAAAATGAATTTTTGGGGCACTGACTCATCATCTCCAGGAGCCTCTCTCTCCTTTGACTATTGGAGAAATTAAGGAGACAAGGTCACTTTAGCTGGACAAACAGACTTTCTGCTCCTTTAATGTTGGTTTCAGAATATATTCATTGTACAGGTGAGATTTCTTCAAAATTACTGATGTCACTTCAGTGGAGTTTTGCAATATCCTGTTGACTTCCACCCAAGGGCAGAGGCCAGCACAGAGCAGCTTGGACCAAATTAGTGTAATTTGGAACTCTGAAAACTTTCCTATTTCCTAGCTGTCAGTTTTTTTTTTTTACCTAGCAGCTTGTCTCCTTTGAAATGCACACATCTATGCTGATCTTTTAGCAGCAGTTTTGGGGTTTGGTTTGTTGGGGGTTTTTTGGTGGTTTTTTTTTTGTTTTTTTGGGCTTTTTTTATTGGGCAAACTCAGCTTTTATTTGCAACATCCTTGATGTCATAAGTCTGAAAAATCATAGAAATACTGCTTAAACAGGAAGATCACAAGTTTGATGCAGAGGTCTTTCCACATAAGAGCATTCCAATTATTATTACATAAACCCACTCTGTGGGCTTGGTTAACCTCATACTGTAACAGTGTTAAACACAGCTCCTAGCTAGACAAGAGATGCATGGATTGATGGAAGTTTGATAATCATAAATAATATCTTGTTGAGGCCATGAGCCTGAAGTTAGCACAAGTCTCAAAACAAGCATGGATGGAGGACAGCGGGAGACTTTGACTGGGAATCTCCCAGGCTCCTCCATGCCAATTCTTTTCAGATGGGTTTGGCAAAGCCATTCAACCTCATCTTCTTTCAGAGTGGATGATTACTTTCCAAAAATCACATGGATGATATGACAGCTAATTAATTATAGCTGTGTTATGCTTTACAAATTTAATTAGTATAAAGAGGATTAGTAGAGAGAAACACTGCACAGAAAATTAAGTTGAACTTAGACACAGTGTTGGAAAGCCACTGTAGTGAGATAGAAAGAGGAGAAAAATTATAAATAAGGAGAGGGCTTTTGAATAATGAGTACTTAAAGAGGTGTGTATGAAAGAAATGAGCAGTGTGCTACCTTCCAAAGTAAGAGGAGGGGGAAAGGAAATTAAAAATTAGAAGCAAGGCAAGCAAACAAGATGAATAGATTTGAAATATGAATTGAAGATAATCATACGGAAAAGATGTAAAAAAAGCCACCGAGATCCAGTAATGGATCTTACTGATATTAGAGGAAAATGGTAGCACACTTGTATTGACCTCACACTATGTCAACACAATACAGCTCTTAATTCCTGAATTATATTGTTAAATAATTAACTGATGAATCATAAGTAAATAATTAAAACTTGGTTCTGTAAGCCTCACAACTGAAAAAATAAAACTGTCACAGTGATACCAGATTTTAGCAGAACTGATACCGTGGTTAGGGAAAGGGTAAAAAAATTTAATGTCTATAGCCAGCTATATAGAGTGCTGGAAGAAGCACCTGGGCTCCATTTCTCCATTGAACAAAATAAAATGGATCATCTGTTACTTAAATCTCCTGTACTAAAGTTGAACCTGAAGAAAGTAGAAGAAAAGATTACTAATTACTCTGCAAAATACCTAGACTTGCCCTGCTGGAGAGGGTTTATGATTTGGGGAAGCAGGATTGAAAAGACAGTCACTCTAAAACACTGAGACAGTCTTGAGTTCATGTTAAAGTGTCCTTTCATCCAATATCCTTAAAATTAAGAGCCATAAAATAAAGCCTCACAGTTCAATGGACAAATAACTCAATAACTCAAAGATATTTTACAATCTTAAGAACAAACAACTTCTAATAATAATTCAAAATAATAATTTTGTTTCTTCTTGGAAAAGGAGTGCAGTAGACAAAATATAAAAAGATCAGCCTGTGCATCTACAAAATATAATAATTTCTTTTCTCCCATGAATATCTCCCATTATTTTCAGATTTGGCAAAAGCACATGTACTTCAATTCAAAGCAAGGCAATTAATTTGGATTCTGACAAATCAGAGCCATCAGTCACAGGATTACTTTTATTATTTTTTACAATGAAAGTACTCTGGGAGCACAGATCCTGCTGTGTAGAGCCATCACATTCCTTTCCGAGAACAAACTGATAGGAATTAAAAGTCTAACATTAAATAATTACTCCAATGAAGAAATTACAAAAAGCTACAATAGATACTTAGCTAGACTAATTTCAATTGTTTGTTCTTTCAACATGTCGTTTTAAAATAAATAGAAGACTAATTTTTAGAAACATCCACCCTCCAGCTTCCTGATGCTTTGTCTTGCAAAACACTTGTCAGCAGCAAAATTTTAAGTCTTTGAAGATCAGGGAGGGAATGAAGTGTACCAGGATTCTTCAGCACCCCCAAATAACCCCACGCCTGCGGTTAGGCTGACTCCACAGCCACTGTTAGCCATGTTGGCTAGGACATGTCCTTCAGGAGCAGCCTGAGGGCTCATGTCCCATGGCCTGGGCCTAGGTAAAGGAATAGATCTCGTTGTTGAAGTAGTTCTCCAGCTGGTCACTGAGGGAGTCAAAGGTGGGCCGCTCATCGGGCTCTGCATTCCAGCACTTCTCCATCATCCCATAGAGCGGTGCTGGGCACGTCTCCGGCTGAGGAAGTCTGTACCCATTGTCCAGCAGCTGGATCACCTGGTGTCCTGGCATACCTGCAGGCCAAAAGGAGTTCATCAGTCTACTCAGGATCTGCTTCTGGGTGCTGTGTGTTCCTCTCTCTTCAGCACAGAATCACCACAGAATGGTTTGAGTTGGAAAGGACCCTAAAGATCACCGGGTTCAAAGCCCCAGCCCTGAGCAGGGACACCTTCCACTAGACCAGGTTGCTCAAAGCCCTTCCAGCCTGGCCTTGAACGATTCCAGGGACAGAGCCTCATCTCTTAATGTTTACCAGCAATTAAAAACCAACTCCAACATTTCCACACCACCTCACCCTGACTGTGCCAGCTGCAAGGCATCACAAATAA
This sequence comes from Zonotrichia albicollis, assembly GCF_047830755.1. Taxonomy (NCBI): domain Eukaryota; kingdom Metazoa; phylum Chordata; class Aves; order Passeriformes; family Passerellidae; genus Zonotrichia; species Zonotrichia albicollis. The sequence continues at coordinate 77,198,817 of NC_133821.1, read as the reverse complement.
GTTTGTCTGCATGTGAGGCTTTTCTTCCACCACTTGGGTTTGTCAAAATTTTTCAGACATCTATTTAGCTTAAATAGTTCCTAAATGCCTCTAGTCTCAGTGACTATGAAATCTCCTAAGAAAACCTGATCTGCTGCTGAATTTTCCTCAAATTTAGAAACTTTTTCCTAAAGTCAGCCCTGTTTCCACAAGGGCAGCTGGGCAATGGTATCCCCCCTCCTACATCACCACCAGTCATGCAGAAGAAACCATTCATTTCCCTCTCTTTACTGTACCTGTGTATACTAGGACTATTGTCCTGTTCTCTTCCAATTTTTTACTTTTTAAATTAAATCTTGAACTGTGCTCTTTTCCCTAGATCTCTGATGGTGCTTCGTCTGCACATTATCCACTGCCACCACAAATCAACATAAACTCTTCTAACTGATTACTGAGAACAAACTCCTGAAAGTAATACCAAGTAATCAAATAGTAAAATGACATTTTCTACTCTTAAGATACAGATACCTTTGCAAAGGGGTAATACTGAATGAGTTTTCAGACAATATCCAGAGCTATGGTATTACGTATTTTTTTTAATAAAATTATTTATTTATCTGTGCGTGTGTCCGTATGTACACAACTATAGTTTACATAAGACTTCAGGATATTTTGCTTTGCTTTTTTTTCTTCAGAACAATTTTGCAGGAGGTGAGGGTGGGAATCAAAAAGCAAAATCAATTTTTTCTTTTACAGAAAATATCAGTTTGGGACCCTGTGAAATGTAGTTTATGGCAAACGCACCACCCCTCAGGCCTGTACAGACAACATAACTTTTTTTTGCTTTAGTTCTTCCCTTGTGTTCTACTCACCAGCACAAAATGAGTCACAGTCAATCATCTCACTGATATCTTGTGTTATTGGAGCCACAGTTCCTTGAGCATTTCTCACAGTACTAGAAATAGTAGCTGCTCTCAGACTACTATATCTACTTTTGAGATTGGTGACATTTTATTTTTTAATTATTTTATACTTGTGATCCTTTCCTGTATGAAGACTTTTCACTGCAACAATCACACATGAGAGAGGGGGGTAAAAGCACCCTGATTTATTTTTCAGACACCTTCTTTCTGAAGTGCTTGTTCAGTGCTTCACACATAATCTATTCTTCCATGAGATATACTAAAAAAAAATTCAAAAAGGACAGGTTGGGAAACAAAAAAACCCTTCCTTTATTTCTTCCCTTTTTCACATTCCAAGAATTGGCATCTTTGATCTGATGATGAAGGAAAATAGCCAGCTGGATTAGGTGCCTCTGCAGTGCAGATTGATTCCATCAAGAGGAAGCTTGAATGTGTGCTGACCACAGCTTTTGCAAAGCTGCCAGGAGGCCTAGGGAAGCCAGAAGGTCTGCCCCACTAAATGGACCTCATCTCAACAACCGTGTTCCTCTCTTTAAGATTTTAACCCTTTAACATGCCCATAGTACAGGCATTCAACCTTCTTTTTTTGTGTTATTCTGAAATAAAGAAAAAAATTGGACATCATTTCTTTAGGTTAAAGTACTTACCATGATAAGGCATCTGCCCATAGGTGATTATTTCAAACAGAAGTATCCCAAAGGACCAGACATCTGATTTAATGCTGAATCTGTTGTAGCGGATTGCCTCCGGGGCTGTCCATTTCACTGGGAGTTTTGTTTCAGCCCTAGCTTCATATATTTTTTCATTTTCTACCTATCATGGGTAAAACAAAACAAGCCTGGTTTCAGACCTGCTTCAGCAAACCACTTAAGCATCTGACTAAGCTCAGTACGTGCTTAATCTTATCTTTTAACCAAACTCTTGTTTTTTAGGTAAGTACCCATTTTCTGAAGTCTACCATTGGATTCAGCTTTGCAGTTAAAAAGTGCAGAGGCTTCATCAGAGGCTTTTCTAAGGCATTTATCATTTCAAGCAAGCACACACCATTGGAGTGGCTCCTGATTAATTATGACTTGCTGCTGTGAATTCTGGACCTGGCATGCAAACTATCAAAAGTGTCAGGAGTGGCAGTGTAAGCATCCTGCTGACACTAGAGACCAAATGTCTCCACGTCTGGTCTAGAGTAAAGAGAGAAGGCAAGAGCAAGAGCTAATGAACTTCAGAAGATTTCTTCTGTGATTTATTGTGATGTTGAAGGGTCATTGACTTTGATAACAGTGGCTTAAGCTTCTTTTGGGGAAGAAAGAATAAACTCTGACTGATCCAAATTAACATATTTGTTTCCCCTGAGCTAATTAATGTAAAGTGTAGGTGAAAGAAACAAAAAAACTGTTGAGTTGCCAGTTTGTAGAACCATGTCCTTAAAGGTTTATCACAAGGACATCTAAATTTTGTGAACATTTCTTCTCTCTTTAATTCCTACACATAATTTAGTATACATAAGTCACACCTAAAGCCTCAGTCAAGTTTTTCACATGTAAATCCAGATGTACATGTACCAGATTTTGCTTTTTTGATTGTTTAAATATAGAATGCATATTTCCCAGCTGCAATGCTCAATGGTTTTGAAAATACTGGTTGTTATTGACTTATATCTCTATACTTATACAGCTGGTATCTTGACCATAACACTAATCTTTAGAAATAAGAAACATATGCATTATGAGCATTGTTCATTTAAAAAGATATATTTTTTATGTTAAAGAACTTGTAATACAAACTTACGCATATTTAGAACAATGAAAATTAAATTAAAAGAATTTTCAATGTCCCCTGATGCCTTTTTTAAGCCATTATTCTATATTTCAGTATGTAAAAAATCAAATTCTGTTATAAACTTCAATTTCTGCTGTTGGAATGGAAAAACAAAATGAGATGTAGAAGACCTTTTTCTCTGTTTTTCCTTCTCAGTGCCAGAATATAAATAAATAATAAAATCCAAGCACAGCCTCAGAAATTATGGATTTCATATTGAAATCCATAAAATACAGCAAAATAAATCTTTCCAACACTGATTAAATAATTTTCAGAGGTAGGAAATCTCATTTCTAAACCATAGCTCTTCCAAAGGGATACTTTGGCTGGTGACCCTTGGCATTCTCTGCCTTCAAGGACTAGAGAAAAAAACCAAAACAGTGCAGTGGCAAAGAATTTGCATCAGACTTAAAGCTCTGAGAGCTCACTTTACAAATGTTGCTGTTAGCTGTGGAGAGGAATAAGGTCCTTTTATGATTACTAACTGTGATCACAAGCACCATGGAGGCAGAGGGGAAGTGAACAAGGAGAGAATATACGTCAATACATTTTTATATGCCTTCCCTTACAGGCCCAGGTGTACAATCTTTCCATCAGTCCTCTCCATGTTGCAAACACTGTGGATAAATCTGGGTATTGCCAGGATCCTTCCTGGGTGGCTGGGAGGGAAGCAGACACCAAGATTCTTCAGACTGACGCAAAGGCACAGGACAACTTCTGACCTCACATGGGATAATGCAGGTAGAAGATACAAGTGAACATGTCATAGGTCATTTTCTCCCTCGGCTTGCCTTTGTCTTAACCCATCAATTCATTCTTTAGTTGGCCTCTTCCACCTTGTTCTCCAGAGTTAAAAGTTAAAAGTAAAAAGAATTAAGCCTCTCACAACTTACCTTAAAAACTCTTGCAAGTCCGAAGTCTGCCACTTTGTAAACATTGTGCTCACCAACAAGAACATTCCTGGCTGCCAGATCCCGATGGATATAGTTCTGAGATTCAAGGTATGCCATCCCAGAAGCCACCTGAGCAGCCATGTCTATTTGATGTGTCAGGGAGATTTGAGAGCCTCCATCTTCTGTTTAAAAAGGAGATGACAAGAACAACGTAAGAACATCAACAAGATGCTGATTTCAGACATAAATAACTGAAAACCTGCCTGGTTCAAAAAAGTCAACACAAAGAAACCAAATCATGCAATAGAATAAAGTAACAGCCCCCCCAAATGACAGGGATTTCTGAATGGCATTACTTATTTCCTAATAACTGAGTAATAATGCTTGTCCCGTCTTCTCTAAAACAGTAGATACTACACGCAGGAGATAATCAAGGCCAGGAAGGAGCTGCTGATGCAGTCCGAAAAGAAAATCTTTTATCTACTGATAGTAACATAGTATGCACCTTTCTGATATTAAGGGTTCATAAAACTGTTCTGAACCGTGAGTAAGAGTTTATGTCTGTACCCCGTGGTTGTAGCTAGAGCTGACTAAAGATGGAAAATCACAAAATTGTCCTTGTTCCCTGTTCTCCAATGATTCTGACTAGGAAAAATACCATCTGCTGTCAAGCATAACTAATTTTCACTTTCCAGTCCACTTGACTGCTTCATGCTGTTATCTCTGTTGTTGCTACTCAGGAGTAGGACTTCTTGAGATGATTGCAAGCTGCCTTCTTCTCCAGTAGAGCTTTTTGAAGCAATGTGCATGTCATTCCCACCACCAAATTCCAGAAACTGAGATTTGGCAATTGAAGATCATTGTTCAAACAATGTAGTAGAAGAACTTTGAGATGAGCAACTTGCCTCTACAAATTAAGGAGTCTCAGGCCATTAAAAACTGCAGCCAAAAATTTTAAAACGGGTAGGAAACAAAAAAAAAATTCATTGTGGTATAACACATTAGAGTCCAAATTTGTGGCATTTTGGGAACAGTTAACCAACCTTCTCAATGCAAAGAATTTAAACCAGGAGGTAATTGATTGTAAGCCAAATCAGTATTACATTCAAGGACCAATTCACACAATCCCAAATGCTGCAGCACTGAAGCATGGCTTTCTACCTCTGTAGCCTCTCACACTCTAAACAATTTCAACTTTGTTTCAGAGCCTTGATATCGAAAAACTAAATCCTTGCTGCTAGGCTTATTGGCAGCTCTCTGTCATCAGCTTGGCGACTTTTACTTACTGCCTCTGTGTTAGAGGAATAAAACTTTTGTAGCTGGCTGTTTTCTCTCAATTATTTTTAATTGATTTACAGTGATAGTAGTCTTAGTAGTGTTTTAAATAGCCTTCTCCAGTTCTGGCATTTTATTTGATGGAACTTTTTCATCCCACTAATGTAAACCTACCACGTTTCCATTTAAAGCCATTCCCCCTTGTCCTGTCACTACCTGGCTATGTAAAAAGTCCCTCTCCAGCTCTCTTATAGGCTCCCATTAGGTAGTGGAAGGCTACTCTAAGTTTATATCTAGTCAGCTAGCTATAGATATAGATATAGATATGTTTATATAACTTTCACATTCAAAATCAGGCACTACTGCTGAATTTATAAATTTATAAATAATCCCATGGATTATTCTTTAACTGATCAAGAAAATGTAGCACCTCCATGTCCTTTTTTACTAATATTTTTTGACAAAACCCTCAACCTCATATGAAAAATTTATTAGAGAAAATATTAAAGAAGTCTTGGGGTCTGCACCCCGTTCTAAGCAATCTATCATAATCGCTCATATAGAAAAGACAGGAAAATATTCTCATTGACAGATATCTGACAATAAAAAAGAGAAAAATAAATAAGCAGCACTTTCTCCAGTGAGGGCATTGCCTCCACAATAATTCACTGAATTTCAAGACTGCATACCTGCCAGAACAAGCCCTAGGCCCATCAGAATTGATAAAAGCAGTCATACATTTATGACAATCTCATTCACTTCCAATAACAAAGAAAAGTTTTCAGGTGCATTTTTCTCATACTGGTGGCAGCTCAATAACTCTGCATAGCAGTGCTCATCAAGAACTCTCCCAAAGTACATTTACAGTGTGCACAGGGAATTCCCATGTCCATCATTATTAAGTAGCTGTCATTATGGGGAAATGTGATAGTAACTGTGAATAAAATATTAGGGACTTTTAAAGCTGGAAAAGCATACCATATAGTTCTAGGAGGGGAATAGGAACAAAGAATATCTCTGGACTTTCCTCCACTCTAGTTTGCTTTATTTACCCATAGTGCACACAGAGACAGAAGCCTTCTGAAAATGTTTTCCTGTTTCCTGCAGAGGCTGAATCACAAGAAAACTTAGCAGGAACTGTGCACTCCAGCTGATACAGATCACTTCCAGCCACAGAGCTCTATATGAGCTTCAAATCTCTTTCCTTATTTGTCACACTGACAGCAATGACTTTTCTCTGACCACAATACCTATCAAAACCCTTGGATCTCTGCCTCCACCTCTTAGTTCTGTGCACCTCCCTGTGCATCGGCCATCAGACAGGGAGGGATACCACTAGACTGGGTTTCAACTGGGCATTTTTATGGATATCTTGGTGGCTGCATGGAAACCAGCTGACTTTCCACAGCCTCTGATGAAGAGCTACAGGAGCGGGCACTTAGGCCAGGAGCAAAGTGCTGTGCTCATGCTGGCAGCTGATCCACACAGAGGCTGCAGCACTGAAGTGCTCTGGACATGTTTACTCTATGCACACTAACAGGCCAATTTTCACATCTGCAACAGCTGTGACTCATCCTGCCTTTCTCAGAGCTATTTCTCCAGTGCAATAAATGTTTCCATGCACGCCAATCATTTCCTGATGTGCCAGGCTCTTTCAATCAGATAAGCTGCAATCTACACACAAAGGCACCAAAGATGAGGATTTGAAGGAAATTTGTGCCTTGCTACCTCTGGCCAGCAAATGCCTACAAAACTGTGGATGATCTGGCCCAAGGTCATGGCAGACCCGTTGTGGGCAGCTCCTGGAAGGGCTGTCTCTGTGTCAGAGATTTCTTTAGCTGTAATTGTGCATGGACAGACCCTCATTTAAAAATGGTTCCACAGAGAAGATGGGGCAAGGCATGTGTCATGGTAAATGCTGTCTGTGGTATTACACAGGGCTTTGCTTTATTGGCTGCAAACAGAGAAGAAATTCAGTATGACAACCGTGGCAAACATTTTGTCTTCAAGAAATCATTACAGCTTTAAAGACATTTAGCATCTCACAGACATCTGCTAAACTGAAAATGGGTAGCAACACTAGAATCAAGAATTTCCCAATAACAGGAGTGAACTTAAAAGTGCAATCATTATGCTAGTCTGTTCCAGGCTGTACAATTTTATTTTTAATTATTATTTGCCTTCAAAAGAGCACTTCGAAGTGCTACTGAGATAAAAGCCCTGATGAGATAGGCAAGGGACAAATTTGTAGTGAAAAGCTATCCCTGACTAGTAATAGTTTTCAAAGCTGTTAAGTACATTTTGTGGAAGTGCTTCTATTTCATGTCAAATATGATGACCTATCCTTCTGGATACTTATATTTTTATTCCTTTGTGTATGTTCCCATCTACTCCTAGAACTGGATGAAAAAATATGAGCCATTATTATAAGGCAAGAATCAGACTGTGGATGCAATTCTTTCCTACTTTTAAAATATTTTGGTTGTCAAAAATTCATAAACCTTTCTGCTTTTCTCACCCCCACACATGACAAATAATGCAGCTTTTACATTAAACTAGGATGTTGTACTTCTATCTTTTATGTTAGTGTATTTACTAAACTGCAGCACTCTTAAAATGAGTTTAGAGTCATTTACTTACTTTTAAGGTATTCTAGAAGACTTCCAAATCTCATCAGCTCGGTAATAATATAAATTGGGTCCTCCAAAGTGCAGACAGCATAAAGCTGTATAAGCTTTGGATGTCTCAAGTTCTTCATTATTTGTGCTTCCCTCAGAAAGTCTTTTGGATCCATTGAACCTGAAACAACGGCACATAACAAAACCGAGGTTATTAAAGGGCTTTCTACCAGCAATCTTAAGGGAGTAACTGATATTGTTTTCTGGTTTTGAAAGAACATTAACATCTCAAATCTTCACAGTTCCCACAGAAAACAGACAGTGCAGCTGAAACAAACATTTAATGAGTGAAATATGCCAGTTGTGTAGGGACAGAGAACATATGTGTCCCAGCCACCAGAAATATAAAGGCTAAAATCAAACACCCCCAGGACTCCACCAAACAGGAAAAAAAAGCAAGGCTAGAATGTTAAGGGATACATTTTAAGCAAACAACTGGTTAATGAAAGGATAAGAAACTGAGGTGAGAGTGTCTAGGTAATGAACATAAAATTTCTGAGAGAAAACTGGTGCTGCAATAAAAATTTGTTGCACTATATTTTCAGCTTCACCAATTAAAGCCTGAAAGCACTGAAATCAGTTTAGCATGTGCAGAGATGGTGTGTGCATTTTATATATACAAAAACAAATAACTATTTATAATGATCATGCAATAGCAACCCTATCAAAAATACCAATGTATGCACAGATGAAACATTAATTTTACAATCCCTTTAATACCAAAGTGTCTTAGCAGCAAATGACGCCAACTTTTTAAGTGTTACATAAGATCATAACATTTCTAGTTCTATTCATATATATATATATAGTGAACTCATGCAGAAACTATGTCAAAGAAGCAGTCAGAAGTGGCACAGGAAGCCAAAGTCACAGCAAATGTAGAATTAAAGGTCATGTATCCTGAATAGGGGATTGATTAGGAAAACATGAACAAATAAAAAATCAAAGCTTTCTAGATGAATGATCCAGTAGTGATCAGATATTGTCAGGTGTTTGAGGAAGCTGGTGAATAACATCTCCTTCAAAACGCTTGTACATGCAAATGTGAAATTATTTAACTACTCGCATGTCTCCTTCCTCCCAAATCAAAATACTTTAATTAAGAAAATATTGCAGTTAAGATTGGAGAGGAAAATATCTAGTTATCCAACTTATTCTGCTCTATGCCGTGTTTAAAAACAAACTCATCTTGCTCAGCAAGCAGACTAAGTAATTTGAGAAGTCAAGGGTGCAAGAATAAGAGTCTTTATGGTTGTTTTTTTTTAACATTAGGTAATCTATAAGGTTCATTTGGGAGTTTGATTGTGTTCCAAACATGGATGTTTAAATTAAGTGAAACTCTTGGAAGATGTTAAATGGCTCAGCAATAAAATTCCAGCTGATACTCTGTTCTACAAAAAGGACTAGAAAATCAGCCTGTTCACCCAACATCTACCTTAAATGCCACCTCCTGAAAAATGCCCCAGCCTATTTCCCAAAACATAGGAATGATGTGTGATTTCTTATCCTCGCATCAATACAAGAGGAAAGATTCAGAAATGCTTCTGACATAGACTTTATGAAAAAAGAGCCACTGGACATTGCTACATGGGAGAGCAAAGATTACATTGCAAGGAACAGGTACTCCTCACTTCCTTTTCCTCATACTTCCCTTGGCAATCCCATATTGCCCAATTTGGTGAGACTTCATAGGATGTCATTAGGAGGAGTGGTCAAAGTATTTGGATTTCCATCAATAAATGGCAAGCAGCCAATAATGTATCTCCTCAACAGGTACAAGCTATACTCATTTTCTTTACTCACTGTCAGAGGAAATTGGGGGCCTTCACAAAGAGTAAATGATCACACCTGATCTGGATAAAACAGAGATTGAGACAGGGAGAAAACCCAAAATATCTGTGATTACTCTACATCCTTTTCTTGTTTACAGCAGCACAATCTTTACAGATTTACTCAAACTTTCCACCAATTCTAGTTTTAAAAAAATAATTGATAAGGTTGTCTTTATAGGGTTTGGACTCACTCTGATATTTATTTAAAATTTTACCCCATTTGCTTACTTGTTTCAAGATATATGCTTTGTCATAAAAATCAACCAAAAATCTACAGCTGCATGGTGAGAAGCATTCTGCCTCCAGAAGCAAATGCATCAGTGTGAATTATGATTTAGCATCAGTGCCAAGATTTGACAAGTTGATCCTAAAAACGATGAACTACTTGCTCACTTAGGGTCTACCAAATCATGGACCCTCTATGGATCATTATACAGGATTTCTTCACACCATAGAATTTGACAGTCTGATTTGTTCCCACCATCAAAGTTTGCCTACAAGGAATTTCTCAATTTAATCATGCTATAAACTTCTCCCAATAAACTGAAACCAAGCAACATGTTTTTCAGATATGACAACTTTCAATAAATTGATCAAGAAGGAAGTTTTCCATTAGCTGAATAGCTGCAAATCTTTTTCTACACTGTAAAAGCAAATAACAGTGACAATAATGATAACAAACCAGAAAAAGATCAATAAGTATTTCCCGCATGTTTTACAGAGCATATGTAACCTTCAGTTTTACTTAGTTTATATCTTTAAACAGCACAAGTAGCAGACAGTGCCCCAATCCCCCACAGCCCTGTAGATCTTATATTGTACTTCATAAGAAGATTGGATGCCAAATGAAAAAAAGTTAAAAGTGTCTTTATGAGTGCTCTGCCTAAGATTATGTTTCAGCAACTGAATAAGCAAATTAAAAACTGCCTCTAAAAGAAACCAAACATGCTTGTTACAAATTAGTTGGATAAAGCCTGTCACAATAGTGGCAAAGAATTTACAGTACATCCCTTTGAGGCAGGAAACACATGCCAAATGGAGTTTGAAATAACTGAGGGGGGTTTAACTTGTAGTTAAATATGTATGTTTTTAATGAAATACACATTTTCACCTGTTAGTGGTAAACACAAGATAAAGAACAGGTTACTGTAATTAGAAACGACTTGGTCATAAAGCAATCGGTTAACATAAGCCTTTATTGAAACAAGTGGAGGTTTCTATTGTCTAAGATACCAGTTTGGGAGTAAATTCATTAGGACCTGAAGAAAATATGGTCTTGATAATCTGATTTTTGAATGAAAAATGTTTTTCTAAATGTCAAAGCCATTCTCCAGAACAAAATGTTAGAATCTCTTCCTTTGAGATGTTCTATGTTGTGCTGCTTTGCCAGGAAGCACCACTAACTTAAGCCTACTTAAAACAGTTATATCAGTTCTGATTAACTTATCTTTGAAAATATTTTGTTCTAGATCTGAGGAAGCTTCACATTCTAAGATAAACCCTGATAACCTGGAAATGAGTTAGAGAAGGAGGTTAGTTATTTTCCAGATTCTACCTGCCTAAATGTAAATGGCCCTTAAATATTTGATAAACCCATCCCAAGACCCTTTGTTTGCAACTTTTCAATAAACCTTCCCAAATTGCTTCAAAGTACCCTTCTTCTTCAGAAGAACCTAGCCCTCTAAGTAAAGTTTATAGAAAATTAATTTATGTGGAGACTGCATTAAGCATATAACTATGATCTTCTGAAGAATTTTATGAGTAATAAAGAAATAAAGTTTTAAAACTAAGAATTTGGCAACGCAAGAAACTAAAATAGCCTTTTCATATTAACAGATGGATAATATATGTTTCTGGATTTTCTCAAGTAGCTTTGTCACCAAACAGAAGTAAACTTACAGATCAGTGTAAGGCCACATACTGAATTAAATGGAATAAAAAAATCTCTTTTGTTTTCAGGGAAACTGGGGTACTCCCCTGAGTACGAAGCTTTTTACACTGCATATGTATTAAAGAGATGAAAAATTAGAGAAATTAAAATGTTATGAAAAACTCCACTGACAGTACCAACCCAGACATTATTTTGGAAAAACCTCCTGAAAAAAGAAAATCATGCTTGGACAGTTTCCATGCAGAGAGAAGCTTGGGAGATGCTTTACAATGTGATAATGACAAATGTATGCGTCAGCTTCAACAGGCATAAGGAACTTTATCAGATACAATTAATTGGTGATGATAGATGTCTGCTTCACTTGCTGACAGCTGGAGAAGCAAGCTAGCCCAGACAATAGGTTCTAGAAAATCCATCACACTCAACATAGGACAAAGTGCAAATCCCTGCTGCAATGATTTCCACTTAAATAGAAAAATCCAGTGTCTCAGTGAAGAAATAAAAACAGAAATGTGAAATGACATGTTCAGGGACCTGCATCAAGATAGTGCTGTGCAGAGCCAAAACCAGAAATAGCAACTGCTGGTTTCTAGACTGTTTTCCCATCTACTGATCCCTGCACCTCTTTGAAAACTATGGGTCAACAGTTCAAAAGTCAGAGGCAAAGATGTTCTTACATTTTGTTTTTTCATTCACACATTCACGGCTATGGCTGGTAAAATGTCACAGATGTCTCCAAAGCAGAGACAAGTGAACCAGTGGACAAATAAGAGAATTATCTGAATGAAAGCATCACATTACTGCTGCTTTCTGTATACAGTCACACTGATCAACAGATTGTAAAAGGAATAAAGAGAGGTAATGGGCAAGACATTGACAATGATATTTGAGAGCAAAGAGCGGAATGATCTCAGATATTTTCAGTTGTTGTAATTGTGCTGGAGGGACAAGGGGTGGATTGCGTGCAAATTGTTTACTTTGGTTTTGTGATTATGATGTTTTGCTTTTGTTGTGGAGAATTCTTTTTCTGGACATAGGATTTGAGGTGTAACCTCGCCAGCACTGAGCAGAGAGGGACAATGGTCTCCACCCTGGTCTCCCTGACCACACTATTGCTGATTCAGGCCAGGATGCCATTGGCATCATTGATTTTAAGCCTTTTAGTAGCAATAGCTAGAGATTAGTTTAAGTCCAGAAAAAAAATTGTTTGAGAAATGAGAAGGACACTATATAACAATATTTACATTTAGCCTTTATATATATATAACAATATATATTTAGCCTTTCTAAAGACAATTGAAAATTGGTTAAACAAGAATGGAAAGAATAACTAATACATTCAAATAGGCTTTTATTTTATTACAAGAAGACATAACAAGGGTTAAAAAGAAGACATCAGGAAAATTCAAATGTGAAATTAGGTGCAGATTCTTACAGTTCCTTCATCTTAGGACTAGAGGACTTCTCATTATTGTGTAGTCAAGAACAAGCTGTGTTTTGATTAAATATAAATGCTAATCCCAGCAGAGGGATGATGTATAATGGCATGTAGCAGTAAAGTATTCCAAAAATATATGGTCTAGAACAGATATACAGTGCAAAATAATGCTCAACAGATAACCCCAAAGTTACAGAAATCCTTTCTGGCCTTAAGACCTATAAATCTATGACATTCTGATTGCATTATACTCTTATCTATTGTTCACCAAGTGATTGCCCTTGATCAACCTGCTCCTGCTTGGTAATAAGAGCATTGTTCCATTTCACAATTTCTCTGGTGATAAAGCCTTTTTAGCAGAACTCTTTCCACCTCAGCCCCTTATATTTGTCAGATCACTTTGAGTTTAACACACTTCTCTGTTTTTCTGATGACTTGCATGTCCAGAGAGTCTACACTGTAAAACAGCTTAGTGAAAAGTCTGTAGTTTAAAATACACTCCCTCTCGCCCCAGTGTAAAGACAAGAGATTTAGATCTTTGAGCCAATCTACAGGAGAGGTGTATTTTATAGTGTGTTACACTTGAAGCCTGAAACATTGCTTATGTGAATATTGGAAGCTTCAGTGATCAACACTATTTATTTCTTGATTACTCATTAAGTATTATATTTTTCATTCATTTGTCAACTTTATGTTATGGTGAATGAAATTACCAACCCTACCCTTTGCTGAAATTTTATTAGTACCAAGATAAACATTTGTTACTCAGATGAGGGTGAGGGTATTGTGGTTTGTCTTTAATTAGTGAAGTGTTATTCCTCATGAGTAACAATGAGAACAAGCTACGGAAAACCAATGTGCTGATTACTGTAAGAGACTCCAAATGCCTTTCACTATATAGTGAAAAACAACTTATAGAAGAGGATAATTCCCTGAAGAAGTGATACTACAAGGTTAATTGCTTATATTTATGACTGTTTGAACTGTTTTTGTAGAATGAGATCATTCACAAAGTACAGTGATAAGAGATTCAACATTAACTACATAATTAATCAAGACAGCTTTGGGAATCAAAGTCTTCATTCTGAGCAGCACTATGTGTGACATTCAGCTTCCTTATCACAGTGTTAGGTCACAAACTCTCTGCTATCCAAGCTCTGCATCCAGGTGGGGCTTCTGTCTGCACTGACTCAATACAACCCAGCATGCAATCAGTGAAACTACTGCTGTCGACCTTAGCAAGAGTCAGACTAGAGTAGAAAAAACGGAGATAGAAAATTATTGATTAATCGAGCCCTTTTTCCCAGGTGAACTATGATACTACAAAAAGAACCACAGTTGAAGGAGTTTCTTCCACTATACTGCGCTAGTCTATACGTGATAACAAGTCTGCAGCAAGTCTTATGTTTATTCCAGTGAAAAAGAGATTTCAAGCTGGTTTCTGTTTGCTGAGTCACTAGGGAGATGCACCTGTTCACTGAAAAAAGTATTGTCTTTCATATAAATTGTAGAAGGTCTTCAATGTGAATAGATTTCATATTTTCAGCTAAGCAGAAAAAAAAAAAAAAAAAGAAGAGGGCTTATTTTCTTTCAGTTTGCATGTCCCAAACTACAAAAGATATCCTGATACAAGAGAGCCTTGAAACATATGCTTAAATTCCTCCCTGTTCGGTAGACCACTCAAGCAGTGCTCAAGCATATTGATGTTGTATTGAATCAAAGGTCTGAATCTGTTCTGCTTCCTGAATCAGGCACATTAGTGCCCAACACAAGCTTTTTCAATTAACCACAGCTCATGCTGTTATCTCTTTTTTAAAAACATGTATATCATCCAAGCTGCCTCTCTTATCTATGTGGTTCTTGCCATCTGCTGGCAGATATTTTATGTTGTCAATTGAGAATGCACAAATTACTTGAAGTTAATGAAACATAATTAAGAAAAATGCTAAAAACTGTATTAGTCACAATCTTATATTGCATGCAAATAGTGAGTATAAATGTTGTGTATCTAAAACTTTTAAAAATTAAAAGCAATACTAGGATTAAAGCACTCCTTAAGTACAAACTTAGCATAGTAAATATTCTATACGACAGAAGAAATCACTGTAGTATAGCACCAAATCCCTAGAAAAACCCTACAGATGACAAAGTGCTTGCAAATCAATTACTTCACCTACAGATTATTCAATCTACAGTGACTCATTTCCACACAAACAATACTGTAAAAAAGAGGTACAACTCTTGTTGTGGTTGCCTTTTCATTTGATACAGATGTTGAATTAATTCAGCTCATCTAGAAACAGAAAAGTGTATAAAATTCTCATTCAAAATACCAAAGAGTATCTAGACCTAGAGCTTTACTAATCTTCATGTCTAGGTGTGTGGATTTTAGGAATGAATGCATATATACAGATAGGCTCTTACAGATAGGCAGCATTTAAAAAGTAAAGGAGTACTCTTGCTAATAGCTCATTAGCATTTAAGATATAATAATAATTCACATACCTGGTTTTAATGTTTTGATTGCCACAGGGGTGGTGTTATTCCACAGTCCTTCCCATACTTCACCAAACTGACCAGATCCTAATTTCTTCACTAATTTCAGAGATCGTCGGTCTATCTCCCACTGATCAACAGTTTGGTAAGATAAATCAAAAGTAGCAGGAGTTTGTATCTTGTAAAAGAAAATAAATAATACACGTCAACAACATATACAAATCATTGTTAACTATTTCATGTAAAGTTGGAACAGATATAAATAATGTTTTCTTCGAGTATACACATGCAATAAAGTGACCCAAGAACATAAAATACAACCCTCATACTGGGTGCTCTTTGTTAGAAATTAGAAATACGCTAAAGAAGTCCTCCCATGAAAAGCAAACATTAGAAATCATCCCTCTAGCAAGCTTTTTGAACTATGACGTGTTGGTTGCCAGAACCTTGTGGTTTTGCCTCAGTAATTACATATGGACAGCTAGAGTTATGAAGTTGAAGATTTCATTTCCATATGTATTTATAAAAAGGTATTCATAAATCATGATTGGCGTATTCCTCCCCCCCCCAAACACTTGATGATTTTTTTCAAAATGGCATGGTACTTTATTATTAATTTGTCAAACGTAAGAATGAAACTGTAACACTAGCCAGAACTTCCTGAAAACAAGCAGATCATTAACATTCTGAAATGGTGGAAGCAGATATGGTGTCAGCACTTTCTGACAGATATCTAATGAGTTAGTTCACAAAAACTAGTTTGCACAGTGTAGCATCCACGCCTTACCTTTAGGCATGGCTGTCTGAGCAACACGCAGAGGCCATCACGGTTCTTGCTGTAATAGTCAACCAACTCATTCAAAGTTTTAAAAGTTTTCCTTCTGGTTAGGAAAAAGCTTTCATCCATCCTTCTGATCCTGTAGTGCTTCACAGATGTACCATCAAAAACTAAAAAGATTTAAATATATTAAGTTTCTAGGAATTATTGAAGTGGTACAATATCATTTATACCCAAACCACCATAATGTTCTTAAATATATTTATGAGGACTTTAAAATAAATTATTTTAGTTCCAAATATGACAACTATAAAAAAGCCTCTTTCAAATCAAAGTCCATTGTTCAGATAGCTTAACACATCTTTTATATCAGTCGTCAGCTATTCAGATTTGGAGATTCTCCACCAAAAGAACTGATGTAGAAGTACATAAATATATCTTCTGTGAGGCAGCTCATGTTTCCCATGTTTGAAGACACCAAAACCAGCCAAAAGCATCTAACTGACAGCAATCATTTAGCCAGTTTTTAGTATTTTCTTTATCCTCCTTTATTTTAGTGTTAACATTCCAAATAGCAGCTGCTGGGCTGGCAGGCACTTTAGAGGAAGTAGATATAGCCTCCACATAGCCACTGTTCTCTGAAAAGTAGAAAAAAATCTTCCAAGGGTTTTTTCCAAACTTTGTGCATGTTTGGAATATGAAAAAATCAGGTGAATAATGCTGTGTTTCAGGTAGTTGATTAATTCCCTTTCAGTGGAATGTTTTTTATTCTAATCTGTTGTGTCTTAACCAATAAGACTATTCCTCACCTCCTGTAAGTTATCTGCTTATCATGACAGCCAGTGTCCCTCCCTGTGACCATTGGAGCACTCCTTAGATAAGTCAGAAAAAAGGCTGGGCCACTGCCTGCTGGGGCTAGACACGGACCAGCACAAGATCAAAGAGAGACAAAAAATGTATATAAATCACACACACACAGAGACACATGCACAGAAAAATGTTTGGAGACCACTAGTTTAGAGATCTTTACAAATGAATATCAGTAGAAGCAATAGCAGGCTCAGAATAATCAGAGGACAGTTCAGAAGAGCTGAAAAGGTATTTAGTCACTTATGTGGGTGTAATTTCGTAGACCCTCCATTATTTAGTCATCACTGTCCATGTTCAATGAGCAGTAGAGAGTTTATATTACATACAGAAGGGTAACTGATTTTGCTCCAAAGTCTACAGCTGTTAGCTCTAACATTAACAGTGTTACACAATAAACCTGGAAGTAGATTCTTTATACTGTGCCTCTGTGTGCATCTCGGCAATAGCTTTGGTTATAATGACAGAGGAATATGTGGTTACATATTGTGTGTAGAAAGCATATAGGATTGGTTGCATGAAATAAGTAAAGCTGATAGGAAGAATAATTTCTCTCACCATCTAAGTGATGAAATCAAAGAGGAAATCTCTCCTTCCTTAAATACTATTGTGGATGATCAAATATTTTTGCACTGTACTGTGTGATTGTCATCCAAGACCACCAGAGAGCAGACAGGAGCTTTTCAAAATACTCCACCTCAGGTAGTCTGTTTAGGAATCTGAGAACTTACAATTCTGCATGAGGACAGGAATGAGAATATTTGTAAACAAAATCCATATTACATTGCACTTTTCAAATTATATTTCTTTTTGAATTAACACCCATAATTATTACTTTTTAACTGTAAAATTTATGAATGCTTTTGTGATGTGTCATTTGGAAATGGTGCTGAAGCAAAATGAAGGAAAGAGTAATTCAGTAATGACAGACTGAAAATGTAATGACTTTTCCAAAGTTCACAGGAAAATTATTCCAGACATATTAATTAGTCTTTATGATGCACTGAACAAAAGGCCGACAGGATGACTGTGTTAATCCAGTCTCAGTTATATATCACAAGTAATAGCAGTTTGACTACCTGATTTATTTATTAGAAGTATTATAACTGTTATTTGTGAAGTAGCTAACATTAATAATGCAAGAGTTGGTTTGAAGGATGTGCTCTAATTTCTTAAATGAGCCTTTTACAAAGCCTTATGATTGACAGCATGCAGGTCAGGTGGTGATTCGTGTGGAGAAGCTGGACAAAATTTCTGCACTGATAATGTCTCATAATAAGTAGCTGAGATTAGTGCAGTATTTGACAGGGGGTTGTTTACTTTTATTTTAGGGCTGAGTTTGGCTGTATAAGTCCTGCAGCATACAATTGGATACATCACAATGTGGCTCCTCTGCCAAAATTATACAGAGCACATATCACTCTGGAAAGAACTATCCATAACCCCTTCCAGTCATCTCTACATCCATGCCAGACTACTAACCAGGACAGGATTGTAATTTTAGTCTCACACAGCTTGACAGTAACTGGGTTTGAAGCCTGCAGAGGTTTTCTCCTCAACTTGCCCTTTCCAAAAGAATTACAGCTCCCCATTAGATTTCTACATGGTTTCAGTCTAGCAAAAGGATTATCTTCTCCCAGCTATCCATCTTCACATGATAGGTTAAGCAGAAGTCGATTTTGCCACCTGAAGAATGTGAATAAAATAATTTACTACTTCTTCCCCAGGGCACAAAAATTTATGGTGGCATCAGCAGAGTCCACACCTTCACCAAATGAGTCATGGAGACACTAATGTTCCATTACTGCCAAAAACAACGTGTTTTGGAGCAACACAGCTCCTGGGAACAGCCCTCCCCCAGCTCTCACCATGTAGCACTGCTACTAGCACCTTGTTCTGCCTCCATGCCCAGAGTGGATGTGGGAGGAAGGTGACTCATGAGATCACTCTCACCAGCACAGAACGGGTGCAGAGGCAGATCCAAGATCATCCTTGTGGCAGTGGTCACAAGGGTTTTGAGGATGAGAGAGAAGTGAGAATGTTGATTCTATGTTCAGAATGCTTGATTTATTATTTTATGATATATATACTACATTATAACTATACTAAAAAGGAATAGAAGGAAAAGTTCTCAGAAGGCTAGCTAAGGTAAGAATAGAAAAGAATGATTAACAAAGATCTGTGTCCCGGCAGAAAGCGAGAGCAGCTCTGCCGTGAGTGGTCAGTAAATCCAAACATCCACAGGAGACCAATCACGGATCCACCTGTTGCATTCCACAGCAGCAGATAACCATTGTTTACATTTGTTGCTGAAACTCCTCAGCTTCAGCAGGAAAAAACCCTAAGAAAGGATTTTAATGAAAAGATGTCTGCAACAATCCTCTTTGTTACAGCCATGATTTTGCCACTTCTATGAATCTGCTGCCTTAAACAACTACCTGTTTTTCCTACACTGGAAGCCAAGAGGAAAACACACAACATTCTTTTAGGAGCATGGAAAAAATAGCTGAAGAAAACACAAAGCATTTACATTGTTCTTTAATGCAATAAGTCTTTCAGATACCATTATTCAGTGATGGGCTAAGTACAGAGCCTCCTGCTATCATTGGCAATGACACTCAATTAAGCTGAGCACATCTAAATTATGGCTTTTAATTAAAATGAGGCAACATCTAAGATGGCACCAACATGTTTAAAATTTAATACATTTCACACCAGATGCTGGAGTCATCAACATAAAAATCTGTCGACAACATGTGCATTTTTAAAATGGAAAAACCTATTTTTGAAATGTCAAACACCCTAAATTTATAGTAACACATGTCAGGGGCCTATCTGGCTTGATGAGCTTTCCATTTCACTATTCACAGATGATAAAAACCTTTCTGAACATGAATTTTTGTTTTTAATTTAAATAATTATTTATTATCCAAATCTTACAAATTGAGAGTTTTCCCAACAAGGCAATTTAGAGGTAAAAAATGTAATTTTCATGAAAGATTGAATTTTTTAATTTTTTAATTTTTTTTTTTACTAAGGAGATCACTTGTCTCCATTAACATTAAATCTTATATATCTCATTGTCCATATGAGTATGAAATCAAGCACAAAAGTCATAAAATCAGTTTATGGGTTCTTGGGTAACAGAAAAAGAGAATCCTCCTCTTCAGCTTCTTTTTTTACCTAAATGGCATGCTGGATGAAGAATTAAAACATTTTCTTAAAGATCTTAATTTTGAAAGCCAGGTTTTCTCTTCAAGCCAATATCATCTACTCTGCAATGAAACCAAAACAACAATAAAAGCTAGAGCAAAACCAATCAGATCTACAGAAGATGGGACTTTTGAGGTCTAATGCTTCTGGACCAAAATATTGGGTTGTGACTTTTCTCTTGTCAGTGTATCAGCTACCAAAGAGATAGAAGCCATCCTTCTGCCTCAGCTTTAGTGTCTCATAGTTCCTACTGATGACACAAACAGGAAAGATGCAGGAAAATCTCTCTTCTCCACAGAACCTGGTGAACTGAACTACCTTCTTTCCTACTAATGCTTCCCACAACACAAACATTTCATTGTTTGCTTTAGAATGCACTAGCTTTCCAAGGAGTCGACAGCAAGTAATGAGATTATGGACATAAAACATCTAGACCAGGATGTATACTATTAGTTTGGGAGTAAAATACAAATAGATGCCATTCAGCTAAGCTGATTCAGTAAGCAGCAAATAATATTTAGTTCTTTGGGATGAAGTATCATGTTAAGGATAAATGATGTTCAACTCTGGGAAGCTACTAAAGAATACAGCAGTACTGAGAAATGATGCCACCAGTAGTGTCTACAGATTGCTTCAGTTTATCCTTTTTCTTTAACTAAAAGAGCACAAATGTTTAATAAATCTGAGATGATACATATATTCATGCATATATTTTCAGAGGACAAGCCATATTTGTGCATGAAGGAGAGCTGGCTCCTGCAGCTGGAGCCTTGCCTCTGTGTGTATTACTTTCTTCAGTGCCACTCTTGCCTTCCTTAATCAAACAAACCAGCATGAAACAAACCCACACTGTTGGTTTCATGTCTTGCTCTTATCATTCATTATCAAATCTCCTCTTCTCAAATAAGCTTATAAAAAAATGTAAAAAATTGCCTACCACAAGCTTTCATAATTGAATCAAATATACTAGATCAGCTGGAATAAATTTTCTATCCAAAATTTGTAATGAAAAAACTAAACAGCAGCATTAAAGAGTGATTTTATACCACTACAAATGCTGGCCTAATATTTATTTTTCATTCTCTTGGATTTTTCTCTAGTTTACCTGACATACTTCTACTTTCCTGTTAGAGAAGTGGTTAGGATGCAGGATAAATAATTAATATTTTAAATCTTTCCTAAAAGGAGAGAGAATAATAAAAAGGATTTGCATTTCCACCTCCAGGTGCACAAATGAAAGACTTTTCATTGACTTTTGGTAATGTGCCATGTATTTACATGCCATCATTAAGAAGGTAATACAGGCTTGTCTTTCCTTCCCTGCATAACACCATCCTGGCCCGGTTCTTGGATGAAATCACCTCACTGATGAACTTGAAGGAAGCTGAAACCATGTAACACAGCAATAAGCTGGCACATGTAGAGAAAGCATTTTGAAAGGTCTGTGGCTGTAATACAGTCCTTGGACAAAAGTGTGCACACACCAAGAGCTCAGGAGCAGTCTGATTTCTTGCTAAAAGGTAGTTCTCCTTTAAGCACTTCATGGCAAGGACCAACTTCCTTGAGGGCAAACTGAAAACTGTGGATTAAACTCTCCCAGTTTTGTAAACATCACATTTATTTCAATAAACACTCCTGTATTTCACATTTCTTTGTCTTGGCAATAAAAAGCATTCCTCACGTTACCACAAGACACTGCAGGTACATACACTTTAGTTATAATTGGGAAAATGGAACCAAGAATATGTTTCTTCACAACTTAAGCTGTGTTTCTGTGTAGGTTCAGAAGTTGAGTGACACATAATCATCCAGGCAAAAGAATGGACAAGGTGCCTCTCATTTCACATAATTCTGCATGTGACTACTCATGTTTTATTCACAAACACCAAAAGTCTTTCCTGGCTCTGGAATTAACATAGGTAGAACATATTAGGAAGTATGGGTGTATAGCCCTGTTGTCTCAGGGACAACACTATAATCGTGAATCACAGTTGTATGACAAGTTTGATGGGAAAAGTTCACAGAAAACAACCAATAAAAAAATCACTTTTTACTATCACAATTTACTATCTAAAATGGCAAATATGTACAGCATGAAAAAACATGATGTTCTTAAATGTGAATTAAATTATTATAGAATAAGTGTCCTAATTTGATAATCATTCAGATTCAAATAAAGGACATAAATTTCAAAATGCATCATCATCATCATCAATCTATTTTTTGCTGAAGTTTACAGTGAAATTTTCAATGAAACATCACTAATTCTAAAGCATAACTTTGAAGACCTTCCCTCGATTTTATCCCTGAAAAAGAACTTTGAAGACCTTTCCTCGATTTTATCCCTGAAAAAGAAAAGAAAAATCAGTGATGTTTCATTTTCAAATTTTCATTGAAAATTTTCAATGAAACATCACTGATTCTAAAGCATAACTTTGATGACCTTCCCTCGATTTTATCCCTGAAAAAGAAAATATAAACCTAAATGTGAGTTCTAACAGAAATCTCCTTTTCTAAAATTTCAAATATCTGTCAACCTGCTTTTATTTTATTTTTGTTTTGTGTACTAATCAGAGCTGTAGTGTACAATTTTAATGTAATTTTTTATGCTTTGGTCATGAAAATTTATTAAGGCAGCTAGAACGCTGTAAGTACTAAGCATAAAAAAGTTAATTTCTGTTCTGAGTATATTGATAAACAAAGTTTATAAAATATTAACTCAAATTACTTTTGCCCAGTTTTCTTTATATATCTCCTGGGAAAAAAAAAAACATTATTATGAATTTAATTTCATTTTCATACCCACAGTTTATTATTCTTGAAGAAGAAAAAGCCCAGACCACCTGAAAAATGTTTAAACCATTGCTTTAGATGAAAAACTAGAATATACCTGAGAGTGCGTATTCGCCTTTTAGACTTTCGCTTTCTCGGATTAGGAAAGCTCCTTCCTTGTTTACAGGGTACAACAGTTGTCTCTCGGCATCTGCTCGTCTGATTGGGCCAAAGAACCATCTGAACAAATAAAAACCATTAATTTTACTACTCAGTGAAACATACCAGGAAGACAGTTTAGCTTTTATAAACATGCTGCATATTTGCTAAGAGATAATCTGTGCTATGTTAATTAAATGTCAATAGTAGGGGGGGAAAAAGCCAACAAGAACTACAGAACAAATTTATTGCTAGAAAACATCACACATTTGAGTGAAATCTGGATTTTATTGCTGATGAAAAGTCTTACTGCTTTAACGGCAACAAGCATTCAGAAGTGACAGACGGGCCTTGTCCCAGAAAAAATCACCAAGAAAATTTGCCAAGGCTACAAGGGCAGAAATTGATGCCAAATCTATTGATGCCACTTGAACTAGGTAGAGGTGCAGGTATGTGCTAACAGCCCAACATCTTAAAAGACAAAAGATCTCTCAAACTACAGAAGGGCTCTCAGATTCCAAGGTGTAAATCACCCTGCTTCCCCATTCCACTGCCATGTCAATACCTCAAACGAGTTACTGGCAATTTTCAGCTTTGCTGCTTTTTCACAAACAAAACCAGTGTATCCCTCAAGTCACCACAAAAATCTCTGCACCTGTGTTCTGTGAAAATCTACTCTGATCTATGGTTTTTAAAACATTTTTCCTCACTAAATCCTGTAGTTCACAAAGGTTTGTTCAAGCAAAAATTTTAATTTGCTCCTTTGAAGATAAGATTTATCTCTCTTGCTGCTTTGTGCTGAGTTTAAATTAAAGATAAATAAGATAAAGATGAGTCGGCATTTTTAGCTGGGGTGGTGTTCAGCTTCCTTCCAGCAAACATGCAAAGCTCTTTCCAAGATTAGCTCCACCTCTTATTTGAAGCAAATGATGATAAATAGGTATCAGAAAGATGCCACAAGCTCACAGGAGAATTCCTTTTAAATTAATCATAGCTAAAACCATTACACAAACTTCAAATATAAATTAATGCACCACAAGTATGTTGCCTACTTGATTTGTAAATTACTAGTGAAAAGTATAGACAGAGTCATCAACAAACTATTTTAGTATCTGCAAGGCTTGTAGTCATCAAGAGGAATGGAGGAAATAAATGAGAATATTGGATGATGCCTTAGCTGATCAAGCATGAGGACTGAAAAATGGGTTTGTATTAACAAAGAGGAAATAAAAAGAGGCAAATGCAGACAGCACTAAAACACTCTGAATATGCTTTATTAACAGAAAATGAAAAAGAAAATTAAAGACAGATTTTTCCAGACCACATTCCTGTCCACTGAGTTGAAGATGATTTGGATAAAATAGGTCTTGATACATATTTGGCAAGCAAAGTAATCTCACTAGAAAGCTGTAATGTGTTAGAAGTAATTTTAATTAGTTAAATGTGTTCATTAATTCAACTAATTAATTTAATTAATTCTTTCATTAGACTGCAGAAAACTAAGTAATCAATAAATGTTCAAATCCTTGACTAAGGTTCTTGTCAAAGGAAGGAGAGTACAAGTTCAACTGTATTCAAGTTGCAAAGAAAATCTGTCTGCCCTAAAATCTAAATTAGAATCTTTCTGAAATTTCTAAATATACCCACTCTGAGAATAACATCTGAAATCCAACAAACTATATGAGACAAAAAAAAAAAATATTTGTCTCCTTGAAGTATTAGTTATCACTCAATCATGCCCAAAGTGACTAATCCTCATTAGAGTGTATAAGAAGTAAGTGTTTAATTTTTTGTGTCCTTTCTTCTTGGGTTACAAGGATAGTACCTTTTCAAAAAAATTTAATTTTGTACCAAACCCAAAAGAGCTTCCAGTGCATTGTTAGCAAGACTGGATTTGATAGCCCCAGTCAAAATACAGTCTTTATGTGACTCAACATTTGAAAATACGGTGTTAGTAACTCAAACTTCTAAAGCCGAAAACTTGAGGAGTAATAAAATCTATGCAACTAGAGGAAACTGTTGGTTTATTTTGAATATATAAATTAATTACTCTGTGTATGTAAAACCATGTCTTCAATATAAACCATGATTTGGGAAAATAATATGCACATAAGTACATCACATTTAGGATAATTGTGATGATTTCAAAGCATTTGATTTCAAAACATTTCAGCTTATGTGCTTATTTTTATTAGGCTGGAAAAACTTCACTTAAATAAATATGAAATTACCATTAAAGTTTATATGGAGGATATATAATATGCAGGTTCTGACTCCAGATAAGCCTAGCAGTCAAAAATATCCTAACTTGCAAAATAATATAATTAGAGCAACAGTATTAGAGGAGGTAAGTGTAACTGAAGCAATTACAGAGGGTGAAAAGTGGATACATATTGAGTATTACCTCATTTGCCTGACTTTATATGATCTGATTAAAATGTTTCAGAAAAATACAGGGAAAATTACTTTTAATAGCACTTGAATATTTGATTCTTAGTTCAAAGCCATTTGGTTTGCAATAATAATTATACAGTACCAAAAGTAATACTGAATGTGAAAAAAACAATCTCTTCACTTCAAAGCAAATAATTTAATTTGTTATTCACTTCTTTTTTTTAACTAAAGCACATCTGAATTTAAAGTACTATTTTCAGTGTAATGGAAGTTTAAATTCCTTTTATAAAGCGTGAAGAGCTTATTTTGATCTCTAGCAATTGAACTTCTGCTTCAAAAGGCTTAATATTTTACTTCATCCAAAAGTGCGTATCTTAGAGGCAAAAGCACTCTAAAAAGTAATAATGAATCAAAGTAATTGCTCACCACGAGATATTGCTCTGCAGGATAGGAAGGTCAGACCAAAACAACACCCAATCCTCGGTAAATCTATTCACATTTTATAGCTCAAAGACAGATGAAAGTTTTAAAACAGAACACTTGGAAAACAAGAACTAAACATGAAGCACTATCCGCTGAACTAGTTAAGTAACTTCTCTGACTTCAGTGCAGTGTTTTGGCACCAGACAGTCCAGGAGAAGTTTGAATTAGCAATTCCTACACAGTATCAGCCTGAAATTCAGCTCACAGCCAGGCCACTTTGGTGGCCTGTCGGTGCTGGATCAGTAGATTACCAGGTATGGCACAAATGAGTGCATTCAGACTTGGGCACAACTTTCCATTTCAAGTAGGAGCTGTCTGGCTAGCACAGCAAAAGTGCTCTTCTGTCAGCAAGACCCAGGAACATGCTTTCTTGGCCAACACTGCACTCAACACCCCAACTCCCTTTTAAGTGTAGGATGCCAGATCTGGTTTTTGGGGATTGTTTCTAGCAGCTTCCTCTAAATCCCTTGCTAATACCATCATTCATCGCTATCGGGAATATGTTCATTAAAAATTCCAGGGTACTTCTGGGTCATTTTGGCCATCACACATTGGATGACTTTGGAACCAAAAAACATAACCATATAGGTCACAATTACACACATAGTCCTCACTTGTTGCAGATGATGCTCAGTACTGGAATACCAGTGAGATTTGTTGTGGCTATTGAGAACATAGCAATCACATTTGTTTTGGCCATCAGTTCCACTAGCACATTTATCACCACCATGTCACATCACGGATCATAGCAGGTTTTGTCATGGCATGTTCCCTGACTGTGACAGTATCACTGCTGAGACCTCTGAAGACTTTCTTACAGCCATTTCCTTGGCTGAATGCTGGTGTTTATACTTGAAGGGCAATTTTCTTAAGAAACAGACATCACATCACCTTACACTCATTCCTGCCAACCTATTCAGCCCAGTTTGAATTAAGATGGAATCATGGGCTCAGGGAAAGTTGGTAGTGCTACCTGGCTCCACCGCTGCCTTTCCTGAGAAGCTTTCTGTCTTCCATGGTGCAATGTACTGCTGATCTCCATCTAAATGTTAAAGCCTCATTTACCTGGCTTTGCTTTCTGTCCCCCTGTGCTTTGCTACATAAAAATCTGCTAAAATAAAAATAGTCACTCCTATTTCTACACTTCTTATAGCAGGAAGATATGGCAGGAACTTTCAAGCTGGACAGTAGAAGAGAGGAAAAGTAACGTGGGCCAAGACGTAAAGCAAAGAAAAATGTGGAGGCAAAGTTCTCCAATGCTGTATCCCTGGCAATATTTCCACTGCCTGGTAACTTGCCTAGAAAAGGACAAAAGCCCCAGTGGGAAAAAAAACCAAACACATATATCCCCACAACAAAAAGAAAGAGTATGCAAATGAATTTTCTTCCTTCTCATTAATGCAAAATCCCCCTCTGATAAAATCTGCGCAATGCACTTATCTGAAATAGAGACTGAAGATGTTGCAGATCTCAACTAATCTGAGAACTATGGACTTTTTCTGTCCCAAAACTAACTCTATCCAATACACAGAGCTAATCCCCTCCCAAAAAAAGGATTCCCAGTCATGATCCAGATGAAAATGCTCTCAGGGGAAATAAATTTTTTGGCAGCCTGCCATTCCTTGGAAACCCCTTTCATAGACCCCACATCTCCCTACATTCCACCTCTCCTCTTGGTCTCTCCTAAATTGCTAACATGCTAAATCCTGACTCTAACATAAGGTGTGTGCTAAGCCTTAGCCAAAGCACTCCACTCATGGGCCAGACAAAATATTTCTTTGGAGATGTCACTCCCTGGGTGACATGGGTAAGATGCTCACGACCAAGCTAAACACTGACCCTGAATTAACATCTGCAATCTTTAACTTTCTTGGAAATCTCAGCAGATTCCTCAATGCTCTTTTGTTATTCCCACTGAAAACCAGCAGAGAAAATGATCCAGAAGTTTTTCACCCATTTCCTTTAAGGCTCACCAGTTTCCCACTTTTACCATTATTTAGATTTAATATGTACAGGAGAAAAGTCAGAATTAACTCTACAATGTCATATCTGAAGCCACTGAATTTCCTTTAATAAGTAGCTGTAGCTGGGATATGGGGAGATTATTTCAGTTTTTCATTCAAGTTGCAGGACATTGGAGGTAAGATAAGACTAAAAGCAGACGTCTATGACATACTCCTAATTTTGTTAATATTCACTTAAAAGCAAAAGCCCTGAGGGCTGAGTCAGCAGTAAGGTACAACCACACATAGAAGCTGTGATCATTACAACAGCAATGAAGAAGGAGGAAAGGGGAAAAAATGCTGAAAAATAGCAAGGAGAAACAGAATGAATAATAGCAAATAAGTCACATAAGATTTATTTTCCAAATTTATTGAAGATGTTGAAATGAACAACACAATCCTATCCTGGATCAGCCCTTTGTGGCATAAGGGCATCTTGCTTCTCGCTTTTCATAAGTGCTTACAACTGGGACTTACTTTCTCATGTTGGGGGAAGTCTCTTGAGTCTGCTAAATGTCAACAGCTGAGAGGGTTTGTTGAGATTCCTGCAGTTCTCAACCAGAAGTCTCCATTAGGGAACAAATGGTGCTGACAAAAAGGTTATCTGGCCCTCCAGAAGATTAGCTCAAGTGTATTAACTGTGTCTGTACTACTAGGCTGAAGAGAATAGGTTTCTTTGATGGAGAAAAGCAAAGAATTACTGCATTTAGAGCAAAATTCTTGGGTGAAAACAAAAGAAAACAAAAAACCAGATACTCTCTATACTGAAACCACATATATCCCAGCTTCTTCTGGAATGAAGAAAGCTTGTGTAAGAGCTAAAACAAATATAGAAAAGCTCCATCAGCATATGAAGTTTACATTTTAGATGCCTCAAAATCTACTGTCATAGAAAGCTGTAACTGCACACTGAAGTACTTCAAAGTTAGGAGATGACAATATTAATATTGCTTTCATGGCATCCACTCAGCTATTTTGAGAAGATCCACTGTGATACCATCTTTAATTACATGGTTATATCCAGTGCTCCCTACAGTGTTAATATGAGTGCTGCCCACTGAATAGCTACCCTCTAATTCGTTTTGTCATTGCATAGATAGAGTTCATTTACTGTTTTAAACAATTTACATTGTTTAGAATCTGCTCTCCATGCCAGTTACAAAATTACATGTATGGCTTCTTTCCTAGCAGCCTCTATTACAGTGTTCATTACTGTAATTTCCAAATGCTCTACAAATATTCATTAAATTCTTTTTGTGGCTCTTTTCCTTGTAATATACTTTCTGTGGTGAAGAAACAGCCCAGAAAGGGACTAAGGGAATATGAAAATACCAGGAGGATTTTCTACTAATTTTGGATGTCCAACTTGAAAAGTCCAGGGCCTGCCTTTCAGGAATTTAACATTTTGCACAATTTAACAGTTATTTGGACAGCAATAGTGGCATAACTTTTATGCCACAGAAGACAAGGAGAGATGCATGGAAAGCTAAAGAGACAAAGAGAGAGAGATCCTCCAGGGTCTTATTCAATTACTTTCATCATATGACCACCCTGTGACCATTGTCCTTACTCAGCACATGGAAACCTGAACAGGCTTGTGTGCACCACTCTTCTCTGCTTTCATCCATGTGGGACAAAGAAGGCTGCTGAACCAGCTTTTAATCCATGCCAGGTTTGCAATCCGCTGTGGGTAAAGAATAGTGCAGAAACAGGGGCAGAGGAATACCAAGGGAGTCACCAGCAAGTCCTCTCTATGCTGACAGGAAGACTCCTGGCACTTTTGGGTTTTCCCAAAATATTGAAAATAGAGAATGAAATCATCAAATTTTAATAATAAATTCAGTTACTGCATATAAAATATAATTTTATTTTCAAGACCTTGGTTATATTGAAGCAAAGTTTTTTTAGATAGCAAAAAAGCACACACTTTTAGTGCACCAATCTTCCCTACTAAATATCAAGTCCTTTCTCCAATTCACATGAACAAAAAATTTCTTGTATTGTTCTGAGCCACATTTTTTGCTTTCAGGCAGGGGAAGAGGCACCCTGTGCCTTATCAGTGCCTGGTATCAATTCTGGAAAATTCATACACAATCAGGTAAAGCCTGGAAATTTAAAAGCAACTAAACAAGCTCATCTGATAGAAAATATTAGGTTGTTTTAATTATAAGACTAAAGAAGTAATAGCATTGCCTCAAGAGCTGCTTTTTCAAAAAACTAGGAAATATCACTGCATAGATTAAAGCCTTCCAGGTGTACCACACGTAAGAAAAACATGTGCTTTACAAATTGTGAGGTGTATGCATGAAGGAGAGAGTGGGAGACGAGTGCTGGCTGATTCAATTTTTCCCTGTATAGTCTACAGTGAACCTGATGACAGTTTCCAGGGAAAAAAATAAACCAAAACAAACAAACAAACCAAACCAAAACAAACAACAAAGAACTCCCACAAAACAACAGCAAAACCAAAAAACTCAAAAACATATGAGACAAAACCAACAAAAACCAGAAAAATCTTTAGTCTGGATAAACCATAAAGATGAACACTTGCTGGCAAGATTCCTTTCAAGAGCATTTTCAAAACCACAAACCTTCCTATAAATGGCCTAAGAATATAAACAGTGGAAATTCAGGGATTTCTCTAGGGTTTGCAGACTTTATTTGGGCAGAATCCAGAAAACCTAAGATTGGTTTTCAGGCAGAGCCCCTCCTCCTCACTTCTTTCTACAGGCATGCCTGGGATAATTTTTAATTGTCTGTTCCTCACTGTCATTTACTATCAGGTACTGAAGGGTACATGGAAGGACAAAATTTACGAGAAAGAAATTTAAAGCTAATGGTAAAGGAAGTCACAGGACGTTACAGGAGGAAGGGAGAAAACAGGACAATAGAAATTCAAAGCTGAGAGAACCATAGAATTAGCAAGTGGATGGATTGAGAGAAGAAAGTCAGAGTTAGTAGGCAATGATGAGAAAAGAGACGAAGCTGAGGACTGCATTCAGTGCCCAAGGGCTATAGCCTGCTGCTGAGCTACTGCACTGTTCAGCAAATGCTGTTTTCATCTTACCCTGCTCCCACAGGGAGCCTGGCCTTTGGCAGCCATTCCAGTCCTACTTGGGAAAACAGTTTTACAGAATATCTCTTGAAACAATTTCACAGACTAACTCTCACTGTGAGGATTGCTCTACACAGCTATTTTCTCTGTCACTTTCTTAGTTCATCACACCACTCTTTTTTGTACTTGCCAAAAGAATAATTTGACATTAGTTTTCATTTATTGTATAGGAGTCATTGCTTTAAATCTCATTCACCAAAGTACTATCAGGAAAAAGTGAGTCAGGAGAGGTTGTTAAAAAACATTAATATACCAAAACTTTTCTCTGTCTAATAAGTAAATCATCTGAGATCTTAACACATTGCAGAGAGCACCTGACATGGAATTGAAATAAAAAAACATTTAAACTGTTTATGTACAGTGACTCAGCACAATTCTCATTACTTATTTACCACAATAAGAATCCAATTCCCTCCAAAGAAAACCAGAAATTCAGGTTTTCAGGAACAGCTATGTCAGGCATCACACCTAACCTTTGGCACCTACAATGAATTTGCTTCATACGGAAAGAACTGAGTCACCCATATTGCCCAGAACCCTGTTGTTGAATAACTTATCACAAACTAAAATAAAGACTCTTGTGTGCTTTCTGTGTGGGACTTGGAGCTTCTGAATCTTTTCACAGTGGATAGAATAAGTTTGTTTTTCTTTCCACAGAGAAAGCACAGAGCATGTGAATAGATGTATATAAAATAGTTGTGTAAAAAAAAGGCTCATTTCTACACCACATAAGCAGCAGAGATCTATCAAAGCAACACAGCAACTCTGGTTTATGTTTTTAAAAGTCTGTATGTTTGAAAGTGACTGTCTGTTGTAACACGCTCTAAGTTTTGCTGTATTTTCCACACTTTGAGATCAACATTGTGATTTTTCTTTGAATAACCATTACAGTGTGAAATACAGTTTTGGAAAATAACAGATCCCATTATGCTCTTGGCTTTTGGATAACGTTTTCTTAGTGTTCTTGTCAGCAGATATAGCTGACTGGTCAGTGTTTTTCCAGAAACACTAAATTTATGTTAGACTTGAGAGATTTTTACTGGGGAAAAGGCAGAATATAAGAGGAGATAGGAGAAGAGGCATAGAAGCAAAAAGGAAAAGAGAATTAAATTATACTTCTCCATTTTCTAAACAAAATACTACAGTTTAATTTGAGAAAGTACTCCATTTGAATAATTTGAAAATTTAAAGGCTTTTTGTTTCTGTTTTCAAATAGAAGTTCCAACAAAATATTACCCTCTTTTTTTCCTTTTAATTTTGTTCAGAAGTGATTACATTATCTGAACACAAGACAAAACCAAGCAATACTCTTCACATTATTTCAGGGCATATTTTGATTTCATACAAAGCTAAAATGAATTCTTTGCTTCTCTCTTCCAGGCGGAAGGAGACATTTTTCCTTTCTCTCGTCCCATTCATATTTGAAAATGAATATGTTCACTAGAACACAAGTGATACATTCATCCATGTGAAAGGGGACCTTTAGCTAAAACAAGGCAATTTAAACCTATGTTTCTAATATATTATAGTCACTATCTTGCTGGAATTTACAATGTGCATAGATGATTAAATATTGCAACATGGAAAACATAGCACTTTAATAAACAGAGGTAATATTTTGGAGACTGGATGTCTCTAAACCTACCACCAACATTAGACATTACTTTTGCTAACATTTCTTTGTAGCAAGATGAAGGTTATTGCCAGAAAAAGTCTTTATACTTCTAGACTGAAGGAGCAGATTTGCCACACTTTAATTGTGTAGGGCCTTTAAAAACAGATGGTTTCAACTTACTAATCACTGACAACTGGACTGTAACACTGAACAGTAGCTTACTCCACACAATCCCAACGGCTGTAAAAGTAAAACTCTCACATACCCTGGCAGACTGACCTTATGTGTATCTGAGACACAAAAGGAGCCCCAGGCTCCACTAACAAATCACTGGGGCAGAGATGAAGAAACTGCAGGAGATTGCTTTCTCATGTGAAGAGGGCAACAGATGTGTCAAAAAGGACTCTGAGCCCCTAAAGTCCCCCCTTGGTTTTGGTCCAAGAAATATCTTCGTTTTCTGTTGCACCACTGTTTTTAGCATAATAAATAATGAGCTGTGCCCTAAATAAAGGACCCTAAATAGAGCACCCTAAATAAAGGGCCTGTCAGGGCTCCACAGGCTTTTACAATAAAGCAACTGTGTGGGATTGTTTAGGTAAGGGAAAATTCAATAGTGAGTAAGTTGGTTTAAACCCATCACAATGGCAGGCATTTCCTCTTCCAGTCTAAAGCAAATTTACTATCTTCCAACATAAACACCAAGATTACTTGTGTATTAGTCTTAAAATCTCTGACATTTTGTGTGTAAACCTTTCCCGCAAGGACACGGTGGACCATGACTGTACTGTCACCTGTTGTAAGGGATTATGAATAATACTACATTCACTTTTCAGTAGTTGATAATGGCAGCTGACCACACTGAAAACGTGGAAATTGACTTGCTTCCAGTCTGCTGCAGGATGACAAATCATTGTACCTTTGGCTACTCTTGCACTCAGTAATGACTGGAAGTGACTGATTCTCCTGTAGAAATAGTATAATAAGGCCAAAGGCATGAGCTATGTAATTTAGCACAGCTCACCCAATACTGGGTTCACTGCGCAACAGAAAAGAAATCACAATGTGATAACATTAAATTTTGAAAATATCCATAAATTTATCTCATTTTTTGACTCTCTGTTTAGCTATTGTGTAATTAATTTTAACATTTGTATTAATTCATTATATATTAATGAATATTAATATTCATTAATATTGTATTAATTCTCCACAATATTAGTCACCTGCATGCTGTATTATTTAATCTACTCTGAAGTTCTTCTGTATGAGAAAACAAACAGTAGGTGAAAGTGATATCATATTGCTTTTTGTGTTGTTTTAGTTACACAAGTCCTATTTAAGAGATTAAAGTCAATTGTCAATGTTTGTTCTCTGTTGTAGTTTTGCACCTGAAAATGGGTTCCGTTGCATTTAAGGCTTGTTCTGAAACAACGACTTGCATTTGTAGTCAATGAAAGGCTACCACTGTCTAACATCCATTGCTTTATTATTTGGGGTGTGAAATACAGCCATATAATCACCTCTTTAAAAAAACCCCAAATTTAAAATGCATTTCTTGAGACCCTATTTCTGCTGCATAGAGTCTCTCAAATAGCATTGTAAAATCTTGCACCAACGTTAGTAGTACCTGTATACATTTGTACTTCCATACGGATATAATATACTGTAAAAGTAGCAATAACTCTGCTGTTTGTAACCAAGGAACAAAGTGGAAATCTTGAGGTAGCCTTAATGTTAACATGGTACAGAGAACACAAATAACATGAATTGATTTAACACCATGGGAAACTCAAATAGACAAGAAAATTTTCAATCATACATTCACTTAAACCATTACAGCTTCCAAAAGCCCTCAATTGATTTTCTGGAGAAAATCCTTCCAGAGAAATTATTTTCTTTTCGTACAGAGAAACTCAGTACAGGAATAATACAGAAACCCTGAGAAACAAATAGCCCCCGTGCCTGCCCAAGACACTGGTGGCAGAGCAGACATCTTCATCCATTTTGTGGAGAGCTCTCTCTTGGAGTTGGGTTCACACCTCAGACTATCGCCAGTAGTCTGGTGGACTTGTGTCCTCTGCCAGGTCAGCTTTCAGTGGAGAACAACCAGGACAGTCTGTCCCAAGAGGGACTTATAAAGAAACTGTGCAGTCTGGAATCCTCAGGTGACTCTAAGCCAAAAGACAGAATAGTTTTGACAGAATTGTCATGGGGGGACAAATTACTTAAATGAAGGGCCTTCCACCTTCCAGACTAACCTTTTCAGGGTGACAGATGGGAAGGGTGACACAACAAAGATACTTTTGACTTCCATAAGTAAAGCTGGAGCACATCAAACTCCACATCAGTTGTATATTATCAGACCAAGACCCTTACACAGATTTCTTTTGCAAGAGATTACAACACTGCGTAAGATTTATGTTGTCATCACAAGAAGTTTCTGGGTGATTTTTCAAGCATTTTAGCTCTGTAATAACAAGATCTCATTTTCTCTTTTCTTTTCTTGCACATTTTCAGAAAACTAATAATTATCATATTATTATAATCAAGTTGTTTTTCTAGAACAACATCCTGAACCCACAGGTTTAAATCTTTATCATTCACATAGTCTGAGCTTGCCTGTCATTTCTGGGTACCTCATCAGCTAGCATGACTGAGTTTATTTCTGGTTACTGTCTTTGTTAACATTAACTTGTCAGTTTTGCTGTCTGTGTGTTTATCTCCCTCCCTTTCCTTGTTGGCAAGGTCCTCAGATAATCCTGAAAAAGAAGTGTTCCCACACTTCACATGCCATTCTCTGTGGGTGCAACTGAGCAGCTCCTCCTCTTCACCACCACCCTCCTCGTGTGCCCCTCAGGTTTGTCTGCAAGGTCTTGTGTATGGCTCCCTTCACTACACACCCTTAGAGGAGCAAAGACTCCTTCTGTCTTACAGAAACTTCCCTTACAGAAACTTCCATTAACTGAAAAAATCAGTAATTTCAAAAGGAAAACTGGGGTTGGTGAGTTCTCAACACTTTTGAAATTTATGGTACATATTCATTCCCACATGTGAGTCTTAAATCTCCTTTTTTCTCTTCTTTTATGGTGAGATTTAAAAAGCTGTGCTGCAAAATTTTTATTCTATAAATACAGGAAAAAAATTTAATTAAGTAAAAATATATCTAATTTATTTAGAGAAGACTAAGGAAAAATTCTTACTGACATTACTGCAGATAAATTTATAATGTACAGTGTTATAGAGTACTCTGCACAAAAGTAGTGGAATGTCAATTAGTGCAATCCTTTATGGAGCTATCACTTATCATTTAAATCACTGCTTTGTTTTTCCAGTTTTTATTGATTAAGATTAGTTTACCAGCATGAAAAAAGTATGTATTTCTATGTGGTTTAAGTGATAGGGAAAAGGAATACTTTTTCACTATCAATATTTTGATCTTCTAAAAAGCTATTTCCAAATTATTTCTAAGCCAGTCTTGAGAAATGCAAAGTTGTAAATTGCCATTCTAATTGCTTATAACACTCA
The DNA here is from genome assembly GCF_047830755.1 of Zonotrichia albicollis. Taxonomy (NCBI): domain Eukaryota; kingdom Metazoa; phylum Chordata; class Aves; order Passeriformes; family Passerellidae; genus Zonotrichia; species Zonotrichia albicollis. The sequence goes on along the minus strand of NC_133821.1, from coordinate 77,162,673 downwards.
TGGTTTTCTTTACACAGATACGAATTGAAAACCTGAATGTCAACATTTAAGAAAATTCTTATGTAAAGAAGTTTAATCTTTTATTTTTAGTTTTAACACAAGAAGGGCGTTCAAATATATCCTATATATTATTTTTTAAAATAACCTGAAAATTTTAAAAAATAACTGAAAACTTTTCCTCTTACACAGAATAGTAAATATGTAATAATATTTTGTCCTTTTTTAAAAATATCATCCAATAAATTATATTCATTCTCTGCTATGCATATCTTGCTTACATAGCAAAAAAAGAAACCAGAACAAAAGACAAGAAACAAGAAAAAGAACAAAACAAACAAAAAACAAGAAAAAGAAAAAAACATTTTACTACAGAAAAGCATCTGAGTCTGATGAATCATATTTTCTTTCCTAACCTCTTTTAAAATTAAAATGCAGGTAAATTTTGTATTATCTAAACTATGCCGCCAGAAAGTTGCTCAGTATCAAAATCTTTGCAGTGTCTGCTACAACCTCATGTTGAAACATAATGTCTTCAGAATTATAACAGGATATATTCTGGATTTAGTACTGCATCTTTGGTAGGGAGCAAAACAATGGATGGATAAGTCTGTGAGGGTGAAGTCATTGATGGCTGCAGCCTGGGTTGACTTAGAGGCATTAGTGTAGATGGGGCAGACAGGTGAGATCTGTAAAGGAGCAGCCCTTGAATGTCACAGGGACCTGTGCAATGCTACCATTTCCTTCTGTGCCTATTTATTTTCAACACGTCTTTTTTTTGTGTCACTCATGACTAAGCAATCAACAATCTAGAAAAAAAAAAAAAAAAGAAAGCCAAACACTTGTTTAGAAATATAAAACTTTCTACAGGGATGAGAGGGCTGTTTGTGAGGTAGTTTTTTTGTCCTAATAGCTTGGTCCTTGCCCACCAACAGAAAAAAAGAGTTGTGCAGTGTCAACACCTATGGTTCTGCTAAGCAGACTTGACAATAGGTCTGTAATTAGACCTGGCAGTGATGTTCCCTTGACTTTGCTTATACAACAGTTCCAGCCTATGGTGAAGTACAAAGATAAGAGACCAAAGAAAGTAGATGGGCTTGTGCACTTTTCAGACAATCCTTTCTGAAAGCAATGGGGCTAGAGAGAGCTATTGGTTTGACCTTGTAGGGTATCTCTTATGTTTTTATGTCTTAATCTCTTCAGTACAGATAGAATCTTACACAAAGAGTCTTCTATAACCAACAGTGCTTTTCACATAACAACAATTCTTCACAGAGATACCTGACCTAGTTTGTTTAAAATGAGCCCAGCTTTAGGATTTCTTAGCCTGGCTGAACTGTTGGTTGCCATTCCTCAGTTCTAAACGTGCTCAGAGATCACTCAGCTCTGCAGAGCTCTGTATTGTCCTGGGCAGAGAGCCATCAAAGACAGTTATTGAGGAAACATTGTACAATACCTGGAAAATGTTTTTGCCAACAACACTGCTCAAACACAACTAATCCATGCTAGCATGCACAATGTTTATTCCTACTGAGTCAGAAAAAAACCCCACCAAACAGGACTATCAAGTAGTTATGACCAGTATGTGGCCTTTTTTTTTTTTCCTTTTTTCTCTAAAAGGCACTGTAAAGGCCACCAAGCCTTAGGGAAAGCTAACTAGCTGTGTTTGCAGGATGTGTTTTAAGGATATTTTTTTGGTGTTCACATGATTCGTTGCCATATTCTTCATAAAAGGGTAATGAAAACTAGTAGCTAATGATTTAATATATAATACACTAATTTTGAATAAAGACAAGGTTTCTTGTCTTCAAGACATTTCTCAGAATTTGAATAGATAAAGACATATATGTTTAGAAAACCACATTGCCAGAAAATGAGTGACCTTAGTTAGACAAGTTTTCATGAACTGCTCATATACAATGCCATAACTCCTTCCACTTTTCTGAGCAGAGACACATTTTCTGAATGTGGATATGCACATGGATGGATAAATAGTACTTCCACTTGAAAAAATGTGTCATTATACACTTTGGTAAACCATTTACTTCTGTGTTCAGTATAGTCTTTGAATATTTAAGAAATAAGGAGAAATTAGGTCAAAGTTTGATAAGTGCTTGAAGACAGCACTGGAATGCCTAACCATCATTAAAGAAGTTAAATAATTAATTTAATGGTCTTTTTGCAATATTTCATTGTTTGAATTCAAAACAGGCACTCCCAAGTCAAAAAATATCAAAACCATGATCTAGCTTAGCAATACACACTTCATCTCACAGGGCTGTATTGCATGATCTTAAAAATATCAGTCTTATAAACTTTCTCTACATTGTGTGTATGTACACATGTATGCACACACAAACCACACACCCCCCCAATGGATAAAGTACATAAATTGAAATAAAATATGGAATTTCACATGTAGGCTTTTCAATGTTTTATACTAAATGTATATTTTGGTGATAGACACCTTTTCTACCAAAAAAAAAAAAAAGTAAGAATGACTTTTGTACTTGGCAGGTTCCAAGAATGTGCAAACAAACTACTAGAACTTTGTGCAGTCATTTAGCAATGAACAATTTTTACAAGTTCATTTATTTCAGTACAAGGGTTAGTAGTGATTCTGGTGGTGTCCTTAGGAGTTTGTAGCTCCAGAATAAGGAGCTATGAGAGCAAGAGAGAGGGAGCACACAGAAACCACAATGGATTACATTCAGTTTTCTGAGGTATTCAGTAGAATCCAAGGTACCACTTTTAAAAAAACCTCTAGCCCATTATGATTGTAAATACCACTTTGAAAATGTCCCACGTGAACCAAGGAAACCCCAAAAGTCTGACTTTGCAGTAAGTCTAAAACAAGTCAGCCCAGTGAAAGCTTTATTGTTCTCATATAGTAACTGAAATTCAGTCAATGTATGAAACAGTTAAAGCTGAGTCAGGTAACAGAAGGTGAAGGAACTATGGAGATTGACAAAAATAACCTACTAGACACTTCTGCTTTCAACTGGTTGTTTAAAAACCTCACTGTGGAATTGACTGGTGAGGTTTCATTGATTAGGTCTGGGGCTCAGTTTCCACCAGCTGGGAAATACCCACATAAGATATAAGAGATAAATAATTTCAAAACTGAGAAAAGCTAAAAGCAATTGCTATGATCTTCTTTGACCCAATCTACTAGGAATTTGTATGGATTTGCTTCCCTCATCACAGCAGTCTTGTGTCAATAATGCTGGCATGAACGTGGCCTGGTTCAGAGCCAGGACAGAATACATGGAATGAGTGATGGCCAATGGCACCATGGCCTGAATCAGCAGTGATGTGGCCAACAGGACCAGGGCAGTGATTGTCCCTCTGTGCTCAGCCCAGGTGAGTCCTGTGTTCAGTTTTGGACTGTCCCATTACAAGAAGGACACTGAGGCACTGGAGCATGTCCAGAGAAGGGCAATGAAGCTTTGGAAGGGTCTGGAGCACAAGGAGGAGCAGCAGCTGAGGGAGCTGAGGTTGTTTAGTCTAAAGAAAAAAAGGCCTCAGGAGTGATCTCATTGTTCTCTGTAACTAGCTGGAAGGAGGTTGTTGTGAGGTAGGAGTCAGTCTCCTCCAGATAAATGACAAGAAGAGAGGAAAAGGAAGGGATTCCTGTGCCAAGGAAGGGATTCATTATTTAAAAAAAAAAAATTCGTGAAAAGGATTGTCAAGCACTGGAACAACCTTTCTGGGGAAGTGGTAGAATCATCATCCCTGGAAGTCCCCAAAAGGCATGAGGATGTGGCTCTTAGGGCCAGTGGCAAACACAGCGGTGCTGGGTTAATGGTTGGACTCTTAGAGGTCTTTTTAAACCTCAGTGATTCTATGATTTTATGATTGTGAACTGTCTTTCAATAAACAGACAACAGGTCCATCAGGATGGCAGGGGAGAGCCCTCTCCAAGAACAATCTATCTTTCCTCTATCAAAACCAGAATTCACGTCACTCCAATAGCGAGGTGTATTCTTTTAATTTTGCTTCTTTAAAATTAACTGCAGAGCTGGGCTGTATTTCTTGTCCAGAACAACTTGCACTATGTCATTTTCTTGTTTAGTTTAAACAACCAGCAGTAATAAAACAAGAGCAGGTGAATATGTTACAATGGCTCCTGTTTGTAGTGCAGAATAATAGACACAGAAAAGGAGCACAGAGACAGGAAGGTCACATGCTTTGCCAAGAAGATCTATCTTTTAATTCAGATTTTGGTATTTGTCAAGTTGTTCTTTCTGATCATCCTTTTTTAAAAGTGCAAATTAAATTATGTGATTATATCTCCAATAACATTTTTTGTTTTCCAAGTGCTATATGTCTAAACACAGAAAGAAGAGCATTCCAAATTCATGGGATGCAGCAGATACAACTTCATTCAAACTACCTTAGAAATGAAAAATCTGTCTGGCTCATGGTTTTGACTGCTACCTGTGACACAGAAAAAAGAAAAGCACCAAGTGCTCTCACAGTTGTTAATATATCATTAGCATAGTTTGTGTTTGCTTTTGGTCAGATATAATAGAAAATAATGTTTTCATGGTACCAGATTTATCTCCTCATGAAGAGAAAGCTCACTATGTGACTATGGTTTGTCAGATTAATGCTTCCACTCCCCAACTGCCTTGTCTCCCCTACCGCAGGCGAGGCCAGGAGAACACACCTGTCTGCAGAGACACTAAACACAATTCCTTCATGACCTCTCCCCCTGGCAGGTTGTTTTTGGTGTAAGAAGTACAGCAGGTGCTAGAAGAGCTCAGCAAGGAGAAGATGCTTTACTGGTAAATATAAAAATGAAAGGCCTTGTTTCCCCAGTCTGTCCAAAACAGACTTCACTGTAGCAGGTGTGCACTTCTTGGATGCATTTCATCTTGTGCAGCACATGCTTGGACTGAAATGTTGCAGCAGACAGAAGTCAAGCCATGGATTTACCTTTTTTTCCCCTATTCACACAGACTGCCACTAATTTCATCCAAGTCAGCCACCTACAAAGAGATTACTTAAGCCAAAGGAAGGAAGCAAAATGACATTTTTTTTCTTAGCAAGAAATTGTGTACAAATAAGAAGTGTTTGATTCTGATATAATTTAGTTCTATTATATAATATAAATATACTAGCAAACTATTAAAAATGCCCCCTTCAATTGTAATATACAACTTCTACCAATAACCTTTAGTCAAAGGAGAGCAACATAGTAAAGAAATCTCATTCTTTCTCGGTTCAGATAGCCACGGATACATGAAAATTGCCTTTGTTGTGAAGAGTGTTTATTTTTTGTTTTTCCCAGATGAGATATTGCAAATCCTTTCTGCCCTTTCCCCCTGACCTTGACCCACCTTATCAGCTCTACCTCAGTCATACCAGACAATCAGAGATACCCAGGAAGAAAAAAGAAGTTATCTAAAGAAGTTTCTTACTTTCCTTCTTGCTTTACTTAATTCTCTTTCTTACCAAGGAAAAGTAAGAAAAAAAAGGCATGCCTTTCTCCCTGATAAAAATTCACAGACACCTCAGCAAGGAGACACACTGGTCTGCTGCAGCACTAGTTGAGAGCAAGCAATGACCCAGCACTATTCTCTGCCAGCACTGACAATACAGTGTCAGATGGACTATCTGATCTCTCACTGTCTCTATAAAAATATGTTGATAAAAGAGGGCCAGATAGATTTGCTTGTTAATACTCTTGAAGGTCACAGGAAAAACTGAAATGATAAGCAAAAGGAATTTGACTACTCTGCAAACAGCTCTCAAGCATTTATTTCCTAAATTTATGGAGTGGCCCTGTCATCTCTCACTGTAGAACCTTTCATGCCCCTCTATTCCTTTGTTTCAGTGACTTTACAGAGTAGCCATGCATGTACTTGAATGCAATTTTTAAAATAGTTTCTACACAAACATGCTGAAATCAGCTGCTAAAAAATGTGATCAGTCTGGTTTTCTTCTCAAGCTTCCTAAGAGTCACACCATGAATTAAGTCTGTTTCTCAGAACAGAATAGCCAGTGTTACTTTATCTAATGAGATGGAGATGCAACCTGGAAATAAAATTCCTGTTGTCTCTGCAGATGCACAGAAGCTGGCTGGTGCTACAAAATGTGCATTCAATTAAGTAAAAGACTGTTGATCAACTGTGCCTGGAAAATATTACAAGCATAAAAACCACACTGCAAATATATGGTAAATATTTTGGCAGGTGAACATATATAAATATATGGCAGGTGAACACAAGACTGTAAGTCTTCTATTCTTTGTTAGTTCTGTGCTGGGACTACAAAGGATCCTGCCACACAGGATGCAATGATGCATTAGAAACTTTGCGTATTTCCACAACTGTCTATTTCATGGCCATGAAAAATTCGCCAACACCAAAGGGAATTAAAACTAAAAAAGAGAGATGAGAGAAGATAAACTCAGGTTGGGTAGAGAGAATGATTTAATCTTTAAATTGAATAAAAGAGATACTAGAACAAGCTTTTTTCTTATTGCAATCTTTAGGGAAAACAAATAGTGGCTCTTTAAACCATCAATACTTTTGTTCTTACTGTTCCACTAGGATAACTGAGTTGTAAACTACAGAGGGTGGGTGAAAGGGAATTCTTTGAGGAAATTGTAGCAAGGGATCTTCCAATTTGATAAAAGGCAAACAAAATCCTCATCTTGAGGATGAACAGCTCAACCTGAAATGCCTAACAAAGCAAAGAGGTCTAGTTTTATTTGGCCATGTTTGAGTTGGGATGACTCTTCAAATGAATCTTCAAGAGGTCCCTTCTGACCTCAGTTAGTCTATTGTTATATGTGTGTGGACTGACAGGCTTGTACCTATGTGGAGATCACTAAAGCCAAGTGACTTAGAAAGAAATCTGAGAAAAGACAACATGTCTAAGCCACATTAATCTTGCTGTGAAATAAAAAGTTTATTTGGGAGAAATTACTTCATCTGAGAGCTGGAAAAACTCTCCATTGTTTCCTCTCCAGTGTTCTAACAATCTATGGAGAAAAAAACTTTTCTTGTAACTTAGTCTTTAAGGGAGAAAGGTATTTAAAAAAAGTAAAAAACAATACAATTGATTCAATAACAAATAAAAAAACAGAGGTTACACAACAATGCACTTCAGCAAACTTAACTTTGTGTTTGAAGCTCTAGATATAGAAAGATAAGGACATTAGGAGCTGAGATGTTGTATAACTGAGAAAAATTACTTTCAAAGTATTAGCAGCATGAAGAAATCTGATGACTTCTAAGAAAACTAGCTCTTGAAAGAGAGCAAAGGCCAACCTGAGCTAAATTAGAGCCTAACACCATTTATCTAGTGATTCAGAAACTGCCTTCCCTGTAGATTAATTTCTCCAGCTGGAAGAAATTTTTTGAACACGACCATTGAAAATGTTGTCTGCCTGAATACAGAAATAGAAACAGCTGGTCAAACTCTGGAAATTAAGGTCCTCAGGTTAGAGATTAATCTTAGAGTTGCCCTAAAATGCCTCCAGCAAAAATCCTACAGCTGATAAAAGACTAGTATAATCATATCTGAGCCAATTTTTCTAGCCTGTGGCAGTACAGTGGGCAGATCAGGCAGTGGGCAGAAGATGATGTTTCAGGTCCAAATGAGATTTAACTGAAAGGCTGCATCACCATCCCTCTAAAGTCAACATTCATTCTGAGACTAATAATGAATGTCGCTTATGGCATTTCTTTACACAGTGATAATTTTTTCCAAAATACACCTCTGGAACTGCAATCACACCTATTTCAGAAAACATTGACTTCAACACACAGAAGTAACTGTACAGTCTAGGCTGATTCAGATCTTACTCATCATTACTAGGGAGCCAAGTGACTGATTCTGTGAGATTCCTGGTCTATTTCAGAATATTTAATAAGATCTGGCATGCTTACAAGGGGCAGAAGAAGATAGGATGGATAATTAAACTCTGTGAAAATTTAATAACTTCATCTGTAGTCTGTTGTTACATCCACTTTTGCCCTTTGCAGTACTCGCTGCAGTTAATTTTGTCCTGAGAGTAGAGATTCGCCTCCAGAGAAGATGCACATAGTCTAGAAGGAGCCATTTGAAACTTATCTGCTAGGGACTCACCCATCATTTGGAAGAAGATGAAAAGGTGTAAAGGTAGCTTGCTTTAACTGATTAACTGGTAACTTTGCAGCTGGTTAAGCTGAACACATATTCAGAGCAGTGGTCATATATTTCTACTCTCTGGGTGTCATCTGATACACAACTTTATACAAATAAAAATAATGAACGAACACAGCAGTAACCAACTTATCTTCCCAGGTGATTTTTAAACTACTGATTAGTGTACATCACAGAAGGAAATTATTTTAAACAAAATAAAAACCCTCCACACTCTGCCTTCAGTAATTTATTTTCCTGTGGCCACAGTGTCTTTTCCTTGTCCATGGCAACTAGCGCTACCACCTGTAGGATCACCAGAGGCTGAGTGTGGCAGGGTAGTACCCAGCAAGAGAAAGGGCCATGAGCTGTCCCAAACCCATTTAACATGACAGAGAAGAGCTTCATTTTGCACAACATGAAATGAAGTAACATGGGTTACTCACGGCTCAGCTTCGATGCTCTGGTCAGCAGCAATGTAGTTGGCAGGGATGTAGCCCATGAGCTTGCGGCCAGGACAGACTGACCCCTCTGGCAGGAGGAGCTTGGCGTACCACCATCCCTCATGGGATGCTTTCAGCACTTCCAGCTTATCCCCAGCTCGGAAGCTCAAGTCATCCTCCGTGCGAGCATCATAATCGAACAGAGCCACAAAGTTGCAAATGTTTGCTAGCCTCTGGCCAGGCAGTGGAGGTAAAGGTTTTTCTTTTATCTTACTCTCTAAGTCCTTCTGTCCTGCTTGGAGTTCAGGTTTTACCACAGCAATGTTGGCAAAGACCTGGCCCCCTTTGTCTTCCTGCTCACCATTTGTCCCACAGAATAAGCAGGGAAGGTAACGCTTCAAACGGGGACAGTGCTTCCGGAAGAAGTTTCCCATCTTGATACTTTGTTGCTTCCTCTGCTTCTGCTTTTCTTTTGATTTTCCTGGTTGCAAGACCCTTAGACCAATTTTTGCACCATCCACATCTTATCTTTTTGCAGACTTCTTCTCCCCCTTCTCCTTTGGCATAAAATGAAACAACTCTTGGCACAGCTGGAAGCTTCTCTCTGGGTCCCACAGAGAGCTCATTACAGACGGCTCCCAGTTAGGGAGTGAAACTTAAACATTCAAGTGCCAGCACAGATATGGAGGGAATTTTTCACTTCCTCTTCAGAAAAAGGAAAGCAACAAATCAGCTGTGCTGGGCTGAGCTCTGAGAACAAAGTGTGAGCCTCTTCTGTTACAGCAAAACAATAAAGCCAGAACATGTAAATAAGGAAGGCTTTTCAATTCTCTCTGCTCGGGATGGGTGTTTTCTTATCTCCGATGTGGTCTGGTCATGTGATCAGTGGTGAATGTCTGCCTTGGCAATGATTAACCAAACTGACCTGCCTGCTTCCTCAGCAGTCTGACGTGGACAGCTTGAATGAATATTTCCTTTAGCTCCCGGTTTGTGCTGGTTTCGGTTCGCAGTTTGCTCCCCTGAGACTGGCAGACGCCCTCGGCAGGAGAGCACCTGTGGCTCCTGCCCTCACTTACACCCAGGCGCATTCCCTGCCAAGCACCCGCCCTTCAAACAAACACTACGGCGCTTTTTTTTTTAATTTTTTTTTTTTATTCAGCTGGGATGGGCACTTTTTACAAGGAAAACCAAATATATATGGCTTACAGTAATAAAGCAATATATTTTACGGCATTCCTTATTCTGCATTTTAAGGAAACCAAGGCACTAGCCAAAAAGCATTTCTCTAGGTGGCTGGCTGATTATATCAACCCCATATAAAAATAATGGCTGTTTTCCAGTCAGCTTGTAAACAATGACACTGCATTAACCAGTATATTCCCATTTCTAAAGTATCTCTAATCCAGCATACAGACCAAGCATGGGTGTCTGGATACTGTGTGGCTGTGGTAATGCAGGCTGAAGTGCTGGCCATCACATCACAGCAGTGCAACTCAAGCTTTGTAACCCCTGGAAATCACCACAGCCCAGAGGACACAGAATGACTGGAACAGGAGCAGGAAGCACAGAAGATACAGCGAGAGCCTGTCTGCACATAATGGTGGCATTTCAGTAAAAGATAAACTTTTACAGATCAGCGTCTATTTATTGAGATCAATCAAAACCCACTCATGGACCTATAACTTCCTGGTGATTATAAAAACGGAGTCCTATATTTTTCTTTTCTTTCCTTTATTGTGTTTTTTTTTTTTTTTTTTGGTCAGGAAGCTGACTTCTGTGGTTTAATTTTACTAGAAAGAAAGCACCTAAATAACAGAAACCAAAGTCACTTGCTTTCATCTTATCTCTCATTCATTTGAGTGAGGATACCAGTGGCAGAGGCAGTAGGCTACTGACCAACTAGAGACTGTGGGATGACTAAAAGATACCTCTATTGAAAGTGATAATATTAGTATCATGTGCATCTCCACTGACACTCAAGAGGAATGAGAAACTGCTTATAAACACTTTTGCAATGCTGCCAAAGAAATTAAATAGAGGAGGAAGTACCATACTCATCAAGTGACCACTAAACTTCATCGTCTTTAGGGTTTGATTAAAAAAAAAAGGTATGCTGATTTGGCAGATTATGATGATCTTCTGTCATTTCTGTAGCACCACTGGAGACGATTTTTCACCAGGAGTTATTAACCATATGTTAGTAAGAACACAGATATCCAAGAGACATTTGCTTTTCCTTGGTGTGAATAACACTATCCAAAGGAAAGAAAAGCCTATATTGATAAAGAAACCATCTTTGTTAGTCTAGTTTAAAGAGTTGATTACATTTACTGAAATCAAAAAATATTAGAAACTACTACTAAGTAATCTCACAATTTTCAGTTTGTATCATTTGATCTTATTTTTCCTATAATGGTTTTTTGTTCTGGCAACTTGGGCATTAATTTGACAAAGCTTTGGAAACTCATTTACTGATAGTTTCTTCATGACAACAAAGGCATTTGCATCATACAGAATCAAGCTGTACAATGCACAATCATTTTCAGGACCAAGTCCCACTTTTACACTCAGGAACCAATATACAAACACATTAGAAATCACACTGCATTCACTGAGACCACTCAGATAAGTATTTATAACTGGTGCTACAACAGGGCTTAAGCCTACAAATGGTTGTGTATATGACTACCTTATCTCAAAGAGTTCCCGGCATTAAATTCATCTTCTCCCTCAATCTGTGTCCCTGCTTGGTTTTAGAAGAACAGAAAGACTTTCTTCTGAAAGTGATCAATAAATATAAATCAGATTCTTTTCATCCTGGTTTTCAGGACCAGTTCTATGTATTAACCAAGTCGACTTTAAAAAGCAGCCATTAAAATCATTAATCAGATTTAAAAGACTTCTCAAAAAGAGAGAAGATTAGTTGCTGAGAACCACTGAGCAGATTTCCTATCCCATGTGGGAGAGGACAGTAAGTGAGCTGTGGTGGCCACACTGCAGCAGCTTCTGCAAGGGTCTTTGTTCCCATTGTGGTGACTTTATTGAGGATTCACTGCATTTCTGAAAATAAAGAAGTTCTCTTAATAGTTAAGAGACTATATAATTTTATCACAAGCAAGAAAAGAAAATTAGCATGTAATAAAAATGTTCTTGCTGGTTTTACAGAACAAAATAAAATCTGATAAATCCCATAATCCTGATTTTCACATTCATAGTTTGGAACAAATGAGGGTAATCACATATATTCAGGGGCTTTTCAATATAAACTGTTGTCCAAGCCCTCTGCATTTGAATTACATATAATTTGACAGAATAATCTTTGCATTACCTATTCCTTGGTTTAACTTACTTCTTTTGCCTTGCATCCCACTATATTTTCCGTTTTTTGCAAATCGGGCCAAAGAGTTCTGCATTGCTCCTTGGCTTCCTGTAACTTTATTTAATTTGTTTAGAACAATTTAAATTGTAAAAAAAATAAGCCACTGGAGGTAGAGTGATTGTAAAAGACTTAATTAGAGATATTGATTAATTTTATTGGCAAAAGTGGTTTAAGAAGAATGCAAGGGTCTCACCTATTTTGTGCAGCCAGCAATAGTTAACAAAAAAGATGAATTTATTATAACCAGAATGGCACATTTACAGTATGAATACTGAAATTTAGTATTCTGGTCCCTATATTAAAAAAAAACCCCACCAAACACTAATACTGTAAGTAATTTCTTAAAATACGCAACACCTTGAAACGAAGACTGATCATTTAAAAGCTGTGTCTGACAGGACTATATAAACTTAGACTTTAGAAAACAGAGAGAGTCTATTCAATCAAGCACTACTTCCCCCCTTCATGCTAGGTTATTTCCCATTTCTTTTAGTGTATATTTCCTTGTTCCATAAAGAAAAGAGTGTACACTGATGCTATAGGTTTGAGGATAACAGATATTTGAAGTTACTTTTCATGTTTTCTATATATTGCCTATAAAGTCCAGTATAAGTAAGACTCTTGCAAGGAGCTTTGCACCTGCTTAAACAATTAATTTGAAGTCCTCTAAATCCATTAAATCAAATTCTAATTAACTTAGAGTCAATATCCCTTAGGCCTTATTCTACAAAACAATCCTGTTTAAACGCAGTGGTGAAACATATTTTTCTTAGTTGACTGAATGGACAGAAGAATAATGTGCTAACATTACATCCTTTAGTAAACTTAGTACAAAACTAATCTGCAACACTGACATTAATTGAAGTGATCTTAGAATCAGGTCCTGCTCTGCATGAATTAAGGTATCAGACTAAGTTGTATAAAATAAGTACAGATAAGATTTGAATCCACAATATTTTAAAAGCCTCATTTTGATAGAAGTTCTATTTGTGTTACATGCCTTCAAAAATTATGTTGTATGAGTTTGCATTACAGATAGTTCCTACATTTATTGATTTGTATATGGTCTGTGTGGCACTATTGGCATGAATACATAAAAACTTAGGAGTTTCAGAAAAAATGTACCCTCCTTTGACACATAAATATGCCGGTTCATATTTTAAGACAAGGAGTGACATCACTGAGACTCAGTCTTCAGTACTGATGATACATGGTGTTTGAAACCATTCCCCTACATCATGCAGAGAATTGTAGTCTGAACAGCTCTGCTGGGGAAAAAAAAAATATTCCAAGGCAATATCCATCAACAATTTATTAATGAAATACGAGTCAGTTGAAATTGGAAATTGAAAAAGACAGTGGTATTTCTTAATGAGATCACAACAGAAACAAACATTTTCATTCATAATTGCATTGAATTCTGTAAAAGGAAATAAAGACTCCATGTAAGGAAATTAGAAATTAAGATATAAAATACAAGAATTGTAATTAAATAATCTATGATTCCTGTAGCATCACTTTCTATACAGTATAATCTTTTTCAAGGCAGAAGCTATGCTGCTGCATTTAATGTATGCTAGTTTAAATATTCGACATTATTACCTTGCTTAAAAAAATTTCATAATGCATTACAATAAAGCAAGTCAAACCTTTCAGCAAAGTAAAATATTCAAATAATGTGATCTTTAAAGAAGTTAGCAGAAAACCAAAAGCATATTGCTTTAAATCTGTTCTTGGGGAATAATTTAAATGACTAACCATTTTAAAGTTGAGTAGTTTTTTTAAGGTAACAAACTGAAATAAAGCACAGTGGTTTTTTTTATTACAGCTGTCTTTTCAGCTATATTTCTTTCCATTTGCACATTAAAATGGAACATATTACTACCACTTTGTAGCTTTTTTATATTCCTTTTAATCAGCACTTCCATTTTGTTTCTCTAATTTGCAAGTTGCCTTTTTTCAGTGAAAATAAATTATGTGTGTGATCTTACTCTTGACAAAATTGTTTACTCTTATTGATTAATAACTTTCCTGGTTTTGTCTATTATCTTAAACCATAAATCCATGAAGACATAGAGTTACATTTGATTCTGCATTTTCCAACTTGAAATCTTTTTGCATTTGTAATGAGAAAACTCTGGCTATTTAATTCCAAAAGGCTGATCCAGTAATCCATCTCTACCCTAGAAAAACATTAAAAGTATACTTTCAAGTGCTTTGGTGATGAGGGTTGCTTATTTATTAGCTGAATTTGGGCCTGAAACATGCTACATCTGACAACAAATTAACAGAGAGGAATAAGGTTCTGTCAAGGATTGACAGAATAGAGACTTCCTCTATTTGTCCAAACAAACAGATCCCACTTTGCTCAAATTTAATGTAAGTTTTGCCATTATCTGCAATGGGACCAGACCTCAACCATTATTTTTCATTTCATTGTACATTATTCTAAATGATATACAGCCCACAATGTTAAAAGTTGTAACTTAATTTGCTTTCTATGAAGCAGCCTCTCTGAATAAAACCAAAGAGCTGTAGCTCTCTAAGGCATGAACAACACTTCTAATCAAATTTATCTCTGTGTGGGAAAAAATATGGCAAGTGGATGACAAAGAATTATCAGCAAGCATGACTTTGCCATTCTTTTAAGAAAATGTACTCCAAAGCTGACCCTGCTATGAATAGTTTTTAAATTTGGAATGTGTATTTATTTATGAAGATTTTATGATGGGTCAAGATCGTTTCTCACATAACTCTATCAAAGTCTGTATGCTACAACATAGATGACTTGAGAACATGATTTACCATTTATATCTGAAGTTGGAATTGCATCAAAAGAAGCAGACAAGTCCAAACAGAGATGGACATAAAGAAGCAGTGTATCCAAATATTGTAGTCATTGTTCCACCTGCGAGTGAAAGTGCTTGGGGTTTTTTTCCAAAAATAAAACCAGCACTCTCTCCTGACCTTCACTGTACCTCAAAAAGGCAGCACCTCACAGAAAGCTGAAATTTACTATTAGAATATATTGATATACCATATAAAGGAACACATCTTATTAATAACTTAAGATTACTGAAATATGGCATGCAAAACCACTAGAAAAACCAGCTGTTAATTTTAGAATAGAATAGAATAGAATAGAATAGAATAGAATAGAATAGAATAGAATAGAATAGAGCAGAGCAGAACAGTTCAGCTGGAGGTGACTTGTAATGATATCTGCCTGACCACTTCAGGACTGGCTTAAAGTTAAAGCCTGTTTTAAAGGACAATGCCCAAACGGTTCTTAAACACTGACAGGCTTGGGGTGCCAGCTACCTCTCTAGGAAGACCATTCCAGTTTGACCACACTCTCAGTAAAGAAATGCTTCCTAACCTCCAGTTGGAACCTCTCCTGGTTCGACTTTCAACCATTTCTACACCCTCTGTTACTGGATCTCAGGGACAAGAGATCAGCATATCCCTCTCTCATCCATCTTACTTTTATTCTTCCTGCTAATTCATATTTAAACAAAATTCATTTCCACGAACTGTGCATACATTAGGATTATATATATATCTAAAATCTCTCTATAGGAAAAGGACTGGTTCTGGAATCACTTCCTATGACTATATGAATCCTGTGCATGGTCCACCCACCTTCCTGACTAAGTGGTCCTCTCTCTGTGTATGTTTTCTAAATAGTTTTCTGCTTCCTGTTTCTTTCTTTCTGCTGTATCTGCCCTTCACAGTGAGATGTTGTATAAAGAACATTAAAGGTAAGACACTTTATAAGCCACAGGAAAGGTGCCCCACAGCAACCTCAGGATGTGCACTTACATATTTTCCCTATGAAAAGTAAAGGATAGGCAGAAAGAAAGCTTTAAAGCTGGGATATGCTTCAAAACTATGTTAGGAAGTAGCAGACAGGTATGTGTTGCACAAACTGATGCAACTTGTCTTGCAAATATGTATTTTCTTACTGTTCTTCCTTTTATTTTGTTTCAATATTCTTCTCTCTCTAGAGATGTAAAAATTTCTGTATAGTTTCCTGCCTCCTCTTTTCTTTCTGCTTGTCTTGCACAGCTGTACAATGAGATGCTGTACAAAGAACATTACCCAACATCCAAGACATGATCTTTATAAACACAGGGAAAGGGGATGGGAAGCCACCAGCCTTGGTGATACTCACTCTCAATAAGGACTTCTGATGAAGAATTCTGTCACCTTCTTTCTCTGAAAATTGTTTCCCAAATTCATATTCCTTTGTCTTTGCTTCCACAGCTTTAAACCTTATCAGAATTGCCTCTCCCCCTGTCAAGAACATGAAGGTATCTAAATGTCTAAATGCTGACATACAGTTTTCCCAAAAACAGAAGAGATTGCTCTGACCTGCTTCACAGACACACATAGAAACAGAGTACATATATTTCAACAGTTATATCAGCATGATAGACTTTTCTTGATGTTTAGTATATATTCCTCTACATCACCTCCTTCTTATCAAAATACAGCATACTTATTTTTATCCTTCCATCAGACCACTACTAGACATCTTCTAGAAGCAGAACAGTAAACATGAAATCCCATTTATATTCAAAATAAGCTCTTGTGTTTTAGATTTATAAGCATTAATATTAGCTTTTTGTTATTACAGCCCCAAGAAATATCAGTCTCATTATAATCAGCAATGAACACACACAGAAGAAAATATGTATTGAATAGAAGATCAAATGCCCCTTAAAAAAAGAGGATTTATAGTTAAAGAAGGAAAAATTTGACCTCTACTCATCATAGTCATAGGATAAAATCTGGTCTTGAAAATCCAAACATGGTAAGGATTGTAATTAAGTAACTCATATGTTAGTTTGAAAGCACAGATTTCAGTGTTATGCTACAGTGTGTTAAATTTTTCTGTACTCAGTCATAGTAAGAGCAAAACTAGAGCAACATGCCCAGTTTTTGATCCTGTATTCCAGGAAATTTGATAATGACCAATTTGATAATGGAGTGATGAATGAAAACATCATCCAGATTGAGAATCAAAGACAAGCCAGCTCAAAACCCTTCAGCCTTTAAGAAAGGAACTTAAACAACTTAACAAAAAGAGTCTGTGGGAAAACATGGTAGCAGCCTTCAAATAGATGGAAGTCTGGTGCATGTGGTTCTCACATCTGCTAGGAATAGGACACAACACAAGAAAAAAAGATGCATTAGAGCAACAGAGACTTTGCTATGAAATGAAGGGAGGGAGAAAACTCTGTGTTCTGCATGTAAGGACTAGTAAACACTGGAAGAAATTGCCTCAGTGGCTCTTTCAAAGGGGCACTTTTAAAGAAGTAGACAGTTGACTTCTAAGGGTGTCTGTAGTTGGATTGATCCTGTCCCAGGGCAGAACATGGCTCTTGTTAGGCCATTCCTAGTTCTGTTATCTGCCAGTCTGCAGTGTTATAGCTGTGGCATTTCCCACTGGCTGTTCAATAGCTCTGTTCTTTTGTGCAAACTGCGTAATGGAATACATTAGATTTTTTTATGCAATAACCAGCAAATGTCAGGCTTGAAATGCAAGCCTGTAACCTACTTGGACAATTCAGAAATCTTCAGAATGTCTGAATTAGACATATTCCTGTTTTACTTATGAAGAAATTGAAGCCATAAGCAATTTATATTATCTGTCCATGAATACACCACGAATTAATGGAAAATGAGAACTGAAAATGAGTAATCTTCTGGATTTTACACTTCACATTGTAAATATACAAGTAGGCCCAAAGGAAGAAGAAAAAATCCCAAACATAGGAAAAATAAGACAGTGTCCCATAGATCATAGAAACTGCACTGTTCTCTCCCCATTAAATACAAAAGGGTGTGTTTTGGAAGCATATCTTCCCCAAAAGTCCATATTTCTAGTGCAATTTCTTTTGAATAAATGTAACATTCATCCAGATAAAAAAGAAAAATCTTTCAAAGTACCTTTAAACAACTATGCAGAGTTTTAAAATATATCCTCACTAAGGGTCCAGCAATCAGCCTTGGTTATTAATCATTCTGACAAAAACATTGATTTTCATTTCCTTCTTTCATGTTGTGTGGGAACAGCCTGAGGTAGATTACAAGATCTGAGAGAGATGATAAGGACAGTAAGAAGGCTTTTGAGAGACTCTGAGCACCTAGTGGATTACTGTCTGTTTAACCTTTTGATGAGGTACTGGGTTTAGTTTTGGGAATCTTGTCTGTTTAGCATCCTGATTTTCATTTCTATGCTGGTCAGATAAAATGTAGGGAATATAGTACTGAGGTGCCAGATGTAATCAGATGTCCTAATCTCAGCAGAACACTATAAATTGTTTGTGTGTAATTCCACTAGAAAATTGATATGTCCATATTTTGTACCATATAAAAAGGCTGCTAAACATCCCAATAAACAGAAAAACTTGTGAAGTCATTGGAATTTAATTGAACATTAAATCCTGATCAATACTTAAGTAAATTCGCCAAGCTTCTCTACCTAGTAACAAGGCATCCTGTGTGCCACAGAGGGATGCCTTGAAAATTATTTAGTATTTCGTTCAACTTTTTAAAGTCTGCTAAGGAAATAGTAAGTGCTAGAGACTGTTTTTCCAAGAAAATATATTCTTGACAGATTTCACTGTCTTGCAGAGACAAAGGTTATCCCTAAAATAAATTAGTGTTAATAGACCTATGTCTCCCAAAGTATCACTCTGTCATACCCTACTTCTTATGTGCTGAGTTTATTCCTGTGATGATTCCTAAACAAATGTTTCCTTCTTAGTGTCCTTAACTTAAAATCATGGAACCAAATCCAACAATCCTGTTTAAATGCATGAAGAATCCCATTGAAGCATTATAGGATGTTTCAGGGTGGGGATGCTGGGCTGTGAGGCATTCTTATACCTGTGCACTGAACAACTGCATGGGTTAAAAGCTAAATCAAGTACAAACCTGAGTACATATCTTACCAGGGTGCTAAAATAGAATATATTTTTAAAAACCCCCAAACCCAACACTTTTTGGTTTGACTAATGTTACTCCAAAAGTATTTGCATACGTTTTTTAAAAATCAACAGGCAAAAATCTAGAATGTTCTGACCTTACTTCTGCATGAGAAGGTGTTCCTTTTCTAAAGTGAAAACGATCTGTATTTGTTCAAATTCTTATTTTCACATATCACTATTACATACTCTTCGGTAACAATATGAGAGCCCCTCCCTTTTTTTTTTAAACAGAAAAACCCCTTATAACCCTTGCCAAAATAGACAAACGGCTGCAACTGCATAGCTGGGACAAAGTCAACTTACAGAGTCCTAGGACAATGCACACGAAGTTTAAGGGAAGTGAAATAGACCAAGGGCAGACGATTCCCAGCTAACTCCAAGGGATGCTCCAATGCATTGTACTGCTGCCCCCTTAAGGACAAAGAACGCGAGGAGTTGAGCTGCTTGTCCTGCTCAAAGGCCTGCAACTTCTGTGCGACAGCTAGGATTTGGACACAGTTCTCATGCCTCCATGTACGTTACCACACTCAGTTGTGTCCCCTTTGCTCTCCAGGCTACATTAGTAAGCTCTTGTGTTTTAAAGCTTCATGGTGTTAGGAGCCTGTTCTGCATGGAAAGCAGGCATGATGCAGCAGATGGAAACCAAAATGCTCCTTTTTTGTATTTCTAAAAGGCTTTGACACACTGAATCACTCACTTCACATGTGTCCTGCAGGTTGCCAAACATTAGGGTGCTGAGGGTGTGCAGAAGCCACTGCCCTCTCCTGCAGGCTCCGTGGGGATCTGTGCATCAGGGGTTGAGGGCTGGAGAGGGAATGTCCCTCCAGGCAGCCTTGCAGCCCCAGCCTGAGGGATGCTGGTCTTCAGGTGTGCCACACCACAAGCAATTCTACCTCTGTACAGAGTAACCAGTTAGTCATTTCGCCTACTAGGACAGGACTTGTGATTTTTCCCAATTTGCCAATTGCCACATATTTACAACATAAAAGAAATTATTGTGATGCATAAATTAAGCATGGGGCACCCTAAAAGAAATTTGGTTAGGACCTGATAGCCCAACAGTACAACTTCAGTTATGTGGACATCTCTGAGTGTCTTATGGTGCTATCAAACCTGAAGGACAGTGCTGAAAAAGTGCTGTAAACACATTAAGGGACTTCAGTTTTTGCAGAGGATTTTCAAAGGCAGCTCCTCTCTGAGAAAGGCCCTAGAATGGGATATCAGAATTCATTTGAAAGGAAGAAACTGAGAGACAAAACACTTTTAAGACAAAAGAAATACTGAAGATAAATGAGAGAATATGGTTCTATCTTCTCTTTCCCCAGAACTGAAGACCAATTCTCTTCATCAATATTTTCTCTATTTCTTGTTGTCAAATTTTCTGATCTTATCTTCAGCTTCATGTATCTGAAATTTAACTTGCTGAATCCCTCCATGGGTGAATATTGTTCCCTACACAAAGTGGTTTAAGATAAGTATGATTAGTACTATTGTGTCGTAAATTCTATGATAGCTTATCATTGCTATCAATATAATTGTCCAGCATTCACGAAATCTGGATGTTCAAGATTACATTCAGTTGACAGTGAATACAGTCACCAGAGGGTTGGACTAGGTGATCTTTTAACCCAGAAGATTCTATGATTCTATCAATGAATACATAATTTTCTGTATCTATTCAGATGTTTCAATACCTCAGTGTGTTAAGTTGCTTTTTTTTGATGAGTTTTTTGTATAAAATGCTTTACTGGCATAGCAAGAAAATGGCATAACCTAAACACTATTTGGAAGCTACCTGAATCCTTTTCAGGAAAAAAAAAGTAACTGAAATAAGATAGCTGTACTGATAAAATCTGCAAGGCAGACAAACTTTATATGAGAATAGTGTGAAACACTAACTGTGGGTGACCTTTTGGACCCTCTGAAGTCAATCAAAACTATGGCCATCAACTTCAGTGGAACAGACAGGAATTTGCTGTGTTTTCTGAAGTGAGCAGCTTTAGGAAGATAAATTGTCTTTTGCTCTCTTTTCAGCTGCTGCATCATCTGGGTAGTTATTGTCCCTGTTGTGTGTGAGGTCCTGGATGTGCCTTTTTTGTATGCTTGGGTTTCACACATGTTAAATTTTTTTTAATGTATTTAGGCATATAGGTATTTCTTTAACATATGTCCAAAGCACATATATGTATCAATATTTATACATCATTTATGGTGTGTATACATATATAATGTAAGGTGTGGGTATATGTTATATGGTATGCATATATATACATATACAGCAGCATTAGGAAGCATATTAATGTCTGTGGGAGATTCTGAGAACCCTTGAGAGAAGCTGCTGCCGTACAATGGGCTTTGGTAAAATTACATGTAATCCATTTCTATCTTGCTCTGACACCTTAAATGCTCATCCTGCCCTACTGCTAGCATTTCTGAACTTTATTCCTAGTTTCTATATATGTTCCTGTCTAGTTCATTTCCTAATCTGATACTGAACTTCTCAGTGGAATTTTTAAATGCATGTGAGAGGTGATGCTATTAAATTTCTCTCATCTGTGTCTACCTGAACAAAGCAAACTGAATCATAATATATAAGTACATTGTAGCTCTTAATATATAAGAAAATTGTATCTATTTACTACTTGAATGTATTTTCAAAAGTGTTTTTCTCTGTAATACCAAAGTATCATTGAGTGATCCTGCAAAAATCAAATCATGATTTGATATAATCAAAGTTTCTGCTACAATCTACTATGATTATGAGCTCCAACTTAAACATCTACAAAGCACAGCCCTTACAACTGTGCAAAGGTAGGCAACACTGGAAAAGATGACTTGTATTAAATGTTTTTTAACAATTTCTCTCAATTCAATGATCCTTTATACTATTCTATTTATAGCCACGCAAGAATTTTAAAAGAAAATATATATGTATTTATAATCAATAAGAATTT
This sequence comes from Zonotrichia albicollis, assembly GCF_047830755.1. Classification (NCBI taxonomy): domain Eukaryota; kingdom Metazoa; phylum Chordata; class Aves; order Passeriformes; family Passerellidae; genus Zonotrichia; species Zonotrichia albicollis. The sequence continues at coordinate 77,140,763 of NC_133821.1, read as the reverse complement.
TTTATGTTTTGTGAATCAAAACAAAGTTTTGATGGTGTCATTGACCTACTGAGAGGAAAGAATTGAAGAATAAGGAGGTTCTTCAAACAAGGCTGTCAAGCCCAGTTGTTTTAGTATCTTGAGTCCAGCCTTTGCTATATTCAAGTTCAACCACTGAGAATAAGACTACCTCAATGCAATTCTCATCTGTTTGTTGTTTGCCTTTCTCCAAATGTAGTACTTTCTTTCAGACAGCACTTTCTTTCTAATTGCACTACAGCAATTATTTATTCAGCAACTACTTATCAAAATCTCATTTATGTATTCTGGACACAGACTGTACTGTTCTTAATTTTTTTTGTTTGACTACCAAAACTTCCAATAAATTAAAAGGTATCTATAGAATTACCTATGAAATTTTGGGTTTACCACAGCCAAATGCACAGCATAAGTGGTTCACTGTATACAGTTTACCCTGCAGGGACTTTGATACATAGAATCAGAAAACAGCTTGCCCTGGAAGCGACCTTTAAGATCATCTGGTTCCAACCCTCCTGCCATGAACCTTCCACTGGATCAGGCTGCCTGGGGCCCCATCCAACCTAACCTTCAACTATTCATGGGATGGGGCATCCACAACTTCTTTGGGCAACGTGTTCCAGTCCCCCACCACCCTTATAGGAAAAAATTTCTTCCCTATGTCTAACCCAAACTTACCCTCAGTTTAAAGCCCTTGTCCTATCATAAATGCCTTTGTAGAAAATCCCTCTCCAGCTTTCATGTAAGTTCCTTTAGGTGCTGGAAGGCTGCTGTAAGGTCTTGCTGAAGCCTTCTCTTCTCCAGGCTGAACAACCCCAGCTCTCTCAGCCTGTCTTTGTTAGAGAGGTGCTCTGGTTATTTCATTATCTTCATGACTCTCCTCAGGACTTGCTCCAGCAGGTGCACATCTTTCTTATGCTGGAGGCCTCAGAGCTGGATGTAACAGGAGAGGAGTAGATGGGCAGAATCCCCTCCCTCCCCCTACTCTCCACATCTCTTTTGATGGACACAGTTGGCTTTCTGGGCTGGAAGTGCACATTACCAGGTCATGTTGAGCAGCTTCTCCAATATCCCCCAAGTCCTTCTACTCAAGGCTGCTCTCTGTCCATTCACTGCCTGGCCTGCACTTGTGCTTGGGATCGTCCTGACCCAGGTGCAGGACCGTGCACTTGGTTCAGTTTCACGAGGTCCCACCTCTCAAGCCTGTCACGGTCCCGCTGGATGACATCCCTTCACTCTAGCGAGTCGGCTGCACCACACAGCTTAGTGTCATCACAAACGTGCTGAGGGTTCATAACGAAGTATTAAGTAGAGTTTTTCTACTTTTATATATGCTAATCGTCCCCGGTTGCGTAACCGTTGCGGTGTGGCACCGGCTGTCCTGCCACTAACCAAGGCTGTCTCCTGTTCCCCGCTGCTCCCTGCTCACCATGTCCACCAGCGCACACACCCCCCGAGGACTCGCGGTCTGCCAGGCGAGCGGGGCTCTCCGTTCCCACGCCGGCTCCCGAGCGCACAACGCCGCGGCGGGAAGCGTGTTTTTCGAATCCGAGCGCTTGGCCACGCCTCCGGCCATCCCCCGTGCGCCCGCCCCTCCATCCCCGGGCTCGCCGAGGGGCTGTGGCGCAGGTGAGAGCGGCCCCGCCGGGGCGGAGCACAGCGGGCCGAGGGTGTACCGCGGGCCCCGCTCCGCTCTGCCCGGCTCGGCTCCGCAGGAAGCGCCGCCCGCGCTTCTTCCTCCTCCCGCCTCTTTCTCCTCCTCCTCCTCCGCCCGCCCGCGGCGGTGGCGGCGGCTCGGCGATGCAGCAGCACTTTTCCCTGGCTGAGTGCGACGTGGTGGGCTTCGACCTGGACCACACGCTCTGCCGGTACCACCTCCCGCAGAGCGCACGGGTGAGTGCGGGCGGCGCGGCGCGGCCGGGGAGCCGCGGGAGGGGCCCCGCTCCGCCCGCTGCCGCCGCATGCCCCGCCGAAGGCAAGCGGGGCCGGCAGCCCTGCGGCGGGGGCAGCGAGCCCGGGGCCGGCCCGGAACCTCAGACATCCACGGAGGATAAGAGAATCGCAAGTGCATCTCTCGCCGGGCGCTTCCTCAGCAGGCCTCTCTGCCCGAGCGGAGGGGACAGCCATGTCTCGTTCCTTGAAAATGGTTGTGCTTTCCTGGCCGTAGCGGCGCTGAGGAAAAGGTAGAGCCCGGCCGCTAAATCCAGAGATGCTGCAGAGTGAGGAGCCCGCAGCGCTTTGGACCTTTGCGAACTTTCTGGTGCTTGTAATAAAACGCCGAGTTTAGAGGCACCTCTGACTTAGCCCTGTGGTCTCTTTCGAAGAGAAATTGCTGCCTGTGCTGTGCGTTCCCGCCCTTGTCACTTTCGTTTTTCAACTCCCTGGTAATCTTGCACTGACTCGTCCTTCTCTGTTGATGTCAGGACTGTTCTGGAGGTATCTTGTGTCGTGGATGCTCATGGTGTCTCACTCTCCCCCTTTCTTTGTCTCCATTCACTTACAGTACATTTTGCACTGCACAGGACTCCCACGCTAATTGCAAGATAATTTCAGAATTTGGTATAGAAACAAATGTTTATGAGCTGTCCCATTTATTAATAGGCATCCTGTGGTGAAAAAGTGCATTGCTTCCCTTAGCTATGTGTGAACTTTAGTGGAGAGGTGTCTTGCTTACAAAGGAAGATTCAACAGTAACAATAAAGTGTAAGAGCTCTTAAATTTCTAGGTGGAAACTGTGTAACACTGGGCTTACTTTCCATATTCTTGCCATACACAAGCACGTTCCTTCTGATACAAATTCTGTATGATGAAGGCAAACATTAGACAATCGATTAAAAGAGTTTTTTAAAAATGCTAATGAACCAATGAGCAAAGTGGAGAAAAAATCCCAAAACTTTTACTAAACTTAGTACACTCTTTATCTTCTCACAGGAGACAGAGGCAGACTGACACATGCCCATTGTATGCCTCCTTATCTTTTGGAAATAAGAAATGCTTTAAAAGGCTCATAGGCCCAGCTGAAGATGTAGTTAGTTCTTACTATTCCAGCGTTGTCTTCCATAATATGTCTTTTCTCAGATGTTATTCATACTAAATCTAAGAGAATCTGTTGTAATTAAAGAAAAAAGGCCAGGGAACAGCTTTAATGAAAAAACCACAAGAAAAAGAGAGCAATTACTATTTTTGGACGCGGCAGCATCTCCATAGAGCTTCCTGTAAAACTTTACCCGCACAGTACATTAATAAATTGCTGAGTGTCGTGCTAGGCCATTTGAACTTAGAAATAATAACTGTTTATTCAGTACTTGCCTATTTTCTTCAAAATTAATTCCTTCAAATAGATTTAAAATACCCCTAAGGATAAATGTTTACTGGTTTGGAAGCTGCTTGTTGAATGTCAGTAACCACAACATTTTAAATTGAAAAAAAAAATAAAGCAAAAAGGATGATTGGGGAGGGGGAAATAGTGAGTAGCCTTTAAGTACTTACCATCTTGGTTTCCCAACAGTCTTGAAGCACAGGGGGGCAGTAAAGTAGAATGTTGTAATCTGGGTCGTGGTGAACACATTGCACCAGAACTCTTGTATGTGTTCCAGTCATGACTAAATAACCTCAGGCACAATTTCCCATTGGAGGCAGTGGGACAGCGCCCCTAGCTCCATAGTTTGATTTCACTTAGGAAGCATTAACACTTGCATCTTGCCGCTCTCCAAGGAAGCAGTGGCTTTGATCTCACTTCACTGATATAATAAATGCAATGTTTTTTTTTTTTTCATTTGTAGCTAATATATGATAGTTTTGCCCAGTATCTGGTAACAGAGAAGGGATATGATGAAGATTTGCTGACTCTAGCTCCAGACAGCTTAGATTTCTGGTGAGTACATTGAAAATAATGTCGTTCCTTTACGCTGTAACTTTTTTACAAAGCTCAGAGAACAGCTTTATTTATTAGGCAGTTAATGTTATGATTGTCAAGTGCAATGGATAAATCCAAAATTACAGTTTCAAATACTTGTTCTAAGTATTTGTCATGAGATACTTCTAACAGGGTATTTTGGAGAGGGAACTGAGCGTCTAAGCTTGCTTTGTCTGTGCTTCCAGCTGTATGGACACAAGCATTTTAGTCTCACTCTCTTTTATTATGTATCATCTTTGTCTTCTACATTCTATTCAACAGTAACCATCAGATTTTAGTCATTTTTACCCCAACAGATGCTGTTTTGTTTGTGTAAATTAGATTAATCCCAACAGGCACGGAAAGGTGACCTGCCAGGAGGTAGCCCTTGGGTGGCACATCAGGCACAAAGCCATGATGAAAAAGACTGAAACCCAAGTTCCTGCTCTGAATTCAGTGGTCTCTGAGCAGGAACTTAACTTGAATCTTGATATTTTTACTTGATAAGGTTATTATCTAGGCCGTGGGGGTGGAGACTTGAAGGCCAAATAACTGTTAGATACACATACATTTTTTTTTCAAATAATGTGCATATTCTTGTGTAATGGTTCTTTACCATTCAATATTTCACTGGACAATTTCCAATGAGATTAATTTCAACTTCCATGAGACAAGCAATGTATCTATATCATATTTTGAGGCCTATGATGCAAGAAATCCTTTTTTCAGCTCTAGATGTCTTGGGTTTGGTCTCTTATTGAAGTAGGAGGTTCATTAACATGGACCTGCAAGTCCACAGTGCTGGTAGCAAGTGTGTCATTGCTTCTTGCCCAGAAGTCATTCCTGAAAGGTTGGCATCTGCTTGCTGCCTTCATGGAATATGTTTTTTCTTTTGGGGGCCTCATAGAGGATGAAGGTGCCATTGCTTCCTCAGTCTCATCTATTCATTTCTATTCTAACCACTGAACTCTGAATTAATTTTTCAAAGAACCTAAGCAAATTTGGATCATAAGATTTATTAGGGAGAATTAGAAACTCTTGCCAAGTGTCTCCAATGATGTCAACTCTTCTCCCTGTTTGTGATGGCTAACATGGCAATGCTTCTGCTTCATATGTTCTTAGCTTACTGAGTTGCCTCATTTAGATTCATGTTCTACCCCTTTTTTCTGTAATAACTGGTGTAATCAGTCAGGTAACAACTAGAGGAGTTGCTGTCAAAAAAAAATTCTTTAATGGAAGTGATTTAAATATCACATTTCTTAGTTTGCTATGTTTAGACCTGAAACCTCCAGCCAATCTATATAACAGTCCCTAAATTTACTGGACATGAAACTGGGTTTATTTAGTAGGATTTTGCCATGTAAGGAAAATCCAGTTCTCATTGTAATAATATGCACTTTTGTGTAGAGAGGATTGTTCAAGCATGGAAATATTGGAAGAGTTGTGACTTGTTTGGTGTTCTGTAGCATCATAGCTACAGAAGCACCATAACTTCTGTAACTGCATATCACTATTAGATAAGAAGACAGTCCTCTGAAAGCATAATTTTTTTTGTTTCTTCCTTAAAATTAATTTATTCTTAGTTGCAAAGGCTTGGTGTTGGACATTGAAGAAGGAAACTTCCTGAAACTTGCAGAAGATGGAACAGTTTTAAGGTAATATTGACAATAAATCTATATAGTTAAATATAAGTTGTATTGTTAAATACATTAACATTTTATCTCCCTCTTAAATGCTATCTCTCAATTTTATAAATATTTAAAATACTTATTTCGGCATGCATTCATTTATTAGATGTAAAAGTTTAAATACTGTTTGATATTGTGGTACTTAGTTTCTTTTAATGTTACATATGGAGTCTTTTGGTAATGTTTTAATGTTAGCTGGTAGTAGATAATATCTCATTTTTAATAAAATCTGAGACTCTGAGGACACATTGATCTTGAAAGTGAATTAATTTTTTTGGTGGCTATCAATGTACTCTTTGTCCAGTTCTGCTAAAATCCTGGGTAAAGTTTTTCTTTGGATTGAGAGTAACCTGGTGTCATGGTTTGAGCCTGGCACAGAGCCAGTGCCCCCCATGAAAATGCCCTCACCCTGGTGTCTGCTGTGAGATGTGACCAGGAATAAGCAAAACAGGCTTTAGCTTAAACATAAAGAACACTTTATTACCTAAACTACAGGAAAATAGGGAAAAACTATAAGGAAAAGAAAAAAAATTGAAGACCTTACAAAAAAACCACTTTCCTCCTCCCCACTACCTGACTTTCTCAGTCCGATACATTCTCCCAAATCACCAACTGCCCAGCCTTGGCACCACACTTTAGTATACTCAAACTGCAGTTCATGAAGAGGAAAGGAGTCCTTCTTGTTCCATAGGCTTCCCCTGGAAACACACTGAAACCTCGTGTGCTTCCCTGTCACTTTGGCACCGCCCGGAAAAAAAGTCCTTTTGCCGCTTGTGACATCTTCCTTCCATGCCCAGTGCTCTCACCACCGCGCATGGATCAGAGCTGCTTTTAGGGTTGTCTTTCAAGGATGCCTTGTCTCACTCCAAAAAGGCACAGTCTCTGCTTTGGGACATCTGTCCCCCCCATATTTTTCCAACCCCCTGGGGCCGGGGGGTCCTCACGATGAACCCTCCTGGTTCTGAGGCACTGCTTCCCCCTAAGTGCAGTCTCTGTGTCACAGGAACAACTGAGTCCATGGCCACAAGAAAAGTCCAGCCAAAAGGCCACTCCAAATCATCTCTCCCCATTCAATCATCTCCACGTTCTTCGGGCCAGGTCCTTGTCTCATCTCATCTCTTATCTCCCTTCTTATTCAGCTTCGAGGAGGATTAGCATTTTTGCAAGGCCCCAATCATGAAAGAAAGGGGTTAAAACTTTCAGTCTCTGTCCCGGAGCTGCGGCACTCCCACACACGCTGCCCACACGCTGCCGCTCCAGCCGGGCACTCTCCCCCCCCCTTCTCCTCCTGGGCCGGCTGCTATCACATTCGGTGTCGCCGGTTCTCTCTCTCTCCTGGGGGGGGGGATGGCTGCCCGAGGGCTGACTCCCTGGGATCTTCCACCCTTCCATCCTCGAAGGCCTCCTCACCTCCCATCTCTGTCCAGGCCCAGGGCCTACCACGTGGCTGCCCCTCCCCCGCCCAGCAGCAGCGGCTGGACGGGGGGGAAGATCTGACCTCTTCGCTTCGACGTCCCAAGAGAGCCTCCCAGGGCCAGAGCCCTGCTTTTAACCCCTGTGTATTCTCGGAGGTGTGTCCAAACCCCACTGGCTACACCAGGTGTCAGTATGAAACTCAGAACACCCATTGGTTTGACCACAGCATCCCAGAATTCCCACTCCTTCCTGGTCAAACCACCACACCTGGCTTAGAGGGCAGTACTGACTAATACTAATGACTGGCATGACTATTTTCTTTGTGCTGTAGACATTCAAAATTCTGCAAGTTTACAACTTATAATTTAAACAGTCTGAGATAAATTAACCACAGAAGCTGATACATTCACTTTCAGAATTCTGGGGGGTTTCCGCTTAAAAGCTACTTTGCTTTCAGTAATCACTTTCAGTAAACTCTTAGTTCTTCCTTCTTGCATTCCTTTTTATTTTTTTGTTTAATATAAAAGACTGCTATTTGGAATCAAAAGTCTGAAAAGTAAATGTATCTAAAATATGCCAATCCTAGTCCCATTTCTCCCTAATTTTGTTCCTGAATGAAATTCTGTGTAATTTAGAATGCAAGCTCTCTGAAGGAGCTTTAAGATGCTAAAGAAAGTCAGATCTCATTAAAAGAAGAAAGAAATACTTTTGAGTCATTGCTATGCATCCTAAAATTCATTTAATAGCATGAATTTTGGAGTACTGAATGCAGAATTCAAGATACCAGGGTATACCTCATTAAAGGGAAGAGTTGGACATTGCTTCAAAATGTCTCTCATGCATTTGCTTCAAAATGGGATCCAATTTGATGGCCCAAGTAGTTAATTTTTAATGCCTAAAAAGGCTAGTGTGTATTTATGTATTAAAAAGCTGCTTGCAGGGTTCAAACTAGCACTTTTCTATAGTTCTGCCCTGCATTCTGTGATGTTACCAGGCTTCAGAATGATGTATAGGCTTTGTGCACTGTGCTTTATTGTGCAGTGTATGTTGATAGCTCAAGTATAGCGAGTGTCCTGACACAATTGAAAACATTCGAGCAATACAGAGTGATTGTGTTAGCAGGTGAGGCACAGTAGCTGTGCCCCCAGCCAACCAGACCTTTGTGTAGTAAGGCCTTTATTGAGAGCTGGAATGTATATGGTAAAAGCTTAGTAGGTCCTGGGAAACTTCTAAGCTGTAAAGATACCAGTTTTAAGCAGCTTGCATGCACTGTAATTCAGTTGCAGTGTGTTACTTTGCACAAGTTGTAGTTTGGGTGTTTTCAACTTTTTTTCTGTGTTGTTTTGTTTGTTTGTTTTTTTAATAAACAATGCATGGAACAGGGCAAGCCATGGTACAAAGAGCATGACATCTGAAGAGGTCCTGGAGGTATATGGAAGGAAGGAGTGGAAGCATTTTAATACTGTCAGTGGAATGGTTTCACGCACAGGTAGCTATACTTTAGCATGTCTTCTTTGAAATTGCTCTGTCCCTTCAGTGCCTCTTACTGTTAGTTCTTAACACAAATTTGTAAAAATACTTGAACTGGGAATTAGTGGAACAGGTAAATGTACTGGGGAATACTTGGTTTTTGTTTTTTAACTTCTAGTACTAGAATTCATCTTAAATTTATGTCATGGTATTTATTTTATGGTAAGACAAATGAGCTGACATTATAGGCATATTTTGGTTATAGTGATGGGCACACACATTATTGATGAAGTAGACTGATGAAACCAGTGTCATGATTTTACCCAAGCCAGCAGAGGACCACAAAGCTGCTCATTCACTCCCACCCTGCCTAGGCCTAGTGGACAGGAGAATCAGAAAGTATGGTAAATCTCATGGGTTGAGAACAATTTTTAATTAAAGTGAAATGTTGTTATTATAAATATGCTAATAATACTACTAAAAATTATTGTCTTGATAAGGAGATAGAACCTCAGAACCCAAGAGGAACAGTGATGTACAATACAATTGCTCAGTACCTCCTTACAGATATCCTGTCTCATTCACGACATATCTTAAATTTTTCTTACTTGTTGACTTGTTGCCACCAGTCCCATTGGTGGAGGCCTAGGTGCAGGTGCAATGAACAAAACAAATCTAGAAACAAAACTTCTCCCCTGGCATTTGCAGTTCTGTGTTTAGGATAGGAGTCACTTTGAAGGAGCTGTGGCTAGGTTTGCGTTCTTGCTCTGTGTTTCCTCTCTGTTTTAGTTTGATCTTGGCAGTTGAGAGTAACACACAGGATGTGGTCACTTAAGGTGCATTTTGTTATGTAATGGAGATACTTTCCTTGAGATTTTGCTGACTGCAAATGCAATACTTATTCCAAACTGCAGGTAATCTTTTGCAAAACAGAGGAAGAGAGAGCTTTCCTGAGGTTATATAGGAAATGTGCTTTTCTTTTTCACTGAAACACGCACTTGGTCTCTGTTGTGAATGTTAATCCTCATTTTACTGGCTTGTTCTTGAGTATACCGGAGACAGCACAGACAAGATCATGAAAAAGAAATCACTGCTTAATTTCACTTCTTGAAGAGAGTTAGTTGAGCATGACCATAGTCTGAGGGGACAGTTGCACCCTCCTGATACAGTTCTGGTTTCAGGACTGATGTAATAATGTGAGCATGCTTCCCCTTGGGCCAAGGAGCTGTCCACAGCATGTGTGTGCAAAGGAATTGGATGTGTCAGACCTGCCCAAATGTCTGTGAACTTCTTAAACACTTTCCTTGTATTGCACTGCTAGAGAAGTAGATATTTTGGAAGAGTTGAAAGATACTGTCCTGAATTAAAACTCATGCTTCTCCCCATTTTCTTTCACCTGGGCTTTTAGAATCTTAAAATATCTTACTGAAATCTCACTGCCTTCATATAGGTAAACAACTCTTAGTTGCCATTTATGACAATCACAAGTTAGCCTTTGTTAATGGAGATTGGGAAACAGATAATGCTTATTACCAGTAAAATCCAAATAGGAGCTTATAATATTACTTAAATGTAATTTTTATTTGTGATTAAAACATACAGCACAGGGGTGTTTAAAGTATATTTTTTAAATTATTTTTTCCAGCTAAATACTATTTGTATGATAATTATTTTGACCTGCCAGGAGCGCTCTTGTGTGCAAGAGTTGTGGACAGCTTAGATCAGGTAAGAACTGGATTGTTTGAAAGTTATGTATTGCATTATCTTTTTCTTCCACCACCACATCTCTTGCATGCATTATTAAATGAATACAAATTGGGTATTGAACAGCATCAAGGTCTATTTCTCATTTGGACTGTTCTGTGTTGGACTTACTGTATTAGAGTTGTCTCTGAAGATGATTGTGAGCTACATGGCATGTTCAAAAGAAAAGTTCTTCCACCAGAGGGCACAAATAACTAGGATACTAGTGGAAATGTGCTGTTTCCTCAAGTTTACCCTGTGGTATGCACAATGTAGTTCTTAGAGTCATCTTTAATTATGCTCGATTGTACTTGAAATAAATGTAGTATAAGTTTCCTGAATTTCATGATTTGCTTATTTGCGAGTTGTTAAACAGTGAATGAAGCTTCATTTCATCCTTTTTTAAGCTTGTTTTTGTCCTAAGTACATTGATCTGTGCACACAGATATAAATACACCTCTGGCATAGTATCTTTTAATTTTTTTTCCCTCTGGTAAACAGTAAATTAAATTCTTAAGGTGAAAAAGAAAATTGCTTGAACCTTTTTCAGTGCTTTTTAGGTAGATAGAATGTCCTAAATTCTGCTTTTGTAATTTGGTGATAATTGTTTTGTTGTGTAAAAGAAGATTTGAATGTTTAACTTGCATGCAGCTGGAGGTAGGAGAGGGTTCTTCTCATAGGGTAACTGTGTTGGTGTTAAAAGAGTACTGAGGTAATCTTCTGGCCAAAGCGCTGCAGGCCTGAAAATTGTCAGGGTTTAACCTTGTCTGCAGAGTGAAAATCCAAGCTGTGAGATGAGTGTCTGGGTCTCATTGGATATTAGGTGGCTTGCTGCTTTAGCCTTCACTCCAAAATAGCATGCTGAGTAGATTGCTGCCTAAGTCCAAGTGCTGCGTGAAGAGTTAGCTCATCAGGGAAGCATGCAGGACAGGTGCTCGGTAAGACTCTTAATTTTCTGCCTGATTAATCTCCTCCCCCTAAGCTGTTCACAGCTTAGAAACCTGTTGCAGTTGTGACACCTGTATTGTGTTTACTTTATATTTAATTTAGACTCAGCACAAGTCACTCACTTTTAAAGAGAGAAAGCTCATAGCATATGTGTAGTAAGCTTTCACATCCAGTTACCAGTTTACAGGCTGGAGCGCTGACCCGGGATCAGTGCCATGTTCAGCAAGAGGGAATTAAATCCATGTCATTTCTCCGGAGAGCCACGAGAAGTGGGTCATGCAACCTCTTTATCTCCTAGCAGTACTCAAATATTTTATTGGATGTCAGCCCTGTTTCAGCAAGAGGGTTACAGTAATTCCCTCGAAGGTTAGCATCAGCCCTTTGAGAAAGATGCACGGCAGGAGGTGGTCAGCCTCTCCAGCCCAGAACTTATGCCTGCAAAATGCTGCATCCTAAGGATTAGAAAGCATCGCATTTTCTTCTTCCTCATTTCTAAAAGTAGAGCCTTCTGTATCCTGTTCTATAAGCCTGCCTACGAAGTGATATTTTCTTACCATTTTCAGACAGCATTATGGATTCAGGAAAGCTTTCTACTGGAAGCAGATGCAATAATTACTACATTTGTGTTCAAAATGGGTTTGGACATGAGTTGGATGCTGGACTACCCTGCACTGTTAAAAATCTATCTGTTTTTACTGTTACCAGAACTCTTGCGTGTTTTCAGACAAAGCACGGGAGCTTCCTAGTGGCTTTGATCTTCACACTGATGAGCTAAACAAAACAATACTTTGTCTTGATGGTTCAACTAATAAAATCACATTTTGTAATCACACCAAAATCATGGTGTACTGGATAGCCATGCATACAGTTTTCTGTGCTTTTTGGAATTGGTCAGTACTCCTTTATATCTTGTATGCAGTGGCTGAAGATCTGCAAGAAATTAGTTTAAGTTATTTTAGTCTCCTTTGAGTTCAAATGTTTTGAAGGAAGTATACCCAGTTTTAAACTAGTATCCATCTGTCCTCAGAACAGCACTCCGAGGAGCTTTTGGTTCAGTTCACTGATTTTTTTTTTTAAGAGAAGCAATCAAAAAAACCCAAAACTCCAAAGTAAGGGCTAAGTGAGCCACATAGAGTAGAGTGTGAGGGGAGAAGGCAGGTGAATCTTTCTGTCTTGAGAAGAGTGCTATACATAGCTTTGAATAATCACCCTTGGTTAGCACCCTTGGCTAGCTGAAGCTGACATATGAAGCCTTTTCTCTTTATTAGCTCTTTTATGTATTTCTGTGGCAGTTAGCTATAGGAATGGATTAAAAAAAAACTTCTGAAAGCCACAGCACTGTATTTCCTGCTCTTAACCTGTAGAGCTGATGGATGATAAACAAACTATGCTTGTCAGTTATGCACAAAAGACCTTGTTTGTGTGACTTGCCGATTGTGAAAGTAAAGGCAGACTGTTCTCTGGAAGCCTCCATGACAAGTTTGGACTGAAATAGCAGTTTACTTCGGTATATATAAGCTACATAGTTTCCATTTTTGTTTGGTGCTGATAAGGGTTTGGGCTTGGAGTTTTTTTTCAGTTTCTGAGTGTTTCGCTCTCTACAAAACACCTAATGCTTACAAAATGGCTCAATATTCAGGTATCAGTGTGGGTATCAATACACAGAGAGCAGCAGTGCCCTGAAACTGCTAGCGGTTGCCTTGAAATTTATCCTGATGTAGATGTGGAAGGCCTCTAACAGCATTAAAGAAATACTTTCCATGACTGATAAACTCAAAGACTATACCACCTGCTTTACTGCTGCCAAATTACTGTGTAACTGAGCACCTGTTACGGGCTCTGTAGCTAATCCTCTGCTCTGTAATACAGGCTAGCTCTGTAATTGCATCTCTTTCATTCATCACTACTAAAATTTGTGGTGTTTGAGAGTGCTGTGGGGCTCAGCTGGTTGAGGTTTTCCTCTCCCATGTGAGAGGCTGGAGGGGAAGCTGAGGTCAACTAGAGCTCTGCTGTGCCTGGGAATCTTTCTAAGAATGGCAAGAGCCTGTTCACAAGCATGGATCACCTTCCCCTGTCCTTCTGCCAGAGCTGGGGTTTGGCAGTCTTCGGAGCGCAATGCCATGAAGTGCTGCTCAGTCAGGCTTCTGGATAAGTATTTTATGCCATGTTTGGGTAGGGTTCTTGGCAGAAGGGCATTTCCTCTAAATTATAGGAAAGGGATTTGTCAGTTCTTAAGGTGGAAGGTGATGTGAATGCCAGGCATATTGATAATGTCAACATGCTAATTAAGTTCAGCATCTGCAGCCCTGGGCATTTCTTTTTCCCAAATGTCAGTGGGATGGGATGCTCATTCTGTAAGTTCTGTTACAGCTGATGCCCATTTCGGCTGTAATGTTTTAGAGTTCCTCACAGATATTCAGCATTTCTCCTTTTCCCTTCCTCCTGCCATCGTAACCCTCTAAGAGGGACATAACTTGTCTGCAGTTACCCGCTGTTAATCTGGGAGTTATTGAATCCTGATGTCCTGAATCCTATTGTCTTAAGACTGTCTTACTCCGTATAATTTTTTTAATTCATGGCTTTTCTGTCACTGTTTCAATATGAAAGCTTGTAATAGCTGATACTTGATATAATGACTATGTTCCTTTTGACACTTCCAGCATGATGGTCAGAAAAAATATGACTTCTGGAAGGACATGGTTGCTGCTATCCAACATAATTATAAAATATCAGCTTTTAAAGGTAAGTGGGTTCACTGAAGGCTCACTATTACAGCTGAAAATATTACATGTGCTTGCTGGAGCAAATATGTTTGCAAGTACACTGTTGGCTGCTCAGCACAGCTTTTACTTTTCAAGTTTCTAAGTAGTTGTATAGTAAACACATGTTTTCTTTGGAATAAAACATCTTTATCTTACCTATTTCGGTTTCATTTCACTGCTTTGATAACTTTAATAACATTTCTGATGTACTATTTCACTCAATATTTCAATTTTTATTGCTATTTCAGCTCCATTTAGAAGGACAAATGGTTTCTTACTGTGATTGATATGGTAATGTGGACATCCTTGAACTGTGTTTTGAATCCATTCCTTATGATCTTGTAATGATATATAAAACCCAAAATGAATTGGGGAAAGAAATTCAAGTATTAATATTTGATGGCTATCTTTAGTGCTCTAGTTTTGATTAGAATTCTTCATGTAATATTGACACAATAGAGAGGTTTTGAACTTCCTAACATTTGCAGAGGACCATTTTTTAGTAACAGTGTTTCTACACCCAAAACCAACATTATAATAATGTTATATGAATTAGAGTTGGAAAGCATCTTGTATACTGTTCAGCAAGAAATTATTTTCCTTCCTTCACAGACATTAACTTCAAAGTTACTCTCAGGCATATAAAATAATAAGTTGATAATAAAGATTAACCATTGCTTGTGCATGCAGTTAATTGAAATTATTTTTAACAATATTTCTTTTTAAATGTTTGTATGCAGCTCAGTTCTGAATTCTGCACTACTATTATAATTACCTTGGTTGATGCAACATTCACTAGACACAGGGTGTAGTTTGGACTTTCTTAAAACTCACTTTTTGTTCACAACAGCTGTCCCCCTTGCTGCCCCCAAGCAGCATCTTGTACTGCTTTCAAATGTAATTGACAAAATTGTTTCAGAGAGATTCCAAGCAAAAATGGAAATTGATATCAGGATGCAAATGGTAAAAACCAGCAAGATATTCCCAAACTGCTTTGTTTGTTGTTGTTACTGTTTCCACTGGAGCTTAGAGTGTGATTGGTAATTATGAATTTCCTTGGGAACTCATTTGTTCACAAAATAAATATATCCTTTCTTTTCCACTGATGCAAAATCAACACTAATCAACTGTAATAATTTCTTTAGAATTTTTGTTAATTCTTTTCTTCAAACCATGACAGCTCTTTTTTTTTAAAGGTGTGGATCATGCAACAAAAAGCATCATTTTTAAAAGTGTTCTTTGGAAATTAATGAGATCCAAAAAAAAGCCTAAACTTTGAAGTCATACAATTGCTCAGTTTTATTTATATGTGTCTGCTTGTGTGTGCACTTGGACATATATGTTTATACCTATCAATCAGGTACCTATTTCTATATGTAAATCTGGAATCTGCTAACAACATTTGCGATATGACTTCATCGTTTCTAGTTTCTGTCAGAGGCACATGCATGCATAAGAGTGTTAAAAATACAGGAAAGTGTAGTAAGTGAGAGAAAAAAGTTTTATAGATAAAGCTCAGTGATATCAGAGGCGAAACAATACAGATTATATGCACTACTCGAGTATTGTAATACAAGAAAGTGATATACTCTGTCATGCGTCACTTTGAAAGGTTTCACAGTGGTTTTATTTTCCATTTAATAACATAGTCCAGTAGCTAAAGCACTGAACAGGGAGTCAGAAGAACCAGAGATATTTTCTTCCTGTATCACTTACCAGTGATATTCCTATGGAACATCTCTTTTTGCTTTGGGTCCTTCTGTGATATGAGAATAAGGGCACTAATCTTTTATCACTGCTCACAAAGTGATTTTTTTTCCTCAATTTCACATCTTGCATAATTTCCTGAGGAAACTCTCAAACCTGGATCCCAATACCTACATACCATGAAGCCACAGTTTCTATCATAGCCCAGAATCTGGCCTGAAAACCACAGTCTTTTGACTTAACTCCATGTCTTGTAGAGGTTTTAACCCTTCAGAGAAAAGTAGTGCCCATTAGCAGTTAGTCAAGGTAAAATTTTAAAGGCAAACTTGTTCAGTGGTCAGTTGAGGGGACGCAAAGTTCCCAGCTGGAAACGCGGTCCTAGTGGTGCCATTGTCAGTGGCGGAGCAGAACGACTGACCGCTTTATTTTTTGAAATCCAATGAGTGTTTGCAGTTCACTTTGATTTGTTGTCAGTATGCCCTTGTGTCTCTATGTCCCTTTTCTTTTTCACAGGATTTTTTTGATCATAATCAGGTGTCTGATGGATTTTGCTTTTCATTGTCTTAGCTATGGTAATTGCCTTAGATAATTGCCCTATGATTTTTTTTTGGATGGCTCTTTCAGATAGGCATGATTGTCCTGACTCAGCTCGATAAAGGGTATTAACCCACTCTTCTCCTTGTAAAGAAGTGAAGAACTGAGGCTTGAAAAAGGAAGTGGGTTCCCAAATAGTCTTGTGTTACTTTAGACATTCCATTGTGAAAAATAACTCAAAAATAGAAAAAGAAAGGAAAAATCTATGAAACAATACCATCAGAAAAGCCTAGTGTCAGATAGCAATGAAAATAGATATTTGCAATGTGGTCATTTCTTACCTAGTAATGCCTGCAAGAGAGCTGTCTGCAATTGATATCCCAGCTAAGCATTACATTATTCGAGAATCCATTTTATTCTCAATACTTTTTTCTTATTATTGGAATAGTTTGTGACTGTAAGGTGATTAACATTACCTTGAATGTATTGGATTTAGTGGATGGTTTATAGATAGTAATGCAGAACAATTTTAAAGAAAACATCATGGGACAATGTACTTTACACTATCAGTCTATGTGGATGTATTATGGAATCAAAGTATGCTCTTTAGAGGATTAGTAAGAACCTGAAGTACTGTATAATTTTTCCTTGTGAAAATTTAAAGATTTGATGAATTTTTTGACAGAAAAATCAATGGCTTTTTTAGGGAAATGTTGCCAAATATAACTTCTTAAAGCAGAATTTTGTTAACATTTCTTATCTTAAAGGCTACTTTCTCTCCAGAAGACTTGCCTTTCCCTGTAATTTTCCTAACATTTCTACAAACTGTAGCATCCGTGACTGTATAGTTAATATTATATATTTGAAATATTTTCAATCAGTTTATAAGATTATATGTCATTTTGAAAGTGAAAAGTCATGGCTGCTATGGCAGCAGATTTCATAAATTGCCCGTAACAAGGCTTGTTAGGATACATGTTTTTGATCACAAGTTTATGGTCTTGGCAGAACATAACCAGTCTAGATGTCTGTGATATGTATGTTTTATCTTTAATATACAACTTCAGATATAAGAAACAAAAAGCAAAGATGCTTTTCTGGCCAAAGGAAAATGTTAGTGTGCAAAATATTGTAGTTCCTAATGTTAGTGTAGCAGTAGTTAGATACCTTTATTTGTCTTAATTGTGAAAACTGCACCAAAGAAGCAAGTGAAAAGTAAATTTGTAACATTTATTTGCTGTGTTTTCCAAGTAAATACAGAAGGGATTGTTTGGGTGCTTCATGTTTTTGATCACTTAAGGCTTCAGAAATTTTAGTACTTCTTTGGAAGTGATTTTTTACTATAACAGGCTCTTAAGTTTTCATTTGAATCTCATGTTGGATTTTCTTTCCTTTAATATCCAAGATGCAGAAGAAATAGTGGTTTTGGATGGGCTTTATCTTTAGGTAGATTGCTGATCTTCTTGTAGAGAAAATATTAAAAAACAAACTTAAAAATCTTACAGACCTTCTCAAGGTCTCCTTTGAACTGAAAATCCAAAGCTAAAATCAAAGTATAAGTTGTGCTTTTGCAACAATTTGCTGTATCATCTCTAGCTTTTCACCTTTAAGAGTTGCTTTCTTAGTGACTTAGTATCTGAGACTTAATATGAAAAGACGTAAAAAACCAGGCATGAGGTTCCAAGCTGTAGACTTACTTGAAGTCCCACGTGTTTGAGGAACAAAGACATAAAGAACAAAACCTGATTTAAAGTGGATGGATGGATGGATCATAAGGGTTAGTGAACTATGCTTTTGAGAATGCTGCTTCGGCCCAGTTTCTTCTAAGTTAATTGGAATCACAGGTCAGTGTGGTCCTGAGCTGCTGAACACCAAGCATCTCCAACAATTTCAAGCATGTGCTTTGGCATAGATTTCATATGTGAACTAATGAACCAGAAACCTACTGCCTAGTCATATTTTCCAGTCCCTCTATTTCTTTCTGAAACAAAAGTTCCAAGTTGGTAGAATGGATGGGCAGCAGGATGTGCTATGTTTAAATACTGGGAAACACTGTTGAACTAATGTTCCTTTATTATTTTACTAAATTATAGCCTAAACCACAGGTTTCCTTATCCAGCGGCATTTCAAAAGAGGAAGAAAAAAAATTCTTAAAGTTACTTTCATTGTAGGTCTTTACAGTTTCCAAAATATTATATAGTTTTGCTAATGATGGGTCAACCATCAAGCAAAAGGTATTCTAGCTTTTTTATTAATTCCAGTGTATTATCAAGTATTAAGGATATTGTTCATTTCAAGTGTACACAACCTAACAAGCTGCAAGTTCTGCTTTCATGAAGAAATGGTAATATCACAAAAATTTTAAAGGTAGACCTACATACTTCCTGTACAAGTAATTAAAAGCTTTTGTTTAAAAAGAAAAAAGTATATTTAAGGGTTCATAAAGTTTTGACGTATATGATACTTTTAAAGCATATGAATGGCAACTGTCACTGGAAGAAATGTGTGATCAAACTGTTAAGGTTTCATAATTCCTAAGCTAACTTGTCATAGTAGCATAACAAATTGATGAAATGACAACTTTTTGTGAGACATGTTTGTATGGTAAATATGGTTGTGTCTACTGACTAATTATTGCCATCATCTGATAAATTTACCAAATAAGTCAAATATATTCCTCACATTATTGTGTTTTAAAGGAATGAACTCCTCAGGAAAAAATCAGGGCAAGAACTATCTCCAGTTTTGGGGTGGTAAAGCTGTTCTGTTTTTGTAAGTGTGTCTGCATGCTTGTGAGGATATGTTTTTAAGGTTTGGATTTGGTCAATGTTGCTTTATTGTTCTCTGAATCTTACAGAATGTTAGGAGATTTGAAAATACTGAACTAGTTTGTTGCATCAATGTGCATTAAAGAAAGCCGAATGGATTTTGAGGCTTCAAATCTGGTTGCTTTTTCATATTGAGAAACTTTAGATCTTCAGTAACATGTAATAATTTGTAAATCCACCTTTCTCTAAGGTAGTTATTAATAAGAACAGTAGAACTAAATGAAAACTGTGATTATGATATGGACTCTAATAGAGTTGTCATTCTTGTCTCCTGTTCGACAGCTTAAAAATAAAGCTAGAATGTTCCTGAAGTGTATTGTCCAGCTGTTGAGGTGACTGTGGTGAATTTGAGACCATTTACTTGGAATGAAATGCCTTCAGTTAATTTAAGTATAGTGAAGTATGATCTAGCATCCTTTATTGTGTTATGAGGTGCAATAGTTAGAAATTCTCATTCTCCTTTTAAAAGAAAAAAAAAGGAAAAAAAGACAAAGACTGTGCATTATATTAATTCATAAAATTTTTATGTTGCATTCAGTCAGACAATTAATCATCATTCAAAACAATTTTTAATGACAATTCTCTAAAAACATACAATATTATACTACTATGTTTGAACCACTCTCTTCCACTTTCTCACTTCCTCCTCCATTCCTTTTGCAACATTGAAGTTGCATGAGCTGCTAAGGACAAATCAGAGCAGTACCTGGTTAACACGGTCTGAAGGAGAGTGTGTCAGGACAGGGTAAGTGGGATATTAGATATGAGCAAACAGGAAACCTGAGAAAGAAGAGTGAACATAATCAGAGGAGTAGAGACCATTAGATTCTGAATTGGGCAGTTGGAGCCATACTTGGTCATTCTCCATGAGATCGATGACAGCACTGCCAGAGGCCTGGTCAAGGTATCCTTTCTTGTACTCATCATAGGTGTACATAAGCGGGGAACCATTTTTGTAGAGTGCAACCCAAACATTTGTTCCTTTTGCGTGTACATGGTAGGAGAAATAGTACAGTCCAGGGGTCCTGCAGGTGAAGATTCCTGTTCTGGGGTCATAGTGTTGCTGCCTATTGTACAAGATTTTATCAAATTTGATGGGGACTGTTGCAGCAGGGTAGGCTTTTGAGAGGATGACACTGAAAGCAGATACTGGCATCCCTGTCAGAGCTTGGTTTACTCCTCCTTTTATGAAAGATATCCCTGATAGGTCCCGAGACTCTCCTGCTTTAACATAGCCTTCGGGCATCTGTGGGATTACAGCTTGGCCAGGGGGACCAGGAGGACCTGGGGGGCCAGGCAAGCCAGGCTCACCATTGCTGCCTTTAGGACCAGGGGGTCCAGGTGGTCCCATAGGTCCACTCAAGCCCTTTGTGGAAATGCCTGCTGGGCCCGGCAGTCCTGGTGCTCCTGGCTCGCCCTTTGCACCAGGGACTCCTGGCACGCCAGGGGGGCCGATGGGACCTCTGATCCCAGGTATTCCTGAAGGCCCTCTGGGGCCTGGCTCACCGTTGGTCCCTGGGACTCCCTTGGCTCCTTGTGGACCCATCGGGCCAGGCAGCCCAGGTAGCCCAGCAGGGCCTGTATCACCCTTTGGGCCTGGGAGACCTGCGTGTCCCTTAGGACCAGCAAGACCCTGCTCACCTGGGTATCCTGGTTTTCCCTCTAATCCTGGGAGGCCTCGTTCCCCCTTGGCCCCTGGGAATCCTGGGTGTCCTGCAGGGCCCATGTCACCTTTGGGCCCAGGTAGACCATTCTCACCGGGCAAACCTTTAAGTCCGTGAGGGCCCATGTTCCCGGGTGGCCCGACTGGCCCTGGTTCTCCTGGCACACCAGCTGGACCTTGGTCTCCTTTAGGTCCTGGAAGGCCAGGAGGACCTTCAGGCCCTCTGTGTCCCTTCATCCCTGGCAATCCTGGCTTTCCAAAACCTGGGAGTCCTGGGGATCCGGGCAATCCTGCAGGTCCAGGATGTCCCTTGGCTCCAGGGATACCTGCTGCTCCTGGTGGTCCCATTGGCCCAGGCTTGCCAATGCCAACTTCTCCAGGTTCACCTGGGAGGCCCTGGGGACCTGGGAGACCAACTGCTCCAGGTGCACCTGGAAAACCTCGGTCACCTTTCAGACCTGGCTGACCTGGCAGGCCATTTTCACCGGGCTTCCCTATCCCAGCAGGACCAGGGGGGCCCCGGGGTCCCTGTGGGCCTGGAAGACCCCTGCCACCTGGGCGGCCTGGAATTCCGAATCCGTTTTCTCCCTTTTGTCCATTTATACCTGGGATACCTGGCTCACCCTTCTCACCAGGGGGTCCCCTTGGCCCCTGAGCTCCTGGAGGGCCTTGTGGTCCTGGCTTGCCAGGGACAGTCAGTCCTGCGGGGCCGGGAGTGCCGGGCGGCCCTTGTGGTCCTCTTGCTCCTGGGAGTCCAGCAGGTCCAGGTTCTCCTTTCTCACCATTTAGTCCTCTTGCTCCTGGCTTTCCTGGTAGACCTGGCACTCCTGGCTTTCCGACTGCAGAGAACCCAGGTGGTCCTGGGGGACCAGGGGGCCCTTGGGGACCTGGACTTCCAAACCCTGGCTTTCCTGCAGGACCTGGTTGTCCTCTTGGTCCAGCAGGGCCTGGAGGACCAGGGGGTCCTTGTTCCCCCCTTACCTGCACACCTGTGAGAGAGAGGAAACCAGATCAACCAGGGCATCTACAACATATTTGCAGGCAATGTAGCATGGTGGCAAAATGCATGAAGGGTTAATTTAACTTCAACTACATGGAAGTCAAGTTTCAGCTGCTGTATTTGTCACCGAGAACGTGACATTCAAAGTAAAAGTATTTCACAGCCCTTACAAGTGACAAGTGCAAATTTGTTGGAAATGTGAGATATAAGGCTTCTAGATTTTTTTTTTTTGCTTCAATACATTCAGGATCATCAAAGAACTTAAAAAATGCTGTGCAAGTAGATGCAGACTATTAAGTAAGGAAGGAACAACCCAGACAGAGAGGTAACAGATTGAGCAGGTCATCAGACTTGATGAGTAAAATCACAGGAAGCTGTCTGTGCAGGTGCAGCAGCTTTTCGAAAACAACTTGTTGCTACATTTAAGTAGTGAGAGTTTTGTTCTTCCCTGCCCCCTATTTTCTAAAGTGGCCCATGGCACTAGCTCTTTTGTAAATATATGAATATTTTCAGGTATTGTCTGTCATAAAAATTTCAGACTTTTGTCTGTCATGCAAATTTCACTCTGTGGCAAGGTCACAGGTGGTAATTCATTTTACTGCTGTCACAATTCTGGCATTGTTATGGAGTTTTTTAATACTACTTCATTTTCTTAGTTACCAAAACAGCAGGTGGAGCCACTTAACCAAATGTCACAAATAGAGGAATAAGCAGACACGCTTACTGCTTAGTTTGTGTGTGCTTGGGAGGAGCCTTCAGCTTAATGTTGAAATTGGCATGCTGATTTGCTGGACATTACATTTAAGTTTAACAAGTTTAACACAGATACTGTGAGACTACTTCAATAGTCCTACACTACAAGTGGGAGCTTATAGAACAAAATGGCATATCTATGATGGGTGTTAATTTAAGAAGTAATTTTAAAAATAAAAACTGCAGGATACAAAAAGGAGCCTAAATTCTGTTGTTTTAATAATGGCAACACGTTCTATTGAATGCTTATTTAGAAAGTATTATAGATTGATGAACAATTGCATCAGCTACAATTTTTCCTTTCAGTCTCCCATGAAAAGACCAGTGTTACCTATATATACACACATGAAACTTTGTATATCTATTATATACATATGTACATATGTATAATATTATATACATTATGTATGTATATATTATAGACAATGACTGTTTGGCTGTCTCTTAGATAATAAACTGCATTTTCCAATATGTGGATAGTTTTGTTGAACCAAAAGTGAGGTGAAGGAGGAAACTATTCTTCTGCATATTGTTGGGAGTTTTTAAATAATAGAGGTATGCTTATGAAATACATTTGATTTTGGTTTGTTATTGTATCTGCAAGGTTGCCTTCTTCCTGTATTGACAGGGAAATTGTTCTTATCTAGAAAGTGCAGAGGGTGCATTTTCTTTTCTGCTGATGCATAAAATCAGCACAAATGCATATCAACCTATTTTGCACGTCTTCCTATCTCGTCCTTCTTAAGGCTGTGAACAGGAAGATAGCTGTTAAAATCCTACACATAGAAAACAAGCATGGTGATTTATTTGTGATATATTGACAATTTTTTTTTTTGGGTGGCAAATTGCATCAGACTTTAGCTCAGAGTGTATCTCCTTATTACTTTTACCATATTTTAGATGCAAATATCAGTCCTCGGTTCACAGAGCTGCCAATTTTGGCTAAGATGTTAAAGGCATTGTCAGCACTCATGTTGTTATAGAGATTTTCTGTGAGCTATATTGCCCTGAAGTTGTGCTGCTTTTAGATTAAAATTGTAATTTTAATTGTGCTGTCTAAAAACAATGGTTATTCCTCTGAGGAGAGGACTGCTAAATCTATTAATGAAGTAGAATTTATACCAAGAACATTGAAGTATTGATTGGCTACTCTTTTACATGTCTCAGCACATACCTTGAGGCAAAATTGCTTTACATTTTCTAGTGCCATCAAACCCCATATGTGTATTGAATTAAATATGTAAACTTTAACATAACCTGCAGTAAAGGCTTATTTAAGCATTGCTGAATAGTGAGACTTCATTCAATTATTGTTTTCAGCTTGGGCTTTTCAAATATTTCAAGCCAAAGAGATACTGGTTTAAAAACTATGTTCTGGAGAGCTGTCAAGACCAAGATTTTTTAAACAATTTCACCAAACTAGATGAAGCCTTGATAGGCTTTGGTTGCCAACAGAAATTGTGTGGTCTGTTTTATGTTGTCCTGACTCACCAGTTTGGGTTTAGACTGAAATTTCAGTTCCAGGCTGCTTTTTGACAAAGCTATACAAAGCAAAAAGATAATTTATTGGTAGCTATATCTATAGAAGTCAGTGTTTGGCGATCAAATTGGAAAAGTAAGCTGTGATAAAAAGCTTGCCATTGCTACTTCAGATACTTGCAAATGGAACAAATCAATAGAAAAAAGCTGGATTCATTTGCTCCTGTTTTAGGAGGCTCCTCTTTTATTCTTCCAAGATCATTTCAGATTAGAAGTGATGATCTCCAGCAGTCTTGCCTCTTTAAATTCTTCTAAAAACGCCCTATAGGATGCTTGTTTTCCAGACTCAGGAATAACAGTCCTTCTGCAATGCTTGCTCACCAAATCAAAATCTGTCAAGCACTTGTGAATGACTGGACTCGCATATCTGTAAAAATGTAGGCTGTTCCTGCTGTTGAGGTGTAGTATATATAGTCTTCTGTTACATTTCCTAAATTGAGAGCATTTTGTACTTCTCAAGTTCTGATATAATAATTCTCATTCTAAATATGAATTTTCACGCACATTAGATTCTGTGTTTGCATACAAAGTGAAAATTTAGCTCAGGACAATTCATTTTTCACTTTCACACTATTTTCTGTCTACCCTGATTCTTGCTTAATTTGTTGCTGGTTCCCCCCTTCCCAAATGTTTTCTGTACAGGGGGAAATAAGAACCTCTATTAAAAGTAGTGAGAGTGAAGTATGGTAGAGGATAGCCAAGTAAATATTATACTTCACTTAAAAATAGTATAAATATGTAAATTATTCTGAGTAAAGTCATGGAAAAACACAAGAAAAGTTAAGGAGGAAGGAAGTGAAGCATTAAACTCAGTGAGAATTTTTGTTGTATCTGCATGTACCTAGATTTGATCCAGGAGTCTTAGGGTTCCAGGAAGTCCTTGTGCTGAATAAGACAAGGGATGAAACTATGACAATATTTTGGTACAGCCCAGGAGAGTATTTTGGGAGTAAGGGTCCCAGCCATGCTGCTCTCACTTGTTTCTCCCTGCAGGGATTCTTGGAGCCTGTGGGTTGGAGCTGATTGGTGTGGGGCCAGTGCTGCCACCAGCTGCTGTGAGAGCAGAGTGTCTTTGGGCTCCATGTGTGTTGCTCATGATCAGACAGTCCATAGCATCTGTGTGCAGAACTATTCTGAATCAAAACACCCAAATGAGGGTAATGTGGATGCAATGTCCTGAGCAGCAATTCTGCTCTCTGGACTTGCCCATGTCCTTTTTCTAGTGAAGAGAAGCTTATTTGCTAATGCCCAAGTATGATTACTACAACTAAAAGTGGATGAGATACAGCAAAAAAAGAAAACTATTTTGAATAGCCTGATGATGTCTGAAAGAAAATAATACTATTCTCAGGGGGTAAGGTAGGATATTTACAAGGAAGATTCACTAGTGATTTTAGTGATGACTATTTTGAATAGTCATTATGGATCAGAAGCTTTGAGTTCAAGTTTTTTGAAGAAGATGTTGGCCTAAGTATGGAAAAATAAAACAGAACTCAAATAGTTGCAAACATTAGGGATAGCCACCTGTTCATCTTAAAGAGACAGAGAGCATAACCAGAAATAAGATGAAACAATATAGCATTGCACTTATGTATTGCCTGTCCAAGCTGCTATAAGACTGATTTATGCAATGAAGAGGGTTTTTAAAATATACTAAAGCTAGAATTGTTATATTGCTATGTGCTTATCCTGATAATTAAAGCATAAGCTTAAATCACTCATGAAAAACTATATAGAAGTTTATGACACATTTTTACAACTATGTATAATTTTATTTTGTCTTTTTAGGCCTTATATGGGTCTTCATTTGCCCATATATATCATGTATATATTTAAATTCACACCTAAGGTCTGTTTTGCATACAGATAACATGACAAAATATGTAAAAATTCTTCCTGAATGTAGGTAAGCTTTAGGTGACAGGTCTGTTTCTAGAAACCCGAGTGCTGAATCAAGAAATTAATAATTAGCATGTTGTACATCATTATGTACAAAGTCATGCTATGTTACTCCCACTATTGAAGCAGAGATCTGGAGCTTTGTTTCTGCTCTATATGCCTTTTGTGTTTATTGTGTAAAACATTTGTGTGGCAGGTGTGCATCTTTGTCAGTAGGAGGCAACTCTAGAGCCACTGTAAATTCTTTCTGCAGTGATAAAATCACTTCAATAAACCTGAATTGTTAGTGAAATTTAAATATCAGTAGTATAAGCAAAGAGCCTTTGTTCATGTATTGAACCTCTAGGAATAATTGTGTTAGTTTATTATGAAAAAATAGCAAACTTACCTTGACTCTTTACATTGTATGGTAGAAAATGTGGCCCCTTGATGCTGGATTGTTTCTGATATCGCTCAGAATAATATCCATCACCACCGTGGACAATGTTCAGACAGAACAGCAGCAGTAAAGATACTTGTAAATGCATCTTCCCAAATTGGTTCTGTGTTAGAAAAGGTAGAGAAAGTTTGTTGTAAAGAAAAGCTTTTTAGCTCTGGTTTTGGAGATGAGTTTTCTTACATTATTGGTATTAAAAGTAACAATATTTTGTGCTTACTTCCATCTGCTTTCACTAGTTTTGAAAACTGCTCTAAGAAAAAGGGAATCAGCATTGCTATCACCTTGAATGATGGAGCTGTTGCATGGATAGATTAGAGGCAATAGTCTCACTCTTAGGAAAAGAATAATTTTGATTGGATGGCAGTCTATTCAGGACAACAGTATTCAGAAATAGTTTTATTTTAACTAGACCTCCAAAGTAAGTTCAGGAGCTCCATACAGCAAAACTCCTGAAAAGAAGAGAAGTTTTTAGTGAAAATACATAAACACTTCCATGATCTTACTACCTCTGTCTAATGCTGTAGCAAATGAAGGATGAAGTCCTGGTTTCTTCAACATCAGTGGCAAAAATCTCAGCAAGGTTTTTACCTGTAGCCTTACAAAGAGCCCCAGTGGCATGAGGGTGCTTTCACTGGTTCTTAAATATCAACCCTCTTCCCTCCCCAGACAGAAAACAGGCATCCTGAAGTTACCTTCAAAACCAAAGAGAATAAAACAAAGTTGTGACATACCAAAATGTTGTGGAGCTCCAATGCAGAGTGGTAGAGGAGTGAATCCTCCTCTACTAAGGAGTTCTGCCACTGGTGAGTGAGCAGAAGCTGATGATTTCAAGTGCCACCCTTGAGTATTTATCTGGTTTTCCCCTTAGTTGGGTGACTGCTGGACATAAGCTCCTCCCCCAAAATCTGTAAGCAGTAATTACCTGTGTGTGTATAAGTGTGTTTTTTAGGGGTGGGGGAGAGCTATTTTGGGCAGTCATCCTAGATTCTCTTAATTTTTTTTTTTGTTAGTGTTTTTTTTCTCATTATTTTATTGGATTTCTTATTATTTATGAGATTGTATTGCTCATAACTTGTTTTTCCTAAAATTTTTTGGCCCCTCTGTTTTAGGAATTGATAAAGGTAACACTGGGAGAAATCATGAACTAGTAAGTAAGGTTGGTAATTCCAAGTGTTCATTTAAGTTTCTCTGTAAATGTTTTAAGGAAAGACCTATACATTTTGAACTTTGGTGAGCTGTTATTTTCAGGAGTAACCTCACTAAAGTTTGTAGAGACCATTTATGTGAGTAACTAAGGACTATTTATGTGAGTAATTGTCCAATGGGATACAAGTGAGAAATTTCAAATCAATTAAGATATTAATAACAGAGTTGTCAGAGAGCCTGATTACAATTAGGCAGTTATTTAAGGAGATTATCTTCATGTTATACCTCTACACTTCTGTGTTCATGTTTGAGGCATACTACTACACATATAATGCAAGTAATGTTTCTGTATTATGAAATCTTGAAATGTGGGTTTACTTACAGAATGAAAACTTCATTGTGTCCAGTTATAACAAATGTACTGAAATCCACCCTGCTTTATTTTGCAAATGTTAACACAGGATGATGTTTGGGGGTTTCAGTTTAGTAAATTTAAACTGATGCTGGCTTTAGTGTTGGTGGATCAAACCTGGTTATAGTTTTAGCTCTTTAAGAGATTTTGTTAAACTGGTTTTGCTTAATGGACTGTACCCACACACTGCAACTTCTGATTTATAATAAATCTTACATGATTCAGCATTGCTTTATTGAAGTTCAGTCCTAAATAGGCAGTAACTCTCAGTCATTGGATTGTTTGTGACTCTGAATAATATTTTAAAACTGAAGGTTAAAGTAAGAGGCAAGAAACTAGTTTTCTGATTAAGGGTGAAACTGTAGAATTAAATATGTAGTGCACTTTCCTTTAAGAAAAAACACCTACATATAAATTATCTGTGTATTGAAGCTCTTCTGCCAATTGCAGATTTCTTTGATATTCATGTATGTATTCAATTTTGTAGGAGTTATAGGTATACTAATAAATAATGTGTATTACTGTCAATTCTCATGCATGGTAGGTACAGAAGGAACACCTGTTACTGTTCCAACCAAAAGACTGAGCTGGTGGCCCTGAACCCTGTGGCTATCCTCTGGAATGACAGGTTAACGTGGGCTGAATTTTACCTGCTCCATGTCTTTGTTTAATTCCACAGTCTTCAGCTTTTTGGCTTTTGTGTATTATGGCAAACATCCTAGAACATAAGTTACTGTACTGAAAGGGACCAATGGACCATCAAGTCTGTTCTGCTTCCAGTTGTGCTAATACCTTTGCTTAGTAGAGGACTAGATTAATGTTTTAACTTACACTAATAAGTGCAATAATTTATTCAATGTATTGTTGAACAGTTTTTTTTTTTCTATTCTTAGCCATCCTCTAAAAGACACTGTTCTTGTACTGTTTTTGTAAATAACTCTTTTTGCTGCAGGGGTCTTCAGACTAAAGCCTGCTTTCTCCATTAAGCTTGCATGCCTGACCTGGTCAGTGATTTTCAGAGAGTTTGCATATCTGAGATTACATTGTTGCTCCCCACATATGTATTCAGTTTCTTCTAGTCTTTCAGAGAAAGAAACTGTCCTCAGGTTTTTTGTGTGACTTCTCAAGGTTCTCTATTTTAAAAATTAGTCTCTATAAACTCGAATGAGGATCCAGTCATCCACTTTTGACGAAAGTAGCAAATATATGGGCATAAAGTTTATTTCCTCCTTGAAAAAACACAGCTTCAGCACCTTTTTTGGTTTGTATAAATCCAAAAATAGCTTTTGATTTTTTCAAGTATTTAAATATACAGCCTTCAGTGGGAAGTGTGGTTGTTGCTAATTTGATAATATTTGGTTAAGAACAGCAGGCGACAGTTTCATGCACACAACAGTTTTGTGCTAATTTCTTGCCTAATTCATAAATACCCCCAGAGCAGGCACACTTGTGTTACAAAAGCACCAATAATTCACATTGATATTTGCCCAGCAGCCTCACTTCCTGCCTCTTAGCTCCTTCTGGGCAGGAAGGTGAATAGTCTCTATGTGTGTCTGCATAAATAGGGATGATTGTGGGGTCAAAAGGTATATACAGGCAAACCTGTTGTCCTTGTGATTAAACTGAGCTCCACCCTATTGTGCTATCTTACTTCACTTCTTTGGCTTGAGGTTTTGTTTTTTGTGCGTGTGGGAAGTTGAGGTAGAATTGGAGTTCACAGGTTTTGTATGTTTTCCCTGCTCCTGTGGCTATTTCTTATTGACAGAGCACTAACAGGCATTTAGTGCTAAGTGTGCGTATGAAAGGTGTGCTGTGGTATGTATTTGCCCTTGCAAAAATATGTGCAACAGACACACTTGTGTATCTCTATATACAGTATCAGCACATTGTAAACTAGAAAGGTTGTTTGCAAAGCTGTTCTCAAAATACAAACCTTCAGATACTTTTGTTTTATATTAAGAAGTTTAGAAAGTTGTTTTTGCTTACAAACGAAGGTGTCTTCACTCCCTCCTTCCCACAAATAGGGGAAGTAATAGTCAGGAATAAAATTTGATCCATTCTGCTACTTCAGAACTTCCTTTTTAGTAGTGTAGTAGTAGTAGTGTGCTGGCAGCATCTTCCCATTTAAAGGTAGTCACATTATGGCGATGCAATAGCTGAAGTCCTAAGTTTAACTGCAAAAAAGACTCCAAATAGTCTGTATGGGCCACGTGAATGGTACTGAAGTCAAAGCCTCCAGTGCCATTTGCAGCACTCTGCTGTGTTCCATGACATTTGCTGACTAGGTGTTCAGATTGTTGTTGAATGTTGCTGGAAAGCCTGCACTTACTCATGCTTTCCAAAATCCCTTTTTGCTTTGGTCTCTTACTCCCTCAGAGTCAGTGGAAACGTGTAGCATGGAAGTGACACCATGATTTGGGAAATGGGAACTGACTTCCACCACAACCCTGGAAGTTACTCACAAAGTGACTTTGAGTGAGTCCCACAACAAGCAACTCCTTACAAGGAAGAGGCGTAGAACGTCTTAATTAAACATAAATTGTAATATAACAATAAACCACTCCCTGTCATGCATCCTTCAATTAAAAAAAAGAAAGCTGAGAAGCAAAACTCCAGAATGGCTTGTGCTAGGTCCTTGCAGTAGCTGGGAACTGGCCAGTTATGTTCTTGATGCTGAGGATACTCAATGAGAGTATATTTATTGTTTGACTTGGAGTATGTGATCTTAATTTTTGAACCATCTAAGCACAAACCCTGATCTTAGTTTCAAATAACAGAGTTCTCTGAAAGTAATAACTCACAACTTAAACTTGAAATATGTCTTGTTTTTAATAATTGGTCTTTAGTCTTAATCCTGACTTTTTTTCTTCAAATTGCTGTTATAGGTTATAATTACTGTTTGTGGTAATAAATGGTACTCAAGGAACCTGGTCTGTGGAGGGGTGTTTACTCTCTTTATTTGGATTAGTAATCTCAGTTGTGAAGAAAGAGTCAAGAAAGTGCTGGTGGGAGATTTTTCCTTTAATTTAAAAAGTGGACTGAAAAATGGGGAGTAATTTGTTACTGGCCATATAAAATCAAAACACTGTCAGCAACAGGACACAGTGCTTTTGCTGCTTCTGGCTCAGGTCCAATTTTCTTACCTGCTTGAAGTAATCTTGAAGAATGTCCTCATCTGTGACTAGTTTTCTTCTATTAAAATGCTTGTACCCAAAACATATGGTAGTTTTGGAAAGGACTCTAACAGCAAAGTACTCTAACAGCAAAGGACTCTAACAGCTTCTAGCACCATCTCTGGTGAATGAATTCTCCAGTCTCCAATTTTAAGTTTTCGAAGAAAGGTGTTTAAGAGTTTCCACAAGAAGTTTGAAAGCCTGCCATGAAATTAAAGGAATAATTGGATTTCTAGTTTGTGGTGTGCTTTATGGCACTTTGGAAACTTCTAAATCATGTCAACTCCATGGTTTAAAGCTGTTCTCTATCCCTTTCTGTCACACAGTGGTGAGAAGTGTTCTCATCCTCCCACTATAGCAGCCAGGTAAGGCCTCAGTGGGAGTGCAGAGCAGCAAAGTGTTCCACTGAACCTGACGGGCCAAGCTAATACAGAGGGGTTCCAGCTTTTTATTGCCTATGGTCAAATGGACACAAAGGAATAGGTAAAAGGAAAATTTGTTAGCTTGATAGCTATGGGAAATATGGGTGGTTGTTTTTTTGTTTTGTTGCTGTTTGTTATGCTTTGTATTTGAATATAGAATATTTGTATATTCTATTTACATGGAGGGTATTTTCTATTCCAATGCTAGCTGCTTGGACTGCCCAGGACTAGAAAACATCTTGGTGAAGGAAATATTTACCTTTGTAATTGAAAAATAAATAAGATTTATTTTGAGTTTTAGAATGCATGCCGTCTTTTTTAATTAAGAGGCTTGTTAAGCTAGTGTGTGGGGCTGTGCAGCCCTATCTGTATCTATATTTTGATATATAATAAAGAATTCTCTTTAAACAAACAAAGCAAAACAAATTTTGTTACTCCTACAGTCCTGTTGTAGTCTTTTTATAGACTTTAAGTCCTTATACGCTTTTAACACTTGTAATTGTGGTTGAGTAAATGTCCTCCTTTCAAGTAGTAATGGAAAGATGGTGTGTATTTTTTCTGGCACTGCAAAACTGACTGCTGACCAGTTTGTTCTGTTCAGCTCAAGTAACTGTTGATCACAAGAGCTCTATTTAGTGTAGCAATATATTTAAATAGATGACACCCAGTTAAATATTTATCGTTGTATTCTGACTGAGTTAACTTGCAGGGACACTGAATAACCATGTTGAAACCTCAAGAGAAGATGTGTTCTACATAGCTTATAGAGAAAGCTTTGAGACAGACATGAATTTTTGATGAAACAGTCCTCTGAGACAAACAGTATTACTGGTTATTGCTTTCGAACAGCACTACATTGTTTATCACCATGTTTGCTAGGATTGTATGAAGATATGACAATCCTCACCCACCTTAGAGAATTTATGGTAACTGAGTAAAAGATGCCAAAGAGAAGTACTGGTGTTAGAAAAGATGTTTTCCTTGGATATCCTGTTGCCTGACCTTATTCTGCCCTCATTTTTATTTCTCCCTCCCTTGCTTCTGAAAGTAAAAACAACAAATACTGTTTAAATGAATAAATTAATTTGCAACTCCTATCAGGTATGTGGTTTAATTGAAAACCAATCAGTTTCAAGATACTAAAAAGACAAAGCTGGGTTTATATATTAAATATTCATCCTTTCTTTCACAAATGCTTTTCTAATTAATTAGTGTAAATGTTTAATTATATGAAATTTTGTATTTTCACTAGTTCTGTTTAAAACGGCAGACATGCAACTGATGACAGGACTTGCATGAAGAAAAAGAGCAGAAGTATTTCATTAACTTGTTGTACAGTTCAGGAAAATAAAATTTCCAGGATCCTGGTCACTGAATAGCCTGAGTAAATGCAAAGATTTTGCTTTGGATTTTGACAAGGGAGTTCCACAAAACTCTTTCTGGAGCTACTTAAACATAACCAGATGGAGAGGTTTCTAGTCCATTCTAGCTGAAGATGCTCATTTTCAGCCTTTTGGTTCATGTTGATTGCACTCCTAGTTGTGTCAATGCAATGGTTTATAAAACATTTCTTTAAGAATTTGATTTGGATTAAAATCAGACTTTCTTGGGAGTGATGGAGGATGGAGGCTTGTTTTCTGTACGTCCATGTCATTTCACAGTATGTTTAAAACTATTTTTAAATATGTTAAATAGATCATTAGTCTTTAAAAATTGCTGCAAGTCTTCTTTCTATTTTAGTAAGTACCTGATGTTCTTGTTTAAAAAGAGCATTCACATAGAAATGTAAATACGCTAAGTAGTCATATTTTCCCAGTGAGGACTATTTTTATTCTTTTTTTTTAATTCATGCTCTTTTTACTGATTTTTATTAGATTATTTAATATCTTTCTCTACCTCTGTGCTTGCTGGACTCAAGGTTTCTGTCAGAGTGCCCTGAACCACAGCGAATAAAGTAGAAATCATGGAAAAAAAGAATGAGAACCATTTCTGCTATCCCAAAGGTGAAAAAGTTCATGCAGCTTCCTTTGGTATCCCATAATTAGGGGAATCTTCCAAATACTTGGTCAAAAATAGGTGTAACTGAGCTACTTTTTCAAGTGTAGCCACTGGAGCATGTAGTCAGCCTGCTGAATAGTCTCATTCATTGACTATACTACCTGCTGTGGTTTGGACAATTGGCACAGAGTTGTTTTTAAACTTCATGTTTAAAGACAGGTGCCAATGGGGGAAATCCAGACTTTTACAACCAGAACAAATAAAAAGCTGTCTGAGTTCATTTTAAAAATAAGGGGTTTGTTTGTTTTATTAAGTCTGGAATTTTAAATATTGCTGTTTTGTTTTAATTTATTTAAATTGAAACTTTGAAACATTCTTTTGGTGGGTGCATGTGCATAAGGCGGGTGCGAGTCCTGTGAGGAATAGTTGATGAGTAGTTGAACTTGTTTAGCCTGGAGAAAAGAGCCTCAGGAGGGACCTTTTTTTGCTCTACAACTACCTGAAAAGAAGTTAGAGTGGGTTCCAGTGTCTTTTCCTAAGTGGAGAGTGATACAATAAGAGGAAATGGCCTCAAATTGCACCAGGAGAGTGTTCGATTGGATATTAGGACAAATTTCTTTACCAAAAAGTTTGTCACGCATTGGAACAGACTGCCCAGGGAAGGAGTGGAGTCACCATTCCTGGAGGTATTGAAAGACCCGTGGATGTGGTGCTTAGGGACATGGTTGGACTCACTCATGGTGCTGAGTTAATGGTTGGGCTAGATGATCCTAAAGTCTTGTGAAATCTAAATGATTCTATGATTCTGTATAAATTTTTTATACTATCTCACTTATACAAAATAAGCTTGAGTCCGTGAAGCCTAAGTGTTCCTAATATTAGTAATAGACTAGTTTTCATTTCAATTAGCTGAAACTGAATTTTTACAAGCATTGTATTGTCACATAGGAGAGTCAGAATTACTTGCTTTTAATGAAGTGCTAATGCAGTGTCAGCCCTGTCACAGAAAACCTACAAAGTTTTATAGGTGACATTTGCTGTATTACCTGACTCAAATCACGAGTTTCAGTTTTTCCTGTAGGACATCTGCCTCCATAGGAGGAATACCACATGAATATGAGGGATGATCTCTTTTTATGAACTTTACTAGTAGTCTTTTGCATTCAAAGCTTTGAGGACCAAAAGAGAGTTATATAA
This sequence comes from Zonotrichia albicollis, assembly GCF_047830755.1. Lineage (NCBI taxonomy): Eukaryota > Metazoa > Chordata > Aves > Passeriformes > Passerellidae > Zonotrichia > Zonotrichia albicollis. The sequence continues at coordinate 77,106,113 of NC_133821.1, read as the reverse complement.
AGAGACTCATATGTGAAACAGATACTTTCCAAACAACTGATACAAAAACATGTGAAGATACCAAGAAAGATAGGGACTCCTGAACTCATGACAGGCAGCCTGATCAGATTTCATCGTGTTTCCAGTTTCCCTGCTGATACTGCACTGAATGATGAAAAAACAAAATTTAAAACTGGACTGCTGCTGGAGGTGATGTGAAATGACTTCTGCACCCATTGACAGTGATCTCCACAGATCACAGATACTCCATCAGTGTAATTCTGCTGCATACAAAAGGGGGGATAGGAAATGGGCTAAGGAGGGAAAGACTCATTTATCCATGTCAAATAGTCAAATCACGAATTGTGATGTGAATTGTATGATTATCTCATGCAACATCTCTCTGAAAAATGTCTTGTAGAACTTTTGGGTTTATCCTCCAAAAAGCTATGAATTCCAGTTTAAAAGCTACTGTGTTTGTCTTCAGTGTGGAAAAGTATCTTATGATGATTAGGGGGAGGACTTTTTAACAGTAGAAAATAAGAGTTGCTCTAAATTAGTTTTCAACCGAAAATAAGTGTGGAATCTGGGAAGCTATGGCTAAAGTAAATGCTGTTATTTGATGTAACATCTATGCTAGTGTCATTACATCATTTAACAATAAATCTGGTACATTCAATTCATTGGTTCTATTGCCATTGCATGGCTTATCCAATTAGTGTCTGGTTATCCCTTGCTGCATGAGAAACAAGGCAAGGTTCTATCTTTATATGTACATATTTGTAATCTCATTCTGCATGCCTGCTTTCCCTTTTTTTAAAGATACTTCACATTTTTCTAGCAATAGACTTCAGTATTAGATTTAGATGTAGTAGATTCAAAAAGAAGCCTTATATACAGAAGATCCATCTGCAAATTCAGTAGAAGTTAAAAGAATGAGATTTAGAATTTTATTTTTTGATGGAAACTCTTTTCATTTACCTGCTTGAAATATTTTTAAACAAAGCTGAGAATCTTGAAACAGTCTCCTTATTTCAGGAAATAAGCATAACATTGTTTGTCTGTTGAAATATTAGTTCACCAAGAATGCATGTTAGTTCATTCAGAGAGAGCTCATTGTTTCAAAAAATAGACCACCTGTGTCTGTAGACCTGTGGTGGGATGTGTTTGCTTACTTAAATATTAGTAAGTAAAAGCAAAATTAAAATGCTAGAATATTTTTCTCCTGTTTCCTTTTTATACCTGTCTAAATCCTGATCTTTTTTGGTATGTCCTGTGTACATAAATTGTATTTAAAAATTGGCTTTCATAGTTGGATTCCACCTTTGGCTATGCTGATGACCACAGGATGTTTACATGAACTATGGCAGACTTTTCCCTCTGAGCCTCCCCTGCAGTGCTATATCCCTGAGACACTCAAGTCGTTTAGAACAGGGGGTTTTGTTTGTTTGTGCACCAATAGCTTGCAGGTACTTTAAGGGAAGGTATATTTAGGCTGATCACATAGGGAGTGCCAACACTGTTGGAAAACTGAGCTGGCCAAGAGCATGAGCAGAATTTATTTGATATGTGAATTAATCTCTGGTCAACCTTACAAATTATTTAATACCAATATAGGATAATTTTACTACCTTTACCAGTTTCTAGAGATACCAGATACCAAAAAATAAGACAAACTTTTGCATTGACAAAGCAAGATTGTTTTACGAACTTAATTGGAATAGTGGACACAGTTGTGTCACATTATTTCTAAAACTGATTGGAATGTTTAAACTTCTACTGGATCATCTTTTAGAAGGAGAGAAATATTTCAATGTAAAAGTTTATATTCTTTTAAGAAAACAATCTGAAGTTTCCGGAGAATTTGATTAGGAGCTGTTGTAGTGATGCTACCCATGAATCTCACAGGGCTCAGTGGTCTCTTGGGAGCACAGAGACCATTGGTCTCTGTGACCAATCTTGGCGTTTTGATATGTAAAAATCAAAAATAGTCATAGATGAAAAGGACCTGTTTCTGTTGAGACTTGGCAGATATAGTCAGCAAGTTAAAATTTCAGTATTTTTAAACCATTTTTCATGCAGGATAATGCAGGATGCACTACCTGAGGGCAAACTGCCTCATGGCATTTGTTCAAACTGCTGGCAGAAGCCTCTGTCCAAAGTTGTTAAAATGCTTCTTAGAATCCTTCATTCCTAAGTTACCTGAAGGACAAATATGACCCCTCGTACACAGGTGGTTTTTTGTGTCTAGTAGTTGGGAAAAGTTGGCTTGCATACTTGCATACAACTGCAAAAAAGTGATGGTCAGCAAGACTATGTTTTGTGTTTGGAGTTATTTTATGGCTTACATCTAAAATGTCTGCTTGAAATAAAACATGATTTTTCCAAGTTATACTAATGTTCAGGAAAGGACTTCAGGCTGTCCAAGTCTCAACCATCAGCTTATAATCAAGGCCTGATGGCATCTAATTACATTTCAGGTAACTGCACAGTGGCTGGCCTGTGAAGTAAAATATTCCTGTTTTGGCACTGGTTTATGCAAATGCGGCTTCTGATGTTTTTGCAAGGACATATATGCCCTAAGTCTTTATTTAACAGAAAATGAATTTATAAACAGAGTCTAACAGGTTCTGAGTTTCTGCAGTGAAGCTTATGGCCCATTAAAGCTTAATCTGCTCCCTATACCCTACAGCGCAGCATTTTTCCTTGACTTCTGTATTTATGCCGCATGCCTGGAAGGCACATAGGAAGCATCTCAAGTTTCTGTTCTTGTGCTTGGAGGACAAAGTAAATGTGATTCTATTCTGTCACTGCCTTTTCCAAAAGAAACACAATCTGTTTCTTTTGGAGAGTGCTCCATTAAGCAGTTAAGTAGATGGGAGGTCTTGATGCTGAAGGTGTAGATAAGCTCTTTGGGGCATTTAGCTGCCAAACTCTAACAAGCCTTTATTGTACAAATGCAATCAGAAATTTGTAATAATTGCATAAAATTTTGTGGTAGTGGCAGATTGGATATTTTGCACATTGTACCCCTATGTCCCAAATCCAAACCTATGGAAAGAATTCATGCCTTGGAGCTGCTTTGCAAGATGTATGTACAGGACCAGGGTAGAAACCTTTTTTCCTGACTTTTTATTAAAGGATGACCAAACAGTTTTAAACAAATATTTTTGAAAAAGCCAAAAGCATGAGGTATAAGAAATTACAGTTATTGCATGAATGAAGTATTGAGTTGGACTGGTGAAAATTTGGCAGTATTTTATCAGAAAACCCAATCCTGATGAAACACAGTTCACACTAAAGATTAATTATATATATTTTCTGTTATAACATCAGGTAATTATTTTAATGCTAAACTCTTTTATGCTTTACAATTTAGGGCATTGGGGTTTTTCTAAGGAAAACTATTTTCACAGTCTTTGCTTTTTATTTTTAAACACATAGTATTTCATTTTGTTATTAAAAGCTGTTTGATCTACAAAAACTGATATTGAAAGTTGTAGACTATCACTCAATTGCCATGAATTACAATGAAATCTTCCCAAGGAAAAAAGTGCCAAGAATACAGGTGTTTCATATGTCCTTTATAGTACTGTAATTTAAAGCATGATCTCTTGTTATCTCTGTTGTCTTGTTCAGAGACTTGTTTCCTTACTGGTAACTGTATCCCTCTGAGATCCTCTTGCCAAACAGATGCTAGGAGTAAGAAATTAGTGCTTTGGAAAAGTTGAAACTCACAAATAAACTAGCTTCAGGCTTGTCATCTCCTCATAAAGGCATTTCTTTCCTTCTTCATCCCGGATTATTTATCAAGTTTGCACTTGGAGGACCTTTTAAAGATGAGTACTGCAATGTTCCTGGCTCTTTTTGAAGAACAGTAGATTTATTTATTTTTTTTAGTATGAAAAACAGTGGCAAAGACCATAAGAACTGTATTTTTTAATTCTGTTTTCCCAAGATCTGTCATTTGTTTTTCTTAGTCCAGAACAGAATGTTTGCTCTGAATTTCAGTTATTGTCACTTTAAATGACAAAAATTTAGAAAAAACTTTCTGCATTCTCTGTGGTTTGGAGCTGATTGGACTGTTATTGTTACCCTCCTGTGTATATCAGAATAAACTGTAGAAAACTATGTTTAAGAATATCAATATATCTTTTGGTTTGCATCCCACGGGGATGCTTTCTGAAACTGGTTGGTCATTACAACATGGAAGTACAGAGAGAAGATTAGATTTTTAAAACACTGCATATGTGTGCATATTTGATTCTTTTTAAGGCTCTTTTAGGTCCTTTTCCCCCTGCACTTTGTTTCATTATGGATAGTGTGATTAGGCAGGGATTAAGGATTGTCTGGATTACACAGACCTCCAGCTTTTCTTAGTGTCCTCATGACAGGAATCTTGCATGCCAAAGGCATATATATTATGGAGAATATAACCCTGAAAGGGATTTGAGTAGCTGTGGCTATTGCAAAGAGTCCTGTCTCACATCAGTTAAAATGATTCCTGTAGAAACTGCTGCCTTATTAGCCACCACACATTCTGGAGTAAGTTTTGAGGGTGTTGGAAGTACTCACAATATTACCTCTGTTTAGGCAGTGCAACATTTAAGCCCATGTCCCAGATAGCCTCATCATAGGTGAGGCATCCTCTGAATACCACTTTTACAGAGGCAACTAACTGCTGTCCTCAGATGAGGCTGGAGATAAGAACTCATTATTTCCTCCAGTGACTGACTGATGTATTCTGACACTCAATATTCTGTCAGTTAGAAATCCATTCTTAAGTATCTGATTGTGCCATCATTTATGTACTTATTATATGTATTATTATTCAGTACTGAATGCTCTGTAATGCCTGCATCTTTCTGCATCTGGCCCTTAATGTCTGATGATGATGAATGGTGTCCACTGCCTGTAGGCAGAATGACCCAAAAGGACTAAATCAAGCCAGATGCTGTCCACATTTTAGTCAAACCTTCCTAAAATGCACTTGTAAGTACCTTCGTTGGTGGAGGATGATAAGATTGTATAGCTGACTACATTTCTGTTATAGTTCCTAAATAGAAGTTAGGCAGTAGAAGATAGGATGATTAGTTTTATTTCTTTGGACTTCATTATGATGTTGGATTGTAGGTTTGTAGTTTGGGGTGTGGGGAAAATAGAATATAATACTAAAATAATGTATTTTAAGAATGGCCTCAATCCCCTTTACTGCTATTACTGCTAAATTTTTTCTCAGCCTGTCACCTCTTCTAAGTTGCTTCCCAAAGTTTGCAAAATGGCAAACCATAAGGAAACAACAAAGGAAATCTGTGTTGCTTTCAGGCTATTCTCTTTCCTCTTTCCAATACCACATCAGGATGTGGGTTTACTCCCGTTAGAGCTGCAGGACTTCATCTCCTGAAGACTTTCTGGGCTGGTGGAAGTGGGTGTAAAGGGAGAAGACATTTAGCTTGTAACTAGAAATGTGAACACAGTACATTTCCTACATAAAACATGGAAGCAATATGTATAGAACTGAAGGCTTATCTCAGTTTTTCAGTGTTTTTTTTCTATGCATTTTTAGGTTTGCTCTCTGCTTCTCAGTGTATTTGATGCTTATTCTTACTATTGTGCTCTACTTATGCCATTCACCGTGGTGTGGGTGGGGTAATAATGCTCATGCATTATCAAGCAGGGGTTCCATGGAGCCAAACAGTATAGGTGAGTCCTTTTTTGAAAGGGTGAATCCTTTTTGAAAAGTAAGGCCAAACCAGAAAAGTAAATACATTTTTGAAGCTGGCTAGTACAGAGACTTAGGTAGCAAGAAACTGCTGCATTGTATAAAATGTTCTTGCTGCAACTTGTCCAGTCCATGTTGACGTAGAATCACTGCTTTGAAATAGAAAAATTCAGCTAGAACATAATTAGGTCATATTTTATTTCTCTTCAAAAACACTATATACAAAATTCTGTATTTAGTATTATTACCAAAAATGATAGTCTGTCCATTGAGTCACTTTAAAATATATTCCTCTAAAAATGCAACCTGAGACCAAAGTCAGTAATCCTGAAACTTCAGAGAGAATCACTGTCTACTCTTGCTGAAGTCTTTGGATTTTCTAATTTTGTTATAATTTCTGCCATGCTGTCAAAGATCAGAATTTTCAATCTGTCTCATTGCAAATACTGTATTTTTTATTCAATAGAACTGAAGATCATCTGAGTTTGAGTCCTAGCCTAGGCATGCTAGATAAAAACAAGCTTTAAATTTCTCATTCATTTTATTTGTATAGTTGCAAAATGAAAAACCTGCTTCTTGGCTCTTAACTCCAAGAAGCTGCAGAGGAACTCAGGCTGGTGATGCAACCCTGCTGTAGTGAGAGCCCAAGAATGCTGTCCACTCCATCAGGTCAGGTTTGGAATTCAGGGCACTTCTCTTTTGTTTGTGTCTATGAGCTTGAAAGAAGCTTTTTCCTGAAGGAAACAAATATGGATATTTTTATGATATGCCACTTGTTTGAAGTTCCTTCTTCTAGTTGCTCAGTACTTGTTTTCTTCAAATTCATTTAAACTCTTTGGGACTGAAGAGTCTTCTTGCTGTCTGGGAAATCACTACCAGGTTTCCCAGTAATTCTCTGGAGTCTTGACATGTGCCTACATCTTATTCTCCCTTGAGCAAAATGTAATTTTAAATATTTTCAGTGTCTAAAGCCAAACTGGATCATTACAATAATTCATTCCTACTGTCATAATAGAAGCCAAAGAAGCTTGCCCTGTAGCTTCTGTTTCTACCCAAGGCATATTGTCAGGGACATAACATTCTATCCTGGCCTTTATGTAGCTTTGGGTTACTCCAGTTTCTTCACAAACTGCTCCTGATCCTGTTTCACACCACAGAGAAGAACTCCCCTTGTTATCACATCTTTCAGTTGTTTGTCAGGAGTTTCTTTTTCATCTCTTTTTTTCCTTTTTTTTTCTTGTTTGTTTTTTTTTTTTCTTCCCTCTGCATTGGAGTGTTGTACAATAGCATTTTAGCATGCAAGGGGCTGTATTAGCTTGTTTTGATTTGGAAGAATCTAAGCATCAGAAACTGTCATAGAGGCTACTACAGACACAATCTCTCCGACACTTCCAAAAGAACTGTCTTAGTTTCATATTTTGAGAACACCTTTCTCATTTCAGAGGTTTTATTTTCATATCTGTCTTCTTCTCTTGATCAATTTCTTGTCATCTTCCTTCTTGTTTGGATATGTTAAAAATTACTCTGTCTTTTTGATACAGCATATATGTTCCAATGGAAAAAATTCATGCATATATATTCATAAACATAAATTCATGCATATATATTCATAGGCACACTGTTTGGATAACAGACTTAAACAAATAAAGTTTAAAATATGCTTTTTCAATAAGACATCTTTTGTATATATGGAGATGAAAAATTAAGTATCACCTAATTTTCAGAATTTAATTCCAACACGATTTTCAGGCCTTACATATAAATCATACATTTTCATTACAAAATACAAATTCGTTTTTGAAAAGTAATGTAAAAATTAATCCAGATAAAATTATGAAATTGCATAGAAAATGTCTAACCATATTTTTTCTAATCTCTGATTGCAACTACTTCCTGACTTAAAAATTCAACAATTCAACGTTTATACTAATTGACATCCAAAAGATATCTGTCAGAATTGGGTATGCTATAGAAAAGCTTTGTAAAAATTCTATTTAATATCTTTGTCTGCAAATTCAAAAGAAAAAGAAGCATTGTTTGCTTATCAGAGGAGGAACATTCCTTGAACTATTCTCAAGACTTTACCCTCAGGTGCATGAAAATCTTTACTTTTTCAAGTGTCTTTAATTTCCCATTTTCCAAAGTAGTTTTAAACGCTGCAATTCTATTTTGAGAAATATTAATTGATGCTTTTATATATAGAGCTCAATTAACTCGTATGTTATGCATCAGAACAGCAATCATCTCCTTTGGAAATGATGGGGAGCAGAATGACAGACTGTGCTGTTCACCAGGGCAAATGTCTGGACCGGTCCCCTTCATCTGTAAGTAGTCTGTTGGATGCTAACTTCATCCATATTGACAAAAGTCCTACCTTTGTCAAAGGGTTTCTGTTGGCATAGCGTGCTAAATTAGTCTGAAGTGTATCTTTCAAGCCAGAAAATTACTTTTAAACAGGAAAGGCTAAAGTAGAAATAAGGCATTGACTGCAAATATGAATCAACAAAGGAAATCTGGCAGGTCCAAAGCCTACATGACCTACGTGAAGCCCTTCAGAATGTTTCTGTTGACAGATGCATGACTTGAACTTGCATCTGGCAAGTCCTGCTGAGAGACGCCAAAGCAGCTCCTTTTTTCTTGACCAGATGAGTGGGTATAAAACCCTTTCTGTGACTTGCCAAAGGTACACAAGTAAATTTGAGATGCCAATTTCTATTTTTGTCTGTGGTAGCAGGTTGTACTTTTCCTCTGACTGTCATTTATTAACTCTTCACAAGTCTTGCATCGCATCTTCCTTTGCTAATGTCTAGCTGACCCCATGAAGATTTATTGTGCTTGCATTTGAGTTCTTGAGAGCTTGTCTTTTCTCTAGAAGCTGCAGCTTTACAGAAAGGTACTCCTCAGCATAGTTTATGCCTCTGGCCAGCTACACAAAGAAAATTCTGCTTTTTTCTGTTTGAATCTCTGAGCACATTGGATGTGTTTATACAGCTGGTGCCAGACTTTTGCAGTCCTGCAGAAGCCAAATGGATGTGAAACAGGCCTCTACTGGAAGCTCTGTGACCATCTAGAGTGGTGCAGCACAATACATGTGTTAGCTAGGGGACATCCATGCTAATGCATCTTTGTGTGCAGCCAGACCAGGGTATAAGCAGAGTCTGGTTGCACCTGCCTGCATAGATACCATTGCTGTGTCCAAGACATTGTGTAGAACTGCCAGTTCTAGTCACCTAAAAATAAATTATCAAATTACAGCAAAAAAAATAGTTGTACTGTTGCAAAATACAAGGAGAGTGGAAAAAGAACATGGTTGGAAAAGGAAAAGAATTTTTTTAACACCAAACTATTTCCATCAAAATACCAGAGCACACAAAACTAGGATTTGGCAGGAGCCTTTTCCACGCAGCAGTTCTCTGTTGGATGCTATGGGGAAAGCGGCTTTGGAGCTGGATGAGTGAGGAGGCTGGAAACCCTATTGTGTGTGCTTATGATTTTGAACAGAACTTCTTCCTTCTGAACTGCAAAATATGGCAGTTGGTATGTGGCAAATAGTCAGGTTTGTAACAAATATGCATAACCAATTATGGAGTATTCTGTGAAGCAGTGGCTCTGGAGAGAGCAGCTTTGGTGTCTGTTACAGTGCGTTCCTAGAACTTCACTCTGTGATTGAGCGATTTTAAAGAAAGTGAAAGATAAATCCTTCCACACCCATTGGAAAAGCAGATATTTTCCTTTTAGCAGAGAACATCTGTTGTAGTTAAGCTTATAGATGAAGTCCTTTTTTTTCCTGGGAAATCAGAGCAACTGCTGTTTTTACAAACAGTAAAGACTGAAGTAGAGTACTTCGGTATGAAAGATCCCCTTCTATACAGAACATAAACATTTCTGTTATATTAAGAGAAATTTTACCTTAACCTTATATCTCAATTACCACATCCATAATCTCTGATTCACATAAATTTACAGAAAAGAAGAAAGAGAACAAAAACATAACAACAACAACAAAAAAGACTACAAAGCCTCATTCCCACAAAGAACTCCAGAGCTGTTGTCTTTCGTCACTTTAAACAGATGTAGTTTGTGTTAGTATTCTGGAAATGTAGGTGTATCAAAAGACCTGCTTTAAACAGCAGACAATGCCAAAAGCTAAATATTTGTGTAAGTAACATTGGATAGTGTTAGTCTTTATCTCCTAAAAAGGCTAGTGCAGATAATAGTGTAAGAGCCACCTTCTTTAGTTCAAAAGCTGACTCATACTTTTAATTACTGATTCAGCTGAACAGGTTCTGCTTACACATGAACAGCCCCATAGAATTGCACCGACTGCTCACATGATTCAAAAAATTATTATCTTTTTGGTTAGTGTGATGGTGCTTTTTTTCTCTCCATAAAGAAGATCAAGAGTCACAGAAGATAGTTTGGATCTTTGAAAAATATTCGGTGGTCTACTGATACAAGCATTATTTTGGGGCTGATTTATGGCAGGAGGAACCTCCAAACATGGGTTAGGAGAAGTAGTGGCCATCTACCAGAGATATTTTAGAAGACAAATTTTGGGACATAGAAGTGAGTTTGATGAGAATTCCTTTAAAAAATAAAACCAAGCTAATGGTTCCTGAAGACTTTTTAACCTTTTCTGGCTATTGTAGTTAGATAAATAGGTGTAGTTATACATCAGAAAATGTGGAGGATCAGAAAACACTCTGAGTGCCTTGTTTGAGGACCAGTCACAGCTTTGATACTTGTAACATTGACTACAACTCGGTGCTTTAAACTAGCCTGACTTAATTCAGTGGATTTGCCCAAAGTTGGTATTGATTAAAAAAAAAAAAAAAAAACAAACAAAAAAAGTGTCCAAATTGTTTAGTGCTGCTACAACTAACTACCTAATTCAATCTATTGATTTTCAATTCGTCTATGCATAGTTTTTACCCTGTCATGCATTAATTAAATCTATCAAATTAGCCTAAGGAAAATCTAAAATAGTGGTTTACAGTGTTGCTAATGCACTATGAGAATTGAGCTGTTGTACCTTGGAAGAGCAACAGGAGCAGTTATATGCAGTTGTATGCAAGATTTGGTTGCTTTTATGTGGTTGGAGATAAAATTGGTAACGTTGATGAAGTGAACTATTGAGAAATGTCATTGTATTCTGCTGTAACTAAATTCCATCTGTCCCTCACAAATTGAAATTAATCTCAATAATGTTTTAAAATTTGGGGCTCTTTTTGAAAATCACTTCTTATGCCAAAATACTTTTGCTGGAAAAACTTTAATATGTTTTTTCTCGAAAACCTTTTGTTTCACAAATGTTACTTTGAAAGACTGAATTTTGTGGCTAAATTTCATATGTTCTTCATTTTCTTTTACTAAAAGCAAACTAAAAATTGCTCATATGTATTTGTGTATGTGAATTTCTAGTGAGAAAGGGACAGGAGGGCAACCTTCAACCTGGAAAAGGTGACAGACAACTAAGAAATATTTTCCCATCACCAATTTAGCCATTCCAACCTATGGTCAACTAGTAAATTTCTCTTTCCAAACTGGCTTTTGCTAGTTAAACACAAGATGTTTGCTTTGGCTGCAGGACGTCTAGGCAGGCATGGTATGAGAGGCAGACAGTGCCAAGTTAGTTGGAAGATCTGTTAAAACATTTGAAAGTGGCCAAGGAGGAACAATACTACTTATTTATTTGAACTATCTGAAGTATTAAAATATGAAACTGCTTGCTGTGGCATTAGAGAAAGCGTATTTTTTTCTACCTGAGAATGCAGTGCAACATTGGCAGATGTCAATTATTTGTAGACTTAAAAGAAATCATTATCTTCTTATCCTACCTAGAGATCTATTTTGTTTATTTAGCAATTTGAAAAAATGTAAAATTCATATTAATGCTGAGGATGAAGAAAATGTTAACATTATTAACAGTAGTTCGAATTTAGTCTGGCTTTTCTGCAGCTGGAATGCAGTTGTTTTTTCTTTTGTTTGCCTGAGAATTGAGTCCATATATAATTGCAGCTCAACTGTTCTGCAAATAGCTTTTAATTTGTAATCTTAAAGCATAAGTTGGGATCTTTGTCATTGTATTTTGAGTTTTAACCTGAAAGTTAAAAAATGATGTGATGAAATAGAGAAAAACATGATTTTCACAAGGCACTTCATAAAAAGAAACAAGGCATTGTGTCAAAAACCAAGTAAAATAATTATGCTATATTTATCCTTTTATCCATCTTTGTCACCATTATGTACCTGTCATCTCTTGTTAATCTCTTTTCCTTGTGATTTCCCTAATTTTTTCCAGATTATAATTTTTATTATCAGCAGCGTAGTTCATTACAGCCTTTTTTTTTAAATCTACATTTGTTTTTCTCATTTTCCATGTGTAAGGATATTTATATATGGTGTTGCATAATTACATATGTAATTATTGTATTGTCTGTTCATGCTTGCTTAATTGAAAAATGGAAACAAGGCATATCTTTTGTAATCAATAGATAGAATGAAGCACCTACATAGAATGAAAATAGCACCTTGTTGGAATTGTGTGTTGAACACTTTTATGCTGTTGTTGTAAATATGAGAAGTTTGCCCCTACTTCCCATTGGTTTTGATTGTCAAAGGTTTGTGTGCAAAGGACAGCAGACATTATATTTTGATGAAAGCAGAAGCATTAACTCTTCCAGAATCGGAAGAGCAGTGTGTTTGTGAGAGATAATAAATGATATGAAAGTTTGCTTTAAGTTGGTTCAGCCTAACAGTACAATTTCGCTGTGTGACCTTTTGAACACCTTTTTGCTTTAAGTTGGTTCAGCCTAACAGTACAATTTCGCTGTGTGACCTTTTGAACACCTTATGTCCAAGTTATTGTCCTTATTTCAGCTGGACAAAGGTGTGTAGGGAACCAAGATCTCCATGGTTGAAAAGAGGTTTTGCTTCTGGCAGCACACCCCTGCCATCATATCAAGGCAGCTTCAGCACTGTTCAGTAGCATTCACATATTCAAATTCATCATAAAAAATGTTCCTTATGTAATTCCTTTGCATTATTCTTTCTCATAGTAAGAGAAATGAACAGAGATATGTTCATATGAGGTCAGCACAGGGGACAAACACAACAGGGTTTCTCTTCCTGCCTCCAGACTCCTCTCTTAAAGGAAGAAGTCTTTGTAAAGAATAAAAATAATCCATACCTGAGTGCTAAGTATTCTAATATTTCTATTTAAAACCAAAGATGTCTCTGAGGAATTCCCACAGATACAGCATTATGGTTACCTTTAATAACTCAGCCTAAAATTTCATGTGTAAGTGTTCAGTCCAGCACAGAAAAGGTCATCTACATGGGACAAGAGAAGAGCATATAGAATATTTACCCCTTGCTTACTGGAATATCAATTTCGTGCCCTTTTTCCCTGTGACTATTCTTGTGAGTAGTACTAGCCTAGCTCCTAGGAAAAGGGGGCTCACAGTTGACATTGTAAAAGTGTAATTCGTTTCACAAAAAAAGTGTTTAATAAGAAAAGAACAGAAGCCAAAGGAGATATTTTCAGCATATGCAGCATATTCTAGTTACTTTCCATATTTTAAAAGTGTTCATCCCTTTTTCTTTGTAATGTAATGCTGCTTCCTAATTCAATAACTTTCAAGATAATATTTGGCCTAAGAAATGACTGGAATAAACTTAAGAAATCTGTAACACTAAAAGACATTTTTGCAAAAGTTAACCTTAACATCTAAAATGCCAGGAGAAGAACTTTCTTCCAGTTTTGACATCTGTCTCTTATTTTTAAGCAATGGCTTTAAATAATTTCCCAGGTGTTACACAGCATTTTTATCCAATCCATATTTTTATAAATTGTATCCCCTAATTTGTATCCCCTACATTTCTGCAGGATATATACTTCTTTCTTACTCAGTAACGGTAAATTTTTTTCCTCCTCACAAAGTGTTATAATCATTGGAATGGTTCATGTGTGTTTCCAATGGCAGGTACTTGGAGGTTAATATTTTATGTGTAATATGTGCATCTGTAGTCTGTTAATTCAAAGTAATTTGGAGGCAGAAGGATAAGTCACATGTGGATAAAACCTAAATCACAGCACTGGTTGTCATCCCCCTATTTCTGTGCTTTAAGTCTGCAATACACCATGTAATGAATTATCTTGCATCAAAACAGCGAGGTGGGTACATGCACTTAGTAGTCTGTGGTAAATGTGGAATTAGGAGAGTTATCTTGATGGACAAAGCCAGAGTTTCACAGGTGAGCTCATCTGCTTGGCTGCTTGCCACCAAAAGGTCAGCTTCTCTGCCCCAGCTCTGTCCTTTAGTCCCCCTCCTGAGTTCTCCTCATTTCCTTCCACCATGTGTGGCAGTTGTCAGGTTCTTCTGGGATCTGCTCTAGCTAAGATAGCTAAAACTAATCAAACCTTTTTACTGGTTTAGTTTTCTTCCTTTCTACAAAATTGTAAAAGTACTATAGGGGTGTTGCATCAGCATTAGGTTGAAAGAGTGAGCAGAGCAGGAAGAGGTCCGTAAATCAGTTTGAATGCTCTACAGTCCATATTTTTAATTCAGACCTTTGACTCTAGCCATGAACGGTATTTTGTTTTATTTTATTTTTTTAAACCTGCATCTTATGTATGAAACAGAGACATTTGTTGCCTCATGTGGTTAAAGGTAAACTGAAGTCCTGAAAATGAGCTGTGTTGCAATTTATCTTCTACAACATTAAAAGGTTGATTATATCAGTGCACTCTAGATATTTGAAAACTTTTGATTACATAGCAGTTTGAGGCATCTTGAGTTAAAATGCGATGTTCTGCAGGAAATCAAACTGGTCTGGTTCAGATTTATAAAGGCTAGTTAATTTCAAACTGTTTCTTACAAGAAAACAGGAATGAAGAGAGGTGTGTGTTGTAGGAAGAAGTCATACATTTTTCATGTCTTTGATTTTGAATATCGGGACACTTTTTCTACCAGAAGAGCAAACCAGCTTAATTAACTTCAGTATTGTGTCTTTTCCTTTGCAGCTTTTTGAAAGGAGTCTGATACTTGGGTAACTGAAATGCTAATGTACTAAAAAGGATGTAATGTCTTATTTCAGTTACATAGATTATATTTAGAAAACCTTGACCTAATGGCTTTGTGTTTTCTTCTGTTCCATGAAATGGAGTCTGACTCTTATTGACTGTCCATTTTGAGAGTAGAATATGCTATCAATTTCTATTTATCCAGACCCCAAATTAAGAGCCCCTGCCAATTGCTGTGTATTATATTTGCACATACACTGCCATCTGCAGAGTGGCCTAACAGAGGATTACAATGTCCTTAATGCCACCCATCTGGATGGCCATCCTAAAAATAACAAGACAATGCTACTCAAGGTAGTGCCTCAAGCACATTGACTTCCAGCACTGCCTACTGCACTTCCTAACACCAGGCTATCATCTAAAATACAAATTAATCACTTTATGCTCATTTTGAGTCTGGCTGCTTTAGGGTTGATCATGGCTTGCAGTTTTGCCCTCCCTGGACTATTCTGTTGTTAGAGTCCACTCTAGAGTGGAGTGTAGAGTCTTTTCTTTCACCTATTTTGCTGCATTATGGGGGTGACAACCTCTATTATTCATAGTCCATATATCCTTTGATGCTGGGGCAGGAAACTGTGACCAGTGGTACTTGTGAATTACTACCTCCCCAGGATTACTACCTGGTTTTATAGCCTGAGTCTTAAAAGATTATGTCCTAATGTATCACTTAGTACAGGTTTAAAGGTTGTCTTTGCAAAAGGCAGATATTCTTTGTTTGGGGTCTAGATGTTTTCTGACTTCCCCAGCATTGTCACTGTGCTTTGTTTCCTCCTTGGTGTAACAAGGAAAAGGCTGGAGATCTGCAGTTTCCCATATGTTTGCAGAAAGTCACCAAGTTTGAAGACAGGCTGTAAAAAATATAGGGACACCAGATAGCAAGCTCTTTAATGAAAAATGTTGTCATGTAAAAAAGATGTCCAAAGCCAAACAATATTTGATAGAGTGATGTTAATTTGGTGATTCATAATCATAGCTCCATATAAGGTTAGTTTTACTGTGTCAATCCTTTCCATAAACATATTAGAAGACTTTATTCATTATATCCTCATATAATAGCTTGAAGTAAACTGAGAGCATAGCTCAAAGCTGTAGTGCACTGTAAATGAGTCAGGTCCTGGCAGAATAGAAATATAAATGAAAATCTGAAGTTCTGATTCATTTATGCCCTTATATACTTTGGAGATCCTTTAGTGTACCAATGGAAGATATGCTGAATCTTTAAAAATTGTTTTCAGTAACTGTCTATTATGGGAAAATAATGCTCAATCAGCGCTGTGTTTAGGAGAAACAGTATTGTCTAGTACATTCCTCTCTCACTATCTTATATTATTAAGGATATTCTCCTTTGATTCTTGACACAAACTAATTTAGGGCACAGCTATCAAAATGCATAATTTCTTCTTCCAAGCTGTTTTTAAGTGACAGAATCAATTTTCATGGTAAACCATGCTAATCTTTTACCAACCACAAAGGCTTGAACCTTGGATTTTAGGGATTCCTGGTACATCTTTTCTGAAGTACTAATCCTAATACTCAGTCTTTAGCCCTGAATCAGCCCAACTAAGGTTAGGGATATGCCTAATTTCAGAAGAGTTGATCACTTTCTAGAAGTGTCTTTGGTGGTTTTGCTTTGTTATACAGAAGTGAAAACACAAAAAGTAATGAGCACATTGAGCAATATTGTGTGATTCTAGTGTCATGGGCTACAAGACCAATTTGTGAAAGGTGGGGTTTGGTGTTTGTAGATTTCAAATGCAGTGTGGAGTTGGAAGTAGATGAGGAAAAGAATGATTTTGGGTGGGAACTTGGATGCCACAAGCTTTTATGGGAGAGAATTTCATCATAACACCTCAGGGGACACGCAGACTTAACATTATGACATATTTTACTAAGTTAGTCAAGTACTGGAATGAGCTTCCTAGAAAGATGGTCAGTGTCCCAAACCTGTCAGTTTTTAAGAGGCCATATGGACAATGCCCTTAATAACATGCTTTAACTTTTGCTCAAATCTGAAGTGACAAAGCAGTGGACCTGATGATCATTGTAAGTCCAGCTGAACTAGTCTAATCTAGTACGTTCTGGTCTATTCCAAAAGGATTAGAAAGTAACTGGATGCAGAGTGGGAAAAGCAAGGGAGTTTGGGAGAGCATTAGGAGAGCGGAACTTTCAGAGGCAAAGCATTGGCACTCTGGGATTGGGAAGATAAGATTTGTGAGAAACTAGAACAAAAGATTTAAAGCCAGAGGCTTCAGGGAGAGGAATTTGGAGGAGGAAGACTGGAGAGATGGGAGGCTCTGCAGCAAAATGGACCAAGCTAACATCAGCTTCTGCTACCAGAGGCAGTTTTCCTCTCCCAGACATATGCATGGATTTGAAATATCTTTGGCCTGACCTTTTGCCTTCATAAAGCCCTATATTTTAAATTCCAGGGACTTTTTAAATTGAAATAAAACTCATATAGCTTTATGATTCTGATTTTTCTTAGATTGCAAAGTTAAGAAACAAACCCAGCATTGGTAATCTGTCATCACTCGTCCTATGTAGAAAGTCTATGAACCATAATCGAGAGCTATAGCTGTGACAACTTCAGTGCTTTACAGATGTGTTTTGGGGCATGTTGATTGATGTGTGTCCTGGTGTGTAAGTTCCTGTATGAGAATAAGATACATCTGAGAACTTCTGATAAAGAAAGCTGTAGTACAACTGGGTCAAATGTGTTTAAGTAAATACACTACAGATACAACACAGTAAAAAAAAATCATCTGCAAGGAGCTTAGGTGTGAAATACACTGGTTACTACTGGGCAAGCTAATTCTTCTGAGCTATCACCATGCATTATTTAATTTCAGGTATGAGGAAGGTGTTTGGCAAAGATAAGCCCATATTTGCAGTTTAAAATATGAGCTGTAAGATAAGGCACAAAAGAAGTTGTATTGGTGGCTTCTTATGCCAAATCTGGGCCCTTCTCTATTAATGTATAACACCGTAACTCTCTAGTAAAAGGACTTTTACTTTATTGAGGTGAGTACTTTGAAAATATTTCAATTTAGTCTAGCTGTATCCATAGATTGCAGCAATGATAGTTGGCATAGTAAGGGTCATCTGGAATAGTCATTGAAAGTTAATTTTTTGTCCCTTCAAAGGACAGTTTTGAAGTCTTAAAATTTAAGTAAAATAAGGCAAACACCACACGTGGCTGCTGAGAGCCTAAGTTCAAAGTAGTACTATGGAGTAAAATTTATTCATTAAAAATTACTGTGTAGACTGTGAAAAATACCTGAAGCATAGTCTACCCCTAAAAACAGGAAAAAAAACCTGCTTTTACATAAGCTATCTGTTCAAATCTTGTTTAAAGGAAAAATGTTAAAGACAGTTTTTTAATGTATCCTCACTTGCAAACATGTGGTAAGCTGCTTCCCCCAAATAAAGTTTATAATTTTTGTAACCTTATTCTTACACTTTTTCATGCACATATATTTCCAATGTATTTAAACAAGAAAAGTAGACATCAAAGCAGATGAAAGAAAATTAAGAATTTGTTTTCAATCTAAATTTCACTGCTTTTTTGCAACTCACGCTTTTTTGTAAAGCTCAAGTGGTTTTGCCTACTGCCACTCTTAAGTGTTACAAGGCTACTTTGGAATATTTTAAGCACATCTTTTGAACACAAAGGAAATGTTCATTGTTAGTAATTTGTTAAATGATCAGGCTGGTAAAAATCTAGCGTATGATTAATCTGGGAGCCAAGTAGTATTTTTTTTAATTGGTTTAACAAGTAGGACAAAACCCCTTATTCAAAATACATTGCCTTGCAAGTGTGAGTGAATTACAGCAGAAATAGTTTTCTGATTGTGTGCAATTCATGGAGGAATATTTAAAGCATGGGAAGGCTCAGCTAAATCATTCTGCAGTTCAAGCACTGAATTTAACATAAGTGGCATACTTAATGCTATTTTAACCTTTTGTATAATTTTCCAAGACTTGAATGGAATGTCTTTTTCCAACTTGCAATAGTGCTTATTTCTCAATTATTCAGTGTTTGCTAGTATAATTATAAAATATAAGCAAAAATCAGCATATTTTATGAAGCATCTATAATCAACATTTTTCTTCTTATAGAAAACACTGTGGTTGAAGGGAAAGTTGTAATTGCCATGTATTTTAATCATTGATTTAATTTCTTTCTGGTGTCCAGCTACAGGAATTGGTGTTTGTCCTACCTTTTAGTTGAATGAAAGCTGTCCCTCGATAGAGGGAGTGTCTGCTTGCCAGCTGCCACCGAAAATCTCTGCTTTCTTAACTCAGATGTGCTCCTCTTGCAGCGGGCGTGACTCACAGGAGTGCTTAGCAGGCAATTCAAAAGAGTCAGAAGGAAGCAGTCCCCTCATTCAAAAACTCTTTTTTGGTGACTTTCGGACTTTCTAACTCATTGAAAAGCTGAGCTGAAGCATATACTGGCTACTGACTGATGGGTCTGCCTTCTGATTCACTTCCAGGAGAGAATAATTTTTTGTTTCCCAGAAGAAAATGACTGCATATGAGAGGTGGAAGGGGATTGAGGATTCTCACTTGTTTAACCTCCATGTTCTCATTTATCTGTGTTAAAGAGGAGCATGAAATTCATTTGACATGTCTCCCTGACAGGAAGGGCTTTTTTTGAGAGTAGAGAACAAATTCCTCTATGTTCTGTAACCAATAAAAATTCCTTCTTATGAGAAAAAGTTACAGCATTTTCCTGAGTTTCACAGTCTATTCATATTCTTGTAGCAAAACTCAGATTTCAGAAAGGGGAAACAAGCTTCCTGGAAAATCTTACACAAATACCTTCATGTCTGTCATCCGTTTCTCTACATCTATTAATGTAAAAGTCAAATAGCAATACCTGTGATTTTTTTTTCCATATTAAGGAATGAGGGTAAGTCTAAAGTATTAGTGTTTCCTGGAATCCAAGAGAGTAATCTCAAATCAAGGTATTTTCCTGCTTTTCATTACCACTTCTGAATCTGTTAGTTCTGGTATTGAATTTGGGTCATTTGAAAATTCCATCTTCTGAGCACTGGTGTCATGGCTATGATAGTCCTATAGCTGACTTTCAAAAGATGACTATGCTGTGCTTTTTTGAGTTCATATAAGATCTCTTATGCTGATACTTTACTTCATTTAGCCTAAACAGTTCTTTGTTATCAAAGGTGAAAAACCTTGCCTTTGGAGTAAACTCAGTCACTGCCATAGCCTTTGGGAGGAAACAAACAGAAAAGTATAAACCTTGAAGATGACAGTGCAGGATGTTAATTGTCATCATATGCCTTGGTTGAGACAGATTTGTCTTTTTTACAGTCACAGTTTCATTTAAATATTTCTCTGATGTGAAACAGGTAACTATGACATGATGTGTGGCATTGTTTTGTTATTTCAAAATGCAATGTCAGAGAAGTTATGTACTTCTATTAATGTATATGCACAACTAATTGTCATGTTCCCTGCACCTTAGCTTCAGAGATATTTCAAACCATTTTTCAAAACTTAGTGCAAAATACTTCGTATTTTACGTATCAAAATTTTAGTCAGGTCCATGACCTTGGATTTTATCTGTAATGATATGGGAAGTACATTTTGGTATTGGTTCTTTTGGGCAAGTAACCAAAATCATGAGAGTAGTTTGCACTTTTTGATCCTCCTGCTACAGGGAATGAATTCTTTGAGAGCTGCTAATCTGCCTAATTTAGTTCAATTTGAGTCTGTCCACTCTAAGGATGAGCCAGTTTCTGAGATAACATTAACTTCATTCAAATTACAAATCAGTTACCACTCTAAACCTAAAATTCACATTTGACTGAAAATTCTAATTTAGTGCTATAGAAAAGACTAAGTGGGAATGCCTGTGTTAGACCACTGCTGCTCAGGGGGCAGTGATCCCTTTCATTTCTATGGAATTTTTGACACTGAGTTCAGGAAAGACAAATTTTTCCTAAACTGCAGAACTTCTCCACATTTAGAGGCTCAAGGTTTTCACAAGGACCTCTTCTTTCCAGGTGATCCTTCAGTTTTTGCTATACCTTTTATCATTGTCCAAGGACTGAGGGCTTGACATGCGGAAGGGCATAGTACCAATGAATGGGATTTCTCTTTATTAGTAAGTTTGGAAAACAGTAAAAATATCAGGGAAAGGGGCAGCCAGAATTAGTGGATATATGTGCCACAGCTCTGTCTACCTCAGTGAACTGGGGATTTTTGTAGGATGGGAATAGCAAAATGGCAGTATCTCTTAGGAATCTGATGAATGTTCATAAATGTTTGTAAAACTCTGGGATGCCTTAATGGCTGGTAGGGCTGACAGTCATAAGAAAGCCTTAAAAAGCCTTAAAAATAGATTTGTGTGGAGACTATATGTGAGCATGTAAAAAAACATATGGAAATAAGGTAGTGAACATGTTAAGAGGAAGGAACATAAGAGCATTTTTTCAGAACTTCATCCTCAGGTGTTTGCTTTATTTAAAGGGTGCATACCTTTATTTTTATGGTAAAACTTGTAATGAGAGTGACATTTCCTGTCATGTATTTGTTTGCCATGTATCTGAACTTCCTTAATGCATCCCTTTAAATTCCCAGCTTAGGACTGCAGTATCTATAGTACAGAGTGGTAAGTGTTGCAGGAATATTGCGAAAGACAGAAATTAGGAGTGAATAAACTCTAAATTTCCATAAAATAATTTCTGTATAAAATATTCTGAATTCAGTTTATGTCAGTTCTGAATTGTTTTGAGTTGAATGCACGTCTACTTGGCCTTTCACCCAGCACTGCTGAGTAGTTAATATGGCTTGTATAAGGACAGGATCAACCATCATTCCTTTGCAGTAAATCATTGCTTTTTCCCCCTCTCCTTTCATGTTTTCCTGGTGCCTGTCTTATGCCTGTTTCTTAGAAATTGTCACCCTACTTCAATGCAATATTTGTAATCTTGGGGGCCTTTCCTCTCCAGTATACCAAGGGAGCTGAGAACTGAGAAGCTCACTGCTTTCGGCTGTGGCTGCTTCTCCACTGGGGGATGAACCTGCACATGAAGTCCTCTTCATGCCTCAGAAAGATTTGCATTGAATTCATAGGCAAGAATAGAGAATTATGTAATCCTACTGGCACAGCAGCACTGTATGAGAATAGAAAATGCATAGGAAGAATGGAATCTTTGAAGAATTATATTACCTAAATGCATAATGCAAATGTCAGAAGCTTGTCTTTTAGATTGTTGCTGAAGTGTAAAACCAGAGCACTTTAACACCAAGAGGCAGCTTGTGCTGTTACATAAACTTTATGGATTTTTGTTATAAAAAGTAGTCTTATTAATATGATTTTTATGTGCCAGTGGTTGTTGTTGCTCTTGCTTAAGAACTTTTGTTTCAAGTTTGCTTCATTAATTATATTTTGCATCATGCCTATTTATACCACCATGTGATAGATTAGCCAGACCACCTCTAGAATATTTTTCACAAATGAATGCCCTTGAGGTACATCATTTTGTCATTCACCCTTACCATCATCTGTATTTATTTTATCTATAGTAATTATTTCAAGTAGATGGTATTTCATTTAAATGCTTAAATACTTCTCAGTAGACTAACTTCAATAGAGATTTGGTCTTTCTTAGAAATTACCCATGTGTCTTCTGGATCTACTTCTATTAAATAAAGAGAGAAAAATCTGTGTGTCTAAAACTATGAAATAATTACATCTTTGCCCTGTGTTTCATTCAGTAAGTCATTTCAGACTATCTTTTATAGTTAGTCTGAGAAAAGAATATTTAAAACTTCTTACTGTGTACAGCAAGATTTAGTTTTTTATCTGTTTTGCAGCAACATTATCCAAAAGTTAACATTTATTTCTAACATCTCAAAAAGCCATGAGGCCAAAGTGATATTGATTTTCTAAATTTTTAAATCATGATACAAATATTCTTGGTATCTTTTTTGTTTCAGTGAAGAAAGCATCTTTATTTTTGCACAGAAATTGAAATGACATCTTAATAAAGATTATTTAATGTTCTCTTCTGTGGGAAAGAGAACTGGGTGTTTCTTCAAAAGTGGAAAAACTTGTGGTCTCTCTAAAGCTCTGGTTGCAATTTTGTACTCAACTTCACTTTCCTGTACTTAGCTGACACTTCTTTCATCCATATTCTTGAAAACTGCAATTCCATTCATCCATCAGATATGGTCCTCCCTTCTGTATGTTCTTATTTCCTTTGCATACAACCACCTCCCTTCAAACAAGCACCAGGCTATAAATGCACGATAAATTATAGCTTGAAAAAAAATATTTTAGGTCCTTATACAGTCCTGGAACTTAAAATGGTTAGCCTGATCCCAGGCTTTAGCTTGGTCTATGCAGGCTTTTAATTCTTTGTGCCATAGAAAAATGCAACTCTGAAAAAAATAAACAAATCTAGGGGCAGGGTACAGTCTTGTGATTAGGAAGGAAAGAATATACGGTACATACCTGAAAAGAGCAAAATGAAAGAAATACACTCTTGGGTTGGTGCGAGCATTGCTTTTCATCATTTCCAGTTACATAATGATAAAAGCCACTTGTAGCAAAGTTTGCAGAGAGGGAATGATGCTGCAAAATATTTCTGACCATCTGCTTTGCTTAGGGAAAGCACCTGGATAAGGAAATATTGTGGAACTTTTAGGTTTGATAAGCTTTTAAGAGAGGTTCAGACAAATATACAAAAGCTGGAAGAGCAAGATTGTTATTTCAGAAGAATCTGTGCATTTCTTGATCAGGCTGCTGAGCATTTCACAGCCATGGCAATAAATAGTTCTAGCCCAAGGGTCCCAGTGCCTGTTACCAGCCAGACTCCCATTAAGCCCTTGACAAGTTTGGAAAGTAAATGTGTTGGCATTCATAAGAAACCTAGAAATTTCAGTGAGACTCTCTATTGAAATACAGATAGATAAGCAGGAGGGAAGAAAGGCACACAAAGCTTGAAAATTATTTTGTCAATGGTAAAGAGATTTAGAGGTAAGGCTTAAAGCATTTGAGTAATCTACCACATCATATTGAAGCATTGTGAAACTAATTAGAAAATATAGGCAGGTAGACAGAAATGAGATAGTAATGGCATGTATAGTTCAGTCTGTATTTTCCTTTATATTTTTATTAAAAATATGCAAGCTATATTTTTTCCTGAGTGTGTATGAAATGTGAACACATTGACACTTGCAATGATTTCCTGTTCTCCTAGAAAATGTACAGCTTTTCTTCAAAAATTAGTCATAAAACCGTATCCACTTGGCATGTTACAACCAGGGCTTGACATGTATCATTTAACCTGAGAGTAGTTCAGTTTGCTTGATGGTAATAACACCAAGATTGTGCATTTGATTCCTGCATGAGCCATTCACTTACGAGTTGGACTTGGTGATCCTTGTGGGTCCCTTCCAGCTCAGGATATTCTGATACAGGTTCGCATTGGCTCTATTTTAAAAGAATTTGTCTATCAAAGAAACATTTAGTAGATAATACAGCTAATGACAAACAGAGACTCAGCAGTGAAGATTGATTGTCTAAGTAGTTGTTTCTCTGTTTGGTACGATTGTCCCTAACAACGAGATCTTTATGTCTTCAAAATGAAAAATTATTCCATAACTTTGCATAGAGGAAGATAGCAAGTTCATTCTAAAATTAGTTATTACCTCTTCAATCAGTACCACGTTCACATGACACATTTTTGTTATTTTTATTTAATATGTGGAAAAGCACTCTAGTTGCAAAATAGTAAATTGATGTTTATTGGTCTCTGAGAGCATGCTTCTTGCACACTGATTTTTCAGGGAACCTCTGTTTGCTATTCTGCGCTGCTTTGAAATCTTTGCTCTTCGCTATCATCATATGTAGATATCACATTTTTATACAATTATGGCTTTAGATCATAATTTCACTATTATTCTGATCCTTGACACCTTTTGAGATTGGCAAAGGAATCTTGGATGACATATTTGAGGTCTGTTCTCCTATCTTTAAATGTTTAGGCTGACTTGCCAAGAAAACACGTATGGAATCCATGTGAGCACAAAAGGGTAGCTTGTGTGCATGTCACAGAATAAACTGAAGACCTTTGGGACATTTCACAGGAGTTTCACAATCTTAAATGTAATTAAGTTCCTTAAAAAGCTTTGTTGTGAGAATAGAAGGAGCATTATTGCATGAGAGCACAGCTTCAGGCTGCAGTTAGGGCAGGTTGGCCTTGTCCCTGCAGCATCCTTATAGCTCTGACTACTTGGAGTCATTGCATCGCAGCACAGGGCAAGCAAGATCTGCGATAAAGGTAGAAATCAGCAGATTATTTTCTTTATGACCAGGTTGAATAGTTTGTAGAACAATACAACTAAAATAATTAACTTTAGGATTACACATCCTGTGAACAGTTCAATTATTAATCCTGGGGTTTTTTGGCTTTTTTTCTTGGTCACAGCAGCACAGAGAAATCAAGAGATGTCTTGATTTCTGCCTGTAGTTTTGCATTTGTGGAAAGTTTATTTGGATAAGCATGATTTTGGATAATCTACCTAAACTTTTCATTTTTCCATTTCCATTATAAATTCAAAATAATGTATATTTGCTTCAAATGACTTTTCAAAGATGCATGAAAGAATAGCTGATATATAAAGTGTAATGTATTATTAATAACTTTTTATTAACTGTCTGCTTTTTCTTTGCTGAAGTAATGTAAGGTTGGGAATTAAAGACTAACAAATGTCTTTTTTTATATACATTTATTTTATGGTTACAGTATTTTTTGGTTTTAAGATGAAACTGTCCTTCTCCCTTGTGCAAGGGGGGGGGGTCTGATGTAGCATTTGATTATTCATGTAATTCTTGCTCTTGAAGGGTTTTCTTGCAAGACAAGCTGTGTTCTCAAAGACTCTTGCAGAATATGGACAGCCAGATATTGACTCAGATGAGATTTCACAGTATTTTTACACTTGTATTAGCTCTCTGCTGCTTCAGTTGAATTTATCTTGTGTATGTATGAAGAAGTATGTCTGAAGAAGTTGTGTTCTGTTGAGTCCTGGGTCAGAAAAGAAAATTGCATGTTTTTCTCTTACCTGATTTCTGGCTGATGAGCTACTGAAAAGCAGTTTTTCAATAGTCCTTGGGGAAATATTTTTTTGTTTAAAGTTAGGCACCTAAGGAAGAATTTCAGGTGTACCTTATGAATGACTGTAGAAAGATGGAAGAATCTCCAGACAATCTCCATTCATCCCATTTAGACATGGGTCTAAAGTAGATAATATAAAATATCAGTGGATTTATTCACATCTTTCTAGTGATTATACAAAGAACTGGGAAGTTACAAAGTTTTTAGATAGCTTGGGTGAGTTGAATCCCATCTCAGCTTTGCGCTTCCATTCCATGTTTAATATTCTGCTCCATTTTTTCCTTTTCATGGTGTTCTTGTCCCTGTCAGTGCTTCTCTTCTTTATTTTTACTTTTTTTCCCAAACTTGTTTTCATTTCTGTTTTAGGAGGGAAATCACAAAAGTAAAATTAGAAATAAAACTAATATCAAGACTGCTTCTGGAGAAGCTCAACTGGAGTCATCTCTTTTAGCCCAGAGATTTCCCATTCAGCACAGTTCATTGGCATTTCCTCTGCAACAGTCACTTTAGTCAGCACCTTCACAGTCTTTTTCTAACCTTCTTTTTTCCAGTTTATCAGGTAATCTCCATTGTGACACCTTACCAAATGTTCTGCTGAAGTTCAGATAAAATCTAATCTCTCTGTGCAGTTCTTTTGTCTGGAAAATCGGGTGTCCTATCAAAGGAAAAAATCAGGCTGGTCTGACATGACCTACCTTTTCTAAAGCCATGTTACATTTTATTCTATTGTTCATTTACCTTCAAACCTTTTATTATTCTTTCCTTCAAATTTCATCATATGATTAATATGGAGCCTGAGGTGTGAAAGGATAAAAATTTTTGAGTCATTTTTTATTCTCCAGTGTTGGCACAAATGCTGTTATGACTTCAGCATATCCTGTAGCCCTGTCTAAGTAACATCTTCATTAAAAATCTTTCTGTTGGGTCTGGTAATAATTATGTGGCCATTTTTCAGAATTCTGAGATAAAAGGGAGCTTGTGAGTAGGCTCAGGTGCATGAAGCTGTTTAAACTTTGCTTGTTCCTTGACTATGATTATGGACATATACTTACATCACACATTGACTTTACTGAAGATTTCCATTTAATTTGGGATTCACATTGATTTCTACTGTGATGTTTCAACTACTTCTCTAGTGCTGCTTTTATTCCCTGGTAGTTGAAAAAGTTGTTGACATTTTCTTGAACATTTTTTTATTTTTTCAAGGAGTAAATAATTTTGCCATTTTAAGTTGTTTTGGTTTTTGTTTTGGGTTTTTTTGTATCCAGTCATTTTAGGCTTTCTGCTTTTTCAAATATTGTTTTCTGTCCACTTGGACCTGGAGGCATCATATAAAAGGATTTCCCTTTCATTGAGATGCCAGTTCCAATAAATACCTGAATGTTTGATATAAAGAAATTCAGGTGTCCTTCATCAGTGTTCTTTTTTATTCTTTTTTTTTTTTTTTTGTGTGTGTGAGAGGACTTGTATTTTCAAATAAATCTCAAGGGAGCTCTTGAAAAGTTGGTTTCAAGTATGTCCTCTCTGCCAAGTAGTTTATTTTCCTAGTAAAATGAATAGCTATGCACAGTAAAAATAAGCTTATATTACTTGCACACTTTTAAGAGAGCTTCTGGTTAGTCAAAGCTTGTTTCCAGTGACTGTATCATTTCTTAAGTGGGAAGAAAAAGGTCTTAATCTTTGTGACAGGACAACTTTTACAAAAAACTTTGACTAAGATGTGAAATGAATGTTTTAAATCATTAAAAAGTAATAGACTAAAAGACATTTTGCAAAGGAAATGTAAGCTAATACTGCAGTGGCACCACATTGCTCAGTAACAATCACAGAATTGTTGGTTCTGGATTCTCCAGATGGATGTGGAAATGAAAAAAGAACAAATGCCTGCTCTTTTTTCATGCCCCACAGTAGTGGATGTGCTTGTCCCATTACATGGAGCCTTTGGCTGTCTACATCTAGAAGTACTTTGAAATGCCATCGTGTTGAGCCAATGGCTTTACAGGAAAGAAGAATTGCAATTGATTCATGCCATTTTGGACTGAAGCTCCTTCATTTCTTTCTCGTAACTGACTGGACCATGATCCAAGCAACATAATTCAGTAAATAAGGGAGTACAGTACAGTTACAAACACCATCCCAACTGAAAATTTTCTTATGAAATTAAAATACCTCACCATCAGTGACTGTTGGCTGTATATTTTTACCTCTGTATCAACTGGAGAGAAAGATAATTATTTACCTAGTTTGTTCAAATGTTTAGTCAATGAGGTTTTGGAAAGTTACTAATGAAGTAGAGAAGCCAATATTCTCATTTGCAAGTGTTAAAGGAGGCTATTATGTTCCCCATTGGGAATATGCTGCACCATTTAATGTCTGCAAAAGGCTTTTCATGCCAATCAGACATCACCAGTTTCTTAATCCAGGTTATGGAATGAAGCAGAAACAGCTGTTACCTGCTGAGGTATCTTGATGTTTAGGACTGGGACCAGCCAGTTACTCTGGGTTTGGATTTTTTTAAATTCAGTTTAACCAGATCTTAAAGATATTTTAATTTTATCTAAAAGATAATGATTTTTGCAGTAAAAGGCATAGTACAAAATTTAATGAGAAGAGTGAATGCAAGTAAAAGGTGTAAGCCCACATAATTTTGCTTAGCATAAATGTTAGTTCAGGGGTTACTTTTATCCCCATGGCCTCTGACACTGGCTGTATTCAAGCTAAAACATCTCAGTTTCCCCAGATTATGGATGTTTGTAGAAGACAGTTAAGATTTGGGGTATGTCCTTTTTATCTACATAGTCAACGTTCATCTTTCATGAAAGACGGGAAGAAGAGGATAGAAAAGTAGATAATTTGTTTTCAGACAGTCTTATGCCTTTAGTCCTTTGGTGTTCATCAGTCCTATTAATTCTAATCATTGCTATTTGTCCTGTTTTAGAGATCTTCATGTTTAATTAGCCCAGCTGAACAAATCACATCCTTCCAGCCAGACTGGCTTTCATGCAAGTGGACTCTGGATGTTGACAATTAGGCATTTGTTGTCTAGATTACTTTTTTGGAGCAAAGGAAAGAAATGGACATTTGTAGTGTGTGACTCACATGGTCTATTTTAGACATCTGTGTACACTCAAGTGGGAAGAGCAACATGCTAGAGACACCCGTTTGTCTCCATCAACTATAAAAGAAGCCTTGCCATCCTGCACGGATTTAGGGACTGTCAACCTTTGGTGGGGTGACTCTCATCCTTAAGGACTGTTCTTTTACTAGGCTAGGTTTTTGCCCAGCCAGTGATTCATGATGGTGTCCTGTCCTCATCTTGCAGAGCTGGGAAATTTCCATGTCCCAGAGAAAAACTTCTCATTCTCCCTCTTTGCTTACCCAGCAATTACAGCGTAGCCGTATATTATGTAGCTGGAACTGTGTGTGTGGAACTGTGTTACTCAGGGGAGAGCTTCTGTTCAGGAGCAATCCTGGAAGGGACCCCTCAGTGCTGGCATTAACTGCTTTGGGGGGTTTTGGGTCTTTTTCATGGCATTGGGGTAAAGGCAATGAAAATGTGCCCTGTAAGACCTGAGGCACAGGCAGGAATTCCCAGCACTGCTCTTCTCTGTGATCTCCCACAGTTTCAGGACTTGCCAGCATTCCACTTGCACCTGCAAATGTTCCCACAGCAAAGGGAAAGACGTTGAGGTAATCTGTATGGAAACTCAAACAAAGCAAAGCTTTCACAGAAACAGTGTTTGCAGTTAATAGAACATTGTAACTACTCCAAAATTGGTGAAATGGTGGACTGCTGTAGAAGGGAGGGAGCATTTAGAAACATCCTTAGGGTCTGAGTATGAGCATCTTCAAACACTTTCATTTTAGCTCGATCTGAATGTGTGTGCTCACATTCAGTGATGAACTGATGCTGGCTTAAGGCACCTAGGGCCTCATGCATTAAATAAAGCACTGGTTTACGGTGCTGATAAGATTTCTGTCCATAAAAATCATCAAGGTTAACTTTGTCCCAGCAGACTTTCTTTGAGGTTCCTATCAGTTCAGCTTTATAAAGCATCAGGTGTTTGATCTGCATTTAGCATAAAACCAGCATGAAGTCATAATGTCAGCATAAAGAGTTTATTGTAGTGAGCTTTGGGAAATGTGGGGGAAAAAAAAAGTGATTATGTCCACACCTGACCTGCTGCAAAACTTTATTGTATTGGGTGACCTGCCAGAGGACAGATCTGATATTATTGTCTGTGGAGCTTAGATTTTATGCCACTATACTTTTGTGAATTTACCTGCTTATTCCAAGGAGCATAAAGAGATAGTGATAATAAACCACCTAGTGAAGCTATTAGGATGACAAAGGTGCTTGTGTTGCAACTGCAGTAGTATTTTCTTCCTCAAAGGAAAGCTAAATAAAGTTTTCTGGTAGAAATAACAAAAAGGGAGCATTCTGATTGTAATTAAAACAAAAAGAATAAAAATATTTTAATTAAACAAGAGTGTTATTGGTTGATTTATTCATTTTTAGTTCTATATTTCATAGTAGAAAAAGAATCAAGAAAAAGTAGACATATTGAGTCTTTAGTACCCCTTTGTGATTCAAACAGTATTCCAATTTCTTGCTGGTGTAGATTTCATTAATTAAAAAATCTGGTAATATTCTCAATATCCTAATTATTCATCTGTGTTACAAAGCACACTAGGGTTTTGCTTTTGAAAGCTAAAATATAGCAAGTTGTTAATGGAATTTATATTTGTGCTCCCAAGAGTTTTATATGAAGTCTTGAGGGTAACCACAATCCCTGGCGAGAATTCTCTTTCTTATTAAAGCTGACCTGGACAGGACTTGCTTTCAAGCCACATTGAAACTGTCTAGAGAAAAGGAGACAGCACACATTCTTCTTGTCCCCTGCCTCTGGCCAGCCCAGCATAGCACCACATCTTAGTCATTAGCAAGGGAGGGAAAGAAACCAGTACTTCCCAGTTCTGGAAAAGAAAACTACTGAAGAAAAAATACACTTGCTAGATTCCACAAACTAATAATGAAAGGTTTGCTTGATCACCAACAACTTACTCCTGACCTCATGAACTGGAAAATATTTTCTGTTGTCCTTGGGTAAGTTTTGTCAGTGGATTGTCTCAGGGTTTCTTGGGATGCATGAAACAACTTAAAAGGTGACTTGCTTGGATTTTAAAACTCTTATTTATTCAGTACACTTCAGTTTGCTAATTATTTAGCCCAAGCAGAAGCAATTAGCTGCCAGTAAATCATTAGCAATAAGCTTTCTGTGATAGTCCCTTTACAGAGTTAGCACCTGCATAAAGTTCTTGTTCTAAATCACCAGCCTGGATCTGCCTAAGTCTCTGCAGTAATAAATGGGAAAACTGGTAGAGAAAATTTAATCAATATATGCAACTCCCCCCTAAAAAAATTAAATTATGTGTTATTTGCATGCACCTTTTTTATCAAATTGATATTTTAAGATACATTTATTTATGCATTTACCTGGCTTGAAGTTACTGAAACTGCTTTATAAGTCCAAAACTGAGATTTCCTAAGTAAAAACCTTCCTGCTAAATATAACTTTTCTTGCTAAATTTAAAACTGTATTCTTATGGTAAAATAGATGAAGTTATTTGAAATTGGATGTATAGTGTTATTATTGTACTCATTTTTAATGAGGATGTAAAAGAAAGAATACTGATGGAATACTTTATCTAAGTGTGCAGTGCCAGCTACTTTGTAAGTTTGTACTGCTATCAAAGTTCAGGAAAAAGAGGTCAGCTTCTTTCTAAAAAGAAGTTGAAAAAATCAAAGTACTTAGGAAAGGATTGAAGATTAAAATGAACAAATTTTGTGTGCAGTTTTTAATGATGATGATGATTTTCTGACAGAACTTTAAAAAACTTTTACATGATTGTGTGCTATTTTTGGAGAATTATAAGAATCAAATATATCTGTCAGGAAGCCAGATAAGTACTTGAACACAGAATTATCACCCTGGTAACTTACATCAGCCCTAGAAGATGATTTGAACTGTCGTGCTGGTAGATTTGAAAACAGTGTGAAATATATCCAGTCACTGGCCATACGGCATGCATCCACCTTCCAGCATGAAAGCCAGTATGTGGCACTGATGTGTATTTCAGAGGCATACTAACTTCCAAATGGCTGAAGGATACCAGCCAGCTGCCTGCATGGACAGAGAGAGAAACCAAAATGCAAGGGGAGAGCGCTGCTGAAAGCTTTGAAGCCTCCTGTGCCTTTGCACCAACTGTTTGCCTTATAGAGCTCTGAGCAAAGCCAAACAGGAAAGATCATAGGCCTCTTGCACTGCCAAATATTTTGTGGTCTCCGGGAGCTTGAGGGTTGAACTGTGAGACCTGTGTGGTGTGTGAGAGGGCTGGAAAGGATTGTTTCCAGTCGGGAGGCAGTGACAGCACTGCTGGATCTCAGTAGCCTGCTGAGGTGCCAGACAGCCTCTTCCTTGGAGCTTAAAAAGGATGAGTGGTCCAGCTGCTAGGTCAGGTGAAGTACAAACTCCCTAATTGCAGTGCTTACCAAAAGGAAGAGAAAACACTCTGTGGAGTTTGCAAAATCAGAGTTTTATTTTCTACTTTCAAATATGCCCTCCAATCTATAAAAGTCAATAGTGATAGTTTTCCTTTTTTCATCCTGTATGTTAGAAGAAGGAAAATACTTTTTGTGTAGGCATTAGAAACTCTCCTATTGCTGCCCGAAGGGGCCTGGGGCAATAAAGCAATCTCTGATACTTTTTTTGTTTGACAGACTTAACTTACTTAAATACAACTGGAGGGTATGTTGTGAAATCTGTCATTTAGGCAGGTTTTGCTTGCTCCTTGCACCCAGATTTTTTGTTTTTTGTAGTAATTGTGGTGATCAAATCCTTGGGATGCCTTTCTCCCATGGGGTCATAATGTGTGGAGGGAAAGAAATATGTGCTGGTTTGCTGCTACAGTACCAATCAGACCAGTTCCAAAAAAACCTGTTACAAATTTTGCTTTCAGTTGCTGTTGCTGTTCCATGGCCACAAACCCTACTCATGCAAGAGGCTGCTCTTTTTCCCTTCTCCCTCTCCCTCTGCTTCCCTGGCTTAGTTCTATGACTTTCTTCTCTCCTCTCCCCCTCCCCCTCCTCCTCCTCCTCCTCCTCCTCCTCCTCCTCCTCCTCCTCCTCCTCCTCCCTCTTTTCTGGAACTCATTGTTCTTAGATTGAAAGCAGACACCGAAACCACCATAAACTTTTCTTTGGTTTGAAACAGCCCTTCCTGTGCATTCTGTGTGTACAAAGTGATTTGCTAGCAGTCCAGATCAGGCACCATTCACTGGAGAGAGCAGGAAGGACTAAGACATGTGCATGCTGAAAAATTCTTTATGAGGAGAAATTGCACTAATCATAATGTAAAGACTACTCCTGACCTTAGAGGTCCCTCGGGAGCAGGGCACCACCAAAAACAGGCCACCAGCTATGAAAAAATATCCCTTGGGATCTCACTGTGTAATGGCTGGCAATGTCTTCTGACCGAACTGGACCCAGTGTAATGGCATAAAAGGATTTTTATCCCTGATAAATTTTAGACTGTATTAACAGTGCAGATACACTGCCACTTGATCAGTCCTTAAGAGTAGCTGTGAAGTTTCAGTTCCCATTTAAGACTCAGCAACAAGGTCACTTCAAAGTGAGATCTATTTTCACATGTGAATCATCAGAAAGACAACTGATTTGGGTTATTTTTTCTTTGGGCCTTGCTTAGTTTAGTCTCCAATGAAGGACAAGAAAATGTGTTTTTTCCAAGTAACTCAGTTCATTTCATGGTAGATTTGACTTTGATCATATCTGTTGTTCTCTTTTTTTAGTCTTTTAGAGGAGTCTGTCACAACTGAGTGTGATTTGTGCTGTGAAGGAGGAGTGTGAGTCAATTTTTAAAAAAACAGTACCAAAATAACCTTTATTAGGCGAATACATCAAGGCTGTTAGTTTTTGTCCTTTACTCAGTAACAGAAGATTTTTCAGCTTTATGAATAAAAACCTGCAACTGCCCAAATGATGCACATCCTCACTTTCTCTGCTGTTCGGGGCTCCTTGTTCTGCATTTCATCACGGGTTGAAGGGCTTTGCATTGAAGGGCACCTTCCTAGCCACTCCAGGTAATCTGACTGTATTCTTTTGTATCCTTCTAAATGATGAAACACAGTAGCCAGGAGTTTGCAATAAAAGTATTCACTCCTCTGTGAAACTTGCTCCCTCTGGTGTTTCAGTAGAGCCAGTGCTTGGTGACTTTTAAATCCAGAGTTAGAATTCAATTACATTACAGTAATGAGGGCATCTGTAATCTGTAAAGGTATTATTTAAACTTACTGTATCTTGCTTAAAAAAAAATAAATTTGTTCAGTCAGTATTTTCATAGAAACTCTTGGTGTCATTGCAGTGAATGCAAAGAGCCACACACATACCTTCCCATCTTGGTTTGAATGCCATCTTCCCTATATTCCCTATATATAACCCTTACATTTTACTATAGTATTTCATTGCATTCCCTTGTTTTATGGATTTAAATAAAAATAGTTTGTCTAATTTTGGAAGCTTTATGTAGAAAGCACTCGTTACTCTTTTTTTTTTTTTAATAGAATGTAAAGCTATTTGTAGCTGTCAAGCTAGGAAAAGAAATGAAGAAATGGCATGTAAGCACGCTTCTGATTTAAATCATTCCCAGTTCAGCTGTATTAGAACTTGGACATGTTCTTAAAACTCAAATAAGATTGACTGGATAAAATATGAGGCTCATACCATGTAGCCAAAATCTGTACATTGCATGTGAAGTGTTTCTTGCATGCCAAAGATTGTAAGTTACTCAGACAAGCTTCTTGCTGCACTGTGGGGAAATGCTGCCACCTGTTTGGTTTAGCTCTCTGCACTTAATAAGCCAGAATACTTTTCCCAGGCTAGGACTCCTGCAGTCTTCTTTATATCCATTTTGTTTGGCTCAAGCAAAGGACATTTTAAACAAGCTGGAAAAGAAGAGTTTAAACTTCCCAGGTGAGCATTGTGAAAGGTGTTTTTAGATTGGCATGTTGCAGGGCATGTTGCTGAGCTTGCAAGTGGCATAAAAAGTTACTGCCTGTCAGGTGAGATGGAGTGACTGATTGTATATGTGTGCATTAAACCTGTCCCCACAGTGAAATAAAACACTCAATGAGGGAGTAAAGAAAGCAGGTACAGGTTCCTGTCTGCCAGGTGCTTAGATTTGCTTATTTGATCTCTTGTAATCATCTGCAACAGAAATTAAAATGAGAGCAGGAGTAGGAGCAAAATCAGCTTGTGTCTTTTGAGTCAATAAAGTAATATTTGCTGATCCTCTGTTTCTTATATTGAGGAGGGTAAGATCCTTGTAAACTCTTATGCCACTGAAGTCAGTGCGAATTTTGTCATGGAACTCTGAACAAATTCTTAAGAGGCATACTTCTATCAAGCTATAAAATATCTTAATGTAGTGCACAGTCAGCCATGGTCAAATAACAACCAAGGACTTTTATTACCCCAATGTTTCTGGTGAGCTAATCATGAAAGAGCATGAGGTGTAATAAAAATTCCAAGAAAACTCTTATTATAAACTCTTTTCATAACAGCATGTGATGCTGTATTTATACTTTCTACCAATGCATTTCTGTAGAAGAATGACAGTACATATGGAGAAAGTCATAAGTGATTTAAATGCCTAACAATTAAATGAGCACATAAGGCTTTATAGTCCTTTCTCTAAAGAATATTGAAGTCTTTATGTATAATTTAAAGTTTCTTTAAGTATAGTTACTGTTTTATTCTATGCACTAGCTCATAAACTTATTACTATAATGGTAATAATGGCATTTTCCATATAAGTATATTTATCTTTCTCTACAAATACATCTTACATGTGCATGTGTAATATATGCAAATTGCATTTTGTTTTATAGCAATTTTTCATAATGAATACAAATATGAGCAAATTCTTGAGGCAACATATCTCTCAGGCATATATCTGCTATGCTATTGCCAGACTCAAATGGTTTCTAATGTCTGAAAATTTGCACTTAAAAAGGAAAAATAAAATATTACCTTTATTTGTCTTTCCTTTTGTTTATCTTGAGTCCTTATACAGCAGAGAAATTCCTTTTAAAAAGCAACTGTAATGTAGCCACTATTGCTGATATAATTTAACATTGGTCTTGATAGGAGTGTTTTAATGAAAAAAACATAGTTTGTGTCTTATATTACTATAAACTGTCTAAAACCAGCATTCATTCAAGACATTTCCATATTCGATTCACTTCTTCCAGCAGAAGGGTAGTAATAAAAGAAAGCACATACAACAAATTATATTAACAGAATAACAGAATAATTGCACATTAATGTTTGGGTGTCTGTCCAAAAAATAAATGAATGAGGATGTTGTTTGATTTTTGCAGAATGTAAGGTGCTGAATGCAAACATGGTGTGCATATGTCATTGGCTTTGGCAGGAATGGTAATTTAAAGACTAAAGGAGAAGTGGGTCTCCTTATACGTCTCTTTTCTTGGAACTTAATAACCAGTCCCACAAGCTGGAAAACAAAAGAACTGTTGTTGTGTCATCTGGTTTCTTCATAAATATTCAGGGAAGGGTTTTGTTGTTCTGTGGAAACTGCCTCTACAAACATTATAAATATACAAATACAAATTGTTCATGCAGTCTTTGCTTTCATAAATACTCCATCCTGTCTGGCTAAGCCCCATGTAAGTGGAATTTGAACGGCAGGACTTCCTTCCTTGAAGCCTAGCAAGGGTTCAAGTGGTAACCAGGCACTTGCTTTCTGCTTTTTCTCATTAAATTTTAAGTTTTGTTTAATTAAAGTTGTAGTGAGGAGGAAGAAAATTGGAGTAAGGTTGTTGGTGGTGTAGGTGCCTGGAAACCCTCCTGCCCCACAGCCTGCCCACCCAGGGGTACAGCATGCCCAGGAGTGCCCACTGCTGCCCTGAGCAGGGTGGGTTCCCAGCCGCCCTCGGCCACCTCTGCCAGCCTGCAAGAAACCCGAAACACAGAGTCCTGTAAAGTTTGCATAGATAGAAACAGCCACAACATTTTGGGATACACTCTGTAAATACACTATAAATGTAAGAGATACTCTGTAGTCACTTAAATATTTTGAGGGAGATTTGGAACTACGTGATCTTTAAAGTCTCTTCCAACCTGAGCGATTCTATGATTCTATTATTTTATATCAAATATATAAATTGCCTTTAATTTCCAGAATTTCTTGCTAGTAGCTGCAGAGATCCATACAAAAATGGCCTCAGAAAGCCAAAAGTTCCCATCTGTTTGTTGTGTTGTTTGAATAATGTTAAAACAGGTTAGGAATCAAACCAGGAGACAAACCAGGAATCCAGAATCACAAACAAAGCACTCAGAAAAATTTTCTTCGTAACTTTTAAATAGATTTCTCTAGACTATAAACTCCAAAATTCTTGCTGACCAGCAATAACCTTCAGGTATAAAAGTGCTTCAGGTATAATTTTAACTAATTTCTTCTTTTCCATTCTCCATAAGAGAGTGAGGAACTCAGCACACGAGCCTTGCATAAAATAATTTCATTTAATTGTGCCATTTTTAAAGCATTCTTAATGGAGGCCGTACATCTTGTAAAATTTCTGGAAAGCAGCTTTTTTCCTTTGTTCTCAAGCTGATGGCTTGGCCATAAAATAATGGAGTCTTTGTGTTCATGAAAATAGCATTAGGGAGTGTCCTCTCAACCTTCTTGTGGCAAATGAGCTGGTACAAATGGGAAAGAGATGGTCTGCAATGAAAGTAGCATGAAGTCAGCTGGCTGTATCTCTTTTGTTTGGATAAGTTTCAGACTTCTTGTTCAGGTTTGCAAAAACTGTGATTAACAGAGCTGTGCTGCTGCTCTTTGCTGAATTCATTCCTCTTACTGCCTGCTAGTAAATTTTCCTGATGTGACCATAAGTGTCATTATCCATATCACATTGATAAATGTGAACGCTAGCATGACTCATTAAAGCAATGGATGGACATGGGGATGCATATTCATTGGTAATATGTAATCACAGTACTTTAAGGAACTGTAGAAAATAGCTTGCATTTAGCACACCACTGCCAAAAAGGTGGGTTAGGTGTTTTAACAGATGGCTTTCTAACCTCTTTTTAAAGACCTGCACTGAAAAGATCCTACAACTTCCTTGGCAGCTTTTCCCGTGTGTCAGTACCGCTCAAATCAGAAACCTTCTCATAATTTCTAATCTAGGTTTACAGAAGTCTAAGATTATTGCTTCTTGATTCATTGATCTGTACCTCAGAGGACAGATTGTTCCTTTTTTATTTTTTTACCCCAAGCATGAGCTTTCTACATGCTTGAAGACTGTTATTATTCCCCTCTCAGATTTATGTTTAATCACCCAGTGTTTTCCATGAGGCCTTCCTCCCACACCATGCCCTGACCTGTCACACTTGCTGTTTGAGCACCACTGCCATTTGTGGCTGTGGAAATCCATGTTTCACTTCTTCAAAACTTTAAAAGTTTTGTCTTGAAATTTAAGAAGGTTTCAATAACTAGAGAAAAGGGGGGAAATTAATAGCTGGGACTTGCGCTCCGGACAGCCGTGGTGTCTAAACCAGGGCAGGGAGCTTGCGGCGCTTTGCGGTGCGGCCGCCGCCCCGGTGCCGGTGCCGGTGTCGGTGCCGGGCGCCCGTCGCTAGATGGCACCACCGGACCGATGGACCGGGCGCGGGAGGAGCGCCGGGAACGATGAGCTCCTGCTCCGGGAAGTTGCTCTCTCTCTTTCCGCAGCCGTGTGGCCGGATGAGATGGAGAACAAATGCGCACACGTGGAAGCCTTGCTTCCTCCAGCTGTGCCGGCTTCTTAGCGATCAGTGAACGCCTTTATACCGCCTTTCACTGCGCAGTCTGAATGTACCCTGACACCTTGTCATTTCAGCTCTTTGAGCCTTATCCCGATGGCCCTTCTTGGTACATCTTCCTGTTAATATTTAATACACAGGAACTGAAAATACTCTTCTGCAGCCAGATCTATGCAGCTGTGTAGGCAAGAACCATGAAAAGCACTTTGTATGTGTGTGATTGGAGAGCTGTATTAACAGGATGGCTAGGGTGAGGTCCCAGGCAAGAAGAGTAAGGCTTTCATTTTATGTATTAAAATGTGATGGTAGGCATAACAGCAGGTGTACATCACCTACAGTACGAGTAGTAATTGTTGAACACTACTTTTAAGTTGTAAAAATAATGAGATCACAGAGAGCACGTGGCTGGTAACTTTGTGTATACACAGGGTAACCATAAACATGAAAAGAGAATAGCCTGTCACAAATCTCCCCTGGTCACACTCTTCTGTAATGTCTTGTTTTCTGATAGGTTTTTCTGATACCATTTTAAATGCCCCAATTTACACAAAGTTCTTCTCCCTACCCCATTCTTGTGGTACTTGTTGCTTGCAGGTTCCCACTGCTAATCAGATTGTTCTTGAAGAGTGCATGTGGCATCTATATAGGAATGTTATGTAGGAAGTTAAATGAGTCTGCTTACAGCCCTTGGTCCATCTGTACCCATTTGGAAAGTTTGCAACTGTAGACCTGGAAGTTGGAATTAACACCATTTGTTCTTGTCAGTGCCCAATGTCTTGGGAGACAAAAAAGGATTATTTCATGTTTTAAGAAAAATATTGGTTTTCTTTAGTATACATATATATGTATCTCTGTGTGTTAATATCTACATGTGCAAATATAAGAGGTACATGATGCTGCTGCTTCCAGGAAAAACATTTCTTATACTTCTTTCTTACTGCAAGAAGTGCCTCAAAGTAGCTGGTCCATTCAAAGCTTCATCCCTTTCTTTCTAGTTCCATCTCTTGTCCAGAGCTATTTTAATTTGAGATCTCAGAAGCAGAGATTACCTGTAACGTCTTCTTGGTGTAGCAGGACAGCTGAGTAGGATTTTTAGTTTATCAGCAGCTGTAGTCTGTATGTCATTGTAAGATATCTATCTACTGTATTTTATTTCTTCATTATGCTCTTCATTTCCACACCAAGCATAAAAGCACATTTTACACAAGCTAATGGACTCAAGTAACCTTCATCAGATTCACAATTGAATATTTTAATTCCTGCCACATTAGACTGCAGCAGCATCCTGAACAGATTCCATTCCCCACCTACTTAGCTGCATTCAGTTGAACAAAACAATTTCCTCCTTCCATCCTAAATTGTTTTGTGATTTTTTTTTTAGGATGTCTTTACCAGGGGATGTATTTTAAAGGTATGTGAATTGATTGACAACAGGTAGAGTTTAACAGGCATCTATTGAAGTATGAAAAATTTGTCGGGAAAGTTGGTGTTGAGAGCAAATAGTTGTAATGTATGTAGAAGAAAAATCTCAAATATACTTCTATGACAAGTTTGTATGATAAATATGTGTATAAGGATCAGTAACTTCAGCAGTCAAAGTATAGGTGAGGATGGAGATTTCCAGGATTTTTATGGTAATTTACCACTGGTAGATTGTCCTCCTGTAAGTATTAATACTATGGTAATACTTATATAACAAATTATCTATGTAAATCTTTAACAGGAGGAAAAAATGTGGGTTGTGTTGCCTTGAGCAATCCCTATGCCAGCTTTCAGTCTTTTACTTCCAAGCATAAAATAAGTGTGTTGCATAAATCCTATCAGAAGACATTCTTGACAAGAGAACAAAGCAGATTTTTCCTGCAGATTGTTCACTTTAATTGTAGGGAGGATCTGGGGAATCAGACTAATTTAACAGAATGTTTGTCCAGCAAGGGATAGTTACCTCTGCACAAGTTTAGTGTTCAGTCCATGGGTTGTGAGTGTCATCAGAAATTCATTGGTTTCATGTTGTTTGATAAATCTGTTCTGTTATGCTTCTAACTAGCATGATAATGTAAAGCATGGAAATGAAATCTTTGGAGAAATAAATAATTTCCTCTAAAATATAGCAACAGATCCTGTCCTACCTCCAAAGTACATCCTTCCTGCTTTGTAGTGCATTGGGGAAATATTGCTACAAATAAATATAAATTGATATAAATATTAACATAAAAGCAGAAGGAAAAGAAAAAACAAGGAAAGAAAGAAATACTCTCTCCAAGACTTGTGTATATAAAACTGTGGAAGGTCATTCAAACTACCTACATCAAGACAACTTCGTTACAAGTGTCATGTGTCAGCAGTCACGGTGAAGTCAGGCTGCAGACTTTGCCACATACCTGTGCTTCTCATAACTTCTATTATATGGATTGTTACGCTTTTCTAAAGGAAGGCATTTGCAAGCTTGGGATGAGACGATGCAAGAACTGCAGAGTGGGGCTTACTCTGGCTGTGGGAGCAGTTAAATCAGCCATTTGGGAACACCAGTAAGAACAGAAAATATATGAAAATAGCCTGCAGTGTCCATGGACCTCAGTAAGAAGTAGGAATAACACTAACATGCAAAAGCCATGCCAGCATCTGGCTGTAGCATTGAGTCTTGATTGTTCTGCATCCAGGACACTGCCAGTGTGGTGGGAGATGAGGCAGAGCTAGCAAGCAGGAGGGTGAAGATTAGGGGCAGATTGAATGGGGTTCTTCTTGATAGGAAATGGTGGGGGTATCAGGAAGTGGTACTTTTTATGCTTGAAGAGTTTTTGGGGAAAAGTTGTTTGACAAGTTTTCAACAAATTATACAGCCTCACCCTGAAGCTGACTTTGATTAGGGCCAGCCCTTAAACCTTGCACAGCCTTGAGGTTCTGGGTTGTCCATCAGAGGTCTTTGGTTCTACTCCCTGCTGCGCAGTGGGAAGAAGGGGGTGATGTTCAGCTAAGAAATGTCAGAGCAGTGATAGCTTCTAATTTAGACATTAGGACTTCCCTTTAAATATAGCTAAAGGTCCTGTGCTATCCTGACTGCCTTTGTCATGGGAACCTCAACTCAGAAAGGAGGGAGAGTGGTAGTTCCTGCCTTATAATATTAGGCCAGAAGAAACAACATCTGCTCTTAGCTTCCCTAGGAAAATTTTTAGTCAACCAGACCCTTTTTCATTGGAGACCTATCTTTAGATACCAAAGCATTTTAAATCTTGCAGAAAAATTTCTCATAGGCCACAGGAGTAGAAAATAAGTAGAAGAGGAAATGACCCATGAAATATTTGCAGAGGTGATGTGTTGTGTGTGCTCTGCTAAAATGTTTCCTTCAGTGTATTAAGTGTTTATATAGCACTGCAGCTACTATTAATCCAAGTAGTCATGTTTTTCCTAGCCCACCACAGACCCTTACCTTATGGTCACCCCCTTGAAATTAATCAAAGTGAGCACAGAGTTGTCATCACTGGAAAATAGTTTATTATTTTAGAAAATGTGATCTATTTCTGCCTGGCCAGAGCTGGATGTTGCTAAAAATATTGAGAATGTTAATGTTACATGGGCGGTAAACATCTTTGACAGATGCACAGGCAAAAGAGGCAAATGAAGACCCAGTTGATCCTGCAGTTCAGCTGGTAATATGTGATTAGTTCAGAACTCAAGTGCCACATGCAGAGGGCTTACACTGTGATCATAGAAATACCTAATTTTCTGAGAGCACAGGAGGAAAAGTTTTTTCTTTAATTTGATTTGGCATCCTAATATATGCTCCCTATTTAAAACTGTGCATTATTAATAGAATGAAATCTATCCTTAGTACTGGTTTGATTTTTATTTCTCCTCATATTTCCTACCTCCTCTCTTCTGTCTGATTTTCAGGGGTTTTTTTCCCTTTTCTGTCACATTTCTCTTCCCTTTGTATATGCAGGAGCAGCTTGAAAGATACTGGTCTGTAAGCAGCTACTCATATGTCTGGCTCATAAGCTAGTTCTTAGCTACAACAAGCAGAGATTCATTGGGTTGCAAAGTTCAGCTTTGTGACAGGCAGAAACTCACTGAGATGTTATTCTGAATTTCTGGTCTCCACTAGCCAATTCACCCATGCTCCTTTCCCCCCCTCTTTTATCACAGAAATGCTTCTTCACTCTTTTTTTCAGGTGAGAATGAGAGATTTGGTACCATAAAATTAAAATCTCCTTTGTCTCCAAACTTAGTATCCTGTTTTCATGTCTGCTCCTAATAAATGAAGAAATGTAAATAGCTGGTGTTCTTCTTGCCTGAACTGGACCAGGATGTTTAACCCTTTGGCCTTTTAAGAAATGGCACTGTGTTTCTAAATTTCTCAATCTTTCTAAAAAATTGAGACAATTGTAGAAAACATGAAAGTTCAAAATATTTGATATCTGTCACTCTTCATTTTTGCTCTTATGACATTTGCCTCTTCCTAACCTCCTATCTTCCAGGACTGTCATCCTTTTGTTCTGTTTTTAAAAGTTTTTATCTCCTGGGGGAAGGAGAGGATGATTTATCTCTTCCTGCTGCTCTCTGTTCCTGATATCTGCCTCATCCCAGGCCTCCAGAATGTAACCATATTTTGTCCAGTCATTCCTGCGTCACCATTATCTTTTCTTATCTTGCTTTTTGTAAACATTTCCTTCCCTCTGTCTCTCATTTTGCTTCTGCTGCTCCTACAAGAACACACTTCAGCTTAAATAAAAGGCAGTAAAAGACAACTTGCCTAATGTAATTTTAACCATCACCCCCTTTCTCTTCTACTTGCTTTCATTAGTTGAAATTTAAGTTCTTTTGCAGAATCTTCTGTGATGAAGTTACTTTTCTTGTGTTTCTGTTGAATGTTTATGATAGTTGTTGTATTAGTTTATTTAGACAGGAGAGGAAGACAGCAACAATGGTCAAAGAAGTGTCTCTGTTCACTCTAAAGACATGAAGTGCTGTAAGGCCACAGTGCATAGGAATAACCAGTGAATATTTTTGTCTGTATCATCGCTGCTTGTAACATTTATTGCAGCTCTGCTCTGTTAATCAAATTAATAACTGTTATCTGCAAGCCAGCATTAGAACAAAAATTAGGGAAGAACTAGAAGTTCTTTCTCATGGCAGAGCTGCAGAGAATTTGGTTATGTGTATTAATAGCTAAGCTATCATATTGCCTTTGAATTTAAGAGAGAAAAGTCACATTTCCAAATACTGCTTTCATTGTAAGAGATTGTTAGTTGTTAAAGCCACTAAATACAAGCTACAAATTGGAAGTGTAAAGTTTATTTTTCT
Organism: Zonotrichia albicollis; assembly: GCF_047830755.1. NCBI lineage: Eukaryota > Metazoa > Chordata > Aves > Passeriformes > Passerellidae > Zonotrichia > Zonotrichia albicollis. The sequence continues at coordinate 77,061,969 of NC_133821.1, read as the reverse complement.
TGGCTGAATTCTAGTGATTTTTTTTTTAGCCTCATACTTTTCTGCTTAGCTAAATTGTATAAATAGCAGATGAATTATTTTTAATTTAATCAAGTAAGTTCCCCCCAGAAGCAGTGACAATACTGAGAAATACACTGTTCCTGTGTTTTAATTCTGGACTAAGACCTTGCCAGAAAGGTACCCCTTGAACATTTGCCCACTTTATAATCCAAATAGCAGTTAAGGGATGAAAACTGCAGTGTCCTGGCAGTGCAGATTTAATGGCATTGAATCCAAATGAATCCAGGGCCAGGTGGGTGTGAACTGACCCTGCTGGGGAGAAGCAGTGCAATGCAGAGCACAAGAGAAATACAGAGTTGATTTTGGTTTTTTTTTTTTTTTTTTCACAAATATCAAACTGCGTACTTCAATATAGTAATTTTGTGACTATAGTAGAGAAGGGTCATTGGCTTAAGGACTGGATTATTATCTATGCTGGAAGACACAACAAGCATTGTGCAGCCTCTTTCTGAGTATGGTCTGGGGGTTCTGCATTTCCAGCATTTCCAGCTACAGAATTCCCATCACACTTGCTATCACAGCTCTCACACAGTTAAATTACAAGTCAACACCATGTCAGATAAATGTCAGATTAAAAACCAGATTAACTGTCAAATTAAAATGTCAGATAAAACAAGAAAAAATTAACTCCAAGCTGGACACAAAAGCAACCTCTGATAATATAGACAGAGGAAATTATATTGCTTTGAAAATACACCAAGAGGTTGATCTGATAAGAGACTCTGGCAGGACCTTCATATGTGGTGGTTCTAGACAATTCATTTTAATTGCTTCTATTTCCATCTTCAGCTTAAAATGTATAATTTTTTCTTGAAAGGATACTTTTATTTTTCTGAAAGGATACCTTCTGAAAGGTGGACTGCAAAAGCAATAATTGTTTCTGAAATTATATTTGGAAGATTATTATAAATCCCTTAAGAGTCTAGTTGCTAATTTGCTAAAGCAGGCTGTATTTCAGAGATTTGAGATAAACTTCATGTTGTTTAATAACAGGAATGGAAATTTAAATAATTGCATTTGTTCATATTGACACATACGTAATACATTCCAAGGTTGTGTATGAAATGCTTAGATATTCACTTTCCTCCTCCACATCATTGGATTAAGTTTTCTCATAAAATGACAGGGCAGGGGGTAAATATGTTAATTGTTATGTTGATTGTCATGGGCTTCTTGTTTTGAATTTTTTTATTAAATACTTCTTTGTATTTTGTGTAAGTGTTCTCACTGCCAAAGAGCCAGAGGTTACAATTGAAGGCTTTGGCATGCTTGAAGGTAACTGAAAACAACAGAGAATTTGAGGTGAAAGTTGGGACAGTTGCTTTGTGAATGTTTTGCTTTCCCTGATTTAAGGGTATGTATTAATATATGTCAATGTCCATGTATAAAGAGGAAAAAAAGTAGAGCTTTTATTTTAGGCAATGTACAGATATACAGATAACAATAAAGCTGTGACTCTGCTATACTCATCAAAATTGGCTCCTGCCCTGGGTTAATGAGCAAGTTTTTTGGCTTTTATGTGGCTTTCAATCAAATCTGGCAAGCTTTGGTGATTAAACTCATTTACAGGTATGAGTTTGTATTCCACCATACAATAGTATGTTAGGAATTAAGTCAAACTCTGCTTTCCTGGGCCTTGCTGGTCTAATTACAGTAGAGTATGCTTCAATGAGGATTCTTCTGAGCTGCCTCTGCCTGATATGGCAAACAGCCCAGAGGCAAATTTCAGATCTCCGTGTCAAGAACTGATTCATTGCTTGTCTGCAATTAACAGCTGGGCTTCAGGGTCTAGATAGAAAGCTGGAATAAGACTCTCTTTCAGCTCATATATTGAACCCAGAGTTGTTGGCCTTTTCCAATGCAGATGTAGCTCAAAGGCCAAATGTAATAGATTTGTCACATAGAAGATACTGCACAGATTATGTAGAAATAGGACAGTTTTGTTTAAATTAACTCAAAGGCCTTAAATTGCACATCAAATAATGATCACAAACAGTGGAAGGGATTTCATAAGGACAGAAAAACAAAGAGCATTCAGGAGTAAAACAGACCTTTTCATCTGAGAGTGATAAGAGTGATAGGTCACTGGTTATATAAATGAACTTTGCCATCTTTATTTTAATTGTTTGTACCTGTAGGACCTAGTGCTAAGCCTGCTTTTCTTGTGTGTGCCCCTTCCTTCTCATCTAATGTTGTGCACTTTCCAAAACACAAAAAGAAAAATTTTCATGGGAAAGCATATGAAATATCATTGCTAGTTATAATATGAAGGAAAGAAAAATGCAGACTCTGTTCCTAGAAATTGTTGTTCATCCCAAACAATATTCATGCCTCAGGAAAGAAGGAGGGAAAACACAACAGGAAACCTTCTTTCATAAATCTGCTTTGTTTAATCAAAAATATCATTGTTCTTGGCTAGCTGTCAAGGCAAATGTCATGGCATCCCATAATGCTGGCTGCAGGAGCAGGCTTGTATCCCTGGTAGACACTGTTACACAGCCTGGCCTAAATACAGCGAAGAGCTGGAAGAGTGGCCTGGTTGTGAGTTGGGAGATTTTGCTTGAGCGACTCTTCTCAGATATAGCAGTCTACTTTTCTGGAAGAAATCTGCCAAGCTGTAGTACAGAATAATACAGTTTTTTGCCTCCTGTCTAATTCCAGGGATAACAGCCAATTTGAATCTTCTTTTGGAAGACTTTTGTTGCCTGCCATCTGTAGATGTTTGAATGTGTAGTGTATGGAACAATGTTTAGCACCCAGCATCCTTCCGTCTTTCTCTGATACTACTATTTCAAACATGCGTGTTCTCTTCCATTAAATAGCTAAAGTTCAAGTGGTTTAAATCTTATTTTTTCAAACTAGAGAACAGCATTACTCACATACCAGAAGGCTAAGTAATGTCTGGGATTTATTAAATCATTCAGCAAAGTTGACCACAGACAGTTGCATATAGAACAAGTGCTGGAAGAAAAATAATCTGTTATGATGTTCATTATAATATAACACACACAGACTGAGAGCCAAATACTTGGTATAATTTCTGTCTCTACAATTATTATATTTCTTTTTAAACCTTTAACTAGCTTGACAGTTTTGGTTACAGAGGGTTTGAGCACAGAAGAAATACGTAGAGAAATTTAATGTTAATTTGACATTTTGGTAAAGCTGCTATGGGCTATAACAAGATGAATATTTATTGGTGACTTTAATGAATAGGTAACTTTTACTGCCAAGTTAGTGTTGCTCCATGCTTTTTAAAATCTTACATTCCAAGTGCATTTGCAAAATTCTATTGCTGTTTTATTTGGCAAAAAGAACATTATTGAAGCTGAATAGGGAATAGGGCAGTTTTTTGTATCTGTTCCTAGTATTCCAAATACCTACAAGACTTTGCCAGTTGATCAACCTTTCATAGATAAAGTGCTACTTGAGAAAAATGCGAAAATAATAAAATGGATGTTACTGATCAGTCAATGCTAACATAAAGTGTCAGAAATAAGTGACAGGTGTTCTTTGGAATTTTAGGCCCTTACTACGCTCTAAACATTTCGCTTATTTTACCATCACAAACTGAGTATCCAAAAATTGAGCAAAGATGAAAAGAAATAATTATTTCCTGCATGAAACTGTAGTCTGAAATTTCTTTGCTACTAACTATTATGAGCGAAAGAACATCAAACAATATAATTATGAAAATTCCACAATAATAAAGTCATGCAATCTTATTTCTGCTACAGTGAATCGTCTTGGTTTTTTGGGGGGTTTTGGTTTCTATTATATTACAGCCCAGAGAAAATGTTAAACTTTGCTTTGCCTTATTTTAATTCTGTTGTTTGCACATAAAAGGATATTTGTTGTGTGGATTAAGTGGTTTGTGAGCAGGATTGGATAACATAATTATGTTTTCATTTTTTTAGAAGACTGTGGGATGTATTTCCCAGAAGTGAAAAATCATCCAGATAAATATTTACAAAGATGTCCCGAGTCTGTAAAAAAGTGGCTGAAACAACTGAAGAATGCTGGGAAGATTCTGCTGTTAATTACCAGTTCTCACAGTGACTACTGCAGGCTTCTGTGTGAACATGTTCTTGGGTAAGTGCAAAGTCCATTTCAAATTATATCTGCCCAACAACAATTGGAGATAAGCCTGAGTTATTGGTAAGCTAATTTGTGTTTTGTTTATGTATGGTGAATTATTTGGTTCCGAGTTTTCCGCTGGGCCCCTCTCTAGTGGAGTGTTACAAGAGTCAGAGTAGTCCATCCGTGAGCCTGTGAGCTGTATCTGACCCACAGCACACCTACAACCTGCATCCTTTTGGAGGCATCATGATGGGATTGAAGATGCCAGAGAATTATCTTTTACGCCAATATCCTATGCACCATCTGATTCCTAACTTTATTGTAAACTTTAGCTAGACTGTCTTATTTAAGCCACTTTTTTTCTTGCTTCTCCAGCAGTGAATGCAACTAGTAGTATTATTACATTTCCTCACAGTAAATTTGCAGGAAAATCTTAGCAATACTTTTTCCCATTAGTGGTTTTCGAAAGATGGCTGCACATGAGAAATGTGCTTCTTCACAGCAGAAAAGATAAAGCAGGCAGTTTATTGCCCTTGGCAACTGGTGGAGGCTGCAGTTGCTGATCACAATAGCTGTTTATAGCATAATGCTAAGAACATGGCTGGTCAAGTCAAATTCAGTGAAATTCAGCAGAACTATCACTTACCTAGAAAATAAATTAATCAGCTATGCAAATAGTGAGGTGACAGAGTGAGACTGTTTATTTATCATTAATCCAAGAAATAAAGTAGTTCAGTGTGACCCTACCTTGGCTATCAGGATATGCCAGGGAACAGCAGAATGAATACAGTAACACTGTAAGAAAACCACGGGTAAGGTAAAAGACAGAGCTACCTTCCAAAACCAGTCCTGCCAGTATGACTTCTCTTTTGTACTCTCTAGGCTAAATGCTAAAACAAAGCATCAGCCGTGCCAGTTCTCACTACTTTGCATGAACATTACGCTTGCTCGTTTGAGGGACAAATCTACCTCCTGACAAAAAGTAATTCTCCTTTATGAGCAAGATGTCTGTGAATTAACTCTTTTGTGTAAATCTGTCTAGTTATTTCCTAAATGAAAATTTGGTATAAAAGTAAATTCTTTCCCGTACAATGATTTTGACTTTCTGTTCCTTGGTGAATAGTGTTCAGCTGTTGAAGGTAGGTGTAGAAATCCTGCTGGAAGACAGTAAGCAAGATATCAGAAATGATCAGCTGCCTTTCAAAACACCAAAAAAAGATATCCTGGTAGAAGGATACTGTGTCACTCTCTTTTCCACAGAAGTGTAGATTGTTCTATGGTATTTATTACAATCATGTTTTCCAGTGATTCATGCAGTGTGGCTTCCAAGTAGCTTTTGGAGAACTGAGTACTCCACTGTCCATTAGACTTTAGTGAAGTGGGGTTATTTTCCTGAAAATCTAAACTTTTTAGTGATTTTGTTTGTTTCATGCCTCTCATGTGAGATATAAAGACTCTTCGTATCTGTGCTACTTTTTGCTGTACTGGAATATAGTTTAGGTTCACCCCTATTATCTCTGCCCTTAACTGTATTTGACCAGGGTAACTGGTTTTTATTCTTGACATCAACACTGCATTTTATTCTTGATATCAACACTTACAAATTGCACTTACATAATCCTTTATTAAGGATTATTAAGGATTATGTAGGTTAATCAAAATGATACTGAGAAGCCCAAAATTGTATAGTATGAAATAAAAAAACCCATAATGATAAATATGGAAAAAAAGAGATGCGTGTAAAGTTTTAGCCTCTTACTCCTAACATCCTTACCTTGTAACTATTTACTTTTTTGCACTTTATTAAAGAAGCTCCTTTTTGGCGAAGAAATTATTGTCTTCATAAAAGCTGTGCTGGGAGATTCATATTAAGTGTATCATTTACCATTTCATGAGCAAAATATCCCAACTGTGCTCATCTGACAAAATTGTCCTTAATTAGAACACATTTTGGTAGGGAGAGGAAGTATAAGAAAAAACTTCATTTTGGAATAAAATGACAACTGTTTCCCAGCCAGAACACAAACGTACTGCTGGGATCAGTAAATAAGACATGTAAACCTTAAAAAACAAGTGCCGGCTCATTCATACAGCAGCAACATGGTGTGACTTTTCAGTCTTACCTACCACGAGGATGCTGCCCGGTTAGTTGGACCTTTAAATGTTGGCAGAAGCACACCTCAAGATGAGTCAATCATCACATAGTCACTGAAGCCAACTGTATTTCACTTTTTCAGGAATGTTAGCCACCTAAAAGTGAGTAACTTTTTGAAGCTGGTCATTTCGTTTCCCTCTGTGGTTAGTGGAGAGAAACCACTGGGCATTATCCTTGCCAATTCAGTCTGCATGGTTATGAATTATGTCTGAAATAAGTGGGATGGATTACGTTTCAAGAATGTGGATGTTTCTCCACTGGCTCTGTCTGTGGTGTCAACCACTATCTGAATTCAGAGTGCAGTTTTTAGAAGGTGAAATGTGTAAGATACATCCTGCCCAGTGTGCAAGCTACTTACTGTAACCACAGGCCACTGTACCAATCACAGGCAGTGATTGGTGGAACAGATTTGCTTTAGGTATGGTGTTACATAATAATGTAACACAAAGTCTCTCATAGTAACAGCAGCTTTGTACATGAGATTGAATATATTGTTTCAAAAAAGGCCACAGATAACAGCATCTCCTCACACAAAGCAGTTTTTCAACAGAGTAATAAAAAGTTACCAATTATTCTGAAAAGTCTGTTTGTTCTGTTTCAATTTTTTTAAACAAAGCGCTTGCCACTTTTCCCACAAATCAGAGAACCACTGAGTCATTTAGGTTGGAATAAATCTTTAAAATCATTGAGTCCAGGCATTAAGCAAGCACCTCTGTGTTCTCCACTAACCCATATCACCAAGTGCCACATCCCCACATTATTTGAGCACTTCCAGGGATGGTGGATCCACCACTACCCTGGGCAGACTTTTCTCCTACTTGACCACCCTTTCTGCAAAGAAATTTTTCATAATGTCAAATCTAAACCTGCTCTTGCACAGCTTGAGGGAGTTTCTTCTTATCCGCTCACTTGTTAATTGTTCTTTTTTGTGCTCCTGAAATGCTTGCTTTGTTTTGCAAATCCAAGCTTAATTTACCTCTAGGTGGATTATTTGCATCAGGTGCTAATTTGAAAAGTTTATCTCTGTTGATACTTTTCACCTGAGGACAGAAGAACCCAGCTGTTGGCTCAGCATCTGGAGTCTTCCACATGGAAGCAAATTTTAAAAACACACCATTGTAATATTTGATACTGATACTTTTAAAAAGGCAAAGGTTTACATATGGTCATGGGTGGAGAAAAATTAGACAAAGCTAAAATTTCATTAGAGAAAGAAGATTTAAAGGACTTTTATTTTAAAGCTGGAATGTAATTTTGAGCACGGCCCAAAAGCTGTCTCTCATAGAGAGAGCATTCAGTTTTTGATAAGATATCTCAGTCCCATGGAAGACTATGACTTATTTGAAAGTGATATAGTTGATTGGTTTACTTCCAGCAAACTTCCTCTACTGCTGATAGCATTTCAGTGCCTGTGTCCATCCTGGACTTGCCATCTGTGATTTCATTGTTCCATTCAAGAGTATCCAACACTTTTTTGATTTTGTAGGCAATGAAGTCAGCTAAGCAATGAAATATTTCTAATAAAATAAAGTGCGTCATAGATGAGGAATGTTTTCTTACATACCATGCTGAGACATTCAAACCCATTTAAACTGATGGGATTTCCACAGTCCAGATAACAATCTGTATACATGGACCAAATGATCTTTGAAAAATCTGTATTTAATCGTGGGATTCAGCAGGCAGATGAAGACTTGAAGCTGGTGGCTGTTTATTTGTAGTCACATGTCCAACCTCCCTGTAACCAGCAGGGATGTAGTGAGAGCAGCCAGCAGAGTCTGAAGAAGGCATTCAGCTGTCAAAATGGTGCTTCAGTTTTGGAATATGTGAAATTACACTCTAGTTTCCATTGGCTGTAAATTAGATCTGTGTTGTCTGCCAAGAGCATCTTAGGCCTGTGCATACCTTCAGTGTGGACACCTACAAATAAGCACCTGTCTTTTTAAGTCTCTTCAGCCACTTCCTACCCCATCACTTCAGATTTTCTTCTTTGAAAAGAAAGTCCCTCATTTTACAACTTTCAGTCCACCTCTATGCATATGTTGCCATCTCAGATTAAAAAAATGTCATCTGTTACATGTTCTCCTGAGATCAAGGAACATCTTTTTACAAATAATGAGTGTTCTCAAAGATAACTCACTGGGGGTTTGACTCTTTTGACAGCCTCAGGAAAAGAATAATAGACATTGAACAAGCATTGGAAAAAAAAGTGACAGAAACAAGTACCTAAAAGAAATACTCTGATATTTTCTGAAGCCTTAAAGAGTATTTCATGACATTTTAAGTAATTTGTTAGTTTAATTAATCACATTTACTTTATTTTCTAGGAATGATTTTGAAGAGTATTTTGACATTTTGATCACAAATGCTTTGAAACCTGGTTTCTTCTCCCATACACCAAATCAAAGACCTTTCCGAACTCTTGGTAAGTTGCAGCTGTAAGTCCCTTCTCATCTGCTTACTTCTATGGAAAAAACAAAAAAGAAAATTTAGGCAACTGAACACGGGCAGTGGAGTGGGAAGTGGACTAAAATTCTGTTAAGACTGAGGAGCATTGAGAAATTAAAAATTACAGTGTTGAGGACATTTAAAAGGCAGAGCTGTGATAGTAATTGAAAATACATTGGGGTTCAGATATTTCATCAATAATGAAAAAGAAGCTTTATTGTGCTCACAGGGTCATGCAGAGAAAACAAAATTTAGTTCTGGGAAAAAACAAAGCAGAAATATTTAAAGAATTTAAAGGAAATTAGGAGAACTGTACAAATAAAATTGTAAAGCTGAAGGAAAGAATTTATGATGGAAATCTGACAGCATTAAGTGTGTTTGGCTAAATAATGAGAGAGCAGGTGAAAAGGAAGCACTCCTGTACTCACTTAATTTAATTAAAACAATCTGAAGCACACTTGGCAATGTTGTCCATTAGGTAATTAAGGTTGTAACACAGGAGGTTTATAAGAGCAATGTTCATTGAACTACAAATAACACTAAAACATTGCTGAAGACTGTTTACTTTTCCATATTTTGGTAAATACCTTTATGACTAAGTTACCTGAAAGTTAATCTTATAGCCAAAATAACTTAAGTCAGCATACACTAAACCACAGTTGATCATTAATTTATGACAGGAAAAGCACCATTCCAGCCCAAAAGAAATTTTGCTTGTGTAACTTCTACAGTAAATCTGAAACAAGCAGCAAAAATACACATTGAAACTATATTTTAATGTTTCACATATTTATATAGGAAAATAAGAAGTATCTTAGGTGTGATTTTTAAAGGATTAGTTCAAATAGTTGCCAAGCTGACAGTTTGAGAAAAAAGTAATCTCAGAAGGAAAATTGAAACTATTTGTATGAAAGGAGAAAGGGGAATAAAATCATAAAGGGTGAAAGACGCTTAGTTCTGCAACCATTTGATTTAGTTTTGTATAAAGCAAATTGAAAATAAAATGTAATTCACTTTGGAGTTCTTTTAAACAATCTGATTAGCCTGACTTCCTGAGGAAATCCTGCTGTGTCCCTCTGTCAGAAATCCAGCCAGCAGCTTTTGGACCTGTTGGACAGTTTCAGTAAATTTAATAGACAGCCAAAAAGCTCCAGGATACTTTGATGAGGGTTTTTTTGTTTTGGTTGGGGGTTTTTTTGTGAAAAAAAGGGGCAGAATAGAGGGAGAAGACCAAGTTACTCTCTCCATTGATAATATGTAGCATTGGCATAATCACCACATTGGACTGTAAGGAACAGTTTTCATGAAGATGTTTCTTTCTCTGCTTTCAAACAGGAACAGCATTATCTGGAGTCCTCTTACTTACTTTGTGGTTTTCATTCAGTTTATATCCTGACAACGCAAAGGGGCTCAAATGTCAATCACTCATTATGTTAATACCTTATTAATGCAAAATAAAATGTAGTTTTTGTTCTGGACACTTCACTATCTAAATAGATGAAGCACATGAACATAACTAAAGTAATAATCAGATAAATAATTTGTTGAAACAACTAACCTGAGAGTGTATTTTTTTCTTAATATGTTTGTATCCAAAGACAGTAACTGCTGTCTTCTGCAAGACCAACCACAACATTCACAGCACAGACTTATACACATAGGATAGATTTTTAGAGATATGTTTAAAAGTACTGTAGAGCTTGTTTAAGACTACATGAAGTTTAAGCCATAAAAGTAGGAGCATTTATATGAGAAAATTCCCAAAATAATAATACATTTCTCTAATGGTTATTTTGCTGCCCTGCCTCTGTGTTCCTCACAGCAGCTGAAACAGTATACAGTGAAGCTTCTAACACATTGACAGGGAGCAGTTTTCCAGTTTTCAGAATTTTTAAGGCTTTCTTTCATATCAGAACCACTGAAAATTAAAAAATCGAAGTTTCTAGTTTCTTTCTTCCTGTTGGCACTACAGACTTCAGGCAGAAGAGTTTGGCCACTGTGCTGCAGATCAGGGGGACAAAATTTTCATGTTTTTCCTTTGAAAAATTAAAAATCTGTAGGTGGGCATTATAGTAAATATTTTCTTAAAGCACAGAGACTAAACTTTTGCTAAGGTAATTTAGGGTAAAAAAACCTTGTTGTAGGAAGAAATGTGTTGGGAAGTAATGTGTTGTTTCTAGGAAGAAAACAAGCTGAAGTAATTGCTTATCATCATTACCCATTTTTCCAGGTCTGAGTCTCAGCCATGTTCTTCCAACCATTCAGTCTGAGCTGCAATAAATTCCTAATGGTACCATTTTTCATAGTGCTATAAATGGACTTCAGGATAAGGCAGAAAATATGGAATGTGTTCTTAATTTCAAATATCCCAAATGTTGCTTTGTGTGCTGGAGCTAAATATTATTTATCTGTAACAGGACTTCTGCTCCAGATTTTGAAGGAAAGGTTTTGAAGTTTACTAAAGAGAAGAATAAATTATTCTCAGTGAATTAGTTCAAAAGGCAGTTGTATTCAGTAGGCATTTGAAGGGGAACGAGAAACAGGACAAGATGACAAAGGAGGCATTGTCTGGAAATGTGATATTGGGTAACAACTCTGGAAGTGTTTTTTCCAGCACACAAGTAATTTTAGAGCTAATCCATTTAGAAACCATGAAAAAATATTTTAATTGATCAATGAAAATTGCATCACTATTTCATTTTCATTTCAAGATGTGCATCATTTAAGGCAACCAAAACACTGTTTGAAAGCCTAAAAGATTTGTATGACTGAGGCACTGAAAAGCACAATAATTATTTATTTAATTTTGCATAATTTTTTTTCAAAGTACCATTCTGTTAAGTGAAGGAACAGTTTATAGGTATCTTTACAGATTTTAGGACAGTTACACTTATTTTGATTTGGCAAAATGATTTTTATGATTAGGGGTAACTTATGTAGCAAAGGATATATTTTGTGAAAACAGAGCTGCACATAAAAATACCCCCAGACTTTGCTACCATAATATAAATACTCCATAACTAACTTGTTATTCATGAGGTTGTATTTTGTTTTACATAGGGAAATTCCTCTCATTGTTCTTGAAAGTACTAATAATATCTTGAGCTATAAGACCTAAGGATCATGTTGAAAATGTTTGTGTAAATCCTATGTTGACAAGGAAGGATTTTCTTTGCTTTCAACAGCTACATCCAGCTTAAAATAATTTCTTATTCCATGAAAGGCTTGGAGGAATATAAATAGAAAAGACAGTTGTGAATTATATGATAATCTGCAGTACATGAAGATTTCTGTAACATTTGACAACAGAGCTTTCCCTTTATCACATCACTTTTTAATGCATATCGAATTACTAGCCTGACTGCTAGTCCTGATCATTGCCAGATACATCCAAAATTATAATTGAAATGCTAATGATAACCCTTAATTCCCTGGAAGCCTTCTCTAAGTCAGTATTCACAGGGAAGTCTGCTTGGTCTTAAAGAATGCTTATATATCTTTTATTTTCAGCTCAGGCACAGCTGTCTTTTCTGATCTGGTTTGTTTTTGTTTTGTTTTGGGTTTTTTTCCATAAATTGGAAATGTATTGCTGACTGTTCAGTGCCTGAATTTAAAACACACGCTTCAAAACTTATGTATAGCCTCATGTGCATGTATCTGTACAGGCTGAAAACAATCCTACAGATGTAGTGCCAGTGAATACCACTTTCAAAGCCTGCTTTCAGTTACACTTCCAGGCTGTCTTCCTTCCTCTGAACTTGAATTTCTGTCCATCTTAAGGTGCCTCTGCTGCAGAATGTAGCTTCCCATTTAAGAAACTTTCAGTCCTCTAATTTTTATGGTTTTCTGGTGACTGCCATTTTATCAGTTCTGTGCAGAAGCTTCTTCTCCACCCTTCTAAAAATACAAGAAAATTCTACAAGCTGAAAGGACCAATTAGAAAGGAAATAATGGAGATGGGATATAAAACACCATGTCTCTGCAATAAAGACCACCTTTGGTTATTAGGGACTGCAAGACTTCAGAAGGTGGTGATCCCATGTCTGCTACTTGAGTTTTCTTTTGCCATCTTTTGTGAACAACTATGTTTGACTGTGCCAGAGATGGGCTGGGGGATCCAGCTGGTGGGGCCATGGGAGGAGGGAGGTAGAGTAAGAGCAGAGCAGGACATGGAAGCATAGAGGGGAAAGGGATTTCACACTGATGGGGTTTTCTGAATATCAGGTCTTTGCTTTTTGACTTCTACTGTTGCCTCAAGGAGGACTTTTGCAATAAGGCTAGGGTGTCAAGCATAACTTAGCATGATGTACCCATGTCCTGGGCTGACTGGGGCTCCCAGCTGGCCCTCCAGCCAGAGCAGGGGATGCAGCAGTGTCTTCCCACAGGTCTCAGAGCTCAGGAAGCCTTTTGCAGGGATGCCCACAAAGGGCCTCATCTCTCAGGAGGCACAAGCAGAATAACAGCAGCACCAGCAAAGGGCACCTGTGTAATCTTTTCTCCCCTGGCTCAGGGTGTCCCTGTATCTAATGCAGCTGTGCTTGTTGCCATTCTTCTGGAGATGGTGCCTGTTCAGATCAGTCTGTGTGGATATGTTCTGTAACATGAGGCCACATAATAATGCATTTTTGCCGGGAGCTTGTGACAGAGTGCATGTAAAGGGTGCAGTGGCTGCACGCTGCGTTATTCAAGAGCTATCAAGTCTATAACCATTTCCTATATCTCTTCTACAGGAAGATGCCTTTATATTGTTATAACATCCCACAGTGCCATATGGCCCTTAAAAGCCATGCTACTCTTTTTTAAGGGAAATACTGTTTAGCAATTCTTTAAAGTGTATTGGCACTGTTTTTCATGTGATTTCCAGCTTTTTAGGAAAGAAAAAGAATTAAAACTAACAAGTAATGTTATTTTGTACTCTAGTTTTCAAAACTCAGTCTTTTCGTACCTCACAGTACACGACATTAAGATTAAGAGTCTCTTAATGCTCTAATATCAGAAAGAAATTCTGTAATAAGCTGACAGTAGGAGGTCCACGATTGAAAGGGATAAAGCATCTTGTTGTGTACCCAAGCCACCACTGAGAAATAATTCCCTACTCTAATCTCAGCCAGGGATTTTCATTTTATCCATGATTTCTGAGAAAAAGGAGTTTCTTTTTAAGCAACTGGTTAGTATCGATGATTATATAGACAGATCTTCATATTCAGTGCTAGAATCTGACTGTTTTTAATTTTAATAATTAGAAACCAAAAGGATTATGGAAGTATCTTATAAAGGTGCTTCCTTCAGGTGACACCCTCTTTGGCAACACGATCAATGTCTGACTCCACTTTCTGAAAAGCAGGCTAGGACAGGTCTGTAGGGCTGACAGTGGAAGACACATACAAAGAAATTTAATCTCCTATACCAAGGTTTGTTTTCATACAAGTATTCATAATCCACTGGAGAAGCTCGGAGATTATTTCAAGAAAATCCACAATGTTAGGGTTCTTCGATGACTGTTTCACCTCCTGTCCTTAGTTTAAATGATCTTAGTCTAAAACTATTCCACTTTGTGTACATCCTTTGCAAAGATATCAGCCACTTCAGATTTTTTTTCTTGACAGTGTAAACAGCTGTCTCAGAGACTACTGGTTTCCTGATCTTATTTATGTCCTGTGGACAAACACTTTAAAAAATCAACAGGTGTTACCTTGTAATCAAAGGGACTTACCAATCAATCTTTTTAAGGTTTGCTAGATGGTACCTGCATGTAGTTTAAAATCAACACTCTGGGAATAATTTGAGAACAGAGGTGATCATTTCCTATCATGTCCTCAATGTTTGTAATTAAGTCATGGGATACGTAAGATGAGAGTCATTTAACTGTCCTGATGGGTTAACAAACTCTTTTCTAACCGTTAAATTTTATTTCATTTTTGGTAAACATAATCTTAGTAGATGGTAACAGTTTGGATTTTGGGTTTTATGTGTTCAGTACAAAGTTCTGTAAATTTAAAACAGGTGCAAAAAGCAAAACAGAGTTGGGCCAGCACATGCTCACATCCTTTTGCAGAGCAGGTTGTTAAAGTCACAGACTTCTTTCTTTCTGATAGTTTCCAAAGTCCTTGGCTACCATGTTTGATGGTCTTTGCCTTCTTAAAACAAATGCTTTGTACAATTTTGTTCCATGACAGAGATAATGAATTAGAACTTGAGGACACAGAATTGATCACTAACTGGCAGTGCATCATTTATAAACCTTTTGTGAAATGCAGGAGACACTGCAGCTTGCACTGATAGTGTGTGTAGCCACTGCTGCACTGACATGGTTAAACTGGTGTAAGTCCTTCAAGTTGTGACTCTGTAGTAGTTAGACCATGTGGAAGCCAAAGAATTACTTTCTCTTACAGCACATTCCTCTTGGCAATCCGAGCTGGGAAGCCGTTCCTTTTCTTAGGAAGAGGAGTGGAGTGAGTGTGTTTTGTTCTGGTTGTTTGGGGTTGATTTTTTAACAGGCTTTACTGGTACTTGCTTCAGAAGTGAGGCCAGATTGTCATCACATCATTTATACAAATTTATTTACACAAATTATGGGTTTCACTCAAGCATTTTACAGCACATCAGAAGCTGGAGGTTGGGCAGCAAAGCTCTATTTTTGTTTCTACCAGGAGGGCACCATGTTGGCCTGACTACAGCAATTCACTATAAACCTGGAGCACGGGCCAAGGGCTGAGATTTCAGCTAATGCCTGAAACTGGCCATGGGAGGTACCTGGTTATCAGCTGAACTGGCCAATGGAAATTGGGTTTGGTGCTCCTTGAGCTCCTTTGGCTCAACCATATTAGCCAGAAGAGCTGCCAGGACACAGGCCACTGTGTTTGCCTAACCATTGAGGATTATGCAATCTTGTGGTATATGTGGGTAGGAATTTCCACCCATCCCTTACTGCAAACCTCTATCAATACTGCAATTTCAACCACATTTGAGTCTGGCCTGGCATTCTGTGAGATATTACACCCTCAGCAGGCTGGAGAGGAAAAGATGGGACTATCACTGCCAACCCAGAGAAAGACTGCAGTACAAACTTCCCCTTCTGAGTATCCATCCATGAGAACCTGGCTACAAATGACCCAGCTACTGGTAAATGACCCAGTAGTTGGGTCATTTGAGAGACCCTGCACCCTAAGAGACTTTCAGTGAATGCAACAGCACAGGAAAACTTCATAGGAAGATAGTCCCCATTATTTTCACTGCTGTTCATAAACAACTCCCTATTTAATTTTTCTTTTCTAAGTGTTTAAAGTAAGGCATCTCTTTGTTGCTGAGTATTGAGATGCATTCTCCAATGCCCATCCTTCTTTAAAAGAAAAAAACTTACGGTAAATATGTCAGGCCAAAGTCCTTATATGTTTGCATAGTGTTCAAAGTGCTTCAGAGGATAAAAGGAACAATAAGTCATTCATCCAAAAATCAAAACAGTGAAAAACTGCAACTTGCTTCTGCATAGAGACAGCAGGGGTTGCTTCAGCTGATTACCTTTGATATTAAATAGCGTGTTTGGCACAGAGCTGATAAGAATATTACAGACAACTAGTTCAAAGAAAGTTTAAACTGCTGCTTTCAAAAGCATGGTATCTACAATATTCCTTTTGTTAAAACTGGAAAACATGTTTAACATATTTGCCAAGTACTCCAAAACAGAATTCTTTGTGTATAGAGAGTATATTTTCATTTTTAAAAGGAGTTACAGTAACTGCTACAGTAACACTACTACAAAATCCTAGCTATTGATTACATCATGTTATATTCAAGGCCTTGAAGGATAAAACTCAAACCCCTTTTCTTTAAGCTGTTGTGTAAGGATGTGATAAGAGTCACTTTCTGTCTTCTAGGAGCCCACAGGCAGACCAGATAAACAAATGCTAGAAAAAAAAGCACTGGCTTTTTTGTTTGAACTAAAGAACCAAGATATTGAGTGACCTCCCCTGCACCGTATCTCTGGCAGATATGTATGTTCACCTAAGATATGTAATGTCCTAATCCAGAAGCAGTGAAGAAAACTCAGTTTGAATAAGGACTCGTCAGTCTTGATTGTGAAAATCCTTTTAGCTCTTTTTAAAGACTTAGCATATGGAAAAATTGACATTATTTCAATTAATTCTGCTAGATTTAATTTTTATGGTTTGTTAATATGTCCTTTGTAATTTCAGGGAAGCGGACCCATGACCTTTACTTAGTAAATTTATTGTAGTAAATTTTAATTAGTAAATTAATTTCAATTTCTATATTGAAATTAATCAAGTTATTTGATAGTTATCCAGCAATTATTTCAAATTATTGAAAGTGATAAGCTCAATTAGTTATTTATTTTAGATGACAGCTGCATACCAGTGGTTCAGGCCATGTTTGTGTTTCATTTTATGAAAGAAACTTCCTTCATAGAGAAGCATGTCAAATGCCTTGAAACACACACATACACCATGTAATTAGGAGGTCATTAAAAGTCAACAGAAGAACCTCTGTCATAGTTCTGTGATCACCTTCTGGTGTTGTTTCTTTATTGTCTTTTATTTCAGAATGCTAGCAGAGAGTAGAACTCTAGTACAGTCTGATCTGGATTATACCAGAGAGATAAGGCAGGGAAACTGCCCCACTTAGGAAGCCAAATTAATCTAAAAAATGCAGCTTCTTTTTACAGCAGAATGAGCTAAGGGCCTGTCAACCCAACTCTCTCCTGCCAGTGGGTGCCCACAGAACATAAATTGCCATAACCTAAAACCTGTGTTTTCAAAACCGAAGCCAAAATGCCTAAATGACCACTTTGTATTCCAGACAAAACTGTGTTCAGCAGATTATCTGGCTTAAGGGAATTCTTCTCCAAAACATGAAAATGTTATTAAGAGGAGATGATTCTTTCCCTTCATATTCTCTAAGAAAAACAGACAATATATAGAAGCAAAGCAGTGTACACTCAACTTAGACTACATTTATAGTCTAATAATAATATATGATGCGTAAAAATGCTTGGGATTCATGGAAGATTTTACACTGAATGTGGAGACCCAGTTCTGTATGGAAGAGAAAAGCAAAAGTATATTTCCATATATGAGCAAGGCTTGCCAAACCTACTCTTATTAGCCCTGAGATTAGCTCAGCTGGTTAGAGCATGGTGCTAATAACACCAACGGGTTTGTTGCAGCAGTAGTAGCAGGCATTCTGTAATAATACGTTGAGTTCTCATGTTTATGTTTCCTTAGAAATGCTAAAGAATGTGTAGCAATTTTTTAGAAGATAATGTGATTCAATACTCACAATTCTAGACTAGAAGGGTGAAATTGTGGTTATGATTGTCTTTTCACCTTCATTCTATTTCCCAGCACATACAATAGTGTCCATGTCTGGGGGGGAAGAACCAAATTGAAATTTCAAAAGACTGAAAGGAACACTAGAGAGGCAAACCATGCACAACTCAGCAGCTGTTCTGGCATTAAGAGAATACATATTTCCATTTTATTTGTTTTGTACAATTTTATTATTATATGGTTAAACAGATACATTTTATTTTGTCCATGGAATAATAAATGTCCCTCTGGAAAGCATATAAATTTATGTAGATTATTACCAGACTCTACTGCTGTTTCTAAATAGGATGTACACCCTTGGTAGCTTATTCAAAACCTGGCTTTTTTACTTGCCAAATCTGTATCAGAGAAATGGATCATTTTAAGAAGCTATTTTTTTGTATGGAGTTGCAAGCCTCTCGCTGTCGTGATTTCAGCCCAGCCAGCAGCCAAGCCACTCCCTCCCTGCCCCACCAGCAGGATTGGAGAGATAATCAGAAGGTAAAAGGCAGAAACTCATGGGTTGAGATAAAGACAATTTAATAAGTTAAGCAGTTTAATAAGTTAACTTTTGGAAATTAAAGCAAAAACTGTGCACTCAGGCAAAACAAAACAATTCACAGCTTCCCATGGGCAGGCAGGTGTTCAGCTATGCCCAGGACAGCAGTGCCCCATCACACGTAACTGTGGCTTGAGAAGGCAAACTCCATCACTCTGTGTTTCCCTTCCTTCTGCCTCCCCTCACTTTATATACTGAACATGATGCCAAATAGTCTGGAGTATCCCTTTGGTCAGTTGGGGTCACTGTCCCAGCTGTGTCTCCTCCCAAACTCCTATGGCACCTCCAACTTTCCTTGCCAGCATGAAAGTACTAAAAGCAGAAAAGGCCTTGACTCTCTGTAAGCTCAGCAGTAACAAAAACATTTTATTTTGTTGCTGTGCTCACCACAAATCCAAAACATGGCCCCCATATCAGCCACCTGGAAGAAAATTAACCCTCCCCCAGTGACACCCACCAGGCTCCTTGAAACAAAAATTGACTGAGAATAACGTTTTAAGGGTATTGCTGTACCTCAAAAATCAAAGGTGTGTTTTGAAACAATGAAGTTCCAGGAATAGATACAGTAACCAGTGTGTAGAAACTGCTCTGGCTGTCTACCATGTATCCTCAGCCACCTCCCACTGCAGGCAGTGAAGGGCCAGCAGTGCTGGTCCATGGAGGGCTTTGCAGTGCCCAAACAGCAGTGCCTGCACTGCACACTGACCCAGAGCTGTGTTTCCTGTTGCAGAGCCTTCACACTGTGTTTCTGCACCTGAATCCCAGCTGAGGTGTGCTCATTGCTAATTACAGACCTGCAGTGCTGTCAAGAGCCCCAAGGAACCCAAATATCATGCAGAAATGGCACAGACCCTATGGAAGATGAGGGGCCCGAGGGATGGATCAGTAGTACAAATTTGTAAACTTTGCTGATCCACTAACATTTAGTGCAAACCTGTGTGAAATAATTTCACATTCTAGTTCTTAAAATGATGTCAAAATCCAAACAGAATTCCTGGAAGGAAGAAAAATTACCTGTGAAATGGGGGACTTACCAGTATGACTTTGCAGGGCAAAAATCATTCTTTGACATATATAACATGTTCATAAACAATACGTTATAGAAGTAAGGAGTTTTTTTCTCTGTGTAATTTTTGTCATCAGTAGAATTCAAAAGAATAGATGAGTAGACAGAGAACCTCATAAAGAGTTACCTTGTGATTTGATTGGGAACCAATTTGGAAATTTAAATCCAGGCAGTTTGAAGTAAAGCAAAAATAAAATTGTATATGGTACATTCCTGGCAAAGCAAGAGCTGGCAACGGATGCAGAAAGCTTCCCTTCAGCGTAGTTTCCATGAATCTGTATGTGCTGGTTTTGATTAAGGAGCTTTAGAGTTCTCTTGTGTGTTCTCCAAAATGTCAGGCTTTTATTAAGGTTAGTCTGTAGAATTGTTTTTTGCAAAAAGCACATTTTGCTCTTTTGATCTGCTATTGGAAGCAAGTAGTGAAAATAGCCCTAGAAATTAGCTGAGAACATGTAGACGAGTCATAATCAAAGTCTGGGCTGAGATCTGCTTCAGTTTAATATTACAGCTGCTCTCTGCCTCAATTTCCCAGTTTCTTAATAGGGCAGCTTACCTAATGTTTATGAAGCAACCAGGTGAACTGCAAAGTGGCAAGTGGCAGAGATCTGTAGCAAACAGCAGATGTGGATATCACATGAGGTAAATATCAAGTGTGTAGAGAGTCACCTTGTTCAGGAGCAGCTCTGCTTCTCCCACCAAGTACAGGGAAATAATAGGTCAGAAAATACAAAAATGGACATTCCTTGGCTGGTAAGCGATTGTGGAACACTGCATTGTTTAGGTGAGCCTAAGTCCTCCATAGCTAATGTTCCAAAAGGAATTAGTTCTTGCAAACTGAAAGCTCAAAACCAAAAGTTGTGTACCATCTTCTTCCTCACTGTCTTTGTTCTTCAATCTTTCTTTATTATTCACATTAGGCTCCAGATGTCCTAAACTTCAATATGTATGCTGCATGTTTTGTTAGGTAGAGTTAGTGACCCCAGGACTTTTTCTCTTCATTAGCAAATGTGTTCATTCTAACTTGATTCATATCTGCTGTGAAACCACTTCATATGTTATTACTGTCCACAGATTCTAGGTGCCTCTGTGATACTGCCAGACTAAGGTTGAATGCTCCAAGATTATTATTTTTTCTGGAATACTAGTAGCAAGAGATTTTTATCTGTGAAATTCCTGCATAGAGAGATCTGGCACAATGCCCTTGGTTCTGAGAAACAAGATAAAGCACATTTTCCTATAAATGCCCAAGTGGTTTTGCAAACCACACAAAATGCACAGATAAGGAACTGGAAAGTTAATCATAGAGGGGACCTTGAGGCTCATCTAGTTCCAACCTTTCTCCTAATGGACACCTTCAGGTAGACCAGGTTACTCCAAGCCCTGTACAACATCGCCTCGAATACCTCCAGGGAAGGGGCATTCACAGCTTCCCTGGGAAACCTGTCCCCATGCATCACCACCCTCACTGTAAAGATTTTTTTCTAATAGATAATCTAAAGCTACTCTCAATTTAAACCCATTTCCCATCGTTCTGTCACTACATGTCCTTGCAAATATTCTTGTCCCATCTTTCCTGTAAGCTCCCTTCAAGACCCCAGTTAGGTCACCCCCAACGCTTTCTCTTCTCCAGGCTGAACAATCACAGTTCTCTCAGCCTTTCCTCATAGAAGAGGTGCTCCATCCCCCTGATCAATTTTGTCTCCTTCCTCTGGACTCAGTCCAGTAGGTCTGTGTCCTTCCTGTGCTGAAGATCCCAGAGCTGGAAGCTGTATTCCAAGGTAGGTCTCAGGAGAGAAGGATAGTGCAGGGGAATCCTGTCAAAGGCCTTGCAGGAGTCCAGATAAATGACATTTTTAGCTTTTCCCTTATCCACTGTTGTGGTTATTCCATTACAGAGTCACTAGGCTGGTGAGACAGAATTTTCCCTTGGTGAAGCCATGCTGGCTGCCTGGACTCTCCTCCCTGTCTTCCATGTACCTTAGGAAGTGTCAAAAGAATTGTTTCTCTTTTACTTCTTCAGAAGACTCATTACTACAAATATTTTCATGTTAGTCTTCCCTGCAAAGGATAACTAAATATACTTTGCCAGAAAGGAATAGTTTCCAGTTTTACTTGCCATCTCCAGCCCAGTCGCATTGTTCTGAGATTAACAGTGACTGTTTCACATGTAAGAACTCTTCCTGTTTGCTAGAACATTAATTTCCTAACATTTTTCATTTTGTTTATTAAATACGAAGTTGTACTGTATCTCAATAGATACAGGAGCAAGGTTTTGTGTTGGTTCTCATTATGGTGTCACCTGACATACCTGGCTTCTTAGCAGACCTTAAACAGCTTCTTAAATCTCTGCCAGTTTTTCTTACCCTGTCATATTCTTTGTCCCTCCTTTGAATTCATTAATGACTGTGATCCACAGGGCCATGAAATTGTCCCCAGACCTCAAGAGTGAATTTGTTGTCATATCTCTGTCTACCATCACATACTCACACCTTCTCCTTACCTTTTTTGAAGTGTTTTTATCTCAAAGGAATAGTAATAATAGAAAATGCAGTAGAGACTGTAATAAAATCATTCTCATTGCAAAAAAATTGCAAAATCATCAATAGGATTCATTGATGATACATGAACAGAGATATGACTCCAAGGGGAGAGTCTAAAGTGAGTGTTAGGTGCCTCTTTCAGTGCCTCTTGAACGATTTCTTAAGCACAGGGAAACAAAATGTAAAGCAGAAAATATATCAGGAAAAAAGTGTATTTGCTGCTGAACAAAACCACCCAGGGTGATTGTGGGTATGTTTCATATTTTTTCATATCTATGATTTTAAACTATTAGTGGCAGTTACTATATTTTCTGGGAGAAAATGGTCCTTTGGTCCTTAACTATTTAATGCCATTATATTCTACTTAAATATTTCTTCTTTGATCGTTACTTGAGGTGCCAAGTACTATGAATAACCTAAAAGACTACTCCCTATTATTTAATACATATGTGAAGCAATGCTGAGGTAGTGTCTTCCCTGACAGCCATATTCAAATGGGTTTAATATCAGTATGATTTTTACATGTGTAATGTAATGCTTCTCTGCTACCATGAGAAGCCAGAACCCCTCTCTCAGTAGTCTCAGATGTTAGCTTTTATTTTCAGGAGAAAAAAAAAGATTACTCTAAGGCATCCAGTTTTCCTTAAAAATACTGGGTTTGGGTGGGGTTCTTTTAATTACTAAAGCTGAGCAAGGCTTTATTATCCACTATCTGCAGCTATACTTGTACAGTTACTAACAGGCAGAGCTGCATGGGTATATTTGTTTATTTATTTTTAATTCCTAAATTTATTTTTCTGCATTTCGAATCTTAAATCTTAAGTTAGTCCTTAAAGGTTGATATAAAACTGCCCCCCTTCAGAAGCAGCCAATATTTGGAGCTGGAACTTCAGACAGAATAAATCAATAAAATTAAAGTAGGGACTTGAGACAGTGTAATAAGAGAGGAAAAAAGAATGGAACTACTTATGAATGATAAATCAACCTAGTTGTATAAATAGTTTTCATATAAAAGTTAATGAAAAGTCTATTGTGTATTCCAGGTAAATCAGTGTGGTAACAATGCATGCTCATGTCTCCTATCATTCCCTTTGAAATAACATATTTTAGAGAACTGAAAAAATGAAAAGCTAAGGACCCTTGCAGCAGGATCCTTATATTGCTTTGTGGGGATACATTTCTTCAGGATCAAATTGTCTATTCCAGTTTTCATATATATTTTATACCTGAAGTATTAAAATATAGGGAAAAAAGTTCTTAGTTTTTCTGTAACTGAGGATTAAAGAACTTTTGTTCTTTTTTTGGTCCTTGGTGTTTGGGGGTTTTTTAAGTCTAAGGCCAAGGTAAATGATGGCAGGGACTTTTTCCCTATTACACTTCAGTGTCAGTTTTCAATGGGGAAAAGTATGGTCCAAGAGCAAATTTCAGTATGCCTTATTTCAGGAGGTATTACTAGAGAGACTTAAACAGGTCAGATAAACTGGAATGCTACACAGTGCAAAGAAGATGCTTTGTGTGTCTCATTTTGATTTTAATTGAGGAATTGAGGCATTTTTCTGAAGTGATAGGTTATGTCAGAACTGTCTGATGGCCCTCATCTCCTCTTCTCTGTTTCCCTCCTTCTGCTTCCATCTCACGTTCTCCCTGAGACCAGCTATGGACAGGTGCTTGAACTTACTTATATATTCCTGGAATATTTATATCAGGGGTTTTTTTTCCCTCAATTACCTACCTTTCCTAGCTTACTTTAATTGGAAATGCTTTCTGGAAAGGCCTATCTCTCTCCATAATTATATAGGGATCTCTAGGAATACTATAGTACTAATTTTAACATGGTTATTTTTCTGAATATTGGAAGTTGGTCATATATAAAACTCTGGATCTTTTTACAAAACTAATGAGATTCAGAATAAAACTGCTCTATAGAGGGAATTTATTTCTTTTCATACCATTTTGTACCTTTCCAAGATCCCAATTAAAAAAAACAAAAGAGAACAAGAAAACCGTTACAAAATATGTGCAATGAAGAAGTGAAATTATGTAGTTATATCCACCTTACTCTTGCAGAGTATAAGTTTTCTTTTTTATAATTGCAATTAAATAAAATTACATAAAACTCTTGCCAAATTTGCACATGAGCTACAATTAAAAATGAATTTGTGGGAGAGTCATTTTCCAAAAAGTGATTTTTCTTTTCTGAGAAAAATAGATGGCCTTGCTTGTATTTCATCATATCAGTATTTTAAACAGAAAGGCTTTGTTAGCCACACTGTTCCTGGGAAGGCAGAAAGTAAATGCTTTGACAGTTTTGAAAACAAATTACTTAATCTGTAGGGAGCTGTTATTTTCAGTTCTTGTAACACAGCAATCAAAACCTTCAGGAGAAACTTATTTGCTGATTCTTCTCTAAAGAGACTACTGATTTTCTTATAAACAAGTAAAACTTCATAGAAACTTACTTGCTGACGTCTCTAAAGGAACTACTGATTTTCTTGTAAACAAGTAAAACTTCAGTCTTATCTCTACATAGCCTGTTACTTGGCACAATTTAAGCAGTAAGGCACATTTTAATAAAAGTGGAAAAGGTTTTGGTAAAACTAAAAAAAATATTTTTTTTTAATTTGTGCTCAGAGGATTATGTGGTTTTTATATATGCCCAGGGCAAGTTGAGAATACACAAATAAAAAATACACAAATATAAATACACAAAGTACAGATATTTTGTACTTTGGTTTTACTAGGCCCTGCAAAATAGCGGAAGGACAGAAGTCCTTCCTGAGAAAAGTAATTGTTGGTAATGTGATAAACAGTACTTGAATTATTATGAAATAGTTTATTTTTTTCCACAGGGTGGTATATGTATTTTTTTCCTCAGCTTTATCTGTGGCATTCTTCCAGAGAACAGCCAGTTTTTAGTGGTTCTGTTATTTAGTCCTCTGTATGACCAAACACACTCAAGTTGGGATTACTAAGCAAAAGATCTATCACTGCCTATGTAAATCTTAAAATCATGTTCCAGTTTTCAAAACTGAATTTTTACTTTAATTAGTTCAGCCTCCATCTCATCAGCCACAAGCCAAAAAAAGGCAGAATGATGCAAGAAGGGGAGGTGATCTTCAGGCTTTTTCTGGGATGGGGGGAAACAGAAAACCCCACAACAAAATAGATTGGACGTCCAAGAATGGAGATGGCTGAAACCAGTCTCTTTGGGAAGCCTTAACCTTTCCTTTCAGCACATCAAGTTAAGGGAATATTTTGTTCTTTATCATTTCCCTGCCATCACACAGGGGACTGGCTATTGCTGGTGCACAGGCAGATGGATTTACAGCTGCTTCCAGGACACAGAAGTAATTCAGGGATGGCAAAACACACAGTAATACCTGAGTGAACTGTGGAAACCACACAGCAAAGTTGATTGGTCTATACACAGGAATTTTGGATGGATGATACCCTCAAAAGGGTACCCACAGGGTATGAAGTTTTACCTCCAGGAATCTTGAATCTTTTACCTCCAGGACAGTGCTTGCTTTCTTTTCTCACGGAGAACATGCCCACAGGGAAACTCTACAGCTTATGTCAGCCTATCTTGTTATACCTTTACAACTGGAAGAACCCACCTGTGCAGGTCCCTTTGTCCTTGTAAAATGATGTAATTTCCTGCTCTGATTTCCCTTTTGGAAAGGAGTTTGTCTTTCTTAAGTGAGCTCAAAATGCTCTCCAGAATCAGACCATGTTTGCAAGCCTGGAACATAATCCAGCTTTTTTAGTAATGCCCTCAGGGTCTGAAATGGCATTATTTTAAATTGCAGAGAGGCATATCAGTGTGATAGTTATGGATCATAGAATAAATTTGTTTTGCAGCAACCCCCATGCTGGTAACCAGAGCTTCAGCATGCAGAACATGAGCCTGTCTGCATGAGATGCCTGCAGGCAGAGGGAGCCCACCAGAGCTGCCCATGGGCAAAAAGAGGCACAAGCAGCTACAGGCATGAGCAGCTACATAATTGTCACACATTTTTCATACTACTGCACAGCTCAAAGGGGAAAAAAATTACCCTAATAGACAGTCTAACTAGGTCTGTATGGAAAGGGGTTAAAGGCTGACCAGAGAAAGGCAGAAGGAGGGGATGTAGTGGAGCTGTATGTACATTATAGTTAAACCCAGCACACTTTCAGCTGGCAGGGCCTCTGGGCACCTGGAATTGCTTTCTTGCACTGCTGTCTGCCCAGTCGGGTTGATGTGAGCTGTCCTCAGGCTCTTTGGTGGGTCCTGGCCCCACAGGGTGGTTCCTCAGGGGGGGTGAGCTGAAGAAAATTACCCTGGGTGTAGGTGTGGCTCAGTGTAGGTGGATAAATGTTGAAGCATAAATTTGCCCTCACCTCAGCATCTCTCTTAACTTCATACTTCCCAACCAAGAGCCCTGTCCCATGGCCTGGGGTCTAACAGTGTTAACACCAGCCAGGCTGGGGATGGATCCCCAGGTTCACAGCCTTTTCCATCTCAGCAGGTGGAACCCATAAGAGGACACAGAGCAGATGGCACTAAGCAAGCTGTGCAAAGTCTTTCCCAAAAAGTGACTCTTTGCCAAAGTAAATTACCATCAGTTGTCATTTAAATGAGAATAAGCTTCACTGATTACTTTTTGCATAATCATTCAGAATGAAACCAGATGTTCCTCAGGCCATGCTTTAAAGCTGCAATGCACATTTAGAGGTAGGCAAGAAAATTCTCACAAGAAAAAGGATATTGAGTCTTGTTAGTGAACTGGTTTATCTGAAAAAAACTTATCTTTTATTTGTGATGACAGTATATTTCTGAATCAGAAGCCATTTCCCAGCTGTTAGACAAAGCTATACAAAGCTATATGGAAATTGCAATCCCAGCAATGTTAATATTGCCCCAGCATGAGTCAAGCTTTCGTTTGTTTTTAAAAAGGAACAGTAACTTCCCTTCAGGAAGACTGCTCTGAACCACAGTTAGGTTTGGGCAAGTGTTTTAACAGAATGATTTTCTGGGTTTAATTATTTTAATTTTACTTGCTTGGTACCTTTACATTTCTTGATGTGGCACATTTTTGTTGTAATCTTCGCTGCAGCGTTGTTCTTGTCTCTCTGCTGGGGCTCTTCTCCATTCTCTGCAGCACAGTCCTTTCTATCTTCTCAGGGGCTCCTCCTGGGCTCTTGACCCACCTCTATTTATTTCAGTTACCTTCACGAGCTACAGCTGCTGCCCAACCAAGGACCCTGCAGCTGCAGCTCATTTGGAGCAACTCAGACCCACACAGGTCTTACAATACAACATATATTCAGGCCCCCACATTTCCCCCCTTTTCTTTTAACAATTATACAATTACAATATGCATACAGTCCCAGCTCTCAGCTGTCCTAGATACATACATAGAATATATGCATATCCCTATACAGTCCCAGCTCTCAGGCTGCCACAGCTCTCGGCTGTCTTTAGATGTTCCAAGGCTCTTTTCTTTAAAGGCCATATTCTTCCAGCTTTCTGCTGCTACAGCTCCTTAATTCAAAGGCCATATTATATTCTACAGTCCCAGCTCTCAGGCTGCCACAGCTCTCAGCTGTCCTATCTTCTATAGTCCCAGCTCTCTGGCTGATATTCCAAAGTCCCAGCTCTCAGGCTGCCACAGCTCTCGGCTGTCCGGGGGATTCCATACCTTCTTTCAATGTTTGGTTGCAGTGTTCTTCCTCACACAGGGTCACCAGTTGTTGTAATCTTCGCTGCAGCGTTGTTCTTGCCTCTCTGCTGGGGCTCTTCTCCATTCTCTGCAGCACACTCCTTCCTTTCTTCTCAGGGGCTCCTCCTGGGCTCTTGACCCACCCCTATTTATTTCAGTTACCTTCACGAGCTACAGCTGCTGCCCAACTAAGGACCCTGCAGCTGCAGCTCATTTGGAGCAACTCGGACCCACACAGATCCCACAATACAACATATATTCAGGCCCCCACATATTTTCAGTCTACAGCCAGGAATTTGGTCTGCAGTGTTGTATGAGGCTTCAGAAGGAAACAAATCACTCTATCTAAATCATCAGAGAAATTCCTTTTGGTTCCAGTCTGTTTGAAATTGTCAGGGCATCTTCTTTTCCTCCCAGCTTATAAGACCGAAAAATCCCCATCTATGTATGTTTCTTCCTGCAGAAAGAATATTTATAGCATTTCTGACCTTTGAATGAACTTTGAAGAATCATTAACAGCAAAGTGGAAAGCAGGTCAGCAGCAGTTTTCCTCTTGACTGAGTGTAGCCAGTATTCAGCTTGGAATATCTAATATATGTTAGGAACTACCATAAACATTTAAGCAGCATTTTTGCAGGAAATTTGCAGACTTCTGTAGTGCTGTCATGTAGCTACCATCTGAAGGATACAAGGCCAGAGCCATTGGTGTCATTGATGGGTTTTTAAGTTGTTGTGTGTCAGTTTTTTACATGGCAGAACTTCTACAAAAAGCCTTGAAAGGTGGTGCTGAAGAATTATTTTCTTAGCTGTATTTTGCTGCTGGACAAATGTAAGCAAATTAGAAACTGTTATGACTCACCACAACTGAAACACCATCCATTTCCTTCCACTCCAGATTAGAAAAATAAAATGGACAGTCACCCCTTGATGTGTGAGCACAAGCAGCCATATGAGATGGTTCAAGACAAGATTTATCCATTCAGAGTTGTTATCCCTATGACCCTACAACTCAAATAATTTAAAGGACCTTTCCTAATTCCTCAAATTTATGAAGTTCCTTCCAAAATCAAAGTGTTCCCATAATGAACTAGACATCTCAGTGCTGTTTCCTGCCTCCTTCTAAGGGGGAAATTAATTTCCCTTTATTTCATTGCCTAAAAGCAAAGTTTCTCACTTAATTAAATCCTTTCCTTCTCCAGAGCTGGCACCCCAGAAAATTCTTGTTGCACCGTCTTTTGCCTACTACACGTTCCTGGCCAACTAGCTCAGATTGTAACTGTGCATTAGAAGCCTAAATTCCAAATGCCTTGAGGTAAATGAGATGAATCCCATTCCTAGGGGTGACAGTAATACTCTCACAAAGCAAGAGGTCTTCTGCCTTGTAATTAGAGTGAATTTTTGCAGCCAGGACTTCCCCTCATGCCATTCCATAGAGGTAGCAAGCAGGATTTTTCTCTTTACTGGGGCCTCCTGAAACTGCTGTAATACATAAGGCTTCTGTTTGCAAATACAATGTCATTATTCAGAAAATACCTCATAAAAGCTTAATTTTTCTCCAGTATGTTCCTGATTAACTGAAATGGAAAGACAATGATAGCGATACAAATCCTCAAAAATTTCAAAAAACTTTATAACATCTCAAAAGAGTTGTTTTCATAAGTTTCTTTTTCTATGTCCATGTCATTTGAAGATTGTGTCTACTTGTTCAGCCAGCCATCCAAATATGTCTAAAAATACCAGGAATATAAAATAAATTTACTGTTATGACAACTTTTGTTTGTTCAGAAGTTGTTTGATCAAAGGTTTTAATAGTCAGGAAATTATGATTTTTTTATTAACGGATGCTAACATATTTATTGTTATTGTAATTAATGTTACATTCCTGAAGAAGAACAAAGGAAAACATTTCCACACAAGTTTTACATGAATTGTTAACGTCGACTTTGAATTTCCTTGTTTTTTCCTAGTTTATAAAACAGCCTTAATATAGAATCATTTTGTCTCCATTTCTCCAAATTTGTAGATTCATAATATTAAAGAATGGATTCATTCCTCTCTCCACACACCCATTCCTTCTTTTTGCTTATTTTTTAATTTCTTTCAAAGATCAATTTATTTCTCCATGTAGGTCTTCAGTGCTCTTAAAACATAAAGCTGTCTTAGCATTTCACTGTTCTCCAAAATTTGTATTTCAGCTTTCAGCAGTCTCTAACCAAGTGGAAGTTGCTCTTTTCCTCTTATTCCTAACACATTATAAGTGCTTTGAAAAATTCTCTAAAGCAAGAGAAAAACTGAAGTTCTGATGTTACACCTAAGTCAGATCTAAGTACTGTATTGGTTTCTAACTCTTCTGTCTCTAGCATAAAATTAAGACATGGTTGAGACTAAATAGCAAAATCAACCTTTTGTTTCACCAGTTCAATAGACAAAAGACATTCACATTAATACTTCTGATGAAATTGTAGTTTATCGGTTCATTGAGACTGCTATTTTGGCTCCAGCAAGAAGCTGAACTTCATCTGGCAATAACACAGGGATTTGAATAGAACATGGATTTGAAAAAGCATCAAGGTTACATGGACACTGGGACAGATCTCTGGCTGGTTCCATGCTTTGGAACCAGCCAGAGACAAAGCCCATGGCAGAGCTGCGTGATTCAGTTTCTACTGAATTTTCTAATTTGCTGACACTGCCAGAGTGGGTACATGTCAATTTGGGTTATGCCACCATCAGCAACATTGGGGTTGTTGTATGCTCATCATTTGTCCACTCATCATTTCTTCAAAACTGTATGATAACTGGAACTGCTCATTGTTTGTGCTGATCTAAGGCTGGTGAATGCCCTTAAGAGCTACTTCAGTCTGTTTTGTTGGGTTTATGTCAGTGCTTAAAAACTGTGGGTCATTTTTATGCATGGCAAGGTACATGCTGTCTCTTACAGTTTGTTTTATCTCATGGTTTTACCTTCATCTGTGGCAGCTCCATCAGTCTGGTCTGTGTGGCCTCCTGCCTTCACTGCTGCAGTGTTTGGGTGGCAAAGGCCATGAATTTAAGTCCTTAGGTCTTCTTCTGTAGTCAGTGCACACGAGGCTCAGCTGCTTCTTTTCTCACAAATGTCTGCCTTCCCCCAGCTGCCAAACACCTTGACTGAATCCATGGTCAGTACCAGAACTGGAGCCAGACACTGGAGCTGGTTTAATGTCAAAATAGACCAGCTGTGCACAGGCAGCTTCTCTCACATCTCACAAGTACAGGAGGATGGGCTGGTCTCACTAACAGCATGCAATTTGGCTTGGTGATTTCAGAAAATGACGAGGAGCAGGAGGCTCTGCTGTCACTGGACAAGCCTGGTTGGTATTCCCAAGGTAATGCTATCCAGCTTTATGATCTACTGAAGAAGATGACTGGCAAGTTGGATCCCAAGGTATGTAACAAGTGAGAGTAAATCTTTCTGAAAATACCGTTTCACTCAAGAATTCACCAGACAAACTTTCATTATAGTTATTGATGTGATTGGTTCTGCAACCCAGAACTGGAAGTAGCATATTTGTCTTCTTATCAGTAGAATATGTAAACTTTCTAGATGTAAATTTTCCATATGCAGGGTAAACATTTCAGCAGCTTTGGGAAGAATCAGGTTGTAATCAGGAAATACCCCTGAGGAAATAGATCATAAAGATTAAAAGACAGCATCAGTAAAAACTAGGAGTATGTTAAGTACAGGTGTGGATAGGTAAAAATGCCACTAAAGATGGTGTAACAACATTTTTCATAGTGAATAAATGCCTCCCTGGACACAGAAGAGTTTTGAGTCACCAAGAAGAATGTTCTGTCTTGTTTCCAGTGTAGTCTAAAACTCGTTTCAGTTTAGTGTATTTTTTTGGTAATCTTCCTGTGGCTTCCCGTCAGGCTATTTCTGCCAGCCAAAAAACTCACACTTCCTTTTGCTGGTCCCGGTTAGGCTTCCCTTTCCAATGCCCCTGGAGGGTGAGAGCAAGGAGGGTGTGTGGGGCCAGCCTTTCCCTGATGGAGCTGGTTGAAGATAAAGCCCCAAACTTGACATTAATAGGATCTCTGCATGTCTTGACCAAGTGTAAACATGGAGGAATTTTTATTAGGTCATTTGAAGGCTCTTTTTCTCTCTCTGTGAAATACAGTTTGCTTGTGTTTTCCTCATATACAATGAACTTCTAATTTGCTTCTTCTCTCACAGGTTGTTTATTTTGGTGACAGTATGCACTCAGATATTTTCCCAGCTCGTCACTATAGCAACTGGGAAACTGTCTTCATCTTAGAGGAGCTTCTAGGGGACAAAGGTATAGTGCCTGCAAAGGCTGAATCTGAGCCACTGGAGAAGAAAGGAAAATATGAGGTAAGGGTTCCCTGCAGAAGTTTCCTGGAACAGAATAAAGTAAATTACAAAAAAGCCTCATGTCACCTGCACTAGGAATGAACCTGCTTGTCTTACCAGGGTGCTGGCAGCATCAGCATCCCCCACAGATTTGTCGTCCTTGTCTTACCAGGAGGATGCTGTTCTGTCCCAGCTCAGCAATGCATGGGTGACACAGCAGCTCTACCTGGAGCTAAACCATGGATCTCAGAGAAGGGGCTGTGTGTGCTCTCCCTTAGCAAGAACCTTTTTAGTAACAAGATCCCTCCATCCCACAAGGAAAAATTTCAAGCCCAGTTATCACAAGTCCAGTGCCTGAACTCTGCTGAGTTCATGGCGTTTCCCTGTGTGTTGTGGCCAACTGTAAACACGGAGGAATTTTTATTACATTGTTTTGAAGGTTGCTTTCTCTCTATGTGAAATATGGTTTGCTTGTGCTTTCCTTGTATACTAATAATTTCTAATTTGCTGCTTCCCTCACAGGTTGTTATTTTGGTGACAGCTGTGCTCAGATAAGAGGGGCGGCTTCAAAATCTGGCCCAGTGCAGACTTACTGATAGTTACCTCAGATAAATAATATGATTTTCAGGTTGATCACTGTTGGGAAGCAGGGCCTTAGCACTGCTGTCACCCTTTAATTCTCCCACAGAAGGTTGAAGGTTACTATGGTTTATCCTTTCCTCTGCTTCCAAAGAGCAAAGTAGATAGAAAACAGCACTGAGATGGGTGATGAGGTAGCACTGTACCTCCAGCATGTCCCATGTAGGTAGGAACTACAGGAAGGCTTCACTCTCCATTTGGAGTGTCTCTTCATTTCATATGCTACTAAATAAATAGGTCATTTTCTTCTAGTTGCAGAAAAATACAGATGCTTTTCACACTTTTCTTTGTAACGCACTAAACTTTATTTTTCTTTTAAAATAATTACTCTTTGTGATTAAAAGTTGACTTACCAATAGAAAAGATCTGGGAGGTGTGTTTATACTTGGTGTGTTTTTAATCCAAGTGGTATAAAAGCTCCTGGTTTTAATGTAGAAAAAGGTCTCTTCAATGGGACTAAAACAATTTAGATGTGATATCTTTATCTTATTTTTTTAATAGACATATCTCATATTTTCCCCCACTACCCTGATTTCTAAACTATAGTCAGACAAAGACATTTCAGTCACTGAAATAAGGAAATGTAAACATTAATGTTTAGACTTTTTCCTGGGTTGTAAATAAACAAAAATAAAGTAAAAAAAATTTACTATCGTATCAAGAGAATGCATTTCTCAGTAGGAAGAGGAGATGGGGGAGGAGGAGCTGGTAGCACATACAGGTTAATACAATTTGATTTAAATAATTAATGCTTTAAAAATAACTCAAATCCTCCATAAATTTGTTCATTCTCTGACTGGAGATTCTGCTGCATTGCTGCATAAAACTTAAGGTTTGGGGGATTTGTTCAACGTGGTTTCTTAAGCATGTTCAATATATGCTTTTGAAGCACACATTTTTAAACAGAGAGACAGAAGGTGGTTCTTTTCCTGGAAGTACAAAGAGTAATGGATTGGTTTGTTTCTGAGCCCACAATGATGATTTGGTTTTCCCTTGTTGCGACACCTCTGCTCACAAGATCCATCTTCTCTATCGCAGCAGTTGTCAAGCAGAAAATTGAGACTTTTAGACAGGTGCTTGACATTTCACTGATACTGTAGCACTCCTGACAAGAGATTGCAGTATCTCAGGGAGACACCACCCCTGCCACACACAGCCCCTGTTCCGCTTACATCCGCTACCAGTGACAGCGAGCAAGCAAGGGAGAAATGAATTGTGTTGATTAAAGGAACCTGAACCAGGGGGGCCGAGGCAGGTCAGTGGTGTTATTTCATTACCAGGCTGCTCACTGGAGTCTGAACAACAGGTCACATCCATATCTCTGCAGTTGACTGGGCACCACTAACTTAACAGGACTAGTTCAAAGGGACTCCCTTTACAAACCTATGAGAGTTTTATTTTCATTTCCCCAAGCAACTTCTCCCATTAACCCTTTGGTTAAGAAGGGAGAAAAGCCAATTCAAAGGATTGTACAAAGTCAGCTGTTTCTGGAAAGTTAGTCACAGATTAGATTTCATCTGATTAATCAGCCTTAGAATTCATTGGCAATAAAATACAATACTACTGTAGATTTTCCTTGCCATGCTGTGTGTGCAGAAAGGGACTGAAAACTTAATACATAGTGCAACTCTCAATGTTATCACTCTTTGCAAAATACTATTAAAGTAAGAAAGTATTACTTTAATTGGCAATTGCATCTTTCAGAAAGAAATTACAAAAATCTGGTTTTAGTTGTTTGACTGGTATTTCATCACTAACAGTGAGAGGGGAAGAAAACAACCTCCTCACACACCAAGTGGGAGACTTGTGATTTCCATTTTCATTTGCAGTTTTTGTTTTTTCCCTTCAATTAAATGCATGATATAAGCCAGATACACATAACTGTGAAATTATGGTAACAACTGCAGTTCTTTTAAGTATGTGAGTCATAACCAAATAAGCAGGAGAATAGCAAACTAAAAACTAAGCAGTTACTTGGCTTCTAAATAAATTGCAGCATGCAGGGTGAATAAAAATACAAGGCATTGTGTTGAAACAAGATTTGCCTCCCTCCTAGAACTGGGGGTTTGTTTGTTTGGCTGGAGGCTTTGGTTTTGCATTCTGTTCCTTAAATGTGTGATCAGTTCCATCAATGAAAACTCAAAAGGAAAGCTGGAATTTGTCCCAGGATTTCGAAGAAAATTATTACAGCTGAGCTGTCAGTGTGTAAATGAATGGCTTATATGAATGAATGGAGCAGAAATTAAATAATTCATTGGTGGATATACATGATAATTTTGTAGTTAGAAGGGAAAATGTAATTTTTACAATATTGACTGGTTTGTTGTAGAAATCAGGTCTGTAATCCCTGTATTTCCATTAACTCCCCTGGTGTGACCATAGACAAGGCTATTTCCTTTGTGCCTTTTGGCTCTGTTTGTCTCTTTATCCCTGTTTATCTTTGGCACAAATCTAACAGTACTTTCTGGAACAACCTGAGGTGTTGTTGTGAAGCTGTGTTAAAGCCATATTCCTAGGGCAACACGCTGAAGTGCAGCACATTTTACTTTAAATTTGCTAATAGTGATCCCTGTTGTAGTTTAGCTGCAATATTCACGTGTGAAATGTTTCATATTTGCATGATGTGTAGGAGGGCAGGTTCTGTGCAACAGAATTCAGACCAGTGGCTGGTTTGCCCATTTGTGTGATTCAGAGACATCCCATCGTTGTGGTCAGCACAGCTGCACTGACAGAAACATCTCAAATACTATTACACCAGAAAAAGAGTGTTTTGAGCATTAATTTTTTTTGTGGCATCAAGAATCAGTGGTGTGTTATTACCCCAAGACAAAGCATACAATCATCAGTATCATTACTCATACTGGATGTATTCCTCAGGCTCTGTGCTTGCTATGGCATAGATGGCAAATCTGCATCTAAATAAAGCCCTTAAAAATACTATTGATCTTCCACTCCTCTCTCCTTTACATCTTTCATTCTTTCATCCCTTTACCAAATGTAGAATGTAGAGCTTGGCTCCCTGCTAATTAGTATTTTAGAATGTCATTTGTAAGCTAACTAATCAGCGCTACCCAAGGGTCCTATTAACAGATTCTGTCAACCCTATTTGCCTAGAGTTAGCGAAGCAAAGATGGTAGCACGTACTTCAGGTGTTTTGACTTTGTGGAAGGCCCTGGGACTCGGGAATTTCTGGTACCATCCCTATTTCCCTGAAGTGTAGATGTTTTCTTCAAGGCTTTGTACCCTCAACTGGCACAATCAACATCTGACCTGACCTGCTGCTGTCTGCCCAACATGCCTGAGAGCAAATCCATATGCCTGGGGGATTTGCATGAGAAAGAGGGACTGCCCAGCACTTTCAGGATCTACTGTCCTGCTGTGAGAGCAAATTCTGTGCCTGGGGACTGCAGGAGTGGCTGATGCATCTTGCAGAGCTCATCAGCCCTGCTGCTGGGCATGTGCCTCCAGGCATGTGAGCAGCCACGGGGAGAGGAGCCTTTTGCCTCATTTCACAGATGTACAGATCCATGGTGTGTGGTCTGTCCTTCCTTGCAGGCTCTGATGTGTGCTGCAGGTGAGATAAGGACACCTTCAGGGCATCAGTTAGGGATGGAAGGGGGAGCAATGTCAGATGTTCCTAGGGTTGTGGTCAAAGTTTTGAGTGCTATTTCCAAATTTTAAATCGAGATTTAGCCTACCAGACCAGCCCTGTCATGTGTAGATAAGCCAGCAGCAAAATGATGGGAGTTCTGCACTAGGTGATGACAAGTCTCATATCTAACCGGGTTTGATTTCACCAAGGGCTTGGGTTGTAAATCCAAAATTTAACTCCCTGCTCCTTAATAAAGAAGAAAATCCCACTCTAGAATCAAACTTCTCTAAAAATCAGTTCATTTCCTCACGTTACATTTTTAATTGTCCACTGAACTAACCTTCCACTTCAGAAAGCAGAACCCTCACATCTTTTCTCTTATCAATAAACAGGACCCTGTCTTTTGTACAAATGCTTGTGTGGGCCAGTAGTGGGGTTGTTGTTTTGATTAATTACCTGAACAGCTGTAACAGCCTTAAGAGTTTTCTGCATGTGTCATCCAGCTGGCAAACAGATTTTAATTCATCAGAGCATCTAAACTTAATTATAACTGATGTAAAGTCCTGGGATTGGCATAGAAAGATAAGATTTAGTGAGGGAAAAAAGAGAGCAACATGCTGTCCCTTTGTGCAAGGCATTAAAAAACAAAAAAGCCCAGGACTTAAGTTAAATGCTTATTCTGAAACAAAAGATAGGAGGTTTTTTCCAACTTATTTACATCAGAATACAGAAATTAATGTCTACATTTGTTGAAATCAGTACTTCCCCCCCATTTAAACTCAGAGGATAAACCATAGCACAGACTGATGGAAGTGTGGCTCTGTGTTTACTGGTGTGGTCTGTTTGGCTGCCTCAACCACTTCCTTGTGATCAAAAGATACAGGCCTCTGTCATAAACACAAATTATTCGAGCAGGTTCTCAAAACTGTTAAGAGAGAGATTAAATGGAGAATAAAGTAGAAAAGTTCACAAACCTGGAGGCACAAACTGCTGTATCTGTTCTGCAAGTCTGAATGTTACTTTGCACACAAATTACTTCAACAGCTTTTCTATAGTGCAGTTTTGTTTCCCGTTTTTTCATCTTTCTGTAGGTGTGTCCTGGCATTTTATTCTGATTGCTCATGGCAGTATATAGCAGGTTTCAAGATGAACTTGTAAAAAAGTAGTTTTTCCAAGGCTGCTTTAATGGCTTTTTTAAAACAGATGTTGTTGTCTGAAAATATACATTTAAAAAATTAGTATTCCACAATTTTCTAGGCAACTGACTGTCTCTCCATGGATTCTGTGGTTCTGTTTTCACTCAATCCCCAGCTCAGAAACAGATAACACAGGTGGCATGGTGCATTCTTTGCAGTTATTCCACCCAGCATGAGGAAGCTCCTTTTCCCCCAGGAGGAGATCCCAGCTGTAACACAGCCTCTCCAGCAGAGAAGGACCGCAAGCAATTCACACTATCATAAACAGAAAAACAGGGAAAATAGAAGGAGTTTTCTTAAAAGGTTTAAAAACGATTTACAGTTAACTTTTTATGTCCTAGGGAATCCATAAATTGTATAAACAGGAACTTGGGGACTTATGGGAAGAAGATTCTTATTGCATTGTTGTTGACTTTATATTTTAAAGCCACATTGCTCCTGAGATACAATATAGGCTTCCCAGACAATCAGAAAAACACTAGAGTTCCCTAAACTAATGCTTGTGGATAAATAAAGATTTTTTTTTTTTTTAAGCTAATGTATTTATTTCTTTTTCTTTCAGGGAGATCAGCTCAAAGTTCCTTACTTTGTATCTAAACAGTGGGGCTCTTTCTTCATGGACAGATTGCCAGGCCTGGAAAATGCAGAGGAGACCTTAGTTCACACGTGGTCCTGTAAATGTATTAGCACCTACAGCACTATTGCAATCCCTAGTCTGGAAGCAATAGCAGGTAAGGAAGATGTTTGGGGCTTTTTTCTAATGAACATGCAGTATTCATAGTAAGTTTGTAGTGGTGTAGGCCTGGTTTTGAGATTGCATATATCTAAAATACATTCAAAATACTCTGTTCATATGATGCAACGCTTAGCACTAGTGGCCATTGATTACTTTGATGTTTGTGCTTTTAATTGTTGCCTGATACACCAGGGGTTTTGTTTGTGTCTGCAAATAGGAGGTGTTTAATTGATTCACTGTGAGAGATAGGGTGCAACATGTAACCGGTCTGTAGATTAGTTCCTGAATCTGGTCCCTACTTCCCCACTGTGATTTGCTGTTTCTACTTTCAGTGGTGAGATACATTCGAAACAAACAACATGCAAAGTTACTTGGGAGTGTTATACTTAAAAAACGTTTCTCACAGATCTGGCTTGTTACACTTCCCCTATCAGCTTACTGTAACTTCGCAGCTACAGTACCTTCCTGGGATTACAGAGTGATGATGAGGAACCCCATGTGCTCCATCTATCATTTTGCATTACTAAACTTTGTCCACATGCATACCTGAAGGAATGAACTAATTATTAAATGAATGAAGAACACAGCGAGCATTTACTTTACTAACCCCTCCATTCAGCATCTGTTTCTTGCTTCATGCAGAAGACCAGGGAATAAAAGATTTGTTGCAAGAGAGCATTTCAGGCTTGCCCAGCAGTGACTTCTACAGCAGGACACATGATAGACCTTTTCTTTGCAACCATATTTTACACAAGTACTTACATTGTATGGATATCTCAAAACAGAATAATCATAGACTGCCACAATTTATTTATGCCTCCCATTTTTGCCATTTTGCAATCTATTTCAGCCCAAAGACACAAAAGCCCAAACATACCAAGGAAAATGCCAACAGAGAGATAATTTCTGTAAAGCTCCCATCTAATACCCTTTCCAGGGTCATGCTTGCGTGTGGCTTCTTTTGGAAGTGTTGACCAAGAGAAAATGGTCAGCCACAGTCTGAAATTTTCCTCCCAACCACAGCTCAGTTTAAAGGACAAGCAAGGCTTCTCAACCTCAAATGTATGACAGTCTTTCCAGTTATAGATAAAAGGGTGTGAGCCCATAAGACATATCTGGGCAGTTAGTGGGT
Source organism: Zonotrichia albicollis (assembly GCF_047830755.1). Taxonomy (NCBI): domain Eukaryota; kingdom Metazoa; phylum Chordata; class Aves; order Passeriformes; family Passerellidae; genus Zonotrichia; species Zonotrichia albicollis. Next base: position 77,022,390 of record NC_133821.1, on the reverse strand, counting down.
AGGATAGCTGCCTGCCATCAGGAGCTATCTGCAAAGCTCCTGTTTCTCCATGAGGAGGGACACTCTGTGCTGTCCCTCACTGCACTGAACCACTGCTGGGACAGCGGGTCATGTGTGTAAAAGTTAAACCCAAATGCTAAAGAACAGGGGAGAAATTATGTTTTAAACTTGCAGCTGTGCACTGGACAGCAGACTCAAAGCTGAAGGTATGAGAAGATCTCTGCTTTGTTACAGAGAGAGGTGTTTCTTGTTTGTTTGTGTGGAAGAGCAGATGTTCATTATTATGGATGTTAAGGAATTCCTGACTCCTCTTGAATACCTTTCTGACTCCTGTCACAGCAAGCTGTGAGAATCCCTGCTCTGCCAAGCCCAGAAGTTTTTGGCTGCAGCTGTAAGTCATATCTTAGCTACAGCTATTTACTAGAGGAGATTGAAATGGGTTATGCGAGTTTGATGCTCTCCAGCTTTTCCTTTCATCTGCTTCAATTCATTCATCTGCTTCAATTACCGGCAGAGGACTTTCCACTGCCAAGCTGCAAAAACTCAGGCCTTTCCTCAAGATCCCCTGAACCCAGTTGTGCAGCCAGGCTGCCACTGTGCTGAGCACATGAGCCCAGCTCCCAGGCAGGGTGTGCTGACTGCGTGAGCTCAGCTCAGGCTGGCTCAGCCTTGGCAGCACCTCGCTCAGCCTGACCCAGCCACACAAGCTGCCACCTCGCTGGGGGTGCCCTGCAGCCTCCTGTGAGCTGGGGGTTCACAAGGGCTTCTCTGTCAACAATGTCTGACCTGGCTTTTGTACACCTATGTGAGCAGTAGTAAGTGCCACGTACAAGTCAGGATGCCAACGGCTTGTGGTCTGCAAAAATATTTGGTGAAGTGTGGCAGATGGCTGCAGTGCTGGCTTTAAGATTGATTCTTGTTGTTTGGCTGCAATGAGTGTCTGTGCTAAAGAACAGCTTGGTCTACTTCTCGTGACACATTGAAAAAGATTATTCCAAAGACTATTCAGCATTACTGAATACTAGTAACTCACTTACTCAATATCAGTTCAAAGATGCTTTAGAAGTTCTGAACTTTAATCTCGCCTCTGGCAAGGAGGGTGTTACAGAAATTGCACACTGTTCATCATCTAAACTCTCCTCAGATTCTCTGAAGAGAAACTGGCATTTTCTTTGTGCATGCAAGAGTATATTTCATTTATTGTTAAAATTCCTCAAAGGAGACCTTCTACAATACCTTCTGTGCCCTTCCATCAGTTTGGATTGGAAGTCAGATACGTGTTATATTGACAGTACATGGTTAATAAAATAGTGGAAGCCAATGTCCCTACTTCTATTCTACATGCCTTGCTCACAAATCCATCTGTTTCTTCACTTTTCTGCCATTGAGTCTCTCCTCATTTATAGCTCCCTTACAGATTTTTAAAGCACAATTATATCATAAGACAGATTTTCCAAACTGGGATGCATTACTGTGGGAATGTTGCTTTAGTGCTCCCACATGAAAATTAAAGGTGTAGGGGTGTCTCTGTAGAGTTACATTCTGCATAAACCACAGTTTCCAGGATATGCTTCTCCACTTCAGAACGTTAGATATGAGCCAAGTAGAGGATGATTACTCTTATCTTTCCTACATGAATAATCTGAACTTTACCATCAAGGACAGCAACCACTACTCTGTGACCACATGATCCCCATGTTAATAATTGTATTTCCTGCATCATATGGGTATTCCAACAGTAATTTCAACAATTTCAAAGATGCCATTTCTGACAGGTCTTTTGATTAACAGTTCTTTGATTGAAAAATATGATACACATATTTCAACCTAATGCTTTGCCTTTCAATCTCACTATATTTGGTATTTTTATAAAAGCCACACTTCAGAACATTCCATGAGGAGTTTTAGAGCTGTGAAGAAGATTTTTGTAAGGTTTTTTTGTCATTATAAAGAGAAGATTAAGAAAGTGGGCTCTAAATTGTAATAAGGAGAACATAACTTCTTTTCTAATTTCATCATTCTTAACCTAATGTTGTAAATTTGTCTCATAACCTCTGAATGGTGAATTTTGTCATAGGATTAAAAATTACTGCAAGCAAGAAAAGGAGATTGAGTGATGTTGCAGCTCAAGAGAATTTCATTTCAGAGAGGAATTAGTGCAATTGTAAATGTTTTATGGAAACAGAGTTCATTTCACACTTTGGAGAGATTTGATAACCAAGCTTGTGTCATGCATGGGGATAATGCATTTTTTTAATTTTGTATGCAATATGAAATTATATCAGGGTTTGCCCATATGGCTGCATAAGTTTTTCTTCATGCCGTATTGTTATTTAAGTTAGCTAGAGCTAGAGAAAAAAATCTCCATAATAATTAACCAAAGCTGTCTCTTTAAAGATGCCTACAGATCCTGCCACTTTCTGCGGGAGTTTGAGTCGTCAGCCTGCTTGCTGTATAAATATAATGATAAAATTGCCAGTGAACCATGACAAAGAAGTTCATGTTTCTGCTTAGAGCTGCAAATTATCTGCACAATGGAAAGCTCAAGGCAGCCGTGGCTGGGGCTCCAGAACTGGCAATGTGCAGGTCGCAGATACACGGGTCTGCCAGCAGAGATGAACTACAAATTGCAAACTTCACACACCATCCTCCACATGTATTTTAAATGTGAATGCCCTGGAGGAATCAACTGTTATCATGGAAGACATGAATTTTACTAATCTTGTGATATACTAATCACTGATCAGCCATATACTGCACTAATCAGCCATATACTGATTTCTGTATCCTGAATATTTGCAATTGTTGCTGAAGTGAAACAAAAAAAAAAAAAAATTCCTCATATTTTTGCACCTTAGTTCTATGTTTTTTCATTGACATTACATCACCTAAAGTAAAATCCAACTCATTTTAGAATTAAATTACAGCAGTCCTTGCTGTAAGTAGACTGACAGTAACTGTGCTCTTATTCAAGTGATACAATAATATATAATTCCCTTAAACACATAGAACTATCTATATTATGCATTGCTAGTTAGCAGTAACCTTTCATATTTAATGCCTTATCTTACAACTGTGCTTTTGCTTGACAACTTCTGTGTAAGACTGTATCTATACAACAGCATCTAGACACTAAGTTTATCAAAATGCTTTGAGGATTTAAACTGCTTTGGGAATTTGCTGTTACAAATAATAGTTGCTGCTACAAGGCCAAAGAGGTCATTTTTATAGTTAAAGTTTTTATGCAAAAAAAGTACTCTTGCACTGGGTGGAAAATTGGTGTAAATACACAACAGTAACATTTCCGAGGTTTTATGGCCCTGAGGTTTCATACAAGGAAAAAAAACCTGATAATAAAGATAACTGAATACAGAGAAGATGTGTTCTGAGTGTATCAACAGCATCTTGATCTATGTGTCAGTTGAAAAACATCAGATAATGTAAATGTGATTCATCTGTTCCAGGAAACTAGTTTCAATATTCTCCTTTTAGAAGTAAAAAGTAAAAACATGCCCAACACAACCAACAGAAATAAGGCATCTTATTCAGCTTTTTCAGCTGAAATAAACAGCATTTTAACCATAAAAAATTATTGTTCAATAACTCAGGACTAGTTTATAAAACGTCCTTGGGACCTAGTTACTTCCCAAATGGTCTGAGACCTCATCTTTACCGCAGGATTTGACCACTTGATAGTGATTTTCAGTGTAGAAAGGACAGTATTCAGTGTATTACGGTTTGATCAGGCTTTCCTTCCTCCCCCAGAAAGGTGTATTGACTTGTGCCCCTGAAGACCGTGTCAAATCATGCAGAACCCAAAAGATTACTTCCTAGCCAATAGCTGACAGAAATGTTCCTGCCATCGTTATTCTGCTCTATGAGATGTCAAAGTACAGCCACCTTGAAAAGATTAAAGGGAGAACTCATGAGCAACTCATTAAGAGAGGGGGAACCACTCAGTCATTCTGCTTTAAAGTTACCCTTCAACTCAGGCAGCATAATTTCATTTGCAGGCTGTAACTAAAGCTATAATTGAGTTTTGACCGGATCACAGGCTTATGGGGTGGGTTTAGACTGACACTTTATAAACCCTGGTTGTAATACAAAGTGATAATTTTTGAGTGTGAAAACTAGTGGAAATAGGTAAATCACCAAGTATTGAAAATACTTGTCTGACCATGTTGAAATTAAACATAATTTGCAACCTCACATGTGAAAAAAAAACATTGCTGGAAGGACATTTATGTACTCTGGACTGGTGTGTAAAATATTCCCTCTAGATTAAGATGGTCACACATGCCCAAAAAACTATGTAGGCCTTGACTTCATGTGTGTTTGTGTGCAGATTTTTATTTTAAGGTAAACAGTTTGTCACCCCTCCAGAAAAAAAAAAAAAAACAAAATCAGGGAAAGGGAAAGAAAACATTTGTTTTACAAGAGAGGGGAACATAATGAGATTAACCCATCTCATGAGTTTGGAGAGGAAGATTGCTGTTGGTGAGTTTACCTCAAAATGAAAGTAAAGGGGTGTATCATCTCCACATTTGTCTTAATGTAGCTCCTTCACAGCCTCAAAATGCAGCTCTTTTTTGTTTCTTTTTAATCAACCAGAAATTCCTGTCAGTTCAAACAATTGCTTGTTTCCAGACTAACTTCTTGAACCTACCTCAGAAGCCCTTCCTCCCACTCCAAGATCCAAAATGAATCATTCACACACAAGAAATTAATTAACAGATCCCTGAAAGACTAACACGTCCTGGTACGATCTTGGCATTCTCTCAAGATTTTTTTTTAGTTAAAGTCTTCACCTAGATATTTAAAAATATTATACTACAATATTTTCTTCTGATCATTTCCAGATCAAGCAAAGAACCACACGTGTCTATTTTCTTACAAGACTTTCAAAAACCACTGCTTAAACGAAAACAAAAATGAGAAACATTTCCCTCACATAGAAATAATGAGTTTTCTCATGAAAGCCCAAAAGAGCAAAGGAATTTCTAAGGCTTTCCTTCACTGCAGACCCTTATCAGGCTCAGCTGCGAGTCAGTGCACGCCTTGTGCACAGCTGTTTTGCTCAGGAAGGGGTCAGCGGTCCCTTGGCCATAGGGTACACCCAAAGCAATGTGACTTGTTATTCCCAAGATAATTACAGTAAAATTGCACACCACAAGCAATCTCAGCAGCCACGATGGGACAGTCATTCCATTTCCCCAGGCACTTGTCCATCTGCAAAACTGGTAGTGAAGCTGCTGCTGCATGTATCCCTGCAGTTTGCCACTTGGGTTTTCTCCAATGGCACGGTGTTAGACACCACAGAAAAGTAACCAGTGACAAACCTCAGTGGCACTGAAGCTCTGGCTCAGGCCAAGCTCAGACCACAGATGTCTGCTGGCAGTGCCAGGGGCACGATCTCCAACCAATACACCTGTGTTGGCAAAAGCTCTTGTGCAAGTAAAACAGCAAACCTGCACTTTGACTGAGAATAGTTTTAGTCTTTATTCCTACATGGCCTGGGGTAAACTGCACTGGCTCATATCACCAACTATGTCCAAACTCAGAAGCTTTCTCCTGCTATGGAGCAAACCTATATTGAGGGGTCCCCCCTTTCCCATACGACACCACTCAGATACTCCCTCCTCTCCAACTTCTGAGTTATGGAGTATGCAGACAGCAGCACTGACATTCATGTAATTGACAGAAGGAATGCTTTTCTCATGCTGACTTCTCTCTTTCAGCAAACATCTGACCTCCAGTTTAGGAAAATCAACCTTAGGAGTTTTTCTAAAAATAACTGCTATCGGATAAATCTACTTGTGGCCTTGGGATGTTTTCTTTTTGCCTCTAGTATGCTGTCTCACATCCTGAGCTATTTGTGCAAGTGCTGCTTTGACTGTTTCAAAATAAAGATGGGTCACGAGATAAAAAGCATTTAGCATTTAAGAAAAAGCAGCACCTGCTACAGCTTACCCACAGACTGGCAAGCCAGCTCACCCGAAGGCACAAACTGGTGAGTTCCCCTGCTGCAATTGTGCTTACTCCATTGCTAATGAATAATTATTAGAAGTTCATCTTTAAGAAATTAATATTTTTTTTCATCAGTGACTTTGAAGTACAATGAAAGATTCACGATGAAGCTTCTAAGCCAGTGTCAATTATGGAAAATCCTGTAAGAGGAAAAGAATTTATACTAGCTGATGGTTTGCCCTCTGCCCCTATAATTACCTCACCCAGATGTAAGATAGAGCTCTGATGGTGTTTTCTGAAATTTGACACAATTAAGCAGTTTAAAGATTTTTTTTCAAACTTGGGTATCACTAACAAGGTTTTAGTTCTCTTCCTTGTGTCTTTTCCTTGGTGATAATCAGGAGGATATATTTGGATTCACTTAAGAACACAACCCTGCTGTTTACTAGGAGGCTTCTGCAGCATCTGGCGCCAGCCCTGCTCACTGGCAGGGAGCAGACCTCAGGGTGGGAGGGGGAGTTCTGCTTTCTGTAGAGCTTCTCACTCATCCCAGGGATGCTGCTGTGGTGTCATGATGAAAAAATGTTGGCTTTGCTTTTGTTGGTCAATACTGAAAAATTATTCCTGACATTTCTGCTGTGTGTTTTGGAAGAAATCTGTTTCAGTCTTGGACTGTGTTTTTAATTGAAAAACAATTACATCCACCTAAAGTGCTTAGTTAATATTTCATTTGTTTAATCTATTGGTTTGTTCAAGGAAATTTTAAAAAATTAGAGTAGTAAGTTTATCAAGCAGGCCTGTGTCTGGATTAAATTAAAATTGTCTTCCATTCAGTTACTCAAATACTTTCCTGATCACTCATTGGGAATATTACATTTTCCCTTCTTCTTGCGGTTTCTCTTTCTTGCTTGTGGTTGGAATTCCAAGTCTTCCTCTGATAGAAGCTTGTGGCATTGATTTAGCTGGCCTACACTAAGTGCACAGCACATGAAACAGTGGGATATTGTAACTGTGCTATAAATGCATGGATATGGGTATACTTAAGCATCAGAACACAATGTTCTACTCAATGTCACTTAATACCTGGATCTGGATAACTGGAACACAGAAACTGACAATAGCTACTGTTCAGATGCCATAATTGTTATTTTGCTCACACCAGGGCTGCTGGAGGCCTGCAAGGGAGGCAGGGCAGGGCAGGAGCTCTTCTGAGCTCAAGTTAAGCCATGTAACCTGTGAGGAATGCCCAAGCCATTGGGAAGTGCTAGCACCACTGAGTGGTCACCATCAAGGAAAGCATTATTCATCACTCATTTGCACTCAGGCTGGTGTGGGAGCAAAGAAAGGAGTGGGACAGGAACTCAGGGTGATACATCTAATAACTGGCATTTCCATAGATTTAGGACCTTGTGTATTCCTCAGGGAGCCTCTTGGGACACTTAACGTCTGATTTCTAGGAGTCTTTGGCTCTTAAAGGGAATATTATACTTGTCTTGGGTTAAAAAAAAAATAGTCTAGGTGGAATTACCTAAGAATGATAGAAAAATTCTTGGACTGTGTTTCTCAAGAAATTGGGTAGAATCAGCCAGTTCCTTCTTCCAGTCTCAGGCTGTTTCATTTGTTCAAGTCTATTTAGGGTTTTTTGTGATAGTGGCAACATTGGATGAGCTTTGTGCTGAATTCATTGTCAGTGCAGTTTAGGACTCATTAGAGCCTTGCTGTCTAACTGTATCTCAGAGAGGACTGCATATCTGCCCCCTGCCTAATTCATGACTCTCCCTCAGGGTTAGGTGACAAGTGGGTGCCCAAATGCAAAGGTCTCCCACCACAGCAGAAGCTGTGAGCATGCACAACAGGAAACCCTGAAGAATTTACTGGGAAAAAACACAAGGAAAACAACAACTTGGAAATAAGCAACTTTTTTTTCCCCCAAGATTTGCCTTATTATCGAATACTGTACAGTTTAGGTTTTTTAAATGCTTTTGAGAAATGGATATGGATATTTTCTAATCATCTTCCAAAGTCAGCTTGCTGAGACAAAAGCAACATTTAAATTGATAGATTGGGATGTGAATATATAAAAATCTCTTTTGGAGCCTTTTGCATTGTATATAGAATGGTTTGGGTGTTTAAGCTGATTCTGTAAAGCTAGCTTACCAAGAAATACCAATGAAATTACCATTTTGATCCAGCTGATTATTTTCCTCAGCAATTATCAACTCTGTAGCAAGTCTGCCCCATTTGTGCTGCTCTTTGATTAAACTACTCTGGGGAAACTCCAGACTACTAGACTATTAAGCTAGTAAAAGCTTTTTCATAAAAGGAACTGTATGACATTTGATTTTTATAGCTCGTAAAGATATTTGGAAATATTTGCTTTCTTTTTCCATTTATTTTGTCATTTTTGAAACCTTTGTGTTAAACTGAGTGTCATAAATAGACTCAGCAGCCAGTAAATCCACTGGGCCTTCTGCATACTAGGAAAACATCTGCCTGTTCTGCCGTGCTCACAATGAGCTCCAGAGATTTCCCTGACTCAGACAAAATGAGAAAATTAACTTCTTTGACGAGCTAAAATCACCCACTTAATTCTCTTCCAATTATCTTTCCTATTATCTTTCCTCCTATTCCTACTTTATTCCAGCCTCTTTCTGATTTTTTAACTTGATCTAAGTACTCTTTTGTTGGTGTATTATGTTCAGTATGAGTTTGAAGCTGCAGACCAGGATGCTGTCCTGGTATCTGCCTGCAAATCACTTGAGAGACAGAACTGGATTTCCTGTTGTTTTTGCTGAAACTACTAAAATTGTGGGTTTCTGTTTCATAGAAGCTGTTTTTGGGGGGAAAGGGGGAGGAATTGCAGCATATAGTGACAGGATGTCACTTCCCCAAATTTACTCCAAATTAAATTTTAAAAATTGCAATTCATAAGTTATTGTACAGATGAGGCAAGTAATAGCTTTTATGCTTTACTTTGGTTCGGAACAGACAACCTGGAAAGGAGCTTCCCCCCTTTTTAGATGGAAGTTGGTTTTTCTTTTCATTATTGGAAAGGGAATTGTTTCTTGAACTGAGTTTTATTTATATGTTTTTTAATTTGGTTTCTTGAACTTGGAGTACGAGGTGAGCACAGGAAGTATCAGTTTTCTGGCTGTGAGGGTGGGTGGGTCACTGTTGGCAGCAGAGGCTTTTGAAAAGTTACAGAAAATAAAGCTTTGACTGTTCAGAGCTATTTTAATGCATTCAGTGTTCTTTACAGACTGGAAGTGATGAGTACATCAAGTTACAAGTGCAGATTTCTAAGAATGCTTGATGTTGTTAACAAAAAATGATGTTGTTAACACTGGACTGCAAGAAGGTCTAAGAGTGGGTGCCTTTGGGGAATCCTGCTTCAATAGCCATGAAAAACAAAAAAAGGAACTGATTCTTTGTTTTAAACATAAAATTTAATCTATAATTAAATAGCTAAAAGATAGAGATAAATGAGAAGGGGGGAAAATTGAAGAATGAACTTGAAGGTGTATTGGTAGAAAAACTGCATCTAGGCTCAATGAAGATTTTTTATTAATATTTAAGCATTCGTTAAATAATTTTCTCTGACTAACATTATTTTAGCAATCAAGGAATGAATATCCTTTAGTGCTGTTGAATAAACTCTGAAAGTCAATCCCTTGAACAGCTGAAGATGTCAAATAAATGTGTAATCATGCAATCAGATTGAATTCTGGTGCCGGTGAGCAAACAGCTCAAGGTTTTAAGAAGTATTGCTATTCATGACAAGCTTGTTTTTTATGTGATACAGGCTGTGTTGCTAATCAGATGTGGTATGTTTCTGTCTTGCAGATTTACCACTGGATTATAGATTTACACGATTTTCCTCAAATAGTTCAGCAACTGCTGGGTACTACCCAAGCCCTCCAAGAGCACTGCTGCCAAATGAGGACTCAGTGATGACGAAATAGGTTCTCAGCTTTTTCCTTAGATAACCCTGTGACCCTTACTTAAACTGCTATCAAATGCTAATTGCTGAAAATGCTGTGTGATGCTTCATAAAATAGAGTGATGGATTAAAGCAGACTCCTGTGTAGATTTGTGTTTCACTTGTTTCTCTAGTCCAGCTGGAGCAGGTGAGTGATGCATCCTTCTCTCTGTCTTCTGACCACCACTACCTTTCACAAAGTGCTGTTGGCTTTTTCCATGCACTGCCCACAGCCTTCAGGAGAAATGTAATAGTAAAAGCTCATCCCGAGTTACATTCTACATTTTTGAGGACGTTTTAGGTTCTCTCCCTCAGCCATATTTCAATTAACAGTTGCCTTGGGCAGCCCAGGTTATCACCATACACCAATGTTTTACAAGCTCTGAGGAATTAATTCTCCTGCTGTTCTTGGAGCGAAAGCAAGACTGAGTCCCAAAGAGAAAGATCATCATACTCAGAGAGAGATTTGAATGGGATTGAGGCAACTACATGCAGACTGATAATTCAAAAAGCCTTTATCTTACTTTGTATCCCTGAAAGTGCCTGACCACTCTTCAGCCATAAGGTTCCCTACATGCCTTTTCCTCTTTTAGCCTGCAATACCTCAAGCATCAGAGCTCTTCTCAGAAGGAGGGAAACCTGCCTACATTTCCCTTCTCTGATGGAGTGGAGCTGCATTCTCCACCTCCCTGGGAAAACCTCCCAAGGGTAGGAAAGCTATGGCAACCAGCCATCTTTGCTAATTACAGCCTCAGCCAGAAGGGGAGCAAGACTCAAGGCATGAACTGAAAATATGTGCTTCTTACCGGCTTTTTTAAACAAACAGGATCCTCTTCTCTGTGGATTTAGGTTCAAACACCTGTTCTCCAGCACTTAGGACAGGAAGAACTCAGTAACTAACACAGCTAGCAGATGCAAAAAGATGTAAAATATTTGTTTAGTCAGCAGTTTTGCCACACTAGGATGGTAGATTTTTTTATAAACTGCCCTCAAAATTTAAAGAACAATAAACAGAAACTTAATTTTCTTGTTTCCAAGGAAAAGAACTCACTTTGTTAGGCCTGGATAAATATCAGAATGGATTTAGCTTGTGTCACCACAGCTCACTCTATATCTTTGTGGCTTCACTGGCTAAAATATTCCATGTCAGAATCAGACACAAACACCATTCCACCTCATTTCAGAGATACTGGCCTCTGTCTGCATATTTTTTTTCTGCCTTTACATAACATGTTATTTTCATAGTCTTGTGGACTACTATACTTGCAAGTAATAAACAACATTTCCAAATAGCAAACAACATTTCCAAAGAGCATCAAGCATTGGTTTGTTGAAAGGGAAACATAAAACAAATGGGGACAAAACTGAGAAAAACTTCATTTAAGATAAGGTGAATGAGGAATGAAAATGAAAGCACCATTCACCTCATAAAATATAGGGTGAAAATATTTTACTTAAGATGATAACAGTTTGCAAAATTTGAGTTTATTTGGAAATCTTTTCATTAACATCAATGTCTTCAGCAGCAAATCTGGCTCATGACAGTGCTGTGAGAGCACTGAGAGAGATACCCAGATTAAAATCTCAGATTCCTGATTACAGCATCTTTGAAATTCTAGCCTGGATCAAGTAATCTTCTGCAAATAATTTCTAACTAACTTATGGTGCAAACCCATATTGTGTACCCTCACACTTCTGTTGTTATGAATTTGGAACTGATTTTTTTAGGTTGGGGATTTTTTTCTTGATTTTTTAAAGAAAACTAATTTGATTGCTATGTAAAATCAGACAAAAAATCTTCTAAGTCCTTGGCTCCTGGTGTCTCAGTGGGGAAGCAGTATTTTTTTTAATGGAAACATGGCAGATTCTAAGGACAGCCTGAACATAAAAGAAGAAATACATGTGCCCATCTTAGACAAAGGCTAATTTGCACTTGCTGCCAGAAGGACCTCACCTCACAGTAGCAGAGAAGGAAGAGGATAACAGAAAGCTGCTGTAAGCACAACTCCACGTGCCTCTTTAGTCTGTGGCTGCAGGAAGACTTGGAAAAATAACTGATGTGGTTGTCCAAAAAGTAGAGTTCCTCTTAAAGACTCTTCTATTCAAGAATCTGTGAAAATCATACAGGTCTTATTACAAAGCAGAGATTGGCAATGGAGGAATGAGCAGGCAGTTGGTGCTGTGGCAAGAGGAGAGCTATTGGAAATGGTGTGAAGAAGCAGAGAGAGGAAATGCACATGGCAGAAAGTTGGTAGAGAGCTCACCATATTTAATATGACTTTGTAAAGACACCATCATTGCTTTTTCCTTATTTCTGTCTCTCTTCTTTGTTTTTTTTAACCCCTGGAAATCTCTGAAATTTTTTGGACTCTCTTGTGAGAGGCCATTGACAGAAAGATTGCCAAAGTGCCTGCAAAACTATCTTGAGCATTGGCAGGGAGACATAAAGTTGTAAAGTTTCCTTGAAATCCCCGTGTCTGGTTAGACAACCCTGAAAGCCACAGTTTTGCTTAAAATCAGAGATGAATACCAAGTCTCCTTTGGTGTCTGTTTTGGTATAAAGCACATGTGTCTGGATTTTAAAATAAAGAGAATTTATTTCTGAAAAAAAAATGTTCCCTGAATTTACTTTAAAGCTGAGCAGCAAAATGAGAAAGGGGAGATAAGCTTTTCTCCAAGCAGTGCAGGGAGAGGTTTTGCTACAGCCTCAAACAAAACAAAATTTAATCTGCTCAGCATAAGACATAAAACAACCAAAAACATTAATAAATAATACCTTTAATGCTGATAGGGCAGTAATCTTTGATGCACAGAAGAGCTCAGTGCAGGTTTCCTGACTAGAGCTGCTTTGTGGGAACTGAAGGCTTCTTCATCCCCAGTGAGAAGCTAAATAAACAAAGGCAGGCAGATCGTCTGTAGTGACCATGGGGCACTGCTGGACACAGGATTTGCCCCTTCCCCATGGGAATGATGGGGCTCTCCAGCTCACCTGAGCCCCAGATATGTGACTGTGCAGTAGCAATTCTTGAGGGAATTCCCAGGAAAATTTGTCTGATGACAGGCACCAGAAACCAGCATTCCCAAATCTAGTTGAGGTCTTTCCTCCTGTGGTCAAGTATGCATTAAATCAAGCCAAGGTAAACAACAGCAGAGTGTAAGAATATGTTACTTAGCAGAGATGGCACCCGTGGGAAGGTGACATCTGAACTTCCCTTTTTCCACCACAGGGATCAAAAACACAGTAAGCATAAAACACACTTTCGTACAAAAACACGATGTTTTACAGCACAGTTTCTCAGAAAGTCACGTTTAGAAATAAAGCCACCTCTGTGCAAGCAGGTAGAAGAACCACACCCTTCACCACAGGGATCTGACAGGAAGATGTTGCCTTGGACTTCCCTGGGAAGGGAGCATGGCATGGGACAGCCTGCTGCTCCTCAGCCTCACGGAAGGAGCAAGACAGGTTTTACAGAACATTTAAGCGACTGAATTTAAAACAAAATCTGCCTCCTTCTGTACATATGCCTAGAGGTAAATAGCATTTCAGCTGACTCATGGCATCAGATTCAGGGGGGAAAGCACATGGCTAAGCTACAGGAACCTTACCTGTGTGGAGAGTGCCAGCTGTAGTGGTATAATGGCTGAAATGGTGTAGCCACAGACATCTATTGTTAACAACTGGCCAGAAACCAGCCCTTCCAGCAAGCACATAGCTGATCCAGAACCCCCAGGGGAAAGGCTAAATCCCATTATAAATCCAGTTGCCTGTAATTTTGTTTTCTGCAATTCTAAGTGGAACATCAAACCCCCTTGGTGAGTCACAGGAAAGAAAAAAAAAAATTAAAAGAGGTTTTCTTTTGAATGTTTTTGGTGAAAGAAACAAATCCTGTTTTTTGGTAAGCATTATAAATAGAAATGTTTAACTGGAAAACGGAGCCTGGATTAGGGCCAAAATAAGATGGAATCCAGGAAGTTAAACAGACTCGGTGATTTCCAGCCCTAAAAGCCTGCTAGCATCTTTACAGAGCAAATTGGGGATTCCTGTCTGCAGGACTGTGGCCAGCATGGCTGGTCATGTTCCTGAGTGTGGGACAAAGGTGTGAGGTAAATCTTTCCAGTATGAAGCGGGTACCCACGGCCGTTCTGTGGCAGCCATGGCAAGACCACAGAAGTTTCACAGCTGGCCAGATGCCACAGTTCACAGAAGGGCAAACATCTGAAGCAGCACGTTTAACTTCTGTCCCGCTGCAGCTAAACTGATTTAATCAGAACTGTGCTAAAAATCCCTCATGCCTCCCACTCCCGCTGCCACAGCGCACACTGTGGCTCTCTCACACATGGCCACAACGACTTTTAAGTGCTTGCACAGGGGTGAGAAACCATCACAGCCACTTGAAAATGATGTGATGGCTTCCAGCCCCTTCTGCAAATTAGAGGGAGCGAGACACAAAATGGTAGTAGCACAAACAGCAGCTCCAACAGCCCAGCCAGAGCAGATTCTCCAGCTAGAAAGGTATTTCTGCTTTCCACTGACTACTAGATTTTGAGTAAAAACAGTTAAACACTCCATTTGATTCCTCCTTAAAAGGAACTTACATTCCTTTTAAGAGTGAAGAAAATCAAAAGCCACCTTACACTGTATACCGGGAAAAAAAAAGGAAAAAAAATTGTTCTTGTTCAAAGTTTACGAGAGTGATATTTTGAGGGTGTATTTTAGGAAATAAGCCCATTAACTTTCAGTAGACCTTGTTCTGTCACAACACTAAATGAACTCTAAAAATTGGGACTCCATGTGCCTAATAAATTTATATTAAATTAATTTCTAAAGCCTCCACAATCTCTGAGGAATAAAAGTACAGGTGAATATAGCAATTATTTTCTTGCCTTGTCTCAAAATAATTCCTGAGAGTTTCAGTTTCTTTCTGTATCATTCTGTAACCTCAGCCTGCAATGAAAAATTAAATGTGCATTCCTGGGTGCTAAGCAGCCTGTAAATTTTATTAAACCAGAGAAAGAGATGCTACTGTAAATTTTGTGAAAAGAGAGAATATGTTATAAAATTAAGAGATTAAAAAATTCTTTATCTTATTCGGACAGAAGCCTCAAAAATGGATACTGGAGGGCTGCTGTTGAAGCTGCTGTAGCAATGTTGGAGAGAGCAGCAGTGAACTTCTTCTATCCCTGTTTTCTCCCTCAAAACTGCCCAGAAAATGTATGCACATGAACAGTCATCAAAGGGTAGGATGCCATGACATGGGAACTCAGAGACTAAGGCAATGAGGAATTATCTGCATTTCATAGGAGGGGTGGAGTTTTAGCTCAGTTTAAAAAAACTAAGCACTCATAAGCAGTAAGCAGGGAAATCTCTAGACCAGTAGTAGACAGGTGATGGAAAATGGAGTATTGGTGAAGGCCAAGGACAAAAAGGCTGAGGGTCAGCATGAGCTGACAATAATAGTTCAACGGGGCAACACATGGCTAGAGGGTAGCAGGGAAAGGAGTTCACAGATATCTCAGAAAATAATAATTACCAAAATATATTTACTGTGTGGGATTTTCCTCTTTCCTCTAATCTTTCCCCTGTTATCGTGCAGGATTTGGAGATACCTGGTACATTACTGATATTAATCCATACACAAAACGAGGGGGGGAAAAAGTAACCTGAATATGGTTACATGAATTTAAGAAAATAGACTTAATGTCACCCTTGAGTCTTGGCTGCAGTAAATGGAACACAGTAAATCAGAGGGAGAAGATTACAAAGAGAAATAGAGAATCAGTGACAAGTTTGAATACAGTCTCTGAGACAAACCTTTTTCATGCACGTAAGGAAGAGGAGAGAGACATGAGACTATGAAACTCTAGAACTGGGGTGGGGATAAATAAGTATCTTGTAAAAAATTTCATGAATTCCAGCAGTTGTTTTGTTGTCTGCTTGGCTTTCCACATACCAAGTGACTCCATAAAATTGGTGGATTCTAGCCTTAAAAATGCATTTCACTGAAAACAGCATTCTACAAGTGCTGTGACATATTTGGCATCCAGAGAGGGAGGTTGTGGCAGTCAGCTGTAAGAGAACACTGATGAAGTCTGGCTTTGGAAGGTTCCTCTTGGTATGAGCATTAACAGTTTGTGCTCCCAGGGGATGATGCTTGGCTTATAACATCAAAGAGGGAAAGAAGTTGACACTCATCATACATGTTGAGAAAGGTCACACATTTGAAAACACTAAGTAACAACCAGTTCAAATAAATAAGAAGCCACACACTGCTGGAGAGTTGCCCCTCTGCAACCTGTTTTGGTCATCAGTACAGAAAAGAAGGGATATGTGCTAAAGAGCAAGCAGGCCAGTTAGGCAGATGGACAGCTGCTAGAAGAAGATAGATAAACTTAAACCCTGTTGACATCTACAACAATGTAAAAGCAGTAATGTGGATTCTGCTGTTTAAAGGCACAGAACAGATGATGGAAGTAATTTTTTATTGGATCAAGGTATTTCTTGGCATTTCCCATTTAAGTGCCTAAGTACTTGCTTTATGGTTAGTCTTCCTGACACGTCTCAGGACCATGAATCTGTCTCCACTCACCAACGTTTTACCTCTGATCACTGATGCTGCAGCTTCCCATTCCTTAAGAAATCTGCAGGATTTTTTTTTCATCAGACTTCCTCTCTGTTGGCCTCAGGCTAAACCAGGCTGAACACATGGTGAGAGCAAGAAAGAGGGAAAGAAAGGAAATGTAAAGCAGAGAAAGAAGTCCCATTTACATACAAAGAAGAGCTGTTTAGGAAACATCTAGTGTTTTCCCCTTCCAGCTACCCTACTGATAGTTTGGCTGCCACGAAGTAGAAGAGTAAAAGGCTGCATCTGTGGGAAAGAGAGAAGTATTTCCAGTCTGTAGATGTAGAAGCAGATGAAGGATTTTCCTGGGAGAGAAACTGCTTTGTGCCACACTTAATGTGCCCCAACCAGATAGGTATCCTGATGAGCTTAGACTAGATTTCCAAATTTCCAAAATTTGATGGGAGTGAGCACTAAGAATCAGAAGTTTTCTGATTCTTAAGGCTGATTTCAGGCAACTTCTTTTCATCCTAGTTTTGGAGCTGTGACTATTTCTGTCCATTGCCTGCAGTGAGCCAGAACCCCAAATGTCCAAGTAGTAAATTGAAAGAATCACGCAACAGCCTCATAAACTTGAAGGATGTAGCAGGAACAACCAAGCTGGGACACTGTCTGGTCCACACCCTGGTTGGAAAATAGGAGATAGCCAACATTCTCCCATATAAGGGATAAGACTGGAAAATTAAAACTGCCTTCATGTGGCTCTAATAAAGTCCAAGGAGAAGAGCGGGGCAGAGCATCTCAGATCAAGAAGGGCAGAGTGAACAATATGCAAGTATCCAGATTTGCAGTTCTGCAGGTCAGCTACAAGAAGACTGGCATAGTCCTCTTGTCCTACAGGTTTCAGCTCACAGCACTAAGATCAGAAATCATCCCAGCTGGACACAAAAAAAAAAAAAAAAAAAAAAAAAAAACAAAAAAAAAAAACACAAGGGTTATGGTCATAACCAAATCAATAGTTTTGAAGAATTACTGAAAGAATCTGGAGAATTTTTGTCTTTCTCACTTTTTATTCAAAGAGTTTTGTCACTTAATGGCAACTGTAGAATTGTTTCTTACATGGAAATTAGAGACCAAACTGATCACATAGAGAACACGGTCTTTAGTGAGAGGCGGGTACCTAAAACAATAAAAAAACCCAAACCAAAATAAACAAAATCAATCAAACAAGCAAAATAAGACAAAAAAAGCCCCAAGCACACAGAGGAAAATTCAAAGAAGAAAAAAATGCTATTGCATAGACTGGGCAGGAAGAAAGAAAAGGATGGCCAAAGCTGCATATGTGGAACAGGTAGAATGAAATACAGATTCCCTCTTTAGGCTAACATCTTCAGTCAGCAAGGAAGAGAAACAAATTCCAAACATCCAAACTCCAAAAAGTGAGAATCAAAAGCTTCCCCAGAATGAGCCCTACATCACTTGCTCCATGTGGTCCTGCTGCCTTCCTTTTTCCCTGTCCTACTGAAGCAACTGGGTTTGTTTCCTCTTCACATCCTCATGATCTAGCTTGCCAATGCAACAGGAAAGTAAAGTGTGTTTCTCTCTCCTGCAAGCCAGATAACTGCTGGGCTTTCTTGGAAGCTTTTCATTCTCAAAGAAGAAAGGATAAATATTACCAAGAGGTGGCTGCTCACAGTGTCTCTGATGCCATAGAAATTTTCAAGACATGCACTGCACTTAGGTGCACAATGACTTCTCTGAGTGTGACCTAAAAAATTTGCCATTGTTGGAAAAGAGCATGTTTCTCACATATGTTTGGCTCAGTCACACAGACACCAGACATTGCATGTAATGAGGCTTGCCATAAAGACCAAGGAAAAATAATGAGCATGTGACGTAGGAGTAGAACAGTGTCTGACCTGAACAGTTTTCAAAAACTTTCCATGAAACATACTCTGCACAACTGGCCAAGTCAATGGTCTCAGCTCCAGTATGTAAATTTAGTTCCTTTCCTAAATCCATTCTGGAGCAATGCCACCCAAAAGGTCAGGTTGCTGTATGTTTCAGTGTCACATGATGCAACTCAGGGAAATGACAGCTACAAAAACTATTAACTTCAGTGGGACTTTTCCAATAAAATAAAATAAAATTTTAAAATAATGGAGAAAAAAGGAACAAATAAACTAGGGGTTTCATACTTGAAAGGAGAAAGGGAGTGAGAGATTTCAGGGACAGAAGCACCAGAGGAATGGAAAATATATGATGGTATGTTACTGAGTCAGTCATTTAAACCTATTTTATGCTTGGTGGCAAGAACAGATAGCCTAGGGACATGATTCATCACATCCTAATGAAGACATCTAAAACAGGTCAGATGAATTCTGTTGTAAAAGAATTTATTTTTCTCTGCAGTGTTATAAACAGTCTAACGTGACTAGATCAGAGGTAGGTCCCAGTCCAGGATAGAACAAAAGTGCATGACACGTTCAGAGGTTAGATGGATCCCACCCAAAGCTGCTGCTCCAAATTGACATTGTTTCATTGTTTAATTGTTTTCTTCTTGCTGTCAGCGCTGAATTCACTGGCATGCAGCAAGGCCAGCAAACCACTGAGAGAAACAGCCTCAGCAAGAGGAGCTATGCCCATGGCTAAAGAAGTGAAGAGCAGAAGAAGATCAAAGACAATCTGTGATCTTGCCTGTGCAAGTAGCATTTTGAACATAATCACACGAAACAGGACCTTGACAGGTCATCTGGTCCACCCCTTGCTCTGAGGCAATATTTATCAGACTTTCTAGCTCTGAACTGTTCTTGTCAAATATATGTCCAACTTGCACTTAAAAAGCCTCCAGGGGAGAGAGGTGCTGTTCACTTCTCCTTAAAAATACTTTTTTTTTTATCCTAGCTAGCCTAAATTTCTCTTACTGCATTTTACATGCTGTTTTCAGAGGATGAGGATAAGAGATTATTATCTTCTTTTTAGCAGCTTTTACATAGCTGAAGGCAATCTTCCTCCAGCTTCTATTCCTGAGGCTTCTTTCAGGAACTTTTTCAGTCTTTCACTGTACATGATGCCTGCTAAAGCTGGGGCCATTTTCATTTCAAAATTACCAGTGGCAATGCTGAAATTAATCCAGTGTGGATAGATCTTGCCTTTCTTAGATACTGCTGAATCATCCTATAAATGTTAATTTATCCATTTAGCCTGACAAGCACTCTGAGTTACTGGGAAGTACAACAAGCCCTGTTTTACACAGGAGCACACGAGGCAGAGGGGATTTGTGGCTCTCCATCCTGTTGGTATCTCCACCACGTTCTAACTGCAAGATCCAAGCAGCACCTGCAGTCTCATCCCTTAGGAGGCAGGAAGCCAAGAGCCCATGGTGTGCTTTGCCTGGGCGTTTGTGATCACAGGGCAGCACAGGGCAGCTTTTCTACAGGACAGAGGGATCCATGCACAGACCAAGGGCAGGATTTTAAAAGCCATCCAGACATTGTGCTTTTCAGAATTGTAAGGGCTAATTCCGTTTAACTTAGTCAGGTACTGAATATATTTATATAGCTAATGATACAGATGTGAAAAGTACTTAAACACCTTCCTCATGATCATTTAGGCACCCTGGTAATTTTAGAAATTCCAGTAGAATCAGCCTATCCACTACATCTGGACTGACTGTGAGGTCTGCAGCTCTTCACATGTTCATTTGCATCATAGCCTCAATATTTTACAACTCTACTATCAATTCGGTGGATCCTAATACCATTCAAATAGGTGTTCCTAATACCATTCAAATTGGTGTTCAGAAAGATATCTTCTAAAGATTAATCTAGTGTTTGCATGACTGAAACTGAAGCACTTCGTGCTTTGGGCATGTCATTACTGGTGAAAAAGCAAGGTTCCATTCCAGGTTCTGGCACTGCTCTTGGAGTTTGCAGCAACAACATGTGGATCCCTTCTCTTTAGGGATGAGACTGTCAATAGATATTGCTGAGAAATACACCAGAAATGGAAGGGTGAAGGGAAATGTGTAGTATCTGGTTTTGTCTAGCTTTCACAAGTTTATTAGTCCTGATAGGACAGCAGCAAATCACACTTTAAATCACAATGAATCTCTCTAAAACCATCCTCAGAAAATACAGATTTTGCATTTTAGAACAGGAAACTGAGCACTTATGAGCCTGCTGACTGATTCAGTAACACCAGTAAACACATTACTAAAATGAGGAATAAGCTTTGTGAGACATAAGCTTCAGGTAATTGGAGACCATCCTGATCTATCACATGTAAATATTTTTATTTTCATTACATAGTCGATGAAATATGCTCAGCTTTCAAAACCTAACAAGCATTCAGAATTCTTCACTCCAAACTTTGTCTTGGCAATAGTGACTGAGAAGGAATGTTCCAAAGAATCATTTTATCCTCTTTCATATTACTTTCTGAAATATCTTCAATTGTGTGGCTATGAAAAATGTCGGGATGGCTGACTTGAACAGTCACGGCGTTTCACTTTTATTTTTTTCTTCTTTTACATGGGAAGCGTTAATGTAAGTAGCCACACCATACTTACAAGAGCAGATTGACAAATCGGCTTTTTGTTTCTTGGCTGGCTTGAGGGGACTTTTGGATGGGAGGTCTTATTCCTGTCATGCAGCATGGTGACAGCAGCAGGGATGGACAATGAATATGAATGGGACACCGGGGATGCTGTCACCTCCACAGCCACCCTGCCCGCCCCGTGGTACCGCCGCCGTACTCTCAAGCTCCAGGGAATCTTCTGGTGTTGGAACCAAAACATTCCCTGCGGAGAAACGAGCCCTCCCTCCAAAAGGGAGAATTAGGGCATTTCCGTGAAGTTCGAGCCGGGGAGGAACGGGCGGGGGAGGAAAGCCGTGTGCGCGCCAGGGATAAACAAACACGGGGGCGCACTCGGAGCGAGCGGAGCGCCCGGGCCGGGCCGGGGCAGCGGCGGGGCGGGCTCCAGCGCGCCGGGCCGCCATGGCGTGAGGGGCCGGCGGAGTGGCGGCGGGAGGAGGAGGAGGAGGACGGGGAGAGGTATGGAAGGAGGGCGGGGAAGCGGGAGGTGGAGCGGGAGGGGGGAGTCACTTTCTTCCTGCGCTGAAAAACGCACCCCTCACCCCCCTCCCCGCTCCGTCCCCCGGGGCTGCGGAGGAGAAACTTTCTGACGGACGCTCGGCGCCGGGTGGGGGCCGCGGGCGGTGAGTGCCCGTGCGGGGCGGGGGCCGCGGGCGGTGAGTGCCCGTGCGGGGCGGGGGTGGCGGGCGGTGAGTGCCCGTGCGGGGCGGGCAGCGCTCCCGCGCCTCCATCGCTCCCGTCCCTCCATCGCGCTCCCGGGGCGGGGGCGCCGCTGGCCGGAGCGCTTGGAAGGCACGGTCTGTCCGAGCCCTGCCGCCAGTACACGGTCCCCAGGCCCGGGGCAGCGGCGGGAGCGGCTCCAGGTGCCGGCGGGGCCGGGGCGTCCCGCTGGAGCAGCCCCGGGCACGGACGGGCTTTTCCCGGCTGGGCTGGCCCCGGCGGAACGGAGCTGCTGTCGGGGCACCGCAGGACGGGCCCGCAGCCCGGGGGAGGTGCGGGCGTGCGGGGGACGTGGCGCTTTCTGTGCGAAGCTTCACCTGCGGGCGCCGTGGGTAACAGCTCTGCTCCTCCGCAGCACCGGGACCGCGCAGCCTCCGAGCCTTTCGCCGAAGAGTTGAGCCTCCCAAACGTGTGTGTGAAAGGTAAGCAGTAGCATCCTTGTCTTGCACCTAGGCAAGCTGAGAGACAGGAACAGAGCGACTTGCCCGATGCAACTTCCTGCCACTTCTTCGTTATTTTTTTTAATTGGGAAAGTTTTAAGTGAGCTGGGACCAGAGCTGTCAGCCCGGGAAGCTCAGTCTTCTCAGCCCCAGGCAGATTGCAATTCCTATAGCTAGTGTTGCATGAAAGGGGTGCATCATCCCTTGGTGTGTCTCAGGCCAGCTCTTAAAATTCAGTTTGGTATGAATGAAAGTCACCACCCTCTCTGTTCTTCTGTCGCTCGCTCTTGAAGCAATATAAAACTGTGATATTTTCCTGTGTTTTCAAGTTGGAGTGGCTTCGGTTTTAGCCATAAGCAATAGCAACATAAAAAGTAGTCACAACTGTGAATAAAATACAAGAAATATTGCTCAACCCTGGAGATTTTTCGGTCACGCTAGGAAGATCAACTGCAATTTAAATAACACTAAAATTTTAATGTAGTCTAAACAATGAAAAAGAAAATCTCAGCCTTAATATTGCCACATTATGTTTATCATGCCAACTATTATTATAACTCAGTGAGTATTTCAAAAAAAGGAACAATTCAGCTGAAGGGCAGCAGTGGGAGTCAATAATTCAGATGCTGTTTATTACTCTGAAAGACTCTAGCTGGGTACCCTCGAGCAAGTCACTCCACCTCCCCATGGCTCTCTTTTCTTCCTCATAAAACAGATAAATGTGCTTGCTTGCTTCACAGGGGTGTTGAGAAGTTTAATTAATTAATTAGTTTCATAACTACTTGTAGATCCTTGGCTACATCGTTCTACTGAAGTGCTAAGTATTATTTCAACTAAGAGTTCCCTTACTGTGTCTCATCACTTATACGTGTTTTTTTAAGTGACCTGAATTTGTTGAGTTTTTAGGGGAAATCAACAAAGTAGCAGTTTTGGATTGGCATTGTCTTGACTCTCTGTAAACTTCACTGGGACTTGAAACCAAAATATACTAACCACAGTGTATTTTAATGGGGCAGGGCTACTGGACCTTTAAAAATGTCATTTTCTTGTTATTCAAAGTAAGTTCTTGCCTTTGTTGTTTTGTTTGAAGTGTTGTGAAGTTTTGCATGATTTTGAATTGCCTTGAGAAACACCTGAGTGCTCTTAAGATAGTATGAGAGAAAGATAAGAGAATAGCTTTTAAACACATCTGTGTTCTTTACTGTGAGCACTGACCTCAGGAGACACTTGGTGCTGATTTTCCACTACACATTGATATACAGCCTCCTTTACAACCTGTTCTTTGGTTATAGAGAATGTTGCAAGAAAGAAATGTATAAACTGAACCATTTACCTATGGTAAAAGTTGATAGGTTTTGGTTGTCTAGGCAAACTCAGTTTTTATTATAGTATATATTAGTTATTGAAACAAGGTATTGAGTAAATATCTGCACTACAATGGTGAGGAAAATGCATTTTATTACCTGGCCGAATGTTAGATGTGATTTTTATAGGTAGCATACAGTTATAAGTAAAAATGAGTAGCTGAAAGCAGATTTTAGAGTGACATCTTTGGCTTGGTACTTTTTAAAGGCTCATGAGGTCTGTGTGGACCGTTTCTTTTCCTCGAGGACAATGACAGTAAAACCTAGGTCAGAGGTGGTAAAAAGTGGTTGATATCGCCAGGCAGCTATTGGGTTGTGAATGAACATAGGAAGTTTGTATCTCGGTAGAGAAATGATCACATCCATCAGTACCCAGCAGTCTGAGCAGTGAAAACTAGGGTTAAATAAGGAGATAAATGTCCATAAAACTGAAGTGCCCCTTCTCTTAGAAGTGATTTCACTTAACTAAAATTCAGTCACATTCTTAGTTTGTGTATGGAAACTTGCACATCTGGCACCCCCAGCATACTATAGCAATGAGCAAAATAAATCTAGTTACTATTGCTATTGTTCCTGGATATTTTGCAAGAAATAAAGCCGGGGCGGGGGGGGTGCTGAAGGAATTAAAAAATAAGGAAAAAAACCCAGCTTTCTGTAACCATTGTTTTCTTGCTTAGACTGGGTAATCCAAGTGTGTGGTGAGTGAAAGAGGTTATGACTTTTTCTTAGCAAATTGTATTTAATTGGTAAATTCGGAATCTCAGCAGCAAGTTTGTCCTGGCTGTTCTCACCTTCTTTGCTGTCTCCATTCAGCTGAGGTAGATCAAAGAGCATAGCTACAGCACTGTATTCTCCTAAAGCTGTTAAACCATGGTGCTGGTTCACATTCAAGACTATAGCCACATACTTGTATAAATAATTTACTAATAAATAGTTTAGTATAAATAATTCTGCATTTGACTCCCTTTGAGCCAGTTTTCTGTTTATATGGGTAAACTCTGTACTGATGTCTCTCCGCCCAGCTGGGATAGGGTGAGGTCCTACAGTGCTGCATTAGTAAACCCCCAAGTCCTTGTGCGATGCACTTTGAGCAGATTCTGCAGTGTGCTCAGGATGAGAACTGGCCAGACAAGCCTGCTAGGAAAAGGGAAATTTAGCAAATGCCACCAGAGATCTCTCTCATGAATGCTTGGTCAGTAAAAGTTTAGCAGAAGAGAAGTGCTGGTAACAGAGAACTGACCAAAGGTGTCAGGTCGTTTTGGGAATCACACAAAGGACAGAGCACTGGAAGTGTATTCTCACATCAGGTGCTGGCATGACACTTTCATCCACTCTTGGGACATGGTCAGGTGTGGAAGCACAGGTACAATGTGACTATTGTGTACACAGTCTGAAATTACCTTTGTTTGGTCTTTCTTTCTGTTTTTCCTCTTGCTTAGACTGAGAGTATACAAGAGGAATCAGCAGTAGCATTTTTTAGAGTGGTCAAAGCATTGTAGGTAATTTGACTTTGGTAGGTGTTGTATTTCAGTACAAGAGAAATGTAATTTTAACATACAAGCTCTTTTACCATGGTTGTCCTGGTTTATGCTTTTATTTCGTGGAGGTTTTTTATCAGAAATATTAATAATTCTGAACATTTTATATAAACCTGGTATGCCTTCTTCAGTCTACTAATCAAATGGCTGCTAGAGTTGTTAAAGTATTTTGAAAAGTTGTTCGCAAGCATTTCTGTGGATATCATGTTCCTTTTAATCATATCCTTGCAATCATGGTTCATCCACCTTTTACCAAAATGATCTGTCCAGTTTCAGTTCTGCTATGAGAGCCATGCCTGCACAACTTGCAGTCAGAAATGAGATCATAAGATTCCAAATTTCAAAATTAACCCATAATTTAATGGTTGTGTTGACACCTGCTCACAGATTGCTCATGCACACTGCGAGTAACTAAATTTTGCAGGAACCATGGAGCTGTTTAACTCCATCTGCAGCTGGGATTTCTCTCCTTGAAAATGTAATTTTTCAAGGCTTTTGTTTAGGGTATTCTGGGGAGCACTGGGAGAACAATAATAGCCCTGAAGCAGCTATAGGACAATACATTTTATTGTCTGTGCCAGTTTGTACCCTGAAAAAAGCAGTTGCATATGGGTATATGTGTATTACATCTATGGAGAGAGAGGAGCTATATGCTCTATCTCTCTGTGGAGAAACCCTAGATAATGACATAACAGCAGAATTGTATCAATAACAGTGAACAACACACTCATCTGTAGAGAGATGCAGTGACCAGGCAGGGTGATACAGTTTAGGTCTATAACCACAGTGACATTTATCCTGTAACAAATGAACCAGTGGTTCTTCTGTGTAAGTACAGATTTGGGGTCTGCATACTCACGCTCTGAGGTTATCTGTAGATAATGTAAAAGTAAGTGTTGGTTTAAATTGCTTAGATTACAAACTCCTTAGGTTCAGAAACTGACTAGTATCAGCATCTTTGGACTTTGCAGGTGCTCCTCTATGCCGCTACAATAATTTAACTTACGTGATTGCCATGGTTTTATCCCAGCTGGCAACTCAGCCCCACACAGCCACTTGTGCCCTCCCTTTAGTTGGCTGCGGGAAATAATTGGAAGAATTAAAGTGAGAACATTTGTGGATTGAGATACAATCTGTATAATAGATAAAAGCCACACAAAACAGAATTCATTGACCCCTTCCTGGGGGTAGGCAGGTGTTCAGACATCCCCAGGCTCCATCACATGGAATGGTTACTAGGGAAGACAAATGGCACAACTCTGAACTCTTCTCTCTTTCTCCTTCTTTCTCAATATTGTATGCTGAGCATGACTTCTTATGTTATGGAATATCCCTGCGGTCAGTTGGGATCAGCTGTCCCAACTGTCCCCTCCCAGCTCCTTGTGCATCCTCAGCCCCCTTGCTGGTGGGGTGGGGGAGAGACAGAAAAATTCTTCACTGTATAAATGTTGCTCAGCAGTAACTAAAATATCCCTCAATTATCAGCACTGTTTCCAGCACAAATCCAAAACATAGCCTCTACCAGGTACTATGAAGAAAATTAACTTTACCCTAGCCAAAACCATCACATGAAAATAACAATAAAGTATTAATATAGTTTTGTGTGCAACACTGCGTCATAAACAGGATATGGAAGCATAGTTAAAATGAGTTTTGATCCCATAGCAACTGAAGGATATGATGCATTTTAGAATTCCTGTGTAATAATATGAAGTTCTGTGGAAATGCTTTACAAATAACAAATAATATCTTAAGCTACTCAAGTTTGTAGTTTTAGATACAGAGAGTGAGAACTGGTTTTGTAACACTCCAGCAGAATGGCATCATTTGTTTACAACATGTTGAAGACAATCAAATGAAGGACAATTAAAACAATAAGGGAATATTGAAACTGTTAATTATACATGGTGATCAAGAACAACAAATAAGGAGGCTTAAAACATTTGCAAGTATTTGGAAGAGTAAAGGTCAAGCCTAGCAAAGTAGAGTTAGCTGGAAAGAGGATAAAAGTTAAAGTCTGAAATTAAAACACTTGTTTTGGTATCAGAAGTTTCTGGTGTTGTAATCAGCCTCCTCAGAAGTGAGGGAAGATGGATGGCATGCAATTCCCTGGGGCGTGTTAGGCACAAGGAGGAATTCTGGCAGCAGTAAATTGGCTTTCCCCTTTTGCATGTAGGATTATTTTTTCCTGTCCTTTATTTGTGCCTCCTGGGCATTGCCATTGCCATGTGAAGTTTTTCCAGTTCCTCCTGCGCTCCATGGCTGTACCACTGATCCACACAGAGGCTCCAGCCTGGCATTCTGTTCTCTCCAGAAGAGGCATTCTGTTCCCTTGCTCCCTTCTTGTGGTGGGTGGTTGTGCCTTAGGGCTGTGGGCTGCTCTCAGAGGAAACCCTAAACATCATTCCTGATCCCTAACTCCAAAGGGTTCACAGCCTTACTGACCCAAGTGGGCCTCTTTGCCAGGGCCAGGAAGATGAGTTATTTCTCAGTCCTTGCCAAAGAAATATTGTGTCACCACCCAGATTGTGCAGGAGCCTTTGTTCTGTGTTCTGAAGTGCCTCTTACTGTCATAGCCCTACACCCCAGAAATGCCCCACGTGCTGTAATAGTGTCACACGTGGATTCGCTTGGCTTCTGGGACATTATTGGAGCAAAGGTAGGGAGTGTATCCTCTTGGCCTAGATGAAAATTCTCAAACTGCCTTCCTATAGTGTTAACATCTGTGAAAACACTTCTAAAGTAAAAAAAAAAACCCTAATTTTAATTACTGAAATAGCCTTTTAAAATTATGTCAGCACACGATACAGTGCTGGTGTTCTAGAAGGAATCTTTCTCTGGTAGCTTATAGTTTTAAGGCTTCAGTGGTAAAAGTGATTGGGCTTTCATTCACTGAATGTGGATGCCTTTGCAGGCATGTCTGCACTGGTTGGGAATGATCATCTGCAAGATTCTAGATGTCAAAATTACTTCTTTAGTCATTCTACAGATATGGAATAAAAGATCCTAGTAAGGGTTAGGAATAGTAGTATTAGTGCAACCAAAAAATTAAAAAGCATTTTATACAGGAGGATAAATTGTAAAATAGAAGGAAATTCTAAATTCCCAGATTATGGTTTGGACATGCAGACTATTTAAATCATGTTTTCACTTGAGGCAGAGAGAAGATTATGTGTGTGTGTGTGCACGCTATGGTAATTTATATGTACTGTGATAAAATAGACAAATAAGCTTTTACCTGGAAGGAATGAACACATGAAACTTCCATCACAGATGTCTTACAGATCCTACTATGAACTTATAAAAATATTTTGCAGTTGCTGTCTTACCTGTAGCATGGTGGAGAATGAATGCAACCCTCCATTCTCCTGGAATTATGGTCTGACACAGCTGTGTACTGCTCTACACAGATCCATTTAACTTTGTGTTAGATCAAAGGACAGACACAAGTTTAAATCTTGACTGCTGACAAGATGGCATATACTGATAATCCCTATAGGAACTGGCTGTTTCTGGTTGCCATTGGGATTTTCATAGCACAGCTGTTAGTCAGACATAAAAGCTGATACAAACTTCTTTCAAGGTATTTCCAATCATTTCAGAACAAGTGCAGTACTAACACCTGGGTACCTGAGCTGTGCTTTATTTATGGCAGATGTAATTCTGAATTATTTTTGGGATTTCTGTATTTAAGTTTTGAAATACCTTTGAAATTATATAATTGTAGCATGTTTTTCATAGTGAAAAAAACAGAGGAAGAAATGAAGTCATGTCCCCTGGTGGTTAAGGTTGTAATAGGTGTTTTTCAAGTTTTAAGCAGTGATTTTTACACCTTTACAGTGTTTTTATTGGAGAGCTGTAAAGTCACTGGTTTTAGCTCACCAGTCAAAAGGTGGGTGAAGGACTTCTGGCTGCTCCTGTCTCTTGGGACGTGGGAGTTCCCCACCCTGGTGTCCTGCTTTGGAAGGGTCTCAACAGTACTGCTTGTTGATGTAGAAGCTATCCAGCATGGGACTTCAGTCAACAGATTGATTGTGATTATTACAGCACGAAGATAAGTTTATAGTTTTATTGGTTCTGCCCCATCATGCACCCAATTATGCTGTATTGGATATGGTTCTCTGGAACCAAGTGACAATATATATATGGGAATTAGTCTCCATTGACCCTTTCACCTCTCTGTTTTCATGGACTTATCTTGCATTCTTTAGTACCAGAATGTCCTTGCATTCAGTTAGAAGACTGAATTGCTCTCCCATTCTTAAATATGTTTGCAAAATATTTAGATTGGTGATGAAACTGACTTTGTTGAACAAAAAATCAGATTGCTTCAAGCTCTTCAGTTGATGTACTTAACTGGCATGATTTTAGAATTCCAGCATTAAATAATGTTACCAAAAAATTCCAACTGATAATATTCCAGGTTGTAGATTCTGCATCTCTCATCAGCAACAAAGTCAATTGCAATGTGCGTGAAAAGATATTTCAGATATTTGGACCAAGTGCAAAAAAAAAAAAGAGATCCTACAGAAGTTTGCTTTTCTCTGCTGTGATCTAACCTACTGCTTCTTGTGTTACATTTTGGCAGTTGCACATCCCTCTCCATTTAATGGAACAATATTCCACACACCTCTCATTGCAATGTTATCCAATAATTTCACAGTTTTGATAGGACAGCATCTATTTCTGGTGATTGACCATTTCTTGTTGAAATACCTTTGACTTTCTTACCTGTTCTAGTGCTGGGTTCTAAAATTGCTTATTTTAGTTTTAATGCCGGTTCTTGTGATGCAATTTGTAGCAAAACTCTAATGACACTGTTTCGAATGAAACTGCGTGTTATAATATTAAAAGCATTGAAAAAAATGGAGTAAAAAATGTTCATTTTCACTGTCAATAATTTATGAAGTGCAAAGAAATGATGAAATTTACATCCATGCTGACTCGGAGGTCATTTATTAAGGTAAAAGTTTGGGCACTGAACCTGAAGATTTGATTTTCATCAGGATGGTGGAACAGATTTTCGTTTAAATATTTGAACACATATCTTAGGCAAACATTTGTTTATCAGGTATCTCAGGTTACCATAATGAGAACTGTAGCCTTTGTGGAAAATAGTAGCTTCCCAAAAGAAGACAGAGTCTGATGTGTTCATGTCCCAGTTCTGGGCTTTGGGAAGATCTTTTATTCAGAAACCTGAATAATCTGTGGTGTTGTAATGCCTCAGTTTCGTGGAAGTTTTAGTCACCTGAAATCCCACTTTTTTTGTTCCTGCCTGTAAATATTGACAAGGTGCCCATGTCAGAGATGGGTCATGGCTAGCATGGGAGATGCCAGCAGAGACACCTGCAGCTTCTGCTTTTTAAGAAGTGTCGCAAGTTTGGTCCCAGGTAAAAGCAGCTACAAAGCAGAGTGGCTCTTCAGAACTGATACTACAGAAAACCATGGCTCCTTACCTGTTTTTAATTTTTAATCACCCACAAGAAGGTCAGATTGCTTCAAGGACAGCTGTGCAAGCTGGTGATCCTAACAGTGCCATCATTTCCTCTCCCTCCTCCTCTGCCCCTCCTTCACTCCTCTGCTTTCACTGATGGAGTGATGTTTCTGTGCTCATGTGGCAGGAGTAAATGGGTCTCTCTTTTATTTTAAATAGTTTATTTGGTAAAGTTATCTGTGTAAACTAATGTTTAGTTTAGTTAGTTGTTTCTGTTTTACAATACTTTTTTTTGCTTTTCCTACAGCTGAACATCTACAGGTTGATGCAGATGGGGAGAACTAAAATTGTTAAGATTTAATCTCTGTTGGGGTTTTTTTTCTGCAATAATTGATGTTTTTTACTGTTTGTTTCTGCTGGCAGTGGAGTTGAAATCCTCCAAAATACCCTTTCAATCAACAACTAAATGACAACACATTCAAAGCATACTGGATAATATGATTTTCTTTCATGGGCAAGCATCCTTCATTCTCCTTTTAATTTTTAACACTTTGTCAGATCATGGTTTCCTCAAGGAATAAAATCCCCTCGTTTTCAGAAAAGGTTGAGTTGCTTGGTGAAGTTTTTCTTGGAAGATGTGACTGGTAATGATGCAGTGTAATATGAGAGTAAGAAATTCCTTTAGCTTTAAAAAATGGTATTGTGAGTGCACATTAAATGATCAGAAGGCCCAGACTCCCCATTCTTTCAAGCCCTGTGTATCGGGCAAAGTACAAAAAAATTGTAACAAGTTCACTCACAACTGGTAAGCTGGAGCTTTTGTGGATGGCTATCTGCACAGATCCAGCTCTACCTAAGCTATGCTGATATCCAGGGTTCAGAGGATTGCATGGAAAGGAAGGTGCACTCCCTTCCAGCTGCCTCCTGCCATCCTTCAGTCACACCAGGCTGAGCCCTGCTAGGTTATGGGACAGGGCTCACTGTCCTTAGTGAGCTGTGGCTGCTGAGTTAGTCTCCTTATCATAGGACGGGTGCCAGTATAATTTAAGCAAGAACAAATGATTTTGTGTTCCTGCTTTTGCCACTGCCATTGACTTTCTTCCAGATTATGACTCTGAATAAATATACATAAACGAATAGGTTTGTTTTCAGTTATTCTGTTGTTAGCCTAAAGAATGTGGTGCAGTGGTTCCTCCTCATGTAAAGGTAAAAAAAAGGGTTTACTTTCTCAGTGAAATGTGCACATGAATAAAGGGTGAAAATGTGGGAGGCTATTGAATACCTAAGAGTACAGACTATGACTTTTTGGCAACACTGGATGTGTTTGGTGATGGTGTAATGCTGGGAAATGTGTGTTCAGATTTGCAAAGGAGTTCTGGGAAACTTTACTGTATATTCCCTAATCGTTGGTCAGAAATAACTTAATTTAGGGAGCTCTTAAAACCATCCCTAAATTTATGTATGTTCTTAATTGTCACTGATGTGCAGAACACTTACAGAAATCAAACCAAAGGAAAGAATGTATGAAGTCCTTACTGCTAGCTGGGTTTTTTCCCTGCTTGTGTGAACCAGGAAGGTTTTTTCAATAAATGGTTAACATAGAAAAAGCTACAGGCATTTTTGGCTTTTTTTGAGGTATTTTTTAGGTTCTTTCCTCTGCCCACAGTTCTAAGGATCACAGAGACTTTAAAAAAAAACTGTAGTGGGTTTTTTTTATTATTATGACATAGCAATTTTTTCATCAATTAAAAAAAATACATCATGTTTCAACCATAATGTATTGCTTTGGCTGGTTTTTACCTCCTTCCTCTCAAAATATATTGTTGTATAGTTTCCTTCAGCATAGAGAAGAATACAAGTAGTTTTGAGAGGGTCTGGATAATTTGTGGTACATGTGTCTTTTTGTATATGTGTATGTGGTAAGAGACTCTGTAGATACAGTAAAAGTGTTACCAAATAAACCAGCCTGTGATAATGTGTCCTGTAGCAACTGGTTTACTTCCAAAACAGGGCAAAATGTACTTGCAAAATGCATTAAAATACTATGAAAATGTCATCTTCCCTTACACTGTTTAAGCAATTATGCTGCTCACTGTAATAGATAAATTTAAGCAGTTACAGGGTACAGTATTATTTGTAGGTACAAATTCGCAAGAAATTATGTGTTTCCTGGCCAAAGAGATTTGCTCACAAGTTAATTTTAGGATCTGAGCACAAAAATCTAGAGGGTCTGGGCACCCAGTAGTCATGAAGGGTCCTTGTCTGTCAAAGTTTTCTCATATAAATGACTGTTGAAACAGGATGTGGGTCTCTAAGGTTTTAGCAGTCTCAGCTTCTATTAGAAAATTTTGGCTATGGAATAGGGACCTGTGGGGAGAAGTAAAAGGTTGCTTTGTACTTCAACTTCCTACAAGTTTTATGACTGAATCCTATGAAGCTGATTTTCCATGGGAGAAAAAAAAAAAGTATCTGTTTTTAGGTTTTCTTTCCTTCTATTTCTCCTTTTAATAATTGAAAACTACTGTTCATTATTTACATAAAACTGTCTCACTTGAGCCTGCTTTCCATAACCTTTTCCCTCGTAAGAATTCTAGGAATTTGCTGGCTTTCCTCAGGGGGATCTTGGCCATGTTTTATCTGTGACTTTAGGCCAGATAGTTGGTAATTTCTACTAAGTAACTTACTATGTTTAAATTGCATTTGCCTCTGCATAGATTTCTCATTTGAGCACATTTCAAGAAATAATGTACATAGAAGAATATGCATTTTAATACAATGTTCAGCCTTCTCGGTAACTGGCAATAAATCTCCACATGTAAAATGGAAAGCCCTTTGGAAAAAAATACTAATAATGCAAACCCCTAAATGCCTGGAAGGCAAAGTATTTCAGCTGTTTTTCTAAGACTCTACCACTTACTGTTTCCCTTTTTGACTCCTGGCTTGCTTTTTTCTTTTCTTTTTTTAAAATGAGGACGTGTCAGAACCGGAGGCCTTGAGCCCTGTATAAAGTGACCCCGGCGCAAACCTCCAGCATTCCTCATCTTTCCCTCTCTCCAGCTGCTAACATCAGCCAAGACAGCACGCAGGCCTGGCTGCCGCCAGTTTCCTGGCTCTCTCCCTGGCTCCTCCCTTCCCACCCTGCTCCCCTTGCCAGTGCAGTCAGCGCTGCTTCGTATTAGGCACCGTTGCAATGATTCCAAATCTCGAGTACAAGAGCTGTTGTTGTGTCCCTTCAGCTGGTATCAGCTACCAGAGGGCAAGGTGTGGGAAAGAAGGGGCTTTCTTCAAAGTGTTGTTTCTCTTGGGTGAATTGCTGTTTAGATGTTTCCTCTGACATATTCAAGTAGATATGATTTGAAAGTCACCTGGAGAATACATGGGGTTCTTTAGGTAGAATCATATTTCCTGAATGGTAGCATCTCACAGATTCATTTTCTAACTCGTTCTTTCATGTCTGTCTACCACAGGACATTTCAAAGATGGTTTGGCTGCCATTGAGACCTGGAGATCTGATGCCACAATGAGGACTCACACACGGGGAGCCCCAAGTGTGTTTTTCATACACGCGGTTTGCTTCGCCTTTGCCTGCGGCGCCAGGGAGGACCAAGACACGATGGTTCCTTTTGTCAACGCCAACTATGACAGCTATCCCATGCTCTACTTCTCCAAGGGGGACGTGGAGACCCTGCGGCTCCAGGCCAGCACCACGCACCAGCACATTGCGGCTCGGCTGATCGAAGCAGTGCAAACCATGCTGTCAAATCCCCTGGAGTACCTTCCTCCCTGGGACCCAAAGGAGTTCAGCGCTCGCTGGAATGAAATTTATGGCAACAACCTCGGGGCCCTGGCAATGTTCTGTGTGCTCTTCCCTGAAAACATGGAGGCCATCAACATGGCTAAGGATTACATGGAGAGGATGGCAGCTCAGCCTAGTTGGTAGATTTTTGTCTTTTTTTTTTAAAGTTATTCTTACTGTATAAACTGCTTACACTTGGAGGAGTGAGTGTATAAGTGAATCACTTAAATTATTTCTGTTGTACTAATGTTCATTTTAACAGTGACTAACTTGCCGAATGCATTTACCCCTGTTGGGACCAGCAGTGACATGCAGCTTTTCACCATCACTGGACTTCTCTTCTTGAAAGTTGATGCTGAAAGGAACATGATTCTTTATGCACCACCCTGTTTGTGGTAAAAAAACAGAAGTAATCTAAACCCACTCTAAATCAGAAGGAAGAGTTTCACATCTGTTTTGTAGCAAGAGGTGCTAAAAGTGTTACTTCTAAATTTTTTTTTCCTCCAGCTCCATACATATCTTTTGGGTACTAGTTCTTCTTTAGGAAGAATACAGGAAAGGGGGACCTATGAAAAAGTTATAATTGGGTGTAGGTTAAAATGACACTCTTGGGCTTCTGCAGTCTGCTCTAACATCCATCTGAGCTTTAGTTCAGGCTGGCAGCTTCGTTTGGCAGCATGGTTCTTGGGCCTCTCCTTAAGATATACTAGGACATGATCATTGTCTATCTGATTACTGGAAATGCCTGAGTAACTGGTATTTTGATGACCACTTCTGGATTAACTTCACTTGGATTTGAGTTGTCATCCCTACGAGTTGCTCTGTCTTCTCTGTACCACATTCTTTCTATGGGAACAGAAGTTAATGTTCTCACTATAAGAGTGATTCTAGAGTTGAGACCCCAAGGTCTCCTGCTTTTCATACCCATCTGCAATTTATCTCCTCTTTTTGCTCAGGCAGATGCATTTCCCCTACATCCCTGCAGCAGCTGCCACTTGGTACGCCTTGCAGACTGTGGTCCAGGATTGCTATCACTGTGGATAGGTCAGAGGATGGGAATGTGGGCTTTGCCAGGAGGGTGGCATCTGCCCAGGGCAGCGAGATAGGGCTGGATGGGGCATGGCTCCCTTCCTACAGCTCTGTGGTGACAGCAGCTCGGCAGAAGTGTGAGTCAAGATTCAAGTCAGCACAGGAGGAGAAGCATCAGCTGTTCAAGCAGTGTTCATTGCTCAAACTACTATTCCTTACCCTCTGGTGACCAACTAGTAGTATCCTATAAATGTTATCATTCCATGGGCCATCACTGGAATAATGCTGGATTTGAGCTAGAATTTGGGATCTCTATCCTCCTGATGGACATTATTGAAAAGCCATGATAGTGTTTGGGTTCCCCTGCAATAAGGATTAAAATGGTGAATGCATGAGCTAGAAATACATGAGCTAGAGCAAAAGAAGTGATGGGAGACAGCAGGGACACACTGTCCATATATTGCTTGCATGTCACAGAAGACAGGACATGGGATTTAGGAAGGAAAATATTGTCTCAACAGTGGTGGTAATTTCCAAAATCTTCCACTGAAACATAGCAATACAAAGCTTCAGTCTTAGCTCTGGAGACTGTGTGGAGACACTTTCTCTTGGCACACTGACAGAGGGATATAGCTTACAGAGGTGAATCCAAGGATATGTGACCATCTCCAATAGGAGACAGACTGCTCCAAAGTCAACACCATCCTCCTTAGTTTCATTGTTCACACACTTTCTTAACTTGTTTTGGGAAGGCTGTAGTTACATGGCCATCTGTTTTAATGAAATAAGAAAGAGGGGGAAGCATTATTTTGAGTAGGAGGACTTGTTTGTGTCTGTTTCTTTCAGTTTCCTACATCTTACTCTCTGTCTCAATATTTAAGTTCCTTATGTCCTGTGATTCCTGCCCTGGATTAATTGTGGTTGTTCTGTCCTTTGTTATAATGCTCTCCCTTGTCTCAGCAGACCAGATACCAATCAGAACCAAGCAGATATCCCATTTCCACTTGGCTTTGATGTTATTTACTTGCCTCCAAGTACTGTTTTTTCTCAAGCAAGTATCTTGCATTACCTTGTTGAAAGAAAAACCATGCTTTTCCCATCTTTCCCTTCTGGTGTAGACATCCCATTCAGAAATCAATCAAGGTTTAATCAGGGTTCTCTGTTTGGCAAAAGAAGTGGCTGCAATATGCTCAGTACTAGTGAAAGTGCAGGAGGAAATTTTAAACATAGGCAATAGAGCTGGGCTAAGCTGGCCTTTGTATAACCTCCAGCTGGCCAGCTCTTCAAATGCTGTGGCAGAAACATGGATCTGGTTTCCATTTTTGTTTTCCCCCTGAGAACTTATGTCTGAATGCTGTCAGCATGGAGTTTATACTGTAGCCCCATCAGTGGTGGCAGTAATACGGATCTTTCTCCCTTGTCCAACAGTGGTTTTCAGAAAAGTAGGAATGTGACATCTCTGAGGCTGTACTGCACTGTCTGGCTTTGCTCAAATAGGCTGGATTCAGAGGCTGAAGGACTGGGCTGGCAGATTATGTAAATCTGTTTGTCCTAAGAAACTCAATTTAAAAGTACCAGAAAAGGTTACTGCACGTACTTCTCCACTTAGGATAAGACTAGGAGAATAAGCATGATAAATACGAGTTATGGCAGTTATATCAGCTGTTCTGGCAGTGTCAGAGTGGTGGAATTTTTTGTCCAGTCTGTCTAGGCATGTTTAGTTTTCCTCAGACTTTGGGAAAATACCGTTCTGTATGATATATTATGATTATTGTCCTTATTAAATAATTTGAGGGCACATGTCTTCTGATCAGGAGGGTGAAAAGAAGGAGGGGTTTTGGTGTTGCCTGACTTTGGAGCCTTACATGTGAGGAGGGTCCCCTGCCATAACATTTTATTTCATCAGGAAAGAGGGCTTTTCCAAAGAGGTATCCGTAAGGTAAGTAAAATGGGCCGCTCCTTAGACCTCCTCATTAATGTAGGTGCCAAGACTGACATGTAAAATTTCTGGAAAAATATATTTTTTTGTCACTGACAGGTTCATCAACATGTTGGAAAGTTAAATCTGGCACTGACAGATTAATTCTTTCAGCAGTATAATCTGGATTTCTTTTGACTTCTGCTGTCATGGCATTGACTCTAAAATAGCTTTAGAATTAAAAAAAAAATTCATCTTAATGAGTTTTCTCTAGTTTTTGTGGCAGTGTTGAGTAAAATCTAAGCCTTACCAGAAAACAAAAGTATATGTTTTTAGCATATGCAGTAGTTGAATAAAAGAAATATGGTTTAAAATATCAGTGGTTATTTGTTTCAGAATGCTAGGAGATTAAGGAGACTGACATTTTAAATTTCTTCTTTACATCAGTGGAATCCTCAATAGTCCAAATATCCCAGGATACAATTGTGAGAAAGTCTACTGGTAATTGATATATACATGGAAGGGGCATGTAATTAAGAGCTCTGGTCCGTTCTCATCTATTAACGTAGTCATTTTATGTCACATAATAAAGTACACCCATAACTGAGTTCCCATTTGTGTCAACTAACAGAGGTTGAGCCGTTTGTCATAACAACCCATGTGGACAGGCATGCTGCTCATTAGCAGAGCATCCCTAATGGCTACATCCTGGAGTAGGTTTACATTTTAAAATAAACAGAGGGGCACTGGGTAACAGCTAACTATAACAATCACCCAAAATAATCTGGGAATGACACTGTTGTGGAGACTAGCAACAGCAAACAAGCGTGCATTAATATTTTAGTTGATATAATAGATGAGCATTATTGGTTTTGCCTGTAGAAATTAAAAGCTGGTATTTAATAAACCCCCTTGATTTTTCCATGGGTTGGATATCTAGATACTGTCTAAAACCTTATGGGAAGTTTGTCCTTATATTTCAGCTGTATTTCCTTTTTTTAGAGGGAACAGAGGATATTGATGTGTTTTCTGGCATTTTATCTCTGAGTGGCCCCTAGAGCACTCCCCACCAGAAGGGCGTTCTGGCCAAGGAGATCTGTGCTCGTGATTCTTTCCATATGCTGCTGGCTCGTCCCGTCCCCATGCTGAGCGGAATGATGTAATCAGAGTCACACATCGTGCAGAAATAACACTTCAGTCAGACTCCGGTTTGGACAAAGCAGCCAAAAGCTGTCTTCTTTACTAAGCCCACCTTACAAACAAACGCCTTGGGAGTTCACAAATTCTGCACCCTTCTTGTAGCAAGAGAGAGGTTCCAATTTGCAATGGCCAGAAAGAAATTTCTGTGGGTTTGTTTTTGGGTGTTTTTGCACATAGTTGATGCCCCACTTTTAAAGACAAGTATGTTACCAATGTACAGTAAGGTGTGGGATTTAACAGTGATTCTGTGGGTTTCACGGGGCAGATAATTACTGTCAAGCACATGCAGACATTCCAGGGCAATAGCAGCAACTAAGGAGAAACTAACCGGAGGCTTTGGAATAACAAATCTGTGACCTTTCTGCTGCTTTCTTATAAACTAGCAATCACGTAGCCTTCTGTTAGTCACTGCTTATTAAAAAGTATTGGAGCATCCTATGGGACCCTTGCTGTTAGTATCCAGATAGTGCTTGATGTTGAACAATACAGATTGCAAGGT
Source organism: Zonotrichia albicollis (assembly GCF_047830755.1). Lineage (NCBI taxonomy): Eukaryota > Metazoa > Chordata > Aves > Passeriformes > Passerellidae > Zonotrichia > Zonotrichia albicollis. The sequence continues at coordinate 76,983,350 of NC_133821.1, read as the reverse complement.
AAAAATAGATATGTGTAAATAATTAAACATGTGGATAATGATTTAACTAAAATGAATTCATATATGCCAAGTTGCAATAAAGCAAGTCTCCGTGCTTTCACCAGAAATTTATAGCATCTGTTTGACACCCAGTAGCCAACTAGCAATCACATTCAAAGAAAACTTAAGGGGACTTTGTAAGACTGTGGAATAAAAGTTAGTATAAAAGAAGCTTGGAGGATGCTGATACACTGTCTCCTACAAAGAGGAAAAAAAAAAATAAAAGGGAGGGTAGGAGGATGAATTTGATATCTGGAATATATATTATGTTAGTAAGTGAAATATCAAACCCTTATGCTGTTTTTATCTTCTACATATGTAATGTTTAAAAATAGAAATTGTGAATGTCTGTGAAATTAAATAGCTAGCTGGATTTTGAAGAGCTCCGTTAATATCTAAATTGGTATAGAAGATAAATTGGTGCTGACGTTCTGTGGGAGCTACTGGGAGCTCACTTTGTGGCGTGACTGGTATAAAAATTTGCTAAAACAAGAGCTAGAGGCAATCTCCTAAAAAAGTAACATAATTAAATTTCTATGTCTGCTTAACATGACACTGAGAACAAATGAAACAGAGTCAGTTCTAGTTTATTAATGTGTCAACACAGAAGCATCATAAAAGCAAGCCCTGTGTGCGAAGGACTCTCTTGTGATCAAAGCCAAAAATGAGATAAGATGAGAAAGAAGCTTTAGAAGCATCAGAATGATGATCATAGACCTGTGAGGAAACAGAGGGAAAGAGGTTAAAAAGTAGATTAAGATTTTTAAGGAGCTAAAGTTTACTTTCCTCTGCATAACACCTAAGCAGTACAACTCTATTTTTATACTAAGCTCTTAAAACGTCTTTCTATATGTTGCTTTTTTCCCCATACTGACATGAATGTAGCCTTTTACATTTAACCATTCCTTTGCCTTTCTTCCTGTCAACTGAACTGCAGTGAACACAAGCATGTGAGATTGGCTGCTGCTGAAACATGACTGGTAAAGAGAGAAGCAAACCTGTTTTACCTTAGACACCAGAAACATAAATCATCAGTTTTTCAAGTATGTTTTGTAACTTCTTTGTTTTTGCAAAGGACCAAGCACTAAGGTTGGGCAGATAATGGGGTTTTTGCTTTGGCAGCCAACCAGAAAAATGTGGGAAGGGTAGAATCTGAGAGGTTGGGTTTTTTTCAGAGAGTCTTCTTTTTTCTCCCCAAAACAACAATTGGAGAGTATTGCTCCATTTATTAAGAAAATATTCCACTTGATCAAAAAAATTACTTTGTTTTGGAGACTTTGTAAGAAAAATATTTAAGATTTGGTCTGGTTTATAAACTAAATGTTGGTAGTCTCATAGCCCTTGAAAGGTGTTCTCTCTCTTGATAGGGAATGGGTCAGGACAGACCCTCAGAAGTGAGTCAGGACAATAGGAAGAGTGCCAAGGCATTGCCTGTGGCACTGGGAGGACTGTACAACTGCACGAGCAATCAAGAGGGCACTTGGCCCCATTGCATGCCTCGTTTGCATCCACACTTGACATCTTGTGTGCATTAAACTCAACCATGCTCACAGCTGGGTACCAATATCTGAGGTAGATGGCATCAAAATGCACTACAGGGCTGTCTTAGAACTCATTTTCACCTCTAAGCCATTAGGAGAGAGTTCTCACTGGTTTCCTTTGCACGCACCTAGTGAGATTGAGAATTTCAGTACTGAGGAGTTAATACTGGCATCCTTCCTTTAATTTCCTCCTCCAGGAGTTACTCTGCAGTGATTTGGCATGGGAAAGTTTGGAGCATTAAAATTCAGGATGTGGATTACTTGTGTAATGCGTGTGTCAGGATGTGCTTAATTCTTCATTTTGCATGCACTGATACCATGTTAGTTGTTGACCTAGAGGCCAAAAATCCAATCTCACACTGCTTGGAAGGGTATTCTATATCTCAGATTAAAGAGGGTTATTTTCCTATTTACTTCAGTTTGTTTTTAAGAACTGGATACACAGTGAAGGAAAGATGAATCTAAACAGCCCACAGGTCATGATCAAGGAACTCACTTGAGCAACAGAGTTTGATTTAAATCCTGCCTTGAACTGGCCATGTAGTGGTTTTTCCCTCTTGGCTTGTATTTCTGAGAGAAATGCTAATAGAATTGTAGAAACAGAATGGTTTGCGTTGGAAGGGACATTAGAGATCCTCCAGTTCCAAAACCCCTGCTCTGGGCAGGAACAACTTGGACTAGACAACGTTGCTGAAAGCCCCATCCAGCCAAGCACTTCCTTGAGCACTTCCAGATTTGGGGCATCCACAACTTCTCTGGGCAACCTGTGCCAGTGCCTCACCACCCTCACAGTCGAGAGTTTCTTCATAACTCTTAATCTCCTTTTTTAGTATAAAACCATTCCCCTATGTCTTATCATTATCTGCCCATGTAAAACCCCTCTTTTTCCTGTGTCCCCCTTTAGGCACTAGAAGGTTTCTGTAATGTCTCCTTGGAGATTTCCAGGCTGAACAACCCCATCTCTCTCAGCCTGTCTGCACAGGAGAGGTGCTCCAGCCATCTGAGCATCATTCTGGCTTCCTCTGGACTTGCTCCAGCAGGTCCACGTCCTTCCGTGTCCTCCTGAGGAGCCCAGAGAAGTTTGCACCACTGCAGGTGGGGTCTCACCAGGGTGGAGTGGAGGAGCAAAAGCCCTCCCCTGCTGGCTGGCCATGCTGCTTTTGCTGAGCTCAGAACAACTGGCGTCCTGGGCTACAGGTGCACATCACTGGGTCATGTCCAGCTTTTCATCCACCTGAACCCCAAAATCCACCTTTCATTGTTCTCAGTGAATTCTTCTCCCAGTCTGTACTCATGTCTGGGGCTGCCCCAACCCAGGTGACCCTGCTTTCAGAAAGGAAGTAGTTATTTGGTAGTGAATAGTGAGAAATTAAAGAAACACATTTCTACTGAGAGAAGAGGCAGTAGTAGCATCAGGAATGTTGTCAAGAAATAGAGAGGTCGTAGTGATCTTGGCTTTGTTGGTGATAGTGATTTTTACTTTCCATCCAAAATTTTATGCAAATGGTGTACTTATTTAGAGTTTGGAATTGCATTTAATGAAGGTGCTGTGTATGCATAGAAGAAATGCAGTGCTATCAATTGATCAGTGGAAAACAGGGTCTTAATCCCCCTCTTCATATTCATTGTTCATTGCAGAAGGTGGCAAATCTAAAACAGATAAACCACATTGCAGCATGCTAAAATTCTCAACACATGTAGGAAAACCATTCTACTTATCCATAATTCCGGCCTTATCCATGATCTCTTTATTTCCCCAGTTTCTTCATGGAGGATTAATATCAAACTCTAAATGTAACAAACATATTTTATAGGGTACAGATGAACAGAAATTTAAAGAACACCCCAGGCATGTATTTATCCTGTGCCATTCACAGGATTTGTGCAGACAGCAGATTTTTGTGCAGAACAATGCATATGGCTTTGGATCTTTATGGAGTTTGATCATGAGGTAGCAAACCTGTTCAGCACTTTTTCCTCTTACATAACCTTCTCAAGTTTCCAGATAGGTACCTCTTCCAAATATACCTATACCTACAGATACAGGTATATAAGTGCAAAAAGGTACTGTAGGGGTGCCTTTATCTTTTAGAATTTAAAATACATTTTAGAATTTTTAAACATTTGCCTTTGCTCAAAGTTCATATGTTTGCAACTAAGTAGCTGTTCTGTATAAAATAACCTATTATAGATTATTTTTGTTTACTTTGGATTTGTTTTTTTGCTTTTGTAAGATGTGATGCCTTTAAAGGCTGACAAGGCTAATGCAGCCTTGAGGTAGAGGTTACTTGCTGTCATCAGGCACAGTAATTGTGAAGCTGAAGTTCATGCTCTCTGATGTTCAGTTTTAGTCTTGAGTAGCTTAGAAAATAGCTTGTTGTAAGGGCAAAGTGTGGGCTTGTTTTTATCTATCTTTGTATAAATACATCCCACTTTTCTTAGTAGTTAATAGTTAGCCCTGAAAACACTTTATTCATTTGCATTCAGTGCACACCTGTGGCTCTGTGCTTTCCCCCAGTTTATCAGTCAGGCTATTTAGCAGGTCTGACACTGAGTGATGCATTTGAAAAATGAGAACATAATTTAGATACAAATCCATGTAATGTTTGCTACTTGATCATTCTTCTTGTGAATAATTTTCCACGTTTGGTGTACATTGCTTGGTTCCCTTGAAACTAAGTTAAGGGGAGTAGCACTAATTTATAGCAGCTAAAGAGTTGTTTCTTCAAAAGAGCTTCACCTTAAGAACAGATGTTGACTGTGGGTTTATGTATTTAGAAATAAGGATCTTTAAATTGTCATCTTTGTTTTTTCCTATTACTTGTGTGAGTCTCCTCTGTGAAATTTTATACAAGACTTAACTGTACAGAAGTGCAATTTGAGGGGTGTTATGACAAAATTGCTTGTCTAACCCAAGCTGGGTAACTGTGTCAGTATTTATGATAAGGGTGCCTAACATAAAGGTTTTTACACAGAAAGGCTGGGGGGTTTGTTTGGGGTTTTTGTTGTTGTTGTTGTTTTTATTTCTTTCCTGAAGAGATTAGGAGCCTAAATGCAGTTATAACTTCTCAATTTATCACCTCCTATGTAGAAGACTGCTTTCTATTTTGTCAGAAGCAGTGTCATGGAAACTATTATATGCTCTTACACTGTAGAATTTGATGTGGTACTCTGTTAGAAACTAAACGTAAAGTTAGCATACACCTTAACAGTGAAGGTTACAATAAATCAGTTCCACTGACAAATCCCATTTTAAATTTAGTCAGGTAAAGATCAGGTTTCGGCACAATAGGTTTAAGCAGAATCTAATTAGGAGCTTGTGTGTTGTTAAAAAGATACTGAACTTAGAATTAAATTTTTTTAATTAGCTCAAATTCTTTCATTCCACGTTTCTTCCACCCTAATGTATAGTTTAGCCTCAAACTCTTTGTAATTGTTCCAAGCAGATGCCTTTAAAGTGAAATTCCCTCTACCTATTTGAACTCTGATTTCTGAATATGCAAAGGTTTAATGAGACTAAAAATACCTTGGAAATTAGAATTCATGATATAGCTGATGAAAGGAATTTTTCTGTGTCAAAGCATTCCTGAAAGAAATCATGGTGCCAGAGTGTTGCGTATAGTTGGCATAGAATGTAACTTTAGTTTTATGTATAGGATCAACAGCATTTTAATAGCTCTTTCAATTATAAGGAAAGATGTAAAAGCAGAAATAGAGAATTAATTGACATTGACAAATAATCAGCTAACTCAGATTGATGTATTTAATTTAAATCTGTAAGACAAATATTTCATTCTAAAAAAAGGAAAAAAAAATGTTTGACTGTACTGCAAGCAGAATATGAAATCAAAGCTGAGAGAAGGTGAACAGTTAAAACTGTTGATAAGAAATTCATGTGATCAAAAAGCATACAGATAGTTTCTTTACATGACAGTATGAATGTGCCAAACTTGAGTTCTTCCAATGATTTAAATATGCTGAAATAAAAATTAAAGGTCTTTTTTTTTTTTTTTTTACTTGCACATGATATCTTTTACCATCATTGCAGCACCTTAGCGTGATGCTCATAATTTTTACATGCTTTATTAATGCATTTGGAATGCCAATAAATGCTTCTGCAGCAGAACTTCTTTTGTTTTATCTTACTCTTTGGGGATTTTTTTTCTCATCTCTTCACACTGCTGCTTACACAAATGAAGATGAAATCATATTTGTCGAGTCATAAAATAATTGAAACTGGATTGTGTGTGCCTTCAGGAGCACAGCATCATTTCTACTGATTGCAGTAGGACACTCATCTCAACAATTTTAATTCATTTCTGTAATAAAAAATAGATTGCAAAAAAAGTGAAAGAGGAGAGCATGAAAGCATGAAAGCAACTGATGATTTTTCAGATCATAGGAGTTTACTTTCACTATGTATTCCTTCACATTTTCTTTTCTGTAGAACCATGGGGTGGACGTACTGTAAGTATTGCAAAATTAAAGTCATTGATACACAATGTATGCTTGATTTAACAGGAATATTTTCTCCATACCAGCATACCACCTATATTATGAATTTGCTTGGTAAAAATGTACTGTTTTTCTAAGTTCAGTGTAATCATGGGACACAAGCCAGTAGTTCATAGAAAATAATTTGAGTATTGACAGCATTTTACCTCTTTTCTTTCTTATAATTACAAAAACCCAGTGTTTATTAAGAATGTTAATTCAAGCTGTAGTAAAACAGTTTCCTCTTCTCTACTTCTGTCCTTGAATGCATTTGGGAGATGAAAAAACAGTGTAGTGAGTTGTTTTATTATACTTGCTGTAAAGACAGCTTTTGTCTCATAGGCACCATTTATCATCAACTGACTCCTTTGGAAAAGAAAAAAGATCTGTTACAGGAGGTTGGAGGAGTATAAACCATGGCATATTACTTTATCAAAAATTATATTAAGCTTTCTTCAGACGAATAGATTCTATTTCTGTACAATAGAAATAGAAAAAGTATTCTGCCTTTCTCCTAGCAAAACCCAGAATATTTCAAGCATTTTTCAAACATTTAGCAACTTAATCTTTATAAAAAAGTTTTTGAGCTTTGAAGATTAATGCTGTCCATACTTAGGATGGGAAAAATAGTTTAGAGACTTGGTAAGTAGCTTATTACTGTGTTAAAATTCAACAGGATTCATCTGACTTGGGAGACTTAAAGTCATATTACATATCACAGTAGAGTAAGGGGGAAAGCTAAGGAGGTGAAACTCAATTAATTGTCGTCTTTATTTTTTGACAGGCTAGTAAAGGATGCCCCCTGGGATGAAGTCCCTCTTGCTCACTCCTTGGTTGGTTTTGCCACTGCTTATGACTTCTTGTACAGCTACCTTAGCAAGATTCAACAGGAGAGATTTCTTGAAGTAATTGCCAATGCCTCGGGATACATGTACGAAACATCATACCGACGTGGATGGGGCTTCCAGTACCTTCACAACCACCAGCCTACCAACTGTGTGGCCCTGCTGGCTGGAAGCCTGGTCTTGATGAATCAAGGTATGTGCTGAGCCATAGGGATGTTTTTTCTAAAGTCTATCAACTCAAATCAGCCACTTAAGCACCAAAGTTCAGGATTTGATAAAAATGCTTCTTAGTGTACAGCACTATTGGGTTTACTCTTTTGCTGCTTAGTAAAATTTAATTTAGTGAATAGAGCAAAAGTCTGTGGGCAGATGTACAAGTCATTATGAGTATGTATATAAGTTCAATTTTCTAAGTGATTCTGAAATTCTTACCTCACAGTTTATATGAAGTTAAAAATCCCCTTGTGTGTACAGTTTGTCAGTCCTGATTCATGGACAGTGTCTTTCAGAGTAGATCATCAATGTAGAATGATGCTTGGTCTCCTTACACAAAGCATTGTGAAAGTCAGAAAGCAGTCAGAAATACCCAGTGCTCTGACCTGGGAGCCAGACAACAGGATAGCCTGGAATTTCATCCAAGGCTTCACCTGGAGGATCTGCAAAAGTGTAACTTTATCCACCCAAGTGCCATGGCTTAGGATCTTTCTTCCCAACAGCCTTTTCAATGGAGATACCCAGGGTGTACTTTTTTTCCTTGAACTCTGCTATTGCACCCCACAACAAACATTTGTGCCTGGTTTCCTCTTCTTTGCTTTGGGGGCATAAAACCATCCTTCACATTTCCAAGGTGAATACTCTGGCCAGTAGCTTTTGCCTTCTCTGTCAAGGGGCTGTCCCTGTCCTGCTGGAGAGTGCAAGTCACAGAGTGAGAGAGAAAGCAGGTGAGCAATCTTGACTTTAAACCCCAGAGGTACTTCAGCTGAGAGATGGAAATCATGGAGCCAGCTCCTGCTTTTATAAGAATGAATCCATATTTCATCGGGTAATTATTTTATATGTGCTAGAAGTATTTTGAAAACATGATTCCCAGTGGAATTACTTATGCACTGCAAGTCCAGGAAAATCTAGTTTCTGGATGCTGATGGTGTTGCCAAGCTGCTCAGCCCTGCCAAGCAGAGGCACATCTGCCCATCACTGGAGCTTTCAAGTACCCAAAAAAATGTGACAAAAAACTGTGGCACCTACTGTGTTTGGAGGATCATTTTTTGCTAAGTGCCTGTCAAAACAAACACGCTGACTGATGTGTATATGTTGAAAAGTATCAAGAGCATGTGTGGCAGTTATTCCCTATCCTCCTGTCTTGCCTTCCACAAATTGAAGACTCAAAGCCATGTTTATTCAGTGGGTTTGCTAAATTTCATATAATTCCATCCTTCCCTAAGCCTTTGTTAGCGCAGAAAGCTGGCAGTTTGCAAGATGATTCTGCTTTTCATTAGGTATAAACCATAAGTATGCCTTGTGTAAAACAATGAAAGCATCAAAAAGCCGGGCAATATTTTTTTCACTAAAGTAATGGTGTTTGGGGGGAGGAGGAAGGAAAAAAGCAGGAAACTAATGAATTCTTGAGCAATTTGAAAATAGTAATATTTCAAATGAAAATAGGTCAAAACAGACTTTATATTTCTAAATTTAAGTGCTGTTGTTTTGATATAGAGAAATCTGGCTTTTTTAAATAGCAAATTTAACTTAAACTTAAATTAGGTTTTTCTGTTAGTCTAAAATGGAAAAAAAAAGGCAAATTGTAATTCCAATATGAAAGAAAATAATCTGAAGGAGAAAAAATAAAGGAGGCAGAAAAGGAATGAAATGTTTTGCTTCTGCATCAGATACATAGCAATTGCAAATAATGTATCCCAGTGTAGACCTTTCTCACAGAAGGTTTAAATTCCAGCTAGTAAGTTTAAACACAATTCAGCTATTGAAGCTTGTAGACGCTTAACAGCCAATTTAAATGAATGTAAATGTTTCCAAAGAAATGAAGGTGAAACTAATTGAAGTTAATTCTAGGCACGTGCATTTGGAGAAGTATTTAGACACTCAGATGTTCAAAATAGAAACTTAAGGCCTTGATATTAATATAGATACCTGATTTATATACTGCTAAATTTAGGTGAAATTTGTTCTGGTTTGCCATGTAGCCTGACAGGGTGTTGAGTCTTTTAATTTTTTCATTTCAATGTATTATTGTTCTTTTAGTGTGCTACAAGTGTAGTGTTATAGCATAGATATACCTGAAGTAAACAGAACATTAATGCAGTACAATGGTAAAGGCACTGTGCTGGACCATAGCAAATCCCATTCTTGCAGCATTGCTTCCCTTTTATGTCACAAGGGAAAACAGGAGTGGAAACATTCAGGATTTTATTCTGACAGACCACTGTGTTGCCAACTCCATGAAGAGTAATGAAAAAGTGTCTTAATAGCTGGGAGTGAAGTGGAAGTAGTACCATTGCCACTGTTGCTCAGGCCTTCCCCATCACAGTTTTCTCTTCAGCCAGGCATTTAAAGTACTGTGATAGACTCAGGTTGTCTGTTTTGCTTAGACACTGCTATTTTTTTTTTTGTCTCAGTTGACTGAGCAGGATTTGGCAGCCTTGACTGGTAGGATGCCTGAATTACTCATCACTCTGCTGAGCATAAATACAGTGTTGGTGGCAATGGGATGAAACACTGAGTAACAGGGCTGAATGTAGCTCCTACTCCCTTAGCACATGTGCTTCATTCAGCAGGCACTGCTTCACCACATAGTGAGGTGCAACATGTGCCAGCTGGGCTTTGCTATAGGGTGGAATTAAGTCTGGTTCAGTCTGTGTCCAGACACTTTGAACTGGGAGAACACTAAGCTGCCATGTAGAAGCACAAGGCATTTGATGTCTGTTTAGACCTACCTCTCCTGCTACTCAATCCAAAAAGCCTTTCCTCTGCTGGATTCCATGTGCTGACTTCTGCTGGAGGCTCTGCTGCTTGTACTTAGTGAAAGCAGACTGGCACTGAGAAGGTTTCTTGTGACCTCTTCCCAGGTCTTGATTTGTGTGAAGCATACCAAAACATCTCTAGGCTGAGAATTTATATGCCTTGAAGATTAATTTTATTCAGGAATTGAAGACTCTACTTTTGGAATTACTCATGCAAAGTTCTTCCAAAATAGCTTTTATTTGGATAACCCTTTAGGTTGTACAACAAACTGAAAACATCAGTAGAACAGAGCAGGTCTTAAAATAGAGCGTGAGCTAGCTCATCGTCATATCAGTTAACTGCAGCTCAAATGTGAACTTTTTTACTTTTTTAGTCTCTGTGTATCTCATTACCATGCTGATGATCCTGCCAGTGAAAAATGACCGATCAGAATTGTTGCATTATTGGAGCCCTCTAGTGGGGCCATTGGTTTGTTTACATACAGCTTTAATTTGAAATGCAATATAGTCTTGGTTTGGCTCTTCCCTTTTTTGCATGTCCTGAATGTGTTCAGGAAATTTTCTTTTTAAGCTGTAAAGCATAGCCCCATATTACTAGCAAAAGGTGTTTGATAGATTTTCCCATGCTCATGCGACCTTGCCTTGCTGTATTTAAATATGTCTTACTTTTATTTTTCACCTTAGAAGTACAGGGATGCTGCAGCAATAGGTTGTATTATAGACCCCTGGGCTGCAGATTCCATGCTGGGAAGGACCCCACAGACAGCACCATGTATGAACTGTTGTGTCGTGATTAGTTTTGCCATTCTCGTTTTCTTTCAGGCTACCTTCAGGAAGCTTACTTGTGGACCAAGCAAGTGTTGGCAATCATGGAGAAGTCAGTAGTCCTGCTGCAGGAGGTCACAGATGGCTCCCTCTATGAAGGGGTGGCTTATGGCAGCTACACAACCAGATCACTGTTCCAGTACATGTTTCTTGTCCAAAGGCATTTTGACATCAATCACTTCAGCCACCCCTGGCTCAAGCAGCACTTTGCATTTATGTACAGGACTGTCCTGCCTGGTAGGTCCTTTGGGTGAATGAAGATGAATCTCTTTATTTTTGAAGCAGCAATAAATTTCATACTTTAAATAGGCCATTTTAAAATAGCACTCTGCTTGGATATTTTTCAAAATAACCATTTCCTTGGATTTTGCCTTCAACAGTTATCAAAGCAGTAACAGCCTTGTTTATCACTGCTTCTAAATGAGGGACACTTTCCACTAGCACAGGTTGCTCAAAGCCCCATCCAGCCTAGCCTTGAACACTGCCAGGAGTGGAACATCTGCAACTTTACAACCTGTCCACATGCCTCACTATTCCCACAGGAAAGAACCTCTTCCTCATATATAAACTAGGTCTACCCTCTCTCAGTTTAAAGCTGTTACCCCCTGTGTTGCTTATTTGCAGGACACTTCATTAGGAACTTACATTGCTCAAATTCCAGGTAAAAAAAACTTAGATAACTCTTTTGGAACCCCAGATCTACCCATGTATGTAACGGGGGCTGAATGCAGCTTTGGTATGCCAGCATATGCACATAAGGAATTGTGCTGAATCCATGTGAGACCCCAGGCATCCTTTGGGAAGAGGTTCCTAAGGGCAAAATGAGCTCACACTGATGGTTTCAAGGTGAAGCTGATTATCTTGTTCTTTGGGGGCCCCTCTGGTTTATTCCTTTGCAGAGTATAGATTCACATAAAAACATGAAAACTGTAAAGGGAAAGTTACGTTTGCCAGACTTGAGTGAGGAGAGGAAGTGGATTGCATCTTACATTTTGTGTGGTGCTTTGGCTGTCCATAGCCCAAAGCCAAAGAAGAAAGGTGAATATTGAAGTTAGCTGCAGCAGAAGGAAACCACTCCTGTGTAACCTATTTACGGCTCATTTACAAGCAGGTCTATAAACATCTGAAAAGGCTGCCTCTGTTTGCACCGCTTGGCTTCACTGGCATGCTCTTCAAAAGCATCTTTGTGTGCTTATTTGTTCTTTCTCCTTCTCGCTTTTCCCCAAGGGTTCCAGAGAACTGTGGCCATCGCAGATTCCAACTATAACTGGTTCTACGGGCCAGAGAGCCAGCTGGTGTTTCTCGACAAGTTTGTCATGCGCAATGGCAGCGGGAACTGGCTGGCAGAGCAGATCAGAAGGAACCGAGTGGTGGAGGGGCCAGGCACACCATCCAAAGGGCAGAGGTGGTGCACTCTCCACACTGAATTTCTCTGGTATGTAAGGGAACGAGTGGGCTCAAAAGGAGCCTAGCAGCTGTTTGCTGTTAGTGTTAATTCATTATCTTTAGATGTGCGCCGCAGAGGCCGGGCTCAGGCTGTCCATGTGCCACCCAGGGTCAGGAGGCACAGAAGAACTTCTTCATTTAGCACAGGTTGCTACAGGGAACACTCTGGTCTTGTCCTACATCTGATTTTATCGTTTCTTTCCACTGTCTATTGCTTTCATAGAATACAGGCCATTCCAAAGGAACTGAAAATTTCCCTGTATGTAGTCTTCATTTAATTTGGTCTTTTCTAATGGCGTTTAATCCTGTTGTGTTTTTTTATGATGAATTAGGTGAATATTTAAAGCATAAGTTCTCATTCAAAAGTTCTGTAAAATAGTATAAACTTTCTTTTAAAAGTTAAATAATCCAAGCAGTAAGGTTACTGTTAACAGGATTTGCATGCTAATTAACAAGTTATGCTTGGAAAAAATGCCATGCTAGATGGATATTTTCCCATGTAATTTACAGTTATGCTAACTTGTATGTCAATCTTCTTAAAGTAAGAAATTAAAATAGTCAGGAAGCTTTAGATCTACATATGAATTCCCTTAGTTTGTGGAGGTAACAAGTATATTTTCGAGGACTGAGTGTAGCTCTTTCTCTCTTGCAAGAAAAATCTTATTGAATACCTGTTGGTTTGCCCTTACGATGTGCACATTAGAGTGCATGTTTCTTAGGCTTCAAGCAGCCTTCAACTTGTTACTTTCAAAATATTAAATATGTCTTCTACAACCTCATCCCATCACTGTTTTCTCCTGTCTCTTCATGGAAATTCTGTGACTGTCTAGGGCCTGCCAGAAACTCCTGGTTAGTTGTAGGAGTAAATCTGATTCTGGAACCGTCTAACAGAAATGTTAGTGGGCTTAATATGGTTTTGTTTATTTTGGTAGCTTAAAAACAATGCCAGAAGGTTTTGGTTTGGATTTTTATTGTTTTGACTCCCACAGATAAAATTGTAATAATTTTAACCTTTTCTAGAATTAATGTCTTACTCTTACGATTCATACAAAAAAAATAATGAAAATTTTTCTTCAGCCTAGTTTGAAGAAAGAAACTAACATACATTAACTGATACAAATAATAAACATTTAACCTTCAGAATGCCTCATCATTACTTTTAAATTTATTGCCTATTCTGTTTGAAGACAACAGACTTCTGTAATCATCATTTTGGGGAAACAGATATTTTTCTTTGTTTAGTAGTCAGTAAATAGGCACAAATGCTGATGTCTAGGCAGTGGTCTAATCTGCCTTTTTTAAAGATCTGTGTTATAGTTGGTAGTTTTATGACTATCTAGGGCAAAACATGGCTAGTTTGAAATTAGTGGTACTCTTATTTTTGGGCAGCAGAAAGACTGCAGAGCAGATGCTTTCAGCTATTGTTCTGTAAAAAGCACACAACAAATTTGTATAGGGATTAGTATGATGAATAATAATTACAGCTATATGATTAGGAAGCATAACTGTGGGTTTTATATTGTTGGCTTGCTCTTTGATGTAAATAGAGAATGTTTTTTTGAGTTTTTTACAAGTGCTGATAGTGGAATCAGTCAAGGAACTTTTAACCCAATTTTTCTCATCTTTTTTTGCAGGTATGATGCAAGTTTGCGCTCTGTACCTCCACCAGACTATGGAGTTCCTAAGCTACATTATTTTGAGGACTGGGGAGTGGTGACTTATGGAAGTGCTTTGCCAGCTGAAATCAACAGGCCTTTCCTTTCCTTCAAGTCAGGAAAGCTGGGAGGACGTGCAATATATGATATTGTTCATAAGAACAAGTACAAAGAGTGGATCAAGGGGTGGAGGAACTTTAATGCTGGCCACGAACACCCAGACCAGAACTCCTTCACTTTCGCTCCCAATGGTGTACCTTTCATAACAGAAGCTCTGTATGGACCAAAATATACTTTTTTTAATAATGTGTTGATGTTTTCCCCTGCTGTGTCTAAGAGCTGCTTCTCCCCATGGGAAGGGCAGATTACAGAAGACTGTTCCTCAAAGTGGCTTAAATATAAACATGACTTGGCTGGCGACTGTCAGGGACGAGTGGTTGCTGCCACGGAGAGAAGCGGGGTGGTTTTTATCAGGGGAGAAGGAGTGGGTGCATACAATCCTAAACTGAAGCTGAGAAAATTGCAGCGAAACCTCATACTTCTCCATCCCCAGCTTCTCTTGCTAGTGGACCAAATCCACCTAGAAGATGACAGCCCTCTGGAGGCAGCAACCAGTTTCTTCCACAATGTGGATGTGCCTTTTGAAGAAACAGTTGTTGATGATGTCCACGGGGCCTTTATTAGGCACCGTGATGGGATATATAAGATGTACTGGATGGACGACACTGGCCACAGTGAGAAAGCCACCATTGCCTCGAGGATGTATCCCCGGGGCTACCCCTACAATGGAACAAACTACGTGAATGTAACGACCCTGCTGCGGCACCCCGTCACGAGGGCCATCTACCTTTTCATTGGGCCCTCTGTGGACGTGCAGAGCTTCACCGTGCGTGGAGATTCCCCGCAGCTGGATGTGTTTGTGACCACTGGTGAGCACGCCTACGCTGTGTACCTGTGGCCCGTCGAGGATGGCTCCCGCTCCGCCTTTGCACAGGTTATTGCAGACCGCCAGAAAATTGTCTTTGACCGAGCCTCTGCCATCAGGAGCTCCACAGTGCCAGAGGTGAAGGACTACATAGGCATCGTGGAGAGGAACCTGCAACATTTTAAGCCCGTCTTCCAGCAGCTTGAGAAGCAGATCCTGTCTCGTGTACGCAACACGGCCAGCTTTAGGAAGACTGCTGAGCGCCTGCTGAGGTTTTCAGATAAGAGGCAGACAGAGGAGGCCATTGACAGGATATTTGCAATCTCACAGAGGCAGCAGCAGCGTGGCAGAGCAAAGAAAAACAGAAAGGTAGCCAAAGGCTACAAATTTGTTGATGCCGTTCCTGACATTTTTGCACAGATTGAGGTAAATGAAAGAAAAGTGCGACAAAAGGCACAGACTCAAGCACAAAAAGAGTTGCCTGTAGATGAAGATGAGGAAATGAAAGATCTTCTGGACTTTGCAGATATCACTTATGTGAAGCACAAAACTGGGATGTCAATCAAAGGCCGATCAGGGCTGGCACAGATGGTGGCAACTGCTCGAAGTGCCCCATCAATATCAGCTTCTTATACTCGCCTCTTTCTAATTCTCAACATTGCTATTTTTTTTGTCATGCTAGCAATGCAGCTCACTTATTTCCAGAAGGCCAAGAGACTGCATGGCCAAAGATGTCTGTATGCAATACTTTTAGTAGACAGCTGTATATTATTGTGGCTGTATTCTTCCTGTTCTCAGTCACAATGTTAGCAGAAGACCTCTACTAGTTGACCAGTTTATGGTCATATATGTCTATGCAAAAACATTAACCCTAATAGGGCCAAAGTTTATATCTTCTCTTTTTTTTTTTTCTCTTTTTTTTTTTTTCTGAAACATTCCAAAAACATCTGGGGAAAGATTGTTTTCAGACCAGAATAGATTAAATAATTAAATAATAGGGCAAGCAATTAATATCTCAGGAGTACTGAATAAGTACTCCTCCTTTGTGTTTTGAGTTGGGCCTAATGTCTGAGGGAATGTTGTGCTTTGTTCATCAGAGTTCAGTAGTGTAAAGTTGTAATTAATTTTACAATGGTGAGATGAGCCCTCTTGATTAGGTTTGTTTCTAAGGTCTTTTTTTATACAGAATTTGATTTGCATGTAGTGAGTTTTCATTTCAGGCTGCTAGGGATGTCTCTGGACATTCTCCTAAGACGAGGACATTGAAACATACATATACAAGGCAGACCTTAGCAGCAGACTTCATTTCTGTCTGCCAAACCAAAGAATGGCTCGTTATGGGACACCCCTCTATCATTATTGCAGACCCTTATATTGTCCCATCTCTTCCATGCTTTACAATCAGGCACAGTGGAAAATGACAATCATGTCAGTGCTTGCCAAGTGAGGGACACATCACTAGTAGGCAGTAGTACAAGGCAAATATGGGTTTAACTCAAAGTAGAACAGAATGCAGTTCTCAGGAAAATAAAACCATTTCTATTTTAGCCAAGTGTAGGCTGTAGAATGCTGAATTCTGTAGGGTCTTTTCTCCATTTTACAAGGCAGGGTTTCAAGAAAATTTTCTATAGTTTGAAGCACATCTTAGTAGGGAAATAATGTCCTAGATCACTGCCCTTCCTTATGTAATTTTAAAAATACAAAGAACCAAAGCAATCCTGTGGTAACCTCAGTAACTGCCAGTATGGAAAAGTATGTATCAAGCAAGTATTTAATGTATTTTTTTTCTTTCAAATGTCTAGAAAGAGGACAGTTAAAATTTTGTGAACAGCCTGTTCTCTATAAAGCACCAGCAAGGGTTCTCCAAGCTCTTGGTGGCCCCAGGTGAATTATTTGGGGATTAGTGGTAAATGGAATCATGTGGTTTATGGCAAAAATAAGTTTGACATCTCCACATATATTCCCCTCTGTTCATTAAACTAATTTCAAAAACTCATAGCTATTTGAGAGAATGGAAACTGTGGAATTGAGGCATACCTGTATGTCTTTACAGAAAAACAATTCTTCAGTACATTTGCTAAATAAAAGCATTATAATTATCTCTGTGGAAAAGTTGGTTTTGTTTTGTTTAAATATTTTTCCTGATAATTACAGTAATAATGTTCATCAGTACTTGGTTCAAACCACAAACCTTTGCTTCCTCTTCTTTACACCATTTAGATGTATGTTATCTACAGTACTCCTGTTAAGCCTTCTGCACGTTTGTGTTTGGAAATGTGATGAGCTTTCCTTGTCTAAACATCTTCAGTGAATAGGTCAGAATATTTTCACTAGGTTCTGAGTCAGTTCAGAGCACTGTATTCACATAAATAAGCCCTACTGCAGTCTCCAATGCCTGGATTTATTCAATGAAATTGGCTACATTTTATCTGAGCAAAGATTTAGGCACCCAGGTAATTTCTGATCCATGCATAGTCTCTGGATTATGAGAGCCTTCAGACAGTAACTCAGCTCACCAAAGGCTTTGGAACACCTTTAACACATACTTTCCCCTTTTCTCCGATTGCAAAGTGTGGGGTGGATGATTGTCTATTTCAACTCACTCGCTTTGTTTCTTTAAGCAAAGGGAGCTGAGCCTGGGGACTATCACCCATACAGCTCCAGTCGTACCTGCTGAAAGCAACTAAACTGTGACAGGCTGTGGATAACTGGAAATCTCTTTATTTCTGCCTTTGCAGTGTGATGACATAAACATATGCAAAAATAGCTGTTGGCTTATGTTCAATTTTAAAGACATTGCTATTAGGTGATACTATTATTTGTCATGAAACACCAAAAAAATCAAGAGTTTATTAAATGTCTGTGCACATTTCCCCTCTGTCAATTTGCTATTGCTTTGAACCAGCAGAAAGCCACCCTGTAGTCTAGAAGACTAAGAAGTGCCTGCAGTTCTTTGCTGTGTATGTGGCTCTAAGTTCTAGCATGGGATTTGTGTAGCTGTCAAATGAAACTGCAGAGATTAGCAATTAAGGTATGGTTTTGCACGTTAGCTCTCATTTACACTGTGCTTCTCTGCACTGTTCCAGCAGTGCCAAGGGAAAGAGATGGCTGCAGGAGCTGCCCATGTTCACAGCCAGGTCTTAAAGCAGCTTTTAAAGTAGACCAGCATTCAAACAAACAGTGTGTGTGCAATGATACTGTAAAGGGAAATGAAATGCAGCAGCCTGACCCTCCTCAGTGAGAGACCCGACCCATCTCAGCATAAAATGTGCATGCAGGAGTTTTGCAGCCTGTGCTTGGTTTGCATCTGTTAAGGATTTATGTGTACCTGACTGTCATTACTTGCTGCTCTGAACTCCACTTGCACAGATGTGACTTTGATTCAGATTGGGCAACTAAAGAAGCAAATTAAGCCTTAATTGTGTTGACTGTCTTTTAGATATGAAAAGAATCCTTAGTTATTCTTTTCCAGGCCAGAGCCTTTAAAAAGGCCGTCTCCAGTGGTTCTGTTTCCACTCTTTTTTTCTATTCTTGTCTCGCTCATTCCTTGCCAAGGACAGTAACTTTTTGTGATTTTGGTTTTGAAACAATGGAAGAACAGATTGTTCTATGCCATCAATAATGTGGCATGGGCAATCGGGTGTTGGCTAGAAGTGTCTGTGTCACAGAAAAGAAACAGTTCGAGCCTCAGATGACAGGACCCTGAAAAATCCAAGCTGCCCTTGCTTCACTAGGAAGTGTTGTGAGGAAGAACAGGTAAACGGGATCAGCCCAACAGCCCTACTGGCTTGTGGGAGGGCTGGAAAAAGATAGTGTTCCTCCACACTTGCTTTTGCAGGACAGAATGCTCTCCTCGCCTTTACATCCTTTGTCTGAGTTGCACAAGAGAAGCAGACTCGGTGGGCTCTGTGTCCATGGTAGAAGCATTTGCCACTGTGTTCATCTAGCCTGGGTATACTAAACAACTTCTGAAATGCCACTGTATGGCACCCAACAGCAAAGTTATTTTTCACTCCCTCTTTTAAGAAACCTGAGGTGTTTCTGGCACATGCCTCTGCTCCCATTCTTATTCTTCTTTTTCATTTCTGAAGATGTTCATTTTCTGCATCTCTGGCCACAGGAAAAAGTGGCTATCCAAGAACTTGATGTATGTGGATGGGTTCCTGTGTTCATCTGAGACCCTGCTGACTTCACTCAATTTCTCTTCAATAGCTGCACTTCAATCATGCGTGCTTCATTTCAGGACTGCAGTCTAATTTGGTCTAAAGTTAATTCACTGTATTCTGAACAAAGTGAATGGCAATTCAGCCCACAGGTAGTTGCGTATATGTTTGAGGGTGGAAGTGGAATCTTAGATTCTTTCAATTATTTTTTTGAGTCCAGCCAAAAAATGTCTATCTATGTTATATACATCATTGTGACTCAAGGAAGCAAAGGGAAAGGAGCACATTACTTCATTTCTTAAAACTTGTAAGATGAAAGCTTATTCTGAAGAATTATGTGTCTGAAATTCTGTTGGTCTATGTATTTTCCACTGATTAAAAGCATTTTCTTGGTGTTTGAAACCATATAGAATTTGGAAAATAGCTGTATTTCTGCACCGGGACATTATATTCTCATTTACTTGGTCTGCAAAAGTCTCAGTTGGGATCATAAATACTTTTGTCTAACTTCAATCCCTTTGCTCTGTCTAGTCTGTTAAAATCAGTAGGGTAAATTGAGGCTAGTAAGACTGAGCTAATGAATCCAAGATGTCACTTTCTGTCCTATCTTGGCAGCTGACTCCAGGAGCTCTTTGCAGCAGAAGATATGTCTGTACTGTCATCAGAATAGAGACTGTTTTCCAAAAGTTCAATCTTGAAACAATGTCAAAGCTCTTCAAATAAGAGCCCTGGACCCTCTCAAGTAAGGAGCAAAATTATTCCATGCTTCAGACAGGCAGGAGACTGGACGAAACTACACAATATATGAGTGCATTCTTTCAGTGAAATGCATGCGTAGCATTTTCCCCAGATGCTACCTTTCCTGCCAGGTTCTTCAGGCTGATAAAGCATTCAGAACATTTATGATGATTTTCTAGAAATTTAGGATGCAGAGAAAAATTGCTAGCTGAAATGAATTATTTTATAAGACATTTGTGACTTTTCTTCCCCTTTGACTTGTGTCCAAAGCCATCAATGATTTTACTGGTTTCCTAACTGACCCTGGGACAATCAAGAGGAAAACTGTCCCACTCCAACCCCCAGGGCTCTGTTACTGTGAACAATAACCCATAACAAGTATATATGAGTTTATGACTGTCCCCAAAATATTGACATACATTTTTTCACCATACTCAGTCTAGCTTCGTACCTACCTCCAGTTGGAAGGCATTCTTCAAGGAGGTGGAATACTTCTAAAATCACGAGTATAAAACCCCTGGTTTCCCACTTTGTTAATGTAACATGGGAAGCAAGGAATGCCAGGAAAGCTGGTCTCATTGGATATGCCTATAGGAAATGCTAGTGAAGAAAACTTGAGGAGGATTGGGGCATGGAAATTTCACTACACTCACACTGCTGTGAGAGTAAGCTGTAAGATGAATTCACCCTGTGGCAAGAGGGAATAGGTGATCCGCATATGCATTTCTTTCTAGCCCTAAAGAACAGGACTGTCTTTGAGAGGAGGAGTTGAACTCTTTGAGACAAGTAAAGGAAGGCCAGGTTTCTCTGTGACCTAGTAAAGATGCTACAACATTTAGAGTTGGCCTTTACTATCAATTGTAGTCTAGAACTCTATTCACTTCTCTCATGCTTGTCCTTTTGTATATGGCATAACCCTTATTTTGATCAAGTAAAGTAATCATATTCTTTCACTTACTAAGTTTGTCATGGAGTTTCCTCTGGTGGGCCCAATTGCAGTCCACCGTTCATGGGGAAAAGGGCAGAGGACCAGAGTCCCTGGAAGGGCAGTTGAAGAACTCTGCCTTTATGGAAGTTAGAGGAATAGAAGATGATCAATAATGCTATAAAATATAGCTGCAAATGCCAGGCAAATAAAATGACAATCATGATGTATTATTTGAACATAGCAGAATAAATGAGGGCAGACCAAGAGACTTGGAAAGTTACTGCTAACATAAAACATAGGCAACTGGGAATATTTTCTCCTTATGTCCCATATATCATTCTTTCCTTTTGAATCACATCTTCCCATTAAAAAAAAATGGAAGTGCACACACAAGTGCTGCTGACTGTAATAGAGTTCAGCCTTTAATACAAGCCAGACATGATTACCAGAGAGCCTGACAGAGCTTGTACAGTAGTGGTAAGCTGAAACAGCTTGGGTTTTGTGTAGCTAAGGATTAGATTGATTAGAAAAAAATATATGAGCAAGGGAGGTTGAGGATCAGAAGCCAGAAACTTTTCATTTCTTTGACAACTTTGAAAAGGATAGGGTCTTAATTCTTGGGCTGCATTACTGTTAGAAAAGTTTCTATGAGAAACAAAATTTTAGCAGCAAAGGAACTTGAAATGGGAAACTGGAGACAGTAGTGTACTACCATGAACTAAACAACTAATTAATTTGTTCAAATTTGAAAAAACAAGGAGTAATTGTATGGAAAAGTACAGAGCATGTTTTGTAGCACACGGTTAGCCACCGTTAGGACAAACATACGCCCACACAGAGTGGAACAGATCAAATGTTAGGACAAGGGAGAATGCCCTTAAGAAAGAAGGCAGATTTAGATTAGATATCAGGAAGGAATTCTTTGCTGTGGGGGTGGTGAGGCTCTGGGACAGGTCATCCAGAGAGGTTCTGCCCCCATCCCTGGAAGTGTTCAAGACCAGACTGGATGGGCCCCTGAGTGCCCTGACCTAGTGGAAGGTTCCCAGCACACTGCAGGAGGGTTGGAACCAGGTGATCTTTCAAGTCTCTTCCAACCAAGACCATTCTATGATTCTGTGGCTCTGTGAACCCTCAGCTATGCAGCAATTCCAAGGGAGCAAGGTCCTGAAGAAAGCAAGGACACATGGAATATAAAACATCTATAATAAGAGCATAGAAATATTTTGGGTTTAATGTGCTTAAATTTGCAAAGTAATTTTATGGTGTTTCACTTTCCATAGTAAATGAAAAAGATTGAACTTTTCTTTCTTAGAACTGACTCATTAACTACCCAGGGTGATTTGCCTGATTAGTCTTAACTATAATCTGCCTCACCAAGGCTACTTCATTTCATCATAAAACATGACAACTACCTTTCTAATCCTATGCTTCTATCATATGTTTTCATATAAGTTCAGCAGATATTTGTCACTTAATCTGCAGACAGCATTAAAGACTCATACATATTTGTTCATGGCTCATATAGACTGCAGAAGGAACAGTAAAACCCTCATGCAGCTGGCTGCTGTGGGACATTTGGACTGGGTGACAGGACTTTCCCCATAAAGAAATGAGATGTCTAGTGGACCCACAATGTTAAAAGAGCAGCAATAAATAATGGCTAGGGACCATTAGAGCCATGGCTTATGTGACTCTCTACCAGACCTCACCCATCAGAGCCTCCTTCAGCGCCATGCTTGCTTTTCCGGACCTGTTCCCTTCCTGCCTGCTAAAATCCATTTTCAGCCAAAAACTGCTAATAAATGTAATGCCTTAAAATAGCAGTAAAATGTACACAAATGCTTGTAAGCTGTGCAGGCCCTAGCACAGTGCTACTTCTCAGGCTGCTGTTCTACTAAGTATTAGTACTATTAATGATTTATGTGGTGCCACTGAGCTGTGTGACATTTCCTAAACATGTAAGATGGCTGGTTTAACCATAAAGTCAGAATAACTTCCTCAGTTTCACAAAGTGAGGCAATGGGCCTCTGGGGGAAGTCAGTCCACCTGGAGGGTAGGTGCAGAGCTGCTTGTGGACAGGACCTCCAACATTTTAAGCATTAATTACACCTGGAATGAGACAAAAGGCATTACAAGAATTTTCCTGGAATAAAAAGACTTGTTATCCATGTGCCTTTCCGAACTGGAGAAATGCAGCTTACATTTCTTTCAGTTGAAGAAGTAAGTGCAGTTTTTATAAACAGAACACCAGTGCAGAGGTGCTCTTTGCCATTGCAACCATGACTGTACAAGATACTACAGTATTGACATGAAGAGGGGATTGAGCTTTTTAAGACAAATGGAAGGAATTTAGGACAGGAAGGACCTTGGATGTAACAGCTGGAAGGAGCATGACTTGTAGGAAAACAAAACAAAACCAGTTTTGGCTATTCTAAACAAGGGGAAAAAGTTCCACAAAAAAAATAATTAAGAAATAACAGACTGTAAGGATTTACTAACATAACTAAAGATCTGCACAATATGTATTGGTAAAGCCCTTCAGTGCTCTTACACACACTTACACACATTGCATTTATGACCAATATTATGCATTTTATTGAACCGCAGAATTAGTTCAGACTACAGATTTTTCCACCTAGAAAATTTTGAGAATCATTCATCTGCAAATGAAAGGATTGATGCTAAAATGTCAAGGAGAAAATAAAATATTAAGCAAGTCCACTTGTTTTCATCTGATCTCTACACTTTAATAAAGAATATTTCAAAGCAGAAAGATGTTTCAAGTAAAAAAAATAGCATTTTGTTCTAAAAATCTCCATCTTTTAAATTCTCACATTGTTCCATCCCCCCTTGGAAGACATGAAATTTAATGCAAATCAATGTAAAAACAACCATTAAATTGGAATTCTGGGTCCTTTAACAGAAAGCTGTTTTTCTGAATACTTTCCATATAATGCTTTGCAGCTGTTGTGGCCAGACAAGTGTTAATTTAGAGGGCAAGAAAGTGCTGCCTTGGGAGAAGAGAGCTTTGAGTGAACGGGGGCTCTGTAACTCCCTGGCCCCACAGCTCCTCACACCCTTGGGCGGCTCCCCAGCTCCCAAAGCTGCCACCAGCTGGGCTCACCCTGGCTACTCCTGAACCCCACTCGGCTGGGGCACAGCTGCTCCCCCACTTCTCTACTAGGGTGGTCTCTTTTCCCTTGCCCATGACTCTTTGGATATTTACTGGAAACGTTTTCTTGGAGGAGGGTTAATCCTTTTTCATGCAGAGCTCCCCTCCCTTTTCCCAAGAAGCTGGTTCCTGAAATCGTATTTTATTACAAATAAATAAAACACTGCTAAAATTAGGCTCAGAAAGAGAAGTAGCAGGGTTTCTTGGCTCTATTTTTTCCCTGTGTGGTCATAATCTGTTCCAGAGAGCTGCCTCTGGTCCTTTGCCTCTCTTGTTAAACTAGTTCAGTGGGGTTCTTGGAGGCAGCCCATGTCCCTGTCTTTGTCAGGATGCATCCTTGCAGCAATTTCACATTGCATCTGTTTCTTCTGCTGTGCTCACAGAGAATCACAGAACCATCAAAAATGATTGGGCTGGAAGGGTCCTTAAAGATCATCCAGTTCTAACCCTCCACAATTTCCACAAGACAAGGTTGCTTAAAGCCTCATCCAACCTGTCCTGGAGCACTTCCATGGATGGGGCATCTGAATTCTAGTTTCACAGCTTTCTAACCTCTGTCTCTAACTGCTTCTAAGTAAAAATCAAGGTAACAGTACTTGCCAATAATTCTTGATATTTAAAAATAAATCGCTGCTTTAAAGAACTGGTGAGATACTTTCTTAGGCTGCCTGATCAGAAAACAAAATTATGTGTCTAATTCAGTATTGTAGCAATCTGAATTGCTGCTAGCATAGTCCAGGGTAAGGAAGCAAAAGGGACTTTTGCATAATATCCACAGATGGTTTATTCAGGCACATGGTGAGACATTCAGGTCCCAGCACCCACACACCGAGGGTCTTGCTTTCTCTCCAGAAGGGCCTGGGGGCTGACCCTGGTCTCTGGGTGGTACAAAGATGAGGGCCAATCAGGGAATAAGGAAGGAATGGCTCAGGAACACAGGAACAGACATAGGAGCAGGGGAAGGGGTAATGGGGTCTAACAGCTTTTTGAGGGAATCTGCTTGTGTCTCCCTAAACCAGGGAATGCCCCCCCAGGGTCTTCACAATTCCTGGTTTTTTATATTATTAAGAAAGCTTCTCTGAAGGATCAACTGAATCAACACAAAATTACAAACACAATCAAAAGCACTCATAAGACATTTTTTTAAAAATGCAAACAATTCTGAGTTTCTAATGTCTCAATAGATTTCTTGGAGTGTCTTAGAGCTGGCAGGAGGAATGCAGGTTTTCTTAGCACGGTTTATTAGGAAACTGAGTTAGGAGAAGTTTTTTCAGCAGGGATTGGTTCTCTGCCACTTGAGGCAGTGTTGCTGGCTGTTAATTTGTTCTGTACAAGGTAGTGTAGGTGGTGGTGTGTCTGCTGGAAGCTCCAAACAGAAATCATTAACTTTAAGAGAAAGATGGTTACTTTAGGGAAACTTTCTTTTCTTTCCCTCCCAATCACCCTCCCTCTGGTATGATGAAAGAAATCTGGGGGAAGAGATTAGTAGTGGGAGGCCATGGAAAGGGGGAAAAGGAGGTAGGAATTTGTGGGAACATAAAAAAGGAGTAATAGGACAATGGAAAGGCAAAGGGGAAAGTAGGAGGGGGGCAGGGAGGCCACAGGAATTGGGGAAGAGTATTAGAAGAAGTGGGACTTATCGGACTGGAAGGTTCTTTTGTTATGGAGGTGAACTCTTGGATGGAGGATGGCTCATCAGTGTTCTATCCTCTTTCAGATTTTAGGCTGTTGCTGGGGCCTGGTTGTTGGTTTGGGGTTTTATTTCTTTGGTAGGAGTGTGGACGACTTCTGTGATATGGGTAATACTTCGCAGGTTTGCAGTTTGGTGCATGTTCACTACCTTGCACTGGAACTCTACTAGGTCCTGTCACATCGGCTGCTTGGGGGCCTTTTCTTCCTTGTATTATATTAAATTCCACAATTTTTCCATCTCCTAGACTGTGGAGGTATTCCTTGGGGTTATTCTTTTTTATAGCAGTCTGATGAACGAACACATCTTCTTTGTTATTATTCTGGGTATGAAGCCGTATTTGTTTTTTACATTGAATTGTTTCACTGTCCCCAAGATGTTCACGGCAAGGACTTTTTTACCTTTGCCAGTGGGTTTGTGTTTGTGTTGCTGGATGTGTTGCTGGTGTTGAGGTTGGTGCACTGCCATGTGGGGTTCGTCCTGCGCTTGGTGCTGGTGGCCGCGCTGGGGCCTGGCTTTTTCCTGGGGCTCTCTCTTGGCTGATGTCCACGGGCGTTGTCGGCGTGGGGCTTCCAGAGCAGCAGGAGTGGCACAGGCTCCCCAGGCAGGTGGGGAGTGGCGGTTTTGCTGCCAGGACTGTGGTTCTGAGCCATCCCCCATTAGGGCTGCCCGCGCCCCCGGTCTCACCAGCCCACCCTCGGCCCCGGTGCTGTGGGCTGCCATGACCCAGGCTGGGCAGCGAGTATCGGCTGGCTCACCCTGGCCAAGCATGGTGGCAGCGGGATGGCCGTGGTTTTTCCACAGGGGCAGCTGTTTGGTGGGAGCAGGGACAGCCCTTGCCACACACACTGTGTCTCATGGTGCTATAGCAACCAAGGTAAACTCGTCTGTTCTTCTGTTTACTGTCCCTTCCAGCACTGCAAGTGCGCATGGGGTTTCTTTCCCCTTCGTAGTAAGAGACTGGTGCAGCTTTATATTGCCAATCAGAGCCTGCTCCTCTGACCCCCCCTCACTCCTGGGACTGTGGAAGCTGTGAGAGGAGGTGTGGGGACTAGAGGACGGAAGAGGGGACCCTGTGGCCTCCACCATGTTGAGCATGTGAACGTGAGCATGCGGCTATGGCCATCCAGTGACAGCAAACTTGGGCAGCAGGAGTGCAGATGGGAGAGCTTGGAGAAGGGGTTTTCAGCTGAGGTTCACTATTTTTTAACTGTTTCTTCAAGATTTTGAATGCATATCATAATCATATTCAAAAAAGGATAGAATTCTTTATAGAGTTTTTCTTCAGGTCTTAATTTTTCTCAAACTAGTTCTATGAAGTCATTGGTTAGGACTACATTCCACACAATATAAGGAAAATGCTTAAATAACCAGTGTACTAAACACTTTAACTCTTCCTCTGAAAAACTAAAGTGTTTTTGAAGAAAAGACTTTTTAAGGTGGAGGTGAACTTTTTGTTTTGCGTGGGTGAGTGTTGTTTCCACCTTAATCTAGTCTCTTCTCAACACCTGAGAGTAAAAGGAGGAAGGAACTAAAATTTCAAACTCATCGCACTGGGGTAAGACAGCAAAATTTTCAGGGTGGTTTAGTGCAGATGTTTTCTAGAAGAGGTCCCTGTTCGGGCGCCATTTGTGGCAATCTGAATTGCTGCTAGTATAGTCCAGGGTAAGGAAGAAAAAAGGGCCTTTGCATAATATCCACAGATGTTTTATTCAGGCACATGGTGAGACATTCAGGTCCCAGCACCCACACACAGAGGGTCTTGCTTTCTCTCCAGAAGGGCCTGGGGGCTGACCCTGGTCTCTGGGTGGTACAAAGATGAGGGCCAATCAGGGAATAAAAGGAATGGCTCAAGAACACAGGAACAGACATAGGAATAAAGGAAGGAGCCAATAGAGTCTAACAGCTTTTTGAGGGAAGCTTCTTGTGTCTCCCTAAACCAGGGAATGCCTCCCCAACATCTCCACGCAGTATAGAAGAAATGGTGTTCAAAGTGAAACCAAATCCTACCTTCATATATACAGTGATGGACTCTGAGCTTGCTGAGGTTATCTTTCAAGGACTGAAGGGCTTTTTATTATAATGCATATCTTGTTAAAATATCAATTCATGGATAATAGAAAAAGTTCTAGAAATTATTTCAAGGGAAGAGAAGACAAATGCCAGTAGCAAACTATAATTCAGTTGCATCTTCAATGCACTGGAAATCTGGTATACTTCCTATTTCCTCTCATGTGAAAAATGGTACCTGAATCCTAGAGAACAGTTCATGTTGGCCACAGGTGGCCACATGGATAAAGAAAGTATGCAAAGGTGTATATCAGATGAGGAATGACTATATTAGGGTTTCCTCAGCCTGGGACAGAGAGGGCTATGATGAAAGTGTACAAGACCATGAGTTGATGGAGATGCCAAGGATCCATTATTTTTTCTCTTTCCCTTCCAGATCCCAGAGACATCAAATGTCATTCATTAGAATGAAGGTTAAGCACACTTGCTGTACAGTATTTTGGATGTCAGAAAGTCTGCATGCGTTAAAAAAAAAGGCATTAGATACAAAGAAAATCCCTGAAACCACACAGGGTGTGAGGGCATTGTCAAACTTCTTTTCCCTGCCTCTGTGCTCCCCACTCAGCTATTGGCTGTAGCTGAGATGTGGCCAGACTAACTTTCAGTCTGATTAATTCTTCCTGGTTTTACATCCTTTTTTGATTGCTATGTCATTGTATTACAAGGGCCTCTCCAGGCCAAGGCAAGCATTTCATTTAGCAGCACATTCTCTGCAGCAGCAGCAGCTCAAGCACTGAGCACGATATATCTGCTGTGAGCCCAGCAGCCGCCTGAACCAGTGCTGCCTGCTCTAGGGCCTCTGTGTCATCCTCTCAGCTGCCCAAAGAGCTGAAATGGCAACTGTGGATTTTCAAATTCCTGACCTCCAAAACACCCTTCTTTTTAAATTGGAGCTTATGAGGCCTTGTCCAGCAAGACCCAAAGTCTCAGCAGTTTAAAGATTAAAAAGCAACAACATCCAGCTGCCCTTCCCCTTGGCAAAGACAAACAAATCCATGGTTTAATGTACTTTAAAGTAAAAAAAAAAAAAAAAGAGCAAGAGTTATATAATTTACAACATAACTGCTTAAAAAAATTGATAGATTGATTATCTTAAAAAATTGACATGATTATAGTTGAATTTTCTTCCATAAGAGAATAAGCCATATTGTACAGCTAAAAATAAGGCAGGATAAAAATTTGTATATGGTTCTGGGTGGTTTTTTTCACATTTTATTCACACTTTGAATCTGGTTCTTCACTGACAAGATGATGAGGTTTAAGCCATTGCTAGTTACAATGTATGTGTGGACAAACACAAACTATTTTTATAGGAACAAATGTATAAGAAATTATTTTGCTGTTGATGCTGGAGTGGTTTTCCAGTGTGGTCTGTGCTTGACTGTGAACTGACTATTATTTCCTCTATGAAGGGCTGCTTCTGTGCCTCACTGCATCACCACAACCAATAGAAACTGAAAGCCCTAAAAGCCTCTCTAGGCTGTGGGAGCTGCAGGAGACTTGTCTCTCTTTTTTCCTTTTCTGACGGAGATTTTGCTCTTCTCAAAGTAACGAGAGGCAGAAAAATGGATACATTACAGAAGGCAGTGGATTTCTGCATCCGCCACCAGACCACTCTGAGTTTCAGCATCGTGTCCCTGCTGACGGCTGCCAGCGAGCGCGTCTTCTCATATGTAGTGTTCAAGTGTCCCTGCAACTCTGAGAACCTGGTGTATGGCTATTCCTTCCTCTTAGCACCTGCCTTTGTCCTCTTGCTGCTCGGCTACATGATGAACGCCAGGACATGGCGCCTCTTTACAGGCATGTGCTCTCCAGAGAAGCATCCCCAATACTGTTCCTGGCGAACCTGGGCCCACTTCTGCCAGCTGTTTGTGCCAATGACAGCCAAGGCCTCGGTGGCCCCGCTCACCTGGATAGCGGTGGCCCTGCTCGGAGCCAACTTCTACGAGTGTGCGGCCAGTGGGAGCAACATGACAGCACAACTCTTCTGTAAAAATAAAGGAAATTACAGCCAAGAGCAGCTGTACAAAATGCCCTGTGATGAGGAGTTAGCAGCAGCGATGTCAAGTGTATGCCTCAGCTTTCATGCACAGTCCCAGGTAAAGCCTCACTGCTCTTCTCCTCACACTATTGGGAGGCTTCAACCCTGGCTGCTCAATGCATAGACGTGCCTGCTGGGAACTGTAAAGAGTCCTTCTCCCTCATGTTATATAATATAAGGTACCAAAAGTACACAGCTAGGCAATATAGGAAATTTGGCAAAAAAGCCAAAAGAAATGGGTATATTTTTAAAGTACTTTCTGGTTTTGTATGTTTGCATGGTAATGGTTTGGTAGTGTCATTTACAAAACCTCATGGACAGGAAACCAGCCTAGAGAATGGGACTTTGCACAGCAAGTTTTCTTCTCAATTAACTTAGACATGGTTTGAGTTCTTCTCTTTCTCTACTTTTATGTCTTTGAATACCTCAAACTTCTGCAGATAGGCATTAGTTGAGGGGAAGCTGAGATCATTAACACAGGGGGGAAGCTGATGTCCCCTTGCAAGAGAATGGTAGCAAGGAGACATCTGGAAAGAGAAACAAATAAGAACAGCTTGTTTGACTATAAATCTCAATGCTTGAACCTCTTAATAATTTCACACTTGTATTCTAGAAGAATAGTTAAAATATATATCTATCTTGTTAAAGTTTCTTGTGCTGAAAGCAAATTGCATGATCAAAACAGTAATACTTGTAGATTGTTTTTTGTTTGGTTTGTTGGCAGCACTGCAGTTTTGTTTCTACATTTGTGTGGATTTTGTCTTAACTCCAGTAGGAAAACCATGTTTTGCAACTTTTTCTCAGGAAATCATTAAGAGTTGGTTAAGGGAGTTAAGTTTATAAGAGTTAATAATAAGTTCCTGTTTAGTACAAATGCCTATTAAAACAAAAATGTGTTTTTATTTGTTAAATACTTAGCATACTGCTTCTCCAAAAAAAGGGGGCAAACTCTATACCATTGATTTTAGATAGGATAAGAAAGGAGAAAAAACAAGGAAGCCTGACTGTTACTGGCATTGCAGTAGAAACTAAAAGAAACATCCAGTCAAACAAAAATAGGAAAAGTGTGAGTGTATTTTTATTACTGACCACTATTTTTAATATCCAATCTACTTTCAACAAAATTAAGAACCAAAAAGAGCAAAAACGCCTTTTCATTTAGCACTCAATACTTTTTCATTTGAAGAAAAAGTCATCCTGGGGTAAAAGAGCATGTTGCAGGATCTCTGCCTAGAGCTTCTAGCTAAGTACCCCTGAGTAGAGGAGACACCAGCAATTACTAGGACACTTGGTTTTGATAGGACCTCTGAGACTTGTCTAAGGGTGTTAGAATCAGCTATAAAACAAGCATGAATTCCCATATTCAATAGTCAAATCTGTGTCCTGCCTACAACACATACAGGACACAACCTTTCCTCTGCCTTGTGCAAAAACAAGCTGTTTTTGCAGGCTTAGACATCAGGGAGAGTAATTACATTCTGTGAGAACATAGCCAGCAGGAGCTCTTATTTGCAGCACAAAGCACACAGAGAGATTCGGCACCCTTTGTACCATAAATGTGACCACAACTGCAGAAACTGATAGTCAGTATCTTGCCTTAAAAGTTAAGAAAGCTGGATATAACTGAGTAAATCACTTCTGTCCATCTTCTCTTTTTTCAGTATTCATCCTTAATCTGACAAGATCAGCTGAGGGGTGTAGAGGGTCTGTATGTCTGTCTGAATTGCATGCATGGGATCCCCTACTTTGGCAGCAAGCAGACAATTACATGCACTCCAGGATTCTTTGCTTACAGTTTTCTTATTTTTTCAGTGTTATGTTCTGTACTCCCACATATGGCCATGCAAAACCACCAATAACCTATATATCCTTTTTTCAAGCTGATAGGATGGTTCCTGATAGTCACCATCATGGCTCTGGCACTGATTTCAACATGTGTCACCCACTGCTTCTCCCCTGTCAGCTACCTTCAGTTCAAATTCTGGAAAATTTATTCAAGAAAAGAACATAAACTCTTTGAGACCAAAGCCAAAGAGCATGCAAACAAGCTAGCAGAAAGAAATACAAATTGCTTTTTTGAAGCCACTGACCCAGCACCATTTCCTACTCCCAGCAACGAAGACTGGCAGAAGGTTTCAGTCTCGTACACCTTTAATTCACAATCGCAGTATTACAGTGTGTTACACAAGTATGTGAACACCAACAGAGGCAACGACGCTGAATTCCAGGAAGAAGGTCAGGATCTCAATGTTATTGAATTTGTGGATGAAGCCCAGCCAAGCGTTTCAGGGTTGTAATGAGACAAATCCTTTGCCATGCTAGCAGTCTTTTAGCCTACTGATATAAGAAGAGTCTTATTCTCTGGTCTTACTGAAATCTATGCAAGCTGAAAGTGAAAGCTAATAGTTGTAATCCTCAGTAGATTTACTTTTTGCTTAAGTACATTTAAAAGGCAGTTTTCTTATGTTGCTGTCCATTGAGAAGAGTTGTATGTAAAATAATCAGCATCCACAAAGGTATCAGCACATGTTATGTCAAATTATTACCGATACCTTAAAAACACTTGAGAGGTGGAGTGACAATACCAAACCTTATCAAAGAGACAAAGACAGGAATGGAAGATTTGATCAGAAATTCAGCTTAGTTTTTTAGCTCTTTCTTTAAAATGAAGCTTTCAGTGAAGCTTAGATCAAGCTGTAGATTAAAAAACTAAGCTTGTCTTGAGGGGTTAGGCTCATGCATAACATGGTGATGTAGGTGAAGCTTTTATATTAGCAAGCATTAAAAGTGCATTCATAGGCTCAATGACATTAAAAATCTGCAATCCATATTAGCAAGTAGTAATATTCTTATCAAACAGCTTCTTAGTACAATAAATAAAGATACAAGTTTTGAGTGAAGAATAATGAAGTTCATTTTTGTCCTGAAAAGCTGTTGTTTAATAAGAGAGCATTTTATGCGGCAGCAGCTCTCTGGCCACAGAGAGCAACACATAATTTTCCCAGGCATTGTCCTGGGCAAGGCTGTGATAATATCAAAGAAAAGAATGATAAACAATTCTTATCTTCACTTGCTGCACCTGTTGCTGTAAACATGTGGAATGTGTTATGCAGATTTGTTTACCAAAGAGTTTCCTTAATTAGCCAATGGTGTTTTAATTAAAGGACCAATTAGGTCAAACTGTATTGGAATGTCTGTAAGGGTAATGAGTTTCTTAATTAGTATAGTATAATAAAGCAATTGATCAGCCTTCTGGAATCATGGAGTCAATGCTAATTATTACCCAGCCAGGGATGCCATGCTATGACAGTTCTAGATATGTGAGTCAGATTGTTTGGTCCAGGCTGTCCATTTACTTCTCCCAGAAATTCTCTCTTTCTACACAATAAATTCAAAAATCATTCAGACAGGCAGGCAGGAAACCCAAGAATTTGTTTGTTACATTCATTTTGCAAGGAAGGAAGAAGGGGAGAGCCTATTTTAACCAGCTGAATATAATGAGTTAGAAGATTCTTTCTCACTATAAACTAAAAATATAACACATGAAGGCAAAACCAGATTTAATTTTCATGTAGAAAAGAATTTTTTAAACATATTCCTCACAGTCACATATTTACTCAATGCTCTTTTCCTTCTGAGAAACTTGATGATTATGGAGTGACAGTGCAGGGGCTGACCTCTTAGAGAGCATCTCTGTAGAGAAGAGCCTGGTGTCTGGGTGGATGGCAAGCTGACTAAGAGCCAGCAGTGTTCTGGTAGCCAGGAGGGCCACCGGTGTCCTGTGGTGCATTGGGAAGAGTGTGGCCAGGTCAAGGGAGGTGCTCCTCCCCCTCTACTCAGCCCTGGTGAGGTCACATCTGAAGTTGTGGGCTCCTCAGTACAAGAAAGACAAGGAGCTACTGGAGAGGGCCCAGCAGAAGGGCCACAAAGGTGATTTGGGTCTGGAGCATCTCTCTTATGAGGGGAGACTGCAGGAGCTGGGCCTGTTTAGTCCGGAGAAGAGAGGATTGAGAGAGGATCTCGTTAACACCTCTCAAAGGTGAGTGGAAAGAGGAGGATGCCAGGCTCTTTGCAGTGGTGCCCAGTGACAGGAGCAGGAGCAATAGCTACAATCTAAAGCACAAGAAGTTTCACCTCAACATGGGAAGAACTTTACACTGAGGGTGGCAGAGCACTGGCACAGGCTGCCCAGGGAGGTCGTGAAGTCTCCCTCTCTGAAGACAATCCAGACTCACCTAGATGTGTTCCTGTCGGGACCCAGGACATTTCTCTGGCTGCTCTGGGTGATTTGAGACCCTGGCAGAGGGCTCAGAGACCTTGGCACAGAGCCAAAAACACCAGTGGCTTCAATTTTAGTCCATGGAAAAAATTACCAACTTTGTGTGAAGATTTACAAGCCACAAGAGTTTGAGTAGAATGATAGTTAATTTGTCACAGGGTAAAAAAGTAGAATTTTGGGGATTTAGAATGGGGGTTCAAGAGGCAAGATGAAGGAATCTGGGCATGTCCTGTCTTTCTTCTCCTTCTTCTTGTCCTCCCTCTTCTGCTGTGATGATGACACTTTTAGATTGGTTTAGAGTAGAGACAGACTGTCTAACATAGGTGATAGGTATTTGAAAATTATTGTAAATAAAGTACATGTAGTTCTCAGTAAAAAAAGTTAACACCACCCCAAGGGCAGTCACTGTGCACAGCCCGACCTGCTGGATAGATCTCACAGGTCAAAGAAAGAATATAATAGATAAGAAAAATAAACAACCTTGAAAAGCAGAACCGATGAATCTCAATTTCTTCTTTAGTTGCAGGGCTGGGGAAAAAAAAGACTTTCTAATACCTTGGGGGTCATCTCAACCACAGAAAACCGAGATGTTCCTGTGTCACCTGGTCTAGGTGACCCTGCCCTGTCAGTGGGGTCGGACTAGATGACCCTCAGGGGTCCTTTCCAACCCTAACAGTTCCGTAATTCTCTAAGAAAACAAGGACAGTATAGGTTATTCACTTTCAAGATAATAATAATTTTTAAAAAGAGAATATTTGGTTAGTGTTGTTGGAAAAAGTAAAAATGTCATTGTCATTGCCATTGTCAATAAACAGCCTTCATTGTGGTCAGGCACCTGTACATCTCAACCAGCAAAAACCCCACTGTGGGCTCTTGTACAGGCAGTGAAATCAGACAAACTCCACAACACATTTCAGCTCTAATTAAAAAAAACAGTAATAATAATTAAAAAAAAAAAAAAAGAGGCAGGGAAACTTGTGACTGGTTATAACATTTTGTTACATGTACCTGTTGCCACTTCTTACTGGAAGCAGGTAACAGCAGCTGGGCTGAGACCAAGGCTGCAGTAACAAATAATTTAGTTTTTGTTCCCTTCAAAATTGCTCACTTAAAGTGCCATTCTACTATGCCACCACTTTACCACACCATTAAAACAAACAAGGGAGAGAGATTATCATGAGGACTGTACAGGTCTGGTGAGAATGAACCCAAGGTAAGAGATGCCCTCATTTAGCATGATGAAGACGTAAACAGACTGAGGGAAAAATAGGAGAAGAAGGTACAAAACACAGTGATAAAATCAGAGTGAACTTGGGGCTACACTGACCTTAGTTGTTGGTATTTTGGTTTAAAAGAAGTGTTTTGATGAGAAGAGGGTAAGGTGGCTTTGTGGGTAGGGTGCTGTGCTAGGACCTGGGGTTTTGTCCAAACCTTATCCAGACATCTTCATTACACCAAACAACTTTAAACCTTTCCTATAACTTGGGTTTCTCTGAGGCTGCTCCTTCTCTACTTCCCAGTCATGTTGTGGTAACAAGTCCACTACCAAGAGGAAGATGTTCAACAGCTGGTGGTGAAAGCCAGGTAAGAACAGAAAACACGACCACCAAACCAGTTGTGTGGCGATCTCAGAATTTTATTTCAAGTTTCCTTAGACAGGTACAGGTCCACAATAGCTACACATTAAATACATCATGCTTTGTTCATTTTGGTCACAAGATCAGTGCTCTTGGAGAGAAGGCCGATGTGGAAATGCCCATAGCTTGGTGAGACAAGCACCGCTGCAGTTGTCAGAGTGCTGCAGCCTGGAGTGTGCACAGGACTGAGCAGAAGTGCCAGCAAAACTGCATGTGGGACCTGAAGAGCTGGAAAGAACACCACCAGAGGCAATGAAGACCCATACCTCCCTGATTTCAAAGACAGCAGGATGTCCAGTGTGGAGGACAATGAATGGCAAAGTATCACACATCAAAACATGCACCTGTGAGTGAGACACTGCATACAGCAATGGCAGCAGAGGAATCCTTTGTGGATAACCACACACAGCCAGGGAAAGAAAGCACCTCTAGCAGACATGCTCTGAAATATTACTGACAAAATGGGAAAAGGTTATCAGCTTTACCTGAAAACAATTGGTATACGGACAAATATTTAGCACACACTAAATACTGAGATAAAACTTCCATCAAGCTCAAGAGCCTGGGTATGTGAGAGGGAAGGGCAGATAATTTCATTCCTTTTTACTGATATCTGTGCCACAACAATTAACATTGCTCTCTCCTGCCCTGCCTCTCCTATTTGCTGCCCTGCTTTCTTCACCTTTCAAGCAGCTGACTGGTGCAGCTGACTCAGCAAAGCCACTTTTACCCTGTCTTCTTCTAAACCAAAAGACACAAAATATCCCCAGGCAAGGGTTTCTCCCAATATTTCTTTCATTTGTTCCTTCTGTGCCTTCTGTCTTCAGGCTTCCTTAAAAATGTGATTCCTATTTCTGTCACAGCATCCCCCTTCAGCCTGTCCTGGAGGAAGGACACTTCTGCTGCTAAGTGAACCTGGAAAGAATCAGGTCTGATTAGTTAAGCAAAAAAATGCCCAGTTTTCCACCCTCCTAATGAGCTTTTTTCTCTCTCTCTTACCACAAGAGGACCCCCTTTCCCAGGTTTCATAGGAAACAGATATTTAAATTGTTTTAAAATAGCTTTCCCAACTAAGCTAATACAAAGGAAATTTACAGACACTGGAATTTATATAGCACATTACCCTTCTCCCCAGTGTTTTGCTTTCTTCTGAGACCCTAAATTGCATACTTAATGATTTTGTGATCACAGAATTTCCTAGTCTTGTACTAAGAGTTATGATATAATACTTTTGTGACTTAGTCTTGTATCAGATGCTCTGATTCCGAGACTGATGTATGTACATAACACCGCAGGATTGAGTTTTTTGTCTCTTGAAATATAAGACTACGCTGAATCCGATATTGACAAAAAACATAAAGCAGCCCAAAAGTAATCTCCCTGAAGAAGCTCTACAGGTCAGAAATTTTCAAATTGTGCCCTTTATTTATTTCTTTGCAAAACCTTAAACTTAAGAACAAAATTTGGATTGCCATCTGATACACTTCTGATGCTTTGGTTTTAACATTATGCTCATCCACACTTTGTTCTCCCTCTCAGCAGGTACCACAGTAACCTGAGACTATTATTTATCTTGAGGTATTTGGAAAGAATCTGGGATGACTCTTACTGGCTACAGCTGTACAGGGACGTGTGACAGGGTCCAGGAGCAGTGGAGGAACCCAACATTCCCCTCTATCCCTCCACTGTAAGTGTTACCTGTCTTCCTGATCCCCCCTGGCTTTTGCACCCAAGTCAGCCACTGAACAGACTGAACAGCCAGGCAGGGACAGTGTGGAGGTGAGATAATCCCATGTGCTTCTCTACCTCAGGATCCAGGATCAGCCTTGTCCTCTTTTATCTAGATACAGACATTTAAACTGAGAGGTTAAACAACACTGTATTTCCTACTTTTATCTGAACAAGTGATTTTGTTTTCCTGTGCTTCCGTGAATTAGCAAAGAATGGAGAAAACAGATATGCACCTCCTTACCATTTCCAAGGCCCCTCGAATCACCCCACAGAGGAGGTTACAATAGCAGAGTGACGCTCGTTCCGCTGGCAGCTCCTCCACAAAATCCACCAGTGGGTTTTTGTCCAGGATTAAGGAGAATTCATTCCCTGTGACACTATTGCAGCTCACACTAGGGGTCACCCCAAGATACATCTTGAAAGCAACCTGCAAAAGAATGAAATTCTGCTGCTTAAATGTGTTGCGTGCAAACCAGAGGTGAAATTTTAGAAAGAAGCATCCTGTAGACCAATTTTACCCCAGGAAATAAGGGGGGAGAGCCAGACAGGCTAGAAATCAAAGTACATTTGTCTCTTCTGTGATCAGCTTGAGCCAGCAATGCAAATCTAGAGCTGTGTGATGCCCCAGGAAAACACAACAGAGAGCTGCTCTTCTTTGAAGTTCCCACATTTACAACTCCACACAAAGTGGTTTTACTGTTATCACTCATCTGCTTTCAGTCATGCCATACTCCCTTGGGACCATTAGCATCTATATTAGGTCATTCACTACCTCACCAGCAACTTTTACAATCACAGCTCAAGATCTCGCACAACTCTGATCTCTCCATCTGCAGTCGCTTAAAAAAAAAAAAAAAAAAAAAAAAAAAAAAAAAACAACAAAAACAACCAGCCCACCGAAAACAAGGCTTCCAAGACTGCAAACTTGGTCACACAGAGCACTGCCTGCTGTCTTCCCGCGCCGGGTGGATGCTGCTGCCGATGTGCCACA
This sequence comes from Zonotrichia albicollis, assembly GCF_047830755.1. Lineage (NCBI taxonomy): Eukaryota > Metazoa > Chordata > Aves > Passeriformes > Passerellidae > Zonotrichia > Zonotrichia albicollis. The sequence goes on along the minus strand of NC_133821.1, from coordinate 76,945,165 downwards.
TCTGGCGTGCCAGCGCTCTGCAGCAGTGACATCACGGCGCTATCTCGGCAGGGCGGGGAGAGCCGGGCGCGCCTCCTCGGGCAGCTCTGCCCCGCCGCACGCCGCTGCCGACCGAGAGAAGCCGTCCCCAGTCTCTCCTCCTCAGTGAGTACCAGGGATGGATGCGTTCCAAACAATCCTGAAGTTCTTTATGAACCGGAAAACCGCCATAGGTTACAGTTTTATGGCGCTGCTGACAATGGGAGGTGAACGTGTGTTTTCTCTTGTTGCTTTCAGATGCCCTTGCAGCAACGAAAACTTCAGGTACGGTTTGGTATTTCTCTTCTCGCCAGCTCTTGTTTTGCTGGTTATTGGATACTTCTTGAACAGCAAGACCTGGAAACTCTTTACAGGCTGCTGGGTGAATCCCAGGAAAATATTCCCCAGAGGGAATATCTGTCATTTCTTTTACGTCTTTGGACAAATCACTTTAAATGCTCTGGTAGCCCCAGTGATGTGGCTGTCCGTGGCTTTGCTCAACGGGACTTTTTACGAATGTGCCATGAGTGGCTTGAAAAATCCTGCCTACTTACAAGCAGTTTGCCACAGCAAATCGGAGAGCTGCTTTGAAGAGCTACACAAGGTAGCCTGTGACAAAAGCTCCCTGCCCTTTTCAGAGAGTGATGAACTGAAAAGAACACTTCAAGCACAGTCCCAGGTAAGAAAAGTGATAAACAAAAAGCATTACTGTGCTGCTGCTGTGATTTATCTGTGGAAGATCCTGATGTCAGAAGTTTTGTTAAAACTGTTGGCTTCGTGTAAACAATGTTTTGGCATACAATCAATCCATCTTTTGGTTCAGTTTGAGCTGTTCCATATTTCTTAGGGGTCCTCACTGATGGCGAGGTCAATAAGACCAGAGAACATAAAGCTTTCTTCCTGAATGGAGATTGCTCTAAGGAGGGAAAAAACCAAACCCAACTGGATTGTTTTGGAGGCTGAATTAACAGATATCACTGCATTAAAGGGGTCTGTCCTATTAAAAAATTCATGCCACACTCTCCTAATTTAAAACATTGTGATAACCGTAGGTCACTAACAGCAGAAAAATACTGGAAAACAAGATTTGTGAAATATCTTTTGGCTGCTTAAATAATGTGCTTCTGTTTGTGTTCCTCTTTTTTGTGATGACAAACGTAAGGATGTTTTTGTCCTGCTTGGAGGAAGTGAGAAACAATAAAGCAAGCAGATTATGCAAAGTTGAGATCTTACTACTTTCTACAATATATGTGCAGTACAATTTTGCTCTCTGCATTGTAATGCAAATAAATTCAGAGGCAAAAAATCAAAACAGTGGAGAGAATAAAAAGAAAGCTACAGAAAAAGGAAAACACACTGTGGAGCCAGCAAGTTTTTGTTAGGAATTGTATCCATCTGGAACAATTTCCTTTCCAAGAGCTGGTTTTATTTTTAAGTCCTCATGCAAATAGGACAAAGACTGCCCTGCAGACAAAACAGTTTGTTTGTTAGTTTTAGAAGGCAACAACAGATAGTGCTTGAGACTTTAAGGTGTATGTATAGGAAATACTGAAAGACCAGGGATTCAGTATTACCATGAGAATATATGAGTTCATTTTCCAAGCTGCAAGAAAGTGAAAAACTGCTTAAAAAAAGATTTCTCAAATATCCATAAAAATCGCTAGTCAGTACAAAGTGATTGGGAAACATAAAGGAAAGCTCTAACTATTGTTCTATTCCAATTCCTAAGAATAGTTGTTAGTCAAACTTCTCTGTTTCACAGACTTCTCTGAAGAAACTTTCTATATTACATCAGCTAAACACAGATTTTTACTGGTGGTTTTTTTTTTTAACATCAGTGCAAGAGTTCACATGAGAGTTCACTCTCCATATCATCACCATTGGAGCATGGGAAATCAGTTCCAGTTCTAAAGCCTCTGAGCCCTAGAATATTTGTCCCACACTGGAACTTTTTCCAGTGTTTGAAAACAAGTTTGGGTTTTTGTTTAACTTGTCATAATGGATTAGACAAGTAAAACTTGTCTTGGCCATTGGCTAGGCCAGTGGTACAAGGCAGGAAAAATTGTGCTCACACTGCTGCTCTTCTTAGGGGAGAACATCCCACAATAACCAGTTTGAGCACATTTTTCCATTCTCTCCCCTTGCTGAGGAAGTAATTATGGAAGTAGCTCTTTGAAAATGTTCTTGACAGAATTTCGTCCACATCTGAAGCTGCTACAGAAAAAAGGAGTTGAGTGATGCTGGTTAATTATGTATTTGTTTTGTTGGAGGTTTTTTTCTAATAAAAAGAAGTCAGAAAACAAAACATCTAACAGTGGTCACAGTTTAAAAGGCTGGTTGATCTGGAACAAAAATTACTTGCCCTTTTTGGTTATGTAGTTCTTCATGATTCAAAATTAATAATTCTTGTTGGGTGGTTTTATGTAATGCTTTCAGGAGTTAGAAAACACTTTACTCTTTACCAAAGATACACCAAAAGGAGCAGTATTGAGAAGCCTCTATTCTGATGGATTTACTCGTTCTCTTCAGTCCTGTCTTGGTTTGAAAAGAAAGGTGTCACCTCAGGGAGGCAGGAGGCTTCCTTGAAATGGAAAATGTAAACTCCCTCCCTCTGAATTATTATGATTTTGAAATTAAGGGGCTCTCAGGAAAAGATATTGGAATAGGAATAACAGTTCTTTACTAGGAAAATTAAAAATGTAATAGTACAAGAAAAGAAAAGAAACCACTGATGGAGTCAGAATACACCTTGACACCCTGTGGGTCAGGGTGGTGGCAGCAGTCCCATTAAATGGTGGCTGCAGCCCTCCTGCAGTGACAGGCGTGGTTCTGTTGAAGCAGTGATCCTGTAGAAGGGTCTAGCTTTTCTCTGAAGGTCTGGTGGCGGCGTAGATGGGCCGTGTCTTCCCCTAGGGATCCAGTGGGGAAGACAGTTGCTCCTCTGGGAATGCAGTGGGAAAGGCTGACTGTGATGTTCCTAATTTCAGATTATATCCAGGTAGGAATGCTTGGCTCCTCCCCTGGGCAGAGCTTCTCACAATGGGGTGCTGTAATTTTTATCAGACATGCAGTGGGACCCACTGGCCCATGAACAGCAGATATCTCCCTGAGGGAGGATTGGTTGTGGAAGAGATAAAGAAAACTGCCCAATTAACAAAAGATAACTGCCCCACCTCTAACAGATGGGAAGAGAAGACACATCCCCATTTCCAACCTAAGACAAGAACCCATGTGGTTGTCCCACTAACGTCAGGGCCAGCACCAAATGCAAAGTGTTGTCAGACATTTGTGATTCAAGTAGCATTTTCACTTGGGTCTTTTTAACCTGAAACTGATTTCTTTTGCCTTCCCAGATTTTAGGCTGGTGTGTGATAGTTACCACAGCTCTCCTCTCCCTGCTAACCACTTGCTGTGCCAGCTGCCAGTCAAAAGTCAGCCACCTCCAGCTGATGTTCTGGAGAGTGTATGAGGGGACAGAGAAGGAGCAACTGGAGCAGATTTTCCAGCTGTATGCCACCAAGCTGAGCGAGCGAAACCTGAAGTGCTTTTTTGAAAACAAGGAACCAGAACCCATTTCCCTGCCAGCTTTCCAGGCATGGGAAGATGCTTCCCAGCTCCACTCTTTCAGCAGCAGCAAACAGCATTATAGCACGATTCACAAGCTAGTTGAGGAAGGCCAGAAAGGAACCAGTGAGGAAAGAGAGACAATGCTGGACCTTGCGGACAGAAGGGAAGTACCATAGACCAAGTATATTTTCAGCTTTTTTTGTATCTTGTTAATAGGCATATTTCTATCTGGTTTCATCTCTATGTTTTTTTCACAATGGCCTCTTTCTTCTTCATCATGTTTCCTCCCAGTTAGTTACTTGCTCCAAAATGATGGAATGAAATTATTTCCCTACATGAGTGAAAAGGCTGCAGTACTCCACAGCACCCAGGGTTCAAGTCACTAGGTCAGCATCAAGAGCTCACAGTACCACAAAAGGAGTAATGGCTTCTACAAGAGGGTTTTAGCAATATGCTATGTAAAATGTGCTAAAAATGCTATGTAAAATAGTGTGCTTGTCATATGTAAATATAGAGACTGTCAACAAGTAAAGTCATTTAAAGTGTGTGAATATAATCACAAGATACGTGTGCCTTTCTGACAGCCAACACACAGAAAGTAAAGGTTTTCTGTCCAGGTCATTTCCAGGCCAATTGCAGGTACAGCCTTGTTTTGAGGCACCAGCAACCCCTCAAGGCTTCTCTGTCTTTGGATATTTTGCCTCTGTAGAACATCTCCCTGTTATCTGCTCCCAGTCCAGACTTTTTCTTTGTATGGCTATAAAGTTCTAGTTTTCAGCAAGTTTCAGGCACTGGGTGCAGCCTGTATTGCTCTGTAATATCGTTGTTTCTGGGCCTGCAGCCAGTGTACAATAGAAGGCCTGGAAGGAAATTCCACTTTTTAAGACAAGAAAACATTTTTGCAGTAAACTGACTTTCATTTTTTTAATATCCTTGGAAAACTTGGTGTCTGGAGCAAGAAGAACCAGCAGGTGAGGCAACTGCATGGTCAGTGCCTCTGACAAACACATTTCACTCCAGAGCCCTGTGCTTTACGTCACTCACTTGGAATTCATCACATGGCTCAGGGTGTTCAGAGTATTCACAAATGCTGTATAAAAGGAGAACAAAATGACTTTCCCTGGGGTAGCTGGGCAGGCTTTTGTGCAGCATTTTATTGCCAGTCTCTCTGAGTCTGCAAAGAATCATAGTTTTGCTGTGCTTGAATCATGCTCTTCTCAACAAACCAGGATATCCTGCCCAGCTGTTCTCATACTCATTTGGTTTCTTCAGCGGGTAAAAACATCTATATACAGATCATTACTCTTTATGAAATAAAACACAAGCGCTAATTCAACTCTCTGCTTAGAAGTTTCTCCTTATGTTTTCAAGAACTTGTGACCTTTGAGACAATGTTTTAAAGTTTTTCATCCCAGATGACCCACTTAGCAGCATACTTAAAACATATGATTAAATGAGCCTGCTGCTGCTGAAAACACAGATGCAGCACTGCCAAAATAAAAGTCACAACAGCAGATGTCTGACACCGTGCCTGGCACATACACCAACCATCTTCTCCCCAGGAACCTCTCCTGGTACACCATCTACCTACTTCAACCTCCTCCCTGCATACAAGGGGAGATAGAACACCTCCTAACAGGACAGCCCTGCTGCCTGGGCCAAACTTCCCTTTCCAAAACTGTCTCTCCACCTCCTTCCTCAGAAAATCAAAGTAAGTAGGGATGCAACAGGGAGGACAGCAAGTAGGTTAATGAACTGATCAAAGAAATACAGGAAACAAGTGAGTTGAGGTAAAGATAAGGCCTCCAGTGTGATATAATAGCTGGGACACAGAGGCAAAAGCACAGCTGGTAGAGGGACAAGTAGGAGGACAGAGTGATCCCACTTGGAGCTTTTGGTATCCTCTTTTCCCTCGGCAGAAAGCTTAGGGCTCTGCACCTGAGCAGCCCAGGCCATCTCAAATGACAGCACTTCCCAGCCCTATCTTCTGCTTTATTGTGGAGAGGCAAATCCAAGATGAATTTCCCTCTCCTCCTCCTTGCCTGCTTCATGTCTGCAGGTAGCTCATGTTGAGAGTGTCTCCACCCCTGAGAGCAGCTGCTGAACACTTTGTGCTGCAATGTGTGCCTGGTAGGAGCCCGTCTCTCCCTGATCCCCATTCCCACGGCTGTGTGACTCTTTTACCAAAACGCCTGTGGCTTAATGCAATTTCCATGTGGATCCTAGAATACTTCTATGAAAACAGATTGAAAAAAACAGCCAGTTTGATCCTCTGTTTTCAACTGGTATGGGTTTGAAAAATTTAACTTAGTCCTTCAAGGGGCCATTGCAAAAGCTACTTTCTATCAACATTGTTCCTGAATCCAGCTGCTACCATGGCAGCTTAGAAAGAGATAGACTATTGTCAACACTGTCCAAAACAAACTGGAGAAAAACACCCAACAAATAAAACCAAACAGCAAGATCAAAATTTTCTGCTGGAAAATTTAGATTTTGCATTAATTCTGATACCCTTAAAAATATGAGTGTACAAGAAAAAAGAAACTTCTGTTTAATCTTCTGTGCTCTGTCCCTCGGTTAAGTCTTTAAATTCTCTTAGCTCCTCTTCCACTACACATCTACTGCTCCATCAAACTCGAAGTGTTTGTTATAAGAATAAAGAGTTTTTAACCACGCTAAGCCTTCATATGGTCTCAATTTAGTTTCATCTGTACTTTACATTACGGTATGATGCATCTGTCCAAATTCTATTGTTAAAAATTCTTGTGTAAAAGAGAACTTGCATGGAAACTATGCAAAAGAAGTAGCTCGTTTGCAATGGAGCACCAAATTAAGGCCAAAATGCAAAGTTGTAAACTGAAAATTATGAAAATGTCTTGGCAGCAACAATAATTTAGGTGTATAGATAAGCAAATAAATGAATAAAAATAATTTTTTCTTAAAACCAGGTTATAACAGAACAGCAACTACTTTAAAACTACCATTTACAGCTTCTCAGAGCATAAAACAAAGGTCTTTTTAGCCTTTTTGACTCCAAAAGACTAGAAGGTAAAATGAATGAGGTGGCTTAAAACATGCTTCCCATAAATTTGTCTTGTTTTTACACATGAAATGGAAGAAAAAAGAATATCTGCTTAGACACGTACATAGGCTTGCCAGCAAAATGATGCCCATATAAAGTAAAACCTCACTTTTGAAAATGTTGTTTACAACGCTATGACATTATACATTGCTTAATGAGAAAATAAGATCTAAGCAGTCTGAATTAAAAATGTGTTCTCTGCCCTTTCTCAAAAACGCAGCATTCCATCTCTCTCAAGCAGCAAGGATAAAAATTGTTAACATTTTGATGGTGTTCAAACACAGAGCACCTAGAATTACTGAAATATTTAGGAAGTCACTAATTTTCAGTCCCTCTACATACTACTGGGGACTTTTCACATCCAAACTTTTTTATGCAAAAGTCATGACACCAAGTAAGTAGAGACTGTTAAATATATAGAAACCATTATTTCAGACAACATAATAGCAAGATTAATGAAGGACCAGAATTCATCTACTTAAAAGGGGAAAGGCAGCCAAAGTAATATTTCTGCTAGCATACTTTTCATTCTTAGTATTTTTCCAGTCAGTGTTTGGAAAGAGGAAGATACATTAAAGGTGTTGCCATCTGTTGCTGATTCCAAACTTGTCTTCTAACCTTTCCTTTACTCTCCACAGTGCAGCACTTCAATGTCCTGTTTACTGTCTACCACAGTAGGTAACCTGCTTATGCATTTCCCTCTCCCTGCTGAGATCAGGAAACCAACATTTACCAGCTTCATAAATTCTGTCAGCATCTGGCAGACCTTCCAACTGGCCATAAATCAATATACAGGGACCTGGTGTGGCAGCACCTTCCATGACACAGGGAAGGACTTTTCCTGTCCCACAGCTCTGGGCAGGAGGTGGCATGGCTGGACTACCCCATCCTTTGTTATTCCCCTTGAGGGAGCTCTCTTCAAAGACCTCTGGAGATGGTAATTTCCTGTGTTCATAGGGTACTGAGTGTCCACAGTAAAGCCCATCTCTGCAGCTGCTGCTTTTCAGGAACAGATCTATCCTTAGGCACAGCACTGTTCAATCCAGCAGTGAGCCAGCACCAGCTTGCTGTGGAACAGAGGGTGTGGTCAGGCTGCTTCCACCTCTGGCATAGACAAACACCTCCTGGTGCTAGAGAAGGTAATATAAATATTAGATCTAAAACCAGAAGCTGTTTTTTGCAACTCCTTTGATCAGATCAATTACATCAGGGTCCTCTGAGGAGAAATTGAATTAAAAATTTGATTTTGCAGGATTATAGAGAAAAATTATCAAAAAAACCCTAATCCTCAGTTATACTTAGATCCAAATTCTGAATCCCATCTTCAACATTACTTCTTCAGCTGGGCTTTGTTCTTAATATCATTCCTCAATTGGTTTCCATTTCTAACCCCAATTTGCCAGAAAGCCTACTTTCACATGTTCTGTTTCATCTCTTTTTTAATTCAATCCCAACGGTAGCCCTGCAAAGTCACAGGACCAACATGAGAAGACAGTGAACACCATGGGAACTCAGTGTAGAAGGGCTCAGTTTGGCTCCCCATCAAAACTTGTTGGCCCTTCTCCAGGCCAGTATAAGTTAGCAGTAAAGCCCAGGGTTTGCAGCTTGAGCTAGTGGTGGAAGTTTTAAGCCCCCAGTCACTGCTTTAGGTGCACCTTTCCTCCAGTATTTAGTTCTTAATCTGGGAAACTGGCTTTGTAGTTCTCATTTTATATTTTTTTCCTTTTGCTTCATCTCTTTCCATTTCCACAGGGAACACCCGCAGCCTGATCTTAAAGACTTCTTTGTTTTCCAAAGAACTGAAGAATAATAGCTATGTTAACAGGTGGTTTGGCTTTACCTACTTGAATTGCTGAACTGCCTTAATTACTTTAACTTTGAACTGGTTTTACTCATCCTCAAACAGAATTATACCTCTGAAGACTTAATGCAGTTAAGTATTTAAGCACTTTCTCCTGGCTGGGAACACTCCTGCTGAAGAGTTAAGGAGATCATGTAAACAGCTTCATGATTCTGAGCTAAAAAGTTTGATAGAGTATTTGCAGCTCCTTACTGGGTCACTTTAGACATGTTTTGTTGGTATGTGTCTCAAACAAATGGGCTTGAAGATTATTTAAAACTTGTTTTGCCAAAGAAATGTGAAAATACTGTCTATATCACATTTTGCCTCAGAAATGTTATACTCCTACTGCAGAACTCCTTTTAGTTTGCTAAAAATAGTCTTTCTAAGGGACAGCATGTGCTTTAATGTTTGTCCCAATCTTTCCAAGTAATTTTTTACTTCTCTTATTAAGTCTCTTTGGAGGTACAAGATGCAGAGAAACAGTGTCTTTTTCCATTGTTAATTTCTCACTGCACTTTGCTGTTAAATACCATGTACTTAAGAATGAAGATTCAACTGTAATAATGCATTTGTAAAGAAGGGAACTGTGAGGAATAAAACCCAGAAAACCAGGTATCTGACATGTATGTGAAAATAAAGTACCAATACCACCTGAAGAAGAATGTAAAAGTGAACAAAACTTTGATTTTGCAGCTTGGTATAATATTTTAAATGAGGCAGTGTATTTTAAAACAGTGATTGAAATGCTGCTTGTCTCATCTGCTTATTCAGCTGTCTTCACCATTTCCAATGGATCTCTACCCCAGCTCAGCTGCTTACTGGGAGCAACTTTGTTATGTACTCTTATTTAAATTTCTCTTTGAAATTCCCTGGAATTCTAACTTGCCAGTGGGGACAAACGATCTTTAGAAACCTGTGTCTTTGTTGTCTGACAGAAGTGTGAACAGCTATTCAATAAAAGGGAAATTTCCATCAAAGTGAAAGTGCATGCTCTGATTTTATCTTTTTGATTTTATTATTAGATTTGTGGGTTGTCAGGAAAATGTTTCTCTCATTTTCCTTTTTTACAGTTCTTCTTTGCTACCACTGAGATTGTTAATTTTGCAGAAAATCTTGCACCTTATTCTTAATATTAAAATTTTAAAGTAAAAAGATATCTAAGGTAACTATGGCAACGATGAGAAGAGACAAATGGCAGAAGCAAAAATATCAAAGTTTAACATCTGTATGAGACAGTTAAGACTTATGCTCCTAGGAAGAGAAAAAAGGAAGGGAATATATAATTTCAAGCTAAGATCACTGAATCTGCTGATGCTTTAGAAAATGCAAATCTTATTTACCTGTGCAATCATGTCTGCTGTTTCAGAGTAACTACGGCACTTTTTCACAGCTGAACGAGCCAGAAAGTCATCAATCAGCCTTATGCCAATGCTGTATCCCCTGAGGAGGAAACAAGGAAAGGCAACATTTTAAATGGGGAGCTTCTTTCCACCTGCCATCTCCCTAATGCGTCTCTTGCGCTTCCTCAGCAAAACAGCTGCGTGATCCTAATTGAGGGACTTAAATAACAATAACAACACATTTTGCTGGTCTACATTCTTCTTTCTGCCACATTTTACAGCACAGTGGGACTGCTGTTCCTGTAGTCATTTAAGGAATCATACTTCTTTAAGCATGATAGTCCTGGCAAGGATGATATGAATTGTCTACACAGTTTGCACATTGTCTATACGTATGGACACCAATCCTGGGCACCCTCGTTGCAGCATTCAGGTGCCATAGGAAATTCACTCACACCTGATCTCTTTCACTTTCTCCTCTTACCTCTTCACCTCATTTATCATTTTTCCTTCACAATTATCTGTTTGTCTTCTTTTCTAACGTTATTTCCCTCCATCTAACTAGTTGACCAAAACAACCCCAGAAGTTGTTAGTTAACACATGTTACCAATAGGTAAAGGCTTTATAAAGGCAGTGTCGCAGACATTTCTTCATAGAAATCCTTTCTTTGGGATTTCTCCTTCTTCTGGGAAGCAAAGGGCCCCAGAAGAAGAATGTAAACAATTGTTATCAGCTGTTGTGAAATGTAGCAGGTGTCCCTGTGATTGGCTCATCTTCCTTGTGTACCATTAAAGGCCAATCACAGGAGCAGCTCAGGGACAGATTCCCTGGGCAAAGAACTTCGTTATTCATTCTTTCTATTCTATTCTTAGCATAGCTGCTCTCTGCAACCTCTCTTTTTCTTCCTTTTAGTATAGTTATAATGTATTATATATCCTATATCAATAAATCAGCCTTCTGATCAAGAAACAAGATTCTCGTCCTTCTCTCACCACAGTGACCGTCTAAGGTCGCTGTAATATCTGGTGACCCCTCGTGTCAGGGCAAAAATTAATTTGATAAAGACCAGAGGAGCAAAAATTGCTGCACTGGGTAAAATCCTGTATGTGTAGCATGTGATGGTTGCTTTGAAGTGACCACAGAAGTGGATTCAAGCCAGGAGCTGAAGAACTGAAGATCCTGATTTGGACAGAGTTCACAGCCAAGGCTGACCACAAAGAGAACCTTCTTCTGGAACACCTTCAGGAAGATGTTCGCAGAGCTGGCCAGAGCAAGCTGGACATTTTCACAAGGTAATTTTGTCTTTTCCCTTCCTGATGAACCAGCCCTTCGTAGTTTGTGGCGGTTGGTATGGCGAACACATGCCTTGGAAGAAGAGGTTCAGTTCTCCCCTTCAGAGGAGAAACTTATTGCCCTCTGGCAAAAATGGTGTAGAGAAGATGGGATTTTTCTGTCAGCAACAGATCTCTATGAGTTCTTTCGATGGGCAAAGCTTTTTGGATTCTTTACTGATGTCCTGTATGCCTTGGATGTTTTTGTCTGGGAGTGCATGAATTCCATTTTCCAGTCCGTCTGGGGCCAGGAACGTGTTTTGCCTTTTATCTACCCAGCATTTCTAAAGCTCTTCCCAGTTTTGAAACGGAGAGCAGCTATTTTTCAATGGATTTCTAACTGTTATGGACAGGCTCCGTTTCCACCGTCCCCGGTGGGAGAAGACCCGGCGGGGGATGAGTGGGGGCTTCCCAGCCCCCTGTCCTCAGCGGGAGAAGACCCGGCGGGGGATGAGTGGGGGCTGCCCGGCCCCCCCTGCTTCGCGGCGGGGGGGGGCGAAACTGCGCCGAGCGAAGAAGTTTTTTTTACTCTTTCTCCGGAGCCTGCGCAGACGGAACCTTCTCCCCCCCCCCCTTCTCTCTCTCCGGGGGGATGGGAATGGGCGGTCCCGCTCGAGCCAGTGCCGTTGGTACCGCCCCTGCCAGCGCTGCGTCCGCCTTCAAGACCCGCCTCACCGGCGCGGCCGCCACTCCAGGCAATCCCGTCTCCGCCTCTCCAGGCAGTCCCGCCCACGGCTTCACAGGCCTCCCCGCCCCTGCCAGCGCCTGCGTCTGAGAATGCAGAAGAGGCACTTCCTGTGGCTGCTGAGTTGCTAAGCGACGACGACGCGTCTCCAGCTTCCAGCTCAGCGGGGGAGTTGTTCTCTCCGGCCCCTCTGCCGCTTCCATCGGCCTCCTCGCCACCTCAAGCCGAGACGGTCCCTGTTCAGGATGGTGCTGGAGATGGCGCCGAACCTGCGGGACCCTCGGAAAAGCCCGCGGCCACTCCTACATCCAGCGGGATTCCCTCCCCGGTTCCGGCTTCCCCCCCGCTGCCTGCACAGGCTGCCCCAGCAGTCCTGCCGTTGTCAGAGGCTGTGTCCTCCGTGTCGGCGTCAGAGACTGCCCTGGAACCGGCGGCTTGTTCGAGCTCGGATCATCCCGGACCGGTTGCTGTAGCAGGGGCCCCGGCGGCTGGTCTCCCCTTCCGTGGAGCGGGGGCTGCCCGCCAGCTGACTGGGGGGACAGCCCGTCTCCCTGCTTTTAAGATCAGCATTCTCGGCGGGTTCGGGGGTGGTTTTTCGGGGATTGTCCCATGGAGGCTGCCATCTCTGCCGCCTCTCTTGCGCCCTAGTGGCGGGGGGCAGGTGCATCCCGAGAGCTCTGCCTCTGATCTCCAGCCCGGAGGGGGTGGGGATGAAACCATGGGGCAGATGAGAGACAAACCTGCTGCGTTTGCAGTGCAGAGGGAGAGAGCACAGATGGAGGAGACCATAGCTGGTTTGCTGTGGGGAACAAACATGTCCAGACCCCAGGTGAGATTTCTGGGAAAGGCTTCTATTTCCCTGCTGCTGGCATGCCTCAGTGGTTATGGGAAAAGAAAGCGTGTCCCCACTCGTGCTGCCATTGTACTGGCAGCAGGGTGCAGGCCTGTGGGAATGCAGGGCCTGCCTCATGGGTTTGGCCTGGGCCGTTGGGCTCAGGAAGTTTTTGGGCCAGGGCCAGCATTTGGCCTCTTGGTGTTTCTGGGGGTTGAGGTTTCTCCTACCGGTCCTGGTCCCCCTTTGTGGGCCAGTTTTGGGGTTCCTGGTCCATCATGGGCCAGGGCCCCCAGGGCCTTTCCTTCTCTGGCACTGCTCTGCTCTGCTGCTGCTCTTTTCTTTTTCGATCACAAAAAAAAAAAAAAAAAAAAAAAAAAAAAAAAATTAAATAAAAAAGATTGAAAACAGTGGGCAGCAGTTCTGAAGCACTGAAGCATTGAAGGGCCAGAAAGGGACATTCCAAAGTTGTTCAAATTGTTTGAAATTGTTGTAGGACTGTCAATGGTTTTTTGATAACTATTGATGGGACTCTTTTGCAGCAAGTCTGTTTTCAGGACAAAAAAGGACTCTCAGATGTCCAAGAGAAACAACTCCAGCTCATGGACTGTTCCTGAAACCCAGCTGCTTGGACTTCAATTCTCTTTGCATTGTTTTTTGCATTTTTTTAGATTGTAGGATTGTTTTAGTGATTTATTAGTATTGTATATTTTACAGTTGAAGAAATCTCCTGTTCATTTCACATCAGCATTTTTCTTTTAATTTATACAATTTAGAAGGGTGAGATGTCGCAGACATTTCTTCATAGAAATCCTTTCTTTGGGATTTCTCCTTCTTCTGGGAAGCAAAGGGCCCCAGAAGAAGAATGTAAACAATTGTTATCAGCTGTTGTGAAATGTAGCAGGTGTCCCTGTGATTGGCTCATCTTCCTTGTGTACCATTAAAGGCCAATCACAGGAGCAGCTCAGGGACAGATTCCCTGGGCAAAGAACTTCGTTATTCATTCTTTCTATTCTATTCTTAGCATAGCTGCTCTCTGCAACCTCTCTTTTTCTTCCTTTTAGTATAGTTATAATGTATTATATATCCTATATCAATAAATCAGCCTTCTGATCAAGAAACAAGATTCTCGTCCTTCTCTCACCACAGTGACCGTCTAAGGTCGCTGTAATAAGGCAGGGCATTGGAACACGGCTCCAGCCTGTGACTCAGGCTAAGCAGAAGGGAACTATGGGAGGGTGACTAGGCTGGAAGAAGGGTAGAGAAACGTGAGAGATGAGAAGTGAGACATGTGAGATGTGCTGTGTGACTGCCACATATCCACATCCTGTCTGCATTGTGGTGTATAGTGGTTGGTTGACTTGGGCTTGCTGTGCCTTAAAACTGTGTAAACTGGTAACAGGCTAACTGCTTAAAAAGGCTGGGTGTTTGGCAATAAGGAGCACTCCTTTGTACCTGCCTGGGGTCCCTGGGTCGCTCATTACCACAACAAATGCAGGGTTCTCATACACTGCCATGTCCATTTTGTATTTAAAATACTACAATTTAAAAAAAAAAAAAAACAAACAAAAAGGGATGGTAGATAATGGAATTTTTATAAAACAAATATTCATTTAGCTCTGACACATTAACAAAGGTCAATAACTTCTAAGTGTGCAAAAAAGCTGTGACTCCAAACATTTTCTGAAAAATGGAAAGGCATCGACACAAACGTTTTATAAGAATGGGTACTCAGCTCAGAAATGTTTTTAGGAAATTCTTCATTCCCAGTTACATGGATGTTGGCAGTGTCTGCTTGTTTGTCGGGGGCTCCACACCGTCAGTGAAGCAGCCTGAACTCTGTGGAGTTTCTTACTGGTTTGTGTACAACATCTTTGGCTAGAGGGCAGTGAGCTGATGACAAGACCAAAAAGAGGATTTAGCAGTGTGAAGATTAAAATTGCAGTATGTCATGTGTCTAGAAACAATTAAATATTTATCTATTGCCTAAGTATCAATAACATTGGCAAATGTGTCATCAGCATTTAGCAAGGTTTAGTGACATACAAGACTACTTAGATACATTTCAACTTTTATGCCCCAGATTTGCAAAGTCAAATTAATAACAGACTGGTAAGCAGCTACTTGGCAACTGTACAGTGAAAAACACTCTTCTCACTACAGACTATGTATGTACACAGAGAGAGAGAGATAAGTACACTGCCCCCACCTGTCAGGTCTGCTGAGATGTGAGGTTTCTTTGTGAAGCTGGGCTGTTTCATAATCACAGAAGTAAAGAACACATTGTTTTATTGAAACCTGTCATTATATGAATAAGTCTCCCTCAAAACAAAAAGATTTTATAGAAAAAACTGCAATAATGAAAACATAAGGAGCAAAATCTGTCTCCACATCTTCTAAAACTGCTCTGTAGTAATTTCTGCCATGGCATCATTGAAGAAGCCTGTGCATATTTTAAATGTATGATTTTCACCAGATCTGAATGAGAGGTGAATACAAAAAAGTATCTGAGGGATGTTATCCCTTATAACTTTGTGAATAAATTACTTTTCTTTTTCCCAAACAATGATTTTTTTTTTTATTTACTCTTGTGGACAGTTATTGGACTACAGCTAGTTTGCAAACTTTCAAGTTAATAGTAAAGTGGTAAGATTATTCTGTCCACTGTGATTTCTGTAAATCCATTTTGCATGTCCACTTTGCCCAGAAATATAAGCCTAACTGTTCTGCCAAAGGCCTTACTCCATGTTCTTGTTGATCAAGTTGTTTCTTGCTGATTCTCCATTATATTGTTATTTTTATGGCAGCAATGCCTAGGAATCTCAGTCAGGATGACAGAGCTTGTAAACATTGGATCTTCATTTTTCAAGGAGGTTATCCATGTAAAAAATTCACCCTCATTGACATTTTGTGCTATCTCACTCATTGCTGTATGGTCTTTTAAAGGTGAGAGGCTCATTTGTCCCTAAACCAGTGAGGGATATAGGATATGAAATTAAGAAGATTATATTAATAATTAGCATAACTAAAGGATCAGCAAGGAAGAAGTGTAAGCTATGAAAACAATCCTGACACTTTTCCTCAGAAAATGAAAAAGCTAATTGTTGATCTTAATTCACAAATTAGTGTTGTTTCTGTTGACAGAATATTAAACCTTTTTCCTGTCTTCTCTATAACCATAGAGAGAATGCTGGAACTTGTGAGAAAACTAACAAAAAGCTGAAAGGTAATATATATGTAAACAAAGAGCATTATGGATAAAACTGAACATTTAAAGCAGTACTTACATTCTATCTAAACAGGCATTGACATCTTCATCTTTCTCATACTCCTTGCACAGCTGGGCTACCAAGGCCCCATATGTGAGTACAAAAAGTTCTCTGCTCTGTCAGCAAATAAAAAAATCAAAAATGAAGCAAGATAAAATCTTCCATGTTTTAAAGCTGCTGCTCATTAAAAGCAAGTGAAAAATAACATTTAAATCAATAAAGAAATTTTTGTCCATGGATGCATAATCACTGAAATCCACATTTCAAGCATGACAGAATCTATATTGATCCTCACTTGAGTTTGTAAGGGATTTTGGTTGTCAAGTACGATTTCTTGGTATACTCAGAGTTACTATTATCAGTAATTCTTGCATCTCGAGTGTATTTAAGCTGGATTGACAAATTCTGTCAAGTGCCATCCAAGAATAATAACAAACAGCAGCAGGAAAAGAGGCAATGAGCTATTAATTCTTCTGCAGTAGCACAAAAATTCACAAAGGTAGAGTTGATCTGAGTCAAATCATTAGCTGCTTTCTCTAAAAAAGTAAAAAATAGATAAAAATTTAGCTCAGAATAATGAAAAAATAGTATAATTCAGGACAAGGGTAAAGAATAACAACAAAATGAAAGGGATGCTGAGGATTGCAGCCCCCATGGAACATGGAGAGCAGCTGAAGATGCCAAAGGTTTATCTCTGCACTGGTCCTTCCACAAGCACTACTGTGGGGTCTTCATGTGTGCAACAATTTGGAGGAGAGTTTCCTATTCTCCCTGCCCTGTCAGATCACATCCATGAACTGCAGAACTGTCTGTATTTAGCAGGAGAAGCAGCTGTCCTTTAAGTTGGAGATTGGGTTGACTCTTACTAAACTTCTTGGACAGCAATTAATTAAAGTGCTATAGCCCTCTGGCATGTGGTCAGATCAGTGCTGCTTTTTGTCTTTAGCCTGTGGAAAAATAACAGTGAATACCAATAAAGACAGCAGAACAAATCACACTAGCAAGTTAAGAACAGCTGGGTGGAAAGTTCTGCTTCCTTTGCATCAGAAGTTTGGAGTTTAATCAGTGTTGCTGTTTTAACAAGACACTGTTCAAAATCTTAAGCAGAATCATTTTCCAAACTCATTTTAGTGATAACTCCTGTTTAAAAAAATATCCTACTTTTGGCCAAATTCTCAGTAACAAGTTTTCAGTGGAGTAAATGGATGTCATACAGGTCCTGTATTACTTTGCTATTATTGTTCAGAAAAAAGTCTCTGTTGCAACAAGAAAATTACCTTAGAGAAACTTAAGCATAATATATCAATGTAATCAAATTTATCAGCCACATTTGCAATCCATTGGAATACTTTTTGTCTGTAAACTTAGGTATATTAACTGTAATTTTATTACACTCTTCTATTTGTTTTTCAGTGGAGACCCTCTGTCCTCTTTTCAGAAATTGATACAACATTGTCTTAAAGTCTTCAGGAATTTTTCCACTGCCCAGTTCCTGTCAAAAATCACCATTCACCATAGAGAAAGCCCTAAGGGGTTTCTTAACTCCTGAAGAAAGGCTTGTTTGGAGTCAAACTATTCAAGCACAGAACAGAGATCTCCTCTCTGTGTTTCATTGAATGGCTATCTAACCACAGAGGTATGTAAACTTACCTGACATTTATATCTTAGACCATAAATACTTAAAGCACTTAGACTTCTGTTTCTGAACAGATTGCAGTCTCAGACACTTTGTGCCCCTCTTTCCCAAGCCTGTACAGAACCCCAGCAATTGGAATAGTAGCCATAAAGGCTGCCAGCAGCTCTGCTCTTGTACCACCAATCTTACCCTTATCCTTTCAGTATTTTCAGATTGTTCAGAAATAGGAGAGTATAAAATGCATCAATAAAATAATAAGTTACTCTTTCTCCATGCACTATTTTAATAACACATTGCAAAAATCTCTTACTATTTTGTGGTTCTCTTGCTTTCTTCCTGGTGACCGAGACATGCTGCTTGTGTAACTCCTGATGTATTTGATTGTCAGTTTATATCTTTTCTTCCTCAAGCACCACAGTCTTCTCTCAATCCTCTTTCTCTTCTCTTTTCTCCTCTCTGCTCCTCTGTCTTTTGCATGAGATGTGTTTGCTGCAGTCTGTAATGCTGCTGATGCTCCTCCTATTCTCTGCATGCACTGAGCCCTTTGGGAGGAATTTGACTGGCAACAGATCTGCCACTGTCCACAACATAAATAATCACTCCGTCCATGGGAATGGTTTGTAATCAAATACACAGCTAGCACACATGGGAAGTCAAACAGAACAGATCTCACATTTATAGGGACAGTAAATTTATTTTTCTGTTTCTATCAGACTTTGTTGTTTGGAGAGCTAACAAAAACTTCAGCTCTAAAGAACAAAAACACAATTTCAAGATGCTGCTGTACAAGGGAAATAAAAATTGATTGTTTTCAATCTAAAGAAGCTATAGTAGTCTGCCAACTCTAACTGATGTAGTCTGGAGAGTTAATATCTGCCTCAGTTGGGGAAGTGTGGCTTTTAAGGCGCTGCTAGAACCATGTTTGTGCAAAGCTGCCAGGGCAGATTGAGAGAGCTCAGCTTCCCAGAGGAATAAATTCTGTACCTGTACAGCTGCCAGCTTGTGCAAATGGGCACTTTCACTAACCATGTTCCTAAGGGGTTTATAGAATTATTATTCTCTCATTCTTAACCTCTTAGAGCCCCTATTTCTTAATATCCTTGCAATGAACATCCAGGTTTAGTTCATCTATTTTCCCCTGTGGTAAATTTGGCCTACGTGGTAGTTTTGATTTGCAATGAACTTCAATGATGGTCACTGGTGAATTTAGAAATTAATCAGGTAGTTGTCATTCCTTATAGGACTTACCTGCACATATATTCCAAGTGAGTCTTCTGAGGAAAGGAAGTAAAAATATATGGCCTCCTCTGAATGCCATGCTGTTATTTAATTTCTGTTAACTAATAGATCCAGTGCTAGAATACAATTACATATATTTACTGCTACAGATACACAGAAGGCATTCAGATGTGAAGATTTGAGATAAGGAAGATTATTTTAAAATGGTAGTTTCAAGTTATGACACAATTCAACCAGGAAAAATAAGGATTTTCATTTTTTCTGTGTAAAACTCCATCATCCAAATTGCTTTTATTTCACACAGAATGAACTTGTATTGACAATTTTACAATGTAATTGCCTCTTCCATTTTTTTTTTCACATGCTCTTCTGACCCTGTAAAACCTTATTCCATTTTATAAGTGAAACAATTGTAGGTACTTCTCATATCTAAATTTTAAAACCAAGGCATTACAATTCTCTAGATAGTTACTTGCATTTCTAAACTGAGTCTGAGATGGGTTTGTTTCTCTGATTGTCTCCAACTGGTGACAAGCATCAAATATGCCCCACATTGCAAGAGTAATCCCATATTCCACAAGAAAGTGTACTGCATTACATTTAAAAAACCCCCAACCTGTAAAAGATTATAATTAGCATAATTCAACTTTAGAGAACCCACCACAAAGCACTTAAGACTTCTCATAAATGAGCACATTTCTATTTATGTGGTTCAGAATATATATGGATTAATTACTTCAGCCTGCATTATTAATACCATAATCATGAGGAACCTTGTGCACCAGGCAGTGCATTGGCAAGAACACATCAACATCCTTTGAAAAATACAGACATGCCCATGTGCACACAAATTTACACATATATTGCTGTGTATTGAGTAGAATGTACTATATTTCAAAAGCTTTGCACATCATTAAGAAAACAAAGCTGAAATGGTGTATCCAAATAAACTGGATTCCATGGCTCCAGTGAGGGAAACAAGTCCTTGGTGGACTGTCTTGCAGCCCTGTGAAAAGTAGAGGTAGGCACACATCTGGCACCTGTTTTAATCCTGAACATATACTTCTTAGAAGTAATCCAAGGCAATTGGAATAGTGAGAAAGTGAGAATCACCCTCCACCTCCCTTTCTGTCCTGTTTTTCAGGTGAGAAGTTTAGCCTTCAGCCCCAATTTGAGTCTTCACAGGGCTTGAGCATTAGACTACATCAGTTCTCTCAATTCTCATCAAACTAAAAAACAAAAACCAAATACAAAATATATCCCAAAGCTCACATAAAAGCATGCACCAGCACTCTGTCTCTTGCAATGGACTGCCTATTATGGGAAAACTGACACCTGCAGAGGCAACTACATGATAAGTGCAACACAGAAGTAAATCATAAATTAGATATTGCCTAAATAGAAAGCCCCCCCCAAAAAATACAGTGAAAAAATTCTTTAAACCAAAACAAGAATGCAATAACCACAAAAGGTGAGTGTCCAAATTAGTAAAATACAGAGTTAAGCTTTGGTTTACTCTCAGATTTTCAGGTGGATAGGCCTTGTATTAAATTTTCTCTGACAGAAAATAAAATCCCAAGAAGGTAGGTGTTGAGAATTTGAAGCTATGCGAAAAAAAGAACTTGAACAAAGGTTTCTCATATCACACATGAGTGCTTTTACTAGGAGTCCAGTGTGGCTGCTGCTCTCGCCACATTTCCAAGTAAAGCAATGCCATTGCTGCCACTTTGCTGTAGTGCCCTGCCTGAGAAGCACTCTCAGTTTGACCTGCAGAAACTTACTTGGTTAGGCCATGTATCTCAAGAGGGTGTTTTGAGATTTGAGCGCCTCCTTTCTGCTCTCTGCAGGAACCTAAAATCTCATAAATTTGCCTATAAAACACAGCTGAATTCTGAAGTGAAATTTGTAAGCTTTAAAAAAATCATTAACATATATCTATCCTTCCCTTAACATAAAACTTATTATTTTTTTCATCAGTGCTTGTCCTAGTTATGGGGACAGGAACTTCTCCAAAGGTCAAAGAGACCATGAAAATTACTTGTCAGCCTGCATCCAGACTGTGACCTGGCAGCTCACAGGACATGGGCAGTGCTCCCTTCTACTCCCACAGGAAACCTGTCATGCAGGTGCTTTTATACCATGCTTTCTAATGTGCACAGATGGGCTTGACATCCATGCAAAATAAAACTCAAAATGCAGCCAGAGGAGCTAAAGAACATTGGCCTTTTGACTGCTAATTCAGTGGTGTGGTGAGAACACATCTGCAAGACCAGAGAGACCAGGATTCTGTCTCCTCCAAAATTCAGATGGAAAATAGAAGATCACTTCCCTCTTCCTCCTTAATTTTGCCTGGCCATTAGGTAACAAAATCCTGGTCTTTTTTATTGATCCAATAAATATCAAAATCCTCCCGGTGGCGAAACTAAGCACAACTGGTAGAACTATGGCAGGAAAGTTGGAGAACACAGCTTCTTTGCAGCACAGTCACATCCCCTCACTATTAATAACTGAGCTTTTGAAAGAAAGAGATGAGTGAGTGAGTTTTTACTAGGTCAGGTGGAGAAGGGAGCCGAAACCAATCTCTCTATTCTGCCATAGTTGCTTTATTTCAATAAAAAGGAGAATAAAAATAGTTTGCTGTGTATGGGAAGGTGAAATCTGTATTACAAAAACCATGTATTAAAAGAAATGACAAATGATTTTCACTCCTTAAAAAAAAATCCTTTTCACTCCTTAAAAAAAATCTCTCCTTCTCATAAGTGAGATTACTGGCAGTGAGTTCAAGCTGACAGAGCCCTCCAATATGAAAAGCAAAACCATGACTAAGGTTTGTTCATGGATCCTATTTGCCTGAGATGTCAGCTAAAAGCATCTTTTTGCCTCACAGGCCAGCCAGCTGTCACCTCAGGTAGTGGTATTTTGGATTGCATCCAGTCCTAACTCTTCCTTGGAATTGGACAAAGAGCCTAAATGTCTACCTCAGGACCCTGGGTTCCTCTGCAAAGGCAAGTACTTAAAGGTTTGATGTGCCACCCAAGCTCTTAATTGGATCCAACCCTGTAATTTGTTCCATAATAGGATGACCCAGCAGGATCATTTACAGCAGGCAATGAAAGCAGATGCCAAGGAATGAAAATGCAGAAGTACAAAGTTGTTGTATTGATTGTATAAATTGCCTCATTCAACAGCCTTAGGCTGACTATTAATATTTCAGTGTTGGATACCACTTCAGTTTCACATCTAACGTGTTTCTTGAGTAAACAAGTGATGCTTGGGGAAGATTTCCTCCCTCATAAACAAAATAACACACAAGTTCCAAAAGAAATCTCCGAAGGAATCAGAGATTTTAAAATTAACTGAGGCATAACAGAAAACTTTTAAAATCATTTTGTGATAGCTTTTTAGGTTTATTTCACAGATTTTTTTTCCCAAATATAACGTCACCAGTAAAAAAAAAAAAAGTTACTGAAAATCCTGTGATACTGAAAGAAAATGAAGGTTTAAAATGGCAATATTCAGAGAGCTCTGGGATTTCATTGTGCTATTACTGTGTCCAAACAACTAAGAATGCAACAAGTTCCAGAAAAGCTGTGGTATAGTGCTGCTGGATGTTTCAGCATGTTTCTGTACTGCTTTTAATTTTGTGTAACAGCATCACATTGTTTGAGAAGCAGTTACCAGCAAGGACCTCCTTCCCAGATGGTGACTGGGGACGAGACAAGCAGGTGCCCACCCTAACAGTGCACTGGAGGAACAGGGTCCTGCCTAGTGAACAGGCAAGGCATGTGTAACATGCCATCCCTGTGTGCAACAGCTGAGAGAGCGTCTCTGCCATCCAAGCAGACACCATGGGTGCTAAAACTGCTGTTTGAGATAAAATTTATTATTAGCAACCCTCTCTGCAAGGGGAGAGAAGAGGCTGTGCAGACACTATTATACCACACAACCAAGTCCCCCCATGCTGGAGATAGACATCTGTAATGGGAAGGCAAATTTCCCCATAAACTTTCTGGCTAATTTTACCTTTTTTGTTTTCTTGATAAGAATGTTTATATGACAGACAGTCAGACTTTTCAGTACTGAAACACAAGTATTTGCACATTCAGATCAGACTAGGTTATGCAATGCATAGAACTACTGGATAGTGTGACCATAGAAAAAGTGTGATCCACAGAAAATCATCAAAAGTGAAATATTTTCAATTTTTCAGACCCCTGCTTAAGGCTTGATTTGTGAGAGATGCTCAGAGCCCAGGTCATCTATCCCAATATCCAGAAAACAGCTGTGGAAATGCTTAATTGAAAAATTTTTATCTCTGTCCATGGAATAGGACTGACTATACTTGCAGGAAATCTTAGAACAAGCACACTATATAAATACCAGCTGGCTTGACATTTTGTGAATAGCAGATTATATACATATATATATATATATATTTATTTATATATATATATAATTTAAAAAACAAAACCAAAAAACAAACAACAACCCTCCCTCTCCCCCCCCAAAAAAAAACGCCAAACCAAAATAAACAAAAAACTCCAACCGATTTTCCAAAGGAAGCATTCAGCACTGTCACGAAAAGAGACACACCCCACCTAGAGGTGAAACACTAAAATCCTCATGATCCAGCATCTAGCTACTTCTCAGACTCTAGTGTTTCGACAATGAATTGCTCCAGAACTGAAATCAAATGCAAACAGGACTGGCATTCCAAACATTGTGCAACTTATGGAATATTTTATAAATTTATTTTTAAGTGGAAGCATTCTCTCTCTTTTTTTTTAATCTGTCCATTTGCCAAGGATTTGTTTGGATGATCTTTTATGAAGAATAGCTGGAAGACTCCTTTTTTTTTTTTTTTTTCCCTAGTTTCATGCCACGTTTCTTCCAATTACTCTTGATTAGAAAACAATTAGCTTAGCAATTAACCCTGACAGGTTAGCCATCAGTTTGATAGCACTGCATGTCATCTAAAAGGTAGGGGGAATTTATTGTTAATTTCAGACAATTAGCAATGGGCTGGCAGAGCTCACAACAGCTTGAAAGCTCAATTTTCCAGAACAGCTGAAATAAATTACTGAATCAATTAAAACACATCAGTGAATGTCTGCAAGCATACTTAAACCCAGCTTACAGGCCACTGAAAATCAGTGGGAGGAGAAAGATTAGTAGGGGGGTTTTGGGTGTTGTTTGGTGGTATTCATTTCAAGCTGTTGGCGTTTATTCTGCTCTGCCATTGACTCTAGTTAAATATAACTAAAAGCTAGTATTGACTTATATAAAAAAAATCTGGTAGAGAATAGGATCTAAAATGACTTTCCTTCCAAAGTGGTTAACTTTTCTAAAAGGCAAAGAGGTTGTTATTGCTAATGCAATAATTGCAATATTGACAATTGGCGGGCAGCAACTTTTCTCTTTTTTCACATTCAGCTGTCCCTGTCATGTTGGACAGAACCTTATCTATGGGCTGGCTTTCCTAGGAGTGCCTGCACTGATCCTTCTGGTTGTTGGCTATGCCCTGAACAACCAGACTTGGAGGCTTGTTATGGGTAAAGGTTCTCATTTTGAGAGGGAGATGTCATCAAACTGGTTGCTGAAATGCAAGCTGCTCTGCTTTGTCCTGTGCAGCATCACAGGGAGGGCACTGGTTGCTCCAGTTACATGGCTTGCAGTCACCCTGATAAATGGCTCCTATTATATCTGTGCTGTGAGCGAGTACGTCCCTGTGCATTACTATGGAGCTGCTCCCAATGTCACCGCTGAGGAGCGCAGCAGGATATTGGCCACGTTTCCCTGCGGGCAGCTGGTTCCTCCAGAGCTGGCCCGGGCCAGAGATGAAGTGATTCTCCTCCTCCGATACCAGTCACAAGTGAGTAACTCCTGTTGCCTGTAAACTTGATGGCAAGAGATTAAGCTAATTCAGCAGGTATAAAACAAGATCAGTGTCCTCCGCCTTGAGTGCTAAATCTCCATGTCTTTTGAAACATGTTCTTTTCCTTTAAGCGGAACTGAACTTTATAAATTACTATATCTGCTTGTCCCATTTGTTACCTGCTGCCTGAGGACACAATCTTCCTTGTGTAGTATCCTGAAAAACAATACCAAGTACAGCAAATGGAAGTTCAGGAGCCAGGGAGGGTATGAAGTTTCTTCATTAAAGCAGAAGAAATGCGACTAAGAGGCTCAGGCTGTGAAAGTTTTGTGTGAACCCACGTAAGATCTTGGGGTTTAGATCAGACTCAATTCTAAAAGTTTGCATACTGGGTAAATAATAGGAGAAGCATTAGTTGTCACTTCAGAGAAAACTGGTTTTAAACAGGCTATACGCTAATATAGTCTTGGCCTATCTTATAACAATAATAGCTGAGAAAACAATATTCTTAAATCTGCACAACAGAACTTTCTTGAACTTGAAAGGAACAAGTAATTTTACTGCATAGCTGTCTCCAGTAGGCATGGACTGGGTTTGGTGGTAACAGATGCTTTCCAGGCTTGTTAATGCTATTATTTAGGAAAAGCAAGTAAAGTTAATCTTATGGATTTTCTGGTGCTCAAAAGTTACCACTGTATTTTCAGGTCTAACAGGTATTTTCTTTTTTATTCTTTTGGTAAGGTGGCTGGCTGGCTTTTGATTGCTGTGGTGGTCATCACTGTGTTCCTTTCTTACTGCCTAGCAAGCTGTTTCTCCCCGCTCAGCTTCCTGCACTTCAGATACTGGAACAGCTATGTCCACAATGAGCAGGAGCTCTTTGATGAGGCGACAGAGCAGCACTCCAGGCTCTATGCCATGCAGAATGTAAGGAAGTTCTTTGGCTTTGTCCCAGGAAGTGAGAATGTAAAGGAAATTCGTATCCCATCTCTCAGGGAGTGGCAGGCCATTTCTGGACTGGCCTTTCTGAAGCGAGTGGATAAGGAGCACTATGATTACAGCCTCCTCCATGACTGGGCACTCAAGGAGCGTGCAAGTGGAAAGTATCTGAGGATTGATGAGGACCCTGGGATCATAACACAGCTCTGAAGATCCAAGACCCCACAACACTTTGCAGAAAAGCAGGAACCTGTCTAGCTCTGTATCAGACCTGAGCTGCACTGGAACTTTCCAATACAGTATTACATTGACGTATAAATTATGTGAGCATCTTGTTAATGTAGTCCTTCAGCACCTGCTTGCAGATGCTTTTATTAATGGCATGTTGACTCCTGTGGGATGTGGTGATCTATGCCTAGATTAGGGTGGGCTATTTCAAGCTTCAGCTCTCTGCTTTCTAATAGTTGTGCTGAAAGGATAAGTGTGTACTGAGAAAGTTATTTACAAATGCTTTGAAATCTTTTTTTCTTTCCGTTAAAAGGATCTTTAAGAGGTAGACCTTGACTGGATCCTATGAATTGGTCCATTCTGTATGGAGCAAGGGCAGCTACCCAGCTTTTCCTTAGTGATACCTAGCAGAAATTACTTACTTCTCCTCCTCTATTTTTTTTTTTTTTTGTGTTATAAAAGTAATCTACACTGAGCTGACTACTAGTTAAGTCTGGGGCTACAGTAGCATGCAGGAAACGTGGGAAAATTTTATCATCAAAGGCTGAGTTTAGATACAATGATGAGAGAACTTTAAATTCTGATAAGGAGAGAAAATCCCCACTAAGGCACATGGTGGAGGTGTGTAACACATAGCAGCTGTATGAACAAACATTTGACATATGGCAAACTGAGCTGAAATGTATTCTGGCTGAAAGCAATATCAAGGTCAGTCTCCTATTCGGAAATACTTTAAAATCTCCAAGGTGTTTGTGTGCTTGGCTACTGTACAAATAGCAAATGAGGATGGGAAAAATCTCAGTCTATACAGTAGGGTTTGCTGTGCCTCTGTAAACTTGTAATTTATACATATACTAGGCCCATGAAAATGACTGTGATTAAAAACTACTGAATTTTGTGAAAGAAGGCTTAATGATGTTTTTGTGTGAAGTCAGTTTGGTATGATGTGATATTACTCATCTCCTCTCTAACCTCCTGTGCAGATGTTTCTAACTCGAAGTGGGAGGGAAATGCATGCCATAGTTTTTTTAATGCTTCCTGCATTGCCTTGCCATGTACACATAAATATGTGGGCTCCAAAGCCTTATGCTACACTATAGGATGCTATCTGCTACTAATAAATGACCCCAGGGGCTTTAAGTGGAAAAATCAAATTATTTAGTACATTTTATTAGCAAATGCAGGAGTCAGAACTGCTCTGTCCCTCTTCTCATGTGGATAGGTGGAAGAGAATATAAGGAAAGGATCATGGGTTGAGATAAGGACAAAGAGAACACTCAGCAATTACTGTCAAGGGCAAAACAGACTTCAGTTGGAGAAATTAGTCTATTTTATTACCAATGAAATCAGAGTGGGATAATGAGAACTAAATCTTCAAGTACCTTTCCCCACCACCTTCCTTCTTCTGGGCTCAATTCCACTTGCAATTTTTCTACTTCCTCCCCTCCAGTGGTGCAGGGGGTGTGAGTGAATGGGGTTGCAGTCAGTTTATCACATATCACCTCTGCTGCTCCTTCCTCCTTGGAGGCAGGGCACCTCACACTCTCCCCCTGCTCCAGCATGGGTATTTCCTCCCAGGGCCAGTCTTCCACTGACTTCTCCAGTGTGGGTCCTTTACAGAAGCTGCAGTTCCTCGTTAATTGCTCGAGTGTGGGTCCCTTCCACCAGGTGCAGCCCTTCAGGAACCACCTGCTCCAGGTGGGCTCCCTGCAGGGCCACAAATCCTGCCAGCAAACCTGTTGCAGTGGGAGCCCCTCTCTCCACAGGTCTTGCCAAGAATCTGCTCCAGCACAGGCCCCTGGTGGGGTCAGAGCCTCCTGCAGGCACCCACCTGCTCTGGTGTGGGCTCCTCCAGGGGCTGCAGGTGGATCTGTTTCACCAAGGCCCTCCCTGACCTGCAGGGGCAACGCTGCCTCCCCATGGTCTGCTCCAGAGCCTGCAGCACCTGCTTCACTCCTTCCTCACTGAGCTGTTCTGCTCACTCCTCTCTCTGGCTGCAATTTCTGTTGCTCAGGGTCATTTTCCTCATTTCTTAAACCTGTTATCCCAGAGGAGCTGATACCATTGCTGATGGTGCCTGGCCTTGGTGAGCAGCAGGTCTTGGAGCCAGCTGCATTGGCTCTGCAGGACACAGGGGAAGCTTCTGGCAGCTTCTCACAGAAGCACCCCTGTAGTGCCCCTGCTACCAAAATCTGGCCATGTAAACCTAATAAAAGGTAATGGGGCTGCATTGTTTATGTGAGCTCCTTAGGAAACAAAGTACCTCTAGTAGTAAACACAACTTCTGGTTTAATTTTAAAAATATTTCTGTTTTTTTAAATTTAAGATGGAACACTGTAATCTGGAATACATGCAACTGATTTGTGTATGCAAAGGTTTTGATAGAAAACCTCTATGCTGATGTCTGGATCCGAATGACAAAAACCTGTGGTCTTTAATCCATGTGAATTCTTTCCACTTCTATTATTTTATAGCACTACTATAAAATGCTGCAATATTTGCAGTTAAGAGTAACCTGTAAAATTATTTTTATATATTGCTCACCTGATTTTCAAATTAGGCTTCACGCTTTCTGATTTTGTCCTATTTGCCCTGTATTTTTCATAACAGTATGTAATTTAAAATACTGAGTGGAAACACTACCTGTCACTGTGAAGTCAGCCTGCCAATATACTCATAGACTATCACCTTGTTAGCATATATTAATCCATAGTACTACAGCTGTAGTATTTTATGTTTTGGGATATTTCCCTTTATTCCTCTCCTCTTTGAAACATGTCATGGATTGGTAGTGAAGGCACAGCTTTTAAATGAATTCATGATTACAGACAACTCTATGGGTTGGTACAGTTGAACAGTCAAACTGTGCCTACTAAAAGGAGTTATCTTGCTCAAGAACCCACTTAGAATTGTAGTTTGCTCACTTGAAAATTATTCCCTTTAAGTCCATGGTAAAAGTTTTCTGGAAACCCTGGGCTTATAAAATGTGTCTGTTGGAAAATTGCCAGCCGTGGGGCCAGAAACGGGATGCACCTTACATCTACTCTGTGTACCACGTACCCATCAGGGTCTGCTGTTGTTTTACCCTCGTCAGTCTTAAATCCGTCCTAGCAGGTAACCCCAAAGCAGGGCAGCTCCCAGTATCGTTAGCCTTGGTGACTCCTGCTCTGCACACACATCATGGCAATGCCGCCGATGCGATGGGACTCCTGAAATCTCGGTGAACGCTTCCTGGGAAGTTTGCAGGCGCTGCTTAACTTCAAGGTGCAAATCACCAGCTGCATCTAATAAACTTCCAATTTCTGGCAGAAATGGTATTCAGCTGCCTTCACAGCACCCTTTCGCACTACCTAGAGCATCCCCTTCAGTTTGCTGATCCCTATAAATTTTCAAGGCAAGAACGTCCAAGAGTGAACCGTACCATCACTAGCCTGTGCAACACAGGGACTGCTCTGCCAAGGCCGCCGCTGCCGGGAGGGGCGGGGAAGCAGCGCGGGCTGGGATCCAGCAGGATCTCTCCCGCACGCCAGGTACGCTCCGTCCTGGCCGGAGCAGAACGCTGGAGCTGACCGAGCACCGCGGCTGGAGCTGAGGGCACCGCGGCTGTACGGGCACCGGGGACCAGCCGGGCCGGAGCCCCGTGCGCGGCCTCCCTCCCTCCGTCGGTGCAGCCCAGCCCAGCCCAGAGGCGGCATTCCCGCCTACTGCGAGCGCGAGGCATGCTAGGAAGGGCCGGGACGGGGCCGGGACAACGCAGGCGCGGGAGGGGGAGGCGGCGGCGTCGCGGTGCGGGCGGCCCATGGCCGTGGGCGGAGGGCCACGATGACCGACTACAGCGAGGAGCAGCGCAACGAGCTGGAGGCGCTGGAGTCCATCTACCCGGACTCGTTCACGGGTGCGGGGCCGCGCCGGGGCCGCGCCGGCAGCCGGCGAGCGGGGGAGGAGCGGGAGGCCGCGGCGGGACTGCCGCGCGTCTGGCGGGGGTTCCGAGCGGCGCGGCTCGGCTCGGCTCGGGTGGGCGCTCGGGATGTTGGCTCGCTTTCCCCGACCGGGAAGAGCAAAGCGCTCGATGGCCCCTGTGGCCCGGGCCGTGGGCGCTGCCCCTGCCGCGTTCAGCGCCCTGGCACAGCAGCCAGCCCGGCGTGGGCAAGCCGGTCCCCTGCGCTGCAAGGATGCTCTTCGGAGAAGCCTTTCATAAGATGCAGCCCTGGGAATTGGTTTGTGTGCCGAGCGGCTTTGCTATCCGCTAGCAAGCTTGTTGCGGTCGTGAGGCATGGGATGTTTTGGGGTGCTTAAAGGTGCTGTTTCCTCCGTAAATTTATTGCCAGTACCTGCCTTACCTCGTTGCAGGTGAAAAAAAAGGGCAAGCTTTAATTCCCTGGTGCAGCACGTTATACTGCTGGAACTTTCATGTTGTGGATACATTGGTTCGTCAGTTTTTCAGGATTTTCAATTTACCATCAAGCAATCAGGAGTATCGAAATGCTGCCTAATTCAACATGATTTTTGGCATTCTGTATCCAAAGAATATTAACAGTGGAAAAATCTGGGAATTTTCTGTTTCCTTCCTGCACTCTGCCTAAAGTTCCACAGCATCTTAGTTGGCAGTAACTTCATCACACAAACGTTTGCCTAGTACAATTGCTTATTGCTTCAATCTGAAAATCTATTCAGGTCTTCGGTTTTATTTTAAAGATTATGTAAAGTTATATAAATTGATCTCTGATAGTTGTGGATGCTGGATATCTGATACTGATATGGAAGTCATATTCTTTTATACAGCCTTTACTCTGATGCTTACTCAGAGTTATTGTTCACTCATGCTTTTATGCCCAAGAGAGGAGAGGGAATAAAGATCATAGTAGTACATTAGCAATTAGGCAAAAACTCGGTTGATACTTTGAAAGCATGTACACTAATTTGGGCATAGCTTGTAACAGAGATGCAGAGCACCTCTGACATGAGTATGTGGTCTGCAATCCACAATTGTGCAATGAGGTTTTTAGCCTGGGAGAAATGCAGGTCACAGCTCTTACTATGTTGTGTTGTCTGTCTTCTAGCTGCCTGATTCACACACTTTCATTCTAGTACATTGCTTGGTCAGTAGCATTTCTTGCATTAGGCTGTTTTAAATATAGGTGCAGACATACTGTAAAAATAGTCCACGGTCAAGAGTGCACTGGATGCTCATCAGGCACATTTAGTGCAGTAAGGCAAATCAGCTTTGGTAGCTTTCTGCATGCAGTCAGTGCACTACCATAAGTTGTTTGATTTGATTTGCACTTTTTGGAACAGTGAAACCTCCAGAAAGGAAAGTTTTCCAAAAATGAAACCCTTTGGTATTGTTTGATGATGTATGGTCTCATTCAGAGAGACTCCAAGGCATCACATTGTATGAAAATAGCTGTTAATTGAAAAGTATTACCTTAATAAGTTTAAAAGTTCCTTAACACTGTATCAAGACCGTACTTTCTTTATAAGTCTTTTAAGAAGTTCCGTTTCACTGATGTGAAGGCATAATTGATTTAAGGACTCTCACTGACTCTTGCTTTTTTCCTTTGAACAGTACTGTCAGAAAAGCCAACAACTTTCACAATCACTGTGACATCTGAAGCTGGAGAAAATGATGAAAGTAAGTTGATCATGTCTTACTCAGAAACTTCTCCTGTACATGTTTGAATCTAATTCTATCACCAACAGCTGTGTATACCTCCACTTAGATCCTTGTAGGGGCCTGGTACAGCAAACATTCCCTCACAAATATAGTTCAGGGATTTGGGTGATCCTTGTTCAGTTTGCAGAAATGTTATGCTGTCACTGTAGGACTGCTTTCTGCTGAATCTCAAAGGCTTTGTAGTGTAACTTCAAAAAGCATGGGTTGTCACCATCCTTCCAGTGGCTTACAGACATGTAGTGAGGAGATTTGTTTTCTGGCAACTGTGTGTGTGCCAGCTACGTGGGAGAGTTGAGTCTGTGTGCTGTGAATGTGCAGCCCTTAAGGAGCAGTTCCAGAGCAGAAGGCTGTGGGTCCCAAGTCCCTGTGTATTTTGAGTACCAACAATTGCGTGGGCATATTGTAAGCAAGCCTTACTCCAAGCAAGTTTGAAAGCTGCTATTCTGGATACTAAAAGAGAAGGAATAAACTGATGCTGCCTTACTTAGTTTGAAAGGAATAAGCCCTGCTTAGAGTCTGTGTTGCACAGACTGCTGTGCTGCCGAGAACTGTGAGTCTGGAACTAAGGGAAAGCTTCTCCTTGGTGTTCTGGGAGGATGTGTAAAAGGAACTTGATTCTCTTTTGCCTTGTTTCCATGTTAGCCTGACTCTGAGCAGCTTCAGATTGAATGCATTTTTCTTAGGCAGTTCTCTACTTAATAACTTCCACTGGACATAGTGTGTTTGTCCACGTTGTGGAACCCTGGAACCCAACACAGAGGTTGGTACTTCACCCAGGTACACAGAACCTGAGGTGTTAATATGCTGAGATTTTCTCTAGTTCTGTTATTACGACTCTTGCTGTTTTCCAGCTTCAGGTAGATTCTGAGGGAGATTACTGCTGTAGTACCTGCCATACCACAGAAGGTTTTTCAGTCTTCCTAAAGACCTTTCAGACACGAGTAGGTTTTAATAGTTGGTGCAAGTGTCAACTTTATCATCTTAATTTCTTTGAACTCTTGGGTTATGTTTAGATCTGTTCACATTGTTTTAACATCTGTGTAAGAAGACTGTTCCTTAGAGGCAAGAATATTTTATATTCTATAATCTTTAGGCTGTTGATGCAGTAGGAAAACATACCATTAAAGTTATACAGAGTTATCACCATAAGAATATGTGTTTCTTTATCTTGTAGCTGTCCAAACTACCCTTAAATTTACCTATAGAGAAAAATACCCTGATGAAACTCCACTATATGAAATTGTCTCACAGGAGAATCTTGATGATAATGATGTCATGGACATAATAAAACTGCTAGAGCAGCAGGTAAGAAAGACGGAATATCTTGCTACAGCTTGATACCACTTCACACATGGGCTAGATTTTCTTTCTCAAATCACTTGTTTTCAGAGGTATCTGCTACTGATCTGAAGCCTGTTCAATACTATAAAGACTTACTTTGTGGTTTGAGTTTGGTGAATGACATCATTGAGGTAAGATATAGGGCTAATTCAGTGTGTGCAATAATGTAGAATAATGAAATGGAACTGCACTAGGGCTTCCCCTCTTTTCCACTCCCAGCTTAAGGTGAATTTGTTTAACTCTCTGTGTGTGTATATATATATAAAATTAATGAAAATAAGCCATCTCAGTTTCATTTGGAAATATTAAAAAATGCCACATTGATTCTTGATTCTTTTTGATAACATAACTGTTCGAAGGCTGGATCTCACCAACCTTTAGGGTCAGTGAGAGTGCATTGTGAAGGAAAAAAGGAATCACTTCTTTGGTTTCAGGAATTTCTGACAAGTCCTCACTGCCTTAAAATTGCCATAATATGTTACATGGCATAATATGAAGTGTCTCACTTCAAAGAAGCATGTAATGGAATTAAGGAGTAAACTGTTCCAAGAGAAGAAAGGTTCTGAGTGACTTGTCTCTTGTGATTTATGATATTCAAATTTTAGAGTTGTGTTTCTACTGTAGGTTTTGGTTTATTAATGAAAAAGCCTTTCAGAAGATATGTATAATGTTTAATAATCCAATCACAGACATTTCATCTGTGTGTTTTGCTGCACATCCATTTGGGGATAACTGACTGGATTAACTGGCTGGTTGAATTTGGATTTTACAGCAAGCTTTTGAGACTGGTGAAGAATGTGTCAACTGCTCCCTCTGCATTTGCACAACATTCTGCTTTCTATGAACATATTTATGCATTCAAGGTTCATCTGTTTGAAGTTTTCTTCTTTGTGTTGTAGGCAGAAGAAAATTTAGGAATGGTAATGATCTTCACTCTAGTCTCAGCAGTACAGGAGAAATTAAATGAAATAGTGGATCAAATAAAAACACGAAGAGAAGAAGAGAAGAAACAGAAAGAAAGAGAAGCAGAGGAAGAAGAGAAGGTATGTAAAATAATGTCTTCAATGAAAAAGACTTCCAGCTTCTTTAAAATGCATTGGTTTGATGCCAGAGCAGTTCTCAGTTGCAGTGGGAAAGGAACAGCTATTCTAAAGATTATTTAATTGAAACGTAGACTGTTTAATGAACTTAAGTAATCTTTTTTCCCCCTTTTCCTTAAGCAGTCTTTTTAGAGTCTAACTGCATGTTCACAATCCCTTCTAGCATTACTTCCTAAGGGATTTTTCCCAAATGAAATTAGATTTGCTGTAGACAGTTTTTTTGCTGGAAGAAGGGGAAGCAAGAGGGAATGGGGAGCAAAAAAGACTAGAATATGTCATGCTGCACATGGGCTCTGTGATTTGAGGAAGGCTGTCTGCCTTGGTAGACTGAGTGGATAGGGTGGAAGCAGTGGGACCAATCTTCAGTGCTGATTTGCCCTCCTGTAGAATCGTTTCACCATTTGTGGATTGTGCTGTGATAAATCCAACTGATGAGTCTTCACTCTCTTTCTGAGAAATAGCTGGAGAGTGATGGGACTTGGAAGGCTCTATATTTCTGAAAATTGGCAAAGAAATTTCTGGGAAAAAAGAAATTTTTTTTTTCTGTTTCAGCAATATAAAATGATTAATGTATTTTAATAGGCAGTAATTGAGTGTAGATTGCACTTAAGGGTTGATAAGAAGTGCTGCCTACTTAAAAATACACTGCATTAGTGGGGAGTTGTGAACTATTGCACTCTAGGTCCAAAAGAAGTATGCAGGGTTCTTCCATGAGAGTTTTCACCTCAGTATAGTTCTCTAAGGAGAGACTCCCATGACAAAACCCACAAGAATGTGTTCTTTATATACTCTCAGGATTAGGATTAATTTCTCAGAATACTTCTCAGCAAGCAGTGTTTCTGGAGTGTTGTAATTTAAATAATTAAGAGAATGCTTATCTTCACCTGTAGCTTTGCAAGTTGTGTTTGCAGCCTTGTTTTCTGTTCTTCCAGCAACGTTTTCATGGCACTCCTGTTACCATTGAGAATTTCCTTAATTGGAAAGCCAAGTTTGATGCCGAGCTTCTAGAAATAAAAAGGAAAAAGATGAAAGAAGAAGAACAAGCAGGCAAAAATAAGCTAAGTGGTATGTTTTAATACTGGTTGTGAAAATTCTGCAATGCTATCAGCCTATAATGACAAGTCTAAAAGTAATTTTTACACAGGTGATAAAGATAAGTCTTGGCATCCTGCTCCATAGTCTGCATGGCTTAGCTTTGAACTAGTTCTCTGTGATGCTGGATCTACTTTTGACTTGATTAACTGAAAAAACATAACCAATGCGGTCATGCTGTATCACTGTTCTGTTTTCTCCTCACTTCTGGCTAGTTTTGATGAAATTTGACAGGTGGAAATTTTAATGGTATTAAGTTTCATAAAAAGCAGTACAGGACAGAGGACATGCTTGATTTCTCTCTGAAGGGTATGCATTTGGAAATCTGCAAGGATGAGATAACAGAAATCAGGCTTCTAGTTTTCCTGTTCTTTAAAGTATTGTTAGTATGTGGTGTCTGTTTTTCTCTATACAAATGTAGTTTGTGAAAGCTTCCCTTTAGAAAACCAAAACCAAGCTTATTCTTGGATGTCATTAGCGTGATTCCAGTATTACCATGGACACCAAGCAGTCTTGCTTGTGGAAGCTTGCATGAACAATGTAGATGGAAGACAGATGATTTATGTGGAAAGAGTCCTGAGCTTTTCTTCCTGTCCCTCCTAGTCAGAAAAACTTCACTCTTCTGTGATGTTGCCTTCACAGCTCTGTGTGTGTGTGTAGGAGCTGGTGATTTGTGTAGATCCAAGTTGCTTTTTGAATGGGAGAATTTATGAAAAAAAGGTGGAGGAGTCAGCTGATTTCCTTCCCAGTTCCCATAGAGGATTTCTTGTGGAGTGCAAGATGAAGACTAAAGGAATGGGGACTGAACACAGGCTGTGGAGTGTAAATTTTTGCTGCCCCCATTATTAAACTCTTAATAACATTACAGTGACCCATTTCACTTGTTGGCATGGATGAATCCTGGATGAATGAAAAAAAAAAAAACAGAATGGGGAGCCTACAGAAATGAGCAGTTAAAAGCAGAAAAGGCTGCTAGAATTGGTTGATTTGAAAAGACTAAAATACACATGCTGACTAATTTTTGCCTTGGGTTGAGAGTTGCTTCAGAACTGTACTTGCTTATATATTGTTTTTTATTTTATTTCTAGGTAAACAGCTGTTTGAAATGGATCACAACCTGGACACCTCTGACATCCAGTTCTTGGAGGAAGGTAAATTCCTATTTGATTCCACTACTGAAAGTCAGTGGCTTTAAAAGGTCAAAATTCCTAAGCAAAATCTGTGTTGTATTTCTGACTTAACAACTTATATCAGAATCCCTGAGAAGTACTGCTTTGCAGAGTGAACAGAATTTTAACTTTTCCCAAAACCAAAACTGTTTCAAGATGATAAAGTGTGTTTATTTGCAGCCTTGTGCTTGAGGTGATCTTACTTACATTGCTTCTATTTAAGTAATTCGACTGAGAGCAAAACAGAAAAAAAAAGCAAAAAAAAAAAAAAGCAAAGCAGCAACAAAACAAAGAAACCCCAACTCAGCCCTGATTTTTTTTTTTTTTTTTCTAATAGCCAGCCTTGCCTGGCTTCAAGCATAGGTCTTGAACTTTTGTCATCTTTTCTCTGAACCTCAATACCAATAGTAAACATCTTGCAGGTCAAAACAAATGTTACTGGCTTCTGTGCAACCCAGTTCTTTCTCATGGTTTCTGCAGATGGGCCTCTTACCTTACCTAAAATACTGACCTGGTGCCAGATGAAAATTCTGTAAGCCTGGGCCAGAAAAATATTAAACTTGGAAAACCAGTTGGAGATAAAGCACATAAAAGCATACATACTCACAGTAACATAACTGTTTAATTTGCTGTACCATTTTTTAGTATCTTAATTTAAAATACCCGAGTTTTGAGGTAAGACAGTTTTTTAATGAAGCTGCATTATCTACTGGTACCACAAAACACAGGCAGAAGAGGGTCAAGATTCTTCTCTGCAATTAACAATTTAAAACAAGTTGATGAATGTCAATGAGTATAAACTTGAAATGGTTGTTATGGGGAAGTTTAGTTTCTTTAGCAGGGAATAATTTAATCTTGTCTTCCTACAAAATACCTAAATTGAAGATGTTTTGTTGATGGCACATTTGGCTGCCTCAAGGGAGGAACAGACTTCTACCTGGGCTCTGTGCCCAGATGATTTGAGAATAATGTATTAATTTGTAATCCTGTTGCTACTGGTGATTAAAACTCCCATTCTTATTGCTGCTTGCATTCTGTCATAGATGCAACAGGTTACTAAGTTTTGTTTTAATATTACAGTAGCATGTCCTACTAATTTTCAGAGGATAATGGCATTATCTTGTATAGGTGCCTTCAAGCCCAGTGAAATAATAAAAACTTTATTTGGTGGCCAGAAGATGTCACTGTTGATGCATAAAAATAAAATAGCAGTCTTCGAGTTTTGTCCTTAGGTCAGCAGCATCTCTTTCAGAAGAAAATGTGAAAGTAGCTAAAGCTTCATCTTGCTTCTAAAATTTAAATCTGAAAGCAGATGCATACATGTCAGTATATGGTGTGTAAGGAATATTTTATGAACCCTGTGCATTTATCTCACTAGGATGGTAGTAATTATTCCAGCTGTGAGGTCCTGAGCTCCTGCTTTGGTTGTCCTGGGGAGAAAGAATCTTTGCTTCTGGCAAATGTAAATGTTAATTTCCTGCTCCCAATGAATTCTGAAGTTCTGTGTGACATTTCTCTTGACTGAGTTTTGATACAAAGAAAAAAAACTTCAGCTGTAGAAAGATAAACTGTGGCATTTACTTTTTTACATCTATTTGATGTATAAAAGCCAAGTAACTTAGCAGCTACCTACATTGAAGAACTAATACGAAAAAATCTTGTATGTTTGGTTGTTAATGTTTTCCTTGTTGCATGAAATTAAAGTATCTTTCTATTCCTTACAGCTGGAAACAATGTGGAGGTTGATGAATCTTTATTCCAAGAAATGGATGATTTAGAGTTGGAGGATGAAGAGGATGACCCTGACTACAACCCTGTTAATTTAGATAGTGATTAGACTTATTTGAACTGATTCTGTCATCAATATGGACATATGTAAGGAGAGAGGGCAGGCAGGAAAGCCACAGCATCTGTGGTTTTAGTAATGTGTATTGTTTTTCTTTTTTCCTAATTTTTTTTTTCAAAGAAAAAAACCAACATTTTAAATCCAGGAGAATGGTCTTCTGATGACTTTCACTATAAATAAATTTACTTTAATATTTGAAATGAAAAATTTGAGAAATATTGATCTGTCTGAAAACGCTTTTCTATTTTCTCTAATTTTTTCTCCCTACTTCTGTAATTGTCATTTGAAGAAATGTGGCAACATGCAAGATGGAAGGATGTTACAGCAAGCACTAAACACACCTGCATCTGAATGCTGAGCAGCTTTTCTGCTGTCTTCCACCTGGGGTAAACATGGGCAGCTTTGGTGAATAAAAGGGATCACATACTATGCAGTTATTTATTTTTTGTTCCTCCTGTGGAATTTTTTAATAATTCAAGTCAGTTCTGGTGCCCCAATTTATCAGCTGTAGATAGACAGCACTAGTCACCTTTGTTGTTATAGCCTTATTAAAGTCTAGTGGAAACAATTTCCCTACAATTAGAATGAATTTTTTTGCTATAGTCATGAATAATATTTTCGAAATGCTGAGTTCAGGTCAGTAGGGGAAAAAAAAAAATCAGAATGTGAAGCCTCTTGAAGTTTGGTTGGTTTATTCAGAGATGGTTTGGGTTTTTTTGAATGTGTGCCTCAATTAATTTCTATGAAAAATCAAAACCCACCTTAGGAAAATGAGTTTGCTTTTGGCAGCAGACTGTATTGAAACACTATGAGTGGAGTGCACATTACAGCAGCAGGGTTTACAGAGTGCTCTACAGGTTTGAATGTAACTGGTGTAGTTTTAGAAGCATTGTGTTGGCAGCCTGTGAAGGTTAGCGCAGAATGCAGTAAAGCTACGCGTCAACTTGGGGATGTTGCCCATCCTTCAGCGTTGTTTCTGGAGCTAACAGCTGTTGGACTCCTCCCTTACCACCTCCAAAAAGCCCAAACTGCAAGAACTGCAGTGTTTAAACATGCTGTGTTTGAAACTGCAGTGCTAGAAGGATGATGGTGTCAAAAGACAGCTTTCCAAACAGAGAGACAGGCACCTCAATGATTAAACACTGTGTGCTGAATTTTAAACACTGTTAGTAGATTGCCTTAACTGTGCCAGCTTCAATCTTTGAAGAGGGCTGCACTAAAGTATCACATTGCTTAGAGGAATAATAAATTTATGAATTTTAGTGTTTGAAAATTCCATAGTCAAGATGAGAAGTTTATTATGGAATTAATTTAATGGTTATAAGATTCTCTGCTCATATCGCTCGAGAACATCTGTTTAGGATGACCTCCTTTAAACTTTTTTTTCCTTTTTTTCATTCAAGGTAAATGAATTTCTAGTAGATAGAAATAAATGTTGAAGTACCCTGTAAATACTTTTATAAATTAACCATGTGCCTTTGTTCCTACTGTCGTCCCTTTGATCTTTTTAATTTTGGCTACTAAGAACTCTAGATAAGCATCTAGGTCTCAATGATGTTTTATGTTTCAAAGCAATAAGCAAGATCTGTGCTCCAACAGAGTTACCAGATACATTAAAAAGTTGTGAGCTAATGTGATATTAAATCTTGTCTTTTCCAAAGAAACAGTTGGATTGAAAGCTTCATAGTTACTACATCCAGCTTCCTGGGTAATTGCTAGGATGCTTTAAAATGCTCTTCAGCACTGAACTTATTATTTCTGGTATGTCTCAACTCAGCTGCATAAAACACCATTTAATTCCTAAGGCTGCTTTCCATTTCTAGCTATGTATGTTTAAAACGGCTCTTTTTTCATAAAAGAAGTGAATTGGAGCTCTCTAAATTTGGACCAAACCCAAGAATCCTGTGTAGTCTGTGCAAATGTGATAATCAGAAAATTTTTCAAGTGGATCACTGATAAGTCATTTACATATGAAAGAAAGTTTCTCATGAATTATATTTCTAGAAGAATGAAATTTTCTAGTCTGTTTTCACACTAACATATTTATTGGTTTTCATGCAGAGAATGTATAGCTTAAAAATGTTAAAATTATGTAAAACAAGTTAAAATGTGAAAATGTGTTTTTGCTGTTACATTTCAAAGCAGAGGAAATAAGGGTTGAAGTGACAAAGAAATAGCATAAAATCTGCTCCTCCTGGTCCTTGGAAAAAGTTGTAGCGACTCAGTCTGAACTGCAGATTTGTTTAGCTTTGTTAGCAATTAACATCTGAAATAAAAAGGGAATTTGACTGAGAATAAGCTTGGCTCTGTGTGTGTTAGTTTGCTAAATTGAACAGAGAGAAGGGTTTTTTAGCTGGAATATTTGAATTTGCTTATCTACTTTGGATTAAACTGAAAACTAATTCATATTAACTGAATAAAACCCCATTTATGAACTTTGACAGTATTACAGTAATTTAAAATCCTGGTGTTGACAGCCTTTCTTGTATCTTGTTTTTACCTGCCTCAGTCCAAAGCATGCACTGTAATGCATGGAGGCAACAGTGAGTTGCCACACTGCACCTTCCCCAGAGTGAATTTAGTTTTGAACAGGCTGAGTGTTTTGAATAGTTGGTGCCAGAGCTTTGCTAAAATTCAGAGGATGGTGCCTACCACATCAAAATGCCATGGGTATAATCTCAAGCATGCTGCAAAGCCTAGGATTTTGCATCCAAATTATGATTGCGTTATTGGCATTTCTCCTTTTCTTTCTGTCCATTTGACATCTGCATCACAGACCAGGGCTAACATGGAGCTGATAGTCCCTCAATTCCCAGGAACTCTCTTCCCGAGTCTGAGCCCCTCTAGTGTCCTAAGCATTTAAACCTTTCACAGCTTAAAGGCCACTTCTACATACCTACTGAATGAATGCATTTTCTTAACTAATTTTTAAAATTTTACACATATTTCAGAAAAAATCAATGATTTATGGATTGTAATATCTGTCCATGTTCACGTTTCACTGCTTCCAAAAATGACAAGTTCTTATTGCCAAAGCACACGAGAAACATGAGAGAAAGCAGTTAAGGCTCTTACACCTGTATTTGGGTGTCAGCATAGAAGGCAGTCTAAATGAAAGGGATGTATCTAAACTCCAATTACAATAGGTGGATGCATGACGGTAAAGCAAAAGCACCCTGTACTACCTGTGCAACACACTCCACCATCCCTCCCAGCCCTCAGCTCCCTCCTGGAGGGGCAGGGCTCTCACATTCAACCAGAGCAGCACATCCTAGGTACACTAAAGTGCCTCAAACACCCAAGACACTTGTTTCAGCAGACAGCACCAGTCTCTTAAATGGCATTAACACCGCACAACAGAGGCACTGGTCAAAAGGCAGTGTCCTTTTGGGATATACGTTACAA
Source organism: Zonotrichia albicollis (assembly GCF_047830755.1). NCBI lineage: Eukaryota > Metazoa > Chordata > Aves > Passeriformes > Passerellidae > Zonotrichia > Zonotrichia albicollis. The sequence continues at coordinate 76,903,656 of NC_133821.1, read as the reverse complement.
AACACAGAAAAATTAGAAATTTTTAAAAAAATGGATGAAGTGAAAATAGAATAAACACTTTTAAAAAATATATTAATTTTATTAATTCATGGTAGAAAAGGAATATTTTCTTCCTCTACCCCAAAGAATTGTCTTGCACAGCACTTAAAGCACATACACACTATTTTGGACACTGACACTGCTTTGTTAGACTTCTTAGCCAATGCCAACACTGATCCACCTCCTAAGCACATGTATTCAAGTGATACATCTAGAGAAGCCAGCTAATTGAAAAGAAGTTTACTGGTAAATTAATCCCTGGTGCAACAGACTGAATTGTAAAGAAACAGAGGACTGGTCACAGTGGCAGCACAAACACATTTACAGAGGTAAACCATGACAGGGACTCCAATGAAGTAGTTCCATAGTATCTTTATCCACTGCTGATTACCAACAGTGCATAATTTGCTACAAGACAGCAGGTGTTGCTAATTCTATGCAACTAAGAAAATAACAAATTTTCTGGTGAGACAAGGACCAGTATATTTCACAGTTACATTTGTATCAGGATGCCAGAGTTTTGACTGAACACAAAAACTACAGGTTTACTCCAGTGTTGTGCTTTCCCAGAGCTCCCGCGCATTTATGGAGACACAGTTTAAGTCTAAAAATTATTGGGTTAAGGTCACAGTCCAGAAGTTTAATGTTTTGCACCTAGCAAGTTTCAGAAGCAGGTTAAAAGGTATCCTTTAAGGAATCTTCTCTGATGTTAAGACCTGAGAAGCACGGCAGCGAGCCTAAAAATAGGTGGGGAGAGAGGAAAAGAAAATACTTTAATGAACAAAACCAGCAGTGTTAGGGGTTATGTTCCATCTTACTTAAATAGGCGCTTCCAAGACAACACTAAACAACTGATATTTTTTATTATAAAACAAATTTTTGAAAAGAAGAAAAAAGTGGCAAACCAAAACCAAAAGAACACCACCACCCTCACCAAATCCCAAACAACACCTTTTTTACACTGTGTCTTGAATTTTAAAGCTTTTTTCCAATATGAGGAGAGGATGGTCATTTTTCACTCTTACTTCGGACATATTCAGGGCCAGAAAACACTTAAGACAATACCTCATCTCAACATACACATTAAATATAGCTGAGCAAGTGATTCAGTTGCCAGTTATTTCATTGTTTAAATAAAAGTGTGTCCTGAAGCTTGAACATGCTGAACAGTGCTGATACGACACCACAGAATTGGAACACCTCAGAATCAATTTGGTAGTGTAGGAAAGAAAAAGCTTAAGAAACAAAATCCACATTTGACAATCTGCTGAAAACTTCTAAGGTCTTAAAAAAGGTAAAATGCCCCAAAGTCATGGATAGGATTCATAATAATTTCAACAGCTCAAACCTCTGAACATAATTTTGCACTGTGAGTGTTTGTAAGTAACTTACATGCTCAGAGTCAGTTATTTAGGAGAAAACATTGTAAGAAAAGAGAAAATTTTAAAAAGCCCAATTTAAATCTGCAAACAGCTGAAAGCTTCATATAAGACCTAGAAGTTGTCAGTGGCATCAAAGTGGCATTCATTTATATGCAAAATGTTATTGGTTTTGATATCCTGGGATTATATAAGCAGAAAGCAGGAGAGAAAACGATCAAGGAAAGCGAAAAGATGCAAAAAATTCACCATGCAACTATATATGCATATGCATTCAAAGAAGAAATGCAGATGGTCTTAAATTTTCACAAACAGAAACTGTTTTCTGAGATACTTACAGCTTTCTCTTCCAAAGAGAGCACCCCATCTACAGCCACTATCTGATACTGCTTTTCTTTCAGGCTACCCACAAATTTCCGAAGTAGTCTGAGACCAGCTCCATCACTGTTTTGTTTCAGCAGTTTCTGCATTTGTTGGGAAGAACATCCTGGGTCAAACAGTAGCAAACATAAGCTTCTGTTCTTCTTCTCCTCTATTCCAACAACAGTACGACTGTGACCTATTATCAAAGCAAGAGTTTCAGTAGTTTAGAAACACATAAGTCCCATTTACAACCTTGTAAATTATGACTGATTTTCAGATCAAGGGAGGCACTACTCAGAATTTAAGAAGACAGTTATAAGAGTACATGTCAAAAGGCTGAAATCCCAATCACATTCAGCTCTTCCATCCAATAAAAATACAAACTTTAATGTTGCTCTTATGAAATAGGAAAATTACCGGAAATAAAACCAAGCCTTCAATTCAACAAAGAAGGACCAAAAAATGCTGCTCTGAACTGCAGTACATATAAAGAGATAGAGAATAGTAAGAAGGCAGCACATTGTGACACTGACCTTGATGTTGCAAGTATATTGGTGGTTTGGAAGTACACACCACCTTTGCACCACCTTCATTATCTGCAGAATAGTAATGCAAAATCCACTCAAACAAGCGAGGGTGTGTACCCATAGGGCCAGTGGGTTTGTGAAAGTCAATGATTTGGCACCTACAAAACATTGGGAATGAAAACATCAAAATTTCAAGCAGGCTGCTTCTTTTCACCTCTGGGTCCCTGCCTCCTGCACCCAGTGGTCCTTACTTTCTTATTTTTGATACAGGAGTAGGGGACATAATTGCAAAGCAATGAAACATATACTGTCACAAACTGGAAAATTTATTACATAAGAAAGAAGTGCTCTACTCTGTTCAGTCTAACAAGAACTTGGGAAACTTGCAAAACTTAATGTTACATTTTTTGTATGTTATACATGTAAGCTATAGAATCCAATTAAAAGCCATAGAAAATAGTTGAAATTCAGATTCTTTATGAGAAGAAACTTTCAGAGAAATAAAGTATTTAATCAATGCTTTAATTTATGCATATGTGGCATAATTCAGCAGCAAGTCTCAATGATCTAAGCAGTTACTCAGTTTATGTACCTCCTGTAAATAGCTATATGTACCTGTAAGTAGTTATACAGCTTCATGCTGCATGAAATCAGGTTTGTTTATATATGGTTAAATTTAGTCACTAAGGCGGCTTCATCATCACACAGTTGGGAATTCTACCCTTTAAAGTTATTGGACTTAAATCAGCAGTTAATAATAACAATCACAACAAAAAGCAATATTTACTTTATCCTGAGACTGGTTAAGAGTGAATAAATTTCACATGCTCCTATCCATGCTTTGGAACCATGTAATCTGTTGTTGAAGTGAGATGCCCCCTGAGGATCAAAACCTTCTCTCCAGGCATCTTCAATCATGGACTGTATCTTTGGGATACTAGGAATTAGTGTAGTATCTGGAACAGAAAAGCTTTTGAATTGTTGTTACAGTGACTGAAACAGTCTATTAATTAAAACTACTCAGCTTCTTTTATAACAGGCAGTCGATGTTACAAAGATCCACTAAATAAACTAAAGGCAAAACTTAAACCACATCATTTCTTGCCAGTATTCACCTCTGACTCTTCCACGGTAACTTCCAGTGGTATAACCACCATTTAATAGGTATCATTGACCTTGTGAGGCTTGCTGTGAAAACATCAGTGTGGTGGTTTGACCAGGAAGAAGTGGGAATTCTGGGATGCTGTGGTCAAACCAATGGATGTTTGGAGTTTAATACTGACACCTGGTGTAGCCAGTGGGGTTTGGACACACCTCCGAGAATACACAGGGGTTAAAAAGCAGGGCTCTGCCCCTGGCAGGCTCTCTTGGGACGTGGAGGAGAAGAAGTCGGATCTCCCTCCCCTGTCCAGCCGCTGCTGCTGGGCGGGGGAGGGGCAGCCACGTGGTAGGCCCTGGGCCTGGACAGAGATGGGAGGTGAGGAGGCCCTCGAGGATGGAAGGGTGGAAGATCCCAGGGAGTCAGCCCTCGGGCAGCCATCCCCCCCCCCCCCCCAGGAGGGAGAGAGAGAGCCGGCGACACCGAATGTGATAGCAGCCGGCCCAGGAGGAGAAAGGGGGGGAAGAGTGCCCGGCCGGAGCGGCAGCATGTGTGGGAGTGCCGCAGCTCCGGGACAGACAGAGACTGAAAGTTTTAACCCCTTTCTTTCATGATTGGGGCCTTGCAAAAATGCTAATCCTCCTCGAAGCTGAATAAGAAGGGAGATAAGAGATGAGATGAGACAAGGACCTGGCCCGAAGAACGTGGAGATGATTGAATGGGGAGAGATGATTTGGAGTGGCCTTTTGGCTGGACTTTTCTTGTGGCCATGGACTCCGTTTGTTCCTGTGACACAGAGACTGCACTTAGGGGGAAGCAGTGGCTCAGAACCAGGAGGGTTCATCGTGAGGACCCCCCGGCCCCAGGGGGTTGGAAAAATATGGGGGGGACAGATGTCCCAAAGCAGAGACTGTGCCTTTTTGGAGTGAGACAAGGCATCCTTGAAAGACAACCCTAAAAGCAGCTCTGATCCATGCGCGGTGGTGAGAGCACTGGGCATGGAAGGAAGATGTCACAAGCGGCAAAAGGACTTTTTTTCCGGGCGGTGCCGAAGTGACAGGGAAGCAAACGAGGTTTCAGTGTGTTTCCAGGGGAAGCCTATGGAACAAGAAGGACTCCTTTCCTCTTCATGAACTGAAGTTTGAGTATACTAAAGTGTGGTGCCAGGCTGGGCAGTTGGTGATTTGGGAGAATGTATCGGATTGGGAAAGTCAGGTAGTGGGGAGGAGGAAAGTGGTTTTTTGTAAGGTTTTCAATTTTTTTTTTCTTTTCCTTATAGTTTTTCCCTATTTCCCTGTAGTTTAGGTAATAAAGTGTTCTTTATGTTTAAGCTGGAGCCTGTTTTTGCTTATTCCTGGTCACATCTCACAGCAGACCCCAGGGTGAGGGCATTTTCATGGGGGCACTGGCTCTGTGCCAGGCTCAAACCATGACAATCAGTCAGCAGGTTGTCATCCAAGGTACATGGAACAAGTAGCATTTTGTTTAATACCTCTCAGGCAGTCATTGTAGAAGCTGTTTTGCAACAGTGAGGAAAGGAGCATTTGGAAATTCCTGTAACCACAACCCCAGCCTCTGTCACCCAAAGATGAGTGGAAGTGATCTACTCCTGCTGAAAGCCACACACGCCTCACATCTTTGTTCTCACTCTGATAGTACTTGCACAATGCTTCAATGACTCCTAAAGAAGACAAAATATGAAGTTTATCTGTAAAATATACCACTAAATTTACCAGAAGATTCCTCCCCCAACTTGGAACAGATACAGATTAACACAATTTATTTTAAAACTTCATTACCTTTAGAGCCCAGATCACAAAAGCAGTGGAAATTGCCCCTATTTAAATTCAGTGGTCGTTACTTTAATGAGTTTATGTACTATGAAGCTTTCAAAACTAGATATAATTTTTCACTGCTGCTACACAATGATTATTTTAAATTAAACATCTTGGACTAAATTATGAGCTGTGATAGTCAAAGGAGTTACTACAATGATATAGAAAAAGTATGTTACCAATAAAGCATCCCATGACCCTGCCACGTACAGTACAACATCACCTTAAAAACATGGCAATACTTATGCATACTATTTACTTTTACCTTTTATTCCCTCCAAGTTATTTTTCCTGGAGAAACAAAGATGGGAAAAAAAAAAAACAACAAAAAAAAAGGAATGGCAGAAACGGCACAGAACTTGAAAATCATTGCAAATATTTTGAAATAATACTCTTATAGGATATTCCGAGTTCTCCTTTGTTACGTGAAAAAATATGCTTGGGAATGTTCTCTCCAATTCATATATGTAAATCCTCAAAGCCCTTGCATAGCCATGCTGTTGTGAAGAGAATTACTCCATAGTCTCCACAAATTATTTTCTAAGAAATCTAAATAGTTACCAAGAACAAAAACTTTAAATGTCTTATTTCCATGTAATCCATTTCACAGAAAAAATTTTATTTTACCTGTCAAGAACCAAGTGGATATTTTGTAAGCCAGAACCACCAGCAATAGCCTCAAAGACCATTGAATTGTGGGCTTAGAAAGACAAGGGAGCCTTTGAAAGGGACAGAGACCCATCTGCCCCGTGTTTCTGCACCACCAATAAAACATTTAAGAGAAGATGCACCAAGTAGATGTCAACTCCTCCCAGTCCTCTCTTGGGCTTTGTAATCAGGAGAACACTGTGCTTACCTGCAACCAGCTTACACAATGTAACAATTAACAGAAACACAAGACAAAAAGCTGCTGTAAATTTGAACGGCTACCAATGAGTACTAAGCACTAATCAAGCACAGAGTCAAGGGCAACCAGTTTGTGATAAGACATGTGCATCCTCTGATACATATAATACATCTACTTGTGCCCTTAACCAGACCACTTGATTCCAAGTTCCACAGAAAAAAAAAAAAAAAAGAAAAACAGCCTGCAAGTTAGAACACAGATGAAACATATACCAAGATATTATTTAATTTCCTTATTTAGGATTTTAGGACTGTAACAATTTGGATTGATCTAGAAAATTATGCTTAGAACTAGGACACAAACAATATTAAGCAATGAATTATACGTTCTGTTAAAGACTGCTTTGGTCACTGGTCACTAAAATCTAAGGTCTAGAAAGTACAGTTTTAGTTGTGTAATTTCAGCATCTTTACCTGATGTCTTGGTCCTCCCATCATCTATACCAGAAGCCAAACTTTCCATCATGTCAGCTTTTCTCTTATGATATTCAAAGGGCTGCATCCTTCCTCTATCAACTTCTCTTTCCATATTCTTTAGAAATTGCTGCTTGAAGCCACCAGAATTATCCAAGCCATACTGTCTCTGTTAGGGATGGAATGTACATGATTTAAATCACATTTTTAAAATTAATCTTTTGTCCATGCAGTTTCTCAAAATCACTATCAGTAACTTTGAAAAAATGTGAGACATAAAAACTTCAGAATTACAATTATTTTAGAGAAGACCAAGCATCATTCCTGAACATGAATATGGGACTAGGAAAGCCACACCTGGAAGAGCAGACACATCCCTCTACTCCCTCTTGTTAGAGCCATTGGCAGAGATAGTCTGGCAAGGAGGTAGTGTGAGTGGGAAGTGAGTTACTAGGGCTGTGAGATGGGAGACAGAGGGAAGAGGACCTGGAGCAGGTGATGGTTCTCCAGTAAAGGACAGCCAGGATGCTCAGAGCCTTTGGCACTCTGGCAAGGACTATGCTCCAAGCTGCACTGCAAGGCAGAGCACAAGAGCTGGCTGGAGCAGAGGCAGCAGGTGTTCTGGGAGAGCAGAACAGCAAGCACAGGGAGCAGCCAGCCCCATCCTGAGGCAAGCACCACTCAAAGCTGTAAAGCCAAGTAGCTCAAGGCTGTCATGTCCAGCACTCTGCCAGGATCAGCATTGCCAAGAGACTGAATTCGCTTCCAACCCATCCCTGCACCACTACCTCAGCACAGACTGTGTGGCTTGCACAGTCTGACCTGGCAAGGCCATTCCAGACATTACAATTCCAAGATACTCAGCTTCTAAAGGCATAACTGGTTTCAAGTTTACAATTTAGAAATAAGAGTGTACCTGCAGCTTTTCAAATTCTTCTCTCTCTCGCTTCTCTTCTTCTGATCTCTGCCGTTCATCTTCTTCAGTTTGGAGCTGCTGAGCCAGTTCCAGATCTCCCATGTCTCCACCTAACCCAGGAAACATTTCAAAGTGAGGGGACTTGGTCAGGAGGGCAGTAATGCCTTGAGGGATCATTTGTTTAATTTTTAGAGATTCCTTTCTAAGCAGACATATGTAAACACAATTGGGCATTAATTTGAGGAGATGCACCCCATGTTATTTTGAGCTATTAGCAATGAATGTTGAACAGGACTGACAGCACTCAGTCTACCAAGACTCAGACTCCTGACTTGGACAAAGCTCATGGAGTTACTGGAGGAATTACTTGGCAAATAATGCACAAACCTGCAGCATTGAGAAGACAGTTTTTGTTCACTGTGTTTCGCTTCACTATTAGCAAGAAGTCTCAGCTCCTTTAATACCACTTATTAGCATCTAGGACCATTGCTAGCAGTCTCACAAGGAAGTGACAAAACTTTACAATCACAGAACTGAATAGGGAATCCCTAAGATTCTCTTAGCCATGTTATAAAATAAAATTAATTTAGATTTTTTACTTTAATGCTGTGATTAATGAACTGGCAAAGTATTTGCAGAAATAAATTGAGAAAAAAATGAAGTTTTCATAAACTATAAATTCTCATCACAGTGGAACTGTAAACTCCACTTATGTAAACCTTCCATAGAGCTAGGAAAAAAGATATATATTACTGTTGTCTTTTAAAAATTTTTTGCTCCAAGTCTTCCCTTTGGCTAGCACGCATGCAACCATGCATAGACTTCCTTATTAGCCTGGTAATAAAGTAGAGCACTTGGGCAAGTGATAGGACCTTAGCTATGGTAACTTCACTATACATGCGTCCAAATTCCCTTTAAATACAGAAATATATTTTTTTACATTTCATGTGAGATTCTACATTCTTCTTCACAACATGCAAATACCTGCAAATGCTTTCAAGTATTATCAAGCCTGTGCACTTTCACATACCTTCTGAAAAGTTATGTTCCTCTAAGTGTAAATCCACATGTTCTTCAAGAATCTGAATGTTTGTACAGGTAAGACTACACATAGGACATTCATACAGCTGTTCACCATTTCCTGAGTCTGAAAAAGAAATTCAGTTCCTTGATTAATGCAGTTCCTGTGGTTCTCTGCTAGAATCACCTCCTAACTGATATACAATCTAAAACAAATACACAGTAATGAAGTTTGTGTTGCCACTGAAATTCCTCAGTGAAAGGAAGCAAATTCTAAACAGCTGTTACTCTTCACCACTTAAGAATTTGTATCTAAATACATGAAAATTTTAAGACATATTTTTCTTCTTTTGATTAAGTTTTTCCTCATTTAACTAACAGATCACAATTTCCTATGACAACATTTGTATCAAGAAATGCTTAGTCTGAAATATCAAACCATTAGTAAGAAGAGGTGTTCTGCTAACAGAAAAATTTAACATTCATGTAATAACACAGCAGTTGTTGGCCTGAAAGAATAAAACATGCTGTCATTCTTCTTTTGTTGGTCTTCCCACATCTCCTCAAATAAATGTTCTTTCTGCAGTTTTAGGATTACTATTGAGGGTACCACGTAGTATAGGTAAAATTCAAAAGGATTTCTGGAGATTATATAGTCCCTGGTAGAACGGTCACATTAAATAGGTTAAGTTACACACAGGTTTTCCCAGTCCTTTTTTAAATAATTCCAAGTATAGACGCTTCACAAACTCCCCTGAGGAACATATTCTAGTGTTTAACCACTTTCACAGTAGAAAGAAGCGTTCTTGCATTTAAATAGCATTCCTCATATTTTGACTTGTGCCCACTGCCTGTTGTTCTGTCACTGGGAACCACAGACAAGTGCCTGACTCCATTTTTACAGCTCTCCTCGAGTCCCTAGGATTTATCTGCACCTTCCTCGGTTCACAAAACACAAGAATTGATAACCTGTGTTAGCAGTTTCTGGAAGGCATTTGTCCCAGCTAAATGTTTATGATGGGTTGGAGGAAACTTGGTGGTATAATCATCTAAATTCACCAGAAGCACTTAATGTAACCCTGCAAAATAGTTTTCTGAGACCTGTTAAATACATAAAAAACAAAAACACCTTAATACAACTATTTTTAAAGCAGAAACTGGCATGCAGGCAAGTAAATTATTCAAGCTCTGCATTATTTGCACACATGGAAGTAAAATGTTGTTCAATGCTAAGACCTGGGGGTGAGGTGGGTGTGTTCTTGGCGGGGGGGGCGGGGGGGGTTGTTACGAAAAACACTTGCAGTGTGCTTGACTGTACAGGCACATTTTGCATCCTAACCATCATTTATCTAGTCAGTATATGTAGCTTGTTACATCACAAATGTTAGACTAAGGGTATTACCCACCAGCAGAGATGTCACCTTTAAGTTTCTGAATTAACTACCAACATTCGGCCAGGTAGTCAAAGTAAAATTCTGATCACGCCCAGAATGAACTACTTAAATTAGTCCATTAAACTACACTACCTAAACACATAACTACTTCCTTTGCTCCAACTTTATCCCCCGGCCGGTTCCCCGTCCCCGATCCCCCAGAGAGTCCCGTCCCTGCCCAGCGCCGCTCACCCGTGCCGAGGGCGCCCAGCAGGTCCCCGTGCCGCGCCCTGACGTGCTCCTCCAGCTCCCGCCCCGCCGCCTCCCCGCAGAACGGGCACTGGGCCGGCGCCCCGGGGCGGCGGGAGCCCGGCTCCAGGTGGGCCGTGTCCATGTGCCGCCGGAGCTCCTCACAGCCCACGGCGGCGGCGCAGAGCGGGCAGCGGGGCTGGCGGCAGCACAGGGACGGGCGCGGCGGGTGCCGCCCGGCCGCCGCCTCGGAGGGCAGGGCCCGGCCGCACACGTCGCACAGCACCATGGCAGCAGCGGCGCCGCGGGCACAGGGCTCCGTCACCGGGCTCCGTCACCGCCTTCCTTCCCGCGCGCGCGCCTCCCGCTGGGAAGCGCCGTTCCTGGGCCCGGGGCGGGCGCGAGCCGCGCAGAGGCTGCTGGGAGCGGCAGGCCCCGCCCCCCGACCAGTGCGGCGCGCGGCGGGGCGGCGTCCGCCATCTTGCATCGCTGTGTGCTGCCGGTGCGGAGCGCTCCGGAGGGGCGAGCTCGCGTTTGCACGGCGCCGGGCGCCGGGCGTGTCCGCCGCGATGGGTAAGGAGGGAAAGGCGCTGAGAGCCGGCGGGTAGGGGCAGTAGAGGCTGCATCGCTTAGGGGACGGGGTGCCCGGTGCAGGCCGGTCTGCCGCTGGCTCCGGCGGCACTGCCCGCATGGCAGCTCGGTCGGGGCTGGGACGGGGTATCCGCTGCCTCAGGCAGGAGGGCTCTGCCGTCCTCCCCCTTCCCTGCCTTGCTGCTGGTGGAGGGGGCTTTCCACGCTTTCTGCTGGGGACGGATGAAGAGCGCCTCTCGTCGCTGTGTGTAGCCCGGGCGGGCGGGTGTCCGGCCTGTCGGGCTGACAGGTCAGGCGGTCCTGGCGGTCCCGGCCGGGCCGGTGCGAAGCCTGTGGGCAGCGCCCGGCCGGAGAGGGGGCGGAGGGACGGCGAGCCGCCGTGTTTAGTGAGCCTTCGGTAGACAAGAAGGAGGGGGAAAAGAAAAAGTAGTATGATCGGTGTTAGACTATGCACAACAAGTGTGTGCAGTGCAGGATGTGGTGGGTGGAGGGATTTAATGTTAGAGCGGGTGTAGTTTTGTAGCACAGAAGTGAAGGCTCGCGTGGATCTAGATGCAGACGATGTGAAACAGGGACTGCCAGACTTCTTGCCCTTACGATGTCTATATTCAACGCCTTGTGGTAGGATGGAAGCCATAAATGTCTCAGTTTTTCTTTTTAAAAACAGTTTCGATGGGACGTTCCTTCTAGTTGACCTTCTGTAACTTTTCAGAGAGGTGGTGACTGGGTTACTTGAAGAACGTGCGTTTCTCTTGTTCAGTCCATTTCTCGGCCCGACAGTTTCACTGGCACAACTAAACTAGCAAGGCTTGAATGATTGAGAAAGGGATGGTGTTCTAGGACTAGATAATCCAGTGGCATTGTTGGGAAAATAAAGTTACATGGCTGTTGCTAGAAATTTGCCTTAGGCAGTGGCACACTTAGCCTTGTTGTGCAGAGATGTCAGTAGTTTGCTTAGGTTCTTGTGAAGCAGATACTTGGGTGAGACAGGCTGCCGAGTCCCTGCGTTGGTGCCTTGATGTCAGCCTAAGTCTGCAGTCTGTTTTCCGCTCATACATAGCTTGTGTTTATGGCTTAGTGGTCCTTGGCACTGATGGTAAAAAAAAAAAAAAAAAAAAAAAAACAACCAAACGAAAACCCGAAAACAAATTGTCTCAGCATGGAAGTTGTCAGAGAATTGTGCATAGCTCAGGAGCTGTAGTTTACATGCTTTCTCCTTGTAGAATTCCAGAGGAGTGATAGTTTGTGTAGAGTTTTCTTTTTAACAGTTGTTTCTCAGACGAAGGCTTCAGTTCTAGCTTTATAAAAAGGCACCGTGCTATTAGCAACCTTTTCTATCTACTCCGTTTGATCATGCTGGTGACAGAATGGTGAACTATCACTTTTATCTTTCCACAGCTGATACACCTGAAATGACAGATTCTAATCTTCTAAATCCATTTAAACAACTGGTAATTGGAGTGAGACAATAATTTTGTTAGTTTAAAATGAAAAAGAGTATGCTTGTCTGTGTGTTACTGACCCTTAAATTACTTTCCTGCACACAGTTTAGAAGGAAAAGCACAGCCCTTAGATCCTGTTATGTTTGTGAGACAGTGAAAGTAAAGAAACAATGCCATAAGGTATTAAATGAAGCAGTAACTACTGCAGGTTTTCTTCTTGGGTTTATGTTTATTTGTAATATGTTCAATGTCATCTTTATGAGAGGAGGAAGGAATTTTTTTGCTTGCTTGCTGACAGAATCAAAATTTAGCAGCATAATGTCTTTTTAGCAGCTTTTTGTTTTTCAGTTAGCTTGTAAGATGCATAGTTTCTTTTTACAGTAGCTTATGTCCTATAATGCTGTACCTGATTCTTGACGTGAACTGAAGTTTAATCTGCAGTTTGGACATGCCTGTCTAGGCATAGGTTTTCTGTGGTTTCTGCATTAAAGATTTTTGTTGATGAACTCGATATTGCAAACAGATGCAGGAATATATAGTGACTGCTGTAGATATTTTCATTGTACAAGAGATGGCGGGTGTGACCTTTTGGAGTAATTTTGTATTTTTTCAACAGACAACATGGCAAGCCCAGGTAAAGATAACTTCAGGATGAAAAGCTACAAGAATAATGCACTTAATCCCCAAGAAATGCGCAGGAGAAGAGAGGAGGAAGGAATCCAGCTTCGGAAACAGAAAAGAGAAGAGCAGGTAAGCATCCTGGGGAGCTGTTCACTGTTCAGTGCCTGTGGAGCTATATTCAGGGGCCTGAAAGGACTTGAACAGACTCATCCTCTAGAGTGGAATCCAGGAGTGCCAGGTTGAATGTCTGTTTTCTTTGCATTTGTGGGAAGCATCAGGCACAGTTCTCAACTGAATAATAAAAAGATTAGTAGAAGCCCTTTTAAGTTACTAGGGCACACAGAGGAGAGAGCTGTGACTTTTAACATCAGTCCATAGTTTTATACATGTGAGACTAGACCAGAAGAACACTCATATTTCCAGTAAGAATTTGAAACCTTGCATTCTCTGCTAGAGCTGGGGTCAAATATGGTGTGTGAAGGGAGAAGATTATTTTCATCTTTGATACCATGCTTCAAATTGCCTAAGAGCTCTTCTACACCAGCTTAATAAAGTGGCTACCAGTTAGTGTCTCTGAACTATTATCCAAACTTCTGTTCTCATTGAATTTTTAGTGACCAAGTGTGTTGAACATTGTATTGTTTAATAGTTTGTCATAGTTCCTCTTCACAGAATGTTTAGTAGTTTCTTGCCAGGAAGGTAAGGAAGGTAGTTTGTTTTTCTGTTTGGTCTAAAGTGGATGACTTTGTCTCTCACAACCTGGAGAGTGTCCCAGGCTCTGGTGTACAGTCTCCTATGAGTTGGAATGCTTACCCTTCTACTGGGAAAGTGGTGCATGGAAAAAGGATTTCAATTATTTGGGCCAGAGGGGTAAGAGTCAGAAGTGGTGTGGTACTAGAGCACTTATCTCTGAATGGGTAATGCATTGCAGTTCCTGCTGAAAGTTTTGTTTACACATTTTGTAGTAAATGCTCCCTAAATAAATAATGAAAATAATGGGTGTTTCCTCTCCCATGCTGACTGTTGTAATTATGAGACTACTCTTATGGTCTGCTTGATCTTAGTTTGTTGGACTGGTGGTTTTCAGCTCTTCCTGACCTGAGAATGAGTTTATGCAGGGAGATGAGACTGCTTGTGCTCCAGAAGAAATGGTGACTGGTAGAAAGACCAAGCAAGTTTATACTTTTCAACCAAGAACTTCTGTGTTCTTGTTGAGCGTTGAGAAAGAATGGCTGGTCTTCCAAATGTGCAATATTGTTTCTTGTTCCTTTGTGGGTTTAAGTGGAATTAAGCCTTATTTGCACTCAGTATTCTGTAGTTGCTTTGTGTCCAGAATTACACCCAACCCATAATTTCATCAAACAGGGGAGAGAATGCCTTGGTTTAGGTTCCTGTTGAAATAGAGCTGGATGTAAACATGGAGTTGTTCTGCAGTTTTGGACATGTAGAACAATAGAAGCCTAGGTCTGTAGATACCTAGAGGGATAGAACGTCAGGATTTATTAGTGGTTTCATTATTATGCCTACAGGTAAAATCTTAGTCAATTGACTGAGAGCCTATAATTTCTTTCTAAAGGTAGAAATGTAAATATTCTTAAATTTGTTGATTACACTTGTTGTAAGTGTAGTACTGGAATAAAGATAAAAATTTAGGTTTGGTTTCTAGAAGAGAACAGGTCAATGTGAATGTTTTGCTTATATGCCAGAAAATGAAGAGGCACTCATTTAATATATTTTATTAAATACTACAGTGCTGGTATGTATTCTGAGCATAGACAGTGTGTGCAGCTAATTGTAGAGCAATTTTTGGACATAGTGAATGTTTAATGTTGCATAGTTCAGAAGTTCACCTTGAAGCTACACTATTTTTTTCTCTTCTATATGAAAATTATCTTTCTAGTTTAATCTTTCCTCAGCTAGGTATAAAATACAGGTGCTGCTTAGTGGTCTTCTGTAGAAGGGCAGAATGCAGTGCGCTGAAACACAAACATTGCCTCTGTGTTGGTGATTTTAGCCTATGAACTAAGGAAGGGGAAAGTAACTTGTAGAATACTGTTTCTTGTTTAAAATGCATGGTAATTATAAGGGATAAAAGACTGAAAGCAAAAAGATCTGTATCTTCTTCTTCTTGTGGAAAATATTATGGATCTTTATAACTAGCAAGAATCTATTCTGAATGTCTATTTTGAAGTGTTGCTGTGGAGTTTCTCAAGATACAGATATGATAGTTTTTCTCCTTTATGTTATCTAAATTTTTGTATAAAATTTCCCTTGTGTGGGTGAATAGGAAGGTGAATAGGTAAAATTCTTTGACTGGTATTGGTGGAAGCGTTTCTTGGAGTGTATGTCATCTGTACCCACACTTTGGTTACCCCCAACATCTCCCAAAAATGTCCCCTTTGTTCAGCTGTTTAAACGCAGAAACGTATCTCTCCCGGGAAATGAAGAATCCATGGTAGAAAGCCCAATTCAGGATCCTGATGTCAGCTCTACTGTTCCTATTCCAGAGGTAAATACTTCAGAGCATGTTTAGAATGTTATCTATTAGTGTGCATAGTACTACATTATAAGAAATCTTCCTTGCATTTTTAGGAAGAAGTTATTACTGTAGATATGGTACAGATGATTTTTTCAGATGATCCTGATCAGCAACTCACAGCAACTCAGAAATTCAGAAAATTGCTCTCTAAAGGTAGGTAAACATTGCCTGTTTTTTCTAGTTGTTTCCTTCTGTGTTATTATGAATTATACTTAGAGTCAGTTAATATT
The DNA here is from genome assembly GCF_047830755.1 of Zonotrichia albicollis. NCBI lineage: Eukaryota > Metazoa > Chordata > Aves > Passeriformes > Passerellidae > Zonotrichia > Zonotrichia albicollis. The sequence goes on along the minus strand of NC_133821.1, from coordinate 76,888,113 downwards.
TCGTTATGTTTTATTTTGAAATAAATTTTGCAGAAATTTGTAGTACTGTTTATAAACTGCCAATTCTCTTCTGACCTAATGGCTAAATACAGAAATCTTCATTATTTCAATGTTCAGTCTTTCAAAGTAAAAAACAAGAATGTTTTTGATTAAAGTGTCCAGGACAGTAACTAACTGCACACTAACATACCTAGAATAATTGTTGCAGTGATTCAGCTTCTCCTCCCATTCTCTCCTCATGGGAAAAAAAAATTACATGGCTGGCAAAGAAGAGTTGTAACTTGTTTTTGTTGTGGCTGTAAAACATGCAATCTTAAGGTGATGCTGGTATGTTTACAGCATGATGGGTAAGGGTGTGCTTGGTCTTTTAAAATGGCATCCAGTAGCCATAATTGCTCTTCCACCGACCTGAAGTGTTGTTCAGCTTGAGGGAAGAGTGTTTTGTGATGTTACTAACATGCAAATAGTAATAGTATGTGTTACTGTTATTATGTGTAACAGGGTGTACCACTTCTTAGAGAAGATCCTGCAAGTGAAAAGTTTGTAACTCCTTCTGGAAAGGAAAGGATTGAATGAAATTTCGATGAGATCTACAAATCATATTCATGGTCCTTGTCATACTGAAAAAGGAATTTATTTGGTCTTTTTACACAAATATGTTTATTTTTATTCCCTAGAGCCTAATCCACCTATAGATGAAGTCATTCAAAAACCGGGAGTAGTACAGAGATTTGTGAAATTTCTAGAGAGGAGTGAAAATTACACTTTACAAGTGAGTTCAGCTTGTACTGATTGGGGGTTTTGAATGGGATTAGAAACCCTCCATAAGAGCTTTGGAAGGCACATGTTTTGTTTGGTGGGGGTTTTGAATAACCAAATATAATTATTTTTCACCACTGAAGCCATATGTTTTCATTACTGCTGCTAAAAATGTGACTTGATTTTGTGAATTTCATAGTAGTCTTTAGGGTCATATATTCAGCTGGACAAAACGTTGGGTGTTGAAACAAAAGGTGTTCAAGAGGATTTACAGAGTGGTATATTAAGATTATCAGCAATGATGTGTCAGCAGAATCTGTCTGACTAAGTGTTGAATATATTGTAGTACTTTTCAGCTAAAATCTTAGGAAAAAATACAGGAAACTGACAGGCTTGTTTGAAATCCTTTTAGAAAATCATTGAGAAAATATCTAATTAATGGTAGGAGTAACTAGTTCTGTCTGCTCCTCTGTGGGAGTAGCACTTAAACCTTGTGGACATTTGTTCTAGAAGAATTAACTTAGTATTGAGTAAATAAAAGGTATCTAGTACTAATAATAGTGTCACTAGTTAATAGTGACTCAAAATCTTTCTTAGTTCTGTAAACCAAAATCTAAAAATAATGTAGTTACCGAAAGTTCTTACTAAATCGAGATTTTGTCAATGCCAGGTTTTTTATTGTGTAGAGTACTATAAAAATAACTGCATATCAATGGAAAGGAAATAAACTTGGAGAATGCACCTCTGAAACTCTTATGTCAAACTTCATGTCATGATTTTAAGTTTTACTGTTGAGTGGTTTAACATGGTTATGTTTGTGTTCCTCAACAGTTTGAAGCAGCTTGGGCTTTGACAAACATAGCATCTGGAACTTTCTTACACACCAAAGTTGTAATTGAAACTGGAGCTGTTCCCATTTTTATTAAGTTGCTTAGTTCAGAGCATGAAGATGTACAGGAGCAGGTAACTGTCTTCTTGAGCGGTTTTTCTAACTACTTAAAATTCAGTTATGAATATCTCTTTTGGGGTGTGTGGGGTTACAGAGGCTTTGACCCCCATTTGCCTACTAGCTACTTGATCTGCCTGCAGGAAGATAAAAATTTACTGTCACTATTTTTTCCCATCATGGATTTTTTTTCTGTTCTGTATTATTTGCTGTAAAAGGTATAGAATATGTGTAAAAGTTGATTTGCAAGTATGTATAAATTCACTCGGATGCTTTGCATTTTAAGGCAGTGTGGGCTCTTGGGAACATTGCTGGTGATAATGCAGAATGCAGAGACTTTGTTTTGAACTGTGGAATATTGCCACCTCTCTTAGAGTAAGTATTGTAAACTAATACTATAATATATTGTATGTGTATCAATAAATGAAAACTTCAGCTTAGAATTTACTTGCAAAGAATATAAGTTTTTATCTAATTTGGGAATCATATCAATATAATAAGAAGCAATTTAATGTTTTGGATTACATGAGCTTCATGCATATCTTTAATTAGTTCATGACTGAAAGCTTTTCTATGTTTTCAAAAGGAGGGAAGTGTTACTTCACAGGTATGAAATTTCTGTATTGTGCCAACTTGATGTTGTCAGATTTCTGAATTTTCTGGGGTGCAAGACATACTTTGATTCCCTCTTGTAGGTTTCCATCTGCCTAGGAATGGGCTGTTTTCTCCACTGTTGTTCAGTAGTTCCAAGCTCTAGTCTTCCTATTTGTCTGTTTGCTTGCTGAGATGAGCTGACAGAATAGTTGTTACATGAGCTGTATTCCACAAGATTTATCTTCACTAGGAATATCATTCCAGCATTTACTATGTGCTTACCATTGTATTTTTATCACAGGGAAAAATTTGCGCAAGACAAATGTTACTCCATTTGTTACCACTTAAAGTAATAAAATGAAACATTTGTAAAATAGCTTAAAATAGCAGGGGAGAACATGATTACCTTCACCAAGGGCTTAAAGAACAACATTTTAGACATTTTGTTATATACCTGATTTTTCAGGTGCTGAATCTTTCATGTTCTATTTAGCAAAAGCAGAATTTGTTAATTTTTTTACAGGAACTTTCAAGTTTCAGCTTTTAATGGAAGTATTTTTATTATTATTAATTGCGTTTTCTGAATGAAAACATCAAAGTTCATTTCATGCAGGGTTGCGTCTCCTAGCCCCTTCTAAAGACCCTCAGAAAGGTTTGGTTGAATGATCTTTCATATAAGCAATTGTTTACTTTATATGCATGTATGTGATTTGGGAATGAGACCTCCCAAAATTATGCAAAATAATCTCAGATTCAGTTGATTTTAAGAAAATAGTTGCAGCATGTAAGATATGAAGATAAATAAATTTAAACTAGTGATCAATAATAGAATTTCACTTCTTTATGTGATGTTCTTTTGGTAACAATACCCAGAAAAATAACTATTTTTTAATAAGAAATTACTTTTTTTCTTGTTGCTTCACACAGATTGTTAACAAATTCAAATCGTCTTACAACGACTAGAAATGCAGTCTGGGCACTCTCAAATCTTTGCAGAGGAAAGAACCCACCTCCAGACTTCAGTAAGGTATAATAAAGTAGTAATTTTGAGAAATCAGAAAGCTAAAGAATATTTATGTTTGTAATATATTATAAAACAGAGTCTTTGAATCTGAATATAGACATACTTTTTATGTTTTTAATGTCATCACACAGTCTTGACCATCTGTTGTATCTGTGAAAAATCATCTACTTTGGCACTGATCAGCAATAAAATCATATCACTTAAAAACTTGAGACTATAATCTGGTGCAAATAGTCATACACTGGTGTGAAGTGATGGACAAATTACACATTCAGCACTAAACCATGTGGGACTGTATTTTCTCCAGAACTGTTGTAGAGAATGTGAGTTATAGTTGAAGCTTCCTCAATTTTTTTTTGTTGTTCTATGATTGTGAGTGCATGCTGCATGAATAAAAATTTGATTTTCCTGCTCTGTCAGATGGAGTTAAATCAGACTATGATGACAGAGCCTATATGCTCTCCCCATTTTTTTCTTTTCTCTAGTATGGGGCTGTAAAGACTCTAGAGACTAGTAGGACTTCTAGCTTTTTTTCAGTATGAAATTAATTTCTGGTAAGGTTAATGACTTTAAAAAAGATTAACACTGGATATTCTGGCAGAAAAGACTGAGTTTAAACAATCATTAAAGTTAATCTAAAGAGAGTTTTACCTCATGAGTTAGTAATTACTAACTAGTATTTATTACTACTTATTAATTCTTAAAAAAATAATAACAAAAAGGGGGGATTTCTTATGTTTGTTAATTGATCACCTCACAATGACTCTGCCTAACCTATATCCTTTACTAGTGTTTTGTTCTGGTAGTGAAAAACCAAGATTTTTTGCTGCCTGAATACAAAACCTCACAGGAAGAGGATGCCCTATAGGCAGCTGCTTTTTGCCCTTTGCAATAGCAGCAGTTGGACACATAATAGAGACTGAATTTGCATAACCCATGTAGGGTAAAGAATCAAGTTCTACAAAGAATATGAAATTCCCAGGCTGTGCAGCAGTCATCTGTCAGTAAGATGGTCTAGTTCACTTGGCTCTGTGCAGAAGTTAGAGATGAAGGCCAGAGGGTACAGTGGCAGTGAGAACTGAAATGAGACGTTGTTTGTTTCACCAGTACAGTGAATGTAGGGTGCTGTGGTGCTGTGTGAGTTACTCTAGGTTGGTTATTACAAATAACTGCCACTACTTCTGCAAAGCCAGCCAAAAACCCCCAAAAAAACATAAAACAACAACCCAAGCTTTTATTACTTAGAGATTCTGCTTCCTGTATGATTAAAAAGCATCAGCGATTCCTGTAAAAGCAGATGATTTTTTATTTAAGCTGAACAAATATATTTAATACAGTACCTCTCAATAAATAGGCTGTGATTCAGAATTTATCCAATTTGCTGGTTTGAATTGGATATCTGGTTTAATTAGAAAGTGTTCCACTTGGGTCCTCATTCATTAATGACCTTTTGTACCTGAGCAGCAAATAGTTTTGCACATTTATGCCTTTGCAGAGTGTTCTCTGAAACTTGAAAAGTATGGAACACCTAATTTTATGCAATATTTTTCTTTAACCTAGGTTGCTCCTTGCTTAAATGTTTTATCAAGACTGTTGTTTAGCAGTGACCCGGATGTATTAGCAGATGCTTGCTGGGCCCTCTCTTACCTTTCAGATGGCCCCAATGATAAAATTCAGGCTGTTATTGATTCTGGAGTGTGTCGAAGATTGGTAGAGCTGCTTATGTAAGTCTTCTTCTCACCAAATAAATGTCTTATAGTACTGTTAATGTTAAAATTAAGCTGTGTTTTCTCACCTGATGTCTTAATTTACTTTTATGGAAAGTGATGAACATGAATTGAGTCTGAAATCTTTTAAGCTGCTTGCTAGCTTGCTTGGCTCCTGCAATTATTCCTGACATTGACAGTGAAAAAAGTTTTCTCCAAAGTATTTCCTTATATTCCTTGAAATTTAATGTGGGAATTCATATACATGAAGGAATAGAAGGGCAAAGACTGAAGACCAATGTTGAATTGTAAATTAATTTATCTTTTTTTTTTAATATATATTTATTTCACTGTTGTACTTTCCTTTCTAGGATGTATAATTGCTTTACAGACAGTTCTTGGACTCAGTGAAGTCCAGAGGCTGGCTAGAGCCATTTTTAAACTGTTCCAGTATATTTGGCTTATGGTTCATTATTTTCCTGGAAAGGGAGACTAAATCCCCGTGTTCACATGGGACTGCAGAGTAGGTCTGGGATAGTAGTTCCCAGCACAGACAGCTCAGCACACTTCCCTGTGAAAAGCTCGTTTTGATAGCTGTCAGCACAGAGAAGATTGCTTTCTCTTCCATAGAAGCTCTAGGACAACTCTGTTATTTCCTTCCCCCACACATCAGGCAGCTGAATATGGACTAACAAAAGGGGTAATTTTGCTTACAAAACACAGTAAACTTCAGTATACACCTCATAACACCCCCTCTGTTTCTGTGGCTATTGAACGACACATGTTCCAGTATCGTATTTAATAATACTTGAGCTGGGTGAAATGGATCTGCTGAGCAGAGTGCTCCAAGTTGTGTTGTTCCATAGAGGTGCTCAGTCTTTGAATCAGCAATTCAGTTGTGGGGTTGTAGTAGTCAAATTTGGCTAAACAGGGAAAGTGCAATTAGTAATACGGTGTTTTTGAGAACTAAATACTTAGCATCTGAAGTAAGCCCTTGTTTGCTGAAAATGCAAAATTATTGTTTTAACACTTGGTAATATCAAGCAATATAATATTTGTCTCCAGGCATAATGATTACAAGGTGGTATCCCCTGCATTAAGAGCAGTTGGAAATATTGTTACTGGCGATGATATCCAAACACAGGTAAGACTAGTTGATTTAAGAAAAGTTATTTGGCAAGACAGAATTTTGTGAAAACTTTAACAAAATACATGTCCAGTACAGGTATCTGCATATGTCATTGAAAGAGGCTTTCTAGAAATCTGTGTTGTTGATTTGATAGTTTAAGCTCCTGTTTTAAGCATCAAGTTAATACAAGAATGAACTTTTTTTTTTTTTTTACAGCATTGTGTATAAAGGATTGCCTAGTTTCTGTATAGTACTTTGACTGTTGCTTTTTTTGTTTTTTGGATTTTTCCCCTTCCTTTCAGGGGGTTCAGTTACTTATTATGGTTCCCCTTTTTCAAGTCTTAAAGCAGTCAAGGTTTTCACTTCTAAGCTGTGCTTATACTTAATTTGTCCATGAATTTGTATGTGATAGTCTTACTGATGTAATTTATTCTAAAGATCTATTTTATTAATTTTAGACAATGGCATTGATTTTGAAGTAATGCAGGAAATAGGAAGACAGGTCCTACTTTAAAAATAATTGTCTCTAAAAGGCTGGCAGTACTAGTGTAAACAGAACATCATGAGAAATGTTACCTGCATGATTTGTGAGCCCTAGAGAAAAGGATTTTGCTAAGGAATTAAATGAAAACCTTATCTCTTAAAAAATTAACAAATAGCTATACAAATTAGATGTGCATTTGTCAGTCATTTTGACTTATTCATATTTTAGCCTTAAGCAGCCTTATTTAGTTTTGCTATTGTCAGTCTTTTGGTCTGAATTTAATTGAAGGCAGATTCTTTCAAATTGCTGGATTGTCTGATCACACACTACAGCATTGAACACTTTAATTTTGCAGGATATGGCACTTTGTATAATATAAATGTGTTGCAAGATCTTTTGAAGTCCTCTGTAAAATGCTTTTATATATGTATATTGCACAGGGCTATATATAGTACAACTCAGTTTTCAATTTTTTAAATTATTTTAGGTGATTCTAAACTGCTCTGCATTACCGTGTCTCTTGCACTTGCTTAGTAGTCCCAAGGAATCTATCAGAAAAGAAGCATGCTGGACTGTTTCTAATATAACTGCAGGAAACAGAGCTCAGATTCAGGTAAAGCCTGGGAATTTGTTACTTGGTTGGTTTTGTTTTCATTTTACTACTTGATTTTCCTGCACAAGATGTAAATGGATAGTGCACTGACTCTGTATTACTTGTTTTAGTCCTAACTGTCTATAATTTTACCTAACCTAAATGGTTTCTTCTAAACTTTGAGATATTATTTTAAATAGAAATAGCTGTCACAATTTCTACTACATATTTGTCCAGTGAAAAGTGAATTAGTTTATAAATGGTGAATATTTTGCTTGGATAAAAGCCCAACATGATGTCACCAGCACTGAGTTGTATTGTTGTGGAAACTACTGCATCCTGAGTATTGTTTCAGTTGACTGGAGCTATCTGAAAGATTGTTCTGATCAATAAAAATGAGAATCCTGAATCAGAATACATATTCCAAAATTATTTTTTCCCCTTCTGCTTCAATCAGAAACGAAAATGTTACTTCCTGATGTAACTTAAAACATGTAATAAAATCTCCAATTACAGACATAGTCTCTCAATGGAGTCCACAGGACCTCAGTAAAATGGAAAATTTTGTTCTGAGGCTTGATCTTCATTTCAAAAACTCAGGATGCATTGTATGATTTTAAAATGGGCCAATCCAGTAAGCTGGGCTCTGCCCACCGGAAACAGAAATAAAAAACCCGAGGTTTTCTGATGGCCACTGCTGTGCAATGTTGGAATAGTTCTGAACTTCACTTTAGCATTTATAGGTTGTATGGCATCATCTGAACAAAATATTCTTTGCTTTAATATCAGCAGGCATCACTAATTCTTGTACTTAAGGCTCTAAGTGTTCTGAAATCTTTATTAATGGTTGTAAAATGTTACAATTTCATCTCTTAGGCTGTTATAGATGCAAATATTTTTCCAATATTGATTGAAATTCTCCAAAAAGCTGAATTTCGCACCAGAAAAGAGGCAGCGTGGGCCATAACTAATGCAACGTCAGGAGGAACCCCTGAACAGATCAGGTGAGTTTGTGTGTGTTACTATTTTTTCTGCTTAAGGATCTTCTATGGGGCATATGGATTTCTGCATTTGAATCTTGACAGTCATAGCAACAAAATCCTAAACATAGCCTCATTTCCTTGAAAATCCAACTTGAAAATGTAGAAATTCAGAAAAATCGAAGTCCATGCAACAAACTTCATAATTATTACTACTTTTTTTCAGGGGTGTTGCACCTAAGGGTGCAACAGGCTTATCTTCTACAGCTGATATTACATTGTCAAACACAATTGGAATAGCTAATGAACAGTTTCAGTGTTTGAAAATGGAAAACTGGGGGTTTCTTTAGCAAAGGGGTTTCTTTAGAAAACTTGTGCAGTGGGATTGTATATTGGGGGACAGACTTCAGCGATTTTAGTTGTTTATTCATGTATTTTAACTTCACTATCACCATTATTTTAAAGCAGGTGTCTAAACTTGCTCAGAACTGAGTTTAATCAAACTTTTATTGTCAGTAGCTATTTATGTGCTGCAAAGATAGAATAAAATACTCTCTGGTTTCTCTGAATACTGTAGAATAATGATCACTTTGAATCAGTAGCTGATAATTTGATTTAAAAGTTACTGTATTATATGAAAGCCAGAACTGAAAGTGATGTGACAACTTTTCCAGCGTATTTGGGAGATCTGTTGCAAGATCTATGTTCTCTTTTATAATGTAACTAATCCTGATTTTCTTACAACCACTAAGTGTTATCAGAGGGATAACTGGGATAACAAAGTGTCTTGTTTCTTTGAATCTCTTTTAATTGCTTACTATGCAACATTTGCTTATAATGTAACATTTCAAAATCTAGCATTTTAAAAATAAATTTTAATTCAGGATCTTCAAATGGTAGATGTGCATATAATACCATAGCAATGACTCTTCATCAAAAATACATTTATATTACTAGTGTCATGAAGTTTTAGTCCTCCTAATGTCCTCAGGGTACTACTGCCTAACTGCAGGATAGTTTTAAACCTCTGAATTAAGCTGTATTTAGGGGAAACATTGCTGTCATCATTTTACTTACATGCTAGAGAAGCAGGGACACTGGTTATGACTTGTGAAAGTTCATACACAATTTTTTTTCAAAATTGTGAAAAGGAGTGGGATACTCAGAATCCCAATATTTTTGTCTTTGTATTTACAGTTGTATCCTTCTCTTTATAGTAGGTGATGCCAAAATCTTAATGGACTGCTAGTGTGGACTGTGTTAGCACAGAACAGTTCCCAGTGTTCTTACATGTATCTAATGTGTTTACTTGATATTTTTACCACGAGAAAAGTTGAACTGCCTGAGAATATAAATTCATGATATTTTTTTTCTTTTATATTAAATTAAACCTATCTGAAGATTGTAGTAAAAAATTTTAAAGGACTACAGATTTCACACTTCAATTAGGAATACACACATTCATGTTGTTTTATTAAGATAAGTTGTAATATTTATTTCATGATGGGCTAAGCTTCTCTTTGTATTCTTGCATGTTTTAGAAATTCTGTTGCTTCAGCCACTTTTTTTAGCAAAAGTAAGTATTTATAGCAATAGACTGGTGGTATGTCAGAATAAATGTTCTGGGTTATCAGTTCTTTTCCCCTTCCTCTGTTTTGTTTCTGTTACAAAGGTATTTGGTAGCACTAGGTTGTACCAAGCCTCTTTGTGACCTCCTGACTGTGATGGATTCAAAAATAGTACAGGTGGCTTTAAATGGACTTGAAAATATTCTGCGTCTTGGAGAGCAAGAGTCAAAGCAAAATGGAATCGGCGTTAATCCTTACTGTGCCCTCATAGAGGAAGCCTATGGTAAGAACACACTTCTTGTAAAACTGCATACCTGAACTTCCTTATTCCAGGCTGTAAAAACAAGACCACTGTGAGTCATTTTGAAATTTGCTGGTAAGTTTTAATACAAGAATTACTCCAAGCAGAAGTAGACATAAAGTATCACAAAGTAAGTAATGTTACATTTAGGGGAAAGCGGTTAAATGCAGAAAACATCTGGGTGTTTGTCTGCAGACAGTTTAAATGTCCCTCCAGAGAAACATTCTCAGAAGGGTTTAATACAGGTGTCCCAGTCTATTGGAACCATGCTTTGCATACATTTATCTGCCATTCCTAAATACAGTTTTTGATACATGGTCCTGTCTGCTACAGTTTCATTACCAACAGGGATGTAAGATCAGGGTTTATTTAATTGATACTGAAGTTGGATTACTTTTTAATATAGTAAATATAGTAACAGCAAAATCAACTGCAGGTCATAAAACAAAATAAGTTTTTACTTTTGCAAGTATTTTGTTTAGTCCCTTATACAAGTTCTTGAATTAAACCTCTATATAATGGCATTCTAATTTGTGGAATCTCATGACTGGCTTCTTTTACAATTGGCTTATAATGAAACTGATGTTCTTTTTGGAGAATTGCCTTTTTTGTAGCTCTGACAAAACAAAATTGTCAGACATTTGTATTTCAGAAACTGCTAGTAACTAATAGAACTGTAATCCTAATTGACCACGTTGCATCTGATTAGGTGGTGCTAACTTTACTGTAAAGTTGTCTTTACATCTGAATTCTGTTACTGAGTTCACTTTTTTAAATCAAATGCATGCTTGAAGAACTTAACAATTAAATGCATAAGAGGAGTAAGTACTGAAGACTATAGTGGAATTTATTGTATTACAGATTCTGTCCATTCATAATTTTAAGTATTGACTCTCTAGGCTCTCTTCTTTTCTTTAGCACTTAAGCATAGGTTGCTGAAGCTGTAGAGTGTAAGTTCAAGTAAGGAAAACAGCTGATTATATCACCATCATTGCTTTGGCCTCTGCAGTCACCAGAAGGGTTCATTTGAGCTCTTTCTAATCCAACCTAAGTGGAAACAACATTACCTTAAAAACCTAAACAGAAATTTTATATTAATCTAACTGCCTAAGCACTAGCACTTAATCTCATCTCCTTTGGCTGAATTATGTCCTCTACTTGCAAAATTATAAGCTTTCCAAAAGGTAGTATCTTTAAATCTTACAATTAATTAAAAAAAAGATACCAGACTGTGCCTAGTGACTGCCCCATGAGTGGAGATAGAATTTAGAGTTGGGGGAGACTTAAGAGTGGAACAACAGAAATTGGGATATTTGTTTAATTGAAATGCTTCTAGTTTAGTTTTAAAATGAGTTTGGACAGCAGAAAATGAAGACTAGAAATACATCAGTTAGGAAATTAAGAACCAGTGATATCAAATTAATTGAGGTGACTTGGGATTGCATCTTTTGTTTTAAGAAGTACTGTTATACTATAAGCTTTTTCTATTTGAATTCATCATTCATTTAAGCAACTATATTTTTGAAAATTTTCTATTTTGAATTTAGGACTTGATAAAATCGAATTTCTTCAGAGGCATGAAAACCAAGAGATCTACCAAAAGGCTTTTGAACTCATAGAACATTATTTTGGTGTCGAAGAAGAGGACTCTAGTATTGCACCTCAGGTGGATGAAAATCAGCAGCAGTTTGTGTTTCAACAGCAGGAGGCTCCAATGGAGGGGTTTCAGCTCTAAACTACTGAAGTGAATATAAGCATAAAATTTAAACACTTGTATGGTTTGGGTTTTTTTTTCTCAGAGGTCTTTTCTTTATGGCCAAAGTTAGAGGAAAAGCAGAATATGTTTTACAGAAATAGATGAAGAAACAGCTCATGCACTTTTATATATTGTGTTACAGACAACTGTTCTCTGTTTTGTATTTGTTTTCTTCATCATCTCTTATGTACAGAAAAAAACTGTGAGTAATCATGTCTAAAAGCATTAAATGTGATTTAACAAGAACTGTTTAGCTAAGACTTGGTAGGATTTTAGGTAGTAGTTCTGAATTTTTTCATGTAGTCTCAAACTTCATATCAGCAATACAGTTACTGACAGTTGAATTTTTGGCAGTAGGCTTGACTTGCCCAGTTTCTATCAAATCTACCTCTTGTATTGAAGCAGAAACATTGCTTCAGAACTAAGGCATGAAATGAAGATGAGCTTGTAAGAAGCTGAATTGGAATGTGAAAAATATTTATTTAAATTGTGAAACTTTTATGCATTACTTACTTTACAACACACTGTTGGAATTTATTTATAAAATGTATTTAAAGACGTAATAGATATAAATATATAATGCTAATTACCTAATATAATATTGAATATATGAAAAAGTACTTTCTGAGTTACGGGGGAAGAGGACTATTTCAGAGGTTTTCAAATTGGAATCAGCAGAGACCTTGCTGGTCATTAGATGTTGGCTCTGTAATGAAAGCTGCTAAATGGCATTACAAGTCAGCCACAACTGCAGTGCTTTGCAGTGGAAGCAGCCGCTGCAGTTACCACAAGAAAGCTGCAATTAGGACTGACAGAAGGGTGATGTGCACCAATCACCACGCTGATGTTTTAGAGCTGTCTTCTGTCAAGATGTGGTAACATCACTTTAGTTTGAGAAACATTGCAATGTTTGCCTTTTAGTACAATAGCTTCTTAAAAGTTTAGACAGTAGGTGTTGTTTTTTGACCAAGTGCGCTACTGCCACTTGAATTGTTCCTTAGGTTAATGAATTTGGTTTGCTTTTGGTAAGACGATAGAAATACTGCAGTGAAAAATGAATAGTGAATCACACCAGTTGAAGGAAAAGTTTGTTGTACTGTAAATAGCATTAAGTATGTGGACACCAAAACTAACTAGAAGTTACTGTCATCTAAGTATTTAGGTTCTACAATATATAGTGTTTGCTGTTAAACACTAAAAGATACAGAATTCTAATATTTACGTTAACAATTTTGAGTACAGAAAAATGTATGCTCTGCTTTGACTTGCATATAGGTAGTGTTTCTGGTGTATTAGTAGTGTATCTCATTTGGAGAAATTAATACTTTGGGTTAACTCTGAAGTATTGCTATTTTTTATTACCTGTAATTAATGTATTAACATCAAACTCCTGGGTTAAGTGAAATCTGTGACATATGAGAGCATTTCATGCTTCATAAAAGGCTGCAATTCTAACTTCAAGTCACTTACCCATGGCACTGTGCTTGTCACTAAATAATATTTTAATGCACTGAAAAATACAGGTTAAAGGTGGTATCATTTACAGTACCATTTTATATTTAGAATTTTTTTTACATGCAAGTTGATTCTAAGATGTTTCACTTTGATGTTACAGCAATATATTCTATATTGTAATTGAATGTGGGACTTGAAGTGGATTTTCTAAATTAATGGTCAGTTTTGACTAAGATATAAATGGGAGGGAAGCAACTTCCCTTTGAGGTCTTTTTAGTGGAAGATAGAAGTGTAAGAAGTGTATATAGGAGTGCTGTTACTTTATGAACTCTGAATAATGAGATATTTTAGCAAATGACACTTTAAACCTAGATTTGTACAGCATACAACAGTTTTGAATAGTGTGATAATATTGAGTACAGCTGCCAAATTTTCATATAATGTTAGGTGATTGTACTTACGCCCTTTTTACTCTCATAGTTTTAGGTTTTCATACACCAACCCTCATTCTTTCTCATGATCTCCCAACTGCACATCTACCACAGAACAGGGTAACAATCATGGAAATCTACCAAGGTTACTAGCAAATGCTGAATTTCAGTGTTCTAGTGTAAGAGAAATATTCAGGTAACAGGGTATTCCTTTGTTTCTAAGAACCTTGTGTTGATAACAACCAGCTGTGCCTGCTTTTTATTTGGAGAACCCTGTAAAACTACATTTATAAACCTCTCTTATTTAAACCAAATCTCAACTATGAAAATCTTAATTAAAAGACTTGAAAATTAAGAAAAGAGGGGAGATTTAAAGTGTTACATTTGTTTTGAAAGAATGTTTTCAGTGTGGATATATATTCTATCTTGTGGATGGTTAGTGACTGCACTTTACACATTTAGACAAACTATATTTCATGCCTCTGATAGATTTAAATGGAATAGTTTGAAAGGGGACTAAAATTGATGGACTTAGGATTATGAAAATCTTTATTTAAACTCAACATTTGATTTACCCTGATATTGTTAAAAAATAATAATGAAAATTGTTTAAAGGATGGTCTGTCCTATTTTATCACTGGGTTTATATCATGCTTTGTCAGAAGCACATAAATGAACAAAATAAAACCAGAGATTATGACTTAAGGTCAACTCCGGTGTACTTATTTGCAGGTAGGGGCATGATTATGATGATACCTAAAGAGATGAAACTGGTATGGAGAGGGAAACAAAACTGTGATACGAAAATCTCTAAGTTTGGCATTTTATATGCAATCTGAAGTGCCCCATCAGTTACAAAGTCTTTTTAAAAATGCAGGGGTTTGGGTTTAATTAAAAGGGTACCATTTGTTATGCTTAAATGTGAATACTAACTAACTAATCTATGCAATTATGCAGAGCATAAAGTTTTTTTTTATTAGTTCCCTACTCTTGTTACACTGAATCATATCTAATTTTTTCATCATTGCACTTTCGTCTGAGGATTGGTTCATACAGCTTTTTAATTTTCTAGTATTTGCTTTACACACTGTTCATAGCAGCAATCAGAAAATAGTAATAATGTTGGAACAGAAATGTTTGCTGTAGAACAAGTTTGCAACTGGAAACTATTTATTGTTGGGCCTGTCTTTAAAAAAGTAGTAAAGATGCACTATTGTCTTTCCTCCATGGATAATCTCAGTAGGTTTGAATTTATTAAATTGTACAGCTGAGGATTTTTGTTATAAGTCTGCAAATTGATACGTGGACCTAAACTGTGACCTCAGGATTTCACTGAAATCTGGAATGAGAAATTCTAGTTACTTATGGCACAATGTCTTGCATATATAATGTCAGAAATCTAAATTACCTGTATTAACAGACAGTAATAGTGCATCTTTAAGTCCAGGCCAAAGGCCCATTACTGTAACAGAACACATATAAGTAGTATGCAATATTATGGAATGTAAAAATCTCCAAATACCATACAGAAACCAATAAAACCTATTTTACAGATGTTTACTGTATTTATTTAGTGATTCAGTAAGTGTTGCTTCTTAAAGCTAAAAAATGCAAATACCATTTTGAATACAGCATTGATGCCAATGAGTTCCAAGTGGCAATTTGTGTACTGAAAAACTGCGCTGTCACCAGACAGAAAACTTCTTGGGTGTAAATATTTTGTGGTTATCTAACCAAAGGTATCTGACATTCTTAGGAAACTACCTCATCCCCTTTAAAACTAATTACTGCTTTTAATCATATACAAAACATTCTAAATAGCTTTAATTATATGCAACAAATATCCTGAATATCTTCCTAATGAAAGAGCCATTCGCTTTCTTTTTGTGATGCTGTAGCTGCCCTTACTGGCTCTAGGGTGTGCATACTACAGTTGTCCATTTAGGGGTGAAACTCACTAATAGCTCTCAGCAGCAGTTAATGTTGCTCTTCCAAGGACATTCAGATTTCAGACGAAGTTACTTGGTCTTTGCCTCCGCGGCCAGCGCAGCCTCCTCCCGCCACTTGGCCTTCTTTGCCAGGTTCAGGCTCGTTAAGGACTCGTGACGTGCGGCAGCCTGAGGAAGTAACAGTGTAGGAGTAAGGGTGCACCCAGGGAAAGCTGCCCAGCCTCAGGAATGGGCAACAGCCACTTAGAGTGCTGGGGGTGACAGAGACTACATTAGCTAAAGCTTGAGCAGCTCTCAGCTCCTGCTCTTGGTTTTCACAGAATGCCATTATTTTAAAGTACACTACATGGTCACACCTCACCTTCTTAGCTGAGGCAATCACCGCAAAGCAGGCAATAATTGAGAGCCCAATCATGATGTAACAGGCTTTAACTCGAGCTTTGTTTCTTGCCTTGTCTAGCATCTCTGGCCTGCAATTACAGTAGTTGAATTGAGTCATTAAAAAAGGCAAAGTATCTCTTCAAAGTATTGCAGACATAACATCACAATTAAAAACATAAATATAGAATTAACTTCTGAAACAAGCATCTTCAGCTTGCTGCAGTTAGTTATGTACTAGCCATTTTCTGATCCTAATCCATTTCCCATGGCAAAGCAACATTAATGGATTTAGACTGTTTTGGGTTTTTTTTAAGCTGGGAAAAACATTGCTCAGGCAATAAATGTTTGCTTTTAATGCTTGGGATAAGTACACAAGAAATCACACCCTAAATTCTATAAACAGTGAAAATTGAGTGGGGTTATCTGTTTAAAACAGATGGAGTTTACCATGTATATGTGGTGTTGGATGGAGTAAAAGTAAGTTCCCTTTATTCAAAGTTAACTTTAGAAATCAATTACTGCTGTATCTAACCTGTTCAAATGGTGTTCTGTAGGCTAAGGACTTTACATCCTTGGATTGTTGATTAAAGCAGAGTTAGTACTATTATAAGTTAAAGGTTTAAGTTCTTTATTAAAGCAGCAGCTTGACAGAAAGTGGGCAGCTGATGTCAGCCACCTTGCTATTTCAGGAACGCACACCTAAACAAGAACAAGCTACAGGATTGTTTTTGCTGGTCATCAAAGGCAAAAATAGTGAAAATGCTGTCCTCTGTTTGGCAGTAGTCAGTGCAAAGGAGGCATTTTACATCCCAGCAATCTGCTTTGGTACAGCACCCATTTCCACCCTCTCTTCTGAGCCAGGAGCATGGCCCTGGGGAACCAGCAGTAGAGGAAATCATGAAAATTGTCCCAAAACCTTCAGCTAAGTTTTTCCAAGTCAAACATTATACTTTAGAGCACAGTTTTTAAGACATTCATAATAATACTGGCTGTGCACCATTTTCCTTTCATAAGTCACCATGGGAATGCTTTATATATATATGGATAGACAGATATATTTGTAAGATATAAGTACATGTTTTATACGTATGTATAAACCCAGAACTATGTGTGTAAAAAGAATAGTTTCATAAAGAATTGATTTTGTGTTCTATGTGAACATGTTGTAATGCTCTCTTTCCTTCAAAAAACATTTGGATTTACTTTGAAGAGTAACATGGTGGGATGGGGCAGAGCTGGGGCTTTGACAGTGCCCATGAAAGCCTGGACCAAGGCGGGTGCTGCAGTGCTTTGCTCTAAGGTTCGGTGTGGTGGAAGAGGACAGGCGCCCTGGGTGGCAGTGCTGTACCAGCCCCTCCTTGCCCACGCACACAGGAGGGGCACGTTGAGCACATTCTGTTTCTTGCAGGTGACTGACTAACAATGCCTGCAGTTCTAAGGAGCTGCTTCTGGTTTGTACAATGATAAAAATCATCTTCTAAACAAGCTGCACATCAGACTGGCACGTAGGATCATTAATCCAATAATCCATTTGTGGCAACAAAAGCAAAACCGTAAATGTTATTAGTCTGATGTATTAGCCTAATTATATTTCACAGTGCACTAATTGAAACTCCTCTGAGGCAAATTTTCACTTTCTCCCTGCTTTCTGCATCTGCTTTAAGGAAAACAGACAATGTTCTTCCCTAATTGCATATTAGGGTCTTTTCTATTCAGTCCTTAATCAAGACTCCAGGCAAACCTCTGCTGAAGTGAGCAACAGCCAGGGCTTTAAAAAAATCCCAAAGAAACCACAACAGCCTTGAAAAAAGCCTGCAGATTTGTTTCATTGTACAAACAATGAAATAAATTGTACAATCTTCAGCAGTTAGGTTGTGTTCACACCTTGAAATTCTTTGTTTGACAAGTTAAAACAGTGCCACAGTTGAGCCTCAATTACTAACAATCAACTACTTCTAGTATATTACTATTTACAGTATTATATAGTGTAGTATAGTCTTACAGTTCTAAAAATACTTTGCTTACCCAGAAAGCACAGTGGTAACACTCACCTGCCAGGCCAGAAAGAAGTGATTTTTGTGCATGTGTCTGTATGACTGACAAATGTCACATCTTTATAAACATCTCCTGACAACCTGAATAGCATTTACAGCTCCTGAGACATGTCTGAACCTTCCTCTAGAGAAAGATGGTGAAACTAACAGTGCAAGATAGGCTAAACTGTCCAGAAAGCCACTGTGCAGCTCAGCAAACTCCAGTGAAACTGTCAGGAACCAGCAAGAATAGGCAGAGGTTGTACCTGTTGCTTTACACAGCTCTGCACACTGTTTATTCTCCACATATCACCCAAGGCACGGACATACTGTGATGATAAAAAGTAGCATCCTGGAGGGATGTCTGACATGCTAATATCCTAAGAAAAAGGAGCCTTAAACATTAGAGGGGTTTCAGGTGTTTAGTGCCTGACTCCCTTAGGGGTTGCTAATTTTCAGCAAGTCAGAGAACTGTAGAGTCTGTGTGGTTTGGGCGGGAAGGGACCTTCATCATCTAGGATCAGCAAGTCCAGTGGGTCAGCAAGAATAGGAGATGAGGCCATGTCAAGTGCTTAGTTTTCCTTGATGAGGGCTTCTTCTCTCATACCTCTTTCACTATTTTTCCTCAAATTCTATAATAAAAAATTATTTATTGTATGTAGTCATTCAGTGACAGCTCCCTTAGAACAGTTTATGCGAAATATAAACAAAAAATATTGTTTACCAATAACATCCTTCTCTGATTGCACATTAGGACTAAGCAAAACAAACAAGCCAGTACATAAATGTAACCAAGGCTCTCTACTCAGATGGATCCATTCTTAATCCCAGGCTCTAGGGACTCTAGCAAGGAACATTTTCTCATCTTAACCTCTAACCAGGACAGGAAATTCTCTTGCCCTCTAATTTGTTTCCAAGTCTCAGTGTTGTAAAACCGATCGTTTTAAGCTCTGTGGAAAAGCCTTAAATTTTCCACAGAATCAGGATCACAGCTTTCCCCTCAGCTCCATCTTACCCTTGGACAAGACCAGCACACTTACGGGATCCTCTGAGGAATCTCTTCTTCTGTCTTGAAACGTCCAGTCCAGAGGAGGATTTTCTTGTCAAACTTCGAAGGTTTGCAACTTGCAACCACCCTGTGAGCCTGCTCAGCTTAAAGAGTAAGAAAAAAACCCCACTTTGTAAACCGTTCACTAAGAGAAAATTATGACTGACAGTAAGTTGTAGAAGGGAAAAACCCTACCCATTTTGGTTGTTGTAAGAGTAATTTAGGGATTAGATCTCCGCGTTTCGGCTACGCAGTCACCTCCGCGCCGTCTCTGGAATATCCCTGCACGCAGCGAGTATTTCTGCGGGTCTGATTCGGCCTCCCCTCCGCCCGCGGCTGTGCTACCCAAGCGAGCAGGAGAGCGCTCGGGACCACCCGAGCTGTGGTGCCACCATAGGGCCCCCCCGCCGGGCAGCGCAGCCGCCCTCCGTCCCGGTCCCGGTCCCGAACCGCCCGCCCGTGCATCTCCCCGTCAACCCCCGGACGCAGTCTCTTCCCCCGGCCCGGCGGGCAGCCCCTTACCGCGGGCGGTGCCCGGGCTCCGGGCGGGATCCCCGGCGGTCGCGGCTCCCCTCGGCGCGGGCGGGCGGAGCGGCGCGGCGGACAGCAGCCGTCCCGGGCGGAGGCGCGCCGGCAGCATGGCCAGGGTGGCGGGCAGCGGCGGGACCCTCTGCTGCAGCCGGACGCTCTGCCTCGGCCGGACCCTGTGCTGCAGCCGGACCCTCTGCCTCGGCCGGATCCTCTGCCTCGACCGGACCTTCTGCCACAGCCGGACCCTGTGCCTCGGCAGGACCCTCTGCCGCAGCCGGACCCGGCCGCAGCGGGAGCGACCCCAGCCCCGCCCGGCCCCCGCCCCGCCCCACCCCGCCCCGTGAACCCTTCCAGCCAACCCTTCCTTGTCGCCGACACCCGGCGAGATCGGTCCTCCCGAAAAGGCATCGTGTTCACTTACTACACTCACGGATTGCAACTCAAGTGAAGAAAGGTCGCCGTCCGAGACAAAACTCAGCTAAGGAAACAGACGCGGTAGTTCAGCTTCATGTTAGGACGTGCACCTGCTGGAGCGAGTCCTGAGGAGGGCCACAAGAACAAGAAACCAGGAGCACCTCTCCCGGGAAGACAGGCTAGGAGAGCTGGGGTTGTTCGGCCTGAAGAAGAGAAGGTTCCAGGGAGACCTTAAAGCACCTTCCAACGCCTTACAGTGGCCCACAAGAAAGATAGAGAAGGGTTTTTTACAAGGCCATGTAGTGATTCCCATATTCCCATTACAAGGAGTAATGGCTTTAAACTGAATCAGAATGGGTTTAGAATAGGAAGAAATTCTTTCCTGTGAGGTTGATGAGACACTGGCACAGGTTGCTCAGAGAGGTTGTGGATGCCGCATCCCTGGAGGGTTTGGTGGGGCTTTGAGCAACCTGGTCTAGTGGAAGGTGTTTCTGCCCATGGCAACTAGATGATCTTTAAGGTCCCTTCCAACACAAACCATTTTATGATACTAGGTAGAGTATAAGTACTGTGACACAAACCTGCCCACATCTGCATTTCTGTCATTTTACTGCTTTCATGCTTAAATATACTGATCCTCATCATAGGCTTTTCCATCTACTTCAATTGAAAAAAAAAAAAAAAAAAAAAGATGTTTTTCTTTTCACATCCTGGACAGAGTTTGATTAAAAAACAAAGCAAAAACAAAACAAGCAAAGAAACAACCAACCAAGAAAACCCCCTCCAAAATAAAACAAAGGAACAAACCATAAAAAAAAATCAGACAAACCAGCACAGAATAGACATTTACTAAGTAACAGCCTGTGTCAGTGTGATATTCATGACAGTTTAAGACTGTCTCAACACAGCTGTGTCTGATGCACCAAGCAGTGGAAGATTTTACATGCATCAGCTGCAGATGAACAGAGGAAGTCCCACTCCCCAGGGAGAAATCACTGTCTGGCAACAGCCTAAGCCCTGTGTTCGGTGTGACAGCCCAAAAGAGGAGTTTTGAACTATTTGTAGCCAAAATCTCCAGCTATCTTTTCTTCAGGAGCAAGAAAAAAGAAAGAAAAAAAAAAGAAAAAGGAGGAGATGCACCTCTTTACATGCATGCACACTCCTTGAGCACCGGTGCCCTCTTGCAGAATGTTGTCAAGGAGATGAAGACACATCAATGGAAATGACCTAGAGGATGATACTTTACCTTTGCTCAAGGAGGGTGGCATAGTGTGACTATGTCAAGCAGTGCTCCCTGAAGACACAGCTGGGAAGGGCTCAGTGTCATTCATTACGAGCAGCATCCCAGACACAGCTATCAGCTGCCCCTCCTGACAGTCACCCATACATTTAGAGTTCCAATGGCCATCAGCAGAGCTGCTGGGAGGGATTGGAGCTCATATAGTTTCCAGCACTCACCAAAGAACTGCTCTAAAGAATGTGGGTAGCTGAAAGGCATCTACACAGCCAGAGCTACTGAAATCTTGAGGGAATTATGCTCTGGAGAAGAGGACATCCAACGCTTGGTGGCCTTCATGGTCTTCGTTCTCCCTGGAGATATTCTACATTGTATGACAGCGGCTTCAGAATGCATCATTTAGCATTATTAATAATGGATGACATAAGCCCTATAAAGGTTAAATAATGTTTACATCCAGAGCATCCTCCTGCTGACCTTAACAAACTGCATTTTCCCATTTGATTTCTCTGTGAACAGCACTGTATTTGGAGACATTTGTTCTCTCTATTGCTCTCAGAGATGGGAAACATGCCTGTGGGATGTTAGTGCTTTGAGAAGGTTTTGGAAAGGCCCTGAAACCTCTCAAAGGTTTCAAATCTTTCCAGAGTAAACAAGCAGAGTGTGCTCTGGGCCAGAAAAAAGAGCTGGTCCCTTTGGCCTCACTTAGCCTGACCTATTGGCCATGGCTCTGGGAGCACCAGGGTGAGACTTGGCTATGACTCTGGAAGGTGATTCCTGTTCTGGGCTCTGGGGATGAAAATCTGTTTCAGGCTCATTTACTGTCCCCATGACTGACAAGAGGAATAGTTAGATTGCTGGAATACTTTCTGCCTTGGACAGGAGAATGTGCACAAAGGCTACTTTGGCATAATAAACTCCTATTTTAAGCTTTTTCATATCCTCTGTGTCGGGTAGCACAATCCCTTTACGTTCTAGCTACATTTATGATCACTTGCTTCTCACAGACAAGGCATTTAAAACCATGTAGCACATCTTGGTATAAAGTCTCTTTTTGCTGTCAAGCCAAGCTCCCAAACCTGTTACATCCTCTCTGCTCCACCATGGACAGTGCTTTGTACAGAAGACCTGGAGAATTAGATGAAGCATGTAAGACTCCTTGAAATTCTGCCATATGCGATGTCCTTTCTCAGAGATACCCTGGTAGAGACCTTCACACTGCTGTCACCAGGCCCTGTTCATCAACACATTCTCCTCGTTGTCCTGCAGGAGGAACCTCTGACCACACACAGCTTTCAATGTTAAAGCTAACAGCTAAAGGATGTTTCTAAGCAGGCTGAGGTCAACAGTGGAAACAACCTTACAGGTGCGTGTTTTGCTGTTGTTCAAGGCCAAACAGAAGCTCATGGGGTGAGGAAAGGAAATTAAGTAAGCAAACTCAATTTTGAACATCAATATGGCTTTAATCATTCCCTTTCATACAGCTTCAAGGCATGCTACACTCAACACTTTTGAAAACAGTAAATACAGGTACAACATTCCAGCCAAATTAACTTTTCTAACCAGCTATTTGCTGACAGTTGTGCACTGTAAGCTTTGCTTCTCTCTTTTAGGGGAAGACTTCACACTGCAGGCATTTTAACCTTATCATACATAACCTCATATGCAGAAAAGTATTTGCAACAACTAAAGTATAAATAGCATTCAGCATACAAATATATACACATAAACCTTCATTTCTACAATTAGCAACAGAACATACGTATTTACACAAGTCCGTATGTGAATTGCACTCTTGCCTTTCAAATTACTTTAAAATACCTTAATAGATACACAATAAAAAGAATTTAGTTTTATTTTATAGCAACATGGCACAGAACTTAAGTAGCAAAGTTTCTAGGTTCTGGGCTTTATGAATATGGAAAAGTATTTTCCTGTTCCTATATCGACAATGTAGTTCTGCTGTTTAAGCTCTGTCTGAAAAAGCTCTGTGGTACCATTATCCTGACAGAAAAATTCTTCCTCCTCTGAATGTGCCCTTTCCCTCTCATACAGAAGGCACAGCACAACTGTCCTCAAGGAGCTACAGAGCAGAGTCTCATTCTCAGATCATGCCAGGTCATCCTTGTGGTATTGCTGTGTATCCTAATGGTGCATTGTCATGTTCTTATTGAAAATCCCATTTATTAAAATATATGTCAACTCCCATAAATTTTCCAGGATGCCCTCATGCTGATACTGGTCATTACATTATTTATGCTAATGAGAGGAATCAATTGGTGGTTTTAAGTTTTGACATCACACATTGACTTTACACTCTCAAATAAAAGGACACCTGGGGCTCATTCTCCTCGTGCATCAGAGGAGGTGCATGAGGTGAATCAATGTGTCCCTCCTGAGTATGGGGAAAAAAGGCAGATGAACATATGGATAACTACAGAGCTCCAGCAGAAGTCTCTAATTTCTTTATAGCTCTGTCTCTAGTTCACTACCATGAAGGTAAACACAAGAAAACTTAAATGTTACCACAATACTCATCTGGAATAAGTCGTGCAATTTTGGGGAGGAAAAAAAAGATTCATTTATACCAGATGAAAAGAGTTACTTTTGGAAATTCAGAAGAATGGAAAGCCTATCTTAAAAGTGGAGACTAAAGGACTGGACTTGTTTATCTTGGCAAACAAAGGCTGGGGACAAGGTTCTCTTTGATCTGTAAAATGGGGGCAAGATGAGAAGAAGATCTCCTTAAACAACTAAGCATCAAAGAGGAGAAAGAAGTGGGGAAACTCATGTGGTCCCACTTACATGACTGTGAGAAATAATAATTTTGTGATGCTTCTGCCTCACTTGAGGAAGGGAGGTTGCAGAATAGGTTCCCACAGGTCTATGCAGACTGGATGGGGAAGGACGGGAGCTGCTGAAGGGGACTGCACATCAGCGAGTTTGCAGGAGCAAGGGATGGACTCTGTGAGTCAGGAAAGCCTTTCAAATCTGGTAATGGATAACTGCCTAAGTACAGGAAAAGGTGTTTAACATGGCCTGCCCTCCTTGCAGACAGCAAAAGGAAAGAGATCTGAAAGACAAATGGCTCCCTAAAATGACTTTTTAACTTCTGGTATTTTAACATTGGCCAGTCATATGCTGGAGACTCTCTTCCTAACCATAGTCCTTGCAGCATTTTGAGGAAGAACTTTTCCTTTTATTAGTGACTGCCCAGGCACTTGGAAATGGCAATTTCCATTCACAGAGTCATTCTCAGTTTTGCACAAGTCTGTGACAGTGGCTCGGAAGCTGGAAGATTTTGAATCTAGAGAAGCCTGACTAACAGCAACACTGCCTGCACTCTTAGAGGAGTACGTGTAAACCATTTTGAGAAAGGCAGATTTTGTGTTTGTTTCTTGCTTGTAAATGATGATATAGCATTTTGGTAGAAAAGTGCAGCAGAGGATTCCATAATTAGATATTAAAACAACGATGATTTCCACTGCTGGCAAGTATTTGCCAAATGTGGTTGCGTAGACAGGGATAAATACAATCCATGCTATAAAGTAAATTAGCATGCCAAAAGTGATGAATTTAGCTTCATTGTAATTCTCTGGCAATTTCCTACCTTTAAAGGCAAATATGAAGCAAATAAATGCTAGGGCAGCGATGTAGCCCAACATAATCCCAAAAGCTACAATAGATCCCTCATTGCATTCCAGAATTATTGCTCTCGGGATTGAGAAATTTTGATTTACAAAAGGTGTTCTAAATATAAGCCAGAAGGTGCAAATAATAACTTGAATTCCAGTGCAAGTGGCCACAGTGGGAATAGGTTTATACATGCATTTCAGGAAATTTTGAAGCTTGGGATCAAAGCTAAAAGCTAGTAAAATTTTTAGTGACTTTATTAAAATACATGAAATGCAGAGTGTAAAACTTATACCAAAGACTGCTTGCCTAGTTTTACATTTGAATTCTGTGGGTATATCTATGAAGAAGACAGTGCTTAAAAAAATTAAGAAGTGGCTGAAGAGAATAATATAGCAGACAGTCAGACCACCAGATGCCTTTACTACTGGTGTGTCCAAGTTTTTGGTAAATATTACACAAATGGACAAAACCAACACAACCCCAAAAGCAGAGAGGAGGAGGAGGAAGATAGCAAACCAGTCAGTCCAGGCAAGGAAATAGATTGTCTTCCTGTAGCACGTGCTGCTGTTGACGGGAGCCCAGTAGGTTTTGTTGTTACATCGGTAGCAGTAATCCATATCTGGAAGCAGAAAAAAGGGAAGATATCTTAGAACCCTGAAGTTAATAGACTGCAAAGTGGATTGTAGGGATTTGAGACGCAGGAGCAATGTGGGAAAGGATGCTGAAGGGAAAGGATGGGTCTGACTGGCTCCGAGTGCGGCTGTCGCTGCCCAGGGGGAGGAGCTGCAGGGCTGCGGTGGCACAAAGAGCTGAGGACAAATGCCCGGAGCTCCCTGCCAGCTGGGGGCAAGCCTTGCCTGCAGCCAGGGGCGAGCAGGGAAAACGACCAGTGAAATGTGACCAGTGGAGCTTTAATTCAAACCTGAACAACTCGAGAGGAATCAGTTCTCTTGCAAAAATTTGAATTGCTTTTCTTTCATTCGTCTATTTTAACAACAAAACACCGTAATATTCTCTTTACAGATAGCTTTTAAAACACAACAGCAAAAACAAACATTGCTTTAGATAAGGATTTGAAAGGTACTTTTGCTTTGCAATTCCTATTTTCTGATATGGAGAAATTTCACAATTAATTGAATAAGCAGATAAATTTTACTTTTCTTCTGCTCTCAGGATGAAATAAGATAAAAAGTACATGCTACCTTAATTTTCTTAATTCCATCTTTCTTCCCCATATTTAATTTTCACCTTTAAAAGATTTTGCTTAAACCAGCAGTAAAATATACATTAGATTTGATACAAAAATGTACTGTACAGTATATTTTCACCTTTAAAAGATTTTGCTTAAACCAGTGGTAGAGTATACATTAGGTTTGATACAAAAATATATTATACAAAATTATACTGTTATATCAAATAACACAGTACTCTGTGGTAAGACACAAAATGTGGTGCTAGGTAAATTACATAACCCTTGACCTTCATAGATTCATAGGCTTCCAATCCTTTGGGTTGGAAGGGACTTTCAAAGACCGTCTAGTTCCAATTCCTGCACCAGAGGCAGGGACACCTTCCACCACACCAGGTTGCTCAGAGCTCTGTCCAACCTGGCCTTCAACACTTCCAAGAATGGGGCAACCACCACAACTTCTCTGGGCAACCAGTGCCTCACCACCCTCAAAGTCAAGAAATTGCTCCTGACTGGACTGAATGTACTAAGGAAAGACAGGGAGGAAAGACTCCATTTAATGAGAGTAAATCTCACTGATGAATCAGCCAGAATTTCCATCCTAGCAAAGGATAATGCTAGTCAGCTGGACAATCTAATTACTTTAAACTTGGCCTTTACAAAAGCATTTATACCAAGTTTTACAGGAAAGTGATCATAAATAAATATTTAAATCCCATTCAAAAATTTAACCCATGGTTCTCAAGGCACATTATATCCAAGCAAAACAATTACATTGATATTGAAATAAACCTTTATTTGGATACTAATTTTTTACCTGTTTGGTTGCTGTAATGGTTTTCTGGGCAGTAAATACACTCATAGCAGCATGTGTGTGGACTTTCTGTAACCTTTTTCACCTGGCCTGGACTGCAGGGCTGGGAGCATGTTGACTGAACCTTCTGCAGTGTGCAGAGGGAAAAAAAAAAAGAGATCATCATCTTAGGTACAGCTAATTAGCAGGGAACATTAATAGAAACCTCCAGGATTTTTGCAATTTTTTAAAATCATACATATTTTAAGGAAATCTGAAAATCTGAAAATTATGTTGAAAAACAGACATTGTAGGGTCCATGTTTGTTGTATTTTCTCCACACAGTAAATGAGTAATTGAATGGGGTGTTATTTACCCGATAATTTTATTTTTGGGCCCTGAATGCTAATTTCTAGATTTGTGTACACCTTTAAAATCAAGATCAAAGTCTTTCTTTCAGCTTTGAACTTGCATTTAGACTACAGAGGATCATCTTCAAAGAATGCACAGAAGCATCTGAAGGGGAATTTGAACTAACTGCTTCAAAAATGAGATCCTGAATCTCTGCTCAGCTGCTCAGAGCCCAGGTGAGACACCTTGGCTGGAAGGAGATGCTTTGGAGGGTGCTCTGTGCTGCAGCTCTGACACTCCTGACCCTCGCCAGCTTGTCCCTGAGTCATGAAGCTCCACTCTGGGTGTGTGATCAGGGCCTTCTCTTGAGGTCTCCCTTCATGTCCTCCTTCCAAAGACATTTTTTTTTGTCAAATCACCTGTCCTGAGGCTCACTGCAATCTCATCTCCTTCCGAGATGGTGTTTACAAGGAGGTGGAGACATTCCTTGCACCACAAAGAGGGACAAGGTTTGAGGTTTCCTTCTCTACTCAGCTAAGTTCACATGTGGGGACCAGAATTCAGCCCACCTAGCAAGCAGCCTCTCCCTGCCCCATTAGTGGGGAATGCCTTGCAGCACAGAGCTGTGCCGTGCACTCAGACGTCCACCCATGCACAGAGGACAGATTGTCCAGCTGGAGCTGGCCAGGGCCACCCACTAGTCCTGTCCACACTGGTGCTGGGGCTCCCGGTGGCACCACCTACTCATGCTGCTGGCCCCAGCTCTAACAGGGGCAAATAAACAACAAAACTTTTTTCTTTTTTAACAATGAAATCAACACATCTGAATCTTCATGTTAAAAAAACATGTGGTACATAAGTGAGGGCTTTTTTATACGCCATAATTTTTTATTTTAAAATCCCTTTGTAAGATTCTGTAATAGCATCCTTAGCATACACATAACATTCTAGGGGTATTCTGGAGAAATAAAGAGATTTTTGTATCACTGGGCCTGCTCATAGGCTAACATGCATCTCCGAGTGCATGAAAGGGGTTGAATAAACTCAGAAAGGTTTCTTTGCTCTAGGAGGAAAACATGAAATCACCCAAGAGATTTCTAGCTGGCACATGTTCCAGTAGCAAGTGCTGCAGGGAGAAAAAAACTGTCTTAAAATAAATTTCACACATTATGTCAACAAATTAAAAGTTACCTTTAAAGCCAGAAAGTCTTTTTTTTTCTCTTCATCCTCAAAGATAAAGTCACCTTTCTCAGCATCGTATTCTGCCATAGTGGTGATTTCCATGTGGCCATCAATTTCTTTCCAAAGAAGGACATCATAACTGGTGCTCATATCGCCGTGGGAGTCAAATTTGACTTCCTTATCACCATCAATGACTACAACTCTTTTAAGTTCTTCAAGGAGCTGCACATAAGTTTAAGGAATGATAACATACACCAGTATCATGTCAGTGTGACAACCTGAGTAGTTTAACATATGTATGATAGTATAAAGTTAAAAAGAAATGCTTTTAGGACAAAGAAAAATATTAAAATTCGAATTCATTTTGTTTACAGAATTACATTATATAGACAATCATTCTGGCTGTAAAAATCTATCACTAAAACAAATCATAATTTCATAAAATCATAATTCTAGTATATTTTCCAGCCTTGATAAATTGGTGTGATATTCAGAGCAAATATTTTTGATGGCATAAACTAAGAACCTTTTGGCCCTCTAAGAATCTTTTGGCCCGCTCCTTCTTGTAAAGACCAGTAGTGAGCAGTACTCCTGTCACTTTACTGTCAGCAGAATCAATCTGGGCAACATTTGCTTCCAGAGTAAATTCTCCCAGCATGTCTGGGAGTAACTAGTACTGTTCCCAGCTGCAACTCAGCCTGAAATTTTGTATGGCAAGGTGAGACTCAGAACTGTTAAAAATCAATGAACAATATATATGCTTTGTCAAGGCAACTGTCCAGCTCCATATAGCAATCCATTCTGTTCAAGAGGGGAAAACTTCTGCCTCCCTCATCACAGGCAGACAGATGAAACAGGTCTGTGTGGATCTAGAAAAGGACAGGTTAAGGCACATTATATATCCCCACTCCCAGTGCATGGGGAGATCATTGAAGTACTCCCATTTAGCTGCCATGGCTCTTAATTGAAGAAAAAGCTTTATTATTTTGCAGGCCTAATGATTTTTTTGGCATCAATAGTTAACTGACAAGAAAAAAATTCAATGTTTGGTGAAAGGCTGAGTTCAACTGCATTTGAAAATCATGCTGTTACATGGGTGCATTTGTGATATTCATAGCATTTAATAAACATGCTGACGTGTATACTACCTCAATAGGCTTTGTCAAATGTATGTAACATATCTAGTAACACATACACATCTAGTGTATATAGTATGCCAACTTGTCATGTATAATGTAATTTTTTTGGGCATTTATACAGTTTATGAAGAATTGGTGTGTTTCTAACCAATTTGATTGGTGCATTTGATTTGGATGCTGCGTAGTTGTGTGTAATGAATAGGGTTTTTTCATTGTATATACTCAGATTACTAATTTAATTTTTTTGTTCTCCACTTTTTCAATTTGTCTAACAATATGAGAACACGAGAGCTTTTTGAATGCGTGTTGAGCTTCAGACAGAAGGGGTTAATATTTAGCAACCTCTTGGTGTAACTGGTTTTTGGCATTATGGTGTAAATGTAGCTCCATAAAGCTGCATTCCTGCTAAACAGACCTGAATTTGTCCCATTAGTGTTTACTAATTCATGTAATTAGTCTGATTGTTACAGGGTTATTGATTAGTTGTTTTTTATTTCAAATCCCATATCTTGGTTTGACCTGCCCTGACCTAGGATAAGAGGTCAGAGCAAATCAGAGTGCTTTCAGGGGTTGTTTGACTTTTAAGTGAATATTTGTTTAATCTTCTGAGTAAAAGTGTGTAAAAGTGAATTGTCCTGAGCAGGTTCTTGGGTAAAAGGTCAGGTCAGGTTTACTTGTCTGATTTTTCCTCCTCTTTTCCCACCCAGTAGTGTGATAACAAGTGCCTCACTCATCTTAAAGATTATGTCTTTATATATAAAAGTCAAGATCAGACACAGGTACAATGTATAGCCTTTTCAGTTTCAGGTAGAGGCTCATTATGGAGGACAATACTTGAATTAAGACAAAACAGATACAGTGGTGAGAGAAAGGAGAGAGGAAAATTGTAACTCTTTGGTGAATGCTCCTGTCCTGCAGTATCCCCATCACTCAAGAGCACTCACGATGTGCATCGCAGTGGTTTGCAGCAATGGGACCGACCACTATAGTCAAGTAGCTGATAAGGAGTATTTTGGTAAAAGGACCAAGCTTTTATCTCCAGGAATAGGGTGGCAAAAATGCGATGAAAGTTAGGCAGAATGAGACCTGTAAGAATGAGCATCATACCTCCCAGGGAGTGAAGGCAGACAGAGTGCAGTCTCTGTCCTTGCACAGCCCTTTAATGGCATGAGCTATAGCATAGACTGCAAGCATAGTACTATGGATAAATCCTGGTTCAACATTAGCATTCAAAAAATCATCTCTCCAGATCTGAGGCTTACTCCCATCATTTTCCAATAGATTATCCTGGGACTGGTTTGCAATGCACCTTTGAAAGTCATGATATTCCAGGTGTGCACAGACTGACAAAAGCATAATATATTCACGTAAAAACTTGTTGTTTTCAGTTGGCTTTTCATGAAGGTTTCTCAAAAACTCTTGGAATGAGGAGATGTCTCCATTTTTAAATCCAAATCCCACAACTGTTCCCAGCTGTCTGATATTGGGCATTGTACTGATCTTGACTGCAGCTGACCAGTTATCACTTGCAATCCAGATTTTATTAACGTTCCTCTCAATTGCCTTCTTGAATAGTTTGAGCACATGAAACTGTCTCATAAAGACAACAATAACATTTACTCTTTTTTCTTTGACAATATTCTCAATTGCTTGATCAACTTTGGTGTGAAAGGTGCTGTCAGAGAGATAGGCTGGCAGCATCTCTTTAAAAGCTATGCAAACGTTGTTTGCCATGGCCTGGACGCCGAAGCTCTCCAGAGCGAACCGCCCATTGTCATCATCAGTGGCTATTACTCCAATCCAGTTCCACCCAGATTCACAGATCAAGCGAGTCATTGCTCTTGTCTGGTGAAAATCACTGGGGATAGTCCTGAAGAAAGAAGGAAACCTGATTTTGTCACTGAGGATTTCAGCTGATGATGCAGGACTGACCTAGGAAGAATGAACAATTCAGTTACAGATGTGTTCTCCAAAGGATGCCAAGAGTTCCAAAGCTGCCATGGTTGCTCTTTCTTCCCACCTGACCCAGACTCCCTCCTCCTGTGAATGAGCATCCACAAGCTGCAGCTAAAGGGGGCAGGTTCTCTCTCCCTGCTCTTAGGATGCAGACTTGTGCCCAGCACCAGTTAAACTTTTTCCCTTCCACATAATTCAGTGAAGACTGAGAGCCAAATCTTTCAAAATAGATATGACAGTAATGATGATATAAAGATTTTGTTTTACTCTGTAAAACAGATACCATCAATATGCTCTTCAAAACAATATTTAAAATATTAGCTATTTTTGAGTCTCTATTGAAATTGCTAGTACTCTTATATTTTGTAGTATTTTCCTATCACTGTGTGCTTTAGTATGGTTCAAACACACGCACACGCTCACACACACATATATTTTCTCCCCAATATATATTTAATTATTATATTTCAAAAGGATCATTAAATTGGTTGGAAGAACCTCACAGACAAACAAACAGTATCCAATAATACAAAATGTTATACTTTTTTCATACAAAAGATTTATTATCTTTATCTTGCAAATGTAGCTGGAAAAGCATAAAAAGAACATTGCTATTTAAATCTCTCCAGTTTTAATCCTTTCTTATTTTTTTGTTGGAACTTTATTTTGCCCTATATTTCTTGACAGTTCTTAAAAAGTGAATTTAAGGTTTCCAAAACAAGAGTCACCAGTCTAGAGGGGATACCAAAATCTTACTGAGTCAGAACACTGCAGATGCTATTGATAAGAAAAATCTGTTGATTCCCATTTTCCATCTATGCCCTACTGCAGATTTTTTTAGTCACTTGCCTTTTGATTATGTTCAAGTGTGGCACTTTGGTTTTCATACTTACTACAGTTCCTGTGGTGGCGTTGGAGGTCAGAATTACTTCCTACCATTGCAGAGGAGAAGATTCAGTTAGAAGTTATCTTTAGTTCAGATTTTATGTCTTTTCCACTTATTTGGTTAATTTATATCTATTGCCAAAACCAAAGTGCAAGACAGGATGGTATGGAAGTGGATCTGTTTCTTCCTTCTTAGTCCTGGCCTTGACCCCAATTCTTTCACAAAGGTGACAGCAGGAAGGTTAGCACAGCCTAAGCACAAATGTGGGACTGTACTAGTCCTAGAGAGGTCAGAAATAGAAAAGAATGTTTTGGGAAGGACTAGTGTGGATCTAAACTGCTGTACTCTTTCATTTCTACAATTGTTTGAAGAGTACTAGGAGAAAATCTTTGTTTTAGAGCAATCTTCCTCACTTCCCTGTCCATAATTTTTACTGATTCCAACTTTTAATTTCTCTTGGGCTGGAGAGAATTCCTGAATTTCTGGACAGATCACATCTGATCTGGTCTCTATTTTTTTTTTTTTTTTAGCTTGAGGTTGAGTATTGTCATATTCACCACCAGGCAAAGTGTTCATGTCAGCTGTAACTTTGCTGCCTGAACAAAGTCCTTGAGTGTCATCCAAGGTGCATTGGAGTAACCAGGACTGACAAGAGCCCAGCATGAGCCTGGAAAAACACTTGGATAAATGTGCCTTGGGTATATAAAATATCCCTTACTGTCTTTGTTTGTGTAAGTGAATCAAGGCCTCCACTTGGAGCTGAAGCCCACCTGTCCTGATGTCCTTAGGATAAACCAAATCCTGCCCTGTGGTAAATATGTGGCTTTTGCAAGTCCTGTGATTAGAGCCTTAATTCTTAGCATGGTAAATCTGATCCTCTGTCCAAAATAAAATAGTTGCCTCAAGCCTACCTGTGGGATTAATTGCAAAGCCAACAGCCTTGACACTGCCATGGACACCTCTGAGTAGCTGGCTCCAATGACTGCCTTGACTCTCGGGATGTAGTCTGAGTAGTTGCACTTGAACTCCACGGCATCCTCAGAAGAGTTGAATTTAGACAGAAATCTCAGGGCAGACGCCATGGCTTTTGTAACTTCTGCACACGTGTCGTAGATTTCGTAGCCCAGGGTAACTCCAGACAACAGCGTTGAGTTGTTGATGGTTTCAATAGCATGTATCATTGCAAGTGTCTGAAGAAAAACTTGAATTTCAAAGCTGTCACAGAAATATAGGTGGTGTTTTTTAGAAAAACTTTGCTGGAAGCAAGGGTGAAGCAAAGTCTGTTTTGAGCATATCCCTTAGAATTTTACAACTGCTGAAAAGAACTGATGGGTAGTAAGTTTTGTGTGCTTTTCTTGGGTTTATCGTACAAAAGATTAAAAGCCATTTTTTTCTCATTTAACAGGAGACTAAGTAAAATAAACACAGAGCCGAAAATATACTTGAATAAAAGTGTTTTTCTGAAAAAGAAAAATGTACTAAAAGTTTAATTTTCATGATACATGAAAATTTGCAAGTGATATCTTCAGGAAGCATCTGTCAAAGTCAGTGAAGATATTCTAGTTTACTACACCTGCCCACTAAGTTTTTTAAAAATGTATTTATTTTCACCAAAGGCATGAAGCAAAGAAAAGGAAGTACTAAATGTTTCAGAATAGAAGAAAATATTTCAGAGGTCAAGGTCTTTAGAGGTTGCATTGATGTTTCTGAAATATTCTTCAGACCTGATGAAGTTAGCCCAGATATTTCCCCTCATCTCCAGTGGATGCTATAACAGGTGATTAATCAAAACTGAGATAGCACAAAATGTCTACAATACAACAAACTCTCATCTCAGGCAAACTTCTCTAAAGATTACAAATCTTGTGATCTAAATTAAATTTCAGATGGACTGGAGATAATTTATGTCTCCATAGAAAAATAATGGAAGACAGACAGAATTATCAACTTACTCAACATTTTGACATAAATCCAGATGGATACCTGCATACCTAGCTAATTATTAGATTCAGATGTGGGATTAAGTTGTAAAATTGAAATAAAATTTGTGGATTTGCACCTATATTTCAATTTTTAAAAATACATGTTTGGAATTCCTGGTCTTAGGAAATATTTATTTTGTAATTAAAATAAAATTCTTCACCAGGTTTCCTTTTCATGTATTCCAGAAAAATGGACGTTTCAAGCACAGTAGGACTTGGAGCCAACAGAATAAATATTCTGGTGCAAAGAATGCATGCATGGCAAGGTGTTTATATGTAGGCTATCATATAACATAAAGCCACAATTATACTTCCAAGTGTAATAATGATGGTAATTTAAAAAATAACTACAGTGTCACCATCAAGGTACTATCATAGATTATAACTGAGCTGCCCAAGAGATGGGAGGCAGACTTTACTATGGGCTTGGGGAAAATGGAATAGTCTGCCTGTGTCCAGATCATGTAGGTTCAACTTCATAACAAATAATGAATAGATGCCCAGTTGAGTCCTTCAGATCTATGGCAAATTAGCAATATGAAATGTATACATGGAAATCAGATGATAACACAAACATCCAAGGCTATTTGATTATCTGTGAAGATTGAAATAGGATCAAATGCTCATTCCCTTCCTCAGTAAACTGCAGTATTTTTTATTGTAACTTGGCCATATTTTGTCATTCTCTGTTAATTTACATGAAATTTATCTGTAAATTTACGTGAAATTTATGTGATGTCCAAGGAATTTTTAAGTCTAAGCGAAAAAAGAACCAGAATTTGTTGACCATAACATAAGAGTTACATGCCCAGTGTCAGTGGTCTCTTCTTTGCTGTATGTTTAATTTCCAGTATTACTCACCCAGCACAATTCTGAATTACTGGCTTGATGGGATCTTCTTCTGGACGCAGCATTTCGCTGTGAACTGAGAACAAGCCTCCAATAACGATGTCCCCAGGAGAACTGGCACCCACAAAATCGTCAGCATTCTGGCAGGAGAAAGCGACGTCGGTTCCAACCATGAAGCAGGGGATCAAAAAGATAACAAATGCCATGTGTCCCAGCTTTGAGTCAATCAAGCTGCAGCAACAGCAAAGGCTCCTGTGTCATCTGTAAAGAGCAGCAAAGGACAAAGCCTGCACTCAAAAGCTGGTGATACCTCATAAGGTGCTTGTATTTGCCTCACTGGACAAGGCTTTTTAATTGAAGGTACTAAAGAAGTGCTGTCAAATAAAATGTGAGGGTGCGGTGGTGTGAGAGTGCAGAGGGAGGGAGAAAGATAAATGAGTTTAAAAGGAAATGCTGGACATTAAATCTCTCATGTTGTGTTCAAAGTTTCTGATACCTTATCTGAAACATGTGGCAAATATTTTGGTATAAATTTGGGCTTGTTTTGAATTCCTTCCAGCTGAGTGCAGTGTGCAAAGAAGTAATTATATAATATGGTAGTAGTGATACTGCTGTGACCATGTTTTAAGAGCCTGGTCTGAAAATGTTAAAATATATAAAAAAACACCCCTGTCACAGTGTGCTTTATGTCAGACTCTGCTTCAAAAATCCCAACCCCAAACTACCAAAAGACTGCTTTTCTCTCAAACCCGTGTATGTTTTTAAATCCTTGTATCAAAATCATTTGGATTAGTTAATCTTTTCCTTAATGGTTCTGAGGTACATATCTTAAGGACTTCAGTGGGTTTTGGATCAGGTTCCATATTAACAAACCAGGCCAAGTCTGCTGCTGGTTAATGTGATAAACACAGAACAGTGGGAATCAATAGCATTAGTCCCAGTTTTTGCTTTCCTCCCTGTCTGACTGAGGACACCAGGGCACGAACAGCAGCTCCTGTGCTGTGGGAGGGATGGGAAGTGGCTGTTCTCACCGACACTGCTCCCCTCAGATCTGCAGGAATCAGATGCTGTGCCAGAAGGAAACTCAGGGAAAAGAGAAGCAGAAACTGGACTCTCAGTTTTCATAAACCCCAATCTCAAACATCAAAGTGAACCTCCTTAGGACAGAAAAGTGACTTATGCTAATAAGTCAATTTGTGTGAGGGACACAAATCTGATCTCTGGTCTGATCTGATCTCTGCTTCTGACATTGGTTTATTTCCTGTTTTCTTTTAATGGCTTCTTCAGATTTTGCTTCTTTTGGCAGTATGCCAAAACACTCCCAAAAGAATGGGTTCAGTCATAGCATATATTGTCTGTGATTGTATAAAATCTAGGTTTACACAGAAAATTTCAATCAAGGTTTATTTACTGGTAAAGAAAATTAGAAATGGGTTATTTGTTATGCATTATTTCTGATAAGCATACTGTATAAATTATTCAAATTACTATATTTTTCTTGTTTTCTCAATAGTCTCTTTGTAGTAAAATATCCATTTACAACCAAGATACTTCTTGTAAATGCAAATGCAATAGACAAAATACTTGCCAGTGCAAATGTTAATCTCTAGTTAAGTTAACATTTGGTCTTTTCATTTTAATAAAACAGTGTGTATTTCTTTCATCTGCCTTCTTTCTTTCCATGTAGGATTCTCACTGCTGGGCCAGTGCAGATAGTAAAGAGCTGTCTGCTTTTTCTTTAATATATATGACCACATTTATATATGGGCAGATGTTGATACCAGTTCATTCTGCTTCTGCTCTGACTCACAAAAATTCCAGCTATTCCAA
Source organism: Zonotrichia albicollis (assembly GCF_047830755.1). Lineage (NCBI taxonomy): Eukaryota > Metazoa > Chordata > Aves > Passeriformes > Passerellidae > Zonotrichia > Zonotrichia albicollis. The sequence goes on along the minus strand of NC_133821.1, from coordinate 76,851,002 downwards.
AGGTTTTCCTCTTGACTTATAACAGCATTAACTGTAGTCAGATGCTGGCCCTGAATTATGAGACATTCACCTGCAAATATTCATGTGCTTGCTACTTTCCAGCCATGTAATGCAGCCTAAAGCCTGGTTCCACATACTCTAGTATTTCCTTTACCTTGCATATAATTGTGTATATAAAACTTGTGTGTACTTAGATGTAAGTAAGGCATAAGACTGGAGCTAGCCATTTTCTTATGCAAGTCATAAGAAATATCAGTATAAAATGTAGCTTTTAAGGGCTTACCACTAAATATTATTATAAGGACTCAATGGAAACACAGTACTGACAATTTTAAACTTCAAATTTGTTACGGTTTATGATTAGAAGCAAAAAAGGAACTTTACTCTGGCCAGTCTCTAAAAGCATATTAATTTTTATAGAAGAGGATTTTACCTACAAATAGAAAATCCTTACTTGATCACTTTGGAAAGTGGAAGTTGACAGAATAAACATCACATATAATTGATGCATAATTTCATGTTATTTATAAAAACACCATAAAAAGAGGCGTGCTTTCAAGTCAACTTCACAGATTTTATGTCACAGTGTTATTTTCAAAAGAAAGAGGGTTTATTGGTTTTGTTTATTTTCAAGATCTATATCTCATAATTACTACTAGCAATGAGAGGTATGTAATAGTTTTACTTATATACCTCAGCCTAATCTAGTATTGCAGAATTGACTTGAACCATTTGCAAATATCCTTTCTTTAGCACTTGGGTGCAATCGAAATATTTGTACAGTACAAAGTGTTCCTTGTTTCAAATGTAGTGACATATCATGGACACAACACCAGACTTTCACAGTTGTCAGCACAGGAGTATTTCCTGTCAGGTAGATTGAAGCATAAGGGTTGGGGAAATTTGGTGAAGTACCATCATCTCTCAAAAGCTGCCTCTTATGGACTGTGCAAAGATGGAAAACAGGACCCAACAATCCCAAAGCTACTGTGAGAGCCATAGGTGAATTCTAAGAGGCCTTAGAGGATCGTGTGGCAGACAAAGATGTCCTGTCAGTGTCTCTGTGTACCCCAGAGTTATCTGCTTTTGTGCAGAAAGAAGTTTTGCAGCTCTCAGTTGCTTTGTCCAGCAAAGAGGGACTATACACTGTTACATGAAACAAAGACCAACATTTTGCCTGAACTTCTTTGTCCTAGCTGCTGTTTCTCATGGAGATGATAATGGCTTAGATTCCAACAGGAATTTCTTTTATCTGAACCCCATCCAGTCAGGTACTGTTAAAGGAGAAAGACATTTTTCATGACTTTCTGTTTTAAACTGGTTTTAATTGTGGTGTTTCCAAACATACATTAGATAGCAAAATCCTCAGCCAGACGTGCACTATAGCTAAGGGAAGAAAGAAAAAAATTGGATATTCTCACTGTTATTCATTTGAATAACATTTGAATTTCATTTGAGTAGGGTAGCCCCCCTCACTCAGCCACAACTTACACTGACCCAGCGGCAATTGTCCTTTTTGAAGAAGCCAGAAACATCCAAATAAAATCCCATCATTTGCATTAAAAAGATTAAATATTGGTTAGGATTGCCAGCTTTCTTGATCAAGAGAACCATAATGTTTAACACAGTGATTTTGATTTACTAAATTTCTTTTAAGGAAGTTCAAATAATGAGAGGAAAAAAAGAAGGAGGCATTTAATGATTTAATTTTGAGTGCATTAAAAAAATTCTCTAATTTATTGGGACCTATATAGATTAATATTAAATATGAAAATTAAAAATGGGAAGATAAATACTCATTATTCTGATTTGTGGTCTGTTATAAAAAACAAAGATAAAAATAAAAAAAATGCATGAAGTGAAATGGAATTTGGATGGAAGCCAAAATCTCACATTAATTCCTGAGAAACAAACAAACTCAATTTTCAAGTTCATTGAGTTTGTCCTCTAGAGGATGTCAGCTGAGCTGCATGGTGGGAAGGACAAATCCTGTTTTTCTTTATCAGATCACAATGTTGTAACGTGTCTCCTGATGTTCCTTGAAAGTTGAATTTCCCCTGATGCAAATGACCTTGTTGGAGTACTTCTGGTTGAAAACTGAGATGCTGGGGCATGGAAGTGCCTTCCACCACCTCCCTGGACCGTCAGGGACATCCTGGGCAGCCTCACAACAATTTCTTTTACAGAAAGTGTTTTAGTTATTAGTCCATGTTGTACACATTCAGTGCACCTTCTGCTGTTTATGCTAGGAAAAGGGTACAAGAAATTAAAACAGAGTTGTGAAAGGGCCTACATTTGAACTAATGCCTACATTTGTTTTTTTTAGTTCTGGTCAGATATGTTTGTTTCACTTAGCTTTTCTCTGATATTTTAATATACTTGGACTAAATTTCAAGTCAAACACAATTTTATTGTGAAAAAATCAAGAGGATTTGAATTTTCTGATGTTGACAGAATATATTTTTAGCCATTACAAAATTGAATTTACTTTTAAAGGATCTGGTTGTTCTTTTAAAATAATCCAGCAAACCTAATCCTATCCCATTCACCCAAGACAGTCAGCAACATAGGTTGGATGCAGGACAATTTTTCATAAAAGCCAGCATGGTAGGCATGACCCAACTTATTGAGATGACATTTTCAGAATTTTTCAGGTTTTATGTCTCTTCTTTGTTCCATCTCTCCCTCTTTTAATTGAAAAACAAGAGAGCAAAAATGTCATTCATCTGTTGACAATGAAAATATTTGATCCCAACCTGTAGTGAAAAGGTCACCCAGAGGGAAAGAAAACCTCTAACTTAGGAATTTGGGCTTTCTCCTGAGAGGCTGGAGGCCAAGGGTCCTTCTGCCAGTGACTGCTCTCAATCCTAGAGTTACATCTTTGCTACATAAAAGGAGGGGACTCACATCTTTCCTCTTCCAGTGTCCCATACTTACTAGAATGTCATTGAAAATTTGTTTGAGAAAGCCCTTCTTGCCAGAGCAGTAAGAACGTCCCTAAGAGACTCAGCAAATTCAGAAATGCCTGGGGTTGTATTGCCTAGTATATCTAGCATGTTTTGGAAATGCCTGTCAGTAGGAAAGTTGGGCTGGAGATCACATCACACAAAAGTGCCAATGGCAAGAAAGTATGAAGTGTGTGCCAAGCAACTCTCAGTATTATTAATAAGGAATAAAGTTCAAAATAAAATTAGGTTTATAGGAGTTTTAAAATGTAAATGGCTACACATTTTACACATCTCCAAGGGTATTGATTGTAGAGGATCTGAGAGTGTTGGTTTTGAATACAGGCTATCAAAGGGACAGGTAACCACATAAATCCAGATAGCCATCTTGGTGACCTTGTGTTTATTCTCATTAAATCACTTTGCAAAGAGCATTTAGTAATTTTTTAACTCTGGCACTTCTTGTCCCACCTAAGTTCCTTAAAAATATTCACGTTTTTCTTCAGGCATTTTGGAGATAAAAGAGAACTGCTAATATTAAACAGTAACTTGAATAAGAGAAATGAAAATGGGTTTTGGAAGCAGGGACTGAAAGTCAGGTGGACCCTAATTTTAAGGGAATGCCTTAATTACTAAAATGTATCATGAAAATACTCACCCAAATGTTCAAGTCTATTCAAATGTCAGCAGATATTTATTCAAATATCAGCAATAATAAGAAGAGAGAATTAATTTGCTTCTGTCCCTCAGTATACTTTAACATGAACACATTTGGAAAACAAGGATTTAAAACTCTTCAGATAGGAAAGAAAATCAAGTCCATGTCTCCCAAATGGGCTGGCTGACAGGACCTAGAATGGCACACCAGGAAAAGAGAAGGTCTTCCCTTTTCCATTCCATAAAAGTTTATCTTGTCACTGTTTCGAAACCATGTATCTTTTCCCTGAATACTTGGTTATCTGACACAGAGAAAGATGCTTTGGGATTGGGCTGGAGAATTTCCAGATGTCCCTTCCAACATCATCTATTGTGTAGCTCAGTGATAATGCCACACCCAACAGCATCTGGGAATAGGGGCCCATAAATGCCAAATTGTAGAAGATGCAAACGGGATTTGAGGCTGCTCCCAGGACAAACTACTGTAGGGAGTCCTGAGCTCAGCCAGCAGGTCTTGGGGAGCTCTGTTTCTGAGAACCTAAATCTCCTTCTGTTTGCACAGAAGCTGTTAAGAGCTCCTTCCCCAGCTGTGAGGAGCTCTGCAGGCAAGGAACAAGATTCCCAAAAGCAGAGAGGTTTTATACCTTAGTCCAGGCTTGATGCTTATTGATTCAAGGTTGTCATTGTCACCTTATTCTGGACTTTTTAATTTACTTTGGTTAAGATCTTTTGAGATCTTAAAAGATTTCAGTTCACCTTACAAGATTTAACTGATTGTGTTATAAAAGTAAACATACACCTGCAAAGAGAGTGCAGGCAGAACAGGTGACGCTCATAAAAATTCCTTTCAGATAAGGAAAAGAACCCTAAATAGTAAATCCATGAATCACTCTGGAGGCTGACTTCAACCATCAGATTGAAAGACTGAGGAAAAAAGAAAAAAAGTTTCACACATTAACACCATTGGGAATGTTTATTTCTAAAAAGTTCACAGTTACAATATTGTAGAGTACTTTAACATTCTACACACTTCCTACAGAATATTGTGGACTATTGTTTAAGGGCAGCTTACATATACAAAAATACTGCACTGCTGACTTTGACTAACAAGAAAAGAGCAAAAACATTTTGCTGTAATTTCTGTTTCCTGACAAGAAATTATCTTGGAAGAAATACTCAAGGATGGATAAACTCATTTATCTGCACTTATTCTCGCAAGCATTCTGCTTATACACATTCTTCTAGAAATACAATATGAAATGGCTACCAGCACACAAATGAATTTGATCGTAAGTTTGGTATTAAATCTCTTTGCAATCACACAGCTTTTAAAGCTGAGGGTGATAGAACAACTACCATGAACAACTACCATAACTGGAAGAAGAAACAAGTTATCCAAAAGACAAAAAAAATTACTAGGATCAACGAATAACAGAGCAAAGTTACATTAGCTATGTGAATTTTTCTTTTACTTGTTGCCAGAGATTTATTGATATTTTCTCCAGTAGATTTTCAGGCATTCAATTTTCTGCAGTTTTCAGGTACTTCCATCATGGCCTACATAAATGAAATGGCTATTGTCATATTGCCAGACAGAAATTTCATGATTTCATAGAAAAGTAAGGAAGTTTCATCTGGAAAAAAAAAAAAAAAAAAAAAAAAAAAAAAAAAAAAAAGTTAGTATTTTCCTAGAGGGATACTTAAATATTTCTATGTTTAAAAGATAGAAATATTTACCAGTCTTTTCTATTAGATGGGGCCACTCCAAAGTTTGAAAAGATAAGTAAAAAACCTTGTACTACAAGTTGTTCTAAGGATTCCCCTTCTTTCAATAGAAAAAGGGGTTTCTATCATTTAGAAATGATCCAGAGGGGCAGCAAGAAAAAGAACTTAAGGAGTTTGAGGTCAATTCATGTAGTGTTTTTCCATCTGTTGTTTTGGTTTGGTTTTTTGTTTGGTTTGGTTTGATTTTAAATTAGAATGGTTTCCTTCTTTTCACACATCAATTCTTTTATGCAAATTTCCACCACCCACTGGGGGAGCTCTGTTTTAATGTCACTCCTAGTGACAAGAAAAACCATATTTGTGTGGCATCTAATGTCTAAATTTTTAAAATCTTTAATACATTGAAATGCAGATGCTGCTTCTTCTAAATCTGTAGAATAAATTTGCTTATGTGGATGCAGAATCCTTTGACATTCATATGTCTAAGCAGATTAAAAAGGGCAGCAGAGTCTCAAGACATATAAAATGGTTTGAACTGAAAAGGACCATTAAAGATCATCTAGTTCCAAGTCTCCTGCCATGGGCAGGGGCACTTTGCACTAGACCAGACTGGCCCCATCCAACCTGGCCTTGAACACTTTCAGATATGGGGCATCCACAACTTCCTGGGCTAGCTGTTCCAGTGCCTCACCACCCTCATTGTAAAAATGTCTTCCTTATTAACAGTGTAAATCCACCCTCTGTCACTTTTAAGTCGTTGCCGCCTGCCCTGTCACTACAGGCCTTGCTTAAAAGTCTTTCTTCATCTTTCTTGTAAGCCACTTTTATGTACTGAAAGACTGCAAATATTTTCTTATTGTTCCTGAGATAGTATCTTGGTTAAAAAAGGTAATGTCATTATTTCCACACAAATGCATTCACAAATTATCAACAAGGCACAATCAAAACCTGATGATGATAATAATGATGATGATGATGATGATGGTAGTTCTCATTAGAGTCTGTGGGTATATCTGTAGGTTAATGAAAAATTATTCATAATATCATGATTACAAGAAGTGAGGCAGTAAAAAAAGGTCTTTGCACAGGTGCCACATTTAGTCCTATCTCATTAATGAGAAATTAGAAAACAGAAAACTAAATTATTTTCTGCATTACACCAGAGTAATTTACAGCCTAATTCTGCAGAGGTGTTTAAGCTACACTCATCTGTACCCCCCAGGACTGAAACATGATAGCTCTCCAGATAAGGTGTGAGACTATCATGTTCAGAAATGCTCCAATATGCCTTCCAATTCAAAGGTCACAATAACAGATCACAAAGTGATCTATAAACTACCAAGGTCTTTGAAGACACAAGTTTTAATATGTGGCAATGCTGCATATGCATTGCATTTTTAGGAAATAAATGTTAATGGAAACATGAAAGAAAAGAAATGAAAAGTGAATTTTAGGGTCAGAATTTGCTGTGTCTCCTATCCCATATATCCAACACAAATATTTTGAAAAAAACCCCATAATCACCAGAATTTCTCATCAGGAATTTATTCCCATGAGAGCTTTCTCTTTCTCCAAAGGTCTAACCCTTATTCAGTCTGGTTTATTTATGTTATTTCCAATTCCTAAACTGAGCATTTCCAAGTGCCTTGTTTTTAATGGCGTGCAGCAGTAGTACTTGATTGAAATTTTGATAAATGTGCACATATATTCATGTGTAGTTCTGCAAGCTTATATGCAAATATATGAAAAAATAAAATGTAGCTAGATAAAGACCAAGGGCTAGCCTCTGTTTCCATTGTTACCATTCTTCACCCCAAAATAGAATGTATTATGATATCCACAATGTTTCTTTGTGGAATTCCCCTGGCTGTTGAAATAATGTGATATGGTATAATGGCCATGGTGGTATTCAGTCAAAGGTTGGACTTGATAACCTTGGAGGTCTTTTTCAACCTTAATGATTCTATAATTCTATGAAAATGATCCTATAATTCAAACAAGGGCAACAGAAGTGGAGAAGGGTAAATCCAACATGCTAAAAGCATGGAATAAACCTGTTTCTTGGAGCACCCTTTACTACCATCACAGTAACCCAGGCATCACTTCAGGATGCCCTTAACTCAAGTTAGTTCAGATTGCAGTGGGATGTGCTGCTAAATCCTGCACAAATGCTCTCTGCCCTTAATCACAGAGTCCATCTGTTGATAAGAGACACAGCAAAGACCTTTCTGGTGTTTTCAAAACATGTAGCAGGTGGAGCAGGTGGTGTTGAAGGTGTTCTGGGTGAAGGAAAGGACTAGCTCAGGCTGGCTGGAGCTGAGGAGATACTCAGCCTCCTTCAGCTTGGTGTGCTAAACAGAGCAGGAAACAGGTAAGGTGGCTCATTTAATGTCAGGGATTTGGGAGGCACCCTGACCACCAGGAACCTGGCTGCTACTGAGAACATCCAGTATCCCTTTATCAAAAAATCCTTATCAATTTAGATCCTCTGCATCATGCAAGGTTTCCTACTGTGCCCTCCCCAGGGCATGCCTGGCTTTCTGTCCACTATCCCAGCTACCCCAAGGATCTTGTCCTTGGCCAGGATTTATGCTCAGAAGTGCTGAAAACAGTATGACCACTTTGTGGTTGAAGTTAGATCTTTGACAGCAAGCAACATTAACTCCTCTTATGCAGATAATTGAATTAATTTTCCTCCAGACCAGATTCCAGAATCTGTTACCAGCAAGAAGTTGTGAATTTCCTTAGAGCACAATACCTCTCTGACTGTGTACGTGTGACAATGTGAACTTTCATCGAGTGTTTGCTTAGCAAATAAGGACCTAATCAAGAGCCCATTGAAGTCAGTGGGAAGGATACAATTGCTTTTGCATCAGGCATTGAACTGCTCTCACATTGTCATTAAATATAATGTATATATTAAATGCTTTTTAAAATATTGTCCAAATATATAATGCAAGGAAAAAATAATTTTTTCTTCTGTCCCAAATTTTAAAATAATTGGCAATAACTTCTTCATTACTAGGAAACACCATTTCATCAGTGAAAAACAGGGGACAGTAACATCAAACACTTGGTTCCTGACCTTAGAAAACACTTGCCTGAAGTAAGTCAGAGCTAGCAGTGCAGGAGTGCCTCTGCATCCAGGAAACAGCCTTTCCTCCTCATCATTCAAAGCCTCATTCCTCCATTTCAAAGCACAGCATATGCTAGAAATGGGAATATGCAAAAGAGCAGCTTTTGTTTCTAGATTAATTGAGGGCCTGAGCAACTTCCAGGTGAAGGCACTGTTTGTCCCTGTGCCTTTGTGTAGTATGGCTAATAGATCTCAAGAAAAAAAATTCTGGAGTGAAAACCAGAATTATTCAGAGTAATAGAACACTAGATTCAGATACAGAGCACTTAGTAGATTCCTAGTGCAGCATGCTTCTGTTAATGCCTAGCTGGAAAAACATTGATAATATTCCTTAAAAATAGAAAGGCTAAGCAAGGCAAGACATGGAAAGAAGGAAAGGGAAAAGGAAGAGATGACAGAGTTGTTAAGTTGCTCAGTAACTATGTGAGATTATTTGTTCAAAGGTAGCTTCATTAATCTAAAAAACACAATTTGCACATCACCCATTAATAGGTCTGTGGTTTCGCAGGCGGTTCAGCAGATTTTATTGCTGCAAAAGTGAGGAAATCTTTCTTGCCTCCATTCTTATATATCCTCTATCCTGACCATCCTCCTTCCCTTTCCCTCAGTCCTACTGGTACCATCCCACTCACATTCTGGCTCTGATCACACTTCTGGGCTCATTTAACAATTTGAAATATCACAAAGCCCTTCATTGTTTTGTCTTGGCCTTGTTTCCTGTTACTTCAGTAAATTAAACTGATACAGCAGCGTCGACAAGTGCTGAATGCTAGCAGAAGGAGTGTGGCTGGGAACAGGAAGGACAGGCAGACACAGAGGGGGACACAAAACTTGTTTTGAGAAGTGGTGAGCTCTCTGTGAATGTAGCAGTTTAGTGAGCTGCACCCAGCTGGTGGTAGAAGATTCAGGACTCAGCTTTGCATAGAGAGAATGGTCCCTTGACTTTAGTGGTTTGCTTCTGTTAACACCTATTTAGAAGTTGTTTGCAGATAGGCTAGTTATACAAGAAGTGCTGCTAATAGACCTGTTTGGAGTATCTGCAGAAACTCTCAAAATCAATTCTTTAAGGGTGAACATATCCTCTAAGCTCAGCTCTACTCTTGGATCATTCATAGAGGAACACAAGATGTTTGAATAGCTGCTGAGTGAAAAACTCTGCTGGCCTCCTTAATATTTTTTTTCCTGAATGTGCCCACCAAAGCACAGTGCAAATACATGAATGGTGAAGTGGCTGTTCAGTCTGTAAGCTTGTAGGAGCATGTACTTCTATGAATACAAACATTTTCTCCCATTTTGGCACAGGAAAAAAGAGTACATACTTGGCAAAAATGGCTTTTCAAAATCAAGATAAGTAACCTGAGACAACTGTTTAACATTATCTGAAGAGAGATGAAGAGAGAGGTAAGCATTGAGATTTTTTGCTTACATGTAGCCCCATAACGTCAGAACTATACAGTTTACCTCAACTAACCTACAGAGCATAGAGTCTCTCTGGGTTTGTAGAGGACAGAGACACATGAACTGTGAAAGGGGTTAGTGCAATGTATGGTTTATTTATTTTGAAGTTTGTTCTTTGGGAAGAAAAATAGAAGGGCCCACTTCTACGTAAAACAGAATGGGTTTTCATTTGAAGATCATAGGAAGAGGCACTGAGTAAAATATCCAAACATAAAGAGACAGAGAGACAGGTCTGGCTTTATCAGCTGGAGACAGACCAGGAAATGCCTTATTAAACATCACCATCTACTGGATGCCAGCAATTGTTCCTTTTAAAGGAAACTGTCAGCTCTATACTGAATTAACTTGTCAGACAAGTTGATGCTTTCACAGACCTGGCCCTGCTTGTAAAGTTATTGGCAGGGCAAGGTTTGTGCATCATTTCCATACCAAGCTGGGAAAAGATTTTCAAAATTACAGAAACTCAGAAAGTTTAGGGTGATATAACGAAAGCTATGAAATGACTAATAAGGCAGAATGAGAACCTACAAAAAGAAGGTGGGAATAGTCAGGCATGGAGGCAATAGCATCCTTCGGGTCCTTCATTTATCTTCTTGTGGAATTTTTGTGTAGATACGCACACACATGTTCCTGATGGAGATGAATGATTCTCCTCCTGGGTAGTCTGTGCTTATTGCAGCTCCATATTAACTTTTCACTCTGTTGGCTGCACACATAAAGTTCAACCACATTTGTGTGATTTTCCAGCATCAGGGCTGGCAGTTCACAGAGCTTGCTGAGGTCAAAAGGCACCAGTGCAGCCCTGCTATAGCTGTTGAGCTGGACTAGGTGGGCAATGAAAGATCCTCCTTCCCTTCCCACTGAGAGCAGAAATCTCCAGCCCCACACTGAAGGATGCCACTTCCCTTGCCTGGTGCCCTCCCTTCACTTCCACATCTTTGTCCACCTTCCTCTACAAGCTCCTGAGAAGCCACAGCACAAAGTGGCAGCAGTGGGTGATACAAGTATCTTCCTGTGTGGTAGAAGAGAGACAGAATGGAAAAGTGCTTTGAGGACCCTCCTCTTTCTTTCCCTTTGCTTTCTCTAAGGTTTCACCTGTTTGCATGCACAAAACTGGTGACTCAAGACACCAGAAAGAAGCAAATTCTTTAGAGAAATCATTTATTGCTGACGTTTAAGAACCTTGAGAAGGGCTCAGAAAAAAACTGCAAAGACAAAAAAAAAAATTACCTTATCACTGAGTGATGTTCTCAAGCCGTCATTACAGTTAATTTATCAAAAAGAATGATTCAATAATTCTTGGAAACAATAAAGCTAAGATTTTGGAGGATGTTTAAATTTGTTTCAAATTTGACCCTTTAATTAATATAGATTCTTGTCTAAAGAATTTTTTGTGATTAAAATCTATTCTTGGATATATGCTTTCAAAAGGTGTTGCCAGTGACAACATCAAATGCAGGAGCTCTTAGCTTAATGCATCGATTTTTAATTTTTTTTTTTTTAATTTTCAAGATGAAAATAACTCTCAAAAAGTAAACACTGAGATGTGGAAAGGACCAAAATAAATGGGAAATCTATCTTGTTTGAATTGGTGCTGATTAAAACTGTTTCTTGCAAGGAGTCACAGAAAACCAGAAATGGAGTTTCAGGAAGAGCTAAATAGATTCAAGCTATGTCAAAGCAAAGAGAATGACAGACACTGACAGTTATGAAAAATTAATTTATTATATCCTTGTGGAATGCTGGTATGTGCCATACTTTACTTTTATGGTACTGTCAGCATATTTGGAAAGAAAGAGGTGTTAGAGTCTACCAAAGAGTCCTGGCATCAACACCCTATCAGGTCTCCTGCGTAGTTCATTTGTCTGGGGAGGATATGAGGTGAAACACTTTCCAACACTTAAGTAAACATCATGCAGGATTACACAGGAACAGATCAATAACAAATTGTATTTCTATTGCTGCATTTATCTTCCAAACATTTTGCAGTTCAAAACAGAGAACCCCTCAGGCAGATTGTTGTTAATGGCAAGTCACGCTGATATGAATAAAGTTGAAAAATGTTTTGTTTTCATGTGCTGTGTTGGCAACAAGGAAAAGAAAACACGGCAGCAAGATGAAATGGTGCAATACCTGAGTGCTGATAGAAAAGATATTTTACATGTAAGTTATAGAAACAAATAATTGTTGTCCTACAGAGCACATGTATCTGATAATTTACTCCAGGCTATACAACAGACTTGAATTTTGGTGGGATTACACCATTACAAAATTTACCTAAAACTAAGCAAGGCTTCCTAGGTTCTCAGTAGAGACCTAGAAGGGAAACATTTATGAGAAGATGATCTGTTCACTGGGTAATGTGCCTGGTATGAATTAGCTCTGAGAGACACTTTTTCTTCTCCAGTGGCTCTAAAGGGAGACTGAGGTGAACAGATTAGACTAAGAACACTAACTGAGACAAAGTTAGGCAAGAGGTGCTGCATGCTTCAAGTACAAGTTATAGAACCATGGATTAGTTTGGGTTGGAAGGGACCTTTGAAACTCATGTAGGTCAATCCTCCTGCAATGTGCAGGGGCATCTCTAAGTGCATCAGGCTGCTCAGAGCCCTATCCCATCCAGCCTTACTTTGAATGCTTCTAGGGATTATATATATATGTGTGTGTGTGTGTCATTGTGTGTGCACAATTTTTGAACAGGAAAATTCTAAAAAGCCAAATATACATGGATATATGTTTTAACAGTTCTACTTCATAATCAGATTTTATTCAGTAATAAGCAATATGGTTAGGACCATGATTCTCAACAGACATAACCCAGAACAATATTAAAAATTTCTAGGCATAAGCAATGCTGTAACATCCTTGGTATTTGTGGTTTCAGCTAGCCCAGCTCTACACCTGCCCCATCCTTTCTGTCTCCCAAAGGCTGAAATCATACATCCAACAAGAGGGAGTGGGGAAGGATTGTCCACCTGCCATAGCTTTTGGGGTCTGTGCTTTCTTCAGCAGGTTTACAAATACTTGCTGCAGGGTGGAAACTAGCTGGTCCCTAGGCTAGACCCCTTAATTAATCCCTGTGTTGATGATGATGGATTGAATTCATTAGTGTCACTGAGGATAATCTGCCACCAGAAGAATCCTGCCCTTTAAGAACAAATGGCTACATATAGTTCCATAATTCCAAAGCATCCATGTTCAGTGTCACGCTGTATTTTGATCACAAAAGATTCAACACAACAATATGCAGCTGAGAAGTTTTACCATACAATGGAAGTCCTGATCATGGTGGACTAAATTTTCATCACTTGTGCCAGTGTTCAGGCCAGCTAAAAGTCAGAGGGCCAAATGAGATTTTACTGCAGCCTCAAACAAAGCCATTGGAACCAGATGCTGGACTGTCCCAGTGAGTTACATTAAGAATTGTCACAGGCACGTGTGGTCAAAGCCATACATAGCATCACTTAATGAAGGGAAAAGGGAACATGGAAACAATGAAGAAATGTTGACTGGAGCAACCAGTAATGAAAGAAATAAATTTTACACAGTGGAGGGAAGAGGTGCAAGCAGAACAGCAGAAAGTTTGGGCTAAATGCCATTTTTGATCCTGGGACTCCCTCACAGGTCTGCCTTGAGTCTGAAGTCCATCACTTATTCTTATGATGAGGTTTTTGGCCTTTCAGAAGATATGGGCACACCATATTTGTTAAATATGGATTTGATAGATGATAGCTGGTCTGACAATGCATCTCTGCAGGAGTGGAAGTGGTCATATTCTGCTGCTTTGCAGTGCTGGTGGTGTCAATGACTTGAGGTGCAACAGAAGACTGGAAGAGAGTAGAAAGGAAACAGCTGTTCACAAGCTTTGTGTTTGTGACAGCCCTGCAGTACTTGATGGCTCAAAGAATGCTTCACAATTAATCCAATATAACATTTCAGGGCTGCTTGCTACCACAAGTCATACTACAATTTCCCAGTCCTTACCTGGAACAGCACAACACCTAACATTTTGTTTTAATGAGAATTTATTAAAACAGTAGATGTTGCAGTGATCAGACTAGATTTCCATCCTACTGACAATTTTGTTCTCTGGAAAAAGCAAAGACCACTTTCTGTGATTCTCTCCTGCCATCTGTCAGTCAGCATGCTGAAACAGAGCAAAGCAAAGCCATGTCTGCCAGATGAATGTATCAAATGAAGATGTTTTGCTCCATCACCTACAAAATTACGCCGAGAATGAAGGAAATACAAATAGTGACAGATAGTGCCCAGAAGGGTCCCACCCTGTGGCTGTCAGAGGCAGCTGCGAAGCGCAGAGCACCCGGCGGAGGGGAGAACAGGGAGAGCCTTCTACCCTGGTGGGACGAGGGGACCCTGCGGCCGCCCCCTGCCTCGGCCTCGGCGGGCCGGGAGCTGCTCCCACACCGGCCGGAGCCACCGCCGCCGGGAGTTAATCATTAAATCCCGGCGGATCCGCTCCAGGCCCGCTCCCCCGAACCTCCTCGGCCTTCAGCCGTGCCCTGTCCCCTTCTGGCCTGACCGAGCACGGCGGCGGCAGGGGAAGCGGAGGCAGGGACGGGAAGCCGAGGCAGGGACGGAGACACCACCGCCTGTGGGCGCTGTGCAGGCGGAGCCCCGGGGCGGGCGGGCCGTCCGTGCCCGCTCGGAGCCATGTCGCCTCCCTGGACGGCGCCCTAGGGCACACCTGTCCCCGCTGCCGCCCCCCCATCGCCTCTCCTCCCCTTCTCGGCGGCGCTTGGCCGACACGACCTCCGGCCGCGGAGCAGAGCCCCGGCCCACGCCTCAGCCCCCGCCCGGCCGCTCTCGTCCCCTCCCGCCGCCCATGGGCGCCGCCCGCGCCGCGCCGGGGCAGAGCCGGCGCCGCTGAGAGCATGGCCAAGGGACCCGAGCAGGGGGACGCCTTCCTGCACCTCCCGGCCGCGCAGGCGGCGCCCGCCGAGGCGCAGGAGGAGCGCTACGCGGGGCTGCTGGGGCCGAGCTTGCTGCCCTGCGCCCGGGGGGCGCTGCCCGAGCCGCCGCTGCCCGCCGGCGTCAAGGCAGGTAAAGGCGGGGAGCCGGCACCGTGCCCTGCTCGGCCCGGCCGCGGCGGGCACCGGCAGGGCCGCTCGGGCTCCGCGGGGCCGCGGCTGTCGGTCTGTCCCTCAACCCGCGGCGGGCAGGGCGGCGGGCGGGAGGGGCGGCTTGTGGCGGGACCGTAACGATGCCCTCGGGCCTCTCTTCTCGTCCCCGCGGCGCCCAGAAACTCGGCTCGGCAGCGAAACCCTCTCCTCGGAAGAAGAGGATGCGGATGCCCGCTACGGCGCGCTGACAGCCGCCGACCAAAGCCCGTGTTCGAAGAGGAGCATCACGCAGATCATGAAGGACAAGAAGAAGCAGACGCAGCTCACCCTGCAATGGTAGGGCTCCAGAGAGACCCCGCTGCCCGCCCTGGGGGCTCCGGGACCGAGCCGTCACACTCAGAGGGACCCTTGTCTAACAGCAGAGCCGGCGAGGAGGGCGGCATCTCTTTTAGAGAAAATTTCTCATTTTTGGGGTGTTTCGTTTGTTGGTTTTTGTTTTCTGTTTTTGTTTTGCGGGTTTCTTTTGAATGAGCCTCATCTACAAATAAGGACACCCGTCCCCAAATTTCTGAGTTTTGAAATTATCGAAGGTTTGTCACTTAATAGAAGTCTTGGTCAGATTCTCACACTGTGTGGCTATCAATGAAATGTATCATCAAAATGTAGAAAGGAAACATTATTTAAGAATTGCATTTGTGAACGACTGCTTTAATTATCCTTTAAAGCTGTGGCAGTTAGATTTTCACTGTCCTATAATGCCTTTCTTTTTCATTATGTTCTCCCATCCACTGAGGCCCTAACTTTGGTTTATTTTGTCTGGGGAAAAACGTTAACCAAATAAGAGGTCAAATTCTGCAGACATTAATTGATAAATGTTTATATTAAAATACACTTGACATTAGGGAGGAATTCTGTTGAATTAAATGGGAACTTAATAATGAAATGCACACTGTCAATAGAGATATTTTTTCCTTCTAACTGAAAAATTAGACTAATCCAAATTATTCAGTTTCTTATTCTAGTTTACTTCTGAGTGTAAATAGTTAAGGATTTAAGTCTGGTGAGTCACTGCAAAATTATTCAATATGCAGTTCTTACTACACAGTATTTTCTTACAAATTTGTGTAATTGGAGAAACAAATTTATTGCACACCATCCCAGGAGTAGTGAACAATGTAAAATGATAAAGAAAAAACCCAACAGGACAGAGGAATACCCAGCTGCTACAAGGGTTCTCTTCAAGTGAAAGCAGTCAGGCTTTTGCTTCAGTTTTAAAAATTTTACTTTAATGACCATCACTCAGCACTTGTATTCTGCAAACTGATTGGGAAGATACATAGAAATTCAACTTCTTTAAAAAACACTGTTCTTTGTTTTTCCCAGTGTGGTTTGAAGCATTTCCACGTCCAGAGTGGAAATTAAAAAGCAATACAATGGAGAAAAGAGACATTAGCTCAGGTGTTGAGGATACAGTGGGACAGAAGATGCAAGTCCAGGTTCCTGGTCTTAAATCCTGTCAAAGGAATGACTTAAACCCAGGTCTTTCATAGTCTAGGTAGGACTCTTATTTTCAAACTAAGTCTGGCTCTTAGATGATGATAATTTAGTAATTTAAATAAAGCAAAAAGGTCCAGACATTGAAAAGGACTCATTAAGAACAGGGATCTGGCTCCAGGTTTTCCATACTCTGCATCTAGCCTAAGTACCAAGTGTGGAGTCTGTCTGTAGTGCCTGTCACGTTCAGGAGAAACTCATCTGTGTGCTCTGATGGAACTCTTCAAGAAAATTAAAAAAAGAACAACCAAAAAAAAGAAAAAGCAAAAACTGGGAAATGCAATCTGGAGAAACAACATGTTGCTTCTTACTCTGGCAGTTTCTTTCTCTACACAGGCTGGAAGAAAACTACATTGTATGTGAAGGAGTTTGTTTACCAAGATGCATCCTTTATGCACATTATTTAGACTTCTGCAGAAAAGAGAAGCTGGAACCTGCCTGTGCTGCAACTTTTGGGAAGGTAATAAGTAAATGCCTTAATAATTTGTTAGATCAGTTGTTTGGAAGAGTCACAGTTCAGTACACCTGTATAAGAATTCTTCTGAAAGTAACATGTTTTCTACTGCTAATGTACATGGAATCAGACTAACTATAACTACACTGTCTCCTGCGAAGGCGTTTCTTAACATCACCTTTAGGAGATTGAAGATGAAATTCCCTTTAATTTATTATTGTTTTTACAAAAAAAAAACCCCAAAAAAATGCATTCTTTCTGAGTGCTTCTTTTCTTTCCCTTTTTGTTCACGTTCTTTCCACCAGATCTAACATGGAGGACACTTATAATTATACTAAGGGCAGTGTAAGGTGAGATGTGACACAGGCAATGCTAGTAGAAGGGGAAAAAGAAGTTAATAACACAAAGAGCTTCCAAATGAAAAATTGTTGATTCGTTCTCTTTTCGACCCTTCTCTACAATTAATCCTGAAGTGATTTAATGTAAGAGAGATGTGAACTCTCCAAATTAAATCCTGACTGTTTAGTGAAACAGGAAACCAAAAATGCTTCAAGGATCATCTTTTTAAAGCAGTACTAATCTAGTAATGGTTTATACATAGCAAAATGCATTAATTTAATTAAATAATGGATTTGATGGATTTTCTGGTTCATAAAATGTTAATTTCCTATTTTATTCCTCTTGAACTGGATATATGAAAAAAGTGGATATCTAATTTTCATATATAGTTTCAGTATAAATGAGAAAGACAATAGGTTCCATTTAAACATTATTTTGACAGTGATCTGTCTATTGGATGTATCTATTAGATCTACCTCTATTACTGAATTAATTTTTCAGATCACACTTTCAAATAAAAAAAATAAGTTTCATTCTAGTTGTTTATCTTTGAAAACAGAATAGCTAGAGGGCAGAGTTTCCCCTGATTTTGTTTAAATCTCTGAAGCAAAAAATACAGTTGAACCTAAGGAGCTTGAACATAATAGGATTCTGGTGAAGAAAACTAGATTTTAAAATGTAAAAGTGAAATCAGAAAGGGAAAACAGGTGGGAAGACTGGAGATAGACAGCAAGGTGAACAAGGATGGAAGAAAACCTACAGTGTGAAACATGGCCTAATGATTTATGTTGTGCCCTAAGTGTCAAAAATGCTAATTCATTAGCTACCTTAGACAACATATTTACACTACGACTTTTCTATAAACAGATTGCTAAGAAAGTTTGCCAGTGTTAGAAATTAACGCAGTTATTTTCTCTTTAGACCATTCGCCAGAAATTCCCTCTCCTTACCACAAGGCGGCTCGGAACAAGGGGCCATTCAAAGTAAGGCACAATTACCTGTGTATCTGCTTATAGAACACATTTTAGGAATCATCTGTGTTTCCATGTCTCCTTAATATGTGCTAATTGGCAGGGGGGTTTATTCAGATGGTACACTGCATGTGATAACTTTCATGTACACGTTGAAACTGATGCTCAAACTCAAGTATTAAAATTTCAAAAAAACTGCTGCATAATTTTTAAAATTAAAATTATTAAGCTTCTAAATCTTATCAATGCATTTATAGACCCATGCATAGGTTGCAAATACATGTCAAAATATTAGATATAAAAATCATTTATAATACATGACTTTTTATAGCTTGTCATCTTTCCATAAATAGTGATTTTATTTCTCCTTTGCAAGACTAACAACTTTCATTGTGTTCTCTATGTAACAATATGGGTTCACCTAAATACATCACCAGAAAAAGCATTGTTTTAAATTGAAGTTAAGGTATACTTCTTCTCTTTGTTGTGGGTATTTTATAAAACTTTGAAAAGTACACCATCTATAGTGCAGTAGTTTCATAAATAATGTATCCTATTAATTTGTATATTTGATCTGTAAAATATTAGGTCATAGGAATAGATCATAGACAACTCTATATCCCCTGGTGCTGAAATTTTTATTAGTTCTGGAATTTGTGCTTTTGGCCATGAATAATTTAGTGTAAAACTGTTGTGAAGAGTGGTAATAACATATTCCATCACATACATTTTGCTAATGAATAAGATAGAAAACCAGAGTATTGATAGAAATAGGAGAAAATCTTTGAAAACAGAACATTCAAACATTCTGTTTGTTTGGGAAAACTCTTTATTTTGAGCTACTTAGCCTTGAAAGACAAAGTTACTCTTTAGTAACTCTTCAGTAGTTTATAAGCAAAACTCAAAACAAAAGGAGACTGAAAAGTAAAAAATCTACAAGACTCGTTTTCCTAAGTGCTTTGCAATATTCTAGAAATGTCTGAAAGATAATTTTTTTATGGTCATAGTTTTGGGTAGTTATTAAATGTTGTTATACTTGGTTTTCTTCCTGCCTTAGAAATACAAGAAATAGCTAGTTATTCCACCTTAGTTTTGCTGAAGAATGAATGAGATGTCATTTGTGAATTGTAGGTATTGTTGCAGAAAAAATGAAGGTGGGGAAGAATTTAAATCCAAATTTTTTGCAAAGACATTCTGTTTCTTGAGCATGCCTTGAGCATTTATTTTAAATAACCACTAATAAAACATAAAATCCAAAGGATATACTGTCTTTGTAGAACATTATTCCTTTTTTTGATTTTTTTTTTGTTCGTTTTAACAGAGGATAGTTCTTGTGTAGTGTCTCTCGCAGTCTTACAAATTTGTAATCCATTCACCTCTTTTAGGAGACACTACACAGCCTGAAATGTATAGAGGAAAACTGGAACTGAGGTTCACATCTCTTTTTTAGGTGACCTATAGATGCTGAGTAGAGGTGTTTTGAGGAGAGCAACTATTAGGAAGGTTATTTATTAGGAAAAAGAGGGATTTTGTGTATTGTCTGCTGTGGTGAACTTAAGTTGTGATTACAGGCATAAGATGGTGTAGACATAGCTTTGTTGCTGGTGTTCTGTTTAAGATTTTAAGAGATCTGGCATTCACAATCTGTGCAGGAATATTTGACATTGTGCTAGTTCATCATTGCTGTGGTGAATTCTTAGTCAGGTACATAACCCAACATATTTGGTGAACTACTTAGTTACAATGAATGAGATAATGCAAGGGAGAAGTCTCTCTCATGCTCATTATATATCTGACATAACTAACAGACTGACAGACAGGATCCAATGAGGATCCAAACTTCCAAACATGTCCTGTGTCTGCATGGTTTAAGCACAATAAGTCAACCTTTATTAAGTAAATGAGTATGTTTCAAATGTGTATATAGCTACAAAATTGATTGTATTGGAACAGGTGTCACTGTAGTCCTCTTTTCTTAAAGACATGAAACAATATTAATATAGAAATAACGCATGCCCAACATTTCTTTGGCAGATTCCATATCCCTGTTGACCTTGTTGGTATTATGTGCCATATTTTCATATGGATTAACTGTTCTTGAACAATTTCCTCAAAGAACTGAGGCATCATCAGGTTTTGTTTGAACATCTGGCACTTGCTGTTCTGTATTTTTTCATCAGTTTTCCTCAGAGGCTTTTCTTATTCAATTCTCATTTCTGCTAAGATGCACTTATCTTGATCTTGCTGTGCTAAAAAGGACCTCACAAAAGACACAAATGACAATATTTCCAGTTCAGAGATCAAATATAGCAGCAAGCAGTCATATAGAAGTGTCAGTATGAATATTAGAATTATAGAGGCATAGAATGATAGAATGGTTGGGGTTGGAAGGGGCCTTAAAGATCCTCTAGTGTAATCCCTGTGCCACTTTATACTCAGCCAGGTTACTCAAAGCCCCATCCAATCCAGCCTTGAACACTTCCAGGGATGAGAGATCCACAGCTGCTCTGAGCAACCTGTGCCAGCACCTCAACACCCCCACTGGAAAGAATTCTTTCCTAATATCTAATTCAAATCTACCCTTTTTAGTTTAATGATCTCTGATAATCAATTTTTCTATCTGTGGTGTTTTGGGCCTTGTCCCCCTTGGAACTACAGACTTGCTGAGGAGTAAATGAATTTCTGATTTCACCAGCTAGCAGTTAGTCACACAAATGTTATTTACAGAAGTATTTCCATTAAATTAATATTAAAGTTAAGGGACTGTTCATCAGTTTCAATAAATTACCAGTTCTTCTCTTTTTATGTTAGCGTGGACTCCAAATGTTACAAGCTGTTTCTGAGTCACTGAGACTAGTAGGAGAGTTGTTACTAGCAATTAAGTAATATTTTTTAAAGCACAGTAGTGTAGTGACATGGTATTATTTCTGTCACTGCTATCTTTATTACCATATAATGCTAGCTGGAGCAGTATTAGCACTCAGTATTCCCAGCAGTGATGTTTTATATAGCAATATTGCCCTGCAGCTCTGATCATTGTCCAGGACTCCACATGCTGCAAAAGCATAAAAAGGAAGAAGACAATTCTTCTCCAATGGAATAATTGTTCTTAAATTTAGAGAAAAGTTAATGTCCTGTGAAAAAAAAGTGCCTTCCTGGATGCTGCAAGCGTACACAGCAATCTATTGTTAGGGCCTCTCTGTGATCAGAAGAAAGCAAAGAAAATAATTTCCTTTTCCCATCATCTTCAAGGTGGTGGAAATGGTTTTTCTCCCACTCTGAAACAAGCTGTTTCTCACATCCTCATGAGCATGAATTGGATTTGAGGGAAAGCTCCTGCACTAACTTATGGAATACAGTTGCTGTTGTAAGGCATGAGATACACAAATGTTAGTTCTTCCTCTGTTCCCAAACAGCATTTGTCATCTCGAATTCAGGGCAAAGGATAAACTTAAAAGTGAGTCTGGTGATTCCTAGAATTCAAGTCAGAATCTCTTTCTCTGTGTTTACATCCAACAACCCATTTGTGAAAAAGTGTCAGTACTTAAATTCATTTAAACATTTGGCCAAGAAGGTCCAACACATTGCACACAATTTTGTTAATAAAATATGTTAGTCTCTTGTGCCCATGCTGATCACTCTACATAGCTGAAAGGAAGGGAAATTTTCTGTTTTCATTCTGCTGAGTGAAAGAAGATGCAGCACTATAAATACTGCAAGCTGCTCTCAGATTAGTGTTTCATCAGCAACAGTTCTCTGTTCTAAATCCACCTTTTTGCATGGGTAATTTTGAACATACCGTGGTCAATGCTAGAACTCAGCTGTGACTTTCACAGTACACAAATCACCTGAAGCAGCTATTTGGGAAAACGTACAAACTGCTCAGTCCATACACACGGGAAGACTGTTTGAGCTCAAGTTACAATTTAATTTCTTTGTAGACTTTGATCAATGATGAATCTTAACTTTTATCCATCATGTCTGAAAACTATTATCTTATTTATTAAGAGTGATTTAGTGGGTTAATAAAACTGATATGGCAGCTGGCCCTGTGATAAGAAGTTATTGCAAGTCCCTGAACAGCTTAAGCCTATCATTTCCTTATCAGCTATCATTTGTGTCAGTGTATGCTAAAATCAGAGCTACAAGTTGGGTAGGAACATATGTTACAACAAACCACTGAAATGAAAAGAGAAAAGTAGTTCAGTTTGTTTTATAAAATGTTTGTTTCAAAAATTGAGAGTAAATTCCTTGTAGTAACTGATTACATTTTGTTAATTACACAATAGAAATAATAAATAGTAAAGTAAAAATATACTGAACATACACAACAAAAATACGCACATAAAGAGATGGAAGGCATTTGAAGATGTAGGTTAAAGATGTTGTTAGTGTGTGTGGTATGAGTATACCACTCTCAGCAGGGAGCCCAAAATAAGCTATTCAACTAATGGCTTGTAAGAGAATAATAATCTTTATACCCTGTTACTCTATGGAGGATGCCAGACAGAGTTTGAAAAGTAAAATTATATTATTTTTAATAGTTTTGCTGTTGTGAATGGAAAACTCTGTTTTTTAGCAGCAAAAATTCAGCTGCACATTATTGAAGAAAAACAGAATGATACCTGCTGTGCCTTTAATACACACAGTATATGCACTGAAAATATCTATTCTCCACATAGCAAGATGTCTCAGTGAAAAATTCTGATATCCTGGGACATTGCAGCAGAAACAAGTATATTGCCCACCATTACATACTTTAGAATCTAAATCATACAACAGTTCCTGTTCCTTGCCCAAATATATTAATATTAAATTAGATGTGGAATAATCTAGGTATTGAATCATAACTTTGTAAAGAAGTAATGCTTCTCCTTGCCTCTGGCCCACTCCAGCCTCAACTGGAGGGAATGCTAAATTTATGGTGAAAGTGTGAAAGTCTTTATTTTAGAATTTTAAAAATGGCATGTTATTGAAGCTGGGAGATTTAAACTGTTGGAATGAGACGTGGGCAGCTGCTTGCTCAAATGGCCAGTGACAAATGGGCAGATAACATTGTTAAAGAAGCAGTCACAACTCTATTCTGTTTTTTGTCCTGTTCAATGGACACCCTTTGCCATATAAAGAGTACGTAAATGCTGTCATTTCAAAGAATCCATATCTATATATTTTCAATACCTCTTGTCACAGTATGGAAACAGGGGAGACACTTTTAGCTTTCCTAGGGGTTGACAGGTGCCACAGTGATCTAGCAGTGTTATGTAGACTCACCAGCTTCAAAAAAAAGCAGTAAAAGCAATGGTGCCACATTCTGTCGTGTTTCTTGGCTGTAAAATCCCGAATGCACACAACAGACTGTCCAGAAATAGAAAAATTATTTCAGCTGAGATTGTTGCAGCTACCTAGGCTAGGCAAATATATCATCCTAATAAACATTTTCTTAGGCATAATTTGTATCTAATGCCTTTAACCAGCTTTGTAAATATAAAGCATGTGAGGGTTTTGTTCTTACCTGTGACAGTTCCATACAAGAACAAACAAAATATTGTGGTCTTTTTTTTTTTTTAATGGTCTT
This sequence comes from Zonotrichia albicollis, assembly GCF_047830755.1. NCBI lineage: Eukaryota > Metazoa > Chordata > Aves > Passeriformes > Passerellidae > Zonotrichia > Zonotrichia albicollis. Next base: position 76,827,107 of record NC_133821.1, on the reverse strand, counting down.
CACCAGGAGGAGCAGAGATGAGATGAGATTAACAGTTTTGTTGATGTGTTCTATGAACTATTTGCTGAGGCTTTGTGTCTTAAGAATGTATTTCTTCAAGCTTTTGGGGAGTTTGAGTAAAATTGGTGCAATGTGTTGCAAAGTGGTACTTTGAAGCAGCTCAGTTAAACCAGCTGCCATGGTACTTTCAAGCTAATATTAGTAAAAAGCAAATGAACCTTTGTATTCTATCCATAGCATTCTTAGACAAATTTGGTTTAACACAATCAGTTTTTAAATCTATTCAGTGGAATTTATAAGACGAGGCCTATCAGCTTTGATAGATGAACTCAAGGAAACTTTGCTATGACTGCTAAGGAAAGAGCTGCCCCCAGCTTGCTGTCCTGCCCTTCTCTCAGATGTCACTTATTTTATAGCAAAATCAGTGGAAAGCAGTAAGTAGCTACTGCACAGCCAGTTTTCTTAGCACCAACGCAACATTTTTTGCCTCTTTGGTGTCTTTGGTTAAGGTGTTGGGTGTGAGTTCTGCAAAGCCTGAGCAATAGGCATGTTTCCTTTTTCAGTTTCTATTTGGGAGCAGTAATCTCCAGGAGAGCAACAAGGGAGACAAATGTGGATGAGAAGTACCTAAATGGCTTAATAATTCAGAGTTAGCCTACGATCTGACAGAAGAATGGATGGATGACATATTATCATTATTAGTCATAGGTGACTGAGCACTAAGTTGTAAGGTGCACTTGCAAGCTATTTTCAATTGAGAAAGGCTCTGAGGGACTGTCTAAATGTAACGGTGGCAAGCGAGATAAAATGAACCTAATAGATCAAACCCAGCACCCTTTCAAACAAATGAAGTAAAGTGTAACAGAAGGCAGGTTAGGGAAAAGAAATGTAACATGTTTCTGGGTTTTCTGTTCTAGCTACATTCTTCTAGTAAGAGAGAAAATATTTTAATTTTAACCATAGAATTTGGATCAAATCATGACAGTACTCTTTTCTATGAGACTAGATTTTGTTCTGTGTCTATGAAAGGAATTGTTAGACCCTGTTTAGAAAAGTTTTCAGAAAGCATTTAAAATCAGTCTGACAGTTCCCTTTACTTTCAGTTTGGAAGATTGGTTTACTTGTCACTCATAAATGCTCCTCTCTCTTTTTTTTTTTTTTTTTTTTTTTTTTTTTCCTGCAGATATCACTATTATGGAATTGGCATTAAAGAAAGCAGTGCATATTACCACTCTGTGTATTCTGGAAAGGGCTTAACCAGGTAAAATAATTTCTGAGACTTAATCAGTGAAGGTCTAGCTATAATCTTCCCTTAGGAAGGTATATGTAGGACTCTAATTTACTAGAATTGCTGGTTATCTAAGTGCTTAAAAGATTGATCTCTATATTTTGATAGAGTCTTCCAGTTTGACCCCACCACAGTCTTTGTAGAGCTGTCAACTTTTAACAGCAGAACATTTGTTCAAGTTTATGTGAGGGAGCAAAATCCTATTTCCAGAACACTTGCCTAATTTTGTTTGCCTGTGTGTCACCCTGTGAGTTCTTTCCCCAGAACAGCTTTCCATTATGAAACGTCTGGAGAATGGTGTGAAGCTGGCACCTGTGGGGCAGGAGGGAGGGGTCAGTGTAGATTAATATTTACAGGTCCTTTGACTGGCTAATATCAGTTTAAACCTAACCCAGGAAGCTCTAATTATATTTATTTAAGGGACAGCTAGCAGGATCAATACGTTACGATAGCTGCCTGTTGGTTTGCCAAAGATTAATAGTTCGTAAAACAAATGTCTCTGTTCACATATGGCTTGAATGACGGCTTTCATTGTCTGTGGCAGTATACCTGGATAAGTGGGGCTCTGAGAAAGGAAAAGAATAAATGAGTTTATAATCACACATAGAAAATTCGACTGGTGGCAGATTTAGGTCATATCCAAAGAGACCTTTTCCAGGCAATAAGACAAGTGTACAAATTGAGGGTAATACTGCCAATAATGCTTTAAAAGGGAGGGTTGTCTCCACAGCAGTACTTAGGGTGAAATAGATTAGAATATTCTATTTATTTGTCTGATATTTATCCAGAGCTGTGGAGTGTTGCTGGTACACAGTGCATTTTTCTTTCATAATACAGAATTATCTTGAACAAATCATTCATATTGTTGACTCAAAGACAGTTATTTTCACTTAAAAGAAAATAATAATTCTTGCTCCTCAGCTTTATGTCAGGCAGGTACAATCTAGTAGCAATGAGTGCAAAGAAAGTGGAGCTCTGCAAAATTCCCCAAGGCTGGATTTCTGAAGGTATACACTCACATGAAGATGGCATAGATACGTTCTAAGATTTTCAGGACTACTCACTAGATTCACTAATTAGGAACCTTTTATTTGTGTTAGGACCTGTATGATATGTTGAATTTTCAGGGTCCAGCAGTTCAACTGCCTCCCTATCTGAATTAAAGCAGAAGATCAGATGCTCATTTTTCACAGTCTGGCCCACCACAGTAGCTGGGTTTTTCTGTGTGAAGAGAATGGTGCAGTTGCTTGGGATTAAGAACAAGCTTCTGGATAATGAAAGAATCAGGAAGTGTAGGGATTCAAACTCCCAATTCCTGGCTGCTGCATATAGTGATCCTTAAATATCTCCTTTACATCTTTTCTAGTCCTTGGGGTTCTGGAAGAGCAGTGCTAGCTGATGCTGCCTCTCATTTTTGCTGTACATGCAGTACATTTTGCTGAACATGTGGAAATCCAGGGTCCAAAACAAATACATCTAGCCTTGAAGTTAATTAGATTCACATTGTAATCAGCTGAGTGATGCCTTCATTTATACTTAACTCTCAACATGCAAGGGAACTGTCTAGGTAACATATGCTGGATTGTCATGTGGTGGGAACTGTCAGGCCTGGGCAGGAGGAATTCCACAACTGCTCAGCCTCTGGATTTCTGAGAGCATCTCAGAGAGCAGGAAATAGCCAGGGAGCATCTCAACAGCAGGAAACAATGATATTGCCACTAATAATTATGAGACTTCATATTGCCGACAGTATCTTATCAGTTGGCAGCTAGTGGTACAGGAAATAACAATAATCAAACAACATTTATCATTATACTGACCCATTAGAATCGCTATTATTGCACATTCTCTACTTTCATAGTTATAATTTAAAATGCTCTTTCTGGTTTCTGCAACAAAGAGTTGTCTGATACTTCAATGACTTCATTGGCAAGCTCTCAATTGGACTCCTAATAGGACATTCACTATACAGCCATATATGTTTGCCAGTTAAGGAATCTTTTATCTCAGAAATGTATGTCATTAGATCAAAATAGTAGTGTAGTGAAAAAGAATGGGAAATCACTATGATTTCTTAATTTTCCCAAGAATTTTGAATTTATATATACATATATATATATATATATATATATATATAAAAATACATATGTGTGCGTGTGTGTGTGTGTACTTTTTCTACTCTGAATTTATTAAGCTCTATTAAAAACTGCATGTATTTCCTTATAAAGACACTATGGACTTGCACCTATGCTACCCTTTTGCTGTTTGTGAACCGGCAAAGATCCAAACAAAACCATGAAACTGGATTTTACACTTTAGTGTTTAGTCAGTGGTCTTAATCTTCATGTTTTATAAGACATTAATAGGTTTCCTGTTATCCCTAGGCATTTGAAAATCAGTGGAAGAAGTCAAGGGAAAAAAAATTATTAAAAACCCATAAAAAACTGCAATTGCATTTAGAAAAATGTGATAATTTTTCTAATAGATCATACATCTATATAATCTCTACAAATGTTCTGCCTAGGAAAAAATAATCAAATGTGTTTACTTTCAAAGGTTCTCTGGAAGCAAGCTTAAGAATGAGGTAAGTGCTGTAATCTGTTTCCTTTTACTTGTTATAATACAAGTATTATGTGACCTGTGATTTCCTTCATATTTCTTTCTTTGAAAATTGCAACACTATTTTTCATTAAATTTTAGACTGCATAACCTTTTTTAACAAAGCTGAGTATTTGTTCCTCCAAATATTCAAAGAAAAATAAGGTTGGAAAACATCTTTTAGAGTTCCCATTGCAATCCAGTTAGCCATAACTGTATTTAAGCAAAGGACCAAGCTCTAGCTTTATTTTTTTTATATGTTACTTTTGCAGGAGGGCTTTTTCAGAATCTTGTATGCCTGACTGAAAGCTGAAAATAATTTTTTTTTTTAAATAAACTGAAATTTATGCCTCCTAGTCAGTATTGCCTTCTTCTATTTTTTGCTCTTCATGACATTTTGTTCTTATGCCTTTTGCTTGCTGGATGTGACAAACAGCAGCTTTGACTAACTTCATATCAGCCTTATAGCCTTCCACTGTACTTGTTCTGATTTTACTATCTTTAGAGCAAAATAAATCATAAAGTGTTGTAAATGGTGTGTTTCCAATTGCTATTGGAAATATCCCTTCTGATGAACCCTGCTTTGTTGGTTTTGGTTCTCCAGCCCCCCTCAAGTAGTCTACATTTTTATTACTGTATACTATGGTATAGTCCCTGTCGTTCTGGTCATATGAATAGTAGAAAATTATGGATTATTGTATATTAAAGGTTAAGGGTTGCTCACAGTATTTTTATATGGTGCTGAGTTCAATTGGCATGGAATATCCCGCATCCATATTATTATCTCCTGAATCTGCAAAAGGACATAGGGACATCTCTGCTACATTGCCACAAAAAATGTCTCTAATGTGCAGTACATGTTGAAATATGACTGGAGGTGTTTGGGATACTGCTAATTGGCACAGGCCAAAAGAATGCCAGAGGCCATTCTAAGTGATACTCTTCCAGTATTGCCTGGGAATGTTTCCTGACACCATTTAATTTACTAGACTAAATATACCTTCTGTGATCAACTGATACACAGCAAGCCTTTCACCTTTTTAATTTCCAGATAAGCAACTCCTAGCTGATAGCAGGCATTTTTATTTGCCCCTGAGAGTGTAGTTTTCCTCTATTGATTTTCATCCCCCTTATTACCATTATCTCAAAGCCATCCATGTCTTTCTACATGACCTCTTGGTCTTTCTCTGTTGATGATTTCATCAGCTCATGTCAACCAGTTTGATCTATGAAATGGTCAGTCACATCAGCCCCAAGTCTGATCTTTGGGAATTTTCACTTCGATCCCTTTTCAACCCAGTAGTTTCCTTGTCAACAGAACTTGTTAGCATTTCAGCCAGAGTCAGTTTCTTAAATATTTTTACATTCTTTTACTAATCCCCACTCTCACCAGCATAACTGATCATTTCCCATGGTGACACCATGTCAAGTATTTTAGTGAGGTTCAGATAGATTAGATCTGTTGCATTTTCCCTGTGCAGATAATTGGCTATCTTATCAAAAAAAGATAGTGATATGCCACAGGATATCCCCAACATATTCATGAACACTACTGAAGCATTCATTTGTTGAGAGTTTTGAGATGGAATATATTGGGTTCCATTGGTATAAATGAATGCATATTTTCTTCCATCTCTGATGTGGCATTGGCAGTCTGTCTTGGAATTGACAATCCCACAAATCTGTTTTGTAATCTGTCTTGTTTCTGACCCAAAGATCCTCTGTTCTCCCAGAAAAAAATGTTCACAGATAAGTTGGTGGAAATAAATGAGAAAGGTCACATCATTGTGAGTTCTTGATTGTCTAGCTCAATATTGTCTGAAATTTTTCAGGCAGGTCTTAAGAGAAAAAAAGTCTTTAATGGTCAAAACTGAATTATAATAATTTCAGTGTACTGAAATTTTGGCATTATATTTATATTAGTGTGAACATCCTTTTTCATTTGCTTGAAAGTACATGCAATTAGGTATTCCAAAAAGATTTACAACAATTGCATAAGGTGTAATTCTCAGTGGGAACTTAAAGACATTGAAAAGATATTAAAGCACTGATTGTCTAAATATACTGAGTAAATGGCATTTGAATGAACACTTATTGAGTGCCAGGGACACTGTTTACTTCTGGTATGTTTTATCACATTTTCTAGTATTCTCTCTGTAGGGGGAGATATCAGCAAATTCTTTTATCTAAACCAGTTAGTGCACCATTAGAGTCTGCATGGTTAATTAGGCAGATAATATTGCTGTCATTATCTTAATGTTAAATGGCCATTAGAAACAGATGGCATTAAATTGAAAGGGCAAGTGGCAGCAGGTTAAAATATTAAGCCTAGAACTGAGGCACAGTTAAATAAGTCCATTAGCAAGGTAAAAAACATTGCTGATTATCTTCTCTAAAACCTCCCACCAAAATCACTGCTTTTTTTTAAATGAACAAATCCCTTTTAATCAGAGCTTTTGATATATTTAATGGGTAATTGCATAATAAAATTAGAATTACTCCTGTAAAAAAAAATACCCTCCTTATTGCGTGATAGGCAATTATAACGCTATAGAAGTATTGACATGAAGAAGTATTAATGTTTCTAAATTTCTGCAATTTCTTTTACTTAGAGCTTTATGTGTAATTTAATAGTAGATAACACAGGCAAAATTCGTTTACATGATGTATGCTTTTGTTTTTTTGCTGTATGTTTTGTCAGACATATCACCCTATAAAAATGGGGCTATATTTATGTTGCATAAGTCAGTTACAGGTATGGTTTTCTGAATTTAGTATTTGAGAGAATTTCACTTGAAAATAGCCTCCAATTTATATGTCAACATTTACAGAAAAAAAGTCACATTTGCACACTTTTACACTATATGTTGCACTATATACCTACCATTCCCACTTCAGTGAAATTTACCTGTAGGTAAAGGGGCAGGAAAAGGTCACGTCCAGTTCCATTCAAATGCCTTATGCAAGATGATAAGTTTCATGCATTAGTACAGAAGGAGTCTGCATAGAAGTAGTAAGATTTTCCACAGGAATACACAGAAGGCCAGCTTGTAGCTCTGCACACTAACTTTACATAAGGACTGGTTAGGCTAAAATAGAATGAAGGGTTTAAGCCAAATGGTCTTTAGATTTGAATGCAGTCCTATGAGCATAACTACAGTTCAGCCAGTAAGAGCAGAACTGTAGCACAGATTGTATTTTCTTCTCTTGAGGATGAGGGTTTCACCTTAATCATAGCATTTGAGACCTGAAGAGTGTTCTGTGGAGGTTATATATAGACATATATTTAATAACCTTCCTGAGCTGGGGTCCAGATCTGGATAAGCATCAATAGTTTTGAAGGGTTATCTGAATGCAAGTATTGTGGAACCTTGAGAGACTCATTAAATTATATACAAGTTTAGCACGAATTTTTGGTTTCAGATGTAACAGTGTTAGCTATTTCAATGTTCCTGTTTTTTTCCTTCCTTTTCAGGGTGGTTTTACTCGTAAATATTCTCTGAGTTCCAAAACTGGAACACTCCTCCCAGAGTTTCCAAGTGCTCAACATCTTTTGCTTCAAGGGTGCATTTCTAAAGACAAGGTAAAAAGTGAGCTCCTTCTCCTCTGTCTAAGAGATCAAAAATTTGCCACAGAATGTTTCTTCATATCTTAGCCTTTGAGGTATTGACATGAAAGAGCCAGAAATGTCCATAATCAAACAGAGGTGACTGATTTATAGAGGGGGCAAACCTTTACTAACACCGATTAACCGGCTTTCCAATGGAAAGGTGGTTGAATTTTTTACCTATTAACTGACCCAGTATTTTACAAACTGATGGTATGTAAGACGGGGAGAGCAAAACAAACAAATAACTGAGAGTTGTATTCTTTACAAATGCCTTTGGATTTAAGGTAAATTTTGGTCTGATTAGAACAGAACAAATAATTCGCAACAAATAGATGAATTTTACTGTCTTTCATTAATTATTTGAAAAGCAGCTGAAAACCTGAACATGTTTGGGTTTGTTTTTAAATTCTTTAAATCATTCGATCAATACTAGGTATTACTTACCCTAAGGATAACTCCTCAGTTGGAAATACCTCTATGTTTTATGTCTTTGACTTTTTTACTGTGTGTTACATCTGTGTTGTTTCTTGTCCCCTTACGAGCTTACGTTGTGCTAAAAATTCTTTGACAGACATTTTGAACTTTTCAATTTAGTTTTCAGTGCTGGTGATAATGGTGACTGGTGATACATGTTATTTTGAGAGCCTCTCCTCCTAAGCTTGTTCTGAGAAAGTAGTGAAGCCTTGCATTCCTGTAGGGAGAAGCTAAACAAAAGGATTTCCATCTTAGCTGGAAATCTTATAATTCATAAAGAAAGTCCAAGAACTGATATACTTAGCAGTGTGCACGACCTGCTGCTATAGTCTCCATCAGTGAAGTGACACCTCTCATATAGACAGCATTCTCATTGAATTTGAATCGGACAAATGTTTGAGGTTCCTTGGAGACCCAACACAGCAGTATAAACAAACTGATTTTTACTGCTCCAACAATGGAGAAAAACTGGCAATTCATTCTCTCTTTGTTTTTGGCTCAGCAGCATTGTGCATGACTGTCTGGGAGCAGACTTGCCGAGTTATGAGGAGACTGTGGGAAAGATTAATTTCTGTGTATCCTGAATTTTCTTTCCTTGCTGCTCTTTTCTCATTTCTTGTTTTCTTATTTCCTGTTTTCTTTTCATACTGCCTTTTCCCTCCTTCAGCTTATCTGACCAAAGGTTATTAAAACTAAGATATTTAGGTACTCTGTTGAAGACAGCCCATACATGAAGTTTGATTCCTGCATTAAACTCTTAAGGAGTTGCTTGCAACTCAGATGTCTGGAGAGCCCATAAATACAGCAGTCTGCACTAAAATAGATGGATAATTCCTGCATTTAATATTTCTGGAGAGAACTTACCCAACTGTTATACTTCCATCAACTCCTTTCGAAAACAGTTCTTTCAAAATGCTCTTGAGTCTCACACTTTGCTATTGCTTTTCAAAGATACGTAGTTAAGGAAGCAGCTCTGAAAGTCAGAAAGGTCTGGTTTCAAAGAAATCTGCATCCTGAACCTATTGCAATAAGATGCAACCAGGATCATTTGAAATCTGATAGTGGTTTGCTGGAGAAGTCAATAAACTATAACAAACCTTCTGTGACTCAGGACAAAGAATGGTTTTGCTAGCCCTTTTCCTTCCTTAAATGAGTTTGCATATTTCTTATAATTTGCTACAATTTAAAAAAATTACTACTTCTTTTTTTTTTTTTTTTTTTTTTTTTTTTTTTTTTAATACGGAAACACTCCATTCAGATAAAGTAGCTTGATGAGATGAAAGGGAGTTCTGCTTTTAAAAGTTGAGTTCATGTGAGGCAGTGATTAAACTTTGACCAAATGACTGGCAGCTATTTTCTCATTTGTCCAGCTAGATGATGTTTCAGAACACTCACAGACGCCTATAGTAGCCTAATGATTAACTTGCACTGCTCTTTGGGATTAATCTTAGCTTCAGAAAGGTGAATTTACTTTACCATCTGACTGACTACTCTGGCTATTGCCTTACTTTATTATCCACATTTTCACAGTATATACAGGTTCAGATGCTACTGACCGCGGCATCAGTGCTTGACTTAAATAATGCCCTAAATAATGCTTGAATAATAATGATATAAAGCTGTTGATAAAGCCATAGATGAGTGATGTCCTCATCACTTCTGGATATAGAGGCTGTCTATCTGTAAATATGCATTGCAATACAGTTTATATTATGTGTTTAAATACTAGCTACACAAAGCAGAAACTTAGATCACCGTAGCAATAAAGATTTAAGAAACTCTGTTAAAGAAACTCTCTGTTTAATATTTCTTTCTTCCAAAACAGGTAGATACTCTTATCATGATGTACAAAACACACTGTCAGTGTGTCCTTGACAATGCAATTAATGGGAACTTTGAAGAGGTAAGGTTGTTTGAACACACACTCTTGGTACATATGGATGGGAAGTCAAGAAAGCATGATTTATGTCTATGAATCTGGTTCCTATTCCTTTAGATCCAGCATTTCCTATTACATTTTTGGCAAGGAATGCCTGACCATCTTCTTCCTCTGCTTGAAAATCCCATCATCATTGACATTTTCTGTGTCTGTGACTCAATACTGTATAAGGTAAGTTAAGCATTTAGCTACATGAATAATCTCACCCACAGCACAGATTCTGCATCTGTAAAAAGATAGAATGACAGGGTGACCTGACTGCTTTCTGCTGTAAATCAGCAAGGAAATAATTGAAATCAAGAAATAAAATGGGCACCTGTAAGAGCTGAACTCCAGTCTCAGCTCAGCTGAACACCTGTTGTGTGACCAAGGACAGCACAACAACAGTGAAACCTTGACATACTTGCTTGAGTGTAGCTAAAAGAAATGCTCATGTGCTCACTGACAAGGCTGACTAAGGTAATCCTGGATGAAAACTGAAGCCTTGTTTTCAGTGAAAATATTATTGCAATTTCTACCAGAAAAGAGAGTCTGTGGCAGATCTGTAGGGTGATTCCACATGCCAGTCTGCTGCTCACAGGTTATGTCAGGCCATGGTTTCATGCTACCAAGCTGGAACAATACTGGGTAAAGACATTCTTGCCCCTCCTACCAGCTGCCTTTCATTTCTGTTCTCTTGCTGCTACATGTACCAGCAAAACTGCTACACTCTAAACTGCTCTGGGTTTAAATAAAAAAAAAAAAATCAAGGGATACTTGTTTCGTGGAGCTTTTGTACCATATGAGTTCTTTGATCTAACTCATGGCATGACCGCATAAAAAGTTCAAACTAAGTGACCCTCAGGAGTGTTGCAAGGTCAGGAATAAATTATAGAGTGCTGGGGAAAAAAGAAAATGATGCCACCAAAGTTTCCTGAGTTTTCCATTTGGAAAGTCAGATCAGATGATTTAGTTGATGCAAAGTACTTTACATTTCTTTGATAGGACACGCCACAGAAATAGGGAAGGGTTCTCATGTAAGTGTCTCTCTAGCAGATTTCGTATCACATATTGATAAGAAGAAATAAGTATTGGTTTAACAGTAAACACCAACCAGTCAAAGCAAAAGACTTGACGTTTTTTAGCTCTAATGCCTTATTGTAATCTGTCTTTCTTTACTGCAGAAAAATATGGGGGAAGATTCAGAAAAGATGAAAATATATATTTCCTAGAAGCATAAAAAGCTGTAAAGTAAGAAGTGTTTTAGTTAGCATAGTAAAGTAAAGGTAATTAGCATCAAGAATCATAATTACTACCCAGGAGATGGGTCATTAAGCCTTATTTACTTGTAGAGGTTATAATGTACCTTGAGTTTATGAGGTTTTTCCTGCTCTAAATGTGTTGTCTCAATAGATTCAATATTAACTTTATTTATGATAGATTTAATGTGACAGAAGAAGAAATACTAGAGGATCATTAAATTATAAATTGAATAAGACTGAATTTCTCAGAAGTTCATAAATTTGCTATTTGCCTCTTCTTTGTCTCTCACTAATTTTTATCTATAATCATGTTAGATATTCTTTACATCTGACAGAAGGAATAAGGAATTACATTGGATTGTTATCAAACTATTTACATTAACAGAGAAAGGAGATTTCTTGAATATTGTCTAACAACTTTGTCCTCCATGGTAAAATTCCCTAGGGGGCATGCCAGATGGCACAGTTTTTTGCCAAAACTGTTCCACACCACACTTAGCTACAGAGAACTCTATGGCTGAACTCTGAATGCCTGCAATGCCATGTCCAGTGTGGTAGAAAGAAGAGTCAACAGCAAAGACTTGTGAGATATTTGAGTATCTGCTTTGCAGAGACGTGGTGATGCTAGAAAAGACAAAGTGTTTATGATCTCACTTCTGCTGGTTTCCCTTCTTTAAGACATGGGGGATAGCATGTCTTGTTTGATTTCTTTCTCATTTTACTGCTATGAATATACACAATAAGTATATGAATGTCTCTCATGTTCCTGTCTAATAGTGATTGGAAAAATACAGGCATATAAATATCTAGACAGTAGGTTGAATGGCTTTATTCTGTGTAAATTTTCTGCAATCTAAGTAGACAAGACAGACATGAATGAATGAATAAATGAATGGTCAGTGGAAGCATGATGTCATTTTCTGTTAACTTTTTGAAGGTTCTTACAGATGTACTCATCCCTGCAACAATGCAAGAAATGCCAGAAAGGTAGGTATTTGAAAATAATCACGGTACATTTTGATTTTTAGACATATTCCAGATAAATACCAGTAATTCTATATTCTAGAGAAATTTTCTCATTGTATTTATGCTCATTTTTAGAACACTAGAGTATGTATGGCAAAATAGTGTCAGCTCTGAGGGCAGCTATAGAGCAGCTTCAAATATTGAATAGCATTTTATTGTCCCAATTGGTCCACAGTTTTTCCCAGAGAAGGCATGTGTCAATATGTAGTCAATATATAGATCAGTGATTGGTCATTTCCTGTTTCTTTTGGTAACACCGTGAGGTGAGGAGGAATTTCCAGGTATGTTCAGAAGTCTGTTAGTCCTAGATTGAAACCCAATTATTTAAACTAATGCCACACAATTTTTATTGATGATTCTCTAAATCACTTTTTGTTTCCCTTATAGTTTACTGGCGGATATAAGAAGTTTTGCAAAAAACTGGGAACAGTGGGTTGCTTCCTCTTTGGAAAATCTACCAGAAAGCCTGATAGATAAGAAATTGCCTATTGCACGAAGATTTGTTTCCTCCCTGAAACGACAGACATCATTCCTACACCTAGCACAGGTAAACAGAATAAGATTATATATTAAAAAATGTGTCAGTTGTAGTCATTGTACCTTTCTGGCTATGAGATACAATGCATTATTTTTTCAAGGTTGACCTTCAGCCATGGAAGACTTGAATCTTATAGTTTTAACCATGAAATTAGAAAGTGACCATAAATAGATCTAATCAGAACTTCAAACTTTTGTACCAGAAAAGAGAGCAAGGAACATGGTTATAATGAACTGCCACCACAGGAACTATATTCAATAAAACGATAAAGTGGAATATTTGTGTATTTTGTTTAGTACCAAATTGGAAAAATACCAGATGATCCTTCTTGCCTAGCAAAGATTTGCTGCCTTGTCCATGGTGTTCTATTTCTATTTGAGTTTTGAGTGGAAAGAAGAAATGGGAATGACAGGTAGTTGGAGACTCCAAGGCTTTATTGTCAGGATACAGGTATCTGCAATTAGGAGTCACCTCCATGTGATGGTTTTGTAGATTATCCAAAAGGATACAATGCCTTTCAAGAAACTGCCTTCCGTGCTGGCATCTTGGGCATTGAGGTGGTAGTCCTCATGAATAACTGTAGGCACACCAGAGATTCATCTTGACCTGGTTTTGTCTTTCATAAATACAAAAACAGTATATAGGTGATCTTGTGAAGATAATCTCATAGGAAGCACACTAGAAGAGCATCAGGAGTCTAATGAAAGGGAAACATCTCATCTGATTTGTGATGATCATGCCCAGCCATGGCAATAAAACTAAACATAATAAGATTCTTCTCTGAGCAGTTTTTGGGTGCTCCCCAGGTGTGGGCCTCTACTGGTTTTGGCTGGCATAGAACTAATTTTGTTCATCATGGTATGGGTCTATATTTTGGATTTGTATTGGTAACTATTTATAATTCAGGGCTATTTTAGTTACTGCTGAGCAGTGTTTACACACAGCCAAGGTTTTTTCTGCTTCTTACACCACACTGCCAGCAAGTAAGTTGCAAGTAAGCAAGAAATTTGGAGGTGTACAAAAATTTAGCAGGGGACATAGCTGGGACAGCTGGCCCCAGCTGATCACAGGCATATTCCTTACCACAAATCAGCAATAAAACTGGGGGGAAGTTTGGCAGGGGACCTCTGCTCAGGGACCTGGCTGGGCATTGGTCAGTTGGTGGTGAGAAATTGTTTTAATTGTTATTCTTTGGTGTTTCTTTTAAACTTTTAAATTATTATTGTTGTTGTTATTTTTATTGTGTCTTTTTAAAAATATCAAACTGTTTTTAACATAACCAACAAATGTTGTTATTTTATTCTTTAATTCTCTCCCCCATTCCTTGGCAGGGTATGGAATGAGTGAGTGGCTGTGTGGTGCTTAGCTGCCAGCTGGGGCAGAACCACAACACGGTCTCAGCATTTTACCTTGCTTTCTCTTGCAGATTGCTCGGCCAGCTCTTTTTGATCAGCACGTGGTGAATTCCATGGTGTCGGATATTGAAAAAGTCGATTTGAATAGTATTGGTTCTCAGGCCCTCCTTGCAGTGTCAGGGAGCACAGACTCTGATGGGGAAGTTTACAGTGAATGTAAGTCTATGGTGATATATTTTTACCATTAAAAGTACATTCTTTCATTTCATGACACACCAGCCTACTTGGACTGACTGAAACAGGACACTCATAGACTCTGCTTTCTATAATCTAGTTCACAATAAATTTAACAGTAGATTAAGAAAACCAATTGATTGCCCTGGCATGTCCTACAAGAACAGAAGCTTGTGCTGAAAAGTTTTAAAGTCACAGATAGATGACTCTAAATGGTTGCTGAAAAATTCATTTACATGTCAGTTGCAAACCTCTTTTGAAACTTGGCCCTATCCTATGTGGGGATATTGAACAGATCAGTTCTTGAAAGTTTTGTCTGAAATTCCATTTCATTATGGCCTAGTGTAATGAATAATTGAGCTAGTTAACTTTTTTAAAATTAATCATATTTTCTTCTGAAAGTTGAGCTTTAAAAATATATGTAACCTTCTATTTAGTGTAGCAGCTATTTTCATACACAAAATAGAGAGAAGCATAAATTCTGAGGTAGTTGATTTTCATATACATTTTTGTAAAGTAAGTATAGTAATTTTCTCTGTTAAAAAGAGAACTTTGTCATAGGAGTCACGTTGATCAGAGTTTCAAGAGCTGAAAGGAATAGCAATGTGTTGTCCTGTAACTATTATTACTTTGATTATGAAAGTTTGTTCTCTTTAATAATTCACAATCCTATTCACATTTTCATTTGAGTTGCCCCTTTCCCATGTTTTGTGTAGTTATTTTTATATTTTACTCTTTGTCTTCTTTCACATTGGTTAAAAAAGAAAATAAGAAGAGAAATAGCTGGTCCTTCAGGCACTTTTTTGAAAATGGGAATTGAGGAAAATAAGTTTATATCCTATAGTGAGAAACTTTTAAAATATGAAGGAAACTGCAGATCTGTAATATTGCAGAGAAAGCTTTATTAACAAATGTAGTACTAGAAAGGTTTGCAAGATTGAATCCTCAAAGGATTGGAAAATGGAAAATACAATAATCTTTTTTTGCTTTTATTTTCTTATAAAATTTCATTGTCTTACAACCTGTGTCATTGTAATGCTTAAGTAATTAAAATGCATGTGTGTGGTGGATGTGTGTGTGCTTGCTTTGCTGGGGAATTACTTATTTCTTCACTGCTCTAATTCTTTGATTTTCCTTTCCATGCTACAATATTGTCATATGGCTGGTGAGTGGCTTTTTCTCATGTTCAGAATAGAGTGCAATGATATGTTCTCCTTTTTACATGGTAGATGACTCTATTACAGTGTTCCAAGAACTGAAGGACCTCCTAAAGAAGAATGCCACTGTGGAATCATTTATTGAATGGTTGGATACTGTGGTTGAGCAAAGGGTTATCAAGGTACCTTTCAAATGTTCTGCCTGACTCCAGACCAAATCCTACTCCCCTAACTCCTTTTGCAGTCCCACTGATTTTCCACAAGGAATTTTCATCTGTTCTCCTATCTCCTTTACTGTGACAGGGAAGTTTGTAATTTGGTGTCAGAGGTTCCTGTGATATTAGTCCAAATTAATCATGCTGAGCAGTGTTACATGTGTGGCAAACTAGGAGGCATTGTAGCTAAGACACCAAAGTCAGCACTTTCACAAACCGTATGTGATAGAAACCCTGTGGCTTTATGTGTGCCTGCAGAATCGCAGGGGGATTGCTCTGAGTAAGGTGAACAAAAGTTGTTCCTTAGAGAAGCAATTCTCTGTCCCATGGCATTTGGGTGGTACTGTGTGTGGTATAAGTTACTGCTAGCCTCCTGAAGGATTTCTACATTTCAGGATGGAAGATACAGTTTTGTAGCTTTGTAAGGTGCTTAACTCAGTAATTGATGGTTTTGATGGGATTCCCCTTCCCATGTCCAATTACCAAGATGCATTTTCACCACAAGTATTTTATATGCATGTAGTTATGTAGGGATTAATAAAGTGCAGCTCAGAACAAGAGAAAGGATTTTTTCTTACAGCTAAGTAAAATATATATACCCAATTTGTGATTCTAATTACTGTAAACTAGGAGAATAAGGTGTTACATATTGTTGGCTGATAGATGAACTTTGGTCTTCTCAACAGACTTTTTTAAACTGAAAATGCAGTATCTCATTCATCGTTTTAGGTAGGATCTTGATATGGATGGGTGCAAAAGGATGAGATAATACAATCAGCATCAACTGGCTGGCAGAAGAGAGACTGCCACTTGCAGGAAAACCATAGGCATGCCCTTTTTCCTTTCTTTGCCTGTTTTCCCAAATTTCAGTGGAGGCAGTGATAATTACTTTCTTTTTAAAGTACTCTGATTTTCCTAACAATTGCTGACACATGAGCAGCCCAGTGAGGGGCTTTGGATTACTCGGGGCAGCAGAGCCGAAGTCCTCACACACAGAGAAATCTCCCTAGGCAAAAAAAGTCCCATTGAAGCTGAGCAATCTCAATTAATTTTAGACTGGAATCTAAATTTCATTCCACAATTTAGAATACAATTTCTGATAAGCAAATCAGGCAGAAAAGGTGAAGCAATTTTCCATTCAGCATCTACTATGTGATACCATATTATTAAAGCTAATGGGTATGCTTCCTAGCATTGTTTTCATGTACTTTAGGGAAGAAGTACCAACAAGTTTTGATATGAAGCTAGGTCAACTTGAGCAGAAGCTAATAATTTACAGAACACATAATCCTTCCACTGCTGTTTGCCTTCTGTTCATGCTAAAGTGTGGCTACTGTCAAACTCACCCAACAGCTTCTTTCTGCCTGCTGTTTGAGAAAGTAACATGGGCATTCATGTTGCCACACGAACAAATTACTGCCAGAGCAAAGTGGCTGTATGAAATTAGCAGTATTAAAAGCATCACTTCGATCATCATGATGGTATCATACCATTCTGTAAGAGAAATTCTGACCAGTATTACACAGATTAAAGTACAAAGACTAATTTCTATTCCCCTTTTTTATGGAATAACAGTGCCAGAGGGTGGGACCTTCCTTCCTTCCTTCCTTCCTTCCTTCCTTCCTTCCTTCCTGCCTGCCTGCCTGCCTGCCTGCCTTCCTCACCTATGTAGTGGCAACAACTTGGCACCTTTAGTACTAGACTATGGAGTAATTTATGTCTCATCATGGCCCAAGCAGTGACCAGTTTGCTTCATCTGACATTGACAGACACCATTCTCTGATTGCCCTGGAAGGAGAGAAGGCTGCTGTTTTACCAAGTTAGGTCACAGAGCAGGGAGACAGTTTGAATCAGGCAGCTTGATTCACTCTGCCACATCAGCCTGAGTTAAGGAGTCCTTGAGGATATTCAGTTCTTCTCTCCTGCTGGCAGAAAGCAAGTGAGCATGCCTAACAGTATTTTACTGTTCTCTTTCAGGCAAGCAAGCAAAATGGGAGGTCTTTAAAGAAGAGAGCTCAGGACTTCCTTCTGAAATGGAGCTTTTTCGGTGCTCGAGTCATGCATAACCTAACTCTAAACAATGCATCAAGTTTTGGTACCTGAGCTTTATAAAAACAGTCATATTTTGTACATATATTTTAAGCACTTACCAGCTTTCCACTGTTTCCTATTCTGAGGAACACATCCTAATCTAAAAATTCTTTGATCAAAGCCACAAATACTGTTTGATGTATTTTTCAAACTAATATTTCACAGTAATGCTAGCAATATTTTTTGCTGGTAACCTGTGTCATGAGGTTGTTTGTAAATGGTACTTTTCTTTTGACTTGCTGTTTTGATACTGCTTTGATAGTTAAGCGATAGAAGCTTTGTTTTAATATGGTAATGACTGCGTATCTCAGTATAAGAGACAAAAAATTTAAATTATTGTTTTCACCTGCAGATCAGTTTATTTAAAAAAATAGTGTTGTATGTAAGTTCTTGTGCATGATATCTTTTAATAAAAGCGAAATAAATTTGGAAAGTCACCACACACTTAATTCTGGAATCACCAGATGATCGATTTAAGAATTTGTGGCTTTTAAAAATTAAGGGTCACACATCCATCTTTAGGAATTTTTGGAAACACTCAGAAAGAACCTTATACAAGAGAGAAGATGGCAGAACAAGTGAAACAAACTCTAGTATGTTTCATCATAGGTACATTGTTATCTAAAATTCAGAGGGTATTTTAAATTACTGGATGGCCACATACATTTTTTAAATGTGATATATCCTTGAAATAAGGTCAAAGACTTTATCAGTTATTGTCTGGTTATTTAACACAAGGCAAACAGAAATAGAGCAGAGGCATTCTAGCAGACTTCAGCCTTATCTAGTTCCACTGTGTGCTCTCTTCAAGTATAAAGCATGTCTCACTTTCATCAGTATTTTTCTTTGATGTAATTAGTGGTCAAATAGCCTACAGGACAGTAAACAATTGAGATAGGTGGGCCAGTGCAAAGAGAGATTAGAGCTAGAAGTTAGGCACTATTCCATGTTGGTCTTGCCAGGTCATTTAAAGTCCACAATTATTTGTTTGTTTCACTGGCTTCTTGTGGAGTGGTGAGAGATGGTCACAAAGATAACTCAGCTACTCTCTCTCTTTCTCCTCCAAAAGGTTCCTTTCATTTGATCCGCATGTTACTAGATGAGTACATCCTGCTTGCCATGGAGACACAGTTCAATAATGACAAAGAACAAGAGCTCCAGAATCTACTGGACAAATACATGAAGAATTTAGGTAACTAGAGCTTGCTTCTTTTGCCTGTACTCCGATATGTTTAGAAATTGATGTATTTGTTTAAGCAGAAGCAAGTTTACTGTGTTCTGCTGAAGGTGTGGTTATGTGCAACATTGTCAAATTCACCTGAGAAGTTTGTGATCATTCACTCCGCAATTCATTCTCACCTTCCTACCACAGTTCACTTAATAACATTCAATTGGAATGTCAATACTAAGTATCACTGAAGTTATCTTGGATACAGCAAAGACTTACATCCGAAGGGCCATGAACTGAAGTGTGAAAAGAAGTATAAGTAGCAGAAAGGACAGGAATTCCTAGTTCAGTTTTTCCCCAAAGCTTAAATATGTAATTACAACTTGAACCAGGGATCTATTAAATGTTACCAGAGTGCAAATATCCTTTCAACGTTGAAACACAAGTTTGAAGCCTTATTTACCATGTAATTGAAGTATTACTACATGGAAGAAAAATAAAATTATTTGTAAACAGTATCCTTAGCATTTTCCATCTACCAGGGTTCTTCAAAGTTAGGCAGTTTGAAATTATATGTTCCAGGTCCTTTGCTATAAAAAGAATGAAGATTGATTTGAATCAAGTTTTGGTCCAAGTTAATCATTAAAAATCCATTGAAACGTCAGAAACTTGCAGAATTATTTTTATTGGCATTAGCACTGGCAGTCAATCCTTAACTTTTTGGTCGTTGCTACTCTAAATCTGCACTTCACTACAGCAAACATGCATAGAATTTGGCTGACAGTAAATGCTGCACTTCTTTCAATTCAGCCTCCAGAAGAAAAACTTGGCCTGTGTGACAGTTGCCTTATCCTTTTCTGTTTAGGTGAAGTACTTGAAACCATAAGGTAGAATCATGGTTTCCTCTGAAGAACAGCAAAACTGACTTTATCAATAGTCTGCAAAAAGCTGAAGAGCTCTTGAGTATAACAATTACTTTTCTCTAGATATCAATAGGAAAAGAGAGTTCAGGCATTCTAAAGTTGCCATTGTAAGTTCTTCAGGATGAAATGTCCATCCTGATTCACTCCTAATGCACTTTATTTGACTTCCTTGTTAACATTTACTTCAAGGGAATAAATCTATTCGTACTTTCGATACGATGTCTTCAGTAAGGAGCTGAAACTGTGTGATGTAGATCTGTGGTCAGGGAAAATGATACAAACAGAACTTGTGTGCAGTGAGGATACATAACAGCCAACAAGGGTTTTCATTTGCCCTTCCAGATGCAAGCAAAGCCACCTTCACTGCATCACCAAGCTCCTGCTTCCTAGCAAATCGCAACAAAGCCGCTCCTCTGCCCAGTGACACCTCAGTCAAAAACGAGTGCCTAGGAGAGCAAACCTATGTGTCCTTGTCAGCTGGCCAGCCCAGCAGTGCACCTTCTGGCCTCAACCCCTTCACCACAGGAGATGAAGAAAGTATGCAGCTGACAGGTGTGTATCAACTCTTCCAGCTTCTCCTTCCCTAATTTGATTGTTAGTCTTTCAGTTAGTGGTAACATGTTGCTGTAGGAGGAACAGTGACCACATGCATTTATGAAGACCTCCAGTAAACAACATTTCATGGATTGACCTTGTGTGGTGATTTACAGAAGTCAGCAATTGTAATTACCCTGCCAGTAATAGTTCCTCTTGGAAAAATGGTAAAACTATCTTAGAACTCTTGGCTTGGTGAGGTTGTTGTGAATAGAGGATGAGTAGTAAACCTGGTGCACGTAAGGAGGGTAACTACTGGGTATTTCCACTTAATGTGACTCTTCAAAGCTGGAAAGTGAAAGAGAGAAGTTTCATACTCTGAAGCCATGAAATAAAAGTTATGAATTATATAGGTGGGGGGCAGTGCATATTTTCTGTAAAGGTTTCAAATGATAATCTGCACTTCATTAGATGGTTTGTGTCTTAACAGCTGTACTGAGGTATAGGCACTAATCACAGTTAATGTTTATTTATTCCAGATCAAATGGAGCTGTCTCAGAGCGCAGGTCACCTCATGACTCCCCCCATTTCACCAGCCATGGCCAGCCGAGGAAGTGTGATCAACCAGGGGCCAATGGCTGTGAGACCTCCCAGTGTAGGTCCCATGCTATCGACACATTCACAGTGCTCTTCCTACTCAGAACCCCTTTATCAGACTCTGCCACAGACCAATCAGAATTACTATGGAAACAATTCCAATTACCAGGCTATGTTCAGGACACAGGCCCATTCCACTTCAGGAGTTTACGACCACAGAGCAGAGCCCAGCCGATTCAATGCTTTGAGTGAACAGCAGTTCTCCAGAGACTACTTCAGCAACAGTTGTGCTGTGTCTCCCTACAATGCCAGATCCCCTTCCAGCTATGGTCCCTCCAACATGTCTCAGGACACACACAATATGCAGTTTCTGAATAGTGGGAGTTTCAATTTCTTGAACAACTCAGTGTCTACATGTCCAGGAGCAGCTTATCCTGCTAACGCTTCCAATGGTATTAATACATATTTTCTTTTTCCTTTTGTTTCTCTTTCATTGCTGGAGTAAAACACTTTTTCTCTGCCTTTTTTTTTTTCCTGTGGAAGATGTATTTCAGCTTTTATTTTTACATTCCTGTTTTTCACTTCTCTGATAACACACAGAGATTGTAAAGCATCTTAATAAGCTACTTAAGGGTTTATTTTCTTCTGGTGAGTCCTCAGTTGACCTCAAATGCATCTGCTGCCCTATGTAATCTTCCTTTGGTATCATCACCAAATTTTGCTCAAAGGAAGAAAAACCAGGATGATCTTATTGTTTAACAATCTCTTGAAAAGCCCCCAAATTTGCTGTGAAACAGAGCAGACACAAGGTAGCTTACCTCAGGGATCAGCATAATGGATCATTTGAGTTGCAGGGGTAAAAAGAAGTATAAAAATGTGCACTAGCAATAGTTTGGGACTTTGTCCCTCTCATTTCTCATACTTCAAATGTAAAATTACTGCTTCAGAGGTATAGTCAGCAAAACACCTCCCTCTTCTGGAGGAAATGCAGAGTGGAAATGTTACTTTCATATGGATTTGTCTATGCAGGGAGTACATACTACCCTGCAGATTTTCTTTCCATGTATGCTTTCCTTCATCATAAGCTTCAGAAGGAAGCACTGAACTGTGCTTATGACTCCCCATGGTGTCTCTTAAGGCCAATGATTGCAGGCTGTGTTTGACTCCGGACTTACAAGGAAAGAAACTGAAGACATGACTGAACCCTTATCATATTTTGGTTTCCTTGTTACCACCTCTCTTTTGGGTCATCTTTATATATGCTGCTTATTTTCCTGAACTGTGTGTGTATATATTTGTATATATACACACATATGTATATGTGTATATGTGTGTGTATGTGTGTATATAAATAATCTTATTGTGAAGAGCTTCATCCAGTAACAAGTACTATTTTTCCAAGGTTATCACAGGCTCATACACTACCCAGTAGTTTCATTCATCTTCTTTTTTTTCAATCTTCAATTAGGATATTATGGAAACAGCATAAACTATTCAGAATCTCACAGACTTGGAACAATGGTGGACCAACACGTTTCTGTAATCAGCAGTGTCAGCAGCATTCGGCCTCTGCCATCCTACAGTGATGTACATGATCCACTGAATATCTTGGATGACAGCAGGAGAAAACAAACAGGCTCCTACTACTCAGAGTCCTCACCTTCTATTGTCTGCCGGACCCCTATGCGTAAGTACAGCCAACAACTGAGGAGCAGCTGTGAACTTTTAGTATCCTATCAAATGCTGAGTGTTTAACTGCAGCTCACATACACAGTATATTAAATGCAACATAGAGATGAAGCAGCTTGGTACTTAGGATGTGTTTTCCTTAAAACTGAGTTTAATAAATTTGCTTTGAGGTCTATAATCCATTGTCCAGGAGCAGTGGAATGATTGGCCTGGGTTGCACAAAAACGTGTATTCGGAAGTGCTTTCTGATTGTTTAGTAAACCAAAAATAGACTGGGCTTTTCTAGGGTCTCTTGGAGATGCTCACTGTCAAACAGATCAAATGAATCCTGGGTCAGGGGTGTCTCAGTATATACTTCCTGTGCTCTGGTCCTCCATTCTATGCTTCAACTGTGTAAATAGGCAAAGCTCCCACTGACAGTGAATTTTAGGCAGAAATATCCAATGCCAAAGGGTTTATTTTGGTATATGCCTTAAACAAATAGCAGCCAAGTTTGGTCATTCCAAAAAGGGTTGCATGAAAGATATGAACTAGAACACTTTATTTTTACACAAGATTACATTTTCCTACTGCTTACCTGTTAATCCTGCACAGAACATCAGACATTTCTATCCTTCAGATGATGTGCCTGGTAGATAGGAGTTTCCATCAAATGAAACTGGATTGTGATTTCTGTTAATTCCAATAAACTGAAAACTTGCAGTGATGGTGACCTTTTTCCCCCACAGCTTCAAACTTGCAAACCACATCTTCGTCACAGTGTATGTATGGAACATCTGGTCAGTTCCCTTCCCAGGAAAATCTGGAGGTCCATGCCCCACCAAACAGAGATATGGTACCATCTTTACCACCAATCAACACTGTCTTCATGGGAGCAGCTGCTGGAGGAACCTAACTGAGAGAGACATATCTGTGCCCTAAGCTTACTTTCCAATCCTGGACATTAAGGCTATGATGATAGTCGCCTCCCAAGTTGGTGGAAGATAAAAGTAGTACATATAGTGTTAAAGAAGCCATTTTAGCAATGTTATCAGCCCTCCACACACAGAAAATAACTATATTTAGATTGGGTCCTGCTTATGAATCTCTCAGGATTGTTCTCACCATTACAGCTCTTCGGTCAGAAATTCAGGGTAAGCAGAAAGAGACAGCGATTCTTGCATGCAAGAATAAGTTGTAAAGAAATTATTACATATATTCCTAATTTATTAAAAATGCTATTTTAGTCTTTCACTTTTATCTTTTTTTATATATATAAAATGTTTATTTAATGCCTGTGTTGCTCATTATTTATTAGGACCACAGAGTAACTGTTTACTTTCTCATGTTTGACAGATTGTCAAATGTATGTATCCTACCTCCTATGGAAATGTTTACAAGGTCAGTTTTTACTGTTTTAAATGAAACTAACCAAACTCTAAAGTTTTTTACTGTTGTGCTTTGGAAAGTCAATTTCAAATGTTTAGTGCCTACTTGTGTAAGTGAAAGTCCTCAGGAAATAAATAAAACATGTTATGGAAATTTTATTTCTTTTCCTCTTACAATAAAACCAACAAAATATGCAAATATCATAAGCTGAGTAACTGCAGTAGCCTGCTACTGTAGCTGGATAACTGAAGGACATGAAATTATGCCACTACATGTCATGAGAGTTCAGAATTACCTCTGGTATGAGCCCAAATTTTTTTCTGATGGAAATCCATAAAAATAGGTTCATCAGCTTTCACTGATTTAGGGAAACTGTGTAAACTGAAACTAAATAATAAAGATTATTATAAAATTTTTCAACACTTCAATAGCTATTTTAATTTTTAAAAGTGCTTTATAGATGCCATGATAAACTGTGCACAAACGCACATTTGTTCATGTTTCTGGAGAAGCCAAAAATATTCGCTAGTGGTGTTAGAGAGGGCAGAGAATGCACAAAACAAATTTATTGCTATTCATTAATGAAATAGCAGGTGTTGTTTTATGCTCAGATTATCCCAACACCAGATTCAGGTTTGGATTTAAATCCACTCCCATTCAGTCCATTATATATATGCTGAATACTGTGGAATTGAAGAAAAGTGCATTTTTGGTGGAGGAAAATGGATGATATCAGGATGCAGCTTTTCTTTCTAATTCTGTAAAACTTCCTTCAGTATCTTTCTATCATGAGAAATCTGCAAAAAAGCAATCAAAAACATTGACTGGATTAGGTTGTGAATAACTCTGGATATGAAACACTTTATGTAGAAAAAAGACACCATAGTTCAGTAATTGAGAAGTGGAAGACTGCAGCTCCACTGCTTCCTAATTCAGGATGAAGACTTAGGCTGTGATCAAAAGTACCATAATGGTGCAAGAAAGCTTTGGTTTCTATACAAATTCACAATGAGATGTAATGGTAACACAGATTGTTCAATATTTACTGGACAAAACTTTGTAGCAAATGAAGTAAGTACTGCAAAAGAGTTCTTTCTTCATGACTGTTCGGGATGTATTTTTTCCTAAAATTGGTCCTATAAAAGTCAGGTTCCCTCCCTATGTATGCAGGTAACCTCCATAGTCAGTGACAGGAGAGGAGATACCTCCTGTTCCAAGCAGTTAAGATGGGAAGGGGAGTACAAAGGTAAGGGATATGCCACTAAGGATATGCCACTACCCTGAGATCCTTGGCTCCCTCAGCTAACCAGTGACATGGCACAAATAATTGATTTAAGGTCAAAACTTCCAGGTTGTTGAATGTACATGAGGGGAATATGTTGAATTTAGAGAAAGTAGGCAATCGCTAATAGACAGGCTCTTAGTCCATTAGGCTCTACATAAAAAGAACTCTGTGTACATAATTTCTCAAATAGGATATGGGATTTATATGCACCATTTCCAGTAATTTTCTTGTTATGTGAACCATTTTGCACTGGGGTTTGTTGGGGTTGTTTTGGTTCCTCCCCCTACCACCCATAAATTACTGTGTCTGCACGTCATCTGAGATAAGATATGATCATATGTCATTAAATGTGCAGATTGTCCAGAAGTGTGCAGAACACAAAGTTGCATTAAGTATCACACTGTTGGAAATTGCAGTTCATTGTCAAGAGCAAAGAGCAATTACAGTATTGTAATATTCAAATAGCCAGTTGAGAGAATTCTCTCATTGTGCTGCAGAACAAAACAAACCCATCATAATTGTAACTAGCAAAACCAAATGAGAAATTTCCATTTTATGACCCATTAGTTCAATCAAATAAATGATTTGATTCATTCAGTACATTTTGTGTGTATAAAATGAAATAACTCATAGCTTTTGTGAACAGGAAGATTATTATCTTTTGTGTTGTAACAGCCTTACAGTAAATTATATGAAGAATTAATGAAGTCACTGTTTGGTGGTTTTGTATTAGTAAGTTCAGTTGCATTTCTGTGGATGCATTAATACATTGGTTTTAATATATACATGCCTGGAAATCTCTGTTAAAGATTGTACAATCAGTGTCAAATGAATCTTGCCTAAAGGAAAAAACAAAACTTTTTTTTTTTTTTGAGAAAGAAATATGAAAAATTAAATCCTTTTGATCTATTTGTCGGTAGCAATTACTCCGAACTAGTGCTAGGAAAGGCAAAAGAGGTGGGTGAGCAAGTCAATTTTGCTTCCACTTCTAAAGTAAAACTGTTTCTAATACAAATTGTATCAACCAAAATGAAGCAATGTTGGAGAAGAACCAATTGTCTTGCGTGCCATGAGCCCATGCCCTCGCTGTGCAGAATTTGTGCTGGAAGAGGGGTGCAGTTCTTTTACCCTGAAGGTAATTAGGACCATGGGAATATTGCTCCAAACTCAAAATTAGCGAGAAAGTTGGCTTTGACCTTTAAATGTGCAGTGAAAGCACAGTGAAATAATCTGCAAAAGGTGAACCTGTGTATTGTTCTGTCATACCACACGCCAAATCACTGGTCAGATCAGCATCCTGTCTCCATCTTGTATACAAGTGATTGTTGGTCACTGAGAGGAGAGGAGTCTTTGGTGCAGAGCCATTTAGCAGAACTTCACGCCTGCTGCACACAATTAGAAGGGATAGGAACAGATGTTTTGTATGATGCAGCACAGTATTTTTTCCCTCAGTATGGGGTCAGGACTGAGTGAACTTTAGGCTTATGGAGAAATAAAGAGTGGTACAAATAAATCCCCACTCTTAGAGCGCTTGGAGAAAACCTGTAGAGATGTTATCAGTCTTAGAAGAGCAGATATTTGACACTAAAGAGTCAATACAGGTCATTAATGCCATACCTGTGGACAGAGGTGTACTGCTACAGGCTGGGCATCCCACACCACCAACATTACTGTGCTAAAAGTAAAACTGCCCATCAAGCAAAACTTAAAAGGGTTGAGGCTGCCTGCTAGTGATTACATCAGCATAATTCAGGAGGCTGAACCTGCTTTTGAAAACTGAGGATAGATTAGAATTTGTTTTCAGTTCAATATGCTCCAGGTTATAAGTAACAGGCTTTTGTATGAATAGTTCTGGGCTACGGTTTAACTGAAATCACTACCTTAACTTTAAAGTTTGGATTAAATTCTATATTAACCAAGGGATGTAGTGTAGGCAAGGATGGGCTGGTTGATAAGGGCCTTAGAACTGTTGCAAATAAGGGCTGGTAAAGCTTTTGGTGAATTGCCTGTCTGAAACAGGTTGTAGGTTTAGTTTTTATGATGAACTCTGTTTGTAGGATTTGGAATAGCTATGACTGGGTTTAAGAATTTGGATTGAGTCTACCATGTTGGATGAGCCTGCATAATGTCTGAGCTTGGCTTGTATCTTTTGCTGTAAATGTTTGCATGGTGTGTTTAACTTAATATAGTTAATTCTTGAACATTTGATGCTTTCTTCTTAGTGATGTACTCAGGACAGAGCTTAAATCTGATTTAGCTTTGGCATAAGGGTTAACTTAAGAGGGTCAACATGAAGCTGAGACCACAAAATATGGATTTAGAAGTGTCCATCAAGCTTGACTTAATGCTGCTGCTTAGAGGGACCCACAAGCTGTGCTTAGTTCTAGAAAAAAACAGAACGTAGAGAGAGCAATATAGATTACTATTGTACTCAGAACTTTCACTATGATTGACTTAGAATAGGCGAAAGTGAGGTGTTTCTGCATGTTTCTGCATTTTTAGCAGGGGCTGTTGAGCTTAAACAAAGCTTACTGTCAGACCAGATGATCTATAATTTCTTTAAGGTATAGCCTTAAGACTGCACTTAGAAATTATTTGAAATTTAAATTTGGAAGTGAAAGAAGATTGGCCATTTAGGATAAAGCCAGATCTAGAAGAAAAAAGTGAGACTAATTTGGAGTTTTAGGTGATGGAGATCACATTATCAATCATAATTCTGAGACTGGCATAGTGAAATCTGAAGTTATGGCTGGGGTTCAGGCCAACATGAAGCAATGAATCTGAACTAATTACGGATTTAAAACCTTCAAGGGTTTATGATTACTATTGACATTAATAAGAGTCATTAGTCACTAGTCATTAGTCACAACTAGACAAGAGTTGAAGTAAAATCTAGAACTAGGTCAGTAATTGTGTAATGCAGGATCAATGCATGTCTAAGTAGTCATTAGCTGAAATTTCTTTGATGGAAAGTAAATTCATCTTCCACAGCCTAAGACAAGAATGACATCTTTAATGGAAAGACTGTAGGACCTGCAGCTTCAAGAGAGATTCTGCACCATTACTTATGGTTAGACCTCGAGTAACCAACACTACTGGAATGGTGAAAGGTCAGCAAAGCAGGAGATCTTCTGCAAACTATGCTGCTTCCATGGTCACCAGACATTTGCAGCAGCTACAAGCCTCAGCAGAATCCCCTCCTGCAAGGACCTGAGGCCTTATGCCAATGAAGGCATAAGCAGGCAAAACAGGAGGAAAGAAGGACTGGGATCTGAAATATCATGCCCATTGTAAAATGAGAGTGACATCAAATACCATTTCTCTACCTTTGGATTCTTCGCTATTTGCACAGTTTTTTTTCCATTTAACAATGGCTGCATGTTACAATGCTGCATGGAGCAGTGGTTACACAACTGGGGACACGTAAAAGATTATATTAGCAACTGAACTAGGAAAATCTGCTTCCCTTCCTTTTGACTTAGTTGATTATTATCCCTGATCAAATAAAGGACCACATGTTCCTATTGCCCTTGTGCCCTGGTTGCTGCAGTAAAAAGAGACATACAGTGAAATTTATAGTACTATATGCCTTTTTTATTTCTGTCAATTTTTCCCATACAATTCAGTTTTGTACAGACTTCATTGTTTAGTCACCTGTTTTGCATCAAAACACGTAGAGATCACTCTAAGTTTAACTAAAATTACATGTTTTTGAAAATTTCCATTTCAGTAAAGATACCAACTGTGCGTTATATGGTAACAGGCCTTCCTCTCTTTCTATTATGGTTTATACCAAGCTTCATCTTCAAAGAATGATCAACCTTCAAACACTAGGCCAGATGTATGTAATCCTCTAACAGCATCATTCCCTTGTCTCTAAATGTTTTTTCCTGTGTAGGTGGGCCATCCAATGACTGACCTGCTGGGTCTGTGCTCCTCCACACCCAGTCCACAACAGCTGTGATTTTCTGACAGTCCCCAAATTTCAGTTCTTGGTGAGCATTTGTGTTTTAAAGATCACACAGCCAATTTCCAGGCATGCTTCAGACAGCAGTGACCCAGCTTCTGTCTCCTGAGAAAGATCTGATGAAACATTTTCAGTGCCCTGGATGTAACAGTTCTCTTTCACTTCCACTTCTGAAACTACCAAAATATGTGTCATTGTATGATTGATGGTGTGGGAAATGTCTAAGGAATTTTTGAAGAGAATACAATAAGTTTCCTACTTCTAAGTTTCTTTTAGAATTGAAAAGTGAGTTTCATTCTAAGTAAAAGCTATGTGGAAAATTCTTGGGAAATTAATTTTTAAATGAGTGAAATATTGAGTATGAAACTTAAATGGACTCAGTCCATTATACTGGGGAGATAACACTTCAGTTAAATAAATATTAAATAACCCATAGATTAAGTTTGATATTGAGCTATTCCAGCTGATCATGGTTTTTGCTCATTTGGAAGAAAATCAGGTCTCTGATCCTGCTACAAAGTTTACATGTAGTGGAATGGTGCTATCAAAAGAAACTAAAAATATATCTATATCGTTAGCTTGGTTTTCTCCTCTGTTTGCAGAGTGATCTTTATCTCCTGACTGTACAGTCAATCCTGGGCAGTCATGCTCATGCTTCAACCTTTAGCCAAGCTGTCCCCTTTGCAGAAAAATTGTGAAAAAACCAATATTTTGTCCACTGCAGGATCCACATCTACTCTAGATCATCAATGTGATCTCCATCCCTTCACGTTTTTCAAGAGGAGCCTCCCAGGTCTCCTGCTCCTTCCAAAAAGCTGGAAATTAGATTCACGCTACTTCTGACAGCAGTCAAGACATGATGTACCACTGATGAGGGAGATGGTCCTGAGGACAACTCAGATGCAAGCAAAACTATTTAGGCCTAAAATTTTGTCCCTTTCTCATCTAACTCCAGGCAAAATAGTGCTTGGCAGGTGGCTGTCCCTAAAGAATACTTTTGCCTCAGCAAATCCCTTTCCTTAGCCCTTGCTGCTCTTAGACATTCTTAGAATTGTGGCTCACATGATTTCCATGAGCTTCTCCATGTATTCTGTGGGAATCTTAGATGCCTCAGCTGAGACTGAGATGTCTGGTTGGCAACAGGTCATGCAATTGTCATGCAGTTAGTAAGCTTTAAGCCCTTTCATGGCTGGCTTTCCATGACCCTGGAAGGTCTCACTGGAGTCTGCAATGTCAGGATGTTTTTCCACGAGCTTGGACTATTTGGTGAGCCCCAGCCCCAGGTTGGCTGCAGCCCTGCAACAATGCAGATGTAAGAGCTAATTCTGACCTGCAGAATGACCAGAAATGCTGGTCACTTGTAAGACCAGACTGAACTGGACGTCACACAGCCTCTAGGATTAAACCAGATGTTTCAGAGAGTGTGCAGTGGAAAAGATCTGTATAATCAACATCTGGCTGTGTGCTGCATATCCTTGTGGGTAAGCTGAGAGGTGAGCAGAGAGATAAGCTAACAAGTGCTTGGGCATTTTTGGGTGGCATTTGAAGTTCAGCTTTGTTTAACACTGATGGGTACAGAGATCTTTTGATACATATGAGGAATCCAATCCTTTATCATGTAAGCAATAGAAAATAACTTCTAAAAATATCCAGACATCTAATTTATATATATATATATATATATATATATATATATATATATACTTATATATATATATATATATATATTGCTTTTATAGCAAAACTTATCTATCTTTAAAGAAATTCATCTTCACCCTTGCAGTGCTAAGCAAAAAACACACGAAAACATGTCAAGCCCCCCTGAGACTGCTGGTCTCACATTTGAAAATGCTATCCTCTGTTCTTTCATCTTCTTGACAATTCTAAAGGTAAGGCAAGGCTTCCACAACTGCATTCAGTTTCTCAAGTAAGTAAACAGTTCTTCTGAAGTGTTGCACACTCAGCAGTTCCTGCTGGCTGGCATTAATGAAATGGCTTTACCAGGAAAGTGCATGCTGGAGAGCCACGGAGATAAAAACATAACTCAGAGTGGGGATGGGTGGGGGTGGGCACTGCTCTCACTTCATGTCACTGGCCTACAGCAGCACTCAGTCAAATGCTACAGTTTTCCCCAACTACAGCATGGCACAAGTGTCCTGACTTAGGAAAAGAAATAGTTACAGTGGGATTGAAATTAGTGAAACCCAATGTAATTGATAACAATGGCTACTGCTGTCAGATGGGGTTGAAGTAAATGGAATTTCTTGGCTACCTACAATCACACTGCACTCACCAGTTTTCTGTCAGCCTTCAGGAACTTTGGTGAATTAGTAATTTCCCTGTGAGAGGTTAATGAAGAGAGTCAATGGGACAGGCAGTCTGAGACACACCAAAGGGTGGCCAGACCTCTATCAGCTTCAGGAGTCCTGGAGTGCTGACACTATTAAACAGCAAAAATCTGCCTCTCTCAAGTTCTGTTTTATCTCTTTTGTCCCTCAAGAAGAGGTTAAAAAGCTGTAGTGCCAAACAAAATTAGGCTGAGATCAAAGCACAGATCTATGCAAACTGTGATGGACATGATATGCGGGAGAACATTTGGATCAGAGATTTAGGTATATTGAACATTTGCTGTCTGATTTAGCAGTTTGATCTGTCCTGAAAGAAAATTATTCTTTGGCATATTAGAATAAGAGGAAGAAAAAAAAGTGAATTTTGATGAATACAGCTGGGAAGAACCCCTGCCAATTCTCGCTCTCTTTTTTTTTCAATAACTCAGGTTTATGCAACAAGATGTGACAGTGTGTGTCTCTCTCACATGGTCAAAAGAGCTCTGCCAAGCTGACCGCCAGGGACAGAATGCAGGTGAATACACAAAACTGCTACAGGATTAAACAAAACTAAAAGGCATATTTAACCAAGGGATGCACAGAATTGCCTGACCTACTGATTTAAATTCAGAGCAGCAAAGCAGGAAGCACAAATCCAGAAAAAGCCCTGCTTCATCTCAACACACATTCAGCATGCATTTGGATCTGCTGAAATTGTAGACCAGATCAACTCATGGAAACAAAACAAAAGAATCCCACACAGCTGGGAGAAAGGAAATTGTTTCACCAAGGCTGAGAAAGATAGCCCAGGTTTTAATATCTGTCATTATTAGTGTCATAACTATTTCAGCTAAGATCATCTTCTTTGCAATGACTTTGTTGCACTGGAAAAGGCCCAGAATTCAGGGTTGCCAAGTGCTGATGCTCGTTTTGATGGGAATGCCAGATTATTTTACCCCTGGAACAATTTGCTATGGCTTACTCCATACTAATTACTGCTACTTGCAGGAATAGGCAAATCCTGAGGTGTTTGGGCAAAATTATACTGTGCTACTGTTTGAGCAGCATTAAGAACTTCAGCTACAAGGTGTTGGATTTCCTGGTCAGCAGGAGACATGGTCAGGCAGGCCAACATACACAAATGACTTCTCTAAATCTGCTTCTCCCTCTTCTGCTTTAACCTTTTCTTCTTTTTTCTTTCCCTAAGCCCAAATAGCTCAGTGGTTCCCCACAGGAGCAACCTCTCTTGCCAGGCTCTGCCCTCTTTGTCCTGGGGCTCCATTCCCTTTTTTTACTTCTCCCAGTGGAAGTTCCTGGCAAGGGCTGAGAGGTCAGTCAGAAAAGGGAGGTGCCCACTCTGAAGCCCTCTGCTTTGCTCCTGGGACAGGAGGAGCCAGCAGTGGACGTTCTATGTGCACCTCCTCTCTCAAGGAGAGCAAATTCCGCGCACTTTTGCAAGTTGTCTTATAAAAAGGAAATTATCCTCATTTTCCCCTCTATCCCCATCCTGAGGGGGTTTTGCAATTAAAAGCATGATTGCATTTTGTACCCAGAGAGGAGGAGCAGAGTGGGGTGTGGGGAAATTGCCATGTACCATAACAGATGGTTTAAGTGCGGTGATTACAAAATCCTGAAGTTAAAATAGTTTAATTACAAAGTCAATACTGCCTCCAAGCTCTGCTAAGCCCCCAGTGTAAAAACAACAGACGGTATAGTGCAAACGGTAGGACAATATTTAACCAGAACTTTGCATTAGCTACTGCAGTACAGCTCTCCATCAGGCCTTCAGCAAACTGAAGATTAACTGATTTTCCCAGCCTCTATTTGTTAACCATCTCTGCCTCAGTATCAATGGGCAGCTCTGAGAGAGCCACAAACAGCCCCAAGGAAACAAACTGCAATACTATACTGCACACAGAGCCTCAGCAGGGTTGTATGTGAAGCCCAGTATTTCAAGGGTACCTAAGAGAATTATTAGCATCTTGTCAGGAATTAATACAAAGGTAAAAAAGAGGAGCAGATAGAGGTATTTCTACATAAAATGAAAGTAGAATTCAGTGAAATACATTTTTTATGTGCTGGATTTTATTGGAAAAAAATGACAAGACATGGGCAGGCACAGGGGAAGAAAAAGCTGGGAATGATCTCAAATGGCCCGGACTTGATCTTTCACATGCAGGGAAAGCAGCATCTGTATAGAGCAAGTTGTAAGGAAATGTCACTAAGCTGTGCTCTTGCAGCTGAGAGCCTTGGGGCTGTTCTTAGCCCAGTGTGTACATATGCTGCATATTCTTTACCAGTGACAAACCCTCCCTCTGTTGGCCTGTATCCCTTATAAACACCCAGTCAAGCATGGGGCCAGGAGAGTCAGAGGAAGCCTGGCTCTACTTTGTTAGCAATCTGCTAAAATCCAGACCCATCTGCCTCCATCACGACACAGCATGAGGTGTCCACCACCCCTGCTGCACATGAAGCACTGTGAGGAGCTGCTCACCCCCTGTCTGGGTGGGTAAATCAGGGACTGGGCAAGCTGGAGACAGGAGACACAGGCCCATGAAAGTAAAAGCCAAAAGAGACATGTGGGACATCATCTTCAACACTTTTTCTTATCACTTATGACCCCCAGGCAAAATCAAAAAGTAAAACAAGAGGGAAAATGGACTCCAATAATGATACTAAAACATGGCGAAGATCTCATAACTGTGATTCCCCCTTTATAATTTTTATTGCAGGGTTTGAGAGATGAAGTCTAACTTTGGGTGTTTGGGATCATAGCTGCAAAGTCAAATAAGAGTTTCTAGTGGCTGATTTGTTTCTCTGGGGTTCTTCATAAGTAACAGCATTTGGGTCAGAGAGCTACACTGGCTAAAATGACTGTACACTGGCTACACTGCTGTATCTAAGGGAAGATCCTCTTTAATGATAAGGTGGAAAGAGGAAACATTCCTAGGAGCTGATCCTTCAGGTTGCTGTATATTCCAGTCCAGCTTTTAAGAAGTTAACTTTACATATATGAGTAGATTCATTGACTTTCAATTAAGACTAAGTGCATGTTGAAGTGCTTCTTTTCATTAGAGTGGAAACAATCCTCTTTAATAACAGAAAAAAGCCCCATAAATAAATGTTCTGGTGGAAATCACAGCATGAATGGCATAGCAGTGACAACACGAAACCAGCTTGAATTATTTTTATGCATGAATAGAAAATGCCTTTTTCTTTTCCTTGAATATGATAACAAATGGTTTTGTTATTAACTGTAATAGCAAATAACACTTTAAAGTATATTGGAGAGGACTTGTGAATGTCTAGTAATTTCTTTAATTCTCAGGTTTGCCTCTTTTTTTACCCTAAGCAGGTACTTGTAATGAGGAAATCAAATAAATAAGGCATGGTCACAGCCTTATTTTAAAGATTTTCTAAAAATCTTCTCTTGGGGCAGAGCCCATGAGTTTGTATCTGAGCTCAGCCTCTCCCCACAGAGAGGTTGGACACAGTTGCCATGACTGCTCTCAGGATAATGCTGTTTTTAAACCAGTAGCTCTTTAGTGATGCTCTCACCTCTCACCCAGAACCACAGGGACTGATGCTCAGTGCCCACTTCTGGGAGCAGGACTCTTCTCTGTCAGGAGATAAAGTACACCTTGAGCACCCTTTCCTGAACAGATTCCTTTGGGAAAAGTTGTGAAGTGAAAGCATTTCCTCTGTCTCCTCCTGAACCCCAACAGGAGCTAAGGATGGAGGCTGTCTTCTGTGAGGAACTGATTCCTACAGCTGTACATTATTCAGACCCAATAGATAAAAATACATAGGGGCTGGGATACCAAAAGTCCAGCTGGAGTTTTGTACCTAAGAGCTCCTCATCTCTCCTGCGCTGGCAGGGAGACAACAGACGCTGTTTCTTTGTCCCAGTATCACACCAAATATCCACTTTTTGGAAAGGGCCTGGTGTCCTGAGGAGGGCACAAGAAAATAGATCATTTTGAATAATTTCAGCTTAGGTACTGCTAATTAGAGGCATGCTGGGAATACTGCAGTATTCGGCTGAGAATTTTGGCAGTTGTCATTGCTAGACAAGCACAGCCCCAGGAAAAGCATGCCAACATCACAGTTATGATGTGTTTCAAGAAGCACAACTCTTTGGGAGAAAGTGTGTCTGGTGGTGGATTATAGCAGTGCTGCTAAACCAGGCTGTCCAATGGTGGCGGTTTCATACAATGCACATTCAGGATATGCCACATTAGATGTTGCTTTCAGGAGGAATTTAATGAGTAAATTAGGCAGAATTCAGTCCTGATGACCAGAGTTTTGACTTTACACACTCACAGAAGAGGGGAGTGAGCAGCTCCTCACAGTGCTTCAGGGTGCAGCAGGGGTGGTGGACACCTCATGCATGGAGGCAGATGGGACTGGATTTTGGCAGGCTACACCTGCAGATTTCCATTCTTTGTGGCATCTCTGTGCTCTGAAGTCAGCTGATTTCACTCCAAATTCTTTGGCAAGACTTTGGACACAAAGTGCTGGTGGCACAGGGGCTGTGGGTGCTGCCACAGCTGTTATTGGTGCTCTCAGAGTGCTTGGTGGCACTGCTGGGGATTCCAGCCCTGCTGTTCTGGCGGCACCTGGGGCACAGGGACCAGAAGGAGGAGGAGGAGAAAGACAAGTGGCCACAACCCAAAGCTCGCCATCTGAAAGTCTGGAGGTGAAATGGCAGTGCCTGAAGACTGAAATCTATCTGTGCAGCTCACAGAGGAAGATGCATTTTAAAAAACTAAGCAGGAGGAATGCTGTTGTTGTAGACTGACCTTTCTTCCTCCCAACAAACATTTACCCAGGGTTGTCTCATGACTGGTCGACTTTTGTAATCCATTAGAAGGTGATGCTGTTGCATGACATGATCAAACACCAAACACAGCAGAAAGGCCATAACTATATCTAAAAAGCCTTTGCTTTGTCAAAGCCTTTCACTAATGCTAGCAACAAAATTATTGAGGTCTTTAATGAGCTGATCTCTTGTTAAATAAGCCTCCTTATGAGAGTGTTAAGCTTTATATCTGCTTTCAAATGAAACACTTTGGATTTATTAATGTTTCCTTTCCTCTCCAAATTTCTTTGTTGAGTAGAGGTGGCAGAGGAAATGTACTGGCAACAGTAGGATGTGAAATATAGTTTAAAATACATTAAACATATGTTGATGGTGCCATTAGCAGAGTTTATAGATACCACCACCTGTCTCTTATTCCACTTGCCATTACTTTAGTGACAGAAATCATACTGTAAGAGAAGTGGTGTACTACCATTAAATCTTTACTCCTGTGTCAGAAGGAACATAGCAGTAAATTCATGCCTTATTGCTAATAAGCATTTTCAGTAATGGTTCACTTATTGAGCCATATACTTTTATTTATAAACAAACAAACCTGAATAAAAGAATAGAGCGGTGCCTAAGAATAAATACCCCTCTGAGTTTGGATGCAAAAGAGTCTCTTCATATCTGAGAGAGAAACGCTTTGCCACTATAAACACTCGGCGGGGCACTTAATGCTTTGCTTGTTCCTTTCAAGCCAGCAAGTGTGGTCTTGAGCATCACTGCCAAGGGTATTCTTGGACCCACCACATGTAGGGTTTATTGCCTTCGTGTAAAACAAAAAAGAAAACTATTAAGGAAATGCAAACAAACCCGCTCAAAAAAAAAAAGTAATAAAATAAAACTGAGATAAAATAAAGAAAAATGAGTTAATAAATAAAAGGAAGGGAAAGGAGCGCTGACACCGCCTCTGCCCTGGGGTGCCCCCTGGCGGGCGCGGAGCGGCACTGCCGGCCCTCGCAGGGCGCGGAGCGAGCGCGGTGGCTGCTTGGGGCGGGATGCGTGTGGGGCGGGATTTGATGCCTGCTTGGGGCGGGATGCGGTGCGGAGTGCGGGGAGGGAGCGATGACTGCTTGGGGCGGGATTTGGTGCCTGCTTAGGGCGGGGTGCGGTGCGGAGCGCGGGGCGGGATGCGGTGCGTAGCACAGTGTGGGGCGCGGTGCGGGAGGGGAGAGAGTGAGTGAGATTGGGCGCGGTGCGGGACGCGGTGTGCCCACGGAGCAGGCGCGGTGCGGAGTGGGTGGGGTGCGGGAGGAGCGCGGAGCCCGGAGCCGTCATTCTGGAGGAGGTTCGGAGTGCGGCTCACGGCCCGCAGCGCTGCTTCTAAACCCACGGTGAGAACAGTGCTGTTTCTAAACCCACGGTGAGAACCGTGCTCCGCCTGCCGGGGAGCGTCAATTGCGCCCGGGTGCCGGCGTTTGCCGTCTTCCCGAGGGGACCACCCAATGTTTGTGAGGCAGGGGAAGTCACAAAAGTGTCCTTGGTCTCATGGTTAAAAGAGACGCAACAAGGCAGTCACCCCACGGGAAGAAAAGAGGGGCACGAGTGGCGGGAAGGAAGGAGGCTGGTGCAGCCCCATGGAGCCTCAGGGAAAAGAGAGCGATGCCGAGTCTCAATGCTGAGGTGGGGAGAGAAGAGACCGGGCAAAGACGTGTAGGTGCTGAAGTTGAATCTGCTGGGTAGACTGAGGAGAACCCTTCTGAAGAGCAGCTCTGGGCAGCTCTGCTCCTCCTGCGACCCCAGCCTCGGTGGCACTGCCCGTGGGTGCCCTCTGCACAAGCACTCATGGCAAACAGAGCAGGGGTGAGGAAAGGGATGGGGTCCCTTGCACAGCACAAGTCCTACACAGGGCGGCCAGGGGAGCTGGGGTTATCTACCCTGGAGAAAAGAAGGCTTGGGGTGACCTTATGTCTCTCTACAACTACCTGAAATGAGGTTGTAGCGAGGTAGGTGCTGGTCTCTTCTCCCAAGTAACAAGCAATAGAACAAATTTAGTGGTTAAGTGATGAAGCCGGTGATGCTGTGTTCAGAGATGGATTCAATGATCTTAGAAGTTTTTTTCAACACAAATGATTCTCTGATTCTACTGGCCTTTCTGGAAAGAGGAGGGGAAATGTTGCTAGCCTTTGCTCCAGTGGGCTTTCATTAGGAGAAGCCTCACGTTTGATCAGGAGGTGGCAGCACAGTTCTGGAAAGCTCGAAAATTCCCCCGCCAACTCTCCCTGTCAGCAAAACCTCAGGACTCGGAGGGAAACAAAGCACCCTTCTGCCCACTGGAAGCAGAATTTAAAAGGGAGACCCATGCATGTGCGCTGCAAGTACTTGAACTGAACTGCTAAGAACCCAGTTAAAGATCTAAACAGAAACTGATACTGTGCATCAGAGTTCCTAAGCATGATGAGGCACACTTCTCACTCCAAAATGTTGCAAACTTTCACAAGAGAAGAAAAAATCTCCCTTAAGATGAAGTGGCAAAGATAACACTGGAGACTTCATTGTTTCAGTCCTTTTAAGAGTTTATATGGAAGTGTCCACATGTCACCAATACCAACAGAAAAATAATACTGTTAAATGCATCTGTCCTGTTTTCCAGCATAAGCCTTAAATGGATAAAAAAAATAATTTAAAAATTTGTTAGAGTGATAAGCAGGGCTTTATGTCATACCCACAAAGAATCTGCTGCTTGATGCAAACCCAGAACCAAACCTGTAGAAAACATGATGTAGCTGAAAAGTCAAACAAACCTGAGCAAAACAAAAATTGCTGCAAGTGAATTATTTCTGACTTATTCCTAGATGAACTTTCATTCAGGAGGTGCAGGCAAAGGTGTTAATATCAAACCATGTATTCTGCTTCTCTCTGGCCCCAGACTCAGGCTCGCTCAATCTGTGATTGAGGAATTCCCACTGACCTGCAGGTGTTGCCAGGAAAAAAATTTGTAATTCATTAAGTGGTGCTGAAAGGTTTTGCTGGAAGTGCCATCATGTTGACCATGTCAGCATTTTCTAGAGCTGCTCTACCTGAGGCCTTACAAGGGGAGATGCTATTGAAAAAGCTGTTTGGAGTTAGTTTGGCACCATCTCTTTCACCCTTGCCAGATTCAAGACCTTCTGGTATTCACTGAATATACAAATCAGTGCATGTAACCCCTCTTTCTGCACTCCAACATAGTCGTGGATCCATTGAATTTTTGACACTTTATTTAGTATTGGAAACATTCAAGGGATGTAACAAATGGAAATTTAAGGTTTAGCCAGATTGTATCAAATGTTGGTATTGGAACATCAGTGAAGCTCAAACAAGTTTCATTTGGCACGACAATTGCACAAAAGCATTTGATGTTGAATCACAAGCTATTTTCAAGGTTCATACACACAAAAGGGTTGAAATATAAGCAAATTAAAGCCCCAGTATTAATGAAAAATGTTCTCCTTTCCTTCCCACTTGCCAACTATTTAACCCTAGTCAGGAGAAAAATTCACGTGGGATTAATTGTATGGAGCCAACCTCGGGTTCCTCCTGAGTTTCCTTGAAATAAGGTATCCTTTGCTTCCCATCCTGCATGGTTTGGTAATGCAGCTGCACATTGTTGAAAAATTGCCACAATTCATGGCGGGATGGCTGCGCTTCAGCAATGAGAGAAGTTATTTGGAATACATATGTCTATGTTTGCATGCTTGTGAAGCTTGCATGTCTGGCTTGTTAAGCTCCAGGAAGCTCCCTGATGGACAACACCATGATATACAGAGGATGGCAACCAAGCCATGAACCTGAGTTTAAAGAGGCTGATCCTCAGCTCTGTGAGCTCCAAAGGAACATTGGGATACTTTTGTAATTCAAAAGGCTAAAATGTCCTGTAGAGTAGAAAACCATGTAGAAGATGAAGAGGTGAAAAATTCTCTTCACAGCCAGTGACCCCTGTGTTCCGTGTGATGGGGGGATCATGCCTTAGAGCCTGGTGGCCTCAGGGTGCTCCTGTCTTTGCACAGAGCACCAGCAAGAGATGTGACCATGAGGAGCTGGCCAGAGGCAGCTCCTGCCACCACTCTTGTCCCCTGTCCCTGGCTGTGCCCGAGCCAGGCTGGGCATGGGTGGGTGCAGGGGGCAGCATGCCCAACTGCTGTTACAGGCATTTTTCTGAGGTTTGAGACTCACTTCCTCCTCCTTTCCTCCTGCCGTGTGATAAGGGGGGAGTGTTGGGTCTGGTGGTATAAACACCTTCTGTTTTGGAGTAGGAT
This sequence comes from Zonotrichia albicollis, assembly GCF_047830755.1. Taxonomy (NCBI): domain Eukaryota; kingdom Metazoa; phylum Chordata; class Aves; order Passeriformes; family Passerellidae; genus Zonotrichia; species Zonotrichia albicollis. Next base: position 76,786,381 of record NC_133821.1, on the reverse strand, counting down.
TAGAAATGGGAGGGAAAAGCAGAGATTTTGGCTGTAATCTCAGTGCTCCAGTCTTTCTTGGGTGTGAAGGCACATCCCTACGCAAGTATAACACAGGAAAGCAGAGGGCTCAACAGGGCCTGAGTGGCACTGCTGTACATAAAGATGTGGTGACCGGGACAGGAAAGAGCTGGGGCTCATTCAGATCCACAGTGAATTAACTAAACCTGTGCAAGCCAAACTCACAACTTATGTAGGCTGCAGCCCAGGAACATGATCAGCACATTTGCTCAGCAGCCGTCTAATTGCAAACTGAAAAAATCTCTCCTTACAATGTGTAGTGGCTGGCACTGACGCAGAAAGTGTTTGTGCTGGTTTCATTTGGCCCTGAAAGAAATGTGTCTGCCTCTCAGGTGCACTCCTTCTGTGAACACTCTTGGTGCCCTTATGCATGAAGGCCATGAGAATATCATTCAGCAGAAGCCTGCTCTTTCTCCATCTTTTTATTTAAACACAAATGATGGGTCCAGGACCATTTTTAAACTGATACAATGAAGGCCTGCTGCAAGAGGCCAGATTAAGGTGGACACAAAGTGCTCCTGATCATAAATCCTCCCCACAATGCTGGATTTGTCCCCAGTGCAGCGGAGGGGCTGCGCAGCACTGCTAGCCGTCGGCACGGAAGCTGGGAATGGAAAACAATTTTGACATTGGCAGCCTGGAGTCCTGCCCTTCTCAAACACATTTGATGTTCATACATGGTCTTTTGGCTGCTGCTGCTGGGGACCATCTGTTGGGATGGCTTCGTGCCTGATCAAATGGTGGTATGCCAGTTTCACTGGGACATGAAATACATGCCAAACAAAACGCGTCTGGTTTTACTTCTATTACTCTGAATTCAAAGCACATGCTAATACTAATCCCCATTTTAACACCATTGTGGTGCCAGTTAAACCTTCATTTTTTCCCAGTGTCTGCCAGGTTTCTACAACACACTAAGGAACTTAACAAAATCCAGCAGAAATTGTCACTGCCGATTTCACATGAACAAGGGCACTGTCTGCAGGAATTTGGTGAGAAGTGTTAGCCCTAACAGCAGAGTGAATGCATGAGTTTCCTATAGATATAATGCAGGATTCTTTAAGGAGTTGAACTAGGACAATTCTTTGAAAATTGCCTCTGAAACCCCAGCCTACTCTCATAAAATTTTCTGCCCAGTGGAAATATGACTTATCAATTTAAAAGTGTCCCTGAAAACAAAGCATAGTAAAAAAAAAAAAAAAGCCTCTGACAACTGTGTGAAGTCTTTGAGTAGTATGTGAGTACTGAGATGCTCTAAGCCCATTTTCTTTTCAAAGTGCTGTGAGTTCACTGTAGCTCCAAGCCTGATACACAGTAAAGTCTTCTGTGCTGCGGCTGGCTTTGCTGTCTGGGTTTGTATGACTAACTCCCTGTGAATGTTCCACATACAGAGAAGTGTGTTCCTGACCTCAGCCAAGATGAATATTATTGTCAAAGCTGCCATCATTGCAGCTACTGTGGGTTTTCAGATTCTTCCGGTGTTTGTGGGGAAAATCCATCTGCTACAGATGTTCCCTTGGATGATGGATTTTCTCCTCTAGTCCCATAATGGCTCAGGAAAACCTAAGGAAACATGCCCTGATGGGATTCCCTTTGCTCCTCATCCTCCCTCGGCAGTGCAGTGCTAAGAGGGTGGAGATCTTGGTTACATTCTTCCCCATCCTTTTCCTCCATCTGCCCCTGCAGGGGGAGATGATAAAGACTCAGTGCTGGCCTCCTCAGACCAGATCCCACTCTGTGCAGGATTCAGATGTGCCAATTGAGGTTCCCAGTTTTTGGAAGTGCTGGGACTTATTCAAGGGTTTATTTCCTACATTCCTAGATTCATTATTATTTAAAGCACTTAATTTTGTTAATAAAGTAACAAATTTCTGAGTTATTATAATTTAATAACCTAATTAACTTCTTAATCACTTTCCTTACATTGTCATCTTGTGTATGCCTGAAATAAAAGTTATAGAAATGTGAAAAAAATTGCCATAAACAGTTAAGGAAGGTTGGAGAATGTGCAAGTTTATGAATGTCATTTAGCATTGTACTACCAGAAAGAAAAAGTATTCTTTGAAATGCTGAAGTAATATGGCAGGGCCGGGAGCATAGGCCAACGAGTGGCATGTGGACCGGCCATAAAATTAAAAATAAACTTAAGAGTAAATGTGCAGCTAAATGCAGACTGTGAGGATAGGATGTGAACTTCAGCTATTTCCTGGAGCTAGTGTGGTTCCAAAGTTTAACAGCTTTAGCCTTTGGAGACCTGGAGGCGTGCATACTTGTGTTCAGTTTCTCCTCCTTTCATCTCCCCCCACTCGGAGCCCTCCCAGCTCCCAGCTGCCCTGCTGTTCCATCTCTCCCTGCAGAAGGACACTCACTCCTGCTGCCCTCTAGCCAACACCCCACGTGGCTCTTGGCACTCAGCATCCCCCTGCAGCAGCAGGGCCTCCCTTCCCTCCCTCGTGTCCTTCAGCCCGCTGAGGGGTTCCCGTTTGCCCCCAAGGCTCCTGGATTGAAAAGGATTCACTGCCACCTGTGAGGACAATCCAGGGACAGCAGCAGGTACCTGGCCCAGCAGAGCCAGCTGCTCTCAGGGCATGCTGGCCAATGCCTGACAGTGAAGGTTTTTATTCTGTGCAATTGTGATGTTTGGGCGCTCTTCTTTCACACATAAATTGTTATCATAGTGTTGTTTTTCCCAAAAAAATGTTTCTCTGTGTCAAAATTCTGGTGCTACCTAACTGAAATTTATTGAAAATATATTGACCATTGCAAAAGGCTCAATTCTGGGAAGCAACAAGCTCCCAGGACTGAGACCTGGGAGTGGACACATTTTTTTCCATGAAAAAAAGAGGCAAAACAAATCTTAATATGCTCTTGGGTCTCTATTTTCCTTTTCCATAGAACCTTAAGATCTTGGTAAAAATTGGAATGATAGAGGAAAAAAAATTGTGTCTGCTTTATGTGCTACACAGTCCACCTTTACACTAATTTTCTAAACACATTATCCTCCAATATTATTTTATTCCAAATGTGGTGAATAACATAGCGTTGCATATTGAAAAAAACCCAAGATGAATAAACATATACAGTATTTGTAAATGTTTCTGAGAATTTTACTTGTATGAAGGATTTTCAAGTTCCCCCAAAATAATTTCCTCTTTGTGCTGTAAGTCCGAAAAGACAGAGAAATTAGAGGCCCACACAAGGAACAACACCAGATTTTGGGCTCTCCTTTTCTTTTTATCTGGTAATTAACTCAATGAAGGCTTAATTACAGACTGGTTTTTGTGTGTAACGCCTTAATGTTTCTGGATCATTATCATGCAGCTACACTGCCACTGACCCCTTCAGGCTTCACCACTGCTCTCAGCTTACAAAATTATCAATCCTGTAAATGATCTACCAAATTGGTGCCCCTGAGGGGAAAATCCCACTAGTGGCCCTGTGGTAATAAGTGAAGCAGTTCTCAAAACAAAGGGGCAAGAAGTAATCCTGTATTTGGAGTAGTGATTGGAGTTTCATCTCTTGAAGTAACTCTTCATCTGTACATTCAATCCTCACAATGTTTCAACAACTGGGGCTAGATGTCACTTCCAGAAGAACATTATCACCTGTGAAGGAAATGGGACACCTGGGGACAGCTTCACCTGCAGTTTGGGGAGAGCTTCCTACCAGGAACTGAAGGGTGGGAGGAGGGAAACCAGAGACTTTTTTTTTTTTTAACTATATTATTCAGTGTGCAAAATCTTGAAAAAGAAAGTATTTTGTAGATTAATTGTTTGAGGAAGTGTTTTGTAAGTGAATTGTTCCTCTGAGGTGATCTTTTCTTTTACAGTGCTTTCATGAAATGTTGGTGAAAATAGCAGCTTTGCTGAGCATGTTAATAACACCAGTTTGTATCCTGCAAACCATTTCATGGGTCACCAGCTAAGATGGAGTTCATTAAAAGACAATTTAAGTTCTTCTGCAGTCTAAGCAATACCAGGGAAATCCAAGGTAAGACAATAATTTCATGTTATCAATTAAAACAAAATTGTCTGAACAGTCTTAACTCTGCTTTAGTGTGCATACACATTGTGGCATAGCCTTGAAGTACATCCCCATGTGCTACTTCAATTCCACACCAGCAGGGTTTTCAGCTGATTCTGATGGGATGATGAAGGGCCATTCAAAATATTCAGTTTTGTACATAGCCTTCAATGCCTGGCCTTTTTCATACTACACTGCAAACTACAGTTCTCCAGCACAGGATTCATCTCATTAACTTTAAAAGTCATAAGCCCTAATTACGTAGCCTCTGTAGGCACTCTGTACTCCTTTCTCCAGAGGGTGATTCATCTGACCTATTTTAGACAACCACTCACAGTGAGATGTGTCTCTTGATTTACACAGTTGTGTTTCCTGTGAAATGATTGAATCCTCAGCTTCAAATCAAGCACTAACGAGATCTAGGATGATCAAATTGGTTTTTGTCAAAATTTTCCGAATTCCTTGTCTAAAGAAAGTTAAGTGAACTAATTCCTTGTTTCCTGAAACAGTGAATTAATTCCTTGTCTCCTGAAAACTAGTGAGAGTTTAAGACAACCTATAAAGTTATTAGGTTAATTAAAAAGGTAAGTGAGTGTAAAGAAGACATCAGGCTTTAATAAGAGAGCTGATGAAATGATACAGAGAGGTCTTATGAACACTAGTTGTTGCTGTCATTTTTCAAACCTGGATCACTTGCCATAGCTTTCTTCTTCAGTAAAAAATGCTCAGTTCTTTCAGCCAACAGAACTGCCCCCAAGATTTAGCCCAGCCTGCAGCAGACTGGCTGTCCTTTTTAGGCTTCCCCTCTCAAACTGTGCATGACTCAGCTGCCCATGTGCCAGTATGATCCTACTGAAAGGGATCCTACCCTTTCAGTTAGCCTGGAAGTTCACTGTTGAAAAGACTTTCTTTTACTGTCGGTTTTATTCTTTGCATGTGTAACAGGTCTGTTCTTCATTCATCTGTGTTATAGTACATGTTGGTTTTGCATTATACAGAGTTAGCAACACTATCTGTTACCACTGGCATTAAAAGTTTTGTGCAACATTTTGATATTTCACTCGTTTATCTTTTACACACAGAAATAAATAGCATAACTTTATTTCACATATTCATCCCTCATCTAATCTATTTATCAAGCAATAAGAGCTGAAAACTGTGGAGAAGTACCAGGTGATTCAGCAGAGAAAGTGTATTCTGATCCCTATGCTGGCTGGTGTATCATAAAACCCTGTCTCCAGCACACGCCTCCCAACCTGAGCAAGGCTGTGGGTGCTGGAGTGGTGTAAGCCAACTCCACCATCAGGCGTTACAGGCATTTCTTTCATTGGTGGGAAATATCTGGAAAATCTCTCTGCATTTTTGGCACTGTGAATCTTGTGCTTAGCTGCAAGTTAGAGATAAATTATAGTACATTCGGCTGCCATTAATTTTGAATTAGCAGGGTCATTTATATTTCTCTCTTTTTTGTTTCTTTCATATAAATATCATTAAAGCTACAGATTTCAAAAGTTAGGATATATATTAACTGAGTATGCTTATTAATCCCAGGAAGATGATGCCTTCTATTCCATGGGATTTAGGCTTGTATCTGATTCAAACAGATTTGTAATGTGAAATGCTAAACAGTGCTGCTGGTGACTACTTTTACACAAAGGCCAGTGCTGGTACCTCATTTTTCTTGCCCTCACACACTCTCCATTGCACTGGAAACTGCAAAAAAATTGCACTGGAAACAAACAAGTGAAAAAAGCCACAGTGTTTTCTTCCATGGTTGGATGCCAGCAGTTGGCAAAATGAAAGCCTGGACTGAGAACTGAAGGCTTTTTCCATTCTCACTCCCTGCCATGCCAAAGGAGACTCATGACCAGCAGCATGCATGGGTGGAATCAGGTCTGATCCAGCTCCTTGTGTCCTTGACCCTGGGCTGCTCGTGACAGCCTGTGACACCAGGCTAGAGCAGAGCCCAGAGACAGGATGCTGACACTGCTTTCTGGTGGCCACTGTCAAAAACTGTTTAATTTATATGCTTTGCCATATGTGTGCAGCAAGTTCCCTTGGCCTTGTCAAGACACTGGCAGGGAAAGCCAAGTCATGTCCCTTGGCTTGGCTCATCTTTGGCAATTGTTCAAGCTTTCATCTTGCCTTGGAGTAGATGACATTCACTCACAGCAATCCTTTGTAAATGTTCACCCTTCAGAAGGCAGTGAGTGGTCTCTGTTAGTTTGTGTAGGTCCAGTTTGAAGCTGCTACATTTGAGGCCTGAGCACTTTCCATCCTTAAGGAAAGTATCATGGGACAAATGGGGAGGTCCACAGGTTCTGCAGAGGATTGGATTGAATGGAAAGCTTTTTTCCCATTCTAATAGTTTTCTAAATTACATCTTAATTTTCCTAAAAATGAGAGAAACTGCCTTGTATCTTAGAAAAGAATTAATAATGTTGTTTTGTGCTGGAGAAAATCCTCCTTCAAGGTGTAATCAGACAATGAGAATAATTCATCTCAGAGATCGAGCCAGGCAGATAAAAGACAGCAGACATATCCCTGTTAGTGCCAAGCTGACACTGAGGCAGCAGATGCTACCTCTCAACAGAGCTTATTAGACCATGCCCAACAGCATGTTGACATAGTTAGATGGTATCCCAGCTAATGGTATCTGGCCTGCTACAGCTTAGCTTATTGCAAAATCAAAGGAGCAGGCAACCACACAGGACCTGGCAGACACAGCTAGACTCCAGCACTCTGGGTTTGTGGAGGGCATTTAACAGCAGCAGGGTGAGCTGAGAGCTCTGCTGTCCTTTGCACTTTGGAAAAGCCTCCCCCTTGACTGGCACCCCAGTTCCCTGGGCTGTGGCTCTCTGCACAGCAGAGCATTTATTTGTGTTGCAGATGGGATGTTGTTGTTAGATTTGTGCACTGACCATGGACCAAGTGCATGCACTGGACATCAGGAGATCTCTTACACAGAGGGGCAGTCAGACCATTCAGCACCAGAAGTCAATTGAACAAAAACTGCAGTTTTAACCACTTTGTCCCTTCCTGCTGCCCCATCTGTGTCCCAGGCCTGGGTGCCACTTTATGTTGGTGCTTACACCAGCGCTGCTTTTCCCATGGGACATGCCTTGTAGGTACCTGCTGAGACTTTCAATGTAACAATGGTAAATTATTGTTCAACTTTTTAATCCCAAATATTTTTTAACATTTATTATTTTAGCCAGGTCTCATCTTGCAGTGGTTGCTACCCAAAAATCTGTCATGCATCAAACTGTTCAATAATACAGTGACACGTAAAATCTAAAACTAAAATAAGGATGTTATGCATGTTTTACCTAGTAATGATGAATAATTTAAACTAATGTCTTCAACATTTTATGGAAGGGTATTTAAATAGTACAGAGAAGATAACCCCAATACTCTTGGAGATTTAATAATATTAAACAATTTATATATAAAAAGTCTCCATTTTATGGCTTCAGAAAAAGATTTTCTAAGTACATATCAGTGTTCTTTTGTTTAAAATGACATCCACAAGCCAAAAGTACAAGTTCCAAGTGACTAGTCTTATGGGAAGCTAACTCTGAGATGCAAGTGGTAGCAGTGTAATGGTGACTGCCATTGCAACTGCCTCAGGTGGCATGGCCTGTAAGCAGGGCTAGACAAGATGAAAACAAAATGTCTTAAAATTATTTATCTTCTTCCAGCCATTTCTGTTCTTGACCAGTGACTGGCTCTGTTTGAAGTACACTCTTTGCAGAGTCTGCCTGTGAAGACTGTTCCAGAGACTAACAGATGCACTTTTCCATACAGATTATTTTTTCCAGTCTAGTCTTTCCCCTGTATTAATTTTTTTGTTACTTCAAGGTTGTAGTAATCTGCCAGAGAAAATAACAGCAGAAGTTCTGCAAGATGGAGAATGGAGAACTAGCAAAAAACACACAGAGAGAGCTACTGCTTGTAGCAGAACTAGGTAAAGGAAAGATTTTTTTTGTGAAAACAGCAGTCAAGTGTGCCCTACTTATCATTCTGTCACCTTTTCTCTGTGAGTCACAAGTTGTTTTCTTTCTGGAGCTTCACTTCCTTTACCTCAACAGTGAGAACAAGCAGAAGGCCTAGGACAGTTTGACTCACAGAGCAATGAGATCGTTTCACACAAGGGATTCCCTGTGTCAGTGGGCATCTAGGAAACCAATGCCCAGCTGCAGTTCATTACCAAGTCAAGTTTTTGGACAAAAATCACCACTCTGCCCTACCATGGGCTGTCTCTACAGGGACAAGTAGCCAAGAACTGGACCTCATTTTCACTTGTTTTCCTGAACATAAGTCCCAGAAATCAATTTTTTATTATCTCCAACTCATTCTTTCCAAGTTTATATCTTTCCTAGGCACACGTAATTTCAAAATACTTTGTTCATTTTTGAGTCATTGAACTTTTACAAGACTAATTCAATAGTATGAGGCATGAAAAGGGCTGGTTTATATACTGCAATATCACAAACCACCTGTATGAACTTGACGCAGAACCAGACGTTCTTACTCCTACAGGTCATTTAAAGGCACATCTTTACAGGCCTGGTCTTTGATACACTTTTTGTTTGATACACTTTTATGACACATATGATGCCTTCCAAAACGAGCAGTCAGGGTGAAAACATAGCTGTTGAGATAGTGAATGTAGTATTCACTCCTCAAAGTTATGAAAACATAGTGTCAAAGGGCAGATGAAATGACAGTGACCTGAAATAACAGGAAGCTGGCCTCAGTTGTAAATCTGGCAGGGGCAGAGGGTGATGGTGATGGAAGCTTGTGAGCTGTATCCAAAACCATGAAATATAGCCCTGCCCCTGAATAAACTGGAAGACATATTTCAGTCTACAGCAAGTCAGAGTTCAAGCATCAGTGGCCTTCAGAACCTCTGTTCAGACCTTGTTCAGATCCAAATACAGAAGATTTGGAGTGATCTTTTTACTCTACTGTTAAGTTTCATTGGCACCTATGTCTTTTCTTCTGTGCAGCTGTGGGCTTTCCCCAACAGAGTCACTAGCGTTCATATTTCCCTTGTGGAAAATGGATATGAGAGAGTAAACTCTTGCATTAACTTTAGCCTTCACCTGGTAGTCTGGAGGAGAGTGCTCAAGAATCCAAACTTTGGCATTTCTTTTTCTTTGCCTTAGAACATGCAAGGTTTTGTGAAATCTGTTCTGCAAAATGGCTGGCAAAAGGTGAAAGAAAATCACGAGGAAAAACAAAGAAATGCGTGAAGTAAAACCTGAGGCATATAAGAAAGAATTTACTTGAACCTGGGAATCTGATTTATTCCATTAGAGAAGAAAAGGGAATGAGTGCTCTGTATGGTAATATTGCATGCTCTGATGCTTTACAGGGCACAAGCATTTCAGAGATTCACAGGTGCCTGCATCCAGCTCAGACCCAATGGCAGCAGTAATGGGGATTATCTCCCTTTGCCCAGTACCTGCCACCCATTTCCTTAGTGGAGAAGGACTTTCTGGAAGGATCACCAAGGAAGACAGTGTGCAACACAGGTCTGTTCCTTTTCATAATCAATATGATTTCCATATTAAAAGCTGTGTCTAAGGAAGCTTGATGGCAAAAGTGCTGGAAGTACAGTCTGACTGGAAGATTGAGTTAGATCTCCACTAAAACTAACAATTCTTCTAAATGAACCATTATCTGAACTTCTGGCTGCCCACAAACACACCATGAACATCACAAATACATGGATCCATGATGCTGAGGCCAGTCTAGATGCTGGCTCTGCTCTAGAAGGACACTTCATCCATGGGCTCCTTTGCTCTTCTTCACTGCCAGCTTTCAGCCAGAGCAGCCAGCAGGTGGCTCAGCCTGGCCATGCAGCAGCTGGGTGCCAGGAACCTGAGAGAGACACCTAACAAGAGAGGAGGAGAGCCGGACTCCTTCTTCATCAGTGGCTCACAGTGTTAATTGGTAGTGAAACTGCACCCCAGAAATATCTGTATGGAGTGATGTGGGGAGCTGATGAGTCCATACTTGGAGATAGATGACTCTTAATGGGGCTGAGCTGTTGCTCACAGCTGTGGTGCTCATGCCAAGGTCTTCTAAAATTGCAAGTGATTGTTGTTTTTGGTCTGATGCTAAGTATCTTTGTTAAAAATCTTTTTTCCTCTGGTGCGCCTGCCCTGGATCCCCAGTCTTCTGAGGACAGTCCATAGAGATTTTGGAGTTCAAGCTCAGTTTCATCATGCCTTGGTTGTTCACTGTGGAGGGACAGTGGCACTAGCAAATGGAAGAGGTTTCATAGTCCTTCCCACTTCACTGCTTAAGTCCTATGGGTGTTTGTGCTGACAGACAAGAACTAGGCAGTGAATGGGTTATGTAACACCACAGAACAGAAAAAAAAAAGAAAGGACACTGACATCCTGCTACATAAGGACTATTTCTAGTCTCGCCTCTTGGTTCCTATAGATCTCCTTAGAGGGGAGGACTGGGATTTCTTCCCTTGCAGTTCCAATGATTTCTGCCATAGTCGTTGGTAGGAAGTCACACAGCCCCCTCCAAGATCCTGCTGCCAAAACTGAAAAGTTTGTTTTCTCCCTCTGTTTATGGGCAGGAGGATAAATTTGGACAGAAGAATACGTTTGCTGTTCCCAGCAAAATTAACCCAGGACCGCAGTATAAACTGCTTTCCTTCAGCAGCTGTGTGCTTTTGGCTGGTGCTTGCTGGGGGCACAGCTGGAGGTCAGGCTGAGACACCAAGTTGAGTGACTGTGCCTTCTGGAAAGTATTCTCAATAAGATTGCTGTATTCCCACATTTGTATTTGAAAGATCTTGTGCACACTCACATTTTAAGCACAACAACAGTCAGTGCATTAATGTATGAGAGATTTACAGACCACACTTGAAATTCTAGTCTGCCCATTTTTAAAAAAACATATACTAAAAAAAAAGTTAAAATTTTTATGATGTGTGAGAAGATATGGACTTACATGCAAATTCTGTCTGGTTGTATTTTGATGTAGAGCCCACAGGTTGAACTTTCAGCCTTCTACTTGCAATCTTTCCTAACAGCCATCTGAAAATTAGAAAAGCATTGAACCCAGCCACCTTTGAACCACCATTGCTATTGTGGTGATTCAGGCTTTCCTTTGAAAATGCTGAAAGATCATACTCCAGCAGGAGAAAGATGAGACTCAGTATTTTTCCTGTAGGTCTTCACAGGACTCACATATTTGTTTCTGTATTGGTAGTGATTCATATCACAAATGCCTTTGTCCATTTCTCTCTTTCTGCTACAATAGCCCAGGTAATTAACTAAGTGAAGAGGCTGTCAATTAAACATTGATGCTAATCTTGGCATAAAAGCTCCCTTGAGAAACACTGAGTTGGAACATATTTTACAGTGACACCACTGCCTTCATTCAGCTCACTTCTCAGACAATTAAGTGCTCCAAATGTTTGTGTGTCATCCAGGCAACATTAGTAGCATGAACGACCCCTGGTATAGACACAGTCCTGCAAAGAATGCCTGGAAATACAATGACTATTGTGACAGCAAGGCTGATTTTATCAACCAGGAGACATTATATAGTTAATTAATGCCAAGATCTTTAATGATAAGATTGTCAAGGACAATTAAGAAGATTATTATAAGTGTCCTTGGTAACAAGAATGCAGAACTGATTTTAGCTTACTTTCACTAAGTGTGGCTTAAAGGTCAGTTTCTCTGAAGTGTGAATACTTAAACATTCTTTGGAAAGATGTCATTATACATTAATCTCAGGAGGAAAACACATTTTTCTAATGTAGCTGTGCAGTACATGAAAATTAACGTGAAGATCTTGCTAAGAAATTAAGGAAAAATATTTAAATAAGGAACTTCTAGCCAGTGTCACATCCTCAGCAGCAGCTCTGTTGAACAGGTCCATGTTCTGAGATCAAGTCGATGGAACAACTTCCTCCAGCTTCAGCCCACATGGTTCAGAACCCTGACCATGCAGTCAATAAATGGACAGACCCTCCTCAGTGAGCCCTTTGGTCCTCAGTAACTTCTCCAGTTCCTTGTCTGCCCAAAATCAGATCCAGCTTTACTGTGTCTCACTCATGCACCACGCCAGAGGTTAAAGGACACTTGGCATAAAATCTCTCTGTGAGCTGGATAAGCTTACAGAAGAAAAGTTATACTGGTAGCACAGATTGCATCCTGAATGTTGAAATTAAGAGGAAAACTAACTTTGCCCGTGAGAACCAGAAAAAGGCGTACTGCAAGATGGCGTTTCAGCCTCTTACAATGACATTGTATGTGCAGGGCACTTTGTGATTTATGGTTTTAAGTGACTTCATGTAAGATAGAATTGGTTTTCTTAACTCCACCATCCGTTACATCTTAATTCAATATTTGGCCCCTGTCTGACGGCCAAAAACTACTGACTCAAAAATAAAGAAAACTCATTTGGCAATGTGGGAATATTCTGATCTGATGTTCTTCTGTGTGGTGGGAAAAGACTACAGCAGAGACCGGCATACCTGAAACTTGAAGCTTCAAAAAGATTTTAGAATCTCCTAACAAAACTCAGAAATCAGCTTTAAGTATGAGTTGTTTGAGGAGTAGATGGTGACCAATAGATACAACTCCTCAGATATGAAAGAAGTAATTGCTTAGAAAATGTTTTCCTAGTTAAAAAAATATATGAACATTTGATACATATATTTTAATTATAACCATTATAAGAAGGGAAGAAAAGGACATCTTTCACAATATACAGTTTTCATTCAGAGAAATTAAAGGAGTATCTAAAATATCAGCAGCCACTTAATTAAAACTTAATATAAAGCATTAAAAAATACAATAGATAAATCCATGTCAGGCATCATGTTAATGTAGAAACAGATGTTATAATTACTAATGGGACTCAGTAAAAATTGAGAGATTTAGCAGAGACTGCTCTGCCATGTTTAAAACAAATAATTTTATAGCAATTACAACTGCAAACAATGAAACCAAAACAATGAAAGCAAAACAATGAAAGTATACCTAAGACTACCAAGAAATAATTATGTTCAAGACGACCAAGACTAAGACACTACAAGCTACAAAAATATGGTTAAAGGCAGTCAGAATGTTTTCTGGCCTGTGGGTCATCTTAAACATAAAAAGCACTAATGTCACACTGTTTTGGTCAATAAATGCAACTGTTTTCTGACAGTATAACTTAGATTTATCCCAGCCATCTGATACAGCACCAAATGCCACACAGATTTTAAACCCCTGTTTGCTCTGAACCTGTTCTGTTTGCCAGTGCCTGGTGTAATGGGTTGGGAAGCCTGGCCACCACCATAATGTAAAACAGGAGTTAACATAAACAGCATGTGGCCTCGAAAGCTGCTTACCCACAATCTTGCTCAGTCATCCCTGAGACAGTAAAGATTTTTTTAAAAAAGAATTTTCCAGAAGAATCAAGATCTGGTCCTTCCTTTTAACACAAAAAGGCATTTCTCACAGTGTAGAGTACCACCATTCTGCAATGTCATCAGATCTCAGAAAATATATTTTCATTTATTTCATAACTAATTATCTCCAGCTGAGACAATTGCTTTCCAGATATGACTCCCACCAACATAAACACATTTACTGGGCAGGACTGTCATTCTCTAAGCTGCTGCCAGCTGTGATGCTGTTTCTGCACCTCTTTGTTTTGGAGAGGTGAAGCCCAGTCATGCACTAGAACATGTGGCAGCTGAGAGCTCACCTCATTCTCCCCAGGCATTTACCAAAACCACAGCCACACTCACTCCCACAGCTGCATCCCACCATCAGAGGACTGCTACTTCGCATGAGGATTGAAAACCTGGGAACCAACAAAGGGCTCTGTACACAAGCTTGTCCTATTGCCCATTTGACAACCTCCTTTCCCCTTTCCTTCTTTTCATTCTCTCACACTGCAGATTTACTTCATGTCTCTCTGTCAGGTCCTAAGCTGATACTTATGGTTTAGGTGAGCCCAGGCTGTTGTACTGCAACAGAGAGCCACGGATTTCTGCACCAGGCTCCAGACCCGGGGGAAGAAACAGCACTAGGACATGCTGAAAGTCAAAACCGGGAGCTTGATAAATACCCATAAATGTTGATATTTATCCATTACAGTTTCCTCTACTTCTCCTTTCCTTCTTTCCCAGTCATTTTCATTTGCTTCTCATCTTTCCGCAGCTCATCCCCACACAGAATTCTCTGGAGACTACTTATGGCTTTCTGTAAAAAACAGTTGATTCGTGATCTAATTTTTAAAGGGGCCAAATAATGGTTTCACTACATGCACTACCACAACTGTCATTGAGCATCCTTTTACAGAGGTATCATCAAGTGCACCACTGAGAAGAGACACATAGAGAGAAAATAAATAATATAATATTATATAATAAATAAATTAGCTCACTGGCTAGTGGCAATTACCACCACAGGGACCCAATTATCTGCTCCCACACTTGAGAATGTTTCTGAGTAAAGATGGGACTCAGTGAGTGAAGGGCTGAGCCTGGAAGCATCGCCACTTGCCTTCTTCCCACCAGAAGCTGTTGAGTAACTTAGTAATTTCAGAGCCCACTCTTCAATTTACTCCTCGTACTTGGAAAATTGAGACGTTCATTTGGCTGTGAAAGATACAGAGAAATTTCAAAGCACCAGCAGTAGAAAAAATAATGCTCAGATTTTTTTTACTACACAGAAATAAATGTTTGCAGGAAAGTGGGAGAAGAGTAGTGAATAAAAAGCATTTTTGCACAACACTTCAAGTTCGGCATCAAAACTATTTTTCCATCAAGGATATACTTACATAGGCAGCGGCTGCTGCTCTGCTGTATTCCTTAACTACTTTATAATTGCTTTATTATTAATCCATCACATTGCAGTTAAATGTCAAAGAAGTTGCAGTTCTGATTGTCCATTCACACAGGACAGTTTTATTCAGTGGGTTGCATCCTGACAAACCAGTGGATTGCTTTTACTGGCTCACAAACTGGAGCGCACAGCCTTTCTGATGCTGACAGATTCCATCTGCTCCCCTTTAATTAACATCTAATATGTAAACCATCTAATACATGTAACGCTGCATAACAAGGGATTAAGAAATAGAAGGTAGCTCTTCATCATAAGGCTGTGTCATCTCGTGGGATCTCATTACGAGCAGTAAATGGTACCAAAACATAATGGGAACTGCACACTGGTAGGAGCAGCACATGTGGGTAGTCTCACTGAAACAAGTACAAACATGTATGAGCACAGAGACAAAATAAAGTGGAAGGTGTAGCAGCTTTCATAGATGGATTCGCATTGGTACTGCTCCAGCTCAGACATCAGCTGATTTAATGCAATTACAAGGAAGAATGGGATCTACTCATTTGTGTTCCCAATTATTGCTAGCTAGATAAGAAGCATTGTTTCTATAAGACTCTGGTGCAATCCATTAAACCCATTAAAAGTGCTAATTAGCTCATGTTCTACAAATGAAAGTGTCCAGGCAGCACTTTGTTGTCTAATACCTTCCAGCAGGCAAAAGCTGGGGATGAAAATATGCAAAGAATAGCTTCTAGGAAAGCCCTGTAACCAAATTAAGATGTCAAAAAGTAAGGGAGATAAAATGCTCTTCTGCATAACAGCAGCTGATGAACAGGCATGAAATTTATGTGGCTGGGGGACAGGGCTTGCCACCACCATTCATGGCTGGCTAAGTTATGTGAAAGGTCAAGGCTGCTATGTTTTCATGATAACATCTAAGCAGAACACAAGCATTTGGAGAGTCTCATCCACACATCTATCTAGTGAGCTACATTAGACTCATACAGAACAGCTGCAACAAGGCTTGCAATGCTCAACAAAGGGCAGGAAGATTAGACACCTCGATAATAAGACATGAAAGACCCTAATGACAAGAGGAGAAGGGGAGCTGTGCTCACTAACCTGCACCAATGACAGAACCATTGTTTGAAGCCTCTGAGAAACTGAAAGAGGGGGGAGGGATGAATCCAGGGGCCAGTGTGAGATCAGCATCCCCTGGCAGGTTTGGCATTTGGTTTTCTGCAGCATGTGGGCTTCAATCTTGTGCTATGAACTCTTGATCTTATAATGTTGTTCAAAGTTGTGCCAGTTGTTCTCCATTTGCCCAGAATGGATCTGGAAGGCCAGTCTCTGAAAGTGTGCCCACATGAAACTGCTCTGTGCTGTGGGTTCAGCAGGTCTCAGAGAGGAGAGAGGAAAGAACTGCTTACATGTCTTTAAGTTCATTCATATTTGCATTTCCCTCTTTCCTGCTCCCAGTTTTGGGAGGCATGTAAACAAACTCCTTGCTCCAAGCTATGCAGGACAGCACAGGAGCCCATCATTTACAGCATCTTCAGTGGGGGCTGGTCAAAAGCTTGAGGTGAGGAACAGGGTTTGCATGGGATCTGTCCCATCTGGGACTGATTGTGGAAAAAAAGGGGATTGCATTGGAGTAAGTGCAAATACACATGAGCCCACTTTAGCACGTGCCTCACCTCTCTTTCAGAGCCTGAGTATCTGATAGTATAAATATTTAAGAATCAATGAAAATAATTATAGCTCATGAAGAGTGCAGGCAGATGATAACGAAGTGCCTCACAAGACACATGTCAATGTTACCGACTGCCCCAAAATGCAGAGACCCAAACTTACAGCTAACAAATGCCACTGGTCATATTCACTTTATTTTCTGTCCACTCATCTCGGCTTTTCTATTTACACCACTTATGTTTTATGCTGGAAAGGTGTGTTTTTTGTCAGGTGATGCAGATGTCTGTTTGTGCCTGCCATAGTCGTCCTGTCCTTTTCACTCTGATTAATGCTCATGTTTACACTGTTGTAAAGTCAGAGTCTGAACATTCCTTAAATAAGCTCATCAATATTGTGACAAGGCACACGTTTCACTTGCCTGAACTATGTGCTGTTATCAGCCATTACATACTTGGTGCTCATCTGTAATTTAGTACTGTCTTGAGAAAATGCTTAAAGGATAAGCAAAAATAAAAGCCCTAGTCTTAGTCTTTATTCAGTTCTTTCCGAAATAATAAAGCTTTTCTAGTTATTTTGTTAGGGTGTTAAAGATAAATTGCTTGTAGTTATTTTGTTAATGTGTTAAACATAAATTGTTTTCCAATTCTATTGTTTTCCCTGAATGTTTTTAGAGAGAATGAACCTGTACTCATTTATTTTGCTGAGATTTGCTTCATAGTAGCTTTAGCTTCAATCCTGGATTTCCTAGCCCTTTTTCCTTTTTTCCTGCTACAGGCTAAATCCATTAGATAGATACACAATCATTTAGAAGCCATTAAATCTTACTTTTGAGAAGAGGCCCTCTAGTTAGAGTTTCACCCTTATCTCGTTTCCTTCCAGAGGAGGAAGTCCTGTCGCAGCCATCCTGCCTTGAAGACTTCCCCGGCATCACGCTCTGCAGGAGAGCACCCATCCTCCTCTCCACACCCCTGTGCCATCCAAAGACCCTGCTAAAGCAAGCACTGGTTATCTACCTGCCTGATCTCCATGTTTGCTCCCTTGGGAGTCATCAGCTCGCAGCTAGCAAGCTGAAATCCAGATTTGCTGCAGCAGAGCCTTGCTCCAAACAATATCCCAGCCCAGCACAGGACAATTTCGTGCTCTTAAGGGGAGGAACCTTACACTTGCACTGGCTAATGGATAATACATTTCAGTAAGGCAGGGGAGTAGAAGTTAAAGGAGGGCTTTCATAATGATGAAATAAATTAATTAGAATGATACCATAGACTAGATAGTCCCAAGAGATGTGTTTGGCAGCATCAGTTCATAGGTTATCAAGCCCTCTCTTGCTCTCTGATCAGCTGTGCATTCATAACTGCAATCAGAGGAGCCACTCTGTGAGAGTCCCAGGGGCTGGGGGAGAGGAAGGGAAAGAATTTGTTAGAAACCAACACCTGCAGTGGGGGTAGAGGCTAGGGGAGATGGCCAACCCAACCTCACCATTGGGATCTAAGGAGGAACAGGAGCTGAAGTGGATAGTCCCTTGAGCAGCAGAAGCCATGCAGAGAGGTTTTCTGTGGCTGCCTTGCATGGATTTTCTGCTTCCTCCTAATCTGGTTGATTTCATGCCCAAATTGCAGCATTTGCCTTCAGGGAAAGTACTAATGTTGGTGTGATTCCTACATTTATCTGGAAGGTTTTTCAAGATTTAGGAGTACACTTTCATGGAGCTTTGTTAAGACAGGAGTCCAATATCATGGCAGCCTCTGTTCTTCATTCAGATGTTTTTGAGATGGATGGTAGCATGCAAAGAGCCACATATGCTGACTAGGCAGAGTTTGGTTACAGAAATCCTACTTTTTTAGCAAAATAAAATTTTCACACTTGAAATCTAGCAAGTTTCATGAAAGGCTGGAGTATAGCTTTGGGGAAAGGTCTAACTCAGCTCTAAATATTGACTATGTAACAACTTATTTTCATACTGATTTAGCCATACATTTTTATTTTTAATCAAGCTTGTGCCTCAGTTGAACTCAATTGTATACCTTGGTAATATTACGCCAGTGGAAGTGTAAACGCTGTGGTCATTTGTCAAAGAATTTGGATCTGGATTTCAATTTACAAATTGTTAAACCAAATTAAGAGAGATTTTTGAGGTTATTAATTGTTTTGGATTTTAAAAAATCCAACCTTTGCATTTGAGCAGAGTACAAGCAAGCTGAGCTTGCACAGAGCAAGTAGCAGAGAAGTTGTCAGCTCCTGTGTTTCAGGCAGGATAACCAGCGAATTTCAGGCATTTCTATCTTATTTAATCACCACTAACTGCAGCCTGGAATGCTGACACGATGTGCAGTGAAAGCAAAGAGTGTAAATTGGGCATGATAGAGGTTTCTTGATGCAGGAAGGAAGTAACATAACACTGAACACAGCTCAAGTTGCACTGTGAGAACAGAATGAATGAGCAAACCAGGTCTCTGTCACAAAACAGCAGAGGAAAAAAAAAGATAATTAAAAAGAGCTAAAGGAAAAGAGTAATGAAATATCTCTCTTTTACTTACTAAACTGATATTTTGAAATACAAGAAGAATGGACATAACTTTAAAAACATGTTATACTTTAGTTAAAATAGCAAATTAAACAATTATCATGTTGAATTTGTTGACAAAAATCTTATGATTAAGTGCCAAAATCTTTTTTCTAAAAGTTTTTGTGAATTCAACTTCTGTCAGCTCTCAGGAACACTTCTACTTAGAACTTCAGACAGGGATCTTCATACTCAGCTGCCAGTATGCTGAGAACCCAGCACACCCAGTGAGTAGGAGTTCAGAGTGTAAGCCCCACTGAGCAACTAAATGCCTAAACCTTGGTGCCCTAAAGTTTCTGCAATGGATTTTAATGTGGAAAAACCTTGGAGCTCTGTCCTCAGGTTTATGACATTATTGGTTACTGAGGTTTGAGCAAAATTCTGAGAAGCATGCTTCTCAAAAAACCACAAATTGTTATCTTTCTACAAGGGTGTGTATGATAGGACAAGAGCAAATTGCTTCAATCTGAAAGAGGTAGATTTAGATTAGTATTAGAAAGGTATTAGGTATTATCAGGTATTAGAAAGAAATACTTCATTGTGAGGGTGGTGAGGGTGGTGAGGGTGGTGAGGGACAGAAACAGATTGGCCATAAAGGTTGTGGCATCCTCATCCTTGGCAGGGTTGGACAGGGCTTTGAGCAGCCCAGCCTAGTGCAAGGTGTTCCCGCCCTTGGCAGGGGGTTGGAATTAAGTGATCTTTAAGGTCCCTTCCAATCCAAACCATTCTATGATGATTCTATGTACCTTGCACCTCCTCAGTGTAGCCATTCAGAGGGGTAAAAAAGGACTCTGAATGGGCACATTTAAAAACATGTTATACTTAAGTTAAAATAGCAAATTAAACAATATCATGTTGAGTTTAGTGACAAAAATCTTATGATAAAGTGCCAAAATCTTTTTTCTCAAATGCTCAGCTGCTGTTCCTGTGTGTCCCAGAAGCCTTTCTTCCAGCTCATGCTGCCTTGGGAAACGTTTCCTCTCTCTGATGCCCTGGTGGTGCATCCATCCTACCACACAGAGGTCGTGCAAGGGATGGGTGGTCCATGGATGCAGGGTATTGGTGCAGGGAGCCTTGGGGTCCAGCACCCACTGAAACCTCTGTGGACCCCAGGAGAAGCTCCATGGTGGTGCCTTAGGCTACTGTGAGAGAAACAGACGCAGGGAGACTCAGACACCAGGGAAAGGGGACAACAAGAAGCAGACTGACATTTCCTCCAGTTTCCTGTGACTGTGATTCTGTTTCTAAACCCAAAACACTGAACCTCCTCCTTAGAAAAAAATCTGTGGGATCTTGCTCTCCACAGGAATTTTATATTTAACTCAGTTTTGTAATTACATTCACCTTCATTAAAACCAAGGGACTTAAAGAAAAAGATTATTTTTATTGTACACTGGTAAACATTTCTTGCCCTAGCAAATAATCTTTCTCTGAAGAGACTGAAAAACTCCTTAGGTTGATCAAGACCACCTTTGCAAGCAGCCTGTTCAGAATTACCCTGACTTAAAAATATAAATAAATACTGACCAGATTTACAAATCATTCTTTAGCCTCACTCATTCTTTTCAGAATTCGAAATACTGTTTAGCTGCTCTGAGATTGACAGCCTTGCTCAGATATTCAGCACCATAGGAAGAATACTCCAGAGAAGACTGCCATTGCAGTGTGTAATATATCTCTTAGAGCTGTTATATTATAGACCTCACATTGTTTGTTGTATCCAGCTACACTATGATACAAAAAAGCCTCTCCTTTTTGTTACATGTCACCTCATTTTACTTTCATAAAGAAATATTTAGGTTTCTATCCTTTTGGATGGGACTGAATAATGTCACTTTTTATTTGTGTACATATATTTTGAATTTCAACACAAGGACAGACCCAATGAACAGCTCTATTATACTTAAGAAATTGAGTTTCTATTCATAAAGAGCTGTGTAGTGCCTGTTAGATGGTTTCCCAAACAAAAACCACTGAATACCTCCAAATGAGGCTGACTATATCAAAACACTAAAACATGAATAGGATTCCTTCTCAAAGGAAAGACTGAATCAAAGTACAACTATAGTGATATATCTTCTAATACAGCTATTTACAGTCTAAGAAGTACCTTTACCTTGGCTTAGAATCACTCTGATTTCTGCTACAGTGTTTTTGTCATGAATATGCACCTTATTATACTGAGGAAGGGCTTCTGTGAACTGTGTATAGGGCACATTTACACACTAATTCTCCTGAATAGAATGTGATGTTTGCCATGAAATATAATACTTGCCATTCTCAGACTTAGAGTATCTTAACTGTGTGTTCATATTTTTGTCCACTAATACTTTTTTTAAAATTATGTACCTGAGCAAAAGTAAATGTAACAAATCCTTGATAATTTTTCAAGAATTATTCAGGAAAGGAGACATAATTCCCCGGTTCAGTGACAAAAACAGTTTTGAGTGTATAGTCTTAACCAAAACAATGGAAAATAAAAGGTAGAAGATATTGTACTTTTTATACAAGCCACAAGCAACCTTATCAAATTGTGCCTTATCAGGTAACAAAACACAGCCTTAGGAGAAATTTTCAGAGATGGAAATTTGTCAGGGATGCAAGTACACGTTCCAAGCAATACATATACTTGTCTTTTTTCTCAAGGAGAATTTTCTCATTTGCAAAGGTTATGCAAAATATTACCATTGACCTGTTAGAGCTCAATATCTCTTGTGCTTAGTTTGAAGTATAAGACTGTGGGAAGACTAATGGAAAGCCTGGCTCAGCAGTTGTGGCAAAAACTAAAGAAGGTGAATCACAGGCATTGCTAATTCTGTGATGCCCAAGAGTCTCCTTATGCCCCAAAAAAGAGGTGATCCTGCCCCTCTGGATCCTGCTGGAGCCAAGCAAGGGTGCATATAGAGTACAGTGTTCATTTTTGTCCTCCTCAGTACAGGAGAGATGTTGAACTCCTGGAGCAAGTTCAGCAGAGGGCTATAAAGGTGATAAAGGGACCGGAACATCTCTTGCATGAGGGAGCTGGGCCTGTTAGCCTCGAGAAGAGACAGAGGGGACCTCATCAATGCCCATCAGTATCTAAAAGGGGGTGCCAATAGGATGGAGCCAGGCTCTGCTCAGTGGTGCCAAACAACAGGACAAGAGGCATTGAGCAGAAACTGATGCACAGAAAATTCCACCTGAACATGAGTCAGAATTTCTTCACTGTGCAGGTGACTGAGCACTGGAACAGGCTGCCCAGAGAGGCTGAGGAGACTCCCTCACTGGAGACAATCAAGAATCTGCGAGACACCATCCTGTGCTGTATGCCTTGCACCTCCTGTGTGCTCTGGGATGACCGTGCTTGAGCAGGGAGGTTGGAACCAAACGACCCACTGTGGTGCCTTCCAACTTCACTCATTCTGTGAAAAAAAACAGAAAGTAAAATAAAGGGCTGGCAAGAAAATCGAAGGAGGGTGTTCTGCTGGGTTTTCAAAAAAATGAAGCCCCAACAACCCATCCACTTACTAACAACTGATAGAGCACGTATCAGTGAATAGGTTCCCTACCCGAGTCTGATGTGTAAGTGAAGAATGGGTATTCTATTTTAAAATGAACATAAACACAGAGGAAGGGAAAAAAGTAATTTTCTTCCCCATCCTAAAGTTTAAAAGGCAAAGTTCAGTCATTTAGTGATGCCACAAACTTTTTTAAAAGTTTCTGTTAAAAATGTTTAAGAAGATTTTTTTACTTAAAAGGAGTTATTTTTGTCATTGTTGCTTTCAAAGATCTAAAACTCTCAAGTACAATGTCATGTGCTTCAACAGCAAAGCCACTTACAAAGAGCAGCATTCCTGCTAATGGAAGTACTGTTCAAAGGAAGAACATTACTCCATAGTTTTCCTCCACAGCCAGCATTTTCTAGAAGGGAAGACACATTGGAGGGAAGACACTGGCTTGTGGTGGGTAAATGTTAGATTACACATAGCAAGTGAAAGTCAGAAGTGCTTCCTATGTTGCTTTTTAGTTAATGGCATCTGGTCTGTTAAGAGCGTGGTATTTTGATGTTCCTTCTTCTCTAAAATATCTGTTTTGGTCTCCAGACTGATTCTGCTGGGTTTCTCTGAGTGGAAACATCCCACAGTGAATACCTATGTCCACCTGTTTCACTTAAGTTCTGTACATGATTAATAATTATTTTGATTTTTGAAAATTATATAGAATAGTTTATTAAAAGTTTTATTAGATACAGAGTAATAGAGGCTGGGATCTGTTACAGACAGCTAGAAGGGGAGTTATTGCCCCATGTTAATTAATATGCCAGTGACTACTAACTATACTTGTTATTACCACAGAAATTTCAATCAACATCCTTGTAAATTACCCATTACATCACAGTGATTTTTGTGCAGAAAAACTGCAATTCTTTCCTGTGTTTCTTCTCCTCATATGCAAGGGCATAGCAGGACTAGCTTTTGACTGTAGGAGACCTTACTTTACGCCCTTTATGTGTCACTACTTCTGACAATTCAGGTTTAAGATGCATTTTGCTTTAAGTAAACACTGCTGATTACACATAACCCAATGTGAAGTAGCAATTTCATGTGTTGGTTTTACCTCCATCACAAGTGGTGATTTTGATTCTTCTCAGGCTTCTTTAAGCCAACAGCAGCAAGAAATTTCCGAAGGTGGTTTCAGTTTCAGATTAGCCAGATTGTTTCAGAGAGCTCAGCAAATCTGTAATTCACTCATCTAAAAGCAAAAGTACATTCCAAAAGCTTAATATAATAGTGGTAATCTGCATTTCAGTCTCATTTAAGTAAGCATACAGATTGAATGAACTGTGACAAAAACATTTTCCAGTGTAAGTTGCCTGATGGGTAACATGACGTAAATTAGGCAGAAAACATCCACTATGTCACTATTTGCTCCTGTATTTCTGTGGCCATGGGGAGACCATTATTTCTATATTCAGTTATGTAGTTAATTGACAGAAGTGTTAAAGAATTTGCACTCTGGTGGTGGAAACTTTTTTTTTTTTTGTTCTGTTTGAGCATTATTGTGATTCTTTAATGATTGAACTTACAGCAGCATGAGAAGAACTGTTTTACAGTGGGGCTGTAATTTGATATGATTATTTGGTGGTAAAGGCTTTGAAGTGTCTTCCCTTACACTCAGCTGTTTCAGAAAAGAAGGAATTAATTGTCAGCTCTATGGATAGTTGAAGCTCAGCTCTTACCTAAGACATGAGCATTTGTTATGAGGCATGTTTGCTTAATCACAACTGCCTGAGGCTGCTTTGAGATTATTGAAGGCTATGGAGAAAGCTGTCTGAGGCTGGCAGGCACAGGAGCTACAGATCCTTTCCTGAAGCACTGGTGGGTCAGGCTGTCAAAAACGCCTTTAGATTAATACTGGAAAAAGTTACAGATTGGATTGAATGTGCCACGGAGGGAGATGTGTATGTGTACTCACTCCTGATGTATATTGCTGAAATATTCTAGAGGTAGAGAGGGAGGAGGTAGAGCTGTGATTTTTTTCCTTTCTCTACCATCATCTTATCATCTGGCAAAGAGGCTGGTACCCCAAAATCTGTATCTCCATCCCCTTTCTTCTTTGGGTGGGAGTCCCCCTCTTCCCCAGCCCAGGTATCCAAGACATTTTCTTACCACTGAGTAATCCTATACACAAGGGGGATTTTGGCATTAGCCTGTTTACTTTTTTCTTACTCAGCTGTACACTGGAAGGATTAGAGTGAAAATGAACTGCAAGTGCAAAGTGACAAAATGGCTCTCTGGCTTACAGTTTCAGGCTCAGCACACACAATGCAGTCCATTGGGTTTGTTTTTGTTTTCTTTTCCCCTTTTTTTTTTACTCACAGACAGCACAAGAATTTTAAGACTATGTATAATGTCAAAATTGGCACCTCTAAGCCTTCTCAGACAAGGGAAATGGTTTTTCTGCAGCTCCCCATCCTCCTCTGCCTGGATTAACCACGGACAAACAAAAGCAGTGGATTTTCTGCAAGGCTGGGTGCCTAAAACAGGGCTGGGTCACACACAAGACAGGCCAGGTGAGTTCAATGTTTTGTCTATTGATGCCACTGTGTCTTCAAAGGCACCATGTCACTCAGCCCTCAGAGGGCTCAGTGCTGTAAAGATCTGTAAGTAGTTTCAAGTTAAAATAAGATCACATTGACAAAGAGTATGTGTTTCACAACAGCCTTCATCCCCCTCTCCTCTGTCAGAGTATGTGAGCATTCCAGACCTATGCAGCTCTTTCCAAAGATGTGCCCTGGAAGCACTGGACCCTCAGAAGCTTTTCATCTGAGAAGTTCATAACCATAGGTGGGAATCATTTTTCCCTTCTGCATCTTGTGCTCAGCTGGGACAACATCAGCTGATACAGCAGCAAGCACCACTTGGCAGCCACTGTGGCCAACAGGACTCAGCCATGGCTTCCATGTCTTCTCTGCATCACATGGAACTTTCCACCTCTTGTGTTCTCATATGAGTAAAATGGCACATTATGATATTCCCAAATATTTTTATATGCAGGTGTCTTCATTGCAGGTATTCAGCAGCTTTCCTCAGGGTGGACAGAGGACAAGGGCTTGATCCAGCAAGGAGAACGTGTGCCTTCATTTCCCAGGCTCAGAGTGGCTGCAGTGCCTGAGAGTGATAACAATTAAAGCTGTTATGGAGTAATTAAACTGTCTCATATCTGAGAGACATGCCAACCCACTGTCAGGTCTGCAAGTTAGTGCCAAAACACAAAAGCATTTTTCATGCCTGTGATATACTCTGGGTGAGTTTAGAAACAGAGAACATTGATGGTAAATTATTTTTAGGAACTCAGAAATGACTGTGGAAGTACCAGAGTAGCCAAGTGCTTGCTGTATCTCTTGTACTGGGACAGCTGTAGACAGCTTCCCGGGGACAGAAACACTCCCAGTTTGGTTATTATAAATCTATTGATTTATAATTTATAATTTATAGACATAATATAATATAATATAATATAATATAATATAATATAATATAATATAATATAATATAATATAATATAATATAATATAATATAATATATAACATAACATAAATTTATAAGTTATAATTTTATCTTCCAGAGGTACTGCTACACCAAGACATCACAGAACTGAAATTGGCAGAACACTTAAGGAATTAATTTTAAACCTTTTTTTTTTAAACCACTCAAGTTTCAGTGGTTCTAATTTTTTTGCATACATCAACAGGTTTTAGGACAATTACAGCAAAATTTTTCTTAGGCAGCCATCTCAATTGCAAATATAATACTTTTACCTTGACTATTATGACCAAAAGAGAATTAGATTTTTAAGAGGTCTTTAATGACAGCCACATTTTACCAATGGAAAAAACTTTAAAATGTAAAATCAGTCGCCCAGTAATATTTTTTTTCATTAGAATAGAGAGACAGGAAAAGAGAGGGCATATTTTAGGTATAGGATTAAACAAACAGAAAAGCTGAATGCATATATGTGTATATATATATTTGTGTGCATATTTGCATAAATTAAAAACTTGAAAAGAATAATTATTTATAAAGAAAATCAAACTAAAAACTGCACAAAAATTGTAATTTCTCCATTTTTTAACCCCAATTCTTCATTATGTTCCTATTACAGTCACTGATAAGCACACTAACAAGTAAGTAATATGGTCCACTACCTGTAATGTGAGTGAAAAATCAGTATTTTTTTCTTTATTCCTTGAAGACTTTATATGAAGATGATGAATCAGTGTCTGATGTTAAAGGTTTTCCAATTTTACTACCTGTCTGAGTGTGAAGTATTACAACAAGAACTAAACTGCAGTTGTCCAGCTGCGTCAACATAGAACATTTTGGGATGTGCTATTCTTGCTTTCTAATTATCATAATTGACCAGAAGCCACAGTTTTGCAGGTTATTAGGCACTAGTCCTCTGAAAGTCCTGGATTTTAGGAACCTACATTGGTAAAATATGTCAAGGACAGAGAGAGCATACAAATATATATTTTGAAATCTGGAACTAATTCATTCCTAAGTTTTCTCCACACAGTGTCTTCCAAATACAGAGAACATCTGCATAGCCAGAACATTAGGGCCTGTGCTCAGCAACCTCTCTGTGCACTGGCTCAGTCCCTTGGCAATAACATCCCGGAAAGTTCTGGGAAGATGCAAGGCTTGCCTCAGTCTCCAAATCAGCCTCACAAGCTGCCCTGTCTTTGGGCATAAGAACAATTCCTGATGAACATGGACCAAGTCTGTCTTTGCACTTGGACACATAAAACTGTCCTTGCTCAAGGCATAGTCACTTAGGTCAGCTTGTTTGCACAAAACCACGGTCAGTGCTTACAGGCAAGCAAAGCACTGAATTTGCTGTTGAAAAGGCTGAAGGGCTTAAGAATTTGTGGTTAAATCTCTGAACTGTCACAGAGGATGCTTGGTTTCATTTCTTATCATACACTGAGCTGTTTGATATCAAACAAGTGACTTTATTTTGCTATGTTTCTACCTGTAAATCAGAAATAACATCCATGGTCTTCAACCCAACAGCTTTAAGCATGATCTCTGCAGAGGCAGGAAAAACTTTGTGCTGAGTATTTGAATACACACTTGACTTTTTCCTAATGGAAGAGGCAGACTTAATAGGTGGGGCTGGGAAATGACCCAAGACACGCCTCACACAGCAGGGGAAACCATTTATCTTCACTTAACTCACTTTCACACCTGTCTCCCCTATTTTTTAGGCTCTGCTATGTGTAAGCAGTAAATTGGGGATAATCGGAACCAGTAATATTTAACCTTCCCATGGCAGTTTGTGAAACAGCTTTCCAGGGTGCCATCCTTTGCAGTTCATCCCCTAGAGTGTGCATTTGACACATATTTGTTTTGAGGGGTTCTAAGCTGTGGAGATGTATGAATACCTGTCATCCGCTTAATCTTGCTTGTCAGAGATGGGCTACCAGGGCTCTGACCTACTAGGGCTGGCCAGACTTGTAACTTAATTGAACAGACCTGAGAAACAAAAGAGCTTCTGTAAGTCACATGGCACAATGCATTTGTCAAAAGAGGGGGGGGAAACCCAGGAAGAGAGAAAAAGTATCTGGTGATTATGTTTAGGGGAGCAAGGAGCAAAGGGAAGAGACAGAGGACAGGAAAGGGGCAAGTGAAAAGCCATTGCTTCCTTCAGGATGCACAGTAATGTTTGCTGTAGAGGCAGGAACCAAATTCTTCTTTTTATAATCAGCATAATCCACCAGAAATAATATATAATTCCTTGTAACTGAACGGCTGTCTCACAGATGGATGGTGTAATATGTCCCTTGCTTCCCTCCCTTCCCTTCTTTCCCTCACTGGAAGTTCCTGTAATTGTCACTTTGTAATGTATATTCCAGCACATGGACATGCAGAATGAAGTCTACATGCTCATTTTGCACCATAAATGATGTGTACTGCCTTGTGTCACAAACAGTAAATCCTTTATACCAAAAGTCTGCTCATTTTCACACCATTCACTTGCTCAGTAACAGTTGTCCAGATTTTTTAATTCAGCTCCTTCCACTAATCCAGCAACTGCTGGTCTTAGACAGGTGCAGGGATCAAACAGGCTCAATAAACTGAAACATCTGGCCTGGAAATGATAATAGGCCCTTTTACTTTCCAAAGCAGAGAAGGAATGCAAAGTTTTCAAATGTTAAATCATGCAATTAGCCCTTGTAATATACTTTTTTTAAAAATTGAAACAATAGTGTTTTCTATTCAGGATTCCATCATTACTTATGTCCCCCTTTCCTCTCTGCTGCAGAAGATGCCCAGCCAAAGGGGTAAAAACATAATCTACTACTAATAATTTTTTTAAAAACCCAAACAAACCAGACCTGCCTCTCTTCCTTCATAATCAGTCATTTTAAGAGGCCCATCCATGCAATAAGCCAAAACCTAAATCTGCTGCCAGTGTTTGAGAAGACCTATGCCCCAGAGAATGGAAAAATCTCTGTACAAGCCCAGCTTCATGGAGCTGAGGGATCTCCAGTGTGTGAAGGCTGCTAAGAGAACAGAGTTAGTTGCAGACAATCACCCCATTATCTGGATGACACTGGGAGACTGTTGTCCTCACTCTCTTTCTAGTGCTGAGACTATTATCACAGCTAGACAAAACCTTTCAAACTCTGAAAATGCCACAGGAATATTTCTGTTCGAGGTTGTCCAATTTTGGAGCAGCTCCTGCCATGCTGGTGCCTGGGTTTGGTTAGGCTGAGCCAATGGTAAGAAGGCTCATCTGGCTTTCTTCCAGGCATTGTTCCCAAGTGTCCCTGGCTTATATGTGGCTGCCTTTGTGCCCCATAGACCAGAATCAAAGCCTTCTGCAGGAAAGAAGAGTTGTCAGAAATGTTTATGTTTATGTCTAAGGGGATGTTTTCTTCTGGTAGACCCTGTATGTGACCAAGTATGAGGAACAGGTATGTCCCTTTACCTGTATTATTAAATAAGCTTCTATTTCTTGTTCAAAAAGTTCTCTATCTTCTTGATTAAAATGCTTTGGCTTGACTAAATAAAACTATGTTTTAAGAAGTTTCAAACAGGCCTCGCCTTGACTACTGGCACTCATTAAATCTCATGTGAAGAGCTGGTATTTTAATCCAGCACCATTGCCAAAGTACTTTGGTAACTTTGCACTGACCAAATTTTCCTTCACACTTGGAGCTTGACATGGCATGGTCTCTTGAGTAAACTGGAATGTTCATCTTGGGCCAGAGAAACTTGGAAGCCAGTCCTGGGTCCCACTCCAGCCTTTGCCTCAAGTTTCCTCTGAGGTCTGAATGCTGGACTTTCACAAGTACCGCAAGCCTGGGTACAATTTGTTTGGCACATTTGGGCCCAGGGTTCCAAATGTATGTTCAGTTCTTCTTACACACAAGCTAGTCTTAAAAACTCTATTTGTGAATAGTCTTCTCTTGAAAATACTGTCTTTAGGCTCTCATAACTTCTGCTTTCAGGAAAGCTGGAATTGTAGCAGAAACAGAGCATACAGGCTCTAGATTGCCTACAATGCTGATCTCCTCTGTAAGGCAATGGTGTATACAAGACGAATATAATGAAAACAGAATGTTCCTTCTTATTTATGCAGGAAGAGATGTTGCAGTGTTCCTGCACTGCTGGCTGTGGAGGTGCAGCTATAGGGCCAGAGGCTGAATGCATTTTACAGTCCATGCCATGGTCTGCATTTCACTGCATGACTTTCCTCAAAGGTCATGGGCCTTCAGCTAAAAACACCCTACATCACTGTAATGTGGACGAGCATATAGATTTCCTTCAGTCACTGTATGCTGACAGTCTCTGGCAGCTGTAGCAGATCTGTGTTCTCATCCTGGAGTCGGTAAAAGGGAGTCATGAGCCAGGCAACTCCTCAGTATTCCTGAATTCTTACACACATTTTCCTTAAGGGCACAAGGCTGTGACTACAGGCATCTCTAAACACATGCTAAGTGACTGTTCACCTGTGTTAATGGGGCCTATGTGATGTGAACTGTGAGACAGAAGCTAAAAAAGAGTTAAGTGAGTACCAACCTTGATAAGCAGTGTCCCAAGGTCAGGGTCAGGCTTAAAGTAGAGACAGCAAGAGACTTTAGCTTAGACCAGGGCTCCTAAATGCTGAGTTCTCCTTTCATGATAGCTCTTGCACAGTGAGGTTCACAGAGAAGAGAGAAGGGCTGTGCAGGACTCTCCATGAGCCCCCAAAGGCAACATCCTCACCTTGCTGCAATGGATGTGTCAGACCCAGAGGCAGTTACTGCAGCTGAGGGAGTTTGAGTTAAACTCTAAAGGGCAGGATGGCAAAAGGCACCTCTCCCACCAGAGCAACAGAAGAATATGGTTAGCAGATATCAACCAGCTTCCTGTTGTACTCCATCCTTAGGAATCAGAGGACCTTAGAAAATAAGCTGGACTTTCTTTGCACAGGACAGATGGTACATCCCTGTGGCACCTTTGCTATTCCTGGAAGCCAAAAAAATCATCATGACTTTTGAAGTTTAGGTGTAAAATGAAACCAAGCCAGAGATGTTTTTTGTTAGTATGGCAAAAAGCAGCTAAATTTGAGTGCATTTCATGAATTCAGTATTCTTTTTGACACGTTAGATACCCTGGTTTGCTGAGCTCTACCCCAATGTCCTTACAAGTCATCAGTTCACATGCTCACTTCTGGTACACTAAATCCATCCTATATGTCTGTTATAAATAGGGTACTGCACATACAGCAAATGCAGCCCCCACTACACACCCTTGCATGATCTCCTCAAATAGCACACATATTCTCACGCTATATTTAGTGCTACATCCACGGTAACATATCACCACATCATTATATACAAAATGTCTTCATAAAAACAAACATTGGAGCAGAGAAATGGGTCTCTTCAGCCTGCATTAAAGTCTGCCAAGCCACAAAGTCCTACCAAAACTTTTATTTTACTTAGTTTAATTCTGATCACATAAATTTTTAAAGCTTTTCCTAGTTTGTGAAGCTCCCAAACAAATTCAAATGACAATTCTCTGCTGATATCAGTCCAGATAGTACTTCTAGATGTGAGTCTAGCAACATGAATAAGCTGTTCAGACAATTTTTATGGCTGCATGTTGTCTTCTGGTTTGAAATTTGGACTGTTGTTTGGATCAACATACTGGCAACTTGCTCATCTAGTAAAAATGGAGCAGTCCATAAAAATGGAGCAGTAACCTCCTTCCAACCCCCAAGTAAGAAATCTGGACTGAGGTGCTGCTCTTAGACATTGTATCAACATAAATTAAGTATTGAAAAAGATATGAGCATGAGAGGATGCACAGCAATGCTGGCTGACACAATAGTCTACAGACTGAGCGCACCAGCAATTTGCCATCTTTCTCTTTTTTTCCTGCCATAGGTATCACAGAATAAAGGAATCTTAAGAGGAGATCTCAGGGGAGATAATAGCAGGGATATGTAGGATGTGGATAACTGTGGTCAAGAGCATCTTGAAACTGAGCATGTGATTGCAGCAGGGTGCAAATGGAGAAGGAAGTTAATACTTGGGTGTCATGGTTTGAGCCTGGCACAGAGCCAGTGCCCCCCATGAAAATGCCTCACCCTGGTGTCTGCTGTGAGATGTGACCAGGAATAAGCAAAACAGGCTCCAACTTAAACATAAAGGACACTTTATTACTCAAACTACAGGAAAAATAGGGAAAGACCATAAGGAAAAAGAAGAAAAGAATTGAAAACCTTACAAAACCACTTTCCTCCTCCCCACTCCCTGACTTTCTCAATCCAATACATTCTCTCAAAAACACCAACTGCCCAGCCCGGCACGACACTTTAGTATACTCAAACTGCAGTTCATGAAGAGGAAAGGAGTCCTTCTTGTTCCATAGGCTTCTCCTGGAAACACACTGAAACCTCGGATGCTTCCTTGTCACTTCGGCACCGCCCGGGGAAAAAAAAAAGTCCTTTTGCCGCTTGTGACATGTTCCTTCCATGCCCAGTGCTCTCACCACTGAGACATGGCCAGAGCTGCTTTTAGGGTTGTCTTTCAAGGATGCCTTGTCTCACTCCAAAAAGGCACAGTCTCTGCTTTTGGGACATCTGTCCCCCCCATATTTTTCCAACCCCCTGGGGCCGGGGGGTCCTCACGAATGAACCCTCCTGGTTTTGAGGCACTGCCTCCCCCTAAATGCAGTCTGTGTCACAGGAACAACTGAGTCCATGGCTACAAGAAAAAGTCCAGCCAAAAGGCCACTCCAAATCATCTCTCCCCATCCAATCATCTCCACATTCTTCGGGCCAAGGTCCTTGTCTTATCTCATCTCCTATCTCCCTTCTTATTCAGCTTCGAGGAGGATTAGCATTTTTGCAAGGCCCCAATCATGCAAGGAAGGGTTAAAAGTTTTCAGTCTCTGTCGGTCCGGAGCGACTCCCACGCACGCTGCCCACACGCTGCTGCTCCGGCCGGGCACTCTCCCTCCTTCTCCTCCTGGCTAGCTGCTCTCCTGGGGGGGGGGGGGGCTGGCTGCCCGAGGGCTGACTCTCTGGGATCTTCCACCCTTCCATCCTCGAAGCCCCCCCGAAGCCCCCTCAACCCCATCTCTGTCCAGGCCCCGGGCCTACCGCATGGCCGGCCCCTCCCCCGCCCAGCAGCAACAGGCTGGGCGGGGGAGAGAGATCTGAACTCCTCGCCGCGATGTCCAAAAGAGAGAGTGCCAAGGGCAGTGCCTTGCTTTTAACCCCTGTGTATTCTCGGAGGTGTGTCCAAACCCCACTGGCTACACCAGGTGTCAGTATCAAACCCAAAACCTTCATTGGTTTGACCACAGCTTCCCAGAATTCCCACTCCTTCCTGGTCAAACCACGACATTGGGAGATTGATTAAGTTGTGATTATGAGTGATTAAGATCTGTTGAGGCAGGAAAAAAATGCCCAGGAAGGGCCCTGATTTTGAGGCACTTAATGCAGCAGAAAACACGGGGAATTGTTGGAGGCTTCATAGGGAAGTTCTGTCCAGGGAACTTGACATGCCAAGGAATGGTCATTACAGCAACACTGATGAGACAGGATGGTGTCTCTTGGAGACCAGCTGTCCTGGTTCTGGCCAGGACTGGGTTCAGTTTTTGCAGTAGCCAGGAGGGGTATGGCCAGGACACAGAGGTTACTCTGTTAACACCTCATGTCATTTTGGGGGGATTGGAGAAGGGTCACATGGCAGGGTAGAGGAAATAGTTCAGCCTTTGTTGGGTGTTCTCCTTGGGATGTGAGCAATCTCGTTTGAATCCCTCATTTTTTTCTTCTACAGTCTGTCGTTAGGATTGTTACTGTTTCTGCTCATTTTTCTTTTTATTTGCTGTTTTCAGCAAATCAGTCTTATCTCAACCTATGATCTTTCCCCTTTGTACCTCCAATATTCCTCTCCAGCCTGCTGCAGCAGGAGGAGGGAATGAGCAAACAGTGCATGCTTTGGAGAGGTTCAGTGGGAACAGTAAATTGGGGAATACCATTCCTAAACCATGACACCAGGTAAGATAATTTTGCAGTAACAAAAGTTGCATTGTGAATGGGAAAGGGTACATTTTTGATGGATCATACAGCAAAATGCCATCAGCTAAGGTACCCCTATGTAGCACCCTAACTCAGCTGCAGCCCTGGTGCTCTCTTCTCACAGATTGACGCTGCAGTCCCTGAAACCTCACCCTGAGGTTCTTCAGGGAACCTGCACAGCTGAAAACCAAATCTTCCAAAAACATCATTTTTATCTGGAAGCAGCAGGACTCACTGAAGTGCCTGACACATTGCACCAAGCAGGAACAGAGTAAGAGAGAGGGAGAAAGGACGTGGAACTGGCATCAGGGTGGGCACAGCAGCCACCAGGAGACTCAGGGTGTGTCGCCTTGAATTCACTCCTCTGCCAAAAGCTGAGAGAGTGGAAGGCTGAGAATGGTTCTGACCAGAGAGCAATATGTTGGTACAGTGTTAGAAAAAGGTATGGAAAGTAAAAGAGTAATTTTTAGCTAGATAAATCCTGAAACAGTGACTAAACATCAATTAAGTATTATAGGAGAGAGAAGACAACATTTGATCTGGGCAGAAGACAGGTTAAGAATTAAAAGATAGATCTGTATATTATTGTTTAAGATGTCACTGCCCTGAAAGCAACAGTCAGAAAGATGGATTTCTTAGCTCCTACCTGCTTTCCCTTGTATTTTTAACCATGATATTACCTTACCACATCCCATTAGTAATGTTTTCTTTAAAGCCTATTATGGAAAATGAGTTGAAAATCCCAAATTTCCTGTTATTATTGCTGTCATTTCTGCTCTTTGTTTTTTGCAAGAAGCCTGTTTTTCAAAATGCTCCAAAAACAACTTAAACTGCCCTTAAACTCATTCCTTCTGGTAGTTAATTCCACTCAGAGATTTCATCCAGTCATGCTTTTTCCTTAGCTACAAGTAGTTTTATTAGGCACCCTTAGCTTTTTTGGCTTAAAAGAAACTGCTCCAGCTGAGACAATTTCTAAAATACTCTGAAGATTTTTCATGGAGGCTGAGATAAGAGCTTTAAATTTGCCTCAGAAACAAGGGAGCAAGTAGTTCTGTGGAATCTACACACACTGTGGTTCCACTAAGAAGCCCAGCTGCTAGCTGCTGTGCAGATGATTACTTTGAAAAAATCTCAAGTGACTCTCAAAGTAACTCCCCAAACCTAAAAGTAAAGAAGAAATTAGATAATATGGGCAGGAAGAGGCGTAGTGAGCAAACATGAGGAATGCTTATAGTCCAAGATTGAAGCCTGATAAATAACTCACATAAACAAGTTTAAATTAAGATAATTGCAATTGCCTGGGCTTCAAGATGTTATCTTCCCATCACAACAGAAGACATTTTCACAATGCTAAATTAAAAGCAAGCAAAGCAAACAAAGGCTTTGTAAGTAAAATATTGGAATTCTATTAACCTTTTGTCTTAGAAGAGACACCACCACAAACCTCTGACGGAGACACGTGCTACTGCCCTGCCTA
Source organism: Zonotrichia albicollis (assembly GCF_047830755.1). Classification (NCBI taxonomy): domain Eukaryota; kingdom Metazoa; phylum Chordata; class Aves; order Passeriformes; family Passerellidae; genus Zonotrichia; species Zonotrichia albicollis. Next base: position 76,750,676 of record NC_133821.1, on the reverse strand, counting down.
AGCACTTCTCAGCCAACTACCCACAGCAAAACCCACACACAGAGCTGGGCACCACACTTCTGCAGAGGACAGCAGGGCAGCCCAGATAAAACCAGTATCAACCTGCTTTGAGGTAGAAATCTTCTCTCACATCCCTAGGTCTGTGACCTAGACTTGGCGGCTGCATCACTGACTTCAGCCCAGGAGGAGACCTCAGCCAAGTGGGTCTGGAGCAGAAAGCTGTCTGAGGGAGACAATAGAGGGAAGCTGAACTGTTGGTCTCTGTATCAGCCTATAAGTAACACAAATCACACTGTACAAGGCCTTATTTCAGTTTTCAGTAGCTGCACTAGCCCTAAGATGTTATTGCACCCCTGATAATTTGTTGCCAGGCTCACTGCTGAACATGTCTTGTGAAAAATCTGTCCTCTGCTTCAGGTCAAATTCAGCACATTCAGTAAGGATGTAATTAGCTCTTACTGGTGTCCTTTGCAGGAAGAAGCTTGGGGTACATGTGGTTTGGAAAGGGCTGTGATGTAAATAAAAAATAAAAATCATGTCTAATAGGGGAAGGGCTGTAAGAACACTAAGATTTTCAGAGCATTTTTTCAGATATATTTGAGTGTATTTTACAGACAAGGTTCTTCTGAACTGTAACAGTTTCTTTCATAAGTATATATTGTCAGACATCTGTACCCTGGTTCATAAGCTATCCTTGATTATCTGAAAAAACAGTCTTATTAGTAACACATTTTAAGAGCACAGAAACAGATTTGTTTATCAAAAACTGACCTTCAAACCTTCACTCACTCCATTTTTAGGACAAGGAAAATGCACTATAACTAACCCATTCATACTGGGGAATAAATTCTGAGATTGTTTCTTGTGCCCTCTGGAAAGTCTTCTTATGTACATGCCTGAAATTGAAAGTAAAAGCTGAGCAGGTTTCAGTAGCTGAAATCATGTTAAGAATCTAGTCTCTTCCCTTTAATATCTGTAATCAATTTCTCCAAACAAAATGTACTACAGACATCACAGTTGTAAGCTTATATTCAAATCTCAGTCTTTAAACACTGGACTATCTGCCACTAGCTCTCGTGTATTTCAAGGGCATAATGTGACTTCTTTCCACTTTAGGGTCCCAGTGGACTGGATTATGAACCAGCTGTGCCTGGCAAGCAAGGACCTGGAGCAAAGCAAGTGGCCTCAGCATCACCCCTCAGCTGTGGAAAGCACACAGAAGTGCATGTGCAGAGAGGTGCTTCCCAGAGTCTCATGTTCAGCTGCAACAATTCCTCACAGCCCCTCTCTTCTGTGTGTGTGGGACCCCCATTCCCACACAACAAAAAGCCTCTGCAGCCTGACAACATTAAATTTCTGATCTAACAGTGTCTAGATGGAGGTGGTGCATGAATCTGGCATGTCCTAGGGGGTATCCAAGACAGCTTTGTGGAACCATAAGATTTAATATAGGATCAATGCTGAGGATCTCCCAGTGTAAATGATTCTTCCTTCTCTTGTTCAGGCTCCTGAGCATACAGGATACTGACCCAGAACCTCATCATCAGTAACTCCTGGAAAAATATTTTCTCTGGTTAAAAATTCAAATTCAGACTATTGTTTCACTTACCTTTTATTTTTCTTTTTTATTTTTCTTTTAACCTGAAGACAGGCTGGATGGGGAAGAAGTGCCACATGAAGAGACAGTCCATATTATCATCCTCATGCAGGAGTCAGAGCATCCAGCCATGAGAAGCAAATTTTATCAAACCAAACTTTATCATCTTTTCAGCTAAACAATTTACTCCAAAACTGAATCTAAAAGAGAAAAGTTTTGTTTTGCGTTTACTATTACTACTCAGTGGGCCAGCACTCCCAATTTGGCTTCTTCAATTTTAGGCCTCCAAATCAACCCCTGGAACCCTTCCTAGGGCTTTTCTTGACATGGACACTTGGAGTTATGCTTCTTGACCATGATAACAAGCCACAGAGCACAGGGGGATGCTTTGTGCTTTATGGTTTTGGGACCAAAGCGATGCATTCATACTGCCTGTTATGGCACTTAGGGTCAGGACTATTTCAGCTCTCAGCTGTCTAAAGCTGCTGGGTGCTGAATGAGGAAAGAGGTAAAAACCACTCATGAGTTACACATACAGAAATATGTCCTTCAGGTACAACCTGCGTCTCTTGCCACCAGTAACTGTGGTAGCCAGCCCACAGTGCTGGGGAGTAAAGTTTGTTTATACATATGGCTGTCTCTCCTTGTCTGGAGGCACATCACTGGCCATTCCATTGTCTGCGTTAGGATGTCTGTGGACAGCTACAACAATTCTGGTAAGGTCACTCCTTGTCTCTATCCCTCAGTTGCTCCATCCACATAACTCATGTCAAATATCCTTGGAGCTGCAAATATAAGGTGTGATTAATTAATTAATGAAAGCATTGTAGATCTTCAGAGAGAAGGAGCTGAGGGAGTCCAGCAGGATCATTATTATTACCACAAAGTCAACATCACACATTCAGTGATGAAAGCCTCTCCGAGGAGTATTGCAAACCTATTGCTGGAATTAACACTCCCGCTCAAATTTGATAGTACCCTTTGTAGAGGATTTTCATTTGTATTCACAGAAAAACATAAATAAGTGCTCAGGCTGGCCAATCTATTTCCTCTGTAACTGGCAGCACTCACAGTCACTTTATTGTATGAAATAATGTCTTGGGTTTTCCTCCCTCTATCTTGCTTGTGCCTGACCTTCCATTAAAAGTTGCTTGGAAACTGCTTAGAGAATAGTCAGTGGTGCTTCTTATTGATATCTTCCTTTTGTGGTTTCTTTGCTATTCTATCTTTTTGTGTTCCTTCCCTGAAGCTTTTTATGCTAGATGAAGATGAAAAGAAACCAGAGAATCAAAGCCTAACATTTTTCTTTTTAAAAAGAACAGGAAAACCATCCTCCCTGTATACATTGACATGCTAAAGAATAAAGAAGTGCTCTTCTAATAAATGCTCCAGCCAGTTTTTAACACACATGTTATTATCAAGCAGTTTACACATTCTTTTTAGCATCTTGGTAATTAGAAACAGGACATATAAATATGCTGTGCCCCTAAATACACCCTGCAATTGCCATTGTACAGAAATGATGGAAAGTGGGCACCACCATGACAGCCATTTTATCAGGGAGGCTTTGTAAGGATAGTTAGACCTGTCTCCTAAAAGAAGGCTGGAGAAATGGCTCAGAGGATTAGACACTGGACACCAGAGATCATGGTGGATAGTAGGAATTTAGGCAGCAGACAGAGGGAAGGAGCTATTCCCTTCTCCTCTGCTCATGGGACTGTAGACATGGAATTGTCAGGGACCTCCTCTGGGACCAGGAGCAGTGAGGGCTCTCCTAGGGTGACAGGGAAGGACCTGGTAGCCAGAGCTGTTCCACAACCCCAGCCAGGAGCAGAGCAGCCTGGGAGTGGTTGGGTGCAGCCAGTCTGCAAATAGTCCAGCAAAGGACTAGCAGAACAGTTAGGTGTATGGAGCATCCAAGAAGAAAGGAAAAACAGGGAGATGTGATTTTCTGGCCTGGAGAAGACAAAGCAAGAGGTGACTCTAACAGCAGTCCTCTAGCAGTGTATCTACAGTGCGCTGTGGAGATGATAAAGGCAGAGATAAATGTGAAAGGGCAAGGGGCAGCAGCCACCAGTTGTAGCCACAGAAGTGCTGGGTGTACTTGAGGAAAGTATCTTTTATGAAAAGCACCGACACACTTGTCCAGAAAAGCTGGTGAACCTCCATTCTTGAAAATGTGGCTTGATAAATCTTGGGAAAGCTGTCCACACATGTGTTTAGGAACAAATCTTGAGAGTCATTTGAGAGAAAGTGATTTTTTTTTTGCATAGCTATGTATTTCAGTGTGCTTTGTATGAACTTTCAGCCTTCAGCTTTTGGCCATGTGCTTGCTCAATACTTCTACAGTAGGCTCCAGGATATCTCCATACAGGGCTGAAAATAGTTTTTCAGGTCTAAATAGTTAAATAACAGGTCTAGGTAGTTTTTCTCCCATAAACATTTTGTTTTTATTCACACTGAACTACATCAGAGGCAGGTTGGTGCTAGGGCTTGTGACTGTCTTGGGCAAATAGCCCAATGGTATTGGAAAGAAGACACAGTAAAGCCTGAATCTGACCTTATTAAAATCCGTGGAAAAATTTAGACGTTTTGTCTAAACATTTCTGACCTTGGTCCCAAACTTCCATGTATAACTATTACTGGAAAGGGTAACACCAATGAAAATACCTGGACTTTATAAATTCAGAGGAAGTACTTATTCTTGAAGATCTGTTCCAATTTTCTCTATGAAGAGCAGTGATAATATAACTTTTGTTAGTATAGTATTCTTCAAAATCATAGGATTTTAAAACTTTTATACCATGTCCATGTTTCTTCATTTTCCTCATTTGCAAGGAAAAACTGCCAAATATGATGTATTTGTAAATGACTTTGTTTTTACCACATGCTGGTACTTTTTGGAACCATAGATACTGCTTTCTTGAAGATTTCTGACCAGTATACATATATTAATATGATTTATCATTTAGACATAAGACAGTAAATTTAACCAGGAAGCAGTCCTTCTGTAAAGGAGTCTGCAAATACCACTTCAATATATGTGAAACTTATGTCAGATTTTTTTAATTCTTTTTCCCAAATTAACCTCATTGAATCCTTTATCTAAGGCTTTTGATCATGGTTCTTTGTTGATCACAGTCTGATCAGCTTGCAAACAAAAGGTTACATCAATTCACAGATGTCAACATGCAGCTCTTATCTGTTTCAGTCCAGAAATTCCAGGAAATTATCACATAGAGTTCTCTGCATGCCCTTCCAGAGCACAATCTTTCAGGCTAATCTGTAATATAGTGGTTGGGGTCAGATCTACACATATTAAACTGTTTATTTCCCAGGAGAGAAATAGCCCAGCCCCTTGACTCTGCGATAATTGTATTTTATTTTCTAAGTTTCTCTAGTTTTGCTCTCTTCTATTATCCTCAAGTTTGCATACAGCTGGCTGGGGTTACCACATAATTATTTTAATAAATGGGCACAACGCTGGCAAAAGTTCCTTTCAAAACCACAGTCCAACTCTGACTTGAGTCTGAAGAGAGGTTTTTACTCACAAAATATTTCAGGGATAATGTTGTGAAAAAACAGACAAGAATGGCAGAATATTCTGGAGCTGGAAGGGACTCACAAGGATCATCGAGTCCAACTAGTGAGCAAACAGCCCATGTGGGGATTGAAACCTCAGCCTTGGCAGTATTAGATTTTCTCTCTGCTATGTATTTGCAGAATATCTTTTCTAATACCTTCAGATGTAATATTTTGCATATACATCCATTTCAAAAGAAGAGCACTAACTATTGGGAGACCTTCGAACTTCCATATTTTTCTTAGTTTGGAAATGAATTTTGTTTTATTTTACTGTCCTACATACTCTCAAGTAGCTTCTAGGTACGTCTCACTTGTTTCATGACAGTGTCTACGCTCAGGTCACCACAGAGACTCAGAGATGTCGTGCCCAAATCCTGCCAGGACAAGCAGCTAAAAACATGAAGGAATAGGACCTGTGTTGGTAGAAATCACTGACCATCCCCCCTCTGGGATAAACTCTAGCAAGAAAACATGAAGAATGTATGCAGCTAGGCAGGTCTTGCTCCACAGGCCATGGGACTTGTGTGCTTCCATACAGCCATCCTTTCCCTGTGGGTGAACAATTTCTGTCCTCCAGGCCTTGTTTCCTTAGCTTGCACAAGGTTCTTCAAACTTCAGATTTAGGTATCCCTCCTAATTAATGATCATTTCACGCTGTCTTCAAAAGCCATTGGATTTTGATTAGCCAGCAAATAAAAATGGCTTCATTTTCTCCTCTGGGTACATGTTTCCTCTGTCTCCTTGGCAATTAATTGAGTAGGCGAATAATAGGCGGTGTGCTTTAACAGTCCCTGTGAGGAAGGCAATACCAGCCTGGTCACCAGGAGAACTTCACTGCCATTAAGCATTTAGAAAATCTGATCTTCCAAAGGGAGAGAGAGGCTAGATCAGTGCACCCTGTTACGTGGAGCCCTGATGGCTCCTGTGCAGCTGGAGCATGGAAAACACACATGCAGCCTGCCTTTGTTGTGGATACTCACTCGTCCATGGAGATGTCGGTCTGGAGGCTGACAGGGAAATAAGAGAGAAACAGAAAACATATTCTTGTTTCTCCTTAACCAAATGTGAAAATACTAACCTTTGGAGAAGTCTAGACTAATTCCACTGAAAATGATGAAGTGGTTCTAGCATAGATTGCAGACACAAACCTGCAAATCAATGAAATATCCCTCCTTTTTTTTATTATTAGCCCTAAGATGTTGTGCATGACAACAGCAAGTTTTTTCCAGGGCAGAACGAGGGCAGAAGAAGTCCCCCAAATGTTTTGCTATTTTCAGCACAGTGTTTAGGCAACACATATGTGAGAACAGTGCATGAATATGCCAACCATCTCATCGCAAATCAGGCAAAATGCAGCATGTGAAATCAAATAGGTATTAAATTTGTCCTGTGATGAAGACATCAAGAACAGGGAGTACTGGATAGCCTCCAGTTCGTCTTGATACATTGTGCCTTATTGAAATACTGCTAGCACAGAAAACTTGCTGTTATGCTTCCCAATGAGGTGCTGAGTTCAGAGAAACAAGCTGGAGGAAAGAAACCTTTCAGCAAGTCCCGTTTTGTGAATTCTCTTGGCCTTGGAGCGCATTAAGGCATTGTATGTATGAAGTGTAAGCAGATCCATGTGCATATAATCAAATTGACATCAAGAGGTGCTGAACTTGTTTCCACAGCACTTAAAGCAGGCCTTCAGCTTTCACAGGGATGAGAGGTGTTTCTGTCATTATCTTCAGGCAAGACCTGAATACCAAACTCTCTGAACGCAGCAAAGTGTGTGCAATGATTCCAGGAGCAGAAGTATTTTTAAACACATTCTGGAATACTTTTTATTGTCCAGTCCTATTTGTTGGATTGTAATAGAAAACACCTAGAGTTTTCATGGGAGGTCAACATTCAGGAGATGCTTTGTTGCCAGTGACAGTTGTGCATCTCTTCAGATATATTAAAATACTAGAAACAAAATGCTGTGAAGATTAATGATTCATCATCAACAGCCACCAGGATACAAGGTTAATTGACACCCACTGACACATCATGATCACAGCCATGAACATTTCCCTTTCACATAGGCTCCCATCTGTACAAAAGTGGGCACAGAAATCAGCTCTTGTGTTTTTCCCCTCTTCTTAGAAAGGATCCCTGCAACATAAAGTATTTCTTTTCTCTGTAGCAGTGTAAAACTAATTAGTAACTTTTGCTTTTAAAAGTGTTTGCATTATGAAATTGATCTGGCAACACTGGTCTGCTTTCTGCTTCATTTTTCTTCATAGAAACCTGAGTATATAATGAAATTAGAAGGTGACTCTAACCTTTTGCAAATTTTAGTTCAGAAGTTTTCACATGATGAACACAGCCAAAAAAATATTTAAGACCCCGATCAAACAAAATGTTTACCTCCTAGAGTTACAGTCTAAGTTGAATTCTTAAATACATTGTGGGCTAAACATGGAAGTGCTGAAAGCTATTCACAAGATGAAGCAAGGCAGCAATGTTGCTGTTCAACATCCCAAACCCCACCAAGGCTTTCTTTGGTTTTCAAGCTACTTTGTTGTTGCACAGAACTATCCCACAAAAATCAAATCAAGTAATCTAATACTGGTGGGTAAGAAAATGAGTAAAAAATAAAAATTATCCTGATAGGGAGAAACATTTTGTCAAGACCTTTCTTGACAGAGTAACTGTAGTTGCAAAGGAGATATATACACTAAAGTCTGTACCAGTTATGTTAATGAAATAAAACCTTCTCATGCATGTTGCCAGTCTCAGGATCTTGGATTATCAATCCTTCAGGAGAAAGGCAGGCTTCCTTTTGTTTTGTGTTCATCCCTAGCTGCATTACCAACAGCAGAAATTCAAACATAACCACATCTGCAGCCAGTGAAGAACAGCTAGGAAAGCTTCAGCAGACAAATCACTGTTTTGTGCAGTCAACTCACCATGATTGCCACAACTGACATTTTTCTTCCGTATAGTTAATTCAGCATCATAAGTTTCTCAATACTGAATAGTTCCGTTTTTTCACACAGCACTGCTTTGACTAATGACCCCATAACTAAAATGACTGAGAAGCTCAAACTGAGACAGAGGCCTCATACCCAGTCAGTGGAGGTTGAAGTTGATGAGAAAAGAAAGCATAGAGAAGGGAAACAAGGATTTTGGAAGTTTAAATTACTTCTTTAGGGATATGCAGGAAGCATAGTTGTGTCACAGAGCAAAAATAAAAATAGCTCTCACCTGATGTCATGCTTTAATTTGACAAAGCAATACTGACTTTAGGAGGCAAGTGCAATCTTAGAGCATCGTGGTTTTAATAGTTTAAAGGATTCATTTTCCATTGATTTCTGAACAATTCTGACTCAGTCCAAAAGTTCTGCATAAAGGCAAAAAGATCAAGTATTAACTCTTTAAGCCCCATATTTTACCTCAATTGTGTGATTTCACCTGCAGAAATATCATAATCTTTACCTTCTTCAACAACTACCATAACTTTTTTCCTGAAAAATTTACTCCAGTGGATGATTCCTTATTTCCATATTACTGCTAAACTGACAAAGGCAGCTGTAGGTGCTAATAGATCAGTGTAACTAGGACTGCCCCAAGGCAATCTGAGACCAACCTTTGCTGACCAACACTTTAGGCCAACAAAGGCATGGGGAATTCTTGTTGCTTTTCTGTCACTGGGGTGACACCTTGCTTTGGTTTAAACTATTTGATAACATTGCTCACAGGTGACAAGTAGATGATCACCTTGGCAATGGCTTCATTGCTTGAAGATCTGAAAAGATGAGAGGTGATTTTTTTCCAAAGTTTATTGACAGCACTGGTTTTGTGAGTGCTTTCCATTAGGAAAAGACAGCGACATGGCAAGATTAACTTATGTCCTGTGCTAGAGTTATCTTTACTTATTACTAGTGGTCTCTTTCCCATTTCTTTTTCCCTGGTATCATCCTGTCTCAGCCCCCACTGATCTCTCCTGCAGCCCTACAATTTCCCCTCCCCACCATGAGGCTGTGCTCCAGCGCCCAGCAGGCTGCTCTGTCCCAGTGCCCTGCCTGCCTGCTGGCAGCAGCTGTTGGGCCAGCAGATGCCTCTCAGACCTCTGAAAGCCTCCTCCCAGGCCCCAGCCACCCTGGCCAGGGGCCAGGAGCTGCTGTCACCACCAGACCTATAGGAAAGGAGGCATGTTCCCTGCTCGGCACACTGCCCAGCTCTGCACCAGGTGGGGCAACTGGGAAGGGGATGTCGCAGAGGCAGGAGCTGGCCCCTCACTCTGCCAACAGCAGAGCTGACTTCCCCAGAGACAATTTCATCCACATTGTCCTATCTACCCATAAAATGTCACCAGATGCAGGGATGGGATGACGGAGGCTTTTAAGGCAGAAGGTCTCAAAGTGTGTGTGCCCACAGCCTTACCACTGCTGTTGCTGCTACCAGCTGAAGAAATGGACATTGAATCCTCAATACTGCCAGCTGCCAACAGGGCTGGGAGAGGAAAAGAACTGGAAGAATACCTGAAAGAAATGCAAGGAGCACTCATAACAAGAGACTTGCCAAAATACAGGATGCATCACTGCCAGTAGCATTGCAGTAGATGCATATGCATTTATTTTGACGTAGAGTATGGGAACCATTAAAAGGGACTGGGGTCTTATAATTAAAGTGTTCCGTTTGTATTGTAGAAACAGTGAGCAGCACCCTTCTTCAGCCTTTTATTAATGAATGGGCAAGAATATCAACCATACAATATCCAGTGTTAGAAGCAACTTAAAAGATGCTCATGAGAAAACTAGAAGAAAGTCTCAAAAAGCAGTCTCTGTTAAAACAAAAGTAATGGATCATTTAAAAAATAAAAAAAGAGGGTTCTACTTTGTTGCAATTTATTCATCCATCTAAGGGTTCTACGCCAACAGGGTAACAGATTTTGCTCATCCTTCTGAAGGCAGTATCCAAATGGTTTGAAAAGGATGCCTGATCAGCTTCTAGTCACTGCTTTTATTGCTTTTTACCCTGGGAGCTGTCATGCCAGGACCTCACTCCATACCGGGGGTTACATCAGCACCCGTGTCTGGCACACGTGGTTATGGAGCTGAGAGGTGACTGTGGGGCTGTGATACTGCACGTGCAGCTCCTTAGGCACTTCCAGGCATGGATCCTGAAATGGGTCACAGCACACACCTGGGGCAGGAGCAGACAGATAGGAGCAGTGGGGTGCTGCAGCTTCTCTGATTTGTCCAAGATTCCCTGCAGGTGGATGTAACCCTCATGGTGGAGGTGGTGAGAGGTGTAGACTGAGAAGCCAGGTTTGGGGGAAAGGAGAACACCTAGGTGCTTTGCTGAACTGAAGCTTTAGGACTGTCAGGCAATGGGGAACATGTATGCTGCCTGAGTGTCTAGAGTGCACACTGGAAGGAGGAACGCCTGTGACTGAATTAGTGCTGTGGTGCCAGAGCTGTAACAGGGGAGCTGGGAGGTGGCAAAGGATACATGTGACAAGTGTGCACAGGTTTGCCCACTCATTGCAGAGAGCCTGCTCCCCACTCCTCACTCCCCATCTTGCCTCTGCCAGCTCAGCTCATCCTGGGCACACAGAGGTGCAGCCCCTTGTTAGCCCACAGGTTTCTCCACCTTTCCCATGGGGAGGACCACACCCCTGGCTCCCACTGGCACAGCCTCATGCCCGCTGGCACCAGGCTGGGCGCTGCCTGAGGCCTGCGCTGTGGCCGGCCCCCCGCTGCTGGGGCTCGCTGCCTGCTGCTCAGCTGTCCCGTGCAGCAGCCCCGGGGCTTGGGTTACAGGACAGTTTCTAACTTTGTGCCTGTCCCAAGGCATCAGGGCAGAGGCACATGATTTTTAATTTATGAGGACACCCATAGAGCTGTCACTTTCAAGGCAGGTGTTGAGAAACTGGCAGGGGGCCTGAGCAAAGAAAAAGACTGACCTCACCCTGAAATAATGGTGGCCAACATGGTCACAGGACAGAGAGTATTGACATAAGCAGGCTTTAAAAATAACTAGGTCATCCCGCTAGACTAGCTCACTGTCTTATACAAAGAAGCCATGAGGTACCAATTTATAGTAAAAGTAGGAGCGTAAACAGCTATTCAAGGGGTTGAACAAATGTGTAGCGTTTTGAGTCATTATTTTATTTAGCTTTTTTAATTCTCCTACCCAAATCGAGTGCTAAGTCACCACTAGACATAGCATCAGAATAAGGCAAGCTTTCAGGGCCCATGCATGGCAATAGCACCGGACAGCAGGCAGTTGTGGTTGTACAGTGGTCACTGTTCTGTGCTGTGGCTGCAGCCACCTCACTTCAGATCCAAGTCAAGGCAAAAATCTAAAATGGCTGTTGGACTAGATAATCCTCATAGGCCTCTTCCAGCTGGACTATTCCAGTCTGAAAATGAAGCGAAGGTCACAAACAAATAAACATTTTGTTGCAGAGGAAAGTTGGTGAATATGCGCTAATAGAACCTGGCCTTAGGAAAAAAGGAGAGGAAATCCAGAGAGGAAATTACTATTTCTTTACCTAATCCAAGCTTTGGAAAAAATCTTAAAGCAGACTGTTCTCCATTCAGATTTGAGGTGGGGCTGAGTGCTTTCAGACAAATGCTAGTTTGCAAAACACACTTCACACCTCCTACGATCAGGGCATTTCACTGCAATTCCTAAGAGGCGAGGAACAAGATTTGGCTTAGAGAGAAACCTCAAATAGTTCCAGTTATGAGAGTTACGAGGCCAATAGTGGCTAAGGTTTTGACGTCTGCATCCACAATCACCGATTCCTGGATTTCTGGCACCCATTTAATTCCACATGCAGTTGAAGAGGGCTTGCTGCTGCTCCTGCCCTCTTCATGTCTGTCTGTCATTGGAGAGAAAGTGTGATTTTCTTATGGAAAACTCTTTTACAATAACTCTTTCATACCACCTGAACAGTGCAAAGAGAGAGGACAAGAACAGATTAGATACTTGGTACTGCAGCTCTGTGAGAACACAGGCACCACATGCTCAGGAACACAAAAATTAAATTCGTGTACTGGTTAACACTATTGCTTTCATCAACAGTATAAGTTGACAGCAAACTCTTCTCAGTCTTTTCTTCCTAAAGGAAAACTACTCCTCAGCAAGAGCTTACAGCACCCTTAGATTCAACCAAACTGTTTTTCTCCGCCAGGAAAAGAGAAACAAATAATTACAACATGGAAAACGCTTTTGCTTTGACCAAGCATGCCTTTGAGTCAGCTGTTAAAGGTTTGTCACATGGTGACCGTTCCTTGTCTGGGTAACTAGCGAGCTACCATAAAAAGTCCAGTATCATTGGCATTAGGTTGTTTGTCAAGCTGGTAAGGCGGTTTTCTAAATCAAGACATCATATTACCAGAGGTCAATAGATCGCAATTTCACACTTGATTATTTTCCATGCTCCTTCTAAAAAGTACTTGTTAATTTTCAATTTCTCAACTAAGCCTTAAAGATATCAAAAACATTTTTGTTCCAGTAGGACACCTATTCTGCTGCTTTGCTTGTTCAGCTTTAGCATTCTCAGCTCGTCACCCCAGGAAAGGGCAGCACTGTGTTCCCTGTACCAAGTTCAATTTAAATCTAATTTTTCCATTGCAATGTGGATCAAGAGTGTAACTCCTATCTTTTTAGTTACGGAAGACTTCTGTAGCTCAGCTCTGAATAGTACAAATATTTAAGATTAACTAGGGGAATAAAAACAAGTGCACATTTTAATGCCTTTTTAAAAATCTTTTCTGGCACCCATTTTATAAGACAGACTGAGAACAGGCCCTAAAGAGTTTGCAGCATTTCATGACAAATTGTAATTGACAGGCCAATTAAAGAAGAAATACCCTCAACAAAGCAGAATCTGTGAGCCCAAGCATCTTATTAAAGTGACAGGCCACCTAATTATCTTCAAATGGAATTAGGAGCTTGTTCCGTGTTTCTTTTCCAGTAACATGGCCCTCCCAATTATCTGTATCCTGTTTCATTCATTTTGACTGTAAACACCTTTCCAATATAACAGATCCTTTCTTAATCAGTGTACTGCAGACGCGATTTGACGGAGCCATGGTGCTGTTGTTCTCAGTTCTCAGGGGGTATCCTTCTTTGGTGTTTTCCCTGCTGCTGCACAGCTGAGAATTATGTTGACCAGCCAAATGATTATAATTTCTGGAAAAGTAATTGGGAAAAAAATGGCCATATAAAAATGGCATTTCTAGGTACATCAAGGAGCTATTATAAGCAGCCACAGAGCAACAGTAGAGTCTATAAGGTGGAGACAATGTAAACTCTGAGATTACTGTAATTTGCCAATTTAGCCCTACCAGTAGATACTTTTCATAGTATCTGTTCCAGAAAGATTTATATTTCAAATGCTCTTTTAGTGGCTTGGTTTGCATGTGTTACATTCAGAGAAAGGAAACTAAGCTGGGCTTTGAGAGCTCAGCTGAAATAACCCCTGGTAAGTGTTTTTGACCCTGCAGTGAGAAACAAGTAAACAAGACATACAGAGTATATTAAAGTCTTGACTCTTCAAGTTACTGACACATTTGGTGGTGATGACAGTCTAGGGACAGGAAGATAGAATCTTGTACTTAATACTCATTAGTTCAAGGCTCCATGACAATTTTTTACCAAGCATAAATGATATTATCTCTAGATAATATCCCTCTGACTGCTAATTATACCCCTTGGTCTGGTGTTGACCTTACAAATATTGGATAAAAAAAATTAATGTTTTTTAAATTCCAATATTTAGCTTACATCTGGTTGTGTAGTTTTTCCCATATATATGTACCTAATAGGTTCTATATTCTTAGTTAAAATTGAAGGATGAGCAGCCCTGAGCCTCTCTAGACTTGTGCTGTTAAATTTCCTAACAAATGATAAAATTAACTGTATAGAATTTTGGGAGTAGGGAAAATTTTTCAAAATCATTTTACTGAAAATGCACAAGGATGGGGTCAGTTAAGTAGTTCTTATAATAATGGTCCATAGCCAGGAAAGCAACCCTGGGACAGTGGGGACACGGGGTCTTTCCAGGGTCCACTTCATAATTTACCTATTAAGTCCTTAAGTAGAGAAGGACAGAATTCAGTGCTTCCAGTACTCAGTGAGACTGACTTTACCTCATGTCCAGGGAGAAGGATGGCAGGGTGTGAAATTTGGTTTGAACTGCTTTCTTAAATGGCCAAAAATTATTTCTGGGCAAATTCACTAAAAAAAAATACAAATAATAACTCATTTTTGCTAAACCTGATCACAGTTGTGAGTCAACAGCAAACCATCCAGGCAGGTGGAAACGTTGTATTTTGGAGTTTTGTACCAGACTACCTAAACATAAATAGCCAGAGTTGCTGGGTAGCCACTTGATGTTTCACAGTTATTCTCATTATGTTACAGGTTAAGCAGGTTACATATTCAGAGGCAACCCACCACCAGACATCTTGATTAGCTATTCCCAGGCAGAAATCACCCACACAGTTCACCTCTTGGTAATTAATTCTATGCAGCACATGCATTGTTGCAGTCACAGAAAAGCTGTTGTTATGATCCTGATGCACTTGTAAAGATTATATCAAAATTTGTGTGAAAGGAAAGATTCCATCTCTTTCTATTTTTATTGATAATATACATCCTCTACTCAAAGAGCAAGAGATTTAATTTTGGAAGGGCATGGTATTCCCAAGCAAAGGTGATCATTGTGTTGTTTGGTGGAAACACTAATATACCTCCAAGACTGTGTCAGGCATAAGAGCATTTGAATTATTTTACACATCTGCCATTTTCTAACTACATGCTGACATAATGTTTATATATCGTGGGTTTGTTGATTAAAATCTGTTGTACAAAAGTGAAAACACACAGTAGCCCATGCTTATTTTTGCCTTCCATGTCTAATTGACTGGCAGTGGAGAGATGAGTACAGTGCTTCTGATTAAAAGAAAATTTCCCTACTGGTTCTTAAACATCTTTCCTTGCTATGAATGGAGTCAATGAAAGAGTAATACTGTGGTTGAACTCAGTACAGGCTGCAAGTGTTCTGCTTGGAAGCACAGCTCCAGCTTCCCTAGTAATGCTCCCAGTTTGCATTTAAGACTTCCCAGTATATCCAGTTCCCTGGTTGCTCCTGTGGTCACTGAAGCAACTTAGTCACTAAAGAAGTATTTTATGGAAGTGCTCTTCATAGTGAAAATTCCTTTGCCAGTGTATCATATGTTTTTCCATACGCTTTCTTTTCCTCCCCATATCACTGCAATCAGGGATATTTTCAGCTCAGATTATTATGAGGAGAAGGATACAACATAAATATCAAAGGTGCTGTTTACCAAACTAGGTCCAGAAGATTTCTTCCTACCATGACACACCTTCCAGCCAATTGTGTGGCCAAGAAAATAATGAATCTGATACATGCAAAGCAGATGGCCTGGAATGTCTCATTACTCACAGGTGAGTGTGGGATTCACTAAATCCTCATGGCATCCCAGGAAACTGTTTTTCTCCATAGCCTTCACTCATAAAACTTTGCAGCTTTTCTATGAACTGCCTTTTTTTTTTCCTATTCCTTCTCCTTTTTCTCCAGCACTCTGAAGTAATTTTTTTTGGCCTACCCAGGCAATTCCTTTGTCCTGTCTGCTTTCTGAGGCTACTTTTTCCCTTTCAGTACATTCAGGGTCCTCTGTGCCTGGAACTGCATGGTGCTCAGTAACCTGAACTAGGCTGGCACAGTTGCAGTTGTCAAGCTGAGCTTGACAAGAAAGATACTCTGGTACTAACAAAGTAATAAAGCTAATTTCCAATTATTAGAGGTGGCTTATTATACTAATCTCAAAATTTGAATTTTGACCAGGAAGAACATACAGAAGTGTTTCTACCTGATATCCCCAATACATAAAGTGTTCGGATGTTCAAAGTGTTCATATGGTAGAGTGTTCAAATGGTACAGTGTTCAAGGTCTAATACAGAATTAGTTCAGGTGTTCAGAATTAGAAACCTGCAGTGTGGGCTCATCTGTAGATATTTTCCTTCATGAAAATATTCTCTCTTTCATTAACTGCAGTAATCTGTGATGTTCTTTAACAGAAAGGTTTGCTCATGGTGCTGCTACTCTTTAACATTGCCTATGTCCCTAAGGATTATGCAAACTGTTGCCAACTCTAATGCAAGAAACATCTATTATTAAAATTCTTTTCATTGAGGAAACAAGCAAAAGTTGTTTTGTTTTTTGTGGGAATCAAATCAAGGTTAGAGATCCATTCAGTGCATTGGGAAGCAAAAAGAAACAGCGTGCTGCCTCAGAAAGTTAGCAGCCTAAAGTGTTGTTAGAAACTCTATTTGGAAAGATTTCTGGGATTTCAAGAAATACCCTTAAAAAGAAATCACTGTGGTACTGCTCTTTCTCATAAACACATTAATTGATTGGAAAAAAAAGCAGCATTCATCTCTGGGAAGTAAGGCTTGGGAGGATGAAGTGGAATGGATACCTCTCAGTGGACATCTTGTAGGCTCACATTTCACAACCCTGTCTGTTCCCATCAGTTCCAGTTGCTAGATTAGTTCCTATTAAGTGTTCCATTTAACTCCCTATTAAGTGTTCCATTTAACTCCCTCCCCTGTACCTTTTATGCCACACTGCTCCTCAGAGGACAACTTGATCTGAAACAAATACAACTTGCAAACAAGTCTGTATTTTGACATAGCCACATAAAATTATTTTGCATGTTAAAACTAGACCAGTGGTTAAAGCCTCAAAAATTAGTACCATCCATAGGATAAACACACAAAGATGTTTAAAAAGTTCATCTGGGGAATTAATATGACAGTTTTTTGGAAACAGGAAAAGCTATAGATGTGAAATAACATATATGGAAGTACTTATTATTTCTTTAAATTAAAGTATAAGTGGCTTTTTTATTTGGTGAAATACACCAATGCACCAATTAAATAAGGGCACAAAGTTGTACAGTCCCTGGCTCTGTGCACTACAATCTTCACTACTAGAAGCACCTAACTAAGTGTTCAGGTCCCTGCCTATTCAAGAGCCCTTCCTTAAATGCAGGTGTATATAGGGATACTGAAGCACAGGTTAGGTCCTTTTCTCAACTGCCATCCAGTTTTTTAAACTTAAAATACCTGTTCATTTTGTGCAGAAGTAATTAGCTGTCATCACCTCTTGTGACCTAATGAAAAGACAGGATTCAATTTGGTTGAGGCCAAAGCTGCTGAGGGCAACCAGGTTGGCACATTCTAATAGGGAATAAATCATCCTGCTCTCAGCATTTCCCTGGAAGCCTTTCACCTGCAAATCCCAGGTGTAAGTGACGCCAGCCTTGGCAGCAGTGAGCACTTGTTGCCTCCCTGGACTGCAGCCCAGCAGGGAAATTGAGTCAGTGGTCTCAGCTCAGGTGATTGTGAGTGGCAAAAATCCCCAGCCTAAGTGATACCCTTGCTGGCAGAGGTCACATCAGAAGAGCTAAGACAAAATTAAGGAGGAAAACACATAGGCCAGCACAGGAGCCCACTCTCCTCTAAACAGGAGGGAGAGGAGTAAAGGGAAAAGTTTCTGTACAAGTTATACAAACAAGCAAAGCATGGTAGGAATGAGTGGCAGTGTTCAGGCTGTATTTTTTAGATGCACAATGTCCAGAGAAAACTTGGGACACTTCTCTAGACAAAGCTAAATTTTGCACAAAGAGAGAAACAGAACACAGCACACTATATGATCATTCTGGAAATATTAAGCATTCTCTAACAAATTCTGAGGTACAGATGCAAAAGAAAAAACTGGTCCTGTGTTCCTGTGGGACAGATGGGGAGCTAGTGACTTAATAACTTGTCCCTGCATCACCTAGAAAATCTTCATCACCAATTAAAGCAAAAGTTCAGGACTACAAACATTCAACCCACTGAAGTCTTATCAGCAAATGCATAGGTACTGCAAGGGCTAACTCACAGTCATTTTTTCTTTAATTCACCAGATGCAAAGATATGGGAGGAAGAAGCAGCAGAAAATTTCCTTTCCCCACCTCTAGGGGAGAAGGGAAGTGGTTTCATTTATCAGAAATATACAAAATGATTATGGCTGATTACGCAGGGACACTCAAAAAATGAAAAGCACCAGCTATTAGATAATCCTCCAGCTCCTCTCCTCTAGCTGAAGCATGTGTTCCCACATTGTCTCACGCACATTCCCAGCCACCAATAACTAATTACTGTCAGACCTGCCTCCTTTCCCTAAAAATGACAGATGGTGGTGGTCTAGCACAGGTCTGCCCGGATTCATCCCCCTGCTGTCCCAGCCTCTGCCTGGCCGCCCCTGCAGGAGGCTGGCCAGCGTGGTGAGTTAAGCCTAAGATTCTCAGGATTCCCCACAACATAACAGCAATGCTTCGGAGAGTTTCTGCAGCTTGTTATGGGGGATGCCGTGCATGGTTACCAGAGGGTATACTTTCATTTAGTCTGAATGCTTGGCACCCTCGGACCGTAAACAGAAGCCTAGGTAGAAATAGATGGAATTATTTACTTACACTTCCAGTGATGAAAATGATTAGTCAATTAACTTTACTAATATACAGTATCTTGTGAGAAGATAAGGTGTCAACAGGCAAAACTAGCTTCCAGGTCATGTCAAAAAGAACAAGCCCTCTGATATTTACATTGATTTATGGTGAAGTATGACAAGTATGAAAATTATGAGAGTTGCCTTTTATGTTTACATTTGTGCATTTTTCTTTGGCTATTTCTGATGATAAGCAGATTAGTGCAGCTACTTATAATTTGATATCGCTGGCAGGAAAGCATTCAGCCTGGACAGATATTCTGCAGCCCCAAGTTCCTGTACTACAAGAGGCTGAGGGCACCATGTTGGTAAATGCCTTCAAGGGGGAAATGACAGCTAAAATTTGCCACAATCACATTACAGGGATGTAATGAGAAAAAAAAAGTCCAGATGAAAAAATTTATAACATAAGATCAATTCAATTAGTTATTCAGTTCATTTAAGTAGTCCACCTAGACAATTATAGATGGCTACCAGTTCCATTACATAACCATGAAGCAATGTGTCCATCAGCTTCTATTTGTGCTCCTGTATCCAGCCAGGCTGTCTAAATCTCTTTTCAGCTCATTTGCAGTTATGCTGAGCTAGGGTTCTGCATGTGTTACACACACACACAACATAATTTCTTGGTGTCTAAACTGTGGAGGTGCTTCAAGCTGCCTCCAACTGATTGGCCAGCTCAGGAAGTGAACATGGATAGCCTTGACCAAAGGTTTACATTGATTCTGTGCAAATGCAACTTCACCTTCTCACAGTGCACTTCCACCATCCTTAGTCTAATCTGCTTCTGTAATTCTACCAAAAGAAAGAGAGCCCTAGAAGTTACAATCAAGCAAAAGGGCTCCCTCACACACATCTATCTGAGTGAAAATGTTTAAGGAACTTATTTTACAAATGTTCTTTAGATCACAACTGTCCCAAATTCTCAGTTTGGTAAAAGTCATCTGAAGAGCTCTGCCACTGAAACTCTGTGAACTCTCCATGACTTTGATTTCAGTGGGCTGTTCTGGTGAAGAGTAAATCCAAGTACTATGCTCTCCAGAGATCCTCCTTTAGAGATTTCCTTTGAACATTCACATTCCATCTTTGGTGACTCAAAACAATTTGGACTCTCTAGAACATCAAAAATCCTTTCAGAAATGAAGGTTATTCACTCCCGCTGATGGCAACACACAATCCAGAACATGAGGAGCAACATGCCTATGCTTGTCCACATGACCATAAACCCAAACCCCATCTGCATCTTTCTGGCCAGTTCTGTGCATCCAGACATCTTTTTTGCTGTAGCACCAACTACTCTGGCCTAGAATCAGCAGCAAGCTGATTCTACTTGGACCTGATTTTACCCTGAACTTCTCTCACATGTCTATTAAAAAGTTAGAAGAAGGTTCAAAGCACAGTCTACCTTAGCACAGACAGAGCTGCCATCTGCAACTTAATTATTTCCATTGGAAGCTATTTACAAAGCTATCCACCCCCTGGCATCCCCAGATATCAACTGCGAGGAAAACAACACATCTCAACACTCCCAAAGTTTGAATTCAGATCTAAACTTTGAGCAGTTTCACAAGCATAAAGATCACGCAGAAAAACTCTCACCTGAGTGAATCCTGAACATTAGCCAAGCACAGTCGCAATTTCTTCAGGGTACAGGAGTATTTCTACAGCAGCTTTCAGATGAGTGAACGGGAGGAGGCAAGACTACACCACTGGTATTTTCCTTCTCTTACAGCTGCCACATGTTCTATACAGTGACAACCTCTCTGCCAACAACTTCACAGAGGTATGGCACAATAGTTGGGCCCTCTTAGGCTGCTGAAATGTCTGAGGTTCTGGGAGAAAACTTGGAAGCTACAAGGGGAAAAAAAAAGCTATTTTTTTTCACCTTTACTCTTTTTTCTGTGAATGTCTGCCAAAAGAAATTGGAAAAAATTTTGAAGGAAACATTTTCCACATAGAAAAGGCAATTTCTCTTGGAAGAAACAGTAAGAGAACCTCTAGTGTCTTTTTCTTTAAGGATGTAGCTGCTGAACTTTAGGCAATCAATAATCTATCTATAAAATTAAGCCTTCCACACGATGTTACTCCACTGAAAAACTTGCAGCTTTGAGTTATTAAAATTCTTCTATTCCTTAGGACAAATGGGGCAGTCTTATGTAGCATTAGCAATACAAAAACATCTCCACATACAAGTTCATGAAATAAAGTTGAGTATTTGCTATTAGAACAATTTTCTTTATTTAAACCTGAAGAACACATGTACAAACACAAAGTTTTTAGGAAGGAGTGATGTAGTTAGACAAGCACATAAAAGAGATTGCTATTCTTGCAAAACTTTAATCTCTTATATTCTTAAACCAGCCAGGTTAAAGCACTTGTGTTTCCACTAATTCCAGTAGAAACATACACTTGTTCTTTTAACTAATCTTAATTTGTTCTTTTAACTAAACAGTATAACTTACATTCTCAAAATTAGGAAAATTTTCTTTTAGTAACAAGTAGGTAGCCCACCTACTTGTGGCATTTCAACCTTCAGTTTTTAAAAAATAAATAGCTTCAAGAAAACCTGAAAAACCTGGTGGAGGAATGCTACTTCCTGGGGCTTCAAAACTTACAGAAACTTTGCACCTCCAACTCTAACTAGAAGCCAGAAGAAATTGCCCAGGACATCAAAAATACATTTAATAATCTGCTGAACAAATAAGCTATTTTGACCTCTTCGTTTAACCATGGGTATAAGAGGGAGATAATGTCCTATTTTATTAAGCAGAGACTGTCTGAGAAGTTGAAACGAAAGAGGACTCAAAGATTCCTGTTCTGTAAGAAAAGCAACCATTGCCAGGATAATAGAACTTCGAAATCTCCCTCCTTTTCTTGATAGAAAAGAAGAAAACAAGAACTTAAGTGACTGATTCCAAGAAGCACTAGGCCTGATCTGTTGTCAGAAATATCTACACAAATCACTCGGTGGCAGGTCACTGTGTTCTGCCAAATGCAAGTCACAGAAATAATGTAAAATAAAAAAGTGAGCTCATCATATGAAGCCACTTATCCTACTGGGTCCTGAGAGCAGTAACTTGGAATAGGAATAAGGGCTGGGGTAGTACCCATCCTTGGGTATAGTCACAGTCTTGTTAAACACCCAGTTCTCACCCACTCCATGAATATGTCACACACAATTAGTCAAGGGGTAAAAAACCCAGCACCAATATGAACAAAAACCAAACAATATTAATTTTGTCACATATTGTGGTAGAGACCAGATTGATAGTTATTAATTTTAAAAGCCAAAGTATGACATGTTTTATGTTTTACAGAGCCAGCTCAGCAAAATGTCTTATCTTTAAACACAGGCTTCAACCCCAAGAAACTGTTTGCTCTTTGAAAGTCTGGCACAATTAGTGCCAGGAAAGAGAGTGTTTCAGAAGCGTGAGATGCACACTACTATAAAAGTGTAACTTTGCAGGACAGCAACAGGCTCCTCTCCTCTTACACAGGGCAGCTGCTCCAGAAATACTCCCTTGTTTACTGCGGGCAGCGCGCACACAGAGCGCACGCCTCCGCTCCTGCGCCGCGTGTAACGAGGGGGTGCGTGCCTGCCCAATCCTCCTGTCAGCAGATCTTCTCGGCTTTCACTTCTTCTTTGCTACTTTGCAAACTCTCAGCTATTTTTTCCTGAGCCGTAACACGGGGGCTCTTTGAGATTATTGCCATTCTCCCCCTGCCTGTCATACACCTTGTTTCCAAGTATGGTCACTATGAGGGGACTGTCGCTTGGAGCCTTTGTGGAAAATTAATGGCAGACAGGAAAGGGCAAAAAAGACAGGACAGATGGCTCTGTCACCACTACCAGCCTGATGCCATGAGGGCTCTTCAGTGCCTTTGCAAATGCCACTCTGTTCTACAGACTTACTCTGAAGTTGATCCAATTGCACCCTTGGCAGCTGTCTTTCTTCTTTTTTATAAGATTTTTCCTTGTCCTTTGACTTCCCAGGCTCATCCACGTGGTAAATTTGAAAGGTCACTTTTTAAATTAGTGACTGGGTGCTGATGGTCTGAAATACTGTTTAACTATAAACCTATTGGCATCTTGCTAGAAGTAGTGTTGAATAGTGTTGTTAATAGGGCTTGTTTACTTGTTGGTTAAAATCCAAATCAGGTCAGCTGAGACTTGAAGATGCAGTGAGTAATCTTCTAATTCAAGTAAGCAAATGGAGTGATGTCACCTCACTTTATTCTTTAAATGGCATTCTGTCTAGTTTCACTTTCACAGTGAAACACACACCCATAGTATATTGGGTGCACACTGGAAGCACAAAGAGATGCCTCTCCTTATGTGAGCGGTGCCAGACAAATCGTGGTTTGGTTTATGCACATACTTGAGGGAAGACATGCTTAGGATTTTATGTGTTTAAAACACGATGAACAGGGTGAATAAATTGTGAGGTGATGCCAGGGCATACAGTCAGAGTCTCCAGAGAGAAAGCTAGTCCCTCTGGAGGACTGGGGTTAAAATCTCTAGTTATGTAGTTTCAACCTATATAATTGTATTTCCAGGAGAAGTTCTACACTGGATACATCCCAACTCGGTTTGCTCTTCGACAAGAACAATTCATGCATTTGCAAAGCCTGGTATGTTTGTACAATTTTGTTGCCCTTTCCTTGTTAATTTGGGGAAAACATTTCCAGGTTTGGTCAAAATTTAAAGAAAGGGAGAGCTAACATGATGACCAGAAGAGCAAGTTCTATGGTGTGATTCAAGGCGGAATCTTTTGTCTAAGTGTGAAAATGGGTAACAGTCCCAAATTTACAGACAGTATTTAACTGTGGTCACTTGATGTGAGGGAATACCTGAGATCTTGAATATTGTGGGAACATTAACGGGAATTTTGAGGCAGGAGCAAACAAACCATCTCTCACAAGGGATTCTTGCCATTCCTGTATCTCTGAAGGTACAGGGGTTTTCCCCAATACCAGGTATAGCTCAGGCTTGATGCCAGCTTTTCCCCTGGGGGTTTTGTGTTGTGCACCGACACTGCTGAGTTCTGGAAAGATCTTTGCTGGAAACCTAGTGACAGATTGCTTCCAGGAAGTCAGCTGACACCCACCTACGGCAGTGGAAAGAGCTTTCTCTATTACTGTAAGTCTGGAGGGAGGTGGATTGCCATCATATCATGCGTAGTCAATAACATCATTCATTATGAAAAAACCTGCTAGTTCACATGCTCAAAATTTGCTTGCCTAATCAAACTCATCTTCAGACTGATTCAATGAAAGGTTACAATGTTGAAGCTTTAATATAAAATGAAGATCCAATCTGGGCAAAAAAATTACTCATTCTGTAACAACAGCTTACAACTATGCCTTAATATGAAGTATTGACAAGAATCTACATTATCTGCCTTGAAAATGGACCTGAAATAACTGAGCTTGCTATGTTGTAGTACAGAAGTTGCCAGTGCCAAGATTTATTACTAGAATGCACATACCAAAGACCACTTTGTGATAGCCTGCAACAGGGGTAAACCCTGTTTTTATGAAAACAGAAGCTGAGCAAGGTATGTAGCAACAGGATTTCAGGACTGCTAACAATAAAGCACTCTTCCTATCATAAGATGTCATTGATTACTTTTCTAGATTTACCTGAATCATTCAATATTCCTCCTGGTTTTTTGAGCAAGAAGAAGATGTAGCTGAGTTACACTGTTTTCAGCAGACCTTATGTCTTCTTTGTGTTCAGACAGATTAGGATGAGAGCAAATTTTGTCATTTGCATTTTATAGGGCAAGACAATGTACAGTGACAATGCCACTTACGAAGTTAAACAGGGAAAGGTGCAAGTCATTGTATGCCAACGTGTCTGTTTAACAAAAGATGGTCCTGTCTCGTCTGGGCTTCACTGATATGTCAGTGCTCAATGCCATGAACAGTAAACATGCTGCTCAGATGCAAAGCATGCTGTATACATCACTACTGAATCTGTTACAACCAAAACAGGATCCCATAGTCATCCATTTCCAGGCCTGGAACACCTGTTGGTGTGTTCTGCATCCTGACCTAACTTTAGTCAGAGTCTAAATGCAAAAAAAGATTGCTGAGAAGGGCATAAAAACCTCACTGCTGTCTAATTTTCACACTTGGTAGTGGATGTGCTGAATATGGGAGGTGCCCTGATGCAGTCCTTCATGAAAGAACTTTAAACTGTGAGTGTGGGTGTAATTTCACATCTTATATTGATGAAACAGTCAGTTTCCACACTCCCTAAATTCACTGAGGGTCATCATCTTTGTCTTTTTCAGGATGGAATAGCAAATCTACCTTCCTTTCCTGGTATGTCTCACGATCTCTGTTCCTCTTCCTTCTCATTTTTCTTGACACTTTCCCCAACACATTACCCCTACTTCCTTCTTTGACTACTTAAGTATTCTGTTCCTCCTTTGTCCAGCTGTATGTCTTGGCTCTCTCAGCCCTGGCCTAGATTTGGCATTTCTACTTGTTTTCCTTGCAGAATATAAATAATGAAGTGCTGTCAATAAAAGACAAGCATGGGACTCTGTTTTTGTATGTGGAGGCTTTTGTTCATGTTTCCACCTGCTAGATATCACTTAGACATATCAAAATGCATCAGATAATTTCCTACTATTACATTTCCTTGTCAACAAATGCTATAATCCCCACAGGAAAGTTATGTCATGATGAATGGGAGGGAAGAGTCCTCTGTAATATTCATGGGAGGACAGACACTGTGCCATTCCTTAGCTTCTCTTTCATGTCTCAGAGGCATGGCCTTCTTGGCAGTGTTTAATTCTTATTTTGTATTCCCTTTTTATATGGCAATAATTATATGTCACCACCATGAGATCTCATGAGATGGCTGCAGAAGGAGTTTAGGAATATCAGGTTCTTAGGCAATCCACAAAGCCTAACATGAGGTTACATTTTCCAGGCTGCAAGCCTGAGTCAGGTGCTTGATGGAGGGAAACCAAATAGCATCTGCCAACTTAGAGAGCACTTTTGAAAAACAAAGGTGCTGTTAGAGTAAGCCCAGAGTTATTTGCACAAAATTGGACTGCAGTTCCTTCTCTTGGCAGCAAGCCTTGGTGCTGTGAAGAGCCTACATGAGCCTTAATGAAAGAGCAAGGCAAATAAAATGTACTTGGGATTTTAATAACTTCATTTAACAGAGAGATGAGGGAGGAATATTTTTCCAGAAAGACAGTATCTTTCTGACAGAAATCTCAAATCTAAAGATGAAATTTGAATTTTGGTGGTAATTCCTCAGTGGTAATGTGTGGGTGATAAGCTCAGGATCAAGACTGTCCACTTTAGGAAAAGACAAATCCATTGTGAAGAGAGAGATGGAGACCCTCTACTTAAACAGGTTCAGCTGGGAATAAAGTATGTGCTCCCTGAACTGTAGGATAGAAAGGAGAGTGCTGCCCAGTGATACAGCCAAAGTGGACCAAGAAGAGCTTCAGAAAAAGATGAGGGTAGACACAGTACCTCTTCCCCTCAGCCATGTCTCCTGCTTTCTCCTATTTCCTACTCCACTCAACATTCTGGAAGAGCGATGCAAGGACTGCAAGTGTTGTGGTCAGAGAACAGAAAGCAAAGATTAAAGAGTGGATTAAGTCTCTCCATGTTTACAATGCCAAAATTTAAAAGTAACACTAATGAGCTACTGCTACAGATTAATTGGAGAGAGAATGAGATTGCACCATCTCTCTTCTGCTAACAAAAAATCTGTATTGATAAGCAGAAGCCAAAACCCTGCCTTTAACAGAATGCCATCATGTGGATCAAAAGTGATGTGGAGACAGGCACAGTCAAGTCACAGTGACAGTGGACCCATTTCTGTGCCTACCTGACAAACAACTGCCTTGCACTCTTTGTAGTCTGGGGGATGCAGAAAAGACAAGGGTTGCTCAATGCAGCGCCTTGCCAATCTTCTCACCAGGTACACTGTGTTGCAGCAAGAAAATAAGGTCATGCACAGTGACTCAGAAGTCATGTTCAGGGTAAGCAGATATCAGAGAGGATGGGGAGAAGGATGAGGCTGCTGCATGGGCCTGGCAGAGCCCTTAGACATGAGGGCTATATGAACAGGACGTGCATATGCCATTAGGAAGAGAGGAAGTTTAGAATAGACAGGATGCCTAGAAGGACAGAAGCAAGGTGCTAGATAACAAGTTATTAAATGTCAGGTGAATGAAAGTGTCTTCTACACCAGGTCAGGTGAGTGCTGGTTAATTCTGCCTGTGGGTAAGGGGTAAGAACTTACAGCTGCTCTTGAAAAGCAGGTCCATGAGGTTGAACAAGATGAATGTATTGCCTGGACATTTAGAGCAAGAGACATGGTTTGCATGATGTAATGGTTACAATGCCTTTCTGAGGCACATTTAGGCCTTATGAACAATAAACAGGGAATACTTCCCAAAGTGCCCCTGTCCATGATGGGGGGCTGGGAATGTTGGGAATTGTTGATCTTTAAGATCCTTTAGAATCCAAAATATTAAATTCTATGATTCTAAAACCATGGTCTGTTACTGAAATTGCAGGATAGGAAATGAAAGTAGTCACACTATTGACTTGAATGACTTCTGTAATAGGTGAAAACTTATCAAAAGGTAAGGCTAACGTAAAATGCAGTGTGTGAGTGCAGCCTAAAGAAAAATTGAACTATGATAATAATTCACAGCAGATTACAGGTGCTGTATTTAAATTGCTTTTCTTTCCTCCATTTCACCAGCTCCCTTTGTCAGGAATTATGCAGGAAAGGGATTTTTTCAGGAAAGGGTTCTCTTGATGGCATGTTTGCAGGAGCAAATGTAGAGAATGAGCCCATTTTTAAAACATTGACTCCATCATAAGTATAATATACTGTTCTATCAAACCAATGGAAATAATTTTCCCATATTTCAAAGTGGCCCTGGGAGTTCAAAGTATCACTTGGCCACCATCAACTTTTATTATTTGATCTGACTCTTAAAACACTGGCAGTTGCAATTAGTCAATATATGTGTCCAGAAAGACAAGCATCAATAATGTCAGCCAAAAGAGATATGTGAGCAGCTTCTGTATATAGATGACATTTGTTACTACTGTGGAGACTGAGATGAATTGCTGTGTGTGAGCAGGATCTTCATGCCTGCATGAGAGCACCTTAATGACAGTTTGGCCATCTACACTGCAGACATTTTTAAACATTTCAGGGAGCCACAATCAGTGTGTTGCTTAATTCACTGAGCAGACTCAGTCAATATTAAATTCTTGCTATAGGAGAGACAAAAGAAAGAGGAAACAACTCAGGGGCATCAGGAAACAGCACCTGGGCCAAAAATGTTCAGGCCAACTGGTAATAGCAAGTAGGAAAAGTGAGACCCAAAAGCAACAAGAATCGATTTTTTAAAATTGTTCAAAGTCCTCCTACTCAATTAAACCCTCTATGTTTGAAATTCAGCATCTCAAAACAAATACTTAATGTGGAGGCTATAGTATTTAAGGAAGAATTAATCTTAGTTGGGGAACAAGGATAATGTAGACCCATTGCTAAGTGGAGGGGAGACCCCAGTAACAAGGATGCTGAATAACAATTACTGATGCCTTCTGTGCCTCAATCTTCACTGGCAAGACCAGCCCCCAGGCATCTCTGATTCAGGAAACCAGAGTAAAGGAATGTTAGAAGGAAGACTTTCCCATGGTCAAGAAGGATTGGTTTGGAGAACATCTAGGCAAACTTTATTTCCACAAGTCCATGGGATCTGATGGAATGCATCCCCGAGTGCTGAGAGAGCTGGCAGATTATAGCCAGGCTGTTCACAATCATCTTTGAAGACTCACAGAGTTTAGGAGAGGTGCTTGAGGACAGGAAGAAAGAAGATGTAATCCCAGCCTTCAAAAAGGGCAAGGAGGATGACCCAGGGCCCTCGCCTCAATCCCTGTAAAGGTGATGGAGAACCTCATTCTAGAGGACATGTCCATCCATATGGATGACAGTAAGATGAACAAGAGTAGTCAGCATTGGTTCACTAAAGATAAATCCCTCTCTTGATCCATCCGATTGCCTGCTGTGATGTGGCAGCTACCTGCGTGGACGAGGGGAGAGCAGTGGACAATGTGTACCTCAAGTTTAGAAAGGCTTTTGACACTGTCACAACATTCTCCTAGGCAAACTTAGGAAGTGTGGCCTGGATGAGTGGACAGTGAGCAGGATTGAGAGCTAGCTGAACAGCAGATCCCAGAGGGCTGTGATCAGTGACACAGGGTCTGGTGGGAAGCCTGTCACTGGTGGTGCCCCCAAGGATCAATACTGGGCCACCCAATATTATTTAACTAATCCACCCACTGCTTGGATGAAGGGGATATGCCTTCTCAGCAAGTTCTCTGAAGACACAATCCTGGAATGGCCAATATTCCAAAGTGCTGGGCAGCCCTAGCAGAACCTCAGAAGGCTGGAGAGATGGGCAGAGAGAAACTGTCTGAAACTCAACAGATACAAATGCAGGGTCCTGCACTTGGGGAAAAACTATCCCATGCTCCAGTACAGACTGGGGGCTGACCTGCTGAAAGCAGCTCTGAGGAGAAGGACCTGGGGATCCCAGTGGACAGCAAGCTGTTCATGAGCCAGCAGTGTGTCTTTGTGGCCAAGAAGGCCAATGGCCTCCTGGGCTGCATTATAAAGAGCATTCCTAGCAGGTCAAGGGAGATGAACCTGCCCCTCTACTCAGCCCTGGTGACGGCACATCTGGAGTGCTGTGTGCAGTTCTGGACTCCTTAGTAGGAGAGAGACATGGAGTTCCTGGGGCTGGTCCAGCAGAGAGCTACAAAAGGGAAAAGAATGTCTCTCTTATGAGGGAAGGCTGAGAGAGTTGGGCCTGAGTCTCAAGAAGAGGTGACAGAGGGGACATCATCAATGTCTATCAGTATCTGAAAGGGGTGCCAAGAGCATGGAGCCAGGCTCTGCCGGGTGGTGCCAAGCAACAGGACAGGAGGCAACAGACAGAAACTGATGGACAGGAAGATCTATGTGAATGTGAGGAAGAACTTCTTTAGTGCAGGTGACTGCATGGTATCAGTTGCTCAGAGAGGTTATGGAGTCTTTCTCATTGGACATATTCAAGCATCACCTGGACACAATCCTGTTCCGTGTGCTCTAGGATGACTCTGCTTGAGTAAGGAGGTTGGACCATATGATTACTGTGGTCCCTTCCAACCATACCCATTTGTAACACTGTTTGAAACTCTATATTCTATTCTATTTAAACATTTTATATGACTTGACTGAAACATACAGAGCAGAATGTTTAAATCTTGAGATTGAACATCTCACCTGTGAGGATGTAATTATAATCACAAACCAACTCTATCAGTCCTCTAACCCTGCTCCACTTGGTCACAGTCCCTTTGCTAACTGGACAGGTTGTTTCTGCCTTGCCTGGAATTTTCTTGATCTTCTCTTCTGAGTGACAGCTGTTGGCACTCTGCAAGCATGGGAATTTGCTGGCGTATTGTGGGTCAGGCAGACAACATGATGGAGAGGAGCAGAAAAGCCAGGTGAGACCCTGCTAACTGAGAGTGAAAAGCACTGTAAAGAGAGAGAAGAGGAAGGAGGTTTTTCCGCCTGACCTGAAGGTCTAATGTTTTATTTTCTGTACAAATAGTAACCAACTCATGATCCATTTTCTGTCTGGACCATATTGATGAACCTCACTGCAGTGGCAAGGTGTTAAAACACCCACACATGACCTGACATTCAGCAATAAGTAAATTCAGGTGCCAACAGTCACAGCCATCTTCTCCATGGTGTTAAGTAGAAGACAGGAATATCCCAGATAATCAAAAAGTCTAAATTACTTAATTGGGGTTAGGGCTAGTGCTTTTGTCCCCATATCCTTCCATCTGGCTCTGCCCTGGCCTAGTTAGCATGAGAAGAACACTGGGTGCAGACCTGGAGTCAGCTGCACCTCACTGTGCCCTGAGCCCAAGATAGGACCGGGAACACTGTCCTGAAGTGTCTGACATGGATCTGCCTCGGCACCCTCCCATCCAAATGGTAGCACATGCTGTCACACCTGAGCTGGCACCTGGAGTTTCTCTGCCCCTGCAATGTCACTTGTACCCATAAAGAGTAAGCAGCCCATGAGTAACAGACACACTTCCAGTGGACTCAAAGCTTTTGTTAGACTGGAATAATTTAAAATACCAGACTGTTAATAGCAACAAACATTTGCAGAAGCACATTTTGTTACTGTTCTATTGTTTAGTAAGTGTACTTCTTACTAATTTCAAGTATCCTGCTTTGTGCTGTAACTGAAGGTCTCTTGGAAATTTCTGCTTGACCAATGTAGAGAGGAGAGGAGAGGAGAGGAGAGGAGAGGAGAGGAGAGGAGAGGAGAGGAGAGGAGAGGAGAGGAGAGGAGAGGAGAGGAGAGGAGAGGAGAGGAGAGGAGAGGAGAGGAGAGGAGAGGAGAGGAGAGGAGAGGAGAGGAGAGGAGAGGAGAGGAGAGGAGAGGAGAGGAGAGGAGAGGAGAGGAGAGGAGAGGAGAGGAGAGGAGAGGAGAGGAGAGGAGAGGAGAGGAGAGGAGAGGAGAGGAGAGGAGAGGAGAGGAGAGGAGAGGAGAGGAGGATGTATTAAATCGAGCTATTCAAAGACTTAAAAGGCTGACTTGATTGGTTAGTTGTGCAATGCAAGGACAGAAGGGCCCTATTACATGACAGAAGGGATCAGTTTGCAGGACATCACCATCAGACTCCTTGGTTCAGTGCTGTTATTGAGCAACACAAATGTCAAGTGTGATGAAGGAAGGCTACAGTGCCTATATGAAAATGCATGTTCAATTCTTAAACTCTCTACAGTTATTCAGACATCAACCACCACCACAGCCTGCTCACCCAGCCTAATATTCCCTGGCTGATTTCTTGGATATACCTCAACATGTAGAAAAAGCTTAGGAAGGGATCTCAAGGACAGCCAGCAGTCTTCATTAATGGGTTCAAGGAGGGTATCTCAGGCTCTAGGGAAGCGCAATAAAGCCCAGAGAACTGTATGATCTTGACAGACAGGCTGCCATGACCAATGTCATTGGCCAAGCAGATGAAGGTAGGTGTGATAACAGCAGAAAAAAGTGTAATGGCTGTAAGAGTATTGCATTCAAGAAAGTCATCCAATGTGCACAAATGTTTTGGCTGACTTGTTTTTGGCAAATGGAAAATGCCTCCTTGTTAACCACCTATTCTGTTGCTGTTTCAATTGAAAATAAACTTTCCCAACTAAAGTATAGCTCTGTGTAAACCAGACGTCCTGGTTTGTTATTCTCAGAAATTTTCCATCATACAACTACATAATGACAGGGTGAGGAGCCAGGGCTATGGATTTCTACCATGAAAAAAATAATGGCATAATCTTCTCTTTAGCAATCATTATAGGAAGTCTTTGGTCAGAAGGAAGCCAGAAAATCCTGCTAAGTCTTCTCCATGAAGTAGCTCAGTTGCTATCTGAATTATAGTAGCCCAAACTGATGAATTGCACATGGTGCTGACATTAAATCTTGGTTTGTCTAGCTCTTTTCTGGTTTTTAAATATGTCTACCCTCTGTTGGAGAGTCAACATGTGTTGTCACAGGTCAGTTGCCTAATTTTAACCACTAGTGGGGCTTGCTTATTCCGGGCCAGAAATAGGAAGCCGAGTGATGGTCATATGTCTGACAAGGAGCCGGGCAGTGGGCCAAAACACATTTGAGCTGGATGGAATTTCTTGCCACTGTGAAAATGCAGTGCTAAATCTTCCTCCCCCACTCGCCTCTTTACACACAAGTGGATCCCTCCAGTACAGTGAACTGTCACCCGAAACTAACAAGGAGGATGTGTCTCCCAGCAATCTGAGCTTAGGTCAAAAGTTCACCACTTGCCAGCCCCCTATGCCAACTTGGACCAAGATTTCTGGAATGGTTAGAAAAATATTTTAATGTAATTCACCTTGCTATGCTATTTCATTAATAACCTCTAAAAATGCAAAGAGTGCGGCCTTAAAATTCCTTGACATCCTCAGCATATGACTAATAATAATGAAATTTTCTTGCTGTCGGCAGAGCCACTCTGTGAACACTCTGTTTTCCCTGGAGTTTCATGGAGCCTTTAGCAAATGCAGTACATTTGCCATGTCCATTTTTTATAGCACGGTAACTGCTGTTCAGCCAGGCTTGCCTGAGCTGGCTCTTTGTCCGCCCCACCACACTGCACTCTCCTTCCTCCCCACTCTGTGCTATTTTTCTCACAAGAATATTTTTTACAGGCATAATTTGGACGTGCGTGAAATACTCTTTTACATGTTATGTCTTTCTTGTTTTCTCTATATTAGCTCTGAGTCCAGCCTCTCACTGTCTACCAAAATATGTCATCCATGCAAG
This sequence comes from Zonotrichia albicollis, assembly GCF_047830755.1. Lineage (NCBI taxonomy): Eukaryota > Metazoa > Chordata > Aves > Passeriformes > Passerellidae > Zonotrichia > Zonotrichia albicollis. Next base: position 76,717,522 of record NC_133821.1, on the reverse strand, counting down.
GCATGGGGTTGTTACCAGCCTGAGACTGTGTGTGCTGAGTGAAAAGGGCTCAGTCCTCAGACTGGGACAGACCATGTCTGACATGCCATTATATAACATGAAACCACTGTATACAAGACTGTCTTTAAGAGTACATTTTACAGAGATCCCTATCTCTACGTCTTGGTTCAAGCATTTCTTTCTAAAATAGTCCTTGGGGAGTCAGTGGATGAGACTCTGCTCACTGGGGGTAAATCCAGGGCTGCAGAATTGGTTTCCAAGTCATATTTGTGGACTTCATAAAACAGGATTTCAAGTAGGACCAGGACTTTATAAAACATGGGATGGTATCTAGAATTAAAGTAAATCTAGATTAATTTTTTCTCTTTGCTCCTGATTTTGCCCCAATGGCAAAAGCAGAGCCAAGAGTCAAAACGTTTTTATTCTCAACATCTCCAAACCAGTAAAGAAACAGAAATCTCTTCATCATAATTTTTTAAAAAAATTTGTAGTGAGGCCCAATTATGGCCCATACAGTGTATTCCCTATCAATCCTTGATAGGTCTTTCTCCACTGCATACCCAAATCTAACAGGATCATGTTTCTCAGCTTCCAGTTGACATGTGAGTATTTAAAGATGCGATGCTAGATGACTGGAATAGATCCTTTACTCCACCGAAGCCTCCTTCATACCTAGGAGGTCTGCAAAAACATAGCTCTTCTTTGGATCTGGTGGTTTTCCCACCATGAGAAGCAGCTGAGATCTAATGAAGAGTGCTACCATAAACCATGAGAGGCTGTAATCCAAACATATTCTCTCCAATGAGCTTAGCCAGAGGAACAGCTCCCTGAGGGCTGTCCCATGACATGACCAATTGCCCAGCCATTCTATTTTGCATCCAGAGATCTGTTCATACCACACTCACAGCACACCCGAGGTAAACAGGCAGGTTCAGAAATGTGGAGTAAGGAGAAGTGACTAAAGACTATTTTTATATCTGGATGACCTTCTACACATTAAATATAAATTATCCCTTTCCCAATGAATCCCATTTCTTTCCTAACCTTGTTCCCCTGTGCCTGTCTCAATTAACAGTTCATTTTTAGATTAAGTTGTACCATATGCATTAAGAGTTTATTTACAAAAACTTTACACACTAGCAGATGTAATCTTCTAGCACAGGTGAGACTGATTAGTGGAAGAGTATTCCAGAAGTGAAATGAGTGTGGAATATTTTTTCCTCAATATTTCCATATTTGCTCAGTATTTTCCTATTTGTTCAAAAATTTGGCCCAGGAAAAGAACTGAAGCATTCCAACCTGCTCTAAAGGTAGGCAAAAACTAAAGAAAAAGAAACAAAAATTTATCCTGACAGATTATTGACATTTTAAAGTCCAGAATATTCATGAACAGATGTAAATATTTCTAGCTCCAGTTGCCTTGGATTTTGTAATAACAAAAATTAGATTTTGGGAGTGAATTTTTCATGGCATAGACATCTGATTTGATTTGTAGAAAACAGACAGAGACTAGGTTTCCTCCAAAGTATGTGCCACTGTTACATTTCCACCAGACATTGCCACATGAACACGAGCAGTGCTTTAGGGTTTCTCCACTCAGGTTTTGGCCAAGGTCTCCAATCATCCAGTTGCATGTGGTGCAGGAGCAGCTGCAGTCTAGGGGGATTGGAAGTGTTCCCTTGCAGAGGCCTTCTAGGAACATCTACTTTCCATGACCTCTAGTAGAGAAAGAAAGACCTGCTTTTGGCATCTTCTGGTTTCAGAGAAGTGTCAGCTGCTGGCCTGGCCACACTCTTCGTGTTGAGGCGGTTCTTCAACTGAATGTCATGTTTCACAATTTTTTAAGAAAGCACCCCTTTCCCAGTTTTTAGTGAATAATTTCATAGTTCCTGAAAATCTTCATCTTCAGACTTTCATTATGGTCGTCAGAGAAGGAAAAATAATATTTGTGTGTATATCTATTTGTCTGTCTATTATATTTCTATACACATATGTGTGTGCATGTATATTTGCATACATGAACACGCATGCACTTTTTAACCACTTTTACTGCCTCCTTCACAACCAACTGTCCCTCTGTGACAACATGTCAGAATATGTTTATCTAGCATATGTTACATCCCACATGACTGATGCACCAGTGGTGTGCCACTCTGAGCAGTCACAAGCCCCATTCACCCAGAAAAGCCAAATGTACATGTATTGTATGCAAGTCGATCAGTGGAAAGTAGTCAATACATGTAAACCAGTTAGCAAAACAGTTTTTTAAAAGATCTGTGCATATAACAAGTGCTTCTTTAGGCTCATTCTTACGGCACTTGTTGTCCCACAGTGCCAACTCTCAATGAGCATTCTTCTGGAAACTTCTGAAAAACAAGCCTATTCCTGCACTCATTTTCTACTCCATTCTCTGCCTATAGCAAAGCATTTCCTTGTTTCCAGCCCTGCTGCTTGCCGCGGGTCAGGGAGTCTGTGAAGCTGGAAACCTCAGTGCGCATGGGAGCAGGCTGTTAGAAGCATTTTTCACACATCAACAAGACCTGCCCTGTGTAGTTTTACATAGCATGGTGTGAGAAAAAGGTTGCAACAGCCAGCTGGCCATCCACACCAGGAATGCTGCTTATGCAGGGCTGAGATGAGGGTGCAGCTTCCTAGGAAAATGTCCAAATCCAAACTGAGCCTGCAGGACTGAAGTTCACCTGCTGAAGGCACACACAGAATGAAGTCTCAACACAGAAACTGAAGGAACCACACTGGGATCACCAGCTGGCTCCAGCAAAAAGAGTGGAAAGGAGGACTCTGGCAGAGAAGGAAGACATAAGCTGAAAGTTCCCTCCTTTGACAGGAGGATCATCACCAAAAAGCAACAGCATCAGGGAAATCTCTGCTAAAACTATCAAATACAACAGAACTAAAGGGGGATCATTTACAGTGCTTATAGTAATTAACCTGTGATGGGGATTTTTAAGGGTGTTCCAAAAGTTCCAAATACAGGTAGATTTCCAGTCCCTCTTTAACATGAATTTTAAAAACAAGAGAAAAGTATTAACTCAGTTGTGCTGTGGGAAATTAGTGCCCCAGGTTTTGAGTAAGTGTTTCTATGAAAGACAACAGCAACCTGGAAACATTATAAGTCCCTCAAGGAGACTTCAATTTTGTCCATGAAACTGCTGCAAATTAGCTTTGAGGCTACCCAATGCTCCCAAAAGACAAAATGTTTTTTCAGTGCTTGATTCAGAATTTTCCCAATCATATCCCTTAGATCTGAAGGCTTGGCTCAGCTTCTTTTTCCATTATATCCCCCTCAAATTGTTTCTGCTTAGGTATTTGATAATTTTCAGAAATGTATAAGCTAGTAGGTAGGTAGGTAGTTATTAAATGGATGAATAATCTTGGTGGGAATAGTATAGCAGACATGCAAACTGCATCTTTTAAAATATTTGAAGCTCTTTGGTGTAAAAAACATTATATATATTGGGCATACTTTCACGCATAATTTAAATATTTTTTATTCTTTCTTAAAAGCAAAAGTACTGACTCTTTTTGTTGATAAAGAAACTTGTAACTGATTTGCATTTTAGGACAAATTGTGAGTATAGAAGGACAGAGTTGAAGAAATAAATGTGTTGCTAAAGAGATAATTGCCTTTTTACTAAGTCAGTGAGGATGATAATTTTTTCTGCTTAGCGTTTCATGTATGTGAATGAATTAATTCATGAAATCTATACTTTAGCATGTGCTCTCTGAGATGCAGAAGAAAACGTAGTGGTGGTCAAAGCACATAAAGTTAGTTGGATAAAAGCATGCAGAGTCAGGATACCCTGAATACCCTTTGGAAAATTCATTTTACCCTTGTGCCAGCTTTCTCTCATCTATGCAAAAGCTGTGAGGCAGCATTACTGATTTAGGAGATTAACACATACAATTCATGGAGTAGGAGTCATCTTGCTTTTCTCACGTAAGAGGAGCGTACAGTAGGATGCCACAAGGCAGTTGCTTTTAGGATCCTGGTGGAAGGGTCTCTGAGCAGGGCAAACTGAAGAACACTGAAATGATGGACCCTGTTTCTCCGGGGCAACTGACATTTGTGTCAGGGCAATGCACAAAAGTAACACGAGGGAGAACCAACTTCTGAAGCTCCAGTGAAGAGCAGGACACACACCCCAACCTGGCTGCAAGCAGAAAAGAAGCAGTGCAACATAATTCTGCACATGTAGAATGCAGGGCAAGAGAGAACATAGGAGTAAATAGGCTATATGACATCTTTCCTGACGCTGGCTTCAAACACTGTAAATGCACTTGCAGGTGATTGGAGTGTGGCACCTGGTGCATTTTGCTGAATGATAAAATTTGTCCTCCACCATGAGAACACACTGGCCTGGGAAAGAGCACAACACCCAACAATGGGTGTGTGGTTTGCCCCAGAGCATGGCAGCAGGCTGTGGTCCATGTGGGAAGAGGCAGGAGGGGGTGTCCCATGCAGCAGGAATGCAAGGACTGTGGAATTTGCCGGGTGCTGGAAGGCGAGAGACTGAACTATGGTTTGGCACGTGCCGGCTGGAGCCACACGCTGAAAGACAAGCTCCTGTCCCTGGGACAAGGCACACCACATGTGGGACAGAAAAGAGCTGTAAGGGGTTCCTGAGTGCCCTGATCTTCCTCTGGAGCATGGAGCTGATGGCAGGCTTTCCCCAACAGCTTTTTCTTGAGTGTTTCTGGTTGCCCTGGAAATCACCCTTGGCCACGCTTCAGCAAGTACCTGCCTTCCCCAGGATGGTGCACAAGGGCTCCTGCTGGCAGCAGCCTCTCTGCACAGCAAAACCACTAAAGCCAGGTCCCAGCCTATCCCAGGCTGGAAATAAAAGAGCAAATCAGGACAAGAGGCACACAGAATGGTGAAATTGTACCTGTGATCAGCAAGAGACAGTATAACAAAAATTGATGCCTTAATGGTGGAGAAGCCAATTTATTTAGTACAGCAGTTGTATTATTTCAACAGACAAGGATGCAGAAATGGCTTTGAGCTACCTTCCTTCTGCCCTCTGCATTTGGCCAGCTCTTCAGTTTTCATACTCTCCTTTACAACAAACCATGCTCCCATATCACCAGAGAACCGTCTGTATCAATTTCTGGAAAATGTCATTCAAATATTATGCCAAATTCTGAGGCTAAATGAGTGCTGTCTATTAATTTCTTGTGAAACAGCAGCTCCAAGTATGTGCCAAACATGGGCTTGGGTCTCACCAGCTATATACAGAACCTCAACAAAAATTGAAAGGTAATTTTTAAAGCTTTCCTCAGCTGTGTTATCTTTCAGAAATGAAAATTGCATTATGTTACCTTGCTGTAAAAACTGCATCTGCATTTCAAAAACTTGATTTGTTAGAATAGTATCACCATCAATTTAACTCAGTATACAAAAAGTTTTTTAATGCTCACAAGCTTTCTTCAGCAGAGGTATGAGAATGGCTCACTTTCACTGTGCCAGCTCACTGACTGATTCATATTGCATGTATGTATACACATATATATGTATGTGTAAAACTCTTGGCAATTCAAGGAAGTTCCTCCCTCAGCATGAGAAGAGATTCTTTATTAAAAAGTAGGGCCATCCTACCTGAAGATCCCAGCACACAAGCCCTGATATGAGCATTGTGAGTTGCCTTTGAGGGTGTGCTTTTGGTGTGGTGTGGGATTTCATTTCTTTCATGCTTATTCTAATAATTTTATGTGCAAGCAAGGACATGGAGCACAAACTACATATCCTCAATAGAGTCTGGAGCATTGCTATTTATTACAAAAAAAGTCATCTGTATACTAATATCTTTTCATATTAAAAGAGGTAAATTTACACAGATACCAATAGGAAACTAAGTCAGAATTCCCATCTGGGCTACAATATGACTAGGTATTCATTGTTTTTCAATGGACTGGACTGCAATATCTAGATATCATGAAAATTAAATTACATTTTCTTTTGTCCCCTTCTCCCTCACATAGTATATATCCATAGTGCCAGTATGTTTGTTCACTGTTTTCTTATTGTTTTCCTCACTCCTTCTTGTTTGTTTTTCAAGCCTCATTTCTGAAGATGGAGTTGTATTTTGCAGCTGTGAGGACTAAGTTCTCTATTAAATATAGCCATTTAAAAAAATTAAATGCAAGCTCTGTGCTGTTTCATAAAGTCAGGACATTTTCCAGGCCCTGAAATGACCCCTTTTTACACTTAACCCAGGAGCTACATTATTTGGGGCAATTCCAGGCAACAAGAACACAATTCCCTGTAGCATGGCTCCACCTCCAGTATTTTGCTATGAATTTTCTTTTTATCTTATTTTGCAATTTTGTTGCTAAAGTATAGTCTGTTACCATTTTCTAGTGGCATTGTCTCAAAGCTTAGCCAAATACACATTGAATAAAACAGAAGTGAAGCAGTGAGCCCCTTTTGTATGGCATAATATTGCCCACCCTGAGCAACTAAAGTTTCCACTTGAGGAAGACTTAATCCCAGAAGTAAATGAAAGCCTTTCTTTTCCTCGTCTCAGCTTCATATTGCTGGCAGGACACTAAAGTCTGTACAGACATTAAAAGACACATACCTTACCTGTTTGTACTCTGCTGAAAACCTGATTTTCTTGCTGCTCCTTGCATTGAGCCACTTCCTCTCTCTGCAGTCTTCCTCTGCCACCTACCTCCCTCTGTCTGAAATATTGTCTAGAAGAGTGGAAAGAAAGATGCTTCTAAAATGAGAGCATTTACAGGAATTAAAGCCTTTATGTAAAACCACTTTCTTTTTCAAAACAAAACGTGCAAATGTATGATTGTGCAATCAAAATCACTGAGACTGGACATTGCAGGGGATCTATATATCACAATTACATCAGGAGTTTAGTGCCTGTATTAAAGGGCCGGTGCTTAAGAAACCTCAAAAGAGTGCAGACACAGCCTTTTTCTGCTTTCACAGGAAGGAATTTTTTCAAAAAGTAAAATAAAACATAAATCCCCCCTATTTTATGCTGGAGGCGATTGTTAAGGAAATTTTTCACTGAACTTACCTTCCTTCTCTGAGCAGAGAAAAAATATGTGCTGTAGATATTACATACAAATACAAAAAATATATATCTTGGTGAATGAATCTCAGAAGAAGCCAGATTCATCTTCTAGTGGGTCAGTGCTGAGAGGGGAAAAGAGGTGCACACTGATTCAGCTCAGATCTGAATGTGCCAAAACACCTGCACCAGAAAAGCTGCTGCCTCGGCCTCTGAGGGCAAAGCAGAGTCTGTTCCTGTGCTGATTTGGGAAAAAACTTCCATGAACTTTCCTGTCACAAAATCAAGCCCTAAATTCAATGCATTCAGTGTGTTCTCACGCGTGTGAATGTATTCCCTCATGACAGCTCTGGATTTCCCTTCCAGCCCTGCACAATGATCTCTTCATCTGCCGCCATCAGTAGAGGAGAGACAGGTGATGCCTCTGGCCCATCAGGGCTGGGCAGGACGGGTGAGTGACATGTGCCAGATGCTGCACCCTGGGCTGGGCTGCAGCTCCCCTGGAAATACATCATGGAGCAAAAATCACGGCGTGCATTCCAGCTGCTGCACAGCGTGTCTCTGGAGCAGGCGAGCTGTCACATGCACAAACGCACACCAAACAGGATCCCAGCCTGTTTGGGGATAATGAGCAGCTAACAGCTCTTAGAGAAGAAGGGGGAAAAAAGGAAAAGGGGGAAAAGAAATCGTGCCTTCAAAGGAAGATCAAAATAAACTATACAAGCTCTCTGAAATTGAAACACGGGTTTTTCAGGACAGTGAAAGAGACAATGAAATCAGTGATATGTGTCCCCTGATTTTTACTTTGTGTTTTACTACATCTATAATACTGACTTTTTATCTTTAATGTCAGTTTATTCAGTATCCACAAAAACTACCAAGCAAGAAGCTCTTGAGCCTAAAGTCTTCTGCATTAATACAGACTCAGAGACTGGACCTCAAAAATATCCCTGAGAACACCATGGTAACAGTTGCCAAGCCCTAAAAAACAAAAAGCTTTTAGGGATGTGGAGCACAAAGACTGACAAGATAAGAAAGAGGAATAGCATTATCTATCTTAATTCATTTCAGTCAAATTTGACCCATGTAAACTCACAAGTAGTGCGTTCAGCTATAAGTTAAGTATGTGCTGAGTCCTACAGGCAGATTGAGGCATTAGAGAGTAAAGTAGAGAGCAGGAATAGGAAGACTGGTGAAACAGAACTTATCATCTCATGGAGGAGGCACTGCTCAATAAAAGTGATACACACAGCAAATAGACAAAAAATACAAGAAACAAATCAACACACAATCTTCAGTATTTAGAAATATAACTACTGCCACATAGGAGTACAATATATGAACACTGCATAGGAATATTTGTATTTGTTTGTGGACTGTGAAAGAAGATCATCAGTAAATTGAAAGTTGAAATCACAGCAATAGATTCAGCAGGTAACATAGTAACAAGAAGGCTGGTGAGTAAAGTGAGAACTGGGGCATTTGGCAATACCTGAGCCTGTTGCTGAGCCTCTTGGCATTCTCAAGAGCAAGCAGCCCATGAATGGAGCTGTTTGAAGAGTTGTACATCTATGACCAGGGAAGACAAGTGATGGAAAATGTCTTAGAAAGGATGACTGTACAAGGCATCATGAGCAGGTGTCAGAGGCTCACATGGGATCATCACAGTTTTCAGCCAAGTTACTTGCAATCTCAGTCAGATATGTAAGAGTTTAGAAGAAATTCCAGGAGGTTCCCAATACGGTCGGCTCCTCACCACCAAGCAGGCCATGTCTTTTATGTACTTGTAGTATCAAAACTGAAAATACAGTGGTCATCACAGTGGGAGAGCACATCAGTGTCATGTCTTTAAATTTGTGTTATGGCAAAAAAAACCTAATAGTTATAATCATCAGTTGCAAAGAAGGTATTTCTCAGCAAGACAAACACTAGAAAGATAACAAATTATTGCCTCAATATTTTTAGAACTATGTTGAAAAATTACATAGGTTGCAAATAAATGGTACAAAAACTATTAGAGGAATTGCAGTAGAAAGTTAAGGAGCTCCATCTATTTTGGCAGGAAAAAACATTATATGGAATAAAATCAATTTCATAAGAGAAAATATTACATACAAAAATGTTGTTTAGATAAGTGAACTAAGGCATTACATGAACCAACAGCTGGAGGCTGAAGCCAAGCCAACCCACGCTGGAAGAGAAAAACACTGAAGTCTGCTAAGCAGAGCGGCAAATTGCTGCAGCAAGGGCTGGATTCTCTACCCACCTCATGGTATCTTCTATTTGGAAAAGCATTACTGGAAGCAACTTCTAAAGAAGTATATTATGAACAGCAAGAGTGATATATCAGAAATGTCCATTCTGGATGATAAACACTTAATCCTTTAATTGACCGTGATACTCAGTGCTCAAACCTTCACACACCAGGGGCTGGCAGGCTGGCACTGGATGTAGGATTTCTAGGGAAGGTGAGCAACTAATGCGGTCAGTGCTACCATGTTTTTGTCCCAGTCTTTCTGAATGTTGATGTTTTGTTTCATGGTCTGTTTGCTTGTCTGCTGACCAATTCACGGTAGTACCCAATTCTTGTTTTGTAAAATGTTCCAGCTTAGCTAGAAGATAACACTGACTTGCTTTATATAGGAATGCTTTCTGAGGCAAGTTTCTGCATCTCGCTGTTTATCAGAACCTATCATTCTTTATTCCGAACAAGATTTTCTTTTCATATTGCTGCTGTGAAATATTTACCAGTGTATGGCTTAGCAGTAGGCCCATGCCAGTGGTGTGATGGGACACAGCTAGTTCTTAACCCATGTCCTTTCTAAAATTGTGCTTTTCTTTACTGCTGTCATAATTTTCTCTCTGAGGCAGCTCAGCTGTTTCTTTCCAAGTTTTTGTAATTCCTTATGTGACTCAACCCACCTAAAATTCTTTACTTAAGACCAAGGAAGATTGTTTTTATATAATTGTAAATGCACAGTGAGATCATTAGTGAATATAGTTTCTGACCCTGGGTTCCCAGGATAATTTCCTATACCAGGACTAATTTCACAAACTCACCAAAGAGGCAAAATACTGCCAGCATTTTTGCATTAATGTTTTTATTGCTCTGCATTAAGACACTGAGGTTTTCTTGTGTCTTACACTGCGCAGTTTTACAGCCAAGTAACTGTCTGTAAAAGAGACCTAATTCATACCAAGCCCCATCAGACCCGATTCCCCTCGCATATACTTGAGCCTGAGGTAAAACCCCTGAATTCAGCCCCCAAGGAGAGATTCTCCAGGGGAAGATCATCTGTCACACCACAGCACCCAGTCACACATGTTGCTCTTACACTTTGGGTTTTCCCACACAAGGAAGTGCTCAGCCTTGGTCCTACCTTTGCTGTGGCACAGAGTCCCGGTGAAGGGCTGGTCCGAAGAGCAGGAGGGCATTCTGTGTCTTTGGAGCATTGGACTTACCCTCTGAGAAAGGGACCTTTTTTGGTACCTTGCCCAGCACACCGTTACCTTTGAAACAGGCACAGGTCTGTGGTGCTGAGAAAGCTCCCTACCTCTCACAAGGAGGGACACAGAGGAGAAGTGAGATCCCGTTGTCCCGAGCGAGATCCCTCGGTCTCTTGCCGTGAGGAGGGAAGGGCTGCTCTTTAGCTGACTGCTTTAATTTGGACACCAGCCACAGAGTGAGTCCTTTCCTCTACTGTGATTATTTGTTTATTGCTCAGGATAAATAAAAGTATAGACTATAAGTTACATTTCTTATTTTAAAGCCTCATTTTCTTGACCACCAACACAAAATTGGCTCTGATGTGGGAAGGAGCAACCATGAGGCAGAAGTCACAGCCACAGTGTTTCAGGCTGCACTGCAGTATGAAAAATGAATTTCCCAAACTCCCAAGAATACAGAGAAAGAAATTTGTTTAAATATGAATTTTAAACCTTGCACCTGGTGCAGAAAACATTGAAACATGATCATTAGGCACTGAAATATGATTTTGGTGAACAGCAGGCATTCAAAACAATTTCTAATACTTGGAATATAGAAATTGCATTTTGAAGAAAACAAAATAGAGTCAACGCTTTGTTTTAAATATGATGTTTTTCTGCTAAAATTAGTTTAAATATTTCCAGGTCTTCAAAATTCATAGTGTTCATTCTTTTCAGATTTCCCCCAATACTTTCGTAACCAATCAGCATTTGAAAACTGAGTAATATTATTTCCCTTGCATTTCCTATATTTTTTCTGCTTTATTACAGGTGCTTAAAAGTAAACAAAATGAGTCTCTTCTCACAGTGGTTGTGACCCATACCATGAAGCTGAACATTTCAGAGTTGATATTGAAATGAGAACTTACATCTTTGTTAAAAAAAATAATCTGCCTCCTATGTAACTCCTTTAAAATGAGCAGAGAAGGTGCATTCACCTATTTACTACTTTGCGTGTCGCACTCAGCAGAAAGCCAGGGAGTAAATCCAGTTTACCTTCACGATAATTTGTTGTTTTGACGTGACTTTGCCCCCGGCGTTGTTTTAGTTTCTATTAAATGCAAAAGCATCGCCGTTCCCGTGATTTGCAATGATTTAAAAGTTTCTGGGGAGAATCCTCCTCGGGAACAACTGGTTTTTCCTCCTTCGGTTTATCAGACCTCTCAATTCCTGTGGCTTTGGAGGTGGCATTTTCCGGCGGACGCCGGGCTTGGTGGAATTTGGATGGGGTCACCCAGATCCCTGCCTTTCCCGGAGCTCCCCTTCGCCCGGGCCAGGAGCGAGGGCCGGCGGGCGGCAGGGGCATCCTCCCCGGGGGCAGCCCCAGGCACAGGAGGCGCGTGGAACGCAGTGAAATAAATGAAATAAAACCAAAAGCAGCGGGAGATGGGTTGACCCGCTGGGTAAGCCCTCATCTTCCGCCGACCCCTGGTTCGCCCTGCACCCCGCCAGCCTCCTGGGTGGCCGGAGCTCCCTCCAGCCCACTGCTCCTGGGCAGTCCCGGCTGCGGAACCAGGGTCTCCCTGCTCCCTCCGCCTCTGCCACCCGCCGGGACCGGGGCTGGAATCCCCCGGCGGCACGGGAGCCCCTCCAGTCCCGGCGTGTTTACGGGAGGGAGCCAAGCTATAGGAAGGGCGGAAGGCAGGGAAAGAAGGCAGGGAGGGGGTGTCAGCTCAGCCCAGCGCGGCCTCATCCCCCCTCACTCCTCCCACCAGTGCGTGGTGCCTCTTAACCCCCGGGAGCCTCCCTCCCCCGAAGCATTACTCCACTTTGCAGAACACGAGTTGATGAGGAAAAAAATACTTCTCGGCCGCGGCCAGCCATGAGCTGTCTGGATGTTATGTACCAAGTGTACGGTCCTTCCCAGCCCTACTTCGCAGCAGCCTACAGCCCCTACCACCAGGTACGTGCAGGGGACAGCGGTGAAGAGGCAGAAGGTGGGAGGGGTATCGTCTGGAGGATGGCCATCTGGGGCCTCACCAAAGGGAAAAAGGGAAAAGGAGAAGGGGAGGGGAAAGGAGGGGCGGGAGGGGGGGAGATCTGGGAGCCTGCGATGGTGAGCGGAGCAGAACCGCATCTCACCTTGGCGCGGGGCTCGGCCGGGTACGTACGCCGGCGGCAAACGACGGACTTCGGGATGCCTTTGGAGAGAGGGGACGATTTTAACCCTCAGAAGGCTTTTTAGGGGGTTTGTTTGCTTGTTTGTTTGTTTTTTAAATGCTTGCTTGTTTGTTTTCTTTGCCGGGACGGGCTACTTCCGAGCGCGGCGAGTTGAGGTGGCGATGTGTGTGGGGACCGTCGGGGGCTGCGAGGCCGGGCTTCCCGGGACATCCCTCACCCCGGCGCGCCGTCATCCCGGTGGAAGCCGCTCGGTGCAGAGATTTTGCAGCCGCCTCGGAGGGGTGCTCCGGAGTTGCGCTCTGGAAGCGGGATAGGCGAGAGAGACTCGAGGTTGCGGGGTTTTCCCGGTTTGGCGATAGCGGAGGAAATCGCGGCCGCGAAGGGGAGCAAGGGGCTACAGGATGCTCCCGTGTCCCGGGGCGCTCTCGGCGGCGGCGGGACCCCGGGACGTTCCCCGGGCTCCCCGGGCTGCCGGCGGGACCCGCGGGTGCTTGGTGAGCTGCAGGCACGTCCCCGCTGGCTGCAGCTCGGCCCGGGAGGGCGGGGGTATCAGCTGATGCCGAGGGCTCAAGGAAAGGATCGCTCCGGCCGCGGGGATGTCCGGCCACGCACGGCCCGCTCTGCGCGGGATCTGCTGGGCCGGGACGGCACGGTCCCGCGTGGGTCAGGCTCGGCTCCCCCAGCTGCACCTGCTGCGCACCGCTTTCCTTTCAACCCCGCTGCGTTCCCAGGTTTTCCCTCGCCCTTACCCCTTCCAGAAATTAATTCCTTCCTCCCCCAGCATAACGAAAAAGGGGATGGATGTAGAGAACGGCGCCTCGGGCCCGAGGCGGGTGCAGCCCCCGCCGTGCGGCGGTCCCTGTGCCCCCTCCAGCGCCCGGCAGCGGGGCCCAGGAGCCGTCACAAATAGCAGATAATGCTTTTCCCCACCTTGCCTTCCCTCCCACCACCCTCTCAACCCCGGCTTATGACATTATTAAGGGGTATGATCATTACCTCAATGGCCGAACAGGGAGCCAAGAGGAAAGGCGGTCGTCGCGACGAGTGACATTATCAAATATACCGCGTGTCTTGGCCCAAGACTCTGCCCCGTCCTCTCGGTTCTTCCCTCGCCGACCGCCCCAAGGCTCTGCTGGCAGCGGCCAAGCCCGGGCTACGCGTCCCAGCGCTTATTGCTAAGAAACTCTCAGCAGCTGCCGACACGCTAACGCGCATGAAGACGGGAAACATCCGGAAAACTTCACACTCGGCGGAATACAATAAAAGGAGATTAATCTTGCAGCAAATACCTGGAGCTTCTTGGTGCCCAGGGAAATGCTGAGTTTTGCCCTGAAGTGTGTTTGAGACCGTCAGTCTTTTTTCCCCTCTCTTTGCTTCTAACCTCGCCGCTGTGAGTTACAGGACACCCTTTGCACCAGACAGACTCTCGGAGCCGGGCACCGAGGGGCTCTCGCGTTCTCCCAGCTACCGGCGCTGCTCCGTGGGTGCTCGGCCGTCGTTCGCCCGTGCCCCCGCATTGCAGCCCCTTGGCGGCCGCTGTCCGCTCCGAAGCCAGCTCTGCAAAGAGCCTTTTTTGGGGGGCTTGGTGCGGGGGACCCGGCAGTGTGACCCCCGCCCGGCCGCGCCTTCCCCACCCGGCGACCCTCTTGCTCCATCCCGTTCGGCACCCGTGGGTTTCGGTCCCCCGGCCCTCTTTGCAGTCCCTTCGCTGTCTCCGGACTAGAGAGTGCGATATGGGGGTGTGGGGATTGTGGTGTGTGCTGAGGGAACGGTGGGCAGCCGAGGAGCAGGCTTTGGCATCCTCTCGGGAAGACCGCGGGAGAGGGCTCGGCGCTGCACAGGGATGGCACAGGGCGGGCCAGCGCACCTTGGTGTGCTGCTGACCGGCTCCGTTTTCTTTCCTTCCCTGCAGAAACTCGCCTTTTGCTCCAAAATGCAGGAAGCCCCGGAGAGCGGCAGCAGCGCCAGCGCCGGCAGCTCCTTCTCTAGCCACGCCGCGGCCAGCATCAAGGAGGAGGACTGCAGCCCCGAGAAGGAGCGACCTCCCGAGGCCGAGTACATCAGCTCCCGCTGCGTCCTCTTCACCTACTTCCAGGGGGACATCAGCGCCGTGGTGGATGAGCACTTCAGCCGGGCGCTCAGCCAGCCCAGCAGCTTCTCCCTGGGCAGCGCGAAGGCGGCGCGGAACGCGGGCTCCTGGCGGGGTGAGCGCCCAGCACCGGGGGCGCGGGGGATGCGGGGGATGCTGGGGATTCGGGGGATGCTGGGGATGCGGGGGATTCGGGGGATGCGGGGGATGCTGGCCCCCTCTGGGCCGGCACCTCGTCCCCGCCTCGGTTCTGCATCCAGCTCCCTCCTCCTTCCCACCAGTGGCTGGTCCGGCGGGCATCCCCTGGGATCCGAGGCTAGGAGCTGCCAGCTGTTTGGCTCTTTTAGGGTAAAAAGGAAAGAAAAAATTCCTTCAGATTATGCAGAGGGGCATGGCCCAGTGGGAAAGCTGCCTGAGAGGCGGTTGGGGGAAGCAAGTTGTCTTTTCACTGCAGGTGCTTTACCTGGAGAGGGCTACAGCACAACTGGCCACGGAGTGACTCCCAAACTGTGACTGTGACCAGTGTATTCCCTCTTGATCCTAGCTTTCAGTTTAGAGTAGTCATAGTGATGGGAGCAAAGTAAAAAGCAAAAGTGGGAACAATCTGATCTGCTTTCCACCTCTAAAAGAAAATGATTGTGTGTGTCCATGTATCTTGCCCTGTGTGTATCACCACCCTGATTGTTGCTGGAGTGCTGACAAGGACTCCTAACTTTCGGAAAACAAGGGCTTGCAGACCTGGCCATGGCCATGTGCTCTCAAGGCCAAGGCCATGGCTTATGCACAGCTCTCTGTATCCACGCCTGATTCACACTGGACAGGCCCACGAGAGTAGTCAGGGCAGAGGGGAATAATCTTCTCCACACTCGGTCTGCCAGAGAGTTAAGGCTGGCACTTCCTTGTGGGCAGTCTTAGCAACCCTCCCTCACAGGGCCACCTGCTCAGCCAGGGCTGGTTTCCCAGACCTTGCACGGATTGCTGTCTGTAGTGTCCAAGAATATTTCACGGGTGAGAGATACTCAGTGCTGGAATTGATGGCAGTGGAGGAGGTTTTTTTGCTCATCATGAACTGCTTCCCCTTCTCCTAAGCAATGCCAAGGCTCAGAGCTGACATACTTCCCTGGCAAGGAAGTATTAGGAACATAGTTCTATTTCTTTTGAGAACAGTGTGCATTCCCAATTAATGATACATAACATCTATCTGTGATATTAATAATCACCAGTCCATCTTGCATGTTGCTAACTGGGCTAAGAAAATTTAGGGTCTTTGTCTTTGCCCTGCCAATCTCCAAAGTTCTGCTGAGGGCTTCCCAAACAGGCTGACAATATACCTAAGAAACATATGGCTGTAATAGATGGAGAATTGCCCCAGATATTTGAGTAATTCAAACTTGCCTTTAGTCACATCTCTCACAGTTCCTGCCCACTTTGCTACTGCACTGAGGCAGCAGCTTCTTTCCAGGAAACATTGGGCATAAATGTTTAGACAAGGAGATTATCACAAAAACAAACAAGAAAAACCCAAACCTGAAAATTTAAGTGGTTGGTGTATAGTAGCCCTCAGTTTCCACTACTGAAGGAAAGAGATATTTCTCTTGCCTTAGGTAACAACATTTTGCCCATCTACGTAGTAAGAAAAAGCTGGAGGACATACTTGCAGCTTCATGGATAAGCCATAGGACAGGTGTGTTGTGTTTAATCGGAGAGGAATTCATATTTATTTGGAGCAAGTTCTTATCCTTGCCAGTTTTTCATGGAATAAAGGGAATGAAAGGACTGGTTTGGATGGATCAGGAAGGGACAAAATCCTGGGGAAAGGAGATCAAGTCTTCTGGGGTGTGCTCATTGCTGACCTTCTTTCCCACTTCTTTCACTCAGATGGATCCTTCCCAATGAGCCAGCGCATCTTCCCGCCGTCCTTCTGGAACAGCACGTACCAGCCCTCCTCAGTGCCGGCCAGCCTGAGCAGCCCCCTGGCAGCTGCGGCCCACAGCGAGCTGCCCTTCGCCGCCGCCACCGACCCCTACGCGCCCGCCTCCCTGCACGGCCACCTGCACCAGGGCGGCCCCGAGCCCTGGCACCATGCCCACCATCACCACCACCACCACCACCACCACCACCCCTACATCGGCACACAGAGCAGCGCCTACCCCCGCCCCGCCGCCATGCACGAGGTCTACGGGCCCCACTTCGACCCCCGCTACGGCTCGCTCCTGGTGCCCACGGCCTCTGTCAGGCCCCACCGCCTCACGCCCGCCTCTGTGCCCGCACCCGTCAGCCCCCCCTGCGAACTGGGCAAGAGTGAAGCGGGCGCTGCTGCGGCCTGGACGACGCCGGGCCCCTTCCCCAATGCAACAGGAGACATGGCACAGAGCATCGGCCTCAATGTGGACACAGGTAATGAGCTGCCCTTGGCCCCTCCAGCTCCCCTGGCTCAGCTGCAACCCTGCTCCCTATTCCACACCATCCTTAGCAGTAGGGAAGGACTCGAGGGGGTGGCTGAGGTTCTGCTGTAGGGGAATGAAGTTCATGTGTGACTCCTGAGCTCTGCCCTGAGTGCTCTTCTTGGGGCTCTCAGGCCAGGCAAGTGAAGAACGGAGAGGAAGGATGAGACAGGCCAACACATCGCATCTCCACAACATTATTTGAATTTCTGATGCCCTCAAACATTCCCTGAGGCTACAGGTTGCTTTGAGGTACCTTTGTCCTTGCCCTGGTCTTGTTCCTGCATTCAGCAGTGAGAGCTAGGAGTAGAATGGAGCCGCCCCAAAGGTCACTCCTTGGCCCCATCCATGTGCTGCCCTGAGGGGTCATTTCTAGACACCATGCAGGTTCATGAACTAGCTCCTCTCCTTAATTATCTTCTCCTTCCAGTTTTTGAGATGAAAGCACAATTGCATTTGGTGAGACAAAAGGCAATGGTCTTGCCCTGGTGGTGCCTGTTGCAGTGCCTGGAACCAAGGTGTGGTTGTAGTGCTGACAAAAATGGGTGCGCAAGCACAGTCGGCAGTGACAGATCCTGAGTCAGTGGTTGTGAAGGGAAGGAAAGTCTGCTCCATGCTGGTTTCGTTATTGCAGCCACTAATGGCTCCTTATGGTGTCTTCACCTTAAAGAGGAGAGACTTTCTCCAGTCTTGGAGAGAGCTTGGGCTCCTCCTCTTGTTTGAGCTTGGGCTCTTCTCCTTGTTTCACAGCCTTCTGGGGCTCTGGACTTTAGACTGATCTCACCTGGAAAGAAATGCAATTTGTTTTCCTCTGTTCTTAAATGCCTGTACCTATTGTTCTTCTTCCTTTTTTTTTTCTTCTTCTCTCCATTCTCAGGTTTGCAATCTCAGGATAAAAGCAAGGATCTGTACTGGTTTTAGAGCTGTCCTTCACTCTTCTTCCCCTGGCTCTCCCCTGTAGCTCTCTACCCGTTAGACATGGTGGCATTCAGAGCTGAAATCGGGTCAGTTTGTAACAGCTTCTGGTCTTGGTTTGCAGCTCGCCGTTACTCCTTCTGTGGTGGATCCCTTCTGAGCTGATGTGCTGACTCAAAGACTCTCAGATCCCCCCTTGCCCTTTTCCAAGCCCACCGTGACCCTGCTGCTTGGGGAAAGACAACAGGATTTAAAAGGACCTGGCATTGCAAGGGTGATACTTTAGACTTATTTCGGAGAGGAAAGTCATTCTGTTGCAAGAAGAGAGCCAAAGACATTGAACTTCTATTTAAGCAGACCCCACACCCAGACCTGCAGCCAGACTACTCTGAAAGAGTCAAATGACATCGTGGATGGTGATGCAAAACCACTGGCCTTCACACAGGCAACAGAGGAAATTCTGGGGGTTTTTTAGTGGTGTGAATATTTTTTTATGGCAGTGAAAGTTATTTCTTGAATGCAACCATGGGAAAGATACTCAGCTGTTTTGAACTGGATTTTTATTTTGCATTATAGAAAAGTAAAAGGAGAAGAAACTGGAACTCATGAACTTTTTCGGACTGTCAAGGAACTGGTCAGATTTTTCAGCTTTGTGGTTGTGAGTGGCAAGTGTCTGACTGGGGCCACCTGCCCTGCACTTACAGATATGCAGCTGTTCCCCTCACAACTGCTTAAATCCCAGAAAGACGAAAACCAAGGTGGCACTTCTCAGACTTTGGCACACTGCATTGGCTGTATAACAGTTGTTTGGTTGGGGGTGGGGTTGCTTGTTTGGTTTTGGTTGGGTTTTTTTTGTGTTTTCTTTTTGTTTTTTATTTTTTTTTTTTTTTTTTTTTTTTTTGTTTTTGTTTTTTTTGTTTTTACAATAAACATTTTCTGGTGAAAGTAAGTTTTACCCTCTTAAAGCAGGAGGAGAGAGGAATCCAATGAAGAATGGCTTACCTCCAACCCAAGAGCCTTTAAAGGGAACACCAGCACAAAAAGCACTTGGTGGACATAAGTGCTGAGTTGCCTCTAACACTTGCCTTTGTCTACTTGTTGCTGTCATTTTGCCACTTTACTAGTTGTTTTGTTTGGGGTTTTTTGAAAGGGGCAAATAGGTATTTAACAGTAGCAAAGCTGTATTAAAGGTATCTCCTTCATTCATCATGTGTACTTTAATGAAGAATTAAAGCTAAATAAGAGAAATGAGGCAAACTGAAAACTTCAGGGTGAATCAGAAACCATATCTCTCATGTGGATGAAGTGAGTTATTTTATTATTTTGCATGAAAGATAAATAGAAATCCTAACAGCTGAAAATATTTTCTTGGTGAGTAAAATACACAGAGATAAATACAAAATATAAGAAAATATGAGACCATTGCAGTGCTACATTTTAGAGTATGGTGTGGCTGTCAGATTGGTTAAAGTAAGGGAGCTGGTCCATATTACTTCGGCTAACAGAGGGGACTGTGGCATATAGAACTGCTGTTGAGGTGGTAAATTAAAGTGTTACTACCAGGTGATGAATAATTAATGAAACAGGGCAGAAATGGCACTTACCATGTACCTAAAAGCTGACTTTTTTTATAGACAAATATCTGTTCCCAACACTCCTGTGTTTTGTGTTTTTTTCTGTTTTGTTTCTTTTTTCCTTAATGTATTGTCTTTGAAGCTGACAAATTTTAAAGCATATAGTAGGAAATTCCTAATATTACCCCCTGACACTGGGAGAAGCAGTAGAAAACGAACATTTGTTCTGAGATCAGAGCTTTTACCTTTCAAACTCTCACAAAATTTGGCATAATGTTCACCCTGTGTCAGGAGTGGAGTTATGAATAACCTGAACTTGCTTCTCCTAGGTTTGGTGATAACTCAATTTCTGGGAAAGAATAGGAATCCTAGCAGAAAGAGTTTGACAAAGCAGTGTGAGTACATACTGTGAGAAGCTGACCAGGAGCAGATCCAGCCAGAGCTTAACAAATGGCAGGGGGAGCTTGCCGTGGTTCCCTCAGCCAGACAAACCAATGGGTATTTTTCCCTCAGCCTCCAAATATCCAGAGCCCAGACAAGCTGCGAAGGGCAAGGGAATGACTCCAGAATTTACACTATTTATTAAACCAAAAGCATTCCAAGGTGTTTATCAAGGAAGAAGGCACCTGCTTTTTGAAGCAGAAAAGTAATTAAAAGCACTGGTTTGACTGCAGAAATTTTAAGTTAGCAGGATCATTTTGTGAGCATTTTCCTGAGGGCTTTCTCAGGCTGTTTTTTAAGTTTGTTTTATTTTTAAAGGTAAATCTGAGTCTGTGATTGGTCGTGCTTCACCACAATTATTTCTTTTTTCTTTCCTTTTTTCTCCCCTCTCCTCTGCAAATCTTGACAAGGAGGGCTAAGTGACGCAGCCCAAATACATTTGGAAATATTCATGTAAGCATAAATGAGTCATTTGCTACATTGCCATTTGCAATCCATTTTGACTGTGAATATATTCAAGCATGAGAATTTATCCAATGAATCCATGAATATTGGTTTTGCCATTTGTTCTGTGAGTACATTTTTTACTGCTTTATCATGAAAACATCTAAACACAAAAGCCAAGACAGTGGCTCATGGTGCTAAAAGTACAAACAACTTTTTAAAAACAGTCCTACTCTGGGTGGACTGCAGCCTGAAAGCACACATGCCCTGTTTTGGCTAATCCTTGCAGTTTTGCTCGCTCTGTGTTATTCAGACTCCTGAAGGAGCACCAACCTTTAAGGTTTGGCCATTAGTCTTTGCAGGACTGGGGCCACAGCTCCTAATGCAGTAAGAGTGCACATGACCTCCATGCCATTTCTCAAGCCTGTTTCATTCCTCTTTGCATCATAGGTCACTACTCCCTTAGTCATGAATGCTTGTAGAAAATCTGGAATTACAAAAGAAACCCTTCTTAGATGTTACGTAAATATTACCTGTCACATGCTTGTCACACACTGAAGGGGATGTGAGTCCCCAACTCTGCAGCCTGGACAGCAGATCCTCCTGCTGTCCCCTTCTGAATGTCATGCACCCCACTGTGCTCTCTAGCTGCCCACCTGACAAACAGAGTAGCCCAGCTGGGATGGACAAACAGACACAAACAGCTTCAGACTCATTCGTGCAGAGTCCAGTGAAGAAGGCAGAGGGAAAGAATCTGCTGCAGAGCATGGACACAGCAAGGGTACCTGCTGCTGCCCAGTAACCTCCACAGGGAGTTTCCAAAATGAGCTCTGGATGTATTCACTACAGGTATTTAATTCCCTTTATGAAAATAGCTGAAAATCAGCAAAGCATGAAGGAGTATACTGTTTTGATTATCTCTGAGGTTAAAAGTGATCTGTCAAGGGAAGGATGGAGGTGGGGATAGAGCGTGGCATTTGTGGGAGCAGTCTCCACTTCATTTTAATGAGGTCTTTGCTTCAGTACTGCTGCAGTCACAAGAGTAAAGCATGAAACTCTTGAATGTGTATGTGTGCCTCTACACTTAGAGTCTAATGTTGGAGAGCTTTAGGGTAGTGTTGCTTATTTCTTACCTACTTTCCCAGTGTGTCTTCCATAGGAGCCCCCAGCAGAGGAGGAGGAAGGGAGGGAACAGAGGGTGAAAGAGAGGCTGAATAATCCCTTTTGCGTCCCCTAGACTGTGTGCTGCTGCCGCTGGGGAAATGTATCTGCTCTGTCTCCTCCTTGGGTCAGGAGCTGCCGACCCTTCTCGCCTTCCCTTTGAAGTCATATTTAGGCTCACAAGACAAGCTCTAGCTAGGGCTTAAATGTTGGGCCCTTCTTGGAAGGGAGGAAAATGCTGCTGGTGGCTTTGGATGCAACAGCGTTCTCTAAATGACAGTTGCTGTGCATCTTTTTCTGGGCAAGTGTTGTAATTAACGTGCCCTTTTGATTACAGAAGGATGAACCAGCTCCTGTGGAGGATTGTAGTGTCTTGGCTGTCTTCCCGGGCCTGCCACCCAGAGGAGCAGTTGCAGCAGGGAAAGGAGAGAGTCCTATGGTTATTTTCAGGAGTGAGACACTGATTTTGTATGCTAGGCAATTTTGCATAGGGAAATGCAAGTAGCAAGATCATTTTAAAAAAAAGGAATAGCCGAAAAAGAAAACAGAAGAAAAAGAAAAAGAAGAAGAAAAAGAAGAAGAAAAAGAAGAAGAAAAAGAAGAAGAAAAAGAAAAAGAAAAAGAAAAAGAAAAAGAAAAAGAAAAAGAAAAAGAAAAAGAAAAAGAAAAAGAAAAAGAAAAAGAAAAAGAAAAAGAAAAAGAAAAAGAAAAAGAAAAAGAAAAAGGAAAAAAAAAGAGAAAAAAAGTTTTCCTTCAGTCATTTCCGAAGCTTTGGGACTATAGCTTAGGGAACCATGCTGTTAATTTAGTTGCCAGCATAGTAACACTATTATCTAATCTGAATATAGTGACAAGCTACTCAGCCTGGGTTCTTCATGTCCATTTCTAGTCTTAAAGGAGGAGTTACTTTAGCAGTGCACTTTCTACTGCCTCCTTAGCCAGGTATAACCCAGGAATAATGTGCATCAAAGCTGTAAGTGCAAATTGCAGCAGAGAGGCCCTGGGGCGCTTTGTCCCATCCTCCTGCCCCTGCCCTCTCTGCATCAGGTCCCCCAAGAGATAGGGAAGGTGCTGGAAGAGCCTGCTCAGGAGTGCGAGAGTGTAGGAGTGCAGGGATGCAGAGAACTCAAATGCAGATGTGCAGGTGTGCAGGGTGCAAGACTGTAGGAGTGTAAGAGTGCAGGGATGCAGGGTGCAGGGGTGCAGGGTACAGGAGTGTAGGCATGCAGCTGTGCAGGGGTGCAGAGGTGCAGGAGCACTGGGCTGCAGGGTGCAGCTGTGCATTCTCCTGGCCCCCAGTCTCATGCATGGGCACTTCATTTGTCGGCTGCAGCCCACAAAAGCACAGGCTGGCCAAAGACAGGAGCATTTCATTAGGTATGTGCCAGTTGCTTATTCATCCATGGTAAAGGCAGGGTAATAAACGCCTGGCAGGCGTGCTGTCCCATTAGGAGATATAATAGCACATTGGATATTACTGAGGGTACTCCATCTCCCTGTGGCATGGCACATTTCCTTCTACCCTACCTGGCCTGGGTACAGCTGCAAGGCGCTCCTCCTCCCTCATCATACCCACCTCAACTTCTTGACTTCTTCTATCCTTGACTTCTATCCTCAGCCTGAGCCCTGAATCTCATTTCCTCTCTGTTCTCCTGCCTCACCCAGGCTCTTCCCTCCAGCACTTAGTACTCTGGCCCCGCACCACAGCAGCAAGGAGCAAAGAAACAGTGTGAGGAGGGACACAAACTTTCCTGCCAAAGTTGTTTGCATGGAGTCAGTATTTACATGATGAACAGAGTTGGACAAACATGGGCCTTTTCAGGAAAAGCAAGTGCAATTGGTCTCAATCCTGCAGTGAACCTCTGTGGCAGGAACCAACCCTAACCCCTGATTGTGACCCAGTGGAAAAACTCATTTTTTCCAGAAGCTGGGTTCTAAAGAACTGTGACAGCCCCAGTTGCACAGAGACACAAATGATTATTTTTTCTTGACAGACCTACACAGCTCCCTCCTTGTATTTAACTGCAGTCCAAGTGAGCTGGATCAGGAAAGCGACACTTGATAGCTGCTGTTTCCGTGGTTGAAATATTTGTGAAGTTAACGCATAATCTGAAAGCAGAAGCTAATAAATTATAGGGTGCTAATTGGGGCCGGAGTGGAGCCGTCAATCATATTATCCTAAATACACAGAGACCCTCATAACCTAAAAAGGCAAGAAAGCCTCCAGGAACAGCTCCCAGTTGTCACTAGCCATGACCTCCACTTCAGTGAGTGCACAGAGAGTCAAGGCAGAGAGTTTATTCTGCTAAGAAAATGCAAATCCTGTATTTAAGACAGCACTTTTATTTGATTTTGTTTACACTCCTTGGGAGTGTATTTCCCAGAGAATATTATTGTTTTCATTTGCCACTTAACTTGACACTTATGCCTTAAAAAAAAAAAAAGTAGATCAGATAAGAATTTGCAATTTTTATATTTGTTTAGTCCTTAGAGTAACAATCATAAGACAATTCACAGTCCAACCTCCTTGCACATAGGCTAGTTTTTTAAAAGCCATCCTATAACTCATATATCTTTTATTGCTTCCCATGCCCCAGTAACATATATTTAAGTCCTGCGCTTAGGACCTGCAGGACACTGTGATCTGAGCCAAAACACAGCTGTGCAGACACGGTAACTACAGGGTGTTTGCAGCTATAGTCACTATGTCACTACTTTTTCTTGTATTGCTTCCATCAAGATTGATTATTTTACTCACAATATAAAACTAAATCAAAGAATTCTAAAGAGATTTTTAGTTACATTTTTCCCCAGAAATTTATTTCTGTTTGTAGATAGGTAGGCATCCCAGAAAGCATTCCCTGGAGAAACTGTCTGAATGGATCAGATCACCTTGAGGGCCATCACACAGCACATGCAGGACAATCAGGGGATCAGGCTCAGGCTTACAAAAGGCAGGTCTTGCTTGACTAACCTGATCTCCTTCTATGGCAAGATGCCCCACTCAGTGGATGAGGAAAAGACTTTGGATGTTTTTTATCCGGGCTTCAGCAAAGCCTTTTACACTGTTTCCCACAGCATTCTCCTGAAGAGTCTGGCTGCTCATGGCTTGGCCAGGGTTTTACCCAGCTTGGTGGTGAAAAGCTGGCTGGATGGCTGGGCCTAGGGAGCAGGGGTCAGTGGGGTTACATCCAGTGGGCAGCAGACACAAGTGGTGTCCCCCAGGGCTCAGTATTGGGTCCAGACCTGTTTAATATCTTTATCAGTGATATGAACAAGGGAATTGAGTGTTGCCTCAGTCACTTTGCAGGTAATACCAAGCTGGGCAGGAATGTTGATCTGTTGGAGGGCAGGAAGGCTCTGTGGAGGGATCTGGACAGGCCGGATCCATGGGCCAAGGCCAGTGGGACGAGGTTCAAGAAGGCCAAGTGGCATGGCCTGCCTTTGGGTCACAACAACCCCAGACAGCACTACAGGCTGGGGGAAGAATGGCTGGAAAACTGCCCAGAGGAAAAGGACCTGGGAGTGCTGGTTGGCATCCAACTGAGCATGATCCAGCTGTGCTCAGGTGGCCAAGAAGGCCAATGGCATTCTGGCTTGTGTCAGAAATTGTGTGGCCAGCAGCACCAGGGAAGAGATTGTCCCTCTGTACCCAGCACTGGTGAGGCCACACCTGGAATCCTACCTCCAGTTCTGGGCCCCTCAAAACAAGAAGGACATTAAAGTGCTGGAGCATGACCAGAGACGGGCAACAGAGCTGGTGAAGGGTCTGGAGCGCAAGTCTTATAAGAAGCAGCTGAGGGAACTGGGATTGCTTAGACTGGAGAAAAGGAGACTCAGAGGAGACTTTATCACTCTCTACAACTGCCTGCAAGGAAGCTGTAGTGAAGTGCCAGGCAACAAGTAGCAGGACAAGGGGACATATTTCAAGCTGTGCAAGAGGAGGTTCAGGTTGGCTATTAGGAAGAATTTCTTCATGGAAAGGGTTGTCAAGCACTGGAATGGATTGTTGAGATGGCAGAGTCACTGTCCCTGGAAGTGTCCAAAAAAATGACTGGACATGGTAGTTAGTGCTATGGTTTAGTTGACAAAGTGGTGATTGGTCAAAAGTTGGACTTCATTGTAGGGGGATAGAATATAAGTAAATAAAGGTAGTATAGAAAGTAACCTCACCCCCTACAGAGTTGCAGCTGGTTAATTATTAAAGCTTAGGAGCCAGCCTGATTTTAACAGGCCACAGCTGTAGCCAATCAGCAGAGTGTTATAAAAGAGTGGATTGGTTGGCAGAGAGGAACTGGAGTCGGTTGGCTGATGTGAGAAGAAGGAAGAGGCAGTGTCTAGAGGAGTTGCCTACAAGAAACATCAAGGAGGTATGAAACTCTAGCGATATGGAACCCTTGCAATGACAATAGAATTGTTGCACTATAATGGCAACACGTCATGATTTTGGAGATAATTTCCAACCTTGATTCTGAGAGTCTGTGAAAGGCATCAGAGCTGGTGAAGGGTCTTGAGCACAAATCTTATATGAAGCAGCTGAAGGAACTGGGGTTGCTTTGCCTTGAGAAAAGGAGGTTCAAGAGTAACCTTATCGCTCTTTGTGACTACCTGAAAGGAGGTTGTAAGAAGGTGGAGGTCTGTTTCTTCTCCTTAGTAACAAGTGACAGAATGAGAGGAAATAGCCTCAAGTTGCACCAGGGGAGGTTTAGTTGGGTTTTATGGGACATTTCTTCTCCAAAAAAGCTATCAAGCATTGGAACAGGCTGCCCAGGGAACTGATGGCCTCACCATCCCTGGAAGTACTTAAAAGACTTGTAGATGTGGTGCTCAGAGACATGGTGCATTTGGAAGTGCTGGGTTGATGGTTGAAATTAATGATCTTAGAAGTCTTTTCCAACCTAAATGATTCTATTCTATTCCAGAAAGAAAATCCGGCTATGTCAACAAAATTACAAAAGGAATTGAAATCCAAACAGGGAGTGGTTATTTTACAACTCTGTTCTTACAGTGAAAGATAGAAGGCAGTGATGAACAGCCTCCAAACTGAAGATGTCATACAAAGAAGTTAACACATCATAAAAAAGGTTATTTATACAGCAGTATCAGTTATCTCAGCAGCAATAATAGAAATATTTTTGGCATCTTCACTTGGCTTTGATACCCTGTGTTTCTGGCTATTTTTTAGAGTTAAAACATAATCAGTTAGAGTTGCTAAGTGTCATTATAAATAGAGCCATGATTGTTTGAAAAATCCAGCTGATCTGCAAGCTTCTGCAACTAGAAGTGTGTGTGTAACAAAGATTTTCAAGAATTAAATGAAACTGAGTTAGAATTTTTTAACAATTAGCAGACCTGCCAGCCTATCTTACAGACGTTATTTTCTGCAACATCCTTTTTCAGGTCTAGCTGAATAATATCAACTTTGTGTAGAAAGAGGTAAATTTGAACCTAAAGCTTACCTTCACCATTAAAATGCATAGTCCTAAACCCAAATTAAAGAGGATCAGTTTCACCTGGTTATGCTCAGTAAAGCCACACCTGAGGACTTAAATCATCACAGACAGCATGCCACAGATGGCAAAGAAAATTTTTAAAAAAGAGGAAATTAACTGGAGACATCAGCCAAGTCAAATAGATGGTAAAACTTTCTTTGCTGAAAACAATCGTGGAAAGAAAGACTAACAGAAAAAAGCTTGTGTTAGCTACACAATCTTCTGCTTTTCTGGTGGTCTTTTTTAAGTCTCCCAAATCCTGTGATGATGCCATTGAATGAATGAGAGTAAAGTCTCCTAGAGAAGATGAGGCCTGAATGTTAAATACAAAAAAGGCAAAGAAATCATGTTGACACCCCAAGTTTTTCTGTCTAATGTGATAAAACCAAGGATGTCTTTTGCCTTTCATATCTCAACAAATCATCTTTTCAAGCTGTATAAATTTTCCCTACAGAGCTCTTGACAGCCATGTTCCCATACCTTATGTCACTGGGCACTCCCACTGTGGCACATGGGAATCAGAGAATGATCCTGCTGGAGCCTGGCATATCTCTCAGCTACAAGGACATTTCCATAATTTTATCTTTGATCTAATAAGAACTCAATATTCTTGTCATAAAACATTGTTTTTCTTTCATAGTATCCTGATCATGGATCCCAAATAGAAAGCATGAGGTACACAGGTTTTGGATAGCTCTGGTCGTCAGTATGTACCAGCTCAAAAGCTCTTGCAATCAACCCTGAAAAACAGAAATGCACTGATGGCTGAGTGCTACCACCTGCTGTAGGCCTAAAAAGAGAAGACTGAAAATTCTGCCTTAGTAAATCAGTAACATCTGCCATGACCCTTCACATTTACAAAAGAATTTGCGAACATTAATTAATCATCACAGCATTTGTGTTGGGTTGCAGAAAATTCTAATTACAGGCAGAAGTAGAATATTTTTCACCTTTTCAAATGCACGTCAAAGACAAACCAGCTACAGACACACGATATATCCATGTCTATCCAAGCACAGCTCAGAGTTCAGCCATGGCCATTTGGGAGCCCAGCACTTGTGGGTTGTGTGTGTGGCACCATTTGTGCAGCATGATCAGCATTGCTGCTCAGTGTTTGTGCTGGCATCAAGGAACACCAAAGAGCCTGAGACAGGAACTGGCCATGGCCCAGAGACTCACCTGGGGCATCTCCTGGTGATCAGATCATCCCATCTCAGTGCCTGAGAGCACGTCTCTTCTCCCCAGCAGCTTAGGGACTGTACTGGCTTGGAGTTTATTCACAGCAGGTCATCTTGTGTTATATATTAGATTTGCAGTCAAAACAGTACTGATAACACAGTAATATTTTAGATATTGCTGAAAAGTGTCTGCACAGAATCAAAGCCTTCTCTGCTTCTCACTCTGTGCCCCTTCCCCAGTGAAGAGACTGAAGGTGCACAAGACATTGGGAGGGGACACAACCAGGCAGATGACTCAAATTAACCAAAGAGAGATTGCATGCCATGAAATGTCATGCTCAGCAATAAAATGGAGGAGACTTAAAGAAATGAATCCTCTTTTTTTTTTTTTTTTTTTTTTTAGGAACTGGCTGGGCATAGGTCTACCTGTCTCAGGACAAATTTAAGCTAAATACTTGGAGACAGATTTTATACTGCTGTACATCAGCTTAGCTGAGCATATCTAACCTGATTTACAGCATGGTCCACATGCCTTATACTACCCTTATCTCACATATAATCTTTCTGATAAACATTTATTTTCTTTAAATGATGTTATCATCTTTAAATCCATCTATATTTACTTAAAATCTGTAGCCATGGAAGTCAAGACATTTGAACTCAAGGGTTTCTTGACTCTTTCCCTTGATCTGTGATAGGAGGAGGTAAAAATAGAGGTAAACACAGGCCAGGTAGTACCCATTTCCCTGCCCAAGAGAGAATGTGTTTTAAGAGGTCTTTCATTCTCATTCCTACTCTGTCAAAAAGCAGCATGAAAACTGCAATCAGACCTGTCTGCTGGAAGGCAAGAGGTGACCTCCTGATAGTGACTAAGTGTTGCTGAGAAAGACATGAATAATCTAGAAGAGTTTGAATGAAGAGAGGAAGCAATGCCCCAATAAGACAGAGAAGATGAAATCATAAAGATGTGTAAGGAGAAGGGTGATACAGAAGTATGAGGGATTAAGAAATTCCCTTCAAGTAGAATCATGGGTGGAAGCAAGTGAGGCTAAGTTTGCCTGCATCAAATTCAGCTTTACCATAACTCAATGGAATAGTTGCATTTGCATACTTCTCTAAGGCAGGAAAATGAGGGAGGGACAATGGAGTTTTGGACAGTGTAAGGGTAGGGCCATGCTCAGAGCTCACACTATATCACTGAGCATGACTCAGATGACTGCAATTACTGGGAAGGGTAGGTATTGTGTCTTCCACTGAATTCAACAAGTTGTAGATCAGGATCCTCAAATTTGGATCAAGAAGTTAATTTTTTATCCTGTTCAATACATTTTTCATATTATCAGGTACAAAAGACATATATCATTGGTCAATATCCTAATGTTTCATTTATTGGCAGTGTGTTAAACTTGGCACTTTTTTTCTCATCATGCTGTGCTAATTTTTTTCCATTAAAACTAGGCTTGCCTTGCAACACTTACAAAATGTGAACACAAGAATTACCTTCCCCTTTTTCCTTCTGTACTCTTTTGTGTATTTGTGACTGCTTCAAGGCCTGGAGGGCATTACTCCTGGCTGCTCTCTGTCCCTGATGCTCATCTTTCCCACTAACCCAGTTTACACACATTGGTTAGGCTCTTCCATGATTCTTTTTAAATGCTGACCTACACAAAACTGGATGGACTTGGAATATCACATCACAGGTACTCATGAGGCCTGTGAAGGGTATTGTCTTGACAAAATTTTGGGAGGATTGAAGGTTTCTCCTGCTAAAGAAAAAGCTATTGTATGGAGTCCTGTTGTTCAAAATCTTTGCCCGGGGCTTGCTGACTGAGCAGCCTTCTTGACTGAAGTCAAACTATGCATACAGAGCACATTCAGGTGTGGTGGCTACAGCAAAGGGATCCTCCTGGTTTCTGACTACCACATGCCATAGGTTAGCAAACGTTAGTAATTTTTAAATTACTGAAATGGAAGGAATCACTGTGCAACCAATCAAGCAGCACTCAAAGAGGAAGGAAACATAATACAGTATCTATTTGTTTATCCGTTGCTCATGGTCTGGTGAGCGTAGCGAAGCGCTGCAATTGTATTTATTAGCAAATCTGTCTTTTACACTGATTTGTAGATGAAGAAATATATTTATATAATGCTTGAAAGAGCTTTTTCAGGAACTTTGAAGAATCCTAATTCAAAATTAGGAATTTCTATTTCATTTTAGTAAAATGCTGACACTCCACATTTTTTTCATCTGTGTTGAATCTCCATTTAAGAAACTTTTGAAGTTTGATTGCAGTGAAGTTGCTTCTCACAAATGTATACATTCTGACATCAGATAGAACCTTTACTACTGTCTAGTGTGCCCCATTATAAAATATCTGCATAAAATTGCAGCGTGTTTCTAGCTTCCTGAAAGATGTCAGTGAATACCTCTGTATAATTTGCAAACTACTGTTCATGATGAAAAGTTAGAAAAAACTTATTGCTGTCTCTTATTCAATAATTATTTGTATAAAATTTTATTATATGCTTTGAGTTGATCTCCAAACACCAAGGAAGAGTACCTCCCTTCACCCAGTATGATAAAAAATAAATGAGGATGATGAACATTCAAAAAGGAAAGGAGAAGAAATTTAAGAAAACAGGTCTGTCCTGACTGTCAGATCAATGTGCAACTTAATATGCAAGATGATTGCAAACATTTGTTTAAATAATTAGGGAAACAGACCACCTGCAGCAGTGGACAACCTGGTCACCTTTTTCAGCTGCTTTCTGATTTGGAGTTTGTTACTTATGGGGTTTTTTCAGTTTGCAAAATCCTGTTTGTGCACAGTGAAACTAGACTTCAACTGTTTGATTTTCTTCACAAAAGAGCTGGTCTGTTTTTTGAAGCAGCATACCAGTGTTCCCTTTTTGGAAGGGCTGCTGTGTGCCTGAGGCACATGTGAGTGCATAAACTTAATACCACAGTAAAATCCCTTACTGTGATACAAGTTTTTTTGCTTTAAACTATCTCCTGTGAAGCACCCAAACCATAACATGTATAAAATCAAAGGCTAAGTAATTGGTGTCTTATCGTGATACACAACATTCAGTACCTCGTTATGTTTTCTGGTAGTTTTATTAAAGAATTGATTTTTTTTTTTTTCAGACACCTCTGTAAGTATGGTAACATGCAGAATATTTTGACATATGGCTTATGTCTTCTTTGAGGAGTTTTTTCTCTTTCACTCTCTTAAACAGTGGTAACCAGACTTAAATAATTTCAGCAGAATTGATGCTTTCTTCATCTGGGTTGCCTTCTTTGACTAGTACCAAATAATTTAAGCCCTCTTGATTCCTTGTTTCCATTAGTGTGGCTGAAAGAATGCTGTCTGAATCTGCACACGGGATATCATTATCTGCATTAAAAGGAAAAAAAAGAAAGAAAAAGGAAAATAAAATGGAAAAATATTTTTAAAACTTAATTAAAAAAAAAAGAAAATACAACACTCAGTAATACACATGCAGTATTAGAAAGCAAACAAAATCAGGTTGGTCTAGTGACCTCATAAGAATGATGATTCAAAATTATTCTCTGGTATTGTCTGTGTGGACCAGAACTTTAAGTAAATCATTCGGGAAAGGTTACTTATCAGTGCTCATACCTCCAGAGGCAGCAATACTGTCACGAATGCATGACTTGCTTCTTTTCCTTGTAAAGAAGCATAAAGCAAAAGTGATTTTAATCTGAACCTTTGTAGCAACCCTGCTAATAATACTGCTAAGGAGTCCTGTAACATTGGCAGTTTTCTATCTACAAAATCATTATATACTGTCTCTCTAGAGGTCTAGTCTAGACTTCTGTCTCTGTAGTATTCTGCTCTTCCAGAAGCTTACACTTGGCAATCCACTGTGTTTTTCACGTTTTAAAAATCTTTCCATTTTTCCTTAATTTGATGCAGTTATCGATACATAGTTGCTTGGGATTTATTGCAGGGGATATAAATTTTTAAAAATATAAAAATTGTTAACAAAGCGCTCAAGTTATAATTGCTACTATTTCTTGCATTTATTTTTGTAACATGTACCTTCTTTTATTACGTTCCCTCCTTATTTTACTTCATAGCTGAAAAATTAAGCATATGACATTCAGGGTTATCTGTTCAAAGGAATCACAAGCATTGTGCTATTCCACCAGGCAACACACAATTTATTATGTCACTATAATCACACATCTCCCCAAGCTATAAAGTCGGAAATTTATTCCACATGCTAGAGTCCATTAGCATAGGAAATATTATCAGGAAAAGCCTGAAAGAGAATTTTGATTTTAGAAACCTGTTAGCAAGATGGGGTTTGGGACACAGAGCAAACTGTGGTCACATACCACAGTGACTGACAGCAATGAGAAATCATTTGATACTCACTTTGTCAGTTCAGGGCTATTATGGCCATATTTAGTAATTCAGCTCCAGCTAAGCCTTTACCAACCAGTTCAGCTCTTCTCTGTAGTTGTCTTTTTTGTTTAACTTAATGGCAACCTTCAGGGACAATTTGCTTTGGAAAAGGCACACAGGCAAATGCTGAGGGGACGTTTGCAGCAAACTCTTAAGAGGGAAACCTTAAAATAAGGACCCAAGTAAAACTGGGTATTTACAGACCAGACATATGCCGGCTGACCTGCCTAAGTATAGAACACTAGAGGAGCATTCAGATTTGTTTCCTGTATAAGTATCTGGAACTGATGAGGTGATGTTTACACAAATGTGAGTATGAGGTCACTGAGATATTTTTACCAGATATATAGATACATTACTAATTCTTTCCCCAACAGATCCGAAGAACTAGAGAATATATAAAATTTTATAATCCTTTTTCAGCTTATGCGCCACTGTGTTTCTCATTAAGAAAAAAAGAGCTAAAAACTCAAACACCTTGCCTTGGTTTTACTTTTTGAGCTGTGGGAATAAGGAAGAAATATTATTTTTGCAGAATATTCTTATCATATCCAATGATGGAGGAAGAATATAATATTGATGACCTTTCTCCTATGACATGACATGTGTAAGACACATTGCCACTTTGACTGTGACATTTTTGACTGTAAGTGCCCTTTCCTTCACTGTTGAGTCATCTCTTAGTGCAGTGTTCAGTGCTGATGAAAGTTTAGCACCATTCTGCTCTACAAGGCAAAGCTACACAAAGATCTTAAGTTATAGAGTACAATGCTTGACTGTTAGGTAGTTAGCAAAGCAAGCAAATTATTTTTGTTCATTTAGTTGGAGCAGAAAAATGGATGGAGACACAAAATACTAAAAATGAGCGATTGAAGAAAAAATTCATGATATATTGTGAAATTCCCCCGGAAATGTGAGGACTAGAAGCCCTACCAGCACCCTGGGAAGGTGTAAGTCAATTCAGAGAATTCTGAATAATCTTTGGAAGGCCCTCCCAAAAAATGTTAAGAAATTGAAGGAAGATAGAGAGAAACCGGAGTGGAGAGGCAGGTTGGTATATTTATAAGATATCACTATTTTCTTTTCAGTTTTAACATCGCTAAAATTAGTTGATTGATGTACAGTCATGCTGGGTTATACGTGAGTAAATGCAGGATAAACCATGTGATGTGATCCCCTCAGATTTCACAAGCAAAGCTGGCCTGAGTCAACAAAACACCCCAAGAGGAGACGTCCAAGGAGCACCTTCATAAAATCTGAAGTCATGCCGGACACTCAGCTACACAGGCTTGAATTCTGAGGGGTTGTCTACACTGTGAGCTGCTGCATAGTGTAGAGTTACCTAGGTTTGCTTTAAACAACCTACCTCAGGGCACGAGGCAGGCTTGCCCTGTCAGTCCAGAGCTTTGTACGGGCTGAGGAGTACCCCACTGAGAAGCAGGATCCCGCTGAGCTCTGTGCTGTCCCAGGCTGCTTCCTACAGCTAAAATGGCAAGTTCAAAGCTCAGAATTGTACTTGCACAGACACGTCTCAGGTCCTAAATGCATGCAGCTTTGACCTTGCTGGACGTTTTTCCTAGTAGAGCTGTGCTTAAAGCTTAAAGGCTGTGCTCAGAACTTGTGCATTAAGCGCATGTGGGCCAAACTGCAGGTAAATGAATTACAACCCCTCTCTCCGGGGATAGGCAGAAGTTTACTCCAGAGAGCCCCACATTAACTGACACAAGAAGCAATGATCTCTGACTCATACTATAGAGGAGTAGAGTTTGCTTGCTTAGCCTCCTCTGAGAAGACCAGCCCTGACCTGATAAAATCTGTGCTTTTCCCTTCCCCATCCCAGCGCCTCAGCTGGCTGCTTCCTGTCGCAGGGCAGCCGCAGAGCCGAGCCAGGCCGTGCGTCCTGTCTCACGGTCACACAGTGCCTGTCCTTGCCTGCTTGGTAAACTCTGGGGGCTCACAACATGTTTTGAAGTCCTGCCTGGAAGGGTGCAAATTTTTGTAGCGTCTTGATAAGCAGACAAGGGGGTTTTGGTGTTTAAATTCAAGAAGGTGACAACATTTAAGAAGAGAAAGAATGTCAGTAGAAAAACTGATTGGTTGAGACTGAATAAACTGATCTAGAGATGCTGATCTTACATTACAGCTATTTCAGGGCCAGACCCTCAGCTAGCATAAATTAATGAAGTTCCATTGAAACGTGTGGGGTGCCACCAATTTACACCAGCTAAGTAGCCAGCCTGAGATGTTACTAATTCCGGGTGACATAATCCCATATGATGCTTAGCACCTTCAGTATGGTAAGGTATTTAGCAGTCCAGCCACATTTCCTGTTTCTCAGTAACACCCTCCTCTTTTTCTGTCCTTTGTCACTGCTGCACAATGTATGTGGCAGTAAACAAGAGTCTGGCTGACTTACTGGCATGGATGAAAGATACACCCCACAGCAAACACATTGGAGAGAAACACCTGATGACATATCTTTGCTAAGGGTGAAAATGGTGGCTATTGAACCTTGACTTCTTTACTTCAGCCACGTTGGTTAGCTCAAAGAGACAGCTCCTATGTAGAGAGTATTTTCCTGATACCTGATGGCCACCTGGAGCTGGAGGAGCTGTGTTTCAGTTTCTTCACATAGCCAGTAAGAATATAAATAGAACAAATATATATCCGTTTTAATACTCCACTCTGTATTATGTATCAGTGGAGATATATCTGTGTTTCCTGCCTAATGAAGCATATGATCTTGCATGGTTTGAGGGTGACTCACTGAGCTTTGCTATTCTGTCAGACACTAAAGGTGCTAAAAGTGAGAATTTTGTTCACCCTACATCTCCCCTGCACTAATCTGCTTGAAGCAGTGCCTCTCTTTTTATTTTAATGTATTTTTTAGAGGACTGTGTACTGAAATCTTTGTGTCCTAGTAATTACAGATATAAACCTGCTTCTTACCTAGTTTATTGAATTTATAATATAAATGCATAAAAAAACCCCACTTCTATATTTGCTGCAATGCAGTAAGACTATACAAATAGGAAAGCACTCCCTTTCTCCATGTTACAAGACAAGATTCATTTTACCAAGTTTTAACCACCCAGGTCTTACATGTCCCATTGAAGCTCCTTGCCTAGGCTGTCTTTACAGCCAACAGAGAAAGGAGGAATGAATCGCTTTGTGGAGATGCTTAATCCACTTCCTTGTCTTTACACATTAACATCCCCTGAATATGTCTACAAATCTCTGGTGACAGCCTAGACACCCAGTGTAAAGGCAGTTTTTATGTTTTAGTTGCCTATATTTATCCACATCTGTCTACACATCTGTCTTACAGTCTTACACCATCTGATTTTTTCCTTCGATCAAAGGAAAAAAAGTATTGGTGCGATTTCACTTGCAGCATCATATGGTTCATGTGCACTCTCTGGAATCAAACACCATTTGTCTGGAGTGGAAATAAGAAACTTTTACACCACCAAGTTCCCCTTTTCTTGCAGTGCTGTAACCACTCATGCTTTATGGAAGCAGGCTTTTCTCTGACCTCTGCAGGCTTTGGGTCAGCTGCTCACTAAGCTAAGTGGGGAAGAGGATTACTGAATTTCAGAAAAATACAAAGGAGACTAGATACAAGGTTCTAAAACTGTTCCTTATCAACACATCTGCTTTAGAGAAGCTTCCATTTGCCCAAGTGATTATTTTACGTTCAGAGAGGTGTGTGGAATAGTTTTTAAAAGGCAGTTGGGTTTAGGAAATATACTGATGACTCTTACATGAGAAACAGAAAACAGGTACTCAAGCAGTAGAGAACGCAAACATATAATTAATGATGAAATTACTGGTTCTTTAATATCAAGTCTCTCAGTGCAAAATTTTTGCACTGAGATTTAAAAAAAAATTACAGATGAAGTTTTAGCAAGTACCTGAACTGCTGAAGAAATAAATACACTGCCTTTGGAAAGAAAAGTGAAAAAAAGAAACATTACTAAATTCTAACTCTTGTATCTTGCCACATTTTTCAAGCAATATCTCCAGTTTAGAATTTAAATTTAAATGGTTTTGAGGCCAAATAAGTTTCCTTTCAGTCTTTAGTCTTTTATCCTTGATTTTCTCCAAATGCCTGGCATCTCCTCTTGCCAGAGGAGCCTCTTTTTCTAAGCAATTCCATATAGGAATTTTTCTATCTTTTCCATTTAGGTCCAAAAGCCATAGTGAGGAGTAGCCCTGATAAGAATAGTCCTTCTAGGTCATAAAGGCAAGAAGTCTCTCCAGCTGCTTAATGCCCAGTTGTCTGATGTCAGAAAAGGCGTTTGCCAAATCAAACAGGTGTTTCCATCTGTAAAGGGGCACTCACGGGACCTGAAAAGCTATAGTGCTCTCTTATATGTGCAAATGTAAAAACTGATGTCTGAAAATAGATGGTCCAGTTATTTTTACAGCAATGCAGGGCTGTCCTTCTAGCATGCTGCACTTCTTGGAACTGGGGGAAGAATAGGCTATCTTTCAGCAATGAATGGGAACTCTGGTGACAGTGCCTGTGCTCGGGAAATTCCCATTGAATTCAAAACCCACTGGTGTCTCAGTCCTCCAGCTGGATAATGTTGCACTCACTCTAATAAATATTGTTACTGCTACTTTAAGCCCAAAATCAATGTCTTGGGGAAGCCTGTCAGAGCAAGAAGGAAAAGCTCTAAACCGGTAGACCTTGGTCCTGAGTTTACTTCCCTCCCTTTCAGTGCAGCAGCACCAGGAGGTGCTGGTATTGCTCAGGCGTGTTTATTGACACTTGATGCCTGCTTTAGAAGGGTAACTCTTGCAATAACACAGCATGTGCCCCTTTTGCCATGCCCATGCTCTCCTGCTAGCATGCTGTCCACTAGCAGCCTGTCTGTATTGGTTTACCCACACTCGCCATCTCTGTGTCACACTGCACTGGCATTAAGGTGACTGAGAAAATCTAATGTTTTTCAGCTCTCCCACCTATGAAAATCACCAACAGCATGCATGGACCTGCTAGAAGTGTGGCTAGGTAAGGCTCAACAGAATTTGGAAGATGTAAGGCTAAGTATCTTAGCTATTTTGAGGCATGTAATTTCACTTTGCTTGACATTTGTCTCTTTCTTTTGAAACTAGGTCACCTGGTGAAAGCAAGCATTTCTTGGCTAGAGGCTCGTGGCTAGAGTTTCATTACACACAAAGGCCAATGACTGTGTAACATCTTTGGAAAATATTGTCGAGGACAATCCATCATGGAACAGACTTTTGGATTATTTGTTTTGGCTGTCATCTTTCTACTACTACTATGAACACAAAGAATACTTCACTTAGTCCCAGCTAGAAATGAATACAAATTTTAAAAATCACTAACTTATTATACAATGTGTTACAAATTACAGTCTGAGACATATTCCATGCCCCAAACTGTTTTTGACAGGGTCACAGTGGAGCACACATTTTAGTCTGGAAACTCAAGTAGAACCTGAATGGCCTTTTCTTGCTTAAATCAATCTCACTTCTGGAGCCCTCGTCTTACTGAATTCCACTGCATGAGATTTACATGGCAGGCAGAAAAGCTGTCAAATTAATTCAAGGCTGGAGAGCTACAGAAAATTGACATGCATGTGTCCTTGGTCAGAAAATTCAGCAACAATAAGACATCACAAGGACTCTAGAGCTTCAATCAAGTAAACAGCATTACATTTTAATGGGCTTATTAAGACTGTGCTTGAGGAAAGAGGGAGATAACCTACAGGTGAATTATAAATATACAGGAAAATTAGTATGGCATTATACATGTAAAGAGCTAGTCAAGTGTTTAGTCTTTTAAAATGCATTTCAATGGAAGGATGATATGCAGATGAATAAAATTCAAGCTAACCTGTTTCCTGAAGGCTATTTCCTATAAGAGAATCATCAAATGAACCTGAGGACAAGTAAAGACAGACTTTTGAGAACTGAAGCATGAAAACATTGAATGGAAGCATGAAAACAATTGCTTTGTCTTCTCCTCCCAATGCAGATCCAGCAATGAGTCTGAGGCAACAGCAGCTGGGCAGAACATATGGAAAGGGAAGAATGAGAGGAAACCAGAAGAGGGAACATGACAGCTGGTGGGGAAAGGTCCAAGGCTCAGGAAGAGAGTGTGCCAAGTAGAAGTTCTGATGGCCAAAGCTCTGCCTACACTGAATTGCCCTGCTTACCACAGTGGGCCAGATTTTACCAACTAAGTTACTATAAGCAGGTTTAATGGAGTCTGATTTTAAAAGCGACTCCTCTCAACAGATTCTCTGACTAAAATTACATTATGGAGCACAGAGCTATTATTAAGACCACCTTTAAAGTCCATTATACTACCATATTTTCTGTACTAAACTGATTTTTTTCAAATTTTTATCCTTCAAACTGACACTTCATGGAAGCCTCAATCCATGTTTTCCTTTGCATCTTGGTAATTTCTAAGAATGCAACTTTTGGTCCTGGCATATAAACAAAACAATAGTTTTTTTTCTGTGACCTCTGCTGTGTGGCAGAACCTGACACTTTGGCAAAATAATGTTTCTTACGTTAAGAATATTTATTTGTCATCCCAGTGAAAGTAATTATTTGCCTAAATTGAGCAAGTTAACAGCTGGAGAAAGATAAGGCTTATCTGATACATGATAAGCAGGCTTGCACTGAAACTAAAACTCTTTCATGTTACATTTGTGCCAGGTCTATTGCACCACACACATGGTAACAAATCCTCCAGACCCTTTCCCCAGTTCCAAGCAGAAGAAAAGTAGGTTTCTCCAGAAATTTCAGCCCTACTAAAGATTTTGACAGATATTGATGTAATGCCACAAGAACTTCTTAACTCTGTTAGTTTTCATGTCTCTGTTGCCTGTGGAGGTAGGGAACACAGAGGAGAGATGTCTAAGCCAGGAAACCAAACTAGCTCAGGAGTGGGTGCAAGCCTTGTGTCCAGTGGATGCTGTTCTCCTGTAGCCATCTGAAAATTAAACATCTAGTCTGAGATACTATAGCTGAGATGTTGTATTTTGGACACTATCCTGAGCAATGTGTTTGGGGGGACCCTGCTTGAGCAGGGATGTTGGACTGGGTGACTTCCAGTGGTCCCTTCCAGTCTCACCCACCCTGTGACTCTACATGAACCACATTAAATATGGCAAGTCACCTGGATGCCAGCCTTCATCAGTGAAGAATCAGGCAAAAGGTGACCCCTTTCCTGCTGAGATACATGCCCCAAAAAACAGGAGCTGTCACTTTCTGCTTCTGACTCAGATCTCCCTAGAAGAGTATCCTAGATGAGGCTCCTAGCCTGTAGACAGCTGCATTAAGGTGAGATAAAGTCCATCCAAAATGTAAGGCCTATTAGCTTGGGCATAGTGCCTAATTAATTGGCTGTAGTCCTTTCCTGAGCTAATGCCAGGCTTACATTTGTGCCAGACTAAGTATCCCTTTCCTGAATGTTGTTATTGAGAGCTAAGATACCCTTAAAGAAACTAAAGAATTACACTATATGCAATTTTTTTTTCATTATAGCATAAGGGTGCAATATCATCTGTTAAAAAAGCATGATATGATAGATTATCTGTACTGGTCCCTTCATGTCTTTATAGACTTTTTAGTCTTGTAATGTAAACATGCCATGAACAGGCATGATTTGACATAAAGAGGAGCTACAGTGGAAATGAACTGACATTTGTAAAGCTTCACCAAATTATAAAGATTAGCAAAATATCAAATTAAGTGACAATTGGAAAATGGCAGTGAATTGAACATATGAATTCTTCATATCCTGAAGAAAAATATCTATGTAATTGTGTAATTGAGCACTGTATCATTTCTGGGATGGATCAGGAAGTTTTTAGGAAAATGTGAAGTACTGAAGTATCAAAATTGTTTGTGAATCAGGCGAGTTCCTAGTTCAGTAACAATTTGTGAAGGGAAAAAAGAAAACTACAAAAAATCACCTCCAAAATGAAGCCTTTAGATATTTCAGAAACAGTCAGATTTGGTTTTCCTAGAATGGAAAGTAGTTCTTTAACCATTCAATATTTTTCACTATAAAACCATAGCATGCAAACAGATTAAATGAAAAAATTAATCTGTGAAATAAAAGTGAAATATTTCAATCGATAAAAACTTTCTTTTTGTTGAATTCAGATCACATTTTTTACTAA
The DNA here is from genome assembly GCF_047830755.1 of Zonotrichia albicollis. Classification (NCBI taxonomy): domain Eukaryota; kingdom Metazoa; phylum Chordata; class Aves; order Passeriformes; family Passerellidae; genus Zonotrichia; species Zonotrichia albicollis. The sequence continues at coordinate 76,676,518 of NC_133821.1, read as the reverse complement.
TATTGTTCACTTTTTCCTCAATGTTTTGTTAGTTAAGAATTACTGCAGGATGTCAATAGATTACTATTCAGGCCCAGCCAGGATGCTAATTTCCATATTTAGATTATTTACATCCCAGTTGCACAGACAACTTCAAATTTAGCATTACCTTTTTTCTTAATTCCTGTCTTCACAAACTTAATAATGTTCTTATATAATTGAGCTTTGTTGTGTCCCATATCTTAAGTGTGTCTTCCCTAACACCACTTAGTTTATTTGTTCACAGTGTGCAGAGCATAGGCAAGACCTGAATGACCAGGGTTTGGCTTGGATAAAAGCTACCTCACTAGGGTGCCTAAATGGTGCCTCACTTGCAGGTGGCTTCTGAACCAGTGCTCCTAGAGGAAGTGCCTAATGGCCATGTTTACCTCATGGAGAGGGCATAGACAGTCTTTGAAACTGGGACAGATTTCCACATGGAGGCCTTCTAAGGCTCTCATGGCTCTGCAAGGAACTTAGGCATCTATTTTAGAGGAACAGGTTGTGAATTCAGATGCAAATTGGATATCTCTGTGAGTCAGGCTTAATTAGAACCTCATCTGGGCCTTTTTGCTTGGTAATATTACACAGCCTTCATCTGGTTCATTGTACCTTGCAGGCACAGAAGGAACCTTTACATGTTCAGTACGATAGAGGTAAATCTTTGCTGTTTCCATGTAACAGCCAGAGACTTTGAGGCAGTGACAAATGCAATGAAAAGCATTTTGCTCACAGGGCAGAGGCCACAAGAAGAGCGGGTGCTGGCCCAGACTCACCTTCAAAAGCTTCATTGATGACTCCAGCTGATGCCTCTCTGTTCTCAAGGCAGCAGATGAAGGACAGTGGAGATTGTTTTATCTCTTGCAGTTTGTCATGAATACAAGAGAAAGTAGGTCTGTTGAGAGGTTCTTGGGACCAGCATCTCATCATTAAATCACATCTGAAAAAAAAATTAAATGCAAACAAAAATGCTAATAGAGTCATTCATCTCAACAATTACCCTTAAAGATCTGGGAAGCAATTTTGGCCTGAAAAATTTCTGTATGGTACAAAGATCATCAGCACCTGCTGAGGCAATGAAAAATTAAAGATCAAATAAAGTCGAGAATAATTACTACAAAACATTTTAACTTTTTACCATGGATCTTTTTGACATTGGAAGCAGATATAACACTAAAAAAATACACATTTGCCATGAACATCTACTCTGACTGAAGAAGTCAGGAATACTTTCTAAGAAAGCAGACAAGGAGGAAATTCTCTCACAGAAAAAAAAATTTAAAAAAAGAAGGGAAGTGTAAAATCAGAAATTAACCTGAAGTTTTCAACTTATGTAATCCTCCTTCAACTCAAGCTACCTCACATTCAGGAGAAGTTCAAGGCAAACTGTCCAGCACAGGGAGAGTTAATTTCAACTTCTACCTCCAGACCAAAACAAATAGGAGTAAGCTTTCCAAAGGCAAACATGGTATGAATTTCCTCAGGGTTTAGGGATTCCAGCCCACCTTGGACAATACTATTGCTACCATTTAGTGGGAAAATTACCTCCTGTTTGTCTAAATGATAGGGCTGGTTTTTATTCCTTGCTCAAGGTGAGTTTATGCTACACAAAACCAAATCCTACAAAAGCCAAGGAGAGACAGGCTGAAAACCAAAACACAGCCAGCACCTGGACATGCTAAGTGTTGGGAGTGGAAAGAGGTCTCAGAGCCTCAAAATCAGAGAGCAGCCAGTGAAAGGCTGGTTCAGGAAGCTGCATCTGGAATGTGGAGCATTTACCTCTAAGCCTTAAGTTCAAACCCTCCCCTGACAAACATCTCCCCAGACCTGCTGCTATGTGACACCAGGCGTTAATCTGTTATGTGAAATGAATTGCCTTGCTCAGATCCTCACTTATCCGTCTTAAAAAGATGACTGCTGTCCTTCACCACAACTGGGCATCTTAAAAAGCCCTTGGTGACAGCTGGGAGGAATCGCTTGGCTTCTGATTTTTCAATGATGTTTTTCATTAAAATATTAGTGTCAAGTGAGAATATGAGTAGAAAAATTGTTTCAAAGCCACTTGTCATCAACCTGTATTCTTGTGGTTTTCAAGTTGAACAGAGTAATTATGTTTTTTTCAAGAGGATTCCATGAAATTCTGAAAAACTGTTTTAGGAATCTAAAAAGTGGTATTGGCTTCCTACCACTCTGAATCAATTAATCTGCTTACTTTTAGGTGTACTGGTCATTGATGACTCTGGAAGTATCGAAAGAAAAGAACTGAGTATGTCTCAAAATAAGGTTAAATAACTGGTTTTCCTTCTGCTGCCAGCAAAGTGTCTGTCACATAGCCTTGGATGCTGGAAGCCTAACAATCTTCTTTCTGGTCATGCTTGTTGGTAGGATATCCAGGCAAAAAAAACATGAGCTCAGGTGCTGTGCTTTGTCAGGTTTGCACTTGGGCTCATGAGCAGAGCCTTGTGGAAGAAACAGCCAGACACTGACCAAGAAAGAAACAGGATACGATGCAGAAGTCGTAGACCCTGAGAATGTTTTGGGTTAGAAGGGACCTTCAGGGATCATCTAGTCCGACCCACCAGCCATGTGCAGGGACATCTTCCACTACATCAGGTTGCTCAAAGCCCCACCCAGCCTGGCCTTGAACAGCTCCAGGGATGGGGTATCCACAGCTTCTCTGGGCAATCTTTTCCAGTGTTTCACTACCCTTATTGTAAAATAATTCTTTCTTATATACAATCTAAATTTACCTCTTTTCATTTATGAAACAAGAACATTGCGAGTGTGAAATATGAACTTTTTCGTTTTGTTTCCTGTGACCGATCTCTGCCTCTCTAAATAACTATTTTTATTGGACAATCTGCTTTATAAAGCCATTCAGATTTGCTGTGGAGTAAGGATATTAACTTTTGCCAAAACTGTAATTCAGTACTGTAATTTTCTCATTTTAATTATATTCCATGTTTTTATTTCCTAAATCAAATTACTTGGTGATTGGCTTAAAGTATCAGTACTGGTATTTTTCACTAAGTGTTTAATTCAGATAGGCTTTAGGTTTCTAATGACAAAAACTTTCATGCTCTCTCAGAATATATCTGCAAATTTTACATGTACAGCTATTTGTGGCATGACATTTAGCTTTTGAGGCATGCTGTGACATCCAAAGTTTCAAGTCATATGGCACAAGCTTTCATTAGTTCAGAAATGCATGAGTATGAGACCAGTGAAGAGGGAGAAAGACAACTTGACATGCCAAGATACATGTAAGTGACAGATTGAACATATTCCTATATTTTTGGGGAACTAAACATGGGCTAGCAAATAGCACATCACTTCATGAGAAAGAGATCCAGAGGATTCCCCTACTTCATGGGGAAAGCCTGTCAGGAAGAAGTGAAAAATGACAGTTCCAAACACGACATTAACTAAAGGTTTATGTTAGGTTAAAGAGCTAACCTTTACACTAGATGTACACCTACAAACCCACACTTCACACCTGTATTTTATCTGGGGGCAACAACTAAATGTCCAACAGAGCTGCTTATGTGGGGCTGGTTAGAATATGAGAGCCTGGAAAAGTAAAGAACTAATATTCAGTATCTGATATTGGAGGCAGAATGTGAACATTCCTGAAATGCACTATAGTGCACAGAAGCTACAGGCATTACCAATTATTTTCTCACATGAAATGGGAAATACAATTGATGTGTGATTTTCTTAGAAAATGAGAAAATTTGTCATGATAAAAAGTCCCTAATTTCATCTGACGCATTCTGTTCAAGGCCTTCTTTTCTCTCACTCTCTTAATCCCTCCAGGGCATCATTGCCAGAAACATATAGTAAAAAGCTTTTAGTTACCAAATAAAAATTTTTTATCAAAGTCGCTTGTGTAAGTTTGCAAAGGACTGAGCATTCCTGAAACTACAAGTCAGCAAATGTCCTGGTGCTTGTACAAATTCTCTAGACTGCAATCCACGGCCTTTGAGGATGTGTTAAATTATGAAGTTCTGACTCAGTTCAGTCCAAACCTTGGCATTCTCTTGCATGCAAGCCTCAAACCCACATGGCTGTGCCAGATGTGGATTTCTGACTGCAGATGTATTTACATTCATAGATCTAATTCATGTTTCAATATATGTGTCTCATTTGTACGTCCCCAAGACCCTTTTTCAATTCTTTACCAAGCTTTACCTAATCACAGTTTGCTCGGGAAAAGCAGGTGATTAGTTCCTGGAGCAGCAACTTATGGAGGCAAGGGGAAGAAATTTTCCCCCCTTCCAAATAAAAAAAAACCCAAACAAACAACCCACTTCCTTCATGCTTTTGCACCCTAAGGTTTCTGTGCCTGCCCTACTTGCACTTGCAGTGTGAGCCCATCACAGATTCCTAAACACTTCTCAGCTGAAGTACTTTGGCCTTTGAACTCTCTTCCTATCAGTGATGGTTTATTTTGTCAAATGACAATGAGCAAACCAAAGTGCTGAGGAGACAATTACTGACTGCTGACGTCCTGATGCAGGTTCAAAACCACAAGGACAGAAGCAGGAATGTCAAGAATGCTGGCATGCCATTAATGACCTAGCAAAGCAGCAAAAAGCTGTTTATGCTACTGACAGAAGCTGCATGCAGGTGCTGAGTGTTCACCAAATGAGATAAAAGATGGTACAAGAGTCTAAGCTCATCAGCTCTTTGACTTTCAAAAACTACTATTAGGCATTGATCCTACAAGTTACAACAGGCAGACCAGTATGTAAGACCTATCTACTCTGCTACATTCAAGATCTGGGATCTTAAAAATTATTTCAAACAAAGTTTTCTTGATTTTTCTGAAGATCCAGTCATTCATTTTAAGGCAATTTATGAGCCTTTGCTTAAGTTTGAATGTCAGACTACTACATGGATATAGCTGTGCTTTTTTATTCATAGGGAAGATGTTAGAATTTTTTTAGGAAACCTTTCTCAGCAGAAAATATTGCAATTAAAATTTCTTTGGGCTTTCATTTGTTCTGTGACTTCCAGTTTTCCCTCTGTTATTAAAGTAAAATTCTAATCTCTTCAGTTCTTCAGTTCCTCCGAGTTTGGTTTGGGGTTTTTCTGTGTTTTTTATTCCTAACATGGTATTTCAGCTATATCTACATTATGATAAATAATCACTCTTAAGCTCAGAACACTGTTACTAGTGTAAGATCTATTATGGAGATATTGTCCTGCCAAACACAGAATTATTCTCAAGTCTTTTCCTCTGCCCTGGGAGTAAGAATTGTTCACTCCAGTAGCCTCTCCTTTTGTAGAACCAGCTGTCAAGTGCACTGCTGTGGCTGCTTTTGCTGAGTGGGTGATAAAGAAATTGAGACATGAAATTAGAAAATACTGAGTGATTGTTAAGCTCATATTCTGCTTCCTCCTTCACACACCTCTGGACGGTATGGGTTTGATCCACTTGATGTATTTATTTTATTCTGTTAATTGCAAGAATTTTGCAATTAAACCTGAGTTTTGTGCTCACGACACAAACAGAAATTGAAGGATTTACTTATCCAGTTCAGATAAAGACAAACCAGAGGTACAGACTTCCTTTTTCCTGTACTGCTTCAGCTTTTCTTACTGGCTTTTTTTGAATCCTCTCTACAAAGGGCAGAGTTTATTTTTCACATATGTTCTATTATTAGCCTATTCCTGCACCTACCATTAAGAAAGAGAGTTTTTTCTACAGTCATAGACACATGATGTACCAGCAAAGTCTTTCTTAGAGCCATCTTAACTTCTAACCAATATCTTCAGGTACTCTCAGCCTGTTCTCACACTACTACCAGATCCATGCCTTAAATCCTTATTCACAGGTTTGTCTACTGGATGAATTATCAGGTTGGCCAATTTCACTGGAAATGAAACTGGAGGATGTTGGGCCCTTCATGGGCATGACCAACCTTCAAAATTATGACCAACTGGCAAAAAGCCTCTTGCCTCTTATGAATATTATCAACAACATTTAAACAATTTAACTTACAGGTCATCAGGACAATTATTTGGAGTTTCCAACCTTCCTCCTGATCGTACATGGTGTAAAACCTCGGTATTGGAGAAGCCTGGATATGGCTGTTGACCCAAAGTCAATGTTTCCCACACTAGTACTCCAAAAGCCCTGAGAAGCACCATGAAAAAAAGAAAGAGAAAAATTACTAACCATAGCCATCCTGAAATCTCCCTAGTAACAGTTAGATTGTGTCTAACCTAAGAATAAGACTCAGAAAAATTAGGAGTAAAAAGACATAATTCAGATTTGTCCCTAAGCCAGCCTTGGAATAGCTAAAATAAATGTGTAGAACTGAGATGCTTTCCCAGACTCACTGAGCTGCAGCTCAGAAGACACTGAGTCCCCACATCCTTCCCAGGAAACACTCAGGTTGAGCATGTTCTCATATAAACAAGTGTTCTGAAATCTATAGAGGTGTGGTTTAAAAGGGAGAAAGACAAGTTCTCCCAAGCACCACTTGTGGAGCAATCAGCATCTCATTTGGTTTGGCACAGAGTACTAAAGTGCTTTCTTAGATAAGATCAAGAGTAGCAGTCAAATAGATAGGTGCAGGCACTGGGGACTTGGACAAGACCCATGGGCTGAGTACATGTGGCCACCTAAATCTGAACTGGTGTGAATGCCAGGTTTCATGGATCTGGTTTAGTCTGGGGGTGTTTTTTGCCATGTCTCCTGACAGTGCGTCTCTGCTTCTTCACAATAAACTCAAAGCCACTCAAATGCACACTTCTAGCTAACCTCCACAAAAAAAGTACTGTGACCTTCCCCTGACGATGCTGCAAAGTCTGGTCTTCAAAATAAAAAAGTCACTAGAAGAGGGTGAAACTGTAAGGGCAAAGTATTGGGCTATTGGAAGGAAATGTCAATAAATCTAATGGAAAACAAAATGGAACAGCATGCTGGCAGTCAATTCACTGCCCAATCAAGCAAAAACCACATTGTGGGCCTGGTATAACTGTAAAATTATTTGAGTGACACTAGTTCCTGCCAGACAAAATCCAAAGATCTTAAAGCATAAAGAAATTTATCCATGAAATACACTGTCATGGTATCAAATATTTCATTAGATCCTTAAAATTTCACTTAGGAGGAAGTCTTTCCAAGCCTAAAAATTATTAGAGATGACAATATACAACCCTGTAATTCCTCCTCTAAACCAATATTTTCTTGCTGCAGAATTTAGTATGGTTTTTGCCACAGCTTTGTGGCATCTGTAACTCACCAGACATCAGAGCGACTTGTAAAGACACCATCAATAAGGCTTTCAGGAGCCATCCATCTGACAGGGAGTAGACCTTCTCCTCTTTTTCTATAATAATCATTTTTATAGACATCCCTGGCAAGCCCAAAATCTCCTATCTTTACTATCCGGGATGAACGCCCATATTCCTTCTCGGACACAAGGCAGTTGCGAGCAGCCAAGTCCCTGATTTGTAAGGAAGAGAAAAGAGGATGGAGTTAGCATTGCAGAAAAACTCAGGTCTGTAAGTCTCTGGCTCAGCATTCCCTCCAGAGCAGTGCCAGCCCCAAGGCTGGATGGAGTGATTTAGGGCCTCACCCAGTCAAGTTTGCCATGTCTTCAGGACTGGACATGACACAGCCCTTCTGGACGACCTGTTTCAGTGATTGTTCTGGGATATTGTGAACAACATTATCTAATTTCCTTTGCTGTAATTTGTGCCTGTTGCTTCTCAAATTCTCCCTGTACCTCTCTGAGAAAAGCCTGCCTCTGTGTCCTCTAAAGCTACCCACTAGGCAGACAAAGACACTACCATGGATCTTCCAGTTGTCCTTCTCTCTGTTGCACTTGATATGATTCTTGCCTAGGGTGCAGTAACTCCTTGGTTCAGACCTTAGAGAAGCCCACTATTTTGGGAAAGAACTGTGAGTGATATTTAGCAGAAAAGCATAGCCTTCGATTTTACTCCAGTGCTCTCTCCTGTCATGTTACACTGTGACATTTTTCTAGACATTTTTTCCTGGGTAAGATAATGAGTTTTCTGTGAGTAAGCCTGGGAAGACTAAGAAAGTACGTTCTGTACCTGTGTATAAAATGCATTTTCTCTAAATAGACACAGCCTTTGCAAACATCCAAGCATATATCCAAGAGGTCAGTGACACTCAGTAAAGGGCTCTGGAGCTACAAGAAACAAAGACAGAAGTTAGCTATTTCTTCCAGCTTTACCAGCTCAGAATGACAAACTCCCCATGTGAGATTTCCTTACTGAAATATATTTCCCCATTTGAAATGTATAGCTGCATTAATCAGTATAATAGTTTTTTCTAGTAGAACACATGTAGATGCATTTCAGTAAAATTCAGCAATGACTGCAGATTGGATCTGATTGTGTAAATGAACTATGCAATCGCTATAATGCTATAAAATTTGATTTTGACCTCACGTCATGCCATGCATATTCCCAATCCACACACTAACTGGAGAAAAAAATTACTTGAAATTGTTTATCCTTTGTTCTTTTCTTTCCTTCTAAAGAATTTGAGGACACAGGCACAGGGACAGTATATTCTTCTATGCTCGGACTATGCCTCTCACATTAAGGATACTGTTGTTATTCAAAGACCAAAAAAACCCCTCTATGATTCCTAATAAACCACATACATGACCACCATTATTTATTACCAGTTTCAAAAGGACAGTTTATGATTTTCACAGTGAGAAATCAGCAGACATCTCATGACTGAAATCACAATTTTGGTCAGTGATCTAATGACATTCAATCTTCTTCACAGCATCACTGGTTGCAAGGTCAGCACTGAATACTGAGGTCCCCAGGGTGTTAAGGAAAAACCAGGTCAGACTTTGCAAGTACAGAAACAGCTGAACATCAGCATGGACTTTTAGAAAGGGAAAAACTGAACAGAGAAACTGTGGGCAGTTACAGCTTAAAAATATGATTCTTATGGTCTTCACCTTTTTCTTTCTGGCTCCTCGTAAATAGCTCAGTAGATCCCCTCCTTCCATCAGCTCCAGGATAAGATACTGAGGTTCATTTAGCAGACACACACCAAGTAACTTCAGAATGTGGGGATGATCAAATTTGCTAAACAGAAGGAAACAAATGTAAGATGACATATGAGAAATTCAGCTGGTTGATAGCTAACAGTGTTTATATTTGCAAGCAATGAATGAGCGGTTTGGCCTTTACAGTCCTGCTTCTATGAACATGATTCAGTTGCTTGGTGCCTGGATTTGCTCAGTCATGGGCAGAGTTCAGGGACATCCTTCCAAAATACAGGCTTACACTGTCTTTGACAGGCACTCTAATACATTAAAAAGCACACTTCATCGTATTTCCAGGAAGCAAAGAAAAGTAGCCAAATGTCAATTTCTTCTAGGAATAAGATGATTCATCACCTCTACATGAAAGGTATCTGCATGCTTTTAATAAAGTATTTTTACTGCTATATTCACAGTAGAACTGCTGATTTAAAGAAATACACAAAAGCAAAAGCACAAGGTGCAATATATTATTTTCACAGTTCAGCAGGGGACAGGTTTTCACAGTACATTCGCAAGAGGAAGAAAATACATATGAGTAATACTTCTAAGTATACTAGCAATTGTTTGTGTGTGTGTCTAAAACAGGGATTACCACAGAGCAATCAGTACTCTCAGTACTGCAAGTATTCTTCAAAAAATGAAGAATATTTATTGCCTCTGTCAGTGCCTGTGTTTTTTGAATCACTTCACTTGTGTTAGAAAATGCTTTTCCTCTCTCACACTGCCTGAAAGCACTTGCACAAGCAGTCAGAGAAACTTGACTCTATTGGTAGAATTGATGGTGTCCAAAATGCTGTCAAATGCAGCAGTGTAAACAAACAAGAGAGGGACATTTTCCTTCTAATCTCTTTCAATTCACCTAATCTCAGGTGTGGGCAAAGACTCTTGCAAAAAGTGCGATTTAGAATTTGACAGTTCCCCCTGGCCCCTAGCACAGACCTCTCAATCAGACAAACTTCAGCACTTTCAGGAACAAAAAGAGGGGAAGGAACACCTGGCACTTTCCTCTGCACCCAATGCAGACCTTTGTCCACTGAACTCTCATGCCTTACTTCCCGAGGGATGGGACAGACACAACAATTTCCTACACATATTTGCACACAAATGACTCATCAACTACCAACACAAAATGACTTTTTGAAATAGAAGCAACTCAATTTTCCCTTTGCTGCATACCAATAAAAAGGAACAAATAGTTCTGGCTTAATTGAGCCCACATGTATAACATTAAAAGCCAAATTTTAATGAACATCCAAAAAGGCAAGCATAATAAAAGTTGCACCTACATATCTTGCAACTTGCATCTTATATACCTTATCTGTTTGTAAGCACTCAGATGCACTCGTTTTTCCTTTCAATCCTTGGTTTAATTTATGAGACCTCACAGATGAACATCAAATGAAATCATTAAACCCTCTACAATGGAATAAAATAATTGTTTGATATTAAAAATTAAATATTCAAATAATATGAAAGAAACATTATTGTTGTTGTTATTATTGTTATTATTTTTGTCATTGCTGCTGGTGGTTTTTAGTGACTATGGGGATTATATAATACTTTTCTATTCTCTTCATTTCTGATTCATTGTATTGGTGTATATATATGGGCTCATGTCAATGTTTACATTTAAATGCAAAAAAATTTCAATTATATACTCCTCCAGGATTCCTGGGTTTGGATTATTATCTGCAACAAGAATTGAGAGAACCTCAGAAATTTTAACTATGGGTTAATATAATTTCTACACAGTACTACACAGGAAAAAATACCTTAACTGTGCTTATGATTGCTAGGTAGACTGAAAATGGATTATGAGGAGCTTATACACAATTCTTACTCTTTATCATTAATTTGCACTGTAATGACATGGTCAAATTTTGATTTTAACAAGCCTTTTACCTCATTTCGTTACAGTGTGTCATAAAAGGCAAAAAATGCAAGATATATTTTTAAGCATGTAACCACAAAAAAAAATTGGAATGCTGTGAAAATCAGTTTCCAGTTTAATAACTGGAATAAACCAAGTTTTCTGCACAGAAATTAATCCTTATTTTTTAAAAATTGCCTTTATTTCTGCATGAATGAAATAAAAGTAAAAGAAATGCAAAAGTCCATCTGCAAACTAAACTACACTCTCAGTCTTATAGTACCAGTTGAAAACTACAGTTGAGCTTGTTTCTAGGGACACTCTAGAAAACAAGATTTCCAGCTGAAACACAAAGCTTTCTGTGTGAAATTCTTGCAGTGGTGACAGATGCGTAATTTAACACTACCTCAATAGAAGGGGTATGTGGCAGCCCCTAGTGGCACATTTTTAAAAAATATTTTCCACTGAAAATTACAACTTCTAGTCATCAGTTTATTCTGATTTGTTTCCTTCAGTAAAATGGGATAAGTTGAATTCTGACCATTGCCTTTGGCAACTAACTTGTTTTGGGGGAGCAAAGATACTGAAATACACCAGTACAATCACAAATAAATCCATGATATGAGCATATTGAACTTGCAGTCTATGGCTTAAATTTTGCTTGTCAGATTTACAGCTTTAGTTACATAATATTCATCAGTAGTGATTTACTAGTTTGACAGAAACATGAGAAAACCCCAAAAATGCCCCAATAATCTGTTTAGAGGAAAGTGCTACTTTCATTCCCTTGGAAAGCCACCACCAGCTTTGAAGGGTGCCCAGGGACAAAGCTGTCCCTACCTCATTAAGTGTGCCTCCTTCAGGAATTCGCTCTTCTCGTGGTCTGTCGCACCCTTCTTCAAAGTCTGCTCAACGGAAAGCAGAAGTGTAGAAACATTTCATCATCATCACTGTTACTACATTGTTGCTACAGTGCTTAAGTAAAACAATCAGACATAGATGTGGCCTTCAATACACATTATTTCCTAGAAATCATTACAAGGCTGAGCTTTAAGAGATTTTTAAGAAACACTGCAAGAAAACACCCAGATCAGCCCAACACCCATTTCTCAGGTAAAACGTCTGAGACAGATCTCTCTGCCCATCCCATTCTGTTGCAAGAGAACAGATTGTTGTGATTACCTTGACTGCTACTTTGGATTCTCCACTTCCATCTGCCAGGATATCTACTGCAGTCCCCTCATATACCTCTCCAAAGGCTCCACTTCCTAAAAATTTCTGTAAGTTGAGTTTGTCCCGAGGGAAAGCTGGCAGTGATTCAATCTCTGCTTGAGAAGGAAGAGTGCTACAAAACAGCAATACTAGTCACTTGTTCATACCTAAGGATGTCAGAAATTCTATCAAAATTCAAAGGAAGCTGGTACTATTTGTTTCAGCAGGTATATTTAAGGGGAGCTCAGGTGAGGCCTGGATGTTTTGGAAGTTACTGGAAAACAAACAGCAGGTCTTTGCCCTTCCCTGTGCACTTGTGTTTCTTGCCAGAGTGACATGAAGGATGGGCTGGGGGGGATCCAGGCTGGGCTGTGTGCCAGAGGGGCAGCACGGCAGCACATCCTTTGGAGCAGACCTGCCCTGCAGCAAACATGCAGCTCCTAACTCCACCTTTTTTAGGTTTTAGGGATCAGTGCCCTGTAAACTGGTCCAGGAAAGACCTCTTTGATGTTTTTGTCCTTAAAATACATTTGCTCTGAGGACATACCGTATGGCATAGCAGGCATTCGCTAGTCCCACTGTCTCAGCCATCCCCCTGAGCTGAGCTAGCTCTTTATCTTCCTTGATAAACACTATCTGTCCAGGCAAGGCTGGTTTTGTGGATTTCAACCTTTGTTTCCATACTGAAATAGAAAAGGACATCATTAAGTGTTTCACTCTGAAAGTAAGGTCAAGTTTTTATAAGGATACGCACAAGTATTAGAGTTCCTTAAGCACTCCTGTGCTCTCCCTGCAGGCAATCAGCAAGAAATGCCTGAGGATGGAGTGAACTTCTATCCTGCCCTTCATACCAAAAATATAATAAGCCATCTCTATGGCCTCAAAGAATGAGAATATACAAATTCCTCCCAGCTCCCATCCTAGGGAGGGAGCATTTCCTTAAACCTGGAGGCCAATCATTTCCCACCATCTGAACTGTCTTTCACCAAGGCTTGGCAAACCAAGGGTAAACAAAAACCTCAATCACATACCAAAACCAAATAGCACGACCACAGCCAAACACAGCACAACAACTCCAACTACAGAAACAACGGCAATGATGGTGCCCATGGACATCATGTTATCTGTTAAAGAGAAAAAGAAATTTGTTTAATTATTATGTATGCATGAAATGTCAATCCTATGCAGCAGAGCACACCTGAGAGAACCCTTCAGCTCCCTGCTATGTAAGTCTTTCACTGCACAAAGTTCTCTTGTAGGGTGAGGCCTTCTCTTGAAGGCTCACACTTGGGCCATTCCTGTGACCTAATGTGTATGCAGAAATAGAAAATGCTGAACTGTTTGACTACTCAAGATGGCATTTCCAAAAGCACCCACAAAGTGAAAGTAACATTCTGGCTGAAGGCAAGAATGTTTTTACCCAGTGGCTGAGCTTGCCTTGTTTTCAAGAATCACATAAAGCAGAGTGGCAGAGCCACAGAGGCAAAGTGCTATAAATGAGGAGAAGAACCTTTCAGGCCCAATGTTCTGAGCAAAAGAGTATGGATGAGCACTAGCAGCAGGGGTAACAATAAAAACATCATCATCTATTACCTATTAGAGACATTACTTTATCTTTGCAAGATTATTCTTATTAAAATAGCCAGTCTCTGTTCCTAAATTGGTATGACTATTTAGAATGACAAAACAAGGATTAACAGAATACAGAAGTACAAGACATACCTTCACTCAAAATTATATCCATGCTAACATCACTGTATTCACCAAGTCCCAGCACATTTGCAGCTGCTGCTCTGAACTGGAAAGTTCCTTCCAAGTTCTTGGCCTTCCATGTGCAAATACTGCCACAGGAGCCATTGTAAACCACCTCCCACGTGGACTTCACATTGCTGCTGTTGCCAGACTGTTTCCTGCAGCATGCACAGCACGACACAGGAATGTCATTAATGCCATAAGGGCAGTTTACTGCTTCACCCCCAGCCTATTCTTTGCTTCAGTTTCATGGTTTGACAGCATTTCTCTGTCTGCATAAAAGCTCAATCTGATCATGGGATTCTGGCTACAGAGAGGAAAATTCTGGCATGCCATTTCAGCTGTGCTAGGAACCAAACATCTTTATCTTGGCATTGGAAATTAAATACTAGAACACTTTACGCATGAAAAACTGTTCAATACATGCCTGACAGCCAAGATTCCAAAATGTTCTTATTTAGCTTTCTGGCAAAAAAAAAAAAACCAAACAAAAAAAAAAAAACACCCAAAAAAACAAAAACAAAACCAAATCTACTGTGCTAGAGCTTTTTTCCCTTCAGACCCAGAGTGTCTGTTGTGCATCAGGTTTCACAAGCTAAATGGGAAGCAAGTCATTGGCAGTGGAGATACCATTCTTTAGCTAGCCATTTTGCCATAGTATCTGCTGACCGCTGGGTGTTTTTCTTCCTTTCCCCATTGGACTGAGATTGATTGCTCACAATAAATTCAGAGCTGATTATTCACCAACCAAAAGAAGACCACATACTTAAAGTTGAAAGGCCATATCTGAAATATCATTTCATGTCACACAACACCGTAATACATCATGTGAAATGACCTTCATGAGCGAGTCACTCATTCTCCCAACACACTTTAATGAAGAAAAAAGGCCAAACACTTCTAAACCAGAAAGACATGGGAAAACTTACGCCCTTGGCGTGTACATGTTGCCACTAGAGCTATATGAAAAACAGAGGTTGATTAAAAGGGTTAGGCAAACATTTTCTAGAATGCTATGCAAGTAGCCTAACATTTTTCTACCTGGTGTGAAATTCAGTCAAAACCATCAGCCTGTGTACTTTCAAAGCTGCAAGAGAAAAGCTGACTACATTAAAAGACCACCTCAGTGAAGCACTATGATTCCAGAGATAAATAAGAAGCTGGAGTCTGGAGACCACAACAGCTAATGCACAGCCCTGGCACAGACCAAGGGACTGACCTTTTCTTACCCATCTGCAGAAAATAAGGTACAGAATATCTCCTGGCATACCAAAATTATTGTTTTCTCAGAGCATGCAAGTCAGTGCTCCTGCACGCTCACGGAACTGTAGGAAGCTTACAGCACCAGGAAAATATGTCTGGGTGAAAACTTAGATAGGTAAAGCATTTCCAGCTCAGAGTGCTGTCAGTGCTTAACTTTCATAAGCACAGAGGAAGAAATAATGGCTGAGTTTAGAAAATTGCTCCCCTCCATCAGTAATGACTTCAAACAATCACTGGAATATTTCAGAAGATAGATTCTCCTAGTTTTAAAATAATGCATTAATAAAACTTTGTACTGACTACTTTAAGGGAATCTCTCCAGAGTCATGGTCAAAAAATTAGAAATTCAAAGTCACTGCCCACAGCACTATGCTCTAACCTGCCCAATCAGTCCTTCCAATGCCAGTGCAGGAATGAGTGAGCTGGCACTCTAGTGTGATATCAGTAGCCCAGGCAATTGGAATTTGATCACAGAGCACTTTAAAAATTATGCAGTCATCCCACATGGGTGGGAATACTTTCTTTCTGGCAATATTCTTTCAGTCCTCTGAACACTAATATATTTATACATATATATCAGCCGAAAATACATACTACATGTAAGATTTGTGATTTTAAATTCTCTCCACATCTTCTAGTTCACTGACATAGATCTAATTATATAATTCTATTTCAAGATTACTCTGAAAATGTTGTTCTGTGTTTTCCAGAAATTCTGGAAATTATGGGTACTTGGTTTATCTAAGAAAGAGATCCCAATGGGAAGAGCCTTTCTGATCATATACATTTCATTCTTCCCATCAGAGGCAACCTGAAAAGCCCAGCACACCCAGTTTTATTCTGGGCTGTTACCTATGGGAAGAGTGCCTCATGCATTGCTTACCTGCCCTCTAAGATGTAGTATATCAGTTTGCTTCCATTGTCATCAGCCTTTTCCCACTGTAGAGAGTTTTTGGAGTCTTCGGCTTTTTTAGGAACTCCTGGCTTACTGGGAACACCAGCTTAAGCCAAACAGGGAAGAAACAGAATCCTTAAAATGTGTTTGTAGCATAAAGGGCCAACAGGCACAGAGAAAAATCTGATGCACATGAGTGTTTAGACATACAAAAGGAAAGAGGGTCTATATTAATAATCCTCAGAGAGAATGAATCCTTGGCCTTCTCTTTGTGATGGATGAATTCTAAAATTTTTACCCACCTGTAAATTTTTACCCAAATTTTTCACCAGTAATAAGTTCACTTGCATTACAGACAATTCATTTCAGTTCCCCTCACTCTTTCCTCTGCTCCACTTGGAAATGAATCTCACTTCTTTCCCCCTATTACATCTTAATGTATGGTACTGTGTTATTCATTTTTCAAACAAAGAGAGCTATTGGGTCTTAGTATGAGAAAATTCCCTGCTAAATTTTTGAAAATGTTATGTTTAATGTTCACATCCTGTAAAGTCTTAACATTTTGTTATGCTATGTTAAGTGCTTACCTGTAGTTTTAAAGCTTGTGGAAGAGGAAGTGCTTTTCACTCCTGTGACATAAACTACTGTGACTCTTACTAAGTAGTTGGTCCAAGGAAGAGTTCCTGTGAGGTTGCATTTGTAAACAAGATTTCCTGTGCATGTAGTGTTCACAGGAGAAAACCAGTCACTTTTTGTTGGCCACTAGAGAAATAAAATATCATTATGGTCAACTTTCTGCTGAAAGTGTGTCACAGTTCTATTCCTGGGTAGATCAACTACTTTGCCACCTCTTAATATCATAGTGGAAATATGACACAGGTGCTCTTTCAACCATGGGACTCTGTCCTCTCAGAGACCAAGGACACAAACCCTAATTTTCTTCTTTGTTTTCAGGAGACCTACAAGTCTTGGCAGTAACAAAGAATAACAGATTAAGTGCCTGCTTTACACAGCCAAAAGGAGCCTTCCCCTTTTATTTCTGGATCACCATGTCCATGAGTTCAGCTTGCCATGATGCAATTGAAAGGAGGTGATGGGTTAGTGGAATTGTGATGTGACATTTATTTTAGGGCAGGAAAATGTTTGGTGTAGGTCTATTGAATCCAATTCTCTATAGTAAAGAATCTGCATGATCCAGTTTAGGACAAGAATTTTTCTGCATCCAGTGGTTCAGGTGTTGAAGTCTGAAGTTTCCATGCATGCTGCTCTCACTGCAGCCCTTACTCCTTACTTCTTGGACCTGGTCTTCTCTTTGGCATTTTCTCCTAACCTCTGTCACAGGAAAATAAATCCAGATACTAGGTTGTAGCTAATATTTACTGCTGAGAAACCTTTTCTTCTTTTTCGTGTGCAGAGCAGACATAGGACTTGCAACTGCAAACCCAGTTGGGGCAGGGCAGTGAGGAAACAGGGATAGGACTGCTGAAACAGGAGACTCAGAAGGAATCCTGGTGAGGTCATCCAGGATGTCCTTTGGCACTATGGAGCACTAAATGCTACAGCTGCACTCCTCCTTGTTCCTGGCAAATGCTGACTCCATCCTGCCCCTGCTGAGCAGCTAAGACTGACATCACCATGCCCAAATTATCCACTGAGACTCTTCATGTACATCCTGCCACCCACCCTGTCCTGCTTACCAGAGCAGAGTAGGTTAAATTTTCTCTGATCTGAAAAAAAACCCACCCCAAAACTTAGAGGTATTTTACCTTATGCAGCTCAAACCAGAAGCTGTTTTCACTGACGTGCAGAGGAGCTCTCCATTCTAACTGGAAACTGGTGTTTCTGGGGACTATGTTGATAGGTGCTGCTGGAGTCTCAAATGTTTTTGCAATGACAGGGGCACTTTCAGAAAACCAGTTCTCATCAGGATGGAAAGCAAGAACCTAGTAAGGCAAGGGATGAACTGTACAATACCAGAGCAGCTGGAAAGGCAGCTTTGCTTTAGCAGCACCAAGTATTTGGCAGACTGATGTTTCAAACAAGAGAGTATTCAGGCAATAGAGATTAAGGTGTAGAGAGATTCTGCCCCTCATAGCTGCAAGGTTATATACCTTCAGGCTGAAAGTTCACACCCAGGAGTACCCTTCCTCAGAGACTCTTCTTAGCTTCTCATCTCAGATTTCTACCAAGTCTCTTCTCTTTCTAGACCTTTCTTAAGTGCCACACAATCTTACACAGCCGTGAAGATGTCACATCACATATTAGGCAGTATTTTAGAACCACAGAAACTCAAAGTCAAGAAGTGCCTTAGCACATTGCTTTTCACTAAGCCACAGGCAAATATGACCAGTTAGGTATGCATACTTGCATACACACATACAGGTATTTAGGTATGTGTGTGTAAATATATTTCCCATTATATTATCCAAATCATTTACAAAAGCCCAAAATCAAATTTGGAGCTGTAGATCCCCTCCTGCCATCATCTGAATGTTCTCCCAACTGTGTAAATCACTCTATTTGTGATACCCAGTGCACATTTCTGCAGGCAGCATGTTTACTTGGTTACTTTTGAAAATGCCACTTTGACCATAGACCTGCTGTCCAGATTTACCGTATTTTTCGGCCTTCATCTGTAAAGGGAGAAGCAGCAAATTTTGTTTTCATGAATCCATATTGCATACTTTTATTTGTCTACTTTGCAGAAGAGAAGTCTAAAGATTTGCAGGTTGAACAGACCATTAAAACTACTTGCAATCATACCTTGAAGGAATTATTTGTTCCAGGTTGGAGTCCACTGACAGACCAGGCAAGCATCTCATTTGAAAATTCACTTTTTCGCAATGGTGTCGCTGGGACAGGAGGCAACAAATTAACAGAGATTTGATAGCGGATGGATTCAAGAGGTCCATTTGGCTTCAGTGGTTCACTCCAGGATATATTGATGGTGGTGTCAGACATAACTAATGTTTTAATAGTGCTAACTGCCTCTGGTACTGAAACAGAAAGAAAAATTAATCTTCCTTTTAGAGTAGTCAAGAAATGTCACCAAGGAGAGAAAAGAAGGACATAAGTGTATTAATATGATTCATTCACAGGACTGAAACTCTACACAGGTAAAATTCATATTCTGGTATTGTCAGTCAGCTGAAGACAAGTTCAAAATATTTTGAGGGACTTTTAGTATTTTCTTGGCTATCCCAATACACAAGGAGATAAAAAAAACGAAAAAAAACCTGAACACCAGGAAAACCCACACACACACATATATAATATAGATATATGTATGTACATATATGTACACCTCTACATCTATAGTCATATTACTGAAATCCTACTCCTTCTTAACTTCCTAATCAGGGTCTCAGATGTGAGTTTAATATGGTGTTTACTTGGATATGCACACACTCACACACACAGAGAAAAAAACCCCAAAAACTGTGCATTACTTTGATTGGAAAGTCTTTTCTTGAATGCAAACTTATGAGGGAAGAAAATCCATTATTTCACATAATTTAAAAATTTTTCTCAGAAACAGAGTCTGGCTGAGCTGTGTAAGGGAGAAATTGGGTTGCTGGTCAGATGTCCTTACCAGCTGGTTACTCACTAATTGTTCTGGAAAAATCAACCCTTGCTTTGAAGCTTTAAGATCACAGACTTTGTAATGGTATATGGTATGTCCCTGGTCTGTATAAAAAATTCCTTATTTCCTATTGAGCTGTCCAGAGAGGTAAAAAGTTAACAAGTCATTACACTATTTATGTAACATTGAGTAAATGATGAGTCCATATGTTTTTATTCGTATCCTAGTAGCAAGACTAAAAATTATTTAATGAAATATGCAGAAACTAAACTAGGAAAGGACAAATTACTTATTTGTCTAGATAAAACATATGTGGAGTAAGAGTGACACTCTGTGGCAAGAGCAATGCATTGTCTTTCTCTTTTTTTCATTCCCTCTACCTTGCTATTTGATGGAAAGCACAAATTATTCCAAGCTTCTTTCACTTCATTAGAGAATTGAGAAAAAGGCATTGCGGGAATTCACACAGCTTCAGAGGTGTTAAATAGTGTACACACTTCAAGAGGCTCTAGCAGCATCTGATTACAATTTAAACTGCCAGTTACATTCATGAAATTGAGAACATAAGTGTCAGGACACATATACCTTCTATTTACAGCTGGCTGGAAGTTTTTCAACAAATTTGAAAAGCTCTGAATGCTGATACAAATATCTATTCAAAATACTCAGGGTTTGTAAGCTGGGGTGGGGTGAGGCTTTTTTGTTGGTTTGCTTTGCTTTTTGTCTTAGACTTGATTTTCATCCAGATTTTTCATTTTGTCCCAACTAGAGAAACCTGTTCTGAGTTTCAGATTTCGTTTTAACATGAGACTAAAAATTTCCATTTGAGTGGAGCAATCCAGTCTCCCATTTTATAATCTACCTTTATGTTTCATCACTGAAAGGATGTACATTGCTGCAGCATACCACAGTTTCCCATACAAAAAATAATTGTGTCAATTCTTTCCACATCTAAGTAATATATAATGTTATTAAATCTATGTATCACACAAATTTTATATTACAGATGTGGAATTCCATGCAAAGAATTGAAATCTACTGATAGAAGGCTGGAATTGTTGGGTGTTTGGGGGTGTTTGTTTTACTCCATAGGAAGATTGAATCTTCAAGGTTGGAAGAGACCTTTCAGATCATTAAGCCCAACTGTCAACCAGAACTCCCACTGGAACCCCTAAACCACATCACCCAACACCAGGTGCCTCTTAAACACCCCCAGGGATGGTGACTCCACCACCACGCCCTGGGAAACATATTCCAGTGCCTGACCACCTGAACAGTGTAAGCATTTTTTCTGATATCTAATCTGAATCTCCCATCTCAGATAAAGGCCATTGCCTCCAGTCCTCTCACTGCAGGCATGGTAGAAGAGACTAGCTCACAATATTCAGAGATCCACATAGGGTGGGAGCAGATTTGCTTGATGGTGCAGATGCTAAGGGATCTGATGTTAAGAGAAAAATACCCAGCACAGTTGAACTAGAGAACTCTCAAAGTGTAACATGTCTGGATTCCATGAGAAGGGTGATAATATGCCTGCACCCCTTGTTTCTCTTCCATTTGAAAGATGAAAAGAAGGTCACCTTAAACAGAGGGTTTTAAGGGGAAAATTGTGACTGCTCCCAGGATAAAAAACAGGGAATGATCTGCGCATAAGAGAAGCCACTGGCGGCTCACATGTGATGCTCTCCTCTGGACAATGGTGGCAAAAAGAGAGGCTGATTATTCTATGAATGAACCCTTAAAGAAACCTTTACAGAGTGCATCCCTAAGGAATGAAAAAGGAAATCAGGACTCCTGGCATGTACTTGTTGCCAGGTGTTCTGGATAAAATGTTTTCTTGGGCACAGTTGATTGCTGGGGAAAGAGACATTGAGGAATGTAAGAAAAACATAGTGGTGGCTGTCCATACTTTAATTTCAGTTATTCTATCAACATCTGAAGCAGCCAAAATGCACAGAGAGGTAAAATGAAGTGAAGGAAAACCTTAGGAGTCCTGCTGTGGCTCCCTCACTGCATGTCACAGCAATATCCCCTTGCACAGCTGCACAGCACAGCTCAGTGCCAGCCATGGCCAGCCCCGATGCAGCCAGGCTAAGGGAGCCAGTGCCCAAGGGCTCTGTGCCTCTCAGTTTCACTCCCTTACCCTCTCTAAAAAAAATAACTGCTCCAACTCTGCAGAACAAAACCCAGGCAAGAAAACTAATGAAGATGCATTCCCACATCCCAGTGATTTCCACACCAAGTATCCCTAGGTACCACCTCCGCAGTCTTTCAGCAAAACACAGATATACTGTAGACTCGGCTATAATTCTGACTTGCTGACTTAGGAATTAAGAGAGGTGCCTGATGGCTCTGCAAATGAAGAGTTTATGTGGATCCAGCTGACACTGGCTGCTGACACCAGGCACAACAGAGCAAAACTGACACAACAGAAGAGCAAGCACTATGTGCACCATGGGGGACAGCTACCCCTCATAATGGTTTTCTTTCCATGTTTTCAGCAAGGGACTTCAGCAAAAACACAGAGAAAGTCATCTGCAGAGGAGCAGAAAGACAGCTCCTCACAAAGACAAATGTGCATGTACAGAATTGCACATGCAAAACAAGAAGAAGTGCTGAGCAAGGTAGTTCTATTGGGCTGGGCTGCAACACATGCAAACGCATAACGTGAACTTTTTGCATGATCCTTCTCTTTCTGGAAAATGCCAAGAGCTTCAAGAAAACTGGCACAGCAGCTGCCCCACAGCTGCAAACAGGTATGGTGAAGCAGGGAATGAGTAGAATCATCTTCTTGCCCTAACTGAGGTATTTACAAGCACAGGAGACATCCAGCTCAGAATGTAGTATTCCCAAAGAACAAGGACTGAAAGAGCACATCAAAATTCTTCAAATCAACTGAAAATGAGCTGTTTTCATTCAGGCCAAAAGTAAAAATGAAGTGTTGCCTTTTCAGCCTGGTTCACAACCAAACAAATCTGCATTACCCTTAGAAACAGCAATCATGAGAGCGACATCAAGTCAAGGGAAAAAAATCTTAATGCTGAATGAATACATAAAACAGATATTTAAACATACATAATCACACCTACATTCAAACACAACTTACTTAAAGATGTGGTTCAAGGCAGAAACTGCAACTGTTTAGCCACTTTTAACCATAATTTATCTTTCCTCAGGAACCAAATAAGCCAAAACATTGAAGAATAAATAAAAATGTATTGAATGAATCTTACAAATTCATCAAGCCTGTTTGCCAAAACCTTTTGAAGATCTACCCAGGTTATATTTTAATCAGACTGTTTGTCCGCTTTCTGATTTACAGCCCAAACCTGTGTACATCTTCCTCTGAGATGAGAACTCAGCTCAAATTCAGAATAAAATATGAAACAAACCTCCATATAGAGTTGTGCCAACTGTGCCTTCTCCCACAGGTAGCACTTCCTCTTCTGAATAGTAGTTTTTCACTGCAACTTGTATGGCATAACTCGAAAATGGCTGTAGGTTCTCTAAGACAGCAATAGGACTCTGATATTCCTGTAAGTCCAAATCAGATAATAAACATGCATTCTTAGAAAAGAGAGTCATCTGGCAACCCAATCATCTGTCAATGAAATGTGTGCTTAAAAAGTAATACAGTAGTGGTTTTGGATTGTGAAACACTTTAGTGTTTAAAAAAAGAATGTTTGAATCACAGTTTTGGTAATAGGTCCCTACAGAAAAGAAAGTACATACCAAAAAACAAGACAAAAAGTAGGGGGGCTCTTGCACAAAGGAAAAACTAAGGTATCTACCACTTTTCAAATACCACTGAGAAAGGACAATTGCTGTTGGGATGTAGAAATGGTAAAACTCTCTGACAGAAAGCTACAGAATGGTTCATAAAGTCACTAGAAGTGAACGTCACATTCCCTGTTTATAGATGGTATCACATGCATTTCTGTGTGAAGTAGCCATACCAATGGTTTTTGCTGTGGAGCAGACAAACATTGCCTTGAGTTCCTGCAGATGTTTGTAATTTGTCTGGAAAATACCAGGTATGTCGGTGTAGGCTGGGATATGCCGGGGCAGAGCTGCTGTGGTGTGACAGATGGCAAGCTTAATGTAAAACTGGTGTTGGTCGTAGCAAGGATAGTAGGCTTCTCAGTGACTGGCAAGAGAATCAGGCATCTTTTATCTAGGAAAGACATTAAAAGATTAAAAATTAAAATTATGGCTGTACCCATCCAATCTTGCATGGGATTCTGCCACCATTCATAAGAGAAAGCACAACTACAAAGTATTCTTTCTGCTCTCACAAAGAGAAACAGAGGAAAATTCTGCCTGAAACAACTTAATTTGATTGCGTTCATGGACACAAAAATAGTGATCCTCAAAGAAACTCTTATTTATCTTTGACAAGATACAATTTTAATAAAGAATTTAGGTCCTTCTTGAAGTAGAAGATGTAATTTGTACAATTTGCTACATCTTTGTCAGGGCAGTACATATTGATGAGCCCAAACTTGCCTGTAATGGAAAAGACAGGCTGCACAGACATTGCCTTTCTCTAGCAATTAAATGTTATCTGCTTTTTCTTCCAAACAGTTTTCCATGTGTAATGTAACAACAGATAATGAGAGACAAATGTGGGAGGTGGAAAAGGAGTCTGGAGGGAGAAAACAGTAGAAAACTACACTGACAGTTACTGAAAAGTAACAAAAGAAAATCAGTGTTCTTTCTAAAACAAAATAAAAATATATTAAATGGATTTCCGGCTAAGAAGGAAGAAATTTAGGCATGTGCACAGGGAAGAAGGTACAAGGACCAATTCTTGCCCTTAGGCCACAACAACTGACCTCATAGTTAAGATCTTTTCTCCCAAAGTGAGCAACTCTGCCACTGCTACCAAAGTCAGGTTCATGCATATTCCTCCAAATGTATTTGCAGCTGTCAATGTAAATTAGAAAATCTCTGTGGGTATCTCTGGATAGGAATAATCCATTTGGACTGAAATTTGGTTCTTCCCTTTCTGCACCAGCCAAGCCTGGGGCTCTTGCAGGAAACCCTGTCCCTGGGGATAGGGATTGGCACATTCTGTACCAGGGCCAAACCAGGCTCCTACATCAAAGCCAAGCCCACACAGATCTCATGAGAACAAACATGCCCAGAGACTTGGCAAGAAGAGCCTGAGCATTGGTCAGAGCAGCCACAGGCAGGCATGACTGTACCAGCTACTCAAAAGAATGTGAAATTTTTTTATTCCAAAGAAATTCATCTTGTTAAAATATTCATTTGTATATTAGCCAGGTTTTTAATGTAAAATTGGAGTTCAATAATTATTTTGAATATATTCATCATGCTAGTAGCTGTTCTAAACCTCTGCATTTATAAAGATAATCCCTATAGGTATCATGAATCCTAATTTTCTATTAAAACTAATGTTTTATTTATTTCATTATCATTCTACAATGGTTTGTTTAAAATATCAGGAGTTCTAAGTGATGCCTGGGTCTGCTATAAGGTAACCTGTAGTTGTCTCTTGGGTACTTCATTATAAATTGCTTTAATAAGCAGAGTTTTTATCTCTATCTTTGAAAGAGCAGACCTTTATTTAAGTTTTATATATTTGTGAACAAACTCAGAAATCTGTCACAACAGGGATCACTGTCAAACTCTGGATACAACACTGTGGAACATATTTTCTCTTTTTCTGTGCTGTAATGTGCACCACACCTTTTCTAAATCTCCATGTCTGACACAACCTTGAAAATAGGCATAGTTTGGCATTAACAAACAGGTGAAATATTCATCATTCATGACCTTCCATTGTATTCAACACAAGGCCAGTCCTTATATTCATCCTTTTTAAAAACTCCAAATTGTTTCTGTGTAGAAGGTACCTGAATCCATGAAGCATACTTTATATAAATACACATCTGCAACTTAAATACGTACTCTGATAGAAACTAGTTACATTCACAAAACAACCCAAATCCCCTGTACCTGGATATGATTGTGCTGCTGAGCTGTAAGCTAAGATTTTCAGCGTGTGGTTTGCTCTCTTGTGAAGAAAGTGACTTCTGCTTTCTTTATCTGCTAGCCAAATTTCAGTGTATTCCTTTGTTTCAGCAGTCCAGTATATAAATTTCTTATCTGCAGTCAAGCTGCCAATTTTGTTACCTGTAGGAAAATGTTGCATAAATAAGTTTAATAGTCAACCCTGAGCAGATGATTTTACAAGAGCAGAAGGGTGCTTGTTTTCACAGTGAGTCAATACAGCCATTTTGGCCATACTGTATCCCCAGTGACCTCCTCTTGACAAGAGATTTCTGATATTTCCCAGCAGGTCTCATGATGCTGAGATTCTGTTATTCCAGTTTACAGGTGTAGATTAGAAGGTGTTTAATTACCAATAATTATGAGAACTGCTATTCAATTAACAAACACAAGAAATGAAACACGAAAGCAAGAGCTGTCTAAAGAAACTTTGCTCTTTTTTCCAAGATGAAAACCACCATGATCTGCCATCTCTCAGGAACAGCTAAGACAGCTCTTCTGGTAACAGAGCAGCTTTACCAGCACACCTCCAGAATTGAGCAACCAAGAGTAAAGTGTTATTATCACAAGAAGTGAAACATGGATAGTTTGTCATACAAAACGAATTATCTATCTGCGTGAAGTACCTTCCTCACATGATGAAGTCTGCAATGCCATTTTCAGGCATGAGGTGTTACTGTATCTTTTCATTGAGATTAACTGCAATAGATGTAACTAATACAAAACCCAAGCAAAATAATGTGTTAATATTCTAAATGAAATCTATTGACAAGTAGCACTTGAGGCAGTAGCATTTCTTTTACATTTTACTAGAATACACACTTGCATCAGTAAACATCTTCACACTGCTCTTCTAGTTTGTATGAATAAAGTCTACAACT
Source organism: Zonotrichia albicollis (assembly GCF_047830755.1). Classification (NCBI taxonomy): domain Eukaryota; kingdom Metazoa; phylum Chordata; class Aves; order Passeriformes; family Passerellidae; genus Zonotrichia; species Zonotrichia albicollis. The sequence continues at coordinate 76,649,952 of NC_133821.1, read as the reverse complement.
GAAACACAGAACACAAACATTTGACTATAGATCAATCAGTTCCATAATCAGTGCTTCATGAATGCTATTTTCTGAAATGAAAGTTGTTTGAAGTAAGAGACAGCAAGAATCACAAACTACCTAGAAAAATAAAAGACACTCAGACCTTGAATATTCGGTATTTTGATAGTTCTCCAGCAGTGGCAACCCTCCACATCTGAGGCCCATATTTCGTCTCTTCCTCTGATGAAAAGCAGCTGGGGATTTTTGGAGTCAGACAGATCTATACTCATAGGCCTTCCCAGCTCTGCTTCTGTGACATTACAGGTGCAGTAGCTTCTCATCTGTTTTTCTACCAATCCATGTCCCAGGATGTGGTGCGCGGTGTTGTTCAGAATATCATAATAAAACACGTGGCTGCCATTATCAAACTCTTCCAGCCAGTACAAGCGGCTACCAAAGAAAATGCACTGCTTTCAGTAGGAAAACTTCAACCTGACCAAGCTAAATGCAATGCTAGTCTGACACAACAACTGGTTATTCTGGATAAAATCGTTACTGTAAAAAAAAAAATGTTATTTGTGCTGACTTTCACTTGCATTACACATATAGAAGTACCTATCAGTATTTAAGCATCATTTAAAATTGTTACTCAAACACAAACATTTTTTTAAAATTAGGTATGTCCAAGCTCAACTAGCAGTACTTAAGTGGTACTACATTTAAAAATTTCTGAGATTTACATAATGCCAAAACTCCTCCTCTATAAAAAGTCCTTTTCGGTCCTTAACAGTTTTAGTGAAAATCATGTCTAAAATTTGCTCTTAAAAAAGTTAATACTAGTATGTACCTTACCTTAAGAAAGGATATGACAACAGAGATGATACAGTTGAATTACTTTTGCTGAGCTGCTTGTTCAAGGCTTGTAGAGATTTTTTCTTGAGCTCAAGATCAATAAAAAATATTTGAGTTTCATTCTGTGGTGTTTTCAGGGCAACAAAGAGATGCCTTGCAATCCAGTCAACTGTGATGGCTGTGACATTGTGAAGATGCGCATCTCTGAAAAACTTAAGAAAATAATTTAAAAGCACAGAATTGTTCAACCTGATGTTGACACATTATGAAAACCAATTTGTTTCTGAAAGAAAAATGTCTAGTTGGGAAGTAGAAGTCAAAATACAAACATATGTCATGGATTGGCAATATTTTTAGAAAAATCAAAACTATTGTTCCACATATATCAATTGTTGCTTCCATATTCTTGAAATTAGAATTATGTAAATTAAATTAAATGTGATGCAAAATATTGATTTCTTGTATTTACTAGTATGAATTTTAAATTGAACATCTGATAAAAATATCTTATGAACAAAGCAGATGTCAGTAAAACGATTTATGATTAATAGGACAACTTTAACAATGACTCCAGTCATTTTTACTTTTTCAAAAACACAGTTGGCCATAAAACAATGGAAATAATGGTCAAGTAATGATAATTTTCCTAGATTCTCTCAAGTAAGGGAGTGACCAAAGGAGTACCTGAAACATTGAAGCATTCTGTATATCAAGAATAAAAAGAGAATCTTCAGCGATAAGGTATGCTTTGTCATCATTAGCAATAAAACAGATGTCCTTTACATCAGTCTTGGCTGAAAGTTCCCACATGGTATGACCACTGTCTATGTCAGTAAGAAACAACTTGCTGGCAGAAATAGTTATTAGAGTTGGGATAGGGAAAAGATCTGGAAGGAAAAGGGCACAGCACAATTAACAAAAAAATCCCATCCTAGATAAACACAGCTGTTCATAAGGAAAGCAAGTACAAGATACAAATAAATGTTGGGTATGAACGTATTGTATTTGCAACAGAAAATAAATAAAGCAATGAGATGCCCTCTTGTCATCGCAGTCAAACTACTAAGATACCTTCAGTGGCATTGTGAATGCTTACCTAACAAATTTAAGCACAGCAAAACAGATTTGCTCATTTAATGACCTTTAACAGCCAAACTAGAAATATATTATGATCTCTAGCAGTAAACAGGTTACAGGTGAAAACCTACTATTCTATGCTAACCTGGAGTTGCACAAAAAATCTCATTTAGCATAGTTTTGAGGAAAGGCTTGAAATTCCCAAAATTTAGTCGAATGATAAGGAATGTGTTAATCTTTCATATCAGAGGAGGTAACCATTTCCTCTGTTGTGTTTGCTGTATGTTACATAACATGTGGGAGGCTATTTATCAGACTGCCAAATTCTTGTACTGTCATTTCACCAGCTATTACACACAAGCCATGAGATAGCAACTAAATCATCCATACCTGATGAATTCCTCTCTGCCATGTCAGACAAAGGTCCTGGACCTACAGAGGTGAAGGCCTGCACCTGTGGGACAGGAGATTGATACTTATCTTATCTAACAGCATAAATGACTGCATTTGAGATCCTGTAGAGCCAACAGAGACAAAACCCCTGTCTGCTCATCTAGGAACATATGTGTGTGTGCTCTGTTTGACACAAGGCTATGCTGGTCAGTTCAAAGGCTGCATTCAAGTTGGGACCATGGCTATGAAGAGAAATTTAACCAGTGACCCAGAGACTGACAATCCATGCTACATATAATAGAGCTCAAAGGACTCCAGACAGTCTATTTGTTTCCTTTCCCAGCCTGGAACAATTCCTACTGTTTGCAGACCTTGCAACCAACACGGTGTTCTCTCTTATTAGTATCTGGTCTATTACATGCTCTCTTATTTTTAACTTGCCTTTCAAGCACACATTTTGTCTGTTTCAAAACTCTTGTCCCAATGAAAATATGACTTCTTGACAAGTTTTGGACTGGAAGTCTCTTTCCATGGAAGCCACCCGAGTCCCTGACTTTCTCAAACTGTGGCCTGTTCAAAAGGCCTGTCACTCTCCACCAGACCAGTTGAATCCACGTTCAACTTGCAGTTTCTAGCAGTGGTTTGGGGAAACCTCTAGAAAAGTTTCTTTTGAGCTTCAACATTTAGCGAACAACATGATACAAAAAGAAGTTGAACCAGGTAGGTATGCCTGGGTGAGTCAGCAAATCAGCAGCTCTACAAGCAGAAACCACAAGCTCTTGCCCCAAGCCAAAAAAAAACATCTCCCAGGCAAACACATCTGACTGCACAGATAACATCTCCCATCTAGCACGAGACAAGCTTAGTAATTTTTCATACCTGAAACCTTACTGTGAGGTTGGGAAGCACATCCTTGAGAGAAAACTGCATCTGGGTGGGTTTAACATTGCTTTCAATCCACTCCATGAAAGTGCCAGCACTGCTGCTCCGATTCACTAGCTGATAGTAAACCCTGAACTGCATTAATATTCCATTATCCCTTTCAGGTCTGTCCCACCTGAATTCCACAAGGACTTTCCCATCACTTCCATGTAGGTTATTTTGTAACACATACATTCTAGGGTTCCTAGGGGCTGAAGGAACTGTATAAAAAAATAAAGATAAAATACACAGAACAAAATATTCCTGTTAAAATACAAACCCTAACTCATAACTAACTCTACAGAAGATTATCTAAAACTTAATGGTTATTCCTTTCTGTTTTCATTGCTATCTGATTTTAACTTACCTAGCCAAAAGAAAGAGCTGCGTAAACAGGAAAAAAAATGCACTCCTGCACTGAGATTGGGACATATCTATTTAGCCAAGTCCTGTATGTAACTATGGGGCTGTAAAAATTTTCACAACACAGAGCATATTCCATTCCTTCTCTTATTCACTTCAAAATCTACTGCATCTCATAAGCTTTCTCAGTGCTTCAGTCACTCAACACTATATTTTAGCTAACTTAATTTTGACATGCATAAGAGCAGAAATAAACACTGAAGCAAGACTAAAATGTGCATAGCATTTTTTAAAAATCTACTAAGTGATTAAGATATTGCATGCAGCTTTTCGTGTTCATTGTAATGAATTCAGTTTCTCTCTCTTGCTCATAGTCACAGGCACACGCTGGATATATTGCCCTGCATTTTCTGCTCTGAATTCAATTACTTCAATTGTCTGCATTTATGTATGCAATAGATGATTGGCAAAGATACTCAGAAACATGTCCTTGCAACTCTGCCTGCAGCTAACTAGCTCTGAAAGCTGCTCATCCTTCACACCAGGGTTTCACTTGCTGACACTGAGCTGCTCCCAGTACCCATTACACACGAGGAACAGGATGTAAAATTTTAGTACCTCCTTCAGGAGCCCGAAGGGATACAGATGTCATTGGTGCCTTGCCCCAGTATGTGTATGGAGTGACAGTAAAGTCAAAGAGTGCAAATGGTTCCAGCCAATCCACTCGGTAGGATGGCACTGTCAGATTATGGGGGTGAAGGCATCCTTCATTCTCCAGAGGCTGCAAATGAAATTAGACAAAACGAAACAAAGCAAGACCTCTTTACTGCTCAAAAGGCCTTCAGTTTTCCAAAATCCCCCCACCAAACCGGTCACCTAAATCAAAACACAGCTTCTCTTCCTGTGAGTGGTCATTGTTTCAACAGTTCCTGTGGCACTGTAGTGATAGGTAGCCATGTGCCAGCAATCTGCCTTTTTAATTTAAAGTAAAGCTTGCCAAATGTACTAAAGCGGGGATAAAGGCTACATTTCACATTCAGGCAAAGCCTGTCCCACTGTCATCTCAGAGGACACTTCTTTCTCTGAGTTACTGTGAGAGGCTTTCTCATGAATTTTTGACCACTGTGATCTCCTTGCCTGACTAGTGCCATCCCCATCACAAGCCCAGAGCCACTGCTGGCTGCAGTGGTGGAGAAACTGGGCAACTTGCACTGTGTTTGCAATTTAATTTCATTCTTGACCAATTTGTAAATGCCAGAGAAGAAACAAACTCCATTTCTTTTTAAAAATAGCAAGTAGATGCAGTAATTAATGTAGATAATAGGGAGGGATTGCATCAATATCCTCACTTGTAGAGCTTTGGATCCCACGCAGTAAAAGACAGTTCCCCATTCCACCTTTGTGGAGGGACTCCAAGTGATGAGGAAACTTGTGGAATTTCCTTTAATTCTGAAAGAAGACTCTGGCACGGAATCTGGAATCACTTTTGGCATTGAAGAAAAGTTTCCTGTCCATAAAGAGAAGAAAGAATAACAATCTAAGGAATGTGAGGAATAGGTAGACTATTCAAATGTGGCTTAGAACACGGAAGTAAATCCTGTAAGCCAACATTAAATAGCAACAATAAATAACAATAACACATATTCTTTTTATCCATACATATACCATTAGCTTTTATAATTGCACCTTATCCTGATATATTTATCAGGTGATATATATATACACATATATCAGGTATATCCTGATATATTTATTAATAATTTATTAATATATTTATTAATAATTTGCTCTTGTCCTTCTCTTTTGTCAAATGGGCAAAGAATTTCAAGAATGAGGAATTGCAGGCTGACAGTAAATACCTTTACTGAGGAGTTTAGATGAAGAAAATAATGTACCTGGCAAAGGTTTAAGTGATGCCTGAACAAGGGTGAAGGCTGTAAACTCTGCTGTTTGTGAGAAGGGAATGCTAAGGCTCCGATTGACTTCCTGGACTGTAATGAACTGAAGCCTATTAATCCAGAACAGACGACCACTGTAGTATTCCAGTGCACCCGGAGATATTTCTGAAGTACTCCATGCTGCAAATTCCGTGATGATGGAAGTACTACAACTGTGGAAACGTATGAAATTAGCAAACTGATAGCCCACATGTAGAGGGAACAGATTTATGCAAGGTTTAACATATTGTTAAGTTTCTTATAATTCAAGTTCTTAATACTTATAATTCAAATTCTAAAATGTAGGAGGCAGGAAGTCAGAGCAATTTTTTTTTAAGCTCTTTAAAGAATTTCAGAATATGAGACATCACAGAAAGAACAAAAGGACCTTCATTCCCTTTATTCCATTGGAAAATAATTATAAAATGGTTTAAAATTCCACTGCATAGATGCAGAAAAATGAGAATTTTGAAAAATCAGCCCACCTTTTCTCAGCAATTCCACTGAAACAGTGAAGTCTACCTCAGAGCATGAGGTTCGTTCTACTTCACTAGATCAGGAACCCAGATTTATTTGACCCTACTGGTTTTCTTCCATTATTTACTAAGATATACTAACATTATTCTTCACTGGGATCACTCGCGATTTAATCTGCCTTGCATATTGTACATCAAAACTTACAGGCCTTTTTAGGTCCCAATTTATCTTGGTAAGAGATTAAATATGTTGTAAGACGTGTCATTTTGCCATCTCAGAAATGTCTTTGACTTAGACACATGCCATCCAAAACAAATTTGGAAAAGCTTTGACACACCATCCGGGTCCATTAGGCTGGATCACTTCTAATCTCTGCATTCTGGCATGCCAGGGACAATGATTTATGGCTGCCAATTGGTTCATAATGGAGCTGAATGTTCCAGCTAAAACTAATCCACATACTTTGATTATTTAAGTGTTTACTATTAATCATAGCAAGTCTAAAGTCGGTCAGAAAATTCATCTGATTCCACACAAAGCCAGCCTGCAACATTATGGGCACATCTTAATACAGATGCTGCTCAATTAAGTTTAAGCAATCTAATCTGATGCTAGGAAAAAAAAAAAAAAATATAATCCCATTCTCCACATGGAAGGGAGCAAAAACATAGTTTCATGAACTACTGAGCATTACACACTTTGCACTTAGAGAAAACCATTTTTCTCAAGGCTTTAGTATATAATCAAGCTAACCCAGAAACAGTGTTCTTTATGTTTCGCATTAATAAACTTTGTCTTTCTGAAGTTATACAGCCATTTCACGTGCAGGATGATCAAGAGGAAAGCCTGCTGAGTACTGTTTGCTCAGGTGAGAAAATGGGGTCTGTTCAAGTCCTGAGATTCATGAAAGATGAGCCAGTTACAGAGCTCCAGGCACTTGGAAGCTGTCAAGTGTTGTAAATGCCAAGATAAAACAGACAATAAGCAGCAATCATTTCCTAAAGCTATGTCTAAAAATTGATGAGCATGACCTCAGTTCAGCTGAGGTTCTGTGCATTGTTTCTCTCACTGTAAAACTGTTACCAACCACCACAACATGTAATTTGCCATCAGCTAGCCGTGATCATTAGCTCTCAGTTTTGTTTATTATTAAATTAGAAAATAGTGTGCCCAGCACTGGACTGTGGCATTCACGCTCTCTAAAAAAAATCCCCTCGCCCAGGATTTTTCTCAGAGAAAAGGAAAAAAATCCTTATCTCATTTGCTTCTCCTGTGTTGTGCTTGTGTAGAATGTGTTTGGAGATTGTTTCATGGGATTCTGGTGAGTTGTTTTCACCCATTGGCCAATCAGGGCCAAGCTGTGTTGAGACTCCAGAAAGAGTCACGAGTTTTTATTATTATCTTTTTCGCATTAAGCAAGTATCCTTTCTGTATTCTTTAGTTAGTATAGTAGTCTTCAGCATAATAGAGTATTATAAACTAATAAATTAGCCTTCTGAGAACATGGAGTCAGATTGATCATTCCTGCCTTTGTCAGGGCATTTCCCAGCAAATACAAAACTGGATAACAATTTTTCCTTAAAGAGTATGACAAAAACTAGAGAATACAGACTTTCTTATCTCTGCAATTCATTTACTTACCCTTCTTTGCAGAGAGAAGCTCTGTACAGGTTTAGATACAGACTATCTTGCACAAGCCAGTACAGAAAACCATAGGTGAGATCCAAGGTTACACCAACCACCTAAGAAAAAACAGTCCAACTAGCAATTGGAACACATCTTCACTTCTGAGATAAGCACCCTTAGGCATAACAGTTGTCTAGACAACATCATGAGTTCCTCTTTATTGGCAAAAATAGCATTACTACCATGAATGTTTATTCTAACACAAAAAGAGATAACACTAGAAAATAATCAGGTCCTTGGTGGACTCCTATTTATAGCAGCTGATGATTTTCCAGATAACATTTTTTAACACCTGTCACAGTGTTCATCCCTGGAGTATCTGAGTACCTCAGATATGATGGCAATAGCATATCAAGTGCTTAGTGGAAGTACCTGTCAAAATCTCCAAAATACCTCTGGTATTTTAATATTCTTTGTCTGAAACAGGTGGGTGATATCCAGTCTGAAAGTCAGAATCACCTTTTGAAAAAAGCATTTCAGGTCTTTTGTCTTTGTTTTCCAGCTTAGATTTTACACACAAACAGTTAAAATATTACATTACTTATGGAAAATAGATGCAAAATTTTAATTCATTTATTTGATTAAGCAGGAAATTTGAATATTTAAATTTTTGTAAATAATTTATTATTAAATAAAGTGGAGGAGGAAACTAAACAATCTTCCTGTTCATTACTTCAATGCTTCATCTTCCTTTCAGGGATGTGAAAGATTTGTTATTTCTTTTTAATAGGTTCTAATATTCAAAATAGAGTTTTCTTGTTTCTGCAGTAAATAACAGATTCAATACCATATGCAACAGTAATAAAAATCAGATCTTTATTAATCTGTTCTGTGAATAAAAAAGAATTTGCTTCCATAAGTTAATCTGCTAAATGTTATCAAGTTTAGTCTATTTTATATCATTAGCACAGCTTACAAGTTGTTTGGGGCCTCTCTGAACATGTTTTCCAGCAGCTCTCAAACTTCTCATGCAAACACTAGTCATAACTATTCGCTTATAAGCCTAAATTTCCGTTATGTATGTAAGTGGAACAGCCTTTTTTTCCCTAACTCTTCATTAATAAACTGCAAAAGATGATGACAGGAAAGCAAATGCTATATCACTTAGTTGTCTGTTGCTCCTTATGTAATCACATTCTTGACATATTTCTGTTGACATTGTATGTCAGAAAATCAAGGTTTGAATGATTGCTCCTGTAGGTTGTCCTGTTAAAAATATCTCACAGCATGTATGTGCCCAAGTGTATATTTAGTCAGTCGTGCTATATTTTATCCCATTTACCTATTCTCCCTCCCATGCTCCACACTAAATGACATCTTCCTGAACTTATGTTGCCATTTTGAACCTTTGGGTCCTTCTTCCTTGCCCCATTTTTTTTTCTGCAGGTATTACATTTTCCTATAGATGTGTCCATCTTCTTTATCCTGACCCCTGTATCCTCATTATTAAAAGGCAAATAAATATTTGTACTATTCATTTTCAGGAGTTAGGCAGCAGTTTAACGCCTCCTTTCTGTGATGCTTCAAAAGCAGGCAAACCCTTCCCAGCTCATGAGAGGTACTAGTTTCTGGGCAAAACATGTATTTGTGATGGTGCAGTGTACCCAAACATCACGGTATGCAAGATAAACTTGGCTATTTGAAATACCCTTTGACTAAAACTATTGAAACCACACCTAAAAGCGTCCTGGCCCCACTTCCATGTAATGCACTTTGCTGCTCCTCTATAAAATTACTTTTGTTCTCTCATACTATACAGTGTGAACAACTTAGTAAGAGCTTTGGAAAGTCTATGCCAGATCCTAAGTTGGAATAAATCAGAGGAGCTCTGCTCAAATCAATCAAGCTCTGCCAATACACACCAGCTGAGCTAAACAACTGATCAGAAAACAAAATAATTGCCATAGAAGGATTTAGTTCCTGCCAAAGAAATTAGACTTTCAAAGCTCTGCCTTTGTATTTGTTTAGGAAACCTGCCATTTTTACAGTAGGCTCTTCTATTCCTATTCCTAGCTTTCAGATTTCAAGCTAAAAGGAAGTACAGCTACAAACTGCTGAAGATCCAGCTGAACAGCAATTCTTTATCAGAAAAACAGATGGTGAATACCAGTAAGAATCACTTACATGGAGAACATTCTTTAACTGTTGGATAACAGCAATTAACTATTACATCTGTACTTTAATACTGAGATAAAACATGCCCTTTACACATAAAGAGCTTCATTGTGCAAAGAAAATACATATTAGTACCTGTGCAAACATATATTTGCCTCTTGATATTGAAACAGTAACAACCAGCTCAACAATTCCACCATTAAAGAATGTTGTGCTATCCTTTTTTTTTCTGATAGTTTTATTCTGAGATTTATTTTAATAAAGAAACACCTGTCAGCTACAACTGGTCACTTCTCGATCTAGACATTTGTACTTGGCTTTTTGCCTGTGTGCATCACAGCAGGAGGCTGAGTTCAGAAGTCAGTGCACAGATTAGGGCAGCAGAGAAGCAGGAGAGGAGATGTTTGCTTGTAGGAGGTGTGAATAAGTGAATGGTTGAAGGCTGGTATCACTGACATAGAGAAAGGTGCAGAAAAAAAAAATGACAGGACCAGACAAGCAATCCTACTGCTGCCAAGGTTCCTGAAAGCAAGAACAAGAAATTTGAGGTTAGCATGAGGCAATCCAGAGAGGCAAGTAGAGAATCAAAAGAGAAGGGCAAGGATGTTGAGGTTTGCCACTTAGAATAAAGTGGAACATGTCAGTCCTTTGCCACAGATCATCCAGAAGATATGTCCAAGTGTGCTGCTGAGCTTGGACAACATATACCTTCCCATGGAGACAGTCCACACCAGCCAGCTTCCACAGAGGAGTAGGGAGGCCGGGGCTGGGAGATAGATTGGTCCTTTGCAGCACAGACTTTTCTCTCATGTACAAAAGTTTTACAGTTCCTCTATATGCAGGATTACAAGTATAGCAGGTGGCACACCAGAACCTGCCTTCCTTCTTCCCAAGCCCTCATGGAAGTAAAACACCTGTGAGGTTAGTGGGCCTTTCAGAATATTAATTTCCTTTCATGGACTAAACAAGGCCTGGCTTTGTTTCATAATCAGAGAAACACCAAATTCTTTTCTTTTGGGAAAGCAAAGTTAAATGTTTTGGGGGATGATACAAAGCTAACTAAGAGAAATGGATCTCTAAAACTGGAGAGGGTCTTTAATGGACAATCCGGCTTCAAGTTAAATGGGAGTACAATTTGTATGACCGGTGGAATAAAAACAAAGACTGGGGTTTAAAGGAAGGAGGAAAGCGAGGGAGGTAGGGAGGAAAGAATATGCTAAGACCTTGGCAGATCTTTTCATAAGGAGAGAACTTAGTCTCAGAGTTCTTCCATTGTGTAGGCAACACCAAATTCACCTACCAAGAATGAGGTCAAATCTCACATTGTGGCAGAGGCAGGATGGATTTGGAGAAGCTCATCTATGAGGAGGCAGCAGTCAACCAAGTTTTTAAGAGACTTGATAGGACATCAGAGCGGGGTGAATGTAGAAGAGAGGCAGTGGAGAAATCAGCAGAGATATGGAGGTTGTGCAGGCCTCAGGGCATAACAAAGTGTCTCCAGGTAGGAAAAGGGAGCTACTGACCTTCTACATACTACAGGATCTTTGGTGAGCTATTGGTGGAACTGGCATCTCTATGTTCCCTCTCCTTTCTACTTCTGCATGGGACCTGCTCTCCACCTAATACAGCTAAAACAACAATTCCCTGTCCCTTTTTTCCTCTGATTGGTGGCAGATGTGGCACCCTCACCAGCACTGTGGCAGCAGCAGCAAGATGTGCCAGGCTGCAGCAGGGGCAGATGCCATTCCCCCCCTCTCATCACCACAGGTAAAACCTGTAACAGCACCTCTGCAACCCGAAATGCAACCCTGGCAAGCGCTAAGCCTCAAAACTGGCCCTGTCAGGTCCTGCAAGCTGGGGAACATCACAAAAGAGGCAGGATGCTATGAAGCTCTGGATCCATATTTTGATGTGAAAGCCAGAAGTGACCATTAGACCTAAATCATCTGGAAAAAAAGAACCTTTCACATGTGGGAAGGAGTAGCATTACAACCACAATTTTGGCAGCTAATGAACACTGACTATATTCAAGAGATCTAAATACTAAAACACACACCACCCCTCCACCCTATCTCTCATAGAAAGAAAGAGAAGTAAAAAATCAGTCACCTGTTTATCAGAAAACTGTTGCTGCTCTTGTAGCATGAGGTGCTCCTCTCCATTCAATCTTGTGCTCTCCACTGAATACATCGTGGCCCAGTACAAATAGCCATTTACTGAATCCACAACTAGGTCCCTGACTGGGAACACAACATGAGCTACAACATCTATATGGCCTCCCCACAGTGATTTTCTGTAGATCTAGGGACAAAAGAATTGACTTTAGCATCACATCAGCTATGATCAGCTTAGTGTACGTTAGTGACTTTTCCACATCTGTTTATCAAAAAGACAGTGCTAGCCTTCAGCTTTCAAAGCCTAAACCTTTTGCATTCAAAGTAAAAGGATGAAGAATAATGCAAAATTATTAGTTCATTTTTGCCAGAAAGTAACAAAAGAAAAAAGCTGAAATAGCTTTTTCCCTTCGCTTTCCCCGTTTTGGCAGCCTTCTGTCTGACAGAACTTCTCACCCACTTCATATTCACTATTCACAAGTGTAAATGAGGGTGCAAGGCAGTGTGAAATCTGGCCTTCTAGCTCCAGTTTTTAAAACAGCTTCTGACTTTGCACTTACAAGGAATGAAAGGCATAATTTGACAGCACTGCATAAATTAGCACTACAATTTTGAAGTCAGATACCTTTTAAATAATTCACATGTCAGTGTTCCTGATATGAGAGTGTACAAAGTGCAATTGTAATTATTTTTTAACTGCAGTGATCTGCAAAATATCACAGAGCAGAGGTCAACCTTGAAAATCTCTGTGTAAACAAATAGTGCCAAATTTTATTAAAATAAAGTCCATCTACTTCTTGGCTGAGATCAACAGGGCAGCCTCCATTTTCACTATCTTCATTTATTTTCACAATGTTGAATCCAATGAAGCTGTTGATGACAGGTTTGATTTGCCTGTTTTGCACCTGGTGAATTCAGTATCCTGCATTAGTGAATGTTAGTGAATATTTTACCCCAAACTTTTGTATAACTGTGGAAAATCACTTAAGTAAAGCAAAGCTTCCTTGTTCTACACTATAATAGGAAAGGTCCAAATGTATCTCAGGTTGCAAGAAGTAGGGATTACTTTCCCAAATACTGCCGTAGAGTCTTTATTGTTGACTTAAGGGATTTTTCTTTTTTAAGAGATGCAGCTATACCTACCGTATTTGCTTTGCCAGACCAATACAAGCACTGACCCAACCAATCAAAGGCCAACATCCTTGCATTTCTGACGTCGGACAGATAAGTGTTCTCATTGGTACCTTTTCTTTTGTTCAATGTCCAGGTTTGAACTTGGCCCATGGAATTAATCCAATAAAGAGTGTTATTATACCAGTCAAGGTCTTGAAGAAAAAAAATATGTTAAGCATTACATAAACATGTAAATTAAAAAAAAAAAAAACCAACACATTGTTTTAAAGAATAAAAAGCAGTCAGGCACTTCAGCTTTTTAAAAATCAATACAAATGCACAGTTAGGCTCAGCTAAATGTGAAGGTACATGCTTCCTTACAGGAAATAATGTACATGTATTGTACATATATAACCCTGATTATTATAAATGTATGACATATATTGGGATGCTGGAGACAGAGCTATTTAGTTCAGAGGGTTGATTTTAGCTGTGCTATAACTGTGGTGATGTCAGAAGGGTTTCACTAAGGATTAATTTGACTCGTAAAATAGAAGAAAGTGGATGAACCCAAAGTGTTGGCTCAGTGAAGCTGCTGTACTGCACTTCATGACATCCAAGTCTAGAGAACTCTTGTCTTTCAATGCTGTTGGTGAAATTTATGGAGAGCTAACAAATGCCAAAAAGCCTGTAGCAGCAGCGTGCAAATTGTTTAGTATGTACCTGAAACATTTCTTATATGAGGATAGAGGAGTTCTCCTTGCCTGTAGCTATCCAATCGCTGCTTCCAGAGACCCTCAGGCCCCACAGCCAATATATACGGTTCTTCTTCAGCTACAAAGGAAGAAAACTGCAGTTGTGCACACCAACAAGCAATTTATCTTAGTAATTGTATTTCAATAGCAATTGTTCCTGTTCCTGGAAAGTTACAAAAGCACCTTTAAAGCTGCCCCTGTCCTAAGGAATAAAGGACAAAGAAGAAATACATGAAAATATTATAATTTGAGAAATTCAGAGATTCAGGACAGCTTCAGATCCAGAACAATAAGGCAATTTGGAATCCTATTAGATGCTGAAAAATCACTGTGGATTTGGACCTGTCCTTACCAAAGTCAGGTAAATGTCACCCCTAAGCCAGTCCAGCCCCTTAAACTGGAAGCTATTTTCCCCTCAGCCTTAGGTTAATTTGGGTGAACAAGGTTTCAAAAACCATTCCAAAGGCATGGAAATCTCAGACATTTTGCACACATCCATTTTCCCTGATTATCTATGCTCAAATCAAGGATTTTCAGCATTTGGTGAGCTTTACTTTTCCATGAATTGTCCTTAATCCTCAGGGCATTGCACAAACCACTTCATCATATAAAGTTCTTTACAGAGCAATGAAAAGGGATAACACCTCTTTTACTGTATCAAATAATATTTTGATAGAGTATTTGCATTAGAAAAATGTAGATAACTACCAATGTTAATGCATAAATAATATTTAATATCATTATTCTAGTTTGAAAATCTTACTAGTTTAAATAAAAGCAAAGTTACTTATCCTGTATTCTTTAATTCTAAGAAAAACCTTTTTGTGCTCCTTATTTTGTAGTCTTTGCCAAAAGTGTGTGCCTCTTTTATTAGGTGGAAAGATTTATACACACTTTGTTCTTCATATTTCCTGTGTGACAAAGCAATTCTCACCTTCTTCTAAAGTTGTACCTCTAAATGACTCTGACCATGGCCCTGCACCAGCAGGAGACACAGCTCTGACTGACACCTCATATGCTGTGAAGCTGGCCAGCCCCTTCACTGTAAGCCTTGTGTTACTAATATTTGAGACAACCCATTCCTCCTCAAATGGGTGCTGAGGCGACACTTTCACATCATAGGTCCAGTTCTGCCAAGCAGATAAACCTGTGTGAAGCAAACAATTGTGTGAGTACAGAGAAAATTGCTGTAACTGGTGATACACAACCTTTGAGAAAGATGTATATTGGAGACTCCTTCCAAAAATGCCAGTACAAGTGGAATTAAGAAAGAGATAGATTAAATCCACTCTGGCTCCATGTTTCAATTCCCCATGAAGAATGACATTAGAACAAAAATTTTCCCTGGCCAGGTGATTTTCTGGTATTCAAAGATACATGCACAGAGGGTAGAAACCATAGCACAGTCACCGATCAAAAGTCATTACATCTCTGCCATCCATTTCCTATGTGATACCAGTACCCAGCATTACTGCTACTCCATAACATACTTAAGACCAAGTTTTGCTTAAAATCCTTGCAGGGGGCATATGAGTTGCCAACACACACTTGCGTTAATTCAGAAAATTTAGCTCTTTTAGTGGCAAATTATGGGCTAAATTTTTGAAGCAGAGGTAATTCCATAACTTCCATCCATATCTGCTATTGATATCACCAAAGTCCAAATCAAGAAAAGGGAAACCAGAAATTACTTCTGTAGAAAGAAAAGAAATGGGCCTTCAGGGATAATCAGCTGAACTTACTGCTTCCAATGGTGTGTTCAGGAGGTCTCCAGCTGATCACAGCTTGGTCCGATCCAAATAGAACCGTGACAAGGCGAGGAGCAGTTGGTAAAGGAAATGGCTGAGTTGATGGCCCATAGAAAACCAAGTTGCCAATGCCAAAGTACTCTGAGTACTCCAAATTGCAGTCCACAATGTACTCATTGAAGCTAGAACTTCCCACTGGAGAGACCTCCTCATGGAAAACTGCCGAGCCATCTGTGACTGTAAATGTGTTATCCTCATAAACAAAGCTCTCCATGTCATTAAATGGCACGTGTGATCGCAGCGTGTGAAACTCTGAACCATCAAGAAAACCTGACACAAAGGCCTGTTCTGTTTTGTTGAAGAAAATGAGTCTCTTAGATTGGAAGTTGATTGTGAAGGTTCTCAGAGCACTGGATCTCACCACTGGTGAAGCTGCAGAGGCAGTGCCAGGAATGAGTGGAAGGTTTGCTCTGTATATGCCATCCTCCAGGAGACAGAAGATATAACTGGCCACAGAGCAAAATAAACCCAAATAACTACAGTGCAAGAAGTCTGCAAAGCCACAAATATTTTAGCAGCTAAGACACGTGCCTGTCTTTATGAACAATAGAAAAATACTTTTGGCAGTATTAGTACATATATACTGGGGGAGTAGACACATCAGTTTTACTTTCTGGGAATTTTGCATAGCAGACTATTGGAGAATATTTTTCTATAATACCTTAAATGCTAAGCATGAACATTTCAAATTCATAGAGCTTCATATTCATAAAAGCATGAAATTTCTGAAACTCAAATTTCTTGTTTGGAAAAGCTTTATCTCTTCTGCTAACCCCCTAAAGAAGAAAATGCACAAAACAATACTGCATGGCATCTGTCTTGTTCCAGTTGTTTTGTAACTTGTTATTTGTTGCTCTTTTGTTAACTTAAGTGCTTGAAACAGGAACCTAGATGACTAATGAAGTGTAGAAAATTAGAGAGGAGCTTTATAGCACCTTTGGCACCAAGTGCCCAAAGGAGTTCACTTACCCATTATAGGGATCAGCTATAACCTTCCTAGGGGATGTCACGTAAAGAGGAGTGATGTCTTCAGCTACCGTGCAGTTCTCTAAGTGGCAGACATGTATCTGGGGAATGAGAAGAAAAATGGGTGATGCATTCATAGGGTGTTTGCTAATGAGCACACAAGCTGACCTGAGATTCCTTCAGGGGATGGAGAGAGTGAAACACCTCTCCCACAGTCCTAGGTCCTTCTGGGCTCCTGAGTGTTCAGTCAGCCAAGGATAACCCCTGTACACAAAGCCACGACAGCTTACCCTGCAGCTGTCAGTCGTGCCTCTAAGCTGGAGGGAAAATTGGTTATCCAACTGCCTATACTCAATTTGAAGGGTATAGGCAAACTGTTCTTTGAAATGATCTGGCAGGGAAGGGAAGTGCTTTTCTGGTCCTGGAAGCAATACCTTGGAATTCAGACATCTCTGCCATTGGTCTGTTCATCTACAAATCATTTGTATCTTTTCATCACTACTGCTTTTCCTGCTCCCTGTTCCCTGTGCAGCAAGCAAAAGATCAAACATGGCAAGAGGATTAAAAAAATAAAAATCTCCCACTAACCATTATGGGTAGGTTTCTAGTCCTTTGTGCATTAGAGGATTACATGGGTACATGCAAAGTCTGACCATTAGTGTAACTGATGTTTTACGGGTAGGAAATCTAGTGCAGGGTTAATCTCCATTTTCACTTTAAATTGAAGCAGCTGTAATCTGAGCTGTTGCTATTGTATGAAACACTTAACATATTTTTTCAATTATGACAGACAGCAAAAAATCACTGTCCAGTTATCTGACCACCTTCCTGAGGCAGAGTAGGAAATGAACAGAGTAGATGGGTAACCAAGAGAAACAGTGTGCCAATACTGGGTATGAGGAGGGTGTGAAGGCAGTCTCAAAAACAAATTAAAACCAAAACACTTATGTCCTAAGGAGAAAAATAAGGCAAGGAGCCAGAGTTCCACATAGGGTGTTTACTTTAAATATGACCTGATAGTCAAAGCTTTCTTCTTTGTTAAATTACTAAATATGTAAATATTAATGTTATATTAAAATATATTATTGTAATTATATTTTGTGCATAAATATCTATACATAATAACATTTTTCTGATGTAAAATTAATCGCGTAATGGTTCAAATTAAGCACTAGAGCATTACCTTTTCATTCATGACAAAGTATATCCTCTGGTAGAGCCAGTCTACTGAGATGGACACAATATTCCCCCAGCCAGCGTAAAAGAGCATTAGGTTGGATACATCAGACATATTTGCAACTCCTTTCACCCAGATAGAATTCCCTTCAGAAAAATAGACAACTTGCTGATAAATATTCACAGAAATACCTAAAAATAGAAAGATATGTGCACACAGATAATATAAGAAAGTTTCCATTTTTCAGTTAATTTTTCTACTTGCCTTGAAAATATGTATTTTTCAGTCTGCAACCCACCATCATCATCAGAGAAAAGTTAACTGTTTTTACTCCTCACTTCAAGTCTTCTTTCAGATAATAAGGAAACATTCCCATTTGCTTTGTAAGTGACATTATTATAGAGAATTGCCCTTCAGAAAGGTAATCAAAGAGAGGACACGTAATATGCAAACTGACACTGATTGCCCCTCGACAGGTCAAACAGATGCAGCTGGCATCTCCTCACAAAGCACCACTCACTCTAGAATTCAAACTTGACATAATCTGTGCCACCTCTGCACTATCCAAGGCTATTTAGTCAGGGGCAACGTTCTTTCTCTGGAGTCTTTGTGGCTCTGAGAAATTTGGTAGATAAACTCAGATTTCCACACTGTCACCAAGGACCAGTGTAGGTAAGAAACATTGGAGTGGTGAGTAATTTGAGATAACATGGTTATCTGGTGACTCCAGCTGCTAAATGCCTCATTAGTATGCTACACATTAGCACTATATTTTAGAACTTGACATTATTTTATCCAGAAGTTCAAATCACTTCATTTCCCCATATTCACATTGAGAAAAACTAGATATCAATTGCAGGGAAACGTGGATTCATCTTACCTCAATTTAGACACCTACAATGTAAAAAATGAGCCAGCTACCTAGATACTGTGGAGAAACAGTTGCACTGGGGAGAACCATTTATCGCTTCCTAATGCCTGTCACTTCAAATACATCAAATCATGTCCTCAAAGTTCCTATTTCTCCTGATTCACTATAAAGGCAGACTGGACACTGTCTCAAGCCATGTGAGGGGCATTCTGTCCTCAGTGAAAAGAGGTCTTATTGGCAATTGACATAAAAGGAGAGAGCCCAGTTTGATTTTACCTGTGATGTTGTGGTGTATAGCACCGTTTGGCAGGCACTGAGCAGCTTCGAGGAAATGTCCTGTGTATCTCTTCCTTAACGACTCTTTTCTGGATAGGAAGAGCCATGCTGCTTTTTCCTTAACTGGCAAACAGAGAAATTCAGAATTTAGATGACCACTGCACATGGCTAACTCAGATACATCCTTAATAGCCATGCATGTGTGCCCAAATGTACGTACGTCTGTACGTATCCTTACACTAGCAGTGACAGACCAAAAGTTAAACAATTTGAGTGCTGAAAGCACATGGAGTTATTAATCATTACAGTTGACTCTGGCTCCTCACACAGGGTGAGAACAGGCCACATGAATTTCACACCATCATTCCTGCAACTATAGACAGTTCCCTAGGGAGGGAAAGTCAGCTGGAGCAAATGAAGCCTTACTGACTCAAGGAAATGAAGGCACTAAGACATCCAAGTGACTTCAAGATCTAGCAAAAATAGGACATTTAACACCTCTGGACTTCTTTGAAAACCCCAGTCAAACTAAAATATTATCCCAGAGAGCTAGAGAAAAGCAAGGCAAGTATGTTTATGTGTTTTATTGTAATGATTAGTGATTTATTCAAAAAACAAGTACCTATTACAGATACAGATGATAATGGGATAATATCACCTGTTTCAAAGGTGATAAACTTAGTATTTTTTTTTCTAATAAAGTCACAGAATTTAAAGTCAACAAGGATAGTTTTGGTCAAATAAACTGATTTCATACTTATAAAGACCCATGTGATTTACATGAAAATCTCTGCAGTAAATCTGTACCTTCTGTCTGGTCTACACATAGGCTTGGGGAAGATAGCTTGCCTCGCTTCTGATTCTCAGATCCTTGGAAATCTAGCACACACCTTGTTAAATTGACTGTTACCTTCATTTTTAAAGATGGCGTATTATTTCAAGTATGATTTTGGCTAATTTCCATCAGCAAACAATCCTTCCCTTTTTTTTCTCCTCTCCAGCTTAAGCAGCTGTCTGCAATCAGATATCATTTCCTCATATGGATATCACAAAACTGTGATCAAATGCTGTCTTAATTTATTCTGATAATCTGCATAGATTGAGCTGTGTGAATTTCTCACATGATGCACTGTGAGTAGTTTCAATAATGATGCTTTCAGAGCAAAGTACAAGAGGCCAATATTACCTTTTTATCTCTTTTCAAGCAATGTTTCTTGCAATCTACAGCAGAAATCAGATTCTGTCCCCAACCCTTGTCGGGGCTCAGATCTACACAGCTCAGTGCCTGATGCAGTAGCACCATTTCTGGACATGATGCATGACAAAAGGCTGTTCATGTTAGCACAGAGAGAAAGTATGTGCCTGTGCAATTCAGGGGGAAACAACTGAAATTTTATGTGGTGACTAGTAAGGGGGGTGGGATGGCTCCCCATCCCCGTCAGGTGGGGGTTTCAGGGGCTATGGAGTTTGTTTTCTACCTTAAATTAATTGTTTGCCAATTGGATTGACATAGTGAACACAGTCTGGACTTTTCAAAAATGATACAAATATTTATAACTCAGGGTCAGCCAACCCTAGAGTAAATCTCTGTGGAGCTAAAAGTAAGGAAACATCAGTGTGTCTGAGCTAATACAGACAAAAAAACCCAACAACAATATTTTAAAAAGCACTAGAGAAGCAAGTTCAATGTCTCTAACCAATAGCAATTCAGAGACAGTCTTGAAGTGTTTTCATAAAGCTGAAGCAGTTCCAGGTGTTTGACAACTGAATCTTTTCATGAGAAGGGAAGTCTTTTATTTTCTTTCCTGAAAGAACATTTTGATAACATTGATTTCACTCTTATTTGTGTTCTATCTCAACATATGTCTTTCTCTGCCAATTAACTGATAATTCTGCAATTCTTTGAGTAATAGCTATAGTGCATCATTACCTTCAATATTAATTAGTTGATGCAATAAAACAAATACCTTCATGAAAGAGCAAAAGAAAAGTTGGTATGATTTCACATACTTGGCTTGAGATAATTGAGAATTTTTGACAAACGAGTTTCACATTAAGTGATCGTTTCCATGCTGTGATGCCTTATCGTGTCCACAGCTGGAGAGCAGGACCTCCCTCTGATATGCTATTGACTCCCCAGTGTACAACTCCTTGATATGTTCACACTCTAAATATTTGTACTCCTGTCAAAAATGTGGCAAGCCAGGGAACACAATTTGTCCCCAGGACTCTGCTGCTCTTTTACCTTTGGATGCCTGAGTTGTGATGTTGGCTTCAGCAGGGGGTCCAGCACCGACCTCATTAACTGCCACAATACTGAACCTAAGGCACATCAAAGAGACAGGTTTGGTTGGCAGGTTCCCTTTGAAAGATTGCCTGAGAAACATTTTATCCAGCTGGGAAGCTGCTATAGAAGTGCTTGACTTTCAGAAAATGCCTGTTTAAATATAATGCTCTGGGGAAATTCAGAATAAAAACAAAACCAACCAAAGTCTGAATTGTTCAAAGGCAAAACAACAACACAATCTT
The DNA here is from genome assembly GCF_047830755.1 of Zonotrichia albicollis. Classification (NCBI taxonomy): domain Eukaryota; kingdom Metazoa; phylum Chordata; class Aves; order Passeriformes; family Passerellidae; genus Zonotrichia; species Zonotrichia albicollis. The sequence goes on along the minus strand of NC_133821.1, from coordinate 76,628,540 downwards.
CTAAATTTCAATCCAAAATATATTTTCAGAGTCAGAAGAACAACTCAACTTCATTTCAAAGGAAAATCTGTATTTACCAGTACAAGCAGAATGCTGACCTCTGCATTTAATAAAAATGAAGGCATTTTTCCAGATGCTTACAGGACTAGAGAAGACCCCTCTATCTTTCTCCCACTATACTAAAAACATGCCACACAAGCCGAAAAAATTAAAAACATCAGCTAAGAAAATGGAGCCTCCCAGCCCCATATACAGGTGCTTTTCCTTCCTCACCGAGTTCTGCAAAAGCAGCCAAGCTAGCTGGGGTAACTCTGTTACCTCAAGGAAGGTGCCCTTGCTTTTGGCAAGGATGTCAGTAAAACAGCACAGTTGTGCAGAAGTGGCATTAAGGCATACTTGGTGCTATCTGGGCAAGAAGCGTGACCTCATGCCTGGCCACATTGGTATCTTTTCTTTTTGTACCTGTAAGTGGTGTTTGGGAAGGTGGAGTAGAACTGAAAGCTGTGCCCTCTTGAGGCTCTCAGCAATTCATGATTCTCGCTGGTCAGGAGCAAGTTATATCCAATAATCAATCCATTCGGAAAAAGTGGTGGAGACCAACTAACTTCAACAGTGTTTGGACTTGAACTCTGAATGTCTTTAATGACAGGAGCTGTTGCAGGAACTGCAAGACAAATATCTGACTCTGGTACTTAAGACATTAATTGATCTTGATTTTTAAATATATTTTTAGGTTTGACACCTGATAATTCATTTATACACCAACAAATATTATAAGGGACAGTTAATATTTCAGCAACATTTCATATTTTTTTTTAATGTCCATGAAAACAGGATTGTGTTTCAATCAAATACATGCATATTTATGTACAAAAGGATCCCATGTGCCCTCACAATTTTGTCCATGTTTCTGTGCTTGTTTTTAAAAGCAAAGGCAGGCAGAAGCCCTAAATCTTCTAGGTCAAACAAAAAGAACCTGTTGTTTTTTTCGTTTGGTCTTCTGCAGCTACCCAACAGACAACATAAACATGATTCTAAAGATTAGGCACCAATGTCTTCTGCCAAAGAAACAACAATGAAACTCAAATGTTTCTGTTAAGGTCCTGAAAGATGGAATTAATAGTGCAATTCATTACCTCCAAAAGCATGTGTCTGGTAACTGGGGCTAGGAGGAGAATGGAGCTGCAGCTGAGACGTAATGATCCAAACCACTTGAAACACGTATTCCGTGAAGGCCTGAAGGTCTTTGACAGTATATGAAGTTTCAGATACTACCTAGATTAATGCACAAACACAATTGAGCTTGTTCTTCCTCCAGATACGGCTACTTTCATGAGGGCAAAAGAGGTCTCATACAGCAATATACATATTTCAGGATAGAAAAGGGCTGCATCATAAGTTTTAATTAAGAGGGAATTCTGAAATTTATTTTCAGCATAGACGTTGATTTTCCATCTCTTCAGAACGTTTTCTCTTCTCTTTCCTCAAAACACAGCACCAAATCCCAACAATGAGTAGGTATATCAAAGGATTGATGCAACATAGAAGTAAGTTTTAAGAAAAAAGTTAAAAGAAAAAGCCGAATTAGTAGCATGTTACAAGCAATGTATTTTAAACTTATACCACAGGTTTCAGATACAAAGGATCCTAGTTACACTGAAATATTTATTGTCTGAAGTAATTGCTCCCTATTATTTCATCAATGATTCATTCAGAGTAACTTCCTGCTTAGCAAATTATCTTTACCTTTGATTTGTGGCACCAACTTGTCATGCCCTGTAAATTGGTCCAATAGAGGTGATGGCAAGATAACAAGTGTACAGCTGACGCAAAAGAACAAATTATGAGAATAACTCTACTGAGTCAGAACAAAGGTCTTTCTAGCCAAGTATTGTGCTTTGACAAGAACCAAAAAAAGTTCTCTAGGGAAAGGTATTTAAAAAAAAAAAAAAAAAAAAAAAAAAAAAGAGAGAGAGAAGAAAGCCCACAGCTATATTTCTCCTCAATATTCTCATTGGCTTTTCACAAGCATGACTCAACATGAAACAATGGGAATATTTGCATTTATTAGAACTCGATTTTTTTCTTCTGCTAATTTTTCCAGTCACTTCTCAAACCCGATCTAGTAATTTCAGCATTTTTAATATTCAGGAGTTCAAATTTAGCAATTTAACATTCACACGTGCCAGAAAGTAGCTGAACATTTCAACTACCCATTCAGTGAAGAAATACATCTGGCTCGTTTTGAACCTGCTGCCTGCTAGTTTCCATCAAGATCCCTAGTTCTTGTGCTGGAGGAAATGGGAAATCATCCACTGCTTCTCAGCTTCCCCATGCCACTCGTGATTTTGAAAATCTCTTTCATGTACCTATTATCCAAGATGTTAAAAAAAAAAAAGAAAAAGCAAAGAAGAGCCAATTTCCTTGCAAAGTAAAAGGAGGTGCCCTCCCTTACCTCTGTGTACCTCCAGTCACCAGGGAGTTTGTTGAACTTCCACTGGATAACATATTTCACCCCAGAGATGTTAGCTGCCTTCCACCCTAATGTGACACTGCGGTTTCCAATGACAGATGCAAATGGTGCACTAGGTTTGTTCAAGTAGCCTGAAGGGAAAATACAATATAACAGTAAGAAAAAAAAATCTTTCATGGCAATTCCTGCATCTTAAAGGTAAAAACCTTTTACCTCACACACCTAAAAGCAGCGAAGCCCATAAAAACATATAAAAGAATATATTGAAAATGTTGCTGAGTAACTTGCATGGCATTTTAAAGACAAAGACAGTTTGATAAGTCAGACAGAAATGGGCCAGGTTAAATGTGAGCAGTTGTGACTACTATCCCATACTTGTGTAAGTGCATTTTTAGTTACAGCTACTTATTAAAATTTCTCTGAAAAGCAACAGAGAAGGCATGAGACTCTTGTGAAAATATTTTCAAGGGGACTATTTCAATAGCACTCTACTGGCCCAAGGTATCATCTTAAACAGTTGAGACTGGATTCAAAACGTCTAATGTCCACGAAAGGAAGGGAAAAATGTTTTACGCCAAGATAAACTTCAGTGTATTTGTTAAAAGAAAAAAAAAAACAGTGGTAGTTTTCTGATTAATGAAAGTACTCAAGACTTTCTTATTTCTTAAATAAATCCAGATCATAGAACAAGACTATGAATTTATCAGACTGTCAGTTGGACACAGGACTCTATTCAGACTTACTTAGTGCTTCATCTCCATATGCATCCTCTGCACAGCTACAGCCAAATTTACAGGAAACTGTCTGTGTAAGGTACAGAACTCACTGGTTAGCATTGTGTGAAGGGAAACTTCCTTCCAGAATCATGCAGACACATTTTAAATACATACAAATTCTGTGGACATTTTGCTTATGCACAAACCCAGTGGAAATAATTATATTAAATCTAAAAAGTAGCACTACCATGAACTCATTCCAAAGATTTTCTTGTGAGAGTTTTCATCAATTCACTGGGCCCTAAATTACAGGTTTCCTCCTTACACACTGTTCCTTTGTGGAAAGCATGAACATGGGGCTACATTACAGCTGGAAATACACTTCAGTGATGACCATGGAGTTAGGAAGACAAGGTTTTTGACTAGTTACTAATATATTCCACATGTTGCATTCCACCTTTTCCTGCTTCATGTATTCCCTATGAATGAGGCACATTCCTACAATGTATTTCCAGTGAATTTTCAAAATAGCTGATATCAGCAATTTTTTATAACAGCCATGCCTAATTCACACTTCCTTTTCAGCAGCTACTCCTTCTGTTACAGTTGTGCCTACAAGCTGCAAATATAACAAATACCCCAGGGCAGTGAGCTCCACACTGGCATCCTAAGAACAAAAAATTCCTGAGTTTTCAGTTCAAGTAGGGAAGATAAATATAGTGTCATTCGGCTTTTTATGTAGAGAACTTAAAGAGGAGTAGAAACGTGTTCTAGGTGGGTCTCAGTAGCTTTAAAATTGCATGCAAGACTGAGTCTCCTGGAAATCCAAACTTTTTGAGAAGTGGTGATTTGAGCTTTTCTAGGCAGGAGGTTTATTTGGGCTCATTTTATCCTGCAAGTTCATTCAGCCTTTAAAGTCTTGAAGTTTGCTCCACACAGCAGCAACCTTTCAAGTGATAATCAACCTTAAGATCGTTCAGAAGCAATTCATTATGGCAAGTGAGGGAGGTTTTTTAATTGCTCTTCCTATCATTTGAGGAAACACACTTCCAGCACCCTATGGAAACTGATAAGATGTTATTTCAGACAACACAGTTGCAACCAAGACAGATTTGAAAACTTGCTTAGCTGTATATTCCTATGTACATTATGTCACATCTAGACATTCAATGCCAAGTGCCACCACTTAAAATTTTTTCCAATACTTTCATTTTCAGAGAAAAAAAATAATTCCAGGTAAATTATCATCACTGTTAGCAGGTGAAAATTCAGGTATTAGTAGTTATCTAGTGTACAGTGGAGCATTAATTTATGACTAATATTTATTTGTTTTAAGAGGTAGCGTCCCCAGATTTCATGCCGATTCATAGTGCCTTCTGCCTCATTGAACACAGGTATTTCTGAATATTTGTTATTTGTTGTTATTCTTTCTTCTGATTTTTGCCTGAACCATAAATCCAATTTCTGCTTGAGGATTGCTAAGGCTCCTAACCTTAAATTTTAAGAGAGACTTGCCAGCTGCTCTACTTGTGAACAATAAATCCTCATATTTTCTCCATCCATCAGCAATGTTCTTATATAAGCCACAGTCTGACTTCTTTTCTTGTGACTGCTCCCATGAAATTCAGTGGCAATCCCCTGTTCCTAGATGGAATGAGAAATACTACCAGATTTCAGTCACAAGGTGCATTCAGAAAACAGAACTGATCTAATGCCAAAGAAAATGTCTCACTCTTACTCCCACTCCTTTGCTCTGCAGGCTGCAATGACCTGATCCTTTGGATGCAGTGACAGTGTGTGCCTGACATGTGGGTAGTCAAGTCAGTCAGCTGATCCAGTGGAAAGATAATCTCAAAAAAGCCCCTGCAGAGTCAGCACATTTAAGTGGCATATTGTGTGACCAGACAGGCAAAGAAAAAAACCCCAACACAAAAGCTACAAAACCCTGCACTCGTTTTATGTTTCTACAAAAGTAGAAACCAAAAAGTAATTTGGTTACTTCTTGGACTGGGCCTACACACCAAAACCACCAATTCACGCATTAGTAAACCTTGGTCATCATCACAATCGGACAGACTAAAAAGCATTAAAAAAAAAACTTTTTGCTCAAATTTCCAGGTTGCCAATGGGTTGGTATTCTACTCATGATTCTCCAACTCCTCCATCACCTTCTTGAAATGTATTGCTTCCACCTGGGATCAACCTTCATCCTGAGGTCTCAGCAGTGCCAAAAACAATCTTTCAATCATCTCATCCCCATCCTACCCTATCCTCTATGTTCATGCTGAAAGCATCCATCTCTTTACCAGCACTTTGTTGACCCAAACTCATCACTGTGAACACCAGTCCATCCACAGAACTCCCCACTTAAGGTCTCCTTCTAAGGGGCCATATGTTGCCCCTTACTGAATTGAATTTTATTTCATTTAGGCTCTATCCAGGCAAGAGCTTTGTCTTCCAGGTCTATGTTTCCACTTCTCAGCAAGCTGGTATCGTACCAACTTAACAAGCATTTTCTCTGGATAGTCCGTGATGGAATTCATGGAAAGCTGGATGAACAACACTCTTGAGAGAGCCTAGAACACTGTTTACATAGATCTGTCCTGTTTCACAATAATGAGATTTGTCTGCTTTCTTAATGCAAGCCTGCCCTTGGTCACCATGCTGAAAAGGTACATAACTCATTCTTCAGCTTTAGGGAGTACAAAACAATTAGACCTGAATTGGTAAGTTTGTGTATCTACAGTGTATTTCTTAGCACTGTAGCAATCACTGAAATAGTGATTGTTTTGTATTGCTCTGATGGCATTTAACTTACCTCACATTTTCTAATGTATGTCTCATTCTGCCAAGAAACAAATTAATAAAATGTGCGGTTAGCAAAATATAATCACAGAGTATTTCAAACAGATAATACCAATTTATTAGAATTACTTCCAGTGAAAGTACATTACAAAACTTTATCACTGGCAAATAATGAAAGAAGGAAAATCCAAATTTGAAAAACAGAAAGTCAACATTAGAGTGATGCTAAGGTTGAATAAGATTCAGGTGTTCAAGATATGCAGAAAAAATAGAACTTTGAAAGCTATCATGGCATTTTTCCCAGACCAAAGCTAGTTCTCAGCTGCCTGGTTTAGTAAAAACAAGAAATCAATCTACTGAGGGCCTAAAATGTGCTTCATTTACATCTGCATGCAACTCTGAAACAGGTCAAATAGAGTAAAATCCTGAAAAGGACTAGTGCATTCTCACTGTCTAAAAACCTGCATTTAGCTTAATGAGCTGCAAAATACACTTATTCTGACAAACTAATTAAAAACTTTTGCTATTAGATGCAATTTGCATAACAAGAATTATTAATTTCCCAAAACAGAATTTATAAGGAACAGAGGAAAAAAAAAAGTAGGCATTACATATTTTCGCAGAAACATTTATCTGATTGGATTTTGAACATCTGCCATTGGATAGGATACTTGACAGGCTGGAGACAAGTGCTCTAGAGCCAAAGCTCAGGTAATACTCACACATTTCAGTGGACAGTCAGTTTGCACGGTTGCATTCCAAAACTGACATCCCTGTGTACACTGCAAAGACAGAGGATGGCTTTAAAAATGTCTTTGAAAGCAGAATTCCAAAGGCAAGGGTTACTCCACCATTAGCAATACATTAGAGGTATACATGGTTACTATAAATACTCAGATCCTACAGTTTTGTATAGCGCCCTCCTCCATGCAAAATCAAATACAAAGCAAAATAAATTGAGTCTTGTTGTGGGAATGAGTTTACTCAGTCAGCTATGATGTGGTCAGCACTCCCACCAGCCCAGCTTTGTTTTAACACTGTTTTACTCTGTGCAGAAGCAGCAGATATGCAGTGTGCAGGACAGCAAAGCACAGAGGAAAGCTGTTCAGCACAAGCCCTCCCGCATGTGCATGCCAACAGGCATCGGCTTTAAAACCATGAGGTTTCTGAGAAGTAATAAATATTACATTGTTCAGTTTTGATATTGGACCTCTCTTGTTTATGCTGTCTCATCTACTTCTAAGTGATTGTAGAGGTTTTTCTTTTTAAAGGGAAGCTGGAACACTGTTAGAAGCAGAAGACTGGTACTGAATGTTGAAAAGCCTCATGAAAAATACAGTGAAAACTTGATAACACTGAACAAAGATACTCAGCAAATTAAACAGGTGAGTCAACCTTGCTATGTATTGTCACTGACAACACAGACTTTTATGATCCCAGCATCATAAATGGCCCAGCCTCACTAGATACCAGGTGCTGAGAGGCTGCTTGTTACTAGTCTGTGGCAAATACTGAACACTGAATTCTCCACCACTCTTCAAAGAATATGTGTAATCACTGATACTGAAAGTGGCAGGAAAAAACTTTCTAACACAACCTGAGCCATTAGAAAGCAGGCATTCTTTCGCTGTACAGGACTCACAGAAGGACATCTTATTTCTGTGTGTGTTGTGAGACTTTTCAAAAAATATTTATCCACTATAACCATGCCTATAAATTGTGTTTTATAGGTACTATAAAATTACATAATACATGAACATAATTTTCCTAGAACTAATTTCCATGTATCTGCCTCCTACTGGAAGTCCTGTTATGGTATTGAAGGTTTATCAAGACAGGTCTCTTGTGGCCATATTCACTGAATGCTTCAATATTAAAGGTGACCATTCCTTGAACTTTTTCTTTGGGCATGCACTGTTGCTTCTTGTTACATAACTTGCAAAAACCCCACTGTAGACCTCATCTCCCCTGGTTCCAACCATGCTTATCATCCTGCATGCATACCTCTCCGTCCTTTTATCTTTTTCTTTTTTTTTTTGCTGGTTAGTCTTTAAGCTTTATTCAGCAACTTCATGGGAGCTGAAAAGTTTTATTCTCCATGTTACCTATCACCACCAGCTTGAATTGCATTTGCAATCTGAACTAGGAAATCAGCTGAAGTCCTCAAAGAATGCACGTATGGAAAGCTCACATTAAACCCCCATGATGGACACAACCATTTGAAGTCCTAGAGAACTCTAAATGTTCAACAATTATAAGTTTTCTTACGCTGAATCACTGAGAAAATGAAATAAACTACTTAGCTGGACAGAGGTAACTGAATAAGACAGTCTTAATGATTTGCATGTTGGACAGAACACTAGTTTTTTGACTCATTGTCTCAAAAATGAGAGGTTATAAACTTTGTAGATCACAAATGTGAACATAACACAGCAGAGATCATCACCCTTTACACATTTTCTTTAAATAAAAATTATAGCCATGTCTCTAATAATTTGAACGAAATCTACCCATTCAGTGACTTATGCTAGACAGGCGCCTGTGCACATTTTCATGAATTCTCTGAAAATATGATCATTGTACCCATTGTATTCAAATACTAGGAACATAAAATGTCAATAATTAACAAAGTAAACCATTACTCACAGCTCCAGTGATGTCACTAACATTGCAAAGGTTAGTAATTCCAAGTTCTCCTTCCTGTAGGAAAACATATAATTTTTTAAAAGTATCAAAATATTTCCCCAAAATTCTTTGATTAAAACACACTAAGTCATTGGCTTGTTGTAACCTGAATTTTCTTTGGCTGATGTTTCCTCATCTGGAGAAATCTACTGTTGAGAAGTAGCTTCTCACTTGATTTCCGAGATACCATCAAACAAAGATATTGGCGGAATCAGTTGGTGTTTGTCAAAGCATCTGAGGTAGGAATTTGGCTCTTACCTCCCCATTCTGGTTCACTGAGTCAATAACAAATCCTTCACAAATATGTTGGGCTTAAATGACAAAGCCAAGTGGCTTTGACCTCCTGGGAGTGGAAAGACCTTCCCTTCCAGCTAAATGCCTTTTGTTTGGCCACCTTTTGAAGGGGTTTTACGCAGCCATATGGTGATCGCTGCCACCCTTCCTCTCCTGCCAAAAGTGCTCTCCAGTGAACCTGCCAGCTTTTTCACATCATTCACAGTGTGCAAAACCATCACTGTCACTCAAGTGCAAATGATTTGAGGATGTATGCAACAACCATAGAGAAGCTGAATAGCAGCTCTTAAATTTTTGACTGGAAACCAGGTAAGAGCAGCCTTAACAAAACAATTCTCAGGAAGACATTTCCAGCACACTGAGTACACCGTGACAATAGTGAGAACCAAATCTGTCACTAAATAAAAATATCAAACACAACAAGTAGATCAGAAGAGAAAAATAAGATTTACAACTCTCAGACTCAAAGATTACATTTTTCACACCTGAATCAATACATTCACTGAACATAAATGTGATTTTCCTGTCTTTCAAAGCTGAAAGGAAGAGCAGCTTATTTCTTATTCTGAATTAATTTGAACTCAAATCAAAGGATCCCCATTAAAGTTATCATTGCATGATAGGTTTCCATCAGGGAAGGCAATTAACTCTTTCACTGGTGAAAGAGCTCCAAATAGTTTTAAAGAAACAGTCCGAGAAGTGTATGAAATAAAATAGAGAAGGTGATAGTTCTCTGCAGCAGGTTTCCACAATTAGCACCAAGCCACAAAATGTCCTTTTTACAAAGCAAAGATACACGGTGCTCTAAAACACATCAACACATTTCTGGCAAATAGAGGCAAGGAGGCAACTCCTGAAAGCAGAATAATTATCTAGATTTCAGAGGTTTTGCTTATCTTTGTCTTGCAGTTGTAGAATGCATTGCACAGTATTCCAAGGAATATTAAGAAATTACAAAACTAAGGATCTGATCACTAATTTTAATACTTACAGAATTACCCACAGTTTAAACCAGCTAACTTGAAAATTAAGCTGCAGCTAGGTTCAGGATAGTGCTGTGTGTCACAGAAAGAAAATTTCTTGTGACTTTATAGTTTTCCTCAATTATATAACAAAAGCCCTGGACTAGACTGAAATGAATAAGTAAAATGAGTAAACTGAAAGAATAAAAGTTTATCTTCCCCACCATCCAGGGTCTTTAGCATTAACAGTAATTGCATGCAGTCAGAGTAGTGGGACTTGTTCCTTATCAGATTCCACAAATTAAAATGTTAAATGTTAATTCTCAAACTCTGCTCTTAATAAAAAAATATTCTTTAGAGAAATTTTGAAAACACTGATAAGCAATATGAAGTTCTGACAGTGCTAACAACAATCAGTATTTCAAAAATTAGGAACAAGTTTTGAAAACTTACCAGGTTACTTGTACATAAGTTTTGACAGTTCCTTGAGAAAGCACAGTACACTGCAGAGATCCATAGACAGCAAAGAGCAACAAGCCTTTTTAGGGGGAAAACCCACAGGCAAGCGTTCTTCATAACTTAAACAGTTTCATCTGGTAATCTGCCTCTTCCCTTGACTCAGCCATACAAACTCCTTCTAGTTTAGGTGACGGAGATACAACTGTGAAATTTCTGCATGTCAGATCATAACAATATTTTCCGAATCCTAGTTTACACTCCGCTCCTTCAACAACTTCTCCGCTTCCTGGAGCACTTGTCTTGAGGTTACGCAACCTCTATTCCAGAGTTTCTTATTAAGCCACTGAAACAAAAGAGCTGACAAATCAAAGTCAGTGTGTCGACTTACACAAATATCATTAACGTAAAAAGGAAACCAAGGGCAATGCTTAACCAGGTGCTCCGAGCCACGTGGAAACAGGGAAATGGTGGGAAAAAACCAGCCTAATGTTAATTTTGACTAGATAAGCTATTTCTAAGTATTTGTATGTAGATGCAGCTAAGAAAATTTGTTGTTGATGACGAATAACATTGTTAGAACACCATTGGTCATATCAGACATGGAAAAGAATTTAATTAATTTTTTTTAATGACGGTTTCCAAATGTTCTGTTTCCACACCAGAATAGAACAGACCAGTGTCTGCCTTCAGATGCAATCTAGACACAAACTAACCAGAGCCAATTTGCTAGGGGCTCTCTAGATGAGGAGGCACAATTGTACAAGTAAGTTTGCGTCTGTATCATGGAAGAAAAATGAAGCTGATAGATAAATTACGTGTCTGATTTAAAGAGTGGTTGAAGACTCACATTAAAGAGGTTCATGGAAAGTCACGCTTAAGACACATCCAGGCTCCGGTCTGTGGCACATCTGTGCTGTACCAGCAGAGATATCCACAGAGTAATTCTGCAGTAGAAGATCAGTCCAGCTTACACACACACACAGATGTATATATAAATAAATGTTACATCATTTTGTGCATGTGTATTACCCATTATAAATCAAATGTGCTACTTTATAAATAACACAGAATTCAGTGATCAGCTGAGGCTGGCACATCCTATTATTGCTGCTTAGAAAGGGTACCTGCTTTCCCACCATACCTTTCCAAGCTCCATTGACTTGCCCAGGAAACATTTCTGCAGTCATGCAATACAACAGGCTGGGAACCTGGTTAACACTAACCCAGCAACAGGAGAAGTGAATTGAATTGGTTGCCATTAACCTAATGCTGCTTTTTCTGGCTCAGGCTCCAGTAGAATCCCCTGTGCTGTCCTGCCCATGCAGTGAAAGGAGTAAATGCACTAAGGCAGGAGGAAAGGAAAAGCCAGGATGGAGACAGACAATAGACATGGCTCAACGTGGTCTAAGGAAGGAGCGGCTTTTAGGACCAGGTTCCTTCCTTTCCTTTTTTTCCAGTTGCCCTGAGAAGCATTGGGGGGTTTCCTTATGCACTGTCTCAGTCTTTATTACTCAAGGCAGCTTCCAGATGAGAGTAAGGCTCATCTAGGGTGAGCTTTGCTTTCAGGTAAGGGCTTTCAGTATGCAGGTGTGGAGGAATTACTGCCCAATTTGCTTGTCACTTCTCCACTCCAGAAGGATGCTGCCCCCACTCCAGACCATGAGCAAAGCTGCTCAAGAAGGAGCTCCTTAGATCCAGCCAAAATAAGCCAGTTTAGTCTGACTGCTTAAATACTAGGTCTCTGCTAATCCAGCTCATCTTGGCTGAGGTTTCATCAGAGCTCACGTGACCAGCGACACTGAAGAGGAAGCTGGTGACAGGCAAATGGAGGCTACAATTCCTTCCTGAAGCAAAGAACTTTGACTTTGGAGAGTTAGGACATGTAGGACCTTCAGGATTTGGTCTTTAGGACTTTTAGGTCTATAATAGTAAATTCAATGTTCCCACATCAATACCCCAGCAAGTGGCATGGGGACAATGTACCCACATCCACATTTAAAAATCTCTCTTTCATCCAAGAGAGGATAGGCATAGCTGAAATACCTATGGTCAGTGGCTCTTAGAGTTACTATATCCCAAACTGCTCCTTGATATTATTTGTGCTAGTGTTGATGTGGCTCAAAATCAGACAGAGTTCAGCAATTGATCTATGTGGTCACTCAGGATTAAGAGTGCTGTCTGGCATGGTATTAAATTACTAACTTAGACGTAGCACAGGTAAAAGAATATGCCTAAGTTCAAACTTTTTTAAAAACTCTTTTAATATCATTTAAATAGTCAACTTTATTTTTTGATTTGTTTTGAAGTTTTGAGGTTTTGTTTTGGGTTTTATTTTAAGGAACTGTTTGATTGGTGTTTTTTCAAGATGTATAGGGAAAAGTATTGGGATATGAGAAACACAGAATCATAGAATCATTATAGTTAGAAAAGACTTCCAAGATCACAGAGTTGAACCTTTGACTGCACACCACCATACCTACAGCACTAAATGCCATGCCCATGGCTTTCTTGAATGCTTCCAGGGACGGTGACTCCACCAGGTTAACTCCTGGTGAGGAATATGATCAAGGTGCATATTAGTCTGAAGAAAAAGTTCACAGCACCTTAACAATAACAAAACAGCATTTGGCTTGTCCGACAAGGAAGTGTGGCTACTATCAAATACACATAATGAACCCTTTGTAACCTGAAAGCTTGGCTGTTACTGATGAGATAATTCTTGTCAGTCTATGAGTGTGTCTTTGCACACCCATATAGGGGTAGTGCACACGTGCCTTGCACAAATGGACTCTAACCATTACAGTTAGTTAATAAAATAATATTAAAGATATGATTCAAATGAACTACTCAAATGGTGCAGAAATTTTTCTTCAACTTCCAGCACCATTTTCCACCAGGTGTCACTGTAACATCCCATAAACCAAGACTTTCAAAGAAAAAAAAAAAAAAAAAGGGCACTGCAATATCTCCTTTCTTGTTTACCTTCCTTTGAACACACTGGGAGAACAAGCAGTAACAGTCACCTGAGTCTTTAGATTTTTAACCTGAATTTCAGGAATTCTACAAGAAGAGAGCATTGTATGGGTTTTAGAAGCTGAACTTTAAAAGGACTGTTTGCAATATCTGTAAATAACAAAGCATTAAGTGTAATTTTTAAGTACATCACTTCCATCACACTGCACACTGATGTGGTTCTAGGGATCCAAATTTTGTGAGATATCATTAACAACCTAGTCCTTTATATTACAGATCTCCTTACAGAATATAATTTCCTTTATTGCAAAGAGCAGCACAAGTACTGATCAGTATATCTGCAAGGGAGAAGACTGAGAATTAAGAGAAAAATAGAGAAAAGAAAACTTGATCACAATTCCCTTCCTGGACAGAAGTACATATCAGAGCTCTTTACAAACTATGGATTCATCTTTCAAGTTCTTTTGAGTCTCTTGTAAGAAAAATAGAACTATTTACAAAGGGTCAGCCCTGATAGCAATGAGTAAGGGCTATCATACCTTGAGGAGAAACATGTACATTGTTACTGCCAGTAAAGTGGATTAACAGCTTCTTTATACCTGAAATCATCATAATCCATAAAATCAAAACTTTCCCGTACATGGACATGCACAAGGCTGTGCATATGTACACATGAATGATATAACATAAGCAGACCAAGGATCAAAGACACAGAGCTTTAGTGCTTTGCTGCACTTACAGCAAAAGATTAAAATTATTGGCTCAAGGTGGGTTGGCAGCCTCTACCATTCACCCCAGTGCACAGCCACAGGCTGTTGCACACACAGCCAGAAAGATCAGCTGGGAAACACCTTCTGGGCTGCCAAAAGGTTACAGATCAACACATCAACATAAACTGATGGCAACTTCAGCTTATTTTAATAGGACAAAAGCTCTCAAATGGTCAACTCCCAGCTGATCCAGACCTGGAGTTGTGTCATCATTCCTGCCCTTGTGACAGCAACCTCCATCACAAAGTTTGGCCAAAAATCTCAACATAATACTCATTCCAGCAATCTAATTTTAATCTCCTCCCACGTTTGAGTCAGGCACCTAAAATCTCATCAAATGAAACAATTGTCTGTGTGCTGCCTCTCAAACACATCTGTGCATGGTTTCACAAAACAGCAGCACAAAGCAGGAATCGGCAGGACAACAAAAACTGAACATGGGATGGCTGAGGAGGCAGGCAGGAGCACCCAAAAGCCCACAGATGTTTGTCTAAACTGGACTGTTTGTGTCCAGTCACACAGCACCAAAAATTCTTTGAAGATAGACCACGGTTCCTGAGTCCTATCTTGATGAGAAGGAAAGTTGGGAGAGGTGAGAAAGGAGAGACTGTCAATCCCTCAACCAGCCTACAGGGCAGAGCAATGAAAAGGAAAACCTCAGCTTTTACTTATCAGTTTATATCTTTGTCCTGGGGAGGTCATCGTGAAAAGATATGCTGATGTGAAGAGTGATAATGGATTTTCACTCTTTTCCAAAGATCATAGATTATTCTCATTTTCCCTCCAGCAATGGGCCCCCATTAGATGTTGAATTTCTTAGTAAAGTAAATTAACAAGGACCCTTAGGGCAAAAAGGTTCCCTCCACTGCCCTGGCCTCCCTCCTTCCCCTTTCATTTGTTAGTGCAACTGCTAAGACAGCTGTTTGTCTGGCAATAGCAGCCAGTCGGTCGGGGAGTGCTGTGCACAAACAGAGGGAAGGCCATACAACAGAAACCCCCTGGAGTCTGGCTCAAGATTTATATCTATCTCTGCAGATTAGAAAAGTGGGGTCGGGGAGGGGGGGAGAAACAGACTGTTAAACTGGATCAAATTGGAAAGACAGTCATGCATGAGATCCTTAGCTAAACCAGTCAGGAGACAGGGATTTGCTTCTATTGATCTGCAGTAATGATGACTGGAGAAATGTCTCATTAAACGATGCACAATGATGGGTTTCAGACTAGGCAAATTTGAGCTGTGGAGATTAACAGGAAGAGATGCAAAAGCTAGGCCAGGATAGAAAAGATAAGGAATGATAAAGGGTAACATGGATCTATAAATACATTGCTAAAGAATTCAAATCTAAAAAGAAAAATAATATATTAGAGTTTATTAAACTATGTTTGTGTGATCATCACACACAACAATAGGAGAGAGCGAGCACTAAGCAACAATAAAAACCTTGCTGTTAAGTAGGTAAAGCTCACACTTCTTTTTGTATTTCTTTAAAGAGGCAAATTATTTGCAAAGCTATTTAGTGATTTGTTCAACTGTGTTACGGATTAGTTATCTCCTGATTATTACTAATCAAATGTGCTGTCTGAAACTTGAAGAAAACTAAATTTTAACTTACACAAGTAGCAGGCAGTGCAACAGTGTGAGTGTAAAATGGCCTGATGCAGGATGTCTGAAGAGGATTGCATGAAAAAGATGTGCAAGGGGTTTTAGAGGGAAACGGAAGGAAAGAAGATTGCATACTACAGAGGGAGTGACTTATCGCTCTGAGCATGTAGATCAGTGTGTAAGAAGATATAAAATCAAGATTAGGAGAAAAAAGACAAAAGGTGCAGAAGCAGTAGGGCAGATTACACAATGTTCAATCTTTGTAAAGATCTTCAGAACAGTCAGGTGTTCAGTTTGCATAAACATCTCCCATAAAAGTCTCTACCTCTAACACCCCCTGGTTTCCATGGCATTCCCAAATACCTGAACATTTCATCTCCCAGTAGTTCCATAAAAAGAAATTGCTTATCCAGCAATCCAGGAGAGAGCCCATCTGCCTTGAGCTCCTTACAGACTGAGAAGCAACAGTGCCCACTGTGGAGACAGGAATTAACTGGGGCTGGATTTGACCATTTCAATCACCAGCCTGAGAAAGTGTATTGCTGGGCTGTTATTTGGATGCACTGCTCACTAACCTTTTGGTACGTATTTGGAGTCCCAGCCTTTCTCCCCCCATAAATTCCCACCCTCCTCTTCTTGACTGAGCAGGACCCCTGGGTACAGGCACTGGTGCACAGGAACAAGCTGATCCCTTTCTCCATGCAAGCAAGAGCAAACCTCCTTACAGTAAGGGAACAAAAATTAAGGATGTTCTCTAAAACACAAGCTTGTTCCAAACAGTTGGAGATATATTTTATCCCTTCTTTTCCGAAGGAGAGGGAAACATTCCCTGGGAAGACCATAATCAGCTGGGATCTACCATCAGGAGAAATACTGGGGATGTTAATCCAATGCATCGTTTCCACCTGCAATAACAGCTAAGAAGGTAAATGCTGTGGGCAAGACAACACTTTGTCTCGACTTGCTAGCATGCACCAACATCGCAGGCAGCCCAGTCAGCTTCAGGCTTTATCCTCCAAGGATTTAAACCACTCTGGAACACCAACAAGTCTGCTCCTTGCCCTTCTGGGTGCAGGGGAAGGCCTGAGCACAGCTCCACAGCCCCAAACTCAGATCAACCTGATGAGGGCCAGCCCTGCTGAGCTCCTCCACTGTGCACCCAATCCCACATTGTGGGGAACATGAGGCTTAGTCCCATTCCCTAAACACAGGCCCCAGTGACACCCTCCCTGTTGCAAGGAGTACCAGATGTTCACCCTGGACTAGCAGTGTTTAGGTACTGTCAAAAATAGGTTAGAAACTGCTGTAAAATAGTTGATAGATGGTTAAGCATGTACTGTTAGTTTGGTTATTATATAGTAAAAGGGGTTAAAAGGGTAGTTATAAGCATAGCACACTTAAGCAAAGTGCAGCACCCCTCAAGCAAAAACAAGTCAGCCTGGACAGAACCATAATGGGCCAATAAAGCACCTTAAACCTTCATGCAAATGAAGGCTCCAAAAAGAAACCAATCCAAAGGGACAAAAAACAGGATAAAAAGGGGATTCTGACCCACTGAATCTGTGCTGCTCCATCTGGAACATCAGGGACATTGCTGCTGAAAAGACCCAGCACCGGTGCTGCAGCATCCTCAACAGGAATGCTCCTGCTCAGCCTGCAGGCCCCCATGCTTTAGGCCTTTCTTTTTCTTATCATAAAAGCAGAAATCACTTTAGTCTGGGAGCTTGCTCTCATTTTTATCAAGTACCATGGTAGGGTGTTCCCAGGGCAGAGCCCATCCCACCCCCAGCTAACAGCAGGGCAGCCAGGGCTATCATCCAGCACCTTGCTGGGGACAGAGAGGCCAAGGCTGGGATGTGGGCCCAGGGCTGGACAGTGGTCCTGGTGTTACACCCCTGGGGCAGGAGCTTCAGGGGCTGGCATAGGGCCTGGTCCCTGGGGGAGCCCAGGGGAGCTGGGCAGAGCCAGCCCATCCCAGGTACGTCCTCAGGGTGGGCTGGCAGGTGTCACCCCAGAGCAAGGGAGCCCTGCAATTCTGGACCAGTAGCTTAGAGCCTCAGGGATCATTCAAGAATCTCAAAATGCCACTGATCTGAGTCTGCCAACTCCATTGACTGCAGCAGCAGTCACTTGAATTTAGATGTATTGATTTTAAATTAATTGCAATGCTTTTAAACAGCCTAAGTATTATCTGCACACAGCCATATGTGCTGACCCCCAAGCTGGCACAGCCATGCTGTCAGAATCACAGCAACATGGTGGGTTGGGTGTTAAACCAGCTTTTTTTTTTTATTTTGCCGAGGAAATTTCCTTCAGGCTGAGGGAAGTTTCCTTCCTCAGGAAGTTGTCTTTACTGAGAAGCCAGGCAGGTGCCAGAGCAAGGAGGGCACAGGCACACAGAGCTAAACCCGCATGCTGCCAGTGCAGGTGCATCCCAATGCCGAGAGAATTTATCACCTGTGAAGGACATCAGCCCTGGCATTCCCTGGCATGGTCCCAGACCTGCTTTCCTCTCCTTTCCTGCCCTAGCAGCACAGTCCTTCCCTCCCCCTTGCACCAGCTCTGGCATGGTTTTGATCCTCTCCTGAGCTAATCCAGGTCCCCAGCACAGCAGAAAGCCATCCACCTTGTTGTGAAGGGAATGTTCTGCTACCTCAGCAAATTGAATTAGCTCAACACAACATCAGGTGAGCTCCAGGAAGAGGGGAAGTGAGGCAAAGAAAGGAACCCTTTGACCCAGTTGGTTTGAGCCTTCACTCTAACAGCTGCTATTGTTAACTAAATTTAGTTATGATACATCATTGTCCCTTAATAGAGGGAAACCTGGGGAGCAGGGTCCACTGCTCATGACATGTTTGAATGTGATCTTGCACAACAGAGCAGTGACCTCTCTGTGCATTATAATAACATAAATACCAAGAGGTGGCCTTTAATTGTGAGCACATCTGGACTCCTAAAAGATTTGCAGAACAATTACATGCTTAAGCTGTAACGACAAACACTACCTCAATGCAAAGCAGGCTAAGACAGGACAAACATTGAACAAGAGATGTCATACAGGTTCATATGTTTATGCTCCCAAGATTAAAGATCTAAACTGGTTTATGATAAGTACATTATTTTTCCAGTATTATTTACATGCACAAGCACAATGATTTCCTTTTCTAAGGCTGAAAGGACTCAGTGGAGCTCAAAGAAAGGGATTAGTTAAAAAGAGAAAATCTCTGTATCAAAATGGATATAAGAGAATGAATAATTTAAAAGCAATAACTAAAACAACTATTTCTGAGAAGATTCTTCTGGCTAGGTTGGGGTAGGGGGTGGGTTTTTTGTTTCTTTGGTTGGTTTTTTGGATTGTTTGTTTGTGTTTTGGTTTTGTTTTTTGGTTGGATTGGTGGTTGTTTTTGGTCACATTAAAAATTTATTTTCTAGCCATGTTTTGGATTTCTACAAAATCACAAACCACAGAAAGACTACTCTCTGAAAAAAGGTTAATGTGCCCTTTCACAATAATGCACAGGTTAAGTAAAGACCATATCCTTCAACCTCCCTGGGCATTTGTGTTCTCAGTCCAGTGTACTGGGGACTAACCATCCTAACAGCAATTTAAATTAGGTGCAGACACATGCAGTCTTCCATTGCTCTGCAGAAGTTGAGCAGAGTGAAGAGCTATGCATACAGCAATATCTTGAAATGCTACAGCACTAGAATCTAGAAAGCATGGGACCAAAACACATTTGGCACTACAGTCAAGAGATGCTCCCCCAGTAATGTCAAGGTACTTTAGATTAGGCCCAAGAACTAATCTGAAGAAAGAGACTCAGCCCAAACAGGACTACTAGGCAGTAATGTTTCATTTAGTGGAGATTCCACGTGCACAGAGTGCCCAGGTAGATTTACTCCAATGTCTGTATGCCAGTAAAAATTGTTCACTGCATTTTCTCACAAATTTTCCAGATAAACGTAATACATATGAGGAATTGTTTATAAGTGTGTCTTTACAACACTAGTAAAACAAAACAGCTATAAATATTTCCTTTATGTAGCAACAAGTTAGTCTTTACTTGGTAGAATGGCTGGCCGCAAACGTCATAATTATTTTCTATGACTACAGTATCTCTGTCATGCGGTTTTTGTTTCCTGTTGTCCTTATAGCACAAGAGTTCTATTATCATTACATTGCAAGGGTTCCATATTGCTAGAGTTTCATACCTCATTGATGTTTCTTGTAGGCAATTCCTCTAGGCACTGACTCCAGTTCCCCCTCAACCAACCAATCCACTCTTTTATAACACTCTTCTTATTGGCTACAGGTGTTGCCTGTTAAAATCAGGCCTGCTTCTAATCCTTAACAATTGGCTCAGCTGCAACCCTTTAGGGGGTAAGATTACTTTCTATACTACCTTTATTTACTTATATGTTCTATCTCCCTACAGTTTCCTTTGCTTCAGTGTTTGCTATTTTATTGCATTAATGTAATTCTACAGATCAAAGCAACAACAACAAAAAATTCCGGGACAGTAACGTAGAACAAAGAACATCAAGAAAAAATACTGGGCATAAGATGCAAGGAAGTGAAAGTTCATGGTCCACCAAATCCAGGTTACAACCAGCAGAAGCCAATGTGAAATTACCTACATGTGCTCCAGAGTGGCTGGTAACTGAGAGGCAGACTGAAGAGCAGCTGGGCTTCCTGCTCCTGCCCATTTAGAGGATAGGATTTGCCTCTCCACAACCTTGGTTACAGGAGCATATTGGTGGGAGTGCAGGAGAGGAATCAGATAATGCCATGAGAACTAATCAAAACCCATTTGATTGCTCTCTTTTCCAAGTAAAAGCTACAAAGTCAGCTAGAAAACAGTTCCACATGCTAACATGAATCCCAATTATTGATTAATATACCACGCTCATCTTTATTTAAACAGGAAGTCAAATACCTATAAATGGTACAGTATTCAAATGTACGCAGCAGAACTCTGAGCCTACAAGATTATGGTAACTCCTGAAAAGGTGCTGAGTCCTTGTAAATCCCTCATGAGCAGGGTGCTGCATGAGAAAGCCAGAAACTGCAGGGACTCAGATCTTCTCTGAGAGCAGAGGTAACTGGAGAGCCTGAGCAGGTAATTATTACCAGGGTTAGTTTTGGCCTGGTTGGAGCAGTTAATAACAGTCTTAGCTGTGGCTGACTTCACCAACACCCTGCTCACCATTTGGCATTCTGGGTGTGCATCCTGAATCCTTTTGTGCCAGACTAATTCCAGCTGTCCCAAGCCATCTCCTCTGTGAAGCTGCCTGATTCTTTGTGCACATGAGGAACTGTGGCTGGGTGGTGGGTGTTCTTACAGGGACTTTGGCCACAAACAGTTGGTCTCTGCCCCGGCTACTCATGACAGATGAAGGTTTCCTTGTTCCCAGGTGCTCTGTTCATCCACTGGAGAATGACGCCATGAAGGGTTCACTCAAACTTTTTAAGCTATTGAGGACAAATGTGTATGAAATAGATAAATGTTAGTGTGGGAATTCAACATGCCCAGGCAGCAGGAGATGGAAACTCAGGTTAGGCAGCAGAGCTGCTCACACAGTGGATGCATGGCCCTTATTTCTCTCACCTGTGCAGACAAGCAGCCCACAGGAGGTGCATGCCGGGGCTGAATCCACATGGACAGCCAACCCAACCCCACCACCCTGCACCTAAACCTTCATCATGCTCAAGTGAAGGAGGGTAAGAATGTCTGATTGTGGTGGACAAATGCCATACTGGATATAGAGCAAAAAATTAAAATATAAGCTGAATTTAAGTCTTGGAGGCAGACCTAACTTGAGCTCAACTGTGTCTATCACATTTGGAAAAAGGCCTTTAGGACCATTTATGAACCCCAGGGCAAAGAACAACTACCAGCATACATGTCTGTCATAACTAAGAATACAGTATCTTTAATGAAAAGAAAAAGACAGAAGAAAGCTAAAAGTTCTTGCTTTGGGAAGGAATATCTGAGAAATTATACAGTCCACACAAACCTAACTTTAGGTGGCAACAAATATGAATTATTGGTTTTTTATTATCTTATGAAGAAAGAATGTTCAAAACAGATTTGAGTGTTCACCAAAATGATATATTTACTTTCTGTTGTGCAGTCATCTTTGACAAGGAACCTAAAGCAGGCTCTAAGTTTTTATATTTCATAAACAGGCACAGTAGTACATCAATGTAATTAAAGTAATTAAAATAGGAAAAAATATTCACTCAAACTCACATTTTTCTAATTATTTGCAAAAAGGCAAAAAGTTTTTTGCAGAGACAGATTACATTTGATCAGGCTTTTACATTCAATAAATAGCCTGGCTTCAAAAGCAATTCACAGTGAATCCTTAAACTATATATACAGTTGTGATCCACAGCTGTGACAGTATGAATTACAAGAATTTGACCTTGTGATTCATTGGTGTAGTGGCCCAATGCTGTGCAGAAAAGTTGCACAAGAAGCTTTTTCTCCATCCATAATGATTATTGCAGATTTATGACCTGTGCTTCCACTATGCATAACTGGCTTACTGCTGTGCAGATTTCCACAGGGCCTGTGCAGAGCACAGGGAGGGGGGAGGGACCACATTCCCACATATCATAATTGCTAAATTAATAAGCATGATTCCCATCCCTCTCTCTTGAAATAAATGAACTGAAGAGAAAGAAGGTCTTACTTTTCAACTCCTGAGACTGAGTTCATATCATACCCTGCAGGAAAACTGCAACATGGCATGATAAACCTTGAAATTAGGAAGACAAGCTAGATCTGGAGTAAACTGGATGACTACTTTTAAACCATGCAGTCACCCAGCTCAAACTTATATTTGCTTTCAACTCTCTTAGTTATACAGACACAAGTATCATGATCAAGAAACCAGCACATAAACTGCCCTCTCCAGTGTGCATAAGTGGCACACTCTCTATATTAGAAATGATCAAGTCCTGCTTATTTGCATTCATCTCCCATTACTCCACACCTTTTGGGAAAGATTATAACTAGATCAATTGCCAACTTTATTTAAAAGATGTGATTCAAACATAATTGGTCATTCCTGGAAGTGACCACTGGATTGTCTCATATTTTGTACAAGTAATTTCTTAGCTCCTACTTGGATGCAATCTCATAAACATGAGTAAATGATTAAGACTACTTGCTTCCCATGGAAAAAAAAAAATGCAGACTGTGCAAATTCAGCTGTGAACTCCCTCTTGAAAATTCCAAACATGTTACCATTAAAAATTACCCATGCATTAATGGGCAAAATTTGACATTTTTTAAAAGCATGAGGACTTGCAGCATCACAAAATCTCTCTAAAACACCTATAAAAAACAATCAGAGTTTTGTCACTGACAATGACCAAGGATGCTGTCAAACTAGCAAATTATAAAATAGCGGGCTCTGTTTTGACAAAAAGTGTCATGAATCTCTAGATCATAATATTTTTCAAGGCAATCCTAAAAAAATATGTTTAAATGAAACAGAACGTTCTGCCCCATATTTCTTGACAGCAGCATAGCATGTTTGGTTGATTGTCTTCAAAATCTAGATGATTAGCAACTTTATTTCTTTTTCCTTCAAAGTATAAAAAATTATGACCTAAGACGACCAAGCAGCTGTGAGAAACTGCAAAATATGTGGCAGTGGGACAAATGATTAGTCTTCAACTTGATCTCATAATTACATCATAATAGGTGACATGATTGGATAGGTTACAGCAATTAAAGTGATGAAAAGTGCACATTCATCCCCTATATGACTCTCATTAGAGTTACACCCAACTGCTGCTGTTGCAGTGAATGAGGCTGCTTATCTCTTAGCATCCAATTATCCCATAGACATTCCCTACCAGTGCTGGGAAGAGCCCTGCTATCACCCCCACTCAGACAAGACCTATGGTTAAGACAAAAGTCCTGAAGCCTGCTGCGGTTTAGTTTTCTTTCCCGGAATTTATGGCCTGTTATTTCTTTTTCCATGTTCTTAAGGTCTAAGAATATTTATGGTCTCTCCCCACTGGGGATTCTTGTTACCAGTGTAATTACATGACACTATATGGTTCCAGCTCATCCATATGCGTGCAGGCAGTGACCTGTGCTAGTGCAAGTTAAACTGTTTCTTCTATCAGAAATTTCTTTGTTGTTGTTTTGTTCTGATTCTTGCTTCATGTTTGCCTTAAAATACTGAGGAAGCATTCGGTCACGATATCCTCTTAGCTACTTGCTCAGAACTACTTGAAAAGTGGAAATGTTATTTTACTGACTCCTTCCCTCCTGGGCATTTTCACACCTGGAGAGGGATGCTTACATTAAGCAATGAGGGAAGCTGCTAACATGAACTTCATCAGAACCCAAGCTGTCTCTGAGAGGGAGGGCACAGCCGCACAGGCAACTACAAATGGGTAGATTTTTTCTAATTCCAATGAGTAAATTGCAAAATTTTTCCAGACGAGTCCTGGAGGTCCGTCCATCTCCTCGTGGTTTAATGGTATGCAGACCTCAGTGGAAGCTGAAATGTCCGTGCTGCTCCATGGGCAAGGCCTTAGATTCCAATGATAAAAACAAACTGTTATTCTGTGTATGTAGAGTATTTTATGTGTCCATAAAATACTCTACATACACAGAATAATTCATGTATATCTCAAGGAATTTGCTAAACTTCCTAAGCCATGCCACAGCCTTGTGGCACCGTTTACTTTGCTGTAGTCTGATCAGTTTTAACAGAGAGGACTCCTCATGAAGTTTATACAAATGTTGCATCTAGACACATTTAATGATTTTATCTTATGTGTTTTATTTTCTGAATTTTTTATATAACCAACACATGCACTTCTGGCAGAACACAGTCCCTGAATACACAGAGATCAGCAACCACAGCATTTTGTTCTCAGCTTTATCCTGTAAATCCACTATACCATTTGCTTTTGCCCCATGAAAATGCAAAACTTGGCCCTTATATAAAGACCGCTAAAAGGCCTCTCAACCTGCAAACTATCCTTCTGCTAATGAAGAGATTAACATACCTCTCAATGTCTAGAATTGTTCTTGCTGTTTTGTAATTTGTAACCTCGGGTCCTCTCCACCTCATTGTGTTTTCAATTCCTCCCCCTTCTTCTATGCAAAGAAAAAGCTTTCAACTTACTAAGAGCAGGAACTTTCCTGTTAGCTGCACAAAAGCAAGACTGCCCCATTAAGACGAAACTTAAACCTCTTTGTATAAATTAAGTTTGCTTTCTATTATTTTTCCCTAGAACCTGCACAGAACAACATGCTTTTGAAAGGAAGAATATATACAGTGTCAAGCTTGCAAGATAAGCTTAGGAGGGCTCTGCAGCGTGTTTTTCCCTCCTCCCTGCCCCTTGCCCCAGAGAACTACCAGTTTAACATCACACGAGGAGCACAAGGACTCATCAGATGATTTACATCTGCTTAGAAGCAGCGCTTTCTCTGTGTGTTATATGCAATTATGCAACACTATATTAAAAGTATAGGTCAAGAAAGTGAATCCATGAAGCTAGAGACTGTACAGGCCTACAAATGAAACCTGGGCATGTCCCCATACTGACCATCCACCTTATGAAGCGTTTTGAGCTGATTTTGTCCTGAGGTCCTCACTCGCTGTTTGTTCATCCTGGGGTCAAAGGTCTGGGGAGTAAAAACTCAACAGCTCATTTGCAGGTGGCCGCACAGTAAAGGGATCCATACAATGAAATGAGACACATTATCTAGCTGTGGGTGACTCAGTTAATACCATTTGCAACAAACACACGAAATACTCCTAACTCATAGCCTTGGAAAACTACCTGTAAAGGAAAGGCATAAGTTCATGCTAAAAAGTAGCTATGTGTTTGGGTGAATCAGGTCTCTTCCAAATTAAGTCAGTGTTAGTGACCAAAATTAGTTGCAAAAAGCTGTCAGAAGTGGTTTGGCAGGGAGTTTTCCTGTTGTGAAGCTCCCACCGTGTGACAACATATCAGTCAGGTTCAATGTATGCCTTCTTTCTGAACTAATCTTTTGCCTCAACTCAAAGCACATGCCTTTAAAGTTATATTTATTTAAAAGCTGGTTTTAACTCTCCTCCTTACAAAGGGAAATTTGGAAAAGCACACATGAACCAGTTTAGCAAGGTGACAAGGGTTACACAAGTCCTCCTTGTGAATAACAACTTTGAGAGCTATAGACAATTTCATTCATCTTAATGATTATTTAATCTTGGAAGCTGACAGTAAGTCCTTTGCCTACAGCATATTGAAAACTGACAGAGAGAGGGCATAGTAATGAGAATTTAATAGCAAAATAAATAATACAGAAGCTACTTCACTGATTGCATTATTATTATCCTGCTGCAGTCAATAGGAAAGCTGTGCTCCCAACACAGGCGAGAGGAGCAGGGCTTCCCCCTGAGCACTACAGGTTTGCAGCAGGAAACACGTGGCCTTGGACAAGGGACCAGCCCGGGCTGAGCCCAGGGTGGTGAGATTGGAAAGGCAGCCTGCACGCTTTCCGTCCACCAGTGCTCTCCCCACTGGCCGTGAGAGGAAAACAAATACCACTCCCAGATGTTTTACAGCCCCAGTCTCAAGGGCATGACTTATCGTTTCACTGCAAATCGTTGAAATAAAAATGACTGTGAATTGAATCATTATCTCTCTGTCTCAGAGGGCACTGCCAAGCCTCCAGCGCCCAGCAGATGAAGAAAGCCTCCTTTCATGGTATCTGGCAACCTACCTTCCCCTTTGTTCTGAGCCTCTAGAGCTCTGTGACAGGCAAAAACTGTTTTGGCCTTCCAAGGCTCCTAACTTGCCTCTACCAATTACCAACCATCCAAGTTCTGTGGAGAGATCAGCACTAGTGACATTATCTGCAAGCTCCATGGCAAAGTGTTCTGCACATTAAATTGCCCAAGATCACCAATGCCAGTTTTTCACAGTAGTGCTTCCCTAAGGTTAGCTGGGATTGACCTGCAGGACTGTTCTGTCCATATTTATGATGACTCTTAACAAATAGAACTAGAACCTGGCACTATTACTAACTGAGAATATATTCTAGATCTCAGTTGATGGAGTACAGATCAGTATAATTCCCAGTACCAACCCATGTGGGACTGACTGGTTTTGATTGCCTGCTGAGACTAATACAAAACAATGCATGTTCATATGTTGTTATATTGCTTTTCAACAGCTACTACTCTTTCAAAGATGATATATGTTTTGCAATATATGTGTTATCCTATCCATCTCTCTCCCTCATGTTTCCACTTATTCCATTGAGTCTTGTTTGTAGGTTTTGGACCAGAATTTGGTATTGGAAAAATTATTTTCTGTGACCACAATATTTTCACCACTTCTGAGGGATTTCTAAATCCAGTCTTGAAGCCTTTGCAGAGTTCGACTTTCTAGCCACTTTGTCTCCATAATCACCCTCATTTGTATGGATTTGCTCCTGACAATCTGCGAGACAAGTACAAGAGCAGGCCACTTTTATTCACATGGACATGCTGCTCCTCTTTAAAAGTCTCTCAGCCTTCAGAATCTCCAAGAGAGTTACCCATCCCAACCTCCTTCAACCAGAAGGATTTGGCATTTGTTGGCAAAATCCAGTGAGGATTAGTCTGGCCACCAAACTGCTGCACTAACAAACACTCTCTCTGCCTTATATCATCTCTAACATTTTAGTCTAGATTTCAAACTCTCCTTTGGAAAGAAGGGTAAGTCTCATATACTAACAACGTGTGTTAAATACATATACCAAGAATATAATGTACTGGGTACATGGCAAAAAATATGCCTGATCACATATGGTGTCTGAAAAGTTAAAAAACAGACATTAACACTTACAAAACAAGAGCTCAATTAGAATAAAGGTTTACCAAACTCGACTTTTTCCAACATAATATAAAATCTAGCAATGTTGTCTCTGACATACAAGCTAATTCTGTACTTCATTTTAGCATAGCAGCACAGTGTTCTGTTCCTGACCTGCCAGCAGTGTGAATTCACCTGCCTCACAGCAACTCATCCCCGAAAAGTCTGTACAGAGTCAGATAGCCCACCTTCCATTCTCCAGGGTATTTCTAAAAGGCAAACCACTGGGGCCTGCTTAACATTTGGGTCTCCTGCAGCTGCTGGCACTGTGTTCCCTGCCGTGCATCTGCAAACCTCCCTATGCCACAGGTTTCTTCAGAGCCGGACAGTCAAGCCGGACAGAGAGACAGATGCTCACATCATACTTTAGAAAACTCCTATTTAATTCCGCCCATAATTGTAACAGACAACGCTGGCACAGGCTAACCACACGGCTTGCAAAACCGCGTGGAGACGCTTCCTCAGCACCGGGAAGCCCCATCACAGCCCCAGCTGTGCTGACGGGGCCACACGGGGCAAGCGGGAGCATCCGGCCCCACTCGTGTCCTCCCCCGCACACACCCTCCGGCTTCCCCGCGCCCCTTCTCGCCGCGGCAGCGGGAGCGGCGCCTGGAGTCAGCCTGCGAACGGCAAAATAATCCTGTTTCCTCAAGAACATACTCGCATATACGAGCGCGTGTATATATGTGTGTGGGCACGTACGTGGCTCGCCAGCTTCGGGGGCTGGCAGGCGATGCCGGGGGCCGCAAGGCTTTGGGGAAACGCCGCGACCCCGGTGCAGCACCCGGAGCGGCGGTGGGCGGGAGAACGGCGCTCGGCGAGGGGAGGGGGCGGCGGGGCCGCGTCGGCCCCTCGGTCCACGGCAGGAGGAGGAGATACCCCGAGCGGCAGCCCAATGGGAATTGTGGCGCTTCCCCTTCTCCCGTTTCCTCTCTCCACCCCCAGCCCCAGGCCGGGGAGGCGGGAGGCGGCAGCGCTGCAGCCCGGCCACCGGCGGGGCACGGGGCCAGCGGCAGCCCCGCACGGCCCCTTCTCCGCCTCCGCAGAAACACCTGCGGGGGGAAGGATGCCGGGAGGCGGCCGCCCCCCTCCGCGGGAGCGCGGGCTGGCTCCGGAGCCGCCCCAACCAGAAGGAGGAGGAAGAGAAGAGGAAGAGAAAGGAGCGGGAGGGAAGTGGGGAAGTTGTGCCTTGGCCGCCCCGCCGAGAGCCGGAGCCATGGGCCCGGCCGGGGGGGTGCGGGCCGCCCCCTCGCTGCTGCTCTCGCTGCTGCTCGGAGCCTCGGCCCCGCTCTGGCTGCGGGCGGAGACGCTGGGTGAGTGCGGGGCCGGGCGGGGAGGATCGCCGGGCGCGGCCCCGGGGAGCGGGGGGCGAGCGCAGGGCTGCGGCGGGCTGCCCCCGCCGGCCTCGCCTCCTGCTCTGCCCGAGCGTAGCCTGAGCTGCTCTCGGGGCTGTATATAGCTGACCTGGTTAATCCTCGCCGGGTTTATCCCTGTGTCTGAGTAGCTGCGAGATTAAAGCAGTAACCAGCCTTACGGTAAATGTATACTACGACTTTCTTGGTATTTTTTGATTAGGACTTTTTTTTTTTTCTTTTAAAATAAGTCAGATAAGCGGCGAAAAAGTCTCGGGAAAGTTGCGTGCCGGGGAGGCCACCTGGGCGCCCGGCTGCGGCCGCGCCTCCGCAGCCCCGGCGGGAGCCCCGGGCGCGGCGGGCGGCGCTGGGTCAGCGGCAGCTCCGCGTCTGCTCCGGCGGCGCTGGGTCGGCAGCCCCGTCCCGCAGCCGCGAACGGGCAGCTCTGCTCTCCCACCGCCTCGGGGAGAAAGTGAAGTGCCCGTACTTGTGTCGGGACAAAGTTTCGTAGGGATCTCGAGGGGATGTTCCGAGCCTTTTTGTGGTAGTGCAGTTTGTTGCGAATAGAGTGTGCGTACCGTTCTCTTTGCACTGTGTTTCTAAGATTCCAGTGTAAATTACCAGTGCAGCTGACATCTCTGCCCGCGGACTTGCAGCCTCTTGGCTGTTGCAGTGCGTGGCCTGATGCATCCGTCTTAGAAGACTTCACTGGCAGCTACCGATAAAATAGCTAGTACTGGCAGCTAAGCATCATAATGAGCTTGACAGTGCATTCAGATAACTTAGAAATCCCGTACTAAGGTCCCGAGTTGGCTGCAAATTCCAGAACCCAGCGCTGTGCATTAGCTCTGTACTGGCATTGGCATTGATTGGCATTGTATACAGGCGTTGGCAGAAAGTACTTCGGTTGATTTATACCTGTTCTTCCCATAACCTCCTATTAACAGAGGTTTCTGATACGGCTCTCCACAAAAGGGAGAAGTTAGTATGAGTCGTGTTGCCACTTGCCAGTTTCTTGGTAGCTTTGCTGTTCTGTCCTCCGTGCGCTGGGATTCCAATTTGATATGTTCCAGGAAACATATGTAGCAAGGAAAAAAAGCCATTCTCTTTTCATCAGTGTGTTGAGGGGAGGGGTTTTTTGTTTGTTTTCTCTTTTGCCAATGCTTATTCTTCACTCAGTGGCACGGCGAAGAAGAAAGTCAAGTAATAGTAAGTCTGCTGGGATTTCAGGGGGTTTTTGTGCATACAGTAACACAGTAGTACGTATGAATGTCCCATCTTGTCCATATTCCCAAATTAGTTGGTAAAAGCACTTTTGTTTCATATGTTAAAAGTGTTTCTACTATCAAATCAACAGAATGGAAAGACAAGTACTATTCTGCCTGGTTCTCTTTGGACCAAACTCAGATTTACAAGATAATCTGTCCAGTGCCAAGAAAGCAGGAAAGATGTTGATTCCCCCCACACACTTCATTTCTCCACGGGTGGAAGTTCTTCTGTGTTTGTTTATTACTATTACCCTATAAATTAAGGGCTAAGTGTTCTAAAGTCACACCAGTGGAGAAAGGAGATAAGGATAAGTGGATACAAACTTCCTGTTACACAAGCTTCTTGACTTGATTTAGAAGTTGTAATGGAGCAGGAGAAGTGCCAGAGTGAATCAGGCTCGAGTTTCAGATAATTCTGTATCTCATCACCGCTGGTGTTTCCCACCAGCTGGTTCAAAGAAAGATGCACTGGTTTAAGTATATTCAATTTAAAATATCCATTTTTAAAAATGAAGCATTATATTTTTCTGACACCTCAAGAGCTGACTTTACCTTCCTCTTTTTCTTGAGGGGTGCTACAGAACAAGGATGAAAGGGCTGTTACTGCTTCTGTTCTTTTACTTCGGTTTCAAATTAAGGAAAGACCTCTTTTTTCACTGTGGCTTGGTTATTTCAGAGAATGACTTGTATCTGAGTGTGGCTGTGTAGAGTCCAGGTGTCAGCACTCTTTCTGTTCTTGAAAACATGTTAGATGTGTGTGTTGTCTGAGGCATCTATGAATGTGGAGTTTTGTTGTCCATAAAATGATGATAAGAGAGGCTGTGGATCAAGGGAAAGTATTTTAATTAAAAAAATATTTATAGGCTTAGTAGGTCTCACCTGGGAACAAACACTCCATCTATGACTGTCCATGAGTAACATATAGCTTTGGAATTTATAATAAAATGTGGTTCTTTTCTCTTTTTATTCTGCTGTACACCAATCTTTTGGGATTTCAGTTGCCAGTTCTTTACGGACAAGTAAAAAATATACATTTTACCTTGTCTAGCAGCCATCCCATATCCTGGTATCTCTTCTAAAAATGTCCCCCAGCAGTTAAATCTCAAGGCAGAAGGGAGCCAAACTTGAACACATTATCTTTGCCTTTCACCGTTCCTTGTCTTTTCTTCTGGTGTTGTTGAGCAAGACCTTGACCCATGTAATTGTGAGCAGCAGAAATCAGAGTTTTGACTCATTTTCTATCACATTTCTGACCAGTAGGACTTAAAACTGACCCGAAGGTTGTTTGGTTGTAGGAAGGCATAAGAGGAACAGGGATTTTAATCTATTAAGTACAAGATTTAAGCCACTGCTCTTGCTGTACCTCATTTATTTTCACTTCAAATAAAACACAGCTATGGAAACTAGTTCATGTGGGATTTGCAGATCAGCATCCAGGAGCGAGCTTTGCTTGCTGTGTTCCTGGGTATGTTGACAGTGGTACCCAACGCCCAGTTTGAAGGATCGATGGGGAGCAGACTTTTATGTTTTGAGGAAAGGCTGTTATTCGATGTGACAACAGTGTATCCAGTAATTACCAGAGATTATGCCTGTTCTCAGGGGCTTGCACAAAACCCTTGCTGAGGAATACTGGTGTGATCATGCTAATCCACTTTGTATGCCCATTTCCAGCAGTTTGAAATGCAGATCGAGATGAGTCTTCCTTGTACCCAAACCCCCGCCCCCCGCTTCAGTTTCTGAATATAGTGATTGGTAAATTTTCAGTTTGTTTGCATTTTGTCCTTATGTCTGTTTCCTTCCTTGGCTCCCTCTCTCTTGCCTTGGGAATGCTGACTAGAATTGCTAAAGAGGGAGGCAACAGTTTTCCAGTTGCAGTTCATAAGCAATGCAAGTACCCACCACAAGAAAACTGCAATGTTTTCAGTCACACAGCCTTTGCTATAAATAGCTGTAAGCTCTTCATAAGTACTTCACTTTAGGTTATCAGGGGATGTATTTCAAACAAAATCAAAGACAGGGAGGGCAGTAGGAGTCTCTCTGACAATGCGGGGAGAAAAAGATGATTTGGGAAAATTGTTAGCTGCATGGCTGTTAAGTCATATTTCATGAAAATTATTTGTTGATTTGCATATGCAAAAATATATTCATTTATATTTATCACATATCAGTGTCACCTTTAGTCCACCTGAGTTGCGTGGGTAGCACAGTAAAAATTATCTTGAAAAAATACCAATTTTGAGGACAGTCATACTACTGTATAGAGATGCCTGAGGTACCTTTTCAAAAGTATCTTAGATTCCAGGACTGGTATAGTTTTGAAAGGCCTTCTGAGCTCTCACACCATGCTGAGAAGTGTGGTCCTGTGTGGTGGCAGGCACTGAAGTCCTCAGCACAGGCATCGCTGTAGTTTGGGGCTGGCTGTATCGGATCAGATGCTCTCCTGTGGCATGTACTCATCAACATATGGGTTTGCACCATCTGCTAAGAATAAAACAAGCCAGACAAAATCAAAATAAAATCCTTCTGACTGGGTTCAGTGGAATGGTGTTGGATCCCAACTAACTGCAATAAAAAGTATTAATAGCAATGCATAAGAATGAGCGCACAACTTCCCCAAAAGGTTTAATTAGTGTTACAACTGGGAGTGGGAAACTTCAAACTGGGACAAGCTAAAGAGATGCTTAAATAAAAAAAGGATAGTGGTTTGACTAGTTTTAAGAGTATACAGATACCTTCATTTTTGCTTTCAAAAGAAATTACAAATTATCTAATTAAACTGATTTTGGCCTGTGAAAATTGTGTGAGTGCTAAAGCCACAATTTTGAGGTTGGCTGTATGCTCGTACATAGAGAGAGGCTGCCAGTAGTTTTGGTTAGGATTCTTGATGCTGTATAATTAGGCCTGGGAGCTGAGTGTTTTGAGGAGAGGAAGCATTTTGGTCTTTCATTGCTTCTCTCCCTGGCTCTTCTTTTGACAGAGCCAGGACCTGCCTCTCAGCAGTTTCCTTCCAAGACATGAAGGCTTAGTTTGGTGGTGGTGGTACTTTCTCATCCCCTTTGAGTGAGATTTCCAGTCCCACTGGGACCATATTTGTGATTTCTGTTTCCCTGATGGGACGGGGCTGCTGTCTGATGGCAGCTCCATTCTGCTCCCCCACACAGGCACAAAGAAGGATGAGGGCACCCGAGCTGTGCAGCATTTGTCCATCTCCAAAGAGCTTCAGTGAAGGTGTTTTCCAGCCAACCATAACAGGGACAGGAGAATAAATGGGGAAAGCAGAGCAGGACAAGGCTAGAAACCCAGTCCCCAGGCCGCCTACAGGACCAGGGTGTTCATTTTTATATTTAGTATCATGCATTTCATCCTGAGCTACATCTGTAATTACGTTAGTGTTCATCAGGCATTTAGTTAAGCCCTAAAACATTGTTTCTTCCTTCAGTTGCTGCAGAAACCTCATATCCATCACAGTTTTATTCCATGATGTTTGAGTTTCTGGCATTTCCACCACAAATTGTTCAACAATATTGGATTTCAGTCCAATGCTTTGACATTAAAGTTGAAGTCATGTTGATGTCACCTTCCAGATGTTCCTGTCCATTGAATAAAAATTTTGTTTGTTTGTTTTATTTCAAATTACAAAAACACATGGGGAATTCTGGATGTGATCCCTCATGCTATACAAAGGCCTGTGTGTGTCCTGTCAGAAATCAAACAAAACTTTTCTTCATGGAGTAGCAGCAGAGACTTCAAAAAGCTGGAAACATAGGTGGATTTCTTCACCCACCCGAACAGAATGGCTTTGTTATGTGCCTGAGCCTTGTTGTTGCAGCTGCACTAACTGTGAAGAAAGGAGATGTGTGGCTTCTGCCTGAAATTCACTCGTGTTTTGCTCTGGTGCCACACCAGTTCTGTGTTGGTGTGTTGTTTTGATCTTAATAGTCAGCAATGTCTCACTTGTAAAATGAACTCATAACAACAGCAACAACAAAAGTCCACACTTTGTCCTCCGGGTCTGCAAAAATCTATTTTAACTTGTAAAATAAATTCAGTTATCCTGTGGGTCTCCCTCTGCTGGGGTGTTTGAGCAGCGAGGTTCTTGGCTCACATTTGAGCTGTTGCCTTCCCTGTTGTGTCAGCTTCCTCCCAAAGGCAGGGCTTTGTATTAGCCCATGTTTCTTATGTCAGCATGCTGCAGGGGCATTGAAGTTCAATTCCTCTGAGCTACCAATGGCTTTTTGAGTGGTCATGTTAGCGTTTTCAAACCCAAGGAACTGGCACTTACTGATCTAGGATTTTAGCACAGACAGAAGAGATATGTTTAAACTCATGGTCTTGCTAATGCTTGTGTTTTGAAAATTAAGCCACTATTTTTTTAGATGAAACTTAGTTGCTGTGTTTTGTAGGTGGAAAGCAAACTAATACTGTATCAAACTAAGCAGGTACACCAAGACATTCACTCTTGGGTTGAGTGAAAAACTGTTCAGATCTTTCTGCATATCCTGTTTCAAAAGTTGAGAATGTGATTGTTTAATACTACTGCTAATCAAAAACATCTGGTCAGAATGGAATTATGGAGTTACAGTATAAGTGGTGTACACAGGGTGGCAAAAAATATACTGTGCTGTTTTCCACATCCTTAAGTAAATACCTTTTATGCAGTCTCATTGATGTGTCACAGAAAGCACAACAATGATTCTGTGGGTCACACGTGGTGCCACAACCAACACTGTAGTACTTAAGTAATGATGTAGCTGCTTTCCTTTCTTTCTTTTCTTTTTTTATTTTTAAATTTAAGACATTTTTTACAGCAGCTATATGTAACCACAATGAATTGGGAAGATCACAAAAGCTTATGGAGCTTCTGCATGTACCATTTTATTTAGTACCTTGAGGATGAGTATCAAACAGGCTGGTTGTGGGACAAAAAGGCATTTCTTGCTTTCAGTGCATCAGGCCGGAGTAGGTCTTTGATTGTTTCTTCATCTTAGTTCAGTAAAATTTTGCTTCCATTTCTACTGGAGTTGCAAAAAAACATTTGTTGTTAGTTTGCAGTAACCATGGAGGAAATAGTTTCTTAGACATTGGGTTCACTGGGTCAAAAGACATAATTTTTTTTTTTGTGCTGATAAATGACAATTATTGTTTCCATCACAAACCAGTTTGTTGTCTCTTGAGATATTTGTTGATTTACACCTTAGGGATAATGGAGTGTTTGTATAATTCACTTTGAGAAAAGTAGCATCCTTTCTCTGGTCCTTTCTTAGTAACAAATGACATATTCCACCTGGGTGTACAGGCATAAAAGGTGGATGTGTGATTTTTCAAGTAAGTCAGGACAAGTTTGATTTCTAGAAAAAAAGACCATCCTCCATCATTGATAACTGTCTGTCTTGCTCAACATGTATCACACTAACAAGGTAATTGCATATTGAAATGAGGGGAGTGTGTGGTTTCATTCTATCATGTTCAGCCATTTCCTCTTGCCCAAATTAAAACTGTTTTGAAATCTTGCCTTCCCACCTGCTACTGTAACTGGAACAGCTCTGCTTCAGCCTCTCCTTACCCTGGTGTCTCTGAATTTCCTGTCCCTGTGGGTTTGTCAGTCCTTAGCACTGCTGTGAATATTCCTATTCCTGTGCAACCCAATATTCGAGTGTGGCCTTGAGCTTGCAGCATATGTTTCCCACACAGTCCAAATTTGGTGCAATATACTGTAAGTTAATCTCCAGTAAAGCATAGCGCAGAGAAAAACCTGGGAAGAAAACAGATGGAGAAAGTAGAGCAAACAATTTGCATACATATGATATGACTCTTAGTTAAGATTAGCATTTCCTACTTTGCCTGAAAAGCCCTTAATAAAAATCCAAAATTCCAACTTCATGTTTGCCTCAAGTCAGCAGAACTGGAGGAGATGCCCTGATGGCAAAATGTCCCCCCAGCCTAGGGACTGCCCAGCACAGGGTGGAAGGAGCTCCATCTCCTGCTCCAGCCCTTTGTTGTTGGCACATTTCTGGGATGCTGTGGGCAGAGGGGCAGGGAAGAAACTGCTGCCTGTGGGATATTTGCTCCTCATAGCCTTCATAGCTCTGAACCATCACCAGGGTCCTCAGTTACTCTGCACGAGTGGCTGATGGAGAACTGTGGCCATCCATTTATTTATAGTCCTTCACAATTCTTTCGGAACATGCAGCTACAAGAAGTGCTTGGCAGTGGACTCGGTGCCTTCTCTGCACTTGAGGTGTGTAATATGGATGTGTATCTCATAGTAATCATTTATTTATTTAGAAAACAAAAAATCAGTTTTCCTTTTGCAAAAATGGAACTCTAAGATTCCTCTGAAATTTCCATACATGTGTAGCTCCATTCTCCTATCTGTTCACACCTGAACAATAAGATGTTGAGGTGGTCAGTCACAGCAATATGCCACCTTCATAAAAGGAAAGCATTGAAAAATACTTAAATGAAGCCATGCAATAAATAAATAAATTACAAATCTCTTTTGTTTCAGCAGTTAAAAAGGCATAGAAGTTTTCTCACACCCACAAGCTCAAGAGTGCTGTATTTAGAGTGCTAAAAAGCAAATTCCAGCACTGAAGCTCGCTTCTCTGGCGGGCTACATTTGGGTATAGTGCCTAAGTCCTGGAAGCAGTGACTAAAACATGCTTATTTTTGACATGTGCTCTGGTACTGTCTGTCTTTCACAGATTGCAGTGGAACCAGATCGTGATTCACATTTGTGTTAGTGTAAGAAAGACTTTACTACTTGTTCAGGTTTCAAACCTGCATGCTGAGTGTAAAGTTCTGGCTTGGTGGATGTGTCTTCATGTTGATAGAAGAAGTTGCTTATAAGGAGATATCTGCTTTCTTTTGACCTTTTAGCAGCTAAATAAATAAAGTCTTGGATCTTGGTATGTATTTGTCTTTGAGAACTTCTGCAAAGGTGAAAGGTTGCTGGGGTAGTAAAGGCTGACCAGGTCAGTTGTAGCAATCCTGCAAAGTCACTGCCATGTAGCTGAAAGCATTTCCCTGGCTGCTCCCAGGTGGCTGTGCTGCAATGGCTAAAAAACTCAAACTTTGAAAAATGGTCGTATGGATGTAAGCTACATTGCTAGATAAGAGTTCAAAAGGGTTGTCAAGGTTTTTTTTTCTTTACCTGATGATGGCAATCCAACTGGTTACCAAAATAACTTTTCATAGTTTGAGGCAGAGCATCTCGTGAGGCTGGCTGCAGGGGACATCCTGAGGAAAGCCAGTTCCCAGCTGAGCCTGAATGGCTGTGGGGGTGACTGGGCACATGGTGGGAATCTGTGATTTATGGAACCGCCGCAGAACCAATTGGAGGTCATTTGCTACTTTCTCATTTCTGCTTTAAGAGGGACGTTACAGTAAATAATGTCTGTGAAGAGGAGGGAAAAACATGCTGTGGTTTGTTTGGCCTCCTTCTCCTTTTCCATCCCTTTGAAGTTGGTAAGTAAATAATTTGGGCAATAAAATCAGCACTCCACAGTGTTCCTTTGTTTCTTCTGCTGCTCTACCTTCCCTTCCTGCTCTTAGTCCTCCTGCCAGCCACCACTTGGTTAGCTTGGGCAGCAAAATAAGTGTCCTCAGGAACTGCTGCAGCACAGAGGATAAAGTGTTTCTTGACTTCTTAATGGAGTTAAATTAAAATGCAACTCAAAATATTTATGTGCTATTTGTTTTTCCTTTTGCAATAGGGCATACTGTGATGTGGGAGACTTTTTCCCTTAAAAATATATTAATATTAATTTAAGGCCATGGAGGATGACAGTCACTTTGGGGTTTTTTTCATTATAGACTTGCCTTAAATTTTAGTGGCTTCTTTCATTATTTTAAAGTAGTTTTTTCTGCATCCACAAAATATTGTAAAGAACATAAAGCTGGACTTCCAAAAAATCCTCCTGTGGATTTATATACTTTTGAAGCAGGGCTCAGCCAGTTGCTTGGCTGGTGTAAATGGCATCTGCCCTGAATCCAGGGGTTTGTGAAGTTCCCAAATGTGTGGCCATTTCTCCCTCTACCTTCCCTATGGTGCCTGTGGCTCTGAGCCCAGCACTGCTGGGAAGGAGGAGTGGGGGTTCTCACCTGCCCAACAATGCATCAGGGCTGTGGTGTTGCCCTTTGTTTGAGGGCAACAGGAAAAGTACTCACTGTCAGGAAAAGCACAAAGCTCTGACATCTCACCATTCTCTGTGGAAGTGAAGGGTTTAGGTCCTGGTTTTGTGGAGGTGTCTCTTCTGTTGTAATGGCTCAGTAAAGAGCTGATGCTCTTGACCCAGGTTTGGCAGTGGAGAGGTTAGACATGAAGCACTTAACTCTGCTTTTTACTCCACCTCAGAAAGCAGTGAAGATATGAACCCATTTATATTTGCAGCATGCATGGTTCTGTTAGTGATGAAGGTTAGAGTTGCTGTATGAAAACCAAAGTGTTTTCAGACCACTGCAGTGGATTTGGATGGCATCTGGCAAGAAAACTTGGGTTTTTTTCTCTTTTCTCCTATCCCACATGAGCAGAGAGGGCACAGGT
The DNA here is from genome assembly GCF_047830755.1 of Zonotrichia albicollis. Classification (NCBI taxonomy): domain Eukaryota; kingdom Metazoa; phylum Chordata; class Aves; order Passeriformes; family Passerellidae; genus Zonotrichia; species Zonotrichia albicollis. The sequence goes on along the minus strand of NC_133821.1, from coordinate 76,589,751 downwards.
TTGACTGGAAGGAGTTGATTTCCTTCTTGGGTACTTATCTGTTCTTATGCATAACTCAAATCTCATTTCAAGATGCAAAACTCCTTGACTCAGTTATTATTGTAGCTTTTAATAAGCTGGAGTTATTACTTCAGTGAAAGCAATGTGGAAGATGGGACAAATCTCTTTTCTCCTTGTGGAGCTTCTCATCAGAGCTCTCAGAGCCATAGTTTTGACTCCATGGCATTCTGCTCCCTTTGACTGTGCCCATTTGCTGCAGTGGCTCTTCAGAAAATGCTGATTTTTTGGGGCTGGATTCAGAGTTTAGGTGTTCAAACGCAGTTTTCTGCTCTCCTCTCAAACGAAGGCGTGGAAAAGGGAGAAGGACAGGCCATGAGCTCCCAACAGCTCTCTTCCCTGTCTCCATGTGGAGTAGAGGAACCTGCCTTCTCCCAAGCACCACCATGAAGGTGACCTTCAAAGGATGTCAAACTGGGTGAGAGGAGGATGGAAGGGAAATAAAGTTACTTTGGGGGTCTTCATCCCAGTGGAAAGAGTGGGCAGCCAAGGGACACCAGGCAGCAGCAGTCTGTAAGCAGGGAGAGCAAGTGGGAAAAGCTGGGGCCCCACGGGGCTCCTGCGATGGAATGGAAGAGGGCCGGGAGCCGGGGGCTGGGTGCGTGATCACGCCTAGGTATAACATGTATTTAGCACTGGAGTGAGTCCAAGGCTGCTATGAGTTGCTGCATGAGGGTGAATCAGAGGGATGAAAAAGGCAGCTGTTTGCTGCCAGGATATTGTAGCAGTGCTTTTGAAAATGCTTTGATATCATACACTGTAACTGTTTTGTGGTTGGCCGAATCAACATGTTTCTGAAAGGTGCAGCACATGGAAACTTCATAGAGCCCTTATTTGAAAAACTGTAGCCTTTTGCCTGTCTCAGAAGGGAATGTGCTGAGTGGTTGCATGAAGGCACTGTGTGCATCCACATGTGTATGCAGCCAAGGGGTGGAAAAGGAAAAGCCCAGGGAGCAGGGGAGGGAGACACTATGGCTTGGATTGTGTGCTGGGCCTAGGAAGGGATGGCAGGAGAGGGTCAGTCCAGTCAGGTGGTTCTGGGTGACAGGAGGGTACCTGCAGGAACCCAGTAGCTGTCAGGGGCTGTGTCCCAGGCAACTCACAGACTGGGGCCAGAGCTTGTTTGTGGGCATTGATTTCATCACCTCTGTCCTTCCTGGGCAGGTTGGATGCTGGAGCGGCCCTCCTGCCTGTGGGCCAGCAGCCATGGCCAGACCCAGCCCAGACACAGATGCTTCACCTTGTCCCACGTGCATCCATTACATGTGTGTCTGAGTGTGGGGATACCTGCCAGCCCTTGGTGTCTCCTCTTGCCCTCTCCACAGCCACATGTGCTAGTGTCTTCTGTTGGGGTCCCAGGTTTGGGGTTACAGCCATGCCCTGCTCTTGGCGAGCACCCTGTGAGAGAGGGCAAGGTGTGAGTGGTGTGCCTGCTGCTGTGGCAGAAGGTGCCAGCTGTGGTTCTTTCTTCCTGGGGAGTTGTTTCCATCATCTGCCGTGGGAGATTATTTTTATCTCTGGTAAACAGCCTTAATTCCAGTGCTGTGTGATCCCTGGTACAACCTGCAGCTAGGCCAGCGGGTGGTCGCCCACGGCTCAGAGATCATGATCTTGGTCTGGATTCAAGTGCCGATGGGAACCTGTTCTACAAAGCATGTTTGATGTGTTTTCAATAACCCCTGGTGCTGGGGAGACATTTTATTAAATCTGAGTAGGTTTACATTCTCTGGTTTTTTAGTACCTTGTGTCAAATGTGTTGCTTTGCTTCTGTCCAGTGAGAAGTGATGAAACCTGGATGTCTGAGGCAAGGCTGACAGCTTCTTGCCAAATGGGGTGATAGAAAACAGTTCTCAGAAGTAATGATAAGTGAAAATTTAGTGTCAGCAAGAAAGTCTGTGTCAAACTGACTGGTTAAATAAACATATTTCCATCCAGAAGAGCTGTGCCTATAGAAAAGAGTGTGACATCAGGTGTTTAAGGCATAGTTTTCATAAGGACAAGAAGTTGTGTTTTCAGCTCACTGTATTTTAAGTTTGGCCAACATATTTCTACTGAAAATCAAAATTTCCTGTGTAAAATAATAAGAGCAAAACTAATGGCAGTATTTTTCACATTTTACATTTGATAATGTGATTAGGGATATGCTTGAATTCCTTACAACTTGCCTCCTTTTCTGAGCCCTTGTTATAGAGTGATATTATTTGTGAGTTTTTAACTAATATTTAGTCATTAATTTGCTCTTTGACTTGTCAGATCCTGAGCTTTATTCTACCTTCCCTCTGTACCTTCTGACACCTTCTATTGGGTGTGCTTTCCAGCAAATTTCCGTGTACCAGAGCAAAGAAAAATCTTAATCTTGCTGAGAAACTCAGAATTCAGAGCTACAGTCAGCTTTCTCTGTAAGAAGCAGTAGTTACTAGGACTTGGTCTGACTTTTTGGACATTACTTTGGTTCTTGTGGCAAGCAAGCTTTTATCATTAGCTTTTGCTTCATGGCAGGCAGGCAGAACTGAGGCAGCAAGGGATGTTATAGGTGCAGGCTGATAGGCTGATGCTGAGCCTTCCTCTTCTGCGCTTTGGAGTGTTTGGATGGCCATGCTCCACCAGTGAAAAGTCAGAAAATAGCATTGATGCTTTCTTAGCTCAAAAGATGTTCTGGTGTTAATGCTCTCTCTCAAAGACAGATTTAACAAAAAAAAAAAAAAAAAAAAAAAGAGTTTCCCTGGGAACAAGACCTTGTATAACCTCAACAGAGGACGGCAAGCCGAGGTCTCTCATGCATGGCTTTGCCTGTACACTTCCTGCAGAAATACAGAAATACAAGGCTCTGTGACCTGGACAGTTGTCAGGGTCTTGTCATGATAGCCAGGTCTTTGCAGTTTTTGAGCAGCATTTTGTACCACAGTAGATCCTTGGCATTGTACAAAGGTGACAAAGGCCAGAACATAGCCCAGTAAGATGAAGTGTGACTTTCCATTTTAAGAAGTTCATCCCCATGTGATTCCGTAACTTTACCACTGTTTTTCCCTTTCTTCCCTAATAAGGATATGTTGCAAACAAAGCTCAATATTGTGATTTCTTTATTCCAGCTAAAATAAATTCTCACAGTTAGAAACATGCCGTTTAAACTAAAGGCCATGGGCAGTTCTTTTTATACTGTACAGCAGTTGGCTACACAGGCATCAAGGTTGTCCTGTGTCCGGCTGGAAGTGATCTGGTTTTACACTGCCTAGACCTTTGTGGACCCCTCTCTCTTCAGAAAGCTGACAGCTCATCTACCATATTGTTCTTTATATCTTCAGTCATTTGCCAAAAGTTTCCATTAAAAGGTGATTTGCTCATGAAGCCAGCTTGCCTTTCATCTTGATTTTTTTCGTAGGCATCCTAAAGTCAACAGTGCTTGGTTAAAAACCCTGAACAGCAGATGCTTTTCAAAGCATGTGAAAAAGGAGATCTGAAAAAAACCATATTGAATATGTTTTATGGTGATATGATTTTGGATCTATATCTCCTATTCACCTCTATTTCCAGCATGAACCTATGACAAAAATAAATACTAGGCAACAAAGCTAGTAGTAATGCCAAAGCTTCAAAATAAATGTGATTGCTTGTGAAAGAGCAGTTGAGTGAGTTGGATGAAATGGCAGTGTAATTATATGGTAGCAAGTCAAAGTTTGATAGCTTGGAGCTTATCTTAGCACAGCATGCCACTTCCCCCCCCTTCTTGGTATGGCAACACTTCTTTTTCAACACTTCATTCCTAGTTTTTCCTTTTTAAAAAATCCTATCAAACCTTAAGTTTGTTGTTTCTAATGATTTTGGAAGGAAATTCAGATGGTAATTAAAATGGCACAGACCAAAACCATTTAACCAAAATATCCCCAAAAGGAAAATTTTGAGTAGTTAATGTGAACATTATGAATTCCCATCTCCTGCAGGATTCTTTATTTTGTTAACACTTCTTGGATTAGCTTCAGTTTTGCCAAGATAAAGCATAACAGAATGCAAGACTCCTATATAATGTGTGCCTATGCCCTAAATGACCTGAAACTGAGGACTGCCTGTATGTGTGTGTATATGACACTAGTCCACTGCCACAAATATTTCCATTATTTGGAAAATTGGGCAGAACAAAATAGCTTAAGCTTTAGAATACAAATTTTAAGTTACTAGTATGCTTTTAAATAGTTCAGTAAAAATTTCTTCCTTTAGTAGTCAAGGTCTCTTATCTGATACCTGCTTCCTTCCCCCTCTATGGATGCTTCCTGTTTTCCATGTCAGTCCACACATCCCCCTATGTATTTCCATGTGCCTTTTCCTGTTGTCCTCTGATCTGCTGCAGCTGCTCCTCAGATGCCTCTCCACCAAGGAAAGGTTCCAGGGCTGAGCTGGCTCCTTACATTGCCATGAAGACACACTTTGAGGGCCCCCACCCTCACCTCTTGAGCAAAGAGGCAGCAGCTTGTGCTTTTCTGGGAATGCTGCTCCAAAGTAGCCTGTGTACCACTGACAGTGCACACCCCACTTTGGAAGTCCCACTTATGTCTTCACCCTGTGCTGTTAGTATTGTGCAAGTGGCACAAGAAAAACAGCAGGAAAATAAGATGTGTCAGGTGTGTGATAGTAGGCAGTTAAGTCATGTCTCTGCTTTCATGTGTGACTCAGTTGCCCTCTCTGAGATGACTATTGCTGTGGAAATAAAATGCTGACTCATAACTGGGAGAAAATTACTTAAGGAAAGATCCCGCTCTTTACATGTGGAATTGTGTCTTCAGGGATTTATTAGGGTTTGGCTACAAAGCAGAAAGCCAGAGAGACACTGTCTGTATCTTACTGTGAAATACACCCCAGTTCATGGGGGTTTCCAACCCTTCTTTCTACTGCTTTACAAGAGAAATGTGACTAAATTTATTTCAGCTACCTGTGTTCCAACAACAGCAGAAGTGAGGTGGAGTATTACAAAATACTTATTTAAAAGGGAAAAGTGGATGAGACATGATTATGTAGGCAGTATTTTCTTATATTTTTTTTAAATTGAGGAATGCATTCTGTTTCTCTTCCTTTCTCCAGGGGATGGATGTGGGCACACAGTGATGTATCAGGACAGTGGGACACTGGCATCCAAGAACTATCCTGGGACCTACCCAAACTACACTCTTTGTGAGAAGAAAATCCAGGTGCCTCCAGGAAAACGCCTGATCTTGAAAATCGGAGACCTGGATATTGAATCACAGAAATGCGAGTCCAGCTACCTTACCATCCAGAGCTCTTCAACACTGCATGGTATGTGAGAGACAAGGCCATGGTCAGTGAATGAACTGGTGAAAGTAAGAGTAAAAAGCAGCTTAGCAAAATGCAAGAAATGTCAGCCTTTGTGCTCTCCTCCTCCTTTCTGTATTCAGGTGTTTCATTCTCTGTGTGGGAAGCCACTGTCCCACCATGTGTAGTTCTGCCAAGGCTGAGGGTGCTGCTGTGCTGGGCTGCTGGGACTCGGGCACAGCACTCCTGATGGCTCTGCCTTCACACCTGCACAGCTGGACCGTCACAGTTTCATACAGCAAGTCTGTAGATCTGTATCAGCCCAGCTCCCTTCTTGAGCAGGGGAAGAGCTTCCTCACAAACTAGACAAAGATGAGAAATTGGAGTTAGTGATCCTGTGTGTCTCTATTCCTAGGCAGCCCATGGCTCAGAGAAGAGATAACCTTTACTATTGCTAGCTGTCAGCCACCTTACTAATGTACAGGCTTTAATACTTGCAGATATTAAGTGCATACAGCCAGACTGCGCTCATGTAAGAGATTTGCACAGGAAGATAAGCAAATATCTGCTACAGCTGTGCACATAAAACAATCATACTGGCAACAAGATTCTCCCCAGGGAGAACATGAGGCCTTCCTCAAAATGGTTTTCCCAACCAGTTGTCACAGAAACTTTTGATCTGCACTTTCTAGAAGAGTCAAACTGATTTTCAAGTCGTGCACCCTTTTTCAGAAATCCAGTTTAAATTCAAAGCTGCAAGGAGTTATGCAATATAGGAATAAACTCATGAATTGACAGTTCATAAAATTTTGCCTGCTGGGAGTGGGCTGTGTAGCCCTTCAGTCAGCTGAGGCTAAATGTACTGTCCTGGGCTTAACAAGCAGAATGGATTCAAGGGAAAAATGTGATGAAGAAATGAGCTGCGCAGAGCCTCTGCACATTTTCCACCTCACTGCTTGGCTCAGAAAAGTATGTGGTTCTCCAAAGATGAGATCTCATAGGGTATTTTAGTAGTAAGGAGGGTTGATTGCCTTTCATTTATCAGTGTGATGGGCTTATCACTCATCTGGTAAGAGAAGATCAAGTGAGGTATTAAAGGCTTGCTCACAAAGGAAGGTAAAGGTAATTATTGTTCTCATGGGGGAGGTATTACATTTTGAAACAACCTTCAGTAAGAGTGGGCAGTGACATGCTGATATCTGAGCCTGCACAGAGCTTGATTTGAGGCATAAGGAGCATCTCTGTTCATGTCTGCTGGAATTCTTCATGTTATTTATTTCTTTCTTCACTGAGAAGGGGTGAGGCACTGGAACAGGTTGCCCAGAGAAGTTGTGGAGCTCCATCCCTGGAAGTGTTCAAGGCCAGGTTGGATGGGGACCTGACCAACCTAATCTAGTGGAAGGTCCCTGCCCATGCTAGGGATGGTTGGAATTAGATGCTCTTTAAGAAGATCCCTTATAACCCAAGCCATAGTTCTATAGTTTTGTGATCTGTTTTGTAACTAAGTAATGAGTTGTGCTCACCTGAAGCAGTCTGTTTGTACTTGGCAGTAAGAAATAGGTGGTTATTATTGCATTAGCATATCTCTGAATAATTCTTATCGATACTCTCTTGACATTTCTAATCTAAATCTTCTCGGAAACAGGGATAAATCAACATATTGTTTTTTTGAAGTGAAAAATGAAGCTTGGATGTTGATTGAAATTCTGGCTCCTTACAGATCAGCCTGAAGGCATCTTCACATCATTTATACTGCAGTTATTCAGCCTATAAGCACAGAATGGCTGTGTATTATGCAACCAAGTCCACATAATTAATTTTTTAAAGTATTCCCACACCCATTTTTAGATCTATTAGTAACGTCTGATGCATGTGGACTGTAATTTGCATTCTCAGTAGTGAACTGCACAATTAGCAGATTTTGGTCCTATCTGATTAAACCAGTTTTACAGTTTAGGCAGACTTACCATCTGTAATGGTTTTTGTGGTCTGCAGCTCACTGTAGGCTTTCCCACCAGCATACCTACAGAGTGTCTGTTATATGTTCAGGCAAACCCATGCAGAATGGATGTGGAAATAGTCCTATAGGCATACATTCATTATGCTGCTTATGTTTTAAAAGACATGTGAATTCTTAGATGAGATTAGAGCTTCTCTAAGTAATTTTTTCCAACAGTCTTGCTATAGCTTTGGGTTTCAATATGCATTTATTCAAGTGAAAGAAGCCCTGTGAATAAGCACTGCTACATCCATTCAGTCTGTTAAGCGTCCTTTTAGACAGCTGTTTCTGAACTCAGATCTCCTCTTTGCAACCCTTCTCTCTTCATGAACATCCACAGGCAGGTCAACATCTTCCCTCTGGCTGAGGAGATACTGACCTTAGACATCAAAATTCTTTCTTGGGATGATGGAGTCTTGAAAATATTCTGCAAGCGCTGAAAACATCTGAGCAATTAAAAACTAATGTTGGTGTGTTTTCTGTCTTTGACCTGGGTTTAAAAAGGAACACCTAAAAAATGAGGTATGAAAGATGACAATGGGAATGCTGCTCATGTTTCAAATTAGTCTGAGCAGCCTTTGCTCTTTATTTGGGAGGTTTGCAATTACAAGACAAGGTCCAAAGGGAAATATGTTTTAAATATCATGCTGATTTCTTCAGCTCTACAGAAAACAACAGCATGAATGTCAGTATGAATAAAAACATCTGTTGAGGAGTATATCTAAAGCTTGGAAAATTGGTCAGAGGCAAAATACTAGATTATGTGTACAAATATAAAATTAGTGTGAAGAAGGCTCCAGATGATAAAGTATTGTTTTCCTTTCAGATTTCTTCCAGTCTTTACATATAACTGTGATTCATTCATCATTATAACCATCTGCAGGGATTCTTGCAATACAGCAAGGAGTAACTCAATTTGTCTTTGGGGTATTTATGTTCCATGCAGCAAAGGGAATCTGTTAAATACAAATGAAGGGATGAATTGATTTATGTTAGCAGGAATATTGATGCTATTTCAGTAAGGTGGTGACTATAGATTAGAGCACCTACCTGCAGATTTTATAGAAGTTCTGGACATTCCTTGAATTCTGCAGATGGATAGAAGAGTATGATTCATTCCTAGAAAAGCATGCAGTGGTTCTGTGTGCTGATCTACTGAAGCCTTTCTCAGTCCCAACTGAAATACAAATGTGACACTACAGTTCTCACCTTTGATACTTCTCAGCTTTGATAGACCTGTGAAAGCAGCTATTGAATTTATATTTCTCCAATATTGCAATTAAAAGATGATAGTTAAATAATTTTAATGGAGTTCTGAAACTGGAATCATACAGGGTCTTGACAGTATATCTCTGAGTTATTACTCTGCAAATTATTTTCTTTAGTGTTCACTGGAGAAAGGAACCTGTAGCAAGCCTTTTCTTTCAAGCTGTTAGCTCTGTGTTCAGACGTAGCTGTGAAAATATTAATCATCAGTCAGCAAAGGGAGTCTAACACCCGTTTTGGTGAAACTGAGTCACCTTTGTCTGACAAACATTTAAATATTAGCACAGCTTTGCACAGGTTGTCTCTATGAGAAATAAATAGATGATCGTGGTCTGTTTCAAAGGCACAGTTTTTGACTGGATTAAAATATGGTGTTTTTTGTCCCACAGAAAATTAATATGAGCATAATCTCACAGTGCAGACAAGGTGCAGCCTTCACCGAAATGCTTTTCTTCTCGAGTTAATTGCATTATCTGAGCATATTAAAAATACTGAGCTCTGAAGTAGAGCTTCTGATTTTTTAATTAGTTAAAGGGATATGTGAAAACAAGATTAACCATGTCAGCCCTGTAGTTCTCAAGAACAAAATTTGCACTACTTATGAAGGTGGATCATAGATGTTTTAAAAGTTTGACAGGAACTGCTTTTAGTCTGCTTCTTTTAATGTCTCTATCAAATTTCTGTACCTCTTTTGACCCCTTTTTCTGCTTTTTTTCTATCTCTTCCCCATCTAATGGCTTGGTATTTTTTCCCTTAATTTTGTGAGATGATCATCAGTCTTGACTGGAGAGAAAGCCAAAAGAAGAGATAAGTGCCTACTTACTTCCTCATTCACTTGCAGTCAGTAGGAGGTTGATGTGTTCCTCTGGGGTGGATGTCAGAGCTGCTGAGTGACTAGTAATAATTTGGAGAGTTAGTGCAGTTGACTTGTTCTTGCATAATTTACAGCTGGTAACTAACGTGAAATAGAGAATTTACTGAAAATGCTTTTTTCTTCCACACCCCATTACTAAAGGTACAGAGTGCCTTTGGATGCCTCCTGCCTGTCATTATGGCTTGAGGGGATTCACCAAACCAGTTGCTCCTTATTATGTATTGAAATAAATATCTTGCTTGAATAAAGGGTGTGTCCAGATTTCTTTTTCATCCCTCAAAGGAAACTTGTTATTACTGTATTGTTTCTGGAATTTCAGGAAACCCAGAGAAATGCCCAGACAAGTTCTTGCTGAAGATCAAGTTGAGCAGTTTCTTAACAGCCAAAACACTTTTAACAGATGGGTTTCACCTGAGTGGTTGCAGTATCCTGAGTTTTCAGCTTTGGGAGGATTGATGCAACAAAGAATGTCAGCATTTTTTTTATCAAACGCACCTTTTTTCCTGTTAGCTGCATGCAGTGTGTTAACCTCTGTTTTTTTTGTTAAAGTACAGTTTTTCACTCGTGATTCCTAGTTGTTGCTGTGTTTCTGTGTTTGGATTTGGCTAAAACCACAACCATGTTAAAAGAGGCAATCTCACCTGAGGTCAAGCAGGCAGACCAGCCTGTGCAGGTGGTGCAGATGCTCCATTTTAAAGTTGTGATTACTTCCTCAACCTAACTCAGATGCCTTTTTCTTTCCTTTGTTGCAGTCTTTGGCAACTCTTTGGAAACATTAACCGAAAGTTGTGTTTGTTTTTCCTGAAACAAGAAATACTCACCACTCAGCCTGAGGTCAGACTGTGTTGCAGAGGGTTAAATGTTGAATAACCAGGCTGTCTCATCCTGACTGCTCTGTCATCTTGTATCTGCAGTGTTAAATTGCAAGGAAGGACATAGAGCAGCACTTTCTGTGTCCTTGCAGGGTCCTGCTGGTTCCTACTGCACCATGTGTGTGTCAGGGCTGGAGCAAAGAGGACCTCTCTTGGTAAGGGGGAGAGGAAGAGTTACTGCTTATCCAAGTATTTGTGTGAATGTGGGATGGAGATGGATTTTGAGACTGAAGGTGTTTTCATACAACAGATCTTACTGGTTTTTTGAACTATTTGTGAAAGACTTGTACTCTGGATGAGTTTTTAGGTCTGAAGTGAAACAAGTGTAATCCCTGTTCATCTCATCCCCTGTCCTTTCCCAGCTACTGAGGTAGTTCCAAATTGACTTATTTGAGAAAAGGCTACAATTTAAAACATTGTTTTCCCCAAACAAATACATTAAGACATGATAATCGTTTAGAGGCACATCCATGAATTGTTGCTGCATCTTTCCTGCCAACCATGGCTTACTCTGCAAGTAAAGACTGAAAAAAGGGAGAAGGTTCTCTGTTGAACAGAGGACATAATTATTTAATATCCAAACCAAGTTTCTTAAAGACTTGACTTAAAGCAAATGTCAAGCTGCAGATTTCAATTTAAGTTGAGGAATATGAAAGCAGAATGAGCATAGTGAACTGGCCATTCAATAGCTGAAGAGGGAAATAGTTGCTTCTAAAAGGAAGCAAAAGCCTTACAGAAGAGGCAGAAAGTATTAAGAATTAGAGAAACAAGCAGCATGTAGGCATTGCCAGCTGGTGTGAAAGAAGAGAGTCCTCTGGTCACAGTACTTCTTAAGGGAAGTGGAAAAAATAAAGGAACATAATTCAAAAAGGAAAGCTCAGGAGCTGTGCCAGAGCCTGGTTGACAGTAGAAGTAAACTAGACCTCATAAAACCAGACAATGCTGTAAAGATCATCAGATTTGCAAAACAACACTGTTATGAAAAAGACAAAAGCAGTAGGCTATTGCTAACATTGAAAAAATAAACAAAGTGTAAAATAGTTTCTTCATTCTCCAGAGGGGCCAGCCAAAGGATATCCACAAGACAATTTACTGTGTGTCTTGCAGGATGTTAATACTACTTGGAGACAGAAGTGTTTTATTTAAGCCACCTAAACCATACTAATAGATCAGATATTCTTCATGAAAGGCATTAAAAGTTAGTTTAATTATGGAGAATATTGAAATGAGTATGGTTGAAATCCTTAGACCCCTAATATGTCTCCTGCAGAATTTTTATAAATATGTATAAAAGGAATCTGGAGTGAACAGACGGAACCACAGTTGGGTCAACTTCTTAATGAGACACAGGAAGAAGGAAAGGCCCTGGCATCTAGATACAGTAATATTGAAATATGGAGAACACCTACTCAGCTTCATCACATGTAACACATCTGTTTATTAAATTAAACTCTTTCCTTTGTTCTTATAAACAAACCAGATAATCCTGCCTACGTACCCCAGCAGGGCTCCAGCCAAGTCACTTTAACAGGAAGCTGAGAGAGATCAGCATTCATGACTCGTTTTTCAAGCCGAATATGCAAAACAGCCCACCTCACAACTAACATTAGAAGATGAAAAACTGATAACGTGATCTGGCAGTTCTCAAAAGGGATCTTAAAAAACTTCTGGCTAAGTCCCAGGTTTAGGAATTAAATATTTATCCAGAGTCAAGTCCAAATGCTGCAGTAAAAATTAACAGGACCCTATAAGCAAGTTTCTCATTTTCATACTGGGGCTTTCTCCATCATCTCTCATCTTCACTATGGTTGTACAGTATTCATATGCCTGGCAAGTCTGAGGACCTGACAGTGTAGTGCTGATAAGGTTTAATTCAATTATCTGAATTGTTGAGAAGAAATATATTGAAATGTTTTGCAAGGCTTCCTCAGTTTGCAACAAAAGAACAAGGGAATGTTTCATAGTATTAATAAATTCTACCTGCCCACCCCCCCTTTCTTTTTTCTTACAAATCTTTGCAGAAAACTTATAAACCCTTGAAAATATTCCTCCCTTAAGTATATACTCTTTCTTACTTCTGTATCCTTTAAGGAATTAATCCTAGGCTCCCTTTTTTTTTGAGCTACCTAATGGGAATCTCTTGGTATGCTAGAACTGCTCTTGGCAGAGGATAACCATAGCCTGGTAACCTTTTTAGATTTATTACTTCATAGTGGACACTTGTCTTTAGACTGAATCTTGGTTTCTTAAGCTGATTGCTTCTGAATTTCTTGCTTTAATTTGGATTATACAGCTCTGTTTGTCTAGACTATTTTATATTTTATTTTATTTTATTGGTTTTGTCATGATGTAGGATTTGTTTGTATAATTACCTGGAACGTATGTAGACTTGCTGCTGGAGGAGACACTCATCCCTGATCCGGCTGATGTGTGGTTGTGTGAATCAGCCATCTCAATTATACCTCCAGAGTAGACAGGTCACTGCCAATCGCTGTGAGGGAGAGAGCCAAAGCACACTTGTGAGAAAATATGTAGAGACAGTCCTTGAGAGAAGAAAAGGACTACAGCTTTCTCAGGTGCTTTATTTTGAAGACGTGCAATGCTCCTTGTCTTTCCCCCATTTCTCTCTCTCTCAGAAAAATATCTAAGTTAGCACTTCTCCCACTGCAACCTGACACAAAAGACTTTCTCAAATAAATCACTCGTGCAGTTGACTGGTATGACACAGTGTCAGATGCTGTCTTTTTGATAAGTTCATTTCCTAAGCAATTTATTTAACCCTTTTTATAGACATTGTTTTCTCTGACTAAGTCGTGAGTCATTTTTCAACACATGAGTACTCCAGGGAAATGTCACATTCATCGCTTGTTTCTCTGCCTGCCTGCCTTCACCATACGATTTTTAAGCCAAAAGGACAAGAGTTCCTCCTTTTGTTTGTCCCTTCTGCTGACAGCTGGCTCTGATTGGGCTGACCTTATAGTTTTAAGGCAAATGAAGTATTTGGAAAAGAGCCCCTTCCCTAACCCAGAGCACCAAGCAAAATGAAGAAGCTTTTGGGAGCCTGTTATGATGGGTATCACTCCTCAGATTTGTGTCATGATGTGAGTGTAATTACTAGTGTCTCAGAAGTCAGTTCCAAGTTGCCCTAAAGTAGCCACCACCACCAAGATGAGGTTGTCTAGGAAAAATCAAAGTGGTTGTTTTTCATCCCAAAGGCTTGCTTTAGGACACAAAAGCTGTCATTCACCTCAGCAGAACAGATGGGCTGAGGGCTTGTAAAGGGTCATTTGGATTTTTTTTCCTCTGGGGAAAAAAAGTCTCTTTGCCATCTTAAAAAAACCTCTTCTTTGCAGTTTATATTGTACATAGACTCATAAATTTGAACAAGTATATCCAAACTGCTTTGAATTTTCTGTATTATCTGTGCCTGAGGGCAGCTAGGGACAAATGTTTGCACCCAGGTATGGTGACAGAAGGCAAATGCAAAGACTCTGGCAGTCTCAAAGGAACACTCCCCTCGGGAACTGACTTTCTGAGAAGCAAATGTAATTACTAGGAGTTCTGGGCATGCCTGCTGTCACAAGAAAGGAGTGTCCCAAAGACTGTTCCAAGATACTGCAGTTGGTAGCTATAAAACCCTTATCTAATTCACTGTAAGCACAAGGCTGTTGTCTCCCTGTCCCACTCCCTTCATCTTCCCCTTTCTCTCCCTCTCTTTTGTTTAAAACTCTAGAGACTTGAACTGTATATTACCATGTGTTTTTAAATGGAAAAAGCCTAGGAAATTTTCTAAGGGAAATGTTACTGCCGCGGAGTACAGTCTGGCTTGTGGCATGCAGGTCCTTGAAAACCAGGTGCTCTGTATCTGATCTTAATCCTTTCTGACTGGCTGCTATGCCACAATGGCATGAGCTGTGTGTGTTTGGAGGGTTTATCTCAGGGACCCTGCCTAGATCCCTTGGATTGCTTTTGAATGTAGTGTCATTTTCTCTAATGAGTTACTGCTGGTTGTGAGCGCGCTGTACTTCAAAGGTTGAAGGGCATTAATCCTTCTCTTCAGGCTTATGTGATGAGAAATGTGGATGCTGGAATTGCTGCCATGCAGAGACAACTGGATCCTGGCCACTGCTTGTCAGGGTAGCTTTAGAGCTCATACCCATAAAGGACTGAAGCCAAAACCCTTTTGTCAACATTTGGGTTGATACTGAAAGAAAATGAGTGTGTTATGAAAGTCTCTGCTAATCATGAGACTTTCCCAGCCTAATTACATCATCTAAACTTTTGAAACCTTCTTTGTTCTGTCTCTAGGGCCCTACTGTGGTAATGTGATGCCTGTCCCCAAAGAAATCATTCTAGATAGCAACGAGGCAACTATTCACTTTGAGAGTGGATCCCATGTGTCAGGACGAGGCTTTTTGTTGTCCTATGCCAGCAGTGATCACCCAGGTAAGGTGATATCCAAAAGTAGTAGAAGATTAGTGGCATGGCTCCCCCTATTTAATTATCATCTTTGCAGACATAAAGCTTTAGCATAAAAGTTTTTTTCCTAAATATTTCCAGATTAGCATAAGCCATGGTATTTTTAATAGCATGTGTGTAAGAAACAGTTGTAACAATAACTAGCTGTAATAGCTGCTGAAATCCTACCTAGACTATTTGCAATACAGGGCCTGTGGAGGGGAAAATAGTGCCTTCTCCTTGCAGCTCCACTGTGTTTTGAGCTCCAGCACCCAGCACACTGTGATAAAAGGGAGCAGTAAGAGAGATTAAAGTTTTCATTCCCACATTTAATGTTCTGGAGGTCTGTTCAACTTTGAGGAAGGTGTAAAGCATAAGAAGAATAGAAGGGGAAGTTGAAAAGAATGAAAGAAAATCATAGCTATTGCTTCCAGTCTAATAAAATTGCTGAAGTATTATACAAAGAGGTCTTTAAATGTAATTTCATGTTCTGGCAAATATTTGTCTGTAATTTTATATCCCATAATTGGAATTGACATTTGTAAATTTTCACAGATCTGATCACGTGTTTGGAACGAGCAAACCACTACACAAAGGCTGAATTCAGGTAAAGAGGGTTTCCAGCTCTGCATTCTGGCTTGCTTTGCAGTATCTGTCAACTTATTCAATTGTTAGAAAATGTTAAAGTGTTTTGGTTTTCTGGAGAAGTGAATTTTTTACAGTGGTGGTCTAATGGCTGGTTGTGAGAAGCACTAGTGCAGAATGGAAGACTGTGGCCCAGAAAAATGATGGAATGGAGTTGCAGAGCTCTCAGCAATTCTCATTAAGTGCATACATATACATGGTGTATGTGAAAAGAGTTTCCACTTTGAAATTCAAAGTAGCCTCAAATTCCAGTGCTGCCTCTGGGAGCAGATCACGTCCCAGCTGATACAAGATTATCTGAGGACAAGCTATAATTTCTCAGTTCCTTGAACTTTGTGATAGGTTTGAAATGGTAATAAATTGTGCTCTTTTGGCTGCTGTCTGGATGTGCATATAGGCTTCTTATCTTACTCTGAAAACTTGTGTGGTAGCATTTCTAGAACAAGAGAATTAAATAAAAAATAAATGCCCTTGCTAAACTGCTTTCCTAGGTCTTTGTGTGCTACTGTGTTCAGTCCACCTATGAACTCAAGGGCCCATTTATTTAGCTCCTAGACTCACTAACAGAGCATCAGTAATTTAGAGAAATTACTGCTAAAGTATTTATTGGTTTGAGAGCATTTCTTTTATAGGAGTTTGTTTGTGTGTATTGTCACTACAGTTCCTGCCTTAAACAAGCCTTTCTTCTCTCACTACAGTAGATACTGTCCTGCTGGCTGCAGAGACATAGCAGGTGACATTTCTGGGAATATTGGAGAAGGATACAGAGATGTAAGTACACAGGATCATGGGGGCAAATTTATAAAGACAAAAGAAACAAGAATAGAACAACTCAGTTTCAAATTTTGCTGCTTGACTTTTGTTAGTAATTCTTCTGTGCTGTTTTGCTATACCTTTTATTATCAGTATATAAGTTAAATTATCAGTATATAAGCACACAGAGACGCTTTTCAAACAGACAAATCAATTGTGTGAGAACAAAGTCCACTGATTGTCAAATATACCTACTGACTTGTGGTTTCTGGCTTTCTGGAAAAAGCCTGCCCAGTGTTTGTCCTTCTTGAGGCAGTGCTCATCCATGTATGAAATATTTCTATGATTTTAGCCTTTACTTGTTTGGTGTCCACATGTGAAAAAGATACAGTTCAGTAACATGTGGGCTTTCTTTAAGATCATGCCTGCACTATTCCTAGCATATGCTCTGAGATGAAATAAATATTAAGCACTGCCTAACCACATCCCACTGGTAACTACCAACCTCCTGGGTTGTTTTAACTTCTTGTTCTTCAAGCTGAGAAAGTTGAAGTGGTTGCATTTATCCGCAGTTCATATGGCTCAGAGCTCTGCCCTCTCTGTGCCCCTCACCCTGGACTCTTCTCCTGTCATGTCTGTGAAATCTTTACCTCTCTCACAGAGGAGTAAGTCTAATCACACCACTGAAGAAAAATCCCACCCTATCGCAGTCACTGAGTTTCTGAAAAGTCAGTGCTCATGTTTAACCTGTTCATCCAGTTATTCAAGCGTGCTGGCTCCAGCCTGGAAAGTGGCAGAGCTGAAGAAACAAAGAAATGCCACATTACATTCTCATTAGCTGGAGTTATTCTGCCCTTGGTTCCAATGATTAGGGCAGAAAAGCAGCACATGGCATGACCTCATGCAGATTTTATCTGCACTGAGGAATTTGCAAAAGAAATTTTCCCTCCACCATTAAGGAGGATTTTCTGATGGGAAGAACCTGCAGGGCTCCCCTGGAGATGTGCTGCCTTTGTGCCTCCGTTCTCCCCACCCCTCCCTGGGGGGGACAGCCCAGCACCCCAGCTTGTCCAGTAGCACAGCCCAAAGTGGGCCAGTGTGAGCTGACCAGCCTCTGCCTGCAGCCCCTAGGAAATTCTCCTTTGTACCTTTCTCTGTCCCTTCCTGCTTTGCCCTAGCCCTGTTATTGCCACCTGGTTGGCAATAGTTCCTGTATTTTTCTATCTATGTAGCACTATCCCACCTGACATAATGGAAATGGGCTGCACTTAAACCCAGCAGCAACTACTCAACACATAGCCAAGCCCCTAATGTGCACCATAATTCAAATCCTAAAGAGCAGTAATAGATTGGTCTGTCTCCAGGCAAGAGCACCAAGGAATTATTGATTTATCTTCCCAAGGAAGTGTTGCCTTGCCTTTGAATGTTTTTTTCCTGAGGAGTGACAATCTTACAGCTCCTTCTCAGAAGCAGACCATTTGTTTTTTCATTTGAAAAGAAAAATTACTTTGGGAGACGTATATTTTTCAAAGATTACTCCTCTTTCTCCTGCCCCTGCCTCTTACTCCTCTTGAGCTTTTGCTGGATTTTATGAGCTGTAACACCAGTGTGCTTGGGAGGGAAGGCCTTAGCAGCGTGTCAGATTGATTTCCTGAGCGGTGGCTCCTGCCTTGCAGACGTCTCTGCTGTGCAAGTCAGCGATCCACGCGGGCGTGCTGGCGGACGAGCTGGGCGGGCAGATCAGCGTCACGCAGCACAAGGGCATCAGCCGCTACCAGGGCGCCGTCGCCAACGGCGTCCCCTCCCTCGAGTGAGTACCAGGGCTGGGCCGGGCTGGCACCGGGCACAGGGCACTGCCGCCACCTGCGCAAGCGGGTTGCGATGCCATTTTGGGGAGCAAAAGATGTTAGGTGTGTTTCTAGGGCTTTATTGAAATGGTGTTGGCAATGGAGATAGGAAGAGGTTTCAGGTTTTCAGTGGCCCTATGTAGGATGGTATTTTCATTTTTTTTCCTTCTGTTCCTTCCCAAACATATTTACAAATTGCTTTGTTAGCAGATACTTGAGAGTATGATGTTCTGCAACAAACAGCTTTAATCGATGAGCTAATAAATCATGATAAATTCCTGTTGAAGTTTAAAGAAAGCTAGGAAAAATGAGTAAGTAAAAAGTGCCATTGAGCCATAGGGGATTTAATGAACAACTTCTTAAACATTGTGCTTTTGACATGTTCAGAGTTTTTCTCTTTTAGAATATTTATAGCAAGAGTGTTATATTTACCGCTTATCTTCTGACTTTTAATTGTACTGCTGTTGAAGTAGAAGTAAATCCTCTAATCTCTATCCAGCACAGTAAGACCTTCCAGCAACTGCTTCTGTCATTCCTGTTGGTTTATAGTTTTTAATTTTCAAATGTTATCTGGATTTTACATGGGGCCTTTTTTTTTCTTTTTTAAGAAGGGAAATTTCCATCCCATAACCTATGAGAGCTAAGGCAATATGTAATTTTTATACTATTTTTCTGTTTTCTCCATGATTTCTGACACCCTCCTGACAATTTTACAATCATGGTTTCATTCATTTAAAAAAAAAGGCGTTCTTTTGCTCTGTTGCTGTGCTTAAACTTCAGCAGAGACTGAAATGCTTTATATACAATGGCATTGGAGTATACAAAACTGGGTAGTATGTAGATCATAGCCAAAGAACTGTACAGCCTAAATATTTTCCTTTTTTTTTTGAAAGTTAATTGCCAAAGAAAATTAATTTAAACTTGTCTCAAGCAAAGCAGGACTGAGAGCTCTGGTCAGGCACCAAGCCCCTCCATAAAACAAATAATACAAATTCTTTCCATCACACGTGCCAGCTTAGTGAACCCCTAAATTAAATATTTTGTACCTTACATAAAGATGTTACAAAACTGTTCACATACATTAATATGCTTGTGACCCTTGATAATCCTTGTGGAGTAACTCGGACAGTAGTACATAAAATTTTATAATGAAAAGGTGTTGTGATTCCCATTTGTATTTTTTTTCCCCAGTACAAGAGCCAGTGGGCAAAGAATGAAGTGTGTAATTCTGCAAGTGTACACGTGCACATTTAATGTGAGGGCCTGAGAGAGAACCCTGAGGAGGAGCAGAGCCCCTGTAGCTCTCCTGCCTACAGGGACAGACAGAGGCACTCCTCGAGCATGATGCACGTCTCCAAGGGACAGAATTGCCCTGAGGAGACAACAGAAGTTTTCTACAGGAAGCCACAGTCTCACTGTCTGCAAACTAGAGGGCACAGAGTTTGAGAAAAAGGGGAGTGTCAGCACAGCCCTTCCTAGGACGTTTGTGCCACACCTGGCAGCCAGGACAGTCTCTGGAGCAGATGAACTGTTGGTGTGTGCTCAGGAGAGGAAATTGGAGTATGTAGGGAAATGCTTTTGTTCCAAAACATGAGAAAGGGCTCCTAGAAACAGTAGGCCTGTTTACTAAGAAAATGAACCTATGCATTTTGTGCTTTAAAGAATCTTTTATAAGCAGTATCTACAAAACTGCATGGCTTCCCTGTTCTGCAGTGCCTACATGCTGAAAGAAAATCCTGCAGATGAGCCAGTGCCTGCATGGTGCTTGAGCAGCAGTGCCTTAAGAGCTTTTTAGATGCCTTTAAATAAGAGCTTGCTCAAGCTTTTAAAATCTCATTTATAGTGGATTTCAGTATTAAAGGTTTAAATTATTTAGTGACTTTAGCCGAAATTGACCTCATCAAAAGCTGCTGCTGGAGTGCATCGAGCTGTTAAGTGTTGTGTTGTTAACATGGAGTTATGTCTTGCTCACCCAGCACCCTGCAAGAGCTGACCTTGGCCTCCCCACTCCATCTCTCAGTGTGTTTGTTACGCTCCAGCATGTGTGAGGTTGTCACTTCCCATGATCCATGTGCAGACCTGCACCCCCAGATGCTGTAAGAAAGCCCAAGTTCCTGGGTTTATTGGGCAGTTCTGATACCCCAGTGCAAATACACAGGTGCTGTAGCACGGCCTGGCCTGTGGCTGTACCTCTGCACGTGTGGAATCATTTGCCTTTGAAAATGCAAGAGGCTGTGTGCTTGTCAACAGTGAAAGATGAGATTTGGGGTTAACCTACACTGCTTAGGAGAAGTTTGCTTGAGACCAGCTCTGGCAAAAAAAAAAACCAAAAAAACAACAAACCAAAAAAGAAAGGCAGGATTCTGAAGCTTGTCAGGCAGATGAGGAACATGGAGTGATTCCGTCCCTTAGAGGACAAAGTGGAACCTGTGTGACAAAATTCCAGCAGTCACATAAGGAAACTGATGAATTACCACTTACTGAATTGGCTTGTTCTCTTTAGTGAATTACAGTAGAAATTTATCAGCTTGATTTCATAGCTTTGTAGACCTTAGAAGTGCTAACCTTGATTTGCTAAATTTGCAGTCCTCTATTTGCTAAATTTGCAGTGCTCTATTTGAAAGGGTTCTGGTTGATTTGTTTTCATTGTAAGTATTCAAGGAGCACCGTGATTGCTGTTTTGGGTAGGTTTTTAGGTATTTATTTTCTTCTTTTCCCTTGAAATGAATTGCTTTGCCTTCACTAAGAAATCAACAACTGTTTTGGCTGTGATGTCGAACTGGTTTGAAGTGAGCAGAGTGCATCTGATTGCCCCCAAGGATTGCCTGTGGGGAAGATATGGGAAGGAGGGCTTGTGTTTCCCCTTCTAGCTACTCAGCCGCCTACATGCCCAAATAAATCAGCTCCCACCCAGAGCTCTGAAGGGCTTCGTTTGCCTGTAGTCGTTAGTTTTCCCTCAGTGACAAAAAAAGGCAGTGTTTTTATTGACCTTGACATGGGACTACTTTCCTATTCCCCATTTGCAGTGCTCTCAAAACACATAGCCCTGCAAAACATATAACACCGTGGTGAGGCTGCAGACAGTAGCTTGGGGGAAATTTTCCTGGCCAAAAACAAAGAAAGAGCAGCCTAAAGGGAACTGTCTCCATGCTTGGTGCAGAAGTTGTTTTACTGCTTAGTCACGCTAGCCAAGGCTTTTCAAAAGGGGCCAGTGATGCATGTAGCTAATTGAAATGACAGTGGAGGGGGCAGATTTTCAAGAAATCCAAACTAATTTAATGTTAAAACCCTGGCTTTTCTTTTTATTAGGCAGCCAGTTGGATTCATTGCTTCTGGAATGAAACCTCAGGAGCATCTCCTTGGGAATTAGAAAGCGGCTCCCCGAGAGGCCAAGGAAAACTCAGCTCTCCCTTAGAGTGGTGATTTTATCTTGTCCTGCATTGTGCAGGGCTGTGGAGTGGCCCAAGAAATGGCTTTTCCCCTGAAGCAAAACAATCCATGTCAGAAGGAGGAAGAAAAAGGGAGCTATAGATGTGTTTAATGGAGCATAAAGAGCCATTCCTGATGGGAGATGTTGGCAGTGGTTATAACAGAACTGGTTCCCACCCAGATTAAAACAAGGAGCAGTTTTAATCCCATTTTCATCCTGTGACACACCTGTAGCCCAAGTAGGAATGGCCAGAGCTGGTGTGGTTTAGTCTCCATCAAGTGTAGCTCTTTCACAAGCAGCAGAAGTAACAGGGTGAGGCAATGGGAAATCACTCTAAAGCTTTAAAAAATGCTCAAAACCATTAAAAAATTACCCGAATTCAGTCACAGTGAGAGACGCACTTGAGTGCTCTTACAGGGGTCAGTATCCAGCCAGCAGAGAAAGTGGCTGTCTGGCCAGAGATATTTTACTGGATAAACAGTGATTGTGCAGCTCTACTTCAGCACTCCTGTGACCACCTCATGAGAGGCTGAATTACCTTTTTCTTCTCTTACAGTGGTTCTCTGTCTGATAAGAGATTTACGTTTACTTCAAATGGTAAGAAAAATTGCTTTGTTTTGAGCTATTTAAATATTTTCTGTAAAAGTTTTAAAAAATAATCAGGAGAATGTCAGGCTGTGTCTAGGAAGGATATTTTAGGACAACAGTTTTTTAAAATTGGCAAGTGAATAAAAAAATTGAAGGGATCTGAAGTGAGCTAGGAAAAAACACAGAATATGTGCGGTCATACGCACATAGATGAGAAACAGAAATAGTATTCTGCTGTTACATTTCTGGTGCCAGCATATGAAAAATGACAATCAGATAATCCCATTTTTATATACTTTAGGCTACAGAAAATGAAAGCAGTTTTTCTTCAGATATTTGTAATTTCCATCTTCATCATACAAGCGGAGAAAGAAAACATAGGAGAGAAATGAAAATATATTTATATTGCACTGATACAGAAGGCGTTTTTGTTTATGGCTTTCCAAGATGCAAAACCCTCTTTTAAACTGTCAAGCCGTTCATTTCCATAAAACACAGCAAAGAGGAGGGGAAAGTTCACATTCGTTCATTTGAATTATATTTCACTCATTTGAGATAAAATCATTTACTATTCTACTGAAAACTGTAGAGCATGTATAGGTCTTTGAATCTGCCAAGGAATTATTTTTAACTTCATTGAACCATATTCCACTGGCCTGTTTTCTCTGAAGAACCTTGGTGTGCAGAGACTTGGTGGGTTCTTTGGTGGAGTTTGTAGTGCTTACCCACAGATATTATCTTCATGATATCACATCTTGGCAGCTGTATCAAGGAGCTTCTCTAATGAGTAACTTTCCTAGCCCTAATTGCAGGTGGGAATCATGAAATATTTACAGTAAAGTATTCCTCTCAGTACAGTGCCTTCATCTGTGAAATGTTTTGTACAGCAGAATTAGTTAATGCCAATCTCAAAACATAAATATTATGTTTCAGAAGGAAAAAATTTAAAAATAAAATATGTCTTCACAGGAATGAGACAAAAGTGCAGAGATTAAAAAACTAAATGGCAAAAATAGCAGATGTAGTCAGAAGGTGTCATGTATGTAGGAGTTAGACTGGTAAAGGATTGGGACTGCAGCACTCCAGTACTGGATCATACGCTACAAATTGACTGGTAAACACCACAGCTAATGGAGAGCATCAGGCTAGCACTAGATTCAGCAATGTCTGACTTTGCTGTTGTGGGTGGTCTTCAAATGTTGCTAGCCTAATATAAAAATATCCTGTGAAAATGCAAAATAACTCCTTCTGCCTGTCTGTGTGGGGACTCCTAGGCTGCAACAAATCTCTCAGTCTGGAAGAGGGATTCCTCTCCAAGAGCCAGGTTACTGCATCTTCCTACTGGGAGGAGACCAATGAATTTGGGCAACTACTCCTGTGGTCCCCAGACAAGGCTTGGCTACAAGTCCCGGGATGGTCTTGGGCCTCCAACCACAGCAGCAACCGGGAATGGCTGGAGATAGACCTGGGAGAGAAGAAGAGAATCACGGGTATGTCGCTTTCTGGGAATCAGAGGGTTTCAGCTGGAGAAGAAACTGAATGCAGCTGGAAAGCTGATAGTGCACTAATGCAATGTTTCTTTTGTTAAATGTAATTAAGTGTTCTGCACTTTCTATGCTCAGGAATATCATTTTCCTGTTTAAAACAAGAAACTATTTGCAAGACTGGTGTTCCTACAAGGATATAGGATTGAACTCAGCTGATCTGTAAACATGCTGACAGGACAAAATACTTTACACAGGGAGCAGTGGAGTCTGGGTGGATGATCTGAAATCAATAAGAAACGTGAAAGTCACAGCCTTTGGAACAAGGCCTAGGTGAAAGAAATTCCTGTTTCCATCTCCTGGTTTAGTTGTAAAAATGTAAATTACAGTTACTGCTAAAGATGTAAAGATGGCTGATACAGACCATAATATCAAAAAGCAATTTTCATTTTGGAGTCACAGAATCACAGAATGAGTAAAACTGCAAGGCACCACAGTGGGTCATATGGTCCAGCCTCAAGCAGGGTTATCCTAGAGCACACAGCCCAGGATTGTGTCCAGGTAGTTCTCGGATATCTCCAGTGAGAGAGACTCCACAACCACTTTGGGCAGCCTGCTCCAGTGTTTGGCCGCAGTAAAGAAGTTCTTCCTCATGTTCAGGTGGAACTTCCTGTGCATCACTTTCACTGCCTCCTGTCCTGTTGCTTGGCACCACTGAGCAGAGCCTGGCTCCATGCTCTTGGCACACTCCTTTCAGATACTGAAAGACATTGATGGGGTCCCCTCAGACATCTCTCCTCAAGGCTGAGCAGACCCAGCTCCCTGAGCCTTTTGTTCTCTGTTATAAATATCTATTGGTCTAAGTTCACAATTTAAAACAGATTTCTGTTCTTCACCCAACTTTTAAACTCAATTCCAACATAGTTTGAAAAATAAACTAACACCTTGAATATCAAGTTTTCCAAATTGATTTGGCTTCTGTGTTTGCATTTGGAAATGTTCCCTTAAAACAGGCACATAGCAAATGAAAATGTTTCTTGCATTTTCTTAAAAGGGATTAAGACCACTGGTTCTGGATCCATGAATTTCAACTTTTATGTGAAGACATTTACAATGAACTATAAAAATAACAACTCAAAATGGAGAACTTATAAAGGGATTCTGAGCAATGAAGAAAAGGTAAGGGAAAGTGGGAAGGGTAGGAAAACACAAAACAATAATGCCTATGCTGTCTTGACATTGAAGGGCAAGATTTCACTGTCAAGAATGATTAGGAGTTTCAAACTTGTCTAGACTTGGGCTGTCTTCACCAGTGTAATTTATGGCTGTGGAGCAGATAGTGAGCTTGTTGAAACAAGGAAGTTATCCAGGGATTGGTGGAGCTGTGGGACACACACAGGGAGGCATGTGTATGTCTGCACCCTTCTTTTAAAAGAGTGCTGTAACTGGAGCTGTACAGCAGCTGTTGGGGCAAGTCCTTTGCTCAGCTCAGTGTTTGCCCGTGCCAGGGATGCTGTTGGTATGGCACCAGCAAACTGAGGGTCAGCTCCAAATGCATTGGGATGGTCAGTCCACCTCCCCCTGCCAAATGAAACAACCTCTCCAGTGAAGGGCAGAGCTGCTAGTGGAGTTTGTCTGGAAACATTTTCCCCTGAAACCTTCATGTTTCCTTTCAAACAAAAGAAATCCCAAAAACCTTCCTCCCTGTCCCCACAGTGTTCAAAGTCAGACCCATCCTTCCTGAGGGATCTCAGCTGGCCTCAGGAGAAGGCTCTACTGTCCTCAGCGCTGATGGCAGTTTTTGAAAACTTGGCAGAGCTGAAGAGAGATTTCCTGCTGGCTCTGCTTTTCTTAGCTTGCATGGCAAGGAATTTCCAACATCAATGGTGTTAATATTTTTTAAAATGTTAAACTGAGGGGATGCTGGCCCAAAGAGTGACAAATCAGCCTAGTAGTGGGTGAACTGCAAAGGCTTAGCTATTTAAAATATGCAGGCTTGCAGATTCCCACAGTGACTTGTTATATACAAATATCCTTTGAAAGTATTATATACAATCTTGGTTTCAGCTAAGGTGCATGACAGAACCTGCCCCATCAGAACCCTATATGGCCTGGCAATTTATCTATGATATGCTGAGATCACTTTTCTGTCTCATAAGGCTTTTAAGTTTTCCTAAATCATGCTGAAGCGTCTCCAAGAACTAATATTGCAAGGATGGTTGTTCTGCACAAGGGTCTGAGGGTAATAATATATCAATGCAGCAACAACTGTGTAGTTAAGTCATTCTTCAAGTCTGATATAGAAAACTGACCATTTTACTAAAATGTCTAGAAATGGTTCACTTCAGGTTTTTCTGTTTTATGTTTCTATCCGCTATTTCCAAGAAAGGGTGCTGTAGTGCTCCTAAATAAAAAATGGTAGCACTATACCAGCATACATTAACTGGGAATTACACAGTATTGAAACGGTGATAATCTTTCTCCTCCAAGCTAACAGAAAAATGTGATCATCTGGCAGAACTAAAAAGATTATTTCTTTCCAGAACCCCCAATTTCTGAAATCTTGTGGCTGAATCCCAGGTTATCAGTGTGTTAGTCTTAGGATGAAAATCTTTGAAGCTGGATGTCAGGAGCATTTTGAGGAAGGAGGCTTTTAAAGCAGGGCAGACAATGTGTGTGCCCCTTTCGTTGCAGGTGTTCCAAGGCAACTCCAATGCCGGTGACGTGGTGCGCAATAACTTCATCCCCCCCATCGTGGCCCGTTACGTGCGGATCATCCCCCAGAGCTGGAACCAAAGGATAGCCCTGAAGCTGGAGCTGATGGGCTGTAGAATAATGCCAGGTATGGGGTCAGCAGCAGTGCTTGGTGCCTCTGAAGCGCCCTGTGCTGCCCAGTGCCACTGATGTCCCCTCCTCTCTTGCAGCTAACAGCTCCTTCACGCATTCCATGTGGCAGAAACCGAGTCAGAGCACAGAAACCTCCCTTGGGAAAGAAGACAGGACTGTTACAGAGCCCATCCCCTCTGAAGAAACTAGCTTGGGTAACACTACCTAGTGCTGCATTTTCTCTAGTCTTCAGCCCAGTCTGAGTGAACTTTAAACTTTCTCACAAATCAAAACTTTTATTTTCCCTTCAGACTTTAATAATGACAGAGAGAAGAGGGAGGAGCAATAGGTTCTTTTTGTCTTAAGGCACAGAAAGAGATTGAAAGCCTTAATTTTCCTTGATGTGTTAAACATTGGGCTTTGGTTTCCCTGTCATATTGGTTGATTTGCCATGCTTGGTGGGTGGCTCAAGGGAATACAGTGAGCACTCAGCAGCAATTTTTGGGAGAGTTCTTCCTCACTCTCATCCTGTATTTTAGAATTTTTTAGTATGTGAAGTAGTTGTCTCACTAAAGTGTTATCTTCTCTCCACACAACCATGACTCCTTCCAGAGTGAGTTCACAGCTGAAAGCAGCATACAGCAGTGCCTGATTGTGTAACTAAACACTCTTCCATAATGCCTGTGTTTATGGGGACTCAGACAACCTTAATTTGTGTAATTCTCCCCGAATTTGCAGTCTTCATCCTTTAATGTTGTGGAGCTAACTTCATAGACTTTAAAAAGCAAACAAACAAAATTTGGTGCTTATACTGACTGTTTGGTGGGCTCATAGCCAGGCAGGAATTGCCAGACCCACTATACCAAATGCTACTACCCATTAGGTAGCTGATAGTTGTAGAAATGCCTCTGTGAAAAAAACAAGTTGTAAGAAGCAATCAGTGGAAGAAAAAAATTCTGAAACTGCTTGCCAAGAGCAAGCAAGCTCTGTTCATCTGTGCAGCGGTAGGAGTAAACCATATCCATGTTCACTGAAAATGAAATCCCCTGAGATTTCATCTGCTAAATTGTAAATACCCTGTGGACACTTGTACTGCCTTATTCTCCCAGCTGGCAAGTGTCTGTGGAAACAGGGAACAGCACGCTCCTGACACAAGAGCCACCCCACTTCTAATTTTCAAATCCCTGCTCTAAAGCATTTTGTGTTAGAATTTAACAGTGGCTAAACAGGTTTTCCCTAGGTTCCCTCTTGGAAATCTTTGAGCTATTTTGACTGAAATGTTTCAGCCAGTTCAGCATGAGCCAGATACTTGGCATGTAAAATTGCAGTCTCCTTTGGCAGATTTATAAGCAACTGCAAACAGAGTGTGTATGAGTGGCTTTTTTAAAGTCATCTAGTGTGTAATAAGAAAGAGCTGCTCTTTGTAAGGATGCATATAGCTGCCAAGTCAAGTGTAACTCTTGAGAAAGTATGTTCAACTGTTTTGTTTCAACATTGTTCCACACGGGTCCATGGCATCCAACCATGGCTGAGGATTGTCTTTTAGTTTTACAGTTGTACATTCTCATGCTCTCCTCAAGAAGCATTCCTGCAACATTATCTACCTCTTGCTGTAGTAAAAATTCCCATCTTTGGAGGAATTTACCTTTTAAACTTTTATGCCTTCTTTTTTTCTCATGCAGGTTTAAAGCTCACAGCTATAATTGTCCCCATCTTCATCGTGCTGTTTCTGTTCCTGTTCTCTGGAATTTGTATCTGCGCAGCCCTACGCAAGTAAGATACTGGTGTTTGTGAAAGGAGGCATTGGTGGGTACCTAGCTAGCCTGTCCAACTCCATGCCCTCTTTCCAGAGCCTCCTAACCAGAGAGCTGGGAATTGATCCTGTTTGTCAGTCTTTCTTTTAAGGAGAACTCAGCGCTGAGGGTACCCACTGCAGGGTTTAAATTGTAGCACACATGGGGAATCCCTTCTGACAGAACCACAGGCTACCATGCAGATTATATATTAAACCAGGAGGAGCTGGTGCATTCATGGACATTGTAAATTATATTTCTTACTGTATGCCTCCCCTAGTCAAGAGAAAAATGAAGGTAAAGCAGGTCAGAACTGTGCATAACCAGCTGCTCTCTTCACCCTACATATACTCACATGCATTGAGGTATAAAGCACTCAAAGATAGGATACTTACCACATCAAAACCAAATAAAAATGCAGTGAAGGGAAGGAAGATTTAAGCTATCTATCTGGATAATTTTCTTTCATTTCCCTCCTGCTGTGTTTCTGCTTCCCAGTCCCTTAAGTTAGAGCACTTACCCTCGCAGGCTGGAAGCAGAGCTCTGCTCTGTGGAGTCACACATACACTGGTGCAAGCAGCTAAAACGAAACTGTTTCATCTCACAAGACTGAGGACTGGAAGAATCACTGCTAGCTGTGCTTCCTGCTAGATGCCCATTCCTATGAACCTGCGCTTGCTTGTTGAACCAGGAAATGCTTCTGTCAGCAGATGGGATTTGGAAGTGTAAGCAATGCTCTGGTGTTGCTGCTTCATCACCAGAGCTGAGTATATGTGATACTCAGCTCTGCCCTGGATTCTCAGTAAATCTATAAAATAGCCCAAGAGTTCAGAAGAGCAGACCCAAACATAGCCCAGAGTGACACATCTAAACACAGACACATCAAACTGGTGAGTGCCAGCCCTGGAAATTTGAACACCAGCACTCACAAGTTGCACATAGATGGAGAAGAAAAGAAAATGTCAAAGTGCTGGTTTGCTCGCCTAGTTCTAGTAAACAACAACCTCCAGTAACTCAAAGTGAAGCCTTGTCCTCAGCCACTAAGTAAAAAGGCTCTGCTGGAGCTAAGGCATGAAGCTGAAATGCTCTAAGTACTGATGTTTATAAACCCTTTCCTCTCCTCACAGGCGAGAAGCCAAAGGACTTTCTTATGGATTATCCAGTACTCAGAAATCAGGTTAGTGGAGAATCATGCACTTTGTCCTGTCCTGTCCACTGGGCCAGCAGGAAGGGGTTTATGCAGCTAAGCATTTAATGCTTGTGAAATAGCATCCACATTTCCTCATTCAAATTCACCTCTTCATAGAAGGGAAACAGCAAATGATAGTCCCACTTGTGTCATCCTAGCACAGCGCCCTGAGAAACAATATAATTTGGTTTCTATGACAGAAAGGCAATTAACAAAAGATCTATTATACAGAGTGCATAAATTAGCATGTAAGAGTGCTCCCAGGTGCCCTCCTTTTCCTTCCCACTTCCAAAATACCTATTTTGCAGAAAATTGCTGCTTTTCTTTTCTTTTCCCCACAGCAGAGGGGATTGCCTTTCTCTAAGAGAGCAAGAGGTAATCATTTTTTATGGCTTGAATATTTTCTTCTCACTGCCCTCCCTGGCTGAATGTGTATTTATAAAGCCTAAGAACAGTGAGCTGTATTGAATGAGGGATTGGCTTGAGCACACTGCTTTAGGAGATGACTGCAAAAATATTTTCTTTGTCTTGCTCAATAGCATTTTCTAGAGTGGGGTTCCCATCAACTTGGCATTTGGGGTGATTTTCCTGGCCAACCAGTTCCATCAAGGAATATCCTTCTGAAACTCGGCTTTCCACAAAAAACGCAAACCACTGAGCAGTTCATATGTCGCCTGACAAGTCTCTTGCAACAGCTCAGCTCCAAAATTTCATCCCTCAGTAGGTGCTGACGTCAGTGAAAGGAATGCTGTTACCCACTGCAGCTCGCCCTCATTAGAAAATTAATTTGTACTTAACATCATATTTGCTAATATGATTTTTCAAGGTCACATCATAATCCTTTCTCACTTGCTAATGAGGACAAATCCCAAGAAATTGGAGATAGCCTCTTACCCAGTCAGTTCATTTGTTGTGTGTCTGCTTCATAAATCAAGCTCCTAAGCCCTTGTGAGCCAGGCTTGGGGCTTGCAAAGCTGTGAGTCAAGCTCACCTCTCCCCAGACCTCCTGGCACAGGCTCCAGCAAGTCCCTGACACTGTGGATTTTTTCTTTTCTGTCTCACAAGGATGTTGTGAAAACAAGTTAATTGGTGAGTGCAGGTGCTCAGATACCCATGAATCAGAAGCCACACTAATCCACCGCAAAAGGAGAAATTTTAAGCATTATTTTTGCCACATATTCAGTGCCTAAACATAACTGACTTAAAGTTGGTATTTTATCAATATACTTTGTTAAGGCATCACTGTAGGCACCTACAGAGTTTGAGCCCTTCTTGCCAAAAAATCTTATATGAACTTGGAAATCCCAGTTGATGATTCACTTCTTCCTTCACCCTCCATATTCAGGGGGCTTTTTTTGAACAAACAGCCCATTTTAGTCATGTTTTTAAACTATTTCAATATATTTACAGCAATGAGTATACCAAAAATTAAACTTACTGGTAAGTCTTCTGATTCCAAGCATTTAACTTGCTGATAAGCCTTCTATTTTAATTTCTTTTTCACAGGTTGTTGGAAACAAATCAAGCAGCCCTTTACCAGACATCAGTCAACCGAATTTACCATCAGCTATAATAATGAGAAGGAGACACCACAAAAGCTGGATCTGGTCACCAGTGACATGGCAGGTAACAGCTCTCCCCCTCGGATCCATCCCGTTTGCTCTGTGTGCTGAGCCAGTAACAGGCAAAGGGATGGCCCAGCAGTGCGACAAACTTCAGCTCTTATGCAAACTGAGTCTCAGGAACAGATTTATTTGTGTTCATCCCAAATGTATAGTGAAGCAGCTATAAATATATTAGGGAGGGAAAGGCCCACTGTTTTGGAATTTTGTTTTCGTGGAGTTGTTGGAAAAATTTCCTGACTCTGACATAGTTGCAGCTGAAGGTACTGATGGAAGGCACTCAGGCATGGATGAAGTGCAAGAATGTGCCTAGGATAGGATTGCTTCCCTTTGCTGACTAATTTTTGTGTTTCTATTTAAACACAAGTGTCTCTGGAAATGGAACAGAATATGATGCCCCTTGCTGCTGATCAAATAGAAAAATTATTTAGTTGGTTTATGGTGGGATTTCATGCCTAGCTAGAAGTTGTGCTCAGATCCCTGTGCAGCTTTCCTGAACTATCTGGGAGGTGAGGCCTCCTGAAGAGGGGCAGGTAGATGAGAGGGAAGAAGTGAGCCAACCACAGCATTTCTTCTTGTGCTACTTTGGCTCCAGGTCACTGTTTGGATAGAGCAAATCCCAATGAAAGAGCATCAGTACTATTTGCATCCCAAAGGGATGATTTTTTAATTCATCCTCTTAGCACATCTTATCCCTGCCCAGTCTAGTCTGTCTGGTAAGGCTAGTGAGACCAGCCATTTCATGGGATCAGTATCAGCACTCTTGAAGAAAGATTAGTTTCCTGTTTCCAGCCTCCAGACCTTAGAAATTCCTTAGAATTTCTTCATTGTGTTTGGCAGAGAAATACATTTAAAAAACAAATGGATGGTTACTGTAATTCCATATGGTGCTGCTTTCAGTATCTTTCAAAGACAGTTTCAATCCTTTGTAGGAACTTTCAATATAAATGTGCAGAGACCTATAAAACAGCTTTAAGGGAAAAGAACGAATAAAGGTTGCTCACAAAATATGGTTTTTTGGTTCCCTGGCCATGTCTGGGAAGTCTTTCCACCATCCCCTCCTGCTGTGTTTATGGGAAGTCTGAACTCTCAGCCTGGCTCAGGCATATTCCCAGCCTTAGCATTTCACCTGCAGTCTCCTTAAAATTAAAAAAACATTAAATAGGAAGGTGGATGCAACCTAGAAATGTGCCATTTAATAATTTAATTGCAGGGAGCACACAGTTTGCATATAGGTTTTCATGCTACATGGAATTCCCTCGCTTCAGACTGCTTGCTGGTTCCCAGAGGCAGCCAGGAGGAAGCCGAGATGCTCCATCCTGAGCGAGAGAGATTTCTGGGGATGGCGGCAGCGATGCTGGGGAGGGCTGCACTACTTACTTGGAGAAATATCATAACACCTTCACCCTACATGCTGAAGTTTGGGACCCAGCCAGAAACTGCCAAAAAGATTCACAGGACATATGGGATCGAATTCGACGCTCATGTCAGCTGAACCGTGATGCCAGAACAGAAACCTAGCTAACTTCTTCACGCCTGTGTGCAAACGCCACACTTTAGCAGTGTCACTTACTAGAGCTGTTCAGGCCACCCTTGGTATCTGTACGAGATTGTCACCAGCGCCAAAGCGAGAAAGTTAGAACGTTCACTTTCCTCATAACAGTGTTGCTTGTTTTTTCAGAAAACCTCCTCGTTCAGACCTCCTCACACGGCAGCCTGGCACCTACCATAGCTAGAGGCACAAACACGCGCTTCTTGTGGCCGTGTTTCCTCCATCTCGCTCCTTGCTCCTGCTCAGCCCTTAGGCCAGCTCTGTCCCTGCCCTCCCCCTTGACTGGGTGACTGCCCAGTCCCTCCAGCAGCGCCATTCCCGCTTCTCCCCCCAAGCTCATCCCCCCTGGCACGCCTGCAGCCATGCTGAGCTGGCTTAGCACATTTCACACTTCCATTGACTCTCTTGGCTGCCGTTTTTCCTAACTTCATCCTTCTTGTCAGTCAGCTGCTGTGAGATGCCTTTTAAATAAAGCTGGCTCGTTAAGAATCCTCTGGGCATTTTTATTATTCCAAAAGTGGAACACTCATTTTCGAGAACTTCTCGCTTGTGGATCTTCATGCAATGTCCTTTGTCCAGTTTGTTGTTAATATTTTGTTGACCTCACTCTTTTTTAGGGCTTTTAAGTATACTCCAGAAATGTTAATTTATTTGGGGGGGTAGGTAGGGAAAGGGAGGGAGAGAGTAGAAAAAGAGGTGGCAGATTGGAGCTTCTCTGTGGAAAAGCTTCTGCCATGTTCTGCAATTCTTGCTCGCTGAAGGAGGTTACAGGATCAATGTTGGGGAAAGGTTTCCTCACATCCCCAATAATCACACTTTCGAAACAATAACAGAGTAGCTTTTCACCATAAAATACCTATCTGTGCATAAGTATTATATACATAAGATAACCAATCTATGCCTAACTGAGCATTTCATGCTTCCTTTTAGATTATCAGCAGCCTCTCATGATCGGAACCGGGACGGTAACACGTAAAGGATCTACTTTTCGTCCCATGGACACCAAAGAGGAGGGAAGAAGGGGGAGTTCTGAGTTTGAAAATCACTATCACTGCCCTCACAGAGCTAACAGGCACGAATATGCTCTGCCCCTGACCAGCCAGGAGCCCGAGTACGCCACTCCCATCATAGAGCGGCACATAGCAAGAGAAGGTAATTTCCCCCCTGAGAACGGCTACAACGTTCCCGTCGCCTCGTCTCAGATACATTCCCTTACCGCTGGCAGCTTCTCCAGTTCCTGCAAAACCGACACCAGGAACGGAGACTATCAGACACCCCAGAGTGTCATAAACTACGACAAACCCAAAGTTAATGGTGTTGTGACCTCCGTGAGCTACAGCACAGACTACCAGAAGCCCCAGCAAACTGCTCTGGGGGGAGAGGGCTACTCCACGCCCAGAGACTGCCTGAAGCCCATCAGCCAGACAGCAATGACAGCTCTCTTGTGATCTGCCGAGCAGCAGCGGCACGGTGCGCAGGAGCGTCGCTGCACAGCTTTCTGAAGTGAAAACAGAGTTTGGAGGGGCTCTGCTGTGGGAGGCAGAAGGCAAACAAGCCCTGTGTACATAATATTGCTGTCTTGCTGGGTTCTGACATCTGAAGAAAGCATATGCTGTTTATCACTGTTTATAGCAAGAGAGATGTTATCAGTGAAGACTGTACATCTTATTTTCTGTAACTGATCTCAGTGCTCCGTTTGCAATGTGTGCAATTTGTACATAGCTTTTATTTAAGGAGAATTTCTTAGGTTTCCTTTTCACCTGGGGGTTTGAAAGGATTGCAGGAATGACTATTTAAGAAAAACAGTCCTCTTTTTCTGTCTTTATCTTACCTGCTGCTGTACTGGCAGCTGTAAATGGTGTATCTTATGGTTGTGTTGATTCATCTCCTTTCCCATGATAACTAAAGATAGGGCTGTAGTTCTAATTGGGAGGATAGAAGTTAAACTTCTTGCTGCATAATGTGCATGAGAGAAGGCAGCTGAGTATTTAAATACTGTGCTCAAACACAACTTCCCAGCTGCTTTTTTAGCAGCAATTCTCACATGCTTGAATTTGATCTAGCATACAAGCTGAGCCCATCGAACTTGCAATTCATGTTAGAAAACAGGTAGAAAGGCTGAAACTGGTTTTGGGTTCAAGCCATGGTTATCACTCCACAACAGGAAAAAAAAAGAAAAAAAAGAAACCAAACCAAAAAAACCAGAACCAAACAACATATCCAATACCGGTTAATCTGGAGAAGTTATTTTAATTTTTTTTTATTTAGGAAGTGTGTGTGTAACCAAAATGTGAATTTACAGCTGAGAACTCAGTGCTGTTCAAGCCCTAGCTGATTCTTTTGCTGCTAAAACTTTAAGGAAATTTGTTCCTTGGCACAAAGCAGCAAACTTCCGGAACTCTTCATTTCTCCACTAGGTATTTTTCTGTCTTTGGGTTACTGTTGCAGTTAAATTTGCAAGACAGCACATCAGCACTGTTGTTTTTGAACAGATTTTCTTTTGCAGCTAATGTTTCCCTTAGTTGTGTTTTCAGACAAACTTGAAAAAGCTTGGGATTGGGTGCAATGTGTCGCACAGTAGCTGGCTCCTCTTTCAGCAGGGGCAGCTTTGGAGCAGAGCAGCTTCTGGTCATAACTGGGACCGTCCACTGCCCCTCTACCTCCAGTGCTTGGGGCATTTCTTTGTATTCAAAAGCTTGTCCTAAAATGCCAAGAAGCAATATACTTCTGTGAAGAAAGAATGGTGCTATGCTTAAAGCACAAGGTTGGGAAACGAGACCAGTAAAACCTGAGCTCTGGGAAAGCCGCTCTTTGAAGGCCCTCCCTTTATTTCCTTGTATATAAACGGGATGATTTGCCAAGGATGTGATGAAGATTGCTCAGTCTGTTCGCAGAGTGCTTTCAGACCTCTGGGTGGGAAGTGCTGTCAGAGGACAGACTGGCTGCAGTGGTACTGCTCACAAATACTGCTGACTCCGGCCAGACCCGAACTTGAGGCCAGCTCTGGGTAGGTTCCTTGCATACCCCTGTTTGCAGCCTCAGGCGGTGCCGTTCCCCCACACTGCCGCACCGTGCATGCGATTCCCGTACAGAGAGAAAGAGTCAAGGTAACCTCGTAGCCTTCCTGTGTTTGCTGTCAATACAGTTTCTGTGAAATGTCTAAAACACCTCAGGTCCTGAAGTGAAACAGCAGCAGCCTGTTTGTTAGACCGAGCTGGGCGGTGTTGTTTACCTTCTGTTGTTTACATGTCTGTGTAAATAAAGAACACTGGTATTTGTAAATCAGCCACACAGGCCTGCCACTTCACTCGGTGACTCGATTATCGCTGCACGCCCACTCCCGCCACACATCCTGCAGGGTGACAAGGAAGTGTTCCTCACGCCCTGCAAAAGTGCCAGTTGCGCTGCTGCAATCCACGGCTCCAGTGTGACAGGCTAAGAAAAGATCCTCTCAGTGCCCCATTTAGCCCAGATTTTCTGTCCATGAGCTCTAGAGAAGAACCCACAAACAAACTCCTGCGGCAAACCCCGCTGCAGGACGCATATGATTGAGGAAGGGATGAGGGTGCCCTCCTGATGAGCTTGAAACCAATCCTCTGCCCACACAACTAATTAGCCTGGCTTGTCACTTGACAAACAAGTCAGTAATCAGGCCTGCTCCCCACCTAATGAGGCAGCTAAGGAACACAGAAATGCAAAAGGACCAGGCAGCAGATGACACTACTTGTATTATAATGAATTTTTTGCATATTTCTGCCACATGCTTGGCACACCTGCAGCATGGTACAAGTGTCAAAAGCTTCTTAGCAGCATCTGCCCATTTCTGCTGTCATTCAAACCCTGATTTAGCCTAAGGGAAAGTTTGGTCTCAATTTGCACCTTGCCTTCATCCCCACCCCCGCCAAAAGTAACCCAACAGACCTGCAAAGCTGGGTTAAAATAGATCCCCAAACATCTTCAGCCTCCCTTCACAGTGCCTTAGTGCTTACAGGGACAGAGGCAGCACATCTCCTGGTCACTGCCATGGTGCTTCATGGTTCACATCTGAGTGAATGCTGTAGTGTGGTTAACACTAAAAGCCTTGGGCTTAGGAAATTTTTAGCAACCGTAGCAGCAGATATGCGAGGGAACTTCCTACCCTGCGCCTCTCTATCCTAATGGTCATAGAGATACCAAATCCCGGTGTAGCAATGAAAGAGGATTGCCTGAATCTTACCAGTGCGAGTGCCCATCCTCCTGTGCATCCTCTGGATGGCTTTTTACACGCTAATACATCAAACTCCAGCTTGTCTACATCAGCCTGTCCTCACTGCCAAAGCCAGATGCAGGTATGGCACAGGCAGTCTTATAAAACATCACAGGTTTAAAAACCTTTTGTTCCACAGTGAAGGTTAGAGTATGCACCATTCTGGGATATTTCCACACTCAGAAGGCCAGTTAGCTCTGGACCTCTCTCCAGCATCTGTGGGAATTCTGTGAGAGCAGAGTCTGATCCTCTGGTGAGGGGAGACTTTCAGTGGTGTTTTGATACCAAACTTCTTCGCTGAGCTGGCACTCCCAGTGGGTTGGAACAGAAAAGCCAAGCCAGAGTCCACAAGAAGGTTACATATTAACTGCTCCTGGCACTTAGCACCTGCCTGTGCCATTGCTATTGAGAGCAAATCTCTGACTTTGCTGGGAACAGGGGCAGCCCTGTAACTGCACGTCTGACTGAGGGAACTGAAGGAGGTGGCTCTTGAGGTAAGAAAGTGTAAAAAATGGTGTCAGCTACCTACAACTCAAACAAAAAATATGACAACATGCATTTCCAGCCAGTGCCTTATATTTAAAACACAAAAAAATTTCCAAATAAAACACAGGAGGTTGGATTCTAATCATTAGAAGCAGTTTGTAAATCCCATGGCTGGTCTGCATCATTGGCATGGCTAAAACCTGGGAAAATTAAGTTTTTAATACAGATTTCCTTCAGATTTTTCCCACTGACTGCCAGAGAACTGGCAGTCCTTCACTCCATGGGCAGATTTTAATGGAACCCTGTCTGAAGCACAAAACATTCCCTACACATGATGGGAACATCAGGCTACTATAGGTCCCATTACAGGAGAAGATACCTAACTGTAGTTACCGGTTTGGTAGATCACTTATCATTAAAACCAAAAGTGAAAAAATTCAGAGAGTTCTAAGAAGGGAGTCTGTCTTCTCAAAGCAGTCCTGCAGGATCAATGTCCACTGAGAAGTAACCTTGTAGAAATCCATCTGTATTCTTCTGTTCACCCTCTCTCCAAAATCACGTAAGCTTTGCTCAGCCAGTGGGTGTCTAAAAGGGGTAATCAGGCTAAACCAAAGGAATGACAAGGTTATGTGGTTGCATTCCTTTTTCCTTAATTTTTTCCATAATAAAAATTGTGTACTGCCCTTTTCTTTCCAATGTCAGCTATGATGTAAGTTTGTACTGACCTCCAGCCTGCACTGTGATTAGTACAGTGTGAAAGCAGAATTTACCATTTCATTTAAAACTCATCAGTGTTGTTGATACCTACACTGAAAATTACCCTGCCATGGCTGTGTGGGGTTAACAAGTCTACCAGTGCAATGCCTGTGAATTATTGAAGATAGGGTGAATTTCACAGAACATACTTATTTAAAAGGAAGGTGCCATTTCTGCACAATCAGTTTCAAACTTAAAATAGAAATCTCTCTTGAGGGATTCCTTTTTTTGAAGCCCCCTTCCTCCCCCCGGTACAGTCCTACAATCCATTAAGGACACACGACAAGGAGTCAGATAAAGTCTCTCTAAACTAGATAAAGACAAGAGGGAAGACATCCTTAGTTGGAGAAAATTCCTGCTACCCATGATAAGGAGGATGCCTCACATCTAACTTTCTGTGCTATCTCATTGTATAGTCTGGACATGAGAATTTGGAGACCTTCATTCAAACACCACCAATTTGATTGGGCTTTGCCTCACATTAAGTGCCTGTAAGTCCTGAGAAACCTTTGCCACCTTCAGTAGGCAAGGGTTATTTAGTAACCTCTTGTCCTGGGCTGAGTTAATTCATTACTTTGACACTCACAGCACAGCTACTGCTCTGCCATGTGACATCCAAGAGATTATCATCCTGTTTATTTTTGTATAGTCACAAGTATGAAAAAAAGAAATCCAGGAAGGAGACAATCAAATTAAAGCACAATATTTTTTGCCATGGTAAAAAATGAAAGTCAACAAGTATGACATTGTAGTGTTACTAAGGCATTTGTGCCCTGAATAATTACCCTGAGCTCACCTCAAGAATCCATAATTTTGATTAGACGCAGAATTTTTAACAGACTTTACTGGAAAAGTTCCCTTGTATTATTAATGTATTAATAATCTGCATTATTGGCTAACCCAAAGAGGAACAGTACCCTGAATATCCAGCACTTTCTCCGACTAAATCTGAGCTACCAAAAAAAAAAAAAGAGAAAACTTACAAACATAATAAATTATTCAAAGCTTGTAACAGTCTCTCAGCCAAATCAGACGACAACAGACAATAATAGACTTTGAAAACACATGTATGTTGCCTACTAGAAGGCAGGCAAAAAGGTAGGGAGGCAGCCAAAATTGTAGGCTGAAGAGAAACACCAAGACCAACTTAAAACAAACAATTTAGAAACACACAGCAATGGGTGATGCCTGAGCTGTGACAGGGAAGTCACCAGAAGTCTTCCTCCATGAGGAGTGGCAGATAGCAGAGAAGATGGTGATGCTTGCCATAAAACAAGGGGAGAAAAGACCCAGACAGTAATGTTACCCACCACCCTGCCCATGGTCTGGACAATTTAACCCTCTGAGCATATCCTAGAAACCAGTCTTAGAAACCTCCTAGAAAACTCCTAGAAACCACAAATGTGTTTTGTGCATCTTAATTTCTCTGGCCCAGGCAAACACCATTTTGCAGATGGGCGAACTAAGATAGACAGATACGCTGCCACCTGTCCAGAGCTGTAGCAACAAATCAAACCTATCCAAAAATGCCAAGGCCTCTGAACACACCAACCACAAACCTGTGAAAAGTCCTCTGTCAAGCAGGGAAAGACGGGCGATAAAGACTAAGATGAGCTAGCAGACCTCACTTGAAGAGGCAGCTTTTCTTCACATCTATGGCTAAGCTTTTTATCCTTAAGTGACACCATCTGTTCTGACAGACAGTTTTATAAAATTTGAATAAGGTGACCTGGATAAAGCATGCCTGTTATATGGAAATGCCGGTGTCATGTCTGGATGTGGA
The DNA here is from genome assembly GCF_047830755.1 of Zonotrichia albicollis. Lineage (NCBI taxonomy): Eukaryota > Metazoa > Chordata > Aves > Passeriformes > Passerellidae > Zonotrichia > Zonotrichia albicollis. The sequence goes on along the minus strand of NC_133821.1, from coordinate 76,549,966 downwards.
AAGGTTGTGGATGGTTCACGCATGAAGTACTTTCAGTGTCTCATCATAAAAGGCCACACAAACCTTTTCTGACACCCCACAACACAAAGTGAGCCATGCTTTTGATAACAATGCTGCAATGAGTTCTCTACTATCTTACAAAGACCTTGCAGATGGCATTCACTCTCCTGTAAGTATTAATGTATATAGATAACTTTTTAACATATGAAGTCATGGTCCATCCTGCTGCCTTTATAATACAACCACATGACTGCACAAAGACCAGCACCAAGGAGATATTTATGTCTCTGCTGACAGGTCTAGTGATCACCTGGCTAATGGCAACAAACAAGACCTGCAGGCTGGACTATCATTGGGTGGTCTCTGTAAAGGAGCACCCTTTAAAGAAAAGACAATGGAAGGTCAATGTGAACTGACCTTCCTCTTTCTCCAATCAAGAGGCTTCTGTCTGAACGTGGACTAGAGCAAAACACAATTGTCATCTCTTTTTTTCCTTGCTTCTCCTCACCTGTCATGACCATGGGCAAAGATTCCAGGAATGTGACAAGGCTGGTTCTGTATCATGGTTGAAGCGCACTGGTGAAGCACAGGCAGGAGTATTTACAAACCTACCTGGCATCTCACTTCATGTTTTATCAGTGCATTCGGTCCCTTCTTTTGGAAAGCCTCAACCCATCCACAAACAAGAGATAAAACATTTCACTGCTTGTCTCTAAAGTTTGTAAGAGAGCAGAGCACTCATTTTTTAAAATAATTGATGGGGAAAATCAAGTGGTTTTTAGCAAGTCATGAATGCAGAGCTGTATGTAATTGTACTTGTCTATGTTCATGAGTGTTTGGACATGCACTTCACTGATATATAGAGAGGACAATTTTTAAGTGTAGTATGTGCCATCTGCAAACTACTCGCTACAGGATTAGACTGGATGTTAATTATTTTAAGATTACATGTTTCTAGAAATAGTTCTAATGAATAAAGTTGAATAAAGTTGGGGTTTTTTTTTAATTAAAAAAACACAACCAACCAACCAAACCACAAAAAAACCCCAACCCATGAAACACTAGGTTCTGTTTCTCAAAGGTTCGTTAATGCTGAAGATTGGAAGGAAGCTGCTGCCCCCTCTTGGCACCACACACAAATGCAAGTACTTTGCACGGAAAAAGAAGATCTGGTCACAAATTGCAATTACAAAGTAATAGACAAGTTGGAAGGGGAAAACAGCATAAAACCGGACACAGCCCCAAGTACACTTGCTTACATATCCAGACCATTCAGGATAACTTAGTAAGATGTGGGGGTCACAATACATAGAATAGCCATGTCTTTCATTTTAAAATAAAAGTAAGTAATATGCGACCTGGAGTTAAAACACCGCTTCAAATAATACTTAAAGGAGCACCCTAATTCTGCTGGCTTCCTGAATTGCCTTGTAACATCCCACATCTCTCACAACTTAGGAGAGCACCTAAACTGCCACACTGGACAAAAAAGGAAGATCAAATAAACAGGAAAGGCTGCAGCAGCACTCATTTGACAGCTATACAGAAATCCCCCTTTATCATATATAGAAATTCAATTTCTCTGTTCCATGCCCAATCCTGCCACCCTCAGAAGCTGAAGGTTCCCACTGCAGGGTTTAAATTGTAGCACACATGGGGAATCCCTTCTGACAGAACCACAGACTACCATGCAAATTATAGATTAAACCAAGAGGAGCTGGTGCATTCATGGACATAACTCAAAGGCTTCACTTCTACAAGAGGATCAGCATGGGCAACCTCTAGCAATCTTCTTCCCTGACCTTTAGCAGAAGAGTCAACAGTGGCAAACTCTCCACAGGTTGTTCCAGCAGGGATTGAATAGGGACACTCCATTTCTTATTGGAAGGGAAAGCATTCAAGTCAAGGACATTTCCAGCAGTGTAAGCCCAGTGGACCAAATATGTGACTATTCCATTTCAGCAGTATGAATTTTAATGCTTCCATTCCCTAAAGAAATTGATGACAGACAGAAACACTTGGACAACAGCAAGTGAAGTAACATTAGAAAAAATATTTTCATAGGAATCTGACTTATTTCATTTGACAGAAGTGATTATTTAAGCAAACATTTAGACAGTTCATAGGCAAATTAAGATTTAATCAAGAGGATTTACAGAGATTTACAGATATATTTGAAGACTTGCAGTTTTAACAGAAAAGTTACCAGCTGTCTCCCAAGCACCCCTGACTTCCAGCACTACAGGCAATCAAAACATGTCTGTGAATGCCTGCACTTTCACTCTACTTGTATTTACATCTTCCTAACCTCCTTATTGAGAGCCAGCCACTGAAAACCAGGCACCAGAGAGCTGATGGCCCCACAACTGATGCACGAGAAGCTGGGGAGCCAGCTAAGGCTGCAGAGCTTTTGCATTTCAAAAAGAAAATTTGAAGAAACACAGAGTGCCAAAAAATCTGAAGGGAATTGCGATCACTATCTCCAGTAGAAAGTTACAAAGAAAAACTGTAGCCAGTTCTCCTTGGGTCAATACATGGATTTTTAAAATACCTCACATAAGGGACTGGAAGAGCATACTCCTGCAGGGCCTTCAAAACATTGGCAGCTCCAATGCTTAACCTAGCTACAGCTGGAAAACACAAGCCTTAGCACATGAGGCAGAAGGCTGACAAAGAGACACCAAATAATTTGGATGGCTGATTGAATCAAACACTTGTATAGAGTGTGGAAAATTTACCCAAATGACTTAAAGTGTTCACCTAGGAATTGAAAATCCATGAAAAATACTACTTGGCCTTTTTAACCATTTAACTCAGAAGCATCACGTCCTACACAGGAGCAGGCATCATGAACAGATTCCAAAGTACATCTGTGGGAAGGGAACACCAGGTGAACAGAGTAGCTAGGATAATGCTACTCGGAAGCATTAAAAGCAATATGAGAAAAGAAAATCTAAAGAAATTGAATATTTCTCTTTCAGAGTCAGCATGCTTTCCACTTTTCAACTCCTCGGTTCCCTTACAACTACAAAACTTCTAAAGAATTGGGAACTGCATCCTATAGGAATAGACGCACTGGACATGGTGATAATATTTTCCAATTATTGCAGTGTAAGTTGAAGCTTACAAAGGCAAGCTTGAAATATGTTAGCCCATTTTTTTTTTCAGGCCATTGAGCTGAGGTTTTAATCAGCAAAACCAGACTTCTCACACGGATCCTAAGTCAGGACACGTTTCTCTTCCTGTCACGTGTGTCTCTGGAAAAAAAAAGAAAGCAGAGGACTCTTCAGTGACCACAGTCACTGGGAGCAGCCTGTGAGCTCCTTCAGCAGGAAGCTGGATCACAAAGAAATTTTGAACGATCTTTTTTTACTTCAGGTAACATAAAGAAGTAATTTCATTTCTCCTCTTTCTACCACCTTCATTCATAGCTGCCTCTATTCCTCATTTTGTTTTACAACAACTCAAGCTAGATTTCTCTCCTTTCCCTCTTCTTTCCATCTGCTGAAGTCACCCATATCTAAACCCTCCTAAAAAATTTAGAGCTAAAATATAAACAGTTAACAGTTTCAGCCCTCACCAATTGTACATTCTACATCTTTTCATCCAGCATGACTCAGCCTTGTCTATTGAGACAGTTCCTACGCTCACAGCTTTCTGCCCTCTGCTTACACACTCCCAATAAATCCTTAAGCACTACCATAATTATACTACTACCAGTTTCCACAGCACTGCCTTTCACTTGAGCTCCCTGCTCATTCAGATGAACTTCATGCTTTAGGGTGAGATGACCACTGCAGTAGAGGTGAGAGATTACTTCTTTTACAATATAATTTAAAACACAAAACAGACACTAAATCTGAACAAAAGGACTTAAATATCAGGACTAAAAGTTGTAACTTAAAGGGAAGTGTTTTGTAACTGCAGTAGAAAACTTCAAATATTTCAAAATGCATGGAAAACAAACACCAACAAAAAAAATAGAGATAAAGAGCAGTTTCCACAATTTTAACCAAATTACTTAACCCTTTGACAGGTCTAGGCCTTTACAGCTCTTCCTAGTCAAGGGCTTCAGAATATTTATGGTATCATTATACAGTCAGAATATTTATGGTACTATTATACAGGCTTCAGTCAGTTCTGGTACTATTATACAGTCATATATGCATGTATGCAAATATTTTTTGTCTTTTAACTAAAAAAGATTCAGCAGAAAATGCATCTCAATGAAATCTGAGACATGTCCTGTAACTGTGTCTTTCAAAAAAACGTATTTTGCTCTTAACTATAGACTAGATTAGATTAGAGTCAAACTCCACATTATGTTGCTCTGGTTTCCCCCATATTAGCTTTTTGGCCAGGCGTGAACTACAGTCTTAAAAGACAAAACCACACACATCGTTGTGTCTTTATTATGTACAAAAAGAGAAGAAAATGAAATACAACTCTGAATTAGGTGCAGAAATCACTGCTATGCAGAAGAGTATGTTTATTTACAGTCTAATAAAAATATATTATATACAGCTTAGCTAGGTGTATACATGTTTTGCAAAATGCTCTATCTGCTACAGAAATGAGAGTAACCCATAATGTAATTATGTTTGAACAAATACAATAAATATCTGTATTTTGTTTGATACAGCTGTGGATTAACATATATTGAGATGGATAGAAACCCTCTTCACTGCCAAGAATACACATCTACAAAGGAAATACCACATACAACCTTTGATCAGAGTTAAATTTATTGCCGTAAAGCACTTTCCTTATCTTACATGCTTTTAATTAACATTGGTCCCAGATGCCAACAAACACTGTCCACCTTTAGCTTAAAATACAATTGTCTTACTGAAGATTTTAATAGGAAAGGAATTATATACCAAAAAAATTGAAAAATTATCTTTAGAATATTATTTTTTTAAGTAAAAATATATATACACACGCAAGTAAACTGTTTTACACTTTAAAAAATAAAAATTAAGTCTGAACACTGACTTTCCTCAGAAATTCTTCCAAGTCTAACTCCTTAAGCCTCTGGGAATCAGCAGGACTGAGTCTTCCAGTTACTGACAAAGGGGAGAATAGACATTTGTCCATTGAATCTGGAAATCTCAACTTGCAAAACTTTTCTCAGTTTAAATATTAATCTCTAAGCATTTCAGTACGATTGCAAATAAACCAGTATGTTAAATCAGGTGGTAACAAGTACAGACTGTAGTGTCTGAGAGGAATCCTCCCATCCACAGCTTCCTAAATAAAGATTACAAAAACTGCTGGGAAGGAAATCTGGTGATAATTTACTGCTACCTGATATGTCTACTCCCAGTCCTCTTCCTCAGCAATTGTTCCTTCTGTTGATCTCGTACAGAGATAAAAATAAAGAAGAGCAGAGAAAGGTCTAGCAGATGAAGAAGAGAGCACACAGCATCACATGAAACTGGCAGATGAGGAATGTTAGGAAAGTAACTCTAGAAACATTCTTCCACTTCAGGCTAAAACTGATCAAATGCATTGAACAGAAAATACAGTGTGCCATGAAGTAAGGAAGAAAAAAATAAATAAAAAATTTCACCTTTCCCTCAAATTAAGGGAAACTGTACAGGAAAACTGAATGTCTTTTAAAAAAGTTACAAGACCAGTTGGACAAGTCTAATTTCTAAGAACAGCAGGAAGATTCCACACAACAATGACTTTCAAAGACAAGATGACCACAACTTAGCTTTCAACTGTCTCTTCCTGACAGAGAGGACATTATGTCTTCCAGGCCACAGACAGTTTCAGAGTGCACTCTGCTTGAGTAGCTGTGGGAAAAACACAAATCTGGATGCAAAAGTTCTGGCAGTGGATTCATCTGCTAACACACAGCCAATGTGTCCTCAAGTTTCTGAAGCTTCAGAAAAAGAAACATGCCTGGGGACCTGTTTCTTCTTCACACAGCTTTATTTTTAAATACTAGTTTCTGTTCGGTGAAAACTGTACAGCCTTGACTATTTTAAAAACCTTCAACAGTATGCTGTACGACAAACACTAGTATAAAAAATGAACCAAATAACGTTACTCCACTGAGTAAGTGAAGCTCATGCACACACACACACACACACACACAAAATGATCGTGTAAATAGCGAAGTTAAGGGATTTATAAATAGCAAAATCTTTGAATAAAGTATATACATTTTTAGGCTTTTTCTATAAACATATAAATATATATAGCGCTCCTAGGAGAGACAAGGTAACTGTGTTCTACATCATAACTTAGAACATAAGATTAATTGACATTACTCTAAAGGCCTTTGAGGTTTTTTCTTATGTATTTATATCCTACACAGTTAACACTTGCAAAGATATCTTTTCACATTAGTTCCACTTTCAATGTACAAAACTATTTCATGTTACAGTTCAACAGCCTGCAGAGCAGTGAACAGGAAAGATGGCACTGCATGCTGAAATAGTAAGTGCGAAGACAACGTAGAGCTTGTCTGGGGAGTGTGCTGAACTTCAGCGAGAGAGCTGCAAATGGAGCACGAGAAACTGCTCGAGACACCAGCCTCAACCTCCCCACGTGCAGACATGCCAGAGGCCTTTAGATGCACACCAATTAAAAACTATTTTAAGATACACTGCTCTCACAAAGGGAGTAACATTTTGCTTCAACAGTAAGACAATTATAAGTTAATAGGACTGCCATAACATAACACAGATAGGGCCAGGCACCGTATGACTCTGAGAACCTCCTGTAAAGTACTGTGCACTCAACTTCTACTTCTTTAAGGATTATTTTAATGTGAAATGAGTATGTCCAGTACCCATCAAAAGCACTCATCATTTCATAAGGTCAAGCTAACAATGACCAATTCAAACAACTCTGCAATAGCAGGAACCATATCCATTTAAAAACAAACACTAAATTGATGATGCTCAGAAAAAAATACCAAAGGGCTCACATTAATTATAATTTTTCAACTAACTTCACTATTAAAACCCCATACTACTCTCTTTAACTACTTTTGGAGCAGGTTTCAAATGGAACAAATGGTGGTGAATTTAAATAAAAACAACAAATCCAAAAACCTCACTCATAAAATTACCATGGGCTGAACGATCATGATTAGCAAGCACTCCACTGCTTATGTGGGTTTTGATAGTCTTTGCTCAAATAAAAACTTTCACCTTTACTATTCCGAGGGGAAAAAAAAGTGTTCTTTAAAGTTACAGTTCAAAAATCCTAAATACAAAACACATGGATGCAATGGAACAAGTGTCCCCTCCATCTGTCATGGGCTAAAGCATGTGTCACACCAAACTGAACGTTAGTTGTCCCTTGAAAACATCCAAGGGTCAAAATTAGGCCTGTCACTCATTATTCTGCTTCCTAAGGGACATCAATGAGATTAAAAGTGGAACGTACTGAGGTTATCCACTTTAAAAATCCCACTCTTTGGTGGGACTACTCTTTTATTATTAAAAGAAATTCATTTCACATGCTGTGTGTTCGGTAACTACTGTGTGTCACGCAAAAGACAGTTTTCCACATTGAGAATTGCTCACAATGAAGCCCTGAGGTAACCGCCTTTTTTCCAGGCAACAGTAATACAGTTCCTTTTGACATTTAATCATCCTTTTACAACCTATACTAGTATATGCAACTTCAAGCAGTCAATATTGATTATCAATTGTTCCCAAAGATGGGATCAGTCCAGGCTTTGCCTTTTTTTTTTTTTTGATAGTTTTTAAGATAAAGACTCAGCAGAACAGGCTAATTTGGGTGCAGTGTCTTCTAAAGAAGCTTCAACTGAATTCCCCAGGTCTCCATTTTCATGTCCATCAATACTTGGCTTCTTATCAAACACTGCAAGTTAAAAAGAAAATTGATTTAAGGAAAGAAGCAATCTTGGGGAGGACAGATCAGTGATCCTTGTTTCAAAAACTGGAATGTTTCCTGAAATGACTACTAAAATTAAAGCTGACAGGTTTTTAGCAGAACGGAGCATGGCAGGAAAACAGGAACTGTTTCTTTGCTTTTCTAATTTAAAAAATGTATCTGAAAAAGTCACCAGCATGAAGTGTTAAGGGAAATTAACAACTCCTAGTCAGAGGTAGGAAAAGATAAGAATAAATTTGAATTTCAGCCTTTGGGAAAAGATGACCAAGAAAAAAAGTTCATAAGTTAATTCAGTTAATTCAGTTGTATCTAAGTAAACCAGGCCAAACATTGAGGGACCAACCAGATGAACTGACAGTCTATTAGTAGGTTAATTGAACTGACAGCAGATTAATTTTACAACGAATATAAAAAAGTATTTTCCAGAAACTGGTTTGCATATTGAGACTTCAGAATTAAACTGCAGGTAACACATTTAGAAGGCTTACCTTGTGAGGGTTTGACATCCACACTTGCATCTTTCCTATTAGAACCTGAATTTGCACCTTCTTCCAATTCATCAAGATATAAACGGTAACGGTGCCCACTCTCATCCTCATATTCTACGTTTTCATCATCCGAATCAACTTCTGGAGCAACGTACACTACTTCAAATTCGATTTCACCTCTCTAAAATGTAGCCAAAAATACAAATTTACTTTGTGTATCCTGCACAGCTACCCAGCAGGATTACCAAGTTGAACTAGGTTAGTAAAATAAGTATATCTTACTGTTGTGAACACATTTCTGTAAATTCAATTAAGTTGATGCTGATTCAATCATGTTGAATATTTTGGATAGGTATCTGAGTTAAGTTTTTACTGACTAAAGTAGAACAGCTCTACAGCTAAGCTTTACTAAAACTACCCATATTTCTTATATGTCAGTACATTTCAAACAGTGATTTCTAAAGAGGAAGTTTTCTGATAAATTAGGCACACATGTTAATTGTCAGAAAATGGGATGCAAATCAGGAAGAAGATTCTAGACCACAAAGCACATGAGAAACATTGTTTGGCTGGAGCTGTTCAGTCGTAAGAGTAAAGCATATATCACTAAATAGTTATTTCTGTGGGGCAATGTAATAAATTGATTTTCATCAGCCTTACTGATTAATGATTAGCCAATATATGTTTAACTGACCCAGCAGTTTTCTCCTTAAATTGCAAAACATAAGAGGATTAAGTGCAAGGTGATAGAGCCTCAAGAATCACTGTATCTTAGCATTACACACAATTTAACAGGAAACACTAAAATTCAAGGTAATTCAACAGGCAGAACACAGGAAGCACCTAGTTGTGCCTATGGATAACAGGTCCAAACTGACCTGTTGGGAAAGAATAGTTACAGCTTCTTTATGCTTGGCATCTCTTAAATTAACTCCATTTACTGCCAGAATAGCATCACCAACATGCAGTCCTCCACATCGATCAGCAGGCTGCCCAGGATGGATTTCAGAGATCAGTATTGGAACACCATGCTCCTTGCCACCCTATTAAAAAAAAAAAAAAAAGGCAGATTTTAATTAACTGAGGTGCCTTTTAATATAAAATTGACATTCTGATAGTAGCTCCTAAAGTGCTCACTTCAACTTCTATTTTAGAAAATTAGAAATCATTCTTCAAACAACTAATGTTTAAGCATGCATGAGCTGTTTCCCTTAATTCTTCTCCCCAAAGAAGAATGGAAAATTTCGAATATGTACTCAAAGTCAAAGCACGCAATTCTGAATACTAATAAAACTATAAAATCATATATAAACTCATGAAAACCACAAAATCTCATTTAAAAAAGCATATCAGGCTCCATATTGACTTGCAAGAAACAGTATTCATATTCAGAATAAAAGTCTAGCAGTCAAAATTTTCCAAATTTGTTCTAAAAAGTTTACACAGATTTTGTTAGGTGAGAGGTGCCAATACAGGTATTTAAAAAAAAATTATAATCACAACAGCTAAGTGTTGGAAGTCGGGTCTCAGATTGTCTCTGCTCTTCTAAATATTTACACCAGGAATCACACCTGCCTAAAGTGTCTATATCCTACACATAAATAAAAATCTTAGGTTTAATAAAGTAGCAATTATCTATTTCCTAATCTATCAAAATGGGTCTTGAAGTTCTATGACCATAGTTATGGATTTGTGTATGTTTTTTTCATTTGTTCTAACCACACATTTACTGATCCATGGATTTTACAGAAGTAGGAATGCAAACTTGAATTGCTGTGTCTTTGTCATAGAAAATAAATGCAAATATTTACTGTGATTGAAATTCCTAGTCCTTCATGGTCTTCTTTAACTAGCAAAACTTTTCTGATTGGGCCAACACCTTGACTCTTCTTTAAGGCATCAGGATCCTAGTTTGATAAAAAACAAACATAGCACAAACATAAATGTGTGAACCAAAAATGGATGCATTTCAGCATTTTGGTTTTTATAATTATATACAGGCAGCACTCTGAGCAAGAGAGTTTTAGACTAGCTCTAGGCAAGACAAACTTGCCATTTTACAGAAAGGGAGTGAAATCAGAAAAGATTCCTCATTATGTACCCCTGATGAGAATAATTATTTAAATTACTCCACTGCTGATTAGCGCACAACACAGAACTGAACTTCAAAAGAAGGAAACCAGCCACATAAGGGACCACATGAAGAAGTGCTGATCACTGCTGAAGTGTTATATGATGTAAACTCATCTTAAAAGTAACCAAATGACAGGAGATGATGTAATATACTCCCAAGGAAGAGGTTGCTTGCTCGAGTTTATTTTTATTGTAATAAAAATAAACCACACCAAAAGCCATTGAATACAAATCTAAAAGAGAGACTAAATAAACCAAGGTTTGTTTTTTTCTTTTTGTTAAGTCACTGATGCCATTATGCATACCTTTAAAATCACAAACACATGTATTTGTCCATCAGTGTTTTACATGCAATTAGCAACATAAGCAGTAAGACCCATCTGACCAACTAAGGTATTTAGAACAGATCAAAGCAATGCACCTTGCTCAAAATGTCTGATTTTCTGTACTGAACACTGGGGTAATTAACAGGACATGTCCCATGTTGGGTGAGTTTTACCAAAGATATCCATAGTGAAATGCTGTTTAAAGGTTTTGTTTTAAAAGGTACCTTTAGGAGGAAAAAAACCAGCCCACAAATAATTCTTTTACAAAGTGACAATTATGGCCTTTTAAGAAAAGAAATTAAAATAAATTTCAGTTTAATGCTAAAAAACTTATTCTTGGTTTTTGTAAATAAGTTAGATCCACTTTTTGAAACCTAGGTTACAAAATTCTGCTTTCAAGTTGTATTTATACACATAAATACATATATTTATATCAGAGGCCCAGTTTTCAAAAGGAGTGAGTGTTCCTAGGTAAGTCAAAGGAATTGCATCATCTTCCATGGTCATTTAGAGGGAATATACTATTCAGCACAGAACTGTGCTTCAGCATAGAAAAGGACAACATACTTACAAGTAACATTTGAAAAAAACACAACACTGAAGTGAAAACAATCACAAAGCTGAAGAGGTAACTCATGTCTGGAAATCATGGAGGAATGGCTCATCTTTCCAACTTACATGTCCTGGTGGTGCTTGCATTGGTCGTTTGAGGTCGTTCCGGCCGCGGCAAGCTCGAATGACGGTTTTGTGGCGGTGAAGGTGAATTTCTGCCTCCAGCTGGTTCCACAGCTTGTCGTGAGCAGGACCCTTCATATCCCGGCCCAGTAACTGAATCTGCTGCACCCTACACAGTGACACAGAGTACAACAATGCTGCATTACCACAGGAAAAGCAATGCACAGCAGGACTCATACATCTCATCAGCCTACAGCACATGAGCATGCAGCAAACTGGCACAAGAACCCTGGGGATTTTTACTCTTCCTTTTGTTAATTAACTGGAAATGCGAGGCTTTTCCTCCTTAGTCTTAACCTTGTACCTGCCTCTGGGGATGCAAAGGAAGGAAAAACAACAACAAACATCTTATGCTAGGGGACATGGATTGACTTCACATACCTTCCAGCCAGCTCCTTATCTAAATACTTGGCTGCCAATCTTGCTCCATAAACCTCAGCCTGAAGCACAGCTATATGTCTACGGAGGGCTTCATTCTCCTTCCTCAGCAACTTCACCTCAGCTTCCAGTTGAGCTTCTTTGACTTTCTCCTTCTTGTTAGCTTCAAGTTCTCTCTCCTTTAAAATGACAAAAAAAAGAAAGAAAAGAATATTAAAAAGCTTTTATCCAAGTTAATAATAAAAGAACACTTACTGTTTCTACACACACAATCTGAAATTATTTTCCTGTGTACAAGACATGCATGCAGGAAAGAAATTAAAAAAAACAAACAAACAAACAAAAAACAAAGCAGGGACTCTGGCACTACAGCTAGTGGTTTGCATAGTATCCTACAGAACAGTGGCAAAATTTAAATACCCTAAATATCATCTTTATATTTTCTTGTCTTGCAAATAGGAATTTAAAAGTTAAGCAATACTATTTTCAAAATTAAAGAGTAACCACGAAGCTATTAAATATTTCAATTTAACTAAACTCTTTTATTATGATGATGATGACATGGAAACCTAAGCCCATATGTCCTTAAAATGACAATTATTTTCATGCAAACAACCAAGAAATGTCTAGCCAGAGACATTTCCAGATTAGAGTCTGAAGACCACACAAATAAAGCCAAGGATTCTACACATGAAAATGACACCCTGACAAAACTAGAAGAAAATTAGTGTGTAATAGCTCTGTTGAAAAAAACCCCAAACAACAACCAAACAAAACAAAATCAAAACCCACACTAAAACCATACTTTAAGCAAGCTATCACCCTGTGCTTCACCCCCTGAAAAAGAAATTATGGAAATATAAATTAGTCCCACACTGTTACATCCCAAATGTACACAAACTGCATGGTCATTACCTTTTCTAATACCCAGTGTACTGGTGCAAAAGGAATTAAGATCGCTAATCTACAAAATCTACTTTAAGGAGAGCATGCTTGATAACACGTATCTTTTATATCTTGCTCTGCATGCCGTTTACAAAGTGGGGGAAAACCCCCACCATTAACTAGGGAAATAGCAAAGACACAGGGTCTAATATTGTTTCCTTTCAAAACTGGCCATCAACTGAAACAGCAATAAAAACTAAGTTCACCATCATGCATTTCTGAAGACACCTGGAGTACCAAAAAACCCTGTTCTTTGTACCTGTACCAATTACATTGTTAAACAAATAAAACCAGGATGTTCTATTAAAGAAGCAACAGGACAGATATAAAAGTTTACAGAACTGGCAAGACAAATCTGTTATCAAATTGTGCACATGCTATTCACTATTCCAAACCTGGATACAAAACCACTAATATGGTCGATATCACCACATTTGATAAACTACACAAAATTGGTCCTTCCAAACAGAATTATTTTCACAATAGATATATGAAAGCATTTACTGACTTTGCCAGAAAGTCACTTCTGAATTTGGTATGTGGTACACACATATGTGTGTGTACCTTTGTTCTTCTAAACTGATAAAAGTATTTAACAGATGAGGGAGGCAGTAGAGTCAATCAAATTCATAGATGACTTTGAGTCTACCAAATTCAGAGTGCCTGGCTAGCACAGTGCTCAGGAGGAGCAGCTCAAGGATTGCCTGAAATCACTGGCATTTCACTTTCTGCCATTCCCAGGATGACGCACCTTCAAATCAAGTTTGGCTCCACAGGCATGTTAGAAAACATGGCACACAAAGCCACTTCTGGCCTCTGGCCTTTGGGCTGGGGTTGTCTTGTGCAAATGACTCCACAGCAAATCTCTTTCTGAACTGCAGGATCACATCTAAGCCAAGAATTTTGACTAATCTACATTTCAGAACAGAAGCTTCTAAGATTATACCAGTTCTTTCTATTATTATTTTGGTCTTGGGCTATCATGCTATGCTGTCTCTGCCACACACTTGAGGAGTAAGAAGGGTCACAGTTCAGAACTTAACATCTGTTTTACAGCAGCTAACACGTCTGTATACAAAAACAGAGTTCCTGTTAGCTCTGTTCCTGTTGTCAATATTGCATTAAGGTGATCTAAACAGCAGTATAGGCTCCCTGTTTGTCCACTTTTAGAATACTAACTATTTGACAAATATAAAAAGACAAAGACTAGAATTTAAGATAGGCATATGCCAACCTCCCTCAGATAAGTGAACTGCTGAAGTGATCAAAGATTCTTGATTACACCAGCGAATTTCAAGCAGCACATTTTACAGTATTTACATAAAGTTTAAACTTTATATAAAGCTTTAAGCTTTATATAACGCTTAAACACCCTCATCCAGACTCAGGTTGTGCATTGATTTTCTTTGAATTTGGTTTGTCATTTAATTTAAAGAGGAAGCCAAATGATACACTTCTACATAGAATCACTTTTAGTAATGCATTTTAAATGTTACACCTAAAATACAAAAATACAAGGGAAATGCAATCTCATTAAAGTGTTCTCTTCCTATTTTCTCCATTACTATGATTACTCTTTTGTGACAGAGGTGCAAAATTACACCCAGAAACCAACCTTCTATGGACTCTCCAACTGATCACCACATGAAATAAATAAAAAAATATTAAAAGGTTTGCAATACAGAATTTCTGAAGATATCCTGAAAAAGCATGTACTGTTTTGAATGACTGTCAAAAGATTCGACAAAAGTCTCAAAACTGTTAAAAGAAATCAAGGAAGTTAAGTTAGAGAATAGTTCCATGCTTTCTAGTGTTCATGGTAGGGCACAGGCTGTAAAAACAGAAAATGGATTTTCTGTTGGTAATATAAAAAGAAAAGTTACAGCAAGGTTGAAGACTAAAGCTTACAGTTACCAGCTATTCTGTGGCTTTTCAGAAAACCAAATACTGAGTAATGATAACGAAGCATGTAACATAATAAAAGTAGAAAAGCTGGTTAAAAATCTTTCAAGTCTATCACTGTGAAAAAATAAAAGTCAAGTTTGCTTCACTTTTTGTTTATATCTATGTATTATTGAGCTCATATGCTTTTGGCTGTTACATCAGCCAGTAAACCATATTAAGTCATGCCCATGATAAAAATAAGGGGGAAACAGGAGAAGCTGACATGATTTTTTAAACTACAACATCAAAAGACTTCATATCACACTCATAGAAGTGTACAGTGTTTATACTTTAGCAACTGTATAACATCTTAGCAGTTTTTGAGATACTGCCAGAACAATCTTTCAGAATGTCAAGTTGCCAGATATCATCCCAAACTAGCTGCAGCAATAATAAACAGAATACACACAGAATTAGGAAAAAGAGCACCACATCTAGAAAAGAAAAATTAAAATGCAAAGGAAATTCTTTACACAGTCTCTTGCCAACTGTTGGGATGAAGGAACAAGCCAGATCTGTTTTGCCAGTTTCTGAGGCCAACATATATACAGTCTGTTGCACAAAACAAAAGCACTGCTTGAACATAAAAAAAAATGGCAATCAGCATACTTACCATTTCATCCACAGAAAGGACAGACTTAAGACAGAAGAAAAGAGTTCCATAGTTAGAGAAACAGGCAGCAGGAACTTCAAGAAAATGCAATAACATAAATTACTTAGTCCAAAAGGACTTCACCAGCAAACTGTATATTTGATTAGATGGTATATAGAACAAGCACACTGCTACAATTCTATTTAGCAACAATTTTGGTATTTTGTAGTGAAATTTATTAAAAATCTTATAAAAACTTAACCTTAGTGTAGTATTGAAAACAACACTTTCTCCTAAAATACCAAGAATCTCTGTAAATGGCAAAATAATGCAATATACATGAAAGAATCACAGAAAATCCATTCTGTAATATAACACTATACACGTAATAGATTTTTTTTCTTTCAGAAAGAACATCATAATATGAGTTACAAGAGGGACATAAAGGACAGGCAGAAGAATCAAGAAAAGGCATC
The DNA here is from genome assembly GCF_047830755.1 of Zonotrichia albicollis. Lineage (NCBI taxonomy): Eukaryota > Metazoa > Chordata > Aves > Passeriformes > Passerellidae > Zonotrichia > Zonotrichia albicollis. The sequence goes on along the minus strand of NC_133821.1, from coordinate 76,534,068 downwards.
AAGTGCAAAAATACAAAGATAAATTCAACCAGGCAACTTCATACTCTCACAAAGAGTTATTATGATTGCACTAAGAAGATTCCCCACTCCTAAAAATGGACTTGGCCCAAACTACACAATTATCAACTGCTTAGCAATCTAAAAATTTTAAAATGTCCTAGTTCACCACTGTGCACAGTTTTACAGATTACAGAGTATACATTTATGCTAAGAATCTACATATAAAATAAGAGTGTCTGTCCCTCAAGAAAGGAGGAAGTTAATTAATTGAGCTTTATTTCCCCATTGCACATTCTGTTGACACAGTTCTTCTTTGCCCTCAGAGACCTTCTGACTGCCAGAAGGTCAGCACAACAGTTTCATTTACCCAAACATCAGAGGTCCCATTTTATTGTCATTAAAGCGGCCTCATTTTTGCCTGTTCCAGCTTCACAAAATTTTATAGCTTTTTTTATCTAGAACAGTTTAAAGTTATGAATTCCCTAAAGGCAAAGTAAAACAAACTCAAATCACTAGTCCTCATATTTAAAAAAGGAAAAACTAAAGGAAATTATGTAGAGAATATCAAGCTAAGCTGTTATAAAGTTATAAATGTTATAAACACAGATAAAACTCAACCAATGTATATAAAATGCATTTATTGTCACCTGTGGGAAGAAGACTGCTGTCAATAGCATGGAAATTTAATCTATTGCTAGAAATCATTTATAACAAGGTAACAAGAAACAAAATCCTTAAAAGTATTATTCTGTGTGTTAGTCAGAATTTAAGTTGAATTAAGAAAATCTGGGGACCAAAACCACTCACAGTGATGTGTTAACTTAAAATTTTCTCAGTGTAAACCTGCAGTCTGACACTTACAAAACGCTGGTGATATTTAACTAATGCATAAACTATTTAACTAAATATTTAACTAAAGCCACGAGAATTATTTAGAGCTCTAAATAAACTTCACCATAGTGTAGCCATGATTTAGTAGAGAATAAATTATGTGTGGACAATCCAGAAAATACTCTTATACTGCATGTAGCCCTAGGATGACAGCTCTAATCAATTACAGCTTTTGAATCTGAAACACAAAGAATTTGGAAGACTCCTGTTGCTCAGTGATTAGCCTAGGCATCCTTTAAAACTTATAGTATACCACTGTGTTTGATTGCACATTAATTAATGGGACAAAATAGCAAAGTGACTAATCTAATGTTCCACATATATTGGCAGTAGGTATTTGCAACCAAACTGTGAAGCAATTTTAGAAAGTCAGAGATAGACTTTGATTCATACCAACAGCCAGAAATCACACGCACACAACGCTGCTCTACTTTTGTTTCATTTACAAAGCCATAGTAGTAGAGCCTGAATTTGTGCAGTGGCTAGTAACAAGGCAGACTATGCCCAGGCTATCAGTCAATGCCAACTAACTGTACAGATTAATTGCTGTTAACTTTTGGTGGGCTTTGCAAAGGTCTGAGTTTTGAAAAAACATCGCGTCTACTGAGTGCTTCTACTACAGACTTCTATTATCTTTTGCAATTTCAGTCTTCAGAAAAGCTTTATAAATCACAAAAACATTTTCTTTTTTTTTACTTTCAGAAACCACTAAAAATGGTTTATTTACAAAAAAACTTAAATCCTTACTCTTTTTTTTGACATTATTCATCTTATTTTTAATGGTTGCTAACAACCAGCGATAAGTGTTATGAAAAGAAAAAAAGTTAATATTCTTAACATGAGAATTTGTAGTCAGCTTATTCACACCTTCCAAGGCAGAACTTGGAAGCCAGGAGAGGAAGAAGATTAATATAATCCCACATTCAAGTTGCTCTACTCACCAGTTTTGCCTTAATAGCCCCAGAGTCAACATTCTGGCCAGTCTTGGCATGCAGCTGAAGCTGAACAGCATGGAGCTGCAAAAGCTGATCGTGCACTTCCTTTTCCAACACTGCTTTCTCTGCCTGTGTTTCTGTCAGCTCAGACTTCAGATCCACCAGCTGTGCCTGTGAAGATACAATCCATCACAGTAATGAGAGCAAGGATTAAATGGGGTCACCAGAACTGTGACACATAACAGCATTTGCTGGTACAGGGATGCTGCACCTGGTGGAATGCAGGTTAAGAATTCCTGATATCACCCATTCCTCTGAAGCCCAGCTTTAACACTCGGTCATTTGCAGGATTTTCTCCCCAGCTTGCCACAAAATTCATGCAGCCATAGAACCAGCATCAAATGACCATATTGCCAAGAGTAACAAAGCTAAGCTTTCCTTCATGCAGACAATGGCATGTGATGCTGATGTTCACTCCAATACAAGGCAATGGCATTAAATCTTTGTAGGATTTACACCCCTAGCAATGTAAACACAATTTTAAACTGTAAAATTTTTAAATCTTACTGAATAAAAAGGCTCAAAGTAAAATTACAATTATTTATTCAATGCTGAAGTCAAATAATCCTATTTACAGATGGTCTATTTTCAACTGAATGTATTTCAGAGTTTAACTGAAATAGCAAATTAGTTGAGTAAACCAGAAGTCATGAAATGCCCCTAAAATGTATATGTAGAAAACAAGAAAAAGCTATTAACTATTGAAAAAAGTGGTTTTGAAACATTTTAAAAACAGTTTTCATGTGAGGTTGCATGTTACAAAGCAGAAATCTGTAATGAAAGAACAAATACTAACATGTTTACAAAGTTACTTATTATCTAAGTTCAAGTAGCATTTTATAAGATAAGCTACATTTAGATAAGCTTTAAAGCTACTACTTGCCAAAAAAAACACAGAATACGATTTCAGGGGATTTTTAGGTAAATTCCCAGAGTAAGTTTTTGCATCCAAAAGATTTGGAACTAAAGACCAAAATGAAAAATGACTAATTCTTAAAAAATCCCCCCTCATATTAAAGCAGGGTATTTTAGGTATTTTAACAACACCATAACAGTGAAACTCAAGTTGCAAGGCAACTCAGTATAAAACATCTGCATCAGTTAATGAAAAAAAAGCAGGAAGGATTTGACTATCAGAGGGGAGGATTTACTGGGTCTAACTTCAGGCACATGGTTTAGATGGACAGCTTCTCCAGCTTCCAGACTCAGAGACAAGTAGGAACCTCCAGAGGTGATTCAGAGCACCAAGGGTGCAATTGATGAGATGGATCGAGCCAACCGGCAGCGTGCAGCTGCCAAGAAGAACAATCTCCCCTCCTGCCTCTTGGCTCTGCCCTTTAGTCCCACATCTCTGGGACTGAACACAACAGAACAACCTCCCCCTGTCCCTTGAGGAACAGCCTCAGCAGATCAGGCCAGCACTTACTTTTTGCCAAAAAAAAAGGAGCTGCATGCATTTTTCAGCTTCCAACGGCCAGAATAGCAAAAAAAACCTTGAAAAATTTGCAAACCCTTGCAAGAAGTCTAAAGCAGAAATTGCCTTTTACAGTAAGATGATATTTGAAATACTACAAAGCCAAATACTTTCAGAGAAATGAGTTACTTACAAAGCTGCATTGCCCCAGTGACCAGCCACAGTTAAAGTCTCTGCTGTGGTTTACCCACCTTCTAACAAAAGCAGACACACACCTAAACTAACACAGCAAATGAAAATATCACCAGCATACAAGTTGATGATACTGTACACAGCAGATAACAAAGTCCTTAATAATGAAGGCTCAGTTTGACCCAGCCACAATTTCACATAATAACAATATTTTGTTATTATTACATACTGCATATATTAAGCCTAGTTTTAAAAAAGTAAGACCACTACTGTCTTACTCCTTTCTAACAGCTGACATACTTTTATTGCTTTTTTATACACACACACACATGCTCTCTCATCTACTCTGATTCAAAAGACCTGTAGAACAGTGAAGCGGCAAAACAGCTAAATTAGACCAATTTAATATTGTCCAGCCTCACCTAATAGAGAATGGCAATTGGAGTTCTGGTGGGGAAAAAAACCCCAAATTTATTTCCCTGTGCAAATAACAAAGCAGCAAGAATGATAGCTACCAGCTTTGCAGGGTGAATGATGCCCCAAAAGTATCAAAAAAAGACTGTCAAATCCTTATATTCAAATCATTGAATCACAGAATGGCCTGGGTTGACAGGGACCTTAAAGACCTGGTTCCAACCCCCCTGCTATGGACAGGGACACCTTGCACTAGACCAGGTTGCTCAGAGCTCCATCCAACCTGGCCCTGAACACTTCCAGGAATGGGGCACTCCAGACAACCTGTTCCAGTGCATCACCACCCTCACAATAAAGAATTTTTCCCTATGATCTAATCTAAATGTACTCTCTGTTTGAAACCACTTCCCCTCGCTCTGTCACTACATGCTCTTGTAAAAAGTCCCTCTCCCATCTTTCCTCTCACCTCCCTCCAGTTACTGTAAGGCCTAAATAAATAAAAAGCACAGAATGAAAAAAAGCAAAATGAGAAATGATAAGAGCATATATAATGGAATTAATCTGTTTCCACATTATGAAAAGTCACAAATCCATCCCCAGGAACTGATGCAGGCACAGGATTCACATCAAAATGCAAACACAAGCAGCTACTTTCATATCCTGTGATCTACTTCTATGAAGGTTGACAAATCTTTACATTACTTCACAGAAGTTCTGCCATTCTCAGCTTGGCCAGCTCACTTAATTTTCCTTTACGTTACTTTTACTACCACCATTTTTTATCCAAGTTCCCTCAATTAGTTATAAAGAAAACATATGAAAAGACTGTTGGAAATTCAACCTCTCTATCATCGATTTTGGAAGCTACGCAGTAAAAACCAGGGATGGGGCAGAGATAGCAGATGAAATCATGAGTACCTACAAGGACTATCAGTAAAGCTATTCCTTCCCAGAGCACCATTCACTGCATGAGGAAAGGGCTCTGCTGAAAATGATGGTGTCAGATAATATTATATTCCAATTTCTATAAACATAATAGGATAAACACAAAGATAAACTAATGCTGCACAAGCAACTGTACTAATCCTTTAATTTGGATGCACTCTCCCACAAGACTGTCAAAGAGAGATGCCATGTATTTTGGTGGTCACCTGCAACCACCCTAGAATTTGCAGAGAAGTCAGCTGGGGGCAGAAGTCACAAACATCCAGCCACAGGACACCACTGAGCTTCATGGTTAGGTAGTTCAGGAAGAGCCACCAAACAACAAAAACGGAACAGAAACTTTGAACAGGGAACAACGAGAGGCAGAGGCTGGAGAGAAGGTAGTGCTTCACTTTCATAATCTTCTCTTAACCGTAACTTGCTGATTCAGCCAAAAAGGAACCCTTCTGGGCAGGACACAACCGTGCAGATCAGCAATTGCCACTCACCAGCGAGCACCACGCTGCAAGGTTACACCTGAGCTTCCTCTGCTCCCTCCTTTGTGCCTCTGCTCCAGCCAAGGCACAGCAAACAGCACCACCAGACCGGGGTCATGGAAGCAGCATTTATCATGAAAACCTACACCTACATGAATCAAGCAGGCAGGACATCAATCTACTGCTTCAGATTAGCACCACGGGCTATTTCTAAATTCCACAATTCAAGTAAAATGGAGATCTTGGTCAAATTCACCACACAGCAAAACTCAGCATTTATCTTCCGCACAATCTAACATCCAGATGATACCAGAAAAATAGTTTTAAAAAGCTAATCAAATATTTACTCAATTTTGGGACATATTTTGCCATTTACCAGGTGTTTTGTATTTCTCAAAGGTCTTACAGCTATTTCTCAACAGAAATAATTCAAGAATTTGTAAACTACTCTTTTTATTCCCATAGGACATAAAAGAGAAATCATGGCATTAAGCAATCGAGAAAGCATGGCATTAATACTTCTTCCACAGAACATGTCAAAAATTAAAAAAAAATTTAAAAACCTCTAGGCAAAAGAATGCATACAATGTCCTAGTTTTAATCAAGAGTTCTTATTGCCTGTTCACGCAGTTACAAATTATCAAAAAATTGAGTTTGCTACATTATCTTACAATGAATATGTATTTTAAGCTGGCAAAAAAATAAATGTACTCTAAAATGCAAGGGTTAATTGCATTTATATTCATGGAGTTTTTAAAGTCTTAACTAGTGTTTTTCATCATAAGTCTTAGAACAAAATATTAGTATTTAAATCTCTTCCAATCAATTTATATAATATTTTTCATATGATGATCTGAACTCTCATCTGTACATTTTTCACAGAAAAGTGACATTAGTGACATCTAGTTACTCTAACAGAATAGCTAGAATCACTAACCAAAAATAGTTTATTTCTATTAGATCTCAGAGACATACTCAAAGATCTTATACTAAATTTATATATTGTAAAAAACAAGAACATAGATCTTGCCCTGACCAGCCTGAAGTGTAAATACATCAAGGAAGGATGAATAAATGTAACAGAAGTACAAACACAGCTGGGTATTTTTGTATAGAAGTGCACAACAGGAAGCAGACAGATGCTAAAACCACAAGTTACGTGTGACTGCTCAGAAGCATCACTGCTTGAATGAGGCACTAGAAGATGGCAATAGTGCAATCCCTGAAGATCTAGAGCACGAGGGGAAACACACAGAAACTGAGAAAACTTCACAAAGTGGGATGATGGTGACTTGCACACCATGGTAACAGGAAACAACCTCCACTACTGATAGGGAAAGCAGCAGCAGGGCGGTCGGGGCAAACACAGAGATGGCATCATTAGATAAAGTAACAACAACGGGTTTAGCTTTGGGAAAAGCTTTTTCATTTTCTGAGCTATCATTGCAGTAACTTCTGCAATATGGACAAGAGTTGCATTTGAGCTAATAGGTATAAAAAAACATCTTTGGCTTCCACATTGCCCAGACATGAACACTCAAAAGTGGAGCCATGCTGAACTGGGAAGCTGGGTCACAGGCCTGCACACTACTAGGGCAAGACAGTGGCATTATTCACCACATTATTCAGCAAATAAAAATGAGAGGAAGACCAGAATCAAGTCAAGTGTAATTAATGCACTTCTTGGTATATGAATTTCTAGCTCAAAAAAGGTCTAGACATAATTCAAACACAGTAGAAAACTCAGATTTTTCAGTGAAGGGAAGCTAGATAGATAGAAAGAACCCATTAGCAGCCTCAAGGGACTAGAAGTCATAAGCCAAGCATTTATGAAATGCATTTAGCTTTTGTTTGATTTCAGGTCTTTAGCATACACCTTATTCATTCGTATGCCAAGCCTTTTAAAATCATAAAGTCTGAAAACTGTTTTTCTAAAGACTTTTTTTCCCACCATATAATCTCTGATTGCCAGAAGCTAGGAGTTCATTTCAGAATTTTTTAGTTACCTAAATAGGGCCATCTAGTGCTATCTTTTTATCTATATGTCTACATTTCTCCCTATTTCACCCTCCTTCCCCGTTGATTTGAATTGAATTTTCAAAATACAAATGAATCTATTAAAGGGGGAAAGGTGTGTATGAATAAAGTTCCTACAACACACAACTTTTACACTAAACAGCTGCTAGTAGGAAAGAGTGACAGATTAGTGCCCTTTCAGAGGGAGAAGTGAGAAGACCCAAATCTTTAGCTAATTTGTTTAATCCTCACAGAGACAGAAGCTGACATCCTGGTGTACAGAGAGCACACGTGCAGTTCTGAGCTAAAGACTGAGCTGCTGTCTCATGTCCAGCCAACTATCCAAAAAAATGTAGGGATGAAAAGGCAAAGGAAAGGATGCTGTGATGTGGAAACTCCTAGACCATCCAAGAGAACAGGAACTGCCTGAATCAGAAGGTCTTAGTGACTTGAAAAAGTGCTCAACACTTCCATTCCCCACAAATCACGAGGTTTCCAAGCTCCATTGATTCTGTTACTAACAAAACTCCTCTGGTGTACATGTATGTATTTCACAGCTAATTGTAAAGGACAGGTCCTTATGTATCATGCTATGGGACCAAAACAAAATTCACAGACAAATCAAGTTTATGAGGTGCTTTATTTCCTCAGCAGCATGTCGTTATGTAATTTATACTAGACTCCATAAAGTTTACCAACATATGCATTTATGTATTTCAACATTTCACTCCTGATCAGGACTATTAACCTTCTGATTTAAAGGCTGCAGGACCCAGGACCATGAAACACAACAGAGCACACTGCAATGCTGCAATTACTCTGTGGCTCCTGTCCCAGCACATGCACAAAAAAGCAGTATAAATATCAAGATATGACACTAGCATATTTGCTTATCATTTCATTCTGGAGGCATTTTTTTAAAGACAGAAACAACATTTAAAGGCAAACTTAGGTAAAAATAAAAATCTTTAATCATGCTTTACAAACAATGAAATCAATATTCCTTAGTGTTTCCATAAAATTACACCAGTGCAGGAGAGAAAACAGTTTTTCAGAGCATGCAGCAGCTGCTGCAGCGTGCAGATGCACACTCAGACACCAGATACACAACAACAACACCAGAGCCTGGCCTGCACAGCCCATACACTGCCACGTGTTCATGGGCTCCCCCAGCATCAGCCCCTTGATGTGAAGTAGCCAGAACTCTTAATTATTACAATTGTCTAATTCCTTGAGGAAAGGATTGTCTCCATTATCTCACCAGCATCACTTCACCACTTTGCCAACAGCTCTCCAAAAGACAAGAACACTCCGCTCTTCCTCAGTCTTGACTATTCAATTTTTCCTGCCTACTGAGCAGCATTTGCTGCAATTTGTCACACAACCCCATTAAGTTTAATGGACTGCTCTGAATGAGAAACCATGGAACAGAGCAGAGCCCTGTTTAATCTCATGGTGCTCCCTGCAAAGCAAAACAATGTGACAGCACTGCACAAAATGAGTTTCTGAATAGATGATACACTTGGAAACCATATTTTTATGAAAACCCCCAACTTCACCACAGTGCTTACCACTTGTCAAAGAAGAAAATGTTTCAAGATAGTATTGGAAAAGACTATACTGACAGATTACTAGATTACATTAAAAGCCTTTATTTCATTATTACTGTGACCCCAAAAAGGACCTTTGTGACTTCAATTTTTAGCTAATGCTGAATTTAACAAAACAGTCTTTATCATGTGGCTAATAAGAACATGAACAACAAAATTTATGACTAATGACTCCCTAAATAAACAGTATGGTAGTGTAGCTATGTAAGTAGTCTTGGTAAAAATGCAGTGCATGATACTGAAGACACAAATGAATCATAAATTAATTTAATCCACTTTTATTATGTCCCATATAGAAGATAAAGGACATAAGACAAATGAGTTGCTCCATTTCTCAGGTTCTATTCTAGTCCTGACAAAACATTCAGGGCCAGCAAATTAAAAGGATGCAAAGCAACACTCCCAATTTTTTATCTTCTCTGCTGAAGACCATTCTGGACATTCAATTATTTGCACACTTTTCCACCCTACAACCAAAGGATAAATAATAATACCACATCTTAAAAATTCGGTTTCCATTTACATAAATGGATACATCCACCAACATTTTTACACCTGTGACTGATGTTTTTCACCTCTACCATTTAAATGCTGGCTACTGTTTCTTGCTACTGTTTTATTTTGTGCTTGACTGTTTTATTCTGTTTGCACCGACTTACAGAAGAACAAATAACTTTTTTTTTTTAATTTTGCTGACAGGGACAAATTTCTGACTGCCTCACAATGACTATTTCTGTCAGGTTGCTCATGCTTCTAGTTGCTTATCAGAAGACACAAATCTGTTCTTAGAAGTTATATTGATAGTTTTATTATGAAATCTGTACTACCTATGCAATATAAATCAGTAAAAAAAAGTAAGAAATATAAACTAATATATTGCTTTCCTCTCACTTTCCCTTTGGTAGCTCCCAACAAATGAGACAGAAAAGGAAAACACTTTACCACATACAGACTGAAAATTAATTAGGCTAGTTAAATTTGTATAGAAGTATATAGGCTTCTGATACAGGAAAATATTAATTAATATTTGGATTAATTAAATGGGCATAATTGTAATTAGAAAGGGCATAATGATTCTGATAGAAGTCATATGTATCACACTAATGACAACTTAGTATATAAGCTGACTGAAAAAATGCATGTAAATCTATATTTCCTGAATATGTGAAAAATGCTCAAATTTTAGGATATCAAACTAGCTGGACCAAATCTCACTCCACTGATATTTCAAAAAAATATACTCTATCTAGTACCAACAGATTTCTAATTCAAAAGAGAAAAAGTATTACAAGTCCAATTAATAAAATAATACCTTAGTAACTACTGGAAATATTAATGACATTTGAAAAAAGTAAATAAGCTACTGCAACTATTCTGTATGTATGTATATACACACCTCACATGGACAAAAAAATATCTAGGTCTTCAACAAGTGCATTTCTCACTACAAAATAAAGAAAAGTGGCAAAAAAACCACAAACCACCAGACAGACCTTCCTAAGAATGTGTCTGGTCCTACCTTGATTAAAGTAGTGCCAAACAACAGAGCAGGACTGCACCTCTGCAGTGTGTCCCATAAATGGACTTGCATGCCTATGGAAAGTCACCATACACATAAAGGCACCTACATTTAGCTTTACCAGTTTGCAGTTGGTTTTTTTTTACCTATACATCTTCATATTACCCACATCATTCTGCATGTTTTAACTGAATAGGTTACAAGTTACTTACAGAAGAATTCAGCTTATAGAACCACATTCCTCTAAACATGCTGATCCAACTTAATCACAGACACAAAACTACATCTAACTTCTTAGACATACATGGTTTCCTCAGTTTTAGCATATACACAGCCTTAGCACATCTGCCAAGATCCAGGGTGTGCTCCACCAAACATTCCTTTCTAGCTTGTTCATTTAAAATTGCAGAATCATATTGGCAGTCAAAGTGCCAGAGTTAAAGCAAAGCTCAGTTTTCACTGGCACATTGACCTACTTCTTTTATTTCTACAAAACTGCAGATACATAGAACTCTTATTTTTTAAAATGGACATTTAGACAATGTCATAGTCAAGTGACAGTCAAACAGGAACAAAAAAAACCAACCTATGAACTGCTTCTCAGTTAAACATTTTCTAAAATCTCACACACTGACCACCAGCATGCATCTGCTGATTTATATGGCTTTCCAACAGAGAAGCACAAAAAATCTGCTTCAAAATGTCTGTCACCAGTTCCAAAAGACCCAGGCCCCTGCTATCCTACTAACAAGATACACTTCTCCATTTGTTCACAATGAAATGAGGCTGATCTCAGAAAAGACAGTGGCTTGTATTGCCAAACACCTTTTTTTCCTCCTCTTTGACAAGCTACTTAATTCAACTCTGCCCTACTGTGACCAGCAGGAAAATTATGAAAACAAATCCTCCCCCCAACATATCATTAGTTTAATTTAAGACTGAAAATATTATTAGCACAGTAGTAGATTTATATACTTTCACCATGCTAAGCACAAGTAAATTTATTTGCATACATCCCCTGTGCATCTGAAATACCTTCAGGCTCCTTCTAAAAATAACCTGGCCCAGAACTGCCAACATAGCTGCCTCCTGGGAAACTACTGTCTTCCTGGAACACCTCTTTCACTATCCATATAATATTTTACCTAGACTCCTCTCTCTAGCAGTACATATACAGCAAGATGGCAACAATCTTTTTGGCAAGTCCTACAGCAGGAGCTTCCATCCACCAGACCCCAAGCTGTGCCTCTTAAGAACGATTGTACCAATCAGAGAACGTGTATTAAGCTGATAAAGTGGATAAACCAAAGTCTGAACTGCATTTTATTCTTGCCTGCAATATTATAATAAAAGTCAACAGTTTTGGTTAAGGAAATGATATCCACAAACAACAGAACGATATTCATAACTTTTTGTTGTTTGTTGTTCTATTTTATGAAATAAAATCACTTATTCAGAGAGACAAGTCCAGTCAAATGCAGCTGCAGGAGTAAGCTTAGACAAGCTTAGATTCAGTCCAAGTATTATTTTAATCCAAATAAAGGATTTATTTGTACTATTTTAGTATTTCTCAAGATGGATCTAATTTATTGGCTTGAATAAGTGTACCCAAGTAAACTATTACAGAAGACATTTTTTGTGACTGCGACAAAAGCTTTGTATTAAAATGTAAAACAGTATAAAGTTACAATGGTAAGTTATTAACAAATGCTTGCAATCTTAGAAGTTACATGAAGTGCAGTAACTCACATTATAAAAAAGAAGTAAAACCACCAATCACATCCTAAATGCCAGTACTGATGTTAGTGATTTCTTTCAAAATATGTAACTGTACTCTTCATATTGGTCACTGGGGCTTCTGACGAGAAATCTGTGCACGCAAGACAAGACACTCATTCTCAACAGAGCAGCTCCATCTTTTGGAGGTTTTAAATGGCAGCTCTCATTTCAAGTTTATGACGCCAATAAATATGAGGTCCTAAAATTAACAACCTTCAAGGCAATACTAAAGTCTTCTAAAGGTCTATTTGAGAGATAAAAACTCTTCTGTATGTATGAGGCCTGATACTACTCACAGCAATAAAAATACTTTACAAAGTAACACTTTTTATTCACTTCCAAAGCACTCACTCTAGATTATCAGTAACATTTTTATCAAACAATTACCTCAAGCATACACAAAAATAATGCTAATTATTAACAACTGCTAACTGGGCTCCTTTGCTCTTATATTCATAAGAGATTCAGGCACAGATCTTCAGTTTTTTAGGTGCTGCAGATGATTTTAATTAGATAGAAAAAACCTTTCAGGATCTGAGTTATATCATTTCCATTCAAATTATTTAAGCTTGAAACAATCTTTCAAAGAAATCTATTCTCCTAAATAACCTGACAACTCACTTGGTTTACAGGCCTGCACACAACAACCCACCATGCCTGTGCAATATGCAATAAATTCTGATTATCTACAGTAAACTCAAAAATCTCATTTTACTACACCTGTAATTTATTCACTTTATAGGTTGGTAGTGTATATGTGTGCATATACATAAAAATATATATCTCACCTCAACACTGAAACATATAAGACAACACATCAACATAAACACACAGAGGAACATAAACATCACTACAGTAAGCATTCTGGTGGGAAAAAAACTTACATGAAAAAAATTCCTAGTTTAACGAGATCTTTGTTCTACTCTGAAAAATCCTGCTCCTCTGTAAAATTCCATGGGTTCTTTTGCATAACAGTGTCTTCATACCAGGAAGAAATCTGAATAAAACCAAAGGCAATCTACTTACTTCCTACTGAAAGACACACCTTCAGAAGAACAGGTTACTGCTTGAAGGCTTTAAGATTCTTTTATTGTAATAAGAGTAACACAAAGGACTGAAAGAAGGGAATTCTGTCTATTGAAGCTCTTACAAAGCCCATATTTTCACGGTGTCTCAGAATTTCTCCTCTTACTGCTATACCCTTACAAGTTCAAAGAACAAGCAATAGAAGTCTAAAAAGTATGGCCTACAAGAGACAATGAAGAAAATGGAAGGCTTTAATCCAGGAAAAAGGTAACTGAGGAAGAAACATTGAAAGCCTTCTAATTGCAGTTAAAAGACAAGAGGGCAGCTCACATTCACACCTGCTGAGGACACCACAAATAATACCTACTAAACCAAAGACACTCGGGTTGGGTAGATACAAAATGACCATGAAGTTCTCCAGAATCTCCTTCCAGAGCACTCCAGGTCTTTCACAGGCCAAAGGACTTTTCAGCCCTGCCTCTCAGCAGCATCAGGACCAGATAACTTGGCTCTGGCTTCTTTTCTCCCAGCCTGTCTGAAACTCTGTATCAGGCATGAAGAAAACCTTCCAAGAGGAAGGCCAGTTATTCTTCTCCTCACAGAATGTGCGACCTCTGCTATTATTTTCAGTTACTAAGCTTGGCAGAGAGCTATTTGATCTGCTTTGAAGTGTGAAGGAACAAGAGGACCTGTCAAAGTCCATGCCCAATCCACTTTTCTGTTTCCTTTACTTTTAAGGAGGAACAATGTCCTCTTTTTGACTACTGACTCTCAGCTTTAAGCACCTCGATCTTGCCTTTGTCCTTTCTTTATAAGTCTTTCCAAATCCACAGAATCTAGGAATAAATTAGGCTGGGAAAGAACTCTGGGATCATCAAGCTCAACCTGTGACCAAACACCACCACGGTAACTAGACTAAGCCTTTCCTTTACAGACCTGCAGGGACGGTGACTCCATCACCACCCTCGACAGCACATTTCAATGTCTAACCAGCCTTGCTGTGAAGAACTTCTTCCTAATGTCCAACCTAATCCTCCCCTGGTGCAACTTAAGACTCTGTCCTCTCCTCCTGACTCACTGCAAAGATCAGCCAGCAGCATCTGTTGCCCAAAATTCCTGCTTTCAACATCACACAGAACTCCTCAGGCACGCACCGCCCCATGCCACAGCTGGAATTACCAAACCCAGAGGGAGGACGGCCGTGGCCAGGCCCGAATCCTAAAACGCGGGGCCTGGTGAATCTCGCTCAGCTGCTCGGGGCAGGGAAGGAGCAGGAGGAGCCCCGGGGGAGCCCCCTCTGTCCCGGGGCAGGGCCCGGCCACCGCGGCACGCCCGGGATGCGCCCCCGGCCCGGCCCGCCCGGGGCCACGGCGGCTCCTCACCTCCAGCTTGTGGTTGATCTGGGACACGGTCTGAGCCTTGTGGCACAGCTGGGCGAAGCACGAGCTCAGGCTCGTCATCTTCTGCCGCCCCTCGTACGTGATGTCGGCCTGGTCGGGGTCGATCTCGCCCAGCAGCAGGTCCACGTCCACGAACGCCTTGTCGAACTCCTTCTCCAGCACCTCCAGCCAGCGGAACATGGACACTCCGCCGCCCGCCGCCGCCGCCGAGGCCGGGCCGGCCGCGCCCGGGCCGCAGGGACCACCGCCCGCCGCCGACATGCTGCCGCCCGCTCCCCTCACAGCGCTGCTCGCCCGCTGCCGATCCCGCTCCCGCCGCCGCTGCCGCCGGACGCGCCCCCAGCCCCGCTCCCGGGGCAGCCACGCAGGGAGCGCGGGCACGCGCGTGCGCGCCGGCCGCGGGGCCGCCTGCTGGTGTGGCAGGCAGCGCCGGCCGAGCGCCGAGCCACCGAGCGGCCCCACCGCGCCGGCAGGGGGCGCTGCGGGCCCGCACGGGCCGGACATGAGGGCAGGGAGGCTCGGACTGGCCTCCGAGGGGGTCAGGGGATTGTCCCCGAGTCCTTCCCGTGGCTCCCAGTGTCCCCTCCGTGTCCCCCCGTATCCCCTCCGTGTCCCCTCCGTGTCCCCATGTCCTTCCTGCGTCCCCGTCCCGGACACTGGGAGCGTCCTCGGGCATATTATTGTAATTATGGCCAGTTTTATATTGACATATAGTCCATACAGAGCTAGGCTAAGTTGATACGCAGTAAAGAAAAGGAATATGTACATAGTAAAGAAAAGGAATGCGGACCTTGCCCTGAACAACGTAAATTTACGATGTAAATACATCAAGGAAGGGATGAATAAATGTAACACAGAAGTACAATTACAGAGGTATCTGTGCATAGAAGTGGCCTACAGGAAGAGACAGATGCCATGCTAAAGCCACAGATTCGCTCAGAAGCATCACTGCTTGAATGAGGCACTAGAAGATGGCAATATTCTAAGATCTAAAGAAGGGAAACACATAGAAACTGAGAAAACTTCACAAAGTGGGATGATGGTGACTTGCACACCATGGTGACAGGAAACAACCTCCACTACTGATAGGGAAAGCAGCAGCAGGGCGGTCGGGGCAAACACAGAGATGGCATCATTAGATAAAGTAACAACAACGGGTTTAGCTTTGGGAAAAGCTTTTTCATTTTCTGAGCTATCATTGCAGTAACTTCTGCAATATGGACAAGAGTTGCATTTGAGCAAACAGATACAAAAGTCATTTATGGCTTCCACATTGCCCAGACATGAACACTCAAAAGTGGAGCCATGCTGAACTGGCAAGCTGGGTCATTTTGGAGTATATATGGTCATTTTTATATATAATGGAAGGGGAAAGAGTATTCACCAAGGTGCTCAGCATCTGCAAACCACACAGCAGGATTTGCAGTGACACATCCATTGCTTGTGCTCAGAAAAGATGTAAGTTTGGAAGTATTGTATGAAATCACAGAACCACAGAACATAAAGGGTTGGAAGGGACCATCTAGCTCTAACTCTCCTGCCATGTGCAGGGACAGCTCCCACTAAAACAGGTTGCTCGAGGTCTTATCCAGCCTGGCCTTTGAGCACTGCCAGGCATGGGGCAGGCACAGCTTCTCTGGGCAACATGTCCCAGTGTCTCACCAAACACAGAGTAAAGAATTCCATCTTAATATCTAACCTTGTCCCAAATGGACTGCTGCCAGCACCATTGCATCTCTAGAAGCACCAATGAATTGTAGGATGAACCATATAAAATGTATTTGCTTTTTTTAAGCTCATGCTGGTTCTGAGAATGATAGCAAATTTTAGGGCGTAAGCACATGGGTGCTTTCTCCAAGGCACTCTCCTTGGTTACAGCTCATCTCCTTTGAAATGCTGCAACTCTGATGTTGATTTCAGTGGGAGCTTTATTACATTTATTTCTCTTGTGCAGAACACATGCAGGTTGTTTTTATTGCACTGAAGCTGTAATTCCACCTCAAAAGAGAGAACGGATCATTTCAGCGCAGACCAGGACCCTAATCCTGCTTACCCAAACTACTCTGCCAGCACCAGAGAGGGGGAGCACAGGGACCCTCCAGCCAGCAGAGGAAATGCCAAGATAATGATGGGGGCACCAGCACCCCTCACACACAGCCCTGGGGCTAAAGGGCATCCCGGGGTGAGCTTGTTCCCTTTCTCCACTTTGCATAAATAATTGATTGGAACACAGATTGACAGAAAGATACCACTTTACAGCTCAGTGCTTAGACCAGTCACCTGGAATGCAAAGAGATATGTCAGAGCAGGAAGGAATTGTACTTCCATCAATCTGTGCTTTCAGAAGAGCTTGATAAAAGCAAACTTCACCACTACCAGTAGATATCACATTTCCTCTGGGACCTGCTATTGTAGGCTTGACAAGGAGCTGACAGAGTGTTGTTACAAACCTGTTCGCTTGCCCTTTACCCTTTTTTGTGGTTTCACCACAGCCCTGTGCATCCACTCACTCACTGCCCCACCAGCAGGACTGGGGACAGAATCAGGAGGGTAAAAGGCAGAGAGCTTGTGGGTTCAGACAAAGACAGTTTAATAGGGAGAGTAAAAGCCGAGTAAGCCACCAAAAAGCAATTCACTGTTTCCCATGGACAGGCAGGTGTTCAGCCATGTCCAGAAAAGCAGGGCCCCATCATATATAATAGTTACTTGGGAAGCCAAACACCATCATCCAAACATCCCCCACTTTCTCCTTCTTCCCCCCACTTTACATACTGAGCATGATGTCATATGGTTGGGAATATCCCTTTAATCAGTTGGGGTCAGCTGTCCTGGTTGTGTCTCCTCCCAACATCCCATGTATTCCCAACTTTCCTTGCCAGCATGGCAGTACAAAAAACACAGAAGGCCTTGGCTATGTTTAAGCCCTACTCAGCAATAACAAAACTACCTCTGCATTATCAACTCTGTGTTCAGCACAAATCCAAAATACAGCCCCACACTAACCACTGTGAAGAAAACTACCCCAGAAAAAACCAGTGCACCACTCAAATTGTCTGCACTGCAACTGAAGGCAGGTAGTAACCAATTGGGCAACTAATGGGGGATTCTCTTACTGTTAAGCCCGTCCATGGTGGAAACAAAAGCTACAGATGCCTTTACATACACCTACAGAAAACATTCTGGCTTTGTAAATCAGTGTATTCAGAATAGGAGCTGAGAAAAGGCTGTAAGTGCTTTGGAGGGAGTCCAGCTGCACAGAGCATTTGCCTGACCTTCATCCTGATTTTCATTCTTCACAGTTGTATAAACATCTTTTTTGCACAACAGCATCCAACAGAAAATCAAAGTATTTGCTGGCTCAAAAGCCAAACTAGTTTTATTGTTTAAATTATTTCAGCCACACAAGAGAATTAATTATTTCAGGACCATCAGTTTTTATGTTTGCTTCGACTTTGGGTCTGGTACTGCACTGGAGAAGTACCTATAGAAATCTGTTACATTCTTTGCCTTTTTTAATGGAACAGTAATGTATCACTTAGCCAAAAATTGGCAGTTTCTGCTCATATATCTCTATCCTTCATGTGAACAGTATCTCCCCATCTGGACAGAGAAGTTTCCCATAGTTACTATGTAACATATCTATAGCAAATACTGTCTTCAAAAACTTTGACATGTAATTTACGTATGACTGCTTCTTTTTAAAGAATCACTTATTCTTAGATTTTTAGTGTCCTTTTCCTTTAGCTCAGGGGTAAGTCCCACTCTATCTTTAATTGTCTTTATCTACAGTGGTATCAGAGCTGTGCGGTCATTACTTTTAATTCTTTCATCCCTTATCAGCATGTCCTTACATTT
Organism: Zonotrichia albicollis; assembly: GCF_047830755.1. Classification (NCBI taxonomy): domain Eukaryota; kingdom Metazoa; phylum Chordata; class Aves; order Passeriformes; family Passerellidae; genus Zonotrichia; species Zonotrichia albicollis. The sequence continues at coordinate 76,515,536 of NC_133821.1, read as the reverse complement.
CACCACTCAAACAAGGTTTTGTCTCTACTTATTCCACTCAGAGATTAGCTTCTCAAATAAAATCCTTTTAGAAGCTTACCTGCAGCATAGTATCTGTCTAATACATGCTGGCTTATGGATAAATGAGAAGAAATGCTTAAAGAAACATTTTTTAAAAATCAGTAAATGTAGCTATCATTAGCTATTTATATTCCTCACTAGAAATACTGTGTAAAAGAGAGGTTGAAAGTAAAAGCAAGTATCACTTGCTTTTAAGGGTAAATGCACAAATAATTTAGTTATCTCAAAACTATGCTTGCAGGTCCCCTAGAAAATTCTGATCAATTCCAGTTACTCTTGAAATGTCTCCCAAAATCCCCATGAGCAACCATAGCTCTGTTCTGTAAGGAAGCTGTGCAGTAATTATGGAATTGAACCTAAGAAAGGTTAGTAGTTTTGGTCTTCAATTAGATTAAATCAATTTAGAGTAAACTATAGCATACTACACACTGATAACATCAACAAAGTAATTGACTCAGCAGTAGTCTGTCAGCTGGTCCAGTAGTAAGAATCCTTTCTACAAGGAGTATTTCTAACAATCATAGAGTTGAAGCAAGTTATATGTCAAGAAGAATTTGGATTTGCTGCCTTTAATGTCAGAGATTTCATCAAAAGCTTTGTGATCTGCTCCTTTGACCTTATCTATGGAGTGATAGAGCTGGTGAAGCTAATCACCAGTTAATTTCTCCACATATAATTTATGTACATAATTTCAGTTATTTTAGACAACGTAGAGAGAACGTGAGATCTCCTTATTACACTGCTATTAAGTACATTTAAGTACAAATGGTCCTTCATAAATTAAAACCTGCATACTTTAACTGATTACTGGAGTACCTAATTAATCATCTGAAAACTTGCTTCGAGCTTTAAGAGTAAATGACCTTAAGCGTGAGGAGGACATATTTTCAGATAACAAAAACAAAAAATCCAAAGTAATATCTGAATCAAAATTTAAAAATAAATTTCTTGGATCGACATCTCCAATGCTGTAGATTTGCTATCTAGTGTCCATGCCTAGACTGGGAAAGTGTTGTGTGAGATACAATGCAAACCTTTGGTTAGCCCCAGGCCCTGCACAAAGAATTTACAATATAAACATGTGTGTTTGCACATGAGGGTCAGTCCACCCTCTGTAATTGCAGCTGCCCAGCTGTGCGTGCCAGGCTGCAGCGCCTGCACATGTCAAGGACACCTTCTGTGTGGTTTGTGCTGAAGCATCTTGCGTGGCTGCATTGCCTGGGCGGCTGTGCAGTCACAGGTGGGAGCACCAAAGGGGAAATGGAGAGAAAACAGGCAATATCTAACAGAATCAAAGGATGGGGGAAAACCAGAGATGGTAAAGCAGGAAAAGGAGTTAAGAGAGGATGATTAGAATGTGCCTGTCTAAAGCACACTCCTTTCTGAAAGAGAGGAGGGAGTTGTCCATTTGTACTGATACTTGAACAGCCATACATTTTTGGTTGTCATTACAGAAAATTTTTGCTGACAAACCCCAGAGATTCTGGTTTTTATATTTTAGGTGATTCCTGCCTTCAGGCCTAGCTAGTTCATAGTTGGCTGCATTTTACAGTCCATGGGTGCAACAGTTTACTAATGACTATTCTGAATACCCACTCCCTATTGCTCTCACAGGTCACATTTCAGACCAGCTTTTCTTTTTTAGAGTGCTATTGTGATCTTAGTCTCATGCTTCTTTCTATGTAAACACTTAAGCTTAGCTATTTTCATTCTGAATTTTTGTTTTGTTTTAACAAATGAATGAAAGACATGCCAAAACTATTCGGCTTTACAGCATGCAAGAATGAAACCCTCTTTCTATGCACACAGTGTGTATAATTTAAAAATTGCTGTTTCAGAGTCCTGTGCCTTGCAGTTTGAACAGCAGACAATTTTTACAGTTTAAGCTCCATTCTGATTCTGTTGGATATTCAGTTATGAGCAGGCTGCTTTAAAAGCTAAAGATATTCACAGGAAATGGAAGGGCCAGAACTAACTTACTCCCTACAGGACTAGCAAAGTTCCATTGATTTTTCAGTTCCCTTATTGACTGGATAATCCTTCCCTTCTACTTTACTTTAAGATGGTACTGCACAAGGCACGGTCTCACATACATTAATTACAGATTTTATATAACTGTTCACATACAAAAGACCTCTGTGTTTAATTCTAGGCTGAAAACAGACTCAGCCATCAGATCTACCCTCTTTACTTCCCCCCTCTTCATTCCTTTTTGGAAATTACTTGAAATGTCATTAATAGACAACTGTCATTATACCATAGCCTAATCTCTCGTTTCATGGGCAGAGCACTCCGTGGCTCAATTAATGAAAACCATTCCTCCATCAAGTGAATGCCATTGCCTACAATACTTTGAAGGGCAGTTGCAGCATCATTAGTGGCATATGTGTATGAAATTATGTAAATTGACCTCCTCCAGGAGGGCTGTTTTTTGTGGGGTGCCTGCCCCACATGCATCTGATCTGGGCTAGAATCCCTTAGTACTCATAAAACTGGCAATGAGTAAAACTCCTCAATATGTGAATTTCCATTTAACAAAATTTCATTCCTTTCAATCTGTTTCACCGTGCTAGCTCCTCTGGAATGCAAATGTGCCCTGGACAAGCGAAATGCGAGAAATTCCTGAGGGGTCTTCGTCTGCATCTCCTCTATATTGCCAGCATGAAGGAAGAAAAAGAAACCTACCTTTTTGTGTGGAAGAAAAATCTGCTTTAACTCATCCAGCAGCTGTTGCCAGTGTATGAAGATGACCTTGCCTGGAGTTAGAACACACCTTCTCTATATACTATGAAGATGGATAAAAATAGTTCCACAAAATTCTTGGCTTATGAAAATTGAGATACCTTTTTTTTTTCCAGACAGGTCTCTGATTGTTTTTGTGAAACTCTGCTTTGTAGGATTAAAACACAAAATAACTCTTTATAAATTTATAACCTATATATTAATTAGGTCTTAATAATTGGCCTAGAATCCATTTGCTGACATTCTTGATTCAGTGTAACCCTCTGAGGCTCTTTGTTTAGGAAACATTTCTGTAAAACATTTCAGGACATTTCAACAGATGATTAAGAGACTCATAACATTTTGAAAAACAATGTTATGATTGTTTCCCTTAGCAGCCTGATCCACTCTGAAGAGAAGTGCTTGATTGGAGGTAACCTTTGCAGCAGACAAATGCCATTTGCTGTCCCTATGAAAAACTGGTCCAAATCCAAATTAAAAAACTCCAGCAAAAAATAATTATAAATTCACATGTACTCAGTGGCAGGCACTTGATAGCATATGGCACCTGAATGTGCCAGGGATTCTTTAGAGCATACACCATCACTTAGCAGTTCCTACTTGCCAAACTGCTTCTGCTTGTGACATCCCTGAGGGATCACGCTCCTGTCTGTGCCCTGTGCAAGCCCTGAGCTGCACTTTCGCTGCAATTTTTCTTTCCCATAGGCAAGGGACACCCCAACTGCAAGAGTTCAGCTTCTCAATGTCTTTTGTGATAAGACAGCGTCTTCCTTTGCATGGTCTGTGCCATCAGGTACATTACAAGGGATATATATGCCTGTGGGTTTGTGGGCTTTCTTCAGACATTTCTAAGCATGCCATAACAAGAGTTTTGCAGGTTCAGTCTTCCGATTTTAATGTCATTTTACTTTTATGTCATTTTCTAAATCTTAGGTTATAAAGTTATGCCTTGACCTGAATATGTGTGCTTTTGTCAAACCTCTGACTTTGGTGAAGAAAGAAAAGGCCCATACACCAGTACTGCTAAAATATTGTATGAGGAAGGGTTTGTACAAAAATAGCATATTTTTCTTTGGCTAACCGATATATTTGGAAAAAAACTACCAAACTTTACAGTCCTTTATGAGCCCTACTTCAGATTTGAAATAAAAGCAGCAATCCTGAAAGATGTAATTTCCAGCAACTCAAGCTTGTGCTTTATGCAAATTTGTCCAATATATTCAATCAATGTCCTTATTAGCTACCAACAAGACAATGTCTTATACAGACTTGGGCTTTTTCAGGTTTTGATCTGAAGTGCTTACCTTTGGTTAAAGCACACAGTGTAGGATGTGCCTGGGACTTCTCACAGGGGCAGGTTCGGGTGCAATTGCTCATTCCTTCTAACACAGAAGTGATGGAGTGCTACATCATGCCTTTAGTCCTGCAAAAGCTGGGGAGAGTTTGCATAAAAACTGCTGGCAGGAAATGGCCACAGTGATTCATCTTCCTAATAGTGTGCTGTAGGCTGGGCTGACTCACGGGCCAGCAGTGCTACGTCCCATACAGATTCTGAAATGTTTATAAACCTTTTGGGGGGGGGGAGGTTCATTTTGGTTTGGTTTTTTGTTTTGTTTTGGTGTGGTTTTGTTTGTTTGTTTTGGTTTGGTTTTGGTTTTGTTTTTTTTTTTTTTTTTCTTGTTTTTTAATTATTGCATAGCCCACAACTTCCTTCTAAGCTTATGCTCATACAGTTTTGGGACTCTTTGTTCTGCTGCCATGAGGTCTCCTAAAGTCAATAAATGCCTGCAGGTCATAATTTTATGCAAAAGCAAAGTCATCAGCTCTGGTGTGAAAATTTGTACAAAAAAGGTTTAATAGGACATCATCTTTTATAGCTATTGCTTTAAATTACCTAGCTGACAAAAGCAGACATATATGAGAAATTAATGGATATATAACATCATTCTTCATTAGATCATTGTTGTAAATATAATGGAAATGAACTATTAAACCAATAACGTTTCCTTTCATTAGTTTGAAAAGACCAAGGATAGAGACATTTCACAAAAATGTCAAGAATATTGCACCTTACTATGGTGCAATCACCTTGGAACCACAGCTGGGAATTCTGACAGCAGCTGATTGACATAAAATATACAAAATAGGGAAGGATGCAATCTGTGACTCTTACAGGGATTTGCAGAGTGACTGCAGTACTCTAGAGGTCTCAAAACCAAACCATGGGGTTGGATCTTTCTTTCTTTTGACCCTCCATGAGCAGAAAGCAGTTGGTTTTGATGACATTTTTAAGCAAGAGAAATTCCTACATAGGATGCTGAGCATTAGAATGTAAACCCAAATCAGTGGAAAGATGGAATCAAAGAAATATACCACAAGTAGCTGTCAGTATGCAGAAAGGATATACACTCTGGTCTGAATACTTAGACTCTTGTAGGGGAAAAAAGAAGTCAAAGCCACAAGCCAAGTATCAAACCCTAGACTGAGATACATTAAAACACTTCTTTTAATGCACAGCTGCTAAAGCAGCCCACTCACTCATTTTTGCTCGAGTGATCACTATGGCATAAGTCAGGCAGTATTTTTCTGCATAGCTTGTTAAACATGCCAATTTCACAGGCTGCTTTTGGAAAAGGTTTCTGCTCTTGTTGCTTGGTTTAGCAGATGCTGGCTTGCAGTTCTGCACTCACAATATAAAGGATTGAGGAGACAGAAGGCTCTTCAGGAAGGAATATGGCAATTGTCCAGTGTAAGCCCAGCTGCATCCAAAAGGCATTCCCATCAAGGACTGCTATCCATTTGTCAAATCAACTTGACATTATCTGCTTGGAAAAATAACTAGCCTAGTCTGCATTTAAGGAATAGGATTACCTGCTTCTCAAGATATGATGGAGAGGATGGAGGCAAGCAGGTAACAGTGCAAAGCAGATCAGTGTGATAAGATACAAAGGTTTCACACCAGTTCGTATATTATAAACTGCTTGAGTGCAAAGGAAAATGATCACAACCAAACCCTTCAAAACTTCACATCTCCAGCTGGCACAGCTAACAGATATGTCAGAGAAGCACTAATAAGCACAGAGAAAACTCTAGGGGAAATCTTTCTGTTCTCCATCTGTCATGGAGTAAATAGGTCTTATTGATTATCTACCACTTGATGTATACTAAATGCTTTCAAACATTTCCCATTTATAATTTTCAAATACAAGAATAATTAAATTTTGATTTATGGGAATTGCACAAGAAGATGTGATTTTTTTTGTCCAGTCAGCAGCACTCAGCTGTAGCACAGATATTAAGAAAACTAATAGAATGTTTTAGCTTTAAAATAGTAGCAGCCTGAGTTTTGAGGTTTTGGGTGGTGGTCTGAATAATGCAAGAGGAAGAGCAAAAAAGCTTCAGTGTTGGCTGTAGTTGTGTTTTTACTGTTTCTAATACTGGGTCACAGAAGATACAAAGGTTTTACAGCCCCACTATAAAACAGCTCTTTATCTTTTCTCCACTAATTCCGTGGTGTCACATTTAACAAAACTAGGAAACTGAAGATAATATGGATGTTTGCAGATTAGCTGCCAGGTAATAAATAACACTAATTTCACATACCTACAAATGTAAAGGCACCTTATCACTGTTTAAGTTTCTCGCTCTTTGTAATGCCTGCCAACATTTTAACCCAGGCAAATTACAGTATTGTTTTTGCTGTTTTTTCACTGGGATAAAATACACAGTCATAATATCCTTTTATCAGATTTCATGGTATAAAAGGGCTTTGGTGCTTAATTCAAGCTGTATATTGCTGAGGCAATTCCAGAGTTCCTGTTTGGGAAGATGTACTTGTCTTGCCTTTTAGTTGCCTTGTCTTTTCACAGTGCCCTAAGTACCACTTGCCCGAGAAGATGCAGCTGTGACCCTGCCCAGTCAGTGCAATGCTACAGGGCTACAGAGATCCCCAGAGAAATTCCTCTTACCACCAGGAGACTCTACATCAGCCACAGCAAAATTAAGCAACTCCAGGTAAGAAAATCCAGAAAAAATACTTTTTGTAGTGCACTGTAACTGAAAATTGGACTTCCCAGATGGTGGTGGCATCTAGTGAGGAGAGAATCTTATTCTATGTTGTAAAAACCGATGAAGTGCTGCCAGATCTGGTTTTATTTTTACTTACTCTTTAAGGATATGTAAATATATTCCTGTAGTGTTTTCATGTTCCTGCAGTCTCCAAGCACACAGTTCACACTGTCAAAATTATATCTTGTATGAAACTAAAAAAAAAATAGTATTTTACAACTAGCAGCCAAAGGTTGACTTGTTTTATATATGGTCAAATAACTATTGACTTTCAGAGTAATTTTTTAACCTGTTAAAAGCTTTTTCTATTTTTGGTACAATATAATACTTTTTCACAGTAAAATGAAAGGGTTTATGTCATTAGAACAATTTCCCTAATGAATGAAATTGAAGCTCTTTTTTTCCCTCTCGAGCTGCAAGTGTCAGGTACAACTGCTATTAGAAATGGCAGAGGAAGTAAGTTTGAGACTAAGGCACAGCATGAGATGTTTTTAAAAGCAAGGCCAGGGCCTATCTAATAACCCACATAAGTGAGAGCAGCTTCTTACCAAAGCTGCCAGCTCTTTGTGCTATTGAAAAAGTTTATTCTGGGTTTCTTGAGGCACCACTGGTTCGCTTTATTAAAGGCATCAGCTTATGCTCATCTTGCACTGCACTCTGGAATGGTGCTTCTTTGTTTCCTATCCTGGAATAAATATCTTTATTTAATAAATTCACCTTGTATAGATAGACACAAGGGAAATATAACCACCTGTATTACACATGCTTGCTGTGTATCAATTTGCTACAAATAATAAGAAATGTGCAATTCAAATGAGATATATTTTCTCTTACAAAAATTTAACTGCTCTGAAATGCATCTTTGATTTTGCCCTCAGGACCAAACGGAAATAGGCTGGAAGGCAGCTTAGAGCACCATCCAGAATGCCTGTTGCCCACTGAGAAATAGTGATTGTACAGTTTTCCTCTAGGAAAGTTTATTCTTTTAGCTGCTACTAATACCTCTGGTTTTTTTGTTTTATCTCACACACCCACAAGAGTCAAACATTGGTGTGATTTAGCTATACTCGGGGTAAACAAAAGGTTTGTGAAATGAATTCAGTATTAGGAAATACATCTTCTGTGCAAACTCTTCTCTCCTCCTCCCCATTATTTTCTTTCCAAGATAAGTAGGAAAAGCCATTATCTGTTTCTTAGGCTAGTTGTCCCTACCTGTCAGCAACTCCTCAGTTACAAGTGAAGTGGCCTTAGGTTCTGACTAGAGCAAAAGACAAGTGTCATAAAGCATTTAAATGTTGGATATAAGTGAATGAAGTGGTGAGATGAATGTTTTATGGCCAATGAAAACAAATGGTGTGTGAAACCATCTAAGAAGAGAGTTTTTTCACTTTGTACATTAATTCCACTGGCTATGAGTCTGCCTGACTGCTGCTACTGACTGCACTGAAAGGAAAAAGTCCTTTCACACTACATCCTTGTAGTTATGTAGGCTGTTTCCTTGAGATTATACTGGCACTTTGGATCTATGTTTTTCTTTTTTTTTTCCCATGCAACAAATTATACTTCTGAGGTCTTGACATGATAAATACCTATGCTTAATTTCACACAGCTGAGCAATTCCCCTGGCACATATTATAGTGCTTAGGGAAACATTCCTGCTTGTAAAGTACCTGTCTGCAAGCACTGAAATAACTCTATAGGATTTTAGGGTTTTGGTGTATGATTTTTGTTCATTTGGCTGGAATGATTTGGGTGTTTTCATTTTTTTGGTTTAAAAAATTCCTTTTTTTACCTATTCATAGAGAAAATAACATTCTTTCCTAAAGAAATTGAATGGAAGCCTAGAGTTCCCACAGCTGACCTCCAAGAGACTTTTATATCCAAGCATTCACAAATATTATGGTTTGGCAATTAGCTGCCTCAGAAGAATAAAAAAATATTGTTTCAATTACTTTTGCATCTTAATTTGCATTGATTATTATTACAGTTGTGAAGAAATAGTATTGTAAAAAAGAATATATGTTTGCATGCTAAATCCATTATGTAAAAAAAAACCCAAGAAAAATAGTCGATTTTTTGTTTGTTTTTTTTTTGCCCTAGTCAATTTTGTATTTGTTCTGACAGGGCTCATCAGTGTTAAAAACAGTGGCTGGCACTTTTTCTTTTGGTAATTTTACAGCCTGGGGTTTGTTATAAAAAAGAGTTAATAATATCAAAACCAGATTAATTTTAGCATCTTTTTTCAATATTTTCTGCTTCCTCCTTGACTTGAAGATCAAGTATAACCTTTTAACTCTTAATTTAAAATTTAGTTTATATTTTACTATATTAATAAATGGGGGTTTATCTGCTAAAAGAAAATTATCTACCTTGCTTAGAGAATAGAGAACTGTTTTAAAAAAGCTGCTTATAACATATCCCAGATCACAGCAACTCAAAAGCCAAAAAAAAGTAATTAAAACATCAAATTCCTCAAAATGTTTGTATTAAATAACAGCATTTAGATCCACTTTCAGGAGATCAAGGTTTTAAAATATAAAGCTATAATAGTATAATTTTACAGACAATCCAGTTAGAGAATAAAACACTGTTTCCTAGCAAAAAAAGATCTGGTGGGCTTTTAAATATGTTTTGATTTGTATTAGAAAGACTGGGTGGTTTATAAGAGCATGGATAAATATTTGTCTCAAAACAGCATGGTCACAAAGCTTAGCAATGCATACCAAATAGGTGGAAAATAGAAATTATAATAATCCACATTAAGAAGCCTAACATCATTACAGAGCAAATGTCTGAACATTAACCTTCACGTAGCTCTCTGTCACTTAATAAGATGAAAATTAAGCCTCTCAGAGACATACAGAAATCAACTGAGGAAAAGCAGAAAACATTGCTTTTGTACTTTTCTAGGAGAAAATGTGTTGAATTGTGAAGGTTCATAATTGGTTCAATTTCCATAAGATGGTTTTATAATTACATGTGATTATGTTTTTGTGCTCTTGACCAATGCAGCTCATTCCTTTGTACAAGATCATCTTCCTAATCATGACCAAAACTGGACATCAGCAGTTCTGATATTGCTATATACCTATATATACACAAAACACTGCATTATAGAAAAATAAAATTATATCATTTGAATAACTTTGTTGTTTACTATTGAAAATATAAGGTTTTTAATGGAGGTACATTCCCTCATTGAATTTAAAAATAATTTATGGAGAAACCTGCTTCAATAGAGGTTCCATATTTATGCTTTCTCAGTAATTGCATCAAAATTTGCAATTCAGAAATTGTTTTGCAAGACAGAATAAAGTTAATCTGAAAGATAAACTAAGGATACCACAGCAAAATGAAATCTAACTTGTCCTTCACAGCTGTGCAGGCTTTAATTTTAACAGAAGTTAAAATGGAGAGTTTGTAGCTGAGATAGAGATACAGCCCAGAAATACGCAAGAGTTGGACAAATGAAGCTGTAAGACATCTTTTGGCAGTCACCTTTATGAGCTGATTTCTCTTACACAAGTATGATAGTCAAATGTACCCAACCAGGACTATGGAACAGGATGACTACCCAGCACCTGTACTGCAAAAGGACCTGTACTGCCCTCCATGGAGATTCCTGACTGGGATGAGGAGTTGTGCTCCAGAGTAGGCTGTATAGCTTTCCCCACAGAGTAAAATGTGCTGGGAGCTACCAAGCCCTGGGGGAAATGGCAAGAACCTACTGTTACTTTAGCCTCTCTAACTGGTGTGGTATGCCTGAGACCTGTAGTGAGATGTCTTTGGACACGGGAAGGGAAAACAGATGAGGACACTCTTTCCCACCACTCCTGTGCAGAACACTTGCTCATGTTGCTTTTTAGGGGGTATTCCCGCATGAATGATTTTTTAAGACTCAGTCACAGAGGGAAGCATATTTGGTAATTTGAGAAAACCAATGTTTTAACAACTGGTGTGCTTAGAGAACTCCCTGGCTCACCCTCATTGCACACTTCTCCTATCTCAGCTTAGAGAGCACTGCCAGATTCACTTAGATTTGCTGCTTCACTTGAGACACAAGATGGCAAGCTTTGTAAACAAGCACCTTCAACAGAGCAGAAAAAGAATGGAACAATTGGTTGCCTCTCGATATTACAGTTATAGTCAACATCTAAATCTCATTTACCGCTGCTAAGTATCTGTTTTTTACCAACTAATAATAACTAAGTTTCTGTGAAAACTCTGTTCCACAGAGGTGATTTTTCAGGCCAGGCTGATCTAACACTTTTGGTTTGATCATATTAAAATGTGAGGTTTTTATTTTAAAAGAGGAAGATAGTGAGGAAGAGAAAAGTGTAGAATTTTAGTCTTCCCCCAAAAGAATAGCAAGAGGTAAAGATATTTGTGGGTACTCCCTCTAGGGAATACATGCTGGAGTGACAGCACTGTTGATCTATGGAAATGACTGTATCATGAACTCAAATGTGCTCTAGCAAATACTATTGAGCACAATGAACATTAACAACCATCCACTCTCTGCAAAGATTTCTGCCACTGGTGATGTTAGCTTTCCATTTAATATAGGCTATCCACCAGGAGGAAATAAAAGCAGTACTCCTTCTTCAAATGTATATGCTTGCTCAAACCTAACACAGCATAGACTTAAACCACAAAATTCTGGAAATGTAAATAAATACTGGCAAAGCACAGGTATCTATAGTAATACCTCTACTGTTACCACTTATTTTAGTTTCATATTCTAAATATGTTGTTTTTCAGCATATACTAGCAATTGTCCAAGCATCCAGAAGGAGTAACCAGTGAAGATATCTATAAATGTACTATCATATTAATTGTTTCTTTTTCTCTTTCAGTTTACTGACTTCAGGAGAATGTCAGTCCTTGAAGAGCTGGTCCTATCATGCAGTGGCACAGAATCAATAGAAAACAACACTTTCAAAGCTCTGAGCAGCTTGAAGTCCCTGGAACTCTGCAAAAATCAGCTAAAGCAAATACCCACCTTTCTCCCATCTGGCCTTGAAATTTTAAGACTCGCTGATAACTCCATCAATGCTCTGCATGCATCTGATTTTGCAGGTTTGATGAAACTAAGAGTGCTCGATCTTCGGAACAACTTGATTGCAACTCTGCCTCCGAGTGCATTTTCTTCCCTTTACAATTTACAGAGTCTGATCCTGGATGGCAACAACATGGAATCTGTGTCTGTGCCACTTAGGCTTCCTAGGCTGAAGTATCTGAGCATGGCTGATAATAAACTGAATTCGTTTCCAACCAACTTCTTTGCATCTTTCCAAAGCCTACATTTTCTCAGCTTAAGTGGTAACTTTCTGACAAAGATCCCTCTTGACCTACCTAAATCCCTGCTGTCACTAAAATTAGAGAAAAATCAACTTAAAATGGTGAGACTTCGAGATGTGAAACACCTAGAAAATCTGTCTGAGTTCCTTCTGTCAGAAAATCAGCTGACATCAATAGATGGTGCCCAGCTTCTTCCTAACTTAACAACACTGGAGCTCTCTAAGAACCAGCTCCACACTGTGCCCCTCAGGCTGCCCAGCAGGCTGCAGAAACTCGACTGCAGCAATAACCTGATCCAAAGGGTGACAGCACAGGACTTTCAAGGACTCCAAGACCTGAAGCACTTGTTTCTCGACAACAACGCTGTCAGCACGTTCGAGGCGGGAGCTCTCCAGCAGTGCACGCAGCTTTCCAATCTGGCGCTGGAACAGAATCTCCTCAGTTCTATTCCGCTGAGGCAAGTGAATCTCAGGACTGCTGCTCCCAAGGTGTCATCTCTCCTTCCTTGCAGTATGACAGACAAAAATTGGTATTCAGACCCAGCCACGGTAGAAGTCTGTCCATACCATAAACCCATTGGCGTAACCAGCACTAATTAGCACTCCTGTTAGCAGTCTCAGAGTAGAGCTGCTTTCATTACATCTGTGACCCCCAATGAATCTGCTCATTTTGCATCTCTCCCTGCCAGTGAGACCACTTTATTTAATTAGCACACCAATAAGAAGAACCTGCTAGGAGAATACAACAGACTTACTACCAAGGTTATACTGCTACTTAGATTTACCCTCCCCCACAAAAGAAAAATAATTGAGCATTTGATATAAAGGATAGATAGCAATTTTAAAGCTGATGTTTCTACCAAGCCACACCAAGTTTATTATTATTAAAATATTAAGATTTGGGGAGCTGAATCTGATGAAAAAAGAATTTGCTTTTCCAGTGATATTGGCATTCCCAGCTTCATTAAATTCACACATTACAAGGTATTTGGAATGCACATAAACTCTCCAGCTTTGGGCTATAAGAAAAATTCCAGTCAACAGAGCATAGAAAAAACATCCCTTGGGCACACTGTGTTCATTAACGTTCTGCTTAGAGGATCTCTTACATTCATCTGAGTGTTGGAACTGGCCATTATCAGAGATGGCATATTAAGCCAAATGGAGGCTGTTCTGATATAAAGTGGCAACTTTATTATTACAAAAGGCTGTGCAATAAGATGGCATAAAAATAGTGAAGTAATTCCATTAACATAAACTTCTTTAACAAAACTGGACTGTTAAACTTTATTTTTATGGGTTGTAGACAGGTTTAACTAGCCTAAATAAATAACGCAGTAAAATTTCAATTAATTTAGTATCATGTCCTTTAGCATTTGAATCTATTTGGCAACAGCTTTATAATCAGAAACTGATTTAGTGGTGTATAAATATTTGATTTCAGTCTAGCTTGACAGGAATGTTTAATGCTTTCTAGTTACTTTAGTATTGTCTAATCTATCTTTTTTTACAACCTTCATAGTCAAGAGAATTAACAGCAAGGAGTTCTCTACTAGCCTTTAAACACTACGACTTCTAAGGAGATATTGGGGATCTTTCATTCCAACAGTAAATACAGACTTCCAGGGAGGGCTGTAAACATAAAAGAGGTGAAATAAAACTTATGTACTTAATTTAATTGTCTGGTGATGACCAGGTATGCATGGATATACAGAAAAAGAAATTATTACTTTTGACTTCTATTTGAGAACTCTGTCAGGTGTAAAAGGTTTAAAGATATGCCTGATGTGTGAAAGTGAATAGGTCTTAGCAGGTTTTTGGCAGAAACGAGGAGAATGAAAGCTCCTTTCCCTTCTTTTCTGAAAAGAAAATAATCCACAAGTCCAAGTATTTTCAAGACTTTTAGAGAAGACATGTACTTCATAAAATCCTACAGGGTGTGGTGAAAACACAAGGAAAAACCTGATGCTATTCCTTAGAGTGGCAGTAGCACAAGGTGGCTGCCATGGTCAGCTCCCAAGTGAGCACAGCTCCTCTTCCAGCTGCAGGGCACTCAATCATGTACTCAGTGGCATTATTTTCTCTAGATCAACACAGCCTGAAGCCAAACAATATAGCCATAAAGTTTAAGTCTAACATTAGTACAATAAGACTCTTCACAGGTTTAAGGACTTACTGGTCAGACTTTGGACTGTAATCAGTCTAGATAAACCTCTTGGGTGATTTCCCACTGCCTTTGACATCAGTGGCACTAGGGTATTACCCTAGAGTACCCTTCTGACATTACAGTGTCATGTGGGACAACTGTCTGCAGTTAAGTTTCAAAACTGATTTACTGCAGCCACAAGCATTTTGTAAGGTCAGATTTTGTGAAGTGAATCACCACATCAATATGTGAAATTCTCGTCTCCCCAGGAAAAACAGCACAACACAGAACTGGCCTACTCTTGAAATAGTAACATTGAACTTGTCAAGTTTTCACAAATCTGGAAACCATCTTTCAGCTTAAGAGGTTCAAACTTGGCTTCACAAAAAACAGTGAGGGTCACCCATACATTTCCCAGTTGTAGTATACTGCTGCTCTATTCTAAATGCTATTCCAAATGCTGTTCTATTCCAAATGCTGTTCTATTCTAAATAGATCTTGGTAATATGATTATCATTTCCCTGTGAGGTTCAGTCAAGTTTCCTTAAAATCTGTAACCTTGACTCTTAATTTAATCACCTTGCATACTACCATAGTAAGGTATTTTTAAGTTACTTTCAAATTAATTTTATTAAAGATATTCCATGCCTATGCTTTTCTGTTAAGCACTTGTCACTAACTATATCAAAGGGAAATGAAAAGATCATAAATGAGAAAGACTTTTGAAATTAAGGTATTTTAATGTAAATTTGTAATATATATGAAAATAAGAATTATACTGACCTGTTCAGAATCATATCCAGAGATTATCAGCTTTTTCTCTGCTCAATGTAACCAGTTCTAATTCTCAAAAGTACTATTTTAAAAGCATTTACATTTTCCCTGTTGCTGATTTCTTAGCAGCTTATCATCAGATGGATTACTGCTGTGAGGATTAATGTTTGAGTCTTATGGGAGCAGGAGAACAAATGGAAAAAATATAATTCTTTACGAACTAAGAAATGTTTTTAAACAAATCATATATAAAAGTAGTTGGAGGAGCAGCGCTGCCACAATTATCTAAACTTTTGATCTTTCATGGTGCTGTAGTTTGGTCATTGGCATTGAAGAGTACAAAGCATTTTTAAATTTGACAATTTAAATTAAACAGCTGATTTTCTTTATAATACAGCACAAGACTGCTGTTCAGTTCAGCTGCATGAACATTCAGTACAGGTCAGAACTGCAGTAATTTGGGAAAACATTTCAATGGTGTACACACAGTACACCTATAACACAAAAACAAAGAACAAACAAACAAATCCAACCCCAATGTGAATATCTGTTTTTGCAGAAGATTGCACTTTTCTAGTGATAGCTTTATTTTAGTACATCAGATGTGCCGGGACAAATACCACTTAGCAGAAACAGTATGATGAACATAACACCTTTCTATTGTTTTACTTTTGCTCAGACTTCCAGACACCCTTGCTAGATTGGATCTAAAAGGAAACGACATAGAGGATGTTGGAGAACAAGAGCTGAAGGACTTGAAACAGCTTCAGGTTTTAAATTTACGGAATAACAAGATATCTCTCTTGGATCGCAAAGTCTTGGAGTATTTACCTCGTCTCCGTCACCTGTATTTAGATGGGAACCCTTGGAACTGCACCTGTGACCTTCTGAGAACCAGGAGAGCGCTGGTGGCCAAAGGGACGGATGTGCGGGGAGGGCAGTGCGCGGCGCCGGCACACAGCCGGGGAGAAAGCTGGATGTCTTCCAAAAAGATTCTGCAGCAGTGCGAGGACAATCTGTCTTCCATGGAAAGAGGCAAAGAGGACAGGAAGAAAATGAAACCCAGTGAGGCCTCCAGCGTTGGAGTGAACACAGATGATGATTACTATGATTATGAATTAGATTAATGTCACAGTTTATCTTTACTGAACCTTAAAGTTGTCTAGAGCTGCCCACTGCCACCAGTGTCTCTACTGACAAGCACTCTTCTCATCATCTGTCATTAGCTTTTCCTGCTCTATGTGTACTACAACAAATAATAGCCAGTGACAGAAGGGCTACAGTAAGGCTGTCAGTGTGAACTAAATATTGTAAAAAAATATTTGTTTTTATATATCATTAGCATTATATAGTTGGAGGGAAGCAAGAATACAATTACTATATCTTAGAAAAGCAGTCTGTAACTCTGTATGAACCTTTTTTATGTTAGAACATTTCTTATAGTTGCATAAAACCCCCACAAATAAAATTCTGCAATACCACAAGACACTAACACAAGGAGTCTGGCATTCAACATATTTAAACTCACACGTCTGCAGGTCAGCATGGAGTTACACTGATGTGAGCAATTTTTTGAGATTGTTTGGAAATTCTTGCTTTTGAGAAATTTATTTTGGTTTTCCTGAAATATTTCCCTTTTTTGTTTATTTTAGACTATTTTAAATTACATTAGACTAAATTAGCTGAGCTCTAGACAAAACACAGAAGGCTTATCTTCATCACAGCAAGTGAAATAAACAGAAGAATCAGTGTCCTGGTTAATGAGATTTAATAGTAGTTCTGAAATTAATTAATAGTGACGAAGGAAAACACTGGGGTCAAGTTGACCTGATTCTGTTGTTGTAAACAAAAGAAGGGAGATTCTCAGAAAATAGATCCTGGCAAATATTAGGATAAGATGAAGTGAGGTGAAACTTTTGTAAGAGTTTATTTTGGTATCTGAATAGCTAAATTGCTATAATATAGCTCAAGATACCATATGTATACTTTTAGGGTAGGTACACTTAACGTGCAAGTACACACTGCAAGTGTCCCTCTTCACTAGCCAGAACTTTCCGGACTTTTATGCACATACACACAAAAGAAGACTAAATGCTATATAATTAATGCATTAACTCTTGATATAAGTAGAAATTTTATCAAGCAGTTCCCAAAGTGCTTGAAAACTAAACAAAACTGGATTAGTGAGACCACTAAAACCAATGACTTACAAACAATCACTTGTTAGTTCGTGATCTCAGGTGATAATTGATGAGTAATTACATCAGCAAATTACTTTTCAAAGCAAACAGGATCCATTATTTTTTATCTCCCATTGGCATTCAGTAACTGAGTAATCCCTCATCTCCACGGAGGCTGATTTGTCAGGTGTCAGAGAGCAGCTATTTGGTTATGTCTCCTGTGCAAATGTGATTGACACGAGCATTTCTTAGGTCCCCCAACACATTGAACTATGCAATTGGAAAGGAGAGAATGGAGCTCATTTTTCTTTATGTGTTATCTTATCATCAGACTCTGCAGAGGGATCTGCACAGGTTGGATCAATGGGCTAAGGCCAGCTATGTGAGATTGAACAAGACAAAGTGGCACAGCCTGCCCCTGGGTGACAACACTCCCCTGCAGCACTACAGGCTGGGGCAGAGGGGCTGGAAAGCTGCCCAGCAGGAAAGGACCTGGGTGCGCTGGTTACCAGCTGGCTCGGTAGGAGCCAGCGTGTGCCCAGGTGGCCAAGAAGGCCGATGGCATCTGGTCTGTGACAGCAATAGTGCGGCCAGCAGGAGCAGGGCAGTGAGTGTCCCTCTGCACTCGGCACTGGCGAGGCCACACCTCGAATGAATGCTGTGCTCAGTTTTGGGCCCCTCACTATAAGAAAGACATGGAAGTGCTAGTGCCTGTCCGGAGAAGGGAAATGGAGCTGGTGAAGGGCCCAGAGGCTGAGTCCTGTGAGGAACAGCTGTGGTTCTTTAGCCTGGAGGAGGCTCCAGGGGGACCTGATGACTCTCACAACTCCCTGAAAGGAGGAAGTAGCGAGATTGGGGCCAGCCTCAGCAAACAAGTGAAAGGGCCAGCGAAGATGGCCTCAAGCTGCACCAGGGAGGTTTAAATTAATCATTATGAGAAATTTTTTCACGGAAAGCCTTGTCAAGCATTAGCAGAGACTTCCCAGGGAAGTGATGGAATCACCACCCTGGATGTGTTCAAAAGATGTGGAGGTGGCACTTAAGAGCATGGTTAAACAGAGGACTTGGCAGTACTGGGTTAACAGTGGAAGTTGATCTTACAGGTCTTTTCCAAACTTAATGATTCTGTGGTTCTATGGTCATTCACCAAATTTTTGGTACCTAAATATTTAGATATTTATGAAACAGCACAAGCCTTCCTTGCAGTTTGACTGATTTTTTTGCTGGCTAATGCTGGTCTGTACTAGAAGCCAGGAAAATAGCTATTTCTGAGTACGAGAAAAATTTTTGCAATACAAAATTCTTCATTCAGTTTAATATTGGCAGATTGTTTTAAGAGAGTGCTTTAAATGTCCCCGTGCCGTCTCTGCCCACCGATCTGTCTGACAGCATCGGGCTGGCACTAGCTCTCACTCCATCTTTCACCTGTGTTTCATCTTCGGACCCGTGGGCCCTTACAAGCGAAGGCAGCGAAAGCCGCGGCGTTTGTGGAGGATGCGAATCGGGGTGCGCAGCCCGAGGCCGCTGCCCCCGGCTCCCAGCCCGTTGTGTGGAATCCCCGGCGAGCATTCGCAGCGCGCTCTGAGGGTGACACCTGCGCTTCAGTAAAGACACTCCTGACAGTAAAGGCACCCCTGAGGCCCGACTGCTTCTGTGGTGTTCAGGCGCTTTCTCCCTCCACCTCCGCCTCACACACCAGCCTGAACGAAGCACTGCGGGCGCCAGGAAGAGCAAGGCAGGGAACGGCAGCGGGACGTTCTGCAGATGAGTCCGTGAAGCAGCGGGGAGGTTGGGCAGAGCCCGGCTGGGGGCAGAGCCCGCCCCGGCCCGGCCCTGCGCCGGCCCCGCCCCGGCGCCTTTTCCCTCCCGCCCCCGGCCCCGCAGGGCCATCGCCAGCAGCGGCCGCCAGGGGGCGCGGCCCCGCCCCTCCCGCGAGCCGTTCCCAGCCCCGCCTCCCGCCCTCGCCCAACCCACCCCGTCTCTCGCGGCCACGTCATTCGCGCTCCGCGGGCGGAAGCGACGTCATTCCGCCCGGCGGCCAACGGGCGGCTCGCGTGTGGCGGGTTGAGAGGTGAAAGATCAGGCGGGGCGGCGGGAAGATGGCGGCGGTGGCGGTTGCCGGGCGGGGGACGCGGGCTCCGTGAGGGGATGGCGCGGCGGGCGTGGCGCAGCGGCTGAGGCACCCCCGCGGGCCCCACGCGCTCCTGTCGGTCGGTCCCATGAGCGGGGCGGGCGGCCTGGCGTGGCGCGCGCTGCACGCGCTGCTGCGCGCCTTCCTCTGCCTGCAGCGCGCGCTGCTCGCGTGCCTGCGCGGCCGCGCGGCCGCCGCCGCCGCCACCTCCTGCGCGCTCCTGGCGCCCGCCGCCCGCGCGCTCGGGTTCCGCGAGGCGCGCGCGGCCTGGCGGCGGCGGGGCCCCGCGCGCGGCGGGACGGCGCGCGGGCGGCAGCGGTGGCGCGCGGACGGGCGCGCCCTGCGGAAGCTGCCGGTGCACGTGGGGCTGGTGGTGACCGAGGAGGAGCCGAGCTACGCGGACATGGCCAGCCTGGTCGTGTGGTGCATGGCCGTGGGCATCTCCTACGTCAGCGTCTACGACCATAACGGTGAGCGGCCGCCGCCCGCGGTGCCCCAGGGCCCAGCCCCGGGCCGTGCCGGGGACCGGAGCGTAGAGCCAAGGGGCCGCGCTCTTCTGGGGTCTGCCCAAGTCCGGTCGCGCCTCCCTGCTGGCAGCTCCTTTCCCATCCGCTGGAGCTGCTTGGCCGCTGCAGAGCTTCTGTCCCCGGGGAGCATGGGCAGTGGCCCAGTTGTCCTTCTGGCCCAGCTCCTGTGTCGGGATGACCCGGCCCTGCCTGCTTTCTGGAGCCTTGTCCACAGCCTCGGGCTCACAGGAGTGCTGACATGTGGAAGTGTAAGGCAGGACTGTTAGTAGGGAAGAGCTTCAGGCTACCTGCTCTTATGAGTGCTGTTCATTGAGTTAGGGCTGAACCTGCAGAAGTGAATGAATGAAAGTAGCCTTCTATTTTCAAGTACTCCTGTGTGAAGAGGCAGGATGGACAAGAAGTTAAATGTAAGCATGTGTGTCCCGTGTGCTGTCTGTATTGTGAAGTTAAATTACGTGGTCTGCATTTGGTCCTGCTTGTCATTTGAGTTAACTCTGAGCCAGTGCTTCTGTGAAGTTTTTTCACATCTGCTGCGTGATTTTATTTATTACTGAGTCCCAGCTGTAAAATTATTGAACTCTGGCTCTTGCAGGTATGTTGATTCCACGTCACTGACTATCATAAAGATAAGATCAGAGTTTGGATTTCACATACTGTGAGGAAGTTGTGGAACAAATCTGACTTCCTCATACCTGTCCTTTCCTAGTGGGGAGCTAAAACCAGCCATATTCAGGATACTCTTAGTTGAAAATTTTGTCCAGCTGATCATTGAGAGATGATCTGTAACTTGTACTGGACAAGCTGTCTACTCAGAAGGGACAACAATACATGGACTGTGTCCTGTTTGTGTCCTGCAGAGGAAAAGAACTTCATGCTGAAGATCCCTGTGCTCGTGCTGTCAGGGGTGACACTGTAGGAGAGCAGGGTTTGACTTGTTTTGAGCCACTCCCATGGCTGTTTAGAGGTGTCCTGCAGTTTAGGTGAGCTCTGTAGATTTCTGCCAGGTTAGAGGTACAGTTGTCTTCTAGTGGTCCCTCAGGAAATGCTCAGCAGTGCAGCCCATGTAAGTAGGGGAAATATTTTGTTATTAAGTGTGCAAAAGCATCTAAGATATGCAGGCCTTTCCTTGAACATAGGCATTTGTGATTTTTCAATTTTTTCTGCTTCATTTTAAACCATCACCATTTATAGTTTTGTTTCATGGTTGATCCTTCCTATGTGATAAAAGACTTGGGAGACTTGACTTTCACTAAATTACTCTTAAGATCATTATGAGAAACTAGGCTTAATACCAGTCACTTAACAGTTTAAAGTGGCCATCTGTGCAGGGCTGTTGTGGAACTCGGTTATGTTGTATTTCAGAGGGAGAATGCTTCCTCGTTTGGAAGTCAAAGGATGATATAAAATATTTGCATAACATCTCAAGCACACAGAGAACAGCACCTTCTGAAAAGTCGTTTATGTGTTGACAGTTTTTACTCCCAACTTGGAAAGCATTCAACCAGGTGAAATGCTGCAGAGCAAACAGTACCAAGGAGGAGAGTTTCCCTCATAGCTTGAAGAGAGACATTTTTAATGTACAGGATCTTTAGCTTCAAATTTAAATAAGGTATGGGCAGTATTGCCTAATTTGTTTATGTATATGCTTAGTTCCTTTTTAGATTCCAGCACTGTGCTCCACAAATTATATGTATGAGAGCTGAACTGAGGAACAGATCAAGCTGAGAATCATGTTTCTTGGTCGTCTTGACTTTCATCTTGCCTACTCTGCAACAGTGAGGAGGGAGAAGGCACCAGCCAATGCTTAGGTAGCCACTGCTGCTCAGCTCCTGTCTCACAGTGAGGAGCCAGAGCTGTAGCAGTGTCTGAAACATTTTTTGAAAACCTACTACTGCTTCTCCAGCATGTGTTGAAATTCAGTCAGATCTAAGATTGACTGTTAGAAGACTAAATATGATGACCAGAAATTATAGTTTTGTCCTCTGAAGGGCTGACATAACCTTGCAGAAGAATTGTTATTGCTGGCAGTTCAGAAAAACCAAAATCTTGGGTTATTTGTTGCTGTGTCCGTGTATTGTTTCATTCAATCTAAAGTTACACGTGTTAATTGCTCGCTTTTGTTCTGTGTTGTGATGTTATTTTTTGTTTTAATGTTGAGAATTTTTTCTTTAGTTTGGTTGGTTTCGTTTTTCTACATTATGTGATGAGTGTGGATTTTAATTTTTCATTCTAAAATTGCATGTTAAAGAGGTTTTGTTGTCACTGCTGAAAATATAGCTATTATCTCATGATTTCAGCATCGAAGCATATTTTTAGTAGCTTGTTCTTCTGTTGATCCTCTGATAGTGGAATGTGCTGGTTTAATTGCTAGCTTGCTTTCCAGTTTGCTGGAGCAAAATCAAAGAAGGCAGAGCAACGAAAAAGTTTTAAATCTGTGGCTTTTGCCAAACTTCTAGGGTGGATGAGAATAGCCTGCCATTGCACATCATGCTCCACACAGGTGTTCCGTGGGTTGTCCAGGATAGCAGCTGCAGCTGCTTTGTGCACAGCTGAGCTTTTGAGACTGACTTCGGCTTCAGAGAGCGAGCAAGCATCATTCATATAGCTCTAGTGTAGCTTACTGCTGGGACTAGCACATATGCTGCCTTTCTTGTGGTGCTAAGCTCCTTAGGGTGCCTTGATTGAGCATACAGCATTTCCAGATAGACTTGGCATTAAGTGGGATGTTGCAGCTGTTGCTAAATCCGGTGCTCAGTGGTGGTGGAGTCTGGAACCCTCAGCACTAACACTGATAATAGTGAAGGTGAATGAAGTCAGGTACAGCTTACTCTTATCAGTAGCAGAGGGTGACCCTTAATTACAGTGTGCACTTGTTTCCATCCACTCAGATGGTGAGCAGTGCTTTTGGACTGCTGAGCTGCTTCTGGGGGTTTGTGTTCATACAAGTGTACCTACTACTGATTTGTCAAAGTCCCCCCTGTGCTGGCTGTGGTGGAGAAGGAAAACTAATGATGGGTGCTCTGGATCAGTGTTAGCTGTGGTGAGGTACACCTTAATTTGTTTCTTTTCCTTCACTGCATATCTGTAGTACTGAGATTCTTTTGATTGCAACAGGAAATGTTGTTTACCAGCTTGGTCTTCCATGGTTGCCTTCTCTGCAAGAAATAGTGTGTCAGTTTCCTGCAGAAGGATTAAATTCAAAATACGTCCTTAACTGCCTCTTCTATAGGAGGAAAGGGAAGCATGAAGTTCTTTACAGAAGAAATGCTACATAAGCTGTTTATTTGTTTATAGTAATGAATTTCTGTATTTTTTGCAAAATTGCTAAACAGAAGGTTGTTCATGTATTCTTCAATGTCAGAATAAGTAGCTGCATTCCAGTTCACCAGCTGCACCAGTAACTGTAAAGGCAACTTTGCTGGGGTTGTGCAGGGCTCAGAACTGAGACTGTCTCTGTTTGCTCAGTGTGTTTGGAGGCCCAAGGTGGTCTGGCTTTACTGGCCCTGGTGTGTGGAAGCCCTTTCTCTCAACTTCATTGTTGTGCAACATGACAAAGCCATAATAAACTTAATGCTACTGTGCACACCTGAGTTAAATAATGCAAACTAAAGTTTCAGGCTTTTGATCAGGAATTTTTCTATTGACTTCTGTATTGCCAGTCATTTCTTGGTAGAAATCCAGCCATTCTTTGGAGACCTTATCTGAGGAAATACTGCAGCTTTGTTGCAGTCAGAAGGCATTGGTAATGCTTTCAGGTAATAGCGCTTAAAATACCTTCTGGGGAGCAGAAGCCTTTTACTAGTGCTGTGTGCTTTAACTTTCTTATGGTAGTTGTTTTGCCTTTTGGGAGAGCTTCATTGAGTGTTACTTCTGTGAAGCTTTCCTGCTCTAGTTTAAGACAAGTCCAGAGTGCTTTTTGGGAGCTTGCTGAATCTTGGCATTTGGGTACTTAGGACGCCTAGATAGATGCTTCATGCTGAAGGTTTCTTCAAGCCCATAGTGTGACTGTATTGAGAATTTGGAGTATTTAATCATAGCTTTCTAGTGAACTGCTTTGCTTCTGAGCACTTTTCACTTAAAAACTCTTTGAAAGGATAGAGTGTGGAAAAGAAATAATTTAATTAGCCCCAAAGTAGGCTTCTAGGCTCTTCTAGATTACTTGGTAGTTTAGCTAATTTGATCAATCCATAAAATCTTCTGGTTGTGCAGTGTGTTTATTTCACTGGGCAAGATAAATATGTTGTGGTTTTATGTCACTGGAACACTTGTGAGATACCAATATCTTGTGGCATCTGCTGTGGGCCTTCACCCACGTGAAATTTCACTTTCCACAATTTCATTTTGGTGTTGAGTTGAGAGGAGTTCTTAGACCACATTTATTAAAAGGGATAACACTAATCTGTAGAAGGTGATCTCCTTAAAGGAATGGGAAATATGAAAGAGGTATCTTTTCTCCTAATTGCGGATGAGTCCCTGTTTTCTTAGTGCAGAATGACCCTCCAAGAAGAAATCTGGGAGGAATGGTCACCTATGAAGTTCTTAGTTCTAAGTCAAATTCTTTGATTGGTTAGTGCTGTCTGAAGTGGCCTTAATGTGATTGAAAGTTAAGTGACTTTAGTTACATTCAAACTTGGATTGCTTTTTTTTCCTAGACTCTTGGAATGAAGGAGGTATTTGTAGCTTTCCATATCCTGTGAGGTCCTCTTTAATGGCCATGCCTTCCTCCCTTATCAACCAGCGTGGTCCAACAGGATGTAGGCAGAAGTTGTTCATGTATTAAAGTGGTTTCTTGCATGTGCATTCTTTGAAGTGGTTTATTATTTGATGTTCTCAAAATGTTAATACCTGATAACAATTACAACTTTTGATTACTCTTTCCTTGTCAGCACTGGAAAGAAGTTGAGAGAGCAAATAACTGAACTGTTGTGGAGATATGTTCTTTACTAGACTCTGCTTTGGTAAGGTGTTCCCTTGCAAGGAAGAGCTAACTGTTATTCTGTGTTTTACCAGATTCTGCTGCTTTAAAAAGCAGGGAAATTAAAAATGTTGAACTTTGAGATGCCATTAACAGGTGGTGGCTGTGGTAGTCTAGTCAGACAAACAAATGGCTGACATCACCTGGTGTTTCTCTGTGTCAGTTGTTCACTTCCAGTTCAAGATTCTTGTCACTTCTACACTTGATGAATTAATTACAAACTTCGTTTGTCAATACCTAACCCTAAAATATTGCAACACCATGCTTGCAAGCAAAGGGGCATGGCTTGTTGGTGTAAATCTGAGCAAAAGGTGTGTGCCCTGGAAAAGACCTGTGTAATGGAGGACTGCTGCAGGAAGCTAAAACACTTCTGGTTTGCCTCAGCTCTAATAGCAGCAAATGACAGCATGCTTGCAGCTTCTGTTGTAAAAACAAGTAATATCCTTGAAAACAGCTCACAGGTTCTCAGCAGTTAAAGGAAACAAACCAGGACAGAGTTTGATACTCTTTTTCATTGGGAATTTTAGTGCTTACATACATGTAATTCTTAGAACACTTCATTTGCAGAACATACACATTTGCCCCAGCTTGCAGAGGTTCCAGAGTTCTGACCAAACAAATGTTTCTGCTTTTCAAAACCAGAAAATCTTCTGTTGAAAAATAATAGTGACAATTTCGTGTTTGTGTTCCGTATTAGAAACATGAGTAGTGCTGCGTTTTTTTTTTTATTTAACAGCAAACAGCTGTTGTATTGCCAAAATTTATTAAGCCTTTGTCAAACTAATTTTTTATACTGTTAAAATTATATTATGGACTAGTTTTAATTTTGTGAACGAAGTTGGAGGGTAGCAGTAAATCAAGATTAAAGTTTCACTGCCTAGAAACACATAATTCTGTTACTGAGTTGGCCTACTCATGCACTTGTTTGCTATATTTGTCATGTTTAAAGTAAGCAACAGCATCTCCCAGAACTAACTTGGGTACATTTACAAAATTTTTTAAAAATGAGCCTTGTAGATAAATGGGGATTTGAGATACTGTAAGAGAAAGGAGAATATAGCTGAGTCATGACCATGTAAAATTCTTGAAGTTGAATATGGATTTTGCCTGTGAATATTGCATTTGGCAGGACTGTGTTTGCAGTGATGTGCATTCATGAGTCTCTAGTGCACTGACTGAGAGACAAACATTGAAGGAGTATTCCCAAATGCTGGTGCTTTTAAATTAAGATCTGAGTTAGTCTGAATTTTTACTATCTTCTGTTGTGCTTCAGGATCTTCTCTTCAGGAAAACTGTGTGTGTGTGTCAAGGTTGATGGATCAGTGGGAATTTAGGTGTGGAGGCCTTTCCAAGGAAGGCATGCTGTAGCTACATGGTACAACTGCAGTAGCTTCCTGTTTGTTAAACTGCTGTCCCAGTCCCCAGGTTTGAACAGCTGAGGGGGTGGGTGAGACAAACAGGCAGAACAGAAGGGTGGTACTCAGATAAATCTTAAGAACACATTTATTTAGCAAGTCTTCTGTGTCTGTTGTGTGTGTTAAGGACCTTCACTTTGGAGCTGGACCAATTCAGTATATGATATCCAAGCAAACACCTTGGCCACTTCTTCTACTTGTCCTCAGTGTCTTAATTTACTGTAGAGCTGGAGTGTGGAGTATTAAACTAGTTCTTACAGTCTCTGACAGGAATAGGCAAAAACCTCCCATGAGAAAGGATTTGGTATCATTAGTATTGGGTGAGAAAGGGGAAGAAAAGCAGCAGCTTATTTCCCAGATTAGGAGCCTTTCCTAACTATGTAATATGTTTGTCTGGATATTGAACATAGTTTTATTTCTCATATCTAAAAGTGTATGGAAGTCAAGTGACTCTGAAAGGCAAGGCAATGCAGCCTTGTCCAGATCTTCCTTGCAGAGCGTACAGGATTGGCAATTGCAGGGGCTGCACTGCTGCTGACCTTGGGAGTGAGGAAGACAATTTGTGTTAACCCCAGCACGAAACAGACAGAGCCAAGCAGAGTTGTATCAAACAGGTGTATTTAGAGCATCATTCTCAATTTCTGTTATGTGTAAGTATATGCTAGAAAGCGGGAGCACAGGAAGCCACAATTTAACTTGAGTTTCAACTTAGCAGAAGCATTCTAACACACCTCCTTCTGTAGAGGTTTCTGCCTTACCACAACTTGCTTTTTTGTAAACGTGTGAAATTAATCATAAGCATCACTAATACTTCTGTAATGAAATAGGGCTTTTTTTACAAGAGCTATCCAGGATGAGAGGAAGAAATAAATATTTTGCCACCTAGTAAAACCTCTAATGAACCCTGTAGAAAAGTTCTAATTCATTAGGCCTAAAGGCTAGCATATTAAATAAATGCATTGAATCACTTCATATTGCAAACTAACTCCTAGTGTATTATGGTCTACATTCTGATGGTACTGTTTGACCAATGTGGGAACTCTTGTAGCAGTTCCAGATTCTGTAGTCAGGTTGTGTTGTTGAATCCTGAGCCTAGTCAAAATTTTATGTCTTACATTCTTTTGCACTGTCTACATTGTAAGATGAGTGTGTGGACATTTTTAGACTGGTCAGTGGAAATGTTTGACATGAGGCTTCTGAATGAAGTACAGTAAAAACCTCTGAATACCCTGTGAAAAAAGCATTATCCAGTTCCTGAGTGAATATGCCTAGCCATGCATTTGGATTGTAAATATTTAAACTGTAACATTTCATTTTTGCTGTGGCATTTAATTAGAAGTAGAGTTATGTTTCTCAAAAGCTAGAATTTATTTTAATACAAGAACTCAAGTATGTCTGAAGCAGGCTTTTGTGATTTCCTGCATTTGAAATGTGTCTGCCTTAAATATGTAAGTATAAAAAGGCCTTGGGGACTGCATGAACTCCTTGAAACATGCAGCTTGTGAAATTCTCTTATTAGGAAATCCATGCTGTTGGATGGCTTAAGAGTGGATACTTACTGAGACCCGAAATGTTGATTTAGTGGTGACTTGCTTTGTTAGCAGGCAGCCTTAGGCATGTGGCAATAAGTGGTAGCAGACTTAAGCAGTGTGGGCTTTAAAGAAATTTGGTGTTAATCTGACTTGGTGTTCTTTGCTGATGATTGCTTTCTCTATTTCTAGCGTACCAAGGACAAGGAAATAAGTCTTAAGCTATCCCCTGCGCAGTTGCAACTTGCTGCTTATTCAGGCTGGGTGAAGGAAGAACAAAAGCACACGAGTTGTCTTTCCAAGGTCACTCAGATTAGTCACATGCAGTAGCATTTGCTTTGAGTTCTTACCCACACTTGTGAACTCCAGCCTGAAACCAGTTCTGACTAATTTTTTCTTCTTGCCTAGCGTTAGTTTTATTTGTAACAACACCCTTTATAGGAGTTGGCTGATATGCAACTTTTTTTTTAAAGGTATTTTCAAGAGGAATAATTCAAGATTGATGGATGAAATTTTAAAACAGCAGCATGAACTCTTGGGACTAGATTGCTCCAAGTACTCTGTGGAATTTGCAAATCACGACAAAACTGGTCAAGGTAAGATCAACTACGAGAGGGGCTTGGTGTGCCCCTAAATAGCTGTATATCAATCATAAATCTGCTTTTACTTAAACACAGCTCTATGTACAGTGACCTTTTTCTTCATGTGTGTGCTTCTGTTTTTCCAAACATAAACCCCAGAGTGGGGAGGAGAAGGGGAAAGAGCAAGACTGCTGGTTGTCATGGCAAGGTATAATGCCATCAGGAAGGTAAAAGGCACAAGTTAAAAAGGTAAATTTGGTAATAATAGCTTTTGCCCATACTTAGATGTGGGAAGCAGGAGTAGGTTTCAGGGCTGATGTTCCTTACACAGCACTATTTGCTATAAGAACTCATTTCCTCATCTGCTGCCTAGGACAAATGCTAGAAGTCTGTTCAAATATAATAAATCACAGGCACGTACTTGAATCAGGCCTTTGTCTGAAAGAGATGGGCTGATACAGCTCTTCTAACTACAACTCATAATACTAAAGTAGATCTTGTAAAAAAATACCTAAACAACCCTTATGTTTTAAGATCATCATAATTCAGAGTTATGAAAAGTTTGCACAAGTTGTGGTACATTTAGCTGCATTGAAAATGCTGCTTGCAGGTTTTGCCTACCCTATGAGAGCTGACCAAATACTCAAACCCTTTGTGCCAGTTTTCCAGTACAAAGTATAATATTGTAACATGAGCTTGTCTTATGGACCACTTAGCCTAAGATGCTAGCATTTATGTGGAAGAACTCAGGTTTCATGCTAATTTTTTTTCTTCCTGTGAAGGTTGAAATAACCAGCAGAAGATGGGGTAGACAGGCTATTAATATCTTCAACTCCAGCATACTTAGCTACACTTACCTAAGTTGGGATATTTATGTTCACACCAAACAAACTACTGAAAGACTTCTCAGACTTGCTGATGGGAAGAGTGCTTTTAAATCTCAGGAACCCTTTGTGCTGGAAACTGTGAAAAGCAGAGGTGTTTTCTGTTCTCTTTTTAAATTCTTCATTCTTTTTCAGAAGGCTTCACAGTCAGATCAGATGCTTCGTGTTTTCAACTGAACAAACTGACATCTATGCAGTTTATTATTATCTACAGTTTTTCCCTTCTGCATAACAAAATTGCATGTATTGTAATTTAGGGATACTGTTAAATATTTTTTAATGTAGGACATTTGATGCAAATTTGCAAATCAAGCAATATTAAGGAACAATCATTTTCCTTGTGATGGCTTTGGATGGATGAACTGAGGAGTTTTAATTGTTCTTATAAATCTTGACTGTGCTGTATGGTCCTTTGCAGTCATGTTCTGCAATTTTAAGAAATGTATTTTTAAGTATCTAGTAATAGCTATCCTAAGTTTGGTATCAGCTTAAAAAGTTGACACTTTGATATTTAACCCACTTAGCTTCAAGCCAGTGTAGTGCACCATCTCTGGCCTTGAGCTTCCTTGGCAAGTTTACCTCTTAGGTACCTTACAGTACTGACAATGATGGGACTCCTGCAGTGTGGGAACACTCTTGCCTGTCAATAGTGCAGGGTTAAGATAATTACTGTTGGGAAATGTCCTCTAAGTCACAGACATCATTGCAGATGAATAGATGAATTCTGAACTATTATCTTGTTCCAAGCTTCAGTGTAGCCATCTTTGATCCTTACTGTAACTCTTGCATCAAGATGCTGTGATCAGAGCCCCCAAGCTTAATACTTATGTCACATGAATGTATACAGTAGCTGTTAAAAACACCTTCCTCTTCTAGGGTAGAAATTAGTTTGTTGTTGTGTTGGTTTTTTTTTTTTGTTTGTTTGTTTGTTTTTTAATTTCCCTAAATCCCTTAAGTTACTATCCAGGCACCTTTCTTCTCAGTGCTTTGCCTGACAGTGTAAGAACCAGTCAAAATTTCCTGGAAAACTATGTCTGAAGACTGAATTAAGCCCCTTCGCACAAGACTTGTCAAAGTAGTTGTCTTAAGCTTGTGTTTTAGTAATACAGCAAATCCAGAAAACTCTTACCCACTTCTCTAAGAGACAGATGAGGTGGATCTGTGACTAGTTGTAATTCAGGAATTAAACTACAAGTTATTTTCAGCTGTTATCTGTTACTATCTAAAGCACATGCAAAACAATTGTATTTCTGTTGCTTTTAAACTATGTTTTGTACTTTCAGTTTTAAATTGCCAATCTACATTGAAGGTGCTGTCTCCGGAAGATGGAAAAGCAGACATAGTCAAAGCTGCTCAGAACTTCTGTCAGTTGGTAGCACAGCAGCAAAGAACACATTCAGACCTGGATGTGAATATGTTAGACAACTTATTAAGTAGTAAGTATAATATGGAGGGGAAAGAGTACTCAATTCATAACAATTTGATTACTAGTGTGTTCATTGCTTGGAATGTATGCATCCTGATGCTTAGTCTATCAGAGTAAGTTATGATTATTGCTTTTAGGCTTCTGTTAAAAATTTCTTTCTTGTTTATTGCCTTTTGAGCTGTTTTTTTAAGCAGAAAAATTCTTTAGCAGAAATATTAAGCTAAATTGCAGTTTTGGCTTTTCAGAGTTTACAGCATCTGTGGTATGTTCTGCAATGAGTTTGCTGAAAAAAGTACTTTTGGGATTACCTAAAACTAGACTATCCTAATTTAGGTTAACTTCCTGCGAGTTACAAGCTGCAAATATGGATGGGCAGAGTCTTTTCCAGATCTGGTTACAGTGATTAAAGCTGTTCTTGCTGCCTGACTACTCTCCTGAATACAAATGATAGAACCCTTGCTGTTCTCTTGCTGCTCTATAACCCACACTAGCTTAGTTGTCTTCATTACTAATTCATGCAGATTACTGACTGCACTGTGATGTGTGGCTACATGCAATAGCTATGAAAAGGGCAGGACTGCCCTAATATCACACCTGGGAGAAGAAGTTTAGAATTAGCATCCACTTTTCCAGTGGTACTATGGAGCTATAATGAGTTGCTCAGCTTGCCTAGGTGATCTGTGCATGTTAATTGCAGCTGCAATTGGCTCATCAGGTTTCAGATTGCACACTTGAACTTGGGTGCCTTTGGGCATGTTGTTGTAGTGTGGTTCCCATTAATTGGACTTTAGAGAGTGATTTCTTCTTTTTCGTGTTGTGTGATCAGCTGACTTGTTCTGCAGATGGACTTCCGTGGCAGTTTGGAAGTTTGGAATTCAAACTGAATTCCATCCCTGTTGTCAGCATCCTCCTATAATGGAACTATTAAATGTATTTAATAAGGCACCTGAAGAAGAACTTAGCACATCTCTTCTGTTATACCCCAAAGGCAATTAAAGGAAATTAACAATCAATCCTTCAGAACAGTTACTAATTTAATGGAGAATCAGTGACAGTTCTTACCTGTTGTGTGTATTTTGGTCAGTGATGCTTAACTGGAGCTTTTCAAACTTGTTGATCTTATGTCTGGATATGTTAAAAGTATTAGGTCTAATCTTAAAATTAGTGGATTTATTTTTCAAGCATTGCATGCTAACTGAGCACTGAAAGAGAAAACTAATCTGTCAAAACTATAAACTTTGAAACATGCTGCTTCATGTATGTGTCTAATAATTAAGGATAATATCTGTAACTGGTCCTCATTAATTTGTTTACTTAATGTTTGGGACATTGTTGGAGGTAAAGTATTTCATTACTTAGCAGCAGCTTTTTAAATTTTGTTTTACTTGTAGGCAAATTTAGTTTGTGTGCATTTTTAATGGAACAGTATTAAAAATATGCATCTGTGCATTACTGATTTGAGAGCATGTTCTGGAAAGGAATACTTGAATAGTTATATTCTTAGAGTTTGTATTAGTGGTGTCTTCTGTAAATCTTTGGGGTTTTACATTTTGGTTTAAATACCTGTTAATGTAGTTTTTAAACTTTTTGTTCATGTTTAGGGTGCAGTTATTGAAGCCTAGTCCTAAAATGGTATGATTCTAGCTTGTCCTGTGGCTTTTCTTGTTCTTAATTCAGTCATGCACTTAATTCTTACAGCTTGAGTTTTCTGCAGTGTAAAAGTACTTTCTTCTGAGCAATGCCTCAGCTAACCAGCTTGTGTTGAGAAAAGTAGGTGCCAGCTGCATTTTAATATTGTCTCTGCTTGCTGTCTGCCTTCCAGCAAAGAACATGACTGTCAATTAAGGCTACTCAAGTTGCCCTGTAAGATCTATGTAGAGAAGGGTAGAGTTATCAGCTGTAAAATTCCTTCATGTTCCCCTTGCAGAACTGCTGACCTAGAAGGGATGTTGCCAGATTGCCATCCTTTGAGTGCCCAAGTCTTTTGGCCTCTTTTGTTTTTTAAAGTTTGCTCCCAAATCCTTATTTCTTGTGTGTGCTGAACTTGACTGCTGTAACTGTATCAGCTCTGAGGGAGCTTCCACATGTAAATTATCTGTAGCACTGCTATGTTTAGGTAAAGAAGTGGATGCAGACTGGAAAGCACAGTACTGTGTTTTAGTACGCTGTTGTGACAGTAATACTACAGTGCATTTTCATTTTCCTTTAGAGAGGAACCACATGGAAATGTTAGCATTAACTGGGCTCTCTGAAGGTCTTTTCCTGTTTGAAAAGCCAGGTTGAAGATCTTCAGTGTTGAAGATCTTCAGTGTTGAAGATCCTGCTGCTGTACCAGCTGAGGAGTACTCAGCTATTGAATCAGCTGATGAGTAAAGCTGTCCACTTCC
Source organism: Zonotrichia albicollis (assembly GCF_047830755.1). Taxonomy (NCBI): domain Eukaryota; kingdom Metazoa; phylum Chordata; class Aves; order Passeriformes; family Passerellidae; genus Zonotrichia; species Zonotrichia albicollis. The sequence goes on along the minus strand of NC_133821.1, from coordinate 76,482,411 downwards.
TCCAGAGTCCCCACTTCTAAGTATTCACTGCTTCTCTGCAAAGCTCTTTGATACTAACGTGCTAGCTTCTGAACAGCAGTGGCTTTTGCTTTGCAATTTTTTTCTTAACTTTGAGATGAGATGTGGATTGTGGCACAAGACACTCCTATCTAAAAGCTTCATCCTTTCTTAGAAATGCACGTGCTTAGGGAAAATAGCTTCTCTACCTGTGGTAAAAGGTGTCATCACTATTGTGGTGATTCAGTGGGGAGGGAGGGTGTGTACTTTTTGAAAAACCTCCAGCTTCAGTTTCAAAACCTGGGTGGAGCAAAATCTGGCCTTAGTTTCCTTTTCTGTTACTCCCAAAGTTAAGTTCCTCTACAACTTATCTGAAAACGTAAAAGGCTCTTGACTGCTTTTGTGTAGTGGGTTTTTTTTTCATTTAAGCAAAAGAGGAAATATTTGAGAAATAACATCAGGAGTTTGGAGCAAGTAGGCTGTATTAAAGTTTATCTGCAAAAGGTGGTCATTACCAGTATAAGCACTTCTGCACTTAACCTGCAGAATTGGTGGGTAGTGAAAGAGGTGACCACAAATTACCTGCAATAATCGTGACTAATTGCAGCTTTATAGCAAAATAGGGTTCTGACTGCTGGAATGCTTTTCAGATGAGCTAGGTAGGTGCAAGAGGAGCAGTTTAGCTTCTTGGGTCCCCTTGGGGTGCTCTACTTTTTTCCACAAGTTGCTCTAATCAACTTGCTGGAATTAGCAGGGAAAGCTGGACTCAGACTGCTCATTGTAAGCCTATTTCCTGTCTGTCAATTATAGCCTGGAGCAGCTTAGGCACTGCAGAAGTATATGGAAGGGGGACAGAGGCAGTGGTGTTTGATCACTAATTGCCTTCAGCCCCAGAAGATGAGCAGGATGCTCTCATGAGGGAAATGACTGGCTGGGTTTTACGGTATGGGTAGTAAGAGTGTGGGCACTTAATGGCATTCATCAATATTATCTTGCTCTGCCCTAGAATGGGTCAGGTTGTCCACATAGTAACAGAAAAGACACACTGCCCTGTTCTTCCTCACTCATTTAACCAGAAGGATGCCAGCTGCAGCAGTATCTTTGAAATTTTATAGTAAGTTGGTTTTAAAATTTCTGTCTGGTCTCATACTGAGACAGTCATCTAACAAGTTGAGGTTTTTTTGCTTGATGGTCTGTAGTACCAAGGTGTTCTTCAGTGAAATTTCCTTAAGCTTTTTTTGGTGTCCTTTTACTCTACTCGATTGCAGCTCCACATAGGTAAGTAAGGACTATAGTAAGTAGAGTCAGGGTACAGCATGTTCTGTGCTACTAAAATCGAGTTTGCCAAGACAAAACTAGAACAAGTCAGATGAAACAGCATTGTTAGGGTTTGCTGTTACTCAAAACAATGTAACCGTTCCTGTACTTTCCATAGAAAGTCTTTGAAAACTAAAAATAAAACGTAAAAATAGCAGTCCAGCTGGGCTTGCAGTGGCTGCCTAAGCTTTTGCTCAGTTGTTCATTCAGGTGTTGCAAGACCAGTCTGTCCTCTTGGGCTTTTAATTGTTAACTTGTCCTTAGGACCTTCATTTAAAAAAAAAACAAAACACATTTTGTGAAAAAAGCAGGTGCCTTAGGGTTTAAAACTAAAACAAATCCTATGATGAATTTAATAAAACTTAGTGTAACTTGTTATTACAGGTACACATGGATTTCCTGATCCTGATTTAGTCTTGAAGTTTGGTCCTGTGGACAGCACATTAGGATTCCTTCCATGGCACATCAGACTGACAGAAATCATGTGAGTTGCTTATAAATGTTGTAAAACACACTGGAATGAAAAATACCTAGCTAAGCAATTCTTTATGTCATAACTTATGGAATTGGCCAAAAGAGGCGATTAGGCTAAACAAGTGTCCTGAGAGTGATTTGAGGAGATTTTAAAATTAACAACTAAAACCTGTCAAACATTCGTTGTTGTTTTTTTAGCCCTGACTAGCAACAACAAGCTTCATGCCCCAGGTTTAAGGAACAACTTCTGTCACCACCTAGTGTGTGCTCCAGTCCCGTTTGACAGCGTTCCTTTATATCAGTGTTGATTTTCTGTGGCTTATAGGTTCCTAAAAGGGAAACTAAGGATACAAGGGAAATGGAATAATGGAAGAACATTGCCCCAATGGATTGCTTTTCAATTTTAGCAGTAACTGAACTGACTAGATTTGCTGAACTTCTTAAGTCCAAGCACATTTATAGTGCACTGAAATGTCTGGGCACACTGTGCTGTTCCAGCTTTTCACTGGTTTGAAGGGCCCTGTGTACTCTGATGGGAGGCTTTGGTTTAGAGGGTAACTGGTTTAGTTGTTAGAGTGACAATAACCATGTTGAGAACAACTTCACAAGGTTACTCAGAAAGTAGCTTGCTTTTAGTGATATTCCTGAGTGGCTGTATGAATCATGCGGTGTTTATAAAAGCTTATTTTAATGTTTGTAACTTGCTTTCTCAGTTCTTTGCCTTCCCACCTAAACATCAGCTATGAAGAGTTTTTCTCCGCCCTCCATCACTATGCAGCCTGTGAGCAGCGGTGGGGAAAGTGACTTCGGGCAGAGTGCATGGAGTCAAGCTTTCTGTGGGAAGGAACTGATGTCTGTTTACAAGCACCTGCTACCCATAAGTCTGGTTCATAGTCCTTTCTTAATTTATCAAAAAAATTCAATAAAGTGTCTTACCTTTCTAGAGAGTCTGTGTGAATGCGTGAGAATCTGTGGGGAGGGGAATTCACAGATTTCCTGTTTGCAAAAAACAGTTACTAAAAGCAAAGCTGAATTGCCCTCACTTTGGCATTCAAGTGTCAAAATGAACGTGCAAGAACTAAGTGTTGTGAAATCTACAGGACAATGTAAATAGGAGTCCATGCCCTAAAGATCCTTAAAACTCAGAAATAACTTCCATCTTTGTTTCTTAATTCTTCATGGTCAGGCATTTCAGAGCTAACAGTTTATCTTCAGATATATTTACTATGTAATATGTGAATTCTAGAGGAGTTGGTTTTGTTAACTGAAAATAGAAACTGCAGCTTGGCTGGGATGACTAAGCCAGCTGTAGGTGTTAAGTTCTAGAAATACTGAGAAGATTCCACAAAAAGGGATGGATGCTTCTGTGGTAAGTGGATTAGGCAGTCTGTGTTGCAGTATCCAGCTTTTTTTTTTTTTTCATGGTGGGATGGAAGTATTTCTACCACCCTGAGTGAATGCAATATCTCAGCATGAGGTCAGTTTTCCATTGGGAATAAGCATAAACAGTACTACGTATTGTTTGTATACCTGTTCTCCCCATAACATGCTCACTCAAAGTAACAAGCAGGAAAAGGCTCTGGCATCATTTGCTGCAAGATCTGAAAAAGGTCTGAGTCAACTTCTATGGCTAAATGAGATTTGCTGCTTGTACTTGTGTGCCCAGCAAGGGAGTCTGCTTAAGCCTTTTTTTTATTTTTATTTGTTCTGAACTGAGCATTAGAAGTTTGAGTGGAACAAAGTGGACAAAGAAGGAAGATGAAGTGAAGCTGCCCTACAGTATTTCAGCATTGAGATGAGATAACTTAAGTAGAGATATTGGCTAAATGGTCTTCATCCTGGAATGGCCTGTTGGAGTTACATTCCTGTTTTGGAAGTAGTTTAAAATTACAAGTTTATGGCTGCGTTTGGACAAAGCAATATCTTTAGATCTGTGTTACTGAAGTCAGACATTGATACTGCAGCCTTCTGCCCTGCAGGCTGCAGAACTCTTGAATGCTTCATTCTGGAAGTGTTTCCTGTTTCCCCCTCCCTCCCTGCACTCTTCAAACTGAGCCTGGCTTTATCTCCTTTGGGATAGCCATGTCACTAGAAGGGAAAACAACTGTTTTTAAAAGGGAATTGCAAAATTTTAAATGAATGTTGCCTCATTGTGAAATGGTGTATTTTAATTTGTTGCTTGATGTAATGTTATAAAGCAGATTGCATAAACTCTTAGCTGCAGTTTTTTGTCATCATAAGGTTAGATTGCAGTTACAGAAAGACCTGTGGTCACTTTATCTCAGAAAAGAACAAGGTATATTCAATAAACTAACTAAGGTATTTGACATAAAATAGCTTTCCATAGGAGCTGGAATATTTTGAGTACACTTTGTCAACTGGTCTCTTGTGTGTGCCAGGTCCTGTATTGCAGAGAAGGTGAACAGTTGTGCAGTGTTTCCTGGGCCTTGTCATTGACATGGGCAAATTTTCTCACTGAGTGTTAAGTTCAACTTCTTTGTGGGGAGTGGGTAGCCTGTTGAAGGGTATCTGGAGTATTGACATTCATCTGTAATATGAATTTTGTTTCATTAAAATGCAAGGTTGTGTTTACGTTCCAATATGTGTTACTGTGTCACTGAAGCAGTTCTGGTGCTGGCAGTAATGGGAAAAGCTTAGTTTAGCCCTCAAAAATAATGTATTTTTTATATTTGTATCAACCTGCCAAAGAATACTTCTCATACCTGAGTTCCCTCAGCCTTCAAACTTCTGCATATCTCAGCTAAAAAGATTTGTTTAATATTGGAGACAGATTTCAAGGCCTAGAATTTGTCTACAGAGGGTTGCTTAATAAAACTCAAATGATTAGTTCAGCTGCATTTGATTCAACTTAAATCTCTTCTGATGGCCAGTTTAATTGTGAATTAAGTGTTCCTCCTGGAATTAATGTAGTTGAACTAATCCATGTTATGACTTAGTTGGGATAATTTTACTGTCCCTGTGTGGGCAATCTTCAGTGAGGTGTGCCAAAAGCACTGTGCATATCCACGACTCAATCTCTGAATGTACGTCCTTGCCCGTAGCGCCTCTGCCCAGCTTGTTCTATGTGAAGGTCTGTGCTGTGACATGTTGGGTACCTGTACATAATGTGTAAAATGAGTTTTTATGATTAGGGAATCGATTTATTGAACTTTATTATTGAAAGCTGAATCTGTAAAACAATAAATCAATAAAAGATTATAATCTTTCTACAGGCTATGGTGATACATGAATACTTTTGGAAGTTCAGCTGGGGTGCTGTAGCCCCATTCATGTTACTACATCACTCTGGGGCAGTGGAGACCTTCAAATGTTGTATTCTAGTAATAGTGTAAGAACTGGGCAAATTTTCATCTACCACTTCCAACTTCGTAGATGCTTTTACAAAAGCTTTCATAGTAAAGCACTTACTGTAAAAATATTTCTTTGATAGTCCTGGGAACTTGCTAAACTTGTTCCTGGCTACTAAAAAGCTTGCTTCCTCTCCCTGCTGCTGAGTCAGTCCTGGGCCATGGGCTGTGCTGGGCCTCCTGCCAGCCCTGTTGTGGAGCAGGGTGAAATGAGGGTGTGGTGTGGAAGAAGCCTCTGCAAATCTGAGTGATTTCCATGCTCAGTAATAAAGGGGAAGCTTGTGTTAAGGTGAGTTTTGAAAATGCACTGGGAATCAAGCTGACCTTGAGGCAGCCTACAACAAAGGCCAGCAGTCTCCCAGGCTGTGTTAGGAACTGTGTTGCTGGCACATCAGGGATGATGATCTTTTCTGCAGATCTGGTGAGACATCTTGAGTGCTGCATTCAGAGCTGGGTTTCTTTGGTACAAGAGAGACTCAGATTTAATGAACCTAGGCCGCCAAAAGGCTGTGATGATAGGAGATGGAGCATCTGTTGTGCAAGGAGAGGTTGAGTTGGAACTGCTCAGCTTGGAGGATGCTGAGGAGGGTCCTTACCAACACACAAATGCACGATGGAAGGGGGAGTAAACCCAGACAGGCTCTTCCTGGTGCTGCTTAGTGGCAGGCTGAGAGGCAATGGGCATAAATTGAAATATAGGAGAATGTTGAAACATCAGAAAAACCTTTTCCTATGAGTGTGCTCAGGCAGTGGAGCAGGTTGACCCTACAGGCTGTGGAGTCTCCTTCAAAACCAGTATGTGTGCATGGGGATCAGCATAGGACTAGATCATTCCAGAGATGCCTTCCAACCTCAGCTGGAGCTGGCTGTAGAGCAGTGGTGCTGCTGGGCTCTCCTACCTCAGCTGGTTTTTAACAGTCAGCAGCAACTTCAGCTTGCTGTAGTTAATCTGGCATTTCAATAGCAAAAAACATTAGAGTTTTCTGTACAGTGGAAAATTCTTCAATTGCACCAGTGTGAGAGCTCCCCTTCACAGTAACTCCTTCTCATTAACAAATTAATCACGTTTCTGTATATTTCCTCTTTTCCCCTCTTTCAGTGGTGCCTGGTAGTTGATCTGGTAAAGGAGCTAGATGAGATTCTGAAATAGTTGCTTTAGAGCAGGGAATTTGGGGACATGGAAAATAATCCAGCTGTTACAGAAAATAGGCCTACAAAGCAGTTCTTGAAATTATAGTGCTTTTTAGGACTTCTTGTATGAACATGCACCAAGCAACTGCACAGCATAGCATGCTGCACTGAGCTAAAGATTGGCGAGTGAGTAGAAGGTAAAGTAAAGGTCATTCTTTATAGAAGAGAGTATGCTCTTACACATTTGCACATCTGTAAGTGCTTCCTACTAAAATACTTCACAAAAATGACAAGAAAATAGAACCTGCTGGTTTGATTTCCTGTGTATTTCATGAATTCAGCTTTTATGTGAAATCATAACTGCCCTGAATAGTCCCATATGTTTAAGACAATGACATCGTTTTGTCTTTACTGTTGAAATAATGTTTCACTATTATTCATGCTTATTCAGTGCTTGTGAGAAACAGGTATACCTATAAAGTCAGAGGTAGGTGCAGACAGTTTTGGTCCTTGCTGATCCCAAGGTAGCAGCTGCCTTGCAGGAAGGCTTAGTCCCGCATGGCTGGCCTGTGCTGCTTGTGCAGGAGGAGCTTGTGCAGGAGGAGCTCTGGGGGCACGGGGCAGGTGCTCTGCTCCATGCTGGCTTCCATGCTGTCAGCTTCCCTGAGGGCACAGCCCCCCTCAGTCACTGCTCCTTGGAAAGATGTTTAAAGGCGTTCTCTTTGCTGCTGCCAAGCACTTAATGCAACAACAGCAGCTTCAGCTCAGGGGTGAGGAAGGGACTGGAGCCCATCCTATGCAGAACCTTCTAGCCAGTGTTGCTGTGAAGGTTGCTATTTGTCCATTCTTCAGCGCACCATGGGTGCAAGTAAACAACTCCTAGCTGTCTTCTATGAGCTAAGCTACTTTGATAAGCTTGAAATGTTCAAGCAAATGAATCAAAGGCCATGCTTTAAAGCCCACAACTTTTTTTCCCTCAGATCTGCCAAATTAAAAGGGAGAGAGAGTTGCAATCCCTTCTTCTGCTGTATGTTTGTCTGTGTTAAATGATGTGAGACCTCCTTGAATTCCATTGAATCACTGCTGAGAGCTGTAGGATTATTCCCTAATTGCATCCTAAACAACTTTTTTAGATGATAAATAATATCATGTATTATACAGAAGCATGCCTCAACCTAAACTTTGAAGTGCTTCACAAATTAATGTTTAATGAAACTGTTCGCCTGGAGGTTTTTGCTGTACTGTGTAACTGGCTGAATACACACAAGCCAGGGCTCTTTCATCTCCCTGACAAGCCTTACTGCTTTAATATAGCAAATTTTCTCCAACTGTGTGCAGTCAGTCAGTTCTCAGTTTTCTACACATCTCCCTGGCTGCAAAAATACTACCTTGTCCCCCCAAAAAGCCCACACATAGGAAACCCTAATGGATGGATCTTATAGAAAACATACTTTTGGGGAAATGTTTAGTGGAACAAAATATGGCTCATAAATGGTTTTGTAATACAGTTAATGGTGGTGAACTATGCTATGTTATTGTAAAGTGGGGGTGCTGTTTGACAGCTGGCTAAAGATGAACCTGCAGGGTGCACAGGTGGCCAAGAGGGCCAGTGCCTTCCTGAGTTGTGTCAAAAATAGTCTGACCAGCAAGACCAGGGGAATCATTGTCACCCAGCACCTCATATCTTGTATCCAGTTCTGGGCTCCTCACTACATGGAGGACATTGAGGTGCTGGAGTGAGACAGAGAAGGGAAACAGAGCTGCTGAAGGGTCTGGAGCACAAGTCCTGTGAGGAGCAGCTGACGGAGCTGGGGTGGTTTAGCCTGGAGAAAAGCAGGCTCCAGGGGCACCTTATGGCTCCCTGCAGAAAGGGGATTGTAGCTAGGTGGGGGTTGGTCTCTTCTCCCAGGTAATTGTGATAGGACAAGAAGATACAGCCTCAAGCTGTGCCAGTGGAGGTTCAGACTGGTCATCAGAAGAAATTTCCTCACAGAAATGGTGGTTAAGCATTGGAATGGGCTGCCCAGGGAGCTGATGGAGCCACCATCCCTGGAGGTGTTCAAGAAATGATGGAATGTTGCCCTTAATGCTGTGGTCTAGTTGACAAGGTGGTGATCAGTCAAAGGTTGAACTTGATCTCAGAGGTCATTTCCAGCCTCAGTGATTCTGTGAACATTAGAAGCCCAGGAACTACAAACTGAAACAAGACATTTGTCATACAACTTGGCTGCAGGTGTTTATTGTGATTTGAATGGAAAATTTCTCTCTGAGTCAGCTATCAAAGTTAAAAGCTTCCCATTATGCTTGATATTCTATAATTCTGCAAAAGTTGCACTTTGTTGGTAGGGTGCCTAGTATGTCTTTGCAAGCACAAACGTGTCTGAAAATGGAATTTCTAAGGGGCTCTCTCTCTAAATGTGTCAGTGCAAGGATGTTTTTGTTAAATTGATATAATGAGTCATTCTGCAATTTGCAATATTTTAAGTTGACATCCAAATAAAATCTCTTTTTAGAGTGACGGAGGAGTCACGCAGTTGGAATTGGAACCCTAGGAGAAGATACTGGCATTATGAAAATAACAATGTCTTACAGAATTAAGTACTGTGCTGGTCCTGATTCTTGCTAGTACAGTGATACTGAAAGAAAACAGAGTAAGATGGTGATGAGAATTACGGAATAGCAGGAAAATTTTGCTCAGGAGGAATGTGGCTGGAGATCACCTAGTCCAATTAGGGTTTCAGTTTTTCATGGTCCTTTTCCAGCACTTCATTCCTTCTAAGTCTCTTGCAGAGCTGGGCTGCTGTAATTCAGTACCTTGAACTGGCAGCTTTAAGGTGTGAAGGAAAACTTGGGAAGGTTTCAGAAATGAGTGCAAGTGTTTTGCCTTAGACACTGTCAGATTACACACTTCAGGGTTGCAGAGGAAACATCAAGGTCTGGGAAGCTGCCCTGGAGAAGGCCCTGGCAGTCTCATTCCAACAGAAGAAGCTCCTGGTCCTCTCTATCTCTTAGAGTAGAAGCTTGGATTTTCACACTCAACTTGCAAATTTTATGGGTGGCTTATATATTTTAAAGTACTTTTAACTGATCAAAACATCTGTAATCTCTTTCATGCAGCAACTGAGAGCTCTTGCAGCCTGTCTCAGAAGCTCCCTGGCAAACCCTGTGTCAGCTCTGGGGTGGGCTTAGCTCACTGCCATCCCATTGCTTCAACACCAGGGATGGTGGCACCAGACTTGCAGGACTGGCAGTGTCCAGCCATGGCAAGACCATTTCCAAGCCCTTGGCTGCATTACTGAAGCCCTCCTCAGTCTGAGGAGCCTCTCTGTGCGAGCATATTCAGGAGGCATAAAACAGCATGTCTGATGATGATCACTACCTTGCAGTTATCTCCGTGTAGCTGCTTCTGACCACATTTTATTTAGCTGGCTGCCTACAACAATCTCTGCTCTGCAAGCCTGCAGCCTCCTCCAGCTCAGAGCAACTCCTCTGAACGTTGTGCTGTCCCAGTGCTCTGACTTGCTTGTGCCAGGAGGGAGCTGGGCAGAGCCTGCCTGTTACGCCTCAGGGGAAGACAGAGGTGAGGGCAGTGCCTGCCAGAGCACCAGCAAGGAGCCCTTCATGGCAGTGCCTTGTGGCCCGGCCACAGCTCCCTTCCACAAAGCCACCTGCTGTCACCTTTTCCCTACCTTTGCAAAACCCTGCTTTTCCTGTGGGCAGAAAGCCTCCGCTGGTCCCATGTGGAGGGATAGAATGTAAGAGAATAGCGCAGAAGGTTTTCTCACACCTGAGGAGCTGCAGCTGCACTAATCAGCAAAGATTAGGAACAGGCCTGCCCTGAACAGGCCACAGCTGTGTCCAATAAGAAGATGAGTGCTATAAAAGAGGGGGTCAGCTGGGTGAGGAGAGAGCTGGAGTTTGTTGGCTGAGTTGTGAAGGAGTAAGTGCTGTGAGGAGCTGACCATGAGACCTCACCAAGAAGGTATGGAACTTTTGCAATAAGATGACAACTGTCCCATATGTCCCTTCTGCTTTCACATGATTCAGACCTCCTTGATAGGACAACTTGCTGAAGACCAGCCTCTTTCCTTGGAGGCCCCTGATCCTGCAGGATCCCTTTGTGCAGGCACAGACAGGGAGGAAGCTCTTCTCCAGGCAGCAGGTTCCCTCCCAGCAGCAGCCTCTCATACTGCAGCTGCAGCTCCTGTGAGTAAGGCTTTCAAGTTCTCCCAATTAAGAAGTCTACTCTCATTAAGAAGCTGCCTTTTTTTTTTATTTTTTAAAAATAAATTAAAAACTGACTTACTTTGAATGTGTGTGTTTTTATTCATAGTGAATCTTTAAAATATGTGAAATGTGTGGGAGGTGACAGCAATGCTGGAAGATGAGTTTTTGGGGGATGTCTTTCTTTTCAATTGAAAGAGAAAAGAAAATTAAATTTCAATTTATGCATCATCTCCAGTATGAATTTAAAAGTGCATAGGAATGGGAGTAAAAAGATAAAACTTATTATACTGACACCAGCTCAGCTGAATTGTATGCATTGTCTATGTGCAAAATGAGCTCATTAATACCACAACACTTGTGCAATATAACGAGCTTAATACTGCTGAGTTTTATTGCTTCCTGCTCTCCCTCATTTTGCTGGTAGTGGCATTTAAATCCTGATGCACTGAGATTGTGTTTACCCAATTTATCCTGTGTTTTTATTGTGACCAGGTCAAATCAATCCATTTTTCTTGCAGTAGAAGCAGGACCTGTGATTGTTGCTGTGGTTGAGACTGCTTACAGGGTGTTTTGCCTTCCCAAGGCATGTCCAGAGATGGGAACAATGGTTGCAGCTGTTTGCATTGCACACAGGCTTGGGCAGTGTGTGAGGAAGGTTGTAGAGACCTGCAGGCACAAGAGACAGCAGCTTTCTGCACAAGAGTTGTGCATGTACATTTGGAAACCTCTGCCACGCCTCTGCTGGCAGTGTGCTACTGACCACAAACCTGAAATAAGCTTGCTCCCAATTTCTGCTCTTTTTCAGGTTTGTAAAATGCTGGTTTTCTGGGGAACCAGGAAGGTGGAAGTCACTTCGAACACTCAGTTCCTCAGAGTTGTTAGGTTGCCCTATGTATGAACTAAAAATAAATAAGATTAGAAACATAGAATCACATAATCATTAAGGTTGGAAAAGACCTTCAAGATTGTCTAAGTGCAACCTTTGACCAAACACCACCATGCCAACTAAACCATAGCACTGAGTGCTGTGTCCAGTCATTTCTTTAATGTTTCCAGGGATTGTGACTCCACCACTTCCCTGGGTGGCCTGTTCCAATTCTTGACAACACTTTCTGTGAAAAAATTCCTTCTGATGTTGGACCTGAACCTCCCTGCTGCAGCTTGAGGCCATTTCCTCTTGTCCTGTCACTAATTTTCTGATACAAGAGGCTGAACCACATCTGGCTACAACCTCCTTTCAGGGAGTTTTGGAGAGCTATAAGGCCTCTTCTGAGCCTCCTTTTCTCCAGGCTACACAACCCCAGCCAGCTTACTCAAATGCTCCGTGTATGATTTATACCCTAGACCCTTCACCAGCTTCATTGTCCCACTTTGGACACTTCACAACCTAAAGTGCTTCTTTTCTTCTTGAAGTGAGGGGCTAGATAATCAGTGAAACACCTCCTAGAGCCTTGCTGAAAGTAATTGGAGAAATCTGTGGGCAGCAGAGCTGCAATCCCAGTCGTAAAGCAGAAGCAGTGCTTTCAGCTCTTGAAGGCACTCTACCCCACTTCCCAGCACTTGCTATTTGCCCTGCTGTGCTGTAAACCTGCAAGGTCAGAGCTGTATGTGAGGATAGCAACACAAGAAAGGAACTATCAGCTCTGAAAAATAATTGCAAGCTTTTAGAGAGCTCCTTGTACATGATGTTTGTAGCCCTTGGCAAGCCAGCAATACATTACTGTAGTAGCTGTGTTAAACTGCAGAAAGATAACTATAGGGAAAAAGAGAGCATACAAATCTCAGGGTCACTTGTATTTTATTCATACAATTAACTCTTTCTCATAGTGTTCAGATTTGAGAATGTGCCTGTTCTGTTTTGACATTGGAACAAGGCCAAATGCCCACAAGAAAATACACCTTCTCTGGTGTCTGCTGTGAGATTTTGACCAGGAATAAACAAAGCAGGCTCTCACTTGAAAAAAAGAAGAAAAGTTTATTAACTAAACTACAAAGACAATTACTAAACACACACAAAAGGAAGAAAAAGGAAAAAAAAAAACACAAGGAAAATGAAAACCTCACAAAAACACTCTCCTCCTCCTCCTCCTCAAATTCCCAATACAATACAATCCAAAATCCAATCTGGGTCCAGCACCACCCTTTAGAATGCTCCACTTCAGTTCCTCAAGAGGAGAGGGAGTCCTTCCATGTGTCGTGGTGGCCTTTTCCGTCCTTGTTCCGGTGCTCTCACCACCGGACCAGAATCAGGGCTGCTTCCAGGGTTGTCCTTTTAAGGAGGCTGTGTCCAGTTCCAGAGAAGCTCAATCTCTCACCTCTGGGACATCTGTTCCCCCCCATATTTTATATACCCCCTGGGGCCGAGGGGTACCCACACTGAATCTTCGGCTCTGGGACATTTCTCCCCCTGGACTCAGTCTCTGTATTCCAGGGAAACATAGCTCTGTCCATGGCTACACAAAAGAGTCCAGCATCAAATGCCACTCTCTCTTCTCCACCTTTCTAATATCTCTCACTCTCTCTCTCTCTCTGGTCCAGACCTTCATCACTCTCTCATTTTCTTCGTCCTCCTCCACTCTTATCTCTCGTCTGAGGAAGGGTTAATGTTCTATGAAGTTTTCATTGTCCAAAAAAGGGCTAAAAACTCCTCCAAGCGGCTAGACTTCTGGCGGCACCCCCCCCCCCACCATCTCCTCAGCCGGGCTGCCTGCTGCCTGCACATGTTTACTGCTTTCAAGGTAACGGCACCCAAACACCGGCTGCACTCTCTCTGTCTGCCTCCAAGGGGGGGGGGGGGGGGGGGGAACAGGCTGCCCATTGCTTCCCAGCATTTTTCTTCCTTCCACCCTTGGGGCCAGGCCTACCTCTCCCAGGCCGGGCCGCATGGCTTTTCCCCTCCCCCAGCCCAGCCAGCAACTGGGCCGGGGGAGAGACTCAACTCCTCCACCACCGGAAATCCAAAGAGGAGCTGCCAGGGGGAGAGCCCTGCTTTTACCCTGTGTTCTCGGAGGTGGACCCAGTGCCCAGTGGTTAGGCCAGGTGGCAATATTCAAAACTGACCACTCATTGGCCCCATCCACACAGCATCCCAGAAATCCTGTTTCCGGGTCAAACCATGACAGTGCCATATTTCAAGATGTGCAGAGCTCCCACACCCCAGACAGGCTGTTCTAAGCTATTGATTTATCTCAGGTATTTTTTTTGCCTGATATCGTGAGTTGATTTTGTTATAGCATCTTATAAAGCCCTGGAAATGGCTTCATGTTTGGGAGATTTCAGATTTTTTTCTTCCTTCTGCAGTATGCAGCTAAAGCAGTTTTTGGGAAGGTGTAAATGCTATTTAGGCAAAGCTGTCCCACTTCAAACACTCTGCCAAAATCTGTCTGAGCCATCACAACCCTTATGGCTTACTCTGGTATTGTTTTTGGTGTGTGGGCCAGGTTCACCCATCTTTTCCAGTTTTTAAGGAGCTTGCCAATGTAGCTATGCCCATTCCAATCACACTTCCAAATCACTGTGTTGTGGGCTCCTGTTCCTTTCAACAACAGCCTCCTGCATCTTTAGGCACCTGAACTTGTTGCACATCCGATCCCAAACCTTGGGAGAATCAATAGGAATGTGTCTGCTTGTGACAAAACCTGATAGTTGTTTGCATTTTTCACCATCTGAAGAACTGGTATCAGTGCCTGTAAGGGTATTATACTATTTTTATTGGAAAAGTGTGAAAAAGAGTTGTCATGGTTTTGTGCTGGAATCCCATTTCCTCACACTACATCCACAGTCCTACCAGGGCAACACAAACTGCTTCATAGCCTCTGGCTGCCACCTTTCTCCCTGGAATCTCTCAAAGCACTGGGGAATTAACCAGCCCTGTACTCCTGGGAAGTATCAGTGCTGTCACCTGTCACTTTGTGCCCATGGTTTCTGCACTGAGCAGAAGTGCAACCCTGGCTGCCTGCCCAAGGCTTAGTGCAGACACAGGCACGGGAAATCTTTGTGATTCCATGTGTCATGGAAGCATCCTACCTGTCCCTAGGGACAGCAGCTGGTGTGAATTACAATGCAGTGGCTCGAGGGTGAAGGTCAGTGCTCCAGAAAGACCAGGCAGATGGCAGAAGTGCCCAAATTCTGCTGGGACAAAGTAGCCAGAAGATAAAATAAGGGCAATTTTAGGATACTTGCATGGGTAAGACCCAGTTTTACTGCATCCCAAAGGATCAGCTCTTGCTTTGACCTAAGGAGAACATCTCTTCAAGTCCTCAGCATTTTACTGTCCAATCTGGAAGAATCAATTTCACCTTCAATTATTGTTTTGTAAGCAACTAACAACTAGAAAATATAGGTCACCAGGACTTTTAGAGTAAGACATTCACCACCAGATAGCATCAGCTTTGACATTAAATCAGTGAATAGGAGACATAACCTACTGTTATTCATTTTTATTAAGGTTGTAAAAGAGATGGCTCAGGTAAGTCAAATCTCCATGGCCAGAACATAATATCTGCCAACAGGCCCACAAGCGACCAATCATAACATTATTTTGACCTTAAATTGTTCACAGTCTTATTCTTCAGGGCATTGTGTCAGCTTATCTTGATCATTACACCTCCTGAATTGGGAATCAATTAAATGTCATCTGATCTCTCCAATCTGTAGTGCACAGTTTATTTTTATGCAGGAAATGAATACTGCAGCGTGATCATCCTGCACCTTCAATTTTCACTGTATACAAATACTGAATAAATACTGATGCTTTGGCATGTTTAGAAAAAACACCTCCCAAAAATATATGTTTATTTTCAGCCCAGTTCTCGAGGTGAAAAAAAGGTTGTACTTTTATTGAAGCAGAACTACAATATTCCTTAAGAGTGTGATAACATATTAATAGAGTTGATTACCTATCTAAGAAGATAATGTCTGAAGAGTCAAAGAGTAAATTGTTGTGCAATTGGGGGTTTTTTAGAAAATTACCGTGAGTTGTTTTGGTATGTTAGAATACATCATATGTTAAGCAAAACTCCAGCTTTTTAAGAAAAAGACATTTGCGTAGAAAGAAGTGCTAATGTTGAAGTGTTAATGTGAGCATAGAGGGCACCAGCACTGCTCTAAAAAGAGGAAATTCTAGCAAGGCTGTTGAAAACAAATTAAGCCATAACATGCTGAGAAAATTAAATTCTTTGGTTTAAATCTGTACCATTTTTAAGACACAAAATTCTGCAGATTTCAGGAAAAAAAAAAAAAAAAGGCAGCATAAATCAGCCAGAACAAGAATAAACCAGAAAGTACAAATGTTTAGATGTGAAACTTTTGTTATCTGACTTTGGGGAAGAAGCAACCAGCTGCAGAGCATCCTCTGCTGCTCCAGAGGGAGCAGGATATCTGCAGAGGTGACTGTGAAGGTTATGCTATTGTCAGACTGAAAGCAGCAAAGTGCAAAGCAGGAAAAGGAAAGAATAATATCATATTGATTCCAGATCATGTTTGGGGACTTTTTTTATATATCTTTTTAGCAGAAGCCCCGTGATGAAAGTCCACCTGGGGCTGTCCTGTGGGAACATAACATTATTGTGTGAGCTTAACTCAATCATCTCTAGGCTTTTGCAGCCAAGCTCCACCATTCTAGGGGATAGTGTCCAGTCCCCAGACTATTAAAAAGTGAATCTGGCTTCCTCTTCCTTTCATCTTTAAAGCCTTTTTTGTTGTTTGCAGGCTGATAGAAGAAAGTCACTTGCAAAGGAATGGAGCAAATTTCTTAACATCAGAAAGAAGGGCAACAGGAGGGCATCCCATGCTGCAGAATCTGCAAACATGCAAAAAATGAAAGTTAGTGATACTTAAAAGGGAAAAAAGAAGGAGTACGTTCAAAGCAAATTGCTCAGTAATACACTTTTTTAATCAACAAACAATTGTGAGTGGGAATGGGTATAGCAAGGTGTTAAGTTTAGAGATAAGACAGAAATTTAAATTACAAAAGAATAAAAATTTTCTGTGTAAGAGAAGCTGCAAATCTAATACATCCCATCCCCACTCCCATAAATAAATAAAATGGAAAAACCCCTTAAAGGTAAGTTTTTTCCATGACTAGAACATAACACTGTTTTTTTATGTTTTGCACAGTGCTGAGTTGGCATCCAAAAAATCCCTTGCTTGCAAGAAATGAACTTCCAAGATCCATTCATGCTCTCAGGGACCCAGCCTGAAATAAATATGAGTTTTTAAGAAGCAGTTAGCTGCTTCTTCCAGAAACACAGGTCTTTTGGGACAATAAACATTAGTGACAATTTTTGAAAAATTTGTGTGGAGCCTTAGCTGTCCTTAACACAGTGCCTTCCTTTGTACTGCCCAGAGCAACAGCAAACCTGAAACCACAAGCAGCACAGTGCTTTGGGCAATTTTCCTCATCCAAGGAGCTGCCAGCTTTGGGCCCTGCTGCTACAGGTCCTGTGGTTTAGTACTCCAAGATTTAGTACATCCAAGATCCTCCTATTATGCAGTTTTGGTCAACAAAGGGTTGCAATAGTAAAATGTAGGGGAAAAAAATAAAGATTTCCCAGTGTAGCAGATTTCAAAGCTATGGAGAATGTGCTGGGTCTGTAAGGAGTCTTGGGAAATCTCTGACATTCCTGGATTCAGCACTAGAATTTCTAACATTACAAATCAACACTGATAAAATGAAAGGGCTGCTGTGGGGATGAAGGAGGATGGAGATTGTGTTGCTTGGTGTATCCCTATTGTATACAGTGTTAGAAAGTCTCAGATACTTGTCCTGCAAAAAAAAAGGGAAGCTGTGAAAACTGGCCATGTGCTCCCAATTCATAGTGGGAAAAAAATCCTAGTCCAAAGTGGCTTTCAGCTTTCAAAAACATGCTTTTGGAAAATATCCCTACTGGCACTCAGACGGCAACAGAAGATGCTCTTTCTCCTTGCAGTCATGTCTTGTCCTCCAGCTGGGCATGCATGCTGTGTGTGGCCACAGCACAGCAGTTTCCTTGTGGTTTCCTTGTCCCATTTTCCTCTGAGTCACACTGAGTTTTGACAGAGGCAATTCTGCTGACCTTGCTGTGCCTCAGCTCAGCCATTCAGGGACTTGATCTTTCTTACCTGGCCTAAGGTCACTGTGGAATTTAAAACCTGCCTTCAACCTCTGAACAAAATTTCAAAGGAATGCAAAGAAAACACATTTTAACTTCGGTGCTGAATTCAAGCAGAGGCTGGAGGGCACCATGTGATGTCACACAGGTCGTCCCTTGTCACCTGCTGCAGGCCATTGCCTGTCACCATATTGAGTGACTTTGGGTTTGACCCAGCAGTGCCATTCTCAGGTTCTTATTGAAGCAAACCTAGAAATCTCCTTGAGCACATTAAACATTTGGCTGACATGCTCCACCCCTCAAGGGCCAGAAAAGCATCTCAAGCTGTAGCCTGAAGAGTAGGTAACATCCTGAAGGCCTTTTGGGTATTTTGTTCAGTTAGGACAATCTTGTTCTCAGTGACTAAACATTCAGGTAATGCCTTCTTTTCAAGATGTTTGTTGAGGGCACGCTGCATTTACAACATGAGCTGAAAGCTCTTCAGTCATCATTTGTTATTTTAACCCTAGGGACTGAAGTTGAAGTTTGCACCACAAGAGATGGATGTCAGCTGGATAACAGCTGGGTTTTGTGGGGTGAGCTGATACACACTGGCTCCTTCAACAACTGCTTCCAGGTGTGCAGATATGTTCTGGAATTTTTGTGGAATTTTTCTGTGGTATTTTTTCATATTTTTCTGTACTTTATATTTGTGTGCAAACACATAACTCTGGGAAATAAATTTGTCTTAATCAAAGAAAAAGTAATTAAAAGGATTGTAGCTGAAACCGCTGATGTTGCTTCTGAATGTCACAGAAAATGGGATTTCAAGTGAGGCATGATGCTTTTCAAGTAGATTTAGGATATACAAAATGGATTGGAAATTTTCTCTGTTTGAAATGATGTATGGACTGGAAAGCATGGACACTAATTTACTGCAAAAACTAGTAAAGCACAAAGGAGGAAAATATAGATAAAGCAAACAAAGATAGAGATTGAAAGAGATGAGTAGTCAAAAGAGGAACTGCCTTTGAGAAACAGTGCTCTGCAGTCAGGAGGACAACTTGTACACAGCTGAAGGAAACACGTGTTAGGGGATGGCATCACTGCTGCTTCCCAGGGCACTTCCAGGCCAAAAGCCACAAACAGTGCAAAAAAGAATTTTCTTTTACGTTGCATTTTTTTTCAGTCTTTTCTTAAACTTATTTTTAAAAAAGGGGGGAGAGATATATTTGTGGTCTTCTAAAACACTTAATTTCTGTCTAAATGTTTCATTTTTATTGTTCCTGACCCTCCAGACTTCTGAGTCAGGGTTAAGGAAGAGTGTTTAGAACAGCTAAGATTTGGGTGAAGAAATTGTACCTAAGCCACTGGCTGAAACTTCACATGGACTCTGTTCATCAGACAAACTTGATTTTCCCTGTCTTGTAAGGGCCTACAACTTTCGAAAAATTCTTGTCAAAATTTGCTGTCAAATTATGATAGCATTTGTAAAGACCCACTTCCTTTTTCTTTTTTCCTTCCCTTCTTTGAGAGGAAAACCTTGTGGCATTTGCACTGCAGAGATTATTTGTCAGACTGGGTTAAATCTTTTGCAGGCATCCAGCACTTGTTCAATACAAGACTTTTGTATCCACACAGTCAATAAACTCCTCACAAAAGCCTCTCTTCATTTTAGCCTTCAGACAAAACTCCAGATATTTGTCTTCTAGAATAGAATATTGCCTCTTTCTAGGCAGTGCTAGAGCATTTTCTAGTATCAGCACTCTGTATCAGAAGAGCTTTGGTTGTCCCAGGTTGGTGAGTGGAGTTATCTTCAACATAATATTGTAATGGTGTTGTTGAGAGTAAAAATTACTGAATTAATCTGAGGCTTATGGTAAGCTGAAATTTTATTGTTGTGGCCATTCAGGCAGTGAAAGCACTGCTTTGCTTTGTTTTGGTTCCTTTTTTTTTCCCCTCCCCAGAATTAGATGAAGGAAACAGAACATTTGAAGATGACACTGCAGTTGCAATTCAGCTACTGAGACTTCTCCACTCCTTTCCACTGAATGAAGAGTGCTCTCTGAAACTGAGGTTACAAATTGGTAGTGGCCATGGAGGAAACACAGGCAGAGTGAGATGTACTGTGACAGGACCAGGGGTAACAGTCACAAGATGGAGCAGGGACTTTCCACCCACGTATCAGGGAAATGGGAAAACAGAAGTCTCAATGAGTGGGTCACATGCTGGAAACAGGACCCAGGGTACGGTCTCTGCAACCCTGAAGATTTATTACATTTAACTAAATAATGTCCCTAAACAACCTTGGGATACCTACCTAACTTTGGAGCTGACTCTGGTTTGAATAGCAAATTGGATTACATGACACCCACAATAACCTAAATCTTTCTTGGTTTCAGTGGAATTTTGAATACATATTTCTTTTAATGGCATTGTTTCCCCCTTGATCCCACCAATCTCCTATGAAAATCAAGTATATCAAATGAAAATTTTCCCTTTCCTAAAAAGCCTTAACCAGCCCTGTTTATCCTTTTAAGGACATAACCTCTCTCCACTTAAGGATGCCCATATCATATTCAGCTTTCATCTTGTTCTTCTGGCCAATAACCATTTCTTTTTGATGTGCCTTTTTCAAGTTTTGGTGCCTCCGGGTGCTACTATAGCAATGAAAATGCATTTCTCCAGGCATGCCCCAAGGGGAGGACTGAGTTTGTTGCTGAAGAGCACGAGAAGTTTTCACCAAATCTTCTGGTTCTTCTCATTCCCCATCAGGCCCTGTGCTCCCATGCAGTCCTTCAGCTGTGGCCCTATGGAGTGCACATGGGGCAAAGAAGCCCTAAATACCCAGTGCCATGGGGCAGAAATGCTCAGATGCCCGAGATTCCCTGGGGGCTGACTCCACACCCTGACCCTCACATGCATGAGAAGGACAGTCCTGTTTCAACATCCCTTTTTGAGACAGATTTAGCAAAAACTACTTGAACCGGCATCAAAGCATGCTCAGGATCCCTGTCCTTCCCCTTGGAGCAGCAGTCCCTGAGGAGCAGGCTGTGGCAGAGCTCCTGCCAGCATTCCAGCCCAGATTTCTCATCTGGGTGGTATTGCAGGGCAGGTTTGGAGGGAGGCTGCATTGATTTTGGCCTGGGGGAAGCAGTCCAGAAGAAACAAAGGGAAATTCTTAAAATTGACAGGGTGGCATTGAAATCAGCAAAAAAAGCCAGGTTGCTAAGTAAGGGAGATCAAGGTGAGAGCAGAATGGGAAGTGTTGATTCAGCCTCTCCTGTAACAAAGAGAAACAGCCTGTCAGTGCCAGCCAGGAGTGCTTAAATCACCTGTACCTCAAGGAAGCCAAAACCCAGAAAGCACCCAAGAGGCTGGGAAGCAGCATTGAAGGTATTTATATGTGCTCACATTTGGCTTGGTGAAACCTGCTCATGCCAATGTTCAAACTGAGCGTGATGTGTGCGCAAGGCCGCTTCCACCCAGCCATGACACAGCTGTAAATATCAAAATAATCACAATGGCTTGTTGCCCTTTGGCATCTGTTGGGTGCTACCTGCCTTGGAACTGTACCTGGGTCTTTTCCAAAAGCGTTGGTTCTCCTTCCCCGCAGGAAAAGGAGGTGCAAGGGGGGTGTTTGCCTTGGCTGGGAGCCTGGGCACATCTGCCCTGCAGCGCTCTGCTGGCCACTGCCCCAAACCTGCCCAGCTTTCACGGGAACCAGCTCGGAAAAACAAGTTTGTCCCGCATTTTCCAGAAGATGGAGCTCAAGAGTCTCCCATGTGAAATGGTAAAAGGTTGTCTGTGTCTGGGGAATACTGGAAGATAGACGTTGCTCCTGGAGAACTACCTGAATAATAATTTTGTAGCAAAAGGCTTAAAATATCTCCTTGTGAGAAAAGGAAGTACACTCCCTCCCCCTGCTCCCCCAGAGTGTGTCTAGAAATGATACAGAAACAGTGAATTTTAGTCTATGGTAAAAGATAAATGAAAAAGTATAGTTTATTTGTGAAAAAAAACCAAAAACAAACCAGTAGGAACTAGACATTTTCTGAAGCAATTTTGTGCCCTACATCATCTTCCCCCACAGCCCTTTATATCCATACTGGCCAGAAACTGCATTCCCTGGAAAAAAAAAAAAAACCACAAGAAAACAAGGGAGAGATTCTTATTTTCTTGAGATTGAGCCCATCACCAACAGAAGATTTCCAGAATGGATTAAAACATTTTCCAAGTGCTGCAAGAGGAATGACAGACAAGGCAGATTGAACCACCTCCTCAGGAGAGAACCATGCACGTACAAGAGGTCAGCAGGAATTTGCAGAGATTAACAACTAGAACCATCTGCACTCTGGAAAAAATCAAACCAATACCATATATTGTGTGGGAAATCCATGCAGCAACCCCAAAATCCCTGGGGGCCCTATTAGCCAGACCACAAGATAGCCATGAGAAAACAGTTGAAATGAAAATTATTAGCAGCTTGCTCTATCCAGGTCCACCTTAGAACAGTCTAGTATAGCTTTTGAAAGAAAAATATGAGGTAATTCTCTGCTAAGCTCTTTGGGCACTGATAACAACTTCCTCCAAATCCAGATGGATTTTTATATCCGGTCTCAGCTGCCCAGTTCCATAGTTAAGTAAACACACTCCCAATCTAACTGAGATGATGTGGATGTAAAGTAGTAAATATTTATTTTTATGCTACTGTTATAGTATCCATGTTCTATTCTATAACATATAAAGAAACATTTCTAGAACTTAACTTTTAAATAGTATTGATTTAAATAGTATTTAAATAGATCTGAGTAAAGCTGAACTAATAAAAGTTGGAGTGAATTCTGCTCCTATAGAATATCTGAAGGCCAGATACTGAGAAGTTTGAAATCTCACAATTTCTATTTTGCAACTGTGAAAAATAATATCTATATATCTATAAATCCATAATGCCAAATAGGCTGCTTTTACTGCCTGCGGTTAAGAAATTCCCAGACTTATTAAGTCCTGTTTCCCTCCCACTGCTAGACTGAGAGAATGTAGAAATCTCTGATAGGTCAGCTCTCAGGGGTTTCTTTCCTCCAATTCCTTCCTCCTTTGGGTTTTTCCCATTATAAAAGACCCAGTGCACCTGCCTGTTTTCCCTCTTGGAGGAAATGTGAGTGCACATTGCCAGGTCCTGTCCAGCCCTTCATCCACCAGTACCCCCAGGGTTAACCAAGAGCATAACTCAGGCACAGCTCAATCCCACTGTATGATGGGCCTCTCTTTTCAGCAATATCACCTCCATAAATTTGATCAGAATTCCTCCCAGGCGGGCTTTGTGAGAATATCTTTGGGCTCTTAATACAAACCTTTACCCACAAGGAGCTCATGGAAGGAATGAAACAGACATCAGCCATTTCTTCTCAAGGAGGAATGCAGACACTGCTGCTACAGAAAAGAAATATCTGGGACTAGGGCAGGGAATTGTCCTCTGGAAATGCTTTTTGCTCAAGGCTGCACACAAAGAAAGTCTCAAGTACTGACTGAGACAACCAGCCTTTAGATACTCAGTGCTGGTGAGCAGAGGCCCTTCTTTTTTGGTCAGAAGTGTCCTTTTCCATATTTCAAGAACAATTTCTATGATGCACATTTATTATTGTACCTTTTATATGCATGTATTTGATGTAAAGTCAGCTAAAAACAAATCAGTTTACTTACTTTTGCAACAAATAGTTATTACTTGACTTTGCTACTAACCTTTTTATTTCAAAATTGGTGTTGAAACTCAAGATTTTCAACAAACTTCTTAAATTTGCTGCTGGAGGCCAATTAGTGTGAGTTTATGCAGAGATCAGTGCAGAAGCAAACTATTCCTGAGATACTGAATAAGCAGTGCACTTTCAGGAACACTGAGTAAAGATGATAAACAAGGTTGAAAGCAGAGAAACATCTAAGGATGATTTTGCCTGCTGAAAAGGAGTGTGTAAGGGGAAAAAAGTAAAACAAAATGAGATTTAGTGAATTCCTCTTCTGTAACTTAATGATAAAATGGACAAAACATATACATCAATTATCAAAGAAAAAATTAAGCATCAGACTACACTAAATCAGACATCGACAACTTGGAAAGCAAATTAGGTGAAGAAAACTTTGCTTTTGTCTGGCTGGAAAAAGATTTATGTCAAATATTTATTAAAGCACAGACTCAGCATCCTGCCCTAGTTGTGTGGAACTGAACCTCCCTCCACTCCCTAAACCTGCAGAGGTGATTGTATTCCTGAGATTTAAAAACAAAGGTAAAAGCAGATTCTGCCAGAGACTTGGCCACCTTCACCTAGCGCTAGTAGAGAGGCACAGATTGAACATACCTGTCCCTGTAACCCACAGGTCTTTTTTGGAGACCAGCCAGTGAAGTGTTAATTACATGCCCAAAAAAATGGCAGATTAAACCTATGGGGGAAATTGTGTTTGAGTATAGATAAAACATGATTTACTGCTCTGTGATAGCTTGTACCTTGCAGGAACGTGCAGCTGACCATGCCTTTCACACAGCTAAGGACAGTCACTCCTGTTCTTTAAGCATTTCTCATTTGTTTCATTTTTGTCCTCCCTTTTTTTGCCTTTTTGTTTTTACTGTGGGGAGATAGAATGCAAGAAAATAAAGATAGGTCAGAAGGCAATCTCACACCTTAAGAGTTGCAGCTGTACTAATTACCAAAGATTAGGAACAGGCCTGCCTTTAACAGGCCACAGCTGTGTCCAATAAGGATGAGTGCTTTAAAAGAGTGGGTTAGCTGAGAGTTTGTTAGCTGTGCTGTGAGGAAGAAGGAGTCAGTTCTGTGAGGAGCTGTCCATGAGAAATCACCGAGAAGGGATAGGAGCTTTGCAATAAGATGGCAGCATTTTATGGCAAAACTTATGTGGTTTGCACAATGGCACCCAGACTGATAATCTGTGATACAGACACACGGATAGATTGATTCTTAACACCAGATATAAAAAGCCTTAGATGGACACATGCAATAACTCTGCCAGCATGGTGAAGACCACAAGCTCTTCACTCATGATTGTGCTGGGGGAGCTGGGGGTCACAAGAGCAATATCTTGGACTAACTGTCTCTGAAACTACTTCAGATTTCCTGTTAGTGTGTTCAACATGACAGATAGCTTCTCTCCTTTTCAAAATGATGACCTATTTTTCTACTGTCACTGCAGAATACATTATCATAAACTACAGTTTTCAAATGTATTGCTCTGGACCCTAGAATCATTCTTTATAAGAATTATAAGGTTGTCTACATGTTTTATTTTTAGCATTAAACATGACTGAAGCTTAGAATGAGCTATTTTCCATTCTTACCTTATTTTGTAGGCCAGAAATGCTGTGTGTGGGTGCAAAATACAAAAGGTTTCACAGTTTTCAAAATTATAGCACTTTCCAAACTATTTCCAATGTTAGGCTTTAAAATAAAGTAGAATACCACTTCACTTGCATTTATTTTCTTTCCTAAAATACAAAATTAAAATAATATCTACTTGCATGGTGAAATAGCAGTATATTAGGTGTTTAGTTGGAAAAGCCGTGAATACTACAGCAAACCAGTAATTCTGTGTTGTACAAAAAATGTTTTCAAAACAGTCTTTGAAAGAAGTGTGGCATTAGAGCTAGGCATCTTCATATTCTTGAAGTATCCAAACAGCCTCATCTCTGTCTTTTTTGCAAGGTCAAGCTCTTTTTCTCTCCTTCAGATATGCTTGCCTGTCATTTGGATACTTCTTCCCTTGCAGAGAAAGAGCTCTCCCGCTGAAAGACCTCTAGACTAGGGAAAGCTTGGCTTGGAGCTTGTCCTCCTTTGCTGGCAACTAATACTAAAAGAAATCCTGGAGCATGAGCCTTGCTCTTTTCTTGGGAGAAAGTGGAGAAGGAAATATCTAGCTCCAATATCTAACTTGTTTGTCTGAGAGGTATTCTTAGGAAAAAAAAAATCCTCTCTTCTAGTTCAGACTTTGGAAGCAGTGAGTCAAAGCTGGCTGGGAGGCTTCCTCTGCAGCCAAAGAGAGTTTTACGCTGGTGGGATGTGGTGTCTTTTGGAAGTGCCTGAATATCCATGCACATGATGGCTGGAGAAGGAGCCCCTAACTACGAGGTGCTAAGACAATGTCTTCCTCTGCCCTCAAGGTAAGTGAGGCTTGTCTGGAGAGGAACATCAATAAACAGGGTTTCTCCCCCAAATACTGCTTTTGTGAGTGAATAAATGAAAGTAGTGTTTCAAGATCAATTCTCTGGAGTCAGAATTAGAAAAAGCTCAAATCAGGTGCTTCGTCGTCACTGACTGGCGCTTTTGCTCTTGGCTGTTGATCGATATTGTGACCAGGTCAGACAAAGGCAACACGTCACTGATAGTCTTGGGCTATTGTTCACTTCCCTTTCACTGAGCACTCCCACAAATCTGTGTTCTGTTTGTTTTACCAGAAATCTGGGGCTACAGAAACACCCCAGATTTTTCTGGATTTGTGAACCATGCTGCTCTTAAATGTCTACATTTTGACACAGAGACCATCAAACTATTCATATGGCATTTAACAAATTTCCTCCCCAAGGAACTATAAAAGTTAAAGTGTTCCCAAAACCTATGGTTTTGTAAACCAAACAGTTCTTCAAATGGATCCTGTACACTGCAACATGCTAATTTTATCTTTATCCTTATTCATACTCCTGTCCTACCATGGAAAATTACATTTCTAATTGTTCTACTCTGTGCCACACTTTGACAGCATGTTTTGCTGATAGCAGACTTCTTTAGCTTAAGTTAACAGTTGAAGAGTAGTAAAATGTCTGGAGCCTACAGACATTGTGCATGTATGAAATTTTAGAGATATTTCACATTTGTCTCTATTGTACAAATGCTTGAGTAAACACAATATATCTGTGCTAAGAAGAGTTCATATACTCCAGAACACAATCTGACATTTACTCCCATTTATTTTGAAATGCAAATGAATCTAGTTTATTCAGGATTCTTTTGCAGCTTACCGTCTTATTAGTGATCATGCTGATAACTTGAATTTCTGAGATGTTGTTGCTAAGCAATGCAACTTCAGGCATGTAATAAGGCTTTCCAGTGGCTACTTGAAGATGAAGAAAATTATCTCAGCTTCACAGGTTGTTTGATCATCAACCACATTATAATGGTTGGATGATAAATAGGTTTTCATCTTGCCCTCATTCTCCTGCAAATAATTTATTTTTGTATGGTAACTGAAGATCATACAGTATCAAGAAGAAAGTTGTGTATTTTGGGATGCAAAGGCAGAACCAAAGAACTTGTGTAGTTCCTTTGTGTAACTTTCTATAAAAAGAAAATTCCTTCCTGCAGCTCATTACTTCAGGGAACAGTAGAGGAAAATTAGGATGCAAAGTTGTCCCAGCAGGATCCCTCCCCACACAAGGTGCTGCTGCTGCCCCTTTGCCCCTTGCAGAGCAGACCTCCTCTTGGTGGGACCTGGCAGAGGAGACCCTCCAGCTGTGACAGGAGCAGATAGCTGTGCTGGGGCAAGACCTCTTGCACAGGCCTTGTTCTTGGGAAGCCAAATCTGTACACGGAACTGGGACAGGTGAAATTCCTGACATGGCCCAGCCTGGAGCTCCCCAGTGCATCCAGGCAGAGCTCCTGCTCCAGGCACCCCATAACATGGCAGTACCAGCTAGAATCTGGCTGTTCTTGAATTATATTTCCTTTGTTTTCCTTCATCACTGCAAAGTCCAGTCACTTAAGCCTACTGTCAAGAATCTGACATTCCCCTTTTACTATGGGATGATCCTGAAGCTCTTCCCTTTTTCTTCCCCCTCCACTGCAGACATTATAACACCTGCAGCTGAAGTATGTGGTGTTCACATGCCCTCTGAACAGAGAGAAGCAGAGAAAAGAATGATCAAAACAATTCTTATCTCCCTTGCTGCTCCTGTGTTTGTGCCCATGTGGAATGTGTTCTGGAGATTGTTTACCCGAGGTGATTGCTTGATTGGATTCTGGTGATGGTGCTTTGGATTCATTGACCAATTGGATCCACGTGTGTGTGTCGGGACTGTAGGGCAGAGAGTCACCGCTCTTCTAGTTAGTTAGTGATAGTTCTTGTTAGTGTAAGAGTCTGTAATATGGTTATAGTATAATAAATTAATTAGCTTTCTAATATCACGGAGTTCTGTGCATCATTCTTCCCAGATGTCAGGCATCTTAGCACTGATAGAAGTACATGGGAACCCTGTCCTGAAGAGCTAACCCACTCTTGTGGGTGCTGCTTGGGGGATAGAAGGTCCACCCTGACCTTCATCTCCAAGTGCCTCAACCCTCCACCCACCAAAAGAGGTACTGCCCACAAGTGAAACCAAACCAGCATTTGAAGTATTCAGAAGTAGTAATAATGCTAAAGAAAAGACCGGGGGAAAATAGACAAATTTTTATTCAGAACTGGTTTGAAAAGTCTGCAATAGACAAGGCCTGGGGCTACGAATTGGAGAAAAAAATGAAATGAAATAAAATATTGACCTCCTGCTCAAAAAGTGCCTTACCTTCTCCCATGCATTTCAAACTGCAGCAGACCAAGTGAGAAAGGTTGTATAAGATTGTGCCACACAAGTCATGCATGTGGATTGAGTTCAAGTTGTACAAATGACTGTCACATTGTCTCTTCAGAGCCTCATTTTTGCAGATTAATATTTTTGAAGTAGACAGGTGTTTTGTAGATGTCCATGGTGTTGGTGTACAGGGCTTTTCTTGAGGAATCTTGCTAGAATAAAAGTAGCTCCTATTACTGAACACTGATTTTGCAAAATTACAGAGCAGTCTTTCATTGAAAAATTAAAAGTGTAATGTAAGATGATGCAATTTCTTGCCCTGAAGGATTTATTTTTATATACTTTTTCCCCTGAACATGTCAATATTCACAGTGAAGCAGTAGTTTTGGAGTAGTCACCCACCCAGCCAAGACACATTTTTCTGTGGGTGAAGGAGGGACATTTTTCTGCCCTCATCAAGACAAATTTTTGGCTGTTTAACAATTAAAACCTTAAGGATTTAATCCTGGAAAAGAGAACATTTTAAAGGTGGCGGGTTTGAGCATCTTTGATTTCATTTCTGGCCAAAAAGCCACTAAATCCATACTTACAGTGTGTAGACACGAACCTAATCTAAACAGCAGATTAATTTCCTTACCTGTGGGCAAGCAAGCCTTAAAACTCATGCAGCCAAACATTTGTGTTATATTCAGTGCACTGTTCTTGTCACTGCTAAATGTTTGTGCTCCAGGAGAGATTTCTGTTCATTTTGCTCCTGCATGTTCTATGGATGCCACTGACAGTCAGTAGGTGCACTGTTGGCTGCATCTCATTATAGTCACAGCCAGCTATGTTGAATCATACAAGGAAGCATGTGGGGAAAGGTGAGATGATGGGAAGATTTTTTTTACTTTTAAGGAAGGAGGAGAAATTGGAAATTTAAAAAACCAGACACCAAAGGCTTAATTCAGAGCTGGTTGTGCAGCAGCACAGGATATTCTCATGCACGTAAACCTGGCATGAAACCACATATCCCTCCTTTCCTGAGCTGAAAAAGCCAAGAGAAGGCACAGGCTCTGGGCTTCTGTGGAGAATGTCACCCCAGGTAGGCAGCACACCTTGTATTTCAGCCCTGCAGCACCAGCACTAGGCAAGGAGCTCAGTGACTTTGATCCTCATAATGATTTTTGTCTTATCGCTGCTGTTTGCTGGTGCAGGAGCAGTCAGGTTTTATTGGTTTGTGCAGTTCCCTTCCTCAGTGGCACACACGGTCCGTGGCTATCTGAGAAGGGGATTTATTTTCTGTATCTGTGATAAAATGTTTTCAGTTAAGTCATTAATCTTCTAGACTGACATTTAACCCTATACAGGCCCAGGATTCCAGCAGCTGGAATCCTCTGCATGAAAAGCCTGGCTAATTAATATCCTCCATTTCCAGTCAGTTAGGAGGAATATATTTTCTAACACAGAAATAACGCTGTCAAAAAAAAAAAAAAAGATACAACAGCTAACATTCAATGAGAATAATCTGATAATGTAATCAAAGATTCTCTCTAGCGTGGCAGTTAAAATTAAGCATTGTGAACAGTGCATAATGTTCCCATCTCTTAACAAGTTCATAAATACTTTAACCCTTAGCCGCCTGGATAATTCCAGCATGTTAAGTTGGTTGGACATGGTTGAGCCACACACATGAACATGTATACATGCACACAGAGACAGGAAAAAGCAATGCATTTTAAAAATAAAAATCTTCTTCTATACTGTTTAACACTTTTACATTTCTTTACAATTTTAGATTGCTTTCTCTCCTGTTTTACTGTTGGTGTTTGCTTTCACTACCAGCACCTCTATGTGCTGCTCTGCTCTGGCAGGCGGCAGTGAAGGAGACGGGCCAGGGAAGGCAATTGGGTGGTAGGAGGTCCCCAAGCTGGAGGCTGCCCTGGGGCCAGCTACAGGGTTAATGGGGAGTGGAATATGCAGAGAAATGCATGAGAGGAGCCTGAGGAAAGAAAAGGATCCATAGCAGCCCAAGGACTGAGCTTAGTGATCTGTGTCCTGATCCTCCCGGGCCACACAAATGATTCCGCTGCGCCATATGGAAGGGAGCGACTTAAGTGGTTCGGGCAGGTCCTGCTGGGGGCTCCTCATTCATGAGGCAGCTGATTAAAGGAGTGAGGCAAACAGCCTCTAAAGTTGGGGTGAACAAGAGGATTTGTATTGCCTGTGCCACCTTCAAGGTCACTGATTTCATTACGAGGTCAAGCTCATGACAATGATCGGTCCTCACTGTTTGAATGACAAAGGCGGGATGGGAGAAAGTTTAGCTTCTGGTCCTCTTGTGAATGAACAGAAATGCTTTTTAGCCGTTGTAATTCAAGAATCCTCAGTCAAGAAGGAGCCGGTGCCTCTAGAAATAAGATTAACAGCTAGTGAGCTTCACAAGAGGGCTTGAGGATTGATTAATACACTGGGACTGCTCGATAGCATAGAAGTGCTACATTACAATTTACCCAGGGAACTGCCAATGCTGCATAAGATTAGAGCATGAGCCCATGATCCTCAGATATACAGCCTTCCTTGAAGTGTTACATGCTAGACCTTGTAATAGAGTGATTGCAGATGAAGATGTATGGAGGGCTAGTCACCCAGGTGAAGAAGGTAAAGCCCCCAACATTTAAATACAGAAAACTTTCAGCTAAGGAATAGTATTATATGTGTTTGTATGTGAGTATTTGCTTTTGCATAAGTAATTGATAGCTCATTAACAACCCATTAGAGTAAAACTCCTGGGATAAAGAGCATGCTTGCTGTTTGTATTTGAAAACCTAATACAAATAGAAGAAGGAAAACAATTTTGGAGTCTGACATAGTTGACTGCTGTGTAGCAGGATTTTTCTCTGGCTCCCACCTGCTCTGATCAGCTGACCTCAGGGAGACATCCTGACCAGAGGAGCTCCAGCTCTACTAGGTCTGTAACTTTTTTGCAGTAGGATTTTTAACAGTTTGCAGCATAATGTCCTTCCTGCAGCCCAAGGGTTCTGATCTTCACAACGGTATAAAATGGCCAAATGGTTTTCTTCTGGCTGAAAACCTAAGGGCTGGTAGAAGGAAAATAAATTCCTGGCCAGAGACATTCAATATTTCAAGTACAAACATGAAGGGGAACCACCAGCCCTGTTGTACAAGGCTTGGAGAGGGTTAGGGCCTAAGGAAACAGCGGCTTGGGCCCGGAGTACCTCATGATAATCTTGTCAGCAGGAGGGTGCTGAAGGCTGACAGAAAGAAAATGAGAACAACCTCTCTTTGGCAGGTGGCTCTATACACAGGTGGCTCTACACACAGGTCAGTGCTATGCAGTGTATAAAATTCTTTACCAACATTTGTCTGAAGGGCTGAGCAAGGTTGCTGCTTGTCAATGGGATGGCTGCTCCTCTCTTGCTGAGGGCTTGGCACAGTCACCAAGGAAATGGAAGATTTAGGTCCAAGTTGCACCATGCACCATCCATTTCATCCAGTAACTGCAACATAAGCTTTGAAACAAGGCAGGGTGAAGGAACCAAACTCAGCTTCCCCCTCTCCACCCTCCCAATGTCCAAATGATGGACTGCCACTATCCCCACTCTTCTCCTCTTGACCCAGCTCTAGGCTTCTGTCCATGAGTGAGTGCAGAAAATGTGAGTGCCTTCACAAATGCAGCTCTCAAAAGACACTGGGGTAAATAGGATGCATTTTCCAAAAGAATTAATTCTATGCAGTTATGCATCTGACCAACCAAGTTATCTCACTTGAAAAACATTGATAAATGAACTAGAAAATAATGC
Source organism: Zonotrichia albicollis (assembly GCF_047830755.1). Classification (NCBI taxonomy): domain Eukaryota; kingdom Metazoa; phylum Chordata; class Aves; order Passeriformes; family Passerellidae; genus Zonotrichia; species Zonotrichia albicollis. The sequence continues at coordinate 76,450,463 of NC_133821.1, read as the reverse complement.
TGATCCAGGGTCAAAAGCGATTTCTTGCTCTTATGTTTATTTCACAGGAGATCAGGGAATTAGGGGAAGACTGATGGAAGAAAAAACAGAAGTGTGTACCTTGAAATATGTCAGACAGAAGTTTTGTTTTTGTTTTTGTTTTTGTCTTGCAATAAAAAAGATCACCATGTCTTCCACTTTGCTAGCATGTAAATCGTTTTCAGATTTTAGCATAAATAAATTTTGCAGAAATGGAATCTTTTATTTGGCACTGAATATGTAAGACAGACAAGACATTTAAAAATTATGGGAAAAATATTCAGTTCCTCTGACAATTTCTAAAATCAAAGGCATGTATTTTGGAATAATACATACTAACTAGGAAAATAATTTTTAAAAAGTCTTTCACAAATGTTACCAAATTAAATACAACCTTCAATGCTGTTTCTGAAACACATATTTTCTTATCAGATGCTCCCCATGTTCAATTTATTCTGTTGTGCTCGTTTTACATCATAGCAATGTAATAGTCAATGACTGGAAATACACATTTATGCAGGAGAAATAGGAGCATCAACACTTTCTTCTGAGTCTTTAAATGCTCTTTATCAATGTATTTAGCAGGCAAAAGCAACATCTCATTCATAACACAGGAAACTTAACAAAAGGCAAGCAGATATCTTTGCTACTTGATCCTGTAAAATATTCAAATGGAAACAACAAGTTGCAGGTGAAGTAAGGAAAATAATCTCCATCTTAAAAAGAGAGGGAACGCTATTTTTGACAACTAGACCAAACCTAGTGATACATTTATTTTGTGAGGAACTGTGACAGGGCAGAATGGAAAAGGTCAGTGTGGGGATTGCCTGCAATCATTGCAGAGCAGCGTTGTTGGGGAGGGCTGGGCTCACTGGAGCACGACAGGCCTGTCAGAGCCTGGAGCGAGGCACAGAGCCCGGGACAGCCCCAGCTCTGCGGCCTGAGCAGGGCTGAAGCACCACAGGCCTGTGGGAGCCTGCGGCGGGGCACAGAGCCCAGGAGCCAGGGCAGCCCCAGCTCTGCAGCCTGAGCAGGGCTGGAGCACGACAGGACTGTGGGAGCCAGGCCCAGAACCCAGGAGCCACGGCAGCCCCAGCTCTGCAGCCTGAGCAGGGCTGGAGCACGACAGGCCTGTGGGAGCCTGGAGCAAGGTACAGAGCCCAGGAGCCAGGGCAGCCCCAGCTCTGCAGTCTGAGCGGGGCTCCAGGCCCATGGGGAGCTCAGCCTGCACCATCCTGCATGTGGTGCAGGCCCAAGGGAAGGAAGGGCCCATCCTCGCCCAAACACAGATATTCCTTTTGGAACTGTGAAAGATAAATACAGAATTATTAATGATAAAGCCTGCAGACTGTGGGAAAAGTGTGAGGGCATCTACCCTGGAAAGCTAACTAGCCCTGGAGATTTCTAGCAAAACAGATGTGGCTGCTTTGCAGCTGCGTGCTGGCTCCAAAGAGGCAAGGAACACAGATTTTAAATCTCACCCCTTTCCAGGATAAGAGCTATTTTTTTTTTTTCCTGAAGCTTTCCTTCTGTTATAGTGAGCACTTTTCTCAGTTCAAAGTTTCAGTACAGATTTCGTATTAAGCTTCATCTGAGATCATCACTAGCAAAAGCATTTGCTGAGTGCCTGGAATTAGTCAGAAATTCCCCTTTCATCGTGAGTGATTCCACATCCATCCATTATTCAACCATCTCCTCAGATCAGTTTTAACCCCAGAGAGGAGCCAGATGAGACAGTCCACCACTCTGATCAAGCCTGAAAATTCTGGTAGTCTTTCTAGCAGTGTTAATACTCTACAAATCACACAGGCAGGTTTTTTTTTTTTAAGGTATTTAGGCACCCAACTTGCGGTGTGATAAATTTAAAGATCTTTGAACAAATTCTTATGCAAGAAACTCATATTAAGGAAAGAATGCTTGTCCTTCTCACTTAAAATGAAATAAAAGATCTAAAGTCTGCTAATGAGCAGCGATATTCTTGAGTGCCAATTTAAATGGAAAAAATTGCTTTCATTATGCAGATTTTGATGCTGGCCGTGTCATGACACTACTTTCTCCAGAGGATTAATTTAAGTCCAGTAAAGCAGAAAAGAATCCCCTTGAAAGTGATGAAGTGAACAAGAAGTGAAATTGATTTATGCAAAGTGAGAAAGTCCTGAAAGAGTTGTAGATTATGCAAATGATAAAAAAATAAAAGACCGGGAATAAAGTAATTTGAAATTTGGAGGGGAAAAAATCAAATTACATTATACAAGAAATAGTAGCTCTTCAGTTAAAGGTCTTTATTTGATTTTGTAAATGGAATAAGTTAATAATAACTTTAAAAGAAATTAAGAATGCAATGCATATTAAAATGAGCCGCAGTCTTGCCTGGGACTAGACCTTTGCCAGCTCCTGTGACAGAAATATTGAATAAGAACACCCATGTGTGGTTATTTTTAAACAGCATCACTGGCTGCTGGCAGCTCGGATTGCAGTGCTTTGGAGAGTACAGCGAGAGGAATCTGATTAGTATCTCGTACAAGGTGCAAGTTCAGGCTCATTAGCCAGTAGTGATGAAATCATTAACGCCCTTCAAGGAGTGCCTTTACTCTGAACACATTTGCTCATTAGGAGGATGAAGGTCTCTTTTTTCACAATGCATCTGAGCTGTGAAAGGGTTTAAGGAAACTCTTTGCTTTATCAGGAGCTTTGTCTCCTCACGCTGAAAACCAAAGGGAGGTCCCAGGGCACCATCATCAGGGGTGCGACTGAATTCTCTTGTTAGTGCCTCTCACAGGGCAGCTACCCCAGCAAGGTTTACTAAGGTACAGAGAGAGGAGCTGGAACTTTCAGTTATTTGAGATGAACTCAGTAAAAATGCCCCATGTGGAAAGAGAAGGCTCACTGCTATGAGCCAAAGAGTGGTTTAGATGACCGGTTTGCAGAGAATTATCCACATTAGCCCTGGGCAGATGAGTCGCAGCCCTTCTGCCCAGCACAGAGTCATTGCCACTTTAATCCAGCCACAGGTACAGCAGATCTTATTTTCCTGTAGATCAAGCCAACTTTTAAAGCCAACAGGAATGGCAACGTCCTATGGCATCCTGAATGGCAGCCTTCTACTGCATCCAGTCACAGAGCTAGAAGAAATGAGGGAACTAATTTGGAAGTGGACCCTTCAAATACTGTTAAAGACAGACAGGAGTTTCTGATCTGTAGCAATGCCACCAGTAGTTGCACACATTTGAAAGAAACTTTTGCCCCAAGACACTTGCCATCTTTGACGTAGGATCAAGGCTGGACAGCAAAACAGACAATTAATTGCTCATAGGACATGTGTCCTTGTTCCTGTCCTCATTCTCCTTCAAATAAGGGGATTTGCTTACAGACCCACTTTAGCTGACTACCCTTTTCCTCCTTGTCTTCCAGAAAAGAATTCAAAAGCTATCAGCAGAAGTGTGGTCGTAGAAAAGGCTCTTTCTTAATTATTAGTCTCACCAAATTTAGCCAAACTATTGTGTTAGTTTTCTGGCACATGGCGGAGTAGTTATACACATGGGAGACATGCAAAACAAAGGAATTGTTCCATGTTCTTTCAAAGCTGCTTAAAATTTCTTCCCACTCTGCAGCCTATTATTGTTCTGAGAAATGCGACACACTGACACCCCTTGCATGAATACTTCTGCACAGCTTTGTTAGCCTGGTACAAGTATTTCTACAAAAACACTGACTTGTAAAGAGGGTCAAAATACAGATACATTTGCCCAGTGAAAGTTCAGAGAAAAACAGAAATTGCAGTCCATGCTCCAATAAAGAAATGCTTTTTTGTTTTGTTTTGATTTGGTTTTTTTGTAGATTAACCCTCTCTTTCACAAGCTTCCAATGTCTTTGATAGCAAAATCTTCTCTTCAGACATGATGAACTGCCAAGCCATTGTGTTATTGTTGGGAAAGATGCTGTCTTCATCAGCTTTGTCAGCATTTTGTCTTGTGAGTTCCATTATACATGGCAAAAAAAAAAAAAAAATACACTGTGCAGGGAAAGATGCATATATATGCGACACAAAATCCCTCTACTGTGCCACACTAAAAAAGGGGAATTCAAGAAAATGATCCTATCTGTATCTTTCATCCTTCTGATCACCTATTAACTATGCATGGAATATATTAAGGCATTTTATTATTTTGGGGAATGTTAGTTTACTACAAAGTTACATATTATTTAATCATCTCGAGCTGCATCTCTACAAAGATGGTGACTTTGTGGGAATCGTCACAACAAGTGGTTACTCCAATAAGAGATTTCTAATGAAAGGGAATTATACTGATTATTAATGAGTTCCAAATGAATTCAAGTCCCATGGTAAGCTTAAAATAACGCAGGCAAAAAATACTGCAATGGAAAATGGTTGATGTGATCAGAGGTGTATGGAAATGTAGCTTCAAAAGAGTAATCAGACAGAACTGAGCCAATTTTACTTGCGAAAGTAATTATTTTGCTTATGTCACACTCACCTCTGAAAACTGTTCAAAAGGGAATGGTTTTGCTTCACCAGTCCATGGGTTCATATGATTGCTTCACCAATCCATGGATTTTTGTACCTCCTCAAGAGACAAATGCAAAATAATAAAAAAGACAAAAAAAAAAAAAAAGAAAAAGAAAAAAAAAGGAAAAAAGAGGCTGCATACTCAGAAGACGAGAAAAAAGAATGAGAGGGGAGTAACAGACACTGATCATTCTCAAAATGTGTTAAAACTAAAGAAAGAAGGTGCAGTATGGAGGAGGTTGGTTATGCCCCCAAGCAGCCCAGTGAAGCCTGAAGATAAATGCAATGTATTGTCAGCACAATGCCTTGCTATAAAGAAACTGGTGCCAGCACTCAGAGGAGGCAGAGACAAAGGAAATAAAACTGTTAATGTGGCCACACAGTGTTTAGAACAGAAGAAATACTAGTTTTCTATTCTGGGAGGCAACTTCTAGCATTGTAAGATTTGCATGGCTGGCAGCCCCAGGTGCTGATGTTACAGTGCATCCTATGGTAAGGAGGTGAGCCACCAAAACCGCAGAAACAATTTTGGCAAAGTAAAGCTGAAATTTCTGGTACCTGGAATTTCTTGTTTGGGTTGAAATGAATTTCTGCTGCCTCTGTTTTCTATGCTGGGCTGTGCAAGGTGTGCTGCCTTCAGCATCTGTGGGAATCCATAAAGTTAGAGGGTTTTTAGGAAATGGTTAAAAAAGAGTATTTAGGCCTCAGGATGTGGCCCGAAGTTCTGTTACAGCAGAAAAGTTTCCCAAGCAAGCAGAAAAGTTTCCCAAGCAGTAGACGTGACAAATAACAATAGGACTCTGTAGATTTGGCTTTAGGATGGCAACAAGTTTATTTGATGTATATCTTTAGAAGGTTACTGTGAATAGAGCTCTGTTCTTTGTCTTTTATGAACCAGTCTTTGTTTTAACTACTCTTACGTATGTTTTATAAGATTGGATGGAAAGCTTGTCAATATGTCTTGTTTTGGTGTGATTGGTTGAAATCTAAACTGAGATGGTTTTATGTCATTCCGTTTTACCCCACCTTCGGGGACATTTTCCTTTAGGCCAGCATGCTGTTAACATCTAACAATGTTCTGAGGCTGATGTACTAATAAACAAAAAAGGCTGGTCTGAATTTGTCCAGTGTGGTCCATATTTGGACTTTTTGCCGCGGCAAGTGGGTTCCTCTCTTAAGACGTGGGTTCCTGAAACCATTGGATCTATAGCTACCCTGGTGCCCGTCAGCATCATTCCCTCCCCTAGGCAGGATGCACTATCCCACCTGGAGTATCAGGAGCCCTCCATCCCCTGACCCCCACCTCCACAAAGAGCTGCCAAGGAAGATTCAACAACTCGCAAGTGAATTTACATAGAGGGAAGGAAAATGAAGTTTCCAGAATGAAAACAGAACAAAAGTGCCTCCATAGCACCTTTCTACCCGTGGCTTCACTGGAATGGGCAAGGAGTGAGATGCATCTCTGCCCATGGGTCTCTGGGTTTTATTTGCTTTTTCTTTGAGGTTCTTCCAGAGAAAGTGGATTGTGCCGTTTCTCTGGCATTGGATGCTATGGTCCCCCTCTATGGAAAAAGGCTGTTTGAAGGAAACAACAGCCTAAACCAAGGGTAGTGAACTTGGTAGGGCAAGAGTCCTCTTCTGATTTAGTTGGGCTCCATGTACCACCTGGGCTTGAACCAAGTAAAGGCACACTGGAGACAAAGCAGATCACTGTGGGGTTTGGCATCATGAATAAATTCATTACTGAGCAGATCCCTTGAAAATCCCCCTTCTCCTCTTTTTTCTTTCCACTCCTGAGTTACTCATCCAGCAAGCAGCCACCTGGGGCAGGCAGACCTTTGGACACACAGCCACTGTGCAGATTACAGTCAGAATTGGCAGCTTGTAAGTTAGGTTGCTAAAGACAGCATTAATCTGTTGGTGATGTAAGCATTCCCAGCTAAGAGTGTTGTGTCAGTAAACTTAATCTGTAATTAGCAGAGTGCACAACCTTTATTTCTCTTGGCATTCACAGTCTGGATTCTAATGGCTTATGAAATATAGCTATATCTCTTCCTTTTATAGCAAAGGATATTTCCAGTTTGTCATTCCTGCTCAGTCTCCTTGAAGTTGTGGGATTCCAAAATCAAGCAGATAAGTGTCTGGCAAGAAAGCCCCATCTTCCTGTGATTTCTTAATATGTGCTAACATTATATTTCATTTTGTTATGGGAGCTCCTCCTCTCAGTATTGCATGAAATGCTGAGGAGGAATACTTGTGCTCAGTAGTATTGCAATCCAGATATCCCATGGGGAATCAGATAGTTTTAAATGTTAGGAATTGTGGAAATGCTGAGAATCTCAGTTTTCTAAAGCACACACAATGTATGTCAGGACATGCAGCTAACCAATAATGATGGATGGATACAATAAACTCTCCAGAGAGCAGTGGAGTACTGAAGCACATTTTAATTTGAAACCAACAGCAGCATCTTTTCTCACTCCCTGGCAGATAAACAAGGTAGCTTGGTTGCATTTCTTGTTGCATTGACCTGCCTCTCTGGAATTCTGTGTAGTGCCTAATAGGCTGGAATGGCTTTGCTACTGCAGGAATCATGTGACCTTCCTATTCTTCAGAGGGCTGAGGTTAGGACCTGTTCCTGGCTGTGCACAGTTGCTGGGACTGCCTTTCACATGCTCATCCCTAATGTATCCATCTCCTTTTGCACTTCATGGCACTACTGAAGTAATTTGCTGGTACAGAAAGTAAGCCGACAGACACAAGCCTGCAAGTTTCTTGGTCTTTATCAGTCCTTTTTGACACAGGGAGTGTGTATGGCTGTCAATGACACTTTTGCAATTCTAGTGCCTGAACAGAGGGAACTCATGCCATTTCAGGCACACAAAACATCTGCACAAGGCTGAGATCCATGGTACAACACCTGCCACGCAGCTTGGACCAGCACCTGGGGACTGGTGTGATGCTTTCCAGCAATTGAGACAGTCCTGCACAGCTACAGTTAGGTCATGAGAATATCACCCTGGGAGTAAAACTTGGAAAATACAAGATTTTACAAAAATTAAACATAAGTCCTAATATTTCAGTCATAATTGCTCTCTTTGTTTTCCCACATTCCAACACATAGTCTCAATTTCTTCCTCTGGATATTCCCTGATTCAGTATCAGTGGGCAATCAAGGACAAATTGAATTCTGTTTTGTGCTTGATAATTACTTTTTGAAGAAAAAATTATCTCACATAAGGAGAAAGAAGACCTAGACTAAGAATTGATACTCCTGATGTCTGTTTCTCAGTTAGAATTAGTAGATATTTTGCAGTTACTTGTTCTTTTATCTATATCTACACATGTGTGTGTGTTTTATATTTTTCTTAAGCCATGCTTCTATTAGTATCTTTTAAAAAGTTAACGTCTTTTTGTCATTTGTCTGTCTTTTATTGCTGAATATGAAATATTAGTAGTAGTATTCTTAGAGGTGATTTATTGTCTGGTGTCAGCATTTTATTTTTTTCTTTGGGAAAATAAGCTTTTTCATAGTTATTTTAGAAGCTTAAATTAACCAGGAGAGGACCAGTGATTTTGAGAAATAAAAGAAAGTCAGAAGGGAATTACTAGGATGAAAGGAAGAGAATAAGAAATAGGAAGGAGGCTGAAAGAAAGGAGAGAAAGTTAGGCGTGCAGTTTAGGCAATATTTATAAAAACCCTGTGTTCTGTCACAGTCTTTCTTCTACCAAATGCAATTTTGACAAAGTAATAAAATGTAAGAAGGGTATGGAGGTCTGGCTTCAGCTCTCCTGTTCATAAGGTACACAACAACTCTTTTTTTAAAGAAAAGATAGAAATGTCAGTGTTTCTATATTTGGGAAAAATGAGAAGCAACAAGGTGACTTGTCACAGATCTGTCATCACTATAACTATCTTGTTTGTATTCTGCAAGCTGGCTTTGAGCTATGTGTCCATTTGGTGATCAGCTCACAGGGATGCATATCTGCTCCACAGGTGGGCATTGCTGTTATTTTTAAACATCCTCAGGAAAGATGGGATCAGCTGGAGACAGTTCAGAGGAGAGGGTGTAAATGGGCAGAGAAAACAGGAACGTCTCATTTGGCCTGGCTGATACAGAAGTGTTGGCAGCTGGGCTGGGCTGTGCTATACAAAGGGAAACCACAGGCTGAGGGTAGCAGCATCTCCTCGTGGCTGGGCAATTGCAAGGCCAAGGCTGGAGCACTGTGTCCCCCAGTATGAGAGAGAGATTGACAAACAGGAGAGGACTGGGAAGGTCAGGGAAGCCTTTACCACGTGAGGAAAGGCTTGAGAGGACTTTTACTTGCTAAGAACCAGGTATTATCACAAGACAAATAACTGGTAAGGTATAGAACTGAAATTATAGATGGTTAAATGGGTGCTTTAAAAACTTTTAGATGGCTCTAAAGTGGGAAGAGCTTGGAGTCTGAGCACCATCCCTTCCCCCTTGCTCCTGTGCAAAGCCACCACCACACACAAGGCTCAGGCTGCAGATGTTTTCTGTCCATGTAGCACATAGTCAGGGATGTTCCTTACTGCCTGAACTCAGAAATACTGCAAGATGAAGGTGGTTCATTGCCATCATTTTTCCACTCCTGTATTGTCAGAGCTGGTTTCCTCAGTGAGGGACAGCCCTTCCCAAAGGGGCACGAGCTGGGACCTCTGGGTGACTCCAGCGCAGGCCACGTGCTCTCCAGTGGATGCTGCCCCACAGGCTGTGGCTGTGGTGGGCAGAGACAATGGCTATGACAAAGTCCACCTGTGGCCCCTGACATGGAAGTGATAATGGCCAGGGACCATCCAGGAGCTCCCATCAGGAGCTGAAGGAGAGGATGCAGGAGACAGGATAGAGACAAGGCTGCGATGTACAACTGAGGGATCCCAACACAGAAATCAACCCGAAATGGGGCTTCTGGCCCCAGGTGGATCCAGCAAAGGCTGGGCAGGAGCAGTAGGGCCTCTGGTGCCCTCAGGGCCCTGACATTTGTGTAGCCATCTCCTTGTGAAGAGAAGAAAGTAAAAAAGCTGTCCAGTGACATTGCTTCAGGCACAACTTGCAGGGAAAAAAAAAAGTAGGTCTTTTCTCTCTCTCTCTGCAAGTTCCTGGTGGATGAAATATGCAGGAATCTATTTTTGGAGGTGATCAAATAATGAGTGTGAGGAACTCTGTTGTGCTCACTGTATGGGGAACAAGGAGAGTAAAAAACACCCTTTCCTCACCAGCTAGTTAACCGAGAACATCCAAACACACTTGCCACTTTGTTCATATTTCACCTCAACAAAACTGAAATACCAAATAGGTTTTATAGACACATTCCTAATGATTGAGATTTATTTTTGTGGGGAAAAAAAATAAATTCATGGTGTTTCCTGAAATGTAACACCTTCGTGCCCTGTGTTGGGCAGGTTCAGAGATGTCCACCACAGAGCAGACCACAGGAAACATTTACTCAAACTGCACCCTAATATTGAGGTTCCTCTGTAGATGCAGCAGCTGGAGAGCCACACCACAGCCATGCATCCTTGCAGCTGGCTCTGGATGCTGGGGGTCAGGCCACAGCCTGGCCTCAGCCACAGAAGCTGTATGGTGTGAGGAGATGGTGTGAAGCCCTTAACACAGCTCCTCTTCACAGCACAGCCTGGAGCCCTAGTGCCCCTGGGCCACAGATGGAAACACAGCAGACCTACCTGGGCTGGGCCCCACAAAACAGTGCTCCCCTGGCAGCCTGACTCTTTCTAGGGGCCTAGTACAGTTACTCCAAACCACAGCTGCTTTTAACCTGAAGCACCCAGAAAAGAAAGGGGAGAAGGCAGGGAGAATAGGTAGCTGGGTCTCCCTGAACCTCCTCCTTTCCTTTCAGGTTTTAGTTAGACTGGATTCAGCTCCACTTTTGTGCCAGTGGATGCAGAAGCAGTGGATGCTCTTGGCAGCTGCCAAAACCTCACTTTGAGCAGGTGATGCTCCCTCCCTCCCTCTGTCCCTTCTGGCAGTGCCATGTGTGTCTGGATCTGAGGTCTGCCTCTGGGAAAAATAAGCCTGTTGGCTTGGCTGGTAGGTAGGCAGGTACTTTGCAGTGAAGTACAAAACCCCTGAAGACAGAGGCTTTCTCCAAGCTGTGTCCACAGCCTCAGGCACGGTTTAGGGGCAGCAGGGGCTGGGACTGGCACTGGGACACAGCCCAGCCCTGCCTAAGCAGCAGGAAACGTGTGGCATGGCCAAGCCTGCTCCCCTCCCGCCTTTCCGCTCCACTGCATGCCAGACAGAAATTATCCCTTTGTTAATTTAAATAAACAGAAACACAGTGATGACAGGTTGTTTATTATAGGCTCTAGGCAAGAATCCATGTTTGCAGGATCACGTGGAATTCTGTGGTAACAAAGTGAGGCAAACTGGGAGAATGCCTGCACAACCCTTTCATTAATGCTATATTGCTCCTCCTGCCCCCTCCCCACATTTCCTATTGCTTTGTTTGAATTCATAGAGTTAATTGAAAGCAGGCAATAACAGGACTTTTACAGATCTGAGCAAGGAAAAGTTATATAACGACCTGGTTAAGCCAGGCTCAGGTACTCCGCTTCAAAGTGTTGAGGATAACAATGTCTTTTCTCTACTCAGACAGGCTGGGAGACTCCTCCAGTAGCCAAGCCTGCTTTCAGAGGAGCCCCTAACACATCCAAGGTTCCAAAAAAGGGCAGGGAATTATGTGAAACAGAAAAAGCTAACAGGCTAAAGATATGTTTAAAAAAAAAAAATTAATCTCGGGAAACAGGCTGCAAGCCTGACAGCCAGCTTCCACGTTGGGGAAAAATACCATGTCTGCCTATGTTCCATCAAGAAAAAGTAAAGAAGAGTACAAATACAATGTGTAAAGCATCTCTCTTAAATCTGTTCTACTAAGAGCTGTGCAACTTTTTGGCAAAATAAATATTTTTTTATTTCAGTTAAGCTCCTGTAGCAGGCTACCAGCAAACTAGTGCTGGCAGCCCCACATCCCAAATCATGGTGTGAGAATTGCAGAGTTTCATGCAGGAGGTGTCTCCTGGCTTCTTGGGGACAGAGAAAGGGAGAGGGGATCGTAGAGATGCCCACAGCAGGCATGGTAGCACAGCTAACCCAAAAGCACTGGTGCAAAGGATTTAGGGCATTGTGCATGCTCTGTCTAGGTCCTTCCTGGACACTGTAAGACCTGTCCTTATAATCCCACATTGCTGTCCAAATAATAATTTTTTTCCTTATAAACCAGCCTGTAATTCGTCATAAATCCATCTCGCTGTCTCACAGAGATTGCATTGACTTTTCATTTTTCACTCCCTGTGGCATTCTGTGCTTAGAGAAAACACTGTGGTGAGCTGGTCACGCTTCAATAGCTCTCTCACAAATGGACTTGTCAATAATTAAATTAATATATTTTCAGACAATGAGGAAAATATTTTCAGCGGAGCTGTGAGCTAGTAGTGCTCTGCTTTCAGAATATTTTGAGATCACAAAGGCCACTGCAGAATCTGAACCTAGCGCACTAAAAAAAGAAACAAAAGCAACTGAGTTTCCACAGTGTTCATTAATTTAATTTAGCTTGAATAATTCATGTAGCACAGCTTCTCTCTAGTATATTTTATCTGGAGATGCAAAGGTTCTTTAGAAAGTTGGGCAGTATAATTATCTTTTTACAGGTGAAGAAGCAGAGATAATCTCCTTACTCAAACCTCAGGCAGCAGGCAGGATTTTCCTGAGGCAGGCACAAAGGCCCTTTCTGCCAGGTGTCATTCTGTGAGCAGGCAAGCCTGGCCTCGTGTTAGGAAAGTAACTCCAGAAATTTGGCTTCTAACTCCGAATGTGACACACGTGGGAGCTACACTTCTGCAAATGAGGTCACTTAATTGACCTTAAGTATTTAATTTAGTGCCACTCTGTGTCAACTGAATGAGCAGAAATCTGCAAACCACAAGTGATGGGGGCTCTCTTGGCAGTCTGGCGGCACCCAGCCCTTTGGCACTCCTCTCCTCAGCTGTGGTTTCATGACACAAAGTCTCCACACTGCAGCATGGTCAGTGGTGCTGCTGCCCCGCTGCTGCTGCTTGCCCAGCTCCACTCACACACCAGACCTTCATGCAAAACTAGCTCAGAACTGGCCCAGCCCAAAAATGACCTGCTGGAAACACTCTTGGAGCAGCTCTATTGATTCATCACATTCACAGCATTGTGGAACAACAGTGCCTTGGGCAGAAATCTGTTTGAGCGGAACAGTAGGGAGAGATGGGGTGGTGAGGAAGAGAAAAGGGAGGCCATCAACTCTTCAGGCTGGTACTGCCACCAACGACTTTATCTTACAAAGCCACAAAACCACAGTCCAACTTTTAGTAGCCACTCTCTCATTTGAAAACAAAATTTTCAATGCAATTGAGCTTGCTGGTCTGGGATACCCAGATTTGGGGTTGCATTCAGCAGTCTAAATTTTTAGAGCCCAGCTGAGCAACACTCCAGATGCATTTTCTTAGACATTGCCAAGAGTCCAAATATCTGCACGTGTGCTGTAGCTATCCAGACTGGTACAAGAGATGGAGCTCTTTTGAAGGTTGTTTCTTGATAATGGAAAACACTCAGTGTGAAACTTTCATTTTTTGCCAATCAAGGCAAGAGCTTGGTGAACCTTTAAAATGCATTCCACACAAAACTCAAGCTGGCAGTGGTTACATGTGACTTTGCTATGATAGACAAAATAATTTTATCCTAAACTGCATGTTGCCAAGGAGGGGAAGAGAAGCAAATAGGACACAAGAAAAACATTTCCTAGAAGAGGATGGACAAATGCATCACACTACTATTGCAATAGTAGTGGCCAGTAATTAAGGATTCTAACACTAACAAAATGTACTTATTTGTGGCATAGAAAGCATATAAGCAAAAAATATAGCAGCAGACCTGAGGGAGCACTGTGAGGATCAATTCTGTTATTAGGAGAAAAAAATTTATAAACATGGTAGGAGGGACTCGAGTGCAACACTGATGGTTTCCTAGTCTTGTCTTTTTCCTTTTGTGTCTGTTTTTCGTAGCATTTCACTTTCTTTTTGCTCAAATTCCCATCTTCTTCTTTTTGCTGTTGCTCATAGTGTCAGTGTAGCAATTAGCTGGACAAGACAGGAGCTATTTGCTGTGATTTGCTCCTTAGACATCAGACAGACTCTGGAGAAAAAAAATAAGTCAGAAACGAGACGGGAAGAAGTCAACCACATAAAATCAGCCATCAGAAAAACAGAAGTAGTTGTATGAGAACATTTATCAATTAAGGTATAATCTTACGTGTGCTCAAAGACAAAACCCTGATTTTGAATTTTTTTTTAAGGACTTGTTATCATTGAGTTTAGAATAGTTGGGGCTTTTTTTCTGGGAAATAGGACCCAGTTGAAATTAATTTAGTCTCATCCAGAATGAGAAACTGCATGTTAACAATCTTCAATAATTTGTCTTAAAAGAAACGTCAGTCATCAAGACACTTAAATTCCCCTCATGGTTTTAGGGCAAGGAAGGAAGGGCAGACAAGCAACAGAAAGCCACATCTATGTGACACATTCTATCAGGTTCATACAAATAATCTGTGCTTTCAAAGTGGAATGTGCACTTGAGAAGAAGGAGATGGTTTTTTGGGACCTAGGGAATAATAAAGCAAACAGGTTTGTATCATTAATGGTCTGTACACAAAATTCCCAACCCTTCTACAGGGGAAAATTTTAAGTTGGTAACGTCACCTTGGTGTTTGATGTGAGCCTCTGAGTGGCCACAGTGCAGGCAGAGGGACTGCCAGCAACAATGACATGACAATAAGTCAACTTTGCTGTAATAGAGGGGCTTGAAAATGATGTTTGCTTGGAGGTCATCTGTCAGCTGGAAAGGAAGGATGATGAAGAGTTTCACATAAAGTCATTCTTTGTCTTATTGCAGCTGACGAGCTCTGCAAAACTGGGTCTGGTAAAAATGGCCCCAGCCATAAACAAAATGTTCTCCATGGAAAGGGCAGGACTTCATAGCCTGCCATGCCTGTGAGCATTTCAACCAGAGATCTCTGGGGTTGCATCCCAAAATATCCCTTGACACAGTAATTGTACATAACTTGAAAGTATTGCAGAGAGGCGGCGAAGTCTAGGTTTGCCTAGAGAGTTTAGGAGATTCAAACTACAATTTAGGAAGTTTTCACTAACAATCTGAGCTGAACTAAATCTCCATATGCCCAAACTGATACAAATTTTACTTTAAAACTTGTAGCTGTATTATTCCATCTTCTCCAGGGGTGAGACTTACCCTAGAAACAAGTGGTTTTAAGGGGAAAGTGACTTAAACCAGTAAGTTTTGCTTTGTAAATTGGCCAGCTATTAACATGCAATGATCAGCTATGCTGTCTCTGTCAGCATGCAAGGCTTTTTACTCTGCTAAGAGGCGATTGTCCACCAGAGGCAAGTGTTACAAGGATATTGATAATGCACAGGGGTAACAATTCAGGCTTTGTTTACTACACAACACTGCACTGTAAGAGAAATTTCTTCATTCTGATTAAACTCCTCCTTTTAAAATCACACCCAGATACCTCTGTATGGCTCCTTCTCCGTGACACTACCAACCACTCATCATCTTGAACCTGAAAGTTGGCAGCTAGCCCTTTTTTATTATTTTAATTCAGTCAATGGATTAAAGTTGGCACACTGTAAAGCCTTGTCTCTAGCAGAAAAGTGAGTCAGTTTAATTAAATTGATTTAAACTTAGGAAATTACTATGATAGATGTACTGAAGCTGGTTTAGCCCATGCTGCCATTGATTTATCTTGCATCAGTTCTGTTCCTGTCATGAATGCCAATCATTATTCTCTTTTAACCAGTCTACTCAGACTGGCAAAGTCACAAGGCAAAGGAAAAAAGTCAAAGCTTAGGTTTTCCTCCTTTGCAGGAGAAAAATGGATCTTGTTGATACCACCTTGTGTGTTGCAAAAAGCAGTGAAATGGTGGAAGAAGGGAAAGAAGAGGTCAAGAGGCATAGAAATGGGCAAAACATACACAGTTTGGGGAGTAGGAAAATTTCAGGACAGCAGTGATGGTCATAAACCTGCACTTTCCATTCCATTTAGCTGTCATTTTTCATCATTAATTTTTGCTGTGCATAGGCAATACCCTGTGCTGAAAAAACCTTTTCACCTGCTGCAAAATCACCCCAAAACACCACAAGAGACTCCTGAAAAGCTCTCTGTGTCAGAAACAGCAGTGCTGACCTTCAGGCACATGGTAGGGATTGTAAAAAAAAATATGGTTTGGCTTCCAGAGTATGCTCAGGGTGTCTCCAAGCTTTATGCTGAAAGCCTACAAAATTGCCACACTGACATTTCCTGGGTATATTTTGTTGCTATACTGTAGCTGTTAAACCCTCCAGACCTTTCAGAAAGCCACTGCAGCTGCTTACACTGCTTAGTGTGACATAACCTCACAGCTCATAAGGGGCCTACCCAGATTTCTATCTTGCTCAGTGCACAGATTACTGCTGCATTATCATTGGACACAGCTCCAGAGCTCATGTACAGCTACTCATTGCAAACACCTCCTCTGGGTACTACAGCCCTGAAATAGTCTACAAAGCAAGAAGACAATGTCTCACTCTGTCTGAAATCCAGCCCCTTGGGAAGGACAGGCACACAGCTTTTATTTTACTTGTAAAATTCTTTTATTTTAAGTAAAATGACTGGAGTATGACTCCTGTCAATGACTCTTGTACTCATCCCCTTATAGGGGGATGTGTGTCACCCACAGGGACTCCTAGCCCAGCAGCTGGTCCAGCAGGTGGAAACACCATAACCAATTATGGTATTACTCACAGAATCATAGAATGATCTGGGTTGGAAAGGGCCTTAAAGATGATCTAGTTCCAGCACTACTGACATGGGCAGAGACACCTTCTTCTAGACCAAGTTGCTCAGGGTCCCATCCAACCTGGTCCTGAACTTCCAGGGATAGGGACCCACAACTTCTCCGGGCAACTTGTTCCATTGCCTCATCACCCTCACAATAAAAACCCTCCTCATATCTGATCTGAATCTCTCTTCTAATTTGAATCTATTTGTCATGGTCATATTTTCCAGAAAATCCCTTCACCATGATTTCTCTCCTGGGAAGCTGAGAAGCCTCAGAGAAAAAGGAAAACAATATTATCTCATTTGCTTCTCCTGTGTTTTGCTGCTTTGGAATGTGGTTGGAGATTGTTTATTCAACATGTGAATTGTTTTGACTTAATGACCAATCATGGTCAGGCTGTGTCGGGACTCTGGAGAGAGTAATGGGTTTTTCATTTAATCTTGTTAGGCCTTCTGTAAGTATCCTTTCTCTATTCTTTAGTATAGTTTTAGTGTAGCATTCTTTAATATAATATAGTATCATAAAATAATAAATTAGCCTTCTAAGAACATGGAGTCAGATTCATCTTTCCTCCCCACGACGGGAGACCCCAAAAAAACCACATCCATTTTCCCTTTTCCTGTCACTACGTGCTCATGTCAAAAGTCCCCTCCATCCTCTTTGCAGGGTCCCTCCAGGTACTGGAAAGCTGCAGTTAGGTCATCCAAGCTCTCTTTTTTCCAGGGTGAACAAATCCAATTCTTTCCGCCTTTCCTTGTGTGAGAGGTGCTCCATCCCTCTAAACATCTTGGTGTCTTTCCTCTGGATTTGTTCCAACAGGTCCATGTTCTTTCTGTGCTGGGGGCCCCAGAGATGATGCAGCCCTGCAGATGGGGCCTCACCAGAGCAGAGCAGAGCGGAGCAGAGGGGCAGAATCACCTCCATTGCCCACTGGCCACACTGCCTCTGACTCAGCCCAAGACACAGTTGGCATTCTGGGCTGCAAGTGCACATTGCCCAGTCATGTCCAGCCTCTCATCCACCAAACTCTTTGACCTGCTTTCAGTACAGGTTTTGTACACTTTTGTACACTCTCGATTCAAGGTGAATGAACAAGCTGCTGTCTTGTCATGACATGTGGCTTGGACACAAGGCAGATTTTTATCATACAGGAGATCCTCATCTGGAGTGAATAGATGTCCCATGTGCTGGTATTGTACTGACCACTTATGGTATTTTGAAGAACAGAAGAATCTCTCTTTTAATCTACAAAGCACTGAACTGCTGACACTCGCTGAATGGCAGATGCTGTGCTGCAGGGGGCTTGTGGTTTCTTTGCTCCTGCACCGCAGTACTGAGGTTGTATCTTGCATCAACCCATCTGCTCTTCCTTGTAATTTCAAAAGGACTCAGAATCAAATCCAGAGGGATTTAAGCACAAGGTGGGTTATGTTTATTTTATCACAGATTTCCACTCTTTACTAGAAGTCTTGGGTGTAAAGTTTGAAATGTCTTTGTTCATTTCATTGATTTTGAAAGGACACGTCCCCTTCAGTAACATTAACTTTGCTGCCCATTTTTCTTTCTGGTAAATTCTTTGAAAATATTGAGGTGGAGGGAGTGAATTTCAAACTGCAAATGCAGTCTGTGCTTGTCCAAGGAAGGGGAGCAAGCAGAAAGGCTGGCATTATCTGGCAGGCTTTTCATGGGGCAGTAAGCAGTAGTTTACAGGATTAGTTGTCAGGCAATACATTTTAATGGGTGCAAGTCAGCCTTCAAGTGATGCTGTGAAATATTTTGCATGTCTACTATCCTTCTGTTACTTTTTCTCCAGTTGTGTGCTGGGTTACTGAGTCAGAGAAAGCTGAAAAGCAGTCCCAGACATCTCAGCTGGATTTAAACTCTGTTACCCAGGCTGTGCTTCCTTAAGAAGGATTTCACAGTATGTACAGGACCACATTATGGTGGAATTTACTTGCTTTTACTTGAACATGAGCATTATATCTATCTGCTAAGTAGTTCTTATCACTGAGAATAGCTCTTGCTTCTGTTGGCATGACAGTCAAATACTTTTCAGAATATGATAGACATGTTCATTAATCCCAGTGTAGGAAGAAGCAAATCCTGGCTGCTTGTACACCAGGACAAGCACATTATTCATGCTGTTTCCTTGCTCTCCATCCTAAGTGCAGAGAAGGGTGAGGCTCCAGCTCTGCAGTTTGGTACAAAACTGTGTAGAAATCAGAAGAACCGTGTTTGTGAGAAAACCAAGTAAAATTTCCACCTGCATCAGTTCAGCGTGGGAGTTAGTTGAACATGCTCTGAGAATAAGTTAAAATGACCAAGTCAAGAGAAGGTAACAACTCAGTCAGCAAAAAGAGCTGAATTTGGTCCAACACTTTTGCCCATAGACTCTGGTTTCCATATCTCTTCAAAATTCAGTGTTCATTCAGATAATCTATTATTAACCATTGGCATGTTCTCAGACTCTAGGTGGGACATGACTCTCTAATCACCAAATCTAACTTCTGGAATGAATTAGGGTTAGCCATGGAAAAAATTCCACTTTTCATGCATCCTTCTCCATCTTGAACACTGCTGAGGATGCTGACATAATGACCTCCTTAGGTGGTACCTTCCTAAGTACAAGCTGTCCTGTAAATCATGTCTCCTGCTAGTTCAGTAATGTAGAACTAATATAATAAAGAATAATTTAATAAAGCTTTGAACCTGACAGTAACTTTCATTAATCACCCAAAGAGTTCACCTGTTTTCAAAGTGTGACTAGCAAATGTGACTTTCTTGCCCCAAAATGTTATGTATGTAATCTTTAATTCCTTCTGCACACTAGCTTTTGGACTTGGCTTAACAACAATCCCTCCTCTCGTTCACTCACAGAATTGCAGTTAGGTCTTGCCAACAAGGCCTGCAAAACAAATTGACACATGAAAAAAAGATAACATGGAAAGGCACTTTACACTTTGAAAGGAGAACTTGTTAATACCTGGAGATCAATCTTTATTTTTGAAAGATTAAGGCATTTCACAAAAATGTACCAGATATAAAGAATCACCAGAAACCAACAATAAATATCCCTAAAGAGTGCTGCTTCCAAAGGAAGTATTCTGATTTTTATCTGGTTTTTTTTAGTTGTTACCCCTGCTGATGGATACACTAAAACAGCCAGTCAGTCACATACATACTGAATCTTACTGAGGCAATAATTCTAAGTGCTCCTCTCTCCAGTCTATCAAGGAATATGGCAAGAGAGCTGAATCTCTGCTATTCCTTCCAATACATTTGAGTAATTAAGAATTTGCATTTGTCAAGCGCTTTGTTGTTTCTTTATTTGCATACATTTTATCTTTGTTCTTGCAGAATGTGGGAGTAAGTCATTTTATAGATCCTCATCCTTTCATGTTTTTCTGTAACTTTATCCTAATAAAATGAGAAGTAGTTAAAAGGTTACTCTTCCCATCTCTTTTCCCTTGTGGATTTTTCTGACCCCACAGTTACACATACTGAAACATAGCTTGGCACAACTAAAATCCTAATTCACTGCACTGTAGGATAGCTTTCCATAGAAGGGAACACAGAAAGACTCTGGTCCAACTGTGGTGGTGTTTGAGGGTCCCCAGGATGAGGGAAGAGATGAGAATCTTCACTCCATGTTTCAGAAGTCTGATATGTTATGTTAGGTTATGTCATGTTATGTTATATTTTAAAATTATATACTAAAACTATACTAAAGAATAGAAGAAAGGATTTAATCAGAAAGCTAGAAAGGAACAATAATAAAGAAACCCATGACAGGCACAGAAAGTCTGACACAGCTGGCTGTGATTTGTCATCAAGTAAAAGCAATTAACATGCTGGGTAAACAATTCTCCAAATCACATTCCAAAGCAGCAAAACATGGAGAAGCTGAAGCTTCACAGCTTCTCAGGAGAAAAGATCCTGGCAAAGGGATTTTTCATGAAATATGTCAGTGACATCCAATCTCCTGTGAAACCAGGTGCCTTGTGATTTCACTTGCTGGATCTTGAAAACCTCCAAGGATGGAGCCTTTCCATCCTGGACAGTTTGTGCCATTGCTTGATGGAGTTAATAAAGCACCCGGCTTGTTGTAATCTCTGTGCTAAAATTGCTCTGATTTGGTGTCTTTAGAGCATTGTCATGCTAGAAAAAGAGCAGGTTTGTTCTTGTGTTTCCCACACTCCAGGACAGGCTCAAGGTGTAACCAGGATTCTGGCAGTCCTGGGAAGCCTGGGGAAGTTAGAAATGACAAAAAGGAGGAAAGGCAGCCCAAAGGTCAGTCGTTCTCCTCCCCTGCAGCATTGACTAAAGTGTTGCTGAGTTGTCTGTCACAGATTTTTGGATCAGCTCTGAGAAGGTGGGACTGTGCAGGGGAGGTGAGGCAGGTGGGACTAGAGGTACACAAGGCCAGGGAGAGAAGACATGGGAAGTTTGAATAAGTGGTGAAGGGCAAGCAGTGCCAGCAAAAACACAGCTGTGGTCACAGCAGCAGTGTCCCAAATGGCCGGTGTGTGCAGGTGAAATGAGGAGGGAAAAGCCAAACCTGCACCACTGTCACGACCACTGCTTGAAAGCACAACCCTTCTGCTCCTGTCTTCTGCAGCCTGGACCCCTCTCCCATGGCCCTGGGGGAGGAGGGAGCACCACACTGCATCTGCACTGGGCCAGGGCTGGGGCTGCACTCCCTGGCACCTTGCTTCCATCTCCAGTGGGTTTAATTTAGGTTTCAACCCTACCATTTTGTTTCCCCCTGGGAGATATGACAGCAA
The DNA here is from genome assembly GCF_047830755.1 of Zonotrichia albicollis. Lineage (NCBI taxonomy): Eukaryota > Metazoa > Chordata > Aves > Passeriformes > Passerellidae > Zonotrichia > Zonotrichia albicollis. Next base: position 76,429,225 of record NC_133821.1, on the reverse strand, counting down.
TAATTAGAAACCCAGACGCCTCTGGTGTTATTAACCAGGACAAAAGTCTGTCAATGAGATATATTACAATACTGCTAAGGCATACAATATGTATGGTTGGTTTTCTCTAGAGGTTAACACATTTACTGTTTGGGAAGCCTCTTTAATTTCTCCACAGTCCATCTAATGGCTTTTCTCCCTTACAAAATGAACTCTCATTTTTCTCCTGAGGTGAATTGCTTTAAATGTTGAAATCCTTTTTCCAGATGGAATTCTTGTCCAGCAAAACTGCTGTGTCACTTTGCCCTGGAATCTGGCAGTCCTGGCCTGTATCAGAAGCAGTGTGGTCAGCAGAACCAGTGATTGTCCCCCTGTACCTTGTACTGGTGTGGCCACACCTTGAATCCTGTGCTCAGTTATGGGTCCCTCACTAATAGAGAGAGAAATTGAGGTGCTGGGGCATGGCCAGAGAAGGGCAGAGGAGCTGGTGAAGGGTCTAGAGAACAAGTCTTACAAGGAACAACCAAGGGAGCTGGGGTTGTTTAGCCTGGACAGGAGGAGGCTCAGGAGGGACCTTATTGCTGTGCACAGGTGCCTGAAAGGAGGCTGCAGCAAGGCAGGGGTTGGTCTCTTCTCACACATAATAAGCACCAGGCTGACAGGACAAGTTGCACCAAAAGGGTTGTTCAGCATTGAAAGAGGTTGCCTAGGGAAGTGGTTGAGTTACCAGCCCTGGAGACATTTGGAAAACACATACATGTGATGCTTGAAGCCATGGTTTAGCGGTGGCCTTGGCAGTGCTGAGTTAATGGCTGGGCTTGGTGATCCTCAAGGTCCTTTCTGATGGAAATGATTCTGTCATTCTGCATCTCTCAACTCTCACCCTGAGTTTTTGTTTGGACATTGTTTACCCAGAGAGGGCATGGCCAGTAGGACCTCAAGATCATCTTAAATGATCTCATGTACATCACAGGCCTCCACATTCCACTGAGCTACTGCTGTATGGAGAGGGTGTGCTGAAACCGGGGCAGTGAAATGCCTTTCAGTCCAAGGGCAGCTTCATTCTTGGAAATCCAGGCCTCTCCTTGACAGACTGACAATTATCTGACTTGCAAATGGACTAATAAACCACCTCTGCTGTGAGGTGTGTCATTTCCAAAAATATTTCCCAAGCTGTGTGTCGAAGCATCCCTCCAACCTGCTCACCGAGTCCCCCAGGCAGAGAAGATCCCACAGGACTGGGGAGTTTTCTATAAAGTACAGATAAGCAAGGAAATAAAGCAATATCAAATTGTCATATTTCTCCTCAAATGCACTTTTCAAGATTTGCTTCCTCCAAATCAACACAAATTGGTTTGATTTTTCTCATCTTTGTATCACATTTTCTGATTGTCAAACAGTAACATTGAAAAGAGTTATTGTTTTTCCATAGAAGAACATGATTATTTAAAAAACTTGTTATTTCTGGACAAGTAGAGACACTTAAATCAGGGCATGTTGTAGGCTAACATTTAATAATGCAATGAGGAAGGACAAGAATCACACAATCAAAGAAATTAATCTTAATGTGTTTTTGTGAAAAGAACAAGTAGATTGAAAATGCTACTGAGCTGCACAAAACCAGCAATACACGATTTATTATAACATAATTTCTCTTTTGGTACCAGGTTAGGGACTTCTTCCTGCTTGCTTTTCCAGTACTGAATATCAGCAAGGGAAATAGCAGTCTGCCTCCCCGCAGCTTCCTGAGCTGATGAGCTGATGAGCTGTTGCTTTCGAGATTCAGCTCTCTTTCCAGTCTGAGGTTTTGAGTCTGTGAGTGACCTATGCTACAAGCAAAGCAGGAAAGTTAATACTGTTCTTAATTAATCTCTGCAGGATTCATTTATGTTTATGCAAATTAGGAAGAGGACAAGTAGGTAAACGTCTGCAACTGTCAAAAAGCTGCCGGTGATTGCGCGGCTGTGACAAAGTGCTGAAATGATTGCTGCAGCAGTGAAGCAAGGAAATCTCAAAGAAGAGGCAATCACATGTGAGGCAGGAGCTCTCCCCATTCTCCTCCTTAGAGAAACAGAGCTATTCCAGATGTTCGGCTTCTGAACTGCTTGTGAACCTTGTACTATTGTAAGCTCAGGCATTCGCAGATTATTTATTGTACTTTTTATTGTGCCTTTGCTGCTCACCGAAGGTGATGGAATTGAATAAATTCTATTTAATTTTACCTTTTCTGTATTGTATAATCTATCTTCTTTATATGGATGCAGCTGCTTAGTCTCAGGCTCCAAAGGCATTGCAATGCAATTCTCCCTGTCTCTGCTCGTGTGTGTGAATATTCCCCTACAAGAAAGAAAATTATTAGCCAGTTGTTATATTCCCTTCTGCAGCTAATGAAAAATATAAAGTATTTTTATGATGTGATGTGAATAACAGACATCACCACCCACAACCTTCCTCTGCCATGCAGGTGGGGTGCCTCACATCACATGCAAGGCAAGGAAGAGAGAACCAGTGGGGAGAGCAGCTCTGTCTGTGCCTCCATGCTCCTCCCCTCTTGCTCCATCAGATGCGGAGTTCTTGGCTGGGTACTGGGTATGTGAGTTGTGTGCTGATATTCCCCACAGCTACACTGCCTTTCCATAGATGATCTAACATGTATGAATAGACACATTATGCTCATTGTTCATGACTGATGGCTTCTCATCTTGCAACCCCTTGTCTTGTGAGGCCATGATTACCTGTAATAATGGTGCCAAAATGGGACAGTGGTGCATGGAGGCTGAGGAATAACATGAAGACTGTGCTACTGTGCTCTACCCTTCATTTTTTCTGTCATAGTCTACCTCCCATGTTGGAAATTTGTCACTTCTGTGAATCTTTCTAATGTGTGTTGGGAAGTGGTTGGAGCAGTTGCACTCTCCTAATAAACTCTGCCCAAGAGGGGGCTGGGAAGGATTTTCAGCAAAGGACTTTTGTTGACACCAACACTTTACCTCCATGGCTGTTGCTTGTCCCCCAAAAGAAGGCAGTCAGCATTTCCCAATGCAGCTCTGACTTTAGAGATATCTGGGTTTCTTTCAAATAAGCTAGACAGAAGCACTACAGCTTCAGGATAGTGCTCAACCCAAACTCACCCGAAGTATGACTAAACCCTCTCTGGAGCACCATGCAGGAATAAGTGGGATGAGCTAATGCTGATCCATCTGGTGTTGCAGCAGAGTGTGTTAATGAAAGATCTCATTCCCTCCAGCTGCAACTATTTCATTCCAGGGATGAAGGAAAAAAAAAGTAATATTTGATTTCTTAGTCATAATCAAGCAATGTTTTAATAAAATAAAAATGTTTAAGATAAATAAAACGTTAGATCAAATATTAAAATTTACATATCAACATAAAATTTATATATTCTATACAAATCAAACAGGAAATATATAATAGTCATTCAGAGGGAGGAAAAAGCCATCATGATTCTTCCTCTTGGCATCCTTGATGGCTGATTGAGAAATGACAGCGCATGTCCTGTCTTGGCTGGAGCTGCTTCAGTACCTCAGTTTCCCATCCTTGAAAAAAATGTGACGGAAGAGTCTGCTTTGTCTGGCTGAATCCCCACAATAAGACAAGCAGCCTCGAGAGCTGCTTCAGAGTTCTGGAGAACCCAGAGCTTTTCCACAGAACTGCAACCATTGGAATTTGGGGTTCTTTTCTTGGAGCTGGGAACCAAGGGGTGCCAACAGAAAAAGCAATTTCACCAATTCTAGGAGACTCAGCTGGAAAAGCAAAAAATTGAGTTTAAAATCTCTAAAATTTGGCTAAGCAGAGGTGAGAGCCCAAGTCCTCGCAACCAGGGAAACTGTTCAACCTATTTGTAGGTATAGGAGCATGCCTTTATAAAAATGTCTTCTTTGTTAGTACCGCTGCCCTACTTACAAGTTCTACTGGTACTGTGTTGTCCCTCTAGTTTACTGGTTAGCCTCTGGTCCTGCCACAATCCTTCCAGCTCTCAAGTGGGAACAGAGCACAGCTGCAAGATTGGAGCCCCAGGAGAGGACTTCCCCATCTAGTTTAAGGATTGTGCTTCAGGCACAAGGATTTAGGCTTAGGCCAGACTCCTGGGCAGTGTGTTAGGCAGTCACTGAGGCTGCTGTTCTAACCGCTTTGTACATCTTTATTGACAGAAACTTTAAAAGTTAAAAGGAATTGATCCCCTGTGAGCTCTGGTGGCCATGGAGAGTTTTTTCCTTTATTCATGGAGACTGTTGGAGAACAAAAAGGCTGAGGCAGTTCAGTGCCTTCAAGAGCCTGGGTTTAAGCTCATGTGACAATATTGGAAAACATACACTTGAAACCAGATTCAGTTGCTGGAAGGTGAACTGCTTCTTCAGGGTAAATGACAAAAAGGAGTCATCAGACTAACCTCTAGCATGTTCACCTGGGGGGTGAAATGCTTAACATAAAAGAAATTTTCACAATTATACAGATTCTATGCTGATATTCTGGTAAAACTACTTCAGTTGGGTGTTACATAAATGAAAATGTCGGAGGTGCCATAATTGAATGTCAACATGGAAAGTCACAGTTACAAGGGAGCGGATCATGTTAGCACTTAGTTTGAAATCAGACCAGGAATGCTGGGACTGAGGGATACTGAGCCACAGGAACAGCATCTTGAGCAATTATTAAAATGTTAAAAAATGCTGCTCTCAATCAGTGCCTACTGATTGTATGATGCAGTCCACTGCTGATATTACTAAACAGAATGCATCCTGTGCAATTGCTCCTCCCAGTACTTTTGTCTAACTGTGGAAAAAGCCCTGCATGGCTAAGCTGCAATATTAAAAGCATGAAGCTATGGGATGGTGTAATGCTCTGTGTGTGGTATGGTGTGGTGATGAGACAAAGTGAAAAGTAATTGGCAACAATTTCATTGGACACAGCAAAAGTTTGGCATCGCATTTATGATGGACCTGCATGTGCAAGAAATCCATTTGTCACAATGGCAGCAGGGCTGTCTGCACAGACCTACAGTTTTTCTCTGCATTGCCAAAATGGGGTCTGCTAAATAAGGGGGCTGCTCTGAGGACAGGGCCTCCCTACAGTCCCCCCCGTTTACGGGCACATCCCAAATTGGACTCCAGGTATGCATTCACTTGGTTTAATCAGCGGGAATAAAGTTACACAAACACTGTTGTTCTGGTCTGCTCAGCTGTCGGATTAGTCTGCAATGGCCACTGAGCACCCAGAAGCGCACACATCTCTGACCTCAACCCTTTCCCATCTCACAGCGAGCGCTTCCAGAGCACTCACCCAGCCGCAGCGTGGCGAGACAGCCTGTTTAACCGAGGGCACGGAAACATTAACAAACAGGTGCGAGAGGGCGTAGGGCACAGCGGAGTGTGCGAGCGGGGAGATGCTGCGGCTGCAGGGAGCCTCGGCTGCCAGCCCCGCAGATAACCAACCCTGCACCGCCCGGCTGCGAGCACTGCAGCTCCCCGGCCTCTGCCCCTTCCACTTCAAGAGCTGCCAGGGAGAATGAACCTCATCCTCTCTCCACTTATGGGAGCATGTGGTTGCCATGGGGGGAACGGGGAGAGGAGGATCTCTCAGTAGCATAATCCGATTCAACTGAGATTCGGCTCGCGCTGAAAACAGCTGGCTGTTTGCCCAGAACAGAGAATGAACTTTACAGGATTTCGAGTGAGCGAGCCCCATCTTCAAAAGCATTCCTCTGGTAAAGCAACATGCTCCACCGGATCTCATCTGAAGACCTGTTAGATGGAGGCTGCTCAGGTACTCACAGTAAACCGACACATTAAACATTGATTTTGGCAAAAGGAAGAGTTCCTATAAACAGACGTTACCGACCTGAAACATAAAAATAAAAAAAAGAGAGGCAAATATAATTTTGAGTATCACATCTATCTGATTTCCCTGGGAGGCACTGCATGGTTTTACAATCACATTTCCCTGCTTAGCATGAATGTTCATCTCATCTTCACAGCTTTGTGTAAGGGTCACACAAACAGAAATACAGGGAAAGAATCCTTAACAAAAATAAGTAGAGGGGAACAATAGAATGAAGAAGGTGAAATTTCAAATGTATGTCACTTAAAGGCTTAGCAAAATTATCATGTAATATGTTTCAGAGAGACATGATCGATTGAAAAGACACCTCCTCTGAGCCTAATTCAAATTTTGAAGCGAAAGATCTTTATGTTTAGAGTAAGAAATATTGAACCCACGTTCATTCCATTTCTCTTTGGGGAGTCTCCCAGTATCTGAACGCGAGAAACACAACACTTTAACAAGCCTCGCCCAGGCATGAACTTCAAGTGCACTGTCTCTATGAAAAATGTATGGAGCTCTGAACTTTACAGCGACTGCCATGCCTCCCTCAGTCCCTTACGTGCCTCTGGCAGTGTGAGAGCCAGGGCGTTGTTCAGAGGCGATTTCTTCTTTCCGCTTTTCCCAGTTGGCTGAAGATGACACGGGCCGTGCCGCGTTTCAGAAGACAAGTGTACGGCAACTCCCGGGTGTTCACACAGCCCCGGCCAGGGAGGAAGTGCCATACCGCCCAGCCGTGAGCATCCCAAAGGAAACAACACCCCCAAAAAACCCGCCTCAAAAAGACAAATAAACACCCGAAGAAAATCGATGAGGGTTTAATGGGGCAAAGTTCGGGCCCCGCCGACGCGGCTCCCCCTCTCCCCACAGCGCGGAGCTCAGCTGGAGGCGGCAGAGCCCTCGGGGCGGGGGGTCCCCTGCGGACCCCTCGGGACCGGCCCGGCCGCGCTGCCCCGGGGGCGCTGCCGCCGCCGCGGGCTCCCCCTGGCGGCCCCGGCCGCGCTCGGCGGCGGCTCCGCGGCGCGCAGGGCTCCGGGGGGCTCCAAGGGGCTCCGGGGGGCTACGGGCTGTGCAGTGCCGTGCTGTGCCGGGCCGTGCCGCGGCAGCAGCCGCGCGTCAGGGGAGCGCGGGGCGGTGGCGAGCGGGAACAAAGGGGATCGAGGCGGCGCAGCGGCGGCGGCTCCGCCGGGGGGAGGCACCGGCTGGGCGCGGGGGGTGTGGGAGGAGGAGGAGGAGGGTCGCCAAACTGCTGCCACTTCGTCGGCCGTGAGCGGCACTCGCTGGCGGCGGCGGCAGCATCCCGCCCCTCGCTGCATGGCAGCCCAGTGAGGGAGGAGCGGGCGAGGGTCTGGAGCTGCCCGGAAGCCGAGGGAGCCAGCGCCGGCGGCAGCAGCGCCCGCCGCCCTCCCGCCGGGATGCGCCCCGCTCTCCGCTGAGGCGCAGCCCCGCCGCGATGCTCTCCCCCGAGCGCCACCGCCAGCACCGCCACCCGCCGCCGCCGCAGCCGCCGCCGCACCACTCGCCGCAGCCCAGCCATGTCGTGGCCACCATCGAGAACCTGCCGGCGGAGGGCGGCAGCGGCGGCGGCAGGAGCGGCATCTCCGCGCCCTCCTCCAGCGTGCGCCAGAGGATCAGGAAAGTGCTGAACAGGTGAGGCCAGGGGATGGAGCGGGGCTCTGGCTACACGGCACGGTGTCGCTCGCCCTGGGGCGCGCAGGTCCCGAGGGCCGCCGTCGGAGGGGCCCCGACCCGGCCCGGCCCGGCTCGGCTCGCTTCGGCTCCGCCGGGCTGGGCTGGGCTGGCAGCGGCTTCCCCCACAGGAGCCCCGGGCGTGCAGGGAGCGACGGCGCGGAGCCTCCCCCGGCCCATTGTTGCCTGCGAGGCGGCGGCGTGAGCCGACAGCCCGCGCCCTCCCCGCCGGTGCCGGTGCCGGTACGGGTGGCACCTGCCGTGCCCACAGGCACAGCCTGCGCAGCGGAGCCCCCGCGCCCCCCGCCGCTCCCGCTGTCCCGGCCGGTCGCGGACAGGCGGAGCAGGCAGCAGCATCCCCGCTGCCGCAGCCCGGGCAAGTTGGAGCGCGGGCGAGAGCGCGGCGGGAAGGGGCGGCCCCCCGGGCTCCCGGCCGGGTCCGCCAGCGGCGCCGGGCGCGGCCTGATGCTCCGGGGTGCCGGTGGCGTCGTGTGGGATCTCTGCCCCGCTCAGCACGCTGGGGCTGCTGGCGAGCGGCGAGCCGCTCCTTCGCCCCTGCGTGTGGCTCAAAGCGGTCAGTGCAAAGATGGGAAAACTGCAGGGTACTCGGAGTAAATTGTTTCACCGAAGGCACAAGAAAACGCTGGAACCATCTTAGTTAATCCTTTGCGCTCCCCTCTCTGCCGGTTGTTTCTTTTGCATTGCAGTTGATGAGGGCAGAGGTTTTACTACGGAACAGAGTCCATCCAGTGCCTAACTGGTTGCTCGTCTCCAGAAGGGGCTCCTGTCTGAAAGGGCAGCTGGAGCCATCACTTCTGCCTAATGACTCTTACGTGCTGAACAGAGCGGTTGCAGCAGTGGGATGGTGCTACCAGCCTTGGCCTCATTGTCCCGGCTTTAGTTTCAGATCCTTGTAACATGGACGAGCTACTGAACCCAGCTATTCTACATGGGTGTGTTAGGTTTGAAGATGAAGCTTTTAAATATTAAAAAAATACACTTCCTACAAGTGTTGCATTGTTAAAAATACGTGAAGCACTTTGCTCCCAGAACATCCCTATTACACGCAGTTAATTAACTGTTACAATTCCAGGAGTTTTCCCCAAAGCTTCAGTGACAGAGGGAATACTTATCTTTGTTATTTGAGCATGACAAAGGTTGAAAAGAAGTTGAAACAAGTAAGAGCTGCTTCAACTCAGTCACACATTTTCTTGTACCACAAGCATTTTGCAGCTCTCCCTATTGAAAGATTGGCTCAATTCCTTAACCCGACAGTCCGTGTCATCTTATGCATCCTGTGCTTGCAAGATCCCACCCTCCTTCTGCTTGGTCATCCTGAGGTGTGTGTCAGACCTGAAACAAGACACTAGAAAAAAGATGTTTTTCCAGGGGCACCAAGAGAAATAGGAAGATGTGGTGAAGAGGTCAGAAACAAAAAGCAGTAGGCTCTCCTGTGCAAGGGTGGTAATAATGACCTCTGGGGAGTCATCAGATGGACCACAGTCTTCATGGAGGTGTTGGATTAATTCATACAGTTTAAACAGTTAGCAGGCTTATGCATGTATATGAATGAGTTGCAGATGAAATGTCAAATCAGTTGTTCTTTATACAAGATTGTATGATTGAAATGAGAATACCTAGGTTGTGGTGGGGTTTTGTTTTGTTGGATTTTTTTGGGGTTTTTTTTTAGGAGGGGGAGGATAGAAATTTGCTCTGGTGACCGAAGTTCAAATCTGTTTGTTCTGATTAATAAACTTGAACCTAGAAATGAGATCTCACATAGCACAGAAGAGCAGTCTAAGGAACAGGAGTCAGTCCCTTTTTTTCATGATTGTGTTCTTACCTCCTCCTCAAACATGAAATAAGAGTAAAATTTTTCCAAATTTATGTGACAACGCAGGAGGAGAAGACATGTTATTGAGGTGTTTTAATTCTTAGCCAGTCCCACATTGTGTATCAATGGAAATTTTTCAAAAGTTAGATTTCCTTAAGTTTCTTTCAACTTTACATGGGAACTGATGTCTCCATGAAACATCACAGCTTTCATCAGTATTTCTGTTGATGCAGTGAAATGAATTCTGACACGGTGTTTATATTTTTATTCTCTATGAAAACAATAGTCTGAAAATACATGTGGGAAAGAAAGAAACATGGATGCCATATCCCAAAAGAAGTAGGAGACCCCAACAAACCAAACATTGGCTTTTCCAATTGGTTTTCCCCTGGAAGAGGGTAACACTTTCTCTGTGCTATCTATACTTTGTGTGCACCATTTGCTTCCACCCATTAGTGGAAGGTTCCTGCCTGATTCATTGTGCTTCTGTTTTCTGCTGCACAAAGTAGGGGATGCTGACAACAGCTGGGGCTGCCAGAAACTTGCTTTTGGCTGGTGCAATCACAGAGTGGTTTGGGTTGGAAGGGACCTTTAAAGGTCACCTAATCCAACCCCTGCTGCCATCAGCAGGAACATCTTCAACTAGATCAGGCTGTTCAGAGCCACATCCAACCTCACCCTGATTTGTTTCCAGGGATGAGGCATCTACCACATTTCTGGGCAGCTTCTTTCAGAGTTTCACCAACCTCATAATAGAAAAATTCTTCCTTACATCTAATCTTTTAATTTAAAACCCTTGTCCTGTCACAAGAGGCACTGCTAAGAAGACTGTGCCCAGGGAGGGGACAGACTCTGGAGTGGTCAAGGGGGAAACAAGACATCAGGAGAAAGGACACAGACGCTGGCAGAAACTGGTCATTGTTTCTTTCTCACTTTCTTTGTAGCAGTTCCGTTACCCAGGCATTTTCTGATTCCTGAATTGCCTTCCATGGCAATTCAGGAATTAAAATCAAACAATTAAACCAAATTAAAATTGTTTTCCAAGCTATGGAAGCTTATTTTAACTTCACCTTCCAACTTCTCTCTGTTCACGCAGTAGATTCCAAGGTAATAGAGAAACACAGGAACAAGCCCTGCAGGGTATTTGGGAGAGAACACACTGAAAGCAGAGCTGGCTGCCTGTAAAAGTCTATTTCAGTGATCACAGGAAACACTGAAAAAAGTTCCTAAGAAGAAAGCAGAAAGTAATTAAAACAAAAAAGTGAATGGTTAGAATTATGAAGGACTGGAGATGCTCAGCACAATTATGGGATCTACTGGAATAGTTTGTGTATAAATTCTGGGCTGCCAGTGATGGTGAACAGGACCTGCTGCAACAGGGTCAAACTTGCTGTTGTCCTTGAAGCAGTTGTGGTGCTTAGGGATCTGGTTTAATGGTGGACCTGCTACTGCTGGGTTAATGGTGGGACTCCAGGATCTTGGAGGTCTTTTCCAACCTTAATGATTCTGTGGTTCTGAGCTGGGAGAGGATGGCTTTGAGTTGCTGTAGCAGCTCAAAGGGGAGGTGCTGTGCTGCAGATATGTTCCTGGACCTGTGACTCACACCCATGGTCCATAAATCCCATCTGCAGGGCCCTGCCTGGTACCTGCCTTGTGACATTTGCTGAGCAGGTGTCCCTGACTGACGGTGCCCTGCTATCTGCAGGGGAGAGCAAGAATAATGATGGATGCTTGATTGCTTGATTACTTGCTTCCCCAAATTTCTGTGCAGCCAAAATTAGACTCCACAAACTCTGTCTGCTTGTAGAGGACCACTTAATAGGCAGTGACTTACTTGCTCCGCATTGATTCCCACCTCTAGTGGGGAGATAGAAGATAAATGATGTGGTTTGGAGTTCTGTGGTTCTCTGTGCCTCTGCCCTAGCAAGTACCTGTGTATTTCAGATACCTGTTGGTGGGTCCCAACTTGCTCCATCTGGCTGTATTCCAGCACAAGAGGCAGCTTGTGTCCCTTTCTTGCACTCCCTGGGTGACCTGAAGGGCAGAGACTCACCTGGCAGATTCTCCTGTGGCCCCTGAAACCTTTTGAACTAATTTTCAGGTTGGTCTCACACTGGGAAGTGTGGTTATCATCTCTTGAGAGGAACTGGACAGACAACAAACATTGCTGAAACACAGGGGGAACAGGTTGCCAAGGAATCTCTTTTGGGGGGTTCTTGCAAATTGTCTCTAAATGAAAGCCAACAAGCGAGATACCTGCTTATACATGGGTATTATCTCTGTAGTCCTGGGCAGCAGGACAGGGGGGAAAATGAAGTTTCGGCAAGCAAAATGAGTTAATATCTTTAGGTACTATGACAAAGTTATTTTAGCTAAGTAAATGAGATTATTCCTAGAAACAAAAAAATTCCATAGCTGTTTCGACGAACTCAGGTCTCCAGAGACATGGCTAAGGCACTGCTATTGTATTGCTTTCCTTGACAAGGACTTTTTTATACAGCTGGATGGCACATGCATTTTTCTGGGTTTACCTACTTATATCTGTTAGAGCTTCCTTAAGGAATACGAGTTATAAAGTCTGGCTGTGCCTTATCTTGCTGTTTCAAGGTTGTCTTCACAGGCTTTTTCTTGCTGGCAGTTGCTGAATGGCACTTTGTGTTTCTCAGAAGTTTCCTAAAAATCATATCAGAATGTTAGAGACATACTCAACTTGAATCAGAAAATGGAATAAGAGTTATTTCAGCCATTCAGTCCCATCTCATCTTTTAAATAGCTTTGTTCTCTGCACTAGTGAATTGCAAAAGTTATCTATGGAGCAGTGTGACTTTCTCTGCTTCATTGCTCACTTTTTTACTTTGTCAAGTAAATTTCAGCCTTATGTAAAAGCCACTGCATGGTCTAATTCCTGTCTTAGGAAAAGGAAGAGAAAAATGTTTCTAGTGAGTATAATTCATTAAATTAGGCAATGATGTGCTGAACAAAATTATCTGAAGAAAAGCAATTTAGATTATTTTTGAAAGAAAGCCCATCTGTTTGGGTTCAGTCTGAGTAAAACTTGATCTTATAGTGTGTTACAGGCCCAATTCCTCCCTGATACTGGAGTTGAGGAAGTTTGGCCCACTAGCTGACTAACTTTGAACTTGACCTTTGTGTCAAAGCTACTTACTCTTAGGGATGGGAGCTGTTTAAATGGCACTGCAAGCATTGAAAGCTATAACACAATGTGGGTTTTTTTTCCTAATAACACACACCTGCATAATATATCAGACATAGGGATTTTATGTACTTGGAGCTGAATAATAAAAGAACTTGGAGCTGAATAATTATAAAATTGAGATGAGATGTTTCATTGCCCCAAAGCAAAAACGTCATTGAGTTGACTGATCAGAGAGGCAAACAAACCAAATAATTTATGGCATTTTTCCTTAATGAAAAGCAAGTCAAGGATCAAACATATCATTTATGAATCCAAAAAAAGAGTGAGTATTCATGACCTTCAGTTGCTTTGCTTTCTTCTTCAAAACAAAAGAATTTGCTTCCTTTGGGATTTTTATTCTTAAAAAGTACAAATAGCTCCTCAAAGTCCACCCAGAATAACAGTGACTGTAGAAAAATGAGCCCAAGCTCAATTCAGATAGCCACAGTTCTCCTTTCAGGTAAAAATATTTATACCATTCTGAAGTAAGTAAAAGAAAATGAGATCAGAGCATAAATAAAGCAACTAGGTTGGCTTTCTTGTGCCTGTTAGTATTATTCTTTTTGGTTGAGGAAGTGGGAAGGTCATATCTGCCCGTAGGAAAGCATCCTGGCAGAGCATAAAGAAATGAAGTGATGAAAAATTGTCCATTCTTTCCTTTTCTCATTAGTTAGCTTGTAATCACCATTTTGTAAGCAGTTTCTGCAAACTAGCTGTGTTCCCAATGATTAGGGTGCATGAGGGAAATACCTGTAAAATGTGAGAAAAAGATGCTCTTCCTGTTCTCCAAACAACTTATTTCAGTGAATGCACACTTACTTATTGGCATGCCATAGCACACCCAAAATGCTTTGATTTAGGAGTGAAGATCAGCTAAAGTACAAAAGGCTTCCATGTTTTTGCTGTAGCATGCACTGGAAATCTGTCCAAGTTTGGTTTCAAAGTGTCTGAGTGTCATTTCCTAACAGGTTTAGAAGCCAGGATTGGGAAGCTTTGTCCCTCTTGCCTTGTTTTGCTCCTGAGAATTTGCACTTTTGGAGATTCAAGCCTTGCTGGTCCTGTTCTGAAGTAGGAGTTGTTTGAAGTGATGTGATATCCTAAGTGCTCTGTAATCCAAACCATACAGTCCTGTAATCCAAACCCACTCAGTCCGTGTACTGAGTGGGAAAATATTTCCCTAGGAGGGGCAATTGTGCAAGGCAGAATATGTGGGTGTCTTCTGTCTACCTATGACATTCAAAATGCCACTCCTTACTGGGTGCTTGTCTGTAAGTGGGAATTTCTGACACTGGCTGTGCTGTGGGCTTTGGGAAGGGGTTACTGCCTCTTGAACTAGGGGGGTTTCAAAGGAGCAGCACCATAAATGGCTCCATAGAGAAAGAGGGAGGAATGGACAGAGTGGCTCTTATGGGATGGACAGAGCAGCTTTAATGTGCTAATGAGGGGAAGGCCAGATGCCAGCAGCGATCAGAAGGGCTCTTTGTGGCTCTGTCTCTTTGGAGATGGCTGGAGTCTCTGTCCTTATCGGGGTTGTTTCTGCAGGCAGAGGGAAACACTGGGGCTATTAGTGAGGTGTTCCCTTCCTTTAAGCCAGCAGATAGCCTGACAGATTAGCACTTGAATACTGATTAGGGCTAATTACCAGGAAAACTGAGGAAAAAGAAGTTGCTGAAGAAGCTTGACATTAAAAACTACAAAAATTAGCCCCCAAGCCCAACAACAACAGAAGTCTCATGCTCAAAGGCTTGTGAGCAGAGCTCAAACTCAGCTGAAATCACCTGTTGCAAGAACAGCTGTATAGGGACTCATAAATTGCTATGACTGTAAAGTGTGTAAGTATTGGTAGTTCTAAGATTCATGTTGTGAACTGCCTACTTTACCTGTCTGCTTATTTATGTCTGTCATCCATCTAGCTGAGATTTTTACTGAAAACGCTTCAAGTTTTAAAGTTCGACTTTCAGTTTTCTCCGACTTGGTTCCTCTCGTGATTTAAGAAAACATTTCTTCAATACATGTTCACTCTTGGTCATTTTTCTCGGGGACACCAAACGACTGAGGTAGCAGGTTTGACTCCCATGCACCTCCTTTTCCTCAGTGCGGGAGGGAGCATCCCCACAGCCTGGCTGTGCTGGGTGAGCACTCCCATACAGCAGCACACTGCCCTACATCTGCAGGGAGTGTGCCGGCTTTTTGAGAAGTGCCATGCACATGGGGATGACCAAATAATATCCTAGAGGAGGTGGGTGACCCTTGATCTTACCGGAAAGGTCTGTCCACAAATGATGCCATGCAGGCTCCACAGTAAAAAATAGGGGTGCTTATTAAGCCAGTCTTCTGTTTATAGCTGATACAGTAAGTTCGGTCCATAATTTCAGATTTGTAGGGGAATAGAATATAAGCAAATAAAGGTAGTATAGAAAGTAATCTTACCCCCCTAAAGAGTTGCAGTGAGTCAATTATAAAGGATTAGGAGCAGGCTTGACTTTTAACAGGCCACAGCTGTAGCCAATCAGCAGAGTGTTATAAAAGAGTGGATTGGTTGGTTGAGGGAACTGGACTCATTTGGCTGCCATGAGGACAAGGGAGAGTCAGTGCCTGGAGGAGATGCCTACAAGAACCATCAAGGAGGTGCAAAACTCCAGCAATATGGAACCCTTGCAATGTAATGACGATAGACCTCATGCACTATAATGACAACACAGATTCCCTTTGGTGTGATGGTCACCTTTGCTTCCTTACACTGCCTGTTCCCCGTGTAATGTGAGAGGTCTCACTCCACTTTCAGATGGGTCTGACCTGTGGTGACCTGTAGGAACTTTGGAGCTGGATAGTGAATCTTCTCTTTTGCTGCAACTTATTTTTTCCTAACAGAAAATGTAGACAAGTCAAATCCTTCTTGAGAAGGATTGGTCTTTCTTGAGACTGTGTTTAGTAAGGTTTCTTATGTCCTAGACTTTTTTTGTTGGAGAGCAAGTAAGACTTCATGGGTAATCTGGTGGAGAGAGCCCTTATGTAGGAGACCATGATTAACTCTGCTTTGCTGCATCCCTGAAGGCAGCTGTGAGCATATGTACTGTGAGGTTCCCTAGGGATGAAGAACCTCAAAAGGTCATGGATTTGTCTTGATGCAAAACATGAGAAATTTTGAAAATTGAAAGTTTACAACTAGAAGATGCTTTCCCCCCATCCTCCCCAGATCATCTTCCAAGGCATTTCAGGCTTCAAGGTGCTCGTTTACAAAAGCATGCCATGCTTGAAACAGATTGCTGCATCTCTAATACAGATAAATGAAGTAATTTATGTCCAATAACAAAACCATAACCCTAGTGTTAATTTCAACCTGTAAGCCAGTATTAGCTGATAATGGAATGGAAACAAAATTTGAAACGTCTTTAGTGATGTCCATTAGTTTACTTAGTCCTCTTTGGCATTCATTTGTCAAAGGAGCTGGTGGGTGTGTGTGTCCCCAGAAGTATGTAATTTGGCTGCACTGATTTTAAAAGGGTGCTGTCTTCTGGGCCACATTTATTCGTGTTAGTTTTCTCATCTGGCAAGTGTTTTTTGATGGGAGTTGGCTTTTCCTGCTTTCTGTTTGGTAAAAATGGAATATGAGTTAACAGGGGTGTAAATCTTTTCCCCTCTTTAGTGAGATAGAGAATAAGATGTTGGCATTGTGGGAGGGCGATGCCAGAATCTGTTCCTGCTCTGATACCTCTTTATCAACTCTTCAAAGAAGAAGAGAGCCCCACAGCTCCACTCTTGGATCTCTCCAGCCTAATAAGTGAAATTCTGGTCCTTAATGTAGCCTTGAGGTGGCTGTCTCAGAGATTTTCAGGGGAAGGAGAAGTTTGAGGGAGCTGGGCTGAATAAGAGTGGTGGCTGCAAGGTAGAAGAGGGGGAATTCTCTCTCGTTTTTGTTGAAGAGAGGAGGTAGATGTCTGACTCTTCAAGAGGAGGCCTGAAGTGAGTCACTTGAAAGGTAGGGGCCAAATGCTCCAAGGAGGGATAAGGCATAAGCTGTACCCTGTGTGATGCTTACTGGCTTTTACCAAGATTTCAATCTTTGTCTACCCAGGTGCCTCTGTGGCTTTCCCAGGGTGCAATATATTGTGCATGGATCTTTTGGGGTTTTTTTTGCCCTATGATGAGACAAATGCTAGAAAAGACTTATTAAAATTAAATTAATTATCTTGTGATTATTTTAAGTCCTGGTATTTTATGGAGTTTAAACAGCTCGGTATTTCTGGTGGCTTCTGCAATCTGATCTGGGTCATTTGCCTTCTGAAATCTCTTCTTACTTGAAGTTGAGTGCTGTAATGAAACTAAGGGTTTCTTTCCTGTTGCTGCTTTCCTTTTCTCTCTCTCTGCTGCTGCTGCTACAGACATGAAATGCTTTTGAATATGTTTAACTGCCTCCTGCCAGTATATTGGGGTCTGTAGGGATTCTCCTGGGTAGATTGAAAGTGAGAAAGGACAGAAAATAGCAAGTAGGATGGGTAGAGTTGAGCAGTGAGCTGGAAAATATTTTAATGGGTATGGGATTTGATACTTGAAGGAAGTAAAACTTTAATGTTGTAGATATAATTTTCCTCAGGCTGGGTATGAGGATTAAGTACCCTTAGGCAGAAAAAGTTTCCAAACTTCATCCCATATTGGGGGGGGGAAAGCCATCACCCGAATATAAGTAATGATCAACTGAAATGCCTCCTTGTCCTGGTTTGGGACAAATTTGGAAAGAACTTCCAAAAGAATGATTCCCTAAAGGCAAAATTCAGTGGCCCTTTCCCCCACTTGTTCAGGAGAAAAGTTGAAAAATTGTTTATTTAACAAGCAAAGTATTCACAAGCATAAAAAGTGAATAATATTAAACAATAAAACCTTTTGCTATTCTGCAGAGGCAAATTCAGAAAGTCCTTCTGTAGTTCAGAGAGTCTTCTCTGTAGGTATTGGTTCACTGAGTATCTCTCAGTCCCTCTGGTGCTGGAATGCAGTGTCTGGGGCCCTGGACCCTGGTGTGAGCTCCCAGTGTGTTTTCTGGGTTTTTGGTCCAGGGCAGGTTTGAACAGTTTCTCCTGTTTGAACAGCAGGAGAAAAAAAAAAGCCAGAGCCCAGGGAACTTTTCTGCTGCAGCTAGCTAAAAAAAACTAACTAAAAATCAAAGGAGAGCTCTCTCCTGCTGTCTGTCCATGCTGCAGACAACACAGTCTGTGAGGAGGAAGGCTGAAGAAGTTATCTCTGTGTTTTTGAAAACACCATGAAAAAATTCCACCTCTTCTCCTACTCCCCCACTTCACTCCTAGTTGTAAAGGCACACAACTTAGTTCTGAACTAAACAGATGAATGGGGATACAATTCAGCATCAAAAAGTCACCCAGGACCCTCCTTTTCCTGCACAACCAACCAGCCATGCGCAGGTAACTTCCAGTCAGATTTTGATTCCTGACCTCTGTGGTCAGGTGCCTGATGTGCTGAGTGGGATCCTGTAGAGAAAGGACTTTCAGCATTGGCAGAGGTGCTGTCCAGCTTGTGCCAGGGCAGACAGCACCTGTGGGTAGCCCTGGAGACCTTGTTCCATTGCTGCCCCCTCACATTCTTCTGCCAAAGCTGCTTTTTCTCGTGCTCACTGGCAATTTTTGACAGTGTACTTAAGGGGTTTATTTTTGGGTCCATTCTGGTGGGGGAATCATGTCTTCAATAACATCCAGTAGATTCCAGAACATTTGGATTGCTTAAGCTAGAAGCACAGGGGCAAGGTGGTGTGATGGTTATCATTCATGTGTGAAGGCACCTCTTACTGGCACTGAAAAGGAAAATTCCAAGTTTTCTGTCATTTAAGCATAATGGTGACAGCAGAACAGCTGTGCAGCAGCAGAAATGCACTCCAGGACTGAGGCAGAGTGGTGAAGGTAAGATGCAGTGCTATGATGGTGATTGAAGGGTTGCCAGAAATGAAATAGTTACATTGGATTTTTGTTAACCACAGAGTTGGTCCTGCTCTAGAGAGGTTACTTGAGTTTAAGACACCAAGTAATTCCCTAGTAATTCACTTGAAAAATTCTGTCTGTGACTGTGTGTTAGCACGTAATATCTTTTAGTTACTTAAAATCAGCTTCCCATTATAAATAAATAAATTCTAGGTAATTCTAACTTGTAGAAGAATTTCTGTTAAATTTGATGTCTGAAATTGTCCATAAGTATTGATTTGGTATGCATTACTGTGTTAATGGAACTTATTATTACTCAGGCAGATTAATTTATTAGATTTATCCCTACATTACAACCTGTAGATGTATTGAGACATGAGCCCACAGAATCAATACCAATTTCTTTCCTCATTTATGAATGTTCTTACTAACATCCAAAACAGTGTTACACTCAAGAGTATTTAGCTGCCATTTATTGTGAAGCATTACACTCCAACAATTTTAAATTTGTCTTTTTTCTTCGCCTTTAATGATTATTTTTTCCATTTATCTGGGCACTCGTTTGAACAAAATGCCAGGCATCAAGCTTCAAATGAGTCGTGATCATACTGCTAGACTCAATGATTGGAGTAACTTAGGTGTGCAAAATCAGGGCTCTGAGACCAGACCTAATCTTTGAGATGCATTTTGGCTGCTGTTCCATGTGGCAGGCCCAAAGAGGGAGAGGGAACAAAGGTACAAATGTAACTTCTCCTAAGCTGCCTGCCAAATGTGCTGTATTTGCATGTTTCCCTTTGAGCAGCGGCCATGCGTGCATTTATCTCTCAGAAGCAGCAGTGTTTGGCTGAGGAGCAGTTGCAGAGACCAGCTGAAATGGGCAGCTGATGTGGAGCTCATTCACTTGCTCCCAGAGCCTGAGCTGTGGGAAGTAAAAGAAGTGGGGTCCAGAAGAAATATGGGGTAAGAAAGCTGTTTGATTACTTCTGCCCCTGCCATCAGTTCAAGACTGGTAGACAGCACTGATGGCAGGGAGAGGCAAGTCTTCAGACAGTCCTAACATGGCATTTCTATTCCCATCACAGCTCCAGTGGTGCTTGGGGATAATGTCCTTCCTTCCTCTGGATGGACCAGAAGTGTTCTGTAACTCTCAGGAAGAGAATTGCAGAGACTGTTTGGTCTCAGCCCAGCCTTTAAATGCAATTCTAAGCAGCTCACCAGATATTTATGCAGAGAAATCTCCAGCAGCTGCCTACACACAGAGATAATGTTTCATCCAGCGATCTGTGAGGTGAAACTCTGTAAAACTCACTCTTCTCCAGACAGTCTGCCTTTCATATTTTCCAGTTAAAGTTGCTGGATTCACTGGGTATGCTGCTTATCTGACCAGTTTTTGGCTTGTATTTAACTGTTGCTGCTGTAGCTGCTGCTTGTGCACCACTGCAGTTACTGGGCATTAAAATATCAAGTCTGATAAACGAAACACAGCATGTACAAAAGGATCAGCCGGGTGATAAAGGAGGAAAAAATCACCCCCAAAAATATCACATAAGTAGGCATCAGAGTCAAAAAAGCAGTGAGTTACCCCATGAATACTGTCTGCCTGACCCAGCTGTGGGGTTTGGGACCAAAGCCAGAGCAGGATGATGTGTGTCATCCTGACTGTGCAAGACTAAAAGTTACAGGACAGCTGGTGGACAAAATGCAGCTTTACCAACGTGTGCAGGACAGGGAGGGGTCGGCTTTGTTTTCAGGAGAAGCTGTATTGCATCAGCAGATGAGGGGAAATACTGTGTTGTAAAGGTCTTGGAGAGAAGTTACATACAGTAGCTTCTGATTTACAGTCCAGAATAGGACACCAATTGTTTTTTTTGGCCCTGGGTGAATCTCTCAACCTTGCTGGGTCTGGTTCAGCACCTGTAAAATGGGGACAATTAAACTTAACTACCCAGAAGAGTTGTTGATTAGTTCATGCTTGTGAAATGCTACACAGTGCTATAAAACAGAGCATAGTACTCAGAAACATCTGGTTTGCAGTTACTGTGGTGCTTCTCTGAAACTTTATGGGCAAACTTTGCCAAGAAACAAAATGATTAATGTGTGCAATACATGTAGGCATTGGGAGATGAGGAACAAACGGCTTTTCCAAAGCATATAACTTTCCTCAGGTACATTCTCTCAAAATACAAGAGGTTTCCCAAGAGCACCTAAAGTGGCCTGGGACTGAAAGCAGTGTCAGGTGAATTTGGGGCTGCAGAATGAGGCTCTGGCAGGTGGCAGAAGAGCTCCTTGCTCCACTCCTATCTTCTTGTTCTTATTCTTGACCCTGCCCAGCTTCTTCCCCCATTTGTTTTTCTGATGGAACTGTTTGCATGGTACCATTGAAAAACAGGTTGGTGGTTTGATTCAGATGGGAAAAAAATGGGGAAGAGTTTCTGCCATTGTTGGTTTGTGTTTCCAGATGAATCTTATCTTCAGTGTAGTTTTTTATCATGTGGCTACACACACACAGGCTCTGAGGCTGGTAATTAGTGGAGTGTGGGGCAGATGGAATTCTCCTGGCACTGGAGGTGGTCCCACAAGCTGTGTTACCCAGACACAAAAGGTGTTGCCACCACAGAGCTTAGAAAGTTAGTGAGCTAATCCTTTATCCTGCCTCCCAGGATAAGTTACACTGATTTCATTGGAGATGTGTATGGCAGCAGAGAGCAACCATTTGGTGAGGAGCTGATCCTGGCTGAAGCTCATCATGTTGTGTGTGAAACTCTGCTGACAAAAGGGACAGAGCTAAGAATGTGCTAGAGACTGGCTTGTAATAATTTCTGAGATTTGCATCTTGACTATTATTTGAGATACTTACAATGTGAATATGTGCACTGTACTGCACTATAATGCACATGCATACATATTGATTTGGTTTAATATAAGACTGTTAAGAAAAATAGAAGCAGTGGTGGAGGGAAGAAACCATTTCCAAATCCATCGCTCCTTCACTGGTATGTAGAAATTATTAAGAGAAGGTCACAAGTTACCTCATGTGAAGATTCAACTTCTCAGTCCTTTTACAGACCTAGGTAAGATGAACATGAGCTAAGGCTGAGGAATGAGTTTGCTCATAACAGAATATCATGAACTGCCAAAGGAGGTTGCACTTCTGTCTCTTCCCTGCTCCTGGCCAAATTACTCCTTCTGCTTTTGCTAAGCCACATCTGGTTTCTGTCACAGGCAGATCACTAAAATCACAGATCATTAAACCAGCTGAAAGAAGTTGCTATTGTAGATGGGTTTTTGGCTAACTTTTGATCAAACTAGTGCCTGGACTGATGATGAAAGGAAGGAGGCTGTGAGCAGGGAGCAGAGAGGAGCAAGGGCAGAGGAGGTGAGGAAAACAGGGATGGGAAGTAAAAGAAACTGGAAAGAAGGAAGGGAAAGTATATCTTTCTATGACCTCAAGCTTTTTATTTGGCTCATCTGTATTGTAATACCATACCTGAGCTAACTACTTAATGCCAAAGTCCTCAGCTTCCTCCTGCCTTCTTGCTACAAACCTTAGTGTGATGTTCCTGATGAAATGAACACATATGAGACCTGTTGGCTATTGGCAGCTGGTAAACAATCAGCTGTAGCCAATTCTTCCCTCAGGTAGGGGGAAGAGGTGTGAGTATACGCAGAGAGGAAAAAGAAGGTTGCCAGAGACCAGGTAGTGTGATTTTGAATAGGGTAGTGGAAAAATGTGTGCTGTTAGATGTGTAAGTACTTGCTGGTGGAGGTGTGATGCAGCCCAAGTCTTTTTTGTTAAATTTATTTGTTTTTACGCAAGGCTGAGTTCAGTGAGGATAGGCATTTGTGAAAAACCTTAGTGTAAGTGTGCTCTGTGTTTCCCTGTTGATAGAAAATGGAAGGGGAGCCTTATCCACAAAATAGGTTCTTTTTCACAGTAAATAAAAGAGCAGGCACATGTTCAGCAGGTCATCATTATATCTGGTGTGCAGCAGTGCTCCTGTGTGCTTTGTGACTCACTCTTGCCTCCCTGCCAAGGTGTGCAGTGACTTCTTTGCTGTGGCTGACTAGAAAAATAGCCCAATCAGTGGTGGCCGAAATTGGTGGCCACTGAACTGGATTGTCTCCCTTTCCATGATGGCATGTGATGTATGATAGCATTCTGCTATAGTCCAGTGTGAATTGCTGGTTTTATTTGGCTGATGTGATCTTGGAGGCTTAGTGCCATTCCCTGACCTCTTTCTTCCTGGAGCCAGCAGCCATGTACAAGCTTTCCCAAAACTGCCTCTGATCTGCAATCCTGTAACTTCAGTTACCAAAATAATTCTTTAAGAGCAAAATATCCACCAACTTGGCCACCTGGCGAATGGTCCCAGTATTGTACTGCCATAAATTGTTTTCTGGAAACATTTCTGTTAGTCCTGCTTCCCAAATTGATCCAGTGTCCTCCTAGCGGTTGTATTTTCACTTGCAGTACTGTTGTACAGAGTTCCAAAGTATCAGTTCATGACAACTTCTTCTCTCCTGCAGCAAGCAAAGCTTTTTTGTGTTTAGAGCACCAAAGCGTAGGTAAGGAGGAGAAGTGAGTGATCATCTTCAGACGGGGAAGGTGTAGGAGTACAGGCTCCGTTGATTTTTAAAGAAAACAAAATAACACGTCACCCTTCTCACCCCTAGGGAAAAAAACCAAAACAAACCGCCAAAAAGTAAAATCATGCAAGAAATACCACCAAACCCAGCAACGTTGCTACATGGCATTCATTATACAGCCATTTGTGTTTTGGTACCAAAATGGGTGTGCAGGAAGCTGGGGAAGAAGCTTTCAGGTAAATTCTGCCAGTGTTTGAATCCCATTTGGTGGGAGTAGAGAAATGCAACACAACAAAGACTTACTTTGTCTGGCTGTGTTCAGGCATGCTTCTGTGGCATAAAAATAAATTATCATGTAGGGAAGGATCTCCTTGTTGTTTTGGTGTCTCCTGATGACCATGGCTCTGATCTTCTGTAGGCAGAGATAGACAATGAGCTAGCTTGCAGGTGTGCTGTGGTATAACCACATTGGCTGTTTTTATAAACTCAGTGATGGTGTTGTCATGAAAGAGGAGGGTAAGAAGATGAAATACTTCTGGTGTGAGTAAAGAAAATATATCACCAATGCAGGAAAGAGTGGTATGTCAGTTCTTAAGATGAATTCCTAGCTGGACCCCAAAATACACGATAATCCCCAGTTTTGTTTCCTTTGCCTGCCCAACTCTCTCCTTTCCTCCTCCTCCCCTGACATGCAGCCTCCCTCCACAGCCACAGCAGCACCACGGTTTCAATATTTCCTGAAAAGGAAGGAGGAGTGAGGGAGAGTCCCCCATGCCTGGTTAAGAGGGTCTGTTATAGAGGATTAACTGTGCCCAAACAATGCAGCCCCTCGAGGAGCCCGGTGCCCTTTTGAGATGCGTGTGTGGGTAAGAGGGCACACTGCCGGCCCTGTATCCCAGCCCAAGTGCGTGTGCTTCCATGCCCTGGTTGCTATGACAATTAATCGCGTCTTTTAAGGGCTGGTGCCGACTACAGATCCCTGTAAATTGCCTGAAAGACTAGTTAAAGCTCCTCAGGCACCTTTATTTGCTTTTACCCTCAAAAATGGGATGGAGAGGTTTTCTGCTTCCTACTTGTAAAAAAAGCAAGAATAACTTGGCATATGCTTTTAGACTGGCTTTCACTTTCCTGAGCATGATGAAACATGAATTTTTTCTGAAGAACAACTGTAAAATAGACCGGGATGTGGTGCCTTCCAGCTCTGTGCATGTAGTCTTCATGTGACCAGCAGATTGTGCGTGCCTGGGAAATGTAAGTAGTATAGTCTTCAAGAGGCGTGCATGGACTTTTTTGTGTTTGTTTGTTTTTACTGGAAGGTTTGCACTAGGCAATTAATGTATACGTCTTTGGCTTTTCTTTGTACCTTAAAAAAGAGCAGCAGGGAATTACTGTGGTGTCTCAACCTACAGCAAGACTGTGCTCTGTATTTGCCTGTTTGCCAAGGTAAGGGGAGAGAAATAGATGTTTCCCGTGTCATTAGTCCTGAAACCTGAACAGCAGTGAATGCAAATATTCTTAAAAGTCTTCCTGTAGGTTAAAGCCCTTTTCATTGCAAAGGCAGTCCTAACTCCCTCAGTACATTATTAGAATGGTTGGAAAAAAATGTCCAGAAGTTTGAGAAGTTTTTTTTTTATTCCTTGAAGGCACTAAAGTCTCTGTTACCTTTAATATTGCTTCTCAGGGAAGAAAAAAATACCAAAACCAAACCCCATGAAGGGAAACAGGTTTAAAGGGATAAGTTATCAAATGCACAATATTCTCTCTCAACCTTAAACAAATGGAGGGGTGCAATTCAGCATGGTGTCAGTTTTTTAAATGAATGTCACCTTGACACAAACGCATTCATATACACAATATATATGTCTGAGGAAACTTACAATTGCTTTTACTGGAGACAGTGGGCAAGATGTTGGTGTTGTTTGATATGTCATATCAAAGACAAATGTGCTAAAACACATTAGGTAACTTTGATTATCAGAAATATTAATAGCTGTTCAGTGCATGCTATGTATCCTAGTTTTGGGTGACTAATTTTGTCCCACTGGTCACAGAGAAATGAATGTGCCCCCTGCCATCATAGGTGTGTAATATTGACTTGCTTTTCATTTGTAATTTCAGTACTTGAGGTGCAATCAGGTACTATTGTTGATAATTAAGCTGTGGCTGAAGAAATAGTTGTGTTCTATCTTGTTTATGGCAAATATGTGTAATCTTTCAGAACTGGTCCAGCCAGAGCAGCTACAGGAGAAGCAGTCAAAATGGACCCAACACCCAGTGTATGGCTCTGCAGCCATTACTTCTTTCTCTTATCAAGGAGTTTTAAACTGGAAGTGTGCAGGATTGCTGCTCAAGGCCTGCAGGCTAAGGTCTTGTTTATTCAGTTTGTATCCTCCAGAATCAGCTTTCCTGTGTGGAAGAACAAGAACCAGTTAAATAGCAGTACACTCCCTTCCTTCCTTTTCATGGTGGAAAACCTTTTCTCAAGACTACATTCTTCCTGGTCAGCAAAGGACTGGGAAAGGCCCCAAGGTGGTGTTTTTGTGGTAGTACCTGTTCAACTTACTAATAGCTCTGGAGGTACTATTCAGAGAATAAAATAACATCCTCTGGCCTTGCCTTGCCATTGGCAGTCAGAGCCCCATCTTGGCATCTGGAACCGACTTGCAGGGGATATGGGACAGAAAAGGTTTCAGTGCTGTCATATGTGTAGTGGCTCTGCATTGTGATGATTTGATCCAGACAAAGACCTGAACTTGTTGTGTGCCCACACCCATACTGCTGCCAGGACTATTAAACTATTATCTTTTTACTCCATTTTCCCCACAAAGCTCTGTTTAAGCCAGTATATTTTAATTTTTTTCCAATACAATGTGTTTGTTTGGATTTTTCCCCTTTAATGCAATGTAATAGTACAGTGGGGCTCTTGCTTCAGGCAGCCCTGTGTATGTGAGCAGTGCTTGCCTTGAATACATCACTGTGATTACACAGGCTCTGCTCTTGTGCAATGCATCCTGTTCTGCCATCACTGTGTATCCTTATTGTATCCTTCAGAAGTCTTGAAACTTCTTTTCCTCCTCCTGCATCCACTGCAGTGCCAGGACTCCCCTCTGTGGAAATGGTGGGCCAGGTTCTCGGGGCTTTCCTTGAGTGACTTCCCCTGGGTCCCAGTGGGACTGTATGTGGAGGTGGTAGCCTGCTGCCATGGCAGAAAGCTGAGAGTGCTCTCCAGCTGCAGGACCTTGAAACCCAGCAGAACAACAGACAGCAGCTTCTTTAGCTCTGCTGGCAGCACAAGAAGAAACTTGCTCTTGTTTGATACCCCCTGAGTTGTCACTACTAAACCCCCTGGGTTCTGAACGCTTTAGGGCCACCAGATGTCTGACAGGAGCTACCATGGTGCATGGCAGTAGCTGCTGCTGCCACTTGTGTCACTGCTGCCAGCCATGGCCCTGCTCTGCTCCTGCAGGGTGGCTTTAGCAGCATTGTGCCAGCTCCTTCTGCCCTGGGAAACAGTTTTATTTTATCTTTGTCCTTTTAATTCTTTGTCTTTTGTGAAGCACTAGTTAGTTGTCCCTTTTCCCCTTCTGCCTGTGGGACTTCTGTTCCCTTCGCCTGCAGCTTCCCCTTCTTTCTTCTCCCCAGCTTGGCTGCCTCTTTTTCTTGCCCTTCCCTCAGAGGAAGATATTCTTAGGCAAGGGCAGATGCTCAGGTCTCTTGGGGAAAGTGCTTCAGGGTTCTGAGACAGAAATAGCACAGTGGCTTTTGGTGCCTGCTGGGAGGAGTCACTAGCCTGTGATCTCTCCCTCAACTTCTTTGGGCTCTCATGGAGTTGTTTGGCCCTACTTAAATGCGTGGGCTTGAAGGGGCTCTGAGAAGCAGAAGTGAGCTGGGTCTGTTTTCCCTTGGCTTTAATCTGTTCCTATAAAAGCAATATGTCGAATTGAAATAAAAGCAAACTTAGATTAAGATTTGATTTTTTGCAATGGAAATTGTCTGATGTGGATTGCAAATGATGTCTGTGTGGCAGCAGCCTCACTCGTCATCACCTGCAGGGCTTTACACTCCTGTTCTGGCTTCATCTGCTCAGGGCTATGCATCTTCCAGCTGCAGAGAAAATCCGGTGAGGCACAGCATCTCCTCTTGTGGAAGAGCAGTTTTAACATAGCAAGGGCATGCATAAAATCAGCTATTTGTAGCTGGAAAGATTAATGCTTTAATGGGATAATTACAATGCAGAAGTATGAACAAAATAAAAAAGCTTTAGTTTTAACCCATGTTCTGACATGCAGTCCCTGCCTTTTGAGCAAGGCATTTTCTAGGTTTGCTGCAGGTTTTCCCCCTGGGAAACAAACACTAGCCCTTCATCAGGAGACTTGGACTATTTAATGAAAAAAAAAAAACAGGAAAGATATTTATAGATGCTTCTAATTTGTATTGTAAATACTGGCTGGCAAGGAGAGCAAGAGGCTAGAAAGGCCATGGCACAGATATGGAAGAGTCTCTTCTATCTCTCACTACAAGCTCAGAAAAACATGAAAGGGCAATGTAATTGGGATGCTGTTGAATTATGTATAATACTGGCATCAAGTTCTCTATCAGTTTAATTTTGGTAATGCTTTCTTTCTTGCCAACATAATAGTCTCTGCAAATAAGCTGCCTTCTTGTTTGCTGGCATGGCCTGATTATATAAAATTATCCCTTGACTGCTATGACTTTTTAAATTAGTAGTGGGCTCAGCTGGGTAGGTATTCTAGAATTTAATCTGAAATATTCATTGCTTTAACTGGCCACATAAATGCACATGGTTCCACCCCAAAACTGGGAAAAGCCATTCTGCTGACAGCTTCCCTGCCTTGCTGCAGTTTCCTTACCACTGGAATTGCTTGCCACAATGACCTCCATTGTTTTAAGTAGAAGGTACCCTCTCAACAGCAGTCAAATTGAGAGTCTTCTATGAACATTCTAGTATTCTAGAGCTTTTACATTTTAAAGTTGACCCGGTAACAGTGAAACAAACCTGGACAGAAGGTTTTTGTCCAGCCTCAGACCCAGATGTATCTGCAAGAGCATTTTTTTACCTACTTTGCAACACATCCACATCCTCCTTAACTTGTGGAAACCTCTGTTCCATGCCTCAGCTCCACATCTCTGAGGCATTGTTATCTTTACCGCCTCAGAGATGGAACACAATTTTCTCCCTTGTCAGAGGGAAATAACCATCTACAAATGCAGTGGTCTGGCCGTGATATGACAGACTAATATGTGTATTCATAAGCCCAGATAAACTAGATTGGGATTCAGATTTCAGGTTACAGAAATTTTCTGCAGACTGTTGTTTGAACAAAAAGACAGGAGTTGGCAAGTTCATGTTAACTGCAGTTAATGAACATGAAATTTTAGTTTTAAATGTTTGAAAAGGTTGTCTTCAGCATATAGAAAATAAAGATCATGTGGAGCATGTTAGAAAAAACACATGTTTGTAGTGAAACTTCCAGTGTTTGGCCCTACAGAGCTTAGAAAAAAATCAACACTTCCATCTTATGTGGTGTCTGCAGAAGGTAAAAAATCAGAATACGATTCCCAAGTGTCTTGGTTTCTGTGTGAGGGTGGTGTGACATACTGACAAAAAACAGCTTCACCACAAAATTTGCTCATTCACCATGTGCTATAGTAATAAGTTTAACACAAGATTTATTAACTTCCTAAATAAAATATTACTTCTCTTTATTTTGAGTTGAATTTTGGTGACTGATCTAGAATAAAAATTAGCCCCAAAATGCATTGAAAGAGATTTGTACCCTCCAGTATGTCAAAGATTGATTTAGCCCCCCAAAGCTCCTTAGTTTTTAATTAACTTTTCTCCTTGCTCCCTTCACTAGACGTTTTTGTGATATCATCTTTTTCTGTGAAGCTCCAGCTCTGTGTGCCCTTAGAAAAAAAAGGTTATATTTATTTTTTGAAGGATGCGAAAGAACATGTACTAACCATCCTTATGTGCTACTTATTTTTATTTTTAAGGGACAAAATCTGAAAGTCTTACTTGTTTCTGTGCTGTAGCAGAAGGCTTTGGAGCATCTCAAAAAAGACATAATTAGAACTAGCAGGATAGATACAAAAGCTAGGTAGTAGAAAGCAGGATTTGATGGAGGTGTCTATTTGTATGTGGACTAATCTTTCAGAAGAAGAGGTATCATCCACACTAAATCACAGAAAGCCCTCCCAAACCCATTTGGAGGAAATAATTCTCTACTTATGGGAGGAAGAGAGGGGTACAGATGATATAACACATCCCTTGTAGCTCTGATATCGATAGCTCTTTGTCAAAACTGACATTTTAGGGTTATTAAAGAGAGGGGTGGAGGATCTATATGAGAAGCATCAGGTCTAAATGTGGCTGTGGCGTGCCATTCTCTGTTTCCCTTGGCACAGGAGTGTAGGTTGTCAGCCTGTGCACGGGCAGGCACCAGACCCTGAGCTGTGGGCTCTGGTTGTCCGCTTCCCCTGGAGCAGGGATGGGGACCGGGGTGTCATCCCAGCCCGGGCTGGCCTCCCCTGCAGGGCTTTGCCAGGGAGCAGAGTGGGGCTGCCCTGGGCGGTGCTGCCGGCTGGGAGAGAGCACATGGCCACGTCTGTCCCAAATTCTTCATACATGGGAGCAAGGTATGTAACTATCTATCTCACCACCTAACCATCAGTCCACAAAGTGGGAACTTCCGACAGTTGCTGCTTCGAAGGTCAGTATCAGTCAGTTTAAGCCTTATTCTCTTCAGTGACATCCTTTTGGTTTGTGTGTTAACTCCTTTTGTGGGATACAAAGAGATACTTAAAATATTACAGATTGAGAAGTATTGAGACACAGGTACATGCTGAGTACTGAACACATGCATCTTAGAATATTTTAATATTTTTAAACATAAAAAATGTTCATTTTTAACGGTTTATGTGAAAAACGTTTTGTTTTTAAAATTTTAAAAGTTTAATAGTAATAAAATGGTTATAAAAGTAGTAATACAATTAGAGTAATGATAATTTGGACAATTGTAGTAGTGTTTTCAGGGGTTCCAGGATGAGGGAAGAGATGAGAATGTTGACTCCATGTTTCAGAAAGCTTGATTTATTATTTTATGATATGTATTATATTAAAACTAATATGTATTATATTATACTAAAATACTAGAAGAAAGCTAGCCTTCTGAGGAAATCCTAGGAATAGAAAAGGAATGAAAAAATGAATAACAAAGGCTTGTGTCTCAGACAGAGTCTGAGCCAGCTGACTGTGATTGGCCATTAATTAGAAACAACCACATGAGACCAATCACAGATCCACCTGTTGCGTTCCACAGTAGCAGATAATCATTGTTTACATTTTGTTCCTGAGGCCTCTCAGCTTCTCAGGAGAAAAAATCCTAAGGAAAGGATTTTTCATAAAACATGTCTGTGACAGACAACTTGAATTAGGACAATATGAGACAATAGAAACAGAGTTGCAGACGTCTGGGTACCTTTTTCTGGGCAGCAGAAGCCCGAGAAAGGGCACATGTTAACGGAGGATTAACACTTAATAACATGTTGCATATTCATACATCTTATACATGATGCATAAATTCCATTCAAATACAGGATTCTGTCTGGTCATTGGCAACTTCTTCCTCTTAATCCTAAAGGCATCGTCAAGGCTGAGCAAGGCAGGAAGAAGTTAAGTTTCTTCTGAAAAGAGAGCAATAAATTCTTTTTCTCTGAAAGATTTAGGTGTCCTGTGGCTGCTATTTCACTGCAAGTCCTTTCTCTTAAAAAAAGTATCTTACCTAGCATAGTTTCTATTTTAGCATTTTGTTACAACCTAAAACTGTATTTAACACGCTACTGAAGAAAATTAATACAGCATAACTTTCTAACACAACACACATAAGATTCATTTTAATCTTTGTGAGAAGCCAGCCATACAGTGCGCATTTTTCACAGTTTATTTCAAAGGAGGGCGGTGCTGCAGTGCCCCCCTTTGGAGTGCCCGGGTGCCCTCCTTGGTGGCACCTGGGTGGTGTTCCAAGCCTCAGTGAGCGCCTGGCAACGCTGGGAGCGGCGCCTGGAATGCGCTGGGTTCATTGAGAAATCCCCGCCCGAAAGAGCTGTGAGGGCGCTGCCTTTGTGTGAGTGCATCCAGGCCTCCACTGCCAAACTCTGCTGCCCCGGCCCTCTGCCGCCCAGTTGGAGCCGCTGGGAAGTCGCCTCTTCAGATCGCTTTGGGGTTTTGTGAAAAATGCGTGGTTTGTGATTGGCTTTGCGTAAATATTAAAATGAATGCTATGTGTGTTGTGTTAGAAAGTTATGCTGTATTAATTTTCTTGGGTAGTGTGTTAAATATAGTTTTAGGTTGTAACAAAATGTTAAAATAGAAACTAAGCTAGGTGAGATCCTTTTTTTTTTAAAGAAGACCCGCAGCGAGATAAGCAGGCACAGGACACCTAAATCTTTCAGAGAAAAAGAATTGATTGCTCTCTTATGCGAAGAAACAAACTTCTTCCTGCCTTGCTCAGACCTAAAGAGGCCATTAGGATTCAGAGGAAGAAGTCGAGGGTGACCAGACAGAATCCTGTGTTTGAATGGAATTTATGCATCATTTATGAGGTGTATGAATATGCAACAGGATATTTCTCAAGAGTTAATCCTCTGTTAACGTGGGTCCTTTTTTCAGCTTATGCTGCCCAGAAAAAGGTACCCAGACTGTCCCTAACTCTTTGTTTCTATTATCTCATATTGTCCTAATCCATATTGTCCAGATTATTATTACTCGAATTATATTCCTATTTTTATAACCATTTTATTGCCACTAAACTTTCAAAATTTTAAAAAACAAGTGATTGCCATTTTTCACACATTTTAAAACACTTGTGTTAAAGCAATGTATCCTCACAAAACACTGCATGAACTCAGGGGCCCTTGAGGAGTTTTCCATAGAATTACGAGCATTGGGAAGCAGAAACATAGCAGAGACCTGCTGCATGAGGAAGTGAAACAGCATTTTGTGGCTGCTTTGAAAGATTAAAAAAGACCCCAGCAACCTACTGGACAAAAAGTAGTGTGTTGTTTGGGGTTTTTTTTACCCCCAAACAAATGTGAAACAATGGTAATATCCTTGTAGCCAAACAACAAATGAACTGAGTATGAGGTATGTGTTTCTTTACTGCCAGCGTGAGAGCAAATATTGCATCTAGAACAAATGGGTGAAATTTGACTGAATTAGCAGAGAAGCACCGTCTTGAGGTCTCCCTTTCCCCACTCTAATTATTATTTCTTATGGAATCCCCAGTTGTGCTCCAAGGCTGTGAATGAGTGGAATTTTTCTTCCAAAGCAGATAATCCAGCTGCTTGGCTATGAATGGAGAATTGCATGTCTTTCAAACTACCACACCAACTCTCAACACATGACTATTTTCTGAGATTTGCAAGTGGAACTCTTAAATTAGTTTGAGATTTAAATGGAATTTTAAATTTTATTCCTTTGAGCCTTTTCTGGCTGCTTCTTTTTCATGTGCTATGCAGAAAAATAACGCAGAGCTTGTATTTTTTTTCCTTCTCTTTTTGTTCTTTCTTTTTTTCCCCCCACTGTTGTAGGGCCTGAATCCATGATGCTTGGACCTTCAGCCTCATGGTGCTGATGGATAGAAGAGGCTTGAGAAATTTTCCTTGTAGATATAGAAGTGTTGTGTAGAGTATATGTCTTCATGCTGGAAGAGAAGAGGAAAACTTTAGTTTCCCAAAGGTTAGCCAAAGCAAAAAAAGGTGGAGAAGAAATATGTGTAAAGGAAAGTCCTGTTTGTTGTTTTTTTTTTTTTTTTCCCGCTATCTCAACATGCCAGCTGTGGTGCAGCCATCAGTTTTACCATCTTTTCTTCTTGATGCAAATGTTGTGTTTTTCACCTAAGCAAGCTCAGCTACCTGAAGGAGACTTGTCATAATTAGGAACATGAGTTATTCCTGTAAGCAGGAAAGTGCTGACAGCTGAATAATTTTCATTGACAAATTGCCAGTGTGATTTTTTTTTTTGTTTTAAATTTATGTACTCTGAGCTCTGACTTTAGGTGCATTTTTAATAAACACGTTGTGGTGGTTTGACCAGGAAGAAGTGTGAATTCTGGGATGCTGTGGTCAAACCAATGGATGTTCGAGAGTTTGATACTGGCACCTGGTGTAGCCAGTGGGGTTTGGACACACCTCCGAGAATACACAGGGGTTAAAAAGCAGAGCTCTGCCCCTGGCAGGCTCTCTTGGGACGTCGAGGCGAAGAGGTCAGATCTCCCCCCCCCCCCGTCCAGCCGCTGCTGCTGGGCGGGGGAGGGGCAGCCACATGGTAGGCCCTGGGCCTGGACAGAGATGGGAGGTGAGGAGGCCCTCGAGGATGGAAGGGTGGAAGATCCCAGGGAGTCAGCCCTCGGGCAGCCATTTTCCCCCCCCCAGGAGGGAGAGAGAGAGCCGGCGACACCGAATGTGATAGCAGCCGGCCCAGGAGGAGAAGGGGGGGGAGAGTGCCCGGTCGGAGCGGCAGCGTGTGTGGGAGTGCCGCAGCTCCGGGACAGACAGAGACTGAAAGTTTTAACCCCTTTCTTTCATGACTGGGGCCTTGCAAAAATGCTAATCCTCCTCGAAGCTGAATGAGAAGGGAGATAAGAGATGAGATGAGACAAGGACCTGGCCCGAAGAACGTGGAGATGATTGAATGGGGAGAGATGATTTGGAGTGGCCTTTTGGCTGGACTTTTCTTGTGGCCATGGACTCCGTTTGTTCCTGTGACACAGAGACTGCACTTAGGGGGAAGCAGTGGCTCAGAACCAGGAGGGTTCATCGTGAGGACCCCCCGGCCCCAGGGGGTTGGAAAAATATGGGGGGGGACAGATGTCCCAAAGCAGAGACTGTGCCTTTTTGGAGTGAGACAAGGCATCCTTGAAAGACAACCCTAAAAGCAGCTCTGGCCATGCGCAGTGGTGAGAGCACTGGGCATGGAAGGAAGATGTCACAAGCGGCAAAAGGACTTTTTTCCGGGCGGTGCCGAAGTGACAGGGAAGCACACGAGGTTTCAGTGTGTTTCCAGGGGAAGCCTATGGAACAAGAAGGACTCCTCTCCTCTTCATGAACTGAAGTTTGAGTATACTAAAGTGTGGTGCCAGGCTGGGCAGTTGGTGATTTGGGAGAATGTATCGGATTGGGAAAGTCAGGTAGTGGGGAGGAGGAAAGTGGTTTTTTGTAAGGTTTTCAATTTTTTTTTCTTTTCCTTATAGTTTTTCCCTATTTTCCTGTAGTTTAGGTAATAAAGTGTTCTTTATGTTTAAGTTGGAGCCTGTTTTGCTTATTCCTGGTCACATCTCACAGCAGACACCAGGGTGAGGGCATTTTCATGGGGGCACTGGCTCTGTGCCAGGCTCAAACCATGACACACGTGTGCCTTCCTCTCTTCTTTGTGGAAGAGTGAGAAGTGACCTGAGAAGTATTTTTTTTTTTTAAGACTTAAGTTAGATGGGATGCATTCCACTCCCAAATTAATAGGTCACTCTTGTTTTTTGGGATGAATCAAAAATCTTTGATAAATTCTACTTGATGAGAGTCAGTCTACTTCCTCCCCATCACATACACAATGTAAACTTGTGTTATGCAGGAGAGCCCTGAAGTTAAATGGAAGTGCCTCCAGATACACCCACCCACCTACCCCCCTATCTGGAAGCAACTGAGTGGTGCCTAGAACAAGGTTTTGTTGTAATAGCTACAATATGGTTCCTTCTGTGCTATTTGAATTGGGAAAGAGCACCTTGTTGGCTTTAGCAGGAGTATGAAAGGGTGAAATGATGATGGCAAGAGCATATGAAATAAAAAGAAGATTGGTGGTTTTATAAAACCTTTTAATTGATTTTAATGTGTTGCTTTTAATGGCAGTATTTAAAAGCCTTTTAGTAAATAATTTCCTCAGTACAAGCATTTATTTGGAGAAGAGACATCTCCATGAGAGATTTTTAAACGACAGTGCTTCATGCCATAGGTAAATCAACTAAATGGTGTTTTAAATACCCATTGATTTCCTTCTTTCAGCCCTTGTACTTCTGCTATATTTCATGCTGCCTTGCTGTGTGATAATATTGGGCTGTTGTACAGCTAATACAATCTTACTGTTCTGAACAGCAAAAATAAACCCATGTTTTGCCTCATACTTGGAGGCAGATGAGGATCTTTCCTGTGCTGGTGAGTGAGTTATTTGGGGAAAGCTGGCATACCTAATTCATGTTGCTAATAGGTAATGTGCTCCTTCAGATTTAATTTCTATCTATTTTAGGTAAGCTTAGGGGTGTGTCTGCTATGGAGAAGCAGCAATGCGTGACTTAAGTCACTTAATAATTCTCATAGTTTTAATGGGAGTCTCCCATCAGTAGAGCCCTTTTTGGAGCTTTGAGTGAGACCTTAATACTGAGTTGGTGGGGAGGCTGAGTGACACCATTCACTTTTTTTTTGGTGAAAACTTGCTCTAATTTGGCCAAGATTCGCATGTCTAAAAAACCACAAATCACAATGAGATGTGCTATAATACAGCTTTGTGTTTGACACCATGCCAGACTTCAGTGTCCGTCTAGTAACACACAGATCTATCTTCTACTTGGAAGTGTGGTACCATAAATAGCATCATGAGAGTGCAAAAAGGAAAATAGATTCAGATTTCCCATAGACAAATAAGAGGGGGTGGTTTTTAACAACACATATGATAAAATTTTCCATAATGTGAAAGTACCATCTTCTGGCCTGCTAATGTAAACTCTAGTATCTTGCAAAGTGGCATAAAGAAGATGGGTGCTGTGCAAAACGGCTAGATAAAATTAATTCAGCTACTAGAAAAATAAGGCACATATCTCTACCTCAATGACTTTGCAGTAATTACCCTCAGCTACTGCCTGCTAAATCTTGGTTAGATCTTAATTGACATACTCAATTATAAAACTATAAATTTGGGAGAGGAAAGATCTCCCTTGTCTTTAGCTGCAATAATGTAGCTACTTCTAATAACGGTTTGTTATCTCGCCAAATACGTTTAGCAAAAGATTTTTCTAATAGTT
This sequence comes from Zonotrichia albicollis, assembly GCF_047830755.1. Lineage (NCBI taxonomy): Eukaryota > Metazoa > Chordata > Aves > Passeriformes > Passerellidae > Zonotrichia > Zonotrichia albicollis. Next base: position 76,393,090 of record NC_133821.1, on the reverse strand, counting down.
TAATGTCCCTACAAGGAAAAAAAAGAATATCCACAATCTCTGAAGAATATAAAACATCCAATCGATAAGTTAATCAAATTAACCCTGTCAGTTGTAGAGAGGGGTTGGGTCTCCCACTCTCTGACACTGTAGTAGCTGCAAATGCTGATAGCTAAAAAAACCAACAACAATGCAAAAACTGAGCTGTGGGTTGGTTATGATGCTCCTTTTAGATCTTGAGGGATTCCGTATTCTCAGGAATTATTATGTCCCATTAAAAGTTTTCCTAGTTTACAAGTGGGATTTTATTTAATCATTGTTTTAAAATAAAACCTAACACCAACCAGCCACAGAAATGAAAATGCTAAAAAAACTCCAAACATTAAATTCAATGAGGAATTTTAAAGCCTTGTTAAAAAATTTCACTGTGGTCCTGTAAAATGTAGTTGTTGCCCTCCAGAATATTTAGAGCAGCAGTTTCTATCTTTAACAAAACTGAGTTTTGTTTAGTCTCCAGAGGGGCGTGCTGCTACCAACAGCTTTGAAACCTTTAAGTGGAACTTCTCTAATGTGGGGTGCTTATTGCATGTTTTGAGAAGAGAGGGATAACAGATCAGGCTATTTTCTACATTTTCGAAATGTTCAAACTAAAAAGTTGTGATTTCCCCCCCACACTCCTCCCCCAAGGAGGGGAACTGTAACTCAGCCCACTTGTTGGCTCTCCTCCACTGAATACAGATCATATGGTGTAATTCTTTCTGAAAGGGAAGTTGTCGTTTATTATAAACACATTTCTCTGAAGGGAGTAACTAGTGAACTGTAGACACCTGGATGTACTGAGTGCGTGACTAAACATGTCTCTGTGTGCCTGCATACAAATTTTGGGTACTGTAAAGATCACACAGCAAGCCTAAATAATCCACTGTGTCATTTGGGGATCAGCATTCCCCAGAGGGGGTTTTACAAGATGAAACTGGCTGCTGCTTCCATCTGCACTCCGTGTGCATGTGTTTTAGAGTGCCTCCTCCAGGCTGATCTCTCCAAGTGGCAGCCAGATGTGGCTTTGAACCGCTCCCCTGCTCTTTCTGTCCTTGGTTTTGACTCTTGTGAAGCAACCCATGGTTCAAAGTTTGGGAGTCCCGCGCTGCCAGGCTTCAGTGCTTGTTACAGAGAAAAAATGAGGGCTTTGCAGGGGACGAGCCATTTGTCGGTGAGGGGCGACTCAGACACTCAATATGAGTGATAAGCAAATTCTGTTTATTGAAGAGAGCATCAGACACTTATACAGCGAGTAATAAGCTTATGAATATTCTGTAAGCTAAGCAATCTATTGGTTAAGCTATACCATCAACTCTTCCTCATTCCTTAGAAATTACATCTCTCTTTTCTCATGTCTCTTTCACTGTTTGTTATTATACCACAGCTAGGCCCAAGGTCACTGTTATCTTGCAGGTGCAGGACTTGGAATTAGCCATGGTTTTGTACTTTTCTATTCTCTAGCAGCTAAATTCCCAACAAGTGCTGGTGTATGAGGTCCAATTCCTGCCAACAAAATCTCACCTCCTATGCTGTTCAGGAGAGCTGCCTGTGCTGGTACCTGCTGTGGCAGCCTGGGGTTCATGCTGGGTTGTGAGCAGACCTGGTATTGATAGAGCAAACCAGTGGTGGGCACCTGGGAAAGTGCTGTGGGCAGCATCCCTAGTAAAAGCAGTGAAATAACTGAGTGACCTGAGCCTCTGATGTTAGACACAGATGGGCTATGGGCTAAATTGGATTCTGAATCTGATTTGTGCTTTCAATTTAAAATAATGTTGCTACAGCTGCTTTTTTCTTCTTCTTTTTCTTTTTTTTTTCCTTTTTTCCTTTTTAAATCTCGAAGGGCTGAACAGGAGAACAGAGATTCTTTTTACTGAAGTTGGCATCACCCTTTTCCCCCTGCTTTTCTACGTGATTTTATACAACAAGCACAGCTGACTTTCACGTGAACTGGACAGAAGCAGGAAGAAATTCTGTCTCTGGCATTATTAGCTGACTTCTTGGCATGGGAAAATAAGAGAGTGTGCAGACCGCTAACACAGGCAGCATTTCTTGAGATGAGTTTGAACAGGGGCAGCATCTGATGAAGTGGAAAAATGAGCTTTTCTGTTCCAAAGGTTTCATACTTTCTAGGGCAAGGCAGGAAGTGTTCTTTTCCAGAGAGAAAGGAAATGGGAGGGAGGCTGGAGAAGTGATATGCATGCTGACAGAGGAATAAAAAACAAATAATAATTCCAAGCAGTATTACAGACACCAAAGTATATCTTTGTGGATTTTTTAATAGAAGTGATTTACTCACTTTGTTGCTATTAAAATGGAATAGATGACCACATCAAAACCTGTGATCTGAAAGAACAATTTTCTTCTCCTTGTTGTTTCTTCTTGTGTTTAATTTTATGTTCAATTATGTGTCTTGTAAAAGAGAATACAGAGTTTGAGCTTTGTAAGCAAGGACCATGTATGCAGGAAGCATATGCCATATTGCAGTAGTTGTCAGTAATAGATACAGTATTCCTTGAAACCTTTATCAACTGGATGCTCCTTGTCTCTCCACTATCATTCCACGACTTATTTGTCCAGTGAGTTCTCCAAAGACATATTTTGCTGTGGCTGAAGCGGTGCTGAATGCTCTTATTTGGAATTAAAGTTGCTAGGCATTGAGGTTGCTTGGTCTGTAGCTAATGCAAGTCTTCAGGCTGCTATAAATCTTGGGGCATCGGGAAAGTCGGCCTGCACCAATGGGAAACAGTGATTTATTCTCATTGATCCCTTCTCCAAATAGTTAGCCATTTCATAAAAATGTCTAGATACACAGCAGCATTGGCTCCTTGGATTAGTAGCTAATTATAAAATGCCCTGCAGTTCTCTTTTAAAGCAAAATGAATTTAAAGTATTTATGTCTTATTTTTTGTGCAAGGTAAGAGTTTAAAGTGCTCTTGGTTTCAGAAGAGACCTGAGAGACCTGCAGAGACTTGCAGAGGCAGCGCAGCCTGTGCTGAGGGGCAGGCAGCTGTGAAGGGGCGTCGGTCCCATCACCTGGACAGTAGGGTCTGAGTCAGTATCGTGTGTTCCTTTGTGCATTTCAGATTTTATTAGTTGTCACTAGAAGCAGCAGCCTTTTCCTTGGCTTTAGTGAGACTGGGATCAGGTACAGTGTGATTGGCTTTCAGTGGTGATGGAAGCATAAGAAGAAATTATTCTGTGCCCAGCATCTAGCCAGGGCATGTTGCAGGTGCTGGATGTCCCTTTGTCAGGATGCTAATAAATAAGAGTGGGTCAGTCACTAAGGCTCTTGCTTTGTCAGAGAAAACCCCACCTGCTGAGAGAGAACATTTTCTAGTGGTTGGTGAGGAGAATATTCCCTGGGGTTCCTCCCTGCTCAGCAGTAGGGTGAACATTATATGGGGCATCATGTTCCATCTCTGATTTCCTTTCAAATGTTGTACCTTTTGGTTGCCTTGTGAACTCCTGGTCCTGACCTGCTTTCTGTGTATTTTTTTCCCTTTGTGCCTGGCTTTCTACCTCTTGCTAGGTTCCCTGGTCCTCTCTGTCCTGCTTTTTAATTACCTTGTTATCTTCATGCTTCTCTCCTTTCAATTAACGAGTTTCTCATATCTTGTTGCTCTCATACTTCTACATGTCTCTTTACCAAAACCAAACTGTTTTAAGAATAACAATAATTTCTAAATAAAAACCAAAAACAGTCAGTCTCTCTTGCAGATTTCCTGTGACTTCAGTGCATTTAAAATGCGCACAGAGGTATTCTAAGCTACGCTTTCTGTTTCTGAAGGATGTAGCTTCAAACTCAGCAGGTGAGAACAAAAAATATTTTTTTCATTTATCCTCGTGATAAATATAATCCCTGTCCATTTGGGAGAATTTGGAGGCCATGAGCAGTAGCTACAGATATCTCCCAGCTTGTGTTCCTTTGCTGTTTAAGACTAATTATATTTTTAAGCATTGGTATGAAGTAGGATTACTCAAGATTTTTTTGTTTGTGATTTATGGATTTGATGGAAAGGTTTCTGAAGGAGGGTCTCCATACATGTGTAGAACTTCACTAAAATTCAGACACACAACATTACCATCATTTTCTCTGTAAAATATGAAGGAAAATGAAAAGAAGTTAATATTGCTGAATACAGCTCAAGGGTAGCAGGATGCATCTCAATGTACTTACTGATGCTGGATTTCAGCCAGGACTCCAAGCCAATAGACTACTGAAGCCCAGAATGGTATGGTTTCTTTAATGATCATAAGTAATCGGGAGATTTTGTATTTGCATTTTATCTCAGAGGCAAGAGTTAGAAATAGGTGTAACCAACTGTCACATAATCCAGCTCAGAAGAGTGCAGCCTTTCCAGCTGCTGGATGCCTTGCTGGCTGGAGGGTTTTTCTGCACATTAAAAAAAACCCAAAACAAAGCCAAAACACCACCTGTCAACAGCATATGAAAAGACACCAGTGTCTTTAATCTCCTAACTCTCTTAAACTCTGTTTTAAGGACTATGTGGTAGAAATAATTGGATTTTTTCCCCCTAAATACACACTAAAGTGTTACATGAACCACAATGCAAAGCTGATTTTACATTGATACAAGCTGCTTGTGAACCTCTGGTGTTATTTTTAACCTGGAGGTGAAAATGGTGTATTAAGAGTGTGCTCCCACAGTGTTTCCTTTGGCTTGACTTTTACTGCCAAGATGTTTCACTGATGCACGTTTCAAATGCACATCAGCTTTCTGTCAAAGATTGTGGTGAGAAGGAGAAACAATAGATCTTGCAGGGCTACAGGTTTATACATCTTCCATCTTGCAGTTATGGGAATTTATTGTATATCCTATATTTTATTTTTTCCCTGTCTTTTTTGGGCTTATTTAGATGAAAACAAGCTGGAGAACTGCAGTGTGTGTATATATAACATAATAGCGACAAAAAGTCAGTATTTGATGGAGATCCAGTGTAGCTTCTGTTCTCTGCAGTGGAGTCACCTTTGTACCTTTGCATTGCCCTGGCCTTACAAACAGTAAGAATAGCCCTTAGGTCAAGCCTTAAATCTTCAAATAAACTTTTTAAAGTCATAATTTTTTCAATGTAGTAGAAGTACAATTTTTATTCTCCAGAAAGCAGCTAGTTTTCAATCTAAATACTTGGATTGTCTTTGCTTTTCTTTCATAAGGTCTTGCTGACTCAGAATGCTGATGTATTTGTAATTTTATTTTCATCTGTAGAATAAAATTCTTCCATAACATGCAACTACAAATTAACTTATCTGTGACATACATTTGCTTGGTTATATCTTGGTTATCTCTTGCAAATTTTAGGCCTGGCTATGACTAAACTAAAGCAATGCAGAAAATCCTTGATTTTGTGGGAATTTGGGTATTTCCCAGCTTCTTTATGTAAAGTGAGAAATGGCCTTACTAACTGCTTCAAGAATAAGTACTATAAGAGCATGTGTGAATTTTGGTTTTGTTTGCATTTCATTTTACTACTTGTTTTTAGTTAACTGCAGTACTAAGGGCTAATTATGTAAATACTGAAAATAAAAAATATTAAGGGATTGGTTTGCTTTTCTATAGCAAATTTCTAATACAAAATCCTGGTCTGGTTTTGATGAGTACATAGCACCCCCCTTCATAGTAAGGGATTATCCATTTACTTTTAGAAATGCAGGCAAATCTCCTTTATGATGCCACCAGTTGTACCTAAGAATCCCTGACCTTAAGGCTGTGCTTTAGCTCCCCATCACTCTCTTCCTTCCCGTGGATGCCCATACTGTTTGAACTCTGCTCCACTCCTGCAGCTCAAGCTGTTGGCTCTGACTAGCACAGAGCATGAAAAGGAAGAAAAGGGGAACATAAGGGTGTTTTTTAGCAGGCAGAGCTCCCATGAGGCTGAAGGTACCTTGGAATGACTCTGAAGGTGTGTTGGGTGGGGCTGCTGCCTCTGCTTCTGGTAGGGGCCTGGCACTTCTCCCCCTTGGCATAATGCTCATTTTGCTCTGAAGTGATGTCTTCCCCAGCACCCCCTTTCACATGTAGAGAGGATATGACATAGAGGACTGGAAGAAGCTGGTTTTTTGGAGGATGAGCATGGCATTCGCATTCTCTGAAAATATTTCACCCAGGATTTTTCTCCTGGGAAGCTGAGAAGCCTCAGAGAAAAGGAAAACAATTCTGATCTCATCTGCTTCTCCTCTGTTTTGCTCATGTGGAATGTGTTTGGAGATTGTTTACCCACAGGTCACTGTTTCATTGGTTTCTGCTGTCACTTGTTTTCACTCATTGGCCAATTGGGGCCAAGCTGTGTTGAGACTCTGGAAAGAGTAATGAGTTTTCATTATTATCTTTTTAGCACTCTGTAAGTATTTTTTCTGTATTCTTTAGTATTGTGTACTAAAGAATAGTAGTACTCTTTAATGTAATATAGTATTATAAAGTAATGAATTAGCCTTCTGAGAACATGGAGTCAGATGCTTCATTCCTGCCTTTGTCAGGGCATTCCCTGCTAATACAATAGATGAGGACAAGTCTGAGACAGACTGTGCTGCTCCAGGGTGATAATTTTTCAGGGAGATTTGTGTGAAAATGAGAAATCAGAAAATATGGGTCAGCATGGGAAAGGAGAGCGATCCAACAATGGGAAGGAGGAGATGGAGACTGGGCACAGGGCAAAGGCAAGAGTGTAGGACGAGTTATGTTTTCCAGATGTGGGCAGTAAGCATGCATTGGCATGGCAGTACTTTTATCCAGGTCTGGAAGAGGACATGATTTTTCTGGATCTCATTGCTGCTGAGCTTCCATCTAACTTGCCATCTCATGGCAGAGAGCATTTTCTCTTTGCAGTGGTGATCCACCAAGAGAATGACAACAATTTCAATAATTTCATTAGCCCAGATGGCAGATGAACAAGTTCCCACTGTGCCAGTGAACCTCGGCAGCATAGCAGGATGATCAGTGAGGACATTTTGGGTTTGAAATTTGTTATGGGAAATCTAAATTATTAATTGCAAACACTATACATGGAGAGGGAACTTCATATGTTAGGGTTACGTATGAAGGATATCTCAGTTGCCAGAATGAGTGACCTGTAAATGCTGAATTTGCTTCCCCTTTCTAGAGCAGAGCTTCTGATAATACAGGCTTGTGCTGCAGATTCCCTACCCCATAAGTAAGCAGAAGGATTTGCTCAGGGCCACTTTGGGTACTGTGCTACAGCTTTGTGGTAGCTGCTGCCTTTTCAACCCAGTCTAAGGATCAGAAACTGGAAAACATGCAGCAAAATAGGGAATTTCAAGGTGGCAGAGGAATACTTTGGCAGTTTGGATGTCCATAGGCTGCCTTGAAGGATGAGTCATGCAGGATTCAAAGTGACAAGCATTCAAGTACTTATGGATTTAGTGTTTTAGCTTGTAATGTTAAATACAGAGTCAGGGTGGACATCTGTTACGCTACCAAAACTTACTGTGTTCAGGCAAAGCTGCTGCTTAAGAATCTGGACAGAGTGAACATGAAAAAAAAATACCTTAAAGACATGGAGAGTTGGCTTAGGCAATCAATAATGAAGCATCTTTGAAGTTTCTAAAACCATGGAGATTAATTTCCTAACAGAAGAGAGTTTCTGTGCCTCTTGTGACAATATCTGGTATTGCAAGATAACTTTTAAGAGAACTTTTTATCCTTTGATCAAATTTTAATAATACTGTGGGTAGGCACATAAGCCTGTTATACTGTCAGGTCTCCAGGACCTCTCTGGGCACCCTATTCCAGTGGTTGACCTCTCTTGCAGTAAAGTTGTTTTAAGATGTTTCAGTGTTCCTTGTCCTGCCAGTGAGCACCAGGGAGAAGAGCTGGGCTGCAGCTGCTTGCCAGTGAGATTGTGCCATTCCCACTGCAGGTTTCAGCGCACTGAATTTAATAACTGAATTTAACTGTTTCCCCTTTCAGTGGGGATTCAGATGCAGTCTTGTCACTTTTAACTCCCCTCCATCTCCTATATTGCCAGGGAATGATTCCACCATTTGGGAAGGTTTCCATATTGTCAAAAGGTTACAAGATTTCAAGGGCAAGTACAGGATTTTTGGGTTCTATGAAAAAACACTGGTTTGATACTCAATTCATCTGAACATCTGAAAAGTTACTTGATTCCTTTGGGAAAAAAAAATATAGTAATACCAACTTTCAGAATTACTACTTTAAAGAAGTCCTGTCTTTCAGTGTTGTAGTTTTCGGTGTAAATGGTGGCTTTCTGAGTTGCTTTTGGAGTTGAATATTGATGGTACACAAAGGTAAAATAATTTTGTACTGACACAAAACATTTTGTATGGTGTAAGAAGTCTTGTTTTTTTTTTTTTTTTTTTTTGTGAAGATCTCATTAACTTTAAGCCAACTACTACTCTGATTTAAAAAAAAAGAAACAAAAAGCAAACAAGAAACCAAAAAAAAATTTCCTGGCAAAATCATGTGTCATACAGTGCATCAGGGTCATGACATGGAGGCAGGTGGGCTCCAACCTGTGAGGTGCTGGCACTCAGGTCTTCCCTGAGCAGAGCGCTTTATTTTGAGCCAGGCTGTGATTAGTAAGTAGCACACACTGCCATGCTTTGCTTGAGAGAGGCCAGACACTCAGCACCCCGTGTATTGAGCCAAGAAAGTGCTGCATATTAGAGGGGAAAAAACTACATTGTACTCTAAAAATACTACCTTTTTGCAGGTCATATTTCCTCTCCCTATTCCCTTTCAGGTCTCTCTGGTGCCTGATATTATTCAGTGGTAGTAGATAGAGAGGATTGCTGGACAAGTGCAATGCTTTTATAGAAAGAGTCATTCTGCGATTTCAGATTGCTCAAAGCTTTTTCCCTTCACTGCTCTTATTGAGGGGAAGGGAATCTAAATGTATGAGGGCAGAAATAATTTCCCTTTTCTTTAACAATTGCACCCATGATGTCAGCTGCTGCTAGTAATGTAGAGTGATAAATTGACATTGAACTTGAACAGAATTCATGGTGTGCTGGAGACAATAAGAACCTCTGAGGAAATAATTATTTTGCTGCCAGGAGCTCATGCATCTCAAATTGGTTGGTGTGGGGACTTTAGAGCAGCCTGCCTGCCTATTGACTGGAGTTGAGAGCTGGTGCTGCCAGCTCTGTGTTAGTGCAGGAACTCAGGATTTGTGGTTTGCTCATAGCATGTTAGAAAAAAGAAAAGAGAGTGGCAAAGGTCTGATGTTGCCCACTCTTGCTTGCTTGCTTGCAGAGAGAGGCAGTGGGTGTTGAAAACCAAGTTCAGTAATATGTTTTTTCCTGTGAATACAGGACTTTAATACTCTCACAGCAGTACTTAACTGCAGACACTTGGTTATAGCACAATTCCTGATGAGTGGCACATCAGTTGCATGCTGCAGCTGCCAGAATTCAATTTAGTGTTCGTGGGCTCAATCGATTTGGGGAGGACAGAGTCCCTCTGATCAGTGGCACTTGTTACCAGTTGGGGTCACAATAATTAAATTTCCCATGAAAGTAATTAGGTTGCATTGTACACAACACTTTGCTGGGTGTTTTTTTGCTTTGTTTTGGGCTTGGCAGTTCTAACAAAAAAGCCTAACCACCCTGTTCTCTTCCCCTCATTAAAGTCAGTTTGAATGTTGAGGATGCTCTATGATGGCCTATAATTAAAGTCTTGCTTTTCATTAGAATAAAACATAAATGACAATGTGGCACTGAGTTCCTGTTGACTTTCACTGAGAGTCAGGCATCTTGATGTCTTTTCTTTGAAAATTTTACTCTTTATTCAAAGGTCATGTTCTTGCAGAAAAATGATCTTTCAGTATGTATTTCAGTTTTCCTGCAAGGAACAAGAAAAGATAACTTCCCAAAGTTTGTAGCTTTCTTATGTCTCAAAGAGACTTTTCATTTGAACTTTGACCTCTTAAATCAGGACATGTTAATTTATACAGGTCATAAAGTTTTGGAAGGTTATAAATTTGTGTACTTAATCCCCATCTAAGTAACAAACTTACAATATACAAGCTTGCATTTTCAAAGAATAGTTTGGGTCAGAAGGGGTCTCTAAAGGCACCATCTGGTCCAACCCATCTGTAATGAGCAGGAGCATCATCAACTACATCACTTTATTCTGAGCTGCTCTTGTAATATGCATAACAGACCATGGATCCTTGGTGTCATGTTGGCTCCTGATTTGGGCTTGGCTTCAAATAACAAACTTCCAAAATGTGGGACAAGCAAAATAAAATTTTCATCTGTGAAAATCAACATCATACCTTCAGTAACAATAACTTTTAATAACAGTTAGTGTTACAGCTCTGTGTTTTTCCAGTGGGCAGTTTTTAACAATGAAAATTTCAGGCATCCAGTGTGGTGTGAAACAGCAGCTTGGACAATGAGCTTGATGTCATCTGCTGAAATGTGGTTGAAAGCTATGTCTGAACTACCAAAGGGTTGTCTCCTCTGATATTTATTACTTTGATAGTCATAGTTTTTCAGTGATGCATCTCTGGTTATATTGGGTTTATTCAGTTACATCAGTTATGGTGTTACACTGGTCAGAAATAACTTTTTGGGTCTTTTTTAGGCATATAGCAGTATAAAATCAAGCATCATTGATATATTCAGTGGTGGTGCTTCTGCTGTGACAATTGAGGCTAGTCTCTGGAACAACAAAAAAATCCTTCCAATAACATCTGGGTCAGGAGAGTACCATATATTTAGTCTCTGACCTATCTCAGTTCTTTGCTTTGTTTGATGCTTTCAGAGAAGAATCCTGTGTTCAGTATCATTCTTCTCTATTTTCATGGTACTGAAATCTTTAAAAACGGAGGTGTTTCATAGTTTGCTTACCAAGGTAAATGGTATAGCTAAACTAAATAGTAAAGTGTAAAAAACCAATTGGAATTACTAGTACCTTGCGTGCAGTGAGCTGGTTTGGTTACCTGCTGGTGAGCTGGCTTGTCTTGCCTGATGTAATCTAGAATTTGATGTTGAGACGTGAAGGCATGAATGAGAAGGTTAAAAATCTGCAATACTTTCATCCAACAGAAGTGGCCCATAGTACTCTTTTTAGGGGAGTTTTGGCCAGTCATTGGGGGAAGAAGGCTTTGATGCTACCTGTGCACTACTTCTGTCACTAGAAAGTTTCAGTATGTCCTATCTATTTTTTCATCTGAAACAGCAGTTCATAAAGTGAATTCTTAGTTTTGCTTGGAAATCTGTGCAGTGTGTAGTGGCTTAATTTTTCTCTATACAGCTTCATGCAAATGCCCTGGGGGGAATACAGAACAGGAGAGTTTTTGTCATCAGAGGATAATAAGCAGAGAGAAAATAAGGGCTTAAGTATTGTGTACTTCCCTTTTCCTTTTAGCAGTATCTCATGTAATGTCAAAGTCATAAAATGGTCCATAAAATGGAAAGGTGAAAGGGTTCCTTGTCCTATATAATTACTAGACCTTAGCTCCTGTTCACTTACTTCCATTGTAGGAATGCTTTGGCTCTGGTTCCCGGCACATGTTCTTTAATGAATTGCTGGCATTTATACTGAAGACAAAAAAGGAGAACATTATCCTTTAAAACTTTTCTTCTATTTTCATTTAATTAGTGTTATTTACAGAACTAAAGAAAAAATGTTAAAAATCCAAATCTGCTAGTTTTTCCTTCTCTGGTGTGGTAACAAATGTCTGGGATGCAAAGCACTAACTTCAGTGATGCTGATAGGAAACTATTTATTTGTTAGTAGTCTATGGTTATCTGTTCTTCAGGCTTTGAGATTCACTTTCTCTGGAGTCTCACTGTGGCAGGATTATAAAGAGTTTTTGCATGCTCCATTGTACTGACCTGTGATTTTGTGCTGTGGCTGCTGGGTTTCTGAGAAAGCAGGAGTGAATTGGACTCTTCTCATTTTTGCAGAGGAGAGACAAGCATGTGCTAATATTCAGTTCTTTTTTTTTCTCTATCAATCAACGCCTGCCAGCAACACAGATAAATGAAAATGAGTCCATAGTTAATGTATGAGATCTGGATATGAGATGAAAAACCTGACTGGTCTTGTGTTGCACATAAATTCCAATCATCAGAATTTTTTTTGGTTTTTTGCAGCAAGCATCTGAGTGCTGTGATTATTACTCAGGCCACCCAGTTATCTGACAGATGCCTCTTTTTGGCTCCTTGAAACCTCCTTACCCACAGCAACCTGACCTCCCCCTTTTCCGGAGTGGAGTCAGCCCCATCTTTTCCTCACATTTGCTCTTGTTTTACCAGGGGCAGTTTTGATGAGCTGGAGACTGCCCATGAGCAGCAGCTCTCAGTCTCTGCTCTGGGGTTTAATCTCTGCAGGCCTGTGTGTGCAGCTTAGGTGTATTTTGGAAGTGCAGGATGCATTGTGGTGCCACCAGGTGATACTACCCCTTCTGCTTGAATCTGTGTGTTTGTTTTGCAAAGATTTGCTCCTTTATGATGCAGAAAATGTCACCACCATAATACCATCTGTGTGCTTTTTCCATTGAGGAATGCAGGTGAGATTTAACACTAGGGTTGTTTCTACTTCCCAGCCAGGGACTTTGAAACCTGCTGCATTCTTTTCATCAGTTCTGGGCAGAAATTTCATTTTGAGTAACCATTGGAGATTGCTATCCATCTGGGAAAGAGAAAGATAGCCAGACAGAAACCATGTGTTATGAATCTAAAGGTTTGATGTGGACCCTGTGTGTCAAGACTCTAGGAGAAACAGCAACAGAAGGTAAGGGTAAGAAAAAAAGAAGGTGGCTGCTGAACTAACATGCATGGGAAAGGGTAGAATTAGCACTAGGTAGTTCAGAATGTTGAATGAGGGAAACTTAATGATTATAACAAAGCAAAAAGTCAGTGTATTGTTTTGATCACAGAAGATAAATCATCTAGCCAGCTCTCCTTTACAAACATTTAATTTGGGTTATTTTTGCTCCTGGAGTTGAGGGGCTCCAATTTATATTAAGATTGAAGAGCATTAATCATACTTCTTTGCACAGACTTTATCCCTGAACAGATTCTGGTCGATTTCATTTTGCCCCATTACTGCTTTAAGTAATGACTGTGCTACATTTAGGCTTCTTTAGGGGAAGAACATTATAATAGCTGAAGTTTTGTGTGGTTTTGGGCAAGCTCGAGTGACCTGAAGGCTTTTGTGTAGTTGACTGTGATTTACAGCATAGAAGAAACAAGTGGCTTGTGCTGCCATTTCAGAAGATGCCAGAAGTGAGTTTTGGTGGGGAGCCTGGTCATGTAACTCTATGTGGGTTACAATAGTATAAACTAGTGATTAGTTTTTACCTGTATCTAGTGGCATAGGGAATTCTATTCTTATCTACTCTTCAGTACAATGCAGCTCAAATGTAAAGCTGTGTTAAGCTATCAGGCAGCACAGGTGAATAATATCCCTGGGTCACTCTTCAGGAGATAATGACAATTTTACCTGTGTTTAAACTGGAGCAGACCAGCAGGTGGTATATCCATATCTGCTGCTTCATTGCCATGCCGGTAGTTGACAGCTGCTCTTGGTGGCTCAGACAGCACATCATCTGTGGTATATTAAGTGCTGTACTTTAGGCTGACTGTCAGGGGTACAGCAGACAGATGTCTGTGTTGTTTTCCACTAGTTAATGTACATTCTTATGAGTGGTTTGTAATGTAAAGGAGTAGGGTATCTAATGCCAGTTGAGATGCATGTAAATTGTTGTCTGGATCCCTAATGCTGTTCTGAATGTCCTGTTACGTGCATCTTTGACTGAAGTGTGGGAAATGCATATTTGGTTTTGTTTAATAGGAGGTTAATCAATGTGCATGTAGGCTGTGTGCCACATGTGAGCAATTTGTCTCAAACTTCACTACAACCAATATTTTCTCTCAGGCCAGTAGTATCTTGAGACAGCATACTTTTCTTGACATTTATGTCATTATTTTGTTAAGCAAAGTTTGTCTAGTGTTATCAGTAACAATATCTATTAGTGAGTTTTTCCTTGCCTGACAATTTACTTACTTGGAGGTAAAATAATTTTGTGTTGCCATTCTATTTCTACAGCATTAGCCTATTTTCTGCCTCTTAAGTCAAGCCTGGGATTGTGTTTTTGCTTAGCTTTCTCTTGTATAGATGTATTTTAGCAGAGACTCATTAAATAAATTTGGGTATTGCTCATGGACATATATATACATATATACTCATGCAGAGAATTTTCTATTAATGTATATTCTTGTAGACAGTGACACTTTATTAGTCATCACAGCTTCCCAAAATCTGCTTAGATTAGGTTATGGCTATGTGCCATTTAAAAGTGAGTGTCTTCAGATTCCTGTCTTTTTGTAGTCTAGCTAAAAATTCATCTGAGAATATTCACCTCTGTACAACTCTGATTCTAATGAAACAGTATGATTGCATCTGTTGTTATTCATATCTGTTTATACATTCAAAGGTTTTAAAATTTCAATTATATTCATGAAGATGTTACAGGCAGTTCCTTATCAAGATACAGAGTATTACTAAACCTTAAATGCTTCAGGTATATACCAAAGTCTCCAGTCGCTAAGAGGAGCCTGTTAGCTGCTTGCTAGCTTAGAACTGGGATCATCTGGCAAATACATTGAAACATAAAAATCTTGAAAAGATGCTGACTGTAGATAAGGAGGAGATAAGTGCTAAGGTCTGGCTCCTGCTCACTTTACCCATTCTTGCATAGGAAATGTCTTGCAGTATTGAGTTTTTCTAATGAGAGCATTGGCTAATTCAAAGCTCTGCAGATCCCAAGGATTTGAAAAGTCTTGACCCAGAGGTTTTCTTTCTCCTAAGCTTTTTCATGTAACCTGTAAAGGGAAGTTCTGTGATGTTTTGGTGGCTGTTGAAATTAGCACTTGGAGTTCAAAGGATTTTTTAGCAATTCAGAATGTTGTAGACTGACATTTGTCAGGGCAGGCCCAAAAGGAGAGACAAAATCCTGGGCTGCTGCAGATAATAGGTAGAAAGAGGTTGAGCTCTGCTCTCTCTCCAGTTTTATTAGCTCCCTTGATAACTCAAGGGCAGCTGAAGGCATAACATTTTTGAAACATCACCTCCTTGGAATGGGTACCTGTGTAAGCCCCACAGCACTAACTTAAAAGTTCACCAATGTGTTGAGAAAAAATGGACAAAGGTCTGAAACGTATCATAATTGAACAAGCACTTCTAAGTGCCAACCTAGTTAAATTACAGGAATTTGCTCTAATTAATGCAGCTGTAATTAATACAGCTGTACTAGTGCCATAATTAGTATCTTTTTCAGCCATGGCTTGTGTTATGGAAACAAAATACTGTGTAGTAGAATTCTGTTCACATTGGATGCTTTGATTTAGCACTTGTTTTAGAGGTTTTTTTTAGCTGATGATAGGAAGCTCTAATAGGAAGGAATCCAAAAGCCCTTTAGACACCATCTTAATTTTCAGCATTATTACTGGATGTATTGCCTTCAGTAGAATTACTGTTTTGATGCTTTCCTAGATTGAGCCTGGGTTAGCTGGAGTGTTTGGTAGATAGGCAGTGTACCTGCTGCAGACACTTGGGAGGCAATGGCTGGAATGAACAAGTCCTGCAAATCTGGTACAACACCAGGGTGGCCAGGGAGTAGGTGTGGCTAATTTGCCATGTACGGTGTTCATGGATTTGGGGATAAATTTGCTGGTTCTTTGTCCTGTGCTGTAGTTGAAGGCTGGCCACTCAGCACCTTTCCTTACCCTGTTGTGCACCATCACCATGCCTGTGCTTGGAGTCTGACCATGAATCATGTGCCAAAATAAGCAAAGAAATAGAAGAATTGCAAACCCAAATGCCCCAATACAAGCCAGAGCTGGGTACCTCTAATGGAGTATTTTTCTGTTTATGTTCCTTGTCTTTTGCTGAGGCACATAAGTGTCAGATACAGGATGCACACAAGTTAACTCTACCATTGTGATAATATGGCATTAGACACTTACTAAAGCTTTAAAAAAAAAAAGGTTTTTTTTGCTTTGTATATACTATTTGTTGACTGGAATTCTCAGTTTTCCAGGTTCAGTCTATTGTTAGCAGAAAAAGTATTTCCTACTTGTGGGGGCCTGAATACATGTTGTATTGTGAGATCAGTGTGTGTCTAGGTTACTCCAAACGAGCTGCAGCTGCAGGGTCCTTAGTTGGGCAATAGCTGTAGCTCGTGAGGGTAGCTGAGATAAATAGGGGTGGGTCAAGAGCCCAGGAGGAGCCCCTGAGAAGACAGGAAGGAATGTGCTGCAGGGAATGGAGAAGAGCCCCAGCAAAGAGGCAAGAACAACACTGCAGCAAAGATTGCAACAACTGGTGACCCCGTGTGATGAAGAACACACAACCAAACATCAAGAGAAGGTATGGAATCCCCCGGACAGCCGAGAGCTGTGGCAGCCTGAGAGCTGGGACTAGAGAAGGTATGGAATCCCCCAGACAGCCAAGAGCTGTGGCAGCCAGAGAGCTGGGACTTTGGATTATAATATGGCCTTTGAATTAAGGAGCTGTAGCAGCAGAAAGCTGGAAGAATATGGCCTTTAAGGAAAAGAGCCTTGGAACATCTAAAGACAGCCGAGAGCTGTGGCAGCCTGAGAGCTGGGACTGTATAGGGATATGTATATATTCTATGGTTGTATCTAAAGACAGCCGAGAGCTGTGGCAGCCTGAGAGCTGGGACTTTATGTGTATTGTAATTGTATTATTGTTAAAAGAAAAGGGGGAAATGTGGGGGCCTGAATATATGTTGTATTGTGGGATCTGTGTGGGTCCGAGTTGCCCCAAACGAGCTGCAGCTGCAGGGTCCTTAGTTGGGCAGCAGCTGTAGCTCGTGAAGGTAACTGAGATAAATAGGGGTGGGTTGAGAGCCCAAGAGGAGCCCCTGAGAAGATAGAAAGGACTGTGCTGCAGAGAAAGGAGAAGAGCCCCAGCAGAGAGGGACTGAACAACGCTGCAGCCAAACAGAGAGAGAGAGAAGGTATGGAATCCCCCGGACAGCCGAGAGCTGTGACAGCCTGAGAGCTGGGACTTTACGTGTATGGCAGCCAGAGAGCAAAGATTGCAACAATTGGTGCCCCGTGTGAGGACGAACATGCAGCCAAACAGAGAGAGAGAGAAGGTATGGAATCCCCCGGACAGCCGAGAGCTGTGACAGCCTGAGAGCTGGGACTTTACGTGTATGGCAGCCAGAGAGCTGGGACTATAGAAGAGGCAGCCTGAGAGCTGGGACTGTGTGTATATTATAATTGTTAAAAGAAAAGGGGGAAATGTGGGGGCCTGAATACATGTTGTATTGTGAGATCAGTGTGTGTCTAGGTTACTCCAAACGAGCTGCAGCTGCAGGGTCCTTAGTTGGGCAATAGCTGTAGCTCGTGAGGGTAGCTGAGATAAATAGGGGTGGGTCAAGAGCCCAGGAGGAGCCCCTGAGAAGACAGGAAGGAATGTGCTGCAGGGAATGGAGAAGAGCCCCAGCAAAGAGGCAAGAACAACACTGCAGCAAAGATTGCAACACCTACTCACTCTCCCTTGGAAATTTTGTATTTCAACAGGAAATAGCATAATAGATTAAGCAAAGAAAGTCTGAGGACGGTAGCCCTGTCCTGGTGGGGGACTCCCAGTTGTCCTGGCTCCCACTGTGCCATGGCAGTGGGGAGAACGTGCTGCTGCATTCCCTGAATTATGACTCTCCCAAGAAACAATTTACTGATTAAGTAGTCTTACAGGCCAAAAAGCACTTTTTTTCATTAGCTACCTTGCCTAGCAGCACTTGTGCAGTGTTTGAGGTATTTTTTGCTCCTGGAAATATCTTGCTATTTAGACCACATCTGTTGTTGAAGAAATTAGAAAACTAATAGTTGTGGTGGTGGTCTGAGTCCTTGCTAGCACATGGATACGCCTCTGAGCTACTCTTCTGTCTAACTTGCATGGATGTCAGTAGTATCTGAAAGACAACTTTTGTACTCTGCTGCAATAAGATTTGAAAATAAGGAGCTCTTTGTCATAAAACTCAAAAAAAGTATTGAGATACAAATTATAATTAGCTTTTTTCCTGTAGTTGCCAGTGCAAGTAGTCACACGAGTTCCTTTTTTAATCCAAGACATAAATGAAATCAGAAAATTGTCATGGATGCTTAGTTTCCTTGTTTGCTATAATGAAATAGTTTATGCTGGGTTTTTTTCCTCCTTTGTCTTGGAGAAGATCTATTAGGGTACAGCTTAGAGTGATTTTTCTGTAGTAAAATTGCCAAAGCAGATTAAAGTATATTATAGAGACAGTAGTGTGATGAACAACTCAGTTTTATTTTCTCATGAATTGTTATTCATCACAGGGGTAATTTAGAATCTCCAGGTATATTCTTGCTCATTTTGCATGTATCTTTGAGATTCACCTGGGGTCCTAACTCAAAAACACAGGAAGCTTTAATTAATTAATTAATTTCCTTGATGCATTAGTCCATGCTTCATTTCTGGTCAGATAACACAATAATGATATGACTTTTTCATCCATAAAACCTTGTAGATATGCACTGAACATCTGCATATAGTGAATCCATTCATGCAAAGAAAGATAAGTAACTTATTTATCATGCTAGATTTGCAAGAATTTCTTCTTTTCTGCAGGCAGCTTCAGATTTTTGTTGCCATTGAGGGCAAAACTCCACATTCTGTTCATCTAATGAGCAAGGTACAGATCCTTAGAAAATGTCCATCTTGATTTTTAGATCAGCAGGTAAATATTTGTATAGCGAAATGAAAGAAGGGCAAATGTTTTTGCTGTTGTTAGTTGCTGAATTACTTTGACAGCCACAAAGCAGCAAGTGCTGCTGGTGCATCCTGGATGCCGCAGGTGTGATGTGGGCTGAGGTGAAGACACCCACCCTGAGTTTGTACAACAGTTTGTACTGTTCTAGAGCTTTCAGCCTGTGTGGTCAGCAAAGCCTTGGGAGCAGTGCTTCAGCCCCTTGCCAGGATGGGCTCTGTTCAATTACCTAAACGTACAATGGCATTTGAGATGTCCTGTAGAGGATCTGGACATCTTCATGGACAGGTAGGTGCTGTACAGGCTTGCAGGAGACCTGCTCCATGCCCTTCTGGACAGGCAGCTGGGGGCTAGGGAATATTCCAGGGAATATGACACTAGACAATTATGCCTAGTGACTCGTCTATGTGCAGTGTTGGTGACAAGTGGCTCGAGCCTGAGGTGTTGACTTAAACATTAATTGAATCATTGTCCTGTGATTGACTGGACCTGTGTGGATCTTACTGGTCGTGAACAAAGCTGGGGCATCCCTGGATACCTGTGCATGGACCCCTAAATGGAGGTGACTTGCTGCCTGCCCACCTTCAGGTCTACGGTAGGGAAGGATTGAGATGGGTATGTGTGCGTTATCACACCTGTGACATTTTAATTTATTCATGGCAGAAGAGGGTTCTGGAGTTGAGGAGAGAGAGTGAGGTTTGCTGAAATTTGTGTCAGAGGGTCTCCATGGATGGAATTAATCTTTCAGAGACAAATAGGGTGGTGTTTGGATTCCGCCTCCATGCAGTGGATCCAGGAATGTGAGAATGTGGAGGTTCCCCCAATACTGAGGAGTGTTAAAAGTGACCAGGGCACAGTTACCTCTGTTAACACAGACTTCTGAATAGGAGCATGTTAAATAGAAAGACATCATCTAGTCTGTTCTAAGGATGTGTGTGAGGGTGATGAGGCACTGGAACAGGTTGCCATGAGAAGCTGTAGATGCCCCATCCCTGGAAGTGTTTAAGGCCAGACTGAACACTGCTCTAGGATGCTCTCTTGGCTTCCTCCATCCTTCCCATATGTCTTACTTTTGCATGCCCTTCCATGCTTGGAAGGTTTTTCCCAGGTTAGCACTGCCCACTGCTTTTGGGGAAGGAAGTTTTCCGCTCCCACTAGTGACTTCCACCACCGGCAGCATGCACAGCTGGGAACAGGCAGGCAGAGACCTTCCCTTCCTACATCCCACTTGCACACAACAGAGCAACCTTAAAATGTACTCCCTCAAGAAACTAACTAAATAAAACTGATAGCATTCGTCCCAGACTTCACTGAGGTGAATGGAAAGTGAGGAAGCAATGGAGAAGTCGTGGTGCTTTATAGGGAAATATACCAAGAATTGTTAGACAAGACTCTGGCATTGAAGTAGCTGGAGGAGAGTAGATGGTGTGAATTGGGATGTTGTGTTGAGTGGGAACTGTTGAAAGTCATAAATGGGCCAAGGGACATGGAGACTAAGCCAAAGGCTTGAGTTTGAAGGTATTGCTGGAGACTTCAGTGACAGCAAAACCGATAAAAGGGACATCCATGGAATTGCTGGGAACAGCAGATGAAATCCAAGGAGTGAAATGTAGTTTTTTCACTGCTGAATTTACCTTACAAATGACTGGAGGAAGGAAACTGAGAAGCAGCTAAGAAGGGTGATTAGGATCAAATGCAGGGGTTTGGGGAAGGTAGGAGGTCCCAGCAGACTGGCACTTTAAATGCAGCTCCCCTGGATGTATTGAATCAGTCTGCTAATGCCTTCACTTATCTGGAAGCAAAGTTACTAGTTTTAGGATTGTATTTCTCCACCACTTGCTAACAAAAGTCCATTCCTGCTGAGTATCAATAGCTTTTATTGAAGTCTGTGTCTCGGGAGACTGGGCCCAGAAAGGACAAGGGAAAGGCATCCCTGTGCTCTGACAGAGATGCCTTCGAGGCAGAGATGAATAACACAAACCTTGGCACTGCGGCCGAACTAAGAAAGGTGGAAATTATTTTCTTCTTGCTACATAGTCCTCTTTTTAATCTTTAATTGCACCAGGCTGTTAAATCTAGTCTGGAAGGGAGAATTTCTCTGTCACAAAGAGTTTTGTTACTGTAGGATTTTGAACACATAGGTAATCTGTCTGGGTAATTTCTAATTTCTGTTTGTGTGCTGCACTGAAAGTGGCTGTAACTTTTTTCAAACTCCACGGATGGATTTTGAGCAAACCCACAATGAGTGGTGGTGTTTTGAGAGCAAGGGTTTGATCAAAGGAAGCAGCAAGAGTATTATTTTTTTTTTTTTTTGCTGTAGTGGTCCTCTTAGCTGTACTGCACTGCTGTAGCAGAGAACACAAATGTAAAAGGGAATGAATGAGGCAAAAATAGAATGGAGATAACTTTGTTTGGTTCAGTGAGAAATTTTTGCCATGCAAATGTGCCAAGAAGGTAAGGCTGGGTATGCACTAAGATTTGAGAAAAAAACCAGTGATTTCAGACACCTCAATTTCTATGATTCAATAAAGTCTGTCCCTGTTTCCATATGTCAAGATGGACACCCAGAAGCACCAGTCTTTTGGTAACATTTAGGGATTATCCTTTGATTCTGAGTCCAAGGTCACAAGGGTTGTCTGCAGTCTGGTAATTCACAACAGAAATAGGAAAACTAGGTCAGAAAATGCTTAAGGGATTCCCATTTAATGACATTGAGGCATCAGTGTTGTCAAACCATTTATGATTTCAAGTTCTTCTTTCTTTTCCTTCTGTGTGGCAGATGATTCCTAGAAAGTACAATCAATTTGTACTTTCAAGTTCAGGCAGCATGGGAATAAGTGTCAATAAATATGGAAAATCGTACTCTTGTATGCCAGCATACCACAAAATCATCCAAAGTGTCGCTGTCTAGCCACTCCTGGAAGGTCTTATTCATCACATTTCTGAGCTGAGAAACACTTGATATATTAGAAAAAGCTGTTGGGAGGGGTAATGTGTGGTTTAAGACTAGCAGAAGTGCTGGGAAAGATCAGCATAGAGGTAGACACCTAAACCTGAGCTGCTGTCTGGTCTGTTCCATACAGTCAGTGCAGAGAAGTCATCTGTGGGATTGATGCATTTCATGTAGTGTCAACCCACTACAAATGGGAAGGAAAAAAAAAACCATTAATAAATTGTTTCTTAAAAGCACTTCTTTATCACCACTGAATTTTAAGTTTGTTTTAAAACAGCTCATGTGTAATTGTCTATCCCTTGCCTGACATTTAGCAAGGAAACATCCCAGAATACAGGAGCCCAAAAGACTACCCAGGAACAAAGTCTAACTGTTGATTTTTGGTTGCTTAAAAAACAGGGGAGAAAGCTTGAACCGCTCAGCTTCACTGACTTATTCTAGGTTATAGAACAGATATGTGCCTATGCTTTTTATCTTGATTGCAGAAAAAGAGCACAAAGAGGTGAGATCATGCACAGCTCTGCATAGACTTATTACAAATCAGAAATCTTGAAGCCTTCTGCAACCCTTGCTGAAAACTGTCAGCTTCAGTTGTGACCAGGGTGGAATATTTGGAATGTTATTTAACTCGTGTGTTACAATAACTCCTGCAGGGCCCAGAAAAGTCAGGGCTTCATAGTACAAATGCAGACAAAACAGACCTATCTCAGAACATTTACAGTATGTATACATTTCTGAGATGCATATTTACTTATTTAGGCTCTCTATCTTTGAGTTGAATGTTGTATTCAAACAGAAAAGCTCAAAGAAATAAATTTTCTTGCATATGTATGAAGTCCTATGGGTTAAAACAAACTTTAAATTTCCGATTCTCATATATTAAAAGGCTGTTTGATATAAAACCACCGCCTGTAACGATGGAAAATTTAAGTGTAAATAGACGTGAAGGCAAAGGAGTTAACTTAAGCAAGTACTTTTATATTTAATGTTAGCTGCTTCATCCACCATGACAAACTCAGTTTGGAGAATGTGCGTAAAAAAATATAAGCCCATTTTAGAACACCTTATAGGATCATTTAAACATCATGTTGAAAGGGATCTCTGACAGTCTTTAGTCCAGTCTCCTGCTCAGCCTTCCATCAGAACTGCAGCAGGTGGCTCATGGCCTGGTGTAGTTCACATCAAAAGGTCTGCAAGAGAATCCTCAGCTTCTTGGGACACCTTGTTCCAGGGTTTGCCACCTACAGATCTCTACCCATTCACATAGAGATTGCATGTCCTTTGGTTTTCTTTGAAACTAATCCGTTACCATCAAGAGAAAGTTGCTAAGGACTTGCTTCCAAACTTTCCAACTTTTTGGCCTGGAAATGAGGCAAGGCACATTTTGGTTGGCTGTGCAGAATAACCTGTAAATGTAAATCCACAGGCTGGGAATTGTTGCTGGCCACTCTGCAAAGAAGTTGCTGATGCTTTTTGAGCAAGGCTTTTTTTTTTTTTGGATGCAGGAAAGATCAGCAATGGATGCAGGCTGGTGGCTGAAATTTGTGACTAGAGGGAATTTTCTCTGAACTGCTATTACCCTTTAAAATGGTTTTTCTTGAAAAAAACTGTTTGTAGAGGTTTGCTGATTTAGTTCCTTGTCAAGAAAGGCCTAAGTGAGGAGAGCTGGTTTTACATTTTCACAAACTACTTTTTCTTTGAAAATACTGATTCAACAGGACCTCAGGATCTTGGGGAGCAGTCCTAGTAATGCTTTCCCCAGAAAAGGCTTTTAAAGTCCAATGGACTACCTGGTCAAGTCAATCTCTGGGGAACCAGGATTTTCCTCTGTAGTGATGGATACAGCTGTGCAAAACATGAGATTAATAACCCCCAGGAGAGATCTGTTTTATCCATGAACTATAGAGTATGCACAGATGCAAATCTTAGGTGAGACATTTAACTTCTGCAGGGCTGACATCAGAAAGATCAAATTCTTTTTTTGTCATATATTTAAATGGTTACTGTCTAGGCCTTTAAATACTTTGTGAATGTAAATTGCTTTGGAAAACTACATGGCACAGGGAAAGGAAAGGAACTGATACAGTGAGCTTCTTAAAGATCATGTGTGTGAGGTGTTCCCTTCCCTAGGGAGGGCACAGCTGGACTTGGTTGCACTTTTATGACATTCGCCTGGCAAATGATCATTGAGGATGCTATGGAGAATATTTAATCGCTGTCACATACACACTTCTGTGTTCTGAGCAAATTTTTCATGTAGCAGTGTCTTGTCTGTCACCTGTTTATCCCAGCCCATGGTTAGAAGCACTCTGCTCCCTCAAGTAAAACATGGAAATTTTTAGTAATCTAGGAGTTTTTCCATGTGTGTGTGTGTGTTCGAGAGAGTGGCTTTTCACTCACATGACTGAACTGGGTTCCCACCTTGCGGAGGGGAACGTATGTGGCCCGAAGTTTAGAATCCGACTAGCTGAGGGCGAAAGGCCGACGCCCCTCTGCAATTCCTGGCCAGCACCCTTTCCGGCGTCTGATGGCCTCGGGCTGTGCTGGCTGCGGACTGGCGTACCTTGCTGGTATAGGAGAGGAACGGAACTGACCATTTCCCGGGGGTTAAACATCGGTTTATTGACGGTGATGCCGCATCCAAACACCGGGAAACCATCCGGGAAAAAGTCTTTTCATAGGGGGTGAAAACAGGATTATAAAGCAAGGGGGTGGGTACAGACAGAGCCAATCAGGAAAGGCGAGGGGATGAACTTCACAGAACTGACACTCCATGGAGACCAATAATCAAAAGGTAAAGGAGGTGTCCTGGGACCCCAGCCAACTACCATCTCTAGAGAGGAGAAGGTTCTCGAAACCTGGGAGGAGGAAGGGAGTGATTGACTGGACAGGGAGGAAACAACTTTCACTTATAAGGGAAACCAGGGGAGGAGCAAATACATATCGGCAACTATGAATGGCAGTTGCTATAGCAACTTAGCTGACAGGCTAGCAGTGGCGGGAAAAACTGGGGGAACGAAACCATTTTACACATAATAGGGGAGAACAATACATAAATTGGGGGAATAACACAAGAAACTTAACAACACACTACCACACCACCTCGTACTGCTCAAATGCAATCCACAGCCGTGAGAGACTGAGCATGATTTCTGCAGGGATGAGGAACTGCATTATGTAACTGTGCTTTCATGAAGAAAGCAAGTTGGATGCTTGTTGCATGTAAAACTAGGGTCTCAGAGCCTGAATGACCTCAAGTGCTATTTTAAGTTCATTCATAGACTTCCATGATCTTGTTGACCTTTTAGTCCTGAACATCTCTGGTGCCAAATAGTATGAAAAGCCAGATTCTCAATGAAAATGAGATTTTTGTCTGTGATTTAAGCTTTCATTAGTGAAACAGATGCAGCACTGAAGACATTGTCATGTGGAAAGGATGTATTTGACATTAGTAGTGACTTTTATCACTCTACAGCCATGGTAGAGCTGGGCATATGGACAATATATGTGTTTTCAGATTTTTACCCTTTCATCTCCTCCAAAGCCAGGATGCTTCTAGAATAATTTCAAAGCCAAGAGGATTAAGAGCTAAAACACAGGATCAATATGAAAGTATTTGTTTGTTGTTGTATACACAAACATCTACTTCGTTGTTCAGTACAGATTTAAAAAAGCAACATTTTTTCTTTTGAGTTCGTTTTCTGTCTAACCTACAGTGTTATTGAGGGTGTCCATCTTTCTCCAGAGTTTTGTGTTGTGGCTTTTCACATACATATATCCTTTAGAAACCATTTGTTCATTAGTGCAGCAGTAATCATGGAAATAGGTCACAGCCTCTTTGGAGTTAAGCTGTTACGTGCCCACAGAGAACGGCACTTAAATATCAATAGCGTAACCGGGAAAACTCGGCAGTTATTTCCCTGTTTTCTGCAATTCAATGAGGAGTTGTTCCGTGCAGACCCCTTTGCACTCCAGATGAATGGTGGTGATTGTGAGAAAATGATTTTCTATTAATGCAAGATGTCACACTGAGAACAAAGACTAGTTCTTACCATGATGGGATGAGCTCACTCCAATCCCCAATTTGGGAGACTTTGATGCTTGTTCAGGTGCCAATTTTTCCATATATGACATACCAGAAAGAACTTTAAAAAGAATGCTGAACAGGGCAGTGTTCAACTGATTCATGGCTCCCAAATCTCAAGGTCATATTGGGTGAGATGTCATATAATTATCCTTTTGCATGCCATTTCCCAGAAAACCACCTTCCCTATCAACAGTTTGAGCTTTCAGGGTGCTATGAAAATCATTCATATTAAATTTCCCTGAAGTAAAGAAGTGCAGGCCTTTTTTTGAGATCCTGTAACTGTTTCCATTTATCTTGCATAAATGTCTAAAATATGTCAGATTAATTAAAACCGGCTTTGCCTACAGGACTTTTGAACTGCAGAACTTTGCACCCCCATCCTGGGATTTTGGTGTGTGGTCAGTGACATCCAGGTAGGACTCATTGTGCCTTCCTGACACACTGTTCCTCTGCAGTGCCCACCCATCCATCAGAACAGGAAGGACCAAAACAGTATGAGTGCTCTGTTTCATGACCTATTACAAATGTTGAGATAACTGGAGATTTTTTATAGTTTACTCAGTTATGAAGTTTTTTTAAAAAGGACATTCTCATTGTGACTAGAAGATTTAGAAATAGTGAGATAGCCAGCAGGATTTCAAGCTGAATAATCCTGTTAGCTTACAGTTTCCTATCTCTGTTTCAGTAGTGTTTTATGTTGGTTTCCCTATTCCACTAAGATGCCCCTTGGTTCATTATCTCTGCAGCACATAACTGCCTTTTACCCAAGATCCCCAAGAAGACATTTGGAAAGTCAAGCAGCAAGTTCTAATAAAAAAAGGACAGGAACTGTTCCTTGCTCTAAACATAATGTTTTTCCCTTGTGGTCTGATGCAGGTGGCAAACAGAGGAGGGTGTGGTGGGTGCTGTCCCATTGTCCTGCAGTTCCACCTTTTTATTGTGACATATCCTTTCTTTGGAGAAAGCAGGCAGAGTGCAGAAATATTTCTTATTCTGTATATCCCACAAGAGTAAAATGTGAACATTGCATAACCAACAGGATCAAAGGTTGTTAGAAACCTCAAAGAAACAGCATAATTTCTTTTATTCTAATTTTGAAGGTTATAGGGAAGACTTTTTTGGGGGGTGTATGCAGGGTATCAAGAGAATAGAAAATAAACTCCCTGAAGAAAAAAGAAATAAAATATTCAAAATAGTGCTGGAACTGCCAGACTTGTATTCCTTAGAGGACACGAGTTTTTATTCTGAAGGCTGCTTTGTAAGGACTAAGCTCTCAAAATTTCTGTGTTCAGTTATGAGTTTATTTTAATGTCTGTATGCTGTGATGTAAAGTAGAAGCAGATCAATTAGTAAAGTAAAAGAACTAGGCTGATGTGCCAGAAAGATAAAAACCAAAGCAGCATTCCTTATACCAAGTAAAGGCCTGTAAAATTCCAGCCTAGATTTGTGGGAAAAAAAAACCCAAAGAAAATCAATGTCAGAGTAATTGGCAGTTCAGAAGCACTATATTGGAAAGATGAGGCATGTTATGAATATGACAAGATTAGGTTCAGAAGGGAGAAATTGCAAGAAGACATAAAAGAAGTCTAGTATTTTCCTCAGCTTTAAAGTCAACTTAGAGTTATGATTTGTGTTTACATTACCAAAGGTGTGTGGTTAATAAGATGCTAGAATGAGTCTGCCTACATAACTAATTTCAGGAATGTTCTTTTGTTCACCCTGGAGATGATTCTTTTTTTTTTTTCTTCCTACCTTTCATTAACTCTGGATGCAGAATCTTTGTGGGTTACCATCAAGTTTTAGCTCAGGAACTTTCCTGAAGCTTTTATAATTATCACCTTTAATTAATACTGTCACAAAGATTGTCAGCCTCTGTGGCTTTCATCACAATAAACAGAAAACCAGGAGATTGGAAGAGATGCAAAGAACAGCAATCCTGCTCAGAGATGTGCGTGTGTTCTTCTCAGGTGGCCCAGAAGGAATTTGACACCTGCCCTGGTGCCAGCCCATACTGGGGATGCCTGGCAGCGGAGCAGCACCTCTTGAACAGCTGTGTAAAGCAGGAGCAGGAATTGCAGCACTCCTTCAGAGCACAGCTCCCCTTGCTCCCTCCTCCCCTCCCAGCATGCTGCAAAGCTCCAGGTCACAAACACAGCAGCAGCAAGGCCTGGTGTGTGATCAGCTAATGGCATCCCTCTGATTTCATCCAGTACTTGTGAGCTCCGCTGGGACATTCCTCCTTTGGTCACTGCTGATTCTCAATTTCATGGAGTGTCAAAAGCCCAACTGCAGGGATACAGGTCTCTTCCAAATAACAGTGATTTAAGCAATGCTGTGAACTCCTACTAATTGCATTTAAATCATCAACAGTAGGCTTTTTGTCTTAGCCCTAATGTGGAAGTGGCATTATTCTGGTCCACTGGTGTTATTTGAGTGCTCTTCTGTAGAAAATACTCACTGCCTGAAGTGCTTGAAATCAACCCTTTTTATGTTGTTTTGCTGAAACTGTTGCAGTCTAAGAAGAAATGAGAGATATGTGAGCAAGGAACAAGTGGCTACTTGCACTGCAAAATTGAAAGCCAAGCACAATTTAAATGCACGAGCAGGCAAGTTACTGTGCAGGATTCAGAGCTGACAGATGAAGTGGCATAAGTTACATATTACTAAGTGGATGTAAGTGGATCTGGCTGAGTCTGAAGGAGCAGAAATGATAACCTGAAAAAGAAGTCCTAATTACAGCAATGTAAGTGATGCTAGAACAGTTTTAAGCACCAATCACAGAGAAGATTAGCTTAGACAACAACATGCAAAAGTTACATAGAGCTGCTGGGAGAGAGCTACTCAATTGCCACATTTATCTTAGTTTCTTTCATTGCTGAAACTCCCTGTTTTTCTTCAAGTTTGGGTTGCTGCATACATGGTGCTGTGTTCTGTGCATTCTCTGAGCCTCATCAACCTTGTCTGATGGCTCACTTTCCTCTCTGTGCAAGTAGGATGTGTGTTTGGGGAGTGGGGAGCGCTGCTGCTCTGCTTTCAGGTGTTCCTGGGCCAGCAGAGAAGCACATTGTGCTGCTTCTCTCCTGCATTTTCTTTGTATGTCATTAGCTGTTGACTTGCTGAGCCTTGCCATTTCTGTTTACTGTTGCAGAAGATGTCAGCCAAGGCAATATAAAAGGTAGTAGATAATATCTGGGAAAGATATAGGAAAGTGTTCTTAGATACAAAGCATAAAACTGCCAATACTATGCTGTCAATAATAGTGTATTGATTTTGTGATCTTAATAGAAGTTTTCAAGGCATTGCACACAAAAATGCCGTATGAGACACTGTTTTTCTACCTCATGCTATTTTTTTTTGCTTGCTTTTCTCTACTTTCTTAATGCAATAATAATAATAATAATAGAGTATGGGGATCAGTAAAGTAGTGCTCTTTGTTTAAATATGCCAGGTCAGACATCAGCATTGTTGTTTGTGCTCCAGTGCCCTTTCAGTTCTGGTTTGTGCAGGATTATAAGAAACGAATGTGTACATTAGTTGTTAATACAACTAATTTTCTCCACTTCACTGCTTGACTAAGTTCTGCTGCCTCATGACACCAGCATTTGATTAGAATTAGATTTGTTCATACTGGGGCAAGGAGCACTGAAGAGGTGGTTCTATATTGGAGAAGCATGTGCTTATCCATGGATCACTGATGCATTTCATTTATTTGGCAAGATTTGTTTTGGATTGATTTGGGGGATGGAGAGACTACTTCAACTGCTCTCCAATTCTGACAGCAAAGACAACAGTAACCTTGGCAACTAAGGATGCTGAAATACCACTTAATCCTTACTCGTAAGTCAGTAGGGGTTTGCTCAAGTAATAAATTATCAAACCTCTCAGCATGTGGCTGAAGAAACTATAAAACAAATTGGGTGCTGCAGTTCAGATAAAGTATTGGTGCCGCCACTAACTGCATGGCTGCACAACTGAAACAAACTTTGTCAGGAATTTTCCAGCCACAGTTTTTTTTCTGTCTGAAATTGCTGATTCACAGAAATCAAAACTGTGGGAGAAGATTTGTTTTCAAGTTTCTAATTTCAAAGTAAAAGCAAGTCATTGTTTAAATATCTTTCTCTGACATTTTCTTTACAAAAATGTTAAACAATTAACGAAATATTTTTCTGTTAGGTGTGAACGACTGTAAATCTAGCAGCTGTGTATTGCAGAGTGTTTTGGAGCAAGCAGATGCCCAAAAAGAAAGCAGATGCTCCCTGTCTTGCTGCATAGGGCTCAGCTGGGTGAGCTGGTGGGCCCTGAGCTGTTTCACAGCTGTGAGAGTACCAGGTCCAGGGGGAGGAAGGAGGGTGAGAGGAAGGAGCGGAGTCACTCCTTCTGGCTGCAGCTCCTGCTTGTGCTGCATGGAGTATAAGGTGAAGTCCTGCTTTGAGTTAAGGTTTTGCTCTGAATCACGCTTGGAAGACCTTCTCTTTGTCTGTCTCTCACATTTGTTTCTTTTGTCTTTGGGGTTTTCTTTTAAAAAAAATTTGACTTTTTGTCTCTGCAGAAGCCCTTAATGCCCTCCTGGTCTTGGAGCAGTTTCCATTCCATGTTAATACACACAATAAATAGTAAGGAAGTTCCTTTGCTATTTCTAGCAATGACTTCTGTTTATTATCCTGAGAGTCGTTCAACATGATCAAAGGTAGTCGTTGTTTCTTTGTGGCCCAAACCTCTCCTGAGGGTGTGGAGTATAGCTGCCTGTAACAGGACCACAAACATGCACAACCTTTCATTTACTGCCACAGCCTCTTAATGTGGAGAAGGTTGCAGTGGAAGTTAAGCTGCTGTGAACATTTTTACAGTAGGGCAGGGTTTGGGGTCAGGTCAGGAGGCAAGGCTACCTGCAGTGAAGGTGGGCTGGGCAGGAGGTCAGGCAGGGTGTGCTGCCCCACCTCGGCTGCCAGTGCTGCTTGCCAAGCCAAGGCTGGGTGCAAGGAGTGGGGAGGCAGCGGTGCAGCACCAGCCAGGGGAGCGCTGCTTGCTGAGGGCAGCTTTTAGTTGCCAGTTTTGGGACTGCCGCCTTAATTTAGCAGCCAATTTGAGTGAACCAAGCCCTGTTTGTTGACTTGACATATGTAGGTAAGTGGAGCTGATGTGGATAGATAGTTTTTGATGCAATGTAAATAATTTTGAAATAATTACGGGTATGTTAAAAGTCTTGAGAAATGGCATGGGGTTTTAAGGTTGAGAGAATGCAGAACAACTACTTTGTTTTCCTTGTCTTTTCTGTATTGCTGTCTCCTTCCGTTTTGCCTTGGTTCCCCATTTCTTGCTTTGTTTTTAGGCTGTTTTCCTGAACAAGGTTTGGAAATGTTTTCAGGTCATCTATAAAGCCCCATTCCTTTGGCTTTTCCTGTGTTCATATATACACACATATAAAAGAGAAGTTACTATTACAGTTCCTGTCATGTCATTTTGAAAGGTATTTTCAAGGCTGGAGAACAAGATGTTTCATCTTTTCACTTTTGTACACTAGTCCCACCTTGTGAAGCTAATCCATCTGCTGACTCCTCTTAGCATTGTTAGACCGTGTCCTCATTTTATTCCCTTGGTTTCTCTCTTTTAAACATCTGATAGGAATTCAGCTCAGCCATGGAGGGCATATTGAACCTTGCAATGCCTTTCTGTATTACTTAGGCAGTGGGGATATAAGGAGTCCAATATTCATATGAAAGATTTGACTCCTGTAGGAAAATACTTAAAAACCTATCCAGATGTTCTCAGAACCAAGGGAAGTAAAGCTGGGATCTCAGGACAGCTAATTGGATCTTGTGCTACCTCTCATTTTTCAACAAGAGAAAAGCATCGCAGTGCTTTTATAAGTTTTGGGGCTCCTTGTTGTTCCCCCTCAAATCCTCTTCTTGGAATGACTTTTTTTCTTAACAAACAGGATCCAGATGCTTTAGGAAAGAGTAATAGCTACTACTTAACTCTGACTGTCTTTTCCTTTTATTGTGTGTTGAAGGCCTGTTAAGGAAGGTTTTATCACTTTAAAAGGGTATGCAAATAGACATGAAGGAATCATTTTGCTTTTGTAGATAATAAGTGTTAAAAAAAATTGTGGAGTTCATAAGGCAAAAAATTCTTAAGGATGATTGATTGTGGTGTTTTGACAGATTTAGGAAAAAAAGTCTGGAAATGGAAATATTATGAAGTTGTTAGATGAACCTTTTCAGTTGTGCTATGAATATCCTGCATACCCTTCACTCCCATTTCTAAGGTGAGTTAGTGCTGAAAGGGAGGACAGAAAGTGGTCCCTCACACTCCATCCTGTGCCCAGGCAGGGGCTCCTCACTCTCAGGCTGGTTTGGCTGGTGCCCACATTGCTGCCAGCACAGTACTGGATGCCTAGAGGCTGCTGCTCGTTGTTTTAGGAGAGCCAGCCAAGGTTGCAGCAGTGCTCCATCACTCCCTTGAAGTTTTAGGGGGAAGGAAAGTTTAGTTTACATTGCTGGTTGATCAGTGTGCTGCTGCTTTGGCTTCATACCAAGCATACCAGTGTGTCTGTCAGGTTTGCAGCTGTGCAAGTTCTGCCCGGGCCACCCAAGGGGGACCTTTCCTTCCCCCTGGCATGTGTTCAGTGCACGTGTTACACTTGTGTTTGCACGGACATCTTCAGAACTGCGAGCATTTCAGGTCCCTGCTGAACTGAATTCCATTCTGCTTAATTACTACATGAGCCATAATGTTACTTTGTGCAACTGGGACTAGTTTGAACAAGTCCCCTGAATCTTTAGGGTTGTCTACAGCAGTACCTCAAGCAAGATGCTGTAGCCAAGGGCCCCTAGGACTCTGTAGCCTCCCTCATCCAAGTGTAGTATTACATTGGATATATTTGCTCACGCAGCAGGAACTACAGCTTGTAAAGAGAGATTAAATGAAAGGGAACTAATAAAAAGGTAGAGGTGGGTGGTGAGTTATTTAGAGAAAGTTTTTACTGTTACCCTAGGTCTAAGGCTGCCCTTGAAGCTGAGTCAGATTTGGTAAACTTTCACATAACAGTGCTGATCTGGAGCGTTGGTGGTTCATGATTGCACTTCTTGGATTATGACAGCAGCCCTGGTTGCCCTTTCCTCTTTTCCAACAGGGCTGGGAGCTGAAAAAGGATGCTGCATAACATACTGAAACACCCCTGCCTGTGTACCCCAGGGAAATAAGGAAGCCCAACAGACATTGTTTGAGTGCAGGCCTTTGGTGTTCAGCTGTCTGTGCCTGAATAGCAGCACTGGTTCTCGTTTGCCTGCAGTGGTACATCAGTCTGGTGCATGTGATTGCTGTGGCAATTAGGTTCACTGCAGATCTTTAATCTCATGGTACAGATGTAAAACATTTTTCTCAAAGTTTCATTCTCTTACATGGAGTCGGCTTTTTTTTTTCTGTGTGTGTTTAGTGGTGGGGTTCCCACCCACCCCCCGCCGTCATTACAATCTCTTCATTTTACTGTAGTATGCAACAGGCACAGAATTTGGAGTCTTGCCATTTTAAACAAATTTTTGTTTTATTTTAATACATTTCCTACAAAACTATGCCTTTTTTGTCACTAAGTCAAAGGGCTGAAATGACAATGAAAACTGGTGACTTCCACAACATACTAATCAAAATTAGAGTTTCCTTTATGATTGGTTGGACTTTCAGTCGATCGAACATTTAAAAAGAGCATTGATGCCCATGAATAATAAAGTAGAGCATGCTAGAATTAGGCAAAAAGAGCATTTGTAAAATTGTGATGAGTTTTGAAGCAGCTTTTGGGTGTGTGAAATTTCTGTCTAATCACTTTCCTTAAATGAAAAGTGACAGGTAGGTGTTGTATCACAACAATGTCACTCTGATTCTGAGAGTCCTTCTGTAAACATTAGGCAAACCCAACCATCCTGGATACAGTCTTATTTTATGCAGCTACTACACAGGCTTATTTGCTGTAGCGTCTCAGACTTGACTTCATTTTAGTTGGGATCTTCCTGTTCAACATAAAGACTTAAGTGTCTTGTTTATTTAATGATGAAACTGAAAAAAAGGTGAATTATTGTAATTGATGCAACCTTTTTCAATTGATGCAATCTTTTCTGCCTTCTGAGCACACTTTAAAATTGTGGAGATAATTTAGGAACCTGGATGAAACTGAACATTAATGAAAATCAGAAAGTCACTTCATAGATGGAGTCAAAAATTTTGGGGAGACCCTTGTGTCATTTTGCTTCCAAATAAAATAAAGACACTAGTGACAAATCAACCTTTTAAAATATCCTTACTATTGTGCTTTCATTAGTTAGTTCTGAACATCACCAAATCTGAGTTAGTAGAAGTTTTACATTTTTTTTTGGGTCAGATTTGGAAGTATTTTTTCCAGGTGTGAGCTTTGCAGCTGACACAGGTTTCTCCTGCTTCCATGTAGTGTGCAAGGATGGGAAGGTGACCCTGTACCTTGGAAGAAATGGCTGTATTGTCACTAAGTAGACACTGACCTCTGTTCCCTAAAGGCAGTGCCACTCATCTCAGCTCTCCTCCTTTCCACTGCATCCCTGAGTTTCATCACTTAGGGTCCCATTTGGGCAGAAGTAGCTCCATACATGCAGCAACTCGGGGTTTTTCTTCAGTTTGATTTCAGTGTGCGCTTATGGGCGCTGCTCGTGAAGTGGTGAACGTAAGAAATCTGGGAAGTGAGAGCCAGCATATGGAGCTAGCAAATGAGGATGGGAACGATGAACTAAATGTCACTTTGGGGAGACATGATGTTAAGCATTTGGCTTTTCAGCTTTACAGCTTAGACTGTGTAAAGCTAATTTATACTCTTCGACCCAGTGATGTCTGTCTTCTAACTGTTTATTGGAAATATGATTGCAGTTCGTGTAGATGTTTTCATACAATAACTGTGTTGTCAATAAGGGGGTAGCATATCGCTCCCCCCAAAAATCTCATGGCTCACAGTCACTTTCCACATTTTCCTATGAGTACAATAAATTATTTCTTTATTTTCTGTATATTGGAGTAGCTCGTGTGCAAGATTCATGGACTCTTATGATAAGGCACCTAATACTCCTAATGATATGCAGTAGTAGGAAGAAGAAAAAGAAAATAACTTTTTTGTTATTTTCTGCTAATGTTCAGACCTTCTTTATACATTTTTGTCTACCATCCTCAGGCCATCTTTGTACATTTTTCTTTACCTTTCTTCAAGTTAACTTTTTCACATACAGAAATATAGCAACATAGTTTTGTAGGCAAAGTCAGAGAGTATCCGTAGTTATGGGAGGAGACACCTGCAAAATAATTAAACCAACAGTTGATCAGATTGAACCAACAAAATGCAAACCCCAAAAAACTTTGCTTTCAAGCATTTTACTGGGCTACTGATAAAACTGTTCAAGTTAATGCCACTGAAATACATAATGAAATAGCATTTCTGAGTAGTCTTTCAAAATTGCATAATAGCTTGTAGTGTCAAGTACCTTTTCAATACTAGAAAGAATTAAAAGAGGGAAGAAGATGATGCAGATTTTGAAAGTAAAATAAATTTATTTCTGGTAACAGGACTTAAAGCAACATGCAGGTTTCCAGAGGCTTTATTACTCAGTACTTTATTGGCAGAGTCAAAAAGCATGCCTGGTGGAAGGGTAGCCTTACAAGTAGTTACCCACCCCTACTGTAGAGGATAATTTGGTCTCACACAATGCTTAGATCTGTGTCTGTGTCCACCTCTGGTTTTCATTAATGCTGATAATATCTTAGTAAGTGTTCGGTGAGTCACATCGTATGGATCTGCAAATTGTGATTTAGGAGCAGGTATCAGTTTCAATGGCAGGAGTTTGGTTCCAGCCACCAGCCCTGCTGATGGCACCAGACAGCCGTGGATGCAGCGCTTTGCCTGGCTGGCCCCTTGTTAGGAACCACTGTGGTGAGGCTGGCTGCAAGCCTGTCAGGCTGAAACAGCTCATGGGAAAGGAAGGAAAAGTCTTGTTTTAAACACAGTGACTTGAGCCTGAACCCTGTTCAGGGGTGTGAGTTATCTGCTTGAGACTGCAGGAAACTTTCCTTGAGAGGAAATATTCAGTCAGAGGTGAGAATGGCTGCACTTTTTATAGAGATTCACAAGTTTTATTGAAGTTTAGATTTGGTTTTCGTTAACCTCTGCTCAATGCTGGATGATTTCTAGCCAGTGAAGATATTAGATGTAGTTCCAGAAAAATCTGATTTTCCCTGGTAAATTACCTGGAACCATTGTGGGTAAAGTTGTTTGACTTGGCATAAACTCCTCTAAGAAGGTTTGCCTGTGGATATGGTGGCCGAGACTGATTTCTGCTGAAGGAGGCTCTCCTTCTTACGAAAAATAAACAATTTAAATCTTCTGGAAGAGAGCCCAGATTGTTTATTCTTAGGCTTAAAATGATGGCCTTTCATAAAAATCTGGAGACACTCAATCTACATATTCAAGTAAGACTCGCAGTACAAGTGAGCAAATGCGAGTCCATATGTTTGTTGCAAATCTTCAAGGAATGACAAGAGGGCTCTTGGTTTTGTTGTTCTGCTGGCAGCAGTGGCTTACTTTGGAGTCTGAGTCTTTTATACAGGACAACTTTTCCATGAAGGGTTTGCTGCCCTTGTGACAGTGGCAAGGCTCCTTCTTCCTGACAGACAGCCAGTGTCAAACACCGAGTACTTTTATTGAACTTTTACACCTTTTTGGTTTTACTGTCACTCCTCACTTCACACTCAGGATACAGACTGCTTTTAGGATCTCTATGGATACTGAGGAGGACTTGCTCTTTTTACAGTAATTGCCAGCATTGCCAATTGAAAGATTTTCTGGATTCTACAACTTCTATGCTATTTCTCTTTCTTGCATTTTGGTGGCTGTTCCTTGTTTGCCCCTCTTCAGCATAGGATACATGTTACTAACAAAGTTGCTTGCAGGTAGTAGGAATCCATCTCATTATAACGCTTATCTTGTTCCCTGCTCTGTGCATACTATCAGGATTGCCTTATCCCAGATGCAGAATCCATCACTTGCCCATCCTAAACTTCACACAGCTGGTGATTGTCCAGATCTCTGATTTGTTGAAGTGTTTCTGCAGGTGCCTCCCTGCCTTCAAGGGAGTCAACAGCTCCTGCCAATTTAGTGTCATCAGTACACTCACTTAGTGTCCCTTCCAGTCCTGCATCCAAGTCATTTATGGAGATGTTGAAGAGCGCAGGGCTGGGGATGGAGCCCTGCGGGAAACCCATCAGTGACAGGTCACCAGTCCAATGTCACCCCATTCCCTGTAACCCTTCGTGCCTGACTGGTGAGCCAGTTGCTCACCCATGGCATGATGTGTTATCCAGCTGTGTGCCTGACATTTTGTCCAGAAGGATACTGTGAGAGCATCAAAAGCTTTACTGAAGTCCAAAAAAGTTACATCAGCTTGGTTCCCTTGATCATCTAGGCAAGTTACCCTGTCATAGAAAGAAATTAGATTTGATGAGCAGGACTTCCCCTCATGAAATTGTGCTGGTTGTGACCAATGACTCTTTTGTCTTCCAGGTGTCTTCCTTTTTATCTTCCTTTTCAATACCTCCCAGAATAATCTTTTCCATGAAAAGATTTTCAGGCTTTGAAGTAAAATGTCACGTCTTCTGTAGGCTGGGCACCAGATGATTATAAAAATTGAATCCATTATCTGAAATGGTCTTGATTTTGTTCTTTTCATTAGCCACTTATATGCAGTAGACTTTTTTTCCTTGTGCAATCTCAGAAACATAGTTTATATTCTACATTTTCATTATAAACCATTTGCATTTTATGCTGTCCTAACACTACTGTGTACTCCTTTACTTTATCTATACATTTCTTCTAAAATTGATGCATATACTTCATATAACTGTCATTTTATGCCTGACATACTCTTTTGATTGCAAATTATTGCTGTGGCATGTTTTCAAAAGCTTAGTTTTTAATTGTATTCTTAAATCAATTTCATAAATATATTGGATATAATAAGAAAATCATATTTCAAATATAAATTGGTTCCCACAAGGCTCTGTTAGGGATTTTGTGAAAATATTGTTTACTTCCTCATTCACTGGAAAAATCTTGAAAGAAGTAGTTAATGCTCGTGTCAGTTTGTGATTTTCCACAAAAATGAAGTGAGGTTTCCTGCTCTTGGTCTTGATCTCCTATGTGATTGCCTATATGATAATAGTGCCAGTGCAAGAAGACATACATTTAAATTTAGATGCATAAATTTCCTCACAATCTGGGCTGAAGGTTTTTGTGCTGATGGCTGAGCATTCACTCAGGAAGGCCCAGCATCAATCAATGATCAGAAATCAGTCTGTTTCCACAAGAAACAGGTGCTGGAGGTGGACCTGCTCAGGATCAAAGCAACGCTGATCTTAAACTGTTAATGTAACTATGAGCCAAAAAGACAGATGACTAAACACCAGAAAGTAAGAGTCCAGCAACAGTTTTAAGAGAGTTAACATTGTCTCATTTTACTTGTTTTTATATAGTGTAAAATGTAGTACAATGTTAAGATGTGTAGTTAATGAGAAAAGCAAGACAAATATACTAAAGGTACAAAATAAGGATGAATTAATATCAGTAGTGGAACAGTTGTTTAAAAGTTTACTGACACTTCTGACTATTGATGGGAATCTATTAATACTTCCTTTTCTATTTAACTTCCAATCAGTAAAAAACCCCCAAACTCAATGTTGTCAATTCCTCATTTGATAAGCAGAATATTGGGAAAAAAATTAGCATGCAACCTTATTCCTTTTTAATTAACTTAATTTAATTTAGGGATAGAATTGGCACTAACCAGATCCTTTCAAGTGATTTGAATGTTTGAACTCTTTGAATGCATAGTTGTTGGTCTTTGATGCAGTTGTTTGTCTTCATCAGGGTGGGACCAGAAGATGGACCCATGACACTGCTGTGGGGCAGGGGCTGGCAGTGCTGTGTGGAGGCAAGGCAGGCCTCAGGGCACAGGGAGAGGGGCATGTGTCTGGGTGCTTCCTGCTCCTCATTCAGTCACATCACTGTAGCGAGATTAACAGCTTTGATTTTGCGGAGAAAGCCTCAGTTTGCCAAGCGTCAGAAGATTGATAGCTTGAAAATATGGGATATCGTTTATTTAGCAAGTATTAAAGGCTTGAAAAAACCTCCACCCTCTTAAATGTACAGTTTCTCTCTCCAGATTTTTAAATAAAATGTACAGTGTTGCGAAGAAATGGACCATGGAAATTTTAAATCTGAAATGGATTTATTTTTGAAATTATCAGTACATGACTAGGAGCCCCTAATGGAAATTGCTTTGTAAATGCCATGCCTACTGAAAGTATTAGTGAAAGTCTGATTTGCATTTTTATTCCAGTCACTCTGATGAAATTGAAAGAGACAAAGATTAGCAATAGATCAGTTGGAACAGAAAACTTCCATTCTCACACTATATCAGAGAGCTAATTTTGAATTCCCGCTTTCATCTGGGTGGCCATAGATGGTGGGACTGTTGCCTATTAAGTTATAGGATGCTTCTGTTCCTCAAGCTTTAAACTGGTACACAGATATCACTTTAAATAAAAATGTGCATAAATGAAGTCTCTGTTACGTGCCTGACAAAATCAGCCAAGCTGCAGGGAAGCTGTGATGGAAATAGAGATTATCTGCTAAAACTGATGGATCATGACGGAGGAACTCCAATGACAACTTAGAAGCATCCTCCTCACTACTTGTATATGAAATGTTCTTTCTGCCTCTGAAATAGGGAAAGTGGTATGGTGCTTAAAAAAGAAGTAGAAATCAGGGTTCTGATTTTGCTAAGACATTCTCAAAACATATTTCTATATGTCGTGTATATTTTCGTTACTATAGTAAAGGAATTAAAGGCAAGTCCAAAATAAACTTTTCGTTTATCAAGAAAATGTCAAGTTTCCATAGTGAAATCCCTGAGAACAGAACGTATTCACTGTTGAGGTTGCACAGGATCGGTATCCAACTCACGATGTTGCTCCTTCCTATGTTTTGAGATTTTTTCTTTTTATTTATCATTTTCATAATGGTTTTTCCTGTAGACTAGCTAGAAGTAGATAAGCATGTGAAAGAGTTGAATAATGTCTTTGCAAAGTACTCTTTTTATCAGTGGACCTAGTGCAGAATTAGTTTTCATGTTAAGAACAGCAGAGCGCTAGAGCAGGTGATGGCGCTCGTCCTTGTTGTGAGATTTGTCATTCTCTTTAAAAGCAGCAGAGCATTTCCAGTTTTGGCCTCCTCCAGGCAACAAATTTCTTGCTCTGCCTTCTCATTCTCAGGGCCCATCCATTACCAAGTAATTTTTTCATTTATTGCATTCTGAGGCAGTATCAATTTTTCTTTGCATAAAAGCCTGTATTCTGCTGGTGGCAGATTCTGCATGACCTTATAAGTTCCTGACTCCCACTGGCTACACACTTAAAATAACTTTTTTTGAGAAGCTACATCTTCCTGAAGGCCACAAGTACAATTTACATGAATTTTTTGGCCCTGATTACTGTATTGAGATTCCTTACCTATTTATCACTTCTTTTTGGACTGATTATTTTCAGAGGAGCATCCATAAAATGCCAAGTGGGATGGAAGTTGGCAAAGACAACTGGGGCTGTGTTGGAACTTGTGCTAAGCTGTTCAGCATGAGGTGTCACAGAAATAGATTATGCAGCTTTTGGGGGGGGGGCCTAAGCCAAAGAATTGTATGATGGATTGCTGGCTCCTCAGGAATCAAATTACTGATACATGCAGAGCCTTGCTAGTGTTCTTGTCACTCATGTTGTCAACTGGAGGAAAAATACTTGTGTAGTCCTTTGATGGAAAGCCTACAGGGATTGCTGTTCCAATTGTTACTTGGGAAGGTAACTAAGAGGCAGAACAAGTTTTCATGAAAGTGGTACGAGGATATGGAAGAAAGAATTTTCATGTGATGTGAGGATACTTGAGCACATGCTCTCTGTGATTAAATCATTCATTTCTTTGTTTGCCTGCCTTCCTTCTTGGGTCGTCTTTTTTTCTCTCCTACTACCCAGTCTTCCTTGAATTCAAAACTGGTAAAGTTGTGATACGCGTCTTCATGAAAAATGGTAGGTGATACGTTTGTGTCTCCACCTGCACTGGAGTCTGCCTTCAGTTCTCTGCAGATACCAAACTGCATTAGGTCCCAGGAGCCCAATACATCCTTAGACTAAACAAAAATTTAGCTGGTTTTAAAATGAAATTTGAGAGACTGTCAAAGATGTTAATTAGTAAGCTGATTTTCACCAAACTGGGAGTGATACTGCCTGCACAGCTCTTCTACCACAACACCTTGCAAGACTGAAACCTGTAATGCCTTACTGACCCAAGAATTCAAACTTGCTTGAGGGCCATAGGAAAGAATATAGAAGGTGGTCTTAGTGAGCCTTGTGGATGGGAGCACCTTACCTGGGCATAGGATGAAGAGTTTTCTTTGTATTCTGTTAAAAGGATTCACAAGAGAATCAACTGACACTTTATAGTTTGCTGATCAATTAGGTCTTTTAGCTTACCAGGTGTCATGGTTTGAGCCTGGCACAGAGCCAGTGCCCCGATGAAAATGCCCTCACCCTGGTGTCTGCTGTGAGATGTGACCAGGAATAAGCAAAACAGGCTCCAACTTAAACATAAAGAACACTTTATTACCTAAACTACAGGAAAATAGGGAAAAACTATAAGGAAAAGAAAAAAAATTGAAAACCTTACAAAAAACCACTTTCCTCCTCCCCACTACCTGACTTTCCCAATCTGATACATTCTCCCAAATCACCAACTGCCCAGCCTGGCACCACACTTTAGTATACTCAAACTTCAGTTCATGAAGAGGAGAGGAGTCCTTCTTGTTCCATAGGCTTCCCCTGGAAACACACTGAAACCTCGTGTGCTTCCCTGTCACTTCGGCACCGCCCGGAAAAAAGTCCTTTTGCCGCTTGTGACATCTTCCTTCCATGCCCAGTGCTCTCACCACTGCGCATGGCCAGAGCTGCTTTTAGGGTTGTCTTTCAAGGATGCCTTGTCTCACTCCAAAAAGGCACAGTCTCTGCTTTGGGACATCTGTCCCCCCCCATAT
Organism: Zonotrichia albicollis; assembly: GCF_047830755.1. NCBI lineage: Eukaryota > Metazoa > Chordata > Aves > Passeriformes > Passerellidae > Zonotrichia > Zonotrichia albicollis. The sequence goes on along the minus strand of NC_133821.1, from coordinate 76,351,120 downwards.
TTTTCCAACCCCCTGGGGCCGGGGGGTCCTCACGATGAACCCTCCTGGTTCTGAGCCACTGCTTCCCCCTAAGTGCAGTCTCTGTGTCACAGGAACAAACGGAGTCCATGGCCACAAGAAAAGTCCAGCCAAAAGGCCACTCCAAATCATCTCTCCCCATTCAATCATCTCCACGTTCTTCGGGCCAGGTCCTTGTCTCATCTCATCTCTTATCTCCCTTCTTATTCAGCTTTGAGGAGGATTAGCATTTTTGCAAGGCCCCAGTCATGAAAGAAAGGGGTTAAAACTTTCAGTCTCTGTCCCGGAGCTGCGGCACTCCCACACACGCTGCCGCTCCGGCCGGGCACTCTTCTCCCCCCCTTCTCCTCCTGGGCCGGCTGCTATCACATTCGGTGTCGCCGGCTCTCTCTCTCCCTCCTGGGGGGGGGATGGCTGCCCGAGGGCTGACTCCCTGGGATCTTCCACCCTTCCATCCTCGAGGGCCTCCTCACCTCCCATCTCTGTCCAGGCCCAGGGCCTACCATGTGGCTGCCCCTCCCCCGCCCAGCAGCAGCGGCTGGACGGGGGGGGGAGATCTGACCTCTTCGCCTCGATGTCCCAAGAGAGCCTGCCAGGGGCAGAGCTCTGCTTTTTAACCCCTGTGTATTCTCAGAGGTGTGTCCAAACCCCACTGGCTACACCAGGTGCCAGTATCAAACTCTCGAACATCCATTGGTTTGACCACAGCATCCCAGAATTCCCACTTCTTCCTGGTCAAACCACCACATTAGGTTTTGACTACTGGCACATTCCACATGCCTTTGTGCCATAGATTTCTGCCCACTATGCAAGGTGATGCCTGCCTTATAATGCTTTAGAGTAGTTTCCTCAGAGCTCCTTGGGCTCTCATGTTAGCATCTCAAGTGACTCATGTTTACTGTACAGTTCAAAAGCAGATTTTTGGGTCCCTCTTGCAAAGAGCAGTGACACTGGATAAGTTGAATGCTGTCCTTTCATTATGTCCTTGAATGCTCCTGTATTCAGTGGTCCAAAAATTGCTAAAATTAGACATATATGTTTATTCTACACGTGGTTTATCTTGGCTGCAGTAGACTAAATCTCTCTATCTTGTGTTTTTAGAGGGTGGGGCTGTAAAAGACTGATGAAATTCTTGAATGTTGTGTCTTTCTTTTTTCCCCCTTTTCACCTATATTCTGTGCTTTCATTTTTAAGTCTTGCTCTTTGTCTTGGCTCAATGAAGCTCACTTCTGCAGCCAACCTTGTACACTGCAGAAAGCAGGAGGAGGTGTGCAGTGGTCATCTCAGGAAGTAGATCCAGAATCCTCCTCATACACCACATTTGGAGCATAGCTAGCTGTTTGTGTGCTGTTTTCTGCCTTCTCATTCCCTTTTCTACGTCTGCTGGCAGGGGCTATTAAGCAACTGCTTTGCTAAAGATTTGAATTACTGGCCATGAAAAGTTGCATTTAAGTAGGTGTGATGTTTGTTGATCTGTAGCAATAACCTGTTTTCCTTAACAGGTTTTCTGATGTAGTAATTCCTTTTAAACTAGGTTTTCTTTGCTAAATTTACCCTGTGCTATTTGCACTGCTGCATGTGCAGGACAGGGGCTGCTCTGCTTGCTGCCGACAGGAATGCAGTAATTACAGACAGCAGAGGATGAAAAGGGCTCTTTATCAGCTAACCTGGCTGCCCTAAACACTGTGCACCAGCAGCATTTTATTGGCAGATTAAATGTCAGGCACCTGGCTTTAGAACTGACTCCTGCTGTGTTTTGATGAATACTGGTACTTTCCCAGCTCAAAATAAAAGAGTGCCAGGAGTATGCTAGTGCTTTAAAACCTAATATTTGAAACAGGCTGCAGTATCATGAGACTCCTGTCATCTCTCCTGTATAGCCCACCTGAAAGGATTCCTGCCTTGGAACAGATTCTTAACATGTACAAGAAATTAGCTTGAACACTACAAAAAACAAAGCCATGTGTTCTCTGCACAGAACAAGAACATTTGCAGTAAAAACAAGTTATGAGAATAAGCAACTTTACCTGTCTCTTGAACACAACATCTTTATAGTAATTTTCATATCAGCAGTGGCAGAGGAGGTTTTCAAAGTATAGTCTTCTGAGATGTTAGCATAGGCCATAGAGGATAAATCCAAGTTGTAGGATGGAGATTCTAATTTTTATTTTTTTCATGTTCCAGATAATACCATTCAAATCCATCAGGAAATTTGTTTCTCTCTTCATAGGAGAGATGTTCTGATGGTTGATGTGCACTCTTGCCCCAAAACCCCTTCTTTTCTCCACTCCTGCCCGCTGACAAGTGTTTCTCCAGTGCAGACAAATAATTACATGCTTGTGCAGTTTCTGGTACTCAGATGAGAACGTAAATCACAAGGTTCACTGTAGTTCCACGCTTGATGTTATAACTTTTATCAGTCTGCAGTGCAGATGCTGTAATTGCAAAGAGAAAATTACATCACTTTTCCAGGTGCTGCCTTGGAAATAAATGTACATCCTCAACTTGCTCATACTGTATTTCCATTAGATTGATTAGGAGAACAACAAGGAGAGGGTATAATGCCCCAGTGACCTTTTCACTCTCCTCACCAGTGCCATTTTTTTGACAGTTCAGGTCAATATCTGCTCTGTGCCTTGCTTTGTTGTGGATGTGTAGTGAGGTTTTATTCCCTTATAGCCAGGCAGTATAGAAAGGAGGGTTTTCCAGGGTAGGCAGGCATTTAAACAGGCTTGTAAGCATAGCCTGTGCCCCTGTTACTGATACAGATACTTTACACTTGCTGTGTAAATTGTAGGCTCAAATCAGCCCAGCTGAACACCTTGTCACCAGTTCTTCCCAGGTCTGTATAGCTGCTATGGCACCACTTTACACCTGTAGCTTACTAATGGTCCAGAGTGGTGGATAAAAATGTGTCTGAAAAGCTAGGCTTGTCAAAATGAGACTTTTCAGTCATCTTAAGATTTTGATGAGGAAGATATTAGGTATGTTTTTCTAATGGAATGAATATATCTCTTCATTGCTTGAATTCAATAAACCTGGGGCAAATATATACTCTTTGGCACACAGAGATTGAGGTTTGGGGTTTTTTGGTTAGTTGAGGTTTTTTGTTTTTTTTGTTTTGTTTTGTGGTGTTTGTTTTTTGGGTTTTTTTTGTTTGTTTGTTTGGGTTTTTTTTGTTCTTTTGGAAGGTTTTAAAGGAGTTTGAGTGCAGCAATTTGAAATGCTCTGAAGCAGCTAATTATTTTAGAGACCATTATCCAGTGGATTCATAGGCCTATTTTTTCCCAGTGATTGCATCATTAATGTCTGCAGGCTATTAGCAGATTATGGGGTCCAGTTAATAAATGCATTTATAGACACCTGACAGTGTAAATGTGCATTTGTTTGTCATTTGGTTTTACAGAGCTCTTGCTTGTTTAGTTGTACACATCACACTGCTAAAATCAGTCAGATATTGCACAGGCCTAATGAAGAACAATGTTAACAAACTTGCTCTGGCACATCTCTTAGAGTCAGCATTTTACTTTGGGGTCTTAAAATAGAACAAGTGAAAGAAGAATAAATTTGACCATCTTTAAAAGTCATGAATATAAAATAAATGAGAAATTTTAATAAACCGTATTAATTAGTTAGTTGTTTTTGCATAGCCTCTATAGCTTCCATCTGTGAATGTGCCCTGAAAGAATAATGTTTGTCTGTTGATTTAGATTCTTTGGGATTTTTGGAATAGAAGAATTATTAACTTGGTAACCTTAGGAAGAGCTGCTTTCAGAAATATTTTTTGCTGCAACCTTATAATAGTCTTTGAATGATTTTCTATCTGCCAGTCTCTAATGGCTGCAGAAATACTGTGTGACAGGTATGTCAGGTGAGGGATCTCTTACAGCTGCTCAGTGCATTGGGGCACATTGTGGATTGGTGCAATATCGCACTGTTCATCATAATTGTCACTGGTATTACCTGGTGGTGTCAGTTTGAAGGTGGTTTTGTCAGCCAGGCTGTAACTTCTGACCAAGTGGGCTGAAGATTTCCCATCTGATTGCCTCTGTCAGTGGGAGCTTAATCTGGGTTTAAGAGGGAGATCATATCTGCTTGCTTGACTTCTACAAAAGCCATTCAGCTATATATTATAACAGATTTAGAAAAAATATATTTTAAAGTTATGAAAATGTCTTGTAATTCTAGGATCTGGACCAGAGAATTGAAACATGCCAAGGTTGTCATACACACAAATTTTAAAAAATAGTACGCTATGAGTAATATTTTTTTTGTGAGTTAGCTTACTCAACTGGAAACAAAAATATTTCAGGTCAGCTGCAAAATTATATTTTGTTTCCTTACCAGACTAGAAAATAAAATGTTTTTGGATAAATGTTTAGCTTAACTTGCCATGCTTTACCTGTATTTTTTTTTAATGTCAAAAAGAATAGCGGCTTTTTTTTGTTTTTGTTTTTGCAGATGCCTTTAAGTTTCTTGACAAGCTCTTACAAACTTAGCAAGTATTAATTGCCCAGACAGGTTTACCGCGTTGCCTTCTGCAGGCAGGGCTGAGCAGATGCCATGGTGTGGTGTCTGGTGGGCTCAGTTGTGACTGACAAGCAGCTCTTCTTTCTGTAGATCCCCAACTCATCAATACCCACAGCTTATTTTTAGAAGCTTCTGAAAATAGCAACCAATTTTCTGCCAATATTTTGATAAGACACTAAAGTTTCCATGATCTGTGTGGCAGCACCACTGCCCAAAGACTCCTGCATGTGTGGCTTGTACTCCTTGCTCAGTTCTAAAGGAAAGTACATTATGAAACATGACAGCAACAACTCCTGTATCTCTCTGGACCACACAGAGCAGCAGCACCCCAGCTGTCCCCGAGGGCCTGGCACAGCACAGTGCAGTCAGCCACAGGCAGGTGCCTGCCCACGCTCTGTTTCCAGTGCTCTAGCTCCTGATTTGGGTGCTCTGTCAGGACCAGCCTTGGTTTCTGCACTGTAGCCGTAAGTATTGATGTACTGTTTGCTGCAGATACACAGGGCAGCAGCAGCCTGGCCTCTGTGCTGGATTTGGCAAAATACACTTTGGGGAACATTCCTGCTGACTAATGAAATTGTGTTATTTGCAATTAAAACAATGTGTGTTGGAGCACACTGTGTTTCTATTTTTTATAGGCACTGAAGGTGATCTAGGTTATCATAAACCAATGTGCGCTGTCTCACTATCTGGCAAACTGATTAAACTGAAAAAGAAAATACTGCTATCTAGCAGCTGGAAAATCATGATAAGATGGGGTCAAAATATCATGACTTCTGCAAAGACAGCCTGTGCTTTGATAGTTAATCTTCTTGAATTGTTTTAATGTAGCAATAGAAGAGCAAATAAAGGTAAATGGTGGGTACAGTTTATGAAAATAAGAAAAGGTCAATGAAGCATAGACCTATTATAGCAGAGAGCAGAACAGAAAGGGGTGAAGGCAATTAGACCAGCAGTATAAGACTGTAATATCTTTGATGCAGAACAACAACTACCTTGCCTAAAATGTAAGACTTCCAGCTTCTTCCTTGTCCATAGAAATTATTGCAATTATTAATAATGGTTGTAGTTTAAAAAAAAAAGTAAAATAATTTAAAGAGGAAGTCTGTAAAGAAAAATTCTGTGCAATTTTGAATAAAAGTATTGAGGTGTTTAGGGTAAAATTTGCTTTAATGTTTTTAAAAAGTTGAATGGAAATATTTTGCATACTGTGACTAGCTTTCGTAATCTATACCCATGATATAATAAAAATATACAGAATATGTGTATATACAGAAAGATGCCTGTGTTTGAACTAAATTTTGAATCTGTGAATTTGTCCAAGAATGGGATTTAGAAGTTCTTGGTCCGTTATTATAAGCAATTTGTGTTGTGAACTTGACTTCTCTCTCTTTACTCTGAAAGGTAACATACCATAGCCACCAAAAAAGGAAATTTTCATTTTAAAAGCCTTTGAAAAGTACAAAGCTGCTGTTTTTTGGTTGTTTTCTCTTAGTCTGATTAATTCATTTAACTCTATCTTGGCTGCTCTGTGCTTTTGCTGATGAGAAGTGTGAGAGCCAAGGAGGAGTCTCTGCAGCCAGTCTTCAGGAAGACAGTCCTGTGGTGTCTGCTTGGATGAAGAGGTGCTCAACCCAGAAAGTCATGCTGATGAGCATGAGATGAAAGCTCATGGCAGACAACTTTGCTGTGTTTTCCCTTTGTGATAGCACAAATTTGATTTGGAGTCAGGCATGCCTTCCAGAAGGGTACGCAGCTTTGCCCTGAAGAGAGAGCCGTCGGAAAATGTGGCATCGTCCTCAGCTGTTTGGAATCCCTCAGCAGCTAGGATCATTTTATCTGGCTTTTCTCCCTATTTTTTTGACTTAATTAAAGAATGCTTTGCCAGGGAATAGTCTCTTTTTATAAGAGCATTTATAGAGCATAATCAGGGGGTTTTTTTATACTAAACCAATTACGCTTTCACAATGAGGAGTTTTCCAAGATCTTTAGCCTTTTTACTGGCTTTGTATTAGAAGCCTTTTCTGCACTTTCTGAGTCTTTGGAGAAGGGGTCAAGGGAATGCATCAAGGGAAACTTGGCCAGCAAGTCGAGGGAGGTGATTCTGCCCCTCTCTTCTGCTCTTGTGGGAACCCACACCCACGTGGATTACTGAAACCAGCTCTGGGGCCCCCAGCAAAAAGAAGGATGTGGAGCTATGCAGTGAGTCCAGAGGAGAGTCATGATGATAAGAGCACTGGAACACCTCTCCAGTGGAAAAAATCTAAAAGAGCTGGCGTTGTTTAGCCTGGAAAAGAGAAGGCTCTGTTGGGGGGGACTTGTGACAAGGGGTATTGGCTTTAGACTGAAAGAAGATAGGTTTAGGTTAGATACTAAAAAGGAATTATTGACTGTGAGGGTGGTGAGGCACTGGAACAGGTTGCCCAGAGGAGCTGTGGGTGTCCCGTCCCTTGGGAGTGTCCAAGGCCAGGTTGGATGGGGCTTTGAGCAGCCTTGTCTAGTGAAAAGTGTCCCTGCCCACAACACAGGGTTAGGAATAGATGACCTTTAAGGTCCCTTCCAATCCAAACGATTCTGTGATTGTAAGATATGTAGCACAAGGATGCGCAGCATTCCTCTGACAAAAACATCATCACCTTTTCATCCCATGCTTAGCCCTGGCTCTGGCTTCTCTCTTATCTCCTGTTTGTTTGGGATCTTCTTTTAAATTTATTTAGCACTTGAGCGACTTGGGTAGCTACTATTTCTGCATTTCTACCTGCCAAATACTTATTTTATCCCAGATCCACAAATTAAAAGATTATATTATTATAATTCTGGATTAGATTTGGAGAGGATTATTACTTTATGTAAGTGTATGCATGCAAAATCACTGGATTACAGCATATTTTATTAAATAGACTATACCTTTGCAAAGGTTATCAGTTCAGCTCTTCACATGATAAATGTTATTTCAACGCACCAAAAACTCTAAGTGTGAAATGACTTTGCTACAGCTCTAAAGCTGCTATCTAAAACCTTTAAGATCATGTTCTTTCTACAGCTCAGCTAAATTACAAGTTACAAAGCTAAACTCTAATCCAAAGCCATACTTCAGTGTGTAAATAACTAAGATTGTCCAGTGGAACTTTGTGGTGGTAGTGTATTACGACTTATCCTTCTAAAGGAAGATATGTTTATCATATTGTCAGAGATTTAGATATTTTGTAGACTCAGAGAAAAAGATTTTCAAATAGTCTGGGATTCCCCTTCCCCCCATCCTTGCTGTCAACTTTTGTCAAATGCTTTGTATTTTGTAAATCTCTTTACTAGGTTTGACTGACATCCTAGTACTGAGACAGTTTTTCCTCTCAGCTGCAGCATCATGGTGTAAATCATCTCAGGATTGCTGCTGTGAGGAAGTAGCCTGGTTGTGTCTTGTTTGATCCCTTCAGGGTGAAGCAGAAATCTGCCCCCAGCTCCTTGGGACTGATGCGTGGAGTTGATTCATTTTCATCTGCAGTGAAGACTCTTACCCTCTTTCTCATTTTCTAGAACTAGCAGCAAGTGAAATGAGGTTTTGGCTTTTACTCAGAAATAGTTTGGTACAAATGTGATATACAGGTGTGTTATGCTCTGCTTTCCCTTTTGGTTTGCCTGCCTGCCACCACTTGAGAATTTGTGTGCAGTCATTGGAGGCAGCATGATGATGGACTCCCCAGTGAACAAAGCCATTTCTGCTAAGATTTCACTCTAAAGAACATTTTAAAATGTGACAAATTTAGTTGGATGGTTTGTCATTTGGGATGGTTATTCCCTCAGAAGTACAGTCTTGCTGTAGAAGCATGGAGGTCGTGTGATTGCTGCTGCAATCAAGGGTTACAGTTTTGTTTTACAAATTAAATCGTTTGCCCAGATCAGCTGTGGATGGCCCATTCCTAGAAGTGCTCAAACCCAGGTTGGGTGGGGCTTTGAGCCACTTTTTTTTGGGTGTAATACAAGCTATCCCTGCCCATGGTAGGGCGATTGGAACTAGATGATTGCTAAAGGCTTTTTCAACCCAAATCACTCTATGAAATTTGGAAAAGAATTTGCTCAAATGCGCTCAGTTAAAACCTCATTGCTGATTTAAAATTGCTGTGTTCTGGCTGAGGGTTGTATTTGATCACAATAATATTTGGTTCATTATCATCTAATCTGCAGCTTGCAAACTGGCTGTTTTCCTGTGGCAGTGATGTATGGTCCATGGCACGCAACTGAAGTTAACATTTATATAGAGCTTAGTGATTTAAGTACAGTTAATCTCTCTATTAATGCTGATTAATACTCTGCATGATCACGTTTTCATTTGCAGTTGACAGAGAGATAGCATTTGGTTGATTCAGTGGTGAAAGCAAGAATGTGTCTTTTTACCCTAATTGCAACAATTTCTAACAGTTACTATTGTAGTTTATAATTCATAACAAAAAGAAATAATGGAGAATAAAGCTATGTACCACATTTTAAACAATTACCATGTATCTCATTATTACCTTAATAGCTGAAACTCTCTTCTGCAGCTTGATAATATCACTGAAAAGCAAGCCTGGGTGCCTTACTCTGCTTTGGCCAATGTCTTTGTATGTAAACAGAACAGCACCAGATCTTCAAGTCTTTGCTCTGTCCTCACCAGATTGTGATGAGCTTGGGATTTCTCCAGGGCCTCTACAGTGCAGGATGTCCATTCAAAGTTGGCCTGGCACAACTGTTTCTGCTTGAAGAGGGTTCCCCCTCCCTGCCTTCACCCTGTATCAAGAAGTGGCGTGCAGTCCTTCGGCAAAGTTGCCAACTCAATTAAGAAATGCTGTCAGTCTTGTCTTTCTTTTTGAAAAGACAAATTGGTACTTATACGTCTGGGAGCAAAACCAATAAAACATGTTACTGAATGTTAAATTTTCCATCTGAAGATTTATTAAGTGTTCAGAAGCATTTTGCTTCAGTTCTGAATATTAACAGGATAATTGCATTTCTGGAGTTATCAGCATTTGAGGTACAAATCACCAAGTGTTTTAATTCAGGCCAGGTAATTGTGTTGCTTTGATTGATTGCATATTAAAGGCAAAAGAGTATTTTTTTAATCCAGGCTGAACATTTTAGTCAGTTTGCTCTTGATTAAAAGTGCCTTGTGGTGTCGTATTATCAGAAAGAGGTTCTTTCACTATATTCTTGGCTAATAAGATACCACAAAGTAACAACTATACAACATTTTTCCTGTTTCTCTCTGCGTGAAAGGTATTGTGAAAATTCCATGTCCTCCTAAAATGGCTGAAAGGGAAAGCTAGGCATTTTACATATACATGAGAGAACCCCACTGCTGTGCAGTAACTGGTGAGAGTGCCAGGCTGTGCCAGTGGAAGGTGTTGCTTCCTCTGGATTCACTGAGTATTGTTTTCTGCACAAGTTTTCTCCATTTTGAATTACCTGGATGTGTGCACTTCCTTTCCCAGCTGCCATGCGATGTAGAGTTATTATTAGATGCTGGATTTGGATGGGTTGGGAGCAAGGAGCAGGAGGGTTCTGTATCATGTCCTTAAATGGAGTCAGAGCATCCCAAATCCTGCTGCTGGTGTGGGAAGGGGCAGGTGCTAATCTCATTTGCAGAACTTGAGGCCTCAGTGTTTCACATTATGGGCAGTTGTTAAATTGAGGTGGGATTGTGGGATTGTAGAGGGTCTGTGGGATTACAGTGAAGGTGAGAGTGGTTGTGATGGACACAGAACAGACAGAATGAGTGATCAAGCCCAGCTGGAGTCACACTCAGCAGTGTGTTGGAGAAGATGAGAGGACAGCTGAGTGAAAAACCACTATGTGAAAAATTCCACTTTTGGGAAAAAGGAGCAGTGTGAACAAACGCTCATGTTAAACAAAAGCCCAACCCAACCAACCAACCAAAATGTAAAGAGAGAAAGCAGGCACTCTTGGGGAGCTGCTGATGGCCCTGGCAGAGATGGAATGACTGAACCCCTCTGCTATGTAAATAATAAGTTGTGCTGTTGTAAGTGGTACAGTCAATGTGTCAGGCAGACATGGAAAGTTTTCCTGAGCAGGCAGTTGGCAGAGATGGAAATTGAGCAATGAATTTCAGTGGCCATTCATGTGGTGTTTTCAAATTACACTTTTTGGCCAATGATCTGTGTGTGACTCCTATTTCCGACTTCAACAGAATCATCTTTCAGAAACATTTTCATACCAGTATCGATGCAGAGTGGAGGTGATGGTGGTGCTCCAACTGCACTGTTGTGGTTCAAGTGACAGCCCCACAACTGTAGAAGAGATAAAAGCAACTGGCAGGCTCAGCTGGCCAGTGACAGTAGCCTTTGGGCTTTGAACATGGTGTTGAGCAGCAGAAAGCAAGCAGTGTTACGTGGAAGAAAGGTGCAAGCAAAACATGGCCCAAGATCTCATGAGAGACCTCAGCCCAGAGTCTGACAGCCTTTCTGTCAAAAGCTACAGAGAAAAGATTTCATGTCTCTGCCTCAGCTTGTCCAGATGCAGAATGGAGATGTGAAAAATATTTTGTGCAATAACGTGGAGTGTGAGAAGTCGTCTTGTGGAGAAGAGCTCCATGCTGATGTTTGTTCTTGGCAAGGACCTTTTGAAATTTGAGATGGTAACAACAAATGTTCACCTGGATACTTCTCTGCAATGTGGATATGTGTGGTAGACTTCTTAAAAATAATATTAAATATTACTTTGGTTATAAACATGTTCCTCTTCTGCAGTGAGCTTTACCTACTAACCAAGATTTCAGTGTTCAGAGGAGATTAAATAGACTATATAAATATTCAAGAAGTTGGATATTTCATGTCTTCCTGTTGCTGGAGTTCATTTTTATTTCTTACAGATGGGTATAGCAACAATGAGGTAATTACATTTTCTGGTGATTAACATTGACCTGGTGTAACGTATAAGAGCCAGAGCCTCCAAGAGCACCGTCTTCCAAAGTTACCTTATCACATGGCCCATTGGCAGAGGAAAATGAAATAATTTAATTCTCTATGATTAGCATTTAAAGCTGTCTACCCAGAAACCAATAAGGAGGTTCACAGTTCATCCTGTATTATTTCACATAAGCCTTTAACAATATTATTTGAAGGCGGTCTAGTTCAGGGAGGTAGTAATTCAATCTGTCCTCCTCCTCTGAATTCCTGGTTTGAAGCAGTAATGAGCAACGAAGGTTGTTGTTAGGCAGCTGCTATAGGTCTGGGGGTGAGCAAGTAGGTGACAGCGGCCTGGTTGCTCCAGGACAGCTGTATGTGTGACAGAAAGTGTCATCCTGGCTGGTGCTGAGCTGCCACCTGGGCTGGCAGGAGCAGCATTCACCCTGGCTGGCCTCATGCCTCCACCTGGCATCGAATGGTGCTGGGAGAAGGTGTGGGAAAGGCTGCTTTCCTCCCACTTCCCTTGTCCAGGCTGCAGCTTAACACAACTCTGGCTCTCTGAATTGCAAATTTGGCTTCTTCAGAGCTGATTAATTCAGTTAGGAAAGCCAACACCCCCCATCCCACCCCCTGTCGCAACTTTAAAGGACCTGCCAGTTGGGCACGCTGCAAAAGCCATTTACAGTTGGAATAAAGCAGGACCTGGGGTGGCAGTGCCAGGCCCAGCTCCTTTCTGAAAGGAAAGGCTGCTGTAGTGTGGGTGCCTGTCTGTACTCTTTTGTGCATTAACATACGTGCCAACTGGGCAAGTGTGGGCAAAGGCAGAGTCTGGCTTAATGGCACACAAAGCAAATGTCAGCTAAATAGGTTTTCTTTATCTTAATAAGTGATGAGATGTTGGCTACGGTACAGCCATGCTGGATGGTGGTGCAGTGGCTTCCAGCTCTGCTTCTGCCATCCATCCCAGCTGGTTGCTGAGGTGGCACTGCCTGCCTGGGCATCCCCCTCAGGGGCAGGTTAGTGCTGCCACCTGGATATCCCGTTAGAAACACTCGGGGTGCACTCGGCAAAATTTTCTCCTGAAAGCCTCGTTCCACAATTTTCTGCCAAGCTTACTGCCTGACTCAAATGGCACCCTGATTTTTAAATGTTTAAATGTACCAACAAACAGAAAAAAACCCAAGGTCAAATCATACTTTAATGCTGTTAGGATTTCTCACTCCCCCAAAAAAATACCATGAGCAGAGCTGTTAGTCAAGGTATTAATGAACATTTTAAAGGATTAATGGAAAATCCTATATTCTTTTAAATGTATTTTTAAAATTTTCACAGCCCTTCAAAAAAGCAGGGAAATAAAACAAGCTGCTTCTGCTCATTACTTTTTGCAGGGCGAGAGGTTTCTAGCCCTTTGGACCAGCTCTTGCTTTCCTTTCACTTCCCACCCAGTAGAGGGGAAACGGGATGTTTCATGTGTAGCACAGATGGGGACTCGGCATATGGGTCACGCCAGCGAGAATTAGGCGGGGAGTGAAGCGTGAAGACATGTTGCCCCTGACACCTTGGTGGGAGCTGCTGTGTGGGATGGTTTCTTTCTCTGCCCTGATGGATTGGCAGCAGTGCATGTTACAAAGCCTTTCTCTGATTTTCCCTGCCTAGAGGAGAAGGGTTTTCCCACTTCAACAGCCCCAGTGCCTTTTCATAATCTCGTATGCCTGCCCAAACCCACAATTTCAGTAGCTCAGTGTATTATTTTTGTATGGTCTGTAAGTATCTTAAATAGCCAATGTTCAGAATGTGCCATTTGTCTTTGTAATAGTGCTTTCCTTTTTAATCATGTTCCTTCTTTGCTGTTTTTCTGCCAGCCCTTGGCAATGTTTCATTTCAGCTCCAAGTGAAAGAACATCCTCTTACAATATTCTGTAATCCTCAGCTATTGTTTGATCAGTTTTAATTCAATTTCACTGCAATGAAAATATAATGGGAGGATGAACGTGCAATTCAGGAAAGTTGCTGTCAACATTACCTGCAACCAAATTTTGAGACAGCAATGGAGATCTAAGCCTAGCAGTTCTTTGGTCTCATGGTCTGCAGCTCTCTTATTTATCTGCTCAAGTATGAGTCACATTTTTCAAAAATTGTCCAAAGTAATGTCTAAAGTTTTGAGTAGGTGCCTTTTGGGATGTTTATATGAAATGCCTTATGCGTGCCTCTCTGATAGGCTTGATTGCCTTTTATTCAATAGCAGTGTTCTTTATCCTCAAGCCTCTTTAGAAGCAGGCTTTGAAGACTCCATCAAAAAAGTTATCACTTGTTCGGTGTGCTTTCAGTGAAGATATAACTCAGAAATCTGTGATTATCAAGACTCCTCTGCTATTTTTTTCCTCTTTTTTAGCCTTGTGTAGGAAAGAAAGAAAGAAAGGGGGGGGGAAAAAAGCCTCCTTCTCCCCCAGACTGCAGATATTCTACCTTGTCTGGGTCCTCTGATATTCAGCAGCATTGTCGTGACTGCTCTGTCTCTGATCTACATGTCCTCCATCCAGCTTCAGCCTGTCTCTTGCTCTGTCGGGATTCAAAGGCAATTTCTCACTTTTCACAAGAATTATTTTTGGAGCTTTGAAAATACTCCATCCGTAACACGGTGTTCCTACGCGGGCTGCCTGCCTCGGGAGGATGATTTGGGGGAGGAAAGCGAGGCTACAACCTCCCCAGCACAGCTGATACAATGCTGCCTTTGTATCTGGCCCCTATTCATGCATGACTGCGGCATAAAAGAGCAGCCCCAAACTAGTCCCACTCTTGGGTCTGGTCCAAGACCTGCTTGGAGGTGAGAAAGGGGTGCCTAAGGGAAGGATTCTTTACAAATAACCTGCACTCTGCCTCCATTTCATGAGCAGCTGAAAGCTCTTGCTGGAAGATACAGAAGTTAATGTTTGGAGCTGATGATGCTTGTTACTTAAGCCTGATAGTAGCTCCTGAGTAGGAGTGCCTCCATGAATGGTGGCAGGGCATGTTCTTTTCTCATCTTTCTTTGTTTTCTTTAATCTTTAAATAGCTTCAGACAAAGAAGTAAAGATTAGGTCAGATGTCCAAGAAAGGTGTATTTTCTTGTGAATCCACCAGTGGTCAGTATGCCTTCCTGAGAAAGCAACCCTGTTCATGCTGGCCTGAAAGCCACACAGGCTTGGCAATCTGCTGCCTCCAATCTGAGTAACAGTGGAACCTATCTTGGTGACCACTAGACCTAGAAACATCCCACCATTCATCTTGGCTGGTCACAGCAAAAAGCCAAGTTCAAGGATTTACTTGTATGGTTTCCTCTTCCCATAATGTGCTGAGTTTCTTTGTTGAGCCGTCAGTTGCTTTGATTCCACAAATAGAAATTAATCATCTTTCTGTGCAAAAGGCAGATACAAGAATAGCACTGATCCATTTGAGTGGCATCTTTTGGTTCTTCCATGGTTTTTTTTTTTTTGGTTATATATGTGTGTGTCTGTACATATATGCACGTATGCAGCTCTAGCAGGATACTGTTGTTCTGAGCAAGATCATTGATTCTGAGATGTTCAGAGGTTGGGGTGAAAGAGAATGGAAATCAGCTTTCTAAAACAGAGGCCAGAAGAGATATGTGCCATTGGTGAGGTAGCAGTGATCAAAAACTAGTGTGAAAAAAGGGTAGGTTCCAGAAAAATGTTTGCAGTCTCTGCAAGAAGCATTGGTACTACACAAGCTGTTGCAGTGTGGATCCAGTTGACATTGTTTTTGGGAGTGGGGTATCCACAGGTCTTTTGGCAGCAGAATTGCCCAGTTCAGAGGGGCTGACAGTTAGGTCTTAGAATCCTCTCTGTAAAGCCATGATAATTCAGGGGGTATGAGCCAAAATGGGCTCTGTGTGCAACCAACTCACACTGACACTTTTGATTAATTTAGAGAAGGGCCTGCAAGTAAAATTTAGTATGAAATGAGATTACTTTCATGAATTATGCTTGACTCCAGCCAAAGAGTGCATGGATATAGATGCTTATCAGCCTTTAAGAAATGTCATAACACTGGAGGAATACAGGATCATAATATACAGTTAAAGATTGTGGCCCCAATTGCACTCCCTTGTCTAGGAAAACTACATAAGTATCCACTTAACTTTAGGCTTATATTCTTTTCACTTCAGAGGGATTTAATCATGTACTGGAATAATTTCCTGTACTAATACTCTCCAGATGCACAAAGGAGCAGAATCAAAATTTAAGACAAGCAGTTATTTGCTGTACATTGTTCATTAGTGTGGGTTGATTCCTGATAAATATTTTAACCTAAGTTCATTAATACTATTTCTGGGGCAAATGTATTGTTTGTACATGAATGTGCAAAGTCTTCAAACCCATCCCATACTTGTAAACTCAGAATGAAGTGCTGTCTCATCTACTCACCTGATCAGTTTGTGAACTGTCAACCAGCAGCTGTGAAAACATCTCCAGTTGCTCCATTGGCCAAGCATTGGTGAAGGGTGTTTGCATCTTAAAATTCAAAGAACACAACACACAGAAATTCTATTTATTTGTCACCAGTATGGTTTGTACGGGGTAAGGCTGATGTTAACAATGATTGAAGGGGAGTTTAGGTATGTGCCTGGAACTCACCTCTGCTCCAGCCTGACTGAAAGTTCCATCATCTGTGCATCACCTAGAATCACTAATGCACAGCAATCAGAGTTAATGAAGGGAAGCTGCTGATATCTTAGACATGCTGACAGCCCTTCTGTTTATTTTTTTTAGGGTAATGGAATGTGCAACGTGTGTTTTTCATTGGAGCTGTGTTTGTGTTTTCATGAACTGCCTTTTTTTTTTTTTTTTCCAACGAGCTAAGTTCTTTTGAATCATGAGCTTGTGCACTCTCAAAATTTGTTACAGGTTTCCTCAGGTTATTTTGTATTGGGTTTCCTCTTCCTAGGTTCACAAAAAATGGATCTTTCCACCCTGGTTTAGGAATAGGAATTGTTCATCTACAGCTACTGTCACTCATCTCCTTCCTGACAAAGCTGGTGTGGGTCTGCCAGCTCCTTCATTTTCCTGCTTGCTGTTTGTTCTTTGTTTTGGTGACTTATTTAGGGTGGATGGCACTTCCTTGCTTGTGTGCTTGCTGCTGGGGTGGCACCCACAACTGGGAGTCAATGGGACAGCCTCTCACCCAGCAGCTGAGGTTCACTTCTGGAGGTATGGACTCCTTCTGGGAGAAGAGCATTTGGGGGTTGCACAGAATAGCTTCTTAAATTCTCCTTTTACATCTTACTTGTTTCACAGTGGCATTTAAGAAGCCCTTCCTGACCCATTGTCTGACCCAGTGTTGTTCAACTGGATGCACAATTCTGACAAGCTGCATGAATCGCTCACATTGACGGTTAAAGCTGTGCCACTTAACCTTATGCTTCATCACCAGGAAAAACATAATTGTATTGGACATCTCCAGATGTTCTCACTTTAAAAAAATGGCATGTCTGTGTTGCTTTTACAACTCTCAACTGAGACTGCTGCAGTCTTTCCAGATACTGGAGTAGCTTGAAGCAAACTTCTCTGCCATGGGTTCTGATGGCTTTTTCTGCAGAGCCAAAAAAGCTTTGTTAGTCAGGAGGAGGAGAAGTCTTAGGACCCCATGAGTGCTTTCAGGCTCCATGGCTGCTACAATAGGTGTGAGTGCATGTTGGTAGAGCCACTGCTGTCATTATTGTCTAAGCTGCCAACAGGGAAGAACTTGATCATGAATTCTGGGATCTTGTCAGCCCTGTGGTGTTACCCTGAAAACTCCAGAGACTATCACAGCATCGGCCTCATCAAAGCCCAAAACACATAGCCTAAATCTTCCAGGATGTATTGTAGGATTAAATACCCCTGTGCAGCAGGTGTTAAACACCTTAGTCTGCCTGTTTCCTCCAACCAGCCATCTCTGAGGTTCTCTCTACAGTTCTAAAGGTCATACACAATACAGCGAGCAGTTATTTTGTTGTAAGAGGCAGATACTTATCATCAGCTGTGGCATCTGGCTTCTGCTTTCTCTGTTTATGTTTTGGGTTGTGGAAAGCACAGTCCACCAGCAGTCATCAGCTGCTGGGGCTGTTTTTTTCTGATGGAACTCCAAGGCTTTGCTAACAGGAAGCCTGGATTGTCAGAAAGTGAGAATTTTGGTTATGGGTTGTGGCAATCAGATGGGCCAGCAAGAAAATATTCCAGACTCTGAAAAGTCATTCCTGTACATTATTGGCTAAAATGGGTAACACATTTATAAGATACATATGAGTGTAAATCTTAAACATCCCTGAGAAGCTTGTATGATTTAAATGTCAGGTGACTACAGTAAATGAAATGTGAGGGAAAAATGTATAATCTTTTGTTGGGAAGACTAATTTGGCTTGAAATGAATGTTTTACTAATAGTTTTCATGTTCTAAATATATCCTCTGATTATTCTGTGTAAGAGCATATAAGTAACAGCATAAGGCTAGAATTAGCAGGAAATTTAAAACCAAAACATTTGGGAGTGCAGATGCTTAGATAATACCCATTAAGCAACTTGGTCTAATTATTCTTATATATACTATTCTTAGTGTTATGTGTTTCTATCACTTCACCAGCTCAATGCAACACTAGTAGGTTAATCTAAACAGAATATTAAATATTAAAGCTGCATTTTAGTGAACTTCTGTGTAAACATAGAGATTTCTTTATTACTACCTTGGAAGTCGCTAGAAATAATCCTTATTTAATCACAGTGAGTATCACAGTCTTGAGATTCAGGGAAACAACCATATGCAAAGGTGAGTAACTATCTGTCCTCAGAAAATTCTTCTCTGTTTGCTTCATGATTGACCCCATCAACTACTTTATATGGATGGGGATGTCCATGTGTGTCTATAGAAAGAGAAAGCACTTAAGCGGCAATCTTTAACTAGGTACTGAAGTTTTAAATTACTACATTTAGATATTATAAAGATAAATTCCACCCATGTAGGGAAGTCACAGTTAACTGATTATTGTCCACTTACTGTGTTCAAGAAGGAAATTGTGTTTCTCAGCTTGAAAAAAACTATTTTATACATTAAGTAGAGTTGAAGAGAGAGACTCTTGATTAAAAAAAGAAAACAAAAATTGGTATGAACCCTTTTAGATTTACCTTCTTGACAAAAGGGTCTGTTCATATGAGGATGGGGAAAGAATTTCTTGCAATTCTGATCTGTAACTTGAAAAAAGTTGATTACTGCAGCATGCACAATGTCTCTCTCCAATCATGTAAGTGAATATACATGTAAATATACATTTATACTGGTGAAACAAGAGGTTGCATATATCCATGCTCTGACATTAATAAATTGTAGAAGGCACTGGGATGTGGGTTCAAAATCTAGGTTGTATGCAACTAGAGGGTGCATATAACACAAATTGCAGAATACTTGTGTATTGTTTATATGCCTAATATATTCTGGTTTATGGGTAGTCCTAAAATTGTTCCCTGTATCATACACTACTCAGGTGCACAAATTTTTTTTTCTAATTTTTTTTTAAAGAATTTAAGATCCTCAAAATTGTCTTTGTTTACTTATGGGATCTATTATAGTTAAATTCCGTAAGTTTTTAAATGAAAAATTTATCAAAGAAAGCTGAATAAATAAAGAAGTAGGCTAAGAACTGGAGCTTCAGAAGTTGTTTCTGGTGATTTTACAAAAAACCCCACAGTTTAAAAAGCCACAGGGCAAACCAGCTCAATGCTGAGCTTCTCCAGAAAGTGAAAAACCTGACTTTCAACCATGAATTATAGCAATCTTAAAACATATACTACAAATGTTTCTAGTTTACCTTTGGGATCAGATTAAGCCAGACTACAAATATTTGCAGTCCATTACAAATGTTTGGGGAGAATTCTGACTTGTTTTTCTAAATAGCTTCAGTTAATTGGCAGTCAATTAACTTGAGATTTAAAAAAAAAAAAAACACCAAAGAGTGAACTGGCACAGTTCTACAGGAAAATTACTTCAGCATGAAAACATATGCAAATAAAAATCTCAGAGACATTATTTGCAGAAAAGGAAAACTTCAAAAAACTTCCCCTGGATAGAAATTTGTGTTTGGTAGCTTGCAAGTGCCCTAGCATCACATGAGGATATGTGTTTTACAAAAGTGAGGCCTGTGTTCCTGGTGGGGTCTGGCTGTGGGGCTGCAGAGAGGAGGTGCTGGGAACACTGGTCCAGGCTAACTCGTTTTTTGCAACACAGGAGACCTGCCACATCTAGAAATAGTGTCCACCCAGCTCCTCCCTTTCCCATCTTTCTCATAATTGTGGAAGAGAAGTTACTGTAAGCAACAGTTTGGTTTGGAATTATTTTTTTCAAGCTAATAATCCAGTTCTTTCCCATATAGTTAACTGCTTTGAGAGGTTTTGTCTAACCATGTAAACAGTTCTGGCTTTTTTTTTAAAAAAACCTTTTTTTAAAGTTTTAATTACTTTTTTGTAATTACAAAATTAAGTTCACAGCAGTAATATATAATATGGATACAATTAAAATTTTTTTTTAGCTTTGTGTGAGTTCAGCTACACCACTAAAAGAATGGCTTATGTACTTTAGCATGCAAAAAAAAGGGGATAACTTGTTTTGGTGTAATTGTATTTTTCAGTAGAGAGATCTTGCAAGTTGAACCCAGCACAAGGACTATGTGTAGTCTGTGACAGTGTTCACAGGGGTTCTTGGATGAGGGGAGAGACGAGAATGTTGACTCCATGGTCAGAAGGCTTGATTTATTATTTTATGATATAATAATTACATTATAACTGTACTAAAAAGAATAGAAGGAAAGGTTTCCTCTTTCTGGGATCTTGTCAGCCCTGTGTGTGTTACCCTGAAAACACAGGGTAATTGTAAATATCAATAGAATTGAAAGAATTGAAAAGAATGAATAACAAAGATCTGTGGCTCGGACAGAGAGTCCAAGTTTCTGGTCTGTGGTTGGCCATTAATTGTAAACATTCAAGATGGCCCAATGATAAATCCACCTGATGTGTTCCACAGCAGCAGATAACCATTGTTTACATTTTGTTTCTGAGCCCTCAGCTTCTCAGAAGGGAAAAAATCCCAAGAAAGGATTTTTAGTGAAAAGATGTCTGGGACAGTAGTCAGCACTCCACTTGACCTTGAATTTCCAAGACACACTCTCATGTTATAAGAAATTAAGCTAGAGAAAAAGGTCTAAATGTCAGCAAGAAAATGGACTTTAACAAATGAAACCATACATAAAATTTGTTGCTGTGTTATTTCATGGTTGGGACATTACTCTTTCTTCCTGCCTTGCTGTCAGCTGGCCTGATATACTTTTGTTCTGATTAATTGTGGTACCCTTTCGGATCAGACAGGCATTGCTGGTGGAGGCTTGCTAGGATGTGTGGCAAAGAAAATTTGCAGTTGCTGTCTGAACTTCTAGGAGCAGAGATTGTATGGTATAAGATGGAG
This sequence comes from Zonotrichia albicollis, assembly GCF_047830755.1. Classification (NCBI taxonomy): domain Eukaryota; kingdom Metazoa; phylum Chordata; class Aves; order Passeriformes; family Passerellidae; genus Zonotrichia; species Zonotrichia albicollis. Next base: position 76,330,193 of record NC_133821.1, on the reverse strand, counting down.
AAAAACTAATCTCACCAGGGCTGCTGCCAACTGATTTGGAAGAAAATATTTTTAGTCTGACATGGCTGTGCCGGTTTCCTATTCCAATGCTCTGAGGACTGGATGAGAAATATCTGCAAGGAGTAATGGGAAATGTAGGAAATGTTTTGAATTGCTTGCAATATCCAGAACATAAGTGGAAGTCTTGAAAGCTAAAGATCTGGGGGGAAATTAAAAAAAAAAAAAAATAGTGTTTTTTAAATTCAGAGCTGCTTCACACTATCAGTAAACACCCTTTAAGATCTTCTGGTTGCTTCCCCCATGGATAGAAGAGGTGTTGAAGAGGTGCAGAAGAGGTGTCATCTCTGGTTTTCGTTAATTTATTTTTCTCATTGTGCTTGATTTAAGGTCCATGGCTAAACTGTTTCCAGCATCCATGGGCACAAGTCCGTCAGAAGTCCAAGATGCTTTTTTATTCTACTTCACTTAAGTCCTTAAATCCTCAGCAGTTAAGTAACATTGTGGTAGGTAGTGTGGGAGCATTGATCACTGCAGAGTTTGTTCTTTTGTCTCAGTGGAAGAACTGTGTTGTGGTCCTAAACCACTCCCAAAAACCTGACCATTGGATCAGAGCTCAGACCAGACTGGCCGTGTGTATATCTGATTTTCAGGGGAAATCCTTGTTCTTATTCCTTACTGATATTTTAACTATCACCTTACAGCTGCCATTTGTCCTGTGGACCCCACAAAGTTTGTGGATAGTCTTGCATGGTTTGCCAGCTTTTGCCACTCTTCCTAGTGGTCTGATGGAACTTAAAAGTCTTTGATTTTATTACAGATTTTATTGCATGCTTATGGCGAGTGGCAGAGGGACGTTTGGAGAGTGGGTTGCAGTTTGACATCTCTACTACTAAGCTGCTAGATCATTGTCACTTGTGTTCTGCAATGATTTCTACTTCCAGTGGCTCTGTCTTTGGGTTTAGTCAAGAAGAGTTAAAGGGGATCTGGGTTAAAAGCTCCCTGCTGTGAAGAGGCATCCTACACAAAGCAAATGATATCTTAGACAAAGTAATAGCTCAGGGCACCTTTTGTTTTACAACCTGGCTGAAGCATCCTGAATTGGCCACAAAAATATTTTTGTTTTTCTAATATAATTTAAAGAAATGAGCAATGGCTAATTTCTCCAGTGCCTTGGGGATTCTCATATAATAATGTGAATTTTGAAAAGTTAACAATATGAAGCAAGACTTCAGCCCATTTGTTGAATGGGACCATAAACTCACTAAAATGTCACTGCCTGTTTCCCTCCTCAGGTTTCAAACTGTACATGTCAGGCATGATAGACACCTTCTTTCTTCAGCCTCCAGGGAGCTGTACAGTCCAGCCCAGTACAGTCAAGTCAGTGGAAAGAGTTCAACTTAAAAACTGGAGGGAAAAAAAACTTTTTGCTCTTTCTGTCAGCTTTTCCAGAACATGGTTATGGTGCGTGTCTCTTTGCCAATTTAAGGGCTCTGGTGTTAACTCTGGCACTTTGATAAACTAAAACAGCTCATTTTATTTAGTTAAAAACATCCTGTTTTTCCCAATGACAATCCTTATATGAATGGATAGCTGTTAATTGGTACAGTTCTGCCCATTTGGAAAAAAAAAATCACAGAATCAGCTAGGCTGGAAAGACTTTGGAGATCATAGAGTCCAACCTATGACCCAACACCACCACCATGTCAACCAGACCATGGCACTAAGTGCCACATCCATTCTTTTCTTAAATACCTTCAGGGTCAATAACTCCACCACCTCCCTGGGCAGCCCATCAGGTAAAGGCTTTCTGTAATCTTGCAGGACTGGATCACAGACAATGTTAAGTTGGGCCAAACCTTTGAAATAAATTGTTGGAATTAAGATGACGGAAAAATTGTAAATATCAATATGGAGAAATGTGATGAATAAAAATGAGTCACATAAAAGCAAATATTTAACAAAAGGTGTGGGAGGTGTCACTCTGTTCAAAAGCATCTCTAAGTCATCATGCACAATGCAAATTTGCAGGAAATATTTGTCCTGTTGTCCTGAAAAACATTTGTGCTGTTTACAAATTTAAGTGGGAAATCACAAGCTTTGTACCTGGTAAATTAGGTGGTAAATCTTTGCAAATACATGTGTAGGAATAGCTTTTTTCTGCATTTTTTGTCTCGTACTAGACCTAGAGAAGCTAGAACAGGATGATTGATCTGCCAGTCACCTAGGACTTTGCAGTCATTATGGGAGGTGGAGGTTGAGCAGTTCTAGGAGAAAACAGATAGTGGCTTAAAGTAACTTGTGCAGCACCAAAGACACTGATTGCAGTGAGCCAAATGTGCGAAACAAAGCTGTAAGACAGCATCCTTCTCTGTGTGGCAGGAAACAAAATAGCCTCTGTGGTAAAAGGAGTGTATAAAAGATATATTTAATATTTTGAGAAGAGTATTTTAAGGTGAGGAGTGTGATCAGTGAAGAACAAGGAGGTAATGTGAGCATAGCAAAAGGCAAGTGAGATGTCTGTGAAGAAAATCTATTTTTATGTATAACTGAGGTAAAATGTGGAATTAGAAAGGCTACAAGGTCACAGAAATCACATTTGGAAAGAGGCATAAATGGGAGCATATGCTATGTGAGCAGTGGAGGAAGGGAAGGAATGATCAGTAAAAATAAGACATAGGTAAGGATGTGTGGAGGAACTGAAAGTGCAGTGGCTAAGGAGGTTGGAAACAGGTTTCCTGGGAAAGTGTTGAGGAGGTGAAAAAGGGCTGTCTTCATCCCTCTGGAGCAGAAGCACCCTGGTCTGTGTTGGGGAGGCTGTGCCCATGCTCTCCATCCAAACTGTGCCTCCTCTTGGGACATGCAAGACTTGTTTCTTCAGACTCTTGGGTCAGTTCTTCCTGCACTTTATGGAAGGGAATGGGAGGCAAGAGAAAGAGAAGCAAAATGTTTTCTCCCTTTATATAACAAATACTCACTGTTGGATTATGCATGACAGAACATAGGCAATATAATATCTAAAATACCTTTGAATTCATTAGATTAAACACAGATGAAATGTAAAACACTTGCCATGTGAATTTCAGAAGAAGTTAAAACACTGTTTTCTTGCTTAGACCATTCTGGTTTTTGTGTATTGTGCTGAGAATAGACTGCTCTGCCCTTTAGGGGAAGGGAGGACTGCAGCAAAGCCAGCCATGGTTCATGGCAGCACATTGCTCTTGACTGCTTGTGCAGTTGCATGAGGGCAAATCTGCTGGATTTTTGATGCCAGGTATGTTGACATTGAAGCCCAGCACCGGTTAGGAAGTTTCTTCTTTGTAGTGACTTGAAGTTACAGAGCCTGAAAATATTTCCTTTGACGGGAAAGTAACTGAAGTTTTATTTAATTGGTTTTTTTTCCTAACACCAGCAGAAAATATTTCATTGCTCTAGCTAAAATACAATCAGTCAAATTAGAACTGGCACAGTGTCCAGAAGATATTTATTCTCTAAGGATATTTGTCATTAGCACCAAGAATAATTTGGATTCTCCATTGGATTATACAATGGGCTACTGAACATTAGTTTCAGCGCTATAGTAATAATAGAGAAATAACTGCTTAAACCACAATTAGGTGGGAATGTAATGCTCCCTTCATGAAAAATGCAGTCATTAATTTTATGTTGATATCTTTTTAACATTATAAAACTGTACACTGGAGACAGTGGTTCCATAAAACACGTTTTTCCTATAGGAGCTGTATGACTTAGATGGCTGCAGCCCAGTATGCATTAGAAAGACTAATGAAAGTGTTAAGATGACAAATGCCATAATTAGGTGTGCAAAGAGCATTGGCAGGCGACCACTGACTAACAGAGTGTTTGTGTGTGTGTGTACATTCATAACACATAATCATTTGGTTTTCTGCTGGGTTGCATGAAGCCTCTGAACTCTTAATTAGGAGATTTTCTAATGTAATATAATCTCTTTAAGCATATCATGGTGAACTGGGGGGGGCTACATACAGACATGTATTTCTTCTTTACACAACACACTTAGCCTGAAGAAAAGAGCTGTGTTGCATTTCATAGGGCAGAAGTGAAATTGTTCTACAATGTATATAATTTTGATATAACTTAATTTTTTTTTTGTCTGACTGAATGGACTCCTGTACATTTTCTTATTTGGAAAGAAAATTTCCAGTCCACTTTTGGCCCATGTGAATAAAACAGGCACATTTTATTAATACATGTCGGCATTGCCCTGAGTTAACAAGAGCACTGACACATGGCATCTAGAATTTTTAAACTCTCAGCTGGATTTCACTGATGTCATCAGGTGTCAGGTTTTCTATTTGGTATATGATGGGTTTGGGGTTTTTTTTTATGTTTTCAGTCCTTGTCTTTCCTTTCTTTTAAGTGAAATGATTCTGCAAAAGCCTTCTTCATGGTCAGCAGCCTGGGAGGTTTGTTCTTCAGGTGTGTTCACTTAAAGGTGACAGGAAAAAAAAAAAGCAAGAGACATCTATAGGGATATTAAAAGAGAGAAGACCACAGAACAGCCAGTGCTTAGAGAAGTAACTCTAGGCTCTAAATTGATCAATCAGCAAATAAAATTACAGTGAGTGATGGAGTTTGTCAAAACTGTTCTTGCAGTACCTCGAAAGTCTTCTTGAAGCTGTGGGCATTGCAGGCTGTAGCTTAGCAAATTTGTCTCTTTTTCAGAAGTGTTTTTGCAAAGTAGTATTACATTGCCCTGTGATCTGGCCACCGCAGATGTCTCATTTGAGAGGACTTTGCTTCTCTTCTGCATCACACTCATGCTTGGTCCAGGGTTCCTCCACCACACCCACTCAACTGAGAGGAAGCCCTTCTTCCCCAAAGAGAGTCCCTGTCCCCTGCCCCAGGCAATGACATGAGGTGATAGGGTAACCTAGCCATGCCTGCTCCAAGCCACTGCAAAAATTAACCCTGTTCTGCCCAAAACCAGGACAAGAATCTAAAGACAAACATTAGAAGGTGACCCCAAGTCTTCATGTCCATATGGATCCATACATGGTAATTTCCATGCCCTTGCTGGAATACAGAATGGGAAGAAACCAAAGTACAACAAACCAGAGACCTGCTGGAGGGACCAATCTAAGTCCATGCTGGTATTTCTTCTTCTTGATTGATACTGAGCTTTCTGGTCTAATTGGGCTGTTAGAACCTGGGCCAGGTTTGAAATAGCACAGAAGTGATTGCAGCATTTTATGGTTCTTGCTCTGTGTTGAAATGGTGTTTGAGAAAAAGGTGGGAGGCTATTCTGCTTGGCCTGGGCTCCAAATAATTTCCATGCCTAAAATACATTACAACCCGTAACCAAAGATTTATACAAAGCCTTGTTGGCCTTTGTAGTGTTTTTGTTTCAATTGTGGCTGATGTGCTGATGCCAGCATTTGGATAAGACACATTGAGTAAAAGCATTGCAGTGCAGTAGAACATGGAGTAAAACTTCTGTAAGAGTTGGTTGCACTACAAAAGACACTGAATCACCTCAGATATTTAGGGCAGCACTGGTCTACTGCCATTGGAAATCTTGGATTCAGTAAATTTTGAGCTCTGGAATACAAGATGAGGGTGATTTGTGTTTGGAATTGTAAATTTTACAAGAGGGCTCAAAGCAACGAGCCACTACATGTGTCTCTTTGGTTTTGAGTGGTAAAATTCATAGTTTGGATGCTGGTGTTGGACATACTGTTGAAATCTAAGAAAAGCCTTATTGTTCTAGTAACTACTCTCTCTCTCTCTCTTGCTCTGTTTCATTTAAGAATATTTGCCTACAGGCTTTCCCACTTTTCTTTGCCTTCTTTCTTCTAGAGGTTTACAAAATGCTACATGCATTTCCTCAGGCTGCTTTGTATTTTTTTTCTACAATTCCCTGTTCAGCAGCAAGGGCTGAATGTCAGATGGGTGTGCACACAGTTTCACCTACAAGCAAAGAGCAAGAGAGAGCTTTCATAGAGTGACACTTGCATGCATACACTTATTCTGTGGGAGAGTTTACATAAATCTCATTTACAGAATTATGTACCTGGCAGCAAGTGATAGCTGGCAAAACTGTGACAGCAATTCTTGACATCAGCCATGCAAAAGTATGCTAATTCATAAAACAAGCCAATATCACCCAGGTAAAAGCTTTAATAATCATCATTTAAAAATGCCTTTTGCACAGTAGTTATTCCAGAATGCAAATGTAAATCTTGTTGTGACAGTGTGGAGGTTTTGGTCCCTTACTATGAGGAAGACACTGAGAATGCCCCAAAAAGAGCACCAAAGCTGGTGAGGGGATTTGAGCACTGATCTTAGAAAGAGCTGAGGGAGCTGGTGTTGTTTAGTCTGAGAAAAGGACAACCTTATCACTCTGTACAGCTACGTGAAAGGAAATTCAGCTTGCACCAGGGAAGGTTTAGGTTGGATATTAGGAAAGATTTCTTCATGGAAAGAGTTGTCAAGCATTGGAAAAGGCTGCCCAGGGAAGTGTACCTCCCCTGAAGATATTTAAAAAACATGTAGGTATGGAGCTTAGGGACATGGTTTAGTGGTGGACTTGGCTTTGCTGACTTAAAGTTGGACTTAATGATCTTAATGGTCATTTCCAGCCTGGATGAGCAGGTGTCCCATCATCCAGCTTGGCTCCAGCACATGGCTGCTGGCTCCGGTGGGCACAGGAGGGAAGGAGGAGGTTTGGGAGCCCATGGGAAGAAGCCACATGCAGGATCTGTGGGGAAATGCTGTGGTGAGGGCAATGCAGTGGCGGGAGTTACTGATGACACCACACTGGAGAGCTGTGGGCATCACAAGGAGGGGCTGCTGGACCCAGTCCTGTTAGCAGCCAGGTTGTTCACCCACCTGCAGTACAGTCCTCGACCTTGTGGCTGCCCAGGTCTGGGCTAACATGGATGGCTGTGTTACACTGTCCCTCAGCCTTTGGAACCCTCCTGGCCCAGCCTTCTTCCCACTATGGGGGTCTGCCCAGTGGCTGCCCAAGAGAGGGTAAACTTGAAAATTCTCACAGCAAAGAAAATCAAGACTTCTTAGCTGTTGAGCAGAAATAAAAAAGAACAGAAGCAGAACTGCAGATTACCATGGCCAAAAAAGTACATCTTAAAAACTCACTTTTTGGGCAAGAAACAGCTGATTCAAGTACTTATCATTGCTGAATCTTTTTAACATAGCTCTAAGTTTGACATATCTTGTGGTTAATTGATTTAGACCTAGAGGAAGACCTCAATTCAGACTTTGGTTGTTTTCTATTTCATACAGCTTAGCCTAGAGATGAAACCTGCTTCTATCAGTCCTTAATTTCATTTGCTCAGCTCCTGCAAGGCAGCAAAATGTGCCATAGAAACAGCATTTGCAAATGAACTCAGTTGGCAGAGCAAATACAAAAAAGCCTTGCAGGTGTGCAAACGCTCTCAGCTGATGCTGGGCTGTTGCCATATTTCTTGGCACTGAGGTAACACAGAGCTGTGTTTTCTGGCCTGTCTCTAAACCAAGAGTTTAGTTTGTCTTGGGAGGGGCAAAGTAGAAGGCAGGGTTTAACATTTGGAAAGCTGTTCCCCCTTCAGCCAGGGCTCACCCACTCTTGCTGCAGGAGATGCCCCCAAAATACCAGTGGCACCCTGTCCCCACAGCTGTAAACAGCTGTTTCCAGTGAGCTGCCTGACAGGTTATTAATTAGATACTGCACAACCTTTAGCAGCTGGTGAAAATGCTCCATCACTGTCTGTGTCAGGCATTGGACCAGGAGGTTCACAAGGCTTATTATATCTTTCCTGAGTAGGTTCATGTAAAAGCACATCAAGTGGCAGGTGGGAGGGAGAGTGTGGAAGGCATCTGGGATTGCTGTGTGGCATCTGTGAGCAGCTGCCATATCTGGGTCAGACAGTGTCCTGTCAGGAAGTCTGTGGAGGAGGAGCAACTGATATCCCTCCATGATCTGTTTGTCCCTTCTCAGAATCAAAGGAAAGTGAAGCTGAAAGAGATTGTGACACATTCCACAACCCTACCTCCCCACTTCCTCCCTTCTTCCCCCACTTCCAATGTCAAAGCAGCTCTATGGTAAGGAAAAGCTCCTGCAACTGCTCTATAAAGCAGCTGAGGTGCTGGGAACTTCTGCAGTACACAATCTGGAAACACCATCTTCTGCTGCCTTTAACTCCCTCTTAAAAACCTTGAGTGAAGCAGATTTTCTAGCCTTCCTAGGACATCTCTCCTGATGCCTCTCCTTGCTCATGACCAGACAGTTTTGCTGTTGAAAGAACATGGAGATGTGCCCAGAGGCAAGAGGATGCCTGGCTGTGAGACCTGTGGAAGTGGTCCCTGGGAAGATGTCTAGGGGTTTGAACAGGCAATAGGAGGTCGAGAAACTAAGATTGGCTGTGGGAACCTCTATGCAGTGTGGAATCTCTTTGCAGTTAGCTGGTTATATTGCTGGTGCCACTGTGTGACCATTGTGCTCCATCTGCCCCTCCCTGCCTCCTTGCTGATGTCCTGTCTGTACCTGGCTTCAGCCGTGGCAGAGGGGGAGAGGCAGAAATCTGATCTCTCTGGCACTTCAGTTTGGTGGTGAGTGCTGCCTCAGTCCATGCACTGTCAGCCTTGCATGCCCAGCCCATGGCTAAATCACGCTGTAGTCTCTGCACCCTGGTTTGACACCTGCAAAGCAAAGGCAGCCCTGTCCTGAGTGCTGGGAGTTTTACTGGACTGTGTCGAACTCCCAAGCCGGTGGTAATCAGTAGCCTCTTGAAATCCTGGGCAGAGTGTGGCAGCCACAGGAAAGGCAATGGCTCTTTGCCTGCTAAAAACAATCAGTGCAGTGGCATCTAGTGCACAGTGGGCAGAATTACAGATGCCCAGCAGCCCCCCAGCTGAGCTGGGTGTCACTGGGGAAGGACTGTAGGCTGCCTTTTGAGGAATCTCTGGAGCTGGGAGCATATCTGCTCCTCTCCATCTCTGTTCTCCTGAGTGGAGCAGGGGCCCTCAAGTTTTAGGGCAGCTCAGGGCACAGCAAGCTGCTGTTGTCTTTTGCTTATGAGCACTCAGTCATCCAAATGCAACATTCTGATGTAGGGATTAAAAAAAAAAAAGGGATAATCTAGTTCAGGCATGTACAGAAAAGAGTGGGTATTGCCAGTGTTCCTGGTGGCAGGAGCTGCTGATGAGCCAGAGAAGTTGTAGGTGTTTTGACTGACAGGGGATAAATGTCCAGGCACCCAGAATCTCAGTCATAGCAGCAGCATGTGCTGGCCCTTCTTGAACTGAAATGCAGTGAGTGCCAAATAGGATGTCACAGAGTCTGGCCTGAGTCTGGCCACAAAAGTCAGTGCAATGTCACATTCTGCTTTTTTTTTCACGTACAAGAAATAAAATCAGCATGTAAAATGGCAGTGAGCAGTCCTGGGTCAGTACTCTTGAGCAACGAGACACCCAAAAGGGCAGTAATTCAAATAAGAAATTTGATGAGTCACTATTAGGTACAAGTAAAAATCTATTTCCAATTATGTTTTGGTTCTTGCATGGTGAATTAATCCTGATGGGTGTCACAAAGTATTTAGTTGTGTAGGGACTTTGTGTGCTCATTTTGAGCAGCAAAAACATACACACATACATGTGGCATATGTGCTGTGTTGTGTGTATGCTATGTTGAATGGTCATAGCAAAGTATAGGTCATATCTTATTAATACCAAGAACTGGTTTGTTGTTGGGAGATTTTTCATATATAAATGTATGTGAAGGCTCTAGATAAGCATAGAAATTAGAAAGAAAAAGTTTACTGTAGAATAAACACATTTTTATCAACGGAAGACTTAATTTTGCTCTTACTGAAGTCAGTGGTAATCCTTGCATTGTAGTGGTCTAAGCAGCATTGACCCGAGGAACCTTCAGTTTCTAAATGATCTCTCATTAATGACAATAGGTCAAGAAAATCCTCTTATGGAAGTACTGGAAACTCTTGGATTTTGCCCTAAAGAAGTGGGAGTCAAAGTCCCCTCCTAGTGGCATGGAAAGTCATCCACATCCTTATTTCTTTTCCTTTCCTGGGTATCAGCACACATATACAGCTTGTAGGTACTGGATGAAGCCCTCCAATCCCATTGATTCTGGGTCTGAAGGCTCAAGATTCTGAAGCATGCAAATCAGAGCTGCCTAACACTAGAGAGGAAGGGACTAATAAGTTTGTCAAGAATGTAGCTTCATGTGTCACAAAAAGGTACATTAATTCAATTGGAATAATTTGCTAGATAGCTTTATTTTAGAAATTTAATTAATTTTTTACTCTCCACGATGAGACTTGTCCAAATGTCTCTTAGTTTTCAAAATACTGCTTTATCTACCAAGCTATTTAAACATTTCTGACCCTTTCACTCTGTTCCTGCAAATCCATTTTTCATCCAGCCTGAGGTACATGGCCTTCCTTCCTTTCTGACAGGAGTAAAAAAAAATGGAGCCCAGGTGAATATTGCTTTTAAAGTGTTATTTCCGTGGGCTGTAATATATAGTTAAGAATCTATTTTCTCAAGACAGAGAATACTCTAAAGATTACCCACAAGGATTAAAGATTGCTCTTGTCTGTACACATCTCATTCATCTGATCACTGGTGATCCAGGGGAGAATTTCTAGATGGAGTGGGGATGTGGTGGATGCTTTGGGAAGTGCCTCTTCATCCAGGCTGGGTAAGATGGACTTGAAGGTATGCTTTGCTTCTGGAAGCAGAGGAGATAAGAGCCAGTTTCTTTTCTTTCTTTGTCTTTGTATTAAAGGATTATTTAAAAAAAAAAAAGAAAAGAAAAGAGGATTTTATAGTAAATGATGGATTTCTTTTGAGTTCTTTATAATTCCTTTGGCTATCTTCAGATTTGGTGTTGCAATAGCAACACAGTAAGTATTTATTTATAAGATGGAAAAATATTTGATGATACTAGCTGCACAGTTGCTTATCTGGTGGAAACAAATTTTAAAAGTTACAATGGTTGTGAATTGAATTTTTTTTTAAAGCTCTGCTTGAGATCAAAGGTAAAATCCTTCAATTTCTCAGATAGAAAAACAGCCACAGTGCTGCAGGAACTCAGTTATCAATAGCTCTTGGAGAAATTGTTTTCAGAGTTTGCACAGCTTCATTTCATAACTATCTTTTCTATCTGAAGCCTGTACTTGAAGCATCTGCAGCTACCAGTACATTGCTTTTGACTGCAGTAAGCTACAATGAAAAAACTTAATGGTGCTGGATGCTAAATTTGTTGTGTACAGAACTTTTCCCACTGCCTCCAGGTGTAAGCAGGAGCTAGTGCACACATCCTGCACCTCCTTTCCAATTCTTGTGTCTACCACAGACATTTTTCTCTCACTAAGTATAATGAACTAAGTTTTCATCATTAAAAAAACAAATCAATATGCTTTTCTTAATAATAATAACCTGTTCATGGTTTCAACAAGGAAGCAGTCTAATTATGGTAATTTTTTATTCCACCTGCCTCAGCCATTGGTGAGTCTGAGATGGGCAGATGTAAGGTGGGGCTGCAGTGTGCCCTGCAGCAGCAGGGTAAGGCACAGCTCAAGTCAAAGGTGCTGGCTGGGCTGTGAAAACAGGACCCAACAGAAGTGGCTACACATCAAGGGAATCTGAAGGGGGTAGGAGAAGACCCTCACTTGGGTAGTAAAATGCAACAGATTTATATTGTGCATTGCCTGAGGACTTCTAGGTTTCCTTTCCTTCTTACTTGGTTATTTTAATCACTTTTCCTAGTACTCTTCTTCATTTTGTAAAGGCATTGCAGATATCAGGGAAGATGAAATGGCTCTTTAAAAATAGCATCTAAAAATAAGAAAAGGTGTAAGACAGAAGTGCTCAGAAGGAACATTTCTCTGACTTCTGTGAAATTAATCTTCTGTGTCTGGAAAGTTGGGATTTGATCTGTAAGGATATTGCAGATCATAGTGTTGCTGTTTATATGATGCAATGAAACTCCAAATCAAAGCATACTAAAGTATGGATAGATGAGGTGTGTTACAGTTATTAGAAAATTTCATATGAAGAACCAAATTCTGTGTTAGCAGAATTGCTATGTTGCTACACTTGTTCCAATGTTGTTTGATGTATAGTGCCATTTATACTCTCTATTATTAGATCCGTCAGTGATATAATTGTCCTCTGGCTTTTGTTTATGAGAACTTGGACAAAGTCTTTCAGCATTAGTGAAGAGACAGCAATGTGGTAACAACACAAAGGAGTGGAGAGCCTGTGGGTTTGGTCAGACTTTACTGACGCTGATGAGGACAGAGGCAGAGGTCAAGAGCCAGTAGAGTGGCACTGGGCAGAGAAATTGTCTGTTCCTAAGGAGTGCTCCAGCAGATGTGCAGCTGAGATGGTTCCTGGTCACCATCAGAGCAACAAAAACCCACCAGAAGCATAGTGAGGAGTCTACTCACAAATATACTGTAGCTGTTGTGTGGGTCGCATTTAGTTAAGAACAGAGCAGGCATCACTAGCCTGAACTTAGCTGACCTATGAAGCACTGTGGGAGCAAAGAGCATGGCAGCTTGACTCAGCAGTTATTTAGCTAGGAGGACAGGGCAGGACAGAAGCACAGTTCATGCAATTCTCCTTTCATTAAGCCAGCAATGTGCCCTGTTCACAGTACAGTCTTGAGAGAGAAGTTCAGCTGCTGTACACAGTAAGGAAACCACAGAGCCCTAGCAGGTGATGGCACAGCAGGAGTTCTGCTAGGGATGTGCCCAGTGCCTGATGGCTGTGCTGTCACCTGGGATTGCTTTGTCTCTGTTGTTGTTTACTTGACTGATGGTACCTGCCAAGGGCAATACTACACCTACAAATATCATAGCTTTTGGTGTGCCTGGTGACAGCCTGCTGTGATTCTCAGGACCAGAGTGTCCAGTCACTTAGGAATAATCCCCTTTCAGAAGCCCATGTTAGTCCTTTTCTAGTTCATCTTGACTTCACTGTCCTCGTGCTACACATTGTATCCCTGCTGTTTTCTGTCAGGTGGTGACTGTTGATTTTTTTACACTGTACATGACATCTGCTCTTCTGTTGGGTGCTGCTTTAGTGCTATAGAGCTAACTTGTAGCTTCATGGCTCATAAATAGGGCCGTGCTACTGCTGGAAGCAGAACTGTTTGCATCCTTGCTAAAATAGCGGGAAGACACTGTGACACGTTTGTAAGGCTTCTTTCTATTCTTGTTTTCCTCTAATTTTCCCTTTCTTTTTCTCTCCTGCTAACACTGTTGAAAATGTTGGTGGACCAAAAACAGCCAGGGCTGTCTTTTTTCCTTCTTCTTTCTTTTCCCTTACTAGCTTTTCTTCATGTGTTGGGATAATTATGCCCAAATTGCCAAATATAAAATGCATTGCATGTATATAGTGTTAACTCATAAGTAATATGGAAGGATGGCAAGTGTGTTTCCAGGATTCAGCTGAAATAAACCTTAGCTTGCCTACAGCTGCTCAGGCTTTCCTTTTGGTCCACATGTTGCAAATGATCAGCTTGGTAGTCCTCATTCCAGTATATTTGGCTGTTATTGTGTTTGAGAAAAAATGAGTTTTGTTTCCTGAATTTGAATTCGTTTTCCCCTGGACTGAAAATTGGAGTTCTCGTGTTTAGTGGTTAAGTGGTATTTGCTCTTTATTTAAAAAATTTCCATAGAAGTCAGAGCCCTCCCCCATGCCTGCCTTCATGCCAACAGCAGGCATTTCTGCAGTGGTGACTACTGTAGGTTGCTTTTCTCCTGAAAAAGAATGTCTCTTGAGTGGCTTGGGGTGCCCCAACAAACCCCATGTCTTTTCTTCTGGTTAGTATGAATGCCTGAGCACAATCTGGCTCATCATCAGGATGTTTTATCTTGGTGTTGACAAATGCCATCTTCTGTGCAAACTTTTTCATTTGAAAAAAGAAAATCCAGCTGTCTCGGTGGGTAGATGCAGCTGTCAAGTTGCAAGTGTCAGAGCTGCTGTAGGTGGAGGAGTGTCAGAGCTGCTGGGTGGGGGAGTGAATCCCTTTTCATTGCACACCTGTGCAACACAACCATCAAAATAAATGCAGCAGGCGATTTTTGAAGTTATTTCTGAATGTGTATTTGCCTTGAATTTCAGGACCTTGGATAGTTTGGGCTTTAGACATTTAACAGCAGATCTGTTTAAAAGACAATAAAAAACCCGATGTAATGCTGAACTAGAAGTAGGGTGGTATTTGTGAAAAGGAGCTGCTTCCAGGAGAAACTTCAACCAAGGGGAGGAGTAAAGGTTTTCTATGAAAGTAAATGTGACAAAATTTTGGTCTGAGAAGATTTGGTGCCTGTGCTTCTCTGCTGTTGCTGTGTTTTAGTTAGTCATAAGATAAATGACCAGTGACAAATGCCTGTTCTCTGTAGCTACTTGTACAGTGGCACGTTTTAGGGTTGTGCTCTGAAAATGAGAGCAGTTCATGGACTGAAACCAATATCTGTTCTCCTACAAATAACAGAGGTCAGGCCACGCACCCCAGGGCTCTCCTGCCCACCCACCTCTTCCCTTTCTTGAGCCAAATCACACTGTGCTTGCTGTCACCATGAGCTGTCCAATTTTCTTACCTGAATTCCTTTACATAAAGTTGTGTTATTGGTGTTAAGATGCCTGACAGGCGGGAAGAATGATGCACAAAACTCCATGATATCAGAAGGCTAATTAATTAATTCATTATACTATAACTATAAAGTACTATATTTTACTGTAACTGTATTACACTAACAAGAACTATCACTAACTAACTAGAGCCATGACTCTCTGCCCGAGAGTCCTGACACATACAGGTGGATCCAATTGGTCAATGAATCCAAAGCACCATCACCAGAATCCAATCAAGCAATCACCTCGGGTAAACAATCTCCAGAACACATTCCACATGGGCACAAACACAGGAGCAATAAATGAGCTAAGAATTGTTTTGATCGTTCTTTTCTCTGCATCTCTCACAGTCTTTCTTGGGAGAATCCTCAGAAAGCTAAATCTCAGAGGGCATGTGAATACCACAATTGCCTGGCAGCCCATCACAGGCAGGAATGCTTCTGTTTTTCTCCATGCACAAGCCTGCCTGCCCTCGGTCTCTGGGGACCCCTGGTGCCCCTGGGCAGCGCTCATATCCTCCCTCCCAAGTGGCAACAGCCCACAGAAATAGATGCCTGGCAGTCCATAGTGCATGTGGAGCTCCTGTTCAGAGTTGACATGCTTTAGTTTGGATCCAAGCCCTGCTAGTTTTCTCTCCACACAGTTGCAAACAATTCCTGGATGAATAGTTCATGGTCTCTTGGCTGTGAGCCAGGACTCTGTGCCCACAGCATCCTTAGTGCTGTCTTGTGATGAATCTGCAAAGCTGCTGTTGGGGACAATGAGGGAAGAGTGGGGTGAACCTTTAACAAAAGGTTCCTGCAGCGTGTGTCCTGTGACACTGCAATTCTCATCATTAATGCTCTGGCTGAAGTAGATGGATGGAGTTTAGTGCTGTACTTTGTGGATGCCTTCAGCCTCATCTGCTCAGTTTGAGGCTTTCTAAAGCTTCTCAGAGAAAGTGGAAGCAGAGGATTTCAGCAGGAATTTCTGAGAGGCTAAGCTGGGCACAGCTGAAAAGCAGACCACCCACTGCCTCCCATCAAAGCTGACCCAGCCATCTCTACTCATTGTGAAAATGCACAAACTTTCCAGTCTTCCTAATTTTTTCAATGTCTGTTAGATTCCTCTTAATAATAGCACAGGAAATTCAAACTATCTCTGGACAATTGCAGCAATTCTTGGGTGGTTAAAATTTAAAATCTTAACATGCCATTTGTGATATGATATTGATACCCACAGGATTTTTTTTGCCATGTATTACTGCTTAATTATATCAGTTATGAATCAATCAAAAGAAGCAGCAGAATGGATGGGGGGGGATAGAATGTAAGAAAATAAAGATAGTGCAGAAGGTAATCTCACCCCTGAAGAGTTGCAGCTGTACCAATCACCAAAGATTAGGAACAGGCCTGCCCTTAACAGGCCACAGCTGTGTCCAGTGAGGATGAGTGCTATAAAAGGGTGGGTTATAGTGGGTAAGGAGAGAGTTGGAGTTTGTTGGCTGGGCTGTGAAGAAGGGGGTCAGTGCTGTGAGGCGCTGCCTGTGAGAAATCACCAAGAAGGTATGGAACGTTTGCAATAAGATGACAACAAATGGACAATTCCCAATTTAGATGTATAAAGAGATAGAGGGAAGAATAATGTTAGTACTCAGCTTCTTCTAAAGCAGGCTGACCACCCGCACTGAAAATAAAGGGCAGAGACTTCAAAATGGTAATTAAAAAGTGAATTGAATGAGGCTACTATGCACTGTAATCTGAACACTGAATTTCAAATGTTTCATCTTACTTTTTGCCTTTCAAGTATATGTCAAGCCGCAAATTTTTTTTTGTGCCATTCAGTCTACACTGAATGCTCTACACTAGTGAATGCTCTACACTAGTGCTCTGGATATACAAATAGACTTCATTGTTTAATATATCAGCCATACATGACAAAATCCTAAATCTCTTGCTATTCAATTCCTCTTTTATGTTGTTCTTCCATATCATCTCTTAAGTCTTCATTTTCAAGTTTCATTAGTAAGAAGAAGGAGAAAGCACATTGTTTTGGAGGCTAGATAATAAAAAGGCAGTTCTGTTTCCCAGAGTATGTGTTAGGTTGAGGTATATATTTACGAAGAAGGAGGAAATTTTTTTTTTTTTCTAAGAACAGAGCCTTACATGCAATGCCACCTGGGAGAGGAAGAGTTATAATGATCACATTAAAAGGAATCTTAAAAATGTGAAATTAGTAATCCCCCAACCCTACATTTGACTGACATTTTAATGCACCCAAAGAAATACCCAAACATCCATTCACACTCTAGTTTTTGCTGTGTGTGCCTCTGATTGCAGCATCAACAGGTCATAGTAGAAGCCCATGCTCAGGAAAGAAGGCTCAGCAAACTGATGAGGGATCAGCTTTACTGATCCAGTCTGCATCCAGTTTACACACTCCAGTCTGTCACATCACTAGTGCATGTTCCAGCCTGTATCTCTGAGAATGCACCTAGTAGATCAGTGAATACTTAAATGCAGAACTCAGGTTGCCTAAGAGAGCTTTGAAGGCTGACAAGGAGATGCATGATCAGCTTCACATGAGCAAGTGGGAACTAGATCAGGGCTTCAGTAGGTTGAATAAGACCACTCAGTTTTGGCTCATCTGGCTTATTAGACGTACAAATATCATTCCTCAGAGCTGACCTAGAGGCCCTGCAGCATCCTTACTGCATTCACTAGCACCTTAAGCTTTCTGACCCACAGCAGGTCTCCCAAGGCCCTCAGTTTCCCTGCTGAGGGCTTTACTCCTGCTTTGTTAGACAGTGTCTGCCCCACGGGAACAGCAGAGCCTCTGTGGCTTAATGCAGACTTTCAGCACTTGCTGATAGGACAGAACACCAGGGAAATAGTTCTCCCTTCTTGCAGGAAAAAAAAACCCCAATCTCTGCTTTTCTTCAAGCTTTCCCATTTTAAACAGGAATGGATGACACCAGAGACATAAACCAGAGACATAAAGGTTGTCCTTAACAAATAAGAGATTGGATGTGGACCTCTGGAAATGTGTACTTGCTCAGGTCCAGAGGCACCTGAGAGTCCTTCAGGGCACGCACACATTTGCAGTGCGTGAACAAAGAGTCATTGTGCTCATCTGTTCTGTGCTCAGGGTATAAAAGATGCCTCTCAAGGTCAATTATTGTGTCAACAAAAGTAAGAAAGTACAATTTTCAAGTTGGTTGAAATTGAGATATCTCGGTGGACCTAATGGAGTGGATCACTTACACATGAAGCTTAACAGCCTGGCCTACAGTGTTAGAGTTTATAAATTGTGGAAAAAAAGTGCCAAATCTTTCAGAGATGTGCTAGCCAACAACACGAGTGCTGTTGTCTGCTGAAATGTCCTTGGACTGTAGTTGTCCATTGAAATCCATCTCTGAACTGTCCTGAGGGTGCCATGGAGAAAAGCAATATTTTTTTCAATGTGTGAACTACACATAACATGTATCATGATAATTTCCTCCAGAGCCTGAAATTAACTTTTTTTTTTTTTGTCTATAAAGAGTTCTAATTTTTAAGGGGAAGTTTTCAAATCATAATTTGGCCTATTGGTATATTTTAGCTAAGAGTTATTTTTTCTTCTATGCTTAGTCAGTTTTGTGTCTTTTTTGTGGTCTCAGTATGAATAGAGATTTGTGTCTTTTTAGTAATGAGATTTGAACTGCAAAACATGTGCAAATAAATTTGATTTTTATATATGTATACAAATACACACACCTAGATATTATTTTTGATATCAAGCAGAGAGAGATGTGACCAAACAAATCCAGAGACTGTAAAAGATTGAGGAAAAAACCCCACAGCAACAGTAGCAGGGAGATTATGTTAGCATAATGGAGAGAACGTGATAAATAATGGTCAAAAAGGTAGAATTTAATTTTATTGATAGCATATGCATGCAGTTCATGTCTCTAGGTTTTTGAGTACAGAACTTCAAAGCAGCCAAGCTGTGACAGTAACTGATGGTGGGGAAGACAAGTAAGCTGAGGGGTAGAAAGATAGAAACAAGCAGGGAACCAGTGGCGTTTTAGCTGACAAAAGCCCAGGGATGTTTATATGATCTCAAAACACCATCCCTGTGCAATACATGGCGATGGTGGTAGGAAGATGGGAGCGAGGTTATTAGTAAAATAGTAAACTTTTTTGATTGCTCATCAAAAATATGTGGGTTTTGGAAATGATTTTAAAGCATGTAGCTTGATACTGTTAACTAATCAAAAAAGAGTTGCTGTGTGCAGTGAGACTCAAAAGCAAATAATCATTGTGCACACTTCATTCCTCTTCTGGGACAGAGCATTTGACAGGAGAATCCTTTCAGGGACTGTGTGCAATCCTTCTCTAGTGATGGTTTAACATGTTCCTTTCATCCTAAACTGCTGAACAAATAAAACTGCATGTAGGAAAATCAACCTCCCAGATAAAGGCGATGAACCATGAAGAGAAACCTTATTCCTTCAAATTTATTGAGAATCAAATGTAGATATGTTTTTTCATGTCAGATAAAGCTTTCCATTTTGTCTGAGCACTCATGGCAGAATAAATATTTCCAAATGGAAGTCACAGTGCCAAGTCCAGCAATGCTATCAGTTACCTGGTTGGCTGGCTCTCGTACATCTCAATATAATCTGGTTTGGAAGAACATGCTGTATTTAAAGTACAAAATATCTCTGTGAAATAAATAGTGAGCTTAAACTAAGTAGCAGTGATAGGAAATACTAATTTTTGCATTTCTCTCCTTTTTGCATTTGACATTATTCACTATTTTCCAGATGTCCATGTTTGTGCCTGTGAATGTACAATTAATTGCTGTATAGAGTCGTGCTATATGTGCATTTTAAGAACCCCTACTGCATTTTCTGAGCTCTCTAACATTTCTGGGAATTCATCCTGCAATTTTGTAAAAAAAACCTTACTATTCCCACTAGGACCTCTGAGGAGAAGAGCGATCCCATTTCAAGTCCTTCACTCAGTGAATAAAGCCCCAAGGAAGTGCAGAACCAATAAGAGATCTCCCCTTTCCCCTTTGCGATGCCGGGCAGTGATTTTTTTAGCTGGTATCACATTCAGGGCAAAATGATGCTGTAACAATGTATTATAGCAAAATAACTGAGTATCCAATTTGTTTTGTAAGTGCGTTTCTCCTCCAGTCCCCTCATTTATTTTTCTCTCCTCTAGATAGAAACTTAAGTACAACAGTATTAGAACATAAACTCTTATTTTCTTTGATGCGTATTGAAAAAGCTCACATGCAGCAAAGATTACCTGACAGCTTTGCTCCTGCTCTCTGGTTTATGCTACACAAACTGGCATTAAAGATTCAATAAAGGGAGAATAGCCATTAAACATTCATGGGAATGTTTATGTAGGGGCACCTCAGTGCCACATTTTGGGATGCTGCACTCACCTCTGTTGCTGAAAAAGGCACGTGGGCTGAGGCAGGCAGGAATGCCCCATCCTGCACAGCAGCTTCTCCAGCAGTTCTCCCCCATAGTTCCTGCTGTGCATGGCCAGATATTTCTCTCCTGCCTAATTTTTTAATGCTGCCCAGTGCCATTCAATAGCAGTGAATTTTCACAGTATAGATAGTTAACATGAAAGGGTTTTAACAAGATGTAGTGGTTAATATATACTTATGTTTTCCTCTGCCAGAAGTTTTTTGTGTTCCAGTGGATTAAAAGATGTTATACTTGCAAGCTGGGAAATTACGTGGGCCTTATTATTAGGGAGATCCGGTTGTAAAAAAGGGAGATGAGTTGTGCCTGCTGATTGAACACCATAGGGGATGGGCAGATCTGGGTCTTCCTGGGCCATATGATGGTATTGGTAAAACAGGCCAGGCTGTGTGTCCCAGAGCCACACTGACCTTCTGGGAGGTGATACCATGGAGGTGACTGAGAAAAGAATCAAAAGAGAGACTGGAAAATATTAAAGGGAGAGGTTTGGTCAATTTGTTCCATTCCATTTAACTTTTACCTAGATTCAACAACTGTAGAAATTCACAGTCTCAATATAAGAGATGTTACTAAAATTCTGTGAGAGTTTTGAACAGTATTCAAAGGGGGAAAAAATAAAGCTTTTTCTTAATTCACTATTGTATCTGATGCTTGCTGTAAGGAAGAAGCCTTAGAGAGAAAAGATAACTCTCTTGGGGGCTATCTGTAAGTGGAGACCTAAAGGGCAGGAAATAATGGTGGAGAAATCTTTAGTCTTACAAGGGTGGACAACATTCAATGGTAAATGAGTCAAGGTAAATGCAAACTAGATCTTGGGCAGTGAAAAGCATCTGATACTAATAGTTTATGGCAATCGTCAATTACCATCAGTGGAAATTTAAAAGTCGTGACTGGGTTTTTTTTCCCTTCAAAATTAAAACCTTTGTGTATGTAATATTGTAATTTTGCACATGATTACCCACTTGATACAGATATGTCTCTTCAGCTCTTGCTCAAATCTTTGTATTTCCTTTTAGGAATCTTGTATACTTCAAAAATGAGTCACTTTTTCTAATTACTTGTAATTAATAGTTCTGGTAAATGAATGGCATGTCTGATTATTTTTTGTTTCTTTGCTTGCCTCTTTTTCCAGAAATGTTTAGGAGAGATGCAATGCATTCATTAGCAAGACGTTAACATTCATTTAACATAATTACCATCCTTTTTCCTGAGTGGAAAGATTTTCTTTTCAGACCAGAAAGCTGCACTTTGAGCTGATCACAACATGGGAAAATTGACTTTGGTGAGGCAGGAGGAGAGCGCTGAGAAAAGCCTGAGGAGGGGGACAGCCAGAGCGTACCATCAACCAGGGAGAAAATGGGGGCAGAACACTATATGCAAATACTTCCTTCTCTTAAGCATTAAAGTGTCAAAAGCTTATTCATCCAGAAAAATCATTACCTTTCACCAAGAGCAAAAGGAAAATTCATAGTTTTGTTCATTGAAATATTGCTGCATTCCACACAAAGAGCTATTGTTGCTCCCCCAAAGAGGACTTTATGGCTGCGTAGGATTCACATCATTTAGGGAGTATTTAAGTTTAATTTACTAATTATGAAATTCTCACAAGGTGCCAACTGGCAATTTTCTCCAAAATTCTTTGTTCACTTTTTCTGAAATGGACTAGAGCATCCATTTGAAAAGATAAATAAAGCAAGCCTAGGGACCATTCAACAAATCACACTTAAGAAGTCCAGCAGTGTTACAGACTTTTTACATGCAGGTGGGTTTCACTTATTGCTGCTGATAATTCATCCAGGACATGGTTAATCCATTTTCTTTTTCACTATGTCTGCTAAGCCACTTCATGTTTGCCTTTAGAAATAGACCCAGTGTCAAGAGGACAAGGAAAGGCAGGAACGTGTTACTTGTCTTTAGAAAATGTGGATTGTGGCCCCTTTGCAATGATGCTCGTGAAGTGGAGGATAAAGTCTGTGAATTGGAAAAAAAATGATAACCCGAGGACAGGGGTGTGCCCATTTAGGCTTCATCCTCCCCTAGTGCCGGAGATGCTTCCTGGAAGTGATGAGGCACAGATGACTGAGTCCCCCTTTTATCACATCTGTTTTTATATCCTTTCATGATGTTGTCTTCATTTTCAGCACCTTTTCCTAAGAGAAATAAATGTTTATAGAATGCTTTAATGTTCATTTAAGTTGCCCTGAAAGCATATCTGATTTTGTGACTGTGGTTTAGCTCAGGGCTGACCAGATAAGCACACTGAGTGCAAATGGAGGACCAAAGACAGTAATGGCTGGGGAAGGCCTAGAATGCAGTGGCACATTCTTTGGGTGTTTATGTAGCCTTTCAAAAAGCTGAGAGCGTTAGGAGAGGAAATTTGCTTCCTGGGACTGCTGAAATCAGAAATACAAATAATTACATTCTAAATGATAGCTCTATAAGAGTTGCATGGTCATGCTTCATCTCTTTGTATTTTCCTATTTTTTTTTTCACTCTTTACTGCTAGTCTTGTATATCCATGTAGCAGGCACAGTTCTTTAAAAAAAACAAGTGGGAATAAAGAAGCTTTTTTCTCATCTCTTTCCATCAGCTAAACTTCCCATAGAAGCTGAACAACATGCTCTTTATCACGATTATGGGTTTCCACATCTTGGCATACTATTTCTTTCCTTTAGTGCGTGCCAGCAAACTGAGCTAAGACTGATGAAAACAGAGAATAAGGCATGTATAAGGCCATATTTATTCACTTACATACATCAAGAGCATTTATTTACGTGAGTGGGGAAAGTGAGATATAAGTTGCATTTGTAACTATGAACAGCACACACCTGTGTTTCGAAAGATATGTCTGTAACATTCTGCCTTGCACGTGAAAATAATTGGTATTATTAATGGAAATATGAACAAAAGAAAACAGCTGTCTGCCTTTTGAGCCATTTTAGAGCAAAAACAGAGCCCAGCCCTGCACCCTGCCCAAAGTGCAGCCTTGACTTGCACGGACAGGGGAATGTAGGGCTTTGACTTGGCTGTTGTGGAAATATGGACCAATGGCCTTTGCATTATTCCTGTTAAATACATTCTGCTGAATCATGGAAAAAGCCCCTGAGAAGCCAACCCCTTTTTCTTGACAGCCTGAGTGCTTTTTAATTCCCATTCACTTATGTGGGAGGGTATGGCAAGCAGTGTCCTGTGACACTGGGCCTTGTATTTTATTCCAGCACATTGAATCACTCCAACAGAAAAGCCACAGTAGAACAAATTGCAGCTTGGCATGTTTGGACTTGACATTAGGGAGCAATTCTTTGCTAGGAGGATACTGTAGTATAGGAACAGGTTATCTCAAAAAGTTATAGATTATACATCCATGGAGGTTTTTAAGTCTAAGATAAGCAAAACTAAGTCTGATCTAATCTGCTGTGGTGATAGGGCAGAAAGTTGGACTAGATGACATCCAGGCATCCCTTTGAATCAATGTTTCTACAATTCTGTGGCTTTCTCAGTAAAATATGTATAAATTAGGGTTTTGTTTTCACTACACACTCTTTCTCAAAATCAAAGTATAAACCATTATTTTTAGAGAAAAAGTAAACCAGAATCAACTCACATTTTTATTGGCAAAGTGACATTTATTTTTAACAGTGACAATAAGGTTTGTTCCCTTGGATCACTGAAGAGCGCCATAACTATTATTTCAATGGAGCAATAGGGAGAATGATTTTAATTTGAATCCAGCTGTTGTTACAATGAAATTTAAAAGGCCATAATAAGGAGCTAAAACCCTGTGATTCAATAGTTAGCATTGATCTTTCTCTTATTGATCTTAGGGAAACCAAGATTTTGTTCTATGGCGTGAGGAGCCTCATAAGAACTTTCTAGCAATTAATTTCCTTTTAAGTCTTTCTCTGATGGTTCAAGCAGTATTTTCAAATTAATTTTGCTCATTTTTTCTTTAAAGATCATTTTTACAATTTGCAATAAATTTAAAAAAGTATAGGCTTCTTACATGTTCAGGTGCAAAATCTCTAGTTTGCTAAAAGAAAATGAGACTTTAATTACCAGGACAGATCAGTTAGACTCCTGTAATTCTAATAACCCTTCTCACAGTTACAGCATTCTTTACCTGCTGTGGGGAATTATTTAAAAAGAGTTATTCTTACCTATCTTGAAAAACTTCAAAGTCTGAACTATAAAAGCAGTCTCTGTGGACAAGCATAGCAGAGTATTTATCCCTGTGCAAATTATGTTTTGGAAAACAGTATTCAGTCCATATAGTGAAAAATTGTGACAGAGGTAGAATAGTAAAACAAATTTGATTTGTACTACAGTGAAGTTTTCTTGGCGTTGAAAATTTCCTAACATTTGATGGAGCTGAGAAATGCCACCAGTCTTGACATTACTTGCATTTGAATGGATTTCTGTGACTCTGCACATTCTCTAGCTCTTTCTCATGTCTTCTTTTTAGTTTTTCTGAAAAGTGTTTCATTGCATTTCTTAAAAGATATTCTTAAAATATTCTACCTTCCAGTCAGTTGTGCTTTCATGACTACATTAAAAAATGAACAAAAAGACTTAGAATGTATAACCAATGAAAGAAAAGAAGAGCAGGTGGGAATTGATGTGCAGCAAAGGTGAGGACTGTGGGAAGCATGTGAGGTTAGGAGTGGCAGAAAGCAGGGGAGAAGCGGTTGTGCTTTGCTTGGGGATAGGTGGCTGTGCTGTCTTTGCAGGGATGGGGGGAAGTTGTTTGGTCCTTTTGCTTTAGGAGAGAAATTGAAGTAGGATTCTCTGAAAAATCCAGGTAGTGTACTGGATGGCAACAATAAAACACTTTCTGTTCCAGAGGTAGCTAAGGAAGATATAATCCAGGAGCTGGACACCTGGAAATGAGCAAGGTTGTGCAATCTGCATCCAGAGTGCTCTGTGCTGTTGGTGCTGGCTGGCAGTGAGGAGGTCCACAGGAGAGGAAATGATTTACTGTTATACTGGTTTATTAAAGACCAAAGAGGTGATTCAAATATTCATTGCCCTATCACCTTGCCACTCATGTGACATTGCTGCAGACCTGGCATCTGATTAATCAAATATAAAGGAAAGGTTAAAGTAATTAGTTTTAATCAGTGTGGGTTTATGGTGAATATCTTTTGTCAAAACAGCTTTGTGCCTGTTCTGACATTGTTGCTAGTTTAGGGACAGTCTTGAAATAATCTGTTTCAACTCTCAGTCTTTTTCAACTTGCTAACACACAATGCTTTGATTAAGAAAGTACAATGATCCAAAATCAACATTGTACACGCATTAGGTGATGTTAAAACTGGCATAGTGGCAGTTTTTAAACCTGAATGTGTTTCCCTGCACAGAGAATGATGAATTGCGTGCTATCTTACACTATTAACAGCAGATGTGACAGAAGAGAGAAAATTATTCCACATAAAACTGCCAAAGTTAAAGGAGTGTGGTAATAGTTAACAGAACAAGCTGTTGTACAGAGTGGTCTGCTCTGATCGCTACGGACAAAGTGCAAGAAAGCAGTAGGAGTCTGTATGAGGCCAAGTAAAAGGACTATATATAGGAGTAAATACTGTGCTGATAGAAGTGTTCTCTCTGTCCTAGAAAGCAGTACCAGAAAAGGCTGAGACACTGTGTGTGGAATTAGCAGGCTGTGGCCTCTACTGAGAGTGTGTGATGCAAAAGAGAAAATGAGATTTTTGATATATGAACTAGGGAATATTGAGGAGGTCCTGGTTATTGTATGACTGGCTTTGGGACACTGTCCCATTGCATTGTTCAAGACTGAAGAATACTGATAACTAGAGAATTTTTAAGTGAGAGCCATAGGTGCTAAAAGAAAGAACATTTTATAGCGAAAGGCTTGGCCTGCTTAATTAAACAAAAAAAAGATTAGAAAGTGACTTGATAGAATTTTGTATATGTTAAACAAAAAATGGTAATAGAGCATCAGGATGCAGTAGTAGAGTAAAAGCTGATGCTACCTAAATTCCTCTTTAAAATAATAGATTTTAGTAGTTAGGTGATTGATCTCTGGAGCAGCTTGTCAAGACTCTCAAGTCTCTCCATTGCTGAACAATGGAAAGTATTGGATACCTTTATAAAATGCGTACTCTGATTTAAGCAAGCATTAATTTTGAGATGTCCTGTGGTCTGTCTTATGCTGGAAAGTAAATGGACAAAGGGATCCCTAATGACATTATAGCTTATTATATCTGTGTTCTTTTGTTGGAACTTATGCCTCAACCTAGTCTAATAAAAAAAAAAGGGGAGAAAAAAGAAAATAGAATGAATACCTGCAATAATTGTATTAATTTTAATTTTCATTTCAAACATGTTAGCTGTCACTGTAACAGACAGCTTCACTGGAAAAACCTTTATTTGCAAAAAACTGTTCTGCCGTAGCTTCCTAACCACAAGCAGCTTAGCCAGGATGCCAGGTCATGCCAAGCACAGCTGGTTACAGGGTCAGCCAGCTGCTGGTCCCCCATAAAGCTCTTCTGATAAAGCGATTTTTATTCAATGTATTTTGAGCTTTATTTCTGATTTATCAGCTAAACTTGTAGTTTGTGGATATTTTTTTTTCTTTTTCCTGTTTTAACTTCTTTTCATACAGCAGGTAGCTGACAAAAGCCATAATATGACCTGACTGTAGGAAGTTGAACTTGAAAATTCATACTAGGTTCAAATAAGCTTTCCTTGAAACAACTTAATTAGGAATCTGATGGGTTCCCATGCCCTGAAGTCAAATAAAACTGGATGTCTTTCTGAAAGAGGATTTTGTGCAAGAAGTGCTGATTTCAGTTCTAGAGTTGCTCTGTAGAATATTTTGGAGTGTGACATTCAAGGTTAGATTGCATGAATGGATTGTTTCCATTTTAATTATAATATCATAGCATGTAAAGTATCAAGCTCTGTATTTTCTAAATACCCTGTGCTGCTTGAGTTAACTGTTTGATGTGAAGCTGCCTGAATTTTAGAACTGGGATCAAAAGAATTTTGTTGGAAAAAATTAGGAAACTCAAACAGATTTCTTAAGAGGAAACAGCTTTTTATGGAAAAACAAGTGGAGGTTGCCTTTTGTCTTGTCTACATCTATGCTGCAATGGTTTACTCTTCTCTAAAGTGATCCAAGCATTAAATATTAAACATTAAAAGTTCTGAGTAAATAGGTGGGTGAGGTGAGTTTGAAGGCATTCACTTAGGTAGCCAGGGAAATCTTCTGAGATATGAAAAAGTGAAAATGTTAAGTTTTATTAATAGTTTAAAGTTAGCTGATGCATGAAGAACTTTTTTTTTCCTGTGGGCGTTTCTTCTCAAATTGTGAACCTTGCATACTTTGGGTAGGAAATTACACCTGATTTTTGTTTGCTTGATAATGAAACAGAAAAGTACTTGGCAATCTATGTCACCATTTTCTCCAGGGTATTCACATTGACAAGAAAAATGTTTGGCTGCTGAGACCTTCAACCTGACTCAGATTTCACTTTAAAGAATCTGGTTTTCTCTGTGTCCTTTTTCAATTGATTGAAGTAAGAAATAAAGACATAACATCAAGGCCACCTCTAGTGAGACTGGACATGCCATCATTGAGTTTTCCACAAATTATATTCTGACTCCAGTACCTGTATATTTATGAGAAAAAAAATTGCCCATAAACTCCATGTGTATAGAACACAATTGTAACTGTTGTACTTGCATCACAAAATAGAAACATAGTATGGTTTGGGTTGGAAGGGACCTTTAAATCTTACTTAGTCCAACCCACCTGCAATGAGCAGGGCAGTCTTCAGCTAGACCAGGTTACTGAGAGCCACATCCGGCTGGATCTTGAATATTTCCAGGGATGAAGCTGGTACCACCTTGCTGGGTAGCCTGTTCCTTATTTAGTCTGGATGTCCCCATTTTAGTTTAAAACCATTATCCATTGTCCCATCTCAACAGGCCAGTTATTTGCAGAAGAAGTACAGCAAGGTAGAGGTTTCCTTTTGGAACAAAACCAGTCTAAATTGTATTCAGTTTCTGTCCTGCAACACTGAGAGGAGGATGGAAGAGATTAAAAGAATGGACAAAAGAGGAGATGGGGCTGAATGGACATAGGTTTTAAATGCCTGATGATCTTCATCCAGTTTGATGAGAACTGTTTCTTCAGTCAGGAGCAAGAGGAAATGGGATTGTGAGGTTCAGCCTAAGCTGTGTCAGCGAAACTGTAGAAGAAAAGCACAAAGCTTCAGGAAACTGAAAATCAATATATCCAGGCAATGAAAGCATTTTTATTACAAAGAACCAAAAGGTGTCACACAACAAAAGGTTTGCTGAAAATGGAAAAGAGGAAAGTGTAAGGTGTCAGCTTTCCCAAGTAAAAAATAAATTGCAGTTACAAAGAGACAATACAATATACTTTTTGCAGGATAAAAAGGTCTTGCCTTCAAGGAGTTAGAAGGGGTGAAACCTCCAACACTGGAAGGCACCTTCCACTGGGTTTTCTTGTGGAGACTATTTTTGTGTTGCTCCTCTGTTCCTATTCTGCTTCCTGCATAAAGGCTTTCTGGTAGGCTCATTTAATAAAGTCTCATTTAATACAGAAAGGAGTCTTTTCCCTGAGATTTTTTTGACCTGAACAGACACAACAGTGGAGATAAAATTGAGGCAGAGAGAGCTGAAGATATCCATGGAGGGTCTGTGGTGGAACTGGGACTAGGTGTGCTGAAAATATCCCACAGGAAAAGCAGACCTCTGCCTGCTTTTCCTGATCCCCACTGCAAGAGTAGGAAAGACCTCTGGACCTAAACCATAGTTTCCATCCCACAAGCCATGCTGGATTACTGAAATCCTTCATCTCTCCGACCTTGCATAAATAATCAGACACAATGGGAAGTCTGACAAGTACTTGCCACAGGGTCAGAAGGTGCAGAGTTGCTGGGTTTTTTAACTGTTTGACCCTGATATGAAACAAGTTCAGCAGACAGCATGGCCTGAGCATGGCTGCTGCTGCTACAGATTCCATGTTCCTGGTGTTGGGCACAAGCAGCAGGATGGCAGAAGTGTCTTAAGGTGTGGGACAAGAGGTGCAACAAGATCATCTCCACTCCTGTGGTGGATTGGCCTTGTCTGGCTGGGAGGTGCCCACCAAGCTGCTCTCTCACTCCTTCTTTTCAGCAGTTCAGGGGGAGAAAGTGAGATAAAAAATTCATGGGTTGAGACAAAGGTGGGTAATTGATCCCAGCCAGAGCCAGGATGACCCCCAAGGACCCTGTAGGCAGGTTGTTCTCATCTGAGCTATTTCTTCCTCTTCTCACAACAGTGCCAATTTCCAACAATTCTCATTTCCAGATGTTTCTTCTGAAATACAGCCGCGCACCCTCCCAGCTGAATGCCCTAAACATTCATTAGACTAACCCAAAGATTAAGCAAGCAATTTAGCAAAGATTAAACAAGTGATTACTTTGATGTTTCTCACTGATTTGATCTCTCCCTGTGCTCAGTCAGCAGCTCCGCAGCACCCCAAGCAGTCCCATCTCCATCTTTGGGCATGAAATGTTTTGAGCAGGCTGTGCAGACAAATTAGTAGGTCTCTTATTGCAGAAATCTGTATTATCTTCATTTTTCTCAGAATGTCATCTGTACAGAGCTGTAAAATCAATGACCTTTGTGCAAGGTTTGTGTTGAAATTAATGTTACTGTTGTTATTTCTTCCTTCTCAAAGTGGTTGTTTGTTCCACAGAGTAAATTGGATTTTTAATTCTGATCTCTCACTATGAAAAGACATTGTTCATTCTGCTATGAATGCTCTTTCTTGAACTGAAATATTCTTCTTGAAGGAGTGGTTTCTGGAGCCACAGGTCTTGAACTGTTTTAAAGTAGAAGAGGATAAATTGATGAGATGAGTCGTCCTAACATCTGATTTCCATTGTTTGATGAATTTCAATATAGAATGTTTCATTAATATTATATAAAGAAGTGATTTGCAGGCAGATTAAGTGGTTGACACAGGTACTAAATAATAAAAGCATATAAATTAAATTCAAGCACACAATTAATTACAAGGTTAATCTGTTCTTATCTTGTCCCATGATATCTCTCAAGTATTCCTGCATATTCATAATCATGTTAGTTGAGCTTGAAATTATTTTTTGATAAATATATAAATATATAACCTTAACATGATACTGATGATATTCTGTACCTCATGTAGT
The DNA here is from genome assembly GCF_047830755.1 of Zonotrichia albicollis. Classification (NCBI taxonomy): domain Eukaryota; kingdom Metazoa; phylum Chordata; class Aves; order Passeriformes; family Passerellidae; genus Zonotrichia; species Zonotrichia albicollis. The sequence goes on along the minus strand of NC_133821.1, from coordinate 76,299,878 downwards.
TGCGCAGTGCACACAGGTGAAGCATGATACTTCCCAACAATTAAAACTGTAAAAAAATAGTGTCTGGGTCTCAGATTGCTGTCCTGTTTGAAGGGCCCTATACTGCCCACCTGTGCATGCAGTAAGGAAGCTGTTGCAGCAATGTGGCATTTTCTCATTGACTGACACTGTTTTGTTCAGATAATTTCCCCTGTTAGGCCCTCTGATGTCTGTCCAGGCACTTGGCCTAGTAATCAGACTTAGGGAGCAATGGAAAATATTCACTAGGAGAAGAATCATCCTCATCAGTTTCATTTGAACATTTGAAGGGCCATTGTCCTGCCAAATTTGGGTTTGGTTGGCAAAGATTGTTTGCAGGTGCAAAAATGTCTTCTATGATGTCCTTTAGGTACTTTACAGCCCTGCATGTCCCTTGTCAGATAATCCCTTCCACACATAAATTAAGCAGTGCATGCTGCTCAAAAGCAACATGTGAGATATCTGCAGTCATGTTGCAGGATGGCCCACATGAACACGCACTTAGCCCAGCTGTGCACTCTGTGTGATAGGTGTGTCACTTGATTCCCTTCTGCAGCTATGAGAGGTTTTTCTCTCTGGCTTTTCTCAACTTATTTCTTACTAAGAAGAATAAAAAGCCATCAGTGGGGAACATACTGCATATCATTACAGTGAAATCCAATTTAGTGGCTAACTTCAATTCCAAAAGGCAAGGAAACAGAGAGCTATGACTGGGATTTTGTCCTTCAGTTGTAACTACTGCCTCAGATGCCTTTCAGAAGGGTGATTTCTGCAGAGCAGATGCTATTGAGTAACATGGAAATTCTTCCTAATCTTTTTAATGCTAATGATAGGTTTATGCATGTATTTTTGCAACAGTAGCAGTCTAAAGCCTTAAAACAAAGTGTCACAAATGTCATGCTTGCACAGAATATGATTTCATCCCTGATTTTTCCTCACACTTTTCAACTGTCAGATTGACCCCCTGCTCTCTGTGCTGCAAGCACAGATGTGAGTCACGCTGGGAGGGGAAATAAAATAAACTTGCCAGCTGAAGGTTGTGACCACACTTGTATATGGCTGGGAGGCAAAAGATCCTCTGGTTCTCCTGGGTCAGGGTGTTTTTTGGCATGCTGTTGTGTTGTGTATGGCAAGGAGATGGCACATCAGCTGCACACACTGAGGACACCCTCAGTGGCCTGGTTACAGCCTGCTCATTGCCTTTGCATGATTCTACAGTTCAGTGCTGGCAAGGCAAAATTGTGCCCACTCAGAAAATCTTTTACATTATTGGGTTTTCTTTTTTTTTTTTTTTTTGCATATCTGAAATTTAGATGCTATTGTTGTGAAGAAATTGCAGTAAAGCAACCTGGAAGGCAGGGAGGAATGTTCTGGCAAATGTCACTTGGTTTATTTCCTTCAAGAGGACTTTACAGCTCATGTTTTTTTCACAGTTTTCATTTTAATTTAAGTGATTCATCACTCTCCTTCTTTAGGTCATTAGTGACTTTGGTCATACATTCAGCACTGCAGCAGGTTCCTGTAAACCAGGAATTTCTCTGTCTTGACTCTCAAAATCTGCAGCTGGCGACTTCCCAGACCACTTACACTTTATTTATTTTTATTTATTTAAAACTCCTTGCAGTTCTGAATTCTAATAAAACAGGAAAAATTAGATCAGTGGCTTTATGTTTTTTCAGCTGAGCCTGTCCCATCATTGTGTGTCAGGTCTGCTATAAATTTACAGTGTTGACAGAGGCAGTTTCACTAAATTGAAAGGAAGAGAGGAAGGGAGAGATTTATCTTGGAGCCTAAGGGTAGGGCAGTAAACCAGAACCACCACACTCGTTCCTAAAAGTGAATAACTTAGTGTTGTTGGACTTTTCATTTAGCAAGAGTTGAATTTTGACCAGTTGTAATTTCCACTTATAATGTTTTTTTAAATTTTTGAATTGTAAGCAGAATGCAGAAGAATACAGCTGCGGAAGTTTGGACCTCTTGTTTAGTGTTGGCTGAGTAATGAGTGCTGAGTACTGAACAAATAGCAAAAGCGAGGGAAAGAAGTACTTGCACTCCACCTCTCTGTAAGACTGGTTTTGCTGTGCCCCCTTTCACCAAGTGCTTCCTTTCCTGCAAGACCCTTCTGCATCTTAGAAGTAGGAAGGCAGAGAGGACCTGGGTTATTGCTGAATCAATTCTGGGCACCCAACTCAAAATGCCTTAGAGAGGGACCTTGCTTTCAGAAAGGACCAGTAGCAGACAGAGAAGAAAACTCAACACCTTTCAAGTCCCGCAAGTGGGGCACTCACAATTGATCCAGCTGGGCCAGGAAGGGTATTGTCTGCTGAAACCCATCATGACTGTAGCCCTGGGATAGTTACTGACCCAAACCAGGAAGTCACTTTCCAGCTGTGCCTCTGCAATGTCTCTAGAACCAGAGCACAAACTTCTCGACTAGAAGGTGACGCCCAGCTGAGTAAAGCAGCCAAACTCTTAAATTGTTTGCCTAAGTGATTTCAGGGGTCTTGTTCTGAGGACTTATACTCACATATTCTGCATCCTGTGGTCTATCAACCACCAGATTAGTGATAGATTTATTGAGGGTGTTTTCTCTGTCTCCATAATGAAGTTGTGCCACCCTGAAACTCAGTGTGCAAGCTTCACATTCAAAAATAGGATAGAGAAAGACACTCAGACAAAGGGGGAAAATTCTGGCCTCTGTGCCCTAAAGAACTATTGGGGAAAAAAATGCATAAAACTTTCATGTCCTTGTGTTTGTCATAATATCCATGAGCAAGCAACTTTGAGCATTACTCCTGCTTGAGGGGCTGCAGAATGAGGTAGCAGCAATACAACCCACACATGGGAAAAAGCAAAAGAAGGTCAGAGCCTTAAAGAGCTGAAGTTAGGATGAGCCACAGGCACATGAGTATCTCTCCTTTGAAGCAGGTGGGGATTTGGAAAAGTGTGCAATGGCTTAGTGCTGTCCTTGATGAAATGCTAATGTGGGTATCCTTTGTCTTTCTGTACCAGGGGTGCAATCAAGAGGCCAATATTCAGGGCCCAATTTAAGGACATTTTTCTTAAGGTTTCTTTTACATGCTTGGCACATATAGATTCTGGAGTAGAAACTCACTGTAAAAACAATGGGAATTGCATATGCCTACCTGAGGAGAAAATGTCGTCCACAGAAGAAGGGTTTTTTAATTCTGCAACAATTTTCAAGAGTTGCAGGGGAAAAAAAGTAACTGTTTTGTTCTGAAGTTTTTATTGTAGTTAGTTTTATCCAAGAAAAATATTTTGCATAATCCAGGCAGATAAATTTGATTTTTAAATTAAATATTTATAATAGATATTAAGTGCTTTCTAGAATGAAAAATCAATGTTATTTATTTTGCAAATGCACTGATATTAAAAAAAAGAAAAAAAATTATACATCTTGTAATAATTGAATTAGTAGCTTTAGTTCTTCAAAAGGTAGCCATGATATTCATAGAGGCATTTTTGCATTTCCAATATTAACACCGGTTTTTTTTGACCTCCAGTTTTACACGTAAGCTATAATTTTTGCAGTTGCTTAATTGTAGATGAATAGTCAGTACACACATTTGCATATTCTTGGAGTTATGAATTTCATGGGGACAGAAACTCATAAATAAATTTTGCCATTTTTGGGAGCAGCAGGAAGAATCTGAAATCATCCATCATCCTGACTCACATACATACTATTTTCTAGGAACTCCAAGCCCATACTTCTGTGTTTCTGACAACACTGAATTAAGTCACAGTAGCATCTATCACTTGAGGAATCTTGAGTCACATGAACTTGTTTTCCATCAGACCGTTCAATCAAGATTGGCTTATCAGTGGCAGGAGTATAGCAGGAGCTGTAATGCTTTTCATCTCCTCCTTTATCAACTGTCTCTCAATAGCTGTAAGAGTCCATAAACCCCCATCACTTTAAACTGTATTAGCACTGTACAATAATGGCAAGAGAGCAGTAAGAAGTGATGTTGTACTACTTTGGGCACTGGTGAGCTATTTTTCTTGGTGCTGGGAATCATCCAGGTCTATTACTGTAGGCTTTCAGCTCCTCTGAGAAAACTGGGAGCTGATGATGATCTTAACTGAACTGAAACTTTATAACTCGTTCTCATATTATCTAAAGATATTCGTCACTGTATTTATAATGTCCTGAGCCTTAGGCATAAAAACCACTGCAAGTGAGATGAGCTGATGCAATTTGACAGTGAATTTCTTTTCTACAAGAGACAGAGAGCCGTCAGTCCTTCCACATCCTCATTACTTTCAACATCTAAAAGCTCAGACTGGTGCGTTTGGAAGAGAGTAAAGATAAATATCTATCTCAAAACCACATCTGTTTGTGTGCTTTATTCTTGAATGATAAAAATAACTGATCTGCAGCCTCAATGACTGCCTCAATTTCATTGGCAAAAATGTGGTATTTTCAGTGGCTGTCACATGGATTTCTAGCTTGAGAAATTACAGCTCACCCTTAATACATAATTGAGTCTCTTACTCTATTTCTAAGACTGGAAATATCACTTTTGAATTAATTTTTGGATAATGATGGAAGAAGTTAGTATTTCAAAAGTACCATATTCAGCAGTTGGTGTTTGTAACTAGTTTTGTAAGCTCTTGTATGGAAAGTTATTTCTGTCACTTATTATTCCGATCTAGATCAAATATTTACATATTTATTTATTTCTATATCCTAATTTCTCTAGTCCTACTTGGCTAGACAGTGAACTTTATAAAAATTCATGGACTGCAGCTAGCTTCAGTCAATTTATTTGACTAAAATAACATGAAATACAATTCTTCTATCTCATGGTTATCTATAACTATACTTTTGATTTAATCACAAAGATTGAAATATTTCCAGTCTATCCAATATAGGCTGAGAAGTTGCCAAGAACTGTATATGGAGAAACCATCATTCTTCAAGAGAAAAAGCCTCTAGGACTCCAAATCTGGTGATTTTTACCTGAAAAGGAACCAGGAAATTACTGATTGGAAGGCAGATGGCTGTTTCAAAACCTGGGCATGTTTTTAGGATAAGCATGTTTTATTTTCTTTGTTAGCTCACTGGTAGGATAAAGATGACTATAAGCAAATTGCACCAACACACACACCCCCATGCCACCAATTTGCTTGTAAGGATTTAGCACTGGACTCCATCAAGATAATACCATGGAAGTTTTGTCACCATACTTTCCTTTGCTATCTTTAAACATATATCTTATTCAACAATAATGATTAAAAAAGGAGTGCCTTCTTTGCACTTAGAGTCAGTGCAGCAGATATCTCAACAGTATATAGTTAACTATTAAGTGCAGGGATATGTTTTATCTGTGTAAGAATAGTCTTTAATAAAGATTCCAGTAAATTCCAGTTGCTAAAGTGTTGTAAAACACAATAACTATGACCATGTTTGTGTGTGAAGTTGGGTTATAAGCAATGGTAAATTAAACCCATTTTCAAGAATTGCTGTAACTGGCAATGTACAAGAATTAGGAAATTTCTTAGGTAAAAGCTCATCTTAAGAAACTGCTTCAGAGACTCCCAAGGCTTGCTGAATGTGATTCTGCTTTGTTTTCATCCAAAGTCAACAATCTGGGCTGGTCCCTCAAGCTATCACACACAGAAACGCAGCAGAGCCTGAGTCTGCCACAGCTTTGAAGCAGATGTACCTACACCTTGATTTTAAGTGATATCCCCAAAAGGCTCTTAAAATCAAGCCCAGTTGTATTTGAATACAAATTAGAACCTTTACGTCTTGAATAGAAAAACCTCAAAGCAACTAAGAAAGGCAAAAAGCAAGGGATAAGAAACTTGGGCAGCTCTCCCCATGCCCAGGGTGTCCTTCCAGCCAAGGCAGTGGCTGCTGGGGCTTCTTCAGCTCTTGGGGAGTGCTGTCTGTCTGTCCAGGTCTGTCTGTCCCTCTGCTGCCCCTCAGGGCTGTCCCTTGGATGCTGCAATGAGGTGCTGGGCCTGCTGGGCAAAGAAGCTGTGGAGCTTGATCCAGAGCTGCAGGGCAAGTGACAAGTTGCTGGGGAGCTGGCAAGAGAGGATGATGAGAACAAGGAGGTGCAGAGCTCCCCTCCTACCCCCAGCTTATGGCACAGAGAATTTCTATTGGGCCTCAGTGGAAGCTTGAGGTAGTCTGCAACTCACTGTGTGGAAAACCCACCCTTTGTGCTGAGATCCAATACAAAGCCTGTACATCACAATAAAGATTTCACAATAATGACTCAGGAATTAAGTGATAGATAGGCTTGGTGTTCCATGGGTTTCTCTCTCTGATTTGTCAGTTAATTTTAGTGTTGTTTGTATTTTAATGCAGTGTGTGGCTTTAGTTGGGCTCCAGACTTTGGTATTTCACTGTTCAGCAATGATTTGATACCTATATTCTGAAAATATTTTACATCAGTTTGTTCTTCCTTGCCAGAAATATTAAAAGTGTCTTTTATTTAGATCCAGAAACCCACTATATTTTCTTGAGATGTTGTCTAGAATGATTGCAGAGGATGTAGACTGTGGGAGTAGGTGACCAATAGAATACCATGGCACATCAGCCCATGATGTTATTGTCAGTATATGTGTTGGGTGATGTGGTTGCTATTAGTGCTGTGAACATTTAGCTATAGAGTATTGGGACTGCTCCTGTAAATTGCTCTAAAGCAGTGTGCAGCAACTTTGATGCATTAACTGAAGATACTTGCTGCAATCCTTACTTTATTGAGACGGGCCGAGAGGAGGGAAGGGTTGTATGTGCCAACTTGTAGAATTTCTCCCCTGTGTAACAGGCATGTCAGAATAAGGGGGAAATAAGAAAAGACAAGTTTCCATGCAAAATTAGTGTAGAATCTTGTTCTCTAGATGCAATCAATTTCGGAGCAATGCAGGACTAATAGGAGACTTCATATGCTTCAAAGCTATTAGAAAATCTGCAGCTTTAGCTATCAGAGAGAGCTCAGTTGATTGTCCAGAACAAATCTTGTTAATTTATTCTTTCACAAGCTGCCTGTGTCAGTGTTAAGTGTGAACCACAAAATATGGAAGTAATGTCCATGTCCTCATTAAGCAGCGATTCAAGTGGGGGATGGTGTGGGAACAGAGGAGCTCAGCTGCAGTGGAAATAGTGACATTCCATGCTGGTGATGGCAGTTAGTATTTGTGATTTTGGCATGTCTTGTTCCTGGGTTTTCTATGGTAATATGCATCAACATTTCTACCAGATAAGTAGAATTTTAAAAGAAGATTCTCTATCCAGCTGTAAGCATTTAAATAAACTTGACTGGATTCCCACAGGATACAGGGGCATAACTTCAGCTTACTTTGAATCAGTGTGAAGTTTTTAAGACCTTGTTTTATTTCTCCTCACGCTTTTATAGAAACACAGTAAAATGCACTCAAGTGAAGAAGCTTGGCAGCATCACAGTGCTGTGACAGACATCATCAGCTTCACTATGGCATAGCAGTCATCAGTCTCTGAATGAAGTGTATCTGCTTTTTCATTTTTTAAATACACTCTTGGAACATTTGGAGTGGTAACTTTGTGTTGCGGTCATTACCGCCCTGGAGAAAGCACAATCCTGCCTGCAGGCCCTTTCCAGCAGTGCTGTAAAGCAGCCTTTACAGATGTGTTCCTCTAGTGAAATTTTGGCTCAGGAAACAGACTGCCAATCTCTTGTCTGCTGGAGCCTGTGGCGTGCTGGAGGATTAACACACCTCATGCTAGAGATTGAAAGTAGTGGTAGCCTCTGTTCTTTACCATCTGAGATACTCTAAAACTGATGCAGTGGGGACTTACTAGTGGAAAGATACCAAATAAAGTGCAAGAGAGAGGAGGGAAAGCAGTTAAATTAAACTGACATGGAGAGTGCTTTAAAACAGGATTTAGTGTCAATTAAATAGGCTTGAATGTTTAAATCACTTGGCCACCCTCTGCATGTCATTGATTCTCCAGCATACAGCAGCTGTGATTGTGTGGCTCCTTCTCAATGTTGCACTGCCTTGATTTTGTGTTGTGGAGAGTTTTGTGTTTCTGTGTTTTGGGGAGGATATGGAAATTAACTAGTATTCAGAGCTAAATATTTTAATAAAACACTTAATAATATATATAAATATTTTAATTCAGAACTTAGTATTTTACCTTCATGTAGAATAATTACAGAATAACCTGCAGATAGCTGTTTAGTACACTTTATTGCACCAGTGTGTATGTGCAAGGAACCAAGCACTAGCTGGAGAGTTCTTTGATATGAGAATGTCTGCCTTCAGAAGTTTGGCTTTGTCATGGCTGATAAAGGAGACACTCAAGTGACAGAAATTTCCTTAAGCCTGGAGGAACAAGTGAAAAGGATGCACAGCAGCTACCAGCCCAGACATTTAAACAGAATTAAATGGCTTCCAACATCAAGATGAGGCTTTGTCTTCTGGCTCCACTACCAAAGAGACAATAAAGAAGTATTTTTAAAATTCTGCTAGTATGCTGTGAAAAAAGTACTTAGCAACATGACACCTGGAGATTTAGGAGTAATTCTGACCTACTTCTCACTTAAAAATACCAGTCTGATCCTAGGTTAATGGTTGGACTAAATGACCTTTTCCAGCTTAAATGATTCAATGATTCTATGCATTTGTGAGATCAAAGCTTAACTACAAGCAGAAGATCTTTCCCTGTTTTAACTTGGTTTGAAAAAGTACTGTTGGTGTTGCTGAAGGAAAACCAGGATTTTTGAAGAATTGCTTTGTTTTGATTTAAATAGAATACAAGTAGAGAAATAGAATAGCACTCAGCTAAAGAGAAATTGGATCCTGAAAGGCAGAAACCCTCACTTTTATAAAGCTTTTTGTGCTGTGAGTCTCTTTTTGGTGTACTGTTTGAAGGCCATCAAACTACACAGCCTTTCTTCAAGATATGAATGAATGTTGCATCCTCAGTGAATGAATGTGCTGCTGAAGCCAGCACGATAGACCAAAGGCTTAGGGAAGAAATCATCCTTTGTGCCATCTCCTGAGTGGTGGAGCACATGAAAAGCAAGACAGAAAGTGTTGCAGATAGGAGCCATGTTGCATATTTCAACAGTATTATGATTTTTGGGAAAATACTTATGAGTGCCAGAGATGACAGCACTGAGTTAGTGTCTTTCTATTTGTCTAAAGGAAATAGTTGGTTTTTCACAGACATTGAAATCTTCTTTTCAGTGTTTGCTTGCTGCTTCTTCTTAAAAAGAATGGGTATGTTATTATTCTTATCCAGGTATTAAAGGCTCAGAAGTTAAGACTCTTGTATTATTAGATCTCCGTTTGCAGGGAAAAAAATTTAATACAGTCAATGTTACCAGCATTTTTTGTAAAATTCAGGTATCTTACATTGGTTATTAGGTTTATAAAAAAACTGTATTTTTCTGTATTGCTGCTGACATTGTCACTAATTTAAACAATTTAAGATTTGTTTCCACTTTTCTGTTTGGACAGAGATGAGTTGTTCTCTTACATTCAGCCAAGGCAAAAATTAGCATTTTATTGACCTTGTGATTTGCTTTCTCTTACTTACATTTCATTTCATTACTGTTTTCCGTGATAATGGTTAGTGTGTCAGAGTCTACAGTGGTGAGAGAAGGGGAGGACACAGAATCTTCTGTGCCACTGCTTGTCATTCACGTCTGTAATGGGCATGTTACTAGGTGTGGCAGGAGAGTTTAATGTGGGCATAAAGAGGTAAATTTTGTAAAACAGATCACCTTTGCTTCAAGTCTGAGCATTTAATGGGCACTTGAATTAGATCTGCTTAAACATCTAACATGCTACTCTTTGCACTGATTAAATAAGAGTAAAAGATTTGTATCTTTCTGTGCCATCCATCAACTGTGAAATGTTTAACTAAGTCCTGACTGGAAGAGAAGCAAAGCAGCTTGATTTCAGAATGAGTTTTCTTACATAATTAGAAATACCAAATGTGTGCAAAAATCAGAGACCAGCAGTAAGTATGTACTCAGTATCATTTATGTAGTCAGTGTTTTGAAAGACAGCAGTTGATGGTACTGCTTGCACTTGGACTCCCACAAACTAGTTTTCTACATTTTTTTGCATTCAGTTTATCTCTAAAAGACAATTTTTACTCAAAAGCGCTTTCAAATTACAGAGTTTATACAGATTCAACATTTACTTACAGACTTGGAGGTGTTTAGGTTCACAGCCTTGATTTTTTGTCCATGAACTGAACTCCAATTACCCTTTGTGTTCATTGATGATTTCAATAATACAATAGCAGGTGGATTTGTGGACACATTTTGAAATTGACAGAAGACATAGAAATGTATTCTCAATGACTTTTCAGGAATAAGACCATAAAATTTGAATTACCTTCTTGTTTGTAAGTTTATGAAATGTAAAATCCAGAAGGTGAGGGCAGGCTGTATATATGCTGTAGACGTTGACTCTTTAGGAAAACTGCCACTTGTAGATCTGGTTGAATCTTGGCAAAGAACCAACTATGAAAAAATGTAGTTGTTTTATAAATAGCAAAATAGCAATGAGAGAATCAAAACATACACCAGAGAGGGCTACAGCTGTCAAACACAGCTTTGAAATTTACCTGGTGTTTTTCAGGTTTTTTTAGTTGGATTTTTAATGGTAATGGCAGTGCAGACTGGTCAGGCCTGGTGACGCACCTGAATATAGAGAGCTGAGCTAGAAAGTATGCCTTTTGTAAGACCTTATCAAACTTGCTACCAGGCAGAAAAAATGTAATGATTACTGTGGTTCCCAACAGCTCACAGCCCTAGGGAGCAGGAAATATGTTATTGTAAGAATCCTTTCCTTAGAGAGGGTGTGTTTAGCTTTATGTAAATCTAAGCAGGAACCAAGATGCTTCTCTTCAGAGCAGGTGCAGTCCCCCAGTGAATGTAATACAACTTTCACTCACAGGCACAGCCAAAATACAGGGACACACCTGCATTTCATGTAAAGCCAGGAGCCGATTTGCAAACATCTGATTTACTAAGGAAATGGAACTATAGAAATGGCAGTAGGCAAGAGGACAACCCTGCATGAAGCTTAATTGCAGAATGATGTAGGAAACAATATCCAGCTAAATTAAGAACTGTAAATAAGGGTGCAAGATTAATATGTGGATTTAAATTGCAGTCAGTACTCAAATTTCCTATTCCATATCAACAGCAGAGCAGGTAACAGCAGGAGCTGAGGATCAGTAGTGTGGGCAGCATCTGCATCATGGTGTTGGATGTCACCTCTGTCGAGTGTGTTTGTTTCCCTTGGTTGTGTTTCACAGTAGAGTGAGTAATGTGAAGGCAGAGGTAGCAGTAGTAGAGTCTTACTTGCTGCTTATGCAGCAGTCTCCCATCAAAACACAGGGTTTAGCACAATAAAGTTTGTTCTTTACTCTGTGTGTCAGGCTGTTTGTCAGCGAGGCATGTTAGCTGAATATGAGTACCCAGCCTCCCGTGCTTTCCAGTGTCTCTTTGGTTAAATCACGCCATGACTGACACCACGACACATTAGTGGGAGGATTGTTTATGAGAAAAAGGGAAACGAGCTTGACACTTGAGTTTACCAAGTTGTGGGAGCACAGATGCTCATCACTGCCAAACATGCAGAGCCGAGGTCAGGGAAATCTGTCAGGGAAAGCAAAGCAGCCTTGAAGCAATATTTTTTTAGCTGTCTGGCAGAGAACACGCATGAAATAGTGTTATAGCTGAGCAGGGTGCTGCCCTCCTTCCTCTACTCCCTCAGGATTGCCTAGTTCCCTTTCCTCATTGCAGGCTCGAATGAGACATTGCAGAACATGCTCCTCTCCTTCATACCTTCCCCAGGGAACTCAGCCCCTCTTTTCGGGGGCTGGTGACAGCAGCAGTAGCAGTGGGCAGGGCTCAGACCAGATGTCCCCTTTGGATGCCCTTTTGGTCTCCCTGGCAGTGTTTTTGCTTGCTTCTCTACCAGACCAAAATTTTTTTGCATTTTGTTCTTCTGCATGGGAAGGTGTAGCTGTAGAGCAGACCTAGTCAGCATGAGAGTGGTCACACACAGGGAACCTGAGAAAGTTCTTAAGGATAATTAAAAAATACAGATATTCCTGTGTTGTGGGCATAGGAGACCCTCTTCCAGAATTTGGAAAAGGAAGATTGTTTAGACTCAGTTGGGCTGTGTGGTTTGATAATAAATTCTTCAAGAAGAGTAAAAGAGATGGAGGTATTTGGAGGAAAAAAAAATCTTTCAGATGTAGCAATTTCTGCAGTAAAGAGAGTATTATAGCAAGACAGAGAACATGCACAAATGAAGAGACTATTTGAAGCCTGTGGGGAAGGAGAATGGGGTTGTAATAGGAGAATGCAGAAGATACTGGAGATGAAAAATAAGAAAAACAGATTAAAGCAAAAAGCCTAACCAGAAAGTATATTTCTAACAACCAGAAGGAGACAGAAAGGGGAAAATTGGAATCCTCAGTTCCCATCAAGCAGAAGAGAAAGTAAGCACTTGGAAAGGTGAAACAAAATGTAAATATATTTATCCAGAGTGGATGGAATAATAGTTTATATGATGAAATGTATATTCATCTTGATGATGAAACATGATCCTTTATCTTCTTTTTCTCTTTGGCTAAGTCCTGAAAGCTGTGTTTCCCACTGTGTCTGAATGATAATCCTGGGTCTTTCTTTTAAGGAGGATGCTCAAAGGAAGCAGTTCTGTGTTTTGGTTGATTTAAACTATCATTTATCCTTTGTGAAATGTGAAATGCAAAATTAAATGGTAGGGACGTGCCATCTGCTGTTGTTTAACATGTGAATAAGAGCTACTATGTTGGCACAATGTTTATGCTCATGATAAGAGCAGGAATAATGGGAATGTTATGTTGGCTATACCCAGCAGGTCCCCTCGTTGACTGAAGCATTATGTTTCTTCCATGTCCCAGAAATGCTGAACGTGATCCCTGGAGGAGGATGAGCATTTCCTCCTTAGTGAGGAGGCTGAGTGTTTCATGTCTGTTATTCTCATTCCTTTCAGGGATCTCTTGCTGTCTGTGGCACTTGGCCAGGTACTCTCCCTCCTTATCTGTGGCATTGGTCTCACAAGCAAGTATCTGTCAGAAGACTTCCATGCCAACACACCTGTTTTCCAGAGCTTCCTCAATTATATCCTTCTGTTCTTGGTCTACACAACAACACTAGCTGTCAGACAAGGTGAGTGGCTCTCTGAAACTGTTTTATAGAAAGCCGTGGGAATAAAGGCTTCTGCAGAGCCGCAACAAGCAATATGATTTATTCACTAGCATTTGTTCCATATTTGCATTACCTAGAAATACGTATTGAATGAACTGAAAAAACCACCAAGAAAATCTTCATTAGCAAAGAATGAATCATTAGATCTCAAGGACTGGGGTGCTGCCTAAAAGCTAAAGTAAACATCAGTACTACTGAATTCTGGTTGTTCTTGCCTTGCTGGGAAATACTTTAAGTGTGCTTTACATCTTACATAGACTGAGGAGAGCTCAGATAGAAGCAAAGGAGAGCTTGCTAGTTCTAGGTGCTGATCTTGGCAATTGAGTAATTCACTTACTAGACAGAAAGAAATAGAAGCCAACTTTTAGTTATTGGAAAGTAGGAGATGAAGGGAGAGATTTTGGGGTGCTCTCTCTCTGAGGGGAGGTTTGGGCAGAGCAGCTCCATGGCCCTGTCACTGCTTTGCCATGGGCCTGTGTAACCAATCTGACCTCCAAAATGAGAAATGCATTACATTAGGCAGTAAGCTTTGGTACTGTTTATCTAGTGATGCTCTCTTTGACAGTCTGTATTTTTTATGGGGGCTTGTGCCTTTCCTGCACATCCCTTCCCTTCTTTGAGATTTCGTTTCTAGATGAGGTGTGGGAAGTGAAAGCATTTAAGTACATTTCTGAGCCACTCTTCTTTTTTGTAATAATTTTATTTATTCACCTTCCCAGAACACGTAGATTAGAAGCTAAATAAAAGAGAAAAAAATATCATGTGTTCTCCTGACATAAGGAGGGTAGGGCTCTGTGGAGGATAACTACTACAAAATGTATTAGGTGGTGGTACATTTATCAGCATACTGAAAAGCTCATGTTTTCTTACAGGAACAATGATTTTTGGATTGGTCTTTGATCTTTTAGTGTTTTGGGAACAACCCTGAAGCTTAAGTTCTTCACTCATTGTACAGTCTTGTGATACAATGCTAAAAGTGTTCCAAAGCAGCAAGGACTTAATTTCTATGCAAAAATGAACAGTCAAAAAAATACTCCTGTACTCTAGCACAAAGCACTTAAGCATATTACAACATAAGTTTTATAAACATTGGTCCCCACTGGCATTTTGCAGAGGTGCTAAAAGCCAATGTGCAAAGGAAATGTTGACTCTTATATAAGGAGAGATTGCTCAGGCACTGTTTCACTGTCTTGGTATTTCAGTTTGTGTAGGGGGAAACATTACCACATACTTTGCTCTGCCAAAGGTTTAAAATGTGTTATTAGTAGCAGCTTTCTGGAGAACTGTGTTTAAAAATAATTATTCTGAGTGTAGGATTGCCTAGATGTTCACAAGTTCTGTCCCAGAAATGTCCTCCTCTGGACTGATTTAGATACTGTGAAAGGCAAGTCCCTATATGGACTCTTAAATAGATTTTACTTTTTTGAAAATGCTTGTGAGAGGGTATACCCATATAGATACTGCATTCTGCTGTGCATTACAGAGGCTAATTTGGAATAAGGTTTGATGCCTGGTGTATATTGACATCTAAGAATTCTATCAAGCACTCTGCTTTACTCATATATAAATATGTATTAAAAAGGTACTTTATAAATATTTTTCGGACTCTGTTTAAAAATATAGTTGTGGACTAGAGGGAGTTTGTCAGAAGTATCTGTGGTGCCAATATGATAGGTTTGGGAACTAAGTGGTAAAGGGTTAGGAATATGTGGAAAATGTTTTCTGGACAAGCGAGGAGGGCTGGGGAAGGTGTTTGAAAAAGCCTGTGGTTGATTACAGACCACACAAACAACTAGGGCACATGTAAAGGGTACCAATGGAATTGTCTGGAAAAGGAGCTGTAAAAAAAAAAGAAACCCAAAAAGATAGTTTCATCCAAAAAAACCCAAAATAAAATTGGCTACAGATGCTATGAAAGCAGTGATCCAGGCATTCATCATAACATCCCTGCTGGATGGTACAGCACTACACAGCCTATTTATTTACTCGGCATTTAATGTTGCCAGCTGACTGAGCCTGACATTGTCTTTTTGCTTGTGTGTTTATTCAAATCCATTATCTGTGTTTGTTCCATTAAGGCAGTTTCTCTAGCAGCTCTAATCATGTGGCTTCATTAATAGATGGAAATCACATAATAATATTAATGATGACTCTGTTCTGAGTGCTGACATCATCAAAAAAACCTTTTTTTCAAGTATGGTTCTTCTCTATAAAAGAATGAAAAAATTTTAAATAATTCTCTTTCTCCTTCAGAAATCAAACCATCATAAATTGATTTGTAGTAAAAAATAATTGCATCCCTTTGTCTTTTTCTTTCCTTGCTTTGTTAATTCCTGGGATTTTTGCAGAAATGTAGTGTTTAAGGAGGTGTCACTTGGGGTAGCCAAAAAAACCCTGAATTCACTCTAGGACTGAAGGCTATAATTTCCTCAAGACATAGAGTTCCTCTTTCTTTAGAGGCTTGTTCCAAAATTTTATTTACTCTGGATGCCCTTGGACTTAGCTGTCCCTCACTGTTCTTATATGCTCCCTGAGTGATAATGAAAAGGCAGAATTTGCACTGGTCTCTGGAAATCATCATTAGCAGATGATTAAAGCTCCTGAGCTTTTCTGACTAAAACCTTCTGCAGTGAATGCTCAGCTTCCAGCAGCTAAAGTTAGCCCAGCATCAGCAGTGTCCGCTACGTTTTTATATTGAGTTAGGATTGTTTTCCAAATAATTTTACCACAGCGCTCGCTCTAATGGATACATAGATTAGGATTGTCAGTTTGCAATGAATCAACACGTCATCAGATAGTGGAGAGGCACAGTCCTGCCGGTGTCAGAATCTCTGAATTTTTAAAACTTCATTTTCATGTTAAAAAAATGCAAAAAAAACCCCAACAAAACAAAACCCAAAAACCAAATCTAAATCCCCAAAAAAGAGGAGTTTCAAGGAGTAAAAGTAGACTCAATAGTTTTAAGCAGTGAAGTCCATGTAAGTAAGGCTTTTCCTCATCATTGCAACTTTGTTCTCATGACCACAATAAAAAGTGACAAAAACATTGAAGGAGATCTGATCTTTTGAGATTTTCATATGGGCCTTAAAACATGGGTACCACTCAGGAACAGGTCATGAAAAAGTGGAAGAATTTGTCTAAACTTGGATTTTTTGATGAAAATAAATCTGCCAAACATTTAACAGGTAATGAGGTCATTCTCAGTTCCTTCTCTTGAGGTAGCTTCCTGTCATGCCTGTTGTTTTCACAGCCAGAACTTGTGTTTGTCCATGGTAACACCTCTGAGAAGGTTTTAACACATATTATCTCACCTCAGTCTCCTCGTTAGCAGAGGGAAATGCTTGACAAAAGCATGTAGGGATACTTCCCTATATCCTCTGGGTCCTATGTCATTATTAGTGGAGGAAAAGAAAAACCTTGGCTATCAGTGAGAAAAGCCTCAAATGGGTGAAATGGAGCTGTGAGGGATAGAGCTGGTGGAGATTAGTTTTAGCACCTCAAAAAGCAGGAAGTGGGAAATTGTCCATAGTGGACCAGAAGGTGTTAATTGCTAATAGCCAACATGGGAGCAAGCATCAGCAGCTTGCCACCAAAAATAAATTACTTCTAAAAGCCACGTCACATATGCTACAAATGAAAACAACACATCTACTAGACATCCTTAAAAACAGAAAAAGAACCCGAAACTGCTATTTTTTTGTTATTCTGGAAAACAAGAAGTGAGGGAGCAATGGAAGTGTCTTTTGAGCAGCTGGGAACCACAAAGCCTTGAGGGCCAGATTCTGTGTGAGTAGGGCTCCACACTGCAAGCTGCTCCTTGCATTTTAGAGCAACAAATTACTGAGTATTTTCAGCCCACCAGTACTAAGAGATGGCAATAATCTGCTAGTTCAGAAACATTTTTTATGAATCTCTGTATGTCTGGATGAATCCTGCTTCTAGGTCAAGTGATGAGGTTATATGATCTGTTGATAGAAATAGAGTTTTCCCTACAGTAACTGTAATGTCTTAGATTTGACACATAATTAAAGGTGATCTGTGCCCCTGAGTAAGCCAGAGAGTCCTGTGAGACTAGTAAGACTGCAGACCTCTTACTGGCATATCATTTTTTTAAGCATTTCTATCTCAGGGTGGTTTATGCCATTACTATCTCAGCCGTATGTAATTTCCTGATGTGTCTGCTCTCCAAGTATGTATTTCTATTTAGATAATGGCACTCCTCCCCAGCATCACTCCTACTTCACCAAAGTTGACCAAAACCAGCTAATTGAAGGAAGGAACTGCTACATAGGATTTGCTTTTTTTCACTGTGGTGCTTGTCAGCTATTTATTAAATGATAGAAAGGGTAAATGCCTCTTTTTACTTAATTCCATTCTAGTAGTAAATGTATATTAATACAAAGCTAGGATTATGCACATAACTTATGTAGACATAACAGAATTTCTTTTAATCCAACACCTTTTTTTGTCAATTGTCAGTAAGAACAATCTTGTTTGTCAGGGAAACAAACAAAGTATATTACTTAAACTGATCAAACTATATTAGATATCATGTACTTTGGACAATATATAAACTATATTAGATATCATGTCCTTTGCACAATATATGTTGTACCATTGAGATGAAATGTGTTCTGGAAAGGCATTGATCCTGTCAGAATTTCGTCTTCACTGAGGATGACAGGGAGTGATTTTGATTAGAAAAGATCCATTTCCTCACTGTTCAGTTTCCTAAGCATGCTCATGCCACTGCTGTAAAACAAAGAGCTTGGTATCCCTCCAGTCAAATAAAATGTTCAAAGCTGCAGCCAAGTAGCTTTATTGCTCTAGCTATGATAGAAGGGGTCCTTGGATTCTCAAGGCAACAGCTCAGCCCACACACTGGCCTGCAAACACGTGGCAGACATTGCCAGAAGATGTGACATTGTCCCTGAAGCACAGGGAAGGGCAAATCCAGCTGACCCATCTCTTCCATTTGACAAAGGTATGTAGAGACAGGATGGTGGGAAATGGCTTTAAACTGGAAGTAGGTTTAGATGCCCCATCCCTGGAAGTGTTCCAGGCTAGGTTGGATGGGGATCTGAGCGACCTGGTGTAGTGGAAGGGTCCTTGCTCATGGCAGGGGTGTTGGAAGTGGATGGTCTTCAAGGTCTTTTCCAGCCCAAACCATTCTCTGATTCTATGATTCTCACAGCCCTCCCAGTGCAAGGGGCCATGATCTTTCTGGGTTGTAAAACTGAAACACAGCAGCAAATGTGGCTTGGAACCAGTGAAAAATAATGACCTTCAGGTCTTTGGTATTCTCGTAGCAGCGCTGCAGAGTCTCCCTGCTGTGTTACACATTGCTGTCTGCAATGTACTTTCTCCTAATTATTCTGGGCTTCTAATTAGGGATGCCAAACCGTGTGGGATGTGTTTATTATGAGAATGGTCAGCCAAATAGTCCCTTTGTTTGGAATCTGAAGAGCCCTTTTCATATTCAGAGGAAATTCTATACTTTAGGAGAAATGAAACTAGAATGCTGCCTATTTACAGACACTTCAAATTGCAGAGATCTCTTCTTGTAATGTGCAATTTTCAGTTTTGGATAGCATGCTCAGAGGAGTAAGGATTATGATACGTTATGTATTTGGGATTTGCCTATAATATCATGGACACCACAGCAAGCTAGCTGGAAAAAAAACAATGTGACTAGAGCCAGATTTCTGTTCAGTTCTATTTACATAATAATTGTGTTTGAATTTTCACTCTACTTCCAATTGAGTTTTTAAAATTTCCTGCTACAAAATGTTGACTGCTGCTACTGCTGAATGAGCCTTCGTTATTTTACTCTGTAGGTGATAACAATTCAGTGAGCTGAATTGTGAGCAACTTTTCAGGTATGTAAAGTTTTCATACAGAAACTTGCAATTTTTTTTCTTTATGATAGTTGCTCTAAACATCAAATTTCCCTTCCCAGTCCAGTGAAGTCATCTTGCATTGTTAGCCATAATACTAAAACAGATGCAATTTCAGCACAGTATGATTATTCCACATAGCTGGAAAGGCAGGGTAAAAAAAAAAAAGACCATGTTGGGGATACAAAAGCAAGGTTAAAACCAATAGACTTGACCTCTGTCTTTAGTTCTGGTTTGTTTGGCTATTTCTAGTAAAGATGTTGGATGGTATTTTTTTAATCCTCAGGGGTTTTTTTCACTTTCAGCTGTTCTTGTTACACTGACCAGCAAACAGATGCTTTCTGCTTTGGCCCTGCTACTCCTTTCCACCCACACAAAGGACCAGGCATCTCAGGGCTTTGTCAATTTTCATTTCCATCGTGTGTGCTTTGCTTTGCCAGCTGTTTAACAAGGTACAAATAAATACTTACGGGGAGGAATCCTGGCCCCAAACATAGGGCAAATAAAATGGCAGGTAAAGTCTCAAAAAGCACCTCAGCTTTTTCTTTCTGGAGTTATTTCTCTCAATAAGCTGCTCCAGGTCGATAGTTAGGCACTTTCTGTACAAACCCACAATATGCATTGTGTGTTACAAAATATCTTTCCTTTTTTTAATCCTAGCCAAAGCAGCACATTATATGCTCCTGCATGGTGTCATGGGAGTAAATAATGTACATCCCATAGCACATACAAGCTGAAAATTGGAAAGCACTGTTCCTCTCTGATGGAGGTGGCAGCAGTTAAGCTTGAGCACAGTATGTCCTGGTTTAATGATGCAATCACTAATACAATCATGATAACCCCAAAGCAATAAAGGCCTGCCCTAATCAAGCATCCGTGCTGTAGCATTCTCTGCAGTAGTGTCCCTTGATCCCTGATGCAGCTCGTTCAACCCTGAGACACCTCTTGTTACTAGGTTGCTTTCAAAATAGCTGTGGTGCTGAAGGAAGCATCCTTTGTGCCATCAGGGACAAAAGCTGCAAGAGTGCATTGTGTGAAAGGATAGGAAAACCTCATTTTTCCTGTGCTTGGTGATGCAGACAAGAGCACAGGGGAAAAAAGAGATTTCTCTAACCATTCTCTTGACCTAAATGAGGGAATGGGAGGTCTTTTCCACACAGAGAATGAATTTGTTCTAAAGTTGCACTAGGGATACCTCTCCTTGTAAAAAAGTCCCTGGAAGATTCAAATCAGGCAGTTCAGATCACTCTCACTTTGGGAAGCTCAGACCTGGTTATCTTTCTGGCTGCCAAGTTTATGCCCTCAGCCAGTACCTTCCAGACACAGCATTCAGATTTGCACCATGGTTCAAAGACCGGTGCATATTTTATGAGAGCAAACCTTACAGGCACTGAGTGCAGTGAGCGTGAAAGGGATGCTGAGCTTGAGGCTGGCCAAAGTCCTGGGTGATGAAGCATGTTTGCATCAAGATGCTGCATCATTGCTGTGAGGCAATGTCTGTGCTGAGTATACTAGAGAAAAAGGCAGTTTTGCCCTGGAGGTAAATGTACATTCATTTTAGGAGCATTTAGCCAGCTGTGGCCATTTTATGCCAGTAAGTCCATAAATAGAAACCACAGATGCAATAAAATGGGAAGCATTGCAGTTACTCAGCTCACAGCTGCAAAATCACAGGTAGCTATTGAAATTCAGCAGAATCAAAAATCATCACAATGTGGCATTTCATGCTGTCATGCTTTTCTTGGTGATGCCAGCACCTAAGTCTGAGAGGCAAATCTGCAACATATATTTGCAAGCATTTATCTTTGGATAAGGATTTAGATTTTGTTGCTGAGCCTGGAAAGCTCCCTCCCTGCTTACTTTTCCAGGAGCCCTGCCAGTACTTCGAAGACAGTGCCAATCTGAGCACAAGGCTGTGAGTTCCTGTTTGAGAAGATAAACCTCATCACTAGAAGGATGAGTGGGCAGGCTCGAGGAAGCTCTGAGGAAGCGCAGTTTGTACCTACCCCTCATGCATCTTGATGCTTGGGTTTTGTCTCCATCTCTGCAGATGCCATTGCATGTATTTTGTACCACAGGCTCAAACAGAGGCACAGATGTTGTAGGTGAAAGAATCAAGACTTTTGAGCAGGTAGAAAGCAAGATAGCACGGCCTTGGAAGTGCTGAGATACCCTGGCCGTGAGCATAGATTGAGCTTTGAAACTTACTCCACAGTATCAGGGTATTGCAGAGGGGTGAATGTTGTTCTCAGTAATTTTATTTGAGGGTAATGAAGCTCTCTATGTAGCCCAGATTGCCTCACAGTATGTCAAATAATAAATTGTCTCATAAGGATGTGAGCTGAATCACAAACACTTGATTTTTGGTAGAATGAAGGGATAACTGTCCTTTGTAGAGGTAGTATACATGTCTGGCTCTTGTTAATACATAAACATCTCAAGTACTGTTTGCAAAACCAACCATCCCTTCCCACTTCAATGAGGGAAGTTAATGGTTCTGATAAAATAGTGCACCCTTGATCCTACAGCTGTAAGCAGAATGCAAGGGTTGTCTCTGCCTCTTCATGCAGTATCAGTATTTCCCTGTGATTTACGGAATATTTAAACATTCATCAAGCCAAAGAGCTAGCCAGGCTAGCAGGATCCACATTCAGCACACGTAGCTCCAGCGTTCATGTGGGAGATCTGAAGTGTGGTTACAAGATGATAACTGCATTGCCTGAAGGAGATAAGTCCCGCTCTGCCAGAATGGTGCTTTGTATGTAATTAGTGTAAAAATTCCGAGGAATGGAGTTTATCCTTGCCATCGTCTTTCTCATTAAAAAGGAATCATAATGAAAGAACAAATCAGTCCCTGCAGTGAATTGAATTGACTTCCTAAGTTTTCATTAAATCAAAGGCTCAATAGCTTCCCATTTTGCAGAGCCCAGTTGTAAACTGTACACAAGACTTGCAGTAAAGTCCCTGTGAAGATCACATCCTTTCTGAAGGTTTGGAAGTGCTACCTTTTCTAAAATAAGGACTATAAGACAGCATGAATCAAGGGAATAAAAAGTTATGCCAGTAGGATGAAGCTGTATTCTCAACTTATTCTTCTACCTCACACTTAATACTTAGTCCTAACACAAGCAGTGATTTTGTCTTCTTTCATGTCCCTTACTACCAAGGTAATACATATATTTATTTTTACAACTAAATACATCTTTGAGACAAAAATGTACAAATATCCTGTAAGTTTATCTACCACTTTATAAGCATTTTTCCTTTGTGTTTAGCTGAACTGATAGCTATTGGCATCTGGTTGCCTTGCATTCCTGTTACATTTCTGGATGTAGATAGTGCTATAATGATATAGATATAGATAGTGCTATAATAGTAATTGCAGCTTCATCTGAAAGAATGTTTATAAATGTAGTACTCAGTATTCAAGTTGCAGTTGTGTTGTCTCTTCCTTTTGATCCTGAGATGCCAAGCACAGGTCACAGGACACCGAGTCACTTCTGGAAGGTGCTCAGGATGCAGGAACCTGGGGACTCACCCCTTAGTCCCTTTGGCTGTAACACTGCTCACAAACCTTGAGGATGCTCTAGACCCAATTCTCTACAGAACAGAGCAGCTCAAGGTCACTAGCAGCCAACTCTCTTAGAACCTCCCGCTACATTATCTTTCCTGATTTAACATTAAAGAGAAAAGGAGAAGGATAATATATGCTGTCTGTCAGCCTCCTCCATTTCTTGCACGCATTTCCCTGATGAGAGGAGGGAGCTTTGAGGTAAAGGTGGGAGCTTTGCTGACAGCAGTAGTGAGTGCTCCAAATACACAGGGGAGGGAGAGGCCATGTGCGTGTCTCAAAGGAGCACTTACCCCTTAGTTTTCAGTTTTAGCACAGTGACAGTCAATTCATAGGGATATTTTTGTAACTATTGCAGAAATATAGCAAATAAGGTTTCAAAGGAAAATTATGCATCTGTGCCTTTTCTGAGTTAAATATTAATAAACTTGCTCCTGTGCAGCTACTAGAATGCTTACACAATATCACTTGTCCATGCTGCTCTGATTATCTGTGTGTGATCCGATACTTGGTTTTGTTTTGCCTAATGCTAAAGGAGGTTTTAATACCCCAGAGAAGAAGTGAACTGTCACTATTTTAATCAAATGGATCTGCAGTGATTTGCATCATTGATGGCATAAGGGAGGGAGTGTCATGTTCATCAACATAAATTTTGATATATGCTGTTTGTTTTCATTGCTAGTTGGAATCTTTGGTTTGAATGTGCTTTCAAGTGTCCTATTAAGATTTCAACAGCTTGGTGTAGAAAAAGAGCAACTAGTGCCCTTATTTATTAAGTTTGGCTTGTAAAATGTTTGTTTTCATTTAAAAGGACCTAAGGTGGTCCTTGATGGAGTTTTTCCATGCACACATGTCTAATTATATGCATGTGTACATATAAAAAATCCCAAAGTATGTATTTTTGGTATAATTTATTTTTAAAATTATTTTGTATTGCTTATCATCTCAAGATACCAGAATGTCATGTTTTCCTGAGCTAGGCTTCATGCTCAGTTGGGCAGGCATATGATAAGAAAAAGCCACAGCATGACTAGGAACATTTCATGTCTATCACAGCTTTTATAGCTGTGGACACAAAATGCCACAAGGGGAACAGAAACTTCCCAGTTGTCAAGCTTTCCATGGGTAAACCAAGTCACTGGTGAGCTCTTCCGAGCCACGGATATGAGTTCCAGAATACATGGACGCTGGTGAAGGACCCTGTGGAATCTTTTGCAAAAGTGTGTGGAAACTAAACTGGGTTAAATTTTGTCTTAAGACAAAATGTCTTGTGTTAAGATTGTATTCCAAAGCTGAAGAGTGCATCAAAAAAACTTGAAGGGTTCCAATGAATGTCTGATGCTCTCATGACTGAGTCAAACCTGATGTAGAAATGCTTTTTGTGAGCTGGTCCCTGCTAAAGCTGGAGATGAGAGGTCTGCATGAACTTGGCTGTAGAGTCAAGTGGCCAGCAGTGACCAGGTTGAGATGATTGGGTTGAGTGATTTCTAAGAAGACCAGGTAGCTCAGGGAATGGTAGGCTGGCAGGAGCTGAAGTTACAGAAACAGCCTCACAGTAGGAAGTCTGAGTGAATTTTAAGTGGATGTTGGACATGTGTGAGGAACCACAGCATGTCAGATGGACAAGGTGGCGAAACCCTGCCAAGGCCCAAGCACGTTGCATCAAAAAGCATGTGCCCTGATGTTTTAGTTCCTCTTTCAATGATAGAATGATTGGCACACTCCACTGTCACATCCCAAGTGCCATGTTCCTCTTCCCACTGGTGTTTTGTACCTATGGCAGACTGCCTCTCTCTCTGGGAAAGCGCTCTACTGAGGATCTGCAGGGAAAGTAATAATCACTAGAAGACTAGAAGTTACTGAGCAGAAAGAGGATTCAAACTTTCACATTTCTGCCCACTGCAGCTGTAACACTGAAATTGCATGGACAATAATACTTAGGAATGCTGGTGAGTCTGCAGTTCATGATTGTCTGAGGTGTGTGCACTCAAACCCACCTACTTTTTCTCTGGGGAATGGAGTATTAGAAATATGGGAATCCAGCCACTTTTCATTTAGCAAGGGTATTGGATGTGTTTCTTCTATTGTTGTTTGCCTAGAAAATATAAAATAGTCCATTTTTATCCGAAGACTATTTCTCTGAAGCATGGAGTAAAATAAAACCAATAAAAAAGAAAGTAGGGTTCTTTTTTCTTTGAAGGATATGGCACACTGCAGAAAAGAAATGTGTTGCTGCTTCAAGGTGAGAGAACTCAAGTCATATCTCAGAACAATCTGCCTTTAAGAAGACAAATTATGGGGGTATTTACAATAGTATTTCTTGCCAGTAATATAATGGCTGCTCAATAGAATCCTTTTTCAAAATAGAGAGCACACTCACCAAGATCTTTTCAGGAGCCTGTTGAAATAAACATAAAAAACAAGGCAACACAGAAGTTTGGGCATGTGTACATAACTACTTCCCCTTGTGTATGTTTACTTTTCCATTAACGAAAGTGTGTGATTCCAATTGAGAGTTTCCAGAATGTCTATGGAAGAGTTGCTCCGTTGCTATGCCCTGATGATAGAAACATTTTTAGCAGGGCTGACTCATTTCATACATAGGCTGTATTTCAGTGTCTCTGTCTATAAGGATTGTATCCATGCCTAAAGCTGAATGAAGACATGTCATCATTATGGCTGATTAATCTCTCTTTAAAACCATCTTTGTAAAAACAATCTTGATTTAAAAGCAAGGTACTTGTTTCACTTGTCAAGCCGTGAAGACAGTGATAGTCCTCTTTCTAGAGAAAGGAGGGAGTCTAAAATGTAGAGGTGCTGTGTCAATGAACTTGTGTGGAAAAGCACAAGGTGTGAAATTTCTATCAATAGGTATTTTTAAGCATGTGTACATTCCAAGTATTTAAAAAATAATTTCTAAGTATGTGCACCATAAATTCAAACATAAACAGTCAAATAAGCCCAAGCCAACTGCAATAAGAAGGAAAATTCCATCTTCAAATTTATTCAGGATGATTCTGCTTGAAATTTCTGCCATTACCTTCATTTTTCTTTCCATGCCCACCTATAGTACCGCAGCAACTCATTCCAGATTGGAAGCTGCTTACTGCAAATTTTCAGGTTCTATCAACATTCCTTCTCTATCTTCACAAAACAAACAGGTTGTTTTAGTCCAGTATTTCAGATTTTGTTAGTAACCTGACAAACAGCATCTCCTTTTTTCTTAATATTTTGAAACAGTGATATAAAAATGGAAACTCATTGTCAGCTGTCCCTACATGCATTACAGAGACATTTCTTCATATGCATTTGGTGAAGCTTTTGTTTATTTCCATAATTTCAATTAATTCTCCTTTGGGGAGGGAATAGTCTATCTTCTGTTAATGACAATATTGAGAGGTAAACTGCTTGAGTATGTTCTTTCAAAAATTATCTATCATACTATTAATATTTTCCACTGTTGCTTCTACTTTGTACTTTCATGAGCTCTGTTTAATGTTTATAAATTTAATCTGTTATGTACAGAGGTGTATTTAATGGACTTGACCAATTATTGGTAATAGATGTAAGCAACACTTCAGCAGAATTATTCACTGAAAAAGTTATATCTCTGGGTATTGAGAGAGAGATTATTGGGAGGTATAAAAAGCTGTAGAACTAAGGAACTAGCAGGAGATGGAATCAATAGCAGTGATGTTTGCCATTGCCTTTTGCAGTCTTATAGACAAAGATTAATACTTGTTAATTGGAATTAATTAGTTGTAGAATCCAAAATTTATATCTTCAGTGAAGATTTGTGAACAAATTACTGATAGTGATTTTCAACTGAAAATCATATCGCATATCAACAGTGCCATTCAGGAATAAAGGATTCTCCTTCAAGGAATTTAGTAAACAAAATTTCTTCATTACAACTTAATTTTATTACCTATTAACATTGCTAACTTCAAAGCAAGGATAATAAGTATTTTAATAGATACACTGGTAATAAGTATTTCAGAGCTTTAAATGATAGTGAGAAAGGTTTCTTATTCACTTTCTTCCAAAATTATACTGCCTAGTGATGATTATATGATCATAAAAAGTACTAAGACCTCCTAAGTTAAATTTTCAGAAATGATTTTGTGACCCGGTTGAACCACTCACTGCGCAGCAATCACCGACTAAATTTAAGAACCAGTATTAGAAAAGTATCTTCTACAGATAATATGTAGATACAGGAAATCATATTGCAAGGATTTCAGGTAGGAGCTTTATATTTCTGTAGATCTTTTGCCAAGCACAACCAATGCTTCCTCTCAACTGTGAGTACCATCCAGGAGGTAAGGAAAATATTAACATGAGAAATTAAGTTTGATGAGGCTTCAGGGGCACATGGTGGGAGAAGATCTTAGGAACATTGTCAGACATCTGCAAGGTGGGAAAGCTCAGAAAACACAGATATTTGGTCTGGAAACCACCCTTGCAGCCCAGCAGCATCCTTAGCAAGAGGATTATTTTTGTTGTATTGGTCCATTCACTGTGCCCTAAGCACCAAGGCAGTGGGAGTGTGGCAGAACTCTACAGTCACCAAACAGACCCTCCAAAGAGTGCAGTTAGCCTTTTCCTCTTAGTAGAGAATACACAGGAGTGTTTCCACCAGCACTGCTCAGATTCCTCCTTGAGACCTGCCTCGGTCATCCTTCCCCTCCAGTGGTCAAGTGTTCCCAGCATGGGAAAGTGGTGCTCAATTAGCCCTGTGTCACTGCAGAAAGGATTTGAAGTATCACTGCTGGAACTCTGGCTTTGCTGGTTTGATTGACAAAAGGACTCTGTGAGGGAACTGCTGGGCAAAGGGTTTGCAGACAGGAGCACATAAACAGAGTAGTTTCTCAGGGACTGTTTGCTGAAGAACTGATCTCTGGTTTCCCAGCTCTGAATGGCCCCGGAGTCACAAAGTGACATTGCTCAGTGATCATCTCCTGTAAGTGCCCAAACTGCCCTGCTTCCAGTGGTGAGATGACTGAGAGCAGCAAAAGGGATTTTGGTGTCTGCATGTGGAAATAGAAATCTGTGTTTTGCCTCTGTCAAACTCAAAAGCAGGCACAGGCTGCAAAACCAAATGCTCTAGATGCCTGAAATTGCAGATGGCACAGATGGTTGCCTGGTGGCTGGCTGTTTGGGTAGTCAGGTTTGAGTTTTATATTATTACTAACCAGACCAACCATATCCAAATTTCAAATTTGTGTGGGGTTTGGCTGTTTATGGACAAGAGTTGATGGCACCCCCTTTCCAAGTCCTTGACTCCCTCAGAGAATAACTATTCAGAGAAAAATTGTCTTTTGATCTTGTCCAGTTCTGGTTGAAAAGACAGAATGATGTTGATGCTGAAATAGAGATAGTCACAAAACTGAACATGGAATTTATGTTTAGAATTTGGTTGAACCAAATTTGGCAAAAAGCAAAGTGCAGCAGAAACCAATTTTTCATTTTAACTTCAGAACCTAGATACATTTTGATCTTTCTGAAGCCTTCTGGAAAATTTTGGAGGTTGCAGCGAAATCTGTGAAGAGATTGCCTGAACAGACAAACAGACATGTAAATCAAGGAAACAAAGCTGTAAAGAGCTGTGGGAGCTGAGACCAAAACAGTGATGTAGGCTTGCAGGAAGCTGAGTGAGTCAGCGTGCCTGGAGAGCAGCAGTTCACATCCTCTGTGTAATCTGAGAGCCCTGTGTCGCATCTGTGATCAGAGGAATTCCCTGCTGACTCCATTTGTCCCTGCCATACCAAAATAATTTTTATGCTGCTTGTCCTACTGTCAGTGCCATCCAAAGCTTTACTTCTCTTCTTGGTTTTGATTTTGTCTTTTAGAGTCCTTTCATTTGTGTTAGATTCCGCTCCCTGCTTCCCTGTCTTCATCCTGTAAGCATTTTTGTAATTTATTCCAAATATTACCTGTAGATGGGAATTGCTTCTTAACTGATCACATCTTTGAAATTATCCTCAGACGATGCATTTGCTTCTGAATGAGGCATTAGCTTCTTTTGTACTTACTCCGCATTAATATGTTAGGAACAATTTTTATTCCAATGCAGTTTCATGTGGATAAAATTTGTTTACTATTTTTAGGAGGAGAAATGAAATGAACATCAAAGCAGCAATATCTGGTTGTACAAGGCATGCTGTTATCGAAATAAATGATACAATAAGACCAAATTATGAGGTAATTTCTCAGGGCCTTTGTCTGAAATAATCGAATATATAAAGGTGAAAAATGTACCACAGAGCAAGAGAAAAAAGAAAAGTACCTGCCTTATAGAAGGTTTTCTCTGTCACATAGTTGCATTTTCACTATGTCAGTAACAGATAGCATCCATATCCAAAATACAGATAGAAACTGAATGAAATTTCACAAGGATTTGATTTATGTATAAGCTGTAATGAGAATTTTTCATACAGATGACTTTTGAGGAAACATGGACTATTTTGAAGTCAGGTATTTTATTAACACAGAAGAGTCCAATCAGCTTTTGAGCCATATGCTCTAGTAACACAGACAAATTTGCATTTCTATCTTTTTGAAATATAGTAAATATGAATAGTATCTGATAGGGATTTGATGATTTAACATTTCATCACAAATACTAGTGCACTTAATCTGAGCAGGATAACCTTTTCACAGCTGCTGCCATGGAAATAAAACCAATGAAGTTGTGTTTGAAAGGTGTGCCCCTTGTGGTTAGAGTTCAGTCAAGCACAGTCTTAGGGAATTTGCAGATTCAGTTCTGTACAGTGCAGGTTCCTACAAGGCAGTAAATCACACCAGAGCACACAGATTATCTCTCTGTCCGTCCGTCCATTACTGTGGTTGCTGAGTGCCTTTAAAAACTGTTTTATTCTAGATGCCATATGTTCAAATGCATTACGCAACAAGTTTAAAGTGTCAGAATTCTATTTCTAGCTTTGATTCAGTGGGTAACACTGAACAAGTTGTTTAAAGTATAATCTTATTCTTGTTTCTCTGCTGTGAACAGGAAAGAAAATCAGCATAGGCAGTGAAGCAAACTGCCAAACATTGTGCTTTGTACAGAACAGTGCTGCCAGCTTTTATAGAATACTGTTGTAAAGACATTCATGGTAATAAATATGTCTGTTTTTTTCCTTAAAACCCTTGTTTAGTTTTGTTAACTGAAAATACCTCTTCTGAGTTTCATAAGAACTATGTTTCTTACATGGTAGCAAAGAAAAGTTTTCAAATGTGAAATCTCAATTTCTTCTTATAACATCAAGTTTATGATGCTTAGCATAATGAGATTCTGTAAGCTCTCTCTCATATTTTGAATGAGATATTTAATTTGAAGAAATTTTTTGAGCGTTTGTGGTTGACTGTACCGAGAAGGATACAGCCTGCCTGATTGATAAGTTTGGTAGTTGGCACTCTGAAAAGGAAACTATGCATGCTTGTTCTCTTTTTGGCCAGAGGAAGGTAAAATAATGGCAAACAAGTGAAAAGACTGAACAGTGCTGCTGATGTTGTGCCCAATGCACGCAGTTTGTCCACTGATCCAAGCTTTTGGAAGGGTAATAGAGTGTAGAGGAGCCTTCACTGAGTGCAGAAGTGTCCCATGCCACCAAAAGCACACAGCCTGATGAAGTGTTGAGATGGCTGTCTGCTCCCTCTGCTTGCAAAAGGAAGAAAATCTACTGGCAGCAGGTACAGCTTGTGAAGGAGAACAAGATGCTATTTCCCACTTTTGACAGTTGTCTTGTAGAACGAGCTCTTAGGAATGTACTGAAGCAATTGTGTTTACCTACGTGCCTGCTGTGGGTCACAAGGCATTGCAGCTGGAATCCAGTATTGGAATATCCTGCAGGTCTTGCAAAGGGTAACGTACGTACAGCTATGAAATGGGTGACATGCATTTCCAATCCAATTTATAAGATCCTTTTCAGTCTTGGTGGCTTGATGCCCCAGCAATGGCCTCAGTTGTTCATTCTAAAACCATTTGTAATGACTTTGCCATCTCACCCTCCCACTCAGCAACAGTATGTGGCAGTGTGTTCCTTCCAGTAACAGTGAATCCTCATTTCCTGACTCTGGATGATCACTGTCAATATTTTTTTGTCTGGCTTTGGCAGACTGCCTTTTGTCTTCTGGCTCCAGTAAGTGAGCAGCTCCTCCTTCCCTGCTGTTCCCAGTTGCCTAGTTAAATCCATCATATTAGAAAGCTCAATTTATGTGGTGGCATGCAAGAAAAGCCACCTGATCGAGATGCTCTCCTGTGCTTCCTTTTCACATCTCCTGCTTGGTTCAAATGCCCCACTGGCAACTCTAGCTGTCTTGTGAGAAGATTCCTTCCCCTACTGATGAAACAGCAATGATCCACTTTTGGCAGATCTGTTTTGATACAGGAGGTAGAACAGTGTAGAGCAAATTCAGGGTCTTCTTTCTTGTACTCTATAGAAATTTGGAGTTCCATGATATATTTTCTGCCTTTAACTGCCTACTTTTACTCAAGGAGTTGAAATAATCTCTGGAAAATGTTCTTTATTTTCTAACACCAAATAGCATAATTCTGACAGTTTTGAATTTATCTGTAATATGACTTAGAACCCGTGAAGTGTTCTACAAAGCAATATCATTAAAGGTGGTGTGTATCCTTCCTAAATAGATCTTCTCCCATTTCTGAGTGTAGATAAAAGTAGGGTCATGTCTCTTTATTAATAAGAGCAAATTCACAAAGTAGAAGATGAGAGAGTTTTTAATTTTCCAGTTGAATATGGCAGATTGCTCTTGATGTCTGACAAGGTTGAGCACAGCTAAAGGAACACTGCTGGCATTTTAAATGACCATAGAAATGAGAAAAAAACCCTTTTGATCTCTTCCACCTCTAAACAGGAATCCATAGTGATAATGCTTTTCTACTGTAACTGTGGGATTAGACATGACTTAAATTGCTCCTACAGCCAGGTGGGAATGGTCCTGTATCCTGGTGTCTTCACTAATTGCTTATGAATTAAAGTGAAAATAGAGCCCATGGAGACTGGCCTTCCAACACCTTCCTTTAGACAAAGCCTGTGAATGTCATGCCATGGCAGTAATAATATTGAAATTTATACCACCCATAAACCTTTTATAGCAGTGTAATTAGTTGGGCTATTAGCACTACCCAAGCTTAGCCTTATTTTATTGCTATGAACACAGCCTGTAATCACATAAATGGTAATAAGTAATAACACTTAAGGGCACTGTATAAACACAAGCATTTTAGTCTCTCTAGTGAGTCCTCTTTGTGAACAAAAGGAAGGGATCCTACAGCTTTTCCTCTCCTGTGGGTACTTATTTCCATGCTCTCATTAGAGGGTCCTCTAGTGCAAAATAAGATTGTAAAACTTCTGTTCTTCTCCGTAATCTGACTCTGCTGACTGCTATGCTAGCTGCAAAGTAGGTAATAGATAGGAAGAAAGAACTGGATTCAAAGAGTTTGGGCAATTTCAGCAAATCAGAGGTGTGTTATGGTGTTCTCAATAGTAGATTATTCAAATGAGCTCTTTCTTGTATTGTGGTATCTGCTGGTTTATAGAATTAATATTAGTCTATAAATAGGGCAGTATTTTGGAGAAGATGCA
Source organism: Zonotrichia albicollis (assembly GCF_047830755.1). Lineage (NCBI taxonomy): Eukaryota > Metazoa > Chordata > Aves > Passeriformes > Passerellidae > Zonotrichia > Zonotrichia albicollis. The sequence goes on along the minus strand of NC_133821.1, from coordinate 76,267,534 downwards.
GCTTTTAATTTAACTTTCTTCTTAAGTAGAAAGCATAGTCCATTTGGCTTTGCAACTTGCTGCCAGGTTTGTTCTGTGCCCTGTAAAGGAGACTGGATGGCTATTCCTGTTGTGCATCACTCCACATCTCCAGCTTCCCTCCCAGCTGGCCTATACCACCATCTGATGGCATTTCTGCTCTTTCTGGATCTCTAGTGCAAGTCAGCTGGTATAACTTCAATTCTGCAGTTTAACTTTGGTGAGAATAGAGTGCTCACACAACAAAAATGGGATATTTCCTTGTAGTGTTAATAGCCACAAGGAGATTCGCTGTGCTGGTGAGCAGGATTTTGAAAGGAATTAAATAGGCCAGGAGCTAACTGCAAGCAAATTGGTCAATACTCATATCCAACCAGAATAAAATGAAATTTGATTAAGTGGCCTAGAATGATTGTGTATCAGTCTTGGGCATTCTTCCCAGATTAATAATCTAAATGCACTAGGGAGGGAAAAGAAGTCAGTACTGATCACTCGATTCACAAGGAATTTAAAAGCATGCTTTAAACAAAGGAGAAGGTGAGAGGCAGGGAATGACCCAGCCTGTTGCACCAACCCTGGCAGCAACCTCTGCTGCAGCTCAGGTGACAGCACTGCCCCAGCAGCTGGCTTTTGTCTTTGGTCATCTTCTTAGCAGTTTCCATCACTGTCCCCTCAGGAACTGCTTCTATATCTTCCAGAAAAAAACTCCAAACAAAATCATATCTGTGTGAGAATTCAATTTCTGTTATTCTTATTGAGTCACCTTTGCAGCATTTTGCACAAAGCTGTGATAAACATTAATATCAAAGAACATAGTTACTATATTTTAGATTTCTGACTCCAAGGTTACAGCTTAGTTATGTAAGTGCTTTCTCAACACTTCTTATGCCTGATATCTTCCATTCTTGAGAGTCTTTTAGAACTCCCCAGTCTGTTGTTTGGGTACATGAAACTACTAATGGATGTTTCTTAAAAGCATCAGGTCTTCACAATTTGTTAGTCTTGTAAAAAAAAAAAAATAGAAAGCTGAATTAAAAACATAAATATATTTGTCCACAAAACTGCTGTTCTTCTGAGCACCATAATCAGAATTACCACAGCAGAATTTGTAAGGAAAAGTTGAACTTGTGACTTTGTCGCATTTTTGGAATGCTTGAAATTATAGCATCATGTCTACTATTCAAGAACTTTCAGTGCTTGTGCATCTAATGAGGTTTTGTTTGACAGCTTCTCTAAAGATCAGATTTTGGACTTCATCTCTATTACACAGAGTTTCTTAGCTCATGGATTATTGCTTCTGGTGAAGGGTCAAGTCCCTTGTTGTTTCTCTTAATATCTTCTGGCCTTTCCAGCTTTTACATGCTACTGTTTAATTTCAGAGAAGTTTTTAGTGTTTCTCAAGAAAAAAGCCCATTATTAAATCATAAAGTATACTCTGCTACTTGGAAAATATGTCAGAAGCATGCTCCAGAGACTTACATATTTTTAAATTGTTTATTTTTCTATACTTTTTCTGCTTCATTACAACTTAAGCATCCATAAATTGGTCTCATGCTAAGAGAGCTTGTAAACCCTGAGGGCCTCCCAATATAGCCAATACCCTAATTGCTTTTAAGAACATTTTGAGTGGTTTCCTGGTGTGCTCCAATACAAAAGTCAACAAATTGTGGTTGAGAGACAGTCACTTCTGCCCATGAGGTTCTCTTGTGATGCAGTTACTCTAAGACGGGATATTAAAAAGAAATGTACGAGAGGAAATTAAACAAAGAACAAAATAGAGCAGCCCAATAAAGTTTTCCAGGACAAAATACTTATTAAAACTGGTTTCGCAGACAGGTATTCTGTGAAAGCAATTGCTGTAATTGAACCATGTGTTGTAAAGGTACATTCAAGACTCCAGAAGACAGTTACTCCTGACTTATATGTTTCATCCATGTTTGCATTGCAAAGAATATTCTGAAACTTTCCTTGAGGATTATTAGGGGTTTGCAGTTTGGCAGCTTTTTTTTTTTTGAGTTTGGTTGTAGAATGGCTGCTTAATATACAATGAATTTTTTATGAGGAGAGAAATGAAGCGTTTTCTGTTCATCTGTGTAGTGGATTGTTGGACATACTTGGCTCAACATCAGGTTCCATGGATAGGTTTCTATTCACAGCTGTCTCATCAGTTAAAGCTCTTTGAGATGAAAGAAATAAAAATTGCTATCCTCATTTAAAATTTAGAACATAGGCATCTAAGAAATGTTGCCTATCAATTGATAAATACTAAATTTGTTTTTAAAGTGCATTTATTTATGTACTGGATGTTAAAAGTGCTTTTGTTGACCAAGAAACTGGAACTACACCATTAAAAATAGATTATTATGTGGTAGTCTAACAGACAGGGAATGCAAGTGTGTCTGAAATACAAAGAGGCCTATTCAAATAACACTGTGAAACCATTTGACTTCTGTGTTAGTGCAGTGCAGATTTATGTAATGTAATTATGTAAGGAAATCATGCACAATATAGTCCTTCACATCCTGAGCTATAAAACACATAACACCAATCAGGCAAAATAGTATTCAACAAGAGGGTTTTAAGATGTCTGAATCCAGAATGTCACTTTCCAGAGCTTTCTAGCTGTACCTACAGCTTCCCAGCATAAGGACAGAAAGGTTCCTTCCTTGCAGTATAGTCTGTGCCACATCACATACACTATTGCTCTATCTTTCCTTTTTCTTACACTTTATTCCCACATGAAGTCTGGGATCAGCTAAGGTTATTCTTATCAAAAAGAAGCTTCATCTTCTATCTGATGTATGTGTGAGCAGGATCCTGCAGTGTGGAAGCAGGGAAGACAGCCCCAGGCTGGGACCAGGCCAGGTTTCACAAATCCTTTGTCAAAATGCATCCTTTGCCTTCTACTGGGAGTCATTAATCACCTGTTCAGCAGAGAAAACTGTCCCTTTTAGGAAATGAAAGAAAAACAAAAGAACATTACATTTGTTTGTTTGGGATTTTTACCAGTCCCTTTAAAAGCTATTACTAATGCCAGTTTTCTGCAGTTGTTCCGTCCACAGAGATCACTCAGGGCTTTGCCTTAGACATGTTCACCATGGAAGTGATAACAGTTATCCTGTAAGGATTGTTTTGTCATTGGACAACAACTAGAGTTGACCCTTGATTTAAAAATCAACCACAGCCAACCTTCTCTTTTTGTCTTCAGTCAACACTGATTAACAGGACAATTTGCACATACTGATTTTTGAAGGCTCAGTTACTTCTTTTCACCTGTTGAATTTACTGCTGTGTGCTTGTATACAATCAGCTGTTACTAGAAACAATTCAAATGAAAAATTGCACTTGGAGATACAAGCAGATGTTGTATTAAATAGCAGCCTCTTCATCTTCCTCTGATGAAACCCAAAATTGCCTTTGCAGTTCTATAGGAGAAGATGTATTTTATAGATCTGGTTGATTTGTATTGTTTGCTAGGTTACTTTTCACATGTTATTGCTAAAAATATAAATGGTTTTGAATTTTTCTATATTTTGTTGAGTTCTTTAATTAAAATTTGAATTGGAAAGCAAACTCTGAACTTTAGCTTTGCCTCATTTCAAAGGTTTGAACCGAGTTTATTTTCCCTGAAAATATTCTTACTGTACAGAAAGTTTGTCGATATGTTAGTGATAATCCTCAGTGCTTCCAAATGACATGATTTCTAGGAAAGCAATGCTTATTTTTGTTTCTCTTACAAATTTCAGGGTAATTTGTGGATGCAGTAATTCTTATTTATAGCCCAAGGAAGCAGGATTTGTATTTCTTTTGTGTTTATGGTAGCAGATCTTTCAGTCTGAAGTTCTCAAACACTGTGAAACTGTTCTTCAAAAAAATAAAATCAAATTAAAAAAGAATAATTCTAAGAACAAAATACAAATAAGAAAATGATACCTTTTCACTCATAACAAGTTTTAACTTTTATGATACGTATAAGCCCCATTTTCAAATATTGATGTATGAAGTGAACTCTGGGGTTCAGTTTTCATAGAGGTTCCAGTAAAAGTCAAATTAATTTATGCCAAAAACTGAATGTTGAGGAAAATGTCAGATACTGTAAGTAAAATAAAGGGATGACTTTGTGTATGCACTGTTTTACAAAGAAAATATTGATCGGCAGTGAAATGTTTTTAGGAATTTGTTATTTTTCTTGGATGTTTCACACTGTTTCATTATTTAAAAGTCCAAGATTACCCTTTCAATATTTTCCAAAATGAAACTGTTTCGGTTTGTATGTGAATTGCAATATATAATTTTTACATCAAAATAAACTGGGTGTAGGTTCTTTCAAGTCACATACTATGCAGCCATGCATGATGTTACATCTCATGCCTTACATTACATATCTAATTGTGGAATAAAGCATGATTTATTTAATTTCTTACCACTACTCAAGGATTATTTACAGAACTTGCCACTAACACTTTTTGTCTGTATTTGCCACAAAACAGAGGAATTGCTACATGACTGCTACGCCACACATTTTTTTAAGGCACCTTAACAGTTAAAGAACATTACATGCTAATTATGTATTAAAGTTTTCAATAAATTTTAGCCTTAGAGATGAACCAATCAGATATTGACTGTTACTTTTAATTTAGTTCTATTGGAAGTTTGTTTTATTTTTTCTTTCCAAGCTCCCCAGCTTTTCAATCTTTCTTTTCTTTCTCTCTTGGCTAACACTTCAGGCATCTTATCTGGACCATGCAGTGCAGGCTCTAAGAGGACAAGTGTCTCTTGGGGTCACAGCAGAGTGTCAGATGCTCACTTCTTCCTGGACAAAAAATCTGTGCCAGTGACTCTTCTTTCACTGTACTGTTAGTAGAACAAACAAACTTGGTGGTGTTTTTCAGCTGGGTTTTTTTCGCTTTATCTAGCTAGCTATGGTATAATAGCAAGTTTGCTGAAAATTCACTAAAAACCTCAGTGCTGATGAGTTCCTTACCTCTGTTTCCTACCTCTGTTTCCTGAGTCCTTATACATGCACTTTTTTTGCCTTTTTTCCTCCCATTCTCCAGCTGCCTGCTTCATCTGCTTTCTCTTACTGGGCAAATGAACTACTTTCATTTGCTTAAGATATGGCAGTTTTTAGCAGTAATACTGACCACCAGAGGTGATTTCTGATCCTTCATCCCTGTCATGGTTTTCTTGTGTTTGTTAAACTACCTTCCTATTATGAAAGACTTTAATCAACAGTAATGACAAGCAACCTATAATGGACACCTAGATTGTTTTTAAGCTTTTGCAAGGAAAATTTTGTTATTACTCTGGCTGCTTACAAGATTTGTGTTCAGGATTTAAGGACAGGTAAGAATTACATAGTATAAATCAACAGTTGCTCTAAGTTAGCCACAACAGTTTGTATCAGATGAGAATTGGGTGTTTGGTGGGGTTTACAGGAGACCTGTTGCAGGTGATAGGCATCACAGGCCCAAGAGGAGTGAAGTGTTTGCAGGTCTCTTTGCTGGTGGCACTGGTGGTTGCAGACATTTGGAAGTATTATTCCAGCTGGAGCAGCCAAGGAGTCTGTGGCAAACAGGTTGTGTGAACCTACTAGTAGGAGTACAAGCACAAATGAAAGGAATATAAGAACTGTTCAAGTTTCACTGATAAAAGTGGGAGGAGAGCAATATAAGGATGACTTAAGAATGACTTTATCATACAAGGGAGGCAGACCCTGAGTAATGAATGTACAGTGACATCCCCAGATACTTCACTGACTTATTGATTTCTTAAAATTTTGTCTGTGATTAACTGAACCCTTACTTTTGTGCTGTAAACCCCTTGAAGCAAATCCAGTGTAAATGCACTCATCAGACAATGGCACTGTTCATTTTCTTTGTCTTCCTCATGGCAATGACTGTCAGAAGAGCAAATAAGCCTCAGCAAACCTCAATACTGTTTCTTCTGGTATTTTAATCAGTTTTATGTTTGTTTTGGATATTCTGGTCTTAAAGTGTAAATAATATAATAATCATTTTCTATTAAAACTAAAAAGTGAGCCTTTAACTTTTCATGGGTAAAGAAAGTGCTTTAAGATAATAATCTGAAGTGCTAAAAAGCAGAAAGCAACAAAAGAGCATTGTGCTCAACAATCAAATCAAAATTGATTGTGTTTACTCTTATCATTGTGAGGACACTCCCATTTTGATTTTAAAGGAATGGAGATGGTGAATCTGCCTTTTTCATGTGTATAACCTGCAGAAGTTCAGCAGTGTTGGATCTGCGTGGCTCCAGTGGGAATAAAGCCTGTTCTTTAATCTGCATTTACATCCATTATACTTCAGTCATGCATACTCTGACTGCCAAGCACTACAGAGCTAAATTCAAAGAAATAATTTGGTAACATTAATTTTCTTCTCCCTGCTATCTAGTCCATTCTCAGCACATTGATGTATGTCTCACCTGTTTTAAGAAAATAAAAGTAGATGCACATCATTTGACCATCAATGTCTCATCAGTTGTAACTATATGCTTTCTAAATTGCTTATGAGACTAAATACGAGCCTGGATGCCAGACTTAGGAGTTGGCCATCTGTGGGCTAACAGTTGCAAACTGGTGCATTCTTTCATCAGCAAAATGCTGGCCAGGCTATTGCTTCAGCCAGCCATGGCAGCAGAGAAAAAAAATCAGACAATCCTTAGCATTTATGCATATTCAGAGGAGGTCACCATGTTCATTCAGTGTCAGCTGCACATGTGCTCTGGAAGAGGCACAGAGAGAGGGAAAGCAGGCAGGGAAAGTGAATGATATTATTGAGAGGGATACTTTTATTCTCTGCCAGAGTCAGCTGAAAGCGCTGTCAATAACAAGCACCATAGGAGAGTAATGACTGCAGAAGACCTCTGTCCCACAGTGAGATGCTGCACAGCCTGAATGCCAGTCAGACCCCTCCTCTTCTGGCTGTGCAGCAAAAAAAATTCCCTTTGTTTCCTGTGTGTGTGGCTGATTGAAGCTATTGTTTACCCTGGCTCCCTTCTTTCTTTCACTCCCTTGGGGAAAAGCAAGAGTTGAATTGGGGCTTTCCCTCCTCTGAGAACAGCCATGAGGGAAATCAGTCCCATTCCCAATAAAGACTGCAGTCCCACAGGAGACCAATTTGGCTGTTGCCTTTCATAGCATTCCAGGCTGGGGATAACACAGACATGGTGGAAGGAAAAACTGCACAATAGTTGCTGGATCTCACCACTAAATTTCAACGCAGAACATTCATAAGGTTTCCCCAATTTCAGAAATTTACCTGATTTTGGGTACTAGAACCATTGATATGCTGTCATTACGGGCTGGGGAGAAGTTTGATCTGGGCAGCAGTTACCTGCAGATACCACTCAAAGAAGTCAGAAGTCTGTTGAACAATTTAATATAGATTAGGAAACATAGCACTGAACAGAACAAAGAAACCTGTGGATAAATGACATTAGTTCTTAGCAGCAAAATCTGTCTCTGCTCCTGTTGTTTTTTTCTGATAGTGAACATAAAAAAACAACCCAACCTCTCTGTCAGGGTTGCTCCTGGACTTGCATTACAGTGGCTTATGGTGCCACTGTCAGGCGAGCAGGTAGAAGGTTGTCATTTTAATCCTTTAGGTCTTAAAAGACTCACTAAGAGTCTGGGCCAGCATTTTTAGATGTATCTTAATAGTTACAGGTAGGACAAAGACAAACTGGAAAAATAAAATACAGTAAATGGTAGAAATAAGAGCCACTTTCTCACCTTTGAAACCTCCATTGTAATTCTGTTCAATTCAATAAAACCCCTTTAGGCTGGTGCTTTCCCATCACAGCCCTTGGGCCTCAGTGATGGGCAGCAAGCCTGGGAAGTGATGCTGGGATCAGCCAAATGGGGCAGTGAAAGAAGTACAGATGGGGCACCTGTGGGGAGGTCCACTCTCAAAACCAGAGCAGAATCTGGCTGGCTGCTAGCTGATGTCTGGATGTGAAGGTGTTTCAGCTGGTGCTCCCTGCTCTCTTCCTCTCTAGTTCTGCAGCCAGTCCCTCTCTAAAGAAAACTGATGTCTTCTCCTTTCCTGCTGTGTGTCCCAGAAGCGGTGAGAGTCCCACCTCAGCCTGAGTGGCTGCAGGGGTGCAGAGCCATGTAGGCAGCGTGGTTGGGAAGCACCAGCTGAGCTGCTCATTGCTGGAGGATGCTGTATCCTTTTGACACAGCCCCCCTTGAAGACAGTGGCACAAGTGTTTTCCCAGTTAGTCCACCATGGCTTGGAATACCAGATCCATAGCTTCAAAGCAGTGTAGGCAGCCCACAGCCCTTCTCATTCCTGCTGTCTTTCCCCAGGATGGGAGATCAGTCCTGCACCTCCCTCTTGTCCTTTACAGAGGCCCCCCAAAGAAGAGAAGTCCATTTTCCCCCTGAGAGAGACTGGGAACAGTCTGACCGTGTCTGACGTGGAATCATTAATAGCTGAGACTTTCCAGTTGAAGTTCAGATCTTGCACTCAGGCCTTTTTGTTCAACTAATTGTTTCCATGTCCAAAATTTTCAGTGACCTGCAACTATGCACCTCTTTATTTTTGAGTGCTTTAATACCCCACATAAATGGCCATTTCTGAAAGCTTTATTCTTACTGATGCTGGCCTTCAGATGAGATGTAACAACATGTACAAACCTTGACATCTGTGTTTGTGAGAGTCTTGGCTTAAAGAAGTGACATAAATGCCTATGGCAAATACATTAGAAAATAACTGGCCATTGAAATTGTCATGTTAGGAGAGAACTAATGAAAACTAATTTGTCATTTATGATTTAGATCTCTCACATGTGGATTTATGAAGTAGATGCTCTTCTAGCAATTATTGTGTCACAGACATCAGCTTGCTTGTTTCTGTTCAGCTTCAAGTTTATTTTAATGGCTGGGATCAGCCATACTAAAGAAAGTAGCAGTAACCCATCAACAGTGTCCCTCTTTCCTCAAGTTTTCTTTCTCTACAAATTCTTAATATATGGCTAAGAATCCACCATAAAACCACAAAATCTTGGAAAACACAGGCTCCTTTCCTGGAGAGCTGTAATTATCACCACAAATAGGCATTATTGTAGAGTTATTCTGTGCATTGATATCCATGCCTGACTCTGCTTGGGTCATGTGCAGTCACGCCTGGGCACCACCTCACCCAGTGTCCCTCTGCTGAGCCACTGCCACCTCACCTGGCTTTCCATCCACAGCATGTTCTTAGGAAGACAGATGTGGTACAGAAATTTCTCAAGAGCATAAAGAACATGATTTCTTCATGACTGTCTAGGCTCAGAATTTCCTTATCCTTCAGTTGTTATATTCTGGGATCACATTTTATCAGCTCATCTCAATTCAGCAGGCAATTTAGGCAAGTTCTTAACTTTAATAAGGAGTTAAGGCTTCAGCAGTATTCTGGAGTGCTAAAATACTGTGGCAGAAACAGGATATGTGTGCTGAGATGGCATTTTTGTGGTTTACTTGCACTTGTTGTCTATGTTCTCTCACATATAACTGTTGTTAGATCAGAATATCCCTCATTAGCCATCTAGGTGCAGTCCTGGGCAACATATTCTAGCAAGACCCTGCTTGAGCAGGGAACCTCTAAATGTGATATCTGGTGCCTCTCTCCTGGCCTTAACACTCTTTTTTCTGTGATACAAATAAGTGTGCTCCTGCATGGGGTTTTTGGAAAACACTGTGTCACTGTCACCCATTTTTGCATTGCATTCCCTTAGCACTGTCAATCCTCCAAGAGAGCTAAAAACACTTCAGTGTCAGTCTCAACAGATGTTTTCAGTGGCTGAGGACAGTCTTTTTGGAGTCAGCTGATTTTAAGATAAAAAATTTACCTAAAGCACTCCAGTCTACCCTTTTGCTTTCTTAGCCTAAGCTCTTCCCCCTCTGCAAGCAGCAAGTGCTGGTGATACCCTGGAGCTTCAGTGCTGTGTCTCTTCTGTAGCATGACAGGGGCTTCTGGAGGTGCCTGTCTCTGTGAGGATGTGCATTATGAGAGGTGCCCAGGGAGCCTGCCCAGAGAGACGAGCCTGCTTAAAGTGGTTGAAAATATTATTATCTGTTTTACAGATGGGAATTTGAGAGGAACTGAAATGAAGTGATTTGCGTGTGATTACACAAGCTGTCTCTGGCAGAGGCAGAGGAATGCTCCCTTTTTTAATATCTTAGATTAATATTTAATAATGTAACTGACAATATTGATTTAATATAACCACAGTCCTGGCTACCATTTGCACTGCTGGTGATTTTCCACGACAAGTGTTTGTTCTTTTACAGACTGATATTCCTTTCAGCTGGCCATTCTGCCTAGGCTGCTGAAAACTGGATAGCTATGGGCTTCTCTTGTCCTTGCTCACCTAGTGGGCTGTCAGTGGACTTCTGGCCATTACTGATCTGCTGGGCACTATAGTTCCTTTAGCCTTTCAGCTTTGATTAACAGGAGTAATTAATCGTACCTTGATGAGCCTTGTGGTGACTAAGGTGCTGCAGTTAGGGGAGCAGCATGTAGGTGCTGGAGAGCCAATTGTGAAAAAAAAAAAAAAAAAGAAAGCGAACAGGAGAAAGAAGCCATGTGGACTTTTGTTCCTTTGAAGTGACCTTTCAGTGCAGGTTCTTTACTTTTTTGCTTCCTTTATGTTTTCCTTTTCCTTATTTGTTCTGAAAAGAGTGGAGCCTTCCTTGCAAAGCAATTCATATGTAAAAAGTTTTCTCATTGGGATTCATCTGATAAAGTCTGCAGAGGGGACTTATTTGCACTGACAAGTTGGCAGCCAGACAGCCTCTCCATTTTCTAAATGAAAGGAGAGTAGCAGCAGGACATCTCCTGCCCTCTCTGCCTTTCATTGCTGGAAGAGACCCAAAGTCTGGCCCACAGCCGTTGGGGGCAGTCGGCTGTTTAGGAGCTGCAGAAGGGTACGGACACTGGGAATGGAACATACGGTTTGCCTTCTGTGAGAACCAGCACAGACAAGTGACATTTGGGTTGGTGATTTTCAGGGATGGGGGATGGGAAGCTTGACCTAGCAGATGCAATCTGCTTGCCTTTATTTTCTGTAGCAGGACTGTTCCAAATGTGAAGTAATCTAAATGTGTTTTTAATTCTTGGCTGTGAAAGAGAAGGTAATCATAAAGACCAGGTAATTTTCTTCCCCTTTCAGTCTCATATTCTAGCATGTAACGAGTGTGAGATCACTCCCATTTCCTTCAAACTACCTGTAGGGAAAAGGATGAAGGTGCCTCAAAAGTCATTTCCTGGTCACATACATAGCACTGCAGACTAAAGGCAGAAAAAACAATTACTGCCCCTACCCAGGCTCAGTGTTTCTGTATAGATTTATTCTGTAGAAGCTAGCACTTGAATTTTGCAGATTGAGCAGACAAATGACCTGTTTTAATTAAATACACTGGTGTGCATTTTATGGAAAGGTTTTACCATAATTATGGTGATAAATAAGTTTGTTTTCCATAAAACCAAAATAAGTTTGTTTTCCATAAAACCCAACAGGAAGCTGTTAACTGCCTTTTGGGTAGTTACCGCATTATTTATCTTGAGAAGAGAAGATAATATCAGCCATATGCCCAAACCAATGTCCTTTTCTACAAAATTAATTTACAGAGCCAAAACAATTGCCTGTAGTACCTCCAAAGGCTGGTGATGGCCACAGTGCAGGCAGCTGCTAAACAACAAGCAGATCACAAATATTTCCAAGGGTTCAGATGAACATTTTCCAGAGGGGACCCATGTGTCATGGCAAGTTCATACTGCTAAATTGGACCATACATGGGTGTGAATCTCAATGGGAAAACATGATCTTTTCCAGTCCCACTGCTATTTTTCTGTGTTTGGTGGCAATAGACCCAAGACTAGAAATATGATTGATGTCTGTCATGCAGTAAATGGTGCCTATGTATAAAAGCTTTCACACCACGTATGAAGGAAGGAGAAGGTCCTTTTGTTATTGGAGTGGGAGCCTTTGGTCAAGAGAAAACCAGAGCAGGAAATATAATAACTGGAAGATCAATTTTACCCCTAGTATTTTATATTCAAAGGTCTGTGCTGCCATAAGCTGCAAGAAAAGAAGTCAAGTGATGGGAAAAAAATAAGCATAAAATAAAATCAATTTAAAGAATAAGGCCTCTAGTAAATTTACCAGATCAAAAAATGAAGTATTGCTGAATAAGCTCTTATTATCCAGTGTCAAGCACAATAGCATGTAAATGAATGTAATAGAGATGATGAACTGCTCAAACCTTGGCTAATGCTCTTAGGACTGATAGAGTTGATGAGAATTTGAAGTACAAAAGGGTTTTTTTTAGAACAATATCACTGCTGGTTTTGAAAGATGTTATTAAGGGAAGCTAACAGACTCATCACAATCTTTTAAAGCTGTGTTCCTCTAATGAGCAGCTAAATAGCAGCTCGTGTATAAATGACAAGTGTTCATTTAAATTGCACCTTGCTGCTCAGGCTGATGGTCAAGCAGATACAAAGAAAGTAAAACTGTAAAGGAGGCATAGCAATATTTGGGTAGACACTTCTTCCTTTTCTCAGCCTCTGCCTTGTGTTGAAGTGCTAGACATGGAGTGGATGAGAAATGAGACCTCAGGGGATGTCAATGGGAGCTCCCATGAACTGCCTGGCTTGTCTAAGGAGGAGGAATTAAACATGAATATGAGCATAGGGCATTTTTTGAGGTGTCATTTATAAAATCAGGGAAGAGTTGGATGGGTGAGTTGTCAGGAATGATGTCTTGCAGGGCATGGAGCCAGGCAGCTCCAGCAGACAGGTGACAGTGGGATCTGTGTGGAGGAAGAGCAGGAGACTTTGCAGAGCAACCCGTCAGAGTACACACTAGGCTGACAACCTGGCATCAGATGTTCCACCTGTTGCAGGAAATAGAAGAAAAGCCTTCAAACCCTGGGCGAATGCAAGACTTTGCGTATTGATGGCCTTTTCACACAGACACTGCTGGAAAGTCAGGAATGACACATTTCCACAGGAAGAGCTGTTGGGCAAGGAAACGCAAAGGGGAAATTTAAGTATGTTTTTTCACATATTTAGAAGACTGATGACCTGAGAAATTCACCCAGCAAGATATTCATTACCTGCATGTTCCCAATCAGGATTTCCCATGGAACATATATAACGAGCAATTTTTCCTTTTTAGTCCAGGAGCCTGCAAATTTGGCCTTCCCCTTGCTTAAATTCCTCGTATCCAGACCGGCCTCAGAAAATACCAGGACTGCAAAACAGGAATATCTGGATAGGAAAGCTTGCATTCATCTTATGTGATGAAATTATAGTATGGTTCAGCTGAAGGTAGCGGTACTAATACACTGTGGTGTTTAATATGTGGTTCTTCAGTTCTCTCTGTATAATTACCACCCCACTCACCTTTCAGATCACAGGCAGTACCCTTCACTTCTTTTCACTCCCATCTAAAGTAAGTTTATGTGTGAAACCCCAGGTTTCCAGATTTTCTTGCTACAGTATGAAGCAGTGATTACGGGAAAAGGAAAACCCACTTTCTTTAACTGGAATAGAAATGTAAAGAGTAAAAATACTGAAGGCATTCCAGATTAGCATTTCAGTAGTCCTGCAGTTGTGCAGGAACTTTCCTTCCCCCTTGATGTCCCCAAGTCCAGTCCCAACTGCAACTCCTTGGTCTTGCAGTTTCTTTCTCAGCATATGTTTTCTTTGCTGCAGACAAGAGCTTGTGATGGACGAGATATTGTCTGGTCCTGTGTCTTGCTCTTTAACCACCTGCTGATATTTTGCAGTGAGGTGAATGTAAACTCACGTATCAGTAAAGCAGCTTTTAAAATTACATACCGAAATAGTAATTCTTATGTTGTGTTTATTGCTGAGGCTGAGCAGTTTCCTCTGGCTCTTGATAGCAGCAGCATTGATGAGGAAGGTGAGGGTGGCAAGAGGTAGCCAGAGCCTTTGCAGTGCTCCAGGTTCTGAGGAAATTGTGAGTAGCTGAGTCATTTGGAATCATAGAACCATCAAACAGTCCAGGTTGGGAGGGACCTTAAAAGTCCACCTAGGGCAACCCTCCTGCAATGATCAGAGACATCTTCAGCTAGATCAAGCTGCTGAGAGACATGCCCACATAACTTCTGCTGGCTGGAAAACCTGATTTTTATATAATTGTTGGAAAGGGTCCTAGATGCTTGCCAATTAAACTGTCAGAGGAGAGGAGATTTGCGGCTCTCTGGTAGAAGCTGGGCGCAGCTCTTTTCTGCTGGGGGCAGGTAAAACTGCTGAGCTGGTGAGCATGGCCATGAAGGCATGTGCCAGCTCCTGACACAGAAGGGGAAATAGCAGGCTCAAGGCTGATGCCACTTACCAAACAATCAAATGGTGGTGTGGTGGAAGGTGTAAGCCTCAGCTGCTGCAGGCAAACCACAAGGGTAGGCGTGCGAGTGTGGGATACATTCATATTTGAATGTAGCAAAATAGTTTGAAAAAGCAAAGGTAAAGCTGCAGTGGGCGTGTAGGGAAAAAAGGTACAAATGGGGGAGTAATATGCAAGGTGAACTGGAAAAAGAAGGAGAGAGCATAATTATTTTGGGGAGTATTTTGCATTTGAATGCTGGAGTTTTTCAGACCACAGATCAAACCAACACTTGGAAGCATCTGCATGTGTTTCCAGCTCACAAAATACTGATTGCAAGAGCTATTAAAAGCCTGTTGGTATCAAACTCTCCTTCAAAAGAGACTCCATTCCAATATTTAGTCTAAATTCTCTACCTAACACTGTACTTGCAATTGGTAAATATAGATATGATATCTATGAGATGATGTAGAATAGTGCATGAATTAATCCTTCCTGCCTGGGTGAAGCCATCCATCTGCCTTAGCCCTCTTCTCTGGCAGAGGACTGCATGCTGGAAGGCAGAAGGTTTGAAGCAAGAACTGAGAATATGAAGCCACATCTCAGGATATATTCTGTTTATATTCTGACTAGTGATTAGTTGCAATATCATTTATTTTATTTTGATACATCTTACAGTCTTTTTGAAATCAAAGAATCTCTATGTAATATATGCTTTATTAAAATAATGTGATAAAAATATTAAGTATTTGAACTATTCTTTTGACAGGTTTTATGTTACAAATATCATACCATGAGTCCATCACATTGGACTGATGAGTCCATCACATGGCCATGTGTCCATGTTGCTTCTCCTGACCTTCTCTGTATTAAGTATGTAAATAAAATCAAACTATGCAAAATAAATATACTAAAAATCAAAATGAAACCTCAAACTTGTAAAACAAGTAAATCAGAATTCTAATGCAAAAATGTTTACACATTCTTGTCACTGGCGATTGTAATCCATTATCATAAAAAATGTTCATTTTGTCAAAGCAAATATTATTGCTTTTTTACTGGTGAAATTGATGCAGAAATCTGAATCCCAGGAAGATTTTTTTAGCCTTTCCTATTTGCAAATTATGTAAACAAGAAAGCAGTTAGAAATGCAGTAATTTATTTTGAAGCAGGAATTTTTTAGAGGAGATACATAAGACAGATCATGGCAGACCTGAATAGTTACTATGGATCTTGTGCATTTAAGAAACCCAGAATTTGGCAGCAAATGAGCCTATGTAGTTCAATATCTTGACTACACATATGCTAAAGCATATGCTTTCCTGGACCTACACATTGAAGGATTTTGTTTGTTTCTTTGTTTATTTAAAGCTATTTTTCCTGGATGTTATCTGTCTCGGATGCAATTGTAAGGATGACATATGTATCATACAGATGACCTATATTAGCCCATTCTTCCTCCTAAAGGAGAAATTTTGTATCTTTATGACCAGATGTTATGTATGCCTCTTCAGCAATATTAAATAGAGCAAGGCATAAGAAGAGATCAAAAAATAGAGGGGTTATCAGGAGAGCTCTGTAGTCTTTTGCTGTCACAACACAAGATAGCGCTGATGGTTTCTGTTTTCTAAACTAAAAATGGCTTGTTACTTTTCCCTATCTAGAAAACAAATTTAAATCTATATGCCTAAAACTAAACCAAATTGTTATTAACCCCATAAACAACCTAAGTCATGCCATTGGGGTTGTCTTCTAGCTCACTTAGGAGTTGCAAAGATCTTCTATGCAAAAGCTGAATATTAACAGGACGAAATTATTGAGAATATGTGAATGTTACTACACATACATGGAAGACAGTAAAGAGCAGGATGATAAATTGTTACATTCCGTCAGACCATGGAAAGGTTTGAAAACCACCATGAGTGTGGTTTCCCATGAAAATCTTAAGAGGAAGAGAGAGAGAAATGGAGAGCAGGAAAACAAACTAAAAAGAAGGGCTTTTTGAACTCCTGCTGGTGCACTTGTGGTTATAGTTGGCAACAGTACTTGCTGGGAGATCAGTAGAGATCTCATGACCAGCCAATAAATTCTGGTGGCTCCCAGATCTTTTGGGGATGTTTCTACTTCCATTAGCCTATTATTATCTCTAGCAAAGCAGATAAGCAACCATTCCTATGCAGATACTGAATGTATAGTTTTAACAGGTGAAGGCATATGTCCAAGCAGCACAGTTATGTCCACATGCTACCTTCATTCTCTCCATCTTCCTTTGCCATCTGGCTGGCATCTTGAATTTTATGCCTTCAAACATTAATTGCTTCTTCAGAGTTTCATATGAGCTCAGCCTGGTGTTTGCTACTAGAAACACACAAATGTGTGAAAAACCCAAATGATCTAATTCACCTGGGCTGCCCTGAACAAATTTCACCTGAAACCTCTGCTCACATTTCATGTGTATGGCTTGTCTTACTGTCAGTGGTAAAGTTGGCTGAAAGGGCTGAGCCTCCACATAGGAATACATTTCGGTGTAGAAGGTGTTAACTGGGGACACCCAGTGCTGCTGCCACATCACAGAAAGCCCCAGCCCTGCTGTTGTGCACTTTGTGGTGCCATTGCCACACTGAACAAAGCAGGTGTAACTCATCCTCACCCATATTACACTCCCTGGGCACAAGGCTGCAGAAAATAAGAGCCATGATTAAAAAAAAAAAAAAAAAAAAAAAAAAAGTGAATGCATATTTGAGTATCAAAGAATGGGAATAGTTATGGGATGTTTAATGACGCTTTCACTCTTGTTTGATGGGTTACAGAACTCTCAGCTTTATTCTTCCACCAAAAAAAATCCATCCATTCTTTTTGCAAGAAGCTTTCCTTGATGCTAGATGCCCCCTGGTGTTTTATGGGAATTATTTTATTAACTGCATTTCCTGAAATGTTATTATTCTACTTTTCTCACAGAAGATGTTTTACTGTTGCTGACAAACGAGATTTCATACTTACCTGTCATGGCCTTTATGATGAAGTTTGAGTCTTCCACACTGACACATCTTTTCTCTGAGAGGGTCAGACAGCCTGTTCATCCTTTCTGGTAGCCTGATCTTGTGTGATATACCTTCATTCTGCCTGTGCTGATGGGTTTTCTGAGAAATGGGATTGCTAAGGTGACTGCTACATCTGGAATGGTTTCCTTCTCTTGAATCATTTTGCTCATGCATTTCTCAGCATTGGATGCATCACTCTCATATATAGAATATAAAAAGTCAGACACAGAGTCACAGAATATTCCAAGCTGGAAGGATTATTGAGTCCAGCTCTTAAGTGGATGGTCCATACAGGGACCAGAGCCAGAACCCTGGAATTATTGGCATCAAGCTCTAACCAATTGAGCTAATGATCTGTCTGTGCTTCCCAGCCCTCAGCACTCTGTTACTTTTATTAGCAGCTCATGCAAGGAAGGTGCATTGACTCCCTTCTTTCATGTGCAGAACAGTTGTTGTGTGATGGAACTGCCACTGGGCTTCAAATGTGGGATGGAGAAAGGAAGAAAAATCATGACTCTTGCACAACTGGATTGATGTCAAAGGATATGTGTCTGAGTCAGATATGTGTGCTTGTAAGCATAGAAAGATGTGCTCCTGAATGAAAGGATAGATGACAAGATGGTAAACGTTCTGTTGGTGTGTAAGTAACCAGCTGGCAAGTGTGAGGGGGCATCCTTTACTTGTGATACCTGGCCATAATTCACACATTAATGGTTGGCCACCTCATCAGTTGATGAATTTCTGCTTGGATGTTAATTGCACAGGATGCAAGTTCCTTTTATTCTAACCCTGAGTTTCACATTATAGAATTTCATGTTGCTCTTATCAGCCATAATATCTTCCTAGCACGTTAATATTTCCTCTCCTATAAATTAATTGGACATATTTCTAGTTAAGTGTTACTTCTCATTAGTGTGGAATGGTTACAGAGTCAATACTTGTAAAACACGTGAGACATTCAGCAATTTGCTTATAAATCAGGATTCAGGTAAAGGAAACAGGTTTTTACAAGTTTCTTCATTGTATCAGTGTTTTTTTATTACTGGAGATTTTTTGAGCTTCCTGGCAATCAGCTGGAATCAAGAGAGGTGCAATCACTCCTCACAGCTGCTGTGTCAAGTTTCTGTACTTCTCAGCAGTGTTTTCAGATGCACATTCTCTTGAATTCTTGGTGAGGAGGAGTGGGAGATGTTAATTTTCAGTGCACCCTGCTGAGCACTGCATGATTCAGTAACACACATTACAGAAGTGTGTGCAGAAAGTGACTGTGATTTCCAGGGATGATAGACACCAAGAGATGATTATTTCAGAGTGTTCCTAATACCATGGTGATCTACTTGAATTTATTCTGAAACCAAAATGGGGGTATTGGCTGCATCTTCCAGTAGCTGCCTCCCACACTGATCTCTTTTTGTCCTCCCTGCTAGTTTTCCTGGGATTGGAACCCCAATGAGCACCAAACCACCATTCTGGGAACTACCAACTTATGTGCTGGCTCCAGATTCTGCCCCTAGAACAAACTCTTCCTAAAACCATGCTTGGCTTTTCCAAGATGCGCAGCTCAGTTCATCCGAATTAGTGGAGTTTTATTGCAGTAGGATGACAAGTGCCAGATGTAATTCTAGTCTTTCCCTGATTAAGCAGCAGCATAGTGGCATTAGCTCTCCTAGTGTATGATTCCTGGATCCAAACTATACAACTTTATTGTATATATTTTATGAGATCCTGAATTTCTCTGCCATACTTTTGGTTGGCTATCACTTTCTTCCACGGAAAGATAATGCATGTTATCTTCAGTTAATCACTGTTTTGATACCTTAAGCATGAGCACAATCTCCAGTCACCAGTAGCACTATCAGATGCATAGCTCATTTGTAATAGCACTGATGGAATACCTCTGAGTTTGCACATCACGCTGCAGGTACTCTTTTTGTCAGACTTTAGAGGACTGCAGACCTCCAGCTTGCTAGTGCATCATTTTATCAGTCTCACTCTCAACTCTTCATTGTTTCAGCTACAGTGATTAGATTCTGTATTTTTCATATTTCTAGACTGCACTAAGCAAGGACACAACACTTCTTTTGTCGTTAGATTTGGGATTTGCTTTGTATTCCAGCCATTATTTTATGCAAGACCAGGTCCAGGTGAGTTTTGATCCCCAACACAGAGCTACTTTGACCAATTTACTGAAGGTAAACTGGTACACACTGGTCATTCAATTAACATTAAATGTTCTAGCTAGAGCAAAACAATGCCTGAATAGTATTGCAAATTTCACCACCTTCTGGGTATGATTGCTCTTACATGCTGGTCATGACCACCACGCTTGTGAAAGATGGCAAAAAATACACAAAAGTTGACTACTCTGATTATGCACCTCTTACCTCTCAACATCGTAAATCTACTAAGTTGTCATTTTATAGAGTTTGAATTGTGGAAAATTTGTATTTTTCTTGTGAGAAACATTACAGTCCCAACTCCATTGTAAAGTTTTTCTAGTCTGGTTCTGCCAGCTCAGCAGGCAAGAGGTACAGGATGGAGGGCTGCTCTCCATGGCTCCTGTTGCTTCCCACATCTCTTTCTCCTCTCCTACACATGGATGTATAATTCTGATTTGTTTATCTGATACTAATATTGCTACATCTTCAGGGGTCACATCAAGACCCTGTTGATTTAGGTACGTAACAGGTATGCAACAAATTTTCACCTGCTCCAATCAACATGTCATCTAAAAATATATCTGGTTTCATATCAATTCAGGATTTTGTGATAAAGAATAGCAAGTTTCTTCAGCAGAATTGCCTGTAGATGTCTAGTTTGCCATGGTGGCAATGTGATGCTTTATGCCAATTAATTAGCACGATTCAGTGATGTTTTATGCTTTTGGTATTGTACTTCACTAGTCATGCTGCAAGGGATATAAACAATGGGATTTTTTAGTAATTTTGATCATTACAGATGGAACGTTGAGATTTCCAGTGTGTATGACTCCTGGAAGTATCATGGCACAGGCAAATAAATGCACTGGCTCTCACTGTTGTATGAAGCCATTGTGTTTCACATATTTCTTTAAGCTCATGCCTGCATTTTCTCTGCTTAACTGGGTTTACTCATTTTGAATAAGCCTTTTGGAATTACTGCCACACATAAAACAAGGTGCTCATGCTGTGGCCAACAATGAAGGAGCCACAATGGATTGGTGTGCCTTGCATGCTTCTCCTGGGCCTCTGCTGCTGGTCACCTTGGAGACCTGGACTGGCCTCACAATTGCTTTAACTAGTGGAAGCTCCTGCATTTTCTGCTTTGTGTCTAATTAGTGGTACTTATTGAATAATCTGTGGTTGTTCTAAAGTGAGGGTTTTACTCATGGTGATGAGAAGTTCCCAAAGCTTCTATATTCTTCCAGGGAAAATATTTAATATGTAATTTGGAAGTTTAGCAAACTTTATTCCAGTTCGCCAGCAGTGGCGTCAGGAAAGTTCCAGAAGGGGGATAATTTTCCTAGATGCTGTACCACAAATAAATACTGCAAAAGGAGAGTGTCAGCTTGCAGACATCTAATGCAGAAGAATTCTGGAATACCTCTAGAGATCATGGAGCATCCATAAAGCCATATATGTCTAGAGCCAGGCAGCCATAATGTATTCTGAACTCTTCAGTTCTCCCATTGGCCCTGGGTAATGACATCAAATAATGCTGGCTATTAGGATTTTACATATTTTTGGTTAAAATTATTGACTCCAGATGAAGTTTTAATTCTGCCAGCATTGCTTCTTTATCATCATCTTCCCATCCTATTCTACTTGAAAATGCTCCTTTCAATGTCAATTAATTTGTTGCAAAACTAAGAAGAATTTTCAGGGTTGGAGTGTGTATGTACCACAAGAAACAACACTCCCTTTTTCAATGTTCACCAATAGCCTTATTAATAGTAATCCTCTTAATGGTACAGACCTCTTGATAGTCAGCAGCAGAGAGGTTTCTTTTTTTAGATATCTCTAGGTTTCATAGCCTGTAAAAAAAAATGGTTCTCCTTCATGTGTGCCATGTCCTGTATATAGCCCTTGCTCATATTTCATGTCAGTGCCTGCTACTAGGCAGAAATTTGGTGATCCCCAGAACAGGCACTCCCTGATCTCTTAGGGGTTTGTAGCTGTTGTGTGAGAAGATGCAGAGTCTCAACTTTGGTGCCTAGTAAGTAGCACCAAGCCTGTACGTGGTGGTGGCAATGTTTGTTTTTCTTTCTTCTGCTCAGTTAACTATAAAATCTATAGGAAGTAGTATCTTTGCACTTTCTGTCAGATTAGATTTAAATTGTATCAGTGTGTTCAGACATTACTGATGGAGAATGGAGAATAATACACACTCCTTGACTTCCTTATTCTTATCTTACTGTCTTTTAAAGAAAGGCTACATATTCAAATTCAGTTGGGTCTGCTTGATCCTTGAATGGTTAATAGTAATGAAAATTTGCATTGGGTCTTTTTTTTTTACTATCTCAGTCAAATCTCATGCTTTGGGAAATAAAATTTGTAGGAATCACGAATAACAAGTGGGTAATTCATTATTCATATCTGTCTGCTGGGAAAAATGTCACAGAGTGGGTAGGTGGCTGGACCAACATTGTGTAATGAGTCTGTGAAAGATGGGGAAAAAAAAGTCATGCTTTCTAAATGACTCCTCTGCCTTAAACAATGAATATTATTTCTTTTATGATTATTTGACTTTAATTAATCTTGTGAATATGATTGAAATGCCCAAGTTTATCCAGAAGGATAAATCATAAATGCAAATTACACATTTATAAATGATATACAGAGATATATATATACAGATTTCCTTCATTTGATCTTTTGATTTACACCCTAGTAAGTTTGAAAATGAGCGGGTTTTTTTTTTCCTTCTGGAAACCTTTGTATTGTTGCAAGTAGTTTCATAGTAAATAAAAGAGGATGAGCAATGAAAGAGGGCCTGACTTCAGAGCTGATAGTGTAAAGGAGTAGGGGGAGGGAAAGGGAAAGGGAAAGGGAAAGGGAAAGGGAAAGGGAAAGGGAAAGGGAAAGGGAAAGGGAAAGGGAAAGGGAAAGGGAAAGAAAAGGAATATTACAGTTGGAAGGGATCTACGATGATCGTCTGTCCAGCAGCCTGTTTTGAAGTAGTGCTGTGTGAAAGTGAGCCAAAAGCTGACAGACTATGGTGTTAGCTCAGAGGTAACTTAAGACTGAGAGTATTGTAGATCAGATATCAATATTGAAGATTTCATTCAGAAAGATATAATCAACTCTTAGGTTTGGGGGAAGGCTCTCAGTGTGCTCATGTCCCTCTGCATTACAGAGCAAGACACATTCTGCCATTTCAGGGAAAGCGCTTACCTAAGTTTAGCTGGGGATAAAACAACATGAATTAAAAAATTGTGTATTAGAAATAGCACATTTTTTTATCTTGACACATTAAAAGGCTAGGAGTTTAGCAGGTTGTTGTTTTGTTTTGGTTTTTTTTTTGAAACAGTGTACTGTTCCAAGCTTTCTTCAGGTCTTACATGGTGATTCCTACAAATTTTATTTCCCAAAGCATGAGATTTGACTGAGATAGTAAAAAAAAAAGACCCAATGCAAATTTTCATTACTATTAACCATTCAAGGATCAAGCAGACCCAACACAGTCTGAAAATTAATGCGAAAATCCCAAATCTTTGGTTTCAGGCATGTCTTTACCCTGGCTCACTGCACAGCCCCACAAGCACCAGCTGGCGCAGGGCAAGGAGCAGGAGCATGTGAGAGCCAGTTGCAGTGGCAGCTCAGCGCTGTTACACCAACGCAGCTTTCCCACTGCGAGAGAGGGAGCTGTGAATAAGAACAGGTTGGGTAAGATCAGATGTTCTGAGGAGGCGAAGGGAAATGATGCCATCTAGTCTCCCAAAGGCTTGCTGAAAACGTGGTGCAGGACAAAAGCAGTGCAGCCTGCAAGCATCATCTGTGAGGGGAGCAGGGTATTTTCAGGTGCTTTGTGAAGCCAGACTAGTGAAGTATTCCTGTAAGAGTGCATTTTCTCTGTTGTGTAAATAATTCAGCAATGTTGGTGTTTTGTCTTTAGGCATCAGTATTCCCATAAAGTAGGCATCAGTAATACAAGTGGATGTGAGGAAATAGGAAACCTTTTTGGGCAGGGGGATGTAAACTCACACAGAAGAGGAACAGTTCTTTTGAGCTTTTGTGCAGAGGTTAAAGTCTCCTACAGCAGGCCTTCAGCCTCCTGAAACAGCTACCTGTCCAAGCAGAAGACTAGCAAATTTTATTATTTAGGCATGGGAGCCTTTTGGCTTTGTAAAAAAATCTGTGTTACCCTACACAGTGTAGCCCCATTTGACTGCCTCCTTCCCCCTGTCCTGGTTAGGGCTGGATGTCTGCAAAGTCTGTAGAGAAATAATGTTTGTACTGGGGAAGCTCTGTGTCTGCAAGACTGCCTGTAATGGGCAAAAATTCAAAAGAAACAATTATCCTGTAATTTTCATTTGTAATTGAGATTCTTTTTCAAACAGTGAGGTAATAAGTAAATTCTGGTGTAATCTTCATCCTTTGTGAGACTTTTGCTTCTTTACCACTCAGCACTTGACTCTGGCAGTCTTGTGAGAGGCAGGGGAGGACCAGAGTGCCTGGCAGCCTCCCCCTTGCAAGTCTCCTGCACTCATTTAGATCTCTCTGCTAAACTCTGTAAGGAAGAAGGAGAGCACAGATCCTTTGATGATCTTGATCTAAAAAGTAAGTTGCCATCTAAAGTAAAAGAGAGAGACTGCAGTGGATGAAAGAGAAGCAATATGCTAATTTTCTGGTCTA
Source organism: Zonotrichia albicollis (assembly GCF_047830755.1). NCBI lineage: Eukaryota > Metazoa > Chordata > Aves > Passeriformes > Passerellidae > Zonotrichia > Zonotrichia albicollis. The sequence goes on along the minus strand of NC_133821.1, from coordinate 76,243,278 downwards.
GCAGTGCTGTTATTCTACCTGTGTCCCAAGCCCATACACAAATAATTGGGAATTTGCTGTCTTAATGGTTGTTGGATTTTTTTATTGTACCTCTGTGGCTGTGCGAATGAATGTAAAAAGGGTTTTGTACATGTGTATTTGTATATTTGGTAGACACTGCACAGCTAAAGCCTCTTCCAATTTTCTCTCTAATTTATTTTTAATTTTGTAACCCCCCCAGGGGTAAATCCTTATTACAAGATATAAAACCATCTTTTCTACAAAGCAGCTTATTTGTTGATATTTAATTCAAGCCAACAGATGCAAAGCTGTAGCTTTTTTCCCAACACTAAGACCTCATTTGTATATATATCTGTCAAGTGTGTCTCACTGCAAAATTAGTAAAAAAATTAAAACTCAAATTATCATTCTAGAAAGAGCAAGAAGAGAAGGTTTTTATTTCTCTGCAATAAGACTATGCTGGACTTCTGAATCTTGAAACATTCTTAACAGGCAACTTTTAAATCTACATTACATTTGAATTAGACTGAATATGAAGACTTACATTTTCAGAAGCTGAAGTGCTGAAAGAAGCTGGGGGTTGCTTTTTGAAGGAGAACCTCCATCAAAAGAAGGCAGTGTCTAGAGACAGCATTACTGTGTGCACTTACATAAATGCATGTTCACTGGCATCAATATGTCCTTTGTCTCATGGGAAATGCTGCCCTTAAGCTAACCTGCACACTTTATGGTTTAATATTTGTTTATATGACTGGCTGAAACTCCTAGTCACAGATGTATTGCAGTAATAACAAAAAGACATGATCTGAAATAATCTCTCTTCCTACTATATCTCATTCTAATCAAATCATATTTTTAAAAAAGCTGAAAAAAACCCTTCAAAATTCTTTACTAGTTAGTTCAGGTGTAGGCATCTGCATTTGTTCCTTCTGGTCTACTATGCTTACAACTCAAAAGACATGAATAATTAAGTTGCTTTGAGTTATCATTGAGGGAAATATATTTTTTAAAACTCAGATTGTCTCTTTTTGCTTTGTTTTTAATAAAGTGTGATGGTTGTGTTCCCATCATTGTTTTTACACAAAGGTAATGTTTATTTCTATTCAGGATGTGAGTCTTAGAATAAAGCTCTTGATTCTCTCTGCTTCTCCTTTCAGTTTTCACAAGTCAAGGCTTCCCACTTATCTCCTTGACTTCCATTTCCATTCTGTTTGTTTTCTGAATTCACTGAGTTTGCAATCTGTGATTGCTGTTCAGAGGTGATGTCCTGCTGGCAGCCCCACACCTTCTCCAGGTTATCTTCCACTGTTGCCTTTTACTGGGTGTTTTCTGCTAAACTGGAACATTTGAGTGTGGTGACTCCATTTCAGCCACCTGTCAAAACCAGGACTCCCCTGCCTCTGCCTTGATCTGCCCATAGCACTGGACTGACAGTCACTGCAGATTATCATCTTCTACTGACGGGCTCCCCCTTTGGAAGTGATTCCTGAGCTCTTTGCTCTGCCCAGCGTTCTCTGCAGAAACTGCTCTTTTGCAGTTTGGAATATCTCAGAGATCTATATCAAAGATAAGTTGCCATGTATCAAATATTTTTCTTATTTTCATCAAGAGCAAAGGAAAAAAATCAAGAAAGCAAAAAGAGAGAACTGTGTGTGCCAGTTTAAATTGTAGAAGAGTTAATTCCCATCACTTCACCCACTAGCCAGAAGTCATAGCCATACATTTATTGTTGAAGCTCACTTAGTTGGCCACATCTGAGCAATGCAGTGATCTGTGGCTGGAAATGGAAGAAAGCACTGGCAAGCCAAAGGCACCAAGAGATCTTAAGTTGTGTACAGTCCTGGCTCAGGCAACCTACTGCCAGTGCAGCTCTTGAGCCTGCTGCTTCTCTCTGCTTTTGTAGGTACCATCAAGGTCCTATTGTGACAAAAAGGGATTTACATGGGATTTCAACTGTTGGCATAGAGACTGCAGTTTGATCTCTTCGATTTTTTTGGCTTTATCTTTACAGTTAAAATGAAAAATCACTCTGCAACTTTACCCACATCTTTCCATTGCATTGTTGCTTTCCAGTTGATGCTTTAAAGGCATTGTCTGGGCAGCATAAAAATTTGAGATACAGTTTCAATACCTGTAAAGGATTTATCTTACAATACCTGTAAAGGACTTAGTGTGGTTTACACTGATTACAGTTTAAATTAGGACACCTAATCTCAAATTCCTTTTAAAAACCTCTCCCAAAAGATATTTTTTAAATAATGGAAATAATTCTACATACTCAAATAATCATAAAAGTACATAAATGTAGTCATAATTATGTCTGAAGGACAGGATTTAGTAAGTGTAACAGGGAAGTGAGGTATGATTAAATGTATTTATTCATTATTCATTGTCTTAAGTATTCCTCTACTCACCACCTTGTTTCTGCTATTTTTCTTCTGCTTACTGAAAGAAAGAGAGGGAAAGAGGAGAAAGGAGGGAGGCAAGGAAGGAGGGGAAGGAGGAGGGAAAGGAGACTTCTAGCATTTACAGTTTTGCACTCAATGTCATTATTGCTGTAACAAATAATTAGGCTGTTGCCTAATAATATCTCACTGAATGAGTGTATGTGTGATTAATCTGTTAATGAACAAACATGGACTTATTCAGATGCTTCATTCAGGTGAACACATTCAAGTCACTCGTCAGGGCCAAGCTTTAGCAGCTATGATTTTTGAATTAACTTTTGAAGTAGTTATCTGTTTTAGTGTGTTTGAGTCTTATAAGATCTGAGATGCCTGTGCTATAGAGAGCCTGCTGTTTCTGCCAAGATTATAGCAGCCCATATATCACCAGGTCCATTTGAACCAGAGATTGAACACACTGGTGATGAAGGAAAATTATGAAGGAGAACTTGGAAGCCTGAGCAAGGCTTGGTGGCAATGGACAATAACGATCCTTTTCTTTTGTGTTTTCCATCACCCATTTTGGTGATCACAGGCCCTTAGAAAAGCTACAGAAATATGAAAAAATCTCAGAATAGTGGAGCTTGCTTTGAAAGTTTCAAGACAGTTCAAATACCATTTTTAGTACTTTGGCAAGACAAGTAAACCCCAGTTAGATTCCTTTCTAGGCTACAGACTCTGAAAGACCTCCAGTCCTCCAGTATTCAGTCACAGTCTGCCCCTTTCACAGAGAAGTCTCATCATGTGTGGAACTTACTGTAATGCAAATAAGTCATAGGTTTGCCCACCCTAATTAATGAGCTGTTTGCTTTTGAATGGAGAACAATAATCCCTAGTCTACCATGAGGAATGCTTTGACCTTTTGAAAGTTGTGGGTTTGATCTGCAGGCTGTATTGTAGTGTCATTTTTCAAGTGGTGAGGATTAAATACTGGGTGATTGACAGGGTTCCCTTGCAAGGCAGCAAACCTGCCTGCTTTAGAAGAAAGATTCTAGGAGCAGAGCAACTGCCACCCAAAATATGTCTCAATGCAGCCTTTCACAAAACAAGTCTGATACTTTGAACCTCTAGGATGAGAATAATCATCCTTGGAGCAGGATCTCTCCTATGCCCATATGATCCTGTTACTCTCCTGCTCTAATATTCCATCATATTTAAAAATACTGCTAATCTCTCACCCTGGCAAAAACCTGTTGCATCATATGTGCAGCATACAACCTTTTATCAGTGCATATAGAAAGTGTAAAAGCATTATATTTATATTTATATTTATATTTATAAATATTTATAATTATATTGTTATATTATTATATATAATTATACTTTATGTTATTCTTTAGCCCTTTATATGTGCACATATATGTGTATATATTACTTTGGCAAGCTGGCTCTTGTAATATCTAGACAAATAAGGTGTGTTAGTTTTCACTTCCTTGCAGCACCTTTTGTATATTCTGGCTTTCAACTGCTTAGTGTAAATGCGAGAGATCTAGATAATTTTTCTGGACAGGCAGGTTTTTGGGGCATGTAAACCTCACTCTTACATAATTGTTCTTGTTTACTTCCACAGGAGAAGAAAACTTGCTGGCAATTTTGAAGAGGAGATGGTGGAAGTACATGATCCTGGGGATAATAGATATAGAAGCCAATTACCTGGTAGTCAAAGCCTATCAATACACAACTCTTACCAGTGTACAGGTAAGGACTCAAAGCTTTTCCTCTTTTAGGTAAGATAATAGGTCCAGAGGGGTCAGTGGTGCAGTACCCATTGGCTTCAGTGAACAATAGCTAATTGCTGCCTCTGACTTCTGTGTACCTTTTTATGCTGACTCGCAAGACACATTTTTTTATATTGGACTATTTTTATTATTCAATATTTTCCAATCTGTACAAAAAAATTCTGACTTTCATTTTATTTCTCTGTGCTAAACCATTCACAACCACATTTTTGTTATTATCTACATAATTTAATGTTTTGAGGAAATATTTTCAGATTGGCTGAAATATTTTTGTCACTTTGTACTTGGAGAAAACACAAGCACTTCTTTTAGGGTTCCTTAATTAGATCTGTGTTTCTAAAGGTCTAGGGTGGACTGACCCTGTCTGAGCACCAGGTGCCACTCTATAACCTTCCTCCACAGCTGAACCAAGGGAGATGGGATATAAGGGAAATTTTGGGGGGTCATGATAAGGACAGGGAGAGATCACTCACCAGTTACCATCACAAGCAAGACAGACTCAGCTTGGGCAAGTTAGTTTAATTAATTACCAGTCAAATCACTCACATTTTCCCGCTACTCCAGTGTGGGATCCCTCACAGAGGAGACACTTGTCCACCAACTTCTCCACTGTGAGTCCTTTCTACAGGCTGTGGTTCTTCACAAACTGCCCCAGCACGGGTCCCTTTCACAGGTGCAGCTCTTCAGGAACCAGCAGCTCCACAGAGGGTCCCCTCCAGGGTTACAAGTCATGCCAGCAAACCTGCTCCAGCTTGGGATTCTTTTTCCATGGATCCACAGGTCCTGCCAGCAGCCTGCTCTAACACAGGGCTTCCATGGGATCACAGCCTCCTTTGGGCAGTGCTCCAGCACGGGGTTCTGCACAGCCTGCAGGTGAATCTCTGCTCCACATGAACCTCCATGGGCTGCAGAGGGACATTGTGTCTCATCATGGTCTGCACCTCAGGCTGCAGGGGAATCTCTGCTCTGGCACCTGAAGCACCTCCTCCCTTTCCTTCTGCACTGCCCTTGGTGTGTGCAGAGTTGCTACTCTCACACATTCTCACTCCTCTCTCCGGCTGCAGTCTCTGTTGCCCAGGGTTGCTTTTTTCCTCCCTGCTTACCTGTGTTATCCCAGGGGAGCCACCACTGCCATTGCTGGGCTCAGCCTTGGCCAGCAGCAGGTCCATCTTGGGCACAACTGGCATTGGCTCTGCCAGCTTCTAGCTGCTGCTCAGAGAAGCCACCCCTGCAGCCCCCACTGCTGTCACAGCCCTGCCAAGCAAACCAACTAAAGAATGTTTAGGATCCCATAATTAGATTAGAGTGCAAAAGTTGTCATTAAGTAAAATGAATGCAGTTTTTATGAAGAAGTCTGACTTCAGTGCAAGCTGTTAGATGTGTTATATAACAGCTCAACTGTAGCTTTCAAAAAGTGCAGTCCCTGCTAAAAAATTATATGTGCAAAAGCTAGGGTACTGATTTCTTCAAAGATACAATCTGGATATTTTATATATAAAACCACAAAAGAATCAGGCTCCTTCAATTTAAGTGGAAAAGTGAATAATAGAAACATTTTTAAGATTCTGGAAATTGTGTGTCTTGGGAAATCATTGAATACTTAATTGCTACTTGTTCTAAAACACGCCTAGTGCCTCTTTGCATTATTTTTAAATAACTGAGTAGCACTAGGTAGTTTCCAATGTATTTTATACCTTACTTACCTGAAGTTTGCATTAGAGTTAATAAAATAAAGGAGCACCAGTTAATGTTTTGCAGGATCAAAGCTAATTAAGAGTATATTTCTTCCATAGCTGAAAAGCAGTGTTGGAAAATCCTGAGCTTCTTTAGCTGAATAAGAAGTGGATATAGAAGAAAACTATGAATTCAAGGAATCTGAATGAGGTTTATGCTAAATATTCACAAGTGCCTCTGGCATCAGAATCCGGGTTTGAGGATTCATTGAATCATGCCCAGACAATGTAATATTGTTTTTAACACTTTTCCAAATCTGATTACTTAGTATAGAATAAAGCTTAAATCCACATAAATCTCATATACTCGGATTTTACAGCCACTAAAAGCCTCGAAGAGAAAAGTAAACTGAATTGCTTCTTTTGTGTGATTCACTCACAGCAAGTATAAATAGTGGACTGAGCAGGATGACTGGGGTCATTAAACCCCATCTCCCAAAGCCACCAACAAGCACGTATCAAAGGTTCATCTGGCCAGACCTGTGAGCCCCCACTTGCAGAAGATGCAGATCCTGGAGCCAGCAATGCAATGAGCATGGCCTTCAGTGTATTGTGTCAACAGATCAAAAGTTACAGTGTGGAAGGGAAGCAGGCGGGAGAGTTCAGGGCATTGCCTGTGCCTCGACAGGGAATTTGTTAGCTGAAATCATCCATGTTCTCCTTTTAAACTGAGGGGGAGAGAGAGGAGTGGTGGATCAGGAGAGCTGTCAGAGGGCACAGACAATGTCATGTCCATTTTTAGACATCTTCCACATCAGAATTACAGCAGAGCTCAGGTTTCTTCCCATGTAGCTTGAAAGAAAGAACAGGCAGGAATTCAAATCTTGTCAAGCTTTTTTTCCAGTCACAAAGTGAATACAGGGTCACCTTTTCCCATAGCTGTCCTTATTTGCTGGGATACATATGGAGTCACTGGGAATACCTGCTGCATTTTAAATTCATTTCATGCCCTAATAAGAATGAGCTTCTAAGTGACGAGCCCAAGGATACAATGCGAATGGGACAAGTATGAGGTAATGCATTAAGATGTTGAATCAAATGACACATTTTCTGAAATGTGGCCAAACACCCTATTTCATTTAAAGATGAAACAGAAGCAGCTCCGGGAATTATTCAGCATTGGTCTAAGTGTGTCACTGTATGAAATGAAGGCCTTAAAAGTGGAAAACAGAATACGAAGAAAACTTTTCCTAGAATCTGATTTTTGAAGAAGGAAACAACTCTCAAGAGAAAGGAACTCTGTCCTGCAAGGCTTGATCCTGTAGGAGCTCTACCTGTAAGGCCATGAATACATTATGGCACATAGCAAAAAATGTTCAAATTCTTTCAGAACTGAGACCCAAGAAGTTATTGCTACCTGCCACAAATCTAAAGTCTGCCTGAAGGCTGTGGGAGCTATGCCTGTGTACACAATGGGCTGAGAATTGAGCCCTTCAAGTCAGTTCTGGGGGATTTTATACTAATAGGATGTACATCAGGGCTTTTTTGATGGAGAAAATGTAAGACTTTTTGAAATTGTCACTTGGGTAAATGAGAAATTTTGCAGTATTTTTATAGTGGTGGTACATGGACCATTTTGGTAGGATGTCAGTTTTGCAGCATATCCCTTTTTCCACATGACATCTCTGCTCCGTCATGCAAAACTAACATGCAAGTGTGCAGTGCTTGTGGTGCTTTTAGGCAAAAAACCCCATTACACTGGTCTCAGCAGAAAGCCAAAGCTTAACAGTAAAAATACATCTTTATTGCAAATGCTTTGATTTCAACTTCACCAAAAAACGCTTAGCATTCAACAGCTTTGTTTGCCAAGTAGCTTTAAACTCTTAGGACTATCACAGTTTCTAGTTTTTACTTCATCCTTTTGTTTTTTAATATTCAATATTATTTCACCATGGTTCCACGAAAAAAACCTGAAAATGGTGCCCTACTTTTGTTCAGTGTTTCACACACAAATTTTCCTATATTTTAAGATTTTCTTTTGGCTTTGATCTGGGAAAACAGGATTTTCTAATAAGCCTTCCTACATATCTTTCTCCAAATGCCTTCAGAATCACAGTGAGTGAGAACATGTAGGCACAAATCAGAAATGAATGTGGTACCTAACCTTTACTTTTGGACATGCTTCTGATTATTTCAAATCCTCCTGTACTCTATAATTACTATCAGAGAACGTGGCAGTCAGTTTCATAATAAGATGAAAGCAAAGTACTGTGAAGCCCAGAAACACATAATTTTCCTCTTTAAAAAAAACCCAACAAACAGCTAAAATACCTCCTTTACAAATTAGGTGACATATAATTTAGATTGAAAATCAATGCACTATTTATGTTTCAGTCATTTCAGTGCAGGTCCTTTGCTAAGGATAAAGTCCAAGTTACCCCTTTTAAGCACAAGCAGTGAAATCCAAAGACAACTCGGTTCAATGGAACAATGCAAGGAACTCACATCTAACTGTCTACAAATCTGAAATGTTGTGGACATCTATTATCCCTTCCCTTGTTGCTCAGAGCACAATCTTGGGGCATGAAAACATGTTTTAGCCTATTAGGTTGCTTCTTCTTTGCTAACTTGAAGCTCTGGCTCTTTGCATGCCCAGAGTGATTCTGTATTGATGCAGAGAGATGCCTAAATACCTGCCTCCACTAAAAACCCTGAGTACCCCAAGGAACTCAATTTGTTAGATATGATCTTAGCACGCCTCAAGTGCTTGCAGAAAGCCTGGAGTGCTTTCCCCATTATAAGTGTGGAGCCACCTTTTTCATTAAGTCATAGCTTAAAGCAGTGGCACACAGAAAGGGCTTGACTTAACTCCATCTCAGCTGAGGGCATGGCAACTCAAGCTTTCAATAACCATGAAAATGCTCAGGCTAGTACATGAAAACTGTTCCCCAGAGGGTACTCTTAAAAAACTGAGTCAAGTAAAAGACACAGGAGTTTATAAGTGGATCAATTTGATATCCAAACCCACGTATTTTGAGAAGTACCAGAGATCAGTCACACTTAATATTACCAGACATACATGTGTTGATTCCCAGATGGCCCAAACTTGTGAAATTGTCTTTACTTTCTGTTTGTTGTCTTACTCTGACTTGCAGTACATTTTGCAGCCTTCTTGCATGTCAGCTGTACCAGATACAGAGGGTACACTGAGCACTCCCTTGTACACCAGCACCTGGTCCCATGGACTTGTTTTAGAAGCTATGTACTTAACTTTTGGACTGTTCTGTTAATGCATGTCATATTTATCCTAATGGGTTTGAAAACAACCCTGATATAGGCCTGTGGAAGGTTTAATAACAATTCAAGAAGGATGTTTTGAATACTGTTAGAGACAGTTTTACACAGCAGATAAAATTGTGTTCCCCAGAGGGAATGAAAAGATTCTGAAATTATTGCAGTTACTTAGATCTAGATATTAAATTTCCTTGACTGTGTTTTAACTTCAGCTTGCCTGTACTGCATTTACAGGGTATCATACACACACATCCTCCCCAATCCATAATGTCTTCCCCTAAGCCTGTTATATACTAACAATTGTAATCTTTTCTGCCAGTATTTGCTTTCTTATCAAAACTGTCAAGCTGTGTTATGAGGCAGACTGCCCTCACCCTTTTACAACTCCACAAATTGATTAGCTCTCCTTGCTCCAATACATTGTTCTATCCATCTCCATATTACACTCATGTTGCACTTTCTAGAGGTTATCCTTTTTATATATTACGGCATCACACAGAAATCTGGATTTTTTCTGCAACACCTTGCATAGTGTTAGTGCAGAGTACACATACAATGTCATAAGAAGAGAGGCACTGTCAAGGAGACAGAGATGTTTCCATATAGCAATTTGTCTGGTAATTTATTCCTTGGGCAATCATGCCTTTGATTGGCATGATGAAAACAAAGGTAGTAAAAGCTGGGATTTATAGACACCAGGAGACAGGCTATAAAGCTATGATGCTGATGTTCTCAGCTCTTAGATCACTGTGAGGCTGAGCAGTACATCACACTTCCAATTACCTCTGGCAGTTTTCATATCTCAACAACAGCCACCAGAAAAGGAAAGGAGTCAGCAGTAAGTGCTTATTATAGGAGAGCTGGATGGCAATAGTCTTTACTTTGTTCTTGGTCCCTGTGGACTCAAAGTACATTGAGGCAGAAGGTTTGAGATGGGTTTGAAGCAAATCTGGGAGGCAGGGAGCAGGGGATGTGCAATGTTGAAGTTGTTGATCCACTTTTTCTGGTGGCTGCTAATGTGAATTATCCCAAAAGCAGAGATAAATTCCACTCTTTCCCTTCCTCCCCCCACCCTATGAATGTAAGATTGACCATACTTTCCTGTTCTGCTTCAGGGCAGTGAGGAAATAGAGCAATGTTAATAAAGTTTGCAGATCAGCATTTTGTGGAAGTGTTGCATGTTCTACATTTATACTGTGAGAGAGTATCTTGTGTCTGATTTATTATCAGACTTTCAGTTACTGTTCTTTTAACTTATTACATACCTGTGGTGTGCAAACCAGGTCCTGCAGTATCCACAGTCTCTGTATGTGGGTTTGAAGTCAACAGACCTCTCACTATCCAGAGCTCCTGCCTCTACTGGCAAAATTCATCCAGAGCCAAACTTTTTACTAACATAAATATGCAAAATCTCATTAAATTCAGTGGAGCTGTGCCCATTACAAGAGCAGAGGTTTTGGCCTCCTGTGCCCATTTTGCATATTTTGGCAGGTGACATGCAAAAGCAGAGGTTTTCCTGTAGGAGAGATCCATAAATTTTCTTAGGCTGGGACCTCATCCCTCACATAGGTAAAGCAGGTGGTGACATGGAGAAGTTTCTAATGTGTAACCTTGAGAAAATGATCAGCCCAGCTCTTATCCAGTCAGCTTACTTTGAGAGAAGCTAAACAGAAAATGGGAATGGGGGGTGCAAAATTCTGCAGAAACACATGCCTGCTGGCAGAACTGTCTTACAATGATCTTTTTCTGACAATGGTATGTAGAATCAGAGGAAGAAGTCAATTAAAGGAAAGACCATTTCCATGGTCAATTTGTTGGTAAGTTTTCCTGGTATCTGCACAGATTTGTGTAAGCACATTGGAGTTCATGTATGGAATGATGAGGTATGTTTTTAAAGGAGTAAAAATGTGATTATTCATGTTGGCAGTAAGGCATGTCCTTGTGTAGAGAGTTTAGAGCAGAGGAACAGTGGGTTGGGCGTGACCACCACCTTTCATTTAACGTAACTTCAAGAAACCACTAAACCTCCTTGTATGTGCACAGAAAGCTGAAGCTGTGAGGTTCCTCATCTCAGGTTTTGATACATACAAGTCAAATAGAGGTAAAGGTCTTTCATTAGTCAAAGTTTTAAGTGAGTTTCTGTGTCCGTAGGGGAAAAGAAAACACTGAGAACACATTAAAGAGTTAAAGATTAAAGAAACTGATAGGAACAGTTCTAAAAGCATTAAGAAAAAAATTGGAGGTCTTGTGGGCAAAGTGGAGAAGACTGGGGGCATTCTTCTGGGTTTTGTTTTTTCTACATCATGAAAATACACGTTTTTGCATTTTTTTGAAAACAAATTACATCACCGGTTCTTTCATCAGTCTCCATACCTAAAGTACTGTACATTTAGACTGTATGAAAAGTTAATGGTTTCATATTAATTTTGTGATTAAATAAAAGCCATGCAAGAAAGTGGTAAAGTTGTGATGGGGTATCAAATAGAAACTTGAAAGATAAAAATGGTGCTCCTTTTTTTATTTGAATTGCTTGAAATAACCCTGCCAGAGATGCTGCCAGCATCCACACCTTTCTTGCAGAAGGTTTTGGTTGCAGGGCAGCATAATTGCAATGCAGCTCCCCTGACAGCTGGCATCCAGCTCTGTGATGGTTCACATCTCATCTGCTTTTGTTGAATCAAGTGTGTGTGATATTGTGAAGGTGGTCTGAAAACTGGAGGATAAAAAGCACTTGAACAGGCAGCAAACCCTTTTTTCCTTTGGAAAAAAACCCAAAACCCCAAGTAAATAACAGAAGCTGTGTCTCTAACTGGCTATAGCACTTGCTGTTGTATTAAAATTTCCAGGTCACATGCTGAAATTGTGTGGCCATCATGTGTGCTTGACCATACAATGTGTGATGGATGTGACACTGGTTTCACTGATCCCCCTGCTCTGGAGAGCTGGGGAAGAGGAGGCTGCGGCTGATTCTCCGCGTGATTTGCTGGAGGGCAGCGCTAATGAGAAACCCCTAATGTGAAAAAAAAAGGACTTGTAACTGGGGGGAAAAAATCCAATGAATGTTTAAAAAGGAAGATTCAGCTCAGCTGTTCCCATAGGGAGTTTGCTGATCAGCTTTTTTCTTTTTGATATCACTGCAGATCAGCAGTTCACTCTGTACTACAGACCTCTCTTCTAAAGCTTGCCAGCTCTCCCTTCAAATGATTTGACAGAACATTCTTGCTGTAGATACGCAGATATGCTGAATTTGTGAGACCAGAGACTAGATTTTTACTATTAGCAAGAGAGTATTTGTCTTTGATTCACAAGGATAATAATTTAACAAACAAGTAATCAGAGGAAATAGATTTCAACAATGTGTTTCATCAACAGATGCAGTGTGGTATCTTTTAGAGTCAAATAATAACCTTCAATTTCTACAACAACATAACATTTTTATAATAAAAAGAAGTTTCTATAGAGCAGTATATCAATAGATTACATATTTTTGTATCTTGCCTTCTAAAGCAGCCCCATTCAGAGCTGTGACTGAAGAAAGACAGACAAACACAGCAATGTCAAAGAACGTGGTCTGCACCACCCCATGGCAACACAGAAAATATGTTTTCTTTTAGGTTAGTGAGATATAATGACTTCTATCATTAACAGAAATGTTGATTAAAATTCATTAATTTGCCTTAACGACAGGGTATAGGTAATACCTTTTGAATAAACAATTAAAAGGAAGGAAAATATTGGACATAATTGAGAAATATTGATAAACAACTGACCTTTATGTGCTATAAATTAAATTTAGCTAAGCATAATCTGTCTTTGTTACTGTGATAGATAGAAAAATTACAATTAGATATAATATTTTTTCTTAATAGCTTAAATAATTAATAACAAACAAAGAAATAAAAAAGGCAAAACATACCATCAATTAAAAAGCCCTGTTGCAGATGAGGTAATCCTCAATCTCTGTGGAAATATGTGCATTTTTTCTTCTACTAGACAGGTTTATCTGAGGAAAAAAAGAAAGGCAGGGCGAATTTAGACCTGGAGAAGAGAAATTTAAAGCAATACCTGAAAAAGAGTTAATAATATATTCTAGGTTATCTTTTTGCTTACATTGTAGTAACCTAATTTATTTCTGTCTACCTCATTCTTTAATTAAAGGTATAAACTAAGCACAATTTAAGAACTATATAATGTCAGTTCACATTACATACATTTCATGTTTGTATCTATTGATACTGCATCATTCAAAACAACAGTTTGTGAATTAGACTTTGGATTGCCAGCCCAAGGAGGCGTTTTCTGGCTGTTATCAGCATTGTTTATTTGTGAAAGGTTCTGTTCACGCATCCTTTCATGTTACTGCTTAAAAGACACTCATTCGCATACTTGAAAGCATAGGTATCTTTAAATATTTATGGAACAAGAGGAATTTAAAAAATCTTCCTCTAGAAGACTGTTAGTGGAAATTTGCATGTTGAAGTACACATGTGGCAGGCACAAGCAATTTTTAAACTCACAGAACAATTTAGACTCATAGAACACCCCAGCTTAGGAGAGCCTTCCAAACTGGTCCAGCTTTTTGTGGGAAAGGGAGCCTAGATGAGATTATTTAGCACCCAGTCACATCTTGAAAATCTCTGGTGACCCTACCATGTCTCTGCGGAGTTTGTTCCCACTGTAAAAAATTTCTTTCTTTATTGAGATGAAACCTTTCCCAGTATAATTTGTATTCCTTGCCCCTTGTCTTCCTTCTACTCCCATCTGATGAGACACCACCTGGAATACTGCATCCAGCTCTGGGATCCCCAGTGCAGGAAGTCCATAGAATTATTGAAACAAGTCCAGAGGAGGCCGCAAAGATGGTTAGAGGAATGAAACACCTCTCCTCTGAAGAAAGGCTGAGAAAATTTGGATTGCTCAGAATGGAAAAGAGAAAGCTCTGGGGTGAGCTTGTGGCAGCATTTCAGTGCCTAAAGAGGTCTACAAGAGAGCTGGAGGGGGACTTTTCATAAGGGCATGTGGTGATGGGACAAGGAGTAAGGGCTTTAAACTGGAGGAGTGCAGGGTTAGATCGGGCAGTAGGAAGAAATTGCTCCTGTGAGAGTGGTAGGGCAGGTTGCCCAGAGAAGCTATGGATGCTCCATCCCTGGAAGTGTTGCAGGCCAGGTTGGATGGAGCTTTGAACAACCTGGTCTAGTGGAAACTGTTTCTGCCCATGGCAGGGGGCTTGGAACTGGGTCATCTTCAAGGTCCCTTCCAATCCAAATCCTTCTATAATTTTATGATTCTATGATTCTCCCTGTGATTTCTGTTAAAGAAAGACCTTCCATCTTCTTTTTATCTTTCCACCACTAACTGATGGAAAATTGTGGTGAGGTCAGAAAATGGTACGTTAAATTCACCTGCTCAATGCTGCACTGGGAGGAAATGTGGCAGAGGCATTCAAACCTTCAGGGAAAGCTGTGAGCAGGGAGAGAAGTGCCTGCTCTCCTTGCTGTTTGGTACCCCCTTTGGCAGAGGAGATGGCTGTAGTGTGTGCCAGTGCCGCTGCTGCAGGACAGACATCCAGTGAGTGCAGGCACAATGAGTGAGTGTGGAGTGAGGCAGGAGCTGTTGAGCTGTGCCCACATCCCAAAGGTTACACCAAAGGGTGCCCTTCCCTCCGATGCCCAGGATTTAGTGTGTGTGCTCAGTACTTCTGCCAGCAGCCCTGCCTGCCCCAGGGGATGGCTGCTCCCAGCAGCACAGCTCCTGGAGCTGTTCCTATGGATGGGGAGTGTTGCTTGAGCATGTCTCTGCCCAGCCCAGCTGCCCAGAGTGAGCTGGGTACGCGTTGGGTGAGCTACGGGGCAGAGCAGAGGCCCCATGCAGGAGAAGAAGCTTGTTCCAGTTCCTTTTTGTGTTCTGTCAGTAAAGAATGGAGGACTGCTGCAGAGAGTTTTCACTGTAAAGAGACCTGACCATGACTTTTAGATTATTAGCTCTCACTGTAAATGCAGAACCTGCTTTGAGCATCGACTGTTCCCATTTGTAATTTCCCTCGTTTGTTCTGTACTCTTTGGGACTGTTTGAGCCTGCCAAGAGAAGCATGGTCCCACTGATACACTGGTTTTCCTCTGAAGCCTTTTGTGTCTCACTGTCTGGGAAATCTTTAAATGGATGGGTTTTCACTGCACGCTTCTGTTTTTCAAAGAAAGTTTCAGGGAAATTATTCTCGGTCCAAAAACTGTTTTGTTTTTTTTTTTATTTTTGCTGATTTCACAAATACAATGCTTGTTATATATGTATCCCGCATGCAAAAAATAGTTTTCTAAGAAGTAAAATTTTTGGAATAATCCAAAAATCTTTCTTTCTCCAAATAACATATCGAAAAACAAAGAAGTTAAAAGGGGCTTGATCTTTATTTGATAACAGTGTCCTTATTGCTAAATCACACTGAGAAAGCAAGTAACATGTGGTGGGTTCAAAGGGAGGAAAAATCAGATAACATCACCTAAAATAAAGGTAACAATATCTGGAATGTTTTTTCCAGAGCTATGGACACAGCTGACAGTTCTGCTTCTTTGCTTGGCCCAGACATTTTCATTAGGAAGAAGATACATGTCATAAAGCTTTGGTGCATGCTGCATTGACTGGCAATGAACAGTAGTGTATCCTGCCCAATCCCATCATTAGTCCACAGAATTGCAACTCTTCATTACCTGTATCCTTTTAGGAAGTGAGAAACTTGACTTTAGTCAAGTTTCTTTGGGTGTTTCTTATACAGGATTTTTGTTTCTTGGTGACATAAAGTTTAGTTTCTAAAATATATTTTAATTTGAAAATCTGAAGGTCCTCTCACAAACAGTTGGTACACTTTTTTTTTAACACATCTTCTCTGGACCTATTTCTTGATGTCTCTGAAAAAAACCCAAACAATCAAAAATTGCATTTTTTATCATTTCTTTAAGAAATTTCTTTCCAAGGGTATATTGACAAGAAGAGCGAGTTTCTTGAGCTGCATGCAAAATGGGGGTTTGGGATTTTTTTTCTTTCAAAGGCATATGGGATTCTCTTTTCACAAAATTTACAGTGGCCACCAGGGCCAGATTTTTCATAAGCATTCTGCATGCAGAAAACCCCTAATTTATATAGACAGATTAGACAGATTTAATAAATCCAGTCAACTTGTGTGTTATGAACATTCTTAATATCTCAGCCTGAAATGACTGAATTAAAGTGTGTGTCTAGACTGCAGGAAAACTACCTTCCTGGAGGTGAGGACCAGATGGAGTGGTGTGACTCTCTTTTGGCCCAGGTTTTCTTCCCATAGCTTTGAAATATGCATCAGAATCCAAGAGCAGTGCACTTGAGTGCATGTTGAGAGCAGCAGCTCCCCTGAATTCGTGGAATTGGCATTGACAGTCTTACCCTGTGTCTGATGCATGAAGAGCCACTTGAATACACTTGCTCTTGGTAGAAAGTGCTACATAACCCTGCTTCCCTCTGCTGGATTCTGTCCTAGTACATCAGGGCAAAGTATTTGCAGGTTGATATGTTCTTGATTTTTCTTCTCTTTTTTTGACAGCTCCTAGACTGTTTTGTGATCCCAGTGGTGATACTTCTCTCCTGGTTCTTCTTACTGGTACGATACAAGGCAGTTCATTTCATTGGGATTGTGGTCTGCATTCTGGGCATGGGCTGCATGGCAGGAGCAGATGTCCTCGTTGGGAGACAGCAAGGAGCAGGTAAGAATGAATGGGTTGTGTGGCCAAGTTCTGTTCAGAGAAGCTATTGACCACTGTGTGTCAGACTGGGGCCAAAAAATGGGGAAACTTGGCAAGAAAATCTGTACCTTCATGAATCCAAAGCACTGCACTATTCAGAGTTGTCTCTGTCAGAGGGGCAGAAAGGGGTCACCTACAAGTCAGCAGTGCTGCAAATGGGTTTCTTGGGCCCTGTGGCTTACAACCCTCTGCAAGCTGGGGGGACAAGCTAAATATTTGTGGTTTTGTTCTCTTTTGGCTTAGCTGTTAGACTGTAAACCTCAATAGCTTCCTTTCCAAATTGGATGCATTTCTGAGTCATAAGCACCTTTCACATCCACTGTGTGCTCTTACTTCTCCTCAACTTGGCTTATTTTTCTACAGAGGTGGGGTCACTTGGTAGGTGCTAAAACACACTGAACCTGTATACCACCAGTTGGGTTTTGCACACAGTCTCGCCCCAAATCTTTGGGACATTACTGTAACACTTTTGAAAAGAACCTCCTTGTGTGTAAAATGTTCTTTTTTTCTGTGTGGCATCATATGAATAATGTGTGTGTATCTATTAATGCAGACTAGACAGAGTTAGATTTCATCGATCAACTTCCCCTGTCACATTGATTTCTCTAGTGCCAAGCCAAATGATGTGGGAAGGCTGGAAATTCTTTTCAAAGATTGTCAATTAGGCACAGTTTTCATTCTTAATTAAAAGCACTGAATTGTGAGCAGAGCATAATACGCTGGGATTTAAAATTCTTGACTCAGCTTTCTGAATACAAATGCAAGTGCTGTAAAAACTGCATTTGCCAGAATGCTGCTAAATAAAACAATGGAGTTTGTAACACTGCTCACCATATCTCCCTACCCCCTTCTATCTCTGCCTTAAGCCTGAAAGGAGATTTTAGGTACTGGTCTCCTCCAGAAGTAGCCTTGCCCCAGCTAAAATCAAATCATATTCTCTGTACTATCTAACCAGCCAGCCAAGGCTGTGTTGGGAATGGCTGATTTCAGAGCGATTGAGATTTCAAACCAGGGTTCCAGAAGAAGCATCCTGTGTCCCAGCAGTCTAGAGAGTGACATGCTTGAGCGGGTGAGCTGTGGATCAGCAGGAGCAGGAGGGGCAGTGGAAGCAGACAAGGAACAGATTGAAGAGCACTGACACTTTGCCATCCCACTGCAGTAATTAGATGTTATGTGCCATGTTCATTATTGAAGCATGGGTATAGCTGTTAAGTAAATTTGTCCAGAAAAATTTGTGAACATGCATTATTGCCTTTTAAATTGGACCTACACATGAAAAACTGTGTCCATGCTCATTGCTATGCAGAGAGACTGCAGCTTTTTTACTTTTTTTAGTAGCATAATGATGTTATTAATGATGCTGTCTTTAACAGGGTAAAATAGATCATCTAGTTTAATTTCTTTAAAAGGCTAAAATTACACATTAAAATGTACAAATAAAAAGAATTAATGGCAGGAAGAAAAGAAAAAAATATTGAAACTCTTCATTAAGAGGTTGTACACCATTTCTAGGACTGGAAAAACTAAAGTAAGGAAGACACCAAAAGCAACGATACTTCATTAGTCCTCAGTAAATGTCTCTGTTTATCTTATGTTTTAGGGGACAAGAACTGTTGATACCTGTGTGCCCCTGTTGACCACACTTCTTACTGTATTAGAAGAGCCATAAGGCTCTGCTAGGTACCCACAGCATAAGGCAATTTAGCCTACCAGCTCTTACAGTAAGGGAATATGAATTTAAAATGTATCACTGAGAGATTAAAAGGTATTTTCCAAACTGTCTGCAGGAATTAGGTACAATGTGCACACATGCTTTCAATTTTCGGTTGTATCCTCACTGATATTTTGCACATTACTCAATGGGAAAACAGTTACTATAAAATATTTAGAGTTCTATCATCTTACATGCATAGTGTACCTGAAAAAACATTATTCTGAGCTATGAGTTACTTTCACACTTCTGTTCCTGCCATA
Source organism: Zonotrichia albicollis (assembly GCF_047830755.1). Taxonomy (NCBI): domain Eukaryota; kingdom Metazoa; phylum Chordata; class Aves; order Passeriformes; family Passerellidae; genus Zonotrichia; species Zonotrichia albicollis. Next base: position 76,224,388 of record NC_133821.1, on the reverse strand, counting down.
CACAGGTTAAACCACACAGGTCTAAGTGTTTCATCCACGTTTTTCAAAGCATTTCCTTGCTTTAACTTACAGCAGTCTCTGGAAACCAGTCACATCAATCCTGCTAATACATATATCAGTGTTCAGTTTAAAATGGGACACATGGAGAGTGATCTATAGGTATTATGTTCGTCAGTAATTACAATAAAACTAAAGAGAAATGCCTCTTAATGGCAGGGGCTAGTGCAAAAATGTGACAAAGAGGCCTATTGGGAGTGTGAAAAGAAATCATGCCAGAACACAATTCACATTTTTGAAGATTTGTGTTGCACCATAATGCTATAACTAGTTCCCAAAACACTAACTCCGCTCTGGACCATATGACTTTTCCACAGAATATTGAATATGGTAACAATCATGAATTATAAAGCTTGTTTTGCCAGGCTATGCTTTGTGTGTCTCCTGAAGAACGACCTAGACCATTAAATTGGTGAAATACAGCTTTATTATCCTAAAAGTCTTTAGAATGCGTCTAATTAGTTGATACATGGTTTTTTTAGCAATGAAACCAGTAGAGGCATGTGGATATTACAGGCAAGGAACTAAATCTATAGGGATATGTCAGTCTTGGGGGAAAGTTCCAAAGTCTCAGCCTCTCTAGGAAGCAAAGAAAAGGCATTTGACAACCAGAATAGTAATTGCTAAGAAAGAAAGCAAAAACATATTTTACAACATTTTTACACCAGTATATATAGTTTTGGTGCACTAACTCCTTGGGTACCATGTATTACTCTAGTCACTGCATCTCAACAAGAAGTCATCAGAAAATAAACCTGTATAAGCTATGGAGAAAGATGAAAAAGCTGTTCAAGGGCATAAAATGGATTCAGATGAAGAGACTGTAGCCAGACTAGGACATTCCATTTCCCAGTGAAGGCAAGAAAGAGACCTGTGAAGGTATATGAAGTCTTCAGTGATATGGAAAGGGTCAATACAGAGTGATTTTTAAATATTTCTCAGAAAATTATGGGATGACTCATACAATTTTGAGATATCCAGACTAAAAGTTTAAAAGCGTGAAGTACTTCTTAATAGTAGACCAAAAACATACAGATTTTACACAAATTGATGAAGGATCCCTCAAGATTCATTAAATTTGATGGCCTAATGCAACTTCTATCTCAGTAAATGCCTGATCTACTGAGAACTGGCTGGTAGAAGTCTCTCTGTACTCCCCTGTTTGTTTGTGTGCTCTCCTCAGCCGCCCTGTGCTGCTGAGTACCCGAGGAGGTTCCAGTGTCAGAGTCTGGTGCTCTGAACAGAGCTCAGCTCCCTCTTCTGGGAGCGCCCTGAAGGTTGAGGCTCACACTCAGCATGGGGAGAGCCCTTTGGGAAGAGCTATCAGGGTGTGATGCTTGAGGCCATCCCATCTGTGTGAAAATGCTCAGCCTCTGAGCTGCTTTTGTTTCACAGATGCAAAAGGATGATATTTTTGTCCCAGCAGGAGCTCTAAGGTCAAAAGCTTTTTCAGCAATGCTTCCCTGAAGTGTCAGTGAGTAGCTGCAATAAATACCAAAAAAGTGAGCTCAGTGAGGAATCAGTGGAGCCACTGTGAAATATGAAATGCATCAGGGGTATGAAGAAGTTCTGTAAAGTTGTGATGGCTATTTTAAATTAAGAACATCTTCCATTACTGATTGAAAAGAAGACTGAAATCTTTTTAACAGAACAACCAAATCGTAAAAAGATAAATGGTCAAATATAAACATGTTGCCAGTCAAGAAATTCAGTCAAAGACTGGATGAGTATGTGAAAAACAATTGTAGTAGTATTTGCTAAATACATAGAAGCCACATCTCATCTGAGCCAAAAAATGTTGGAAACTAAGAGAGTATTACTGGGAATATTTTACATTTTTCTCCATTCCTATTGTCTTTAAACAACTTACACTTTTCTGGTGCTTGTAGCCAGTGTTGGAGACAGGATTAAAGAACCCTTGGTCTGTCCTCTTATGACAGTTTTTATTATCATAAGTTTCTTCCCCATAGAAAGCACTACAGTTTGGACTGGTAACTGAAGGCTTAAAAGAACTCCTTAAAGAAAAATATTGGAAAGATAATTTTGAACCAATTAGAATGTTTTGTTTCCATTTTTATTTACTGCAGTGTATATTTTAAAGTCAATTGAAACAAAACTTTAAAAGACCAAGACATGAAAAGTAAATCATGGTATTTTAAAAGAAAACAGGATTTCTTTAAAAAAAAAAAAAGCGTAGTACTTCAACATTTCTGCTGAAACTTTTCAAAGAAAAATCCATTATAATCCAGCATTTCAGTATATGGTTCTGCAGCAATATCTGACAGCATTGTGAAGCTGTAGCTCTTGTAGAAATAATTTAACAAGCCATATGTGCAGAGGGAATTGCATGCACCAGTTTGCAAAGCTAGGGCCTCAGTTTTCAAGCTGGAACTTGATCTTGATCAAATGTCACTGCAGCTCTCCCCAACACCCAATAATAAAATCTTCCAAGACTTAAAAAGATTTCAAGCAGACTTTCATAACAAAATGTTTTAGTGATTCTGTATACCTGGAGGTATTGAAAATACATCTTCTTGTTTTTTGCATGCATTAGGTACTGCTATGTTAATTGAACCTCTTTTAGAAATCTGTCCTTATCATCACCCTGTCTACACCCCATCCTTCCTCCTCCCTTTCTTGTCAAACAGCTCCATGTGAGAATGAGGTCAATATTAGGTTGTAATGATTTCTTCACTCATTTCACAGGTACACAGAATTTTTCAGTTGTCCTCAGATCTAAGTACTGAACATGTTTTAGACTGGTTAAATTTCAAGATGAGATGCAAAGTGCTCTATGGAGTTGAGTTATACTCTCTCTGCAAAAAAAAAGGTAGTAATAATAAAGAAAAAAGGATCAGTCTCTGAAGAGTGCCACTTGGATTCTATACTTTTTTTTAACAACTTTTTCAGAACTTTTTTGGCTTCTTTTTTCTACAGCAAGGAACATGCTGTCCCTCTGTCTGACTGAGGCTGGTGTATTGAATGAAAACTGTTCAAGTGACGGAATATTTGCATTCATTTTATTAACCCAGATAAGGGCTACGTAGTGACTGAGGAATGAAATATGTTGGGAAGAACATGCAATAGTTTTGGACAGAAGTTGGTTGTTTTGAGGCATTCTGATTTCTTTTTTTTTTTCTATTTATCCCTAGGTGAAAATAAACTGATAGGGGACCTCTTAGTCCTTGGCGGAGCCACGCTGTACGGCATCTCCAACGTCTGTGAGGAGTACATCGTCCGAAACCTGAGCCGAGTGGAGTTCCTGGGCATGATCGGGCTCTTCGGCTCCTTCTTCAGTGGAATTCAGCTGTGAGTGCGCAGGTTTGAGCTCACTAAGGCTCAAATAAGTGCAGCTGTGGCCTCTACTGAGATACATTAACAACTCCTTCAAAATTAGCCCTTTCCTGTGGAGAGCAGGTGTCCTCTAATCTTGGAATTTGCATTGGTTTTCATATTGGTGATTTGAATAATAGCACAGATTTTTACCCAAGTACTCTAATTCAAGGACCATTGTCCTTGAGTAGTCACTTAGAGGGAGAGGACATGTCACACCATCTTGCTGCTGGAGGACAAGTGGGTGCTTCACATATTATTCTGAACTGTGAATAACAAAATCTACAGCTTCTTCTGGGTCTATTTCATACATTTAAAAAATCCCCTTGATTTCTAAGAGGTAGAAAACACATCCAGTCAGAAAGTATTTTAATTTGCTTGTTCTGTAAAACTACATTATGATATGGAGGAAATCATGAAAAGCCTTTAAGAAAATGGTGTTTTCACTTCAAAAATATTTAGCACATAGGATATGGTTGCATGGATTTCAGGATCTACGGACTCTGGTCTATATCCATATGTACCTAATGAGCATTTCAACTGCAAGGCTAATAGATGGAACGTGGCTTCCAATGTTGCAGTACTGTGACTGATGTAAAAGTAGCCCTGCCATATTGGTGCATTTTGTGCAGGACTGTCTCTGGTGCTTTTAACACAGAATGACTTTTGGCTATTAGTCCACAACAAGTTATTTCTCTACAGCTCTAAGCTACTCTGCTTCTAAGAACAGGGACTGATCAAAAAACCCACAGCCCACCAATTCCTATTTCAATGGTTCTATTTTTTTTTTTAGCTACAGAGCTTAATGTATTTATAAGGGATCTGAACAAGTGTCTTAAAATTATTTCTATTAACTAGTTGCCATACAAGAAGTTCCCTTTTAAAAGAATATGGAATTTAAGAGCATACAAATGTGCCTAGTATCTTTGGCTAAAGGATTCTTTTATATGTTTGTGATTAAGTAGATACTAACATTCTGAGGACATCAAACAGTGCCCTTGTCTTGCTCTGTGTATGTCAACTGTTGTGTAATTGTCTCATACTCCAGAATTCAATTGTTGTGTCATTCCTCCCTCTTGACCCAAGCAGTTAGTCACAATTCGGGGTCTGTGAGCTCTACTCGTGAGAATCTGGTTTTGGAATAAGGCATCTTTGTATAAAGATGAAACAACTGAAAGGAAACAATAAGAAACTATTTCTTTGATGAAAGCCCTGAGGTTTTTCTGTTCAAACTTTGGCCCAACTTTGGTTCACTCCAACAGGTTTTTCTCCAGCAGCCTCTGCAGCTTTTTGCTGATAGTGCTTTTTGGGCACCTTCTGGAGACTCAACCCCACTTAGTTCATACCTGTGCCTTTTTCTTACCTTTACCTGTAATGAATAGCAGAAGTCATAGTTATGTGTTCACAGAGATTATATCTAATTAAATATAACACTTGCATCAAAGAGAAGCCAATTCCTCATGTTAAATTTGCAGGCTCTTTCTTTTAAAAACTACTGGCCACTTTGGTGCAATATAGGACCTTTAGATCCTCTCAACTGAGGGAGTCTCAGACTGTAACATAAAATAAACACACATAATGCCCGTTGTGCGGCAAAGGAGGAAGAGCTAAGGTGTCCGGGGAAACAGTGAATTAATGAGTTGACTGATTACCCAGACATGGTGGAAAGAGTTTAGTATGTTGAGTATGATTAAAGCAGGGAGGAAGAATAAGAGATTAGTTTACGAGAGCTGGGGATGTCACAATTACCCAGCAAATGGAGATAAGGTTATCTGATGGAATCACATAATCATAACATGGCCTGTTTTCTAATGCCCTCCTGAAGGTGATTCTGGTTCAAGCTCCAGGCTGCTTAGGAACTTGTTCAGTTGATTTCTTGGTATCTCCAAGCATAGAACTGCCAGTCATGCTGGGCAGCCTGTTCCAGTGTTTGACAATTTTTTTCCTTTGATATTTAATCAGTTTTCCATGCTTCAATTTATGTCCATTGTCATTCATCCTTTTGTTGTTCACCTCCAAGAAAAGCATGACTACCTTGTCTGTAACTACCCATACCCATAGTTAAGACGGAAAATTTATCGTTGTGTCCTCCTTTCCCCCAGCTTAGACTTCTCTTCTTCATGTTAAGCAAACCCTGCTGTTTCAGCATCTCCTCTTACATCCAGTCCTCAACCTGCCTGACCATTGTGATAGAATTCCACTGTACTCTCTTCAATTTGTTGTTGTCTGTCTTGTTCTGGACAGCCCATAATTGGATACAGGGCTCTAGCTGCTGTCTCACAGATCACATCCTCCAGCTTTCTGGCCAGACCTTTACTGACACAGCTCAGGATGTTGTTGCCTTCCTCTGCTCCAGGGACACATTGCTGACTTGGGTCCAGGTTAACGTCCACCAGCACTCTAAGGTTTATTGCTGGAAAACAATTTCTACCCAGTCAGCTCCCATCCTGTACTGTTTCATAGTGCCACTCCACCCCAGTGCAGGAGTTAGTACTTGCTTTCCTTGAACTTCATGAGGTTTCTTCTTGCCCTTTTCTTTAGACAACATTGTACATAGTCCACACATCTAGTCCATACCTCTTGAGTTTTGCAAGATCTGTAAGGAAATCATGTTGGAAACCTTGCTAAAGTAACAGTAGGTTACACTCATACTCTCATTCATTTCCTGTCCTTTATTTACTGATCCAGTCACCTCATCATAGAAGGCAGTGCTCTTGAGAGCACTGTACTGGCTCTTCCCACTGGAACCCATCTTCTTCATTTCTTGCAAATGGCTTCTGGGTGGATTTGTTCCATAATCTTCCCAAAGGTTAGCATAATCTGGCTGGCCAGGCTATACTTTTTGTTCTGTGTTAAACTCAATGTTGCATTTGTCTCTTTTCAGTCATCAGGGACCTCCTCCAACTACCACAACCTTTAAATCATTGTGATTCCAATTCTTCAGTGCCTCTGGCATCACTAAATGGCCATTTCTGACAAAGTTTCTCTCACCCCTCTTTTTTCACAGATCATAAGGAATCACAAGCCATAGCGTATTGTTTTATACATCTTTTGTATTGGCTATATAATAATATGAATGCAATGTTCCTACGTTTAAGTTATGTGAAAATTTTTTTTCCAGACCAAGAGATGTTGCAGTTTGTTTTCATTATATTCTTCAGGAATTACTGATAAAAGAGACATATACCTTATGCTTGCAAAAACACCGATAATTTAGTTATTTTGCAGAGAATATAGTCTTATTATTCTGTACACAGTATTAGATTTGCCTCACATCAGCAGCAAGCAAATTAAAATTTCCAGGATGCAACTCTTTAGACTAGATTAATCTGGAAGATGCTGAGCTCCTGTAGTTTTACTATTAGATTTGGTCTTCCACATACCACCTTTCCTACTAGATACTTTGTTTTTCAATCTGTATAATTCCGTGTTTTATACTTGTTTAAAATAGTGTCCAGAGCAGCATGCAGAGTTCTGCACAGCTGGATTTATCTGGAAATCACACAGACAGGGAAAGCAGTTACCTGCACGAAGACCTAGCTTGGGAGATATCTTATCTCCAAGGGTCTGTTTGCCTGGATTGGGAAGAGCTGACTTGTTGCCACCTTAGAATTTTATGGATCTGTGACTTTGATGTTAATGTACAGTGCAAGATTTACAAGATACTGAGAATAGACTTTTGCAGGTTTGCCCATCCTTTGCTTATTATCCTGACTTTCCCTGCTGTGACTATTTGGTTTCTCTCAGTGTGTAACAAATCACAGGATGCTTCCCAAACCAGACTGTGATATCTGTTTATTTTACACTGCAGAGCTACTCTGAAGTGTGAATAACTCAGATAGATATATTATTAATAATTAACATTCAAAAGGTTTCAGAATATTAAGTCAGAAAAGTACAAGAGGATTGAACGTTTAGGGGAATGGGCATGTAGAGCAGGTATATAGAGAGCTGGAAAAAAACCAGGAGAAATTGTATGCTATCACATCTGATTACTACCCTGAAGATCTTTCAAATACACAGGCACAGGGATAATGCCAGAGTAGATTAGTAAACTCTTGATTGCATTTGGTTCCTACAGAGATTTTTTGTTATAAGGTTATTTGTGTTGTTTCGTCCAGCATTTGAATTCAATGAGTGGAAGTAATTTAACTTCTGTTCTCTTACATCAAATTTTGCCTTCTCTTCTAGTGCAATCATGGAACACAAAGAGCTGTTGAAGGTCCCCTGGGATTGGCAAATAGGTAAGAACACACTTTACCTCATGGGAGATGGTTGCTGAAGGAGGTGTGGAGACAGCCAGCATTTGGGGAGGCGGGCACAGAGTTTCAGGGGAGCCAGTGTTTGTGACTTTTCTGCTGGTTACTACCAAAGGTTGAGCCTCATAACTGCTCTCAAACAATCTGTCCTCAATTGCTTTGTTATGCCTTCCTTGCACAATTAGGTTAAGCATATGAATGCTGTAAGATAACCATTCAGACAGCCGTGAAGCTAAACAATAGTGTGGTTCCAGTTTTAAGGTTCGGTGCCACACTGGGGCAATAAATGAGGCAGTCATTAAGAGCCAAACCTTTCCAATGAAAGCCAAGGAAAGAAAATGGAGCCTAACAAAATAACCTAAAAAAGTACTTGCAATGCATATTATGGCCTCATAAATTCACTTCCAGGAGGAGCATTTCTTTATGGAAGTGATTTAATTGCTTTCCAAATAGTTTTGGTGGAATAAAGCAGATGTGTCCTTTTAGACAAGTTTTGGGAGCATTGTGCCCAATGAAGCAGTTATGGTGTTCTGCCAAGCAGGGGATTGCATTTTCCCATTTCAGTTTGGAAGCTGAGTTTATGAGTGCCTTCTAATTGGTCCAGTGAATTATTTGGTTTAAAAGCAAATCGATATCTAGGGGAGTCCCTATAATCACTCCTTCACTGTTTATGACAATAGAAGAAATAAAAGAATACTAGTAGCGCAGAGCTGATTGATTGCAGAGGACTCAGGCTTTGGCAATCCATTGACAGCAGCTCTTTACCTAGTTTCAGACTGAACATCAAAATGACAACTCAGAAGTGTGCAAAAACAACTGATTATGTTGGGACTCCCTGAGGGGAGGGGATACAATTGTGGAATACAGTTAGTTTCTTTAAACTTGGTTTGCAATTTCCTTTCATCATCTTAAACCTTGATAAATACAGCACATTTTTCAAAAAACATTGCACCTAGAAATCTTGGAAATTTGATGGTTGAGCTGTAAAACTAAGTGACAAATCAATTTAAAGTATCCATGGAGAGACACACTCAACTGTGTACTAAAGTGTATTGGCCTTCTTTAATCTGAGATAGTTAGCATAATTGCATCAGTGTTTGTTTATATTTCATGACAAGGAGCTTAGGGACATAATTAATCTGGTACTGATGATACCAGTGGTCACAGTGAATTAATCTACTGTTCATGAGATTTCACTTCAAACTCAGTATCAGTGAAATGTGCTATTAAAATAAGGTCTTACTTCATCTGTGATGCTGCCAAGATGTCCCTGAAAGTTGATTACTAATTCTGAAGAGTCCTTATGCTTCACAAGGCTGAGATCATCTTAGCAAAACCATCATAGATATGAACTTGTTTTGTTAGAGCAATAATTGGAAATGTGGTGTAGTTGAGCATGGATTAAATGGTGACAGTTCTGTAGTTCTTCCCTGGCTTCCACTGCACCTAGTGTACTTTGCATTGCATTGGCAGTGATACAAGATTGTCAAAAAGTGATTGACAAATCTGTATCAGGGAGTTCACAGCCTTGTCCTGGGTAGTTATCCAGTGTGACAGACTCAAACCTGCAGTCCAGCAGAGTTAAATCATCAGCCTTCCGAATGCTGCTGATAAAGTCACAGCAGGCAACCTAATAAATAAATCAAGGTGGCCTGTTGCCATCTGCCATAATTGTGCTTTTAAGATGAAATGAGCTAGCTTTTAACTGATGCAAATGATTTTTGAATATAAAGATCTAAAGCCAATCTGTTATGTCTATCATGTTTAAAACAGGCTGTGTCCCTCCTGGTGTTAATTTTGGAAATTGCCCTGATACATATCATCATCTTCACACTCTGTACAGTGAATCACTGTAGCTCTGTTTGTATCCTTGAAGGTTTAAGTATTAATACTTGCTGACAACCAGACTGAAAGGAGGATGATTTTACAGTTTTGAGAGAATGGTTTCATATGGGACCATGACAAGTTTTATAGTGATAGATGAAATACTAACAAATAAACTCACATCAGTTTTATGTAAGAGAAAAGCCAGTTTGTAGCTCCAAGGAAGTGTCCTTTGTTACCAGGGGTTTGAATATTTCTGAATGGTCTTTGTTCCAAGGCAGTATGGAAGACCATAACTGATTCCATGTCATGCCAATTAAACATTGCTTTTGGAATAAAAGCACAAAGGCAACATTTGTACATCATGGCACCATGCAACATTCAACCACCTTGCTCAGGAACAAGAAGTTCTCAAGTCATGTTGGTCTCTGTCCTGCTTGGGCTGTATTAGAGTGGTCCCTAGGGACAGATCCTGCCTTTTTGTGTGAAGACACCAAGTGTAAAGAGAAATGGAGAAATGCTGAGGGACTGGGGCTCGTTCAGCCTGTGGAAGAGAAGTTACCGGCAAGGAGGTTATCTAAAGGACAGAGCTGGTGCATGGCTCTGTCAGAGGTGCATGGCAGGAGGATGAGAGCTCAAATGACAGATTCAGACTGGATATAAGTAAAATCACCCTCACACTGTGGGCAGGCAGGCAGCAGAGCAGGTTGCCCAGAGAGGTTCTGGAGTCTGCTGGGACTGCAGCACTAGAGGCGATTCCCAAGGCTGCTATTTGCACTGCCTGGGTACCTGAGGAGGCTGAGGCTTCAAGCTGTTGACTTAAATCATATTTTCAGTCTCAAAATTGGCCCTCTAAGAAGCATTTATATCTGGAAATCATATTATGTTAATTTCATTTGTTTATTGTCACCGCTAAATGTCACCCAACTGGTGGATATTACATATATTTTGAAGCTGTAAATGAAATGCCACTTTATATTCACCTCTGCTAGGACAGCTACAGTTTAAGCAATTTTCCACTGGAACTGAAATGCCCTTTGGAAAAGCAACCTGTGAAGCTGGCTGTCAAATAATGTGAACACCAAGGCAGTACCATAAAATTACACTGTAAGTTGAGGGCATAAACCAGCAAAGCTGTGTTAAATCCAGACAGCCAGACACTTGGTGGACCAGCTGGTGACTTGCAGACTGTATTTGACAATTCTGACTTCTGATCCAGAATGGCTTTGGTGCCTGACCTGTTCTTCTCAAGCCTAGAAGAAAAGCTGGCTTAGTTGTCCTATATGCAAAACAATTTCCCATTGACCAAAACTACACTCCACATGGTGCAATTATTTGCCTGCTACAGAAAAGTCGCAGAATTTAAATAAAGCAGCTTTCAAGCACTGCCTAAGACTTAATTCTGTTACCAGTATACAATGCACACCTTATGAATTTGCTACCTATGGGTAAAAGCAGTTTTTGCTATAATTGTCCATATTCTGAATATAAATTCAAAATTCCTTATCATGACATAATATGTATGAACAGTGATAGTTTGTGTTTGCTATGTTTGTTTCAGTTGAATGTACACTTCAGTTCATATGCTTCCAAAAGACTCAATCTGTCACCACTGATTTTTAAAGCTGTCCTTTAGACAGCTTTTCTAAAGAATTTTTAACTAAATAGATCCACATGCAGATATATAGCCATTATATGCCTTTTTTTTTTTAACCTTTTTAGTCCCTTTCAGGACTGTGGCAATCAGATTTTCTACAACTTTTAGTCAATAACATGTTCTGAAGAGCTGGCATGAGTCTAAATTTAGGCTTATGCACATATCAGCTGGGAATTCAGCAGCTTACAGCAGCCTAAGAAATACCATTTGCATGAGAGCAGATGAGTAAAGTGTTTGCTGGTTTTTTAACTTCATATTGATTAATTTGCCTTGGGATTTATCAAGTAATAACTGAAGCAATAAATTCTTTCCCAGTAAGTTATTTAGGTTTTTTAATTAATTTAGATTTTTACTGTAATGTATTTTTATTATATTAGTATCTAACAATCAAATTTGTGTGAGGCACTCTGTAAACATGTAGCAGGAAAGAGTTTCAGCTCACAAAAGTTTCATTGAGGAAGGCAGACAAAAAGGAGTAGAGGAACAGAGGTGCAGAAATCTGAAGTAATTTGTCAGTTTTGGTGGCAAAATAGGTCTAGGATCTCTGACACTTGAGTGCTGTCCTCATGCATTCATCCATTTGCTCATTAACTCCTCTGAAAATAATATTGCATTCATATTTTGGGTCCATTTCCAAAAAACACTGTGTGCTCCGTCCAACTCAGATGAACTCACTTGGTGCTGGGGACATTCAGCTCCTGCAGAGACTGGATTTGATACGTTCAAATGCATCATTATGTCCAAATCTAAGTAGGACATGAGGTAGTCACTGGTAGTATAAGATACCAACTTGAAACAACTCTGCTATTATGGAGACCCCAAAGGACCCCATGTCCAGTGTTGATATGGTTTTCACTGTCTGTATATGTGTACATTATTAATTTGAATTTTTCTTTAAAAAGCTTTATTCTTTCTTTTCCTAAAAGCACAACCTTTGGAAGAAGGTTGTCCCAGCAAAGTCATTTCTGCAGGCTGTAAGGTCACTTTGCCTCTTGTTTCTCTCCTGCAGGCTTGCTGTACGTTGGCTTTAGTGCCTGTATGTTTGGCCTCTACAGCTTCATGCCAGTGGTCATAAAGAAAACCAGTGCTACTGCTGTCAACCTCTCCCTGCTCACAGCTGACCTGTACAGCCTCTTCTGTGGATTATTCCTCTTCCACTACAAGGTATGTGGAAATGAGGGATGTGTTTGGTAGCAGCAGTATTCCTCAAGAAACATCAGTTAAGGACAAGGAAACAAAAGAAGCCTCCAAGCTTTGCTAGGTCTAAACAGTTAAAGTGCAAGTTGATTTTTTTACTTCAGGCTTCCTACACTAAAACAATTTTTTTATTATTATTTGTTTTCTGAGAGAGCTCATTTGGTCTTTTTGTTACAAGTTTTAAGATTTGAGTACCTGCTTATCAGCCACTGTATCATTAATTTCATGTTACTTATCAAAGGTTACCTTCAATTGCAGTGAACAGACCTAATGTGGCAGCATGAAGGGAGGGACTCTTCCAAAATTCCCACAGACTTTTTTTTTTTGCCTGGGAACAAGGTTGTTTCATTCATACTGATTCTGAATTCATAACTAAATTGTTCATAAATTGCACCTTTCTCATAGCCAGACCAATGGCTTGCCTCGTATTGTAAATGCCAAAATGTGCAGCATATTTGTGTTTAAGTTCAACTCTGGCCTCCCAGGTCCCCTAATGTTTAAAGCACCATGTGGTACAGGACCACATTTGACCTCCAGTTACGAGGAGTGGCACTTCATTATTCACAAGTATCCCCCGCCAGTGTCCATCCTGTGAAAATAGCATTGCAATGCTGGAAGCAATTGCTTTCTACCATCATTTATTCATGGGAGGGAGGTTACTTGATAGCTAAATTGTGTTAGAAGTGTTAGGCAAAAGAAAGCCTTAAAATTCTGAGTGTCTAACCAACTTTAATCAGATTTTGTTCTAGAAATAGTACTTGCATGACTCTTAATGTGACAGTGAAAGTTCAAATCTTCAGAGTTCAACACAAAATTGTTTGTCACTGCTGTCTTTTATTTTGGTTTTGTGGCTTTGAGAATTTAGCAGGCACAAGAAAAGCAAGAATAGAAACAAAAATTTGACTGAAAACACAATGTAGGGATTGCCTGCTGCTTTGCAGCTCTGTCTCATGGTGATATCATTTCTCCTTCTTTCTGCCTCATTCTTCAAACCCCAAGTGTTTGACATTAGGTGTTATCTGAAAACTGTCTCCTGTAAATATTATTATTTGATACACACAGACAAATATATTTAGGGGTGTTAGTCCACTGTTTCTAAGAAAAATTAGTAAATTACACAATGAAAGACAAATGTTATTCTGAAAACAGTGATGGTGGTGTACTAGCAAAATCAAATTTCAGTAGAGGGAAAGACTCAAAAGGCAGCAAAGGGTGAACAACTCTGTGCTCAGCATTGTTCAAAGCTAACAAAAAAGGTAATTTTGCAAACACAAACTCCAAAGTTCAAACGCTTGAAAGGCAAAAGGTGAGTTAAAGGTTTAATTTCTTCCTTGTGTCTGATGGATACATTAGCAGAGCCAGGAAGGCAGAATTCTCAACTTTACTGACCCCCATCATTCTACAGTAAGTGGATGTCAGCTCCCATCAAAAATGGCATTTTGGTCTCCCTCCAAGACCTGTATGGAAAAAATGCTCAAGAGTAGAAGGCTCAGAACAGGGAGGTTTTCTGGCTGAAAGCATCCATCTCAACATGTGTCCTGGTAAATTGGTTGAGTTCCACATCTGAAGTAACTGATGGTCCCCACTGTCCCTTGCTCTAATTATTAGAAAACTGAAAGTCTCATCGTCCTGTGGTTACTCTATATATCATGCTGTTGCTTTCATAAACACTTAGCAATTACTTAAACCTATCCAGGTTTTATACCTCCACTGCTTTCCTTGGAAGACCTTCAGAACATTACTTCTCCAACAGTTACAAACCTCCTTATTTTCAGCATAAATTTGCTTGTGCCTGGTTTTGGTCCATTCAACTTTCTACCAAGAGTATCCATTAGCAACAAGAATGCCCATATCCATGGCATTTTACTCTATTGGTACATCAGTAGAGGGGAATCATATTGTCTCTCAGCCTTCACTAATCAGGGCAAGCCCTACTCTGCACCTCACCTGGCTGGATTTCATCCTCCCTGAGACAGCCCCTTCAGCTCGAGGTCATGGTCCCTCCAGCACCTGGTGCAATGATTTTTACTCTGTTTCTCTAGGCAGCCACTTACCCATAGACAGCAAACCAGCACTGACATTTTTCATCACTGCATTTCTTTTGTAATTTATCCTCATACTGCACTCCATATAACTCATGTGTCTCACCTTTCTTCTTCCCAAAGACCTTTATCAGGGCTTTTTGAAGGGACCTTTACCTGAAATGCAACATCAATATCTCAAGCCGTGTCTCCTTTCACACCCTTCAAACTTACATTGCAGATGAAATTTGAAGAGAAAAGCTATATGCAAAGATCATGTCGATTTTAAAGTCCACTTAGTTATTTGGTTTCTTCTTTAGTTACCATGTTTTTATTCATAGTCAGATGACCTTTTCTTTATGGTTTGCTAACAGGTATCATTTTATCTGAGGAAGTGGAACTGTGAAATGTGTGACTTGCACTCAATAATGAAGTCTTATAAGTTGGTATGAAGTGATCCAAAATAATTCCTCTCCTAGGACTGTGTACACTGGCTTGTTTCCTAGCTTTTAAAGACCTGTTTTGTTCCTAGCCAGCTGTACATCTCCTGCAGTTCCTTCTGCTTTTTTCTGCACTGGCCAATGGGCACAGCCCCACTTCACTGGGAAACAAATGGGTTTTTGCTCAAGTAGGATCAACTGAGTGGTTTAGTGTCCCTTGCAGAATATCGTTTTATGAGGTTTTCAAGATGTTGTGATTTTTCCCTCTGCTGCTACTTTTATCACCAGACAGGTTTATTGCACCTGTAGCAGTAGATCTATGAAAATCCACAGAAAATGCAGAAAATTAGTTTAACTGAGCTTTAGAGCTTTTGAAACCAAACTGAAGAGAAGATTGTCTTTGAAGTGTTTTGATTCATTAGCATTTCAATTTTATATAATACAGCCTTGCAACATCATTGCATGCGGGACATGAGTGAGTTTATAAACAGCTGCATCTCTAGTCTTACCCCACATGCAGGCATCATCTTAGCACACTGAACACTTTCCAGGCCCACGGAAGCTGGAAATTCAGCCTGTTAACTTGACTCAATTCTGGTGATATATGTATAATTCCAGATGTTATTTTTTCAAGATTTTATCATATTAAAATGTAAAAAATAAGTAGCTTTCAATTGGAGATAGATTACTAGATTGTCATGCATCATTCTTAAAAGTTCTCACATCCCCCAAATAAGAGATGTCTTTTTTCTGTAATCAGAAATTGATTTCAAGTATTCCAGTGGATGGATAAATGGCTGGCTTCTTTGGTAGCTGAATATCCACCATTGCCATAGCATTTATGTATACACCACCATATTTTAAATTTTTTTTTTTTTAATTCTCACCATATTGAGATGTGTTATACAATTTTTGTGTTCAAAACCTTCCTAGCTGGTCTGTTCTCATTTTACCTTCCTCTTTAGCACAAGTAACAGGTCTTATGCTAAAGAGGACTGTCCTTGGCCATTCTTTGTTATGGATACATGGACATGAGTGGTGCTAAAAAATTCAAGGCCCCCTCTCTGAGTGCACAGAGTTGGAACTTTATATAAATATGGGGCCATTTTTTTGTAGGAGTATTCTTTTTTATATTTTGATCTCAGCCTTAGCTCTTTTGTTATGTGAACTTTTAGACTTATTCCTTTTCCTTTGCAAGCTCCATGTTGTCTTTAGTCATTCTAAGCAAATTATGTTCTCACTAAATAATCTAAGCAGTTTATTTTATATTTTCCAGCAGCTAGAACAGGAATACTGATTGTGTTCTGGACCAGCAGGTTTAATCACACTATATTATATCATTACCTAGGAAGCCAAGCACAATCAATTATATTATTCCTTGGCAAATTCATTCGTGACTTTATCCAAGATGCAGCTATAAAAATTCAGAATTTCTGGATATAGTAATAATTCATGTATCTTGATTTAGAATCTCAGGGAGTATCTGTGATAAAGGACTTGGATAGACAGATGAACATGATACTCAAAACCTTCCAGGACCAGAAATCTGAAATTATGCTAGTTGAGACCTCCTTTGCTGATACTAAGTGATGTTTCTAAAAATTAGTTTTCAGTGCTAATTCTAACAGTATCCATCCAGTGGAAGAGAGCAAATGACAATCTTCCCATTACATCAAGAAGCAAGCCATGAAGACAGGGATTTTTCTAGATGGAGAAGAGAGGCTGAAGGTTGGGGGAAGGGGGTTCCTGGTTTTTTTGGTCCAGCAGAGATCCTAAGCAATGCCTGTGAATTTGGGATTTACACAGTCTTCACTGTAGTGAAAATTTGACCCTTGCTACAAACATGAATTGAAGTCAGTGTGAGTTTTTCTGCTGTCTTTGGTGCACTTCAGTTCATTTTCCTAAATTAGAAAAGCCTACCACTCAAGGAGTAATCTTTAGAAAAATTCACAGTTTCATGACTATGCAGATGAAACCTTATTTTTGACCTTGACTCTATATGCTTCAGGCAGTCCTAGATTTTCTTGGAGCAGGATGGATACAAAGTCTGTGGTTTGACAGCAGGAGTTAAATAAAATTGGTTTGGTTTGGGGGAGGATTGTTTATTACTTTGTTCTTTATTTGGCAGCCATCCATAAACATCGGAGAGACTTTTCCCAAACTCTGACCTGAGAAAATACTTCAGTTTATGTTCTCACCCTTTTTTTTTTAACTTCCCTGACAGTATTAGCTGAAGTCAGTAAGATCCTGTTTGCTTGCACTTGTTAGGGAACTAACACCTACCTATTTTAAACTTTGACAGTGGTGCTGTCAGTGGTGCATCATTATTTCTAGGGAAGCAGGCAGGGCAGGCTAAAAAGCTGTTTTTTACACTATCACTTTCTCAGTCATATATTTAAAGATATTTTCCTGATGAAATTGAGTATGCAGGGTGCTGATCCATAAACTTCCTGTTTTAATGGAATTTAATCTCACAGGGCTTTTATCCTTGTGAATACTTCTAAGCCTGTGCTAATAATGAGGGTAAGTCATATTACTAGTTAATTCTTTATGTCATTGGTAATGTGCAAAAAAACCCCTATGTTCATGTTTCCTTTTCTTTTCCAAAATACTAAATTTCTTACAGTGGATGTCCCTCTCAACAGCTCTGCTCCCATGAAGCTCTACTCCTTTCAGCTAAGCAGCATAATTTTCAAATATCTTTAAATTTATTTATTTATTTAATTGGTTAGCTATTTGAATTTCCTCCTCCAAATTCTAGTCAATTAGAAAATAGTTACGTGACTATATTTAAAGAGCTGCCTTGAGGTGTAAAGGAGTTAAGTGTGTCTTTGATCACACAGATTTCTGTGACAGAAAGGGCCCCATCAACTCACCCTTTTTGTGATGATGCAGGATGGCATACAATAAAAAAGCTATGAAGTAAACTGACAGAAGAGAGTAGAAGCTGGAAAACAAAGTGTCTTCCACTAAGATGTTGCACAGCCTGACAGGTTTTTAACAACACAGCATGGATATGGAAGCTTTTTCAAAATACTGCATTTTTAAATGTCTTCCTTTCACAGTGCTATCTTGCAATAGATTCATTAGTTGCAAAGCATGAATAGTGGAACATGGATACTCAGTTTTTGGAAGGCATCAAGAATGGTGTAAATGATGAGGCATTCATATTGCAGAAGTTATGATAAAAGCTTTGATTTCAAATATATATTTCAGACACTAGCTCATCTAAATGTAAAGTTTTTTAGCTTGCTTTCAGTGCTTTTAGCTTGGGATTTTTTCATTTGGTCTCATGTTAAAAGACTGTACACAACAGAACTGATTTGAAGCTTTCTAGGAAAATGCATTTTGTTGAAAATGCCCAATTATCAAAACAGAAATGCTAAGTGAACACGTCTTGGTCTTAGAATACTCCAAAGCAAACACCACCACCACCACCCCCTTTTTATTGTGGGTAACTTCTGAACCACGTCTTTCTGTCTCTTAGTGTCACTCCTTCCTGCATACCTCAAGTGTTAAAATGTAAAATTTATGGAATTAGTGAATAAATTATTAGGGAATTGTTCAGAGATCTCTTAAGTATACAACTAGAGTACATTGTGAAGTGTAGTTAGAATCTGAAGGAGTTAAATAGCTTTTCATTCCCACGCAGTATGAGAGCTCAGAGGTATTAGGGCAACTCTTCCTGTTACTGAATTAATGATAAATCTTCAACAAAACCATATTGATTTTAAAGGTGCTGGTGAATATGGGTTGGAAAAGGAAAGCAGGGGGATCACAGAATAAAGATGCATAATATCAAAGAACCAGCAAATGGATTGCAAACTGCAGAGAGCAAAAAATATTGTAGCAAATAACTACATTTTTCTTTATCACAAGAAATAGCGCAGACAGAAAAAACATAATGAAGCCATCCTATCTAAAGAGATGGATCTACTGACAGCATACTTTTTCTAAATGCTCAATGAATATGAAAGTAAAGACCAAGAGGCTAAGTTTTGTAATTACTTGTGGAGGAAAAAATCAGCATAAATAAAAAACTCAGCATTTCCCAAGACAAATATATTTTGAAGACAAGGGAGTACAATGAATTTGTTGAGTTACATATCTCAGCAATAATTTGCAACCCAGGAGAGAAACCAAAAAAAAAAAGAAAAGTAATGAATTAGCTAGATAGCAGTTACATTCAAAAGCTTAAACAAGGTTCAGCTACTGAAAATCTACAAGATTTTGAAATTATGATTCTTTGAATTGGATGCTATTTTCACCTTTGCATAGGGAAACAAAGACTAGAAGTTCCTCAGAGATGTAGACAGAATCATCTATGAAAGAAAATGCTACGGGTTAAATGCAATAATTTATTATAAATTTGTTATGGAACTGAGTAAACTCTATTTCAAGAAGTGACCAGAAAATAAGGTAGAATATTTAGAAAGTGTGTGAAGAATTATGTGTGGCCTACAAGTTATGCCATGGTCTATGAGCTGCTAGGAAGGAACATACATAAAATCTGTTTTGGTACACAACTGGAGTGTAAGAGCTTATTCCAGTTGTGCCTCCTACCAGCCACATCAGTGATTGCTGCTAACATACAGGGCTAAAACATCCACATCAGCTGCTCTTTCCTACCAGAATGGGAGAATGGATCCACACACCAAAAAAAAATCAGTTAGAAAACATCACTTTTACATGCTTTCCATCTAAGCAGTGGAGTATTTTATTAGCTTCTATAATATCTACAAAATCATCTTCTTTTGTCTAAACTCCCCCTTCCCACTAAACTGGAAGCTTTCAAATCCATGACATGGGATGGATGCTTGACATCAGCACTGCTGACAAACAATTTTATTAGCTGGACTAAATTTCTGGAATTATTCCCATCACCTACCTGTGTTAAATTTAGCAAGGAACTCTGTTAAAAAGGCTCATAATGGATCTGAATGAGACTTTTAATAGCTTTAATGTATAGTAATATGAATTTTATATCTTAAGAGGAAAACTTGTAAGGGAGAACTCCAAATGCAACTAGACAAAAAAACTATTTTAAAAACTGTTATACTGAAATAAAAACTGAAATAAACAGAAGACAGGAAAACACAGAAGAAAAATAATACTGTGCAGCTAAAAAAGAGAATGACTGAAATCTAGATAAAACCAAGATAAAACTAAAAGATAAACCAAGCTTGGCAATGAAGAAGAAAGTGAAACAAGCAGTAAAAAGTTCTTGTATATTAAGAGAAGAAATAGTTTTGCTGCACAAGGACAGTGGAGGCAGAAATTGAACAATCTTTCACTTGGCACCAAAACAAAAATGGGACCTTCTGTCATATTCAATAGGGATGAGAGTTAAATGTGAAGACTATGTACCCTCTTTAATAGAAATGGAAATTACTATGTCAGAAGTAGAAACAGAACACAATAATCTGAATGCTTCAAATTTGACATGGAGTAGACAATAAAATCAGAAGTAGATATAACTAGGAACATGGAGATAAATGGAAAATTGGATGAAATGCGAGCTTGTTCACACAAGACAGATAATCCTGTCTAAATCTGATGTCTGTCCAATCATTTAACAGATTTTTATAGGGAAAAGTGAAATGGTAGATCTAATGTGCAAGGCTTTTGAACAGTGCAGCACAGAAAATTAGCAGCTAAAGAACAGGATTATTGATGTAAAGATTGGAAGCCAGGTGAGGAACTGGCTAATGAGGATAAAGGACAAGGCAATGTGCTGAGAGAGAAACAGCATGCTCGAAGGAACTCGCTGATGGAGATCCCAAAGAGTTGGTCTGAAGACCAGCCTTGTGTAGTGACTGTAGTAATAGACTTGGCACCCTCAGTAGGAAGAAGAATTAGAATAATCAGGCAACCAGAACTGGCTGACATTGAGAAATGCTGTGAAGCACAAAGTGCGAGGCAGTGTCTGTGGCAACAGATGGGAAGAATTTGAGTCGGTCATGACAAAGCTGTTTCCAAATGAGTCTGTCTAGGTATTTCTGGTATTGATGAAGAAGTGCTAATGCCATAGGACAGGACAACTTACCATCTCAGGGACAGCACTTTTCTAGCTGTAGCTATAGGGTTTTTTTCTGTCAGCTCGAGAGCACCAAACAGCTTTTCTCTTATCTGCTCCAAAGCCTTGACAGAATAACCATATGGCCCCTAAGAAAGTACTGAATATGCAGATCCCTAAAAAAATCTTTATTGTATGTAACATCGATTTGATGGGTTGGGAGGGACTATGGAACCTTAACATATATGAATTGATCTATAAATTCACAGGGAGAAAATGAGAATTATTTGATCTAATAATACAAGAACATATGGGTGAAAACTGAAAATGTATAGAAATTAGGGGGATTTTTTTGCTGTCATAGCAGGGGGTTCCAGGATAATTTCAAATAGGTTAGTGGGAAGTGAAAAAAAATCCCTAATAATGCTTGCATGAGAAGGATTTGCCAGATGGAACATGTCATCTGATTGAAAGCAGTAATGGGGGCTTGGATATAACAACTTAGGACATGCTCTCCACTCTGATTCCCTCATGCATCTGCTTTGAGAGTTGACTCAGTTGAGAGCTCCTGGAGCTCCTGCAGTTTGGCCTCTCGTTGCCAGCAGCAAATGTGTCACACTGCAGAGAGCCCTGACGTGAAACAGCCATGTCACACTCCCTGGACAGCTGGCCTGGTCACTCGTCCTCAGAGTAATTGCAGCTGCACAGTCCTTGGGTCTTAGGGTAGGAGTGCCCCAAATTTCCATTGCCAGGAAAAAAGAACACCTTTTGGGAAGGAATTTCTACAGGAATGTATTGTTAGATTCAGCAGAAAAATATAAACAAAGAATCCAAGATGAATCAGTTATTGTAACTGTGGTTTTGAACGCACTGAGCACAATTAGCCTCATGTACAGTAATAGAGAATCATTACAGCAGACAGCTGCTGCTGTATTAAATACTTGCACACAAACCCAAAAGGACACATGGCAACTGGCAGCTGATAGAGAAAATCAACAAAGAATACTGAAAGGTAAATGGGGGGAGGGAAAATTGTTTTTATAAGCTTTTCTGTTGCGCTCCTCCTTTTTGTATTAAGAACATCTGAAAGGATAGGTCCTTCACCACTTTCTTGCCAAGTAATTGAAATAAAATAACCAGAAATTAAGCCCCTTTATGCCATAGTAACGATGCTCACAGGAAATTAGAGAAATGTAATAGAAGTGTTTTAACTACACATAAAAATCTCTTTCCTACATAGATAAGATTAAAACAGATTGCAGGACTCATTCTACCTTGCACTTTTTAATTAGACAGACTTCTGGTACCGCAGGGGTACTGAACACAGGCTCCTTTTTTCTCCACATCTGATGTCAGAGGCAACAAAGGGAAAGAGAAGAGAAAGCAGTGTTCCCATCTCTCCTGGCACTCAGGAAATGAAGATAAGCCATTTCACACAAACATTTTGCCCTATCAGGCATGTATTTAGAAATGACAGGCTATTATTATTTTTTTCTGAGGATGCCATTTGAGAAGCATGAAATCGTGCAGCTTTGTGCAAAATCGGTATTTGCCTTACAGCTGCCTATGTCAAGCTCAGAGATTTTTCCTCAAAATGCTATTGGTTTTCTCCATAAGTTTGTTTCATTCCACCAATGAATTCCAGGAAATCTATTAAGTTTCCTAAAAGTTTAATAGAATTTGTGGTGACAGTTTTCCAGTAAACCCTCCTCATTTTTTTTTCCTGTGTAGATAACCTCAGCATCTAAAAGGTAAGAAAGCTTGGGTGTTTCCCACTGACCACTGCCTTACCAGTTAAACTGTGCCCACCAGCAAATATCATTCAAGAACTGAAAAAGAGGGTGCTGCTGTATGACAGAAAGCATAGATCAGTATGTTTTACATGAAGTAAAACATGCAAGCAGTAGAACAGAATCAACTGGAAAATTCAGAAAATGTGTCATCTGGTTCCTTGTCATCACGGTTTCTATGCAACATTTGCAATTCAGCATAAGCCATAGTAATGGACAGCATTTCATCTGAATTAGATCATATTGAGGGTGCAAGCAAGCATCAGGAATTGAGAAGTATGGCCTTTCTGCCATGCATGAAATGACTGGAAAAACTTCCTTTGGCTTCTTTGTTTTCACCAAATGGCAACAAGGGCAGAGTCAGGTTTTCACTGTCGTTCAGGCGAACCAGAAATTTCTTGCTTTGGGTTCTGCTGGTATGAGTGATATGTTGAGACAAACCTCCTTCATTCAGTGATGATCAAAGATGTGGAGTAAGTAGCTACACACTCCACTTTTCATCCCAGATGTGCTCAGAGAGCAAGATAGGACTTGAAGTTACCACTTAAGACTCTATCCTCATGTTTTGCCTAAGAAATAGCTGGAGGTCATTTAAGTGTGAAGATAATGCAATCCTGCTGGTAGTGGACAGACTTGCTGTCCAGAAGTTATCATCATTACTGAAGCTGTCCAGCGCCCCTTGGTGCCCTTCTCAGCAAGAGAACCAGCATTTCTGCTCTGGCATTCCACTTTTGCAGTTGGTGAGCAGGGAAGGCACTCTAAACCATACCTCAGTGGTTTGGGTCCCTTTGGAGATTCCTTAAAAACTGAGAGATCTGGCAGGACACATAAAGGTTCAGGTGGATTTGTTTTTTCCATTCCAGTGCAGTCTGGAAAACTCACAGCAACTCTTCTGGTGTGTGTGGTGCCATTTGGGGCTACAAAGTACGGTGTTGCACTGTTGAGGGTTGCTTCAGTTTCTGCTGACGAGCAGATCAAGCTCTGAATCCCAAAGAGGTATCTTCCTCCTAGGCTGGGACAAAAAATAGTCAGGAGTAGTTTAAGGCACAGTGCTGATCCAAGACAGAGTCAGTCAGATCCTCCTGGGTGTGATCCAAGGCGGTGCCAAAGAGCGCTGCCAGCTATGACTGGGATGCTGGCTCCTGTTGCTATTAATAATGTGGCTGCAGCATCCAGCCAGGCAAGTGAAAGCACTGTGTGAATTCCTAGCTCTCAGAGCCCTCAGCCTCCTGGTGCTGCTGCTGGCTGGAGAGTGTGTGCATCCCACAGTGCGACTTCTGCACTTGGTCACGGTGAGCTTCATTTGCTGTGTTGGAGGCGAAAATAGAAAATTGTGGAAAGAAGCTCAGCCTCTCGATCAATTTATCAAACAGAGTGGAAATGTCTGTTTGCTATATAAAAGATAATGAGAGAAATTTGGTTTTAACTCCCTTCACTCAGCCTGCTCAGGTATTCATGTGTGAAATTACCCAGGGGAAAAAGCCATAAGTCGGTGAAAGAACACCTATTGGCCTTAGCTTTGATGGGCTGTGCAGCGTATGCTACAAACTGAATCAATCTGGAAAGCAGAGTTCACTGCACTGCACAGACCCACTGATGGGAAGGAAGAAGGTGATGGAACTGGAGAGCATGGATGGTGCCAGCAGAAATATGGAACTAGATTAATTCCACCTGATAGGTACATTTTTACCCCTCTTCATCAGTGTAATTCTGAGGAGGTCACTTTTCTCTGAGATTTAAAACTTGAATTAATGAACCTGATTTCTTTATTCATTTATGCCAAAATGTGGAGAGCTGCCAGATGAGGTAGAGAAAAAGGTAGTTATTCCATTTCATAACATATCACTGAATATGTGAAACATGACAATTATAAATTTTCAGTTAGTACTTGAATAACAAAAAAAAACCTTTTTAAAAACTTGAAAAGCACAGTTGAGTTGCCATAGGCTAGGAGCTGGGGTTCATACTACCTAAAGAGATTCAGTGTGTGGCTGCTGTTTTGAAATACAAATGGAGTGCTGGAGTGCTGCAGCTCAAATAGTCTGCTCCTGCAACCATTTCCAGTTCAATGGACTGAGTAAAACAGAATTAGCATTTTCATAACCATTGCAATAATGTTCAAGATCATTATAATGATGGCTGAGCGAAAACCCAAAATTAGCAAATGGTTGAATTTCTTTGTCTGTGTGGGCTTTTCTGCAGACTCACATCTGTCTCATTTTGTCACTCTGGATACTGTTTTGCCATGGTGTCGGTGGTAACATGGGCATGGACATCTGTGACAGCCAGCACTGCTTGTCTGCAGATTCCCTCTGCGGGAGTCAGTCAGCACAGCCGATCCTAGATGTGATTTTTCCATGCATGTTTCTTTGGGCTTTCCCTTCTATATTCATGACCCGTGTACTGAAGAATGACTTTTCCTCTCCAGACCAAGGCATGAATCTACTACCTTCTAAATAGTTTTTCTTTCTGTTTTTTTCTTCTCCTGTTACTGTCTAATCACTGTTCAAGACAATGAAATCAGATGCACTCGTTTCCCTGTTAAGAAGCTTCCTTTTCTCACCTTTCCAAGGGGATTACTTTAAAGCATAAGAGTCTCAAGTGGAAATAGTAGAAGCATTTTACCTGTGGTGATTTCAGGCTATATGAAAGACAAGTTTTACATGGACAAACTGTAAAAAGTAGAGGATAAAAACCAGTAGGGAGTAAATTTTGAAAGCTTTAATAGTTTATTCTGGATTTTTAAAAATGCTACATTTTCAGGTGCCTTTATACTCAACTTCTTTATTTTAGGTACCTTGGGATGCTTCGCTTACTCATAATTTTGATTCGCTTGCCACAAAAATGCTATATATATAAGCTAAATTTTGTTTTGTGAACTTTATCTACACTTTTATGTAGCACTGCAGATATGTTTGGGTTCTTTTCCTTTTTAAGGCAAAGACTTTGTGCATTGGTAACAGAAGGAGTAATTTCACCGTACATTTCCTGTGATAGCTGGAGCTTGCTGCTGCAGTGGTTTTCCTGGTGGGGTTCTGCAGTTGCACACTCTGGAGTGATGCCCCTATTCCTGCAGCCAAGCCACCAGCTTCCATAAGCTCATCTGCTGAACCTGACTGAGCAGATCCATTCAAGTACTGGGTTCCTAATGAGCAACTCAGATAAATACCAGAAATGTCCACTCACCAGAATCTGTGCTTGTTTTGATAGGCTGACCAAATCTTGTTAAGCACGTTATCTTGTTATATTTGTCTAGGTTTTGTGTTGTGTGTTTATCTTCAAATTGGCAGGCACCAAAGACAGCCTTTTACATGCTGAAAGGTAATGTTCGTTTAATGTAGGCTATTTTTACCACAGGTACTAAATGGTACCTAGAGAAGATTTTTTTTGTGTGTTTTCATAGTTTTTTAACATTTATGAATATCATTGTTTGATCCATATTGAATACTATTGATTGGGGAAGCATTTACAGACACACAGATGTCAGAGCAGAGCAGACATGATCACATCTGTAGAGCTGATTTAACTATTTGATTTGACTGGCAAAAAAAGCTTTGGCACATGCTTTTCATGTCAGTGATGAAATCTGAAATGTTGTAAGTAAGGCAATTTCCCTGCAAAGGAGCTGTCTGCCTTCTCCTCAGAGGATCCCTATTCCCCATTTTTATTCTGTAAACTCATATTTATTCAGTAACCAAACGAATCTCTTTTAAATGGGTAAGAAACTGAGGATCATATAAAATCATTGTGATTCAAAAATTAAATTCACAGGTTGAAAATCAAATCCAGGGACTCAAGACTGTTAGATCATTGACCCCACCACAAAGTCTCTCAATAAGCTTCATGGATGAGCAAGTTTGCACATGTAATACACATGTACCTACAAATGTAGATAGGAAATCCACAGTAAAACTGTTTAATGATATGGAAACATGGGTTGACTTTTAGTCTGTTCAGGGTGTGTGACACTCATTAGCTAATTTGAGCTAACCAGTTTCTCTTCACCATATTACTCTTTGTGCAGTTATCCTGCTTAGCATGGAGGGATGGATTTGGAGAGGCATACAAATCTGGATATTTTAAAAATATTTTTTCTTAGAGGAAATATGTTCTCTGTAGAAAGAGTAAAATGAAGCACAGTTTCATTCTAAAGTAGCTTTTTAGACAGAGAGAGGAATTACACACTTCCCAAGAACCTACAGTTTGGTACTGCAGTTGTGTGGAGAGTGGCAATGAAAAGCGATCCTCCCTCACTTGTTTCTAAGGAATGTCTCTTTCCTCTGTTTTTGAATGTGTTTCTTTTTCCTGCCTACTAATAGCAAATCTCAGTAGATGAGGTTTGCAGATGAATATTAAAAAAACCTCCAAAACCTACATGGTAGTAGAGTGTGCCTGAAATCTTATCTGCCATAAATCGCAGATTTCAGCTGGAGTCTGAGTAGTATAGTACAGTGAACAACAAATTTTGGTTTTGGGAACTAGATCTGCATCTTTCCATTGCACTGATGGATTCACTGCTGTTTTAATAGGAGGAAAATAACCATTTATTTCAAAGGGGTTTGGATCAGTCTGACAGGGTATTGACAAGAAACAGAGATTTGCCATGTACTTCAGTATATATTCCTATATTAACTTCTCTATCTACCTTTCTACTTCAGTGTTGCAGAGAGCTGCTGCACAAATGAATTCAGCCTGAACCTTGTTTCTAAGGAAGGTAAAAAGGAAGGAATTGTCATAGGACTATTGGACTCCAGGTTTCTTTGAACTAGCTGTGCACAGATACCGAAGACAAATGTTTCACAGATCTTTGTGTAGATTTCCCCAAGCTTGCCCAAAGCCTTTCCCCCAGGCTGGAGAGCTGCCATGAGGGAGGACACTACCATTGAAAGAATACTATCAGACAAAAGAACCCACTGTCAGGAAGCCTCTGAGAGAGGAATGAGAGGTATGGCCAGGAGAAAGGGGATATGGTAGAGCTGGAGTCATGAACCAAAGCAAAAATGAATTTATTTTGTCTGGACAGCTCCTGGAACAAGAAAAAAAGAATATTTAGCTGCTGGAAGCCCCACAGATTCCTCACAGCAGGACACAAGGCAATCACAGATCTGGCTGGCACTCTGGCAATGCAGTGGGCCAAGCCAATTGGCTGGCTGGGGTGAGAAATTCAAGCATAAGGTGGGAATGAGGGACAGTGGGAAACTAGGGATGGGAAACTACATGCATTTGGCTCCTGAGATTTTCTTCAGCTTAGTCAGCTTCACTGCTGCCAAGTGATGCTCAAGTTAAAATACAAAGTGAAAGAGGGGAAGAAAGTGCTGAGAACAAAATTGTACTGAAAATGGAGGGGGAGAAATCCACCAGAAGTTTGAAATTATTGGCTTGTGTTTGATTGCCACGTGGGGGAGATGTAAGCTTTACAGTCCTGTCAGAGCTGTGTCACATGGAAGGAATCCTTCAGCAGACACTGGTGAGGCTCAGCAGTGTCTCTGTGACTGGGACAGCTGGGTGGTTTCATCAAATTGTGCTGCCAGACAACATGTGAGGGCCTGGTGGCATACATGTTAAAAAACAATTAAAAGCTGATGAAAAGCAAAACTCTTCCTACCCTCTAATCCTTCTCACATGTTTTAAAAACTTTCCCCATTATGGTATTTTCCCTGTTGAACATGCACACTGGATGTGGGAAATACACTCAGACCTATCACCATGGGTTATGTGACCAAAGCTTTCAGAGATACTGAGGGTTCTGTAAAAAGTCCAAATGCTTCCTCAAGCAGGAGGCTAGATGGAGGTTTTGTAGATTTATGAAGCAATAACAAATTAACATCACTACAGATTTGGCTTAAGTAAAGTTTGTTTTCTCCACAATGATAATTTCTTTAAGCGAAAAAGAATTGCTAAAAGAATTTCAAGATAATATAGTCCATTCTGTCTATTTTGCGCTGTGCTAAGGTGATCCAGAGGAAACAAATGGGGCATCCAGCAAAGCAGAGTCAGTCAGGATTAACAAACAGACTTGCAGACACCTTTACATAAAATCCTGAAGTACCTCGTGGAGCAGCTTATAGCAGGTTGCAAGTGGTTGATGGTGTTCAGGTACAGATTCCTGACAGCTGCAGAATACAGGCACTTCTAGAAGTTCCACTGAATACAAATCATTTATATCCTCAACGAGGTGGCTATGCAATTTGTCCTTCATGGTTTCCCACACACAGCATGCATGAACAAATAACTTGTAGTGTGGGATCAGCAGATAAATCATGTGGGCTTAAAGCCATTTTTGTGTCCTCTGTAGCCAGAATCCAGTATCTACAGCTAGTACCCAATGGTCTGTGCTTTTGAAACCCTGTCTTTGCCTTTAGCTTTATCTGCAAGGGCTAACAAGTTGCCTGAAAGGTTCTTTCTGTTGTATTTTTAGTTCAGACACAAGTCTGTATATGTCAGAAAATTCAGGCTGACCTCTGATCTAGTGAAGCTGTGTGCCAAAATATGTGTACTTGAGCTTTCAGTTAACTGCCCTCCCTGTGTACTTTCAAACCTCATGATGTTGACCCAGAGCACGTTTCACAGCTGAAGTTCATCCTGTCCAAACTCACATTACATCATCTAGCACCTGCTTTCTATTCACAAGCAAGAGATACTGCAGACAGGGTAGTTTTTAAGTGCCTTTATTTATACATATATATATATATATATTTAAAATTCTTATTAAAATTATTATTTAATTATATTTTTATATTTCTAACAGCATGTTAACTTCACAGACATGTGCTTTAGCTGTAACTAACTTCAGGTTTGTCCACTGCCTGTCTGACAACTGTAAATGATGGTACCTCACACTGGAGCTGAAGAAACTTGGACTCAGAGAAGTAGCTGGCTTGTCTAAAAGCATGAAAAAATCAGCTCTGGATCTGTGACCAAAACTCAATTTTCCCAAGTCCCAGACAGTCAATACTTAACATGCCTGGCCCAGGGGAAGGCAATAATTAGCTCTGGTTTATGAAGGACAGAGGAATTGGTGAGAGTAAATTAAATCTCAAAGAGTCATTCCCATAAAAATTTAACATCCAAATGACAGGGAGTTTGTTCTGTGCAGCGCGTGCCAAAACAAGGATCTGTGCCTGACCCTGTCTTTGGGTCTTCATGAACTCAGGGTAATTGGTGCTGTGTCTAACGACTCTGCTGTTATTTCTGCTCAGTTTTCAGGACTTTACTTGTTGTCGTTCTTCACAATCCTCGTTGGGCTGATGCTCTACTCCTCCACGTCCACCTACGTAGCCCAGGATCCTCGGGTGTACAAGCAGTTCCGAAACCCCTCTGGACCTGTTGTGGACCTGCCAGCCAGCAGCCAGATGGAGCCTTCTGTGACATACACCAGCCTGGGGCAGGAGACAGAAGAGGAGCCTCATGTTAGAGTTGCTTAAACCCAGGGCTGTTGATCACCTATTGACAGTGGAGCTCGTGTATCCATTATCTCTGTATTGTACATAGAGAAAGGTATTTACCGGGTGCAGTTACACTGGTGAGCTGCAAGGTAGCAAATAAGGAAAGCTCATGCAAACACAAATTAATTGTTCCAGGGTGTTCCTTGCAAGGAGATGCCAGTCCCTCGTTTACGAAATGAGCAGCATGTTTGCCATACAAACTGCTGTGTAGGAATCAGTTCATTTCAAACTACCTGTGACAGATATTCAATACATACGATGAAATTACAAAAAAAAAGAAATTATTAGATGGGTGTTTTACACACACAGAGTGATGTTATGCCTAAGCCACAGCAGCTGTGGAAAAAATGCCTTTTTACAGCAAATACACTTTGTGCAGTCACTGTTAATTTCTCTCTAGAATTTGTTTGTTTGCGCAAAACAGATGGGTTAATCGTAGTAACAGCCCCCTGACACATTTTTGCTAGCACCTTGGATTTGGTGAGGGAAATACAATGAAGTTCTTCTGTGCTCTCTGTCTAGTTGCCCTTTCTAGGTAATCTGATCCATGAATCCAGAGAAGGGACAACTTACAATATCCGTCTCTATTCTAGGAATAGGTATAAGGCGAGCATTTTAGCCTTTCTATATTTGCAGAAGTGAAGTACTCAAGCATTGACCTCTCTATGATCCATGGCAGATTTCCTAGTGGCCAAGGTTCTGCATCAGGTGACAGGGAGTCAATTTCTCTGTAGTCGTGACTCAACACAGATTTCTTACTTTTAAAATTTTAACCTGTAGAAAGAAAAACACATTTTCTAGTTTCCTATGTATTGTACCTCTCCACGGAAAGATGACATATCATGTGGATCAGGGCACTTATTTTAGATACTCAGTGCATCAAGGGTGCCTTCTGCTCTTCCAGTTTGCTTAGTCTCCCGTGGTTCATTATTCTAACAATAGCTATTTAGAAATGTGTCAGTTTTTCACCAAAACCCACAGATTGTAAAAATCAGGAAGATTAAGGGAGGAATTCATGAGCAGAAAGACTGGACCATCTGCTGGTGTTGCTGCAGTAGCACAAAGGCATTTTACTGGCAGGGTGCAGCCAATTATTTTTCATTAGCTGTGAAGCAAGCAGAAGAATTCAGCAGTTTTCTTACATTCCTGGGGACGTGTGAAAATAGTAAGGGTGTGCTCCACACTTCTGTATACAACTGTACTTCTGCCTCAGGAGCCTTACCAGAATGAGGAAAATCTTAGTCACCACCATGGAAAATCCATCTTTGCCTGTATGTTTGCTCCTCTGAGAGCCCAGTACAAGGAAATCATTATTTCAATATCCTTTATCTATTTGTAATTTAAAATTAAGGAAGATGAGGTGTTCCTGTGTCTAACAATAGATGGGGAATCTAGGAGAGATCTTGGATTTTATTTACCAATCTGCCACATCTTTGCATGAATCTTTGGGCATGACTTACCTTCTGTGTGGCTGAGTTTTCCAATCAGTATATATGGAAATAATGACATTTTACCTACCTCATAGAGGTGCTATGGGACCAAGTTATTTTAAAATGCTTCAGGATCTTCAGAAAGAAGGAGTTTAAGAAGCACATAACAGTGCTGTAAAAATGTGTATACATTCATTGTATTTGAAAATGGAGTTTACAGTATGGTTGATGAATATTTTGCTTGTGGGCATAGAAGGTGAATTTGATTTGAATGTTATTCTGCTGAAAAGGACTGTTTCAAGCAAAAATGTAGGCCTTCATGTTTGAAAAATACAACTTACCTATTTCTATATAAAAAAGAATAAAAACGTCAATCTATATATTGGAGATTAGAAAGGTCACACAGTTCAACCAAGCAGGATGAATTTCTGCTGAGGTAACATTCATTTTTTACAGTCCTGTTCTCCTTTAATACAGAAGGATCTTCCCTGAAGCAGACTGAGAGAAGTTTATATATGCATAACAGACATGAAGTGGCAAATGTCAAAATGCTCTTGAACAGCAGAAGTATGTGGTACCTTATTCTTACTGTGGAGAAGAGGTCATTTCTTTCCCACTGTGTTTAGGCTGTCTGCCACAACCCTGCTGCACCTGAGAGAAGGTTCTGCAGTACTGCCAAATCATGCCCAAAACTGGCCCAAAAGTTTTGGCTAAGATGCCTTGATACTAAACTAACAAATGTATGATTTTTTTTTCCTGCCTTCTGGTTTTTTTTAAATCTTTTTAGCACTCATGTGTCTGAACTTTTTTTTTTTTTAAACTATTGAGGATTAAAAAAAAACACAAAAAAACCCCACTAGATTCCTGCAGAAAAACAGAGTCTGTATTCTGGGGATATTAAGGAAAGTCTAAATCAAAAAAGTAAAAAACACAGAAGAAAGAGTACCTGACACTTCAGGGAAAGATCCTTGGGTCAAGCTCTGTGAGAGCTTCGAGCCAAGGTGGATTTCGTACATTCCCCAGGAGAAGGGGTCTGATTGAAATCATGGCTCCCTCAGGTACCCAGAGGCACACTGGTGGGCACCTGTCATCTCAGTCTTTTTTGCTACCTTTTGTACCAATTAAATACCTTTCTCTGAGCATTAGTCCCCGTGTTGGTCTGAGAACCTTGAGGATCGTGCGCGTGTGTGTTTCATGTTTACAGTTCCTTCCTTTTGCATAACTGTTTTGATTAATTTCCTAATAAGTATTTATTTTTAAGCCAAATGTTTGTAGTCCTTCAGCCTCCCCCTCCTCATTTTTCTGACACTAACTTGTAGATGTTTGTTAGAGTCTTCTGTGAAACAGCTGGGCAGGAGGCAGCTCCCGGCCGGGTCACGGGGCTGGGAGGTTTTCCTTACGAGGCGTTGCGATCCATGGGTGGCTGAGAGGTGCCACCAGGCTATTCTGAAAGGCTCTGTTGTACAGGAATAAGTTATGGATGTTTCAGTGAACACTCTGCAGCCAGCCAGCATCCCCTGTGCTTGCGGTGCAGGAGGAGTTTGATGTGCAAAGCGGGGCTGCTTCGCTCTCTGTGTTTCCCCATAAACAAGGTGGATGCTCGGATTAGTGCCAGTGCGCTTGTCCTGGATGGACCTCGAAGGAAAACAGTAGTATAGCTTTACAAAGAACTGTGTTGACTGAAAAACTGAGGTCTAGTGGAGGAAAACGTTCCTTCTGCCTGCTTGTGTTCTGCAGTGGGAGCCCTCAGTGTGCACCAGCAAAGGCTCAGCTATCTAACGGCAGCTACTCTCCGTGTGCGTAGGACGTCTCTAGCTCTGCATAGCTCCTTGCCTCAACAGACTGAAACTCTCTGATTCTGCTGGTCCTGGGCAGCCCTTAGCAAGACTGATGGAATTTTCTGATACCAGATAAAAACCCTCACTGGGAGACAGACCTGGTCTTTGTTCCAGCTATAAAGTTTCAAAACACACAACGATAGACCAAGCAATTGAAAATTTTGCACCACTGTGTCATAAGAAGAAGTTTCAATTTATAGTGTAGAGATTGCTAACTTGTGCTATTAACATTTTGACAAGCGTGTAGTATCATAGTATCATTTCCTTTCTTTTCTTTTTTTTTTTTTGACAACCATTTAGTATTCCTGAGCTAGCTACAAATATAAATTTTACCCCATGGGTAGGATTTTATTGTTAAATGCCATAATAAAGCACACTAATCTTGACACCGCAGATGGAAGTATGAACCAAAACCAAAACCAGGCAAACAAAATCCCAACCCCAAATCCTGCATTGAGAAGCTGAATAAATCTTTCTCCATTTTGATATTTGCATGCACCTATATGGACTGGCTGTGGCAATGTAATGCCTGTATAATGTTTTCAAATAAAAAAATAAATGCTTTATGAAAGCGGGGTTAGTGGTTTCTTGACTGTTTCCTTTCCGCTATCTTTGCCTTAAGCGATTTTTCAGAAGTGTAAATATTGAATTGCTGGGAACAGTTTTTTGCTGTGCTCAGGGCTTCTTCCCCTTGTGAGGTGTTAATCCAGAATTCTTTCCAAGGTGTCTAAGAATAGATGCCATCAGGCATCCTCAAGTGTCTTGCCTGGCCCCAGAGCACTCATCCAGAAGGGTAAGAGTACTCCTGCATACCCTCTGTCTTAACCTGCCATTCCCCTAGGGCTAGCTCAGCTATCCTGATAGTCACTGCCCTCATTTGGAGACAAAACTACTCTCTCCAATGCCTTCCAGAAATTATTAATTAGTCTAAAATTAATCTGGGTAAATTAATCAGTGTAGAATTAATCTGACAAGGGCATGGTATTGAATGGCTTCTCTGGCAGAGGTTGTGGAGTGCCTGCAGCTGCCTTTCCCAGCCCTCCCTCCCTGGCTGTCCTGGGACTCTGCAACACTACACCCAGCTGAGCCCTGAAAGAAAGGATGGAGACAAAGTTTAGATATTGGGGGAAAAGGGGTGTCAGGGGGAGCAGAATTAGGTTAAGAAGGAAAATAAGACTTTGACTCATTGAAAGTTCACATGGACAGGAAAGGAAGATCCTTAGTGTGTGAGAGCAAGGCATATTATAAACATGTATTCATTCACTTCTAAGAGTGTTTGCCAGCATATGCACCTCTCCATCCCTCTTTGTCTGATGTCTCCCTGGGAAACTTTGCATCAGTATTTCTCACATACTTCATTGCTGGGAGTATAAAAGGGAATGGAGAGTGGTGAGCTCATTTCCAGCCACTCCCTGCACTGCAACTGCACAGAGCCCAGATGTTACGAAGCCAGCAGTGCTGCACCTATGTGCTGGTTATGTCTGATATTCCACTGTGAATGTCTCCTGTTATACAGAGCTCCAGAAACTGAGTTAGTGTGCACAGCTTGATCATACTAACAGTTGATTTGCATTTTCCTCCAAATCTTCTCGAGAGACTCTCTGGCATTATAAAATTATCCTTTTATTGCCTGGCTAAAATTCAGCCTGGGTGCTTGAGTCATATGAATAGTAATTGCATGGAATTACTCTAAAAATAGATCATAAATAGGCATTAATGAATCTTTCTGTTCTTAAATAAAACACGTTTTAACACTGAAGGACACTCAATCAGCTTAAAGCTGCCAGTCTCCCTTTGTTTTTGTTTATTTAGAACTAGTTCTCCAAAACATTACAAACCCAAAGCTGAATGCTTAGCAGCAATATGTTGTGGCATACAAACAAGGAAGCAGTGCTTTTACAGTTAGGAAAGTTGTTTTGTTATGTTTGCTCCGCAATTATAAACACAGTAATTGTCACATAAACAGTAACTAAAGCCAAACCCTTGTGGAAGGGAACACCTCTGCTTGTGCAGCCATTAACCTGTTCCCTCAGCAATTGCAAAGTGGATACCAAATGCCAGCAATGCAGCAATAATGACAGTATTGGAGTAGAGGATTGTCCTTGTCATCCTCCTCCTCCTCCTGTTTGGAGTGTAGGCTCATGCACTGTGGTTTTTATTAATAAAAATCCTGCTATATGGAAGATACTAATTCTACAGGGCTGGGATCACTAAGCAGTGATTAGTCACGGACTGGCTGTGAGCCACCAACAGAAAGCAAAACCCTACAAATTGGCCACAAAAAGCCAGTGGTAACCCTCAGATAACTTGCACTGCTGATATTTCAGTTTCACTAAAAGACCCACAGTGTTTCTTCAGGCCACATCACTCTGATGCTCAGAGCATCCTCCGCAGCCTTAGAAAGCAGCACAGGTGCCCTGTGATCCCGGTGATGGCACTTGGCTGGGTGCAGGGAGGAGCCGCTGCCATTGTGCTGCCTCTCACAGAGGAATTTCCCTCCGTGAGGAAGAGCCCCTGCTACCCCTGCTATGATACAGCAACCAGGTGGAGGAAAGAAACTGGCTCAAAGCAAATCTTGAGGTCTGAAGTGAAAAGTCAGCACTCCATTCAGTCCTTTCTGCTCTAGAACCATACATTTGCTATTATTTGGAGGTATTTTTTTCCCTTATCCTAGAAGTTCCATTTTTACTTGGAAATTATGCCCCAAGTTCCTCTGGTATTCATGATGTCAAAATGTGACCCTTAATTAATAGTCTAATGTATGGAATCTCTTTAAGTACACAGATATTATCAGTCCTACATGCTATACAAATATTTGTAGGTTGAGACTAGGTGAAGCTGATTATATTAGATTTATAAATTTTATTCTGCTTAGATTCTGATTTATAACCTTGAGCTATAGTTGACTTTTTTTGTGACTCCTTATTGTGTATGATGTCCTCAGGCAATTTCCTAGTGCTACCCTGATCTTAATAATGCATTATTAATTCCTTACTGCTAAATAAATTATTTATATTAACTACGGCATTTTATTCCCCACATCTTGATAGCAGCGAACTCATCAGATTTTAACATAACTGCAAAGTTGTCAGTATGAATTCAGCTCCTCCTTCCCATGTGCAATATGTACATGCTTGTCAGGAGCAAAATATTGGATTTACCATGATTAAATAATGACTTTTTTTATTCTATTCCTTACCAAAGCAGAGAAAGATAATGAAAGTGTGCTGAGTTTACCTGATCACTGAGCACTGAAGCACAAAGGGATTCAATGACAACACCAGAGACACTTTGCATGCAGAATAGCTGGGATTTCTACAGGTGCAGAATGCCTGCAAGCCCATGGATCAATGTTATGGGAGGTCATGCATATTTAACTTCCCACTGCCTATAGTAGCCAGCATCTGGCTGCTTGCCAGATCCATAGAAATCAGCAATCAGCATTTGCATGTTCTTAAAATGACTGCCTGCCTAAATGAACTTCCTAAGTGAGAAGGGGGAAGGGAATGGGCTAATGACAACAATAATCTGAAAAACCTCATTATATGACTCACTGTGAGCAGGGGCTTGAACTATCTAATGTAGTTCTTGGCATTAAAGAGATTTCTGGATGATAAATAGGTCACACATGTATGCAGACACATATTTCATGAGTCTTTATGTCCCCATACACTGTCTGTGAGCCTACAGTGTAATTAAACAGAAGGGAGAGCACCCACAATTCATTTTTTCATTTAGAACTGCTGCAGCAGGATTGATTTAATGACTGAATTGACAAGGAACATTGGTGCTGCAGGACCTGCCTTGACTTTGCATCCTCAGGTGGATGCATCCACCACCACGTCTTAGGATGATGTGTGCTGCTACACCAGCCAGCAAAGCATTTGGAAAATGCAAAATTTGAGACTTTATTTTAGCCTTGAGCTTTAACACAACATACCACAAAAGCAGACAGGGATTTAAAGTGAAACAGGTATATATTAAAAGAGCAGGGTAGCACTTTTCTTCCTCCTCCTCTGTTATCTAGTTTGTCTGACACTCTTTTTCCCCAGGTCTCCATCCACCAATCTCCATGTGACCAAAACAACTACTAAGCTCATCTTCATCTTTTTGGTCGAAGTTACTCACACTCCCTTCCGAATCACTGACCTAAATGAATTCATTCACAGCTTCAAGGTCCTTAGCTATCCTGCCTCTCCCTCCCAGTCTGGCCCAAGTATGGTCCTCTACCTCCTCCATACGAACATCTTGCTGCTTGATTGCACGTGTAGTCGAGCCAAAGGGGCTCCTGGCCTCAACATGGAGGCTACTTGTCAGAGAATATTTGAACAGGAGTGTCTTTCAGTTTCTGTACAAATGTCAGATTCCAGCCCCACTCCACTGCAACTATTGCAACTGGACATATTTTAAAAAAATTAAAATAAAATGCCTGCTCTTCTACTATATAATATTCAGTCAATGGCATACCAGTATGGTATGAAACCAGTCATAGGAGACTCAAAAACCAATGTGCATTTGCCTGCCATTTGATTTACAGTGAAGGTGAAAGAAGAGTGGCTGGTGGAGGATGAGCTGCAGGTACCCTTCAGGTCATTGGGTCTAACAAGTCAGCAGCAAAAATAGTTGTACTATTTGAACTGAGCAAGGGAGAGTAATCCCCATCATTCTGTCCTCATGGTAAAGACCAACATAAAAAGCAAAATGTCTCTCCAGCTTGTAATTATTTAAATTATTAACAGAGATGGCCTTGATGATCCATTTACATATATAGAGATTGGCTTCCTCTGCTGCAGGTCTTGTTTTTCTCTCCAGCTTCTCTGCATCTGGTCTGACCAAGGAAATGCTTAATTCCACTAAAAATATAAGAAAGGAGAGAAAAATTAAGGGAAGTGTTTATCCAAGGTATAACTGCTTCTCTTTCTCCTTGTACAAATGCCTCCTTTGAACTACCTTTGGTGCAAACATGAACTGTGGCTCAGCTGGCATTTGTCTTCACAGATTGGGAGGACTGTGAGTCCTCAGCCCCAAACCTCAACCTTCTACCACACAATTTCATTTCTGTGAGATGATGGAGAGATCCAGCTGAGCTCCTTTAATTTCCCCTGGGTGCAGGAGGAAGGATGTGTGCTCAAGGCAGCACAAGAAAGCTTGTCCTGCTACAGCTACTTGAGTTCAGATTTAGTTGCTAGGTGCAGGGCTGTGCTCTGCAGAGCCAGCAGCCTGGCCCCTGCCCCAGGTCTGCTTTAGCAGCAGTTACTGGGGTAAGCTGCCGATCTGAAGCGAGTAATTGCAGCAGCTGCACTTGCACAGGCTGCTCTCTGCTGCTGCAGAGGGGTAAACATCCCTGTCAGCTCCAGCATGGGTGTTTCATCATGGCAAGGGAATACTGAAGGACTTTGCTCTCAGTGTGCATCATGAAATACCAGGGAGAAGTTACACATTCATTAAAAAAAATACCCTAGCACTCCCATTTTGGCTTGTGCGTTTTCCATTCTTTTTGCCCTTACATGGTGTCAAGACACTTCTTGCACACCAGCATTTGAGCCTTGGAGCAAAATCCAGATACAGAAAAGCCAAAAAAAGGCTTTGGCAGCCAAGTGATTTTCAGTCATGTGAAATTCACCTTACACCCAGCTCACATGGAAATGTTCTAGACAAGAAGGTGTTTGCAAGGCCAGCTCCAGTCTCCTGCAAGCCCTGGTGATGGTGAGGGAGAAGGCTCACAGCTGTGAAAGGTAAAGATGTGGTAGTGGGAAAGAGAGGAAAGTGGTGATTTTGGGCAGAGGGAGAGAAAGAGAGGGGAGTCTCTCAGGATGGAGAAGGATTGGAGAAGGAACATGAATTATGAAGGAAAGAAAGGCTGGGATAGGGGGACCATGGCCTGGATCCAGGGTTATTGAAGAGGTTAGAGAGGGGTAGGAGAGGGGTTCATCACCTCATCTGCTGCCAAAACACTGCCAAGGCTTTAGCTCTCCTGATCAGCAGATCTGCCAGGGAGACGTGCTCTGACACGTGAAAATGCACAGAGCACAGTGAAAATGGAATAGGTGGCTTCTCCTTTGGAGCTGCACCTCAAGGTGCTTGTGTTGGGTGTGTGTGAACCTAAAGCAGACACTGCTGAAGCCCATTAATGAATAACCATTCCCACATATTCAACATGGAAGAAAAACTCCTCAAACAAGAAGGACAGTGTGGAAAAGGGCTTTATTTATGTTGTCAGACAAGATATGGCTGTTGTCTTGCTTTTTGGGGTTTTTATTTTCTCCAAGTAACTGCCACCCTACACTGGCCTTTAAAAAGTCTGTCAATGTATGAAGAAACATTATTGCTGCATGGACTGTTTGCAATCCTGAGCATGAAAGATGGTTAATTTTTCTGAGCAGAGAGAAATAGCCCATCCTAGTTTGTTTTTTCTGTATTTCTCGGTTTTGATACTGGCTGTGTTCTGACTGTTCTCTGCACAAGCTAAATGGCAATTGGAAAGTGTGTCTGAGGCAGTGTCTGGAGTTTGCCACTGACACTTTAATCTAATGAGAAATGCCAGGGACCTTCTGTTGGTTATTTCAAAATATTTTGTTTGGAAGAATTTTAAGGCTTATAAAATAAATCAGTCTTGTTATATCAACATTTCTGGACAAAAACAACTCCCAGATCTTATGCTCAACATTTTCTCCCCTGCTTGCCTCATACTTGGCCTGCATCAGAGCCAGGAAATAAACATGTCACTTCTTTCACTGCTCATTTATCAGTAAGGTGAAAAGATGGGGGGAGAGAAATAAAAGGAAAAAAACTGTTGGGGCTCTCTGGGCATCTTGTGTGATGGCTTAACCTCTATAGCTGTGAGTTTACAAAGCAGTAAAGCCTCAATTGCTCTGATCTCTTCCTCTCCATTTGCCTAGTGATGCACCAGAGTGTTTAACACCAGACCTAAGGATGCTCATATTTGATAAAACAAATAAAGAAAAAAGAGTGAAGCAGAACATATTAGAGCACACTGAACAAAAGCTTTTAGTCACTAACCAAGAACTACTCCAATCAGCAAATGTCACTAATGCATTTTGACCAAACAGCAGAGCTGAAATGCTCGGGCATTCTGATTTCCATTAAAATGAAAGGTGTGGTGCACAGAAAATGACCCAGATGATCTCACCATCCACTGAAGAGGGCAGAAGGTGTAATCCCCAAATGGAAGATGTTTATGCAGAACTGTCCTCAGGATAACACATCTTCCTTGGGAGCTGCTGCAGTTCTGAGGCAAAGGCATTTACCCACAGCCCCACAGAACAAATCTTTCTGTAGGGGTCTTGCTTACAGCTGAACCTGTTTTTTCTATATGCAAAAGTGATTTTCACTTTAGGATTTAACATACAACTATTTGTATTTATGTTATCTAGAGGCAAGCAGAATTTTTTTCCGCCTGTTGAGGCCGCAGCAGGTGGTGCTCGTTTGCATTCTGCAGATGTTTGGGCTTTCCAGCAGGGCTTCAATAGAGAGAGAATATTTTCTTTGCTTCTTATAAAGACTAAGACTTTGAATTTTCACATGGAGAAACATATAACTAAATCTGAATGCTTCTATTATGCTTGCAGAGCTGTATATAAAGTGCTGCTCCATGTATCTTTCGGGTGGCATTTGTAGTGTGCCCATTTGGTCTTCATACATCTTTTTGCTGATGCTAGTGATCAGTTCTAACTCTGTGTGATGGCAGGGCCAAGTCTTGTTTCTGGGTCTTGTCACTGAGATGATTTAATAATTTAACCTGCCATGATTTAATAACCATTCTTTTTCTGTGTATTTACATCTCTGCTTGGAATATGCTTGAGATGTAAAAATCCTACACTTTTAAAAACCCCTAGAGGACACACTTTAAATGTCAAAGGGAGTAAGTATTTGAAATATGTTTGTTCTTTTCCTTATTTTTATATGACATAGGTTTTAAAATTTAAACATGCTGTTGAGGTACAAACTAATGCCAAAAGTGCTGTATTGCTCTTACTGATGTTTTCACATTTATACCAGTTTCTCCAATGAATGTATGATGTTCTGTGTATTGTATTTAAAAATAGGAGCAACCTGATAGATTTTGCATTTAAGCAGAAAACAGAACTGTGGTAAATATGCACAGACAAATTATTCTTGAAATGCATTGCTCTCTTGAGCTGTCAAGTGATGTTTCTCTTTAAAAGAGCTCTCATTTTGGATGCCTGCATCCCATTTCAATCCCCTGATGGACGATGCCTTCAGGCATCTGTACACCTGGAAAAACTCCTACAGGAAACTACTCAATAACAGCTTCAAATGCTGACCTTTTCTGGAGGTGTGTTGTGCAAAGGTTTGCTGGGCAGTACCAAATCCCCTTGCCTTCTTCCAGATGGTGCTGAAGCTTCAGGATGGCTCCTGCTCAGCCCTTGGGAAGATCTTTATGAGCACATCTCTGGTGCTGCACCTGCCCCCTTCATTTAACTGGCACCTTGAAAATCTGTCAGCCTGGCAGCTGTATGCTGCCTGGGATCTAGAAATCTGTCTTTCTGGTTTGGCCCTTCTCAGCTTTACAACTTATCCTCTGAATGCTCTCAGTTGTGCTCCCTCCAGCTCTCCTCTAAATCTTGGAGAATTTAAATTCTTGGTCACTTTCTCTCTTCCTTCTGCATCTTATCCATGAGTAAACTTGTTCATATACTATCTGCCAAGTTAACTTGTTCATATACTGTCAGCTTTGTTTGTCCAGACTAAACTGCCTGTGTGTCTCACTAACATCATTTTGTAGGTGACAGTGTGGCTTAAGCCTTGCTCAGGCTCTTCCCACCGGAGCTGATCATCTCTGCTGTTAATTGCTGTGAACTCTGCAGTCCTGAAGCCACTGCTCTGTTTGATGGCTGTGCAGTTTTGTCCTGAAGTGCTGCTGCTCATCTTGTTTTAATTAAGGTAGTTTCTCCTTAAAGGTTGTTCTTTGGGCACAGCACTTAAGAGATCAATTCCACTTCTTTTTCACTTCCACTGCAGATAAGGAGTGGGGAAAGTAATTAGCACAAATGTCTCCAGCAGCAGAGGCTCCTCGCTGTGTATCACTGAAGTGTTGTGTATTCAACTGGCATCAGACAAATGGATGCTGTTTTGGGGTTCTTTTAGAAGGAAGCTAGTCACTTATTTCCTTTCAAATAGAGAAATCCTCTAGTGCCTGAAATCCTGTAGTAAATTAATGGAAGAGAAGTTGTGTGTAAGATTGTACAGAAAGGGGAAGAGATACCTTAAATAACAACTGTCATCAATCTCACTCACTGTCTCATGGGCTGCACTTATTCACACCCAGATGTTCACAAGCTGCCCACAATCACAACTGAACTACACCAAAAACTAGGATTTCAGTTTCCTCAACAGATCTCTTGAGAAAGAAAACTCATTTCTGGGTAGACTTGATGTGCCTCTGAGAACTCAGCAATGACTGTGGGATGAGCTTATGCCTCCGAATCTTGTTTATCTTCCATTATTCTTAGGCACTGTTGCTACCCATTGCCTTTGTTTCCTCATTTTGGTTGTCTTTTTGGCTGTAACTTGATTTCTAGTTGTGTGAAAGGGGTGAGAATGGCACATGTGATGCAGCCTTGTTGCCATCATCTTGTTTATACCTAGATGAGAAGACCTGTATCCCAACAGCAACATATTTCTCTGTGTTTACAAGGCTCACTGCTCTGTGTGTGCTATGCCCTATTGTTTTAACCCCTCATTTTCTTCTGGTGCCCTCACATGGGCTGACACATTCAGAAAAATCTTGGTATTTCTGCTACAAATATTTCTGTTCCTAAAGTCTGAATAGTGAAATAGAGCTGTGAATTCTGCAATTATGGTGATTTATTTTGGTCATTTAGCTTTTTGCTGGTATGTGAATATTTAAACCATAGGACATAAACCAGATGTACAGGGTTTCAGGTCTGTTTGGATTTTTGCATGACTGGGTTGTACTTCCCCTAGGTTGCAAAGACCTATAAAAAATTTGAAGACGGCAACATGTACATGAAACAAATCACCACAGCCAAGAAACTTGAAATGCTGGAAGTTATTTCTTGAGCAGAAATAATGATAACATTTGTTTCACAATTTTCCAATACAACTAATTTTTTTTTTTCCTGAAATATAAAAGCAGAGAGACATTTATGTATAGTTTGGAAATTAAATGCTTGAGAGCAGGTCAGCTGCAATTGTCTATGTGCAGGAGTTGCACAGCACTGAGTCTGCCTGGAGAAAAGGAACGTACTCTTAGTGCTGAGCAGAGCATGGATCCCCCAGGAAATGCCTTTTTTGGCTGTTTTTTTTTTCAAATAGATGTAGTTTTTAGCTGTATTGTTTCAAATGGATGAAGTAACTGCTGCCAAAAAGAGACCTGTGTACCACAGGCATTCCTTCATGTGTGGCAAAGAGGAAGATGTTCCTTACCCAGTGTCCTGCCCTGTGCAGGGTTACTCCCCCATTCTCTCCAACAAAGAAAGTCTGGTTCTGACATTATTTTCCACAATAAACAAATCATTTGATTGCTGCTTTTGGTGGAATATATATATTCAGGGTCTCTCTCCAGCTTGGTTTCCTTAAGCTGTCCTTCTGCAAGGGCAGTACAGTCTTCCTCTGAGACCCAAAACTTCTAATATTGCTCTTTAGATATGAAAAGCATATTGATTGAAAGATCAATCAATATATCAATATCAATATAAACCAATTTCCATTTCAAGATATGAAAAACACAGTGATTGAAAGATCACTTAAAGCCCCCATTCCTGTGAGCCTTAGTTCTAAATGTTCCAAGACTTAAAAAATTTTGTTTGCATGAGTCTTAAGATCTGATTTTTTTTACCCTTACCTTGTACTAAAGTGCAAACCTGAAGTTCCAGCTATTAACACACCAGCAAAAAATAAGTGAAATATTAAAAGCATAAGCATTTACACCTTCACCTGAACTCTAATCAGTTTAGAGTACTCTCTGGCCCTTTCTACTGGACTGATTTGGGGGTAGTCCCAACAGCAATAAAACATCTTCTTTTTAGATTCCAACAATTAAAAACAGAAGTCATTGATCCAGGAAATCTCTATATGTTTACCTCTCTCCCAGAAGTCCCTATTTCCACCTGAACTATCTGCTTAGGACTTAAAAAAACAAAACAAAACAAAACACAAAAACTCAACCAAAGAACCATGGAGTTTTTAAATTTCTTGCAGTTACTCCATGCAAAACACTTTTCCTGCTCCTGCTACAAAACCATAGCTTTCAGCTCTCCCTTACTGTAATATCTATTCATTTCCTTACCTGACTTCAGGAAAATGTTGTTTGAGGACATTGTAGTGGGTTAATGAAAGCATTCTGTAATCTGTCCATCAGCTGTTCAGCCTGAAACATTTTCA
Organism: Zonotrichia albicollis; assembly: GCF_047830755.1. Taxonomy (NCBI): domain Eukaryota; kingdom Metazoa; phylum Chordata; class Aves; order Passeriformes; family Passerellidae; genus Zonotrichia; species Zonotrichia albicollis. Next base: position 76,179,693 of record NC_133821.1, on the reverse strand, counting down.
TGTTACCTGTGATTAAAGGCAGACAAGTGAGGGTTAAATCTGCATTTGTCTCTGTTCACTTCTAATTGTTTGCCACACAGCAGCTGAGAGTGCACCATTCTTCACTATGAGATCAAATGGTGGCTTTTCATCTGCTTTCTATTTGTTGCAGTTTTGAATAGTTTTGTTTTGATGTCAAAATTATATGGCTTGAAAACACTATTCATTTTGTCAAAATAGTTAACATAGGGTTATGATGGGGGATTACAAATTCCAACAAGATGTGCTCAATATTAAGAGAAAAACACTTGTTCTGAATGTGGAGTTTTCTTTCTCCATGGAGATTATATTGCTATGTAGATTTTCCATTTTTCTAATGTTTAGGTTATTAGGACATTGTGGCCTGCAGTGAAAACTCAGATTGCAATAGAATTTCAGGATTTAACTTTTCATTTGCAATTATTCAAACAGAGGATTTGCTCTTTAAGAAGTTCATGAATGAGTGCCTTTGTGCCCTATAGACATGACTTGGTTTTAATGGAAATGCAACAGAAAAACTGAAATACTGGGATGCAGAATAATTTCTGGCTAGAGCCTTTCTGACATTGACATTTGATTTGAAAAGTTTTTCTGACTGACTTTAAGTGTTACATATATGTGAAAACCTGAGCTCTACACAGCACCTCTTGAAAATATAGCCACCTGCATTTGTATGTAATGCAACATCTCTTGTCCAGCTTTTAACCTGGTCCTTATAGGATAAGACAAATATATTCTTTACACAAAAGGGTGTGTGCATCTGGATCTCCCTTCCTTCGCTGCAGTCATGGAGGGATGTGTAGCAGCCCACACGCCCTACATGGACACTTTAAACACCTCATAGCTGTTTATGAAGGAGCAGGAGCAGCTCTCGTGTTCTCTCGCTGGTCAGAGTGACCTCGAGATGTGTTAGAAAGTCTCTTTTCCCAGCCCAGAGCTTGAAGAAGGAGTCAGAACTCTTCAGTTCTTGGTCTCAAGGTTGTTTATTTTTCTTTATAAAATTTTTTCTCCTGTCCAGCTGAGGTCCACTCAGCAAGACAGTCAGAGACCCTCTGCTTGCCCCCAGGTGGTGTTATATTTTTATACTAAAAACTACATATACAATGTTTACAATTACTTTCCAATACCTATCACCTGTGTTAGACCATGAGTTCTACACTAAACCAATCTAAAAGTGCCAACATCATCCAGAAGATGGAGGCCAAGAAGAAGAAGAAGGAGAAAGGCTGGAGATGCCCAGATTCCTCCATCTTGCCCCCTGAACCCCCATTCTAAAAACCTCAAAAATCTATTTTTCACCCCGTAATAAATTCACTATCATTCTACTTAAACTGACGTGGCTTGTAATCCTTCATATAAAGGTTGGTAATTGGTTTTTTCCCAAGGGCTAAATCAAAGGCATAGGGTCTTGAGCTCTGTGCCAAGGTCTCTGCTCCTCCTGACAGGGCCTCGCATCCTCCAGGGCAGCCAGAGGAATTTCCTGGGTTCCCACAAGCAACAACAGGAGAAGGGATGCATGCCATGGATAAAGAGATGGAAGGGAAGAAGCTGTGGAAGATGTGGAGGCTACATCTGACCAGGGAGCCAGAAGGGCTTTGGCTGCATTTATGCCCCTGCCACACATCAACTCCACACCAATGTAAAAGGTGTGGGATGCTCCAGTCTCCTCTGGCTGTGCTTTCCACATGTCATTCTCCAGCTGCTCCTGAGTCCCAAGGAATGGGATACACAAAACGCAGCACAATGAGCCCCTACAAGCAAGAGAAGGAACTGGGCACAATGTGCAGTGCAGAAGTTGTAGGCACACGCACACCACTGCTAGCAAGAGATATCTGATGTGTGCTCTGGTGGCAGGAGCCGGAACATCACATCTGCTACCTGAGCTGCTCAGTGGAATTCTTCCTAAATTTTTATGCTGATCTTTTTCTTTTAATTAACCATGCTTCTGGCTTGCTGCAAAGGTCAATGACTGACACATAGGAATGAGGTGTTAGTGGAGCTGCCTGCTTAACTTTATTAAATAAAGATTAATTTATCCTATGTGTACAGAGTATCTTGCAGGTTGTGTGGGGCTTTGCTCCTGAGTCAGGGTTTTTCACAGTCTCTTTAGATAACAATTTGTCATAGCCATTACTGTCACTTTCCCACAGTACATATTCAGAACATGGAGGAGTTATCTTTTGCTGGTGCTCTCACAGGACCTTTGAAGTTGAGGGTTGAACTTCTATCTGCAATCTTATATTACATGCTTAATGAATTGCATAAGACCACTGGAAAACCTCTGCACACACTTTTTTGTGATGGTGTTCACAGGGGTCCCAGGATGAGAGAAGAGACAAGGATCTGACACCATGTTTCAGAAGGCTGATTTATTATTTTATGGTATATATCTTATGTTAAAATTATCCTAAAAGAATAGAAGAAAGGATTTCATCAGAAGGCTTGAAACGAAAAGAAAAATAATGGAATGAATAACAAAAGCTCATGACTCTCAGAGAATCTGAGCCAGCTGACTGTGATTGGCCATTAATTAGAAACAACCACAGGAGACCAATCACAGATCCATCCGTTGCATTCCACAGCAGCAGATAATCATTCTTTACATTTTGTTCCTGAGGCCTCTCGGCTTCTCAGGAGAAAAATCCTAACAAAAGGATTTTTCATAAAACATGTCCGTGACAACTTTTCATCTTCTTTCCCAGGATACACCCCTCCATTTTGGGGCTTATTTTATTTCTTTCTTCAATAGCAACTACAGATTTCAAAGAGTAAATTTGCTCTTTAATTTCAGATTGTGTGAAAAACTAGGGAGGGGGAAAATGTTATTTACTTTGGAAAAAGAATACTAACAAAAAAATATCTGAAAAGGTTTTTGTCTTCCTCAGATGTGTGCTGCCTTCTGTGATTAAGAAGAGTTCAGCCAGGGCTGGTTTATGTACTACTGCACTAAGACTGGGCTCTGATCTCTGACTTACAAATAACTGGCTCTGGAGAAGTTGTGTAATTACAGGAAGGGTAAAAAGTTTTGAGGGATTATCAGAAATGTCTGAAATGTGGAGAGATTTGTTCTATGAAGAAAAAAGTCTTGATACAAGTTGGTAATATAACATTTTCTACCCATAATTGTGTCTGAAATGCTTGACTGTCAAAGAGGAGAGAGATTCTGAAATCAGTAGCAGGAAACTAATTTGCAAAAAAATTAGCCTGCAGATAAATTTGTAATTTTTACCTATCAAATTAGAATGGTTTCCTAAAACATGATGAAGAAGCTGCATTACTTAGGCAGGTTGTTTAAAGCAACACCAGAAAAACCATCAAAAATAGAAATTGGAATAGAAGATAGAATAAGAAAATTTCTTTGATTAGACCACACTCTCAATAACCTACCTGTTGTTTCTGATTTCCAAGAGTGGTGTTTGGCAATAATAATACATTTGTTGCTTGGGAAATACAGTTCTTCCTGTGCTAATTAATGCAGTGTAAAAAAATTCATTATTCTGTTAACACATGTGCCCTTTGTAATTTACAGTCAAATTTATGATAGATGCTTATATTGGCTTTATTGGAAGTGGTATTTCTTGAGGTTCAAGTGATCCAGTCTCAAGAGCCCTAGACAGTTCCCACCATGGAGATGGGCTGTCTCTTTAACTTTATTTCCAGACTGTCAGGGTGGAAATTTCACAGTTCCTCATTTTCTGGTTTAGATTTGAATTAAGGTTATTACATTCACATCAAACGGAAATTATAACTGCTAATCACATTATGTTCAGCATTGTTTACCCAAGATTACAGCTGTCAAAATAGATATGGCAATATGAGATTTTGAAGAAGCTGTCTCTAACAGTTGTAGTATGCATTAGTAAATGATAAACAGCCCAGGTTTTTTCTCCCTTGTTGGGGAAGCTTCTTCTGGCACAATTGCAAAATCTCATTAGAAGTCAGCACTGAGCTGTGATTTTCAGATTATGTGCACAGTGCTCACTGTATTTCATATCCTAATATAATATTTGCCTTCTTGTATTAGTAATGCCACCTCTCTCTTTCTGGGTTTTACCAAGCTGGAAAACTCTTGCTGTTAATTGAGGTCAATTATTGCTAAAAAGAGAAAAAAGGCTTAGACTGTAGTGAGCATCTGTCCAACATGTGGAGCTGCTTCTGGAACTACGCACCTGAGTCCTTTCATTCTGGATTCTTCCAAGAAAGCAGCCAGTGCCTGATCTAATGGGACTAAAAGCTCAAGTATCCTACTGGTACTGGCAAGACATCCTTTAAAGTATTTTGCAGTGTGAGCAAACAAAATCAATCTTCATGTATAAAGTACATCCTTTGTCTTCTCAACTGCACAGTCAGTGTTCAAATGAGAGTGTACAATTTTTGTTCTTAATCAATATGTACCTCAGTTCTTAGAAACAGGTTTGAGATGAAAGAGCTCACTACAGCTAACAACTGCAGAATAGTTGCTACCAGTGTGGGATCATTCTATCACAGCCTTTTCAAAGGCTACAGAAGGAAGGTTAAGGAGGAGGGACGCAAAAAACCCCAAAACACCAAAAAACAAAATAAACAGAAAAGCTGCAGACAACTCCATAAAATCCATTTGGCCAAAATGTCAAAGAAACTAGTGGAAGGTGAGCGGTGGGTCAACACTCACCTGCTGCAGAACTCAGCACAAAGCAGCACTGATTGTTCTTCCCATGTTACATGGCTGCCAAGAGAGATAATGGTCAAACCAGTTAGGGAGAAACTCCTGTCCTTCATCCTATAGATGGGAGAGCTCTTTGCTTGCTTACTTTTTATATATGAGTGGAAATTATTTTTTTTTTTTTGAGAATGTTATTCAAGATTTAGTGATATGGTTTGGATTTTGAGAAAGACATTGGTTTTATTTATGATTAGTGGGAATTTAGAAATTAAAGAAACCTTTAAATTTAGGGAATGGTATCATCAAGAAAGATTTTTAGAGAGTTTTTTTTTATTTTCCAAAACTTTGGAGATATTTCCAAGATTTTTAATGACCAGAGAATTTTTAAGTTGAGTTGCAGTACCAGCTGCATTACTGATGTGCCCCCTTCAATGATAAACCCATGGCTGTGTGCATCATCAGCACAGGCATTTGGGATTCTGCAAGCTGTGCCCACACTGCTTAATCTTTCATAATCTCATATTGGGCATCTGCAGACAATTTACCACTGATAAAAAATGGTCAGTAAACAGAGGGTATTCTGCAAAGAAACCAAAATATAAGCTTCAATATTTGTAACTGGAAGGACAAGTGAAGGTGATAGATGATTTCGGGTTCAGATATGGTAAAAGGTGGAAAGCTGTAACCAGAGCAGTGAGTGGTGCAAAGGTTTCAATGCTGAAACAGGCTCATCCCTGTCCTGGGGGGACAATGCAAAGTGCTTTCTGTCCCCCTCTAGAAATGTATCTTCAAAAGGCTGGCAAACTGTGTACTGGGCTTCTTTCCTCAAAGAGGTGAGTTTCTCTAGCTGCTGTGATCTCTTGCCAGCCCTCACCCTGCCTTGTAGCCAGACCTAGAGAGAAAAGCACTCCTGAAAACAAGAAACCTGTGATAACCTCGTGGCCACCGTGGTGTTGTCATAAAGTGTGGGCCTGAGGGTCTTCCCCTAGCAGGACACAAGTGCCACAGATAAAACTTGGCAACTTGTCTTTAGGGCACACCTCCTCTTCCAGCCCAGGCAAATGTCAGTTCAGTGCTCCTAGCCTCTAATCTGACTTCCAAGAAACATGTCACTGTGTCCTTTTCCTCTGTCAACGATTTTTTTGCAAACAGAACAAGCCTGGGCACTGGCCAGGTCTCAGCATACAGGACTTTTCTAACAAGGGAGGTTATTCTGCAACAATCCCCTATCCTGGGTTTTGAACAGAGAGGGGTGGTTTCTGGGCATGTTTTGATTTACCAGAGAGCACCTTTTAATTACCATATATAAACCCTGTTGTTGCACCTCTTGGGTTAAATACACATGAAAATCACCTGCTGTCCAGCACCCTGAAGTGTGAAGTTTGCTCTGGCTTTCAACATCCAGAGTTCAAAGCCAGGGAGGGTATCACTGTGACTTCTGAAGGACTCACAGCCAGATGTGGTGACAGCAGCACCCTCTGTGTCATTCCTCTGCTTGAAGCAAACTGTGTTGCAGCTTACTTGGAAAAGATTTGTTTGAGTTGTTTGTCCTCGGCCAGTATGACTCAAGCTTGTCAGAAAAGTTATTTTCCTTGTGTAAATTTATCTAATATTTTGAGTGTCCTCTGATCATCATGTCTTTTTGTTTAGAATGTAATTTTTTAGAGGCAGTAGTCCATCAGCTGAGTATCTGCCAACAAGAAGCACAGGTCAGACCTCATTTTTTTCCTGAGGTTGAGTGTACTGAGTAAGGGATCTCTAATTGATGGCTGCTGGCTGAAATACAGACTCTCCCTATTCCTTGCAGATAAAACCTGGGTGCAGTTGTATCTGGAGCTCTCCTTTATTACCAGCTCTCACATTAAGGAATCTCTACTCAGCTGAAGATACCTAAAGAGCTTCCTTTTCTGCATGGTCGCAGGGGGGCTGATGCCCACATTTTGGACTTGGTTACCCAGTGGGCAGCAGAGTTGTGGTAGAAAAATCACAGGTCTGCAGATGATGAGCACAGGCAGTTTATCTCTCAAACTGGGCATGTCAAAGCAGTTGTTATTTGGTGACAAAAGTCATGCTTTGCTCTTATCTGTTAGTCTCCCAAGAAAGCTATCTGATAACAAGCTAAATTGAGAGGAGTTTGCACTCTTGCTGTTATTAAGATTCCTCTTTCAGAGATCACCAGTAGAAAATAAAGAAGAAATGACACTAAAAAAGGCAGAAGAGATTTCACAAGCAAACACTCTTCCTGGAGCCTGCAAATTAATCAGTAAAAGGATGATTTTTTTTCCAAGCATTGATAAGTTGTCATTATAATTCTTAGAGCATTTCAACAGCCTTTCACCAGTTGTACCTCTGAAAGTCTTGTGACTTGTTCATTGGAAAAACTGCACCACGTGTGCGGCTGCTCTGCTTTTACAAGATAAGGAGGCATCAAGAGATGCCAGGCACAGTGCCAGATAACGGGGCCATTAGAGCAGGACAACCACAGCACCTCTGCCTGAACAACACCTCTGCTTGCTCTAAAAGCATCAAATGGTCACAGCCAATGTTGAGGGATCTGCCTCATGTGAGGGATGTCTCTCCTGAAAGTGTGATCTTGAGCTGGGATGTGTGACCCCAGGGTCAGAGAGAGCCATTAACCAATTCTCATGGTGAATTAGAAAATGTCTAATATGGGTGAAAAGAGAGGTGTTCAGATTATTAACAGTGTGATTGTAAACAGAGGGCTGTAAAAGAGCATTTTAGACTTGCAGTTCCCATTTTGCTAGTTTTTAGAATAAATGCAGATACCTCAGCCTGCTGCCACCTGAGTAATACCTTCTGGCTTCTGCAGTCAGCTATCTTCTCAAAATTGTTTTAATTCTTTATTGTCTTCTTTTTCAGTTCCAAGTAAATATTTCCGTGAATTTATATGCCATTGTTCAGTATTAGAAGCAATTAGTTGCATCTATTAACTCAGAGAAGGATAATGTAATTTCCCCTGTTTGTGGAAGCTGCAAAGAGTATTCAAAGTTTAGCTTATCCTGGGACACTTTGAAGACCAGGTAAACCTAAACTTTGGTGACATGGAAGAGCTGGGGATGCAAATAATGGTTTGCCTGCAAAGGGGACAGATGAGAAATGAAGCCTGTAGCCACCCCCTCCAGGCAGCACAAGTTAAATCTCTCAAAGCAACCCCTCAATGAGATAATAAAGCTCACATGACAGAAATAAGTTTTCCTTTTCAGAGAAAGAAACTCTAAAAGATCTTAAAGATCTCCTCATATTTTCTTTCTTCCTGCTTTAAAGTACTTTGCTTCAATCCCACTCCCTGTTACACAGCTGCACAGAAGTACAGTACGTCTATAAAAAATGAATTTATTAAGTCTGTGGTTCCATCTTACTTATCTCTGCAAAGTGTGTGTATAGCTGTCCCTGTACACAGTGATATATTCATAGAGTACAAGAATAAAGTTACACTTGAGAGACAAAATTGATTTCAAGTTCAGTGGCTGGTGCTGGCACCTGGCCTCCTGCCTGGGAGAGTTTGCTGCTGTGCTTGCAGGGTGTTAGTGTAGGTGATATTACCGACATGGAATTGGGCTACTCAGATTATCTCGGTGTGAAAATTTTAAATTGGTATAACTGAGAAACATAATGCAGTAGATGATGGCTTTTGCATTTATTTTAAAGCTTTAATTTTAGGTTTATGAGTTCTTCACAGAGCTGAGTGGTTTTTTAAGATCAATTTTCTGGGTCTGCAATTTTAAACTCTGCTTTAAATTCTGCTTCTGAGCAAAAGGAATTGCATGGTCCCTGCTTAGCCCAGGTAGATCAAATGTGTTGGGTCACCTAATGAGTGGATGGATGTTGCCCTGAGTGCAGATGATAGGATCTGGTGTCCCACTGAAGGCATCACCACTTCTATTTAAAGAGAGATTATGCCATGGCCACAGCCATTCCCAAACTCCATGAGATGTGCTTTATAAGACACGTAAGCCTTTGTGCACCTCTTAGGGGTGTGGGGAGGAAAAATGTTCTTGCCCAGACCTGCTGACCACCCTTGGCTCTCCAAGGGTGGAGAGGGGGTTCCTTCCTGCTCCCCGGGAAGCCTTGCAGTCCTGGGCATTCTCCCCCAGCCCCAGCATCAGGTGGGTTCATCTCCCTTCCACAGCCAGCCAAGGGTGCGCTACTCCCACATCCTGGAGGCATGAGGGGCTACAAATACCTTGCTTCATGCCACGGCATTCCCTGACAGAATGAAAAAATGGTTGTATGTTGCAATTGCTCATTCACCAAGCATGTGTTTGCCTGTCTCTCGATTATGCAGGCAAACAATACAGATCAAAGAAATCAGAATTACAGCCCAACAGCAGCTCTGATGCTAATGGCACTGGGATGCAAACTGAAAGGTTGATTTCACTGGAAAGCCTGATCATTACCTTGCTTTAGGAGACAATGTGCTCCAGAGGGGAGCACAGGGATGGCAGTGGGCAGCTGACCACCCAAAGTATTGCAGTAGAGCTGACCACCAAAGAATTGCAGTAGATCTATTTTTAAGGTGATTATGCCAGCTTTGAAATATGAGGGAGTTGAAGACTCAAGTTGATTGCTTATGCTAATGCTGGTGTGTGTGTGTGTTAAGCTTTCCTTCTCAGGTTTTGGGCCAGGCATGAGGTGGCTTCTTGTGAAGATTGTGGCCTCCTTGGGGTACCTCAGAAGCAGGCAAGCCAGCTCACAGCCCTGGGCAATGCATCTCCATCTCATGAGGGTTACCCTTGCTGGTTCAGGGAGGTCCAGCTGCACCAATATCACAATAACTTACTAAATTTAATCTCTGTTGAAAAGTCAAGGCAAAACCTGCTCTCCTACAGCTCCACAACATCCCATTGAATGGAGAAGATCAGACTAGTGCAAAAGAGGGACTGGCAATAAAAAGGGTAAACATTAAACTCTTGGTGTTCTTTCAAAGGATAACAATGCATCTCAACCAGCCTAAAAGCTGAGTTTGTGTGTATGTGTGTGTTTCAAGACAAAACGATATTAAAAATCAGTGTAGAAGAATGTAAACACTATGCAAATTTTAAATAAGAGCCAGAGCAGCAGAATGAGAAACCATGACAATGGCTCTAGAGGTACCTGGAATACAAAACTAATCCAAGCTTGTTTCCATGCAGCTGCCTTTTACATGAAAAAGGATGAAATGGCAACTCTATGTTTTGGTGTAGAACAAATCCTACAAAGGATTTATAATATTTAATTTGTCATTTTCTGTAAGCAGAGGATATCACCTAAAAGAAAAGAACCTTGGCAGAGGCAGGGATACACCATGGCAATAGCTCTAGCTGTTCCCAAGTTGTGTCAGGATTGAATTCAGTTTAAATTCAGGTGTGGGAGGACCAAGGAGACTGTGCACAGGAGCCTGGGGCCAGCTTTTCCCTTAGAAGATGCAGATGCTGGGCTTGAAGCACTGTTGTGTAATCAGAGACAGGATGAGGGAGCAGCTCCATGAATAGCTGGTGCTGGGAGAGGGGGAGCTTGACTGTCTTGCTCGTGTATGTAAAGAAAGAGGTGATTTCTGATTGTGAAATTCCCATGAAAATCATATTCCTGTGTTTCTGAGCACATAACATTTCATAATGTTTCATAACATTGTGGGTGCATAGGGAAGCCAATGCACAAAGGCTGGAGACGCATTCACTATCACAGCTTGACTGTTTTTATAATATCACTTAAATGCCAGTACTTGCTGTGCTTTCTAAATGTTGATCCAATTCATGAGAGCTTTAAAGAAAGTGTGTGGGTGGCTGATCAGCATGGTTCTTTTTCTGTTTTATATGAAATGATGCTGTCATTTACCAAATTAAAAAGTAACAATCATGCATATTTCTGCTTTGTTTTTTGTTTTTCTTTTAAAGACAGATGTGTAAGTTGAGATGTCCAAGTCTATAAGTCTATAAGTCTATAAGTTGTCTATAAGTCTATAAGTTGTCTAGTATGTTCCTGCTTACTGTGATTTATTTCAAACCATCCTACAATCATACTAAGAGAAAATTATGGAAGTCTAAATTTCTTCATGGATTTGCTTATAAAGTAAATTGCAGGTTCAGACTCATAAAAACTCCAGATTTTAGTAGAGAGGATTCTGTACCACAAAATGTTTTAAATACAAGAATGCTCCAGTGTCTCAGTGGCTGACAATGCAGGCTTCCATGCAGGTGTGTACTTAACCATATACTTCAGGTTAAGCCTGAGTTATCCACAGCCGATAGTAACTACCAGTCCTTAAGCATCTGAATGGTCACAGGAGCTCAGTTAATCTTCTTTTCCATTTTTCCTAATAGTAATCTCTAATTATTTATGGTGCTGCTCAGAATTCTTTTTCCTCACTGCACTTTGAGAGAAAACACCTACCTGTCCCTGAGAAATTCCTGATTTAGGGGCAAAAGGCTGGAGTAAGAAGTACAGCTGTTGTTGGGGTGACAATTGCCAAAGCCACACTCATCAGAGACACTGCCAACACTCTTCACCAGCAAAAGACAGATTCTTCTCATATCACCTTCAATTCTGCTATTTCTGGTCAATGTTATGATGCCTCAGCTAAGGGAGCAAACTGCACAGTCAGGACCAGGAGACAGAACTCACCCACCCAGCCTCATACCCACTGTGCTCTGAGTAGGATCTGCCTCTGCACCCTCCAGGAGCTCCAACAGAGCAACATAGATAATGGAGGTGTGTTTGAAAAATGAACACTGAGAAGCCGGGTTGACAGAGAAAAATGCCACAGCCTTTACTGTGTCTGTCAGACTGATGCACTTGTGTTACAGGAAAGTGATGACAAACCTTTCTGATGTTTGATGCCAAATTAATTTAAAAGGCATTGTGACAGTGTCAGCTCAAATCTCTGTTCCTGGCACTGGTGCCAAATTTGGCAGTAGATCACCATCACCACGATAGTGTGGCTATGAACTGAAGTGTCTCTCTTGTTCCCTGCAATGAGATTTCAACTGCACTCAGAAAAGAAACTGAGATCAGCTCTAATGTATCTTCCTCAAGGAGGGCTCTGAGTTAAATTAAAGGTACACTGATTTACTTACATTTTCTATGCCATTTTTAAGCAGTCTGTCCTGTGGGTACATCAGCTACAGAAACTCCAAGACTGTAACTCTAAGCTTAGAGTATGAGAAATCTGAACAAGCAGCTATGTGTGATAAAACATCATAAAGAAGCAGTATGTAATGTCGTATCCTGTAGGAATACAGACAACGGCACAGAATAGAATATAAAACTGGGTGTAAAGAACTAGTAGTTTTCTCTTCATTAAGACTTCTTTTTAATTGCTATGTGTAGGACAATCTGCCAACTTTGCTAAGCACAGGTTGAAAATACAGTAGAGCAATTGATCAGCAAGTGAAATAAAATAGGACTTTTCAATTGCCCACAGTTTCATAGATTACAGTAGCTCCCAGGTGCATTTGGAAGTACTTAAAAAGTTAGTCTTGGGGTCTACCATCAAGGCCAACTGTGATGTCTATCTACACAGACTAGAATCTGGATTTACTTGCAAATTACCAAAAGAGGGAAAAGTGGGTTTTAGCATCACTTGTCTGTTTTTAATTCCTTTGTAAGTATCTTTGCTCACAGAAGTATAAAATAAAATCTTATTCACATTGAAAACTGTAAATATCTCCTCAGTTACCTAGTTGAACTGTGCTGGTTCTGCCTGGTTAATATCATCTTACTTTCTAATCATCCTGGTTGTCCAGGGAGGTAACCAGGGAGGTTTTTCACAAACATAGGCAAATAAATGAGAATTGTGAGTGTTTATTGTCAAGCATCCTCTTTTAGTTTATGACAAAGAGAGCAAGAAATGAGTTTATGTAATGCAGGAGGATTGTTGTCATGAAAAAGCCTATGCATTTCCAGTGATTTATTGGTGGTAGACCTGCAAACAGAGATTCCCAGAGGCTGAAATTTTCATTTTGCTCTTCACAGAAAGTCTGGATGCCTCTTTACATTGCCTAATCTCCCAAATTATGTCTAATCAGGCATTAGCTTTTGATGTCAATTTACCCTTAAGCAAAGCTTTATGACATTCTCAATGTGTGACAAAGAGAAGGATCTTTGTTCATAACTGGACTTGATGTCCAGTCTTAGCTTATGCTAAAAAAATCAGCTTGCTCCACTCCTTCCACTTCTGCTTATTCTCACTTAGAGAAATAGAAATCAATTCCCTTTTTTACAGAGAGAGGCAAGCCAGAGGAGCTTTCTGGAAAGGATTCTCTGAAGCAGGCAGGTCCTTACCACAGGACTGGAGAATTACCAGACAGCTGACTTCTCCCAGGAGTGCTTTTAACTTCCTGACCCTCTTACCTTGTTGAGCCTACACCCTGAAGGGCACTTCAGGACTGTGTGGTGCCTAAGAAGCTGATTTTGTCTGTCATTACCTGGGATCTGACAAGGCAGTGAAACAGCAGTTTTGTTACTGCTTTAAGCATGTGCACGCAGCTAAACCTCTTCTTCTGTTGCTGTGTGCTTTAACTTTCTGAGATTTCTAGGGAAACTGTTTCTTTTTATCTGAAACAAAACATAGCTTGATTGTTCAGACATGAGCAGCAAGGCTAGGTGCCATGAATTGATTTTTTTTTAAGATCCCTGTCTGTAATTTGAATTTCTTCAGCCAAGAAGCATGCTATTAATTTTTTAAAACCCAAATTAATTCTGCCTTTAAAGAACTTCTCTTTTTACCTCATTACTTGTTGAATTATTTTTTGTAAGTTTTTAGAAGCTGAAAAATGTTTCGGGCGCAGGTGCTAGATGTACAGACTTTAAAGTAGCATTAATTTTTATGGAAGGCTTCCTTACAGCACTGGGTAGTTTGAAAATCTAATTATGGATCTGGATTGTTGCTAATAGTGTGTGTGTATATATATAATATAACAAAATTTATTTAGGCTACAGTTTGCTTCAGAACACTGGAAATCCATATAGATATACCTTCAGATTACTTTTTAGTGTAGACCTGGTCTCATTACGTTGTTTTGATTAATACAGAATCTGAAAGGACACCATTTCCATTAGCCTGTTTCCTAGAAATAAGGCTAAACCTGCCAAATGATACGAGAATGTGATTTCTCATATTATGTAACTATTATGCACAATTTCCTTGGAGTACCTCTTACAAAATCTTTTCTCATAATAGCGCAAGTACCACTGAAGCAAGTCTTACTTTTAACCCTCTGCTGAAAATGGTGTAAACAAGACCTAAATAAAGGTCTGTTGAATTTAAAAGCTTTGTTATTCATGCTCTAATTGTTCCTAGAATAGGTTTGTCAGGGAGGAGAGAGGTACTCAGGTGGTGATGCACTCTAACACATTGTCAGTCCTAGAGCACCTGCGGATTTCACCATTATCAGCTGGATTTGTTTTGGTTTCTTGTGAGAGAAGGATAAACAAGATGGAATGGGGCTCATCTCCTGCTGCCAGAGAGGGTTAAGAAAACCCCTAAACACGAGGCTCAAGGCTCAGGACAATTCCTGCTGGCTGGTGTCCTGGTCCGTGCTCTTCATGTTGAACTTTTTCCCACAATAGGATCTGCTCTGAGCCACAGTGCATTAATCAGGATGAGTCATGCTGGCTCATACCTGCACTCAGCTGTCACAGAGAAGTGAAATGATGTTAAACCTCTCAGATATCATCTGGTAATTGCTGATCTGCTTGAGGTTGCAGCAGTGTCCATATTGCTGCCTTGCTCTAAAGCACTGAGAGCCTTTGCTCCAGGCACTGGTTTCACCTTGCCCAACCACCTGGTTTTTGCTGTGGCTCGGGGTCAGCTATCACACATTTTGAGGTGTTCCCTCCACATCCTTCTTGATTTTTCAGTGGTTTTTGTACAAGTCCAAAAAGTCCTTCCATTTATGTTCATTGTTCTAGGGACTATGAGCACTACTTGTGCTTTGGTGACATCTTCTGGATAAGGCTGCCACTGGAAGGACTAATTAATACATCTCAACTTCTAGCCTTCTCTGTGCTTGTTTCTGATCTCTTTTGGGGAAAAAAAGCTCACAGGTGCCTGTTTCCAGTGATTAGCACTCTGTCTGAAATTTAATAATGGGTTTGAGACTCCAAAGTGAAAGATGAAAATGAATCAGATTAAAAGCCAGCAGAAATTGCCTACATGGTATTTCATACACAGGTGCAATAGGAACTTTTGTCTTGCACTTGGATAAAAGATTTCTTTAACTTGACCTAGCATCTTCTAATTTTCCTCTTAGGACAGGTCTGTACTTTGCTTCCTGTTTCCTAGACTAATCAGAGAGGCTTTTCTTGGCCAGAACAAAGTCACACATAGCCAGGGTTCCTGCTTTTAGAAGGAGATGCCTATAGGAGAGGATAATGTTTTTTATTTTCCCGACAAGATTGACTCTTTATAAAGAATATCTTTATTCTAATCCTTTAAATTTAAGTGTGATGAAGTAGAATAGTACTGCCTTTTGTCTGTGGATTTGATTTTAACTTTTCCACTGTTCTCCCTGCCACCCTGGAAAGCTGCACATGACTCCAGACATGAATTTATCCCTGCTTTTACCGACCTCATAACTGTCTTTGAGAGAGTGTGATAATACTGTTTCAGTGTACCAGACATTGCTGCTGGACTGTTTCAAAACACCACTAAGCTGTTTCAAAGCAGAACTAAGCACTAACTTCAAAGTTTTCTCCTATCATGGATTATGGGAAAACTTTCATTTTTATAAGGGCCAAATTGGAAAAATTATGAAGGAATTTTAAAAAACATCTAGCCCAAATATTGATCCTATAATTTATCAGTCCTTAAATGTGTTTTGAAAACTTACTCACCCAAACTTTGATGGAATAGTGTTTCCCCTTTTACTGCTATTCCCCCAGCATTCCCACGTGCCCACTGTGCACTCTTTCCCAGACAATCCATTTTGCCCTTGGGGCCTTCTGGGGTAGTTGTGCCTGCAGAACATCTCATTACCATCCACCCAGCACTCGGAGAGGATGCACCCACCAAACAGCACTCTGCAAGGCTAAAATAGAATTCAGAAATAAATTTCTAAATTCAGAATTCAGAAAAACATATCTGTTGCTGCTCACAAGCCAGCTGTGAGTCAGCTTGGATCTGAATCCACAGCTCAATACGCTGCTGTGCAGCACACTCTGCCCTTTTGTGGGAAAAGGAAGATGGATCATTGCACATTTTGCTCTGCAAGTGAGGCTGGGCACTGGTAATGAAACCTGGAGCTTAGCAAAAATCCACAATGACATCACCTGGGGAAAGTTGTGCACACCAAAGCACCTCTAATCTTCGTCAGTGTGAGAAGTAAATGTAACAGTCTGCTGGCACAAGAAAGGCAATTAATTTTGATTTTTGTCAAAGGAGTTGCTGAAACCAAGTTTCCAATACTGCCTGTCAGAAAAGCTTAGGGTGTGTAGTGGTTTCATAGGGCTTTAAGTGTAGAAGTTTTATCAATTTATTAAAGATTTATCATTGTTTTTGTTTGCTGTTAAAGTAGAACATGTTTGCAGACAAGGTTCAGGGGTACAGGGAGACAGTCACTAGGTCTTAATATTTTCCTCCCCCCAACAATGATTCATTTACAATGCAAAGAAGGATGTTTCAGTCTAGATCATGCTGAGCAACTCTCTAAATAAGTCAAAATTGCATTTCCTTCCCACCGGTGCCACTGATGAGTGCCACTGTAGTGGTGAGAGCTACCTGGCTGAGACTGGACAAAGGTTGGTGTCAGGGCTGAAGGCGTTCAAGCCACAAGAACCTCTCCACATTTTGTACTACCTGGAGAGCTGCTGAACAGCTGGAATGGTGTCCCAAGCTTGTCAGCCAGCTGCAGCACTGAACAGAAAAATTACTGCCCACCTCCAAGCAGTGCCTGTTACAGGTCTCGTACAGAGGCCACAGATCTTTGTACACACAGTCCAACTTTTGTTATCCCGGCCAGAATGAAATTTGGCAAGTCCTTCCACTCTCAGGGAAAGTGTGACACCCAGAAGTTTAGAAGTCCTTCTGTTAGAAGTCCTCTACCTTGATAGGTTTCTGGTCGAAGAATTTAATGATTTTCTTTCAGGAAGATGGATGGCTGCTCTCCAGGTGGCTCAGCACCACTTCCTTTCTGCTCGCTTTTCTGAAGCCTGATAGTGACATTTCAAATCTAATCATAATTTAAAATCCTGGTAGGAACCAATTTCATATCTAATCTAAATTGAGTGAAATAAATAGGTTTGCGCCACAGGTGAATTTGCCCTGATCTACTTCCTGGTTTTCAGATGTCAAAAAAAGTCCCAGAAGTCTTGAAGTAGAATTTAAAGAATTACACTGTGCCTCTGATGTGAGATGTCATCAGTCAGAGATTGACAGCTGTCCTATTTTTCTTGGAGCAGAGGTGGCATTGGCTGGGAACTCTATGGCAATTCTTCTGTGTTTCTTTAGCCCTGTCACAGTTCCACCCAGAAGCTCTCTGTTGCTGTGGCAGGGTGTTTCTGGAAGGCTGGAATTACTGCTACCTGTTGCTTCATCCCTGTCCTCACAAAAAGGGACTGTGAGCATTGGGTCAAGCAGACAGCCTGCCTGTAGGACACATTTGTGATGCTTCCTAACACTTTAATAGCTTACTGGAACTCCAAGGCCCACACTGATGGGAAGCACACTGGGTTAGGGCCTTTGTTCTCAGTCTTTAGATTCATGTGGTTCAGTCCTCTTTAAGTGCAAAGAACTTGCATTGGAGAAACTCAAGAACTTTAGAAGTGCTGTCTTTAAAATAAGAAAAAGTCTACTAGATATAAGCATATAGATAACAAATACAGAACGATCAAAGATCAAATTGGAAAGTGCTTTTTGTGTAGGTACTCAAGCATCTTTATATTTTTTTGCCAGGAAACTCTAAATCATGTCCCAAGTGGTTGGTTTGTTGGTTTGGTTTTTGTTTTAAATTAGACTTTTTTGTGCCTACATAATTACTTATGTACATATGTGTATATACATGCACTTACATTACATATTTATACATAATATATTACAATTGTAAATGTATTATTTGTGCCAGATTTTTTATTCTTATTTGCAGTGGACTTTTTAAAATATTGATATTTAGCAATTCAGACACTTCAGTTTTTGGTACTATGCATTGAAAAATGAAATAATTGGCTATTTCTGGTTTAAAATTAACGTGTCTCATGAATTCTGTGCTATCCTAAACGTTATTCCAGCAGTGGTGTGTTTTTTACTGAAGCTCCTGCAAATATTTGCTATCATAAAGGTGTTGCTACAATGGTGCCCCATGGTGCAATTAATGATATTTAAATTGAGTGCTTCAGACAAGTCCTGCAGTTAATAGGAATTAATTTCTCGTGTTTTGATGTGACAATTTTAACATTCATAACCAAAAGTGCTGGTAGATTTTGAGGTCTCCAGAGCCTGGGTGCTTTGTGTCAAACAAATTGTTCTCTAAGAAAGGCTCCATTGTGTGATTGAAAGGGGAAACCATCAGTTTAGCCTTCATGTTTTGCTGAGATTTGCATTTCAATGACACTGAGGCAAGAGAGCAGATTTTTAATTAATGGATTTCAGATCTTTTTGATCATGGTTATGGGGGCTAGATGGGCTGGCCTTAGACCTGTCAAGACAGTCTTACCTGTTCAGAGCTCCTCTCTCCTCTGCTTTAAAAATGTGGGTGCTGCCCAGGTAATGTGTGTAGTAGGTGGAGAAATTTAAGAGTTCCTGAAAGCTACGAGGAGTGATGGGGAGCCTCATGTATTCATCCCAGATCTCACCATCAGGCCTGGAATCAGCACCTTCCTCTTGCAAATTCCTCCCTTCAGTGCTTCTCTCACAGTCCCGCTGTGGGGGCTTATCTTATGGCAAGTTCTTTCTGTGGCCTTGGCAGTGCTTTCACACAGGCAGTGTGGGCTGCTGCAACCCCAGTAGGGCTAGTCAAGTGCTGCCTGAAAAAGAGAAATGTCAGCCATGAATGTGTAGAGCAAACAGATTATATTTTGTCAGCAGCTTACAGGGGGAAGGCTTAGGCACTTCCCGTGAACTTGTTTGTACTTGTGTTCAATACTATTTTTTTTTCCTTTCATCATCTTTTGGCCTGGCAGTAAAAAAAATAAAAAATTGCCAAATAATATACAAATGTCAATGCTATCATAATACCTTCTGCAGTTATGTAGGAATTGCTCTTTGTAGTGTCAGCCATCCTTAGAGTGTGAAATATTTTATGAATACCTGAAATGAGATGGGCTGAGTGTCTGCCAGGATATAGACACCTTCATTGCTCTGAATTTAAATGATATGTCAGGGGGAAGAACAAGATTAAAGCTTCATGCATAATTTAAAAGAGAAATTTGGGTCATCCTGCACAAATGTTGAATTTATTTTCTTTTTTTTTTTTTTATTTGGAGAAAGCACTGTGCTTGCCCTCATGGGAGGAACAACTTTCTGTCCTTCACCATCCTTCTTCATTCCCTGCCTCATCAGAAGGGTCAAAAATTGAGGGTGGGAGAAGCTGTGTTCACTATACAAATGTGTATGGGCTGTGCCTACTCCTCACAAGCTGCTTCCCTTCCCTTCTTCCCGCTCCCTCCCAACACAACCCAAAAGGCAGGCTGTGTCCAGGGCCAGGTACTGCACCTCCCAGAGCCCAGTGGGGGTGTGGATGGAGTGATGGGAGCTTGGGCTCTGCCCTTCAGCCCAGGGGTGGGCAGGATGCCTGGGACTCTGGGGAACAGGGCAGCACAAGGAGAAGCTGCACAAGCCATAGGTGGGATGTTCAGCTCCTGCCCTCTCCAAGGTCTCCCGAGGCTTGTGTGACTTTCTTTCCAAATATTTGTCTGCACAAGGGTAACGTAGGAGAGATTGAACCTTCGCAGGAACAAGCAGTGACCACCATCGTTTGTTTTGCTGCACACCTGGCTTTGAAAGGACAGGTTTATAAATAGCCTGCTGCAATAAAATGTGCATTGTTTCACAGCACTGCTAAACAACAGCAGGCCCTGAGCATGCTTGCAGAGAGCAGGTTGTGGTGTGTGGTGAGAATGGATGGTGGCTGGTGCCAAACTTCTCTAGAAGCTGCTGCACCTCCTCGTGGAGAACTGAGATTGGACCATTCTCCTACTGTCAGAGACATCCTTTTCTCTAAAAATCCTTTCTTTAGGATTTTCCCTTCTGGGAAGCTGACGCCCCCAAAAAAGAGTGTAAACAATGGTTATCTGCTGCTGTGGAATGCAACAGGTGGATCCGTGGTTGGTCTCCTGTAGATGTTTGGATTTACTGACCACTCGGCAGAGCTGAGTCTCGCTCTTGGTCTGAGCCAGCTGCCTTTGTTATCATTCTTTTCTATTCTATTCTTAGCTACTCTGCTGAGAACTTTTCCTTCTATTTCTTTTTAGTATAGTCATAATGTAATATATATATCATAAAATAATAAATCAAGCCTTCTGATCATGGAATCAACATTCTTGCCTCTCTCTTCACCTGCAAACCCTTGTGACCACGATCACATCCTATATATGATTTAGTGAAATATGTCAACTTCTTGTGTTGCCCACCTTCAACCAAGAGAAATTCCCAGCAGGAAGTGCTGATTTGGCGTCATAATGAAAAAGCTTTAACTGTGTATCCCTTTTCTGCAGCAGACACCAGCAGGGACCTAGGAGCTGCATGGGGCACAGCAGCCTGGCCAGCTGCACCCCACTCTGCTGACAGGAGAACCAAGTTTCCAGCTCTTGTTATGGAGATAAATAGACAAAATACTGGGTTTAAACACTTTTTTCCTCATCTTTGCAAGAGAAGCAGAATAGCAGGTGGGGGAACCAAATTTCTCCCCACATTAATGAAGTAACTGATGCGCCCATTTCCAAAGTAAATGTTGTTGGTGATTGAACAGTGACTGGTGATAAATCCCTAATAAAGAGAAATGTTCACCCAAGACAAAAGGTGATTCCAGCTGATCCTCATTGAAATGGCAAGATTTCATTCCCTTTCCTGAAAGGAAATTCTTCCAAATTGGACAGTGACAACAAAGAGGAACAAACACTCTGGCAAGTAGATATGATCAAATAAAATTCAATTGAAAGAACACAAAAAGTTTGCAAATGGACTGACTACAACCAAATGCACTGAGAATAAATGAAGTGCAGTGAAAAGGACGGAAACTTGTCAAAATTATTCCCACTAAAATTTCAAAATCAGGGAACAAACAAAGAGACAGGAGAAGGAATTGAAAAAATGAAATTCCAAAAACAAAAAAGAGAAAATTAAAACTAAATTAAAACAATTACAGTTACTGTGATGATCCAATCCCTCTTTTTCTTACTGCAAAGTCCAGGCCTCTGAACAATTTTACTTGGTACTCTGAGAAAACTGCCAGATAGAAAGGAAGCTACATACACACATTCAGCCTTAGTCTGGGGTTTTCCAAACACCAGACCCATAAAATCCAGTTTTTAAATTTTTAAGGTTCCTCTTGAAATTGGGTGTTTTGGGGTTTTCTTCCCTTTGTTTAATCTCCCTTCCTCTTCTGAAGTGTGCTCATTTTTAGGTGACAACTCCCTGAATGAGAGAGGACATCTCACAAACGTCCCTTTTCCTTTGAAGTTGTTCATAATATCTTACAGTTCATTTTCCATTTACACATACGCACCTGAAGCACTGTCAGAGCATGGAACACGTGAGCAGAGGCCTTTCCAGCAGGAGAATTAAATCCCAGAGAGCCCCAGTGGGCTCCTGCTCTGTCCCTGCCTCAGTGACCACTGGCACGGGGAGGAAAAGCACCGTGGTGCTGCAGCTGGGAAGGGGTGCTGGGAGCTGCTGCTCTGTAAATTCAGGGGTGGATGGAGAAAGGGAGGGCAGGCAAGGTAGTGCCAGCTGCCTGCAGTGTGCGGGAGGCAAATCCCTGCAACACAGCCCTGAGATGCTGAGTGATGCTCTCCCTCAACGCTCCCTTCCCAGCGGGCCAGTTCCCAAAACAGCCAGATGCCTGAGCAAAGCACTGGCTTCTTCCACTCCCTTGGCCGTGGCTCTGCAGGCCCATGAGGCAGCAACACCACCATGATGCACCAGCCCAGGGTGACAGTAACCAAAGCATGGTGTAGCAGACCCCAGTGAGGGGAATCCAGCAGAGATTCTAATGGCTAACAGGCTGCTCTGCTAGTTGATGAAAGAAAACTTGAGCATTGTGCTAGCTCTACAGCAGGAGGAAAAAACATCCTAGGTCTTCTTGCGAAAGAACCTGTGGATTCAGGAAAATCATGAAAATATGTAAACGAAATGACAACTGTTTTGCGAGTACTAGTCAGGAATGTTTTTAAAGCCTGGGGGTTTTCCCCTCTTTCATTGTATGAGGAATGGATTTAGTTTCATGCAACTCCAGTAGTCTCAGCTCTGGAAGCAGGACAGTTTTCCTGGATTACTGAGATGAAATGGTAGAGGACTCAAGACAGGAGATGTAGTGTCTCAGTTTTGTGGTCAGATTGAAAACCACTAATTTTTTTAGCATCTAATTTTTTAGCATTTCACTTACACAGACAAGTGTGTGAATGCTCATTAGTGGAGATGCTGTCTAGTTCTCATGGAAGTTTTCATCCAGGGCTGTCAAGGTGCTTTCCAGGGGAGCCTGGAATTGCAAGTAATTGCCACTTGACAGACATTGAGGCACTGAGAGGAGCTACTTGTCCAAAACTCAGCCCAGATCAGCCCAAACAGAACAGCATTTGCACATTTGTTGTGCCTATTTTCCAGGACATGGTGCCTCTGAAATACATTTCAGGTATGCCACAGATGCAAGATTGGTTAGTTTGTGTCAGGAAGAAACAATTTCTTCAGTGTGTACACTGAAACAATTCAAAGCATTCCAAAGTCAGATTTAGAATATGCAAGTGCACAGCTAGTAAATTTCTTTTTATTTGAAGGTCAGCTTATGTAATAGATTTTTTTTTGCTTTAATTAGACAGAGACCATGTTGTGTCCTGCATTAATGTGCACATAAATCATTGTACTATGCTGGTGCGATATTTTTAGATATTCTTTCTGGACATCTGCATCTGTGTGAAACCCTAGACCTAAGACACAGAAAATGTCACTACTGCTGCCTCAGACGACTTCTCCATGAGAGCTCTTTTTATTTCCATTTTAATAATTTGAGACTGACTTGCCATGTAAATGGTTTGTTTCCAAATATCCAAGGCAGGGCTCAGCTTTGACTTCTTGCCATGCTTTTCTCATGGAACCCATCTATCATGGGTGAAGGCTTCTCCCTGTCCCTTTTCTCCTTGGGTAAGGACCCTGCAGCTCCTCTGTGCTCATCCAAGCCTCCTGTTCCCTGCCACACAGCATGAGGGACTTCTCTCAGCCTGCCACAGAGGACCAGGGAGAAATGTCAGCTTAAGCACCACCAAAATGCAAATAATGCCAGTACTGTGGGGAACCCAGCTGCAAAGCAGCTCTGTGGGTGTGTATATATGTGTGTGTGTGACTCGTGGCCATCAAGTCATGTTCCAAAAGGACCTGTGTAACAAGGTCATGACAATCCATCAAATGTGCTTGATTCACTGCTTCCTTAATGTCTCCACCCCAGGCTGGGGCAGAGAGGCAACAATTCACCTTTTTCCTGTATAACCAGCCTAGCAGGCTGGGCTGCCTCCTCTGAGCACCCAGCAGTGGAAGGTTTGGGTTTTGTCTTTGTGTTGCCTCATAAGCACAACTCCCATCCCTTAAAAGTAGGAAGAAAAGTTCCTTGGAGAAACGCACTTATTTAAAATCAAGTCAGGAGTGCCCCAAAACACATAGTACCTCCTTCAAAGGTTCAGATAGGCTTTGCTCCAGCATTGAGCAGAGGGGTGAACAGGCAGCTGGCAAAATGGGGAGGGAAAAATGAGTAGGTGCAGAAATGGCACATCCAGCCTCCACAGATCTTCAAATTTAATAGGTTTTTTTGTTTGACATATGTTTCAGTTCAGAATAACAGTGAACTTTCAGACTATTGTACTTCACTTCTGGGGGTCAAGTTGTTTGAAAGATGGAAAAAAATCAGGTTAGCATCATCACTTGCTAAATCTATTGAAGTTCTAACTCTTAACTGAGTGAGCAGTGCCTGCCACCCTCAGGAGCTGGGGAAAGACTCTTACGTGTGAGTAAATAAAAGGTGTAGCCAGCAGAGATTAGCTCATTTCCCAGATTTGGAATTGTGGAGCAATGAAGATTTACCCACTGTGGAGGAGGCACAGGTTAGATGTTTACACAAACCAGGCATGCACAAACCTTTGGGTCCAATGGGAAGTACCCACGAGTGCTGAGGGAGCTCCTGATGTCACTGCAAGGCCACTCCTGGAAATCTTTGTACACTGAGGATCCTGAAGACTGGAAGAAAGCAAATGTCATTGGCATCTTCAAGAAGGGCAAGAAAGAGAGTCGCAGGGAACTACAGGCTGGTCAGTCTTACCTTGATCCCCAGGAACGGGATGGAAAAAGTTATGCTGAAAATTGTTTCTGAAACACATTAATGATCTGTGATTTGGAGTAATCAGCATGGATTTATGAAGGGGAGACCACATGTGACTGACCTGACAGATGACAAAACAACAAAATTATTTGCTTGGTGGAGAAGGGGAGAGCAGTGAACAATATCACCTTAAGCTTAGTAAGCCTTCCAGCACAAGTCCTGTAACATCCTCATGGACAAACTGGTGAATTATGAATCCTATTGCATGTGTTGGTTAATTTATCTAGAATCCTGTAACAGTGTAGTTGTTTCTTATTGGAGAAGAGACTGCATTTCTCTACCAAACTAGATGTTCTTAGTTTAGGTGATTGAGGTCTTTCACTTACTCTTTTGCTTTGTAAAGTCACCACTTACAATTTATGTTACAAACAATCTGATTTTATTTAATTTGTGGAAATAGTTTGTTGCCAACTCCACGTCTCACAAACCAATCCATTGAGCCTTCAGAAAACTGTACAGTTTGCAAGTGTATGAGTCCTGCTGATAGATACACCACACTGCGTGGATTCCCCAGGAGATAACAACATGGAAATAACACTTTTTAACACTTTTTAATTTTTTTTAACAATTTAGAAAAGTCCTTGGTTAAAATTGTTGATTTTTCTTTGGTAGGGGAAGCATTTCTGCTTTGAACTCCAGAGCTGCTAGAAAAAGTTTAACGCCCAAATGAGCTGTCTAAAGACCTAAGTCTCCTTATGTTTATGCAAGCTGGGATCAGTGATGAGCCTTGAGAAGGTCAAGGCAAAGTCCAGTCAATGATTTTTTTTTTTAATGATCGATTTTGTACTTATTCTTACCCTCTCAATGTGTTTTGGAGCAACACTGCAAACACTACAGTGTTAATCTGCCTGGTATCCCCATGTTCATGACAGCTCTCTCAGCCTTTTGGGGGTGTCAATTATTGTGCTGACCTTTATAGCCACTGCATCAGAACTTCGGGGAAGATTTGAGACATTTTAAAAAATCTGTCACCTTGAGAAGACAATTTTCTTTTTAAAAGTCTAGGTGTTTTCAGCTCTGCTCAGCTCCAAGATATAAATGGATGTCTGAGAGAGCCAGGTCTGAGCAGATCATTGCTTTTGCTTAAGTGACTAGCAACACCCTCCATACTGGGCCAGCACTGGGCTGGTGAGCTGCCCTGGTGACTGCACATAATTTGGGCTGGCTCAGCGCACGAAGCCACCCAGGCAGTGGCAAACTCAGGCTCTGAAGCTGCCACTGGCCAGGAGCAGGATATATGCACTCACTGGCCTTCCACGGTGATAATTAATTTTTATGAATGAGGGTGAGGGAAAGGATGTTAGAAACAGATTGATTATAATAGGCTTTTAACTAAAATGTTCAAACCACAATTTAAACTAAAAATATCCCATTACTTATCTTTGCTACTTCCCAGGCACCAAGGCAATGGGTGATAATGTAACTAATGATCTGATTGTCGCTGGCTTGCATAATGAGCTGTGTCTGGGGGCTGGTGGGATTATGCCATCAATCAAGGCCCTTTGCAGCATTCCCTTCTCCAGCAGGGCTCTCAGCAGGGCACTGTATGCCTGTGCCAGCTCCCTCCCAGCTGTGACCTTTATTGTCTCTCCCCAAAGTGAGGAGCTCCCATGAGGGGCGTAGAAGCTGGGATGAAAACGGGGATGATTTTCTGCACATGGTTATAGTGTTTCAAGAGTGATTTTGCAGGGAGGTGGCTGCTTTGCAGCTTTAACTTGCCAGTAAACCATTTATTGAAAAAGTTACTGAGAAAAGGAGGCCAGAAACTGGGTCCCGCCAACCCAGCTCTGATGCAGAGGATAACCAGGCACCGTCCAGACTAACAGGAGGGTCACTTGCTGTCACCATCAACTTGCTGTGGCACACCCAAGCTTCCTGAGGAGAAAGCTGTTTGAAAATCCCATGGGAGCTTTCAAGTAGGTCAGCTGAATGCAGACTTGGGTGGCTGTACTCAAAGCATGATCACCACCACAGCACCTGAGTGGGGCTTTCAAGGACCAGTGTGGGGTGTGTCAGACTCCAGGGCCCGTCCTTACCAGCCCATCTTGTCCTGCTGCAGGCTGCCTTGGAGGTCTGGACTTCCCCCAGGCACCAGCATTACTTTTAGGTCACCTTAAAACAGCTTGTGAACAGTTCAAGTGTCTCTGCATTGAGTGAAGATAGATCTTCTTAAAGTTTGTGTCATCACTCACTCTGATTAGAGCTCTCTCCCTCCCTGTTGCTGGATTGCCCTCAATTAACTTACCATAAATTAGGCATCATCTCATTTAACTATTATGAGATCAAAACCAGCAGAAGGTTAAAAAATGCATCAGTCCATTAACTCCTATTGTCCCCACTGCCTGGCTCCCATGAATGCATCTCAGCAGGGCTGCCAAGGGTCAGGGAGCTGCCTGAGACACCAGGAGAATCCGGCTTCTGGCCCAGGGCACACTGAAGCTCCGTGACCAGCTCCGGGGCCAGGAGTGGCTCCTGATGCTCCCCCAGGGACAGCTCGGCCCTGGGAGTGGGCTGGCAGCGAGCTGGCCCAGCACTGGGACAGGATAGGGCTGGGCCCCCAGCCCAACACAGGCTGACAGCAGTGGGGCTCACAAATTCCCTGCCTTGGCACCTGGGGCCACCTCAAAGCTCAGTACAGCCCATGCGGTCTGGAAGGGGTTTTGGAATCTCCCTGACAGCAGTCAGGGGCTACCTGTATTCCCATGTTTTAATGCAGGGAGACCAGCTTTTTTAATACTAAATTCTATTCAGGTCCCACTCGAGGAGGGGTTTTCAGCCAGAAAATTCTCTTACAATCACCTTTAGCATTACAATTCAGTCTCTCAGCAGGAGATACCATTTTTCCCAACCAGAGCTCTACAATGGTTTTCCTTTGCCTTCCTTCAGGCAAATGTTTCCACAGGCACACAGGCCATTAAATTCATTTTCTGGTCTATTAATACATACAGGTTGCATTCTTTGGGAGAGCTGCCAAACTGCTCATCAAGGCACCTCAAAACATGAGCTGAACCTATCAGATTTTCCACAGTCAGGCTCCAACTCCATGACTTGAAGCGTGCCTTTATCTCCATGAAATTCAGACCTGTGACACCAAGAAAAGGAGGAGAAAAGCAGCAGCTGCCCCCAAAGGGGAAGTAACTAACAACAAGTCAGAAAAGAAATATGCACATACTAAAATGTATTAAAAAACATTGTTCATATCTTGCCACTTGGAAATTTTCCAACTATACTGAACCCATTCATTTACAAAACAAATTTCCGGCATGCAGACTTAATTTACATAAGGAAGGCACTGTGCCACAGATTTACCTGTTGCAAATTGTCCTCATGCAAGATGCTGTGGTGTTATTTGCAGCGTTATTGTTTAAGGCTTTGTTTTTATTCATATGTGGAGCTGTATTTTGTTTGTGGAATAAAAGGCAACAGGACATTTTCTACCACTACTGTTGCTAGCAGTGCTTTAGTAGTTGTACTTTGAAACAAAACCTGGCTTTGAGCAGCAGCTCACAAAAGGCCACCCTCAGCAATCTATGAAAAGCTGGCATCTGTGCAGCCTGTTACATGGATGTTTTTGAGTTAGAAACCCATCGTGCAACCTTCAGCCACAATGTGGGAGAAAAGCAAGTGATGTCTGCCATATATAATGCATTACCTAATTGGAGCGCACTTCTCAGTGCCTTTGAAAAGAAAAACTAGTGCCAGCTTTTGCCCTCTGCACGATGGAGTGTGAGGAAGGGAGGAGAAGACCACTCCACATGCAAAGCTCATTCAGCACCTGATGCTCCAAACAGGCTCCAATATTTATCACAAGCAACTGTGAAAAAATCCCTTTTGGGTGACCCCACTTCCCTCTACACTTGTGAAGACTCCTGTCAGATTGACCAAAATCCTTATCCTTGGACTTCTCAGAAGTCAATGCTGCTTGATTGTGTTGGGCTGTACTGACCTGCAGTATTCCATGCAGCAGAGATTGACTTCTGCCTACAATTTTGTGCTTAGTCTTTTAAACAGACCTACCAGTGATCTCTCCAATCAGCCAACAGGAGCATCTGTCCAAAAAAGAATCAGGGAATGCTGCTCTAAAATCCTTTTATCATACAGAAATAATAATTTTTATATCAAGATCTTGATGAAAAAAAACAAGAACAACACAACAAAACATAAGGCCTAGAAGAGAGAGCTTGGTCACCTGGTATTTTGGCAGAACTGACCTCTCAAAAGAAGCTGGGGTGGGTGTTGGGAAGATGATTCATGATTCCTTTCTTGCCTCCAGCTTTGATCACTTCTGTCACATGCCAGATACTGGACAAACGAGAACCGTGAAAAATTCACTTTTGTAACAAAATTTATTTCTGCTCTGTGGATACAAATCCCAAACATCAACAAACAAATTCCAGTGGAAAAATACCAGTCATTAACAATGAAAACTTTTATTATTATTTAATAAATAGAACTTTGGCATTCAAAATTCTAGCTGTAAACCCTACTTTAAAAAAAATTACAAAAAGAGGCAAGAACAACAAGCCTAAAGCTGAGCCAGCCAGTGGCTCCGTTACTTTTTACAATGAACACATTGTGATTAAGTCATGACAACTCTATTTACATATGAGGTATTCTGAGCAGTTCAAAAATTGAACCCAATTTACAAAACTACCAGTCTTCAGAGACTGATCCAGTACATATGTCAGCTGTGCTTTTACAAGAGAGCTCCAGACACTCCTCCCCACTGAACTAATGATATACTGTAATTAATATACACAGAAAAAACACATTATGATTTGTGTTTCCTGCTCACACATCATATTCAAAGAAGCTGCATACAACAACCAGCCTAACATTCAAAGTGTACACCTAGTACCTATTTTCAGTATTTCTGTTTCTAGACATTATGCAAGAGTTCTTACTACAAAAGCTTATTAACAAAGTAATGGCAGGTGAGAAGAAAACAGGGTGCAGTCATCAGCACACTAACAACTTATCTGAAGTTCCATGGGGACATACATTTATTTACTTCAGGCTAAAAAGGCACAAAGGTATGCAGCTGTAGAATTAATATTGCTAATGAGCTACTGGAATAAATCATCCCTTTAGATAACAACCATTGAGCTGTTTGCAGTCTAAGAACAAAGATTAGTTCAGATCTTTTCTCCACTCATGGTAGAACTCATCATATCAATGAGAAGAGCACAATTATACTTCCAACTGCACCTGCATCACACCACTGAGAAGGGCAAGGAAAACTGGGGCAAATTGTGCCCTGATGGAGAGAGCCCAGCTTGCTGTTACTGCCCGTGCTACGGCAGCAGGTCATGGAGGAAGGGTTTGCTTTCTTCCTTTCCTTGTGCTCTTACCCTTCCCAAGAAAAAACAAAAAAACGTATGAAATTAAAGACAGGCAGCAAGGGCAAAGGAAGGAAGGAAACCTTCTGAAGTGAAAAGGACGGAATTTCAGCTCTCGAATGACTTCATGCCCACCATCAGTTTCAAATGCTGGAGCCTGAGTGGGTGGTTACAGCAAATCTCCACAATTTCACACACCTGTCACACCACAAAGCTGCACAGCGGAGTTCAGCAACCTAAATCACATTTACATGACTGAGCTGAGTTACTTCTATATAGTAAATACTTCTATATAGTGAATACATCATCTACAGCTTGTCGGAAGACAGTTACTTTTCATGTCTTTTTCAAAATACATTCCTAAATACAGTAGTTACTGTAAGTATCTTTTAGAGGATCATATAAATTCTACCTGGAACTGTACAAAATGTACAGCTTGCTGACAGCCAGAACAGTACAGAATCCATTCATCTGCAGCTGTTTTCAGCCCTTGGGATTGTCTAATAGCTACAGCAAAAAGTTGTCATGACTAAATCGAAGCAATTCCAATGTTAACATTCGTTAATCACCTCTGTATTAAATATGCTGAATGAGACCACACACACTACATTTTAACCAATTAAACAGTCATGCATATCTTAGACAAAGCTTATTCCATTTAGAGGCATCTGTAAACTGATGCATACATAGTAATTGCTACCACTACAACAGGCCAAATTTTAAGAAATCAAAGCAAAGTACTGTATCACTGTAAATAATCAATTGGTAGTCTGCTTCTTTGGCTCACACATCCATCATTTACCTCCCTACTTTAATCTGACTGAGGCAGATAAACTCAGGGGGTTTTAAATCAAGTGCTTTCAAGTCAACATAAATATTACAGGTTCTGTAACAAAAACATTAGAACACAAGATTACAGCTCTGCAATCAAAAGTATTATGAATAAAATGGGATCCCCTCCCAGAGGGACTTTCAACTAATACTCGAAGAGCATAAAAGCTCTGAAGTGCTTGGCAAATATAAACTAGTGATCTCAACTTTGCAGTACAGTATCATCATTTAGCAGGAGGGACAGTGGAGAAATACCAACCAAGTGACAAGCTTAATAGTTCAAAGTGACTCAGAAGATCTCCTGCTCCCCTGTAATTTCTATATTCAACTCCTTGTTACTTCTATCAAATGTAGATTAATGTTTTGGTGATTTTTTTATAGGTACAACACTGCCATCTAAGGAAGCAATAATGTGTAACTTGTATGTTTCCTCTCTCCCTAATATTTCTAATTTATTATCTGAAATGCTATTGTTGAATTCTGATAGGAGATAGATGCCATAAACCAAAGACTGCCTCACTGCAGGGACAAACCCAACCAATCACACCAGAGGGACGAGCTGAAGCCTTAGTCACAAAAGCCAGCACTGTCAGAGGCACAGCAGACTGTGCAAGCCCATTGGTACATGGATCCTTGTTTTCAG
The DNA here is from genome assembly GCF_047830755.1 of Zonotrichia albicollis. Classification (NCBI taxonomy): domain Eukaryota; kingdom Metazoa; phylum Chordata; class Aves; order Passeriformes; family Passerellidae; genus Zonotrichia; species Zonotrichia albicollis. The sequence goes on along the minus strand of NC_133821.1, from coordinate 76,148,709 downwards.
TTTTGCACCGGTATAAAAGTACACCTCTGATGCAGCAGGTGCGTATCAATGTGGAATTAATATTGTTATGAGCTACCAGAGTAAAACATCCCTTTAGACAACTACCACTGATCTGTTGGCAGTCTAAAAATGCAGATTAGCTCAGAACATCTCTTCCCCACTCATATCAATGAGAAGAGCACAATTATACTTCCAACACCACCTGCATCACACCACTGACAACGAAGACTGGAGCAAATTATACCCTGATGGAGAGACTGAAGTGTGCCTACAGAAAGAGCAGAGAAATTTAAAATAAAATGGCCTTTTTCCTTGAAGTAGACACTAGATAACTTCACTTGTGATTTTATCTAGACACTGCTTTAGTGCTCACAGGAGCTGAATCAGTCAGATTAATCTATCTGATAACACCATGTAGCAGTAGTATAAATAGCAACACTGTTTTTCACAAATTAGTCCAAGTCTACTTTCAGGATAGATAAAACTGTCAAATAAATAAAACCATACAGCTAAAAACAATTAAACCACTAAATTATAAAAAACAACATTAACAGTAACTGTTAAACAATAAACAGAAAGCAACACATCACCAGATCAGAAAATTGAAGATACCCACTTTTGCCATAAAAATGTTACCCTAGTAACAAAACTTAGTTTGAATTGCTAAGCTTTTGAAGAGATTTCTGCTGTTATCCCCACTCCAGATCAGATGACTGACTTGCACCTTAAGGCATCTAAAACCTTCCTGCAATACCACACAAGTAAGCGATGCATGTATTTTTCTTAACAGTGTGATTTAAAAGCAGTTTTACTCTTTGCAAGTTTTTATTTCCTTCAGTTAAATACTATTTTCCACCATTCATAACTGGGCAAACTAACTTGCAAGGATGTTCTTGGAAACATCATCTGTCCCATGGGAGTTAAAGAGCACTGCCAAGTGACACTCATTAAATAAGCTATGGAACATGAGCTTACTATTTTATGTAATTGCTTCCTACAAAAATGGAGAAATCAAGATTTCCCAAACAATGTGGAAAATTTTTCAGTCCTCAGATTACCAAGTACTTTACACTGCTAACTGGAAACATTCTGTTTCGAGCCTTCATTTTGCCAAGAGTCAAATACCCTTTTTGAAGTTGTGGTAAAAATGGCTGAGGTGGTGCACAACCTTATCAGAGGCCTTCAGGAACAAAGTACAGCAACATTTTGAAATGGAAACGACCTATGAGGAAAAAGAAATACAAACACTAAAACAGCTGTTGGTTGTTTTGGGGGTTTTTTCTTATAGCCATGGAGTAAGCTGCAGTTTTATGTCTTACAGCTTCTCTGGTTTGTCACAGACTGACCTATTCCAACTTCTTACAGCAATGTTGGAGTGCTTCAAACAATCTGCTTAAGCTCTGTTTTATGGACTTGTTTGCATAAAGGAGTTAAACTTGGGGTTTTTCTGCTACTGGACAAACAAGGTAGACATCCATTGCTAAAAACATCTTTCTTATATCCTAATTTTTAGAGAGCAATTACTTTTTGAATGTTCCAAGATTGTTCTAATTGTAATTCTTAGAGTGAAGTACAGTGGTAGAAGCCTCTGGCTTCATCATGTACAGCCAGACATATACATGCATAGGTTCTTCAACCCTCTCCCCTAAGATCTGAACTCAGATAATGCCACACAAACCCTTGATGAAGGAAAGGACTGAGAGTTGTAGCAGCACGGCTGTTCCAAAGCTCTGGATCCAAAAACTAGGCAAAGTAATAAAATGAGCTCAAATGAAGGAAACAGAGTGTCCAACTGAATCATTCTTCACAGCTTGTTCCTACATTCAGTAGTTTGGAGAAGAGATTTCTTGCAGTTTGTACCACTGTTCACACGATGACTGCCCCCTGCACACCGGACTCCCGAGATCCACCACACACAGCGCTCGGAGATGCGTGTCTGGTGCTATTTGCAGCCCTCCATATGGCTCCTCAATGGAAATGCAAAGACCTGTGACACAGCAGGACCTAGTAAGCAGTTTGCTACAGGACGGGGTGTTGTCACTGAGTGATGCAGTTGTCCCCCATGTCCTGAGCGTAGCGGTCCGACACGATAGTCCTCAGCTCATCGATGTCCTTCCGCAGCTGGCAAACGTCCGACAGCTTCTTCGAAAGGGTCTCTGTGCTGTGGTAATTTTCACTCTCTTCAGATGAGCAGCTCAGTGCTACAAAAAACAACACCCAAGGTTAAAGCTCCAGCAGCTGTGGCCTCTGAATTCTGCAACTAGTCACCTCCTTGGAAATAAGAGGCAGGTCACTTGCTTTACATCAGGACAAATCACGCTTCAGTGGGATGAAAAGTCTACAAAATAAGGTACCAAGTGAACTTAAACTCAATTCAGAGCCCATCAGTGCTTCTCTGAAAGACATGCTTTTCTGTCTGCACCAAGATCTAGACTTCCTAAAGTCTGATGAATCAGAACAACAGTGGAAAAAAAATGAAAAGAGCATTTCTAGAGAATTTGGGGGTTTCTACAGCCACTCAGAAAAGAGGGCTAGCTGCTAGGTGTGTAGCATCTCTTGCTGCTGAACTGAACCTTGCTGACAGTTCAGTTCAGCAACCCATCCACCTGATAAATTCTAATTAACATTCAGAAAACATCAAAATATGATACATTCAGGTCAACACAACCAGCTTTCTTGGAAGGAAAGACCTGACATAAACTTTGACTGGTTTTAGCACATTTTAGGGTGTGCTTCTCATTTCCTGGTTAAATTTAACAGCTTAGTAAATGCTGAAGACTAGATGAACAGCACAAGAGATGAAGTTACAGGCACAAGTCTTATTTCAAACACCTGGACATCCCCACTCCCAAACCACACCTATACATATTCAAACAGTAGATGGATATTCCTATCACTTGACCCCAAAGGCTTTAAAACCAAAGCACAAGATGTGGTTAGCATCTGTTAACCCTCATAGTGACTGCAGTGTGTCTCAGGAGGGACAGACACCTGGCTACACACCTTTCTTTTCTAGAGCAGCGAACATATCCATGGACTGGGTCCACATGAAGGGCCAGCTACCTGCTCTCCTGACCTGGCAAGGACCTGTGCAGTCACATGCATTTAGTGGCCCAGAGGCACTAAGATCCCAGCTTCTCCAGAGAGCTCCATGAGTTCATGCACCACTGCTCCAGCTGCATAGCAAGGGGACACAAGCTTGTCCAGCTGGCAAGTTCAAGCACCACATTAGCTAAACTGTTATTCCTTTGTGTCAAAACATTTATTAAGCACTGGAAAGTCAACATCACTTACATCTGATTCCCAGAAGTAAAGAGAGGTTAGGCTCCTTGCCCTGAGCTCTCTGGGTAAGAATACTGCACAGTGCTTTCAAGTCAAACAAGCAGTGGGACATTTCCTTGAACAACTGGTCTGCTACAGGCATCTTCTCAGATACTGGCTGCTTGGACTGCTCCACCAGCCTCATCTGCTCCTTCAGGCAGGCATTCTCTTCCATCAGTCTTTGGTTCTTTGTGAAAAGCAAATAGAAAAAAGGGAAAAGTTAGTCTGCAGCATTCAATGCAGCAGAAAGTTTCAAGCCACAAATAGTACAATTTAAAAATAATTAATTTTCAAGCATATAATCAATATTTCTGTAGCCCTCTAAAGAACAGCATACAGACAGCTTTTATAGGGCTATTTCATGTTGTCATTACTTCTGCATCTTTACCTTTTAAACTCTCACTTCTTTAGACAGGGTGGTATGCATTATATATCTGCATGGGAGCCAGGATATTTAAGTACGTAATAAAGCTCATAAAGCCCTACCAAGGGATCTTAGAATCATTCTATAAGGTTCTTCCTGACTCTGATGTGGTGGGGGGTTGGGATACTAGTGCTATTTTACTTACTTCAGAGAGAGTCTTATTCAGCTGCTCTATATGTCTTTCTTTTTCCTCAAGCTCATTTGTCATCTTCTGAATTATCAGCTTCTCTTGTGAAAGCTTCTCTTGCATAGACTGAAATGAATGAAAACACAGGTTAACGATCTTAAACAACAACAACAAAAAAACCTGTTGCAGTACAGAATCACCTGCTGTCAATTCCCTGGCTTTCACCCACAGAGCTCAAACTGAGAAATCATGAGATACTGCCAAAATGGAATTTTCAGGGTGAATCCAGCATGAGCACAGGTGCCTTTACTCTTGAAAGTACTCATATTTATTCCACTACTTGGCCTTTAAATCTGCAGATATGTCTTTTCAGGTCATCTGGCAAAATTCAGAAAGAGGAATATTCAAGCCAGCTTATCTGAATAGTAACAATGAATAGAGACTACATAAACTCCTGGTGCTTTCAAACAGAGAGATCTCTTCAGCAGTGACTTGCCACCTGTAAGATTTATCAGTACTGATGAGAAGGCAGGGAGTAATGAGAGACAAGGCAGGTCCAACACTGCATGAACTTTTTAAAGGTCTGGCTGGTGTCATGGTGGAATTATTTTGATCTTCTGTATACCTACCTCACAGGAGGTGCTGCAGCAAAATTTCCCTGCACATTCAGTTTGACACCACACAAGCAGTGGGGACTCTGTCACACACTTTGCAAAACTGGAAAACAATGGTGCTAACATTTACAGACTTAACGTGGACTAAAAAACCCCCAGCACTTTATTTTCACTTCAGCAGTAGGAATGAGCAGGCAGAACTCAGATATAATTACTTTTTTTTAAAACCATTTTCGTACAATTGACCTGCTGCTCTTTTAACCCACAGTGTGCCCCTCGAAAGGAAGTGCTGAAGTAACATGTATCCTAAAGATAAGCTCTTTGAGAGAGCACGGCCACACACACCAGTGGGAGGAAGGAGGCAAAGGAAACACCCTGGGCCAGGAGAGGGCAGGAAATAACTGCTTCAGGCATTTCCTTTGCGTGCTTGCAGATGAGCAGAACCTGCAGTGATGCTGAATTGTTGCCTTTAGGTTTTTATAAACATTATCTACTGAGAAAAATCGCCATTACTAGGTTGGACTGAAGGGCCTTCAAGCTCCATCTGTGGTGTACAGATATAATACTTAAGAAGCATGTAGTGAGCAGGGCAATGCAATGCCAAAAACACCCTCCCAGCTTCATTAATGACTGTAAAAATTGGAAGATATTTGGAAGATCAAGTTCAGAGACACCCAAGTGCCTAAGCTATGACAGATGCATTAGGACTACCACTTATATGTTTCATGTTCATGTCAACAACAGACAAAAACGATTTGATTGTGCAGCCTTCTGGAAGGGGGGAGGTGGTAGGGGAGACAGGGTGAGAAATATTCATCTTTCCCAGTGTATTTTCAGAACTACGTGTGCAGCTAAACTTACATGACTCTGCAAATGAAGCAAAAAACAATTTTTAGAATATTCCATGCAATGTGCACATGTTCAGCTCAGTAACTGCTCCGTGTAATGGCAACTACTAGAAGTAGAAATCAGTGTTTATATTTAAAAGATACATCTAAGATCTACCATTCTCTGGTTACCCTCATCTTAAAGCTCAGAAAAAGAACAACCTGACTGAACCTATAGTGCTAAGTTTTCCATGTTCCACATGGTGCTGTGAATTCCTTATGCTTCACCCTTAATTCTTCCATATGCTTTCCAAAGTTACAATTTGGTGGCAATATTCCCAGCCTGGCACAGCTGGGGTTTATTGTGACTGACAAGATTGACAAGGGTACTTTGGGTAACATAGGCATTGTACAATCTGACTTCTACTCTCTTTTTTTGTACCAAAACTGTTCGTTTTGTGATATCCAAATTAATAATGTAAATATGAATTTCTCTTTAAAACACCACTGTCACCTACTGTCATGTTTCTCTTTCTAAAGGTGCACTATATATGCAGCACAGCATCTTGCCAAGGCCAACAAAAACTTTAATTCCTCTCACTCAGAATAACAAATCAATGAAGTAATACCATACAAGGAAGATCAAAATAATTTCACCATGATTACGAGCAAATAGAAACTAATACTGCTTTATACAACTGCTGTTGGAAACACAATTTGTTTTCAGCTTGCAAGTCAAAACCAATGAACTGAAATACATTCCCAAGCATAAATTTACAATGTGGCAGAAGACATGGAATAAAATGAGATCATCTTAGCAGAAGATAAACTGCATCTCTGTGCTGATAAGGGATTTCCACTTCCAATGAGTTAATTTTCAGTGCTTCTCAGGTCACAAGTATGGAAGGCCAGAGAGATCAAGGATACAATGAAGCTCCTATAGTCTACAAGTAATTTGAGGGCTGACATCACTTTCAAATCTTATTTTCAGTCCTCATATAAAACACCTCAAGAGGAAAAGAAAGAGGAAGTCCTGGAGAACAGAACAGTACCCTGTTCACAGACAGTCACAACTACTCAGCTTTTCCCAGTCCAGCTCCCTAAAGTCATGTCAGGCTAAGCACACAAAACACTAAAGATCACTAGTCCCAAGATAAAGGTGATGGTGAGAAAAAGACGAGAAAGTTTAGGAAACATGGGAAGATTCAGGTTGGTAACGTATCTAGCAAGCTGTGTCTATCTCTGATAAGCACAACATATATATGGAGCACATACGCAAATAATCTTAACTACAAAAAGGCACAGAGAACCTCAAAAAAGTTATTAAGTTCAAGCTGAACTTCTTTTTAATTATATAACACCTGAAACAACAGTTGCCTTTATTACAATTTTTGCACATACCAGTCTGCAGTACGCAAACATCTCAGTTTGATAAAATCAGTCTTCTTCAAACCTTGAGAAGCTAAATAAGTCAATTTCCTTTTCAGTTAACATACATACCTCATGTTGCAACTTAAATTCTCCTACTACTTCTCTACTGATATATTTCACACACTGCAATCTAACAAAACAAATGCTGTTGACAGGAATCAGGCCTCCTATTTACCATGACAGGGAAAGGAAGCAATTCAACAGTGGGAGACAACTTTTAAAAGAAAAATGACATTCTAGAAGAGGAATGTGGAAACTAGAGTTTGGCTTCTATATTTGCTGAAAACAATGTTCGGGTTTGTTTAAATTATTAGCTTTTTCTATGACAAGAAATACCTTCCTTTCTAAAAGCTATATAATGTTTCTTTTTCTCCACAACAAACAGCAGTCACTGAGTAACTTTCAACACACTTTTAATCAGATCTATAGAGCTGCAGCTGACTCCTAGCTGACAACCTCTGCTGTCTAGAAAAATCTCTGGCTGCAAGCTGGCTGCCCAACATCCAGCAGGACAGTTAAGGTATCTAAGTGTCAGAAACCAATTGAACAGGATGAAGTGAGATAATTTAGAAAGGCACCTGTCTCTTCTAACAAACTGAACATTGAAGCCCCTAAGCAACATTGCTTTTGTACTTTGGATGATCCGCTAGACCAGCAAGTTAAGGATGCAACATAGCGACAGTTTCTCACTTTTTGATGAGTACCAGTGAAGTGCTAAACCACAGAGATGTAACAACTACACCATGAGCCTGCAAGAGAACATGGGTTGACTACAATCCACCCATAAGATTAGGTTTTTGGCATTTCTCCCTTTAACTCCTATTCAGAAAGATAAAATAATAAAATTAAACTCTAGCTGTGTCATTCTTGTGAACTAAAAATGCACACAGTAAACAACAGACTATAAACTCTTCCTTACCTGCATGTCCAAAATCAGTCCAGTTATCTGATTTTGTTGATTGTCTATTATCTGGAATAGAAAATCGAGCAATTTAGAAGACTTAAATCTCTTCAGATCGTTGTCTAAAAATCAGCCTACAGGTGTGTAGACACAGATTTTAAATAGCATCTTTAAAAAAAAAAACAAATGACAAGACAGTTCAACTCTGACAGAACACAAAATAATGCAAAATCAATATTTTGAACAGAGACAGGCAGGTCTTGAAAAGTCATCTGAATTAGCAACAAATACGCAATTCTTTAGTGGGATATTTATTTCTAAATTAAAGAAAAAGAAAAAAAAGAAGCACAAGATGTAAGGTAAAGATGCCACCAGCAGATTATCTGCAGACTAACCTTACTGGCTTTCTCATTCTTCTCCTTAAGACTCTCATTCTCACTCTGAAGCTGTTTTGTGTCCAACATAGGAAGCCGAATACCATCTTCCAGGCATTTTTCTACTTTCTGTTGTAAACTGCCATTCAACACGAAAAAGATTAAGTGAGTTAATAGAAACCAGAGGGTTGTGTGTTCTAGGAAAAAAAATTAGAAACCTGCACCATCTTCCCAACCAGAACTGTAAAACTGTACCTAGCAGAATCCAGCCTTATGTGATTCATGCATCAACAGTGCATGAATGATGCAAAAATTCTAAACTATTCAAGTTGCAATGGCACTGACAAGGCAGATTCATGCACATAAATGCAGGTTTTATGTGCCATATTCTGTGCTGAGTGTCCCAACAGGCACAGCTCCAGCAGTACTGTGTAGGAAGAGAGGGCAAAGGAGCAAAGCAAAGCTCTGCAGTGCTCACAGTTGCTCTGTGCCACTGGGGGAAGGGAAGCACAGGTCAGAGGCATCTATGAACCTTCACAGCTTTGGGAGCATTAAAATCAGACTGTCTCACTGGGGCACATACAACTCAAAGGGGAGTCCAGAATCAAATGCTGTGCACAGTGCTGGTGCCCCATCCATCACACCCTCTGTGACTCGTAATGGGAAGCCCAAGGCCATTCCTGCCAGGAATGCTCCCACACAAGGGCATGGCCTTCAGACCCTCCATTGCTCAACCCAACCCATACGTGTAGCTACAGCCTCCATCTGCTCACCTTCTCTCAGAAAGGAAATACACTTTATTAGTGCTAATCTAGCTGTCTAATTTAGAAACCAGAGGTCACCCCAACTATTTGTAGGCTTTCAGAAAAGACAGAATGATCCCCCTTCTAGATTAGGAGAGCACAAAGGCCTTCCATTGGTAAGATGGAAACAATGTGTCAACAATTTGGCTGGCAAGGTGTCCCAGCCAGCTCCCCTTTCATCATGGAAACCTTTCAGGCTCCTGTGGCATGCACCTTTACCCAAGGGAGGGATAACAAACTGCAGGAACATCCACAGATACTTAAAAGTGATTCTCCCCTGCTTCCCTCGTCCTTTTAATAAAACAAAAATTGTTTAAGTAGGTCCCCTAAAATAGAACATCGTAATAACAAAGTCTCCATGTCTTACCTGGATATTCTTGGATATCTGTCCCATTTGTTTTTTCATACTTAGGCAAGCTCAATGACAACATACTAGCTACAGCTAAATTTTCTTGTAAATACCTGCACCCTCAATAAAAAGGTAAGAAATGACTGGAATTTCTTGAAATCTTTGACCCTTCCCTGATATATCCATCAGCCAATATCCAGAAATAGCCCTAGCTTCTATACAATGCCCCTTTACCACACAGCTTTGCTGCATCCTCTCTCTGGCAACAGGCTATGATGCCATTGCTGGAGCGTCCCACACCCTTCAAGACAGATAGCAAAGAACACTCTTCTCTCTGGTATTAATTACAACTTGCCACAAAGCAAGTTGTAAAACCCTTACCATAAAAAGTCATTAGCATTGTAATAGATTAAGACTGCAATAGCATTAGGTCTTGACATCAGGTGGGGAAGCACACCCACGGCAGAGCACGGCCTGAGCAGCTGCTCATACCTCTGCACTGTTGTGACCAGCTCTTTTTCTTTTTTCTTCTGAGATGCCAGCTGTAATTCTCTCTCTCTGCACTGTGATCGGGCCTCTCCGAGCTTCTTTTCCAACTCAGCCATGGTTTCTTGAAGTTGCTTGTTCTTCTCTTCTAGAATTTGCAGCTAACAGAAGGTTACATTAGTCAGAGACAGTGTCACACCAGCAGAAGGCCTTGTGTCAGACCACAGCCTTGCAGTGATCTGCTGCATAGTTTCACACCAGTGTCACTTATCTGACTGTGAGAAAATCCTAATATCTACAGTGCTTTCTAAAAGACTGAAATATTTCTCTTCACAAACATAAGTGTGAAAAAAAGAGATTTTGAAACAGTAAAAGATTTGGGAACAGATATTAGGGAGCTTACTTTTAAATGCAAAATAAACCCCCCTTTACCATACCTGTTTAGTCTGCCCTTCTATATCATCCAGAGTAGGAAGGTCAGCCAGGTATTTTTCTAACGTTTCAATTCGTCTTTGCTTTTCTTTGTTTTGCTCAGACTCTTTCTGGCATTTCTTTTTCAGGCTGTTAATATATCGGTCTCTAGTTTTAAGCTAGAAGAAAGAAAGAAAGAGTACATGTTTTATGATAACAGTAAAAATAAGCCTGATTTGGAAGCAGAGGCTGTTAACTCTCCAAGAATTGTACTCTCAGCTGCATGAAAGCATTGGCTAAGAGCAGGAAACAAAACCAAAAGTTATTACTCCCAACAGCTTCAAGTTACAGGCCCACATGTGTCCTCAAACCACAGCTGCTTCACCTCTGCCCAGAACAATCCACATACCTTATGAAAACACAAAGTTTAATAGAATATTGTTAATTCTTTCACCCACTGAGGTGTTCATACATAACAAATAATCAGGATATATTTTAGTTCCTCTAGACTAGGAAAACAAAAACAAGAGGACCAAGAACTTAAACTACCAAAAATGGAAGCCAAAACCCTGATTTTGATGCAGTCTGACAATCACATCACAAGATATCAGATCAGAATAGCTGCTTTCTTAAACACCTTTTCTGTAGGCACCTTAATTTTCCATGAGCCTGGAAAAGACTTTTTGCATTATGCTATATTTGTTTGTATTTCTGGTACTACTTATGCTTTATTACCTAGATCAAAAAAGTGGAAAGAAAGGCAGGAAAAAGGAGTATTTTTCACTGTCCCTCCCTGCCCTCTCTCTCCTTGAGAGCTTTTTGTTCAGAGTGGATGGGTGTTAAGGGGCAAATCAGGACTGTGCAGTGAAGCAGGGTCCAACCTACAGACCATGCTGCCAACACAAGCACTGCTGCACAGGTCCTTACCCCTGCTTGCCAGTTCCTACACAGGGAGAAATCCAGGCAGGAAAACTCACAAAGGAGGAAGAAGCAGTATGCAATTTCTGCTCTTCCTGCCTCAGTGAAAAGCATACTGAGGGTTCACAGGAAATGGTAAGGCAGAATTTAGAGATGAGTTATGCATTCTTCTTTGTCTTCCCACCAGACACTTCACTGTATCACACTGCTTGTATCCCTTGAACCTGATTTAATATAAATTAAGCCCAGTAATTAAAGAAGATGAGGTTACAATGACAATGTATCCCTAAAACATTAATTAGGAACCCCTTGGACAATGGCACATTCCTGCTTGCAATAAAGGAAGGCTGTGAGCACATTCAAAGCTACCCCTAGGAATTCCAAAGAAACCCTGTCTCCAAACAGTTCCAAGAACACAGATATCTTTGTCTCATTCTCAAGTCCACTCTGAACATTCTAAGAAAGCTACAAGAGAATCACTCCTGCTAAATAGGCACATACAGGCTGGTAAGTGCATCTCAAAGCTTGAGGGCCACATTCACAAACCACACTAAAAATAAGGATTTAATTTTCACAATCTATGCTTTTAAATTATATTTTATTTACATAATAAACACTACAAGCTACAATACTGAACAGCTTTTTTTTTTTTTCCCAAAGCTTAACTAATTCCTTATTGAAACTGTTACCATGATTAACATTTCACCTAGTATCACTTTCTAGGATATATTCTCTGCAAGTCGAGATTTATCCATTACTAATGCCTGAAATCATTAATCTTTTTTCTATCATGGATAGTTTAGTGATGTTTTGAAAATAACTCGAACACCCATATACTGAGTTGTTTTCTAGCAAATATATGCCACTGCAACAGTGACAAAACGAAACGTGGATCAGGAAAGACACTTACTTTCTCCTCCATCTTCTTTTTCTCCTCACTGGATTTGTTTGAAAGCTGTTTCACGATTTCACTGAGTTGCAGTTCCTTGCTCTCAGCTGCTGCAATTTTTCGCTCAAGCTCCTCGAGGTGGGATGCTGATCTTTCTGAAATGTGAGGTTGCAGTGGTGTGCTCTCATACTGTGGTTGCTTATGAAAAGAAATAAAATAATCACACAAATGAACACACACACTACTGTACACTTGAACTGCAGAGCAGAAAAGAGTCCTGCATTTTTTTTTTTAGCCGTCAGGAAGGGTGGGGTTTGATTTTTCAAACATTGAAAGATACGGCAACAGCATGAGTTTTGGGAATCTGAAGCAAAAAGACAAAGAGGTTGGACACTTTTACACTCATAATAAATGCACAAGAACATTGTGTGGCTACTTTCCCCCTAAGATTTATGGAAGATATGTGATTCCAAAATAAATCCCTACAAACGCAGATTAAAAGCACTTTCAAAACAATCACTACCACTGCTTTATCATACCATCTCCTGAGAAGAAAAACACTTTAAAATTGCTATGAATATGCTGAAGTAAGAGACACTTAATCTCAAGGTTCTCCTAAAGCCGAACATCAATACTAGTCAAGGCTTAGAGCAATCACTCAGGAACAAGCCTGAGACTAGAGCTACAGTCAGAAGGCAGGACTCCTGCCTTTTGTTCTGTATAGCAAAACTTCCATCTCCACTGCCCAGAGCCAGAAGAGCATGAAATGGAAGTTGGCTGCATGTGGGATGAAAAAGGAGATGCACCCCATTAGGCATTCAATTTCAAAATTCTTTAAATAACAGAAATTGGTTATCTTTCAAAATACTGTCTGTATAATTTCTTTAACTAGCGACATTCCTTCAGCAAAGTATTAAAAGATTAAAACCTTCATTAAGCTAGATTTGCTTCTATAAATTTGTCTTATAGAAGGCAAGCAGAAAATCAAATACAAATCAAGCAGAAACCCAAATACATTATAAACTTTCAATCTCCTTTAAATTATGAAAGAGGAATGCACACCTGCTGCTTTATTTGAAGCATAACATACTATGATATGTGCACTAAAATTTCAGTTTCTGCAATATTGTTTCCTTTGTTTGTCTGGGTTTTTTGTTTGCATCTTCTCTCCTACGCCCCCCACCCCACCGCCCCCCCCCCCAAAAAAAAATCTTAACCTACAAATTAGGTTAAGATCAAATTAAGCTAAACCCTTACGTTCTGAAGTATTTTGTAAAAGAAAATCTGGAAGCAACAAAAGCCTAGACATTCCTAGGTGTCTCAAAAAGTCTTTGTATACCTAAGTTCAACTGAGGCTCCACTTGAATTTCTCTGCTGTCATACAAATCACAGTCTCAGCTTATGTACAGCTGTGTTATTCCAAGTACACAAATAACGTCATGCTGAAGCACCCTAGCTGAGATCTTACTGCAGTGCTTGTGACAGAAAAAGGTAACATAATAAAAGAGGGATAGAAAAGCTATTTCCCTGCATATCTGCCTTTAACAATCCCTTGCTGCAATGTCTTTTAGATATACCAAGGCCTGGAGATGGAATTTCTGCACTATAAGCAGCCACAGTCTTCACACTCATCTGCATTTCTTGGTGAACCTTTGCTACCTCATCCTTACGCTACTTGATACTTGTGCTAGGCAGATGAAACTTAGGACAAGTATACTCAAAACACCACCAGACATTCCCTTTCAGACTAAGTGCTCCCTAGAAGCACTAGACCATATCCTTTTCAAGTTCTTGTCAAAAGGAATTCCACCAGTCTGTTTGCCTTCTCCCATCTCCTCCATCCATAAAATCTAACCATCTAACCAGGAGAGCAGTACCTCCTCCTCTTCAGAAAACCTCTCATGAGTTATTTTCAGATACTCTCCTAGCAAACTATTTTTTCTCCTACTATCTCCCTGTAGGACTACCATACATGGATGCTGTTAAAACTCTTATAAGAGTCACAATCCTTCACTGCTATTTTATTTTATCAGACTTGATCTTATCAGTCTTCAAGTATGAACAAGACTTGAACAAAACTTAGATTTCTGCAAAGATAAAGTAAACTACAACACTTAGAAGGTCTTCTCTACACAATTTGCAGCTATGCAATTACACAGCCATCAAGAGTCACAAAAGCTCTACGCTCTGGCCTGCAGAAAATTGTGAAGATGCTTTTAGGTGCCAGGTGCTGGGCAGTGGAAAGCTTTGCTGAAAGAAAAGCATTTCATCCTACCTGTAAGTTACTCAGGTATGGTTCTTCGCAGTTCACAAGATGGCTCAGTCTTGCATGTTGAGCTCGTATTTCATTCTCCCTTATCTTCTGATGTAAACTGTTAATTTGCTGATTCTGCCTGTAATACACAAATTTAAATTGGGGGGAAAAAATTAATGGAACAGAGATTAGAAAAACAGAGATCTTAAGACTTATACTGAAGAATACACTAACAATGGTATTCAACTATCCAGGATCTACATTAGCCGTGGGTTTTTTCTCACTGCAGCCAGACTGCAACTGTAGAAGTGCAATTTGGAAACTCTTATCAATTTTGTGTGGGTTGAGGGAGGCTTCTGTTGCCATCTGCTGCCACAGTTAGAAGTATAAGCAGGGAAAAGCATACAGAAAGCAGAACAAAACCAAACAAAAATGGCACCTTCGTTTCACTTGGAATTCTGCTTGGCCCCTCTCTTTACTAAAGCTGACTTCTGATAAAAGCTGAGAAGACTTACAAATCAGGAGGAATAGAAAGAACTTAAGAAAAGGTCATTACATAAGATAATCAGCACAGCTTCCCTACAATGTCTTGCTTTTTGCTTTGCTTAAGACTTTCTCAATCAACTGCTTTACATCAGAATGTACCTTCCCCTAGGGTAAAATACTGCACTGTGTTTTACCACAAGTACCACACACCAACTGCTTGGCCAGTGTACAGCAGGAGCAGCATCAGCACTGTATCACTATTTAATTATAACACAAATTGTATCACTGCTTAAATCCTGACTGTATTTGAACTAGGCGGGACTGCAGGGCAAACACCTGCCAGGTCTCTGCCCCAGCACAAACCACAGCCCCACGAGATGTGCAGTAACTCTCCATGGAGCAATAGGCACCTCAAAACCTGACCCAGAGTGGAGCTGTCAGCACCCACCAGAAACACACAGAGACCTTTTCAGACCAATTTTGTGCACTCTGTAATTTTCCTTTTATTTTATTCTAGGATATATTTGCAAGCAAGCAAGCAATTTTTTTTTTCACAGTTTCACCTAAGCATGGAGAGTGACTGGCTTTTCTGAAAACAATGATGCTGAACCCAGGTGACTAAACCCAGTATTAAGAGGAGATAAATGGCAAATACAGGTTAACTTCAAGGGAAAAGACCTTTCCTGTGCACACACTGGAAAAGCAAATCCTGCAAAGCATATAGAAAAATATCAAACTCTGTTGCTTTTTAAAAATTTGGAAGGGTTGTGTTTAGGAAGAACATCTTGGAAACATTAGAATGTGTTCAAAAAATATGCATTATATAAGCTATAAACTAATACCAAATATGTATTAGTTGGAAGGATGCCAACTGCAAATTTTACTAGGATGCCAAAACCCAGCTGAAGGGGCCATTCTACCTACTCACATTCTTCTAGCTAGTCGTCTGCCTACTGCACCCCTATTATTTGGTTTACAAAAGCTAGAACATATTCTAAAAATATTTAATATAGTAGAAGTTATTTATCAGCCAAATGTGTTAAAGAAAACATAATGAGAACATTTTTTTCTGTTTCCCTATTTTTATATCTATAAAGACCAGCAATGGATGGAAAACCAGTATATGTAAGTTGCCATTTATTGGTACCTTAGAACAATTTATTGAACATGAATGCATAAAGAGAACGTATTTATGTGACTCTGTAGAAAATCTTAAAATATTTTGTATCAGCACAGGTGATTTTGAGGCTTCCCTATTCCCTCTACTATCTAGACTGAACAAGCTTGTACAAATACAAAAGGAGTATGTGACATCAGAAGGCTGTGCACAATTCTGGTTGTCATCTGTAAGATGGCACTACAAACAAAAAGCTTCCAACTTATTTTGGAAGATTAGGTAAAGGAATATGCTCTTAACTTGTAAGAGACCTTATAAAAGCCCAAAATTTGTACAATTATACGAGAAAATATGAAGTCTCAATGACTTCTGTGCATGTCTGGTCACAGAGAACAAAATTATTTAGTATGAATTATTCCAACTTATGAACTGAAGATATTTTTTATTTTTTTATCAACTTATTACTTCCTAGACAGATCTATTAAAAATTCATTGTTTTAAAATTATTTATCCATTCGTCACATACCCCTTGAAAGCACTACAGGATTTTCTGTTTATGGCTGATTGTAATTTAGCGGTGCCTCCCCTCCCAGGCAGGATTTCAAGAGTCTGAACACTACAGTCTGGAGAATATGTTTTAAAATATTTTTGAACTACCAGTGTAGTTTGAACTACATTATTATATTTCTTTTCATAATCCTTTCCCTACCCTACCAAATCTCCATTGCAAAAAAGGTGAGACAAGTTAATCCAAGATGAGACAGAACACAGAGTTTAACTAGCTTGCTTCTTTTCACTCTGCAAAGCACGAAACTCTCCATTATATAACCTTGCCAACAAAACACACTGTAGAAATGTTTTAGGGCTGTGTAGACCCCACAACCTCTTCACATAACAGCTTCTATGAAAACAACATTAACCTCATGGCACCCTGAAACAAACACTTTGCTGCATAACCAGAGAGTCTGGTTTATTCAAAAGGAATTTAGAAATTTCAGTTGCTCTCAAAAACACAGGCTGCCTATTACAGTGGGAACACTGCCCTCAGAAGCCTTCCTATTAGCAATCTATCAGCCCAGCACTTCCAAAAAGCAAAAACAAATACAATCAGCCTTTAGCATTTAAGTGCCTCCAAGTTTCTGTCAAGCTCCTCAACCTTTAGTGCTTCTAGAAGCAATCTGAGTACAAGTGGGCACAGCTCTGGGCATGGGGGAATCTGACAGGAATGCAGCCTTCAGTGCACAGAAACCAGACCTCACTTTACACATCTGGGTTCAGTGAAAATGCTGTACCTAGGCACGTGGAAACTGCTTTCCTTCACAACGTCCTTATTTTTTTTTCCCCATAAGTGAGCGTTACAACTTTATGCTGACAGCGAAGGAAGAGTTACAGGTGTACTATGTGAGTGTCATGGCACTTTTCACATGGTTTCATTCAGCCTCTTTGTCCAAATGCAAAAATCACTATTTTACTTCAAGTGTCCATCTTGACACATCCCCTCCCCTTACACTGAGACTAAAGTAGAAGAGAACTGGAGGCAGTACCCTGATCCGAAGTCATCAACCAACAAAAGGAACTCGGAGCTGAGAATTTTGTTTAAATAAAATAAATAAAAGTTTAAATATTAAAATAAATCAGAAAAGACAGAAATAAAAACCATCCTTTTGGAAAGGACATTTTAGTTTTCCGTATGTAAACTGATCTTCCAGAAGGAAAAGGTATTAAAAGATGCATAAACTATAAATATTCTACCCCATCAATTACTGCGAACATGAGACTAATGACCTTGTTTTCACAAACACTTCTGACACAAATCTTTCCAGCTGTCCCTCAAGGTGTAATATTATTTCCAGAAACTGGGGTTGGCACTGCAGAAACAGACAAAAAGAGAATCTAAACTTCTCTCATGGTAGGAAAAGCCCACCAGGTACAGTTACCCACAGAAGAGTTGTGCACTGAAGACATCTTGTCTTTTTCTTCAGGTATAATGGTTTAAAGGGATATTTTTTTCCTTCAGAAAGTGCTTGTTTGCTATATTTTAATCATCCTTTTTTTTTTAACTTCACTGATATACTGGACTATGCCTTTTCAACCCCTTTTGAACCATAAATAACCTGAGATCAAATCCTCCCCATACTGCTCTCAGGTGCAATCTTTCAGAGGGAACTTCGCAGAAGCGATGGGTTATCCAACAACATACAAGACTCAAGTGGTGGTTGTGTGCTGCTCTATGGTCTCCTGAACCAGCTTTTATGTCCCAGTTTCCACATGTTAGATATTCTAGTTAGATTATTCACAGAAAGCCCTATCATTTCCACAAAGTAATGGCTTTGGCTTATTTCCAGGTCTTAATAAACATGCGTTTTGCTCCTTTTTTTTTCATTACCTTCAACATTCTTTATTTTTGTAAATGAAACTTCAAGGCTTCAGTCATGCTTCACTACTTCAGACCAATGATATTTTGTTAGGAAGGAAAAATTTAAAACCTGTCTTGGCAGATTGTACCATTCTCTCACCTTTCCTAGAATTACCAATTTCCCAGAATTGCCACCCCTTCATGAAATCCTAACACTAGAGATTAGGCTAGCAAAGATCCTGATTCTGTGTAATTATTTCCTTGGCATTTGAGGAGGGTAGTACTCCTTATCTGTCTTTCTGCCTGCCACAAACACTTCCATTCATAATTCCACCATCCTGTGACTCTACTTAAAAGCTGTCTAGAATTCAGAGGAAAATTTCTAATGCTACTTGACCCTAACTAAATCTATTGAAACTAGAAAAAAGAAAGTTAGAACCATAACCATGACTTACCAATGGAAAGAGGAAGGCCTTTATTTTGATTCAATTGCAGTTCTGTCCTTTAGCTCAAACAATCCCCTTTGAAAATTCAAGTCAGCACAGAGGACGTGGGGTAGCAGAGCAGTCAACTCAATGTGCGCAAGCCTGGACTGTCTTCAGAGACCAGCATTAACAAACTACTTAATTTAAAACTGATTCTCCTTAAGTCTCAAAAATATTTGTATGACATAACTGACATTCATATAGTTTTTCTCACATTCATGCAGGACAAGTGTGGACACATGCTTATACAGACACTCACATATGCACTTGTCTGGAAATAAATCATCTTTCTTGAATCTGGGACTAGTTCACCCGTTCTCCATAAGTCCATCTTAGAAACCCACATCTGCCAGAGAAGCACTTTGACCCCCCAACTTCTAAGCTATTCTTCTTAACTTTAATTTTTAAATTAGTGTACATCTAAGTCCTACACTCTAAGTCAAGGTAAGATCAGTATCTTCAAACAATTCAGGGACTTTAGCACAGAGCTTCCTCCACCACAGAGGGGACAGTAGTAACTTCCTAAGAAAACAAATAACAAGTGATGCTTACCTTCAAAAGTCACAAGTTAAGAAGAATTTTCTGCTTTAGGCGAAAATGTCTGAGCAGACTTCTTCAGAATCAGGATACAAAGTAAAATACAACATGGATCTATATTACAGATATGATTTATTCCATACTGCAGCTGAAGGTACACTGCTTTGTTTTGTTGCTTAAGAAGTTGGATACAAATTTTTATATCCCTTTGTTTTAGAGGCACGATCTCTTGGGACCAGAAGTCCAACGTGCAGAGTACTGATAGGGAAAGAGATCCTTAGCACACAAAGTCCTAAAAACAATGTGAATACATTTTCCAGAATTTGGAAGATAATGCCAAAGAACGCAAACATCAGCAAAGTTTATGAGAAAAGACCTCCAATTTCCTATGCAATAAAGTCTCCTTTTTTTGTGAAATTGTTCTAAGTGAACCTTTCTTCCAGTCAAAGCAGAACTTATCTTGAAGGAAATAGGGTAGCAGTACCTTGGGGAGTTGAGACATGATTTCTGCTCTGTATGGATTGGTTTTTCATGCTATTTTTGAATGACTTTTCTGAAATGCATAAAGTTTGAAATGCTTGCCTGACACACTAGCCTGAGGTGAGCTAGTGCTAAAGCAAGGCAGGCAAGAGCACAGCTAGTAACTTTCTCAAAAGCCTTGTGCTACTTAATCAAGGGAGTGAGGCATGAGAGGGAAACAGACACATCACTTTCGAGAGTGGGCTGCACTCTCCCTCCCATGGTGGGAGCTCTTCACCTTCCACAGTCTCCTGCCAGGACAAACACAGAGCAACTCTTGCACCTCCCCTGCAGTTCTCTGCCAAATACTAGAACTTCCTACAAATATTTAAATCTACAGAATACAAAATAGTTTAGCACCAGTTCCACAGAGAAGTATCTGGGATGGCAACTGACCAAAACTCCCCAGTGTTGTACTGCAAAAAGCAAACACCACTCAACCACAGCTGATGAAAGACAAGCACTCAGCCTGAGGGAGGCCAGTTTGGACACTTCATAGAAGATGCGCTCATCAGCTGGAGAGATCTCAAAAAAATAACAAAAACTACTTGATGACTAAAAAACATTACCCAGGAGGAAAGATTAAGTTATATCAGGAAAAATTTTCTAACATTTGAGCTAATTAATCACCAAACTGCCCAACCCAGAAAAGCTACAGAACATCTGGTACTCCACATACCAATAGTGTAACTATCTAGTGACAGCACTACTGCTTGCCTTTCCCAGGGCCTGGCAGCCGGGTTAAATAGGTGATTTCTAGCCCAACAACCTCTATTTATTGCCAAGATATAGGTTATTAGATGAAAACTAATTTCACCAGTGTAACTAGCATTCACATCTGAAAAAGTGACCTTTTCAAACAGCTAAAGTGATTACTCTGTAACAAAACCTTCCTGAACATTTACCAGCTCAAGACATACAGAAGCCTCATCCACAAGTTACCTGGGTGATTTGTGATATTGGAAAAAGATAATGGCATCTTTTAAACACTTTTATTGGAAGCAAAGTGTACTTTATACAGCAAAGCACTCTGAGGAGGTTCCTTGCAGCCCCACTCCCTGCACAGGACTCCCTCTTATACAAGCATGCACTCAACACGAGTGGTATGAAGCTTCAGGTTCCTTAAAAATGGCATCAAATTATCACTAAGGATATGCTAATGCTGTAGATCTTAACAAGCAAATAAAAATTAAATGAATCACAGCTTTATACTAGCATTAAAATGAGCACTATCAGAGCACATACAGCTTCATGTCATCTACTGAAGTCAGGACAATTTGGTACGAGGCGAAGAAAATCTACTTCTCTTGTCACAGTGAAAACTTCTAATCCTAATTCAGAATTGGATTCAAAAGTTAATGACTTAGCAAGTATTTTAAGAATGTATATGTTGTTACAGTCTGAGGGATAACAGTTATTCACTAAAATTGCACTTCCAAATCTGCCTGTCCTGTTCAAATGCTCTTATGCTGTCTGCAAGAGAACACTGCATGCACAAGTGTTATTCTCAGCAGCTTGTGTCATATGCCCAGATATTTGGCATTTATTCATGGAGCTACTACATGCATCCCCTGCCACACAAACTCTGCCAGGACCACACTAGAGATATCCACAATGCCAGGTCAGCCTCAAAAGACATTCAGCATTGCACCAAACCCTGCAATTTCAGTGGTGTTAATGTACTGAACAGAGGAGCAATGTGAAGAATTAAAATGCGATGCTGTGATTTTCTAAACCAATGCAAACACTGCTGGCTCCCTCTGGTGCTAAATCTAATGCAGTGTTACACACTAAGCTGCCAGAGTAATAAGGCAATGATATAATCCAATTATTTTGTTCAGCAGGTGACAGACATTACAGTAATAAGTGTTGCAGCAGGAAATTTCCTCTTACAAAATCCTTAAGTCCTCATTCATGGCCTGTGTAACAGTTCTTATGTGGAAAAATCATGAGACACACCTTAAAGAAGTGCCACTGTGTTCTGGTACACACACACAGAGCAGGCTTGCTTTCCTGCACCATGTTTTCACTTCTGAAAGTAGAGTCTTCCCCTCATTTTCTTAAGAGTAGACTTAAAAAGCATTTCTGGTTTCTACTTATTAACTTAGCAGTGACCCCTAGAGCAGTTTTAAAAAGCAAACCAAAACCACTTTTAAACCCATTTATTTATGCTGTGTACTACTCAAATTAATGCTAAATAGACTACACAAAATACATCAACTTAGTTTATCTATTACTAAACCTGTTCAACACAGCATACAGATTGAAAATCAAGGTACTTGTTCTATTCTCAGGCTCAAGTGGCTCTTTGGGATTTTAAAAACTTAAAAATGTTTGCATTTCTAGTGACACACCAAAGTATCCAAATATTATGATTCAAACTGTTAAGCATTACTTCTTGAATTGTTTTTTAAGTATTAGAAACTTACTTGCTACTATTCCTATCTGGTAGATTTCCAATGCAAAAGAAGGAAATTTAATAATCTAATCTAGAAAAGCCAATTTTTTTTTTCCTTTTTATTTTTGTGTGGAAAGAAGGAAAGCAGGCAGCATGTTTCACTTTGCTTCTGCTCTTTCTCCCTTTTTTAACAAGACCAAGGTACAACAGCCTAAAGATACTACTCTGTACAGAGCATCCACTTCCTACATATCAACAGATTTAATAAGCACTGCTATGAAGAACAAGGTGCGTGATGTTAATCTCCTCCACTTCCTCAATAAGTGGGACACCAGTACAATTCCCAACAAAAGAGTGTTTAACCTTAAAAAAAAAAGGGTTAATGACCCTGTGGATGAACGGGAGGCTGGTGACAAGGGCAGGAGGGAGGCATTGCTAGTGTGCCTCTTTCCATCCAGCTGTTCCTCACACTTGCCAGCAGCACACAGCTGGGTCTGGGGCACCGTGCCAGCTGCTGTCCCGCTCCTCTGGCTAGCAGGCAGCAGGAGGTTCACAGAGCTCTCCTGAGCTACTGTCCTCTCAACTACTAGATTGTGAATTCAGCATACAACTTAAGGAAACTGCATCTTTTATAACTCTGTGAAAACCACATGTACAAAGAGCCCTCTCAGCAAACACCTCCTACCTAACCTCATTCAACAAATTACTTTCTTCTCCATTTGTCCAAAACAAATTTTATTCTGCAGTTTAGCTACCACCATGTTGAATTAACTACACTTTAGCAAACTTTATGTTTTTTTATTTTAGGTTGCTACTCCCAAAGAAATTCAGACTCTGAAAAGAAGTTTAAATTAAGCTCAGGAAGACCAAGAGCTAGAATACTTAGGTTTACTCCCAAATACCATTCTAAACTCAGCGCAAGAAGGCCCAGTGCTCCCACGTGCTAAATGAAGGTAACACCACATTTTCATTTAGTGCTGCTTTGTGCCTTGAAGAAAGGTAGTTTTCACACCTAAGCCTATTAACACCCCATCTAATAAGAAATGTAACACTAGTGCTTCTTAATGGAGTTCTATTTCAAGGTTTTTGCACAGCAGATATATACCATTTTCCTCATGAGTGAAACCAAAAGTATTTTTATGTATCACAGAAAGCACTATCTCTTTAAAAAAAACCCTGAACAATCTGATGTTAAAACTTTGTAAATATGCAACATCAATTTGTATTAATCTTGAAAATACAAATCCACTGATGTTTTTATTTCATTTTAAAATACCTTTTAGACAAATATTTTGCTCAAATGGAAATTCAATATTCAAAGAAGAGCCTGTTCTGTTACACTGCATTATTACAAATAACAGTATTTAACACCAAGTATCTACTTGAATATGTAACATCACTAAGTGGTCTGTTCCATTTCAATAGCTTCCAAATTGCATGTTTCCTTTTCAGCTGAATGAAAAGAAATTATCTAAGCAGACTTCTGGTGAGAAATCCTGAAGGAACTGTATTCATTATCAGAAAGTCACACAAAAGAAATTACTTGTACAAAAAAAGAACCAGCACACCATCACTGGGTATCAAGAAATAAGCTTTTCTTCCTCCACATGGACAGTATCAGGTAATATTAGCAGGCAGCCCAGGTTGCAGTCATTTCAGAAACTACTTCCTTGACTGTAAACACACTTTCAGCATGAGAAGAGCAACACCAACTGCATTTTCAGCTGCCAGTGTGTAACAAGCCTTCATATAGAGCACACAGGACAGTAAGCCCAGCAGAGGCTTAGACAACTGAAGACTGTTGTCATTACACTGCAAGGGTTCCATATTGTTGCCCCCTTATTACAAGAGTTTCATACCTCCTTGATCATTCTCACGGACAGCTCCTCCAGGCATTGACTCTTCCTTCTCACAGTGGCCAACTGACTCCAATTCCCTCATCCAACCAATCCACTCTTTTATAGCACTCTTCTTCTTATTTGCTACAGGTGTGGCCTGTTAAAGTCAGGCCTGCTCCTGATCTTTAATGATTTGCTCAGCTGCAACTTCTTAGGGGTAAGATTACCTTCTGTGCTACCTTTATTTGCTTATATTCTATCCTCCTACAGAAGACCACCCCAGCCATCATGAGCAATGCGCTCACAAACACTGCTGACAGCCCAGACCCCAGGAGCTGGGCTGCAGGTTTGCTACTGCAGCATTACTACTGACTCAGCAAGCCTGAAAAAACCCACTGTAATTTAGATGGCCTTTAAGCAGCTGATCAAAAGGCTCTGACAGAGTAGATGTAAACAACAGCCAAAGATGTTTCCATTTTAACTTCTTATCCCCTTAGGAGATCTGCAGGAGAGCTGGCAGAGTGGGATGGTGAGCCCATGCCTCAGTTCCTAACTGTGCCATCTTTGCTGCAGCAGCAGGTAAACCCATGCTAACATCCTAGATCCGACTGGGGAACCCAGTGACAACTTCAGCGATTGCTGAAAAGCCACCACAGCTACTGGCCAGAGTGCTAAGGGACAGAAACACCTTCAGCCACTGCAATGCCTCATTCTGTTGCAATAGAGGAATGAACAGATCTTGCACAAGCCTAATCCTCCTGGTACTAGAAACTGTGAGTTTGGGAAGTGAGTTGCTATTAAGGCCCATTCAGATTGACAGGAATTTTAACACAAGCTTATATATTTATTGGCATAAAGATTCTGGATTTAATGATTTATGTCTTTTTTAACCAGTTTTTTGTATGAGGACTTGGATAGGACTTTACTGCTGTATATTACTACAAAGGCCAGTTCCTCAAAGTTTTATCAACTGGCTTCAAATATTTCTGTACTTGTGATGGAAAAGAAAATCAGCACAATGAAGCTGACCAATTTCCACCTTGGAACTCCCTTACAAGCAGAAAGATGTCCTATACAAACGTGTAGCCTGGAGAGAAGCTAAGAGGGGAACCTGACAGCAGAAGTGGCTCTTGGGCTCACTGCTCCTTTTCCACTCCATAGGCACTAAACCTCCTAAATACATTTCGAACTTTGCGTAAGACTTTAGGCCAGCTGCCAGTCTTCTCTCCTAGCAGGATTAGCTCCTACATACTTGTGCATAAATAGTGGCTGGACTGAAACCTAACAACTTTTCCAAGTAGCTCTCCTGAAAGCCGGCTTTTACACTGTAGCTTTTACTTCATCATCTAATCTAATTAATGCAGCAGGAGCTGGGTACTTACCTATCAATCACAAACTCCTTCTGTCTTAGCAGCCCTTCTTTTATTTTCATTAGAGACTCCCAGTTGCTCGAGTCCTGATAGCTGGTAGCTGGGTAACTTGAACGAGATGTTCCAGGTGAAACCTGCATAAAACAATTGTAGGATTAGGCCCCAAAACAGTGAAAGTAAATAATGTGCTACATATTACAGCATTTACAAAGTGGTTTCCTCTTACAGAAACCTAAGGACTGTTTTTCAGTTTAATTCAGATTTGCTTTGTACAAAACAACTGGATTTATAAACAATTTCTGGAAACAAACTTCAGTCCAGTGTCACTGATGTTATAATTTCTCTACTAAACAATTCATAGCTCTGAAAGCAGTTTGGAACGAAAAGCTCACTTAGAATTAACTATCTCATCAAGAGGAAGAGCATAAAGCGTTCCTATCATATCCTGCTGCAATCCTTGCAGCACTTGAAAGGGCAGGGCTGGGTAAGCTCAGACCTGCTGGTAACGGCAGGTAACAGTCACCACTGCCCTGTTCAACTCCTGCCCATAACAGTTTTCTCTTTACAGGGAAAGAGACATTTCCCTTGATGTGTGCGCACTTAAATACAGAATATGGGAATCTGGTTAAATTGTAAGGAAATACAACCTTCACAAGTAATAGGTTTCAGGCTTTCTAATGATTTTCACAAAAAACTAGGCTTCATGTCTTGCCACAAACTGAGGGCAAAAACTGACCTAAATATGAACCAACAACACCATGCTTTGGAAGAGAAGTGAAAAAACTGGCACACTTAACCAAGAAAGTATTTATGACAAATTTATTACAAATATTTGCATCAGAATTCACATAAGGGAAGGTTTAAGCTAGAGCTTCTGAGATCAAGCTGAGGAGTCCCAGCATCAGCTGCCATGAAATATCATTTAATCTTTCACCAGTTTTTTGAATCACTGAAAAGCGATAACTCTTTATTTTCTGAGAAACATCCTGGACAATGCTGTCTTTCTATGTTTTTGAAAAAGAGCAGAAGGAAAAAAAGTGAAAACATGGCTATTTTAAAAAGAAGTACTTTAAGCTCTTTTTTCTTTTATAGCACCACAATGTTTTAAATTTCATCCGAAATTACAACAAACTGTATTAAGACCAAGACATATGATCAACAGTTAAAATAAGTTAAACAATTGCCAAGCACTGCATGCTTCTGGTCAAAGTTTTACTGTGGATTATAATACTGAATGGAAAGAATTCATTACTTAAACCCCAATAATACCATGAGGTACTAAAGTCAGGACCCAATTTGTTGTAGTGTGTTGTTAAGTTTCTGGTGTTATTCCCCCAATTTATGTATTGTTCTCCCCTATTATGTGTAAAATGGTTTCGTTCCCCCTTCTTTCCCGCCACCGTTAGCCTGCCAGCTAAGTTGCTATAGCAACCGCTATTCATAGTTGCCGATATGTAATTGCTCCTCCCCTGGTTTCCCTTATAAGTGAAAGTCGTTTCCTCCCTGGGTTAAGTCAATCACTCCCTTTCTCCTCCCAAGTTTCGAGAACCTTCTTCTCTCTGGGGGTTATAGTTGGCTGCCGCCCCGGAGCCCCTCCTTTGCTTAATATTAGTTGGTTATTTAGGTATGTCAATTATGTTTAGGACCTCAAAATATGTATTATTATTGGCTAGCTGGGTTTCCCTACCTTTTCCCCCTTTTTTCCCTTAAAAACCCTGTGTGGCCCCCTGTTCGGGGCCATTTGCTGGGTGTTTCCCCTCCTTGTTGGTGCCTCTGTAATAAAACCGACAGCCTACCTTCAGCAAGTGGTCGCCTCCTAATTCATCTCACACTCGTGCCGCTCCGAGCCACCTCCCAGCTCAGCCCAAGGCCAAAGACGCCGAGGGGGGCTGGTTTTAGATGTGCAGGGGTGCTGGCCTTCGCCCCTCACTAGCTAGCCGGATCCCGGGGGTCAGTACGCCCTCGCACACCAATTCCCCACAATTACAATTGCTTCTGTAACTTTAAAAAGTATTTCTTCCCATTCAGTTTACTTCAGTTCAATCCCTAGCTTGGTCACTGATGTGTTTCTGCACATTTAATTCCTTTGAATTCAGAACCTAAAATTAGGTAAGATGACAAGACTTAAAATTTGTAAAAATCTTTCAAGACTGTTATGCCCCCACCTCACCCCTCATCCCCCCAGGTCCAATTTATCTGCTTCAGGGAATATTTCTTTTGCTTAACAAACTGGAGAGCTTCAATAGTAAAATCAGTTATGAATAATTAAAAAAACAAACAAAAGCTGACCACAAAAACCATCAACAGTTCTACACATTAAATACTGCACACCAATTAAGAACAAAATCTGAACTGGTGATATAATATTTTTTTTGTTTTGTTTCGCCAGTGATCTAATAAACTCAGGAAAGTAACACATATGTAGAGTCTTTACAGCTTAGAAGTTTATTTTGCCTGGGTTGCTCCATCCAGACCACATCACTTCACAGTCATCTTTGGTGCTTACAGAATACCGTGGGATTCCCACATACTGTTCTGTATTAGTTACACATATGGCTGGCTGAATTGAGAGGCACCAGCACAAACCTATTCCAGGTAAAGTCTCACAGTGACCCACGCCATGTCATGCAGTACAAAGTGACATCAGGAACTATCACTGAACTTCATGTTATGAACTTTTTCCTTTGTTTTTCCCACTATAGTGCTGATTAATGCTTTCCTACATCCACCTCAACACCACTACACTACAGTCAAAAGAGAAAAAAGACACAGTCCTTACTGCAGCTGGGATTCAATCTTTACTTCTCAGAGCCAGAATTTCTTTCTCTACTCCAGAGAACACTCACAAGCATTTGACATGAGGAACAGGAAATATATGGCTTTATAAAGCCAAATCAATTTATTGAGCATGATTAATTTTGTCTTTAAAATTGAACTATAAAAATGAAGAGATTAAAGACAGCAATTTAAATACAAATCTGTCTCAAGAATGAAGACATTCTGGAAGTCACTGGTGGTTTCTTTAAGAGAATTTTTCAATGCAAACCCTTTATTTCCATCTAGCACCTCTGCAAACATTAATTTGCACCGAAGTTGGAAAAAAACCCCTTTAAATATGGTAAAATAAGTAAGTATACAAGTCAAATATTGTAGCTGCTGAGAAGCAATGCAATGAGTTTTGCAAAGTTAAGAACAGAGCAATATTTTGTGAATTGTATGCCAACAATAGTGTGTCAGTCTGGGGTTTTTATTAAATCTAAAACATAAAGTCTCCATAGATTACTTACTGAGATGCTTAAGCTTTGGCGTATACCCAATCCTATGGAGTATATACAAGCTGTATACACATATGTAACAGCAAATAAAATATTACTTTATATTAAAATTGTGTGCTTCTATTTTTCACTCTGAACAAATGAAGACAAAATGTTTGATTCTGATATCATGTTTCATCCAATTATAAAAAAATAAAAAGAATATACTAAAAATACTTCTTAGCACTTCCCAAAATAACAAGACACTTCACTCATTTATGAGCACATGGTGTTGACTACTACAAAAAGCTTTCTAGCTGCTTTGAATTGTGTGGTAACACACAGGCAGCCCGCTTACGTTTGAGTATCTTGTCTCCTAAGGATATCAAACCAAATAGTGAGACCAGATACACTTCCAGGAGTCATATTTAGAAAGCCATCCACAACTCCAAGCCCTTAACTTGAATCGTCCACAGCTACAAAACAAAATACCATCTGGAAAGACACAGCATTCTTTTCTATCTGTCCTACAAAATACAACTATTTTTGTCACCTGGCACCTCTTCTGAGAGTATCAGCCTTGTCCTGAGAACATGTGTTCAGTTAGAACAGTATCCTTTGCAAAGTAACATCCAAAGGTTCTCACTAGCTTGTTTTGTGACAGAGGCTTGGCAAACCTTCAAGTCACCGTTGAGGCAAACTCAGCTGCTGGGGAAAAAAAACAAACTAAGAAATCTTTGCTGTACTAACCTAGATGCAAATACTTACTGCTGAAACAGACATTGCTGACTGATAGTTTCATGCTTATTGTCAGTGGAAAAACAATTTTTCTGTGGATGGACTGTAACAACATTTAGATAACTTAGATCAAATATGGCTGGGTTTTGAATTGTGCTAATTAAAATTATCTTCTCAAACATGCCCATAGTTTCTGCCTGAAGCAGATCAGGGTCTCAGCACACAGAGTAGCCCATCATTTCACATGTAACATGCTGTATCATGTCTGATGATGACATTTACTACATCACAAAGTAAAGTCTGAAAATGTCAACACAATACTTAATCTCAAAAAAACCCCAAAAACCAAACAACGCCCCCCAAAACCCCAATCGATTTGAAAGAGTTTTTTCATTAAAGTCACAGCTTAAATAATTTAGTGCTGTCCATACTCAAAACTGTAAATGTTCGCAGTCCATTACTAACAACTAGCAGAGCACCAAGAATTATGCCAGGTGAGCGATTCCTTCTGGAAAACTGCTTACACTGCCCTACTCTATCATAAACTCCTGTCCATAGGGATCATTCCTCTCTTGCTGCATTTAACAGGCATTACTCAACAGAAAGAGAATTCCTTGCATCCACAGCTAATCCAAGGCAAAGAATCAACACAAGCAATGTTAGCAGGAGCTAAGGATTCCTTTTCTGACTGACAGCTGAGGAAACAAATACGGGTGACCGCTCAGGCTGCGCCTCAGGGACAGCACTGGATGGATAATGTGGGAGAAAGCAGAGGTGGAGGAGGCAGCAGCAAGCCCAAATGTCCTCTTGTCCTGGAGATGCCTCCTGCCTATGGGTCACTTGTGATAGGAAAAGGTTTAAATCTGTACAGGCAGAGCAGAAGCCACTGAGGAGCTCTGTAACTGCTCCACACTCTAGGTAAGGAAAAATGATTCACCCATCCCTTCCTCCTCACACAGATTTCTTCCTAAGATCAATATCAGGTCAGAACAGCTCCCATAATTGAGACAATCTCAAAAGATCATTCATCCTTTTGCAGGTGAAACATGACAGGGATGGTGGCTGTCAGGCAAGAAAAGCCACAGAAAACTGCAACCATGGAATAAGGCCCTCTTTTAAGGAATGACTTACACAGAAAGGCTGTGCATTGCAGAAATGCACTAGAAACACAGCTACAAAGATGAATCCTCCACACTGTAAAAGACTCTGACCTGGGCAGAAAAAAGACTACAGACAAGAATTTATAATTTGTGGTATCTGTACCTCACCACCTACTGCTCTCTACTCTGCTCCATCTTTGCCTTTTAGGGAAGATAGTGTTTCTGCTCAGCAGGATACAATCACTACAATTCTTGGCAGCAACACCTAGGCTGTATCACTTTTTGCCTATGCTTTCACAAATTTCCAGCAGTCATGGGGGAAAGAACATCTAATCATGCCCTTGCACTTTTATTCCAGTCATGGTATGTGCTGTTCTTTGGGGAATTTCTTTAATGTGAAAAATATCATTAAAATCAACACTGAAACACCATCAAATGGTGAGGTACTCAAAAATACAGGTGTATTGTAGAGAGGTTAGCACTGCCAACAGCAAAATAAAAATCAATAAGGTTTGGAAAAAAATCACAAACACATACTTCATTCAGACATGCAGCCTGCAAAGTAGTTAATACAAGAGAGACCACAGGGAAAATACACTTGAGAGGAGTTGACAATTTAACCTGCCTGAAAATCAGCTTAATGCAAGTTCAGGATTGCCTGTATATGGGATGTCAGGTTACAGAAAAAGGGGGTGAAGGAAAGGATAAAGCAGTGACTCTAAACAGCTCTGGCATAAACCCAGTTGCAAGAATATGTCTGGTAATACAATGTGAGGAACCAGAAAGTCACTGGAACAGTAAAACATGTCCTAAGAAGAGAAACTTTGATGGCTAAAAAGCTTAGAATGATTTATAATAAAGAGCTAAATATCACAAAGGCTGAAGATACATGAAATCAGACAACAAATACCATGTTTCCTAGGTTGAGAGTCCATGTAAACTAAGGTTGATGGAATGGAAATTGACATATGGCGATCTGGGATAGGAGTATCAGAAGAAAATAAACAAACAAAAAACGAGCAAACAACAACAAAAAAAGTCCATCAAACCAACTGAAGAGATGGAGAAAAGCAGCAAAAGCATATCACAAACGACTGAGAGAAGATCCAAATTTTAAGATTTTAGAATCTGCACTGGATGAAGCTTAGGAATTAAAGGGCAAGCCAGTCCTTACTTGATGACACATCAGGACTTCCTCTGAGTTAGGATTAAATAATGCATTCATGTGCCTAACAACACACTGAGTACATTATGCCAAGAACAGAATAATCAGTTAGGCACCAACCTCATCAACAAAAATTCAAGAACCAGAATTAATTTTAGAAGGGATCACCTCGAAGATATACAGCCAGAGCTGAGCTGCACGGATGCTGTATCTGTTCTATGACTTCTTAAAGATTTTCCAATAAAAAATTAAAATGCTAATGCTATTTACAGACACCACCACTATCATCATAAACTTTGAGAAAGTGGAAAGTTTTCAAAATGGAGAAGAATAAACAGTAATAGCATTCACATGCCTCCTAAAGGCAGCACTCCCTCTAGTCATTACACTTCTACTAACACATTTGTTCAAACTTGCTTCACAAATGAAACCCCCATTGCACACAGGGCAACACACTTAATTCCGACCTCACAGATTTTACTCTCATAACCCTGAGAGTAATCTGACAGTCCTGCAATTTACTGGTATTTGTATATTTACTTCTTCCCCAACATTGTTTATACTGCAGCTGAGGCTCCTGAACTTCATCAAGGTCAGGTCTGATAATCACAACAAGGGAGAAAGACACGATCCCTTTGCACAACAGCTTACAAAGGAATTAAGAGCAAAGCATTGCAAGTACACGGTTGCTGGGATACGACAAGAGATGGGAGAAAACAAAGGCTAAGGTCAGGTAGCTATTCACCATGGAGGAAAAAAAATCTTAAATAAATAAAAAACAAGCAGAGATTTTTTGCTGATGGCATAGCTACAGGGCTTTGATAGCAACCGCATGGTCACTTAAATGTGGCACAAATGTACACTGCTATCAAAGGGAGGGGGCCTGTTCTCCTGCCTCTTCTCACCACTTCAAACATTCATACCTTTCAGCTCCCTCCCGACAGCCCCAGCAGTCCCACACACATGAGGGTTATTTGCATCTCAGTCACTCTTACCAATTCACTGCACTGAGGGCCATGTGAGATCTAGCACGGGCACACACTCTTAAGTGGGAAAGCAGTGTACAAGACAACACATTTTGCAATGGCACAGCTCTGTGCTGGATTAGTACGAACACGACCACAAGCTGAATTATCTCAACTACAGGCACTGCCAAACCCTTCCAAAGTATCAGTGTACAGACTGAGCATTTTCCAAGCTTCTGAAAAAAACCCTATTATGCAGCTGCAATGACGACGTTAAGTTACTGGCCAAGACCTGGTGTTTAGGTAAGCAATCAGTTCAAGAAAAGGAACTTGCATAGGAAGATGGCATAACAGAATAAAACCAAAAGCCTCCTGCACTTTATTTTCAAAATAATCCTCCCTGTGTTGGGTCTATGAATCATGACAGCATACACAGGAGCAGCAGCACAGTCCTAGCCTACAGGCAGAGACTGCATGTGTAAGATCCCTGTGTGTTCAGAATCTGCAGTCAGCAGGGGATCCGGAATAAAGCAGAAATATAGCAGGGGATTTGCAAGGGAAGGGAACTGGAATTTTGGTCACTGCTTAACTGGCAAGGTTTTGTTCCTTCTAGCATCCCTGATGGTACTGTGCAAAAGCCTCCAAGGACAAAGAAGAAATAGATTTACTCTGGCAAGAGTTTGCACGATCCCTAGGGATGCCTGCTGTTAGGGAAGAGTAAAGGGCAGTCTCCCAGAAGAGGCTGCAGCCACCCAGCAGTCCCCCCTGCCTTTCCTGACTCCTCATCTCTGTCCCCTAAGCCCCTACGTTCCTGAAGGGTGAAACCAGCACTCCAGGAGCTGCACAGGGGATGATGATACACCCTCCTCTGCCTATCTTCCCCTCAACAACCACACTTCGCTTGCTTTTATGTGTTCTTATAACATTCCTTAATACTCCATGCAACACCAATATTATTTTTGTCATAAATCCTTTCCATTTATATTCTGGCAAATGTTATGAACACAAAACACTTCTAGGTGCCACTTAATATGACGTTAAAAACAACAGTGCCTGGAATTTTCCATTGATAACAACTGGGTCTTTCCTAAGTATAGAAGCACTTGTTTTATTAAGTGTTCATTTTATCTTCCCACTGCATTGAAATTCAAATGTTCTTTACTATAAAACAGAATTTTAAACATTTGGAGATGAAAGGGAGCTTCCACAAGAACAACTTTTTTTTTTTTTATTTTAAACTTTAGTTGAAGTTTCACTGGTAAATTCATGATTTCTTTTTGCTTTTTATTCTGTCCTGGAAAGCAAAGTTACTACAGTTATTCAAAAACACTACTGTTTTATGTGCTCAAAATCAGGGCATGTTATTCACTACAAAAACTTATGAACTGTACAAGTAAGACAGAACAGAGTAAGTTTAGTTTCTTTGTCTGAAACCTGGAGAACTACAATGGGCAAGTACTGACAGAAGTAGCTCAGAAAAAAGGAACAGTTGGCAAAAATCAATCATGAAGGACATGTAAAACCGACATCCTCAACCAGGTTCTGATCGTTTATAACAACCTTTAAGTTAAATATACACTGCTGATTCCTACAAATACCAATTTACTGAATGCCAATCTTGATTGCTCATGATTACTTACTATGCCTGCTCATGGCTAAAGTGGATGCAAAAAGTGACTTAGAAAGCAAGCAAAAAAGCAGCTATTTTTTGCCAGCCTGCACAAACTTTGCAAGGATGAGCAGAGCTGGCCAT
Source organism: Zonotrichia albicollis (assembly GCF_047830755.1). Classification (NCBI taxonomy): domain Eukaryota; kingdom Metazoa; phylum Chordata; class Aves; order Passeriformes; family Passerellidae; genus Zonotrichia; species Zonotrichia albicollis. The sequence continues at coordinate 76,114,499 of NC_133821.1, read as the reverse complement.
CCATCTTGCACAGAGTCCTCCTGTAAAATGAAGGTAACAAAAAGAGAGCAACTTGGGTGAATATTAGAGGAAAAAAAACCAACAACCCACACTTACGCAGTAATTGGAGAAGAAAACTTAGAAAAACCTTATAAGCACAGAGCACCAAATTCTCTTAATGAAATATGCAAACATGTTGAAAGAGAGGGAAGCCACTGTGGATTTAATGTGAAGCAGGAGCATACATCTGGAGAAAAGTGATGCTCTGCAAATTCTTTATCCAGGGTCTTGATTTTTCATATGGAAGTTGTTGAGATTCTGTGAAGGGTGTTGGCCCCTAAACCAGAAAACTGAGCCTCCTTTCCTGTGTTCCATTTGCTTTAGCTTTTCAGGACTTCACAAGAAACATGAGCCATACTCAGCACAATTAGCTGAAGTTTAAAATAAACAAAAGAAAAATCCCACAAAAATAAAGCAGAAACATTCAGAATATTTATACTAGAACAAATCCAACTATTACCACAAACTCAAGAAAGTACATTTTATTTAAAAACAGTAATCCAGAACTGTTCTCTATGAGCACTTGCAGAAAAAAGGGAGTGAAATTACTGGAACATGTGCACTTCAAGCTTTGCACATGCAACTTCTGCGCATATTATAGCTGATGGGGAAGGAATGATTAGACTCTTTTCCACTTCCTTTCAGGCTGATAAACCAAAATTGTTAGCAGTAACAAAGACATCCTCTCACACACACCTTTGTTCTTCTCCAGCTCTTAGTACCATGAACATAGATTTAAAAAACAAGGAAAAAAAAGACAAGGATACTCTATAAACAGTGGCAAGGGGGGGGAGTTAGTAAAGCTGCCTTAGTGGTCACTGGAAGACCAAATCGAGTTCTCTACTGAAACAGTCTCATGCAGAGTGTTAATAAGATCAGCGGCCATCAGAGTGCTGCACAATGTGAGTACAGTATTAATCTACATTTATTGGTGACTACTTTGAAAAACTTCCATGAATGGGAAAATTAGAGGCATACTAATGTTTTCTGTCTCAACTCCAGAAATTCTTCCCAGACAGAACTAACTGTTTCAGCCAGCAAACCAAGCAAAACAGTACATGGACCTACTGTGAAGGTTAACCTGCTTCAAGCAGGGATTCTACCCCCATCCCTGTACAGCATCACATATATGATGTATCATCACGTAGACATTTCAGTCATTTGCCCCAGAATTTTGAAAAATAAAAAAAAAAGGAATACTATACATATATTTTTTAGCTCACAAGGAGACACCACGTATTTGCATGACTCTGTGAATTTTAGATGCATTTATAGAAGCTCTGCACCTCTGGCAAATCCTGGAATCTCAAAAGTCAGACATATGAAAATCCAAGCCTGAAACACCTGCATCACTGATAAACAGAAGAAATGTTGTTAATTTAACACTGCACTGTGTGTGAAACAGCAACCACACAACCATGGAAGGTAGTCACATAATTTGTGTGTGGAGTAAGTGACGGATATTTGAACTGTTTGGCTTCAATCCAGATTGAACTTTTTCCACTTGAGTTTATGAGGGGTACTTGAAACACACTTGTCTCTAGCAAAAGCAGCAGTATGATGTAAGGGTGCATCCAAACATCCGTGTCAGTGTGTGAAGGTGTTTTCCTTCCTTACAAGATAAACTTGGGGGAGCCCTAGCACCTTCTTTATATAGGCAGAAATGGCAGAAGTTCACACTAAAAAAATAAATATAATTTTCATCACCAGCAATTAGTACTTGTCACTTGTAGGTCTCCAAGTTACTTACAAGGAAACTAGACTTATTCTACAGAGAGAAAACTGAGACAAGAACAAAGAAAATTGGTCTCTTCAAAGAGCACCAAAACACAGCAGATTCTCCAGTGCGGAAACCATTTTGTAAGTGAAATCCCAGTTTTAACAAAGACAAATGAGACTCTCACTACCTAAAAAAAAAAAAAATATATGTTGATTGAAGTAGGTTCATTTAGAAGGTGGGAAAATTAATGTTTCAGCATGAACTACTTTTGTTTTCATTTTTTAATTCACAGAAATGTCAATAATAATGATATACCAAGTACTCACGTAACCAATTGATACAGAGGACTGTATCAAAACCATAGAACCAATTAATTTTCAATGAAGGCCACAAAAAGAGGAAAAAAGCAAATAGCTTCTTCTATAAGAATGGGGCATAAAAGCAGGAAAAAAGCTCTCCACATCACCTCAGTGGTCAGGAAGCTACAGACAAAATAGTCTGGACACTACACTTGACAAAGCTTCCATGTTCCAGTGACTGACAACAGAACTTTCATAAGAAAACAGCTGCCTGAAACAGAACACATAGTCAGAAAATATCCACAAGACCAGGAAATCTCTTCTTGCTACTCAGAGCTGGTCTGAACCAAGGAGTAGAGCCATGTTTTTATCTGGCACATTCTGCAACAGAATAAAGAAAAATATGAAGCTTTGTACCTCAAATTCTCAGGTAATGAAATTCAGGATCCTAATTTTCTGGAGTTCTTTTTTTGCTGAATGCTTTTTCCCCTGTTTTAGCTATGATTTGCATGAAACAAAGATACTGAGCAATAGATAGCTGATGCTCACCATGGGAATTAGTCTTATTTATAGTCACTCAATAGAGGGAAGAGGAAAAAAAAACCCCGGACTTCAGAGCAATGGAAAGAAGAAGTGAAGAAAAGACATACACCATTCTGTAACACCAAGCAAGAGAAAGAAAGATGTTGCTGGCTCCCACTTCTCAAAGTAGGGCCATGTGAAAATTAGCCTGACAATGCTTTAAAAGCCTGATTTATGCCATCTGCATGTTGATCTGAATGAAGACCCCCATGAGGCAAGATCCCCATTGAGGCCACTGCTCTACCTGCTGCCCCTCCACACTACCTGAGGGTGATCACTGCAATAATCTGCACAAGAGAATCTTTCAACTTCTAAATGATGCCAAAACAGTCATCATTTGGGCAATATTTATGCATTTCTGTTAGGACAACTTTCAGTTGAAGATAGGTAGCAGCAAAAGCTAAAGCCCAATAATTTCTCCTCGATTCTGCAGTTACGCTTTCAAGTGGAGATAATCCAGCACCACCACTTGGCAACTGAAACGTGGTCTTCCAACTTTATCTCTCCTTCATGTGCCTTTGTCCCGCTGTTCATCCATCACTCACAACATGTCAAATAACACAACTAATCTCAGTGCTTCCCAGAACAGTTTATCTGAAAGACACTCAACACAGTTTCTTAGGTATAAGGATCTCGGCATACCACCTAAAGCACATTGTTCAGCTTAACCAATTGAGGACACCAGTAAGCACTAAAATACAGTGTTCCCAGGCATTTCACAGAAATAAAGAACCTTCCCTGTAAAGAAGATCATTGAATTTCCTATCCTGTCTCATGTTGCTATTTTGAAGACACTTTGCATCACTGAAGATAACTACTATAGTAAATTATTTGACCTTCATTAACCTAGTAAAAAGGTAAACTTCATCACTGTGAAAGCCACCAGGTATTTATAAGAACACAGCTTTTTGTGCTGTCAATATTTTGTAGCAAAATAAACCAGCTACATGGGTCATCTGTGCTAATTGTATTGTCTCCACATGAAATAAATGTTTCCTAATGGGGTTTGGGAAGAGGAAGGACATAGCCAATTTTCAGAGCAAGAGCCAGGCAAAACTTCTTGTTTCCCTTCTCTTCTAACACTGGGTCAAAGCACCAAAGACAATAAACAGGCGTGACACACTTCTGCACCCTGTGCTCTACTTTAATAATTTAAGATTTGTGCCAGTAACAGCAACTGAAACAAAAATATTCAAGAGGACCTTTCAAAAAATGCCTTTGGTCAGTAACAAATCTGATGACTACTACTACCAGAGCATTCACCATTTCCAAAAAGAGAAATATTTCAGACCAAGTTTTCTATTAATTTATTTTATACTTTTTCCTAATCACTTTGCAATGGTATGCTTTATAAACTGCTGCCTCAAAAAGTAATTTCATCTTGCTTGTAAAAAAGGAAAAAATGCGAAGACCAAACTAATTTAACGTCTGTCCCATGGTTAGGAAAATAAATACGTCTTGTCCCAGAGGAAAATAACATGATGCAAAGCCTAGATTTCTCAGCAGAGCTGTTTGCTATAACGCTAACAAAGACCATAAGTCTCACTATACAAAAGCAGGAACATCTGCAGCCTCAGAAAGGCAACTTCCTCCACATAAACCCAGAAGATAGATTTGAGACTACGGATGTGAGTGAGATTCACTGAAGTCAGATAATCATTAAAGGAGCCATCAGGTAAAATATACAAGCAAATGGTCGTAAATCTATGAAATTCAAGAAAAAATATCTTAAATGCATTTAAAAAAAGTTACCTCTCAATCGATTAGGCTGTCACCCTATCTGGTGTGATTCTGGAATGCTATTCACATCAGCACTGAAAATACTGATTTTTCTGTACTTTTAAAGGAGGGAAAAACATCTTTTAGGATGTATTAGGCTCACAGCACAAATGCAACTGAAGGATACATTAGCTCCTTTCTCTTTAGAGAACCTTAAAAAGGGTCCTGTAAGCCACATCTGCTAATACCTGGATGACTACAAGAAATTAACCATCATAGAATCAGGCCAGAAAACTACTGGTTACAAAAAAGAAAGATCTCATTTTAGAGTTCAGCTTCAATACCAAACTCTGCTACTCTGTCCCACATACACACAAATTAATGCGCATTTGTGGGAGCATGCAGATCTCCCCTCTGTGTGTTTTTTGTTACTGTTAAACCAAACATTTCAACACAGAACTTCTGCTGTGTGAGATCACAGAGGCACTTTTGCAGTGTGACAGAAAACTGCAGCAGCATCATGAAAAAATTCACTGATTCCAGTACTCCATAGGAGTATTCTGAGTACTCCACTACTGAATTTCTTTACCTGTATATTATAAACAATTGGACTTGGGTCGCAGTCCATTTCTATACAGAATCATGTTTATCAGTGGACCAGACAGTGACACCTCAAACTCTTTGCAGATTATACAGGTGGCCAGTGTCTACAGCTGGAATTTTGAAAACTAGCACAAGAAAGGCAAAAATAATCCAGGAAATTCTTACCAATGTGAATAGAAGTCTCATAATTATTATTTAAATAAAGGAGCTCGTATGCTGAAGTACAACACGTCTCATTTTAGACATTATTCCAAACATCAACCGGATCTCTAAATAATTTCTGAAAAGAAACATGTTCTAGTGGTAGATTCCTAATCCCCCTGGAGAAAGCCCAGATCATCTCTATTTAAGGTCAAGCAGGCAACAGCTGCACATTTTTGTTCCCCAGAACAAAACGCAGCAGACCAAAACCTTCAACACAGATTCCTTTTTTAAAGCTTTTCCTTTCTCATACCCACGGGTGTCTGGACCTGTTCACCCAGGAGTGAACGAAAACAGTACGATGTGCTCATATATTGTGTCTGTACTTGTCAGACTTGACATGTCCCATAAAGCAGTACTTTGGCATCTGCCTCAGAACCCCCCCAAAACCTCCATGAGTTACATGAGTGAATATAACTAACCTGAACTAGAAAAATGTTCTCAAAAGAGTGTTCTTAAACAAGCTTGTTTTTAGACAAACAACATTAATACAACATCTACAACACTCACGTGGATCTAAACTTGTACATGTTATTGCTATTTATGTTATGTTATTGCTATTTGACAAATACATTTTCCATCTTAAAATTCTTATTAGACTTGACATTTAGAGAAGATGTGTATTATGTTTCTGATGAAATCCTAGTATTTTTTCAGTGCCTTAGTTTGTACATTTAGGTATCACTGTAAGATAGAGACCAAGCTATGGCTGTGTCAGCAGCTCACAAACAAAACCAAATTCTCTTAAAGTATCTCATTTCTAAAAAGCTCCAATTCATTAACCAAAAGACCCAAAAATTTGGGGTAGTGTAACTAAATGACATGACAATTTTACATCAACTTTGTAAAAGGGAGGAACAGCACTGCAGCTGTTGCAGTGCTGCAGTACTGCTGGACTTCATAACAAAATATAGAGGGTGAATTTCAATAGTACAAGTTTCATAAAAAAGCCAACAATCCAATGCTAGCACTTTTCCTGGATGACAGCATACAATAAAAACATGAAACTTCCCTCATAAAAAAGCCAAATACAGTTTGCTTGACTGTGAGAGATTTATAACATTAATAATGCCATTATAAGTAAATTATGAAACACTTTGCACCAGTAAAGCACCATTACTCCTCACTGTAAAGATATTCAATTAACTTTCAACTGAAATATGTGGCCCCAGACTCCCTGGGTTTGATACGAAAGGACAACTGAAAGCAGGCAGATTTATGATATTAAAACCAAACTGCTAACTTCAACTGTGACATAAACAATTTGCAGAAGAGCTAAATCATATTTACAAAAATAAAAACAGAGCTCAACTTGAAACAGGGTTGTACATCACCCCCAAAGCCCTTCTGTCTCTGGTTTGAACAATGTACTGTAGCAGGGCTTCCAGGGAACAAAAAACCCAAACTAAACAAAAAAACCTCACCCTGTCTGGGTTCCTGCTTAAAGCCAAGCACTCATCTATGCTAAACAATTATTGTCAAAACTGAATCTGTAAGTGTTCAGAGTTTGGCTGAGCTTCTGTACTTTTGCCTGCAATTTCCCAAAGAGGAAATGGCCCACGCTGTCAGTTGGATCCACACAGAAAGCCTGATGCTGGATGCTCTCCCTTGACAGCTTAATCCTTTTGCATCCAGTAAATCCTTCACTTCCCCAATGCACCAAACCTACTCCATATATGCATTACGTTGTCACTTCTCAACACAGGAAAATATACGTAAGACAACCTGTAAAGTAGCATCAATCTGCTACTACTATCCAAACAAAGAGAAAAGGTTCTCAAAAAATTCACTTAAATAGTTTCCAGCCACAGTGGGAGAGGAAGAAAAAATGTGGAAGTGTGTTTTAAAGGAAAGATAAATACTTCAAAATATATAGTAATGATAAATTTCAAAGATGAACTTACATATGTCAGATTTGGAAAAAAAATCCTCTAACCCACCCATTAGTGTTTGGAAGAGGCTTGAAATGCAGAAAAGTTATTTCAGTTTAAGCACTATGAGAAGAAAGATTATCTTGGGAAGCATTCATCATGCACTATAAACTGAATACCAGGTATGTAACAGAAGTATCACAACCATATATATTGAAAGTGTAGTTTAAAAAATACCTTGGACAAAAGAAAACCATTCCAAGTCAAACACCCACAAGAAATGTATGAGCCCCCACTATTTAGGTTTTCCTATAAAAAAGAAACATTTCTGTAGCAAAAGGAACACATCCACAGCAGCTCCCTGAGTAAGCTCCCATTTAAGTCCCTGTTTTAAAAAAGGCAGGGTGTCAGGGAAGAGCTCCCTTTGCCACCCTCCTGAAGCATGCAGCCTCCCAGATTCCCTCATCCTGTGACTGAGCAGGTGGTCTCCCTGGCACACAGGTCCCTGCACAAAAGGAAAGATGCTGCCCATGCTGCCCATGTTAATACATTTCTGCTGGGAACAAGCTCAGAGCAGCCACTGCCTGTGTCAGAAGGCAAATGGGACCAATCAACTTGTGAGCTGCTGAGTGACACTGAGAGTCCTGCCTCTGAAACTTTTGTTATTTTTTTCCCCTCAGCCTACTTCAATTGTTTCCACAGCTTGGTCACAGACTCGGAAAAGTTGCCAGAGATCGGCAGGCACATCCCACAGCCCGGAGCAAGCTCCTCTGTGCTTCACCAAGTCACACCAGGGGTAAGGAACCTCTCTTCTGTGTTATCTTTTAAATCTTGCAGGAAGGCATGCTGTAACTGTACTTTTCTAAAAAACCTCCTCTACTCAAATTAACAGCTGGTTTTAAGTGTTTATCAAAAACATGGAAATGTAGGCATTATAGCTCTGAGTCAAAGATATGCTGATCTGCGGGGAGTCTTTCAGCAACAGTAAAGGCAACATAATTTCCTATATGTTCATAGGACACCAGCTGTCCTTGGGTATATGATTTGTACAGGTATTGCACAAGAAGGTGAGAAGGTTTCATCATGTTTCTCACACCTTTGCCTTTCCTTTTAAATTTAATACCTTTTGCTTGTTTTATCTTTTATCTGTTTGGTCTTGGGTTTTAATCCAAAATCTACAAAGAGAATAATTCTCTCAAAGTTCTGTAGAGGCATTCTTTTTCCCAAAGCTGCCTATTCACAGACTGGCAAGGGTAAAGAAGCTCTTTCACCATTAACTCTGTAAAACATGTTTCTGATCTAACACATTAAGAGAGCAAAACTTTTTTGCTGTATGATGAAAAATTACCCTTAATTTAAAAATTTAAGTGATTTATAGCACTACTAGAACAGAAATTATACCATGTTACTCTAAGCACAGTTCAAGCTACAGAATCCACATAGTGTTTTTGCTTTGACATCCATTAAAATTTCATTTTCTCCTGATGTTCATTGTAACTAACTCAACACTTGCCCCAGATTGCTTCTAATTGAGAAATAATTCAGCTAGGATTTGTAACATCATGAACTGAATTTCAAATGCAGAAAAGAACCCTCCTATTTCTAAGGGAAGCACAGACATGTTGTACAATGCAATACAATCCCAGCTTTAAAATCAGTGAAATAAGGTGCATCTCAGAGAAACATGTCACATAGAGAACATTCAATATTTACTTATACAAATATTTTAAAAAGAAATACAATTTTTGAATATGCATGTCTCTAAGGTACTTATGCTCCTTACAATCTTGTTCCCCCCTTTCATCAATTGACACCTTACTACTTATGTCTACATGTGGTTATAGAAGACACAAACCTAATACAGACTTTTAATTTTGTGAGGTGTGTTTTCCCTATTAGTGAACAGATACACTCAATTCCTTTTCCTAGTGACTGGCAGGCATCAGGCAAAGATAGATCCAGGTGCTTGGTTTTGTGCTCAGCAGCCTTGAGCCATTTTTGAATATTAAAGTGAGAGAAATGTCTGGACATGCTGTTACTCCCGAGGCAAACAATCTGGTACAGAGTTCTCTAGAAGCTGTTTTCAGTAGGCAGAAGCAGCACTTCAGACCTCCCAGTGCCTACAAAGAGCAAGAAGAATCTGAGGCAGATTTTTTTCAAGGCTGAAGTTATACAAAAAATGTATTTTCAAGTGAAGAGAGCAGTTAAGGTGTATTCTACCACCCAGAGAATCCTTCTCTTCTACCACAAATATTGCATATGCAGACCTTTAGAAATACACACATAAATTGAACATACACACCAACACTTAACTGCTATAGGCAGCTCTTCCGTAGAAGCTGGAATGCATCCCATAGCTACAGCAGGTCAGCTGCCCCATCATCTCTCATTTTATCTGGTTAGAGTTCAGTAATTTAATGTAGATGAGATAGTGGCTCAGCTGTTAAATTAAATTTAAAAATTTCACACTTATAACATCCCATGTCACAGATATCCAAACCCTGAGAAACAACCTACAGTCATGACAGAGGCATGTGCTACAGGACAGGTGATAAGTGTTACAAATCAATGTGAAATTAGGCATTTAATTTACAGCAGGCAATTTTCTGCCCTTTTTTTTTTTTTTGCTACTCATTTGTCAAGACAACAGCGCAACTGTTATTTAAGAGAGATTCAGATTCACGTATTACCACATTTTTATTTTTAAAAGCTGCATTTATTTCTCATTCTTTGAGGAAGTTAGGAATATAGTGCCTCCATAGTGCTTTCCAGCAAGAAACTCACTGAAATCATCAGTTTGTAACTAGTAGTGTAAAGGTGATTTTCACTGCTTTTTCAGACCATCAGCAAACAAAAATGGGATACATGTACAGAACTACCCCAGCAACTTTTTGTTTGCTTTAAGAATAATTTGATTTAGGAATAAAAAAAGTACCCCAGGTGGAGAAATAAAAAATCCCACAGGGAAGTAAAGTTCTGTTCCCTAAAACTACAAGACACTTTAGAACTGAACATTGCTTTTACTTTCTGAAGATTGAAAAAAGGCTAAACAGGACCTTCCTGGCATCAAGTAACTTCACAGAAGTTGAATTTATGTATTATATACTTCTCAATCAATGCCTTTTCATTGTTCCCTGACATGTAGAAGGTTAAAAACAAAACTTGGAACATCCCTTTCCACTTCTACCTTTTATACATGCTAGATGTATTTTAATTTTTACTTTAATACAACTTGCACTTAGACTATTTCCTATTAAAGGGACATTATGAACCACCATAGCTAAAACTCATTAACATTGTTAGATAATCAGTGAACGCAGTAGAGCATGGACTTAATTTCCTGAAAGAAATTTAGTAAGTAAAAGGCAGATCACATCAACGGATTGGAATCGGTATACAGTTATTTTATGTCTTGTTTTGATGAGGGGAACTGGATGTTTTGATGAGTATGAAAATTGAGGAACCTGTCCAAGATCCCACTGCATGGTCCTGCAGCAGTTGCAGGGAATTTAACCAACTTAAAAACTAGCCCAAAGCACTGGCTCCCAGGCTATTCTAATGGACCAGCAAACATGTAAGTCCCAGTTACCCACAAGATATGTAGATAAATTTCAAAACCCAAAATGACTGGTGTGTTCAACTATTCATCAGCGTAATTTCTTGTCACCTACACCATTCACATTCTCATGGACTTGAAATACAAGTAGAGGCTCTCACTGTTGGTCTTGTGTCTTAGAACACCAAAAACATCAAAGCTACTCAGAAGGAAAACTGTAGAAACAATGAATTTGTCAGAGGGGGAAAAATAATAACCTGAAATGTGAGTCTTCCCCTATGCTCTCTGAAACACGCATGACACTTCAGTACAAAACAAACAAAAGGTAAAGAGAATGATAAAATGAGTGTGCTTTTCCTGTTACCAGCACTTTTCAAACTATAAGCTGAATTGTTGCTTCTATCCCCATCCCAAGGCAATATTGTCTCCATATGACTGAAAAATTATATTATATGCAACAAGTCAGTGCCTAAATCTTTAATCAACATAACTTTATGTACTTTTTCCATCACTATGTCCATGGTTAGTAAGACTTTTTTTTCCAATGAATAGAAGTGAATTACTGGGGTTTTGGGTCATGTCATTCTAAAAATCTATGCAATAGACTTATGCAGCATAACTTTAACAGCCCCTCAGGGCTTCCCTTGGTCATGCGGAACTGCAAGAATTCAAGTAAGTCAAACTTCTTCTATTCCACTGATATCACTGCTGCATTTAGTGAACGTATGAGAGGAAACAGGCTGTGGCATTTCCAAGGGAGCCAAATTTATCCCGTGTGACTTCAAAGGAGTCAATGCAGTTGCACCAGAAATGGCCCACAGTTTTCACTTTGGTTACATACCCTCTCTCATTGTGAAGGGCACCCAGGAACAAAGATAAAAATAACCTAATACAAATCAGGGAAACAGTCACATGTCAGTGAAGTGGGAAGCAATAACTGTGATCAGTGACTCATTCTGAAGTATGGAGTGTAGGGAATCCCTACATAGTAACATAGAGGGTCAGCCACCAGACATCTTATGCAGATTCACTCTGTGCCTAAGACAAGCCTTGCACATCCATTAACAGCAGCACTCATAAAACAGAACTGCACAGCAATGCAGCCAACTGCTCCTCTTGTATGATGCTCAGTCTTGTCACACAAGTCACACTTTGTGACTCCTAAAAAATATCCAATATAATTTGCCCTTTTGCTGCACGTTTGTTTCAAGAAGTGGTGTCTGCATGACCAATTCTTCTTCATATTGGCCTAAAACACCGGGCACTGAACAGCAGAGAGCAGTTACTATTTGTGACAATGACCAGTCTTTGTTTCTGTGTAAGTATTTTCCAAGCTGTCCATTTTGACCTTGATAGCCTGTATGCAGCTGTGTTACTGAATCTGTTTCTCTTTCTGCACACTTTAGGTGGGTGACAGCGCCATGGAGGATTAACAAGCAAGGTATGTATTTATTAGTTGAACCCGAGCACTTGTAAAGACAAACTTGTTGAAATACAGACAGAGATTTGGCTTCAAACAGACACAGAATTGGCTTCCTCTGCTTACAAGAAAACTTACTCCACACACAGGAGGTTAAACAACACATAGATGTTTCAAAAACTTCCAAAACCACATAAACTATTAAATCAAGAAACTCAATCTATTTTGTCCTCTCCTCATCCCTTCTCTACAATGTCTTCTAGCTGTATGATGTATAAAGATCTTAACTTATGCTACCTTCCACTTTTTAAGATCGTTTTGTATCCCCTTCTGGTCACGTCTAAAAATCCATTTTGGCCTTGCATCTGTGCTGCCCAACCAGATAATATTGCTTTTTATGGAAGCACTTCAGAGCCCCAGGGCCTTGTGGCCCTTTGAGTCATGCAGCAACACTGCAGTGCAGGTGCCAGCATGAGTGCAGTTACACCTAATGCAGTAGGGTTGCATTACCTTCTAATGAAATGGATTTTACATTTATTCTGCATGTGCACAAGTACACATTGATGCTGCTCCAATCATCGGTGGGTCCCAAGAAAAAAAAAAAAACAGGAAAGATAAATGTTGCTGCAACAGGTCACACACAGCCCAAAGACCAAGAGCTGCACACACCTCACAATGAAAAAATGACATAAAATGCCGTGATGAAGTCACCCACAGGAAATGCTGTTCTCTGAGCAGTGTCTGTCACAGAACCTGGTTACACAAACTCCTCTCTCTCCATGTAAATCCATTTGTGGTTCATCTACTGGGACTTGTCTGCAAGAGGATAAACAGTCTAACACACTCCAGCCTGTACTGGGTTAGGAGAATGAATATGAATTCAGCCAAGAGACTTTAGAATTCCTTTGCATGTCTTGCTTTTACTGCACTTGGGACAGACCATGACTAGTAAAGATCTAAGCAGAATATACTTGGCAAGCATTTAACTGCTTAAATAGATGAAAACAGGTACAGCAAAAAGTCAAACAAAGATGAAAAACTGTAGTCACTGCAAGAGTATGTTCTGGTGTATGGTTTTTATTCCGCAATAAAGTTAAGATCAACTACAGCTCAAAAAATCATAACAAAATTTGAAGTTCAGTTTGAGAAAGAGATGTCATCCCATGGAGTCCTCTAAGGGTATTAGAATAACCATCCGCAATTTGATTGCTTTTGAAAGTCTCTTAAATACCAACACTGCCACTGAGAACACATGCATTCTGTCCATACAGTAACATTTCACTCTACAGCCCAACATGAAAGGATTAAAAAAGGAAGAGTCTGAAAGACACTTTCATTTCCTTTTAAGGTTGTTCCATTTTAGCCACATATAAAGACAAATTCATGGGCAAAGCATCTCTGATGCAGTCAGGATCGTCATGTAATTGGGGCAGCAGACGTCTAAGCAATTGTCCTCCTCTATGTGGCATATATAACTTCACTTATTTCCAGGAAAACACAAAATGAAGTGATGACAAGGAGAGGTCTTCTGTGAAATATATGAACACAATATTAATTCATAAAATGTTTATGGGTAAGTGCAGCTTTAGGAACAAAGTTGGACAGATCATCATCATTATTTTAAAAACCAAGTTTTCACATTGTGACAGCACCTACATTCAGAATCCAACTCACCATGAGCTAAACAAGCATATATCAAAACCAGCTTCTTGCCATGGAAGGTTTTTACAGGAAGGTTTTATGTTGCAACTACTTATTTAGAGTTTTGAAACAACTGATACCCTGTCTTCCATCTGCCACTAAAAATACAGGAAAAATCAACTTTGAATAGGAAAAATGCACTTTAAATGTAACACTCACTTAAAAGACAAAGTTGTGTAAATGCTTTGTTTTGTTCCTTGTAGCAGTCCTCTGCCTTTGCACCCACATTTGTAACACACTGCCCAACATGCATAAAAAAAGATTTAGTCCTTACTCAGTCTTGCCTGTTGAGAAGTATGTTACTAAAATTCCGTACAGCAGTGATGCATTAGGTTTTAATTGCCCACCATCAAGAACTTTTTCTTGGAATGGAAATACTTCAACAAGAATTCTTTTCCTCTGTTCCAGCAAAAGGTACTGGTAAATCAGGTTATCTGCCCTGTCAGTACCAGCCAGGAGGACTATCCAGATCTGGCCAAAAGGTCTGTGACCCTACTCTTATCATCAAGCCTTCAGAAGTTCTTGAACAAATAAAGCAGAGAGGTGTGTGTGGAAAGGCAATCAGCCACAGTCTTTTCAGAAGCTGTGTGAGATAGAGAGCTTAGGATCTAAGGCAATAATCTGGGCAAAACCCAGATATCCACAATTTCCATAATACCGTTAGTCAACACTGCTAAAAAGCAGGTGCTCAGTAGTCTTCAGGAGGAGAAGCATAACACAACACAAATCTAAAATTAAAACTCCAACATTTTAAAATTCAGTTTTAACTTAAAAACTTTGTTTTAATGCTCTAAAAAGTCTAAAATAAACAGATTGCTTTTACAATCTCTATTTACACTCAAAAACACTTCTGCACTTCTAATTCTCTGCTTTCCCGCTTTCCAGCTCTGCAAAGGCTGTCTAAAACAAAGAGAAGATATTAGGCACTTTGCACTGTTCCTGACCACTGCTCTTCTTTCCTGCACTCCTAAAACCTCTGATTTGTGCCCTCTGCTTTCCTGTTGCCATGGAGAAGGTGCAACACATGACCCGCTCCGCTCTGAGGAGAGCCTCAACTATTGAGGTCAACCCACAAGCACGCCAAAGGCTCCAGGAGCTCTTTGTGAATTTCTGCCTGATTCTAATTTGCCTCTTGCTGATCTGTATCATAGTGATGCTTCTCTGAAGTTCCAGCACGTCTCTGCCCTGTCCTCTAGGAAAGTCACCCCAGGGGGAAGAGAGACCTACATGTGCCAACTCCCAGTGCAAGGATCCTCATGTGACAGGGGCTAGCACTTGGACTAGAGAGTGTGCCAACCAGTGCTCTGCTATCTTACTGCCTGCTCGTGTATTAAAAACACATTTTCTGTGCAGAACAGTGTTTAGAGCCTGTAGTTACCAAGTTGTGCGTGACTCAATTTGTCCGTCTCAACCAAGAGATGTCTCTCCTACATGGGTTAAAGTCTCAGTAAATCAGATTATCTGCTCAATCAGTAACAGCCAGCAGCTGGTAATTCAAAGTTTTAGTCAGCTAAACACCATAATCACTTTCTGGGGGCCTAAGTCTTTTTAGGTTTCTCTGAAAATCCTTAAGCCCTTGGAAGGGTTCCAAAGAAGAGCTTACAGGTACACAGCCCTCAACACATCCTGGGAAAATTTATGCTCTGCTCAGTTCAAAGTGCTGCATCTCTGCATTATCAGCTAAAGGCAATCAAATTGCTTTAGTGGTTTATAAAGGAATATGAGAACGAACCAAAAATCTCTTCTAACTCAGAAAGAAAAAAACTAGTTCATATGTTTTTCTCTCTATTTAAGGGATCTTATATATGTGACATCTGGCAAGATTTTTCATTATGTTTTGCAGAAAAAAATTGACACTGCCATAACTGAAATAAAAAATATTGTTTTCCATAGTAATTTGATTGACATGACAACTGGCACAACTTGGATTCTCAGAGTTCTTAACATTTGCCTTCAGACAACTTAATTAGGGACTGTTCTTATTTATGTACTACTTTCCTTAGTTTAAAACTACAAAAAACTTGGAACTTACCAATGTCACATGAGGTGCCTTACACCTGATGTGGCAAAGTGAAAAGTCTAGGCCATCATTACTGTTGTGACTGAAGTGTATGCATACAAATACAAGTAACATCCCCATCTTCAACTGCAAATTCCTGCTAGAGAACATGAAAGTGCTTTCCTAAAATAAATGACAAATTAAAAAGCTCATTGTAAACAATTATGCACAGGAAGGAAAAGCATTGCAGAAATATCTTTTCAACATGTAAACCATGGGCTATACACATAAAAGATGACACTTCTGCTCCAGAAATTGTGAGCAACAAGACTGAGTAGAAGACTTCCAACCCTAATTACCCTATTACATGTTGCTGGTATTAAGCAAAATCCCCAGAAATTTGATACACTTTTCAAATTTAAAGAAAGCTTAAGAATCAACAGAGGTCAGACAGACATCTATTTTTTAAAGAGATACTCTTCTATTCCATTCTATGTAAACATTCTTATTAATGAATACAGAAAAATCAAAATAAGTTTGTCTTGTATTCTGCCTTTAAGACTTAATATTTCATTAGTAGAAGTTGATAATAAACAGCTGAGCAGGAAGGGAAGAAATCTTTGAAAAAACTCTGTATTCAATGGAATGCAAGCAAATCCAGTGGTGAATTTCCTATTTGGTGAGTAGGTATGTTGAGACCAGACTCTGAAGTAAGGTTACCCACAGGAAGAAAAATTAGGATAGCTGCTTGTATGAGGATTAGGGTGAGCACTGGTGAGACTGGCAACACATCCCCACACTTGCAAGTTAGTATTATGAGCATCACTGATTTGAACTGTCAGTGTAAATCTCAATGTGCATTTCATGCATTCTGACCACTCTCACAAATGCATGAGATTTCAGCAAGCATACTTCCCCCTTTAATCCTTCTTGCTTTTCTTCTCTTTTCGAATCTGTATTTTTGTGATGGATAGAGTTTCTAGCTTTAGTTTGCTTTGGAATGTGTTTCAAGAGACTTCAACTGGAAATAGACAGTTTTACAGTACTGAAAACCTGCTGAAGAAAGAAGTGTTAAGAGTAAAGCATCAGCACTGCATTCTGAGGACATGCTTGGGTTAGAGGTTTCATAAGCCAATAATTTAAAGGAGTCAGAGTAAAGCATTGCTAAAAAATGTAGCCCAATAAAAACAAACCCTCCAATTTCCTTTTATGTACCTGAAAATCCATAACTTATTTTAAAACAATAACCAAACAAGAACAAAACCAAGTTATCAATAAACAGGAAGCTGTACTGCTATTTTACAGCAATGTGCATATATTGCATATATTGTATGGTTCATAGGTGTCTTAGACTTCTGTTGATCAAAAAATTTGTTACTATCCTCTATATCACCAACTATCAACCGAACCCAGAAATTTCAAAAAACCTCATTTGTACATAATACAATCTTCTTTGTAGACTTATCAAGTTTTGAAAATAATAGCTACAGTATTTGTATTTAATAAAAGGACTGCTTGAAAAATATTAATGCATAAAATATAACCAATTGTTTAGAAAGAAGCATCCATTCTATTACTTACTCATTTAAGTTATGTGAAAAGAAACTAGTCATCACACAGCTTTCTAATTCTCTAAATCTCTATTTACTCTGCTTTGGTTTTCAGGAGTAATCTTGACTATTTTGCAATGTGCAGGTCACTTACATGTAGCTAGAGCTTGTAACTATTCCTAAATAATTTTCTGTGAATGTAATCAAAAAGTTTAGCACTTTTATGTGTCATAATAAAAATAGCAAACATGTACAGCACATAACTTGGATTATGTTTTTAGTTCTCTGCTCCACTCCACCCAAGCCTAAATCTTTTTCCTAAGGTCATTTTACATACCAGTAGTGAATAAAGACAGCTAAACAGGCAACAATTTGGTATTAATCTTCCTCCAAAAAAAAAAATTACCAACTTCCATGACAATTTTATACTGGGAAGGAGCTGAATCAGGAATTGGTTCAGTTGGTTTTAAAGATGTATTTCCTCAGCCAGCTCCTCAGCAAAAAATGATACAATGATTGATTTAATAATTGAATAGGTGATATTATTCTCTATGTGAAAACATGACCCATTTAAAAATTGAAACTTTGCTCTGACCAAGACTAGTCAGAAGGTGTTTTAGAAGGCATCAGATACTTGCATTTCTTTAATAACTGTTCTACATCAATTTAGAAACAACTTCCCTTCCTGTAAGAACTGAATCACTCATTGGACAGACAAGAGTAAAACAGCCTTAAACAAAATTATTCACACGACATGCACAAAATGCTTGTCACCCCTCTGCACAAAAATTTTTATGGAAGTTTTGCTACAATTACACCAATGGCCAATGGTATAACTAGGCCAGTGGTATCCTGGCATGCATTAGGAAGAGGATTCCCAGCAGGCCAAGGGAAATGATCCTGCCCCTCTACTCCACCCTAGTGAGGTTGGAGTGCCATGCCCAGTTCTGGGCTCCTCAGTACAACAGAGACATGGAGCTCCTGCAGCAGGTCCAGCAGAGGATGGCAAAGATCATTAAGGCACTGGAGGAGTACTTCTGTTAAGAGCAAAGCCTGAGGGAGCTGGGCCTGTTCAGCCTCCAGAAGTGACTGAGGTAGGGGACCTTATCAATGTCTGTCTGAAGGGGGTGCCAAGAGGATGGAGCCAGGCTCTGCTGGGTGCTGCCAACCAGCAGGACAGGAGGCAATGGACAGAAACTGATGGACAGAAAGTTCCATGTGAATGTGAGGAAGAACTTTAGCGCAGGAGACTGTGCACTGGAACAGGTTGCCCAGAGAGGCTGCGGAGTCTCCCTCATGGGAGTTTTTCAGACACCCCCTGGACACAATCCTGTGCCATGTGCTCTAGGATGATCCTGCTTGAGCAGGAAGATGGTAGTCCCCTCCAACCTTATCCATTCTGGGATACAGACAGAACAATAATCATAAAAAATGGTCACACTTTTTTATGTATCCTGAAACATACTTTACTTATATCCTCTCTGCCAAAATTAGAACGGAGTAATTGAATACATTCATTTAGAGAGTGTTCCCATTTATATTTGGAAGCATATAAACACTCTATAGATTACAGACCAGATACCTGTATTTGTATGGCTATTAATGAATAGTGCCTAGGAGAATACAATTGGAAATTTTTGGTGTGAAATCCTGCAAGATCCAGAGATGTGTTATTTAACAACAAATGTAATCCTTTTAGCTTTGACCTCCATGATAAAAAGTGGGGGAAAAAAAGAAGAAATTAACAAACCAAAACCCAGAACATATTTATAAGGATTCTTTTAAGAACTAATGCTACCCTCAATAAGAACCCTGGTAATTTAAATTAATTAACACAGGCCCTATATTTACTGTAGTAATATTTAATTGATTGCTTTATAAGCTTTTTCTTTCTTTAAAGGCAATATTATGCCAGAAGTTACACCTTTGTATAAGATGTAAAACTATAAAATACTGCCCTCTTGTGATCTTCCCTAAAAATGTAGCTGATTATTAAAAGCAAGTTTTGGCAACTGTTGGCAGTATTAGGGTTAAGTGGGTTTATATATTCCTTTTACTCATGTATATATATTTATATAAATAAACCCTAATTGTTAAGTTATTAATGCTATCTTAAAATAAGTAATTGCATATGTGCTATTAAAAGCACCAAGGACACATCCTCTGCCAGTTCAGTCCAGATTCTTGGTAAGGCATTTGCAAGACTGCAGTGGGCCTTAGAAAGCACATTGCCAGCTAAACACGGCTGCAGTGCACGATGCCAAACCCTAGAAGGGTAAGAAATACTTCTATTAACAGACAGACATTTTGCCCAGATAAGAAAGCAGAGGGGTGTTTCTCCAATAGAGGTATTTTTGAAGTAAATTTTCAACAGTCTGTTGAAAGAGACCAAGTCTTGAGAACATTTATTCTTCTGAAAATTTGATGGGCCTGGAAAGTACCATACACATTGATAAAGTCAGTGAAGTGTCAAACTCTATGAGAAAATTCAAGTCCTTCCTCCTATTATTAGTTTTTCAGAAAAGTACTGGAATGAAAGTTATCATTAACCTTAATTTTATTTAATTTTATTTTTAAGGTATTTGAGAAAAAAGACTTGCAGCAGGAGCATCCAGAATACTTTTCCAGAAAAAAAAACTAAACAACTAGCTATTTTAAGCATACCATTTTCTTCTTAATTGGCAGAAACTAAAAACCAAGGGAAGAGCCATGGACACAAGGAAATTCATGTGAACCTACACAGCTTACTAATGAAGGAGCAGCCCTAAACTACAATTAAGAGTCTGCTGCAGGCACAAGAGGGCAGACTGATGCACATTATGGATCTTGCCAACAACAGGGGTCTCAATCTGCTACTTAACTTTCTGCTCATTGTCTTGGTCCTAGTGCTTGCATTTATCCTTGTGAAGCTGATATGAACCTCTGCAAGGCTCTGCATCCTTCTCAGATTTCACCCTGTGGGTTTCGCAATGATAATGTAGACACTTTAGACTACCTGAATATAAGTATGTGAAGTCTGCAGAGGCTGAAGTATCTGAGAGTTACAGAGAATGTGTTCACAGCCCAAATTTATCAGAAAGCAATCCTAAGAGCTGTGCACAAGCTGTGCATCTGCCACTGAGTAAAGAAAGCACCTACAGCCTCACCGAGAACCCGAAGAAACCCAGGAATGCATCGGCAGATACAGTAGCTTCTCATTGCTACAGCTGGTTGTTATTTAAAGATATACAAATTATTTGCAGCATTCAAGGAACATAATTTCTGCAAAAAGGGGACAGCAGAAATCAAATTTTTAAAATTGGATTTCTGTAGAACATATACTTAATGGGAAATGACAGCAAGAAGGCAAACCAAAATGCCAGCTTTGAGTTGACAGTACACATCAAATTACCTGTGGAGAGAAAAGCACAGATGCTGTAAATGGAAACAAAGATATCCCTGAAAAGCAGCTTGCAGTAGCAGAGATGGGGATAAGTGAAGGTCAGATATGAAAACTAGACCTTTTTTTGACCACCTGTGGTTCACTGCAACACCTCAAAAGCCAGAAGCCTTATGTTAACCAGCATATCAAAAGAAGCACCTGATAAAACAAC
This sequence comes from Zonotrichia albicollis, assembly GCF_047830755.1. Taxonomy (NCBI): domain Eukaryota; kingdom Metazoa; phylum Chordata; class Aves; order Passeriformes; family Passerellidae; genus Zonotrichia; species Zonotrichia albicollis. Next base: position 76,093,646 of record NC_133821.1, on the reverse strand, counting down.
TGAAAAACAAAGGGCCATTACCCAGGGTTATCATAACTCTGGCCAGGAGACCCTCAGCACCAGCACATACACAGAGAGGATTTACCACTTATGCACAGGTCAAGTGATCAGTGTGGGAGCCCTGCAGCCATATTTGACACAGCACTTGTTACTTGCCAGCGCCATCATCAGTCCATAGCCTGTCCTCACCTCTAGGCATGCAGCAAAAACTCCTTACAGGACCCTCTTTTATGGCTCCTTACACAGTGATGTACTTTTCCCACAGGCTCCTGGGAAGGAGAGTGACCAACAAGAGCACACTTCTGTTGGAATGATTTTCCAGAAGGCAGAGCTAAAAACATGAGAAGTGCTGGGAAAGGAGGGGACCAGAAGCAGATTTTTGTACATCACATTGGAGCCAAACAACTTTCTCTTAGCATCTCACTTTCCCAAGTGAAACACAGGAACCAACCACAAAAATCACCATGTGTAAACCAAAAAATAGATATTGTACAGTAAATTTATTGCCATAGATATGCATATTAACACACATGCATAAGAGGCAGATGTTTTATGGATGGGGGAGGCTCCAGCTTCCTACTGCCAACAGCACATCCCTGATTGAGCACATATATACTGCTGAGTGCTGAGTGTATTACAGAGCTGATCTATTCATGTTCATGCCCAGAACTGCCATATGATCACTATTGTTATTCAATTATCTGCAGGAGACTCATCTAAACTGGATCTATGAACAGACTTTTCACAGGAAAAGGCAGCATGCCCAGCAAACCTGAAAGCTCAAGGAAGTCCTGCCATTAGTAAGTATCCACATTCCACTCTATGCAACCTGCTCCAAAGCTTACAGAGCATTAGTGTGCTGATTTTATCTGGAATAAAGTTAATTTTGTTCATGATATAGTAGTTAGCATGGGACTATGGACTGGTATAAGTCCAAAGTGTAGCTATGATGAAGGAAATTGCCTCTGCCCCAGCCAAACCAGCACAATGGCCTCAAGCAGCACAGATAGTTAAAACAAAAGCTTTTTTCTCACCTGCTCTGAAATATGTGCAATAACCACTTGAAATGGCTTCTGCAAACTACATACCCACAGTTTTTTGAAGTTGATAGTTACAGAAGTATGAATTCCAATCTGTTTGCATTTAAACCAAAAAACTTTGCACAGCTACATCACAAAAAGCAATCATTTATTTTTATAATCTTGAAATATTCTGCTTTAAAAAAATATGTAAATTTATATACCAGAGATATATGTGGTAATGGTTACATAGTTTTGTATTACTTAGGAGAATTCCTGTCGATGCTTGACATACATGGTTCAAAGCACAGCAAAACCACAGTAACAAACAGGAAACCCACTCTAGCCCAAAGCAGAATAAGAACAGTTGTCCCAACAAAATGGTTATTCACTGCCTGGGACTACTCAAAGTTTATTGTCTATATGACCTTCTCTATATTCAGAAGTTTCCCTATCTTAGGGAAACCACGGTGACACCAGCTGGCCCTGACAAAACAATGAAGTCACCTATTCCTTTTTAATAAATTGAGGAAGATGAGCCTACTGCCACCAACGAGCATGTATTTCCAGATCAAAAATTGCATACCAAGGAAGTCTGTGAGAAACTTTGCTGTCAGAGCATGGAGAAACAATCCCCAGACGCAATCCCAGTAGCCTCCTCTCAGGCAGCAATGAACATGACAGAATCCTCAGCAAATGCTGAAATGCACTACTGAAACGGAAGCATTTTCCAGAGATGACATATAAAGCTGGCAAACTTATGAGCTAACCAGTGCCAAGGCTTTTTTTGCAATCAAGCACCGTCCAAGTTTGGTTTCCGATCATTTGCTGCACTCCAGACTGAACCTACAAGCACCTTACAATGAATGGGATCCCATTTGCTGGGCTACCAACTTCACAGCAAAAGGAACAGACCATCAAAAGCTTAGTTATGGCTCCCAGCAAAGGAGTTCACTCTGCTAGCTAAAAGTGAAAATCCCTCATGTTGAAAAGTTTTCTGTTCCTGAAAAGTATGGTTTCATCAAAATGTGATATAGGAAAATATTGATATTAATAATTTTAATTTTCTGATCTGAGAGGATTGTAAAAAACCCTAGCCTTGAGTTGACATTTAAGAATAAAATTCTATGTGGCAACAACGCTATGTGACAAATGTTATGACTTTTCTTTCAATTAAAATTTTACAGCTTTGTTTACCAATTTTTAGATATGCATGCAATTTACTTTCTTCCTTGTCTGCTTTGCAACAAAAATTGTTCTAATAACTCTAAACTTCTCACTGCATTAAAACTTAATTTCCAGCAATTTTTATATACATGGTATGATCAATCCAGTGTTTTCCTCATTAAAAGGCCTCACTAAACCTTGTACATTAAAGGGAAAAGATGCACTTAAGTAATTTCCACCTATTATCTCTGCAATATTCTGACACAATTTAGCACACCATGCAGAAATCATACAGATGCTCCGTACACTGGAATAAAGAGATTCATACTGTGATACTTGCAACACCAGACAAAGTTAATATGTAGATATGCAATCTTATGAAGCTCTCCTTCTTATTATATGATCTCCAACAATTTTAAAGGCATGCTTTCATTTTAAATCTAATTTTTGGACTAGCACACAGCATGTACCTACATGCATTCAGATAATAGGATATATAATAGGATCAGACTTTAATTGTTTTTGCTTGAAATTTTTGAAGTGCCATTGCTTGAAAACATAGAGCTTTTTAATTTAGATTTTATGGCCTCCAAGTTCAGTACATGGGAAATGTTGTGTATTATAAGCAGTTTTTTTCTCTTAATGCAGTCCTTATCACACATTTCATTATTCAAAGATCAGCTGTATATTGAAAACAATTAAACAAGTATATGGCGAAATATAAATTCTGCATGGAAACTCTTTTCATTAAAGCAATATTTCTTTGTTTCAGTGCATAAACTGAACTCCATACACTGAAGAACTTTTAACATGTGTTCCTAGGAGAATGTTGATTTTCAAAAAGCATACATTAAATAACTCACATTAGCTAAGGAAATCAATTTTCATATACAACTCTGCAATGTTACACAATAACCATACAGCAGGTTCTCCTTGGAGATTTATTTCTGAAATGTACAAACATCACAACCACAGCTGAAGGATGCACCTTCTCTAAGAGGCATTCTGCTGTTCCACAGCACATTTTCTGCAGTTGCAAACCTGACCACATCCTGAAGGACAATCACAATGCAGCTGTAGGCCTTCTACTCAACACTCTGAGCTTCCCTTCTAATGCACAGGAAATTTTACTTTACAATCCATGGTTTACAATTGGAATGGAAAAGCCCCATGATAGGCATTATAATTTGGGGAGCAAAGTATAAGAAATACCACTGAGTTCAGTCAACTTCAGACTACTAAGCAAGCAGAGAATCTTAAGCTTGAAAGTAATTAACCTTGGAACAGCTTTTGAGGGGTGTTACATTATACTTTCCATTAGTCTTTAGCGTAAACAAATAGAAAGCTTCTCTGATTTTACAAAAATTAATTCTGAATTAGCATTTTCTATGGTCAACTGTCTATACTAGTCTGTGAGGACATAAAAACTTATTTGTACTGTGTATTATTAAGCTGTTCCTGGACCATCAGTCCTCAAAATCAACTCAGAAAATTGCTGCTGTCTATTCTTACTTCATTAGTGATAGTCTGGAAGAGGGGGACGCTACAGAGTGCAGCTATCTAATAGATGCACAAAGCTAACCTAGATTAACAGTTAGAAGTAAAGTTTGTTGTATTCTCTGTTCATGGCAATAGTAGTTTTATAGAAAAATAAACTGATTTTATCAGTCCTAGATAAACCACTACATTTCCATCAGGATATATACATATTAAAAGCAAAAAAGCAAAAGTAATCCTCAAAGGAAAAGAATAATTTAAAAAATACATAGAGCTGTGGGTTTTGCCCTTTTTATAAATCATCAGCTTCCTCTTATGCCTTCTACTCTATCTCTTAGATATATATTTCACTTGGGATTGCAGTTATCTTGGTTTCTCAGAAATAATAAAATACCAGTGATCTCTAAAAAAAGACCACAGCAGAATGATGCTGAGGTTTCTTTAAAAAACAGGTGTCAAGACAGGAAGAATCATTCTCATTTTTTCATTGCTTCTGGCATCTCTCCTCCTTACAGGTGTAACCTCTGTCAGAAGGACAGGAGGGCAGGGAGGGACAGCAGGGGATGCCTCTAAGAGCCCAAAGGCTCACTGCTCTTGCACACACTTTAACCTTCACTGGGTCCTACTTCACAACCACATCTCACTTGAGGACGTAGAACAGATCCCATTTCGAGGCCCAGCAATATGACTCCAGATCATGCCAATGGAAGCACTTGCTAAGGGCATAAGGAACTTTCTCCACAGAGACGTAGAAGTTACAGTTGAAAAAAAAATCAAAACAAAAAAATCAAACAAACAAACACTCACAAAAACAAAACAAAACAATCCAGTTTTAGGCAAAATGTCAAATCTCAAAAACCTGGAAAGGTGCAGCACTGTTTGTGAACTGAAGCCAATGATAAATAATGCTTGTGTTCCCCCTGCTGGCTCTGTCCTCCAAATACAGCTTGGTAGCAATGCCTGCATGGATGAAAGCCTTCGAATAACTGAAATATCACATACAGGGCTTCATCTGTTTCAAACACTTAACTTTGCCTTCCTATGTACTTAAACATGATCAGAGGGAGAAAACACTTCTGAGACCTGAAGGAAAAGAGCTGGGAGTTCCTTTGATCTAAACAAAAATAAATTTCTAAAACACCCACCCTAAACAAAGTGCCTTTAAAGGCACATATAGGACAATGAAGAGACCAATGCCTAATGAAGTAAATAAGTATATAAAACTAGTGATACACCATCTGGAGTACTGCATACAGGTCTGGTATCCCCAGCATAAAGAAGAATGTGGAATTGTTGGAGCAAGTCCAAAGGAGGCCACAAAACTGGGAAGAGGACTGGAGCACTTCCCCTATGAAAACAGGCTGAGGAAGGTGGGGCTGCTCAGCCTGGAGAAGAGAAGGTTGAGTGGAAATCACGTAGCAACCACGTGGTATCTGAAGGGGGCCTGCTGGAGCTCCTTCACAGGAACTGCAGTGAGAGAATATGGAGTAATGGGTGGAAACTGAAACAGGGGAAATTTAAGGCTGAATATTAGGAAGAAATTCTTTGCTGTGAGGGTGGTAAGACACAGAAACAGATTGCTCAGGGAAGTTGTGGATGCCCCAGCCCTGGCAGTGGATGCCCCAGTCCAAGACTAGGCTGGATAAGGCCTGGAGCCACCTGGTCTAGTGGGAGGTGTCCCTGTCCATGGCAGAGGAGGGTGGAATTAAATGATCTTTAAGGCCCCTTCCAACCCTTAACATTATGTCATTCAGTATATTTAAATCCAGGCAGATTTTAAATACTGCCTTCCTTCACAAACTGTACTTCCCCATTAGGTGAAGAGCTGGAAACAAAGACTGAATTGCAATGTTAGAAAGGGTTGTCTATATCTTAAAACAATGTGCTTGATAATCTTGATATAAAAATATTTCAAGCATGATGCATCAACCACACATACTTATTTAAATAAACCAGATTTGTTGGCTACTGTTAGTTGATTTTTATTAGTTAAAAAATAAGCAGTAATACCAAACTGAATTCTATTTTTAAGTGCTGGGCATAAAGAGATTGCATTTTTGTTCACCCTTGCATGACACAAGTCATTCTTATTTTGCTGAATGCATAAATGCAGCCTCTGTAATCCCTTTCAGATAAAAATACCTTCACGTTTCCCCCACTATACAGTTACTCTACAACTACTAAAAAGGCTACTTGGTGAACCTCTTCCTGTGCCCAGCTTCACATGAAGATGTTGGTGCCATGCAGACAGGCGCAATGAATCAGAGTAAACTGTAAGCAGGCAGTAGAAATAAAAGAAAACTGAACAAACAACTAATACTGAGAAACATGCAGCAACAGCCCTAACCAAAGCTTAAAAATACCATCAGCTGGTTTAGGAGGACCTGTTCCTTTTCCTGTTTCATTAAAAACTGCCAGTTACTCCTCAGGTCTAACCCAGGATGCCACATGATGGCAGCAAACACCAAGCTCTGCCCTTACCTGCATGGGCTGGTCGCCTGCTGCTCTGAAGTCTTCAAGTGGCTGCATGTGCCATGCAGGCACACCGTAGGGCTCCTCGGCAGGCCTGCAGTCCAGGGGATTTGCCCGCAGCTGCTCCTTGAGCCACATCTGAGTCCTCACAGCCGGCTGTATGGGAGCACCGCTCACAGCCTGCTGCCCCAGGGTCGCGTATCTCTGCCCGAAAGCCTCGCAGCCGCCTGCCGCAGGTTTGCTTTCAGGTAAGGCACTGTAGGTCAGGTCTAAGGTGTGTCTCCTACTTGGGGAATCCGAAACAAAGTCGTCTTTGCTGCACGTTTCAAATTTGTACTTGCAGTCCAGTAGAGAAGATCGTTTTTTTCCCATTTCTTTGTCCTCAATCTTTAGCAACTCCATGCTGTCATGCAAACAACTTGGCCCATTTGTCCTTAATTGAGGTGGCACAGCTTTGTCCATACCAGCCCTGTATTCCACCGAATGACTACTTCCATCTTGGCTGAAATTATTTGGTGAGCTGAGTTTAGACAAGGAGGACCATTTTCTTACAGGTCTTGCATCTTTCATGTCAAGAGAATTGTCCAGGGCTCCCTGATTTCTGCCTCCTCCTGACCGTACAAAGCTTGTACTCCATTTTGAGCCATCAGACTTGAAAGCTTCCCTGTGTTTGGAAAGTGAAGAGCTGGCACCAGACAGCATCACATGGGCAGTGGGAATAGAAACCAGTGATCGGCTGGGCTTAAATGATGATGTACCACTTGAAGTTGAATGATCTGTGAAGAGAAATTTATCATGTAAGTAAGTGCAACATAGAGCTCACTAACACTAGTTCAGGTAGGACAAAATATCAAATTCAAGGTGAAAAGCAAAAATAGAAGGAAAGAGGTTTCTTGACAAAATAGAGCCTTCTAGATCATTCTAAACCATGAGAATAGAAACTAATTAAAGTGTGAGATTTTCAAGTTTATTTTGCTCAGGTGTCATGATAACAAAAATAAAAGCTCACTAAGCATTGGCAACAGAAGCTTCAGATAGAATTCTCAGCCTGTGAGCCAAAGAAACCATTGCCAGCTTTAAGGTGGCAGGATGGATTTCTCCCCCACTCCACACATACTAAGGAGCTTCTATATCAACACTACAGGTGCTCAGGAGCCCCAAGATCCATTCTCCTTCCATCACCCCTCTTCTCATTTTCTGAAGGCAGAACAATTCAATAAATGCATCTGGTAAAATGGCAGTGCTGTAGACAAGCCAGTTTAATAACGGCCACTTGGACAGAGTTATCCATTCTGGATCTCACCAATTTCCAAATATGCTTCCTGGGCTGTGTTTGGCTGGGAAAGAGTTAATTTCCTCTACAGTATCTGGTATGCGGCTATGTTTTGGATTTGTTCTGGAGACAGTGTTGGTGATTTAAAGATATTTTAGTGCCTGCTAAGCACTCCTTACACACAATCAAGGCCTTTCCTGCTTCTCACCCACCAATGAAGAGGCTGCTGGTACACATGGAGCTGGGAGGGGACACAGCTGGAAGAGCTGACCTCAGCTGAACAAATGGATATTCTGCATCCTATGGCACCCTGCTCATCAATAAAACTTGGGGAAGGCTGATTTGGGGGGCTGCCGCTCAGGGAACAGACAGCTGGTGGTGACCAATTGTTTTCATTTGCAGCATTTCTTGGCCCTTCTTTCTTGTTACTTTTCTTTCAATATTTTTCTTCAGGAAAAGACCCTCAGGGAAAGCAGGGATGGAAATACACAGAAGAAAGAAATGCCTTGCCTCTTGCACAGGTAACTCCTCAGCTTGAGGCTGCGGCCTTGTAACATCCAAGACAGCTAAACTTTGTGCTGACTCTTACCCAGAAGCTGAATCTGACACGGCACAAAGTCAGTTCAGCAAAGGCAGCTGTCCCAGGCCTTTTCATATCCAAAGAAAATAAGAGTGTATTAGGGTTCAAAAAGAACTGACCTATATTTTAGGCTATACAGATTTCTAGGAGTAGAAATACTACATGCAAGAGAAAGGTGAAAGAAATCCTGTATATATGTATCTGTAAAACTTAAAATAGTAAAAAATATATAATAGTATTTAATATAGCATTTTCCATCTAAAATACTGACTTAATGTTAGACATACATGGTTTTAAAACTGAAATTAAGACAAATAATAATTAGAAATACATTATCTCCTTCATGCATTAGATTAGAGATTTATTAATATGTGGTAAATTTTTTTTCCTTCTTCTAAATTTAATTTTAAAATAATTAATTTTTACTTAAGTTAAACTTCTTCACTTTCAGTATTAAACTCTTCAAGCAGATTTGAACTTGGAATGCCACTTATATCCAAGTACAGCTAATGGATGTCTCCAATAATTTGTCTCAAAGAGAAACACAGTAATTTTGGCTTCAAGTTGTCCTAATTAGTCTTCCCATTAACGCTCACTGAAACATATGAGAAAATTCACACTTTTTCTTAGAGCATATTGCTCAAGTCTGCCTTGCCTGCAGGCTCAGCTGGAAAGAGAACCAGTTTGCCTTTGGAAACACCTCGCAACACAAATCGCAGGAAATTCATAGATTTCATTGAAAATAAGAGAGAATGCAGAAACCATCATGAAACTTAAGAGATATTATTTCTTCTTTAGTCACAGGAATAAGCTCCATCTGGCCAAATCCTGTCAAAGACAACTTTATCCAAGCTCCATCTGGCCAAATCCTGTCAAAGACAACTTTATCCAAGCAGCAGGTTTTTCCCTTCCATACAGGTGGGGGTATGCAAATGCCAGTTCAGACCTGACAGCACTCTCTCCTTGGAATTACTTGGGGTTTATTTCACTGATCTGGTATTTATTTGAAGATTACAAACACTCTGAAACATGACTTGTGTGTCTCCAGAGTCTTTCAAAGCTCAAAACTGCTCTCTTAAATGAAAGCCAAAAGAGACATGGGGATAAAAAAGTAGCTAGATGCTACTGGTTCTCCTTTCAGCAGAAATAAGATTATATGACATCTTTTTCTTTTCAATTATCCTCATAACTTTTTCTGGTGCCCACCACAAAACTCTCTGGAGTACTTTTCTAACAGGCATGACATTTTAATACCTGATCCAGTACTTCCAAAGCCACATAAATAAGAGAATTGAAAGTACACTATTTTAAAAACGCATTACATGATTTCTACCATATAATAACAGCAGATGGAATAAAAAATTAAGAACATCTCATATGGCTTTCTTACCATCTTGTGTTACACTTCTGAAATATCTAATTACTGCTTATCTGGCATAGAAAATTATGTAACAGAACCAATTTTGGTGTTAATAAAAAACTAATCACAAAGAGCACAGCAGGCACTTTCTTCTGAAAGAGGGGTAGAAGAAACTTCTCAATATAAAGTTAATAAACACCTTCTACGCATTTGTATTTTCCTGTGCTATGTTTTTTAAATTACTGGAAGAAAAACCTCTGAAGTAATTTCTCAGGTCAGACACACCACCCTCATGCAGCTACTTAAAATCCTTATCTGTCACCCAAAAGTCAGTCAAAACACACAAGTCAGAAAAGGTTCACTGTAACCCTCAACAACTTCTTAAGCTGCAAAATTATACCAGTGCTATGAGAACTCCCATAAGATACACCTCTGACAAATTCTTCACTATTTCAGATAAGATATTATCATACAATAGCAGGGTAATCACCTAATACAGTTACTCAATATTAATCAAAATCAAAATGTATCTGATACATATGTTTACGGGATGCATGTGTATCTAATGCTGCTGAAAAGCAGTGAACCTTCCTTGTGCGAAGGACTTTGAAATTTGATATTTTATCCAGGGTATAATTAGAATGCCCTGATCATGGAGAAAAACACCAGTATTAAAAGCGGCTGACCTTCTCTTCCTGTCCTTCCCTCCCACTTACCTCCCCAAAACACTGACATAGTTTACCCCAGTCCAGGAAAATAAATGGATCTTTTCTTACTAACTGAGCAGAAGACAAACAGGGGAAGTCAAGCCTCCATTATACAAATTGAAGGTCTTGAATCTGGCTGTGGTTTAGTGAACAAAAGCTCTGACATTTATTATAGGACCTCAGTTCCTCTGAACTATTCTCTAGCTCTGCATGGACCGCAGCAACAGGTCACAAACAATTCCAGCATCCATCATAGGACTGAAGGAGCCATGGGTCTTCCATCTACCATGCAAGCATGTGGGTGCTTCTCATAAATCTCCAACAGAGCTGTTTTCAACACCAGAAGTGTCTAACTCTCCTGGGAGTTGGGTGAAAGACATTGGGATGATGTGCCGCTACAGTAGTATTGATGCTACATGTGTGTTCCTCCCTGCCTACCTACCCACAAACTGGCAGGCCTCAATGCAACAGAGATAATCAGATGAGCCAAATGAGATATTTCAAAGTGGCCAGGCAGGAGGCCAGTTCTTGTAAAAAGCCCTAAGCAGACTGACTCATCATCCTCTGGAAGCAAAAGCATGCCTTTCCAGGGTGCAGCAGCACTCACAGGAACGGTTTGGGCTGGGTTGCTTTGTTGGGGTTTTTTGGGGTTTTTTTTTGGTACTGTCTAGAATTCTTCATCGTTCTTTTTACAGGCCTTTTTCATATTACTTCACATTTACTATGTCAAAATATGAGGTGAATGAAGGAAGGAATCTCTGCAAATAACTCTCTTCCAAAGAATAAATAAGAACATGCATCACAGAAAGCTGTGGCAGAAAAGCAGGGAACTGTTCAGACATTTAACAAGTTTTGCATGAGAAAGAACTCTATGAACAAAAAATGTTTAGGAATTCTAAGTTTGAACAGCAAGGAACTAATATAAAAGAATAACTAACAAAAAACTTACTAAAGGAAAAATGTAATACTAACTAAAGTAATTTAAAATAATATTAAATGCTAAAAGACTGCCAGAAAAATGTCTATGCCTTCAAAGCAGAAAAAGTCATGTGGTGTTTAGAAGCAAGTCCAATTAATGTCAATTGGAAAAAAGAAGGAAGTTCATTGCCTTCCACCATCACCATCACCGTACTGTCAGTATCAATCAGAATTCTTTTACATAAGATGTGGGTTGCAAACTCCAAGTCAGTTCTACTTTGTTTCACATTAATTGCATGGGATTTTCTGTAATCTACTATGTTGCACACCAAAGGAATGCAAGTTGTACCTAAAAACTTGCTAGTTTTAAAAGGTGAAGGAATTTAAAAGCTTTGTAATTCACAAATAATTTCAACAGTACAATGCTGAATAATACGTGAACTTAGAAGGTTGCAGTTGAGACAGGATTTTCAAAAACTGAAGCAATTTTGTTGCTTTTAGGACTTTGTTTCAGATGAAATACTGGTAAAGCTACTGTCCCTCAGCAATGTTATTATGGAGAAATGGAAGAAGGAATAAATGGCAGGACAGCCTCACAGGCCTCCTACAATGCACACATATAAAAAATACTACACGGCAATTTTAAAGGATTTTTACTAAGTACAGCAGAAAGCCATGCTGGAAAGAGTAAAAGCTGCACTCACAAATATCAGGATGGCATCCACACTTATGCAAGGAAAGAAATGCAGAGGTAACACTGAGTTCCAGCAAATGGCAAACAGCTTCTTAGACATCCTTACAAACAAAGGGAATGCTATGTACAAATGAATGTACTTGAACAGAAACTTGCTTGACATATCCCATCTAATTTATTAAGACCTGGCACTTGGTGTCCATCTTCCTTATCCTCCTCCTCTACAGCTAATGAATTTGCTTTTCCCCCAGTTGTGACTTCTCATTCTTTTGCATGCCCTTGAGGCAAACACACCTCCTCCCTTGTTTGACAGAAAGGTGATAGGGTAGCAACCATCATTCTCAGAGTAAGTAATGAGGACAACACTCTCAATTTGCAAACAATATGAAAAAAGGGTTAGTGAGAAACAAGTATGTTCTAAAATTTATTAAAGCTTAACAAAGAAATTGTCACTGAACAAGAGAAAATTATAGGTCCTCACTGAGCAAATGAAAAATACTGACTCAAAGAAAATAACTTGTACTTCACTATTTTCACATTATTCACATCCTGCTTTCATCTTACCGCGTAAAAGGTTGCCTTGCTTCATTTAGATTTACCTGAAAACACTATTTTCCCTAGCATACAGTACTGACAAGGAACGTGCCTTAAAGGAGCTACTATTTTGTATTGAGCCGTAGTATTCCTGGTACTGAAATACTCTTTCACAAATCCGCTCTTTGATCAAGTCTCATTAGGGCACAGCCAACACTCACCAGCTTTGATTTATTTAAAGAGTGTTGTCCCATGCTTGAGAGGTCATCCCTGTACCTTAACATCAGGTTCCCACCACGTCTTCCAAGATAGCAGACCTGGCAAAAACCTCCTTAGCAAAGTTCTAAAGATTCTAGCAGCAAGAACACACAGCTAAGTAACACAGTGGGCCACACCTTCATATGATCTCACCTTAGCACTACAAATCAATCTTTGCATTCCACATCCCATTTCAAGAGCCAAAGCTCTTAATTCCATCACTTAATTTAGATGACAAGAGTCAATCTGAGCATCTTCCCAGGGAGTTGCACAGGGGTGATTAAAACAAAATCAGCACCCAAATGAAGCACACAGATATAACATTTGCTTTTCTCATCCTACATGATCAGTTAAAAAGACACTACACAGGAGACAAGCTCTGTAGAAAGTGTTAGTTTACTCCTATGAGCCACTGCAGTCAGATTTGAGGTCAAAGTTCTCAGTACTAACATTAAAATACATTTGGTAGAATGACCTGTCATCCAAAACATTCCTCATTAAAAGTTAATACACATTTCCCTGACTTAAACAGCTGGTTTGGGTTTTGATTTTTTTCATGCAAGAAAATACAGAGTAAAATGATCCACATGCTGCTTTAAAATAAACTTCTTTAAGCTAGCTGTTTGGCAGTACCAATTATAAGACTCAAATAATAAAATTTTACATGTGTTTCAGCAAATGACGCTTAACAAAAACTTCTAACAACAGTTTGTGTTTTGTGAAGGTTGACTTCAGGGAGACTGTACCAAGGCAGTGCAACAGTTTTTGATGGGGAAAACAAATATAAACTCCACAAACAAACAGAAAAAGGCAAGCGCATGTGAGTGGTTCAGTAAACCTGAGGTCTTAACACTCACTAGGTATATATATGCAGAGAGTAAAAAGCAAACCCCTAAGCCCCCAACATACCAGATACACACCAAGTAGATCTGTCCTGCCCAAGGGATCTAGCAGAACTGGTATTTCAGGACACACACAAAAAATAAAAAAGTACTGTCTATTAATATTTCTGTGAACTGCCAATTTACCCAGCAATATCTAGGCTAATAATACTCAGCTGGGGAATCCACAACTCCAAAAGAGAAGTGTCTTCAAAAAAAATGTAGTAACTTTTACTCTTGAGCCAGATCTGGGTCAACTTAGCTCACTTAAATGAAACCCAGATTCAGAAGATGATATAACAGGGGACTGTAAAGGAAAGTAGCAGTGTATAGAGGTGAGATGCTGCCACTCCAAAAGGAAGTGAGGCATTGGTCCTGTGCAACAAGGGCAGCTCTGACGAACAGGCACACATTTCAAAAAGCAGCAGGCAAAATTTGTTTTACAGGAAATACAGTGTTTACAGCAGAGAAAAATAAATTACAGCAAAATCAACAATTGCAAGATTCTATTCTTGTTTTCCCTACCCTACTCAATTATTCCAGATGCAAATGTTGGAGAATTAAAATGAATGTTAGATTCATTAAAAGTGACAAATACAATACCATGGGATATTTAACTGAAGCAGAAAATCTTTCCCAGATTTGATCTGAGCAAATAGTCTAAAGCAAACAGCAGGTAAGCTCAAGAGCAAAATTTCACTCCATATCAGATATCACTGAAAACAAGTTATTTATGACTGCTTTGGTCCAAGCTTGCAATGGCCATCTGCTAAATTAATCTGTAAAGAGAATGGCTAACCCAACTTATATAAAAATCTCTTTAGGTGAGAAAACTGAGCATGTTAAGATAGAAGTATGTCTTAAAAGAATGAACTTGTTTTACCAGAGTACAATAAACCTTTTGATTTATGCATTTTGCCTCTTCAACCAAACCAAGGATATCACAAACGTACAGCCAAATATAATAGGGATTTCTAGAAATACAAGAGAATAAGGGATTCTCTGAACAACCATTTTCAAAAAGCTAAACTTTCCCAGCAGTAAGTGACACACACATAAAGAAACATCCCATCCTCAATGTGTTCTCTTGATGTGTCTCTCTGCACTAAGCTTCAGCTTTGGTGCTATTTTGCTGCCATACATGTATAGCACATGAGAGAGAGCAGTGCTACAGGATGTTCACAGGCCGCTGTGTGAGCACATGTGAGTTGCATGCAGCTGGCCACCAAAAAGCAGTAGAAAAATATTATGCATGCAGCATGGATGCTCTATGCAAAAGAGCACAAACCAAGCGAAATTTGACTCCCCCAGCATCTATCTTCTCCAGCCATCTAAGAGCTATTTTTAAGAAAGTTATATAACTAAGTAGAACAATTTTTAGATTAACGGGTTCTATTTTCACCCCGCCAGATAAGAGGATAAAGCAATATTCCAGAACAGCAGTCACGTAAACAGGCAACTTGATTTCACTGAAACAGAAGCATAAGTGAAAACCTATACTGCCAGGGGGAGTTTCTTTTGTAGTTAGCTGTCTCATTTTTAGAAGTCTAGATCTTAACTTCCATTTGCCCTTTTATGAAGGCCATCTACAGCTTCCAATTCCATTTTCCATCAACAAGCACTTAACAGTGAAGACATAAAGAAATCAAATATCCCCCTAGGACCTTCTTTAAAAGTAATGGCTAAAGGGGAAAAACACTGCGGATGCCACACTATATCTGTTCTCCTTCCTTTCTGTATCTCCAAGACACCCATGCCACAAGTACCATCTACTTCAACAGCCATCAGATACCCCTTCTTGCTGGCATTATTTTTTCATCCCTAGCTAGGAACTACTCAAAAAAACTAGAGTACCTTAGCCCATCAGAACAGAAATCCACCCCTGCCCTCCAGAGGGGAATAATTCTAGGTATTTTTGTTCTCTGCAAGAGAACACCCAGTACCAGGTACATACCTACCCTTTCCTATACCAAGACAGATGCAAGCTGTGCATTCTCAGTCTCCACAGGCCACTTATTTGTATCATCCCAACTCTCAAACTTGGCTCTGACACCATCTCCTCCAACAACATTCCCAGATTAGCTAGGCTGATACCTGTATGCAGCAAAACCACCTCACCTAAGACGTGAAGGGCAAAGGATGTGCAACTGAAGACAAACTCACCTGAGGAGAGTTTAGAAATGCCCTCTAACACAAGGGACCAGAGCAAAACCTGAGGGCTCCCAGAGAGCACTATCATTCCAGAGAGTTAAAACTCTGTGGCTGACCCACATTTTCTTCATAACTACAGGTAGAAACAGAGCCCTCAATTCAATGTCAAGTAACTTTAGAAGGTTACATCCCACTTTCAAGGAGACTGGAGTTTCTGGCTAGGTTTTTGAGATAATTATCCACTAAGGACAGTTTAACCCCTCTTTCTACTAAGACTTTGTATTGAAATAATTAAAAACTTATTAAATATCAAAACATTTAGAGTCAACTGGTACCTGTTATCCTCACCACAGAACAGTGGATTTCTTGGTTCACAGCCCACCAGCTGTTAGCTCTAAACAGGAACAGCACCCTTCAGTTTTATGCCAGGCCACACAAGTAGGGAAGAGAGAAACCTTCATTTTTTTCCCCACAACCCCACACTTCAGCTTCATTTCCTCCACTGATCTCCCTCAGCTGAGCTTTGCACAGTAGTCATCCTCCTAGTTTACATCTGTATTCTCACTTTGGGAGCCCAGCCTGAACCCATTATCATAGAACAGAATCATTTAGGTTGGAAAAGATCTTCAAGATCTTAAGTCCAACTATTAAACCAGCACTACAAAGTCCCACACTAAAACCATGACCTCAAGCACCATATCTACATGTTATCTTTTGAAAACCTCCAGGGATGGTGACTCAACCACTTCCCTGGGCAGCCAGTTCCAATATCTGACAGCCCTTTAACTGGTAACTCTTCCAAGTATCACAGAGACTTCTGTACAATCAGAGTACATGTACAGTACTCAGATGGAAAAAGGAATCCTTTCCCAGGCAGCAGCAGGTGCTGGGAGCAGCCCCAGCAGGGAGGCTGCCATGGGTGCAGCAGTGAGGCAGGAGGACACTGCTTGTGCCTCTCCTGCTTCACTGCAGGGCTGTCCCTGCCTGACTCCCTCCTCCTGCTGCACACCAAGGTCAGCCCAGGTCACCAAGCACAGCCAGCCTGCCCTGCTGCAGCACTGCTGCTGCTCTGCACCTCTTGGAAGCACTTCATGGGCCACAAGCCATTCACTTAATACACTTTGGGAAGGCCTGTATCAAGCAGGAATCCCTTCCAAGGGCCAGAAACCATCCCCAGCAACCCAAAAGTTCAATAGGTGCTTCCAGAGTAACTTAACTCACTGGGGAAGTCTCTCTCCTTGATGCTGATCCCCAAATGGTAAAAGAGATGGTAGTATGTTAAGAGTAGCAAATATTCAACTGGAGTAGGTCTCTTGCAGACCCAGCAGTCTACTTAATTACTTACTAAGATTTGGGGAAAACCACAATAAGAAATTTGGCAAATTTAAATAAGAAACTGGAGGAGAAAAAAAAAGGAAAAATGTTACTAAAACCTGTAAAGTAAAACCAGAAAGAAGTAAAATACAATGTTACAGAAGTAGCCTTAGCATTCCATTTCCTAACCTTTATATTCCTAGCTTTGCTACTCTACCCTTCATTTACCATACATTAATCCCACGTTCCCTTAAAGTTTCTTAGACACATCAGGGCTTTGATAACAAATTAACGGCCTACTCCACATGTAGGTCACCATCTGGAACTCAGCTCAGGTCACAGAGGATTAACTTTAAATTGGATTGTAGCACAGCTCTATATCCTACAGAAGAAGCCACATCTCATACTTCAAAAATTAAGTATCATTATCTGTATTTTCCAAATGAAGAACAGGAGATGAACTTCTAAAACAATTAGACTCATGTCACTTATAAACTTTACCTGCTCCCTTCCACTGCCCTTTACACTGAGTGGTAGTGGCTCCCCTGGTTACCTTTTTAGATTTCACGAATTCAAGCAAAACAAAGTAGCAATAAACTTAGGGGAAAGAAGTGTAAGATCCATCTGGAACTCCCAGCATTTTCTTATAGCAAGATTCCCCTTACTAACAGAAACATTTCTTAAAGCAACAGTGGCAACAAGAAGATATGGAAGAGTTTCTGCATTCCATCCCACAAAACTGATTACAGTATAATAAACAGATATGGAAAACCCTTTGCTTTTGTGCACCATTTGGCTTTCACTGTTTTGACTCCAGCTTTTAACATTCTATTTTTCAGGAACACCTGTGGAGCCACGGTACTAAGACTACTAGTAACAGAGAGTTGTTCCAATTCTAATACAGAATTAACCTACAGCAGAAAACAAAGGAGAGGGATTCACAGTTCTGTACTGCCCATAAACAACTTTTCCTCCAGGACCTCCAACCTCCACACACCCTGAGAATTCAATTTTAGGTGTTTTTTGGAGGACAGTTTGAGCAAAAGTAAATGCTACAAAGGTGAAATTAGGAGTGTTAATTCTGATGATGTATTTAGAACCAAATCTCACACTCTTTGGATGACTTCTGTACTTTAAAAACAAGCCTCCACTCCAGATGGGAACTATTACTTCCTTATATGTCCATTCACAAAGAAGCCATGAAGTATCATTTTAAAGGCTGGAGGAAAAACAAACTCAAACTTCATGCATGCATTAATTCTTAAGAGTGTGATTTCACTGTAAGTAGTCTGTCTGTAACATAAAGACAGTTCTATACTATTAAAATGAACCTGTATGTCATATTTTTTAGAAGTATCCTGAAAACCAAAGGCCATTTGTACCAGTTGACAAGACTGACTGAAAGATCTGATTTTAATTATAATCAATGTTTAAATAAACTGATAGTGAATCAGGAGAGAAACACATAATGACCAGTAGAGTCTTTTATCACAGCTTTTCCTGCTGAAGAGATTTAGCCTTGTAAATAATTTCTAAAATAAATTTTTTAAAAATTAACAGCAGTTTAGAGCTTCTCCATTCTTTCACTTGCAATCCATTTCTACAGTTTTTTGTCCCCCCACTTCCTATGCCAAAAGAGCTTAGTGCCCTGACATTACAACGACTTGGAAAATTTTAGGATTAGCACACTAATTAAATGAAAGCAATAAATTCAACTAAATCATAAAAGCAAGAAAATATAAGTAATTAATTATGAAAAATGCTTTAACAGAATGTTTCTCCTCCTGAAAGAACAGAAGTTCCTTTGCCAAATCACATATATGTCAGGCACCATTTGGTCCATTGAATTCATCCTCCCTGGAATGAAACACACTTGCTACAAATTATATCAGCAGTCCCAGATTAAAAGACTTGATCTACTGCAGAAAACAGAACTCTACCCCAACTACAATTTGCATATTTGAGATGGTTTCTGTAATCATTTAAGAAAAAACATGCTAAAGCATTCAAAACAAAAAGAAGATGCCATACACACACACAAAATAAGAAGTCCTTCCTTGGTGCAGTTTGGGATTTGATCACCTTAATTTTAGAAATCAATCTGGCATCCCAATTCCCTACAGTGAGGTTTACCTTGCACCTGAATGGGGATGCTGGTTCACTGCCAACTCGCCTCCCTGAGTGCCCACGGAATCTCCAGCACCACTGAACACAGCCCATCATGCTTACACACAGCAGATCACATGACATAAAAACTGCAGCTATTTAAGTGCTACTACCTGTACTGCTCCCCAGTTTTAGACTTTATTTAAACAGAAGAGTGGTTCACTGTTTACAGACAACTAACAAGCCTGAACACAAACAATCTGAATTACATTTTCCTTCAATGGGTTTAGTGATCACTTCTCTCTGCTCCCCAGGAGTGCTTGAAGACAGTTTTTATGCCCTTCTTGTCTTCTGTGATGTGCACAATTAAAAGTACAGAACAAGAGGTGGGAGAGAAGAAAATGTTTCAATTGCTGCCTTTGATAATGGAAAGAATTTAGTGTTTCTTCTCTGCTCTCCAGCTGTTAAGAAACACCTCAGTTAAGGTGGGGAAGCATGGCATGTTCCAGAAATTAGAGAATTCTTTTCAAAAGGTAGACTCCATTTCAGACCTTATTTTTTGACCAGAACAAGCAGGGATCAAAGTCTATCATAAAAGTTGGTGTGGCAGACCTGAGACCTGATCTCTGGCTCTCAAATAAAGTCAGTTCCATAACCACTAGCTAAGAAAGTGTGAATTGCGTACTTACAGAAACCATTTAAATTAAAAAAAAATTAAATCTGTCTAATTATGTTAATAAGTGAAGTCATCTTCCACCCCAGAGACAAGACAGTAATTTTGCGCAATGCGGCATCCACAGCGCTCATCAGTTACCCAATAGCACCAGTAAATCCCCAACACAGCAAACTGTAATGGCATTCAGCCCACAGCCCAGCTACCAGGATGAAATCTGAAACTCTGCAAAGGGTAGCAATTTTAGAAGCTACACACAGATCTTCACATCCCTGCTCAAGTGGTGTAAGGTTATTGATGCACTTCAGCTTCAGAAGAGAGGTCAACACAAACGATTTTTGATAATCAAAACTAGCAGGCTTCACCTTGCACAGAGTATTTTTATAATCACATACTGCTTAATTCCCTTTTGCATCTTGGGCTAACACTTATAGGCAAATTAGACATGATTGCAATATCGAAATAATGAAGCAGCAGAAATAACTGTATCAACAACTATTATAAACACTGAATGGAAAAATGGCTTCTTAACAGAACCGCCAAATATCTTTATTTACCCTGTCTTTTTGTAGTGCACTCTATTTTAACATTTCCATTTATATCTGTAGTAATTATAAGCCAAAAATATTAATGATGATGGAAAAACAAGCATGGTAATGGTTATCTATATATATATATGCAAACAGAAACTCCCATATAAAGCATATTAATAAACCTGTTTATATAAGCACATGTAATGAAATAAACTGATTTAACCAGCCTTTCAAATCAGTAAGCTTCAGAAGATACCAGGAAAAAAAAAAAGGAAAACAATTCATGCTTCTTCAAGTCTTCTTCTTCAGACTTCTGAAACACAGAACTCCACCAAGCATATCCTGCTCCAAGTCCCACACTCCTCAACAGCTGGAATAACACCCACCCATGTAAGCATCAGTCTAATTAATGTTCTTTAACTTTTACAGTAAATTAAGGGTATACTACTCTTATGGGAGTACTCCATACTCCCAGAACCACATAAACATGAACATTTGGCCATAAGTCATGTTTTATTAATTCTTCTAGACTATGTTACCTGCCAGAACTAACTAAATACTCATATATAGTCATAATATTCCCACCTACTCTTGAATTCCCATTTCATTCCAAAACTTCAAAAGTATATAATTAGGAGACTGATTTTTTTACATTCCTCACCTTCTTCCAAAATAATCCATTACAATTTCCATTAAGGATTAAATAAATGTTAATTTCCATTAAAAAATCAAATTCTACTCATGGGTAAACACAAAACCTTCAATTTTTGTTGTTCACTCATCATGTCTACATATAGACCACTTCTTCATATTCCACAACAGTCTGATTACATCACTTATTGTCATTCTTAACATGCAGATAAACAACACAACTATCCCAGATCTTATTTCACAAAGGAAAATAAGAAAAAAATCAGCAGGAACAGAAGGAAGAAAATACTACTGCACCATCTCATAAAGATATTCCAAAAGCTGAAATACTACCAGCAAAAATCATGGACTGTTCTTTCTTTTATTTATATAACATACTGTTCTTTTGAAGTGAAGACCCAAGTGTTACGAGAATGGAGCCATTTGGAACAGCAGAAATCACAGATTTTAAAACAGGAATTTGGCCAGAACAACCTTTTGGTACTTTACCTTTTTTTGTTTGTTTCTTAAGTTTTTTTTGGTTTTTTTGGGGTTTTTTTTGGGACTGACACTGAAAGATAGAAAACCAACAAACTGGAGCAGTTGTGTACATAAAACTAACCCATATGGCCCTCCTGTACAGAAGTCCTCTGTCATAACATCCTCAGTGTCAACTAGTAAGATCATCTGAATTCCTGATCAAGGTGACAAAGATTTCATGTAAAGGCCTGAATGTGGAAAGCATTTCTATCCTGTGGGCTGCTTGAAGTCAGATTTGTTTTCCCCTTCTTCTTCCTGAACTCCACTAGGGGAGAGGAGATGGGGAATAATGAGATCTGAAAAGGAATACCAAACTGGGGGACACTGACATGAACTGAGGAGAGAGAAAGCAACCTAAGATCCGCTTCAGACATGTCCCAGGGAGAGCACACTTCAGTTTTACAGAAGCCATGACTCACTGCACTCAGAACCTTTCAGAAGCTGTATTAGACAACAGATATCCAAGCAACCACCACAAGAAATTGCATTTGTTTTCACAGAATCAGAGAATGTCGTGAGCGGAAGGGGCATCAGAGATGATCTTGTTCCAACCTGTCTGAAGTGTGTTTTTTTCACGTGAGATTCTTTTTTTATCATGAGCATTTTTCCTCCTAGTCTAAATAGGGCATAATAGTAAAAAACAAGAATTCTGCGCATCTCATATGAATTCTCATTAGTCTAAAATTTTTTTCAACTAAACTTCTTTTGTCTACAAAGATTTCTGTAACACATGAGAACACAACCCCGTTATGGATGCCCTAGTGAATCCAATTCCCTTTCTATCCCTCTGAACATATTTTTAGTTCAGTTTTCTAGCTGAGCTAATTAGAATTTAAACCTTGCCATCATTCTCAACAGCAAAGTATGACTGCATGCAGAGGGTTGATGCAAGGAGAAAGAAAGAAGTACTTCTAACCATATCACCTCTCTAAAGAAAAGCTTACAGCAGAAACACCTCTCACCCAGTAAAAAAGTGTCTGCTTCTTTAGAATTTTTATGTAAGATAGAACAATAAACTATAATCCTGTCCTGAATCTCTAGGTACTCCTACAGATTAAAACTTACAAACAGGAAAACTGAAAACCTCCTGCCACTTCATACAATTAATGCCATTGTTTAAGTCAACCAAGAAAGTTCTATTTTTGAAAATACAGAATATTTTTAGCATTTGACAGGGAAAGACTAATCCCTTATGGAAAAGGATGTGCCACTAAGAGTTTATGATAGTTATACAACTTAAGAAAAATGCACATAATACAGTCTTCTGATTCACAGACCAACATCAAGACTAGAATCATCCTGTGTGCTTAAAAATAGCAGCCCAAACACAGGGACACATTCAATGCAAGATGTATCACAAATATATACATGTATTTAAACTCTGGTTTATAGTCTTTAGGCTTGCTAAAAACAACAGGAGATAACATGAACTGGTACACAGTTTTGACCATAAAAAAAAAAAGAAAACAATAACAACCCACTCTCACACCTTCCCCCACTCCTCAAAAAATACATAAATATCAGATAGTTAAATTAGTTAAATTTATTTGACTATTCCTGGTAGTGGCAGACAAAAATAAGAGTCAACAACAGAAAAACTATGGCTTGGTAGGTTCTAGCTGGACATCTAGGAAAAATTCTTCACAAGGACATCTTATGGCACTGGTACAAGGTTATTCAAAGATTTTGAGGTACCTGAGAAGGTTTTCAAGAATCAGAAAGACAAAGTCAGGGCTGACCCAGTCTATTTTGGTGATGATCCTGCTCTGAGCATAAGGCTTGAAACAGAAGTCTCCGGCAGTCTTCTCCAAACCACATTTCTACAATTCAATAGCATGAAAATATGCTAATACTTTCTCAATGAGGCTAAAATCCTTATTAATTTTGCATTAAAAATATCTGAATTAATCAATTTCCTTCCTATTTTCGCCTGAGATAGGCAGTGGCATTTAAATTATCAAATAGTTGCAAGGAGCCAACCTACAACATGGTAGAATACGACACTGGCATTCAGGACCAGGTGTGTCATTTATGTAAGAGATGACTGCCATGTCATACTTGTATTATTACCTGGCAAGATGAAAGCAAAGTTCTTCTACTTCCATCCCTTTTTCAGGGCCATACTATCAAAGGCATTATGTTGTGATCTCAAAAAGGGAATGCCATTTCTTCTGGGACACTAAGCTCATAGGAAAAGAAACCAAACAGGAATCTCTGCAATCCATTCAATTTGTTAGCAACAACCTTATAAACTTTCTACTCAATGCAGTAAGAGTTTAAAAAAAAATCCAGTCATATTGAGGAACAAGGCTTAAATTGTAATGTAGTATCAATTAACATGGAGGGAGATGCTAATTTCTGTTTATGTCATTCATAAATGTAACGAATTCTTTTCAAACATATTTCATTGTTACTGCTTTTTCTATTTCAAAGATTAAGCCCCGGGAAGAACAGCAGCACAGAGAACAGGGAACAGAAGAGGGTGCAACTCCTGAACATCACAGGAATTCTGGAAACTGACCAAGAAGAAACTGACATAAAATTAGAAAGGTTACTCCAGTATGTTTTCCGGTTTTCATTGTTATTACGAAAAACTTAGAGAAAGCTGCAAAGAGGACTGGTGTCAGACACATTTTTTTGCATTAGAGGGAACTGAACACTGCCTTTTTTCCTGCCAGTCATCTTTCTACCTTTAAGGATAGACTTCATTTTATTCCTAACACCTAAGTGGCCTTCTGGTTTTTTTCTGACCTTGCTACTTAACAGACATTTTAAAAACAATACACCCAT
This sequence comes from Zonotrichia albicollis, assembly GCF_047830755.1. NCBI lineage: Eukaryota > Metazoa > Chordata > Aves > Passeriformes > Passerellidae > Zonotrichia > Zonotrichia albicollis. The sequence goes on along the minus strand of NC_133821.1, from coordinate 76,069,549 downwards.
AGACAGAAAATACTGTTTAGTTGTATACAACCAACATTTCCTGCTTGGGATGCCTCAGAAGTGTTTTTCTGCAGACACAGCCTGAGTATTCACTACAAAGTTTTTTGTTGCATAATTTGTATTTACTTATATAAGCCGAATAAGGCATAATCTTTTTAACCTATTGTACAGGACAGCTATACTAGAACATGCTCCAGGAGCAAAGAAGTGACCTCTGTGAAGCTGACAACATTCTACAATGCTGACTTTCATGCCTGCCGCTGACACAAACACAGTCATTGTCATAGCAAAACCTTATCTGTCAGCCCACTAAGAGGAAGGAAAAAACCTCAAGAGATTTCTTTCACCATGTTTTGCATTGGGAAAAACCCACACCAGTTTTCTTTCTAAATTTGATAGGCTAAGAAGCATTTAAGATGGTAAAAAGAAAAAAAAAAAAAAGCACTGTTATGGTTCTTGGTAATAGTAATTGCTTTTAAAACAAACCAATCACAGTTCTCAAAGGACTTTAACATATCAAAAGCAACAAACTTGCTCATATTCTGCCTGGCAAAAAAAAAAAAAAAAAAACAAACCAGCAGCTGTTAACAGCTACTGCTCCAGTGAGGTTACTGCAAACAAATGCCCCATGAGCAGACAGACAAGCATTCTTGAGGCTTTACCCCTGCCCCCTCCATTACCTGTCCCCATTATTCAAAATGTCATTCTACTCCAAACCAGGGCTAACTGATCAGACTTGTCACTTGCTGAGTACTTCTCACTTCCTCTTACAGACCCCTAATTCCCCTAAGTGAAGAAAGTCAGAGATTCAGGAAGTGAGATGGAGTAACCATGCTTCATGCAAAGTGGTCTCTGCACATTGTTCTTCCTCACTGCTGCTCTTATGCTGCCAAAACTGATGTGAAAACTCCATCTGACTTATCACAGAAACACAAGCAAAGCCGTGAAAAAGGTTTTCTGTAACAGTGATCTTTTATGTTCTACTTCAAAGGGAACTTTTACAGAAATCATTTATTATCAGCACACTGAACTCCTGGCTAAAACAAAGGATGACATTAAATAAAGCGGACTTTGCACTAAAAATAAAAATTAATCTGTGCATACATTATAGTAGAAAGAGGTCTGCTGAATAAAAACTAAGAAAGAGCAAAGTATAAGCCCTCCAGAAATGGATAGTCTTGTCAAACTGTTAAAAACCAGAGATTTACAAACCTTTCTATGGGGGATACAAATAATCTGCTCTGTCAAGCCCCAGGCTAGAACTCCAGGCAGCGGCAATGGGTTTTTTCTTGCTACAAGGAACTTGTGGCCTATATCCCAAATGCCTCCAGTCCATCACTAAGTGCACTATTCTGTCTACAGTGGAAAGGATTAAAAATGAGTCCTGTGATGTCTTCAGATAAGGCTGCAAAGGCTACTTGAATATGTACATTAAATACTGACTAGCTACAGAATGTTTCCAGTGTTCACAGAAAAACAGTCTAAGGCTACAACTGTTCCTCTCTGTGGCTTTTCTGAAACTGATCTGACTCCTGCTCCCCTTCATGAGATCATGATCTACAGAACTGCTGAACACAGGCCAGAGAGTCTTGTTTGACATTATAGTAGCAAGGAAAAGTGACAAGTCCTCCCTGAAATCCCCCAGCAAAGATGCATAATGACTGACATGTCCAGGTCTCATGATATTAACCTAAGTACAGGTGAGAGAATTTTACAATGCTCCTTGTTTTTCTCATCAGAATACCAGATACCCACCACACTCCAAAAATACAGACTACAGGACATAAAAACATCTACTGATATTTCACCTGGGCATGTTGCAAATGACATGGACTAAGAGGCAAAAATTGTAGAGTTTAGCTAGGAGAGAGATCATTTCCTTTACAACAGCCCCTGTGGTGCTTGTTTTGGGAGCACAGCACTGTCTCTACTTTTGCTGAGAACACTGACACGGCACCACGGCCTCTGCCTCCCCAGTGAGGGGTGCACAAGAGGCTGGGAGAGGACACAGCTGGGACAGCTGACCTGAAATACCAAAGAGATTCCATCCCATATAATGTCATGCTCAGCAATGAAGCTGAGGGGCAGGTTCCTTCCAAAGTATTTGCTGCTCAGAGACTGGCTGGTCTCCTGGTGGTGCATCTACATCACAATGTTCATTCACTTTTTCTTTCATTATTAAACCGTCTTTATCTCAAATCTGAAGGTTTTGGGAGGTTTTTTCCTGGATCCTCTCCTCCATCTCACCATTTAAACATTCTGGTACAACTCAATGACATAGCTCTGAAATACATCATATGACAGAAATAACTTTTTGCATGGTAACCAAGAGAATGCCACTAAATTCTAAGTAAGCAGACCTTATTCTCACAGAGTTATTTCCAATTAGAACAGCAGAAATAATTTTTCTGAGAAACAACTACTGATGTTAGCTGAAGGCAAAATGCACCAAGTTCACTGTGTGGCAAACTCTCACTAGCCAGAAAAAAGTCCGGTTGGTATTTTTTATGTGAGGAAAACTGAGCATACTGTGAGAGCTTGTTCCTATGGAGAAACTGTCACAAAAGAAGGCAAAGTATGAGGTTAAAGCAGCAGCTATTTCTCTCTGCAGAACATCCCTGTATGAAACTAGTAAGTGCCTTTAGTTTAGTTCAAGCCAGTTTCAAATTCAGAGTACACAAGTTCACATGTCACTGTTACTTAAAGCAGTTTCTCCATCTTATTTTAGTGAAAATTATTAGCATAATTTTTTCCTATTAGTTAAATCCAGGGAATAGGCTACCAGAATCTGAAATAACCTTTTAATTTTTTTTTTAATCCTAAAACCCCCCAAAAAATAACCAGCCAAACTCTGAGCATGAATCTTTATACTCCCATCAGTTATACAGACATTTTATTCTAGCAAGCCATGGCAATACCACTTACGAGGACTAGAGACTAATACAGGCTTAAGTGCAGTGCACATTTCCGATTGTCAGGGTAGATAATATCCAAGTAACACAATAACTCTGACTCACAGAGGGCTGGACACAGCTTCATAATGTGAGACTTGGCAAGCAGAAAGGAAGGAAACAAGGAAAAATGCCTCAAACATGATTATTTTCTACCCTCCAAATAATCAAGCTACTTCACCAAACCTATGCCAATATTTGCCAAGATCCAAGGGCATAGAGATTAACCTCAATTCAATTAAAATCAGGAACTTCTCTGAAAATCCATCATCCTCCAGAATCACAGAACACAGTAGACAGTGAGCATTGCCAGCAATCAAGATCTAGGATCTTTGTGTTATTGCACTTTTGTGATACCAAACTGATAGCACAATCTACATGTTTCACCTATGCGTTGTCAATTCCATTATCTTTAGCAGCAGAAGAAAACTCCCCTCAAGATACTTCATAATTAAATTTTGTTTCCTGAAATTCCCTTCTGCCCTTCACTATATTGAATAATTATATCTATTAACTTTCCTATTTCTCCTAAATGAAAAAAAAAAATAAAAAAAAGAAAGCACTAGAATACCATGCTTGCGACCTTCTGGAAGAAAGAGTGCTTGAAAGAGCAAAACCAAGTAACTGATTCTGGTTTTCCATGTTCCTTGGCATATAAAAAATGTTACAATTCAATTGAAGTAATTAGGGTTTTTTTTAAATCCTTAAAAAGATAATATATTCCCTTAAAAATGATAGACAATGATAGACTTCTGGATCTCATAACATCAAAACAAGTTCCTATTCTATCAGCTAAGCATTCCAGAGAAGTTGTTGGAAGGTTATTAGAAAAGGGGGTTTATTAAAGTTAAACTGGCAGAGCATCAACTCCTAAAAAGGTAGTAGCTCTGATTCTCTGCATCCAATCTCTTTCTTCCAGGAAAGCAACATTCTATGAATTTTCACACTATTAGTTTGCAACCAGAAATATTAAATTAAATTAAATGAATTGCATGTAACAATAAGGGAGAAAGATCTGGGGACTTTCCACAGCACAACAAACTTATCAGATGAAGGAAAATGTTCTGGTCTGCAAAAATCATGGGTCCTGTATCTCACCACATTAATATCTAGTTCTTATCCCTCCTGTTCTAAAAGGCAAAACTCAGAATGTGCACAAGAGAAAGAGCTCTGCTGGGGTTTAGAGACCATTTAATTTCTGCCAAGTCCCTGATTCTCTAATTAGGTAACTCAAATAAAAACAGTCTCAAAAACACTTAAAATATAAACTTCGCATTTCTTCTGCAAGTGCTACTAAAAGAATGGTTATACACAGGTATCACGACAGTTGTTAAAAATGAAGTGCAAAAGGACACAAACTGACAGGAAACAAATAAAAAACCCTAAACACATTAACTTAGTTTAAACAGATATAACTGTAGTTTAAACAGATATAAAATGCCTTTTAATCTTTAAATGTCGAGCACTCAATTAAAAGTGTCAGATCTACCCAAACAACAACATCCCCACATTTAAGGTTTATAAATTTCTGTCCTCAGATCCCACATCAACATCATGCAATTTCAACTCCACTGCCTATTTCATTTCCTAATCTTCCTACCCTTGCACAACATAATATACAATCAACTGAATACATTTTAACATTAAAGGTTTCTTTCTCCTGTCTATGTCAAAACCCATCTCCCCTCCAAATCACACAGGTTTGAGCCAAACACAAGAGGTACTTATCTTTTTTTTTTAAACCCTGCGTTTTCAAAGAGAATGAATGTTCCTGAAATAAGTATGAATAAAAAGATGAATCTGAAAGAACATTTAAGAGGCTATAAAAAAATCCCACTACAAATACATTTTAAATGCACTCATGCAGTGCATTCCCTGCATGAGTGTATTTATTAGCAACTACATATACCTGTACAAACAAACTCAGGGGCAACCTTCAGAATTAAAGGAGATGTTAATGCTACTTCTGAAATTAAGTTTCTTATTTTTAGTGGGTGTAACAGAAAGGAAATAGCAAGGCCACAATTCACTATCTGAGCATTGTTAAAAACTGTAATAATCTGCCAATTTGTGAAAAAAATTCCCGTCTGAAAAAGCCCCAGGAGCTTCTTCCCCAGCACCACATTGACAGCAGATGGCCAGCACCAAGTCTGCAATTACCAGCCTGGCCTGACAGTCCCACAGATGACAATGATACTCTTTTCTTTTTGTGGATGTGAGCAGGGGGCAGCTTGAGAGATGCAGACAACTAGGTATCATAAGCATCCACCCCTTCCACTAAAAATATACTATACAATCAATTTCCAGGCCTGTCATATGATTCCTCCATTAATCTTCATTTCACCATTACATTTCCCTCCTTTTTTCTTTAACACTTTTTTTTCCTGCTACTTAAGTTTTTCAAACAAGGTGGTAGGAAATGTGAAACATAAAGGATGCAGTAGAACTGACCAACTGCAGTAGAACTGTAAAGCATCACCAAAGACAAACCTCATGAACTATCTGTTGTTGCAACCTTGCAACCTTTCCCCCCTTTATTTTATTCTCCCCCCACTCAGCCCCGAACAGATTATTCTCTTGCCTACAGAGGAGAACAGAACATCTGATGAGGAGCTGCTGTTTCATTTCCTCTCCTTCATCCCACCCCTCAAATGCGGAAGCCCTTAAGAGGGGGGAGGGGAAGGTATGGTTTTAATTCAAATGCTGCATCTTAAAATACTATTGTGCAGCATTTGGCTGGGAGTGATTAAAGCTATAAATAAATACACACCATGAGAGTACTTCATCCCCCCTACATCTCTGGGGGAAAAAATACCAAAAAACTTCTGCATTAATGACCATTTATTATTTCAGTTTTACACCCAAGAACTTGAATATTTGATCAAAACATTTATTTTGCCAAAGCCAACAACTGTTTACGAATAAAAGGAAGCAGAAAGCAAGTTAAGAGCTGACAGATGCAACAGAAAGAGGGTGGAAAGGATTTTCTTATGTGCAAAAGAGGCCTGACAGACTTAACTGAGGCATTTGGACCTCTCCTCAGGAATGCTCAGCCCTCCACAGAGCCTTCTGTCTCACACTGATTCAGCATTCCTTACTTCAGTTCTACTAATTCTTCCTGTTCTTCCTCATTCCAGCTACCCCATTTGCAAAATTTATCAGGCACAGAAAGCTGCTGCAGAAAAGTATATCACAATCCTGCTGTCATTCATTGTCTGTCTCAAAAATCTTACTGGGAAATAAGTCAATGCAAGAAGAAAACCTCAAGTCTCACTACATCTCTCTCATTTCAGCTTAATTCCAGTGACAGGTTGTACAGGGAGGGTGACAATGTTATGGAAACACTGCCACTGTAGAGGCTGTACCCCTCCCTGATAAGATCACCTTTGACTAATCATGATTTAATCCAAACAAAATTCTGACAATCTTTAGATACTGTTGATTCTTCTCAGAGATCGTTAACTATGTGACAAATTCCATGCAATAAAACGTGAATTCCTTCCCAGCACAAGTGGAGATGAGAAGAGACAACAGGCTTTCCTCGTGGCAAGATGAGCAAACTTTCTTTGCTGACACACACTGCGTGACACACACAATGAGTACCAATCAACTCCCTCGAACTCCCTCAAAAGTTTCTGCTTTTTCCCCACTTGTTTATCAAGTGCTCTAGTACAGGATATTACTCCTCTGTATAAATCTGGCACTTCTTGCAACTGCAATTATCAAAACATGTAACACAAGCACTCCCTTTGTGGCAGAGATGCAAGTTAAATGCACACAACTCATCCAGAACTAAATTAATCAACCCTTACCAAAACAATTACTTGGCTCCAGCAAGGAAAAAACTGCACGCGCTCGACAGCTTTGCAAAAGTACAGTTAGCTTCTGAAAAACGTTTTGGATTGTTTCTCTCTCAGAAACACAGAACTTTGCAGTGTTAACTCACCTTCCACACTGTCAGAACAGGAAGTACCAATCCCAGTGTCCCCGCTGTCAGAAGCTATGCTGTGTCTTCTCACAGGATTGTTTTGACTGCTTGATGAAATTGTTGAGGACTGCCACAGGGATTCAGTACCAGGTAACCATCCCACTGAGGAATAATCCGAGCCTAGGAAAGAGAAAGCCAGAAGTCTGTCATTGGAGATACAATACAAAAATCAGCAACAAAATACCTGTCAAGATGAAAACTGAATCCTATGTTTCATAGATAAAACTTGAGCCAGAGTGTGTATGTGTCTTAGAGGTTTGGTTTCTTTTGTTAAGTAAAATCCTTTTGCTAGATGAAAGCTTCCCCAAAATTCCAACATATGTATTTTTACTATTTTAAACTTTTCTTGTACTCTTTAACAAGACATAATCACACGATTCCTATCCTAGAACTGATCCTCAAATCACAGCAGAATTTTGCTTTGCAAGCTTTCAAATACAAAGCAATGAATTAATTTTAGGACAGAAACCAGTTGAAGATTTGGCCACTGAGATACAGTCCTTTTCTGCTGTGCATAAACCACATGACCTAGGTGATAAAGCCAGCAATAAAATTGTCAACACTGATACCTAAAGTAATTCCTTACTGTAGCTGCACATAAACAGCCTTTGTGAGACATGTATCCATCTAGTGGTTTGTTTCATTTTGGTTACTGTTTTCATTTAAATAATTGTTAAAATATTACATTTTAAAGCACAATTCAGAGCAGCAACTAGTTCTGCTGTTCAAGGAGTTTTTAAAGTAGGCCACATATTCTCACAGCCAACCTCAAGGGAAAATTTATCTCAGAGTACAATCCCAGAAGACCATTACAATTTCCAATAGCCAGTACCTAAATCTGAGCATTGTTTAAAGGCAGAATACTGATCACCACATTCATACTCTGAACTAGCACAGGCATATAATGAACCACAGAAAAAAGCATGGCTGCTCTTCATTTATATATAATCACATACATACACCCCCTCTAGCACTTAGCTTTGCATAGCACTTTCAGCAGGAAATGATTCATGAAGAAGTATCAGCTCACATATAATGTCTCTTGAGCTACACGACGTTATTTTTAGGTCATTTAAACACTTTCAGCAGTGTCCATCTGAAGTCGTAACAGCAATTTGCCTCTGCAAGGACATTTGCTATTTCCAGCTGTACTTGTTTTCCAGTAAATTAAATAGTTCAGAAAACAATGTAAAAATTAAATATGTGGGTATATATACAACCCAAACCCCATACACGAATACATACACGGTTCCCATACAGCAGCCAAATCCCCAGACCTAGTGGCTGGACTGGTGACAGCTGCCTGCCAAGCCACTTGAAAATTGAGGAACATGATAAATACTTATACACTAAATTGCTTGTGGTATGTGCTACATGACCTGCTACATGACATCTAAAACTGTCTTTTTTGTAGGTAGGTTATTGAAGACCTTAAATATTCCTGTCCATCTCGTTTGCCTCAACTTCATTCTCTGTTGAGATTACTGCCTCTTCTTCTCTTTAGCACATCTGCCTACCTTTGCTCTCTGTAATTCAAAATCATCCAATTCTCCTTCCCCTTCATTCTACTTCAGCCATACCTTGTGTGATGTATTTCCTTCTCTTCCTTAAGCTTAGTTTTGCCTCTACAGAAGTCTCTTTAACTATTCCAGTGAGTATCTTTCAGGTCCAAGAGTGAGGGAAGACCAGAAGAGCCAGACATGAACGCGTGTGCCCATGGCTCACCCATCACACCCTGTAAAGGGGTCCCAGCCAAGATTCCAATGGAATACCACTCCAGGTGTCATCCTTCATATCACCCTCTCTTGTGTCACCATCTAATGTACTCAAGTGTGACAGTTTTGCATACAGCTTGTGGGAAACTGGGACATTTCTTCTTCTCTTACCATCCAGCATATTTTTCACTAATACTTTGGCTGCTTTGGGAACAGTAATTTTACCACACCTCCCTCTGAACAGGGCTATTTTCCAGAAGAATTCCACTTCATCCCTCTCAAGCTGCATCTAGCTATTCAAGCAAGAGTCAAACTGACTTATGGAATGCCAAACTAATTAAATCAGAGACAGTTCTGATTTAGGAGACATTTAAAGTACATTTATAGAACAGAAATATAGATAGTTTCACCCTTCATTATGCTGTTTTCCACCATACAACTCTTTGGTGACATTTCAGCTTTTATGGTGTTACACAAGTGTTAAAAGAAATGCACCAGATAATTTAAAATGGAGTAGTGGTAGAATTAAGACAGTATTAAGTACCAAACTCTTCAGATCTCTTGGTTAGACAAATGCTCAGCACGTGAAACAACAACCATCCAAACACAAACACCCAAAAGGGAGAGCTACCTTTCACTCTGGTAGAACTTTGAGGAATAAAAGCTAAAAATACCACAGAATGAGAGTAACTTAAAAAAGGACTTTCAGAAGACACGTACTCTAACCTTCAGCTGAAAGCAAGATAATTAGATCAGACTACTCAGGGCCTCATCCAGCTGAGTCTTGAACACCTCCAAGGACACAGATTTCCCAACCTCTCTGGTTCTTCCAGCATTTTACCACCCTTCATTCCAAGAAATAAGGAGAGCCTCAAGAGCCTCTCATGTTCCAAACAAATTGTTGCAATATACCCCAAAAGATGCAACAACCCAGTGCAACTAGACTTGGTTAACAAACAGGGTTTACGTACTAGAGGAGGCAGACACTGATTCCCATCAGGATCTCTGCAGGTACTGTGAGCAGAGAAAGTAACAGGCACCACAAATCACCCTGCTGTAATCTATTCTCAGTTTTACACCTACACATAGACAGGCTGGGGACACACCAAGCCCCAGGCGTGTCCTTCAAAAACTGCTTTTTCTTTGCCCCCTGACATTAGGCATACTCCTTTTTTTTTTTTTTTTGTAAAAAGGATAGCTAATAATGCACGAGTCTGCAGTTTTTGATGTTTCATGGCACACCCACACAATTGTGTTACCTTGCAGACCTAATGGAGATTCTATTTCAGAGAAGGGCATTACAAATATGCAAGTGTCTGCATGAGAAAGTGAGTTCAATCATCTTTGAAAAGCTATATCATAAACAGCCAAATACAAGCACCAAGATCATAGAAACAAACCCAAATATTAAGACTGAACAGTAAGTTACTCATAAAACAGGACCCTATAGATCTCATTAGTCCGAGACATTATTTAAAAATTCATATATTACTTTCTTTATTTGAAACTGACCTTCTGAGCCAAGACCTGAGGAATCCCCAGTTGCTATGCACCCCATTCTATGCTCCCCATCTCCTTTTTGAACAGCTCTCTGCAAATGTACCATCTTTCATACAGCAAACAGCCCACACTGAAAGAACCAAGTGTGAAAGGGGAAGATACACAGGAGTCCCCACACTGCTCAGCCAGCCCACCTGCCTCACCCTGCTGCTCTGCTCTCTAACCTGCCAAGCAACAGCCACCATCCATCTGCCCAAAATACAGAGTAGAGTAAGAAAAGCAAGCAAAAATTTCTAATCAATATTTGTGCTGCTGAATTGCACATTAGCATCTGTCTGTGATCATTATTTACTGGGTTAGAAAAATCTGCCTTTCATAGGATTCACTAGGAGAGAAAAAAGTAGTGTCATTCTACCAGGGTGCCATTTCCATCAACAAACATGACAACATACACATAAGATCACAAAAAAATCTCAAAAGAAGCCTTGTTTATACAAAAAGTTGAATGTCTCCTTAAATTTGGTCAGTGAAACCAAACATAGTCCTCTGTTCCTAGCCTAGGCATTTAAAACAGATCCCTTTACAACTAAGTATCTAAAGGGCAGAAGCAGATTATTTAGTAAAGGGGACAATTGTTGAAATTTCACTCCACAAAAACATGTATCTTTTTCTGTGTTACAGAATGCTGTCATCTGTGAGACAGACTCACAGTTAATTCTGGATCATTACCATGCCTAATTTCAGTGGCATGCACGGATCCCCTGTGAAGTACATACACAAAATAACAACATTACCGTCTTTACATTTGGTTCCTAAAATACCTCTAACATGCCTGAATGTAAAGATTGTTATTTTAAGTGACAGCTGTGATACTGTTACTTTACCTAGACACTGAATGGAAAGCAACAGCAAAAGACTTCACTGGGTTTCGCAGCAGATACATCCTGAACTAAGAATACTGATTTTTCTATTGCACACTATGACTGACATGGATTGTGACCAGAAGTGAAACACCCATGACAGCCAGTGCAAATTTATACAGTCAAAGGATTCTGAAGAAGATCTCTCTACAGTACTATCAAAACTAACTACACAAAGCTCATTCTGGTCATCATGGATGTGACCATGCTGTGCAATCATATTTCACGCCAGGATGGCACTGAAGTCTGCCTGAAGCCCTTGCAAGGAAAGAGAGTCAGCATTCAGCCCAAAGACACTGCCACAGTTAATTAGTTTACCCTCACCATCTGTACCTTTACCCTAAACACTGCTAATTATGCACAAAGATCACATGACAGTATTTTGAAAGAAATCACCCCACCTTCAACCCAGCTCTCCCACATCCACTCATATAATCCCCCGACATTGCTGAACTTATTCTGGTTGCATCTGCTACACATTCCCTTCTCAATAAGTTCTTTAAGGTGCAATAGCCTTACTTTCACTTTCTCTCCTGTACCATAGGGCTGCATAATCACACACCTAGGAAAAGTCTACAAATAAACCCACAAATGGTTTCTCAATGATACAGTTGCTGTACTGTAAGAAAAAACTTACTTTGGTTGGAAAATGTTTGTTCACTCATCATATCTGCAAGATCATTACTGCCACAAGATTAAAGAAAATCTCACTCTGAGGTGTGCTTCATGCACAAGAAGCCTTCATGGATAATACTCTTTTTTTTTAACTGCTGGAAAGACAACACAATGAGAAAAGGCGACGGAGGCAGGGGAACCCAAAATGCTAAAAAAGCCTTGCCAAAAGTAGACACAAGAGCAGATGTTACACTTCACACATTTATACAGGGTTTTTAAAAAAGCTGAGAGTTAGCAATAGAATGGTGCAACAACAGCCTCCTTCAGTCTAAGGTGAAGCAAATGATAAGGTGCAGTAATTCAATCTGATATCCTGACACAATAAAAAGATCCTGGCATGACAGTGTTCTTTCCAGACACAGGCAAAAAAAAAACTTACTTTGATAAGTAACTACTTCATAAATTCTTTCAAAAATAGTGTTTAAAAAATGGCATCCCAACCCTAACCTCCAAGACACATACTTCCTAGGTGCACTCCACCTCCATGGTCCTTTTGTAAAACAAAATGCAAATTTTAATACAAATATCCAAAACAAGTTCCAGGTCTACAATGCAGGCTTTTCTCTTCCAGGGTGAGCAGAACATTGGGAATAGAGGTTTCTAATGCTTCCAGGGATGGTGGCCAGATTTCAGTTTCAAGATCCCTTTTTTAAAAACGCTCTGGAGGTGGTGGAAACTCACAGCTCTACCAGCTGGCCATGAACTAAGATACCAGAAGGTCCCAGTCCCTCCTCTCACACGAATCCAGCTGAGAGTAGGTGGATGATGCAGTTTAATCAAAGTGCAATAAGAAGCAGGGTAAGGTGGGATGAAATGACAGCCTGAACTATTTCATTTTTTCATTTCAGTTTCTCAAAAGTACTTTACAGTGTCAGATAGCTGAAGTATGATTCATCCTAAGGACTCATATCCTTTATTAGTGTGCTTTCTTGACAGAGCCTGCAAGCTATTTAACTAAGTTCTCATAGCTTTTCAGTTACAAACAGATTAGAACAATTCTAAGCATGAAAAAAGATAAAAATGTACAGATATAGAGGGAAACAGGGGAAGAAAAATAGAAATATGAGAGTCTAAACAGAAGAATATTGAGAGAGACCTTTTTATCAACTTACAAAGGCTGATAACACTGCCTGGTATACAAAGGCTTATGCCTGTCCTCTGTATTACTAATGTGCAAAAGAATGCACCTACTAGAGAGAGAGAGAAAGATAAAATGGTAGAGGAAAAAAATTAAAGTAGAAGAAAGAAACCTTAAGAAGAAAATACTCAAAATATAATCCTCACAGTACACATACACCTGACTGGCAGTATCAAAACTGCCTTTACAAAAAAGGGCTATGGTCATACTTTAAGGAACATAAACTTGTGCTTCAATTTCCTGTGAGCTAAATTTAAAGTAGATTGTCACCAGCTTCTTTCGCCTCTCAAATTCCTTAATAAAGGTTAAATAGTTTTGAAATAAAATAGTTAAATAGTTTTTTTCCCCTCACAGAAGTGGCTAAATGTACAATCTCTCATCATAGATAATTACAACTATAAAATATTTGTCTTCTATGCAAAGCAGTATTTCAAAGTGAACCTTCACAAGGTCTGATTTTTATGACTTTACAAATGTGCACAGGATTGTACAACAAGTTAGAAGGTATCCCATGCAGGAAAGTACGCAATTTAAAGGAAAAATGGTAACTAAAAATAATAAGCCAACTGGACAGATGAGCATCAGGTAGCTTGCTCTCTAAACCCCCACCAGAGTCTAAGAAAGTAAGAGGAGCAACAGCTCTGTCTTTCCATCAGAGTCCAGCTGGCCAGCTTATGCTGCTGGCTAAAATGGGTCTGAGCTGGGAAGGCTGTTTGACATCAGAGCTAATTGGACCTAGTGGTCAGCAACGGCTGCTCACCCTGCCCAGACACACACTCCTCCTGCTCCCCAGCACAAGCCCTGCCACTCCAGAGCCGACAGCAAGCGGTCAGGAACAAACTGTCCTGGCTCACAGAAAAGGTTATCTGCTAATTTGACTTTATAAGCTTGCTCAGCCAGGGGCCAGACAAGAAGCAGTGCCAGGGAGCGAGTGGGAGCATACAGGTCTGATGCCCAGCAGCAACCAGGCTTATCCTATTGCCAAACTGCACATTGAGGCAGATTCCAAACTGGAGCTAGGTACGCATAAATCTCTGGCTGCCTTCACTGAGGAGGACAAATCTATTCAGCTAGCAGAGAGGTGTGTTCAACTCTTAACTAAAAAGATGGCAAAATCCTCAAATTGACACAGGTATGTAATACGGAGCTTTGCCTTCCCTGACTTCTACTCTAGAAAGTATGTAACCCAAACACAAATTCATAACACACTTTATATTTCATACACAGACAGCATTTAGCTGTAGTTATATAGCAACAAACCAATGATTAAATTCCAGCCTTGAGAGGAAAGAAAGAGGTTTGCTCTCATTTCATCACTGACAAGAGCAAGACCAAAAGCTCAATGCAATTGTTGATGGCACTCCTGGGAGTTTTCTGCCTCCAGATACAAGATTTGCATAAAAGAGAACTTCAAAATACAAACTGCAGATGTTTCTTATTTCATGTTTGGCACACAGACTGCAACTATTACCTCATGCCTGCTATGCTGGCTTGCCTCTTTGTGTTTGAACTCAATGCACTATTCACCCCATGGAAACACAAAAAGATATTCCTAGTTTCCATCCACTTCCATATAACAATTACAGAGAAGAAGGCTACCTTTTAAACTTGGAAAGTTTATCAACTGCACTATGAAGAGGGGAACACCTAGGAAAATAAACACATTAAGTTATACTTGAAGTTAATATAAACTTTAAACAGCAAGCCCTCAGGACATGCAGTCAGTTCCTAGGGTCTGTCAAAAAAGCTGGGCATTTGTAGTTGATCAGCTGAATCCTCCTATCAAAAAATAAATGTAATGATCATAGGCTATCATCTGTTTCACCCTCTTTTACAGCTTAGCTTTATTAGTATTCAAAACCAGGTAAGTTGCTCTCCAAGCTGTTTGTCATGCTAACATTTTTCTTACAGAATTACCTCTGTCCTCTCTCTCTCTGTTTAAAGGCTTAATTCAATCTCCTCTGTGCATGGGGAAAAGTGAAGTAATCCTAAAATGAGTCAAAAAATACTAAATGGTTTTAAGTAGCTCCCACACTTTGCAAAGTGGAACAAATAAGAGTCTAACAGTCTTTAGAAAAGTGCATCATTTCTCTCCTCTTTGTAGTCAAATATCAGGTCTAAAGATATCCTTGACACTAAAATAAATGGAGAAGACAGACTCCCCCAAAATAAAATTTCACTGAAATATTTTGCTCAAGTATGAAAACTGAAGGACAAAATCTTAGCACTGTTAAAGAGGTCTAATGTGCATTATAAACACAACAGGACCTACTTTAATGTGGAAGTATCAGAAAACTGAACCTCCAGGCTATAGGTTTAGTGCATGCTAATGGAACTATGCACTGAATAACAGAACTATGTAAGGGAGTTCCCACATCGTTACATTTCAGTGGAAAGGATGAAATTCTCTCTTCATGTAAGACATGAGGAGATTTTCCTTACAAACTTCCAGTGCCCATGCCACAGAGCACAACTTTTCCCCACAATTAGCTTTACACCTTCCTCTCACTCCTATTCAATGTAAAGAAGGACAACACCCTGGAAACTGAGAAGAAATAGTTAAAAAACAAAAATCTTTCACACAATACGCCATCATTCAGGATACTTTCAGGCAAAACCAGCACTTCTTGTGTTTCTGTCTTCACAACTACAATCACTTTCAATGTAAAGCTTTACATTACAATAATTCTACCAACCACACAAAAGCCTTTGCTCAATCAGTTTTGTAATTTCAGATGATGAAGAGAACAGAAAGTATTTAAGACTGCAACTACTAGCTTTGGTTTTGGTAAGTAGCAAAAATGATAAAGTTTTGAGCAATGGTATTTCCAATGTCTTTTTGCCCTTTTAGTTAGGTCAGAACACTTCATACCTTCTTTTCTTATTACTCACAGAACCACCAGGTCTTTGATCAGTGTTAGCCACTGAACTTTTATACAAAGCACTAATTCTCAACTATAAGAATGCCTCCAGAGGCACTGAAAATTGCCAAAAGGTCTAAATGCTGAAGGTAGGCATTCGGGAGGGAAGACATCGTCTTACAAGAAAGACAGGCTTGAAAAAAAAAAAAAAGGGTAATTTGTTTTGAAACATTTTAAAAAGCTGCAGCTTTCCACACCATCTGGAAACTATGCTACGAAAGGAGTAAAACAAACATTAAAAACATAAGGATACCTTATAAGGAATCTCAGTTCTGACTCCAGGATCATTCAAGAATGTTTCTCGTCTGAATACCACACCACTGGTCTCTAGTGTATCAGAAGGCTGAAAGCATCTTTTTCTTTTTTAATTGCACTTGCTAGGTGTACTTCAGGTATTTTAAGAAATGAAGAGGCAGTTAAGACCTTTACTTGACACACCTTGCACTGCCCTTCCTCAGCAAGACTGAGAGTCTCCTACCACCTCTTCAGTCATTATCCATTATTCTGGACTTGCTTAAACCTGTGAGTCCACTAATTGGTAGAAGTTACACTGTCCAATGGAATTAATGTCACTTTTTCCTGATCCTCACTTAACCTTCCTTAACCTTCCTGGTAAGTCTGGGGATTAACTATATACTTCCTGATGTCATCTGCAGCAGCAAACCAAGACTGTGCTTGCTGGGAGATTTTTCCATTGTCCACCAGCTGATTGAAGAGCTGGTCTGTTTGACTCTAAATATCCCAAACCTCCCAGACAACAGCATAGAGGTTTCCTGCAGTGAAACAGAGAGATTTCTGTCAGGTGCCTGGCACCAGGCAACTGTAAATCCCTCATTCAGTATTTAACTTCAGTATTTTCCTGGTCCAGCTTCCCCAGTTAGTTTGCTGTAAGGCTGAACAAGTCCCAGAGTGGGTACATGGGAGGCATACGAGTGGAGGTACACAGCAAGCTGGGAGCAACTACTCACTAGATTATTTTAGCTGCAAAATGAAATCATGCCCTGCAAATCACCTGCATACACCCCTTCAGGCAAAAAGAGGAAGTTACCTGCCATATTTTCAGAGACTATTACACCTCTAAGGAAAAAGAATAAAAAATTCTCAAAACTCAGCCTCTTTTCTTTGTGTTACTGACTCCTTTTACAGATGGGCCTTTCAAATCTCAAAAAACAGCAGAGATCCCTGGGGAATGAGGAACAGAAAGATGCAGTGTCATTTTCAGCACGGCTGGCTGCAGAGAAATAGGTCACTTGAGCGTGGCTGTGCAATCAATAGGATGTTCGCACTCAGGCAACCGAGCCAGATGCTGTGGAGCACAGTGCCCAGGGAAAGCCAGCGTCCTCAGGGGCAATTCCACAGGGCTCAGCACTTTCTGGGAACATGAGGCATGATGTGTCAGGACTAACACACTTGTGAGCATATTTAACATGAGTTATTCCCTGCTGCAATTTCTCCTCCTCTTCTCTAGGCCTCTGCAGCTGATCTGCAATGTCCCACAGGGCACATTTAGTGCCTCCTCAACTTGCCCAAGGCAGCAAAAAACTTCATGTGGGAGCCTAAGGTAGGAGCCAGAACTTATTATACTTCACTACACCTTCCCTCAGTGCTGGCAGCTATAAATTTCAGGACGCTATATTTAGATTATTCCAGAAAAGAAACATCAAAATATAATGGCTTCCTCCTGAAGAAGTTTTATGGAGTGCAGCTGCCCAGCTGCTGGTGAGGGCTGCAGGGAGGCCTGTGTGAGGAGCGTCTGGGGCTGCCAGGCCATGGACACAGCCGGCTCCAGACAGCTCCAAGGCAGCCACAGCAGGGTTCAGCTGAGCCTGCTGCCATGATGTGCCTCAGGGAAAGCATTTGTTCAGAAAGAGCAAAACACTCCCCATGAGCAATGAGAGAGGGAAAACAAGAGTGTGAGAAACAGCCCTTCAAACCCAGAGACAAGAGCAGGAGCACAGTAGGAGGAGCAGGAGGTCTGGTCAGATGCCCCCTTTAAGGCCCTAAAGAGAGCAGGAGGAGCAGGGCAACAGCACAAGGAAGGAGTGTGAAGAGAAGTTGACACAGACTGGACTGACACCACAGCCAAGTCTGTTCTGCCTGTGACAGCAGCTGGCAAGCAATCTCTGTCTTCATCTCAACACGAGCTTTTCCATCCTATTTTCTCTCCTGTCTCACCAAGGACTGGGAGCAGCAAGCAGCTGAGTAGTGAGCCAAAGCTAACCCATGGCAAAAGCCAGTACAAAAGCCACTTTTTGAATCACAGTGAATAAGCCTGAATGTGTTTTTGGGCTAATCACAACCACAATGAGACTTTTTCATTGTCAGTGTACAATTCTAAGACACATTTGGCCACCCAAGAGATTACTGATGACTACAAGCAAGTCAGCACTTTTTCAGCCAAAGAACCACCAGCACAGGAAATGACAATTAGTTTAACTCTTTAACTATTAAACAACAGGCAAGTTGTATGTTTAAAAAAAGCATCCAAAATGTGCAGAACACACAGCAGTTGATACTGAACAAGAATAGTACAATCTCTCTTCTCCTTAACTAACTTGTCTACAACAAACAAACTTTACTTTTAACAATGGTAGATGATCACCTATGGCTACAACCTCAAGTCATGCAATTTAGGAGGCTTTCAGCTATTCTTACCACTATGCATTATATTTTGAAATACATGGGTTCTTTAACAGGTATTAAGCACCTGGCTAAATCTTAGCATAAATAATTTTGCACTGTAAAAATCAATATTTGATTGACATAAGTTCTATATATTATTTGGAGAATCTACAGGTGCGGTTTTCCTACCAGCGCTTCCTTCACCCCCTCCCACTAGGGCAGACAGAATGGCTCAGGCTGCTTTTTACTACATATTTATTCTGTAAAACTCCTTAAAACAAATGCATTCTTTTCAAAATGACTAAAGTAATAACTACTTCCTTTAATTAAAATTTTAAAAGCAAAAAATTATTGCAACCACAAGTCTATATTCAGTCAAAGTATAACATACAGGAGATCAGAATAACTGCTAACCTCCAAACCCAACACTATAATACACTCTTACATCCATCATTCTTCTCTTGCCAAGCAGTTAAGACATAAGTGTTCTGCACACATTAAAGGAGTGGATGCTATATCCATAAAAGTGAGCTGCCTGGAGGGAGGAAAAAATAAAGGTGTTGTTTTTGAAGGGAAGTAAGTAGCTCCTGTTCACCATCACTCAAACACAGAATGTCATTTGACCCCATAGTGATCTGTGAAAGACAGCAGAGGCCATTCTGGCAGCCAGTCTTGCAGCTGGAACATTACATTTTTAAGTGTGGGTGAACAATCTTTATAATGCACCACATACAAACACATTTATATACCTATAACTGGTAACTGACTTGAAATCTATGCTTGGACTAACTCACCATTTATTGCCTGTAAAGATAAACCTGCCTTTTCAAGATACTTCTAAAGCTGTACCAATCCCGGCTGTCCATCTCCGATAGCAGAGCAAGAAAACTTATTACAGAAACAAAGCCACTGGACTTCTGTCTCTTCCTCCATCTGAAAGGATGAAAGGGAGTGTCATCAGCCCCATCCTCCCCACCCTGGCTAAGTTAGGAAGCTGCCTTGGAAGCCCACATGTGCCACATGGGCTTTACAATGTGTTGGGACCTTACTGCAGCTGCACTCCATAAAACTTCTTCAGGAGGAAGCCATTATATTTTGATGTTTCTTTTCTGGAATAATCTAAATATAGCGTCCTGAAATTTATAGCTGCCAGCACTGAGGGAAGGTGTAGCGAAGTATAATAAGTTCTGGCTCCTACCTTAGGCTCCCACATGAAGTTTTTTGCTGCCTTGGGCAAGTTGAGGAGGCACTAAATGTGCCCTGTGGGACATTGCAGATCAGCTGCAGAGGCCTAGAGAAGAGGAGGAGAAATTGCAGCAGGGAATAACTCATGTTAAATATGCTCACAAGTGTGTTAGTCCTGACACATCATGCCTCATGTTCCCAGAAAGTGCTGAGCCCTGTGGAATTGCCCCTGAGGACGCTGGCTTTCCCTGGGCACTGTGCTCCACAGCATCTGGCTTGGTTGCCTGAGTGCGAACATCCTATTGATTGCACAGCCACGCTCAAGTGACCTATTTCTCTGCAGCCAGCCGTGCTGAAAATGACACTGCATCTTGTAGCTTGTGACATAATTAAATAATTTTTCAGACCCACATGTGTCATGCTGCCAGTGAGGCTCAAGTGCAAGGAACACAGGGCAAATCACGCTTCAGGAGCAGAGGGGTGCAGGCTACTATTTTTAGGGAGTGTCAATAAAACCCTTTTGATGTCCAACATTACCAATAGGCAATAACGGACAGTGGAAAGAAGCTTGACTAAAGGCGGCAGAGTTACTACAAGTAATAAATATGTGTTACTTCATTTCAAAGAGTGCTTCTTTCACTTTCCACAGGCATCTGTTGGACACACAGGGCCAACCACATCTAGATCAGCACTTTCATAGTCTTAAAAGCGTTGTTAACCAAATGTGCATTTCAAAGGCTGGTCTAGATAAACAACCAAAATCATTAAAATGCTGTATGCCCTTCACTGCAGTTAAATTCCTACAGCACATGAGTAACTGCTGTCTTTACAGAGGTACAAACTATGCTGCAAGGGTTTCATAAACAGGCACATGTTCAAGAAGACTGAAAGACTTAAGTCAATCATATACATTTCAAATTTAATTTTTCAGTAATTTAATTTTTCAGGACAGGCACTGAGACTGTAAGAAGCTGAAGTTATTTTGCATGAGCAGCAAACTGTGTCATTAAATTCACTCATTTTACAAGAAGCACCTATCTAAAAAAAAATCTCAGTGGGATACAAACAAGACAGCAATTTTTTTTTCAGAGAAGGCACTCCCATTGAACCAAAAAGCAAGCACCATGTGGAAGTGAGAAGAAAGAGTAAAACTGAAGGTCACAAATTAAATATGCTCCAAAAGTGTCCTTGCCTGTTACATTTTAAGATAACCAGAATTAATTTGCATCTATTACTAAAAAGCTGTTAATTCCCCTGTGTAAACAGAATAACTCAGTTAAGCACCTAGCTTTGTAATAGAATTATATTATTTTCAACTGTATGATTGTCAGTTATTTTCAAAAATAAGACTTTTAAATACCTATATCCACAGGAAACAAAAGTACAACTAGCAAAACAGAAGATTTTTCAGAACAAAAATATGTTCACCAAGAATTATCAAGTCATTAACTGTTATACTCCCACACCAATTGGAATCTCCATCATGTGGCTGCCATTAAAGTACTAAACATATCTTGGCAGAAGAAAGGTTCCTTCAGCTTAAGAAAAGACTGCCTGAACTCCTTCCTGGTAGGACACTACTGTTCAGCTACAAAAAATGTTTCCCATTAACAGCTTCCTTAGGAAAAAAATAAAAACACCTAGTGTGGTAGTAACAATAGCATAGGGTCTTAGTAGCTGTCATTCCTTCAATAAAAATACCTGCACAGAGCTAATTAACTTCCACATCTTCAGACAGATTACGAACCACACAAAACAGCTTCTCAACTGTTTCCCAGTAGCAGAGATGAAGGAGGGCACTCCTCAGTTGGAAATGATAATGCAGACATCATCTCTCAAGGTTAAACCTCTACCTACCTGCCTTCTAATTAACCACCACTTTCTATTAGTTTATCCTATCTCAAATTAGATCTTTTTTCTACCAGTTTTGCTACCTTACACCTCTACTGCTTAGAGAGACACATACATTTAAACACTCAGGGTTAATATAAGTTCAAAAGAAAAGAAGGGATGGGGGAGGAACTAGAGGCAATACACAAAATTTGTTCTCCAGTCTTACAGGCAATTCTGACAAACAAGCAAAGCCAAACATGAATCCAGTAATTCACTGCAATTGCTGATAAATACAGCACAATACTAAAACATTTTATGTGACCCCAAACAAAAGGGAAAACAATGTATCAAATGTCACAATCTAAAGTTTTCTGAAACAAGTGAAAAATGAACACCAACAACCCTTGTAATGGTCTCAAGTTAGTGTCAGAGTACACGGTGATGATATAACCTTTTAATATTCCTGTCCCTAAGACAAATAATCAAGAATTGAAACACCCTAAATTCCTGCAGTTTCCATCAAATTAACTGAGATCTCCACACCTTTTGTTCAGAATACCCACTATTTTTGCAAGCTGTAGTACAAAGATAATGTAACTCCATTCTTCTGCAGGAAGCACTAAATAGTTTCAAAAATGCTTCAACAAGGCAAATGTATTATACATAGAAATTCATAATTTAAACACAGTACAGGAAAAAAAAATAACAATGTCTTCTTTCACCTTATAGGGATGAACATTAGCCTACTTGTAGAGATTCAGGCAGCTGCTGAGAATGTCTTAGCAGCTCTTGTATTTGCAAGAAAAACCCTGTCAGTTGCAAGCAAAACAATCTCACCATTTAAATATGTCAGCTAACTGTATATACATTATACAGTCATCTTTTGTGAACCCAAAATCAAAACATAAATCCAAATTTCTATAGGAGAGAAATTACTCCAACAGCACCACTTTGCACTTGCAATGGCAGAGCCAAACCACAGACCTCCACTTGTGATCAATTGCTTCAATAAATCAAAACATGACAAAATATTTGCAGAAGCCCTGCCACAGCAAGACAGGTGATACAGTCGGTAGTATTTTCAAATCCTAAAAAAGGCATCCTAAAGAGCCGGTGCCTCGCCTTACCTGCCCAAAAGCAATGTTCACACGGCTCTGCAGCCAATTCAGCGGTTTTGCTCTGCCAGTTTGACAGCCGTGACAGGGGAAGTCAGCCCATCGCTTGCACAGAGGTGTTTCCCCTGGAACAACCTAACTCCATGCATTAACATTTCAACGCATCCCTGCCAGCCTGCAGGAGCTAGGCTCTAATTATTCCAGAGACAGAAAAGTGGTGGAGAAAAAAAGAAAGAAAAAAAACCCACCAAAAAAACCCAGGACTCGACACATTTGTTCCGGTCTAAATTTACAACGAAATTTACAAGAGAAGCACGCTTCCAGACCCTGCTTAAGGGTACACCAGCATAATCGGGGATGGAAGAGAAAGCTCAAAACATGCAAACGGATTATGTAGGTTAAGCTCAGCTTTTGTCATCCGCTCCGAGGTCCAGCTAAGGAAGCGCTGAGCCCCCGGCTGGGGCCGATTCGGCGCCAGCGGCCCCGGGCCGGCCCCCGCGCCCCCTCGGGGCGCCACGTCCCGCTCCGGCCGCGGGGCAGGGGCAGGGGCCGGGGCCGCGCCGCCTCCCGCGCACGGCGGGGACGGAGCCGCTTCCTCCGCCGCTCCTCCGGCGCGGGGACCCGGGAGGGAGCCGGGCCGGGCCGGGGGAGGGGACGGGAAGCGGCGCGGGCCCCTGTGCCTCCCCCCGCCCTAGCCCCTTCCCTCCTTAGTGCTCCTTACCCGCCTTGTAGCCGCGCAAGCCGGGCTGGGGGTGCAGCCCGCCCCACATGGTGCCGCGCCGGGCCAGGCCGGGGGATCGCCGCTCTCCGGCGGGCGGGCTGGCGGCCCGGATGGGCGGCGGAGGCGGCCGCTCCCGCTGCCGCTGCCCGGGGAGCTCAGCGGGGCGCTGCCGCCGCGGCGGGGACTGCTGCCCGCCCCAGGGGCACCGCGGCCATGCTGCCGGCGCTGCCGAGCGCGGTGGGACCTGGCCGCCCCCTCGCCGAGACAAAACTTGCTCTATTGCGCTGCCGCCGCCGCCTCCTGCCTCTCCGGCGCCGGCAGCGGGGCGGGGACAGGGGCGGGAGCGCCGCAGATGCGGCGGCTGCTGCTCGGGGACGAAGCGCTTACATAACCCGGCCCCCGGGGCGAGCTGCAGCGAGGGGCTGCGGCGGGGGGCGAGTCCGCCCGGGCCACCCCGGCCCGGCCCGGCCCATCCCGGCCCGCTCAGGCCCCGCCGGGCCGCGGAGCTGGCTTTGGGCTCGCGTTTGGGCGTGTATACGCCGCCCGCTCACCCGGACTCTGGGAAGGGGCAGCGGAGTGTGCCCGTCCCCGGGGAAAGCACTGAGCTGACAGCACTTCGCGTGGTGTAAAGGCAATCATAAAAGGAAAGTGAAATGCCTGACTCCTGAGTTGGAGTCATTGGAAATACCCTAGGTCGGTATAGGCAGACCTTAATAAGTAGAGTTCATAATAAAGTCACTATTTTCCCCTACTTATGTTTGTTTGAGCAAGAAAAAGATGTGGAAATAAAGAATCGTGACATCCGTTTGAACGATCAGTTCCACCAAAAGATCCACAGTAACATCAAAAAGTTTAAGCCACAGGACTGGGAACAAAATGCTCGTGTCAGCAATAACTAAAACCCAGTAAGAGGCGCATACCCTCTCCACGCTGCTTTGAGTCTGCTCCAAATACTTCAAAAGACAATTCTGCAACAGCAGCCTTTCTGTTACTGCTGCTTGCAACTGCAGCCCAGTGGGCCTCGTGTAAACTACTTTCTGAACAAGACCCTGACCCAATCAGCAATCCACATTATCAGACAAAAACAGAGAAGGAGAAGGCACTTGGACAGCTTCTAACTTCAGCATAGCCATACCAAGATTACAAAATGCACACCCACCAAAAGAATAAAAGGGATGTTCCAGGCAGCATTGTAGATTATGATGGACATGATAGTGTAGGGAGGTGAGGTAAAACAGGATCAGTTCTGTGTTTGTGTGGAGACATTCACAATCAATAAATAAAACTGTATTCAAACATTTCCTGCTGACCCAATGCATTTTTAATTAGTAGCTGATGATCACAGAACAGCTTTCATCTCTTCGGAAAGTTATATGTTTTGTTTCACCACAAGACATGTTTTATTTATGCCTAGCTTGGTATTCATAACATACTCAATAAAACAGGCCTCAGAAGTACTGGCATGAGCATGTAGAAATGCTGCATGTTGTTATTTCATCCTTTCTTAGCTGTATAAAGCCCTTGCACACTCACTGAAGGCCTGACGTGATGTGCATTCCTCACCAGCTTGTTTTAACTTCAGAGTGTCAGTGGGCGTTCTGTAGGTAGAGTTGTAGAAACGCAGACTTTAAATGTTACCAAATACTGAATAAAAAACCCAAATAGTAAAACTGCAGGAGATCCTGTCAAAACCTTCAGACTGTTGCTAGAAGTCCTTGAATTGTAAAAGGTCAGAAGCATTTTCAAGAAGCCACAAATACTGGTTTACAACAGAACACCAAAGCAAGAACTAAATTTTCATTGCCACCACCTCAGTGAAAGTGTCCAGCCTTCAACCCTGAAACCAACGTCAATACAGAAGAATATTTCTGAGAGATGCATGGTAGGTAAACATGAAGAAATAATAAAAGCTAAAGTATATTGCAAAAATTTGAAGACAAAGAAACACATAAACAGCTTAGTTCAAGGCCTCTTTAAAGGACTTGACTGTATGTAACATTTGTAGCATACTATTTTGTTGGATTAGCTTGAGTACTTAGCATATTTACAGGAGGATACAGTGAGCTGTAAGGAAGCTGAATTTTAAGATGGGAAGGCTATCTAGCTGCAGGCAAGAAGAAAAATTGCCTCGTGAATGCTAAGCTCTGGAGTTTGTGGTTTGTCCTGAAATGCAGCTGCAAGAATCCAGAGGCATATCATGACTGCAAGAAAGCTACATGCATGGAAAATGTGTGGTAACTGTTCTTCTATCCTCTAATAAATGTCACTGCAGTGGTTTTATGTAATTTGTATTGCCGTTCATGGAAGTTCACAGTTTCTTATGTATCTCCTGTCTAGCCGTGAACAATATTGCAGATGAAAAAAAAGATAAAAAGGCCAAGATGAGGGTGGCAGAACACTGCCAGAGAGCCTGGCTGAATCCCCTCCCACCATAGGGCTGTGTCTTCCAAGGCATCCCCACTGGGACATCTGTGCTTAGACAGTGCTACTGCTCAGAGCAGAGAGAAAAAACCAACTGTGCTTAAGTATAAAAAGTTAGATAGCAAAACCTGAGACACTTTCATTGTTGTGATTGGATTTTAAGTTATTTTTATGGAAACTGAATGTAATTAGTAAAGCTTTTTCTCTACTAATGACCGCAGTGTATCTGTCTGGAAACCAGGCCAAACTAAAGCCAGTAGTTCTACTCCATAAATAGTTAGGTTGTTAATGCTTTATTCTTTATTCAGCAATGTTTTACAGCTGCAGTTTGCTTCTGTATCCAATTCTAGACCCAGAGCAGTATTTGGTTTAGATTTTCAAAAATCTCTTGAAAAATTATGATGACTGGTCTGGACCTCCTGGGGGAAAAAAAAAAAAAAAGAAAAAAAGAAAAAAAAAAGAAAAAAGAGCTTATACCATTTAATGCTGCTGAAGCAATCCTCTATTTTGATGTGGATCTCAGCTTGGGGGACTTGCATGAGAGTAGAAACATGGAGTCATTAAGGTTGGAAAAGACCTCTAAGATCATCCAGTTCTACTGCTAAGCTTGTCACCTCTTACATCTCTTGAGTTGATAAGAATTAGGAGTGTGACAATCTGTGTTTCAGTGCTGCCTCAGTCAAGGGGGGTATCAAGGTCCTGATACTCATGGAAAGCAGCAGCACAGTGTGAGGGGAAACTCAAGTAACCTTACACGTAAATAAAACCATAAGTGGAAACAGACTGCATCCCTAGGTAATTATTGTGAAATTTGATGCTCCAGACATTGAATGGACTCAATTTCTTAGTGTCTGAAAAGCCTTCCCCCACTTCCTTTTTTTTTTCTGACACAAACTCCACCTTCTTGGCAGAATGAGCAGAGGAAAACGACAATGGAAAGTAACAGTTTAAGCACTGGTGCTAGGCAGATGCTGTCTCACTAAGGTCAGCTGGAGCATGTCTTATGCAATGGTCTGTGGATCCAGGTTCAGAAATCACATCCCTTTTTTTCCCTCCTCAGTAAAAACATAATGCTTGAAGTGGAATTAAGCTGAAGCATAATCTGTGAAAGCAGCATTTTCTTTTGATTAAAGCTAAAAATAAATTAAATGTTTCTTCTACACACTTGCTTTCACATTTAATAAAATTAAAATATTATTTGAAAACTCAAATACCTAAACATTGTTCTAATAGAATGCAGACCATTTCCCTATCTAATTAAGACTTTAGGCATATGTGCATTTTATCGAAAAACAACAGCGGTATTTCTGCGAGCATATCTACATTGTAAATTACTTTGAAATTAAAATACAAATTTTCAGTTATTGAGTTGCTTCACTAAGTACAGCAATTCTTTCCCTCCACCCACAACTTTTTCAGTTGAACACTATGTCCTAGCAAAATCTTAGCAGCCTTTAAGAAGCCTTAGAACAATTCCTCCTGTTTTCCAAAAAAATAACGATGCATGTTACAAAGCAAGATGTTAAACTGTATTGGGAATCACTATAACTAAGAACAGATTAGCTTACCTAAGGAACTGCACACCTGCTGGGAGGGGCATGCTGGCCTATAAAAGACTGAAATGTTTTGTTCAAAGTACACAGAGTGCACTGCACAGCATTAACAATAAATTGTGTCATCTAATATCTGCACAGTAGGCATCGTGAAGTAACACTATGTATACAATATTTTCATTTTTGCCTTTTCTACAAGCAAATGAGAGTGTTCATGTCTCACAGAGGAGCACAAGTGGATACCAGTTTGAATGCTTTGCACTGTGCTTTTACTAACAGCTTACACCATGGGAGAGAGTCAAACCAAACAGCTCACTGTTACCATACCTATAAACATAGCTATGGTTTATTACCAACATCCTGAAATTGCAGATTCTTCTTCATGTTCCAGCTCCCAGAGTCAGATTTTCACCTGAGAAATTATTTACATCATTGCTGAAAGACCCTTTGGTGTCAGGAATTTTTCTTTTTTCTTTTTTTTTTTTTTTTTGTGTGTATCATATTAATTTAAAATAAATCAAAGATAAATAAATCAACTTTGTGTTATCAACTCAGATAGTGCAGAAGAACAAATGCAGGAGTGGCATCCAGTGGCGTCTAACCAGTAACTTATGAAGATAAACAAGATTTTCCCTTGTATATTTTTCTCAAGGGGAAATTTTTTGAGTTCTGCTATTCTATCTTCCCTTTCCTCCATCCTTCCTTCTTCCCCAAGGCAGTAGAAAAGAAGAGGAAATATAAACAGTTTGGGAGCAGATGGAGAGAATATGTAAAAACCAACAGGCTAGAGGCAGATCTTCTCCCAGGCTTCCAGTTTGGTTCCTATAAAGTTTAAGTGCCTGTACCAGAGCAGCCAGGGAGCCTCTTCCCCTGGAGTCACTGACATATCCAGCTTTCTTGCAAGACATTATGCTTTCACAAAAAAAATTTTTAATTGTTTCTTTTACTTCACCGCATGACTTTTTCACAGAATCTCCAGTTCTCTTGTTCTTGAGCCCCCTTGATTCACTCTCACTTTCTGTGAACACACACTCTGATTTTAGGAGCACCAATACTTTTTGCATTTGTTTCTCTGTGCTAGAACTTGTGCTAAAGCCCAGGAAGTGCTGCAGTTCAGGGTTTTGATCCGACTGCCACTGACAATGCTCAAATTTTTATAGCTATCATTTTCCTTCAAGGCAGACTTGTTTCACTCCATGTCACACACAGACGAATGCAGAAGGATGATGATGCATCCAAAACTGGATGATACCACTACACAATAACTTTCAGGGTTTCTTAAGCTTCTTTATGTATGTTAAACTCCACCTCAAATATGAAGTCACTGCTGTATTAGAAGCGCAAAAACAGCATTTAGCCTGACCTGTTTAAACCTACCTGCTTTAAAGGTTAATCAAAAAGCAACCCCTTGTATGCAGTCAATGAAACAAAGGATCAGACCATGTAGTTCAGGTTCCTGGCCTTTTTTCACCTCAGTGTTCAAAGGAGTAAGTCCTGTTTTCCTTCTGCAACAAACATCCCTGGTGAATTATATAATTTTGCAGTAAATCAGAATTTTAAATTATAAGTAACTGTTACATGAAGGCCAAACACACAGTGCAACCAGCCAGCGATGCAATGTTGTATGAATACTTGAAAATGGAAATTTCTTCCAAGTGGCCGTCATTATCTGCTTATAGCCTGAAATATGTTGTTTGTTTATTCCAAGTCAGAAATACAAGCTATGAGCATTACCAGTCAGAAAATTATCTGGTCTCTTGTGTTTGAGCCAAACCCAATATCGCTGCAAAGGGATGAAATTTCAGTAAAGTCAATGGAGTTATGCCAGTGCTTAGTTTAGTCAGCTCAGTACTGTCATATGCCCATACGTAAAAGTCGGATGGAAAAATTTATTTCATGCTGTAACTATAAATACAACATCTTAATGAGGCTCCCTACCCCATTTTTTTCCATTGACTTTTATTCTACAAAAATCACTGACATTGATTCTAGAATAATTAATTGCATACTATATGCTAGAATAATGTATCACTATTATAGTACTTTTTTTTTTCCTCTCAGCAGTGAGAATTCCATAACTAAAATGACAAGGTATTCTATGCTGGTGGAATAAAATCCAGTTTAATTGAGTAGTTCTATACCCACCCATCATCCAAGCAGATGTCTCAGATGTCTCAGAAGATGTCACAGATGTCTCAGAACCAGCCTGTTTCCTGTACAGCACTCAAGGACCAGCAGCCATCAGCCATGGCACTGCTGGGAGCTGCCTGGTGTGCAGGACAGGCAGCCTTAGAAAACACTCTGGTTTTGATATGCCCATCTCTGTAAAGCATAATTTGCTTATGTCTTGTGCCTTGTATCTATCTTTCTCACAGTAAACTAATAAACATATAGAAAACACATTTTTAGATGAACCCTTTTTTCCCAAGAAGACAGAAAATTACTGAAGCACACAAACTGGGCTGTACTGGTTTGTACTGACCCACAGCGCCTATCAGATTTGTTTTATAGGACCTCAGGGTTAAATTATGACATGTACATGAATCTACTACCATATCCTCAGACTGTTTTGCTTTTGACTTAAAATTAACACAGACAAGAGTGCTTATTAAAATTAACTTTGCAGCTCAGTCTTGGCTGTAAGATCATTCTACTTTTAACACATTACTTGAGTGACCAAATTGATCTGGGAGGAGTAAACATGTAATCTGATCTTTGGTCACTCAGAAAACAAGAAATCAAGCTGCTAAGTGAGCATGTAACTTTCAATAAATATGGGTAAAAGAAGCATAGAAGTTTAAGTTTTGCTGCTTGACTTGTTGGGGACAGTCCCACCCATTTAGGAATCCCATGGTTTAAGAATTGCACATCATGTAGTGCATTGCTATGCCATTCTAATATTGGGAGTAAGAATATCTGGTTAAATCAATTAAAATGAAATGGAAGCATCACAGTAGCAATTTTCTGGTTAGTGCAGGACAGTATGATACAAATATCTATACTTTGACAATTTAGTTCTTAGTCTTGCTACCTTCTGAGCCAAGCATCAGGAGGTCAACCCAGAACATGAGAATGTCTCCAGGGCTTCTGAAGGAAAAGTAGTTGCCATCTGTTCACAAGGTAAGAAGCTTGAAAGACCCAAACAAAATGCATTAATAGGAAAAGATAAAAAGCTTAAGTAAAAATCTGGATCTGGCTGCATCCTTCCAAAACAATGTTTTGCACAAGCTTCCAATGTGAAAATTACAAAAAAGCATATACTGATACAGGAGATGACAAGCAGTCATCAGGAAGCCAAAATGGAGAGCAACAAAAATTCATTAAGGAAGCGCACGAGGCAGTCATACACACGACTCCCATCTGCACACTACTCCAGCAAATGCTCCATGAAGTCAGTTCATTCATGGAAGTCCTTGCTCAATGACACCACTGACAATATGTTAACTGAGCTTTCATGGTGCTGGCCCTGCTGGAACACAGCCCCAGCACTCACCATGACAAGACCTTTACTTAGCACAGCCACTGCAGTTAACAGATAGAACAGGAAAATTAAGACAGAAATAAGAAGACAGCTGTAATGAAGTATCTTGAAATACATGAAAATACTCTTTGTCTTTCACTAAGAAGACTGCAGCAAGGATAAACTCTCAAAATTTGAATTAAAAATACAAAAAACCCATGCATGTTACATCATATTAAGGTAGAAATCAGGAGCTAATTTTGAAATCGATAAATTGAATCAGTATTTCCAAAACACATTTCTGCATTTTTATGTTGCTGCTTTCACATGTTACTGGTGGGCAAGAAAACATAACCTCTGAAAGCTGACTCATACAGACCTTTAGAGTAAACTGAAATATCAAAAGCCCTAGAAGTACGTTACAAACTCTAAAGGCTCCACAACATGACTATATGTACTCAGTGCTATATATCTTTGAGCTTATACATTCCAATTTAAGTAAACCAGTCTCCCTTGCACAGAGATAAAGAAACTGAGCTCTGTAAAACAAAAACTACCAACCATTACCCTTGAATCTATATTTAGTATTTGCTGTGTCGTGCTTCAATTGCTGAAACTGCCAACACAAAAGCATTAAAAAATGCCATTATGAGGCACATTGAATGTTCAGAATAAAATTTAACCTTGAAAAATATTTACATCAGTTCTGAAGCACAAAAAAGTTCTAAAATACAGATGAATTATCAATATTTTTGTTTCCATCAGGTATATGCAAAAGGTAAAAAATACAAAGAACAAAAATATACTGAAACCCTCTTGGAGCTCACCATCATGAATGAAACAGAATCTGTTGGGAGTTCAAATTTGTATGAGCAGAGAGAAAAAGAAAATGTTGCAAGATTAGTGCCCTCTTTAAAAAGAACAGATAAGTTAGTAAATACTGTAACTGCCATGGAGCTGGCATGTGAGCCAAGTTGGATAAGCAGATCCAGATATCTAATAAGAGAGGCTGTGAATTGTGTTTCCTTATCTAATGAGTCCCTTATTTTCCCTGGGTTTTTTTAGCATAATTTTTCATATGACTTTCAAGTATAATTTTATATGAAGTATATATAAGTACTCAAACTGGAGCATATGGTAAAAGACTCTTTGCTCAAGACTCATTTATTTAAAGTACAAGTGAACAGTCACTGAAATGGATGGTTTTTATAGAGTCCTGATCAACCATATCTCCAGCTGCAAGGATTTCTCACAGAAATTCTTTTTGCTGTCCCAAGTAGTGACTGCAATATAGGGTTCTACAGCCCCTGAAACTCAGACACATCAAACATTTCCACAGCACAGACCTCAGGCTGCATACTGCAGGTCCTCACTGCCCAGCAGTGATTCCGTACAGAGCAGCACAATATGGACCTACAAGTTCTGTGGTTGGATTTACCAGAGAAAAAGGGGCAGATAGAAGAGTCACTAGTTCCATGTTGAAGAGGACAAGGGCTCAAGGTCCTTGTGGCACTGAATTCACAGAATGACTAGGGTGGAAGAGACCTTCAAGAACATTGAGTCCAACCCATTCCCTAACACCTCAACTAAACCATGGCACCGAGTGCCACATCTTTTTAAACACATTCAGGAATGGTGATTCCACCACCTCCCCAGGCAGACCATTCCAGAATTTATCACCCTTTCTGTAAAAAACTTTTTCCTAATATCCAGCCTGTATTTCCCCACTGGTCTGTGGGGAAGCTCTGCTTGATACATATGCAGGGTTTGCATACCCACTTGTAAAGGCTTGAAAAGTAATTTCATAAAACCATAGAATGGTTTGGATTGGAAGGGACCTTAAAGATTACCTAGCTCCAACCCTCCTGCCACCTTGTACTAGACTAGGTTGCTCAAAGCCCTGTCCAGCCTGGCCTCAAACACTGCCAGGGATGGGGCATCCACCACTTTCCAATATATAATGTAAACCTGCCCTCTGTTTAAAGCCATCACCCTTTGTCTGTCCTATGAATCTGACTGACCAGACCTCGGTAATGACTCCAATGATTGTATGAAGGATGAATAAGCACATTAGGACCATAGAACAAATTATCCACTTAGCTGTGCAACTTAAATCATACAGTTTATCACCCCAGCAGAGGACAGTGTTGAAGGAATTCAGGGTAAGGTTTTCCCAAGCTCTTATCCCCCATATGGTGAGCTCTTTGCAAAATCTGTCAGAGAGAGAGAGAGTGAGAGAGTTCTCACGAAGAACAAAAAGCCAGATTTCTGAATGTGCTCTTCCCTCACCCACACTCTTATCAGCTCTATTTTTAAATACAATGCTAGCTCCATAGAATCTCCTGAGATTTGACAGTTGGCAACACTGTTACAGATTAAACAGAAGGGTGGCAGACTTGGCTGGAGTCACTGCTCGGCACAGCAAAGAGGGAGACCTGCCCCTGTGAGCATGTCACAGTGTCAGGAAATAGCGTTTGCTGGACAGCAAATGAGCGTGATGCAGGCCTGCCCTGTTCAGGACACATGACACAAATCCTCTCATCATATTTCAGCTTTGATGCAGGCACTGCCAACCACTGCAAATGAGTAGGCAACTCATTTACTGGCTTGCTCGTATCTGCAGAGTAGCTGGCAAGTGCATCATCAGAGTTATTCATGACAATCCATGTGTGGGCGTGTGTTGAGGCTTTCAAAGAGACGGTGTAAAATATCTGTTCCTTCAGGCCTTCATGGTTTAGAGCCTCTCCTCAAAATCTTTCACTCTCATTCTGCCTGGCAGTTTCAGACATCACTTCCAAACTCGTGGGAGTGAGTCCTGCTGTGGCCATTTCAAAGATGAAAACTGAGCACACAGCAGCCCAGTACGGAGTTAGGGAGGGAGTCCAGTCCTCTCCAGTTTTAATGTTTTCCTGTTAGACTGTGCTAAATGTGCTTACTACCCATAGATCTGTTTATTCATAGCTCAGTGAACTGACGTTTTGATTAAAATTGATTTTGTTGTAACAGTGCTGCCACTATTATTAACCAGTTTCAATTTCTTTAAAAATAAACAGGGAGGATCCAAGCAGTTTGAGTACCTCGGTTCTGTGCAAGGCTGTTAGAAAAAGTATCAAAGAATAGATAAAATTTAAAAATAATGCACGTTTAGAAAATTACTGTTTTCTTAATACCATTAAATACTATTGTCTGAACCCTTTAATACTACCCAGATGGCTAATAGAGAAAGAATGGTTATATTAGACAGAAGATTTTTATTAAAGACAGCTTTAGTTTTTCAAACAGCACAGGTTTTTCTGGCTGGCAGAGTATCAGCTTGCCTAGTGAAAACTGTTTTCCCTTGGAAAGAAGAGACGGGTATAGGATGTACCCAAGAAAAGACAATTCCTCTTGGCTGACCTAAGCAGAAGTATTGGCTTGGGTCCCTGAAAGGAGTTCTTTCTTACTGCTGGTAAGTTGTTCAGCAGCTATACAGATGGACAGGTTTTTTGTTTGGGTTGTTTTTGGGGGTTGTTTCTTTGGGTTTGGGGGTGCTATGGGGGAGTGATGAATTTTGTGTTTGCTTTTGGTTTTGTTTTTCTTCCCAAAAGAAAAAAATAGGAGGCTGAAATTAGCAGCAAGCTCGTAACAGATGGTAATGAAGGGAGTAGTGGGAGATATAGTAAAAAAGGTGATTTTCCACATCTGCAGAAGAGGAATGATGGAAATTAAGAAGACAATTCTGAAATAACATTAATTCCCAGATTGAAATTAAGGCACAGTTAGTTTTTCAGAAATAAGGAACAGGCTCCTGGTAGGAGGTCTGAATTTTCGTTTGCCTCTTGAACAGCATGAAGTGCACTGTCAGTTCTCACTAAATAGCAACAGTCAAATGTAATGTTCTGGATGCTACACAGAAACATATATGTGTACCATGACGTAGTAGGAATGTGACAGTATCAGGTTTTGGAGTTTTCATGTTCTCTTCAAAAACTCTTCAGTTCAGAAACTACTCCAACTTTCTTTGATGTAAAAGTTTTAGGCAGAAAAATAAGTAGCTTGATAAGTCTTTTCTTGCTTGCTTTCATGAAGTCTGGGCAGTCAGTAGAAAGAAAG
Organism: Zonotrichia albicollis; assembly: GCF_047830755.1. Lineage (NCBI taxonomy): Eukaryota > Metazoa > Chordata > Aves > Passeriformes > Passerellidae > Zonotrichia > Zonotrichia albicollis. Next base: position 76,034,739 of record NC_133821.1, on the reverse strand, counting down.
AGAGGAGAAAAGGAGAAATAGAAAAAGAGTGAGGAGAAAGCTCTGAAAACTGCAGATTTGTTTCATCTTGGAGAGGGTAGGAGAGAAGCTTGGAGAGTAACATTACACTAATTCCTCTTTGGAATAATTTATAAAATTGGATATGCAGATAATTCACATACTGTAAGCAAAATTGGCCTGGAGACCACAGAACCCAGCAGAGCTTGCAGAAGGCCCAGCTGTTCCTGTCCTTCAGGGACAGCTTGCTCAGAGCTTTGCTTACAAGCCGAGGTCTTTTTGTCACCGTAAACAAAGAGAAATTCAAAGCAAGCAGCCAACCCTGCTCAGTGCCTATACACAGGGGTTTCTGAGAAAGATGAAGAACAACCCCAGCTAGGCCAAAAGCAAAAGGGCATTGCTTAAAGCCAGTTATTTCCTTCCTTCAATTTGCACTGTCCTTACTCTTACTTGAATATGGATCATTGTTAAATGAGAGAAAGATAAAATAGAAAGCCATGGAAAAAACTTAAGAGACATATTTCCTTCTGGGCATTAATATCAACAATCAAGCAGTTACTTTGGTTACCTTGTTTGTGATCTGTCCTTGTTCCTGTCAGGAAGGCTTGCAATTCCATTTACAGATTCCCCCTCCATAGTGAAACAGTGTTCAAGCACAACTATTCATTTCCAAGTGGCAAGATAGCAACCACATGTTAACAATTTCCTTCTCAAGACCTAGATGCTGCAAGTGAAAAATCATGCCTTGGCTTTCTGCCTGCTTCTGTCTGGCTTAATTAGCTGATCACACCAACAATCTCAGCTAAAATGATTCTCAGTAAAAGGGTAGGGGGGAGCTGCTTGAGCAGAACTGGGTGAAGCTTTACACTGAGCTACTACCCTACTACCAAGATCTGAGAAGAAAGGATCAAGGGCTTTGTCTCAGCACCTTCCTTTCCAGACAGAATTTGAATTTTGGAGACTGAAAGCAGAATCCTGAATAAAGCCTGATGCCTTCTAAAACTGCACTAACTGTAGCTACACAAGTTCAGACATTGGTCTTGGGGGATTGTTCGGATCACTGTAGAGAAAGAGAACCACTCTAAGAAATCTTTATCACAATCTCCCAAAGTGCTTTGTGTTTAGAATCACTTTGCAGCAGTGAAAATTACGTTGAAGAGAAGAATCATAAACATTTGCTCCATTGTCTTAGCTTATTTTTTTTTTTTTCCAGTGACTGAATGTTGTCAGCTCAGTCATAAAATTTCCTAAATTTTCTCAGTCATATATTTCCCTACCTCTTTACTGCTTGGTGGTGGGACTGCACAGCATGGTAGCCCCACATCTGTAGTATATTCACCAGCACAGAACTCATGTTTCAGTGCTCTGCCTAGAGGACTGTACAAAATAAAGTTTTCCATGGTAATCAAGTCAAAATGACATGTCCCCATTTCTTAATGCAACCCTGAAAGTGCTGAACAGCAGTAAAACAAACACTTAATAACATTTATGGTTTAAACATACTTAAAACAAAGATCCTAAAGTCTTTACAAAAACAAACTGCACTTCTCAGCCATCTTTCTGGAATTCTACGGTGTCCATCACAAAGATTTTCCAGCTACAGATTATTTTTAGTTCAAATTTCAACTTGGTAAGTTAAGGCATACAGACTGAAAGTGTATTCAGTTAGCATAGTCAGTTTATATTGTTTGATTTTTTCACAATTTAAGATATGCTGCATAGATCTCCAGTGAAGACATGATGGTTTATTCACATCATCCCACAGATGAAGAGAGTCCCATGTGTTTATTCGGTGCAGGGCTGGTTTGCTTCAGCAGACGAGTACATATTAGCAAACTGAAAAGGAATGCAGCAGCCCATCTCCTATAAACACCATTTGGCTATTTAAGCCTACACTGCTCTAGAAATAGAATTATATCTCACAAACACCACCAAATGCCGGAGCATATAATTTATTCACTGCACGCTATATTATTTTCAAATCAGATTTTATCTGTCTCTGACTATATAAAGCTGGGGAAATAGTCTCATACACATGGAACACTTCTACACTAAGGAATTATACCACTGTGGTGGTTTGACCAGGAAGGAGTGGGAATTCTGGGAAGCTGTGGTCAAACCAATGAAGGTTTTGGGTTTGAGACTGGCACCCGGTGTAGCCAGTGGGGTTTGGACACACCTCCGAGAATACACAGGGGTTAAAAGCAGGGCACTGCCCTTGGCACGCTCTCTCTTAGGACGTCGCTGTGAAGAAGTCAGATCTCTCCCCCGTCCAGCCTTGCTGCTGGGCGGGGGAGGGCCAGCCATGCGGTAGGCCCGGGGCCTGGACAGAGATGGGAAGTGAGGGGCCTTCAAGGATGGAAGGGTGGAGGAGCCCCAAGAGACATCGAGACATCGGGCAGCCAGTCCCCCCCCCCCCCAGGAGGGAGAGAGAGAGGGAGAGTCGGCGGTGATAGCAGCCGGCCCAGGAAGAGAAAGGGGGGGGGGAAAAGGGTGCAGCCCAGCCGGCCGCAGCAGCAGCACGTGTGGGAGTATCATCTCGTCCCAGGACAGACAAAGACTGAAAACTTTTAACCCTTTCTTTCATGATTGGGGCCTTGCAAAAATGCTAATCCTCCTCGAAGCTGAATAAGAAGGGAGATAAGAGATGAGATGAGACAAGGACCTGGCCCGAAGAACGTGGAGATGATTGGATGAGGAGAGATGATTTGGAGTGGCTTTTTTGGCTGGACTTTTCTTGTGGCCATAGACTCAGTTGTTCCTGTGACACAGACTGCATTTAGGGGGAGGCAGTGCCTCAAAACCAGGAGGGTTCATTCGTGAGGACCCCCCGGCCCCAGGGGGTTGGAAAAATATGGGGGGGACAGATGTCCCAAAGCAGAGACTGTGCCTTTTGGAGTGAGACAAGGCATCCTTGAAAGACAACCCTAAAAGCAGCTCTGGCCATGTCTCAGTGGTGAGAGCACTGGGCATGGAAGGAAGATGTCACAAGCGGCAAAAGGACTTTTTTTTCCGGGCGGTGCCGAAGTGACAAGGAAGCACACGAGGTTTCAGTGTGTTTCCAGGAGAAGCCTATGGAACAAGAAGGACTCCTTTCCTCTTCATGAACTGCAGTTTGAGTATACTAAAGTGTCGTGCTGGGCTGGGCAGTTGGTGTTTTAGGAGAATGTATCGGATTGGGAAAGTCAGGGAGTGGGGAGGAGGAAAGTTTTTTTTGTAAGGTTTTCAATTTCTTTTTTTTCTTTTCCTGTAGTTTAAGTAATAAAGTGTTCTTTATGTTTAAGTTAGAGCCTGTTTTGCTTATTCCTGGTCACATCTCACAGCAGACACCAGGGTGAGGAATTTTCATGGGGGGCACTGGCTCTGTGCCAGGCTCAAACCATGACAACCACTTTGGAATCAATTTACAGGCTGTGCATTGAAGATCAATCTACAAGGCAGATTCAGATTTTGACTTGGGTCTTGCTTATGGTTCAGTGACTGACCTCAGACGTGTTCCCCGGCATTTGTTTTTCACTGAGATTTTGTCGGTTCTGCTTTCCTTTGTCCTATATCATCTTCTGTTGCCATCCCTGGTATCTCCTGCTTGCTTAAACACAGCCTCTGGGATGCTGTCTTCTCCAAGATAAGAACAAGCACCTTAACACTCCCACTCATCCAGGTGAAGACCATGCAGTCAGGTCAGCAGTCTGCAAACCTTCCTACAAATACTCCCTTATTTTGGCCAAGTAAGGATCATGATCCATTTTAGTGCCTCAACATGTAAAGATGATCCAAATTTAAAAAAATAAAAAGGATATATTCGATGCAGGCAGATAATGAAGCCTTAGGACACAACCCTTTTTAATCCATCTATCTCAAATTGGGAGTTTGAAACGTTCTTTGGACGGTACAGTTTTGCACACAGAGGATAAGCTCTGGTCTTTTATGCCTCCTCCTTTAGTTAAGCTAGGTTTTCACACCGACAGCAGAGCCATTGTGGGCATGACATTTACTGCTGGAAATGGATGTTGTGTCTTGGCAATGAATGGAAAATCTGAGCATTAGCAATGAAAAGATATCTTCAGAGTGTTCCTTGGTCTCTTGTTAGTCATTCAACGTAGAGGAATTCAGCACAGAGGAAACATGCTGGGTGAATGTCAGTGTTCCCAGCTCTGCCTGAAGAAAGAAAAATCCTGCTGTAAAACAGAGTATGGGCACTGAGCATGACAGCACCCAGATTTTCAGTGCACACCAATGAAAACCTTCCTGACAGCAGAGTTCCAGCAACCCAGCTGGGGTTTATTTGGGAAATGTGCAGTTTTCCACATAAGAAAGTAAACTGGGATGCTTGTTTTCAGATTGTATGGAAAAATCTAATTGTTCTAATTTGTATTTAGATGCAGTTTTATACCCTGCAGCAAGAAGACACAGTTAACAGGCTGGAAAGTATAGTGTCATCTGAACCAGAAGTTCCCCATTGTTTTTTAACCTCCCTTGAGAATGGTGTCCATGATCTGTGTCTGACTGGATTCCCAGGAGACAACACAAGCTCTTTGTATAGGTATGGCTCTAAGGCTTTGCATTCACTTACCCTTTCACCAGGTTTATATCCCTTAGCAACTTCACCTGAGTATGCTTTTCTGTCTATCTGGATCAGTGTCCTCTGCTGAGACAGCAAACCCTTTCCCAGCTGAAGACAATTGCCACCGTGCAACCTTTTAAAAAGGAATTCACAGCCTGGGTGACATCCCAAATGCTGTGTGAGTGCCTGGCTGCTGCGTGCACAGACTGGCACCACGAGGGAACTGGAGCCAGCTCCAGGCTCTGCCTGCCACACACTCCCTCTGGATCTGATGGGTGTGCAGGGGTCAGTCCACAGCTTTATTCCTTGCAGTGGCTTTGGAGGTGACCATCTGAGGATGCACAGAACAGGCCACAGAACCCCTGCAATTTAAAACTAACCTGGGTTACTCACAAAAGTATGTAATACACTGGATCTCTAATCTAGAATTTGTATGTCTTTCAAGCCAGAGCCAAATAAAAATAAAGAGCTTAGACAAGGCACAAGATGGTTGTTGTAATCTCCCTGCCCTGAGCAATGCCATGACACTCTTCTGACTGACGTGTTGTGTAATGAACTTTTTGCATATAATTAGTCATGCAATTAGACTGAAAGTTGCTGTCTAAAAGTTCGGTTGAGCATTTATGCCCTGCATTTTCTCATTTGATTCATTCTGAAAAATAGGGAATAAATCCAGTCAGTCAAGGTGACACTCAAAGTTGCTCTTTTTGCAGTACCATCCATTATAAATGTTCCTTACAGCTGTATTTAATTTCATGCTGGCAACATAGATTAAAAAAGAACCCAATTTCATTTGTTTACAGATTCTAAACAAAAGATAATTATTTGGCTACGGAAAAATTATCTAACAGCTTATCTAAAACCTTCTTCCTTCAGAGTTTCAAGAAGTCATGGAAGGAGAGGGAGGAATTTAGTGAAAATTTTTTGCTGTTCTTAAAGAAGACTAAACTTAAGCAGAAGCAATCATGGACTTGACTTTCAGAAATTGTTATTTTAATTTATGTTAAGAAAGAATAAAAGTTTCTGTCTTTCCTTTATGTCATTATTACAGTACACCATTACATATGGGCTTTTTGTTAGACAAAATTTTTCTGGTGAATCAGGATGAGGTTTAGCTTTAGCTCTTAAATGACATATAATTGTTTCATATTTACATTTTTTCACACTTTTTTTTTTGCTAAATAAAATCTAGAACTCACTGAACAGTGAGTTTACTGCACGATGCAGTTTTAAACCATGCACAAAACCAATTCTGCACACAAATGTTTCTGTGGGAGAGTTAAAGCTGAAGTAATTTGGCACCAGAGCAACAGTGTGTGAGGCAAGTTTTTATATTGGACAGGCAAGAAAATGTGGTTGTTTGGAAGAAGTAATTTAGGATAAAATACATACACAAGCCAAAATCTAATGAAGGTGCTTGCTTCACCAAGTGTATTTACATGGGTGCCAGTATATTAGAAAAGCCCTTAAAGGACACACAGGAACATAAAACGAGACAAATGCATTTACAAATCATGTTACAGGTCAGTGAACAAAAGATGCTGCCCTTGACACATAGTCAGTGGTCTATAAAGAGAGATGTGTGTTTAATCTTAGCCTCATTTCCAGGGGACAGATTATTTTGCAAAGCCTATAGTACTGCAATGCCTTACATCAACATTGCCACATCTGTAAAGTAACAATTTCCAGGCTCAGTAGGTAACAAGTTCCTGACTTGGTGATTTTTACCCCTAGAGCTCCCCAAAAGGATACATGGGAATATTAATGGGAAGGCAGCCCTGCTGCCCTTTTGGATGGTGCACTCCTGTTCTCTTTGCTATCCATCAAGTGCAGCATGAATGGGCAATGCCGTGCAGCTCCCCAGGACACTGCAGAGAGGGGAGAGAACCATCAGAGAAAATTACATCAGCCGAGCTGCAGAGCATGAATGATAGAGCCAGCAGGGCCCAGTGCACCTTCCTTTATGCCACCATGATGCCATTTGACAGAAACCAGCTGCTCTGGTCATGTTCTTCACACTATACCCAGCCCTGCCACCAGAACATGCAGACCAGACCCAAGTGACTGATGCTCTTATGCTTTGTTTTGTTTTCAGTAATTTCATACACTTACGTAGATTGATGTAGTAATTAAAACAAAGAATCACCATCAACAAATCTCTCTGATCTTTAAAGAACTGATTTCCATGTCAGCATTGAAAATACAGTATTAAGCCTAGTAAAAAAAGACTTTTCAAAATTTCTGCCCATTTCACAAGGAAATAATCTGAATACATGTCTAGTGGCACTCCATCTCTAGCTATTCAGAAACTTCCTGTCAGAAATGAATTCTCTTGGCTTGCTTTACCAGAGGAATCGCTGCATACATGCCAAATCAACAAATCACTGGGTAATTCATAATGATGGCTTATCAAGTAACTGATAGAAAGTGTTGCATGCGTAGGAGGACTAGACTAATCTTAGAAAAGAGAGGGATAAATGTTCAACCCCCCATTCCTAGATTTGCACTATTAGTGCCCTTATTGATGCCTAGCACCAGTGGGATAACACATTTTTATGCTATTTTTTTCTTTGCTGAAGACAAGAAATCAGGATCAGTTGGGATGTGGCCGTGTTCTCAGCTGAGATTGGTGGATCCCTGGGTGTCCTAACAGATAACCTGTTCCCTGGGGTGCACAGGGTCATGGGGAGTCTGGCTCCTGGCAAAGGAGCTGCTTTGCTGCTGGCAGCAGCAACTGCTCCTGCTGCCTGGCAGAGCCTCTGTGGCACAGAAAGGTGTCCAGCCAAAAGAGGGACAAGCTTTGCCCTTGGAGCAGGGGGATATTTCCTGGGAGTCATACTGCTCCTGGGCCAGGAAATGCCTGGGAACAGCGTTCTCTCCTTCTTAGAGTGCACAGCTGCACCTTGTCTTCCAAACGGGTCTGTCTCAAAAAGTCATTGTCACACTAAATTCTCCCAGGAGGAAGAGAATTTGTTTTTTATTTGTAGTGAGATACAAATAAAATTTTTGTTGTGTGCCAAACACACAAACAAAAGAGATTTCACAGAAATACTTCTATTATTTTCCTGGAGCACTCACAAAAGCTGCTGTGTTTGGCAATGAATTTAACAGTCCCTTGTGTTGTTCAACTCTTTACCTTTAAATAACACTCCTAAATACTCCTGCACTGTTTTATCTGCCTGTTCCATGATGCTTCTGCAGGAAAAATTACCTCATATATTTGCACCTCCCATATTTGCACACTGTAAAGTTCATCATTAGAAACTAAACAGGAAAAACCGCCCCTTTGAAATTTGCACAGCCTAAAGCATCTCTCATAACAAGAGCACTGGACAAAACCTTCCTGTAATTTTATTTTTTATTTCCAGGGCCAGGTTTGGAGCATTTTTTGTACATAAATCAGTGCACAGTACAGGAAGTGCAGACAGGCAGGAGCTGTAGTTTGCTCAGCAGTGGTAAGACTCTATAGGTCAAATCTAGAGAAAGGCATGCAGAAATCCCAAGAAAGAAATGTTGTTTTACATGGACTAAATGTCTATTGCACCAGTAGCTTTCTCGCTGCTTTCCCCTCTTCTATATTTTATATCATTCCTTTTAGTACTGAAAAAGCCCAGGCTTAGGATCTAAATTCCAAGACTCCTGTGAAAGTTTTGACAAAAACCTGCATATAAGTCTTGTGAATCCAAATGTGATTTCTATGATTCTATGATTTTTATTCTTTGTTCAGTTCTCATCTTTTACCGTGTTCTTCATAAGCAGTTATACAGAAGTGCAGGATTTGTTTTACACCTCAAATGAAATTTAATTTTCAGCTGCTCCAGAAAAGGAACAGACCACTTGTGCTGAAAGTTGTCTCCTCCTGCTGCCTGTGCTTGGCCAGCATGATTGATGGCACATTTATCTCCTGAAGCCAAGGGCCCTGCCAGTTCTTCTGTGGGATATGAGGTGGTGAAAGTGCTTTGTTATCTGATTACCAAAAAGCCCCAAGCCAGCCAACCCAGGGGTCTAAACTAGCTCAAAAAGAACTTAAACCAGGCTGCTGAGGAAAGCTGCTCCTCCTCCAAAGGATTTACGTCTTTCTCTATAGATCACAAAAATACATAATGGATCAAGCAGATAACCACAACTATAAAGGAAACAGGTATCTACTCTCATATTCTATTCTAAAATATCCTATATACAAAACTATTTACTGTAATCACTACATGGAACATTCACTAGTTTTATACACTGCTGTAGGAACACTAGAAAACTGTTGCAGACATCTTTTTCACTAAAAATCTTTTCTTTAAGATTTTCCCTTCTGGGAAGCTGAAGCCCCAGAAAAAAAAAAAAAAGTAAACAATGGTTGTCTGCTGCTGTAGAATGCAACAGGTAGATTTTTGATTGGGCCTTCTTGAATATTTATAATTAATGGCCAATCAAGACAGAGCTATCTTGGACACAGTCCAAGAGAGCTAACTTTTGTTATCATTCTTTCCTTTTCTATTCTTAGCTTAGCCTTCTGAGGAAACCTTTTCCTTCCTTTTCTTTTTAGTATAGATATAATGTAATATATATATATATCATAAAATAATAAATCAAGCCTTCTGCTCATAAGTCAACGTTCTCGTCTCTTGCCTCATCCAAGAACCCCTGTGAACACAGTCACAGAAAACATTTTTGTATATCAAACAATGTTAAAGTTTTCACTTGTTTGTCCTATAGCTAGTATTTTATGGGTTTGCAAGCTGAGTCTCTTCTTTAAAATTATTCTGTGCAAGTTGCTGACAAGTGTATAATATCTGCACAGTGGGAATAAAGCATTTAAAATCATGGAGCTGTACTCTGCACACACTTACTCTACTGTAAATCCCAAGTAACTCTGCTGACTTCACTGCATTTAAACTAGATTTATAATGAAATTCTGAAATTGTCCTGTACTTCCACTGATTACGCTTCAAAGACATTTACTTATGACCTTTTCTGAGTACAAAGACATTTTAGACAGTGTTACATAAGCGTCTTGCCAGATATACTAAGACTTCAGTTAAAAAACAATGATGGCAACAATTACAGTTTCTCCCTCAATCTTCCTTGGTACTGCAGGAACTAGAAAAAAATACTACCTTTTTTGGAAGCTGTTCAACATTATTTTCATCATCCTTATGATCCTGTTCTCTGGCTCAAAGAAACAGAAAAAGTACATTTAGAAGCAACTTACTTGGTGCCATACTTAATCCCCTGCAAAATATAATAAGTTTTTAAAGTTTAACATTGTTTTTTTCTTTCAGTATCCTCTCAAATGTCCTAAACAATACAGCTTCTAGCACTTTTCAAGGAACTCCAGAATCTCAAAATCCTGACCTGGAGACTGTGAAATGACAGCACAGTCCAGGGCAGTATCTTTCTCCTAGTAGTAAAAAAAGTAGGAATGAAGTAAGACAAACCCCAAACCCTAAAACAAGATCAAGCCCCCGAGACCTATCTGAGACAATACTATCAATACTACCTCTGGAATTTTATTGCTTTGCACTACCCCTGGAAAGCACTCTCCATTGCCTCTGCCATGGAGCATGGACCCATCTCACAGCTTCACTAGGTGATGTTAGACCCACCAAACATTCCTAATAGGATAGACAGGCCCTGAAACCTGGCTTGTTTTTGACCCCACGCCTGCACACCTCATTCACAGCTGGGAGCAGTTCTGATGTGGAGTTTTGCAGTATCAGTGTAATTGTGCTGCAGTGGTGCATTCAAGCAGAAGTTGCCCAGCTCAAGGTTTGCAACACAAATATAGGGAATGAAGACCAGAAAGATCATTAATTCATACAGGTAAATACATACTACATTCTCTGACTCTCTTCTTTTTCTTCTGGCCAGTTACTGGTAGCAATTTTTCAATCTGCATGGAACGTATTTTGAACTTGGTAAGTCCTTTTGGCTTCATGGAAAAGGAATTACTCCCTGTGTTACACTTCCATTCATGCTACTGATCAAGTTGGAGTCATCAGAATCACAGAACAAGCTGTGTTGGAAGGGATCCTCAAAGATCATTGAGTTCTACTTCAGGCCTGCACAGCATCATCCCAAGCCTTCTCAGTCATCTTCCATGGCAAAATAAATTCCTGCTAGCACGAGCCCATGTGCCTTACATACTGTGTGTTTTTACCCCTTCACCTCAGCTTTTACTTTCACCATGCTATTTAATTTGCTCTCAGCATTTATGCACTGCAGGAAACTATTAACACATGAAACCTCCCTTTTCACAGATATGATCTCCTAATTAAACACAGAGTTAATTATCTCAGCCTTTATAACTGTGATTAATTCCAACAAGTAAACCTTTATTTTCATTCTACGTTCAGTACAGGAAACTGCTTTGGGTGCTTACTTATCCCACTAAACCCCCCTCCCCCTGAACACTGCCTCCAAGCAATGGCTCTCCAAAAGTTTGAGGAAAGGGGGACTGGTTGTCTCCACAGAAGCTTTCTTGCTCTCTAGCTCTGTAAGTCTGGCAAATCCAGGAGCTTGGGCCAAACAGAGGACAGGCTGAAGAAAGATGCCTCCCATCTCAGCTTCACAGTTACTTCTTCAAGTCCTGTCAATGTGAGCCAAAAGTTCCCTGACACACAAGAAGCAAGAAGGGCTTAGGAAATATAAATGGCAGATTGCTCCAGCCAAAACACAAAATACTGCTTGAACATTGGTGGGAGAATTGTATCTCAGGTGTGACAGGTGTCCTGAATGTGAGTTAAGAAAGACTTGGAACTTGGCCTCTGTGTGTTTCCACTTATGAGCTCCAAAGCTCATCTGACAGGACACCTACAATGGCACAACCAATTCAAAACCACAGAATCATTTAGGTCACATAAGACCTTTAAGATCATCAGCTAGAACCATAAACCTTACATTGCCAAGACCATCAAAGGAAATGGATTCAGATTCAACTAGTTATTGTTATTTTTCTGTTTCTATTTTGAAACTACTTAGGGCTATGCACCGCAGGTGATGCCTGATCACAGCAGAACTACAAGCTCAAGCAAATTAACTGAATCTATGCAAAGGAGTGCTGCTGCTTTAAGTTGGGGTCTGTCTGCAGTGAGTAACTGTGTGCAGTAGCCAGAGTGTGAATTTGCAGCCCACAAACTCATCTGCACAAGGCTTTTGCATAGTCATTGGGAAAGCACAGAGTAACTTTACTGTAATATATATTGTATACTAAGAACACCCATAAAAAATATAGTTCAAAGTAGCTAATGAACAATATATTCACCTCCTAGCTAAATATCCACTTATTTGTTCCATGTATTAATGTACAACCTAAATGAGAAATCATATGAGTTGGTGAACCCCATGTTCCCTTTTGTGCCCCAGCAAAAACAAAGCCAGAAGCACTAACAGAGTAGGGTGGGAACAGGAGAGGAGGGGCTTGTACCCCAGTAATCCACACAAGCGCCAGCACTCAGTTCTCCTCCCAGCCAGCTTCTCCCTCTGCACCAAAGCTCAGTGTCCTGCCCTGTGGGTCAGCTTGTCCCTGTTCCCTGGTTTGGTCACTCACTTCCCTGCTTCCTCAGGGCTTGCTGCAGCCAGGGATGGCCCAGCCTGTTTCCTGCATGCCTCCTGACTTTCCACTGAACTGCCCTATCATCATCACAGCTAAACAAATAAAAGAATTTCCAGTTAAGAGGGTTCCATTATCTTTGATTTAATGCTTGTCAAAAGTTTTTTCCTCCTGATATAACCAATGTAAAATTCCAGGAAATGATCAGTTAAACCCAAGAAGAGTTTGAGTGGACACTTGTGCTGGCTGGACACACAGATAGAGCATCCAGCCAGGACAGTCCCAGAATACACTGCTATGCTAAAATATGCTGCTTGAAGTTTTCAGAATTCTATTTTCTGCCATATTCTAACTCACAACATGCATTTTTTCCCTGTCTTCCCAAGCCATAGCAATGGGATCTCACTGGTTCCTGGCCCTGTGGCAGAAGGGTGGGGTGGGTGCCCCACACTGTCACAGAACCCCATGGAAGTGTTACAGATCCCTTGGCCTCCAGCCTGGGATGTGTGCCCCTCCAGCTGCCAGGGCCAGGCCACGAGTCCTGATGCAGGAAGTGTGGCTTGTGACATCTGCTCTGCTTCCCAGGCTTAAAAGCTGGGAATGAAAGGAGAATAAAAGCCCCTCTCCAAAGCAGACACTTTCTGACACCCCGTGTCTGTATAATCTCAGTCTCTTGGCTGGGGCCTGTGGAGTAGTGCCAGCAGGAATACCAACACAGGGATTCTCCTCCTCACCATCTCCAGCAATACTGCTCACCAGAGATGTGTTTCTCTCACATGTGTAAGATAATTTCCAAAACAAAGGATTTAAATACACATGACTAATCTTATTTGGATTTTGTCCAGAAGAACTAAACAAAAGCCTTTTAAATAATAAGATAATAATAGCAAAACCATACTATTGTATTTTAGAAAATATTTATTCAAAACCATAAGAAATAACTGCTCAAAATATTCAGGCACATACAAGTTCTATCATTTGGGCTCATATTTTATGGGGGCTTTTTGAGACTAACCCTTTCATTATATTTTTTTTTTTTCTGCTCCATTTCTCATAAACCTGGCTGGTTTTCCCCCATTCCTTGCTCCTCTGTGTGTAATTACATCTATGTGTGCAATCTCTATGCAGCTTCCTCCTCACTCTGCTTGGATGTTCTCCTCTGGGGTCATGCCTTCACCTTCTCACCATCTGCCTTGCTTGGGTGTTTGCTCAGACAAGCTTTTCTTGCTGTGGCACCTCTGAACTGATACCCTCTCTGCTCCCCTCCAGCTCTGCCCCAGGAGCTTTGCAAAACTGAATAAATGAATGTGGACAGCATCATATTGCAAGGTGCCAGGCAGTTTATATAAGATGGAAAGACACTTTTACAGCATCAAAGCCTCTGCAGGAGTAAAGACAAATCTTGGCCTGAAAACAGAGCTCTTTTACAAGAGTTTTTCTGTGTAACCTTTACAACTGCTCTGTTATTTAAATTACAAAAAAATCTGAATTCTGCTATTTTAAACACTGAATGAGGAGGCTGCTATGTAAAAGGGGGTCAGAAAAGGTCAACCTGTTTTCCTGAATGTCCAGCAGAAGGACAGGGTTGTGTCCCACAAAACTCAGGCCAGTCCTGTGTCCAGGACGCTTTTGTTTCCTGCCTTTATTCTTGCCCATGACGTGCATTTTACGTGCAAGGTAGCTGCCCAAACACGATTTTTACTGATTTGTGCTCCTATTCCATAGGAAATGGTGACTGCTGTGCAGAGTGTTTCCAGCAGATAAATGGCTGAATGGGAGCAAATGGTGGCCCATAAGTAAGGTGAAGGATATTAACTCCAAACAGTCACTAAATCTTTAAGAAATGCCCTGACCTCTGTTGGTTATTGCTATAAAAACTGGAAAAAAAATCCCAGGCATTTTTTCCTCTATGACATAACCACCACTGGTATGCATAGAATATATGTTAGTAAATCCTTTGGCTCTCCCTCTGTACTCTAATCATCATAATTTGCTATTTTGGGGAAAATACGTGCTAATGTGCTGAGCAGAGTGAGGGAAGGAAACCATTATTGCTATGAAAACCACAGTCAGAAGTGAAGGCTCAGTTTCTCATTTTCTAAAGTGTCTTTACTTCCCTTAGCATCACTTTTTAAATTCTTATTGTTGTTTGGAACTTTAGGCTCCAATCCTTTACTTCATTCCTTCCCCAGGGTAGCTCCTGTTATTTTTATCTTGGAGGATTCACCAGAATACAGCTGTAGGGTGTTTGTGTGTGACAGATATGGGTGTTCAGAGGAGGAAATGAGAGCAGAAATGCATCATCAGCATTTGAAAGGTACAGACCACCAGCAAGCAGCTCTGGATGTAGATGGTGATGGACAAAGTGGGCAAAACTACACCTCTGCTTGAAGGGGGAGTTGTAAAAGTGAGAGGCTTCAAAGGAGGGTAGCTACTTCCACTTAATTCTTGGCACTTCACTGAGGTTTTTGTTGTGCAATCTCTTCTCCCCTGTGCATTTCATCCAGTGTGTGCTCCTCCTACCAATCTGCTTTATGGACATTTCATTGCTTTTAAGAAGCTCTCAGAAGACACTTCAGCTTATGTGAGGACTAACAAGATTTCAGCACCCTGTGTCCTTGTTCCTCACAAGACATCACTGCACAAACTATTCCAAGGAATCCTTTCAGAAGGGACACCACACTGTTGCCCATAAATCTAAGGGCAGCAGATGGCAAAATTAAAACTATGATGACACTAAGTGATACAAGTTAATTAAATAAAGCAGAGGAGTATTTTAACAAATGCTATCCTGCCATACAAGTCAGCAGTATTTTAAAGATATTGCTATTGCATTTCCATCAGAGTCAGCAGTAGATACAACAGCCTTTGGACAAGATCCTCTGCCTCCCAGCAGGGTATTCAAAAGGAGACAGAGGCAAGACCAGTGCCTGAAATTACTTGGAGGATGATGAAAGTATTGTTTAGTCCAGCCTCAATTTAGATACTGATGATACACACTGGAAAATTTAAAAAGCTCTTTAAAAGCTTTGGTAGCAACATTTTTGATTGAAGGCAAACACTAGGTGTGTATGATTAGAGCAACTTTTGTTACAGGGTCCAGGGAGAGTTGCAAGATCTAACAGATCTGCTCCAGTCATTTATAGGTGGAACTAAATTGCAACACCTGCCACTCTCTCTAACCTTTTTATGTTAATCCCCTTCTCTGCTTTCTCAAGACCATTCACAAATGCTAAATTCACTGACAGTAAAACTTGCTTTTTTTCAGGTGCTGCATGGACTTAGAATCACAGAACCATAGAATAAGCTGAGCTGGAAATGACCCATCAGGATCATCAAATCCAACTCCTGGCCCTGCACAAGACACCCCAAGAGTCACACTATGTCCCTGAGAGTGTTGTCCAAATGTTTCTTTAATTCAGTCAGGCTGGTGCTGTGACCACTTCCCTGTTCCAGTGCCCATTAATCCATGCATTCCCAGGGACTTGTAAACCACAGGCTGAAAGTTGATAATCTCTCCCTCTGCGGAAACCTTGCATAAGCCAAGAACACTTCCCCTGCACAATCCCTCATGGTTTCCTTAAACAATTTCTATCCTCTGTGATCAAGCTGCCTTTGCACAAAAGGCGATCCACCTCAGCCCCAGCACCGCCTGTTACTATGCATGTAATTCTCATTTCTCCATTGCCACAGCTTTTGCCAGGTTTCTACAAACTGATCAGTACTTCAACTTACCAGACTGCAGAAGGTGTTGCCTTTACTCTGCAAACCTCCATTCTCTGTGTTCACCAAACAAATCTTCCTATTGTCACCCTTTCTGCCATTTTAACTCCATTAATGAGTTCCTTCAAGAAAGCTAGGAAGGTACTGAGAGCTAACAGACATCCTATCTAGTGCTAGTTATCACCTTGAACCAATTGCTTGGCCTGTGTTGTTTGTTACTGATCTTACCACGCCTGAGAAGTTTTATGGAACCAAGCTTACCTGCCTCCAGTGATTCCAGCAGTGCTTTGTGAATCACAAAGTGCTTTACTAAGGCAGACCTAACAGCTCACAGCTGTTTGAAAAGGACCTTATTTCCCTGATCAGCCATCTCTGGTGACTTGTGCAGCTTAGCAGTTCACTTTTCTTGGGCACTAACAACAGAATTGACTTTTCTCATTCTTTATTTAAGAAACATTTTTCTTTCTTTCCTTCTGTGTATTACATAGCCCACGTACCTCCCTGAACAGACCAGCTCCTCTTCCCCTGGATCATTCTGCTCAGAGCCATCCACTCTTTGGAACTTTTGTTTTCCCTGGTTTCTGGATGGCACTCAACTTTCTCTCCTACAATGCAATCCTCCTCATCATCATTCTGCTTGCAGACTTCTATATTTTGAATATTATCTTGTCTTAGAGTGTCATTTCCTGAGATCACCAGATGTTCAGCATTGGTGTTTGGTGTTCAAAGCCTTGTAGTGCTTCCTTATTAGTCCCTGCTACTTTGAATACCTCTCTCACCTTGAAAAATCTGAAGACAATTCTGCAATTTCAAAGTTCCTCAAAAATAAGTTTATTTCCACTTTATCTGTTCGCTTGCATTTTCTGCAAATTTTGGGGGTTTTCCCACTCATAGTATGCACACCCTTTCACTGTGTTCCCTGCCTCTGCCTTTTCACAGGCCAGGATATCTTCTACTATCGAGGGTGCCTTATTCACTTTCATGGCATATTCAACTTTTTAAGGACCTGTAGATATTCCTCTGCATTTTGTTCTGGCTTTGTGCCAAAAGCTTGTGGGTCACCATCTTCTCACAGTCCAGTTTTGTCATAGGTATCTCTGGCATGTTCTGCTAATGCCTTGATTTCCCCTCACTGCTTGTGCTGCCTTGAGATCAGCTGGAACTTTGTCACTGACATAAACAAGAGTTGAGGGAGTCTTAGGGAAGAATCACTCATGATACTGTCAACACCAGATGGATTTTTTAGGTCAATTTTCTATTTAGTTTGAGCATAATAATGCACATGTAGATGAGGCAGTAGAAGCTTTTGAAGAGAAGCAATCATTCATGTACTGCATTTTGCTTTTGGCTGCAGTTACCCTTGCAAGCACCTGGATAGTTCAAACAGCAAACAGACATTTCTTTCAAACTGCTTTCTAGACCCTTTGCAGCACACAGATAATATGGATAGAGTTCATATAGATGAGGCACACAACAGACACAGAACAGCTAAACTCTGAGCTCCTCTAGCACCTTCACAAGGTCTTTCAAAACACAATCTGTATGTGACAGAGTCAGGGGGCTTACCAGCTCCAAACTTCATTATCTCATGAGAAAAGAAAAAAAAAAAACCACCAAAAAACAACCATATCACCTAACTAAAACTTCAGAGAGACTTTGTAAAGTAAATGAAGATTTTTTTGCTCTGTATGATATTGCTCTGTATAAACTCCTAGCAGAAGCATCTATTGCAGAGCAGGCATGAGTTTAAAGAAAGGTACAGCAAAGAATCTAAACTTACATGCACTACGATACAAAACCCATTTTGTGAATTGGAGGAGCACTGGGCAAAGAGACAAGCACAGAATCATGTGGCAGACCAAATGCATTATTTATTATTTAGTAGGGCTTTTGTAATACAATTCCATACATTGACTTATTTACGAAGCGAAATAAGAAAGAAATTGAATTCTTGTGTGAAGAAAATAAGGTTTTATATTCAGCTACTATGCCAGCAGAAATTGAAACTAACAAACATGAGCTGAAAAATGGCATAATGATCTTAGCCACTTCTTAGGAAATATTGACTGCAGCACATCAAAGCAAATGAAGGAAGTTGCATATAGTAATGGTGCAAGATGACACCCAGCTTCTGGTTTCTCAGGCTGCCAAAGATCTTGTGCATTAAAGGCAGCAGGAATGAGAGCTTCCTTTTGCATGAAACTCATCCTCCTCCTGAGCATTCATGGCACACCATTCACACCACTGCCAGGCTTGGCACTGACCGAGATTTGGGCTGGCACCACCAATGCTAAGCTACAATAATCCTTTAAAATAGAATTTGCCAGCAGGCAGCAGGAAGGTGACTCAGGGTGCAAGATCCTGTTCTCCACACTTGTCTGACCGTGAGACCCTGCTGGCACTGTCCGTGGTGATGCCAGGAGCACCAAACCTAAGGGTAGTTTCTCTTCCACAAAACCTTTTAGAGACTCACAGGAGGCAGGGGAGACAAGATGAGTAGTGGCATTGAAAAGCACCCTCTCTCTTGTTCACATCAGTGTCCATATCGTGTCTGTGACTCTCCTGGAGAGCAGCTTTCTGGCTTCCCACTGTCTGGCATTGTGTTCCTAATTCTGCAGCTGAAGTACCTAACTCTCACAGCTCACTGAAATACACTGTGATGCCCAAGGACTGTGCATTTCTCTCTACTTGGTCTCAGAAATGGAAATTAGTGCAGATTACTAAGGCTAGTAAGTCTCACCATTAAAAGTCTCTGCATTTTGCAATTCTTCACATAAACTACAGGGAATGTCTTGGGCCTTCACATGTCACCTCATGATTCAAATTAGGGTGTTTAGGGGAGTATTTTACTTTACTTAACCTTAAGCAGAATAATCCTTAAAGTGATGCAGCAACAAAACCTGAAGTATCACTGATGAGCATACAGTTAAAGAATTTATTTTCTCTATTATTCACTTCACACACTAGATCATAATCTTTACTCTTTTTTTTTTGTTTTTTGCATTTGCCACTTTTCAAGTTAATCGCTTTCTTTCCTTTTCTAAATCTCACTTTTTCTAGAAGTAACAACAGAAGATTTGCTTTAGTAAACTGAAACTTAAGAACTGATCAGACACATGTTAAAGAAATTAGAACTTTCTGGGTGTGTGGAAAGAAGAGTGCCACAATTGATTTATCAGTTTTAAAAGCAGTGATACATGGCATCCAGGGTTTCCAGGCACAAAGGAGAACTGGGAGGGCACAGAACCCTCTGGGGCTGTGCTCCTCTGTGGCCTGAGAAGAACGGCCCCTCTGTGGCTCGCTCTGTGCTGGCTTCCTTCCCGCATTACCAGCAAAACAACTGCCTAGCAACTCAGCTTTTCCCACAACATTTCCTGTGCGCCCAGAAAAGAAAGGATAGCACCTCATATTCTCTCTGGATAATCCCCTTGCTCCAGAGCTGTGTCCAGCCCCCTGTACACTTGGGAGCTGTAACCAGCAAGGCAGCTGCTGTCGTGACAGAGGGCAGGCAAAGCCAAAGCAGTCCCCTGATCCCCGCTGCAAGCTGTGCAGGTTATCTGCTCCTCAGGCAGACATCAGACTTGCTGCTTCCCTCCACTGCATCATCTCCCCAAACAAAGGCAGGAAGCCATGGCTGTCAGCTGAAAGGTACAGACATCCTTCCTAGTGAGAGCCCTGTTTTGTGAGCTGCCAGGGAGCTCTCTAGCACACACTTCTCAGCTGCTGGGAGAGTCCATCTGAAGGCGTAAATAATTAAGCACTTTAAAAAACAGTGCTGGCTTAAACATGTGAAATTGCTTTTTCCAGTTACTGCCTTTAAGACACATTTACAGTCATACAGTAGATTTACCAATAGTTACATTTTCTTATCTGACATCACAGCTGCAGCAGGGTCTTGCAACTCAATATTTAAGTCACTTCCCTCACAGTTTCAGCACCAGTGAGAAAAGAGCTGCCTTGAATCTTCTGCAGCTGTTTCTGAGCAACATGCTGAGGGCACTGCAGAATGCACAGTTTTGCCCATATGGTCTCTGGAAGCACAAGCTTCTCATCCCTCCAAATGTTTGAGAAGCGCCGTAACTAAGCTCTAACCAGCAAAAATAAGAAAGCATTCTTAACCAAACACAAAGAAATTAGGGCAGCAACTTACTTGCCGTCTTCATAACTTCCTCAGGAACATTGTCTGTTCAAATGAGTGCAACAGGAAATGGTGGTGGTGAGGGGAGAGCTGCAGGGCTGCAGCTCAAACCACGCACTGCAAAGTGCAGAGGCACTCAGCCCTGGGTTGGTAACAGCAACAGGCAGCCGCCTCCCTCCTTCATGCACTTTGCATGTAAATCTCAAACTGACGCCACGTGGAGAGAAGTGACTTTAACAAAGATCTACCAGAAATATGTCTGTGAAAAGGCTTTGTTGCCCAGAGCTCTGAGCTCAGAATTGCAGTGCTTGCCTCTGTGAAGTGCTCCCAGACCTACAGATGAAAAGCACCCCAGGACTGCTGCCATTTAATGCTGAATTCATCTGGACAGGTGTTCACAGTCTTTAATAAAGGCAATACTGACCTTTAGTTCCTCTTTGTCACATAGGGATGAACTTGGACCTCTCTTGTCCTTTTGCCTTTTGCTGCAGTGTGGTAGAGATGTGCACGCTCAAGGGTTGGACAGGTCCACAGACATCTCCACATGCCCCTGCATTCTCTGCTGAGGCAGAACACTGTCCATAGGTTAATCAGGACCCCACTTCTACCTTCTTAAACAGGGTTTCATAGCAGGCCAGACAGCTCCCTGAACCCGTGCCAGTGTCCCACAGCCTTTTAGACAAGAACTACAAGCTCTTTTTTGTTTCTGAATTAGCATCTGACAGATGCAGAAAGCTGCCACTAATATCACAGAAATATGCAAAAGTAAGACTGGGAACTCATGGAAAAGCTCTGATAGCATCACATACTGCAGGCATGTGGCATGTCTTTGATAACTGGATTGCCTCACCATGGTTTAGACTTTCAGCTCTGCATTTTTGTCGCTCAGTTTAGTACCCACTGAATAGTTAGATAAGGTAGAGATTAGCAGCAGAGCAACAAACTATTCATGCAAGTGGATGAAATGTTGACAACTAAGTTATAACTGCAAAACAGTTGGAAAATCTTGCAGAGATGTTGTGGTTGCAAAAGACGTCAGAATTTCAGAAAAGAGCAGTTGTACAGGACTGCTGAAGGGCAAATCTAGCCTACAGAACCTGTGTTTCTGGGCACGGGTCAAGAAACTTGCAGAATTCCTCCAGGAGCTCCATCTGACTGTGCAGGGTTGGTGAACAGGGAGAAGTGTTTGCTTGCAAGCTGAGTCAGCTCCATGACAAGGACTCCAGGAGGTCCTGCTTACACAGCTCCATGTCAGACTGAGCACCCCTGGAGACACACCTGTGAAAGGAAACATCTGTGCCAGCAAGTCAGACATGCTGTCTTGCACAACACAAGTCAAAAGGCATGGAAGGAGAAGTTTTACCTAGCTTTGGTGAAATCCATCTGGTTTCTTTGCATTTTTCCCATTAAATATAGACAGTCTTTCCTTCCTGCATCTGCAGATAGTCTGAACAGCAGTGGCTGGAAAAACATGGTGTGAGCTTCCACAGACCCCCTGCCTGTGCCAAGCACACCTGCCCTGGGGGTTATTTGGCAGCCTTGGTAATTTTGCCACTTTTTGAAGAACCTGCAAACGCAACCAAAAAGTAGCAATTTTCCCCCCCACCTCTACTACAATCTTATCAGCAGATAACAGTAGCAGATCGTTTGACAAGAATGGATATTACTCACTGACTGAAGTGAAGAGGCTGACACGACTGTAATTGATCCAGAATTAAAGGTCCTTTTGTCCTTGAGTTTCATCTTTCATTTCCTGTCTGGGTTCTTCTTATTGCCTTAACCCCCTCTTTCCTTTTCAAGTGACTCTTCACTTTCCAGCTTCCTCCCTTCTCTCTTATTCCTAGAATCACTCAATAGTTTCAGTTGGAATGCACCTTTAAATGTCATGTAGTCCAAATCCCCTGAAGTGACAGGGCCATCTTCCACTGGACCAGGTTGCTCAGAGCTGTCCAACCTGACCTTGAATATTTCCAGGGATGGTGCATCCATCACCTTCTGAGCAATCTGTGCCAGTGTTTCACATATAAATTTGTTCCTTATATGTGATCTAAATCTATCCTCTTTTAGTTTAAAGCCATTGCCCCTTGTCCTGCTGCTACAGGCCCTACTAAAAAGTTTGACTGCATGATCTCCTCTAACTAAGAAGACTTCTAGTAAGTAAATATACAATTATTTTAAAAATTTAAAGGCCTTTTAATATTTTGATTGTTTCCCTTTCTTCCTATGTTTTTCCCTTCAGAATGGACTGTATAACGCAATCCCTGTGATTGCCCTCTCCTCTCTCAACTTGTCCCCAGCTTTTTCAGGAATAACCATCATTTCTCTTTCTTCAGTTTGACACTGCTGACCCTCTGTGGAAGTTCACCCAGCTGTCCTGTCCTCTCTCTCAGCCCATCACTCTGCCCAAGCATGACCAGTTCCTTTGAGCTGTACTGCAGGAATGTAGCTGACCTGCAGTGTGAGAGGGGAAAGAGGATCCAGCCGCAACATTATAGGGACCAGCTTCCCAAAAATCCCCTAGCTTTTAAATTACTGGCTTTCTATTTAACTTCAGAGACCTAATCCTTGCATGAAACCCCCAACAGCTAAAGGAAAAGGCACCTGAACTGTTACAAGCAGTTCAGTTCACAGGGAAGAGATGCCAACGCAGCTGCAGAAGAGGGAACAATTTTGGCCTCTAGCGTGGGATGGGGTTCTCTTAATTCCCTGTAGTTGAAGTGTCGCTCTTTGCATTGAATATTTACACATTTACATTGTGTCTCTTCTTGCTGTTGATGTTTAAGCATTCACCTGGGTTTGGGTAATCCCATTTATTGTTTGGATATTTAATGATTCACAAGAGTAGGTGGAAGAAACCTAAGTCTTCTTTTCCTTCCCTGATCTAGACAACGGGTCTAGTCCAAAAGTTACTGCCTTTTTCTAATTACTACATAAAGACATCCCATTTTGCAGTGAAAAGGTTAAAACTACATGCTATAGCATTATGTAGCTAATTTAAGCAATCATAATAGATGTGAGTTCAAAAACTCATGACCAGAAAATGAACTTGAACACAGGTGTTTGAACTATTGTTTAAAGGGCAAATTATCTTGTACATTGAACCAGATTAATTGAATACAAAATGTACCTGGTCTTACCACTGAGTTCAGTAGATATTTGCTTAAAACAGAGATCTCAGTGTAGCTTAGCTACATGCACTAGGTAGCAACAGACTGTACACAAAACATACACTTAACTCCCGAGGGAACTTCACTGCTGGAAAATTGGCATGGAGGAACTCCTTTTTGTGCTGTAGAGAAGTACTGCAGGGGTTTTCAAGATATAAATTTTTAACTCTGATACCCAAGTCTTTGTTTTTCTGATGCAACACTCTTGAGGCTAAATGAAACTCTGAAATACATTTCCTTGCTAGGAGATAAATCTCCTCATGGGATTAATGGGGTTTACACACTGCCACTTTCTCTTGGGATCCAGACAATTGTTCAGATAATTATTGTCATGATAAATATTGATCTAGATACCACTGATTGCATTTGGGTAATGTTAAGACATTACGTGCCTGTGGATTCCTCCACTGCATTTATACAACTCCTTTCACTTGGTGAAACACCTTCTTGTCCTCACCCAAATAAAGATTACTGCAAATACAACTGGAACAAATGGAATTCTTTGGAACAAATTTTTCTTTGGAACAAATTCCAACAGTTTTCTGAATGATCAGATCAGCTAAACCAGCTCTGGAGCTCAGGGCTATAATTTACCTCTGGAAGTGGAGACTCTGGAAGTTCACTGGATGCAGAGACAAAGATCTGTGGACTAAATAATTGCTCTAAACAGTGTTTTGATAAAACTGTCTGAAAAAAAAAAGCAAACCACAGGAATTCATATAAAAATCTTGATTCTGCAGAGCTGATAGTTCTATCTATACTAAATAAGTGTTTATATAAGTTTACTTTTTTAATGGATAAAGAATTGTTTTGGAGTTCAGCCTTTTTGTTATGTGAAGCTTTTTCTTTACATTAGCCATTCTCATTAATGGATGCATTCCTGAGCAACATCTTAAAAATACAGTTATTACTTTGTACTTTGTTTCTTTAATTCAAACCATATGGCTTCACTGTGGGGGAAGAGACAAGGCTAAGTTTAAAACCAAACATGGCATAAAGTCCTGCACTTTTTAAAAAACGGAAGGATTTTCATCTGAAGTGCCCCTCTTAAGGAAAGACTCCTGAAAAAGATATGAATCACAGAAATGTTTCAGGGCTGCTCCTTCTCCATTCCTCCTAAAGATTTGTTTCCCACAGTATAATTGCTGCTTCTTTGCAACCAATAATAGACATCTCCTTTAAAAATTGAAAATTGATTTTTGGACAGTTAAAACACAACATCTAAACAATTCCTTGTTGTCTTTTCAGAAAATTTATTAACACAGCTGGAAATAATAGCTCATTCAGCAGGAATCCCTATAGTTCATCTTACAGAGAAAAAAAAGAAAGAAAGAAAAGCAGAAAGGCTTGTCCCACTAGAATAATTCAGAGCATTGTAAAGAAATGGTTAAAAAATTACAGTGACTTTTAGAAATGTGGCCACACTGACATTGTGATGCGAAAATATGTACAATACAAAGAAAATAAATCCCACTTCTTTTGTTGACCTCAGCAAGAACACAAAATGTGGAATGTCAATTTGTTATACTTCTGTTATTTTGATTTGTTGCTTATGTATTTGTTTATTTTGACCTTTTTCAGTCTAAGCAGAAGTTCAAATTCCATTGATTTAAAACGTTTTTATACAGAAAGTATTCGGGAAGGGCCACACTTCTGTGGTTTTGCTCTTCACAGACTTGCTGTTAATCACATTGTTTTCACTGACAACTTAACTTTCTGTGCTTTTCTAATTTTCTTGAGACCTGTGAGACCACATGAGAGACAAGGATCCATTGATCCTACCTCACTTCGTGATGAAAAAATTGATAGTCTCACTTTTAACTTGCAATTTACAGAAACCAGTGCAACTCACACTATCCCCCAGGCTTCTTCGGAGTATGACTTCACTTGAAAGACATGTTTGATTGTTATGGGCAATTTGTGAAAACTCATTGAAAATTCAGGTACCAAAGTGTTTTGGCAGCCCATGCTTCTTTTTCTTCCTATAATGTTTGATTCAGTAGAATAAACTCCCTTTTAGTGGGGGCAAACACCGAACCTAAAATTGTAGAGTAATGATTAAGAAGATATGTATATTAAATAACACACTTTTATCCATATACATGAGGGGTTTTTATGTATGGATCTCCTTAAGGACTTAAGAAATGGTATTGAATTGATGGGGCAACATCAGACATGGAGATCAAATTTGTTTAAACATGCATATCCACTTCATCTCATGACAAAATTTTACCTAAAGGACATATTTAGGTGCTGGAATTCTTTTGTGGTGTAGCAGAAATATAGGTAGGATCTATTACCATATATATAAAAGCTTCTTTCTAGGAAATGCAGAACTTAATGTGAATTGTGAAAAGCTTATGCTCCAGTTAAACCTACTCTTTCTCTCAACCCGCTATTGTCAGAAGTTAGGTCTCTCAAGAGACATAGGAAATATATTTACAAACATACAGAATTTCAACATTACATCTTATTTAAAACATTAAAAAATACGTTTTGTATTTCTAAATCCAGGCATATTCTCTATTTCTCTTCATTGTTGAAGGACTAAATGGCTTTTGCAGGATCAGGGCTTCAGATACCTTATTATCAGTTAAAAACATCAGATAAAATTTCCTCCCCAAAGTCATATGCTCATAAAATATTCTGATGTTTCTCTTGTTATCTTTCATCCAACTTTTCGGTCACATTCTCTTTATCACTGTTCCCTGAGATTCTTAGCATTGGACAATATTGCTTCAAAGTGAGATACTTTAAAGATTACCCAGTGATCATACCGAGGATTTAAATCATAGATCGTTGGAATTTTGGCATCAATAGCTTGTCTACCTCATCCAATAACTCCCAGTGACAGTAATTTCGTTTTTTAGATACACTTTGCATTTCAAACTCTTAGCGTATGCTTCAAATTAAGTGAAAGTTATTCAAGTGACAAAAGGTTTTAGTACTAATAACCGACACAAAATGATGCCATAAATTGCTGAGCATGATCCTGCAGTGGCAAAGAAGAAGCAATTAACTTAAAAAGCAGTCTTGCTGCAGCCTGAAGCAGCTTCTCTCTGCCAACACCCCGCCCATGGCATGCCAGCATTGTCTGCTGAGGTAGTTTTGCCTAAGTAAAGGCTGACTTTTGAGATCATGATTTCTCTGGTATCAATATAAATGAATAGAGGAACACCTATCCAAGCCAATTCACTCTGGGCCTGCCAGTTGAAATTTCAAGGTAGAAGTAATTCAGAAAGAAAGAGAGACAGGGTGCTGTGACAATCACTGGTAACTCCCACTGCTCACTCTTGGCTGTAGGGTCTTTTTGCAATTGCTGGGAAGCAATTCAGGTTGGGAGTGAAGGAACTTCCTGTCAATGAATTTTTTCTTTTACCAATTGTAAGTTATTGATTGAGTGAATAAATAGAGAATCACAAGAACTGATCGTTTATGTTAAAGCGTTATTGCCTGTCTTTTATTTATGGAGAATTCACAGTGTGAAGTAAAATCAATTGCTAAGCAATGGGCCATGAAAAGAAACCAGGAAGTGCAGGATGTGGTAACAGTAAGAAATGTGCATTTTGGAGTCAGTCAGACTCACTTAAGGGTTGGACTTGATGCTTTTAAAGGTCCTTTCCCACCTAAATGGTTCTGTGATTCTTTGTGCAACTGCTAGAGACAGGCACTGGGCCTGAGGGCAATAGAGTCCTCAGAGCCTAATTATAGATACAGAGAAAGACAGGAAAATTAACTACTTTTAACTACTGGAGATTTACTTTTGTGGTTTACTGGTCAGTGTTCAGTGCAATGTTAAACCTGTAATGTGGTCCAGGGAGACCAGGAATGGAGCTTGTAATGGACATAACTTTAAATTCTTGGTACAGGAATTACCAAATCCACCTGAACAATGGGGGAGAAGCCTTACAAGAAGCAGGGCAAGTGCTGCAGTGACCCCAACCCAAGCTGAGTTTGATGCCCAGTGACCCCACACAACAAATCCACAGCACTTCCCCACCCTGAGTGATCACCATAACCAAGGGAGCCCAAAGCCATGGACTAAATTAACTCAGTGGACATTTGTGACATTTTACGGACATTTTACAGGGCCCATCCATAAACAAAAGGAATGATAACTGTGTATTACACCAAAGGATGGGAAGGGGTGTAGTGGTTAATGACAATGTATTAGGAAATGTGAGATCTGACTACGATGTAAATGGTATGGAATAAGGGGCAGAGAATGTAATGGTTTTGGCTGGGGTAAAGTTAGTTTTCTTCATAGTATGTAGTGTGAGGCTGTATTTTGGATTTGTGCTGGAATCACTACTGATGATCGGAGGGATGTTTTTGTTATTTTCTGAGCTGGGCTTACACAGAATAAAGACATTTCTGCCTTTCTCTCCCCCAGTGAGTAGGCTGGGGGTGGACAA
Organism: Zonotrichia albicollis; assembly: GCF_047830755.1. Classification (NCBI taxonomy): domain Eukaryota; kingdom Metazoa; phylum Chordata; class Aves; order Passeriformes; family Passerellidae; genus Zonotrichia; species Zonotrichia albicollis. Next base: position 76,007,192 of record NC_133821.1, on the reverse strand, counting down.
GCAGAGGGGAGGGGACATGGGCGGGACGGCTGACCCCAAATGATGGAAGGGTTATTCCATCCAACATGGCATCATGGCCAGCATATAAATAAAGGGGAAAGAAGAAAGAAGGGGCAGGGGACACATTCAGATGATGACATTTGTCTTCCCAGGTAACCATTACACGTGACAGGGCTTTGCTTTCCTGGGGGTGTCTGAACACATTCCTGCCTATGGGAAGTGGTGAATGAATTCCTTGTTTTGCTTTCCTTGTGTGTGCACAGCTTTTGTTTTATCTACTAAACTTTATCTCAACACACAAGTTGTTCTCATTTTTACTCCTCTGATTCTCTTTCCTGTTCCCCTGGAGATTTGTGGGGCTTAGTTGGTGGTGGGGGGATTAAACCACATCAAATATATTCACTTGACTTTTCTGAACATACCCATCTGTATGTAATGAATGGCCATTATTCTGTGTATGGCCAAGGAACACCATCAAACTGAAATGCAAGTTGCTTCTAGAGAGAGTCCCACTCTGGTAAGCTCCTTTCAGCATCTGGTTTAAAGGCCAGATGACAAAAAGCCCGTACCCAACAGCTGTAAAAGGCACATTTATTGCTTAATGAGTTCCTTGAGTCTGAAGACCTTCTCTGTAAACAATTTTACTAGCAGTATTCTAAATAAAATGGTGCCATTTGGGAATTCTTATTCTACACTGACAAAAATCTGATCAGAAAAGGGCTGTGAAACAACTTACCAGAGATGATTTAGCAAGGCAGTGATGAAAACAGCCATGACAGGAATCAGGTCTGTTGGTCCTCTTCCTTCTCTGTTTCCTAGAGCACATGGATGGAAAGATTTATTACCAAAGTGATTTGCTTGCACAGCAATTATTACCGCTGACTCCTTTAGAAAATGTATCAGCTGCTTAAAATGTATTTTATAACATTAAACAACTCTGTGCTACCAAAAAGAGTTACATCTGTATGGCACAAAGTGAAAATGATTATGGCACAAAGTGAAAATTCTCTCTAGAGGCTCTGGTAGCAATGGTCCAGTTCTGTTCTCAGGTTGTTCATCTGTGGTGTGAAAGGGCTCTGTGGACACTGCCTGCTGTCCCAGGATTTCAGAGTGGGAGCTGCTGGGATAGCCACGGGCCTCTCCTCTCGTACAGATGAGAATCACATTAAACTTGCTGGAATCAAAGACATGCTTCAAATTGGAATTTAGCTTTAGCACTAAATTGGGCTGATGTGTGGGGCAGTGGCGTGGTTTAACCTAATCACTGTAAGCAAAATTGGTGGCAATCACACAAAGCCTGAACAGAAAAACCGAAAGGAAGAGAGAGAGGAAGAAAGAGAAAAGAAGGAAGGAGATAGACATCAAAGAAAAGTGGTCATCATAACACACATATCTGTAAGTAGGAAACAATGGAGCCAGACAAGAAAGGAACCAAAAAGATAAACCAGAAGCCAAATCCTCTGCTTGTAAAAAAGGGTAAAAATAGCAGCATTGAACTTGTGTGTCCCTGTCTTCCAGCTGCTGGGCTCTGCCCAGGAGGAGCTCAAACCCCACTGCAGAGCATGGCTGTGGTGCTTAAATAGGAAGTGAGGAATGCACCTAATTACAAACACGAAGATAGTGGGATTTTCCGTGAACAGCCTGGAAAGACCAAAGCAACATTTGTTTTATTTAATTTAAAAAGCTGTTATTTTTCTCAGTTCCAAGAAAACTAAAGTGATGGCAAGAAATGTGATGTGCAGATTGCCTGAACTGGTGTTAATTATTTTTTAATCACTGAAAATTAAATTAGGTTTTAAATAGACATTATTAATTCTTGTCTGAGTTGTCCAAAGGCAGAGTAACAAGCTAACAGATATTGAATTATAATTACAAGAATATATAATTATATCAATTTTAGAGACTAAAGAAGGATATACTAGCTGTTCAATACAGAATTTGTTCAATTTACGGCACAGATTATTAACCAAAACAATAAAAAAATGTTAAATATTATCTTTCATCCTAAATTGTTTTGTTTATTGCTTTTCATATTTTACTGACTTGGAGGGCCTGTTTCCATGCACTACTGTCATGGTTTTACCCCAGTCATCAACTAAAGATTTGTTTTTCTCCCAGTTTTACAAATCTGATGGCCTTTGGTCATGACCATCAGGAAAAAGGCATTGTTAGGTCTCTGGATACTGATAACTGCAGCCTAGAAGGTTTAGGCAGCACAGCTTGTATGGGTCCTTTCTGCTCCATAGCGCTTCCATGGTCATAGAACTTTGTGGAGTACATGGATGCCTGGTTTAGAAAATAGATCCCATTTTAATTAAAATAACAGCTCTCTTTTTAATGGCATTATGTGATTGTATTTTGAGGAAGATCAACAGCAGTCTGCATCTGGTTGGTTCTACAAAAGTCAGTGTTGATGTTAATATCAGGTATAGGAAACAGACTGGTCAGACTCAAGTAATTAATAAATCTCTGATTATAGTACAGTTGAAGAAAGATCAGAAAAAGATCAGAACAAATTCAGGAGATTCAGTTTCCAGTGTTTTATCTTCTTCAGACACTGAGAAAATGCAAAAGGAATAAGACATTGTTACTGCTCCCAACAACAGCACCCTCTAATAATGCCTTTCATCAGTCGTATGCAAAAAAGATCAACCAGAGAATCTGAAAGTTCATCTGGTTGGTGAGCCTGGTATCAGCTGGCAGCCAACAAGGACCATGCTAGGGACCCTATTTCATTCCTGAACCTCAGGTTAAAAGTAACAGTAAATACTTGGTGGTCTTCCCTGGCATGTTTGGGATGTTTTTTTGCCTATGAAGTGCTATTGTGATATGCTTACTAATTCCCTTCTGAGCTCTTGGAGAATGCCTCCACAAATTTTGTTCTCTGTACAGGACTGGCTGGAGTTAAACCATCCAGATTTCTCTAGATTCCTACCTATACTCCACTATATCAGTAATGCCACACAAGCCATGATTCAAAATGCTCTGGCAACTGCTGACAAATCCAGGTCGATATTCTGCAAAGAGTTCTGTAGTATCTGGGCAATATAAGCAAGAGGAAAACAAAAAAGACGGAAGGGGAAAACAACTTTCTTCCCTCCCACCACCAATCATATATCACTGCTGATCACCCTTAAGACCTGGAGAAAAATCTGCAATGAACTGGGCATTTTGTGGAATGACACTCGATCTACAATGGGGCAGAAATGCCCATTGTCTTCTGGAGTTCCAAGATGCCAGAGGCACTCTGTGTGACAGACTAAAGCACTAATTTTCTCTGACAAATCCCTCTGCAACTACTGCAAAGCCCAGCAGAGGCCAGATTAATATCTAGGAATTCTGCAAATTTCTGGTCATTATTCGTCTATCATGTATTTAACAAAATACAAAATCTTCTGAATTCCTCATTACAGGGTACAAGGGAATTCTCAGAAGATGAATAGGAAATATTGCAATGTAATAGATACAATATTGAAAGTAGTCCAGCATTAAATTCCATGTGAAAAAAAAAAAATTCTAGCAGAATTCTAGCAGAAAGAAAGTGGAAAAGAAACACTTTTTTCTTCTTTTTAAAAAATCCCCTAACTGCTGACCTTGAGCTTCATTGAAGATGTGTGAAAGACAAGAGAAGAAACTTCATTTAAACAAATATAAAGCTGATTTGCAGTCCATTTGTTGACAGCCCTGTAACACTGTCTGGCAAACAGATAGCAATCTGGATAAGAAATCTGTTCGATTAGCATGGAAAGATGGCTACAGATGGAAGTGGCTGTGTGGAGCAGCCCAGCCAGCAACAGGGTTGCTCTCCTTAGGAGGTCCAAAGTTGGAAACAAAAAGATGGGGCCAAAATTTTATTTTGCATCAAAGCATGTCAGGATTTTCAGCCATCTGCACCCCACTATTCTCGTGAGAGACAGCAACCTTTGACATGCCAGCTTTTGCTAAAAGAAGAGGAGTGGCTAATTGGATTCCTAATCCATTAATACTAATCTTTTCACTGAAGTGCCAGCAATGTGATTTGTCATCTTTGCTTTCCCTGCTGCTTTACGTGGCTCTGTGAAACTGGAGCACAGTGCTGGTTGCTGCTGCTCACACTCCACTGGCGTGGTCTCCAAAGGCTCTGCATAACCTCAACTAATGACCTGAGAGATGCTGCAGAAGTGTCTGGCCAAATTCAGCCAGATAGGAACAGGGTTTTCTTGTGGGTAAATCCATGTTCTGGCACTTTGGAAGAAGCAATGCACATTGACATGGGAGGTAAATTTGGTGTACAGTTTTAAAATTCCTTTCCGAGTATTTGTTTATTGTAATCCACAGAAATGAAAAGTGGTTTGGGGTATTTTTTTTTTCCTATGTAGGGGTGAGCAGGTTTTATAAATGAGATGGTATAATTAGACTTTGTTCCTCAGATGACAAGATGCAAATGATGCAAAGTATATTGTAGATTTAATCCTTTAATGACTCAACTATTAATGTATTGGTAATTACATTATGATGCTGCATTTTGTTCAGTTTAGTGGGGCAGAACAAGAACAGGTACATTGGAAGCATCCACAAGCCCAGATTATTCAAGGCAGGTGCACAAAGATAATCTGAACCCCTCAAAATTACTCCCATTCTGCACTTTCATTCTCTCCCAACAACTCACTAGCCAAGCACAGTTTGCCCTCAGTTCTCATTCTAAGCATAGGAAAAAAGTGTTGGAGGAGAGAAAAGATGCTATAATAGTTCCAGATCTACAGGTAAAATGCATAAAAGTGAACTAAGTGTTTTAAAACACGATGCATTTAGAGAAGTTCCAGATGGTACCACTGAAACATCCATGTTGAAGCAAAACTTTCCAGCATTCAGTTGACTGTCTGAGGGTTTATGGATTCAAGAATGGATTTTTAGGAGGATGTTTCACTAGCAGCTGCCACATTTGGGATGCTTACAGTCTGAGAATTCTTTTATGTAGAACATTACTGCGCTGGCTTACCTGACACAAGTAAAAAAGTGTGAACAATGAAGGGAGAATTTGAACAAATGAGAAGAAAAGGAGATGAGGGTACTCAAACCAACACCAGAAGCTGTATGCCAGGGATGCAAATAAATGCTGCTGTTCACATCTGTTGGGGGAAGCTGAGGCAGAAGCACTGGCAAACGGTCTTGGAACATTTTCCTGTATGTCACAGGCCAGCTGCTGTATGCAGGGTCTCCACTGTGGTTTCCCCTGTGGCTGTGACCTGAGCTGTAACTGGTGACAGAACTACAAGGAATTCTCCAACCAGGACAAGAATTGAGGTCATTCAGACAAGCCTGCGATAAGATGAGGACAGCAGCAAGGTCAGCTGGATGGAATCAGACTACAAGAAAAGCTTGGCTTCCTATCTTGGAGCAGAAATAGTAACTTCTGCACAACCAGCCCCCACGCTCCTTTTTTGAAAGCAAACTGAAGTCCTCAAACTACAGTCTCTGCAGCAGTTTAGGGGACTTCCTGGGATAAAGTTGGAAAGCAGGTTTCCTTATCCAAAACAAGAAATGTGCAACCTGCACATCCTGGAACAAGTTTTAATGACTTTTAGAAATGACACGTGGGCCAACAGCAGACTCACTGAGCTGGAAGAGCAGAAACAGTGGAGAGAAACTGGAGAGACTCAGAAGTGCTGCAGCCTGGGCCACCCTCAGAGTGGATTCCCTGAGCATCCACACAAAGGAAGCTGGGTCTCACTGCCATGAGTGACTGACGCAGGACCAGCTTTCTGAAGCAGGTCTGGGGTCATGATGGAAATAAAAGATGGTCGTACCAGCATTGTGTCCTGCCAGTCTGGAGGTGGCTGAGAAGTTCTGTGACTTTAGCAAGGTACATCCTGGGGACTTGCCTTCTGCAAAACACACAGCTAAGAAGGGAACAATGCTAAGAAGGGAAGACTTAGCCAATCTGGTATGGAGTTCCCACTCAGGAGGAGTGCCCACAAATGTGTATATGGACTAGAATCTCCTTCTGTCCTGACATCCAAGCTAATTTTGAAAGTTTAAAGGGTCATTTTAGTCATCTGGGGAAACCAACACTGTTTGTACTCCAAGTTTGAGTCCCATGGCCGCGACAGACCTGGTTTTAAACTGGATGCTTGCATGATGTTAGCAGGACAGCTGTGGAAGTGCAGAAACCAATGTGTGCTGCAATATCTACCTGAGAAGCTCAGAAAGTTGTCAAGCTGTTAGTTTTAGGATGGCTTTGGCACACCTGCATTGCAACTGCAATAACAACATATTTTGTCACAGTCCTGCTTATTCACCTTTTGATAGTATCCTGCTTGTTTACACAGATCACAGTAAGTCCTGCTGCCCTTCACCTCAGGAATTGGTGCAATATTAGACATTTTCATCAGCCAGCATTGGATAGCCCAGCACATAGCTTAAACTTTGCTGCAAGCCTGGGGTATTCAGTTACTGAAAAGAGCTTGATTGCTTTTTTTGCTTGTCTCTTATGTCCACCAGTCTCAGTTACAATTTAGCTATTTCCCCAGCTGAACAATGCTAATGACTTTGAAAGGCAGGTAAATGAAATTTCAATTAGCAGGTAAAAACCTTAAGGTAAGTTCTGGTAGGGCATATATTTTTTTGTTTGAACTGCTCATACAAATTACTATTTATAACTGTGCAGTGTGCAGTGAAGATGAAAGAACACCCTCCTCCCCCAGTTTCTAGCTACCTTCTACAAAAATTCAATTATCTCCCACACCTTCCCAGGGCATTAGTATAGAGCTGAGGGAAAAAATATGAATCACAGAATTGTTAAGGTTGGAAAAGACTTCCAAGATCATCTAGTTCAAGCTTTGTCAGAACACCACCATAACAACTAAATCATAGCACTAAGTGCCACATCCAGTAGTTTCTTGAACAGAACGGATGAAAATACATTCTTCCATACTGCTACCATTCCTAACTGGGCTGCCAAGTTCTATTTGGGCTTCCAGCTCTAAATGCTTGAGAGGGGAGCAGAGTGAGTGCTACTTATTATATGTAATGGGTACACTTTCATGTAACTATCACTGTTCATCATTGTTCAAAATCCAGGATGAGGTTTTAGCCACAGAAATTCCATTGGACTGGCACAAGACATTGCTACTCCCCAACAGGAGCCAACTGCTGACATTCAGTGTCCAGACACTAATTCACAGCAGTATCAGAATAATTTAGGGTTATACCTCTGCCTCCTCATGCTTCAGAACACAACCCAGACTCTGATTCTGGGGATGGAGGGAAATTCTGGAGATGCTTTCATTATAGATGAGAGTGAGTTTTGCCTTGGATGTTGGGTAATGTCCTTTTTGTTTTCCAATCTTGTTTTCCTCATGCTGGCCACAGAGCTGAGTAGTGAACACGTGCATGACACTGACTCCTGTTTGCTAGTTTAAAAACAGAGACAGAAATTAGAGAATAGTTTAATAGGATATGAGGCAGACAAATCATTTGCAAAGAGAGGCCCAAAATGAATGAAAGGGCATGTACAAAATTCCACTGTACTGCAGGAAGTAACTCCAGGAAGGACTCCATGGAGGAAAACCTTCAGTGTTCTGAAGAGGGTGAATTCATAGCTTTGTTACTCTCCCTTTTCCTCCTGTCAGATAAATGAGTAGCAGGGAATGTAGGAAACTGTATTTGCATGAAGGATTCTATGTCCTGGCCCATGGAGTGATCAGACAAGTAACAGGAGCTCTAGAAAAAGCATATTCTTAGAAACTGCGTCATCTGAACAGATGCAGTGCTGGTAAAGTTCACTGGATAAACTGGGTTTTATTTTCTACAGCATCTCTTTAAATACAGTAACAAGAAGTCAGCAGGTTCATGGGTGCTTGCCCACTGGAATGTTTTCTGCACATTAATAACTCCACAGCACAAGGTTCCAGCTACATCAGCCAAAACAAACATAAAACAGTTTTTGGTTTCAATCCCACACATCACCTCTGGGAATCACGTTGAAACTTCCTGTTTTCCCCACTACCTGCCATGCATTTCACAGCCTACAAATGCGAGCTAGTGAAGAGCTTCCAGAGATCATACTTGGAAGGAAACCAAAGAGCAAGAAAACAGCTTCAGACTGACACAAGTGGCTGCAAAACCTGCCTGTGAAATATGGGCAGGGAAAGGGGCCCATGGAAAGGACACCATTCACCCGGGATCCCTTTTCATAGTGACTGTACCAAAGCATCAAGGTCCTTGCACAGAACTGCAGCCCAGCAGCCTTGTGGCTCCTCACAGACACCTCCAGCACACTGTGTGCCTGCAGGCCCTGAGAGGAACAGCAGTGCTGTCCCTGCTCTGTGATTTTAAAGGAAGGTGGAAACAAACATTTGTTTTACTGAGCAGTCATGCTTCTCCATATACAAATACCTTGATTGGGCTCCAGGGATTGCATGTTGTCTGCTCTTTCCTTGCCTCTGCATCAGCACAGGACAAGGAAAGTCTGAAATTCTGGTGTGGCCACTTATCATAGAATCATAGAATCACAGAATCAGAGAAACATAGAATGGCCTGGGATGGAAGGGACAGTGAAGATCACATAGTTCCAACCCCCTTCCTCCAGACCACCTTGCTCAGAGCTCCATTCAGCCTAGCCTTGAGCACTTCCACAGATGGGGCATCCACAAGTTCTCTGAGCCACCCGTTTCAGAGCCTTGCTGCCTTCACAGTAAAGATTTTCATCCTAATATCTAATCTAAACCCGCCCTCTTTCAGTCTGAAGCTCTTCTCCCTTGTCTTGTTACTATATGCTCTTTTAAATACTCTCTTTCCCCTTGACAATTACCATTATTGATTTTCTAAAGAATAGATTTACACTTTATTAAAAAAATACAATAATGTTCAACAAACCTTTGGTGAGCAGTGGGCTGTTGTTCCACATCAATTCAGTCAGTAGTGAGGGGCAGGAAAGTCTCAAACAATTTAGTGTTTCTTCATGTACTAAACTTCAGTTTGACTGGGCTTCAGAGGCTGCTACTTTGCTATGTGACATTTAGGTCTTTATGTCTCAAACAAGCAAAACCTTGGTGTGCACAGCCTGGTGACCATCACCATACAACCAGCCTAAAAGTTGGACCACTTTTTGAATCACAGAACATGGTGACTTAGAAAGGACCCACAAGGATCATTGAAGTCCAGCTCCTGGCCCTGCACAGGACACCCCAAGAATCACACCGTGTGCCTTTCAAACACTTCTTGAACTCCTGTCAGGCTTGGTGCTGTTACCACTTCCCTGGGGAGCCTGTTCCAGTGCTCAACCACCCTCTGAGTGAAGAACCTTTTTCTAATATTTAATCTAAACCTCTTTATTTCCTTACTTTAAAAAGTTTTTAGCCATTTATTAGTAGCAGCAAAAAATTTCACATTCCCACAAACATTTCAAGGCAGCTTTGGCCCAAAAAAATTCCTCACCATCTTTCCCTGTAGGATATAAACCTCAGGAGTATTTTTAAATCTGCTCCACTTTTTTGGTACCCAATTCAGAAAAAAATTAGGACATTCATTTATGACCTATTTTCTATTGTTAGGAACCAATCAGTTTACAGTAGTAACAGATAATAGAGTCCAATGCCATGATAACAGGAAAGACAACATATTGACATTCATTGCAATAAAAACACATCCAGAAAGAAAACTTTTCTACACCTTCTGGGAAGCAGATGGTCATTATACCGTAACAAACAAATACCAAAAAGTATCAGGTAGAATTTTTTTTTCCCTGCACATCAGGTTTTTTATTTGTGATGCAAAGTTTGTTTTAATCACAAGAGCAATTATGTTTCTGCGGTGGGTTGATCCTGTGTGGGTGTCAGGTATACACTAAAGCTGCTCTGTTTTGCCTCTGATGGTAATTGTGAGTGATCTGCCCCTGTCCTTATCCCACCCTTTCTTTATGTTGGTCTGGGGCACATTCAGCATCTGATGGAGCCCATGTCCAGTCCAGTGTTTGTGAAATTCTGAGCCTCTCATCTGCTTCTCTCCAGAAGAGTACTTCCAGTTCATTTGCTGCCTGCACAGTAGGACTCTCTCCTGGCCTAAGCAGATCCACTTTTTGGGGTCCAGCCTGTGTCTCTGCATGTTGGAGCAAGCACTTGCACTGCGACCTCTCACTACCACCTCAGGACATCTTGTTGACATCTTGCAACTATTTCCCTTCTCAGAGTTTTCCATTTTCCTGCAGCATCTACTCCTTCTGTAATGGCCTTGTTCAGCTTACTGACACACAAAGCCTGGGCTACACAGGCCTTTGGTCAGGTCCTCCATTGCTGCTTTAATGCATGTCTGTCCCTGACACTTCCAGGTCCCTTCCTTCTGTCCCTGCATACCTGCAAGCAGCTACAACAAGAAAAGAATGAGTACAGAAATTTTGGCCTTTCTTTTCTTCAGTGTCTCCCAGCATGTCTGGGAAAAACTGTCCTTCTCTTTGGCACTCCTATAAAATCACTTTGGAAGTGGTGCCTTTGTTGGGGATCCAGTTGGCTGCCCTTCCCCAGGAGGAAGGGATGTGTGCCAGGGAGCAAGGCTGAAACCTCTTTTATCATTGCTGGGGGCTCCAACAAGGGACATTCCCATGTGACTGGCAGCCCTGAATGCAGGGCCATTGCAGGAGAGTGTTCTGCCAGGGTGCTACACACACATCTCTCTCCCAGGGAAGGAACCACCAGGCACTGGGGCTTAACTGATTCATGCCCTGCTGGTATATTTCAAAAATCCATCATCTTTGCCTCTTTTGAGGCATAACATAAAATGTTAGTCACAATAATATTTTATTTGATATAATGATTTCTAAAAGCCTTCCCTTTAAGGTCCTGAAGGGAAAATAACCCAGAGTGTTAACACAGACATATTTCACAAACCTGAAATCTCCATTTTGTAACCCAGAGAGCCTCTGATGTGAGGACCCTTCTCTCTGCAGCACCTCGGTTAGTGGAGGTATTTTTTCTTCACTAAGTGAGTAGTTAACAATGTTTCACCACTGTTTTACTAATAGAAACTCTTTAACAGATTGCTCTGATTTTTGGTAAAGCTACCAAACAAGGACAAACCGACCGATTCCTGGCAGGTCTGTCTGGAACAAATGGTGGAGGCGGCTCTGTTCTCTGCAGACTTGCTGTGCTCCTACATGGGGAGTCTCCTTACCAGCCTGACTGAATTACAGCACAGTGCTACCAAGGAATTTACAGTTACAAGGAGGTTTATAATAAACAGAATAATGCAGAGATAAAAAAAAAAAAAAAGTAAAGTGACTTTTTGAGGGTTACCAGCAAGCTGGTGATCCAGAGCACAGGCATTGCTGTGATTGTATATTTTGCAGATGCATCTAACCTAGCATTAAAAGTTGTTGCAGCCTAGCAACAGCATGACAGGTGTTCAGAGCCCCACACTGATGCTATGCTGTAAAATGAGTGGCAGCACTAAGAGTAAAACTCTCAGGCTGCATCTCCAGTAGTAAATGACACGGGCTAGACACTTTTCCATGACCTGAAGCAATGCAGCATGGCCTGGCACACATACACAAATCTACACCATTCCCTTTTGCCTCCAGACATGATGGTCATATCTGAGCACACATTAGGAGAGGTCTGAGACATCCAATCCTTTTTGTTTCCAGCAATATTGCTAGCTGGCATGGACCAAATCTGTGCCACAGAGCATTGTGACAATTAAACAAGACACATGATTGCAGACCAGTGCCCTGGGCCCATTCTACTTTCTGGTATAGAGACATAGCCTAGGGGTATTCTGTGGCCTTCTAAAGCCTTTTAAAAAGCTCTCTGGGTCTCTCCCATACGCTATCAGTTTTAGCTGCTGACACCAATGGGTTCTCACATCTTGCCTGAGAAAACAGCAATGCTTTACATCTCACTCATAAATAGATAAAGGGCTTATTTCACTTGAAAACATTGAGCCATGAACAATTCTTAGAGTATCATGCACCAACCATGTCAAATGACCCACGAGGAAGCTATGTTAGAAAACAGAACTAACAACCATGGCTGCCTAGTCTGTGAGAGGTTTGGAAATTACAAGGAACTGGAAGAAGTAAATGGGATAATTTTGGTGAACAGTCCCCACTGGATTGGGGTTGAACAATCCTGGGGTTAGGATGTTAACATACTTGCAACAGCATAGACCTCTGTCATAATGATGAGCTCCAGCAGAGACATTCCCCCATTCATCCATTCCTTCCAGGGACATTACAGGTGCACCCCCAGGTGGTTTTGCTAAACCCAGCTGTGTTGTTGGAAAAACACATCAAAGTTGGTGTGCATGTGGTTGGTTTGGGTTTTTTTTTTTTAATCACTATTTTGCATATTCCTATGAGCTCTAAAAAGTTATACAGAAATATCTCTGAAATTTTGTTTTCCATATTTCTCTAGACCAGAAATAAATATGAATAAAATACAATTCTCTCATTCACCTGGTGTTACTGCTAACACACTAACTGCTGACTGGATTCAAAGCTTGCTGAATTTAAGAAGAGCTTTACCACCAAGAAAATAGCCTCAGCTTCCTGACTATTGATGTGCTCGTTTTGAAAACCTCAACATCTATGAATCTGTGGGCTTCTTGGACTTAGTGCTTAAAACTAGCAAGAACAAGAACAGAAAAACTATGTGCCTAATTGCATTTATCAAGGGTCAGTTCCGTTTTGAATCTACCTTTTGAATGCTGTTGAAAAAAGAAAGGTACAATTCCATTAGGATTCCATGATACCAGTGCAGATGCCACAGGCACAGCCCATATCCCCCCAGGAAGGGCAGGAGCTTCTCCACTGAAAGGCCTGATGTGCATTAATGCACTGTCTTGTGGGTTGCTGAAAGCTTTTAAATTGCATGTCACCCGAGTAAGAGGGTATGCATGGGGAAAGAAAAACGGAAATTAAATAAAAATAATAAATCAGAAAATACTCCATGTGTGGGTGCTGGAGAGTGGGCCAGGGTTGCCTGCAGAGGTGTGGTGGCATTTTGAGGCACCTACAGGGATCCTATTCCAGCTGTGCCATGTGTGGGGTGAGTGCTGAGCCCATGTTTGTCACAGGCTGAGGTCAGGCTGTGGGAATGTAAGAGAAGAGGAGCCAGATCCATAGCAGGGTCTCTTCTTTGTGTTTCTCCCTCAAATCCCATGCTCAGAGGGCAGGTTGTTGAAATGTGTATTTCAGATACAGTGAGCTGGAAAATTGCAGTACTGGAGATTACACAGGTGCAAAGTAGGTAAGAACCAGGCACAAAGCTCTAAACTGCCAAAAAAGAGGAGCAAGAAGAGAAAACAGATATCTAATGAAGTGAACATTTACCTTTTTAACACTGGTCTTGGACTGATGGGATGGTGGAAGCAGGAGAGAGGGAAAAGTTCTAGAGAATAATGATCTTTAGAACATAATGATTTTTAAGAAAGAGTATTCCTTTGCGCAGGCACTATGTAAGACAGAGTGAACTTGAGCAACCAATTCCTGAAATTAGCCCTGTTGAAAAGCACTTGAAGAGGGAATTCAGCTGTGGTTTGAGACCACAAGGACTTCCAGGAATTAATCTGATCTCCCAGCTCTGTTTGGCACCATGTCAGAGGGAGAGGAGCTGGGACGTGAGCAGGCATTAAGCTGAAGGTATCAGATGGAAGTTTTGCTTCTCCATTCTCTGTTAAGAAAGGCTGACTTTGGAAAGCACCATATTTAAAAGAAATAGTTTGTGACACAACTTTAACACATTTAAAATGCACAAAAAATCAGATCCTAACTGTTTAGTAATTATTCTTTGCAGTGTGACAAATAATGTTTCAATATTTGCATGCCCAGGCATCAGTAAACATGTTGAAAAATAAGCCTGAAGCACTAAATTTACACCTAAATTAGTGGCTTGCTTTTGAGACAGCCAAGGTGCCCAGCCATCATCCTGACTCCAGAGGAATCTCTTGGAAGCAAATCAGAAAGGGTAGGGGAAGAGGGGAGCAAAACAGATTGTTGGAGGCAGATCCTGCTTTCTGATTATTTGGGCCCAACGCAGTCATGGCACAATCGAGAGCTGGTGATGGGAAGCTCCAAATTGCACAAATGGCTTCCAGCTCTCTTTTTTTAAAAATTTTTTTTGTACAGCAGGGTGTGCAAAAATGGAGCAGACAGCAGCAAATCAAACCTTTACTGCCTCCTTGCCTGCAGAAGGAGAGCTGGCACACCTGGAGCTGCCTCAGCACCAGCAGAGCCCTGGAGGAGTGCATCACAACAGCATTGATGCTTTGGCAGAACAAGAAGGCACATCAAAGGCACTGCCACACTGCTCCAGCAGGATGTCCATCACCCCCACAGCCCTCTGGAGCCCTCATGCACAGGGAGCAGCTGATGGAGGACTGCACAGCCAGTCCTCGGGAGCTTCTTCCATTGTGTCTCACCCGAGAAAAAGAAGAATCCCCATCAGACTGGATATTTCAGTGGCGTGATGTGACCAGGAGCAAAATGCCATATGTCTTCTGTCTTCATTGTGATAAAAGTTGAGGGCAGCAGACATGGCTTTCCACAAGTTCCTGATGCTCAAAAAGCCTTGGGAAATTTAAGGAAATGAAAATGAAGCCAAAAGGGAGAGCTAAGCGGGATTTTCTGTCCACGCTTCACTTACTCAGCATTTCTGTCACTGGGCCAGGGAGGGCTGGGATCTGCTTCTCCACAGAGACAAAGGTTTAAGCACTGTGAAGAAGGTACTGCTTTTTTCTTCCACCTTAACTGAAACAAAACATATTTACTCAAGGACATTTGGAGGGCTATAGCCCACGAATGGCACCTTCCACACTTCCGATTGGATGAATATCTGTTAGATTAGTGGCTAAGCAGTGTCAGAAGCAAGAAAGTGGCATCAAGATCTGCAGTCATTGTTCAATAAATTTGAACAATGAAGAAGAGAGTTTAAACTTAATCTGCTTCATCTGGGACTACCTGACTTGACTAACCAGAATATGAAACACATATCAAGGAAGAAGAGATTTCTTTCCTCTTTACACAAGAAGATTAAATACACATAAACCAATACTGCTTACTCCACAACTGGAAATAAAACCAAAAACCCACAAACAGGATTTAAAGATTGACTGTACTACCAGTGGGATTTCTTTAGCTGTTTTTTTTTCTCTTTTTTGAACATACAAATACTTACAAAGCTTCTCCCACCACAACCCTGGTCCTCTATTTTCTCTCTACCAAATCAACAGGGAATCACTAAATTACTGTTTAAAAAATGCAAAAGGGCATTCTCAATAACATCACTGCAGGAGCAAGCCCTACAAATATCATGCCAAACACTGTAATTATTACACATGAGTAATAACTCGTGAGTAACAATTATTATTATTACACATGAGCAATAACTCATGGCTGTCATGCAGCAGAGCTGACACACTTTAGGTGTGATAAGTTCACACCTAAAATTGTATCTGTAAATGTAATTGGGCAGTGCCCCAAATGCCTGGTTTAGCTGTGGGTGCCTTGCAAGGCTAACATTTTGGGATGAGAGCTTGGAGCATGCTGGAAGAGCATCAGCTCAGGCAGGGTGCTGTTTTAAACAACAGTCTTATAATAGGATGAAGCACGCAGTGGAAGGAGATTTCTTCTTTACCGACCACAAAATGGATTTAAATGCCTTCCTCAACGGGGTCATTTGTCAGTTTTTATCACCTTTGTCCTTTTTTTTCTTCCAGCCTTTTGTCTGCAGACAGGCTTGGCCCTGGCTCCAGCCACCCAGTGCATCAGCAGCTGTGCTCCAAGCAGAGCACTCACCCTTTAGCTCCGTGGCTGCCTGGCCAGGCTGGTGTGTGACACACTCAGCACAGCTCACTGGCAAGCCTGGGATGCTCAGCTTCACAGGGAGTTCTAAAAAACCCAGCATGTTCATTGTCTGAGATCAGCATACACACACATATGTGTGTGCATTCAGTGTAGAATGGGTACAAACCCGTGGTGGAAGAGATGAGGAGTGAAAGAGAATTCTTGGGGGTGTGCACAGGTACATCAGGTACGTGCTTTTCAGGACACAGATCCAGGGTGAAAAGAGCCATGCAAAAATAAGAGCCATAAAAGCACAGAATCATAGATTGAGGTTACGAGGGCAGCACTAAAGAGTGAAAAAATATGTGAAAAGTGAAAAATGGGGTCACTGAGAAGGAATTAAAGGTGGGACAGCAAAGGCAGGAAGGAAGGACAAAGGAAGAATGCCATCACATCTCACAGTCCCTTTTCTGAGAACTCCCCCCTCTCCCCCAGCATCAACCTACACAGAAAGGAACACGAGAAGTCACTTTTTTCCTTTTCTAGACAAGAAAAAGAGGTGCCTTATGCTTTCTAGCTTCTTGTTACTTTTCATCATTTATTTCCACAAGTACAAGCCTTCCCTTTTAATGCTGGGTTTAAATACTTCACTGCAAATCTGAAAACTCCGTGTGTTAAATTTTGGTCATTAACATTATTCACTGCTATATTGTAGATGATGTTCAAGATGTAATGATACCAATGGGTCCAACCCACTGCCAGCCAAAGCATTGCTGCTACAAGAGAGAGTGGCTAAAATCAATACGCTACTAAACAGACAACATTCCACTTTAATAATTACATTAGACTGCTGAATTTATAATATTATTTTAGTGACACTGGTTCTTTGACTATAAGATCATAGTCTGATAACTTCATTTAACTTTATTTAGTTTACTCTGTTCAAGATGAGTAGTAATAGGGATGTAATCTCCAGGACAGCTGCTAAAGACTAATATTTATTTATTTGGTACAGTTACTTACAGAGGATAGCATTACAGAAGGGTTATACCACTGCTTAAGGTTAGGGGTCAATGTGCATTAATTCTAGGAGTTTCATCCTTTTATCCTTACCTTAAGTATCAAATGCAAAAACTATGAAAAGTATCACCTTGATACTTAGTCATAGGGGAAGAATGAACTCAAATAGTGAGAACAGCATACATAAAGTGAGTCAGAAGAGTGCATTTTTCCCTTCAGTCAGTACTGATTCTCCCTAGCATGCAGACCAACAATTGCCTCATGTCTTCAGGGTACTATTTTCATGGCTGCTGAGCTGGGTCCATTCCTGGGATCCCCTTGGACACAGCTGGTGGCTGCAGCTGCCAGCAGCTGCTCAGGCAGACTGCAGCTTGGAGCACCACAGCACAGCCACCAGAAAGCCCCAGGGAACAAAAGGCTGCTGTTCCCAAGCAGGTGGCTTTCCCTGACCTCCCATCCCCATGTTCTATTCCCAACATACAAGCATGGCTCACAGTTATATTTTGTCGCAGTCTTTCCATTACATCTGGCTTTGGGAGTTGTTTTGCCCTGCTCAATCAAATCTGTGGGTGGGATAGCACAGGAAACTGATCTGCCTGAGAGAGCCTGAGTGCTAATTGATGGACTGACTGTTTAAATCCATGGAATCATGGGATTTTTTGGGTTGACAGGTACTTGAAAGGTCATCTAGCTCCAAGCACCCTGCCATGGGCAGGGACACCTTCCATTAGACCAGGTTGCTGAAGCCCCATCCAACCTGATCTTGAATCCAGGCTCCTGTATGTGGGACTGCATTCTATTTTGCTGCCCCCAAAATACTGTGGGTATTCTTCAGAGAGGCCATGGCATAGGGAGGATGCCTTATTTTCAAGTTCTGCTGGGAATGACAGCTGTGCAAACTCCTAACAGATCAACTGAGGCCTATACTGATTTTTTTTTTTTGAAAAGCCAGAAGAGGCAAACAGATATTGCCAGTTCAGTGGCAGGATGTTGTTTTTGGTGTTGTTGTTGTTGCTGTTGTTGTCATGTCCAGAGGGTAAATTCCTGGTAGTCATATTACACAGCAACAGCTAAATTTGATTTATTTCTTATCAATAATTCCCTTTCTGTTTCACAGATACCAAAATAAAAAGATACCTACTTGCATAATAGATATTGACTAACAAAAATAAGAATTATACAGAAAGTGTGACAATAAGTGAAAAGAATTCTTTAAGGAAGTTGGTATCAGATGCTGTTATATCAACAGCTTCTGTCTGATTACAAATCTTGGAAGGCTACACTGTGTAGAACATACTTTGGAAGAAGAGAATGGAGAGTCCACATCGGGCAAGTTATCAGCTCACATAAAAGAGAGATGCTGACTGCTGGCCTTTTCATTTTGGCAGGTTTATTTTTACACCAGTTCCTTAAGAAACATCCAGTTCCAAGAAGCTGAAAGAATATAGAGGAAAGCCATCTATTTTTACTCCAATCATTTTTGTCATCACACCTCAGAGCTTATTGTCTGAGTGAGCATAAATTACGTAATGCTGTCTAAAAATAAGCCCATGCACAATATTTAGTACCAGAAAATAAATCTCTTTACTGCAGGAAGAACATGTTAACTGCTATTCTTACTGATTCCATCAAGCTTTTAAAACTAAGCTGAGCTTAAGTTAGCTGAGCTTAAGTTACTTAAGTAACTTAGCTGAGCTTAAGTCACTTTTCCTTTCCAGTCTACTTCTCACAAGTTCTCCTCTATCCTCTCCCCAGATCACCAGCCTCATCATCAGAACATTCTGCAACTTGAGACAACAGAGAAAGCATAAAGTTGTCACATCCCAAGACATTATGAGCTGCAGTGAAGAAAACAGAAGGTTCCTGGTGGAGTCGCTTTCCCCTCAATTCGCTCATCAGACTTTAGCCATACTGGGGCAGAAAGGCTGTTTGACACCGTTAATTGGCAAATTTACTGTTGTCATATATAGTGCAAGGGTTCTATTGTCATTACAGTGCAAAGGTTCTATATCACCAGAGTTTCATACTTCCTTGATGTTTCTTGTAGGCAACTCCTCTAGGCACTGACTCTTCCTTGTCCTCACAGTAGGCAATGGGCTCCAGTTCCCCTCAACCAACCAATCCACTCTTTTATAATACTCTTCTTATTTCCTATACCTGTGGCCTGTTAAAATCAGGCCTGTTCATAATCCTTAATAATTGGCTCAGTTGCAACTCTTTAGGGGGTAAGAAAGATTACTTTCTATACTACCTTTATTTAGTTATATTCTATCCCCCTACAATTTACCTCCCCCAAAAGCAAAAGAATGATGGTGAACTGTCAGGGTCTGTATAAGAATAATCTTAAGAAGGAGTATTGTTAATCAAGATCTCACCTTATGAGGGAGTGCTCTAACCCCTATGTTTCAGGGGATTTCATAGCTGAATTCCTGACAGAAGCTTGAAGTGCTGCCTTCCAGGGGTGTATCCAGATTTTTCCCAGGGAATCAAGCATATGGACTAATGAAAAGGGATGGTGCATGTTAACATCTAAACAGGACTAAGATGGGATGCCTTTGGTGCACATTCCTAGAGCCAGGACATAAAAAGTGCTCCCATGTCCTATAATTTAGACATAGCTGAAGGTACCGAAGGAACACCTGCAAATTCATGTTGAATGCACCCCAAAAATGTTCTTTGACATGACTTTTTTATGATTTATCTAGTCTGTTTTTCCAAATAGCAGCCAGAACAAGCCATCTGTATGCTTGCAGAATGCCAGTTTGGAAAGCCATCCCTTTATTCAGCTTCTGCTTGGTCTTATAATTGAGATAATACAATAAATAGTGTAATTCTGACTGCCACTTCATTTTCTGCATGAATTTCAGCATACTGGTTTTGATTAATTTAAAACCCAGTGTCTGTGCTTCTGCTCTCTCCTAGCAAACAGACATTCCAGATCCAGAAACAGACAGTTAAATTTAATAAACATGTAATGCTCATCTCCTATACAATTTAAACTGACACCATGACCCAATTAAGCTTTTTGGCATCACAAACACTCTCAGTTTAGGGAGGGTGGTGGTTCTGTGGCAGTAATAGGAACCAGATATTACTTGTACTGTTTGTCTGGTTTAGACATCTCAAATAGAACACTTAGGAAGCTCCAACAGTGGTGGTTTGGATGAAGAAGTAAAATTAAATTAGACCAAGAGTCTATCAGCAATATCAGCCTGGGGACATTGTGAGTTCATGGAGCAATTGTTTTTTACGTAGTTTAGATTCCCTGATATGAGTTCAGCATGTTAAGACTAAAAATAAAAATTATATGTGGATTTTTTTAAAACATGTGTGTGATGTTTAGAGTAAATCCTTGAAATTTCCTAATAAATTAGATAAGGTGCTTCCGATAATTAATCTTTTAAAATTAGTTAGTGATCTGAAGTTAACATATTAATCACTCATGAACTTCTAATAATGCCTGCTGGGAACATAAATTTAACTTGGATACATGAGGAATATCTTTAAAATAAAGCACAATAACTCACATTCTCAAAAGAAACCATGCTATCTTGAGCTCTGAACAGTGAGTATAAACAGAGTTCATTTACTCAGAATGGGAATTGTTCAGTGAATGAATGATGAGCTGTTTAAAACCTGCAACTCGTGTGTCTGTACAAGGCTCACAGATGACAAAGACACAGCACAATGGGATACAGCACCTAAAAGTTTATCCGTACTGGAACACCTCTGTATCTGCAGGCACACCAGAGGAAGGGAATCTCTGGAGTGACCCCAGTGGTGCACTGTCCCCTCTCAAGTAAGGCTAATGCTTGTTTAATTTCAGACCTTCAGTGCTGACACTGCCACAGTCTCTCTGTGGTCACTGACAGCTGAACTCTGTGCTGGAAGCATCTGCACAAGCTTCCCTCAGGGATCTGCTGGTGGGGAGATCTGCAATGTCCTCAGGCTTGCACCTGGATGGGACACAGAATCACAGAGCCACTAAGGCTGGAAAGGACCTCCAAGACCATCAAGTCCAAACTTTGACTGAATACCACCACATCAACTAGACCATGGCACTGTCATAGTCATTTCTTGAACACTTCCAGTGACTGCCACTTCCCTGGGCAGCCCATTCCAATGCTTCACCTTTCAGTGAAGAAATTCTTCCTGATGTCCAACCTGAACTTCCCCTGCATGTCTGGAACCTGTGCTGAAGTGTCAGACACAGGCAAGCTCCCCAGGCCCTGCTCCTGCATGGACCACAAAGCACCCAAAGCAGCAGGCACAGCTGGTTCCCAGCACAGCTGAGAGCCAGGCCAGCCAGCAGGGTAGAGGTGCCTGCTGGGAGGAACCGACACCAAAGCAGTGAAGGCCCTCTGATTAAGGAACTGTTGAAAACTTTTAAACTGAAGTTAAAAGCAAGCAAGATTGTATTACAGATAAAATCCAGATGCTGGAGGTTCAATTTACACCTCACATTAGTGCAAGGCAAAAGCCATGATAATTCTGCCCCCAGATCCCAGAGGTCCCAGCCCAGCCTCGCCGATGAGCTGACTGTCATCACTTCTGCGGGTGTTAGATAAGTGTGGCAGGGAGCAAACTGGCTGAATTCTGTGGAGTTTTAATCACCCACCAAACAAGCATTTGAAAGGCAGGGAGGCATTAGGGGTCAGTAACAGACTCCTTAGCCAAAACATTCATGGGTCACCAGCAAAAAAGCTGGGGAATGGTAGCTACTTCACCAGAAACCAGGAGCAAAGAAATACAAACATTACCAGGTACAGAAAGTATGTTACTATTGTCTTATCTTGGAAGAAAGAAGTTGGTACAGAGAAGTTGGCAATACCCCTCTAAAGATGTTGGATTATGGTACTGGTCAAAGCTGTTTGAGTGTAACTCAGAAACTTTTGTGGGATGCTATCAGAATAAAGAATAACTTTTTTTTTTTTTTTCCACAGAGAGAGGAAAAATCTTCCACCATATTATTCAAGGAGAATTTTCAAGAGCATTCAGCTCAAACCTGGATTGCTACCAATTAAGCTCATGTTAATCAGCTTAATGCCCATGCTAATGCATAAGCATGTTATTGAGGAAAGGATGAGAGGTACCAAAGCCATCCTTGCCTTGGACACTGCTGACAAGGAGCTTTAAATTGTGCAGCTGCCAGTGATAATACATTGTGCTAAGTGGGTATTTATTGTCTCTCCAGTTCCTTTTCCTGAAAGAAATAATTAAGGAGAGAAGCAGTCCATTTGCTAACTGCATTAGCAAAGAGATCTGGAGAACACCTGACCAGCTCATTCTGCAACCACCTGGGTTTTCAGTCTGAGATTTTGACAGTGAAATAATTTCCAGTAATGTTCCTCCTTGGTCAGGAGTTTCTTGCCCAGAGCTGAGGAAGGTGTGGTGCCCAAACACCCAGGTCTGTGTGAGTCCATGGCAGGGAGAACTGCTGAGGTATATTAGGTTTTTTGGCCTGATTATAGAACCACAGACTGGCTTGGATTGGGAGATACCTTAAATGTCATCTAGCTCCAACCCCCCCTGCAATGGGCAAGGATTATCTTCCACTAGTTCAAATTCCTTAAAGCTCATCCAGTCTCAAGGCTGAGACTTGGCATTTCCATGGAAGGGGCACCCACAACTTCTCTGGACAATCTGTGCTCACCACCCTCACAGCGATGAAGTTCTTCCTAATATCTGTTTTAAATCTATCCTCTTTCAGTTTGTCCTTTGTCCTGTCACTACTGTCCTTGTATGAAATCCCCCTCCAGCTCTCTTGCAGCCCCTCTTTAGGTACTGGAAGGTGCTCTAAGGTCTCCCCAGAGCCCTCTCTTCTCTAGGCTGAGCAACCCAAATTTTCCCAGCCAGTCTTCATAGGACAGGTGCTTCAGTCCTCTGATCATCTTTGTGCCTCCTCTGGACCTGCTCCAAACAGGTCCAGAACCTCCATAACCAGGGGACCCCAGAGCTGGATGCAGCACTCCAGAGTGGAAGAGAGGAGAGAGAATCACCTCCCTCCACCTGCTGCCCACTCTTCTTTTGATGCAGCACATGAAGAAAGCACTCCATAGCTGACTCCATGCTCCATGTTCCTTCAATGCACTCATAATATTGGAACTAATTCTAAAAATAAGAAATCATGGTGTGACCTGTGCCAGGGCACTCTGTTTAAATATCATATGGCTTAGTTTGGAAAAGAGTATTTAGGGTCAAAGTTTGTGTCTTCATCGTGGCTTACTGTTAAGTGCAATGGTTTCAGGTAACAAGGGCAATGCTGACATGTAATATATTAAGAAAGAGTTTAGTATATCCTTTGATAATTTGAGATTCTTACAATTATACTATGATTATTTCTTCCAAGAAACAGTGGTACTCAGAGATCTTTTGAATTACATTTTTAGCACATCAGGAGAGTATTCCTACCCAAGGAAATGTGATATAATTTTGCTGTTGTGATTCTTGGGACCAGGGAAGAAGCAGTGCAGAGAGCCATCGTGTTCAGTGACTGACAAGTATTTTTCTCAACAGTCAGCTCCAAGGATGTTTCCCTCAACAAAAAAATAATTGAAATTTTGGAGCTCCCTCTGCTGGTTCTATGGCAACTTTCAGGCAATCACTTTTCCTTCTCTCTGATTGTTGGTTATCATTTAAATAATTAACTTCAGGTATTTGTATTAAAAAAAAAATAAAGTTACTACACAGCTTATTGGAGCATGTGTCTGTGGTAGGTGATGTTATAATGGAGAAAAAATGACGTACCTCTAACAAAGAGAGAAAAGGTTTCTTTTTTATGTCTAGTTTCAGAACTTGCAAATGCATAGTCATGCAAGTATTTAGTAGGAGCATATATCCCTATCACTCAATTTTTCTACAGATTCCTAATATGTGTGCATTCATGTTATGTGGCTGCTTTTATACATGTTAGAGTCTGCCATACTAAGTACAAAAAAGGTAAACCAGGAAGCCAGAACTCGTGAAATCACTGCACAAAACAGCGCAGTCATCCTTAATGCACCTAATTTAACTGTTACATGGTCGATTTTTTATGCAAAAAATTTTCCTGCTGTCATGTATGTAAATGGCACTGAAGGGTTTCAGCTGAGAGTTTGCTGTTCTAAGACAGCTCACTGTACCACACAACACAATCCCATGGGTATTTCATGTGCACCCGTTTAAAAACCAGCCAAACAACAGAGACAACTCAGACATCAGGAACAAGCCTTGTCCAAGGTATTGCTCAGCTTTCACTGTCTTCATTACCTTTAAAGAAAGCTCAGGCTCCTTAACTTTAAAAGGTAAAAATTCATTATATCCAAGTATTTTCTGAATGGTGTCTGAAAATAGATTGTACAACTTTTCTTCCTGTTTTCTTACAGTTAAAACACACTGGTTTCACAGTTAAGCTGCCATAAATTCCAACCAACCTGAGCTGTGCACATCAACTGTATCCTACAAAAAAATGTTAACAGTGGAGGTGTACAGCTCTCAATAAGGCTGATAAAATACTAATGGGAGAGCAATAATGTAATTACAGGAACGGCTGATTAAATCAAGATAACACTTAACAGAATAAGGTAATTCCAAATCTAATGATTGTATGAGATTATATCATCATTTCAGTGACACCGAGAGGTGATTAGAGATGGAACTTTAACTTTCTACTTTTTAACAATTCAATTTACATTTCTTTAATTGCTAATATAGAAAAATTCTTTCTATTTTCTCTATGTTCATTGAGAGAATATAGAATATTTTCAATTCCAGTTTTCTTGAAGAAAAGGATTCTTTCAAAGGATTAGAAAGGTACTTAGTTCTGAATTTTGACAGCTGGATAATGGACCCATAAGTACATGGTGCTGAGCTGAATCTTGTGAGGGTTATTAGAAAATTATCCCACTGAGATCACTGGAAATATTCTTTCTGATTCAAGCAAAAACTGGAATAACCCACTAGTGACTTTAAAGTTTTCAATCTTTCCAACATTTTATGGTGTATTTAAAATAATATTGGCTTGGGTCTTTATTATTTATTTAAACTAGGAAAAGATCTTTCAGTGACACTGTTAATCACTAGCTATAGAGTATAGCACAGAGGTCAGACATAAATATTCAGAAACTATAAGCCAGACATTGTAAAAAGTATTTTTTACCAAAAAAGTTAATTTGCTATAGGGAAATTCAGGGGAAAGTTTAGGGGACTCTGACTACAAAAAGTTTCTGAGGTCAAACTGTGATCCAAAAGAACCTCTTAAAATCATGGCTGTAAAGCACACAGACCTTTGCATTCAAAGACATTTTTACACCTCCTCATCGCCATGAAAGTGGGAATGGAGCAAAGCTGCTGTCCTGGTAGTGTTGAGTGGGAGTGAAGCTGGTGAAGCTGCACAATTCCTTCAAGTAGAGCTGTGCTTCCAGACAACGGAGATGGACTAGAAGCAGAGCTGCAGGTGCACCTGCTCAAGTTGCTGACTGCCTCTCTCACGTTCAAACTACAGAAGTGTTCCTTTTCTTCCTTGTGATGTTTTCTTCTGACAGATGAACAGTGGGTTGTGGTGAGTAGGTGCCTTGAATGGAGAAAGAAAAACTTTCCAGAGAAAGACAAGTAACATTTCTGGAAGAATGTGGTGCACTCACCTAGGATCTGGCAACGAAGATAAGCAACATAAGGATGCTGCTGAACACAGAAGATGACTCCATCAGGGAACTTGCAGCTCCTACTGCTCTTCACCCCTGCTTTCAGTTGCCAGGGAGAATGGAGTTGGAATAATGTTGACAGCAGTAACAGGATGATTTGGAACTTGGTACCTGCTATTCAGAAGGTGCCAACACCTTGTGAGTGATCATAGTCATGCAGGCTTGCACGAGCTTTTCTGCCGGGGACTGTGATGACACATACTTCTTTCCTTGCCTTTCCACATGTGGTAACTCTTTCATGACTATTGAGTTCAAGTTAAGAAATGTTACTGATTGAAAAATCACTGCAACAAAGGACATCTCTTCCTAAATGGCACTGCACAATACATCTTATGTGTACAATAACACCTACATTTTTAAACAATATGCCCTTGTTATGCATATATTGTTGTGTATGTAGTTATGCAATGATACATATAGAAATATGTGCACAATTGTAATTGCACATATTGGCTCAGAATAGTCAAACTTGACAAAAACCACATTTTTACTCTTTTCTAAAATAGCTGTGCTCCTTATTAAGTAAGGGACAGTGCTATTCCTTGGAACTATTAATATTCTTCTGTCTAATAGGAAGAAAAGTATTGATAAGGAAAGGCACACCAGATACCTAAGGGAGATGACATAATTATTATTCATTATTAATGAAGCTATTGCCTCATTCACATGAAATACAGAGCACTTAATACTCGATCTCCCTCATCTTCCCATCAATAAATACATTCTCTCTAGAATGGGATATCATATATCCTCACTTGGGACATCTCTTCACATGGAATCCACTAATCAAAAGTTTCAGTTCAGTTTGACTTTGCTTTGTCTTTAGCTCATTTGGTTTTGTAATCCGGGTGCACATCGCATTATGATATTTAGCTCATTAACTCATGCAGCCAACAAGAATCACAACATTCAGAGCACTTAAGAAAAACATGAACAACAGGAAAACTCAGCCATGTCGGGTTTTCTTCTGCTTGCCAGCTGTTTAGAATGGAAAGCATCTTACAAAGGGGAATAAGACTGGCTGGAGGTCAGCACAAGAACATGTTAGCACAGGAGCTCAGCCACATGGCACGCACTCCCTTTTCAGTTCAACTTCTGCCACATTTTTTGTGGCATGTTTAAAATTTTCATACTGCTAGAAAGAACTGAAGGCTGTTTTTGTAAGATGTTTACATGGCAAGTGATTTCTATTCTGGGCTGTTTTACAAGCCTAAGAACTAGGTATCTGCTCCAGAAGTTCCTTAAATAGGATGGGCAGTACCTCCCAGGGGAGCTCTGGAGGGAGCTGCACTGACATTGCATGACCAGGCATATATACTCTCCTTCCATGAACACAGCTTAATAAAATACTAGTGTATTCAATAATAATTGATTTGATAGACCATAGATTCAGAGAGGCAAGTGATAAAACAGATAATGGCTCAGTGTGTGCCCAGAAAGACAGGCTGACAGGAAGTGACTCATCTGCCCCTTGACTGCACAAAGCACTCAAACAGAAAATTCATCTGTAGGTTAGCCCAGCAGACTGCTACTGCCATAGTGCTTTAAATTCTCCAATCATTGGGCTATTGTAGCACTCAAAAAACATTAAAACTTGTGATTATTTGTGGGGGAAGTTAGTTTATAAAGGGAAAGAAGTTAGCAACGTTCCCTGCCAAAGCACTGATGGGTTCTGTAGCAATGGCAACAGTGAGGGAGTAAATCAACAGCAGGTATAATTTTCTTATTATTGTGAGCTCCTCATTTATCTTGGATGTTCTGAATTCATGCTATGAATCAGAAGTAATATCACAACAGTAGTATTTCAACTGGTCTGGTAAAGAACAATCTCAGCAGTATCTGCTTTTCCAAATTTATTCTTTGGTAGCTTATCCCTCACACTTGGTTGAATAGGACCTGTTTGCAGACAGCTTGGAAAGGCAGCAGTACTTTTCCTCCAACAGTATAGAGAAGATGGGTCTTTCTGCAAGCTCAGTAGAATGTCCCTGTGCCTCCTTTTCTTTGCTTCTAAATGGGAAATCTCAAAAACCTCTGCCCAGTAAAGAATCACAGTTCCATTTCCTAAAGTAGTATGCTGACTAGTTCTAATCAGGGGAACCTGAAAAGTTTCTTTTTTACTGATACACTATCTAGCACATTATCCCACAAAAACTAATCACTGGTGAGACACTATCAAAAATGAGAAATTCACTCTACCTAAATTCTATAGTCTGTGTTTGGATTTAGCTGCCTAAAAAACATGTCTGAGTGGCAGAGAGTGACCCAACCATGCTCTTTCCAGAAAGTCTGGAAAGTCTCCAGGGCATTATCAAACTTGTCCTAATGTGCTCAAACATATCATTTTTAGGGTTGGAAGTTTGGCTAGTAAAGACAGTAGCTATGTTCTGGCTTTGCACTGGCCAGCCAGTAACATCCATCAAACCTGAAAATTAGGAAAGAGGATTTCTGACTGTAAAAGAGATCACCATGCAAGTGGCTGATGCAAAAAGTTCAAGCAGGAAGACCATCACAAATGTTCATGTGTCCAGAATTCTTGATCCCTCTTTCAGGGCAGACACAGTGGCCCATAGGATAAGTCTGATTTTCATGGGCAATTGGTCATAGGTGCACATCAACCTCACCCTGGCATAGGAGTGAGGAGGAACATGACAGGGTGGCTCTGTGCTTTGGGAGGGAGGTGGATGAATTCCACTTGCTTTGGTCGATGGCACATTTTCAGTGGAAGAACTACCACACAATCAGTCTGGACAGCAATGTTTGTGTCATTCTGCTGAACTCTGAACAGTAAGCCAACACTACCCTTAGTGTTCTCATAATTTCCCTGTACCACTCTGATGTACTTGGGCCTCACACTCCCTCAGTTCTTTTAAATTCTGCAGTATTTTAACTCACTTGGTTTCAAATGAACTACTTCTAAGCAAATCAAGAGAGAATCAGAACTTTCTGCTAGCAAGTCTCCCAATGGATTTGCTGTGCAGTAAGCAACCACTCCATTCTCTGTTTACCTTGCAGGTTACAACAAGAATATTCTGTGGAGAATTCAAACACAGAAGAAACATACCAAGCAAGTCACTAGAAGAAAATTAAGGCTTACCTTTCTCTGTAAATATGGAATGCATTAGTAGATTAACTTCCCTTTAGACAAATATATGGCACAAGATGCAGCATGCTACAGAAGACAAACTACAGATCAGATGCAGTAAAACTCTAATAATAATCAAAATATCCAAGTAAACATTATCTGACTCAGAACCCAGCTACACTAGGGAAGCTCTTCACTGTGCTGCTAGGTTTGAAGTGTAGTTTATCTGCCAGGGCTTAATGCCTGCATTAAAGTTACCCTGGTTACTGACAACTCCCATTCAATCACCTGAAATTCATTGTCTCTGCAGTGGGGAACTGTGTGTTTATTACAGAGATGAGTTTTGATAAAATGATCCAGAACAGAGACACAGATATCTAAACCAGTGTATTTAAAACTGAAAGTAAAAATCAGGAACCAAAAGCTCTCAATCTGTGTTTTCAACATCAGCTGTGTGACAAATCAAAATTGAAGCAAAGTTGTCATGATATTCATAATACAGAAACATTTACCATAGCATGATGATAGATCACAGTATTGGTAATGCTGAGGCATTATGAGACAAATATGCTGAGACAAATTGCACATACAGATGAACAAAATATAACGACATAGCTTGAGTGCCATAATTTTTCTAAAGTGGCACAGTCGCTTGGAAGGACAATTAAGACTGCTCTTCTGCAAGATCACTCACCCTGGACACACAGACATAGCTATACAAGTCCTTAGGGTTCATCAGTTTAATCAAAACAGTGAATTGAGATAAACAGCCTTGGGAAGAGTTGAGAAAACTAAAAGCCAAATCAGGCCTGCAGCACACACAGTTCTTGCTTACATAAAGTATATGGCCCTTAAAGAAAGATGTTCACAGGTCCAGGATGGTTCTATTAAATGCTTTGAAAACCATGGATACAAGTGATAGAAGGGTGAAGATTCAGAAGAACTGCATGTTAAATAATTGGGAGGATAGAAATTTTATGTGCTTGGATTTTTCCTAACCTCTTTATCCCAATCAAAATCTAATGTAGCATCATCCAGCTCTGCTATGGAGAAGAGAGATGTCTTTGTGACCACACTGGCTGTACTAGAATTTCCAAATGCAAAACTCTTCCTTTTGCTAGGATTGCTCACGTGCACCTGCTGCCATGGGCTGTGGTTTTCCTTGCTGGTGTCATTCTTAACAGCAGGTGAGGTGTCTGATTTTGCCTCAGGACGTGATACAAAGGAGAAGGTGGAGAGCTTAGCTAATGTGCTGGAGCGCACCTTCCCTGTGCTTGGAGCACCCAGCTTCTCCTCTGCCTCCCCTTTCTTCTCAGTGGGTGGAGGTGGCACAGCATCAAAACTGCCATCAGAGCATACTGTTGCACTTTCTCTGGTCTCTGTCCCTAAGGCCTGACTCTGCTGCTCTTCTACCCCTTTATTATCAATTGATCCTTTTTCCAAACTACATTTTCCTAAGCCAGTCAATGTTATCTTGCTTTTCTCAGGTGGGCAGCATTCTTCTGGAAGCTGCTCTCCCTGGAGCTGCTCTCCTGGCTTAAAAATAGTCTCACTTGGTAAATGAGAAAATTCTTCATTTGTCTTCTCTGAAGAATGACCAAGCTTTGTCCTTGGTCTGAAAGAAAATTTAGCTAGTTTAGCAGCTGGGGGACTTTCACTTTCTTGCTCATGGGAACTCACGACCTTTGTTTCCTTCACTACTTGATCTTTACTTCTTTTTCTTGTGGAAACTGCTGTGCTTTTTGCTGCTACTGATGTGCTGTTCTCTTGTCCTAGCACAGAATCTGCATCACTTGAGAGATCTGCCAGGCCAGAGGCAGGTAATACAGAAGGAAGGGCCTTTGCCTCAGGGTCCTGGGTACTTGTAAAGAATCCATATGACTTCTCCCTGTGCAGCCTCTTCCAGCTTCTAGAGGCGTGTTCTCTAATAACTGAATCCTGCACACTAGCACTTGGTGCTGGCTCTGCAATATTATCATCTGAGGAAGAACAGTTGTGTTCTTCAGTCCTTTTCCTGCTTAACTTGGAAACTTTTTCCTTTTGGTTCAGAGGAGCATGCAGATTCACAGCTGCTGGTGACTCTCTTATTCCATTTTGCTTCCTTGGTATTGAAGCAGAGCTTTCTTCTGAACCTGAAGTTTTTGAAGCCAAATTATTTGGAGATATCTTGGGCACATGACACTTCCCCTGAGAATTTTCTTCAGCATCAATGCTGTCATCTTCCATGCTGTCAAACCATGCCAGACTGCTTGTATTTTTGTTACTAGCATGTGCTGTGTTGCACAAGGGTTCTAGATGAATATTCCCTTCACTGCTGCCTTTGAGCAAAGGTGTCTGTGGCCCAGAGTTATTCCCTTCTTGACTTGAAGGTTCTGACTGAGACCTTTCCTTTGACTGCCCAAATGCATCCTCATTTGAGCACCTTGTGGTAGTACTGAAATTTGTTTCTTCAGGCTGCTGCTGGCATGAATTTTCCCTTTGCAATCTACACAATGGAAAAAAACCAAAATAGTAAATTAATTTTCTTCTTTTTTCTTCATTGCTTTAGTGATAAATAATATACATGACTGGTGGAAAGCTACAAATAATGTAGGTCACAAAATATATTATTAAGTTTCACATACAGCTCTGAAAGCTGGTATTGCAGTCTGTGATCTTTCAGCACCTTTGACAGTAAGTGGCAGAATTTCGTGTCCCCAGTAGAAGGAAGGCAGATGGACAGAGAAAGCAACCTAAGCCTAAACTACATTTCCTTGGGAAACCAAACAGAAAAAAATAAAAATGGCACAAAAACTTACAATCATTGCTAGAGTCCCTTACAGGTTTTACACATTCTGTAAGTCTATCTTCTAGAACAGGAACCTAATGAAATCTTATCCTGAGCCAGGTAACGTCTCACATGAGTTATTGGAATGGAAAACCTGGGTATTAGTTGGAACAGTGGTTGTTTTTGGGTTTCTCTCATAATCACTGTATACTCAAAATGGCAAAAACATGATAGAATGAAAGCATCTCAAATCACTTATAAATCTTAATTATCACTGTCTGTGGCTATCAGCATTATCAAAGCCCTCCAAAACAACAGAGGTGCTTGAGTGAGGGTTTCCTCCAATCTCAGAATAGCTGATGTTCCATTTATTGTACCTAAACACATATTTTCCAAGGCAGACAGCAATCTGGTTTTTGCTAAACAGTTTCTTTGCTCTGGGAGAGATATAACATGTATAGACACGTTTAGAATAATTACTATAATTGTTTACTAACATGTATATTCTTAAATTTTTTAATGGGAAGTGGCAGAAACTATATGACTCATCAGGAAAGGATGAGTTATATGATACATGCTTGTTTTATTGAAATATAGTTTAGGAGGAATGCATGGAAGAAATCTTGTAATACAGAATGGGTTGTTTTACAGAGGACATTAATTAAGCTCTCCCTAAGCTGTTTAAGAGGGAGAAGAAGAAATCAGCTTAATTTGCAGCAGAGGCCATTTGGTGGGATATTGGGAAAACCTTTATAGGCACTGGGTGGAGCAATCATGGAAGAGACTACAGAATGGCAACAGAAAATCCTCATCATTAGAAGGCTTCAGAGCAGATAATGAGAGCTCCTGCCAGGAAGGTCAAACACAGCCTTGATCCTCTCTTTGTATTTGATCTCCCATCCCATCCTGTATTTCTATGACCCCTATGAATTATCTCTGTTTTAAAACCAGCTTTTGTCTGTCTGTTGAAGATATCTCACTTTCATCTGTTTCTGTTGACTCTGTAGACACATCATTACTATAATTCACAAAGTAAGTCTCAAAAATATTCAAAGTGAATTATCCAAGCTGTTTCCATTAATTTTAACAAAATTAATCTTTTATCTTCTTTTAACAGTAAGGAAAAACAAGTTTCTTTAAAGCTTAATTTCATTTGAGGAAGAAAATGTGGGGTTTTTGTTTGATTTTTTTTAGTTTTATTTCCTTCCACTTCTAGGGTTTTTCTCGGAGGTTAAAATTTAAAAGTTTTCATTAAAAGTTTTCATTAAAAGTTTTCTGTTAATACCAACAAATAGGTATCCCAAAGGTTATTGCAGTGAGCTGAAAAATAGAAATGCAACAGTGAAAAGTACAGCACGTAAAGAAGAAAAATCACCCAAAAGAACAGAAGTTTGAATCAGGCTTACATTTTCCATTAACAGAAAGGGAAGGATCCTGACAAGCCCAATACAAAAGGTGGATTAAAAAAATCATGAAGCAGATCTGCTGTATTTTACCAAACAAGTAGAAAAAGTCATATAAAATTATTTGCTCAGCTACATAATCTAGTATTTTAACTTTAAGAAGCCTTTTTGAAACTTATCTGAGCATAATATTGAGATATGAGTTGGGAAATCATTAAAATATTTGTAAATTCTATAACCCAGAGGCAAAAGTGATCTTGTGATGATCTCTGAATGCATTTTAAAACAATCTCCCTGATTATCCATGTCCTCTAAAGGAGTCCCTTGCAGATAATGTGAAACAAATTCTGTTTCCCTTCTGAATTAGTTTGTTACTTTGTGTACTACAACCTGTCAAGTCTTTGCAGCTCTTTGTGCAGAAGATCTCTCAGCTCCAGCCGCTCCAGTATGATTTCACACTGTGTTCGGTACTGCTCCATTGGATTTTCTGGAAATGAAGTGTGTAAGGCATTGATGCCTCCAAGAAGTGCACCCCCCTATGGCACCAAGGAGATAAAAAAAATAAAATAGGAAATTACCTTTATTATTAAACACCAAATTTAAACAACAGAGACATGTTATCTGAAATTCTGCCTTAGATTTTTTGAAGCTTAAGGTAGCAAACATTTGCTAACTGTATCCACACAAATAATCCTATTAGATCTGATCACATGGTCAAAATTGTCATAAACATAAAGCAATTACATGATCAAGCCTGCAGATTACTCATACTTCTTTATTTCTATTGACACATGGAATGGGAAGTCCATCTAAAGCTTGAGAACATCATGACTGAAAATTAAAATTGAAGATATTTTCCAACTATCTTGTAAAAATTGTGCCCATGAGAGGAATTTTTTTAACGGAAGAAGTTCTGACTGCTAGAAGTTTTAATTATGTTTTCCTAATTTCTTAAAGGAAATGACCTGGATATTAAGACTTGTCAACACAGTGTAAACTATTGGGCAGAAATATTTCTGAATAGCATTTTAAGAGTAACTTACTATTTGTGAATAATTCCAGTGAATTGTAATTGATTTTAATCTGGCACAGTTTTTGCTGTACCTTATAAAAATGAAGTTCATTTTTATTGGGAGAAGAGCATCTGCTCACTGATTGTTCCACAACAAATAATCTAGAATGCTTTGTGGTTAATTGCTCTTTGGAAAAAAACACCTCACACTACAAACTCTCTATTTTGCCACAGAGTAGTTAGCATTTATCACTCCTGTCTAATGTATAAAGCTCAGCACAACTGATGAACAAGATGTGTATCAAGTGCCACGGGCACAATGGCAAAAATCAATGAAGTCTCTAGATCCAGAAATTGGTACCTATGGCATCACAGCGATTACATGTCTTCAATTGTGGTAATTTCCAGTTCTTCCATTTTGTAATGTTAAAATATTATATTAAAAAAACTACACTGAAAGCCATCACTCTGTGGCTAATTAAAGCTCTCTAAGACTTCAACATGCTAAAATTAAGGCTGTCCATGCAACCTTTAATGCATCCCACTGAGGTTACCACTTGGGGTTTTTTTCACCCATCACTTCAGAAACATGATAGATTTGTTACACATAGAAGCACTGGTCTCTTGGCAGGGAAAAGGATCCAGCAGAACCCCTCTGCTGTATTTGCTTCAGGAAGGTTCATAGGGAATGAGGCAGAGACTCAGTCTCCCAGTTAGAACAATAAAAAGCAGACAAGGAGGACCAGATTCCACCTCTGATGCTATGTTCTTGTGATTCAGAAAGAGCCAGTCATGAACAGAAAGAAGATAAATCTCTAAGTGGGATCCTGACATGATATCATCCATACTGATCCTGTATGTGCACAGAAGGAAATTGTAGACGACAGGAAACGTGCTCAAACACTCCAAGTGCTGCTACTCTGAAACTGGGGCCCCAACCATCTCTCAGGGTTATGATCTAGTGGACAATTTCTTTTGGACTGTACATAATTCAGCTCCAGCTGAGAGGAGTAGCACCATCCCATCACTTCTCAAGGAGTTTGTCAAGATACGTGAATCGGTATTTCTGAATATTCAAGGCCACTGGAGATGAATTCCAAAGGAAAATATGTTAAGAAATTGAGAATATTACCTTTACAACAGCAGGTAATAAACAAAATATTGAACAAAACACTGACAAAAGATAGTCGCTTTCAGACTGAGTACTGTCAACATGTGACCTAGGGACCCCAGTGGAAAAAAGAGGACCGCGTGGTTATACAGTCATGGGCTACAATAATGTCTTGCCCTCACTGACATTTCGGTCCTTTGCATGCCCATCACAAGGAACTTCTTTTAAATACTGTGTGTGCATGTGAAATTCTAAATGAATTGAAAACATCTGTGAAGTTTAATTCCTGTGCTGCAGCTCATGTCTCTGAGATACCTGCTCCTCTGAGATTCTGAGATATCATTTTGACTAGAGGAAGGAAACCATATGACAAAACCACTGCAAACTGAGGGCAGAGAATCTTAAACAGAGAAAGCATTACAAGAAAAATTAGCGGAAAGGAAAGGTGTAAAATGCCTAGGCATGGAAAGACGAATTACAAAAAGAAGTAAAATAAGAGGGATTGGAAAGAGAATAAACCAAAGATGGAAACATGACCAAGAGAAGGAGAGAGATGATGCTAGCAAGAGAAAATGAGGCAAAAAAACAATCAAGCCAGGGGGTTTTGGAATATGCTCACAAAAACAAAGTAGGAAAGAGAAATATAAAGGTGAATTAGAGGGCAAAACAAAACAAAAAACTCCAATGAAGTTGGTTGATGATGAAAATGTCTTCCTTCCCAAGAGAGCTCACAACAAATACTCAGTCACAGAAGAAATGTGAACTTCAATTTTATACTGGTAAGAACATGACTTATTGTAGAAGTTGCAAAGACAGTGCCAAAGAGGGAGTTTGCTGAGCTAAAAGGTGGCAGCCAGTCCTTCCAGAATGACACTGGCACTTCCTCATTTACAACTTCATTCTAGAGACTGACAATTAATCAACAAACAAAGGATGTATCTGTACAAAATGCTGTGTTTTTTTTTTCTAGAGAAGAAATCTGTTTCTGAAAATGAATTTTTGCATGCTACTTCTATATTTTTTTATAAATCAAATAAACCACTTCCTTCAAAAATAAACTACTTGAGTGATTATTCATACTTATGAGGAGGAAAGTAAAATCTGACCTTAAATAGCAAATCTCAAATTTGCATTTTCCTAGCAAAAATGAACACATTTGCCTACTTGCTCTTAAGAAGCTAAGAGTGGAGCAAAGATGGTAAGCATATCAAGTACCCCCAGGTAATCTTCTGCAGTCATAATTCAGGCAAATTTCTCACTGACTCTTACTACACGAAACCTTTTATACAATGTAGGGGGTTGACCCTGGCCAGGTCAACCTGCAGCCCTTGAGGGCAGGCCTGTATAAAAACGAAACAGTGGCCCACAGTTGTAACAACTATTTTACATTTACCTGTGCTGATCAGGTAGAAAGACACACAGGGGATACATTCATTATTATTATTATTATTATATACATAGGTTTCACTTTTTGATCTGTTACAAAAAAAAAAAAAATCAGTATTGCAGAGTTCTTATATTCAAACCTATATTAATTTGAGGCCACTGTCCCATCAATTTTCCATCTAGTTAATTACAGGTTTAATTACAGCTAATGAAGACTAATGTGGTATCTTTTGCAGTTTCAACAGCTTCATATTTTAACTTTGATGCAGTGCTGTCATTGACAAGCTGAGTTCCTCAAAACAGTGCAAGATGAAGTGCAGCAGACAGTGAAATAATTTTCCTACTTAATAAGGTCAGGCCCTGTAGTATTTTTGAGATAAATTCCATTTGCAACGTTGTGCAACAGATTATCTGTGGCACAAATTGCCATTAGTCTCTCAACCCTCACTAAAAGGACAGGGGAGATCACAAGTGCCTACCTGCCATATGTGACTTTGTGCATCTATCCTGAAGAGCTTTGTCTCAAAAAAAAGGAGAATATCTACTTCCACAAAGGTCCTTCAGGCCTATAGAACTAATAGGTGCTCTGAAAAATGGTTTTAATTTGAAATTATTCAAATCAACCTGTACAGGAACACAGGAAATGCCATTTTGGATCAGACCAGTCAGCTGAGTAGTGGAGTACACCGTCTCTGACAGAGTCAAACACAAACATTTCAGATGGCCTAAAACCCCCCATACATAAAACTTTGGATAATCTGCTTATGGTAATTTTTTTCTTACTCCAAAGCCTGAAGATTTATTTATCTTAAAAATATTCTGTCTGAAGTAATACTATCTATATTATTTTCCATATTTATACTAAAAAAAAATTCCTTCTTCAGATTCCCATTTCGTTTACTAATTCTAAATGTGCTGCTTTTTCAACATCCTAATAACAATATTGCAGTAAACTAAAATCTAACCCTTCACATTTTTTCAATGCCTTTTTGCATAGAAATATTACATAAATCCATGTGATAACTGAAATGCACGATTTACAGACCAACCAAAGTTTTGGAATTTTAAGGTTTCTGTTGTGGTGTGTTGCAATATCCTGTTTTACCTTCTCCCTTCCCCCTCGCCCCTCGCTGAGTGTGCCCTGTCAATCAGGCTAACATACCAGCAAGGCGTCGTGTGATAGGTGTCCCTAGTCCCTTGAGACCCTGCCCCTTCA
This sequence comes from Zonotrichia albicollis, assembly GCF_047830755.1. NCBI lineage: Eukaryota > Metazoa > Chordata > Aves > Passeriformes > Passerellidae > Zonotrichia > Zonotrichia albicollis. Next base: position 75,969,760 of record NC_133821.1, on the reverse strand, counting down.
CCTGGTTGGTGGCTCACCTGTCCCCTCCCCTTCCCCTGTCCTGAGCTTAAAATGTTAATGAGACCATGCGGCCTCCATTCTGTTAGCAGCAGTGGCCCGGTGCAGACATCTCTGTACCCACGGAATAAACATCTGGCAACCTTCTAGCAGAATCCACTCCCTTTCTCTCCACCATCGCCAGAAGCTCTCTCTCCTGAGGTAAACGGAGTCCTGACAGCCTGGATTTGCCCCGCTGCACTCTCCAGCAGCCAAGGTATCTCTGGGGTAAAACACCGCAGTGCTGCCTTTGGCCCAGCAGCGAAGGTCAGAACTGGCCCAGGCACCATCTAACTGGTTATATTGGGATTCCTATTCCAATAGTTTCTAAGAATAAAATTTGTCTTCTAAGTGTAGAAGTAATAATTTTAGTAGCAATAATTTTAAACTATTATTACCAAAATAGTTTAAAACTATTTAATGGCAAAATAAATTGTAAGTCTAGGAAACTGTTTAAACTTGCTCAAAGAACGATTTGGTTGTCTCATACCTAATTAATGAGTGACTATATAAGATCATGGAGTAAAACCTATCAGAGGCTATTAAACACAGTGATATATACACAATTTCTGCCTCAAAATGTTTTTAAAATGTCTTTAGAACCAAAAACCAACAGTATGCCAAAACTTCACTTAGACTGCATAGCCTAGAAAAAGGGTAGCAGGCCTTTTTCCTAACCCAGATTTTTCAGCATCATCTCTGTTTAAGGATTTTAACAATCAAGATGGATTAAAAAAGACTTGTCAAGGTCTCTGATTGCCTACTTTGCATGAATCCATAAAATCTTTTCCAAAGAGAAGAAGGGAGCTGGCACATGCCTACATATAAAACTGAATCCCCTAAATGGGGTATTGCAGCAATGGCAATGTCTTCAGGAAACCTTACCTGCATAGACGATTCCATCACTGACACTACAGTTACAGCATCTTCCAAAGTCACAGTATCCCTAAACATCAACCGGGCATGAGCTATCAAACATAAATGGGTGCAAGTGTTACCAAAGTCAAAAAACAATTTTTGACCAAGTGTTACCAAAGTCAAAAAACAGTTTTTTTTACTACAAGGAACAAGATACTCAAATTTCTTCAGCCCTCAAACACTCACGCATGGGCATAACTTAAAAATAAATACAACGATTTTGATTTCAATGCCAGTTTCAACAGAAACTGGAAGGATTTATTTTTCTAGCGAACAATGGGGTATAATTTTCAAATTGCAGTTACAGTGACAGAATAAAGATGCTTAAAATTCTGCAGTTAAAAAATGTAAAGGGCTGGATATCACAACAGGTGTGATATGAAACATCCTTATCACCATAGGCATATGTGATCACCATAGAGTAAAAAATAAGGTCTAACTTTCATCGCAGGTCAGAAAAAATGTCTTCCTCTACCTGGTCTGTTTCAGAGATTTGATATTATTTAAAATGCTTTTCTCCACAATAGCTTTATTTTTTTCTTCATTGTCTTTCTTTGTTCAGCAGAATAAAAGTGATTTTTGTAAATATTTATAATGCAAACAATTCACCACACGAAGCCTTTTTCCTAATTGGCCATGGAATCACAGTTCTTATTCAGCAATAGAAACAGACAGGTTAGTTAACACCATCTAAATAATACTTTGAAAAAACAAAATCCTGCTAAAAGCCCCAATCTCACGAACTGATAAGAAGGGAAGAAACACTGAATGGGGAAATTACATGTGAATCTTGAAAAATTAGGAATGTCTTTCACTTAAATGGAGAATGCCTTTCCCTCAAATTCAGAACAAAAACCAAATATCTAAAGTAGGAGGCGCTACACTTCCATTTATGCTTGCTATACAAAATAAAGTGCATTCTTTTAAATTCATCCTGAAAATACTGAGATTACATTTTATAAAATGAAACCATTTTATAAAATAAAATAGGCAGAGAATTACAGCTTCCTTTGAATTCTTTTTTAATAAATGAAATATGACTTGAACTCAGAGTTAGAAATTTCTGAGTTGTATGGCAAAATATGGGCTTCACAACTAATACTTCAGGAAACAAAAAATGTGTTATCTTTTATGTGATATTAATTTCAGGATTATTAATACTTAAGTAAAAAATGCTTATTTTGTTATATTAATTTCAGAGCAGAAGCAAATATTTGACTCAAATGGAGCCAAGTAAATCCTGAGATTCCCTCTCATAAAGACACATAATTTCTGAGATTTTTCTCTTGAATGTGACTTCTTCCAGAGGTTTTAATATTTATTATATACATGAGAATGTAAAAATTAAAATTGATTTTGACAGTCTAAATGAAACATCCTTTCTCACACTCAAAATCTCCAACCCCGAGGTTCTTTAGATGAGGAGGATAAAACAAAATAATCATACAAGAATCACCTCTCCCTACCTCCATGGAAAAACTGCTGCTCTGCTTACTGGCTATAATTATACTGTTCTATTCCTTTCATAAAGGTTAATTGTTAGCCTAAAAATAGAAATGCCAAGGCCTTACCTTCTGCAAGGCGTATCAGGCTCTCCAGCAGGCGGATGGTGGTGCGGGCAGCGTTCCTGCAGTCGCTCTGACGCTGCATCTGATAGTAGCGAACAAGGATCAGGTTGCTCTCATCAGACAATTTTGGCTGTATGCTTTTTATAAGGCAGAAGTAGGTCTTCATCCTTTCCATGCTCCACAGCTTCTCTGATTTGCTTGGGCAGCCTGCATTACAACACCCTTGTCAGTAATTCTATAACAACAGACATCAAGCTTCTTCCTAAGAACTCCTGCTAAACAGACAGCTGACTATGAAAAATACATTACTGTACTTTTGGGGCACACTGGCTGTCTGTACACCAGTCCTCAAGGACTTGGTCAAATTCCAGTGCAGAATTTTACACACCATCCAATCCCTCCCATATCATAATCCACAGTAAAGCCTCCAGTAATTTCTAGAGAACTGCTGTCAGCCTCACTGCCCACCAGATGGTACAGGCAGTGCCAAGTGCTCAGCAGCTCCTTAAAATGAAAGATGCTGCATGAGTGCATGCACCTCCTCTGGCTGTTTTACCTACTCTGCTGGGGCCAAGAGCTACCTGCCATATTCTGAACATTTTTCCAAATATTTTGGAAAGGAAAGGAAGTTAGCTGAAGAAGCTCCCTCTAACCACTTCTGTAAAGGGGATTGAAGCCATGTTCCATGATGTGGATGGGGAAGGGGCTGGTCAGAATCAAATCACGCTGCCTTCCCTCATTCCAGAGCACAAACTCCACATGGGGAATGCTGTTGCTCACTCTTTGAGCCCTGCAACACATGCATCTCTGAGCTATTCTGCCTGAATCAAGTTTCTGATTAATAGTACAATTGCAAGGCATGTAGGACCTGCAGATCAAACACCGTAAAGGTCTGAGATGGAAACAATCCTCTTACTGAGCTGCCTGGGCTGAAATCTCTTATAAATGATCCCAGAGTAAAAGTAGAGGGTTCTCAGCTCACCCCTCTTAATTAATTAGTGATCTACTTGAAGAACAACCATGCAGCAGAAAACCACCATGACAAAAATATAAACACTAATTAATTTGAAAGATTCAAGAATAGCAAACTAAAAAATGGAGAAAAATAATAAAAAACCCAAAAAATCTCCAAACAAAACCAGAAACCAACCAACTAAAAAAAACCCACCCCACAAAAACCCCAACCCAGCATTCTGATTTAAAAAGACTACTCTTACCTTTATTTTGCAAGATGAAGGATGAAATTATGTGGTCCCATTCCTCATTCTTTGTATCTAACAATACTAAAACCAGGTCAAATCTGCTCAGCAGGGGACTGCCAAGAGCTATGTTGACAGAGACAGACTCATTGGGGTCATAATGGCCTTTAGGGTTTGTTGCTGCCAGGATAGTTGTCCTCGTGCTAAGCTTGCACACCAAGCTAGAGAAAGGTATGGTGAACATAATGGTTGAACTAAACTGGATAGGGAAAAGGATTCCAAAGCTTTTAAAAACTTTTGTGGTTTTATCCTATAAAGAGCCCATCTTATCTTGAAAGACCATAAGAGCTAAACAATGTACACAATTATTGTATTAATATATTTATTATATGTACAGCATTTTTCAATCAGAGAATAGCAACTAGACAGACAGTGATCTGGATATCAAAAGGCACCAACCAACATTGCCACAAATAATCTCTGTGTACAGCTAGATCCTTAAACAGTGAAAACCAACACTACTTTTCAGAAATAAATATTGCATTGCAGAATTGTACAATATACTAACACTTTTGAATGCTGGAAAGCAACACTTTTGCTTAATTCATATTTTAAGAGAGCAAAATAAAATGTGACATGAATGTATGTTTTGTTCCTGTGTATAAACGAAAAATATGAATCCAAGTTAGCAGTGATGGCAGCCATACCAACTGAAAGAGCCATTTTCCACTCTTAACCATGATGTCCTAGCATGTGCTTGTAGATGTGGGGAGAGATTATTTTTACTCTAGTAGTCCAAATGCACTCCTTTTGGGTAAGGCAGCAGCAGAAGCATTCTAACTTTGGTTTGTCACTGAGCTATTTCTAGCCAGCTCCTGAGTAACTGCTGCCTCACGTCCAAAGTTCTTCTGTAACTGGGAGGAAGGACCACAGATCTTCCACTGGCTTATACCCAACAGGAAAAAAACTTATTCTCCCATGCACCAAAATAAGTCCTAAATTAACAAGGTGCTTAACCTATGTGTGCTAAGTTACTATTAAAAAAATCCTCATTATATGTAGTCCTTAAAAGTGAGCAACTGGGCATCTATGTGCAAGTTAACAAACTGTGTTTGGGTCTATCAAATGAGACAACTGCAACAAGGAACTCAGCTGAAATATGTCCCTGTCTCACTAAGGATACAGGACCATACTGATCCCAAGTATTTGTGCCCAGCTGGCAAACGCTGGTAGTTACCCAGGTGAGAGCAACATGACCCTGAGATTAGCTCAGTTGGTAAGAGCAGGGTGCTAAAAATACCAAAGTTGTGGGTTTAATCCCCACACAGGCCATTCACTTAAGAATTGGATTTGATTATTCTTGTGGGTTCCTTTCAACTCAGAATATTATGTGATTATTTGTCTGCTGTCTGATGAAGAGGATGGAGATGCTCACAATAAGGGAAGGATATGATCACTTAGAGGAGCCAAGATGTGACTGGAGCAAGAGCTGAGTGGAAGGTGATGAGAAGGAATGTGGAAAAGGTGATGCCTTTTAAGTAGCAGAGATTTCAGAAATACCAGCCAGGAAATAATTTGGGCCTGAAAAAGAGCTGCATATGACTGACAAATTGAAACATGAGCTCAAAGATCCAAGCGGTGGGCGGGAGTAGTGGGGGAGATAAAAAATTTGAACACACACCACTTTGAAAAAAGAAAGGGAGGAACTTAAAGTTACCAGGAGTTTATAGTTATGCCATACCCAGTATACAAAATTCAGCAGCCTGGAAATCTCCTGATGTGCTTTGGTTACCAAGCAATGTTACCGGATTTTACAGGACAGGAGGGCATAGCCTCAAGCTGTGCCAGGAGAGGTTCAGGTTGGACATCGGGAAGAATTTCTTCACTGAAAAAGTGGCTGCCCAGTGAGGTGGTGGAGTCATCATCCCTGAAGGTGCTCAAGAATTGACTGGACATGGCACTTAGTGCCATGGTCTAGTTGACAAGGTGGTGATCAGTCATAGGCTGGAGTTGATGAACTTTGAGGTCTTTTCCAAACTTAGTGACTCTGTGATTTTGTGATTTTGGAAAAACAAATCCCCACTTTCTGAGTTGCAACAAAAAAAAGTCACAAAGCTTCTCATTTCACATAGGATTATTCAACCACTTGCAACAAAGGGCAAGAAAAAAGACGCAAAGTCTTTGTAGAAAAGACTTTGCCCTGGCCTGTAGCAGTACACTGAAAATCCAGCAGTGAAGAGGGTATGTATTTATCCTGATTGCTTGCAGCCCCTGATCTAGTGCACTGTCCTAAGAAATGTTGACTTGTCCAGTTTAGGAATATTGTTGACAACAGAACTATTGCATACAATGAAGAGAACAGATATGTTTAATCAGCATCCCTCCAACATGTAAGTACAAGAGAAAAATCTCATGTTGTTTTCTCACATGTGCTAACATGCCACTTACCCTGCCTTTGCAACACTGATGGTTTGTTGCTCCATTGCCTCGTGGATACTGGTCCTGTCGTGTTCCTTGATACTGTTGAACTCATCAATGCAACAGAGGCCTCCATCTGCAAGCACCAGTGCTCCAGCTTCCAAATTCCACTCCCCAAATTCCTTCACAGCAGTCACTGTCAAACCTGAAGAATCAAATACTTCAGTCAGTATCTCTCTTAAAATGCAGGAGTAAACTTGAGTGAAAGAAAGGGGCCCAGCACAGTGGCTTGAGCCATGGACAGAGGGCAAGCCAGCAGGAAAGCTCCACCACGTACTTCCACTATGTAATTTAACTCACTTTACAGCTACCAGCAAGCAATCCCACTAGTGCTGAGGTGGTTTAGCCTGGAGCTGTGGAGCAGATTCTGTTAAGCTTCCCATGCTTGGATTGTGACTTGTTTTAGAACTTTGTTAAATGAACAAAAGGAATTAGCATACAAAGACTAGATCTAGCAGATCATAATGAAAATTGGGGCAAAGATTGCAAAATTATAGAACAGACCCATTCAGGTCCTACTCCACATCAGCTACTAAAATGGACAGAAATTTTGGAGCTGCAAAGGAAAGTTTGGAAAAAAATATATATTTCAATTGTCATTTAGCTCATGGCCCCAGAAAGTGGAGTCAAATTCTTCCCTTAAACTAAGGAAATTAAATTTCTTTATGAGTTTTTGGCTTCCTCTAAGCATTAAGCAAAAATGAAAATCCAAAGATGACCAAGGATGAAAAGGGGAAAGAAATAAAAAAAAAAGAAGAAGAATTAAAAAAACACTGGGTGGATAGCTAGTCAAAACCCCTGCATAACTGTGGAAATGGCCACACATTAGCGAATATGTGCAGCTCCCTCCAATCCTTCTATTCCCTATTTCCCCGCTTCTTCTCTATCTTTAGCCCTTCTTTTCCATTCCAGCGTTCAGCCCAAAATATCCTAGTAGTTGACAAGCTGCAACCAGCCTAAAATCTCCTGGAATTCTATGGCAAAACCTGCACACGTATCACAGAATCACCATTTGGTTCAGGGCTACAAAGACCTTGTCATCACTGTGCAGCCCACCACAGTATCTATTTGTTTGCAAATGACCAGCAAAAAGTTACTGGAATTAAATGCTCCCTGATGACATAATATGTACTTCAAATTCTAATATGGAATCTGCTCCACTATGTCCAATCTTTCTTGGTTTTCCTGGACTATGTGCCGAACACCATGGGCAATCAATCACACTGCAGAGTTACAGAAACACAGAGTACCAGGCAGTACGAGAGCCTGGCTGCGCATTTATTTCTGAATATTCTGTGGTGAGGGTACACAATGTGCACCCCTAGAGCCACGGGCACTTTCTGCTCTCCCCCCGAGCAGTGAGGGACATCAGTGGCTCTGCAGTGCTGTGTGTCTGTCACTGTCTCTGCAGTGTCACTCTGTGCATGGCAGCCATGAGATGGCCTCTGCTGCAGGCTCCTGCCGCCACACAAGATGGCCTCCCCTGCTGCACTGCACACAGGGCCCTCTCACCGGCAAGGTAAAATGTCCTGTCTTGTAGCGCTTCAGGGCACATGAGCCTTCTACAAACAGAGGAAGGGGATGGCTTCCTGACAGGCATGCTTGCTTCCCTACACAGCCCCTCTGGGGTGGCCTCTCCAGCAGCAGCCCCCAGGGCCCTGCAGACAGCCTGTCCCCCCCGGGGCACCCCCCAGCCAAGGCCGCTGTGCTAAGGGGCTCTATCCTAGCCAGCCAGAGCAAGGTGCTCTATCCCAGCACGGATATCCCTTGCCAGTGGCCAAGAGGTCCCTGCTGTGGGCTGCAGGCTTGGGCTCACAAGCCTGGCACCAGTGCCCAGCCCCACTGCCCTGAGCTGGGGGTGCTCCTGGCACCTGGGCACCATCAGCACCTAGCACAATCAGCACAGAAACAGGAAGATAAAAACTCATCAAACAAAGCATAACAAAACCCCAAAGGGCTGAAATGGGCCCAAAACTGAAAATGCTCCTGCACACATGGTGGAGCCCCACAGGCAAGATGGTTTAGCCTGCAAGTGAATCACTGCTTTCTTTCACATTCTTCTTAGGGGATGCTGAAAGCTTAATGCACCTTCCTACTTGATTAGACTCGTTTTGTGCATTCTGACAGCAAAAGTGCTTGTTCTGGGAGGTGTTGGGAACAATTTCATCATGAATGCTGGACTAAGAGTAGTTTTTCACTCCTCCCAAGCTGCCAGCGTTGCAGTTGCTGTTTATACAATACTGCACAATCCTAGCATATAAAAAAACCACTTAGGATTCTTTTAAACACTTCTGAATCTTCCCTTTTATAAATAAGGTTAAATAAAACTTTAAAATGAGCTCTAGTTGCAAGCAGTTTTTTGTCTTGTTGAGATACAGTGCTTCTTTAACATTTTGCCTAAAGTGAATGGACAAAAGACTATTTTTTGTCCCTGTTCTACCCATGGTTCTAATTTAGTTATGACATTTTGCCCTACTATTCTTCCAGCCTCAACTTTCAGCTTAGGGCACTTTCCAAGCTGGATGTGGTCTTACATTGTTTACAACTTGTAGAGGATGAACACTTTGAAAGGAAATTACTTTCTTCTTCGGCTCATAGGGCTCACAACTTTAAATACAATACACTGACAAAAGATGGCATCTTCTATATATTAATCTAAACCTTATAAATTTTAATAAAAGTTATTGTGGTAAGCAGAATAAACACAGTCCCATAAGATCTATGCCAGCAATTGAAATAAAGTTGCCTCTTAGGACTTAATTTTGTCTTTTAAATAAAATTATTGCAAGGCAAGAACTTTCAAATTAAGGTAGAGTCCTCTTAGTCATGAATGGAGAGCTGATTAGTTGTGATAAGAACTTTCCTCCTGATTTCCTCCTTGGCTGGATCTTAATGCATATAGGAAAAAGAAAAAAAAAAAAAAAAAAAAAAAAAGAAGAAGAAAAGAGATAAGCTCTGTCCTTTTCCGGGAAATCAGAGAAGCAGATGTTCCGCGCCTCCCTCAAGCCCGCCCGGATCCTCCCCCGGCCCGGCCCCGCCCCCTGCTCGGCCCCGCCCCCCGGCCCGTTGGCGGTTGCTGGCGGCCGTTGCCGGCGCGCGCCGGGCGGGGGCGCTGCGGCGGGGGTGGCGCGGGGCGGGCGCGCGCGGAGGCCGCTCTGGCCGGCGCTCGGTGCCCGCCGTGCCCGCGGAGGGAGGGCCCTCGCCCGGCGAGCGGCCAATCCGGGCGGGCGCTGGCGGCGAGCAGGGGCAGAATGGGCTGTAGTTGAGCGAAATAGGGAAAGCGGCGAACAGTGTGGAGCGTTCCCGGTGTAAATAAAAGGGGGGGCGAAAAAAAAAAAAAAAAGTTTGTGGAAGTCGCCGCCCTGCAGCCTCGCTCGGGCAGCGGCGCGGGGGCTTGTGCGGTGCGGGAGCCCGGCACGGAGGACTTTGGTGCGCGGCGTTAACACGCTCTGCCTATTGTTTGTGTTTTTTTTCCAAAATATGGCAAAGGTTCAGGTGAACAATGTAGTGGTGTTGGATAATCCTTCTCCTTTCTACAATCCTTTCCAGTTCGAAATCACATTCGAGTGCATAGAGGACCTGTCTGAAGGTGAGTAGAATTTTTCTCCCCGATACGGATTTTGCAACCCGGGGCTCCGAGCTCGGGGTATTTAAGGCTTAAACTTTGCACAGGCCTGCGCCTACAATTTCACAGTCTCTCCACCTCGGCCGCATCGCCGTGCCGAGCCGAGGGGATGTGCCGGCCGGGCGAGGGGATGTGCCGCTCCCGCCGAGCCCGGCGCCGGGGAAAGTTGGCGGTGTCCGCCCGCTCTGGGCGCCGAGCCGGGCCCGCCGCCTCTCCCCGCCATCGGCGAGGCGGCGAGCTACCTCAAGTTGCGAGGAACTTGTTAGAGTGGAGGTAGCCATGTTGCCAGCTTTGTGTGTGCGTGGGGGGAGCGAGCGGGAGACAGGAGGGTTGAACCGGGCTCGGCGGCCGCGCATCCCCGCGGGCACACGGGATGCTGCGTGTTTAGCCCCGGCCGTACTCGGAGCGCGGAAAACGCTCCGCGGGGATGCGTTTCGATGGCCTCGTGCTCCATTTTAATACTAAAAAAAAATTAAAAAAAAATAAAAAAAAAAATTCACGGTGGGAGGCAGGGGCGGCTGACTGGCTGGCCCCGCATGCCGACAGCAGGCAGCCGCGGTAGGTGCGCGGGGGTCGAGGGCACGGCTCGGAGGGGAGCGCTGGCTGGGGGAGCCCCCTCCGGGGGGGAGGGGGCCGCCCGCCTGCCACTATTTTTGGAAGTCACTCGAAAGTTACCAGCAGCCGCTAGCGGGTGGGGGACGGCCCCGGCCTTGCCCGCCCCACGGGGACCCCGGTCCTAAGCCGGGGCCGCCGCCGCGCTCCCGCCTTCCCCCCGAGTCGGGCGGGCCGCGAGCCGCCCTCGCCCCGGCCGCGCTCCGCAGCGCCGCCCCCCGGGCGGCCGCGGGACGCGCCCCGAGAGGCCGCGCGTCGCCCCGCGGGCGGGAATTTCGAACGGCTCCGGGCGAGGGAGGGAGTGCGGGGCGCCCGTGCCCGCCGGCGGGCCGGGGAGCGGCCGCTGCCCCGAGAGCGGGAGGAGGCCGCCCGGCCGGGCTGCCTGTGCGCGGGAGAGGACACTCACTGCCCGGGCGGCACTCGGCGGAGCCCAGCGCCGCCTGCTCGCCAGAGAGCCCTGCGGGCGGAGGGGCGAGGGCAGGGCTGAGCAGAAGAGTGCTGTCGTGGCCGAGGTGCTATGGCAGGCTCGCTATCGCTGCGGTTTAAGTCGCCTCACCCCGCCTGCCTCTGCAGCAGCGCGTACTCGTGCGTGCCGGCGGGATGGTGACAGCGCGGGAGGGAGGGACGGCCGCCGTGGCGGGAACTTCAGAGGAAGTCTCGCCTGAGCCAGGCTTTCCTCTAGGCCTCCTCAGCCTGTCTCCTGCCTTCCTGCAACTGACCGACACAGCGGCTGGAGCTGTGCTCCATGCCCCGCCACGTTGCTGGCTGGATCTCTCCGGGCAGCCTGCCCATCCGAGGGGCAGCACCGGACCCCCTCCGTGGCAGCTGCTGTGGCAGGTGGCTGTGCCCCTGACAGGGGCTCTGTGCAACATGTTAGGCTTTTCCTTCATTTGTGCACAGCTGTATGTGATGTACTCCTCGCACTCAGGACTTAGGTTAAAGTTAACCCTGGACAGTCGTGATGAGAAGAATTATAGATGGTGCAATACAGAATTCTCAGCTCCTTTCCCCCGCCAACATGCAAGTTAAGACTACAGGACAAATTAGGGATGAGCGCTGCTATCTTTCACATTTCAAAATAAGATTAAATACAGCCATTGTATACTTGATAAAAAGTCAGTGCCTTAGCTTTCCAATGCTAATACATCTGTTTATGGTGCCGTTTTCAGCCTGTGCTCTGCAACACTAAACTTAAACTCATCCTAAAATTAAACTCATGAACTTCAGCCCTCTTTCTTAAAGTGTTTTTTTTGTATCAACATACTTAAATAATATTTAAAATTTATTTTTAAAAAGTCTAGGTTTAGTACTAAATACTATGAGTTGTTTAGAACAAGATATATATTGTTCTCCTAGAATAATGGCACAGGATGGTGTAGTAGTCTTAAGAAGTTTAGCCTAAAAGTCCTCACTTCTTGTAAGTAGTAATTTGTCCTCATATGAAGACAAGAAAGTTCCTTAATTATCCTGGATGAGTACCCTGCAATACTGACAACAGCTAATACTGCCTGCTTAAAAGGTAAATAAAACCTCTGATACAGTACCTAGAAAACTGCTGTGTTGTACAGAGGAGTAAAATCCCTTCCCAAGCCCTGTTTATTATGATAGTTAAACCTGCAAAACCTGCACTAATGGTAAACAAAATAAGCAAGAAGAATTTGCTAATGAGGAAAGTTGCAATCTTAAAGCAGTCAAATTCTGTTTCAAGTGCTAATTTTTTTTCTATGCTTAAATTCCATTCCTGCATCCAGAAACCATAAGGCAGACCTCTGGATTTGCTGAGTGTACTAATCAAGTTAATGTAATAGCTTACAGGTTTGTGCTTTTGCAAAGGCAATCAGGGCATTGTTCACAGGGGGAAAAGAAGAAACACACCATGTAAGTTTTCAAGGTACACAGCTTAATTAAGAATTGTTAGTTATAGATTTTTGTAATGGTGGTCTCTTTTTTCCCCTTTTGTTTCAATAACCCCAAAATCTGCCTTGCAAGATTAGTTTCAGATGTGTGAATAATACTGTTTTTTTAATCAAAAAGGGAAGGTGAAAAGCTGACCCAGGAAGAGCTAATCTGGGTTAATTTGCATTTTCAACTTTGAAACATCTGTGGGGAAGAGGCTGAGTTAGAAAACACTGATTTATAATAAATGTTGGTTTAGTGCATGCTTTTAAGAAGCAAAACGCTACACTGATTTTTTAATTTTTTTGGTCTATAATTCAATTTCAAGATGTAGATAAGATCCAGTCATCACTGTCTTTAAGAATACGGTCTAGTCGTGCTGTCACCATTTTATGTACTTCCCAGGTAACACAAGTGACATATGAAGGAAGGAGGGCATACAATTGGTGTGCCTGGAGCTTGCCCAGTGGGTTTCTTACTCAATTAACTACTTTCCATGATCTGTGTAATTTAAGCTGTGAGGTGTGTATGTGCAAGGTGGGAATTTTGGTTTTGGGAGGTTAGTCAGTATTCAAGGATGTGATGATTTACAGGCATCATCCCTCTGCTGCAGCCATTCTGACAGACTTTGAGAAGATGCTCACCACAGCTCCCAGTTAGTAAAAGGGTCCTGCTCTCTGTATGAACTTTGAAAATTAACCTCATTGTGAAAATAGAGGGGTTCCTGTGGTACATCTGACTAGAGAGAGAAAGTGGGATGATCTGTTTCATGAGGGTCAGGCATCAGTAAATTTTTCTGATGAAGACAGGTCCTTGTTATTTTAGGCTTGTTGCCAAGAAGTAATTTTAGGTTATGCAAAATTGTAGATGGGCAAGAGTGGAAGATCCCCTAACTGTGATGACAAATAATGTTTGGTTTTTTTTCTTCTTTTTTATGTAGATTTGGAATGGAAAATAATTTATGTGGGTTCAGCTGAAAGTGAAGAGTATGATCAGGTGTTAGACTCTGTTTTAGTTGGACCTGTTCCTGCAGGCAGACACATGTTTGTATTTCAGGTAAGTTTGATTTAACCCTTTCTAAAAGTTGTGCTAATTTGATTGGGGATAACTGTATCAAACTAAAAGGCACTTGAAAAATAATGGTGAAAAAAAGTTGCAGTGAGTCCCTCAGCTATGATATACCTTCCTTTAAAGTCTGTTATTGAGCTTGTACTTCTTGCCTCTGATATTGTTTGGTAATATTTTTTATTTGTGGTACCAATAATAACTGATAAAAGAACAGTTCCCATAGCTACTGATAATTTAGTTCTGGTTCATAATCAGCAGTGCCAGGTGCCTGGTTTACACCAGCACCATCAGGCTCACCTCTTCTGCTGCTGGTAGCAGTTTCAGACAATCAGGAGCACTAGGTTAATGTACACAACACCTTCAGAGGATCAGACCAACAAACTAATTGAAAAACTCAGCTGGAATAATCAAGACGTTTGTTTCTGTTTGGCAGAACACATGGTCAACTGTGATGTTTGGCTAAGCATGCTAAATCATAACAAAATACAGTGATTTCTAAAATAAAGATAGAAATTCACTGGTAAATGGGAGGTACACAAGTGTGTAGGTCAAGACTGCAAAAAAAAGTCTAGAACATGTGACAGTCTATAAAATACTGCTGTTAATGCCAAAAGTTAATAAGGAATAACGAAAGAAAATAGGGAAAGAGCAACACTAAGATGACTTACTGGCCTAGACTTGTTTCTGTTTTAACTCAGTGAGAAGCAGGGGGGAAAACCTCAAGTGGACTTGCCTGAATTTTTACAGAAGCTTTCTTCTGTTTGGGATAACTTCTTTTGTGGTGGTGGGGTGTTTCTGTTAGTCTGTTTATTCAAAACTATAATTTTTATTAAAACTCATTTTCTCTATGAAGTACTATATTTTTTGTAAACTGACAGCAAAACCCATTGGATAAAAAATCAGATAGAAACTGAGTATGTCTTATTGTATAAGAACTCTATTTTCCCAAATAGTCTAAATTCACTTAACTAATGGCAAACGCATGCTGAAGTATGAGCATTAAAGAACACTGAAGTGCTGACTCCCTTATTTCTCATGGTTGCTGTAACTGGTTTAAAATAATAGCAACACTTGTGAGGCAATCCTGATTAATCCTGTAAGTTGCAGGAAGGGTAGTTTATTTGGCACTTTGAGGGTATTTGTTTGTTTGTTGATTCTGGGCCTTTTTGTTTTGGCTTTTTCCTTAAAGAACAGGCTTAAGGAATAGGATTAGACTGGGTGTTGCAGCATTTATTAACCACCCAAATCAGTGTTGAAACATTTCTGTTTTGTTTTGGAGCCAGGCCTAATTTTTCCACACTGCAAATAAAGCAGATGTGTAACAAATGCATCATTTATTAACAGTTTTTCCATTATCAAACCATTATAGCTTATGGCATTAATTGGCCGGAAATAGGTGATCCTCTATTGCTCTCAGAGGGGCTACCTTGTGTTTGTATGGTGGAAAATCAGCTGGCATTTACATTTCTAATTTGAAGATGCACTGTTCTCAATCAAAGGTCCAAAGATTCCTTGTTGATGGTGATGGGAAAGGCACGTTTTGGCTGTATGATTAGACAGGTCTCAAATTAAATTTACTGGTTTTGCAGTTTCTGTAGAATGGACTCAGTAATTGCACTGTGGTTATAAATGACACTACAGCTGAATTAGGAGGAGATGTGTAGAGATTTTGCTTAGATTGGAGTAGGTCCTGTAAGAGATTCCATCTGTTAAAATATACTCTTTATTTCTTTTGGAAGTGCGGTTGGGTCTGAGTATATTACGCTTCAAAGGCTCTGGATTTCAGGTGAGGGCAGGACTCAGCACATGTGAACACAGGAAACCACCAAAACCCAAAGTGCTGCAAGAAGCCTTTGCTGATGACTGAAGCAATTTTATTCACCGAGCTGAAGCAGCCTGGGATATGGAGAAAACAAGGGAAGGCAAGAACAGGGCAAAGCACAGAACTGCAGGAGGCATGTGACACAAAGAAAAGAGATTGTGTTCACGGGGAATAGCATAAGGAAAGGACCTTTGCAGAGGAGTATAAAATTTTCAGATAATCTGTTGTAGATTTTTCTAGATAGGAAAATGGCTGAAATAGCAACTAAAATGGAGTACCACATAGATACATTACCAAGGATGACAAAAATACCTTAGATGAAAAAATGATGTGAAACGGGTTGGGAATTGAGCTTTACAGAAAGATGGACAATTAATGTGCTTTTCAGACTTAGAAAAGCAGCTTTTTGTTTAAACCCCCAAAACATTACCTTTAAAAGGGTTTCAATAGTAAAGGCCCACAGTTTGGGCCTGTTTGTTTCTAAATCCCAAGATACACACAGTGAAAACCTGATTTCTTCTCGATTCTCTTAGGAATTTGTAATAAAATCACAGAAACTTTTTTGAGCATATAAGCACATAAATAATTTACTATCCTTAAGTGCACATATACTTTGCTACCTACTCTGCAGCAATAGCTATGAGAATAAATATCATGTGGAAAAGCAAGATAATTCAAGGCAACATGTGGGCTGATTTCATCAAATTCTTGAGTAATTTATAGCATAATTATGGCATATTAAGACAGTGATTTTTATGCAAAAATAATCTACTGCCTCTGCCCACCAAAATATCTGTTTGCAGGTAATCTGCTTATTTATCATTTGGTCATACCAAGCTCTTTTTTTCTGCCATCTGTGTATGATGTTTGGTTCCTGAGTAATTAAGGAGTTTGACAAAACCAGGAAGTTAAAAATCTGAAAAAACTGTTTTAAACAGTCTTCAGTGTCTTTTTCATGCAACAAAACGATGCTTGAGAGAGAAGTAGAATTAGAACAGAGTATTTCCTTGGGTTCAGAACTGTGTCATAGGATATTACAGGACAGAAAATTACAGTGGCAACCTGGAAGACTAAGATCCTACATCAGGATGGGAGTTGAGTTTAATGGGGAGTTAAACAGAATATGGTTCTTCTGTTGCCCATTACTGTGGAATTTAAAGTGATCACATAGTTCTGGGCACTGTTAGAACAGGACTACTGAGTTAAAGTAATGATGTAAACTGTATTGGCAGTTCTTGTGATTTCCTCCAGCTTCTGCATTTTTTCTGGTTTTTGGCCATCTTTTCCATTCCCCTATGCTAGTTGTAAAGCCGTTCAGTCATTTCCTATTTCCTTCAGGGCTGGAGGAAGAGGTGTTCTACCTGATTCCCTGGTTTCTTCTCCTCCCTTGGGTGTATTTCTACCCGAGAAGTCTGACTCACCTAATTCTTGTGCAAAGTGCCTACAGCTTCTCACAAAAAGCTAGACTGGTTTGAAGGCTTAAAATTGAAGTGGCAAAGATTAGATGCCAATGCTGCATGAGCAGCAGCTCCCAAATCTCACCGTGCTGAAGCATATAAATACTACAGAAAAGTAGGAATGAGAGGGACAACAGGCATTAATTCCATTCATCCTCTGTCATTAGGCAAGGTTTGTTACACCCAAACCATCTGAACACACATTACTAATACCAGCTTGTTCTCACAACATGGGTGTTCACTGTTGACTTCAGATCTTCATGTGGAATTGTAAATATGAAGCTGTTTTACTATGCCTGTATTGCTGTTACTTTAAATCCTGCAGCAGAATCAGGCATCACATTTTATCAATAGATGTGGTAGTTAAGAGGCGTTTTAAGGGACTGATGTGAGCCACATTTTATGAGGCAAATTTTATTGATAAGTAACTGCAGAGCCATGGTAAGTAAGGACACTGAGGAAGATTGTATCAGTTGCATATTAATTAGGTTTGCCTACTGGTAGAAGATGTTCAGGTGTCTTGGATGATGCAGGTATCTGCATAAATTTTAATGAATATGGGTATTAGGAATGAAGCCAAAGAAAGTTGTTAATTCCTTTCCTAGAAATCTGTGGAACAACTCAAACCTTACCATAGCCCATCCCTTTTCTTGCTGAAGTATAATTTGCAGTCTGTAGTTTCAAGGATATAGTCTTCTTAAGAGCACACATACAGACCAATTCAACCTTAAAGGGTGTATGAGAAAATAATCTTGCTCTACTCAATTATCAAGATGGGCTGGAGAACTGTGGCACTGTAGAACTGAAGTGATGTTGGTACCCCTGTGTGAACAGTGGTTCAGCTGATCATATATTTAAAAGGCGTTTTGGATCAAACCTGGCCATTTGCCCATGAGAAATGTCAGCAAACAATTTTACTGTATTCCAATTCTGTCGTTGGAGGATGGTGTTCTAAATCTAGAGTTGATGTTGTGAAAGCAGTATATTTTCTGGTTAACTTGAACAATTTTAAGTATAGTCACTACTTAGCTGCTGAAACACGCTACTTGAGAGTCCCCTGCTAGGTAGGCATGTGCTATCAATTTTAATTTATCTTTCCCTTTCACATTCAGGCTGATGCACCTAACCCAGGGCTTATTCCAGATGCAGATGCAGTAGGTGTAACAGTTGTGCTAATTACATGCACTTACCGAGGTCAAGAATTTATTAGAGTCGGCTACTATGTAAACAATGAATACACTGAAACAGAACTGAGAGAGAATCCACCAGTAAAGCCAGATTTTTCTAAGGTAAGGCATGTTTTGTTTTAGTCATGTGTCAGAGGTATGCTTATAGAAAAAGGTGTTTAAGAAACAAACCTAAGCCCCAAGTGGTTTCATTAAGTGCATGGAATGAGGCATCAAATAATGGAAAATACTTGGGGGGACAGACTGCAAGTGCAGTCTTGTAGTTGTCACAAATTTAGTGAATACTGAGAGGCCATCAAAAATTTTCACCATCCTGAAGACTTGGCTGTACTTTCACACTGACTGTGAAATAAACCATTGGATTTATTCCCACCTGCACTACTGTTTATAAAATGGCTGTGTTCTTCAGAAAAACATGTTTTTCTAAGCCCATCAACCATCATAATGTTTTTTCTAAGTCCAGCAACCTGGAACTAAGTTGTAGATATTTATTTACTACAGTTGTTACTCAGCTGTTCTAGGGTCAGAGCTACAGTTTCTGCAAAACTTTAATAAACAAACTGAGGAAGAAATTAAGTGTAAAATGAGAGAACATGGGTAGCCTGGTTGGATCATTATCTGATAAATATCTAATTTGACAAAGGAAATCTACAGATAAAGTTATAAAAACATCTATCCTTCATGGTAGTAATTAAACCAGGATTAGAATTAAAAGATTAAATTAAATAGTATGTTTTTCTATGCTTAACTTTATTTTCAGTGATCAGGTACTAAAAAAAATTACTGAAAATTGTAGTAAAGTTTGAGGATTCCTAAACTATGCATATGTTCCTTTCTTCTTTATTTCTTTCACTTAAAACATAACTTGTTATGTTGGTTGCCAACGCCAAAATGGTGACTCCCTTTAAACACTTGAATTTAGAATGCCTAGAAGTACTTATCTTCATTCTCTGTTTATATAAAAAGCTAGCTTTGCTGCTATGGAAGAGAACAGCACAAGCTATCATATGTTTGTATAGAGTCCTTAATGTGACTTGGGGAAAAAATGGAAGTGCACAAGTAGGAGGTTATTAAAGTGATTGATTAATTATTGGGCAATAAGCTCTACCAGCTTCTAAAAAGTAAGTAGTCTTTTTAGTTAATGTAAAGGGTCAGGAAATACTTAATGAGAGTATACTTTCTTGGAGAATAAAATGGACAAAGCAAACCTTTCTTGTGATCAGTCTGAAATACCATAGTGAGTGTCCATTGGCTCTAAGTGGCCGTCCTCCAGGTAAGAATATATACTCTTTCACCCCTTTTCAAAATAAGCTTCTTTTTTTTGGTTTTTTTTTTTTTTGGTTTTTTTTTTTTTTTGCTGGATACATAAACAAATGCCACATGTTTTCAAAAGAAAATGAAGGCCAGCCATGAGAATAGGATAGATAACTAATCATGTGCACTGCCACAGTGTTAGTATTTTCCAAATATAAATGTTTTTATTTTAAAACTTTAGTTGATAAATCCTTAGTGAAATCAGTCTGAAGTTTGGTAGTTTAAGGATAAGGTTGTACTTTTAAATGAAGATGAGAAGTTGATGGAATTGATAGGTATTGCAAATACCATAAAGTTGATGCAAAATTTGATGAAGTACTGTGGTTTGCAAAATCCTTCTGGGGGTAGAAGTTATTTGCTTTACTAAAAGCTGGATAAAATAATAAACACTTGCACTTTACTTGTGGATCTCTTTCACAGCCTTGACCTTGCAGAACAGTTAAAACACGCTTGAGAAAGTGGTTATTTTGCTGAGGAGAATATTAGGGAAAATAATAAGTGGTGTACTGTAAGCACATTTCTGATCCATAGGTAGTAGCTATAGATTCACATTGATGTGAATTCCCTTTTTAAACAAACTGTTAAGCAAACAAGGCTATAGGGGCTAAAAGGAAAAAGATCTATATGCATATGAACTCCAGTTTTAGATATGCACATTACAATCCATATATTTTCTTCTTTCCCAGCTTCAAAGGAATATTTTGGCATCTAATCCCAGAGTCACAAGATTCCACATTAATTGGGAGGACAACACTGAAAAACTGGAAGATGCAGAGAGCAGTAATCCAAATCTACAGTCCTTGCTTTCCACAGATGCATTACCTTCAGCATCAAAGGGGTGGTCAACATCAGAAAATTCACTAAATGTTATGTTAGAATCTCATATGGACTGCATGTGACTAACCACCATCCTTTTGGTACTGTATATGTGTTAAACTGTAAAAACAACCAGAACTATTTCCTTCAAATTCCGTAAGTACATAGTTGAAGCAATGTGAAGAACTTGTTTTAAAACATCCTGTAGAAAGTTTATATAAAAAAACAGAAAAAACCCAACAAACAAACAGTATTTGAGCAGATTGTGAAATATAAATACAACTATTTTTAAGTAATTGCCTTTTTTTTCTAATGTGTTATTCTATGTGGTCTAAACCAAACCTGATTAAAGTATATGTATTCTCTCCCCTCCACCCTTACTTTGTAAGCACTATTAAAAGCTAAAAAAATGTTTAAAAGTTAAAACATTCAGGCAAAATGAAGGAATAGTGCCATGTCCTTGTCTCTGCTATCCAGATTGCCAAATATAAAGTGCCCTTTAATAGCATCTGAAGAACAAAATTGTCATTAGATGAAGTGCAAAGAAAGAAAGTGTCTCGTAATAACAAAGTCCAAAAATGTCCTTTTGCTCTGAAAGCAGACAGCACAGTATAATTTTAGGTGCAAGCTACTTTTCCTTTCAAGGCACATACTTGTTACTTAATGCCAGCAATTTGAGATTTACCATCTGCTATCTTGGATTTTAGGATTTTTTTTTTTTTTTAATCTCTTGCTGCTGCTGTTTAGTCAAACTGTGGTTTTGTTCAGGACACTGTTTCATGTGAATTGGGGTGGGTACCTCAGGACAGAGTCCTTTTTCAGGAACCCTAATAGCATACACAGGTGGTTGGAAGGATGCAAGCAATTACTGGAAGATTCTATGCCTCAAAAGCAATACTGTGAATATCCCAAATAGGCTCTTCTGTAAGATTATTATGGATCACCACTGGTTAGTATGTTTGTTTTCAGGCATGCTTTATTGTAGTCTTTTTCAGTAGTCGTAAAGAGTTTGGGTGTTTTCTTTAATTTTTTTGAAACACCTGGAATTTTAAACTTCTCTGTTTTCTCTCTAGCCTTTAAGGCAATCCCATTTACTGGTATGAACCCTGTTGTGGCAGGCATGAGACACTCAAGAATACATTACTTTGCCTTGAAGCTTTTGCAGTGAGACATCCCTATTACCTGAGGCATCCTTGAAGATAAAAGGAACTAAGCAGTAACCTGTCAAGACTTAAACCATTATTATGACACTTAAGAATTTAGTTACTCCTTCCAATCCTCATTAGCCTTATTTATATTTACTGTGCCTGTATGTGCATTTAAATTGTAATCTGTCGTGCCAGGTTAGAGGAATATAATTCTATTTACTAGTCACTGCCCAAATGATGAACCTTTGTAGGTTCTGGGCCCTTCAAAAAAAGACAGATTTCATGATGATTGACAGTGTAACTCTGAATTAAATACAGAATGCTTGCTGTTCTCTTTCTGCATTCTCTAATGGGATGAAGATGTCCCAGACAGTGCTTCTGTCTTCCCACATCATTAGTGAAATTGTCTGCATTTCAAATGTGTGGTTTTGAAACTGGAAAGGAATGACCTGATCTGAATGTTTTTCATGTATGGAAACTCAGCAGTACACATCTAGGGTGGATGAATGAATTAATGAAATCCATTAATCTTTGGAGGCCTAGTTCTAATACGTGCTCTTAACAATATATAATTGTTTAAAGTGATAACCAAAAATCTAAAAATATTAACACTCATTGGTAGGACTTAACACAACTGGTTCTGTGAACTAGCATTTACTTCACTTGAGGGCTGAAATTCCATGAACCTTATCTTTGATTTTCAATTGTATTGCAACTTTTAGGCCTGCAGTGACATTTTGAGATTTTTCATGCACTTTATGTTCTATTTATAAGTCTATTTAGGATAGCTCATAAATGTAAGCATGTAAATAACTTAGTTATCTGCTGAAGGATTGACAGGCTTGTGAAGTCTGCCTCAAATTAAGGCTACTGTAGTAGTATCTCAAACTTTTGCCTTTATTGAATATTCCAATGAAAACGTGATCCAAGTACAAGCTGTAACCAGAACCCATCCCACTGGTAGCATGAAGGCTTTTTAGAAGCATATGCCACAAAGCGATGGAAGCAAACCATTACTGCTGCTACTGCAAAACCAACTACAAAATTTAGGCAGCAACATGATGCCACCCAGCAAACCAATTAATCTAGAGAAATGGAAAAGTGAAGCTCTGTTGTCAGTCTAAAAAGTTTAAGAAGTCATCTGTGCATGAGAACTTGGGTGCAATAAACTTCAGGCTTGACTGTAGTAGGATGCTACCTTACCTGATACACTCATGTAGCTTTGATAGCACTGACCCACCAACAGCAGGAAAAATAATGCTGTGCTTGGTGAAAATTGGTGACAAACAACCCTACCTCATGAACTTTGCAAGATAAATGGCATTTCTGTGGTTTCTGAGAGGCTGGGTCCCTCAGGTCTTTGCAACTTTAGCAGATGTTAGCAATCCATACACCCTGCCTTCTGAGCATTGCATTTCGTGACAAAATCATGTTCCAGAGACAAAGAATTTGAGGAACCAACTTTCAGTCTCACAGAGACTTCAGGCAATATCACAGCACAAACTTACTGGTATTAAAAGATAGAATGCATGTAGGGCATCTGTAAAGACTTGTCCCTGATCTCTGAACGTTTTAAAACAGCAGGTCTGTGCACAGCCAACCAGTGCTGACATCACAGCATTACAATTTCAAGGCTGAAGATGTTTTCAGTTTGCCACAAACTTTTACTTGAAGAGGCCACCAAGATGCAAAGCGATGCTACAGATTCTGCTGACAGGACTGGTGATGTATCTCACTGTGTTTTCATCTGAGACAGGCAGACCATTAAAAGACTGTCATTCGTTATTAATGTACAAAGAATTAAGTGGATCAGACAAGGTAACGTGGATGAAAAATGTGTGTGGTTTTCATGTCTAGCTTGGAAAAAAGTTCTCCCTCAGCTTATAGTCACTGATTTATTCAGGCATCACCTTCAATCTGAATTGCTATGACACTTCAATTTGAGGGAGGCAAAATGGTTCTTCCAGCTCCATCAAAATAGAGACTAGTGAAATTTCATCTTTCCAGTAGCTTTACAAAGCTCCACTGAAAAAGCCAACCCTACCTACCAATCTTCAACAATGATGCAATTTCGAGCTTTACTACAATAACCACAGTTTATGGCTTACCAGACATACTGTACTGGTGAGATGGGAGTGACAAAGTCACGAAGAACTCTGGTGATCTGACAGTCCATTATTTTTTTTGCAGTGCCTCAGCTGCTGGTTTTCTGGAAGTCAGCTCACACTGAAAGGTAGCCACTTGTAGCTAGATTGATTGTCTACTGACATCTGAAAATGTTGGCAGGAAGGAAAAAACACTGAATGTGCTATGCACATATACTCCTGGCAAATCCTCATTTATCAGGGACAGAAGAGGGAAAAGTTAAATCTTCTGGCCTCTGTCTGGACAGCTGCAAATCCTTCATGTACCTAACTACCCTATTCCTTATGCATCTGCATGAGTACAGATGATCTAATCTACTTTGAGAGCCACAGAAGTTTGGTCAGGAGATGATGGGTTAATTGTTGCTGTGGTTGCTGGCTGGGGGGCTCTGCTAAGTGCCAGCCAGGAAGATGCAGCCAAACTGACAACTACGTGTAAGGGCTGGCAGTGTGTGTGGAACTCCTCTTCCTAGGCACTCCCATTTCTGTTTCCAGTTATGGTTCTGCTTCTTAAAAGTTGGTTTTGTACTGTGTGATATGACAGCACTGCTGGAGAAGATAGATGGGGAGCTTTTTCCTTAATTTTTGGTCTGGGCAAAAATGATACAAGGAAGAGCCAGCTGGAAGCACTAGGAAGCCTTTCTTAAAGGCAAACCTGAGGCTTCTACATGGAACTTAGGGGGTCATTGCAGGGGGATGGAGGGAGGATACATTTAAACATTTCCAGCTTAAGGTAATGCAGTTTTGGAGGCATGACTGGGTACTCACTGGCCTAAGGGGTATGATTGCAGACAAGAAAAAGTCAGAGGTGTGTGTGCTACACCAGATGCAAGAGACAACAGCTGCATGTTACCTGCAGTGTTAAGAACTGGCTGAACTGAACTGGCAGAAACTTTTACAGAGTTCTGTGGTCTCCCTCCAAAACTCCCTTGGCCCCATGGGATAAGGAGTCCAACCTTTCAAAACAAAGGTATCTCTCCAGCTTGTCCTT
Source organism: Zonotrichia albicollis (assembly GCF_047830755.1). NCBI lineage: Eukaryota > Metazoa > Chordata > Aves > Passeriformes > Passerellidae > Zonotrichia > Zonotrichia albicollis. The sequence continues at coordinate 75,945,481 of NC_133821.1, read as the reverse complement.
TCTCACTAGGAGGGTCGGGCAGAAACAAACTGGAAAGAAGGACGAGCTTCACAGTATCGTAAAGGAAATGCTGAAGATATCTGTAATTCATCCAAAAATCAACTGCTTGAAATGCCTGCCATTTCAACAGCAGAATGAAAAAGTCTGATGAAGGCTGGCCTGGAAGTGTTACAAGTGTGTAAGACCTGAAACCTTCAACCAACATGACAAGATATTGTTCCTGCAGTATTTCCCATCCAAATGAACTATGGGCCTTCAGATATAGAGCTGTTTGAAAAAACCAAAATTTTTGAAGATTGGTATCTCTTGGGCTAAATAATCTCTGTCATGCAAGTAGACAAGGTAAGCTCTCCCATGACAAAGCCATTTTGGAACAGCATTACTGAGAAGAAATTAAGGGAAATAAAGAAGTGGGACATTGTTACAGAAGGAGCATGTATGACAATATTTGATCACAGCTTCAAATTTCTTTTCCTCAACAAGTTTAGTAGACTTCCTATACAGCTAAGGGCTTTCCAACTTGAGGCCCAGATGTTGAAGGAACAGTCAGTGAAGCCATCCTTAAGAAAATATTTTCAGGTTACATACTGATCAAGTTCATATACAATTATAAGTATTCAGGAAAACAATCCCATGGTAGAAGTGATGATCAGAGAAAAGTGACGACCTAAAGGCTGCATCTGTATTAATAACTTTATCAGGGACAGGGTATGAATCCAGGGTGGAAAACGGTTTCCTGGCACTACTTTGGCTTATGTCAACTAGGGAAGGCACAAGAACAGTTGGAGATCTACACAGAGGGAAAAGTATCTCCAGTTTCAGAGTCTTGCATACCTCAGGATACTGACACCACGTACTCTATTTATAACCACAGCTGGATGGCTCATGTCAGTGGCTTTGGATTGGTGTCTAATGGATCAGAAGAGAGAAAGCTGTTAGCACCTGAAGCCTGCCCAGCAGGGGAAAGCTTACCATGGAAACAGAAAAGGGGTGGTTTCCCTCAAGTCAGTTCCCTTCAATGAAAAGGAAGGAAATCAGTAGCAAACTGCTGTTGGCATGATATGGACAGTGTTAGACATGACAAAATACCAGCAAAAGGAAGTATTTGCAAGGCTCTGCAGAGGCTCTAGAGGAGAGGCCATAAGCATGCATGTCACACAGCTCAGAAAGGCATGTTATACAGAACTGGAGAGCTGGAGAAACAGCTGATAGTCTCCCAGATTTTTAGGCAAGCTGTTCTAAATACAGTTCACAAAATTATTTAAGCAATCAATCTGGGGAGGGATGCAACACCAAACAAAATTTTCAGAAGTGTGAACAGTCAAATATGCACTAGCAAGCAGCAGAATGACTCTGAGTCCTGGATGTCCATGAGCTCCAGAGCTGCCAGCTGCTGCATGTGTTGGTTCCTGTTGCACACTGTTCAATCACTGCAAATCTAAGCTCCAGAGGTAAATGAAATGTTTTCTTACTAGTGATTATCTCATCCAAATAAACATAAGCGGCACTGTGCCTCTGAGGCCTGCAAAACAGTTTATTTAACTCAGTAGTAAGGTGAGAACTCCCAGAGAGATCTTGCTAAGCCTCTCTAAGTCTCTATCTTTATGGAAAACTGTGTATCAATTTCTAAAAATAAAAGGTAGCTGAGTGACTCCCTGTGATTCTCAGATGAGACACAAGTCAGGGAGAATGAACCGGGCCTGTAAAAAAACCCAGTGTAGACAGAACAAAACAGTGGGACAGATGGTTCCCCCATCTTTCATTTACAGATCACAAAGTCCTACAGTGGTCAAATAAATTTTTACCATGGAGTTGTTGTGTGTGGGCTGGTCTGCCTGCCAACTGTCATTAAAGAGATGTGGGAGGAACAGACCCCGGTTCCTCATATAAGTCCTAAACTTGTCGAGAATTTGCAACAGAAAATTTCTGCTAAGTGTTTGAAAGAAAGGCAACTTAATAAATAAGTAAGCTCAGAAACTTACTCACTGAGTGGAGGCAAAGTTCTGTTTTTTTCAAAACAGAGAACAAATTATCTGTCACTTCTAAGGGCTGTTTGCAGCAAGCGGGCAACCTGAGCCTGTGGGTAAGACAGAAAGATGAAGGTCTTCCAAACCTTCAGCAAGAAAGCAGGGTTTTCTCCTGGGTTGTACTTTCTGAATCAGGTAAAACAGCAGAAACTTTGTTTAGAAAGTGGAGGGGAAGGCAGGAACCTGATTGAAAAAGCAGAGGCCCAAGAGCAAATTAAGCTGCAGGAGTTAGGTCACTGTATTCTGAAATTCTACAAGGCAATTCCAGTCACGTCAGTATGGGTTAATGGACTGCAGCAGGCACATGACACTGCAGGGGCACAAAGTGTCACAGTGGATCTCAGAGCACGTGATGCTCAAGGTATACCAGGGAAGAAAGAGAATTTTGGCACAAGGAGAATGTTAATGACCTAATATGCTGTCCTGGTACAAATAAATACTTGTACAGAAAACCAAGTAAAACTGGTATGACACAGTTTGGGACACAGAATTCTAATTCAATGCTTAAATAGCTTGATAGCTTGTGTCCAGTAAACCAGTACCAGATGGGCACAAGGTGTCAGTGTACACAGAATCTTACTAAAGGCTGGTGAGGTACCAGCAGTTTTCTCTAATAGGGATCCAGCTTTTAGGAGTTATTTAGGGTTTACCCACTCTCAGGTGTGTCTTTTGGCCATGTGGACTGCAATCCCAGAACCAGCAATTAAATGCAATTCAGACTGCTTTTTATATACAGCAAAGAAGTAGCTGAAAGTGAAACTTAGATATTTAATATTCATACACTGGAGGGAAGAATGTGCATTAGGGCTGTCCTCTCATGGGAAAGCAGAAACTGGTAATTCAAAGTGTTCAATTATGACAAGAAAGTAAAGCAGTTTAATAGTTCTCCAAACTAATCTGAAGCTTCTGCACAGAGAGCAAGTTTACAAAAGTCAATGTTAGGTGCAGCTAGCTACAAGCAGATTCATAAGACAGTCTTTGCACAGGAAAGGCAAAGAAAATAGTAATTCAAACAACATCCAAACTCCCGGTCTAGAAATTAATACCTTAGTCCAGCAGTTCTAGCCATGGAAAGGTTCCCTGAAATTAAACTAGGTTAATAAGATTCCTTGCTAGGCACTCAAGTTTCACTCATGATAATGGTCCTGAAGAATTCTAAAGTACAAATCTGGTGCTGCTGTCAGATTTGGAAAAAGGGACAGAGAAAAGTTTCTTAAAACTAAGGAATATTTAAGTGAAATAGTGATGATTTAAAGGCCCAAGACAATCCTCTAATGAGATGAAACTTTATCTCCACACATCATAAGTGCACATATACCACAGTAAGCATATAAACTGCAATATTTGTCTTCAGGGACATGTCTTTGAACCTAGCCATCATGGCTGAGCTGAAATCACATCATATTCAGATCAGGAAGGTGAAGCATGGGAGGGAGACATGGTGAAGAAGGCAACAGCAACATCAGAGACTGAGAGCAATGGACACAGGAAATCACTTCTTACAAAAATGGGCAAAGTCACACTGAAATACATGGCAAAATTGCACTCCAGGTCACTGCGAGTCCCCTAGCAAATCTGAAATTACACTGACTGTTCTAAATTCTTAACACAGAACAAAAAGTGGAGAAAAGATTTTGCTAAGCCAAAATTTTCTCTCTGGCTTCACTCCAGACCTATTTGTTAACAGTTTGAATGGAAAGTCAGAGGCGTATGTGTTTCATAACAAGTTCCCTGCACACAGGAGTGTACATGTTCAACATCATGTTCCACCTCCACAGCTATGGAAGAGTCAGTATATACATAGCTAGGGAAGATTTATCTTCTGGTTCTCCCATGTACAAATAATGCTATTTCCCAGAGATACAATGATAAGCAGCACTCTCTAAGGAATATTCAAGTTACACATGCTAGCTGAGACACTGGGGTTTGACCCTAATTATTTTGTGATTTTGAACATACAAGTAGTATATTCATTTGTTCAAATAAAGTCATTGGCAGAGGTAATCTGACCCTGTACATTGTCCCAGAAGAGTTTGCAAAGATGGCTAGCATTGAGAGCCAGCTGGGACATGCCTAAATTTAACAAAAGGAAGAAAGAGAAAAAAAAGAAGGAAAAAACCCACGTGCTGTCTGAAACCATTTAAAAACCATCTTCATGAGTAAGAAATAATTCCTCAACACAGGGGTAAATTTCCAGAAAGCAAACAGAAATCAAACTGGCACCAGACAGAGCACATAAAAGAACAGAAGAGAGGAGATTATCTGTTCAGGAGAAACCAAATGATGCTAGCTCATCACACAGCGTGAGCTCTGGAAAGATGTCATATTTGTCATAGCTGGGAAATGCTAAAAATACAGGGCCAGATCACTCTCTGCTAGCAAAGCATTGAGAGGTGTCTCTGGATGAGGCTTGTCAGGCTCCCTGCTAGAAACTCATCAGTCCTTCACGGATACAGAGAAAGAGGCAGGACTGCAGAGAGTCAGATCAGGCCTCACATGCCCCCACAGCAGTTCTCTGCCTCAAATGTGCTCACAACCACCTGAGCACATAGGTTCACATACCTGAAGGCTTCCATACAAACATACTTGAGTGAGAGATAACCTGTCACAGCTGAAGAAGCACATACCTGCACTTGTGGACCCAATTCCTGCTGTAAGCACAGAGCGTGGCATAATCTTTACTGCGTACTTGAGGAACTGAGATTTCCCTGTACCTGGGTCTCCAACCAACAGAAGGTGTGATTCACCTTGGGGGAAAACAGTGATGTAGGAGTAGACAGTTCATATGCAGACAAACATTGACACAAAATGCTCAGATTAAATAATACTTGTCACATTCACCTAAAATTTAGCATTATATATACATTAAAATATGTAATTCTGCACTATTTATTTGGTGTGATAAATACATTTTTTAATAAAGTCATCTAGACACAAATATTTACAATTGAGTATTTGTGAAGTGTTTGCAGGTATTTGACACTTCCTGTAATGAGTTCTTACATTTTAGAATGCTCATTTCTCAGACTCAGCTCATTCTTGAATATAAAACAGAAGGATACCAGGTTTTAGTTACCATTCCACTATTCAGTTATTTAAATTATTGCAAAATGGACTAATAAAATCAGCAGTCTGTTTTGCTTAAGTAATTCTTTGCCAACAGTTACACAACTTTATCTTTTCACAACAATGAAATTACAGGAGTATATAATTCATCTGCTACAATCTCAGTAGTGCTCTAAATTTTTTTCACTGTTTTCTAGAAAATTCATCTTCAATTCAAATATAAAGTCTATAATTTTTTTAGCTGTTAGAGCATTAAGAAAATCCTGTATTTGTACATACTTTTAAAAATTATTATGACCTACATAGATTATGACCTGTGCACCACCTGGCACATGGCATATTTGCCATCTAACAACAACAGAAGGCAAATCAGCAGGCAGGTAACTTGGAGTTACAAGACTAAGTGAGATGTGGTGACAATCACAGATGGAAAAGTCTGGCATTAGGAAATGAAATGAATACTTTAATTTTTCCTTTTAACGTACTATAGTGATTCACATTAAGGAAACATTAAGATTCCATCCTTTGATGCCAAATACTGCTGGGAATATTCTACTAGAAATAAATTCAAAATGTCACTTATACAGTAAAAAGTGAGATGTTTCAGATAAAACAGCTGCCTTTAATATTCTACCTAATGGAAATCTAAAAGTCTGCTTCTATTGGGTTTTATTTGGGAAAAAATTAAAGCAAAAAGAGGAAGTCTAGACACCCACTTTAACTTGTCTCAGATTTTCAAAGAATAGTCGAAATTGATTAAAATTTGTTCTCGCTCAAGAAAATGGGATGATTGCACTTCCAAGTTCTTACTGGTTTGATTTTGGAATGGTAGGGGGGATGTGGGTGAGGACAGGGATGGGAATGACTGTTACAAAGGATGTGATACTTTTAGAAACAATACAAACCTCTGGTTCGAGTTCCAGCAGCATCAGTCCTCTGCACACCACCAGCAAGCACCATGGCTACAGCCAGCTTCACCAGGTACAATCCAAAAACTTGAGGACATAAGCTAGCCAAAATTTCATTCCTCCCTAAAACAGGAGCAAAAATGGCACTCAGCAGAGTTAAAACTTGGTTTCCCAGGGACTCCCATGTAGACTGACAAATAACTTGGGCAAGAAGAGTAGGGTAGGAAGGAGCATTTAAATTTATTTTCTTTAAATGGCACCTAGAGCGTTGTTTGATCCAAACTTCCTTCATGATACAGAAGGTAAATAAGTCACAGTCAGAAGCAGCAAAGCCAATCCTATTGCAATTTAAGGAATGAAATGCCACCATGCAAATTCTTTTGTTCCATATTTACAAGTGTAAAAGCTATGAAACCTAAAAGTTTACAGATTTCAAAATGTCCCCTTGAAAACTGGTGTGTTGTACATTTAAGAAAACTTCTAACACTTATTTTGCCTTAAACCTGTGCCCATATAGTGTCTTTATTTTCTCATTGTTACCTTCCTTCTCCTTTGATCCTCCTGTGTCACAGATCCCTCTGTGTCTCTTCCTCCCTAGTATAGTCTGTTTCCAGCAGCAGAATATTTCAATCTGCTCTGAAAATGCTGATGGTGTGGAAGATATGTAACAGGATTAATTCTGTTCTTTGAGATTCTGACACTTCCAGCACATAAGGGGTCTCAGGTTATATGCCATGTGTTACTTCCATTGCTAGGGAATAAAAGAGAGTGACCCATTTTGAGAGCTTAACTTCATGTTTTAAATTTAGATGCAAGTACATGGTACTGGCAAAATATAGGGACCTAATGGATGACTTAAGATACATGTGTTTTATTTGGAGGCCTTCTGAAGGAATTAACACATCTTTGTTCATCCAAAAGTGAAATTTTAACAATGTTGTTCGGCCACACACTGCTCAAGATTTAACTTCATGGTTAGGAGTTAGCATCATTGAGTAACTGACTGAAAATGCAGTAGTAGCTCTCATTATCTCTTGAAAAACAGTACAGGTACACACACATTCTGTGGCCTCCGACTCCTTAGTCAGACTTAATCTTTGCCCTCAATTTCAACTCAAATTCAGACAAACAGACTGAAACAGACACCTTGGGCAGTCAGGGTCCTTCTAATTTCCACCTCAACTTTCTTGTAGCCACTTCAAATTTATTTATTCAGAATGGGTAATATTAGATAAAATCACATTGCTCTCTGCAGGCTTCCAAAATTTGTCCTGAGAATGAAACATTAAAGAGACCTTCAAAGACGATCCTGAGTTACTTTCTGAACAGTTCTAACGAGAGTGATAAGAAATATTCTCATTCCAAATAGCAGAAGGAAGAAATGTTATCATTCCAAACAGCAGGAAGCTAGCAATTAAGTTGCTTTCCAGGAAATGCAGTTCTGAAGAATCTTTAACATTGACAGGATCTACATTTTCTTATTGTAAGCAGGCTCATTTGAGGGAGATTCCCACCTGCTTTTCCTCCTGTTTTTCTTTAAAAAAGAAAGACTAAGCCTTTTGCAGGGCTTTACAAAACAGACTGCTGTTTTACAAAACAGCCTAATAAAGTTCAGTGGAGGAGACCCTACAGACTCCATTGAGCTTCTGCAGAGTTGAGGAGAAGGCACTCAGATTATGGAGAGGGACAGAGTTCCAGACAGAACTACTGGGAATTCCAAGTTGGCTGACTGAGGACCATGGTAAGTTTAGGACCCAGCATACTGACCACTGACTGTTCTGGAAGCCAGTGTGAATTGGAAGGCTCCCCTGCTCCTAACTCAAGGAGCTAGGCATCCCAGAGTTATGTTAAAGATGGGATGTGCTAATCCCTATGGTAAAGAAGCAGAGCTTAATTTGGGATGCAGAGACAGTGTGTCAGCTCTCTCACCCCAGAGGCAACAGCTGTGCTGACTAAAGGCAGATCTGATCCACATTATTTCTTCTGAGAAATATGCTTCTCCTTTCTTGATTACAAAACATTTTTCTTTTTTGTTTCCTCTTATACTTATATTCCTTTTCATTTCTTGTTCATAAATGTTCCAAAGAAGACTTGAATGGAAAGCCCAGAGGATGAAGATCAATGCAGTAGGTTTGGTACTTCCTTCCACCCTATCCCAGTAATAATAAAGTAAGAATTTTGTATTCTTGTAGTGAAAAAAAATATATTCTTGATAAATGAGGGGTGAGATAGGATAATGGTGGAAAATGTGTTCAGTCATTGTATTTTCACTCCTGATTTCATCTCTATCCAATCCAGTGTCCAACTTAAGTGTTGAACCACTAACCTGCTAAGGGATCATTCCTATGCCTTTCCCAGAAGTCTTCAAATTCCTTGCGAACTTCTTCATCAATTACAACCCCTGCTAGCTGCTCATTGTTCACTTTAACATAGTTGGCTTTTAGAACAAGCTCCAAGTCACAGCGGGCACCCTCGTGGAAAGGTTTCCACCTCTGCATTACCACTCCATACACTGTGATGTCATCTCCTAGAGGTAACAACAAAAATTAATAAAATAACAAAAAAAAAATATGACTTGACACATGTAGACACTTCAGCTAGCTGTAATGCACAATAACATGATCTAGATCCTGTGTTACAGTTAACAAGGTTAAAAAATAATCTAACAACAAAAAGCAAAACCTCCTGCATTTACTGGGAGTCTAAAACAAAGGTAAGGTAGGTTGCTTCAGTCTTCAGTGGTAGGAAGCTGTTATGTCTTTCCACTTCTGTTTAAGGGAGGTGAATTGTTAAAGATATACCTCAGCTTGTTTCCTTTTTTAAAAGAGAGGAATTCCTGGTAAACTGTAGAAGCTGTTTCAATTACATTGATTATACAAAAAAATTAGTCAAAACTTATTTGGCTTCTGGTAATCTTTGTGGAGAATGAACCCCAGAATCACTTGTTAACATTCTGAGTACAGCATTCTTCTCAGAAAGTACAACCACAAATTAATTTCTTGTGGAAATGTGCCTATCTGAGAATGTTTAGTCCATTCTCCATTCATTGTCCTGCCAATGAGCTTCTTCTTTGAATGCCAAGGAGCTCCTTAGAGAGAGGTCAGGTTTCCTGGCTCTCCAAACCTATGCAGGGGCACCTCATGCTGAGTGACCCGATGTCCTGGGGAGGTTTGGTGTTCTACACTAACTATGCACTTTCTGTCTGTCACAACGCATTACTTATTGCTGCTGATCTGTCAAACAGTCAAGATGCAAGCTGCCATGGGGGTGCATGACATTTTCTGGAACGGCCATCAGCTGCCACGCCAACGCTCAGCCTGGAACAGCCCCGTGACAGACGAACACACCTCATTCGAGCAGCCCCCGGCACTGACTGCCACCTGACAGAGATTCATCTCAAGTGGAAATGCTTGTGGGTACAAATGTAGGTAATTTATGCTATATCCTCACCAGACTTGCAACTGTCCACCAAGTCATCTTCCAGAACAACCACCATGCAACGAGGGATGCTTCCAACAGACAGCCTCTGAACCTAGGGGATGGGAAGGAAAAGCACTTCTTCAGAACCGCACCTTTCAAAAGCCTTTAATTTACAGCTGCTCTGGCCTGTGGTCCTTTCCTGGAACTGAGGTCAGTTCTTGCTTTTTACCACAAAACTTACAGTAAGGATGCCAATGCAGCCCTGAACTTCACAATGAAAGTTTAATGCTGATATTAGAGGAAATGGGATTGAGTATTAAATTAGCAGAAGGTGCTCAGTGCTGGGAGATCTTGTGTGATTTCAATATCTTGCTGAAGAAAGCAAAGCTCACTAAAAGAGATCATTTGAAAGACCAATCTTTTTTTTATTATAGTTTTGAGTTATTACTAGGTACTTCTTAGATATGTAAAGTTGACTTTGGGTACTGAAGCATGTGCATGGGTTAGATAACGCTTCACTGAAGTAGATACTGAGTGAATATTTCTGTATTTTTCTGGTATTTAACCATGACTTGACAGTCTGAGATTAAGTTTAGGTGTCAAGGATTAAATCAAAAACAGGAAAACCCAAATATATATTGACAAATGTGCCAGTAACTCCTGTAATTCTTTTGCTTTTCTCCAGGGCAAAGTCTGTGCAATCTTGTCACAGTCCATTTCCAACAAGCAATCTTTCCATTTACACTTAGAGCCTGCAATAGTTTTGAGAGTATCCACTGCACAAGAATAACAGTCAGAAGTACCTTTTCATTCTGCAGCCCAGCTCATACATACTAGAATTCTAAATGTATTCACTCTCTGGTGCCTAGGAAGGTTAATTCACCCTTGTGTATTACCTAAATGGCCACAGGCAGTTCACATCACTGTCAGTACTGATGGCACATGCACAGTTATTTGCAGAACTCAGTAGGAAGCACAAGGGAAATTCACTCCTAGTTTAACTTTACTGTTTTTAACAAGCCCACATTGCTGAAAATCCTTCCTACCAGTGAGATCTGTGTGTCACACAGCATAACAAAATCTAAGTTATAGAGATTTCCCACATGCCAGAAACAATCATTATATGTTCATGCAATATAGAGCTTATTTCCTAGAAAGTTTATTCCCTTACTTGTTTTGGTATTCTGTTAAGACCTTAATTTCTAACTTCACACATTTCTCCTCCACCTTGTCTCTACTTCCACCTAGGGATACCAGCAGAAACCAAACACAAATTCTGGCTGCAGGTTCTGTAAGGATCACATAGGCAATAATTGTGGAGTTCAATATTGGCTGAAGGGAAGAACATTTGCAGACACCATGTACTGACCACACTGCACAGCTACAGCTGGCCCTGGCCAACACTGGGCTAGCTTTGTCCTCAGAACCAGTGTTGAACATCAGCATCATGCACAGGAAGTGCTTAGAGGAAAAATGCACACTTGGTGTTACAGGGATTCAACGTGGAAGGGAAATTCATCTATGGAAATTTCATCTATGGAAATTTCATCTATTCACTGACTGCTGGTGTTTTGTACAATACTGAATAGAATTACCCAGTAACAGAAGTATGGTCCATGTGTTGGCTTAATTCTTAACTCTTTGACAGGAAATCTCTGACCAATGGGTTACCTGGCTCCTTTCAGTCACCTCAGGCACTTGTTTTAAACAACAGTAGACATCTATACTTTAATACCTTCCCCTGTTGTCTATGTTTGTTTTTCCCTTACCTGTTCCTGAATTTTGATTTCTTGATAGTCCCTGCAGCAGGTGGGAGAAGAGGTTGTTCCAGAGAGACACGTGAACTTGGTTGAGTTGCAGCCTTCCTCATTGAGGCAGGCTGCTGGCCGGCAGAAGGCGTAGTACTGCTCAAAGTCAGCCCTGACAGCAAACACGTGCTTGCACTTGTTACAGATGTAACTGCGCTCAAACTCCAAAACCTTCACCGAACTGGTGCGGATGACAGTCCCAGTGACGGACAAAAAGTGTCCCACGTCCTTGGATTTAGGGATGTGCTCTCGAGTCAGCTCTGGGCAAACAGGCAAACCTGTTGGACAGAAATATGTACAGCATAAGGCTGGGCTTATCAAACAAGGACTGGCAATGCAGTTAAACAGAAAACATGCCAGACATATAAACAGTAGCCATTGTTATTAGCATTTCATAAACATGATTCAACTATTCATCTGTTGTACCATAAATCTGATTCACTGCCCTCAGATGGTGAAAATCATCAGACCCTGAGCACTAGCTGAAAATGCTGCCAGGTTACTCTCCCACTCCTGCCAGGGGGTGAATAGCCATGAACAGCTTCCATTCATGGAAACAGATCCTGATGTTCTCATATCATAGATGTTCCTTTGCAGATGCCATTTATTCTACAACTGGTTTATCTGAATGACAAATTTTTAGTTATGCCACTTAATTGTGGTCCAATGTTATTCCCACAGTAAAACAGGTGTAATATTGTGTGAATTCTCAAGTCTAGGCAAACTCACAGTTGGAGAGCATTTGACCTTAAATCCACATTGCACACCAGTAAACCTTGAGCTCAAGGAAGATGGCATAAAAAGAATGCAAAGGGGTTATGAACACAGGGAAAGCAAAATCACTTGTATATTCAAATCCATAGTGACAGGACACTTTCCACTTGCTCTCCCTTAATTCCACCCCAGCAGCCAGTTCAGTCGTGTGCTGATCAGGCTCCAGATTGGGCACCAGAGTGGCTGAAATCCTCAGGAAGATTAATCTCAACAACCTACAAAGTCCTAACAAAAGTAAATGGTCTTGAAATGCTCATCTGAGCAAAATACTGCCCTCTCAGAAATTAGAAATGAACTAAAAGATAACGGATAATTATAAACTTAATTTCTTATCTTTACTTCCCAAATATTTTGGAATTATTTTCTACAGAGATGCAAAACTACAAATCTGCTAGGAAATAATGTTTCTAAGGGGACCAAAACTATTTGTGCATTTAGGGCAAATATTCTCAGTGACTTTGGCTGGGGAAAAAAAAACGTCATACTTATTTCAGTGTTTTCAACCTCAAATTCCTCATTTTTGACATGCAGAAACATTCCAGTTTGATGCTCTTAAGCAACACTTTCTGCTTTTGTTCAAAGGAAACATTTTTAACAATTGAACTAATTTTAAAAGGTAAGAGGATAAAGTAGAAGAAGTGGAATTAAAAATCAGGAAGAAGTATTTTGTAAAACTGCAAACAACTTTTTCTCTTTGACTCTAATAAAGCTATTTAAATGTTCTACCAAGCCTGTTGAAATTTTCATTCTACCACAGATTTGCATTTCTAGTCAGTTCAGGGGAAAAGAAATCCGTTATTTCTCCACCTGTTTTGGCTTTTTTATTCTTAGTTCAGCCTTGCTGCCCCTGAAAAAGCTTTGCAAAATGCATCACATCTTACACTAGAGAGAGCTGCAGCACTGTTGTCAAGATATATGGCGATCATCTCTGTGAATTTTGAAGAGACAAGAGTCTAAATGTGACAAAAAGAGCCTTCATTCTGATCATACTAGACTGCTTGACAAATTCTTTAATTGACTATGTGCCTCTTTGTATTAGTCACAAAAAAGCTATTTAAAATATCAGAAGCAGCTTGGACTTGAGTAACAAACACAGTGGTGCTCAGGCTAATGATAAATGGGGAAAAATCATTTAATGGATTTGTAGCAAAAAGTAGAAGCTATACAATCAAAGTCCTACAATGCTGAAATTCAGATAAAGAACCTTTACTTCCTTCAGTGAATTCAGGGTAATCATCCATTATTATGGATGGATTATTACTGCATATCCACACTCCTTTCATCCTTTTTTGAGTCCCTAGATGCCCTGTCCATAGTAGCAGAAGGTGCTGAGATTGTTTCTTACATCTAGTGTATGCAAAATCACTTTTCCTCACTTAATTCCAAGCCTGACACACAGATACCATCACCAAACTCGTGGTAGTTGCCTGCTGCTCCCACCAAGAATAGCTCACCAGCTTCTCATTCCCTCCTTATCTGACATGGGAATGGGAAGTGGCACTCCAAGATGAGAATCCTGAAGGTAATCAGAACTCAGCACCCACTTAAAAGGCAACAGTATCATGGGAAAATTCGGGTGGAAAAAGGTCTATAGAAAATTTAGATTGTTTCTTTTGTTTCTTCTCCAGCAAGCCTTTCAGTGGTACAGAGCACTAACCAAATTCTGTGGACAGATGTCATTTTGATCTAGCTGGACCTCTCAAGGATAACTCCCCCTGTTCTTCACCAACTTCTCTCCAGCTTATGGATGGAATTATCTGTGAGTCTGCTGACTGAATTCTTCTACCAATGATCAGTCAGGTTTGCTTTTATCAGTTACTAAAACTATTTGATCAAGGGGGCTAATTTTGCCAGAGGTTGATAAGGGACTATTTAGACAAAACATCACTGTGGGAGGAGTGATCAGCTCCAGCAAGAGGCTGATAAGAGGAAAGACACCACTACTCATGAAGAGTACTTCCTCAGGAAGGTGCCTGAGGTCAAATTTCAGTCCAGCACAAGGCCATCCTTTCACCTCACACACTCAGCAGCTGTGTACAAGCTCCTCGGCACCTGAATACCACAGGCTAAATGTATTTCTGATGGATGCATTGTCATTACAACATTTTCATGGAAACTCACTGGAATGAAACACAGGCCTATTTAACAATGTGATTTGTCCAAATTCAAGCTGCCAAAAGACTGAATGATCATAAGCCACTCCACAACAGGGCAGGGGAGGGAAACACAGGCTGCCAGCTCTTGGCTTTGCGGACTATTGCTCCAAATTGTCATAATCAGAAATGACCAGAAGGGATGGTGCCACTGCTGACCCAGTTTCCCACAACAGGCAAAAAAGACATTTCAGTCTCAGAACCTGCACTCCACATTTACCAAACCTCAAAGCTACTAAAAACTTCCCAATTATAAGGAATAATGATATATCATCTGGCAGTGAAAACATTACTGAAGCCTCCATTATTGATCATGCCCTCCAAGAGTTCCTTCCAATTTTATGACAAGCAATTTTGTAACAGTTAAGCATAAAATTTCAGATTAAATTGTTACAAGACAACTCAAAATTCAGACTTTGGAAGATGGCTGGAGCTAATAAGGACGGAGTGCCAACTGGCATGGTAGGGAAGGCAACCTGCAGTAAAACTTTGGAACTATTTTATCTTCCCCTAAAACTTTTTTCCCAGTTTTTTTTTTTTTCTTTTTTCTTTTCTCTACATCTCCTGTCTAAAAGAAAAAAAGTAAAACCAGCTGCTGCTATGAGGAGTCTTTGCCCTGGAAAGGCTTTAGTGTAAGCCCTGACCTAGCGAGAGACAGGCAGCCCAGTGGGGATGGCCACAGCTTTGCTTTTGGGAGTTGGTCTACACCCATCCACGTGTTTGCATGTGTCCCCTGCTGCTCAATAAACACTAAGGATTCCCTCCGCTTCAAACACCGGAACGGCGAGAATTAAACTTGCTCATACCATGGCGCCACAACAGCTGGTTACAAAGCAAAGAAATTTTGGCAGTTTCCCTGAAGAGCCAAGTAAGAAGAGTTTGTTACAGAGTACGGAGATGTTGGCAGTTTCCGTGAAGAGCCAAGAAATGCCGGCAGTCCCGGCAGGGAGCTGCAGCCCCGCACTCACCCGAGACCCTGGCGTGCAGGTTCTGCTTGAGGCTGAGCTGCGCGGGCTCCGCGCTCTCCTGCAGCGCTGCCAGCGCGGCCCGGCGCAGCGCGCTGTCGAAAATGGGGAGCACCTCGCTGGGGAAGGCGTTGAAGAACTCGCCGATCTCCATGTTGGTCTCAAAGAGCGTCAAGGCGTCGACGACGACCGGGTAGTGCGCCTGCTCGTCCGCCTCCCTCAGGATGGCCAGGATTTCGTCCCTGTGGTGCTCCAGCACGTAGGACTCGAAGACCTGCCCGATGAGGCTCACCTGCTCGGCGCTCAGCACCATGCTGCCCCTGGCTGCCCGGGGAGGCGCTCACACGGCGCCGCTTCCCACTATGGCCGCGCGCCGGGCGGGAAACTTTGTGTTTCCCTGGGAAAAGCCCAGCAAGGAGCCAGGCGGGGCGGGGCGCGGCGCGGCTCCGGAGCTCGGAGCTTGGGCAGGGAAACGTCCTCAGGGCGGCTCCTCCGCCCCGCCGCCGCCCGGGACCGCGGCAGGCACCGGGGCCGCGCCGGGCCGCCCGCCCCTCAGTGCCGGCTCCCGCCAACCCAGCCTGCCCCGCCCCGCCTGCCGGTGAGAGGCGGGGCGCTGCTCCCAGTAGTGCGAGAAGCGGACCCAGGCGGCTCTCCTTCCCTCGCTCTGTGGGCGATGAGGGCAGGCGGCTCCCGCAGCCCCTTGCCCGGCCCTCCCGCTCCGGCCGCCTCCAGCACGGCAAGTTTTGAGGGCGGCCAGGCGGGTGCTGCCCCAAGCGCGTCCCGTCCCGCTCGGCGCCGGGCAGCGAGGGGTGCGCTGCGCTGCCGGCAGCCGAGGCGGGCAGCGCTCCACGGCCGCCCCGCTCCCCCTCGGTACCTGCAGCGGGGCCGCCCCGCTCCCGCCGCTTCCCGCCGCGCCGAGACAGCGGCCGCAGCTCCCTCACCCGGCGGGAGGAGCGGCTCCGTCCCCGCCCCTCCGCGCCGCTCCACGCCCGGGCCCGGCGCGCCCTGAGCGGGGCGGGGCGGTGGAGAGCGGCCGGGGCCGGGCGGAATGGCTGGCGGGGCGCTTCCCGCGGGAGAACCGGCCCGCCCGGAGCCGGAGCAGGAGAGGGGCGGCGAGCCCGGCATGGGACAGTCCGTGCTCCAGCTGCTCGGCCTCTCGGGAACAAAAGATCCGCCTGCGGGCTCTCCTGCCGCTCTCTGCAGCCCGTGGAGAGAGACGCTGCCCCTGCACAGCGAGGGGGATTGCGAGGCGGGATAAAGGGGGCTGTGGGCAGCGGTAGCCTGGAGGCAGCTGAAGCTGCTTCCTACAAGCTCCCTCTCCACCTCCGTGGGTTACACCTCGAAGTCTAGATTTGGCTTCTTTAGAGCTGCACGACAAACCACCACTCCGCCTTCTTCATGAGGGCGTAACAGAGTCTGAGGAGTTGGGGGATTTTATTCTTAATGTAACCAAAACCCAGGGTTTGCTGCAGGCTCTAAAGCTTTTGCTCATGCCTACAATTTACAGCATTTTGAATAGTTTCTCATCTGTATTTTTTTCCTGCGTATAACAACCCAGTGACATGTTCTACAATTATTTGAAATAGTTTGAGTTTTAGCTGATGCTATATCAAAGTCGTATTTCAGGCTGTTACGATCTGGTTTAAACCCAGAACAGCAAAGAAAACAAAGTCTCTGTTTATCAAACGGAAAGAACTTTGAAGGTTCAAAATATATCCAAAACACATTATTAAAACCAAACGAAGTTAAATGTTGGTGTGAAAAAAATGGATATATTTTATTTAATAGTAAAAGAGGCAAAGAGAAAAAAAGAGAAAAGAAATAGAGAAGTGTGCATGGGGGATGGAGAGGACAGGAAGAGTGACAGAGGTTAGGTAGAAACATAATGCCCTTCTTAGGGTCCCAATGATTGTCTTCTGTTTTACTTGCATATTTTCTTGGTACCTCTGAGAAGATATTTGAATCTTTTTCATACATTCATTCAAGTCTTGCAATATCACAGAGCACAACTTAATGTCCCCATAGCTTCAAAGTGTTGAGTGATCTTAAAACTTTTCTCCATTGAGCTTCTCATTCCCAGGCCCTCCCATTGTTAGCCTGTATTAATGATGATGAATTCTTGATAGGCAATCAAAACAAAAATCACTGTCCATGTAAGATCTTAACCAAAAAGTATACTACAATAACACCAATAGTTCTATAATAAAGACATATCAAAAGAAATGTACACAGTTTGTATTTTAATACAAAATTTTACAGTTGGTGGAGGGGTAAATCAACACTTCTCAAACCAAAATAATATCCTTTAGATGCCTTATTATCAAGTTATGATGTATGGCTTTAATATGTAAAGTAACTACTTTAGTGCCTTAATAAAACTAAGATAATTAATGTCTAGCATGCTGAGGTTTTTTCCCTCCCAGTCCTATTTAAATTTTAATGAATAGGAAAGCTGCAGTGGATACTTCACTTCTTGATTATTTTGATTATCTAGATTATCTTACTATCCATGAGTTCATCTGAAGAATGTTTAGCCGGCAAAAAAGGGAATGGTCTTGGAGTGTTTGGGGAAAAAGT
This sequence comes from Zonotrichia albicollis, assembly GCF_047830755.1. Lineage (NCBI taxonomy): Eukaryota > Metazoa > Chordata > Aves > Passeriformes > Passerellidae > Zonotrichia > Zonotrichia albicollis. The sequence continues at coordinate 75,927,783 of NC_133821.1, read as the reverse complement.
TTGTGTGGAAGCTTACAGGTGCTTTAAATCACATATCAGATTTCTCTGAATTGCTGCTCCACATGCTATAGGAAGAGGATTTCTGCATAGGGCTCCTGTCTGATGAATCAGCGGGTGGACGTTCAGTTACCTCACCTGCATTGTTTGCAAACACAAACTTCAGCGTAATTGTAGATGTTGCCTAAATCCTCACCGGAAGGAAACAGTTTCCAGCAAAAGACTGCTTCAGGGGATTATAAAGAGGAAGAGTTTTAACCCCAGATATGCCTCTAGAAGAAAAAGACATTTTGTTTTATAAAATGGTTCTGTTGTAACCAATGTAATAGATTCAGCTGCAAAGGCACTCCTGAGATCTGCACTTAAATTATAAATTGATCACTATGAAAATTCAGAACAAGCCCTTTCTCTGGCATACGCTTTCAGGGTCAAGTTTAATCAGTTTCTAGTGCTGGTTTTGCAAGCTACAAACCCAGGCTGCTATTTTCCAATAATGACACACAGTTATTGCTGCACATTTGTTAGGAGTTACCTGCCTCCTGGTATGGCAGAGCTGTCATCTCTGTGAATTCCTGGAGGTGTCCACGTGTGCTTCCTCAGACTGTGTTGGCAGCCTGAACAAGCAGTGCAGCAGTATGAAAACCAGTGCAGCTTCCTGCAACTGGGGCAGCTGATTTTTCAACTACAGAGCAAGTAGCAGATGTTGGTATGTAAAGGCAGTGATCAGGTAGTGGTTCCGACAAGAAAAAGCTGAAGTTATTTATCAATTTACTATTATCTAATAGTAACTAGTAACTGTTATGTGCTTAGCTGAGTAATGAAGAAATGTTTGCTCAATAAGAAGTTATTAAAAAATGTACGAGGCCCTTTCAAAAACCCATGAGATAGCCTCTTTTGAAATCATGGTGCAAAATGGACAGGGAAAAGTAATTGTTTCAAACTAGTGGATGGACACAGTGCTGGCAGTTACCAGCCTGAAAAGCTCTCTTGTCCTGGGCTTGGAACACTTGCCTGGTTTGGCTCTGCTTTCCACTTGGAATAATGGCTTTCTTACATAAACCATATTACTATTTTTGCTTTGAGGTCCCTCCTGACAGTCCTGTGTGGTAATGAAGACAAAGACTTAACCCTGCTTTGTTTTTCAGTTTTACAGAACACAGTGTGTGCCCTCAAAGTGGGTTTGTTCCAGGAGAGTCCAGAAGTGCCCATTAATGCTGCGGTCAGGGTGGTGGCACAGGGTGCAGTTCAGACACTGCCAGCAAGGCTGCACACGAGCTGAGAAGGGCTCAGGGATCCCACAGGTTAAGGGAAAGGTTTAGACCAGGCAGCAGGAATATGGCTGGATGTTCACATGGCTGTGAAACGTGGGCTCCAGACTACGCCCTAAGGTGTGTCTCCTGGTGTTGGAGATTTTTTCAGAAATGGCTTAGAAGGCAGCTGTGAGGAGCAAATTCTCACAGCCTGTTTCTGCAAACAGCAGAAGTTCTCAGGTTGTTTTTAATTACAAGTGACAAACATGAAGGCCTTGAGAACCTTGCATACCAGAGTTCTCAGGCAGCTTTCTCATAACAAGTAGATATTCTATCTTTGGCTGTTTTGGGAAAGTAAAAGTAAGTTTTGAGAATACAAATCTTGGTATTGGAAACAAAAGGAGGGGTTGGTGTGTTATCTCTGACCTATTGTGAGCTCGGGTTTTGCAATATGCATTAAGTGAATTAGCACTGTTATAAAAGGTGTCGATTTTGATCAATAAACTGGAGTCAGATGCTGAACCAACAAAGGTGGGTCTTCTCCCTCCACTTCAATATCCTGGCAGCCGATGCTGAGGCTGCCTATGAACTCACGAATCCTTGCACTTTCAGCTTTTTCCAGAATACCGGGTACAGCAAAGACCTGGAACATAATGGCATTGTCATCATGCAAGCCCCTTAATCCCAAAGTCAGATACTGATTTCTTTTACAAATACATTTTACAGAGTTCTCAACGCCATTTGGAAGAAAACAGAATTTTTCCTAGTTTCCTCTGGTTTTTTTTTGGGCATTTGATTTTTGGTCCATTTCGGGACTTTTTTTTGGCTGCTATTTTGGTTTGAGGAGACTGATAAGGCAGTGGTACAAGTGCTGAGTGTGGCAGACATAGTAACTGAGAGTTTCTTAATATTCAGATGCCTACTAGGAAAAATGGGCACACCTTTCACTGAATAGGTAAATGTAGAGATCATTATCTTTGTATTCCTGTCCAGTTATTCATTCCATACGAGAAAATGCACAAATGAAGTTGAAGATGGGAGAAGGCAGCTGATCCCTTGCAAAGCATGCAAGAAAAAATACACAACACTCACTTCAGAACATTGTAACAAAATGATCTAGTGAATTTTATTTTGGGTAACAGCCAAGAAATCTGACATTTTGCCCAATATGGCTTTCTTCTAAAATTAAAAAGTTGCATATACCTACAGTTGAGTCCACCAGCTACAGAAAATCTGATGTATACATTTTTAATCCATGGCAGCATCACCAAAATACAGCTTTCAGTGGTGTTTTCAAGGTGAATTATATGATAGAAGTTTTTAAATGTGCATTTAGAAGATTTTTATATTGTTTATATGAAAACATACAAATTTTTCATTTATACATATAGTACATATAAAACTTGTAATTAGCAAGTATCTTCATCTGGGTATTTACCTTTGTGCATATAGCAAAAAAAGGATGCAGTTAGGGCTTTAGATGAAATATTAAATTTCAAGACCTTTGTATATGCTAACTAGAACCTTATTCAAATAACTCAAACATATTTTTTTCCTGCTTTTAAAAGATAAGAGATTTAGCTTAAAAATACATTCATAAAACAAAGACAATATTCTCCCTGAGACTACCAGTGTGAGTTAATTTGTGGTAATCTTTGAATGAAAAAATATAAAAAAGACAATAAGCTCTGGTTTTCTCTATGCTGCAACAAATTTCTTGAGCAATACTGACATCATAAAAGGTATAGATTGGGGAATCATGCTCACTAGCTGAAAAACAGTTTCATATATTAGTTTAAGAAGAAGGAAAAAAATTAATATAGACAAGGGAAGGTAACTAAGTTTTAATGAAAGACCTGTATCTGTATTAATGAGAAAAAGTAGTGTAGTTGGTATTTGTTTTTTGTGGCTTTTGTTTTTTTCATTTCAGACATGAATTTAATCCAAAGCAAGACTATATGCTCATAATGTAGATTCTTGATTTACACAGAGAGACCTAAAACAATTTTCTAAGTATTTCAAGCATTTGTTTTTGTTAATATTCATAAAAGAAATATAGAACCTGTGGGAACAGTTTTTGTTTGAATTCAATGATAAAATCTTTGATTAGAACTAGGTGGTGAAATCTCATAAGGAACAGGAGAGGAATCAACCCCCCTCCCTAATGAACAGCTCCTGGCTTGTGGCGTTTTTCATCTTTTGTCAGAATCCATCTGCTCTGAAGGCCAGCAGCTACACTAGGTTTGTTTAGCATTCTTCCTTTTAAATGTTAGCTATAGAAGGTTTTTAAATTGCTACAAAGTAACAGAACTGGGATGCATTAAACATATCCCACCCAAACTGGAGAGAGTGAGAGATATATATTTCTCCTTTTACAGTTCAAGTTGTATTTATAGTAACCATGCAATTATGTTATTTGGGGGGAAAAGCCTTACATGAAATCAAAGAAAACACATTTATAGGAAAAAGGGGGGAAAAGCATTATGTTTGTTCTACCAAAATTTATTATGTAGTAATTACAAAGTTCAAAGATTCCTCATGTTAAATAAAAATAATAGTTATAATTACACATATTGTATAGTACCATATCAGGTGATTCCAACAAATATAACATGAAATACAGTGCAGTTTCAAATCAGAAAGACAAATACTTTCTCATTCACAGTGTTTGACAAATTACAGGAAAGCTTGTTCACATGAGGGTTTACTTAAGGTCATGCTCTTATAAACAGTCCACACCACGCTGTGCCACAAAGACAAATCATCTCTCAGAACGTAAAGTATCGGGCAAACCACTCCTGGCGTTGTGGGTCTGGGGAAGCCACTGGTGAGGCATCACTCTGAGGAGGGCTACATTCACAAAGAGAAAAAAAACCAATTATCCTACAACTACGTGAAAAGTACAACGGTTAGGAGAAGAAAAAGAAAATCAAAGAGTATTCAGTAAGGAACACAGTCTGTTTTTCCATGGATTAATTTATCAGTGTGCCTTAGGATGTGATTTAATGTATCCCTATAGAATCTGCGATCATCCACTCCATTGGAGAGCATCAGCAGCACAAGTTCAGTTCAGAAGCCACATTAGAGGGTAGGCAAGTAATATTTTGGAAAACATAGTTTTAAATCTCATAAAGAGCTGTAGTTTTCAGGAAGAATAAAAATAGTTTTCTTGGAAAAGCATGACTGTAGAAGGTCCTCTTTTAGCATCCTTTTCCTGTGGTAAAGTTAATTTTGAAAAATATGATGTGAACATCATATTTGTAGACATGTGCTCACAAAGACTGGCTGGCAACTGAACAGAAATACACACTTTTGTAATAATACCTATCACAAATATCACTAGCAATTGTTCATGCACACACCTGAAATATGCCAAGATACTAGAAAAAACAAACTGCTGTGCTGCAAACAGCATTTGGCTCCTCTTTGAAAACTTAGCATTCTCATAAAATGAGCAGGAAAGAATAATTTAAATTTAATTACACAAATTCCTTTATCAATAAAAATTGGTAATAAAATAATTTCTACTATAGGATAATACAGAGCACAAAACATTTTAGAGTGTAAACTCCAGCATCACAGTCCATGGGGTCATGCACATGCATGTTTATAGATACCTGAGCATATTCATGCACATAACATGCACAGGAAAAAACATAGCAACAGTACTTTTTTTTTAAAGAAAAAGGTTTTCTTGAAAAATATTGTTTTTCCTTATCTATTTTAGATTCTATTATTTGGTTCCCTTTATAATTAGCAGTTGCCAGGTATGTGATCTGTTGCATTAAACCAAAGGAGAGAGCAAACAACCAGCTGTGGAACCACATTTGTGGTTCTACATTTCACTTTAAGTTGGCAACTTAGAGGCGAGAGATCAGCATCTGCTAGATACAAAGTACAGCACTTCAGTGCATTTAATATGTGGGCATATCAAGATAAAATATTAAAATTCTGCCTGTAAAATGCCATTTTTAAGTTATTCAATTCAGTAGGTTATTTTGTGAGAGAATTACTTGAGACTTTAATGCTGGTTTTGATTACTGGAAGCTCAGCATTAAGCACCCAAGCCTGTACATTTCCTGTTGCTGTAGTAAGGTTACTCCTATGAAATAATTTTATATAGGTGAGGAAAGAGGAAACACAAAACATTCACCTAGCACGGAAAATAATTTTCTTATATAAAAATCATTATGCTATATTACTAAATAAACAAACCTTCGTGCTAGTATCAATTCCTAAATGAAAACCAGTAAATAACACAAACATCTAAAACAATTGTTCATATATGTAAACAATTGGAAGCACATGAATTCTGTTAAGGTATTTATAAAGGTTTTCAAAGTTCAAGGCTTAGGAAAAAGTGAGAGACTACTTCACATTTCAACAAGGTCTACAATAAAAAGGAATACTATAAAGAGGCTATAATTATAACGTAAAAATTAAAAACGCTGTAAGAGTACTTGTACCTCTGAAAGGCTGATAGAGCAAGTGGGATTCAGCTCAATAAGAATAGAAAATTTTCCAAAGTTAAGCAAAAAAAAGATTGGTGAGGCAGTGCTCACCTCAAAAACGTCTTGGGCTCTTTGGGTGGCATTGGCTGTGGTAGTGGTTTGCTGCTGCTGAACTCAATATCGTGGATGGGTGAGTTAGGAATGGGGTCCAGGCGGTTTGGATGTCCATTGCCCACCACTCCGCTAGATTCCAGAGCACTTAGATTGGGGACACTCACAAACCTGTTTGTTGATTTATCGTTCTTCTTCTTTTGCTGCATTAAAAATAACAAACGTAAGGAAGGCTTCTTGCACTGGGACAGATGAGGACATTGGCTAATTTAAAAGTTTTAGTGATGGCTGGCTTGGAGGTTATTTTGAAGGAGAGGAATTGGGATAGATTGGGCTGATAGATTTCCAGTTGTAGTCTTCTGTTTGCTTTGACCTGAACACCACAAATTTTCACAGAAAAATCGAATTTCTAATCAAAATTATTAGGTTATTATGATTTAGTGTAATAATCAATGACTTTATCACATGAGTATATGATCTTTCAATATAACATTTGGGTTATATTGAAACCTTGGTTCTATTTAAGCATGTATTGATTCTATTTAAACATTGGAGATTGACAATCTTGTGGAAAATTTCCTTTCAGTCTGTTAAATCGTTCATGTTTACTTAAATCTTTTCTTCATATCCGTGAAACAGCTCTGCTATCAAATGCAATTACAGCAAATTTAAATGATAAAAAAATGGGTCTTTCCAACACATTTCACTCCATCGCTCAGGCACAATTTGGTAACTGGACCATAAAATCTAGAAAAGCACCTACACTTCAGAGCAATTACACCCTCACAGTCAGCAAAGCATTATAGCAGAACAGCTAAAGATAAAAATATTACTGTACAGAAGTCCAGTTTCTTGCTCAAAGAAAAGGCCTGGCTTTGATGCTAATACAGCTGCCACTTCTAGACACCAGATGGCACAACTGAACATGGTTTATTTCAATACTCTCTGTACTTCTCTTGACAGTATTTCAAGGGATTCAAAATCTTTAGGAAATCTATTTTTATTTCACTATTTTACATTCCAGAACACATCACACAAGGGAGTCAGTGATCCTCTCTGTTTTTAGAGATAGTTTAATGCAGAAGGATGTTTCAAATAATTTTATCACTTTTCTTTTAAATGGCTGTCTGACAGGACATGGTGTGTATTTTCTGACTTCTATCACACTTTTCATATCTACAATAAAATACTAAAATTCAAAGTGCCTTATTTCCAAAAATAGGAGTTTTTGACATACCCAGAGCAATAAAAAACTTCCTTGCTCAAAAATACAATGAATTATGTATTATTTAAATATATAATAAAGAATTACTTTCAATTACTTATATGCAACCCTAACACAGCAGCTAGGAGAAAAACCCCTTAAGAGCTTATTAACTACATATATGTGAACTAAATAAAATGAAAGAGAAGTGGAAACTTGTGTTGTTTCTATATAATATTTTCTAGCAGAATTCCACCTGAAACAGGAGAGCTGTTCTATTCGAGAGTGGGCACAAGTTCAGCTGGAGACAGAGACCTATTGTTTGTTGGCACTTTCTTCTCTCAGCTCTCTGCTAGCTTTGATTTCAGTGTCTGACCTCTCCAGTGTTGGCAGATGCAAATGATACTAATTACAGACACATTCTTGTGGGTGTGTTTGTCAATACACAATTGAAATACCCTGACAATTTAACAGAAAGCTGTAATAGAAAACAGTGGGTTTTAAGCACCACAGTGAATGATCATCAGCTTACAAAGGATTAAACTAAGATTGTCCCATACATGTCTGCTGTAGTAGCTGAAGAGACAGGAAATAAGATACAATAGTTTGGTGAAAGTAACCAACTGTATGTAAAATACACTTGCAGGACAATATCTGCTGTAATTAAAACAGTGTGTTAAACAAACTGTAGTTAAATCTGTGTGCTCCACAGGTGGGTCATTTCTGGGAAGTGCATGTTATCCACATATGTGCTTAGAAAAATACTACGATTTATATAATACTCTCTATGAAACAATCTATGCTTCTGAAACAGTCAAATCTGGTGAGAAAATTGTGTGAATTGTTTCCATGAAATTCATGCAAAGTATTAAGAAATTTTAGATGTAAGAATGTAATACTATACTAAACATTGCAGAAATTAGAGTAGCTCTAACACATACTGCAATGGCTGTAATTTCGCATTAATATGCAAAGCCTGTAGTAGCTCATAACTTTTTTTTTTTTTACAAAAAAAAGAAAAGAGAATTAGAATTTTAGTCTCTTTGTAATTCATTCTCCAATAATACAGTATGTGCTTTGACAAAATAACATAACATTGTCCACAACTCATGAAATGACAGCTCAAAATGTACCGGTGTACAAGACACTTCTAAAGTCTAAACATTTTAAGTGATAGAAGCATATTATAAAAATATGTGAATTATCACTATGGAAATCTGATGCTGAAGTACTTTTCCCAAACACTTCAGATTTCACACAAACATAATGTTATATACTAAATGGGTACATTTTACATCTTTATTAATGGATGGTTCAGACAGACTTCCAACATTTTCGAACAACCATTGAAATTGTACCTAGAAGTCCTGGTATTGTCTTGAATGGGCCCAACCTAATTTCTTTTATGCAGTTAGCATAAAAATTAGGCATCCAGATAAGGGGGATTTGCTGAGCTTATGAAAATCATAGGAGAATGTTGACATTTTGCAGCAGAGTTTGTGCAGAAGTGTGAAATATGCTGATCTGATGTGAAAATGCTGTAAGAGTGGCTAAAAAACACAGCCTGAGCTCAAATAATGGAGTCAGACTTCCTTCTAAATAACCTGAGCCTGAACCTTGATCACTGAAGCTCCTGAGCATCTGAGCCGCTCGGGTTGTGCCCCTTGGGTTTCAGCCTCTGCTTCAGAACCTTCCCAGCTTCTGTCTGTCCAGCTTTCACTTCCCCTTCCATGCAAGTGAAATAACCTATGGGTTATCACAAGGAGGAAGGAAATGTCAGAGGACTCACTCCTGAAGTGGTGCAAAGGAGGTACCTTTTTACACCACCTATTTAGGTACTGTATAGTCTATTCACATTCCTCAAGAAGGAATGCTGCTGGCTCTTGAACCCGCAGGAAGGCTACCACGTCAGTGTGTACAGTAGCCTTCCCTGGCTCTTATTTAGCAGGATGGAGAGAACTGGCAAAGGCTGCTACTGACAATAACTGAGAAGGCTAGAGACTGATTTCAGTCTCTTGCAGCCTCCATGGTCCATACTGGTTTGCCATTCCACTTCTCCAATCTTACTGTATGTCTTTCCCCTTTCAGACTCATTTCATGCCCTTCTCACGTGCTTCCCCTTCCCCTTTTTACCCCATCCCCTTCCTTTTACTGTCCCTTCAACCTGTTTTTCTAATACTCTTCTACTCTGAGTGCTTCCCAAAAAGTGCTAAGTGCCCTTGCACTTTCCATAATAACCAAGAAAAATTACAAAACTAAAACCAGTTAGGGGTGTCAGTGCTCTCTGTTGCATGATACAGTTCTACCCTCTATTGCCTGTCACTTTTCCATTTTAAATTTGCAGTTTTGTGATAAGAACCTGTGTTTTATGTCACACGTCAAGCAAACCAGGGCAACAGCATCAGTGTATCTCTCAACAACACAAAAGAAACAAACCTACACAAAAATAAGTAGACAAATGGAAAACTATGTTCCTTGTTTTAAAATGTCTGTTAAGAGTGATTTATGTATAGATGCAGGCACACACACATAGACATATCTTTTCTTTTTACTGTATCTTTAGATTTCTATTTCTTTACTTTAGCAATGAAGTCCATGGAACATACCTTCACCAATGGATTAATAACACCAACATTAGGGCTTGCATTAAACATTTTGTTGTAGTTAGTCTCCCTGTTTACTAGCTCCAGCTGATAGAACTTTTTGTCCTCCTAAAAAGAACAACAGATAGAAACTCCTTTTTATGCATTTTCAATCAGTTAGTGGCCAAATCTGCCTGTAAAATGGTCTCAAATGAATTTATGATTACATTTTCAAATGAACTGATAACTCTAAAAATTTCATTTCATGTTTATATATCATTATGTAGAATGATCTAAATAATTTCTATTTATGCAGTTCCGTGGTCCTGAGAGTGAGCACAGCCTACTGGATAATGTACTGCAAAAGACTCAGTATAGTTAAATTCTGATATTTACTCAATTTTAATTTCTTCATTCCTTCTTGCTTCTTAATTGGGATCTAATCAGACTAACCCAAGCCAGGGTTGGGAAGCTCAGGATCTTGGTCTTAGAAACCTCACAGAAGAAACTACTTCTTATATGGCTTACAAGGCTGCCTTGTCCCAGGATTGGAGGCAGGAGACATTTGATAAAGCATGTACCAAAATACTTCTTGTAATAATGTATTATGCTTGATTTTGGGAAACACTCTATCTAATTAGTTTTACTATTATGAGTCATTGAAACCAGAGGAATGATGTGTCAAAGAATATGAATAACATGCTAGCAGGATTGGTTCTTTAAATACATTTCAAACACTTTGAATTGGATTAACTTTTGTATTTGTCAAGATATTACACCAAGAGAGCATAGAAGTCTTACAATCAATTTCTTTATGAGTTGGTCCCGCTCTGCAATTAGGTCTTTCAGTTCTGAGATAAGCTGCAAGTCTTCTGGTCTTGATTCTCTGTTTTTATATTTTTCTTCCATTTCTTCTAAACTTTATAGAAAAGAAGAATATCCCCTTTAGCCTGATCCAGTGTTAAATGAGTGAATAGTCACATTTTTGATAAGTACAAAAGAGAGTTCAGGGAGTAAAAACAGAGGGTGACTTTCTTACCACCTTGAAGGAAATTATTTTTATGTTCTCCTTCCACTTTAGATAGTTAAGAAACAAAAGAAACAAAAAAGCCCCAATAACTGTAACTTTTGCTCCAGCAGCTAAGAATTTAGGGAACATTCTCAAAACTTAACATCCTTCCTGTGCATGCATTTTTGGAAAGGGCCACTTGTAAGTCAGGCTAAAAATAACACATTCAAAACCACAGCATCTTCCTCAGTTCTTGTGGAACATACTGGAACAGAAGATACTCAAGAACACTGAAGACTAATTGGTAACTAACTCCTCTCCACAAAAGCTACTTAGTACTATTAGAGATAAAATAAAGGAATGAGCTGCAAAACAAAAGGAATAACACTTGGATATTAGGATATCTAATGCAACAACTAACAAACATTTGAAAAAAAAAACTAAGAGAAAATTTGAAATGTCTGGTGGGAAAGCATTAAAGGAGAGAAGTGAAATAAGCCAACTGAGAGGAATAGTACAAATAACCACAAAAATATCCCTTTTACTTACAGAACAAGTTTTGAAGACATGACAGTTTCAAGTTATTGTGTCTCCTTTAAACTAACAACATGCTCATGATGCTAAATATAGTTTCAAAAGAAAGTACTTAAATATGTCTCTCACATATTCAGCCCTCATGCAGATTAGTGAACCAAGTATCAGAAGAGATTCAGGAAATTTAACAAAGTTACTGAAAACAAGAAAGGAAATCCCAATCAAACTCTGAGAAAAATGTATGAATTAAATTGAATCTAAATCAGGCCAAGCCTAATTCCACAAGAATTAAACAAACTGTAGACACCTGGAAGCTGACCTAATTTTTCACTTCAGATAAATATTTTCTCTTCAAAAGCAACTATGAGATTTTACCTGGATTTGCAGCTGAAAAATCAGTTAATATTAAATGATATAGATAGTTTAATAACCTTCAAATAACCTGTACATATTCTGAGGAGATTATATAATGTAATTACATAAAACAATATGAATGAGTACAACATGATTGTTTTTACTTGCAGAGAAGGCATCTGACTCAGCAGAACAGAAATAGCCTCAGCTGGCTTAATTTTTGTGCGTACTTTTTATGCTGGGTTAAGCTATTATACATAGATCCCCGGAGTACAGTACATAGTTACACACAGCTGTAATTTTATTTTCAGGTATTTCAGAGAACTGGAGTTTTTTTCTGTTTCAAATAGATAATTTATAATTTTAAGACTTTAGTTGTAGAGCCTAATTGATGACACCCACTCTCAAGCATTCCAAGACACGTTCTCCATTCCACAAACATTCATGAGGCCATGCTATAGGTAACGCTGAACCTGGGAACAGTAACTTGAGAAACACCTGCATAAAACTTCTCTGGGTTGGTGAGGGTGTGTGTGGGTTTTTGGGTTTTGTTCTGGCTTTTGGTTTTGGGGCTTTTTTTTTTTTTTTTGTTTGGTTTTGGTTTTTTAAATTTTTCTGCTTTCCTACATAGTTTCCTCTTTGGACAGCTTGTTGCTTCAGTGTGAACAGAGAAATAACACACTGAAAGGCAGGTCAGGGCACCCTGGATGATGCTTGCTGATTTTAGGCCAGGGCTGCTTCCTCAAAGCTCTAAATTGTGCAAAAGCAAGGAGCAGAAAACCAGCTAAATTCAGAAAACTTCTTGCCATTGAGAAGCAAACAACAGGAGGTAGCTTACACCTAATTTATTGAATGGCAAGGTACCACATTTATCAGGGCGTAAGAGCATGCATGTGGACAAGTACAAGGGGGTGAAAACTAGAATTTTATAACCGTTTTATTTGAAGGCAATTTCTGAGGGCTCATTATCCAGAAAAAGCTAGATGCATTTTAGCTTTATTGTCCATTTGTAACTGATATTTATTTAGAAAAGCTTCCTATTAAAAACTTAGAACCAACTTCTTCTCTCTGCCACAAATCTTCCATGGTGCAAACACAAATCCCTTAGTGACAACTTTGTGGCAGGAAGCCCTCAATGTGCTAAGAAACCTGAGCCAGAAACTGTGACCAAATGGGTAACACCACAGAGACAGAGAATGAAGGATGTGGAAGACAGGAAAACACTGGTTGGTGACACACTATTACGTCACTTCTGCCACCATTACACGGTCTAATCCCTGGTGGCATTTTGATTCAGACAAACTCTTAAGCCTTCTGTTATTGTTACGCTCATACAATCCACATCAGATACTAATTTTCCTTATGCTATCAAACCTGAAAATGTCCGCATCACTTATGCTACAATCTCACATCTCAGTAGTCATAAATACTATACTGTTTATAAACTTGTAGAAAAAATTATTGTGTTCTCACAACAGATGTATTGAAGTTTGAGAAAGAAACCACTTGAAATATTGTTTTCTCCAGTTTTCTAGGAACTGCACAGATTTAATATTCCTACCTGAATTTTTTTTTGTCTCAAATCCTTAACAACTTAGCCCACTACATTCCCCTAAAGATTACAAAATTGTGGTGCCTAAAGAATGCAAGATTAGCCCCCATACTTTATTGAGGTATTTCTACATCTGCATCTCTATAGTATCTTCAGGACTTTACAGACACCAGAATAAACTATTCACTCAAACGCAGCTACATACAATTCTTTTTAATGCAACAAAACTTACGAAATTTGTAAAGCTGAATTAATTTCCTTGAGCAGCTCTTGGGTCTTATTAAAATCTGCCAGCATGCTTTGTTTCTCTCTGATGTGATCTGCTGTCAAGACATCCAGCTCTTTCTCATGTTTCTTGCTTAAATCTTGCTCATACATCCTGTTTAATTTAGTTTTTGTTAAAAAAAGAGTTATTCTAAAATCAGACTTTTTTGTTCATCATGATTTTCTGCCATGCTTCTAATGGCTCTTACATAATATCAGTGAACACAGAAAGAATTACTGATTCATCAAAGCCTACTACTTACTGTTCTCCAATCTTCTAGCTTATTTCATGGTAAATGCATCTCCTTTAATGCTTTTTAAAATAAACAAACATAATGAATTTGAAAAAAAAAACCACCAAAAACCAACACCTGAGGGAACTGCTACTAAAATATGCCAAAATGTGTCACTGAAATGTCACTTGACTGCACAGCATAGTCACTAACTCTACCAGTAAAGGGCAGAGCTTCACTAAAGAAGACTAAACGATATGAAACGTGACTTGACTGAGAGGACACATTTAAAACTGCAAACAGTAATTTTTTTAATCTAAAATGGTAAGTGAAACAATACAGGTTTGAATTTAGAGCGGAAAAATTCATACCTGATCTGTTGGTTGGATTCACTGTGTATTCTAAGAATTTCTTTCCCTTTAAACTCTAATTCCTTTGTCAATGTACTTATATTTTCATGAAGATGCAGAATCTCTTTGTCAAGTTCAGCTATATGATGGTCCCGGTGTCTCAGTTCATCTTGTAGATCTGATATTCGGCACAAAAATTCTTTTTCCTATGATGTAAGTAAAAGCAGCAAAAAATATTTTAGATAGACTCATTTATAGAGGTGATGCCTGCAATACCTGCTTTTGGAAGAAAGCATTTGAGAAGAATTTTCCATCCAATAGACATTTTTTTCAGTTTTTGATGCTGACACAAATTATTATCAAAGCACAGGGCTTTTTTATTGTGTACAAGTACAAAGAAAGAAGAAATCAAAGTTATGTAATAAGTGATTTCCACTTGCAAGAACACTTAAAACCCATGATTATCACTGCCTGTTAAAATTGGTGTAGCTCATCACATTTTCCTTTTGCCCACACACACAAGAAAAAAAAACAAGTATCACTAAGATCCAGGGTCTGAGCATTTCACTTTCTCTGCCTCATCAGCATACAATCCAGAGAAACATTTTTCTCCCTTACAGCCCCATTCAATGGGAGAAAATTGCTCAAGATGTATGCCCTGCACAAACAAACTGATTCTGAAGTCTCCTATCCTACAACCATATACATAGGTCATAAATATCTTACAGCAGAATATGTGCTAAAAAGTTTATGTTATATTTATATTGTGTCCAATAAATCAAGAAAAGTCGTTCTTTTTTTGCATAAGAAATTCCAATGAATATCTGGGAAACCCAGCTGGAGCCCATTCCAATGACTTTGATAATGCACCTCCTTGCTTCAGAAAAGTCTGTAATGAAAATAACTTTTTCAGATTTTTCTGTTTCCATCTATTTCACTTCTTACAGTTTCACAGTATTTAACAAACACATAGTTTGCACAGAGAAAATCAGCAGATATTCCAAAGTAGTTTTATGTATAATTGTGTTTTGTGCCTTCACGTCTCAAGGAAATACAACTATGTCCTAGTGCACCAACTTCTTAGGGCACCTTTTAGAGCAAACAATTAAATAGAAATACTTATCTCCCTATATAAAGACTAGGTTAAAGTTATAAGAAAAAGAAGAAAAATTTACATCTACACATATAAATATTTCAAAAAGTAGCAAGTATAATCATCCTGATCAGACCACTCTCCATCTCATTCAACCCTGATCCTGTGAACTGATGAGCATTTTAACACAAGAAAGCTCAGTAACTGTTCTGCCCTCAGTGCAACCAAAGGTCATGTTTAGCAGATCACAAAGGCAAAAAGTACCCCCTGCTGGGTTGGATCAAACACAGTTCTTGTAATTTACTTTTTATTTCTGACATCTCATTTAGGTGTCAGACTCTGGGCTTAAACAACACATGACTGAAACTATATCCGCCTAAATCCTGCATGACAGCACCTGGGTTTTGCCTCTGCTGCCCACACCATTAAACCAGCAAGGAATAGGTAAAAAAAGGCTCATCTTCAACTGTCTCTGTTTTTGTGTAAAGCCTATGTCTAACAAACCCTGGTTCCTCTCTTATTATATTTCTAAACTGACTCTTCCTCCTTGGTGCTGGAGTATCAGTAAATCAATTTTGAAAAGCCTATTATACAGGCAAATAGGTAGTTTTCCAGTCCTCTTATTTCTAGGAGTCTGGCCTTCAACACACCTTATACTTGGAATTTTTAACTACTAACAGAAAAACTGTGTCTAAAATAAAAAATGAAAGATAAATGGTGAATTAATCAATTTGCTACTGAAAGCAAAGGTAGTTCATGCTGGCTTTGGGAGCTTGGTTTTGGTGGGGCTTTTTTGTGTACTTTTTTCCTCATTTTGAAGCAATCCTTTGATTATAAGCAACCACTGCTTTTGCCCTATCTCTTAGGCTTCAAAGAAAAACAGCTTTTTCCTTCCTGCTGGCAGCTGCTGAGGATGAATACAATTTTGCAAAAATGGGCACTTGCCTCCCACAGCAAGCCAAGGTGCTCCCAGATGGCTGTGCCATTCTGAGAGGAAACTACCTGGATATGGGAGCCTTTCTAGGCTTTGAAGGTGGTTTGTGGAAGACAGAAAAAGCTAAGCAAGGAAGTTTAGGAAACTGGTAGGAACACATTAGCTGCTGGTGCTGGATGATTTTGAAGGATTAAATGTTTGTTGCTTGTTCTCATTATTCCCTTTCCTGCAAAGGGAAAAATGAATACTGACCATGCCATTTTACAGCCAGATCCCAGGCAAGCTTCCTACCTGTCGCCTGCCAAGCTCTATGCTTCTTTCAAGCTCCATTTTGGCAGCTACCAGTTCTTGTTGATGGTTGTGCCTCAGCTGGTCAATTGCTGCTGCATGTTGGTGGTTGAGCTCTGAGCGCAAGGAAGCTGGTTACCATGAACAAAGAGAGAAGTTTAATTTGGACACGTTTACATTAATTAACAGCAACAGTCCTAGCTCCATCAGCATTGCTGCTGATCTAAAACACGCTTTACATCAGCTAAGTAATTGTATTGTATTTTATTCCTGTTGTTTTCTGAATACACCAGTTCTCCATCAGGAACTTTGGTCGCTTACTCCTTCCAAAAGCCCTCAAGGGTGAGGTATATCCAAAGTGAAGAGTCTAGGCTTACCTATTAAAGCTTATAGTGATTTTAAGAGGAACACTTAGGTCCACACTGAATGACTCAGAGAGACACTACAGTGTTATAATACACACACACACGTGCATGTATATTTGCATAAGTAGAAATAATGGTTTTGGACCCATTTTCAAATTTGAAAATAAGTATACCTAACATAGCTTTTCCTTCATCCTCCAGCTCAAATCGTAGAGTCTGAAGTTCCTGTTCCATCTCCAATTTAAAGCCTTCCATGGCTTGTTTGTGTGTTTCTTTCAGTGCATGAAGCTCTTCTGAGTGCTTCTGTTGTAAACGTTCTTCTAACTCCTATGAAATCAAAATCAACAAAATTTGTTCTACACCAACTTAAAGAATGTATAAAATATTACACAATAAATAACTGGAAACAAAAAGCAGTCATTGACATACTCTAGAAAAAAACCACTCTAGTATTACTCCTATTTTCTCATCCTCCTAACACAGTTTTTCTTTTCTGTGGTTGATGGTTACCAAGATTATCTGTGCACAAAACCCATTTGGCTCACAGCTGGAAAAGCAAAAAAAAAAAATTCAATCCATGGATATACCTACAAAAGCAAGCAATATAATAAGGTGCAGTTTCATAGACGGGTTTAGTGTGCACACATTTGGGGACTTCTGCTCCCTAAGGACACCCATGTTTACTCCCTAATGGAATTGTATGAATCATAATGTTCCTGCTACACATCTTCTGCTGATCTTCAGGGCACACAGTGTGAAAACTGATTGCAAAGGCACACTCTGGAGCTGAACTTAAGATACCCCCCATCACATACCATGCACTACCAAAATTCCAATTTTAAAGCTGGTTTTGTCAAGGTTTTAAAAAAGTATCTTGAGTGGGATATGAAAATTATCTTGCAAGTCACAGAACATAGCTAACACAATTTTTGACATAAGAAAAATATAAAATACATTTCAAAGGAGTCTATCGACAGAAAATACATGCAAAATTAACTATAATGGAAAATTCCTATTCCAAATAAAAAATTCCTATTCTAAATCAAAACAAGAATATAATATTAAGGGTAACAACGTCAATCTACCATAAAGAAATTCATGTGTTGACAATACTTTTACATATATACACACACAGCTATATATGTGTATATAAAGTAAGACATGAAACAATGCCAGTGTTAGAAAATATTTTCAATATGTTTTGTTCATATTTAACTGGATAGATAACAATACATCAGCTGAAAAGGAAATATTGAAGTTATGCAGATTCTTTACTAATTCCAACTGTGTATTCAAAACGCTAAAATGGCAATATTCTCTACAGAGTTTGGAATAACCATACAAACGTGCCTTTTGTTCTTGCTCTTTTGTTTCTTCCATGTTTTGGAAGGCAAGGATATGGGCTTCCTGAAGTGACTTATGCCTTTGCTGATGCTCTTCTTCTAATTCCTGGATCTCCTGAGTCAGTCTCTGTCGCTCCTGACTGAACTGGGCTTGTAGCTGTTGCAAAGAGCTCTGGGACTGGGAAAGCTGCATCTCCAGATTCTGCTTCAGTAAGGAGATCTAACCCACAACAGAACAGCAAATATTCATTAGTCATTAATACTAACATCAGCTGTAAAGATGACATTCAGAAGCAGAAAACATTTGAAATTTTAGAGCAAGAGCATTAGCTAAAAGACAGACAATCAATGTCATCCATCTAGTGCATCTGCTATTAATGTTATATGTATATAACCAGAGATATAATAATTACATTTTAGTGGTTTTGTAAATATTATCATATTCGTTAGTTCATACTGCAGCACTACCTGTAAAACAATTTTTAATGGCCAAATTATCAAAGATTATTTAGGTTTTATATAAAAGATCGATAAAAATGACACTATCAAGGTCTGAAACCAAACACTTGATTGTTAAACTATTCCTGAGGGGAACACCCATTCTGCAAGGATAACCCTGCACTTGGAATAGGAGAGGACAGCCTGTGACATCTACACTGTTTTTTACATCTTTTTGTATTCTATGGTCCTACCTTACTAGTGATTTTCTCATTCAGAAAGAAACAGTGCCACTCAACATCAAAAAAAAAGTAACACTTGATGGATTTCCCATCACACATTTTTCTGTTAGTTCAGTAAGACTATGAGAGTGATTTTTATGCTTGTTTCCAAGATCTAAATAATTTGAGTCACAAACAACTAATTTTCTTAGAAACACCTGATTTTAGAAACAATGCTTTTTTTATCCAACAAGTATAGTACACTATATTCCTTTTTTAGCCCCATTACATTTTTATAATAATATTATACTTTGTTCTCCACATCAGAGATCATCTTTTCAGACTGAAAGTACTAAACCTGTATTCCCTTTCTAGCCATGAGATACCCTCCAGTTCTAGAAACAAGATTTACCCAAAAGAGAATTTTGCTACAGTGATTCAAAGGAAGGATAATAAAATTGCCAAGTGACAAAGAATTTGAATCAGTAAGGATACTTTTCAGGCCTCAGAGCATTGCATAATATGGAATTATAAATGGAAGTCTGATAGTGTCATTTGATTCAGCATACCTTAAAATTAATTATGTCAAATTTGTAACGACATTGCACATCAAGTTATTGAGTTAGAGAACATTAAATCCACCACTTAGCAGAATATTAATTGCAGCATACCAAGTACAACTTCTAGCATGAACATTGCTGCCAAACATGTGGGTTAAGGTTTTTTTTTCAGAAGGACACAGCTTAAGCAGACTTGAAAGAAAAAAGCTACAGAAACAAAAATTGGAAGTAAAGCAAAAGAAAACAAAAATCAGACTAATTTAAATGAAATAAGCATAGCTTGTCGTATTTCAGGTTCACAAGGTCTTTGTGACTGGGAATATACACTCTAACATACACTGTATAAATAGTATTGCACTTCAGATACCTTTGAAAAAGATTAGCTGCTATTAAAGGAATGTAGGGAAGGCTTACACAATGTTTTGCAAAACCTTTTACTAACGACATTAAATACAAACTTCATATAATAATTGCATAGTGTCAGACCAAAGTTTTATCTGATCTCTGGTTTTGCCTGCAGAAAGGACCAACTAGGATTAATTACCCTAGAAAAAAAAGGCCAAGCATAAATGTAGGGAGCTTGACTCAGTAGTCTACCTGGAACTAGCAATGTTTCTTAAATCAGAAGAGGTATTTTGGAGCAGATGTATAGAGGAAATAATAACAACCATTATCTGAGCCCATAAAAGTTTTTAGTATCCATAATATCCTGTATCAAGTTCCATGCAGACATGCCAATTTAACATGATGATATTCAGTACTTGTAATAGAAAGGAGTGAAAAGAAGTTCCCTTTCCATTCACTGTATTCTACTCATGAGAGTTTCTATAGCTCTCCATCATTTCCCTCCTTACAAACTCTGCCATACAGAACTGCTTTGGCTTAATGAGTTTCTCCTTGTATGAAAGTTATTTCATATCTATGATCACATTTTTCCTACTTTTACCCCTTTTCTACTACTTCTTTTTTTAAGATTAGGAGTCCAAAGCAGCACAAGTTATTGGACATGAGAGTAAACTCTGTTTTTATGTACTGATTTATATGGTTTTACATGTTATGTTCTCTGTTTCTCTCCTACATTCCTAAAGTTTTATTTGCTTTTGAGACTCCTACAGAGAACTGAGGTGATGTTTTCATAGAATTATGTATCACAGTCGCAAAATCCATTTTCTAGTTGTAACAGGCCAAGGTAAGGCTCATCATTTTACAGAAAAAGTTACAATTTTTCTTTCCTTGTGTATCATTTTGCATTTACCTACATTGGCTTTAATCTGATATTTTATTGCCAAGTCCCTTGGCCTTTTACACATATTCTAGTCTGAATAAGCTTTTATAAACTGCAAAGTTTCCTACCTTGCTTACTTATCAACAACCTGTAAAAGAAAATATTTTTAGCTCCAGTGTAACTCTCTACCTTCACTGTGGACTATTACATTTATTTAATATCTATATGTAATATATAGTGTATTTTTTGTCTTCACCTCTAGAAACTCCCACCACTGAAGAGGTGAGTTTGCACCATGCACCTGCCAGCATGGCCAGCTCTGAATTTTCATATCTGCATCATCTTCTCATACTGCAATGTGGTTGTTATCCTTCTCCAGCAAAAAAAAAAAAAAAAAAAAACCAAAACTATTTTACCTAAACTTTCCCTTGGTCTACTCACATCCCCATCTACTCTTATTCATCCCATGTTCGCTGCTGGGCCCTTCTCTCCTTCCCACCTTTCTGTAACCTCATACCTACCTGGTCCTTCTCTTCACTGGTAAGCCCATTCTCACTGGTCCCTTTGACCATGTTCCTGTCCTTCAGGCTTCTCACCACTGTCCTCTCCTGTTTACCCTGGCCACCAGGAGGTACAGTGCTAGGGGAAGTCCTGCAGAACTTCTGGTAATTTCATGATCACACTCTAACAAGCCTTTCATTATACAGTCAAATAGAGTCAACCACGGTAACTTAGGCAAATTTTAATTAAAATAACATGAAAAATTGTATCTTTGGCTTGAAGTTAAATCTATCTCTCACTTAAGTTCCTGCTCCAAATTCGGACAATTATCAGTATATAATTTATAAATATGTTGAGCATGGGCCTAGGGCAAAATGATTTTGTTTTCCTTTCTGTCCTGGAAATGTGGAAAACATTTTAACTGAGATGACCAAGAGAAGTCTGACATCTGGGCAGGAAGCCATCTTCGAAGAGAACAGGAATAAGCAAGAGCAGCTCATCCTTTCACCAGATTAAAGTGACTGCAAAACCATAGCCTGAAATGAGTCAATGTCTGGAGATGTCTGTTTGCATCAATACACTATACAGAAAATAAAGGACAATGAGGATTAAATGATTCTAGCAAGCAAGTCACATTAGCCTACCCTTCTAATAATTTGTTTTGATGTTGAAAAGTACAAAAAAAGTTAAAGTATCAGTCTTTTTAGAGGAGCATGTGATTTTAAATTATATTTTGATTATTCAGTGCAGAGACTGATATCCTTAAGAGCATGATTTGAGAACATCAGTGCCTCTTTTTGTATGTCCTTGGACTACCCTTTCTGTACACTTCTGTACTGAGGATTCAAAAGAAAACAGCTCTAAACACCACTCTCTGAACTTCCAATACTTTTATCCCAGGTTTTCAGCACATCAAAAACATCAGTGAGAATTTAAAAAAAAATAGAAAAAACAGTTTGGCTACAATTATGAGTTACACTGCAAAACTGCAAATTATAGTAGAGCATCAATTCCATGCTTTGTAAAAGCTCTGCAATACACATCTGCACTGCCCACAAGCTTGCTTGCATTAACAATGACATAAGGACGATGCTCATGTTATGACCACGTACACAGTGTTTGATGCCAGTGATGCACACACAGTCACACAGAGAGATGAGGGGATGCACTCCACAAGCTTTGATAGCAGCACATGTTCTCGTCTCAAATATTATCATGTCTCCCATTTCATGGGCTTAAGCTGTAAAGCAGCACTGCAGGATATGCGGGTTGATTAGTGCAAGCATGCCCTGTTCACAAGCTGTAAGTGCAGATCACTTACATTGTTGATAGATTTATGCAAAGCTTCACCGAGACAGTGCCGCTATGAAGGAAAGATCACAGGAATAAAGGGAAACATTCAGAAATCAACTAAGTAAAAGAAAAAGGGATAAGGAAGGAAGGGTAAACATAGAACATTAATTATAATTTGATCAGAGAAAAATAAATTGAAAGCCATCTGGAAAAAATATGAATATGTTGCTTTGACTTAGTCTTTAAGCTACTGAACACAGAACAGAATGATGTGGTTTACCATGTTATGTTTCTGACACACAGTACAGCATTATTTCTTTAACATAATATTACTATATAGACATATATTACACAACTGAACACTTTTGAAGTTATCCACTTGTTTTCTCTTCTCCTTTATGGCAAAAAAAATTTGGGAAGAATTCATTAAGTACATGAACAGATGTTATATAAGGGCACAATTGACAATCAGCTATATGTCAAATATCACAAGCATATTAAGTACATAATATTAATGATAAATTTTCACTGTTAAAGGGCAGAAAATGAGTTTAGTAATTAATGAACACATTTCTATTAAAATACTACTTTTATCTTCCTTAAAATTCAGAACCAAAGGCATACATAAAAGACTATTCCTGAAAGTCTCCAGCAATAAAATTATTTAATGTACCACTTATATTAGTGGTGGTCACTAATGAAAAGCAAAAAATCCCAACATATTGCCACAAAAATGCCCAGTGAAATATTATTGATCATACAAATCTATGTAATTCATATGCATATGAAAATGCCTGTGTGTTTATATATATGAATTATGTACATAAGCACAAACACATGCACAGAACAGAGTCATCAGAAATTAAGTGAGAGTAATGTCAAATCCAGCATGACCACTTTCTCCTTTTGTCACAGGTTGCTGAAGAAGATGGCTTTCTCCAGGAGACAGCAGGTATTTTGACATCAGCCTGAAAGCCTGTAGGTGGGAGCTATTAAATAACACTTTGCCAAAATAAAAAAAGAAATTGTTATTCAGTCTCAAGAATCTAAAAAAAAGGCACAAAACAAAAATACATTATTGTGAAATATCCAAAATAAGCTTATTAAAATTGTAAGGCAGTTATAAACATGAATCTATGCAAGAGTGGAACACTAGGAGGCATCATACTCCAGCAGACAAGGCAAGAGACCATAATCTAACAGCTCTGATTCCAACACTGGACTTTGACACTGCTGTTCTGAACAAATCCACCCAATTTTTCTGGGCTTCCTTTCCCACACGGGAAAAACTTTGTTTAGGGGGGAAGCTGTTATGAACAAGAATGAACTCCTCCTAAATAAATGTTCACTTTCTAGAACATTTGGGACTTCATATTGGTGGATTCATCTATTCAGCACTGTGGTACTTAGATTTTACACCTGAAGCAGAAAAGTTGTCATTGCACAACACTGAAGAGAAGTTCCAAGTAAAAATAAAATAATATAGAGTAGTCAATTGGAATGGAGGCTCATTCCAGCAAAATGTGCAGCAATTAAATCAGATGGAACTCCATATTCAAACATATGCAGAACACATTCAAAATGTAGTACTCCAAAATAGCACTGGTTTAAGTGTTATTAAGAAATTTCGTAAAAAATCCAGACATCGTTATGAGTACTTTCATAGCAAGGTCCATCCACGTTCTGGATAAGGAAAGTATTAAGAACCAAAAAGAATGCAGGCATAGTTATTACTGTCTGTATATCTATGATGGGGAAAAGTGATGATTAAAAAACAAGGAAGCAGGTGGGTTTAACTATCACTCTATTTCTACAGGTTGGAATTCAAGATTTCATTTGTGATGTTACAGTGGTGTAAGAAATCTTTGCTCAGTTCTCTTTGAAACCTATGGGGTGTACAAGCTTAAATTACTTCTAGAAAGTACAGACACTTCTGAAAAAACATTTCTACTTGGTATTGATGTATTAGCTAACCTCATTTCACTTGATTTTGCTGTCTCATTTTTCAGTAGAAGTATTATCTTCTCCACCCTCAGCACATGCAAAGCTAAGCCTCAGATGCAACCAAGAAAGCTTCACCATGACTCAGAGGAAGAGCAGAGAATAGAATCTGCATCTTTATATGCAGCATCTTTAGAACCCACTGATCATTGCAGGCTGCTCAGCAGGACTGAAAGACTTTGCAAACAATACATGGAACAAGACTGGAATTCTTAGCTCTCTTTCAACATCTCTCCTAGAAGAGCTGAGTTTTCAGTTTAGTTGGGCAAATGTGTGTTACAGTAAAAAACAGATTCAGTGATTTTAAGTTATTCAAGCTTTGTGTTTGCTTGTTGTAATGAACAGTTGCTTGTGTTCCAATCACAGCTGTCACAGGGGCCATTCTTGGTGATGAAATGGTGTCATTTTCTTCAAGAAGGACATTTACTGCACCAGTGACATTTTCACATTTTCATTCAGTTACCTTGTTTCCTACAAGACATTAACAAATTGAATGCATGGAAGTTCTCCTGTTTCATGGTTTCTCTGAACTAAAAATTACTTTCAATGAGATTAGAGAGGCTTGACACTTAATTTCAGCATCAGTCTTCATATCACCCAAAGATCAGTTATGTAACACTTTTCCCTCATTGACATTTCAATGTCAATTCCTGCTGGCAAACAGGAATTCTTGTGTAAAACCTGAGACCCTAACTGGAAAAGCTCCTACTTTATCTGTTTTATCAAAGCAAATCTAGATTGCTACACAATCTTTGCTTCATTTTAAGAATGACCTCCCAGAGATGCCGCTTACCTTTCTGAAGAACAAATCCTACCTGCACCCATCAGACATTAGTAAAGGAAATGAGTTTCTGAAGTGCCTAGCACAGAAGCCAAAGGGACCTTTGGCCTAAGCCCACTTTATCCATGTAATAATGGCAACAGCAACCCTAAAACTCTCCCTCGAGACAGATCTTTGAAGAGGAGGACTGATTTGTCAGCAGATGCACAGTCTCTGGCTGCGCAGTGCTTACGTGGCAGATGACTCCGCAGAGATTTGGAAAGCAGCTGTTTGCTACTACAACATTTTGTACTTGGCTCGAGGCTTCTGACACGCTAGGAACTGGAGAGCTACATCAAAGTTTGCCCTCTCAGACTGGTAAGAAAAAGCAGCATTTAGAGTCTTTTCCCTGTCTCAAAACTCAACAGTTTTCTGATGAGGAAAAAGAAGTATATACAAGGTATTCTGAAATCTTTAATAATCTCTGGGATAAGGGAAGGTGCTATTTTCAGGATGCCAGAGGGTGGGAAACTTACCTTCTTGCGTTAAAAAAATGGAGTTTTTATCTTTTCCAGTTCTAGGAATCTATCACACTTCTAGGCAAAATCACAGAATGGCATGGGTTGGCCTAGGTATTTTGCAGACTTGAAGCTGTTTGGATATTAGAGTACATTCTTTTAATCCAACAAAGTGCAAGTTCAATGGTCAGGGGAAAAACAAGTGCATTTGAATGTCCTGATAATTTTTAAAGGTTTTGGAAAGTTACTAGGGCTTCATTCATTTATTTGTCATAATGCTGTCAGGATTTTAAAGATTACAGACACACCTTAACTAATTTCTCCTGGAGCATAGAAGTATCACTGCCCATAATCTAGAATTTCAATCATCTGCTGAATCACAGACAAATTTTGCCCCTCTTCATCAGTTCTCTCTCATTCCTTCTAGAGTCCACTTTTGGTTTTGAACCAAAAGCAAAAGCTACTTTAGCAAGTACAGAGCAAAGAGGCTAAGAGAAGCATTTTAAAACTAAATGCTTGCCAAAGTCTTTACCTTACATTTAAGGGAAAAACATATATAAATACAGGATTAAAATTTTGTTTTGGAGATGGTATTACTGTTGGATTTGGCTTAGATTTCTATTTACTAGTTTTGGAAGTGTGAACTTCCAAATCTCAAATTAAACTTTTTACTCATTTACACAATACTAAGAATTTCATGTTCTTTTCATCCACTGACATCAGGATCACATCTGTGCAGAGAATAGGGAGCCCAGAACAAGTGGGATTCCTTACTGAGAAGTAAAAAGTCATGAACCAGGGGAAAAACCCTCAGTAGTTGGCCCTCTAACAGCTGCAGTAAGTTTGGACTACGAGAATATCCACATGCTCATGTGAAGCAGTTTCTGACCTGTTTAAAGAATAGGTTTCCCACCTGGAATACAGGAGCACTAATTCTTCTACACCAGTGGTGAGTGGCAGGATGCACATAGACAGTGGATCTAGGCAGAAACTCCCAAATCTCCTCTAATTCTCTGTGAGGCCTGCCTGAGTTACAGCACAATCCCATTAAGACCACAGTTTTGAGAGTTGTATTAATTTGTCAAAATTTTCAACAGTCAAAGCAAGCATGCTCCTTCAGATAAACAGAGTGAAGAAGAGTCATAAAACATTAACGTGAACTACATTCCAGGGTGCCCTCTGCTCTTTTCTCCCTCTTTGGTTTGACTTTTCTTTTTATTCTTTTGGATTTCCACCTTTTAGATTTTTAAGTGCTTTTAAAACCTGCCCAACATCTCTTACCATCCACTAGATGTCATGGTAGCCTTACTAGTATTACTGAATGCAAGAATCACCACAGCAAATTCGGAGGGAGTTATTTGAAGTTTACCTCCACTCTGTTTCTGACAGACAAGCCTTTAGACAGGGTGTTCAGGACAATATCAAGTGACAGGGAGCTGAGTAAAATGATTCTGTGCTGAAAGTTTATCTCCCTTCTTTCTGGAAACTGATACAAGGTATGTGCGGGTTATTCCTTGTAAAAATTTCCAGCATCCATTTGACAGCAAATCTTCTAATGCAAGGATTACCCAGGCTGTGGAACAGGCCAGTAATCCTTGTGGGGAAAGAAAGCAGCGTTTCCTGATTTTGTTAATGTGGATGCACATCAGCTCTGCAATAAGCACCTCTACACAGGCAACTAAAGATGGAGAAGTAACTGCTTCTGGATGAAGCCTGATCAAAAGCCATCTATAGATGTGCACAGGAGCTCAGGGATTTTTCTCAACATTCCATCAACAGCAGAATAATCAGGAGTTTTAGACCAGTATGTTAAGACTGAGCTTGTCATTTCCTGAAAACTACCATTTGAATAATAACTACATCAGAAGGAAATATTTACATTTTGATACACATCAAAGTTTCTCCTATTTACTTTGACAGTTTAAAAAGGAGCATGTCATCACAGAAACAAATTCTGAAGAGGAAATATCAACATATTTTTCAAAAAAAGTCTTTGCAGTAGGAAAAACAAACAACAGCTACCAAAACATATATAGTATACTTCAGTTCAGTCTTGCTGTACTACTTCGGGTATTCCCATTGATAGAAGACACATTTTTGGTGTGAAAAGTTGACAAAGTGAAGAAAGAAGAATGTCACAAGTAGCAAGTATGAAGCTACTTAAGAATGGGAAAGCTACATATGGGAAAAAATAATGACAAAAACATTCACTTTACTGGGACATTTTACTGAAAAGTAAGGAAGACAGGAGAAACAATATTTGCTCAAATATAGGAAAGTCCATCCACAATGAGAACCCTTGATTCTGTCTACTGAAAAAAAACATATCACAAGAAGAAACAGATAAGAAAAATACAAATCTTAACCAGTATGTTTCAGTGCCCAGAAATGAAGGTTGCACAAAACAGACAAAGAACATGCTTATGCTTTCAAAA
Source organism: Zonotrichia albicollis (assembly GCF_047830755.1). Lineage (NCBI taxonomy): Eukaryota > Metazoa > Chordata > Aves > Passeriformes > Passerellidae > Zonotrichia > Zonotrichia albicollis. The sequence goes on along the minus strand of NC_133821.1, from coordinate 75,899,917 downwards.
AAAAAAAAAAAAAAAGAAAATGCCAGCTATTTTGGCCCTGGCTGAAGCTTTCTCAGCAGTAAAATGTTTTTAAGAAAAGCGTTAAAACCCCCTTATAGAGCTAAGAGGAATGGAAAGGAGCAAGCATATCTGAATTCACTGCATATTTCATTATGAAACCCTTGAATGGATTGACATAGAAGTACTAGGTGCAATTTACAAGGGAAAAAAGGAAAAAGTACTTTCTCCTTTGTCTTCCAGAATAATTTTGTGTATCAGAGAGAAAAACTACACATTTGGTCTCTATACAATGATACAATGGTTAAACTACCAACCACATCGAAGTGTTGATGGTGCTTTGCAACCAGCAAGAAAGTGTTTAAGCATTTAATCAGCTGAGTAGCATTTCATCCCAAGATTCTTTTATTCATAACAAAGCTATACTGTTAGAATAACAATAACCCTACCTGCACTCTGTGAGGGACCACTTAGCATTACTGGTATGAAAGCAAAATTATCACCTAGCTTTATGCTAGAGCTAGATACCACCTCTCAAACATGCAACAAATAGAAATGGCAGAAATTTGTAGATGAGAATAACATAATTTTTAAAACTCAAATCAGCTTAGTACACTTTGTGGGCATACTTTTCTTGATTGAAACTGTTTGGGTTTCTTTTAATTAACATTTTTATCTGTGTCTGCTCATTCAGCTTTCCAGCACCAGTCAGCAGCATTCCCAGGTGGACATACTCTAAGTTGTATTTTTCTACAGTTTAGGTAGCTATATTTAAACCTGTTTTTTCAGCCCTTTGTGATTACATAACCATTTCTACACTTTAAGATAGGCGATACACTTCCTTGTAGCTTGTTTTCAAATCAAATCAGAGATGCATCAATACATATTACAAAATGGTACCTGTATTGATGAACATTTAATTTCTGAATTCAACCTTTATGAACAGAAATTATACAACTAAGTGATGAACCTCTCAACTTTCTCAACATAAAGAACACATATCGGCCGCATTTGCTGTCAAGTCAGGATTTACAAATTTTTAGCAGAGACTCTGGTCTTGTGTTGTTTTGATAAATCATTGTATAATATTACTGGTATAGAGCAGATCACTATTTCAGGTGTAAAAATCTGAATTGCAGAAAGAGAAGCTGGATTCCCTCTCTTCCTAGTTTTATACAGGCTTCACACCTTTCAAATGGGTTTTAAATACATCTTCCCACAAATTAAAACCATGGTGTAACAAATCCACAATTTCACAGCCCTACTGCATTATCTCAGGCAGTACTAGTTCAGGGTAGAATTTCTAAGACAGTCCAGGACCTGCTTATTTCAGTACCTTATAATTTCTGGAGGAGGAGACAGAGGAGCATCCTTATGGAGTTTGTGGGTGGGTGACACCAAGGTAGGAAGAATGCCCGGGTGGAGGGCAACACAGTGGAAAGGATGCATTGAAAGAAATGGGCTGCCATCCGGAGGGACCCATCTAGGTTATAAATACAGGCTGACAGGAACCACACAAAGTTCAGCAAAGCTAAATGCAAGGTCCTTGAGACAGGAAGGACCAAACCCATACACTGGTCCGTACTGGGTCACAGATCTGCTTTGCAGAACCTTGCTGACAGTAGGCTAAACGTGAATCAGCAGCGTGGTGTGGCAGCACTGAGTGCCAGCTGCACACTGGGCTGCAGCAGCAAGCAGCAGTTTGAGGGAAGGGACCAGTGCTATGGACTTGGCCCTTACTGCACATCACCTGGAGGGCATATTGCTGCGCTGTGATGTCATAGCGTGCCTCAGTTTTCCAGTCCTTCCCCAGGTGTCAATCGCCTCTGCTTTCCCCCACCCTGACCCCTGCTGAGCACTATCTGTCAATCCTGGCATTCCAGAAGGGCGCTGAATGATTGGCAGAGTTCAAAAGATGCCTTTCAGCCCTGGGGGACATTGGGCCATCCAGGTGTCATTCGCCCCCTGAGACTTCCTCCCCTTACCTGATCCCTACCCCTTCCCTCCTCATCTCCCCAGGGTTAAAAGGAACAACCACCACACGATTCAAGGTTTTGGTAGAGCTGTTACGAGATTCAGAGGCCTGTGTGCCAGGAATAAAGCTCTGGATCTAAACCCTCCAGCAGAACTGACTCTTTTTCCTTCACCTTGCCTTGAAGCTTCTCCACCAGAGGCAAACCTGAGCTCCTGCATGCCTGGACTTGTCCCAAGTGCCCAGCTGCAGCATCCAGCCAGCCAAAGGTGTCTCTGAGGTGAAATGGTCAGCTGCTGCCTTTGGTCAAGCAGCAAGGGCCAGACAAGACAGGCACGTCCCATCCGGCCATTCCAATACCATATTCTATTATATTATAACATTTAATATTAATATTAAATGTTATATATTATAACATTTAATTCAGAAATAAAATGTTCCTCCTCCATCTCATTCAGCTTTGGTACAAGACACATGTTGATAGACTTGCTCATATTCAGCAGAGAGCTACCACCAAGAAGGCTGGGACTGGAACAGATGTCCTTCTGAGGTAACTCTGTTTGCTCAGGCCAAAGAAGAAATAGCTTTGTGGGGCTTAATACTTTTCCAGTACCTATGAGGTGGTTACAGAGAAAGTGGATCCAGTCTTGCTGCAAAGGTGTACAGCAGAACAATGAGAGACTACAATCAAACTGAAACAGAGATGGTTCTGTCTAAATAGAAAGAAAAAGCTCATTATGAGGATAATTAGGCAGTAAATGAGATTATTCAGAGATGCTGTGGAATCTCCATCCTTAGAGGTTATTCAAGAACTGACTGTACAGAGCCCTAAGCAACCTTTTAATTCAGTGCTGAATTCAGCCTCCTGAGACCTCTTCCAGCCTAAGCAAGTCTGTGATTCTGTGATCCAGGTCACCTCAACTCTCAGAGACTCTCTTTTGTGTACTGCAGTCAGGAGGAACTTACTAAAAATCCATTTGTCCAAGAGTTAAGTTATAAATCTCTTACACTATGGTCTGGAATTCTCTCTCTTTCAGCTGTAATGGATAAAATACAGATTTTTACAGAGGGAAAGCTTAATTCCCTACTACCATTTCAATCTCTGTTAAATACCTACCCAACTCAAACAGTGGTATGGAAAAGTCACAGCTGTTTTGAAAAAAAATAGTCCTCACATGCTATTAATCTATTTGCATACAGTTCTGATACAGTAAAAGATACGAAGAAAAAAGAAAAACAACCATTTTGCATATGGAGACCTTTTCCTATGTCCAAAAATTCTCTAGTAAATTCTCCTTACTACAGTGAGCTTTCTCATTCCAAAATTTCTTGCACAGGCAGAAAAACCCATTAATAACCATGTTTTTTGTAACATGGTAATTTTCCACTCTGGAACTGCAGGTTAGATTTAACATGGTATTTTTCAAAGGCAGAGATAAAAGTATGTTAAAACTATGGAAAGCTAAGTATATCTCTTTCAAGGGATATTCTACCTTTACAGGTAGAAGTAAAGAAAGTAAATGAACTTGGGTAATGTGAAACTTAGAATAAAATTAGTCCAATTCTCTTTATGCTCCTGTTGTAAAAAGTAACAGTCCAAAAACTTTGAAAACCTCCAGCTTTCATGAGCCTAAACCACAAGACTTGAAAAGCTTAAATTCTCCTATCAGCAAAATATATTGTGATGTGCTCCTGGGAGAGGCTGTATATTACAATGTGTGTTCAGTTATTAGACTTCCCAAATTAGACAGCAAATTAAAAGCCATCCCACAATAACACCCTGAAATCACTTTAAGTCATTTCAGTCATTTAATGAGTTCCAAAATCTGTTACTCTTACTTTAAACTATGTTTGTTCATTATCAGCTCTTTATTCAAACTGGAGTCAATAAAACCAGTTCTACAGCATTTATGGCTTGGAAAAAGTACAAAGCAAGTATTTTCTTTGAATTATCTAACATAACTGAGATGATAAGTAAGAATTACCATTAAAAAACCTCAGTATTCACACAAGATTATCCCAAAATAATGGCCAAAATCACTTAAGACATAGCTGTAATAAATGTGTCATAAAAACTGAGACACATTTTGACTTCTCAGAGACTTGTACAGTGTTATTCTTCTACACATAGGGGATTATTACTTTTGTAAAGATAGGGGATACCTTTAAGTCCAAACAACTAGCATTGGTAGATATTTAACAGCACAACAGGCGAGCAGACAAAATCAAAACAATCTTGTAGTAAAGAAGTGAGTCTGTCAGCGTCCTCTCCCTCCTCCTCCCCTCAAAACTGTAAAAAGTTTTATTCACACTTAGTGTAAAGAACAACATTCATACAATTAAAATTATATCCACATATTATTAAAATCATTATTAGGTTAAAAAGCCCTATGCTAACAAATTTCATTTAAAAGCCAGATATCACAATTGATTTCATTCACTTAGTTGGTAATAAGCCACCAACAATTAAATTGTAAGGGCTTTCCAATTCTCAAGGACACCATAGTTAGTTACCTGGTCTAAAAGATCTTCGACCTTTTTTTGCCATCCATCCCTTGCTGCATTTTTTTCACGTTCTTTCAGCTGCAACAACTGAGTCATGGCTGCCTTCTTGTCCTCCTCATGCTGCAGCCTCAGCTCTTCACGAAGCTTATTACATTCCTGTCTAAAAACAAAGGACAAATAACTAAAATGCAGTGGGACCATGTGCAAGAGGTACAAAAGAATTACAATCTCAGTAATAATTGGAAAATCTTAAATAACAGAAACATTTGCCTTACATTTCATTTGATAGTACAATTGCATACAATATATAGTTCATTTATTATTAAAGAATAAAAAAAAAAAATAATACTTGCCGAAGATTTTCTGTCCATTTTATTTCCAAGTCACGTGCCATTCTGTCAACTTTGAACTTTTCCTCCTCTCTCATGGCAGCAATCATTGCCTCATGCTGTTGTCTCTCTTGATCCAGTTCTCCCTGCAAGTACAAACTTTACAATAGAGACTGATCAGCAGCAAAAGTGTATTTCAAACCTAAGTGAGTGTATTTATAATAAAAATATCAATTACAGTTGGCTCATAAATTTGAACTACAACTTCTTCACTGTGAAATTCCTAGTTATGCACAATTAATGCTTATACATTTCCTGATATTTCTTATTTGTGAAACAGAAGTCTGTACTCCTATAAAAAGCAATTTTCCAGTAAGTCATTCTGTAATCTTTTCAAATACCATTAATGTTGAATCACAAAATAATTTATGTTGCAGAGAACTTCAAAAGGTCAACAAGTCCCATTCACTGGAGGACTTACTTCACAATTAGAGCATGTGGCTTAGGTCCTCTGTAAAGAATGCTTTGAATTTTATTTTTAAAATTTTTTTAAAGCATCATATATCCAGTATTTGAATTTCAAAGTTTGAACCATCTGTATGTGATACAAAGTTCAAAGTTCATTTCTGTTTCTCAATGGGACATGCCTGCTAGAAACAAGGTTTCACAGCCCGAACACAGGGAACACCTTTAAAATTCCCACCAATTTCTGCTGAAATTTTACCATAATAGAATAGGTACCACCTAGAAATACTACTTACATGAATGTTGTTCAGCCGTGCTTGCTTTGTTCATGAAGCAAACATAGCCCCTAAATTGAATTATTCATTTTTAAAATGAGACCTTTTCTGCAGCATTTTGATAAATTTTAAAATCTGTTAAGATAAATTTTATTGCCAGTAGCCTACTATATATGAATATTGAAATTTTTTAATAGGTGAAGAGAGCAATACTAGTTCATAATAACATTTAGAGACATCATAAAAAAATACAGAGGAAGTTATAAACTATAATATGGTGCACCTCTAATGACTGTAGCTGAAAGAAATAAAAAAAATACCATTAAGCTGTTTCAGGCTGGTTTTGCTAAGAAAGTATGAATTTATGTTCAGTGAAAAAAAAATATAATATTTGCTGCTCTATGTCAAATACTTCTGTGATCTTGTAAATGTACATTCTATACTGAGGAAACAAAAAGGAAATGTTTGCCCAGTATTGCAATCAATAAAGTATTGACAGACTAACTGACAGTTCTACTTCCATCTAAGCCAATTAAAATGGCAATATATTTGTGCCTAGGCAAATTAATTGCTTAATGGTACAAAGTGGTCACATTTTCTAGATGACAGTCTGCTATCCTTACAGATATTGCAGCATATAACTAAAAATTATTCTCAAGTCTTTACTAAATTTCCAAATTCAAGCCTGAAATGAAGACTGTGCCCATTTTCCAAGGAAAACATGGCATACATATATTCAAATAACTCAGCAAAAAGATTTCTGTGAATTTCAGAGTTAGTAAACTCTGGACCTTGTTTTGCATCATGACATGAACTGTCTGAAATTGCAAGTGTTAACTCATATCCTTTAATGAAATTCTATTAAAGCCCTGAACATATTTTGTATGGATATGTTCTGGCAGCTACAACTTAGATTAACCATACAAAGATATGCCTGCAGCACTACCTGTTAAACACTAAAAATGTTCTGAAAACAAAAAATACCCACCCTGAAACAACCAACCAATAAAAATAAAAATAAGAAACCCCCAAGCCCCAAAAGAACCTATCCTAGTTTCCATTTTTTAAAATTTCTTCTCAAAATAGAAATCTCTCCTTTAATGAAGCCATATGATGATCCTTCTGTCATGGGTACCCCATAACACTTCTAGCTATTTTAAAAACAAGACCAAAATCACCCTTATAACTGCACTTTGCACAATTTATTCTCCAACAGCACGGTTACCTCAACACTGTACAGTGAATCCGTGGTCTCTCGCAGTCTTGCTCTAGTTAATTCCAGTTCTTTCTGGAGTATTTCCTGAGCTTCTTGAAGACTGGAGATGTGTCCTTCTGCAGTCCCAAGGCCTTGCTCACTTTTTCGTACTAGGTCTTGCAGACGACACACCTGTGACATTACAAAAAAACCCCCCGTAATTTCCATAACTGTTACCAATGGCAGCCAAGCCATCCTGGTGTTTTTCAGTGATTCCTAATTCTCACCTAGACAAATTTTTAGTTGCACTGCCTGTTCTCCTTAAATATCACTTAATGCTTCCGTATTTAAAAACAAATTCCTGTAATATTATAAAAGCAAAGACTCAATTAAAGGTTTTTTACAAGTAAAAAAAATATATCCAATGTGTTTGATGCATGTTGCAAGGAAAGGAGCTACATAAAAGATACGAAAATGCCTCTTAGTTTACTATAAGAAAGCAGGTTTTAAGCAAATTAATGAGAGAGATTTCAAAATACATAAACTCTAATCTAATATATAAATTAACCTGTGCTAGCGTTTAAGTTTCTGTTTTCAGATTGTTACCTGTCCAGCCTGTTTAAAACTTAAACTAGAAACTGTACATATAATGTAATAATCTCCTTAACTGCTATGTAACAATACTCTTTTTTTCTGCCTGTTTGTGCTTCAGCTTCCCACCTGTAAAATGATGGGAATGACTTCTTTGCTTCGAATAAAAATACAAGAGATTGAACACTGTTCACCAGCTACAGGAAAGAAATAGATTTTAAGTATGTAGGTTGGAAAATCAGAAAAATGGGAGGCAGGGAGGAACAAAGAACAGCAGTTAATTGGAAGTATGTTTTCTGCCAAAGCAACAGTCTATGCTATTGCCTTTGTAAGTTGAGATAATTTCATTCACAATGGGACAAGTGTCACAAGAAAATACTAGCTTTTGGATTACAGGCATGCACAGTAAGAACTGTAACCACTCTTCCTGTTTGTTAGAATAGTTACATACAAATACTGTTTATAATACACACAGAGACATCACCTCTCTCTTCCAGAACTCTCTCCCTCTGTCAACAACCTGTCAAGTGTTTAAAAAGTGCAACTCCTCTTTTTCTTCTCAGGATGGAATGCAAAATTTCTTTGGCATGAGAGATCTCAGTGAAAAACTCCTGTAAAGTTGAGCACATGTCTCTGTGCTTCTTTGAGTTATATTCAAACAGCAACTAATGCCCTACAGAGCACAGCTACCTGAAGGTAGCAGTATTACCTACATGACAAAATGTCCCCAAACTGTATTGATATCCTGGTAGTGCTCTGTTGTCCATGTATCTGATAGTAGCATCATATGAACGCAGTCCTGTAAATCTAAGGATATGGGAGCAGGCAGGAATGCCACTCATAGGGCTTAAGATATACTCTGCTGTTGACAAAGTGATGGAGGCTGTTTAAAATTATCTTTAATAACATCATCAGAAATCCTTTGCATGGAAACAGCAAGTCCTTAGATGACTGTACCAAGTGATACAAACATATCAACATTATAAAAAGCCTGGGCTGGTCTACAGTGAAAGGAAACAGATCTATAAAGTGAACAGCCAGTCTCATCCTGAGACATGCATGAGAAAGCCACTATTCTGACTTAACCCAAACTCCCAAAAAAATCTTTGGCAAGTAATCAAGATTACACTGCTCTTAAATAGCTTAGTACTAGGAGCAAGCCTAATGAGGCTTGAATCTTTCCCGCATCCTTTAGCTAAGATAATTGCCACCAGAAAGTCTGTCAAAAAGAAAAGAAGATGGCACGGGCTCAAAAGCAGCTTTCTCAGCAGGGAAGCTAGAACTGAACAAGCATCCACAGAAAGTAAAGAATACAAGCCTACTGTGTTAAATGACTTCTGTAACTTAAAGCAAACAAACAGAAAAAGAAGCAACAGTAGCAATGTAAGGGCTAAGCTAATGATGTGTCAGAACATCACAGGGGAAGCTTCTTCAAGGTCAGTGATGGCATTGAGAAACTGCTATTAGTTGTCAATAGAGATCTAAGGCCAAGCTGTGGTTGCAACTGAAGCACTTCTGTCATGTGCTCAAGATAAACATAGTAATGAAATAAAACATTTCTCTTCTGCACTACATGGAGAGGATTTACAGACCAACTCTAATTTATTGTCTGTATGTTTTCTCTCATTCTATCACTATGCACAATATATGGTATTACACTTATCCTGGCAAAGGATTGTATGTAAACTTGAATACAGCAGCTGGACCTAGCTCCCTATTTTAGTCTTCTGTTTCTTAGCTTTGTCTCTGTTTGGCTAACTTTCATGTTGATGGAATTTTCCAAGCCTGAATTTGATAGCAGTTGGATAACAGAAACTCATTCTTAAAACATTTCAAGTTATTTCCTTCAAGGAAGGAGCAAGTTTATTGCTCATGAAGCCAAGAGACATTGATAAAGAATAGCTAAATTTAACCCTACAGTGCTAGATGATGATAGAATGACAAAAGTGCTCTACTCAGATCTAATCCAGAAACAATGAAAGTTAGCATACAACAGAGAAGTTAAATCTAAAAATAAATAACTAAACTTCCTGTAATTTTGAACTGAAAAATAAAGCTGTGTAATATTTTGTTAAGATGCATAACAAATACATCATATTTTCATCACTTTCAATGCAGGTAAGCATGCTGTTAAAAGAGAAAGAGCAATTTCAGCTTAAACTTGCACCTTCTCTAAGCTCTGAAACAAAGACACTGGCAGCCCTAAGGAGGAAGAACCCTCCTGTTTAAAGAGCTACTCTCAACTGACTGATCAGGAGAGCTGCTGAACTCTAAAGGCAGGAGGTCCAGCTACTCTGGAATGTATAATCTCTGGCATATCCATCTATCTGGTAGGTCCTACTCTGAAAGTACATGGTAATACATATTTTCAGAATATATACCTCAATATATAATAATCAAATACATTATGAAGTCATTAATATAGTAATGTATTAATAGACTATTAATACATTCATATATAATATATTAACAAGTAAAATCTATACTTTTGGAAGGGCAAACTTCCCTATTTAGTATATTGAAAACATGCAGATTTTTTTCTTAAGCTAGTTTAGTATTTGTATAATTTGCAAGTTACCAGAATGAAACACCTGCTCTCTCCCTATACTGTACAGTACAGAAAGCAGCAATGAAAAACTGTGCTGCAAAAAAAAAAACTTAAATTCATGTTTAACTCTCTCAAAGCAAGCACTAAAATCATGCATAGGGCTTGCTGAACAATAAAGCTGATGAAATATGCTCTTGAAACGAGCCAAAAGTTCCAGAGAAAAATGGTTTGATGTTTTTGATATCAGCAGAATGTACTTCTAGTTTCAAAATATTGTATTGTAAAAAGGTTGTGATTTCCAACTAAAAAAAAAATTAAAACTGACTTGACACATGATACATTTAACATCAATTGCATATACCATGACATAGCAAATAATTTGGGTCCTACTAAAAGTACTTCATATCATCTTTTGATGAAAATACAAGAAGATGATTTGCAAGTCAAGAAACTGACCAGAATTTATGATATGTTAACCATAACCAAATATGAGTTTACATCTAGTTAAATTTCCCTCTCTCCTGATGTATTTTGTGTAGAGGTCTGTGTACCTAATGAGAAGATAAAAATAGTTAAAAATAAAAAGCTGTTTACATCAGCTGTTTACATCTCTCTTGCTTTGTTAATTTTGTAACGGACAATAAAATCATTCCTCAGAAGCAGTCAACTAACTTCCCATGCTTTAAGAATATTCCACTCTAAACAGAAGTAAGGCATTAAACACTCAACAGCATAGACCTAGACCTGTCCTGGAGTCTAAGATCACTATTGATGAGATGTGGTAGTGAAACAGCAAGTTAGTCCTTGCCTCCTGATTGGCAGAAGTCAGCTTCGTTGTCAGCTCTTCCTTCACGTTTTCCAGCTGCTGTCGGAGCTGATTCTTATCATCCTCCAAATGCAGTTTCTCCTTCTCAAACTGCTGCTCCAACTCCTTCAGAAACAGGAAGGATGGAAGAAATATTAAATACTTGCCTCAGAGTCATTGCAAAGTACAGATCTACCACACGGAAATGATTCTAACTAGCATAAATACTTGTGATCTCATCCCTTTTCTTAAACTGTTAGAGCATGAATATTTATTTCCTTTTACAATATATGTAATTTTCCAGTTTATTTTATAATTTAACATCCTTAAATCACAAAATAAAGACTAACAGGACTTTTCTCTCAATTACTTCTCAGTTATCAAAGCTTTCAAAATATATCTACTTTCACAATTTTTCAGTCTGAGCTGAAAGAAGAATTTTTCATTTTCTATAAAATTACACTGATATATCTGCATGTCTTTCAGCCTTTACCCATCTATTTCCTACAAATAATCCCTACAGGAAAGAATAAATCTTAAAATCCAGACTGAGCTCTGTGAAGTTTTTTAGAATGTTACAATTAATGAAAAAAAACCCCAGACCATATATCTACTACATTTGTGTAGAATCAAATTACTTTTCAAGTTTAACTATATGGAAAGAAACAAGTAACACCCTTGTTTTCATCAACCTTTATAGTGTAATAGCCAAATTCTCAAAATAACTGCTGGATTAATTATATTTCTCTTACATGAGCCTATGTTGTGTGTGTGCATATATACACACATAAATGTTAGACACTTTCATAGTTTTAAGGAAAATTATAAATTTATACTTCAGCCTTAATATTCAGAATACATTTTCAGAACAACAATTTCTTTCACAAAATACTTTAAAGGAAACATATCAAAATTGAGAATTTTATTACATATATCAGTGAAATATACTATACAGCTCATAATACTGTGAAGTTTAAGTGAAGAAAATTAAGGTTTCCAAGCCAGGTGCTCCAGAGTCACGCCATAAAAGGGCTTCAAGGTTTTCTATGGAGCTAGAGCCTCTTTATTAACTCCTTACTAGGGGCTCAGCTGAAATGCAAGGCTTAGTATCAATAAAGTGCCTCTGTGCAGACCTGGCCTCAGGTTTCCTAAAAATCAGTATTATCTCAGAAATAGCCATGAAAATACAGACACCAGAGCCAGCCTGAAACAAAAGGTACAGTATTGGTAAAATTAGGGGAAACAGGGAGAAAGAACTAAAGTATTAAAGAGGAAAAACAGTCACTAAAAGATATAAAAGTCTAAGGAAACCTAAGGTTTCCTGCTGCAAGACAGCAATGTAGTGTCAATCCAGCCAACTCCAAGAAGCAACAGAGGCCAAGCCTTCCTCATTCAAACCCAAAGATGACTCAAGTGTTTTGCGGGGGGTGGAAAGCACATTAACCAGCTTCTTAGTTCTAGCACTGCTTTAGGGTATGTGTCAGGCAATAAATGATTCCTGTGTACATTGCTTGCATGATCTCTTCACTCATGGTAGAAGCTGGTCAGTGACAGAACAGAGGGCTATACTGCCACAAACTCATTACTAAACAAGGTAAAACTCAAGTGCCTGCCTTCTTCACTGAGTCCACATGAGTCAACACGTGGGATAAATGTTCCTTGCTCAGTGAAACTTGATCAATTTGTCCTGTTCATGCTGAAATCTGCTGTCTGCAAAATCCCACTGGTGCTATTTAGACCCTATCCTGATAACAGAGCAATTATTTCTCTGATGATACTTGTCAGTACAGCTGTGCAGTACTGCAAAATTATTAGCAGCTCTATTTTCATAATCCTCCTGATGCCATTTTTACAGCTCATTTTATGGATGGAAATACTGAAGCAAAAAGAAATATTTGAGCTATTTTTTGAGTCCTATTCTAATTCTGCTGAATTCTCTTCTGTTCCCCAGATGCATTTCCCAGGCTTCCAATCCAAATGAATCCTCATGCCCTCTATCCCAAGGCTCCTGGTACCATGCCTCTTCCTCATACAAAACTCAAATCTGCTCCACATTTAAGCTTGACTCTTTTCTTCCTTGGATTATTTGATCACCACAGCATGTGCTTAGTGAGACAGGTTTGACAAAGGAGACAGTGAAATCTGATTAGATTTAACATCAGTGAAATCAGATTGACTGAGATCTTGATCCCAACATCACTCCATAGCTAGATTTTCCTTGTTAAAATAATTTCATATTTCTCACACTTAGAGAGGTGTTCCCTATATAAACTAGTTTAGTGATTTAAGAAAAAAAGTTTGTGATCTCCTTTTGTTTTATTCTCCACATTATTTTAGTAACAAACAAAACAAAAGCAAAAGAACCCCACATCTTACTGAAATAAAAGAAAAAGATACACAGAAACCCTAAGAGACATTGTCTTTATAACCAGCATGTTTAAAGTTCTAAAGAAAGGAAACCTGTAAGATCCGATGCATGTATGTCTGAGAACTACTTCAATTACTGAAGTGACAAAAAAAATTTTTGTATTTATTAAAAACTGACCTAAGAAACAACATACTGGTAGAAAAATTTACAAAAACAAACCAAATTTGTCTGAGATGCACATCACTAACTACCACCACGGTTCTTGGTGTGTTTCCTGTGAATACATCAAAAGAAATGTAACAAAGCCTCAAATTAAACACTTAATCCTGTATTTCCTGTGCAAGGCAAAATTTGTGTATAACACACATCCAATCAGATTAGGAAATAATAATTTAAAAATGGGCCTCATCCTGAGAATGTAACGGCCATATTTGTGAAACAAAAAAAGCCTTTCAGTTTCAGGATTCCAGTCAAAGGTAAATGGATAGTTGCTGGAGAGTGAGCTGCTGTACAGTACATAATTTTATGTTGCACACTTAGAACAGCTGTTATCATCTGAATACACATAGAGCTTAATAAAATATCAGTCCTAATAAAATATCTTTCTGTACTTCTGAACTGTCAATGAAAATTTTAAATAAATGTTATAATAATATAATCTTTCATCTCCTTCAGAAGAACGGATCTTGATATACCAACCCTTCTGAATATGGGTCACAAATCCCAGGAAAACAAAATGATTATACTTGAAAATACATTTGTATAAATAGAGAATTTATCTTCTGTATGCAGACAAATGACAGTACAAGTGTGTTTTTTTCCCAAGATATTTGCTATTTTTCTAAACACTAAACAGTTTCTTCAGAGGCTTGCAGGTAATTCCAAATAAAGTTTGCCATAAAACAAAACCAATCAGTACAAGACGCAAACTGTAACAGTTGCTTTTTGTTTGATTACTAGGAAAATAAGAACATACCATCTGCAGTTTCTTCTTATCCTTATTAGCATTACTGTGTGCAGCCTCAATTGCAGTATGGTGTTTCCATGCCAATTCTTCTAAGGTCTTGGAATGAGCCTCCTTTAACTGTGCAGCCTCTCCTTCCAATCTTGCTTGTAATTTTACCAGCTCCTTCTCATAATATTCACGTTGTGTTTCCCTTGCTTCATTTACTTTCTATAAAGTACAGGAAAAGAAATCTATTCAATGCTTAAAAAATCTGAACAGTAGGAGTAAAAAAATACAAAAACATTACTGATGACATAAATCTGTAAAAAATTAACTTCCATATAAAACAAATTGAGCAAACACTAAGCACTGACTACGTGATTCAGTAACCAAAAAGGCAATTTTAAAAGATCCATGCAAAACAATACATACTTATTAAAAACCTAGTTTTTCCTCTATTTAATCTGGGAAAACAACAATCGGGTATCAAGCCTATAGAGAATTTCTGTTCAGTATTTTCAAACATGTTCAATGCATTTTCAGCAAATGGCTTTTTAAACTGTTCCTTAATCATTTCACATTTGTCCTTCCTCACACAATTTAGATACTAGGCATATACACACAAGGTCATAACTCAAATGAAATTGTTAGAAGATTGTCCAAAGCAGTCTGACTGCATTGGACAATCTTCTAACAAAGAAGTATTTCATCTGCCTTCCCTTTAATCTCACTTCACACTCTACATTAGTCATTCTTTTTTGCTACATGATACTTGAAACATACTGGTCCTAGTCTGGTCATATCAAACAAAAATTAAAGCATAATATTTTCTTGTCTGAGAATCCCAGTGTTCTCTTGTTTTATTCAACTAAAGCCAGTAAGCTGTTTAACCTTCTCCAATGCCAGAATTTGCTGCCTTTGTCGCTCATCCAGACTCTGTGTTTTGCTTTGTAATAAATTTCTTTCCTCTTCCAGCTGGGACAATTTTTCCTTTAATCTAGACTTTTCTGATTCCAAGTCTCTGATTGTAACTTCTTGAGTCATTTGAGTAGCTTGAAGCATTCCAATGTGACCTAAAAACAAAACAGCTCTTTAAAACCTCATAGCATTGGTTTCATGCAATTGAAGTGCACATTTATATTCCAGTGATAGCATCACTCTAGTGGAAGCTTGCATATGGATCTCCCTTGTCTTCCCTGCAATACTTATCTTCCTCTCCACTTCTCACTTGTTTAGTTTTATTGTAAAATGCCCAACAACAGCAGAGCACTTGCTGCTGGGGCACCTTTCATTTCAATCTTCCTCGCTCAAAGTTGCACGTTGACTCCCAAAGGAAAGCAGAATTAGTCAATTGTAAGAACACTGAAGAACTGGATCCCACCTAAACCTGTGTATTTCTATGCTAGAATAAGATTGACAACAGAAAGCAGAACACTGATGTCTAAAGATAAACATGCGATTGTTTTATCAAACTCATAATTTAGCTGGCAGACTAGATACATAGCTTTATCTGCTGTAAAACTTAGGAAATTACACTTTATTTTGCTAAAGGTATATGACTAAAAGACATAACAAAACTCTCTCTACAGTAAATAGTAAAGTATGATCTAAATCCTTGCAGTTGGAGGCTTCCTTTTAATTTCTTTATGTATATTTTTGGGAAAAAAACAAACGAAGTACAATTTCAAACTACACAGTATAATCATCTGTCCTTCACATAACCAGCTCACAAAAGTTTACGACTTCAGAAATTTCTGTCTATTCTTCTTGATATATTTATTATTGTAGGTAACTGACTAGAGCAGTGAAATTTCTGTTATTTTGGGAGAGGCTTTGGAGTGAATAGAAGACTGTTTAGAAAAAGAGGATACTTCTAGTTAGGTCCAACTGAAAGACAAGAGGTACTATTGACTCTGAATAATTTTCTACTGTTTTTTTGTAGTCTCAGTTTCTAGGAAAGACTGTTGCTTCCCTTCTCATTTTATTATAAATTTCAAAAATGACAGGTTGAATGACAGTTCAGTTTTATAACAAAGCATTGCTTTTAAATATAAGTCACTAAGGAATAGCTATGGAAGTGGAGTATATGCTATTTCTCACATGACAAAATCACTGAGCCTCATGATCAATTTCCATTTGTTATAAAAAGCAAGATGTGCCAAGAAGGAAACTGTTTGTTGCCTGTGGACACAATGTGAAGGGAAGAGCTATGAGATATATAATGAAATTCAAAAATTAAAAATGTCTCAAAATTAATAGTATTTTCATTAAAAATGCACAGTTCTAATTGTACTAAGCCCTGGAAAATTCTAGAACTTTTTTTGACATTTTTGTTTGTAAAACTGAAAACTGAAGACTTAGAACAATGGATATGCTTAGGTTCTGAAACATTTTTAAAAAATTCTTATTTCAAAAGTTCAGCCATTTAAGGAAGATATTTCAAACCCAAAATTTTATAATCTAGCAATAATAATAATAATATGAGAATTTTCATTTTTTCATACAAGTATGTCATACATATTTCATTGTAAGTACACCTAGACACTGATCTAGAGCTTTTGTCCTTGCAATACCAACACAGAAGACAGCTTTCCAATTCCTCATGCTCTACAAAAAAAGGTATGAAATACAGCAATTTCCTTAAAAGTTGGGAATCTCAGGATAAATGGAAGAGTATTTTAAATATACCAAAGAGACTCAACAGAGTGTTCTAAAATTGCAACACGATGAGTAAACATTCTTTATGGTAATTAAGTATGAGAATTCAGTTTCTTTGAGGACAGATTTTTGACCGTGTGAGCTGAAAATCAAGGAGATGGCAGTGGGCCAGCATCAGAAACCATTTCCAAACAGGCTGGCACCCAACTACCCCACATGGCAATGGCTTGGTGGCACCACTGCAAACGGGGATCCTGGTTCTTGTTGCACAGTGATGCTCTAAAACAAAGAGGTACTGCAGACAGCACCACTGAGCTTGGTAAAGCTGAAAACCTCAGTGCCAGAGGACACCAGGGCTGGCCTCAATCACAGGCTAGCTGACTTCATGCCATCAGTAGTACAGAAAAACAGCCTGGGTATTTATTTCCACTACATTTGGGGTGGCCTGGTGAAACCCTCTTATGCTTCTGCCGAAGGAATGAAGCAGCAGCAGCTTTAGAGTGTATGAGAACAGGACTCATACAGTCATGAAGTTTCCTATGACTGCCTCACAAATCACCTTTTGGAGGGTTAGATGTCCATTTTACATTCTCTCAGCAGCAAGCCTATTCCTTTTAGCTGTTTGATCTAATAGGATCTTGCAGTCTTGGGCTCCTGCTGGTTGCTATACTCTTCCAACATATGGCCTAGACTGGGCTTGTGCTAATTTGTGTGGAAAACAATCAAGAATTGTTATAATTGGTCTAATTCAAAAAAGCCAAAGATAAGCCAGGGGCCCCTTTTTAAGCCCTGGAACCCTACCTATTGTATAGCTGTCTAAGTTCAAGTACTGGCCCATGCCTACTACTGAGCACACTACGGAGACAATGCCAAAGATGGAAAAGAAACCTGCATGTGCACAGTCAGGTCTTAAGCTATTTTTTGTGCCTTTCCACATGACAGCAACTACAAAGAAGCAATGAAAGCAGCTATAGAGAAAACTTTAAAGAATTTATTATTCAATAAGCTGCAAATCCTCTGACAGTAGGTATAAAGGAAAGTACCACAGCGTCAGCAAAAAGAAAATACAACTGAAAAAAGGTGGAAGAACAGGAAGCATGTCTCAGTTATTATGTGGAGAAGAGATGCAGAGCAGAATTGTTCTGTATAAGCACAGTTCCAAGGCCTGGAAGATACATACATGCCATACAAAGTACAGCACTTGGACAAATGAGTACATAAAAAAGGAAATTTAAGTACAATGCATGTGATAGCAAAAAAGTTTAAAAACCCCAAAACTCATTGGAAAATTCTATGTAAAGCATTAAACAGTCTTTAGGCACTCTAAACCTGCATGAGGCTGACAGAAAAAGAAAAGACTAGAATAAAAGGATGAAGTTTGTTTCCAGATTAAGTTACTGACATACATACTGGCTTTGAGAACAAGATCAGTGGCCTGCTGCTGTAAGCGCTCTCTAGCAGCTGCAAGCTCGCTTTCCACTTCTTTGTGTTTGCTTAACAATGACATCTCCTCCTCCTTCACATCATCTAGCTGTTTTTGAAGAACCTAGAGGAAACACATAACACTTGTTACCATCATATACAATCATGACAATTTAAATGGACATTAGATTAAAAGGTACAGAAGAGACCTTTCAGCAAACAAGTTTTATTTACACAAAAGCTGAAATAGTGCAATATTAATCCCATATTCATTGTCTATTATATGCAATGCTTCAAACATACTTTTTGAAGATCAAGATAATGGGTACATGGCATGACAAGTAATGCATAAGAGAAATGTGACAATATTCAAAAGGTACATAAAAAAAAATACTATAAAATGGTCCACAGAGTCTGGGGGTCAACTTTAGAAACCTGGTTTCTGGTATCTGAGAGATTTTCACATTAAAGAATACATTATGTGTTCACAGCAGTTTAGTGTCCTTCACTGCAACTCAGAGTGTTTACTACTGACTCAAATTAAGTTACGTGTGGAGGGAGATACATAAAATGAGAGCTGGGCAGTTACTTCTATCAAACATTCCCAGGGTCACTGTTGGGACCAGCACTCTTTAGCACATTTCTCAGCAGCATGGGCAGTAGGATTTCTTGCACCCTCAGTGGGCTCACTGACAACACCAAGCCCTGTGGCACAGTCGACTCACTGGAGAGAAGGGAAGGGATGTCATCCTGAGGGACCTTGACAGGCTTGAGAGGTGGGACTGGGCAAACCTCATGGAGTTCAACAACACCCAGAGCAGGTCCTGCACCTGGGTCAGGACAAGCACAAGTACAGGCTGGCTAGCCCTGGGGAGAAGACTCTGGAATGAAAAGCTCAGTATGACTTAGCAATGTGCACTCACAGCCCAGAAAGCCAATCATGTCTTGGGATGCATCAAAAGCAGCATGGCCAGCAAGTCACAGGAGGTGATGCTGTCCTTCTACTCTGCTCCTTTTAGACCCCATCTGTACTCCTGTGTGTCCAGGTGTGGTAGCCCCAATACAAGAAAGACAAGGATCTTTTGGAAAGAGTCCAGAGGAGGCCACTAAATCAATCACAGGGCTGGATCGCTGAAAGCAAGACAGGCTGAAAGAATGTTCAGCCTGGAGAAGAGAAGGCTTCAGCAGCCTTCCAGTATCTAAAGAACGCCTAAAAGAGCTAGAAAAGGACTTTTGACAAAGACATGTAGTGATAAGACAGGGGAGAGTTGCCTTAAATTGAAGGAACATAGGTTTAGATTAGATATTATGAAGAAATTATTTTCTTTGAGGATAGTGAGGCACTGGAACCAATTGCCCACAGAGGTTGTGAACTTGCCATCCCTGGAGGTGTTCAAGGCTGGATGGGACTCTAAGCAAGTTGGTCTAGTGCAAGGCAGCTCATAGCAGAGGGTTTGGAGCTAGATGATCTTTACTGTCCCTTCCAAGACAAACTATTCTATAGTTCTATGATTCTAAAGTTTTCTTATGCCTTAAATCAGATGTACTGATTCACAACAGCATATCTTGGAGAGTGTAATGTGTTTCAGCCATGCAGGAGGGAAAAGAAAATATTGTTCTGGTTCAAAAGAAAATACAGATGTCTCATAATTCAAGTAACTAAAACAGTAACATTTCAGAAACTAAAGTGGAAGAGAGAATTGGGGAAAACACTGTACAGGATGTGTAATGAAACAGACACCAGATGTAGTGAGATTATGCATTTCAGCACCTCATCCACAGTCATCAGAGTAGGACCTGATCTTAAAATCTGTAGCAGATACTGCACTAGGCTCTTCCTCTTCTTCGGGAACAAATTTCCTTTACTGTAGGAACGACCAACATACAACTGAATTCACCTTCACCGCAGCTTTCCATAAACTCACCTCCTGAAGCCCCTTGCAGAAGGGGCAAAGATGTGTGATGAACTGACTGCAGGCTCCCTTCACTACCCCCCTGCATCAATGTAGGGGAAGTGGTTAGAGAACTGGGAATAAAGTTAAGCCCAGGAAATATGAAGGGGTGAGGAGAAAGTGCTCTTTTAAGATTTGTTTAACTTCTCATTATCCTACTTTGATTTGATTGGTAATAAATTTGGTAATAAATTTGGCAACAAATCCTTTTCCTGAGTCAAGACTGCTTAGATCATGATGGTAACTGATGAGTGATCTCTCCCTCTTATTTCAACTCAGAAGTCTTTCATTACAGCCTCTCTCCTCTCAGAGAGGAGAAGAGTGGTAGAGCAGCTTTGGTGAGTACTTGGCATGCAGCCAGGATCAACCCAACACACTAAATAAAACTGTGTTGGAGTTTAACCCAGTAAGCAGCTAAGTATGGCACAGCCACTTGCTCACTACTGCCAAAGTGGGACAAGGAAGGGAAATGGAAGGGCAAAAATGGGAAAATTCGTGGGTTGAGATGAAGAAGATAGAGAAAACAAAAGCCACACACATATAAGCAATAAAAACAAGGAATCCGTTCACCACTTCCCATGGGCAGGCAGGTGTTCAGCTGTCCTCAGGAAAGCAGGGCTCCATCTGGCATAACACTGACTTGGGGAGGCAAAGACCATCACTCCTTCCTCCTTCCCCCAGATTTATATGCTGAGCATTACATCATGTAATATGGAATATCCCTGTGTTCAGTTGGGGTCAGCTGTCCTGGCTGTGCTCCATTCCAGCTCCTTGTACATCCCCAGCCTCCTCATTGGAAGGGTGGAGTGAAAAGCCAAAAAGACCTTGACTCCGTGTAAGCACAGCTCAGCAATAACTAAACCATTCCTTAATTACCAACACTGTTTCCAACAAGTTTGGATTTGTTTTCAACAAATCCAAAACATGGCACCCCACAAGCTCCTATAGAGAAAATTAACCCTACCTGAGCCAAACCCACTAACATACTGAGTGTGCAGTATTTCAGTTGCCACTTGTGAAAATATTGTTAATTAAACAATTAAGTCTAAAGTAGAAATAAATGAAAAATAAATTGAAAATGACAAGCATATACGAGTGATGGAAAATTAAGTTTACACACTCTAATAACCTCAACCTAACAGCCACATGGAAACACTGCTTTTATAGGAAAAGAAAATTCACAGTCTTGGGAACAATATATCATCAGTCTCACCTGAACATTGTTTTCTGCAGTTCCTAGAGCCACCTGAAGTTTTTGGCATTTTTCCCGAAGGCTAGCAGCTTCATCCTGGACCATTTGCAATTCAGTTTTAAGTTTCCCCAGATTCTTCCGTAACATACTTTCCTGGTTCTGAAATTCTTTTCTTAGCTCCACTTCTTTCTCTTTGCAGGCATGTAGACTTTCTGCTGTAAAAAGCTGAGATCTTTTCAAAGAGTCAAGTTCATGCTCATAGAAGGACTGTGCTTTGCTGAGTTTGCCTTCATAGTCCTCAATGAGCTTTTTTTTTTCCAGCCTTAACTCTTCAACCTTATTGTTCAAGTCTTCCAGCTCCAGTCTATGCAACTCCTCCATTTTCTCTTGCCCCTTACTTAAAGTAGCATTCTGACTCTGATGAGTCTTCAGAAGTTCTTGAATTTCAAGCCTGTGGGCAGCTTTTAACTCTTCCAGAGCTGTACGCTTGTCCTTCTCATACTGTACTTGCAATTGTATGAAACTTCGTAGCCTTTCCTCGAATTTCTTTCTGATCTCTTCTACTTCCCTTGACATGGTCACTACACGTTGGACATGCTGAGCTTCTGCACAAAGCTGCATATCTTCAACTCTATCCTTATATGCTTCAAATTCTGTCAAGGCCTGATGTTTCATCTTTTTGTGATCTTCCAGTGACTCTTCCAAAACCTGAATCTTTCTCTTGAGATCCATTTCTTCTGCAACTTTACTTTTATACTGCAAGATCTTCTCTCTGGTCTCTGCAAGAATTTGTTGGATTTCTTCTTCATGAGCATCCTTAAGGGCTTGGATAGCTGCTTCATGTTCATCATTTTTAGTGTTCAAAGCATATATTACCTGCAAACATGAGATAATATTATATTAAGAGAAAAGGCATCCTGGTTATCTGTTAAATCCCAATAAAAGCATGCCTAGGTACTCTGAAAGCTACTTCACCAATCTGGCTTGTTTCCATCACAAATAAGACACCTCATGTTATTAAAGATGCAACTGCATAAATGCGGTGTTAGCCATGATATCCTTACAGATCTTAAAGAGTAGGGTAGTTTTTCTGTTTTTCTTAAACACCTAATTTTCCTAATGAAAGCTTTGTCTTTATAGCCATGTTGTTGCTGTAAATATACTGGGGGGGGGGGGGGGGAGAGGAAAGCACACTTAAAAACTAATTTCAAAAAACCCTCAAATTTATTTGGAATAGTTCAAAGCACAGACTTTAAAAAAACCTGAAGAGATCTTCCTGTTGGAAAATAACACACAGAGATATATTTTTTGTTCCAGTTGAATTTCTTGTGATATATATCTCAGATCCCTCCTTTCCAAACACTACATGTTCTTAAATATTTCATTTCAAAAACATCAAAAATGCAAACACTAGTTATTCTGGATTGTAGTCTTGATGGTTGCCCAGATACAATTTCACTTTTGACAGTTTATCTAGTAAGCATTTTGTGTCTCCTAAGGTCTAAGGTGCCTTACTACATAAATTCACTGACTTCCCATCTAGTAAGTCAGCTGAACAGAAAAGTTCAGGGCAGGGCAGCCAGCAATCTGGGGAGCCCAGGGAGCTAAATAGTTCAAGAAGGCTGTGAAAGCAGCAAAACCACGAGCATTCAATAAAAGTTTTAAAATAACCAGATATATCCTAAGGGATGTTTCAACTGCACCACAACATAGTAGCTTTTGGTTTTTAACTAGGAAGTACACATAAGTATGTGTGCCTGTATAGGTGTACGTCAGTGAATAAACCATCCGTGCAATAGGTGGGGTTAATGCAATCTTTGCATTGCTTCATGAACTCCAGCAATTCTCCCCATACTTCATATACAGGCAGCAGAGCTATAAAACACATCTGTACAAAAAAAAAAAGGTCTTCTGATTAGTGTAACTTCTGTATCTTAAAAATTAAGAAGAAGCAACAAAAATGAACAATGAAGAAGCAGCAGGGGATTTTCTTTTTTAACTGAAGACAGAACCTAGACCAGACCTCCATCAGCACAGAACTAGGCAACAGAGGAAGTTGTGCTGACTAGCCCTCAAGGCTGGGAAATATGAAGAAGGCACAGAATTGACACCAAGCAAAAGCCTCTATACTCCAGACTAAAGAAAGGTGTCTACTGTCAAATGTTCAGATGAGCTGCGAAGCTCAAAAAAGTTATTGTAAGTGAAAGAGCAGATTTAAGACTTAGGCCATGGTGTTCCTTTGTTTGTTTGAACAAAAGTCCAGACGTTTATTCTAGATTTTATGCCTTTTGTGCATTTTAGTCTAAATTTATTCTAAATTTTATGCCTGAAATAACATACCCCATTCTGTTACCTGAGCCACAAAATCCCAAAAGAACAGGCTTTAAATTACAATTGAAAAGAAAAAGGAAAAACAAAAAAGTTCTGAAGCAACATTAGATGCAAAAAACCCTCCCCCACAGCCTCACTTATCTTTATATACCAAGAAATTAACTTAAAAATATTGCAAAAACCACTTTTACCTTATTCTAATCCAATTTTTTAACAAATGTACATGCTACTTAATAAAAGAGGAAAAAAATATAGGTTTTCCATAGGTTTGGCAACTTGCTTTTAGTACTACTTACATATCTGCAGGTATCAAGGACATTTTGGCTTTCTTCCTCCCCAGATAAAAAAATACAATAAAATTTCCTATTTTGAAGGAGCTTCATAGTACAGAGACTCACAAAACTCTAACAAAACATTGCAAAAAATGATAACTAAGCCACATGCAATCTCAATAGCAAAATCACAACTATCACTGAAATGCCCTTTACCCAAGGTTTTAACCTTCTGTATTCTTATTGCCTTTGGTGATGCCAACAGTAACTCCTGATCATGAAGCTTTCACCTCCCTCCTGGTACCAGCAAACAGTCTCAGCTATTGGACCCCAAAGGCTTAAATCCCTGCTGGTTTAACAGTGGTTAGTGTTCAACTTCTTTGTTCAAATTAAAAATTACTTGAAAACAGAGGGTTTGGGGTTTTTCTAAATGTTATATGCACTATCTTGCATGAATAGGCTTCAGTTTTGGTAAGAGAAGTGGAAAATGTAGTTTAAAAAGTACTATAAAAAATAAATCTCACACTTAATATCAGGTGATTATAATAAGCAATTGCAGAACACTAGGTCAAATCCCACACTCAAAATAGCCCTTGACTCTCATCCTTGTGCACATTAGTGCCATAATGTTTTTCACTTCAGGCAGTATTCCAGTCTCAAGTTATGCAGCACCATGATCTGCAGAACGTATTAATCATAAAGGATTTTCAAGGGTATTATGATTTAGCAATGGAAACCTCACTGAAAAGTCCAAGTGAAAAATAAATCCATGTGCAATGCCACATTTGGAAGATATCTTTAAATTCTCATTATTGACTTGCTCCTTACTAAAAGCACTGAAGAGAAACAAATTCAATTCAAATTCAAGCACAACTCGTACCCTAAAAGAAGGGCATTCATATCTTATGGGAAATGCAAAAATAAAATGCACGCAACTGAATATTTCATCATAACATATGCCTTACAGCAGCCTGAATTCCAGCTCCATCAAATTACTATAAACCTCACTATTTTTAAAGAAATGGAATAGCTGTATCAGATTTTATCTTTGAGAATTTGACCCACTATATTAACATAGGAACACAGGGAAAAAAGTCTGTACTAACAAGCAAAAGCAACTTAAAAGCACTTCAATGAAACGCAAGCAGAAATTGAAGTACCTTGGAGCAAATGAATACATT
The DNA here is from genome assembly GCF_047830755.1 of Zonotrichia albicollis. NCBI lineage: Eukaryota > Metazoa > Chordata > Aves > Passeriformes > Passerellidae > Zonotrichia > Zonotrichia albicollis. Next base: position 75,874,913 of record NC_133821.1, on the reverse strand, counting down.
TAAAGTTCTAGCTAAAATAAAGAGCTCCTTCTCAAGTAAGCTTCTGAAAATTGAAAAGCAATAAGGTTACAAACATTGGAGGTAGGTAGATAAAAGTTTTGCACTCTGTTTTTAAATGAGAGCATGAATCCCTACTAAGCATGCTTGTAAATGCTTTTTAAAATGATTTTAAAATCCCTGCAGCTTTTTTAGTACAACTGCTTAATACTAAGACCCATAAACTGCTTATTTGAGTAATTCATATTTTTCCAGCTCTACTCTAACTGCACATAGCAATTCTTATCACATGACAGGAAAAAATAAATCATGCTTTATTCTATTTTCAGTCAGCATATCATTTCAGAGGGACAGACTGAACCATACTCTAAGGATACTGAGATCGCCAGCTAACACTTTTTATACAGAACAGTAATTATTAATGAAAACCTACTGAAATACTGTGTGCATTGATCTGAAGAACTACAACAGAGTAAGTTAGCACCAACAACAGCAACAGCCTTGGTTATTTCAATAATTATTGTTTAGTTCATTCTACATGGTAAGGTGAAGCAAGTCAGACCCTACGCTAGCTTTGGTGTTTTAAGCTACACAGAATACAAACAATTCCTGCTCCACATTGTTTGTGGCTGAAAGTTTGGCTGAGAAATACTTTTTACCCCAAACCAGATGTTAGGGATTGGAAAGCTGACCAATTCTTGCATGGTCAGCTGTGCTTCAGTTATCTGCTCCTGACAGCAATTTAGTTGGGATAGAATGCTATTCTAATTACAAATGTGTAATTCACTTGAACACTAGAATTGAGGACAAATTCTTTTGCAGCACAGAAAACCATAGTCTATGATTCTATGAAAATACCTCAAGAAATGTGCATGGGTCATTTTCTTTAATTTTACATCAAAATGAGAGCTGACACCTATGAGAAAAAAAACATCACTTACACAAACATCAATCTTATGACCGGCAAACCTCCATTTCAGACTTGATGGGTGGGTCCCTGGGTAAGAGTACCAGGTTCAGCCTTGCTCAGGTGAACTGCTGTGTCCCCAGTGCTCCCAGGGTGCTGCTGCCTGAAACCAGCCTGGAACACCAGAGCCTCCAGAGGCATCCCCAGATTTTGCCAGTGCTGCCCATCTCTGGAATGAACCACACAAGGACAGTGCTAACAAGAAATGCTTGTGCATAACCTGCTAATGATTTATAAGATGTGGACCAATAAGCCTGACCCATCCCTGCTCTCTGTAGGTAAGGAAAGTAAGAATTACTTCACATAGGAAGTAGTAACATATACTGAGAAACAGTAAAAAGTGCAGCAAACAGAAAAGTTCAGCCTACAAAATCAGTCAGAAACCTTAAAAAAATTGCAAGCATTACTATTAAATAATTTTATGTAGAAATATTTCTTCTATGATAGTCCAAAACAATCATGTGTTTTTTTGGTACAATAGGTATTGCGTTAATTTTTCCCCTTTTCTTTCAGTTGACCAAATTATGTCCAAAAAATGAGATATATTTATATATCAGCATTTAAAATTTGCATAATATGATCAATTTAAGATGAAATAAAATACCCAACTTAATAGCCAGGAAAAATTTGTTTTATAGGACAAATTTCTTCTCCTTAGAACATTATAAGAATACAATGATACAGGAAAGTACTTCAAAGCTACTTCAAACTGCCTTTCATAAAAGCTGACCACAACTGCAGAGTTCAGTATTACAAATGTGTTGCTACATACACAAGTAGACAGACAGTTATAACATGTATACAAAAAAACCCAAACCAAACCTCATAACCTATGTATGCTCATCTTTCTTTTTTTTTAATTTAAATTTTAAAAAACATCCATTTATCTAGAAAGATCTTTTCCTTATGGAAAATCTCACAAATAGATGATGCTCTGTCAGTCAAGATCTTTGTATTACTGACAACAAACACAGAAACAAACCTAGACCATTAGGCCAGGATTTCTTAGAAATCACAGGAAAGGTGGAAAGAAGACAGTGAGCTACATGGCTCACTACAAGTCTTTCTAAATACCTGGGCCATGCATTAGGGGCACAGCACAATGAGCAGGGAAGGGACAAATATGGTCTGCAGCTGTAAAAGGAATGTCCCTTGCCAATAGCATCCCCCCAAAAAAGCTGATCTAACTACACCAGTGTCCTTTGAGATAAAACGCACAGAGGGCAAGAACTTGATTTTTTTTCCTAAAAAACACACTTTCACATAAAATTTATTATTAAAATATCCTTTATGCTATTCATCAGTCTCCATGTGTTAGCTCAATACCTAAGTAAAGTTCAGTATTTTATTCCTTTAGAAACTCTGGAAACAAATACTCGATAATTACAAATATTATTTTTATTACAGCTACTAGCTTTCCAAAGGAATCTCTAATGACTTTTGTTTACAATTAATTATTTAAAGAATGACACTATGAAGCTCAACATAATTTCTAAGTATTGAGCGTTAACAGATATCCATTACTACCTAGGGCTCTACTTTTGGGTAAGAAATTTTTCATTTTCACACTTATTGATAGACATTTAATTTTCTGTAAAAGAGGATAAGTCCAAGGCCATGCACCACTCACCAACATCCACATTGAGAATAAAACACAGGAGAAAAATTTTTTTTTTATTTTCAGGTTCCCGATGTTTAATACTATATACAGTAGGTATAACACCTCACAGGGGCCCATACACTGAGAGGACCTTTCTTCATGCTCCTAAATACCTGCTCCTCAAGTACCTGTAACCTGATGTACTGATAATCCATTTCTACTGTGCCAAGTACAGATCGGTACCACATTTAACTTGACTTACATTCCTTCCTGTGTTTTGTTTATTTGTGTATGGCCCACACTGAAATACTAACTCTTTTGAATGGTCTGAAAATCCTACTGGTTTAAAATATCTGCTTGCATTTACAGCTCAGCATGTTTATAAATTATTACAGTGCCTGTACCTTAAAATTTAATTATCAGAAAAAGGCATGCCAGAGTCCAATTAATGGTGGGGAGGAGATGTCCCACTCAAAGAAGAGGCGCAGAGCACACCTCGACACAGGGACAGAGTGGTCTGCGTGGCTGAAGAGGTCATTTATTCACTGTGGCCTTTCTCCTAGAGCTGTACCAGACAGCAAATGAGAGGCTTTTTGGGAGCTTATCAGGACCTTTGTGCTACCACAGCCTATCCAGGAAATAGGCACTTGGTCCAAATCCACGAATGGGGATAGCCTTTATCAATCAGGTAACACAAATCAAAATCAAGGCAGCAGGTAAAGCTACAGCTGCAGAGCACTCTGTAATCAGATTCAACAAGGGGAACACATTACCTGCACCTCTTTTGGTAGCCCAACACACTGAGCAGCAACATGAGAATGGAATTCACAAGTTCAGAAGCCAGGCAGTCAAGAGTGCTTTAAACCTAAGGCCTCGGGGTCAGGACACAACAATTTGTGATCCTACAAGTGATTTTAGCAATCAGCAGTGAACCAAGAAGGAGCTCACCCATGACAAGAGGTCAAGTGGGCAATCAGGCCCTGTTGCTCCTCCTGCTCTAGCAGCAGAGTGCTTCCAAGACTGGGTCCACCAGAGAAATATGACCAGAAGGGGACAAAAGGATTTGAAAGAGGCACCAGCACATATGTGAGAGTGACAGAAAGAGATATTTGGGGGCAAACTCATTCCATTAAGCAGAGTAAATATAATACTGGATACAGGGACAGATGGCATCCTGATATGGTTAGCAGAAAATTCCCTTTTTCCCTTACATGGTTATTTTGGATGTGCTACAGAAAAGGGAAAAGTGGGGCATTTTCCTCACCACAATAAACTGTAATGGAACAAATGAATTTTATAACTGCATTCCATTTTCTGAGGAAGAAAAAGAGCAGATATCTCTTACAAATAAGTATAAAAACAAAAAAATAGGAGGCAAAAGGAGGAAAAATACAGTTCACTTTAAAAAGGCATTTAAAAGAATCATGATCTGGCTAAAGTGTGACAGACAGATACAATGCTGCACCACCCAAATCAGGAGGAATTTCTCACTGAGAGGGTTGTCAAGAATGGGAATGGGCTGCTCAGGGACCTGGTGGAGTCACCATTCCCAGAGGTATTCAAGAAACAACTGGACATAGCTCTTAGTGCTATGGTCTAGTTGATATAATGGTGTTTGGTCATAGGGTGGACTCAATCTTGGACACCTTTCCCCCCCTTAATGATTTTATGCCTCTATGAAACATGATACAACCTTCAGAATATCTTCAGCTGAGGCAAAAATTCAGGTACAAAAGAAGCAGTTGTGATGTCAAACAAGAAATATCAATTAAATAGGAAGAGCTATATCAAGGTAATATCACAGGACTATGAGAGATGGGTTGGGGATGCACTAGACATCTCCAGTTAGTGGCCAAGATGGCCATTAAAGAATGCTGCAGATGGACAGGTAAGTGGCCACACTGAATTCAACTAATTTTCAGGAGTAGAACACCTCAGAATTATATGTACAAGCCAGAACAAAAATAATTTTTCCAGGCAGACAGAAGTGGACTTGAAGACCTTGACAGAAAGACAAGAAGCAGCTGGATAGAAGGGAAGTGCAACTCTTTACTATAAACCAAATTAGGGAAGACATCGCCATTAGTGCTTTGTATGACCTGGCACTTAATCCCCCACTTGACTACTACGTGACATCTATTTCTGAGAGAAATGCTCAGCTGCTCTACACTGGCATTGCTGTCTCTAATGGAGTTACATAAGTTTACAGGGTTCAGCAATCCAGTTCTGTACATTTATGTTGCACTCTTCTCAAACAGAGCCATTTCTAAGCAATATATTTATTACCTGTGCGACTGAGACATTTACTTTTATTAGTTGCACATAAGTCTGCTGTCTGTTCCAAAGTGCAAAACCAGCTTGCAGAATAAGTCAAAATAGAGTTTAATGTAAGTTTCTATCTCATTATGACATCAAAAATATTTTCACGATGACAGGTTTTAATACAACACAAGAATATGTTGAAGAAAGACTGTTATGAAAGAGGGTAAAATTGTTTAGAAACAGCTTCAAAAGTTAGCCAGAATGGGAACAAATTCTAGCAGAAAACAGTTGAAATGTTTTGTAATGGCTCCTTGAAAATCAACCCTTATTTTTAAATTCAACCACTTGTAAATCAAGTAGTTTTAAACACAACCAATTTGTAAATCGAGTGGTACTAAACCTCAAACTTGCTTAACTGAGAAGGAGAGCTCTATTATACAAATGTTATCAAAGTACAACAGTTATTTACAATGCCTCTAAGATTACTTCAGCACTATGACTTAAAAATTATTTGCTCATCCCAAATCCCCAGCATTGTTTCAGAACTACATTACAGAGAAAACAGAGATGCCATATTTTCATCTGTTCTAATCACCTGCTAGCCATAGTAAGCTGATCCTTTCTTTATTCAATTTCTGTATTTAGTATCATCAAATTATACCTCAATGGTCAGACAAGCCATAGTTAATGAAGTTGGAAATTTTCCCCTGACAATGTCATTCAGAATTTTTATCTCATTCTAAGTATTTTTAGAAGGAAAAATATAGTTTCTAATTCACCCATTATTCATTTTCTTAATAAAAAACAAAGTCATATTACTCTTTGAAAAAGCATCTACAGAAGAAAAACAGTCTTTTGGTGCAAAAGATGAGAGATGGCACTGAGGAAGTGAGTTCTCTTCAGTAGGGTCAAATGCCTAAAAGGACGACATTCACAGACATTGAAGCAATGAGAGCCTAAAAGGATGAACAGAATTTGAAATTTTCTGCAAAGTATATTTCTATGATAAATCCATCACACTTAGAGAATCTCAATTTGGAGTGAAAAAAACCAATCATATAAAAGGGGTAAGATTAGTCAGCTGATTCTATTTATTGTCAGAAAGCAAAGCTTAAGTTTTTCTGTTTGGTCTGAAATAAGTATTTTTTTAAAGGCCACTATAAGTAATGTCTAACCCAGTCAAAGCAATTATATTGATATCAATTATAATTTAAGTCTCCCTTTTTTGCTAAGCTGGGCTAAATTATCCTTCATGCAATCACAATCTGTACATTCACCTACTGTATTTTCATCAGAGAGAAACATTTAAGTTGTGTAGTTATCTGTACTACATAGATTAAGTCATAACACTCAAAATAATCCAAATTCTAAAAAATTACTGTCCCATTTCCTTCTAAATCTATTTCCTTGCTTTACCATTCAAGCTAACTTTCATTATAGTTCAATACTATAAACTTGCTTTTAAATTTTCATCCATTTCACCTTCAAATCCAACCCCCTATTAACTTTCACCATCTGAAGTGTCATGTTTTTAAACATTTATTTTTCACTAGATGTTTATAATGAAAACCTGGCTGGTCATTGCCTGGTTTTACATTTTTCAATACATAGCTTAGAAACACATAGCTTTTTAATAACTAAGGGTATGCAAGCTGAGTTGTCCTGCTTTGTAGAAGTAACCACAAACATTGGGAACTGGCTTTAAATATATAGAATGAAATGGATTTGTTTCTTCTTTTATTTGACAAGGTGGGGGAAAAAAGGAAAGCAGCGATGATAGAGACAGAATAACAACTGCAGAAATGTAAAGTAAAATGAAGCATCTCCACTTTGAAATCTTCTCTAGAGGATATCCAAAGCAATATTTCTGAGTGCCATCACCTGAAAATGTCACAAGTACTTCTGGATAATTGTAAATGAAGTTGACACTAAAGAAAGATGATCTGTTTTCCTCTTAGTTTGCTTGTAAACCTGAAAGCAAGGCATAGTCAGCATTGTTATCACTCATACACACTATTCATTCTTACTCAAGAGTCCTCAAGTGTTGAGCTGATGAAAGCATTAACAAAAGGTTTTTTTTTTTATTCTGTTTTCCCAAAAAAATAGCAGTACTGTATGACAAGCCAGAGAAAAGGTTTTCCCAGATTCCTCTTCACCATTGAAACAAAGTTCATTTTTCTACTCTCTCTGCCTGCCAGTCTTGTCCTCTCCATGCCTGATCTATTTTGGGTTTAATTTTCTCAAGAATTCCTATAGACTCTATACAATTTAAGTATCTAGTGGTTCCTCACAGCAGATGAGACCATGCAGATAAGAATACACCACTAGTGGATCAAAGAAGAAATCGTCATCAGTGTTTTGAAAAGCAGACTGGAAAACAAATCAATTGCTTGCTTGTAATTGATTTTCTACTTTCCAGACTTGTTAAAGGAAGGAAAGGCAAGGAGCCTTCCGAGCAAATATACAGCTCCACAGGAAAGAAACATTAGTGAAAAATACAAACAGCAAGACTCCCAACACAGTATTTTATCTACAGCAGCTTTCCCTTTTCAAGAAGGCTTTAACTACAAACCACCTCTGGAAGATTTAATGCTAAATTTCCAGAATAAATAAAGGAAATTCCAACCGGAATAATGGAATTTTTAATAACTGCAGAAGAAGTTGAGCTACTTTCCCAGAAAGAAACTACCTCAAAGCAGTTTCTCTTCTTTCCTCTGGAAGAACAAAAATCTAGATTTTAACCAACAAAATAAAATCTATGTTCATGCTAAGTCTTATCACTGATTTGACTGGTTTTTTTTAATATTATGGAAGCAAAATCAAAGTAAGCAGAAGGTAGCACAGTCACCCAGTTGAGAGTCCAAGTTAATTTTCAAAGCCAAGCCCAAGATGAATCTAGGACAAATCTGTAGTGGCCTACTGGGATACTTTCCAGTAACCTACAGGTACCAATCATGCAATGGAAAAAAATTGTAATTCCTAGCTGCACCTCAATACTTACACAATAATGCCTATTAGTTTTGGCATGTGACACTGACAACTTACAGGCTCAACACAGTAGCTATTATAGAAACACCGTGTATACAGGATCACAGAAAGGCTGAGGTCACAAGACCCATCTGGAGGTTATCTGGTATAACCTAGACCCTGGGCAAAGCAAGGCCAGACTATGCTGGGCCTTGCTCAAGTGGGTTTTGAATGTCTCCAAGGAAGACAACGATGCAACATATGTGGGCAGCCTGTGCCAGAATGTGACCATCCTCACAGTAAAAAAAAAAAGTGTTTTCTTGTGTTTTTGTTTGTGCCTATTGCCTTATGTTTTCATGAGACACCACTAAGAATATGCCTGCTCAGTCCTCTTTACTCCTCACCATCTGGTGTACGCACACATTCATAAGATCCCCCTGAGCCTTCCCTTCTCCAGGCTAAACAGTTGCATCTCTCAGCCTCTCCCAGTATGACAGATGGTCCAGACTCCTCAACACAGCAGCCTTTTGCTGGACTTGCTCCAGTACATCCACGACTCCCTCATATGGGGGAGCCTCCAAACCAGACCCAGCAGTCCAGGTGTGGGGCAGAGGGGAGGGATCACCTCCCCTGACCTGCTGTGACACTCATTCCCACACAGTCCAGTGTGCCATTGACTATCTCAGCCAGAGGCACACTGCTGGCCCACGTTCAGCTCGTGTCTGTCAGAACCCCGGGGCCTTCGCTGCCCGGCTCTTTCCAGCCAGTCGATTCCAACACGTCCCCGCTGCGCTGCCCCAGATAGGCCTTTGCATCAGGTCCCTGTCAGTGCATTCCCCAGCCTGTCCAGCTCTGAATAGCAGCACACCCATCTGTTTTACAACCCCCTGTCCCACTTTTGTACTGGCCACCAACGTGCTGAGTGTGCATTCTGTCTCATCATGCAGCTCACAACAAAGATGTTGAACATGCTGGCCTCTAGGGCACACTGTTAGTGACCAGCCCTCAGCTGGGCTTCACGCAACTGACCACAAAGTCCAGAGGTGCAGCCAGACTTTAGTCTACTTTAATGTCTACTTGTCTAGCACACACTTAGACAAGACTCACAGCCACACAACAAAGAACAGGAGATGTAACTGATTTTAAATTTCCTTTAAAAAGTCGTACCAAAAAGAAAAAAAGAAAAAAGAAAAGGACTAAATATATTTCTTCCTCATAGTATCTAATCTACTCAAAGTTTGTGCAGTCCCCTCCACCACAAGTTTGCTAAATCATTCAATAAAGAAGTGGAAAAAAAATTCATATACATAACTAGGAAAATTGTAGTATTTCCATTAGAGACCTACAAGAAAATTGATGCTCTTATAAAAGCATATAATTATACTGCTTTGTCCTAAAGCATCTCTTTTTTCTATTCATCCCATTAAATACAGTAAAAGTAGAATCCTGAACACTCAGCCCAAAAGCTATACTTTCTTATCATGGCTATCCTGTTGAACCAAAACTTCATAAGTGAGATAATCTTCTGGAGAGCTACCCTAGTGAATGTTCTTAAAAACTTCTCTCATGCAATTGTAATAAAGGCTTCTACTGTTGTTTCTACTTGGCAGCTGGAATACAATACTCTTAAAATAAGAGTACTTATATTGTAAATGATTTGCCAGATTTGCCTCTTTCACAATACTTTATTCCACATAAAATGAGAGACATTAACTGCTATTCTTCAAGCAATTCATCATACAGAATTCCATAGGTTAAGACTGTTCAGAATTTTTCACTTCCAACAAAAATTCCCCACACCTGATGGGTCAGTCAAATAAGAATCTTCATAAAGACATCAAGTTTTCACTGTGATTAGCTAGCCTAAGAAGAAAATCTGTGATACCTAATATGATAAAGATGATTAAAGGAACACTAAGAAGTCTTCTTTCTTCAGCATCTATTACTTCCTTTATTAAATTCAACAAATGAGAAACCAGTGGCAATCTTAAATCAAGGAACACATATGAATCAAACAAGTAGATCTGTGAGAAGTGAAAAAAAAAAAAGCAACCACTGAGCACTTGTGTGCAAGTTCACATTAAATAATTAGCTCAAGGCCTCTGGTGGGTACAGGTCTGTATCACGCACCTGTCAGCATATATATATTCAGTCTCTTACACAAACATGCTTAGTTCTGACTACTACTGCAGAAATCTTCCACTTTTTACACAATAAGGGAAACAAAAAATAAGCTAAGTTGGTGGCATATCACAAAATACACAATTAGTTAACACAAAAATTTAAGAATGAGCTATGCAACTCATATACAGAGAAAACACTGAGATATCATTCCAAGGCCCATTTTAAGACTATTCTATGTACAATGCAACTGTCAATACACCAGCTGTAATTCAATACAGAAAATTATAACTCACATCTTAACTTGTTAAGAAACAGCATGGAGCAATTTGTTTTTCAGACTTAAGGCATTTAACAGTTAACAGCAAATTTGCTTACGTTTTCTAATACTTTTTTCATAGCTGAATTCCAAATTAGCTAGCAAATACCATTTAAGCTTTGAGTTTTTAACATCACTTTTACACACTAAGCACGAGTATCTTCAGCTACTAATTCAACACTGCTTCCATTACAGAGTCAGGAAAGATTCTAATAAAGATGAAAGGTTTTGATATTTAGCTCTGTTCTGTTTCCAGCACATCCTCCCCCTAATTTTAATCTATACTTTTTGAGAATTTCCATGGTTTCCTACATATAGTTTAAAAGTTAAAGAGACTGCATACAATACAGCTTCCAAAACAAAATCTCTTTCATGAATGTGTAAGTTTTTTTCATGGCAAGTTCATTAAAAATGAACAAGCTTTATGCATAAAACCAGAGCTATGTATATTTCAGAAATGTCTCATTTTACAGATAAAAAGTTAAACATGTGCTTGTATCTCTTAGTTTTCCAGCATTTTCATTAAGTTCTCAGTATACTTCCTGTATTTTGGACAGTCTTCAATCACAGAACCAGACATAAAAATACTCTAGAACTCAAAGCAAAGTGTCCAACTAATTTCTTGTGTATCCCAATTCATTATTCATTCAACTGGAAACAACTATTTCCTCCTGTTACAGGCTCCCTTGGGATGTACTTACAACCACAAATCAATACCCTTGTGCTGGGATAGGTGTGGCAGTACCAACACCAAGTCAAAATCCCTTTTCAGTTCTGGCAACCTCTATCAATCAGGTTATGCCAGAAAAAAACATTTCAAATCTGTAGCATAGCAGCTTCAGACAATTTCCCAAGACAGCTAACTCTTGAGAAACATACCGAAGAAATTGACAGATGTACAAATTTCCCAATCTGCCTCCCTACGTGAAAGAATCCCATGTACCCTCTAATCACCTATCTAGACTATAGTTGACACATCTGCTATATGACTGGACCTTCAATTGCTGCAAGGAAAGCAGGACAGGCCAAGGGGCTATTCTCAAGTTGCGTTTGTCTCAGAGCTGCATTTCCTTGCACACTTATTTCTTAAATACTTGCATATCTGATTTTAGCCTTTCAGGTATATAGATCCCTAGAGATCCTCATTCTACAAAATTATTCCAAGTATAAACAAAGGAATTGTCTCTCAGCACAGTAATATTAAGCTCAGAATTTCCCAAAACAAGACGTAGTAACACCTAAGTGGAGGAAAAGAGTGAAAATGGTACTCATCTTACAAACCCAGATCACTGTTTTTGATTAATCATCAAAGTAAGGGGTTTTAGTAGTATGTTGTTTCAATAGGAAATTTCTTCATATTTTGAGGACTTCTGAACCTAAGATACATTGGGCAATGTCCAGAAATAAAAGACATATCTTTAGTGAATTTTATGACAAGACAATTGCATTTCCAGCTTCTTAAGACCCTTATAAGCTAAAAATGCAGTTATTTCAGAACAGAATAAAACCAAATATTTAATCCTTTTTTTGTGGTATATTCTGTAAGTCAGATTTCAAAAATCAAACATAAACCCCTCTTTCAAAGTCCTGACAAAATTAAGAAAATGCTGCTGTTCATTCAAATATTCTCAAACATTACTTAATTTACAGACAGAACTCTGAAAAATACCAGTGCCTGCCTTAATTTTCACTTCTTTGTCCTTTTTGGTTTTTATTCTGCTAGGTTTCTGGGGAAGACACAGCATGGCACACACTTTCAGAGAAATAATTCACTGCACTTACCTCCATGGTGCTCAGCAGAATCAATGTTATAGCTCGCCACACCAACTACATAAAACATTTGGGAAATTGTAGTTATGTAAGCTGGGCCTCTAACGAGATTTTGCCAGCAGGGAAATGCACTGGTTTGCATAAACCAAGTCAGACTTGGTTGCTGGTGAGGACAAGGTGTGGAGGCAGCCCCACACTCGGTACCACGGAGAGCTGCGGCTGCCGCCCACCCCCGCTGCCAAGGGGAACGAGGGTCAGGAGAATAATTCAACACAGCCCCAGCACAGCCCACAGGCAAAGCATCTGCCAAGGCCCCTCTTCCCAAGAGGAGAGCCTCACTCGTCTCCCAAGAAACACACATACAGCCTCACACTTCACTAAGTATATACAGATTGTGTTCTTCGATAAAATTCGTTCTTGTAGGTAAACTTAAGACTATTCTCAGTTCTTTGACAAAGTGACTGGGTTTTTATGCTTCCAAGACCAGAGAATTTTTTTCATTGCTTTCTAAAGCTTTAATAAAGTCTCCTTTTTCTTTTAAGAATTCCTCTTCTATATGTGGGAACAGATGAGGGTCAAGATTAGTAGTTAATGTAGAGTTGAACATAACTTGTAAGTTAGGACTTGAATGAAGGGACCAACTTTATCAAAATTTCATATAGGCCCATAGAGAAGCTGGAGTTTATCATCAGGATGTAATTTTTTTAATATTCTAGAGTGAGAAGGTGTATTACTTCTGTCTATGACTTTACCAAGCTAACGCTTTTTGAAAGCAGGAAATTTAATTTCCCTCAGGACCAGGGAGCATAGATGCATAAGGGGAAAAAACCCTCAAAAAACAAAAAACCCCCACAGAAACAAAAAACAAACCACAACAAAGTCTCATACCAAAACATTTTAAAATTTCCATTAGAGGTAAATAGTCTATTACACAAACAGCTTTCTCAAAAAAAAACCCCACAAAACAAAACAAAAAACTCCAGCAACAAACAACACCCTCCACCCTCCCAACAACCTGGTATTTGAAATCTAGTTTATTCTAGAGTATGAACTCAGAGCTATGGAAAAGAACACAAACCAACAGAGGCTAAAGTTGCTTCAGGCTCTTCACTTGTTCAGAACACATCTCCTAAAGCAGTGTCTGCCCAAAGTGATAAGAATTACGATCTCATGCATCAGATATTTGGAGGCAAGACAGAACATACCTAATACACCAAACTGCCATATATGCCTTTTCAATCCACAGTGTGGACCATTCACAGGATGTGAAACAGCACAGAAATAAAGGGAGACAAGAATGACAGGAATAGAAATAATGGCCACAGAACACTTCCAGGTCAGCTCAAGGAATACATAAACTGAGCTTTGTGTCCAAGTACAGCCTCAGCATAAATCAAATGGAAATGTGTTTTTAAAAGAAAAAAAGAGAAGGGGTTTTGGGGAAAGGACTGACATATAAGACATATAACTAAGTTAACACAATAACGCTACACAATCGATTGAAAGCTAGCGAACAACACAGACAAAATAATGGAATCCAAAATTTCAAATAAATTTCTACCATTCTGTGTCACAACTAAGTATTTTCTTCAATAAATGAGTTATGTTGATAAGACTGGTTAATGTTGAGAAGAAAGGCATGCATAGATTTTCAAGGTGTTTTGCATTTTTTATGCATAAACATACAATTGATTACTTATTACAACCAGCTACAATAAACTATATATTAAGTGTGAAACCTACACTTACAATTACACAAAGCAGTTAAATTAAAAAAAAAAAAAATCAAGTCCTTTTCTTTAATCCTTATTAAAGAAATAATTTCCCATTATCTTCATTTGTCAAATTTTAAAAGGACAAAGGCAGTCACAGAAGATTACTGCAATGCATTTTAGTACAACCTATCCAAACACATCAGCATCCATAATGCAAAATACTGGATCTGAGAAGGCAGTGTCAGATACCCTTTACTAGAAGTTATTGCTTTCAGTCACATTGTGAGCAAAAACACTGTTCAAGTACAAATCTTTGGATTATAGCACACCTGTTTTCTGAACACATTACAATTCAGGTTTCTAGAAATCAAATTTTAGGACACTGGATGAAAAAATTACTTTAATCTCATAAAAATTAAAACAGAAAATGAGTACTACTCATATTCACCTCATACTACTACTTGCAGCTAAAAGGTTGTCTTTCATTTAATGGCAGCATCTTGAAGAAGGACTTCATGAACTTTTTAACATTAGCTATTTTTAAAAGCTGTCATTTTGATCCGAGTCAAGTGACAACCTCAGCAAAAGGCCCTTCTTCCTCCTCCTAGCCTTCTAGATTCAGTTAGAAGAGCCTGGCTGAGGAAACAGAACCAGGTAATATGCATTAAGTAGGACAAGATGGTGAACAGCTTTAGACTGTTTTGTTTCTCTGGTTATTTTTGGAATGTAATGCCTTTGGTTACTGGTATGACAGCAGTCATTAGAAGAATACACAGATGCCTGGCTTACTACTTCCAAACTTGTATCAGCCAAGAGACATATACATCTGATTTCATAATATTATGTTGAGATTTGCTGGGTTTATTTAGCAACAAGCCTGCAAACAGCTAGAAAAAGTTAGTGACTATTTTAAGGTAATGCCCTCCTCCATTTTACAGGTCAAAGGAGAATGAAGCTTCAATGGAGAATTGGAAGGGTGAAAAACAGTAGTGTCACTGACAAAATTACTGGTTTTATTAAAGCCAAAGCCTGAGTTCAAAGGATGAGATACTGAAATAATTTAAGTGCTTAGAAACTACTCAGGGCTAGAAGTCACTGCACCAAAACAATGACTTATGATGAATAACACTTCTATGCATGTAGTACATCTAACTGTATACCTAGACATACACCTTTAATTGTACTTCTAGACATTAAAAACTAAAGCATGTGTAACCAAGAGGTTGCATGACAATACAGTACTATACAAACAGTATGCAAAGCAATGCTATTGCCAAATACACTTCTCCTGTGCTTGAAGAACGCACAAAACCACAATGTTTAATATTAAATTGCAATCTGTCTTCTTCTAAAGAAGTGTTCAGTCTGTCAATTTGAAACAAATTTTTTGCACATTCATGATATTTCCAATACCAACACCACCACCAAAAAAACGACACCAAAAAACCCACCAGACTGTTCTGCTGATACGTTTTTGTAAGACTTGTCAAACCAAAACTCCTTACAGGATTGAGTACTTCAGAGTGCTGCGCCCATACTAATTTGCAAGTGTATGAAATAATTTAACTATAAATACCTTGTACAGTTACAAATACAACTACTGATTTCCTTTGTCAAATCTACATAAAAGACTCTCCAGTTTACAACTTCTACATCTGAAGGAATGCATTGCAGTATTGCATTTTTAACTCTCAACTGGCACTTCCATCTAAAATGAAAACTGCAAAAGCCTTCTTCCATAAAGCAGTACTCAGCTCAAAACAGTAACAACAACAAAACCTTAAATCAATATATATTCAAAACATGTCTTAATTTTTTTTCATAAGGTTTATATTGCCCTATATAAAAGCAGCTAAAGGTTGGCAGATTTTAAACTTTCCGGGTGTTGCAATATCAAGTTTAGTCTATGTCCTGAATGTTCTTCCTTCTCTAGTTTTTAAATGTTGAGATGTTGTTAACATTGACATTAGTAGTAAAATCCACGTCTTTCCAGCTTTTCTTTAAATATCTGTAGTGTGTTGATGTATGGGATTTAACAGCTGAAGTACAGATCAGAGCAATAATACCTCACAGTCTTCCAGCTCTTTGTAACTCTATATTATTTAATTTTGGCAGTGAATAATAAACAAGAGGATGCATATAGAATCTTCAGGATCTTTTCCAACCTCATGATTCTTAAGATCATCAAGTCCAACTGTAAACCTAACACTTGCAAGTTTACCAGTAAACTACACCCCCAGCTGCCATTTATCATCTCCCCCAGTTTATTTATTTATCAATTAATTTTTATTATTCTTTTGGATGTTCATAAAATGAGGAGGAAAAAAAAATCTGCGAGAAGCTGATATATCCACAAGAGGCATTTTAGACTAGTAACATATGTGAATGTGTGATCAGACAGTTTTGCAACACCACACTTTCAACTACACACACATATAGGAAACATCTTTGGAACATCAAGTTATCAGCAGCCTCAGAAGAACTCTGAGTTACCAGTCAACCATTAAAACTATGTGGGTGGAGAGCAAAGGAATTAATTTGAGTATATATCTTTTTTATATTCAAAATATTTCATTCTTGTCCTCCTTCTTTCTTCTTGATGTCTTGTGATAAAAGACTGTAAAGTCATTGACCCAATTCCCACATCACAACACTGAGCTCTGAAATACACCCACATCAGGTCAACATAGAACCCCTGCAGTCTCACCTTACAGGTTTGCAATGATAATGATGGGAAGAACCATTTGAGAGCTCTATGATCCTTATTAATCACCAAATTCCATAATTTTTGTCCTACAAAACGTGGATAGTAAGAAAGACCTCTTGAGGTCTAAATTACAAGCCACAGCTGCTTTAAAGCAATTTACAGTCATCAACTAGAAAGCATTCAGACAAAGATAATAACAGATGATTTTATTGAAGTTCTGAAGAAGATATTGAGAGCCTGAAAGCTCTACTTACTTCTTCTGAACTATATCAGATGTTATAAAAAACATGGTATTTTTACCCAGTTCCACCTTTCTCCTTATACTATCATGGGTACAGAGAACTTCTCTGTGAATATCCCTTGCTAAGATCATAATTACTGTGGAATAAGGACAGAGTTGGAACATGACATGGAAAGAGTCTGACAGGGAAGATGGATAAACTACCCTAGCATGATTTAAAAAAGAAAAATTTTAAGATAGACAATATTTCTGGAGCAAGTTTCTCACTTCCTACCTGAGAAGTCTCTCCCTTCAGAGAGGACTTATTTCAGCTATCTTTGGAATAATTAACATAAAATAAAGTTAAATATCTCCAGAGAAATGTAAATTAATTGAATATATAGTATTAAATTTTCAGATCTTTTACCCTTGCTACTATTTTTAATGTAGTAACATAATATTTGTTCACACATTGCCAGTTAGAATAATATGGAAAATAGTGACATCAAAATACATACTTAAATCACACCCGCCTCAAAATTTCAGTTCTTTTCAAGCAATCCTGGAACTGTTACAAATACTGGCCTACTGCCAGTGTTAACACACATTGGAGAGATGACATAAGGCTGCTTAAAAAGCCAAATCCCAAGTTTTTACAAAACTGTTAATGGCATCAACTACAACATGATGACAGCTAACATCAAAACAGTTCTACAGGGATTTTTAAATTCTCATGTCTTCCCTGGTTTTAAAGGCTCTTTTTTTAAAAGTTTTTGTATAATTTTATGCACAACGAACCTTCTGCAAGAGGTTTAGTTGTTTTGTTTCCTGAGGCAGAATACTTCCAAATAAAAACTGACAAAGTTTCACTGGAAACATTTTGTTAAGAATCATTTATATAAGTTAAACCTTACAGCTCTTACTTGCATAAAACTGCATTCTGTGATTGCTGAGGGAGACCTTTAACCATCTCAGAAAATGAGTTCATACAACAAAAACCATAAGCATCTGAATTAAAAATGATCAAATTTGCACTTCAGTCTTTGAAATAAATTTACTATCTACATCCCCTAGAAACTGACTGGATTGACAACATTAATGCCTATTGTCTAAGTACTTCTCTCTAACACAGGAAAAAATCTAAGATTTTCTTTCCCAAATATAGGCAAGAAACTGTTGGAAGAATTGAGAACAGAAGTCAGGTCTCAGAAGTCTTGGATTCTAGTTTCTTGTTTACTCAAGGATGATGTGCCTTGGTTAACTTTGTTACCATCATCTTTGAACTGATTTTTCTGGAACCTTTCCAAAACAGAAACATCAAGTTCTAAGTATGTACCAAGGAAAAACATTAATGTTTTATACAGTTTCTATTTATTAAATAGACAAAAATGCTAACTGTAGGGTAGAGATTGTCTTCATGGCACGTACAGACTCTTCTTCCAGAATCACACAATAGTTTAAGGTTGGAAAGGACCATAAACTGTCAGCCAATTCCAACCCCCCTTCCACACCTTCCACAACACCACTGCGTTCAAAATCCCATCCAGCCTGTCCTTGAACATTTCCAGGGATGGGGCATCCACAGCTTCTCTAGGCAACCTGTTCTAGTGCCTCATCACCCTCTCAATAAAGAACTTCTTCCTCATACATAATCCAAATCTATCTTCTTTCAGTTTAAAGCCAATCCCCCTTGTCTTATCGCTACAGGACCTTATCAAAAGTCCCTCCCCAGCTCTCTTGCAGGCTGCCTTCAGCTGTACTTCAGGTACTGGAAGGCTGCCCTGAGGCCTCCACAACACCTTCTCTTCTCCAGGCTGAGAAAGCCCAGCCCTCCAAGCCTGTCTTCATAGGAGAGGTGCTCCAGCCCTCTGATCATCTTTGTGGCCTCCTCTGGACTCTCTCCATGGCCTTCTGATCCTCTCCCGAGCCCTCCTCTGGACTTGCTCCAGCAGCTCCATGTCTTTTGTGCGCTGGGGGCCCCAGAGCTGGACACAGCCCCCAGGTGGGGTCTCAGGAGAATAAAGTAGAGGGGGAGAATCAGTTTCCCTGACCTGGTGGTCACATTCCCTTGGTGCAGCCCTGGATACTGGGGGGCTTTTGTGCAAGAGCACATTGCCAGGTTGTATTTTCTCATCCACCAACACTACCCAGTGCTTCTTTCCCATCAGATCTGCTGCAGTTAATATAAAATTTCTGCAACAAATATCATACAACCAAACCAATAATGAAGAGTCTCTTTTTATAGTCCCAGCACAAATCATGCAGCTATTCTGTAGGAGTCACAGATTTATGTTGATGTCACAAAATTTTCACAACAGACTTTACCAACACACTTAGGATATGGATTTCTCAATCAGAAGCACCCAAGCTACAAACTACATCACAAAGAAAGAAAGAGGAAAAAAAAAAAAAAACAAAAAATCAACACCCCAACAAATCCAAAATGAGAAACAAGACTCCTGAACTCTTGTGGAAATTGTGAAAACTAACACCATTTTCTCCTATTGATACAAGCATGGCAGCACCTTGCTTTTTTTCTAAATCCAGTTGTCTTATGCAAACTAATTAAATATATATGTATATTTTCATCTGCAGCAGGCATAATTCAACACTGCATTAGCATTCCTGCATGCAGCAGTACAAACACATATATGCAATCTCATAATCGCAGTTTATTTCTTGTTGGCTTTAATCTTTGTGTCAGATGCTACTTTATCCCAAACTGGTACACAGATCTTGCAGAATGCCTGAAAATAAGGAGCTTATACTGAAGAGGAAGACCTAAAATTGCTTCAGTTACAGTCTACGGCAGTCTTCGAACATGACATGAAGTATCATCTTGGTTTTTTTAGACCTGAATTTCTAACCACTTGTTTCACCTTCCCCTGCGAATTAAGCATATTAAAGTTAAATCAGGTAAGTCTTTCTCTCCTACCCAAAAGTAAAAATATAGTTAAGCACTTAAGAAGTGTTTTGCTCAGTGAAATGGATTCATACCTTATTTTGCCTCACTCTGAATTACTGATTAAATCTGGTTATTAAACAAATTTCACCTTTTACTTTGTGTTCCTGTATTGTTTTGACTAAAACATCAGATTCCCTTAAGTAATGCAAAAACATAACTGAAGAATCCTAGTTTTGGAATTTTACATTTAATTCATGAGTGACCCTCATCCTCTGTGGGGAAGGCATTTTCTGCTGCTCCTACTCCTGGCTCATAATACAAACTGTACAAAAGTAATATGGAATCACATATTAAAGTAACATGTATGGAGTCACACTTCTTTTGTCAGAAGACAGAAGCTGTCTGGATAACTTCACTGTGTGTACTCCTTGGATAATGAGCATTTGGATCTTCTTTTACCACACTGTATTGGTGGGTTTGTTTTAATCTGGCAGAGTGTCTTCTGCTCTAAATCCACATGGGGAATTATTATATCTTCAAGGCACTCCTAGAGAAGAGTTAGAACTAACAGTTGAAAGACATGCAAGAAGTACTTATACATGACACTAAACAACTTGAGAAGCACAATTAAGAAGTGGTACTCGTACCAATAAATTTCTGGATTACTGAAGAGGAATTTTATGCACATATGCTGGTAAGCATTTGACAAAGCTAGAACAGCAGAATTTGGTCAAAAGACCTAAACAGATATATCCTCAAATCTTTTTTGCAGCACCTTACTTCAAGGATTCGTCTGCAAAGTGAAGTTAATTTTTCTCTGACAGATAAGTCTCACTTAGGAAAATTAAGTTTATTACATTTATATTTTCTCCCTGTAGCTTGAGTTGTTTCCCAAGGACTGATTTCTGCAGCCAGCTCTCAAACCAGGCTTCAGATTCTAGAGCAGATTAGATCATACTTTACCCAGAAGTTTCTATAATTCTTTTAAGCCTCCCTTCCTGACAGGTCAGCTAGATCAACAGAAATGTAGGACCTGAGCCCTCTAGCTACAAAACTGTCAAAATGTGCACCTCTACTTTAATGAAATACATCTTATACAATACCTTTAATCTTAATCCACATCTTAAAAGTCTTAATTTTATTGTTGCAATAGGCGCGAGAGAAGTATTTTTATATACACCTTGGTTTACAATTAAAAGCACTATTATTCACTCCAGAACTTCACCCAGGGAAGATCACCTGATTTCCCAAGCTTTCTCCCTAAGACTTGAAAACAAAACACAACATGCAAACTACAACACTGCCAGAATCTGCAAGTCATTGGGACTTGCACATACAATACTCCAGCCCTGCAAAAGCCTAATTCACTTGTAAACTCCTTGTATGAGCACATAGTTTGCAATTATTTGAAATACACAACAGAAAACAACTCACAGATTTTATTTACACTAATCTGAAGTCTTTGTCAGGACAGACTTTCATACGATACACAGAATCTTAGGTGAACTTTATTTGGAATCATAAAAAAATTGAAAAAAAATTACTTTTACTGTCTTTGCATTTTCCAGTACAGGAGTTCAAAATATTTCAGCACCATGCATTTAAATCCATAATTAACTCACATCCACCTCAAGATATCTGATGCATAGTAAGTGAGAGTATACAGGGCACATGCCCAGTGATGTGGAACTCGTGGGTCACACACAAATGACTTCACATCAGAAGTGGAATGCTGTTTCTGAAATAAACTATAAACTGCTGGGCAATTTCCTAGAGAAAGTAAGGGAAACATACCAAAGGCATACACACAGATATAAATTCTTCTTTGAAAGTATTACTTTACACATGCACCTAGGCCTTAAGGTAAGTCTAAAACCCATTTAGGGTCTCCAGGTGCTTTTTACACCTTTTGGAGAGCACAAAGCTGTAGTAATATCTTTAAGGCTTTACTTCATTATTTATATGCACATGGAGCAAAACCAAGGAGATCCTTCAGCTTATTTTTTCTCTTGAAGGAATTAAGAGTTCCACTGGTGTTAGCATCAAAAGAAATTGGACTTTGAATTCAAGGACAAGATACCCCTCAGTTATCAGCTTTCCAACACATTAAGGTGCACAGTGTGCCACAATAAATACTATTTTTAACTGGTCAATGGTGCATCAACTGTACATAAATGTGAACTGCCTCCACTGTGAGCCTGCCAGCAGTCTTCATTCTCTTCACTCTTAGTTCCAACGAAATGTCACCTTCATCCATTTTAGCATACATGTAAAGAATACTGGCAGTTCCCACAGTGCTTTAAAATTACCTTTAAATGTTTTAGCTATTCGATTCCGGACAAAAATTACTTCTTCTGCTTTAATAAAGAGAGTCTGCCTCTCATTTCCTAACTAATGCCATTTGCCTACAGCTTGAGCGTCACTAAAGAGAGATTACAGCACCTCAGCATTGTTTCAAGTTATTCTAACTAAATCACAGGTCGGGCCTACCTGCCTTAGCAATAGGCTTTAAAAACACCTCCTAGCTTGACTCCGGCCTCTCACAAAGATACAATGTATTCTCTAGGCTGGGGATGACATAATGAAAAGCGTTCAATCAGCAACAGCAGACCAGAAATTTTCTCACACTTCACCGTCACCCTCTAAGGCATTTAAGCTATTACCAGACACCTTAAATAACAGCACTTCAGCAAAGGAAAGGCAAGCATCACTTGAATTTCCCCATTTAAAGAGACTTCCGAGTCTCAAGGTCTTATAACAGAAGAGAAGCCACAATTTCCGCAGAATAAATAACCAGCACCAGCCCGCAGTCGGGGATCCGCTCCCGCGCACGGGGATACCTGGCTGTGCCAGGCGGGGTTCGGGCACCCCGAAGCGGGGCCGGTACTGCGGCACTCCCGTGCGCGGCTCCTCTCCAGCCCCGGCTCCCCGCGCTCCTGCCCGCGGCGCCGGGGGATGCTCCGGGCACCCAGGGCGCTCCAGGCTCGGCCTCGGGGCTACAAACCCGGCCGCATCCCACCCACCCGGATTTGCCATCAGCCCCCACAGCCTGCCCCTCTCCAGGCCCAGCACGCCCGCATGAGGGCAAGGAGCGAAAGGAGACAGAGCGGAGGAGGAAGACACCCGAGCCGGCGAAGGAGCCGGCGCGCCTCCCTCACCTTCGTCAGCTGGGCGATCTTCTTGCTCATTTTGAAGTGCAGGTCCGCGGTCTGCTCGGCGCCCAGCCCCGCCTGTGCCGAGCCCGAGCCGAGTTTCCCCGCGCCGGGCGCGGAGCCGCCGCCGTAGCTGTGCTGCGACTGCTGCCAGCCCATGCCCGGGGTCGCCATCTTCACCGCCCGGCTCCCGCCGCCGCCGCTCGGGCTTCTGCCTGCCTCACCGAGGACCGTGCCCGGCGCCCCGGCCGCGATTCGCTGCCCGAGGCGGCTCCTCCCGCCCCGGGCGCTTCCCTCGGCCGCCGCCCCCGCCGGGCTGCGGCGTCAAAGCTCTGGGAGACGCTGCGCGAAGGGGCGCCCGCCTTTCCTCGCCTTTCCTCTCCGCTCCTGCTCGCGTCCCCGGGCGGGGGAGGCCGCTCGGCTGGGCCGCGGGCGCGGCGCGGCTGACGGGGCCGCCCCCGCGCTGTTTACGCCGCGCGCCCCCGCGTCACTCGCCGGCCCCGCCCGCCCGCGGCCGCGCGCGCCGCCCAGCGAGGGGGACGCGGGCCCGGCTCACCCTTCCCGCCCCCCGCGTCCCGGGAAGCGGGAGAGCAGGGAACCGGGAGCAGGGAGCCCGCCCTCCTGCGGGAAGGGGCGGAGACAGCCCCTTGGCCCCCGGGGCCCGGGCACGGCGCGGGGGAGTCGGGGTTCAGCCAGCGCTGCCCCTCCGCGGCAGGGGTCGGGCCGCCTGTGCCGAGATCCCAAGGCTTCTCCTGGTGGGAAGCCCCGAGGGTGTGGCGGGGGATGCCCCGGGCAGGGCACCACGGTGCGGGTGTGCGAGGGGATGGAGCTGGTCCCCGGTGTGGGACGTGCCGTGCTCTCGCTGCAGGAGGGGCACGGGCAAGGAGCCCCTGGAAATGGGAGCAGGTAGCACGGGACTGGCACGGGTAGCTTTGGAGGAAATTAGGGGCTGGCCTCTTCTCCCATGCAATTAGCGACAGGACGACAGGATAGAAACTTAAGCTGCCCCAGGGGAGGTGTAGGATGGACATTTGCAGGAATTCCTTCACGAAGAGGGGTGATAAGTGTTGGAGTGGACTGTGCAGAGAGGTGGAGGAGGCACTGTCCCTGGAGGTGTGAAAGAGAAGACTGGACGTGGCTCAGTGCCGTGGTCAGGTTGACAAGGAGGTGTTTGCTCATAGGACGGAGCTGAAGATCTCAAAGGCCTGCTCCAACTAAACTGATTCAGTGATGAAACACCCAAAAGTGCTGGGTGACCCAGCCAGCGAGTGGGGATGTGTCCAGCTGAGCCAGCCGATGTCTCCTGGGTCACAGGCACTGCTTCTGCAGCACACAGCCCCGGGCCAGAGGACTGATGGGCATGGAACAAAGGTTCCCGCCAGAGGGGACTCACAGCTGGATTTAGCACAACCTTTAGGCTGGGTTTGACTGCTCTCTTTTTCAGTTCCATCCTGGGCAACTCCTGAGAACTGCCACCCCCTTTAAGAATTTAACATCTCCTTGCTAGGCTCTGGCCTTGTGAGAATATATATATATTAATGTGGTTGGACACATCAGATTCCCAGATTAACAGCCTCTGCACTCTTCCTTTACAGCGTTCTTGCTATTCTCTGTTGAGTAGTTTTATCTTTTTACTGCTTTTTTTCCTGCTCTGAAAATCTCTTCTCTGCCTGCATTCTTTGTAGGCAGGCAGAGGTATCAAAGAGGCAAGCCACAAAAATATACAGCTAAGTCTGTGCTTCTCAGCAATGTTATGGAGGAAAGCATCACTTAGAATTTGCAAATCATAGAAGTAGATGGAATAGTAAAGTAGGGGAAGAGATCCATATTACAGAGCAATGTGCCTCACTTGCTAATAGAGATTCGTGCTTGTACTGTATGATAAATAACCAACTAAACCCGAACTACCAGTGCAAACCTGAGGTCATGGGGTAAATGAGGTTCTTTGATGCATAAACTGGTCACTGTCTGGAAGGCACAATTAGATATTGCTACTATTGATTGTGAGAGTATGAGACAAATACTTGCATTGAGTTCTGCAATTTCTATGCATCAACACACTAGAAAGGTCTTCAAAAGGTCAGAAGTTCTGGAAAAAATCTCTTATAATGAAAGAAATAATTACCCCAAACTATTTTGGATAATACGGAAACTAATAAATAATTTAATCCTAATCTGAAATAGCTGTGTTGCCTTAACTCAGAATTTGCATTGTCCAGGAAATTCTGACACTGATTTTTTTTTTTTCCTTCTGAAGTGGCCCATTCTGGCAACAGAGAACAAAGGACAGATGGTGCCTACCCAGGCAGTGATTCATACAGATGAAATACAAGGGGAAGAAAGAATATTAGGAGCATCTGTTTCAAATCTGTGTCCATAGATTACATCCATGAATAACACATACTTTTAATTCAGTTTTATCCAATTAAAAAATAATTCAGCGATTTTTCATGTCTAGGAAGGTCAAACTACTAATTAAGGCAGTAGATTGATTGTGGAACCTTGGTTGCAAGTAGTAGTTGTGTCTGGCTGCATGTATGCCGTTATGCAAACTTCTTAATTCTCATGTAAAAAGACGCATTCTTTAATGACCTAATAATGCCCCGATATGAAGGAATGGCTGGCTCAATTTCTTAGTGCTCCTAGAAATTTCAAGAGTTACAGAATATTTTTATTTTAATGTACACATTTTAGACATTTTGATAGATTTATTTTTAAATAAATTAGAGCAGTTTGGAATTATTCACATTTCCTCTGAGACAAAAAACCTTACTGTTTTCTTTTTCAGTTTCTTTTTTGAAACCACTTTTGCTGTGGTTCATATTGGCCCCAAAACATTGTTTTGAAGCATTTTGAAGTGATTTATATATGGCCATGCTTATATATGTTCAACAAAACAGTCAAATATGTTCAGGTTTTGTCTCCTACTGAGATGCTAAGTACTAAGTTTTCTCTGGGTGATTTTAAATTTTTTAAAAGTGCGATTAAATATTCTTTGTCAATATTTCATGTGCCATTTAGTAGCTAACTAATTCCGATTTTTTCAAGCTTCTCTTTACACATTTTGTGCCTTTAGAGCTCAGATGGTGACTGCTAAGCTCTTTTCCTTTCAGGTTTGCACATGTAGGATAGAGCCTGTTTTCCTTAAGGTCCCTGATGAAAAGGAGCATGATGCAGCAGCACAGTCAGGATCCTAGTGGGTTTTTTCCTTGGTGGGATTTAATGTCTCATCAGTGCAGTAGGATCTGTCAGTCTCAAGGTCTTCCAGGGCTTGGGCTGAGGCCATCCAGAGGCAAATGAGGAGACAGCACTCAGGGTTTGCTGAAGGGTGCACAAAGCTGTGGAACAAGGCAGGGCTCCTGCCACAGATCATTGCTCCAGAACTGCACAGTGAAACCTTTGGTGTCTCTGTCGCCACGGGGTTACATAAGTGAGATACACTTTGGATCTATCCAGTGTCTCCATGGGGTTATGCACAGAGATACACTTTGGATCTATCCGGTGTCTCCATGGGGTTAGGCACACTATGTAGGAGTGCTCTTGCTGTATGTCTATGGAACATTTTACTGAATTTGAAAATATGGTCAGTGAATGTATGCTTTAAGATTGCATTTTTTAAATACATTTGCTATGGATATATAGCAGCATGTGGGAAGGACTTTGTACTTTTGTTTTCTCTGATGTAAAATCAACAACACTGCCTGTGTGGAAATCTACCTGTGCCTTTATTTGTATCCTACTGCCTATCTGTTTATCTGCATATTTGCAGTTCAAGTGTTCTGGTTTGTGTGTAATGTTTTCTAAAATTATGAAATAACATCATCGAGGTTTGCAAAACCAGGGAAAAAATGACATTTACACTCAATCTGCTGGGAATATTATGGATTACAGATTTCTATGTGCACTAACCCTCCTTTATTTACCTCATCACAGCTCTGACTAAGATAAATGTGTGCAATCACTGTATGCCTTATTTTCAAGCCATAGGCACAAAACTCCCTCTCTGATTCTTTATAGACAGAAAGTGTTACAAGGGTCAAGCTTGCTTTATGGTAATGTCTTTTGACAACTCTGAAGATATCAGGAAGTTGGCGGCTTTTCCTGAAAGGACAGTTAACAAGAAATTTGACCTACTGGATTTTGCAGGTTTGTGCTATTTAATTTGTAACCCTGCAGCTACAACTCTGAACAGAATTTTCAAATTTTTTGCACATGTGTATGAACAAAGTAACTAAATATTTAAAAATAGAAAATATAGGAACAAGTTACTTAAAATACTGAGATTCTTTAAAAAAACATTTTATTTCTACAAAAATTCTAACTAATAATTTATTATATACATATCTTCAGTTTATATGCAGGTTTAATTATTTTCATAAAGTAAAATTCTATATTCATTAAAAGAATAGTATAAAATATTCAAAATAACAACACAGCTTAGACATATCTATCATCCCTGCTTTAATTTTCTGGTCTGAACAAACCTGGTGGAATATAATAACTGAATAAGCCCATGGTGTCCTACTTTAACATAAAGACCTCATTGCTAAGGCTGAGGTTAATCTAGGATGCTGAGGTTTCTGTGTAAGAAATCATGCAAAACCATTTTGTTTTGAAAATGTACAAGTAACAAAGGCTTCTTCTGTCAGCTATATATAGTTGTATACAGAGCCATATTTCCACATCTATAAAGGATCAGAGTACCCAAAATTGTCTCGCTATGGTTGCACACAAAATTGTGAAGAATATGTGGAGGGAGGAGGAGAACCAAACAAAAATAAAAATTAAATATCCTAATAGCGTTGAAAAAATCTCATGACCTTTTCATTTGTGGGTTAGCAAGACTGTGATTTATGGAAGGTGAACAATCTGATCAACATTTCAGGATACTCCATCTGAGTAGTTCAGTGCCTTCCTGCCTCTGTGTTTGCAAGTAAGATTTCAGTCAAAATGACCCGGTGGCACATGGTGACAGACACAGGTTTATGACTACCTGGTAGATCTTTGGCTTTTACATTTTTTGGTTTTATAATTTTATGGCTCCACACTGACTTGGCCTTCAAAGCTTAGAAAACTCAACCCCTGCAAATCTTGAACTAAAACTTGGCATAAATTGAATTTTTCTGAATAAGAAAACAGAGAATGGTGAATACCTATCTGATACAGATAAAGTTGTCTTTATTATGTCTTTTTGCCCATCTAGGAAACTGTTAGTGTGAGGAAAATAATTTAGGTCACCAAATCCTAAAAGGAACGATGCCATTTCATGCATGTGTTCAAACTCAAACTGCTGTCAAGATATGATGAAGGAGAGAATATTTTTGCCTGCAACTTGTGAACAAGCATGTTTGAAATATTGGGGTTTTTTGCTGATTCTTTGGAAAAAAAATTTCACATACTGTAAAGATATGCACTGGCACACAGACAGATTCCCATGAGCAACTATCTCCAGATATTTCTCTCTTTCTTTAAATCCGGTTTTACCTTGTCTTGCACAATATTTTTATCCTCACATGGAGGATATATTCCTCACATATGGATTTTTATTAGAAAAATTAACAATAATCCACTCTTTTACATTAATTGCTTTTAATCAATAAAGACATTTCTATTATTTTAATTTCAAACACAAAAGAGTAGTTAAGGATTGAAAAGTTGAAGAAGATCAATAAGAAAAGTGTAAATCTTTTTCTTCTGATATAGCTCTCACTTGGAATACTTCACTCGCTTTATAAGTTGTCTGTTTTTTAAGCTTGTACCCACATTTTTTTCAGCAAAGAAGTTTTATTTTAAAGAAAATAAAAATTATAGAGAAAACTGTTTTACAGACAAAGAAGAAAAAAACAAACGAAAACAAAAAAGCCAAACACCAAAACCCCAAAGCAGCAGAAGAAGCAAGAACAAAAGTAATGCATTGGGAAAAATTTCTATTCTCTTCAGCTGCACAAATGAGGAAGACTGGTTGAATCCTCAGTTAAGTATGAATCATACTGTTTCTGTTAGTTATCATAACTTTTTCTTTGTCAAGTACTATTTCAGTCTGGTCCCTTTCTAGCTTATCGGGGCAGGAAAGCTTTTGCCAACATCAAGAAAGCAGCTGCACACATTAAAAAATCAACTCTCTTGCTTTTCCCATCAAAACAGAGAACTAAACCTATCAGTGCTCACCACTGGACAGAAAACTAATAAAACAGGTGGTCATTTCAAAGCCAGAAAATTCATGTAAGTGGCAATAGTGCCTGTACAGAATATTTTGTGCCATCCATCTGCACCAAGATGCAGCATGTAAGACTATGGAGCCTCTCAGTAACAGGCTTTTAGTAATGAGTCACTTCATTTCTGGCTTAGAGATAGTATTTTGGATGACAAAATATACTTTTTGAAGTAAGCCTTCTGACTAAATATTTTATTTTGCCTTTTCTCAAGGCTTTTGAGTTTACTTTTTAAATACATGGTGCACATTTGGTTTAAGTTGCCAATAAAGTCCTTCAATAGGATAAGATAGTCCGTGTAGTCTTCTATGTCACCTGCAAAGATTTAACATATAAGCTGCTGCTTTGAGCTTCTTCTTAACAAGGTTTCTCATTTCATGTTCTCCTTATTTAACTTGTGGATTTTGTTCAGGTATTAAAAATTGGACCTAAAACTGGGCAGCTGGAAGCTTGGCCAAGGGCGAGTAGATCAGGGAAATGGTGGATGGACAGGAGGAAAGGAACAGAGGGGTCTTGTTGTTTATGTTTGGGCCCTCTGGGGCAGGGTAGGCCTTTATGCCAAGGAATAAGAGGCCAAAGAACATGGTTTTCAAATCAGGCCTGCCCAGGAGAACCCTTACAGTGAATTTAGCAGACATTAAAAGAACTACTACCCTTTCCTGCACAACTTGTGTAAATCAACCTGGTTGATTTCACTCCCTGAAATATGTCAAACCAAATCCTGACTTTAATGTTTCAAAGAAATCTTTCTAGATTAATGCTATAAATAAATTTAGGGATTCAGAGAAAGCTTCATTTAATTTCTCTGATAAACTCAAGTTGCAGGCACATTTCTGCACATGAAAATGCAAAGTTACCAACATATGTTAAATCTAGCATACTTTCTATTATGTGGAATTATCTACTGCAGAGGAAATATCCAGTCTTGCATCCCACATTGGAATATAAATCTAATCATCTGACTAAGACATTTTTATTCAAGTAGGTTAGAAGGCATTTTTTTGTTTTGGTCATGGACGAAATAGCAGAGAGAACAAAATTTGATGTATTAAGTAAAGTTGAATTTGAAAGTCCTATTCATAGACTTTTAGTCTTTTACATTCTTATTCTCCTCTGATAATAACTCATTAAGGACACTGTTCAGATTAGAAAATGAATACATTTCACTTAATTCAATTAATACAGTCATATTAATCTTTGTTACAGTGAAAGCACTCCTATTGAAAGGAGCAGTGACTTTTAGTAGACTATTGGAGTTTCTCCCAGGGATGCATTAAGTAATCTTACTAACTTCTGTAGTGTTCCTCTAAGGACTTAATTAAATGGAAGGGAGTGCCATAAGTGAGGCTGTCTTGATGCAAGTGCTACAGTGAGCTCAGAAAGGAGACAAATAGAAGGAAATCTGCATGGGCTTTTAGTAGAAACTGGTAAAGATTACTTTGATATATTAATGTGACTTGCTCAGCTCAATCCTGACATTCCTTTAATATGCTGGATTTGTTTTACAGAAATGCAATGCACTTATTCTCTCCTTGGAGGAAAAGCAGCTTTATAGGTTAAAATATAAAAAAAACATTCTGACCATTACATATATTATTCAGATTAAAAATATGTGATAAAAAATCCTAAATAACTGTGATTGAGAGTAAGACACCAACCTTCCTGGGAAAATCTAGCTGGCTGATGATGTTTGTTTGATTTTGGCATCATTATTGCCAGTTGATGTTTATTACACCTATTGTGCATTTTGAGGGAAGAATCCTTGGTAAGAAAAAGCAGCTGGAGAGGCTGTCCCCAGTTGCTGAATTGTGCTGCTCTCAGCACCTTGATCTAACATCTCGTATCTGTCCATGGTGCTGGACATGCCAGAAATGTGTATTCCCAAGCCAGAGATCCAATTGTATCCCAGCTGCATCCAAAGCGGTGTGGCCAGCAAGGATGATCAGAGGGATGGAGCACCCCTCCTGTGAGGAAAGGCTGAGAGAATTGGAATTTTTCATCCTGGAGAAGAGATGGCATAGGGATGGCCTGATTGTGGCCTTCCAGTATGTAAAGGGAGCCTAAAAGAAAAACGAGAGGGACTTTATAAGAGAGAATGTAGTGACAGAAAAGAGGGAGTGGCTTCAAACTGAGAGTGGGTTTAGATTAGATTTAAGGAAGAAACTCTTTACTGTGTGGGTGGTGAGGCACTTGAAACTGGCTGTCCTGAGGAGCTGTGGATGCCCCACTCCTGACAGTGTTCAAGACCAGGTTGGATGGGATTCTGAGCATCCTGATTTAGTGAAAAGTGTCTCTGCCCATGGCAGGAGGGTTGGAACTAGGTGATCTTTAAGGTCTTTTTCAACCCAGGCCATTCTGTCTTTATAGGAGCACAGCTACAGAGTTAGGCAGGACAAGGATTCACCATTTTTTATGCTGGTATTTATATTGTCCTTTACATGTACTCATTCAGATTTCAGGATTCCTATAAAATTCATGTGGTCTTGCAACAGGCATATTGGATGAAATTAATTTTTTTTTTTTCATGAGGTCATCAGTGGAAGGTTGGATGGGACAGCTGAAAGCCACACTGAGTGGCATAGTTTAACTACAGTGCATGCAAAGGCACCAAAAGCACCAGGACTGCTCAGGTTTTCCTCCTCCCTCAGTACCAATGGGATCACTTGGAAGCAGCCACAGAAATGCTCCAGTAGGGAAGTTCAAACAGATGGCTGGTGCAGCTCTGATCCTGCCCTCAGGGTCATTCTGCAGAGCAACACAGACAACATTTGTCATCTGTATTTCTCACTGTGTTATTGGAAATGGAGATTGGTTGCTTGAAGGGTTTTACTTTGAATGTGGCTAATTAATCTCCAACATTGGTTTGGGATTTTCTGTTCCGCATACTTATCTCTGGTCTCTTCCCTGACACATATGAATTCAAATTGCTGTCTCTTGCCAATGTATTTTGGGGGATTTGAGCATTCAGATTTGGAGATTAGAGAGGATTTTGGTTATGCTTCAAGAAGGAAGAAAGATAGACTGGCATATTTCCAGAAAATTGGTAGATGTGCTAAATTGTGTTGAAGCCCCAAAAGCTGTGCACAAGTGTCAATATTCAAGTAAAAAGGCTTTTGTAAAGGTTTTGTTACCCTCCAATAGGCAAAGGCTTCTTTTGAAATTAAATCTATTGAAAACTGCAATATTTTAAGATTTATTTGCATATGCAGGTTGCTCACTGAAGTCCCATTTTATAGAAGTGTTGCATAGAAATTGTGGTTAAGGGAGGATAAAGAAGAATACTTATAGATTATTACTGGTCTTCAATTATGCTGTCAAAATCAGGAAGCATAATTCTTGATTGTAGTGTAGTCTAATGAAACTGATACAGTAACTAAAACCATCAGGGGTAGGGGGAACAGAGCAAAGTTATCTGCCTCAAATCAGATAAGCTGCAATTACTCTAAGTTCTAGCGCCCATGCTGATTTTCTGGTGACTGTTCCATTATTATCCACAGTGCTGGTGATTTGGGACCTGCTTGCCAGACATGTGGGTTTGAACTGAAGGGTGAGGAATTGTCTGTCATGTGTCTGGATTAAAGTGCAGCACGCCTGAAAATGTCCCATTATGCTCTAATTCAAATCAGCAGCAACACAGTTTGCATACAGCAGAAGGGAGGGTTCCCTGTTATTGACAGGGAACCTGACTCACTCAATAATAGTTAAAACTTTGGAAGGGATCAGGATTAGTGTTGCTTATGCTTGGTTCTGTAAGAAAGGGCTTCCCTTGAAAGCTAAAATACATTCTACCCCAAATCAGCATAAACTTGTGTTTCAGTATATCATGGATTTAAATTTCATAAAGTGCGTCGTATATTGCTGCATCATATTTGGTGCATAATCAAGCTAGTTTATAAACACCAAAATGTCAGTATTTTTTATTATTATGGGAAAAGATTGTAAATTTATTGAAAAATGTTCTTAGGAATAAAATGTACAGATAATTTCCATGACAAATTAGTACTTAAATTTACAAACTATTGCTTATAAAGTTTAAGAACAGAAAAAACAAATAACTATATTTTTCCACACAAAGCATGTAAAGTGCTCATGAGCATCTTTTGAAATTTATAAGCACTAGGGCAAAATTGTAAAAATTATATATCACTGCTAGTGGTTTTTTACATAATTATTCATTTTTACTTTACATCTTAGTTACAAATGCCCCTTATTATGATAATAAAATCTAGTTTACTTGCTTGTAGACAAATCCTGTTAGATATTAAGAAAATAATTCTGAAATAATTATTACAACTCTTTGTAAACTGAGCCAGTTACAACAGTTTATTAGCTTTCATATAAATCCATGTTTTGAACATTAAAAGTTTCAAGATTTGTAGGACCAGAACTACATAAAGCTAAATAAATATTTACAACACTTAGAAAGGAAAATCATAAAACAAAGCATTTAAATATCAAGAGTTATATATCCACAAAGAATTTTTTAGTCAAAGAGTGTTATGGAGCAGTGCAGTGTCTCTGAAGTAGAAAACCTGAAGGGCAAGGAAAGGAATTCACTTCAAGTCTTTGTCCTCTTAGACTGAGCTTGGTGATCAGTGCCTCAATCCAGCAGGTACATTCTTGGCTTTGGATATTCAAGCCAGCTCTTTGAGATCATCTTTCTCTTGATCAGAGTCTTGCCACACACTGCCAGCCAAATACAGAAACACATTTCTATGAGGATTTTTTGCTATCTAGTATTTTGAGCCTACCATAAATTTCAGAGAATTTTGGAAAGGAAGTTAGTCAAAGCAATAAAAAAGAATTAAATCTTTCAGAAGCCATTTCCCAACTGATCTTTAGTCAAACAGTTTGTCAACACTTCACAGGAGGATAAAAGTTTTTTTATTTTGTTTTAATCAGGAGTATAATTTCTCCACAGCTGAGTTGTCCGTGGCATTCTCAAACATCATTCAGGTTTGACGTTCATAGGGCTTAATATTAGTCCAAAGTTATTTGTTGTTTGTTTGTTTATTTTTTTTCTTGCCAAGCTTATCAGAACCAGTGACTTATTTGAGATTGAAAATCCAAAAAGCACAATAAACTTTCTAGGAATAATAATGCCTTACTCTTTTTTAATCTAAAAATCTGTAAGCCTTTGAAACATAGTATTCAAAAAGAACTTTGAAGCCAATATGGTAATTCTAATATTTATGAAAAGTCCAGTTTATCTTTAAAACACCCTCATTTCTTCTAAAGTACTTTAGAAAGCGTACCTGTGTAATTTCTAGTGCCAGGTTTCTGCATAGTTACATAGATGTCCTGTAATTAATAAACCCCATGTCTTTGGAGAGCTCTGTCTTCCTATGGGTTGTGCAGCTGGTTTCTGCACTGCTTGCCACAGAAGCTTTTTGATGCTGGTCTACACTTAACTACTTAATGAATACCTACTATCTTGGGAAATTTCCTGAGGAAAGAGGACATATGCTGGTTCCACACTTTTATATTCTAAATCATATCAGCCCTCATAAAGATATCTTAAATCTCTAACACTTGGTTTATTTCAGGGTAAAATAATTTGCCTTTCTGAACCTTTATTTCTAAGCCAGAGCTTCTGCTGCAGCACAAATGGGTCCATCATAGTTGCAAGCAGCTCTCAGTTTGGCATGCACCCAAACCAGAGTGCAAGGCCAACCAGATATTGAGAAGTGAGTGACTGATTCTACCCCATGTAGCTGTCATACAGTGTGTTCTCTGGAGAGATGTCAAATTTGCTAGAGCAGGAATTGTAATAAAAATAGGCTCAGATCATGTCCTGCAGATATAGTGGAAAAAGCCTTGATGCTAAAAGATAAATCTCTATTATATACTAATATATATGTGGGTCACATATATATTAGTATATATGTGATCACATGTAACCCATATATATAAGGGGGAAGAACACTAACTTGTTCTTGCTTAGGTGGAAAGGCCCTCTAATGAAACAGTGATTTCTATTATTGCTCATAACTACCCTATTTAAATTCACAGATAAATGCAGACTTCCAGTTTAAATTATAACCTTTTTGACATGCACAAGAATATGATACTTGTGCTCTAAAATAAAATTCTTGGAGTAAAAAGACTGTGGCACAATTCTTACTCTATTTCTGAGAAACTGGAATGTCTAGGTCTAGTAAAAGATGTAAGTGATATTTAGAGAAAGAATATAGAGACTTTGTTGTCATCCGGTAGATATGCAAAGGATGAAAACTACTGGAAAATCTATACACAACTGTTTTTTCATTAAAAGAGTATTTTAATTCTTCATGCAAGAAATTAATATTTATTTGGTAATAATACATAATTCAGCTGCTCAGCTCTCTTCTAACATCACTCAGGGATAAGTGTCTGATCCAGAAATACTGCCCACCACTCAAACTCATTTTTCATCACAAACGAGTTCTTTCAGAATTATCAGTCAGCCTTACATAATTATCATGCTCTTCACTTTGTGTTTGGTTTGTAAATTGCCTTCCATTTATTCTTCTTTTCAGTCATGAGAATTAAGGAAACTATACTACTGCCTATTTTTGATTCTGGTCCTCAATTACTTTAGCTAGTCCATAAATATTTAGTTAAATTGATTGGATATTTCTTTTTGGTTTTTTTGTGAATACTTTGGTGTCCACAGCTGAGAGAGTCCATATTAGTATGCAAGTTCATGCCCTCTGTGTTGGTAAAGGAAAAATTTGTTTGAATGGGAATACATCATGGTATTTACTTCCATGCTAGATTCCCCCTTGGAGAAATAAAAATATAATTTGGAACTGCACCTTAGAGAACTTGCTTAGCATTGTCAGATAGTAGTATTTAGGAAAAATAATCAATGAACATATACTAAAAAGAATATTAAGATGCTCATTTTCAATTGCTTTTCTTATGAAAATATGAGGAACTTCCTAAATATTATGCCATCAGTAGGGCACCAATACCTTCAATTATAAGCTGAATTAAATGTTTCTCTTTTTTATTAATAAGGTTTACAGATTTACAAATTTACAAATTATACCTTTGTACCCATGTATAAATAAAAATTCACTTCCATGCATATATTTTAGAATTTCTACGCTGTGCTATGTAGCCCACTTATATCTTCATCATTATCATTAGGTACTCATGCTAAGGAACAAATGCCATG
The DNA here is from genome assembly GCF_047830755.1 of Zonotrichia albicollis. Taxonomy (NCBI): domain Eukaryota; kingdom Metazoa; phylum Chordata; class Aves; order Passeriformes; family Passerellidae; genus Zonotrichia; species Zonotrichia albicollis. Next base: position 75,838,837 of record NC_133821.1, on the reverse strand, counting down.
CCAAACACCAACTAATTTTAAAATCATTTTATAATAAATTACTTGAAATATTTTGTGGAATGTCCCATTGAAAACATGTTATTCTCTCACACTATTTTTATAAAAAATATGCAAATAAAAAAGATGCATTTTTACTCAGAGATTAGTTCTGCAGCTCCAAGTATTTCCATATTTGAGAAGATAAGCATGAAAAATGGAATGGGTTTGACATGGCTGAAGAGAAAAATACTAACCTCTATTTGAATTCCTGCATCTTCTGCATTTTATTCTTCCTCAGTGAGCACAGTTCTGAAGTTGCCTTCACCAGATACTAGTTCTGGACAAGAGGAATAAGCCAAACATAATTTTATCCTAGGAAAGGACGAAAATAAACTACCAGCATTGTGTTTGATAGAGGGACGATACAGAATACTGCTAAGAAACTTCCTTGACTGACATCCAGCCCTTCAAAGTATCAGTCATTCTAATAGTATAGATCTAATTTAGAATAAAGATGACACAGTTATTTTTTGGTTTGGCATGATATCGGAGCATCTAGTGAGACTGAACATCCTTCTTTTTCTAAGGCAGTTTCAGATCTCCAGTTCAACCTGTATCACCTAGAGAAAACTGTTTTTACAATGCTCTTACAAGTTCTTACTGATACCAGTTTCATGTTATGATCCCAAGACAGGTGTACAGAATAAAATGAGTAATTACATAATACTAATGTAATCAAGATTTGACATCCTAACAAGTGAAAAATCCATCTTAATAATTTTACATTACTTATCCACCAAGTATTGCTACTTCACTATTATATAATAAAGCAAAGGTTTCTCTCTTCTCTTTGATCCTTTCCAATTAGTTGTGATATTTTTTGTACTTCCCAAACCCTTCAACTAGGAAGAGTGTCTCTGTACAGTAATGCCTTTGGACTTACTTTTCAGTCTTGCACACAAAAAAACAAATCCAAAACCAAACCACAGTGGTAACAAACCAGTCATCCATGATTTCTAAGATATTTTTTCGTTATTATTTCCTTTCATTTTTCTCCTCTGCAGCATTTCTACTTTGGTGCCTCTGTCCCCACTTGAAAACTAACATATTTTCACACATTTATAAAACCTATACATTTAAACTTAAAATTCATGGATCAGCTTTAAAGATATGCCCATAAAGTTGTATTTAAAATCATTTGAGAGCTTATACTTGCATTTTCTGGTAAAATAACTGCTAAGAAGCAGGATTACATATCATAGAAATAATTGATATATGTCTATGTTAATCCATTTTAGCACGACTTACTCCTCCATAGTTCTAAAGCAATAGATGTGTCTAAGGAAAGGAATTTCATGCATTATATGCAAAACTAATTTCATGCATTTTGCTTCTCCATGCTGCTTGGGAGGAAAAGACAGGGTTACACCTGGAAGGCCAGGTGTTAGAGCAAACCATTTTTTACTGATGACAATTTCATTCTCTGATAGCTCTTACAATGTTTTGTGGAATCTTAATATTAGCCATTAAGCCAATAGACCACATCAGCTAAAAATCTCTTTATTAAACCAAAAGACAGCTTACTTCAAATATTTTTCAGCTAAGTAGTTACAACACAGAGCATTCCCACCCAGACAGGTTTGTAATTGCTGGAGTAATTCAGGTTAGGAGGGACCTTAGGGGCCTCTGGACCAGCCTTCTGCCTTAACCAGGCTCAGCTGTGAGGCCAGGCTGTGTCTGGTTAGGGCTGGAAATCCTCCAGTGATGGAGGCAGCTCAGCTTCCCCTGCACCCTGCTGCTTCTCTGCCTCACTGTCCTCATGGAGAAAGGTTTTCCTCACATGCAGCTTGAACCCCTCTTGTTTCCATCTATGGCACTGTCACAAATCCTTCTGCCATGCCCCACTACAGGGCTCCATCTTCCTGATAAATCCCTGGCAGGTATTAGCATGTTGCTGTTGGATCCCCCTAAGCCTCTCTTCTCCAGGCTGAACATGTTCCAACAAAGCTTTTGCAAATCCATTCTGACTAGCTTCAAAAGAAAGCATCAGGAACAGGCACTAGCTTGCATTATTTATGGTTTTGGTTTTGGTTTTATTTAAGGGTTGTCTGACATGTCCCTCCTTCTGGTTCCTTGTTTTTGCTAGGACTGGTTGAGCTCAACTTTTGGCTGTTGGGTTAACCAGCGTTATATCCTGCTGCAGCATTTATCCTGCAACCTTGAGCACATCTCTTACTAGCTGAGTCATACATCTCATCATCCTTAGTGATAAACATTCCCTCTTCCTAGCAAAGGACAATATCCAAACCAACAGATTATAGTCTTAAAATAATAAAATTAATAAGAGAATAATTTAACAAAACACAGCTATTGTCTGTGACTTTACTTCTAATTTAAGATCTGAGGTAATTCCATCATCAGTGTTTCAGGAACAAGAGGAGGAGAGCAAAAATCAAAAGATGGATTGTCTTTATTGTATCAAGTCTTATGGAACACTTTTTTCCTTTAATTCTGACTGTGTGGGAGGTGGAAAGATGATGGGAAGAGTTCTTTCTCAGACAGATATCCTGTATGTATAACACAGAAAAATATTATACAAACAAAATAATTGCATCCTTCCCAGATGTGCAGGAGTGTAGCCTGACCAGGACAGCAGAAAAGCTTTCATATAAAGTCATCATGTAAGGTGCAAGATGTCACTTTCTGTAGAGCTGTTGCTTCATAACCCTGTATAATATTTGCTAGACAGCCCAGAATCCCCAGGATTAAATTAGGGCTCTAAAATAAGGTTACCAAAATAAAAGCTTTCTCATCAAGAAATACTGTCATAAACAATCCTTCACAACAGAGGTACTGAGAGAGTCACCTGCTCTCTCTCTTGGCAACAGAAAACTGCAGGACAAAACTAATAGTGTTTTCCTAACACAATAAATACTGTATTGGTGCACTACAAAACCAGTTACAGCTTGATGTAAACTTTCTCCCTTATTTTTGTAAGGTTTTGGCAGAGGAATATGATAATAGAAATATCAATATAAGGTAGCTGGGATCTCTCTGGTAACTTTGGCTAAGACACCCCGTGAGGCTCATGTTCCTAATTCCCATAAAAGCAGGAATTGATTCATTCAAGGATGTGAAGAACTGTTGTTGACTAACAAATTATCCACTGCAAACACTGGCAGTGATAAAAACCCATCAAGTTTTTTTTCAAGGTGGTATTACAATATTTTTAAAAAGTAATTGTGTCATTTGGCTGTCTCTTCCTGTTATAAAACCTCTTATTTACCACTTTCAAATTTCAGTCTTTCTTGTGACTTGTCAGAGAATTTTTACTGCTGCTCTGTGGTGAATATATAGGATGAAACTAGGTCACTTCAGTAACCTGGGGCTGTCTTTGCTCTGTCTCAGTGAACACTGTTGGTCCATGGTGAATGAATTATTTCTTTCCTTGACTGACAAGAGGAGAAATTATTTTAGGAAATTTTATGCCCATTTTAGACTGCTAATGTATTAATATGTAAACCACTAAGGCTTTGAAGACTGGATCAGAGCACAGTGGGCACTGCTCACTAAAGACTACCTGGGAGAGCCCCAGAAAGGTCAGACTTTACTCTACATTTGCATAATTTTTATGTGGGCAAAAGCAGACATATCTTGGACCCAGGTACCACAGAGGTGGAGACAACACTTGGGTTCATCTCTCCTGACAACATGCAGCGGTATGACAGCCATCAGGAAGGCAAAAGGAAGCAAATTGAATAAATTTTTAGCCACAATGAGCTCTTTGCCCATGACACCCATGAATAATATTTTATATTCTGCATAGAAGGAATTATGGCACTCTGGGTTACAGAACTGTCTTCATCTGGAAAACAATTATATTGTGTTCCCACAGGACTTCAGCACTGGACTGTAGCCCAAGCCAGCAGTTTAGGAAACAGCCTAATCTGAGACACACATTGATGACAGTGACTGCTGTGAGCAAAAGTAGCCTCTTGCTGTTCTTGACACCGGTTTCCTTCATGAAGCCCCACCTTAGGGTTTCTGTCCTTATTTTCAAAGTGCTTACATTCAGGAGATGCTTGTGGATATCAAAGTTCTCAGCCAGACTTAAAGTAAAACTTTAAGAGAGACTTTTTATCACCATGGCAAAATCCTAATGATCCCTCCAGCCTCCCATGGGAGGAGCAGGCTCTTGGCAGGGACCTGCAGACCTGTGAAAAGGGGAGCCCACATTGGAGCAGGTTTCCTGGCAGGACTTTTGATCCCATGGGGGACACAGAGTGGAGCAGCCTGTCCTTGAAGGACTGCACCCTGTGGAAGAGTGACCCACGTTACTGCAGTTTGAGGAGACTGTTGCCTGTGGGACGGGCTCACACTGGAGCAGTTCATGGACAACTCTCTCCTGTGGCAGGAGACCCATGGGAAGGGGCAGGGGAAGGACTCACACCGTGAGCAGTGGAAATAGCAATGTATGATGAGCTGACCATATCCCCCATTCCCTGTCTCCCTGTGCCACTGAGGGGAAAGGGGCGGGGGGGCATGGTAGAGCTGGGAAGGAGGGAGGGGTGGGGGCAGGTGGTGTTTTTGAGATCCTATTTTACTTCTCATTATCCTGCTCTTATTTTTTTAGTAATGCAATCAGTTCATATCTCTAATTCGAGTCTGTCCTTAACTCATCAACCCTTTGTTATATTTTCTCTCCCCTATTCAGCTGTGGAGGGGAGTGATAGGGTGGCTTTGGTGAGTGCCTGGCATCCAGCCAGCACCAACCCACTACAATGGGCATCCTGTAAATGCCTGTGTGCTATGGATAACAATTCCCAAATGTGATGGCTGTAAAGGCTGAAACAAAGCCCCTGTCTGGTCGTGACTTGCTTACTCCAGCTGGGATTGTCACCAATCCTTTCCAGCACCTCTTGTTTCTAAACAGTAACCAGCAGGTCCATCTGAAATCAGAAACAAGAGGCCAGACAGTGAAAAGAAGAGAATGGAATTTTTTATAAATTCAGGACTGTATCTCTCGCTGAGCTGGGGCATCCCACACAGTTTTAGCACAAACAATTGAAGGCTTCCAAAATTTGTTCTTTGATTGCTCATTTCTGTAGTACACTACAATTTAGTTTGTTCAGTCATTACTAAAGCCATCCACCCACTTACAGCTATTCTTATAGAAAATAGCATCCTTTCCCACTGATGCACATAATTTATATCTTCTGATAATTCTACATCTGATGCATGGAGAGAAGACAATAATAGATAAAGGCTTCAACTTGATTTCTGACATACTGCTGAAAAAAGGAGGCAATGGCTTTAGTTAATGTGTGCATACATTTTGCCTGAATGATAAAAAAGCAAATGGAAAGCTTCAATTGCACTATTCAGTACTGGCAGTAATGTTCTGAGTTTTTGAGTGACTGAAATGTTATCGAATGGACATGGATATGCAATCACAGGCATAATGATTTTGCCTGTAAGTAACTTGCAACTTTTAAAAACTAAAAGTTAAAAAGCATGTCAGTCTCTGTAGATGCAGTTAAGAAGCCCAAATTGCAAAATAAAATGTGGCATGAAATAATCTTAACAAATGTATTTTCTTGTTAAAGGGAACATTAGTTTCTATTTGGTATTACTATAAGACTTCAAAAATTATGTGTTACTTATGCAGTTTAATCTGTTTATCAAAATAATGGAGCACATATTTAAAAAATAAAAAAAGCCTTGTGCAAGCATTTGGAATTCAGATGCTTAGAAAAAGAAGGGGGAGACAAACATAGAGTTATAAATCACAGGGGTTTGGAGGCTTGGAATAATTTTCTGTGAACTTCAGGAGGTACCTAGTGACTTTTGCAAAGCAAATTAAAAATTTGAGGAGCTGAGATAAAAAACTTCATTATGAAGCTCTACAATTATGGAATTATATATTATAATGTCTACCTATATCAATGTAGAGTTCTTCTGTGTTCCATATTCAGCTGACACGGCTGAGGATAAAGCAAGCTGTGCCTCCCACCTCTCCACACAGCTGCCTGACCACCAGCTTGTGCCTTGCTTGGGGCTGCTCCTGGGCAGAATAAGGAGGTGTGCCTGACACTGTGCTCACTTGTCAGCTCTGTTGGGCTGACTGCAATTCCTGCAAGCAGCAGGTAGCTCCAGCCAGCCCGAGTTCATGTCTGTAAGTCTGAAGTGTACAGACCCCCTCCTCAGAGCTGCCTTTGGCAACAGGGAGAAAAGGTTCCACTAGAAAATCCTTTGCATCTGTACACGGAAGGATATATTATGTTTACACAGACATCAAGATCCTGTTGTCAATACATATAATCACACAACCTTTGATTTATGCACATTCCATTAAGTAACATCATACACATCCCTTCTGTACCTGACACAGAAAGTTTAATGTCTTGTGATACTGTGTGGGACTCTTCCTATGGAGTGCTCATGGAAATCACATAGGTGGAAAGTATCGAATATGTTAAAATTATATGTGGAAAAAGAAAGAATGAAAATTTTCTGCCAAATATAGGTCACCTATTTTTGCAAGTTAGCTTCACAGTTCACTGCCTAACCTCTTGCTTTTTCACCTAAGGAGTGTTGTATAGCTAACCCAAAATTAATAGATGGTACTTAAGCTGCTTTAATGTTGTTTAAATATATTCTTGAGGAATGAAATTGAGAGTAGTACAGATAAGTAAAAAGAAATACACTGGACCATTAGCATGATGAAGTTAGTGTAAGTATACAGAGTATAAAATGCCCCAAGTACGCTTACAGTTATAGCAAATGCATAGTTGCATTATTTTACAAATGCCATGTTGTCATATCCTAAAACTTAATTTTAATGTAGGAGCCAAAATGAACTTTTTGATGCTGTTAAATTTTAGGCAATGGATGTTAAAAAAATAAGCAAAATAAATAAATTCCTTGCACATGACAGTAGGGTACTACTTCTATATGTAGCTTTTTGAGGGACCCTAGTAACAGAGTTCTTACTGTGGAGGTTGTTTAAACGTACTCACTTCATAGATTTAGGGCAAAATTAGAAAGGTACCAAAAATTCCACAGCTTAGAACTGAATTTGCACTTTATTATGAAAAACATAAAACACTGAACTGCAGCTCTCTCAATAGAGAGCAAGCAGGCACAACTTCCTAGGGATATTTCCTGGGAATCACAAAGAGGGACCTCAGAGAAAGAGAAAACAATTCTTATCTCTACTTGCTGCTCCTATTGTTTTGCGCATGTGGAATGTGTTAGGAAGATTGTTTACCTGAAGTGTTCTTAATTGGATTGTGGTGATATTGTTTATATTAATTGGCGTGTTGGGTCAAAGCGGTGTCCTGGCTGTTGGCAGACAGTCACAGGTTTTTCTTTAGTATTCTTTGTAGTATAGCATCTCTTTAATATAGTGTAATATAATGTAATATAGTTTAAATAAAGCAATTGTTCAGCATTCTGAATCAACGGAGTCAGATGCCAATCATTCCCAGATGTTGGAGTCGTCCCTGCTTTAAAATATAACACAATAGAACTGAAATCCATCTCAGAAAATGTGTCTTTTTTAACCAGGATGAGTTCTCTGGTAAGACTCGCTGGAGAGCAGCACAGAAGGCTGTGACAGCCCCAGGTGGGGCTCGGTGGTGACAGAGGTGCTGCTTTCAGTAGCATTGCCGGTCTCTGCTGCCCTAAGGTGTTCATTTACCCACAGCTTGGGTGTGCACCTCCTTAGTGACCAAGGTCAGGCTAGGTTGGTGCTGGCACAGCCCCACAGCATCTCCTTCCCGCCCTCAGCTGCACGCTCTCACCTTTCTTTCCCTTGGCACTGGGATTTTACTCACCCCTTTGAGAGCTAGTTGGGACAGTAAAAGGAGCAGAGAACTGTAAATCTGTAAAAATTTTCTAACTGATTTAATTTTCTGTGAAGAGAGCCTTCCACACTGACATATCCAAAGGTCAATATGAACAGCACTATGGGCGGCAGCACGAGAGCGACGCAAAGCTGCGGGTAGGGCTGCAGCATCTGATCTGAGTTGTCTCAAATTGTCTTGCAAGTCAAACTGGTTTGTGGCAGCCAAGGCTTACCAGGATTAAGCTGCAGTTCTGTGCTCGTTTTCCTGGCTGCGTGTTCCTGCAGACATTGGCATACATGGAAATTGCATTGGTCCAGGGATCAGCTGGAAACTAGCTACTCTTTTTTACTAAGTTAGATTAATTTGCAAAGGGTCCAGCTGCTGAGCCAGCTTCCCTTTCTGGTCACATACACACCCACTTGGGCTTGTTTAAACTGCTATGGAATTGCGTTTCAGGGCGATGTGGTTTATGCACTGAAGGATCTCAGTTGCATGGAAGAGCCTGGAAGGGAAAGCAGGCAGGGACAGGAGCCCTGCAATGTGTGAATTGCTGCATCCCTCCTGCTGGCTGCTTTCTCTTCCCAGAGGCGATGCCTGTGGGCCTCTGAGCTGGCAAGGTAACCCGGGAGAAGCAGTGCTCCCTGGGCGCCTGCTGGAACACGTGGAACAGCACAAGTTCACCTTCACAGCACCTCCAGCACGCTCCTGCCTTCCCAAGCTCTCATTCCAGTCCCTGGGACATGCATGCCAATGTCATCCACCCAGCAACGTGACAGGAAAAGGGGAGGTTTTGCTGTCCTGGGAGGGAAAGCATTCTGTGACCTGGGTACCTCCTTACAGACTGCAGGCCTGCCCCTGTTTCTGACTCACGCTCTGCAGGCAAAAAATTAATGCACCCTTGAACATACAAGTGCTGACAGCTACAAACAAGGCAGATTTTTCTAAAAAATCTGTCTTGTGAGCAATGTGGCTTCCAGGTACTGTGAGGCTTCCTTTTAAAAAGTGCCAATGGATATGCATAAACATGCTTATGCTAAACATACATAAATAAATTGCATATACAGTAAGTTAACTGTAACTAAGCACAAAATAGAAAGGACAGAAAAGGGAAAATGTGTATTTCTGTAACAAAATAATGTTGAGGAGTGAATCTGATATGTTTATATGTTTCTAAAAGATCTAAGCAATTTGCTGGAAAAGCATATAAGAAATACCAAATTTTAAGAGAAAATATTTTCTTTGTATTTACTGTCTCATACATACTAAACCACAGCTTTCCCTGAGGCTGTTTTATTTATAAATTCATAGTTATAATTTCCATAGAGTTACTCTGAAAAAATTGCAAGATGCAGTAAGATTAAATAAAAATACAGTAATTTTTACAGGAAATATAGCGAAATAATACCTCCAATAACGCCTTTTAAGCTACCCAGTCTCACAGACTGTATTTAGAATTAAATAACACTGAAATTACAAATGTGGGTGTATCAGATTTTACCTTTTTTCAAAACATATTCCCTGGTGAAGGCAAATGCTGCCCTTCTGCTGCTTTTCACAGCCAGGGATACCTGTGCTTAAACCAATTAATTGGTGTTGTAATGAGGCTCTGGTGAAGAGACTGGGGCCTTCAGAAGGAACCAGTTGTTTTGTTTTCAAGGAAATTTTCTCAGAAGTCTGTGTTGACCCAGAAAAAAAGTAATTGCATTTTTGCATCTGCAAATAGATAAGTAGGAACCTGTTTTGTCTACCCATACTCTGTAATATATGACAAGTGTGACATAGGTGTGTCAGTATCCTGTGTGTATCTGGTACCTTTTCCAGTTCTAGGCTGGCATTCCTCAACTGCTGTGTCGGGGGCATGCATGCTGCAGATGAGGTGGCTGAGGGTCAAAGACAGAAAGGGACAGAGGACTGACCCTGAAGTAAGAACCAGACTGTAGGTTTTAACAGATTTATTGTAATTTTTGAGGCATATTTTTTCCTTCATTGTTAATTCCAGTGAGGGTGCCCACTGCTGGGGTTCATGAAATGGCTTAGGCTCCTGGTCAGGGCACTACAAACATGGACCCACATTCTCTTTTCCCACTGCTGCTTCTGGAGCAGCACACCCTGGCACAGGGACAGTGCAGTGCAGAGGCTTTGGGTCTCCCTGCAAGATTTGCCAGGGGGCATCTGTCAGAGCCCAAAGAGGTAACAGCTGCACAGGGCGGGGTGGAACATTTTGAAAGAGAGCGAGTACTGATAAGGAAAGAGGACAGCAATTTTTATCTGCCTAGGGCAGCAAAAAACCTTGCATCAGCTCTACTCAGTTTTATTACGGATTTTATTCTGGTTTTGTTCAGTTTTCCTAGGGAATGTTGTGATGTGCATTTGCATTGCATCTGCTCACCTTACTCAATTTAGGGAAAGGTATTCTAAGCAGAATACATTTTAGAGTTGCTTTTCAGAATGTAAAGCACATCAACCTAATGAATAGCCTCTGGAAGGGTCCTGCACCCAAAAAGCCACACACACTGGCACCTAGCAGTTGGAAGGCAATATTTAGAGAAATGAAAAAGGTCACTGGTGCTAAAATATGTACCAGGAAAGAAAAGGAAAGAGATTAAAAAAAAAAAAAAAAAGAGTGTTGTCATTATATACTGAGGGAAAAAGTACATATCTGAAGATTGCCAGCATTTAGTGGGAAGGTTTGACAAAAGCTGTGCTTTTCCTTCCATACAAGAGCCTTGGTGTTTACTGAATAAGTTCAAGCCTGTAACTTTTAGAATTATTACAGGATGTAAAACAAGACAGTGCAAGTTCAACGTAGAGATGTTAGTGTTGGTGATCCTCAAGAAGCTGCAGTCTCTCAGTACTGTCCAGTAAGTAAAAGGAGCTGTCACTCTTGTTGTTCTATCAATGTGTTCAAGTCCATGCAGAGTCCTCCATGCAGATGGAAATAAAATCAGATTTCCCCAAGTGAACCTTAAAGATGTTCAAGATGCAGATTGGGTTTTTCCTTGAGTGTACCATGTCTAGCAGCGATGACATAAGTGTACATTACCTGCAAAGATGCTAATGAAACTTCAGAGCTTCTTAGTTCTCATTATTCGCTTACCATGAGCCTTTCCTACAGCAGTTCCACAACTCTAATGTGAGGAGTAAAGGTCTCCTTGCCTTTCTTTGGAAAGCTCATAAGGAAGCAGCTGTGCTAGCTTTTCATAATCAAATATAAATAATTTTCCTGGATTTTTTTCCTTGTCTAGGCTCAATGCAAGCTGCTTGCTCCCTACGGGAGCATGAACTGTGTCCTGAGGGTTACACCAGCACCAGCCATGCCCTCATGGGCGGGTGTGTTTGACCATAGTGGGCAGGGCTGGGGGACTTCACAGGGTTCAGTGACAGCCCCTGAGATGGAGAGTGAAGAACCAGGGCCAGGGACCATCCAGGAGCTCCCATCAGGAGCTAAAGCAGAATGGGTTGGGGGCAGGACTGAGACAATGCTGTGATGAAGGATTTGAAGTTCATAAAAGGGACAGAGACTGGAAACAAGGTGCAACATGACCACAGGGGCCATCCAGGAAAAAATAGGTCCATGGACCTCCAGGTGGCAGGGCCACGGACAGAGGTGGGAGATTGGCACTGCTTCCACACAGCCCAGGCAGGGGTTTCGTGGGCAGGAGTGGAGGAAGATGAAGCTGCTCAGGTCCATTATGGCCTATGGGTTCCCATAGGACCTTGACATTTCCAAAGGATATCTTCTTGAGTGGTTCTTCCCATTACTCCCAACAGCCTCCTGAAAGATGTGGCTACTCTTGTCTTTCATCCTCCTGCTGTTACAGCAGCAGCACTGACATGGTCAGGCAGAGCTCCCAAGTCTCAGTTCCTGCTGGACTCTGTCCTCAGGAGTCACACTGAGGCAAGATACCAAGAAAAAGTGGATTAAAAGCAGAAAGATTTTTCTAGGAAGCATCAACTTCAAAGTTCTACTCAGTTTCTAACAGCATGTTGGTGTTTTTTTTTTTTTTTAATTTTCATTTGGGAAGCAAAACATAAGCTGTTGCACTAAAACTCAGAGTGTCACTGTGTTTCAGATTTAGTTTAGAAATCCTCACTGCACTAACTTCAGCAGCAATTCTGGGATTGACTTCAATATTTTTTTTTCCACCTGTTATCTTCTTATACTTAACAGGATGTATTTGGTACTGTGGAAGCCACAAAGAAACCATGCATAAATGCTGAGAATCAACCCATAGGCCTGTTCCTCAGCTGATGGATTTAAAGATCCGTTGTATGATTTCTGAAATCAAACTGGATTTTCAATGTAGAAATTGCATTTAGATATTGCTTTGCATCACGAGTAAGGCACATTAAGGCTCCTGTGATCTCCTGGCCATCAAGAAAGAAAAGGAAATAAACCTAAAGGAAGTTTAAATAGAAATACTCATAGTGCTAAGGAAAATGATAGATGTGTACATAAGAGGGAAAGGAAGGAGCTGAGGTAAAAGGGAATGGAAAAGGCAATAAAGAAAAGTGATCAATTAACCTACAACAATTAACTTTGGTAATAGTTACCTATGACTAGTATCTAATGGTTTGGGAGAGAGTGGATATATGTCAAAAATCTCTATAGGCCTGTCTGAATATGATAAAAACTATATTGAATAGCATGGGCAGATAGAAGTTGTTGGCCTGCCTTTGCGTGATGCATGAACCCAGAGCTCCCCCTGTATGGAAGGACAATAAAAATGAATCTGAAATTCCTCTCCTGTGGTTTAAAATGAGACCTGATTTGATTAGTGTTTACAGCTACATTGTCTCACTGCTCTTTTGTTTCAGTGATGGACTGAATGTTGCATCTCTGCTGCTGTAGTTGTCTCAGAAAAGTACAAAAACAAAGGCAGATGTTGAACTAATGAGACAAGCATGTCCTCATAGCCCAAGGCCATGAAACAATTTCATATATATACTCAAACACACTCTGGGGAAGCACCATTTAGGCTGTATCCTGGGTGAAGCTTTTCCTTGTTCTTCAAGACCACCTTTTCGATAATGTACCCACCAAGCTGCTGGGTTTGGACACATTCATGCTATCACCCTGCTCAGTTCCAAGGGTCCTGCCAGTGGCACATGTAGCACCTCCCCAGCTCAGTGATTTCCTCACAAGCCCATCCCTCACTGTGGCCCATGCACTGTGTCACACCATCTCTTTCCCCTGTGAAGCCAGATGTGGATTGTCTCCCAGTGTACAGATGTTGAGGTCGGTCTTCTGGCTGGAAATTTTGCTGGCTCCATTTTGGTTATTATTTATCTCAATAACAGTGTCCTCAGTAGATGTCCCCCAATTGTTTTGAATTAAATAATGAGGCAAGGACATGCAAGTGTCCTGTTCTACCAGACTTTCTTTCTCCTGCTTCTGACTGCAGAGCTGCAGGGACTGCTAGAGGGCCTGACAGAAGGCAGGGAGAATCTACAGCCCATGCTCTCTGTCATTTTTTTCTGTGACTTTATGCAAGTGATTGGCACCTTCACTGGGAGAGCTGTCACCTCTCATCATCTTCTGACATTTGGATGTTTCTAAACAATTCTGTATGTTTCTGTGAGCTGTGTCACCTTCTAATTTAGCAAATGTGCTTTTCTCTTAAAATAGTTTTGTTTATTTCTAATATAATAGAAAAGGTTTTTTTCTTCTTTGCATAGGGATCAAAATTTATCAGGGTTAGACTACAGATATATTTGGGGGTTTGCTGCCATCTGCAGTTGAAACTTAATAATTATCCTGTTTGCATGAGTGAATCTTCCCTGTTTTCAAAGACCTTAAAATCTCAGCAAGCAACAAAACATACAGTGATGCACTATCATTCTGTTTTGATTACTGAGTTCCTGTTCCAGTAGGAGGAAGAGTTTGCTATCTATCCAGCTTGTCAGTGAACTTTACAGCCAGAAGTACAAGTTCTGTGACAAGCTGGATAGATAAACTCTTCTCAGCTCTCCCTTTGGTCAATTTGTTCAGTTTCTGGTCTATACACACTCAAGGCACAATCCTTCTGTTTAAACTTTGAGTGGAAACTGTTCAGAAACTTTACAGCCTTAACACAGAACTTGACTGGTTTGGCAATGAGAGTCGACCACCTGCATTTCTGAACTGGACCATCTCCTTGTTTCATCTCTAAAAGAAAGACAGCTGCTGACGTAAGATAGCTCTTCCCACAACACTGCATTGGGTTTTCTCATTGGGATATATGGTGTAGAAGAGAAAGGCATTAAAGCTTGCTGTATAAAACAAAATAAGAAAAGTAACTTTGATAGTATTTACTTCTACAGTACTGAAATCATTCTAGACACCAAAAGATCCTGAAAAATTTAGATGCATCTTGGGATGTTTGGAATAATTAAAAAACCTAAACAAACACCCCCCAAAAACCAAACTAACCAACCACAAAACAACAACAACAAAAAAAAAAAACCTCATAAAAATCCCTGAAATTACTTAATTTCTAAATATTTCATGATTTAGTAAATAATGCATATTAAATAGTAGGAGAGTAATTCATGCAGTTCTCCACACATCCTGCAAGTAATTACAGAAACAGGTAAATAATCACATAAAAGGATGGGAATGGCATAAGTGGAGTGAGTAGATGTATTAAATTGTTGTGGCATGAACAGTCTTGTATTTTTTTTTAAATTAATCTACTCAAGCAACTTTACTGAGGTCTTAGTCTAAGAAATTATTTATCCTGCACTCCACTAAAGGAACTGCATCCCATTTCACAGGTATTGGTTTTAACTCCTTTATTACAGCACATTTACCAGCTAAAAAATCTCTGTACTCATAAGGATGTAGTATGACAATATCTTCTGATTTTCCTATCTCTGCAAACCTTAGCAAAATTAAGAAGTATTATGCCTGATCCTCAAGGACCATAAAGCACTGTATCTTCTTGAAGCCAATAGAGAAACAGAAGATCTACCCCTAGATTTTAAGTGTTTCATAACCACTTCACTCAAACCGAGAGACATAAATGATGATTCAAATGATAGTTTTCCTTCTACATATTATAGTTTATGTTCTCTTGCCCAATTTGCAGTACTTAAAGTATCAACAAATATAATAAAGTACAATATAGCAGTGATCAGCATGAAGTACATCAAATTACTATAGTTAAATCATGGAGTGAACTGCCAGCTTGTTTTTGCAGTCACACAAAAGCAATGTCTTAATCTCTTCTGACAAATGGAGATTGTTACTTATGCAGATGGTGTGTATATGAAACATGAGTGCTAAAATTTTGCCAGCATATCTTTTTCAAAAGAAAGCTTAACAGAGCAATCCTGAAGTTCACATAATAAAAAACTATTTCTGTTCTGAGATCTAGGTCAAAATTTGCAACCACTGTCAATCCAGTTTCAACAAACTGTCTGATTGAGACTTTGTAGTAAGGCATTCCAGAGAATCTGGGAATGTTTCTGGTCACTAGAGAAATGGACTTCATCTGGTTTGAATTTATTTTCTCCTCCTGGGAAGACTTCACAATCCTCACACGGGCAGAAGTGCTCAGGTTTCTTATTCAGTATCTGGGAATCACAGGATTGAGTCTGGGCTATCCCATTATCTACTGTTGGACTTGAAGCATATCACTTATCTTCTTTTCAGTGTTTAAATTTAGGTGTCAGTTTTTTCACTAGAAAGTCAGTAATGTCACTGTTGAGTCAGAAATGACACAGATAATGAGTGACACACTCCATACATTCTCAGAAGGCAATAAGGGCAAAAATCTTTGTGTTTATTGAGAGGTCTTCTTTTATATCCTCATCCGACACAGGTGGACCTGGTTGGTCATTTAATCAATACATTTCACATGATTGGCTAATTAGGAAACCACCCTTTGGTAAATGTATTTCCATAACACATTCTACATGTTCATAAATATCAGGTGCAGCAACTTAAGAATTGTTTATAATTCTTTTCTCTGAGCTTTTCATGGCTTTTCCCAGAATGATGCCTGGGAAACTATCCATTTCTCTCTCTCAGTATCTACAAGTAATACCCAGGTGAAAAATTTATTACCAGCTTGATAATTCTGTTGATGAAAATGCTAAAAGTTTTTTTTACTTAGCGTACCTTAAAAGCTCTTACTATGTACTATGTAATTTGTCTATTGATGAGGACATTCAGAGACATAAAAATTATCTTCTGTAAAACTAGACTGATAAACTAAAGTTTTTACTGTAATGCATTCAGATTATATCTTGAAAAAAGGATAGATCAAAACATTTTTGCCAGATTGCATTAGTGAAGAGTATAACCTTAACAAATAGTGAAAATAACTTCAGCTTGTCTATTTCTTAAACTATTAGTATACTTCAGAGTGCTTTGGAACAACCTAGCAATAACAGAAAAACAGGAGATGATACGTTACTTTCTGTATTATACTTAGTGACTAAATGGTATTGCTTCCTCTAATTCTGTACTACAATGTCTAAGTTCTGAGAGACCATAAAGGTTTAGTTTGTAGCTTGGTTCAAGATACTGTATCTACTGTAAACTCAGTATGTGAGGTTTAGAACTTCAGCTTCTCTTAGATTTAAGTTTTAGGTTTTGGCCATGGGTTCTAACATTTGGATGGGGAAAAATTCCTATCTTAAGGAGAGAGCTATGACTCTTATTTTACATAAATCAAGCAAAACTCTCCTTTACTCCTTTTATGATCTGGTGCAGTTGACAATGTACATGACAAGGGAGAGAAAGAGGGAATAAAATACTACCTGCTTAATTGATAAAGAGGTGAGGGCGCTCCCGTTCCTCCAACACTTAACCAAGGTAAAGAAGGGAGGAGAGGAGGGAAATAAAAAGCCCTTAAGTGTCATCTAAATTGCAAGATTAGGAGGGGAAAGTGAAATGAGCTCTCAAAATTGTCCCAGTGGTCTGGGGAGAAAACATAAGTTTGAGTAAACAGTTAGGAGTTGGGGAAACCTATTAGAGAAGGGTGGAGCTAAAAGGCAGTTGTGAAATCCTGTAACATAAGTAATGGTGAGACCTTTTTATTGAGTGTCAAGGCACTTGGTTTATTTTCCTTGGGAATATAAACAGGCTTTGCCATGGAGCTAGTGAACAAGGGGAGTTCAAAAAGCAAGAGAACCAAAATGTACCAATTTGGTTTCATAGTCCCAGGTTTTCAGGGGCTAGGAAGAAGAAAACTGATAGGAACTCACTAGGAACTGTGTCCACATGAAATCTGAATCTGCAGCACTCCTGAGCACTGCCATCTAATCAGCACAGGGTGTTTTGTTTATTGTCCTGCTTCAGCTGTGATGATCAAGTGTAAGGATGCATAACAGGCTCCCCCATAGAGCAGCAGGCTCATGGTCAGGACATTGGATCATCATCTTTCCTGGTCACCTGTCCCCTGCTTTGTTTCTGGATGAAGGAAATTTGCTGGTTTGTTGTACAGTTGTGGGTTTGATACAGATTTAGTTCCCTTTTGGGAGTTCTGTGTTATGAATAAACTAATAACCTTGCAGCTGGCTTGATGGGACTCCCTACTTTTGCTGAGGGGAAATGGGGCAGAGCCAGCTGAGGGAAAAGCCTTAGAAAGCCAAATAGATGGCAATTACTGAGATGACTGAGGAATAGAAACCAGTAAATAAGGATGTTTAGATGAAATTTGTTCCTGCTGAACAGGTAATGATCTTTTCTGAGGGTATACCATTTTATCTCTGTGGGTTTTTTGCTTGTTTTTTTGATAATTCACACACTGTTTGAGAGCTGGATTCTGATGTAAAGGTGGAACCTTTATGCCTGAGGCATCTAGAAGTATTTTATCTTTGTTAATAGTTGCAAGACCTCATGAGTAAAAAGAAAGGGAAGAGTTGAACTAGGTAAAAGTAATTAAACCTAAAGTGTAATTAACTAATGTGGCCTGTTAAGTGGAGGACTGATAGTTGGACAAGAGTTGCTGTAGCTGGTGTGCTTTGAAGGAGCAGGAAATAAAGGGAAGGAGGGGTGGTGTGCTGGTACTGTGCAGTAGAAACAGGCCAGCAGCTGGTGTTAGCATGGCAGCGGAACAGAGGCAGCAGTTTGCCTTAGCTTTTAGTTAAGTAATGCAATAAAGTACAGTTAGAACATAGTTAAATGAGGCTAAAATCAAAGTTTTCTATGAGAATATTTTAAAATAGAAGTTAACCTGATTAAAAAAACTTAGTCTGTCCTAAAACAATAGGAGAAGAGTACATATGCTACTAATCAAAGAAATGTAGTCCATATTGCTATAGGCCTGTTTGACTGCCAAAATGTAGAAGCCTTTATAATCAACCTTGAAACAAGAATACGTGGGAACTTGCACATAAATAGAAATCAAGATGAAATGTGATGCATGTATTTACTAGCAGTACTTTGTGTCAGGCTGACATGCTGTTTTGCATTAGTCCTCTGCATCGCTTGATACAATTCTAGAGTGAAAATAATTATGTGAGAGAGTCAAATTAGTGGAAAAATGTGGAACTGGTGGAAGACAGACCTCACCCACAACAGACCACACAGTGGTCAGAGGGGAGATGAAGGACACATAGTGCAACAAGAGAAAGTCTAATTAGATGTTGTTAAATGTTTTTTCTTTCAAAGTGAGCAGTGTCAAACTGGATAAAGTTGTCTGGAGATAAAATTCCACCCTTGAAGAAGGTCAGAATTCTGCTGGAGTTGTCAGATCTAATGTCCAAGTTGACCCTGCTCTGAGTGAGAGGTGGGATCAAATGATATCCAGAGACCTATTTTAAATTAACTTCTCCTAGAATTCTTTGAAAGATCCTTTTCTAAGGCAAAATTTAGGAATGAAAGGGTGTTATCAGAGTATTATTGCAAGTATGGATTTCTGGGGCTCTTCAAAGGGTTTTCACTTATTGTAGCTGTAGAATTCTGGGAAAATTTGGGAAATTCTGCCTAGTGCAGGAAGATGAGGGTATAGATGAGAAACAATTAAGACTGTAGTCATAGCAGTGAAACTATTTTGTGCATTGCTATGCAAAAAGCTGGGAACAAAAAGAGTTTTTAAGGGACAAAACAGATCAAATGAGGATGAGTGAGCTGATTTTCACCTGATGAGGCCACCAGTGCTGATGCAGTCATGGCAAAGGCAGATATGGTTCTAAGATGACAAATAGGTGCTTACAATGGTCATTATCAGGAAATAAGAGTTCAAACCTAAATAATCAGGCATGGAGGAATTGGAGAGCTTTTCTTGAGAGGACTTGACTTAGTTTAGGAAGATTAGACTGAATGCCAAAATATTTAACAATTTTAAGATCATCAAAGCTTTATGATAGAAGAAAGTCTGTTTAAGATACAGGATAAGATATTGGGCTCAGGACTTCTAGCTGTAAGATTAGTAAAGGTTGAATAAAGTTATAAACCACCACATTCAGCATTCAACTTCTGAAATAACTTCCCAGAAGAGGCAATAGGGTGTTGACTGATGTTTGATCTGCTGTTAAAATAAATTGTTTGATGTGGCTGTGGGGACAGAGAAGGACAAGAGCTGATGACTTTGAAACATAAGACTGGGAAGGACATAGTCTTTTAGAAATATAAGCAGAGCAGTTTGATGATAAGCTACAGTAAATCACTCTGATTCTTAAATGCCATTAGTATTAAAGGGTTGTTATTTCTCCAAAGGATCTAGGACATCCTGAGCTGCTGAAAATGTAAGAGCCATTTATTACCAAGGAGACTTAGACTCAAGAGCTGCCTGCACCAGCATCCATACAGCTGTCATGGCCCTCCAGTGCATGGTAAATGGCTCTGCTCTGCCCTGGCCCAGGGGTAAGGTTCCTCCAGCTGAAGAATCGCTCTGCTTGCTGCTGTGACAGAAGGCAGATTGCGTACGGGAATCCCTTGAAGGACAGACTGCATCTGAACTAGACCTCTTTTAATATTGACTCAGCCTTGTCCATCTAAAGCCATTACGAGGGTCCTGCCCTGCCAGGGAGATAGTGAGGCCTGTTGAGTGCATCTAAGGAAAGCAAAGGCACTTTTGAACACAGCAAAAAATAATCTGCATTTTGATTGTTTTCATTTAGTCTCAGGTCTGGGCACTTGTCAGAAATTATTCTAAATGCATAGTGCATCGAAAGTTTCCCTAAATTTCAATGCTCTGCAGTGATTATATTCTTATATACATCTCTTGTTTGTAAGGATCGCCTTGACATTTCCTGAAGGAAAATTTCACTTTTCTATCTGACCACACATTTGTTTTTTTTTAATATAAAATAAACTGAACTTCTACCATGACTGACTGAAATATGTAACTGTACTGTTCTTGAAGCAGCAGAAATCAAAAAATCTTGCTTTTTGGAAATTATTTCAGTAGTAGTCCTTAAATAAGAGTTTGCAATGGCTCTGCTTAAGAGTTTGTAGACACTGTTGTGAAATACTGTAATTTAATTTATCCCATATAAATGCATGTAATTTGTATGTGGTAGCACTGAAGCCCCTTTAAACAGGCAAGCCTAGAATACAGGAATGTACAAAGTCTAAACCTGATACATTTGCTGTGTTGTCTGAATGAAACAGTGCAAGACAAGATTTTGGAGAGGGATGCAGTGATGTCTTCAATAGGATTATATTTCTTTTTCTTTCAGAATAAATTATAAATGTCACAGTTCTTCACAGCTGAAAAGACTGAATTAATTAGTGTGTCACCTGAGAGTTTTCGCCCTTTCTGGGAAGGAGTGAAGTGATTTGAAAGAGCACTGGAAAAGGCCCTCATCCTACTTGACCTTTGCAGAGATGCGGCAGACAGATCGATAGGGAAGTGACTGCACTGAGCTGGCACCTTGCAGAGAGGGTGTGCTTCAGAAGTGCCAAAACAGGTTATAAACACAGAGGCTGCCTGCTTTGTTTTATGAAAAGCCTCTCTCTTTCTTTTGGTTAAGGCTGAGGTAGCATCTGACCATTTTGTCTGTACCCTGACTTCATTTTATTTTAATTGCTTGCATCATCATCAAAATCAAACCCTTCCTCATTCAAAAAGATTGCTGGTGGGCATTAATAATAGCTAATTGGGGGGTGGAGGGGGTGAATGACCTGACAAAGTTGAAAATGGCTCTCTGAGGTAGAAGTTTTAAAGATAAATTGGGCTTTCTATAGTTGTTTTCCTCATCTTTTTTTTTTGGCTCAAAATCAAAGCTAAATGGCACCATTGTAGAAAGTCCAAATGTGCCCCTCTGGTGTTGGTAAGAATTGGTGATGACTACAAGCACATACACACACAGTGCTGCAAGGCTCATGCTCCCTGTGGGGTATTGATGCAGGGGTTTGTTCCTGTCATCCTTGGCCAGCTGTTTCCTTGAGGGAAAATCATTGTGGTTGGAAGTGTGTGTGCTGATTCTTGGACTGAGGACATCAATCTTCTCTCCTAGACATTTGTCCATTTGTCTTTCAGTGTTGAAGCCCACTTGTGAGGAGTGATGCAAAATAGCAAATAACATGTGGGTTGAGAGTGTGCCACCTGAGATGCTGCTCCTGAATCCCCTTTGATGAACTTTCATGTAGTGAGGGTTTTACAATTTTAGTTGCAGGCATCAGGGAATCCTATTTTCAGACCCTGCCCTGCCTTCTTCAATTGTTTCCCAACAAGCACATTTATATATTATTTTTTTTTCTTGTATCAGTAGGCTCAGAACAGCTAACTGACTGGGGGGAAAAAACATCAAGAGATGCAACACAAAACTAAGTAATTCAAGTTGATGATAGTAGGCAAACCAGGTGTACTACTCCAAAAGGAGACAAGAGTACCAGAAATGACTTAATAAGGAACCTTTGCAATGTCACCACCTTTCTGAAATTCAGTCCTCTAACAGCTCAGAACTGTGTGCCTGCTACACTGCTCTGTATTGCTGTGTATGTGACTGGCAGAGAAGTGAGTGAACAGGAACCATAAATTGTGCCATACAGGCACAAGAAGTAGTTTTATAGATAATACAGTATTCAAATATTGCCAATGTACCTCAATAACAGCTCTGTTGTCTGCTTCATGGATTTTAGTAGAAGCCATTCGTGGTGCCTCCTGTTGAGTCATGAGCTTTGGTGAGATACCCTCACTTCCTCAGCTGCTCAGAGAAGTCTAATTGTGGCTCAATCCACTTAGTCTGAGATTTGTTCAACAGTCTGTGACTAAAGGGCTATAATATAAAAAGGTTGAACTATAAGTGTATAGGTTTACAGGTTTTTTGCTGTAGATGTGGCTGGTCTGAAACAGCTGATATCATAGAGAAAAGGCTCTGGCATTATTTACTTTTCTGTGTGGGAGTAGCCATAATCTCTTCTAGAAAACAGGAGACAAGCTGAATCTGATTGAAATAATAAACTGAGCACTTGTCTAGTATGTGTAGGGATGAGGTCACTCACTTGCAAGGTGATGCTCTAAGCTCTGGTCTTTGTTTTGAGGATTTCTATATTGAAATTAAACAATTAGTGGAGAAGGGGAAGAGAATTAATCCTTTCCCCCAGTAGACTGGAACTGTAGCTTACAGTCAATGTAGAGTTGCAGTCTTTTATGCTCTTCTTCTAGCTCATTTAATCTTGATTTCCACTTATTTCACGCTGAGTGACTTGACCAGGAATAATGGACTGAGTCTTTACTTACAGACATCCTCCTAGACTGGTGATTAGGGCATTTGAGTGAAACAAGGGTTTATAATTTATTCATATTGTGCATCTAACTCTGACAAATTTTCTTGAGGGGTAAAATGAAGGATGAGGCAGAAATTACTGGTTTTGTAGGCCATGATTATATTGATCAGTTTAAAAGTTCAGTGTTCTGTTATTCAGTGTAGGACAGAAAGCTGGATACAGGAGGCCTACAGAAAAACACAGGAGTTATTTGTACAAGTCAGGAGCTGGGAGGGGACACAGCCAGGACATCTGGCCCTGACAAATTTAAGGGATTTTTCCCTACCATAGGGCATCATACTCAGCAGATAAAGCTGGGGAAAGAAAGAGGATGAAGGGTTGTTCTGAGTGATGGCATTTGTCTTCCCAAATCGCATTAGTGTGATGCAGCTTTCCTTTCCTGAGCATAGCTGAACTCCTGTCAGCCCATGGGGAGTGGTGAGTGAATTCCTTGTCTGGCTTTGATTGTGTGTGAGGCTTTTGCTTTAACAATTACACTGCCTTCATCTCAACCCATGAGTTTCCTCACTTTTACTCTGCCCACTCTGTCTCCTACCTACCAGGAGTGAGCAGCTGTGAGGGGCTGAATTGCTGCTGGCTGTGGTTAAACCATGGCAATGTCTCCTACCCCGGTTAAATTGCAGTCCCACCTGGTCTCTCAGTCACTAAGACCCAAGTCTTAATGGTTGAGAGCATTTTAGGTGCTACTTATTATTTCCAGCTTGAGTCTGCCATGTCTATTCCATCACACAAGTCCCTGAAGTGGCACTTCTCATGGAGTAGGTGATGACTGTGAGAAAACAGAGGTCTTGAGAGATGCATGAAACAACATTTGCAGGCCTTGAAATGCTTTTGCCATAGACAGCTTGCCAGAGACATATATTTGGCCATGGGACTTACAGAAACAGAGGGATATATGGCCACACGTTTGTTTGCAAACTTTTAAGAAACCCATCAAAAAATTAAATAATGCACAGCTTTTCTTTTTTTTTGTTTTTTCAGGTTTATGTACCTGAAGTGAATGTCCAGTACTAAGAGAGCTCCAGCAATCCAATAGGCAAGTGCAGATTGAGTGTTCTTAATTTTCCTCTTAGAATAGAGATCTGATTTTAAAAAACTGTTCTACAAATCAGTGT
Source organism: Zonotrichia albicollis (assembly GCF_047830755.1). NCBI lineage: Eukaryota > Metazoa > Chordata > Aves > Passeriformes > Passerellidae > Zonotrichia > Zonotrichia albicollis. The sequence goes on along the minus strand of NC_133821.1, from coordinate 75,815,225 downwards.
ACTAATAAAACTAGAAGAGTCTCCAAACTATCTTTCTGGATCTTGGATCTTGTGTGTTCATGAACTGCATTTTAGCAGCCTGCAGTGCCAGATCTATGAAGTATTCAACAAAGTAGGCAGTGCTTGCTGTTCAAAAGCAGTTCTCCCAGACAGAAAAATCACTAGAATAAAGTGCAAGTATGCTTATTCTGACAATGAATTTAAATTATTGCCTCTAAAAATGGGGCATCTGTCCAAAGCTGTGAAACACCTAATTTTATTTTTTTTTCCTTGCAAATGATCATAGGCAAAATAAGCCACATATAACTGTAGTATTACTTTCATCTATCCTGGTTTGCTAATTTCTACACTATTCCACAAGAAATCACAGAAAGTTCTTTGGCTTCATTTCAGCGGCAGAAAAAAAAAATTGAGCCCTCTTTAGATATTTAACCTCCTTTAGTGGCTAGAAAGAAGGCTTGGGGTAAAGGACTAGTCAGAGAATTTTTCACTTGGCTGTAGCCAAGTGAAAAATTCATTCCTCAAAAACTCATTCCTGAGTTACTGCAGGCAAATTAAATATTTTCCTTTTTTTTTTCTCTGTTGGGATTTCTGTACTATTGTTACCTTTCTGTCTTCCCCTAGTAGGCTATAAGTTTTTTCAGAAAAAACCATCTGTTATAGGGTCCTATACAAGATATACTGATGCCAGCTTCTAGGCAGGAAACAAACTAGCTTGTTTCTGCTGCTGGTCATTTTCTAGAATGTTTTAAAGTTCCTTTAGGTAAAACCTTTTCAATACATATACATAGTATAGCCTGTTGGAAGTTTTTTCCCTTTTTAGTGAAGCACTGCTTTATTCAACCCTGAGGAATGTAAGTATGTGAAGTGTGAGAAAAACTTGTGGGCTTTTTTCCTCCTTTTTTTCTTTTCTATAAGGTATGGCCTTTGCCTCTAGGAGAAGTTATATTTACTAGCATAACCCTTTTCAGTTATCTGCACCATGGCATTAGTATAGAAATTGGTTAATATTCCTTTTTACTCTTTTTTCATCTTTCTACTTTAGAAAGACATGTAATTTTCCAGCCTACTCCTGTAATTCAGAGTAAAGGAAAGAGAAGTTTGCTATGACTCCTCAAAATTTTTGGTTGTAAACCTTTTGAATGTAAACTTAGAAATATAAATGAATAATGAATTGAAAATGATGGCATACAAAGGGACTCTATCTCTAAGTGCAGTGTATAGAACCTTCCCTCTTGTTTTGTGTGAAACTGAAACATTTTTGTAAGCCAAACTTTGGGGAGTCACAAACAATCTCTTAGAAGTTTGACAGTCTTAGAGAAAACCTGATTTCTTGAAATCAGGAAAGACTTTGCTTATAACTTAAATTCCTCTCTATCACAGAAGACTTTGTACAAAGTTTTTGTTACACTTAAAGGTCACAGTATCAGGTATCTAGATTTTATTTCTTTTCCTGATATTATAAACTGTTTCCCCTAGTTTTTCTCCTTCCAAAATCCAGACAGAATCTTGTTCCAAACTATTCACACAACAATTGCAACAACATAACTACTATTATGATGCTGTGTTTGAATCAAAGATTTTTAAGAGAAAAGCAACTGTGATGTCTATGAATTGTTCCCTGATTTAGAACTGCCCTAAATTTTCCTAAGTTTTTCTATTAGAAAGGTCCAATCTCAGCTGTGCCTTTCCATATCTCACTCTGTCACTGAAGCCTATCTGCACCAATTTCACTGGGAGATTCACCAGAAACAAGAAGAATCTTTAAGAGCATCAGCAGCAGTAATTTGCTTCTACTCACTCACACTCAGAGGCACTACTGGGGTTTCCATAGGCTGCAGGGAAAATGCTGTTACTCTGCTCTGATTCAGATTTGGGTGTGAAACCTTCCCTTCACTTACACACCGCACACATTGCATTTTACAGCCATTGTCTTGATTACTGAGCTGCAATTGATTTACTACAGAGCAAATTGAAAAATTATCTCTAGACTTCTCTATAAAATTACCTCTGATAGCAGGAGCATTAGACAGTGCCTTGGTGCTAACAGGAGGCTGTCAGCCTGTCACTTTTCCTGCCAGCTAACTCTGACTGCTGGAAGAAAATTTAGGTCCAGCTTTAGAAGCTACAACCACTGACAGATTGCCTCCTAACAATGGCAAACTATAGGATGGCAGATTGGGAAGGAGGGAGACACTCACCTTACTTTATTTGAGCAATTGGGGTGCTTAGCTGGCCCTTTAAATAACAGTGATGAAAGAGCCGTCATGCCAAAGTTGGTAGGAATGAGCAACATCCTTTTCATTTCAGCATCTATGGGTTGCACACATACCTCCTGTAGTGAGCTACTACTCATGTGCCTTTTTGTCCCCCTCATCAGGAGCAAGAGACACACCATAAAACGCAGACAGCAGCTTTAGAGCAGAGGAGGCAGTAGGCTTTCACACAATATTCAATGAGGATGGAGACCTCATTGTTACAGATGTTGTAGAAGCTCAAAGTACAAATAATTTTACATGGAAGTGTGAATTTTTGTTTCCTTTTTTCAATATGTTCATGGAAGATAGAAAGTTGAGAACAGATTTTTGACCCACAGGGTGTACTCAACTGTCATGACCAAGTCTGCTCACATTTAGGAATAAGGATGTAGTTGAACAAACAAATTGAGACAAGGTAAATTAAGTTAAACCAGAGCAATACAAACCTCACTAAGGAAGATGCCATCTGGAATTTCAGGTGGGATTTTGTTGCTGAGAAGGATGAAAGCTGAACTGGAAAGAATTAGACAATAAGTATGATAGAGAAATGGTATTGAGATAGTAGCCAGTGGAGCCTCAGGTTTATGTTGAGAGCCAGAGGGGAAGGAGTATAAAGTCGAGACACTGACTTCATGCTGGTGTTTTGATATGAAAAACCAATATATTTGTGAGGAGAAAAACTGAAGGAGCTGTTCTGTGTCAGAGGGCCAGGAAAGTTCTGTCTTCTAGGAGCTATTTTGAAGTTGCTGTTGAGCAACAGCAGGAGAAAAGCGATGTTTGCTTTTTTTCTTAGAGTTAGTGAACACAGGCTATTTTCATGCAAGGCTGTTTTGTTTCCTCTAGGAGAGAGGCTGTCATTGGTGCAAGTGAAAATGTTGATTCCCGTCTGCAGAAAATTTTATGCACTAGTGAGGATGCAAGTGAACACATGCATTACTCATATCTCCTGGGGCTTTATAAAGTTGTGATTTTAAGGTCTCCAAGTGGAGTCACACCTATTACAGTTTTTACAACCTGCTTTTAGCCTCACAAGTCCATGCACAGCTAGAATGTCTTGAGATCTCACCTTTACCTGTGCATGTGGGTGTGTGTATGTGTGTGCACACCCTGCTTGGTATGGCCCTTGCAGCTTGTGTGAAAGTCACAAGCAGCCATAGAGGTGACCTCCCTAACTGTAAGATGACAGTGGTGTTGTCATTCTGCTTGGCATGACTGGGAGCTGTATCTGTGTGTGTGTAACTGTAGCCCTTCCACCCAAAGAGAGCTCAGCAGCCTGCTAATGGGAGGCTGGCTTCAGCAACAGGGTAGTGACCCCTGGCCCTTTTATGAACTCTCCCCTGCCCAGGAAGGAGAGGCTGACACACTCCCTTGTGTCTTCCTTGAATTCCTTCCACAATTTCTGCTTTCTTCTCTTGCCAGACACTTTGACACCGTGACTTATTTTTACACTCACAGCCACTTTCTGCTGAGAGCCCTAATGAGTGCAAAAGGGCACTTATGACTTCCAAACATTGCAAAGCATAATAATGCTGTGGGGGAGAAAATCTAAAAATGAGCAGAAACAGCAAAACACTGAAGGGCAAACAGGGCAAAGCCATCTAGAAATAACTACATACCCTGCAATGACTTTGTCCCACCCTGAAGGTCTTTCCTCCTCTCTTCCCTGTAGCTTGCAAAGCTCTGCCTAGGTGTTTCAAGGGTGCTTTAAATTAGGCTTTACAAAGCATTGGGACACTGCTAACACCATGTAAAAATGTCTCCATATAAGCTTGCTGCTTTATGGTAGAACATTGTTAATGCTTGACAACCTTTTAAGAACCAGTCAGCTTTCTTTGGACTCCAGCTTGTTGTTGTAGGTTACAGTCTGTATTTTCCCTTTCCCGTGGAAAAAGAACACAAAAGGGAAAGTTTTATTGGCATTTATCCTTTTTTTTCAGCTTAATGATCTGCTTTATGCACGCCTTTCAGAGCAGACAGAATCCCTCAAAAGAGGTATTGACAGTTCTTATAGAAAAGTGAGTTTAACAGCCTGAGGATGCTCTCAGGCTGTTTATTTCTGCTCAGGTTTCCCATGTCACCAGCTACAAGGCTCCTTTTCTTGCTGTTATATGTATATTTGAAAGGTGTGTATATAGTATTTGTGGTTACCATTCAGAGTTTATTAATCTGCTCTTTCTTGTCAAGGTCTTGATTTCTTGATGAAACCTGCTTAAATGTGGAACTAGAAGAGTTCTTTGTCATTGAGTTGAGGGGCCAGGCATTCTCTAGGCAGGAAGGTGGAAGTTGCTTTGCCAATCCTCTTGATTAAGATATTGCTCCATTCCTTTATGGTTTAGGGTGTCTGTTGTTTTTCTAATCTCTATCTATATTAAGAGCTCCACCCTCCCTCACAAAGCCAGAAATGTGCAGTTGAAATCCTTCAAAAAGTCCAGTCTGGGAGAGGATCCTGTGGACAAAATAGCTTATTTCTCAATTTCATGAAAAATACCCAGGGTCAGTCAGTGCCTGTCAGTGTGGCAGGGAAAATCCTGAGGCTCTCTTTGCAGTGACAACGCTTGCAAAGCAGTGGACCTTTGGGACATTTTGGGACATACAAGGGAAGGTGAACAGTTTCAAACATGAGTCATACTGAATAAACACACCCTGAAATCCAGGAAACATAGGGACATAACAATGCCTAAGCTTATTTGTGTCTAAAGTCTATCACAGAGTAAATGTGGACTAATAAAGCAGACATGGTGACTTTAAGGACCTAAAGAATATCACCAGAGCAGAATTGGTTTGCTCCTTATGAGTATGGGGTCAGTTCTGGGTTTTGCTCCTTTTTTGACATGCTGAGTGCAGCTGCAGGTACTCACAAGCTGCTTCATCAAGGCTCTTCCTCTGAGCTAAGACTTTTTACCACAGGCTTCCAAATGGTCCTGTAATCACAGTGTTATGGATAGCATAGGATGCTCAGCAGACCTTAATATGTTTGGGAAGTGAAACAAGGTCCCTCATGCTCTGACAGCTCATCAGCTACTTGTACCATGCAGCATTTAACCTTCCCAGATTCCCAGGCTGAGGAGAAATTAATTTCGCCCCAATATGAAGTGCTGAAACTTGGAGGGCTGAGGACAGAGGGTGGCAGCACAGCCCTGTCAGAGCTCACCCACACTCGCTGTAGAGGCTGTGGCAGTGCTGAGTGGCTGTAAAACATTTCACACACAACTTCTTCTAATTAAATGTACTTTTTTGTTTGTTTGTTTTGCTTCACAACAGGGCAAAAGTAACTTCTGTTTGCTCAGTGTGTTTTAAGCTGTGTCTTATTGTTTGATTTACGCTTATGTGATGAAGTTTGGAGCCACAAGTTGTGTCTATAGTGTATGTGTGCAGGGAAAACCTTGCCTCAGAGATCACCCACTGATCTTTCACTTATTAAATGCTCTCTGACTGATGCTCTTGCTGATTGTCCTGACAGCAACTAACACGGCATCTCTTAGTGTAAGGCAGGTAAGCAAGAGACTGTGGTACTGAGGATATAACCAGATCTTGCCTGGGGGCAGAGTGAAGAATTTTGGTACAAATCATAGCAGTGAGGAATGAACCACATTTGTAGAAGGAGGCATGCTTCCAAGAGCCCTAAAATGCTTCCTTTTGAATTTTTTCTCATTGGAAAAACGGAGATAACAAAGTGCTTAAAGTGCTACTGGACCAGGGTGGAATTTTACAGTGCTGGGTGCAGGGCTAAACAACCCCAAACCTAGCAGCTCCTGAGCCTCCTAAAACCAGATCTATGTACCTACTGAAAAACTGGTACAATCTTCCTTCCTCTCTCACTTTCCCAGATAAGTGCAATGAAGGTCCTGGGCTGTTGGTATAAATATATACCATGCTATAAGAAAATGCATATGTTGAAAACTCTATTCCTGAACCCTCTTTGTTCTTTGATGAAAACAACAGTAGGATTACTGAAGGATCATTGAGAGTTCTCAGTACTAATAAAAGGTTTCCTGAATGAGTGTCAAAAAATTATCTTTTCTTAAAAGAAGTTCACAGAGCATTGAAAGGAAACCTTGCCCATTTCCTTCATTAACAGGAATAGTCTTTGTTTTGCTTGTTTTGAATGAAAGTCAATTTTCAAACAGCAGACCAAAGTTTCTGGTGCATGCTGGTCAAAGCTCAAACATAAAAGTTTTGTATTGTTGAAAATTTGTGGTGTGATTATATTGTTTCTAGTGCTTATATTGTGCTTATTTATATTGTTATGAATTGATTTGGACCTGTGTAATACCTTATTGTTGTACCTTGAAATCCCTGTAAATCTGAGATAACAAACCTAAATACCAAATGTTGGTTACTGGAACTCTATGAAAGCAAAAATTAATTTATTTATGACTTGTGCTGTAATAAGAGCTTTGAAAATTAAGAAGCATAGAGACAAACACCAGGCCACTTTTACAAATGCCTTTGTCCTCATTAATTTTGTTTAGCACTTCAACATTTCACTTAGATGAAATATTATATCTTGCCTTTAGATCTGTTGGTTTACTTAAGCTTGTCTTGCTGGGCTCTTCTGGCTAATCAGGAAATGCATCACAATCTGTTTATTTGTGCAGACGAAATAATTTTATGTCTGCTAATTTCAGGAGAGGCTATTTCAATTCTGAGATGTCTCCAGAAGCCTTAAGTAGCTTACTGGGAACCAATGTTTATACCTGTTTTGTACTGGTCATAATTTTAGATCAGAACAACATAAAAGAATATTCCTGAGCTGAAGATATAATGTGCCTTTTTTCAGCAAACCGAACATCTGAGTTTAAAACACCAGAGGAGAACATCTTCCATCAACCCTCTTTTGATGTCATCTCTCTAGATCTATTTAAAAAGACATTAAAAATCCTTGAAAGGACAAAGGTCAGATCTGAACAGGCTAATTTACATATAAAATAGAAAATGGTATTAGACAAGTCAATACCTGATTGACAGAAGTCACAGCACATGTTTTCATTGGAACTTCATCTTTGTGAAAAGAATCTGAAATATTACTCAGAGATCATTTCTAGTTATACCTTTAAACAGAAATTTGATAATCTCATGCAGCTGTGCTAACATTGCTGCAACCTTATGAAGTTTTTTGCTGACCTCACATTTCTTAATAAGTACACACTGATCCTCACAAATCAGACAAGATTTTGAAAGAAATATTTGCAATTACCCATTTTCTGCAATTAAGTATTGCCCTCCCTATAAGCCGGTGTTTTAGAAAAGTTTTGTTTGCCAGAAAATGATGAGGGGTGTACCAGGGGTGTCTCCAAAAAGTACATAAGTTGTAAATTGTATATGATGACACACATTTCATTGCCCTTCCATTTCTGCAGGGAAGGGTCAAACAAAGTAGGAAAGCCCCTGATTTTGGGCAGGTTTGCTTTGTAACTGTTTGGTAGCAGTAACATTGCCCTGATTTGAAAGGTGGGATCCTCCACCTGGGGAAAAGCATTTTTGGGATGGAAAGGCATGTGAGGGACACAGCCACAGGCTGTGATGTGATGGTGGGGCCAGGCAGGTAGGTGAATGTGTAAAGCAGCTGTCTGTGTTTCTTTGCTGCAAATAAGATTAGTTTTTAGATAGGTTCACTTTGTGCTGGGAGCCAGAGCAGCTCCCTAGAATTTAGAGAAGTCATTTGAGCCAAGTTCAGGAAGACTCAATAATTGTGCCCTTAGGTTCTGAAGAGCAAGAAATGTTTTGAAATAATTATTCCCAGCGGAAGCTGTAATGAGGTTAGGTTAGACACGATGAATAATTCTAATTCCTTACTGTGTAATGACACAATTTAAAATAGCATTTCAGACATGGGCCTCCCAGGTAACTGGGTTAGATCAGTAATCTCCTGCTCTTCTACTTATTCCTCAGTGTTGTCTCTTTTTGTAACTGACTGAACATAGGCTTTCTGGGTTTCAGTACAGCAACCTGACTATCTTATTTATTCATCATATTGCAACCATATTAATTAAGCAACAAAATGCTCCAGACAACTTGTTGTTAGTATTATTTATATACCATGTGTGTTAAAAGGGGAGGAGAGGAATTAGTGGCTCCATCCTGAGAGGTGACTAAATGCTAGAGGAAACAATTCCAGGCTTTTTATAGCCTTGAATATAGAGGCTATATATTCTCCCTGTGACAGTACATACACACAAGATGCTTATTTGAGGGCAAGGTAGAATACAGTTTTCAATATAAATATTTTGTTTGTGGGAGAAAAACAACATCCTTGAAAGTGATTCAGGGGAGGAAGATCCTTTTGAGCAGCTGTATCCAATGTTAGACAGAGTAAGTGCTGCGCCCTACCATATTGTCACCCTGGTGGCTGAAAATTTGTTTTCTTACCAATGAAGCCTCCTTCCTCCAAGTAGTCTCTGAAGGCAAATTGATAAAATAGCATTCTCTTGGAAGAGAAAAGATTTGTATAAACTTTATAACACAGAAAATAGCAGTTTTTCCACATCAGTGAGGAAGTCTATGCTCTTAACTACCACAATATATATGTAGGGCTTGCAGTATGATTGAGTCTTCCTCATACAAACTGCTTTTATCTGCCTTCTGTCCTCTCAAGCATCATTCTGCTCCTGCTGGTCATGGACACTGAGCCCAGGCCATTAGAGATTTCAGGTTTCACCTTCCTCTCTCAGCTGTACTTACTTGGGCATCAGTTCCTCAGTGCTCCACAGGGACTGGCTGGTGCATAGCATTAGGAACCCTAAAACTATGAAGAAAAGCTCAGCTGGTAATGGTTCATCCTTCTCCAAGGGAAAACAACTGGGGAGCAGTGAAGGCACCTGGAGCACAGATGCAGGTGTCTCAGTAAAATGAGGGCCTGACCTGTGTTTGTTAGCTGCTTGGGAGATCTGTGGTGTCTCTTAAATGTGAATCCAGCTTCAACACAAGCAGAAGTTTATTTCTTTCCTTTTGAAAGAGATTGTGGAACCATCTCTGCTGAACTTGAAGGCAGTGCAAGGGTTGTACATTGAGCTCTTTTTATGTGGAGAAATAAAATGACTTTCATATTGCCTCTGTTACCCCAAGTATCCAGGCAAGCACCTGTTGGTGAACTCCCTCCTCTCTTTCCTGCTCTTGATTTCTGTTTGTCAAGTTTGCTTGTATAGACAAAGTTCATCTGTGTCCTGCACAGATGAATTGTATGGCACATAGTTGTATGGCAGTGTGAGGAGTGGCACATCTTCTGCTTGGGAAGGCAGCATGTTCCTTGGCAGGCTCCCCAGAAGGCTCATCTAGATGCGTCTGTTTGTCCCCGCTGTACTCATCACCTTGTGGTTAGTGCAGATGCCTGGCTTAGTCCCCTTAGCAGGGTCAGAGAGGGGAAGTTTCAGATCTCCTTATCCCTCTGTTTGCCTTGGTTTTCTCAGCTTCACAGGGGAGATAAAGGCAGCACTGAGACAGCCAAATATTTGCTTGTATGAGTATGTATCTTAATTAGCAGAGTCCTTCAAAAAGCTGACTGTGGCAAGTGCTCCAACAGCAAAGAGGAATCCTTCATGCTATAAAAAGCCTGGAATTGTTTCCTCAAGCCTTTAGTCACCTCTCAGGATGGAGATACTAATTTCCCCTCCTCCCCCTTTAACACACATAGTATGTAAATAATCCTAACAAGAAGCCGTCTGGAGCATTTTATTGCTTAATTAATATGGTTTCAATATCCTGAATAAATAAGATCACATTCAGATTGTGAGTACAGTAAAGTTAAGGGGATACGATCCAAGAAGGAGTTTCAAATCCCTTCGCATCTGTTCCTCTATTTTGTTGGATTAATTTTATGTTCTAAATTAAATTATTCTTATGAATTTGTTGCCTCTGATGTTCTGCCCTCCTCCCCCCATTTTTTTTCATCATCTGTCTGCTCAACACCTTTCCTGCTCCCTCGCACAGGGAAATAGAAGCCACTTGACAGCCCAGCTGGCTGAGCAGGTCTGTGCTGCTCCTCTCCATCCCTTGTGGGGCTGCTGAGTGTGATGGGTTTGGAAAGCTCTGGACTTATTAGTCTCTGTTTTCAGATGAATGCAGGCTTTCCAACTGGCATTCATTGTTACTTTGATCCAGGTTTTAATTGAAAACTTGGGAATTCGAAATCCACTGAACTGTAGTAGACTAACTTTTTAGCAAAAGATCCTTTTCTTCCCCTCTTACCTGCCCTTAAATAAAACTTAAAAAAAAAGCCAAACAACTCCCAGGGCCTTGCTTATTTCTGTTTAGCGAAGGAGAAAAAATTGTTAAGTATTCATCTTTATACAGTTCTTAGAAGGATTTTTTAAAACTTTTGGCTACAGAAACACTGATGTGACTATAGTTTCCAAGTTATCAAAGAAGGTCAAAAACAGCCTGAAGAAGGTCACAAAGCTGGGGAAACAAGAAAAACCTCATAGGCATAAGAGATGCTTTTTTGGTAATTAAGCCTTCATTTTAATTTTGTTAAATTATAAATTGCCAGTGGAGGGAGTCTCCTCAGGCTAGGAGAAGGACCTGGCACATTTTGGGCATTCCCACAAGGGGAAAATAACTTGGTTGCAGGTATAGACACTGAGGAGCTACTTGTTCTCTTTGGCTTAAAGAAGAGTCTTTGCTCAAAGGTTCTTCCTTACAGACCTGACCTTGCACACCACAACCCGCTAATTTCCCTTGCTGCTGCCTCCAAAATACTGCAGCTCCTGATGGGTGCAGGTGCCTCCCCACCTCTCCCTGACGCCCCTCTTGCTGAGAGCAGCCAGCAGTGCTGCTGCGAGTTATTGACGTCTGCGTGCTTCCTATTTTCCCTAAAGTGAGCAGCTCCATGTTCTCAACTGATTTACCACCACCACAACATTTGATGGGATCAAAAGCTGCCATAAATCCCCTCTCCTTTTTCTTAATGTATTTTTATGGTGTGTGATTGTTAGTGGAACTGGAGTACTTTATCTCTGGTAAAAAATTTTCCTGAAAGGTTAGAAAGCCCTTGGAGAGGTACAAGCCCACATGGCCAGACTAAATTGCCATTTAGAAATGGATTATGGTTAGAAATCTAATATTTTTTCCAGGAGTGTTTTCAGGCCGTGATCATTTACCTGCTGTCCTGTCTCATTGTGCATAGTGAAAGATGAAGACTGGTAACTCCTGGTATCCCTTTTAGTAACTCTTTGTACCAATTTATTTATGGTTACTCTTACACTCTTGTATTGCAGATTCCTGACTGCACCCAACTGCTCATGGAGCAATCTGAATGGTGTGTACCTTTTCCTCCTGCCCTCACAGGGAATGCAAAGAAAGGATGCAGGAGATGTCCTAAGTCAGCTCCCACATGTTGAGGGACGTGTGCTGTGCTTGTTGCTTCATGATGCTTTCTCTTTGAGTCTGACTCCTGAAACCTTTTCCCATCTAAGGCATATTAGCCATTGTCTCTCCACTTCTAATTTGTAAAAAAAATTTTTGCTTTCTTTTACTACTTACAGTTGTCTCTTCTCCAGCAGTTAAACAGCAACTTAATGCAAAGTAAATTACACCTGATTTATGCTTGTATAAACAGCATGTATCTCTTCACGTGCAGGTAAATGGAATTATAAAGACATTTGTGAATAAAATTTTTAGAAATGAGAGAGTTCACTAGTAACTCATTTACAGTGACAGGAGATGAATAGAGGTAATTTAGTCTCATAAAAGTAAAATTGGCTCATGTCTTACATGGGGATGGGAAAAAGATTATTGTTCAGCAGCTGGAAAGCTGAGTGGAGCTGAGAATTGGCAGCTGTGCTGAGGGGGTTTGACTGCCTGGCTCTGTAACCCCGGGTGAGTAATTTAGTGTGCGTGGTGTACACGCTGCCTCCTGTAAATACAGATCTAATTCTTGGCTCGTTTGTAGAGGGATCTGCTCTCCCCAGGTGAGGCACCAGAAAATGGGACTCTGCTGCTCTATTGCTATGCTTGAATAAGAGCATTTCCTCCTCTCCTTCTCCTGTATTTGTTCCAAGTGTATTTCAGTCTTCACATCTTTCCTGGGGACAGAGTGGAAAGTAATCTTGAAAGAAAAGCAAATATCCTTTGGTTTAAAAGTTATATAGTAATAAGATGAAAAGATTAGGGCCTGTGGGAGTAGGCATTATGAGACTTAGATAAAGTAGATCATCTTCTACCTTGTTGGACAAATAAGCTGGACTGAAAGCACAAATGAAATGAGCTTGGGAACTTCCTTCCAGGACTGTTACTAGTGAAAATGTTGTGAAAATCCCCAAGTTAAAGGATGGCCAGGGCTCTGTTCTGTGGTGTGGGCTGAATGGCAGCTCCCTCTCAGAGTTTAGACGTTGCCTGAAATGAGAGACTTGGGAAAGGATGAGGTGGATGTAAAAAGAAAAAAAAAAAAGCATGAAAAGAGGTAAAGACATTGCTTTGCTAACTTTTTGAAGAACCTTGGAACCTTGTTCTGCCACTGTAGAGGAGGACAGGAGGGGTGGTGTGTATTTTATTTTTGAAGGCAGAGAAGAGAGGAGTTCTGAATTGGCTCTGAGATGGCCTCTGGCTTTCAAAGGTTCAAGTAGGTGCTTCATAAAAATCTATGGGACTAGCAATAATGCATTGGTCCTGCAGTGTGGGTAATGCTTGTTTATTGGAGTCAAGGGATTAAACCCCACAAAATGTCCATTTTTACCTAACCTTTCACTTTCAGCATTTTAAGGCTCTTTAGAAAGCTAAGCAAGGAGACTGGCTCATTCCTACTGGTGTTTTGTTTCCTAAGAACTGTTTGCATCAGTCTTTTTGAAGCTGGGCTATTATAATAGGAAATGGAGTTGCTAAACCTTGCATTATCAGTAATTAATATAATGATTATGTTTCTCTTTTCATTTTTGTGGGCTTTCTGGTTCCTCTGAGTGGTGATGATGTGCAGGCTGCCCTTTCTTAATGAATTATTTTGCACATTATGGCTGGTAACCGGAGACAGAAAAATACTTTGCGTCTCTTTATAACATTCCCCTAAATTACTCTGAAGATGCTGCTGTCTCAGTACTACCACACATGATACTTCTGGGCTTTTAATCAGCTCCTCATGCTGCAGATCTGTGAATACTGCTGTTTACAACAATTTGGGGCTCTTGGCTAAACACTACAAACAGCTTCAGCCTAGGGCTTGGTGGAGTCCCCAGTGATCACTCCAGCCCAAATGCTAATCCTTCTGCTTTGCAGCCTGGGCTGGGATTTGCCACCAGGATTTAAAAAAAAGCCAATTCAAATATAGGAAGCTGTACAAATGCTTGAGGTCTGGGTAGGCAGGGGAGAGCTGTGTGAATTCAGGGAAATCTCCATCTCTCCCTAACCTTTAAAGGTCTGTGTGCATCTCTGGGTGATTACTTGAAGAATGCCTCTAGGTTCCCACCTCCAAGTGAAAGGACAAATCCAGTGAGGGGTTCAAGTGAATGTGAAGTGTAGAAGCTAAGGACAGTGAGTTAATAACGTAAGAAAGGGAAGCTATGCACAAATAATTGCAACTTTTCCTGGTGTTGTGGATTAAGCCCAGGCAGCCGCTCCCTCATTCCCCCACCAGCAGGATTGGGGAGAGAACTGGAGGAGTGAAAGTCAGAAAACTCATGGGTTGAGATAAAGACAGGGAAAGCTAAAGCTGCACACACAAGCAAAGCATAACAAGGAATTAATTCACTGCTTCCCATGGGCAGGCAGGTGTTCAGCCATCCAGCAGCTTCCTGTGCCATGGGGAAACACAGAGATGCATGGATACACCATGATGAGAGATGGGAATTTTGGAGCTGTGAGAGGATGGAAGATCATCTTGCAGTGCAGGATAATATTTGGGTAATGTTTTGAATTTTTTTTATTTCTGGTTGTAGTAAAGGTTTTCAAAGTCTGTGCCCCTGCAGATGCAGAGCAGGCACACCACAGTTTTCCTCTGTAGCATGTCTGTTCTGTAAGCTCCAGTCCTTGGAAGGAAGTGCCATTTTTAAATTCTTGGCCTGTCTGAAGATGATGCTTTTGAAGTGCCCAGCTTGTGATTCCTACCCATTATTTCTGTTTCCTTCTCCTCCATTCTGAAGTACCTTAATGCTCTCGTGGATCATCTTGCCTGTTGTAGTTTCTGTTTGCAAGTCATTGTCCCTTTGCCATCTTCCTTTCAACCCAATGCTTTCAGTGACCCATTTTGCCTTACTCTTTTCACTGCTGATCTCCTTATGCCCTTTTCATGTTTGAATAATTGCCCAGTGACTTAGATTTACCTTATCTCATATTGTAAAAATTTTCAGGAAGAGAATGCGTTCACATAACTTGCTTTACTTTTATGGCACTGCAAGGTAGAAATGGTTGTTATTAATAATGCACAACAGAATGGCCTCTCATTTGACAAGTATACTTTTATTTTAACATATAATATTTATGTCATGCTTGCTAGTTGTCAGCATATTTCATAAAATTAATGGAGTCACACAAAATGGGAACTCTCTGCTGTGTCTGGCTGTAAAATTTTTGCTGGGAAGTGGAAAGAGGCTGCAGGATTTTGAATGCAAAATATGAAAGCCGAAGATTTGGCTTTGTGTGTATTTGGCAGCCAGTGTTGGAAACTGAGTGATATATGTGATATATTAAAACGTTTTAGAATGATAGAAAAAAAGAAGCTTCAAATTTTGTTGAAGCTATTCAAGTTAAGACATGCAGACTTTCATTAAAAAAGCCAAGCAACAGCTGAACTGAAGCCACTGATTTGTTTTCACTGTGAAAAAACAGCTCTGAGTGATAAGAAGATGGAGAGTTTGCTTAGTGAGAATAAATTCATACATGATGTTTGTTGTCTCAACCATATTTGAGAAGCTGATAATCTGTAGGATATTAAAAAATAAAAGAAAGAAAAGAGAAGCACAGCATGTCTGATGCCTTTCCCTCAAGTGTTCCTTAAGCTGTATCCCCTCCACAAGTCCCCATTAAAATTCTATGGAACTGTTTTCTCTGTGTGAAAAATTGACTTTGATTAAATGAACAATTTTGCCACTGACTTAAATGGAGCTGGTTCTCTTGCTGTACAAGTTATTTTTAGAAAGAAAAATGTTCATTGATGCAAGAAATTTCTCCCTGTTAGCCCATTTCTGGTGACACCATGGATATAAAGACAGAAGATTGCCCAAGCAGGTTTCAGCCGTGACCAGCCAATTAAAAAGTGTTCAAATACTTTGGTGTGACACTGTTGCCTCCTTGTTTTTTTGCTTTGGAACAGAAAGAAGTGAGAATTAGATACTAAGAACTATATTACAGTCTATCAAATCCTATGGCAGAAGTGCATCGTTGTAAGGTTTGCTTAGATCTGTAAATATATCACAGTATAAAACACAAATAGAGTCTGAATGTTCTCGCACTTTTTTAGTGAGAAATGTTCACGTTTGGGATTAAAGTAAGATGTGGACAGTAGTATTTTTTCTGGACAAGATTGTTACAGTACTTTAAAACCACACTGCCAACTGGCTTTTTTTCTTTAATTAACTTTTTTTTTAATAACTTTTATTAACTTGAGGTGCTCAAGACTAATAATGGCTCTGAGCTACTTTGATTGATGATGTGAAAGCAACACACAACTGGAATGAAGACATAAAATATTAATAATGAGAGGAGTCCTGTAAAATGTCAGCCCAAGAATGGAAAAAGGCAAGCAAGCTTCCACAACTTGGCCACAAAGTTTGCAGAGTTTGGAGAGCACGTGAAAGTTTGAGGGGCTTCCAGTGGGAGGGTTTATTATGGTGAGTTTACAGGGTGAGTGAGAGCTGGTGCAGACAGAGGAGCAGGTACCTGAGACATGAGGGTCAAAGTGCTGGCTTTGGAATAATGCTGAGTGCTAACAGCCTGCTGGGCTCTAGCTGGGTTCTGCAGATGTGGGACTTGTTCCCTCCACCACTCTGAGCATGCATGAATGCATAAACCCAGGAGAGAGCAAAACCCTGTGGTTTACCTCTTGTTGCAGTATTCAGTGTCACAGACATATTTTCTAAAAAATCCTTTTGCTAGGATTTTTTCTCCTGAGAAGCTGAGAGGCCTCAGAAATGAAATGTAAACAATAATTATCTGCTGCTGTGGAATGCAACAGGTGCATCTTTGATTGGTCTCATGTGGATGTTTTTACTTGGTGACCAATCACATTCCAGCTGTGTTGGACTCTCTGGTCAGTCACAAGATTTTATTATTCATTCCATTCCTTTCCTTTCTAGCCTTCTGATGTCTCCTTCCTCTTTCTTTACTATAGTTTTAGTATATAATTTTTAATATAATATCTTAAAATAATAAATCAGCCTTCTGAAACATGGAGTCAAGATTCTCATCTCTTCCCTTGTTGGGGTTGCCTGCAAATTCCACATATTCAGAGCAGAACTCTTGAATCCCAGTGACCATTTCCTGGGTTTGGCAGTTTGCTTTTCACTGTGTAATTTCTCCTCCTGCATTTGAGCTCAACTAGGACAGACTAATCCCAAGATTAAAGCGGATCAGATGAAGGGCTGTTTCCATAGCAGATGCTGCCGTGTGAGTGCTGAGGTCCTCTTGTGATAGAGCAAGGCCACAGGGCAATGCAAATGGGGCAAATCCTGTTTGTCTTGACTAATTGTCAACTCAGCTCTAGTTCCCTTTCCCCCTGCAGAAAACAAACCACACCAAGCATCCAATTAAGGAGAGTGAATTGGTTGAAATTCTAACCCAGGCTTGTGTTTACATCTCTTCTGAATCCCAGTCTGCAGGAAGGTTTGCATTAGTTCATGTTTGCCTTTGTCTAGTGCTGGGGCTGGCTGCAGGAGGGCACTGTCTCCTGACTGCCCCAAGGACTTCACTGTGTAGCTGAAACTGCTGCAAAAAATCTCAGAGCTGCCCTCAAAAATGATTTAAGCAGGTCTAATGAGTAAGTCTTTTGACAGGAATTGATACTACTGAGACTGTTCTGTAAAACCACAGCAGTTTATTTCAGTATCACCTTGGGAGGAGGCTTCCTACTAAACAGAGAAAACAAGGTTATCCAGGAGGTGTAGCTGTTATTTCAATATTTAGATTGGAAATCTTAATGTCCTTCTGAAACAAAATATAGTTACAGTTCCTATGACAACTGTTTCCCTCTCCTCTGGAGCATGGGCTAACGACAGGATTTCATTACATGGTCATGTAACACTGGGCACTGTGACAGCCTTGTCATCTCCACTGCGCTGTTTGCTCCTAAATGGCATTTAGCTTTGCCCACTTGTGTTGTGCAGAGCATGAATTGTAGTGACTGACCTTCACTGTGCTTATTGCCTGCCACCTCCCACTTCCCAGCTTCCCTCTTTTCATTAGCAGGCTCATTTTCTACCAAAGTACATTTGGTATGCTGAATTTTATTGACAAAAAAAATCCTAGAAACTTATTTCAGTGGTAGAAATTCTATACACTATTCTCTACACATTTTGACATTAATTAAGAACAGCATCTTAACGAGTACACAGAGTACTGACAAAAATTTGTGAGTACAGCAGCTAAACCAGAATATGCAGCAGATTCCTGTAGTTACTTCTGCAACACACGTAAGAAAAACTATAACCAGTTGAACAGATATATTAAAAGACTTTATTCACAATAGAGAAATTTTTACAAATATAAGTTCTTAAAAATTAAGCATCTTGATCTATTATGTTATTCCATAATTTCAGTTTATATAAAGATGATAAGACTAAATGGAATATGTACAAATCAAAACCAATTTAAATACATGATAGAAATGGATATGTATGAAGTTACCATAGAAACAGTGAGCTATTGGGCATTGTATCTCACAAACAATCAAAAATTTTTTTTCCCTGTGAAACAATGTTGGTGCCATTTAAAGGGCTCTACCTCTTGGGACCCAACACATGTAGATTTAAATGCATTATTATGCTACAAAGAAGTGGAAGAAGTGTGGGCAGTGCGTTTATGTAAAGACAATGTGTCCATGTCACTGTCTTCTCCCCCCTGCCACCTCCCCCCCCAACAATGAGCAATTTCTTTTGCTCTTATGAGTGACTGGGAAGACAAAGTCACCATCACTAGCCACTTCCATGAAGCGAGTTAAGTGAATGGGAATTAAAATGCATGTTACCTTACTGATCTAACAAGCAGTGGTAAATATGGACTGTTCAAAAATGATTGCTCTAACTTTGGTGTTTTGGGGTTATTTAAAAACAAAAAGAAACGTTGATATATTCTCAGTTTATGAAAAGTTTTTTTCTTACAGCTGGCAGATCTACACGTTGTACAATCTTCTCGTCTACTTACATTACTTTACAAAAAGTACAGTATAGTGCAGTTTGTACATACAACCTGAATACCAATACCACATCAAATTTGTGCTCTTTCAGATCATCCTAACTCCCACGCGAAGGAAAATTCCACGCTATGAAATGTCCATTTTACAAGGAAACAACCATGATGCTTATATTTAAGTACATGAGACCCAATGCACATAGAGCTGTGTGACTGGAGCCTGCTTTTGAAACGTGGAGAAGACCTGTCTGGTTCTCTGCTCTTCCCTTCAGCTTGCTAAGTACCAGCAACATCACCACAGACAGCTGGGGGAAGCAAACCTTGGTTAAGAAAACCATGTAAAAAGTGGCTTAGAAAACACACTTCTCAAAGACTGTTTCTGTCTGAGCTTTTGTAGTTATTTAACTGAGATGAAGTCTAAAGCAGCGCATACATGTGAGGGGCAGTAGCAGCAGGTGACCCACTAAGCATAAATAAGAAAAAAAATTATTATTACATGTTAAAAAGAGAGGAAATATTTTGGTTTTATTCCACAGCTATGGTGATTCAGGGGATGGAAAAAAAAATCTCCTTTATAAATACTATCTATAAAGAAATACAATGAAGTATAGTCCTCCAGTGGCACAAATTCTGGAGAATCAAAAGCAGCAGAATTTCTGATTTTCAACAGAGGAGAGAGTCAAGACCTCATCCTTGCTTGGCTGGGTTCAGAAACCTGCTGTGCCATGAGGGAATCCATGCTTTAAAAAAGAAGATAAAAATTTAAAAACAGTGGAGCACAAAGTTTTGAGCCGCTGCGCCTGGCTCTGTGTGAGCAGGCTTTACCTGCACATCCATTTCTATCCGTTCTCCCAGTGCTGGGTGGCCCAGGCTCACCAAGGTGCCCCAATAACTCTCATCCAGGAATGGCCAGCCCTGCCAAGCTGTGCTGGAGCATCAGTGGATCCTTGCCTTGTCCCCTACACCAGTGTCTTTGGCAGCTTGTGGGGCACGTGCCATCTCCTCTGGCAGCAGGGGAGGCAACAGGCAGCGCTGTCCTTGCAGACTTGAGGGCAAGCTCTAGCTGCTATATATAAAAGTGTAATTAGTTATTTTTGGCTTCTACCTAAGAAAACCTCCACTGCAGACCTCTGTCAGCATAGAAAAAAAAAAAAAAAAGCAAGCACTCTAAAGCTTAAACAAATGTGTTCCCTCAGCTGTGATTAGCAATGCTGGACATGTGAGCTATCTTACTAAATACCATTCAAGAACGTTACTCTTCAGAACCAGGTTTGTTCCACTGCAGTCCAATCAATGAATAATGTTCTTTCTCAGAATGGGAAGCCAGGTGTTTCCTACCTGAAATGTCTGGAAGTCATCCCATCACTAAATGAAAACAGGTAGACTTAAAAATCATGTAAACCACTTCAAACCAAGTAGAAACAGGAATTAATTGTGCCTCATTTCTTTTTCCCTTTGGTGATGCCACAGAGCAAAACATTTTTGGCAAAGCTGTTACCTTTCTTAATAAGCCAGGCCTCTACTCGAAGGAATATTTTTTAAGCCCATTGCATTTCTGTTACTTAAGACAAGGCAGTGTTGTCAGAAAGTTTTAGTTCAAAGCAGGATAACTTCCTCTCTGAATGACTCCTCTTCTTTTGAGGAGGCAGGTTTTCTTCAAGGCATCTGAACACCCAAGTTTATTCACACAGATACATCAAACTGCTTTGTGACAATTAACCACCAAGCCTGGTGTCAAGTCTGGACCTACCTAAATCTTTGCAAAAGTAACAGAAAAACAAACAGACTGTATCTGATATAATCTGAACTTGCAGGAAAATGTTGTTGAGTGGATTTTTTTTTGCCAACCAACCAAATGAAAGCTACTGGACTAAATATATAAAGAAGGTTAATAGTCCCTTTCTTAATATGAAATGATTCCCTTATTTTACTCCATAGTAGCTTGACTAAAGACATAAGAATAACACCACCTAGAAAAGGGAGGAAACAATTGATTCTATTACAATATTCTAATCAAAACCTGAAAAACTAAGGTCTGCTAACTAATGTGCTAAATCCATAGAAACTAGTTTAATCTAACTTCAACTTATACTGCAGTTTCAGAGTTGGGTCTGCATGAGATGAAAGTACCCCTATGTCGATTTCATTGACAGTGAAATACATCAGATACTCCAGCAAGTAATGATAGACCCGCATAAGAAGAGGCTGTCACAGTCACAAGATTTGTCCTGGATGACACACAAAACAAACTAACATAGAACATAAAAAAAAGAAAAAGAAAAAGCTCTTTATACTTAATTCAATATGGCTTTTTGCAACATGGCAAAATATTACAGCTTAAAGCATACATCTCCTCACAGAGGAGAGAAGAATTTTGCAGTCAAATTAAAAGCATAACAGGAAACAAGTAACATGCAGACCTTCCGCTTTTTTTGGCCAAAATGACACTGCAGCCTAACAGAATCTGGGAAGATACCCTATTTCACTTCTAAGAAGGTAATAATCTGAATTAGAGGATTAAGGTTTTATAATTAATTGGGTACATTCATAAAAATTTACTGTTAAAGAAAACAGACTGCAAAACACTTGATTAAAAAATTTAACTTAGGAATTTAAAACCAAATCATGTGCCCTAGTCCTGGAAACGTAAGGAATGAAACAAAGTATAAATTAATCTTCATCTATTTCTGGTTTTCTTCTTTATTCCCATCATCTTTGTGAAGAACAGGGAGAGGATGAGCCTCTGTGTTGAAGACCCAGTGTTCAAATGGAAGAAGATCATCTTCAGAAAACAGCAAATACAGGTACCTGGCAAGAAAAAAAAAAAAACAGGAAATGAGGCCACATCAGGGAAGTGGTTTTCAGGAGAACACATAATAATTCATTTTTAATTTACTTGAGTATTAAACTTCCTGTTGAGATGGCATGACTGATTTTTTCTTGCGCAGCAAAAAAAAAAAAAAAAAAAAAAAAACCAAAAATCCAGAACTGAAGAGATCAAGACAAAAGTTTTATCTCATTAAAAATTTAGGAGATGTTGATAGATAATGAAAGCATTGTTTTTTTCTCTTAACAGGCCCTGCATGCTTTCCATGGAAGTTTTTTTTTTCCTTCTTTTTCTAAAATTTTAAAATGAAAAGTATGCAATATAAGCCTGTTATGTTCTCTGCCTAGTCAATTTGTTTCATTAGTGCTGGCATATATAATTAGATCCTATCAAAGACAGGAGATGCAATGTCTCAAAAACTATCAAGTACCTTTATCAGAAGTAAAGATAATTTGCAGTAGTCAGGGAATTTATGTTATTGACACAGACTGGAAAAAAAAGGGCAATTTTGCTTCCTGCCACCTAAGAAGAGCTCTGCTATTTCACTCAGATTTTGTTACGTGAGAGTGTCAAGGGTACTAATGATAAATACTTATCTGTAAAGATGATACACAGAACTACTTCACATTAATGAAAGCCAACTTTCTCAACTTACTTGAGTGTCTCTGAAAGGAAGAAACTTTGCTGCACATCATCATGGCTTTCATGATTGTTATAAACATCTCTAAGGCCAGAATAGCCACCATCGACTCTGCAGTGTTTTTCCAGCGCCTGAAACAGAGATCACCCAAATCAGTGGGATTAACAAAATAAATATGTCAGTTTTTCTGTTTGGCAATAAAACTAGCAAAAAAAAAAAAATTCTGCAAATTCCTTTGATAAAGAGGTGAAAACTTGGTAAATGTCTACGTAGAAAAACTCTTAAAAAAAAAAGACATAGGCGTACCTGTCTAATTTCATATTCAGGAAGAGAAGCAAAATAATAAATTAATAAAAAGCGAACACAAACCAGCTTTCAGAAGGAAAGATGTATGGGTAAAAGGATTTAAAGACATATGGATTTTCACTTATATTCTTTCTCCTCTTCTTAATAGGAGTAACAATAGCCTTTCTCTCCCAATCTCTCAGCCTTTGGAAATTGTGTTACCTATACCTTTTCTGGTCATATTTTGGTACTTAAAATGATTGTAACATGATTGAACGCCATACTAAAGACCAGTCTTTTCCTTAGCTCCTGCAAATCCCTTCAGAAAAAGGAAAGGCAACTCTCCATTTTCTGTGTAAGTTATATGGCTTCTCTTTGCAATTATTTAATTTTTCAATGGGAAACCACTGATATTGGGCTCTGACTGAATTTCTCTTGTGCAGCAGTCATATTTTTCTTTGCTACCTCTCTGAAAAAGCTTTGTCTGTTACACAGGCATAGATAGAAAGCCAGGACTTAACACAACATAATTTAGCTGGAACAGTAACAATGTAATTTTTTCTAGCTAGTTTCCAAACCCTTTATTCAGTTAAAAGGTGTAAAACAGATGACTGATTCCTATTTCACAATAAAAAGGAGTACATGGGCTGCCTTTTCTGCCTACAGGAATGTCCTATATTTATGAAGGAGAAAAAAGATCAGATGAAAAATATATAAAAGGGTAAAATAGTAAAATAGATGCAGTGAGACTATTTAATAAATATTGTTGCTTTTTTTTTTATTAGGTGTTTGCAATAGAAAGGTGGTACCTATATGCATATATATGAGCCATAACTTCTTTAATACTGCTATCCAATATCTTATTTGAGTATTGGTTATCTTATCACTACTATATTTAAAAAATTAATTAATAGGGTTTTTCTTGATAATTTATGTATTTAATAAGGCTACAAGTATTCTTGCTCAATTCATTTTTCTTTGCTTACAACAACTCTCTGGTATCAGACAGTATAAAAAAGGAGTAAAGAGAATTTAAGATGATTATATTTAAAACAATTCATGATTCAAAACAAATTAAAAAAATGCTACTTAACCCTAGTAACTTCTTGCAATGAAAATGACAGTAAGGATTGTGGATGGCTGCATTCACTCAGGACCACACTACTGTGAAACAAGGTGTCTTCTGTGGAGATGGTATTGGAACAACAACTTTCAGGCAGAAATACTTGGGGCTCTATCCTCCCCAAGAGAGAGCCAGGAGATAACTGGTTCTTCCCTTTCTGAAGTTACTACAAATACCACTGAAGTGAGTACAGGATGTGTAGATTTTATTTAGGGAAAGATGCTGCATTTCAAAACACACAAGCTAAAAAAGCAAGGCAGAGGATATATCTAAACCAGGCAGAATAAGTATTTTCTGAAGACAGATGGGACTAAGAGTCACTAATAATTACTGAACTATTCATCACCTTCCCCTGCTCTAAAGGCTCTTTAAGATCTGTGTTTTGCTGTGAGTGGATATCCTAAATGTCCTTGATTTTTCTGTAGTCCCTGTAGCTGTGTGCACACATTTGGCTTGCACGTCAGGCTCTCCTTGGTCTTCACTGGAGAGTAAGCCTATCATATATTTAAAAGGGATTTTTCTCCAGAAGAGATCCTTTAAAGTATAACAGCCCATTTGTCTTTTCTTATGTGTCCTTAGGTTCTTTAATTTTCCTGGACACTTCTACTAAATGACAAATATACTTAAGTTTAAAGAACTAATTTCCTCTGGCTGGTATTCCTTCCCTCTTGTATACTTCAACCTGCAACGAATTCCAAATTCTGCATCTGTGTCTGGATTTTCAATGTCAAACAAAAGATGATGCTTTTCAAGGCACAGCAGAAGCAGAACTTGAAGGATAAGGCTACTGTGCAAGGAAACATCTGCATTCTAAACAGGATGAGGTAAAATAAAAGTGAATTGCATTTACCATTTATATGCTTTAACGTACTTTGAGCATTCTCTGAGTTCAGAGGCATCATAAAGGCAGTTGGAGGCACTGCTATGATGTAAACTAAGGGGTTAACTTGCCCCATGTTTGCCTTCTGGTGGTATCTGCTTGATGCAAATATGAAGCATCTCATCCCTCAAAGCTACTTTCCACCTAACTAAAGGAACAGGACATCCACCTGCAGGATTAGTTGGATAAAAAGGCTCCAGGTTGTCAACCATCCTGGCAGTGATGGGATTTTGTGCCCTCTCCTGCAGTTTGAGAGCGCAGTGATGTTCACAGTGATAGGGGTAGTGGTGGGCAGGAAGAAACAATCAAGCACATTTTAAATAAGCAGTTCTCAGGAAATGAGGGTGGCTAGGATCAGTTATGATACAGTAATGGAAAACATCAAGCACAGTGAAAACTGGCTGACAGTCTCAAACTATCATAAAGGGGAAAACAAAGGAAGTGATACAAATTTAAAATATGTGCCACATTTATAATGCAGAGAGGGAGGCTTTCATGAGCTAAGTTAATAAAACCTTTCTGACTCAGTAACAGTGGACATTGCTGGTGGTCATAACTGCATTTTCTCCAGTTGCCGAAGTACATACAAAATTATCTTGGACTCAAAGCAGCAAAGAAAATTCACAAAGAAAAAAAAGGACAGGCTATAGCATATTTTTAGTTTATAAAGTTAGAGAAAGACTTAAGAGACTTGTCAGAGAGTTTAAATGTCATGACTCTAAACCTGCCTCCTTTTCTACTACAAAGGCCCTGGAAAAAAACCTAATGAGTTCTCATCGCCAGAGTAATGAGTTAAAAGTGGACATGGAACACATGAAGAACAACTTTTTTTGGACAAAACCCAAATGGTCTGATCATTAGTTTCCTCTTTTTTCTTGTTTCAATCTCAGGTTCCCCTTTGTGCAACAGGTACTGATAATTAAACCAATGGCCCTCAGTGGTTGGGGGTTTCCCCAAGGACAGAATGGGTCAGGTGCTCTTTGGGGCAGCATTAAGGAGCAAGGGGGAACAGAATTTACGGCATAGTTATGGCAAGCTAGCATGATATGTGCTGTAACAAAAAAATACTGTATTAGGTGGAGCTGTACGGCTATAAACACCAGGAGAGAACGGAAAGAAAAAAGATTTTAAACCTACAACTGACTGCATAAGTTCTGGAAAGCTGCAAGATTTGTTTTTGTGAAACAAACACCCAACTGCATGTTTGGAGAGTGGAAGATGTGCCCTGGGCAGAATGGGACCAGCTGCATCTCCCACACCCATCTGGCTGTGTTGGAGCCAGATTGAGAATAACCACAAGAATGTTAAACAAGGGACACGTGGGGAGTGAGAAGGAGGTAAACAAGTGTACCAACCTGAAAGAAATACAAACAAACTGAACCAAATGGGTAAAGAATAATAATAAGGAAAACATTTCAATTGTTTATAACAATGTTATCAGTGTGGGCAGTAACAATGAGTCAGGAAAAACATCTCCTGGAGAAGGAACAGTTGGCATTGCTGAAGCCTGATGGGATGACTTCCACAAACAGCCATTGTAAATATGCCAATTATTATCTGCCTGGGAAGAGTCCAGTAGTAAAATGTGTGCCTATGGGTGGTGTTAGCAAAGAAGAAAGTAAGGGAAGAGCCCTCTAAATTAGAGGTTTTAAAACCCAAATTGCTTTGGAATTAGTAATTCAGAAGCATATTGTTTCAGGGCCCCCCAGAGCCAACACCTGAGGGAGGCAAATACAATACCCTAAATAACTGCTCTCTACCTAGCTGAATACAGTGCTCAATGCAGGCATGGAACAATTGTGAATATTCAGGAAAGAAGTTTGAGAGTATAAGCAGAGGTAATACTACTATTCTTTTTTGGTAAGCAGATTTTGTTTTACATTTAATTCCTGGAGGATATGTAATTACCTGACTTGAAATAACCTTTTTTTCCACGATGCTCAACAGCATTTGCACAACATTTCTGATATGATCAATATCTACACAGTAAATACTGAATGCATTTAGAGATCTTAGTTGCTGTGGAGGGAGTTGGGTTTATGGGGTCCTAACCCAGTAACAGCTCTCTAGTAGGGTCCCTTAGGGATGAGAAATTGGAGGGCACAAGTCTACATGTCCTACCCTCAGAGCAGAGCAACCTTCTATAACTAGTGGTGTAAGCCCCTCCAAGAAGGTTGTAATCATACATTTCTGGAAACAAGGTGTTGGGTAAACTGAAAAACAGGATATTTTTGAAATCCTGGAAAGCAATACATGTGCACAAGAGAGGTCACTGTGAACAAAATACTGCAGAGAGTTTTGATTTTTTTTTCATTTTTCTTAAGTACACAGAGACAGAAAAATAATGTTCTTCTGCTTGCTGTATTTCCTGTCAGATGTCAGCTAATTTAGCAAGGGCAATGTCAGTGGGAGGAGTGCAGAAGTGAACTCCAGAGAAGTGTAATAAGGACCCATACCTCGAGGATGAAACGTGGTAAATCTAAAGGCTCTCAACCTTAAGAGTAAGAGTGATTAACTGCTGAAATAAGGTAAACAATGGATTTGGCAAGCCCATTCTTTGCAGTGCAGACCAGCTGCCCTTTTGGAAGGCTTGTGCTAGACAAACACAAATAGCTAGGTTCAGCATGACTGCTTGAAGCTCAAAGGCCAGTGGCACAAAAAATTCAAATCTATAAGAAACTGCTGTCATTTAGGGAGTTTTGTCCACATAACTTATGTTTCTTGAAAGTAACATGGTTTTATATTTGGTACTATCTAGTCCTTCATCCTGGTCTTTGTCACCTTAATTAATATCACCTTCATACTATTACTGAAAATACATTTCATAAAACTTATTTCCATATCCAAGGCTCAAATCTGACACGTGTATGCACTTTCCATTCACATGCAGCAGCATTCAACATCTGGGACAGTACATCCAAATATGACTCCTAATCCTACAAGTATTTAAGATGGAGAAATCACAAGGTACTTTTCTATTATACAATATCAGCAGTTTTTGGTTTTGTCAAAATGTCATCTATTTGGCAAATGAATTCCTGGAAATCTGAATTGATATCCCTGATTTAAAATAAATATTCAGCTTCCAACTGCTGAACAATGTCCAGCTATCATTCAATAGCTTACTTAACAGTATTACTAGGATTTAACAACAAAGAAGTCCAATACAACATTACCTCAACAGCTTCCCATCCCCACTCCCTGTACTTTGGATCATGAGTGAGGCGCCACATGTACATGTAGGTCTCTATGACTTCTGGTCGTAGAATGTAGTATTTTTCATTTTGTCTTGTAGCAATGGCCTCAACACCACCATCAAACCTGAAGGCTTCTGGTCCCAGTTTCATTCCTAGCCAATAAAAAAGCACAGACTAAAATAAAGGCATTAAAAAAGGTTTCAAATTATGTAACCAAATCAAACTCCCCAAATTACCAAATCAAGCTAGGCTTTTAGGTGGCACAAAGCCAGGTTACCCAGAACAATATAATTTATGAAAGATACTGCAACTCCTCCTGTTTTTGATATTTTATAAATAATTTGGAGTAGGAGAGAGCTGTTCTTCACCAATGCCTTAAATGGCAGTTTCAGTTTGAACAGTGATGCTAACATTTGCATTCTGGAAGACTTTGTGTAAGTAGCAACAAGTGAAATTTTGCCTAAAAGATGAGGATATTTACTTTTCTATATCAAACTGGAAAATACACTCTGGGACATAAAATGCTGCCAGGGTTATTTCTATAAGAAGATGATAAAATCCAAAGAAATTTCCTGTACAGAAATCCACTTTCTTTGTGCAATTCTATTGTTTGCAGCGTTGCATCAGCAGAACTGAGTGCAAAATATTCTTTTGTGCATAAAACATGAGTAATACCTATGTTGATGCATAAATGAACAGAGTCCTTCTATTACTTGTATTCAACTATACAGAAATTGGCATAATGAAAGAACCTTGTTAATTACTGTTATGTAACTGTCACGTCAATTACTACAGTGAGGAGATATACTTCAGGTGCACAGAAATTATTTATAATACAGAGCAACCATTTGAAAAGCCACTCTTAAAGCAAGGCAGCATTTGCTCAGAAGGGATGAACACTTCTCACTGTGCTACAATTTTCATTCAGCTTTATGCAAAACCACCGGTGGCAGCCTTCATGGGGGCAAGCAGTGCAGCCAGACTCTGCAACGTGGTACTCACGCGTGCGGTCGTAGGATTCATGGCAAGTCCTGGCAATTTCAGCACCCAGCTCGATGTGGTGGCCTGTCTTGTCACTGGGGGCTCCATCTGCTCCCAGAGCAAACATGCCCCCAGCAAAACAAGTGAGGTGTCCCATCTTGTGTTCCAGCAATCCGCCCTTCCACTCGGCGATGTACGTCAGGCCCCCGCTGGACTTTCGGATGAGGTGGGTCTCTATGGCCTGCAGGAGGACACGACCTCAAACCAAAGCCCATTTGGTAAAGTACAAAGGACAAAGCTGTCTTGTGTGCTGGTTGTTTTTGCTCTGTATTGCCTTTGCTCATAAAGTGCAATGGATAATAGGAGCCAGCATAGCTTCAAAGTCAGCCAAACCAAGGCAGATGAGCATACATCAGTAATGATGACTAACTTTGCTTCAACTTCAAGCAATTTACAGGGTATGTTTTATAAAAATGTTGGAAAGACCTACCAAATACACTTCAAATTTTGAAATATTTTATTTTTTTCCCCCTTTTACACTGAGCAGTTTCAGGTAATTTAGCGTTCAATAGTAATTTAACTTTCAATAGTTTTAGCCATCACTTCAGGTTCTGTATTTCTCATTTTAATTCTGACTTAAAGAAGGTGGTTATTGATATAATTTCATGTAAATTATATGCAGCCATAACTCATATTCAAAACACATGACTCAGTGTGTGCCGTGAATGATGCTAGGCCTCTGAGTCTAGATGGCATTCCCAAAGTCCAGTGAGTTTCCCCTCCCAAACTGAAATCCTCCACTTATCTATCAAGAGCACGGTCTCACTGAGATCTCTGGAAAAAAAAACCTAAGCAGAATAAGAATACACAAATCTAGAGGGAACTGGAAGTTGATGATGTTAGCAATGTATGGTCACTAATTACAAAATCCAGGAAGGCAGCCTGCTATTGTGGGAGGAACAGAATTAAAATGAGAGAGGAGATGCAGAAGAGCACATTAATTAGAAGCCCACAAAGAAAGTAAGGTATTACTCTTTAAAAGAAGTAATGGAGAGAAGAAAACTCTGTCATACATTCAGCTATCTATTAGTGCTCTGGTTGTCCTCCTGAAATCATAATATCCAGAAACAGTACTCAACATGCATTATATAAGGGAAAAACCATTAAAAATATCACTACAGAAAACTATTAACAAAAAAGCCAGCATTTAAAAAAAAGTTTTATAAAGAGAATGCAGTGATTGTAGTAATGTTTTCCCCCATTTAAGCATTTGTAGAGGTTGTTCCTATAAGCATGAAAAATCCTGTCTAAATTAGAAGCAGCAGCAGAAGAACTGCAGTTTTTACATACTGGGGTTTTTTTCTGCCAAGAACGTCACATTGAAAACTATACTTTATTTTCCAGCAATACGAGTGCAAAGCACTTAGTAAGGATGTTTTCTGCCCAGATCCAGAGCTACTATTAGCTCAGAAAACTCCTCCACCCCTTGTTCCCACCTTGATTGCATGCTTTTACTACTAGAAAACATACCTACATTTTAAAGCAGAAGTAAATAATGAAAATTCCTGTGCTTTAAACAAATTCTGCTTTTAAAAATCCTGTGTAATTTAACCTATAAAAAGAGGAATTAGTGTGAAAAGGGAAAGGTGAGAAAACACACAATAATTTTGCAGGAAATAGCTTTCAGACCTATTTGGGCATTCTAACAATAAGCTACCTAAAACCAAGATAAGAAAGGAAAAAATTTAATGACATTTCATTTAACCTTTCAGCAGGGTATCTCCCATCTCACCAAAACAACAGTTCTAAAAATAGGCAAAAACTCTACTGGTCACTTAGCTGTTGGATCAGAATTTATTTAAAAAGTAAGCAACCATAAAAATAGATTGATAACTAAATTTACCTATGTTGCATTTTATTTGAAGTTACAACTGAAAACCAGAATGAAGTATTACTGTATCTGCCTGACATAACAGCAATGATGCACTTTTGAACTATATTAACTAGACCAGAGTTGATTCTTGTAGTGTAAAAATGGATTTTGTGATACCAATTAGTGTTAGAACCTTTTTCCCTCTCTTTTGGCTCAAGATTAAAGTTTAGGATGAAAAAGGATGACTTCCAAGAGTTTTTAAATTATTCTAGGAAACTGGTGTTAAGAAACTAACAAATGGATGTTGATTGATACCAAGAATGTCACAAAATAAAAATATATTTCCAATTTAAGTATTCGTGTTTAGTAAAGCAAATCATCTCTGTTTTATAAATGGGGCCTATTAAGAACTAGTACATATATCTATTAAAAGTTATTTTCTTATGTAACCATCATATTTAAAGCTATTTTTATGAGGTAGTTATTAGATATAGACACTCAGACTGCCTTGTCATGCTTTGTACCATCCTGGGTCCCTGGGTGCCAGATAACACCTTTGCAGTGTGTATGTCTTTGTTAAGAGCATGCTAGGTCACTCTGCATTTTTACCTAGACATGAAAGCTGAGGTTTAAAAGCAGGATAGGAAGGAAGGGTTATGTTCCTGTAGAGGAAGGCTATGTGCTGCCTGCAGTGCTTTGGGTGCAGTTCTGGCAGGGAAATCAAGTGAGTAAAACAAATTATCTTAAAAGGAGAATATGCAGTGTGGTGACAAAGATGCACCCAAGTGAAAAAATCTGTCTGGTACAATTGATTCTGAATTTCATACTTAAAATAAACTCATTTTTATTTTGATATAATTATGTACTCTCTTCAAGAGACACATCTATTGGAATTGCAGGTCTATTTCAACTTGCTCCCCAACTACAAATAATTCCATCCTGCACTGTTTTCAGATCAGGTGGAGGGATGAGGAAAGGCTGACAGAATTGGGATTGTTCAGCCTGGGGAAGAGGTGCCTTTGAGCTGACCTAACTGCAGCCTTCCAGTACCCAAAGGGAGCCCACAGGAAAGATGGAGGGGGACTTTTTACAAGGGCATATAGTGACAGGACAAGGGGAAATGGCTTCAAACTGAAGGAGGGTAGGTTTAGATGAGACATCAGAAAAAAGTTCTTTCCTGTGAGGGTGGTGAGGCACTGGAACTTGTAGCCTGGAGAAATTGTGGATGCCCCATCCCTGGAAGCTTTCAAGATCTGAGCAAGTGAAAGGTAGCTACAAATGTATGTTACCAAAGGAAGCAATAGCAGATGCTACCTGGGAGTGGAAAAAAAAAATGAAGCAAAAAAATGAAGACAACCTGATTTGAGGCTGTAGTGGACAGAAAAGGAGGGGAAAACTAAAGGTAAATAAACATTTTATGGATTTTTAGAGAAATACATTTGCTGCATGTAAAGCTGGTATGGTATACAATATGTCATGCACCCATAAGCTCCCAGAGCCAGAGTAACTTTTTACAGCTAATACAGTTCCTGGCAATTTTTCTTTTTTTAGCTTTCACCTAAGGCTTTGCTTGCATACCTCATTGCAGTAAAGCCTTCAGCCAAATTACCTTTTTCTCCATCTTGTGGGAAATTATTCCTTCAACACAACAACTGTATAAATGCTTGTGCACTCCATTAGAAACACTAACAGTGCTTTTTACAGTTTGAATTGTGACTCAAGTGCTCCTTGCATTACAACTGGCATCTTTCTCATGAGTCTGCACGTTAAAATTATGCCCTTTCCTATCTGTCACAGTGAATGAGACATTAGGAATGGTTTCAGCTACAGGACTGCAAATTGCACATTTGTGTAATCTCTGTTATTGACAACATAAAGGAGAAACTCTTCAGTTTTTCCCAACCTGATTTCCTCCCCCTCCTGCCCTCATTGTTAAGGCAATATGTTTAGTGCTCTCTGCTTAGCAGCCTGTTCCTTAACCTATACATTATACTGCCAGTTCTTAACCTTGCAAAATTAAGCAGAATTGGACCCTCCTAATACACAACCATTCTTCTTCATTCAGTTCTTCATGTCTTGAAGCTTTTCACACATCCTACATGATGTCTTCACCACCCCCTTCAGTCCATCCCTGACTTGATTTTGTGGTTGCAAAGTCCTTCATTTACCCTCTGAGTTGTTTAGAATGCATGGATTACCGGGAAACACAGAAGATCCAGAACTGAATCATCTCTCTGTTCAAATGAGTTAAAAACTAATCAATAAGCTTATTTTTACAGGAGTTCTCTTGGTGGATTACACTGACAGGTAACAAAAACACTAACTGAGATGCCAGCAGAGCACAGGTGGAGGCTTCTTAGGAAAAACAATCTGCTCCTCAAGGCTGCTCAAATTCTACATAGATATGTGCCACAGAAGTGTTAACTCTGCTGGAGGAGCTGAGATAACAAATTACAAACCTCAAACAGCAAAGTGACCCCACAGTTCTGCTACTTCTAGCTCTTAGGCATTTCACCTCTCCTTTTACAGTATCTTCTTAATTATGATTAATGAATTTCAATGATTAGTGCTGTTTTAACGAAACCCAGGTGGTTTCATTTCCTGCCTCAAGATGTCACTGTAGCAGGAGATAAAACTGCTCAGCAAGACAGTTCCATATTTCTGTACCTTAATAAATTTGAAACTTCAGAAATATGATTCTAAGTTTCAAGGGTTTATAATGTCTGTTTTGGGGATAATTACAACTCTGCAGGCGTCTTCATAACAAAGCACCATAAATTATCTCTGTTCAAACTTTTAATATATTTTTCTTCCCCTAGGAATTTTCATAAACAGTATTTTGATCATTTGAAGTAACCATGAGGATGAAAGAGAATTCTATCATGTGTTATTTTCAATAATTCAAAGATGTATAATGTCAATTGCTTACTTATTTTTTTAATATTTACAGCTTGCACCAGTACATTTTATTGCTTTGAAACAGAACAGAGCAGCAGGTCAGGATTACTGCAGATTTACATTCTGTGAGTTTCTAAGTAAATTGGTTTCTTGTTACTTTTTTACTTCCCCTACATTTTCTCTGTTTTTTGATCTAATGCAATAGATACTTTTCTTTCTCAACCTTCACAATTATCCAATTTATCCTTTATTGCAAATTCCAGTGAGTTCATTACAAAAAGTTTATTACGGAATAGGAAGTTCAAGTCCTTGTTATAAACAATTTAAATACTTTTGTCAAAGAAAAGTAGTGTCTTATGCTGAGGTCCTCACTGCTTACTAAACTGAGCTTTAAAAATCAGAACTGAAATCTGAACACAGAAGAACTTTCATTTGGTTAAATACAAAATATAAGAAACATTTTAAAAGCACCAAAGCACTTGACTTCTTTTGGACTTCAGACAAGTTATGTGTAGACAAGCTTACATGTGCAACGAAATATGAGATATGAGCACTTATAATGGAGGTACCTACATTTTTAAAGGGGAATCAATGGCAAACATTTATACTGTAAGACCTATTCATCTGTTCACTAAAAAGATGATTATGTTCTAAGGGAAAGCTGACTATTTACTTGTGTTTCAAAATATTTTTTTCCCTCTATAGATCAATTAGTGTCTCTCAGAGCACCAATGCTCTAACTCTAAATGTATTAAATGTGTGTTACCAGAAGGATAAATTTATTAATATTTTAAAACAGTATTAATGGTCTGGCATGAATCAAATCAAGTCACTCTCAAAATGTTAGATTGTGCATGTTCTGAATACTCTAGGACATCTGTTGATTCTGACAAGTTTTTTTTTGTTGACAAAATGGGGAGGGGAAAATAGCATGACTAGTAAGGGCATGGCTGCTCTGAAAAGTGCAAAGCCATGAGCAAAACCCATACAATTTCTCTTTAGACTTCTCTAGTTAAAATCCTCCTTAAAGACTTCTAACAACATTAGGCTTGCTGCTTCTCCTGACAAGCAAAAAATTTGAATAAATACTTTATCTGGTCTGAAACTTAAGACATTGTACGGTTATCAGTAAATTATTAACACTTTAAAAATCTGCAGAAGCCTGTCTTTAGCCTTGATGTTTTCTGTAAGCATTTGTAGAGAGTCTCAAAACTTGAGCTGAGAAGGGAAATGCAGTGAAGAGAACAAGAAGGAGCAGTGAGTCCTCTGGACGTTCTGGTGTGCTCAGTGTAATGAATCTTGTGTTCCTACACAATGCAGCCATACTATCACTGTGTGCACAACACCAGTGCAGCTGGCTGATAAGTATTTTAAACATGACAGCTGACAAAACTGCCTGTTTATTAATTTTAGCACATTTAAGTTACATTCAGTTAAGTTGCTTCCCACCTCCTACACCAAAAAAATAAGCCCCAAAACAAAGTATACAGTGGAAATGCTGGGTACCAACTGTTTCATTCTAGGATGGGCTGCTATTGAAGCATCCTGCCTGCCCCATTTATGTATTTTCTTCAATGCCAAGAAATGCTTAAGTATTAAATATTCAAGACATTAATCACTTTTAGCTTTACCCAGTATGACAAACCATTGTTTGAGTTGTTGCAGTTCTCTCCTTGTCCACATCAGTTATGCAGTTTTTAAGACCACTATGACCACAAAGCAAACCCCTTCAGGCAGCTTAATGGAGACTGCAGACAGCACAAACCAGCCACCAGACTGTCACCTCAGTTAAACAGATCCTCCTGAAGTTCCAGAGATGAAAGAAGCCTGTCTGCCAATATCATGTTTTCAGTTTGCTAACAACACTTCTTTTTCCCTCTCCTTTCAAGGAGAAAGGAGTCTCCATGGATTTTTTTTATTTTTCTGAAAGGCTGAAATCAACAGCTCTGAAAAATATTCACTACTTAATGCTGACAGTTAAATACACCCAAAATCCCCCAATCAAAACATCCAATAAATATACTGAAAATCCCCCAATCACTACCTTTGGCATATATCAAAGCCAGCCTCCAATGTTAGCAATGTGCCAAAAAAAATTAAACCCCCCTGAAAAAAGTAATTCTATATATTTTGTCTGAATCCTGAGGCCAGAAATTACTTTTTCCTCTTTTGACAGAAGTTTACTACATTGCCAGCATTGCTTAATTGTGTAATACAGCCTAGCAGCAATTTCTGAAATGGTGTTGAAATCTGGCAGAGTGGCCGTGGCACAGCTTCATAACACATGCTCCTCTTTTGGCCATTTCCATTGTTCCCACTTCCAGTGCTATGTTCTGCAGAAATCATTTGTTTTCTTGTTAGGATCATCTGAGCAGTTGTTACCCAGTAAGAAAGAATAAAGAATCTTAATGTCTAAAAGGGAAGTAGCTGCTCTGACTCAAGGTAAAAGTGCAGAAAGCAGCTGCTTTACCTCACTGAAACCACAGGGCCACCAAGGGCTGCACTGAAGTGAGCTGCTTGGGAAATGCTGGTGAGGATTCTCCCTTTTCCTTTGAAGTTCTTCTGAGGTGAGTTACCATTCTCTTTACAGCCTCTAGATATGCCACTTCTCTAGAACTACACTGAGACAGTGATGCAGGCAGTGTCAGAGAGAGAAAATGAATATATATGTAAGATGCAGAAGGATTGCAGAAATGGCCATAAATAAATGTAATGGGAAAACGTGGAAAAGGTACCTGACCATCAGGCCTCAAGTGTGAGACAACCTATTTACAAGAAAAGAGGGAAAATTGCCCTTCAGCTTAGGAAATGAGGGCTGGCACATTTAAGAGGAGAGGATTTGATGCAGTTGCTTGTGACACTGCTGTTGCTAGACTAGATATAAGTGAACCCACAAGGTCCATTTTTGCTCTAAATTATCATGTTCTCTTACAAACCTACTCAATTGTGTCTCAGAGATCAGCTTGTTAACTGAGAAGAGTGAGATGATTCCTGTCCTGGATACTTGCAGAGACTGATGGATTATTCTATTGGCAGTTATTTCTTCAAAATATAGCAAAAAGCTGAATACACATTTGTTCTGTAACTAAATGTTGCATGCTACCCATTGAAACCAGTTTAGAAAGATCTCTTATTTCATGTATTATGTCAAGCAGGACATTGTTTGTATTACTTTTCAAAAGAGAAAAAATAACTTACATTAAAAATACATTCACTTGTCTTTTTGTGTGAATTTTACAGTTTATGAATCCCTCTGATGGCCTTATACATTCATTCTATGCTCTGGTATTCAAAATAAGATGATCTTGGTCCCTTTTCCCGTTAGGAATAAACTCTTTCAATGGCTTCAGCCATAAATGCATTTTCATGGCAAGCAGAAGCAGTTTTTAAATCTAGCCTGACATCTTAGTTATTGCTTTTAACTTAAGCCATTATATAATCTATAGGTGATACAAAAATTCTAAAGGAAAGCATTCATTTTTTAAAAATATGATTTACAGAGCAATGTGAAAAATAACCCCTAAGCTCCATCTAAATAGATTTCAGCTTTTCACAGTGAACTATATAACTCACCATATATTTTCATTTGTGGTTTCTGGATAGGTATTGAATTAGGCATCAAGCCTTCACATCACTCTTTCAGAATCGGGGGAGTATGTGCTGGACTGAATGGCCAGGAATAATCATGCTGTTCCCTTTGGCATAGTCTTAAAAAGATTCTGAGAGCGCTGGGGGAAATTTTTCTAAGAAAATACCAAGCAGACTCAGAATGCCCAAACTCTGCAGCCTCAGTTGTAAAGAAAGACTGCAGCTTGTGCAGACTCCTAAATTAGCTTTATTTTAGATAAGTAATGGATCAATAGCAATGAAGTCAGTACCAGGATGGATTTCAAATCAGGATAGTTATCCAATGAAGAACCTGGAATCTCAGTGGGGCCCAGTCATCCTGCAGCTTCTGTGAGGCTGAAACTTTGCTGCTGCTTTCTGAACAAGCTACTTTACAGCATCAAGCTGCCAACTCCTAAAGCTGCATGTGTACTTCTAGCTTTGGTTCAGATGTACCTCAGTACAAAAAACAAACAGGAATGCCACTGATCAGAAAATACTGGATATAGCAACAGCCAGCAGCACAAGGAAATCTGGTATTAGTTAGGTCCTCTCAAACACACTGGTCAGACATGATGCTCAGACTGTTTCTGAGCTAGTACTACTAAAAAGTGTTAAGAAAATAGGTACTTTAAATACAGTCATATGAGCAGAGCTGAGACCCTGTCACTGATAATGTCATGTTCAGTGATGCTGCTGAACAGGTGATTCTGCTCCTCCAGCTGAAATCAGAGCAGGGAGAACTGGTCCTTAAATGTGGGGGCTGTCACCACTTCTGCTCCCTGCTGGGACCTCAAAAAAAAACCCTGATGTTTTTAAACCAGCAGAAGTAGAAAGCTGCAATCAGCTTTGAGGTGCTTCAAAATGTCTTCAGTGGTAAGATGAATTGATAATTTCACACACTTTGCTCTCTCTGGCTGACAATCCAATGTCTGAGCTATTACAACAGCACTGTTCTTATGTTATAGCCTCAAATGCACTCAAACCTAATTTAAGATCCACCTTTTGCTCTGAAGTTGATACCATGCTAGCAGCAAAGATGAGGCTGACTGCATCCAAATCTGCACTTACAAAATTAAAGGCAAGATTTCCTTAGCAGAGGACACTTGGTTGTCAAATTTACAACCACCAGACATCACACCCTCCCTCAGATCTTCACACTGACTTTCCTCTGTAATGGAAAAAAAAAGATGGTTGCAATAAGAAACCATGGTTGTATTTTTTTAATGCCACCACTTTTTGTGTATGGGAAGTAAAAGGAGACTTATGACCTCCCTAGGGACAGTGTGTTTCCAGATATATGAAAGAATAAGCAGATACTGCTTAGCATCTCAAAGCCTTGTCTGTGGAGGCACTGTAGATACACACTGTTAATAAGAGATAAAAGTCCTGGCCCTAGACAGCTTCCAGTCAAAACAGATGAAAGGATAGGGAAAAAAGAAGTAATAATATCCTCTTTTTTTAATATATATATCTATATATATGAAAGCAAAGAACTGAGAAAATAGGTCATTTGCCCAGGATTGCAAGGAAAGCCTGTAAATATGATTTAAACTCAATACTTGCCAAGTCTCAATCTGGTGTCACAAACCTGTTATTTCTCCCAAAACAGCATATTAAGGAAATACCATAAATAAAAAAGAGAATGCAGACCAGCAGGATCATAAATACATATAGAAATGTAAGTATGAACAGTTCTGGTTTTATAAAACTGTCTCTTGCGTCCATTTGGGGTGTTTTGCAGAAGCTGACAAGTATATGCTCCTATACAAAAAAGTCATTTTGAAAAGACACCCCAATTTTAATTTCTAATTATCTACTAAAACACAATGATCCATGTGTGGACCACAATCAAAACACTTTTTATGGCTGAAACTCATGAGAGAATTGAACACAAGAGAGGAACTCCCTCCTGGATACAAAGGAAAAGGACAAGACTAATATATATCTAGAGAAGACTCAGGAAAAACAGTTGAATATCTATCTGAGAGCTACTTGTAGATGCATTTTTTGTTGCTTCTTTTATACCTCTCTCCTCCAGAGACAATTTACTATATTGCAGTAAAAGAAAAAAAATAGTTATACTTCAAAATTCTCCCCTTTCCCGCAGTATCTGTATTCCTCTAGCACTTCTATTTGAAGAAGTCCTTTTTAGAACAGAAACTAATTCTTTGAAAAAGCACCCTGTGGTAGCAAATACATAAATCTCTCATATTGTCCTCACAGCCTGTCTCTTTAGGATTATTATATATTAGTTTATTGTGGAAAAGAAGATTTAAATGTCTTATTTACCTGAACAGCATCATAATACATTTTCTTGCCGTCTTCATCTGTCTTGTCTGACATCAGCCATGCCTTGAGCAGATATTCATAAAAGCTATCCCCAAGCCCTCCAATGGAGACATGATCTTAATAGGGAAGAAAGAGATAGAACAGTAATTTCATCCTCAGCCATGACAATAAAATACAATTACAGTTTGAAACAGTGTATTTAATGATCTATTTCTACAACATCTTTAATAAACATGAGCCCGGAACCTCAGGAAAAACTTTACTGGTTTATACAGAGAATTATTTCTTTTATTGCTATATTTTTAATCTAGCTAAAATACCATAGTTATTTAATATCTACAATGTGCCACAGGAGATCATGGCAAAGAGAAAACAATTTATATGTGTCCATTCTAATTCATGTAGTCTATTCCATACAAAACCATGTCAAACTAAGTTTTTTCTTTTTTTATTCTAAAAAGGTAAAAAAGTAGAAAGTGTTCTCTGATATGATAAAGGCT
This sequence comes from Zonotrichia albicollis, assembly GCF_047830755.1. Taxonomy (NCBI): domain Eukaryota; kingdom Metazoa; phylum Chordata; class Aves; order Passeriformes; family Passerellidae; genus Zonotrichia; species Zonotrichia albicollis. Next base: position 75,775,599 of record NC_133821.1, on the reverse strand, counting down.
TTCCCTTAAAGTGCAGGCATTGCTCTTTTAGTCACTAACTTTCCATTTAAGTCACTTCATAAAAAAGGCTTTTAGCTTCTTACTGCAGAGTTGAATTTCAGGTTATTTAGTGGTATTTCAAAATGCTGAGCCATATGTTTAAAAATAATACTACATTTTTAAACTTCTGACTGCTCTCAGAACTCAGTAATGGAAAAAAAAGAAAAAAAGAAAAAAAAAGAAGGAAAAAAAAGGACTTCACTTAATCTACAGAGGATTGTTGCTGTAACACTGCTCTATTCTGCCCTATGCTTACTATGTGAAACAATCTGGTACTACAGATGATGTGATTATTCAATTGCACAATTTAGTGACTCTGGAAACACTAAGATCACACAAGCCAGACATCCAACATCAGTTGCACCAGTGATGGAAAATTTAGTGATGCTCTCAGCTGCTTGTACAAGATTGCATCCACTTACCGTTCAGGAACCTAAAAGATTCTTGGCAAAATTTTAATGGGTTATCATGATTTCAGCATAGATCCTGTAAATGCATTAAATACTACAACTATACATACATGTAAAGTGTTTTTCAAAGGTCCATTAAGTGAAGAAGAGTAGCTAGAGGTTAGCTTTTGAAACTAGTTGCTGCCTGGCAAAATTAAGTGATTTGGCATTTATCGAGTCTTCAGTGAAAAATTTCAAAGTGCTTTACTGGTACTTCTCATCTATGACTGTCAATTTTACAGCAAAGGAGTGATCTGCTAATTCCACTCAAGAAATCCAGGATGGAGATGTCATTACACAGATCACATAGCAAGTTCCTGAGTCATACCACAAAATTCTGGCCACGAGAACACCAAAAAACAACCTGGATGGGATGATCCAGACTCTTAAAGCGAGATGCAGAAGGGTTAGTGATCCTGCGCTCACATTTCCTAACACCTAACTCTGATCACAGCTTCAAAGTTATGCCCGTGTTGGTAGAATTCAAAGGAACACAGAGAATTTATTTTTATACCCCTTCGTATCTTTTCTCCATGGAAAGCCTCCCTTCACCTTCCAGACAGCTTGCAAAGACATGCAAATGTAGAAGATAGATATTTGTCTATTCCAGCTACATCAACAGTGTCCTTTTCCTCCACTAGCCTGTGACATGCAAAAAAAAAATTTAGTTTTCTGAATGCATCCTGTCCCTTTGCCTACCAAGTATATTGTGCCATCGAACCTGGGTTTGAAAAGGCTTTTTTTTTTTCCTCTCCAACCTCTTTTGAATGAGATATATTCAAATTCTAGGAAGACTACACCATTTTTAAAATTAAATGTTCATGATCCAAAAGGAGAAGAGGTTTCTTAAAACAATGGGAATATTTCCTGTGATCAAAGGCTGATCTTTGAACAGCAGCATTTAAATGACCTTTACAATTTCCTCAATAAATTACCATAGAAACCTCTGACATTTGCAAACTAAATAGCACAAGCAGAGTTTCATCAATAATAAGCCCTGTTATTATATACATTATTGCAGTAGACAAATCCAATTGACGCATGCTGCAGCAAATCACTGTCAGTTTACTGTCAAAATAACAAGGGCTAAATGAATTTACAGGAACAATGGCAGAGATCCATCAGCGGCATTCACAGCTACAGCACTGCTGGAGAAGAAACATTCAGAAACCATTCCTCCCTCTCAACTTTATATTTAAGAGAAAATATTTCTGTCTTGTGCCAATTAAGGGTCTTGATTATTTGGTTTTTCCCTTCTGTTGTAATCAGCTGAAAACAGCCTAGGAAAGCAATCTCAAATGACATATTTTTCAAGTCTCATGTTCTGATCTTCTCTGTGGGGAAAAAATTAGCTAATCAGTGTTGGTGAATGGAGGCGACTGATATGAAAGAGATGGAACAAGATGGAACTTGTCTTTGCTGCTTTAGCATGCCAGGGACAGACCTGCATCAACACCTGCACCCATCATTCACAGGCATGGGAAGCTATTTATTCATCAACACTGCATGCTATTGGAAAACAAAGCTCCATGGACACTGCAAATTTTTCTGTGCACACCAACAAAAACTGGCATTTCACATGAATGAGGAGTGCTTAAGACGCAGTAATAAAAATATGGAATAACAAAGGCCATAAGGCAGAGTAAGCGTTTTGACTCCTTTAAAATGTGTAAGGCAGAGCCACTAACTGCCTCAGCCACTGGAAAGATCTGCTCTCATGAAGCATCAAAAAGCTGCTTCTGTGGCTAAGAGAAGCCAAGAAAGGAGTTAACTGCATCTGTCTCACAGGTGCTGAGATTGTCTCTAATTAAATCCAGTACCTACTGCTGTACGATCAACCCTTCCAGGGGAGGTTTTTATGTCTTGTAAAGCTGTGCTGAACCGACACGTGTTACAATTGGGCACGCGTCTCAGATCTGTGCAGGGATGTCAGGGTTTATACCAACATGCAACCACAGCTGATGGTCATGCTGAGCTGCCACCAGCCTTGTGGCACAGTGACCTGCAGGGAGCCTCACAGCATAGCAGACTGAGAAATGACAGTGTACTTCTAATTCATAAAGGGAAATGGCATTTGCATTGATGGGAAAATACAGCTGAGCAGCACAATCTTTTTGGATAAGATTTTAACTCAGAGTGACACAAAACTTTCAAAAATAGATTTTAATCAATAAAATCAAAGAAATCACAGAATGGAAAAGGTTGGAAGGAACCACAATCCAACCTGTCCAACCTCCCTATGCCAGCAGGGTTATCCTAGAGCACATGACACAGGACTGGGTCCAGATAGTTCTTGAATATCTCCAGTAAAGGACACTCCACAACCTCTCCCAAAGACAAAGGCAATTTGCTCCAGTGCTCTGTCACCTGCACAGAAAAGTTCTTCCTCATATTCAGGCAGAATTTTCTGTGCATCAGTTTCTTCCCGTTGCCTCTTGTCCCATTGCTTGGCAACCTGGAGAAGAGCCTGGTCCATCCTCTGACATCTTCTCTTCAGGTACTTAAGAGACATGGTCAAGGTTCTTAGTTGTCTCTTCCCAATGCTGAACCAGCCCATCTCTCTCAGCCTTTCCTCAAAGGAGAGATGGTCCAGTCCCCAATCATCTTTGTCACCCTCTGACAGACCTGCTCCATTTGATAGACCTGTTTCTGGTACCAGAACCCCAGAACTGGGCACAGCACCTCAGCTGGGGCCTCAATAGGACTTAGTAAAGAGGTAGGATCACCTCACTTGACCTGCTGGGAATGCTCCTCCTAATGCAGCCCAGGATGTCATTGGCCTTCTTGCCCACAAGGGTGCTGCTGGTTCATGGCCACCTTGCATATCCTGCTTGGTTTTATTCAATAATGTAAGGAAGAAAAAATAGAAAGACAGAATCGCATGAATAGGATGGTTACAGACTGAACCGAAGCAGGAAAAGTGGAAAAAGCAACAAGGTCTCTAAAATCATGATCCTGCACACTGTGCAGACTTTCGACAAGTTATGGAGATCAGAGAAAGCAGTGAACAACAACAAAAGGCTCAGTCATCATGAAGGAGCTAAGGAATTCAAGTAATTCAAGTAATTCAAGTATTTTATAGTCTTTTCCTTCTAATTTTGGTATCTTCAGTAATGGTTCCAAGGGGATTAATGCCATGACACATTTCTATTTAGTTTGCTTCCTCAGTCAGTGGCATTAAATTTCAACAGAAATCACAGCTGGGATTAACTGGAAAGACTTGTCTTAATACTTTTTTTCCTTCAGTAGAGCCCCATAACTCTGGAAATGTGGAATTTGATTCAGACAAGCTGATAAAGCTTCCTTATACAGCTACTTCAGAGAGCACTTTAGATTTTTGAATAAGAGACTTCTGTAGACCACAAATTCCTTTCCAAAGTCATACATATTCATACATTTCCCCGCTTCCACAAGTCACACTGAAAGCTCAGAAAAAGTATATTAAAATATAGCAAGTAAGATTATTAATTTTATATTTTTAGTATTTTTTACATTTTATAGAACCTCAGATATAAAGTGAGTTTCTATACATTATAAAAGTTCTATTTATATAAAAAACACATAACAGTGACTGAAAGAAGTTAATGACTGCAAAGAGAATGCTGATAGACAGGTCAAAATAGCAAAGACTTCAGCTACTTACGCTGGCCCCACTGGCCACTGCTGGGGTTCAGGTAGTTGGGGTAAAGGCCCTCTGGTTTATCCAGACGATTTAGAACTTTTCGGATATTCATTACCTAGTGGAAGGTACAAAACACTAAGCACTTATCCATTTTCCCCACAGAATACAGGAGTGTAAATATGCCTAAAAATAACCCCCCTGATCTTATTCAACACACACACACCCAAACACCTCTGTGCAATTGTATCACTATTGACAAAGCTGATATTGTCATGCAAACAAGTTCCTGAAAACCTCGGGAGTTTCTGTGCCGATTGTCAGCCATGAAACAGCACAACAGGAGCAAGCTCCAAAGTTCGGGACTTGCCATGCAGAGTATGCCCCTTCTCCCCAGGATGCTGGAATTCACTGAGGCTATTTGCCTTAACCACACTCAGCTACATCAGCATTTATATTCCTTGTATACCTAAATCAGAAATGCTATTAAATATTAGGCTTATCACCTAGTGCAGATGCGGAAGTGCGCTGCAAAGGAGTTTTGCCTGGAAAGGAGAGCACGGCTGGAGCTGACTGAGCTTTGCACCAGCAGCTTGCCCAGCAGCAGGGACCCAGGCAGCCCCCAGCGCTCTGCCAGCACTGCTAAGGAGCTCACTACAAATGAGATGCCCGGGGAAACAATTACAGTCCAGATGCTCAGCAGCTGGAGCCATCCAGCAGCACAATCCACTGCAGAGCACATGAAATGAGTTATACTGCATTTTAGGATTCACGGAAAAACAAATGTCACAGCTTGCAAGAATGAGGACCCTGAGCACTGCAGGCCAGAAACTGTAACAAAAAGGTACTGACAGCTTCATTATAAACCCCCGAGTGCCTAGAGACCCAGTGAAGTAGCTACTGAAAAAGAAGATAAATTAACTTATACCAAGCTCCAGAAGAATTTCTGTTGTGGTACACAAACTGCCTCCTGCATCTTGATACTACTCACTGCCCAAATGCAGGTGCAGTGAGTCCTAGACCTCAATTAATGAGTTCTTCTATGAATACATCCATGCAAAGCTTATTCCAGTGTTTCTTCTTTATCAAGTGTACCAGCTCTGGAATGGTTCGTCTCTGAGGGCTTTGGAATTGCAATCTCTAAAGGGTTTTAAGAATAGCTTACATAAACAGATTTCCAGCATCTTGCAGCTAGAGCATGTGATGCCACTGTGTAGAAGAACCATGGGCTAGGACTTTAAGATACACACTTTCATTGTCTCTTAGTAGAACAGATGTTATGCATTAAATTACCATAAATGCCACAAGATAATTAACTTATGTTGAAAATTTATTTCTGGCTATTCCTCAGTGCTGCCACTCCCTACTCATCCACTCCTCATCCCCAGTCCAAATTTAAGAGAAACTGTCCTTATATTTACCCCTAAATACATGAAAACTGCTAGGAGTTTGCTTCACAAAATTTATTCTAATACTGACAATGGTCCTGCAGCAAAGCCCCTCAGTCCCTACCCAATAATAATTTTAGATTTGGCTTTGCTTTTAGACCTACTGCTAAACATTTGGGGTCTCATCAATAATTAGATTATTAAGTCGATAATATCAGCTTTAGGTAACATGGGGTGGCTGCAATAAGAATACAAAATCAGAACAAGTGTATGTTTTAATTAGGAAATATAAAGAAGGTAAATGATAAAGTGATAAAGAACAAGTGATAAATGAACGAGTGATAAATGATTAAGTGATAAAGTCCTGATAAAGAACAGGACTTGCTGGCTATTAGTATCTTAAAAGGCAAAGCAAAATTGTTCAGGTGGGAGTTGAGGGAAGGAGGAGTTCTTTCCATGGCTCATAACTATAAAAAGTATCCAGAGGACAATGTTATCAAATTTTGGAAGAATTAGTGTGCACAACAACTGGTTTGTCTAAGGATGTGATTTCTTTTTTTCTTCCCCAAAGAGAGTTCAAAATATATTTCTTATAGTGCAATGGAAGGGCTTTCTGATCTCACTGACAGCAGTCATATTATACAGCATTTTGAAGAGTAAACTTGTTGAAATCACCATGGTGCTTTGCTTTCTCTAGGCATCAGTTATTATTCTGAATATAACGTCACATTTTGTTTACACCCCATTAGGTAAAGAACTGAAGAAAGCTGTACAGTCTGAGTGCTTAATGTGATACTAATGTAGAAGATAAACAGAAATTAAATGTTTTATGGGGCCATATACAAGAACATATATCAGAATAATTTTGGAAGAGACTTTTGACTTTTTAATACAAAAACATGCCAAGGTAATTAGGGAAAATGTGACAAATGCTTACAACTGAGGAAAATCCAAATCTCTCCCCATTGATATTAGTCCCTGAAAATGTGCTTTATCTTTTACAACATGATTTTGATGGAGCAGTCTAACCTTTTCAGCAAAGACAGGATTTCCAGACAGGTGGCTCAAATGTACAAACTCCAGATGCAAAGTCCCAAATTCCGCCAAAATGCTGCTTCCACCAGAGGCCCATGGCCAATTTCGACCGATTCCACTAAGATGAGGGGAAGAGAAAGACAGAAAATAATCATGAGCATCTGTAAGGCAATGCTAATAAAATGTAATAGGCAGTAGCTATAACATTATCATGAGAAGATAACTAATCTAGATGTACTTAATATGTATGTAAGGAGCCATGCTTCAGCAGCCTTCCATGATTTCCTCACAGGACCCTGAATTACTTCAGTCCAGCTCTGCTTAGGCTGTACAGTTGGTCCTTGCAACAACCCAGTCTTTTAGCTCACAAATGGCTCCATCACACTTATCACTGTCATAGTGTTCCATTGCAAGATACCATGTTTAAAGACACGACAAAAAACTACTGACTATAAGAAAGCATTCTCATACTTCACCTCTTTTCCTCTGTAATTTACACAGCACTCTCCAATTCTCACTCTAATTTCTGCAGTGCAATTGCTCATTAACTTAATGCATATATACAGAATAGGCTTTAAGTTAGAAGCATTGCATGCAGCATATATTTAATGCATGAGACTTTGATAGTGTAGGATAGGTATGTATTTTCAGTCTGGGCACTCATACCAGGATGAGTAACTTCAGTTTTAATTATGACCTAAAGATACTTCACAGCAAAATTAATCTTCGGATTTGTATTGAGAATAGAGAAAATCACATTTATTGCTAAATCCCCACTAGAAACTAAAGCTGCTTGAGACTCAGAATGGTGAGTCTACTGAAATTTCATTACAAAAAGGTGGAGATTCTTTCCCCCTTGAAATTTCCAGCAGCAATATTCAGAAAAAAACTCCTGAAATTAAAGAAAGTTTAGCCACTGTTCCAGAGTGCCTAGTTGAATTACGACATATTAGATTGGCTTATTATTAGGATGAATGTTACATACAAATACACTTATTAGGTACTGGAACATCTTCCACATTTCCAAGTTGTAAAGAGCATTAAACACAAACACATCTGTATATAAATAAAATTTTCATTTTACTTTTACACATAAGCAGCCACTACATCAATTAGCAGTTGCACAACCATGAAAATATGGTATTCTTCCTGAGTTAAAATGTGACTCAAAAAATCCAAAACCAGCAAAAACTCCAATAAATCATGATGGAAGTTCTCAGATTTATTAAACTCTTCTTCAAAAGATCGTCTTTAACTGAAGTTTAACCAATGCATGGAAATTAAGACTCCATTAGGTCAATCTCCCCGCTAGCTATATCAAATGGTATTTTGAGACTTCTGCCAGACACACAAAATAAAACCAAGTCATTAAGCTTCAAAAGCAGAGAAAAGGCACAGAGAGCACAAAGGAAAGAGATCTGATCCTGGTTGACCATAAAGGTGCAAGAGGTGGAGACACATATAAGTCCTCTGATGTAAATAATTGCCCAAAAAGTGTTTCCAATCTTCATAGCTGCAGACCAAAATCAATGACAAAACGAAATCAGGGTACTGCAAAGATGCACACAATCCCCATTTGGTAAGGTATTTGAGTGACTGAAACAGAACACAAGTTTTATGGTATCTTAATATCTCATTTTAAGATATCTCTTACAAAGATAAGAGTATGTTTTACAGACTGAAGAGAAACCCACACCTGGTTTACAAGCTTTCTGCACTTCAATCTCCTGTGGCTCGGAATTTTTTTGAATGGTAACATAAAAGCATCACATATTACAGAAAACAGGATCAAGGTGAGTACAATCAGACAACATATCTGGAAACCTCTCCACTACAGTCTGAAGAACTTGTGGACTGGTTATTCACCCAAGAACAGACCCCATCTCTGCTGCATGCTATCTCAAGTTCTAACTGCTGACTTCTAGATGAAAATATTTTATCCTGTTTCCAAATCATCCAGATTAAAAGAGATGACATAAAGTTCCCAGGAAGAAAAAAATGAGAAAAACCCCCTCAATTTCGAAAAGTTAGCATGTTGCAGTACAAATGGAAAAAGCACATGTGCTTTTTTCTAGAAAGTTTCTCAATCCATCTCAAAGTGAAAACATCGAGCTGTTCCTGCAGCAAGGCATCAACCAAAATTGACAGAAAATGTAATAGAGTTCCTACTTGGACTCTACCCCAGTGTCTGCTGATACCAATACAACCTGCCAGAACACTTTGATGTAGTGTGTTTTGTTAACAAGGAAAATTTCCAAACACAGCTGTCAAAAGGTTTTCTCCATGCAGCAATGTGTTTTGCCATGAGCGGACGATTCTTCTTGTTTAAGATGGTTTGAAAATCATGAACTTGCATTATTTGATCTTAAACAAAATGTAAGTAGAAATAAACATTTATGTTACATCTTAGGTACTATTTAATGGAGCTTTCATTTTTTTCAGTTGGGTCAGGTGGTTAGGAAAAAAAGGCATTTTTTCTGGTAATTCTGCAAAATAACAAGGCTATGTGTTGGCTTAGCCTCAGATGTGAGCTCTGTCACTGGAAAGCTCATGTCAATAAGCGGTAGTACTCAAGATTTGCTCTTCAGTCCCTCAACTATTTTTCATGCAACCTTCAGCTCTGGATGCCTGGTATTTTCTCATACCATAGAATGGCCTGGGTAGAAAGGTACAGTAAAAACCATCTGGTTCCAATCCCTCTGCCATGGGCAGGGGCACCTTTCACAGGTTTCCCAAAGCCCTGTCCCACCTGGCCTTGAACACTTCATGCCACAGCTTCTCCGGGCAGCCAATTCCAGCGTCCCCCCATCCTCACATAGAAAATTTCTTCCTGGTATCTAATCTAAACCTAATCTCTTTTAGCTTAAAGCCATTCCCCCTTGTCCTATCACTACCTGCCCTTGCCAAAAGTCCCTCTCAGCTCTCTTGCAGACCCCTTTAGGGACTGAAAGGCTGCTGTGAGGTCTCTCCAAACACTTCTGCAGGTTGAACAGCTCAATTCTCTCAGCATGTCTTCATGGGAGGGGTGCTCCAGCCAACTGATCATCTTCATAGGATATATTTCATCTTTGGGAACAATGGAACAGGTAAGTTTTCTATATTCTCTCACACTACTGGAACAGCCACAGTACTGCTTCTGATTCCATTTAACTCCATCCTTATTTTAAGATGATACCCCAGGGAGCATTATACAGACACTCAGCTCCTGGAGAGAGAGACCAGGAAATACTCAACAAAGCTTTCAGTAAACAAAATGGGAGAGATTGCACAGTCTGATCATTTTTGATTGAGAAAGTAGACTTTGACTTTTGTTTAACAGTATTTAGGCTTAAAAAAAAGAAAAGGAAATGAAGAGGGTGCTCTTTTTTCAGCCCTGCCCTCACCACCCTCCAAATAATAAATATTGTACACTTAAAAAACCCCAGAACTTTAAAAAAGAGAGAAACTAAACAGAACAAAATAAACGGAAAAAAGACATTTTTGTCAGGGATTATAAACAATGAGTACATTTACAAATTACTTGAGGTGCCCTAGAAAATAACATGCAATAAATACATCTAACAGCTCAGTAAATATTAATAACTAGACATAGTAAAATAATGATTTCTGCCCATGCATGAGATAACATAACCAGTGCTCCCAACTCAGACATTTTTCAAGCTCTTCACCATTGCCATTATGAGGGTGAACAAAAACTCCTTCAAAGTTAAAAAAATGCAATGCTAAGAACCTATTTACCATTCAGCCATAAAGTCAGTGCTGGGTATCTCATTACTCTTCAGTTATGAAGTTATGCACTGGCTTCCTGAAGTCTTGAGATGCAAACCTGAGTCTCTGGGGAAAGGTTTTATTTCTGTTCCCAAGTTTTAGCAAACCTACACAATGTTGCAAGTTCCTACAGGTTTTTTGTCTGCGGGTGCTCATTACTCAAGCCAAGAAACAACAGCTGCAATCTGAACCCAAAGAATGATCGGGGCACTTGGGGGATTCTCAAAAGGTGCTTTATGACTCTGTGCCAAACTTATGTGCAGATCACTCCTCCCAGTCAAAGCAAAACTTGTAAAGCACTGAAAATTTTTGCATCTTATTTTCACTCTGTTTAATAGTTTAATGTCGCAAATGTCTTGTAAGCTGACAAATGCAGTTTTCAGAAAGAGATGGAGAACAGCAAAGGGGGGCAGGTATGACACTTTCTATATTAGCTTCATTGCTGTGTTCTGCTTTCTTTTTGTAATTTACCTTGCCACTGAATTTTTCAATTTTTCTTATACTAATACACACTACAACCTGTACTAAGTGTCAGTCATGTACTCACATCAGGGTTAGAAACCAAATTCCTACTGAACACTTCAGGAAGGAAAGACAGAAGGAGACACACTACTCAAACTACTTTGAAGATCCAGACAAGTACTAAAATATCTTCAGTTTATAGGGTACTATTTTAACCTATCTCAAATCACTGTGTCTAAAATAGTATATTTTACACTGCATAAAACACACAAAAAGTTTCTGTAACACATTCAGAGAACTTTAGGACTTTTTATAACTTTTATTATGTAATTAAGGCAAATTTGAAGTGAGGATCTGGATCAGAGAAGCATAATATTTTGGTTTATAATATTTCTCACTGATTTTATAAATTTTGTTTCTGAACACTGAGTGCCACAGAATGTGAAAACCAGTGTTTGTAATTCTACTGTCAGTCATTCTTGGCAAATGTGAGCCTGATTGACCTGGGCTGCTGGTAACTCAATTCAGTATTTTTCCAGCAGATCATTGTTGGTTCATCTGTACATAAGAACAGAAAGCATGAGATCACTAAGTCTTCTAAAATGTACAGAGTGTACCAAGAGAGAGAACCACAGAGGAAATATAAATATTCAAAGCTTGTTTTTTAAAAAATCACTGAAATTCAGAAGCACAACCATATTTAAAAGAGTTTTAAAAAATTATACTACATCCCCAATATATATAAAGCAGCAGCTAATTTTCAACTGAAAGGAAAAGTAAATCCTCAGGGAAACTGCACAAATACTTCAAAGGGTCAAAACACTTATCAAAATTCTTGTCATCAGCGAGCAGAACTGTTTGTCTCTGCAGACAACTTGTTTATTATACCCCAACCTTTCCTGGAGGATGCCAGGACAACTCTGCAAACTGGAGGCAGAGCAAGAAGTCAGAATTTCAATATTTAATGCAAAATGCACCAGCACAACAGGATAGTCAGTATCCTCCTGCAGACTCAGCCTGTAAAGAGTGAAAGGCCAGAATAAAAGAGACACAGCAGCAACAATGTGATGTGTCCAAGTACCGCTGTTGAGAAAGGTTTTAGAACTAAAAATTAATATAAGTACCAACAGCCCCTTTGGACTTTACTAAAGCTGATGTTTTTTTCTGTAAGAAACTACCCTGTGATTGTGGGTGAAAATGCAAAATGCTGTGACAGAGAAATCACTGAGAGGGGTCCACTGAAATTCACCAGAGCCGGAGCACGCAGGTTGTGCCTGGTACTTCCAACAGCGCTGAGGGGCCAAGAGGATCTGCCTGGAAAATACAGATTGTGACTGGAATTGGTTAGGCTTAATCCTGTTTTAAGGGGATTTCTGCAGGAGCAGAGTGTAGCCCAGCCCAGTTCTCAGAACCTGGTTTATGTCCCCCCACACCACCGCTGTGGCTCAGACACCCAGGACAGAGGGGGACCTTTCCAAATGGAGGTCGAGACACAGGCAGAGGGTGTTGCAATGGACACACAAACTTCCCTGCAGCTTTCCCCTCCCAGCACCCCAGGATGCACTTCATGTTTCTCCTTGAGTCTCAATCCCCAAGCAAGCACGCCTTGAATCCAGAGGTAATGCAGAATTATCAGGGCTTTCTTTGTCAAAGAAAACCACAAATCCTCCCCCGCTTTTTTCCCCAAAGGAAGCCTGTGGTCCCCAGACAATTTGGAAAGCATAATATGATTGCTTTTCCATGTTTTAGTCTTAAAATTATGACCACAAGCCATTTGGCTGCACAGCTGAAACCCCACACTGTAATCCAGCAGCATTGCTGTGTGCCAGCTCCAGGTCTGACCATGAGAGAAGGTGGGGAAGTGTGGGAGCTCTGCAACTCCAGCAAGGGCACTCTGAAATTCATCTCCTTGGGGCTCCCCTGATAATCAGTGCAGGGAGATAACAGAATTAAATCACTTCACAGAGGAGATTAAGCTGAAGATGGAGTCTTTCCTGTTACACAGTAAACCCATGGAGACCAGTCTCATACAGTTACCCCTTGCCAGGTGCCCAAATCTCAAAATTTCAATTAGCTTCACAGGTACCAGATGGGTTTTTAAACTCTCTACAGGCTAATACATATAACAAAAGGGATAAGTGGAGATAAACACTCTGTAATGTTATATTTTAAAATCTTTAATTACATAAAAGGTTTTTTCCTAACTCACAATTTATCTTTAATGATTTTTTTAGGAACTAGATGATTTTTAAGGTCTGCTACAATCCAAATCATTCTACAATTTTGTATTTCAATCCAGTTAGAACAATCTCCAAGGGCACAGTCCATTTTGGCAGAATTGCTCATTATTCCTATGTCTTCTTTTTGTAAAGAAGTAAAAATACACAGTGTCCAGCCACAGCATTTCTACATTTCTAATGAAGTGTTTATATATTGCAGAAGCCTTCAGTCTATACACTGCCAAAGCCTTTGGTGTATTTCTTTTTTGTCACTACCAGTCTTTCATAATATTTTAATTTGATTAAATCAACTAAGTCTCCTTAGAACAAATGAAGAGAGGTCAGAAAACCATCAGGTTTGTCCTTTACATACTTGGTATCTATTTTTTGATTTTAAACAAAATACATTTAAAAGATGAAATTTCTCTAGAGTCATAGATGGCATGAAATACATCAAAATGCTAAATAAAACTTAATTGCTTTCAGACATTCCTAGGCAAATGATTGAACTCAAATCCTAACAATTAATATGTTCTAAATATACACACACACTCAACTTAAAAATAAGCAAATACTGGGGAAAAAGTATTTTATGGATACTACAGTGGCATCCTCTGGGAGGGGAGAATACTCCAGGATAACCCTGCTGGAGCAGGAAGGTTGGACCAGGTGATTGATCCACTGTGGTCCCTGCCAACCTGGCCCATACTGGGATACTGTGATCCCTTAGGAAAGGGAGACAAGTGGCAGCCAGAAGGATGATTCTCAGAGGCCATTTTCATAGAGTATCTAATGTTTCATGCATTATTTAGGATTACCACATTGAAAATACTTTCATAAGAATAATTTTTTGGACTGCCCTGAATGGAATGATTTGTCAATGTGTCACCAAGAAAAGAAAAAAAAAAAAAAAAAGAAGAAAGATGAGTGGCTTCTCTTCCCAAAAACCAATGTTAATCATTAGACACACATTTCTTCCTAACATCTCACTGAGAGGCTAAATCCAACAACACAGACCCCACTGGGGGAGTTAAAGGATGAGTTAATACTTAGAAAAGGTTCCCTTCAAACTCCTGAGCTACATCTTTCTCCTTTTAGTACTGCAGCTAACTAAGAATACTAATAAATTATGCTGTGTGATTTCAGCTTTAATCAGAGATTAATATTTTAAAGCAAAATTAAAAACAAACTCAACTATGAAGCACACAGGCAATGCTTGCTCAAAGTTTCAATCAGTCTATACCAGAAATTAAATGCTAAAAAGATTTTTTTTAAAATTTATTTCTTTCTCCCCCATCCCTAAAAATACAGTATACAGGATTGTGGATCTTGGTTTAAGGGCCTGTCTTCACAAGCACTGAAACTGATGATTTATTTGTTATTGCTTCAAAGATAATTGCTGTATTTTTGTTTTCCCCCTAACTGGCCAATCATCCTCACCCTTGTTTGAGAGTAGAAAGAAAAGTCAGAAATCCCATGTTTGCACATACCACTGGCACTCACTCAACTTTTCCACCCAAATCTTGTGGTGGGAGCTGCCAAGGCAGGGTCAAACTGAAGAATCTGTGACAGGACTAGCACAGTAACTGTGTATTTCTAGTGTGAATATCTTCCTATCCAACTACCAGTAAATGACAGTTAACTTTTTGCAGGCTTGAGTGGTTCCAGAATCACCCAAGGCATCCAGACTCCTGCTGGAGCTCTGGTTTTTCCACAGTGTCCCTTCTCTGAGACAGGAAAATTATTATCATCTGGTCAAACACCTCTCATTCACTGTCTCAACAGCTGGAGACAGCTGAAAAAGAAACTGAAAATCAGCCAGCTAGCCTGCAGGGCAGTTTTTGATGTCTATTTTATTCCTCTTTGTAAGGAGGATTGTGTAGGCAAATTCTAACAGCTGGTGAGTTTTTCAGCTGTGACAATAAATGTATTAACTGCTGCCCTTGCCTAACCACTGCCCAGCTGGCAGCTTCCTGCTCAGCCCAGCTGCCCTCTCTGAAACTGATATCAGCTCTTACCTGGAGAGATGATCTTTAGGGTTGCTGACTTAGCAGGAGGAGGCAGACAGTGAATTAGTACCATCAGCAATCCCAGGAGGAAAACTAACACAAGTGGTTACTCAATTTTATGGGATGACAGGGAATAAAAAAGATTTCTACATATGTTGCAATGTCAGACAAAACACAAATGTTTTTCACTGCAACAAGTGAGATAATGAAGAGATATAACCTCAGAGCTATTCGTTTGAGAACATCAATTTTGTCTATTTGCCTATTCAATGCAGTGTCAGCATTAATTTATGCTGATTTCCTTGCCACTACAGTGATGCCAGGGAGGAGATGCATCCATTTGTATTGGAGACACATGCACGTCATCATCTGTCTGGAAATGAGAGCAGGAAAATCAGAGTGCTGTGGCTAACTATTCATCATTTGAGAAACTACCAGCATAGCCCCCAAAAGATGCTAATATGAAACAGATTTTAAGACAAGATCCCTGCTTTTCTCCATGAAGTCCATTAGGTCCTTCAAAGGCAATGTTTATAGTTACATTTTCCTAGAAGAAAAGTTATCCTTGTCCCAGCATTTTTGCCTTTTATCATTATAAGGAAACATCCAGAGACCTCAAAAGCTGCCCTAGAATGGTCACTGGCTCTTTACTGTACTTTCAGGCAAAAAAGTAAAATGTTCAAATGTTATCCAGTGGACTGATCTTCACCAAGGTGACACCCAAGAGGCAATTTGTCTTGAAACTGGACAAGCAGCAAAAGAGACTGAAGAGCACTATTCATGTAAAAGCAGAAGGAGGTACATGAAGTACAAAGTTTCCAGTACCAACTTGTGCTGTGGCCTCTGTCAGGACAATTCCCCACCTCCCTGGAGGATCAGCCAGTGCTGGTGGACACAGGGAAGGCAAGAGAGCTCTGTCTGCTCCATGTTCAAGTCATCTTACATGAAAGCCCACTAAACAGTCTCTGTGGTGAAAGATATCTGATCATTATTAGGTCAGAGTAGTGATGGCACCTGGGGAACACTTAGGTGAGAGGACACTACAGTGAATGGAAACAGCAGATATGGAGCAGGAGGAGCCAAGACCCAGGTGGAGACCAAAATGCCAGAGAGAACCAAGGTGAAGAGGAAACAATCTCATCTGCCTCTGGAGAGCAGCAGAGAATAAGCAAAGGCCAGTGAAACTGCCTTTGGGAAGACCATGTAGGCATTGAAGTCTGACAGCTTCTCAGAATAAAAATAAATCACCATGGGCTCCAAAAGCGACCAGATAGCATGGTATACTTCTTTTGTGCTCTGATACATGGTTTTTGGACATCTGGATCTAGTGATACTGTGTCTATTGACACTTAATCAGAGTATCTTATTTTTACAAAACAGTCCATCCAGACCATTGAGCTGCTTTGTTTACATCAAATTCCTGTAACATTTCTCTGTGGAAAAAGACTGAATTTCTTTAGGATTTTACAGGCAGGGTTTGTACAACCCTTTCCTCATGGCTGTCTGCCCCATGACACTTCTCACATTACTGCTGCTCTGAGGGAGCATCAAAGCTTGTGGAACTGGCACTCTGTGACAAGCCATCAGAGCACTGAGCTCACATTTACAACCCCACATGGAGGAAGGGAGAGACAATTAGTCAGGCATTACATGATCTGAAATATCAATATGACACAAGTAAAGTATTTTCAGCGTCATCATCTAAAACTGTACTAAAACTGTACTTGTTACCGTAATAATTTCTGATAAAAGTTATCTGAGCACAGCACAGACCTACATGTCTCCTACAACACACTAATGAATAAACTAAAAAAATTGTGCTTCCTATTACTTTATATACTAAGGTTTAATTAATCAATTCCAAAGGCTAAAAAAGCAAGAGGGAATAGAACACAACAGAGCAATGCCAGAGATAATAAGTACTAGCATGCACTACTTTTAATCAGGTCCCCAAAGAGAAGTGAAAATAACAGGAAATGAAAGTAATGAATGAAATTTCACAGTTCTGCCATCCATGTGATAAGTTAAGACAGAATAAAAGAAGGTGGTATTAGAATGAAATTCCCTGCTGTAGCAAGTGGTGTAACTCAGTGCTACTGACAGTCAAAAACCTTAGAAAACCAAACCCAAAGAAAAAACATCCGAAGCAAAGCAATAAAAAACTAACTCCTGCTTCTGAGAAGCAGATTCACTGGGCAGGAAAATAATTAAGAGTTTTGGAAGAATCTATGAGAAACACCATTTATCTCTGTTCTTGTGCTCTCTCCCATGCCTTTTAATACTAAAAGACAAACTAACTGTGTAAGTTTAAAGCTTATTTTAGAACTTCACATTTCACATTAACATTGCTTGCTGCCTTAAAACCACTCTAGCCATGGCATCTGGCACTTTTGATATACTGTAGTCAGTACATCCCTCTTTAAGACTCTGCTCCCAGTTCTACATCACTTTCCCAACATTCAACTTTTAGGTTATCCTTTTTTTTTTCTCCTGAGGATTTGCTATAAATCCCCCCTCCACCCTGATTAGTTAATTAACTTCTGACTTCAGTTAGTTTCTGTCCCACATCCAATTTCCTTGACTAGTAACTGATGTTCAAGTTCTGCTAAATTGTTCTTTTGCTATATCAGCTGCATTGTCCAAGTGCAAAGAAATGTTATTAACTTCCTCTCTCTGTAAACTTTGTTATGTGGATGAGTGTTGAACAGTTTGCATTTGGAGGTGACTAGGTCACATAGAAATAGGCTGGAGAATTGGTGCTAAACCCAGAACTTCCCTATATTTTTTTCTTCTGCTTGATGTGTTTGGTGGGCTTTTTTTTTTTTTTTGGCTGCTCTGTTCTTTTCCGGTTTCACAACTCTCTTCTTGCTCCCCCAGTCAATTCCAGATATTCCAGATATTCAATTCCAAATCCCAGATATTCTTTCTTTTACTGCCAGTCACTGGAGATCAAGTTGTCTCCACACTTTCTCAAGTGAAGGCAGAGAGACGTGTTTGTCTGGTGGAGATCCTGCAACAGCAGTCCCCTCCAGCTCAGGCTAAGGGCACTCACAACCCAACCAAGAGTATTATTGTACCGAAGCACTGTGAAAACAATGGGTTCTCTATCAGAAGGGCTGCATCAGTTTTTCAAGAAAAGCCACTACTGATCTTCTGGACAGGACAAAATTCCAGTATTTGGTCTTTGCAGTCTGATGAGGACTTAAAAGAACAGGTAAAGATTCAAAGCAGCAAAGCACAGAGGGCAAATGACAGCTACATGTGATTTCTCTGCCACTAATTTCCCCTTTCCCACTTCCTACCACTAATTTTTCAATACCTTAAATAATCCTAAACTCAATCTCAGTCATTTAAAATATATCTGTATCACTCTTGTCTATACATTCATATTAATTCCTTATCATCAGACAGTAAATCTAAAAAGATTTATTCTTTTTCTTCTCTGAACTCAATTAGCTCGTATTAGCTTCTTGTGCCACAAAAATATTTTATGTGGGTTCACAGTCATTCAGGTTAAAGTCTTTCAAAGCACCTAGTCACATTTATTGTGCTTGATGCTGCATGTGGTGCCATTAAATGCTTGAAACATAGAATCAAAATCATTACACTAACGGCATGGCTCCGTTATTAAAAATAATGGGCTGACAAGTCGCAAAGGTCTGCTTCAAGCCCTTTTGTAGCTTCCAGTCATTGCAAGGAGCCTGTGTCAAAGGCTTGCTGACTGACAGTCAATTATTTCTCCCTCTAATACAGCTGCTGGATCAACAGAGGTTTCACATACTGGACAGCTTGTCACAGGACCTGAAGCTGTGATATTCATCAGATATTAACATTAACTTAACACATGCTGTAAATTACACTTGCATATGGATTTGTGGATATGTGTATCAATCTAAACATGCACAGTACAGAGACACCACTGTTGTTGAGGGAAACCTCTCTTCAGTATCTGCTGTCACAGATGCTGTGACAGCTGTATGAAACTCTACTGAAATGGCATTCTGGTTCACTGAAAGGGACAGCTCCCCTAGATTAAAGAAACTTAAGTAGTCTTTTTCAGAGTAGTGTAGTGAAAGACATAATCTGTTTTGACAAATGCTCTAAGAAAAGTATAAATGTCCTCTTCTACCAGTCTGCTTCAATCTTCTTGTTTCTCTTTACCCACACACTGCTGTGTCATAAAAATCCATTTGTTCTGGGATCAGATAAAATTTATTTTGCTCACTGTCAGTCACTAAGGCCTTGATCCTTACTCACAGCCAATAGAAAGACTTGTGGTTGCTTCAAGGGGACTGATTGAGCACTAAAATCCTGTAACTGTCGTTAAAAATAGGAATGCAGAGAATCCTTGCAGCCAGACTGAAACACCTGTATCACTGTTTAAATCATTTCTGTTAGCATCATTCAGATTCAGGAACTAAGAGCTGATTCTCTTTCTAAAACATCAGTGATACAACATAAAAAGTTTCTTGTCCCAGCAAATGACACATTTGCTTATGCACAGTTTTGTCCTTCTAACCACATAAAAATGCCTACTAACCACATAAAAATAAAATTGAAGTCAATAATTTAAAGAAGTACTTACATGCAATTTACATCATTTTTCCCATCTTTATACATTTATAGAAGATACATTTATTCAGTATAATACAGGCAATTTAACAATAAAGGGACAGCCCTATTTTTCTCAAAATGACACTAGTTTCAGGCATATCACACGGCTAGAGGAAGTCATACATTATATTTATCAGATTCTGATTCTGAATGTTATGCTTTTGCTCCATGTTTAATAAACACTAAATTTTATTTTATTTGCTCACATTTTTATAAGTGAGTCAAGCTCATTGCTGTTTGCATTATCACAGAAAATCAACCAACGGCTTAAATATGATCAAATTCATTAATTAAGGTAAGTTCAAGAAAATTTTCTACTGTATAGCAGGCAAATGGAAATAAAACAAACCCACAAAGAAACAAAAAAATGACACATAATGTAATACACATCTGATTTTCACCTGAGGAAATAACACTGTGTTTCCTGTGATAAGAGTTTCTATCACCAGGTATTCAACTGTGTTCTACCTAACCATGAACTCCATCAGTAAGCTCCTTATTATTACTTCAAGCCACAAATACCTTTACACAGCCGCTGTTCATCTTACAGATGAGCTATTTACAATAAACCAATGATGCTGACAAGGCACAGCACAATACAGCTTAATTCCCATATATGCACTAAAAATTCTGATCCACGAAAATCTGGATACATCATAAATAAAAGTCGAAGAAGAAAGAAAAGGACAAATAGTACCACAGAAACTCAGGAAAGCCAGATTAGTCAAGATTAGTATTTTTAAAGAAAAAATTAATTTCTTCCATAATCTTCTTGCAGTATTAAATTACAACAATACCTTGATACAGTAAATATCTTGAAGAAGGAAAGGAGTTTTCCACCCAATTACTTAACAATCCAATAGAGCTGAAAAAGGCTGAAAGATATTTGTTACTTTGGTAGAGCAGAAAATGAGAAGTACCAAACATTTATTCTAAAAGTACTTAAAACACATAATCACAATCCATGCACTAATACTCATGGCCACATTTAAGATATTCCTTGGAGGATTTTGTAAACCAGATTATCAGATAATAAAGGACCTGGCATCGAGTAGTCAAATAAGCTTTTCTTAACAGTAATGGGATTTTAATCAATACAATGAAAATAATATAATAAAGGATGAAGTGAAATAAGCATGAAGAGATTGCTATTTAAAGCAATAGAACAAAAAGGCTCAGAAAAAAAACCCCCACACTTCTGGAACCCTGCTGGAGACAATATGTGTACTTTTTGTTCCTGTACCAGCACAGTGTTTCACTAATCACCTTGAAAAAGCTTCTGCATATTAACAACATACAGGGGGAAAATACATTGCTATTTTTCTTTTATAAATTATCAATGAGAACAATGATGATACAGTTTTATAAAGCATTTAAGAAAATTGGGTTTCTGTCCCAATTCCAGGAAAACATTTGGCCAAAGGTTTTAAATGTTTTTTGTAATCCCTCACTGCTCTTGATGGCTTAAGTGAAAGAATCAGTATTTCAAGCTTTTTTTTTTTTTTTCCTGCCCTTTTTTCTCCCTCTTTTTCTTTTCTGTATTCCCAGCTGTAGACTGGAATAATATAGCATGGAGTATCTTGCAAGAATTGTCATGTAAGAAGTACCATATTTGTTTTTCCAGTGCAATGAAGATCATGTCTGGAATGCAGTATGTTCTGGATAGATATGGCATACTGGTTTGTTTTTCCTGACACTTCTGAAAGATAATGTCAGTGATAAATAAGTACTTTTGGTAATGTGCACAATTGTCTTTTCAATACCAGAGAGACCTTGAACTCAAAAAGCCACCAAAATAAATTATCTTTAGCTCTATTACGAGTAACTTCTTGACACATTACATTACGTATTTGGGAATTTGAGAGCAACACACTGGTCCAAGTCAAAGTGATCAGAGTAAAAAAAAAAAAAGAGATGACTGCCCTTTCTCACTCCTGCTTCTTTCAGGAAGGCAGATTTCCAAAGGGCATTTTCAGGCTCCCTTTTCCTCCCTAAGAGGCAAGCATGAAGAACCACCTCTGCTCTGTGGAGAGCAATAGGTCTTTTTCTAAGCATCTTAAGTACCTAACACATGTTTGGTCAATTCACAACCAATTAACAACACAAACCAATCTGTGTCACAAACAAAATTTACTCATAAGTAGGCTTTTGTGAACTTGTACTACTCATGAAAATCTCAGATGCCAGTAAACTGTACCCATACAACAGGCTGAATATTCAAATGACATATTTAAGCCTTCAAAGATAAGCCTAAAAGCTATTAGCCATTAAAACAATGCTGACAAAGTTAGTTAAGCAAAACTCAGTTAATTTACAAAGGGAATTCTGGGTAAAAGATAGAGAAAACAGTGCATTTATGGCCTCAGTAGAACACCGTGGCATTATGTGAAACAACATTGCTGAAAGACTGAATACTCTAATGCCTGTTAGAAAATGTTCATTTGAAAAGAATTAAATTCAAAATGATGCCTTTTAAAAATCTTTGCTCCAGTAGATCTCATTACCTAGAGAGTTTGCTGTATGACATGAAATGGGCAATCTGAAAGGTCAACCAGAAAGACTCTCAGGGTTGCTGCACCAATCACAATTTGCTGGGATGTATTTAAAACACATGGGCCTCTCCACAGCTAAGAACTGAATCAAGACATTTACATTAATGGGCCTTTGACAGACTAATACTCAATTTTCTTATACTACACAGAAACTGCACAACATGAGCACCATTACAAGATATATAGCATATGGATACCATTAAAGCTCAATTATAAGGAATACTTGCTGATTTATTTCTCTAAGCACTACTCCAAGGAATGTAGCAGCAGTTTCACAGATGTCAAGTGGAAATAGTAGTCTTTCATTTAATTTGCTAAAAGATTGTTCCTTCCTATTAACTAATTTCCTCCTAAACATGTGTCAGTGTTATAACAATAAAAACGTCATTTTAACACGAAGTTTAAACCAGTGAAGGCAAATTGCTGGAACAAACTACTTAGCTGTCTTGCTAACCTCTTTTTATTTCCTTCTCAATAGGTCTCAAACTAGCCCATCATTGTGCAAGTCTCATTTTGTCTTTACCCTCTGCTATATGGATTTCTACAGCAATGTGAATGTAGCTACAGCATTTACTGCTGGGGCTTTACTACTGCTTGTTTAATACAAAACAACAGACTATTCTGGCAAGTCTTTTAGATTATATTCAGTCATACTACATCCTCTAAGCCAGGTGTTCTCAGTTAGGTTATGGTGTGCTTCAGTGTCAAGGTCTGATCATTAAAAAGAAGGAAACACAAGGACACTCAGTTTTTTTATGTGAGATTAGAAAGAGAACACCACAAATTTTGGATGTTGGTTAGGTGCACCCACCTAACTCCATACTTAGAAGAGAGTCCACATCTGCCTATTGGATAAGAAGTCAGGCTGAATGTCTTCTCCAACATAAAGACCTGTTAGCGAGTTCCTACCCTTTCCTGTCCTTACAAGAGTCAGTCTGTAGTGAGCTAAAAGTCAGTCAAGGCAGAACACAATCACCAAAGTATTGCTCATTGGGTTATTCATTTTTAAGATTGACTTGCCAGGCATTAACTCTCTAGTCACTTTACTACTTACTCTCTACTATAAAATTATATGGCAATATTAGAGAAAAAAAAACCCAGCAGACTCAGCCTACACAGCATCAAATTGGCCCTGTACTCTTCAATATCTTCATAAATGACTCGCACAGAGGTCTGGAAGGGATACTAAGCAAGTTTACAGATAATACAAAACTGGGAGGAGCTGTTGCCTCCCTTGAGGGGAGGGAGGCTCAGCAGAGAAATCTTGACAAATCAGAGTGCTGGGCAATCACCAACCAATCAGTTCTATGAGGGAAAGTGCTGGATTCTGCATCTGGGATGGGGCAACTCTGGACGTACGGACAGACTGGAGAATGTTATCCTGGGAAGCAGTGCTGTGGAAAGGGACCTGGGGATCCTGGTCAGTGGTAAGTGGAACATGAGTCAGCAGTGCCCAGGCAGCCAGGAGGGCCAACCTTGTTCCTGGGGTGCATCAGGCCCAGCCTCACCAGCTGGGCCAAGGAGGGGATTGTCCCGCTTTGCTCTGAGCTGGGGCGGCCTCACCTCCAGTGCTGGGGGCAGTTCTGGGTGCCACAACGTAAAAAAGAGATTAAAGTATTAGAGAGTGTCCAAAGAAGGACCATAAGGATGGTGAATGACCTTGAGGGGAAGCCACATGAGGAGTGGCTGAGGTCACTTGGTCTGTTCAGCCTGGAGAAGAAAAGACTGAGGGGAGACCTCACCACAGTCTACAGCCTTATTGTGAGGGGAAGAGGAGGGGCAGACACTGATCTCTTCTCTGTGGTGATCAGTGACAAGACCCAATTGAAGTTTTGCAGTTAAGATTCCCTACCTTTTAATGCTGAGAGGAAAAACCTCAGATAGCTACAAAAAACCTTGAGGCATTCATATACATGACTGAATTTGGAAGAGCTTTTGGACATTAGTACCTATGTCAGTTCTGCAACCACCAATTTTCTCACCACATCTGAATGAGAGACAGCACTGGATATCATTTAGGGTTATATTTTATCCTACATATCTATGAACTAATTCTTTAATGCGTACTCTTTGTCAGTTGTAGTATCTTGTAGTACATGAAAGCACAGAAAAAAAGTGCAGCTGATCTAACTAAAAGTTACAGTGTGATCAAACTGATTTACAATGCTGGACTGCCTAATCCACCACAGAATGACTTCAAAGAATACATAAGACACTTAAAAATATCTGTTTCTCCTAAGAGCTGCATGTCATGTAACTACTCTTGTTTTGCCATGTGCAAACTGAGCTTTATTACTGCAAATGCTCATGAAAATTGTGTTATATTGGTAACTTCAAAGAAAACAATTAGCAAATTTGAAAATAATTTAGAAACTTAGGATATTGACAAAATGGTTTGAAGCAGATTCAAACCATTCAATTATTCGAACAATTCAAATATGAATTATTTGCAACTATGTGTCTAAAGAGAAAGAAAGCCAAATTAACTATATTCTTTATTAATTTGATTTATTCCAAAGCGATTTGTTCACTATAACTAATGCAATAAACTGCCCATTTGTTAATTTTGAAGAGCAAACTAGTTTATTAAATTAATTTTTTGGATATGAAAATCAAAATGGAATATTTCAGGGTCCTAAAACCACTCATATGCCACCGGCTGTGAAACACAAATCAATAACCAGCATAAGATGGTCACCACCACACCACCACCATGCATTATTCACAGTCATTAAGGTCAGCAACAAACCTCAGACAATTTGCAAGTTTCATACTTAGTGTTTGATTTTTTTGTGATTGTTTTGTTTGGTTGTGTTTGGTTTGGGTTTTTTTTTTTTGTATCTGAGAGTTATGCATGAAGCAAAACTGACATGAGATCTGCATGAATCTTATTCTCTTCCCATAAACCAACAAAATTTCCGAGTAGGTCCTTTGTAAATTCCAAGGCTGTTATTTGATTAGAGCCTCAGTAACTCACTTCCCCACCTCCCCCAACCCCTTGTATATTTTATTGTCATTATAGAGCAGTCAAATCTTTGAATTTCTGCTTCAAATATTTGATTTGGCTAGCTCTCTGCTCAGATTGAGCTGGATCAAAGAGAAGACATAGAAGGCTTTGCTTTACTCAGTTATCCAAAGCCAGGTTTGTGATCCTCCACATGCCCTGAGAACAAGCAGGTCAACTGTGCCAAACAAATATCCACTTTTAGGCACTTATGCATTTACCCACAAAACACAGCACAGCAAGTGGGGAACACTGGGAGAGATACTTAAGGAGTTCAACTTCAGAGCTGAACTAACCTGCTGATGAAGACACCCACACTGATTCCTTGATCTTAATTATTCACAAGCCCTTAGGCATAACCTGCCCACTATTCACCTACCAGTAATATCCAATTTGGACTCTCTAGCTAATGCTTTCTTTTAAAGGAAGCAATAACCTAGGGAGGAAAAGCACGTCTGAGAAGTGAAAAACCCAAGTCGGCTGAATTCCTGGAGAATGTCTCAAGTACTAGGAGAAAAACTCTTCCGGCAAATGCTGTCCATTTTCTGTTGAAATTCTGTAACAAAAGAACTGAAAGGACAAGATTCACTGGACTGGAAGGACAAGATTCACTGGACTGAAAACTTCTGGCTTTTGGTCTCCCAGAACACCTCCATTCCCAATAAAAACTTAACAACAAAATTCCTAAAACAAGACAAGCAAATTCCCCAGAAGTCTTATGTAAATAAATCAGGTGGTTTTAACTATCTGTTCGCTGACAGTGTAAGGATACTGAATAGTTTCAGACCTGATCTACAGGTCTGATCCACACAGATGCTTTGTGCTTTTTCCCAATCACTTGTTAAAAACAAGACTAAATATAAACCCTACTAAGAAGATGACAACTCTTAATAGATTTTAGTAGATCAGGTTTGATAGTTGCAACATCAAGCAGTCTGCTTAAGAGCATTTTCTTTTATCAATTTTGCTGCTTGGATCCTAATTGTAATTTCTGTTCAGTATCGTCTAATTTCCTAATAGACAAGAGGCTCTGAGCACGGGATGACCCACAATAACCTTCATGCCTCATAAAGAAAGCAAGGGCACAAATACTCTCCCCCTCATGTCACCTTGTCATGCTAATTCAACACCTAGGTAATTTCTATTTTCTCCTTGCATTTCTGAAAAACATATAGGGATAGATTATGAAAAATGTAGACTAGAATGACCATTACGGTAATTGCACTGGTTACAGTTATTAATTTGTCAAAATTAAGTCAATAAACGTTTTAGTAACACCATTATATTACTTGATTAGTTTTGAAAGTGATTATCATAAGAACTCTATTTAATTGGAAGCATTTCAATTTACAGGATAGATTAAATTCTCAGTAGCATTTTAAGACACTTCAACATATGCAGGTCAATTACTAGTAATCACAGATTCATACAACTGCTTCAGAAGAAATTTCAGTACAACACTGGTAAAAAATGATAGATGGTTCTAAAAATTAAAACTGAACCTCAGCTCTGAAAGATAAAGACAAACTTCAGCTCACATTATTATGGTAAAAGGCCATATCCAACATCTATCCTGTTAAAAACATTCTGAAATGCTAAAGATTATAAAAATATGAGCAAGGATTAGAGAACAGTTGTCTACCTTAGAACAGATGATGATAATTTGTGAGGACTGCCAAATTACTGAAATGCACTAACTGCACTCATGCCCAGCTGCACATTAATTACTAGATTAGAAAGTTATAATTAATTTTCTTAATATCACTACACCGCTTTTCTTCCTTGAGTTAATAAAAACAGATTGCAATCAATCTTTGTTAATTCATGCTGCAGAACATGACTGCCGTAGCTATTTCCATCCGCGAAGAACTCCGCATGCACAGCTCTTGCACTAATACCCTGCCTAGAAGCTGAATCTTCACTTTAATGAAGCGTTGTAATAAGGCCAATAAATTATAAATTATAATTTGACTTAGTGTAGTTCGTAGAAAAACCACAAAAGCTTAAAAATTAATTCTTAAAGAATCTTCTTAATGACAAAAGGTAGAAGTGGATACCGTGTTCCAATGTCTTTTGAACAGGAAAAGAGGGTTTACTCATAGTGGCATTGTTGAAAACCTTCACTGGCAAGACTTGTAAAATTTCTTTATCAACTGATTTTGTCATCAAAAGTGCTCCAGACCTCTGCACATATTGCAAGAAATTTTGAGAACTAGTAAAGGAAAGTAACTTTAAAGAGGTACAGAGTAAAGTTCATCAAAGTTCTCATGAAGAGCATTCAGTTATAAATGCAGCAAAGATAATTAAAGCAGCATTCAAAGAGCATATATTTCCCTGTGTCCATATCTGTGTTAGTAACAAAAGGTGTCTTTATAAGATGGAAGGGATTATTCATGTAAAGTCAATGCACCGTTTTTTCATTTTCCATTAAGCCCAAAAGTTCGCTTCTTTCTCCAACCTCATTACTGCTTAAAATGTGTATTTTTTTCCTCTCACTTTCCCTCCTTTGTAAAAGATGAGTGTAGAACTATGAGCATTATGACATTGTGGCATCCAAAGTGTGGTAGCCTATTCTATTTTGATCTAATGGAAGTCTTCACATGGTCAGCTTAAGTGTGAAAGAAAGAAAGGGAAGAGCAAGTGGCAGCAACAAATGAAGGTTGACAATATCTGTTATTTGGGTGATTGTGTTTTGCAATGTTTATGAAGTCTTGTGGGGAATGGTAAAGAGAAAGTAATTTTGTATTTGTGAAAGACTAGAGATAAGAAAAGGGATTTTAAGAGAATATATAGCCTTCAGCAGCAAAGGCAGGGACAAGCTTTTTATTACGTTTTTTTCTCCCAAGCTTCCCTAGAGGAGCCCAATTTGCCCTTACACTGTTTAATTTTATAAATATGTTTTTATACATACATGTAAAACATCTATAAGTTTGTGTTGAGGTATACATACACACTCCTCCACCTCCAAACTATAACAAAATACACATAGGCTTGATTAGCACTCTTTCCAGAGTATTCAAATATTTCAATATATTTAAGATCTTAAGGAACAATGTACTAGATGATACACTCAGACAAGTAGGATTTATGGATCAACTCTTCCATAAATGATCACACCTTAAAGCAGCAACTTTAGTATACATCCCATTGAGAGGCTGCAGAGAGCCAATCAGCTAGGTGACCTCAGGAACATTAGGGATGCAGGAATGCAAGGAGGTAAAGAAGGAAGGATGGGCGGGGGGATGGAAGATAGGAAGAGGAGGAAATTAATAACAGTCTGCCCAGAAGCCTCAGAAGACATATGTGGGACAGTATCCAGTACAATTCTCAAATATTAATTTTCACATGCCATCAAACTGAAACACCTGGAAAAAGGTTCAGAGAAGCAACCCTCAGACTGGGAAAACGAGATACATCCAGGATTCAGATTCCTCTTGTGGAGGATGTGTGGGCAAGGACAGAATCACAGCTCAGTAGAGAAAACTATCAGAGCTGAAAATGATCACTAATGTGTTTCTCCTCCAAAATCAAAATGAATTAGAAGAGGGGAGCAAGCATGGAAGAGGAGTAGCAGGGTTAGAAAATACACAAAGTAGAGCAGGATCAAAGACAGACTGCAAGAGTTTTGATTTACAGAAGGCTTACCACAAAAAGGAACTGGATGGCCTCAGAACCTTGATACTAAAATATTGCAACTTAGATCAAGGATCTGGATGTTTAAGGGACACTATGAGAAAAAATGTAGCTGTTTTCCAACCAAAAACTGTGCTGTTACAATGATCAACATCTAGATAACTAAAAGTAACAAATACAGCACCACAGACATCTGTACTTAATGCTGAGATTATTGTTTAAAAACAATTAGGTGTTCTGTATTCAGCTGGGTGTATGAAGCTGGTCATACAGCTGAGAAAATGTAAGTACCAATCAGTAATTATGCAAGCAGTCAAGCAATTAATACTTACATCATACCTGAAAAGAAAGAAAACTCTTGAATTCTCACCAAATCTTAAAAATAACTGAACTATTACAAATAATAAACTTTTGTTTCTGTTAAAAGGTAAAGCAAAAAATCAATCTGTATGAGTATTCTTACTATTCTGATATAACTGACTGATTTCTAGGGGAAAAAAGATAGCCCATTTTCTGCTAATGTGTTGTTTTAAATGTCAATCTAAAAGATTAAATGGGAAATGGTACTGCAAGAGTATCTGACATACCGATAAAAACACATATGCCATGAATTTCAGAATAACAAAAGGTGTCAGAAGCAGTAAGGAATAGTCATCTTAAAATTAAACATGCTTATAAAAATGGCACAACACACACCCCTCAACACTGGTACAATGAAACTGAAAGCCACAGAATTCAAGTTTCATGGTATTAATTAGATTATGAAGCGCTAAAAAGAGAAGTTGAAAATTCAGATAAGTAAAACTGTTATTTGTCATGTACATGATGCACTGGAACTGTGTCAGCTGCAGCAGGGTTTTGGCTGTCCAGCTGAGAGGCCACGGTTGGGTGCAGGTTAAGGAGAGAGCTTCCTGAATCAGCAGCAGCAAGAAACCAGAAAACGATGAACAAAGATTTACCAATTCATTTACCAATGAATTTACATACATCTATCTGTGTGTTTATCTGAAACCAAAGATGTACTTCAAGAAGTATTGAAGGAAATTGCTTTTTCAGCAAGGGAAAAACCCTAGTATTCTTTGAAGATAACAGTAGAATCTGTTCTCAGTAACAGAAAAATACACTTAGCAACTCTTGTTCATGCTCATCATTTTAGGATGGTAAGAATGCAGAGTAACTACAAACATCAGTCAGCTATTTTCTTGGTCAATTTCAATTCTTATTATCTACCACATCATATGGATGCTTAAACCACTGCAGGAAAAATAACCAAACAACCTCACATAGCTGAGAATTTAACCAGGTGGAAGTTTCAAATTGCAGCTAAAATACACAAGCAAAGCACTTTGTAAATGCCCCTCCTCCGTTTCTCATGGTCATTTCAGGATTTCCCTAATGAGACATGAGTCATGGATTTTGCATGCAAAATCCTGCAAATGTACATAGATTGTAACAAATACATAAAGTAAACAACTCAGAGGTGGCTTCATAATTTGTCTGTTGGAAAATTCTTAGGTGGAACAATCCCAACACAACTATTGTTTTTAGATAATGTGTTGGGATTCATAAAATTAGAGGGTTTTGAGAAATCAGCTCACGACACTGATTCGGAGTGTCCCGTTCCGTTCGCGTCTGTATATAGCTTGCTGACAGCAAAAATAATGTGCTTTCTTTGAGGTAAATTGAATTGTGGTGAAAGTGACTGAGAAGTGCTTCTGCTCATTTAATGCATTTAATGAAAACTGAAGTCTCTGGAAAGTGATTCCCTTCCCTCTGAAGGAAGCCTCTTTTGACAGTCACACTTTGTCGGCTGTAAGATTATAATTTAATAAACACAGATAAAAATTAGGTCATACATGATACAAGCAATTAAAAGGGAAATGATCTTTACCAAGTGCAAAGATTAATGTGCCTTCACTCAGGGGTCAGCATTCCCAGCACAGTCAGTATCAGCCATGGAAAAGCCAGGCCCTGGGCACTTGATTTCAGGGCAGGACAAATGCTCCTCAAGCTGCTTCACAGTGCCCTGTGCAGTGTCCCACTCCAGTAGGAGCTTGTTCCTGCAACATGCAAATGCATCCCACCTGGAGCTGGGCCTCATCCATCACATCTTCACAAACAGCTCCAATTCTCAAACATGTCTGGCAATTCAATACTAAGGGTTTCCTTGCAGCTCCTAGGCAACAGGAAGGTATGGCAAAGAAACAACTCCTGATTATCTGCCAATATCGAGGTGATAACAGCACTCATCCAGCTAAAGCAGGAGCACCAGCAACACCCCTAGCCATATGCTCATTTATATAAGCCTATTCTCAATAAATGTGATTTGAAAAACTTGCAGAGAAGCAAGAATGGTTTTAACTCAGGAAGCAAACTGAGGATCCGATGCAGCTTTCCCACCCTATGTCACCGCATTTCAGGGAACGACTGTTTACAACCAGACTGGCAGGAAATTGGATATACATGCTTGGTACATGCCACCTATTGGCATATGAACTTCCCAGTCCTGGTTCCTTCCAGGCAAAACACAAAACAGCTCAACCTGCCTATCCTACCCCTTTCTCGCACAGAAAACCTTTATATCTTCTTTATAAATGACACCCCAAAAAAGCAGTTCCCTGGTTTTTAAAGCCATCAAGACAAAATCTCATGACAATCATGGAAGGTTTTGATGCTCTGGGGAGTGTCTGCTGGTGAGGGGCACAAGGCCCAGGCAGTGGAGCCTCTGGTAAGCAGCTGTTTTCTGTGGGACTGTCTGGCAGCAGGTTTGTTTGGTTTTGTGAAAGAACATTACCTATTGTTAGCACCACAGAGATCTATAAAGTGTTTGTAATTGTACATTTTGTGCTGAGGAGTACCATAACTAATGCGCACATAGGCTTTTACACAGATAAGTAATATGATAATTATGAACTTGCAAGTATCTATACTCATTTTACATTGCGCTAATAAACTGTGGGGAAAGAGTGTTTAAACTTAGAATTTGGGACTAGGATCTTTCTTTTGGCTATAAAGAAAGCACTTCAACAGAGGAGGATATTTTGCAGTAATAGGTCCCAAATTCTTCCTGTGTTATTGCCAGAGGGCAGCCTCCCACACAAATTCTGCATTACAATATTGAATTGAAGCTGCTAGTTGAATAATAAAGCCTATCATTATGGGCTATCA
Organism: Zonotrichia albicollis; assembly: GCF_047830755.1. Classification (NCBI taxonomy): domain Eukaryota; kingdom Metazoa; phylum Chordata; class Aves; order Passeriformes; family Passerellidae; genus Zonotrichia; species Zonotrichia albicollis. The sequence goes on along the minus strand of NC_133821.1, from coordinate 75,743,640 downwards.
CCAAAATAACATTTTTCTTGGTTCTTTTCCTTTCTCGACAAAGAGCTGCATTGCTTGAACTATCTCATGAATTTTTTGCGATATTATTATAAATGAGATTTTTTGCATTGCTTAATGGTAAATCAGACATCACCACAGGTCAAATATACTGAATATTGAATATAAAGTACTAGTCATGCAATGTGGAACCAGCTACTCATTTGAGCTGAAGTGACAGCACAGCAAGGAATTCCAGATGAGGCAAACACATGGCAAGCAATTTGTTTCCTGTGGTGTTCTAACACGTCCTAAAACATAGAAATTTAAAATTTTCTGTTATTTAACACACATAAATATTTTTCCAGGTTGTTTTTCAATAGTGACTCAAGAAATGTAAACTTGTTTATGAATCATGCAATGAACTGAAATGACTGTGCTGAAAAAATACCCTTTGCTGAAATCATCCTTGTCACTAGTTACTTATAAATTAGGATGTAATTAATTTCCTCATCTCAAGATGTCAGTGTTTCCAATTAATTGTGCAAGGTCTTCTTTAGTCAATGGAAAGAGATCAGTATATCCAGACAGCAGAGCATTCTATGCCAAAACATATGTTTAACACAAAACAAATAATTTTTAGAGAGACAAAGTTCAGCCAGAATTTTCCCTTTGCATCCACTGCAAATACAAATCCACACTGCAATCCAAATGCCTGAAGGCAAAAGTCTGCTTTCCATTGGTCTCCTTTGCTGCAGGGGAAATCTCAGTGTTTAACTCAATATCCAAATCCTTTTTTGTTATTATTACCACTTTATTACATCAGTGGAGTCATTTGCCAAAACCACACATACAAAGCCTTTATAAAGTCTGTCTGCTACTTTTAGCCTTTTTCTTAGGTAATTTTATTTCTTCCTCTAAAATTATGCCAAAATTAGACAGAAGGGATATAATTAAAGATTTCATCTAAACACAGTTCTGCGTGATCCTACAATAACAAACTGTGCAGACAGGGTGAGCTTTTCATATCCAAACTCTCTTTTAAAATAGGTTTATTCTTGCCAAATACAATCAAATTTGAAGAATAGCTTATTTACTTAACTCTTCAAACCTCTGCAAATTCTGCAAGTGCTTTTTAAAATTTATTTATTTTTTAATTTATACACTGGAGTTAGCAGTGCAAACCAGAAAAATTAAATTATCCATCCTGGTTAAATCTCTGCAAAAAAGTGCCTCTTGTGAGTAAAAGCATGAACTCCTAATTCTGTTAGAGAATATAGTATCATACAAAAATTTTGCAAAATAATGCAACAATCAATCATATTTCAGACATTTATGACTGTAAGTGGGAGAATCAAGCTGTCAAAAAGGTTTACTGAACTTACATGTTTGGATCCCTTTGTAATATTCTCAAACTTTCTCAATGCATTAAAACTCTTCACTAACTATAAAGGTATGTACTTTTAGATGCATTATGATGTTTTGGAGATGTCACAGAACTCAAAAAGAACCATTCTGTTTTAGGCTGAATTATTTCCTTAAGAATACTGGAGTTTTTCTAATGAAGTACTGCACACACAAGGCCATAAGACTCCAAATATGTTTTGCAATTGGCAATTACTTTAAAACTTTGAAATATTTTCAAGCAAATCCCATTGTTTAAAGGCCAACATTTCACACCTCCAAGGTGGTTGTTTCATTGGCCACATTTTCACCTATGAGGAAAGTGCTGACAGGGAAGCTCCTTTAAATGCCTGCAACCTAAATCATTGCCACCAGCAGTCTGAAATACCAGAGTGAGTGTCTCATAAGACAATACCACCTATGTGTGTCATGCTTCCAAACACTGTTGCATTTTAGCATAAAACTCCTCTCCAAAGCAGCCAGGTTCTGCTGGGCAAGCTGAGATGGTGGCAGAACCATCCTATTCAGCACTACTGTCACAGAACAGAAAACTTAGCTGGTGGTAAAAAGTTGTTCTAAATAAAAAAAGCTATGGGTGATTTTTTTTTTCTATTTTTTTCCCAAGAGATGTGAGATAAAAAACAGTGTTTGAAACTGTGCTATGGGTGTATCTCCTTGTTCTGAACACACAGTGGCTGCAAGGGCTCAGAAGTGCCAAGAAACTTGTTTAAACTAAACACTTCGAGGCTTGGAAAGACCTCTGACACAACTTAACTGTGCTGTACAAAATGTAGCAATTTAAAAAAAACAGTAATTTTGAAAGTCAAAAGAGGATCTTGCTTTAAAATCATGCTGACAACATCCCAGTGACATAAATATTGCAGGTCTGTCACTTCCATTCTCAGTTACCTATGAATAACTACTTTGTACAAACAATTTAGCAAGGCCCTTGCTATTTCACTTCATAAAGTATGTTATATTGAATACAACTCAGATCCACTATTTATGTACAATCAATATTAAACTGTAAAAGGTAAAGAATCCTGAACTGACACCAGACACAGTAAACATTCTATAATTACGTCAAGTAAATCTTACCACTCCCTGTGGTTTGATTTCAATACAAATCAATCACATGTATTTCAAACTCCTCTTTTGTAACTTCTGCTAGGATTTCCCACTCTGACCCATTCCAATAACATCTCACAGCTTTTCCTTCTATTCAACACTTCCCATGACCCTTTTAAGCCAGAAATTATTATATAATTTAGATTTGTCAGTGAGCCAGAGAAACAGGCACAGTATCCCCCTTAGCCACAACAACCCTTATGAACAGGCTGGACATCCAAAAAACCTCCTTTTCCAGTTTGTTATGTTTCCAGCAATAAAAATATTATTTACTCTAGTTGAAACTTTTTCATTAAGGCAAGGCATAACTATTTTTCAAAGTTTCAGATGCACTTAAAGGTTATATGCTGCATTGATTCTTCATAAAAAGGCAGGCACTTAAATGCCTAACAGTATTGCTACATCACAGCACACAAAGCACAATAAACAACCTTAAAACTATGCAACTGGTCAATGTATAGAGAGCAAACACTTAATGGAAAATATATTCTCTCATATTGAAATTCTTCTGGGTTCCTTAGTGGCAAAGAGTAATGTGGTCTTATTGGAAATAGTGACTAAAATCCAGATACAGGTCTGCTTTCAAAGGGGGAAAAAGTGACATAAAGACAAAATTTCTATCTGAAAGAGGAAAAACTCACAGCCTTTTATACTCAGATATTTACTCCCAATTGATTCAACAGAATAACAACAATCTGGGTTCTTTTTTGTATTTGACAGCTGGGCATCATCCCATAAACACAAGCCCCATACAGCACTCCCTTTAATAATTACAGGGGTAATAATAAATAGATGTGTTAAAAAGATTATTTGAATTTGCAACTTGATGCAAGTCTGGGTATTTGTTAAAATTACCTAACTCACTGAATTATAATTTCAGATTTTTAAAATTTCTATAAATCTGAGAGGTAAATTATCAAAATACAAAAGCAATCTGATCGATCAGTCATAAACTACTTAAAGTTTATAGAGAGAAAGAGAAATTACAATTTTAGCATGGAGAACCCAGATTGTCACAGCTTACTAGGAAGAAGAAAGAAAGGATCTAGTGGTATTTTCAGAAATTGTTATAGTTAGTATTTAAAAAGTACTGAAGCAAAGGATATCTAAACAAAGGATTTGTGTTAGAGACGAAAACAAATAAGTAAACAAATAAAGAAATGAAAGTGGCTTTGCCAGCTTGTGCTTCTTATCCCCAAAAATAAGACTCAAACCTGTCTGTCAACCCACCACTGCTTTACACACTTCTCTCTACAGCCCTTTCCACCCCTGTTAAACCAGGACAGTCCACAAGTGCTATACCACACAGTTTACTTTAATAAGCAAGTGAGACATAGAAGGAATTTCAAATTTTTCAGCACAAGCAGAAGTGAAAAACAGATGCTGAAGATGAACTGAAAATACAAAGCGACACCAGAAATGTGGAAGTGCAACTGAAATTTTAGAAAGAAAGAGAAGGAAATCCCCCTACAAACCACCCATTGATCTAATTATTTAAATTTTACTTTAGACACCAAAGGAAATTTTTTCAAGCAAACATACTCATGAATTGGCAAGTATTTTTAACTGAAGAATAGTACAATGAACTTTTTATCATATTTGATAGTAAGAGTTCCAAAAACAAGACAGTAAGTGTACCATGATTACATGGTGAGGAAAGAGGCAGGATGAACTGAAACAATGGAAAAGATAAAGAGAATAATACTTCAGCTGGATGTCTTTGGTATGCAAGGAGACAAAAGCACATATATATGTTTACACAGAGACATGCAGGAAGTGAGCGAATCTGGCTATGATGATACAGGATAAGCAGAGAAAACCAACTATTTTCTAAAGAACATTTGCAAAGTTAAACAAATATCCAGCTCATCTCTTAATCCAGAAATAATAATTTAAAAATAACCACTGACATCCATAATCTATTGTGAGTGTTTTCCAATTTGAAGCACAAATCAAAATAAAATCAAACCAAATACTAATCAGAAATGAGGCACATCAGATCCGCAATGTATGCAGGCTTCAGTGGCTTAGCATTTCCTAAGCCTGGATGACAGCATATTTGTTTACTCACAGCATTATGGAAGAGTCATCTACTGAAGGTCAAAGCTAGGCAGATGTGCAAGGATTCAGAATGAATAACCAAGAACCCAGCATTTCATGTCAGTTTTTCTGCCACAGCAAAGGAAATTATTTCAGCAGAAGTCCTCTTTCACTTTTGTGCCAGGTAAGAAACAAATCCCTTTCGCATTACCACCTTGCACTGCCGGCAGCTGACATCTGTAGCGCCCCACAGCAGTTGTTGTGAGAAGGTAGGAACAAACCATAAAGATTTACCACATAATTTGGACTATATGCAAAAAGAACATTGATATATTAACAGTTAAGGAGGGATTTAGACAAGGGCTATATAAAAGAGATATTTTTAGCCTGAATACTTTATGCACGCTTAAATATACTATGCAGAGTAAGGTTTGTTGCAATTACAAACATATGCAAGGCTTTTGTAGTCAGAATTTTTTCTAACAGCTTAAAAACAAATAATCAACATGCCTCAAACTGCTGTACTACTGAACTTGTGCAGAACTTATTAAAGCTTGTTGTGAAAAAATTGTTAGCATGCCTGTAAGAAACCAGCCAAAGTCCACAGATCATCACCAGGCAGCAGTTAGCCAGCCCCTTCAATGATGAGAAAGTCCAGGAGTCACTAACTCCCTCCTGCTCCCACACACAGATGTGCTTTTTTTGGCTTTCTACCTCACTGCTGTTTGAAAGGAAGGTGGAAGATAAGCCTGTCTGAACTGACGTGCCAGGGGTTTCTGTAGGTCTGGCCCTGAGCAGTTTACTGGGAAGCTAGAAGCAAACACAGCCAATCAAGCAATATGTCTATGTCCATCCCACTGCGGGGAAAAGTTGCACTCATAAATAGAGAGCAAGCAAGGGACAGCAGAAGATGCTGACTGTCAAGGAGGCAGCCACTCAACAAAACACATCATCATCACACGCACATGTGAAATTCTTTTTTATTCACTTTCTTGTGACAAGTGATGCTTGGGTTTATCATCAGAATGAAGAAAGTTGATGTATACTTATGAATACACAGATACACCCCACAGGTGTAACTGTCAATATTCTTCACCAAGCACTGCAAAGAAACCATTTTCTTCACCAGCACAGTATCACAGGTAGCAGTCCTGAGATGGACCAAGGAATTGCTGATATGTCTGGAGCCAGATACTGGAGGCAAGAGTGACTTCAGGAAAGCAAGCATCTCCTACAGAGCAGCAAACACAGAGCTGCCTTCAAACCATGACTGCCCAAAGCAAAACCACTCCTTTGGAGAGAGTAGAAAACAGTCTTGTGTAGCTGGTATTCCTCTTGTTTATTGGTAGAAGGAAATGCTTATATCCCATTTGAGAACAGGCAAAAATAAGGGCACAAAGTGGCTACAAAACTTTCAAAGTAGCACTTTCCTAATGCTCTCAGACTACCTAAAACAACACTAAAATGACTTGAGGATGAGCAACATACTAACTGACAAAAACACACTGTTCTTAAATGAATAAATATATTTCTGTATGTATCCTTCTGTGCGCAACATATATCCACCTAAATTTCCCAATTTAAAATATAGAACCAGAAGGACAAAAACTCTGCAGCAATTGTAATAGTTTTGTGGCAAAGATGGATTCAATATAATTTTTTACGTGTTTCTAGTAAAAAGCAGTAGTTTTACCTCTTGATATTAAGTAATGCCCAAGGTATCCCAGTGGGAGTGTTGAAAGCAGGTAGCAATTTCTCTCCAAGCTCCACTGCCTTTTTCCGGAAAACCTGAAAGTTAAGAAGAAACCAAGTGTTGGAAAATGCATTGTTGCTCCAACTCAATTAATTTAGCCAATATCATTATTGAGCATACGGTACAATCCATCTCAGCACAATGAAGCATCCCTGCTCCTTCAGTGTGACATCAAAGGAACGAAGCAGCACAGTCTGTTTCCATTGCACTTGGTGAGGAGAGAACCCACACAGCAGGAGCACACAGTGACAATGCCCAGATGACCCGCTCCTGGCACCACCAGCATGGAGCCAGAGGCACCAGCACAGCCAGACCTGACCCTGCAGAGCAGGTCACGCACTCCTGGCTGCCCCTGCTGGCACCCTGTGCTCAGGGAAGGGGCTGTGAGCTAAGGATGCTGCTGCACCCTGACTGGCTGGCCAGCAGCTCCCTGCCCCAGGTGCCATGTCCTCCTGGAGCATGGGGACACAGCCACCGCAAGGTCACCTTTGCTCTCTGTCACGTTTGTTCACGGGGCTCAGCACGCTGCGGGAGCCTGGGCTGCATTGTCAACCTTGCAAGGGCAGTCTGTGGGAAAAACATTCCCCCACATCACCACACATTTTGCAGTGCTCCAGTCTTTATGGACTCAGCTGGCTTACACCCAGAGAGTGTCAGTGCCACAATTAATCAAAAAATTGGAATATACCCCTGTGGCCAATGAGACTTAACTGATACGCAGCATCCAAAGAGTTTTAAGCTTCCATTTCAAAAACATAAAGATCCCATAAAGCAGAAAGATCCCAAATTCTTACCATATGCCCACAAGAATGACAGACAATTTAACAAGAGGAACTACTTTTATGTCCAGGTAAATAGTTAAAAAGCTGGAACAAAGAGGATTTTGCTTTCCTTCAACTGCCAGCTCAGCTCAGGTTACATTAACCTTACTGTTTGTGCACTGAGCGCTCTACTAAGAGAGTTTTTAATTAGAAACAATATTGTTCCAACTTAAATATAGAAACCTATTTAGTGATTTCAATATGTGGATGTTCAAGGCCTATCTGCGTGGAATTACACTGGGATCTTGTGCAACACTGAAAGGGATTATCCCAGGTGTAGTAGTCAAAATAGCAAAGTCACCTTCATTGTTCTCTCTTTCTAATAATGGTTCCTTTCAACTTGTTTTATCTCCTCACACATATTTATGATGGATTTATACTTATTTATGTATTAGAAATCAGTTTGTACATCTGATGCATCTTGTGGTGCAGCCATGCATACATGTTTACATGCATATATAAAGATATTTGCTGGGCATAATAAGGTAATGAAGAAATTTCTTTCCACAAAAATAAAATCCAGTTTGTAAAACACCACCTTCTAAAAGCCATATTGAAGGAAGGTTTTTATTATTGAAAAAATATGTGACCAGGAGAGAATATAAAACTCTGGAGAATATAAAACTCTGGAATGTACTATAAGGAAGCTCCAGACTATCCCATCCCACAGTCTCTCCATATGATACAGATCTCAAGATTTCTCTGGCAACAGTCCAAGATTCAGAATTACAGTGAAAGATATTTTGAGGGAGATTAACTAATTTCAAGCCAAATTATGTCTGGAGTCAGAAAACTTTCTTGAGTGGATTGCATCAGAGTGCTGGGAGAAACCTGAAACAAAGCAGCAGGGAAAACAATTTGCTTGGAAATCCCGTCACAATCCATGATATTTCTGACTTCCCAGTTTACCAATTATGTGGATTCTGATGAGAATTAGTCATGGATTTGTGATCTTTATCCAGCACATAATTCAGTCTTCCCAAGGCTTACAGCCTTGGTGAACACTCAGAACCAGTTGGTGCAAAACATAATCACCTCTTAGCAGATTTCCTTGGGAGGAGCCAGGGACAGTCACCCACTGGGAGTGCACAAGCTTTCCCTCATTTCACAGCCACATTTTTCACCTTGGTCTGCTGAAATCAAACCTATCCTTTGCTCTTATAGCACAAGAGGCCTCCCTCAGCCTTTCACAGCATATGGCATGATCAACTCATCAGCCTCTCTGCCCTGAAACATGGAAGTTCTGACAGGAGAGGGCTGCAATCATCCTCCTAAGCCATGGGCACACCAGGACCCTGATATTCTGTAGAAGCATTGCCTACTTTATGGAAATGTCACAAACAATGGCTACCAAAAAATAAACATATTTTATTTTATATAGATATAAAATACAAAGATACAAAGCATTAAGTATTGTTCCATGTATGGATATGGAAGGAAAAGGTAATTCAGTTCTGTCAAAGCTAGTGTCCTGAACACCAACATTAGAATACACAGTGAAGCCAGGCATTCTAACTTTTTTCTTGTCCACCTCTTTCAATGCACTAGACAATTTTCATAGTAGGCAATTAGGAAAATAGAATTTTAAAATATTTTTAAACCATCGTACAATTTTGAAACAAGTGCTGAGGTGAAGATGCACTGCTTGTTTACATGAGAATTTCAACAGGTTATTACTAATGCATGCTGGTAATTTTCCTTCTCCTTCCAAAGTTAAAAATAAAAATCAACTATGGACATTGCCTATTTTTATCTCTAGATCTTACTTAACATGGCTGAACAACTGACAGGTAAATCACTATCCATGAAGAAGAATGGCAGAGACAATAATGACAAGACTACAACAACACTGAATGACTGAGCACAATAAATTGTAGCCTCCTGCAGTAAAATTATTCTCTTTCAGCTAGGATAAAAGGGTGAAGATAAATAAAGGAACCCTTTTATTTCTCAATTTGCAACTTTAAAAGTTAATAATAAAAATAATAGGAAAAGCAGGTGCTGCAATTATTGCACATCATCCACAATGTTCACTGTATTTTTCTTCTGCAGAAACCTACAGTATTGGAAAAGAAATAAATATTGTACTGGATAAGATTTTTTTTTTTTTAAGTAATACAAGTAAATAAACAATAGGAGCTTCTACTTATTATCTCTGCTTGTGAATTAAATTTCAACTTTTGCCAAGCCCTGATCCTTCCCCACTACCACCAGTAAAGTGACTGTTTGGTAAGCACAAACGATGACAGCCATTATGAGAAGCACAAAACAAAGGCAGAAATGACAGAGCACAAAAATCAGAGACATTATATAAATAAAGGAAAACATCCAGGACAAAATTTCCCAACCCAGTGGTTATCTTTAGAGCCTCAAGGATCTTTCCTGGCTTTTCCTCATGAATGCTCATCCAGCAGTAATGAAAGGTTACTTACATGAAGTGCTCCAACTAGGTCAGACCTGGGAGAAACTGTCACAGTCCCATACCTGAACCCACCCTTCCCTACATGCTTAGTTTAAATATTTATCTACAAATACAAAAGTCTACAAAGCACTCCTGAGGCCTCTATCACTTTTTCCAATGCTTTATCATATCTAGACAGCATACTTTTTAAAGGAGGACAGTGAAGTTACTTCCTTGGCATACTGGCATTCCTTTTACCAGGTGGTGCACAGAATAAGCCACATTGCCATCAATCCCTTCTTTTAAATTGAGGATTCACAGCAAAGTACTATGATTACCTTTAAAGTGCAATGAAGCCCCTAAAAATTGCACTGGTATTTAACTCAGCTAAACACCATACTTCACCAAAAAAAAATTATTCTAAGTGAAGCACTGTGATTCAGGAAAGAAAACGATAATTGAGACCAGTCACAAATACATGATCAGTATTTAAAAGTATAAGGTTGGGCAGGATACAAAATGCTTTCTCAAGCATTTCTCTTTAACCTAATTTTTGCTAGTAGTCAAACTTTGGATGTGAGATAATTCTCTTTTTGAACTCTAAGGTGTTATTAACATTTTTAAAAAGTATAATGATTCATACTGTGAGAAGGTCCTGTGTAAGATGAACTCCTCCACTAAATAAGTAGAGATTTCTTCATACTCTGCAGTCCTACTCAAAATCAGCACTTAAGCAAATTAGATACTTACTATAATCATACAATAGATCATGCAGAAGAGAGAGTTACTATACTTTCTATTTCAATCTCTGTTTATGTTAGTAGGTTGTGAATTATCACAAACACAAAAATCACATCGGACCACCACCATTACTCCAAGCCAGCAATTCTTTGAAGAACATTTGGGTAAGCACTGGTAGGCAAACAAGAAATCCACCTCACTGCTACACACACTCATCTTTCCTGTTACAGTCTATTCATTCCGTAGGTAGCACACACACCAAGCCAGGGAACAAGACATTATTTTCTCACTCATTAGATAGCCCTGAATATTTCTTAAATACATATAAGTGTTTTTGATCTTCATAAGAGAGAACAAACTAACTAACTAAGAGATCATACATCCAGAACTGTGATGCTAATGTTAGAACACTCAATGCCACAATCAATCAGATCTTGCAGACTCTTCCGTCCATTAACAAATCTTATTAGGGAAAAGAGTGTTCCCACAGAGAAACAAGGCTCTGCCTGCAAAGATGCAACCACAGGGCAGAGACCAGACCTGTCATCTGGTGAGCACTGGCTTTCATTATACTGCAAGAATGTTATCTCCTCTGGATAAACAAAAATGTTTGCTCTGGCTGGAATGACAAATCCCTTTGAAAATGTCAGATTACCTCATTGTAGTTTTAATTGCTATTGCTAATCAGGAAGAAAAGAAAGCACAGGAAACAAATATCGTAGAATTGCGTATGTGGCACATCTAATTTTAAAAAAGGCATAACATGGTACAGCATCATAAATTAAAGAACAGCCAGAATTCTGCCTTAAGAAGCACCACATAAAGGGAACCAGAAGTTAAAATTTAACATCAAAGGAAGGAATACTGTATTTTAATCTTTTTTTCAATTAACAAAGACATTTTGTCTACATTTCTAATTCTATCAAATTAAGCATTTCTCTTTTTTCTTTTTATATTTACAGATAAAAACTGACAAGTCACTAAGTAAGATTTATTGCTTTATTTCCTGTACCTGACTGCCTTTCCCAGTAGGGTAAGGAATGAATATTTCAGTGCAAAAGCAGAAAACGAGGGCAGAAAAATGAACAGGGACAGGCTGCTTTCCTGCTCTTCAGAAAACTGAATAGAAATCCTCTCAGCATAACAAATGTTGATTTGGGTTCAAAGTGATGTGCTAACAAAAAAGAGCCCTCTTAGAACAACCTGTCCCAATACCTTCTTTACAAAAATCCAGGATTATTGCTGTATTTACATTTGTTTTATTTTTACAATGAAAGACAAGAAATGCTACAAAAATTGTGGTACTCCACCTGACATAATAGAATATTAAAGTAGTGTAAGCTGAATTCTGCCACTATCTGCAATACCAAGTGATACTACACCTAAAAGTCAAATTATTTGAAACCTATTTCCTATAACACATTTTCAGTGTTTATGACAGCTGGATAAGTTACCCAGATGCTGGTGTTAATTCATCAGCAACTCGTGCTTTTGCAATTACTGTCACCTTGACACTAGCAGGTGCCAGTGAGTTGTATTTTATTCAGTCCCCACTTCCAGCTGAGCTGAAGTAATTTATGAATATTCTGAGCTAAAAGGTGAGGAGACAAATTAATAACATTTCTGGAAACAAGTATTATAATGAATCACATCAGTGTGATCATCAGTGACAACAGAAGAAGCCAAATGGCCTTCAAAGAGGACTTTCATGGCTGTAGAAGTATTTTGTACATCTAGATCCATCTAGATTTTGTACATCTAGTGTTTTGAGTATTTTCTCCAGGAAACAGACTGTGTTCAAGACCAATTTCCTAGCTCTGGGCCAGCCCTGGTCCTGCTGGACTTGAGAGTGTGAAATGCCACACCAACACAAGCCCACCTCTGTGGAGGGATAGAATGTAAGAAAATAAAGATAGTGCAGAAGGTAATCTCACCCCTAAAGGTTGCAGTTGTACTAATTACCAAAGATAAGGAACAGGCCTGCCCTTAACAGGCCACAGCTGTGTCCAATGAGGATGAGTGCTATAAAAGAGTAAGTTAACGGGTTGAGAAGAGAGCTGGAGTTTGCTGGCTGTGCTGTGAAGGAGTTAGTGCTGCAAGGAGCTGCCCTATGAGAAATCCCTGAGAAGGTAAGGAAGATTTACAATAAGATGACCACACACCTCCAGCCCAGGACTGCACCCAGTCTCAAGTTTTCCTACCAGGATTCAGAAGAGGGGGACAGTGCATAAAAAACAAGTGTCTCCACCTGAGGGTATTGACAGTAGCCAAAGATCAGCCAGAGCTGATCAACACAATGGCACGCACCGACACCAGTCAGCATCATGCTCTTCACCACCCTGAGTTTTGGGAAGGCTTTCTAGTTTCCAAGTGTAATGCCGAACCCAAAGCACCTGTGCCCATGTGTACGACTCTTCTCAAAGCTTTTGAAAACAGTGATGGTAGAAATAAGCAAATTACTTACTGCAGAGATTGAGGCAGCTTGTGGGATCTGTGAGCAATCACTCACCTGCAAACTGCTGGAATAGCAGGTGTCTTTTTCACAACTACACAAAGTAACAAACATGGGTAAGCTTTTAGATCTGTACTACCCTTTCCAGAATAATCCAATATGCTGGTCACCAGCTTGTAGAAGAAAGTTCACATAAAAAAACCTGCCTATTGCAAAAATTAGATCACATTTATAAAAAAGAAATCCCTTCTTTTATTCAATCAGCCTTTTTTTGTTATGGTTTCACTGGCAGCAAGAAAATTAATTTTCTTTTCTAGCTGACTGATGTACTAAAGAAGTCACATAGTACCATGAAGAGTATCCCCTCTGTGGAAAAGATTGTAGAGAACTTAATCGAATGGAAGTAACTGGATTAGTGAGAGATTTCCAGATTTCATTCAAATGCACACAGCAAAAAGCAAAAGCCCCCTCAAGTTATTAAAAGTAGCTAACGTATGTAATTACTTCAGTTATTTTTTAACGAAGAATTTCTATGTAGATATACTGTGATTGAAAATCTTATTTTAGGAAGGCCAGAATTAAATGGTACAAAATGTTAAAAAAGAGTGCAAGGCACAGACCAAAGAAATAATGTAATGTACAGAAAGTTTTCCATACCCCACTTGTACATTAAAACTTAAAAATGAAGACAGGAACTGCTACATAACTGCCAAATAAAAAAAAAATAAAGGAATACTTTTTTCCTGTTATATTTGGTTATTTTCTTTGGTGCTATTCATGTGTATTTAGGATTGCTTCCACAGACAAACTCCAAGAACTATTTAGGAGGAAGAACTTTTAGACCACGGGAGAAAAAGCAACTGTTCATTTATCTACTAATGTCAAAAAGCTAAGATTTTTAAAAGCTTATGTATACTTGAACAATTAGAAGCTTAGCTACAACCCATTAGCACTGGAGAGCTTATGAACCAACCATTTAATAATATCCCTGCTGCAATAATTCAAGAAAAGGTGGTGATGAATGCAGTAAACAAATTGCAATGATTGCCTGTAATAACAAAAGGAATTTGTTACTCACAAAAGCCTTTGAGAATTCCTCACCCCAGACTGAGGGTAGCTTTAATTTTTCAAGAGGTGTGATAAGCAGCACACACAAAGAGTAACGAGCTGGATTTACTGCACGTGTACGGATTAACCGAGCGCTGGCAAGCGGCTCCCAAGGCGCCAGGTACATGTAAACAAGGCTCACACCTCCAAAAACTGTGCTCAAATCTTAAGACTCTGAAATACCACATCACCCCAAATAGATAAATTATGAAACAGCTCAGTGTCAGCAAATCAGTGTCAAAGATTTGGGGTGCCAGCTTTGTGTCCTATCAGCAATAGAAACCCTGGAACTGTAGGTCTCCAGTCAAACAAAGTGTTTGTTTCAAGCAAGGACAGATGGCAAGCTAGCAGGCATTAAAAGTGTCAGCAGCCATGATGGAAGACTGAACCCACATCTAAGAGCTAGTGGAAGTTTTAAATCTCTGTTTTCACATAATATCCACATAAGAGGAACAGGATCTTAACCCATATGAGTTAATGCTATGTTATATCCTGCTTTCAACAACAGGCACCACTTAGGAGACCCCATACAACTGTACAACTAAAGTATAAAGAGACACTAGCACTAAAAAACTCATTCCCAAGGCTTGTCTGTCCCCAACAAAATAAGCCCTCTCCAACCTGTGGAAGTCCAACATTCACATGTTTGGATGCTGGTGAGAGGCCCTGTCAGCCCTGGAAGCAACTTGTAGACTAACACCAGGCAAGGATGCCAAGACTACAGAATATCTCATGCATTTAGTAGTGAGGTCTTCTACAGTTCACGAAGATGATACATGCATTTGAAAGTATATTGGATATAAGTGAATGCGACAAATTAAAAATATGGCATACAAAATGGAAACTCATTATATTGTGAAGTGATACAGAAAACATCTGGATGTCATCTTAAGAGGTTGGTGTTTTTCCTGATTAAGGAAACAGCTGCCTAAGTAAAATTACTCATATCCAGCAGTAACAAAGAGTATCTTTTAGCTCAATTCTTCTGTTAAGCCACAAGCATCTGCTTCCTAATTTTCTTTTTATTTAATCTTGTGTACCCAGCTCAAGTGCTGTAACAACAAATTGAAATAGCTGCCTCATTTTATATCTTGCAAGCTATCATGACTATACAAAGAACAGCACTTTGCATATGAAACTTTCCTTTCAAGCAGGTGACCATTGAGGGGTGATTTGCAACACCATCTGTGTGAAAGCAGGGGGTGGGGTGGAGGAGCCTCATAAACTGCATGGGGAATCAATAACTACATCCTCAATGCAGCATCAAGGGCTTTCAGAAGATTCATTCCTAGGCTTGTAAATTTGACTGTATATTTTAATTCCAATACCATTAAGTGATTTAGAGTGATGCCTTCACTCTAAATGACAATCCTAGACCATGGTGGCAGGCACAGAAAGGGCTAAAATCACTCTGTACATAAAGGGAATTCTATTTTATTTTTGATGGTAACTCTGCAGCAAATGGGGAGCTGTTTGTTTCAGCCAATGTTATGTGACAATTGCAAGTTTCTTCCAGGCACTAAAGGCAAGAGTTTTAAGTGATGGTTATCAATTACACAAGTATAACAATGTGAACAGGATACCAAGGGTGCCTACTTTATTTGTTCTTCCATTCATTTTTTCCTTACTTCATTCACTCACTTTAATATTTTGCTCCAACACAAGAACGACAGCTTAATGAAATTACTCTCATCAGTTTGAATCAAAAAGATCCTTTGATAAAAGGGACCAAAACTCAGGGTTTCCCCTTATTCTGCCATCTCCCTTGAACTGGCCACTAGCAAACCTGAGCAGCCCACTGAACAAATGGAACAAGTAAATATCCATCTTTTTGCTCTGTTTGCCCTCAAAAAGATGGTCTTCCTCAATTCACTACATAGTCTTGATCTGACATCATCACAAATATTTTGAGGCAGTTACTTGTATCATTCAGAGGTTGGTCCTCAAATGGTTAAAATGCACACTGATGGAGTCCTCAGAGGAGGTAGCACAGAGTAGGAGTTCTCCAGCCAGCTCAGGGTTTTGTTCTTTCTGTTCTTTCTTTCTTGCTCAAATTGCTCCACAGCAAGTGTGCTGGGTCTGCAGCAGCAGTGCAGTAGCAGTAAGGAAGAAAAGTTTTCCTTTTCCCCGCTGTTTTCATGCAAGGTGCTCCAGATGGCCAAGGGCTGTGTTTTTATGAAGCTGTGAGTGAAATTTCACAGGAGGATGGTTGAGGTTGGAAGAGACCTGTGTGGAAGGAGTTCTGAAGGTCACCTGGTCCAGCTGTGCTGCTCAAGCAGGGCCACCCAGAGCCTGCTGCCCAGGAACATCAATGTGCACAGACAACTTTGGAATATCTCCAAGGACAAGGACTCCCCAGTCTCAATGGGCAATCACTGCAAATCACTGCAGTACCCAGTCATCCTTACAGTAAAAATGTGTTTCCTGATGTTCAAAGGGAACCTCTTGGGTTTCAGTTTCTGCTTGATGTTTAATACAAATGTTATATTTTGGCATTAGGACATGGACAGGGCAGGGTCATAAGTGACAAGATGTATCTTCAGACACGGCAACAAGAGATTTATCAAGGGTCTTGTCTTGTTGTCAGTTGTTTGATTTTGAATGAAGCAAGCAATAAACTTGTAATAATAGCAACAAGGACAACTAATAGCTAGTGAACTACATGTAATGCAGGCTATGAAGGGATTAGCACAAGGAACAAAGTATGATGAGAATCCAAACTGACAACTTTGTGTACTGAAGTTTTAGAAACAAGCCATGATTTTATGCACAGAATTATGGAGTTCCAGGCTTTACACAGTCTTGATTAAACACAAAAAGCCTAAGGAGTTAATTTGCATTACTCTAATGTCCTTTGCCAGAGACCCTATGCTCCTCTTCATGCATAGGCAATTCCACATTCCACTGCCCATTAGTTTGATGTATTCATGGATACAAGCAGAATAAATTAAATTAAACTAAACACTACTGGTTTGGAGTGTCTCTTATATTCTTTAAACATATATAAAATATAATGAGTATTCAATGGAAATTAGTGTTGCATATTATGGCTGCCCCATGTTTAAACAGTAAAGTGCTTCTTTTAATCCTTATACTAGGATTGAAATCAACACAGGAATTTCCAGATTTTCTGATTACAGATACTGGAAAAAAGTAGAACGATCTCAAGTACAAAGACAGTGCCAACAGTTCCTCTGTTAGATCTACAGCATGGATCACTTATGAATAAGCCACTGAATCACAAAACTCTCTCAGTGAGTTTCTTCTAGCACCAGCAGCTACAGAATATTTCTATCTCACTTGTATAGATATATGGGACATAAATCAATTGTTTTAGCTGTTTCAGTCCTCAGGTTTCAGTGGATGCTCAGATTACAAATAAATTTGTTTTGGTCAATTTCATTAAAAACAATGGGATTGAGAACGTGCCATTTGGGTAAGCAAATTTACAAATTTAAATTTACAAATTTACAGCTTGGATTTGCAACCATGTGAACAGATGAGCCTGATCCCATGACAGGTGAGTTTGGAAGCACCAACAGTTGCATTGATGCATTATTTTTCAAGGGGAGGAACAGGTTAAAATTTAGCATACTCTGCAGGTTCCTTTCTCCACAACACCCCTGATAAACCATCTAGATGGCTTTTTATATAAGTAATGTAACAATAAAAATTTTCCTCTATACAGCAGGACAAAAAGATGATGGTTTCCTAACTCAGTGCTTTCTTTCTAATTACTGAGATTTCTCTGACAGACAATAATCATTGAATTGTCTGATGAATAATGGACAGGATCAAAATAAGCCTGAATAAAGTGCTTGTATATTTTCCTCAAATTAAATATAAGAGATGTGAACTCTTGTAGTTCTTTGCATGTAAGCCAAACAGGAGGCTTCAAGAGAGAAGAACTGATTTAAGAAGCTCCTTTTATGTTGTAAGTTAAATCATCAGGCAGACTAATTCAATTCCTTTCTGTTTACCGTAAGACTATTTCTCTTACTGGACAAATCATAAAACTAAATTGACTAAAATATGACAATTTCCAATTCTTAAAGACTCAGAAACAAGTCCTCTGACTGAGCAGCAGGGTTGCCAGCACATCAAATTTATGAGCAATTCAATTGCTTCTAAGAATTTCTTGCAGTTAAAACTTTTTTACTTTTTTTGAGCTGAACCTCAAAACCATTCCTGTAATTAAACACCCAAAAATTGTACTCTCTAAAGATTAACACTATTTTGAATGCAGAACATATTTGAAGGAAACAATGGTTGGAAGTATTAGTAAAGACTTCAAGTATGTGTATTAGCACGTGGACATTGCTTTCCATGCCCCCACTTGAAAAAAGAGAAAAAAAAAACAAGGCATGACAACCATGTAAACTCTCTCCATTTTTAACAATGGCTCTCTCAATTTTTAACTACATGACTGTAGTGCTTTATTTTATTCTTTAACCCAACACTACACATTGCCATTTCTAGAGAAAAGGCCTTTCAGGCTTCACTAAATTATTTCTATATTTAATAGCATGTAGATTAAAACATTAGAGTACCTTAAGTGCAATTTCAAGCAGAACTAGATAGAAAAAAAGTCTTCAAAGTATGATTTAGAAAAAGGGCATCTTAGTCACCAGCTTCACTCACTCATTAATTCTGTTACCAACTGTCACAGTCTATCAAGAAAAAAAATATGGCTGAGTAAGTCCTCCTCGTTATCTCAGTAAATCTTTACTTTTGACCTTGGGTCAGTTAATAATCATATTAACTTAAGACAGACCCTTCAAGGAAATTAGAAAAGCTGATGGCATTTAACACTGAACTAATTCTGCTCAGGCATGCTGAGAACCACCACTGTGGTTTCCTGCAGCAGTGTGGCAATGATGGCCCAAAGCATTACAGCAGTTGTAAATCTTGCCTGGAATCAGGAAGATTATTTATTCTTCCCACTAGAATATAAATGGAAATAAAAGCAGCTCTGGAAAGAAAAGGCTGAGCACAGACTGAAGCATGTTTGTAAGAGATACCCTGCAAGCAGCAAATGCTGATGAGAAGGTTTCAGTTATTCACTAGTTTTGCATGATAAAAGGAAAAAGATTGAAATTGTCTGTATACTATGAATAGCGTTTTTAAGAGCAAGTTGGGGAAAAGAGCATCCTTTAAGAAAAATGGCATTCTAAGCTGCTGACTTTGTTCTGCAGCTGTTAGTTTGAAGAAAACAACAAAAAAAGAGTTTTTAAAGTACAATGGAAGGGAGTGAAATTCACAGCATATCCTTTTCCCATGATGATCCTTAGGATCTATTGGACTGTAAAATCATCTAGTCATGCTTGCAAAAATTAAGGACAACTTGGCCCCCAAGGGACAACAAAACTTTAAAGCAGTAACAGGACCGAACCAGCTCCCAAAAACAACTAGTATGGTTACTTTGCTTAGCCTGCAAAAGCAGATGATTGCCTAAAGACTGAGGGAAAGAAACAGGACATATCTAGTTCTTCAGATGAACGAGTTACAGAGTGTTTTGGATAGTTCAATGGATTTGAAAAATCAGAAACAACAGAACTGGTCCTTTATGCCAGAAAGAAGACAGCTCTTTGTTAATTGAAGGTTGACTCCACTCCAGCAACTCTGCTGCTGGAGTGATCTTCCTTGTTTGCTTTAGAGTTATGTCAGTTTACATAAGACTTGGATGTTAAAACAAGCTCTTGAGCCTTCATGTAGCATAGGAGACAAGTCTCCTCATCCTGTACTGTTTTAATTAGCTACTATTTGAAGGAGTTCGTCAGGGTTGGGTGGGTTAATGTCAGCAATTAAAGGTGTTGAGTAAAGAATATCAGAGCTTAAAACACAAAACAAAATCCAAATTCTTCAGAATATTTTACCATCTCCCGACCTCTCTTGTATCTTTTGCTTTACTAGGAAATTAAACAGCCAGAGGGCTGACCAGCTAACACCTATGGGGGGTATAGAAGCTTGTATACGAGGTGACAAAAGCCTTGCAATGTCAACAGTGAGCTAAGAAACTGAATCTGCTGTTTAACTACATCCTAAATTATTTTTTTTCTTGAGGAAACCAAGCAAGATTTTTCTGAGACACTGGCACTACATACCTCCTTTTCAGCTTTCAAATCTTCATGTTCATCCTCTTCTCAGTTTCTGGCTTAAGAAAAGTTTGCAGTTTGCCCAATTCTGTGCACTTAGCCCTGGGCAAAATGAACCCTTACATTTACTGATTGGAGGAAAACAAAAATTTGTTTTTCAAATGTTTCATGACAGCTCTGTTTAGGGGCAATCACCTGCCAAAACCACAAACCCCATTGGCATCTATCATGCTGGAAGTGACACAGGATTTTTAATGTGCACATCTTTTCCAAATTCCTTCTCAATCATTTGCACACAGGGTGCAAACACAGTCTGAGTATGGCAGAGGCAAGCTTTTGGCACAGATATACAGCAACTGGACTCATTTATCAACCAAAACATTTACCAACATTATTCAACTGTTGCATTTTTACAAATGCAAACAAAGCATGTGGCTTCCTACAGTTTTTGAAAGGTGTGGGAGAAAGCTCCCTACTCATCCTACAAATCTTTCAGATTTCTGTTGCCTGAAAATAAAAAAAAAAGATCCTGCAAAAAAAAAAATAAATCCACAGGACAATTAGCCCTTACTTTAATTGATCCCAAGAGTTGGTGCTAACTTAAAGCAAACGAACCTTGTTTGTACCTGTCTCATGTTTGATCTGCTGAGCAAGATGTGCTGCAAGTGCAAAGGAGACTTTTAAAAGAATATCTTTTTCTCCTGCTGCAAGGATGCCATTATCTCTACCTATTGCTAGAGGTATGAAGAGCATGCAAGAGCAGCAATGATGTCTGTCTGTTTCTGATTTCAGGCATTCAATCTTCACAATGATCTTCAGTTAGCTTGAAGCAGCAGAATTGGTGGGGGGCACAAAGCGGTGTTTTGAAATGAATTTCTAATCTGATCCTTTAAAGAGCTAATTGGATAGGAAGCTTCCCAAATTGCATTATACATTTCTGTTCACTCAAATTTTATTTATAATATTAAGAATATGCCTACATATTTTTTAGAAGATGTAATTTAAATTTTTGGAAAGAGATATGAAGATAGAAAGATTCTTTGCTAAAGTCAGCTTTGGGAATCTGATGGAATGTCTTCAGAGCTGCCAACAGAATCAAAAATGTGGTAATCTTCTACTGGATGGTTTATGCTTTAAGCCAATAAGAGAAGAATATTATCACCTACTTAACTCCCAACTTAATGAAAAATAACCTCAGACTCAGTTTACTGAGACAAAGCACAAAGTGGAACCTCCCATACACTAGTTATACATTGTGAAATATTTAGATGAAGAAAAGAATAGTTACTCCACACACAGAGTATAATAATATTTTCATGTGTACTTTTTCTTTTGGTAAAAAATCAGTACAATGATTCAATAACATCTATTATTATCACCTAATTGAACGTTTATACCACATCCACAGAGAGAATATACTTCCCAAATATTTCACATAGCTCAGAATTTAAGCAGCATAAATTCATGCTGATCTATTCCCACTGTCAGCACTGAGATTTTTTTTGATTGCTTTCATTGGCAGAAAGAATTAAAATTCTTCACTGTACTATTATACATAAGCATTGTTATTTAGGTATGACTAGTGTATTTGCAACAATTTAAATGCTGCTTGCAAATGGCTCCACCAAACCCTGTATCTAACCATATGTTGTACATTTTCTATTAAATCTGCACAGCAACTCCACCACCTCCTCAGGCAGCATGTTTTTACCCTCCTTTTACTCTTCTTTATTATGCAATTGCATTTTGTGCTGCTAAGTGACAGAACTGGAAACTGAGATAAATAAAAGAGAGAAATATCTTGGAAACAACTTCTTTGCAGGTGCCTGGTGATTCTGGACAGGCTGCTAATAGCATGTAATTTCTTCTGTACAGTATATCAGCCCACATGCAAAGAATTCTTCTTTAGAGTCTATCTAGAGCTGCTGCTCAAAGGGAAAGCACTCACACTACTATTTCTGACAGACATTCTCTTTCCAACTGTTCTGTAGAACCAGAATGAAGTGAAACTGTAGGAGCAAGTTGAAAGCCAAAGCCTCAGAAGAAACAAACAGTCCCTCTCAGCTGCTTGAATTCTACTTAATAACATAGCTCATGAGCTTGTGTCAAATATACCAGCTGTTACAATCACAATCCAGTATTTCTTAGGTCTCATTATAATCCATTCTCCTTCCTAGCAATTTACCATCAGCCTACAGTCGTGTGGAGGTGAGCAGGGATTTTAGTTAAAATTAATGTAATGAGCAGTGAACTTTTTTCTTACTTCCAAAGTCAACATATGAATGCAAAAACATGTCAAATAGGTTTACCATGGAACAAAGCAAATATTTTGTTTGGAGAAAACTCCCCAACCAACACTATTCTGCTAGGCAAATGGGAAACCACTAAAAGTGAAAAACATAAGTTATGTACAGGTTGGAATTCTAAACGGATATTTCTCAGATCAAAATCAGAGCTCTGATTCCTGGTTTCATAGCAGGCTTGGTTACAGCAGCTGCAGCAGGCTGTCACCACAGCTCCTCAGTCCCCTGCTGTGGGTATTCACACTGATAGACAAACAGAATGATGGCAGACAAACAAAAGCAAAACATACCCACTGCTGGACTCCAGCAGACAGCAATTCACTGAATTAAGGCAAATTACCACTATTCCCACTTCACATTAGCCCAGTGGCCTGAGGGCCCTCATTCTGAGGCACAGAACCCTTTGGTGATGGCAGCTGATGCTGTGCCTGGTGGTGGTGCCTGATTGCAGCACAGGGGCACAGTCTCCATCAGGTACTCAGACCCCAGAAGCAGTTCCCTGCCAATGTACACGTGGGTGGTATCAGCAACCCCACAGCAGAGTGGGAAGAGAAGGAAAACCTAGCAGCAGCATCTTAATTAAGTGCAAGACTGGAAATCCACAACTCTGTTACCATTCTTCCAATTTTCTTCAGAATTAAGTGTGGGGGCAGCTTGAGCAGCACAGTGGCACAGAGCAGCTGGGTAAGTAGCACTGGGAGAGAGTGGACAGAAGTGCTAGGAATGAGAAAACTTTTGGAGTAAAGGGAACCTATTTGAGAGAGATGGGTTTCATCAACAGTGACAGCGTAATTGCACTGCAGGAGCTTAAGAGACACAAATAGAAGACTGAAGGGCAGTCTGCTTGCAATGGCAGAGCAGTCTACATAAAAGAAAATCTTAGGAGCCAAGGTTATCTCCAGAATGTGAATCCATAGGGATTCTGCAGTTCATTTTTGATGCAGGTAGCACAGAAAGTGAACAGCATTAGATTTATTAAAGGTGGAGAAGAGGCTGAAATAGTAATGGAGATTACAGACTGTGATTGTGGGAAACAGAGGAGATTTTAAATCCTTCTCTGTCCCTGAGTAGGATGTTAAATGCTACATCAGAGCTGATATAAACCTTGATTTTATACAGTGTAATGACAGCTTTCTGCAGAAATTCAGAGTCTATAGGAGAAAAAGTAGCTCTTAACTTAGTTTGACATATTACTGTCAACAGGGGTCACATGCCCCAATTCAACACATTCTTTTAAAAAAAGGTTCACTTTGGCAATGTTTGAGTTTAGAAAGAGAATCAAGATGACCAGCTGAAATGAATTTAGAAAGAAACAGCCATAAGGTTAAATTGCTTGGAGATGATTTGGAGAACAAAAGGTGAGGTTCAGAGTCCAAAAATTCTCAAATCAAAAGGTTCAGATGACTTTTACCTTCTTTTGGTTTGACTGTAAAGAAAGTCGCTAAAAGTAAAACCATATTGAGTCCAAGTAAGGAATAGAGAAACAGACAAGTTAAATGAGAACCCTTAAGTCAGGCTAAATGTAATTTTTGAAGAACAAGTATTTAAAGTTAAAAAAGAAAAAAAGAGAAATATGATGCCTGCTAGAGAGCCAGGAGATAGCACATGTCTGTTTAAAAGAACACAGTGCATGAACCAAAGCCTTGCTAAAAAGATAAACTTGCCCCTGTGTTTAGTCTTGAGGAGCATAGGCATGTCCCCATGCAAGAAGATTCTTCAAAGAATAAGCCTAATGGACTGTTGCAATATTGAGACTGGACTAGCAGATTTCTTGAGGTCACTTCCAAGTCGAATGGCTCCAGAAATCATTGAAATACCAAGTTAAAAAATCATAAATCTATAAAAATGAAAGTGAGCATAAAGATCATTTCAGAGCTCTACAGGAACTAAAACATGACACCACTGAAACACTGATGTATTGCTTAAAAGTGGCAGCAGATGGATGGTAGGTGGGAAACAGGACCCAAATCTGAAAACAGGGCTGTAGAAAGCTACAGGCAATTGAAGTCTTCTAGTCTGTACCACACAGGGAATTCTACTGCCAGTCTGTGGAGGTGATTAAGGAGGAGTTAAGTGGCATTCACAGAGAAGTGATCAAGCTGATACAGTATGCCTGGAGTTTTAAACAGCATTAGAAATCAAGCTTCCAGGACATAAAAGGGAAAGTCCTCTTGTTAACTAGTGTCAAGTTAAGTGAGAGGAAGCAGGAGATAAAACACTGGGTCAGTGCTCACACTTGGTGAGCTCAGATCCCCAAGGCACATACACTGGAACTCAATCACAATTTGCAGAAAAGGCCAATACCTTTGTATAGGTGACAAAAACTTAATTCTCCTACCATTCAAGACTGCTAAATGATAGATTTTCTTTTTTGTATTCATGGAATTTAAATATTCTCTCTGAAGAGACACCTCTACAAGAGAGGCAGAGACAGAGAAAATAGCTACAGCTAAATTCTGCAGAATGTCTCAGCACTGTATGAAGTCAGCAATCTTCTGTGGTCAGCCTGGCAAAGGCACTTGGAGATCAATAGCATCTGCATCATTATTTCATGCCTGCTCCTTGTTAGCAAGATAGCTTGACAATCGCTGAGGGATGGTGGTTTACAGTGAGCAATGATTAGGTCTGTCTGAAGTCAGACAGGAAGCCAACATCATCAAGTGAGGTTGAACAGTGGCACTGTAACTCCAGCTCTAAATGCGGATATAAACTAATTAAGTATGTCATGACTTTTTTCCCATTTTTTTAACCTCTAATTAATAGCTGGTAGAGAGTAACAGATGAGACTCCAAGTCCAACTTATCAAAGAACAGCTTGGATTTTTTCCTTTTTTTATTGTTTGGGAGTTTTTGGAGTTAATTTGTTTGTTCTGATTTATTTTTGTTATTTCTTCCCCCTGATCAGAATTCATTAGTCTTCTTTCAAACAGGTTATCCTGCCACAGTAAAGAAAGTACAAATCTGTTACATTTCTGCTTCATGCCATGGAGAAGAATGGCAATATGAGCATATTATACAGGAAGAACAGCTGCTGCATCCAAAATATTTTCATTCTGGTGGAAAAAAAAAAAGCTACTTATCCCATTCAGAAAACAGAAAAGCTTCAAAGGAATCTGGGAAATTACCAGCTGAATCTGAAACTCATGGACTTCTTATTCACTTCAGAGCATTTTGGATTAACTTTTTTGCTGCTCACACAAAC
This sequence comes from Zonotrichia albicollis, assembly GCF_047830755.1. NCBI lineage: Eukaryota > Metazoa > Chordata > Aves > Passeriformes > Passerellidae > Zonotrichia > Zonotrichia albicollis. The sequence goes on along the minus strand of NC_133821.1, from coordinate 75,718,218 downwards.
AGCAAATTAAAAGTTCCTTCTATTTCTGCCTATGCAATGTATTCCCTGACTGAGGAGCCAACCTTCAAGTAAAACTTGATTATTACTGAGTTTTAGCAGTGCCTTTTAGAGCCAGTTATGAGTAAATCAGAAGACCTAGAGAATGTACCAACCCCCCTGCACTAAGAGCAGGGCCATACATTTGGCATGACTTTCAGCACCAGTACCACAGCTATTCCCAGCAGTGAAAACTACAGCGCTCACAAGTAATGTTTGAAATCTCCATGAATTCAAGAAAAATCTTAGTTGCTGTTAGAGGGTTCAGTGCTGTCCTCCAAAAGTTAACAAATTATCTCTGTATATGACTACATTTGGAAGTGTAAATACCTGGGTCTGCAGAACAGAGGATCTTGCTGCATGCAATACTCCTGACCCTTGGTATACCAGAATTTAACATCAAACTAGCAAGTACAGCAAGGCAGTTGTAAAACAAATTTCTCCCTTACACTTTATTTTTCGTTTTATAACAAAAAAATACTTAAATGAGGAATCTTCCAAGATTCTAAGACATCTTTTGTACTTAATCAAGGTTTAATTTGAACAAAATGATCAAGAAAGTTTGAAAAAAAAAATCTCTCCCAGTCCTGTGGGATAAATCTACCATATTACAGTTTCCTAAAGATACTTTCATATAAACAAAAAAATTTTCAATACTAGCAGTGCTTTTAAGCAGCCAGGCTTATTTTTAATAATCCTTTACAGCAAGTGACTTATGGAAAAAATAATAAGAAAAGCATTCACATGCAGTATATTATTAGGGACTCAAAAGCCCAAAAGAAACAAAAAAAAAAAAAAAACAAAACAAAAACCACCCCAAAAAAAGAGAGCAGCATTTAAATAGTTAGTCAGCTTAAAATCAAGTTTTCTCATACTTGTAGCTATTTTACAAATGAAGTGGATATTTGACTGAAATTCATTTCGACTTGGGTTTAGACAGATACCACAGTGGAAAAAAAAAGCATATGAAATTTTTAGCACTTTAAGGTATTTAATATGAATTCTAGTAAGGTAGAAATTGTAGGAAACTAAACAGAAAGCATCTCATGGCTCTATTTGCAAGTGAGAAGCACATATAGTTATTAAGGGGTAAAGTATTCAATTTGTTCATTTTTAGAATGATTCACATTGGTGACTTTATCTAAATGAACTATTATGTGAGTAGGATGTTTTAGGAACTACTCAGTATGATAGCATATTCTTTAATTGTGATTAGTTAGACTTACAAATGATTATGGAACATACAATGTGTTGCAGCTTTGGATCATTACCCATGGAAATGTAATTCAGAAGCACAAACAATAATTATTTCCATCACTCCTTCTACCGAAACATAGCTTTCTTTAATTAGAATACTGGTAAGTGAGCACAGCAAATATAAGATTTTAACTGAAGAAGTTTAATCCTTCAATCAGTGTGCATACAGATTGTGGTAACTTTTTAGGAACACCCACTAATGTAATGGACCAACAGATTACTAAAGATATATTTTCTATGGTGGCAGCCAGCCTCTGGGGCCCTCAGGCCTTTCCACACCTCTCAGCAGCAGCAGGGAAGAAGAAACTCTCATAATACAGGAGAACCTCACCCTGCTGCATCCCATTCTTTACATTGGCAGAGGTTGGCTATTACCACAGCATCTTGGGATTTGGGAGACAAATCATGAAGTTTTCCCAAATCTGATGAAGGCAGAGCATGCTGAATTGCACTCTCTAAGCCACCAGAACAACTATTTAGGGACATCATTCTGTCTTGGAGAGCAGATATCTAAAAGAGAGTGTGAGAACCAGTGGCAAGCATGGACGATGCCCTTCCTGACCTGCAAGAGCTTGGCATCCTCCTTAATAATACACCTCCTCTCTGTATGTAAGAGGCAATTTTACTTTCATTACTGAGTCCATCAGTTTTAGAATGGGCACTAGCATCCTTTATCACTGATGTTCCACTGTAAAGAGTTCCATTTAGTTATCTGCTGTGTGAAACACTTTCTTTTGCTTCAGATGTCTCCTCGTTTCATTTGTGCAAGAGTTTTACTGGAACACGAGTGCTGCCTTCAATCTAGCTGGAGAAGGGGTGGTAAAACTGCCTCTCTGAGGATGAAGGAATGGTTGAGAAGCAATGACTTGGTGCTATTTAGGAGAAACTATACACACTGAATGAAAGTGAGACTACACACTAACAGACACAGGACATAAACCATCAATATACATATGAAATCACCTGCACTGATGACAAAGGATTAAGGCATTTCTTGGCAGACAAACTGCCACTTGATGTAAAGGCCCATGAGCATTCATCTACCAGCTCATCGGCCAAGAAATGAGCTTCTGTCAGGACTGGTTAATTAAAGTGTACCAATAGGTTATGCTAGAAAAGCCCACACCTGTTTCCCAAGTAAATCTCCAGTGAAAAGAGAAGAAACATAAGTGAAATAATATCTAGCAAAGATCCAGACACCAGCTCCCAAGCACATCTCAATTTTTTTCATTACTGTTAAGTGTCTGACTGCATTTTTTTCTCCTGCAAAATTACAAGACTATTCAATAAAACCTGCGCATTTTAAGACAGGAATGTCTTTCCCATACCATCTACACTCAGCACAGGTCCACGTGATATAAGCAGGTAAGTCTAGTTAAGACATAAAAGTGTCAGAGAAACACTGTCTCCTTATAACTGCTTTGTCAGGCACATGACCCAGCAGTACCTGCTAAAACAGCTTTAACATAATGATAAATTTTAACAAAAAATAATCATGCACAGCCATAGAGTTAAAGTAATTTAAAGTGACAGGTTCAACTCGTATTTGGGAAATTTACTCATGAAAAAAAAAATTAATTCCTTGGATTTCTGGAGTTTCCACTTGTAATTGCTTTGGATTTAAGGAATGATAAATTCAACTTATGTTTAAAGAGTACTAACTTGTGTAATCCTGCAACAAAATACGACTATAATCCAGAGACAGAAACAAGAATTTAAACTAGTAAGATTAAAGAGTTTTCAACTGCCAAGCTAAAACTTGAAAATATACGTGTCATTTAAAATGAGACTCTTATGGCCTTCTTTAAAAATATTATACAAGTAATTGCATTTAGACAAAGCTCTAAGATGAAATTACATCTTCATTCTCTCCAGAAACCATGACAGGTAATAGAGATTAACAGGTTATTAATGCTTTAGAGACATTCACATGTATAGGTTTATAGCAGCCTTTTCTTTCTTAACATGTCCTCTCCATGTGAGTTGAAGGCTCAGGTTCAGGTAGGCAAACAGAAAGTAAGAGTTTAAACAAGTTCAAGGGTACACTTGAAACCCATCTGGGAAGCAGGAAGGTGATGTACCAAACCTACCAGTACCACACAGTAGGAACTCCACAATTACACACTCTAGCATGAAGTCCAGAAGATGTACTGGGTGTGATTCCCACTCAAGAAAAAAACTGAAATATCACTAAACACTTAAATGAAGCAATAGCTTTGGGACTTAAGAAAAGCAGCAGCAATAGAAGCAAGAAGACTCATTGGTCTCCATTGTACAAGCCATTTTTAAAGTTTTAAACAATGGATAAATGAAATTATTTAATTGGATAAAAAAATTACTAAAATTAAATTTAATGACTTATCTAGATGATGATATGTCAGATAAACCATCTTACTTCTTCTCCTGAAAGATAGTAAGCTGAAAGCAGTCCACCGACGAAACGAATGTTGACTTCAAATACGGAAATTTCAGCATTCTGTTGAAATAAACATGAATTTATTTCTATACAGGTTTATTTTTACATATATATATATATATACATACACACACATACAGGTTTTAAGGCACAACAGCTGTAAATAGCAAAACACAGAAGATGTAGGGAAGGCCAACACAAGAATTTAAAGCATTTCTTTCTCTTCCTCACTTTGACAAAATATCCTCATCCTGCTCAACTTTTCACCTCTTCTGTTAGGCTATAAGGCTTTCCCTAAATCCACATATCTAAGTACTTATCATTCCTTGCAAATGATTCAGCATTTTCTCAAAAGGTGATCTTGGATCTCATGTCCCACACTATCTCCCCTCACTCCATCTCAGACAGATCAGTATTGATCAAAATGTCCCATCAAGTGCTTTCCTACTTCAGTCTAAAAGCTGCTCACCACAAACAAGAAGGTAACACTAGAATGAGTTAATTACGTGCTCATAAAAAACAAATGTAATCATTATGTGTATTAACAAGGAAGATTATTCCCTACTACAGTGACAGCCCTTTCCAAGCTGGTGTGGATGAATCTTTTATCAATGACAAAGACTTGGTCCAGCTAGTATCTACCTCAAAACTCAAAGTACACTCTTTCCCTGCCTTTTGAAATTGAAATTCAAGCATAAATGAGGAATCTGAGTCTCACATACTTTTGTTCTTTATTAAGGCAAGTCCAATTTTACCCCAACACTCACTGAGGCATTCAGCTAAAAAGTTGGTCTAGTGAAGTTTCTTAATTTTTGCCTTTTTATGTAATACTACTTTTTTAATTTCTGTGTTTCTACAGAAAAAGGTACCCAACAGCATCCCAAAATTTTGGGCACATAAAAAAAAACATTTGACTTTCACATGTTCTGGGTTGCTCTTGCTTCTACTGAGTCACTTTTCCATTTTCTGTTTGCAAACATACAGTATAGCTATATTTTATATAAATCAGTGCATGGTGGAGCTGATGGATTTTCTTCTGAAAGGCTTGCAGGCTTTTTTCATTTAGCTAGGTTTTGTGCTTTTCCAGTTTAAGCATTCAGATGTCAGTTTGCGTGGGAGGGAAGAAGTTGCTCCCTATATTTTATGGATTTTGAATTACAGCAAACTGCCTTTCCAGAAAAAAACAAACAAACCAACACTGGGCTACTTAACGGAAATATTACTTCATGCTTTTCAGTTTCCAAGGTGCTCTGATTAAGAAAAGGTATCTATCACATTGCAGAGTTGGTGAGTTTCTTGTAAACTGTAAAGGTACAGGCTTCAAAACACACTCTCAGGCTTGCTACAATGCTTGTTGGTTCACACTCAGGAATTTAACTTTTCTCCTCTAAAATGTATTCGGCACTTCCCTCTCCCCAAAAAAAAGGATATAATTTCATTCAGAATGACTCTGTTTAATACATAATTAATATAGTATGTGTGTGCCTGTATAATACATCTTTTAATACACAGGAACACAATTCAAAGGGGCTGACAAAGTAAAGCCATCACACACGTCTGACTCTTGAAAACTCAGACTGGCATCATGGCTTAAGACTGCAAAATTATCTTGCTGTCTTGCAGTGTTCAGAACATAACACTCTTACAAGTTTATTTTGAGTCATCTAGAAATCTGCAGTTTCTCCTCTGTCACTGCTCTCCTCCACTGCTCCTCTCCTATTCTTTCTAAGATAAACAACAAAGTTTAATTTCTGCAGCTTAATTTCTGTTTCCAAAATGCCTTTTTTTTTCCAAAATCTGTTATTTCTCTTTCCAAGTGTTCAGTCATTGTCTCACTGAATGCAGCAATAAGGCAAATGGAAACAGGTACTCATCTCAACTTCAACATTCTTCTGAAGGCTTTTTTATTATGCCATGATCCACATTAAACCTGGGGAGGTGGATATAAAAATATTTAAATTCTCTAGAAATCTGAACTAACTAGATGATGCATCTGCTCACCTGCTAATCAGGCTGCCTGTGTAGGAACTACAGTACATGTACTTTAAATACAGAAGTCTACCTTAAAATCCAACATATAATACAGCTAGTAGGTAACTGATTTGACTAAAGAAAGGCTGATCTGATCTGGTCTGATTGAAGAAAGGATGATCAAATGAGTGAAAGGGGTGGCTTCTCTTCTGTGGAGACTGAGCTAGCTGAAACTCCTATGAATAGCATGAGAATATGAATTTGTGAACCTTCTTCAGAAGTTCAGGTTCTTTCCATTTCAATCCTGAGCCTTAGCACATGTCAAGTACCTTTCTTTGATGTAGGAAGGTTGAAGCTGTAAAGAGGTAGGTGTCAGATGAGGAAATGAGTTAATCAGATATCCCAGACACTTGTGTTTCCTTTGAGAACTGAATTAAATCACTTTTTGATTTTCAATTGCTTGAAGTAAATTGAGTGGTGTATGACCTGAATATTTTGTCTCCAGAACTTTACATTTTGCCTTTCTGGATTTAAATATGACCACTTAACTCACAAAACCATTGCTATCTTTCAAGGAGTGCAAAGGCCCTTTAAGGAAGTCTCAGTATGTGTGCACTGACATATGCTTCTGGAAATCAGCTACAGACAAGAGACTACTTGGAAATAATTTGAATAAAGGTTTTACTGTTGTGCCACAAAGATGAATTGTATTGTAATACTGAATATGTGTTGAAGGGGTGATCTTTCAGGACATTTCTTGAAGGCAACCATTATTCTAATGTCAATAGATTCCCAATAGGTCACTTGAACCTCTGAACCTTGATTTGAAATACTTGCCTCTTACCAAAATCTTTATTCAAGCCACTGAAGCAGACGAACACTGAAACAGTAATTTGATTAATGGTAGATTTGAAATCTGTATGCCTGATAGTTACTCTTAAACTCATTGTACCAGGTTAATATTATTCTCAGCACACAAATAACTCTAAGTGGCAAAACAATTAAAGTTTTATAATTTCACATCAAGAAAACATGTCTACATGTTTTTGTGAAGGAAAGTTTGTGAAGGAAAGTTTGTGTGAAGAACTAATCTGTTAAGAAAAATGAACTTGTCCTAAAAGTAGAAAATTTCCGCTACACCAAATTTACCCTTCTTCCTGGTTTGATTTTTAAAATTTTTGTATGATATGACACATTGAAAATGCCACACCATGATCATTACTCTCTTTTCATATATTTAATCATCCACATACAGATTGCACAAGTAAGTCTGTATATTTCTACTCAGCAGTCAAATTCTAAATAAGCATTTAAAAGTACCAGAAAAACTTTCATCTGAACTTCACCAAATTTCTACTTCACCATCTGTAGAAGTGAGAATTATTTTTTATTTTAAATTTAGCCTTCTCCTTCAAACAGTTATTGTATCACCTACAAAGCAAGTCTGAGAAGTGGTTGAATGAATTCTATTACCTCTAATGGAAATTCTGTAAGGCGAAGTGTCTGGACATGTATATTTCAAGATGACTAAGATGTTCCCTTTTTAAGGAACCAAGTGCAAAAGACAGCTCTGAACAATTGGATAAATATAATTTCCAGTTTTATGGACTTTACATTAGTAACCCATATAGACTGGGCTCTGTACGAGAATATCTGAAACACTTTTGTTAGTACACATCTTATCTATGCTAACATCTAAACATCAGTTTGATCTGATATTTGCAGGCCTCACTTTTAGAAAGGATTCTGAAAGTCTGTGGGTGCTTGAAAAAGAGTTACATGTATTGGGAATAACATGTTTTTGTTTTAATTCCAGGGCTTTTATGTTAATTGCTGAATGTGAGTAATGTGGTCTTTCATCTTATATTTATTCAGTAATTTATGATTCACTATTTGAACCATAAATTGAATAGTCCAACTACTATACAACATCCAGAGAAACTGTGACTTCTGATCAGTGTACTTGAAAAAAATAGAAAACAAAAAGCAATGTATGAATCCAATATGTGGTGTGAGAGCAAAGCTGTGATGAGTTTCAGGAATGTCATCTGGTTTCCTTGATTAATTTCTAAAGACGAAGTAATTTTGATATAGACATACAACTTCCTTCACATTGCTGGCTAGACACATAACATCAAAGTTATGTTAAAATTGCTTTTTAAGTAGAAGAAAACCCATAGCTCAGAAACACTCAAGATGCTGGGGAAAATTAGAGCTATAACTAGGAAACCTATTATACTAACTCCTTTTAAAGAAAGGGAGAGTGACAATGCCTTAGCAAGACATATCATCAAAAAGCAACAAATATAACCAAACAAGGAGGGGGCAGGCAGAATAAAGTGCCAAGATTTATATTGGTTAGCCTGTGTTACTCTGCATTTCTATTTTATTTGCAAATCTATGACAGGACCAATTTGATCTCAGCTGGGTCTCACCACTCAACTTCCCTCACCCTTCCACAAACCAGAGGATTAAGACTACAACTGGTAAACTACTGAGGCTTCAAACAGCTGCTATATTGAATTTAATATTGAAACATTGTTCAGACAACAAACCACTGTCAACTGGGCTCTCCTGAAGGCCTTTTCCCATTGAACTCCTCCAACTTCCCAAAAATCAGTATTCATATTTTTCTGGATCATTTCCTAATGCATCTCATTCCTGATAGTCTTCCTCTCCACAATTCACAGACCAAGGCCAAAACGATTTCCATCAGTATTTTATCATGGGAAGTCATCCTCCCTTATAAACACAACATTTGAAACACAACACTATTTTATTTGTCCACCTGGTACTTACCAGCAGCACTGGTTACAAGTTCTGCCATTCAAAATACATCTGGAGAAAATACTGTGCGCTCTTTACACAGATGAATGTATTCCCAATGAACAAATCACCTTAATTTACATTTGATAAAGAGCTTACTCTCTTAGTTTTTATATAGATAACGAAAAATAATGCCACAAGTCCTAACATATCATTTGTTTCAGTCTTCTCTATTGCAAAGATTCCTTCCAAAACTTTCTTTCCTTTGGTTCTCCTGTTCTGTACACAAGAGTGTACAGAACTTCAGCCACCTCATCTGCATTTCCATCTATTGCTCCTGTGGAGAAGGAATATAGCAACTCCCCCCCCCCACACACACCATGGCAAGCAGCCCATACCCTGCAGTTTAACAAGCTGCGCAAGAGAACACCAGGGAGCCTGTACTGAACAATGCTGAATAATGTATATAATTCTAGACTAAAAAGTGGACACAAAGGGCCCACATTTCCTGTGAAATGAGATGAACTTGGAATTATTTTTACTATTAAATAATAATATTCCCCTGTTGAAGCACAAAGGTTGAGAACAGCAACAAATCCTAGCATTTTCAAGCAGCCCAGGAATTACGATAGTCACAAATAGTACTACAATAGCTCACTTTCAACTATTGCAATTAAACAAGATTTTAGTTACCTGCAATTGTGGGGGAAAAAAATTTCATTCATATTCCACAAATGAAGGTTACTGGCAGCTTGCTAAAATATTCAGTTCCCAAAGACATGGGAAATAATCTTAGCAACCTTTTTATCACAAGTGTCAAAGCCTGGTTATTGCATAACATATTATTTAACCTTGCTGAAGTCCCCGCATGGCAAACTGCAGGCACAAAAATAAAGTGCTACTGAAGGCATTAATAAACTCTAGCAGCAAAAGAACTGTGTTTAGTAATGAATTTGCAGGGTCTCGTTTTAGCCCATCAAAATTGGTTCTTACACATAATTAAAACAAAATCAAGTCACTTTGAAGTCTGGCATTTAGAGTGTACTAATAAGTTATGTGGCAAACTAGTAATCAAATAGTCCCACAAACTAAAGAACCATTTTCACCTGCTGGCTTTCTTAAGATTTCTCTCTGACCCATGACAATTTTTTTTTCAAATTGGAAAGCTGTTTCAAATAGTTGTATTAGGAAAATTTCTGATTTTCTCACTTGAGGAGGAAAAATACCAAGAATAAAGAGCCAAAAACCTATAATGTTTCAAGTTAGAACATTAGGTTGTGGATTGTTAAATAGAAGTCAATCATAACACCTACAGTTTGAAAATTGTAGGATTTGGGTTTGTAAATGCTGAAATTTGAAATAAGCAAACTGAAGTCTGGAAGTCTGTACTGTTACTGACTGCCACACCACAGATACAGCTGAGTCAATGATAAATGCTGGAAGCCTTATTTATGCAAATAATATTTGCTATTCTGGGACCTTGAAAATAGGGTATGCTACTCTATACATGACAGTAGAAAAAACCCCAAAACTTCAAGTTTCTCCACTTCCACCAGTTCTTTTCCAGTTCTCAAATAATAGACATATTACTCACAAAACTTCTAGGTTGCATGAAGCTGCTGACCAAACCTCTTTGAAAGACACTCAGATTTGCTGCGCTAAGCACAAAGATGAAAGTCAGAAGTCGTAAGTGAGCCTTCAAGTTTCAAAAGTGGCATATAAAATCAGATACAGTGACTGACCAATACTTAAGAGTATTGGTAGGACACAAGACAGAGGGCACCCTCACCTTCTTCCTCATTCCCTTCCCTTTATGCAGTTCCTCAATTCATTAGTACCTGTCTTTGAGAGCAAATAATGAAATGCCCTTCATACTTTCCCAATTTCCCTCTTATCTGAACTAATGCATGGCTTTCTGCTCCATACCTTGTTCCCATTCTGATCCTGTCTGGGTACACTTCCATCAGATAGCTGGTCAGTTGGTCACGGTATGAATCCAAGCCCTGTCCCATGTACAGTTTGATTGCCAGCACCTTCTGGTCTTGGTGTGGGTCCCTGTTATTCCAGTCAATGCGCAGACATGCTTTAGGACACTGTGCAGACCAAGGAGTGCTCCCAGTAGGCAGCACAGGCAAGACTGCCCTTTTGCACAGAAGGAGTTTAGCAGGGCTGAAGCAGAGAGGGATGGATCCCTTGGTCACTAAAGGTACTGGGGTGTGTTTGGGTGTGGATGCAGAGCACCATCGAGCACATCGATCAACAGAGCAACATCGATCGCTCAACAATTCCCAAACCCTCACTGCTGTACCATCAGGCTCAGCTCCTGCACCACTACTCCCCAACACCTGACCCCTTCAATTGCCTCATCAAGATCCCTTTTCCTCTCTCTCTTCCCAAGCATGTATTCAATGTTATTTGGCCCTTGGACTGCAGAGACTGATAGCTTTTTCCACCCCAGTGTGAAGCAGAAGTGGAGTGCTGCTACAGAAACTCCTTCAGAAAGCTCTGTGTGTGTGTGTGCGTGTGCAGCTTCTGAAACAAATAAGAAAAAATAAGATCAGAGGAGCAGACAGCATGCATAGTTGTAGCTAGGAAACAGCCAAGCTCCCTAAAAACCCCATGAAAGACGGGTTCCCTTTTCCTGCCTGGTAACCTGCTGATACAGAGCCCTGCCCAGCTGCTGCAGCCTTGGGCTGTGCACTGTGGAGTGTGGGCAGCAGTCTGTGTAGGGAGGTCAGAACAAAGCCTGGGCTGTATTAATTATAAGAGCAAAGATGAAACCCCCAGAGAGATAAAGAGATTCAACAGAGAACAGAGCACATATCCATCGTGCTACTAAAGCTAAGACCATGGATTTAACCACTGCAAATGTCATCTCTTTCCAAAAGTACATCTACATCTCTTATAATATTGACAGAATCAGAAAATGCAACATAATTCCTGAAGGAATGGCTCAGTTTAGCTCAAATTTCTGCAAGGTTTCCAATTTAAAATAAAAAAAAGTCAGCAGTTGTGACATAAAAAAAGCTCCAAGCATTGCAATGTGATCAAATCTCAGTTATAAAATCACAGGGCTACCAGCTGTAGCTGTAATGAAAATAGCCTGTGTTATACTCCAAAAGGGAAAGTTTCTAAACATACCCACTGACAAGCTTACTAAAATGCACAAGTTTGCCAAGAAAGGTGCTGCTGACTTAACTAGAGTTTTCCCTCAAAATCAAAACCTATCTTCAAAAAGGTAAAGAAGAGCAACCCTGACATCTAATTCATTGAACTGCGAGATTGAAATCTAACGCATAAAGAGACATTGCCATTTCCCATTAAGTCGCCTTTATTCCATAAATCCTTTCATGTGGCTAAACTAGTGCCTACTTCACAAAGTGACATTAGGCAACTTTTATGATCAAGTGTTGAGAGTGGTGTGAGTGCTGGCCAAATAGTTTGGTGAATATCTTCTGGAGTTTGTAAAATTTTCCTATATCCAGCTGCATTGAGAGAGAACATAAGGAGAAAAAAATTCTGCTACAGAATACAGTCACAGCAATTTTTGTAAAGAGCATCTTAAAGAAAATTAAAGATTTAAAATACATGGTTCTAAGAATAAATGAAGAGAAAAAGGTATCCTACTTATGGAAATAAATGCCAAATATGCTGATTAAGCCGTCCCTGCCCAGGAAATGATCAGAAAAATCAAACACAAGTTTATGCTACTCAGAAGAAATAACTCTTTAGGATATGTCAGTGAGTCAGTTATTCCAAATAAATCACTTCATGGGACAAAGGTTTCTAAAACAGAAGCAAGTAAAGTGTACATAACATTTTTGCAGACCATGTCACATAAGGCCCGATACATGATAAACGCTTAAACACAAAAGAGAACTTTTCTTTCTTTGCTGTTCTTTAAACTGTAAGATATAAATACAAAATGGCATTTTAATCTAAAATCTATACTTAAAGTGGAAAACTAAACAAAAGTGCAAGTTGAGTAGCTTCCAACAATCCAGCCATTAAACAAATGGATATCCATTATTAAATTTGGCATCACAGATATTTATTTTAATTTCCTTGTTCCAGTTTGGGAAAATTCATCTACTCACTGATGATGCCAATGTAAAATTCAATTACATATGATTATGAAGTATTATGAAAATAATTTTGTGAGGTGTTGAACTCCAGGCTGCTATTTACAGGAATATCAGTAACAATATACGGTTAGTGATGCACGTCATTGTTATCTGTGAAGCTGCTTTGGTAAATCTGCCTGACTCCTGCATTGAACAACTAATGGAATATGAAATTTCTGACATTTTCTTAGCTTGGAAGCATTTCTGAGAAAAAAATAGGTGCATTAAAAAGAGGAAATATAGGCAATACCATCTAAAAGTTTCCAGTACAAATATATAAAGATATATGTAAACCCAAAGATTTTCATGTTAATAATGTAAATCACTCTACAAAGCTTTATAATGTTCCTCCAAGTAGAGCTCAGCTCATCCTTTCAAGTGGAATTTGTTATTTTCTGTTGTCTTATCCTGGTTTTTAAACATCTTGATAATACCAAGCTAATAAGACAGGAATTTAGTATTACAAAAATACCTTTAGGGAAAAAAATTCTTATGCACAAAATAAAATTAGTATGACATTCAGGCTTCTGACACTACACAGAAGCACTGTTTAATATCCTCTATTTACATTCTAAATGTAAATATAAATGCATACTAAATTACTGCTTATATAAACTATGCTAGATCCACTCTTATTAACTCCTTCTTAAAAAGATAATTAATTTTCAAGCATGGAAGAGACCCTAATTAAACCTGACTTTTGCATAACTTATTAGAAAGAGTACTTTGTTTTCAGAAAGTGTTTCTAACATTAAGCATGTCAACTACAAGAGCTTTCAAGTGCTCAGTGTACTGTGCTTACTTTATTGCATTGATCAAAGGTGCTTCATCAGCTCTCTGCACCCAACAATAAATCCTCTGGCCCAAAAAAAAAACCCAAAAGGAAAAAAAAAAAAGAAAAAATACCAAACTCAGGACTTTGCCATTTAATCAAAGAGGTTCCTACTTGTTCAAGGCCTTTCCAGAATAAAAATTTAATAAAGAACTTTGCCCTCAGCTGCACATTTGCCACTTAATAGGATGATTTGTGCATTTGTGAGGACCTGATGCTTCCTAAGACCAAAGCAGTTCAGTTGTGCCAATAGTTCAGCCTAACTCATGATATTCAACTTTACTGGAGTAGACAGAAGAACCTAAGCAGTATGTATGGCATGTACCTTTCAATAAACAGAACAAAAATATGTAGAAGATTTCATAAAGGGAAAATGTTAAAGGTTTGCATAATGAAAAAATTAATGCTTGAAGGGTCCCAATTCTTCTTTCCAGAAAAGCTGAACAGGCTGGTTTTTACTTTATAATGGCAAATACTCTATTTCCTTTTTCCTTCCTCCATTCCAGCTCATTGCCTTCCATCTACCTAAATCTCTTTGATTGAAAAAGAGCATATAAGCAGAGCAGTAGATTTCCCATCTTCCAGCTTCCTGCTTTGTTTTATCTATCAATAATCTAAATTCTTTAGCCTTGCATTATGCTTGTAATATCAAAAACCCAGTCCTCAGTTGGCCCCTGGAGACTAAACAGAGCATTAAAAGTTAATCAGCAATGCTCCTTACCACATTGAAATCCAAGTTTTTTTCAACCCACTCCTTGGCTTCCTTGAACTCTTCTTTCATTTCCATGATGTATAGTGTATCAAGGGCATCCACGATTGTTGCTCCTTGAATGTTACCTGAAACACATGAAGAGCCAGTGATTTACTTTCCAACAGAAGACTTTTCAGTTAGATCTAATTAATTTAAATTAATTCTAATTTCAAAATCCAATTTCAATTAATCCAATTAAAAACTGGGTGCATAAGCATTCAAGTGGTAACTAGTAATTCACAGCCCTTACTTTGATTCCCATGCCACAACACAACATCATAATATTTAAGTATTTCTTCCACTAATGAACTTTTGAAGAGCTGCTCTAACGCTCTGTATTTTCAGTCATATTTTTGCATTTTAAACCACTGACAGAACAGTTCACCCTAAAATGACACAAAACCCAGTAAATCTCGGTAATTGAGAAATTTCTGTTTCTTCCAGTTTGGAATGAAAACAATCAGCTGCTTCTTTGTTTTTATACTCAAAGATACATAAAGCTTTAAGAAGCTGGTGAGAACTGATCCCATTTTAGTTAAGAAAGCCCTTTAAGAAGTACAGTCTGACCAGACAGCACTGGGGGAGGCAAAGGCAAACGTGCACACATGGATTTGTCAGCTCAGGAGGGGCTGCAAGGCACTGGCTCTCAGAGCAAGGCACTGGTGGTCTGCAAAAATGGCACCCTTCTACCTCTTTTACAGAGATGGGTAAGAGCTAGCGTTGACCTAACACTGCCAGATGAAATATTACCAGTTCGTTGGCTTTGGAATGGATTAGATGTTCATCATCCTGTACTGAAAGGTTAATGTGGACGGTGGGGTTCAAGAAAATACAGTCACTCAAAACACTTTTCTATGCTTACTCCAAATTTACCTTGACCTTTTCAAAATACCATTTTTGTCTAGGAAGAGTTTCAGTTCCTATTTATGGGATAATGTCAAAAATTCAATTTTGACCACTCTACTAAGACTTTCATTTCCTAACTTGGCTCCCGCAGTTTTCATAATGAAAGGAAGACTACTGTTATATTTTAGAGAAGACTCTGATACAGAAAGAAGCATTTAGAATTAGAAAATAATTTAGGTTGCAATCAACAGAGAAAGTCATTATGCCCAATCCGTCTCCCTCAGCAGGGCTAATGAGTCAGGTGAATAGCTGACTACTCATTCCGGAATTGATTGTACCAGGGGAATGACAACATAGTAGCTACAACTAATTAAGGAACTTGATTATTCTCTTGTCTCTGAAATACCTGATGGAAAAGTAAAACTTAATTTTATAAACTTATCAAATATCATAGTTCAATTTTTCATATTTAAGAAAGCTACTCTATCAGCCAATTCTTGGGTTCACTGCCATCATGGGTTTCTGCTTCCACATGAAACAGAGAGGAGATTGGAGAGCTTTATATAGCAGGATTGACATAATTTCCAGAAATTAAGGTTCCAAGTAGAAAATAATTTTCCATTTCCACCATCTTAAACAAAATAATATTTGAGGTTGTTACAACAGGTATTTGGTACATGTAACAGAATGAGATACTTTCTCTATTTTAGCAGCTGTTTATACCACCCATTTTTGGAATGTCACTTTCCTACTATGAACGAAGGAATCTCTACATTTTCCCCCAGATATTCCACTAATAAAACTGCAGCCTGCTTTGGTAAGAAAAACATAATATCCTCCAAGAGCTTATTTGGAACTTGGCTGCCCTTCTCTTATATTAAAGGAAAAGTATTCCTTTAAACTTGGCTAAGCAACTTCTATTTTCCCTGAGCTTATGAGAAAGTGAGAGTGGAAAACTGCTGGAGGACATCTGCTCAAGATCACTACTGCAAAAGCTCTGGAGATGTCTGGTAACTCCATACAACAAAAGCAGTTCCTAGTGGACCTTTACAACTGAGCTCTACTTACAGAAAAACCATCTATAACCTGATTTGCTTCACTGGATTGTGATAGGCTCACCATGCAAAGACATTCTTTGTGATAATCCCCTTGTAATACAACTAACACCACCACTAAACAGTTAAGCTTTCAATTTTAAGGATTAGTACTTGAGCTGCAACCCACTACTAAGAAGAAAAAGAAGAGAAAATAAGAAGAAAACTTATTGAGAAATCACCCATGGAGTCACCTACTTATTATGATTTTTCCCCTGAATCTGGCATATGTGGCGTGCTTAGAGCACAGATTGAAAAAAATGCTAGAATCTCAAGCAGATCTTTATTTGAAATTATTTCTGCTAATATTCTGAATGCTCCAGAAAAGGGAATAATTACACAATTAATGTGACACTTAGTCAAGTTTGTCTCAAACAGCTGTGCTTCCAAGTTCTTGAGAAAAGACAAAAGAACAGAGAAAGAGTCAGTTTAGAGGCCAGAATTATGACTTGTGAACAACTGCAGTTTGTGCTAAGTTAGCCAAGAGAATAACTTAAACCTGAGAGTAGTATGGAAATCGTGATGCTGAACAGGTCATTAATAACCAGTCAGACAAACCAGTGGTGGGGTTGGGGAAAGGAATGCAAAGAAATTAAATGAACATTCCTTATTATGGGATAAGAGCAAACATTTCACAGGCCTATATAAGCTATGCTTCTCAAAGCACAGCACATAAATTATTAAATATGGTTATCACTTTTGTTCGTTCCTACACAACATTCCCAAGGAATTACACAGCAGTCATGGTCTACAAGAAGCAAAGATTATTGCTAGGCAATTACAGTACACACTCATGACACAGAATATTTGGACAAGAGGACTGTTTTCCTATACACCTATAGTACTGCTACAGATTTGACTAACTCCGCGTTACAGGGTGCAAGCCAAGTTGCAGTCACAGTGGTAGAGTTTCAGAGTTGCCCTAGGCAGGAGAAAGATATCACAGAAAATACTTGGATAAAATTCATAGACCTCAGGTAAATACAGATATATTTTGCAGATAACTAAATATATATATACTCAAAGTAGAGAAAAGGAACTTGAAACTCATAAAACATAAGTCAAAGGAAATCATTTTGATGATAAAGAGATAACCAGATGTACAAGCCTACCAAAATGAAGAATTATTAGTCTCTACCAAAACCTCCAGACCATGCACTCACATATGATCCATTTTACTTCTGTTGTTAACCCTTTACTTTTATCACTCCTCTTTACTGACAGCATCATTTCCTCCAAGGGATTAATAGAGAACACATAAAATAGCCTACTATTAACTGAAAAGAATGCAAAAGAAATCAGTCGACATGAAATTTCCAGTAGACTATTGAGAAACATCAACAGAACTTCGTTTCCAGTTTAACATTTAAAATCTTAAGCAATGATCTGGAAGAAAACAAAAAAGAGCATATTGCTAACAAGATTTGTGGACTATTAACCACAACAGCTTATTAAAAGCACAGGTAGCCTATATCTCCTCTGGGTAATGCACAGTCAGCCCATTTAAACTGCATGCTTTTTAATATCCAACAGTGCCAGTGTAGGTGCGTGCAGATAAAAGAAGAGATTACATTAGAGAATGCATCTCAGAACTGGGCAGCAAGAGCAGAATAAGAAGAGTGATCAGAGGATGAGTAACTTTGTATGAGTTTCCAGGACGCCACTGCAGGGAGAGCTGCTCTGGATGTGAGTGACAACCTCATTAGCAGAGCTCTGTGACTGAGCTTATATGGCCATATGGTTAAAGAACCACACCTGGCTTACGGCCAAACCCTTTGGAGCCTGTGCCAAAATAAATTCTCACTTGTCTAGCCCAGGCTTTTAGATATGGCCAGAAATAGAATACTTCAGAATCAATGCACGTTGGTGCACTTAATAATTTAAAATTTCCTCCCATCCCTTGGACACCAAGTTGGCATTTGAAAATACATACAGGTTTGACTAAAGCATCATTTTGATTTGTGCTGGAGGTTTCTTGGAGCGTTGCTTCAAAAGCTGACTCATATCTTAGAACAGTGTTTTCCTTTATTTAAAGTTCACTGAAAAGGTTCCTATGCAATATCATTAGCAATTTAAAGTCAAGAGTGATTAATTATTTAAGTGTGCTATGCCAAAACATGAAACTCTTGACTCAAGTACTGGCAAACCCTCAGAAATATTAACACTTTTAATTTCAGGGACTATTCACACCTGGTAAGAGTGGGGAAAGAAAAATTAATTTAATTTTTAACAAATCTAGTTTTTCATATGCGTAATATTAAACAATATAGTGATATTTCTAGAATGCTCTTCCAAATCTCCAGTATTTTATACATCTGTGCATTTTAGAGCCAGCTCTGGCGTCTTTGAATTTGATAAAGTTTAAATATTTTTTCCTTCATTGCTTATCTCTGTGCTTCCTGCAGAAGCCTTTGGCATCCACCACACTTCTGGCACCATGCAGCTCAGTTACATGTTTAGTTATGAACCACCTTCTTTTGTCTGAACCCGCTGCCTAGTAATTTGCTATCTCCACCCCTTCCTTACAAAGGATATCACTCCCCACAAGGAACAATAAATCCTTGTTCATCCCATCTATGCCACTTTTTATGGACCCCCACGTATTGTTCTGGAAAGCTGTCAAGCATTACTACTTACTGTGAGCTCAAGTCTGCCCCGTTCTCTACATTACCTCAGAACTATATCTCCCATTTCACTAAGAGCCAGCTTAAATTAGGAACATTTTCTATTTCTAAGTGCAATTATCGCCTGTTGGGAAATCCTTCTGGGTTTGAGGAACTGTTTGCAGTTTGCCATTGTCAAAGCTACTCCAAATAACTTATTTGCACTGCCAAATTTCACTCTGGTCATTTGATTTTTCAGCATTGGGGTGAGTAATTTGAGAGTGTGGCGTCAGCAGTAATAGATTCCTGTGAGAGGCCAGTAATAAACCTGAAAAATGTTTTTAGAAATCTAAAACGACAATACACTTGTCATTGTTGTGCAACATGACCTCCTCTCAAAAATGCTGTACTGAGTAATTCATCCACATATCTGCTAATGTTATTCTTTACACAAGTTAATTTAATTGAGATAGATGTCAGGCTCACTTCCACCACATACCAAAATACAAAATTTCAAGGAATACAGCAGGAAGAGTGAAGACAAACAAGATTGGGGTGGGGGGAAGATTTTGAGTCCTTTCAATTTAAATTGATATATTGTTTAAACACATGCACAATTAATTGCCGAGGCTATATTAATAGATGTAGAGTTTGAAAAGACACATTGCTATACACTGCCAAGTCAGTTTTGGATATAAATTTTGGCAGACTTTAAAAATATTCATACACCTCAACACTCCATAAAAGAAATGACAAAAAACAGTTCAAAGTGGGAGGAGCAGGATCTTACTAAATTATAGTACTTTGGGGTTTGCAGATTGTGAGTATTTATTAAATGCTTCCCTTTTTGCCTCCAGAAAAGGTCCCTTTTCACTTGCAGAGATTAATTATACTATGCCTAAAAGTTATAATATCAAACTGGCAATACTGCACATGAAACACAGCTTCAGATAATTAAAAAAGCCCTTTAGTTACAGTCATTTAAGTGCAGAAAACACTTCTAGAAAGAGTTCTCTGCAAGTGCAGCAACACTCATTAGTTTTAAAATTAGTTCAGAAGGCTTGGAGAGGAATAGCTCCTAGTTTGAGGGGCTGGTGGTAAAGTGCTATGAAAAAAGAGCAAAATTGTGATTTTGCCACTTTTGCAATAGGAAGGTAGATTAATAAATCTCTGCTTTAGCTAACCTTGTTAACAGTAACCCAAAACATAAAGGTTAAAGAATTAAAAAGTAACAGCACTTTCTCATAGCCTACTTTCTACTAGGAATAGTCAGAGAATAATTAGTACTCACAGAAAAAGTCATACCAGGAGATATGTCCTGTTTTGCTAATGGACAGATATTGTGCAAACAAATGCTGAGCTACTCCAATTTATGTGATTAATCTGGAAACAGTTGTACACTTCATGTAATTAAACAAATAAGAATGTTTCTGTCTTTTCAAATAGTTGCTACAACATGGTAAAACACAAAAAGTACAAAGGAAATAAAAACATTGCATGGATGTGCTGAAAAGACATTGCCAATGGTCATAGGCATGTATGTGGCACTGGCTTAAAGGTGAAATCTTGCAGTGTTTCTCTAAAAGTATATTATTCTTGGTGCGCACATGCGAGAGAAAGCAACTTCTGCTCATAACAAAAATATATCTACAGTCTGCCAGTCTAAAGACTTTCTCAGCTTATCACATACACCCTGACACACACACTGCCTGCAGAACACCAGCAAGACCAAGGCAGTTCTTTGATTTCACTATTTGTTTTTGTGGCCTGAGTTTAGGACAAAAAAAGTAATTTCCAAGTTCAGCAAGAAGTCTTCAGCTACAGATTAGCTCTACTATTAGTAATTTAGCACTAGTACAAGGTGCTAAAGCAGGGTTCTTTTCCTTTCCCCAAAATTAGAACAACCAGTTGTCCCTATCCTTTCTCCTATCAACACCCCAATGGCCATTTTCCTCTTCTCCTAGCCCTGGTATAGTGCCTGTATTTCATGATGTTATTTCCTAAGCCACATCCATGTGGAATTACACCTCTCAAAAGCCATCTTATTTTTGTCCTGAGAAACACAGCATGACAGCTATGACTTGCCTTCAAGACACAGCAGTCATTATAATCTACCTGCAAAATGGAGATTGAAAGGAGCCATGCATTTATACTCCCAAAAAAAAACTTAGAAGCAGTATAATTTGAAAACAACTCTCCCCTTCTGTGTCAGGAGAGCTGTACTGTAACTTTTACAACATAAAGCACCACACAGCACTGGACTCGTCTGTTCCTCACAGTGAGATATAAAAGTCTTAATCCCATAACAGCCCCTCCCAGCATTTGCAAAGCAATGTAAATGCAGCAATTAATTCAAAGGAGGAGAAGTGTTTCATTAGGCATCAAACAGTGCCCAGTTAAATGTACTGTGTTTTATTGATACCAAGATGATTCCAAACTTGCATTTTTAAAACAACTGAGACCTGGCAGCAAGAAGAAAAGACAATCTTGGCAAATTGGAGATAGTTATGATGGATGACAGTGAACTGAAGGTCTTACTTGATTTCTGAAGGTTGGGAGGAAATTCACAGGACACAGAGCTGAAGGTAACCTATTCTCCACTAATACAACTCAGAATTACCTTAAATTAGTCAACCATTTGCAATTTTTTTAATAACTTTTTAAAATAAGAAACAAGGAAGATAAGGAAACTTGTCCATTCTTTCAGGAAAGAAACCCAACACACAAACAGATCACTATTTTATTGTTTTATGAAAAAGGTGGCATTTGTTGAATTCAAACATGAAGGTGCAGATCAGGTCTAATAAATCTGAGGACACCTACAGACACAAGGTTTTGTTTGTAAAGAACAAAAGGTGGCTATGGATTCGGGCACGGGTGAGGCAGGGCTGCTTGCAGATATGCTGCTCTTTGGTATTCTGTAAAGCAATTCAGCAGAAAGGGACCTAATGCTTATTTTGATTTGCACCAAGATCAATAAGACTGAAGTTGTTTCTAAGGAAAGCTCCTTAGCAATAAGATCATATACCAGATGACCATGATGGGAAACTGATCTGCATTTAGACTGACTCTGCCTCTTACTCCTTTAAATAGTTTTATTTTTCAATTCAACACTTGTCCTCTTTCACAGAGAATTGTGCCTGAAGTGACTTAAACTTATGCAATGTCCACAGAACTCCTGCTTAAGAATTTCACAAGTCAATACATCTACAGCTTGTTCTGCAAATCCATGCAATATTATCATTAACTCAAACCTTAGAAATGTTTATACCACTTCTGATTTCAAAGGAAACTACATTAAGAGTTTAAATTTTTAAGACATTTTGTTGTACTGCAAGAAAACAGAATTCCATTAAATAGTTCCTCAAACATATTAAATCACACAACTATCATTCTCCTGAAGACAATAAATAGTTTTCATTTTCAGAGAAGGAAAAAGAAACATGATGACTCAGCCTTGAAGTTAACTCAAACTACTCTGTTTTGAAGTCCAAAAACTAACTAGGTAATGATTACTTATTAACATTTTTGATATTACCTTGGTGTAGCCAAGCAGTGCAGCAAGATCAAAGTAGATGTTGTATTTTCCAACTTATTTCTGTAATCACAACTGCAGTCTCTAAGCAACCTCCAAATATAGTTGGGGATTTGATAAGTGCTCTATTTAGGCTGTTTTAGGAAATGTTTCCACTTCAAGCTATCTTTTGCAAATATTCAACAAAGTAAGTTCTTGTTAAAATCAAAATAATGTATTGATTTTGTCTCAGCTATAGAAATTAGTCATTTTTTCAGCTTTCTGTTTGGAAAACAAGCTATTTGAATAGAAAAATTGGTGTCAAGCAGTTTAATTCTTCATTTTTCTGCAAAACTGAAGATAATGACAGTTCATAGGACTGTATTTATGCTGTCTCAGAATGCTGTTTCTCTTCAGTCACAAGTCCCATTTGGACACTGAGGAAGTCTTTGCCTCTTTACACCAGATTTCTACAGTGTGCCTCTCCTTCTGGAACTTTTCAGTCCCATATTTGTTCTACACTGATAACAACTTGTCCTTTATTTAACATCTCCTGTGCAATATTTAGAGGTGCAAACAACAGTTATAAAAATGAAAAAGAAAGCCTGATAAGGGAGTCTGGTACAAATTAACAAATATTTATAAGAAATGGAAATAAATTCCTAAGAACTGCATACAGCTTTAGCTACCTTCATGAGTGTAGAGAGTATTGTTTGTTCCTTGTATAGGATTTCTCCTCTTCTCCAACCTCTTCCCCTTAGTTCCCTGCTTATTGAATGTGGCATCAATGATTTCCATAGTAAATGTTTAAGACAGGACAATATTTATTGCAGCAAAACTGTATTTTTATCATGCAGCAATGCCATGCTCCATTTATTCTCATTCAGACACTAATCTATAAAAGTCAGAGAAAGCACCTACATTTACTGTTACTTTTTACACATAACAGAAGCAAGAAACATCATGCTGCATGACAGGGAGCAGCAAGAAAACATGTTTATCACTTATAAGCTTTTCAGCTGATTTACTGTTCTATGCTAACGTCACTAAGCACAAAAATACACTGTACTCACCAAATAAATTGCTTGAATGTCCTTGCTTAGATATGGGTTTCAGTTCATTTAATCCCCATGCGTAACGCTTATAATTATCCCAGGCATGCTTCATCATCTGCAGGGAAACCAAAGCAGGATTATGATGTTGATTTAGCAAGAAGCTACAGCAAACACCAACTTGAGAATATTCTCAATATTAAAAACATTTAATACAATTCTTAACCAAATTCCTGTCATATGCATTATGAAATATTCAATAAAGAATAGCAGTGGCACTGCTTTCGAGGTGGCAGTGGGACTGCTGCTATAAGAATTACATGACTGTCCTCTCCACTTTTGTTACCTGTAAGCTTATGGTCAAGACACACTCAAAAATAATTAATTTTTAGGAAGGGAATTCATTGTGTCATATATCAATTCAATTGAGATTTTATTTCCCTTAAGCATACATCTCAGAAACTGAGGGAAGTAACATTTTTAAATAAGGTTTTCCCCCTAGAACCTTCAGATTCTTTAAGGTGAACATAAAGCTTACAGTAGTTTTCAGATTCTGGCAGAGACCTGCTTGCATAAAACGAGCTGGTTCAAACTCAGCACAACTAGTAACAATAGAAGGATGGTAAAGTGGGCAGGCAGAACCCCTAGAAAATGTTTTGAGGTTTTTACAATACAATCTTTTATGACTATAAATGCATCTGTAGCTACTTTCACATGTCATTTTGCACAAAGAAATGAAAACTTTTACAACTGAGCATATCACCACCAAATCACATTTTGCACAAGAAAAGGTGCACCACAAATAAATACTGCTTTGGGAATAAATACTGATTTATCTGACACCACAGATAAATACTGCTTTGGGAAACAGCCTTGCAGAGCCCAGCACAGCAGTGCAGTGGTAAGAGCAGGGGGCATCCACACAGAAGTCAGGGGAGTGGGTTGACTCAGGAAAGGCTCACCCTCTCCACCACCATCACCAGGCATATCTGGTGCGATCTGTCCTTTTTGAGAGCGGTCCAGGTGCACGTCCAGAGCCCACGTGCTCCTCCCCAAACGTGCTGAGAAGAATGCACACAGCTCTGCAGGCCTGGTGACAAACCACTGCCACTGCAGCAGGTCCAACACCTCCCCTTGGCAACCACCAGTTTTAACACCTGCTCAGGAATAGTCTTCTTTAAAGGTCACCACAAGCAGCATTACTTTATGTAACAGAAGGAAAGATTTTGCCACCTTGCTGTTCCTCCTCCCCTCTTCCACAAGGCAGAGTAGTGCTGGGAATGCCAGAGGTCATCTTCTAGACAAAAAGTGACAATTTCAGACCTTTTCAGAGATAGTGCTTCAGGCTGTCAGATGACAACACTGCTCTGTCCTTGCTTTCAGATCTCTTCTTGAGGCCTTGTGTCAAGGATAATTTTGTTAAATAACATTTATAATCCTAAATTTAAAAGCAGCAGCCTTGGGACATGCTGATAATAGTAATCCTGCACTTTCTCCTTTCCTCTTTCCTTTGCTCAAATCTCAGAGAAATTATGTCAATTAAAAATCTGCATTAAGCCATACTATAACAAATGACAACAGATTTTTTAGAATACTGCCATACTTGTCAGAATAAACATTTCCCCACTATTAATGGGAGAAAAAATGCACATCTATCCTGCAGGAAAATTCACAGATGTTAATCTACACTACAGGTCCAGCTTTACAAATACAAAAATTGGCAATGGCAGTTAATATGTGACCATATTCAAGCAAAAGATTAGCCTGGTGTCAGATCTCAGCTGAAAGGCAAGTCAGAGGCCCTGTGGAAATGGTCTCGGGCCATGGATAGCAGTGATATGCTGGATGGAATTGCTGCCATCCATGGCCTGAGACCAGCAGGAGCTGTTTCCATTGCTTGACTTCATTGCAGAATGGCTTAGGAGCTCCCCCAAGATGGAGCTTTTTGTCTCAAAGCAGAACTGGTAATAGGCAGCCAACTGGCAGGCTTTATGATTATGGGCTCTTCTCAATCCCTGGTACAAGGATCAAGACTGCATGAAACCAATCATTTGTCCACAGCATATTTTCTAATTTACCAATTGAATCGTTGCACACGATTTTGTCCAGGCAGGTTTTGAGTATCTCTAGAGAAGGAGAATCCCCAACCAGCAGCTTGTTCCAGTGCTCTGACACTCTCACAGTAGAGATGTTTTTTCCTCACATTTAGATGGAACTTCCTGTGTTTCTGTTTGTGCCCACTGCCACTTATCTTGTTGCTGGGCACCACTGAAAAGCCTGACCTCATCTTGACCTTAAGATATTTGTATGCATTGATAAAATCCCATCTCAGCTGTCTCTTCTTCAGGTTCAACAGGCCCTCAGCCTTTCCTCATAGCAGAGAGATGCTTCAGTTCCTTATCATCTTCTTAGCCTTTTGCTAGACACTCTCCAGTAACTCGTCTTTCTTGAACTGGGGAACCCAGAAGGTTCATTGAACCTCAAACTCTAGCACAAACTATCAGCTCTTTCTCTGTGAAAGCAGAGAATAAATAAAACCCTTTCCTACAGTCATAAGATTGGCCAACTAAAACATGATGATAATGCACTCCCATTTGTTGGTATTTTAGTTACAGTCATCTTTCAAAGCACTCTAACACAACACCTAGAGAGGACATATAAGTCACTTGAAATTTGCAAAATACAGCTCTATTCAAACATTGACAGAAAACAACAGCAATGCTGAATCAGCACAGTAAGAGTGGTGTTTAGATGGAAACCCTTGCAGTACCAGGTGGAGTGAAAATAATAACTTAATAAGGTTTATTTTTAGCAGTTACATATAAGTGGGGGAGATGCAAAAGAGGATGTCAGAAAAAGAATTAAAGCACCTTTTAGAACTGGGATATTAAAGGAGAAAAAGGACTAATTACATGAAATAGTATCATCCTGACCTTCAACAGAGCCATTTAAATCTTGCCAAGACAGAGGAGGAAGGCAGAAGACCAAGGTAACTGAAAGTTCAAGAAATGAAGAGAAAAAAACCCCCAAACAACTCCCTTCCAAATCAAACCTCCCCCTCCAACAAACCTCTGAAGAAAATGTAACAGTTTATATAGTCTCTATGAACTCCCACCCCTGGCTTAAATAATCTTTTCTTTCTCAGTTTACACTGATCTTTCTACACATTTAAGTTATTCTCACCTTTTAAACTCCTTACCAGAGTCCCTAAAACTAGTGAGAAACCTCAACAGGCATTCCACTTGAACTTTCCTCCTGCAAAAATCAACTTGCATGGCTGAGGACTGTTCTGGGTCTGGCTGGGATGGAGTTAGCATCCATCACTGCAGCCCATATGGTGTTTTGAACAGGTGCCTGAAATAATGCTGATAACACAACAGTGTTTTGGCTGTTGCTGAACAGCGCTTGTAAAACAGCAAGGCTTTCTCTTTTTCCAGCTCCTGCCCCTTTTCCACTCCCCCTGAGAGGGAGAATGGAGGAGGCGGTTGTATGGTTGAGGAGGGGGACAGCTGGGAAAGCTGACTCCAGTTGGTCAAGGGGTTATTTCTTACCATGCTAACATCATGTTCAGCAACAAAAACTGGGGCAGAGGAAGAAGGAGCAGTTTTCCAAGGTGGCTGCTGTTCAGTGACTGGGTGTCAGTCTGACTGTGGGAGGATATGAGTGACTGCCTTTGCACCATTTGTCCCTGTCCCTTCCTTCTTTCCCCTAATAAATGGGCTTTATCTTGACCCACCAGTTCTCTGGCTCTCATTGTTCCTGTTCCCTCCTGCAGCCCACCTGGGCCAGCAGCTGTGTGGATGCCTGGCTGCTGGCCCTGTGACCCACCACTGTGTCTTGTCAGCGCAGGAAATTCGTGACCACAACACAAAATTCCGGTTTTTTTGCCCCGATGAAACATGACATCAATGTTAGCAAAACCTCAAGTTATAGAAAGCCTTATATTCTTACTTTTTGTTTCCACTACTGTTAACCAACAAGCTAACTATTCTGTAAACTATTCTCCATAACCTGTCCACAGCCACTGAGAACCAACCAAATTGCAGCACAGCAGAAAAAACCATTATAAGAATTTATTATTAGCAAATGCAATACTACCTTTGAAATTATTGCCACCAATTAGGATTTCTTTGAAAAACTCTATGATCCACCTCCAGCTGATTCACTATCACTTTCAAAAAACTGTGCTGAATATATGAAAGCTTTGTTTAATATGCTCTTACTGAATCTACTGATTACCACAGTGAGTAATTTTTAGAAATACACAGCCTTTGTTTCTTTAGGTATCAAGAGTACTACATTTGTTTCACCATTTTCACAATGATATTTAGTGTAACATTGCGCTTTAAAGAAATACGAGTTATTAACTGAGTTTATTGAGCTTGTCCTGAACAATATGCAACTAGAAAACGTGAAGTAATAGATTAATTTTCTCTTTATCTCAATACATAATGCTTTTTCTAGGATTAGTAAGCACAACTATTCATTTGACATTTTCCCTTGTTTCTGAGCATGATCTTTGTTACCTTTGTCAATATTCACTGTTATTGCTTTGGTAATGCTTTAAACCTTTCATTTCAATCTTTTCTTGCAGTTTTGCATGCCATCCTAACACATTCCAATGTCTTTTCCATCTGGAAATATTTTGATCACTAATAACTACCTTGACTTTTTTTTTTTTTAAGTAATTTTTATCAGTATTCACAGTGTGTTCAGACTTGCTCTATAGCGGAAATTCTAGGTAAAGATGTAAGGTGTTCCACTGTAGTTACTTCTTTACTGATTAGTTCATAACCTTATCTAAGCAAACATGCAGATCTGACTAACAATGATACATGTCTGCTTTAGGCTCTTTCAGTTATTCTGTTATGCTGGACTACTGACAGAATTCACTATGAGCAACTTTCCATAAAACGAAAACTTTTTAACCAAACACCAAGGTTCACTAGAAAACTAGTAAAAACTGGTTTATATCCAGATCACTGTTTTCTGTACATAGAATTGTCTCGAGTCTATTTGCAAACTAAAAATTAGCAATTATACTTGAATTTTATTTTAAGCTATTTTCTGTTACTATTGCTTACTTCAGATACAAAGCTGAAGAAATAATCTCAAATGTATAAAGGTTCATCTCAGTTGATACTGTTTATATTTTTTTTCTCTTGAATCTGACAGAAATGACAGACTCCCTTTCTCTGTTGGCAACAGAAAACTGTTTTTTTTCCTTCGAGACATGAAAAATAAATCCTGTCACTATGAACCTTCATACAAATAATCACTTCTTATCTGTCAGCAGGAAGATTACTGCAAATCAGGAGCTTGACAGATTTTTGGTGTTTATAACCTCATTTCCTAATGGCATCACCCTGAGTTAAAAGCAAACCACACAGCGTCAATGTTTGTGTAACAGGCACAGCCGAAGTGTCACCATTTCTAATTTAGCAGGTGGATGACAACCATGCTCTGAAGCCCTGGCAGGCTGCAGGAATTCCCATGACTGCTTCCTGATGGGACTTCCAGCCAGCCAAGAAAAGCCACAAATGAGACTTTAGCATTGGTTTATGGGCCAGCAACATGGATTCCCAGTCACTGCTTTCCACAAAGCAGCACACGAGGGTTTGGGGAACATTTAGGTGCTCACAGCTTCCCTGTGCACTGTGATGGGAATGAAGGACTCCCCACAACCCACAGGGCAGGGCACAGACACAAAGTGGGGGAAATAGCCATGCCTCCTACCACAAAAAGGCAGAACTAAGGTAGGCAAACTGGATTACAGGGTTTCCCCTTAATATTAAACATGCACATCATATAATGGAATACTTTATAGGGTTCTGTATTTAATGATCTGCATTAAAGGGATATGTGAGCAAAATCCTGCTACTCCTCAGCATTTAAATATCTTACAAATAATTCATTTCTTGCCCACAAGGACAAATTAAAATATAAAAAAAAAAAAATCTAGCATTTGCATAAAAAAAAAGGAAGGAAGAGAAAATAAAAATCTCAAGGCCTATTCTGAGAATTAATTCATCTTTTGTATTGCAAAGCACTTCAAACTCCTCAAATGGAAAGCCTTACAGAAATGCTAAGTATTATTCCCTCATGTGTTAAGTTACAGATAAACTTCTATTCTTATATTTTCTATTCCTCACAGTAGCTTGTAAGCCTCCTTAGGACTGTATTAAACTATCCAACTAATATTCATCATATGCCGTTCTGGGCATCATTTATTAACCAGGGACAGACTCTGCACAGTGCTTCATTCTGTTATTCATTTTAAAAGGAATCAATTATCCTATTAATTCTGTTACAAGAATTCTAATTAAAAGGTAACTAAAGAGAACAGGAAATTTGCAGGTAAAGTATTTTCTACACTTATTCTATTACTGCACATTTTATTTAATGCACAAGTACACAAGAAAAAAGAGACTATTCCATGTAAGAAATAAATAATAAGAACAGCAGCCCTTATGCTTTGATGTCTGCATTAAAAAAATAATTTGAAAAATGATTGTATGACATGTGAAACTAATCCATAATAACAAGTCACGTTTTAGTCATTTGTCAGGCGCACCTCTCTTTGTCAACTGAGTATAATTGAAATATCTCTCTTTGTTAACAGTAATGTACTGCTAAAATTATGAATTTACTGAAAACCTGGAAACACCAGAATATTTTACTATTAGTTTCTGAGAGCTAGGATACAGTGCATTAACTATTGCATTGCTCATTTTAGTAGAAGACACCAGAGTGATAAGGCAGAGAAACCTGAAGCAAGACCTTCAGGAAGGAAGTGTTTACCTGCATACTTCCTATAGTAAGTATGTTATATTAGTTAGTATATTATATTAGCCAATATCTACAGTCTGCTTCTCACCTGGCCATCTCACCAGTACAGCTACAAGGAAAACAAACTTTTGGTGCAGCACAGAAGTATCCTGAGACCCTTCCCTTGACCAATCAAAAACTAAGAAGGCAAGAAAAATGTATAGCCCTTCCCACAAAGAGCACTGTCCTTGCACTTACTGTAACCAAAAGTCTGTTTAATTGCAAACAAATGAAATAAACTAGTTCAGAGAAATAGAAAAAAGGGTGGTTCAAAATCTTGCCATATAGTTACCCAAATAACAGCATTCGCCCTACCTTGAACCAGCCAGAGTACATCAGTTTTAGCTCAGTTTTAGACTCATTCACTCAACTCCAGCTGTCTTTCACCAAAAGTATAGAAAACAAAATAGATATGCAAGAAAATGCTATTTTCTTATCAAATTGAGGGGTTTGAATAATCTTTTTCTTATTATGTTTTATTTTCCGTCCCAGGTAAGCTAGGATTTGAGTATGTTCTGTGGACATTTAAAAAGTTTTTCCTGAGAATATCTGCTCTGAAAGCATCAGTTAGCATATTGTTGAACTCCTTCTTCCTCCAATTCTCAGTTACTAGTGGGTGAACCAACTACACATTCCCACTAACTACAGGGCTAAGTGGGAAAAGAAAAGAAAATATAGTACTGAGGTACAGCATTATGAAATTACACACAATTTACATTAATAACTGAAAATCTTCATTGTTAACTTATGCCACTTGTCATTTATGTCTGTATACATAAACAAGATAGAAATCTTGAACTGTCCGAGTCATCTGGTTCCAAACAAAAGAGCAGTCTAAAGAGCAAGCCATACAGCCTCTACCTTACAACTTAGCAACTGTTACCAAGATCTGCATTTCAGAAAAAAAATGAAGCCTACAGCCTGTCACTCAAAACCACTGCATTACTCCAAGGCTGTCTTCTTCAACACTTAATATAAAAAGTCAGATGGACTCTTTAACAGATACAGAGAAAAAGTATTTCCTTATCACTAGCACAAGAGACAGATGATGTTTCTTCAGACAACCTATTATTTCAGCAGTGTGGATATTTTTTTTTCTTAAATCTCTGTGGTGGATAAATCAGTGACGTTCTATTGTTCTGGTTTTTTTATCTAAGGAGAGTCACTGTCAGCTATTTTTTAAGAACCAGATCACAAAGATGTTTTGTGTTAATTAAACACCCATAAAAAGAGAAACATTTCACATTATAAGGTAATGTGGAAGAACTCAGGTCATTGTTCATTACTGACAATAGCCAGAAAGAAAACTCAAATATTTTCACTTAAAACAGGAAAGCATTGAAGAGTTGTATAAAGAAATTACAGAATTAGTAGCAGCCTATGAAGTTCATGCACAATTTGAATAATGTCATAGAAGGGAAGGCAAAAAGAAAGCAATTTGTGGAAATACTACTATTATGAACAATAGTGGTATACATAGACTCATCCCACTCAGTGTCATTTTTTTTCTTAGTCTACTTATGACTTGCTACAGTTTCCAAGAACTCCCAAGCTGAACAGTGTGAACAGTTCAGCTCCTGCACCTGCATGATACAATCATGCTTTTGTTCTCTTTTTCCTACTATTCTTTAAGAAATTATTTGGTACGTTTGGCTTCTGATTAGGTTATAAATTATTCACGGCATGGACTGTATGTCCTGCTTGTTTTTAGGTACCTGGCACTCCACAGCCATGCTGCTAGTGAAGTTCCCAACCTCAGCAGGGGCAAGGCAAATAAAAAAGTGAGCAGCACAATAATAAGCAGTATTATGCATTACAATACAGACACAGGAAGTGATTAACATCAAGGTGATTCAAGCTGCTGTTTCAGAGCATGATTAACATACACAAAAATGAAACAAGGTACTTTCACACATTTTGAACCTCAATCTCCCCTTATATGCTTCTAAGTTTTATTCTGCTGCTAAAGCCAGTAACAAAGTTTTGGCCACCTTGTTAAATGGAAATTGTCAGTATACCCAGGTTTATCCAGCATTTCTTTTAAGATAGGAACAACAACAAAGAAAAACAACAATAACTTTCTTGAAGTTTCTCCCCCTTGCAAAATTAGTCTACATTCATCCCACAATCCTGCTTCCCTACCAGGGAATTGCAAGTGACAAGACAGTATCCTTGATGGTAAGAAGTTTTAGTGGTGAGATGAATGGCAGATTGGCATTGACAGGCAAAATTTCAGATGTATTTTCTAAGAGCAATGTTTCTTTAATCATATTTTCTTTTATTTACTTGTACTTGATTGAAGCAATCACTTTTAAATGTCTTTTAATTGCAGGGTTTTTTTCCTTAAGAAAAAAAATGAAACAGTGAGCCATGCATTATTAATCAATTTGAGGCCATTACCAACTTAAGTTAAATGGCTAATAACAGTAAGTAAAAACACAAACAAGCTACAATAGCTACTAGAGTTTCCCAGTTAATGAGAAACTTACTAGAGCTTGATGCTGCCCCCAAATTCATGAAGTGGAGGGCACTTTGAGTTTTCAAAAATGTTGGGTACTGACAATAAATACTTCACCAATCCTTAGGCCATCAGCTTTGACAAAAGGCCAGCTCTTCCTTTCCCTTCCCCTCTCCTCTCTTCAGCTGGAGAAGCTGAAGCACTGTTAAAGCTCATTACTGTGGCCATGGTGAAACTGCACTTCCCAAAGTCAGAGAGCCTGTTCACTGAAGAGTATTTACATGGATTAATCAGATATGCAGTTGCTCCATGGATCAAGGGCTAAGTCTGCATCATTACCTCTACCACCAGAAAGTCTCTTCAGTCTAATATTCTGGAATTAGGGCAAAAGTATGGGACTGATTCCTGGCAGCTGAAAACCAGTTACACCTGGGTCAAAAGCAAGTGTATGACGCAGAATATGATGCAGTGCAACCCTACCAAGCTTGTAACCAGCCACTTTGGGGTGGAGGAAGGAAATCCAGCCTGGGAGCCAGGGCTGCTGTTGGCAGAGGTCAAAACAGGCTGGAGAACAGGCCAACAAGAACTTCATGACATTTAGCAGGGTTCAGATGGTGCACAAGGACAAGGAGCCAGGGAGGCAGAGGTGTGGGCTGCCCAGGGTGGCTGTGCCAGCTCTGTTCTGCTCTGGGGGGTTCCAGCACTGTGGAGGCACAGACCTCAGCAGCCCTGTCTGACCTTGGATCAAGGACCTTCTCTCATATCTCTGACCAAGTTATCCTGCAATCCCACCAAATTCAGTATGGATTGCACATATTTATGCACATTTTATAGGGCAAGTAAATTGACTTGCTATTCCTGATCAACAAGGACAAAACTCAAATTTCAGCCCAAGATTGTGGCTGTTCAAAATATTCCAGATGAAAATCATGAATTGTTAAAGCCTTTTCCCAGCCTTCAGAAATATTTCAAGGTATTTTCTATATTGAAACAAATATGTCAGCTATGCAAAACACTGCCAGCTCATTTCTGACAGGAAGTAAGAGCTATCTACTTATGGCACAAGTATGGAAAGATCCAAGAAGAATAGTTAAGATAGTCAGACCCTCGCAAAATGGGATGAAGATCCAGTGTCATCTACAAATTCATGATTTCTGCCCATTTCAAATGTACATCTACTTATCTTGGTCAGAATTGATGAAACAGCTTTTCTAGGGCTGCATTTGATTTCAGAAAAAAACATTATTTTAAGAAGTATTTATTTCTGTGGCCCTATCTCCAGGAAACATGGGTTGTATAGTAACAACTTTTCTAAGGTGAAAATTTCTTGCTGTAAATTAATCATCACATCTAGCTGTGCACACAATGAAATAACCACCAAAACAGGAAACGTGTATCAGCTATTTTCCTTCAGCAGTTTTATCTCAGTATTCGAAATGGACATAGTAAGCTGCCTAAACATTACCATTCTTTGTGTGGCATTTTTTTTCCTCTTGAAACATTTATTTGATTAGGTGGCCTGTGGATCCTGACACAGTCAGTGTTGGTCAGGTTCCCCAAATACAGGACACTCAGACCTTATGCCTTTGCTTAATTCCACTACCACAGTATATACATCATACAAACAGCTGGACTGGCAAATTAACTTTCCAGTTCATGTAAACACATCTGCAAAAATAGTAATATAGACACTTTCCCCATTCCCAACAGGTGAAATGTATATGTATGGCATCTATATTTCCTTCTGTCAGGCTGGAGTAATGATGGCACCTTGGAAATAATGTCTGTCAAATGCCATGAATCCCTTTGTGGAAGAGTGGTGCTTAAGAACAAACTTAAAAATCTAAACAAGTCTGCTTTTATGTACTAAAGTTAATTTAACCCTTGGGTAGTATCTATTCCAGTGCTATACACAGAATATTAGTGCTTTACACAGTATTTTTCTTATATATCCAAATCTTCCTCAGCAATAAGCAGACATGATTGACATAGAAAATCATAAGATGGCTAATAGTTCATCAACTCCATGTGAGTTTGGGAAGAACTGTCACAGGCTTATGGAGAATGCCTCTGATCATGTTTTCATGGCAGTCAAAAGAATCAGATGTTCAGTAAGGAAAGAAAATGAATGCAAAATCATAAAGCCATTATGAGACAAAACCAGCCACCAAGGATACTAGTGGTCTGTTCCAAACATCTCCTGGCAGTGGAGGATACAGAAGAAAAAGAAAGAATTCAATTAAGAGGCATTAAGATATTTTCATCAATGGAAAGAATGAAAAATGGGCAACAAGATAAAGACATGAAAAAGTAAGGATTGTTCCTGAATGACTTTGTAAAAGACAAAAGGAAGAAATTAAACACACAAACAATTAGATTTGTTTTTTTTTTTTTTGTAACTGAAAAGGCAAACACTCGAGAATCATTGCCAGAAGATACAGTAACCTAACAGGATACTGAAGGATTTGAGAGAGCAGATGGTCAGAGAGTCCCAGACTTCATGCTGCATTTCCTAAACTGTTAACAAAAAGTGTGTCAAATACAGTTTTCACAGCACAAATGGAACATAATTTTAGTTTGCACTACCTATAACACAGATTATGGCATGATGACTTTTATTAGGAGATAGCTTCTAGCCAACACAGTCAGTAGAGACTTTATATTATAGAGACCAGTGGTTGTGATTAAGGTTGGAAAGGACCTCTAAGGTCACCAAGTCCAACCATTAACCCAGATCTGGTGGCTAAGGCCACCAATAAAATATGTCCCTAAGCATCACAACTACATATATTTTAATAACCTCCAGGGATGGGGATTCCCTGGACAGCCTGTTTCAATGCTTGACAATCTTTTAGTGACAAAGTTTTTCCTAATACCCAACCACTGGTGCAACTTGAGGCCATTCCTTCTTGTCCTATTGCTTGTTACCTAAGGAAGAGTAACCTCACCTCACTACATTCTCCTTTCAGACAGCTGTAGAGAGTGATAACATCCCCCTGAGCCTCCTTTTCTCTAGGCTAAGCAACCCCATCTCCCACAATGGGTGTAAATTTTAGCTTTTCACTGCCATCTAAATTTACACTTTCTCAGCATACATGGTGCCTCACACAAATATAAGCTACAATAAAAAAACATACAAAGTGTAATGCTTCTCCATAATACAATGCATTCAACATCTACCTGTCATTTCTGACCTTTCCTAAGAAGGAACAGGAAAGCCAGCTACAGAGAGAAAGGAAAAACTGTGGATGTGACTGCTTTCCAGCCACTCCTTTGTTTTTTAAATTGTCTTGCTTTTTTTCAGGCAGGTATGTAAAACCACACAAGTCTCCCAGAAGCTCTGTTGACTCCTCACTTGCATTTCAAGATTCCTGAAGAGAACTTAATGAAAACTACAGTAAAGATGAGACAAAGTCCTTGCTCTCCCTCAAACTATTTTGGACAGTTCAGCCTAAAGTCGAAACATTAGGGGCTTGGAACAAGGTGGTCTTTAAGGTTTCTTCCTTGAAAATAACCTAGAGAGTTTGCCACAGCTGTTTTCTAAGATATACTTCAAAGATAAACATAACTATATGGAAAAAGTGAAAACATTCAAATCCTTATAATAATTTTTAAAAAAGTACCTATGTCAAGTCACCAAGCTGCAAAGTGTCTGGTGGAGTAAAGCCAGTGATGAATCTTGCTGTTGAAAATCCACTTCCATGTTTATAAACAGCTCTCCCTCAACACACAGAAAACAACCAACCAACCAAACATATACAAGCAAAAACCACATCAACTTCACTTTTTATGGATAGAAAGATGAATTTGACAAGCCCCTTGCAGGCAGGCTGATGGCTGAGGAGCAGAGCAGGCAGGGACTGAGCCTCCCCAGCAGCCTACTTGACAGGTCCTGTCAGTTTTCATTTCTGGCTTTCTGCCTGCCCACGAGCGGCTTTTGTAAATTCTGAAAATTCTTTTGGGTGAAACATTTTTTAAAAATAAATATATTGTTGTTTAGTCTCACATTTCTTCCCTAAATATCAAAGTTCTCCACCAGGAATGTTCTCTACCCAGCTCTGGGCTCAACCCCTTTTCCAAGTTTATCCTTTTCCAGCTACCAAGTCCCCAGATCTCCAGTGCAAACAGCCGCGGTTATCCCTATAGAAAGGCTTCAGGAAACCTCCAGCTACACCTACAGTTACATAAACATTGAGGTATGTGTGAACTGTGTTATTCTGCAAGCTTTTTGGGGGTGCAGGCGCGAAGAATTGCAGAGTGGCAGACTCTGAGCGCGGCGGGAGAGAGGCGATGCCGGGCTGGAGGCGCTGTGCCGAGATAACAGCAGCGAGATAACAGCAGCGCCCCCGGAGCGCTAGATGCTCAGATAACACAGGGGAGCAGCCCACACACACACGGCTCACCCCGACAAGGCAGCAAGGCACGAAGGGCAGGCAGGCGGCACAGATAACAGACTGCTAGCTTTTAACAGGATTAAGGCCGGCGAGAAAAGCGAAACCAGGCTGGTTAATTGTGCTGAGCATGACAAATGGAAAGAACTTGGAAAGCAAAGAACGGGAGAAGTTGGAATGCAAGGAGAGACAAATCAGGTGTTTGAGGGCACATTATCGGTGCAGTGGGTGCTCCCTCCTGCAGGTGAGGGAACACCGAGAGAGGAGCTCCTGAGGTCCTAAACTACGGAGCAGACCTTTCCCCAGGTTTACAGCTCATTTGGGTAATACTAATGGAACTCTGTTCATGAAAAGTTATGAATTCTGTTTGTACCATTCTGAAACAATGCAAATAGCTTCACTCAGGACCTTTTTTGATTGTTTTTCCTGTCTCAAAAATAGATTTCTCTCAGGCCAAGGCAGGCAACAATCATTCCAGTTCTCAGAAGATACTCAACACAAAAAACGACTGCCAGATCAGAGTCTAAAAGGCGTATCTGCAACAGTTTCCTAGCCCTAACAAATGCTTATGAATAGTACAAACAAATAAACATTTCCTATGAGTAATAAGAGCGTTCAGAACTTGAGAGTGGAAGACTTTTGGAGCCAGATGTGATGCTTGCATGATTAATAATGCCCAATAGAGTTTTCTTCCATGAAATTACTCAACTGTTTTCTGAGCTTGTTTGAATTTTTTATACTCATAACATCCTGCAGAATGATCTCTACAGCTCTGCAACATAATGTGCAAAGAACAGGTTTTTTCTGGTTTTATCACCTAGTAGTTTCATTTGATGTGCCTTATATTCAACAAACAGGAATATTTCTCAGAATAAATGTAAATAACACCACTAAGTACACCATAAAAACTGATGTCTTACTCTTACCTCTTTCCCCCAATTGCAGTGCTTTTCTAAAAACATGGACTCCATTTAATCTTAAAATTTTGAAACAATGTATGCTTTTATTATTCATTTTGGTAAAGACTGTTGTAGTGGAGAATAGACTTGACTGAAATTTATGATATACTTCCTTCTAATTATCTACTATTTTTGAATTAGAAGCTAATGTACTTTAAATCTTAGTGCTGCATTCTAATATGGGGAAGCAATTCTCATCTTCTCTGAAATACTTTATTAGATCTATCCATAAAAACTTATATACAACAGCCATGTGTTAGCATAGTACCCAGTTTTCACACCATGTTCATGAGCAGCATTTTTAAACTCTCAGTGATGAGCAGTTGCCTGCCTATGGTCTCGGTCTCTACACATTTACTGATTTCAGAATCAAATTTCAGAAATCCAGAACTTTTAACTTTTAAGGATTCAAATATAACATTTAGCATGTTAAATTAACATGCCTTAGATGTCTAAGATGACAGTTTAGGACAACAGAGGTTTCAGTCCTTCTAAGGATATAATATTTCACCAGAAGTACACAAAGTTCCTTTTTGGACCCAGAAATTCAACACATGAGCTATTTAGACAGCTTCTTAAAATCTTCTCAAAACTGCATATGCTTCATTCCTAGAACTTATTCTTTCACAGTATCTCTGTTCAAAAATGAAAGAGGAAGAAATAGTTGTTCGTCTGACACTACTTTTTAACAAATATGTGAAATGCTTTACTCAAAGAATTTGAGAAAGGCTTTTCAGTTCTTCCAACACTTCTACTGTTGTGTTTGGGACTAACATAATAAAACTACATAGATTTTTCATTCCAAGGTTTCTATCCTGTAATGACCACTTGAAAGAAAGCTATCATAAAAAAACCCCTCCTGACACATCTGTTAAGTTTGTTTTGTCTGCTCACTTTCACAAACTGCTGAATCATATTTTCTCCACATGCAAAACAGACGACTGACCACACACAGAGATCTCATCTGAACATTGTGGCTTGGATCTGTAATTAGCAAAGGTTTTAGGTTGTTTAAGTTTGTTTTAAAACCAGGACACAGTGGAAGGGTCTGACATAATTTGTTTAGAGTAGGACACAATGTATCCTAGTAGTTTCCTGTTAATCATAACAATTCATCATTCCCTGTGTCCAGTGATTTAGGGCTGCCAAGCACATGGAACAGCAAACCCATATGTATTGGTGTCCTGATTCTGGCTAGGATGGAGTTAATTTTCCTCTCAGTAGCTGTACAGTGCTGAGTTTTGGATTCAGTAAGAGACTAACGCTGATAACACCAATGTTTTCATTGTTGCTAAGTGGTACTTATCCAAGTCAAGGACTTTTCAAGTTTCCCAGACTCTGTCAGCAGGTGCTCAAGAAGCTGGGAGAGAGCATGGCCAGGACAGCTGATTGAACTGGGCAAACAGATATTCCATACCATGGAATATCGTTCTCTGTATAGAAACCAGAGCAGTCCTGAAGGACTGCACCCCATGGAAGGGACCCATACTAGAGTAGTTCATGAAGAACAACAGCCTGTGGGAAGGACTCATGTTGGAGAAGTTTGGAAAGGATTGTCTCCTGCTGGAGAACTCCAAGCTGAGGAAGAGTTTAAGTAGTCTGCCCCTGAGGAGAAAGGAGCAGCAGAGAAAACACATGATGAACTGGCCACAGACCCCA
This sequence comes from Zonotrichia albicollis, assembly GCF_047830755.1. NCBI lineage: Eukaryota > Metazoa > Chordata > Aves > Passeriformes > Passerellidae > Zonotrichia > Zonotrichia albicollis. The sequence continues at coordinate 75,678,661 of NC_133821.1, read as the reverse complement.
CTCACTGTCCCCTCCACACTGGAGGGAGATGAGACAGACAAAATTAGCAGTGAAGCTAATCCCAGGAAAAAAAACAAGGGTGGAGGAAATGTATTCTAAGATTTGGGTTTACTTTTCATTACCCTAATCAGATTTGAACTCCTCATGTTTAATCTGTTTTGCCCATGACAGTGACTGGTGAGTGACCTCTCCATGTCCTTATGTATACCCACAAGCCTTTCAGCCTCTCTCACCTGTTCAGCTGAGGAGGGGAGAGACAGAGCAGCTTTGGTGGGCATCTGACTCCCACCCAGGGTCAACCCAGCACACCCAGTTAAGTATATTTGCAAACTTTTAGCTGACATGGTTAATTGAGAGTTAAAAATTTACCTGCAGTAGTTAAGGCAGGCAATGAAGTACTGATGTGAATATTGCAGTGGAAATCTTATTGTCCCATCTGTCAGTCGTAAAAACAAACAAGGCAATTCTATCACTGCCTTACCCTGATGAACACAAGAGACTCATTTCCTTGTATTCTACTTGTACCCATTAATAGCCTATATTCTTTTAAGGCTGTCATTTCTTTGAGGAGAAATCAGCTTTGAGCATGGTCCTTTTACACGTACTAGTGTAGCAGCTTTGACAAGAGCTACTAGGCAGTGTGTTCATCTGCTACTGACTCTGAAATAGGTCACTAACCATTGCCCCAGCTACATCAAAGCAGAGCCCTGCAGAAGTGTCACACCAGTCAGGGCCCACAGCTGGAGTGCTGAAGCGCCTGGAGCTTTTCATGTCCCATTCAAGAGCAGTGAGATGTGGCAGGAAAGCCTTTGGGCTGTGCAACACAGGAGAGAAGGCTTTGCTCTGGTGCGTGGTACTACTGGGACTGGTCTCATACCACAGCTTCTGGCCAAAGATGGAAGGCCAGAGAATTGGTCCCACAATACACCACCATAATTAAAATATTTAGCAGCTCAGGCTTTCCACTTCTCTACCTGGCTTCATGCCTACCTTTATATATGATGCCTCTGCCTATTACGCTAATAATAGGTAATAACCAGATGCCAGAGCAAGAAACTATCAAGCTTAAATACTGAGCAAGTATTTTACATTTTTTGAGGAAGTTATAAAGTCAGCATCAAAAGTCAATAATGCCTGCTGGTGAAAGTGAGTGCTGTAATCAGACTGCAGACTAAACCCAAGGCAGTGTCAAGCAGAATGTAAAATGAAGGGTCTGCAAGAGGCAGCACATCAGAAACACGTCTGTATTTGAAGTTCTGTGACAGGATTAAATAAACTCAAATTCAAAAACTACAATCTTCCAAAACACATGCCCTGAAAAACTTGTTTAATATTTGCAGTCTAGTGCTTTTTTCATTGATTTAAAGAGAAATTGTTTACTGCCTTCTTTTGGAGGAACAGCAGTCTGTGTGGAGCATCATTTGCTATGTTTGAAAGCGACAGATACAGCCATAAAGAAAGGAAATCCACTTTCACTGCAGTGCTCCCTCTAATCCTCTGTCTTCATTCCCAACACTAATGAAGGGACATTAGAATGCTTCAAGAAATCATTGGGAAATGCCAGTTCCATGCCATCATGTCACAGTTACCTTACAAGGTAGACAGTGGGAGGAGAGTCTCCAGATGGAGTGATCTTCCAATGATTCCATCTCTGTACAATAACACTCTTCTTGGAAGCAAACTACTGTAATAATTTGTTCATGGAAGGTATGTTTTTCACAGATCAAAGTGGACTACAGTTTTAGCTTGGCTTTAGTCCACATTACAAAGTAAATAGAGGAATATATGTTCAACCTATGCCCAAATTTCAAAGAGAAGAACAAATATTCCCCAATTTTCATTCATTTTCAGAAACATTTGCCCCCTGTGCTCCAAAAGGCTTGGCATCAAGTGCACACGCCATGTTATTCTATGAATAACACCAGCACACACACTGTGACTTAAGGGAGAGATGATTTTTCAGTGGCAAAGTGTGTGCCAGAAAAGCAGTGGTGTTTTGGTGAATTTCCTTCCAGCTCTGATCTGGCAGAACCACAGCTGGTTAGAATTTTAAGTGTACTGCCAAAGTCTAAGGGAGAATAAAAAGAACATGAGTTTTTGTGCTGATCTGGGGAAAGTGGTTGACTGTACAGATCTTAAAAGGTCATGAAAAGGCAAAAATCTTGTTTTTTCCTCACAATACATATTTTTCCTACTTTTCTGTAGAAACAGGAGCAAGAGGGTTTAGAGACAGATGCTAATATAAATTAAATTCTGCTGTAAAACCTCAAATTATTTCTAAATTCACCTAGAAGTACTACTGAGGTCATTGCTACTTCAGTAATACTAGCCATCACACAAAAGCTGGAGAGCACAAGGAGACAGATGTCCCAAAGTGAGAAATTAACTACGTGAATTAACTGTAGAAATTAAATTCTTATCAAGTACCTTGTATAAAAAGCTGATCGAGAACTGCTGATAAGAATTTTCAGTAAGCTGTATAGTGAATAAAATTTGTTTTGCAGCACATTCTGACTTGCAAGCAAATACTGCTCTTGCCCAAAGAGGTCTATATTTAGTTAGTAATAGCCCTTCTGAAGACCAAAAATATTCTTTATCCCCAGCATTCCAAAGGGTGAAAGGCAAAATATATGAATTATACAAAATTTAATCAGAGTTCATACAATAGTCATCAGTCTACCTTTATACACAGCTCCATACTAAGTTTCAAGAGCTACCTTTCATCATCTGAGCTAAACACTTCCTCCCTGCTCACCAGCCAAAACAAGGGCATTTCCCAGGCTTCAGTCTCACATACAAGCAGGAACAGCTGTGCAATACTCACACTATAGAAAAGCATGCTGCGTAAAAATTACAATTTCTGTTTACTTCTTTGGCAATAATTCCATGTATCAGGGTATGAGCTTTTTCTTTAGTCTTTTTTCCTTAACAGACATATAGATTTATATATCCAAACACACACAAATTTTCCTCCACTCCAAACGCTCTTAAATGCTGATTTCCTTGGTAAAATGTGTCACACTCACAACATTCCAGTTACTAGCTTTCAAACTAAGGAAGAGTAAGTTTGCCTTATCCCATCAGAAAATCTTCTCTCCTTCTTTATATATAACATCTTTGTGGAATTTAGTAAAGTCCAAGGAAAAGGCTGAAGTTGAAATTTGAGTGAGACTGAGGAGGTGGGGAGAAGAAACGTAACATGTAACAAATTCCCTCTTGTTTTTGACTAAAACATGTACAATGCCACCCAGGATGCTTCCTAGAAATAGCATATTTGAAACCAGATATTACAGCATAGCAGGAATATCCAAAAGAAATTATGAATAAGTTATTATCTTCCAAATAATAGCACATTCATGGCCTGCAGAAGGTCCCCACATAACGCGGGATTAAGGGCAACCAAGCTACCAAGCACAAGAGAATCATTATTGGTGATGCTGCAGTAAAATCAGCCACAAAGTTCTTAGGGAATGTTTCTATATGTGGACACAAGGTAGGGCTGGTAAAACAGATACTTCAGTGTGTTTGGCATTGAGGCAGAGGATCACGTCCACATTTATTTACACTGCACTGCTCACATGAACACAGGGGACTTTTAAGCTGGTTTGGAGACTTGTCTTTGGCATCAGCCACCAGTCCTATGCCTTCCTCAGAAAACAGACATTTTGCAAACAGTGGCAGGCATCTGAAGTGAGAAAAACTCCTCATGAAAAATAAAGAATAAATCTGGCATCACAGAAATACTATGCTCAAACAAAAGATAAGGAAAAACTCAGCAAAATCCCCCCATCAGAGAACACAGTAATGGGTAATTAGCACACCATGAACTCACTGCAGAGGCACTCTGAAATGAACACATGTAACACCTTGCAGTGCACTACTCTGTGTGTAAAACAGCTCCATCAACATTTGTGTCCTCCAGGTTCTTATGATCAAGACTACAGCTGACAAAAAAAAAGTTCTCTCAGTGCCCACCAGGTGACTGTTCATCTAGAAGTTTCTTTTCATGTGCAAGAGATCAAAATGGTGTGACTTCACTAGCTTAGACTACAGGATCAGCCTTACGTAGGAAAATATTGAATTTTTGATTGAAGGCACTGATCAAAAATGTAGAAGTGGACAAGTGCAGCCACTGGTCATGCTGTAGATTGCTGAGCATCCAAAATAACTTACTTTCTGGATGAAATTAAAGCTCCATACTCAGGTACAGTAGAAAATTTAAAGAAAAAATAGTCTAATGAAAATTAAAACAAGCCTAACTCCTCTTTAAAACTTCAAAGCCCTTTCCTAAACTTACTCAGTTCCTACCAAAAATACTCATTATAGGTTTTAAACAGCTACCTTTTCACACTTATAGGGCCAAATAAAAACTGTATGTAGTCACTGTTCCCATAAGAAAGGACCATAACTTTGGGGCAAAAGGAAGGTTATATAGTCCCTGCTATAGATAGGAGGAGCTCTGCTTCTCACATCACAAAATCAGAATAGGTATGTCAAACTGAAGGGATGCTCATGTATTTCTATAATGCTGGAAACCATCCCTTTTAGAAGTGACTAGAGGGTCTGGACACTGAGCATGTGGCAGTGCAAGGAAAGACTTCATTTTCAAAACCTAGCTTCTGTAAAGCCAGACCTCTTTATGATGTCAAAAGTGACAGAAAATCAAACACTGATGAGTTGGACTCTTCTGAATCCGTGTGTAGTTCAACAGTACAACCTCACTGTAAAAACATTTACAGTTCCTCTTTCGAACACCAAAATAAGTCACAAAAACCAGATGGAAATTTAATTGAAAAATACATGTTTATAAGTGGTTATACCCTTAAAAAAGAAATCAGAAATCAGACAGAACTGCACTTTAAACCTACTTTAATGGCATCCATGTAAGTTTCAATACAAACTCCAAGCCTAACAACTTTGAAATTACTGTTTCATATTTGCACTGTATAAACATCAGGTGACTGATACTTTGATCAGAGGTATGCAGAGGAAAGATACCTCAAAACAGCACACAAACCATGTCAGTGTGCTCGTCACCCATCTACAGCCACAAAAGTGGCAAAAGCTGCAACTAAGAGCTTTGTTTCCCATCAACAGCTAGTATTTAAAAAATTCTAATGGCAAGTCCCTGTATTAACCAAATCTCTTTGTCCTGTAAACACTTCCTCATCTTTTCAAATAAAAAATATCTGCTGAGCTAATATACAGTTTCCTTCTGGGCTTCCCCAGAGAAAGAGAGAGGCAGCAAAATAGCCAGGAAAGGCTGCATTGGCATTTTCCTCCACCACCCCAACTCCCAGGATAAAAGCTTGCTTCAAAGCAACTGATGCATGAATGAGAAATGTCTAAACCCCAAGTCTATTCAAATTAAATGCTAGACAGCAGAGATTACAATCCTGAAAGAACTGCAGAAGGCAATATAAGACCCTGAACTTGAGGGGAATGAGCTCAGCTTTTTCAGGGACCTGATCTGCAGGATCCCATGGGAGAATCCCCTGTAGGTGCCCAGGAGATCTCATTGACCTCCACTGTGCCACATCAGGAGAGGAGGGTGGCTGCATAAGGAGCTCAGGGGGAGCACGAACCTCCAGGGAAGGGGGGAGGAAATGTGGCGAGATGTCCAACAGCAGGTCAGAAACACTGGCTGGGCACCAGGGAAGAGGAAGCCAAAACTCATCTGGAACCTGCCAGAGGACAGGAGGTGCCTTTACATCAACAACAAATGAAGGACCAAACCAACCGGGCACTGGTGACTGAGGAAAAAAACAAGAAGGAAATTCTGGGGAATTACAAGACCGCTTTATTCCAAACCTTTGGAAGAAAATGGAGCAGAACCTCCTTCACTCTATTTCCAGGAATATGAAGAACAAAACACCTTTGCAAATGGCAAGGAAAAATTCCCAAAGGCAAAATGTATCAAATCGACCCAGTTACTTATGAGGAAGCCACTGGCTCTGTGGATGAGGGCAGCACAGCAGACACAATTTCCCTGACAGGCTTTTTGACAGAGTCCTGCCTGAGCACTGAGCAGTGAAAAAGGACTCATAAAAAAGTGGCTGGTTTGACACTCTCAAGACAGCTGTAAACAGGTCAAAATCTAACTAGCAGCTAGCTAGGAGTGACGTGTCCCTGGGGTTCAACTGATCCAAAGAGCAAACACGCACAGTCACCAGCTCCACGTGTAACCCAAACTCCAGCAGTCAACAAGGTGGACAAGAGGGCTCCCACCTGAATGATCCCAGGAGCTGATGACCAACTCTTGAAACCAAATAAAGCCAAATGCAAAAATCTTATGCCTAAGTATATAACAGGAACTTAGGGGCTAAAAACCAGCTCTGGGACAGATGTCCTGGGGGTCCTGGTGAACACCTGGTTGAACACAAATAAACATCCTTGCAATGATGAAGTTGAACTGTACAGCAGGCTGTGTTAGCATGAGTTCATGCTAATGATGGGAAGCACCCAACACTTTCCATGTTATGTTCCTGATGCCTCAAATGGAAGCCTGTTTCTGGTTTTCAGCTTCTCTGCAACAATTAGAGATATTCTTTTTAAATTATAGAGAATACAATGACCTATGAAAAGAGGCAGATGAAGCTGGGTATGTTTGGTCTAGAAAAGAGAGGCTTCTTAATGACTTAGGGGATACCAATAGAGAAAAGGTAGCCCAGATCATCTCAGTGTGGCACAATGAAAAAAGTAAAGGCAGTGTCATCAGTTGCAGCAAGAGAAATTGTATCTAGCCACGATAACAATTCAAAAATCCTACAATAAAGGTCTTCAGACACTGGAATATGTTTGTCAGAGGGGCTGCAGAATCTCCCCCTGCAGAGATCTTCTATGCTTGAGTGCACAAGACTGAGCAACTCAATTTTATTTTGAAGTCAGCTCTGCTCTATGCAAGAGATCAGGCCTCCAGAGGTCCAGTGGCAAGCCTGAATTTCTCTCCTTCTCAATAAAAAAATTCTATGGCAAGCAGAAGGCTGGGAAAAAGAACAAATAGGACTACAGTGTGCATAAACACAGACCAACTGAGTCTCCATAATGCCTACAGATGATAAGGCTTCACACGAAAACTGTTTCCATGAAGTCTGAAAACTTTCTTAGAGGACATCTACTTTATATAATATTTAGATTGATATAATAAAAAAATAACTTGTGTAAAGCTGATTGTTGAAACACAAGGGTGTCTTTGCTTCATCCTAATGTTCTGGATTTTGCTTGTAGCATATGTATATTTTCAATTTATATGACGATCTGTAGAACAAAACAAACACTATGCCTTTAACTTTTTGCAGACCACACAGAGCTTGTCCCAGCAAACTGCATTCTCAGCTACAGACAACAGACCAATTGCACAACCTATTCCACTCTTATGTAAAACTTTTATGTGGAGAGAGATATGAATACATCTCTATCAATACATGAATATTTTTTTTAAAAAAGAAAATGCATGAAGACACATAAGGGCTTTTCTTCAGAAAGACCATTTCTTTGAACTGCCCTTCTTGATCTGTGATGTCACTTCAGCCCTTGACAAGATCACATACCTTTCTATTTCAGTCAGTTCAAGTTCAGTGCCACACTTACTCTAGAGACTTACAGAATAAGACATAGAAATATCAGTCAATTTGCAGTCCGTCTTTACATGGCATAGTTTTTCCCATGGTGATTCTTCAGACGATCTCACCAGAACAGAGAAAGCAGCATGCAGTTTTGAAGTGGTATAACTTTTAAAATCAGTAACATTTATAACTCTTCTACTCTCTAAATGGTAATTAAGTTTTCTGTTCTTTGATGGGGGTGGGGGACAGAAATCCATCACTGCAAATGATTAACATCTATTTCTTTTCTTTAAGCTTTGAAGAATTTAGTATTACTACCTAGGTCCAAATCAGAATTTCAAGTGCAATTCTTAAAATCACAGATGGGTGGAGAACTACAACCACAGTAGCAAGCAACAGATTTCCCCACAGACAGCAGTATGGGCAAAGCTTTATCAGCAGTAGCACCATTCACTGCACCAACAGATGTCAGTGCTCAAAGGCAGTGAGAAAAGTGTGAGCAGAGTTAAAGGCTGGGTCTGCATCTGCATGTGTCTGTCACTGAATAGTAAAATTACTATCTCCTCAAGCACTACACTTTGAAAGCAAAATGGCTTTTTTTAGCTTGATATTCTTTTACACTAGCTACTTCCTATTTCCTTGGAAGAAAGCAGCCCCTGAACAAAAAGAATTTCAAAAGGCAAAGATTCATATTAAGCAGGGAACTAGGTGAAAGAAAAGTATGCAGATACTTTAAAAAATAGTCTCACAGTGGTCTGAATGCTAATTAAAGAAGCAAGCCACACTGATCTAATGTCATTTTACTGCAATGTTTTAAAAGCAGACACTGACTTTTAATAAATAATTGAAAAAGAGAGCTTATGTTGCCAAGCAATATCATCACCCCTACACATGTGAGATGATGTAAAATCCTGGGAAGAAAATATCATACATTCTTTCTTTCTACTTTATTCATATGAAAAACACACAGTACTGCCTCTACCCTAAATCGCCATCATTATATACCTTAATATGGGAAGTGCAAAGCTGCAATCTTTTCCATTAAAACTTCAACTTCTGTTTCTACTCAGTATCAGAGAAAGAAGCTGATTCTTCTATGAGTACTTTCGAGATGCACACAGTGTCTTATAACAGCCAGATGTTCCACAGCCATCAGCTCATGCACAGAATCTTTTCAGTCCTTTGCACAGTATTGCCTACCATCTCTCCTGATTTTCACCTATTTTCCTATCTGATTAGAGACTTGCCCTTAAAAGAAAGGGCCCAAGTTTCAAATAAGTCAGAGTCCACTCACTTACTGTATTCCTAAAACAAGTCTAAAACCAAGGTGCATGCAGCTTCCAAGAAGGAGTAGGAAGACAAATGAAAATAGATTTTACACTTGTAGTTACCCTTGCCTAAGAGACCGCACATCTCAGTGTTCCCACAAGGACTGTGAATGCTTAATTTTAACAGTTATAAGAATGTAACAGCAGGTTATGTGCTCATCCAATCTGTTTGAAAAGCTTTTAAAATCAGAGGCATCAAAATGAGCAATACCTGTATCTTCATAAATATCAGCTATAAAATCCAACCAGCTTACTGTGGAGAGTTATAGCAAGTTGTCATATTATTTCATGCAAGCCTTTCTTGGTTACAACAGAGTTCAAACTGAAGACTTCAAGATGCAAGAAAGGCAACCTAGGAGTTTTACTACTCTACATGCCTTCCTTCATAGCAGCACTGGAGCACAGCGCTCAAGTGTTGCTTCAAAAGCTTCCAAAGCTAATGATCTAAACACAGAACCAGGGAGTCTCAGGCTTGACCTGTCCCTGCAATAAAACCATGCATTTAGCAGCAGTTTAGTGGTAAAGCAAAGCTGCTCATGTGCAATCATGAATCTCACTCCAAAGCTCAGGTTTAACCTGACCCTAATGAAGTGACTCACCCGTGCTGGACACCTGCAGCACAGGTGGGAGCCAAGACAGCCCTCACCGAGCACAGAGCAACAGCCCCTGGTTTAGAGGGGAATGACCAAACAGGAACCAGGTCTCCACGTTCTGCTCTGAAACCTCACTGTGCAACCCTGTGTGAATCAATGGGCTCTCAGCCCTAGAAAAGCACCCAAGTGCTTCCCCCCTCAACAGCAAAGCCTTCTGGACTCTGCAGGCAGGGCTGCCAAGCAATAGAACTGCGGCTCAACCACAAGTCTGTAAAAAGTTTCATTTCATCTGGTTCAGGGAAGCATAAGCTTCATTACTCACCAATTATGTTTTCATAACAGACTTGCAGACACGATTAAAAAGAGTAGTGGAAAACAGCAAAACAGAAGATGCCTCTCAGAAGTGTGCACACAATCTTTATGTCACATGCTTTAAAAAGCTCAAACAACTCAGTGAAAAAAAGAGAAACAAAAAACAAACAACTGAATAATGTTGTGGTTAAAGAAGATTTTCACAGAAAAGGAATCAGCATATTGAGCATCTGGTACATTGCCCATATTGCTTAATTCACAGTTCCTCATCCCCCCCAGTTATTTCCCTCACTTGTAAAATCACAGCTCTTCTATAAATAACTTAGGAAGAGACCACAAAACCCTTCAAAACAGAGTGTCTGAAGCCTGCTTTACACAGAGACACATCTGAATACTTGAGTTTGTTACCAAAAAGACACACAACCAGTGTGTCTCATGATCTCTGTACCACCTCAGGTGGCAATTTATTGTCAGAGTAAGTGCTGCATTGTTACGACAGAGCAAACACTGAATCAAAGCCACTTTCCTGAAATATTACTCTTACTGTGCCAAATAAGTTGGGAAGACAAATTTGTTATTTGTAAATAAAGGAAACACTTATCAAGATAGTATCTTTAAGATGCAAACCACAGAAATTTCCTCTTATGCTGGCTCCCTGAGCTAGAAAACACCCCAACCTAACCAAAGAGGAAATTAACACACAGCAATCCTTAGAGTGGTGTGTTTCAGACAACTTTAAGAAAAGTTCTGTCCATCCAACAGTCACAGGTCCTTCTGCAAGGACAATGATTATTTTCCACAAGAAGAGCTGTCTTCTGCCTCTCCATGGCTTCATTTTCATAAATCCTGTGCTTTCATTAACATTCAAAGAAGGTATCAAAGCCTGGCTGTCTACCACTCTTATTTGCTCCCTGAATGAGATAAGACCTTTTTTTGGTCTTAACAGTAGATTTTAATAAACAGGTGGAATTTTTTCTGCTTCAGTTTGTCTGCAGCATAGAACTACAGCCTTAGGCAACTGTACTTACTAATATTATGATTTAGTCTATTTCTTTATATTAATTGGCTGCCATAGGCTACTACACTAGCATCAAGTACAAAATCATCACTATGAGAATGTAACTTCTGCTGAAGTACAGGAGATATTCCATTTTAAGCTTTTTCTCACATGTTTACATCACCTTATTTAGTTCTCATGAAAAGTCCTATTTGTCTGGAATTCACATTTTGCCTTTACAGAAAGATAAAGAATTAATCACGTGCTTGTTTTGTTTGTTTGTTAGTGTTGGGTTTGGTTTTTTTTTTTTTTTTGTGAAAACCAGATGTTTTTCACCCAACATTTAAAGCCTTTTCATTTTCTCCACAATTCTGAGGATCTGGTTATAAAGGACATCCAGTTACTTTTGATAAGTTTACCTGTTGAGAATACAGACCAAGCCTGAAGATAGGAAAATTAAATATTATTCTTAGCACACAGAAAACAGGTGCAAGGCTATAAAAACAAGAACCAGCAATTGGGAACACATCCTATTCCAATCAGATACGTACACAGTCATACAGTGAAACACCCCTCCAACTCATGATCCCAGTTCAAATACAAGATCATTTGACTGAAGGGAGGCTATGAGGTTCTCACTGAAAATCCCCAAACAAAAGAAAACAAATCCAAACAAGGCAGTGCCTAAAACAGTGTCCTTCCCGAAAAAAAACTCAGAGTGTCTTATCAGGAAGAACATTAATTCGGCAAATATATACCCTATTTCATATTTTGAGGACATAAAGATACCTCAGACCATTCTCCTCCACTTTCCTCTCCTTCCAATTGCAGTGGGCTCAGTGGGGGTCCGCTGCACCCACTGTGCTCAGAACTCCACTAAACCCTTTCAGCTCCCTATCCCCCAGGGCACAAACCCAACTAAAGCAAGAGTAGCTTCACATCTGGTTGGCAAGTTGATCTGGCTCTCCATAGGTTCTGCCAAGTGAGTCACTGAATCATACTCAGTAACACAGCTGAAGCTTCTCTGCATCCTGTAGTGACATTAACCCTAAGCATGCGCTTTAGCTTATTGGTTTGTGACATTTTGGATATCATAAGGCAACCCTGGCCACCTCCAGCTTACCATTATCATATGTGATTCCCATCTTTGGGCACTTTATTCACCTCCTCAGTGACTTCTATAAAACCACAAAAAAAAAACAAAAACAAAAACAAAAAAACAACCACACAACACAAACAGTATTTATCAGGAAGGAAAGCACTATCAAACACTCGAAAAGAAATAGCAAATACAAAAATACTGAAGATTACAAGTAAGTAAACAAAGCTTTGGGTGAGAAAAAAAACAAGATTAATTTTCAACTTCAACAAACTTAATAACAACTATACCATGTCAGCATTAAGGTCACAAGATACTTCAGGAAAACTTCTTTCGAAATGCATTGATTGCATCATCAGCATGTTGGCAGGAATCACCACACTGCTTACTCATTACATGTCAACTCTTTTCCTTTCACTGAATCATATTCTTAAAGAAATGTACCATCAGGGAATGTGGCTTTTTCTGTTTGAAATTCAAACCACCCAGTACTTAAACAGCTGTATTTTAACTGTTTCCTCTCCTATGAAGGTCTTCACACGTAAAAGCGCTCTGAATTTTAGTCTACAGTTGCTGGGGCTTCAGTAATTCCTGTTTCTGTATTTCCTGTCTCCTTTTCTGTTATGAGAAGAGGGGTTGGGAGGTAAACCTTCAGAAGGGAAATGCTTCATTCGGCCAAAGATGATTACAGCAGATGGAACCTTTACTCTGCAAAAGTCTCATTGCAGAGATTCAGTTTTAATGGAGAACTTAGGCAAGAAGAACAGATACCAGGTGCTAAGACACAGCTACTCAAAGAGGTTTCATACCTTTCTTCCACCTGTTCCCTCACCACAGCCAAAACTAGCACCAAGTCAACCCTTTGACTCACCAACCTGACAGAAAATTTAGCAGAAATCCATCCAGTTTCTTTTTTTTCTTTTTCTCTGACAGTTTTTAGCTGACTTACTGAGCTGAAGCAGCTTATGGAGGGATGCAGTGAAAGTCACAGAAAGTAGATAGTGGGAGAAGGCAATCAAAAGTGGTACGAAGAGACTTCTCCTCTTCCAATAGCGAGAAGTATTAGTGAGCTCACCTTGTCATGTAAACACACTCATAAGGAAATAAAACTCCATCCAGCTGGCACTGGACCTTCCTGAGCAGCAGCACCAGGATACCAGGCAGTAGGAAAGCAGCTGGTGGAAGCATGCAGGAAGACAAAAGGAGCCAACTGCCCTTCCACAACAGTGAGTGACCACCCATTATTTCGCCATCACTCCTCGTTAATGAAGACATCTGATTATGCCCAAGTATTTAATGTCAAGCACATATTAGATTTCTGATTAGTGCTTTATTTCCATGCTCACAAGCTTTCTTTCCTCAAGATATTGTTGAACGTCCCTGTAACATTACGGAGATTTTCATCTAAACTGCATAAAAGCCACCATTGGACTTAAAAAGCTTCAGAATTCACACTGCCAATGCCACCTTAATTCATTTCTTATTAGAAGGACAGGGAGGGGAGCTGCAGAGTCTGTTTTGCTGACTTGCAGCCACTGCCCTGTTGAGCTCAAAGTACTGGTGCTCAAATTCCTCTCTGCAGGACTTGTACTACATGACTGCAACAGCTGAGAGCTGTGCAAGTACTTGGAGCACTGCATGACCATGCTCTTTAGACATTGATTCCAGTTTACCAGGGAGGCTTTTATCCTGAAAACATGTCCAAACAGCCCTGATCAATAACATGAACAGTTTCCAAGGTAGTTACCTTGTACAAGAACAGCACAGCTGCATTAGTATGGTGCTCCACCATAGAGCTTGCTGTTCAGCAGGATTAATTAGTCTGGGCAGAGCACCACACTAATGTGATTATATAGCTTCTAGTACCTGAGCTAGCTCACTCATCATTTCTATTCTTTTGCTTTAAAATAAAAAGAGCTTAGGTTTTGCTGTTTTCCTTACACTTAAATAATTCCAGCACCGTTTTTTTTCTTGGAAGAGAGAGGACTGAGACTTGGAGAAGACTCAAAATCAGATTTTTCTAATTAAAAGAATGCATCTCCTGCCTCCATAGCCTATTTCCACTATTATCATCCTTGTCTAATAATTTCTTTTGCTTGCATCAACCACCTATGCCCCTGTAAGTCTTGCCTTGACATCAGGAATAATGATTCCTGAGTCCAGCCATAACCAATAGTGACAAAAGCAGAGACTGGAAGACATTGCACTTGAGTGGAACAGATCACTGCCTTCCACTCCTTTTTCCCAGGTAAGGAACAGATACCACAGGAGGCACTTGCCACAGGCATACCAGGGACCCAGACCTCGCTCCAACTCATGGGAGCACTGGAGGAACTGACTGAAGAATGCAAGTTCTGGCAAATGCAAGTGTGCTGCTAATGCTCAAAGTGTGCTCCATGGCTCGAGCCTCCATGAGGCATCCTGCACGAGGACAACACCCAGGACAGGCAGTCAAAAACTCAGCAGCCACAAGCAACCGACAGCAGTAGAACAGGAAGTGGTGGGGAAAGCCTCACGGCTGACAGCGCTGCTCTTTCCTCTGAGTTTGCCTGTAACACATCATCAGAAGAGAAACAGAGCACGAGCACAGCGCCCATCAGTATCGCTGGTTTCTGGTTCACACCCCTCCCTGCACACAGCCAGGCCCCAGTAACACAGGGGGGCAGACCTTTCCACTCAGAGCTTGAGAGCAACCACATAGTTCTGACAGAGTGAAAAAGAAGTGAGGGTTCCCTCATAGCAACAGGATCTCTACTTCTTTGTGTTTTCACAAGTATTTTACTCACTCAATAAGCATCTATCATTTCTTTTTCTTTTTGGTAATATTATGTTGGTTTAAATACTACGAGAGGTTCAAGAACCTTTTTATTTCCTTCTTGGTTTAAGTTTCACCCTGTTAATTTTTTTTCGTAATATAACAGAGCAAGCTGTAGAAAAAGTGGTTAAAATTTCTAGAACAAAACTTGGCTAAGAAATGCCATAAAATCACAGCATTTCATTGCTTTGTGATTCTAAGTGATGTTGTACTGGCTGGACTTCTAAACACACATGTCAACTTAACATTTAAAACAGTAAATGGACAAAGCATCTCTAAGGTATCTCCCCTCTCAGCTCCTCTCAGCTTTATGTCAGCACATTGGCGGGACAGAGCCCTTCTAGAACAGAAACACAGGGAAGAACAATCTTATTTTTTTTATTCTTTTCCTTTAAAGTAACTTGCTTCCTTCTGTAAAAAGTATCACCAAGACTAGCTTCAAATGTTGAATTCTAGATATATAACATAAATCATACAATGCAGATGCGAGTTCCAGGCTCAAAAGAGTATGAAAGCAGGAAGGTTTTTTATGTTTGCATCTCCAGCATGTAACCACTGGGCACAAAGAGAAAAACTTTTAAGGGATAATTCTGGTTTCTGTGCATTTACAGTAGAGTACAAAAGTTCATACTTTAAAAAGATACATTTTTAAACTATTTAAAGTTTTAAAACTAAGCTAAAAAGCCTGCAGATTAGAAATCCATCTTGACACTAAGGTAACAATATAAAAAAAGGGACTAAATCTTGCAAAAAGACAAAGAGAACAGCAACAAAAAAGCCAACACATGAAACAATGTGAAGCAAGTGAGCACAGAATAGAAACACTGTTTTATTGTCAATGGAAAAAAGACAAAAATCAAACCAGGCAAAGTACTGCCAAAATGCTAAAGCAAGTAAGGAATCAAGATGTTAAGATCACATAGTGATTTAGGAGGAAAAGAAACTTAGTATTGAGGACTTAAACTGGGGTATGAATGAAAGCAAAGACCTGGAAACAAAGTGCAGTTTCCGTGTCATCTCCTATGCTTAAACAGCCAAAACTCTGGTTTGGGGAGGCTACTGTGAAACTGATGCTCTGTGTGGAAGTGGAGGAGAGAGGATGGAAAGGAAAGGGAGGAAGAAATTAAAGAGATATTGGCCATATGTTTGTAAGTACACAAACACATGCATATCCACATGTAACTAAAGGTAACTCAGACTGGCTGGCACACAGTGGGACCAGCAGGATAGCAGCGTGTTTAAGTGTTATCTTCCTCCTCCTGTTTAGTTACTTGTTGCAGTCTCCTGTACCACAGAATCAGGTACATCAGGTCTGGAGCCTCATTACTCCTAAATACTTCTCCATGGCAATGTCACATAGCTGGAAAAAGAGTTTGCTGGTATTTCTAACTTTCCATATGTCTCAGGGAGACTGCATGACTAAACCAGAAGGCAACATACTCTCTGCACACTTCAAGATGTGGTCTGTACCATGTACTCCTAAGAGTTTCTCCCTTCAAAATACCTTTGCATTGGTACATGCTGTTTATGACTTAAAACTATGCTATACAGTTTGGTGAAATAGTTAGTGACACAAGGACTCCAGAGTACAGAACACAACTTGATATTTGTGAGAGCTTATTACATGATGCTCCGTGTGATATCACAGCTCACTTTTCAGAGCACTCTGTACAAACACACAATAAAAATAAATAATTTTAACTAAGGCTAACCGGATTTCACAAATACTGAAATACTCCGTAGTAAGTCTCTGTAGTAAGCCTATCTCGTTTCCATCACCACAGTACATGAAATATATACTACTAATTAATTCATAAAGCCTAATCTCTGCAGGCAGCTGAAATTGTCAGTTCGATAAATAAACCAGCCAGCACTGATGGGAAGTTGAACTGTACTACTAAGGAAATTCTTCTTCTGCTAGAGGACCCTGTCAAACTCTGCCCACGACAGCATTACCTAGACAGAGTTTTTGTAGGGAAGGATTTAAACCGGTACCTGAACCAACCGAGCAGCAGGACCAAAAAAAGGTGGTTGAAGGAATTCGTCAAAGCTCACACAGCTCTGACGCTTTACCGCGGCAACCTAAATTGACTGTATTTGCCAAATGCCCTCAACTCTTCAGACAGCCGATACCGCTGAATAGCGAACCGCACGAACCCGAGTCGGACCGTGACCCCTCTGGAGCGCTGCACCGCACCTGCGCCCCGCCGGACAGCCCCGGGCAGCTCCTGTGCCGTGCCCCGCCGCCTCCGCACCCACGGAGGATCGGACACGCACCGTCAGAGCCCGGCACGTCCCGTGGGCAGCGCAGGGGCACCCGCGCCGCTCTTTCTCCCCCGCGAAGCCATCCCCAGCCTGCCAGCCCTCGCGGGGCTTTGCTTTCTGCCCGGGTTTCGGTGCAACAGCTGGGGGAACCCGGCAACATCGGGAGGGAGGGAGGCGCAGCCGGCACGGAGCCGGCAGCGCGGGCCCGCAAGCGGGAACGCACCGCGGGCTGCGAGGATGCAACCGCGGGCGACGCCGCCGACCTGCGCTGCGGCTACCGAGGGACAGCCGGCCAGAAAGACCCTCTTCACGCAAGGAGGAGGCGGCAGGAGCGGTCAGGGCTCCCCAGCACCGCCGCCAGAGCCGGCAGAGACCTGTTGCCCCGCGCGGGAGTGCCGAGGCGCATCCCCTAGAGCGGGACCGACAGCCATCATCACCCACCTCTTTGATTTTCTCCCTCCTCTGCCGGACGTCGGGGTCGGCGGGCTCCTGCCCCACGGCGCCGACGGGCTGGCGGAAAAGGCGCTGGGGCAGCCCGGGGGCACCCGCCTCCTTCCTGCCGCGGGCGTCCTGCAGAAGTTTCTCCTTGTCCTGGCGGATGTCTCTGCGGATCTCCTCGGGCAGCTTCTGCAGCGTCTCCTTGGCCTCCCGCAGAGCCCGCTCGTGGTCCGCGCGGATCCGCTCCAGGCTGCCCGGCCCGCCCGCGGCCGCCGCCGCCGCTGGGCCGCCTCCGGGCTGCGGAGGGGCGCGGGGCTGCCCGCCGGGCGGCGGCGGCTGCAGGGCGGCCGAGTGGAAGAAGACGCCGCTGAGAAGCTTGGAGGAGTCGGGCAGGAAAAAGATGGCCCCGAAGCAGAGGGTAATGAAGGCGCTGAACACCAGCAGCAGCACGAACTTCTCCGTCAGCCGGAACGCGCCGGGGCCCGCCGCCTTCCTGCCCCCGCCGCCCGAGCCGCTGCCCGCGGGGCCGCCCAGCGTCCCCGGCCCCGCCGCGCTACCGAAGAGCGGCAGCAAGCTGGCGGCGGGCATGACCCCCGCGCCGTCTCAGCACCGCACTGCGCGCCCCGCCGCCGCCGCGCAGGGACCGCACCGCACCGGACGGCTCGGCTCCGCCGCCCCCTCCCCGCCTCGGCAGCACAAAGTTTCCACGGGCGGACGCGGCAACTTTTCCCTTCCCCGCGGCCGCGCTCCCTCTGCGCTCCCGCCGGCAGCGCTCGGCAGCGTCTGCGGGGCGGGCGCTGTCAGCTCCAGCCCATGCTGCCACCGGGCCGCCGCCGCCGCCACCGCCACCGCCGCGGGTGCCGCTCCCCGCTCCGCCCGCGCGGAACTGCCGGGCAGCCGGGGGCGGGGCGGGCCGGGGCGGGGCCGCCGCCGGCCCAATGGCGGGGGGGGCGGGGCGCGGGCGCTGCCGGCCCGCGGGTCCGGGGCTCAGCGGCGGGATGCGCTGCCCCGGGCGCCGCCGGAGCCCGCGGCCGCAGGGGAGCGGCAGTGGCGGGGCGCACCCGCTTCGGCCCCGTGGGCGGCGTTGGCCCGGGGCGGGCGGGGGGGCGGCTCCGGCGGATGCCGGCGGCGCGCCCTCGCGCACCCACGTGCGCGCCGGTGCGCGCACACACGCGCGCGTGTACGCCCGCAGGGGCGCGCGGCCGGGGCCTGCGCGCTCACGGGCGCGCGTGCACAGGCGCGCCCGTACTCGCCGCGGGCGCGCGCCGGGCCGGGGGCGGTGCGGGGGGAGGGGGGGCACGGCGGGACCGGGAACAACTCCCGAGCCGCCGGGATAGGGCGAGCCCTTGTCTGATCTTTGTATGAACAACAAGGGTTAATTTCATTTATTTATTTTTTTCTTCTGTAGGTAAAAGTGCACCTTGTCCAAGGGAGCAGGGTATGTATCCGTGCAGTGTGGAAATCCGACTGTTCATCTACACTCGTACGAGTGAAAAGACCATCGTGTGTTGGCACAAGGAAATACTGTATTTGATAGTGGATGAAATTGCTTCATTCAGCTCCCCAAGCATTAAGCGAGAGGGAAAGTTTCCAAAAAAAGAAAAAAAAGGAAGATATCGATTTATTATTTTTGCCCGTGTTACAGAGCAATGCAATAATCAGCAGGCATGTAAGAAGAATAAAATGTTGTGTCACTTTAACAGAAAAAGGGAACCCAGCCAACATCCAGGAGTTTGTCTCCAACTCTTTGGGAACATACTCAGAGTCTACCTAGAATTTCACAGCAGTCCAGCACTGTAATCTTGAACATTTCCCCCAAAAGGTTAACCACACAGTCAGAAAGAAAACAGTGAGATATGTGGTCCCACAAGTTAGGATGCTGAGGTTGGTGTGTTTGCGTATTTGCATGGCTTTATTTTACAAGGGATAAAAAAAGAAAAACCAAAACGACGGTAGAGGGAAGTCTGTGCTTTAAGCAAGGGCAGGGAGAAGGCATTGTGTAAGCCTTAAAGACATGATTTTGAAAATGGGCTTGGCATGGATCTAATTCTGCTCCCAGTGGAATTAAGGGGAGTTTTACCATTGACTTAATAGGAATAAAACAAGGCTGCTGCCCAGTGCTTTTCCAAATCCCTTTCTTTAGAAGTTAGAATATGTAACAGATTAATTAAAAACAGGTTCAGAGAAGACAGTTATATAGAGTTATATAGAAATGATAGAGTCCTGCAAAATTCCCCTAAGTATATAAGCAAATGCTTCTGTAAAATTTCAGGATTATACATGAAACTGAAGGATCAGGGGCCCAACTTCATATTCAGTGAGATCAGTAATTCAATTTCGTTTTTATTCTGGTTTTCTTTTAAATCCTATTTTTTCCTGAGTTGCATTTTCCCACATTTAAATGTGAAACTATTGCTTAAACAAAACAATGAGCTCTCTGACTTTGACACACATTTCCCAGAAATGTTTAACGTAGCCTAATAGCTGTGCCAAGACAAAATTGTTTAAGGTTGAAGAAATCAGACTTCTTGGAAAAGGAGATAAGAATCCATGGTGATTTTAGTTTTGTTCTTTTTTTTTTTTTTTTTTTTAAGCAACATTTAAGGTAGCAAATATGGGGTTTAGCTGTTGAAAGACAGTTGACTAATGAAAAAGCTTCTGCTTCAGTCACTGCATATGTGGGTGTGCAATATTTCTCACAGATTCCCCTCAAAACTCATCACTACTTATATGATAATATTTGGAGGCTGAAGTTATTGCTGGAAGAAATGCCCTCCTTCAGTATTCTGGAGTCATTCCTTAGGTTGCCATATTTCTATAGCACTTTATGAATGGATGCAGGACCAGAAAATACTATCACATGAGGTTCTGCTCCTGTGTCTCCTGAAATGAGACACATCAGCCTTTTGCCTTCTTTTGGGGTTCATCCTAAATGCCAGGGGCCAAGTGTGGATTCATGCAAGGGGTTTCACTGCAACACCCATCACTGTCTTTGGGACATCCTGAGCATGAGGGAAGCAGCAATGAGGATTTTCTATGCAAAGATGGAAATTGTGAAATTCTCAAGCATTTGTGATGATCATTCCTCCTTCTCTGAGCAGGATGCAAAATTTTGTATGCAGTGTTCCTGTTGTTAGCACTTAATGTTACAGTTACCAGTAAGGTCATGTGGGAACTATTCAGTGGGACTGCTGAAGCATGTAAAGTTACAGGCATACAGAGCTGCTTGCTACGTGAGGGCAATAGGGACTGAAAGACAAAAGAACTGCTTCAACACAACCCTGATACACAGGTTCCTTGGGCTTTTTGTCACTAATTTACTTCGGGCACAAGGTATTCCAAGGATCATGAAAATACAAGGAGTAGCTCAGAGAAAAACATCTTTGATTCCAAATGGGAAAATGAAGGCCGTCCAATGCTCCTTTTCAACTGGCTGTGTCCAACAGGCTGTTCAGCTATAAAGTTAAATCATGTTCATAGGCACTTAAATAGTGTCAAAAAATCCAAATAAAATGCAAACAAGAAAAGCTTGGTATTTGCATTAGAGACAGCAGTGGAAAACCCACCTGCCTGCACCAGGACTTGCATTGGGAAAGCCTCTTTGAACACAACTCTGTCAGCACATCCACCTAGGGGATATTGAACTGCCTGCTACTTTGGGCTGGGTATTTTTTTGCTAGTCAAGCTGCATTACTTCCTGGATGACATCAGCTAAAATGGGAAAAAAAACAAGTCTCTGGGCAGTTGTTTTGCTTTGCTGGGTCCTACCCAGTTTGGTTATGCCAACAAAACACTGGACTGCATCCCTCCCATGGAGGGAAATACTGCTTCTGTGGATTCAGCTGCAGAATCAGGAATAATTTTCCAGCAATCATGCACAGGTCATCTATAGATGCACAGCATCTATAGAAAGGTAGTACTGATACATGAGAGGTGGTGAGAGGGAGATTTGCATAATAAGGAACAAGACTATTTTCTGTAATAAATGTTCTGAATGGGGAAATTTGTTACATATTGACTGAAAGGCTTGGAAAAGACCCAAATAGTTATCATAATATTTTTTCTTTTTTTCTTTTTATTTTTTTAAATCTACTTATACCTAATTTGTTATGGTTCCAGCCTTAGATCTTGTCTAATGATACTAGTGGTAAGAAATTAGCCATCTTGGTCTGAAAGATACATGCCACAGATAAGAAGAGATTTAACAGTTGTCCCACTTTTGGGCCCATTCAGCTGAGGCAGAGATACTTACTGATACATCTTCTTGGATAGTGAGTTTGTAACAATGCAACTCCCTTGCAAGGGGTTCCCAGTGTTACCTTCTAGTTAAGACTACAGTAAAAACACATTGACCGCTTCCTTTTGAAATGCAATACTTTAACACAGCTTTCAGAGATACTTTTAATATGTTTGCCTTTGGGAATGTGACTCATAAACCAAATTTAGACATCCAGTTCTTCATAGATTAAGTAACGTGGCACAGACTTAGGGTTCCCAAGGCTCACAAGCTGGATTCATAACACCCAGTGTGCTCTTTGGAAGGAGGCTTTGACCATTTGAGGACTAGATGTGTATTAAATGCTCTCTATCTCTGATTTTGGCAGCTGGCTGCAGTTCTGAATTCAGTCTGTGAGGAAAATGTGATTCACAAACACAAAAACCTTGTTCAATCTTCAGTGTTTTGAGAATACAGGACTGCCTGATGCTTTTCTTTTAGAGCTCAGAGGAGAGAAGTGTTGACCACTTCTGAGAAGAGAGAAGTGTTGACCAGGAGTTGGAGATCTGCTTTTGACATGTTTTGTAGTCTTGGGGGATTTGAATTATCCTCTTTTTCAGTGGAACATGTACATCCCCCACCACCATTCATTTTGAAGTAGTGCTACGACTCAGAGACAAGTGCAGGACTTTGAAGGCAAAGAGGAGAAAAGTTTTCCACTGAGCATTCCTTAACAACCCTGAAGGAAGAATGCTCCACTCCTAGAGGAGGCTACAGCCCAAGAGCTAGGGCACTAGTCTGAGAGATGGAAGACACCAGATTATCTCTTTCCCAGGGAGATGGCTGTTGAAGATTGGTCTCCTATTTGAGGATGAAAAACAGAAGAAAGAATATTAAATTTTCTCACATCCTTTCTCAAACATTTCCTCAAGTCTAACACATGAGATGATTGTGGCTAACCAACTAAGCTTTATAAATACTGTAGAAATAAATGTATCAGGAACATGAAGCTGTAGGCTCACAAACCTTCATAAACACTTTTTCAACTCTTTCCTGGCATGGCTGTCAATTATACAAGAGGTCTCTTTTCTACCAGTATAATTAGAAATATCTTCCATCCCCTACCTGTGGGAGAGGATTATTTATTTCTCCAAAAGAAATCTCTGTAGTGCAAACAGCTTTCAGTGTTTGTTGGGAGGCTTTGCTGGAAGCATCCAGCTAAGGGCAGAAAAGCTTTGCCCTTTCTCTCCTCCCCAAGATTTCAGAAGACAGAAAATGAACTGCAAGAAATCCGGTCTGAAGAAAATATTTGACTCTTCTATTAAAACATCAAAGATTAAAATAATTGTCTTCAACATTGCAAGAAACCTGAGAATCTAGAAGTTGAATTGGGACTGCTTCCAATATTTTATTCAGCAGTAGCATAAAGTATATCATACTTAGCCTCAGATGGCATCTTTGAGAATATCTCACTTTGGTTCTGGCTTTTTATCCTTTTATAATTGTTTTAGTGAGAGACTTTTGCACTCCCTCAAAGCAAGAAGACATGGTTTGGTTTTCAATGTGTAAGGAAGAGGAATATAGAGGTAAACATAAAAGTAATGGAAAGAAAAAGAACTACAAGTTTTATTCCTCTTTTTAGAAATTTATCGATGTTCACATCCTTGAAGAAGATTTTAGCCATGGAACTAAGAAATGGAAGCTAGCTCTTATGGTATTTTAGCATTTAAGATTCAGAATCTTGTGTAATTATTTGCAGAGAAATTAAGGATGAAGTTGTTTGGAGACATCCCATGAAATTCCATCTGGACCTTAATCTTTAAGAGATTAAATGCCATGACAGGTTTCTTCTCCTTCAGAAGTGAAGAGACTGCTGAAATTAAGAGACTAGAGTGAGACTGCTGTTCTTTTCCTTCCTGCCTCCTATTTCATACAGAAAAAGGAAAAGGCCCTTAGATTGGGGAAATATATTTAAGGGACAAATCTTAGTGGGTTTTGAGTGACTGAAAGTAGTTTTCTGTGGAGGGATAGAATGTAAGATAATAAAGATAGTGCAGAAGGTAGTCTTACCCCTAAGGAGTTGCAGCTGTATCAATCACCAAAGATTAGGAGCAGGTAGCCACAGCTGTGTCCAATAAGAAGATGAGTGCTACAAAAGAGTGGGTTAGCTGGCTGAGGAGAGATACAGAGTTTGTTGGCTATACTGTGAGGAAGAAGGAGTCAGTGCTGTGAGGAGGTGCCCATAAGAAATCACTGAGAGGGTATGGATGATGCCAGAAGATGACAGCAGTTTTCTGCTGTGGTTTTCTTTGGATTTAATTATCTCCAATAGCACTAACATGTCTTGTGCCAGAACCTTGGCTGTAGCAACTAAAGAAACCCCCAGCAGCTCTTTTTTTGCTGTCATTGAGTTTGTATACCACATTTATAGGTGTGGATTTAGTAAATTCTGACAAGATTAAATCAAGACAAGAAGGCAAAAATTGTTAAGAGGATCCTTGGAAAACAGCCTTCCTGTGCTTTCCAAGGTGGTTTCATTTTCCTGAACCAGGAGGGAGATGTGATGGCTGAAAACAAGATATGGCCACTGGAGTTGGTGTTTTAGCCGTTTAACAGCTCTTTTGCAGCAAGTTGATTGGAATTACTGTATGTCTTGGCTGGAAAACAGATCTGGCTCTGTTAGTGTGTAGCCTCAAGGAAAAGTGGTTAGAGCAGAGATTTCTAACCTGATAAACCTTCTAAGGGGTAAAAGTATGCTATAATAGATGACTAAAAGTATCAACAAGGAATATTAGAAACGAAGGACACTGTGAATCACTTATTTCTTTTTTTATACTAGCTGTGCCTAATTTGTACAAAATTTTAATTCCCTATTCAATGGCTCCCTGACTATTTCATAAAAATCAATGTTCTTGAGCTTTTTTAACCCTGAACACGTGTGGTGACACACAGATTATGTAAATTGCCCTCATGTAATAGTTTAAGTGCTGTCCTTGTGCCTCTCCTCCCAGTGTATTTCCCTAACCAGATGAGTTAATTCTGCTCAACAGCACATTTTAATAGAAATACAGACGTGGTTTACTGACTGTGCCCTGTTTGACTGCAGCATTACTATGAATACACTTAATTCTTGAGTATATTTTAAAGGTTCTTTCTCTTTCTGTCAATCTGTTGTGGATTTGGTGTTATAAGCAATATTTAGTTTATTAGTTTTTTTTAAGTTAATCTTTCCTACTGAAAATATTCCACTGCTTACCGGGTTCATCATCTGGAATACAGTGGTGCAGTTTTCCCCAGTGCTTGTAGTTAAGACACATTTTTGTTTCATAGACTTTTGCTTAAAGGTGTGGCCAGTTCCATGAGCCCTTGGTGGATTCTCTTTCTCCAAGCCACAGAAGCCTTTTGCTGACAAAGGGTTAATATTTTTTTGCTCTCCTGTCTGTGCCATGTGTGCTCTGACTCACCTTGACACACTCTGATGTTGCGTCAGAAGTGTCCAGCTACCACCTGATGGGCTGTATGAATTTAGTCTTTGCAAAATCCCTGCCCAAGCAGTGGCTGTCAGCTGCAAACTGGCAGATGGTGCATGTGCGCACAGTGCGCACGTGACTGCTCAGATCTTACACAGTTGTGAATTATTTGTCTTCCCCAAATGAAATCCAGGAGTTTCAGCCTGGCTTCAGATCTGATCCCTTATCCTGCTGAAATGCCTTTGTTTGATTTACCGCTTGGGCTAAATGATGCAGGAAAAAAAAAAAAATCGGTGCTAATCTGACCTTTGCTCTTGCTGTTTGTCTAGACCAATATCTTACTGAAGACCTTGATAAGAAAAATAGTTTTGCCATTTTTCGTCTGTGTGATGGTGTAAACCTTAGTTTCCTCAGCTGTAAAGTAAGAGCTAATCTATTTCACAGCGAGACCTAATGTATGGAATTTACTTTGATATCCTTAGGTGAAATATTGCTTTGGGGTGCAAGTCTAGCTTTTTTTTTTCCTTAGAAATTAAAGTCTTCTTCATTTTCAATGCATAGTTACTTATCCAAGGATTTGTAGTGTACCACGGACAATGTATCCTAGGCCAGTTCTGGTTTATTGGACTTTTTTGGCTGTGTTCCTGAAATACAGGTCTCCTTTCTCCTCCCCATATGTCCAGTTGTCCCTGAGCCTTCTGCTTTATTGACAGCTGTCAATAAAGACAGAACTCCAACGTCATCTGATGCTCTGGTTCATTGCTGCAACCCTGAGCTTGCAGCGTGCAATGCTTTGCTGAATACAGGGCATCTTTGAGTGCAATTTGTGCCTCAAAAGCACTGGGCAGCGTGAGATCCCAAACACAAGAATAACAGGACTGAAGTAGCTTTCCAGCTGGCAGATTTTAATTTAAGATCAGACTAGGAAAAATATTTAAGGATGAAAAGGGAAGATAATTATTGAGTCAGAAGCAAATGTTTTTTAAGGAAATTAATCTCTCTCAAAAAAGATGCAGAAGACTGAATAATGCATCATTGACTTTCAGACTTTCATATGTGGCATGAAGTTCTCCATGCATGTCTTGAGAAAAGGGTAAATGTTTGTATGTGAGTCAAATCTACTAAGAGGAGGACAGTGGTACAAGATCCTCCAAGATTCTAGTAGTTTCATGTCTCTGCAGGTTTCTCTAGTTCTCTTTTATACAAGCTATTCCTTTAATGTCCCTGCAAGCAGGATGGGACTCTGCCTTTGGCACCGTTGCAAGTGTGGAAAGTAACAGTCTAACAGTCAATGAATAACAATGTATTTAGATACTATATCTACCATAAGAGGTAATATCTGCTATTTTCTCAAGTTAACCAGTGATTTGGCTACATTTGAAAAATATGCATGGTCTGTTCCTTATTGGCTTCATTTGAAAAGTATGTTTCTTATTTTTGACTCATCATTGACACTAGTTATTTTGCTCAAATGAAAATGATTTGGCTCTTCTTTCCCCTTATATATTCAAATCAACAGACAAGAGACAGCAAAATTAGTTAATTGTTAACGTATGTACATGAACACAGGACAAATTCCAAACAGAACAGCAGGAGGCATCTGGGTAAGGTTGTCATGCTCTTAGAATCACCCATTTAATACAGGTTTACCTAGTTCCACCTTTCTCCCCATGTGTTAGCACAGAGGCAATTAATTTTTGTAGGTGTACACCTTATTGTTGACCTATATTAGGAAGACATTGATCTGCAAATTGCTCTGAAAAACAGATCTTTAAAATTAGGTTTTGTTTTTTTTCTTTACCAGTGAGGGGTGTTTCCTGATGGACAACAAGGTTTACCACATCGCATTTAAGCATCTGTGAGCAACTTATTCTTTTCTCTAGTTGCAGTGGAAGAAAGAATAAATGCATTCAAGCTAGCAGCAGGGTAAAATCATATTTCTCTAATGGTTTGGGCTGGCATGACCTATCCTTTGCCTCTGTGAGAGCTGGAACAGACTGCTTTTGAAAAAAACAGACAGAGTGGTCTTTAAAAATCTTTATCAGAAGTGGTTTGGTGTCATGATGTCTTTTACTATAATCTCACCATACCTCTTCAAAGACAGATTTTCTGTCTTTTGTTGCCTCACATTTCTTCCTCTGTTTCAGTTCATAGTGACATTTGGTAGTGCAGAACTCAAGTGCACAGAAAAATTAATAGTTAAGTGTTTTGCTCAGAATGACCAGCACTATGCTGTTTTGTTCTGTTTTTGAAAAGGATTGTTGCAGTGGGGAAGGCCAGTGCTGACTTGGCCTCCCACCAGTCCTGTCCTATTAAGAGTCCAGCTGGGGCTGTAGAGGGGCCTCCACAAGGCACTTCACGACCACACCTTTACCAACAAGGTCTTCTTGCACCTCTGGCTGTTCATCCATCCATGATGTGTTTGTGTCGCATCCTCTGGTCTCACAGTCAGGCTATAGCTTCATGTAAGTCCTTTGCCCATCAGAATCTCACTACAAAAGTGGGAGATTAGGAACTTGGGCTGGTGCAACACTCAGCCTACAGGCTTGCCTAGAATGTGTCCCTATATCCAGTTGTCCCGAAGGAAAATGGACACTATCCTGTCCTTTTGTAACCTGCACAGAAGAAAACATCTGCCCCCAGCCTGGAGATGGCTCTATTGGCGTCTTCTGCAAGGGTCATTGGTCCAGTCATTTTCTTCCATGAGGGGAAAGTAGAGGCCTGACAGACCATAATTCAAGACTGACAACACAAATATGGTGATTTGTCCATGGAATATGGACCACGTGGTAAATGGACTGTTTAAAAGTGACAGCAAGAGAAGTTCTTAAGGATGTGTTTGTGTGGAAGAAAATGAGGGAATAAACACTAAGCAGACTTTTGGGAACAAAAATCTATCCCTGAGGCACCACGTCAAGAAACCAGATGCTGTCACAAGACATTATTAATTGTCAGCTAGAGCGACAACCCATAGTTGGACAAGATGTCTTTGTAGCTGTTGTTTTCACTAGCCAGAGGCAAGAAGGAGACCTTAAGCCAGCTATCCCTTGTGTCCTCTACACACCACCGTATCTTAGCCCTACTAACCTGTGATCCTCCAGGTTTGACCATGATGGTGCACAGTAACCAGGGAAAATGCAGAAATGGTGTAAGCCTTTCAAAGTTACGGGTTTGGTTTTTCTTAGAGCCAATTTTATGACTGTTACTCCTGTTAGACACTATCTAATTCCATCCTATTTTAGTTGATTGTATTCCTTACTGGGATGTAGAAACAATCTGTGCGCTCTGAACCCTTGACTAACAAATTCAACACAGGAGCAGAGTTGTTCCCTGCAGCTGAATCTGTTCATAAGCATTGTTGGAGGTTAAGCCACCAGGGCAGCAGTGTTTCTACCAGGCTGGTCTGTGGCTTATGAGTGGTTAATGCAGTGATTCAAATACTGAGGTGAATGCCTCAACACATAAGTAAAGCAGCCACACTACTAAGAACAAGGAAATGTGAATGGGTTGCTTTAGGTTAATGCATTAACATAAAGTGAGCTACTCTACTGTCCTTCCCAAAACAGGATGGGTGGTTATGGAAAGCGGATCCATAAATAGAAGTTGCTGAGTTGTGTTCTGTGTCAGGCCTGTCTAGTGCTCCTTATCCTTTGCTCCTTCAATTTTTAGCTGTGGAGATTTAATCTGAGCTGCTTGTCATTGAAATAGAGAAATAGAGCAAAGAGAGTCTAAGCATTGGGAATCTGGGAAGCAAACAGCTTTAAAATTAAAAAATACCAGCCAGATGCTTTCACAAGAGTAATAAAATCATACACTGTGCTGGAGTGACCCTGTCTGGGTGCTAGGTATCCACCACAGCTGCTCTGTTACTGTTCTCTTTGGCTGGAGAGGGGAGAAAGAATATGATGAAAGGCTTCTGAGTTGAGATGAGAACAGGGGGAGATCACTCAGCAGTTATCATCACAGGCTAAAGAGACTCAGCTTGGGGAAATCATTGAAATTATTATCAGTCAGATCAGAGGAACATAACAAGAAATAAAACCAAATCTTAAAAACAGCTTCCTCCCACCCCTCCTTTCTTCTCAGGTCCAACTTTTCCTGAATTCTCTGCCTACTCCCCTACAGTTGTGCAGGAGGATGGAGAAGGCAAGTTGCAGTCAGTTCATCACACGTTCCTCACACCCCTTTCTCCTCAGTGGGAGGACTCCTCACGCACTTGAGCTAGTCCAGTGTGGTGTCCCTCTTGTGGGAGACAATTCCATGAATTTCTCCAGTGTGAGTCCTTCCCACAGGCTTCAGTTCCTCACAAGCTGCTCCAGCATGTGTCCCTTCCATGGAGTGCAATCCTTCAGGTACAGGCTTCTCTGGCCTAGGTCTCCCCTGGAGTCACAAGTCCTGCAGAAGCCTTGTCCAGCACAGATGCTCCTCTCCACAGGCCTATAGCTCCTGCCAAGACTCTCCTGGAGCCAGGGCTTCCCATGGGAGTGCAGCCTCCTTGGGGCATTCAGCTGTTCCATGGTGGGTCCTGCATGGGCTGTGGTGGATCTCTGCTCCCCCATGGACCTCCCTGGGCTGCAGGGGCACAGCTCCTCACCATGGGCTGCAGGGGAGTCTCTGCTCCTGCAGAGCCTGCAGAACCTGCTTCTTCACTGAGTTTGGTGTCTGCACGGCTCTGCACATGCTCACGCTTCTCTCCAGCTGCAGTTGTGCCAGGTGGATGGAGCTTTGAACATGCTGGTCTACTGCAAGGTGTCCCTGCCCATGGCAGATGGGCTGGAACCAGGTGATCTTTCAAGTTCCCTTCCAACACAAGCCATTAATTCTGTGATTCTATGACTGAAAACTCCACTGTATGCATGGAAATGCGTGGAACTTCAATGAACTAATGAATGGATGAGCAAAAATGTTTGCTGCTTTTTTTGGTTTGTTTTGTTCTTTTTTTTTTCTTCCGGGGTGCAGAACTCAGATGTTTGTAAACATAAATCAAGTCCTGCAATCGATTATGCTCAGGTTGATTATAGTAATCAAAAGGGATTTCGAGGTCAACCTCTTGTGCTCCGTGGACTGTTAAAATGTGTTTCACTTTCACTTAGTCTCAAGTACTGAGTCAGGGGCTAGCTCTGCTTGGGCCTTGACAAAGGTGAATTTTCAGAATGTAGTGCAACATAAGACTGAAATAATGTTGATAAGTGAAGAAACAAACCAAGAAGAGAAAATTTTATGCTTGACTGTCTTCTGAGGGTTCTTTAGCCAAGTCCTGTGATCCCACTAAATTTCCAGCTTCTTCCTTGTGCCCAGGTACATGGGTAGTAAGGAGCATTGCTCCTCTCTCTCGTACATTAATTGTTTTCCTTATTAGACTAAAATGCATTAAAACGTTACTGAGAAACTTCAGTGAGTGTTGAATGCAGTCACATCTAGAGATCAGAAATTATTTTACAGTATTCCATAATCAAAAATAGCTACAAGACATTTTTATATCAAATATTAACAATCAGTATTGAACTCTTAATTCCATGATTGGTCTTGATGTCTTAGAAAAATTTGTCTCCTAAGGTGATATTATACTTTTTATTATGGACATTAGAATCAGCTGATGCTTCTTTTCTTCTGCTGTATTTTTTTCATTCTTCTTGCCCATGAATTAGGAGGTTGAGACACTAAATAGTCCAGTTAACATATATGTTAATATATACTTATATATATATTATGCTAACATTATATATATAATGTTAACATCTATGTTAACTGTAACATAAATAATATGTTAACATAACTTGTTGTTAATAAATATGATATTAAACACCTACAAAGCAACATAAGTTGAAGTCAGCTTTTCTCTTTCTTTTTCTGGCTCCTTGCAAAGATAGACAAAGTAAGGGGAAAGGGTGAACTCTGGAGGAAGGCTACCCTTACCTCTGGTGTCATTTCCATGGGTTTCTGTGTAGTCAGTGGAAAAAGACAAGCCCTCTCAGATTTAATAAAGTGTAGCTGCTTTGAGCTTTTGCTCTGAATCTTTTCTGGAAGAGATGATCTCTCTCCATCTGCAACAGAGAAAATTCCTGGAGCTTATAGAGTAATCATTGAATCATTGCCCAGGAGCAGTAGACAAGCACCAGCAGTTTCTTCCAGAGGTGTAAGAAAGCTCTGGAGATTTTATTTTTTGAATTGGATGGGGAAGCAGGCAAGTGATTTAGCTGGTATATAATATCAAGAGAAAGACCACTCTTGCCTGACAGCCGTGTGTGCTTGTTTGTATCCTTGCTCATAAAGCATGAACTATTAGTGAAAACAGGCTTTTCTCTCCTACAGTCCTCTCACAAGCACTGAGTAAAACATTAGGACATGTATGCAGTTTCTAGTAACTGCATTAATGAAAAGAAACTGAATTGCACTCTGAAAGGTTCCTGTCACAGTGTTGGTTCAAAAGCAGTGGTGACATGCTCTGAGCTGCTGTTCATTATCAGTTTTCTTGATTTTAGTGCTGATAAGTGATCTTTTTCTACCCCTAATGATTTACATCCTTCCCTTAGTGTAGTGGAGATGCATCCTATAGTCCTGACCATCCTTTGCCTTTCAGCTTTGCAAGGAATTTTTAACCCTGTGAACAGGTAATGAAGTATCCACAGCCTGGTCTGGCAGTGCCCATGCACTCTGGAATGTTCATGCTGGGCACTGATAATCTGTGCTGTTCAGTGGCTCAGGCAGACAGAACTCTGTGTGTGGGGAAGCTCCTTCCTTATGCATGCATCACAGTGAAGAACAGAGATAGTTTAATATGCTTCACGAGAAAAACTTCCCATCTCACTCAAATACAATAAGGTATTTTTTTCCCTTAGGGCTGGGTAAAAAATAGTAATCTGTTGTGGCTAGCACTAACACAAATGTCTTCTTTTGAATCAGTGGATTTCAACTGAAGGACTCCCTCTGTCCTTGGGCTTCCTTTACCTTTACATGTGCTCTTTTTTCCTTGTTCAGGAAGCTGTCATTAAACAGCAATAATCTTTTATTATTGAATTTAGCTGAATTTTAACAGGTGGCCAAGAGATCAAAGTTTCAGGCTCTGTTATTTATTAAGAGAGTAATTTGAATCCCTGATGGTTTTATTATTTAGTACTT
Source organism: Zonotrichia albicollis (assembly GCF_047830755.1). Taxonomy (NCBI): domain Eukaryota; kingdom Metazoa; phylum Chordata; class Aves; order Passeriformes; family Passerellidae; genus Zonotrichia; species Zonotrichia albicollis. The sequence goes on along the minus strand of NC_133821.1, from coordinate 75,646,444 downwards.
GGACTTAGATATTTTCTTTCATTTCACAAAGGTGATTTTCACATGCCTTTTGTGATTTAGAAGCTACCTTTTATTGCAGAGCAAATTTAGTCTGCTTATTCATCACTTTGCCATGATAAACATTAGTCTTCTGAGGCAGGAATTTATCAGTGTAAGCTCTATTTCTCTAGCTTTCCTTTGGGCAAGTGCTATGTGCTGGTCTTTCACAGGGTATGAAATGTAGAACAGATATTAGTAAAATATGTATTTGCTTATGTGTAATTACAACAGCCTTATATGAAACACAAAGCATAATTTTCAGATGGGCACATCCTTTTTGTAACACATGAGATACTCAAACTGCAGGAAGCTGCTAAGTGCAAGAGTATTTCAGAGAGTTATAGTGGAAACAAGTGAACAAATAAAGATATATGGGCTGAAAATTGCATTTAAAAGTAAATAACACACCTATAGCATAATAAGTAATCTCAGGAATCTGAGTGCCAGTGGGGTAAGAAAATACTATTTGGAGGTTAAAAGTAGAATACTAGAACTATTCATTTTCTTCTTCTGTTCTTCAACAGTGACTGGAAGAAATAGGTAAACTTCTGAAGACTGAATTGGAATCTCATGTAAACATTTCATTTGAGATGTTTATCACAGTTGTGTAGGGGGATAGAATATAAGAAAATAAAGATAGTGTAGAAAGTAATCTTACCATTAGGGAGTTGCAGCTGGGCCAATTATCAAAGATTAGGAACAGGCCTGACTTTAACAGGCCACAGCTGTAACCAAAGAGTGCTATGCTATAAAAGAGTGGGGTGTCTGGTTGAGAAGGGAACTGGAGTCACTTGGTTACTTTGTGAAGAAGAAAGAGTCAGTGTTCTGAGGAGATGCCCATGAGAAGCAATAAGAAGGTATGAAACTTTCATCATAAGGAGACAACAGTATGGAACCCCTCGATAAGATGACAACACAGTTGCACTCTTTAACAAAATCTTTTAAATAGTGTGTTATTTATGCTTTTATATTATAATGAATGCACTGCTTGTGAAGCAATGTATTTAAAAACATGATTTAAAAATAAGTCTTTTAAAACTCAGAAAGTTCTAGGAGTAAAAGTCAGGCCGTGTGTGAAATTTCTAGGCATCATATTTCTAAAAATTAACTTAATTTCATCTTGGCAGGTTCTAATCAAATAACAGCTTTGCAGGTTTAATTCTACTGCTGGGCTGATACACATAAAGGAACAAAACCTAATGATTTCAGTGTCAGGTTTAAAGTTTTTAACGAATAGTTCAGTCTGTTTTTCCTCTTGCATTATAAATTAGTGGGAAGAAAATAAACTGTTTTAGAAAGTATTTTGATAGGCGTTTGAGACTTCAACAGCTCTATCTTGCATTTGTTTTAATTTACTATGTGTTACATTACTGTTCTGAAGGAACAGGAAGATGTTTGTTATCCAAAGATTCTGGTAAGACTTGGGTCCTAGCTTTTAGTTGAGGCATTTAAGTTGTTTCTTTTACAGTTTACACATCTGTAATTACAGGGACCAGATTTTTCACTGTCAAGCTTAATGTAACCTAAACAACTTCACAGTCCCAGAGAAGTTAAAAAAGCTTTACCTACTAAATTTTTGTTTATTTTCCCTTGTTATCATAAATACCTGTGAAATTTGTGGAAAGGGCAAGCCCATGTATCAGGAGCTCTTTCCAGCTCATGGATTCAGGTATGAACTGTGGGGATATATTTGTGTACACACTTCACCCCTCATTTCTGTGTTTTGAATTCCAAGGAAATCTCAGCTCTAACATCCATGCATTATTAGGGGAGCAGGTCTGTGGAGCACAGGGCAAACAGCTGTGCTCTGCTATACAGATAGATCCAGGATGGATTGTGGAAGGACAAAATTTACATATCCAGATAGAGATCTGGGAGAACATGAACTGACACAAAGCAAAGGATTTGAGCACCTTTTATAGCAGAGGGGCTTGTATGGCCCAAGTGAAGAGGATTTGGGATTGAAATTTACAGGAAGGAGTAAGGTCTGAATTTTGGGGATTTTTCTGTTCAACTGTACTGTATTCCTGTATTTCTGTTTTCTAGGAAGGAGTCATGGAGGTGTTTTTGGTGCTACACCAGGAAAGAAGCTGCATGTCTACCAGAGTTATTATCTGTGTCTTTAACTACATATGTATCATTATATAGAAATATAGTTGGAATACAAACTTGCAGTAAACAGAAGTCCTGTCTGAGCTAAGTAATATTTTTTTAATATATTTTCAGACTCTTGAGAGTTGTTTAACTGTTCTGTGGCAGTGTAATTAAAAGCAGAGCATTGTTTAGGGCAAATGAGACTGTCCTCATGAATAACTTATACTCTACAAGAGCTGACTTGGTGTCAGCATATATAGAACAGCCAGAAAATAAAGCCATGGATACCTCATTTGCACAGCTTAAAACCAGTGGGCATTCTTTTATTTTTTGCATGAGCTCCTTAACCAGGAAAAATGTTTGTCTGTATGGTTATAAAAGAGATACTTCTAAGAAGCAGAGTCCAATGGAAAGAAGATGACACCAAAATTGAAAGGATAAGGCACTTGTTGGTCTAGAAATAGAGTGGAATTGTTTCCTGCCTTCCACATAGGTGAGATAGAGGTCTGCATAAATATATTTCTAGAAAACATGTAATCAAAAGTGTTGCTCTGAGTGTCACATGACATTTATTCTTCTTGCTAGTCAGCACCTTTTATCTGACACCACAATTCTAGTTCCAGGTACAGATTTTTTCACCTGTACTTCATGGATTTTGTTTACTGTGTTGCCACTGTACAAAATCCCCCAGTAGTAACAAAGAACTCCTCAAGTCAGTAAATACTGATATATGGACACTCCCTTGACCCCCACGCACAATTTCTGTTTTCCTAACTTGTCTGGAATACAGTTGTATTATTATGAAAGTAAAATCTGTTGCCAGATTATATTTAAGGCAGATTTAAATGGTTGAAAAATTAAAGGTAAAAGTCCTAGAGAATGATAGCAGATGGTACAATGACTTTATATCTTTTGTGGAAGGAGACAGATATTGAAATACACAGCATTTATTAAGAAATTTTAGTGAGATTATGTAATTCCCTCTAAATGTTTGATCTAGAGTTTAACAAAAACTATGGATTAATTTCAGAGATTTTCATTCAGACGAGCTTTCCTCTCCAGTGCATGAAGGGACGTGATCTGAAGGGCCTTGTAGGTGCTATGATTGTATCTAGTATGGGCAGCTTCCACACAGAGCATAGTCATGTTCCTTCCTCCTGATTCACAAGGTTTTGTTATAAGAAAGACTTCGTAATAGAGACCATAAAGTAATTCTCTTTTATTTTTGAAGGTTGAAAAGGCACTATGTGTTTTTGTTGTAAAAACCCCTGAAAAACATGTACTTTTAACTATGTGACATACCCTGCTTTCCTAGAAATGCTTTATTTCCTGCAGACCATGAGGAAGAACAGAAGATGCTTTATCAGACTGTTAACTGCAGAGTTAACTGCCAGTGAGCACACTGCTCTGTGCATTTTGGCACAGCTGATGCACCCTGGTGTCAGTGGGCTTCCTTATCTCTCCATCCCTGCTTATCATGTGCCTGACTGCAGGATAGACAGGATAAAGCACCCCATGGTTTGACCTAAAGCTTGCAGGCAGTGCTGTGGGCTGGTCTGTGTTCTTGCAGGGCACAGGAGCAGATAGGAAGGTACAAGAGGAGCAGGTCCCTTTTGTCTAAAGGGCAAAACTTTTTGACATTTGGTCCTGCAGCCTCCTTCTTGTTGAAAGGCTGATGCTGAAGTTGGCTACAAACTGATTGAATTCCATCACCAGGATGATATTGCCCTTCTCCTGTGCTGAGAGTGAAGCAGGACTGGGAGTGTGAAAAGCAATCTCTTTTCTGTCTTTGTAAAGGGAATTTTTCTGAATCTTTAGCAGATAGCTGGGATAGTTACAGGGTAAAAATGACAAATTACAAGCATAGTACAGGAAGACTAGTCTTAGCAAGAAATTGCAGAGATTACCTATAATTTTTACTGAGCAAAAAACATGCTATTTTATCACTTTCCAGTAAACTAGGTCAGTTTTTTTTGCAAAGAGGGAGATTTAGATGAAATAGTATTTGGGTGGAGATGCATTTAATAACATTTTATGGCATACTATTTTTTACAACAAGCGTAAGGCTTGTCATTTTTACTTGTCTACCATAAGAAAAATGACAGTCTGTTTGAACACTGTAAGGCTCCAGTTAAGGCAAGGCATTTTTACCTCTGTCTGCATTTTCAAAGCAGGGCTGAGGTGAGAGAAGCAGATAACTAGAGGTGAGCTGACAATGTACCTACCATTTGAGCACTTGAAAAGTCATGTCTGAAATTAGAGTGTAAAATCTAAACGTCCAAGAATTTAGAGTGTAAAATCTACAAATCCTTCAGCTACTCCACTCTCACCTCACTTGGTGTGGCTGAGAGCTGTGTCCAGCTCTGGGGTTCCCAGCTAAAGAAGGACATGGATTTGTTGGAGCAGGTCCATGGGAGGGCCACAAGGATGAAAGGAAGGCTGGAACACTTCCCTTAAAAAGACAGGCTGAGAGAGTTGGGGTTGTTTACCATGGAGAAGACTTGGGATACCTTAGAGCAGCCTTCCAGTACCTAAAGGGTAGCTGGAGAGGGACTACTGAAATGGGCATGTAGTGATAGGACAAGGGACAATGGCTTCAAGCTGAAAGAGGATAGATGTCAACAAGTATTAGGAAGAAATGTGAGAGTGGCGAGGCACTGCAACCAGCTGCCCAGAGAAATTGTGGATAGCCCAAACTAGTCCAGGTTGTATGAGGCTTTGAGCAGCCTGATCTGGTGGAAGGTGTCCCTACAAATGGCAAGAGGGTTGGAACTAAATTATCTTTAAGGTTTCTTCCAGTCCAAACCATTCCAGTCCTTGCTGTGCTGATAGCAAGGACTAACTCCCTCTTTGTTCCCTCAAGCAGATTACCTTCACCCTTTTGTACTCTGAGTCAGTCAGTCCAAGGAGAAGTGGTCCCAGTTCAGGGCTATGGACCCTTCTGAGATGAGTGCCAGCCCTTTCTGGACTGAAAAGGGGGTGGAGCACATTTGCTCACTCCTGGTGTCTGTACATGCACTCCTGACCCTGCTGATGAATTTGTGTACACAGGTGTCCTGGTTCTGGCCAAGACAGGGTTCATTTTTGCAGTAGCCAGGAGGTGTCATGGCTCAGACCCAGAGGTTATTCTGCACCACCTCACATCAAGGCCAGGGCAGGGAAAGGGGGTCTCTTCCAAGAAGAAGGGCTCTCTTCTGCTCTGGATGGCTTTGGTTGGCTGGCTGGGTCTTGGGCTCCATGGTGAGCATTTTGCAAGTGAAACAGTCTCTCTTTTGTACACTTTTGTTATTAACACTGTGGCTGTTACTGTTTGTTTTCTAATCCTATTGCCTTTTCCAGTAAATTGTTCTTATCTCAGCCTTTGATCTTTACCTTTTGTGCCTCAATTTTCCTCTGCCCTTCTGCAGGGGAGGATGTAGGGGGGACTGAAGAGCACAGGGTTTTAGTGACAGTACTAAATTGGAGAATACCTTTCTAAACCACACAATGGGTCAGGTTATGGCTGGCAGCAAAATCTGGGGTCTCCATTTTTTGCCATTTGCCTCCCCTGCACTGAAAACAACAGTGGGTGAAGCCAGGAACCCTCCAAGCAAAGCAGGCTGGGGGAGGCTGAGCAGGGGTGTGTGAAGGCAGATAATTTGCATCCCGAAGTGAAAGCACTAGTGGAAGTGCGACACAGATGCAGGAATGTGGAGGTGGCTGATACTAAGGTCAGGAATACTCTGAAACATTTTGTTGCGATAGGGTCAGCTTGGCCAGGCAGTGTTAACTGAAAACCAGCTCAGGTCTGGCCTATTCTGCTCCAGGTTATGTCTGGATCACTGTCTGATGTGGACATAGAGGTGTGAAATCAGGGTGTGATGGGGAAAACCTGCAGCTGAAGGGATGTGGATATGCAGAGAGGGAGAAAGCCAAAATATCTTCATGTTCCAGTTAACCTCTGGAGTTGCCCCAAGACATTACTAGGTTAAACAAGTGACAGTGATTTGAGAGAGAACCTGAGGAGACAAAAAAGTTGACAGAATTAGGTATTGGGTGTTCCAAGGATAATGTGTCCTTGAACAGGTTTTGGGAAGCATTACATTCACAGGTGCCATCCCTAAGCATCATTCATGCTTTCCTGCTTGTTTGGCTGTCAAAGTGCTGAGACAAATGTGTTTTTGTGGCCAATGGGAGAGAACAACAATGCTCAACTTTCAGTTGAGTTCTGACATCTAAAGCAGAATGTACTGTTGATTGACTGTGGTGGCCTGTTGCATAGATATGGGTTGTTCTTGGGTTTTGTTTGAGATTTCTCCCCAGCAACAGAAGTAGTAAGTAGTTTATTGAAACCTTCACTGTTTTTTCTGGCCTTTAAATACTGAAAACACTACAGACAGCATTAACTTCATTTAAGTAAAGCCTCATTTAAATATCATATTCTATGATGTAATTAAATCAGTTACCATATCTCTGTCACTCTTTGTTTGTTAGGAGACAGTTTATACTGCTAACTGCTGTGGCTTATTAGTTGCTTGTCAGAAGTATGTTTTTAAGTTAGTTAGGAAAAGATTATTTGAAGAGGCTGTATAAACATTCTTCAATAAGAATTAGGAAAAACATATAGAAAAATTTAGGCTCCACCTTAAAAGTTGTAATGGCTATTACATTTTAAGCTAAATTCCCTGTGTGGACATACAACATTATTTTTGAGAAGAGGTAACAGAAATTTGAGGCAGGCCACCAGCTTTTCTGCAGGAAATTTTTATTCACTTGATTTATATAAAAATCTTAGCAACAAGTGGCAAGACTGTAAGCATCTGTTTCCTTGGATCTCAGCAGGATGGAGGTAAGAAAGAAAAACATAATGGCCCACCACCTGTGCAGGAAATCTCAGAGAAAAGCACTATTTCAAATCTGGATTTCTAAGATTCTCAGCAAGGAGTTTGCCTTAAAATATGGATTTCTTTTCCTTCCTAGACTATTTTACACTAGTTCATGAATGTGGTGGGATTTCCTTAAGGATATGTCAACAGGGATGTCACAGGATGTCGGCTTTTTCTTTATGTGTATCTTTAATGCTGTTGCATTATTTTGGTCGGTGTGAAAAATACAGGGTGCCTACGCTGGTGTCCATCACCAGGAGAATTCCTGGTTGCAGTTCCTTCATCTTTGGGTGCATTACAACATGGAGTAAGTACTCTGCTCCGTGTGTTGGAACCACAAGATGGGCCAGCAGAGCCTTACAACTGAGAGGTGTTGAGTCAAGTCTTCCAGACATATGATTTAATATATCTATCATCAGTGAGCACAAGTTTCAACCCACCTGCTGTAAAAAAAAGCATGGGCAAGGGCATTAATTCCAGTTTGTTATGCTTCTTGCTCTCCCTTGAGCACATCAGCCTTTAGTAGGCATCAACAATTTTCTGTTTCCATCTCTTGTGCCAGTGGAAGTGAATTGCAGCACTGCAATTTAAAATAGCAAACACATACTATGCAGCCTAAAATAATGAGAAATTTAGAACAACTGTACAGGCAGATGGTTTTATAGTTCCAGCATTGGGGAGAAGATTTAATGCTGTTCAGTCTTGAATTAAAAGAGGCAGAGATCCTTTGAACTCATCCAACTATTGGGCAGTCCTCATTACAAAAAATGAGGTCCATATCTTTGGCAGAGTACTAATATCTCTTTTCAGAACAGCTGAAATTAAATGAACAGAGATCTTATGAATTTTGAAGAGAACTATTTTCACAAAACCACACAGCAAAAATTGATGCTAAGAGGGTGAATAGATCTTTTATTTGTGACAATTGAAAATACATGTGACTGCATCATTTAGAGGTGTTAGATTAATTTTTCTTTAGAGAGACCTTTGTTCAGTAGAATAATTGTAGAAAGATGCGTAATATCTGATTAGTTCCAAGAGAATTAACTTTTTCATTATAATTTCAAGAGTGACCAGCAGCAGTGTTTCTCCTGTCCTTAACAGGATACCAGGAACTGAGAAGCAATAAGCAGTTAGGAATCAGAAATCATCCTGTGAATTTCCAATGAGCCTTAGTCTTTCAGTTATGCAGAAGAAAATTGCTGCATTTTTGTAACCTCAATGAAGTTCACTTAAGTCATAACACTAAAGAACTTGCATCCCTTTCTGCTTTATTCTGCGAGACCTGAGCTCCTGATTTGCAATACCGTAGTCATCGGGCTTTGGAGGATGACTGAAGGGAAAATGGTGATTAAAACATTCCTTTCCCAGGACAGATTGCCTTGCTTACATAATTGATTATTTGTCAGAATTTAATTCCTGTTCTATGATAACACTGAAATAGTGACAAAAGAGTGATCTATGTGTTTTGGTGCCGAATCCTGCCTGGGAAGACATGGGTTTCTTTCTCAGTTTTGCTCCAGATTTCTCCTGTTGCCTTGTGCAGGTCACTAAGTCACTCTGTGCTTTCCTTCTTTGACTCATAAAGATGAATGCTAAGCAACTCCCAGATCATAGTTATTGTCCAGAAAAATACTCAGCAATTTTGGATCCCCTAAAAGCTGTGGCCAAACAATGGAGTTCAAGGGATCCACATATCCCAAATTAATTCCACTAAACTGAAAAACAGGAAAAGGCAAATGATGTAAAAGAGGATAAACAGATGTATTTCTTTACATAACAGGCTGAAATACCCTTAGACTCCTAGTACATTTTATTTTCTGTGGTTACATATAACCCAACTTTTCTCAAATGACTCCATATTGCTTTTTATTCAGCCTTTACAATTTCCTCAGCTTTTCTAGGCATTGATCTAATGAAACCTTTGAGAAGAAATCAGCAAGAAGAGGAAAGCTCTGACCTATTCCTATTTACTGTACCATCTGTTCATTCCTGCTCGTGTGTTTCTCATGGCCGACATGTTTTCCTTTTACCTTGAAAGCTAAATTTAAAAGTCTTCATTGTCAGAAAACATAGGTTTATTGTCAATATTCCAAACAATCAGGGAATGTAGCTTCTGTTCCCAGTAACAATTTGCTCTCCTGCGCAAATGCCACACCTCACTGCTAGCCTGGGCTCTTGGATAGGGGGTCACTGCATCTTCACGAGGGACGTTGTAGTAACAAATGGTTGAATTCCTTCCACAGCTCTTTTTACATTAAGAACTGTAGAAATATATTTTCCTAAATTCTTTTGCCACCCAGGATTTCACTTCTGTTGGATGTATTCTTACTGTCTTACTGCAAGGTCCGCAAGGAGCTAGATTCTCTAAATGGGAGCTTTCCCATTGATTTCATTATTTACATTGTTTCACTCCACATTATTGAAACTCCTACGCACTGCAGCTCTGACCCTCAGGGCGAAAACTTCTAAAATGTGAAACTTCTGTCAGGAACACCTCATTTTTTATAAGAGTGAAGATTTCTGAGACCAGAATTATTACTGTGGCTTGAGTCAAAGGAAAACAACAATCTATATGTTCCTGCTTATTCTGCACATTTTTTACCTCCCAGAAAAGACATATGAACACAGATTTACATTTTTATTTAGCCATCTTGTAATTTAATCTCTTCATCCTTCAGTAAGTTAAGCACATGTTTTTTCCTCTCCTGTTTCTCCTCAGTAGCTGTAGCAAGCTAAACATTGGCATCTGTTGCTCCAGCAAATATTTTGTGGTTTTCCCACTATCTGCAGGTGGCTGCGCTTGGCTGCATCTCCCAGTCCTACGGCTTCTATGCTTCTCTGACAGACAGATATAGAAGTAATAACATGCAAAAATACCAGGGTCTGGAGGAAAAAAATCCTTTTGGGGAATTTATACCTTCCAGACATAGCACCCTGGATATTTTACTTCATATGAAAAATTTTGAGGGTTTGTTTTTTTCTATTTTCCTAGTTTATACTGAGAAAAAAAATGTGATCTTTTTGTGTTTTTTTTTTTTTTTTTTCAGTGAAGGCACTAGCAGTGAGTAGTATGGGGACATTCACACTGAGTGGAAATCCTAATAATCTCTTGTAGCTCAGGGAAAAGAACTCTTCCTACCCACATCTGATACAATACAGAACTGTTCCTCTGCAGCACAGCAGAGATCTCTTGTATCTCTGAATTTGACAATAAAAACCCTAATTTCCTCCATGTCCTGTGGGAGACACTGGAGCGTCTTTCCCAATGTCTTTCTACAACAATTATGCAGTTTTTTTAAACTCAAGTTTTATTCTTTATTTTCTCCCCTAGTCAGGTCTCTGAATTTGGTTTCTGCCTCTGATAATTGTTCACCGTGCACCTTTGGACAGGTTCTTGATTTCTGTGTTTGCTGCCCAGCTGCCTTTAAAAGAAGGGTAAAATATCCCAAATTTCCCTGAAATGCTTTACAACTATTTTAATAGCTGCATTTTGATGTAAATTTGTAAATAAATGGACGAATGCAGAGTGCAACTATAAATATGTCATCAGATTCTTAGCTGAGTTTAATTCCATTTAAAATAAGTAGGTATTTATTGTTTCTTTTGACTTTGCTTTCTATAGTGGAGTAAAGATAATACTGCAGTGTATATCAGATAGATGGATAGATTTGTGTTTGGGAATATGTTAAATTTTTCATGTCTTCTTGCAGTGGTTTTCCAGCAGTTTGTTTTTCTTGGTTTTTAAACAAAAACCCCAAAACAAAACCAATCAAATGAAAAAGCTTGAGTGGTTATTTTAGAATGGGAAAAATATTCCCAAATGACTCCCAGTCATTTGTGTTTATTTCCCAGATGGCATACTATGAAGTTATTACTACATAAGGTCTTAATATTTCTGCAGTTTATAAATCAACCAAAACTTAGCACTTGGAGTTTTCTCACTGTGTTTGCCACTCAGCTTACAGATATGTGTCATTTACTTGTAGTTACAAATCTCCATGTGATTTTAAGGGATCATTTTTAAGGCAGGGCTGAACAAAAAGTAAACCATAACAAAGTCCATGTGAATTACAATACACCCGTGTATGATGTATTTCTCTGTCCATGTGGTTTTGTTGCCATTAGAGGCTTTGTGTTGCACTTTATGCTAAAAACAGAGAGAAAGTTAAGGCAGTTTCTGACTGCTGTGTGATCAAACACATTGGAAACTTGTACCAGATGAACCACTAATTATTTCTTTTTACTATTCCATTTCCTGAGAGAGAAAATATTTTTGTCTCAGGAGTCTTTGCATCATCTGTGATATTTCCCTGGATGAGGATGGCAAGATCCTCTGATGATGCTGAAGAACATCCTCCCCCTAATAGTCCAACACTGGAGCCAGCAGAAGTTTTGCTTTTGGAGAAAAGCAGGCATGGAGATGGCAATAAACACACACAGTGCTCCACTGATCCTCTGACTGTGCCTGCTGGGCAAAGCAGGAGCCTCCTGAACTCACTGAGGTGACGGCACATGGGCATGTTTTCCCTGGCTTTACTGCATTAAGGGTGTCAGCCTGTCTGCTGTGTAGGACAGCTCACATGCTGTGTATCTCATGTGTGCATGTATGTTCATGTTGGTGATTTAAGCTGGCAGGTGTCTGAGGGCACCCAGAGATCTGGTGCACGGTAACATGCCACAAAGCACACTGCTTTTGCTCTGTGACCTTCCCCAAGGAAGACAGTGAGCTCACAATGAGCTGCTGAAGGTGCTCACTGTGCAATTTGGAGTCTTGTCTCCTTCCCACAGTGCCACTGAGCCATGCTGGTAGCTGTGGAGTGACCAGAAAAGTTTAATGCATGTTGCCACCCAGAAACACTGTGCAGAGACAGGTCTGGCAATGCAATGAGTTGCTTCCTCAGGTGGGCATCTGCAGACAAGGCTGTCCATGTGGTTGGCCAGTTTTGACACATGGTTGGTTATGTGCTGTGTTTTTAACATGCTGCTGCACTGTGGTTGGTCCCAGAGGTATAATGAATCACAGTGTTCTCTTCAATGGTTTACATTATAGTTCCATAGAAATTCCATAGTTAAATATGTTAAACTTTTCATCTCCTTTTGATACTCTGAAAAACCTCACATCTTTTTCATGCTGTGTTTTTTTTTTTGCCGATCCCCCTCTTTTCAGCATTGTCTTTTGGCCACACAAATGCTTAGGGCAGTACAAAATAAGTAATAAATACATCAAGGCTCTTTGGTATTGTAAAGATGTGAAACTCTTACCATGTTCTCATGGGGGTATCATATTCCATCATTCATAAAAAAATTCTGTGGGTAGATCAGATACTTAAGAATTTGCCTTATACACATTAAAAGTCAAAGGCATGTCTTTAACACTTCCAGTGCTTTTAATGGAGGCAGCTTTAAAACTTTTAAAAAATGCTGTATCATTTCAAAATTTGAGAGTATCTGGTTCTGATTATAAACAGTTAAAAGCATTTTAAATTTGACCTGTAAAATATTAATTGTGCTTATTCCTTAAGTCAGATACACTTTATATCTGTTTCTATGGTGATAATAATATAATGCACAGGGAATGTTAACAGGCTGAAGCAGACTAGATCCTGAGGTGATCTGAGCTACTCCTGGGAGGGCTGAGGGTCCTTAGCTCCTGGCAGCAATAGAGTGGAACATATCAAAGGAAAAACATTTTACAAGGTAAGGTCTTGCAACTTTTGCCAATTAGGAATAGAATCTGTTGTACAGTAATGCATGATCCTGTTAAAAGCAGCCAGAAGGGACTCCACAGTGGGTGACAGCACCAACTGTAAAATCCCAGCCTGGGAGGCACAACAGGGTCTTAGTTCCTCCTGGAGTTTGCACACTTAATGCTTGTCAGCATAGCTGCTTACCTGTGTGACTCCCAAACAGCTACTCAAAGCACTCAAAGCACCACTAATCCCCACAAATGCATTCCACTGCTGGTGGCACACAGTGAAAATAGGTCTTACAGCTGGAGTGTCACTCAGCAAGCCAGGGAGAAATGGATTTTACCTCTGTTTTCAAACACCTGGTAAGTGAAGTGAAGCTACTTCATTAATTCATTTTCTACCCCACTCTCTCCCTTCTCTACTTCCTTCTTCTAGGCCATGCTGCCAGTTTTTCTGCCATGGCTAGAATTTTTTTTCAATGAAATATGAACTATTCTTTTAATAACTATTAAATAAATGAAAAAAGAATAGGAAACATCATTTCCTACCTGAGTGGATCCAGGAAATTTGGGATGACAGACAAAAACTAACACCATATATTTTTATATGTGTCATATACAGACCTGTTAGGAGCTCATTTCTCCTTCCTTAGAAAACAAAAAGTGATATTGGATAGCAAACATTCAGAGGACCTTGGCTTACGAGTCTTTTTACTTTAGTTCTCTATTAAATGAAACTGGGATTTTTTAGTATGTTAATTATAGCTGTATATATACTATTGAAATTTAATTAATATATATTTTTGACAAATTATATTCATATATGTGTATTTAAGACATAAATGGACCAATGGTACAATTTAATAAAAAACTGAAACTTGATTTATTGAAGAAAATACTGCACAAAAATCATTCATCTGAGATTTTAATCTCTCTGTGTCTGGATGGTTCATTATTCCATTCCCTGCAAGAGATGTGGACCCCAGGCCTACCCTCCAAAGTAGTGTGAACATGACTCAGCTTTTTAAGGTTAAATATGAGGATATTTAAAGAGGTTTGTGGAAGGGACAGTATAGCCAGAGGTGAAATTTTATAAAATTGTATTTCTGTCTTGTGCTCCTGCCACAGAGTAGAAGTAGTAGGAAGTGATTCTGTTATTCATGAGGGCAGGTTAAATTTCATTCACCAGCACAACTTAATTGAAGCCCTGCAAATATTAAGAAAGCATAATGCCTATTAAGATGAAAGAGACTCATCTTTTATCTGCTGTTTTAAATTTTGGGATAAAAATACAGGTGTAAAGAAGTGTGAAGGTTGGGAGAGATGTATTTTCTTAAACAGACACCATCTTAGTGGAAAGCAGACAGGTATTTATAAGCACTTGAGCAAAGTGTTTATCACAGACACTGAAACAAAAGCCTGCTGAATTCTAAATTACAAACCTGGTCAGGAATTGACTGTTGGACTGTGCCTTTTAAAATCTCTTCCAAGAGCTACGATATGCCTTTGTGACTACAAGCATCAGAGAAAAATGTGATATAGGCATTTCTGTAAGGGCCTTGCATACAAAAAACAAACACACAGTTAAATCCAGTTAAATGTGATAACATTTTTGTCTGCCTGGGAGCACTGCCACCCACTCATACAGAACGAAACCAGCACTGATTTTGCGATTGCCTTGAGCCTATGGCTGCCTTATGGAAAGATCCAGAGGAGAAGTCCATGTGCTGTGGAAAGCCAGGGCTCATGTGGTGCTGGCAGTGACTGAGTGATGGCATTATCCTGCCCAGTGACAGGTGAGGGGGTTGGCTGCATACCAATGAGCTTGGGTTTCAGGAGCCTCTAAACTCCACGTGTAATTAAAGAGACTTTTCATATTTAATAGTATTTATCTTGTGTGTCAGATAAGACTTGTTAAAACTCATCAGCTTTTCATTACCAAGATCATTAATACTATTGGTGATGCTGTGACTTGAATAGCTCTTAGCTTGTTTGTCACAGCTGTGGATTGACTTTCTAATGACTAATTCAGCTGTAAATTTGCCTTTTCAAGAACACAAGCAGAAGTATCAGACCTATTTCTTACCTCAAATTATTTTATTGAAATTTCCTTTGAGTCTAAGGCAATGTAAAGCCAGTGATTTTAGAGGAAAGCTCTCTTTGGAAGGTCATATTCTCAAAGATGTAGCCGGCTGCCCAACGGAGCAGCTTTTTTGTGCATCCAAGTTTTACTGATCTTCCCATCTGTTTCCCCTGCTGTGATAGGACACCTGGCAAAAGGACCAGATCTTGTTTTTTCCTGCATGTGAACTCTTTGGCCTGCTAACCTTTGCATTACTACCCCTATGGAAAGGACAAAATTGTGCTGGGCTGGCAGGCAGGAAACTTGTCTGCTCTGTGCCTCCACTTTTACTGGCAGACTGAGCAATGGAGTTACTGAGACTGCTGCTGTTGCAGAATGGAAGTGCAGGTTAAAAAGTTTACTTTTTTGGCGGTTTTTTAGTCTTTAAATACAACAAGCCCTTAATGCCAATTTGACCTTGTACAAGGACTTAGACGGACAAGCAACCTTAGGTTTTAAGGCCAGAAGTAAACCAGTAAGTCACTGAGTTTAATATCTTATTGGTCTTCCCTGTCTTTTGCCAGAGTCGATCTTTGATTAATGCACAAGTCCTGGAGGACATCAAGGAATGGCCATCACCATGTTTTCTTTTTAGGTTTTTTTTTTTTTAATTATTATTCATCACTTCAGTGTTTCTTTTGGTTTTGAGTTTTTTTTTTTTAAATTTCTATGTAAATGTTGCTCCACAGTTTCTGGACTTGAGGGACCACCTCTGCGCTGAGCAACTGATTTAGTCAATATAATTACATGTGCCAAGTGAAGTGTGATGTTCCTGTTGCCTGCCAGTGTCAGCAGATATGACTCAAGAAAATACTTTGATTTGCAGGTCTACATTATTGGAGTGCTTATACTGCTTATAATTTCTTAGATTGCAAATTAATTGTGATAGGCCTGTGTAGACTTTGCTTAAGAAAAACCAATCCAAACTAAAACAACTTGCTTAACAGGAAATTCAGAACCCCCATTCTGAAGCAAGCTGTTGAGACTGTTTGTGGGTTGGGAGGAGAGGGCAAGGGGATTGCCGCCTGAGGCATGACATGAAGAATAAAGTATTTGAGGAGCCTATGGTTGGTACAGATAAACCAAAGCATTGTAGATGCAAAGAGTAGATCCTCAAAAGTGGCTGTACTAGATGACAGTTTAATGACAGTACTGAGCCAGGTTTTACTGTTGTCTTGTCAGCAAGCACAAGGTTATACGCTGGAAGAAGACTACTTTTGAGGGTGAGGTCAAATCTGAAAAGGAAGAACATCACCAAAGTGCATTGTAGTCAGAAAGTGATTGATAGAGGCAAAATAGTTCAGCTGACGTGTGCAGCCCATTTCCTTGGCATCCCTCTGAACTGGAGCTGAAACTTCCCGGAGGCATCCTTGCGCAGGGTGAAAGCCAAGCCAGAAAGATCATCCAGGCTTGCAGCAGAATCCAGCATGGATCAGCACTGTAGTTCTGGCCCAATAAAACTGTCAGGACAGATGTAAAATTATGGAGTGCTCTGCTGGGGCATGGGGGAGGTGGGAGGGAGTGGTGAGCTTTGACTACTGCAGTGTTTGCTGTGGTTGTGTTGGTGCTCCCATCACTTTCGTCTTGCACAGAGTGCCTAGGTAGAGAGGGGACAGAGGGAATCTTTCCTGTAGCACGTGGAGAGCAAGTCAGTTTGGTGGAAAACCCTGGGGATTATGTTTTGTTAGTTAGGTTGCTCACTGAGAGGGCTGAATATTTGGTTTATGCAGCTGTAATCTTAGTAGTACAGATGAAGTTTCATTTCCTCTTTGTTGCTAAGTCATAGTCTAACTTATTCACAAAGACCCTCTTCAATTAAAGGACTTGGCATTCAAGGCCAGACAAGCATCATTTGACCATTAATTGCATCGGATGAGGAGGTAAAATATGATCTCATAGTTTGCTGAATTATTGATCTTGTTTTTTTGTTTAATCCAGCCTCCATGGAGAACTCTGGTATACTTCATATATCCCTGCTTCTTCATACATTTTGTGATGAAGTGAGATATTAAGGAAGTGAAATAGCCACAAAGATCTGCATGCTGGTGAGGTTTTGTTGTATTATAGGGAAATGGAACCATGGGAATGCCCTGAAGATATAAAAGCTTGAGAGTAGGCTCTCAGTGAAAGTCAGACTGATTTGACTGACCTCTCCTGTGTGAAAACTGACTGCTTGGTGTTGGAAAATAGAGGTGCACTGGTGGATTTTCAGTCAAAAGGCACCTTGAGTGGAAAGGTTACTTGTTTTGTTTGGTCTCATTAAAAGAATCACGGAAGTTACTAATCACAGAGGTAATGGACCCACAGAAAATGAACAAACTATATGAAAACCATGGCCTTTGAGAGATTTTATCTTGCAAAACGATCAAATATTGAGCAAGTAAATAGCTCCTAATTAGAAAAGTGTTCTAATACTAACAGTCATTTTAGTCAAGATGAAATTATATACCTTTACCAGTGATAAATCAGCCTGTTACAACCTTGAATCTAGTGGTGTCAGTGGCTATTTTGCAAGAGACATCCATGACAAATATATAACAGCCTAGATAGAATGTGGTAAAGGAAGAGAAAAAGCTGCAACCCCATAGGAAAAGTTATCTATCACTAACATTTGCCCTCATGAGTGAAAATTAGACAAACAACTATATGAACTCATTAGGTTCCATTAATACAGAGAAAAGAGCCGCTACCTTCTAGGGTGCATGTATACTGGTGTGCAGACAATGTGAACTGTCACAGGAACTTCTGTAGGGCTATCTTCTCCTAAAAAGAAGAATAAACAACCCCTGGAATTGCCATGCACACAGTTGACAGAGTCCTATGCAATCCCACTACTAAGGGTTTAGAGTGGGATTCATCTCCAGAGGAAGACACCTAACTGAAAGTGTCACACATGAACTTGGGTAAAATACTACATGTAGGTATCTTAATCTAGAGACAAGTCATGAAATCATGGAATAATTTAGGTTGCAAAAGACCTTTAGTATCATTGAGTCCAGCCATTAACTCAGTGCTGCCAAGTCCACCGTTAAACCATGTCCCCAAGTGACACATCTTCACATTTTTAAAATACCATTAGGGATGGTGACTGCACCACTTCCCTAGACAACCTCAATGTTCCAATGCTTGATAACTCTTTCCCTGAAGAAGTTGTTCCTAATATCCAGTCTAAACCTACCCTGGCACGACTTAAATCCATTTTTTCTCATTCTGTCACTTGTTACCTGAGAGAAGAGTGTGACCCCCACGTCACTACAGCCTCCTTTCAAGTGGTTGTAGGGAGCAATGAGGACACCCTGACCCTCCTTTTCTCCAGGGCAAACATCTCTAATTCCTTCAAGCCACTCCTCACAAGGCTTGTGCTCCAGAACCTTCACCAGCTGTGTTGCCCTTTATGGTAGCAGGGCATCCCCAAGGCTACTAATTAGCATTGACTCCATGACTGCAGAAGGCTGATCAATCACTTTATTCTACTCTACTATATTAAGAAACTCATCACCCATACAGACAGACAATCATGATACAGGTGGATCCAGTTGGTCCTTGAATCCAAAGCACCATCACCAGTGGCCAATTAAGAAATCACCCTTTGGCAAACAAATCTCCATGAGAAGTGAAGTGAGTGAGGACAAGAATTTTTTACCATTCTTTTCTCTGAACTTTGTCACAGCTTCCCAGGAAAATCCTGGGAGAGCTATGTCTCTCTCTGTTCAGAGGATATGTGATTACCACAGACAGCCCTTCTCTGGTCACACTACAAAATGCTTATCTTGTAGTGAGGGGTCTGAAGCTGAGCACAGGATTTGAGGTGCAGCCTCACCAGTGCTGAGTACAGGGCAACAATCACTGCCCTGGTCCCGCTGGCCACACTATTGCTGATACAAACCAGGATGCCATTGGCATTAGGCACATCCTAGCTTATGTTCAGCTGGCTGTTGACCAGAGTCTTTTCCTCTGGGCAGTTTTCCAGCCACTCTTCCCTCAGCCTGTATGGGGTTGTTGTAACCCAAGTACAGGACTTGACACTTGGCCTTGTTGAACCTCATCCCACTGGCCTTGGCCCATGGATCTGGCCTGTCCAGATCCCTCCACAGAGCCTTCCTGCCCTACAGCAGATCAACACTCCTGCCCTGCTTGGTATTGCCTGTGAGATGACTGAGGAAGTACTCCATCTTGTAATCCAGAGCATTGATAAAGATATTAAACAGGACTGAGCCTTGGGGGACACCACTCGTGTCTGCTGCCCTCTGGATGTAAACCCACTGACCTCTGCTCTCTGGGCCTGGCCATCCAGCCAGCTTTTCACCCAGTGAGATGGGTAAAACCCCAGCCAAGCCATGAGCAGTCAGCTTGTCCAGAGTAATGCTTTGGGAAATGGTGCCAAAGGCTTTACTAAAGTGCATAAACCACATCCACAGCCTTTCCCTCATCCACTAAGTTACTTTGCCATAGAAGATTGAGTTAGTCCTGCCCCTTCAGCTCTGATGCAAAGTAATCAAAGCCTGATCCTTGGTGTTATTAAAAACAGTTATGATGTTTTAGAAAGCAGCGGTAGTTGAAGGGTTCTTTGTTAATATACTGATGGAAATTGAGAAGTCATGAAAACAACAATGTAAAAATATGGCAGGTTATAAAAAAATTAACAATATTGAAATGGAGCTTTTGTTGCAAACCCCTAAACACTGTGAAAAAAAAAAAAAGTTGATGATAGGGAGAATTTGCTCCTTATTATAGTCTTAACTAATAAAATGCCACAATAATGCTGGGAAATGGAAGATTTTAGCTCCCATTTTATGAGTCATCTGATTTTTCAAACTAATGAGTGTATATTAGCATCTACATTGCTTAGGGCTGGATAGAAGTTTAGATGAGTGACCTTCATATCCTATGGTTTAATGCTGATGATTCTCAACTGTACACTCATAGTACCATCTGTAAGAAGATGTAAAGAAAGATATTTTTGTACATATGCCCATCCAGGTTAAGGAAAAAAAAATTCCACTTTGACTTATCTTGGGCAAGGTATGTTTCTAGTTTCTTCCTGTGCTTCAGAATTCTTGTTTGCATCATGTTATCCAAGATGCCAAAGTCTCCTCTTATAAGTCTGCAATGACTGCCTCATTCCCCTCTGCCTTCTACCCTGCATACTAATTTACCTTTCTGTGAGCAGAGTATGAAAAACAGCAGGAAGAAAGAGAAAAGAAGAAGGCTGTTTTGTTGGGATACTCAAATACCCAGTGCTGGAGGGAAAGCAAACCAGACTTTCTCTTGCTGAAGAATGAAAAATCTGAACCCTTTGGTTTCTGTAGAATGGTCTCACTTGCCCATTTGGAAGAAAGGGAACTCCTCTTTGACCGCCTCCAAGTGTTCCCTGGGGCTCGCATGTCCTTCTTGCTCTTCTCTCTTTGAGTGGTGAAGCCTTGGGGCTTGTGGCAAACAGTGTCCCATTTCTTGGCCTGGTACCTCTATGCCTAGGGCTCCCCTCCTCAGCCATGCTCAGAACTCAGGGGCTGCCCCTTGTTTCTCTGCAAAAAGGCATCATCTGCGTGAAGGGCAGGGTCTTGCTGCTCCCCTTGAGTTTTTGAGTTAGGGTTTCCAATTTTTACTTACAACCCAAGTCTTGCTCAGCTGATCCCTTTCCTTTTTCCTGCCAGGAACATACTGGTAGTGTTGACTGTGCAAAGAGAAATGCACTAGCTGATTTCTTCCATAAGTTGCTAAAGGACATTACTGTCTTCCCCCGTCCATGATTTTCCATTTGCAGCATGAATAGAACGGCACCTCACTTTGCACATATGCACAGATGGTCATAATCTCTCCTGCATCACATAATTTTGCTCATCATTTTTAATGTCAATTTTACTCTCCTCCTTTCCAAACCTCCTAGTTTCCCAGATATATGTCTCTCTTCCCCCTTTTTTTCTACCCTGTTTTTAAGGGACTGTCAACATGTACAAGCTGACCAACATAAGTGCACAGTAAACCAAGTCATTCTGCAATAACTTCTCGCATGAACATCCTTCCAGAGAATAATGTACAGAATAATTGTGTTCTTTCCAGAGCTACACACTCAAATCTTCAAGGAAATTCTTTGGCTGGATTTCCAGCAATTTGTTTCTGGTTTAATGACAGGGAAACCTAGTAGTGTCTCTGTCAGATGACAGGCATTGCTTATCCTTATGGAGAGCTTATGCAACAGTGCAGAATATGAGTTTCTCTCTGTCAAAAGGATCATCCTGATTATTTCAGATCTTTCTACTCATGGTCTAAATGTATCAATTTCTATCTCTCCTTGCTATCATTTAATTTTGTCATTAAACATGTAATAGGCTTCATAAATTTGGAGGTGTTTATCTCTCATGAAAATAATGATTTTGGAAATGCTATGACTCAGTGAAAACAGTAATATTTTGTTATACTATCACAATTGCATCATTAAATGATCATAAATTTACTTGGAATTAGCATAATTATTCCATAAATGAAATAAATTCATTATAAAATATATGTGAAAAAGGTTTAATTTTAGCATAAAGCAGGAAATAGATCCTGGAGCAGAAATGAAAAATTCTTGGTAGTGTGTTAAACAGCAGGAGATAAAGAAATGACTAAAAAATCCAAAATGAATTAATAAAATGAATGACTGTTGGCTGAAATCTTAACACTATGTGAAGGATTAATGGAAACTATTCTAGCATACCAAGAACATATTAAACACGCCAGCTTCCCATTAGGATTATTTGGATTTGTTTGATAAAAGCATTTGATTAGGGAGTATTTTCTTGTAAGTTGCAAAGGGTGGGTAGACTGAGGCACACAGCATCCCCTTAGAAAACATTACATTTTTCCTTCTTGGTGCATAATCCCATGTATTTCATGCTGCCCTGCTGGGCTCTCTGTGAAGCTCTTTGGTACCATCCCTGAGGGAATGTGAATGGAGACACTGCAAAGGAGAACACGGATTTCTAATAACCAGGAAAGTGCTGGTTTCAGGGTTTCTGGGTCCATCTGCAGTTACTTTCATCACAGTGCCACAGATCAGTGCTTTGCTCTAACTTCTGCAAGTGTGAGAAGCTGGGGCTAAATTTAGTCTACATTTTCTGTTATAAAATCCGTCATTCTCCTCATGGCTTTTAGCATTGTCAGCAATACCTCTATCGACCAAGGTGGCACCTAGCAACCTTGCACAGGCTGAGGTCTCCTGCAATAAACATTGTTCTCTGATGTCTGCCTGAGGCACAAAGGCAGCTGAGGTGGATGGGAGGAGAGGGAGCACTAGAGCAGGGTGAGGAAAGCATAAAGATGAATATTCTGGTTTGAGGAGCTGAAAACACTGCGTGTATTTTTTTTGCCCCACTAACTCAGCTCTCCAAGGATGGGAGTTCAGGACATTGTCCTGTGAGTGACATGGGTGCTTGGCCAGCCACTCAGACATTACTGCCATGTGGAGGCCACATGAAGCAGCTTCTGCTGACAACCCTGCTCTGGGTTGGGAGGCATGTTTCCTCCAAGGACCATTTCCTCACTGGTTTGCTAATGAAGATTTTTAGCAAAGACATCCATTGTAAGGAAAAGACTTATTGTTGTTGTTTTTTTCAATTTTTCAAAAATAACAAAAGAATAAATTAAGATCCTCTGCTCTCAGACCACTTGCTGATGCTTATTTGCATTGCATCACTCTGAAACCAAGAGCAGCTGCACTGCTTACTGTAAGCACATCTGGAAACAGGAGCCGTGTGCTTTGCCCAGGCAATCATAAAAACAAAACTCAAAGTTTGAAGTTTTCTGATTTACGTTTATTTTTATTTTGTATTACTTTGCTGCTGATTTAAGTCAAATGACTTTACAGCTTTGATATGGATGCACATGGTGTGCAAACTGGTTGTCACAGACACTGGATTTAGGTGTCAGCTTGCACTTTCTGAAACAGATGACTTTATGATAGAGCTGAAGATCCTTTTTCTTTCAGGTCCTTTTTAGATACTTCTTTTAGATCCTTCTCTTTTCTGCATTGTGTATGCAGAAAAATAAGTGAATACTTTACAAAATACTTTGGGTAAAATAGGGAATGTATTTATATCAGTGTACTTTTGTAACAAAATGTGAATAAAATTATAGCTAAGTTGCTTTTGAAGTGATTTTTGGATTCCACTCTTATCTTGACAAGTAAAGAATTGAATACATCTTTTCTTCTTCATGGTTTGTTTTATATTGGCAAATGGCATGAACAAATTGATATATCTTCATTTTTCTCAATTATGTCTGAGTTTTAGCAAATCCCACTTTAAATTTTGTGGCAAAAACCCCCAGATCTAGCAGAGGTGACTTTATGTTCCTGACACCTGACTTGCTGCCTTCAGAAACGAAGCAGATTTATCACAGGGGAAAGCCACAGTCATTCCTGACTGTCTGCTCAGCCCACTCTTTTTTGGAGCTTCTCACCCCTCCTGTTGGATGGCTCAGCTGTTCCTTGGCTCCCTTAGCTTGTGTCCTGCTGTACTGAGGCATTGGGGAGTGAGTGTCAGCTCACCTGGTTATGTGGCACAGTGCCTCCATCCGAGGGTCTCTGTCACCCATACAGCAGAGGAAGGTAAGGGGAACAGAAAGCTGGAAGTGGGAACTGCCACCGTTGTCCCAAGGTGGACAATCCTCATTTGTCGGTCAAAGCACTCAATCCCAGGGAGCTGGCACAGCTATGATCTGCCTCAGGCAGCTCTAATCCAGAAGAAAAGTGGTATCTGGAGGTTTTTGTCCTTGAAAATTAGTCAGTGGTAGATGATGGGGATATATTAATTACTATCATAATGAGTAAAGAGCAGCTAGATGAAATGCAAGGAAGGAAAATGTGACAGTGCCTGGGAAGGAGGAATCTCCATGGCAGAAAGTAGGGTATGCTTGCATCCACTTACTCGGAATGCCTCTTAGCATCCAATAAGTGATTTCAGGATGGATCAGGCTGGCAGGGGCGCTTGCTGCAGCTGGGGGCTGCATGCTCTCCATCTCTGCCCCTGGGCTGCCCCTCTGGGTCTCCCTGCAGTGGGAGCCCCCATTGCCCCTCCCCGTGTGGGTTTGCACTTACCAGGCATGATTTAGTGTGGGTACAGGGCTGAGTCAGATTTAATTTGCGAGCTTACTGCCAAACCTGAACCAATTTTAAGCCAGCTGTACAGCACTGATTTAACAAGAAATGGAAACCATTCAAGGCTCTGTGAATTTGGCATAAATTAACAATTTTGGCTGAGCATTACTATGGGGTTTGGACTAATTCAAACCTAAGGCTCACAGTGAAATTCAGGAGGCTTGAATCCATGCCAAGGGAAAGGTTTGCATAGATCTCTGCAAATTGGAAGTGTCAAGGTTTCAACAGCTCTGCTTGATAAGTAAGAGGAGATTTCCCTCTGAAGTCTGTATCTCTCCTGGAATCCACAATGAATCTGTCATGGTAACATATCACACCTGATAACATATCTTCGTTAAACAGCTTTATTTGAATGGGTTGTTAATGACATAAACAATAGCAATTAGAAGTATTGATATTATATTGACAGGCTGCGAAAGGGTTTGGTGATTCATTCTTCTAAATTAGCTTTTTTCCTGCTACGCACTGTGAATACTGCCGTTGCTGAGAGGAAAACAAAAATCACTTCAGCAAAAAAAAAAAGGTAGAACTATCTTGGGGGAACTCTATCTGGGGCAAATATTTGTGTAAGGATTTGATCTTGGTATTGTACTCCTTGCAAATATGTTGTGGCTAAAACTGGTCTTCTTTTCTGTATATATTTGTGCATTAATTTCTGTGCAAGTATTTGATAGCTATAATCAGTTACTAAATGAGTTGGATAGTTGTTAGGTGCAATGGTTGTTTGCAGTTTCTCACAATGAATATTTATGATGTGCAAAAGTTTCTATCATATAGTATTGGATCTGGCCTTTAATATGGAAACTGAAACAGAGTAAATAGAGGGGGAAAACCAACAAAACACAGCAAAATAATGACAAGTAGAAAACAAATATTGTTCATACACTAATAGTCATGGGTACAGAGAGTTGGAGGTATTTGTGTGTAAATCAGCCCCTTACCGAACATTCAAGTCATCTGAGAATTATTTTTAGAATTTTTGCTAAAAATGGTACCACAGGTAGCATGAATCACCTATAAAAAACTATTTAAATTATGAAGAGAGGAATACAAATATAATATCTGGTGCTTGCATTGAAGAACTGCAGCTTTGTGTTTTCACACCAATACAGAAAGGTCAACACTTTTTAAAAAAAAATGAGATTTCAGAGCTGTAGACTCTCACTTTTTAAAATTAATATTTCCACTTCATCTGTAAAGACCTTCTGTAGCTGCTTTTGTGTACCACTGGAAAAATACTAGTGCATGGAAGAGAGGATATGGGAGGGAGAAGAATTTATCTTCAGTAAGATTAATGGAGTACAACTCAGCACCATTTTATTGTTCTGTAACCCCGGATTTTAATACTTGATCTGTGCAATACTCACGAATGGCTGGTTGCTTTATCTTAAAGTAATTTGTGAGACTGTCTTAATATTTATTGCAGTCACATAACTTTATTACCACAGTCCTATCTCTCTCTCTTTCTTATTATTTTTAGTGTTTTTACCTGCAAGGTTGCAGGGCAGCTGCTGACCTCCCAGTAAACTGTGAGGCACCAAGGCAGGACAGCAGGAAATGCCACATCCTTTGGTGGTGACCTGGGCCTCACACCTGCAGTTAGCTTTTGTTACACTTCACAGACATTAATAATTACAATTTAAATAGCTTAAAGCTGGGTAATGAGCTTACCTGAACATCTTTGTAAGAATGTTTATCAATCATTAGAGAAATAGTCAAGAAAGTGAAGAATTAGCATCCCAGAAGCCATGTAATAAACGCTGTAAGACTAGATATTAGGAAGATTAAGCTGTTCTTTCACTACAGCAGTATATATCTATAATGAGATGCAGTTGCTTCTTGCAAATGTGCCACAGATTAATTAGTTTCAGAATACTGCAGTTTGTTCACAGTACCTTAAAGGCTCTTGAAAAATATTATGCATGATAAGGATGCAAAGTGAGTATACAGGAGGGAGACAGTGAAAAGCAAATAAACGTGGCTTTTCACATTGTTGTATTCTGGGGAGACAATTTCTTTTTAATGATTCTTCACTCAAAAATCCTGATAGGATGTTTCAGATGTGACCTTCATCTGTAACTTTTGATTTTGAATGAGCTAAGGAGAATCAACTTGGCGGGATCCTTATTTCTCAAAACAAAAAAAAAGCACACTCTTTGAAGACCCTAGAGTTAATATTGTTTTCTTTTCTCCTTCTCCTGCTTTATGTATAACTTTTTAAGTGGTTCCAATGCTTTAAACCAGATGTGCTGGGCTGGAATTATTCAACTATTGCGCAGCTTCAGTTGAAGAGAACGTGCTGTGTGTGCCTGCATAAGTAAGCTCTGTGCTGTGCCAACACTCTCTCTTTTCTGTTTGCATATTTTTCTCCAATCCATCTCCCTCAGGAAAACAGAAGTGCATTGGACTGGATATGAAACACAGGACAAAAAAACCCCAAACCATGCATGATGAATTATGTAAAGGGGAGACATGGTGGTGTAATATAAAGAATTTATTAGCATGAGCATGAGATCCCTGCATTACTCAAGAGAAGCAAAAGCCAAAGGTAATTATATAGGTCATCCCAACAAGTACCAAATAAACCTTATGTAGAGACTGTAATTTGTTATGTGGTACACAAAAATTGTTTATATTTATTATTGTGACTTTCTGCTTTTACTTGTATATAAAGGTTTATCTTGCAATAAGGTTTATGTCTAGATCCACATAAGCAATGATGTAGATCCAAATAAATCATATGCCATGATGTGGGAGAAACAGAACATAGGAATACATTGGAATTCAGAGCCAAAGGAGACAGAAGAGCTAATCAGACAATGGTATTGGTAAGACAATGCCAAGCAGAATCTCTTGATTTTTGGCTAAGTGAATACATATATCTCTCAGAAATTTGTAAGTGATACAGAACTGAATGATTCTGTCCTAGGAGATGTGTATTCCTTCTTTGAGGAATAGTAGTAATAACAACGTATTTAATTGTCAAGAGGTTTTTTTGTCCTTGTTGTGGTTTTGTTGGTTTGGTTTTTTTTGTTTTTTTTTTTTTGTTTGTTTGTTTTTTTTTTTTTTTTTTAATGTAGCTGTTTTAACATACTCAGAGCTTTTGTCCTGGAATGATTAACAAGAAGAGTGCAGATGGTATCAGAGGTGCAAAGTGAAATTATCTTTGTCTGTCATTCATATGCATGCTCATATTAGTGTTCAAACCCTGATTTTTGTAGGCAATCCTAAGTAACTATAAGCCTATTCTCCTTTGCCTTCAACTGTGATATTTATTGGCCTACAAATTGCTCCTAATAATTTTGTTCCTTTAGATGTGCTATTGTGACAGCACCTTTGGGCTACAATAATCTCATTAATAGCTGACAACAATGTGTACAGTGTACATGTGGACCTGAAGTGAATGTATGACTTGAAGTGATGATATCAAACCCTGGTAAAATCAATGGAGATAATTACATACAGTTTTTCTCATGAAGATTTCTCAGTACTTCACTGAGATGGATTAAAATGTGGATTATTTTCTCCACCCTTGCTAATGAATTGTCATGAAAGGGATATCAGTGGCTGTGGTGGCCCAGTGGCAGCTCCAGAATTTATGCAGAGGGACACCTCCTTAACTGTATTTGCACAAAGGCACATGGTTAGGGAAACAAACTGGTGGAAATTCAGTGGGGACAAATGCATAGTTAATAACACCAGGAAATAGATGGCCCTGTGAGAAGAGGCTGAGGGATGAGATCTGATTTGTCTTCAGAGACAAATTTTTGGGGTCTAACAACGGCCCCTCAGTACCTATGGGGATGTGACTGAGAAGGGGGAACTAGGCAGAAAAGGAACCAAGCAAGAAAGGTTCATATGAGATATAAGGAAAGGCCTGTTCCCCATTGGTTCAGCAGGGCAACTCCCCCAACAAGGTTTAGTTATCTCAGCACAAGTGACTAAGCACCGGCACAGGTTGCTCAGAAGGGTTGTGGCGCCTCCATCCTCGGAGGCTCCACAAAAAGTCTTTTGGGGATGGATCTGGGCAATGGCTCTGGGGTCACCCTGCTACAGGAAAAGGTTGAACCAGGTGGTCTCCAGATATCCCTTCCAATCTCAAATATTTTGTGGTTCTCCAATCCTACGAACCTATCTAGGGATGCAGTTTTAGGAAAAAAGGTATAATATTAGAAAGGCATTTATTCTTTGTGTTCTAGATCATCTAATATAGCCAGATCCTTGAAAATGTTAATTTTTCTTCCAAAAATTTCCACATTTATTCCCTAGTTACTAAATTGTAAGACTAGGATTGGTATTTCCCACCTCATATAATGTGCATGACTAAACCACGGTCCTGTCAGCTCTTGCTTTATAATGACAAACAATGTATTGATAACTGCACTCTTGTTGGATGACCTTAACAAGAATTCAGTGCTTTTCTGCCAGTTACTCAATTTGCTTTCAGGTCTAGACTCAGTCAGTTCTTTGAATATTGGAGCTAGGGCCATGACACACTCTGATCTCAGGGGTCTTGAAGCTTGCAACACAGAATTGCTGAAGAATCCACTCCTGAGTTTCCGTTAGTTGGATGGCCACTTGCTTAACCAAAAAACCTACTGCATGTGCATTCTTAAATGCATGCACACACACGCACCAGCTATAATTAACAAGCATTTTAGCAATCTGCTTTGATGTTAGACTACACTAGATCCTAGCAGAAGATCTTCCAATTGATTTCAGCTATCAAATCCAAAATCGTGACTAAAACTTATTAAACTGGCTTTGAAATTTCTCAGCAATTTGCTCTTCAGTGTTATTTTCTATTGACATTTCTGTGTTTCAGTGAATGCTCTTGTCACAATTTGAGAACTCAATAAAATATAATGCCCCATAAGAATACAGATTATATGATGGCAACATTTATTCCATGAACCCAAGGGGATAATTTGACTTTCATCTCTTGTTTCTCTGTCAAAATATAGAGCTACCAATAAATGGTATGTAAAGGAGATCAGAGCAAACTGAGGAGCTGAAAGTTTGCAATTTATTAACTTGAGCATGAAAGTACAGAAAATAACTGACTCAAGTTAGTTGGGGAAGAAGTCTTAACCTATTGCATTAAAACATAGTTTGCACTAGTCTAATGAGTTTTCTACCAAATGAGGCATGAAACGTACTGCCAGAATATAAGGTCAGTAAAATACTCAAGTTACTGGATAATGTCATTATATGTTTTATCTTATTGGGGAGCTGGTACAGAATACATTATCTTTAAATTTACACATCCTGCAAAACAAGAAAAAGGCCTTTTTTCTAAATGAATGTGCCATTTAGATAAGTTGCTAATATTAATAGATCACAACCTACTAAAATTCATAAGAAAAAAATATACGCATACAGAATTCTCAAGAACACATGAGAAGAATTATATAGTAAAGATGTCAGTTCAATGTCCTATTTAATGAGACTTATGGAAAAAGGCACACAAAAATAGCAGGTGTTGAATCACACTGAAAATTTTGCTAAAATTGTTCAAATAATTAAGAATTGCAATATAATCAATTTAACATTTGCAGTCTGCTTCAAAAAGTTAATCTTGATTATTTTCAGAATGCTATGTTTTGTAAATATTTAAAGGGGGAGCACTGCTTTCCTTAATAAGGAATTGTGTTATGTTGCAAGTAGTATTTTTGCATGACTGAAGGAGCTGGTGGTTAAAATTTTTAAAAACGGAAAAAAATCATCTTGAGTTTTTTGTTTAGCCCTATTCCTGCTGCTGTCCCTAAGGGACCTTTTGCAATTGGAAGACAATTGGATGCTTTTGAAATTAATGGAACTTCTATTACTTCTCAAGAGCCTGGAATTTGCTCCAATCTCCTCAGACGCAAGAGTAGACTGTCTGCTCAAGTATTTCCCCTTTGACTACTCCTGAATTCCATTTTTCAATGGTTTCATTACAAACTACACCCAGAAGCTCCCTAGAATTGACTACAAGTCAGCGTATCACATCAATTACTGCAGCGTGATGAATTAAATCTTCATTTATCCAAAGAGCCAATAGGCAGCTCTGAATCTTTCCTGCATGGCTGAACACTGCTTTAAGCACAGGCAGAGCTCTGCCTATGTTGTCTGGGGTGGTTCACTTGTGTCCTTTTGGTGTTATGTGTTGTTAAAACAGCTGTGTTTCCTCTCAACGTGCTGTTTAACAGATGACTGTCCATCCACTTCCTCAACTTGCCGTTATTTGCCCAGTGATACACTGACATTGGCAGATTCTGAGTTTGTTTTCACAGTGCCCCAGGTTTCTTCTAGGTACCTTTAGAAATGGAATGTTGTTGAACTCTGTGGCCAGCTATAACATTCATTAAAAATTAATTTCCTGCTTGCCTGGTATTTTCCTGATTTATGTGCTTTTGAAGGCATTTTTGTGCCTTCTTGTGCACGTGTAGATTTCCAGGCCTCGCATCAGTATTTTAAATTGGAAGTAGGATTGAGAGCCTGTAGTCTGGCTGTACCAATTAGTAATGCTTTTCCCTTTTGAGAGAAAAAAATCCTCTCTCTTTCAAAGTATGTAATCTGATTTCTGTTACATGGGTGTACCTTAAAGGATCACTTCATCTAGAGAGATGCCGATGCAGAACAGGATGCAAGGAAGGACTGGGGCATCTCTTCAGAGGATGAGGAAGCTGTTGTCTTCTGGGTCATGAGGAGAGAGGAAGTTTATTCAGATTAAATTATCAGGGGCCTAGCAAAATGTCCACTCAGAGAAAAGGGGAAAACACATTCTCAGGAATCTGTGATTTTAAATCTTTAATTTTTAAATTAAATTTTGTCACAGCTTTAACCCTGTCTTTTTTGGCCACACCTGCCAAATCAGCTACTCTGTTACTGGAAAGACTAGTGTCAATTTAAAAGCTAATTCTCCTAATGTGCAGTCAAGACAGGCAGTGCCAGTGTTGTGTCTGCCTGCCCTGTGTACGTGCTTGTTTTAACTGTGCAGCTGGTGCCAGTGCTAAAGAGAAATACACCCTCACTTGACACCACTTAAAAAAATGGTCAAGTCTACATTTTATTTGACCACACAATGTGTATCTTAACATAAAACCCTAATGATGGTAATAGTTTTTATTGGCAAGATATTTTACTTTAAAATGATCCAGAGTCAATTGCACCACAGGTTGCCAAATATTTTTTAAAATCTTGGAAATTTCTGGAATGTGCTTTTTGCTATTGGACAGTCTTTCCTTATTTTTAGAACAAAAATGTGATTCACACATCATCTTTTGCATCTAAATCCAGTTTGCTCTTGTCTTAGGTTTGCCTCCATTACTTTGTTCTATTCATGAACTAATTACAAAATGCTTTGTCACTGAAACAAGACTAATAGCTCACCAAACACAGGCATCTCTGAATGCATGTTTTTTTCTGTCTTCCCTCAAGTAGAAAATATAGTGATAGGACAAGGGAGAATGGCTTTAAAATGGATGACAGTGGTTTAGATTGGATATTAGGAAAAAATTCTTCCCCGTGAGACAATGGAACAGTTTACCCTGTTGTGGCCAAGGCCAGACTGAATGGTTCAACCTGGTCTAGTGAAAAGTGTCCCTATGCAAGGCAGGGGTGTTGGAACTGGTGATCTTTAAGGGGTCTTCCAACCCAAACAATTTTATGATTCTATGAATATTTCTGGACTCCTCTAGTGTCAGAGTTTCTCTTTTCTCTGACCTTCTGGAGATGATATAGATGTCCATCGAATACACAGAGGATCTATGTGGGTCTGGGGGAAACCACACTGGAAAATATTTGCAAATTTTCAGATACCTTAGTACCAGGAGAGAAATTTTACCTTAGTAAATACCTTAGTACCAGGAGAGACCAGCCAGTGCTCTTTGATCATGATGATTTCATGGTTTTGGTCTCAGGGTTTCTGTAAAAGACCCTTACAACTGTGTGTGTGTCAAAGAATACTGTCAATGTTATGAATCACTAAACCTCCAGTTCTGATGACACCTTCATAGCTGACTGCTGATATGTAGCACTGCAGATTCATATTTTTAAATTTATTTTGTTTAAATTACAGCTAAAAACGATTGACGGTTTCCTGGTGTGAATAAAGTCCCTCTGCTTTGGAAGTTGTCAAGAAGCATCTTGTCACAGCATCTCAACTCCTTGGGCATGCACAATTTTCATTTGGGAACTCTGGTTCACTGAACCTAAGGAGTCCAGGAGTTGATCTGTCTGGTTTTTTCACCCTCTGTTACTGCAAACATTTTTTCTGAGACACAGAAAGCTATTTTCATTATTTATTTAATGTTTTTTTGTTAAACTTCGTCACTCTGAGCCTCCTCAGAGCCTTCTTCAGCTTTTGTCGTTATTACTGGGTCAAAGTTTCTGATTTCATGTGCAATATGTAAGGTTAGTGATCTTGTGCTCTTCCTTTTATCGCAGTCTTATGATGCTCGTCTCTGAGCCCTGAATCCATCCTGTGTAAATGCAGAGTCTTTCAGACAGATCTCTTCTCTGTGCTGGAGGAGAGACATGGCAACAAATTCTAGGCTCAGCAGACTATTAACATGTGGAGAAATGGCCCAAAATGTTGGTGGTGCTGGGCAACTGGGGCTAAATCTCTTGTTCTGCAACTTCTTCCATCTGTGTTCCCCCCATGGAGACATGAAAAGGGGTAGAACAGAACAAATTTTTTCTCAGGTACAAGTGTTCAGAGAGATGAAAGGAGGTATATCCCAATTTAACCAACTGCTGGGGAATCTCACTCAGTGGGTTAAAGAGCCCTATCAAACACAAAGCTTCCTTAGCTCTCTGTGCTGCAGCAGGACTTTCTCTTCCACTAGCCAAAATCCTAAGGGAACTATTCCTGATAGGCTCTTCTATATCTTTGTCTTCCCTTAGAAGGTGTCCACAGCAGTTTAGGAGGGACTTCATCCATTTGTTGTTTGAATCCTGACAACTATTAAAATGTGGAATGCAAAATGAAAACTCCTAGTGTACTTTGTCCATCCACTAAAATAATATCTCCAGTTGTGGGAAGATGATTTTTTTTTTTAAATTAGCTCCTCCAGCAGAATTCCTTATTTTTTTCCATGCTAGTGTCTTAGATGGTAGACAAGATTGGTGCACTTTTCTTGCAAAAATGTTCAAGATTAGTTAAGCTGGTGCTGGTACAGGTTAATAGATTTCAAACACATAGTAGCAAAGTGAAAAAGCCTTCAGGCTTTTTTCTGCATGAGGGTTTATAATAACACCTCTTTTTCACAAAAGCTTATTTTAAAAGATAACTTTTTTTTTCTAGTCAGCAAAATGTGAATTACACTAGGTAATAACAATAATTGTAAAAAATGCTTCTTCATTTGGCACAGTTTAGCACATTCTAATGAATTGTGGTAATAAAGGCATCTTTCTTGTGCTTTATAGTATATGAAACTAATGCCTTGAAGGAACAATACAAAGGGATACAAAAGCTGGGTGCAAGCAGTATCTTCTGTAATGCTTTTAAAGTAATTACATAGAAGGCCATGAGGAGTACTAATCAAAAAGATAGATACTATGTTTTTATTCTTAGGTCAAATTAAGACATGTTTAGGTTCTAAATAACTATAAGCATTTTAAAGGAAATTGTTACTGGTGGAAGGTTGAACTTCTAAAGGGACCAATCTCTCCTCCTCTAAAGGAGATTTGCCTCTGAAGTCAAATGTAGTTAGCAGTTAATGAGAACTCAGAGAAGATGACAAAAATACAGGTTGTAATATTTTTTTACTCCTGTATACTGTATATTGTTGTGGGAAATGGTAATTGGTGGGGAGTAATCAACATTTGTCTCTGCAGGATGAAAGGACAGTAAAAACATAATGGGAGAGGAGAAGCAAATGGATGGGGGCAGGATCTCACTCGATTTCTTTGCTATTATTTTAACAGTAAATGCTATTACATGGGCTACTGAAATACATCTGTAGTCAAAAATGTAAGAATATAGAACTTGTTTGCTTATAAAGTTCTGTGCATTTCCTAGTTAAAACTTACTGCAAGTATTCTGTGTCTCAAAGTTATTCCCAGTGATTTTTTAAAAGATACTTGCAGTCCCAGAGTATGCTTGATGGATATGCAAGTTCATAATACATCATCAATAGGATATTGCTCAGTGAACAAAATAGAGTAATGTTATTCCCTCCCAAATGAGAAAACAGAAATATGGAAATTGCCTTGGAGGATCAGATCATCAGTCCAATATTTAGTCTAGCAGTTGTCAGTGATATTTGATTAAATGCCTAATCCTCCCTCCACCACCAACAATGAAACAAAACCTCAAAGAAAAGCTTGATTCTACATACCTTTTTTATAACTGCCATTACACAGAAATTGCCTTAAAATATGTATAAAATGGGTGCTATATTCATGTCACTGTCAGGAAATCCAAAAGAGGGGTTAAGAGATGATCTTTTGGGGAGTGATTGGATTCAGTGATGAAAGAGAAACAACAAACTGAGAAAGCAGTGGATGCTGGAGTTGCCTCCCAGCTGTGGAATGGGAAGTGTGGCCTGTAGGAGAGGTAGGAGCAAGGAATGTGGGGACAGCAGCCTGCATTACTCTCAAATTACTCCTGTATTATGATTGATTTGTTTTGAAAAAGTGGTTTTGGAAGCTGTTCTGAGGAATAATGTTTGCACAGTGACCACTGGTTCATTATCACTCATTTAAAACTGGGCTTCAAACCCATGAAGACCTACAAAAATGCAGGTTACTTTGAGTTAGGATGTGAAATTTGCACTTACAGGTATATTATTCATCTTCAGAGAAAGTCCCTGGCAACTCTGAAGTATATTGCTATATATTAATAAACAGCAAAGAAGTAGAATTAATTGAGCATCACACTTTCCTGAGTTTGAACATTTAACCTTTTCCTTTACTCAAGGTCATTTCCATTACTGGAATTTTAGTTTAATGAGAACTTGACTCAGTCTCACCGAAAATTCTATGTTTTGTAATTTAATCATCAGCAGGCCCCATGGTGATTTGGTACACTTGGCAAGGAATACTGATGTGGATTTCTTACTGCAACAACATGCATGTGTATAAAGTTCAGCAACATGAGTTCTTTGTTTCTGAACATTGTACAATCAATATTCTATTACTGCAGTGTGAGCTCTGCTGCATTGTAGCTAAATTAGTGCATAAGACTCAAGAATGCACTGATGGAAAGAATTCTAATTTCTGATATAAAATGTGTGTAAGCTGTTTGTTTTAGCTGTAACAGCTCTGTTCCAGTATCTGTTGCTACAGGTATTATTTATACAATTTAATTGAACAGGAATTTTGGAAGTTTTAATTTATTTTCCTCATGATTTTCCCCTGGAATGATTTCAAAGACACATCATACACTTTTTGATGGTTTTGTTCACATCCTTTCTGTTTGTTTTGCTTTGTATGATGAAGATGTCTGTGGCATCAGGACATCCATTATGCTGCCTTTGCTACAGACTGAAACTCTGCTATGGTAAAAAAATCAAACAAACCCAAACCAAGAGGGTTAAAGACAAGAAGGATAAGCTGCTTCCCAATAAAAAGGGAAAGGTGCAAAGCTCGAAGGCTGGGGGTTATTTAGGCAGTAGGCACTGCTGTTTATTGCCACCACACACAAACCAGGGTAGGCTTTCTATAAATCCAACCTTGGCAGCTGCCTGCAGGAGCAGAGTGCTGAAGGCAGCAACTTCTGTCCTTGTTTCTTTCCTTGCCTTAAGAGACTTCAGCTGCTGTTATTGCTGGCACTGCTGGGATGGCGAGAGGGAGAGGTTCCTGCAGATTGCCCTGCTACATCACTCCCTTCACTGCCTCTTGCAGCGAAAGCCCCTTGTTGGAAACAGAGGCCACGGCAACCACTGCCCAGACCCCCATGGAGATGTGCAAGGGGGCACCCACCTGAAAAGGTAGAGGGGTAGGTGTATGAACAACTATTGTTAGGAGCAAGAGGGAAGCTTCTGTGGGAGAAGGAAAATGGTGAGTTGTTTAGACACGACTGGATTTCAGTATCTGGGAAGGTTCCTTTTGGGGAAGGAAGAGGAAAGTCTATTGAAGTGAATTGTAAAGTGGGAAAGGCAGAGAGAGAGAAAGAAAAGTCTTCACCTGAAAAGAAGAAAAGCAGCCCCTGGGACTTGCTACAATTATCATGACCTGTTTTGTTCAGAGTCTCTAAAGTCTCTTATCTGTGCAACTCATTCTGCCCAACTCATTCTGCCACTATTGTTGAATTGAATTTTCAATTTCTTTTGTCACTTTGGAGGATGAGAGTCAAATTTGGACACACACCCTTCAAGTTCTAATTTTACTCGGTGCCTCATCTGTGCAGCTGTTTCATTGCTATTTTTAAGTGGATGCAGGTTGCTCTGCTTAAGTCTCCCCTCCCTCCCACATCCTGAGACAAAATGCAAGGAAATTTGTGGGCTTTTTGTTTCTAGTTTTTATATTTTTTTTTTTAAGGAAATCAGGATATGTATGCCTGTCCCTCAGTTTCAAAGTGTCAAAACACTACATCTTGTTTAGTGTAGTGGCTCAATACTTGACTGGAGTTCCCTTCTAAACCCAGACCTCATAGAGAGAGGGTAAGAAGAATCATTTCACTGCTGTTTAGAGGACAACTGTCCACATCAGTGCTTCTCTCTGAGTACCAGAGTGGTATTGGTGAAGGCAGCCCTGCCACTGCAATTTTAGGCTGTGCTGGAAGGTTTCACTGATGACAGAACCCGTAAGTTGTAAGGTTGAATACCTTGAAAGGCCACAGAGTCCAATCACATTCTCAAAAGCAAGATCAGCCACAGCTGTACAGTTCCCAACTGGAGCTTGTCTAACTAATGCATAAAGCCTCCAATGAGAAGGTATGATATGGTCCTCCCTTGTGCTGTACTTGTGCTTTTCTATACTACCACATCTGAGCAGGAGCATTCATCTGTGCTGACAGTGGGTGGTCATGCTTGGTCATATTTGCCTTTGGTTTTACATGCTGCTTGCCTTTCTTTGTGACTTTGTGACATTGCTCATGCAAGTTCAGATGGTAATTCATAATGCCAAATCCTTTTCTCCATGTTGACTGCTGCAGTGGTTATTGTAAACTCTCTATTTGTGTGGTGGATTATTCATACTTAAGCACAGACCTTTATTTATTTGTCCCGACTGCAGTGCATCTTTTTTTCTTCATGACCATTTTTTTGTATTAGGTAAGAGGCTTTAGATTAGAATTCTAATCCTGGTGTTTGCAACCCTTCCTGCATGCCCAGTGTGTATTCCTTGATCCAAACCACTGGTGCAAGCAAGAAGTTGTGCAAACATAAGACCTGGGGAGATTCCTAGGCAATCCAGCAGACACATCTCTGTGGTGTGGTAGTGCACCTTCAAATCTGCACGTGCTTGTGGAAGCCATGCTTGTGAAAGTGCCCAAAGCTGTACTGAAATCAAAGTATTTCAGAGGTAGTTCTGGTCCCCTCTCTGTGAGATCTGTTACTCCACCACAGGTGGAGATGAGATTTCCTTGCCTTGGTTTGTTCTTGATTGCTGCTTAGTTCATTGCCATTTTCTAGGAGCTTACACACGGATTATTGTCTTCACTTTTACCCTAAGAGAGAAGAATGCCAGCATTACATTTGCCTTATTTCCTGGAATATCTCTCCATCCTTCGTGAACTCTCAGTGACAACTGCCAGTGGTTCTGAGGTTGTCCAGTACTTGTTTATTACACACAAGAGTGAAACTCATTAGGCCAAGCTAATGTGAAAACAGCCAATTTATAAAAGTGTTTTCTAGTCTGGTCTTCCCCTGCTGCATCTGACTTCTTGTTCCTTTCTCACTAACTGCCTCACTTATTCCTTTCATTATACTAACTGCTTGATGTAGGAGTGGCATTTTTTTCTTTTTTAGCAGCATTGGACTAAAAGTGCCTGAGACCTACAAAGCAGGAAACCTTTCCTTGCTTGTGATATCTAATTTTCAGTCACAGTCTTTGCATTCTTTTCCTTTTGTCTGTGTAAGCTCTTTCAAACTCCTTTGTATCACTTCTGCCATTTACAGTTTCCATGTGATTTGATCTTTAGATCACTGAAGGATTGATCATTTATCCACCCATGCTTTTTCAGTTTATTCTATTTTCTGCATTAAGATAGTTCTCATTTCTTTAAGGAATTCTAGATTTATTTGATCTTAGGTACCAGTTTTCAGAATTTCTTAAAATTTTCCCTGTACAAGTTTGCTGCCCTTAATTAGGTGGACTTATGCTTATTCTGTATATGCTGTCACCCAGTTTGCATTTCAAATGCAAGGTAACATCTACTGCTCTTTTTTCCTGTGCTTATCTGTAGAAGATATATTTAGAATCATTGAAC
Source organism: Zonotrichia albicollis (assembly GCF_047830755.1). Classification (NCBI taxonomy): domain Eukaryota; kingdom Metazoa; phylum Chordata; class Aves; order Passeriformes; family Passerellidae; genus Zonotrichia; species Zonotrichia albicollis. The sequence goes on along the minus strand of NC_133821.1, from coordinate 75,608,134 downwards.
TGTTGAGTGGGAAGGCACCTTTAAAGCTCATCTATTCCAACCTCTCCTGCAATCAGCAGAGACACATTCAACCACATCAGGTTGCTCAGTGTCATCCAAGCTGGTCTTGTATCGTAAAATATTTTTTAAATGCTGAGGTTTTTTTTTTTTCAGGTAACACATAATTACTAATAGTTAAAAACCCAGGAGAAGTATTAAAAGGGTTTTTTTCAGCACTTGTTTAATATAATCTCTCTGAATAAGTTGATTTCACTCCTCCTGTGCTCATGCTGGAGATAATGACTTTCTACCATACCATCATTTATTTATTTTTATCAATTCACTCATTTCACAGAACTACTGGGTGAGAGAAAAATACCTATTTGCAATCTAATCAAGCAAACAAATATAATTATAGCTATCTGGTGTTTTCTTACTTGCAGTTGTCTTATCTATCTTTGCCTTGATTTTTTTCTTGTTTGCTAATCATAAATTCAGGAAAGTGAAATTGTTTTCTTGTTTGCTAATCTTAAATTCAGAGACAGGCTGGAACCCCCTCTTCCCAACACGTACTAGACTAAATGCTTGAAACAAACAAATTGTAGCAACAGGAAGGTCAAGCCAAAAACCTCATAGTTATTAGCTGGGCACTATCTTTATGTTATATATCTGCATTATCTGGCACAGGGCACAGGCACTGGCTCATCTGTAAGGGCCACTGCAGTGAAGTTGATGGTTTAAAATAATGGTCAATGAGCAGGCTGGTAGTTTTTCAAAATACTTCCCAGGGACCCTATGGCTACTTTTAATGTATTGAATCACACAGAGGACTGTTCTCAGTATCTCACAGCATGGGCCTTCTTAAAATTAATCTTACTTCTGCTCCAGAATGTGTTCAGTCTGCTCAAAGTGTCTTTGTGGATGAGTCCCAAGTGTGTGCTATCCTCCAAACCATGTCTGTGTATTACCTAGGAGAGCAGTGACTGGCGTGTAACAGAGTGATGCCATGGGCATTCAAATAGTTAAACAAAACAGATATGTGGTCAGGGAAACTAATTCTATACCCACTGGTTATTCACATGTACAAATCCAAGAAAAGGTACCTCATCCAGATGCTGTTCAGTGACATCCTTGCTGAAGGGGAAAGCTGCTTTCATTGCTATATATGAAAACTTAATTTTGAATAACGTTTAAAGCTCCAGTTTTCCAAAAGTTTAACCTAACACATAATGATTTTATTAATCATTTTGTGATTTTGACAATGGTTTTCCTAAATGAGTGAATAATTTAATGACAAGTCCCTATTATTATAATAAAATTCAACAGTATTGAACAAAAAAGTGTTCAAAATACAATTTATGTTTAGAACAACAGCTGAATATCAAGAGAAAACTAGGGAGAGCTGTCAGTTTCTTCTCAGAAAGTGCTTTATATAAGGATAGACAAAACATAAAAAAATATGTAGTTCTGTGTATTCAGGGCAGTGAAACAAAACATGGCTTATTAAATTTTGGATTTTTAGCTCTTTAACCTCAGTGGGTAAACTCTCAGATTTTGGATATAAAAGCTTATGTGTACAATTACATGAACAGACATAGTAATTTTCTGGATTTTTTTTACACACTTATTTAGGATTTCGTACCTTTAGTTTGGAAAAAAGCATGGTTTTGTCATGACATTGCTAGGAAGGACTATATTTTGGATGCAGGAGTTCCTAGAAGATATGAACTAATACTATACTTTACCTGGAGTAGTTTTATGCTCTTATCAGCAGTTTTGATTAGGCAGGACTTTGTTTAAAGTCTATCAATATTGATGGAAATGAGTGCAAGCCTAAAATGAAGCACCAGCTATCACTGGTGGGCTTTTAGTTAGAAAAGAAAGGACTAGTCAGTCAAGGCAGGAGAGAAGTAACAAAGTTTCTAAAATATAACAGGCAGCAGAAGCACAGTGGTTTTGCAGAAGAAATTGTTACACAAGAACTTGTCTTAGGGAAAAAAAGCTGATGTTTCTCTTAGGGAATAAATAATGTATATTACTGGCTAGCAGACATCTGAACTTTTATACTATTGGCTCTCCAACCTCATGCTATTCTTACCTGGTAGTGAAAATATTATAAAATCTATGTACACTTTTAGATACAGAATTTAATAAATGTTTCTGCATATACAGGCACATCTGGGGACCATGCTTCATACGTTGCAACAAACTTCTTTCCCTGTTTTGGTTCTTTCTTTTGTGATACATCAAGCCAATCCACAAGTTTAGATAAAAAAAGTTCACTACTGTTTGGTCATGTTCAGCTTTTTCTCCTGCCCATGTGACACGGGAGCCTGCCTTGTTCTGCTGGTGACATTAGCCTTGATCACCTGCTCTCCTGCATCCCCCTGGATGAGGACCCCTGTGTACAGTGTGTTGCACTGGGTGCTTAAAGAAGAAAATTCACGTTGTGGTTTCATTTATCCACTGCCATATTCTCATTTTTCTGTGACTGGGAGCTTTGTTTTTGTCACCTGGTTATGCCTGGGGGTTTTAGGAATTATGATTGCTAAGGCTAAAGCTACGTGATACAGCTTGAGCCAGTTTGGAGGTTCAGGGACGCCTCCAGGGCAGTTTGATCCCATCACTCCCTGTCCCATTTCCCTCCTGTTTTACCTGCAATCCTTTGCTTTGTGACCCTGACCTCTCTGTTGAGCTGACTATGTGCTTCCTATGATCTTGCTCCAAGCCAGGGCAAACTTGATCAATTAGTGGAAAACCAATCTAGTGAGAAAAAGCATTTCTTTTCTGCTGTGTTAGTGAGTTAGTTATTGCTTTTTTAAGGTGTGCTATAGAGGTAGAATGGTGGGGGCAGGAAAAAATTATGTAGGCAGGAATGTGTGTTTGCATGGGGACTTGGACTTGCCTTCTGATGACAGAAAATGTCATCTGCATCACATAACTCCAAACTCAGAACTGATTCAGGCACATGCACAGTTTACTGAAGGGTAAGACATTATAGTGCACCAGCTGAATGGTGGTAAGCTGTAATAAACTCAGCCACGAATGAGACTTCTGTACTAGCTCCAGTTATTTGAATAATAACTCTCTGATAAACACAACACTTGAACTTTAGTTAAATTCTCTTGTTCAGTGGATTTTTTTGAGTTGTTGCCTTCAGTCATCAGAAAAATCAATGGATGAATTCCAGTCTGTGTAATTCTGCTAACAGCCTTATGCTTCAACTAAAAAGCCCCTCATGCTTAGGCAGGTAAAATTTGCCACTGGAGACATTAGCATTGTTCTATTGATTAGAGAAAGACCTTTGACTTTCCCATCTAGAGCACTGAGGGAAGGGCAATCTGGGTGCCTGAGGCTGTGTGATTGGAACCTACTCACTGAGTGTTCAAATAAAGATAGTTCACAGAAAGGGAGGAAGGTTGGCTTTGGGAAGGTATCTTGGGATTGCTCAGTCCAAAATTGCTGCTCAGGGCAGGGTCACCTGAGCAGGTCAGGGCTGTGTATACTGAGGTTTTGCATATTTCCAAGGATTGTGACTTTGTGACCTCTCTGGGTAATCTCGTTCAATCACTCTTACAATTAAGAAGTTTTTCTTATTTTTAAATGACTTTCTTGTTTTTCATTGTGTACCCACTGACTCAAGTATTTTTATGGGGCACTACTAAAAGAGTCTGGTTCTATTTCCTATACTACTCCCCATCAGGTATTTAGAGACTTAATTCATAAGATCTTTCTGAGCCTTCTCCAGTCTAAATAGTACCAGTTCTCTCAGTCTCTCCTTGTATTACAGGTGCTCCAGCAGTTTAATCACTTTTGTTGTGAGGATGTTGGCCTTTTTAGTTGTAAGGGCACTTTGGTAGCTCTTGCTCAGCTTGTTCACCAAGACCTTAAGATCCTTCTCTTCAAAGCTGCTTTCCAGTCAGGTGGCCCCCCAGCATGTACAGAGTCCAGGCAATTATCACCCATAAACTCCAGAAACCTCCTGGGTTATTTTTCCTCTCTACTGTCCCTCCAGTAGATGTTGGGGTGCTTCAAGTATGCTGTGAGCACAAAGGCCTGTGAGAGTGAGATTGCCTCCAATACCCTGAAGAAGGCATCATCTAGTAATTTTTTTTATGACTAGGTGGTTTGCACCACAACATCAACAACTTGGTTTAGAAAATTATTTAAACCCAGGTAATCTCACTGTTGTATGGAAATATTTTAGATATGTCCAGAAAGAAGCATCCTTTTGCTAATCAAAAAAATTATAAAACCAAAACTGAAGTATGAAATATGAATAGCAAGACTGCAAGACTAGGTGAAAGTCTCCTAAGAAATGACCTGATTTAAGTGCATATTAAAAAATTTATATATATATATATATATCTCCTTAGGATATCCTAACTGCATTGTTGATTAACAATTTACAAGAAAACTTTCCAGGGAAAGGAACCTGTCTTCCTTTGGGTTTTGTATGGGAATTGCATTGATGCTTCAATCTATTAACAACTATTCAGTTAGCTCAGCAAAATAATGATTGGATCTGTGGAGTAACTGTGTATAAACTCTACTCGTCCTTGAATTTTTCCTCATTTAAATATTCTGTGTATGATGACAGTCTACAGAGGACAATGCAAACACAAGTGCAATGCATAAACAGCGTGGTACAACAGAAATGAAAGATATGGACCTAGGATTAAAACCATCAAATCTGATAGAAGGTGGTAAGCAATAAATATAACACAGGACAATAGGATTAGGATGATGAAATGCTGTACTAGGAAGGTAAAATGGTTTGATCAGTGGGATGGGTTAACAAGGCAAGGCTTTGTAATTGCACAACTAAAATATTAGGACAGAGCAATGGATAGAAGAAAGCAGGACAATAATGAGTCAGAAATCCTAGGAGTGAGGTTTTTAATTCTTCACTGTGGCACTAATAATCCCTGACAGATGTTGCCTTGAGATTCATGTAGATACAAAACCAAATTAGCTCAAATTGTTTGGTTTGTGTGGCTTTCTTTTATCTTACTTTCAGAACAGCAATATTATGTTAAACTGGGAGCTCAGTGCCGTGAGAGGTTGGCTGGGTCTGACCTAATTGCCCTGGTTTAAAACAACAGCATTGCCAAACCCTTCACTCTGAGAACGGCTCCTCACCTGTCTGAGGCCTCTAGGACCTGGTGATCCTACACAGGATCACCAAATGTAGGTAAAAGCAGTTGCTCTGTGTCTGACTAGAGGTGTGGCTGTCTCCCCATCCTGCTCTCAGCAGTAGCCAAATGTCAGGATGGATGTGTGATAGTACCTGACTGTCACTGTTCACATCCCAGGAGGGGAAAGTTTGCACTGGCCAAGCTCAGCTGTGGCCAGGAGGAAAAGCATTGGGATCTTTTGTGCCCTTCCATGGGCAGGGACATGTCAAGGAGGAGCAAGACATGCAGTGGAATAGGTTGTTTAAAATACATGAGCATTAGTTTAAAAATAATGATCCCAAACAAGTCTCCCTAAGAAAGGCAGATCATGAAAGAAGATATTACTGCCAAAGAACTACTACAAGTGACATCCTGTAACCTAAAAAGTAAGTGATAAATGGCAACCTCTTTACCCTAAAAATGTATAAAGTGCATGTTAGTGTGTGGTTAACAACCTGCTTCTGAAAACAAGCAGGGAAAGACTTTAAGTTCCTAATTCCTTCCATATAATTCAAGGAAATTAATTTTCTTAGGTATGCAAGTTTTTGGGATTGAAGCCCAACAGTTTATTACATGGGATGTGTGTTAAAATAGTAGAATTGGCCATTTTCTTTTATACTTGCCTCAATTTCTGTCATGGATGTGTAGGAGAACTGTGTGTCTCTAAAGTCAAAAGTGGTGTGAATGCCACAATACCATGGAATAATGAAAAAGCAGCTTAGGAGTTGAGTAGGGTTCCAGGCAAACATGCAGGATTGGTAAAAGTGTCAAAAGCATTGAAAGTTCTCTTTGGAGAAACACTTAAAAAATAAGAATATTTTCCAGCCACCTAAGCAGATTCAAACTCCTGTGAACTTCTCTTTGCAAAAGTGGTGAGCATACCATTAGGACCAGCTTTTCCTTTATTTTGGCTCTGATCTTGTGTATTTTTCCAATACCAGCAAATACTGGAAATCAAATGGAAATTGAAAGCTGAAGGCAGGAGCTTTTTGAATAGTAGAACTGAAACCCAAAGCTCTTTTTCAGTTTTGAATGAAAACTTTAGCTTGACATTTTTCATGTTCTCAGTTTCTAGCTCCCTTTCCTATGCTGTCACACTGTATTGCTGTCATTTTGAAATTAGGGAAGATTTATAAGGAAGTAGTTCGTGGGTTTTGGGGCTGGAAAGCATTTTCTCACATGGTGAGAAAAATTGAGAACTGAGGAGGTGGAGGGTGGAAGCACTATTTCTGATAGCAATTAGAAAGAGATATTAGTATATATGGAGAAATTCTCTTGGAAAGAAATTATAAAAACTAATGTATGGTAATGATTTTCATGATCATTATATGCTTATGTGGAAATAACCAAGTACTGATTATGCTTGTTCTTTATTTCTGTTTAGATGATACTTCTCAGTGAAAGTACAGAGAATAATTTAGAAAAATAAGCAGCTGGTTGTGATTTGGACATGGCATTGAGTGCCTCCATGCTGCCCGCTTCAGGAAATGTCAGTTGTCACAGGAATTAGTGGACATGAAGCAGAAGGACATTTTGGTCTGTAATTTTGTGACAGAGACAGTGTTTCACTGCAGATCCTCATGCCTGCAGTGTCATGCCCAGAGCAGCTGGACACCCACAGGGCCAGCTGACATTGGCATTGCCAAGCCTTGGCATTGCCCAACCAGTTAATAAGTTTTAACCTTGCTGTTGTGTATTCACATTAGGGCCACCTGTAACAATACCAGATTTTTCTCCAGGATAAGCCTATAGCATAGCATGTAAAAACCTGAGCAGTGCCATCTGTGATTTGGTGTCTGCATGACTATAGCACTATCCTTGAATTTAGAGAATATGGCAACGGGAAAATGACTGTGTGTTATCATAAGAGGCTGTGTGTTATCATAAGTGAATAATGATTGCAAGATACAACTTGTGTGCATGGCGCAAAGGCTAAACATTTCTTACAAGTAGGGCTCTGCTGAAGTAATTCCTCTGCCCTTTCTTTGGCATATAAGTAACTATTTCTCTCCTCTGTGATCTCCAAATGAGGTCTTACCCAACACTGGGAAAAGATTTGCTTTTATAATCATACTGACAAAATATACAAATTTAGGTGCAGATTTATCAGCAAATGGAGATTGCTTATAGTGTTTATACCAATCCCCTGAAGAAAATAACACTGGCAATCTATCCTGTATCCATGTTTTGATTACTATTATTAAGCCTGTGTTTGGATTTTTTGGCATAGGAATGAGCACAAAATAATGAAGCTTTAGCTGATAATCTATACTGACATTTAAGTTTTGCCTTGGAGGGAAGTGCCTCCTTGCCCTCCCACCTTGACTTCTTAATATGAATTTCTTACAAATGTAGACAGAACTTCCACTGTTTTCTTAACACTTTATTGTTAGTGATGGCTGTTGATTTTTCTCATTTTAACCTTCAGTCAATGGCAAGAGAACAGAAGTTGTGTCTATAGGAACAGGGACAGAAAGGAGGCATAGTGTTGCCTTATTCCTTTGTGTTATCAGTCCTAAAATTTTCTCTTTTCCGACTGCTTATATCAATTGTGATCAGGAGCAAAAAAAAAGATTATTTCAATGTTTGTGAAGCAGGAGTAGAGGAGATATATTTAGAGCAGAAATATTTCAGGATAAAGAAAAAGAAGCTTAAAGATACTTACTTTAACCTGTCAGTAACATCTATTTGAGTAAATAACTTCTCAGCCGTTTGCTACCAAGTTTATATTTAGCCCAAGATACATCTATTGCCTTGAAATACTAGTCATTTATTTTTTGAATAGTGTTTGTTATAGCACTTTTAGGATTTTACAATAAGGGCAGTAGAGAAAGCAGAAGGACTTCATCTAGCAAAATCAGAACATCATGTTCTCATGTCCTTTAAGATCAAACATAGATTAGTCTCCTGCATTTGCTTCACCCTTCTATGTAAATATGTAAAAACACAGACTGGATTATTAAGTTTACCTTGTTCAGTCACTCTGGTGACATTGATCCATATGTCAACTTCCTAGAGATCAGTAAAAGATAAGATTAGTAGGAAAATAAAGTTCAAGGGTTAGCACTTTGATAAACAACCAAAGCTGAAGGAAGTCCATTGAGGTGAAATTGCTTGAAACAGACATGTCAAGTAGCCATTTAAATTTCAAGTCTTGGCTTTATAGAGCAAATAGGCAGAGAGGAAAAACAAGCCAGGCAATACAAATATTCCAGTGAATGAGAAGACCATTTTGAGGCTTTTCCTGAGGTTTCCAAATGCTGTTATGCTTCTCTGTGCTTCAGCTGACATTTTGCATCTGAGCTTTTTAATCTCTCGGACAATGGCTCACACAGGACAGGTTTAGCTCCTATCCTTACTGACACTCCTCTCTAAAGCATTATGCTACTGCTATTGCATCAAGGAGAAGTGAGATTGCGTTCATCTAAGAGAAACAGAGAGCCTTGCAGAGTTTTGCTCATGCATGGCCTTCTACAGAGTTGCAGGGATAATACCCATGATTGAAACAGCTGTGGGAGCAATTAGAGTGGTAGATACATCCCTGAAATTATGGGGAGCCACAGGGCTTGTGAGAAACAAAAAACAATCAGACACTCTGACTGGGTTTATGCTTAACAGCTGCCAAGCTCCACCTTTCACTTTGCTCCTGCTTACTTGCCTTGTGTGAGCTGCATTTCTCTTGACTACCTGAGTAAATTGCTTCGCCCACTGAGTAGGCTTAACTTTAAAAACATATAAATAAACAGATTTTGGAGAACTGTGTAGATTTTGATCTTTGAGAGCAGCTTCTTCTTGAAACACAGGAGCACAGACAGAAGTGGCTCTTGTCAGCAGCGTGAATCTTCTGGAATTCCTGCTGGTTTAAAAGGAATTTGGGATCATAGGAAGCAAAGAGGAAAGAAATCTGGTTGTCTTTCTGGAGCAGTACATCTCTAATTCCCTTTGATCTTTTGCTCAGCATTTGATGAAATCTTTTTCTGTATACTGGTCTCCCTAATCAGAGGCAGTTTGCCTGATAACTGAAGTTATCTTCAATCTGCTTCTGGAATCTTGCAGACCAGAACAAGGGCTTGGTGGAATTATCATTCATAACCAAGGAGCTATTTAAGGTCAGATTCATGGGGTTTTTTTAAGATTTTCTGAGACAGTTCTCCAGGTACAATAAATTCTGTATTGGTTCATTGCAGTGAAGTAACACTATAAAATAGTCTCTCAGCATTAATATTACCTTTGTGGTTACAGTGGGAAAGTACCTTATACTCATTTCTCAAGACTGATGTCAGCAGAGTGTTTCAGTTAGAGATATACTTTAAGCATAATCTCAGACCCAGATAACCTATATCTGAACATTTTTCAAATGTCAGGATGCTTAATCCTACTGTGACTTTCACAGTGAGTCTCCTTTCCATAATGAGTCAGACATTCAGTTTAAAGATAGTCCCATATGTAAAAGTCCCAGATCTAACTTCCTGCCTTAATATTACTTCTACAGATTTAAAGCTCTGATAATTGAGACTTAGGCTGCACCTATGCTGCTGAATTAAATGATGTCACAGCATTTCCAGGCACTTGTTGAAATAGACCCTGGCACTCTTTTCAGCCAGAATAAGCAATGTTTTCTCAAAGCCTTTCCAGGCTCAGTGTGGGTCTTAGTAAATGCCAGCGACTGTGCTTGCTGTGGCAGCTTGGATAACCCTGCTTTGGAGGCTAAGAGAACTTAGTAGAAGATGTGGCAACATGTGTCAGCTGATCTTGGAGCCAGAAAACAGGCCCTGGCACATTTCCTTTACTAGTGTAGATATAGATATGGCCTCAGGGCTTTCAACTTTGGCTCTGTGATTTGTTAGGAAATGTTTTCCTTTGAATGAGACCATAACATGAGTCACTTTTTCTGTTTATGACTTGCAACTGGGTAGAAGGTAAAGATCTCATGATAATTTTAAATAAAAAAACAAGAAGAAGTCACATGTAACAGATTATATTTTCTCTCTTGGTTGGTAGTATTTGAAAGGCAAACTTCTATCTAATTGTAGCACTGTTGCTGTTTGGTTTTCTACATTTCAGTGTGATTTGCCATATTGGAAGTATGGCAAGCCAGTGGAAAATTCTATTTGATTCTCTTCCGTTCCATTCTGTGCCCTCTGCATTTTGTTTTCACAGGATCTTTAATTACAAAGTGAATATAATAATTTTGGTGAAGGATCTTGTGAAAGATCTGTTCTTAATACTCAATACTCACCAACATTGAGATGAGTAAGAGATGAAGACAGGTTTTCTCTCTTAAAAAGATACCATTGAAACACTGGGAGTGATATGGGTATCTGTACCTCTGAGTGGTCACAGGGCCAAGCAGAGAGTTTTACTTTTTATGGTGATGAAGTAGGGCGGTCAAATTGAAATTCACCCTTGGTATTCCACTGCAAATTCGAGTTGTTTCATGTAATGTTGTGTGGATAGCTGAAGAGCCATGGCAATCCCAGCCACCTGGGGGTAGCTCAGGACCCTTTTCCTGTGGGGTTTGACCCTGTTGCTGGAAGCTGATGAGCAATGTGCTGGAACAGGGAAAGAATGACACTTTGGTCTAGTGCATTCTACAGTGGAGGGAGAGCTGTAGTGTGAGCTCAGGGTGTGACTCTTGTCTAGGAGAATCTGAGGTAATCATACAACAGTGCCCCCTTCTCCTCAGCTACAACAGTGTCAATCTAAAATTTCAGCAGACTCATACTAGGAAAGAGAAAACCACAGCAAACAGAAAAGCTTTGAGTCATATAGCCCATTGCTCTGTCAATGCAAGATTATAGGTCTTGAAAATCAGTCTTGAACAGATTTACTGGCTCAAATCAAAGGACTTTTATTATTTCTCTTTAGGGAATTTTCCATTGTTAGAAGTAACTTTCATTTGATGTTACAAAAAATAATAGCTTCATTTTCATATTTGCCGTTAGGTTTTCCTCCATAACCCTTTCTGTGGCATGCCCTCCAAAAGTCACAAGAGAGAGGCAATGGATCCCCAACTACCTACAACTCAAATCTGGCCCAGTACAAGACCCAGGTTTGTTTGAAGTGCTGGGATATAATCATGTCATATCTCTGCCATCAGTCAGCTTGACAGCAGCACATAGCTAACTCTTCCTCATCTAATTTTTTTTAGTTCCTTACCATGTACAACAAGAAGACAGAACACATAGGATGTTAGGTTGGTCAAGCACGATTGGTGGTATTTTCACTTGACTTTGTTTGTAGGTAAAGAAAACACATTGATTTAAGACATGAGATTAATGGAAATATTTACAGAATTTTCAACTTTGGATTCCACGCATTCTCCCTTTTATTCTGCAAGTCTTCCTTCTTCTTTAAGTGCATAACTTCTGAATGACAAGAAAAAAATAAACAAGCCTCACCTAATTTACCAAGGCAAGCAGGATATTTTCAGAAAAATTATCAGTTTAAACTAATATGCAAGCATAGTGGAAAGGCAGAGGTCTGCACTGTGGGTGAGCAAGTCATCCATCTTGAACATCAAGGCAGCCTCACACTGAGGACTGCCAACCCCACTGAAGGACCCAGAGTTTAGTTTTCATCAACAACCTCATGACAGAAGACAGGACTTGAGCAATCAAAGCACTTAACTTTTGGTTTTTTTTTTAATAGAAAAAGGCAATCTGTAAGTGTTGTGCCTAATTTTACTTGGTCTATTTTGCAGTATTTGCAGACTACCAGTGGCAAGCCAGGGGTGATCCGTTTTGAGCTGTGTGCTGATAAAAGCATGGTAATGAGCTGTGGATATCTGGGTTTTTTTAATACCCAACAGGACTTTGTAAATCAGTCATTTAGTAAATATTTCAAAATTTAAAAAAAAGAAATATCAGTGGGCATCAAGTCTCAGGGTGCTGGCACACAAGATGCTCTCACCTTCTGTCTTTATATTCTTAGACACATACAGATTAAGGATTTACTACCATGCATGCCACTGTAGACGGAATCCTTAGCCATGTTTGTGATTCCAGTGTTGTATCCCTGTTACCTTCCTGTAGGCTTGGCTGCACATCTGAAAAGATTGTTTGTTTGTTTTTTTGTTTGTTTTAACTTGCACTGAAGTTATGCTAAGGTAAAATCCAGCTCAAACCAGGCCCTTTCCTTTCATCTCCAGGACAAGCGTGTAAGCTCACTGCTGTATGTCAGCGAGTTCCTCACATTCTGTTTCCAGCTAGGTTTCAGGCACCTGCAATTCCTTTACTTCTGAAATACAGTGATACTTGACCAGAGTCCTTCTTCATTCAGAGTCACTGTCATTTAGCAGTAGAGAAAAGCAATAGAGAAGGGTATTTGAGACAGCCATGTGAATATTTTGTCTAACCTAATATCACGCTTCACTGCGAGCAAAGCTAGATAAGCTTCCCTTAAAGCACCAGAGCAGAACCTGCTGCCAGCTGCTGAGAAAGGGTGTCTGTACAGGTGTGAGAGCCTGACTGACTCTCCTGGGCACCTTTGAAAGACTCTGTGTCATTCCATCCTTTGCCCTCCAACTATGTTTCTAAATACTGCCTTGCTCAATTTACCCATGTGCTGGCTCCTCTTGTAAAACTGGCTTTGGTGCTGCCAGGGCCACAATGAACTGTATGAAATAGCTCCCTGTTTTTACATTTGGTTTTTCTACATAGGACCCATGCTCAGGCCGTTTGCAGCTCTGCAAACCCCGTGGTTAGTGATTTATAGGCATCTTCCCCAGACATTCTTCATTTCTAGTTGAGTTGTCTCCCACTGCTGAAGCTTTCAGGTTGTTAAGGAAGGAGGTTAGACATTCAGGAGTGTCCAGGGTGAGGTACAAATCACTGATTTCAGTGCTGAACCACACAAGAAGTTGCAAGGTGGATGGTTCTGGACTCCATTAATCTCACTTTGTGAAGTCAGATGCTGAGGGTCTCCCATAGATCATGCCACTGGATCAAAAGAGGGCAATTGGTTCATCATTTCATCTGTTCTTTGTTTGCTTTTCCTCTTCTTCAGTGGCATAAATTGATGGTCTCTGGAAAAAAGGTAATAGCATCAGACAGTGGTAGTATCATCTGATGCTCCCAAATCTTTTGACTATCTGACAGTGGTTTAAAGTGCAGCTCTATGCTGAAAAATGATTCTGGAAATGGCATTTTGAGGTTCTGTGCCTATCATCTCCAAATTATTTCCATATCAGATGTCCTCTGTGAGCAATGAAAAAGACACTTCCCTTTGTTCATGCCCCATGAATTTAACCTGAAGTTCACATTGGGTTATTTGCTTCTCTCTTGTGATTGCCAGCAATAGAGAACTCCATGAACCAATTTAAGTCAGTTACACCATAGCAAGTCTTCCACCTATGAACTGGATCTCATTGTCCTCTGGAAACCTCTGTGTTGTCTGCAGTTTTACTCAGGTGACTGCAGCCTATTAAACAGCTCTGTAGATGTATGGCAACAGGAAATATGCACCATCTTCCTGTGTTTTTTAGTGTGTGAAAAGAATTTTTTTGCTCAGTATGAACTACTTGGTCCTGTTTTTCCTGTTATTCTTGTTCTTTTGTACTCTTTTGTAGCCCCCTCTAAACTCGTCATAGATTATACAACCCTTTTGATGAATACATCCTCCCATCTCTCTGTAGGTTGAAGAACATTTGCTGTTCAAACTGTTCTGCACTTTATTTCTTTACTTGAAGTACTAAAACATGTTTTATACATATATATATACAACAATGCATATATTAACAAAAGTATGCATGCTGTGACATATGTTTCTAATAGATTTTTTCACAAACCAAGTCCCCAAAATTCTGAAATGTTAAAATTGGTAGAGGAACCCAGCACTAGTTCTTCAGCAGTGAGGGAGCACAATACAAAAGGAAGTTTGTGCAATTAAAGTAGTCTTTCATTCTTGATGGATTGTTTGACCAGATTGTGAAGAAGAAAGAATAAAATAGGTCAAAAATCAAACAAACCACATTTTTGAAGAAGAAGGATCCAGTAGACCTTGCCTGGCTGCTAACTTGCCCTATTCAGGATGAGCAGTTAAACTACTGTGTGTTGATTTGTTCTTTACTAAATTAAGTGCACTTAAGGATGCGTGGAAGAAACAGCAATACACATCCTGAATTCTAGCCCCCAGAGAAGACCACCACTCTTGCATGTAAGAGAGATGAATACAACATACAAACATTAGAAAATAAATGAAGGAATTTCATAAAATCATACTAGTTTTGGATTCTAGAGGTTTAGCTCTGGTTCTTTCCAATGATCGGCTGTAGACTCCTCATGGCAGTCTCCAGACTGGATAATGTCCCAAGTACTCCTTTGAAGGTGGCTCCAGGTTCCCTTTTAACACATGAGAGGAAATCCTGGATGTATATAGTGGCATTTCCCTTCAAGTAGGTCTCTGAGGAGCTGGTTGTTGGATGACCTTGCCCAGAGTGAAATGGAGAAGGGGACAGCTGAATTGCTTTCTGTTGAGGTCACTGCATGGCTATGGGGCCCAGATTTGTACAGTGTAATTTAATTATGGGAGCTGTGTTGTATATTGGCTGGATAACTTGATACATAGAAAACTCACAAAGCACAGAGGCCATCAAAAGGAGTGCAGTGGAATGGTTTCCACTTTGCTCTGCGCTGTGCTCAGAGGTGCAGCGGTTATGGGAGCAAGGGATGGTAAGTCTGCCAGCACAGCGGTCACTGCTGCCTTCCTGACTCCTCCTGTGCATATGTCCATTGCATCTGTGGTGATGGCAATACCACAGGCATCTGTAAGTCACATTACAACTGTGCAACCAGATTGACAAAACTTCCATTATACATTATATTTTCAGCTGCTGAAGGGAGTGATGGAAATGGCTTCTGCGGTTCTTCATTAACAGTGTTTCTAACCACTACTCTTCCAACAGGGACCAAAAATAAGCAAAAATGAGAAAGCCTATCCTCAGATTACTACATGAGATGGTGTAGAATCCTATAAAAATGTTTATGCTCCATGCTGCTCCTCTGGCATAGACTTACATAACTCACTGGTGACTCCATCACTCACGAGCAAAGCACTCATCCCAGATGCATGGCCATAAAATCTTTATAGTGTCTTGCAAAGTGTGGTGTGCCATAGAGTTTTACAGCCTTGCATTTGGGATGACCACATGACATTATCACATATTTCCCCATGAAGATTTTGGCTTACTGCTGCTCAAAGCTAACTAACTTTTACAGACAGTTCTTAGAATAGCTAAAAGATCCCTGCTTTGGTTTTTGTTGTCAGCATGAATTTAATGTACTCCTTTTCTTCAATTAAGTCCCATAGTCAGGCTGCAGAGGAAGTGGAATGGTGCAGTCAATACATGACTGGATTTGCTCTCTGGTTATATCAATCACGTTGTCTCTCTCCACTATTAAACATTTATGCTGTGGTAATGTTTTCATAGCACAGCTGATAGACAGGCCCAGGCCCAGGAGCAGTGCAAGTGAGATGTATGTCCTGGGCTCTGGTTTGTGTGCTGCCAGCCCCTGGGGAATCTATATCTCCTGGAGATTTAACAGTGTAAAGCACTTCCATATCCTAAAGAGATACTTTCTCTCTCAATTTTTATTTGCTCTCTGTTTGTTCTTTCTACTTTTCAGGGAGATGAATTAATGATTCTGTCCTTCTGTGACCCTCTGAGCCCAGGAATATGCAACCTGAAGTGAAAAAAGAAAAGAAGGAACCCTCCACTCACAGGCAGTATAAAGTTATTTTGTTCTAGCAAGTTATGACAGTGCACCGTCCAACCATGTTTCACTATCTTTAAGATATGAAAACTTGAAATATAACCATTTTAAAGAGTACATTTGTGTTTTAAAGCAAAATAAAAGCAGATAAGGCCAGCATTTTTTTAACAAATAGCATGGTTTCAGAATGAGTGTACTTACAACAGCAAAATATAGAGAGGAAGGCATTGCAAATTTAGAACAAAATTGATGAAAAAAACAGTTATCAGATTCAAGGCAGTCTATGTCAGGGAACAAAACAATTCAAAACATTTAAACCAGTCTTATAATCCGAATAATGAACATTCCTCAGCTTTTACCCATAATTAAATGAATTATGTTAGTTAAAATATTAGTGCTGATGGAGGAGATAAGGCTATGAATCAGTGCCAAAATGCATTAATTAAACAGGGCAGAAAAAAGTTCCGACTCAGATTTCTACTCATCTCTTACATTTTTTAATTGTTATTCTTTTCAAGCTGATTTACCCACAGTACGTTTCCCTCTTATTAGGTAATTTGGTCTATGAACATTTTGTTACTTCTTATTTCTTGAGCAATCTTTCAGAAGTCTCAGATTAACTGAAATTTGCAATTTTATGCTTGATGATCATCAGTATGCAAGACTAGGAAATGGACGTCATCCGCTGTCACCCAATCACTCATTGTCACCTGCCTCTGACAGCAGGCAGACTTTGACTGAGTTACTGCCATAATTCTCAGCTGCTGAACAAATGGGAAGACTTGGACACTCCACAGTGCTAACTTACATATGCAAATGGTGCTGATGTAGGCCAATGAGTGGAATGCAGAGCAGTGTTTGGGCCTGATACATTAAATGGTCACCACTTTCTCATGAGGAACAGGTCCAGTAATCAAGTAAGTAATATTGGTTGTAACTGAATGAGCTAAAGAAGTGAAAATCTGAGACAATTGATCTTTAGGCAGCACACTTGCAAACTTTCACAGAATTAATGAAATGGAAGAGAAAGTCATCCTTTGCCATATGTCTAGTGCTGCCTGGTGCTGATGACTGTAATAGATGCTTGAGTCTTAATGAGTAGCTCCTCTGTATGTTTATTTATACTTTCAAGCTACAGTTTATGTATGTCTGGTAATGGTGAAAAATGTCTTCCAGGTGCAGTATAATGTAAATGTGGACGACAAAACTCTGAGGGACAGAATTGAGTTTTGCAGCTGACAGCTGCATGTGTGATGTCCCCTGCTGGAGTAGTTTAATAGAGACCACAATCAATTAATTATGTTTATACTGTGTGGAGAGTACTGCAAAGACTGTTAGGTACAGTAAGAAAAGCGGTTTTGGAAAAGCATAGATGGAAATGCATATATTTGATGGAAATGCATACATTCCTTTCTTGAAATAGCTGCTACTTATATCACTAATATCTTAAATTATCGGAATGAGAAAAATTATGTGCCCTCATGTGCACTTTTGCATCTTCCTTCTTTTGGCATTTAAGTTGGTGAAAAGAGTGAAAGTAATTTGAGTGCAGTTCTTCTGTGAACAGTGTCTGGATGAAAAGAGCGTTTTAGAGTTCACTGCTTGTGTCAGTGAATTCCAGATCAGATCTGATTTAATTTACACAGAAAAGGTAAAGATTACTTAATCTGATATAAGTTTATATTATTTATTTTTAGATGGATATGCCATAACACATTACAGCAAATTGAGGAATCTAGCTCCTGATCTTGGGGGAAAAAACATCTGTGTAATAATATTCTTTCTTTCCCCACCATATTATTTTCTGCTTATCTGTCAACATATTTTAATGAGAAATTTTGCAGGGAAAATGCTCTGATAATTTTGCTTTGTTAACTGCATTGAGAGGAAGAGGACACTCATTCTCCCACAGAGGTAGTTCTTATGTGATAAAAGAAGTTTAAATCAGTACAAACAGCACCCAATTTGCAGGATTTGCAAGCACCCAGCTGAGGAACTAAATCTCTGAGCACATGTAGATTTACACCTCCTTTTTAAACAATTTGCAGCTGCTGCATTTTGATCTAACATTAGATACTATCTCTCAAATCGTCCAAATGTTAACCTATAAATAAGAATTGTTATATCTAGCACTTCTCAATACACTGGAATCAACTGCCAGCATGCTACATTTCCAGAACTGGAGGGTGTCTTTGCCCAAAATGCAGAGATGCAGCACCAGGAACCACTGCACCAGAGGGGCCCTGCAATTTCTGCATTCCAGCCAGAGCAAGGCAGAGAGCAGGGAGTGCCAGAGGCTGCCTCCAGCAGCTGATTGGGATATTGGCTGCTTTGTCAACACTTGTTTTGGCCAAACTGCCTTCAATAGAGGTCTGGCCTTGAGCAGCTATTGTGGATCTGCTTCTTTCAATTAGCTCTCCAAAGGGATGCTTCATCCCACACTAAGAGCCCATTTGTGTGGTTTTGGAGCAGCCTAAACTGTCACTCCCCCAGCACTCTCAGTGTAGGAAAAGCTCAGAAATAGCATAGAAAATGCGTTGCGCCTATCTGATGTCCATCCTTGGCAGCCTTCCAGCTTAATCACAAGGAAGACGTGATAAAGATATCCACTGTTTGAGTGTTTATACTTTTCTTAGGGATTTAGAGGACTCCCTGTGCAACACAGTTTGAAGCAATGTCAAAATATCAATAAAGAAATCTCCAAACTTACAGACCCACTTGAATATCTATTTTGCCCTAGCTTATGGCCAGTCTCCAGGCTTGCTCTGAGCTACAGGATCTAAATCCTCTTGTTTTAAGCCAATTCAGCATTTTTCTCATTCATATTTTATATTTTCTTCATTCACAGTTCTTCATGTGTTCTACTTTTGTTCCTTAAGGTATCAACTTTGGTACTCAGTTACAGTCAGGAAAATACCAACACTTTTTATCCACTCAGATCTGTGATGAATAGGAATGAAAAAGTGCCCACTAGCAATTTCCCTTTTGCTGTGCACTGCAGTATTGCATTGCTGCCACTGTGTACTGTTCTGTAAGATTCTTAAATTAAACTAATTAATGTGATTTAGGGTGATGTCTATTTACCAAGCAGGAGTCACAAGAGAGTTTTCTTCTCTGTCCTGTTACCAGGAGTCTGCCTTCCAGGTAAGAGCCTCTCTGTGAGAGCAAAGGCTCTTTGTGCTTTTTGTAGCTGGGGTTTTGTGAGAGGAAGGCAGTTTATTGTTCCTAGTCTGATGTAAATGTACCTTAAGAATTTGAGAGACCTTGGGGATAAAAGTGATATGTAAGCAAAGACCCTCTCTTAGTGGTTTTTGGTTGCTAGGGCTCTTTAAAACCTAATTTCTTGGGGCTAATAGCCTAATAAATTAGATAGGCCAGTTCAGTTTCTTGAGAACTATTGAACTGAGACGCCTCCAGGCAGAGGTTTTATTTGCACCTGTTTATCTGTGAGGGGTTTTTCAGATAGTTTTATAAGCACCAGGATCTAAAAGTTCCTTTTCAGTTTTCTTTCACCTCCCCAAATGAAAGTTGTATTTCCTTTAACCATGGTATTTTCTTGACTCAGCCCCATTGATAACAATTTCTCCTTTTGAATCTTCCCTGGAGATCTTTGTTAGCTTGATTGGTGTTTTCTTTTTTGCTTAACCTTTTAACACTGTCCCCATTTTGGTTATCCTTTTCTCTATGGGAGTTCACTCTATTTCTGCAGTTTAGGCTATACAACAAAATTGTCCTGGGAAGTGACAAGGCAGTGGCAAGCACTGGGTTATACTTCTCATATGGACTGTCTTCCATGTCTACATTGTGTTTTGAAGATCTGCAGACCACTGTGCTCATCAATGATTCCCCATAAACAAGAATAGCTCATGAATCCATTTGGTTGAGGTTCTTCTATTAAATAGAAGCTTGTTATATATAGAGATTTTTGAGCATTTTGCAAATTAATATTTCCATTAGAAATCACCCTGACATTTATTACACAGGTGACAAACTAGGAAACTGCTTCCTGTAACTCTTTAAATATGGAAATGGATGCAAGAACAGCCCTAATTTGAGAAGTAAGGTTCAGGGAAGTTTGTAAGAGAGGAGCAAACACAGTGTGATATTTCTCTAGATTATGCTCTAACATACTGCAGCTCCTGAACCATATCATGTCTTGGGTATTCTCTTCTTTGTTCAATTCCCTTCTAATCTCACGTGGATTTACTGATTTGTGTGTTCTCCTGCACATGTTTCTGCCACGCTTACTTTTACCTGCCACGGGTTCATCAGCTTGAGCTGGTGAACTCTGAGCTTTTATTTGTTCCTTGTTCACATCTTCACAGTTCCACAGATCTCTTCTGCTATGCACCCTCAGCTGGACTCTAGATATAAGACTAGTAATTTCAGTTGTTCTTTGTAATGGGAATCATTCTGAGAAAGGCTTCAGACAACTTCTGTAATTGGCTTCAATGCTGTTTTGCTTCTCTGCTATTTTTTCTGAGCTCCTTTTTGCAATGGAGAGGGGCACAAGAACAATACAGAGTACTCATGAAGAGATGCATCTAGTGGCATAACAAGGTTTACTTTTGTAGGCAGCTCAGTCCCACATAGCTGCTTGCTCTCTTTCCCACAGTAGAATAAAGAAAAGGATCACTAGGGTAAAAGTGAGAAAACTCATGGTTGAGATGAAGGCAGTTTAATATGTAAAGCAAAAGCTGTGCACACAAGCAAAATGAAGCAAAGAATTCACTCAGTCTTTCCCATGGGCAGGCAGGTGTTCAGCCATCCCCAGGAGAGCTGGGCTCCATCAGGCATCATGGTGACTTGGGAAGACAAACACTGTGACTGAGAACATCTCCCACTTGCTTCTCCTTCCCCATTTTGGTATGCTGGGCATGATGTCACGGGGTATGGAACATCCTTTTGGTCACTTGGGGTCAACTGTCCTGGCTGTGTCCCCTTGAGAAATTCTTGTGCATCCCCAGCCAATGGACTGGTGGTACAGCATGAGAGGCAGAAATAGCTTTGACTCTGTGAAAGCATTGCTCAGTAATAGCTAAAATTCTCTCTTATCAACACTGTTTTCATCACAAATCCAAAACATACCAGCTACCATGGTAGAATTCTCATAATTCTGAACATTTACTTTGGCTTCTGCTCAGTATCATGCTGATGTTTTCTTTAAATGATTTTTTTTAAGCTGAAGATCTCAATCTGGTCAGGAGTCAGCTCTTAGCCCTCTCCCACAGATTTAAAACTTAGATTAAGTTTTAGGGTAAGTACTTAGGGTAAGTAAATGAATAATTGCTGGTGAGTTGTGATACTAGGAGTATGGACTCGCCATAGGATTTGGGAGTATATGGCCATTAAGGTTTCTGGAGATCTGGATGCCTTCTACTGTATTAGAAAAAAACATGGCACTAGTTTTGTGTTGAGTTTCGGGGTTTTTTTCTCTCTCATTAAATCCTATCTGTCCCTACTCTCATTCTGTGACTCAACATCCATGTGAGTGTGCTTTTGCCCACAGCCAGGAGGTATTTCCATGAGGTGTTGAGGTTCTGTGACTAGCATGCCCAAACGCTTTGAGGCACATATTCAGGTTCTGCTAGTTAGGCCAAAAAAATGTTCTAGGAGCATGCACACCTCCCACTGTGTTGGACAACAGCTCCTATAAACATTAACAGGTTTAAAACTGTGTCTATGTGACTCAGCTTTTCTCTGTGTCTGGGAATACCTGTGATCATAGCAGTGGCATTTGGCTTTGCAAAAGTGAACTATAAAGTAGAGTTGGCATTACTGACATGGCAACAGCTTGGCATCATACAGACTGTAATGATTTGTTGCTAAGTTCTCAGAAGAGGATGCTGCAGACATTGTGTTCAGACCTAGTTATTAACCTGTGTCTCTCAGTGACACCATACGCAGAAAACAGTTATGGCATCTCATCTTGGTGCCTCTGATGCCCTTTAGTCTTTCCATCTCAGTCCACATGCCTGTGGCTTGGGAGGTGCTTGTGGATAAAATTAAGTGAAATCTTCAGGGCTGCGCTGGATCTTCAAGCACGAGAACGTGCAGCAGGCTAACGAGTCTGAATAGAAGAGAAATGAGGTGTTGGAGTAAATGTCTGACTTGTGTGTTGCGCTGCTGATGCACCTGCTTTCACATGACTACTCCGACGAAAATGATAAATAATTTTGTTTTATAATGTTGTGTTGTTTTAAACAAATGAGAAACAATCACAGCTGTTGGGATAGATCTAGAGTATCTAATACTCTTGTGTCTAGTCACTCCTGCACAAAAAATGTCATAAAAGTATATAATAAAGGGAATAAAAACTTTCCACCTGTGGGTGCCATCTGGTGGCGAATACTCTGATCCTGATCCAGCAAAGCTCTTGGATGCATGCCTGTTTCTAAAGCATGAACGCCCCTTCTAAGTATGTGGGTGTGTTACAAAGTCCCACACAATGGGTGGACATGTTGGAAAATAAATCTAAATGCAGATTCTCCAGCTGAGATTCACCAGATATTTGCCCTGCAAATGAAAAAAAGTCTTATAAAAGCCCTGGTGAGGATAGAGCAATTCATGCTCACAGAAAAACTGAAGAGCTAGGCAAGGAACCATATTGTAATGTCCCAAGACAGACAGGAAAGCATGGAAGTGCTAGGAATATAAGCACCTGTCATTTTGAGGCCTGTACCTTTGCCAAAAATACAAATTTCTGTTCTTGTGAAAACTCAAAATACAATTTGAAAGTGTCTGAGTTATAATTATGCAGATGTGTGCAGAGGGAGCCATGCTTAAGTGTTGCATTGGCACAACACTGTGCATGGGCTTGACTGTCCTTCAGCAGCCCATAGGCTTAGCATGTGTTACTATTCCAAGCTGGGCAGGAGTGCTGATCTGCTGGAGGCAGGAAGGTCTGCAATGGGATCTGGATACACTGGACAGATGGGACGAGGCCAACTATGAAATTCAACAGGGACAGGTGCCAAAGCTTGCACTTGGGTCACAACAACCTCATGCAAATCTGCAGGCTTGTGACAGAGCAGTAGGAAATGTGCCTCTTGGAAAAGGACCTGCGTGTGCTGGTTGACAGCCAGCTGAACATGAGCCAGTGTGTGCCCAGGTGGCCAAGCAGGCCAAAGGCATCTGGCCTGTATCAGCATTAGTGTGGCCAGCAGGAGCAGGGCAGTGATCTTCTCTCTGTACTCGGCACTGGCGAGGCCTCACCTCTAATCCTGTGTTCAGTTTTGGGTCCCTCCCTACAAGAAAGACAATGAGGTGCTGGAGCATATCCAGAGAGGAGCAACAGAGCTGGTGAAGGTCTGGCTAATAAGGAGCAGCTTGAGGGAGCTGGGGGTGTTTAGCATGGAGAAAAAGAGGCTGAGGGGAGACCTTATTGGTCTCTACAGCTAGCTGAAAGGAGTCTGTAGTGAGGTGGGGGGTCAGTCTCTTTTCCCAGGCAACAAGTGACAGGACAAGGGGGAATTGCCTCAAATTGTGCCAGGGTAGGTTTACATTGCATACTAGGGAAAAATTCTTCCAGGAAAGGGTTATCAAGCATTTGAGCAGGCTGCCAAGGAAGTGGCTGGGTCCTCATCCCTGGAAGCATTTAATGGACAGGTAGATGTAGAGCTTAAACACATGATTTAGTGGTGGGTTTGGCAGTGCTGGTTTAATGGTTGGACGTAGCAATTCCATAGCTGATAATCTTGCTAGTGGGGACTCCTGGTTCCAGAAACTCAAGCCTCTCTCCTCATTTGTCTGTGAAGATCTGAACATCTAAAGAAATACCTGCATGCCTTCAGCCAAACCTGCCCCACCTATGCTCCAGCTGGTAAGTAATGGATAATGGGAGACGCTACTGCCTGGTATTTCTCATCAGGTGGAAGAAATGCCCTGCTTTCCTGGGGCTGTACACAGAGCAGGTGAGACACTTGAGATGTAATGATTTTGTCTGAAATCACTGTACCAGCCCTTCTGCCGAGGACAGTAACTTTCAGCCAAGGGACAGCAGGTCAGAGGCTTGGGAGGAGGGAAGGGCAGTAGGAGGGGCCATGCTCCTAGCTGGCACAGGAATTTTGGAAGAGACTGTCTATCCAGAGTGGTCTGCAGGTTCTGCCCACCTCCCTCACCCATTGCCTTCAGGCTCAAAGGCTGATGTAAAGTGCTGCCACAGAGGCTCTAAAGAAGGTTTTATAGCAAAATATGAGATTTTTTTTACCTTATGCAGACTGAGCAGAAAATGTTAAGATTAGAGCAGAGAAAAAGACTCTGAATTTACCTTCTTTCTCTAGCAACAAAACAAAGTTTTATCTCAATTTAAGCCCTACATCCATGAGTTTACTATTCAGGAGAACAGTTCTCCTGAACTGTATTATCTTGGTGTGGTTCACAATGCCATAAACCAGAAAGCACTAGACATCATTCCCCCACAGAAAGCACAGTGGGGAATAAGCAAATAAAGCTGAAACAGATAAAGATCCAAGTATTGATCTCTGCTGGTGTTTCTTAATAGAGCGTAACTCCAAAGGAATATTGTAGTCATTGATGGAGGAGAAATCGAAATAATCTGGCTATCACTTTACATGTCTCTGTATTAGAAGGGTCACGTAGGCTAAAGAGTACTAGGGATTTACACAAAGTAACAGCAGATTTTCAGGAGAGCAATGGATTTACAGCTATAGAGGGCACCTAGCAGGGACTCCAGTTGGGCTAACACAAGCTGTGGTTTTGTGCTGAACTCATGGCAGCTCCCCCACACTTCTCTGCCTACCTAAAATGTGTGTTATCCCTCAGCTGCCAGCTATGGGGTGTCCCCCCAAATGATTGAGCTGAACACTGAAATTTTCCTCCTAGCAGTCATATGTGAAAGCCAGTAACTTTCAAAAATTTGTTTGGTATTTTTTGGAAATATCACTTTCATTACATAATTAACTTGTGGTAGTTCCTGGAGTTGCAATTGTATCTGAGAAATAAGAATAGAAATGGCATTTTCTGACTCAGCATTGGTGGTCACCACTCTCACAGATAAAAATGTTTTATTACAGCTTTACATCTGCTCAAACCACAGAACCTGTGGTTGTAGTAAGGCAAAATAGATTCTGCCTAGCTCATATTCTATCACCAATTGCTACCAGAGCTTCAGATATTGGACAGATTTCCAAGGTAGAAATGAACACCTTGAAGATAAATGCAGTTTCATACCTGTAATTTAGAGTGCGTTTTGGCTCACAAAATCTTTGCAACGTGCAGTAAATGTAAGCATTTCATATCAACTTTCAGTTGAAGTTTTCAGAGCCAGCAGCTAGGAAAAAAATAATTTTATGTTTGTACTTTGAGAAAATTCTGATCTGAAAGCCCGCTGGACACTGTGAATACTGGGTAAGCATGATGCTGTTACTTTTCACTGTGCACAAACATCACCCTGATGGTTTGCATTATTCATGCAAACAAGATGCTGTAAATGCTGTCTACTCCAGAGCCTCTTTGAGAGGAGGCTTCAGTTATGCCTAGGAACCCTGCAGGCTCTTCCTCTTGGATTTCATTTGCAAAGAAATTTTAAGAGGCTGCCTCACTTTTGAGTGGGGACATATTCCTACAGTCACTTGTAGAAGCCCTGTTGAAGGCACAGGAAAAGTGTGTGGGCAGAGAATACTGACTACACTGGAGTAGTATTTCAGAATCTAAAAATATGTTTAACCTTCCAGCCACAGAGGCAGTGTGCAGAGTCGAGATGAATGCCTTTTCAGCTTGAGAGGCTTATGAGAAAAACTCACAGGTTTAATAATCTGAATCATGTAACAGAAGGCATATGTGGTTGGTGTGCTACAAGCTGATAATTCTGAATTCCTATGTATTTGTAAATCTGTAATTCATTTAGGGCACTAGGGTGACATCCCTGTCCTAAAAAGTGCGCTTTCTAAGTTGACCTTGTGGTGGTAGGGAAGATAGGGAAGAATATGGAACAAACAGACAAAGATTGATGATTAAGTTGCAAGGCAGGAATAAATTCCTATATCAAATCTCAGGCCAAGTTCTTTATCAGAAAAGTCCTTTCCTGTCCTTTTACATGGGTTTAAAATTATTAGGGTTTTTTGGTTGGTTGGTTGGTATGTTGGTTGATTTCTGTGCCAATAGCAACATCCTAATCCTGTCACTGGCTGTAGACCAGAGCAGCCTATAATCCCTGAAACAGCTTCATACCAAGAAATGTGGACATGGTACCTCCCTTTTAGTATTTTTCTGAATGTGAGAAAGCAGTGGGCTGTAAATATGAAGTGTTTACTGAAAAAATATTCAGTATTCAGTATATTCAGTATAGTGCTACTGACTGATTAGGAACCTGAGGAAACACTACCAAAAACTTAACTGTAAATTCCTGCTTAAACTCCTTTGTTTTAATATGCTTTAGGTTTTGAAATTTATTCCTGCATTGAGGCTTTCCTTGATTCTGACCCTATAGAACAGCCTGAAGCTCCAGTTGCTCTTTTTTTACTACTTGAAGTCAACTTGCACTGCAAGAAAGTGAAGTCTATTTTTTGCTAAGCTGATATTGAAACATAGGTTTTGGAATAACCAATTTTTAAATTGTATTTCATACACCATTGACTAGAAATTCTCATGGCTTCGTTGCAATCCAGATCTCTTTTATTAAAAGGCATTCTCTCAGTCCCAGTATGAGATCTTTCTGTATTGTGAGTTATACACTAAATATGTGTGCTAATCCAAATGAAACTAACTTCCCTCGAGTAATTTTATAGCCTACAGTCAGTTGAATCTGGGCATAAGGTAGAGAACCTGGATTAATGTACTGCTCTCTTTTGACTAAAATAAATAATTCATGTATTCTTCTTCAAAACAAAAGTATTTGTCCTTCAAGACCAGCTGGAAAGGATTGCTTTTAATGAACCTGCCAGCTTTTTTCTAGTTTCCTTTTAAAATAATGATTGGATTTTTGTGAGCATTCACTTGTGTTCTGTACTGTGATGGCACACTTTTGTCCCTTACACAGTGTAGTGAGATTTCTATACCTAATCAAAGCCACTAAAATGTTATGGGCATTAAATTTTTGCTAATGATCTGATCATGAATGCAAGGAAGAACAATAGCCTGTCACTTCCTCATGAACTGATCTGGCAATTTTGCTGTGCTTGGTGTATGAAACAAAAAAGCTTTAAAGATGTCATTAGTAAGATTTATGGCTGCAAAGGCTGTGCTGACATAGGCCTGTTTGGACTACAATTAGATGTAAAAGATCATCCAAAAGAGTACAATTACAGGGAATTTATCTAATCAAATACGGCGAAGGAACAATTTTCAGAGTCACACTGGAGGAAAAAATTCTGTTCTCCTGCAGTGCAATTTACATGTGGTGCTAGTGGTCTTAGTGACTCCTCCATAAACACAGACATACTTTGTTTCCCTGTAGCATATTATTTTTTCACCTTTAGCCTAAAAATAGAATGTATCTGTATATGTCAAATGAGTGAGAATTAGTTTGTACTCTCATTTATATTTCAAGATGATTTAGTCACATGTATGGCTAAAGTCTTTGACCAAATAAGAGAGTTCATATTCCACAAAATACTTTCTAAGAGTAGGTCTGATTTTATTCATAAGGGATGCTTTATGACTAAAATTATGTATTCTATCATGCTGAGTAACAGTGCACACCTCCCTGAGAGCCTTAGGATATATACTTGACATCCCAGATGCAGACAGAAGCATCTGATTGTCACTGAATATTGAATATTGAAATAGTTTTTGTAATCCAAGAAGATTAATTGCTTCTGTGAATAATAATCTAAAAGAACTAAGATCATGTTAGAGAACAAATCGTGAGGATTATCTTCTTTATGTTTCAGGGCATAGACTAATCTGTTTGGGGAAAAAAATCAATTCAGTGACATATTATTTCATAATTGGTTTCATTTTGCATAGTTTGTTGGTTTTTTTCCTTTGGAAACACTCAGCAATGGCCAGTACCAAAAGCAGCAGTCTATTCAAACTTCATGCTTGTGTGAAGACTCCTTTTTTGTCATTTTGTGTAAGGAATGCATATTCTTCACTGCATGTATATCTGAAAGCTATGGATTTACAATAATTGTTTGTGCAATAGCTTTTTTAATGAATAGTTCTATGGATTTATGCTCTTTTTAGATGAAAATAGAAGGGAATAAAATGCAGGCATTTTCTTCCAAAATCCAAAGACTGTGTACTAAGTGACTGGAAAGCATAACAGTGGAACACAATCCAATTCAGCTTCAATCATAGCAAGCAAAGTTTTTTCTCTGTCTCATTGCCATTACCTTCTGTGATAGAAAAGCAAAATGCAGGTACTGAAGATATTTCTGACTGAAGTACTGCAATCTGTGTTAAATGGGACACTAGACTCCCTTTGCATTTTTAAACTCTGAAACTGAGAAAAATTAATTCACATTCCACTCCAAACTGGAAAAATGAAGGCCTGCAGGTCTGTTTTCTCATCCAGGAATAAAATTTTGGGGAGAAAGTACATATCCTTTAGTCAAAGTGCTGTATAAGACTGTGCATAAAACTGCATCCCTTGAAGGTATAGATTACCCATGTTGAAGGAGCCTTTTGAGGCGTCTACAAGAGGTTTTAGTCTGTGTGAGCTTAAAACTTAGAAAATGAGTACAAATGTGATAAACTGTCATTCATCTCCTTTGGGTTGCTCTGTAATTCCTCCCATCTTTTCTTCAGACCTATTTTTTTCCAAGGGGTTATGCCAATAAATTCTGATTCCTTGTGTGAATACCCATGCCATTCTATATGTGTCTTCTTTTTCAGTTCCAATTCTAATTTAAACCTCTTTTCAATTTGCATAAGTTGTGAATAAAGCCATTTGATTTTATTTTTGAAAAACTGCCTATAAAATGTCATATTGCTATATATGTTTGGCCTACATTCACCTCTTAGTACTTCTGATTTCTACAAGCTTGCCAGAAAAAGAAAAATGTTGGAAACTGGCTGCTGGAAAATGTTCTAATCAGAGAACGTAATATTTCAAAATTACCTGTAGCTCTGTGGACTCCATAGACAATGAGGGTAAGTTTTTTCTCTCTCACCATTGGCCATTTAAGTGTTTTGAGATGAGTATTTCTTCTTTAACTGTGCAGAGGTTGTCCTGAGCTGTTTTTGTAGGCAGTGGAGAAAGACCAGGCACTTACAGCAGAATGTGTATCCAATTTATTTTCTGATTAAATGAATCACTCTTGGGAACAGACCTGCATTCCCCTCTCTAAATTACAGAGGGACCATTAGTGTCAACCACAAGCCTACATTTTAGATTATGAAAGTGAGATGAGAGGAATCTCACACACAGAGGCCATGCATTTCTGAAGGCACTCAGTAGGCATTTCTGACTAGATCTTGTTTACCTTAGGGTTATCACCCCTTCAAGACTGTCATTTTAAACAAGGGTTTTGGATTGCCTAAAAGAGAAGTCGATGTGGGAAAAATTGTTAAGGCATAACCTTGCCTCAGCAGGGAAATGTATGGAAGTCACAGACAACATAAACTAATAGAGATCCTAGCATTTTAGCTCAAAATCTAACTTGGACATTTGCATTTATGCCCTGTGCAGCAACATCCTTCTGAAAAATGACTTTGTATTATATTCAAGTACCTCTTTTGACAGTGGTGACAGAGAGCGACCACCAGCCTAAATATAGTTATTCTGTCTCCATTGTTTTACATTTCACATTACTACTGGTAGTATTTAACAGTGTTAAAGAGAAGTGGTGACAGAGGGTTTCTTCTCTCTTTTCTTACACCCCCTCCTTTTGTTTTGTTCTTAAGCCCACGTTTCCATTGCCTGTGTCATGCCTGTTATCACTATCAGTTACATCCTAAATCTCTGCTAACTCCCTGTGATCCTAGGGGTTTCTCAGTGTAAAGATCTCTGCAGGGGAGGAAATCTAGGCCTCAGATTGTTGGGTTTTGTTTGATTTAGAAGGTGATACCTAAACCTACTGTTATTAAACGTGACAGGTCCTGACAGAGTCTTAATCAATTTCCCCTCTTGTCTTTTTTCCATGGTGATCAGTGAAAGAGAAAAAATTTAATTGAAAACTGTTGTCATAAAATTCACAGAAAGATGAAATATTGCAATAAATTTGTTTTAATTCCTGCTTTTAGGGGTAGAAATGGTCATACTTTTGGTCAACAATCATTCTTTAGTATTATTTCCACTACATGAGTGAAAAATAATATCCAAGTGATGGCCTTTCAATGTTCTGTGTTATGAAATATAGACCTTTTGACATAATGATAATTCAATAAGTCATATACCCACATAAAAATGTTGTGCTTTGTAATTCAGTTCTTCATCTGTCCATATGAAACCAAGTGTTTGAATTTGGTAATAAATATTTTCCTTATAAAAAGTTACCAATGTCTTCCAGACTGACTATACTGATTAGGCAGGAGTGAGAATTATGAGGGGCAGGTAGGTTTATATTTAATATAAATGTATATGTGAGAGACATAGGCTGTATATTCTCAAAGCGTGCGGTAAGGAGGGCAGCTCTTGAAACATCATCCCATGTAAAGTTTGTATGAGAGTCAGTAGAGTCTGATTTTCCCCATCTTTGGCCAGCATGCAGGTCAGGGTGGCTTTCTGAGACACTGACACATGAACATATATGCTTTTCTGCCAGGGCAGCACTTGGTAATCCCCAGCTGTTGGTCTGTTGGAGGAAACTTGGAAAGTTCTTGGAAAAGGTTCCTGGCTTTCTCTGGTTGCCTTTCCTGCACAAATCTGTTCCAGACCCAGGCACATGTTGTTCAGACATAGGAACACATTGTTCTTTTCTGTATGGAGTATCCTAATTTATGTTCTCCCATTCAATGGTGATTGCAGTTCCTTCTTGTAATATTTGAGCTGTAAACTGTGAATGGTCTGAGTTGCTGATCTTACAGTCTTAAAAGCATTTAATTGCATATACAGTGTACGAATGGGATGTAATATTTATGTGCTTAATCTTAATTGACATTCTACATTTGACTTGTGCCTCTCTGCCCACAAATACTTCCCTGCTGGATTTGTTGGCACACTCCCAGAGCAGCTTTGAGAACATTTGGTCAGACAAGACCATCACCAATGCTGTGGTTGGTGTGTTTGATGCAATCCTGAATGTCAATAACGACCCGACCTGCACAAAATCTGCTTAAAATTAACAGTAGCATTTGTCACAAGGAGGGACTATTTTAATAGTGGTATAAATCCCACTTTTGCCTAGTGCTCCAAATTCTTATGGGCCAGAAAATTATTAGGTAGGTGAGATTCCCAGAAGGAGTTAACTTCAGAATGGAATAGTGCTTGGCTTGAACTAGGTTCTATTTTAGGAGTTAAAATGTAATTTTCTTCTGTGCCTCTGTTAGACCTGTGACACTAAGGAAATGCAGCGATACAGGTAGAGAGATGCAAAAGTTATTGGTGTCTTGGGGCATGGCAGCCTCATTGACACCTAGAGTGACCTGTAAAATTCTCGTGAGGCTTTGTCACTCATGAGTAATGTAAGCCATTTTGAAACCAAGTCTCCCAGTTCTTTTATATGCATCATGGATCTTTATTTTTTATGCTTACCTTATGTCATTTCACCAAACAATTAACCTCTTCTTCACCTGGAAAGGTTTCAGTGATACTTATTGAGCAATCATGTGTAAGAGAACTGAAAATATGCATTTATAACACAAACTTTTAAAGATCTTGATCTTCATTGTCTTTGCTGATTCAAAGCTAATAACTTCTTAAAATAAAAAAAAAAAAAAAAATTTCTGAAGTGCAGTGTATCAGTGAGTATAGTCCATTTCTGTATTTGGTGTTTTTTAATACCTCCCCCAGGTGTAAGTCAGATCTCTAGTATAATATGAGTGTTTCTGTCTTAGCAGCAGTATCTCATCTGACCTCAAACTGGAAAGGCTCTTCCATGGAAATATGAAAAGGCTGGAAGGCTGATGCTTAAAATAAAGAAGATAGAACAATCTTTCTGTAATGATTGCAGTGCCCATCAGGGCTGAGTGAATGAGAGTGGCATTACCAACAGCAGCATTGAACATTTGCTCTAAGGACACAGTTCAGAGCAGACAGCTGAGTGACTCTGCAGATGGATAATGCAAGGTTAGGCAGCTTGTTGGCTGCTTCCCCCCCCCCCTTTTTTTTTCCATCATACAGATAATCTCTTCCATAGCTCTCCTGAGAATAATTCAGTTAAACTTGTGCCATGCCTGAGGCAGAAAGGAGCTACAGTAAAGCATGTGTATTGCACTGGTGGAATCAAGTAATTTCTCTTTTATGCCATAATAAAAGTTAGGCAGCTGGTCAGGAAACATGCAAAGAAATTTTACTGTCAGTTATGGCCATTATTCCCAGATTTAATTTTGGGTGGGGGATTGGCTGATGTGTAAAATTCAGCAGTTAAAACATTCCTATCTGTACTGACAAGAGCTGCTGACTGTTACAGGTGCAGTAGGAAGATGCCTCTCTTCAGCTGCAATGCCTCAGCAAACTTGCTTATCTTTAGATGGGCTATATTATAAAGCACCAGTGTCAGTTTTCAAAAAGGGAATGTCTCTAATCTCCTTTGAAAAGTTTTTGGTTTCATTGTTTGAGGAAGATGATCACAGAGCTGTGTCAGTGCTTAGGCTTTTGTTTTAAGCCCAGCTGTGCAGAGCAAAGCTAAAGTCACGTAGAGCCTCAGTGACAGACAATGACGATGTCTGATTTTGTCATTTTATAAGTACTAGCTTTAAAAGACTTACTAATAATGTCCCTACCTAAATATGAAGACAACCTCCATCTCTGTGCACTTCTAAATGAAATAAAACAACTAAGCTACTTCAGCAGTTACTTAGAGGAAAAAGAAAATCTGAAATAGTTTAGGTAATAACTCAAACTTTCTCATGGTTTTGTTTTGCATTGTCTATCCACTATCCATGTGCACTAATCAGTGGCAGGCGTTGCCTGTGAGTTGGAGAAGGCTAAAGGACATGCACATAATTGAAACTATGACAATCTCACATGTAAGCATTTCAGTATTCACGAGCATAGTGAATGTGCGATCTGTGCTGTTCAGGTGGCCTTGGCAGGGTTGCTAATTGTTCTTAGCTCATCTGGGTGCCAATGGACTAGTCAGTGACGAGAGCAAAGGCAGGAGGAAGCACAGGAGGTGTAGATATTTTGTTTAAAAAGGTAAAAAGAAAGAGTAGTGTTCTACATAAACTCTTCTATTCCTGGAAGAGGAAGATGCAGGTCAATTCCTTCTTCAGCCTGGCAGTGTTCAAAGACGTCTCTCAGGAGCAAGCCCTGAGCAGTGGGTGTGGGATGGTCATAAGAGAGTCTCCCAAAAGTTGAGTTTCTCTTAGATTTTCCTGTCTTCTATTTGAGTGTAAAATGAAGACCAAATGTGTCTGGATTTATGCAGCCACTTGTTTGCAAGGTCCATGATGCAAGAGAGAGAACAAGCTTGGGGAGCATGGCTCATCCCGGTGCCAAGGTTTCTGAGAGGGGTGAAGAGTTGTAAGTGCAGATCCTGCTCCCTTTGTTGCTTCACACTTCATGGTGCATAGACAACTTTGGATGTGACACATGGGTGCACAGCTGTGCCCTAAGGAGTGAGGCAGCGATTATGCATGACAGGAGCAGCCAAGGGCAGCAGGATGGCCCTGGGCAGAGGTGCCCTGCCCCCAGGGGACATGTCCCTCCAGCACCAGGGCTCAACAGGAAAGTGAGCACAGCAAATGGCAACGGGGGCTGGTGGGGTGCTTGTGTGTAGACTCCTTCTGATTCTCTGCCCTCCAAGGGACTTGTTCTGCCACAAGAGCTTTTGAACCTCTTTGTGTCAGCAAATATGTATAAATAAGGAAACTGTGCCTTGAACTATGTGTCTTTCTCTTCCCAGCCATGTAGCTGATGCCTCTTTCTTTGGATTTATGTGGCTTTCTTTGATAGTTGTAAGGATTGCTTACAAGGAAAACAAAGATTAGGAAGACAAGAGTAATAACACACATGATTTATGCTCACATATTTGCATGCCTTCAGATATGGTCCAATATTTAGGAGTTTAGTACTTTATTTAATGAACATAACTTTTAAGAACACAGTTAATACTACAATGTATACAAGCAATGAGACCACAGTTTTAGCTGATCACATTTGTCATGCTATGTCATGATATTTCCTC
The DNA here is from genome assembly GCF_047830755.1 of Zonotrichia albicollis. Taxonomy (NCBI): domain Eukaryota; kingdom Metazoa; phylum Chordata; class Aves; order Passeriformes; family Passerellidae; genus Zonotrichia; species Zonotrichia albicollis. The sequence goes on along the minus strand of NC_133821.1, from coordinate 75,574,072 downwards.
TTATAAAGACATTATTATTTGCATCAGCATAAAGCATGTGTAACATTTTTACATAATGATGGTAATGTTTTTTTCCCAGGGGCCCCAGTCAAGATTGGGATCCCGACTGTCCTAAGTGCTGTATAAACACGCACAATTTAAGGAAAGATGTGACCTGAAAAGAGAGACAAAGGAGAAGATAAAACAAATCTGTTTTGAGATGAGACATATTTACACTGTTTAACTGTTTTTATAAGTTGGTGGATGGCCTATCTGTGCCTCAAGTTGTCATTAACTATAGGACTTCTTTTTCTAGGCAAAACAATAAAAATGGCTTCAGAGCAGTGGTTTAGATTGAAAAAGGATGTATATGTATATATTGATGAGGGAACTCAATGTCAAAGTAGTTTCTGGGTAGGAAGCTCAGAATCCTCTAGAGAATCTGGGAGAATGATCTGCTGGTAGAACAGGAAAGAAGGGAAGGAGCATGACAAAATTTAAGATTCAGGCATCTAATGGAAATACCTGTTTGATTTACTGAAACACTGGGACTCCGTGAAAGATTTGAGATCTAAATTCCAGTGTGCTGTAATTAGAGTCACAGAACAGTTTTGATTGGAAAGGATCCTTAGAGGTTGTCTAGTCCAAGCCCACTGCAATGAGGAGGGACATCTTCAACTAGAGCAGGTTGTTCAGAGCCTACTCCAAGCTGACATTGAATGTTTCCAGGGATGAAGCCTCTACCACTCCAACTGGTCAGATGGGTTAGAAAAAATTACTTTGAAATATGATATTTTCACTTGGTTGGACAGATACTGCACAACACACACAGAACTCTCCCAAAGGAGTGGATAAGAAAGAAGGGCTCACAAGCCTGCTGTCACTGTGTTACTCAGTGCATGTCTGGTAGATGTGAAGCCCCAGTGATGCAGCCTGCAGCAGCATCAGCAGGAGTGACAGGGAGTGTTGGGCTGAATTTTTAACAGTGCCAGATGATATGGAGAGCATTCAGTTTTCTGTTTTGTCTGCTCATAGAAGATGATGAGACATCCAAGGAAAAGTGTATAGCAAATAGGGAGATAAAAAATAGTTGTATTTCTATTAGTAATAGTAAGAAAAAAAACCCATTGCAAAGCTTGAGAGGTGGTATTGTATTGAACGGGAAAATTAAAACCACTGGCAGCTCAACTGCTGATAAACCCACCAGATTATTGATACTGTTTAACATTAATTTTGGATTTTCTTCTAATAGGCCAACTACAAGCAAGATAATTAAGTCTGAGAGGTTATTTTGTTACTTCATTTTCAAAAAAAATTTAGGTGTTTTAGTTAGATTTTGAATATAAAAGTACATGCAGATGCATATCTGCTGAAAGCAGGGACTAAAAACTTGAGTGTAAAATTTGGAAAGTTTTTGTGAAAGTGCTTGTCAGTATGATAACTGTACTAATCACAAAAAGATGGGGATTGTTTTGTCAGGATGATTTGATTTTCAGTGCTAACATACTCTGCAATTTAATTTCACTGTTTTCTGCCAGAAACAGAGACTAGTTAATTTTTTATTTTGCTCCATTTTTCTTTCTGGTTACAAATACATCTGAGATGGTCTGCCAAAGTTTAAACGATCATGTTGTTGGTGATTTCTTATTAATAGATGAATTTTCTTTTCCATTTGTCTATTCACTTTATTTAATGAACTTGTTTTTGTGTCTCGTTTGCTCACTTAGCAGCAGGAGAATAAATAAGGGGAGAACCCAAAACTCAGCTCTTAGAAATCTATGGAGTGTCTTTCTGGAAATGTTTGAGAGGCCAAGAAACAAGCACACTGAATCACATCAGTCTCTGCTGTTTCATCTAAAGAAATAAGGGTGAAATACGGAGTTTCTAACAGAAGATACCCTTCTGTTCATGTTAACATTTAATAAGGGACCATGAGTCTGAGATAGGAGAAGAAGAACTTTGCTATAAAATTGACAATATTGCTGAAACCGGAGACCAAAAGCAGTAATGAAGAGAGCCACTGGTGATACAGGAGCTCTGCTATGCCTGAACTACCAATTCTTCCTTTGTCTGATCTGTGCCACCTGGCAGAAACTGATAACTGGTGTTCTGTACAGAAAATAACTTTTTCTGAAGAAAATGAGGAATGCCATCTTCTGTTATTTTAGATGAAGATGCAACAAGCATTTCCCTAACAACGATGGTGCACAAAGAGTATACTCTATGTTAGAAATACTAACAATGAAAAATGTACAAGTGTAGTACTCTACTGGTATAAGTACATACTGAGATCACTCCAGTTATCCTTAGGAATTTCGTGCATGGGAGTGGACTTGAAAACACAACTCTTTTTCATATTTTTAAAAAAATAATTGAAGCATTATTAGAAATTTTCTTATGAAAATAAGGTTCATAAAGAAGTACTTTCATTTTTTACAATTCAAGGGGATTTAACTCCTTTTCAACCTTGGAGGTTAGTGTGAAGGATTTATTTGGATTTCAAAGGCCATAGTGTCTCATAAAATTGTTAAAAAGCTACTCACCTGAAGTGCCATAATAGATCAAAATGGAAGAAGACAGATGAAAATGAAAATACTAATTTTCAGCATGACAAAATGTAATCAATTGTTTGTCCTGGATGCCTCTAAGGACAAACCAGAAGTGGGCAAAAATAAAACATAAAGCATGGCTTTGTGAAAAGAATAATACAGTGAATGCAAGTGATAGTAATGCATTACCTTTCATTTCTGGTCATACTGTGTTTGTCCCCCTTTTATAAATAGGAACTTTTAAAGGTAAGGGGAAGAAGCAGGAGATAAGCCTTAAGAGAGAAGACTACTTTTTCTTCTTGTGGCTTAGACCTCTAAAACAAGTAAGAGATGTTCTTTTCTTCTTATAGCTTAGAAAGAAAACAAACCATGTTGTTGAAAAAACATGGTAACAACATACCCAGTAATTGATTCCACAGGGAAGATAAATTTGTAGCTCAAATGAAAATCCAGGTGGGATTCTCTGCTGTAAGTCACCACTCAATGAAATGAACAAAATCCTTGTCTTCACATATATATCTACAAATAACACTATTGTAAAGCTTTTCTCTTATATTTCCTGCACAAGGAAGGAGTTCTTTCTAAACCTGATATTGCTGAAGTACACTTCAAAGCAAAGTCAATTTTTAGACCTTATTTTTAGAAGGGTCACATAACCTGCTTTTAGCTGTAGTTTTTGTCCATCTGATCACAGCAAATTCTGGTGTATTTACCCATCAAGGGTGTTTTGTTTCTCTGAAGCATTTGGTATTGGCCACAGCTGGAGGTGAGATCAATGTTTCTCAGACTCAGCTGTGCTGCTTTTGAGCTCAGTGGGGTTGTGGATCAGGATGTTTGTGGTGCCTTACAAGTCAATAGTCAGCAAGGAGTCAATTGTCTCTGGCTTGGCAGCATTGCAGCTTCTCCAGGACACAGGACCCACTGTGGTGATTGGCTGCACACGTGCTGAGTAGCCAGCAATTGCAAAATTTATGCCAAGCCCTGGTGGACATAGGCAGCAGAGCTGACCTGGTTTTACAGGAGGATCAAAATAACGGGAGTTGGGCAGGGAACTAAAGAGAAGGATTCGTGGTGAGGAGGGAAGGTCAGAGAAAAAGAGGCGAACTCAGTTAAATCCAGAGGCAAAAGGAGAAAGAGAGGCACAGAATAGAGGGAATTAACAGTCCTAAGGAAAGAAGAGTAGAAGAGGATAGACAAGCAAAGCATCAGGCACTTTGGTGGTGAGCAATTATCTTTCAGTGAATCCATTGTTTCCTTAAACACTCTCCAATATCCTAGGACCTGCTGGCTGAGTGCTTTGAACATATTTGTATAAGGTGCAAAGCTGAAACATGACCTAAGCTGTTCAGATGTACTTTAAAAATGTTTAAAGCACTCAGTCAGTTGGGTCTTAATTGATTCATCAATAGCTTGTGGTTCATGCTCAGTTCAATAGCAATTGGTAGTTCAAGGTCTAAATTTAATATGGATTGTTGGTGAGATTAGTTCATGAACCACTGTACTTTATTTTGCCTGTTACTCAAGAAGCCCCAAGATCTACCTCTTACAAAGAGTCCTCAGTGCTGTGAGCCTGTACTTGAAATGACTTAAAAATGTCCTTTCTGCCTACCTACATAGTGTGGTTTTCAGATTCTTGTTTATCTTGTAGGCGTGAGTGAATCAAGTGAATTACTGTAGTTGAGAAATATATCTCACAAAACTTATGGTACTCAAAATCTGCAGATTGCTGCATCACACTCACCTTTGCAGCTGGCAAAGAACAGTAGCAGTATTTAATATACATGGAGGTGAAAGAGGACTGTAACCCTTGTTGCATTTCTTCTATTAACAACTCAGTAATAAATTTGAAGGATGGCTTCCCGTTTAACCTTGTGCCTACAAGCCCTTAAGATGTGTTTCTTTATTTTTGATCTTGGTTTTGATATCTGCACAGGAAGATCTGTACTCAAGGAGATGGGACAGACTTCTTGAAGAGCTAATGTGATGATGAGTGAATAGTTGCTCAACATCTTCTTTCCATTATTCAGCATGATGCTGAATCTGTCTGTAAAAGAGTGTAAAACAGGAACCTTCTAGGCCATTGCTGCCTAACATCCTGAGCAAGGGTTCTGCTTCTTTGTTTTGACTTCTGTTATAGAGGAAAAAAAAATTGAGGGGAAGAAATTTCACTGGTATAAAGCCCATAAAAATGCAGGCAGGTGTATTGACCCCTGGAGTTGGAATGGAGTGATGGAATAAGCTGGTATCCCCAAGTGTGGAGAAACATGGAGGGATATAAAGTGGCTGCCTCATTAAGCACAGCAAGTGCCTTGTGGTGCCTACAGCTCATGAGCAGTTAGCTCACTGCCATAGCAGTGCGAGGTCCATTTCCCAGCTAGTGAGGATTGTTTTTGTTGTAGAATTGCTGCTGTGATTGTCGGCTAAACCCTTCAGTTTAACAAGGCGACTTCTACGTCATGCAAATGCTTTTGGAAATTATTATTTTTGCATAGATGTTGACCTTCCAAATGATCCACCTCATTTCATGGTTTTTTTGCATAGATGTTGACCTTCCAAATGATCCACCTCATTTCATTGGTTTTTGTGGCTTAATGAACTGCATTCACTTGATTCAAACATTTTCCTCATAAACTCTGAGCCGTATGTTGATAGCTATCTTTTGATGCATTAAAATATGCCCTTTTCATTGTTTGCTTCGCATTCATAAAATATAGCTTTTTATTATTTTACATTTTAATAAAGGATGTGAAAAGTTTAGAGAGCCTTCTGTATGTCTGTAACATTTGTTAAAACATCTTGAGAATGTTTCCATTGACAGACTGATAATTACTCACATTGCTACTTCTTCCAGAGCATAAATAGTTGTAATAAATGCCACCTATCACAATTTTAAATGAAAAATAAGTAATTATAAATAGTTTTCTGGCTGACCAGTAGGTTGAAGTCTGTATTTGAATTTGTCAAAAAAACATGAGCAGTAGATCTACAATAATCATAACCAATTGCAAATGGTTTGTGAAAAATCTGGGACTTCTTCACCATGTACCATGTTCACGATGAATAATTCAATCGGCTCTACTGTTCTGAGGCACCATATACTGATTTTTATAGTGTATAAGCAGTTCTCACTGGTTTGGATAACTTTTGCTTGCTCAAATCTGTGTAAAAGATTACTGTCTGAGCAGCTGTAGCTATTCTGATACTTTACGAGAACAATGTAAAAGAGTAAAGGGGAGAAGCTTAGGTAGAAATAATGGGCTAAAACTGAGCCAAGGACCAAGGATAAATATCTGCAATGTCTAGGTAAGTTAATTAAAATTAAAGTTTAGAAACATTATGTAATGCAAGGAGGCAAAAGAAAATATCTAAATGCTAAATTTGTTCAAAGAAGTTACCTTCTATCACGCTAATAGATAAGGAAGAGTTTGTCAGGTTTTGATCTGTTAAAAGTAGGTGATAACTTGCACATTGTATAAGTAATTGTTTTGCTGTCATAGCACTTGTGCGGTTCTTTGAGCTAATTATTTGAGTGAACAGAAAAGTAAGATAATTTTAAAGGATATTAGATACTGTAATAAGAAAGAACTCATTGGAATATGCTCATGGGTCACTTCAAAAATTGTCCTTGTAAAAGGCAATGTGACTATTTTTGAAAGGAAACCTGTTTCTTCAAAGGTTAAAACTGTATTGACAGTTTATATGATTCAATAACTGTTTTTCAAGATAAGGCCTACATAATTTCAGATGTTGCATGATTTTCCCTGCATAAATGAATGTCAGAAAATGGAAAAGGCTCATTTTCTAAGCCTGAGTGGCAATTTTCTTATTATGCTGTCATATGGATTAAGTGCTTGCCATTCTGAATTGTGCTGGCTCAAAAAACCATTTGGGCCAAGATTAATGAAATCAGCAGAAATAATGTTTGTTTCCCTGGACATTTTATTGACATTCTTAAATGGCCTGTCAGATCTCTTTCCTAAGATCATTAGCTTTCTGATAGGGTTTGATCTCTCATTTGAAGAGCTCTAACTTCAAACCTGCCCTTCTCCTGGTTGTACCTTGCAGCACCTTCTGAAGGACAAGACTGGCTCCCTCAGTAGAACCCATGAGAGAGGATAAAGAGTCCTGGGGACATTAAAGTACCTTAGAGAAGTCATCAAACTGTATTCAGGAATGATTTCAGAAATTGTAGTAAATCTGGGTGGTCAGAGTAGGGCTCCAGCCAGGGATAAGTTGAAGATGTGTGAGAGGTTGGTCTGTCTTGGCAGCTGGATGCTGCAAGCAGGCATGACCTCACTGTGCAGCCCAGATGTGCAGTAGAATATGCGCTGCGTTCAGAAAGGATCAATGTCTCCTGGGTGACTTAAAACCAGTAAAGCTAAGGGGAACAATCAGTCTGATTAAAAAGTGAATTGCTCTAGGTTGGCTCTCCACGGACATGAGACAGACCAGGGTCTGCCTAGTTCAGCAATGAGGAGTAGCTGGGATTAAATCAGCCTGAACTGTTTGCCTGGATTTCATTGTGTTTCTTCACTCTGCCACTGAAAGTAGCGTGGATGTTGTTAATGTGAACCCCGTGCATCTGTGGATGCTGAGCCTAATTTGAAATTATGGGGGCTAAACTGGAAACGTGATACCCATCAGAGGTGGAGGGCAGGGACATTGGGATGTTGGGCAAGTATGAATGCAGTGTCAAAGTGACTTTTGCTGCTGCTGCTGTCAAAAATATCAGGGTGGTCATAAGGATAACAATATCAGAGCATCAACTTGTTAGAGGTAGAGGTGTACTAGAATACTGATGTCAAATAAACTGACATGCAGTTGCATGTGTGCACCTATGTAGCTACACATATATGCATATAATTATATTTTTTCAGGAATATCTAATGTTTGTGTGCACCTGTGAGGCAAAAATAATTGTCTACAGGGGCTTGCATGATGCATCCAGGGAGAGCAAGCCCATGAGGCATATGGACAGAAAAGTGAGTATTGGATATGGATTCGTGCTCACATTGCTACGACAGCCTTTGAGGTCAACATAAGGCTGATCATGGAATTGAACTGTACACTGAAACCAGACCTCATGCATAACAGTATGATGTAAAATGAGGGCTCTTGGGATGAATTTTGCCCTTGGCTTTAAGACTTATATAGAACATATTTTTAAAGGTATTTCACCCCTGTCTTACTGCAACTCTCCTGTAGAGCCACAGTATAATGTGATCTGAACCCCTTTGTGTTCTGTACCAGCATAACAGGGAATCTTCAGATGGAAGCAGATGCCATAGTGGAATGGACGTGCATGATAGAAATGGAGGCATGGGATGAAAAAGAGAATCCACTCATTTCTAATTTTCCATTAAACCTGAATATAATGCCAAAGCTAGTGCTTAGCTGCACAGAAAGAACTCTAAGTTTTGAGAAGTTTTTTCTCACATTTCTTATGAGGTGTGTGAGATCATGGATCACTGTTTGCACTGGCCAAAGGGCTTCAGTGACAGTCCAATAAAGACAAAAGGTATATTTCTGGTCAAAAAATATTTTCCTTTTCTTTTCCTTTTTCTTTTAAAAGTATATTTTCAAATTTTCTATGAAAGCTTGAAAACATCTTTTCCATATACTTTTATTCTTTGCACCTTTTTTGAACTTCTGAGCTATTGAATACCTACAGCAATTTCTTTAGAGTTTGGCTGGCCTTCCAGAAGCAGATATGAACTCAGCAGCTGCTTTATTATCAAAACTGAAGATGCAATTCTGCAAATGAAGCATGCAGAATGTCTGTTGTATGACAAGTAAGCTGGAAGCTCGAGATGGACAGGTTATACGGCACTTATTTGCAGAAGGCAGCAGAGCACAGGGCAAAGCGAGGTTTCAGCTTGTTTGTGATAGCAAAGCTGTGTACACAAGGCTCCCTGGTGGAGGGGTGACCCTCTGTGATGTGACGCAGAGCCTGAGTTTGGTAAATAGAGGGCTGGAGCCTCCTGTACCCTGCCAGGCCTCCCTGTGTGCAGAGGGACCATGTGACTGGTCTCCCTGCTGCTGTGATTGGCATCCCCTCCCACTCTATGCTGCTTTTCATAACATTTTATTGTGCCAGTAACTGGGGCATATGTGGACAAGCTGGCTGTGGTGCAAATAATATAACAATGAAAACCAGCCCTGGCCAGTAACACCTAATGTTTTGTTAATCACTAATCACAGCCCATGTGAGTTTTGGTGCTGTCAGACTTTATCAGATGGTTGAAGTGTTTTAGGAAGATAAGAGTGGTTGTACTGGATCAGAGCAGAGATCCACCCAGCTGACTACAAAACTGGCCTGAAGAAGACATGGGGGAGTTTATGAGAACTGAAAAATTATTTTCCCTAGTATTCTCCCCAGTTTCTTGTGCTCTGCAGTTTAGGGTTTTCTTGAGCCAGGGATTATATGTTTGTGCATACCAGCCTTCACTGCATCTTCAATTACTTTCTCTAATTATTTTCATTATGGTTTATGAATAAAATAGATGTTTATCCATGATTTCTGAATTTTTGATGTGGGTTTCATTTCTCTCAAAAAAAAAAAAGTTTAGAGCCTCATAATTTGTAAACTTTGGCTGAAACCTAAGCCTATTAAAGTGAAATAAACTAGAAAAAAATTTTCCTAGACTGCCTTGTTTGTCTCCTGTTTTTTTTTTTTTTTTTGTTTGTTTGTTTTAATTGAAACCAAAAATACCTTCTAGGAAGCCATTTTCTCAGTGCACAAAGGACAAGGAAAAGGAATCTGTAGTTTGAAAAGGAAGAAAGAAAGGAACTAGGTAATGGTTTTATATTTCCCTAAGAGCATAGGACTGGTCCTTATACTGATCTAACATCTCTGAGGAGAGAGAGCTTTCCAATGTACTCCAAAATGAGTGATTTGGTGGAACAAATGCATACAAAATTAACCTATTGGCCAAGAAAATACAATGAGAAAAAATAAAAATAATGAAAACTCTGCAGAGTAGCTTTTTTCTTCTTTGTCACATGATATTTCCTTGTAAGAAATGCGTATCTTCTCCCAGGCATGGCTGCTGCTTTTCCTGAAGGCAGCCTGGTGATGCTTCTGGTGACAGCAACTTGTAGGGTAATCTTCATGAGCTTCACTCTTTCTTCCTGCTTTGCCTTTCCCCTTCAATTCACCACCCACTCACAGGCCTGGGCATCTCCCCTGAATTTGTAACCCATTCCTGAGCCAAGACTGCAAAGATGGCTTGGAGGGGGTAGCAAGAGGTGCTGCTTCCCAAAGCACTGGGCAAGCTGTCTGGAGGGGAGCTTCTGGCTCAGCCTCAATACCTTTGAGGTGACACACTCTTCTTCCTGCCCCATCCCTCCCTAGGCATCACTCTCCTTGCTGTCTACTCTCATCAGCACTTGAAATTGTTTTATTCGATGCAGCCCTTGACTAAAGGAGAATTAGGGAATAAAATATACATGCATAAGAATTTTTTCAAGCGTTGAGGTGATAATATGGTGAATGTTGCTGAAGAGCCTTGGATAAGGATTTGCTGTTTGAATAAAAAAACCTCAGCAGTGTTTATTACTTGACACTTGAGAATTTCCCTGGTACCTTGTCTGGCTGCAAGTGCCAGGCAGGTCTTAACTTCGTGTTAAGATGAGATGTTTGTCTAGCAAGTTACCTCTGTCCATTCTTCTCTTTCCTTATCTTCTTTTCTTTAGTGTCTCCTCTCACTTGTTTTTTTCAGACACAAAATTCAGAGCATGCTGTGGATGGGAGCTTTTGCTCTCTCCTTGTAGTGGTCAGTTGTAAGGACCAGGGAAACAGAGATTCTGGGTCCACTGGACATCAAAAGAAGTGTCTGGATGCATTAAAAAACAACTTCCTAACAAGCCCACCAAGGTTAATGGGTTTTCCCCTGGCAGTTGCAAATTCATTTTGCTCTCATCTTCCCCCTCCTCCCAACTTGTGTAATTTTAATCAAGTTCCTGTAAAATACTGTTCTAAATTGTTATATGCTGTGGCAGTGATTATTGCTTACATGTAGAATGTAAGAAAGGAGAAAGGAAGCTGATTTTTGCAATTTCCACAGGAGGTTATATCCACTTTTTTCTTAATCCCTGCCACACAAGGTCACCAAGCAGAGAGCTATAATTTGAAAAGCAAAGTAGGTGCAATTTGAAATGGCTAAATGATTGGGAGCTAAACCATGGCCATTTCCTAACTGGACTAGCCTCAAAGATGAATGAATGCAAGCCCTGTTTTGTACTGGTCTGGGCATAAATTTTGTTATTACTTACAATTTTGTTATTACTTACAATATCAGAATGTCTTACTGACATATATTCATTAAAGCTGTGTTGCAACCTCAGTCAGCCTCTAAATGTCCCCAAACATCCCAGAAATCATACTCATACACTGCCTCTGCTAGCTGATGTGCTAACATAAGACTTTAGCTGTCATTTTGGTATTTTAATATTAGTCACTACACAGCTTACAAATATTTAGAGAAAATCCTTAATGTCAAATCTTCCTCCCACATAAAAAAGATAATTTCATATTTCTCATTATAAATTTGTTTTTCACTGAGTTAGCTCCCTTTAGATCCTTATCCCAATTTTAAAATCGCCTGTCACACACTTACAACAAATTTCTATTGATCTCCCTTTTGAGCAATTTCTTTCACAATGTTAAGGGTAATAACGATATTTATTTTGGCATACACACCCTCCCTGCTGTGTAAACACACAGAGGGATGGTTTTAGGGAGATTCTGTTTTTCCTGTGCCCGGGGACCCCGAGCGGCCCCGCTCTGCTCCAGCCCTAACTAAGAGCGCTCGGGACACAAGTGGGAGGCTGAGGAGATCAAGTTGTTAATGCAGCAAAACCCACAAGGGCTCAATTTGTGCAGTTTTGCAGGGAAATGTGTGTGTGTTGGCAGTCTGGGTTTTAAAACACTCGGCAAAGAGCCAAAACAGTCCTGCCTTGTCATTCAGTCTCTGGTGACTTTTCTGCAAATACACCCTGGTGTGTGTTACTCACCCTACATGGAGTATGGGGATAGTAACTGGTTGTTTTCCTGGGGATGAGAACAGTCAAATAACAGCAGCCTAATTTTATTGAGCTGTCCTCTTTCTTTCTCTGTCCACTTGAGATTTGTTTCTTATTGCCCTGCCTAGATGATTTTTCATGCATACAAACAATCTATACAACAGAAATTCACAGTCTATTAAAGAAAAATTACAGTCTATTAAAATACAAAGAGAAACACCTTGGTATAAATTTTCCATGCTGTTGTAGCAGCACATTTGTGTGCACAGATATATATGATGAAAAAAACTTTGCTTTTTTATACAGTGTTTTATAGTGTAATAAGAAACAACTGCAATCAAACACCCACAATTTAACTAAAATCTCATGCTGCCAATTCATAATATCATACATATTTCCCTCGGAGTGGAATAGCTTATTAATAAATTTTTCTCATGATGTGTCCATTTTAATCCATCATCATCATCACCATCATCATCATTATTATTATTATTGTTGTTGTTGTTGTTATTACTATTATTTAACTGCATGTGTACCTCACTTTCCCTTTCATTCCTAGACATTACTGTCTGACATCTCTGTTGCACAGCTGCAGCCTTTGTTAATGGCAAACTTTTTGTTTGCCACCCTCAGTAATGTCACCTCCACTGTGAGTTTTAATAAACAGCTTTCCCTGCTAGGCCTTCCTTCACCCTAACCAACTTTTGCTTTGCTGGTTTTGTTTCTGCCACACATTTAGCTGTGAAGATCTTTATTTCCTCTACTGTGATCAAGTCAAATCTTGCTGAAATGCCCAGTGCAGCAGTAAGAATGGAGATGCTCATTATAAGCCCTATGGCAATAAAGTTGCTTTAAAATTTTAGGTAATATTGAATTTCAAACTTCTGTGGGATGATAGCTTGACTAAAATCCTTCTTTAAGATTTTAATTTACTCTGGTTACTTCTTTCTAAAAGTTTAAGCTGTAGATCATTGGAATAAATCCTTCCTTTCAGCATACAGGAGACTGGCCCTGAGTGAAGTCGAGAGTTTGATTTAGCTAGGAAAAGTGATGATGTTATTTGAGCTTTAGAGGAAAGATTTAAACAGTGGAATTTCCTATATAGTGCTTTTATAGTGGTAAAGAAAAGCATTTTCAAATTTGCTGTGCATTAAGTCGTCATCCTCTGTGAGGCTAACAGACAGTAAGATTTCAGTTTACAGAGTAGTTGGGAACTATTGACAAGGGGTTTCAGAGCAGAGAGTGCAAACCCGAATATTTTGGTACCTGGGACTTTCTGAAAAACAGTTATTTTTGGACTTCCATGATATCCACAACTCTGTGACCTTCTTGCATGTGACTTGACTTTCAATGACTTCTTGACTTTCTGTTTTCTATACAGATGGGCATGCTGTTAGTTGTAAGTCCTTTGAAGCTATTTCAAATCTATTTTTGTTTGTATATATGTTGGATGAGTTTCACTATGTGTTTTCTTGCTTGCATATTTTAGGTTGTAAATTATAGGTAAAAAATGACATATATTAATGGAAAGTATTCTATCCCAGCCAGAAATTATTTTCAAATGCCCACAGTAGTTGGAAGAATTTACTTTATAAGAAAATCTGAGGTGAGTGAATGACTGAGGACAGAGAAAAGCATACATTTTTTTTAAAATATAAGATGGTGTGAGTGAGATTAGGCACAAATCGTTCTTAAAAAGAGTTGTTTATCATCTAGTAAATAACACAATATGCAGAGGTGCTATTGCTGTGATAAAAAGGTCAAGGAACAAATTCTGCAAGGTTTTCTGATGAAAACGGACCTACATATGTCATCCTCGTATCCAGATGGAAAGGGAAAAAGTTTATAATTTTGGTCTTTGATTGAAAGTGAAGATAAAATAAACGAAAATATTTAGGAGTGAGAGAAAAACATAAAGGACAAAGTCTGAGTATATAGATTTGAAAGAACAGACCTCAAGAAAAATATCACTCTTTTTAGGATTTGTATCCTGGATGAAGCTAGAAAAGCCACTGTTTTCTGATTAAAAAAAGGTGTAAAAGGATGAAATTCCACTGTATCTGCATATGCATCAACTTCTCAACTGAATGTTTACAGGGTTTTCTTATAAGCAGAGCTGGGCTTCTAGAAAGAAATTAAGAATAACAAATTTGTTTGTGCCAGGAGCATCCCTCAATGTGTTTAATTGTTTGTTTTGGAGATGTTTTGCTCGCATTTATCACACTCAGCAGACTTAGGGAGCTGCTGTTTCATCAGCCCCTCTTAGCTCCTCTCAGACTCACCAGTTTCAGCACTTCTGAGACAGACCAGTCCATCTGCCAGACAGGCCCACTGAAAAGGCACAAAGAAACTCAGAGCAGTCCTAGTCACACTGATAGTGATGAAGTTCTGAAACCATAGTTTAATTTTCACTGCTGCTATTTCAGATTATTCTTCCAGATGAAATTGGGACAGTTGTCTTTCAGACTAGACATGAGCTATGTTTAGGTTAGCATTAACAGAATCATTATGGCAACATAAAAACTTAGTGTGGGCTGCTAAACCTGTTCAATTGTATGTTAAGTTTCTTAGGTGGGTTTTATAACCTGCACTGAGAAGCACAGAGCTGCATCTCTGCTGCTGGCAGTTATGTGAGAAAGGGAGGGAGGCTATTCTGGTTATACGGGGTGGTAGCTGCACCACACACACTTCCTCAGGTCCCATAGGGAAGTGATGTCTCCTACCATAGATTCCTGACTAGGGGGAGAAATACCCCTCTTTTCTCTAAATGTGCTGGATAGGAATCTCTGCTTGAAAATATCCAAGAAATTTCTCTGTTCCTCTAGGGAGGAGCAACTGGAAAGGAACTGCTTTTTAATCTCTGTTCAATTCATTGCTGCTGGGGCCTTGGAGATGATGATGTCTCAGTTCAGATCTCAGCACAGTGAGCTACCCAGGCAGGCACAGCTTCTGTCAGCTTGCTTGGGCTTGTTAGTGCTGTTCCATAGCTTCTGTTACCTTTTATGCAAGCTCTGATTAATGTTTTAAGAAAGATTTAGGTCGTCCTCAAGGAACTTCTCTGTAGTTGATGTCATCACTGCTGACCACGTTAGCGCAGAGAGCTGCAGACTGCAGCACCTCTGAGATCCCACCTCTCAGGTACAGTGATTTGCAATTAGCTTCTGAGCAGGCCAGGTGAGGTGTCTGGCCCTCGAGGGCTGTTTCTCCTCGACAGCAAAAAGTTATTTAGCAAATCAGTGCAATACATTGAATTTTTTTCCCCAGCTGAGGTGTTAGGCCTAAAACAAATGTCTTTCATTTCACCTATCTAGGATGGTCATTATGGCTCTAGATGAAAACAATATTAATAAAAAGAGACAGTTATTGCCAGCTCAACTGCCAAAAGGGAAAAGGGGTCAATATGGTCCTTTTCATATCACCATAGGCTATTTTTTCAAGGCTATCTGTACAAAGAAAAACATAAAGTTTCAAATTGTTTTTCTATTTCTTATTCTATATGATGTGTGTGTTATCAATGAAAGGCCACTGCACATCTGACAAAATCTAACTGTAGAGTCTCTTTAACATGATTCTCTATTGCGTCCCATACTGTGCATCTAAAATATTACAGTGTGTTAGTTTTCTCTCTTGTTTATCTTGGTTTATCTTGTACCAGCTGTGAGTAAGATATATGTTTTTCCTCTTGTACTTATACTGTTAAGGATGATAAAAAGCACTGTGTGGGGATTCTCATAGCAGCATGGGGAGTTGGATATACAGGTATTCAAGGTCAGGTTGAGAGAGGCTTTAAGCAACTTGGTCTAGGGGAAGGTGTCCCTGACTATGGCACAGGGTTTGGAACTAGATGATCTTTAAAGTCTCTTCCAACCCAAACCATTCTATGATTCTGCTTTTGTGCATCAATGTGATCTGAAGACAAAGGTAATTTCATTAAAATTGTCACTGTCCTCTTTCAAAGAGCCAAATAAAAGTGAAGTGCACTGAGGTGGTCTCTCCTTGTGTAAAAAACCACAAGGAGCACCATTACAACACATGACAGTGATGGATTTTTCCCTTTATGTCCAGCTTTTCCAGTTTTGTCAAGCATTCAGCATTACAGCAATTCTGTTAGAGGAACAGATGTGCTAGAAAGTAATAAAGACCAGAGGGTTTCACTTTAGGTTATTGAACTGTCTATGTGTCATCTGGATAGTCACGATAAGTTATCATCTGATAAGTATTTGTCTGCCTCTTTGAAAACAGATAAGAGATATAGCACTGTTCCTTGGAGGAAAAAATGTTCCCACTTCAGAAACTTCATTTGGCATTTTGTATGGAAATAAAGCAGTCACTCTAGATGATATCAGAAAAATATGCTGCAGCAGTGGCCTGGTGCAGCTGGAGGGTCTGAGCCAGTGAAAAATCAGGAGAAAACCCTTGCAGAATAAAAATCTGAGAGATTTATTTATTTCCATTTGTTAGCATTAGCCAAAAGCTTTGCCCAATGTGTCATGCTTGCAAGATGAGTGAAAATATCTCCAGGTGTCAACACTCCATCCCGTCCACCCCTCACCAGGATTCTGTTTTTGTGAGAAAATTTGCCTTGGATTCTGTGTTCACAGCTGCAGTGGTCATTTTCATATGTATTTCCCTTTGTCAATAGGACAGCTAAGACCTTTGTGTGTTTCTCCAGAAAAAGCTAAAGTTTTCACAGTAACTTCCAGCTCAAATTTTATTCCACTAGGTCTTATTTTGCTGTAGATCTCCTAGGATCCCTGAGTACAGTAGAGACTTCAACACAATACTAGAGAGTCCTTGATCTATCAATAAGCCCTATCAGGACAGAGCTCAAGCCACTTATCATACTATCAATGTCTTGCTTCTAAATGCTTTTATTCAATAGCACTTGACTACTTTGATTTCCTTTCCTTCCTTTCCTTCTACTCAGAGTGGCTGTGCTCAGTCCAATGCAGCAAATGATTTTGCCTTCAGCTGTTTTCTGCCTGTGAGCACAGAGATCTAGTTACAAGATGCATATGTAGTGCTTGATGAGTTTTCCTTCCACAGATTCTGAGGTTATTATTGTAAATGGTGACTCTCATAAAAGTCTTAGAAAGAATCATGATTCCTGTGTTATGCACAATCAAGTTGCAAAATCCACATGAAAGTTGTTAGGTTTCCCTCTCTCTTCCTATGGGAAAATTGTGTTTTAACCTCATCTCTTTAATGAATGAGAAACCTTCATTTGGATTCCAGTCTAAAGCAATTTCTAGCTAACTCGTATTATCTTCTTAGCAGCTGAACTTCATCTTATGTAGCTTTTTTGCACTTAGCCCTTATGATAGCATGGTGAATTTTGTTGAAGACAGAAATTGATCTGTTGTACTCAGGAGTTAGTCTAGACATGAACAGAGATTTTCAGTGACTGAATCAAAACCACGGAAAGCATTTTTGGTAACATCTGTTTTGACACCCCTCCCTCCCTTGGACATTTATTTTGTTTTCTTGCTGTTGTTTAGCAAATTCTTCAAGTTTCTAATAGAAAATGTCAAAACAAAGTATTCCAACATTCAGGAACAATTAATTTTTTTTTTTTAAAGTGGTATGATAGTCCATTTTTAGTGGAGAGGTCAAGCCTATAATTAGTTGATTTAGTATGGGTTATAAAATGTTCACCTGTGTTTAGAAATCTACAGTAGCCAGAAGCTCCCTCTTCAGTGTGTGATGCCACTGAGTCAAAGTTAACTTACTGGTGTTTCACAAGATATTTGTAGATAGGTACTCTACCATTACTTATGAATGCTGTATTAGCTTCTGAGAAATTCCATCTGCAGCAGCCAGCTCTTTAGGTTCTTTGGGCTACATTTTGATATATTTTACCCACCAGAAGCTAGAGAAAATGGAAAATCTTAAGAACTTGTTTTGTGTAAACAGCTCTTGGTATTTTTCCCGTATGCATGTGGACTTTCAGGCCGAACGGATGAAAGGAGGTAAAGAAGCTAAATGTAGTGTAGCCTGCTCCAGGTTCTGAGGCAGAGCAAGACTGTCTTGTGCCAGGGGAGATAGCGCTGTGCAAACCTCTGTCAAAGTACTGAACACTTCAGGGAGTTTTGTAGTTGCATATGAATAAAAGAATGACTTTGGAGCATTGCTTTGGGAAGTGGCTTTGTAGTGCTTGCTGATATTTGACAATGTCCCATTTTTTTTCTTAACATCTGCGGACTCCAATTTATTCTGGCAGAGTCCTAATGTGAAGAGTTATGCATGTTTGTAAGCAGGACACAGAATGTGATGCTGAAATAGTACAAGAATTTCCTTTGTGTAGAAAAGACTTTGGTGATTACAGAGAAATAAAAAAAGAAAAAGAAATTCAGTATCTTGAAAACAACACAGACAATGTGAAAAATAAGGACTTTGTGAGCTTCATACTTTATGAGCTTTATGTTTTCCTTTGGAAATGCTTGTTGCTGCAAAGCCTGTGTGCATCGAGACTAACATGACAATTAACCTTGCTCGGGTCAAGAGCAGTCTGCAGGAGGGATGTGATCACTTTTGAGTACTTGATGGTAATTTGTTTCATTGGAATGTGCTGTGCTGTTAGGGCACTGGGGAAACCTCACTTTGTAAGACTCTCCAACCTAGGGCAGGCAGGACCTTGGCCCTTGGTGGAGTGCCTGGTAACTTGTTTGTACTCCCTGAACTGAAGACAACAGGACTGAGTGCAGTGAATGAATATGCATCTGGCATGTGAGCAGATCCACTTCCCTGCTGCTAGAAGCCTGATTTTATATTGTATAATACTTGTGACAGCAGGATGATCAAACTAACAGAAGAGATATTTGTTAGGACTGGTGAGAAGCAGGCACTTAGTACTGACTGAAAGGCAGTACAGATAAAGATGCTGAATTTGAAATCCTCTGATAAAACCCCACAGAACAGTAGGAAGCATTTAACAATCACCGTGCTTAACTGCTCTATCATCATTTACATAGAGAGCTGTTCAAAAGAGAGGATAGAATTACAATAGGGGAACCTGGCAAAATCCTGAAAGCTGCTTTTCTTTTAGCTCCCAAGCAGAAATGCATCTGGAATATACATTTCCACATTGTTCTTTCTAAGGCTTTGATTTTGAATTCACATATGGTACTCAATTTGCATTTTTCATAGAGTCATTAATGCTTGGTGAACTTGAAAGGTCTAGAAAAGTATTCAAAGGCTTGGATATTTCCCAGAAATGTATTCATGCTGTACTGGCCTGGAAATCTGGCATAAAATCTGCAGCTTGGATGCTGAGCTGGGATTTCAATTCTTTCTTTTTGAGGTATTTTAATAACAGAAGGCTGCTTCTCAGGCTTGTTGTATGTTTTATGCTACCTCTTACTCCTGTGAATCATTTAGCTTTTGGTAACATTTTGATCATATTTCTAGCAGAGGTCAAATTCAAGGGAATGTCAAGAACAGGGAGCTGCAGGAAAAAAAAACAACACCCTGAAATCAATGTACCTTGAAGAGAAAACAGTAGATTTAGGAATTGAAACTACCCTGGAGGAAAAAACCCAAAACCTGCCTTCTTGATTCTTAATCCAAACCAGAAAGTGCAGGTTCTGTCCATGATAAGGTGGACAGCAGGGTCCCATCCACATGCAGGAACTGCTGTGGAGTTCAAAGACTTGCAAGAAGGAAGGAACAAAAGCCAAAGTGCTCAAATGAAGGATGCTGGATTATTTTCAGAGGAATGCACAAGATCACGGGGATTGTTTCTCGTGATGTGGGATTTACTCACAACTGGATACCTTTTGGTGCTATGCAGAGTGCAACAACTTTGACCAGGGAAGCTGCAGGGAAGCTGCCTTAGCCTGGGGAGGACACTCAGCTGCTAGGAAGATGTGTCTGGCTGAAAGCAAGTCTTAGAGCATGCATCTCTTAGAGATGTAATCTTAGTTTCAGATACCAAAACAAACCACAAAATATCACTAGGGAACTCTTTCCTTTGGTTGTCCTTTCTTATAAAGCAATAAATTATATCAGATGAGAGGAGCACTGTGACAATTGATGGGAGATGCAGTAAGGCTTCCTCCCCTCCTCCCATCGTACCCCTATCCAGGGGCATGGAAGTGCAGAGAGCCTATTGTTCTGCTGCTTCCTTTTCCTTTTATCTGTGCAGCTGTGTTCTCCATCAGATATCATCATGCTGCCAGAGCTACTCTTCACAGTGGGGGTAGGTGATTTGTTCACTGCTTGTTTTAGAGTAAACTACTTGGTCATGCAAGTTAGTCAGGCTGACAAAAGAACAAAAGAAAGAAACTAATTGGTAATTATTCCCTATACTCCATCCCTCCTCTCGATTTATGAGAAGGAATACTTCTACATCAGTGTTGTGTACCTATTTAATCACTTACACCAGCTGATGAAATAAAACCTCCTGTCCCTTGGCCCCCTGAAAATTATTCTTGTTAATTATTTTTTAATTATCCTTTCCTCATTGCTCCTGGTTGCCACTTTCATACTTTCTACATCAGTGGGTGCAGACATGACAAATCCGAAAGCTCACCACAGAGGAGTGTCACTGTGGCTGTGCCTGGCTCCAGAGGAGCAACAAGCGGTGGAGCGTGGTTTGGGGGACTCCAGGGAAGCCTTTGTCTCCCTGCTTTGCTGTAGGTGAGGATCCCGTTGCTGCAGGTGGGCATCCCATTGCTGCAGGCAAGGATCCCATTGCTGTAGGTGGGGATCTCATTGCTGCAGGCAAGGATCCCATTGCTGTAGGTGAGGATCCCATTGCTGCAGGTGAGGACCCCATTGCTGCAGGTGAGGATTCCATTGCTGCGGGTGAGGATCCCATTGGTGTAGGCGAGGATCCCATTGCTGCAGGTGGGGATCCCATTGCTGCAGGTGAGGATCCCATTGCTGTAGGTGGGGATCCCATTGCTGCAGGTGAGGATCCCTTTGCTGTAGATGAGGATCCCATTGCTGCAGGCGGGGATTCCATTGCTGTAGGTGAGGATCCCATTGCTGTAGGCGAGGATCCCTTTGCTGCAGGTGAGGATCCCATTGCTGCAGGCGAGGATCCCATTGCTTTAGGTGAGGATCCCATTGCTGTAGGTGAGGATCCCATTGCTGCAGGTGAGGATCCACACCCGTGTGCAGCACGGACCGACTGTCGCGCTGGGACACACCTGCTGGAGCGCGCACACGCGCTCATTAATTAGCTGCACTCCCGCATCAGTGAGTTAATAACCGAGTGTTTTCAGGGTGGCTGACAGCATATTAATCAGAACCACGTTAAACAGATGGGGACATGGTATCACTTCCTAATCCAGACTGGGAAGGAAAGGTCCCCAGCAAGGCAGAGGAGATTGCAGATTGTGATGCTCCACGGTTGTTTTCTAAAGGATAAAAGGGATGGATTAATTTTTGCTGTTGGACAGGTGCAGTGAAGTGAACATTTTGCTGTGCTGTATACCTGCAAGCATACAGAACCTGTGGCCACAGGATATGGGTTCTGGTGCAATTTCTCTATCCCCCATAATACCCATTAAAAAATATATCAATAGAATTTGCTGGAAGATGAAGAGTGAAGCAGAACCAAAACCTTAAATGTGGATGTAAAATTGAGGGAAAGGGAAGGAAATGGAAAATAATGTGTCTTTCCCCAAAGTATTTTCAGCATGTGTGACCAAAATAAGTGATGAGGCAAAGAAATAATGAGGCACTGTATTTGCATCAGAGTACTTATTTATTCCCTCAACAGCATTTTTTTCCCCCTGGGCAAATTGCTTACAAACATATTATATTTCACTGTTATTCCTCAGTATCAGTTGGCAGGTGGCTTATGCAAGGAAGTTCAGCCTCTGGTCTGCCTTCAGTGATTCACCACACAGTTTACCTGAGGAGTGGGCTTGCTATATGTGAGCCACACTTTGTGCAGAATTTGATGGTTTTTGTTGTTTGATAAGAACTGGAATAATTTAACTTATGGTGACCATGGGGTGTTCTCCCCCTTCTGTTTGCACAGAGATTGCTCTAACTGGGAAATTTTACATATTCCCCAGTTACCTTTTAGCAAGTAGTTTTGGAAAGGATGGTCTGCCTTTCTGCATTTTCCCAGCTCCAGATTCTAGAGTACATTTTGCAGGACATTTTTCTTAACTAAAATGATAATTTTTATTGGCACATTAAAAATTCAAACTGGCATAAAGCAAAATACTTTTAGAGCTTTTTTGGGGGGGGTTTTCATGGGGGCCACAGGTTACTTGCAGTGCTCTTATGAGTTGACCCTGGCTGGATGCTGGGTACCCAACACAGCCTCTCTATCACCCCTCTCTGCAACTGGACATAGGAGAGAAAGTGTAACCAAAGGCTTGAGGTGAGATAACAACAGAAAGAGATCAGTCAGTGATTATTGTTGTGGGCAAAAATGATTTGACCTGGGGAAACTAATTGAATTTATTACCAATCAAAATCAGAGCAGGACAATGAGAAAAAAAACAAATCTTAAAACCACTTTCCCTTCACCCTCCCTTCTTTCTGGGCTCTACCTCTCCCCCCAGGGTGCTGCAGGGATATGGGAATGGGGGTTATGGTCAGTTCACCACATGTTGTTCTTTCTGCATGGGGAGGGAAATCCTTCTCCTGTTCCAGTGTGGGGTCCTTTCCACACTGTTTGTGGAGACGCTCCTTCACAAACTTCTATAACATGAGTCCTCATGCACTACAGTTCTTAATGAATTGTTTCAATGTGGATTACTTTCCACGGACTGCAGTTCTTCAAGAACAAGCTTCTCCACTGAGGCTCCTCCAAAGTGGCACAAGTCTTACCAGGAAACCTGCTCCAATATGGGCTCTTCTCTCCAGGAGTCTGCAGGTCCCTGCACAAATCTGCTCCAGCACAAACCTCCCACAGGTTCACAACCTGTTCTCTGCCATTCACCTGCTCTGGCATGGGTCTCCCTTGTGAGCTCCAGAATGTGCCTCCTTGGGCTGCAGAGGAATTTCAGCTCCAGTGCTTGGAGCACCTTCTCCTCCTCCTTCTGCACTGACACTGGGGCCTGAATAAGTTGTTTCTCTCACATATTCTCACACTTCTCTCTTCTGGATGCAAATACTTCAGCACAATGACTTCTTTTTCCTTCTTAAATATGTTATCACAAATGCATTACTACCATTGCTGATTGTCTCAGACTTGGCCAGCAGTGGTTCCGTCTTGGAGCCAGCTGGCAATGGCTCTGTTGAATATAAAGGAAGATTCTCACAGCTTCTGACTCTTGTAGTTCTCCCAATACCAAAATCTGGCCAAGTGAACCCAACACAGTTGTCTCTTCAGTGCCTTTGGAGGCCATGAAATCATCAAATCCACTGTTTTTGCTGGAGGAGTAAAGGCACAGGAGCACCTGTTTGAAGGGAGCAGAGCTGCCTGCTGACTGCTCGCTATTACATGGTGCATATCTGTATAAAGTCTGACTAACTTAGGGCCACAAAAAATATCCTTTTCATAAAGTGATATGATGTTCATGAGGTGTACAGCACTATAATCCTGCATGATGCTGGAGTTTGCTAGGCCCATGGTCATCTCAGGTTATTTTCCTTGTTGAGTTTTTCATTAGTAAGGTTTCTCAATATTTAAATAGCTGATGCCCCCATAAGAAATGGTGTACAGCCTAAAATTCATCTATATGGTCTCTATGACCTAGGAGATCTGTAACTAGATCTGCCTTTTAAATAAATAGAAGATTTCTTACATATCGGCAACTGGGCAGAGTTTACAACTACTTTGGTTTTCTTGCTGCTATGAAGGATAGAGTTCCCTTTGTCCTTTCATATTTTTCCTCTCACAGCTCACATTTGTCAAAAAACTTAGTCACAGAGTCATTTCTCAGGAAAATCCCAGGGGCCAGCCCTAGCATTTAATAACACAATGAAGAGAAATTGGCAATGTTTAGACTTTCTGGTGCAGACCGGTTTGTAGGTTCAAAGCTGGGCAGTCATGGCAAGTTTCCACAGAAGAAAGGAGAACGGTGATTATGAGGACCAGACAGGAGATGATAAAAAGGTGAGGAGGTGAATACAAGACATGAGTTAGAGGAAAGCCTATTACTTAGTTCTGAAGTGGTGGCATAAAACAACCTCTCATGTACTGGAGGTGAAAAGGAGAGGCAGTGAGAGCACGCACAGTACATAAGAAATAGAAGAGTGTAATCTGTGATAAGGTAGGTATAAAAGGAAAGACTGTAATTGTAAATGACTTGAGATTCTTAGGAATTTTGTTGCCTCTGTAACAATAGGTAAGGAATGAAATGCAGATGAGTGATCTAATGAACAAATGTTTCTGGCATATCCACTATGCCAGCAACTCAAACTACCTGTGATTCAAAACAGGTCTGATCTACATTTATGACCAGAATATTCTAAATCCAATTAACTAACCCAGATGTAATTACTGATGTAATTACCGTTGCTATCTCCTGATAGTAAAGGATGTGTACAAGACCAAGATACATGGCTCAATATAGACCTTAACTCTCTAGAAGAGAAATGAGATATGGAAACAATTGAGTAATTTTGGATTTCATTATTTATTGCAAATGTACACAGCCAAATTTTTCTTGGGATAAAGCCACTGCTGTCAGTTTAATTACATTGGGAGTAAATGTGGCCCTCCTCAAGCCTTCTCAAAGTGTACAGTTTCTATTAAAGTTGTAACAGATCAATCATGAAAAGGTCTTGGCAGAAAAATCGGTAGATAGGTAATAAAAAAGATAAAGCACACTGAAATGAATGGAATGACATGCTGCAGGATATTAGCTTTATAAAAACAATTTTGTCCAATAAGAAAAGTTAGGTAGTGGCATGAGACTGGAACAAGCAGAGAACCCCTACCTCTGACAAAAGTGATCGTTGCTGTTTGTGAGTAAAAAATATTGTGGTGGAAGTGGCAAGTGTTTTCAGTGAGAGATGCTCTTTTACAATTAGAGTTGCCTAAATCAAGTTAAATGGACGTATTGATTATGCAAAATTTAAGGATTATCCATCCATCAAAAAAGGTGATGATCAGACTTGCATTTAAATTGCTGAGCTGGGGCCCACATAATGTGTTTCTGGTTTGGAGCTGCAGCACAGCCCAGTCAGTGCCCAGGGCTCTGCACTGCAGCCTCCACCCGCCCTACCCCTGCTGCTGCACAGTGAGCATGGTTGACCTGTGATTTGAATATGCTGAGTGACATGGAAATGCAAAATAATGTCAAAATCAGCTTAAATGCATGAATTACTAGGTTTGCTTTGAAAGCACTTATTCTGCAGGAATTTGTGTGTGGTCTTTGCTGGCTGTGGAAGAGCATTTTGTCCTTGTGATGCGACACACTCCATTTTGTTCTTGCTCTGCTCCACCTGTGGGTGAAGGGGAGCACATGCCATTTTCCCAGAGGAGAGCTGAGAGGATTTTTCTTGCAGCAGTACTTGGTTTGTTTGCAGCTGTGCTTGTCTGTAACTGACCATATTTATTCTGCCCCTGCATCTCTCTGCTCCTTTCTCCTCCTGAGGCTTCCCTTTACCTCTCACCACTGCTACCATTACTATGCTCTTGCCCTGCCTTCCTTTGTATTGTGTCTATCTGGTATCCTTCTTTTACATGCTCCAGAAGTTCCCTCACTCTTATTCCAAATGAATAGGTCAGTCTTCTCCATTGTTGCCTCTCTGCTGCTTGGTGGGTCTGATACATCAGCTCTATTATTTGGGAAGTTACCCAAATGTTTTAAACTTTTTTCTTAGTTTTCCCACCATGTTAGAACACAGCAGTAGATGCTTCCTCTATTTCCTGCTCCTTTGCTTCTCCTGAGAAGCACCACTTGGGTTTTTTCCCCATTACTCCCTTGTACCTGGTGTTATCAACAGTTCATCCAGCTCCTCTGAATCAGTTTTCCACCCTAAATTTTGTTTTGACCTCTCCCTCTCCATAATAGTGTATTGACTATTGTCATAACTAATCTCCAGATACTGGTGAGGCTTCTGATGAAACTCCTGTCTCACTGTATTTGCTTTCCAAGTTTGATTCAAAGTTGTTCCTAAGTAATAGGAAAGGATGCATGATACAAATGAAGACCTGTTTAATTCTTTTCTACAGAATAACTGTGAGAGAAAGCTTTGAAAAAAATCAGTAGAGGACAGTGTCCTAAAACCCCTGCATATTGAAAATCTTGCCAGTGATACATCTATTATTTTGAGCATAACCTTTAATGTAGCTTGTTATTGTTTTTTTTTTAATCCACATTTATTTATTTATATAAGTATTTGATTGTTTATGTGGTTGATCTGTTGGATCTGCCTTGCCAAGGTGTCCAGATTTATCATTGTAATCTGGAATACAACTAATGTGCTGTAATGATGATCCTTTCTCTTTAAAACAATGGATTCTGATTCAATGATTCCTTTTCTTCAAAACAATGGATTCTGATTTTGTTCCCCTTGCCCACTGTGCTGTTGCTTTTTGATAATTTGAAAAGGGTGGTTTTGGAATTATGATGAGGGAATGTGAGAAATAATGGGAGTACCATATCTTCCTTCTGAAGGTAATTAACTTTCTTTAAAGGAAGGTGGGTGTACTGCCTCATAATAAAAAATCATCTTTAGAAATCATAAAAATTAAAAGAAATTCCTTCTTCCTTACCCAGGACTCAACTTTTCATGTCCAAAACCTTTTATTTTCCTTAATTACCCTAAATATGTGCAAGAGGGATCATTACTAATCCATAAGTAAATGGAAACATAAAAATTAAGTTCTGATTTTCCTAATACTGATATAAATTGAATGTAGCCCTATTGATTTAAGCTAAGTTGTTCTGAGTGGCATTAGAATGAGTTATATGTGTTAAATGAGTTATTTGCTAGAGAGAAAAGGGAGCTACCAGAACTTCCAATCATCCAATATTTTTTTAAATGGAGTTTTCTACTCTCCACAGCTCATTTTTACTCTTGTTGCTTCTTCAGTGTAGTCTTAATGATGAGTTTATAACATTTATATTCATTTGTGTGGCGGGGAGTTGAACTGCCATAAGAAAGAATTATATCTTTGGAGGTGGATTAACAGGAGAAGAAGCTGGGTCATAGAAAAGGAAATCACTTGTTCAAAGTGACTCAAGTATCAGAAAATGAGATTAAGAAAATTGTAACGAGCGCATTACTCTGTACAAATGTTCACCTCCCGCACCTCATTTTTTCCCCTGCTGTCAGTCTTTCTTTTATTTCAGAGTAATGCAATGAATTTGTTGCAGATTTATATATTGACTTAAACCTTCAGAAGTGAATTGCACACACAAATTGAATTTGATTGTAAACAAAAAAGCCTACTTAAGTCCTGATTTAGCCATGAAGATGATGTGGGCTTGTTACATTGTCGGAGACCTTAAAAAAGCAGATTACTGACAAATAAACAGAATTTTTGTGAAATGAAAAGCTATATTTCCATTTCTACATTTCCCATTTTCACTCATTACACGATGACCAAAACCAAGACTATAAGTATAGGCTGAATTTTAAAAGTATGCTTGCATTCACTTAAATTATTCATGCCCTTAAAAACCTGAATGAATTGAGGCTAAATACTGAGCTCCTACTTTTGTTAAAATCAAGTGTCTGACTTCTAAGACAAATGGAGAGATTTGCACTGATGTCAGCTTTGTGTACTCAGCTGCACATTGTTGTGTTTATTATCTAACTTCTTTTGACTGAACTGCTTTGACTGTATTTGGCCTTTAGAATATTATTTTTGTTTGTAAGGGGAAGGGAAATTTGGATAATTTCTTGATAGAACCATAATTTACAAAATTCCAAGCCTTCTAATATGGTAAAAGTGAGTAAAAGAAAGTTTCCTTTCCTGATAATCTGAGCCTTCCTTCCCTCCTCTCCCCCACTGTCTTTTACAGTCTTTTACTGCATTTCCTTTAAAAATCCTCTCATTTTTGTTTCTAGACCACATAAGTGCATCTCTGCCAGTCAGACCTCCTGCCACCCCCTGTGTTTATGCATCTGGCATTTCAGGCTTTGGTTGTGTAATGACAGCTTCCGCAAACAGCAGACAGATCTCTGAGTTTACAGAATGCCCACAGTGAATTATGCCTGTTTTTCTTCCTCTGCATAGCTCAGTTTCTGACTGGTGTTGTGTGAAGCTGGGATTCTGGGTAGTAGCAACCACTGCTTTCACTCTGAGATTTGTTGCCTCTCACATTTCTCCCAAAGAGCAGCTAATTTTTTCAAAGTCAGGAGAGTGTGTGTGTGTATATATATATATATATATATATATATATATATATATATATATAACCAGGGATCCTTCTCCAGGCACAGCAATTAGGTATCCTTAAAGTGTCTATTACATTAAAAATGTGAAAGTTTTTACCCAAACTGTAAAATGACATAATCATGGCAAATATGGCCAGAAGGGTCCTTGAGAGATCATATTCATTCTTCTATTGAGAGAGATTTAGTTGCAATGAGAGACTTTCTCATACATCTTTGTATATTCTGTTCTTAAAAGTATCCCAGTGAAGTGGGTCACTTTCCCTAGCGCTCCTCTATACTATTGCCTAATTATCCTCCTAATTATATACCCCTTGTGTTTATCTTACATTCTATTTTCTTAATTTAAAACCATTACTGATTTTCCATTCACCACTGAACGCAAAGAACATTTATCTTTTAAATATCTGGAAATTGTTACCATGTATTTTTTATTCCCCAACTCAGTAAATTGAACTTCACCTTTTCTCATTTTTCTTCAAGGGTCTATTTTCTCTACTTTTGAGTTTTTTACTTGTTTGTTTGCATGTTTTTTTCCCCTTATTTTTCTCTTTGGGTGCTTTCTGGTTAGCTTCTTTCTTGAGGTTTGGCAGCCAAAAAGACATAATGAGGTGTTGGTTGAGCTGTAACCTCTCTGAGGTATGTGGGAGGGTTGCATGAAAGAAGCTCCATTTTACAAATAGGTGGCCTGTAAAGAAACAGGGCAGTGAAATGGTAATGTTGGCTCTGGGTAGTTCCCGAACCTTTTAACTTTGTGGATCCCTTTTGGGAGTGTTTCTGTATAGATGGAAATTCTGCATTTCATAACAATGCTCCTGGTAGTTCTTGTTTAGAGTAATGGTTTGCACTTGTCTTTACTGAATCACATGCACGATATGTTTTTACTCCAATGACTTTTAATGACCTAATATTTGAAAGTATTTATAGCTCCCTATTCCTCCATAATTTTTCTACACAAGTATGTTAACCCAAAAGCGTGGGATTAACTGAGCAAGAGTCTTGGAAGATTCTATGTTTTATATGAGACAAGTCAAAATTTCCTTGGGATTACTTTTACTTGTTATTGGAAAGAAACTTAGCATGGGCCAAGTCAAGTAGAAGGAGCCCAAAATCTCATTTAGTCACTAAGGAATCTGGCCATTAGTAAGGGATGAAATGAATAATGATTTACTGTAAGAGCTGAGTTTCTTAAGCTAATAGAAAGTTGTCTTTCAGGTCTGTCCCTTGTCTGAATTCATCAGTCTTCACTTCTAAGGTAGCAGAACTCCTTTTCTATGTCCCTGGATTCCTTTTATTTCCAATGACAGGGAAGTTACATCTTTTAGGAATGGACAGCTGTAAGTACAACTTTCCTAGCAAGTGGTTCACTTGGAAACTTGGGTTTTTTTGGCCATTGTGTCACAAACCACTCTTCGCCACTTACGGATGCTGTAGTGCTCTTCAGAAACCTGCTGATGCAAGCCAGGATCATCTGCCTGGGATCAGAATCTGGCCTTTCACTCTGTTTACTGGAAAGCTGCAGTGACATTTTGTTTTCTAGGACCAGTTAGTATCAGTTCTTTATTCAGCCCTACTGTTATGAAGTGGAAAATTTCATCTGAGGGGCTGTCAGTGGCATAGAGAAATTAGTAAAAGGCTTAGTTTCCATGTCATCAGTAGGAAAGTATTTTATTATTTTGGCCACGGATTTTAGGCATGGCCAGAAACCAGCTTTTATCCCCTTTTCTTTGTATTGGAGTATTTTCTGCTTGTATTTCAACTCCTGTTCCGCACACAAAGCTTCTTGTACTTCCTGTTAGGGGTGCCTACAACTTTTGGAGATAATTTTCAGTGATGACAGGTATATGTAAACATCTGTGAAATCTTAGAATCTCAGTTGCTGTGTATTTTCTTCCACAGTTTGGCTTTTTTCATTAGCAAAACCAACAGACCTGTAATAGACCAAAGTTCTCCAGGCTATTTACTGGAACAGATTTATAAACTAATGCAGTCAACCTTGATTTTTTTTTCGTTTTGCGATTGTATGTTTCAGCACAGAAATTGTTTTTGTAGGCTGAAGGAACCGGTTATAAAACACAACCCATAAAAGCTTACTGTAACAACAAAAGAGCTTACTCTGACAACACAGAGCAAACAAAGCAGGAAAGCCTTGCTCCCTTTCAGGGGTTCAATGTAGATGCTGACACCTCAGTTCCCAAGCAGAGGTCATAACGAATTGAACTTATCTGTTGCAAATCAGATACTGCTGATCAGATTCTCTTCTCAACACCTACACAGCACTATGTATGTATATCATGAGAGTGTGATTTGTGTCTCAGAATAGTACCTGTCTGATTGACATGACTTTGTGTATTTATACTACAATGTATTTTAAGATCAGCAATCCAAGAGTCAAAGATGTTTCCCCTGGAGTAGCATCACTACTTCCACTGCTCAGAGCAAGTAGCATCTGGAGATGACTGTGCATATTTTCTAACAAATGAAAAGTTTGGATCTGAATTTGGGTAAGATTTTAACTTGAAGCTTTTTTGTAGCAGAATTTTTCTTGCTGTTTGAAAAACATGTCAGTAAAGATTTATTTTAACTACTCTCAAGAGATGTCATACTTCTGTAACTCACCTCTTGAAAGAGATAGTCACAGGAATAATAGCAGTACTCTGCACAAGAGGTTTAGAAAATGATTGCCAATTTCTGAGTTATTACCATGCATTGGATTTGAATGTATCTTTAGAAACTAACCCCTTTACTGCCACATTACATTTTATGTCAGAGGTCACCTCTAACACTTTCAGTGAGCTAATGATTTTGTCCTAAGTAAAATCTTTTTGGGGGGATTATAATTACTTTCCAAATTCACCCATAGCAGTGTAATTATGTACAGCAGAACTTTAGTAGGAGATGATACAGGGCATACAAAAGGAGAAGGCTATGAGAATTTTGTAGATATGAGATTGAGGGGGGTCTTACTGGGTGGTGAACAGAACCATGTTCCTGGCACATGTAGTCCAAGATGCCCTGCCAGGCAGGGCTTGATAAAAAAGGCAGAAAGAACCAGCCTCTCCCTGCTATGGGGCAGTGGGCAGGTGCTGTCTCATTCATTGTTGTTGTCTGAGCAAGGTGATTCAATGTACTGACAGGCTTGATATTTTCCTTCCATAGTTTTCTGCAAGGGACACACAGGTGTTTCTCTCACACCTGATAGAAGAAGAACCGAATCCTCATTCTCTCAGGGCTGTAGTAAAGGTATGGAGACACTCTTCATGCATTTCTTGAAGGCTGACACTGTTCATGTCTTGGAGCTTTTCTTTGAGGAAGGTTTATAGCTTGTAAGTGTTTTATAGGAAAGTCCCAGTGCAAAGGGCACTGTAAGGTTTGCCTCCAGGTGGAACACCAAACGAAGTAAATCTTTTGCTGATCCTCCCCTCTGGGCACCTTCTGAATTCCATGACCTATTTGTCATGGATATTTTATCTTGGATCTTTATTGTTCTTACTTCATACTATGACCTTCTAATCTTTACTCTCATCTATCTGTATGACTGCATTTTTAGTATACAGAATTCAATCTTTCTTAAAGAGGGACTCTTACTTTTAAATTCTTGTGGTAGATCTTTTATACTTGGGGACAACAATGGTTCTATCATCATAAATTGCAATGGCATAACAGTGACTCATTGGTACACCAGAAATATGCTTTAAATTTCATTAATATTCTCATTCCTTTTGCTTTCTTTTTTACAGTCTTTATTCTTAGACTTATGAATTGGTCCCAGAATTATTTCTACCTCTTTCTTGTGATGCCTGGCCCCTAGGAACACCCAGATGAAATCTCTGAGGGGCTGCAGGCTGTCCCCAGGGACTTTAACTGGGATCTTCACATAGGGATGGCCGCTAGAGGTTCACATCTCATTTCTGTTCTGCATCTCAATATGGGCAGGCAATGTCTTGCTCAAGATGACACAGCTAAGAGACAAGTGCAGGAGCTGGTGAGGAATGGGGAGGGATGTGGAGCTGGGGCTGGTGGGAGTCCCAGAACTTATTTTAAATGTTTAACCTGTTTTAAAAGAGCATCCAACAGGGGCTCATGCCAGGATGGCTAGAGCACCAACACCTTCCTTGTAAATTGGCAAGTGGGAAGAGCAAGCGGACATAATAACCAAGGTGAGGGAGTTGGATCTTAAGATAGTTGTCAGATTTTCTTAGCTATTGAATGAATTAGCATAATGTTGCTTAAATGGCAGTTCACAATTCCATAATTTATTTTCATTTTAAGTGTTGTTAGCTTTCATGCACTCTTTTTCTTTCTGTTGTATGCCTGTGCATGTAATACATATTTACAAGCTGTGTTTATTGTTAAAAGGCTTTTCTAGAAGAAATAAGAAGGGTGTATTCACAACAAATCAAAAAGTATTCACAGGCAGCCCTAAATGAGTGAAACAGTGGGTCTGGTGCATAGTTATGGTCACCTCTAGCTCTGTTGCATGAAAGATGCAACATAAGGAAAGAACACCTTGAGCATGGCATATGATCTGTCATGACAACATGATTCAGAGCTGAGATGTCAAGCAAGGTGGGGAGGGGAAAGGCTTTCTTCAGCAGAAGTTGTGTTGCAGCCTTATGAGTATTCACTTGTTTTTTTCTGACTTACCTCTTACTCATGCGCTGCCAGCCATGAAGTGTCACGGACATATTTTATGCAAAATCCTTTCGTTAGGATCTTTTCTCCTGAGAAAAGATCCTAACTGAGCTGAGAGGCATCAGAAATGAAATGTAAACAAGTATTATCTGCTGCTGTGGAATGCGACAGGTGTCTTTGATTGGTCTTATGTAGTTATTTTTAATTAATGACCACTCACTGTCCAGCTGTCTTGGTTGCTCTGGTCAGTCACAAGATTTTATTAACATTCTTTTCAAGCCTTCTGATGAAATCCTTTCTTCTATTCTTTTAATACAGTTTTAACGTATCATTTTCTTTTAATATAATATATATGATAAAATAATAAATCAGTCTTCTGAAACATGGAGTCAAGATTCTCGTCTTTTCCCTCGTCCTGGGAGCCCTGTTAACACCACCACAGTGAAGTTTGGCTTGCAGGCAGTGCTGGCAGCTTCCCTTGCCTGGAGATTGTACAGGTGTCTTGTCTGAGCAGGCTGGCTCTGACTAAGATGCGTGACTCCACAGAGAGCTCTTCTGGAAATGAGGCCTCTGTCTTCATCTAGGCTGCTCATAAGGAGTGTGACATTCTCCCTAAGGGGAAGAGTGCTGGTCAATGTATAAGTTACAAAGACAAAAGGAATCTCATCTATACAGCCAGCTGTCCTCTGGGCACACTTCTACTAAAGATATCTGTGTGTTCTGCTTCCTAATAGCTAAGTGATGGCATTATCTTTATGGCATTATGCTTCCAAAAACCTTTTGGGATACTGGTGTCTTGCATTCCCAAGGGATAGAGAACTATATCTCAGAGATGATTTATCAAATGTTACACAAGCCAGGTCTGTGCAGCAGAGTGCAATACCCTGTAGGAAGCTCTGATATGTCTTTGCCCTGCATCCTTGCTAGGGGACTGTGGAGCTTGAAAGTGACTTTTAGTGGCTTCTTCTCTGTGTTTCTTTCTGACAGTGCCAATAGACATTTCCAGAGATCATGACTCTGCAAAACTTCTTGTCATGAATGTATACAATCTCTTGTGCCCTCTGAACTAAAGGATTTTAAATTAACAGTGATGTGAGCTGACTGTTTTTGCATTTTCCAAACAAATTCCCACTAACTAGTATGAGCAATGTTTTGTGCTGTTTTTCTTCTACCAGTCTGCACTGTTTTGCCACCTCCCACTGGTGCTCCATAAAAAATCAGTCTTCAATATATTTTGCTACATTTATCTGTTCATAAAGTTAAAATAAAACTTTTACTACTCCGGTTGTTGACATATGACTGTAGCATGCATAGCATTGGCAGAAACGCTGTCCAGTGGAGTAAAACCTGTTTTACTTTTTACAGCTGGATGGAGTTTCCAAGACTCTTTGTGACTCTTGCAGAAATTCTTTTCTAGTCAGCTTTACCTGTGGTTTAGTTCTGACATTTCTTAAAAATGTGAGGAAGAAATGGTTCATGAGGAGTAATTTCTATATGCCCAGCTATTGGATATGCTTAGAGTATGAGTAATGAAATATTACTAGGAGAGAAGGATGTTATTCAGCAGGAGAATTCACTGAGAAAACTGTTATAGGCTGAGTGATGAATATACTGTAAATATTGCATGTGGGCAAATATTATCATAGTGGCATAAACCAGGGAAAATACAGCATGGTGTATCATAACCTAAATCTTGGAATCCAGAATTATGGATTGGCTGCAGAAAAGCTGACTCATTATTTTTGCCTCTGGCAGATTCCTGTTGCCTGACTGTGTGTACTTATTGCTCTTGAGTCAGGATTTGGTCTGTGGCTGGTCAGTAAAATTTACAGCATTTCTAAGAACATGAAACTGAAAAATGAATTTTTGACTAGACATATGTTGCACATCTTACCACCAGCAACTATTTGCTAGGGCTACAAAACCAGTACATTACAGATGTTTCTTATTTTCACCTGAAAAACCTGGCAAACTGCAGAATTTTTTATGCCTGTATATTAAAAGTGCTAAAGGAATGCATCTTGCAAATTGATAGGTTGTTCTACAGTGTAAAACAAAGTTAGATCACTGCACAATATTATCACTTTAATTGCAAAAGTCATGTTACTTTAGAGTCTACTTTAGAGTTGCTTCTAGTTTTTATAATGTCTACTTTCACATAATCCCAGTTGAAATTAAGTAAGGGTTACAACAAAGAAAGGTTTTTAAGGCTACTGGATTTTCCTCATGACTGCAACTTTAAAACAAGACTCAGTTAAATTGGTACAGAATTCTCTTGGGACATAAATAACATAGTATTCAACTGCTGGCAAAATAACTTATAAAGAAAAAGTTCAGTCATTGAAGGATTCATTCTTACATCAGCAGAAGCATTTACAAAACCTATTGGAGCTAATAGGCTTGCAGGCACAATCCTGATTCCTTACAGCAAATAATATGTAAGTATGATCAGATTTCTTCATGCTGAGTATTTGCAACTTTTCTTAAAGTCAGTAAGAGATGTGTTTTACATGCATGGTGCATACTACATACACACATACATTCAGGGAGAATCAGGCCCCACGTCTCCCTTCTGTTGGTGCTGTAAAATCATACCTTTGTCTGCAGTGGAAGCTGAGGGTGCTCAGTTTTTTACCTAAATGGAGCTAATAAACAATGAAAGAGATATTTTTAGTTCTGTGAGCTTTGCTCATTAAATGCAGAGATGGGTACCATCAATTGGGTTATAAAATGTTAACCTTGCAGAAAGTGAATTGCCTTGGACTCTGTATGTAGAATTTAATATAAGATGATATTTTAGAGAGACAATATATATGTATCTATCTCTATATACAATATAGATACAAAGGAAAGAAGCATACCCCTGAAAGTGCAATGAGAAGTAATTCTCGTGCTGTTTTCTTAATGAGAAAATTATATAGGTATATAGAAACTTATATAGGTATAGAAACATATATAGGTATCTTTTTTAACCCCTGCTCCACTTTATTGCTCATTAATTATAATGTAAATTCCATTAATAGGCAGGATAGGTCCATTCATGCACAAGTAGGTCCTCAGTACAGTAAGAGATCATTTCTGTCTTCTAGAAGTTTATTCTCTGTGCATCATGCTGAGTTCTCCAGGATTCACTGTAAGGAGGTGAGTTGTGCTTGTTTTTAGAGAAACTGATTTGATAAAAACCTAAGTCTGTGTTGAGGCAACAATGGTTTCATGATATTGTTGTTCAGGTACAACACCAGCTGGCAACTCAGCCCCAAACAGCTGCTCACTCTCCCTCCTTCCAGTGGAATGGGGGAGAGAATGGGAAGAGAAAAAGTGAGGAAACTTGTGGGTTGAGATAAAGGCAGTTTAATAGGTGGAGAGATAAGGAATTAGTACCCCACTGCAAGTATTCAGCCATCCCCAGGAAAGCAGGTCTCTGTCACATGAAGTGGTGACTTGGGAAGGCAAACGCCATCACTTCAAAGGCCTGCTCTTTCCTCCTTCTTTCCCCAGGTTTATATGCTGAGCACGGTGCCACATGGAATGGGATATTCCTGGGGTCGCTTGGGGTCAGCTGTCCCAGCTGTGTCCCCTCCCAGATCCTTGGGCATTTCCAGTCCTCTCACTGGTGGGGTAAGGAACAGCAAGTGCCTTGGCTCTGGGCAAGCCCTGCTCAGCCACAGCAAAAACATCCCTGTGCTCTCGACACTATTTCCAGGACAAATCCAAAACACAGCCCTGTACCAGCTCCTGTGAGGAAAATCAACTCTAGCCCTGCCAAAATCCACACGGATATAATCAAGCACCAAATTCCAAGAAATAGAAACGAGTGCTTTCTGGGAACACTTGTTAATTTTGTGCTGACTGATTATTATTCACATCCTTTTTTTTTTTTGTCAAAAAGTAACCCAGCTATACTGTTCTGAAGGACACAGTATGTGCTAGATGAGCAAGTTGTCATTTTCTGAAGTGGAGTATGTAGCATTGTCTTCCTAGGTAGCTACCAATGATGTGTATAAGTAAATTACATTCCTCAGTAGCTCTATTAACTTCACACATGAATATGTATTTTCAGCAAATTCTATGGCATAGTCTTGCATATAGAATTACTCATATATCCAAATTTCTGCAAGGATCCTAGTGCTTGTAGCAGGAATATGGATTACAGCCCTTCTAGGGAGTAAGCATGTAAATTCTGAGTAGAATTTTTAGGTCACATGTAGTCTAATTCCTAATTTCCTACTTTTCTGACTCACAATGAGAAGTAATTCTCGTGCTGAGATTTGTTGTTAGACTTGTTGTTATATTTTTCCTATTTATATTTCTATTTCTTTTTTATACATTTATATTTTTCCTTTTTCAAGGAAAAGATAATTAGTTTTAAGACTAAAAGAACCTAAAAAAATAGCAGAGTTTAGAAAAGTGGTAGTCAAGTACGTAATGCAAGTCAATAAAAATTTAACTGGGACAGAAAATGAGTCAGAACTGGTTTTTTCAATCCAGCACAGATGATGTAATATCAGTAGATAACAGAAAAGAATTTAGGAAACTGTTCATCCCACCAGGCACTAGGCTTAAGACAAAAACACCTGGATCAGCCAAAGGAGCAATTGTATGATAAAGCAGGACTGAAATAATGGGACCCAACAGATTGTGGACACCTTGTATATTGCCCTGAATTTCTCAATTTTGTGGATGTTGTGATTTTTATGAGGATATGATTATTTCTTTAAGCAGACATGATGATTTTTTTTTTCTTTTCAGAGGACAAATATGAAGGTTTACAATGGTCCAGACCCTATAAAAATGACAATTTTCACAAACAGTTAAAACACCGTCCAAAGCCACAATCTGAGCATAAAGTGTCTAATATGGGATCATATGGGAGCATGTGTTTTTATGAGCAATTAAATATTAACTTGGGATGAAAAGTTTTCTGAAAACACCTTCACTTCCTCCAGGCAGAGAGTCCTCTCAATTACCTTGTCTCAATTACCTCTCAGTTACCTAGCTTTAGAAAATAACTATTTCAAAATGTGCTGCTTCTCCACAGCTCCTACAGCTGAAACTTTTGCAGTTGCTTTAATTTGCCTTGTATGTGTGACCAGCTGACACAAACTCATAAATGATGAGCATCTTAATAACTAACAGGCCCTTTCAATTAAAGAGTCAAAAAAGGCGCGTTAGGTGGTTTGGACTCTAAGGCATTGCCTGGCCTTTGATATCCAGGGGTTCCTGTATTGAAGAGAAACTTGGGATGGGAATGATTGTAAAATGCATCCTGCTCTTGGACAGACTCTGAACACTTGAAAGTTGATTTGAGTGCTTGATGCAAAGAACTTTAGCCTACAGGTGTGGGCACACAAAGGGTTTTTCTCCTGAGGGATGTTCTGTCTGCTGACTTTTCACAACTGCTAACTTTTCCTACTTATTACCTTACCTGTATCTGGGCATAGTGGGTGAGAGACAGCCAGCCAGAAGCAGCTTGGAAACTGCTAAATAGGACAGCTACATGCATTTTGCTAAGGATTATTTCCTAGTAATTTATTATTGCTGGTGCCTGTATAATAGCATTAAGATGCTACTCAGGCATTTCTGAATGTGGGCCATTTGAATCTGCTTATGGAAAGCAGGCATCATTTCACCTGAGAGCTGCATTCTCAGAAATGTCTTTTGCTGGGATCACACATAACCTGTGAGTTATTCAACTAATCAAAATAGTTTTTCTAAGCCTGTTGCTATTTGCATCCAGCAAGAGTAATTTGTTCTTGTCCAGCTCACCGTGCTCTCTCTCTTTCATTCATCCTGCATTATAGACCTGCTTCTGAAGGACGCTGAGTACCTGTGGTTTGATTGAAAGTTATTGCATCTCTCAGGAGTAAATTTAATTTGAGTGATTCCCCATATATTGCAGTGTGATATGATGCATTAAAAAATAAAACACTGCTGGAGTATCTACAAGCCATTCTTTTGAATCTTATTTGAGAAAAAGAAATCTTAGCAGAGAAGGCCATAGAAATAAACTGTTTTTTACTCTTCAGCTAATTCAGAAATAGTTTGAATTTTTAGAAAAAACTAAAAAATAACAAAATAAGGCATTGATCGTAAACAACCTTCTGGCAGCTGTTAACGGCTGGGATTGGTGGTTTAGTACTAACATTATTTCAAGTAAATGAGAAAGTAGAATTGTAAACAAAGGAAAATGGTCGATTCCCCAAGTGAAACGTGGGCTGATGCCTAGTATTTATAGCTTAGTACATTCTCATTAATCCATTCTGCTTTTTTTCTTTTATACTGACTAATAAAGAATACTAATGCAACATTTCTCTGCTGTTTTTAAGCTGTCTGTTCTGCTTGACACCTTACTTGCTAACATGTATATTTCTTTTCAAAGAACTCATGCAGTTTTTTTCATGGATTATGACATAGAAAAGAATTCATTAATTTTTTAAACTATTAAAAAAAATGTGTTGAAAACTTACTGAAGCCAGCAGGAAACAAAATCCAGCAATTAGATAGCATCAGCAATCTGGTTTTTATTTCTGATTATGATTCAGTGGAAGAGTGGAGGTTATGGCAATTATATCCTTAAAAAATGTTTAAGAATGCTTGCCTGTTTTTGACATGCTTTTTCATAGAGTTAATTCCTGATCTTAAAGAAAACTCTGTGAACTCCAATCAAATCTATTCTCAGACTCAAATTGTGGTATTGCATCAAATTTATATCATAGCATTTTTAACAATATAATTTTTTTGGCCACAAAATGTAAGGAAAAATAAAGTCACATTAGCTATGAAAAGAGCATTATTTAGAGCTTAGTGCAAAGGTACACAGAAAGACATTCAAGAGCTGTTAGGTGAGCTCTTCCACTAGCAATGATGTATTCTGTCACCTACTGAACGAGCTAAATTTAATATTTCATTTACAGTTAGTAATATGTAATAAGTGTAAAATTTTGGATGAGATGTTGCTGAAAATAGCTTTTATTTTGTAACCATTTCAATTTTGAGCAATTGTAATGAGTTGGTTTGGCCACAGAAGCATTTGGGCAGCTGAGTTTGCTCACAGATTTTGTTCAGGTGAGGTCAGCACTGACCTGTGATTCCCTCGTGGAAGTGCCAGCCTGGCAAGGCCTTGGAGCCTTGTGGGAAAATGTGCCAGAGCCTTTTCCAAGCCAGCTCTGCTAGATGGTCCTCTGTGAAACTCTGTGAAACTGTATAACCCTATGACCTGTATTCAATGCTATAAAAGCTGCATTTCTGCAGCCTCAAGATTTTGCTTCCTTTTCAGAGCCCTGTTCCATCAAAAGCCTGCATTTATTATGGTTGTTCTTCTTTCGTGGCCATCACCTTGCACAGGGTGAGTTGTGTGACTGCTGATAGCTGCCAGTGGACAGGGAGGAGTTTTGTGGATGCCTTTAGGTTTGTGGACCCCATTTGTGTATAACACTGAAATGCTAAATACTTAGGTTAGCACACATCAGTGTTGAAGGTAAGGATGCTGAAATTCTGCCTGCAGACCAACAGAGGAAGAAAACATTTCTAAAATACAGCCTACTATTTTCTCAGTAAATATTCATGGTCTACCTGTTGTCATCTCTCATAATCCACTTTCTGAGAATGTCATACAAGGTCCTCAATGCTGTACAAGGTGCATGCTGCTCACAAGTGGGGAAATGCAAACAGAAATGTGGGCCAGTCCCAGAGAAGATGAAAACAAACCCAAGGCATTGTCACAGGTCAGTTTTTCCTGCCTACAAAAAGCTTTGCTGGAATGATGCTTGTTGGAGAGCTACTTGAGTTATTTAAAATGACTAATTGCAAAAATGTAGGAATGGCTCTCAGTTGTGTCCCTGAGCTATAAACTGTAATGCCACTCATTAGCTACCTTCTGTGACGGTGGAGTGACTTGAATAGAAGAGCTGAGACATGGCAGATTACAAAGAGCAACTGCATAGAAAATGCTCAGCTTCATCAGACTATCTCAAATATAAGCTAAAGATTCATCAGGAAAGCTTAAAAGTTTGGAGATAAATATTAAAAAAAAGATAATTTGGAAGATCAACAGGAGGGAAAAGTGTCAAACATTAGAAACCTATAATTTTGGCACAAGTTGCATCCTTGGTATTATCTGGATTATTGTAATGAGGTATGGCAAAATTTTGAATTAAGCTTTTTATCCTAGAAAACATAGAGTCTTCAAGTTCTGCCCAAATTCCCCTTGAGAGTATTGGATGAGTAAGAGAGAAACTCAGAGAGATCTAAAATAGCGAAGTGTGGCTTTCAAGAGAAGGTGAAAGAAAACTTGGAACTTATGTAAAGAAATTTACCAAGGCTTTTTTTCCCCTAAATTTTCCCCTATTTTTGTAAGCAGCCTTACTTATCCAACTGTTTCACAGTTCTCTGTGGGATGTTTGCTTTTTCATTGATTGGAGACGTCAATGAGAGTTACCAGTTATTCTCTAACCTGTTTGGCAACTGCATATGTCCTTTTAATATGGAGACTTTGATCATAGCTCTGAGTTCAGTCATATTCTGGACCTTTCTTGAACAGTATCTGTGCAATTGTATCACTGTTTAGTGTTGAGTTAAATATTCAGTAGTGAAACTTCGTTTGTTTATATTCTGCTTTTCTCATTTTTGAAACCTTTTTTCTCTAATAGTAGCACAACTTTTGTCCCCCCTACATTTCCAGTCTCACTGTCTTTCATGTGCTCAAGGCATTCAACATAATTGATAGCAGAGGGCCCACATGAGTGAAACATGAGGCAGAGACCAGTCTGAAAGATGCCTGCTGGAACACACACAGAGCAGTGACCTCCTCACTGTGCTGGGTGAGTTTTGTGCTGTGAACTCACAGGGCTCCAAGCTGGGCAGCAGAGCTGACACTGCACTGGAGGAAGCCCTGGTAGAGGCAAAGGGCTGGGTGACCCCTGTGCAATGAGCCCTGCTCTCCCATTCTGTTAATTCAGCCTTTTTCCCTCATTTGACAAAATGAGCAGCATTTGAGGCGGAAGGTTATATTTTTGGCAATGTAAAATGAGAAGCATTTTGTGAAATGGGAAAACCAGGAGTTTGATACCTTATGCAGAAAACCTTGATATTGACGCATAGGTGAGCATTGGAGAGTCACATTCAAACATTATTAGAGGTGATGACCTGGTAGGATACGTGGGTAGGAAGTGGTCTTGAGGTGAAAGCTTTTATGACAGGCAGGATGCATTATAGTCTGCCTCAGAAAAAGGAGATAGTGGGGGGGGGGGTAGCTTTGGGAAATATTATTTTGTTCATATTGAGCTCGAGTTATGCTATTAATATGGGCTGAATATCAAATGTTCAGTTCAAATGTTCAAAAACTGAGCACCATTATTGCTAATCACCCCCAGAAACTGCATTTTGCTGCCAAAACACAAATGCAGATGTGCTGACAGGGCAAGTTTTCATGGCTTGGGCTGGAGCCACCTTATATGACACATTTAGTGCTGGCAGGAAGAGCCAATTTGCTATTGGCAGGTAGCAGTTTTCAGATTTCCATAGAGTTTCACAGAAGACCATCTAGGAGAGACAGCTTGGAAATGGCTCTGTTTCCCTTGTTCCAAGGCTTTTGCCTTACCAGTCTGACACTTCCATGAGAGAAATGGATTGCTTGTTCCAGCAGACTTTCCGTTGCCCTCTCCCGCTGGTTATCTGGTTTGAGCCAAAGATCACTCCTTTACTAGCCTGGAGGGCAGAGCACTCCCCGTCACCAGAGCTCACATCAGTGGGCTCAGACTGCCCACAGGGGAGAAATGTGTGTGGTTTTTCCTGCTGCCCTTTGGTGCTCTGCTGTGCTGTGTGCCATGTTAGCTCATTTTCCTGCCTGCTGAACAGCTGGATGAGGTGTAAATCTGAGTGCTGGACTGTGAGCAGTAACATGGGAGGCAGGTCTGGCTGGCCCAGAAACTGCAGCAAACACTGCCAGCAACTCAAAACTCTATTAAGACCAGAAATGTACTGGAGCCATACAGATGGTTGCCAGATTTCAAAGGACATTGGTCCTTTCGCCTACTTGAAGGAACAGCAGACATAAACCACTGAGATAAAAGGCTCAGGGTTCTAGGGACTGCTGCACTTTTGGAAAGGTTGTTTTTTTGCAGCATGGTGCCATTTGGCATGAAACACAGGGGCAGCCTGATGGTGGGGCTTTTTTGAAAGGGAAAACTACTCAGAACTGTGTCAGAGTCTGGGTATGCCAGAATTGTCCACAAGCTCTGTGAGGGTTAGGCTGAAGCCTGAACTGCGCAAATTGTTGATGCAGGAGGGCAGGTTGTCACTGTGCCTGCCAGTCACCCTGCCTAGGGCAAGCATGGGCAGCTGGAGAGAGCTGTTGAGGGACGTGCTGCACACAGTCAGACTGTCTTCCTCACACTCGATTGTTTCCCCTCAAACTCTGGCTTTGAAAGGCTGTTTAGCCTGGCAGGTGCTGCCACCACTGACGTGTCCCCCCCACCCCCTGCTCCATGAGGAAGTGCATGAGGCTGGCAGCCACCAAATGAGCAAAGCCTTGCTTCTGCACAGCCTCAGATAGTGACAGCACGTGGCTCTTACAGGCAGCAGGGCAGAATAGGACACAGGGGACCCCAGGCGCTAATAATATGCATTTCATAATGTGCCACATGGAAAACAGAAACAAACCAGCAGTGACAACAGAGCTCTTCAGCAACTGTCTTCCACAGTGAGCTGCTTTGCACTTGGC
Source organism: Zonotrichia albicollis (assembly GCF_047830755.1). Classification (NCBI taxonomy): domain Eukaryota; kingdom Metazoa; phylum Chordata; class Aves; order Passeriformes; family Passerellidae; genus Zonotrichia; species Zonotrichia albicollis. Next base: position 75,530,902 of record NC_133821.1, on the reverse strand, counting down.
TTCTGAAGATTATTTCATTTTGATTTAATAACTGAGAGCCTCTGAGAGCTGCGCAAAAGGAAAGAACAGCTTTGTTTTGAGACATAAACAGCATAAAAACCAATTTTGCCCTAAGTTCTTTTTCTCTTCTTCTGTTTAGGTTTCAACAAATTTGAAACAATAGGGTTTTAATCATCTTTTATGCCAAGAGTTAGGTCTGACTGTTTCTGTTATCTGTGTTGTTTACATGCTACCATCCACAGTTATCTTCTCTTCTTTTGAAGAGAACTGCTCTGCTTTGCTCAGTAGGATAATTATGGATGTTAGCTAATGATGGGAAGTAGGAGCTGGTAGAGAGCAATGGAACTACAACACCTCTTGCCATGGGCAGAATTTCTGCATCTGAGATAGTGACAGCATCTTTAGCGCAGCCTTGCCTTGCAGCACCAGCCCAGCATCAGCTCTCAGGAGTTAAGACATTGACATATAACAATTAAAAAGGGGAGCAGGGGCATGACTGTAGAAATATCCTGCTGAACAGCTGTAGTGTCTCATGTTTCCCTAAAACTGACACCATACCTGCTAATGGCTTCTGTAGAGGAATGGTCAGGATATGTGGTAGTTGTTTCTGTTGTCAACTGAGGATTCCATTCAGTAATTTGAAGGCAGTACCTCCAGTGCAGACATGGCACAGCTCTGGCTGCTGAATCCTCTGACACTTCCAGAGATCCAGAGTTGAATTATGAGCTGGTTGTAGTTTGGAAATAATGCAGTACCAGACACTGGGGTTTTTATCCTCACTGCTTTACTCTTTCCTTGCTTACTGTTCTTGAATTCTAGTTAATCTCACCCTTTCATTTAACCAAAAAGTGGACATTTTTTTTCATGTGTTCCTTTTCCTATGCTATTTATCCCCAAAATTTTATTCCCAAGTCATAATGCTTTATATGGACAGGGAAGCATTCTGTGTCTAAATTGGTGCAATCATGAGCAAATACCACAGAGGTAAACTTCTCAAAAAAATTCAGTGTAGATGTACTGTGACTGCATGAATGTTGACAGACTAATAAACAAGAAAAGCTGTGGACTGAACTTTGTATATAAATGTGAGGGCGGTATCCATCCCTCCCTGCTCTGAGGATGTGCATCTGCATTGCCATTCTGCCTTTTACAGTATTGGTAGCTCATCTTTAATAAATCAAAGGCAGCTCTTTCTTGCTTGTTTGCTCTCTGAAGGAGAGGATTTCAAATCATACCCTAAACTGTTTTGACACACAAATGATGTCTGATGAAAAGTGCTAAAGGTGTTTTTATTTACAGATGTGTTGAGAAGTACGCGAGGAAATGAGTTTATCTTCTCTCTTTCTCACACGAGGAGAGTAAGATGAGAGACGTATTGTCCTTTTGTCCTCTATCTGTAAGGGAGGCTGGCTTCTTGTCATCCTGTGAAGAAACTGCTTTACAGTTGTCTAGGCAGGAGAGTTTCTACCATGTCTCTTTTGTTCTGCCCAGGCACCCTGGAGCCTGGGCTGACATTGATAGGAGCGTTTCTCCTCGCAGCCCGCCCCTGCATGCCTGCCGTATGGTCTGACACCTGTCAGCTGCCCGGAGCGCTGCTCCTGGAGCACCTCCTGCCTCCCCAGGCTCCTCGCTGTGCAGAGAGGGCTCGGCAGGAGCTGCAGGCTGCTGGCACGCTTCTGGTGCGGATGTGAAATTAATTGACACAACATGAATCTTCAGAGATGATGCCAGAAGGAAGAACAGAAGACCTGTGAGATAGCAAGGAACAAATATGATGTGAAGCTGTCTGTTGGCATCCCTCAATTGGAGAGGTTTGGCTTTTCCTTTGCGGCTTGGTTGCTGTGCCTTGCAGCCATACAAGCCTCCATTTACAGCTTTTGGGACTTGTGGTTGTCTCAACAGCTCTCTGGGCTTCTTTAGCCAGGAGAGGTTCACTACTGTATGAAAAGATAACAGGTTCTTCATGCTGCCATGCAGACTCATCTGTAAGAGGGAAATCGTGCCACATTTGTAAACACTACTGTTGCTGGTGCAGGTTTTGGAAAAGGAGAAAAGAGAATGAGTTAATTTCTGAATTATGTTCCTGGGTGTAATGAAGGAGACTTTCTAATTGGAGTATTACATAAATTCTGTACCTCTTGTAAGTGCTTACTTCAGTAAGGTGCTTGAACCTATAAAAATTGTAACTTCGTTCAGAGATCAAATGAATTTATCTGGTTTTTTTTCATCCCACCTTTTATACAGGAACCTGGGTGTATAAAGCTCCCTTTTTTCTTGCCCTTAGTCCCTTCTTCTGCGGGTCACATGAACTAAAAAACGGTAATTTTTTTTCAGAATTCCCTGGGTTTTTCTGCTCCGTGCCTCATTCAAAGCCTCACAAATGAAGACAGCTAAAGACATGGATACTGACTTAACAGTACATACCCAAGATTTGCATATGTTCAGAAATTTACCAGCCTTGTTTCCAAGAAAAGTGAGGTTGAATCAGCTCTAGAGAGGCTGTATTCTCTTTGCTGACTGTAGAGGAACTTAAGCTTGATGTTAGGCAACTGAGGTTGTAAGCAGCATTCATGTGAGCTAAGAAAGATTATTCCTCTCCTGAAGGGGAGATTGAGCTGGTTCTACAACACAGAGTAATGGGAAAGTGAAGCACGTGCAGATACCACGTGAAGGGCAGAGGTGTGCACTAACAGCCTGCCCTACTAAGCAGCAAGGGGACTTACGGTGGCACTTCACAGGAGTTACAAATCCAGTCAACTGGAAAAAGGATTATGTCTATTTCAAAGTATGCAATGTTTGAAAGCAGAAGTGATGATTTTTATCTCTTAATAAAGAATGTAGAGATATGTATGTACAGACAGGTACTGCCATATATTGGGAAATCTACCCATATTCTGGGCACTCATAATTCTCTGTCTAAATGACGTGTGCCACTTCCAGTCCAGAAGGAATTTAAACACCTCTACACAGGTATGACAATGTGACCAAGACTTTGGTATACTCACACATAATGCATCTGTCTTCACTTTTTAGATCCACAGAGTAGTCTAGGTTGGAAGAGAAATCTGCGGACTGTCTTGTCAAATCCCTGCGGAAAGCAGGGCCATCCAAATCAGGTTGCTCAAGATTGTGTTCAAACAAGTCCGGAATATCTCCAGGGATGGAGATTCCTTTATTTCTCTAAGTACCACCTTCCAGTGTTTAAACACCCTTATTAGTGTTACAGAATTGAAATATTCTGCTATCTACTGTGAATTTCCTTGTTTCAGCTTCTCTGTTGCCTCTCATCCTGTTGCTGTGTACCTTTCAGAAGAGCCTGAGTTTATTTGGTCTACATTTTCCCATTAAGTAACTGTAGACAGCAATAAGGTCCCCCCATGAAGCCTTCCCTTCTCAGTGCCTAACAGGCCCATCTTTCTCAGCTTCTCCTTTCCCTCCTGTGCTCCAGCTTCCTGATCACTTTGGTGGCTCTTGGACTTGTTCCAGTGTCCTGATGTCTGTCTTATATTGGTGAACTCCAAAGAGAACACAACAGTCCAGAAGTGATCTCACATGCACTGAGTGAAAGGGAAGAATCACTTGCCTGGACCTGCAGGTTACTGCGACTTGCTATGCAGCCAGCTTTTGCTGCAAAGGTACTCTGCTGAGGTATTTAACTTGCAAATATTCAACCTGTAGATATGCCACCTATCCACCCAGTTAGAACAGAAGAAAAAACACATATCCATATGGAGCTGGAATTAAACACACAATTCTAATGAGCAAACTTCTGATGAGTCACAACCACACTAGATGGAAAAGTTTGAGCAGTGTTGCCATTACAGAACTTGCAGATCTTACAGCTGCTTTAGAGGTACTTTTGCCACAGTCAGCTTTGAGAAGAAATTTCTCATGCACATTCTAAATTCACCACAAATAAAGATGAATGATAGGTAGCTATTTGAGCACCTAAGGGTGCTAGAAACATAAGAGGCATTAGTGGTTTTATCTTTAGCTTGTGCTATTTCTGTTTGAAATAGCAATTTCAATAACGTTCATCACACTAAAGAAGGTATGATGGTAAGAAGTGAGATATCATTAAAAAGGTATAGAACAACTTTTATCCAGTTTGTCCTTCATAATCTTTATGCATGTCCTGTACCTGTGAAAGACCTTGGCCCCCTTGCAGTCATTTTGGAAATATGCATTACCTTCATAGATAACTGCTTAGTAATGAGAGTACTCTAATTTTGTAAAAAAAAAAAAAATCAAACCAAACAAAATCAAAAAAGCCCACCCCCCCAAAAAAAAACCCCAACCCAAACATACATACATACATATATATATATATATATATATATATATATATATATATATATATATATATATATATGAAATGTTCAAAGCCAAAGATTCCTGGGTCACTTTTAAATGGTGCCCACAGAAAATGCCAAGAAACATTAATTTACGATTTAGATATTGAACAATCTCTTGAGTACATTAAGAAAACAGAGTTGTTCTTATCCCTGAGACTGAAGGCTTCCATTTGCAAATATGTACCCACCTCTTCTATTAGGAGAGGGTTGCACATTAAGATTTTGGCTACCCTGCTTGCAAGTGATGATCAAAACATTACATAGCAGTTCCAGGTTGCAAGAGAGGTAATATCTTTCCATTATGGACAATAAAGTGCTAATGATAAATTGGCTGTAATAGTTGGAGGCTTGGCCAAAGCTCTTGACTTACTGAGGCATGATCACATTATATATGCTGGTTAAAATATGGAATTAGGGACTATTCTTAGAAATAGAATAGAAAAATTTGAAGATCCATATTAGTTTTATATGGGGCTATCTATAAAACCAAATTTCATTTAGTATCAACTCTGTCTTTGATTTTGTTGATTGAGGACGGGCATGATCAGCTTTATAATAATAGGTGGGAAAATACTAGCTTTGTTTTTTTACAAGTGCATCTCCTATTGACAGGAATGAGTATTCAGATATGATCAGAATTTGACAGTTATAGAAAGAATTCTGTTTTTGTAGTAGTTTTAAAATAAACACAAAAGCTATACATAAACATTATGTAGTATAAAATTATATTGTTATTCTAAATAATTACAGAAAAATTAGGTAAAATAGAACTGGGAGAGGTTAATTTTATATATAATTGGCAGTTCAAATTGATTTTTGGAAGAGTATATTATATTTCTTACCTCCAATTAAATTAATTTGATGGCTCAATAAACTAAATGATGGAGCAATTAAAGCACCACAAACAGAAAGTTGTTAATGCTTCTCTTCTTTCTGTATTATTTTACAATTTAACACACTTTTTGTCTATTGCTGCTATACAGATATATTTGCCAGAAAAAGAACCAAAGCATCATTTATCTTTTGTAATGGTTCTCTGACAAATGAATGTATCCTGGATACAGGAATCCTTTGTGTTTTTTCTGTTTTCCATGTAGGAATTCTCAATGGTTAGAAATAAAGAACATGTGCTGTTTCAAGGGCTGTATGGGTTCAAAAACCTCTGCTATTTATGTTGGTGAGAACTCACTGCAGCAAATTATTTGAAATGTGGTTTTTTCCCTTTAAAATTTCATCTGAAAACAAGCATAGAAGATGGTATTTCTGTCAGTGTCAAGGGGTAGGAATAATTTGTGTAAGAAAAATAGTAAAAAAATAGAAAACCATGGCTAGGCACCTTCACATTCCCCTGTCCCTCCGCCCTCGTCTCTCTGAAGACCAACACAACTAATTTCAGATTTTCAGCTAAAATTGCTTTTCAAGGGTCAGCTTGGGATCTTTTAACTTAGTCTTGCAGATGAACACTCTCTATGTCTGTGATCAAAACTAAAACCCAGAAATATCAGAATCCAGGGGCACTCTAGACTATGAGAAAACTTCCACAATAGTGAATGAAGGTGTTCTGAAACTGTCTCAGAACACCAGCCCATTCTGCAAAATAACTTGGGGGCTCTAGAGGACACAAGCAGGGCATTTTATGTCATGGGAATGACAGGGTAATGGCATTTGTAGTATGGACAAGAGCCATTACTTGAAGATGAAGTTCTTTAGTTAAAGCTGGCATGGAAGAGAAGCATTTAATTCTGTTGGTCATATTCAGATATTGGCCATTGAGACTTTTTTTTAAATGGCCAGATGGCTGTCATGAGGTTTTTTTCCCCTCATTTTTTAGTAATCTTTTGCTTTAGAGGATATTAGGGAAGACTGGACTTTAATAAATTTACACAGAAGCAATCAAAAATAATTAAAAAGAGTGTGTAAGAAGACAAAATGTACAGGGCTTTGTGAAGGGCTTTGCAGGTTAATCAGAATACTTGATTATGAATCTGGCTTCATTTTCTGTAGGATAACCTCTATGCAGAGGAAGAACACCAGATTTGGCAGGCACAATTTGATTTTAAAAGAAAGGTGCCTCTTGGATTTTCATGGCAGCCTGTTAAAGCAGGAGATCACATTTGTTGATCTGGAGCATTGTCTAATAGGGCAGCACTCAGACCTGTGGACAAGGTGCTGACCAAACCTTGATCTCTTAAACACCTATTCCCAAAGTCAGGCAGACCTAACTTGTGATCCACCTTTGGAAAAGGAAAGTAAGCTAGTCTACAGCATTTTGTACCCAGTTAATTGTGAATCACCAGGATGAATTATCGATTGCTGTACCTATAAGGGAAAGATGTACCAGAATGACTTTGGAGGGTTTTGTAGTGCCCTTAGCTACTGTTTCTTTATTTTCATTGATCAGGTCTTGCCTTATGAGTCTGAACAACAAAATATATCAATCCTGAGACAGGTAAGCACCACTATTTGATGATGAGAATAAACTTCTTTAAGGGATGGATGTATGACAGCAATCTTGGAAAAAAGGAAAAGCTTTAAGTAAGTAATTGTGGTGTCAGAATGTAGGACAGATTAGAAGCCTCACAATACAGAAAATCAGGGAAAACTTTTTCTTTTTTTTCATATGCTGTCATTTTGACTTCTACTGTGGGGATATTAATTAACTTCTTTTTAAAAATTTTATTGGCTCGCAAAAGTTTCAACTTTCTGGCTATTCCCGGGGGATAGTGTTGTCCATTGAAGGCCTAATATAACATCTAGGTTCTTAAAGACAATTACCTTCCCTGTTTCCATTTTTGTTATGCATTGCATACATTGATGCATTGATACACAGATGTCTTATGTCTCCTGTATGTTTGGCTAGTGTTTTGCTTTTCCAAGAATTTGCTTTATGGTATTCCATGAGCACAACATTATCATATCTCATTTCCTTCTGTGTGCATTGGCAATGAACTTCTTGTCTGTGAGAATATATCTTATGTTTACTTAGCACCTCTTCCTCTGAGGAACCCAATGTAACACAAGTATCAGGCCTTAGGATCGTTTCAGCACACAAGGGATGTGCCTTAGCCTGTTCCTTGAGAGGTTCTTATCTCATACAGGGCTTTCAGCTCCACATACACACTCTGGATGGTTGAGAAATTTTATGGTTTTCTACTAGAATTTGGAAAAAAAAAAAAAAATCAGTTAATCAGTTGCTCTCAGATCTTGGCTGAAATGATCTACCAGAACAAGTTACCAGCAGAGGCAGAGATCCCGGGGCTCAGTCTCTCTTGGCTTGTGACTCCTAGCTATCCCCAGGTCCTCCAAAATACCCTCACCTGTTCACTTCAAGGAAACATGGACAACTTCCTTTCCTGGTGCCTTGAAAACCTTGCTTGCAATTGCAATGGGATGAGGGGCTGATCAGGTCCAGGGGCTGATGAGCTCTGTCCCTCCCTCTGTCCCTCTGTCCCTCTGCCCCTAGGTATTCCTTAGCCACTGTAATTCTCCGGCTCTTTGGGCTTATCAGCTGCCTCAATGAATAGGTGAGGCTCTCTAAAAATATCTACACTAAGTGAATCCCCCTCTAACATTTAGCAACATCTGGGTCTTCCTTCACACCAGTGAGAGCAATTATTTGTAGTGGTTTAGTTCTCATTATTATTCATCTATTTCTGTGACTAAAGACAACATTTTCTCCAAGTAGTTTCCCAATGAAACCAGCTAGGCTTGTTTTTTCATTATTCCTGCATATCTTTGTGGTTGGTCCTATCTCTTTTGGCTCAGAAAGGATGATTAATTATTCTACTTGATCTTCACTTATCATGGGAGTACTATGTAAATTATTTCAAAAATGTCCTGTTTTAGATTTCATAATTTATCTTCACTATGACCTGGGTATTATGAAATGTGAGAATTGCAGGTCTTTCTAGCTCACTTCTTAGATTTGAAAAAATTTGCATGTATTTTTCTTACAGGTCTTGTGTGTGGCCTGTTGTTTATTTTATCTGTTAGTGATATACTTCTATGCCTTCTAAATTAGTTATCCATTGCTAGTGTCTAAAAGTACATCCTTAACAATAAAAAATGTGTATTCTCTAGCAATTTAAAAGATGAATTTTTAGAACTCAACTGGCAGAAACAACAAAGATGATTTCTATCTTGTACATAGTAGGTAAATGCTTTTTTTGTTTTTCCAAGTGTGAAACAGAACTCTTTTCTTTAATGTGATCTGCAGGCCAAATGTATTTTTTTTTGTTTGTGAGAAGTTTCAGTGCTGTGAGTAGAATTTTTGGTTCATAGAAAAGAACACATGGCATAAGTGAGAGGTCCAGTACACCATGGAGAGGCACAGTTTGCTGCTGCTGCTCATGTCAAGCAGTCTCAGATGTTTTCCTAATGTTTCATCTATGAATGTGCATGAGCCTATTCTGTTCCCCAGAGGGCTGTCTCAGGTTGGTCACATTGAATCTCTTTAACATTATGTTTTCTGTCACTGTTGTAGTAACACTTTGCATTGCTCTTTGCAGATATTTCTATCTTCTTTGTTGACCCAATAAAGAATAACTTATGCACCAAATGTTTATTAATTTATTTATCAAATTGAAGACACAAAAATAAAACCAGGGTACTCAAAAGACATTTGCATGCCTTTATTCTTTCATTCTGCTTGAAATATTAGAGAATTAATAATTCTGGTGAGGATTTGTAGTAGTTGAACTTCATGCCTAAGAATTTATAAAAAATTTTTAGCTTTCATATTTTCTTATTGTCATATTTTAGAAAACTTTCCTTAAATTTGGTTGTAGAAAGTTTCTGAAAAAATAATGTTTGGCTCAGCAGTATCCACCTTTTGTCTTCAGCGCTAGGTTTACTTTATTAAGGATTTTTTCTAAGCAGAATAAATATACTATTTGTCCCTTCTTAGAAGGAGAAAGTCTTCTGAATTAAGAATGGATGCACATTTAGAACTGCTAATTTTACTACTTCTTTCATTATCTAACGCTGTAGAAGTTATGAGGGTAATTCTATGTTTAGCACCTTTTCATCTGTATTCTTCAACTTGAAAATCCTAGGGCAGATTTACACTCAATTGAAATTGTTCGTTGTTTAGTCCTGTGAGTCTTGTATCCCTGGCCCCTCAATAGTTGTTTCAAATCCTCTTTCCTCCGTATTCCTCTCATCTGGGAAGTGTTGCTGTGGGGTTATATCTCCCATTTGCTTGGTAGGTGTTTTAAACATTAAACTAATGTTAAAAAGATAGCATAAACCTCCTCCTCTTTGGGCAGCTTCTCTGAGAATACTCCAAGCAGATTGCCTTAGGGATGGTCTAAATACACTTTCTGTATGAAATCTGTTCTGATCACAGGTTGAGGTCTACCTTTAGCTAATATGAGGGTTTCAGGTTTACCAGAGGGGGTTCTCACAGTGGGAGGTACAAGAGAGTAGTATCTGGACTGACTTCAAGGAAAGAGGAATATCAGATGATCAGAAATTAAGGACTATAAGGAAAATCAGAAATTTATCCTGGATGACTACATAGGCCCACGATCAAAGAACAGGAATATTCTCCTAGTCTCTTCAGATAGCTGAGGTTAAATAACTCCAGAGGCTAAGTAATTCTGAGACTAAATAGCTGGTTCTCCTGCCTTCCAAATCCTTTTTGCAGAAGACAGCACTTCAGATCTTCCCCTTGTCAGGGTTGTGTTTCCTGTAGGGTTTGTACCTGTTAGTATAATAAGTAAATAAGGCTTCCTGCCATAAGATAATTACACATTAGCAAAAATTACGGTGCCTATTAGTCAGAAATTTAGTTTTCATTCCCTGATGTGGCAATTGTCTGAGCATTTGAAGAGGCAGGCAGGAGTCTGAGCATAGCATGATGAGAAGAGCTGGAAGAAAGGAAAAGCCTCTGCTCTGATATGACAGAAGAATAGCAGGTACCCTATTGTGGACAAGGGAAAATGATGGCACCCAAAAAGCCCCTTTGTACCACTTTAAAAGCAGAGTAAATACATATTAAAAATTTTATATTTTATAAATATAAAAGCAGAATATATGCAGTCAGATCTGATGCTGAAGCAAGTAAAGTAAGCAAGCTTAAATGGAAAATGGGATGTTTATGCTGCAAATATTTTACTGAAGTTACAGGTTAAATCTCTTGGTGCTGTAGTGAAAGTATGTGGGGAGACCTTGCCTTTATTCAGAGACATGGGTCTGTCTGCCCCTTCTGTAGATTGACACAGATGTGAACTACAGTCTGGAAAATCATCTCCTCTTCCTAGCCTTCTTTTGTGGGGATTTTTATTCATGCACCATATTACATTAAAAAAAAGGCAAGTTAGCTGTATTTTCATGCACTGCTCTCGAAAAAAAATAGCCCCAAAATGTTTTGGATATGAACATTAGGTACCCTTTAGATTGGGAAACCTAGGCCCAGCAGCCATTTAGGCACCTCTGAAACAATGATCCCAGTAACCATTTTTTAAAGTCACATCTTGAAAACCCTCTGCATGGATCAGGAAAATAAGCATAGATGAGGAAAATCCCATTGCACAGAAAATGGACACAGATTAGGAAGCATCTCTAAAAGAGGTGATTACAGCTACACACAGTATTAGATATGAGGCAAGATTTCTTGATGTGATTTCAGGGAGAAAAGTTGAAAGAGTAAACAGAAGGAAAGGAAGGGTGGATTGATAAAGGCACCACAACACATTTCTGACTAAAGCAATTTGGCCCAATAATTTCTTAGCTCTGAAAATTATAGCAAGAGAAAGAAATGGCAAGCAACATTTATGACAAAAGAAAAATATATCTGGTAAATTCTTCTGTGATTTTTCAAAGTAAGAGCTGATAACTTATCTTTCTCCCTTGTTGAATAGCTTGGATAAGAGAACTTGTGGATTTTGTTATTCACTCTTTACTCTGGCTTCTACTCTACATGTTAATGTTTAGGAAATTCTAGGGATTCTTCCTCCCATTTGTTTCTAACTGGAGCAGATGATAGGCACAGATGATAGGCACAGACGGCTGCAAATTCAGCATTTCAGGCAGATTTTTTTGCTTGAGCAGGTAATGTTTTCGAGCCTGCAGGTAATGTTTGTGGTGGTCTTCTACCTCCCTGCCTCAGAAGAGAACAAATATTGCTTAGACATCAGCAAATCTGCGAAGCTCTGTGGCTGTATGGGTGGAGAATGAAGACTCTCCAGCTGCCTTGGGAACATTCCCCTGCTGATGTCTGAGGGACAGGGTAGGAGATCCATGACTGAGCTTTGTGTTTGAACTTGTGATCTTCCCTGCAAGTTCTCCCCACCTTGGGACTGTGCAGCTATGGTGTTACACTAATGAGTGGCACAGCCATGGCACACGGATCTGAACAAAGTCTGCTTCAGATATTGGAATTCAAATACACCTTTGGGGTAACATGGTTGCACATTGCAAAATTGTGACTTCCAATTGCTGAGATATAAACAGGGATCAGGAGGAGGGGGAATTGTTTTCATTTTTGCAGACAGACCAGTGACTTGATGCTGCAATGAATGTATCCAGTAAAACTTCAAGGACCAAACACATACAAAAGTCTGATCTGTGTAGAAACCTTTAAAATCAGGCCCTACTTTTTATTTTAAGGTGGAAATCATTAGCGAAAAGCAGAAGAATAGAAATAATAAACCAACATGATTAGTGATAAAATTTTTTAACTCAAAGAAATGGACGAATGAACAATAAAATAACAGCCAGGAGAAAGAGACAGTGGACCACTCCAGCATCACAGTGGTCTGCCAGATAATTTAGGAGGGAAATTAAGGAACTGAAACAAGAGGCAGCCTCATCATTTGCTAAGCTTGTGAATTCAGTCTCAGAAGCAAAGCAAAACTTAATAAAACCAGATGATGGGGTAGACTAATTGGAGCAGCAAACAGGAGAAAGAGAATGGAAATGGCTATTGATTATTTTTTATTGAAGTAAGAGACAATTGTGCAGAAAATGCTCCAACTCCTGAAGCTGATTAAGAATAAATAATATAATGACTTATGAGTAATCAGAAGAAAATTATTAAATGCTAGAATTCATGCCTTTATTTTTAAATTAATCACTAGAAGTAAATGAGAACTTTGATTGCATGCTGGCACAAACCCAGAGGCCACTGATATCAAAGAGATAGACTCTTGCAGGAATCCTGTAGGTGGAAAAATTTGTGAATTGAGTTTAGTATCAATGAACATGTTGAATTTCCTAGGTGTTTCCTTTAATGGTTATACTTCATTTTATCCATTAACAAATTTTTAGTTATCCATAAGTGAAAAATGGAGCATGTTTCTTTACTATGCTGCAAGGCTATCTATGGAACTCAGCCCATATGGAAGAGAGAGACCTGGACAGATTGTAATTAGTGCTATAAATGAATAAATACTATTGGTCTGGGAATACACATTATTAATTTGCCTACAAGAAGTGTTTTGTCACATTTTTAGATAGATGTAACGAAAGTGAAATTTATGCTGGTGATGTAGTTTGAGAATACTTTCAAAACCTTTATAGAAAAAAAAATCTATTCAAATAATACCTTGATTCTTATGCATCTACTACAGTCCTAATTTTAATCATTTAGAGCTAAATAGAGGTGAGGTTCTGTTCTGAATATTTTTCCTAATGCATACAAGGTTGATACTTTTGTCTTTTACAGCTCTACCTCAAAATATTGAATATATTACCGACAGTTGTAAAAAACACATTGCTGCTCCCTAATTCTCTTTGCAGAAAACGTCATGACATAGTGGTTCAGATGGCTATTCTTGGCTGTCTGGTTTACCTGGATGCTGTTTTTCTTCTAATTTATTTTTTTCTTGAGTTATACATTTTCAAGATGCCTCAAAATATTTAAAAAGCATTGCAGAAGTATGAGTATTACAACTTGGGTAAGACTTCAGTGGTGCTGTGCTCCTTTTCTGTTTTCTTTTTGTTTTAAGTTGGGGAGAGTGTTCATACAAATGCAATGGCAGAGGAATGTCAGAAGCAAAATAAGGAAGATTCCTGGTATTCTCATTCCCTCCATATATAGAAAAACCCTAGAATACTCTTGGTCATGCAACATTAGTGACATTGCATTAAAAAGATACCAAAGGAACATATGTTCCTTTTCATGCAAGGTCTCAGGAACAACCTGGAGGAATGGTCAGGAATTCATGTATGCTATTTAAGCAATGCATCCAAGATATTATTTCAGGTGCATTTAATGCGTCTTTTAAAATTGTTGTCTTGGGGTTTTGTCCTGTCTCATCATTTTGTCTCTCCCCTTTTAAAATGCCCTTAAGGAACTCAGACAAATTTAAAACATGCAGAATAAAACATGCAATAAATGTTGTACCAAATGAATGAGAGGTGTTTATCTTCCTTTTCCTTTGAGATCCAGAGACAGCAAAACACCATAAAATATCTACAGGAGTTGCTTTGTTAGGGTTATAGAAGAAAACCACAAATCTTAATTGGCAGGAACAAGCAGGCTTTTCACTTGATTCTTGCTGCAGGCAGCAGGGATTTAGATGTGGTATTCTTTTTCAGTGCTGCAAGCATTTTAAAATAAAAATGTTTGTTTCTATTTCCAGCTCTGTCTCATTCAAACACTTTCTTCCTAGAGTGAAGAAAACTGTGCAGTGAAGGTACATTCCCCCATCTCTTTGGGAAATGGATTTCTTTTTTTAACTTTTTTAGTCAAAACCAATATTGCTTACTTCCTGGATGTTTTCAGTTTCTGTGAGCTGATAAGTGCTCCCCCTTGAAGTCCAGTAGCTGAAGGAGCTATGAGATGTGCTGCTTCAGGAGGCCTAAAGTTCTCAAATGCATCTTCTCTTTTATTGGTCTTGAAATGAAATTGTTTAATAATAGAAAGAAACATTGGTTGCTGCCCTTATTAGGGCAACAAAGCTTCCTGTTAAAAAAAAAAGATCTGAACACCACTTAGACTCCAATGGGATATGATTGGATCATCATGCCTAATTTGTCCATTGTAATAGAACCACGGAGTCAAACTTTCTGAAATGTTGTCAATTATTCCTTATCTATAATCAGGCTTTGCTGTTATTATTTCTCCCAGAAATTTATGCTACTCCCGTTACACATAAGAACCAAAATTAGAGTAGTAATGCAGAGGAAATTTGGTTTCTCCTGTTAGAACTTTAAGAAATAAGGCAGAAAATGCAATGGAAATTCTTGGGGAGGGAGAAGCCAGTTATTGATGCAACAATGCTGATTGCTGGAAGTGGACATGCACCGTTGTTCATCTACTGAATTCTGTAATTGTGTCTATTTTTATCTATAGATTGGGCAATTTTTAGGCACTCATGCAGGCAAACATCACTTTCCAGAAGTAACTGATTTGCATGAGAAGCCCTGGCAACCAAACACAACAATATTGAAAACCACTACATATTGACCTTTGTGCACAGCAGTCTTAGGTTTTACTATTTCTAGGGCTTTATTAAATTAGCAAACACAACTTGTGCAGCCAAAATGGGCTCTGGAAATGATCAGTGCCCTCAGAAGTGACTGTCACTGGCCACTGTCCTAGATTTTTTCCTCAAATAAGTCTGCTTCTCCACAGAGTTCTGAATTCTTGCTGTTCACTGGAAGTGTCAGAAGAAACACAAACTTTCTTTCATGCCTAGATTATGGATTATTCCATTGCTTCTCAAGCAATTTAAGCCAGAGTATTCTTGTTTTAGTTTACCCCAATAGGTTAGATTTGACTACTTGAGTGATTGAGTTGATGTATGAGCTGGGGAAAAAGAAAAACATGAACTTGCAAGGACAATAGTGCTTATTTTTTGCAATAAAGTTGGATGTAGATGTGTCACTTAGTTACATGGTTTAATGGTCACAGTGTTAATAGCCTAAATGATTCTGTGATTTGTGTCAGTCAAAACTTCTGGAGAAAACTGGAAGCATTGAGAAATTGCTGAACAGCAGGTTCTGAACAGAAGCTACAGCTCTCTGAGTGCTCAATGTGTTGTTGGTGGTAACAGCTTTACTTCATGCTGTTCAGTGAGTTTAGCATATGAATGGTGTTTGCTTATAATTTAAGTAAGCGATTATCAATTCCTATCAAATTATTAATTAAAAGTCAATGGAACTTATGAAATGATCAGAAGACTGTGAAGATAGCTGAGACAAGAATCATTAATTGTGTACTGCTTTTAACAGAGATTTCTCTGAGTACCACGCAGAACAAAAATACTTGATTGAAGCACAGAAGTAATGAAAATGCTAATGTAGTTATATAATATAATCATAGATAGGCTGTATTTCCTGTCCTTTGATGCTGTATTAGGAAAAGGAAGGATGGACTCCAGAATAGTCAAGAAAAACTGGGGAGAGACAACTCTCTCCTGTTCTACATGACTAAAACCTCTGTTTTTTGTATGAGATGGAGTTGTATTTTCAGTCAGACTTAGGAAAACTGTGTTTCAGCAGATTTTAAAATGCTTTTATTGTAAATACTGTATTTGTTAAAGTGTATATTTGATTGAATAAACTGCTGCATCCAGGCAGGTGGTGAGAAAAAAGTATATGAATGTACTCAGTTTGGGTCTAGTGGGTACAGCAGTCTTCTCTGGAAGGTACCTCTTGTTCTTGGAGGTGTTACAGAATGGTGGAAGCACTGTTTCAATGCCACAGAGAGAGGGATTGCCTTTTCCTGTTGTCACCAGCTATGTGCATCTCTATTTCCATTAAAATTGATGCTTTGAACTCTGATTGCTACTCTTGCATAGAGAAACCTTGTCACCTCAGTTTCCTGCTGCCATCCTAATACAGCTGCCCAAAATCTTAGCTGCTTTCTCCATACGAGAACATAACTGATGGTTTTTGGTATTGTAGGAGGGCCGGAAATGAGGTTGTTATTTTTGTTTTTACTTCTCCAGACAGAGTTCAGACCAAGCTTTGCTGGTATGCAAAACCTCATGAATCAATCCACTGGACTGCTGCATTACACTTTGTTTCCTGCTTGTTTAGCCTGTGGCTGATTGTTGAAATGTGCTCTATGACACTTCTTTTAATGTTATTTATTGCTAAAAGGAAGTCTAAGTTTTCCATTTGGTTTCTTTCTATGAGTTAAACATCATGTTTTTCTGTTCATAACAACAATTTAGGTTGTAGAGGGACATGTTTTGACAGGAACACCACATGTAATTTTAAAATTAAGCACTGCAAAATTCATGACTTATATATTATGACAGTTTTAGGCCTTTTTGTTCCTAAAAGACTGGATAATGTGAACAAGAAATTTCCTTTAATTAGTTTTGTTTACTGTTCCCTATAATGAAACATCCAAAGGTCCTTTAGTCTGCAAGTTTATATGGGTTGAGGGAAGGGACTACGGGCTGTTGCTTCTGAGATAGTGCTGCTATTGCAGGATGCTGCAGTATTACATCAGTGGCGTCCCTGGTACATGCAACAGCAGCTAAATCTGCCCATTTTTCCAAGTGCTGCCATAAATTTTAATATTTTTGATTTTTCCACTCTTTAATGAAGCCAGCACAACAATTGTCAGGGTGATGAAGTGGTGAACAGCACTTGAAAACTTTGTCTGGTTCCTTACTAATAGCAATTAGGCAAGGAATTTAAGCGCACTGCTTGTTTTTCTGTTTGCATAATCCAGTAATCATGCATCTTTTCCAGTGTTAAGGCTTTATAAATACTAATAATAAGTTGCAGAAAACTCCAAAAGTGAAATCAAAGAAAAACAAAATGAATTAAAAAGATAAACAGGAAAACAAATATACAAATCATTGGCAGGAACATGTTTAAAGAACAAAACTTTCAGAGGCAGTATAGTATCTGAAATCATAAAGACTAAAGCGTATACATGAGGAAATAAAAATGCTTCCCCACTGCAAAACAAATAGGTGGCCTTCATAGAAGCCTTTTAATAACAGGTTTCCTAGTTAAATATCAAAAATTTGGAACCCTCTATGGCACTAAATCATTAAAAAAAAAAAAAAACTAAAAACACCCAAAAAACTCCCCTTGTGAATTCACATAGGTGATGTTGGAATAAAATGAATTATGCTTGTGGAATTCCAGAAGAATTTGTTCAAGTACTTCAGTATTTCAGGTGCTACATCTTTATCTTCAAATTCCTCACTTAGAAAACAGGGGGCCAGCTGCTATACGTCTCCCTCTGAGAAATAATTATGGCCTTCTTTTGGTCTGTAAATGACTTGCAAATAGGCCAGACTATAATCTAGGAATGAAATTCCTGAAGTGATTGGAAGAATGAAGAAATTTAACAATCTTAACCTGTTTGTCAAGACATTCCTTACTGATGAAGAAATAATCTGAGAGAGGTGTAGTAAGAAAATAATCATCAATAGAACGACTATGGTGAAAAGAGGAAGGCAATAGTTTAAGTCCAATAAGAAAAGAGGAAGGGAATAGACCAATAAGGATTATATTTTAACAAAGAAGGATGTAAATACAACAGAAAAAGCCTTAGATATTCTCAAAATTAAAATGACTCTTGAGATCAAAAGTCTCCCTGTGTATGAAGAGAGTTGTTCTGTTGGCACTGTTGATACTGTTGTGTGCAGATATTGTTGTCCTTGCTTCCTTGAGGTAAAGATTTCTGCATCTTTGCAGATTTTATTGCAAAGAAAATTAAACTCATAAACAAATAAAGGTTTGTGATGCAATCAGTTCTACTCTCCTAAAAGAAAGACTAAGACATTCTCAAAACCAATATTTTTTTATTTCCTCTACTTTTCTGGTCTTGATCTCTAAAGTTGCCTCTTTGCTGAATGTCATGGTGCAGGGTTTTCAGTTTGAGTTTCCAAATATCATCAAAGTGTTATATTGTCCTGCTTTCTTTCTTCCCCTTTCATATTATTAGTTTATTAGTTTAATATATTACTTTATTAGTTTATAAATTATTCGTTAAATAGTCATATAATGCTTCCCTCTTTTTCCATTCTGACAGTCACCTTAGAGTCAAGTTTTTTGTTCCTCCATATTTCTCTGTCGGTATTTAACAAAAATCCAAGAAGGCTCATTTGCTTCTGATGGGAGAGAATAGATCTCTATTTTTTTTTTATTAGAAGATACTTATTAATGTCAGTTCTTAATTTTAAGAGAGAACTATGCTTCTGCTCTCAGAACAGGGATACATAACACCTTCCTATTTGCAGCTATCTGGTGGGTCTGGGGCTTCTTGTATAACAATTTAAAATGCAATTTATGTTAGATAAACAAAAATTCATTTTAAATGAATTTAAAAAAACTAAGGCTTTACTCAATCTACTTTAGTTTCCTGTCCTTGATGGTCACCAATGATCCTGCTAGTGAAATGTAGGGAATAGCACAAGACACACAAAAGCATGATATTTTATCCAAATATTCTCCCAGCAACCACTGATCAATGATTTTTGAAGCTCCTGAGTCAGAATTACTGCCTCATATTCAGTGCTGCTAAATAATTTTTTTTTAGCCACGAATTTAAATGCCTCTTTGGATCCAAGTAACCTTTATTGTATCCACAACACAGCTGAACTACACATCTGAAGAACCATCTCTGTCTGTTGTGAATCCATCATTTAGTATTGCCTTTCACTGTCCTTTAATTCCCATCTTAGCAAAGAAGACAGACAACCTTTCTCTATCGCACTCATTGTTTATACACATCCATCAAATTTCTCCTGGTTCATGGCACCTCTTAGATGATCCTGGTTGCCCCTCTCTGCTCCTCTCTGTCACTTTTTGTGACGAGCAGCGTTGGGGTTTTGTGCACAGCTGACCCTTTGAGGGGCTGTTTTGGAAGCAGTGTCTGGACTCAGAGGATGGCTGCCCCTGCCTGAGCACCTTGATTGGGGGAGCACTGCAAGGACCTTGGTAGCAGCTGTAGGTGGTCTGGAGGCTTCTCTGGGGAGACTGAGGGCCAGAGGGCATGCAGAGATCTTCTAGAGAGGGCAGAAAGTGGAGCAGGTGGAGTGGACAGAGCTGCCTGCGACTCAGACAATCCTAAAATTGTATGAAAAGAAGAACTTGTCCACAGGGGAATAGTGGGTAGAGAGAGCATTGCATATAAACTGCTCATACTTCTGTTCTGTCTCCCCATGCTGCTTTTATAATTTTTTTTTCCTTTATTATGTTAATTTGCATTCAGATGAAGTATGCCATTTTAGTGATCTTTGTTGACATAGAAGAAGGTGTCTCTCTCTAAGTTGTGGCTGTGTTGGAATCCTGCTATTCTTTTAAAAACTAAAGGATCCTGTCCCATTATCAAAAGCTTGGTTCCCTCCTGAAGGCACATGGACACCTCAGTTGCAATGGGAGGAGGTACCAGTGGCAGCAGGGCTACCTGGAATTGTAAGCATTTACTACTGAGAATTGCTGTGGCTAAGTTTGTAGATCTGTTCCCTGCTCCTCTCTGACATGTAGCTGCCATGATCTGCATCCTTCATGGTGGAGATCCATCCCAATTACAGTGGTTTTGGGTCAGCACAGGGCAGTCCTGTCATTCCAATGTGTGACTGTGAGCACTGCATTGACATTGTGCTGTGGCACCCAGCTCCACTTTTTTAAAGAGACACTTATGCTGCAGCATTTCATAGCTGTGAATTTATCCTTGTGGCATGGATGGAAGTGGTCCAAGTCTTAGTGATTCACACAGAAGGGAAAATCAGCAATGTTCAGGTGAAGCATGGGTTAAGTGCTCCCATCTTTCTCCAGGTTCCCTCCTCCCAAGGTGGTTTGTGCTTCACCGATGATAAGGAAGATCTTGCTACTTTCACCACCCTCTCTTTATCTTCCCACACAATTAACAGGTACCCACCTTCCACCTCACTCTTTAGTTGGTGGCTCCCTTGCCTCTTTCCCCCTTCAGAGATTCCAACAGAAAGGTAGGCATATATATTATGTGTGAGGAGTACTGGTAGGTATAATTTGTCTTTGTTACGCTGTCTCTCGTAACACACCCACTGCAATTTATAAGCATGTTCAACATACCACAAAAAATTTATTCTTCTGCCCTCACAGCATAAGCAGATTGTGGTAGATATGCCTGCAGAAAACAAAGTTTGCATTGTGCCAGTAGATTTTGTGGCAATACAATTTAGAAAATTTTCATTGGGATTGGTTTTAAATTGTGACAGGTGTCAAATTCCTCTGACACAAATAATAATAAAGCAGTCTCAAATAAAGAAAAGCTAGCTCCAGTTGCACAAGAAACTCTTTCTGGTACTGTGAGGTGTTAAAAGCAAAAATAACACTTTTTTATAGCAAAGTTGTAGGCTGAAGCATGTTTTCTGTAAAACTGAGATTAAAATTTATAAGATCTTTCTCTAGATTTTTTTAAATGTGAGTAATTGATATCTCTTATATGCAGCTTGTCTTCTGTCAGTTTATAGCAGAACTATGGTTTCAGAAGTGCAATTAGCTCAAGTCTGCACAATAACTTCTGTAGACACTTGCAGATGAAGCCTTATGTTATGTAATAAAACACTGAAATGAGAGATATCTTAATTAGGAGATAATAGTGATAATACCAAGCTTTGTTTATTAAGTAGTCAAAAGGTTCAAGTGAGTTGTGAATTTCGAAGACTTTGGCAGGAGATGAAAAACACAACAGCATAGCTCAGAATTCCCTTTAGTCTAGAAGTAATCTCATTAGTGCTGTGCAAAAGCTCAAAATTAAAATGAGGCCTGGACATTCTGTAGATGTTTTCTTTTGACATTCCTAATCTGGGAATGTTTTAAAAAAATAAGCACTTGTGTTTTTTAAAACAGACATTGAACTTTGTAAAACCATCCAGTTGGGGATGGGTATCAGATGCCAGAGACCAGGAAGGAACAAATGTGTTGCTTGTTTGCTAATCACTGTGGAG
Source organism: Zonotrichia albicollis (assembly GCF_047830755.1). Lineage (NCBI taxonomy): Eukaryota > Metazoa > Chordata > Aves > Passeriformes > Passerellidae > Zonotrichia > Zonotrichia albicollis. The sequence goes on along the minus strand of NC_133821.1, from coordinate 75,509,691 downwards.
ACATTGTGCCTGTACATTAATTCATCAGTTTATTTGGCCCTCAAATCTTGAACACATAAATGATCTAGAAAGGCTTTTGTGTCCCTTGCAGTGTTTTACTTCACTGCCTTTCTAGTTCAGGAACTCTTGCAAGATTCCTGCACTGTGCTCCCAGGGTTTCCATCAGGCTATATGAACAGCTTTGTTAACACATGATTGCTTTTCAAACACCTGGTCTTTTTTCAGGAGTGTAAGCTGTCCAAAATGTAGTTTAAATGCATGAAAATACAGTAGGTGTATATTTCCAGCCACTCATCAATATGTTTTATGGCTTTTCCTAAAAAAATAGACTTGCAATAATAATTTGCTTTTTGATATTTCTTTGCTCAGGGTACTGTTCATAGGCCACGATGATACTGCTGTTGGTAAGCTTGAGAGAGAAATAACCTTACTTAGAATAATTAGTATTGTTTCAAAAATAGTTCTTAGCCATCAGAAAATCAATCCTGGTATCACCATGGGTAGGTCCATTGACTGTCATCTTGGTGCCCAGTTGTGGAATGGCAGGCAACACATGAAAAAGGAATTCAAATTGTATAAAAGTCATCAATATGGAGCTGAATGGATGTACTTACAGCTCTTGAGAATTTGTATTTACACTTCTTTTTTTCCCGTAAAAGAAGCAGATGGCAGCAGCTTTACATCAACTAAAGAAAAACCTCACTAAACGGGTTAAAAGTCATGAATAAACTGATGGAATAATAAAAAAAAATCCATCACAAGTTATTAAACTCAAAGATGTAAACACTGTCTTGGTGAGACCTTAAGCCATAGATTTCTGGAAGCTGAGAGTACCATGTTTATTGCCCTCTTGTTTCTGACACATCTGTTACTGCCTACTGCCCGACAGGATGCTGCATGAAGTTGACTTTGTTCTGACAAACATTTTTTTTTTTTTTTATGTAGAGAAGGAACATAAAAGATGTGTGACCGCCTGACCTCTTCTTTCCCTGCCTTCAGGTATTTGCAACCTGACAGTTGTTTCTTTACACTGCTTTATATGGGAAATAACAGTGCTGAGATAATTTAAAACAAGTCCATGAGGAATAAAGAGATCCTTTCAGTTTATCTACTCTGGGGCCAAGTTTTTCTCTCTAGCACAGCAGATAAGTTTTGCAGTCTGTTTTTGCATACACAAAAGCTGGTTTGCCCATTTTGTTTTTCTTGATTGCATTAACACAAATAAGTGATCCATAGGTAGCTCTCCAATGCCACTATGCATTTGCTGAATACAGGTTAATGTTTTTGCAGCTTTGAAACAGTGGTTTTTTTAACGTCCTGGAAGGAAACAATCAGTTACAACTACAGGCAGCAAATAATTCAGAAACCACCTAGAATAAGTATCTGTTCTTAAGCAAGTGTCTAGTGAACATCTGTAAAATCAATGATCTAGAGTTTTCTAAGAAGTATTAAGCATGATTTGCTCACAGATAAGATGGATAAGAATGACCCTCATGGTCTCCAAAGACATCACAAGAACAATTATTCAAGCAACAAGAGGTTCAAACAGTCCACCTTTAACTTGCACTTTTCTCCATGGATGAGGACATTTATAGTGTCCCTTTGACATCCCAACTTTTATATTACTTCTGTTTCATGGGAATGTTAATGTCAGCCACTGTCTCTTCCCAGAAAACTTAAACACAAGTGAAAATGTGCTTTCTGCATCCCTTATAGTCACTAAATATCAGTAGAACTGCTGAAAGATGTGTATTGAATTAACAGAAGTGCACCTTTGAAGCAAGTTCCATCTGGAAAATAAAAGAACAAACATGTCAGCAAGGCAAGTTTAGCTTACTCCAAAAAGAAAAAAAGTATATGGGCAAACTTTGAGTCCTGTGTCCAAGAAATTTATGAAGACATTGAAGAGTATTTGCTCTATGATGGAGCCCTGTGGAACCCCATTAGTGACCAGTCAGCAGTCTGATGTCACCCCATTGTACCTGACATATGAGCCAGTTTCTCACCCATCACATGATGTGTTTATCCAGCTGAATGGTGGACATTTTGTCCAGAAGAAGAGACAGAATCAAAAACTTTTGCCCTAATTTCCCAAACAAGTTTCTGAGAGGACAAATGATGAAATTAAGGAAACTAAATTTGACAAGGAGAACTTTAGCTCATGCCACGCTGGTTGTGACTGATGACTGTGTTGTCCTTCAGGTGTTTTTCAATAACTCCCAAATAATCTTCTCTAATATTTTACCATGCAATGAAGTAAGATTCTTGGACCTGTAGTTTTCAGGGTCATCCTTCTGGAAAATTGGGACATTTGTCAGATTTCAGTGAACTGGGGCATTTCCAGACTCCCAAGACCATTCCAAGGTCACTGAGGGAGGCCTCAAACTGGCATTAGCCAGCTCCTTGACTATTCTCAGACGAAACCCTTCAGGTTCCATAGACTTACAGGGATCCAGCTGGAGCAGCAGATCCCATAGACATAACGAAATTTAATGAAATGAATAAAATTACAGAATGTGAAGTCTAGGTTTTCCTTGCTGTTAACTTTTCTGTTACAGCCCTGCAGTGCTATCTCCAAGGTAGCCTGGGAGTGCTTTCTTCCCTCTTCTAATACAAAGCCACAGGTCAAAGTGGTTTCAACCTTCAACCTGGAACAGAAAAGTATGTGTGCTTGGAAAGCTCTATACGAAAGAGAGGAGGAATGTAATTCTCTCCTCATAGGTATGTCTGGATGTAATAATACTGCTGTTTATCAGAGCCACTTTTTTGGAGGTTGCTTTCTTCATACCTTTTCCCTTTCCCCTGACTGCCCTGGCCTTTTTGATGGCAGTTTTTAAAGTCCCAATGCTATTCCTGGAGAAAAAAAAAACAACTTCTCCTGTTTTTAATACAGATCTCTGTTTTCTGTGTCTCTGTGTTTCTAGCTTGTGACAGTTTTAGGAAACTGATAAAGTTTTAGGAAACTGACAGCTTCAGAGCTTGATCTGTTTTGACTGTTTTGCAAAAGCACTTTTGTGTAATTCCCAGAATTTGTAGTCAAAGAGAGAGAAAGAATCATAAAACATATGAGAATTTTATGTTTATTAAATAATGAGGCTCATCTGGCCAGCTTCTAGGTTGCAGTGTGATAAATCATGTGTCCTTAATAAGAAATAAGTAACACTGATTCAGGTGCAATTCTTCTCTTATTGTCAAGATTAGTACCATTATTAAATCTATATGGAGCTCCACACTGGATATTTAGTCTGCTTGCATTTTTTTATTAGATTCAAGGTTTAAACATAAATGTAATTCAGGCCTAGTTGTAAATCTGAATACTTTATGCTAAAGAACACAGACAAAGAAGCCTTTTTACAGAAACCATGAAGCCCAAAAAGGAGAGGTCACATCTACTTCTGTGCAATATACTTAAAATATATACTTATCTGACTTTAATAATAATTAATTCTGTTACATTTTGTATGGGTGAGAGACTTCTCAGATATTGCATGAAACCAATCATCCACAGACATCTCACTTGCCACTTCCCTTTCAGAGAGGAGATGTTTAGATTGCTTGTCTTCATCTTACAGCTTAAACACTAATAATTGTGAAGAGATATTGGTCACTGGGTATTTTATATATGTACCTATCATTTGTTCAGTCTTTTAATGCAACTTCTCTTGCTGAAATTCTGTGTATCAGCCTAGTTGAAATTCAGCTAGAGCAGTTTGTATGCTGCCAAATCTAGACTGTAACCCACAGGGGACTTCATTAGTAGATAACTTTTTTTACAGTTCAAAGATTTCACTTGAGAGTTTTAAAACTCCCTAGTTTGCTAATTAGCTTATCTCCAAGGACTGTATTTAACAGTGTACAAACCTTTTTTATTGATGTGGGCATTCACAGACATATTCATTCAACTTACAGCATCACCATCCCCTGTTGCATTCAAAGACAAACGCTCTTAAACTTTGTGTGTCACAGAAAGGCTTTCCCTGGTCTATCATCTCTGCTTTTGCAGAATGCCTCTTCTCTTCTAATGTACATGAGCATAAATAATCCAGTTTTAAATACACTAGTGTCATATATTGAATGTGTTAAGAATGAGAGTTACTGTGGTACTGCAAGAGATTTCCTACACAGTTACATTTTTTTTAAAGTCCAAAGTTAGTTAATTCTTATAATTGGAATAATTAAGTCAGTCCCAAACAGAATATTAATCATGAGCCTTGACCCAGACTGTATTCATAAAGTGTTATTCTGTGAATTGAAGAGTTTCCAGGCTGAGTAACATTGCTGATCAGGTCTGCGTAATCAATTCCAGTCTGCAGCAACTTAATTGTATGGAAACATTAAGATTTCTTTTGTTCCATCAGGACTCATTATGCAGTGGTTCCAGAGTGTCCCTCCACTACTGAAGTGTTTCAGTGTCTGTTTCAGCTTTTCCGTGTCTGCTGCACAGGCTCTGGGTGCATTGATGTTCCCAGCCCTGTCACCTCACTCCAGGCTTCTATTTAGTGATGGGACAGATTCCATTATCCAAAGAGTGCTGGAGGACGAGTTTTGTATTTTTGGTGGATGCTCTGACAAGATGAGTGCCTCAGAAGTCATGATCATCTCTAGGTTGGTATTGTGCAAACAGTAATGTTGTTTGAAATTTTTATTCCTTCTTTTCATGTTTCAGATAAAGACAGTGTCCTGAAAGACTGTGGTCTCACAGTGAGTGTCAGTTCTTGGTATACAGAATTGTACTCACATACTAATTGGAAGGAAGCTTTTTTTTTTTGTGGTTTTGCAAAGTCATTTGTTCTAGTTTCTGTTCCCATGAGGGTAGACTTGATCCTGAATGTCTATAGGCCTTGGCTGTCCAATTCCAACTGACTTGACTTACTGAGGTTTTCTGGTGGTTTTGTTTTTTGGTTTTTTTTTTTTTTTTTTTTTTTCTTTTCATTAATCAAAGACTAATTCAAATATTAGTCAGAGTTTCCCTCAGGAAACACACCTGCATGCCCAAATTCTCTGTCCCTGTACTACATCCCAATATTAATCTCTGCACTGCTCAGGTTGTACATATTTAGATAGAATTGTTAGATATAACCCAATGCAAGTGCTATCTAAAAATAGCATTTCTTCATGCATTGCTTTTCCTCTGTGTAGACAGAGGAGGGAATTGGTCTTTTATGCTTTTCAGATTGGGTAAGCACTACTGATCTGAATTCAGTTAAAAAGATTATTATGTGTCTGTTGCCCATTTGTTTTTCTCAGAGATTGCATCTGGGAGAGCTGACATCTTTAAATGATCTTTAAAGGAGCAGTGACTAAAATATTTTGGTGAGTTTCCATCATTGTAATTTTACTAAAATTCTCCTATTGTCTGTTTAGTTCTGTATTTAGTTCCATATATGTGTGTGGACCTTTAAGCTCACCTTGCTTCACAGGTGTTGAGCGGGTGGACCCCTAACACAGGGAAATCAATAGCCAAAAGTATGCACTGTTCAATCATCCTGAAACTTTTAAGAATTAGTTCGAAACTGAAATTTTAATGGTAGAAAAAAGTAAAGCTAATCCTCTGTTTTTACTGGATCTGTTTGTTTTCAAGAGGAAAGACTAAGATTTTTATACAAAAAGTAATTTAACAAGCAGAAGGAAAAAGGTATTTCAGAATATGTCCCTCCTATACCTGTGGCATTCATTCTTGAATGTCCAAATAAGTAGTTCACCTAATGGAATTTCTTCAGTATGTGAAAGTACTTTTGGTGTACTTTTTCCTAACACAGTTATGTGAAAAAGTACATTGAGAATTTATTAATATTGGGCATTCAGCAGAGAATCTGTCATTGTGGTTTTGTCTGTTGTTTGGAGAAATTTGACTTTATTGAGGTTGGTTTTACTTATGTATGTTCCTGTATCCTTGTTTTAAATTATGTTTTTTATTATGGGGTATGTACTGAATCATACTCAATTGTATGACAGTCCATGCAGATTTGGTAATGACAGACTCTAGAAGGTAAGACTCAGTAGCCTGAGAATCACTACATTTCATATTGTGTCTATTCATGAAAAGCACGTTTTTTTGGTGGATTTTCTCCATTCTTCCTTGTCCAGAATATAAATAATATTAGCAAATTCATTTGTCATTGTTCTACAGCTGCCTTAGTCTGCTCTTTGTCTTTTGCACCTTTTAAAGTGCTATAGTTTCTTCTGATCTTGAAGTCGAATACTTAAAAAGGTTAAAAAAAAAGGTGCAAGGTAAAATGAACACTTTTTCAGTGAAGCACTCTCCTTACACTTTAATCTGATAAAACTTTCTAAACCTGAGAATCAAACCAACATAAATCAATAGGATTTATTACAAGTTTGCTACTAAGAAAAGATCATGCCGACCTCTAGTTCTGGCTGCAAGTGCTCTGGCAGTCTCTTAGTGCCTTATTTGATAAGAAAAAACCCAGTGAACATATAGAAAAACTAGCTCTGAAAAACATAGAAACAGAGATGTTAATAAATACCATGTTGTGCACAGTTACTTTTTATCTACAATACATAAAAAAATTCCTCGAAGGTATTCTTTATTTGTACTACTTGATGAGCAGATTTTAAAACTGGTTTTTCATTTATGAAGTAGGAAACACTTTGCAATTTGTGTTCCACTGAACTTGTAGAAAAAGACACTTTGCTATTCAAAAGTTTATAGAAAGGAAATACAAGTGGTACTGTGAATTACCTAAAGAATTGAAACAAATATTTGAGTGAAATGCTTTATGTTATTTGAGTGGAATTAATTGTTTTAGACCTGTATAAATCTCCACTGCTTACTGAAGAATTATTTTCTTTGGATTTGCTCTTATTTGTGGAATTACTTTCATTAAGTGGTTCAGCTGTTTCCTAATTTAATCTCTACTGAAATAGAACTGAAAGACAGCATTTTACAGGATTTCTGATTAGACATTTCAAACAATATTAGCTACTAGTTTAATCCTTTTCTGGTCTCTGAGCTGTGAAAACTAATTTTTTTTTACATTTATTTTTTTGAGTATACTAATTGCTAGAAGCTATTCCCTAAAGTTGTTTGGGTAAACAATATTCAGAACAGGGATAATTTTTTGAGGAGTTTTTAATCTACAGCTCAGACTTCCTCCTGCATGCCTACATGTGCTCAAATATGCCAGTCTGTGGGACAGCAAACTTTTGTCATGAAATTGCGTGAATTTAGAGAAAAAAATTTAATGTGATTCAGAAAAGCAGCAGCTGAATGGTCTTTCATGTGATGTAAATGAAAGAGCAACAACTAGAGTAAATGTTGAAAAGTTTCTCCAGTTCCTGCTAGGACCAATCCCTGCTTGGAGGCAAGCGTAGAGTTTCTCTTCCAGATGTGCAGTGCTGATGTAGGTAAATGGTGCTCTGTTCTTTAAAGGCTCTCTGGGTCAATGTTTCAGGATGCTGCATTGCTACCTAAAGGAGAAGTCCTTCAGCAGTCTTCACCTATTTTACCTACTCACTTGCTAAGTCTTTTCAGTGAAAACAAGAGGACTTTGCTTCAATGGGATGCTGCCACACAGATGTTGAAAATTAAAATTTTATTCAATATCTGGGCAGATGTAAATCATCTTCCTAGATGCCCTTGGTCATCCAAGTTAACCTCAGTGAAATTGTCAATTAATGTGCTTGGGAGTATTTCTAGGGAGCAAAATCTAAAACCAGCACCCAACTTTTTATAGGAAATGCAAGTTCCTACATTGTGAATGTTGTGCCATGAGGGTCATATCATTGTCTAGGAGATGGCTGTGCCTGTTAGAGGATCTTTTCTTCTCTCACCTGGCTCCCATGTTTTCCCAGTGACAGTGAAAGACGAAAGCAAAAGTGAAATGATGCCTCTAGGTATATTTTAGGTACCGCAGTCTATGCCTTAATCTTCACTGAAATATTCAGTTGTAGTTCTGTAGATTCTGTATATTCCTCTGGACTACTTTGTGAGCCCATTAAGTCTGCATGATTAGCTAAGAGTGTGTCTTCAGCAAGAGTTCCTTTTTCTGCTTTTCTGTTACCAGGCAGTCCTATTTCCAATGATCAATGAGGGCGGTCAGATGACAGCTTCCAAAATTTTCTTTTCCATCAAACACATTCAAACAACTTTGTTCAAGTGTAAGGAGGCAAGTGGTGCCAATGCTTGACTGCTGGTACAGATGAGAGACATCCTGCAGCAGGAAACGTGTTTTCACTATTGTGCAGGCTGCTCATCTAAACCCATAATTGCATGCCACGTGTACCCTTGAGCAGCCATCTGACTGACTTGTGGGCAGACTCCATGCCATCTGAACAGATGGGCATGAGTGTAAGCTGACAAGGGAGCCCATATGTTCCTAAATTGTGAATGTTGAAGAGGGGATTCTTAGCCAAGAATGTGCAGATGACTTTCCAAGTCTTACATGGTTGTCATTAAGAAGAGCTGGCGTTGCCAAGTGAAGCTTACTTCTTTGAATTGACTTTTGCAGCAGTTCATTGTGAAGTAGGTTTCTGGACAGCCTTTAATCCTGGCCAGACATTGGATGACCTTAGACTTGAATCTTGATTAGAGATCATTGTGGATTTTCCATAACGCTTCCAAGTCTAGTCTTTGCTTGTGACATGTCAGGAAAGTACAAACATCTGTTCTTCACTCTTCCTTTTTTTTTTTCTCCAGAGAAGAGAGGATTTGAGTGTTAGGATGTGAAGCTAGGCCAAGAAATATCTCAAGGTTTATTTTCTGTTACATGTTCCCCTACTGGTCACGACAAAACACAGATTAAAATAACCAATCTAAGTGGTTGATAGAAACCATTAAGTCAAAGTAGATGTTTGAGTACTTGAAGACAGTTGGTATTTATACTCACAGAGTCATAGAATGGTCTGAGTTGCAAGGAACACTAAATAACATTTAGTTCCAGCCCTCCTGCCATGGCCAGGGACACCTTTCACTAGACCAGGTTGCACACAGCTCTATCCAACCTGGCCTTGAACACTTAGAGGGATAACTAAAGTCTGATTATGTGTGACAAATTTTAATATGTTTGACTGTATAATCAGTTATCAAAGGAAAAAAGAAGAAAAAAATTAAAATTTATATGATACCTAATTATTTAATTTGTTTTATTAAATAATTCCTCTAGGAGATAGTAACTATACTCTCTAGGCATTGTAGTGAAGAATAACTAACAAGGAGTTACAAGTTTGAGGAAAAACTTCTCAACTCCTAAAGGACAAATAATATGACTTAGCTAAATAACAGATATTAATCTACTTTTAAAGTTGTATAAACCAATATAACTTATGTTCCTCTAAAAAGGAAGTTTATTTAACTTCTAGTAATTTTGCCTGCTGCCATAGTAACTTAAGAAAATAAGATAAATCTATGTGAAGGTGAATCTGTATTTTGATAACTCCAGTGTGTAACTCCAGTATTTTCAACAAAATTAACAATAGTAGTGCTATTGCCAATCATTTTTTCTTTTGTTCAGCTGTAAAAAAAGAAAAAGAGATGTAAAATGAGACCAGGATCACAAGATTTTTTACAAAATCTAGAATTACTTTGCGAAGAAAATGTAGGAATGCTGTACATGGCAGCAAATCTCCTGCAAGTTTCCTGTCAACAGAAGATAGGCCAGTATGGCTTTTTGTCAGTACACTTGGAACCCCACCTCACTTGTGAGAAATAATATCCCCAACTTGGAAGGAAAAGATGACAATCTGAGTTACAGTTGAGTAACTTGAAAATTAGTCATTAGTGGTGGAAATCTCTGATACATTTGCAAATAAACATCATGTATGAGCACTGGAACAACGTGCCACATTTCTTTAAAGAATCACATTTTGATTTGATTTGATTGGCCAAGTACCATCTGTCATCTCGGCAATGCCAGCAGGGACCCATGTAAATCAGCATATTCCCAAGTTCCTTGATTGGAGCTGTAGCAAAGTGAATGGAAATCTCCCAAGCTGAATGCCTCATTTGAAAAAGCATTTCTTTGCCTGATTTGTAGTTTGTCATTAATAGTGTGTACCGGGAGCAGAAACTGAAGTTCTGAAGGCTTTGCAAAGACGCCCATGCTTGCTCAGATCCAGCACTGCTGTGTGAGTAATTGCTAGTTAGCAGCATGAGCATTTCCAGGCTGCTGACACTGGGAGCTTGACAACTGACAAGTTTCACTCCCATGCCATAATAACCCACAATGAAATGCAAAGCAGAAAGCAAGGATGGCAACTTAAAAAGAAGACAAAAGAAACCTTAGCAAATCTTTATTCAGTGCTCCTGGAACATCATTATCTTAGCTTTAGAAAGGTGGTTATGGGCAAGAGGGATGTTGCTGCTAAAGTAAGCACAGGCATAACTACAAAGTACAGCTTTGTTGATGACTCCTTTGACAAATACTTCTGCATTGCAAGAGGGTTGGAGGGTTTCACTTATTGTGATGATGCATCTTGTAACACTTAATATCTCATTACAACCCCAGTACAAATAGAGCACCTTTGTGTCTTTTTACTGACTTGATAAAAATTTGTGTGGTGGACAATACCCTGTAAACAGTTTTAAGCCTGGCATTCTCAAATCATTTTTCAGTAAGGCTTTGGGGGTGAAAGAGGGAAAGAAAAAAAGCATTTTCTGGAGGGGATTAACATAATTTTTGCCAAATAAAAGACTTGTTCTCATTTTATTGAGCCAGGTGGTTCAAGGTCCTCTGTCCCAGAAAAGCACCTTGCCAGATGCTGCACTGCCACAGTGTAGTAAACACATTTCAGCTTACTTTGTTTTAATGTTAAAACAATAAACCTGTACTCTCTGTCCCTTTGGAACATTCACCTCATCCATCTTTAGTGCTCCCTAGTGAGAGTCCCTGTTCTCTTCTGATTCCCTAGTCTGCACTGTTCTAATTTCTTTGGAGACCATTTTCACATTTCCCACATCACTCAGAGTTACTGCAGTGCCCTAAGAAGACTATCCCTGACTGATGATCCAGAGAGAAAGAAATAGCTACCTAATAGCTACCTATTCAGTTGTTCTGATTTTTTTTTGTATTTGAATTTTAGAGATTTCCATTTTCAACTTGAAAATACTACTTTCCTTAAAAAAAAAAGGAAAAAATTAATTCTAACCAAATTAATTTGCACTACAAGAGCATTTTTCTGTCTTGCAAGTGATAGATCCCTTAAAATGTTTTGAAATAATTTAAAATCAGTTGATTCATTTCAAATTGGCCATTCAAAAAAGAAAAGAAATTGCAAGATTTAAAATTCCTTACTGAATTTAAATATCTTGCAGAATAGATATTGAAGAATATTCGCAGACTGCTATTTTGATGGAAAGGCATATGAAAATAAGTGCCCTTTTTCTAATGCTGAAGGATGACCATGAGAGAACAATGGATTGCTGACTTATCAAAAATACTATGAATATTTGCTGGTCTGACAGAGTTGTTGCAGAGCTCAGTAACTTGCTTGTGATGAAGACATTTGCATTTATAGTTCCAGATTAAATAATGTATCTTTTAAAACTTGTTGTTCTTTGGGTTTTGCATGTTGCTGGCTTTTTCTTTTTATTCCTCACAAGAAAAATATTATCATATTACCTGGTTTATTTTTGATTTTTGCTATGTGAAGATCAGTGCTCATCTCCCCAAAGATCAGCTGGTTTAAAACACAGCTTCCCCCACCCCCATATGAACTGATTGAAAAGCTACAAACATAACTAACTAATTTTTAGTGACATAAAATGCAAATTGGCTAGGAGAAAATGGAACAGGAAGAAGCAGAACTTATATCCAGTTCTTCCCCTGCCCACTTTCTTTTTGCAAATGACTGTTTCTCTATCTGGCTTCAACCATCTCAGTAACTTTTGGTTGCAGCATACAGAGTAGCCTGCCTGCCTGCTCCCAGCTCTTCCTTGCTCCCGTTTTGCACAAGCTGGGATTTTCCACCTGTGCCACCTCCCATGTCTCTGGAATGTCTCTCAGTAGCTGTCCCAGGGGAGGAACATCAGTCCCTTCCTCTAAATGTTCTTGTGTGGTATCTTCCCAAAAAAATGCCCTGTGTAACTGAGGACTAGCATAGCTCACTACTGAGAAATTTCTTCTGCCTGATAATGCAACTTGTAGCTTTCCTTAGCATTTTGTTTGCCTTTTTGGCTTTAGTGCAGATTGTTAATTCTCTTCTAAAAGCTTGATTTTTCCCTTTTTCTTTTTTCTTTGACTCCTTTTTTATCCCTCAATTTTCTTATATAGTCCATGGTAAATATGAGGATTTTATTCCACTTTATTTCATTCATGTTATGTAATACATAGAAATCTTAGCTTTTGGCACATTTTTCCTGATTTCAAAACAATTCTTTATGATTTCTGGTGTAATACATAAAAACAGCTGAAGCAAAGCTCATTTGCAGCTTTAGAAGGGCTCCAAGATATTTAAGGTGGCTCAGGGTCAGCTGTTTGTAAGGTCACTGATTCAAAGATCTAGGTTAGCTGGTAATTTCATAGTTAGTGCCTTTGGATCATCTCTAAGCTCTTGTGGTAAGGTTTTCCTTGATTCAGATCACAGCAGAGGTTTTTCATAACATTTTGTTGCCTATTTATGCTAGAGTCTTGAAAATTCAAAGATTTAGGGAGTAGTGTTTCTTCAATAACTGTTATTTCTCCCTCTATAATCTCATATATTTCAGAACTGAGATACTTGCAACCATTACCTATTGAGACAAGCCCATGCTGTATCAATAAAAGGTGTTATTACCAAATAAAGTTAGGGTTTCCAAAATTTACAGTTGTTTTGAAGGCTGAAATCAATACAGCTCTCTGAGATTTTAGGTCATGTTTATGAAGGAATATGTTGAGTTATTCTATCTTTAAAAGTTTTCAGCTTGCATCAAAGTTGCCATTAATCTGTAAAGCTTAGTGTGATTTAATTAAACCTCCTGAACAAGAAGTTTCAAAAGGTCCAGCTGAGATGTGAAACTATTTGAATGATGATAACGACAATGGCAATACTAACACAGCTTGCATAATGATCTTTGTTTTCCCAGGACATGGTAGGTCCAAAAACAGATTACAAAAGGAGAAAATGCAATCTGGAAGAGCGTTGCTAGCAAGGATAGAGGGGTCATGGACTCTGAAAGAAATCAAAATGAACTTCTCTGTTATGATGTAGCAGAGAGAGACAGACATGATGAAAGCAACTGATACCAGAGTTTGAATATCTGTCTGAATTAAATTAAATTCAGCCTTCTGAAAGTGGGGTGTGCAGTGCAGATGGGTGGCCTAAATTCCTGCTGCAGTCTGTGTCTGTGTAGAAATGATCTAAATCATCATTTCCTGATCCTGAGAGAGGTGTCTAAAAGAGATAAGGATGATTTGCTCTCTAGGGTTGTTTTCTGTCCTCTGTAGAGTGTAGAAGGACCTTGGAGACTTGCTTAGGTTAAGGGTCTAGCTTGTAAACTGCTGAAATGAGAAGAACTAGTATTTAAAGAGGGAAGCTTAAAAATCAAGAACACAGAGGAAATCAACAGAAACAGTAGGAGGGCTGAGGGTAATTTCAGATTGAAAGAGAGAACTCAGTATGGTTTGTTTTATCTCAAAGATGATTTACATGAAATGTGATCAATGTGGATAAGTGTTTTCATGGGAAGAAGTTACTGGGTATCACAGAGCTCTTTAGTCTAGCAGGGAGCTGCATAACAAGAACCAGCAGCTGGAAGACAAAACTACAAACATGCCAGCTGAAAATGAAGTGTGAATCATTAAGAATAAGGATGATTAAACCGTAAAATATGATCTTGGCAAGTGTTGAATTGTTTATTTTGCAGGCTTAAAGTCAATATCAAGCATTAAAATGTTTAAAACATAATGAGCATTTTACTTGTAACATAAAATGCTAGGTGTAAGATATCTGGCTTATAATACAAGCAGATCAGATTAGGCTTTACACACTTCCAATTTAATGGGTAATCACATCCTTTTTGTCATATTTCTGTTTGATATAACACTTTGCTGTGCTGCCTTTTGGATACTGTGATTTATTCTTTGTTCAGCTGCTCTAGTAATTTCTGATGCAGGATTTCATTAGTTTTCATGTCTCTTTCTTTTTTTTTTTTAATTCCTACATAAGATATAGCTAGGAACTCATAAGAATGTGTTTACTGTTTGCTGACATACTTTCCTCACAAAAAGCTTAAATTTAAGATTCAATTTTAGGAATAATACCAGTAAACTTTTCAAAAGAGGGATGACTTTTTCCTAGGCACTGGAGCTACAAAACTTCACCAAAGTCTAGGAAGATAGTTAAACAATCTCAAGCCAAGCACAAGTATAGCATAGGGCTTTTTTTCTCTTTGTCAACCCGGATTCTGACTCAGATCCTGTGATGGTCAAAAGGGCTCTGCTGTATTTTGAGCTTGGATTTATCTGCTGGTCAAATAAGTAAAGGCTTCTGCTCTTGTTAGGAGCTTCCTGAGTGCCTGAACTATTAAACACTAAAATACATATAAAAAATATGTCCTCAACCCTAAGATGACATTTGTGTTATTGATATCTTTAGGACGACAACAGCAAGGAAATCCCTGTGTCAAAAGACTGTTTCCCTTTAGTTCCTCCAAGGGTTGCACATCAGAAATCTTCCTCAGATGCAAATAACCTATTTCATGAATTCATCTGCTAATCCTCACTTTCTTGTTGATCCCATGCATTCTCTGCATTAGGGGCAGAGATATCACACGGATCATCTTGTTTTGAGCCTGGCGGGCAGAGCTGTTGTGGCAGCACCATTTGTTCCAATGTGAAGGGCAGCTAGGGGAGTTTTTTTCTATGCTTTCCTTGCCCCCATTTCCTATCAGCGTTTGCTCTTGCCACAGACACATATCTCATGTCTTTTGCTTAGAGCAGATATTGTACATCTTCCTTGCCTGCGACAGTCTGAGTGACAGACTTGTCAATTCTTACAAGGAAGTCCAAGAGTCAGTACCTTTTCCTAGTTTTGGTCTAAGTCTTAGGCATTCATTCTGCTGTCAGCAGATCATTCTGTTCTCCTTCAGAGCCTAGCAACAAGTCATCCTTATCACTATTTGGTTATGGTCCTTTACTGTCTTAGGCTTCCTGCTGCTCTTTTCCTTGTCACTTCAGTTTTTCCATACTGCTGTCCTACGCATCATGTCTCAGTTTCTCTTTCTCAGGTGTGTCAATGTGAATTTGACACCTAAGGAGATAAAAACAGTCCAGCTTTCTCCGTAGTCTCAAAATTTAAAGGTAGATGAGAAAAAACTGTCCAAAAATACTTTATTTTTGTTTTATCACTGACTGACGGTGGGTTTTTTTAATGAGGTCAGTCTTTTGTCCATGTTGAGTCTTGATTCTCAGCCTGTGAAAGTGATCAAAACAATGAGATAAGCTGCAGCACTCACCTGGGAGGCCCATCTCCTAGCTGCCAGCCCTAGAGAGTAACAGGGAATAAAATGCATTAATCTAAAGTAAAAGATCAAGGAGCTGCTCCTTCCTCATCAAGGAGTTAAGTTTGCATACTGTTGCTGCCTGAATCATTTATGAAGTGAACCACAGTCCCTTGGAGGATGTAGCTGAATGAGTAGCAGTTAATCTGCAAGATTGATACCATCTCCAACAGGGAAAATGGCACAGAAACACATTGTGGGAATGTACATATTTTGTGAAATTACTTCTCAAGGCATATCCTTTTGGCATCTGCAATCCTGCATCAGTGTGTGCAGACTGTAATTGCAATCTCTCTGAATTTTGATATTTTCTAGGAGTTCTTTTCTACTACAATTTTCCCCATAGAAAATGGCAATATAAAAGAAAGATTTAGGGTTGAAAGGCCAACCACTGAAAAATCCATGAGTGCCAGAAGGAAAATTACAAGTCTAGGTCAAACCATTTGAGTGTTCATGCTGTGCACAAGCCTTTATTTAGGTGATTTTTTTTCTCCTCCACACCTTGGACACTGTATTTTCCACGCAGTGACAAAATGTACTCCTTTAAATTATCTGTTCTGTTATGGAGCAATGAGTGACCATAAACCTTATTTACTGATTGTCAGCAGCTTCCAGGAAGGACTCATGAACCTAGGTGAACTTTTGCCAGGGTCAGCAGAATCAGCAGCCTGACTCCTCCAAATCTTACAGGATATGGACTTTACAGCCTGATAGATGAGCTTCAACTAGAAAGAGTCACAGTCAAAAGAAAACAGTAGGAGCCTGTATTTTGAAATATTCAAATACAATTTTGATGTAAGAGCCTGGCACAGCATTGAGATTTTTTCTCCTTGCCCTCTGCTAGAAGATAGGCCAGGAAAGTGTGCAGTTCTGAGTGGGAATTTTGGGAAAGTGTGCACTTCTGAATGGGAAAGTGCCATGGTCCCTACTGGTCTGCTTTTGGATAGCTGCTTCATTGCCTCCCCAGCCTTAGGCAGACAAGGAAGCAGGCAGAGCTGAACAGGCAGCAGGCTCTTTTCTTTACCAGCAAAGTAGCTGCAGGTGCAAGAATGTTAGGTCTGGCGCATGTGCCTAAGTGCCTCCATCTGGAACCAACAACCTTCATCTTTTCTGCAGGGATAGACTGACTCCTGACCTTTTACCCCTGTAGCTGGTGGGAACGGAGAGTTCTGGAGACCTCAAAGGTCCCCCAGTCTCCACATAAGCTGAGCTGATGAATTCTGACAAGGCTGACAACACGTCTGAAGGTGAAGTACACGCTGCTGCCTTACACATCCTTGCCAATACATAGTAGACTCTGTATCATAGTGTATTGCACTTGGTTTTTGCAAGGACCCAATGGGGTGTAACAGCTGGCAGTTTATGCCTTTTATGTAATTTTTTCCTGTTGCAAAGCGTGAGTTTTATTTTAAGGAACTGCTTTGACTAGCCAGCTATTTAATCCACTTTCTAGTCAGAACATGGTGAAAAAATGGGAAATTGGCAGCCCAATGAACGAAGATCATGCTAAAGATGATAATTTCCTGGGCTAGGCCTAGACTGCAAGTTGTTTTGGTGTCCATAGGTTCAAGCTTTTGTCCTATAGAAGGGTAGATGGGGAAAGCATCCAGTCTTCCAAGAACAGCTTCAGAACTTTAAGGAGTAAATATTGAATATGCCTTTCTTTTGGGTATGAATGAGGTTCTGCTATGTGTAGTAGCACTTGAAAGACAGAATGTCAGTAAGTGATGGAAAGACATCTCAGATTGCTTCATGGGGAATCACAGATTCACAGGACATCTGGAGTTGGCAGGGACCCATGAGGATTACTGAATGCAGCTCCTGGTCCTGTACAGCGCTGTTCCCAAGAGTCACACGATGTGCCTGATGCCCAAATGCTTCTTGGACTCTGCCTGGCTTAGTGCTCTGATCACCTCCCTGCAGAGCCTGTTCCAGTGCCCAGCCATGCTCTGGGTAAAGAACCTTTTCCTAATATCCAGCCTAAGTCTCCCCTGAAAGATCCATTGTTTCATCCTCCCCAGAACAAATCCTTTGTTCTGCTCACTTTGGTTATTGGGTTCTGCTCACTTGCTAGCCAGAGATAAGAAAAGAAAAAATCCCCGCCCTTTGCTTCCCCTTATGAGGAAGTTGTAGACAGGAATGAGTTCCTAGGTATAACTTTAGGATGAAGAGGCTACCAGTCTAACTAAGGAGGATTTGCTATGGTCAAGTATAACCCAAGAATTGTATTGAATTTTACTTTTTGCCATTCTCTTTCCAACTTTTCAACCATATCTTGATATTTTGCTTTGACGGAATATATTTGCAGTATTTTTCCCTCTCAAGCACCTTTGTCTTAACAGTCAAGTCCAAATGAAGCTGACCAATTCTTTGCAAAAATTTCTTCTAATCTAACAAATCTAACTGGTGAATGGAGAGGGCCACAGCCAAACAAGTTTAATCAATTCCTGGGATACACTGAGAGACTTTAAAACCTGCATTGGAGAGGCTTTATAGAGATATTGTGGCCAGCTCCTTGATTGTCTCAAGTCTTTTCTTGCAGAGGGAAGGAATCTCAAGGCAGAGCTATAACTTGGAGCTCCCTGAGTCATCATATAGATCTTGGGTCATTTGGAAATTTTTCAATAAAGAGAGTGGAGGAGGAGGGGGTTTTTTCCCCACCTAAAGACTGTGAAAATGACCTTCTATGTAAGAGATCTTAGCTTTGGGACAAAAACACTGTTATAGTATAAAGGTAATTGTATTGCAGAGCCTAGCATAATTTGTTCTTTTAAATGAATAAATGACTAAATAAAAGTCTTTTGTTCACATGCATGGAGTGCAGCATGCTGGATATTTTTTTTCCATGCATGCTAGCATTTTTTTCCACTAAAGAGCATGGGGAATCAGCTAAAAGAGGCCAAGCCACAGGTATGTGATGAGTCATCCAGGCACAGTGACAAACATGCTCACCCACTGATGACCAACAAACTTCTTAGTATTTAGAAAAATCACCAGTCAAATGTAAGAGTTAGAAATTCAAATATATTCCTATATAAACATGCTAAAAATTTACCGGATATATTATTTAAAGTGCAGAAACTCCTGTACAAATATATTTGGGTTCTCTCTTTCCTCAAATGAGCTGTAGTTGTTTATCTCTCTTTATGCTTCCTGAAGATGGACAGACTCTACACTATGTTTTTAGAAAATTAAAAATACATTTCTTCTCTATCACTTCTGTTAACTGTGCCACATCTTACTGAAATGGTATTTTCTTGAATGCTTTTCACAGTGTCCTCTACAGGTTTTTTCACCTCACCATTTTCAGGTTTCTTTCCAGAACAGCTGTCTTGGGAGGAACTCTCACCTCCACCTCAGAGCTATAAACTGAGCTCCACAGAGTGGATGACTCTGTGGAAGATAAATGATGCTGTCTTTAGTGACTGCTTTCTAGGAGGACAAAATGTAAGAAGGAAGTGAACAGACCCTTCAGTGGCACTTGAACATAGGCAGTTAAATCTTCGGTCATCAAAACACACAGGTACCTTTAGACAAGTCAAAACAAGCATATATTTTTCCCATACAACCACAAAAACCTTTCAGTTCCTTAGATACTGTCTTTCTTCCTGCTCTCACGAATAACACTAACAGAAGTGGCCAGTGCCAGTTGGAAATTGCATTGTTTAATATCTTTTTTCATACCACGCAATGTCAATAACAATACTGGTTTCAGGTAGCTGAGCTAAATTTTTGTTGTGAAAATCTTGTAAATGTACTCCAGTTCTCATAAAAAAAAACTTGGAGAAGATAATTAAATATTTTTCATTGATGTGGGAGAACCTTTCTTTTTTGTGGGAGAAATCATCCTTTTTTTTTCCTTTCCTTGTGGAATATTTTAACTCTACCTGTAGAGTATGAAACCAAGAAATTATTCTGGCTATGAGACTTATTTTACTTGAGAATTACACAGGGTAGTAATTTTCTTGCTGCCTGGGAGTGACTAATGGGATTTTTATCCTCCAGCTGTAAATGGGCACACGTACCTATTGTCATGGAGTTGTGGACTTAATGTGAGGTGATGATGTTTGTGCAGATGCATGTTGTGGTTTGCACAAGTAAGAGCTGTGGCAGGAACCCTCAGGAGATGGAGTAGAAATGTCTGCTACTGCAGCAGCATTCCATTTCTCCTTGGCTTCTAATTTATTCAAACTGCCTTGCTTTACTCTTCCTTTGAGGTATTAATTGTGGATCTCTCACAGTACCATCTCTTGACTTCCCAAATTCAAGATGATTACTGTTTTGATGTCAGGTAAATATTTGCATTGGTTCTAACTGGGGCAAGGTTGGGCTGGCAAATGACTGCTGTGAATTTAGGTATAAAAAGATTATGTATATATGAGAAAGCTAAAATATACTGACTTACCTAGACAAAATAATGAAGTATTTTAGGGCAGGTTTCTGGATTAATATTATTTGGAAGGAATATTTCTTTGCATTTCCTACTACAAAAGTTTGTTGCCTTTATGTTTTGCAGTGGTATTTTACCAAAGTAAATTTCTGCCAGAGGGTTTAACTTTTGTGTACAGTGTAGACATTTTTTTGTGTGCATGTGTGCTTGGTTGTTCTTTTTAAAAAATACATTAAAAAAAATTTATTGTATTGTTGCCATCTGTTGACTTACTAGATGCTTGGAAAAATACCATTTTCCCCCTGTTTTGTCATAGATTTTTTTCTTTGAATGAATAACTATGGAAATAATTTGCAATATTTCTGAAAAATGCTGATGGAAAATGATTATGGAAAAGAGATTATGTTGATGGATCTAATTTACACGTGTATAAAACCTTGCTGCTGGTACTGTAAGCTTTGTCAAATAGCGCTATAATAATCCTTTTAAGTAACTTGTTGCATCAACCAAATCCAAATTATTTTGATCTTTTATTGCTTTAAGTTCCCATTGCAACATTACCACACAGCTGGCAAAGCAGTTTCTCAGTTTTATCCTCAAAGGGAAGGGAAGCAGTGTCATCCACTCAGCTCTCAGTCAGATTGATTTATTTTAATGCATTCTCCGATTTCTGTTGATTCCTCTATGATCGGGTTGATACTTTGAAATTTATTGTCTGCTATTCTTATTCTTTTGGCAGCCCCCTTATCCACAGCTTTTTCCAGCTATCTGTAACCCTCTGGGAGGCCCTGTCTGCTGAAGCAACGCCACTTTTCTGCCATTGGGTTTTCAGGTAAATAGGAAAGAGTTTTTGCAGTTGTTTTATATTTAGTTTACATTACAGTTGTCCCCATTGCTCTGTTGCTGAAGGCTAGCTCTGATATAGACTCAAAAGGAATATAAAATGCCCACAGGAATGGGAAGGCACTACAAGATTGACATCTCACCTTATTCACTTCCATGTGCTGGAACTGAATCTTGCTGCCTCTTTTGGGTCTGTTATGGGTCTCTGAAGTAGAAGAAGCACATAGCAAACAAACCCACTTTTACTGAACTGATTTAAAATTTTCTGTATGCTGTAATATTTTCTTAAAGACATCTCTCTAACAGAATGAATATGCACAGTGTTAACGTGAGGTAAACCAATTGTGACACCACTTTCATCCTGGGAGTCTCTCAGAGAATGCAATAATTGAAACTTAGCCTGGTGTTGCTTTACAAGGTTGGAAAAAGAAGTCAACCAAATGTGCCTGTACAGCTATAATTAATCCTCTCACAAATTCGGTGTCCAATTTTGCAACTGGAAATAGAAGACTATTATTTCTGCATCCTGTATGTTCTGCCACTGATTATACAGCACTAAAGAAAGATGGGTGTGGATTTGTTGACCTACTTATTGTGAATATAAACCTAGCTTATCTTTGTCTCTCTATCATCTTTGCAGAAGACTGGGGATGTCAAATAAGGCTAAAATTAATCACCGCATATGAGTGTTATTCAGAATGATAGATTGTGGTTTTAATGCATCAGCAGCCTAGTGACACATCAAAAAAAGACTTTAGGAGCAATCTAGAGGAGAATAATGAAGGATTTTCTTGGATGATTTGCTAAATTCTTCCTAAGAGGGGAAAGCATAATGAAAAAAAAACAAAGTATGTTTGAAAATGAAAGCTATCAAGTAGGCTGATTGGAGGTAACTTCTTGTAACTGAATATGAGATAATTGTGAGCATGGAAAAAAGTTGAGGAGAGCCCATAGATAGGGAGTAAATACCTGACGAACAATGCAGTAGATGGCAGAGCTCTGAGAGTGATTCAGAAATGTGACAATCGGGAGAAACGATCATCAAGCGTGATTACTATCCAAGTGCAGAAAAAAGGCCACAGGAAAAGCCTGCTGTATTTTTTTCCTTTTTTTGGGAGCTGGTAGATGGAAGAGTTGTTTCTTCATAGAAAAGTTGTGGAGAGAGTGGCTGCAACATGTAATAATGATGGTGGTATCGGTACTATAGACGAAGATGATGCTCTGTTTATACCCAGCAGGCAGAGCAGGCTGGCAGCACTCATGACTGTTGAGATATGATGCAGTGATGAAGCTTTGCAGAAAAAAAAATTATGGATTCTTTATGGCTGTGTTAAGCTTGGTATGGAATAAATTATTAGACCATAGAATCATAGAATGGTTTGGGTTGGAAGGAACCTGAGATATCATCTAGCTCCAATTCTCCTGGTGTGGGCAGGAAAACCTTGCACTAGACCAGGTGGCTCAGACCCCCATCCAGCCTGGCCTCCAATACTTCCAAGGATGGGGCACCCACATCTTCTGTTCTAGTGCTTCACCACCTTCACACTAAAGAATTTCCTCCTAATATGTAATCTAAACCTACTCTCTGTCGATTTAAAGCTATTACCCTTCGTTCTGTCACTCCACTCTCTTGTAAATAGCCTCACTTCACCTTTCTGGTGGGGTCCCTTCTGGTGACCACAATTCAATCACCCCAAAACCTCCTCTTTTTGGGAGTCAACAATCAGATAAGAAAGATTATAATTAGAGTTGCGTAAGATAGGTCTGCAGAATTAAGCTAGATCTTTGAACAGTGTGCAGGAAGATGGTATTTACATTTCTGATTTAGATTAAATAAGTAAATTCTAAGGTAAAAGAGGATATGGGTGACAACCCTCAGAATCTGGAAAAGACAGAGATGAAATCTTCTAATGGGAATAATGAATTCCTGAGACAAAACTGTATCAATAGATGACCTGGGGGGTCTCTGAAAGAATTGTAGAGGAATATGACTTCTCATGAGTTCAAAAATAAAAGTTTTTAGTTTTGCTGCAATTTATTTTGTTTTTATTCTGTGTAATCCAAAATAACATTTTCTTTGGCTAAATTTTGACCGCTCAAAAATGCAATAGTTACAAGTGAAAGCAGTCCAACGTGAAAACGAACTGTTTCATAGTGAAATTATTTTAGTAAATAATGTTGAATTTCCACATAATACCAAAAAACCTGGTGCAAAATTATAAATATTTTTCCTTGCTCTAATTGAGGGAAAATCAAGGAAAACAGGGTCATATCAGGAGACCATACACTGAGGCTGTGGCATCAGGAACTTAGAACTGGTACTACAAGCTGAATAGTTTGTTTTCACAAGTAGGTGCATGTATGAAAAGACTCACACAAGTATTGGGTGTCAATGTATACATTGCTCCTTTGGTTCTGTGAAGATTAACCACATTGAATAGTTCAAGTTAAGCAAGGGTTTTTAATTCTTATGGACAGAGACAGAAAGGAGTGATTATTTAAGAATGTTTTTTATTTGCAAGTGTCTACCCTTATATTCTGGTTGGAATTTATCCTTAAACCAGTGACTAACCAGATTCCAAACCATGACCTGCCTCATGGCCCAAGCACTGATCTGGAGTGTGTGAGGCCCAACCTCCAATTCCTTCTCAAAAAAAAGTCAGGAGATGTAGTGGTGGGTTGAATCCCCATTCTGTAAAGGGCATGTCTTCATTGTTGATCTCTCTGTATTATTTTCAGGTGCTAATGTCTAATTTCTATTTAAAAAATATCTCTATGGCTGCTTATTTTATTCTATTTTAATTTAAAAGCTGTTTCTGTCCAGAGTGATGTGTAGGGTTAAGCCTGCAAGCTGCAGAGCAATGTGAGCTAAGTACCCTAGGTATTAATAGGGTATTAATAGGCTAGGATGTTTCATTTGCATGGTTCTATGCACTAAATATTATCTGCTTTACAATTCCACTGTAAAGAACATGTGGTGAGAAGGATGCTGAAAGGAGGCATACAATAAATATTGTTGGAGTTGGAAATGCAACTAATTACTGCATCTGATAATTTATCATCTTATATCTGTATGTTTTGGAAGTACAGCAGTATGCCAATTCCTTCATTATTTTCATTTTCTTATTCAAAATAGCTTGAGAACTTTGATTTTCTCGGTAGCATTCATGAAAATATCTAAATGTTACAAATGTTAAAGTACAGCAAGACTCTATTTGCATTATATTCAATCAGTAACTGCTATGGCAACTTTGCCATTGAGCTTTTTACTCATGTTTCCACATACTTTACAAAGACTGTGTTTTTCCCTTACAGATGGAGGAAGTCTGGGATACAGAGGTTGAGATACCTGAAATCTCAAAGTGAATCAGAATCAGAAGCAGAGACTGAGAGGGAGTCTAGGTTTGATTATTTGTTGTTTATCTCTTTATTCACTGGATCATAGTCTTGCTCTTAAATTCCTAATCCCTTTGTAAGTGACTGATGAGGTTGCTGTTTTGCTGGTTTGGATCAGCTGGATGGCATGTACTATTTGAGTGAAACTGCATTTTTCACACTCAGGAGTTAATAATGTAACATGCCTTACTGGGTGTGTGTTTAAAGTTTCTGTAACCAACAAAAGTTAGAAGAGAGCCAAGACAGCAAATTAATCCTTACACGGAGACAATGAAAATTCCAATTCTTAATAGCACTCCTTGAAATCCTATTTTAATCTCACTTTTATTGAAATATTTCAGGAGGAAAGATTAAAAAAAACACAGGGGAAATAATTAATGAAAGCAAAATAAGTAGACATCCCCACAGAAAGAAACAGCATTTGAGGAACTTCATCCCTAGCTCATGTGCTCTCCCCCTCTTTTGTGAAAATTCATTCTATACAATTTTTTTAACTTGTTGAAAACTCCTGTTTATTTGTTTCAGCCTCCTTTTTTGGTTCCACAATGGTTTGAGAATCTTCAAAACGAGTTAATTTCCTGTTGGCTGAGACATGAATGGCAAATCTCTGTTTAGCCACACTAGAATTCCTCTGATCTACTGGCAATATGGGATATTGCTAGTGAATTGAAAAAGGTATGGAGCTGGGAACCATATCTGCCTGTAAAAGTGGTGGATGGTCTGTCACAGCTTTTGGCCCTGGGGGAGCACCATTGGCCAGACCTCTCTGGGGCAGAGCTCTCATTTAGCACTTTCAGCAAGTTTAACAGGACTGAGCATTGCAGTCTTGGCTTTGTCCTCTGGGCCGGGCACTGAGAGCTGGCACTGCTTGGTTTGTACTACGCTGAGAACAACCAGAACTCAACAGGGATGCAAACAAGGGAGTTATCCTATGAAGAGCCTGTGGGAAATAATATAGAAAGCCACCATCTTTGAGGAATGTGAATTTTTGCTATTTAAGGAACTATTGATAATGTCAAAATATTCCCCCAAAGAGTGAATTTTGAACAGCAAACTCTTAGTGGGAAGCACACATCACTCTAGAGATAATCAGTTGGATAACAGAAGCCTTAAAGGAAGTGAAAGACAAAACTGTGTTACCAAGGAAAAGTTTATGTAGTAACTCCCAAATCTTGATGAGAAATGTCTTATCACTGTAATCTGTTCATGCATTTTCTTTCACAAGAAGTGCAGCAGGCCAAACACCTGGAACAGATTTTGTTTATAATACATGTAATGACATCAACAAAAGATTTGGAAACACACTGTATTCATACTCAGCATCACAAAATGTTACAAAATTGCTGCCTTTGAAGAGTTCCCAGCAAAACAGGAAATAAATGAATTTAAAAATTGCATGAGAAGCAGAAAATAAATTTGAAAATAATGTTAGATGCAGAAAAATATAGAATGCTGCCTTAGATGCAGAAGCTGGAGGGGATCAGATTTTCAGCCTAATTGTGGGGTAGAGTGAAGGCTGGAGAATGATCTGAGAAAATGATCCTTGGAGGAGATGATCAGACAACATGAAAATTCATGGACTATTTTGAAAGTCAGACTTTTCAATTTATTTCAGAATTTCTCTATAATAAACACAAGTATTCATGCATAAATTATGCTAAAAGTGTGGTATGAAGTTAGGTACCAAATGCTGTGTATTACCATTCTTGCAGTTTAAAGACTTGGAACATAAAGGTCCATTTACTTTTTATTATCTTTTTTTTTTTCTTAATTTCCTTCAAGCCTGGAAGAGTCAGTAACCATGGAATTTACTCTTAAAACAGTTCCAAACAATATAATTACTAACTAAGTTTTTTTCCTATTTTGGGATAAATGGTGTGAATCAACAAAACACTGCAGAAATCAGCTTTCTACGCAAATTGCTGATAACAAAAAAGTGGTTAATCAGGAACAGAGGCTTCAAAAAGGACTTCTAAGGACACTAAACCCCAGAGCTCTCAATTGCAAGCACTTTGAGAACACAACTTTTGCCCCAAAAGTCAAATCCTGGAACATATACTCTGCCCATCTCACTCCACTAAATAACTCTTTTCTCCAAACTGAGAGCTTGGCATTGGTAGGAAAATGCTCACTGTTTCAGAGAGATGTCAAAGGGAGAAATCCAAGCTGTATTCAGAACACAAGGCCATATTGTAGGAGGCTTTGATATCGAGAGATTTGGATGGTGAGATTTCCAGCTGTTTGCAGAAATCAGGTTGTACCCATTAATGCTAAATTGGCTCTCCCTTTTTCCAGAAAGAATGTATTTTGCTTATATTTCCAAAGAAAGATTAAATTTGTAGGCAACCAGGGTCTGGACTTCTTAAACTATTTCCATTCCCTCTCACCCTCCAGAGACCCCATCCCCCAAAAGAGAAAGCCTATCCATTCTTGAAATTTAGTAATGTGGCCTGAACTTTTTTGCAGAAGTAGCAGCCACCACTATTTCTGTTACACTAATGTCCATCTTGCTGCATTGCTAGAACATTGTTTTCACTATTCCCACTTATCCTTTAAAATGAGATGAAACTACAGGACAGACATCTGTGCTTCCCTTAAAGCAAAGTAAAAGCCCAAGCTCAGACAGTGAAATGTTTTAAATACTGCTGCTGAAACCTCTGAAAGGAAATTTGCTTTATACCTTGAAATAAACATGCCTCTGCTCAGATCCAGACAGATCACTTTGCGATTTCCACCCCCCCATCTGAGAATATTTACAAAATCACTGACTCTTATTTTACTTTTCCAGATGATGACAGGGCAAATTTAAAGGCTACCTTTTTCAGAGTAGGCTCGCCCCTCTAAATACTTCAGAAAGGATAATTTCACTGTATTTTCTTACTTTTCACTCATTTTCAAACTGAAGCAAAAGATATCCCATTCCACTGAATACTTATCTCCTGATATTTTATTTAAATTTATTTAAATCTTTTCTAATTGGATATAAAAAATAGCCCCTGGTTACCTGAGGATTATCAGCGATTCACTGATGTTGGAACACCTTTTAACCAAATCAGCAGTGCAGCATTTAAAAATAAACACATGAAATCAAATGAAAGAATGGATTATTGACCAGCTACACATTCATCTTGTAATTCTGAATCCAGCAGGAACCATTTGTCACTTCAGTTTGAAGTGTTTATTTATGATTTTTAGATGATAGTAGCAAAAAGCCTTCCAAGAGCTAAAACTATGTCAGCAATGTAATTTGCTGCATTAATCTGGAAATTAACCTGAGGCTTAATCTGGAAATAATTGTCTAGGTTTTGTAGTTTGCATCATGATTTCTTTTGAAGGCAGTGTGAATTGCTTCTTTCATAAGGACGAAAAATTGTTGAACCCATTGGAATCTTATGTTAATCCATGTACACTTCATGTGCAAATATCTACAAATATTCTCAGTTTCTATCTTGGAAAAAAAGGGGATATAGAACAGAGAAGACTATGTAATTTAATCCAATTTGCTGCTATTACCAAACAAATCCCCTGAGCTCCATCTTGTACTTAATTAAAGTGTTTTTCCCTCTCTACTTCTACTAAAAGAGGCTTGCAAATTTGATTTTTTTGTTGTTTAGAAATATTTTTTTTCACCTCTGGTTGAAATTTATTTATGGTCAGTTTATAGCCATTTGCTTTTCCATTGACATTGACTCGAAGTTTGAATAGTTCCTTTTCCCTCCCTTCTGTATACCTCTTGATCTAATAATAGAGAACTTTAAGATCCATTTTCAGACTTCCTTTCTCTTGGTGTGTGATCTAGCATTCTTTTAGCCTTCTTTACTAACATCAGCTCTCCACTTCCTTGAGCACCTTAGAAATCCTTCTCTGATCTGTTCCAAATAGAATTAATTTTTATTGCCCCTGGGAGATGAGGGTTGTGCACAGTATTCAGGGTAAGGTTTTACTGGGGCCTTGTTAAGGAGGATGATAATTAAAACACTTCTTTTGTTGCCTTATCTACCTCTGTATAGTCAATACCCCCCTATTAAAATAGGAATTTTTAGGTTGATAATATTTTTCAAATATACAAGCCAAAATACAATATATGTGTGGGTGGTAGTTAAAGATGCAGGAGGGGTTTCAATCATCCTTTATTAAAGCCAGCTTTTTAGCAATTTGCTTTCTTGCGTGTAAGAGGCTATTGACAACAGGAATTTATTTTGGACACAGGGAAAATTCTGTATGTGAAATTCAGATTCTGTCTTTTCCTTGTTACAGAGCAGTACCAAACCCAGGATGCTGAGTTCTGGACTATTAGTTTTAGTTTAATATATGTATGGAAAAGAAAGAAAGCAAAAACTCTTGAGTTCTCCAAATTGCAGTGGCATCTGTTCAGTATAAATAAGAAGTAATGCATAAGTAAATGAATACTATCAACATATGGTGACAGCTCCTAGATCTGTTTTGGCATGGAAGTAAAGTAAGGGAGGCTGATGAAATGTTCGAGCTAATGGATAATTCTGGTTCAAACAAGCTCAGCAGGTAGTCACTTTCTGAGTTCTTTTATGACATACTAAGGTTTCTGGAAGCATTTTCCTTGTATGTAGGAGTGAGGACCATCAGGTGAGGCTCCTGGTTGCAAGCATGCTATTTCCTTTTTGCTTCTATGAAAAATGGTCTCTCCATATAGGAAAGGGTGGCTTGTGACTTATCTTTCTGGCAGGCTGCCCCCCTGCTGACCTACAGGAAGCAGATAAAATATGTGTAGAAAGGGTTTAATTCATCTTCCTCTAAACTCAAGCACTCTTGGTTAGAGCTGAGGCTTTCTCTGCAAAGAGGATTTTCTAGATAGCTTAGCAGAACCCGGCTCCAGCAACCCTCAGGCCATGGAAGTAAAAGTTTAAACTCAGCTTTTCCCAGCTGAATGAAATCCTTGCAAATCTCTGGGTCAGGAGAGTATGAATAATTATCTCATCTCTTAAAACAGGGCTATCACCTATATGCCAGGTGCTGCCTTTCTCTGGGAGCTCTCCAAGTTCTCTGCTGATAGCATCTCTTTGAGATATATTTTTAGCTCATAGTCTGCCAGGCATGGATTTATAACCTGATGCTGGAAAAAGTCCTGGTATCATTGCTGCTGCCTGGAGCCTTCCTGAACCTAATTTAAATGAATTCCTTGATCCCTTTTCATGTTCTGTCTCTTTAGACATCTTCTTGGGTCCGTCTTGTCAGAGCAGATCCTGCTTCGTCCAGGCAGCACAAGCAGTGAGCACCTGCAGATGTACCCGTGCTGTCACCCATCGTGTGCTCTCCTCCATCAGCAGGCAGAGGCACTTCTGACCTGCTTGCCTCTTGCTTCCTGTCTCCACTGTGGAACTGCAAGTTTGTCAATGATTGACTGATTCAGCTGGTTTTTCTGGATTAACCGATTTAGCACAGCAGATCTGCTGAATGCTGAGTGGAAGCCAAAATTTCATTAGCTTTTTTTCCTTTCTCTCTTCAAAATAACTGGGCTCAAATCTGTAAAAACCCTGTAATTAGTTAAGAGTCAAAGGTCTGCTCTGCATCTTTTTTGAAGTTCTAAAGGCATTTTGGAGATTAGGCAAAGGTTTTTCAACTCTAAAGGCAGTTCACCTTTAAACAACTGCTGTCTACTTACCCCAGAATAATTATTGTTTAAAATGAGCTGGGGTACTTTTAAACTAAATGTGCTCAGGGTAGGTGGTTGTTTTGTGGGGGATTTATCAAGATGGTCAAGTAATAATAATTTTTATAGGAAACCCCAAGTCTTAGGCTGGCACAGTTTTGTTGCAGTGCTTGTTTGTTGAGGCTTTATTTTTTCAGATATAGTAAGGCATTTCTGAGAAATGAAAAATAAAAAAAAAATTAAAAAATCAAAATGTGTCCTGATAGAGGAATAGGGCAAGAGAATTCATGTTACCAAAATTCAGAAACTGAAACAGGGTGCTGGTGTTAGGTTTGTACACAGGGCTCTCTGTGAAGTCTATGCCTCCTCTGAATGTAGTGACACTGAGGATTAGACTCTGCAGCTCAACACCTAAAATTAAGATGGTTTCTTTGCACCTCTGTCCCTCTTACCTTTCAGTTGTGTTTTCTAGAGGCAAGGGATCTGCCTGGAGAGAGTGACCATGAAGAAATGAAGGTTTAGGCTGTAAATGGATGACAGTAGGAGAAGAGGTGTTGTTTTAATGAAAACTGCAGTATATTGTTTAGTAGACCAGCCAACTTTTGGGTAAAGATTACATGTGGCACCATAGGATACCTATATGGGCAAAACATGCATTTTTATATGGGCAAAACATGCATTAATAATACAATACACAATGTCACAGAAATCTTTTATGAATAATCCTTTCCTTATTTTTCCTCCTGTGAAGGTGAGAGGCCTCAGGAACAAAATATAAACATTGATTATCTGCTGCTGTGGAATGCAACGGGTGGATCTGTGCTCAGTCTCCTGTGGTTGTTTCTAATTAATGGCCAATCACAGTCAGCTGGCTCGGACTCTCTGTCCGAGACACAAGTTTTGTTATCATTCTTTCTTTTTCTATTCTTAGCTAGCCTTCTGATGAAATCCTTTCTTCTATTATTTTAGTATAGTTTTAATATAATAGATATCATAAAATAATAAATCAAGTCTTCTGAAACATGGAGTCAGATCCTCATCTCTTCCCTCATACTAAGACCCCTGTGAACATGGTCACAACTGTAACCGGTGTGCACATTACACAAGCAAAACTGAAACAGCTTTTCTTGACCTATGAATTTTCAACTTTGTGCATTCATATACAGGAACTTTCTTAAAAATTTCTCAAGGTCACTCATGATGCTCAGAGATTGAAACTTGCTTGTGTTTGGAAAACAGCCATTGGAATTCTGTGTCCAGATTACTTTCACTGCTCGAGATGTACGTAGTGCATCTTCCTCCAAGGACTCAACTCTTTGAATAACTGCTTGTACTTGAACAATAGGTGTAGCAGATCAGACCATAACAATGTTTGCACTCATTTTACTCAGATGTGGATGGCTAATGGGAGGTGCAAGGCAGCAGGGGAAAATCAGAGGCAGCAGGGTTGGAACCTTGTGATATAGGTGGTGAGGCACAAACATCCTGAGCTGCTTCTCTAAAAGCACTTTTGTCTTCTGAAAGACCTTCAAGGTTCACTCTTCTCTTGTGTACTGACTGACAGGTTGCATTTCAGGTGAAGAATTGCTTGTGCACATCTGGGACCATTCTGAAATGCGTACCTTGCTGTTTTTAAGATTACTGTAACTCATGATAGTTTACAAGATGGGTTGAAATTTATTGCTGAGCTGAAAGTAGCTAGATGCATTTTTTTTCTTAGGGGACAGTAGAATTTAAGGTTCTATTAACAAAGCTGAGTCAATGACAGAGCTGTACAACAGATGGAGAGAAATAATTTATCCTAAAGGTCTAGTGAAACTTGTGCACTATTGCCACCTACAAAATATTCATTTTTACTTATATATTACATGATAAAATTGTCACGAGTTTTCACCTAAACACATGAAGACTAAAAAATTAGTAATTTTGCAATTCTGTAGTTACTGAATCTACCATCTGATGTGTAACCAGGGTAGGAAGTTCCTCTAGAGAATTCACTGTTACAGCATGCTTTTCTAAAAATTGTTCTTATTTTTGTCTCTTTGTATTGTACCTTTTCAAAGACTCACTTTTCCTGCTGGTTTTCTTGGTTTGTTCTGTGGTTCCCACAGTGTATGAAGCACCTGTCTGTCTCAATTTAGTTGAAAAAAAGGAAGTGCAAAATAGTTAGATTTATAAGGTGGCAGCTGTAACAAGAGAAAGGAAACAAATGTTATTTATATTAATAGGCAGTTTACTCTTCCAGTGCAGCAATTTGTGCTTTCTGGTGTGGCTGCTGGCTGCTGCCAGCCCTCCCAGCAGTGATTCAGGGCCCCTTAGTCACTGAGCAGGGCTGAACTGGGGATTTCTGCTGGCTGGCTCATCAGAGCAAAAGGATTATATCTAGATAAACCCACTTTGAAATATCAGAAATGTAGGATGATGAAGGGAAGCTGACCAGTGCTTTTGAATTAATCAGAATTCAGAAGCAAAGATGGGAGATACTGGCATATTTTTTACAGTGACTCAGTCAGAATTTTGCAGCAGTTGTAAGCCTGGGCAAAGTTTGACCTCCTATTTTTCTCTAGTTCATAAACAAACAAAATATTTTTTCTGAAATTCCTGCAACATTCCTGCAACATTCTCCTCTCCTCTCCTCTCCTCTCCTCTCCTCTCCTCTCCTCTCCTCTCCTCTCCTCTCCTCTCCTCTCCTCTCCTCTCCTCTCCTCTCCTCTCCTCTCCTCTCCTCTCCTCTCCTCTCCTCTCCTCTCCTCTCCTCTCCTCTCCTCTCCTCTCCTCTCCTCTCCTCTCCTCTCCTCTCCTCTCCTCTCCTCTCCTCTCCTCTCCTCTCCTCTCCTCTCCTCTCCTCTCCTCTCCTCGTGTTAGTACCATCTTAAGATCAAGATTAATCCTATGATATCTCAAACCTTGCTTTCAAGAATTTGAAATGTGATTTGTAGCTCCTTTAAGCCTAAAAAGTAATATTTCTTGGAAGAGGAGTATAGGGCATCTTATCTCTAGTGGATTAATTTAATAATACCTTTATCAGCTTTGTTATCTATATTTTTTCCTTCTTTCTGCATTTACAAAGAAAAACATGAGGAGGAGACAAATATGGTTTTGAAAGATGCAGTTCATATTTTGAGGGTTTCTAGATAGCAATCAAGAATAGTAAAAACAGCACCAGACCACAGAAAGTAAACCTGTGAGGTGTTTGTGTACAGCTTTTACTTATAAGCTCAGAGAAAGCTAATTAACATGCTTACCATAAAAAAAAGGTGGTAAATATGTTGGAAGCTATTGCATTTTCTAAATGAACCAATGTTTTAAGTCTTCTCCTGACTTTTAGACACTTAGCCCCTACCATTTTATACTGGCTTGCCTGAATGCAAAGCAGAATATCCACCCTGTCTTTGGGGCAAAGAGCTTCAGGGATGTAATTCATTAGAGAAATATACCCTTAATTATATAGGCCTAGAAATATTATACTGCCATAATTTACAAAGTTACTTAAATATTGCTTGTGAAATATTCTATATAAAATGAAAAATGAACCCCCATATATTTGTTTAAAGTTTTTATATGACATTTCAAAAATACATTCAGTCATCACGGAAGGTGTAAATGACCTCTAATGCTGTCACTATGACCCTCTGGCTATCTCACTGCTATTTCCTCTGCATTGTCTACAGATAATGGCTGTGCTGTAGTCTTGCAATCATTATTTCCATTTTTCTTTTTGTGATTTATCCTGTGTCACTAAGGAACAAAGTCTACTTAAGTATATTTTTATTATCCTAGTCTAAGAGGGCTTTATGATTATGAGTTTCCATGGTGCCTGCTGGAAGCTCTTTGTTGTTCTCACTCAACAGCATTATTTTAAGTCATAACATCCTATAATAATCAGGTGAATATATGACTATGTAAACAGCACACAAATGTATTTATTTTCTTCACTAGATTTTAATTTGATATTTTTTCCCTTTAGAGGTTGATGGGGAAAAAATCCTGTTCTAAACTCTGGAGTGGCTGGTACAATACTCACAGATTTCCTGTACCAGAAAAGATTCCATTTCCTTTGCATATTTCCTACAAGTTGGTCTGAAGATGTACTTGACTGATATCTTAACATTCAATACACAGTATTGCTAAACTTGCATTTTATACTTCAAAGTTCTGTAATTTCCTCATCTTTATTATGAATGATTTATGGAACATTCTGTTAAAGTAAACATTGATAGCATCAGGTAGTGCCTTCAGAACAAATGAAAACAATCATATTTCTGTCAAAAGTAGATGGAAATAATAATAAGACAGTATCTGCACCAAGTGCAACCCAAATTTTGTTATTAATGCATAAATTTTATTTATGTCTAAAATATATTGAAATACAAATGCTGTACACAGTAGAAATGATAATGTGTTAGAACTTCTGGACTTTTTACTTACATTTCTAGTTAGCATGCATCAGCTGACATTTTTAATAAAATGTTTATTGGAAATCTGGAAGAGTGTTACCATGAAATAACAACAGCCTCAGAAATTATATAATCTGAGAATTACAGAGGTATTTATTACCCTCCTCCATTACCTGTGGGCTTTCTAAAGCGTTCAAAGCAAATAAATTAATCATTCTAAGCGAACAGAATATTAAAATAAGAGAATGCTGAAATTAATTTTTTAGCTTACTTTAGAAGATGAAAATAGCCTCAGATATGATTGTAGCCTGTGCTTGGAGGTTATGTAATTTGCACTTGATGCTGTTATGGGGATGACAGAAAGAAAGGATCCTCCATATACTGTGGAATTTACAAAACTAGTTATAATAACTAAAATAATTGCATGAGTCTGGAAAATACACTCCTGAAAGCCTGGTACCCTTGCATCCCAAACCACTTCCCAAGTACAATACAGTAAACTAAAGCTTCTCTTTCTGAAATTGGTGAATATGGAACATTACCTGGTGTTCAAAGAACAGAAAACTTCTTTATATTTTTGTACATTTTTATATATGGATATACTTAAAAATACATATCTGTGTCTGTCTGCCCACATGTGTCTGTTAATTTGTTTAAAAATTTTAAACCCACTGGATAATTCCCAGTTGCCATGGTAGAACTAAAGACTTTATTAACCTTGCATATTTTGTGACAGTAGGTGACCAGGGAGAAGTAAGGTATTATAAATGTTTCAAGGGAGGTCAAGGCTCCTTAAAGGCACCAAAGTACCTTAGATTTTTAAATCTTTTTTTCTTTTTTGAAATGCAGCTAGTAGAAGAGCTACTTCAGCATGGCATTTTTAACTTTATCTTTTTTGTTTTTTAAGAATACTACCTTAAAATGTTTTAGAAATTGAGCTCCGTGCTCAAGTGTCATTTATTAAGTTCCTACAGATCACATATAATAAAATGTGAGTACCATAAATATTCTGCCCTTCTCTTCACCAATGACAGTTCACTTGTATTTCTTTAGACTGACTCTGATCTTGGTTTACGAAAATCTAAGCTAGTTCTTATCAGTGCTGGTTATGTATTTTGGGCAGGCCTGACATGGGCATCAATTATTGAGTATAATAAAGATTTGAATATAATCTAGTACTCGCAGAATAGCAATTTAGATTCACTATTTTCATCTCAGTTTCTGTATGGTGACAACAAGTTTTTTAAGGCTTATATTTTTATGGTTCATTTCTTCGGTTTCATACCAATTTCTAGCATACTTTTTAGAAGATACACCATTGTAATGTAAATACCGTCCTATTTTCCCATCTAATTTTCACTAGCACTTTGCATATATAGCTTTTTCCAGATCCTTTTTCAGATATTCTCTATTGCCCACTGACAGGTAATGAAATACAGTATGCTAGGCCAGAGCTCTTGCCCCTGATCCAATTTTGGATAACCCCTTTGAAAAACTATGGGGCAAGGGATTGTTGTCAGAGTAGCAGAGTTTGGAAACCTC
Source organism: Zonotrichia albicollis (assembly GCF_047830755.1). Classification (NCBI taxonomy): domain Eukaryota; kingdom Metazoa; phylum Chordata; class Aves; order Passeriformes; family Passerellidae; genus Zonotrichia; species Zonotrichia albicollis. Next base: position 75,474,061 of record NC_133821.1, on the reverse strand, counting down.
TGTGAGTCTGTGACAATTAAGTTACAGATGCTTGCCAAAGTTCGGCTTTTTTCAAATTCAGCTTAATCAGCATAGATTTGATAATCACTGCAGTTTGTAACAGCAGGTTGAGGGCTTCTTGGCATGCCTAATGATAAAATAGATTACCACACAGTGTAAACTACATATCAAACCAAAAATTGAATGACTTTATTGTTTCATTCTGTGTCCCCAGATCTGCAGAGCACATAAAATAAAAATCCTATCTTTGCCTTTTATTCAGAAACCTGCTTGTGGGACCCTTCTGTTCAATTTCATCACCCAGTTAATTACTTAATTTTGTTGCTATGGTCCTTGGGTATATGAAGGAATTTTCAGACTATTATTGCATAACTTGAATTTCTGAACTAGATCCACTCTGAAATTAATATATTCAGAAATACTTGTGTGTAATACTTGAATGTATCAGACCTATGATAATATTTCATTGGAAAAAATAAAACTTAAATTCATACATCACAGGGAAAAGGCTGAGAAGTCACATTTATCATTTAGTTCAGGGTACTTTAGATGTGTGTTTGGGACTACACAAAGGACTGAAATGAGGAACCAAACATTTCCAGATCAGGTGCCTTAATTAAATGCTTAAAATAGTGTAAATACCTCTAATCAGGTAGCAAAAAAGACATCATTTGTGAATGATATGCCAAAGAGGAATTAACATCCTGCCATTGCCAGATCTGGACATGCTACCTTTTCTTACATATATATTAAAAAAAAGTATTATATATATATTTGCAAGGCATACAACATGTTGCAAGGCATACAGCCTGTACTTGGATATGGAAAAATGTGGGCCAACTGGAGTGAAACTGATGGGAGAATGGAAGGAGCATGATTTTTGGGGAAAGAGGAAGAGACATTGTTTGACTTGAAGAGGACACTAAGGACACAGACGAAGACCTGTAAGAGGAATAGAATAAATTTTTTTCTGTACTCCTGATGCATTGTAATAGTAATGATCCTACATGGTAGCACTGGAAAATTTGTTTCCCTAGTGTAACTCATGAACACTGTATTTGCAGCTGTGTGGTCTCTATTACTGCACATCTTTTATAATAATTCTAAAGAGCAAAAAATATCTCTGGATTGCTATAAGTGGTTTTGGGAGGGAGCTATACAGGTGGCTTACTGAGTGGTAGTCCAACCCTATGAATCTGGGAAAGACCCCCCCTTTGTTTAAACAAAACTAAAAATACTGATTATACTCAAGGGCTGTATGTGTTACAGAATGATTTTTCTTCAATGTTTTCCTCACTTTTTTTGCTTTTAATTTATACAACTTTTTTATTTTGCTACTTCATTGAAATTTTCCAGCAAGGATGGAAAATGGCTCTCAGCTGAGAGCAGAGAAAGCTGGAACAAAATGCCTCTTTTATAGGATGTTTACTTGAAACTTTGGGGCTAGTGGCTCCTCACAGGGCACTGCTTTTGTGGCTTCATAAGTTGAGCACCATAACTGTGGAAAAGTCATCAGAAAAAGCTAAATTGCATCTGGGGAAAATTATGTAAGAGTCAGGATTATTAAGAAAATGTTTCACTCTACAGTATTGCCCTTGTTACAGCATCAGAGACATTAGCACAGACCAGTCACAACATAGAGATGCTCAAACCCAATCATAGGCTGGATCCTAACCTGTGCTCTTCTCACTAAGAACTTACAGTTCTGCAATTGTTATTTGGAATTTTGGATTACTTCTGAATCTAGGCAGCTTTAAAAAGATGTTGGTATGGTATAAAACACTAGTTCTTGACCGCAAATTACTTTAGTTGGGTGGGGGAGTATCTTTGTATCTTCTGTGAAGGCCTGGATTTTGTCCCTTTTTCATGATCTTTTTATCACTGTTAGTGGTTTACTTGAATGAAGTCTCAGTTCATGTATTTTGTTCCTGTTATCCTTGTTACACATGCATTTTTACTGATTTTATTTATGATCATATAAACATAAATAAACATGGATCTTCTTACTTGTCTTGCTTTGTAAATTCCTTCAGGAAAAATATGGCATTTTCAAAGTAATCTGTCAAGACAGAGAAATATCTACCATATTTTTTTAATAACCTCTTTGCAGGGAGGGAGATGGAGAAGCTCCCTTGATTCAATTTTAAGCATTAAAAAATATTTTGAGTTTCATGCATTAGTCTCTTGTTGCTTTCCTTCCAGAAAACCTTGCTGCATGTGTAGCTGTCTATGCCTTGAAAAAGACATTTAGGACTAGGTGGTTTTTTTTTTTTAAATGTAGGAATTTTTTTTATTTCCAAAGAGTCAGGTCTGCTGAAGTTAATCCAATCTCAAGTTATATTGCTGTGCTGGGTGAGTGCTGTTCAGGAGAAATAAAAGAAAAATCAGCATTTTTAAATGTAGTGTAGAGATGAGACCGTGGCAAAAAAAGTAGAACTCTCTTTTTGTACCTGAGACTGAACTAGCAGAAAGCATGACACCTGCAGTAAGGAAGTATCACTGTTTGCATTCAGAAAGCTGGCTACACTTCTTGCTCTAGCAGTTTATATACCAATATAACCTTTCTGGGTTATAGTTGCAGAAATATCAATAATTATGGGAGAATTCAGGGAAAAGGTTGTTCTCTAGATTTGTAATTTTATGTGAGTGTAGAAATTGACAGATTTTATTGAGCTGAGGTTTGTCTTGCGTGTCCTTCTGTCAACAATAGCTACCACAAATAGCTGGTTTGGAAAGCATCTGAACTCCTTGGAGGCAGAACAGGAGAACTTGTAGTCCTGTTCATCACTGGCCTGTGCTTTTAGATGGATTGATTTAAGCCTGGAAATATTAAGCTCTATATAATTTACATAAGCAAAAAGATATTTTCCAGCAGTTCTCATTACTTGAACTACTCCTGTTGTCTATACTAATACTCAGATGTTCCTTGAGTCTTTCTAAACTTTTGTTGTTTGTACATTCTGATGCAAATTATTTTCAAAATTTTACGTAATAAAAAAAACATTCTTTAAAATTGAATTAGCTTAATTTTTTTTTTTGGAATCACCTGCTAAACTTTCTTCCCTATAGTACTTATTTTAACAAATACTGCTGTTTTCTTGTTGCTCTCTATTTGTCTTTTTTTATCACGCTTCATATGATTTTGTCCCTTTGTATAATTCTTACTATGCCACCTAATTCTCACTACTTAGTTTGGAATGGGCTACATTTTAATTCAGATGAAGTTGCATTTCTCATTGTAGGAAAAGTATTGTAACTTTTTCTAAAAAATTTTTTCTCTAGGCCTTACACAATATTCTGTTTCCCTTATTTGACCATAGCTGTACCTTTATTTTCATAGCTACAGTCAAATCCATTTTCTAAACTGATTCTGATAATTCAGAATCTTTGCTATTTGTATGAAGGTGAGCAAACTTGGTTTTAAAAGGAATTTTTATTCTGAATAACCAGATTAGACTTTGCATGTCTTAAAAATATACAATTAAATAGTGCCTAAATTCTGGAATTATGGTTGCATAAATCTTGTGGTACTCTAATGGACACATGACTCAGGTATGCAATATTTTATTATTTTGTTTGCTTCTTTGTTTTACAATGCAGAATTGAACTTCACAGGGAATGGCAGGAGCTATGCATTTCTGCAAATGTCATCATTTTTCTTGGGATCACATTTCTCAATATCTTGGAGTTATACTACAAATCAAGTTTCAATTCTAGTCATCCCTTGCTGACACTGATGTGAGAAGATATGTTTTGGTAATATAGAAAATAGAGAAAGGTCTGCAAGAAATAACAGGTTTTTTGGTCCCCCTTGTGTAATGTGGGACACTCTAAACCACAGAAAAACATATAACATTTAACCATTTATAAATCTTCTGAAAAACTCTGTTTACAGGACAGATCTGGATCTTGTCTGATTATTTTCGATCTGATTTAATCTATCTCAACCATGTAAAAAACGAGATGTAGTTCTCTGTGGAAAAATAGAATCACAGAATTGTTTAGGTTGGAAAAGATCATCAAGTCCAACTGCAAACCCAACACTGCTAAGTGCACCATGAAACAATGTCTCAAAATTCCACATCTACACGTCTTCTAGATATTTCTAGGCATAGCGACTCAACTATTTCTCTGGGCAGGCTGTTTCAATGCATGTCAACCCTTTTTTCTGTGAAGAAATATTTCCTAATATCCAATGAAACCTCTCCTGGCACAGCCTGAGACCATTTCTTCTTGTCCCATTACTTGTTATTTGGGAGAAGAGACTGAACCCCACCTGACTGCAGCCTCCTTTCAGGGAGTTGCACCAAGTAAAAAGGTCACCTCTGGGCCTACTTTTTTCCAGGCTAAAAAAATCCCAAATCCTTCAAGTGCTCCTCAGAAGACTGATGTCCCTGAAATTGACTGTGAGTGCTTAAATTTTTACTCTAAACCCATGTGATCCCATGGGGACATTGGAGCATCATTAATAGTAGCAAGAAGTTGAGGACAATCATCTGTTATTTCACGTTTGTCTAATGTACTCTTTTGGGAATTTTTTCCAGGTTTGTGATTTTACTTTGTTCCCTTAGCAATTGTATTATTACCCTGGAAAAAAATGCAAAAATGCAATAGGCTGCAAAGATGACCTTCCCAAACTTTTTTTTTTTTTTTTTGAAAGGACTTAGAAATAACACTTCAAGATCCTGGTATGTTAATTTTTTTTAAAATGCCTACCACCAAAGTACTTTAAAGGAATGATTCAACATAATTATTATTAAAAATTAAAGAATGACTAATGTGATTTTTTTTCATTTTTCTTTCCTTTAATATCCTTTTCTAAATATTTCTTTTTTAATATTCACAGTGGAGGCCTAGTAATACCCACGAGGGGAAGCGAGGCTGGGAACCTTATGCTTGCTGAGGAAACATCAGCATGTTTATCAAAGTGTGTGATGGGCAATTAATATCAGGGCAATTTCTTTCTTAAATATTCTATTTGTGTTTTCTTGTAGGTGGGGTTTTTTTGAGGGGAGATTATTTGTGTCTTACAGCAATATTAATGAGATTTTTTTCTGGAAAGGCAAAAACCCGAAACCCATTATTCATTTATTTAAAGGATGTGAAAGCTGAAGAGGTGACACTGTGAACTTAGTTTAAGATTATTTCATGCTTGCCCTGGACATTTATATCCACTTGGTTGTGCCCCAGCTGTGCTTCCTGCTGGGGGATGTGACCACACAGGAGAGTGGTCTGGAGTGACTGGGCATGTCCTTCTGTACAAGTGCTTTGTACTGTCCTGAGCCTGTGCAATCTCTGATGCATTTGTGGGGTCTGCAGCTAATAGAAGTAGTGGTAGTTGCCATTTGTTATGGAATGGGCTGTAAAAATACAAAAGAGTTTCACTGAATAGAGGATAGTATGCAGTTAGAAGCCTTCCAGCTGCTGAGGCATTGATTCCTTTCTCCCCCTGCCCTCTTCACTCTTCTGCCCTGAGTCCATTAATGAAGGGTTTTGAGTTATGTAAGTAATAACCTCTACTAAAAAAAATAAAGGGAATAAAATAATAATAATTTTAAAAATACATGGAAAAGAAGGGAATTGTGGCCACATTTTTCTTCATAGAGAAAAGCAAGGCACAGCTTCCCAAGGATATTTTCTGGGAAATGCAGTGAGGAAACTCAGAGAAAGAAAAAACAATTCTTATCTCAATTGCTGTGCCTATTTGTGCAAAAGTAGAATGCAATATGGAGATTGCTTACCCAAAGTGATGGTGTTTTGTTCCCTTGGCCTATCAGGGCCATGCACGTGTGCAGACTGTTGGACACCAGACAGTCACGAGATTTGGTTGAGTGCTTGTGCAGATTCAGTTTAGATGTAGTGTAATATACTATAGAATTATATAGTATAAAAAAGTAATTAATTAGCCTTCAGATATCAATGGAGTCAGATGCATCATTCTTCCCTTCATTGGGGGTTGCCTTGATTTACAATAGGGAATTAATCCTATTAATGGGATGGTAAAAAATAATATAATACCAGAAGAAAGGAGGCAGGAGCAGAATGACTTTAACTCTTAGAGAAGGAGGGGTCCTTTGACAATTCTAGAAGAAGAAAAAGAGTCAAAGCTGCCAAAAGACCATTTCTATAACTACTCAACTGGTTTAATTTTTAAAAGCAATTTTTTTAAAGTGTAATATTAAAACAAAACATACTGTGGAAGCTGTGCATGTTGCACTTTATTTACTTTTTTCTCTTTCATTCCTTTTTTTTTTGTTTTTTGTTTCTAAAATAATACAACTAAGGCCAAGAATATAATACAACACTTATTTTATAGAATCATGTGATGGTTTGAATTGGAAGGGACTTTAAAGATCATCCAGTTCCAATCCCCTTGCCCTGGGCAGGAATACCACCCACTAGACCAGGTTGCTCAACATCCCATCCAACATGACTTGTAACTGCCAGGGATGGGGCATCCACAACTTCTATGGGCATCCTGTTCCAGTGTCTCACCACCCTCATAGGAAAGAAATTCTTCTCTCAGTCTAATGGAATTTCTCCTCATTCAGTTTGAACCTATTACTCTTTGTCCTATCACTGCAGTTCCTGATGAATGATTAATGTAATCTTTAGCAGTTAGATTTGCATAAAATAAATTATCACTTTGGATTACTACTTAAGCATTTTCACATTTTCAAAATACAAGTTAATTGTCAATTATTTGTATTCTGTTTAAGTATTCTATACTTAAACAGTTTTTTTACATGAGGTCCATGAATAACAGAAATTTTACTGCAAATTTATTTTACAATAGAGATAAATGGATCTAAGCAGTTTAATTGCTTGAAATTATTATTGAATTTGTTTGAATTTAGCGAATATTTCCATATAGTGATGCTCCCCTTTCTGCCCAGTAGATTCAATTAGATCCTTGCAATTAAAATTTTTCAAGCATAGTGCTACAGACTATGCATGACTGAAAAGGTAGGTGCACTTATGTTTTATAGGTGCTGTTTGGCTTCATAAAAAATATTTAAATATTCACGCAACTAATGAGATATGCTGCAGTTGGATCACTTTATATAGAACTGAGCTACATCAGTTTGAATTAATCTTTGCAGTATCTTCTCCAGGCTGCATCCCAAGCAGCATCTTGCAGAGCACTGATGGATGAGCAGCTCCCAGTACTGCCTGTTGGTGTTGTTATGGCTCATGATGTACTTCGTGTTCATGGAGCAGGGACTAGGAATGGGAATGCACTGCACTGCTGCAGCCAGTGCATTATAAGGTAATTTCTTTCTGTGGCTCAGGAAGTATGTAAGTATGTTGTACAAAGGTGGAACATACTCCACAGAAGACACTGAAAATTTCTCCTCCCCTGTGCGTAATGATGTGGATTCAGTCATTTCAGGGAAGGTAAAGAAACTGACTGGGCTTTCAGCAGAACAAAGTGGGTGCCCAAATAAAGTGCTCTGTTGTGCATCACAGCCTCATGCCCACATCCTTCCCATTTCTGTTGCATTCTTTTTTTATAGATCCGTCAGTCAGTAAATAGTCTGCTCCACATTTTTGCTGGCCACTTCCCATTTAGGATCTAAATTTAAAAAATGAAGCATTTGCTAAACTGTAATCTTGGCCAAGTACTTGCTACTGGTGGTATAGTTATTACAATTATTTCTTATTGTTATTATTGTTCAGGGAAAAATTATAAATGTCCTAAATATCCAATGTACAGGTTTTCTACAAGTACATAAACATGCTCAGGAATGCTATAATGGGGAAGCTAATTTGAAAGGAAGTGGGAAGAGAATTTAGGTGTAGTTAAATAGCAAATAGAGGTCGGCTGAATTGAAGGTTGTGAATAAAATTAAAGGAAGGGAGTAAGCAAGAAATGGTTATTTACTTATGCAAATTGCCATCCTTCTATTTTGTACAATACCTGAATCTGCTTATTATTTCCTATGGCAAAGACTAATATTGGCTTTTTCTTTTCTGTTTTCCACCCCATCATATCCTTCTTGTTTTTGATTTTTGCTTATAAATTTTTATATCCTCTTAGGCTTTCATATAATTCTGTTTACCTCTTGTGAAATAGGTTTCTGTGGGCTTATTTGAAAAGCCAGTTCTTTCTGTAACTACAATTGCTTAGCAATAAACTCCTTTACGTGGAATTTAGGGTATTCAAATAGTCTTGTAATTTTATTAATCAACATTTATAGCCAGATTATAGCAGAATTTCTACTAATACCTATGTATTAGCTATTGAACTTCTTCAGTCAGCTGTACTTTATCCCTGTAATTGCAGCCTTTTTAATAACCTCATTATTTTGTAGCTTTCGCCTCATGCAAGTCTTACTCTTCTCTTGAATTTCTGAAATATTAACTCCTGCTGTATGTCTGAGGCATTTGTGCAGGATGTCATGTTGTTATCCTTGTCACGAAGGCATTACTAAAGTTTTAAATCCATTCATCCCACTGCTTTTATAAATTATCTACAAAATAAACATAGGTTCTGCTTCTGCTAGTTTGTTGTATGTATGCTTGAGCATAGTCATTTAAAGTTATCTCCAGTAGCCAGCCCTCAAGAGAATTGAAGCCTTTCCCTTAATTTTTGATGCTTTTTAGTTTTGCCTGATTTGTAGGAAATCCTCTGACAGCGAGTCTTTCTCGCTATGTGCCAAATACTGAATGAACATTTTGTTCATGGAGGTGTTTCTAGAGTATTTCATCTGCTGTAGAAACCAAAAGAAAATAAGACCATGCAAGTGACCATGAAGAATCCAAGAATGAATTTGAGGGCCTTAAAAATCATTATTCAACTTTTCAATAGAATTGGTATTGTGTGTCTGTTGATTTTTGAATTTTTGTCACCTGGTCCAGTTGTGTCCCCTCCCAGGACTGTGCCCACTCCCAGCCCCTCAGTGGTGGGGGAGTGTTGGGAGACACCAGAGATGCAGTGCCAGCCCTGCTCAGCAGCAGCCAGAACACCAGTGTGATTTCAGCACCTTTCCAGATACTGATGCAAAGCACAGCACTGCGAGGACTGCTATGGGAAAATGAACTCCATCTTACCCAGACACAACATGCAACTTCTTTAAACAAAGGGATCATCCCCCTCAAAGGTCAATAGCATCAAGAGATGGAAGACAGGAGGACTCTAAAATGAGAATAAGATGGAAGTTCTTGTTTTCCATCAAAATGTTCTGTTCTAAATATCACCTTCGCATTTTCATTTCCTTCAGTTTTGAAAAATTCAATTCAAGCTGCTTGTCCCCTAAAATACACTCAACAATGAGGACTATGCATGAATCAGAGCTTTGAGAATTTTAGCAGTGCTGTTCAAAGGTCACCCCTGCTTCCTTGTTTTTAAAATGTTGCATCAGTTATTAAGATGGAGACAGTACTGATGTAACTCTTTGGACTGAGTCACTAGATTTATTTTTCTTCATTACTTCAATGTCTTTGAGGTACTTAGGTGGTTGAGATCTTAAACCTGGCAGAGGATGCTGCAAAATGGTTCTCAATACCAGTGCTATGGTCAAATGCTTGGCTCAGGCCTCTGATCTTCTTCTTTTTTCTTTTTTTTTTTGGTGTAATTTAGTGTAAATAAGAGAAAAAAACCCAGCTACTGTAACAGGTGGTTCATTTTTTTGCGTACTGCTGTTCAGTTCTTAAGTAATATAAATTGGGTCTTTTTCCAGAAAAATCCCTCATTGGTTAAAATATTTGCATTACTGTTATTGGATACTTTCAAGAGGATGTGATTCAGCCACACATAGTCTCAAGGAAGGGTTGCTGTGAGCTGGTCAGCAATGAATATGAACATGAGGCTTCTGAATTGACAGTTGTCAACAGGAGCAGCACTAAATAAGTCTGATTCCCTTTGTTCAGGTCTTTCTTCTTCCTGGGGCATGCCTGACCATCAGGGTGCTATTTATCACTCTCAGTTTCGTTGGCCATGGCAGATAAAGCAGGCACAGCAGCAGCTGGGGGAGATGTAGATTTCAAATTGGGAAGAATGACAGGTGATAGGGATAGCAGGGCAGTAATCAAACACATGGCAGCAAGCGTGCCATGTACTTGAAGCTGGTGCTGCATGACAGCATCTCTTCTGGACAAGCAAGCAGTTATCAAAGTTGTAGCAGTAGCGATCTTCACGCTTTCTCATGCAAAAGGACATTTTTCCATCACTTAACTGCTGTTTTAACACACTTAAAGGAGAAGTAAGAGGGAAACCAGCAAGAGTCTGTTTGTATAACAGATCCCAGTATCAGGCTAAATCTGTAAGTTTGTGAAGGCTATAATTAGGATTTATTAAAAAAATATTTATTTTGTGGTTTTCCTTTCTTTGGGATGTTTTGGACTGACATTTTGGCTCCATTTCTTTCCCTATATTTTATAGAGGTCTATGCATTCTAAGAGGATGATAGAGATAGCCACTCTGAAACTCTGCAATGTGTTTATTGGTGATCTTTGTTAACATGGTAAATCATTGGTTCTTGCAAAAGATTGCAATGTTCTGCAGTGGGAGCTAAGAATTTAATAATGCCATTGCTCTTCTGAGAATAAGGCTGGGTTATCTATCAGTGCCAATTGCTGAATCAAGCCAACTAGCCCAGTGTTAGCAAATTATCCTTGGAAGTTATTTATATTATCACTTTGTCAAATCTGACAGAAAAATCGTTTATTTAGCCACGAGTATGTGATAGCAACCTCTATTTAATTTCTTTCCTGTGCAGTATGGACATATTACGACCTAAATTCTCTGGTGATATTCTCTAAAATGTGACAAAAGTAGTCCAGACTCTTGATTGGATTCCACTGACCTAATGACAAAAAGAACCTATTTCTTTTCCCTATGGGATGTTTCTCTCCTTATTCATGTATGGCTTTTTCTAGTCCAGTAACCTTTGGGACATTAAATACACCACCATCTTGCCATTTCTTATTTCAAATGCTGTAGATATAGAATGTTTTTCATTTCTGATTATTTCCTTTGAATCATTTTTTGGGGCGATTAAACACACCTTTATCTCCCAAATATGCAGTCAGGTGAATATGGCATGCTTGAAAAACCAGCAAGAAATTGATGAAATGAATGTGAGGTTTGGTATATACAATTTCAATAATGGTATGGATTGACAGGTGATGTCTAGTTCTGCAGATGGTACTGCTCTAGCATGGGTTCTTCAAGTACAATGTGTAGTAGTGGAGCAGGGAATGGGGACTTCCTCCAAGGAAGCAACACAGATAACAAAGATCACATTCACATTATTGGACAGATATTATTTGGTGATTAGTTTCATTAGTATCTAAGTATGAGGGTATGCCTAAAGTAATTTTAAAAGCCATCTGCAAGAATTTTGTTTTCAGTTTGCAGTACTTTCAGGATCTGAACAATAAAAGAGCTTTATTTGTTGAACGTGTCGTAGAATAGTTCATTGAAATTGATGGAACAATTGCTTTATATGCTGTACATTAAAAAGTCTAAGAAAAATAACTAAGCTGTTTTGCACCAGGGGCATTGTCTTTTGCTTAGCTTTTAGAAGTGTTTCAGAGCCTTTTCCCTCCTAAAGCTATCTGTCAGTAAACGGATGCTTGGATAGCTGAATTCATTATGATAAAAAAGGGGATTTGGTTCTGCTTGCTTAGCTATTGTGAAATGAAAAATAAACACTCAGTATCTGTTCATTAAGAGAAGAAATCTCAGTAAAATATAATCTTTCTTTTGTTTGCTGCCAAATATTTACTAGTTTCCTGTGGGATGCTTGCTTACATTTTCTTATTTGTTAGCAAATGGTCATTCAGATTTTACGACTCAACCCCTCAAAGATATTAAGTATAGGCTTGCCATTTGTTTTCACAGGAAACTGGGAATCTAAATAAATGTGAGGGTCTAATACTCTATAACTGACACGAGTACTAGGGATGAATTAAACAAAGCAGGATGGGTGGGAGAGAGAAATGCTGGCAGGGAAGCTTAAGGGTAGTGGTACTGATTGATTCCCTCCTGATTAAGTGAGACAATTGATAATGTAGTCCTTTGCTACCATGTTAATTCACCAATTCTTCCTTTTTAGATCCTGTTCTTATAATAGGAAAAAGCTGAAAGGCAACTCTGGTTCCTGACATTTGCATAACTCCAAAGACATTCAGTAATCTGAACTTCCTTCTGTTGCCTGTAGAAGAGGTTATATACCAGCAGCTGTATGCAGACTAATGCACATGAGAAGCTGAGTTTCATGGAAAATGTTACTTTCATTTAATCACTTTTTTAGTTCTGTGTATACTCTGATATTTTATTAATCCTAAGTTTTGTTTTCAAAGAAGAGGAAGGTGGTAGCAGAGGATAGCATTTTGTGAGTCTGTGAGGCTGTAAAATTCACCTGGTGATTCTCCTGGTCACCTGTCTTGATGCTGTATTTCCAGAGTTGTATCTGAGCTGCAGAAACACAGAGATGTTAGCAGAATGGCAATGCAGGATTTATGCCAAAAGAAAACACAGTCAGCTGATTGCTGTGTTTTCTAAGACATACTTGTGTCACCAGATCATTTGCTGAAGTGGCAGAACAGAAGGAATAATAAATATCCTCCAAAAGTATACACATAACTCAGTTTCAAATTGCCATAGAAAGAAATCTAAGTGTGACTCTAGATGGGAATCTCAACTAAAATTTGTGCTTTATTTAGAAGAGACGTTAGACAACCTGATAGACCCACCCCTTGCTACTTATAATTGCCAGTACTCTGATAAAGCCAAAAGTGCAAGCTGATTAGATCTCTACATTACAGGAATTTACTGTGAAAAAAGCAGATTTTGCCTGAATTCCAGGATGGACGCAAACACAGTGTACCTCATGCTGGACAATGGCTGCTTTGGCTCTATATTTAATCCCAAGTTCTTTGGTGACTAACTTCCAGAGCGCTTACTTGCCTCCTTTCCTTTCAGATGTAGAAATAGGTGTCTGACTTATTTGGAAGTGTAAGTTTCTGGTTTTTTGTCATATTTTTACTCAGCAGTAACTGAGTTAACTAAGCAGAGACTCAGCCACATGTCTCAGTGTCCCTTAATGCACAAAGAATGCAATGCTACCATAGAAGTGTCTAATTAAGCTCTCTGGCTAAGGGCTATTTCTATTGGACTCACACCAGCACTGCCTGCAGGACAGACTTCCCTGGGGAAGAACAGGCCATGCACTAGTATATGTGGAGGGGCAGCCAGCAGGAAATCATCTTAGAAAAAGGGGACCTAGGGGTCCAGGCTGGGCCTTTGGGGACCTGTGTTTCATGTCTTCAGAAGAGCTGACTTTTGTGTGCCATCATATTTTTCTGCTCAGACTGCAAGTGTGACCCCATAAGCCTCCCTGCTTCAGCTAATATCAAATGTGTCAAATAGCTGCTTTTGGTCCTCAACTCAGCTATCGCCTAGAGATTGCAGCTGCTAAAATTGTATTGAAGTCTTAATTTTGCTTCAAGGTTTTGTCAGAAACATCTATTATTTTTATAGAGTTTTGTATGGATTTATTACCAAGAAACAGGTCACAATTGATATCTTCATTTTCTGAAAAATGCAAGCTAATTTGTCAAACTTCATAGAATAGCATAATATTTTATTTAATTAGCACTAAGATAATATTTTATTTAATTTTTAAAATCTTTTAAAATTGCCTTGTTAAGATTTAAAGAAATAAACAGCTGTATCAGCCAATGGTAAAATAGAAGTCCAGGATGCATAAACGTTTAGTTTGGTACTGGGTCAGAAATGTACCTTAAGATGTGCCAGAATCTGAGGAGGTTCTGGTAAGTGAAATAAAACAATGACCTTTTTTTTCCTTGTTTATGTGAAAATTGCTTGTTTTTAAAAATTCAGTCTTTCTACCTACTCTGTTGGAAAAATTCTCAAAATATTTTTCTCTTGGATGCAAACACATGGCTGATATTTTGAACAAGTGCTGATTCACAATTCAGGTAAAACTCAACACATGCCAATGTGCTGTTCTTTCCTACTGATTTTGCCAGGAATGAGAATTTTTTGTAGAAATCTACACCCAACTGGGCCAATTTTGAAATATTCTCTCTCCATCCTAACATTAGCTCAATGTGTTGCTCTTACTGGGACTACCAGATGATGATTTGTCCAGTTTTCCATGTTAATTTTTATTGCAGTATTATTTCCCTCTTCCATAGATTAAAATTTTATATAAATGCATAGCATACTGTTAGAAATTTTGACTCAAGGCCCATCAGCTTTGCTGGTGAAACAAAGTGATGGGGAAGCATGAAATCAATACATTTGAAGTTTTTTTACTTGGGAGGAAAAGGGTGGTCAAGTAAAAAAAAATAAACCTTTTTTATTCCTACTCCCTTTACACCAGTCTATTGCCACTTTGCAGTACTCTGTTGCAAAGAATGGGTTCATACAGGGTCAGCTCCTGTGACTCTGTCCTACATTTCTGCTAGTTCAACATTTAGACAAGACACCGCCTAGGCAAAGATTACAGCAAAGTCTATTTTTTCAGTACAAGGCAATTATCTATTTCACTTACACCTAAAGCTGTTGGTGCTTGTCAGCAGTTGTTTGTTTAGGTGGCTGGTGATGGCAATGTAGGAGGAAAGGAGGAGGATACCTAGGGATTGCTCCCTTAAGCATAACAAAGTCACAAAGCTGCAAACACACTGGACGCTTACAGCTAATGTAGATAACTTCAGCTGAAAAGGGAGAGGGTAACATTAGTACTGGCAGCTGAAAGTGCTCAAGAGCTGTCAAAATATGACAATTTGTGAAGCCATCACCTTTTTTTTAATTAAAAAAAAATCTTTTATAAGTAGGAGCCTGTTAAATTTACTTTATGAGCCTTTTCTTTGACTGTGGGAGCTAAAAATAATAGCTTCTTCAGCTAGGTTTTAAGTAAGACACATAAAATATTGAGACACTTTTATAAAGCTGAAGCAATCAGTTTGACAGAGTTTGACAGGGACAACACCACCCTCTTTTCATGGTTAGGAAAGCAGCCTGGGATCTGTTGCCCTTTAAATTGCAGTTTTACTGCCAGGGGGTATTGGGAAATACTGTTCTAGGTTAGAGTGTGAAGTTTCCCATTGTGACAGGGAGTGACCTGGCGTGTCCCATCAGTCATGCCTTAAATGAAAATCGGTGTCGCAACGTGATCTTTCTGTGTACAAGCCTGCTTGTTGACTCTTGTTTATGTTTAAACCCATGATTGACATGAGACTTTTCCTTCATCCATTCATGGTCAGTTTAGCCTACCAAAGCAGTCAAGCAGCTCCTCTCATTGAGGTTTTACAGTCAGAGGGGCTTTAGCAAACATTACTCAATGGAAACCATAAGATAAATGTGAAACCCTTCCCTACCATTGTTCTGTGAAGCTTTAGTAGGTGTAGCAATGTTGGTTCTACTGAGCAAAAAGCTTGAGATAAGGTGATAAAACAAGCCTCTCCCCTCCAAACCATGCAGTTTTACCTTGGCCCCTCCTTCCCCTGGCTGAGTTTTATTTTCTGTCTCCTGATTGCAAAAGCAATAATGACCCACAGAGAGTTTGATCCCTCTTTGCACCATCTGCATGCTGTGGTAATATACCCAGCAGACTTTGCTTCCCTCCACTATGGAGGGATGAGTACATGAGCCTTCACAAGGTCACACCTCCAGAAAGGCAAGGCAAATGAAGACCTGGAGATGCTAGAAAGTACATTCATTACATCTGGAGTGTATCAACAGTAGGGATAGGATGCAAACTTTGCTTTGGAAAAAGTGGGGCTGTCAGAGAGAGCAACAGAATGACTAGCAAAGGGAAAGGGATATCTGAGTTGGGAGAAGCTAAAGGTCTGTTGCAGTCCCTACCCCTTTCTTTTTTGCAGAGAACTTGTATTTCTTGTTTTAATGTATTGCTTTCAATGTTGTTGAAGGCTTGCTGCTCTGCAGGCCTGGAAGGAGTTGTTCTTCAATGACCCCACGTACCCTCCTGGTGTCCTTACAGCAGATTTCTGCAGGCTGTATCTGCTTCCCAGAGGCTTTGACAGCCCTATAAAGCTTAAAAGAAAGTTAGAGTCACATGGCAAAGAAATAATATTGTAAGAGAATCTCTGGTGTGCAACTTGAGAGTAATGGCATGAAATCAAGATGAAATATAGGCAGGATCTGTGCAAAAGATGCAGAGGAATTTGAGATTGTTACAGGGAGTGAGAAGTTGGCATGAAAGATAAGGGGTGGCAACACTGTGGCAAGACCTGAAGGATGAAGACTGAGAACTGATTCTGGAAAAATGATTAATAGCAGTAGAGGTAGATGACATCACAGTTATATTTTCTTAATAGAAAAATGGAAAATTAGTGGAAAAACTGAAGCAGAGAAGTGGGTGGCTTGACTAATACTCCAGCACAATCTAGCTTCAGAAGCAAAATTATTTTCATACCATGAAGATCCAGGAGATTAAACAGAGGTTTCATTTCAATCTGCAGATGTTTGGGTTTAAGGCAATGGCTTAAAATTATACTTGGAACATGAGAGTTTAGTCCAATGCTTGGGATGTCTCTTCTCGTGAAAATTTGTCAGTGCTCAGAACTTGCCAGTTGAAATAGTTGGTCCCTTTCTGTTGTGGTTTTTTTTTTTTTTTTGATTGGAAAGCAGAAAAAAGATTGGGGCAGGGAAATGGATTTTTTAATACATATAGGCAAAATTCCACTTGCTCATCTACCCAAAACAAGTAGCTGTTTTGATAAGTTACAAATTTAAATATTTTCCTCAGTTATAACTGGAAGCATAGTCAAAGACCTTTTATACAGTATATTCATTACAATTTTACGCCAACTTAATTCTTGTGCTCAAATGCAGCTATTTTGCTGCCCTCAAAATAATTAGGGATTTTGTTCATCCTCTTGGATAAGGGGTTAAGAAAGTGAATTTCTTAGAACAGGAAATGTAGAATTTTTTCTTATTTTATTTTAATTCAAAGTCAGAGAACTCCAACGACTTTGTCGTAGGTAAGTAGAAAACCATGCAACTCTTTAGTCTGATGGCCAGCCTGATGACTGCTCTGTGAGTTGAAATGCACTCCATTTTCTAGAGTCTTTAACTAACAACCCCAAGTTATGTTTTCACTTTTCCTTCTGATTTTAAGGCTTACAAAGTTCTGTTGCTGTGAAGCTCATGGAAGAGGGTTTTGGCAAACAGGCTTGAAAACCCTGCCTTTTTGTGCAGCAGAAGACATGACACTTGTGCTGACAAAAAAGACATCACTAGGGAACAAGTGTATAATGGCCTCAGTGTGTGTTACATGGTGATTTTTGTTAAAGCTGTTTCTGCACGCCATTACATATTGTATTACTTTTCCCTATGTAACATTAGTTCTCTTGCTGTCCTGGTTTTATAGGAAAGCTTCCAGTTCTATATCCAGAAACCAGATTAAAAATCTAAATTTTGGGTGTGAGAATGAGGGATGATAGGTCCCTAAAGTGGTTTGAAATTCTATCTCTTTTGATTTCTGCTAGACATATACAGAATCTGGGAGATTAATTTTTCTTCCCATAAAATAACTTTTTTTTAAAGACCATTTAGAATGGTAGAATGGTAGAAAAGAATTTTTTTTACGTTTTTCCAGCAATACCACAGTTAAGTTGGCTACAAGTAATTTTCTAGCCGACGGAAAGTTTAAAACAAAATATGTTGCCAAAATTTGTATTGCATTTTACTGTTTATCATTGAGGACTACATGGATACCTACATTATTGTGACTGTTATTACTGTTAATTATTATTACCAGTACTACGGAGTTTTTTCTAGCCAAACTTGAACTGATTTGCCATGTAGTCAGATGATCTTCAGTAAAAAATCCCTAAGAAGGAGGTGAACATTGTCATCAGGGAATAAAAAGGGCAGGAAAAACATAATTTGACTTGGAAGAGCTTTAAACCTGCAATTTAAGGCAATGGAAAAGAAGTTATGTAATTGTTGTTTCTGAATATGTAAAAATGATAATAGGCTTTTATTCAAGCTGTTTTCACCAATAAAATAGTGGCTTCTTCTGCAAACATGATTCTGAACTATTAAAGTCTGGGCCAGATTTCATAGTTCAGTAATAGGCATAAAGGACAGAAAGTATGCAAGGAGAGACAATGAAAATCAAATTAGTTAATCATGAGTGTCACACAAACTTGGTGAAAGCAGTTACTTTTACTTTTGCTTCTGCAGTTAAAGTAAGTTGCTTTTACATTGAAAATGGCAATGAAGAAAAATATATATTGCTCAGTACTAAATTTCTATTATTATTTACTAGAGAGAATTGCCTGGAAAAAGGTGCGTGCAAAAATTTGTTTGATTATCAAGAGCTGAAGTCCTATCTTTTACCAAAGTACTTGACTAAAATATGATTGTGTATCTCTGCTGGGAAATACAACTGAACTGACCTTCTTCAGAGTTCTATGATGCACAGAGATAATTCCTTGCTGTCGTCTCTTAGGCATTATGTAGTCTTATGTATCATATCAAGTCCCCAACATAATGCAAGTGAACAGATTTGAAGAATATAACACGATTTTATTTTAGTACCTTTCATTTCTCCATTGCATAAAAGCACTTTGGAAAGCAGGGAACTAAACTCTGGTCGTTGAGGCACTCTGTGCCTTCAAATGAAACATCATTTTGCACTCAGCAATAAACTGCAGGGAAGCTTGAGTACAAGAGTAGAATTAGGGACAGAGAATCATCTGGGAATTTAAACAGCTCTGCTCACTCCATCTTCTTTGGATGTAGTTTTGCAAGAATGGCCCCATTTCCAGGTGTTATATAGACTTTTATGAGGTTCTGAAAGATTTCAAGGCATTTTTTCCATTTTAGGTTTTTTTTAGCCCTTGAGTTCTGGGGAGCTGACCAGCACTGGAAGTGTCAAGATATCTTGAGAGGTGTTGCTGCTAGAGAAATTCCCACCTGTGTTCAGAAGTGTTGGGAGTCTTGAAAGACAAGCTGTTCTTGTATTGAATCTACTCCTATTTGCAGACCACAGAGGTCTGAAACTCCTTTATTCCAACCTAAATCAGAAGCAATCATACTGAATTCAGTAGGTATGACTCAAAGTCAAATCAGAGTAAATGAGATCTAAACCCAGTCTTCAAAGGGGTGGATAATTTCTTATTAAGATTTTTTTTGAAATTCAGCAGGCTTATCTAAATGGAAAATAAATGTAAAACTTCAAGTTTTCCTGTTAGCTAGAGAGCTCTGTTTTGCATGAGAGAAAAAAGCTAAAAGAAGTACAAATTATAAACATAATTACTTTAAAATAACTTTGGGGAATCACAATTCTCTTTTTATTATTGTGTTGTCATTTCCTCTTGGAGAAGTATAAAGTCTCTGAGTCAAATGAATCTAATTTGTTCTTGGTTATGTGATTAGGTTTTGCAGTAATTTTCCAGTGGAAAATATGGACTCTGACTGCTGTTAGGAAATATCTTTTGTGTTTTCTTATTAGCAAATCATCACAAAAATTACAGCAGCTACAGTGTATCTATGAATTTGTAGGTATAGTTACCCCCTCTACAGGCAGTGGATGTTGAGTAGTCTAGACATTGTGGATGCTGTGTATTTCACTTAATCTTAGCTGCAGGTCAAACCTCACTCAGTGAAAAGAGTGGCACTTTCACACGGTAGCTCATCTCAGCCTTACTTCAGATGGGGCAGATCAGTTTTGGGTGCATCAGTCTTTCCAGCTGGATGGCAGAGGGAGCCCTCACACTTGCAATAAACAAAAGTAACAGAGCAACAAAGCTCCTTCTCAGGAGACTAACTGTTCTTGCCCTCAAAAAGAAAGGAGAGAGATGCAGTGGAGGCTCTTAGGGTCTTTATGATGCTACTGAATGTCCCTTGGAGGGTCCTCAGCCCCATCAGAGCATGTTTGTGCAGAACACTCTGTAAATTGATCCTGTGAAAGGATATCTGATATTTTTAGGATAGGGACACAATAGAATCTGAAGCTGAACAAATGAACTGACAATTTGAGAAAATTTATGCTGTGTTGCCTTTCAGTTTGAATTCTAATCTATATTTTCCCTAGGTATTAAACAAATCTTTCTTGGAGTGTTTTTCCTTCCTGAGGGCAGTTTTCTATACACCACTGTGGCTATTTGTTAGTAAGGGGATGTTCAGTGTTAGCAGCAGTAGCATCAGTCTGGCCTTAGAGAACAAGACTCCGAAGATTCTGTTTTTGGAAATGTTCTGTCACTAGCACAACAGACTCCAGTGGGTATTCATTTGATTAAACAAGGTCACTTTAGAAAGGTATTATCCTGTGCAGATGAAGAATAACTCTTTTTGAGTTAATAGCATATAATCTGTCACTGAAGGTGTCTGAACACTATGGTCTATATGATAAACTATTTTATTTTAATAGCTACCCTGCAAGCCCATCTCCATTAACAAATTGCCACAGCCCATGGAAGACGACAATAGAGTAACATTATTGAAAGTAAGAGATGCATTAGGAAATTAAAAATAAAAAAGCAAAAGCTTTTCTTATGTTACATTTTTATATTATATACTTTCTATGTATTTATTACCGAACAAGAGAACCTATGCCTACAGATACAAAAATATGGAACCTTACTTTCATCCAGTCGAAAAGTGAAGAAAAAGGAAAAGGCAAATTTTGCTTCAATCCATACTTCTTTCCACAAGACTTTTGATCAGCCACATTTCATTACCAACTTATCCTATTTCTCAAATTCCAATGCAGGAATTTTATTAAGATTCAATAATGATCAAAACAACCTAGTTTTGCCTTCTCCCCATTCAAAGTTAGGACTGTTTTAGGTGCCCTAGAGTACATCCTTCTGAGAATCTAATGCAGACATAGTCATTTCTAGTGCATGGACCTGTTTGGGTAGTTCTAGTATATCTGAGCTCTACTCAGAAAGCAGGATATTGATTTGTTCAAGTGATGTTGCACTGGTATAAATATTCTATTGTTACCAACCAACATTGTTACCACTGCATCTCCCTTTGATGGTTTGATTATTTCTATCTTTCACTCTAACATACTAATACAATCTTATCTATGTGAGCACTGAGGCTGAGCTATCACAAATTGAAATATTCACTTTTTTCCCCCCTATTTGTCATGGTTTTTAGCTATTTTTAATTCAGATGATCTTATCACTAAGTCCATATGAATAAACTTCTCAAGATACGGAAATAGCTCAAACTTTCACTTGCTTCAAATCATACTGTTTCTTGTATGATTTCTCCAGTGACTGTTTTGCCCATCCTAAGGCATTCATGTTCATCTGCAAAAGTGATTACCTAAGCCTCTGCTCCCTGTTTTTTAACCTATCTAAATTTAATTAATCTTTTCAATGAAGCGTCACTACATGCTTTCAGGATGGATAAAATTTTCACTTGTGCCCTTTTGTAGGTAAGGATTGTAAATGGGTGGGTGCCTGAGCGCAGCAGTCAAAATGCTGAATGAATGAGTAGAGCCCATTGCCTGCTCACTGAACCCCATTTACTCTGTCAGAACTCCACATCAGTGTAACAAGTTCAGATATACTCTACTGCCATTTAGCAACTCCTCAGTCAATGATTATATTTCTAAATACAGTTTTGGCTTTCTGCAGGTGGTTTTGTGTTTCACTTCTTCCAAGGTCTTTCTGAATGCTTCATCTGAATACTGAATTTGATGCTAAGTCAGTGTTAAAAAAGGAGAAGAAAATGTTCAGGTTTTCCAAGGTTTTCTTGTTTTCAGCTTTATTGCACTATTCTTTTTTTCCTACTGTCTTCAGGTGGATCATGAGGCTGTTGCAAATTCTTCATAATTAATTGCAATATCTGTATTTACAGACTACATCCCTGGCAAATGCTTAGAAGTACTTAATGCGGGTAAATATGTCCTTTGACCACAATCTTTTATTTTAATACTTCTCAGGGTTGTTCTGTTTCTGAAAGTGCAATGAAGCAGCAATGATTTTCCAGCGTTCTTATGGTAAGCATAAAGACTGATATGAACTTCTATGCTAAAACTCTGACTTGACAAAAGGCTATGTCTTGTAATGCCTTTCATAGGGAATTATATTCACAAGCTCTGTCTTAAGCCTAGCTGGTGTAATTCCTTCTGCATGACACTGGTGCACTGCTCTAAATGAGTAAAATTAATTCATTCTAATAACTACTGCTCGAGGTTTGCTTCTGTTTCTCACCACTAACGGTGCTTCAATCCATGCAGGTTTCTTTCATCAATTTCTAGAGCCTGGAGGAAGTGATTCTTGACCATCAACCAGGTCTCTTGGACTCTTCTTCCCTGGATCTGTTGCCATGGGATTCTTCCAAGAAGATCCCTAAAGAGGCTAAAGTCATCTGTCCTGAAATCCATGGTTGCAATGTTCCTTGCTGCCCTGCTTCTCCCCTGCCCATTGCTGGACTCCACAATCTCACGGTCACTGTGGCCAAGGCAGCCCCCCGGCCTTCACACCTCTGACAAGGCCTTCCCTGTTTGTCACTATGAGGTAACCATGGTAACCATGAGGTCACCATTCCTTGTGGGATCCTGCACTGCCTCTGTCAGGGAGCTGTCATCAATTTACAGGAGCTTCCTGGGCTGTTTGTGCTTTGTTGAGTTATTTCAACCACTTGAATGCAGAATGATCTGGTGTGCTGATTAAAAAAAAATATAAAGTCATAACAGTAAAGGTTGTTTGCTCAAGTTGGTTTCTGGTAATAATGAAGTTGAATATTGAAGTGTAATAATGATGCAAGAAGTAATATAGAAAAGTCCTGATATAAAGGTGACAAAATAGCTAAGAAAAAGCATCTCTGAGTTGATATGGCTAAGAGATTATTATGTTATTTTACAGCAAATAGAGAAAATATGGGTGGGAAGGATGTTTCATTAAAGCTATCTTTCAGGTAATTTATGTTTGAAAGTGGAACCAATTTTCACAGACCACACTTCTAATATAAGAGAAAAACACTTAATTTAAGGAAATAAGGAGAATTTACCATGCGCAGCAGGTTTGTCATAGGGATGTTCAGATCTCACTGTACACGTGGCCCAAAGCCCATGGATCCCTCTGAGGGGTGCAATGAAGAAAAGTTTATCCATACACATCCCATCACTCTGGGAGATATTACATGAGCAAAACCAGACTTGACACCTAAGCTGGGCTGCGCTCCTCTTTTGCCTGCTCCTTTGCCTCCATAAATGAAACTCTGCTTTGCATTGCATCTCTACACAAAATTTGATTTTTTGGGGATATTCAGGTTTTTGCTAATTTCAGGTGGAAGACCACATTTGAGTTGTTGCACATGAAATAAAGTTGCTCATACACTTTTTATGAGCAATTTTACTTCATGTAAATAGCAACAAGCTGCTTGCCTCAGAGAAGATTACCTGGCTGCAGGATCAGAGATACATTCTGATGCAACACTAAAGACTCAGGCAATTCTGCTTCTGCCAGTCTGACCTAATGGCAAACAAGAAAACAATAACTTCTACCAAGCTGAGTTCTACCACTGCATTTAGCTTCTAGATATTTGTAAGCTCACAGTTTTCTATATTTTAATAATGGTAGTGCAAGTTAATTGAATTTAATCAAAACTGAAAGACGGTAAGCATATGATTGATGAGAAGCCTCTAAAAAAGATGTTCCAGACTTGACTACCTGACAGTCTAAAAATTAGAAATTTTCTATCTCTTAATAACAATTTACATCCTATTACACATTTTCTGTATTCAAACTTAAAGCATTCTTTTTCCTCATTTATTTACCCCATACATACAGATAACAAATTCCTCCTGGTCTTCATTTTACTTGACTGAAAACAAGTCAGTTTCATCTAAACATCATCTAAACACACCTCTTATGGTGGCTTGGTCATTGCCCAGAGCATACCAGTACGTATTCTTTGCATCTGTTTTACATCTGATTTCCTTGCACCTAAATATGTGTTGTGCAATTTGTATTTTAAATTGGGCATCACATGACATTCACATTGGCCTAATTCAACTAGAAACAGCTTGACTGAAATACCTTTCAATCTTTCTATTTGTTGCTGCTTCTCTTTGCTGTCTAATGGCCTTGTAATGATTAGCTAAGGTACCTGTGCTTCTCTCCTCCTTCAGTTCTAGCTGATGCTAAAAATTTCTGTTATTTCTTCAGTTCAGAATCTTGTATTTTATTTTACCATTACATTTCTGTTTCTTTGTGTTTCAAGGTCACCTGGTTCTTCCTAGGTGTTATTCCATTTATCTCTTGAAAGGATTAACTTCATGGCTTTGTGTTATTGGTCAGTTTCTTAATTATTTTTTGTTAAAGAAATAAATGATAATGATGAAATAATCAAAATTCTAAAATACTGAACAAAATTAGACAATGAGCAAATTCCTTGAGGGCTGTTATTGAAGGCAATGTCACATAATGCTCCCTCCATATCTTTCAAATCCTCTTCCTATGTTCCCACTTTGTGTTTTTTCTATGGTCCTAACTCCTGAATCCCTGTAATTTCTGAAAAGGGGAAAACCAACCTGCTCTGTAGCACAGTGGCTGAATTTCTTGCTGGTTGATCTTTTCGAGAAATACAATACCTCTGATAAGAAAATGAGACTTATATTTGAGTTTTGTAACTTCAGTCTCCATTTCAATAAGCAAGAATAATATTTCCTGAGAGAATATAACTTCAGTTATTTCTTTACTTGAGCTACAACAGCAACCAGATCTTACATTTCTATTTAATACTGAAAAATTCAATTAATAAGTAACTCTTAATGTTTTTTCTGCTTTCATTCCATGAATAAACTCTGTCCTGAACTTGTCTTAGCTGTTTCTGAAATTTTCATGCTGAACAATTCCTTTTGTTTCTGCTTAATGTTTTGTTAAAGGATGTATCTCAGCAGGCAGCTCCTGAATTGAAGTAGGGATGTTCAGCAGCCTTCTGTGTAATACAGAGACTGTCAGTCAGAATGAAATCACAGTAGTTCTCTGTGTTGCCATGCAAATTCTAAATTTTTATCTTTTCTGGTCTTTAAAGAGTAAAGAAAATTTATTAAATGCATAATGTGTTACAGGCCCTTCAGCAGGCCAGTTCAGCTAGCAGCTATACATTTAGAAGGCAATTTTACTCTTTCTTTGATATAGAGATTATAGTTTAGCTTGAAGATGAAAGATTAATTGAACATCTGAGCTAAATATTATGCTTGTATTCATCATGTTTTGGAGATGATTTTTAATTTTTTAAAGAAGTTTGTTCCATGGTAATGGCAAATCATGTGTATCTGTGTTGAGTTATTTCTATGACTTGCAATAGAACCTGTTCTATAAAAGTAGTGATATGTTTCTTAATAACAACAATAACAAGGAAACAGAGCACTTGTGATTTTCTTGTTTTAAGGCATATGGTCTCTGGTAGGTGGGTAGCTGCTCAATGTGGGAAGGTCAGAAGTCGTCTCAGTTATCCATGCTACACCTCTGCAGTACAGCCAGTTAGGACTCAACTTCCTAAAGAAAGTTGGCATTGTCTCACATGTGTTGTGGTATCTCTTCTACCTTTTGGTGCTGACTGCTGAGCACAAAAGATGGCAAAGTTCTGCTCTGCCTCCAGTGTAAGCAGGCAACAGCTGGTTGTCTTCAGAGGCAGAAGTTTAAAAGCAACTTAGCAAATGTGATAAGGCTGGAGACAAATAAAATACTCTTAATTCATTTTGGACTTACTGGACTAGATTTTTAGTTGTTTTTATTAATAGTTCAAAACATACAAACAGATACAAGCAGCCTCAAGTTTTAATTATTTTAGAGATGGATCATTATACTAGTAGTCTCAATTACTTCATTTTTGGGGTTCATGAAAAGCATATTCACGACATTAATTCAATAACATTCATATTTAATTAATTTTGTGTTGAAAACCATTATCACTGACTCATTTTCCTGTAAAAATGTTTGTCTTGTAATTTGACAATGAGTTACAAAATCACACCAAGCCTTACGATGTGAGCAAAAAATATAAAAGGTACGAGTAGGAGTCTGCTTCCTAATTCCTCTTGACAGAAATCAGAGGCTGCTTCCATAATTTAGAGGTTAAATATTAGCTTTTTGTAAAATAACATGAATCCTACAGGGTAGAAAAACCACTAATTGTATAGTCAAATATTGATATATCTGGTATGTTTTAATGATAAAAAAATCTATTCTTTGGGGGCAGTCAATTCTGTCATAACCTTATGGGTTATTTCAAGTGTGCAGGAAAGAGAGTTCTTATTTAATATAAAAACATTATTAATACTCAAAAAAATTGATAATTCATATATGTTAATTTTTTTCTGGTTATTTTCTTCTTTCTCTCTGCCTTCTCCTAGGGGATAATGAAAAAAGTCAAAATATTTCATACATTTGCATATGTTCTACTAGGTGTTTTTTAGAAGAGTGAAGGTCAAGAAAATTGGTTGTGAAGACAGAGGATAAGGTTAACAGGCCTTCTGTTGGTTCCCAGGTCTTCTGATAACATTTTCAGAAGTACTGAACCAGGTCCAACTAATGTTTTGTCTAACCAAGAACCTTAATTCACCTGGCAACAAGCAGCATTTTACATGTTATTCATGGTGTTTTTTAAAGAAAAATCATGGTGTTTTTTGATTGATTGAGGGTTTTTTTTAACAGAAGCCTAACATGAAAGGTGATGCAAGATCTCAATCATTATAGAAAATTCTGCAGGGACACCCAAAGGCAAAACCAAGTTTCAGACTTGACTGTGGTTTCTGGAGTTCTGTTTTATATCCAAGAGTATGCTATAATCTTTCTAAGCACATCCAGGATACATAAGGTCAGGTTCTTTAAGGGAAATGATTACTGAGTGTCCTAGTGAAAATTAATTACTTCTCTCTGGATATTACTGTATCATGAAAATTTCCTATTGGTGAAGAAAAAGAATTCTCAAGTAGCTTGTGCTAAGAATGGACTAATCATGATTACACTTTATCGGATAGAGGAGAACATGCCTATTTGCAAAGGGTGTTTTCCCTACCTCATAATGTAATTTTAATTTTGGTCTGATTAATTTTCAAACAGTTGCTCTGCATCCATGAGCTCTTCTCCATCAAAAAGTAGATTAATTTAGTCAGGGTAATATACCTGTATGATGTGAAGGGCAAACAGAACTGTGTATCATTAGCAAACATATTCAAATTTGAGTCTGTTATGTCTAATCAGTTTTCTAAATAATGGAAGATCTTTGTGTGTAAATTGTCCAAAATTTTAATTTCTTGCTTTCTATCATGAGGTGAAGACTTAGGTGTCACCTTAAGAGAATACATCCTTATCCAAGCAGCACAAACCAGAAGTATGCATATATATTTCATGCTCAGGCTATGAAAGTTAAAAGAGCAGAAGGCTGTAGAAAATAGGCAGTACCTCCTTAGATGGCACACTTCTGTCTCATGGTGGAAACACTGAATGATGCAGACAGATCCCAACAATATAAGAATGAGAATTATCATTCTATCTATGGGAGAGTCATAGCATGGCTAATGTGTTTTCTGTTTTGGATGCAGTGTGTACAGAATCAAAATTACTGATAATGGCTATGTGAGCTTTAAGACAGTTCTCTGAAATTACTGAGGAGCAGAAAGGGTAGGAGCTAGCCATTCAGATGAATTTTGACACAGACTCATCAGTCAGAGATTAATTTAAATATACTTTCTGTTGAAAGTGGAAACAAAAATTTATTCAGTGTGTGAGAAGGGTCCACAAAAAGAGCTAAATCACTGGTATTTTCTGCAACTTTCTTATATGCATCTTTTAGTATGTATTTGTTAAAAGTAAAATTGCTTGGTTTGAAACTACTGAGTTATTTGTCAGAATAGATCTAATAAGCATCATTAAACTTTTTTTCTCAGTGTTTGGTAGAAGAACTGAACAGCTCTGGGACTTTGAATCCCTTGGTACGAGCAGTAGCTAAAGAAAATAGAGAATATCCAGAATCTAAATAAACAAAGGAGTTTCGTAGAGGTTTAATACTTTCTCTTTCTTGTCACAGTTAATTTGCATGAGACATCATTGTAAGAAAAATTAGATTACTGCTACATTTATTGACAGTTTTCATGGTACAAGTTTTTTTAGCATGTTTACTTGAAATATTGAAAGAGGGAAATGAAAAATATTTTCATGTTCTTCCATTCCTCAGAACTTTGATGTGCTGGATGCTACCAGAAAGGGTATAATCAGTTATTTCAGTGGAGAAAACTTCCAAACTTTACATGGAACTTTTCCTACATAATTTGTCTCTGAAGTTAAAACCAATACATAAGCCCATCTTGCTCCTGGGAATAATTCTCAAAAAAAAAGATGTTTTTCTGTAGACAAGAATTCTTAGTTTTGATAAATTATGGTGCAAACCTATTGTACTGAAAAAATCTCTCCCAGGCTACTGGTACAGTATACCACCTGAAGAGGTTTTCTGTAGGAAGTGCAGGTTGAGACCTGTCTGTCTTATTGAATACCTTCTGGGACTGATTTTTTTACTAGGAGCCTGAGGAATAAAGAGGCTGTTATTTTAAGAATGTCTCATTAAGATATAATACGACAAGGACATTTATTTTATTAGCTGTCCTGTGGTCTCCTAACTGACGAAACAAAGCTGAGTGCTTGTCCATGACCTTACCTGGGATATGTATGATCAAGACTGGACACAAATCAGCTGAGCCAAGGGACAGAAGCTGATAAACTACTTTGGAGTTTTCTAATTGTAAGAACATAACTTACTATAGCTAGAACTAGAATATAGAATAAAAATTCTCAAAGTATATTCTACAGAACTCAGAATAGAATTTATCAAAACTATCCTAGACCAAGACTACAATATTGCAAAATCCACATGCAGTGTGTGAATCTGATTAGTGATTTGTTTAATTCTTTTGGATATTTGTACATCAGAGAAGCCAAAGTAGAAAATAACCATGACTTGTGGGCTGTGTTTTGAAATTTTGTTTTGAAAAGCACTTTCAAAGAAGGCTTATTTCCAGATGTGTCCTCTACCATCAAAGTAGGGAGGAGTTTGAGACTTCTCCTTAGACAGCTTTTCTATCATATTTGTGGGATTTCATTTCTGATAAGAGAGGAAAAACTGGGAGGAATCCTCAGATATGTATTTCAAGAAATTTTCAGATATGTATTTGACAGCATATGTAGGAATGGTTTGGGTAGAACAGGGAAATAGGTCATCAGCACAACATGGGAAGCTCTTATGAACAGAAGCAGACAGACATTGTTTTTAAGTTAATAGGAAAAAAAACCCCTCAAAGTGAAGCTAATTGTAAAATTATTAACAAGGGAAAATATATTGAAACCCAGGTGTAGCAATCTAAAAAATAATCAAAAAGAAGACAAAATAAAGGTTTCATAAGCCAGAAAGTCTCTGCTTATTTTTCTTTTCAGCTACAATATTATCAATAAAACATAATACATACAGAATTTCATTTCGTCTTCTATCCCCACAACCATGTAAGCAAATGGAGGCACTGGTAATTTTCAATGTGTTTTAAGAGATCTCCATTTGGTACAAAATAATTGTTGGAGGAAAGACCTCAGACCATATGCCCACAAACAAGCTTGCAAACTAAAACTGAAGGATAATATAAAATAATAGAAGAAACCTTTGATTCACTGTTGAGTGCTGGAGAATGAGTATTCTTCACAATCATGGGAAACATAACTCCAAATTACTCCTGACATGTGCCTGAGTGACTAACTGGTCTGGACATGATCTTGTCTCAGATTCAAAGCACTAAAGAGGCCAATAAATGAGGATGTATGCAGAAAGTGTGCCTTGCTGTAAAGCACACCCATTTAAAAGAACTTTTCATCATTCTGTTCATGCTTGCATCTGCAGCATAAAGCAGAGGTCAGTTGCTATTAGCTGGACCAGTTTAGAGTTAAAAAGCGTCTTTAAAAAAAAATTCTCCTGATCCCATTTTGCAAAATGGATAGAATGCACAATGCTATTGACCTCAGACTCAGATTAGCTTAATTTCATCCAATTTATTCTTGTATTGTTCAATTTGTGTATAAAAGAAAAGGAAAAAAAGAGACGAATGGCAGCTGTCACTCATCCTAAGCCTGATAGAGGATTTGAAACCCTTTTGTGGCATGAATAAAGTATTTCCTTGCTAGGCAACAGAAATATGTTTATGTCCTTGTAAAATAAACCAGGTCATTTAGAAGCATTATTAACAAACAAAGGATGTCAAGGATGGATTATTTGTGGTCTCACTAGACTTTTATGAATATGAATGACACTTGCTTCCTGAATGTGCTGACATGTGAAATGCAGCAACAAAGTTTCTAATCAGAACTACTAAACAAGGAGGTCTCAAGATGTACAAGCCAAAACCAAATGTTATGAAAATCAGTGTGAAAACTCATAGTCCTAAAAGAGATGCTCTGAGAGCTGTTGATGAGCTTCTTTATCTGGACATCCTCATTTGTATCCATAAAATACTGCTGTCCTGAGTATGTAGGGCAAACACTGTTTCCATTGACTGGATTCACATTAGCATTCTACAGAAAGCAAGTTCAGCTGATGGAGGCTCAGCAGTAGAAGGCAAAAGGAAACTAGAAAAGACAGGTCATTTTGTGGGGACTCTGTGGTGTGACAGTAGTGAAGAGATTGTGTAAAGCTTTGGACATCCGATTCCATCAGGTATTGCTCTCTTCCTGGTTTGTAGGGCACACACACCTTATACAAATAACAGTCTTGGTAGAAGCTGTGTGTTAAAGATTTTCTTTGCTTTCCACATGTAGAGTTTTGGCAACTCAAATGCACAAAAATGCAAGTGGACACAGGGATTTGAAAGTAGCTCTCAAGCTGAAATGTAAAGTATGGCAGAACAGTCTCAGTCCTACTGCTCTTCTAGGATGTTCCTGTTGTTTGCCCGTCTCTCCCTGGGTCTAAGGGGCAGCTTGTTGATTTATGCTGATGGAAACTGGCATAAATCAGGGCTAGATCAGCACGGTGACAGGAGGCTGTGCCTGCTGCTCCTGGCTGCTGCCTGTTCTGGCATCACCATGCTAAGTGATGGGCAGGATCAGTTCAATGGGATCAGCCCACAGCTGGGAGAAAAGTGAACTCTGAGCATGGACCCCATGACATGCTCACTGTATTTCAGGGCTCGGGCATCCCTGACAGGGAGCTGGCTGACTGAAAGGCCACACAGAGCTTTAATTGCATTATTGCTAAGCTGACTTAAAAAACAAGGTATGAGAGAGGGAGGAATGTAGAAATCTACATGGCACAGACGTGTTTGTATTTCTGTGAACCTATCTTTGTATCTTTTTCAATCTTTCAGCTTTTAAAGAAAATGTAAACCTACCTAAATAAATGATTAAGGAATCCTTCTGATTTTACTTTTGTGTTCCTTTCTTTCACCCTTCTTTTCACAGACTTTAATATGTTCTTTAACTTAAAAAGTTTTTAAATTTAAGACTTCTTACCAAATTAACTTTCTATAAGATCCCAAAGAAAATAAAATCTTGGGTTCTAGCTAATTAGATTTTGCTTTGAATAGGAGTGTATTTGAATGTTGTATACTGTGAGTTACAGGCACTTGTGTTTTCTGTCAAGAAATAATCTTGAACTTTACAAAAAGTTTTTAACTTTGTAAGAAATACTTTCATACATTGATAGTTAATTAAATACATTCCAGTTATGATCATAACAACTTGAATTGAAGACTTTAGATTATCATACCTAAAATTACCCTTTCATGGCCCAACTTAATCAGAAGTCACATCAGTAAATGTTCAGTGAATATATATATTTATATATATGTTCACATATATATATATACATACACATTTTAGTCTTGAGTGGTTAAGAGCAGGATTAAAATATCCAAGTTAATGTACAGGACACAGGACAAGGTTCTGTGTATTTTTAGTGTGGATTAAGGCAACTATGGCATGTATAAAGGGACAGAATTGTGCTGGAAAATGTGCAAATCTCTGAGGCTCATAAGTAAACCAAATTTTTTGTTTATTTCCCTATCATCCATCTATATATGTATCTATGTATCTCTGTATGTATGAACCTACCTATCTATCTAAATATAAAATAACTCAGAAAACTTTCATATTATTGTGTGATAACAATTTTGTTCTTCATAACACATTCCATTAGCAGCGTCATGTTGGTTCCACATAAGAAATATGATACAATAAATTAAAGGGAATTAATTTTAATTATTTCACAGGAGTGTGATGACTTGCTCCCCCTTATAGGAATATATAGGGGAATCTTGAATAGAGCATAAAAATATTCAGTCCTTATTTATTTTGTAACTCTTTAATATGTATCATGTCAAAGGACTGCAAGCACATCAAAGATATTAATTTACAGTGTATGACATTTTGATATTTGAGACCGTGCTGTTAAGGGGGAAGGTGTCTTCAGGGATAGTGGCTATGTTGTTTTTGGCTTTTTGCAAGGAGGCTGATAATCAAATTCATGCACACTAAGTTGATACTGTGGTCCCTGTCTGGTTGGTACAGTGAAATGCCCTGGGCCAGATGAGACATCTGCATAGGCCTGGCAGATATAATCTGGGTTCTGTGCCTTTCTGCAAGAGAAGCCAAATGCCAGATCAGGCCAGGCAAGTTGGCATTAGGTGACACGTGACATTAGGTGTATACAAGGTAGGATTCAGTCAGAGGTTCAAATTTCTAAAAAGAGGTCTCTTCACATAAGCAAGCTGCCCAGATTCTTACTACAGCCAGTGGAACAATTGTCTGTAGGAATAATAGACATCAACCATATGCAAAAGCTGCATGAAAAGAAGTGTGTAGGTTGAGTTATGTGATTTTCACCTCTACTCTGCTCTCATAGGACTCCACCTGGAGTATTGCATCCATTTTTTGGGTATCCAACATAAGAAGGACTTAGACAAGTTGGAGCAAGTCCAGAGGTGGTCACAAAGATGATCAAAGGACTGGAGCACCTCTCCTGTGCAGAGAGTCTGAGACAGTTGGGGTTTTTCAGCCTGTGGAAGAGAAGGCTCTGGGGAGACTCTTTTTAGGCCTTTCACTGTATAAAGGAAGCTTCCATGAAAGATTCGGAAAGAATTTTTACCAGGGCTGGTAGTGACAAGAGACAATGCTTTCAAACTGAAAAATGGTGTATTTTGAAGGAATAGAAGGCTGAAAAATTTTATGGTGTTGCAACACTGGAACAGGTCCCCTAGAGAAGTTTTGGATGCTCCTTCATTGGAAGAGGTCAAAGTGAGGTTGTACAGGGACTCTGAGCAACCTGGTCTGTTGAAAAATGTTGCTGCCAATGGCAGGGGTTTGCACTGGATTATCTTTAATTGTCTCTCCCAATCCAAACCATTTTATGATTCAAGGTAGAATCTGGTGAGATAAAGTTTATGTTTCATTGACTATCGGTCATTTCTCCAAAGGGCACTTGGGCCTATGTTCATGTCTGCATATATATATATATATATATATATATATATATATATATATATATATATATTTGTATTTTCTTTCAGAGTTGAATTCTACATGATTGAGTCTGGATTTGTGTAAAGAACTGACTGCAAAAACGTCATTGTAAGCCTGATCTGTCTGACAGATCATAAGGTGTGTCTGTGAAAAGGGGCAGATGTGTCCAATGGTTATACCTTAATGTGGGTGCCTCCAGTATTCAGAGCAATAGAAAGTACCAGGGTTACCACTGCTCGAGTTCTCCATCATACAGGAGAAAAGAGGGTGCAGGAATTCATTGTAATTATGGAAAACTTTGTGCCTTTCTGCAAGGGGAATGTAGTGAGACTAATGCGCTCTCCTAGGTGCAATCTCTTTGCATTGACCTTGAGTCTGAGAGCATTTTTTACAGTTATGGAAACAAATTATTCCAGCACATGATACTGCCAGAGGCCTTCTTTAGTAACATCAGATTGGAACAAGTGTGTAAATCTGAAGAAATTTAATTTTTTCAGCATAAACCCATCAAACACTGCATAGGCTTGAACACCAGAGAAGTCTCTCTTTTCTGCTTGCCTCAGGCCTTGATGTTGTGCTGTCTTCCCACAGCATACAACAGAGTGGGGTGTAACAAAGGACAGAGAAAGTCATATTTCAGTGTAATCTGAGAGAAGTCAAAAGATAAGATTTGTTATCAGTGCACATTTATTAATGTTGTTTTCAGTTTTCACTGTGGGTCTCTAGCTGAAGACAGGCATGGCACTCTCCCATTAAGACAGGCAGCAGTTTGATGTGTCTTGCAGTGCCCAGTTTTTTGATAGTCAAGCTGATGTTATCTATAAAACAAGACCTTTAAAAGTGAGGCATGAAGATATGTAAAATGATGAAATATTTGTTTCTCACATTAGTATATGCTTTTCCTATATGCATATCCTTGATCTGTCCCTCTCTTTTCCACTTGGCATTGATGGGGAAAAGTTATGATGGTGCATGGCTCATGAAATGTTTATAAACAAGCTTTAAGAACTGAAAACAGCTTTTAGATGTAAGACTAAAGAGAAAAGAATTGACCAAGCACTCTTATCAATGCAGGAAAGTGGTGGTAAAAGGTAATGAGAGGTGAAAATGTAGAGGATAATTTCTAATCCTTGTCATATGCTGTTTACACTCAAATTGCCCTAAGGCAAAATCGTTCCCATTATTTCAAGAAAAAGCCAGACCCAGCTGTACGTAATGAAAAATATGATGCACTTTTTTCATGTGTATGTGTGTGCCTGAGAGAGAACGAGTGCACATTTAATTTAGATTCTTTGCATTGGAATAACCCTGCAAAGTATTTCATAAGATGAGTTAAACTTTCCAGCATCACTTTGATGAATCAATATCTTCATATTGCACAAGGAAAAATTGAAAGAAAATAAGTGAGAATCTGTCTTTCAGAGTCTGAAGAAAACTGCAGCAAGCCATGAGAATGACTTCTTGTGCAGAGACTTTAATTTCCCAGACCTGTGCGTTTTTAAAGGTAGACTTTTTCTTTCATAGGTTTTTAAATGGTAATAAAATCATTCTTTAATATAGTGTTTTGGAGAGGATTGTGAAAATGATATTTCAATGTCTTCTTAAAAATGTATTTATGCCAACGGGAATACATACTCAAAAATTATGCCACAACTGGATTCTGGGAGGGTGCCACCAACTGCAAGTTTGCTTATGCCGAGAAATATTGTGTAGTAGGATCTTGACAGGATGAAAATAATAGATTAAAATATTTTTCTGCTTATGATGGGGGAAAAAATAGTAATTGTATGTAGCTTTGTCCAATTGTTCATACTCTGGTACAGTAAAGAGCTGTAAAGATACTACAAAACAAAGAACAAAAAGCTACTCCAGTTGTATTAATACCACATTTTTTTGTCTGTCATTTAGTTTTGCTGTCTACTTTTAACTTTCCAAATTGATCTCTGAGATAATATTGCTCAGTAAAATAAAAATGAGGAATTACTTTTTTTTTATATATAATTTTTAGATTAGTAATGATAATAGAAATTATTGGATGTGTCAGGGACAGATGACCAGTAGCAACTGAAAGCCAATCCTGATATCAAAGTAATTGTCAGTTGTTTTTTTCATAGGTTGAGTGTTACCACCTGCTGAATCTTACTAGATGCTATAAAAGATTATTAATTTATCTTTAAAATTAATATTTTTTCATGGTCCTTAGTTTAAATAGGACTAGTTAAGTCACTTTAACACACCTTATTTTACAGGGGAACTCTGAGTGGTGTATAGATGAGTACAAAAATAAAATCGGCTGTTTGCGACAAGATGGGGAAAAAGTTCCTAATGCTTGCAGTTTAATTTATAATATGAAAAAATTATATACATAATATATAATATATAATATTATTATTTTGTATTATTTTCTATAATTTCCTCATTTCCTGACATGCCTTATGTTTAGCCATTATTTTACAGTGTTCAAAACCATGTAAGATCTTGTCTGTCTCTGCTGACCTCTATCTGCCTTGGTCCTGACAGAAAGAACTGCCAAACTAGAATTTTTTTAATTGTCTGTTGAAAAAAATTTTTACCCTGCAATCTTAATTCCTTTCTGAATCTTTTTCTCTCTTTCTTTATGTCAGTACTTATGCCCAGTGAAGTATGAATAAGTATTGATATAGTGAACATGAAATTTCTGATACTATTAGCAATTCATTTATGAAATAAAATAAATTTATAATTTTGGACATTGCTCTTCAAAAATTATGATAAAGTTTCAATGACTTCTGTTTTTTTCTTAGAAATTCTACTTTTAAACTATTCTTCAAAATATTTGGTAAAGCTGTTCCTATTTCTGATTTTTATCTGATTATTTTTGACAAATATATGAACTAATCTTACTGAAAACATTCATATTTGTAGCTTACTTCATACAATTGTTGTGTCTTCAATATGTATGGTTACGTGATCATGTTGTCAAATATGTTCTCTGAGATGAGATATAATAGTGAATACAGATGGTATCTCACTCTAAAAAGTTAGATGTTCTGTTGTCGTTATGAAGGCTCTTGTTGTCAAATGTTCCAGCACTACCCTACTTTTAAAAACAGTTTATCAGTCTTCAAGCAGCAATTTCAAAAAAACTTTCTTTTTGTTTTTCAAAACATGTGACCCACTGAAACCAAAGATGTATGAATTGTAAACAAGCTGCAATCTGGAGGGTTTCTGAAGTCAAGAGAGAGAAGTGAAATCAGACAAAACCATGGAAAATTTTCTTTACTTTCAAAGGCATAAGGAGCATGTCTGACACTAGATTGCAGGTTGTGTTTCTGCAAGTGTGTCTGTGGCAATATCTATGTAAGCTGGTGGTGCAGCACCATGGGAGGCCCACTCAAGGTCCAAACTATTGACCTTGCAGATATGACATCCAACCTACGTGTAGGTCAAGAGCTTTTGCTTCACACTCATGGATCTATTCGCCAGTAAGACTTGTTAGGAGGGCTCTGGACTTTTATATATTCTGGTTTCATCCAGAAGGCAACCAGTGTGAGCAGTGCAAGACCAATTTCTGTATGAAATGAAACATAGTGGGAGACGTAGAAGCTTGTTTTAAAAGTGTCACCACAGTCTGAAATAAGAATGCACTCTAATAAGGATGCTTTGCTCTGCTTTGCTTCTCTTGAAGTGGAACCCAGGAACATGGTAAGCTTTGTGGTTGTGGTCCTTGCCGTTTTCTCCTGCTGCAATGGAAGTGTTCACAATGCAGTTCTGCTGCCCGGAAATAATTTAATCTCTGTTTTCTTATCCCATTTCTCAGTATCACTGTCCATGTCAAAAGTTCACACTGAAGAATTTGTATGTTTTTCAAGTTCTGTTTTCAGAACTGTGACAACAGAACTCTGATGAGGAGCAAATGCATATATCACCTACCTACTGCCACTTTGTCCTTCTACTCTTTATTTCAGTGCTTCCAATCTTTCACTGTCTTTGCTTCCTCAGTATCTATGTACTCCTCATTTGACCACTTGTTTTATTGTTTGTCTGTTTCTACTTAGTCCCCTACTGTTTCTTTCAGATGAATTCCTGTTGAGAATTGTATTATTCTTGCTGCTTTTCCTGTAGTCTTATTCGTTACTACAGCTTTCTAAGGTCTCATGTAACATTCTCACTTAGTTGTGCTTGCATTTTACTAGACTGAAGATAAATTTAGCAATCGGTAGTTACCAGACACAGGCTTTTTTGATTTTGAGTATAGGAAGTGTACTGAGCATTTTCTAAAACCTCTGGAACTTCTAAAATAATTGCCAGTTATTTGGTAAAGCCTTCCACTGCAAGACTGTTTCAGTCACTTCAGTCAAAGCAGTGACAAAATGCATACTTTAAATTCTTGGGCATATGCATTATCTGGCCTTCTGGGTTTCACCTTCCTGAAGTTTTCACCTTAGCTAAGGTGCTTGCATAAATTATTTTTACCTGGCTTTAAACCTCTCTTCTGATACGATTAATTTTATATTGCTTGCATTGTGGGAACTTTTAATACCTATTCCATTCCTATAAATTAGTAACTGCTGGAGTTTAGATTAATGAACTCTCATTACTTATTTCCTTTGCATTTTGTTTCCTGTATAAATTTTGAGATGATTGCTAAAATAAATTATTTGTACAAGCTTTAAGTGCTTTTCTGTTTCCTGCTGTGGTGACAAGTGCCTCATTCAATTGTTTTGAAATGAATGCCTTAAGTGACTTTTCTCCTTTTGAGAATCCTCCTCAGTTACAAACTTCACTGAAGCTAAAACTTTGATTTATAGAATAATTTCTGTACATTAGGGTTTACTGCAGGAAGTTTTTTTCTGAAGAAGTTATTTCTCAATAAGTAGCTGCTTTAGTTACATGGTCCTGGAACAAACAGCACATGTAACTTCTTATACCCTCATTGAATTAAAGGTGCCAGCTCTAAAAAATGATATTAAAAAAATCTTTTTATCACTTATTTTTGGGATAAAATGTAGACTAGTCTGTTTTAAAAGCAGTGCTGCTTCCTCTGTAATAAGAAGAGCAATTTTGTTCTCTCAAACAGAAGGCTATATTGAAAAAGAATTGCTGTCATTCCACTATAAAAAAGATCCTGCCATTTCAGACTGTATTGCAGATCCTGAGAAACAATAATGCAGAACAAAGAAGATTATATCTTGAGTCTCTGGACTCATCGTGTTTACACAACAAGTTGCCAAATGCAGCATATTGCATTTTCGAGTACTTATATTTTAAATATTTATGGATAGTGAATAATTCCTTTTAGTAAGGGATAAAAATGATTTCTGATCCCTTAGCACCCTGCAGTTATAAAACCATTATTCAAATTAATTAGATATTCCATCTGTTAAATGAAAAACTCTGCAATGGCTTTTTAAAACTTATTGAAATATTTCTGATGTAGATGATCAATTGTGACAGGTTCATTTGAGTCGTGGCAGATGAAAAATCTGAAAGTAAATTTTTATTTCTGTGATCATAAGTCTTACCTCTGGAGACCATGAAAGGAAATATTCAAGGTCAGCTTGGAGAGGGCTCTGAGCAACCTGATCTTTTGGAAGATGTCCCTGCTCATTGCAGGGAGTCTGGATTAGGTGACCTTTAAAGGTCCCTTCCAACCGAAACTATTCTATGACACTGTAAACAGAACAGAACTCTGCTGCTCAATGTTTTCTAAACAGATGCAGTTATGAGAATGCTTAAATAGTTTCCTTTCTACAAGTGATAATGCTACTCTTTCCACAGCATTTTCAGATTTTCCTTTGCTATTTTAATAAAACAGTTGTGCGGGAATTTTTGATTCTCTTTCTGAATCATCACTTAATCTCTAATTTATATTGACATCATGATTTAATTGAATTTCTGATATGAAAAGGATTGCAAGAAAAGCAGATTCTGACATTGCTACAGTATAATTAAGAAAAGGCTGGTAATCTTCAGTGGGTCTACAACTGATTTTCATTAAAAAAAACTCCTGACTTTTGATATCTTGTGTATGAGTAGTTAGGTGTGATGACAAAGCCAATATGATGATCAGCATCAGTGTAATAACAGGGAGAAATAAAAGGCCACTTAACCTTTTATATTTAATTCCTCCATAATGTTGCTTAGGCATGCCTCCACTTAAATTCCTTTGTTTTGTTTCGGTTTTGTTTTGCTGTTCTTGTTGGTCTTGCTCTTCTTTATATTGGTTAGACTGAGTTTAACCCACATTTACTTTTGACTAAACACTGCTGTATTCACTTCAAAATAATCTTGCTATTCCCTCATAGTGTTGTTTAGGAGCCCATTTCTTCATGCTGATAATTCTGAGATGTCCTGTGAAGGACTCCATCGATTTTATGTAGACATAAGAGGATAACCTGTCTTCTTTTAACTTGTATTAAAACTTGTGTTTGGGATGTTTGTCAGATATTTTAGCAAAAGATAAAGAAAAAAAAAAAGACAATAATTATATAAATGGAAATGGAAAAATGCAGGGATTTTTTGGCCAAGAAAAGCTCCCTAGTGATTGATTGCTTCACTAAAATTATTTTTCTACCACTTTTAGACTTTTCATCACGGTTATTTTATATCTTTTCTCAATACCACAATAAAATATCACCCCATTAAGAATTCAAATGCAAACATTCAGGTCTAGTAACTAGTAATTAGCTCTCATGACAATGGGAACTAAAAATTACAGGCTGCATAAATTACTTTAAACTCAACTAGCCTATTTTTTAAGTTTGCACCACTATTAAAATTTCTTATTACTTTTGAAATTATTTTAATGTGACATATTGAATTATAATTAATATAATTAAAAATAATAAAATATTATTCAAAGACTGTTTATTCAATAGAACTTGTTCCCATAGAAACAAGGAGCAAAAGATTCAATTTATTCAGGTTTCATGGCAAATACATATTCTCTGCTCTGAATATTTAATACTCCCACAACTATGTTTACAAGAATATAATGAAAAAATCAATAGGCTACTGAATATAGAATATTTCCTTTGCTCTTTACACAAAGTTTTAGTTGCATTCATTGTAAAAAAAACCAAAACAAAATAAAACAAACCCTGAGTAAATTTGTTTGTACTCCAAGAAGAGCCGCAGATGTTTTCTTGGTATTGATCTCCAGCAATAATGATTTTTAAGCACTGAAGAAGTGCATATGGGGATTTTGTGTGATGGCCAAGGGAAAAAAAAACAAATCACCAAAAAACAGCAAAACAAAACATGGAAGAAATAGAGGCTAAGGAGCTGCATTAAAACTGCCAGCAGTCAGCACAGCTTTCATCTTATGCAACTACTGTTGGCTTGTGTTTGCAAAACCTCATGATTTATTTAGAATTTTAATTAAAGAAAAGGAGTGATTGGAACAGCATCCTAGCAGTACCTAGCATCTGCCAACCGTGGCTAATGATTTTTACTACCTCATCTGCAAACACTCCATTAAAGAAGCTAACCATGACGTGTGACACAACTGAACCAAATGAGTGAGGGAAAAAAAAAATCTTGCCTGCAGCTATTACTAATAAAAGAGACAGAATAAGATTTTAAAAAAAAGATGCTGTGCAAAGTGTTGTAGCTTTAGGGCTCAATCTCAAGTCCTTGGAAAGAAGGATCATTACATACTCATGAGCATGTGAAGCATCATGGCCTCTGGATGCTCTGTTGACAGCTTTTTCAGAATTTGCATTATTTTTCCATTTTCCTAAGAAAAGAAAAAAATATCCAACA
Source organism: Zonotrichia albicollis (assembly GCF_047830755.1). Classification (NCBI taxonomy): domain Eukaryota; kingdom Metazoa; phylum Chordata; class Aves; order Passeriformes; family Passerellidae; genus Zonotrichia; species Zonotrichia albicollis. The sequence goes on along the minus strand of NC_133821.1, from coordinate 75,432,850 downwards.
CTTCAATTTTAAAAGCAAAAGGCCCCTGAATTTTTTGTTAATCATACTTTTCATTTGGTCTCTCTTTTTCTAGGTCTTTAAAATAATGCTTTGGATTTGGTTGGTAATTTACTGTGCAAGGTTCAACATGAAGTATAGCAGCTCGTGGGTACAGGGGGATATTATGGTCAGAAGTGGTCATGAATGGGGAATACAGAGGGACAATGTGGCTACAACTTCCTTGGTCAATGGCTGGTCAGCTTTTCTTCTGTGATTAAGTACTCTATCCTCATCTTCTTGGTTTAAAATAAGTTAAATATTGCAGCAAACTGGATCCAATCAAGATTCTCCACAAAGCACACCTTTTGGGATTTAGCCTTACAACTGGCAAATTCTAATATTTTCCTTGGTGGGGGGGGGGGGGGGGGGAGAAGTAACCACTAAGTATTACAGTAGTCCCTAAGCTATTTCAGATTTTTCTGTTCCACTTAAATAGATGCTGGAGATGGGAAAGATCTATTAATGGTTTCTGCCCTTTCTCTGCCATTGCAGGGCACTTTACTGCATTATAATACAGTAATGCTGCCACCATAGGAATAGAATGCATTTTTCTCTGGATATCTCCTGGAGGAGCCTTGAATCTTAGGTCTGGCTCCTCCCCAGAGCCATCTGTGCCTAAAGACAAGCACCACATGTGAGTGTACAGACACCCCAAAATGACAGTAAGCATCTCCAATGAACAACTGAGCTCTTCCTGAGAGTCCAGCAGATGGAAAACAAAGAGAAAATTTCCAAAGGTCAGATATTGTGTATGTCAGAGTTTAAGAAACCTTGAAAAGTTGACTAGAATAAGAGGGATTTTCACACAAAACATTTTAAGAGGAAAGTTCTTGTGACAATTAAATCCTTGTAAAACTTGAGATGCATTTTGTGTGGTGTATCACAAGTTTAAAAATATTCCTCTGCTACCTTAAGTTATTCTATAGCTTGGCTTATTTAATTAATGTATTTGATAGCTTGTGGGTTATAAGAGATTGTGCACAGAGTATTGATAGAAAGAAAAGAAACATGCAGAGTTTTTCATCTTCTGTTTCTTTCCAGCAGTAGGAAAGTTTCTGACCACTGAAAAGGACCCTACAGAAAAACAACTTGCTTTCTTTTGTAAAACAGTCTCCTTAGGGAATGTAGGAATTTTTCCTGGCTGATTTGGGTCTTATTCCAATCCAAAGAACAGTGCAACAATGTTTTTTTATTGTTCTGGAAGAAAATAGATCTGTATAATACATGTTCTTGCAGGTCATACAATCCCCTCACACCAGGCATCTTTGAATTTTCTTGCAACTGGGTTTCACTCCATTGTTTGGCTGGCAGGCTTCAGCTGCTTTTTGTAATACTGAAGGCACATATCACCATTTTTATAGCTGAAATGAAAATCCTTCAGCTTTATTTTGACTGCTAACCATGGTCTATGCATTAAACCTCGTCTAAATACTGTAATTAAGCATATTTTTTCATGTCCCACATCTTCTCAGTATGTGACCGTTAAATCATATGGGTATCATGGAATTAATTTTGTGGAAACTAGTGGGATTTGAGAAATGTCCTCCAAAGAGATGTTTCATAAAATGCTGTACACAGAAGCATTTGGAAAATTCAGCTGAACTTGTAGGAGATCTGAAATAGACTTAAAAATATTCTGTATGGATTTACAGAAAAGCTACTGGATTTATGTTGCAACACTACTGAAAAATTTCAGACAGACAATGGAAAAAAAATAGTTTGGACTCAGCTCAAAATGAACTGTATCTGCTCATATTCCCCACGTTTCAATTTGCTAATGTTTCAGTTGGGAATCTGACCTAAAACAAATTCAGACTAAGTACTTTGTGAGTCACTGAAGTGGAAGAAGTAGTCAGAGTTCAAGTGCATAGGTTGGCTCAAGCCAAAAATCTCAGATTTACATCTTTTAAATTAGTCATTTTACTCCATAATTAGAATTTGAAGATATTTTATCAGAGTTTTAAGTGTTTGCACTCAACACAAAATTGAATGTAGATTACAGATACCCTTACACTGAGCTTATAACTGCAGCAGCTCTGAAAATGGGCAACTGTCAAAACATGTATTTCAATATTTAACTTTAGACAGTATTCAACTCTAAATGTAAGTTTTGAAGTTCATTTGTTTAATTTTGGGGAATGTGATAAGAACCATATCCCCATCAGAAGATATGCAGCATTCAAATCCTTTTTTACCTGCTGGGATTCTGCACAACCTGATCAATCTCTGTTCAAGTGCTTTGGGTAGCCAGAGTTATTCATGGCAGCCTTGCAAAAAGAGTGCAGACATGGAAAACATGCCTGATTCCTTTCAATTTGTTGCATTACCTTTGTTTGATTTGTTTTTCAGGCATGGATTGATGTGCTAGAAACAACTCGTTTTTCATATTCTTAGATAAATTGAAGGGGGCAAAGTATCTTTCTTGGTTGCAAGAACATATTTGAAATTGAATTATTGTGAGACAATGGAAATCTCTTTTCAGAGCAATTTTTCAAACTATTGCATCACTCTTTAAACTTAGAAGTACTGGTGCCTTATGGACTCTAATTAGATAGATAGATATATAACCTCATATTTATGGATTTCAGTATTTATATCACTCAAACTGCATGTTGAAAATCCATGCCAGATTCTTTTATATGTATTCTGTTTTGTAAGAGAAGATATAATCTATTGTCCTTGAAAAAATGAGTTCACTGACAAAGCAGTTCTCAGACTGTGTTTCTAAAGAGGTGCCTCTTGCTGTTCTGAGAAGAACTAGCAGACATTAATATCAGGTCCTTGTCAATTCTTGATGACTTATTTTAGAGTATTATAGAATATGCAAAATGCTTCCCCAATGTTAATGTCATATATAAATTTTTAAATAATTGTTAGCCAGGTGATAAATAATGGTAAGACAAATAAGAAAAAAAAAATGAAAAATCAGGATAGTTCTAGTAACTATGAATTAAAAGTAGGATAAAATCAGCCAGCTTATGGCAAAGGTAATCAGAGTGCTTTTTGTGAAATTTTATTTTGGTTTTTTTTTTAATGAAATCTAAACTTAAAGAAAATCAGGTTTGCACTAGGCCTTTTAATGAGTAGTTAATGAGATAGTCCCTTTTCTTTAGCTGGAGATCAGAAAGAACGAAACACCCTGGTCTCTACCCTGGTGTGTGGAGAGACTTGGGTCATTTCAGTGCATTCAATAGGCCCAGTTGTACTGGGCTCCTTGGACCAAACTTGCCAAGGTTGTGTGTGAGTTAGCACAAGACATAGTTCCAGAAAAATGAATACACTGCACAACCATACCAGTAGTTCTGGCACAAGTGACTTTTTTGCCCTGTATCCTTTTTGAAATTCAAATCTATATCCTGTCAATAGTCTGTTATTCACAGGTGAATTATTTGGCTTGAGGATTAAATGTACTCAGTGTCTCAGCAAGTAGGAACTTTCATTAGCTGTAGTATGGTGCTATTATCTCTTTCCCTGCCACATAACTTGATGTGGTTGATTGGGATTTGGGCTCTTTATTTCAAGTCCAAATGCAGGGCAGTGTGTTTACCAAATGAACTGAAGGTTTAAGTTTATGCTTTTATCTGAGTTGTGGCACTCCACACATGCCCTCTACTAACTCAGTGTTCCCTGATATAAAGCAAACGCAGAGAATCCATTTGGATTTTTGCTTTTCTCATAACAATTTTTGTTTGACAGATACATACGCAGTGGGAAGCTCCAAAGACATCTTCAAGAAATTATGAAACTGTACTCTGGTGGGCATCTTGTGTTCTAAAATTTTTTCTGCTATTTATTCTGCTGGTGTGAATAACACAGGTGAATTTGATGTATTAACTTCGTAAGAAGGAATTATTCTTGGTGTTGAAGCTGTCTGAAGTGTTTTTTTCACAAAAAAATAGTGGATTATCTTGTTTTTTTGTTTTTGTTTGTTTTTGATCTTCTGGCATATATTTCAGGGGAGGCAGAAGAAGGTTGTAGAAGGTTGATGTGTCATTAACAGCTGCAAGTTTTACTTAGAACCATCCTTATACCCATGTCTCTAAAGTGGCACTATATTCTAAACCTTATAAAGCAAAATGTGGAAGTGTTAGACTAGTAAGAAAATCCTGCGTTGTTTTGTGTTTGTCACTACAGGAAAGATATTGAGGTACTGCAATGTGTCCAGAGAAGGGCAACAGAGCTGGTGGAAGGTCTAGAGAGTAAGTCATACAAGGAGGAGCTGGGGGAGCTGGGGTTGTTTAGCCTGGAGAAGAAGAGGATCAGGGGAGACCTTATCACTCCCTACAACTGCCTGAAAGGAGATTACGGCCAGGTGAGGGTTGGCCTCTTCCCCCAGGCAACCAGTGACAGGACAAGAAGATATAGAAAATATATGCCAGGGAAGGCTCAGATTGGACAGCAGGAAGAATTTTGTCATGAGAAGAGTTGTTAAACACTGAAATGAGCTGGCCAGGGAAGTGATAGAGTCACCATCCCTGGAAGTGGCACTTAGTGCTTGGTCTAGTTTACAGCGCAGCAATCAGTCAAAGGCTGAACTCAATGGCCTTAGAGGTCCTTTCCAACCCAAATTATTCTGCAATTTTGTAATTGTTGTATTCATAAATTGTTTTTACAGGGATGATAATCACACAAAGTGGCACTATGTCTCAAATACTCCAGATAACTTTACAGCAACCCTAACCTAGGAGCAAACCTAAATGAGGAGATTTATAGTTAGATGATTCTTTTATATTGTTTCCTATATTTATTGGAGATCCCATACTAGGCTACCCCAGCAATGTAGAGCTACTTTGAAGCTGCTCTCACATTTATTTCATAGCATAGAAACATGCATGGTAAACTACCGTGGGATTTCAAAGACTCATATGTGGCTACAACCCAATGTTGCCCAATCATACCACACACTGTCATGCACAACATTTACATATCTGTACTTTGAGCAAGTGTTTCTCTATTTTTGTGACTGACAGGTATTTTGTTCAGATTTCTTTCCTAAGTTTTCTGCTTCTATTTGCCATTACCATTGAAAGGCCATCTACTGTAAGAGACTTCCCATAGGATCCATATTTTCCACGTCATTTGTTTGATAATTTCAAGTACTAGGATCCATTTTTATTTTTGTAATCCACCATGTTGCAGCTTGTATTTTGTTTCTGCCATGACCACATTTTTCTTGTAGACACATTAAAAATCTCTCTCTCTTTTAAAAAATATTAGAAAGCATCCAAAGGAGGGCAATGAAGATAGTGAAGGGCCTTGAGGGGAAGCTGTATGAGAAGCAGTTGAGGTCACTTGGTCTGTTCGGCCCGGAGAGGAGGAGACTGAGAGGACACCTCATCAAAACTACAACTTCTTCATGAGGGGAAGCAGAGGGGCAGTCACAGGACCAAGAGAATGGCCTGAAGTTGTGTCAGGGGAGGCTTATGTTGGATATCAGGGAAAGGTTCTTCACCCAGAGGGTGTTTGGGCACTGGAACAGGCTCCCCAGGGAAGTGGTCACAGCACCAAGCCTGAGAGAGTTCAAGAAACATTTGGACAGTGCTCTCAGGCACATGGTGTAACTTTTGGGGGGTCCTGTGCAGGGCCAGGAGCTGGACTCAGTGATCCTTGTGGATCCCTTCCAACTCAGCTTATTCTGATTCTGTGATTTATATGGATGTAGTTGGTTTAAGGCTTATTACATTAAACACTGTTTTCCTTTGTGGACATCTTACTACTAATTATCATTGATGGAGACATTCAAGCTTTAAATCTTTCTGCAAGCTCCTTTAGGTAAGATGTATAAAGCATTGTAACTGATTCAGAACAGTTGGGTATTCCTTGGTTTTGGTTGGTGGCTGAGTTTGTATTGCCTTATACTGGTCTGAACCTTTAAAGCATTCTCTGCTGACACCCAGGGCTTTCAGTTTCTGTAGCAAGTTTGTCAACAAGATGACTTGACTCCTGATGGTTAGGGAGTTGAAACTAGCAAAGGGCTAATAATGCACATTGATCAATGATGTAGGGGTAAACAGAAAACACAGGAGAAATATAATTTCTAGTGCCTATGCTTGGCACAAGCATGAATGAATCTTTGTCATTCTGTTTTCCCTGAAGCCCCCCCAGTTGACTGCATTGCTGGTATTCACTCTCTGTAACCTCCCCCCTTCCATTCCAGTGAGGGCTCTCACCTGCTCTTTTCTGCAAATGTACCATAGCAGAAGTGTGCAGGGATTAAGGAGATCAAGACAGAAATAGAAATCTGAAGTAGAATAAGAATACTGGAACGTTCCCTTTTTTTTTTTTTTATTTTTTTCTTTTTTCCCCACTTCTGAGTCATGTACTAAAATCTCTGGAAGACACAAAAAAGGCCCAGGTCAGGTCTAAAAACCCCAGTGCATCCTGTGTGCTGGAAAAGGGCAAGGTAGTAACACATTAAGTATTGGTAGATGCAGAGTGTGTTCCCAGGTGAGGAGAAACAGATGCAGAAGCCCAAGCTGTGTATCTCCTTCTCCTGTCATGTGAACAGATTATCTATTTCCTTGATTCAGTGACACTGACTCGAATAAAATGACAGTGTCAGTGAGCAGGGTATTTTTTCCAATTTCAAGCTCATCATTTGGTAATGCATGTGTTAAATAATCTCTGTAAATGTCTGAAAGCACAGACAGTTTAATGAATACTCATATGCTTGAACATAAATGATTACGAAGATTCCATATTACTATAGGCAATTAATTTATACTTATTTAAGATTTATTTTTTTCATGGCCAGTGGGGATATATCCCTCCTGGGTTGTGACCAGATGTTTAAACACAAAGACTGTAATTTTAGCTTTTATTGCATATATATGCCTCAGTAGTAATGGATTTGACTCTTTTCAGCAGGCATCTCAAATCCTGCAATTTTCTGGTCAGCTTAAGGAAAAAGAAGCACTCTGCAAATGAGTAAAAACCAGTCTGCATCTCTTATCAGTGAATCCTCTGAGCCAGCTGCATAACTAATAGAATCAGCTGCTGCTCTTTTCACCTGTGTGGGGCACATACACACTTAATAAAATAACTGCAATCCCACAGTTTGATGTAGTTTGGGAAGAAGTGAATTTCAGACTCACTGAAGCAAAAGCCTTTCAGGCAGCATTTTTGGTTCGGAGTGAATGAGTCCAGCATTTGCGCTGGTAATGGAGAGGAGAAGTGCCTGAAATCTCTTTGCAGCTCTGTCATTGATTTCCAGTAGGAGAACAGAAGCTTTCAACTACTTGAATCTCATTCTTCTTCTCAGTATCCACCTCCAGCAAGCTCTGTTTAATAAACATTTGTTTCTTAATGCCCCTGCCCCTATTTTTCTGTGCTTGTGAATTTGAGGCACCCAAAGATACAGTTTCCAGGGCTGCTTCTTCTTTCCCTGCCAAAACTTAACACCAGTTAACAAACAATATATGATCTTAAGTACTTACAACAAATCTGTTATCCAGATTTAGCAACTATATATATTTTTTTTAAATCCAGGCAGGATTCTGCATAATTTCTTGGACTTTTTCAAATGTCAGCCTAGCTGCAAAAGCTTTGTCACAGTTTTGGAGCCTCAAATATCATATTAATATGGCAGTTTGTACACATTTTGATGGGAAAAAAAGGTCATGCATACTTGGCATTTCAAAATCCCTGTCAGCTATGTTTAGGAAAGTAGGGCCTTGAAGATATGACTTAAAACCCAAAGTACATGCCTCAGTCAGAGACCACCTGGTAGAGATTTCCCTTGTCATTTCTTGACCCAGGATTTTCCTCCTCTTAGTTTCAATGGAAAGTCTGATTTTGACTTACAATTATGTATTTAGGTTTTTTAAATTTATTTTGGGGTTTTTCTTTGTGTTGCTTGGTTTTTTTTGTTTGTTTGTTTGTTTTGGAAAAGAGGTCTTTCAGTTCACATTTAGTAATTTCCCAGGACTTAGTTAGCTTAACTAAAACTTACTAATGTGTCAAAATGTGGCAAAAATGTGTCTTCAATTGAAATATTATATTCAGTACCCTTTTTACCTCCGTTCTGGAAGCTAATATCTGTCCTTTTTGAAGCATGTCTGTTTGGGGAACAATCTGATAAGTTACTGGGGTAATGCCTGCAATACAGATACTGCAGCCAGGTTCCTATGCACACCTGTATTCCCACAGATTAAAGATAAGTAAACAAAAACAGTTGTTCCCAGTCCTGTATCTTTGTTTCCTGGGAAAGATGAAATATATAAAAAAGGAACACACAACCCCAAAAATTTATAGCTGTAAGCTGGCAGAGTCTAAAACTACTGGTTTTACATAGCTATTTCAGCCTCTTCATATTGATACAAATCTCTAGTCTCTCTGAATGTGTCTAATATTATTCCAGTTCTCAGCTATTTACATGAAAAAGCACATTTTATCAAAATCCTGTTTTATCAGGGTCATCCTGTAATTTAAAAGACCAGCTGACAAAAATCCTTCACGAGCTGAGGATGCAGCATTTATGCTTCCTGCAAGGAGGAAAGACACAGAAGTGATCTGGGGAGTCAGCAATTCTAGGAAACCCATTTGGTTCCTGGCAGCCCTAGTCCTGGGTTATCACTGTGCTCTGCTTGGACCAGGCTGCCTTGCTGAAAAGATATGAAGCTCTGGCTGCTCAGACTCCTGTGCTGCAGACACAGGCATGGGAATGTAATTTTTTAATTATAGCAGTATATCTATTGAAGCCCATTTTTATTAACATTCCAAAGAACATTTTTATACATTTTTAATCAGCAAGCACATGTTTCACAATTCCCTAACTTGATGGTATACCTGGAAACAGGCCATTTTGGTGTACCTGTAATCATTCTTTTTCAATTTCATTCAAAGCCCTCCTTCAGCAGCCAAAGTTCATGCCTGGGAATGGACAGTGTTTTGTTTGATAGACAGTGTTTTGTGCTGGCTTTTGTTCTGTGCGTAGGAAGTATTGAGTGGTAGTAATGGGGAGGTGCCTTTTTTGACTCAGATTTGAGCTGATTCTGAAGTTCGTTCCATTAGCTTGTTAGGATAGTGCATTATCATCTGCCAAACTCTTCACAAGTTTTATTCAGCCACAAAGAGTCAAGAAGGGCTGAGTGCTTCCTGCAGCTCTGGTTTCCTACACACAGAAGCGTAAATTTTTCATCTGCCAAAATCCTGTCTGAGCTGTCTGGGTAAAAGCTGACCCTGTACGCAGCCAGGGTGGATGAAGCTGTCTGCCTTTGCCTGGGAAGGGCTGCTGATGTTATCCTTTCTGTAGCGAGGCCCTGTGATGCCCACAGCGTCCTGTAAGCCCGGCCCCAGGTGAGTCCAGCCTCTTGCCTGCTGCACGGGATGCAGCAAACACGTGGCTGCAAGCCAAAGCAAGGGGGCAAGTGGAATTCTGAATGGGAGAGTCTCCTTGGCACTTGGCAGGGAGCTCAGCTGGTGTGGGACTGCAAGGACTGTGTGGAATGGGAGCTGAAGCCTGCACGGAATCCCCCAGGAGGCTGCTCTTTCTGCACTGATTTGTGTAAAATGTTGTGGTATCAGCAGCAAGCCATACACTCTCTGTCTCTTCTTTGAAGCAAATCACTGTCAGATTAGGTGCTAAAAAAGAAATAGCTATGTTAGAAATAATGGGAGAGGCAGATAGATAAATCATATTGTGTCCTTTAATGGGTAATACCTTATGTTTATAGTACCTTTTCAAAAGATCAGACAGCCCTTGTAAGTGAACAAAAATGGGAAGCTATTTTGAAAGCCTAAAGTAACCCCAGGTAAAACGAGCATTAGAATCAGCAAGTCATCCAGGTCCCTGCTCAGCAGGCAGTGTTATCTTCTGTATGCACAGCAAGTTGAGCTGATCAGAGTGGAGAGCAGAACTAAACCTGTCATGTCCCAATTGCTATTTAGTTAACTAGCCATAGACACTTGCTTCTCAGGAAAGACTGGGAATGGGGATAGCAGTTATTTACTGGAACTGCATTCCACTAGTTGCAGGACAAAAAACGGTTATGGTTATGCCTATGGTTACACCTAGATTTAGGGGTCCAAAACCACAAAACCCAGAGCTCCATGCACATGGCATCATTGAACAGCATGTCAGGAGAAAAAGACTACGGCCAAAAGATGGCTTCCTTGATTTCTTTATTCTTGAAAACAGCCATAGCCCAAGGGTAATTTCAGTGCATTTTCAGAGGTTACGGTGGAGCCTAGGACTACAGTTCTGAAAAAATAGAAACAGAGGAGAGAGATCCAAGTACCCTGCAGCTGCAAAAGGCATGCCAAGGGGATGTCAGAACTACCACAACATGGCTTCCACCACAGCTTTTTCCTTTCAAATAGCGATAGATTTAGTCCGCAGTTACTGCCCTTCCTAGGGTTAGGGTTACACCTAGGGTTAGGGTTTTGGAAACAACAAAGGCCAGAGCCTCAGGTACATGTCAGATGCAAAAGGCATGTCAAGGGGATCACAGAACTGCCACAACATGGCTTCTGCCACAACTTTTTAATTTGAACCTGACTGAGCTCCAGGCTGGTTTAAAAGCCCAGCCTAGGGTTAGGGTTATGCCTAGGGTTAGGGTTTTTGAAAACTACAAAGCCCAGAGCTCCAAGTAGACTGCAGCTGCAAAAGGCATGCCAAGGGGATCACAGAACTGCCGCAGTATGGATCCCCCCACAACTTTTTTTTTTTGCACTTGGCTTGGCCCCAGCCTGGTTGTAAAGCCTGGCCTAGGGTTAGGGTTATGCCTAGGGTTAGGGTTCTGAAAACCACAAAGCCCAGAGCTGCAAGTACACTGCTGGTGCAAAAGGCATGCCAAGGGGATCACAGAACTGCCACAATATGGATTCCTCCACTGCTTTTTCCTTTCAACCAGCATTAGTTCTAGGCTGCATTTACTGCCCATCCTAGGGTTAGGGTTATGCCAAGGTTTAAGGTTTTGAAAACTCCAAAGCCCAAAACTCCAAGCCCTTGTCAGATGCAAAAGACATGCCAAGGGGATGACAGAAGTGCCACCAAATGGCTTCCCCCAGAACTTTTATATTTTGAACCAGCCTTAGCTCCAGGCTGGTTTTAAAGCCCTTCCTAGGGTTAGGGTTACGCCTAGGGTTAGGGTTCTGAAAACAACAAAGGCCAGAGCCTCAGGTACATATCAGATGCAATAGGCATGACAAGAGGATCACAGAACTGCCACAACATGGCCTCCTCCACAGCTTTTAAATTTTAACCTTATTTAGCCCCAGGCTGGTTTTAAAGTCTGGCCTAGGATTAGGGTTACGCCTAGGGTTAGGGGTCAGGTCACTCCTAGGTTAGGGTTCTGAAAACCACGAAGCCCGGACCTCCAAGTACATGTGAGCTGAAAAAGACATGCCAAAGGGATCACAGAACTTCCACAATATGGCTTCCCCCTCAGCTTTTCCATTTGAACCATCCTTAGCTTAGGCTTGTTTTAAAGCCTGGCCTATGGTTAATGTTACATCTTGGGTTAGGGTTACACCCAGGGTTAGTGTTCTGAAAACCACAAAGCCCAGATCTCCAAATACACTGCAGCTGCCAATGTCACACTTAGGCAAACACAGAACTTCTACAATGTGGATCCCTCCACAGGTTTTTCCTTTTGCCCAGCCCTAGGCCCAGGCTGGTTTTTTATCTTGGCCTAGGATTTGTTTTCTGCTAGGGTTATTGTTATCCCTAGCTTTAGGGTTATGTAAAGCACAGTCACATTATTGTCTTTAGACATATGCTCTTCATATATTTTTCTTTCTTTTAATCATTCCTATGGTATTTGGCAGAATGTATCTCGCTCTTATGTAGCTCCTCTCCAATTTATCTCAAACCTCTCTGCAAAACAGTCCACTTTGTGCATCACCAGAGTTGATCCACAGAAAATATAAAAGGGACTCAGAGCGCAAGTTTCACTTTTGCTCCTTGTTTTTAGCAGCTTAGTCATCTTTTTACAGAATTCTGGACCAATGCTCTTTTGTTTGTTTGTTTTGGAGGTTTTTTAAAGAAGATAAACACCTGACTCTTCCTCTTTCCACTCATTTGCTGCAATCTCCCTGTTTACTTTATCATCAACCACTCCACACCGAAGAATTTGCCCTAATTCTGCAAGAGTTCTCACAGACAATATTCTGAACCTTTGTTGATTGCTAACCCCACATATTGCTCACTGTTACTTAAATACAGCAGCAAAAGAAGGACTTTCATACCTGAGCAGCAGATGAAGAACTGGGAAGAACAATTTGGTTTTTATGAGGACCTAAGAGGATTAATGTTGTTTTGCTTGCCAATTAAAGCCTTTCAGAAGCACAGTTCCCTCCCCACCTTTCTGCTTGTCACCAGCCTCACCCCCATGCAATTGCTAAGGCCAATTAAAGTAGCTGAGAGACGAGAAGTCAGTCATGTCATTTTCCCTTCCTCTATAGCATTAACTGTTCTACAGGTCACAAATAAAACTGTTTATAAGAGACATCCCTAGGCATGCTCTGTCATAATCACTCAAGAAAATATGTAAAGCAAAGGTCCTGATCTCTAAAAATATTTTTTATATTGAGCAACTCTCCTCACAGAGAAAAAATCATGCTCTTCACAGCACCTTAATGACCTCAGATGTACTTGATCAAACATTAATAAATGAATTCTCTTAGTTTTAGGGTTTTTTTTGTTTCCTTTAGGGCAACTAGTAGCCAGAACATAAAAACATTATATCTGCTTGAAAGTAATTTTGAAGCTGTTGTACAGAGGAGGACTTATATTTTTCTTATGACTTAAATCTTTGAATATGTGACTACCTCTGTTTTAAGACAGAATGGGCAAATTTTTATTTATTTAATTGTTTTTAATGGGGCTGTGACACATTCTGCTGGGGAGGGCTGCCTTCTGCTGAGCCAAAAGCCAGGCAAAGCAAATAAACGTAATGGATTCAGCTTGGTAAAAAGAAATATTTTCTTTATGAGGCATAGAATTAAGGTAGTGAAACCAAAAATTAAATCAGTATCTTTGGTACATAACCAAGGGCTGTGAATGTTAGCAGTAAGTGTATCCCATTTGGAAGTGTCATTATTCAGGATTCATTTTTTTATTTTTTGTAATCTACTGGGTGTTTGAAGAAGATTTGTCCCTGGAAGACTGTCCTGTTTACCCTACTCAAAATAGGAGGATCTCAAACATCTTTTGAAAGATTCTGATCATTAGGCTATTGAAACTGATGGACTCAGATCACACCTGGTTTTATTTTTACCCCTTTGGTAGAAAATAAGGAAATAAAAACTAACTTAATGAACATACCCAAAAAGAAGGGGCTTTTGTAAAAAAAAAAAAAAAATGCTGGGGTGAGGAAAAATGAGCAGGTAAAATCTGAAGAAGTCCATTAAAACTGAGGCATCCAGTCAGAGCAGATATTTATACAGACTGTATCTGCATGCTAGGTCCACTCCCAATTACATGTGCAAAAGATACATATACTAAGCACATGTCTGAAAGCCTTTAAATATGTGTTTCTTCAGATGCTGAACTGAGCTTTATGATTGTTGTCATCTTATTTCAAAAGTCTCATACTTTCTCAGTGATTTCTCATGGGCAGTTCTTCACAGCACAGCTAACAAACTGCAGCTCTTCTCATAGCGCAACTAACAAACTCTAATTCTCTTCACAACACTACCAACAAACTCTAACTCTCCACACAGCACAGCCAACAAACTCCAGCTTTTTTCACAACTAGCTAACCTACCTTTTATAGCACTCATCCTCATTGGACACAGCTGTGACCTGTTAAGGGCAGGCCTGTTCCTAATCTTTGGTGATTAGTACAGCTGCAACTCTTCAGGTGTGAGATTACCTTCTGCAGTATATTAATTTTCTTACGTTCTATCCCTCCACATATGATCAGCCCATGATGACAACAGAACTGATTGAAAACCCAGTTGCAAACCTTCTTAAGCTCAATAGAAAGAATCTGAAAGAATATGTGTTGGATCTCAGGATCTCAGTCCTGAGGTGCTGAGCCACCGAGACCACCCTTGGGGGGCTCGGGAGTCCTGGAATGTTGCCAGAAGTGTCTGGTGGCTGGACTTTGGTCCTACACAGGAGACGACAAGGATGAGGGCTTCACCGGGGTGAATGGCGAAAAGATTAGTTAATTAGAGGGTGAGACACAGGGTTTAGGATTTATGTACAGGGGGGTTTAGAGGAGTAAGATGGAGGAATTGGGGTGTGTCCTGTCCTCCTTCTTCTTCCTCTTCTCCTCCATCTTCTTTGGCCATGGTGGCACTTTTGGATTGGTTATTACTGAGAGTGCACCCAGCAATGAGAATAAATGGTATTGGGGAAAAATGATAAATATTGTACACGTAACAATGGGTATAAAGATACGTGGCTGCCCCGGAGGGCAGACAGTGTGCTCATGGCTGACTGCTGAGCAGATCTCTGTTCGGCTGAAAGAACATCTTTTAGATAAACAATTAATAAACATAAAAACCGAAAGAAGAACTGAAGCCTCTTCTCGTCCTTCGATATGCGGGCTGCCCCAAGGCCACCTCAGGCCTTTCCAGGCCCCTCAAACAGCCGAGATAACCGGACAAATATGCATTTAACCACAGTGGCTTGGTTGCACTATAAATTTAGAGTGGTCAGTAGTTTATTCATATCATGAAAACCATCAAACCATTGGCAGTGCTGGGACTTGCTCATAGATAAAGATATTCTGCTTTATAAAGTAGAATACTGAAGACTGCTGAGATAATTGAAAATTATGAATAAGTTTTATCTGACATTCAGAAGCTTCAACTGCCTTGTAAAATTAAATAGCTGTGAACTTATGTGGTAGTTTCTTTTCTCTAAATCTTGGGCAATTACACATGATTTTTTATGACCTTATGGTATCCCTGATGCATATAGTTTGACTATCCTTTAGCATTGCTGGTAACAATATTCACAAATACAAATAATATTTGCAACAAATACCTAGACCTTTTTTTTTAGGTTTGTCTCAGTGGCTGTTTGTACCAACAGACTAAATGGGTACATGTGACTTATAAAGAAATAATTCCTTTGCATGTTTGTAGATTTACATCACTTTAGCTGCAGTCTCATGGCCTTTTTTTTATATTTTAAAACAGATGAGAAGTTATTACTCAGGAGTGATGGCTTCATTGAACTATCCCATTTATCAACAGCTCAATTCCTGTTTGTCACTGCCTGGCGTTGATAATCTGTTGCCAAAATCTGTCAGACAACAAGAAGTTCTTCTTGCCTCAGTGACAGATGGCTCTCCTGAACAAAGATCTTTCTGCCTATTAAATACTGTCTCTTTTCTTTTTGTCACAGATTTATTTTAAGTAGCCACAGATACATCAATAGAGTGTTGTTCCTCCAGGCTGGGCCAGCAGGTGAGAATACGAATTTGTGCCACTGTTTTGTGAGTCAGGGCCCAAAGATTAAAGCTCAGTCCAGACAACTGTATTGTCACATCATTAGGGTCTGTATCACGATGTCCAGCTCTACTTAGGCTGCACTAGTTCAGGTCCCATGTCATGCTACTGCACTCGTGGGACTCAACTCTGGTGCTTCATAGTCTGCTCTGTTCCTTTGGGCATAGCAGCACTCAAGCCTGTTCTTCTGTGGTCTGAACTGCTGAGGAAATTAAAGCTGGGAAAAGATTTTTTGCCTGCCTAGTTTTTCTGTCTTGCTTAATGGCCTGTGAATCCTTTGGACCATTTTCATATGAGACATCCCAAGAATGTTCACAGACATGAAGATCCTTGGCATTTTCTGGAGGAAAATACCAAACTCGTTGTTACTAAAAGAATAGTGATAGCTTAAATTATAATGGACACCAGAAGTTTTGCACAGATGGAGAGGAAGATGGTCAAATTTTCATTATTACTGACTTTGTATCAGGAAGAACTACTTTTAAATATATTTCTTTAAAGCAAGGAGCTCTTCACCTTCTCAGGAATCCTTTTAGAATTTTAACTTTTTAGGGAGAAAATGTACATTTTTTCCTCATAAGGCATATAAAAAGCATTGCAGGGCAATACTCTGCTAAGGCAGATCTGTCATAGTAATGTCATTTACTGTTCTAATGCATTCAGCTAGTTCAGCAGAGCTTATTGCTGGCAGATTTTTGTTGGGAAATGGGTTAACATTATGCAATATTGTAACCAATAGACATAGAGCCATGCAAATTCAGTAATCATGTTATGTGAAGCTTCCTGTTTGCCTGGGCAGCCAGAATGTACAAATTAAATCTTTATCCACATCCAAACGTTGTTTTAAATTATGCTGAGCAGCATGAAAACCTAATAACCAACTTAAATAATGAATCGTGAAACAAAAGGATTGCTGGAATCATCCTAGATTCTCCTTCCATTATGCTTCCATATTTCCTTAGAGCTTATTTTTTTTTCTTTATCCCTACTATTTTAAAGTACTACCTTGGTAAACCAGTGGCTTCCAGTCATCGAGAATAAAAAAAAGTCTGTTTTTAATAAGTATTTTTTCCTGAAACCACTTCTATGATGTTTTGTATTATTCCACTGAAAGAAAACTGAAATTTATCTCAGTATTGCACTTGACTGTGGTATATGGAGTAAGCTAAATTCCCAATCTGATGGTGACTTTTTCAGCTCTGTTAGTGGAGCAATGGCTGAGGAGTTGATGATAAGTGTTTATATATGTCTACAAAGCAGAACGCTCAAAACCTGCTTTGCAAAAGATTTTTGAAGATGGGATACTTACAAAGTTAGTACATCTCCTCATGTTTGGTACTAACAATGCCAGTGGTAGAGTTCAAAAGGTGGTGTTTTTACACATAAGACTGGAAAAAAAAATTTCCCTTTATGTAAGATCTATGGAAGAATATTAAATAGTTGATAGTAAGTCTTTTTTCTGCCTGTTTTGAGTTCCCACAAACCTTTTCTGCTTGCACTGTTACAATGTACCAAATCTAAAATTCAGGTTCTCCATGTGCAGACTGTATGCATGGCATCCCTCACATATCTGTTTTATTGAAAGGAAAGTGTAGCTGAATATTACTTATTAGTAGATTAAGTACAAATAGAGCTATAAAATTCTAGTTTGAACACATCTGGATTACTGGACAGGATGTAGGACTGACACTAGAAAGGAAATAGAAGAAATAACATAAAGTGAAGAAAAGAGATAGCAGGTAAAACATGGGAAGATTGAAGACACAAAATATGTGTATTCTTTAAAAAAATACAAGGGCCAGGAGAACTGTAAAGCACGTTCAGAGTAACACCCCTAAACAAAGTTACTAACATCAAACACAAACCAATGCACTTAAGAAAGAATTTCAAGGCAGACAATAACACATAGAATCCTATTGTTGCATTATTTCATAAAGGAATTACTCAAAACCAGAGCAATCCACAATCTTTCCTCTGGCAATACACAAGTGGTGTATTGCCAGAGGAAAGATTAATTCATGTAATTGATATTTAACTGGTATTTATTTACAACCAAAAAAAAGCCCAGACTTCACTAGAACAATTATTTTGTATTAAATAATAATTGATTACTAGCACATAGCAATTGAAAAGTAATTACCATGATGCTAGTATGTATTATTTTATTTTCCAGTCTCAGCAGATGGCTTTTTAATATTTTTGTTATTAACTGATGTAGGTAAATGTCTTATTGAATAAAAATGAAATTGATATTTGAGGACTATCACTTAATCATTTACTTTCATTATTTCCCATAGGATTCTTTTAGAGCCCTACCTGTATTTTTTTTTTTTCGCTCCCTTCCTCCCATCTTTATGCCTGAGGATACTAATAACGATGAAGTGAGAGTAGAAAGTCATAAGATTCATTTAATTATTTGGCAGGTAGTAAAATATTTTATCCTTCCTAAACTGCACAGAATGTGCTTGTGATTAGAGAACAAATTTAATAAAACAGAGCATATTGATTGCCAAAGGGAGGATTTTTTTTCCCCAAACTAATGGTGCTAAGCACTGTAGGAGGCTGTACAAAGTAAAGTTACTCGTTCAGACAGCTGTCATCTGCAAGAGTGATCCAGATGTAGGAAATAGCATAGCTGTGAAAAATACAATGATGTTATCACAGATAATGCCTGTGGAGAAATTCTGATGAAATGTAACGGTTCTAGATGTTACTGTAATTCAGATATTTATTAAAGTACACGGGTATTTGGTCAGCTTTGTAGTTTCACAGCATTTTACATCTAAGGATCTCCAAACATTATCTCATGGGCAAATATTTAAACTAGGCACCTTATTTGTGAATCCATCTGATGCAAAAACTAGATAGAAAATAGCTGTCATGCTTTGTGAAATTTCTCTTTCTGAACCCACTCGTGTTTATTTGCAGGTGAGTGCTAAAATTCTGCAACAAAATACAAATTTCAAAGAATTTAACAAGTGTCAAAACATCAAAAAATGTGAACACTTTCTCCTGAAGGTAGAAATTACAAATATAAGATATGTATATTGTCATTATGACGTTAATTTTTATCATACATTAATGACAAGATTTATAGCATATCTAGACAAAATAATTCAGTGTTTTCCACACTACTGAAACAAGCATGTATAAATTATTTGTTTTGACAGTTCTCCCCCAAAACAGAGTCAAATTGGACACATTCTTTTGAAAAGTTTTCATTTCCAAGTAAATGTAGTTTTTCTGACAGGTCTGTCAGAAAAACTGTCCCACTAGCTATTTTTCCCAGCTTAGAGCTGCTTTTTATTTTAACTGAGCCCAAAGGACATGCTTTTTAGATCACAGAGGAGTTGGTGACTTGCCTTACATTAGAGCTCCCAGTTTGCAAGATTTGTTCACATCCTGAGAGGAAAATTTGGATACGTTCATCTCTGATAGCTGCATTAGCCTGACACATGAATCAAGAACAAGTGTCAGTATTCAGTATTGTTCAAAACATAAAGATATGCCTGACCATACCCTTTAAAAAAATGGGAACAGACTTGAGGTGCTGTGAACTTCCTTCTGCTTTCCCAGCACAGGAAGGGATTGATATACAGAGATTGAATACAGATAGATTTCCCATCAATAAGGCCAGAGGAGGCCTGCCAAGCTGATTAGGATGCAGCACTTATCCTGTGCGGAAAGGCTGAAAGAACTGGGTTTGTTCAGCCTGGAGAAGATGGAATAGGGGTGGCCTAATTGTGGCCTTCCAGTATCTGAAGGGAGCCTACAAGAAAAATGGGATACACTATTTACAACAGCACATACTGACAGAATGAGCAAGAGTGGTTTCAAACTGAGAGTAGGTTTAGATTAGATATTATGAAGAAATTCTTCACTGTGAGGATGGCAAGACAATCGAATAAGTTGCCTGGAGAAATTGTGGATGCCGCATGTCTGGAAGTTCCAGGACAGGTTGGAAAGAGCTCTGAGCAACTTGGTCTAGTGAAAAACGTCTCTGTCAACAGCAGGGGTACTGGAACTAGATGGTCTTTAAGGACCCTTCCAACCCAGGCCATTCTATTACTCTGTATGCAAGTAATGGCTTGGCATCAAGAAATTTGTGAAACAACATGCTATTTCATAACAGATGAATCTGTCTGCACATTTTCATTTAGCCATTAAAGAAATGTTTTTCCTAATGTTCTTGCTCTTATAAGAATTATTTATTTGATCATTACTGTTTTCCTTCTTAGGGAAAAGGAAACTAATCCATAACAATGTGGCATCTGGTATATTTCTTCTGCTTACAAATTAAACAACTTGTCTAGTTAAAAGAGTTTTATATTGAGTTAGGGGCTTAGTATGGAAACTCCAGGTCCCAAATATAACTCATATCAGTGTGAGAATCTAAAGATTGATTCTTTAAAAAAGTGTCCTAGCCAGTCATTTGTTAGAATTAAGGTTGATGTTGGTATCAATTTTTAATGGTTGCTACAACAATGGCTGTTCTGTCATCTGTATTCAGCCAGCTTGATATACTCAATCAGTTCTTTGAATAAACACTAAAAAATAGCAGTAAAACAATTCTATCAATATATTTTCATAGACTCACAATCTTGTGGTGTTACATGGTCATTCTCAAGTGTTCATGGTCATGTGAAAGCTCTGTGTTTTAAAGGCTGGAATAATACTTGGTATCACAAGAAAACAAGGCTTCACAAATCTATTAGAAATCAGTCAAGGACCAGAATGAACACAGTCATGTACTCATTTTAACAACAACAGGAAGCTGGTGAGCATTACTCTTACATAGTATTAAAGCAATAGAAAGAAATAGAACTTGATGCAACAGGGAGGACAGATTCACAGAATACTTTGTTGGCATCTTGTCTTATAACACTCAAGGGAAAGAGCTGTCTCTGTCTCTTTTTAACCACAGAACTGTCCATGTGCACATAATTGTTTCATGCCAAGGTTAATGAGAAAAAAATCACATTTAAATTTTGCATTCAGACAATAAATCTGTCAGGATCTAAGTCTCAGATTTCCTGGGTCTACCAGTGAAAAGTAAGGGATGCAAAAGGTTTTCCTCAGAGTCACTAATCAAATTAGGCTTTTAACCTTGACATAAACTGAGGAACTTTGAACCTAAACCCTTCCTCTGACTAAAGCTGTAGTTTGACTAAAGCAGATTTTAAGCACAGAACAGGAAAAAATAGTTTTAATTCAGGCCAGGCTGGACTGCTGGGAAAACATCAAAACTTGATCTGCATATAAAAGAAAATTTAAGAAAATCCTATGTATCTTGTTATGTTGGCTAGATGAACTCAAACTGTGATCTTGTAATCTACTACAGCAGGTATAAAATGATACTGCCTTTGAAAGAGGTGGTTTTGTACTCCCATTTCCCATTTCCATTCCTCATGCTGTCTCCTTGTACCTCCCACAAGCATGAATGTTATCTGCTAGTAACCTGCTTCCTGCTTAAACAACCGAGTCAGAAAACATAGAAAAAAATTAAGTTTAGAGTCCAAAGTTGTCTTCACCATACAGTCTAGACTGAGATTAGTTTCTATGTGAAAGAGAAGATTGAAGAGGAGAAATAAAGATACGAAGAAGAATTAATTGCATTTTCTTCTTTCTTTCTTCATTGCTCTCATACAGTTATGTTGCTAAGTTAGTTTTAGATACCTCTATAGGTTTGATCAGTTCATGCAGGAACACCAGGAGAACTAGTTACTTACTTTTGAGCTAGGGTTTGAAAAGATTTCTGTCTAGCTTACTGGTCTTGTCTGCTTTCCTTATGATTCTTAGTAATCCTTCTGGGGGAAACGTAGGGGCATAGAACATAAGTAAATAAAGGTAGTATAGTGTTGCAGTGTGTTTGTTAAGTTTATTGTATTGTTCCCCAGTGTTCTGTATTGCTCCCCCCATTTTATGTAAATGGTTCTGCCCTCCCCAGTTTTCCCGCCATAGCCCTGCCGCTCATTCTGTTACTATAGTTACTCCCACCCTTGGTCCTGTCAGTCCCTGAAGTTATATAATTCCTCCTCCCCTTCATTTCCTTATTTGTATACTTGTTCTCCTCCCTGGGTCCCATCAGTCACCCCCCCACTCCACCTAGTTTTCCAGAAACCTTTTCGCTCTGGGGGTAGTGATTGGCAGTGGTCCGGGGCCCCTCCCTTACTTTGTATCAATTGGGTTTTCCCTAATGTCTGTCATATTATGTTCAGTCCCTTATGTTCCCTTATTGGTTCTTTGTAAACTCCTCCCTGATACACCTCCTCCCTTTAAAACCTTGCTTCTCCCTCCTCTCTTGGTCATTCCCTGGTTGGCTTTTTGGGATCTCCAATAAACCTGAGTTTGGCCTGCACGGCGTGTCCAGCTCCTTCTTAGTCGTCTTGACAGCAGTGAGCCCGTCCGCAGCCAGCACAGCCCAAGGCCCTCAGACGCCGAGGGGTGCTGGCAGGATTGCAGCTGGGTGTCGGCCACCCTCAGCTAGCCGGACGACTGACCATCAGGCCAGACACCTTGCCGCAGTATAGAAAAGTAATCTTACCCCCTAAAGAGTTGCAGCTGAGCCAATTATTAAGGATTAGGAGCAGGCCTGACTTCAGCAGGCCACAGCTGTAGCCAATCAGCAGAGTGTTATAAAAGAGTGGAGTGGTTGGTTTGAGGGAACTGGAATAAGTTGGCTGCTGTGAGGACAAGGAAGAGTCAGTGCCTAGAGGAGCTGCCTACAAGAAACATCAAGGAGGTACAAAACTCTAGCAATATGGAACCCTTGCAATGTAATGATAATAGAACTCTTGCAATATAATGACAACAGGGACATACAATGTTTTACGTGCTTATTGTTGGAAATGCACTTCTGAGCTCTGTGGTGCCAGAGAGCTTCATGTGTCAGAACTATTGGGTCTGTACACTTGCAACTCCCTCCGCAACTTCCATCTCAGCTTTCAAAGAATAGGTCAGAATGTGGGAGCGAATAGTCCCCAAGGAAGGCAAAGGCAATTTTTAGCCTCCTGTGTCAATCTGCATGGAAATATTTTTCTAATGATGATGAAAATAATAATAAAAAAGTATCAGGGCTCTTTCCTGGCTTGGAGGGGTTTTGTAATGATACAAAAATGAGGGAGTGTTTCAGGTCCTGCCAGACAGAACTCACCCTGTGGTAGGGGTGAAAGGGTGTTGTGGAATTTCTTAAAAAGAAATTATTCAACTTGTTAAATTTACATATGATACCTGGCTGCTATCTAAAAATTACATTGTCACCTCAGTCTATTGGGAAGCATTTGACACTAGGCAAAGGGATAAATATTGCAAAATATACCCACCTAACTCAGAGAAATTATTTTTTTACTGACACTTTTTACATTTTCAATCTTTGTAGTGTCAAGGTTATTCTTTCCACTTGCCACTTCTTCAGCAGATATAACAGCTATGTAGGTCATCTTCTGGATCTGTCAGCAGTGAGAAGCAGTGTGCATCTACTGAAGGTTTGTCTACTGGCTGTTCTGGTGTGTTATGGGTGTGCTTGCCTGTTCCTTGGGGATATTCTACTTCTGTGCAAAACTGAATTTTGTTGTTTGGGTTGTTCATTGTGTTAGAAAATATCTGCCTCAAGTTGAAAAAAAGCAATGAAATACTTTCTCCCTTAAAACTAAAGTTTTAGATTCTATAATGAATTGATTACTAAAGAGAGAGCCTCTCTTTCTTATGCATCTTTCTAGTATTCTTTCAGTCTACAGTTATTTAGCTTTTTTTCTTTTTGGAGCAGTATTACCTCATTAATTGCCACTTTGTGCTTCTACACTCCTGTACTTATCAAGCGATAATAAATCTTGCATTTTTAGTCCATATAACCACACAAGATAAACTCTGAGTAACTTCAGCGATTCAGAGCTTAAATAATTTTTTCTAAGTTTTAGTGAGATTATTATTGTGATTGTTTATGGCTTTGATCAAAATTTGCCTTTGTTCAACAATTCTCTTATCCTGGTAGGATGATTTTGAACCATGTTCTTAGAGCACTGCGTGGTGATGAAGGAACCTATGGGAACAGAGGTTTATGTCATTCATACCCTGACTTGCATTTCACTTATCCCTAAGTTATTGAAGCACCTGTATTACTGAGACAAGGTTTTTTTAAAGATGGAGAAAAAAGGCCTGTGACCTTGAAAAGACACAAATATGAAAAGGTGTATGCTGTTTCTCTGTTGTGCTCTGTCGAGCCAGTACAAACAGCCTTAGGCATTTCTACCACAGAGAATTGTCCCTGTGTGCTTTCCTATGCAAATGGAAGGTAAAACCACATTGCGATGTGTCAGCCATTCTAAAAACGTTCAGTATTGCATGAGTTTTATAAGACAATGTGAAAAGGGAGAGTATCAGCGAAATAACTTTGAACATTAGATCATTAAATCATCACAGAATGGCTCCAATTCCCCTGCCATGAACAGGGACAGCTTCCACTAAACAAGCCCCACCCAGCCTGGCCTTGAAAACTTCCAGGCATGGAGCATCCACAACTGGTCTGGGCAACCTGTTCCAGGCTCTCAGCACCCCCACAGAGAAGAATTTCTTTCTAATATCTAATCTAAATGTACTATCTTTCGGTTTAAAGCCAAAACTATTCTTGGCTGCATGGAAAGAACTGTGGCCAGCTGGTGTCTCTCTGCCCTTGTGAGACCCTACCTGGAGCACTGTGTCAGCTCTGGTGCCCCCAGCACAAGAAAGATATGGACCTGTTGGAACGAATCCAGAGGACAGAAAAGATGATCAGAGGGCTGGAACAGATCTCCTGTGAAGACAAGCTGAGAGAGTTGTGGTACTCAGCCTGGAGATGAGGCTCCTCTCTTTCTAGGGAGATCTTATTGGGGTGTTTCAATATTTCAAGAGGGCTTACAAGAATGAGGTATACAAACCTTTTAGCAGGGTCTAACAATAATGGTAAAGCAATAGCTAATGGTTTTAAGCTGAAAGGGTTTAAGCTAAACCAGTTTTAGTTAAACTATATATACATAGTAGATATAAGGAGGACATTTTTTAGAATGAAGGTTGTGAATCAATGATACAGGGTGCCCAGAGAGACAGTAGCCTCAGGAAACATTCAGGGCTAGGTTGGTCTGGGTTCTGAGTAAACTCATTTTGTTGAAGATGATCCTGCTTATTGCAGTGAGGGTTGGGTAAGGTGGCCTTTCCAACCCAAACCCTTCTATAATTCTATTATTTTATGAGAGCCCCCTGAATATCCCTCCTGCTGCTTTGAGTTGGTTGGTGCTTATTGTTGCAGACATATTTTCATTAAAACCCTTTCTTAGGATTTTTCCTGCTGGAGCTGAGAAGTTTCAGCAACAAATGTAAACAATTATTTGCTGCTATGCAATGCAACAGGTCCACCTGTGATTGGCCCATCTTGGATGTTATAATTAATGGCCAATCAAGGACTGAGCTCTCTTGGACAGAGCCGGAGAGAGCTCCTTTGTTATCATTCTCTTTCTATTCTATTCCTAGCTTTGCCAGCTTCTGAAGAAGCCTTTTCTATTTCTTTTTTAGTATAGTCATAATGTTATATATATATATCATAAAATAATAAATCAAGCCTTCTGATCACAGAGTCAATGTTCTTGCCTCTCTGTTGTCCTGCAAACCCTTGTGACCACAGTCACAGCTTATGTTATATAGCTTGTAAGAGCTGCTCTTTATCCTGCAATCTGTCACATACATGGGATTTATCTACTGGTGGATGGCATAGTTGCATGAATTATTGGAATACCTCTGCAGCATTCAACTCTTCTGTAGTGACAAGGAAATGCATGAGAGGAACTGGTGTCATTGCTGAGATCCCTGTCCAGCCAGCAGAGCTTGGCATTCCTTCCTTGCTTCATGTTGCCCTATGAGTCAGTTCTGCTTTGCTAACAATTTCCTGTCTGCCATCCAGCATAAATGGAGAAATTTGTATTCTCAGAGAAAGAGAATTATACCCATATTTTCCCTGCAGCAGAAGGGGCAGGTAATGCTTGTGAGATTCAAAGAAGTGCAGCTTTTTTTTTACAGAAGAGCCAAACTTAAGTACATTGTGGTAGGAACTGTGTAAGCCTCATGCACCATTCTGCTACAGATAAGTGTTTCAAGTAAAGACCTGATTCCAGTGTCTCTGTTGTGTGGGGAGAAAGAAGCATGCAGCCTCTATGTGGCTGTTATAATTCACAGATATTTTCTGGTGGGTTGTGCTAGAAAGAGAGTGACTATTTAAACAGGATTGCATAGAAAAATTCACGCTGAAATTCCCTCTGCCTGCCTGCAAAGTTCAGTCCTGCAACAGTTGTAAAAACCTCTAGTCTGCACAGTCTCACCACTCAGCCTTCTTTCCTCAGTGGACACAAACTAAATCCATGTGTGAGCCAAAACCTGTTGGAATATAGTCAACCTGCCTTTGGTTGCACCCTGAGGAACGTGGATTAAGCTTAAAAATGCAGTATACAGAAACAAAGAATTAATATCGACATGGGTTCGACAGAGAAATAGATAGAGGCCTTTGAAAATTCTGTAGCAACAGTATGACCATATTAAATTATATACAACCATCTCTCAGCATCTTATTCCTCTGAAGTTTAAGAACTCCATCTAAAGATTCATATGCCAAATTAAGAGCAAGTGATAGAAATCACCCCTCCAATCATAATGGAGTATTTAATCATGAATAAAGAGGACACTCACAATCAATCTCTTATTGTATACAGGAAGATTTATGAGATAGTGCAGTTAGTAAAAGAATAATCTTTCAAAAGTATGAGGAAACTCTGGTACTCCTTTGATAGATAAGGATAGTAATTTGTGGCTCATTTTTAGATGGTCTTTTTATTGCAGCAGCAACATTAAAACCTACAGAACACTGCAAAATTTACAAAGTTAATATTTGTCCCAAGTTGTTCCTGAAATTGCAGTTGTATAATTCAGATGTTGGTATACGTGGGTTTCATTGCCAGTTTCTCACCATGAGATGAATGTGAAATGAGGTTCTCAGGTGAATTGTAAAATTAAATATTGTTAGTCTGTAGCTCTTTTCAGTAATCTGCAATACTGGGCTTCAGTTTCACTTGGTTTTACTTAAATTCCAAAATTTGACTATTAATACTCAACTAGTCTGTTAAATTCTACTTAGAAGCATAGATTCATAGAAAAAAATTTGAAAAGAATCAATTGATTTTGTATATCATCTAGTCCAACTTTCTATTCAAACAAAGTCTAGTTTCAAAGTTTAGATAAGGTTGTTCAGGGGTTTGTCTGTCTAAATTTTTTTAATCTGCAGGAATGGAAACTATTCGTGTGTTTAATCATGCTCCTTGAGAAGAAAGTTTTTTCTTAGCAAGACTGAGTTTAACTTGCACTGCTTGTGTCCTTTTCCTGTGCACCTCTGAGATGTTGGTCTTCTTCTCTTTAGTGTTCCTCTGTATTTTAGGGAAGAGGAAAGAGCAATTAAACTTTCCCAGAGTTTCCTCTTCTCTGTCAGCTTCCCCATACTTTATGGTCCCTGTCCCTTGAGCACTTCAGCATCCTCATCTTCTCTTTCTCCTACTCCTGAGTCATAGGTCTTATCAATGCATAAAAATGCTGATCCTGAGGCTCACAACTTGCAGAAAAATCTCTTTTGATGTCAAATAAGATTCTTTGAAGTTAATTTTTTGCTGCTTTTTTGTTCTGATGTTATGTATGAGACATCTTTCTTTTCCGCTCTGTTATTGCATGAGGAACTGAAGACAGGAATGATATGATCTGTAATGTACAGCACATTGGAGAGAAACAGAGCTAAATTACTCTTTTGCACCCATAGAAATTGCCTTACTTTAATTCTTTAAATACTTGTGAATAACTTTGGTCTCTGTAATACCTAAAGATTGTGTCATTGTTATGCAAATCTTAGACTAGTACTCATATTCTTTACTAAGTTGAATAATCCTAATTCAGTTTCATATCTCTGCTTTTTTTTATTTTTGAACAGCTGGGTTGGACAGACAGTGCTCAAAGACAGTGCTCAAAGGTACTTGTCTTATCAAGAAAGGAGTTTAACTTTTTGTCCCCAAAGAGAATCTCATATGGCATTTTCATTGCATGAGATATATATTTTATTTATTGTTAACTGGAAATATTTTTAGAACTATTCTGAACCTGTAATTTTGTGCTCTTTCTATCCCTAAATATTTTCTTCTGTTTTCTTCTGAGGTCCTGCTGGATTCTGTAAAATTAATCCAGCCAAGAGTTCATATCCTCAGAAAAAAGGGCCCACTGATCAGTTTATCAGTCTGCTAGTTGACCTCAGTAATCTTAAACAAAGTGGCATTGCAGGCTGAGAGCTACAGTCCCTTGGTATCATAAATGTGTCCTGTCTTTCAGTGAGATATGTGAAACAGAACAACAGCCAGAAGTGAAACCCTGGATCTAGCTGAGACACCTTTACTTGAAAAATCTGTGAAAAGGAGTGAAAAATACTTGTTTTTTCACATTTATGTTAAATTTTTCCTAGTAGATGCAATAGGAAAGATTTTTGCCTACAGCTGCAAGTAGGAGTGAAGATGCCTGCTTTACCAGCTGTTCTTCTTAAACAGCAATTATCCAAGTAATGAGCTCTTCCTTTAACCTTTATTTCATGGTACAGAAAATTATTTCTGTATAGACTATGGTGATGATCTTTCAGCTCTCTTTTCATGGTTTTCTGATTATTCCTTCACTATGGAAGAAAGCAGTCTCAGATTCTTCCTTATCTATTTTAAGCCTCAGCCTTTCAGTGACTGCTTTTTTCTTGAGGGACAGCAATGGCTGGGTGAGCTTTCATCCAATAATAGACACATTTCTCACTGGTTCTATTATAAATTGTCATTTCCCATTTATTATTTTGCTTTCACACATTCAGTTCACACACTCCTCTGTAGGGATGAGGTTACTATCATAAACACTCTGGTTTATCATGTAACTTTCTATTTTCTGGGGTTTTTTTTTTGGTTGGCTTTTTTTTTTTTTATTTTCTCCTTGTGCATATGCCTGTAAAACAGTGGATACATGGCTGTATACACAGTGTGCACTCTGTGTTCTGGGCTGAATATTGTTCAGCAGTAAAAGACTGAGGAATTACTCCTCTTAGTTGCAACAGCAGCTATGGGGTCTTTAAATAAATCTATTTGGCTTAATGTGTAGTTGTCATTTTACCCATGTTGTTTGCACTTTGCAGATCTTTGCATGGTGAAGTAAAGTAACACTTGTCACTCTTTTGTTTCTAAGTGAAAGGAAGGTTGCTTCTCTCCCAGCATTTTGGTTTCTCTGAAATGTGCATATAC
Source organism: Zonotrichia albicollis (assembly GCF_047830755.1). Classification (NCBI taxonomy): domain Eukaryota; kingdom Metazoa; phylum Chordata; class Aves; order Passeriformes; family Passerellidae; genus Zonotrichia; species Zonotrichia albicollis. Next base: position 75,404,084 of record NC_133821.1, on the reverse strand, counting down.
TTTGTTCATAGTTCACACTCTGAATCTACTCAAGATTGTGCAATTTCTTCTGGGTGGCACACTCTTTTAACCATGTCATAACTCTGGGTTGGTTTTTTTGGACCCACCCATAGTCATAACTTAGCCCCTGTTATGGAATTATTTGTCACAAACAGTAACACAATTTCTGTTCAGTCTTTTATTATTTATGTATGGGGATTAATTCTTCTTAAAAAAACAAACAAAAAACCTTTCATTTTTATGTGGGCTCAAGAAATGACTGCATGTGATGGATGTAGATTAGTAAAAGTTCAAATCACTAAAAAATGGTCATTCATATAAGGTAAATAAACCAGACCCTGTGAATTGCTGAGCAACTCCACATTTCTTGCAGATACCCTCTGACATTTCAGCTAGATGTTTTAGCAAAGTCTAGACAAATTCCTTTCATCTGTGTGTTGCTGAACACTGAAGGCTCTGTCTGAAGTCAGTGCTCCTGAAGAGTTGACACAAAGAACAATTAAATCCTTCACAATAGGTGAAGTCTACCTATTGTGATTTCAATATCTCACCCTTGATGCAGTTCTTAAAAATTTACTTTGGTTTTAGGGGGTGAGGGGCAGACCTAAAACAGCATAGGATAACCAAATTGCAAAATTCCCAGACATTTTAAGGTATGTGTTTTTAGAAGGAAGACAGATTTTTCTGTCCATTCTCTGGTCACTAAGAGTGTTAGTCAGCATTTCTCACTTGTACAAAGCTGTCATTACAATGACAGTAATAAAGGGTGCAGTGCTGCCTCCTCCAGCCATTAGATTGTTTCACCACTTTACCTGAATAATGTAAAACTGTCTTAGTGTGAAAGAGTCTGACCCTTGGAAAGCAACACACATGAAAAAGCAAAATGTTTGCAATCACAGCTGGCTTCTAGGTCCAGAAAGATAATTCTGTCCTGCAAAATGTGCAATACACACCAGTTAGCACATAATTTCTTGGCAAATAAATGGTATTCAGTTCTTTCTGTGAGCTTGATAAATGTTTTATTAGGACGGCAAGGTGTGAGAGGGGCAGGAGCTGACACATCAACATATACATAAAACATTTGTCAGACATCTCCAGAGATTCTGAGTAGTACTGTTCAGTAAAGGAGCAGTCTGGGCAGGGTTATCAATATTATTAATGCCATAATCTGGCTGAACTGATGATGCTGCTGTTTATGTAATTGTAAATGATTTTTGACTGGTGTATGTGAACCTTGATTTTGTTTATTGCTCTTTCATGTGTTTAAAACTTGTGTTTGTTTTTCCACCTAATGCTGCTATACTGTTGAAAATTAGATTAGTGGTATCAAGAGTGAAGTTTAGTCTTCCCACATGCATTTTATCCTTGCAAGATATTTCTAGAAAGAAAATTTTCTGAAGGTGCTTAGAATGTGCCTGGAAAATCAGCTTTCAGTGGAACAGAACAATGTGTCTACAGGCTGTAGTCACAATTTGGTAAATTTTGGATCATGTGGGTTATAATAGAAAACATAAAATGCACAAATGAAGTCACTGCTAACTTTCATTTTTCTTTTTAAACTTTACAAGAAAGTTTTACTAATGGTAATTGTGTTTTGCAAGGTTGCTCTGTCCTGTTTCAAACAACACGTCTTAAAACCTGTGATTTACATCTGGCAACATGTATGTCTCCATATACACACAATCTGAGTAATCTGTCACTCTCCACTTTAAAGAGTAGATGAGTACGTCAGCTCAAAAAGATATATGCAGTGCTAACCTTAGATATTTGGAATACACTGCATTTCTTAAATGGTTAGCAAAACTCTTAAGTACTTGGGTTTTGCAGATCATGTCACAAGCTTTAATGAGAAGATCTATCTGGGACAAATTAGAACCAAAAGAATTTCCTGCAAAACTTATATTCTTACTAGACTTCTCAAAGTTATATCATTCTATGAGTGTTCCTTGTTGTCTGGGCAGCGTGTAAAATAAAGAGAACTGCTGCCATAAGCATTGCTGTGTGGGCAGGCACACCAAGGTCCTCCAGGTGACTTCTGTGAGGAAACCTATTTAGGACCATCTCTTTTGGGCTGGTCACATCCAACTGTTGCATATTCAAGAGATTTATCTTGCATTAATCTGGTTATTCAGATGCAGATATTGAGGAAGCAGGCTATAGAACTATGTTGATTTCCATGCAGCGTAGGTACATGGGAGGTTTGGTCACAGGTATGGAAAGGCTTCTCCAGCTGGCCAGGACAATGGGGCATCAGTGAGGGCTTGTGAAGCCCACTTTCGGCCTGTATCTCCAGGTTTATAGGGAAGGGATAGGGTGGGTGGGAGAGAAATTCTGTCTTGCCAGAGAAAGCATCCACTGTGTGAAGCCCTGCCCTTGCTGCTGCGGGCTGCTACAGTCAGGAAACGTGATACTGCCCTGCTGAAAGCCAGCACAGATGGCAGTGGCTGTTTATGCACTTTACAGCAGCAGAGAAAAGCAGAAGGGAGGGCATTAGCAATGGTAACTATTATGCAACTGGAAATTCAATTAATAGACTCTTGGGGCTCTTTTAGATTGCTATAGTGTAGTTCATGTAGTTTTAATTGAAGATATCCATATGTGAGGCTAGATCTGGGTCATAAGGGTTTGTGTAGGTTTTGATGTTCCTGTTTCTAGCATGGAATGGGTAACTAAATTAAGACTCTACTTATCTGTCACTTACATAAAATACTACATAATATCCCAGGACAGTTCCTGTTAAAAACAGGTTATTCTTTTTATGCTGCATTTTATGGGCAAAGGTACACTGATTAAAGCTCTTATGTCTTTGGCACACCATCAAACTACTGTGCAGCCTTAGGACAAGGTGCCATTTTAGTGGTAGTTCCAGAGATATACAAATTTTTACCAAAAGTTTACATGACTTCAGCCTACTTGAGTTGATTGTGGTAATTGCAATGTAGTTGCAACTGGTTTGAAAAAAAGCATCTTTTAGGCAAGTTGTATAGCTGTGAATCTAGTCAGTTTATTATATATGCTTGCACCTATGCATAGATGAAGACACCAAAAAATGTGATCCAGTTTGTTCTAAGGGATGCATTTGAAGTTATAGGTTTTTAAAATCTTCATGACAAATATTCATATATGCATATTGCTTTGTCATAGCTTTTCCTTCTTTGAAAAGGCCAGAGTGCTAAGTTACTGCTGCCTGAGAAGATATGTATCCCATTCTTGGACGTAGTAGCAATTGAGATCCTTGTACCAGGCTGAGATTCTGTTATCATGATTAACCAACCCCCTTTTGTGTCTTTTTGTATTTGCATTACAATACTGCCTGTGATTATTTAATCATATGCTGTATTAGCCACATAAGTCCTTGTCTTGTGGTAGTATAGTACAGACTTTTTTTGGAGATGAACTAAAGGTTATTGTTTAGAAGCTTGATGACTTCAACTTCTACCTAATTTGCTGCAGACACTAAAAAGGAGAAGACAAGTAAAACTTTGAATATGGACTTGGCAATACTATTTGTTTCCCATATTGTTTCAGGAGATGAGCAAAAGAGTTTTGGATATCATTATTATTATTATTATAGCAAAAAGAAAAACAAACAAGAAAAGGTATTTCATGTCATCTTACCAAATATATTTAAGATTTTCTTCCCCATATAAGAGAATTTCAAAAGAAGACAACTATTTGAAATCAAGGGTTAAAGTGCTTATACTCAAAGGCTGCTTTACTTTCATGTGATGCAGTATACACTAATATTTTGTGAAGGTACATTTTGTTTAATCTTCTCTTATGATCCTCTCTCTTAATCCCTTCCTTCTCTCTTCACTCTAAGACTGTATTTTCTGCCAAATTTTCTATCCTCTGAAGGATAACCCAGACCCCATAAGACAACAGAATAAAAAAGATTTTTTTTTTTAATGGAAAAAGCATTAGATTGTCAAGGACTACGTTCTTGTTGCTTCCATATTACTTCTATGTAATGGCAGCCTGTAACCTAAAGGTTTCAAAGACAGTTGCTAATACTAAACTCTTCATATTTTGGTCATCCAGCAATCCACACCTGCTCTCTGACAACTAGTAGTTCTGACCGGCTGTCTCTGTTACTGGGAACTCTCCTTCACATGTACAAAGTCACGTCAAATTCAGATTACTTCATTAAGACTCAAGTCTTCTCTAACTGAGCATCAGTTTATGACATCTTTGAGACTTTCTAATTTAGTCTTTGAATCTCAGTACAAAAAATAAAAAGAGTATGTATCCTCTTCTGTGGGTAGACAAATATATTTCAGAATGACACTGTGGAAATTAATGTTGATAAATAAAGGACATCTGAGTCATCAAAATTCTGTATCTAAATAGACTCCAAAATGTTTCCCAGCTTCAGGTCTGGCAAAAAAAAAAAAAAAAAAAAAAAAAGAAAAAAAGTCTGAACCAACCCCACTAGCTCCATAAACCTTCACTAAGAGGAATACCAAACATTTATCCTTAAAGAAAATAGCTTGTGCCCCAAGAAAATACCCAGTTTGGTTAATCAGAAAGCTGGCATAGTGAGTCACGGGACACAATCAAAGCTTAAGCAGAAGGAATAAAGCATTTCAATCCTGTGATGGGCTTTGCAATATTATCCTGGACCCTTAGAAGGCAATGGGAGTGCCAAGTGTTATTTTCCTGAACGTGTGCTTGAAAGATTCGTTGTTGTGCAAAAGAGTGAAAAGTCCTTCAAGCACATCTGGGAGGACTCTTGAGGACTTAAAACATAGTTACCTCAGAGGCTGGGAACCCAGAGGGACTGAGATGTGTGAGGAGTGTTGGCAGTCCTGCTTCACCATGATGGAGGCGCCTCCATCACGAGCACCCAAGGCTTACAGAGCTACTTGGTGGCACCAAGACTGCTCAGAAAACCTCACTGCATCAGTCAGGGTGTTTTCTGACCACCTGTGTGACCTGAGTGCCAACATGCTGCATTAGGGGGGGATTTATCTCAACTACAGGTGACAAAATGCTGAAAGCAATATTGAAGATAACACTGTAGTCACATATGTTCATTATCTTTGTGTGTGAGAAATGGGCATGTTCTTTAAGAGTAAGGTCCAACTGGTGTGTTTTTGATGCTTACATTACTGGTACTATGTGGACCCAAAGCAGGGCAAATGCTTTTTTTCTTACCTTGTTTTAATATTCAGATTGAAGATTATTCTTTGAGACCATTGGAGGAAAGACCAGAAAGAAATCACTACTGTTCTGTACTTGCAGGGTGGACAGAAAGCAGTGAGTGGAGCTATAAGATAAATAAACAAGGAGGAGGGAAGCTGGACTGGTAGTTATTTAATGAGAGCCCTATGACTTTTCTCTTTCCTTTATGTAGTTAGTCCTAGTTGTAGCAAGATAAAGAGGTTTGGATGCCTGTAATTACTACTATCTGTATTTTTATCTATAGGATGTTCAACTATCTGTCGTTTGATCTTTGTTGTCTCTTGTCAAGAGCAATACTTGTTCAAATAAGTGTGTCAGGATATAATTTCTGACATTTAATGGGCATCAAGTCAAAATAAAAAGTATAAGCTCAGGGAGTTATTGTCAAATTCAACACAAACTGAAACTCTGTGTTCTAAATGATTGTATCCCTATAGCCAATGATCATTTATTTTTAGTCTGTTTTTCTTTCAACTTATCTTCTTTCATGATAGTTTATGTTAATATCTTTTGTTTTCCTTCTTAGCATAAGCATTTAAATTTGCAAAATATGTGATAATATGGGCAAACTGTTACTAGTTTGCCCCCTTAACTTTATAAATAAATTGAAGAATTTTCATTAACTACTCATGGTAAAAACAAAAATTATCCATTTTGTCGATTTTAAAATTATCCCAGGCATTCCAGCAAGAGGACGAGATGAAATAGTCTTAAGCTGTCACAGAGGAAGTTTAGGAAGAAGCTCTTCACAGAAAGGGTGATTGGGAACTGCCCAGGGAGGTGGTGGAGTCACTGCCCCTGGAGGTGTTTAAGCAAAGACTGGTCTAGTTGACAAGGTGGTGTTAGGTCATAGATTGGACTTGGTGATCTCAAAGGTCTTTTCCAACCAAAATGATTTTGTGATTCTATGAGCTGTAATCTTTTTTGCTCAGAGTTACTTTTTTATACTGATAAGCTCAGTACCATGGTCTGAGGTTTACTCTGTTGAAAATCTAGGATAGACATCTTGCAAAAGTGTACTATTAAATTTCTTACAAAATTATTCTCAGAAGAGTTAGTTTCAAAATCTTCCAAACTTGCTGTCTTGCTGTTACTACTAGTAGAGATACCAAGAGTAAATACTTTAAATGTACCTACTTGCATATAGTTCACTCTGTGGAAAAAAGCCCCTAAATTTCTGTGTCAGAGAATAAATCTTCCCTTAAGAAAAAAAAAATAAAATAGCCAAATGGTGTGGTAAAAAATTCTGATGTGAAATTCAGAAATGTCAGGTGTTTAGAAGCAAGAGAGGTGGACTGCTGTTTAAAAGTCTTACTCAGGCTTGTATAGTGAATTAAATGTAGGCATATTGCATCCCAAGAGAGATGGATAACTCTGAGTTAATGCTAAGCCTTAATCCACTCATATCAGTCTGACCTTGATCAAGATTTTTGAGGTGGGAGAGAGGGACAGGGGATAGGATAAAAAAGAGATTTTACAGGATAATGCAATGGGTAAAGAATCAAAAGGGCTGTACTTGTCAGTGCTGCATTTTGTAATAAGCTCACGTTCTTCTGGACTCTGAATCCTTTGCTGCAAAAAAAATATGAAATATGGTAAACCTCTGCATTTAGCCATCTCATTTTCATTCACTGTAAGTTCGAAGCAAGCAAAACAAATGGATCTTAGCAGTCATAGTCTGTGAGGGTAGTTTTCATGCTTCCCTTGCTTTAAAGAAGAAAAATGTCTTAGAAAGGAGAAAACTTTTTCCTTTGAGAGAGACTTCCTTAACTGAACAATAGATTTTAGAAAAGTCAGCTGCAAGCACTCAATATCATGCATTTAATCTTCTGATTCCTGTAAACTCAGGCCTGCATCATTCATTTTGTATCAAGTTTAATTCACATATGGAACTTCTGGGAAGTAATTATCTTTCAGACAGGTTAGCTCCATGGCTGTTAGCTCACAGCTATCATTTGCAATCAGAGGTAAGTTTTTCTTACCATTCCAGACCATTTTTGTATTGACCTTTAAGGCAACAAAATAATTAAGCACACCAGTGTTGTTCTGTAACTTTGAATTCACTACATTAACAAGCCCGTGGTATTGCAAGGCCACCAACCCATCCGTTAAGTCTGACCATACTCCTTTTGGAATCAATAGCAAAAATCCTAATAGTCTCCACTGTCTGTGCTCAGACACTAGAACTTACTTTTATTTGCAGAATCACAAAGTAGCAGAGGTTGAAAGGGACCTGTGGAGATCATCTATCCCAGTGTCACTGCTCAGAACACAGGATGCCCAGAATCATATTCATTTGGGTATTGACTGCCTCCAAGGATGGAGAATTCACTGCATCCCTGGATAACCCATTCTATTGCTCAACCCTGCTCACAATCAACAAGTTTTCTCTCTCTATAACTCTATCTTTTGACTTGTGCTCATTACTTCCTAGTGGATGAAAAGCTTGACATGAGCCAGCAATGTACACCCGCATCTCTGAAATTCAACTGTGTCCTGAGCTACAAAAAAGGAGTGCCTAGTAGGTTGAGGAATGAGATTCTCCCTCACTACTCCACTGTTGTGAGATCCCACCTGCAGGACTTCATCCAGCTCTGGGATGCCCAGCACAGGAAAGACATGGACCTCTTGGAGTGGGTCCTGAGAACAATCACAAAAATTATTAGAGGAGCACCCCTCCTATGTAGAAAGGCTGAGAGAGCTGGAGATGTTTTATATTAGGTATAAGGGGGAAAAAAGTACTATGAGAGTGGTAGAACCATGGAACAGGTTTTCCAGAGAAGTTGTAGATGCCCTTTTCCTGTAAACACTCAAGGTCAGTTTAGACAGGACTCTGAGCAACCTGATCAGGTTGAAGATGTTCCTGTTCATTGCAGGAAGTTTGGACTAGATAAAGGATCCTTCATGGGTCCTTTCATAGGTCCTTCCAACCCAAACAGTTCTATGATTCTATGATGTTATTATTAATTCTATTATTCTCTTTTACTGGTCACCACTGAGGAAAATCTGGCTCTGTCTCCCATACACCCGCCATCTTGCATTTGTGCACATGGATAAGATCTCCCTAAACTTTCCCTTCTCCAGGCTAAACAGTTCCATCTCTAAACCTCTTCCCATATGAGAGGTGTTACAGTCTCTTAAACATCCTTCTGGCCCAGTGCTGAGCTCACTCACTCAATCCAGTATGTCTTTCTCTTTTGTAGTGGGAAGCCCAGCATTTAGTTAGTGGCTCACTAGTTTGAATAGAGGAAAAGGGGCTTTGCGAGGAAGGCACACTGCTGTCTCATGATTGCCTTGTTAACCTTCAAGATCTCTGGGGTTTTTTTGCCATTATCAACAATTGATTTTGGAAACAGTTTTTAAAAAGAGTCTTTTGGAAGTGGAAAAATACAAGATGTTACAACTATACTGGTTAACAACACATTTTCTCCAAAATATAAAATAGATTAGAGCTGAGAAATGAATAAAATGTTTAAGTTTAATGTTTAGCTTGGACTGTCATTTAATTGTAAATACAAATTGCTTGGTATTAGTTTCAGAACTTGTGTCTACCTATGCCCCTATTTCCATCCTGTAACTAAGTTGGAAGAATTTATTAGAAGAAATTATACAACCAAAAGCATGCTTTCATAAATAAGACAAGATATGTAATTGGTTTAAAACTATGTAGGTATAAACCATTGCCTGTCAAACACAGACAATATAGATTGCTGCTTGTTAAGAGAGGGAGGGAATGCCTTTGTGGCTCCTCTACCTGATTAAGTTTCATGACATAATCAGGAAAGCTCTTCCACTGGAAATAAAAGTTACTTTTTGAACTTAATTTCATGTCAATACTAAATGACATAAATTAATTGCTAACACTCTGTAATGACTTATAACAGAAATCCTAACCCCTTGTAATTTGATAAAAAGTTAATTTGATTCCTTAATTGAATTCTAATTCATCTCTTTGATATACAGCTAGCAATTTCATTGCATAGGACTTGATCTTTTTCTATAATACATTTCTTTTTCATTTCCCCAAATATATTTTTTTCCTGTAAATATTTAAAAGATTTCTTTGGTATCCTTGGAAGACAGCTATGGTTATTGACTCTGGCTTTTGCCTCTGTAGCACAGAAAACAATGGGTTCACTTCAGTGGACATTCAAAATTCATCACATATGAAATTACTCTGGGGACCCTTTTGATCTGTAGGTTGTGATACCAGGAAGCCTTGAGGCAGATATAAGACTCTTGTTGGCAAGGTGTGCTTGTCGTTGACTGTTTTTTCTGGCAAGATTTTTATCACTGCAGTGTTTTCTATTGGCTCTGTTAGAGGACAGCCCTGTGGGTTGAGGCTACATAATGAGTTGCTGAAGAAGAGAAGTAAAAACTATGAAAAAGAGGAAGAGCAGCTATAAAAACTATCAATCTAATATAGTCCAGACTTGCCTACCATAATTTTCAGTGCTGGCTTTGATATCATCATAACTGCGGCCTTAGCAAGCAAGGACAGACAAATATATTCTCAAAACTTTCTTAGGCTGTGGACAGAGAACTTTTCTAAATACATGAAAACAAGGAAGAAAATCCCTCAAGTTATCCCTCTGTTAACATCAGTTCACCAATATAAAGAAAAGGGAGAACCATTTCAAAGGAGCTGTTGCAAAAAGGTTGTTATGATTTCAGAATGAAAGGTCTATTTTGTTCTAGGTATTCTGAAAATTATAAATGCTTTCACTTAAAAGTAAAAAACGGGTTTTCTAGCTCATTTAGCTCAGTTGGTTAGTCAGAGTCATGGGTTTGATCCCCATGAAGACAATTCACTTAATAGTTGGAATCAGTGATCCTTGTGGGTCCCTTGCAACTCAAGATATTCTTTGATTCTGTGATTTATTAGGCAGACTCTTTACACTTTTCTCTGTTTTCTTCAGGCTCTGATTTGTTTTTCAAATCAAGTGAGACCTGAATTCTGGTTGTACTGCCGTGGATTCCTTATTTCCTTTATTTGGCACAGTCAAAAAACCTTTCTCATATTTAAAATCACTGAATTCTCAAGGATATACCTAAGCATGGAGAGTGTTTGGTGGATAGTTAATTTTAAACACCCAAAGTTGTGCAACTTCATATAATTTTTGAAATTATTTTCTCTGCTAAAATATCAACCCTTATGTACTTTTAACATTTAGACCTTGCATTCTTCACTTTAGTTGCCCCTGCTTTATTTTGAAAAAAAATCTGCTTCATAGATTCTCATATAGATTTCCTACTTTAGTAATCCATTGAGATTATCCTATCACAGAAGCAGGATGTTCTGTCAACTCAACATACAATGCACAGCTTGTGTTTTATTGTACATGTGAACAAGACACTGTGGAGCCTGAAAGGCTTTAGGTGGAGAAGTGAAACCATACTTCTTTTTTTCTTTGTCGGATCAATGTTTTCAAATTAATCAGGAGAAGAGCTCTGTCTTTGAAGACACAGAATACATCTGGGCTGAGCCATCAGTCTGGGTTAGGAGAAAAGATGGTTGGTGGGATTATTTTTTCCTGTTTGATAGAATTTACTATGTGTCATCATTACAAAGTCAAATGGAAGTAAGCTATTAATAAATTTAAATACTATTTTCTTATTTTTTAAAATTTTCTGATAAAGTTTAATTTTTAAAAGACTATCTTATTGTATGGCAAAAATTTACAAATGTTTACAAGAACATCTGAGGATTTAACAGGCTTTAACAGTTAATTAATTTAACTGGATTTAACAGTTAATTAATTTAACAATTAGTTAATATATTTAAATATTTGCAAGAGGGCTTTGGGTTTTTGTGGAATGCTGAATAAAGGCTATCTCCGGTTTTATTTTTTTTTAAAGAGTGCAAATATCTGTAAAGAATGTACATAGTTAAAGCAGCTAGAAGAACTAGGAAAGGTAGTAAGAATACTTCAGTTCTTCAGAGGACAAAAGCTTTGGAGAGCAATAAAACACTCAAAAGAAAAAAATGCCAAGTCTTAAGTAGATTCGGCATGTCAGGGAAATGCCAACCTGAAGAAATGATGCTGGAAGAGAAGGAAGAAGTTTGTCCTGGTGTATTTTGTGTAATGAAAATGAGAAAAGTTAGAAGACAATGAAATATGTGTGCATCTCTTTATTGAATCATTTTCTAGTGCATCCTTGAAGGTGAATTTCTAACAATGGCTTTAACAGCCAAATGTAAAATTAGAACGGGAACTGAGGATAAATGTAATCTAACTGGGTCTGAAAAACTAAGATCAGTTAATATGCATTAACTTGTTTAAAAAGAGTTTAGGAGGAAAACTTAACTCTGTAAAAGTTTTCCAGAAAATGCTTAAACTAAGGATATTTATTACAAGGGTTCAACCAGGACTGCTGGTGAACACTCTGCCATCTCCCTCAGAACCTTAGGATGACTGCCATCTCACCCCATAAACTTGTGGATGTCTAAGCAGTGTAGCAGCTGCTGGTCATTTCCCTTTGGATTATTGGGGCTTCATTCTGATCCACATCCCATCTTCCAACCCAGGGGCCTGAGTACCCAAAGAACTCCTGGTCTTACTATTAAAGACTGTGGCAGTGAAGGCATTAAGTATCTCTGCCTTTTCATTATAATTTGTCACTCTGTTTCTCCATGAATCCAGCAAAGAACCAAGAACCTCCTTAGTCCTCCTTTTATTGTTAATGCATTTTTAAAATGGTTTGTCTTTTGCAGCAGGAACCAGCTTAAGTTCAAGTCAGTCTTTGGTCTTTCTGGTTTTTTCCCTGCATAACCTTTCAACATCCTAAGCTGCCTGCCCCTCCTTCCAAAGATCGTAACTCTCCTTTTTTCCTCTGAGACCCAGTCAAATCCTTCCATTCAGCCAGGCCAGTTTTCTTCCCTGATGCCTCATCTTTTGCCACATGAGGACAGGTTCTCCTTCAGGATTTCCTTTTTGAAGAATACCCAGCTTTCTGGATAACTGAGGAGTTCTCGGCATTTAGTCCTTAGCAGATAGTCCTGCTTGGCATGGGTGGTGGCAAAGGGCAATCAATCCAGGTACTGGTTTTAGCAGCTTCTGACTATTTACATTTTCAAATGAAAAATTATAAGATTCCAGCATGTGGCTCTGAGCATAGACCTGATTCTGAAGCCTCTGAGTGGACCATACATTTGATTGAGAGGAAGGTGAAGAAAAAGCTTTGCTGAAATTCTTCCCAGGATCTACAGAACATGAGCACAAAAGAGGAGTTTCTTCCTCTGAGAGTGTTTGAACTACAGAACTACTGGAGACTAGTGGGAAATATCACCAATTGCTACTTTTAACAAACTTTGAACACATGCTTCTCACTTGAAATGACTTGGTGAAACTAAATTAAAATTTTCCAACAGTATGCCAGAAGAGTTGCATATGCAATTTTACATAAATATTAAATCTCACAACATTGCATATCACTACAAATCAGAATACACAACATTTCAAATTATGGAAAGGTTGGGGTTTTTTGGTTTTTTTTGGTTTTTTTTTTTCTTTAATTTCAGTAAGCATGGTTTTGGGTTTTTTTTCCATATTTCTAAGGTCTGATAGGTATTTTGTCAATCAAAATTTTGCAAGATGAGGATTGACAGACAGCTGGGTAGCTCAAAGAAAGTGTTCACTTAGAAAGAAACAGTATAGTTAAATCAGGTTTTTGCTATTTGGATTAATTTAGATTTATGATTCTTTAAATGAAAATTTGTGTAACTCCTGACATGACTTGCTTGTACTGGGCAAAATTCTTTCCAGATTAACAAGCTACTGTTTTGCTTTCTTGTGGTCTTTCATTTCCCTCCAGATTTCTCTACATTTATGAAGAGTCAAGTTAGCTAAATTTATTTAATGATTTGACTAGATTCTCTCCTCTTGGCATTATTCACACACCTGAATTCCTGAAGAGGAAAATAATAGCAGCTGCAGCACATGAAAGGTGATTGCTTACAGGTGATGCTGTATGATGACCTTTTTGGAGAAGAACATAGTAAGTCTATTATAGTGAAACAATGAGGTGCGTGGGCCCAAAACTCAGGAGAAATAAGTGCTGCCTTTGTTACAGTCACTCAGGGTTCCTAGGAAACAATTAGCAAGAAAGTAACAGATCCAAATAGGGAGAAGGCTGCAGCTAGTAAGACAGCACAAATTTCTGAATTAATTTTGGAAATGAAAGAATTCCTACGATGATTCACTACCTCTTTTAAATTGTTAAATTTTTTTTTTACAAACTTTGCAGGAAATGAAGACTCTTGAAATGGAAGGGTTTCACATATAACTCAGGTTACAGGTGCAAAGAAAGACAAAAGGCGGATGGAAGGAAATAAGGACAGATAGGTAGAGAGTTGTCACAGGTGAGGCAGACTGAACCACAGCCTGCGGAGGACCTGGATGCTGGAGTTTGTTAAACGACTGAAGAGAGCTTTTACTATGCTGCTTTCCAGTTCTCTTTCCTGACTCCACTTCTTTTTTGGCACCAGTTCTTCTTTCCCTAAGTCTCCAATTTTTCCAGTCTAAGTACCTTATTTATGTAAGAACAACATGTGATTCTCCTTCTAATTGGTGATTCTGCCTCATATTTTCTTATTAGCAGGAGTATTCAGGATATGTCACTTTGTTCAGTCTGAGTACCATCAAAATTTGCAACTAGCCACATGAGCTGCATTTACCAAGCAGCAGTCTTCTGTTTGAAACTTGCAGAGTTTCAGAATTTCAGTTTAAGACACCCTAGTAGCCATACAACCAATTAGATGCTGCCAATTATCATTCAAAATTCAAGCAGGTTTTTGACATACAAATGAATATTTGGAAAGTTTGTTTGCCAATTGTACCTTAAAGAACCTTGAATATTGCTCTTACCTATCCCTGGTGGGGATTTTCATCTCTAGGGTCTACCTGGATGATGGGAAAGCTGAAAACATCATTGAGTATCTCAGGCTTGTTGGATACAAAATGAGAACAAATGCACAAAACCTTGAATCCCAAAATAGAATTTTGGTTGGGTTTTTTTTTTTCCTTTAGTCTTTGCAGAGATCTCTGAAAGACAATCTGTTTTTCTAAAACAAATTCTGAAAAATTAAAGCACTAGATATTGCAGCAAAATATAGAAAGTAAGCATCCATTAGTTTGCATGACCTGGAAGGCATGCCAGTGTTTCCTTCTCTGCTGCTAGCAAGTACACTCAGATAGAAGGGGAGAGAGCTGAGTGTGGATTGATGGCCAGCCAAAGCAAGCTTCATAAAGGTTGAGGACACTGAAGGGACACTGCATTTTCTTATGCCCTGATTTAGATGGACTGCCTGGCTATGTTATGGGCATGAGAAGAAATTGCAAAATGATCCGATGAATTAGATTGCCATCAGCTTTTGACTAATAACAAAAGCTCTCACATCACAGAAAAATAACAAGAATAGGTTCCAGGGAGAAGTCAGATGATTTTGATGCAGTTGATAGGCAGTGCATGATCATGGAAGGGCCTTGGCTAAGTAATTGCTTCTACCCTATCTAGACACTCTCTGAATACTATTATTATTTCAGGTTCACATTTTACAGAAATGTCCAGAAACAATGACTGGAAAAGTATTAATAAGCAGTCTGTTCCAGAGAGCTTGAAAATAACAAAGAAACAGAGGCAACTCTTGAGTACAATGACAGAGTAGAGAAGAAATGTGTGTGATGATGAGGAAGAGCTCCTGCTGTGATATTAGAGAGCTGTGTGCATTGGTTCAGCTGAACAATTTGTACTTATGAAATAACTCTACTGGAGTCTTTGCAACTACAGTAAAGTGGAATTGATGCAAGGTCAGAATTAGAATCCTATTGTTTCAGGTGTGACATGTAGGTCAGTGAGCCAGTCCTCACAACTGTGCAGAGGGCACACATTTGTAATGTGACAGAGGATTTTGCAAACTCTGAGAGACGTTTCCAAATCTCAGTGGTGTACTGCTCAGCCTCTTGGGTCACTGACAATTTATGACTTCCTGGGCACTCACTGTTGACATTCTACACTGAAATTTATCTTTTTAATGTATTTAAATATTTTCTATTAATGGGAAAATGAAAAAAAGACAGGATTAATTTTGCACATCTTTTTTTATTCATCTGGTAGAAAAAAACCAGATAAATGTAGCCTTGTTACAGTGTCAGCTAAGTTAAGAATGTGCTCACACACAGCACAGAACTGTTTTCACATCTCATTCCTTGACAGCTGAGATGGAAAATTAATTTAGAAACAAAATCAAATAAAAATATAGGCTTTTAGCTGTATTAAAAAAAAAAAAAAGAAAATAAGTAATGATATTGCTGATAAACTAAAGGTTTCATAGCCTAGGCTATAACACCGATCAACCTTCCTGGCTAGGTAAGTGTAGTATTCATCTTAGTCTATCTTGCTATATTTCTTAAGTCTAGTTAGAATTTGACTAGTAACAGGTCAGTTTGTTATTTATCATGAAGAAGTCTATAAGGGCCTAGTTGCCCTGAGTGATTTACTTACAATTTGATTTCTTTTGTGCTAGGAACTATGACACAAAGTCTTACATCTAGATAAGCAAAGACAAAACATTTGGGAAAAACATTTAAAAACTCTTATCAACAAAACCGTGTTTTAACACAAGTAAAAGAACAACTAAGCAGAGATGAGATTCCTCTTCAGGCACAGTTTTTTGCCTCAGTTTAAAAAATATGTTTTGACCTGGATCATAGATTGCTGAACAGTGGCATATGTGCCACAGGTGGCGTGTTAATCCCCCTGAAGTGATCAGACACACAGATGGGGGCTGCCTCCCCAAGCAGTGTCACCTGCTGCCTGCACTGCTCATGTTCCAGGGCCTGTAGTACTTTATCTCTGCTAGATCCCTCGTTGTCATGGATTCCTGCATCCCATGATAAGACCCAATCTAGGTTTTAAAGATTATTAGGAATTTAATATAAACTGTAGTGGAACTATAGTCAAATGTATTTTCACATTACATTTATCTTCTCTAAGAAGTAATTGGTGACAGACTGTGACTTTACTTCCATTTCAGACCATCAGCCTCTGCTCTTCTCATAGATTACTGTCTCGTCTCAGATATTCAAAAGGTCTTTTGCCTGCTTTCCTTTTCTAAGGTCATTGCCCTCTCTCTCTGCAATGGCGCCAACTCCTGAACTTAGAAAAGTCATATCTTGTACAGGCAGATGTCGCACTTTCAACTCCACACAGAGATGTTAATTAAACTGGAGAACAGGTAATCTTAAAAATAAATTATTTATATTAAAGTCTTTAATTATCTCTACAAGTTTATCAGCCAAGGATGCTTTGGAAGAGTTCATGAAAATTCCACAAAAGACAGAAAACATACAAAGAAATAGTGCCAATTAAATTTGGAAATAAAATATCCAATGTCGAAATAAAATCAGAAATTTCTCATGTGAATTTCAAGTATGTAGGTGTTCAAGCATTTAAGCTCCTGCATGATGGAACTTCTGTCATCTTGTCATAGGGAGAGACTGTTTTCTCTTCAGCATGGGAGCCCAAAGCAGGCCACTGATTGAGAAGTCAAACAGATTAGCCATGTACTTGGATCTTTCCAGAACTGAATTTTCTGGATCCAGCCCATTGCATCTACTGGAGCTGGTGTGACCAGTGCAGCATGTGCATAGAAAATCTCAGAAACTGGAAGACATGAGAGTTGTGCTCCCTGCTTGGCCAAAGATCTCAATTTAAAAGTAATCCTAAAGTAAATGGGAAATGCAAAGTTGAAAATGGCTGGAAACAAGAAGACAAAGCTATTAAAATCAATGCATTTGGTTGCAGTGTGTGACTCATTGAATCTCCTAGGTCTTTGATTGCTGGAAGGCAACAGGATACAAAAAGGGATTTATCACTCTGTACATTTCCTGCTTTTTAAATGCTTTCCCTAAACATTTTCTATTTGTCATTGCCACAGACAAGCTATTGGACTGGCTCAATCCAAATTTAAAAACAGCAACAAAAACCCAAT
The DNA here is from genome assembly GCF_047830755.1 of Zonotrichia albicollis. Lineage (NCBI taxonomy): Eukaryota > Metazoa > Chordata > Aves > Passeriformes > Passerellidae > Zonotrichia > Zonotrichia albicollis. The sequence continues at coordinate 75,386,908 of NC_133821.1, read as the reverse complement.
CCAGGACAGTTCTTTGTATCCAGCTGGCATGATATGGCCTATGTCCATATCATTAATGTTCTTCCCACCTAAAGAGGATGGCCTTGTTCAGACAGCCTGTTGGAAGTGGCCCATACAAACCCTTGATGCATGTCCAGGGTTTATTTGAGAGGTTTCTAGTTGAATCACAGCTGTGGCAAGCTCCTATCCTTCTCTGTTGGCTTTTATAGCTCTCCAGTAGTCTGTTTATGTCTTTTGACAACCCTTGAAAATCATCCAGAAGGATTCCTACCAGTGTGTTAGATGAGAAATACCCCAAGAGTCTTCCAGCTTCGCATCACAAAGTTTGAGATGTTTATTGTAGGATTGATCTGTCTTTACCAGGGAACAAATCTGCTTTGAGCAATCAGAGTAGACAAACACATGGCACAGAGAAAAGTGGGACAATCATCCTCTTCATGCTGTGTTGATACATTACAGTGTAATGTACACTCTTGCACTGCTGTTTATATGCTGGCATATGCAGGGCAGTTTCCCTGACCTCACTGTCATTTCCATCCATCAATGCCATGTTTGCCTTCTGGTCCTTTTTTGGTAGAGGTATGGTGCTTTTCCATTTCCATTTCCTTGCAGTACTTTTGAATGAAATAGATGACTTCTGGTTTTACAATAGAAGGAGGTTAAATCTCTAAAGACAGGGATTCTCAGCAATCTATATTTACTTAAAGTTAGTAGGAAAATATTGCCTGTGTTGCTTGGAATTAGAAAAAGAAGTTATTCTACACAAGGATTAGCATGAACAGGTGTCTTGTAACCTTTACAAGAGAGATTGAAGTCTCCATATATTAGAGGGGATTTTCAGAGAAATGTAATTTCTGCTGCTAACTGATCTATTTCAGTAAAGATCAAGCAATGATTCAAAAGTCACTCACATCAGGTGCAGCCTTAAAAATAATTCAGATTGGTACACAAAATCATCAGTACACTCAATCCTGTTGACCTTTAAAATGGCTATATACATTAATTTTGAGTACCTGTAAAGGTGAAGTCTAAATAAAAATAAAAATTTGTCCCACACACATTCCATCATACAGGAGTTGTGACTTACATAAACCCTGACTCATTAGTTTTTCATGTTTTCAGCTCTTTGACTGATTAATTATTTAGTTTTCAAATGCCTGATTATCTAGTGAAAAATGATGAAGGGAATTTAGACTGAATCATTCTTTAGAGGAGGGTGTCAAGTTAACCTTCCCTTGAACAGCCATGCAATCAAATGAGGCAAAGATGAACCATAACTAAATTGTCAATCAGAAGAAATCTCTGAAGATACTTTAATAACTAGTGAAACTTTCTCTGAGAATGGATGATTCTCAGAATTGAAATTTGTTAACTATGGAATATGAAATGAGAAGCTTTTTAGCTTAGACTGAAAATATTTTTTTCTTTTTTCAGCTAATATACGTAAGCTGGAAAAACAGGTTTCTTGGCATTTTGGTGCTTGTTGCTTGAATTTTACACATTAAAATAAGAATGTCTAAGTTGCACTTTTCATTTATGTATGTTCAATAATGAATATATGAGCTACCAGTTTTTATCCTATGTTTCCACATGACATCATCTTTTGTCACATGAATTGCATTCACCACATGAGTTGTCATTGAAGTGACCTTAAGCTCCATAATAGGTCTGAAATTTCTTTTTGAAATCCAAATATTAGATTTTCTCAATTTTCTCTAATCAATAGTTGAATTTTCTATTTTTAATTTAAGTTCATTAATGCAAATCAGAAACTGTTTTCTCAAAGGAAAATAAAAACTGTTTTTCATGCCACAGGAATACACACTGTTAGGAATAGCCTGTCTGGGGGCAAAGGGAAAATTTGTTGTATTTGGGCATAGAGGTCTCAAGTTCTAGAAGTGGAAAGTACCATAAATGTTAGCCACAGCGCTCTGTAAAAACATCATGGCTCCCAGAATTTTAGGATGCAACTCTGTGTCAGTAATTTTTCACTTTGCACTTGTACAGTGCACCTTCTCCTGTGTTAAATGGTATTAAAGGAAAATTCTGTCAAACTTGTATTTTCCTCACTAGCCTCCTCTGAAGTGAGAGTACATGGCTTCAGGGGCATGGATACAAACTGTGGAAAATCTTTAGAGAATTTATTTAAAAAATAGCTGGACTGTCTTTGAAAAATACATAGTTCATGTCACCATGTGATAATTTAAAATACTGGTATATTGTAGTTTCAGCTGCTGAGACAAAATTATTTTTCTGTATTTTTTTGTTCTAAATTGGTTTTGTTTTTTTTTTTCTCACAGCTAGTTTAATTTTATTTCAGTTTTTCCTTGCAGCCAATTGCTGTTGTGATAGTCTGTATAACTGTCAATGTTTTAAATGCTGAACTGGGTAGTCACTTATGTGTTTATTCTGACAGCTGAAGAGTCTTTTCTCACCTCTTTGTCTGTACTGTGTAATGTGATAGTAATGTGTTTTCCAGAAAATTAGAGAATTTTTTAGTACCTGCATCATCATTTCAAGATGCTTACTCCTGAGGAATCTGTAAATGTATGTATCCATGACTGAAACACATAAAAGGGAGTATTGTGGGATTTTAAAAATAAATGTATGCTGCTCCAAAGGTAGATACCAGGACTTTAGGACCTAGAAATTCTAGGTGACAGTCATACCACCTCCCACAGTTGTCTGGGATTTAGGTATTTAAACTAATAATTTTGCTTTTCTCCATAGTGAATAAGAGGCAATGGAATTTTTTAAAAAACAGTTCAACTAGACTATTTCTACTTTTTTTTACTTTGGAATAAACTACTCTTTGGAAGAGCATATGTTCCAATAAATGTGGAGTTTATTTGCCAACTTTTTGACTAACTGTTATCTTTTGTTTAGTAAGTGGCACAGCCTGTATATTACCATTACTTTTCTCCATTGCACTGTTTTGTATCATATAATATTCTTCAGTGTATCATGCATTTCTTACAATTTTTAATTTGATAGAATACTTAGGAGAAAAAATAGTGTCTGAAAAGGTTTCATTTTGACAATAATTACACTGTTCAATCAAGCAAGATTTTTCTTATATGATTTATTAATGGAGATGTTAAATTCCAATCATTTCTTCAAAATTATTTGAAGTGATCACCCTGAAAGGCTTTAATGAATGCACAGTAAATATGTAATAGCTGTACACATTTGTTCTACGGAAGTTTTCTGATATCATTAGTTATTCACTAAAATTCTCATAAACTTTGAATCTTTCACATAGTGTTGAATTTCTTTTATAATTTCAAGAAAGGCTCAGACAAATTAAAAGCAAGTAAAAGTATGGCACCCATTTATTTGTGTCTCCTCCCCTTCTCCATAATGATAGCAATACTTTTTATGTCTGCAATTGCCAAATATTTAAGGTGCTGTAGAGAATAATGCTGGAAGTGTTAAAAGAATATCTCTAAGGATTTTAGAAGCAGAATTTATTCCCTGGTTGTAACCAAACTGGAGAAACTGCACATATGTGTTTCAAATGGACTCAGTCTCTCTGTATCTCAGAAGGAAGGATTGTTTCAGGGCACTGTGCTCAGTGGGGTATTGAATGAGGCATTGGCCATAAGGAAAAGCCTTTCAGAATCTTGCAATAAAAATTGATTTTAGATGGGATGCTCTTGCCTTGGGGGTATAGAAGTTCATTCTGACCGGTAACCTATCTGTGAAGGTTTTAGTAGGATCTTTCTCTTTTCCATCCTTTGCTACATACATGGATATTCCTGCTGACAGAGAAATCAACACCACAGGATGTGTTGCTCCTTGGTTATAATCCTTTATGGAGATTTACTTGGTTCCCCCCAAAGTTGCCAAAGCATGGGCTGAGCACGAAAGGTGCCCCATAAGGCAGAATGAGAGAGCCACAACTCCCTGAGTGTCTGTGGGGGCCTGAATATATGTTGTATTGTAAGACCTTTGTGTGTCTGAGTTGCTCCAAACGAGCTGCAGCTGCAGGGTCCTTAGTTGGGCAGCAGCTGTGGCTTGTGAAGGTAACTGAGATAAATAGGGGTGGGTCGAGAGCCCAGGAGGAGCCCCTGAGAAGAGAGACAGGACTGTGCTGCAGAGAAAGGAGAAGAGCCTGAGAGCTGGGACTGCAGCAAAGATTACGACAACTGGTGACCCTGTGTGAAGACGAACGTGCAGCCAAACATCGAGAGAGAGAAGGTATGGAATCCCCCAGACAGCCGAGAGCTGTGGCAGCCTGAGAGCTGGGACTTTGGAGTATCAGCCTGAGAGCTGGGACTTTGGAATATCAGCCAGAGAGCTGGGACTATGATAGAAGATAAGACAGCCGAGAGCTGTGACAGCCTGAGAGCTGGAACTGTATGTATATTGTTATTGTGCAATTGTTAAAAGAAAAGGGGGGAAATGTGGGGGCCTGAGTATATGTTGTATTGTAAGACCTTTGTGTGTCTGAGTTGCTCCAAACGAGCTGCAGCTGCAGGGTCCTTAGTTGGGCAGCAGCTGTGGCTTGTGAAGGTAACTGAGATAAATAGGGTTGGGTCGAGAGCCCAGGAGGAGCCCCTGAGAAGAGAGACAGGACTGTGCTGCAGAGAAAGGAGAAGAGCCTGAGAGCTGGGACTGCAGCAAAGATTACGACAAGTGTCCTGCAACTGCATTCACAGAGTGAACACTAAGAATTAATTGTTTAACTGAATAATTTGTTGGGGTTTTTTTCTAGGATAAAGCAGGATAAGGCACTATTTCTCAACAGCTGAGAAGCATCAGAGCTGGCACATATGTGTGTGCATCAGCAATGACTTTCTTGGAGTAATCCCAGAATTTTGTAATTGTTCAATTTGGTTTTTGTTTTTGTTTTGCTTCTGGAAGACTTTATTTATGTATTCAGAAAGGTTACTTAAGCAATATTTTGTGTTCGAATACAGCATGATTTCTATAAAAATATTATTACTGTAACAGGACTGTATTCATCCTTGATATTTTCTATGGATGGTATATATTTTTTGATTCCAGTTAACAACCAAATTTCACACCTTTGTGAAACATAAAATCAGAGTGAATGTTCTGTGATAGATGTTTGACATCGTCTTGGAAGATCAAGTTCAGCAAACTGAGTAACAGACAAAGCAAACAAAACAATCTGGCTGAGGAGTGCAGGATGCTAAGAATGATGACATTGTTTTCTTTTTGAAAACAAAACCAGAATACCAGGAACTAAGATGCATTTTTAGTTTAGGAGAGGAAGAAGAGAGAAAATCATATCACAAATTGTAGTGAAGGCGAACTGAAAGCAGGAAAAGTACCCTAATTAGATGAGTATTACTGGAAAACAGAAGAGTTGTACTTCTTTGAATCTGGAGTATAGGGATGAGGGCAGTTACTTGGTTGAGTTGCTCATTTAAGATCAGGAAGAGCTGCAGTCATTGCATTGCTCTGTTTTGTGCTGTGCATGATGTTGGGCTTTTGCCTATTTTTCTAAACAGAATAATAGAACTTGTTAAACTCTTCAGTGTAAAACAAATGAGCTGTTCATCTTCCTGTATAACTAGGATTTGCTGCATGTTGCAGATGATGGTGATACACGTACATTAACTATTTTCTATCTGGAAATGTCACAGGTAGAGGAAGATATTTCATTGACTTGGCTTGCTCTGAAAAACAACATCTGTATCTTCCTGAACCATGTTGGAATTGTGTATCATAATAAAAAATACCATTACACTCACTCTAACATAACAATGATATAGATATTCTTGGAACCATAGTAAAACCCATATTTGTGTGTGTGTTTGTATGTGTGTGCACTTCTGTCTTTGATGTTGTAAAAATATTGGTTAGATTTCTTATGGATTGCTAAAGCAAGGATCTGTATTTAAAACTGGATTAGTAAATTCTTGCAGAGGCCTCATACTGATTCTGAAGAAATGATACAAAAGGCAAAATAGACTACTACTGATTGTGCAATTTCCAGTGGCCAGAAAGAGTACACATGAAAAATGCTTCTTTAATATAAGCACTGTATGTTTACAGCTTGAAAGTATCTGAGGACATTGTCTAAGATTATAACCCATAATTTCTGATCTTTAGTTTTTCAGAATAAATTCAGGACTAAAGACTCGGTCCCACTCCAGTTTAAGCCAAAGGTGAAAGAACAACACAGCTGGAAATAAAGCCCTCTCATAATAGTTCTTAATAGGATATTGAAATTTACTTCAAAGATGAGTAAAGGCAAAAATGCCCCTGAAACTTTATACACCATATCCTATGGTGTGCCAAAAGCTCCAGTAGCCTGGTTTCTAAAATACTTGTTACAATCTAGATTTGATTTGCTAGATCAAATTACTAGATTCATTAAAAACATTGGATAGGTAAAAAACACAGAGAAAAGAATAACAGCAATAATAATAAAGCTTCCTCGGGCTTTATGTTTAAATCAGAAGGTTTGAATATGAACTTACATATAATGCAATATTTGAAGGAGAAAAGTAATAAGAATATGCTGAGAGGAGGTATTAACTGAATTAATGAACGAACCTTTTGACTGATTAACAATTACTCAGCTAGAAGAAACAATTTTCAAATGCCACATGAAGGTAATGTGTCTAATAACAAAAAGGAAAATTATCACACTTCTTATCAGCCTAAAGGCAATGTAAATATATGAGTGCACTGGTTGCTGTGACAATGTTGTAAACTGTTTATCTTGGCTTGCAATAAGAGGCCAGGCACAGAGGAATTTTATGCACAAACTCTGCAGTGATATGGAAAAAGAAGAACAGTAGCTTTGAGGTTTATGCAATGTTCTTTTTGCTAATCAAGCTCCTTGTTCAGTGTTTGAAGAATAGAAATATTTCATTGACTATCTTCCAATGCCAAGAGGCAGATGGCAAATCTAAAGGTGTAAATGAGGAAGAGCACATGACAATTGTCTCTTGTGATACACACATCTGGCCACAACATTGTTGTATAGACTCTCCCAAAGTCTAAAGTCATTCATCATGCAATTACAAAAAAATTGGCAAGGGAAATGGAATATAAAGAATATAAATACCTGACTGAGAATGGCATTTAGTTGTGTTTGTGCAGTTCTTTCATTGAAATAGCATTGTTTTCCCACCTGCTTCAGGACAGACAGTGGCAAGACTGCCATTTTGAGATTCGGGTGCAAACTCCTACAGATGAGTAAAATCTGTTTTGGTAGTTTTAGTTTATTCTTTCACTGTCTCTTTCCTGAATAAAAGCCCCTCTTGGAGGCCTGCGTGAGATCAGTTGTTTGGAACACAGGAATGAAATTTTATCTTAATTCAAAAGGGATTTATTTTCAGCAAAGATTGAATTCTTTTCAGCAAAGAAGAGCATGTACCAAATATTCTATTATAATGAAAAATTAAAGGAGAGCTTGAGTTCTTGTTTTAATATAGCTTGAATGTGTGGGCTGGTGGATGAAATTTAGCTTTCCTATTCTTAATTAAATTATTGCATATTTTAAGGGCTGAGGCAAATGTCTTTAATATAGTTTTGAGCTGTTTTCTCTCTTCTTTCTTGATGATCTTGAAACTTAACTAAAATTTTCGTAGAGTTAAAGATCTGTGCTTTGTTCTGAACACATAGATGACAGTTGGTAGAGCTGAGAGAAAAACATCAATAAATAATTTATTTCTTCAATAACATGGGTTATTTTAGTGATTTCCAGACCACTGTCTCAAACCTTACCAGGCTGAATTTTTTTTCTCCAAACAGAGCTGTCATTGCACCAAACACTTTAAATATACAATATTACATGATCTCTGGACTTGTCATTCTCTGTTGCATCTATGTTTTATCCAGTTTTTTGAAATGTGCAGAGGTTGGTAGTTGGGAGCATTACTAATTTGTTGTATTCATGAGCTATGAGGATGAATGAAAATAGATCCAATTTTCTTATTAACAGTACTTCCTTCTCTCACTGCTTGTTAGCCACAGAGTAACCCAACCTTTTATAAAAGGCCCTTATCAATCACCATATCCACCCTACTTCTGCATTCACATAGCAGCCTTGGAGCTCAGTTTCCTCTTCCATTTCCTCTTTGCAGCAATAAGTAGCTCAACAGACCTGTAAAAGTGATTTAATTCTGTCCATGCCATTTTCCTAATGCATTTGGAAAATGCAGCACCATTGCAGCACCATTTCATTTTCACAAACCTCTGTCAGACTGTGCTGTATGCCACCCTAACAGGGGTAATTGTAGTTCCCAGCCTGTGTGTATGTCCTCTCCAGGTGACTCACAAATGCACATGAGTTTCCAGCTCTTCTATATATCAAATTTACTGCAAATGTTTAGGCCATTAGTGCAGCATATTTTCAGCATGTCCAACACATCCAGGAAATCTAAAATGTACTTTGCCCTTATTAATCCATCCTACAAGCATGGCAATGAGGAGATGTGTCATGCATTGCACACTGGTGCTTCATCAGTGATCATGCCTGGGCACCACAAATTACAGTGCAGAGTTTTCAGATTCCACCTGGAAAATATAGCTTATCAGGAAAAAAGACAAGCCCAGAAAAACCAACATGCCTGGCAGCCTCAGCTATATCAGGAATTGCTGTTTTCTGTGTAGAAAATCGGGACAGAATGCACTGTGAACAGCTTCCAGTGTGGCACAGTGCTTAGTAGGCATGAATAAGCCTTACTGACATCTGCGTTTGAGTCCAAGTGATACTGCTAATGTCAGGGGATACGAGAAAAGAAACATCATTGCTCACCCTGTGGAAAACCCCTGACAATACCCCACCATTCCCTCCACCAAGTTACCCTGACCTGAAAGGGAGCCCTTCTCCCTGTCCCCCAAAAATGTGAGGCAGTATAGAATAGCCTCTGAGTCCTGACATGCCCCCTCCTGTCTACTGCAAAATTTAACCCTCTCCTAGCTGGAAAAAGGAAAGACTTGTATTTGTCATATAATTTCAATTCATGTCCTAAGCCCAAAATACACAGCTGTGTCAGAAGTAATTTTTATCTCAAATTGTTGGAGATAAATTATTATTTTGGAACCAGTTCCTGCAACCCTGCAGTTGCTGCAATCCTGTAGTTATACAGCAGGTTGCCTGACCCTGGTCAAATGCTACTGTTTGATGTCTATACTCTCATGTTCTATTAAAACAACCAGGAAACTGGCCCAGATGGTTTTCAGTAAGGCTGCCTTGAAAAGTCTCTAGGAAGCTGGAACAGTCATGGAGGTTTGACTCATTCAAAACTGCTCATGAGAGACAAGACAGAGCTGGATAAGGAAAGTCAAATATCCTAAAGTGACTGATATTTGAATTCCAGAACAGCCATTGCACAGCTGCAATACAGGCCTGAGACAAGGGCAGTTCCTCGCACAAGGTGCAGGAACTCCAGACAGAGCTTTTCACATCTTTTCCACCAGCTTGGAGGTTTACACAGATCAGTGTGATCTGAGGCTGCATCCCTGTTCCACATTGGAGCTGGCCCTGGAAGCAGGCACTCAGTGCCCCAGGGGAGGGACTGAAGGAGAGGCTGCAGAGCCCATAGGGTTGGACAGAAACAGAAAATCTCTCTGAGATCTCCTGATCAGCAAACAACTTCCTGCAATATCTTTTGGTTTCTTCTCATGGTTCTCCAACCTTGGAAACTTCATGTCTGTGGCGCAAGCCTTTCCCTTGCTCTATGCTCCAAACAGGGTACATTTTTAAACCTTTTATATTTGAAATAGAATGTCTAATATTATGAGTTTTAACCCAATCCTTGTAGGCAATATTTTGTCCTGGACATCTTCTAACATTGCTTGGAGACACAGGAATTGCTGGTCATGGTCAGGGTTAACAGGAGAAAAACACATTGTTGCCTGTGGTGCTTTATGAATATCCACACCTGTGGGCTAATAGTTTAATGTTGTTTAACACCTATGCAAATTCAGTTTATTTTTAGAGTTAAAGGCATTGTGGAGTGTATGTGGATTTATCACTTTAAAAAAAGTTTATTTTGACTCTGGATTTCTGTCATACAGATTTTAAGTATTTTCCTACTTTGTGTTAAGAAAAAAAAAGGCTTTAATAGGATAAAATAAATCAATAGGAAGGCACTCAGCTAAGTATGTTTTTCAGGCTTTCATCTTGTTGGTGGTGGTGAAAAAACAAATTGGAGAAAGTATCTTTAAATTATATCAGTGTGATTAATTGCCAGGAAAGGTATACACTGGCAAGTGTTCTATAATTTACTGTGCAAGACAATGCATATAATTGTCTTCCATGAAAATGTGTGAATTATGTAGTTATGAGGTCATTTGCAGATTAAGAATCAAGAGGAAAATGCGGCTGACAGTGCAGTTTTGTTTCAATCACTTTCACTTTTCTGCCCTTTGTTGTTCTTTTCTCCAGGCTGAACATCTCCAACTCCATCAGCTTGTGTCTGTAGGAGAGGTGCTCCAGCCCTCTGTTCATCTTGGTGACCCTTGTCTGGACATGCTTCAACAGGTTCTTGTTGTGCTGAGGAGTCCGGAGCTGGATGCAGTTACTCCAGGTGAAGCCTCATGAGGCAGAGCAGAGGGGCAGAATCTCTTCCCTGACCTGCTGGCTACTGCTCTTTTGATGCAGCCTAGGATCCAGCCAGCTGCCTGGGATGCAAGCTCACATTGCCTGGTCATGTCCAACTTTGTATCCATCAGAACTTCTGTATCCTTCTCCTCAAGGCTGCTCGATACCTGTTGTTCTTCTCCCCGTCACTCTTTGTGTCTGGGATTGCCCTGTCCCAGGTGCAGCACTGAGGCCTTGTACTTCTTGAACTTCTTGAGGTTCTTGTGGGCTTACTTTTCAAGTTTGTCCAGGTCCCCCTGGGTAGCATCCCATCCTTCAGGTGTGTCAGCTGCACTGTTCAGCTCCATGTCACCTGCCAGCTTGCTGAGTGTGCACTCCATCTCACTGTCCATGTCATTGATGAAGATAATGAAGAGCACCAGTCCCAAGACTGAGCCTTCTTACCAGCCTCCAGCTGGACACTGATAACAGCTCTCTGGCAGTGCCCATCCTGACAATCTCTTATTCACTGAATAGTCCACCCTTCAAATCCATATCTCTCCATCTGGTGATGTGGGTGTTGTGTGGGACTGTATTTAAGCTCTTAAAAGGTATTTGTATTATTATAGGACACACATACAAAAAGGGATTTTTTTCTGTTTTTTTCATTGTAGTGTGTTTGTTTTGGTTTATTTTGTTTTGCTTTGCTGTGTTTTCTGTCCCATAATTGAATTTTCCTTGTTTGACTTTCACATAGATTGAGTTTTGCTGTTGTCCGGGACCAATTGAATAATGACCAGGCAGCAATCTGACATTAAATTCAAATAGAAGACATTCAGTGTCAACATTTAAGTGTTGCCTCAAATAGGAGAAAGTGCACCTTACGTTTGGAAAGAAGAACAGAGTGATAGGGCATGATGAAAATTTTCCACTGTGTGTGAAAACCAGCCACACGGCACCTTTTAATGGGAATCTAATTATAAACTAAAAGAGAGATAAAAAGAGTGCTTCATTCTTTCAGCAGCTGAGTATTGGAATTGAAGATGCTGAGATTCAGGAAAAACCTCTGGTTTAAAACAGACGGGAGGAAAAATTGTGGTTACTACATCTGTCCACAGCTTGTTTCTACAGTTATCAATACCATAATATTAAAATTGTCCTCTATTATACAGGGCAGGTATGGTGCTGTTCCTTCACTTAGAAAAGCCCACTTTCTGTAACAGAAACTAAATGGTAAAGAGCAACCTGAGGTGTCAGCATGAGCAGGTGTTAATGTTGGCAGTGATGTCTCACTGATGCACCACAGACCCATCTCAAGTGTGTGTGGAGAAACCCCACTGAAGGAGCCTATTGGGTTGTCCAGCTCTTGGCAGATCGTGACACTGGTCATTGTCTCCTCCTGTTTCCCTAGCCCAGGCAGTTTCCCTGCAGCATATAACAGAGCTGTATCTAAGGATCTCACAAACAGCATTCTTGCTCTCAAGTCATGCAGAGTGGCAAAGATTAGAATATGATTTAAGCCTAACTCTGCCAAACTGCTTTGTACTTAGTACTTCAAAATGGAAAAACCAAGGCAAACTCTTTCAAAGAATGTTTCAGTTTTGTTTAAAAACCCCCAAAAAAACAAAACCAAAAGCCAAAGTCTTATTTCCTTTTGCCTCCTGCGAAGAACGTGAATGTTTCAATGCTTGCACTTGAATAAATTCTGAAATATACTCCCTGCATATGCCACTTCATGTACTAAGCCAAGTGCAGTAAAATATTATAACTCATTCAATCACTCATTATACAGTGAATTGGTTGTTATAACAAACCATTATGGGCTTCTTAACATATGTTCAAGAGCAAAGCAAACAGGGCAGAGTGGGGATCTGAACCCCATTCATCTTGAGATCCTTCCAGTCTGCACTGCCAGTTAAAAAACAATCTTAGAGGAAATGCCAATGAAAGGTGCAAGACCTTTGTAATGGTCAAGTTGTATAAAATATCTTTGTGTAAAAGGGAAGCTAGGCTGAGATCACCCTTAGTGAAACTTAAAAGGTCAATGCAGATAAAGCCAGACTGTGGAGATGCTACAAGAACTGCCACTGTGGCTTCAGTGATGTGATGTCATCTTTAGACCATAAGTGTAACTCAAAACTTTATGCCTTTTTTCACAACCCCTTCCTCTTTGGGAAGGGCTTTCTGCCATCTGTCACTGAATCTGATGTTATGGTTATAAATCCCCTGTTTGAGTTGCTGACAAATTAGCTAAAACACAGCCAACTACCCAGCCTTACAGACATCAGTTGCACTCACAGTTCAAGTTATACAGTAAGTATGATCTAGTAAGACATCTCAATGAATCACCAAGCCCATAACAAGCTGCTATCCATGTAAATTGGTTATAACAATAAACAGAATTCAGTGGAGGAATCCATTTCTACTACTTGTGCTGACTGTGTACTTAGTCAGCATCTATTATGAAGTCTGGCTGTGCTTTGGGGAATAGTCCTGGCGAGGTTGATTGCTGCTGTATCCCTGGATGACTTCAGATAAATCATGCAGCTCCATCTGTGCCTCAGTGAAATAGCACTCCGGAAAGCTTACATTTCTTGTATGTGCCTGAATACCTGTGATCATCTGCACCACAAGAAATGATATTTAAAGTCCCCTGAAGCAATAACTGAATGTTGCAGGAATAAACTGCTCTCAGCAGAATAGCTCTCAGTATGTCTATGCCATCAGTTAAGTACATGTTCTTGAGACAGATTTCCTCACAACTGCCCATTATAAATCCCCCAACTTCCACTTATTATTGCTCATCTGAGGCAAAGCTTGGCATTTTCTACACATGGGCCCCTAATTATAGGTGTAGGCTTCCACTGCAGTGTTCTGGATAGACTGAGGTGGTGTAGGGCAATCTCTTACAGCTCAGTCAAGTTTCCCCAGTCAAGCATGGATGCTCCAGCTCAAGGCTCCAGCCAGCAGAGTAGACTGAACACACTCCAGTGTTCTTTTCTGTTGAGAGGAGACAGAGTCCAGAGTGTCCAGCAACCTGAGCTGAGCTGCTGCAACCTTGGTGCTAGCAAGAGGAACATGGAAGATATTTGGAAAATGGAAGGAAAATATTTAAGTGGAGGTGAAAAAGAAATTCCAACATTTTGAATGTTTTGTAATTCAGTCTTGTGCAGAAGTACAGTTGTGCACAGCTTTGAAGCTTCACCACGTTCCTCATTCCCAAGTTTGAGATTCTGGGAAATGTTATAAATGCCGAGTATTTATTACTGCTTCTGCATGTGTGGTGGTTTCACCAGGAAGAAGTGGGAATTCTGGGATGCTGTGGTCAAACCAATGGGTGCTCGGATTTTGATATTGGCACCTGGTGTAGCCATTAGAGTTTGGACACATCTCCGAGAACACACAGGGGTTAAAAGCAGAGCTTCGGCCCTGGGAGGCCCTCTTGGGACTTCGAGGGAAAGAGGTCGGATGGCCCTCCCTCGTCCAGCTGCTGCTGCTGGGTGGGGGAGGGGCAGCCACGTGGTAGGCCTGGGCCTGGACAGAGATGGGGGTGAGAAGGCCCTTGAGGATGGAAGGGTGGAGGAGTCCCAAGAGACATCCCCCCCCCCCCCCCCCCCCAGGAGAGAGAGAGGGAGAGCCAGCGACGGCGAATGTGATAGCAGCCGGCCCAGGAGGAGGAGGAAGGGAGGGAAGTGCAGCGAGGAGGTGCCGGCCGGAGCAGCAGTGAGTGTGGGAGTTCTGGAGCTCTGGGACAGGCAGAGACTGAAATTTTAACCCTTTCTTTCATGATTGGGACTTCGCAAAAATGCTGATCCTCCTCAGAGCTGAATAAGAAGAAAGATAGGAAATGAGATAACCAAGAACTAGGCCCGAGGGATGTGGAGAAGCCTGGCTGAGTGGGGAGAGATGATTGGAGTGGCCTTTTGGCTGGACTTTTCTTGTGTAGCCATAGACTCAGTTTTATTCCTGTGACACAGAGACTGCACTTAGGGGGAGGCAGTGCCTTGGAACCAGGAGAGTTCATCGTGGGGACCCCTCGGCCCCAGGGGGTGGGAAAAAAATGGGGGGGACAGATGTCCCAAAGCAGAGACTGTGCCTTTTTGGAGTGAGACAAGGCATCCTTAGAAGACAGCCCTAAAAGCAGCTCTGGTCCATGCACAGTGGTGAGAGCACTGGGCATGGAAGGAAGATGTCACAAGCGGCAAAAGGACTTTCTGGGCGGTGCCGAGTGACATGGAAGCACACGAGGTTTCAGCGTGTTTCCTGGGAAAGCCTATGGTGCAAGAAGGACTCCTCTCCTCTACATGGACTGAAGTTTGAGCATTCTAAAGGGTGATGCCAGACTGGGCATTTGGTGATTTGGGGGAATGTATTGCATTGGGAAATTTTGGTGGTGGGGAGGAGGAAAGTGTTTTTTGTATGGTTTTCAATTTTTTCCCTTATAGTTTTTTCCTTCTTTTCTTGTAGTTTAGGTAATAAAGTTTTCTTTATTTCTAAGCTGGAGCCTGTTTTGCTTATTCCTGGTCAAATCTCACAGCAGACACCAGGGAGAGGGTATTCTCATAGGGGCACTGGCTCTGTGCCAGGCCCAAACCATGACAGCATGTATACTCTGTTTAAAAGGAACAACTAAGAAAATAAGTTGTTAGGCTGTGACACAGAATTGTGAAGTAGCAGGCAGCAGATAGCTTCCACCTCCTTGCGTGTTCCCACTCCCGCCAAGATCGAGACAGAGAAAGTGATCTGACTTGAAGAAAAAAAAGTTTAAAAATCCATGGGATTATTTCCAGCTTTATCAACTCCTTGGTCTGGTTCACAGCAAAGCCTCTTAGGCAGCTGTGCCAATACTATTGAGGAGATAATGTGCCGTGACAGGAGTCACTGGTGCTGAAGGCTTTGTTTTATGAAATTGGTCTCAAGTCTGTCTACAAATTGAGCAAGGATGAACTCTAAAAAGTCTGGTCTCATAAATGATCACTGAATGCAGTCTCACTTCATAGGGAGCAGGGTATCAAAAGGAGAGACTGTGAGGGAAGGATTTATTTGTATAACTTTTAACTCTTGTTTGATTAGCTGTTATTAGGTTGATTATCTGTGAAGTTTTGGTCAATTAGTGATCAATCTCACACTTGTAACTGATTCCTATCAACCCCAGTCCTGTTTCCAGCCTCACTTAGCAGTAGTAAAGTGCAATTTTACCATCTATTTAGAATATTTACTTGCAATTGCATAAGATGTTTTTATAATTTAATTTCCTAATGATACTAAAAGTTTATAATTACATCCCATTTTGACTTGTGGTGTAGATTTTGAGTTAGAGTGGTAATTTTTAAATTGAATAATGTCAACTCATATTTAAAAGTGCAGAGAAAATAAAATAAAACAAATACAAATACAAGTGAAACAGCTGGGATTTCATGCACCCTCAGCAAGTCTGCTGATGACACCAAGCTGTGTGGTGCAGTTAACGCACTGGAGGGAAGGGATGTCATCCTGAGGGACCTTGACAAGCTCAAGGGGCTCCATGTGAACCTCATAAAGTTCAACAAGGCCAAGAGGAAGGTCCTGCACCTGGGCCATGACAATCCCAAGCATAAATACAGGCAGGATGGAAAAGGATTTAGAACAGCCCATAGGAGGAGGACTTGGGTGGATGAAAAGCTCTGTGTGGCTTGGTGCATTCACAGCCCAGAAAGCCAAACATGTCCTGGGTTGAATCAAAAGCAGCATGTCCAGCAGGGCAAGGCAGGGGATTCTCCCCCTGAAACCCCACCAGGAGTACTGTGTTCTGCCTGGGGTTCTCTAGCTCAGGAAGGGAAAAGGCTTGTTAGAGTGAGTCTACAGAAGAGCCACCAAAATGATCACAGGGCTGGATCAACTCTCTTGTGGAGACAGGCTGAAAAAGCTGGGAATGTTCAGCCAAGAGAAGAGAAGGCTCTGGGGAGACCTTATAGCAACCTTTCAGTAACTAAAGGAGGCCTGCAAGAGAATGGGAGAGTGGCATAGGGAGAAGGATATGCTGTGGTAGGGGACAGGGGACTAGCTTTAAACTGAAGGAGAGTACGTTTAAATTATATTTAGGAGGAAAATTCTACACTGTGGGAGTTGGGGTGGGGGTGGTGGGAATTGGAGCAAGTTGCCAAGAGAATCTGTGGATGTCCCATCCCTGGAAGTGTTCAAGGCAAAGTTGGATGAGGATTTCAGCACCCAGGTCTGGTGTGTGGTAGCCCTGCCCATAGCAGAAGGGTCCTTTTAACCCAAACCATTCTATCCTTCTGTGTTTCTATGAAAAGAAATGACAGTGAATGCTGACCTGTAGGCCTGATTACTGCTGAACAAAAGCCTTTGTGGTTCTTTCCTGTCAGGTGTCATCTGATTGATACCTGAATGTAGTTCAGTTTATCTAAGAGTAAACAGTCTAGCTCTTTCTCCACCCTTCAGGGCTGCAGCACAAGGAGCTTTGCTGATGAACGACAGGGAGCTTTTTGTGTGAGTGATGGATGCTGTGTTTTGTCCTCAGCCATTGGTCAGAGGACCAGTGGCAAGTGGTTGCTTTTGCAGAAGGAGCTGCCAAAAATCAGCCAGTAGACACTGAAGTTCTAACCTGTGATGAACCTCTTTTTCCGGTCAGTTGTGCTTTGTGTCTGAACTGTCTCATCTGATGCTTTAATCCCATCTTGCTCCACTTCTTCAAAGACAGTAGAAGTGAGTTGTCTTTTTCTTTCCCCTTCTTTCCTTGTTTCTTTCTCTTTTCCCTTTTTCCTAAATCAGATTTTAGCAGAGGTTCTTCAGGCACTTCAATGTGTGAAACTTTAACAGTGTCTGGTAGTGGACCCTTTTGTAAAAAGGAAGCAGAACTAAAGCTTTTATTTTCATTCAAGGTTCCAAAAAGAGTGTGCAAAAGATTTAAAGGGGCCTCAGAACAGATAAATTTCTAGGTCAGACTCTCAGGTGCTTTGGACCATCTGTGTGCATGTATACCAGTACAAAGGCCTTGCAAATACTCACATTGTATTCTTCTTACATTGCAGGGCAATAGTTGATCATCTGTTGAATCAGAAAATTGAGGGTTTTTATTATATTTGTGATACGATAATGTATACTATTCTAATACACATAATGTAATATATCATAATTAATATAATATGTCTTATAAAATAATACAGCAACTTAGGCACTGAGGCAGTACCCTTACCTCTCTGCACTGGATGGCCTGCATGTTACTGAACAGGGAAACCATTTAGGAACAGAAAAGGTAATATTTGGTCTGCTTAATACAGTTTTATTCTCCCTGCACATTCTTATTTCATCCCTTAGATACAATTTTTGCTATGAACTAGTTGGAGAATGAGACTGTCATGTATGCATTTTATCATTCATGACAGTTTCCTGGTTCAGACCTGTGCTACAAGTGGAGGCAATGAGGGATGTTTAATACAGCAGTATGACATGATGGGTTGCTAGTGTATCCTTTGGGCATACCATATGGTGAAGGTGTCCTATAGCTTCCAAAATGATCTATTTTTTTATAATTCCTGCTGAAAATGCCTACCTGAACAGGGAACTGTTTAGAGAATAACAGGAGGGCAATAACAGAAAATTAGGGTGTGTGTGTGTGTGTGTGTGTGTGTCTGCTTCTTCATTAAGGAATATTTTTGTAGAAGTGTGTGTTGTTGTGGTTTATTTATTTGTAAAATTCCCAAATTAATTATTTAAAGTGAAAAAATCAAGCTAAAAATTGCTGATGATATATAGCAGGCAGCAGAAGGGAAGGGAAAGTAAAATTGCACTAAGGAGATAATAGGTATAATGAGCACTTGGCTGCACATTTTGAGCCCAAGGCCTAAACTATTTGCATTAGTGCAGATTCTTGAGTTCAGCTTAATTAAGTTTGCATAAGCAGTAAGCAATTGTAGAGATATTTTTTACTTCTGTAGAGCTTTGAAAAAGATATGAAAATATTTTTTTATTGTTTGATTATTCAACCAAATGGTCTTGCAACCATTACCTGATCTTATATAAAGTTCTCTTTCAGTTATGAAGTTAGAAAGCTCCAAAATAAAGCTTCTGTAAATTACTAAAAGCAAAGTGCACACCTTGTAGTCTTCCCTTTACCTCTTCCAATAGTTTCCCATTTTACTGTAATGATTCTTTGACATATAACATTTAGACTGTGTCATAGGTTTTGCTCTGGCAGGCTTCCTGATTTTTTCTTGTATTCAAATGGATCCTGATCCACTAACATTGATGCAGTTCACCCATTTTTGTAATGAATTTTGTAATTCTCACAATTTTAAAATTTACACCAAGTGCTGGTTTCTGATCTTCTGAGTCACATTCCCACTATTCTTGGTAACAGTATTCCCATCCAAGTCCATCTGTGTCCTCATTGTTTTCAGCCATGCAGTACACCTGGCTCTGAGTGGGGCTAATCAGAGCGTGTGAGCTGGGTTTGGGAGTGAGCTGTACAAAAATGCTTCCAAGTCCCGACATCCTTTCAGGGCATTGGGCTTAGTAAGGAAAGGTCCCAGTGGCTCTTTCAGGCTGAAAGTTCTCTCCTCAGCAGGATCAGCTGCTTATTGCCTAAAAGCTCTTATTATTACTTGTCAAGATCCTAATTCTCACCTTATCCTACATTATTTGCACATGACAGGCCTTATTCTTCATTCTTGTGTAGCCCTTTTTTTTGCCATATAAATGTACTATTAAGTCAGCCTATTTTCCCAACTGAAAGTGCTCATGGCATGAGGCTCTGATTTATGTCTGTGTCAGAGAGACTCTGGAAATTTTAGAACTCAGCCACGTGGAGGGGACTTACAGACCCACCTTCTTTCTGTCCTTTCCTTTCCTGTGGTGAGCAGTATTCTGTCTGGACAGTGTGATTCATGGTTATGGATGCTATTCAGAGGAGGAAAGACACACTAAGTAATGTATTTTTACAGCTTTTAAGTTTGTTTTTCTACTTGATTTAGGCTTGAGATTTACTGATACAACACCAACTCCCCTTTTCTTTATATCTCTTGCTACAAGTTTTCCACACATGACATCATTAGGTCTTAAATTTCGTGATGTGTTTATTTCCATGGTAGGATAACTCATACTGACATTATGTCACTCTGATATTGATTCACAACAACAGTGTCATAAATGTTGTAATTATTCTGGCATTGCAATAACATCTTTTAAACTTTGCATCTCTTTTTGAAGTTGTTTTTCGTTCAAAGAAAATTAACACTCATAGGAATATTGCTGACCACATTTCCCTTCCTTATGTGTTCCACATTAGTTGTTTTGAAGCATAAAGATCTGTAAAGAATACACACAATCCAATGGGGTTTTCCTTTGTTTCTTGTTCAATTTTATCAAAAGCCTGCTTGATTCACATATGCATTAGCAAAAGTGTTCCCAATTAGAATTTTCAGGTTTATATTACTACAAAATTTAGGATGTGCAGCTGAATTAAACTACAGTAGAGATAAAACAGAGTGGCAGAAGGCCCAAAGATGCCTTGCTTTATTAGCTTCTTTCCTTACATTGTCTCCTGCTACTCCCCAATGCTATTAACATGAAATTTTAACCATGAGTTATTATCACAGAACAGAGCAATAACTTGTTGCAAATGTAAGAATGTTTTACATAGTCACATCTGCCCTTCTTTCCAGCAAAACCATTTTATTCCTAGGAGTATGGAATGTGCCAAACAATGCAGAATCATAACATTTTCAACTTCTGTTATGGATGTAGACACTAAAGTGAAGGTAGCATGGCCTCAGGAAAAAAAAGTAAGCCTCAGACTCAAATTCTTCAGCTGATGAGTCACAGCTCCTTTGAGTCTGAAGAGCTACCAGAGGCACTGTGAAGCACTGAAAGTTTTATTACAGGTCTAAAGCAAAGAACATTTCATTCTCTGTTTGTCTGCACACTGTTAGCTTTCAAAGGCAAGTGTTGTCTGTCAGCTTCCTGATTTGGTGACATAAATTTTTTTAACTTTGTCTTGATATAAGTTCACCTATATTTTTGCAAAAAATGTGAAGTGTTTGGCTAGAGTATGAGATAATGTGATTTAGTCTCCTTAGAGACCAAGGGGGATTTAGTTAATTTGCACGCTTTTTCCCAAAACCCTAAGGTACAGATAAGGTCATGATTGTTCCCAGGTTGTTGCCTCATGAAAAACTGTACAATGACAATATCTGCAGGATTAGCAAGTAGACTCCATGGGTAGTGCTTTAGCACACAAAGTGTGCTAAAGTATTCTTCCTACTGATCTGGAGCACTCTTTTTAGGGAATAGGGACACATTTCTTCCAGTGTCATGACTTCAACAAGGAGGAGTGAGAATGACCTCCTCCAAGTTATCCTTTAACTTGATGGAGTCAAGGAAGAGGCTGATGCTCAGATCCTCTCTGTGAGCCTATTCCTTACTCCAAAACTTTTGATATGATACTAATTTCAAATAATTTGAAAATAATTGACATTTTCTTCTCAACAAGTTCAATATTTATTGACAAGAATTATTGAAACAAAAATGAAGGAAACTTTATTGTATTATAACTTAAACATGAGATGGACAAACATTAAGCCATTTGCTTTCCATTCTGATGAGACTCCACCTAGAATACCAAATCCAGCTCTGGAGTCCTCAGCACAAGAAAAACATATGTCTATTGGAAGAGGGTCACCAAGATGATTAAAGGGGTGGAACACCTCACATCTGAGGAAAGGCTGAGAGAAGTACATTTGTTCAGCCTGGAAAAGAGTCATTTAGGGCTGACCTAACTGCAGCCTTCTGGTACCTGAAGAGAGCCTAGAGGAAGAAGGAGAGGGACATTTTACAAGAGCTTGTAGTGACAGGAAAAAGGGGCGTGGATTCAAGCTAAAAAAGAATAAATCCAGATTAGATATTGGAAGGAAGTTATCGGTGAGGTTGGTGAGACACTGGAAAAAATTTCCCAGAGAAGTTGTGGATGCCTCATCCCTGGAAGTGTTCAGGACCAGGTTGGATTGGGCCTTGAGCTACCTGGTCTAGTAGGACGTGTCCCTGCCCATAGATGATCTTAAAGATTGCTTCCAATAGAAATCATTCTATGATTCTAAAAGTGTTTTATAAGATGAAACATTTTGAGTATTAAGTCTGGGAAATAATCTGAAACTCATTCCAAGTTGTTGCAATGACCTTGCCAACCGATGGGAATACTTTGGCATGCTCAGAGAACCCCATTTGTTTCAAGCAGTTGAATGTTTATCAGTGGCAAGAAAGAAAGAACAACTTCTTTTGAACAAGGGAGGAGGAGGCAGGACTTGTTGGTCATAAACATGTGGTTACTTTCCCCTAATACAGAAATAAAAGAAGTCTATACTGCAGATGGGAAAGAATAAATGTAATTTTAATGAATAAAGAGTTAATTTAAACACAACTGATTTTTCTGAGTTTAAATAGCTCAAAACCTTCTCAGATGCCTTTAAGTGTGATAATATCTCATTGTGTCAGACTGGAGGCTCTGGGAATTGAATTCAAGATCATGATTGTTGGAATTAAGTACTGTGGAAACTTATGTATGAACCGAAGTGAGGATGAGTTAAAGCAGCTGAGAGTAATTCCTAAAAAAGGAAAAAATTGGTTTTATGTTTGCTGCTAGTTCTTTGTAAATTTTCAACGTTTATGGTTATGCCATGTTTTGTGACCCTGAGCAATGCACCTCTGAGCTACTGAGGAAGGCAAGCTCTAGTGGCAGTGACTCAGGCTAACTAAAACTTTTTCAGATCTGACAGTTCCACCCAAAATAAGGAAGGTGACAAAAATGCTTGGAGTAGGAACCAAAACACTTCAAATGAATTTTTAAAGGAAACAGTATCATAGAAAGCATAAGCTTAACTACTGAAATTGTTCAGAGCATAGGCATTGGAGAAAATACTTTACAAGAAAGATGTAAAGATGGATTGTTCCTTTCTAAGCTCTCAGGCACCTAAGCTGTTGCTTAAAGACTCAAGGATTACCTAGTCCCACATTTTATTATTTATGCTTTATTTATTTAGACTGTTAAAATATTCACTGAAACATCTTTTCTTCCATTTCCAACAATTCTTCAAAAAGTTGGGCTTTTTATAAATAAAATGAGACTTGTTTTTGATGCCTTAGTGTAGATAATGAGTACTGGATAAAGAGATCAAGCTAAACCCATCTTGTTCCAGCATAGCCTGTTATTCTCCAGCTAGAAATAGATTCTATTTATTATAAGTGTATTACCATATTATAAAGATATGCTGTTATTATTATTATTGCTCTTGCAAGCTGTTGCTCAGTGAAGTGCCAGACTGAGTGTTTTAGCAACCCAAGCTGTCATCAAGCTTAGGAAAGCCAAGGACAGATATTCAGATGCACATGGCTTCTGTCTTGACACACGAATGTGGGGTCGCTGACAGCCACGTTGCTGCAAAGTGTTGGAATGTGCTAATTGATAGCAGCCAGAAGCAGCCCAATTTCTGAAAGCAAGGAAATGAGAGCAAGCTGTCATTACAAGTATTGAAATGTTTACACTGCTGGATAACTTTAATGGCTAAAGCAACTCACTTTCTCTGTGGTTTGGAGGTGCGTATTTATATCTGCAGCTTGTAATTACAGCTTGTTCTTACTATAAACATAACACCCCCAGCCCTCTCCAGAGCTGAGCTGTCACAAGAAGTTTCACAAGTGAAACAAAGATTGCAAGTAACATATTGGTAATTGAATGGGTTTATCACTTAAATATTAGAGGAGATACAGTGGTGCTCTACAGATGAAAGGTTTGTGGAAAAAAGGGTGTTCTCAAAACTAGAGTTTGATATGCCTGCAGCAGCTTATCAAGATGAGCATTAAGGTGAGAGACAATGTTTGAAAGGGATCAAAATACTAGTAGCTACTACAGGAAAAAAAAAGATAAACATTAAATCAAAATTAAATTATGCTAGTTTATTACTAGCAGCAGCTCAGTTTCTCCTGTGTAATGTAGTAGAAAGCAGCTGCAGCTGCTGGTTACCATTCTCTACTGGCCAGGGAACAGCTAACAACCTCTAATTGCAGCAATGGCTTAGCTCCCATGCGATGGGTGGAAAATGAACTAAGTTCTTCCCCATAGTTACATCTGATTCTCTCTTCCTTACCCCCTAGGAGAGGAGTTTCTAGCAGCAGTCAAAGGTGGTAGCTTTTCCTCTCTTTGGGCACAAGGAGTTTTACAAAGGCAATGAAAGCCAGAAAAGGTCAGGTTTTTAGGGAGCTTTAGAAAATCTGACTTACAATCAAGAGGCTCTTTCAGTGGGCAAGTCAAAACACCTGTGTTTCAGAGCCTGCTCTCAAATGCACTTCTGACAGCATGTTTTCCTTTCACAGGGACTACTCAGAATATTTGCCTTCCTGGGTTAAAGAAAGTCTTTTAAAATAGCCCCACGTCACATTGGATTCACTACTGTGACACCTTGATTGATGTTTTGGTTTACTCTTTTTGAGTCTTAATGAAAACAACGGATTTCTTCTGAGAAAGCATATTTACCTCTTTTCCAGGCAGAGAAATTGTTTTGTCTTTGAAAGCACAACACTGATAACAAATGGCTCAGTAGGCTGGAAAGGAACAGGTCTCTGGGCTTCATTGCTTCAGCAAGCTGCCTTGCACTTTGTGTGATGAGCTGATGCAGAAATTATGGAATGCCTCTAACACTTTTTCACCCTAATGATGGAGTAAGCAGCCTTGGCTCGTGGCTCATTAATCAAAGGCTGCATGCTCTGTTACTGATCCCCTGCGTGTTGTGTTGCATCTTACATGTGAAGGGCTGTTGCAGTATTGTGTGCTTGTTTCACAAATGAGTGGCAATTACATTGTGCTAGATCAAGAGTGATACTCTACTCTGTGTTGGAAAACATGTAAGCCGAAAGATTCAATGGTAGTTGGACTCCTAAAGGTGCAGAGAGGGGGCACTAAGATCTCTCTCTGCAAGTTAATAAATTCTGTCTCTCAAAATTCTCTCTGCAAGTTAAAGAAATTCCTTAAAATTAAAGAAGAAGCAGCAAGGTATGTTAGGCAATTAGCTGGGGTTTTTTTTTGGGGGGGGGTTAAGTTTTTTTTCAGTTTTTTTGCATTTTTAGGCACCAGCTTTCCAGGAAATCTTTCTGTTATGCTAGGAAATAGTGTCCCAGTCAAAGTATAAAGACTAAAGTTCTCTCTTCTTTTCCTTACTCACCATTGGTATAAGATCCCTTGATGTTGACAAAAAAGGAAAACACATTTATTTAGCTATGGCATCTGCAACATAGAAAAGGAAGAACTTTTCTACATGAGCATACAGTGCCTAAATCTGCAAAGTCTTCATTGCAGATTCCAGATTCTAAATAGTTGAATATATTGTTAAAATAGCAATGCCCCTTCTTGAACTGTTAAAACAACACAGATGAAAAATGCTGTCTTCCAAAAGAGAATACTCATTGACAGTAGTCAACTTTGAATATCAAACATTTGTAAATAAAAGCTATATTTTAAAACACATAATTTTTTCATTGTAAGAAAAGTATTCTTGGTTCCATATCTCTAAACAATTAAGCAAGTATTTGGATTTTGTTTGGGTTTTTTTTCTCTTTCTGTAAACCATGAGTTTAGGAGGTCTTTGGAAAAAAATTAACTGGAAAATGATGAAAAGCTGTGTTGTCTTCAGGGTATTCCAGCCTTTGTCAATATGAAATGAATTCTTAAATAGCTTCTAAAATTGAGGGCTTGGAGCACTGGGATGTAAAAGTTGAGGATGGCTCTGCAGAGAGATTGAAGTGGTTGACAGCATTTGTGTAAGGAGTAGCTGATGATTTGGAGTAGATGTTTTTTCACTTGCTTTAAAGATTACAGCTGCTTTCACCACTATTGCTTGGGAAGGACTGTAAAGTGATTTACTGGTATCTTATCAGAGTAAGATGAAAAACTATTCTTCAATGTCTTCTTTCTTCCTTTTAGGCAGATTTCAGGAGATGAGTATGCATAATTCTTTTCCTCAAAACATCATTCTGGTAAGGATAGGGCTGGTCACTGGTTAAGTTTTCACTTATCTTCAAACAGAAAAGGAGCCATTTGGGAGTTAGTGTGGGATCTATGGGGTCAAAAAAATCTGAGCTAGACACTTTGACTGTCCCCACAGTGAAGACAGAAGCAGGCTTTGAAAGCAGGATAAGTTTAAAGTAGGTCTAATATGGTTTCTCCTGGACCTGCTTATTACTCTCTTGTTTTTTCCTTTTTTGTGGAGGTATGGGAAACCAGATTGGGCTTCAGGTGGCTAGAAGATAAATTAGATGAATCCCACCCTAAGTAAGTGTGTGATCCTTTTTTTTTTAATCTATTGATAAAGAAAATGTGTATAAATCTCTATTTTCCATTTATAATGGATGCTGCAACACCTCAGTTCACAAAGAGAGCTAAGCAGAGATATAAATTAGATGTCTGAGGATCAACTGAGATTATCTGAGATTGGGATGATAGGTTGGGAAAGTAGCCAGAGGAGACAAAGTAATTTTAGCTCCTCTATAGGAAAAATGTATCCACCATTGTCGGGTTTTCTCGGCTGTTTGAAGGGCCTGGAAAGGCCCGGAGTGGCCTTGGGACAGCCCGCGTATCAAAGGACGAGAAGAGGCTTCAGTTCTTCTTTCAGTTTTTATGTTTATTAATTGTTTATCTAAAAGATGTCCTTTCAGCCGAACAGAGATCTGCTCAGCAGTCAGCCATGAGCGCACTGAGCAGTCCTCCGGACAGCCACGTATCTTTATACCCATTGTTACGTGTACAATATTTATCATTTTTCCCCAATACCATTTATTCTTATTGCTGGGTGCACTTTCAGTAATAACCAATCCAAAAGTGCCACCATGGCCAAAGAAGATGGAGGAGAAGAAGAAGAAGAAGAAGAAGAAGGACAGGACACACCCCAATTCCTCCATCTTACTTCTCTAAACCCCCCTGTACATAAATCCTAAACCCTGTGTCTCACCCTCTAATTAACTAATCTTTTCGCCATTCACCCCGGTGAAGTCCTCTTATCTTCATACAGGTGTCGTCTCCCGTGTAGGGTCAAAGTCCTGCCACCAGACACTTCTGGCAACATTCCAGGACTCCCGGGCCCCCCAAGGGTGGTCTCGGTGGCCCGGCATCTCAGGACTCAGATCCTGAGATCCCACATCTCCCCCTTCTGTTTGCACCAAGAAAACCTCTTTTATCACCCGATTCATGGCGCGCTTCAGACATACAAAAATGCACGGGACGACAATCATGAGGACTAGTAGGACTATTAAAACATAAAACCCTACCCTTAAAATTCTTCTCCAAATAGGAGAAACGTCAAAGAAATCTGCCAGCTGATCAATCCATGATCCCGTGATCTCGCCAAGCTTATTTACGCTGTCTTTTATATTTCTAATACTTTCATGAATTGATTTTGAATGATCTGAGAGATTCATGCAGCACATCCCTTCAAACTCTTCACACCCATGTCCATGGGCGAGCAATAGATAATCGATTGCAGCTCTGTTTTGAAGAGTCGCCTGTCTTATACCACTAACGTCTTTTAACATGTCATCCAATGCGACAGACACAGATCATGCATGTTTGCTCAACCAGCAACCCATGTGGTCGATCTGAGTCAAAGCCACCCCTGATGCTGTTTGAGGTGAGAAAATTGCCGTAGCAATGCTTGTTTTCTTATCCCAAGAAAATACTTCGTCATTGCAATCTGTCGCATAATTTTGGATTGATCTTTTTCCTCTGCGCCTTTTCTCTCTTAACATGTTCAAATCAGGCGACAGCATTGAAATTTCCCCAATGCTGCATGGACCTCCCGTGGCATTAGCAGGAATGCCGTGCCAAATTCTGTCCCCGCAAATTAAAAACAAACCCCGTGGCAATTGCACTGGGACTTGGATCGATCCTTTGGCAGTTCTCTTTGTATATTTGCACCAAGCTGATGCATTCTTATAAAACTCATGATTGGGAGTTAAATCGATAGTTTTTGCCTTTGTGGCCTCCGGAACTTCAAACTGCATGCAGAATTCCATTGTCACGGACCCAAAAATCTCCAATTCCTGAGGTTCTGTAGAAGCCACAGGAAGTAGATGTGTCCAAGCACACCACTCTTTCACAGGATTTTCAATGACCTATGAAATGTTAACTGCGGAATGCCCTGGAACTGGCCATTCGTCCACTGGCAATCCAACCATGCATGCAGAAAATGGTTTTCCTGGCCTCGAATGTGTCAGGCAAATACTATCTAGATTTGCTGCTTGAGCCAAAGTCTCCCATAGATTTTGCCTTGGCTGATTTACAGGTAAATCTTCTCCTTTACTTGCTGCAATGAATGAAAGAATGATGCACATAAGCATCATGATACTCATTATTACGCTTTTATACAGAAATCCCCAAAGTCCTTAGTTTCTTTTTATTTTTCTTCGGGATCGCTCTTTCCGGCCTGAGTCTCGACTTCTGTCTGAGTACTCGTCTCTTTGTTTCTCGGATCAGCGTTCTCGGGTTCTCGCGTCCGGAATGGCTTCACGTGCTGCGCCGACACCCACTTTAGACCTCGATCTGTGGAGATACAAGCGAAACCCTTGCCCCAAGTGATTAGTCTGAAAGGACCCTCTATTTGTCCTGTCTCTGGGTTCCTGATCAAAACCAAAGGGTTTTCCCTTAGCTTTGCCTGTGTGCTATTTAGAAAGTGTCTCATGATTGGTGGATTAGGTTCCGAGGATGAGCTATTTAGGAAATTCAACACATACAGTGCCTTATTTAATTTCATGTGAGGTGTTGCCTCTGGTTCACCCCTTCTCTGTCTGTCCAGAAGGGATTTCAGGGTGTGATGTGTTCTTTCAATGATCGCTTGACCTGTGGGTGAATGTGGAATACCGAATGTGTGTCTGACACCCCATTTTTTCAGGAATTTGTCAAGCACCCTGCCTGTATACGTTGCACCATTATCTGTTTTTATCTCCTGAGGCACACCTAATGCTGCAAATGCTTGCAGAAAATGTCGGCAAGCATGGTCTGCTGTTTCCCCTGCATGTGCTGAAGCAAAGACTGCACCTGAGAATGTATCTACAGAAACATGAACATTTTTGAGCCTCCCAAAAGATGGATATTTCGTGACATCAGCTTGCCACAACTGAAGACTTTGCAGCCCCCGCGGATTGATAGCTCCGGTGGAAGAAGGTGGCTGCACAAACTGACAGTCTGGGCAAGCACTAATGATCTCCCTCGCCTGACTCTTTGTGAGACGAAAGGACTCCATCAGCGCTTGCGCATTCTGATGAAAGAACGCATGACTTAACCTTGCTCTTTTTCTCCAAGAGCATTTTCCTCTTGGCCTTTTAAGGCCAGAGCTAATTTTTTCCCGGAGTCATGCTCCTCCCCCTCCTGCTTTGAGGGCCCCCCAGATGTCTGCTGCATCTGGTGGTCTTCCTGGAATTTCGTTTGCATAGAAATACCTTTCAGCATTATTCTTGCAGGAGACAGCAGCTTCAACACTGTCTCATCCTTTTTAGTAGCTAAGAAATATAAGTGTCTGTTTATCTCCTGCCAAAACCCCACTTCAAATAGCAGGCACGTTTCTGCCAGTGGGTAGTTTAGCCTTGCCCATAGCAATAATTGTTTTAATTCTTTCTTTGGAATTCCCTCTGTGTATGTTTGTGTCACACCTTGTAAGGCGGACAAAATTTCCCGTTGTTCCTGGGAAAGTGTGCCCCCCATGTTCTTATTTCTGGGCTTTCTTACCAAATTTTTCGTCAGGGCAGTCCGGAGATCTCGGTCTCTGTCCAGCAGATCACGAGAGGTGGTCCCAGGGCGCCTTTCTGGGTCCGGTCCGGGCTGTTCTGCTACGAATTGTCTTCGGCAGAAACTGAGAGATGGATTCCTCAGTGACTGCTGTTTTTTTCAGACTCTGTTGGCTTTTTGTTTTCTTCTTCTCTCTGGTCTTCAGGGCTTTGAGGGTGCTGCCCCCCCCGAAAGGTTGTGGTGGTTCGTGTCTGCTCAGGGAACGCCAAATGTCGGGTTTTCTCGGCTGTTTGAAGGGCCTGGAAAGGCCCGGAGTGGCCTTGGGACAGCCCGCGTATCGAAGGACGAGAAGAGGCTTCAGTTCTTCTTTCAGTTTTTATGTTTATTAATTGTTTATCTAAAAGATGTCCTTTCAGCCGAACAGAGATCTGCTCAGCAGTCAGCCATGAGCACACTGAGCCGTCCTCCGGACAGCCACATATCTTTATACCCATTGTTACGTGTACAATATTTATCATTTTTCCCCAATACCATTTATTCTTATTGCTGGGTGCACTTTCAGTAATAACCAATCCAAAAGTGCCACCATGGCCAAAGAAGATGGAGGAGAAGAAGAAGAAGAAGAAGGACAGGACACACCCCAATTCCTCCATCTTACTTCTCTAAACCCCCCTGTACATAAATCCTAAACCCTGTGTCTCACCCTCTAATTAACTAATCTTTTCGCCATTCACCCCGGTGAAGTCCTCTTATCTTCATACAGGTGTCGTCTCCCGTGTAGGGTCAAAGTCCTGCCACCAGACACTTCTGGCAACATTCCAGGACTCCCGGGCCCCCCAAGGGTGGTCTCGGTGGCCCGGCATCTCAGGACTCAGATCCTGAGATCCCACACACCATTAATTAAGAGTACCCACAGGTAAGATGCGATTGTAAATTCCCAGCTGCTATTTGAAAACTCTGTCAGAGCAAAAACCCACACAGCCTTGAGTTATTGGTGTTTGGCTAAGGAGCTGTGACCTTCCTTATGGATGCAGACACTGGCAGTGTCATCCAAGTCCTAATCTCTTAAACATTACATTATTGCTAAACATTTTACTTTTATAGGGGAATGCTGAAGGGGATTCTGGCAGTTTGATTATGAGGAGAGTAACATGCTGAGACCATAGTTCTTCTCAGGTTTGTACAGGCTTCCTGCAGATCCCAGAGTAAATGGAAACAATAGCTGAGGAAATCCTAGCTCTTGTTGTTTGCCGTTATTGCTGTAGTTGGTATTTCTTTATGTCATTGACTGAGGCAATATCAGTACTCAGGAATTTGGTACCTCTGATCTGACATAGCCAAAGTTTGGTTATATCCTTACCTTGATAAAAAAGTCTTTTCAACACTCTTGCGTATCAAAAGGTGACAAAAAAGAAGATGGGCAATTCTTTGGAGCAAGTTAACTACCTGGAAAATCCATTCTGTGACTATCTAAATTTAATTATTTTAAAATCATGATTAGTTATGTAAGGGTGATTCTAAGTGTGTGTTAAATTCTATTATTGAGTGTATCTGTCGTTCTAAATACATATGAGGGTTTGTTCTTTTAAATGAAACTTTCAATCTGAATTTAAACTTAGATAATGTTCATTCTAAGTCTAAGCAGAGTGCATAAGCTGTGTTCCTCATTGTAGATAGGAATCGTTCTCAAATGAAAAGTGAACACTTCTGTCTACCCTCAACTGTTGCTATCAGATCCCTGGCAAAAATTCTACATCTCTGTAGAAGACACAATCTTCTGCTGCCACAACTTCACAGATGCTATGCTGACTTTTGTTATACAGATCTCACAAAAGTCAAGAAAATTTGCTTGAATGGTGATCAATGAGTACTCCCTGGCAAGCAGTAGCTGCTGCACAATCTGGGCATTTACAGGTAGGATGAAACTAGGATGTTTGCCATAGGAAACCTCTGTGGTGACAGACAGGAATTTTGCCAGCAAAACACTAATGCGTAATGGTAACTGTTGACATTGGGTGGTTAATTTAGAAGAACGGTAGCAGTTTTCATGTGAATATGGTGGAAAACAGCAAAATACAGTCTTACCACTATGTCATTATCTTTTATTCTCAGGAAATGAAAGTGCAGATCTAGCAGGTTAGCTTTTCCCTCCTCTCCTCTGCTCTCCTGTCCTTTTTCAGAACACCATTGAGACTGAAAAATGTTTGAAAAAATGAAAAGAAGGGTGAAGATGGAAAGGGTTGCTGTATAATGGTGTTTGGAACATTGTGCTTTACCTCATTACAGGAAGCACAATGGAGATCAGGACAGTATGGGGCTTCATTAACTCTGGGAATATTGGTACTGGACTGTGGGGGGCTTTGTTAGGTTATTTTCAAAAGATCTTTCTTTAGGTCCACAGCTATTAAGCGCCCTCAAATTTAAACAGCTGGTAATGTGAAAAGTTTGGCAACATCATCTGAATTGTATATGAAGCATTGCCTCTGGTTAGCAGCAGTAAAATGTTAATTTAGTCTTTGATAGTGCATATTAGCATGGTAACTCACAAAACACTTCTGGTATGCTAATCCTAAAATAAAAAATGCATTCTGATTAATGCCCAAATCAATATGAAAACTACTGTCTGAAATGACAAAGCTGATCAAAGCTGCCAAAATTGTGTGACAAATATATTAACACCAGTAGAGGCTATTTGGTTTTTTCCTCCTGTCAGAAACAGTGTGAAATTTAATTATAAATGGAACTTATTCAAACACATAAGTCTGCAGAGTTAAACCTGTGTGTTCTGTCCTTACCTTAATCCACAAATTATCTGATTTTGCTGTCACAGACCTTACAGCTAATATTTGTAATGAGTTGTCACAAGTGTTAAGCTTTTCTGAACTCATATTAAGGATTTTCTTTAGAATTTTGCTAGTCATTACTTCAGTAAATATTGCTTTATGTTGTTGTTTGAGAAATTAAATGACTACTTTACAATATGGGTGATTCACTGGATGTGCAAGTATGGGTGTGTGAAGAAGGTCCCCACAGAGCGTGTGTTAGGCATCCCATTTTGGCATGCTCCCTGTTTTGTTTACAGTACATTTTTCTTAGTATTACTCTAGCTTAAGTAGCAGAATGATGCTACTTAACATGGTTAAGCATGGTTTCCATGCTACTTAATGGCTTCCAGATGCATGTGGAAAATTGATGTCTGCCTTGAAAAAACTTTGTGTCTGACAAAGCAGTGTTAGAGGAAGAACAGTGAGACACACAAGAAAATCTGTGGTACAAATTAAAGCACTATAGGAAGATGAAGTACTTTAAATTTAATGTCTTAATATTACAGACCAATGTAAGCTTTTTCAGATATTTCTAAGACTGTAGACGACTCAAGATTAAGCCTAGGTGGTACAATACATTATACAGGCTTGTAGGGTGATATTCATAGGCATGCAGTGCTTAAGGCCTGGTACAGAGAAAATTCTGCTTTCAGCCAGCACTTGAGAGCACATTTGTTTCAGCAGTGTCTGTGGGTCTTGAATAAGGAAGTGGCAGTGCATGTGCTCTCCTCAGCACCCCCTTGAAGTATTGCATTAGGCAGCATAATAATGATTGTACAAAAACCTAACCCTCCCATTCACACTTTCCAAAAAATTATGACACCACATCATTGCCATGTTATGATCGTTTCTTTTAATTTACTTGGAAGAATGTGTGATAAATCTTATTAATGACATGCTAACACATTTGCATGCAATTAATTCTCTGCTCTATAATTATGATATAGAATATAAAAGTATGGCACTATGAAGTACAGTAATATAATTACATTGCAGCTTATTCAAGCCCCAAGTCAGCAAAAATTCTGTCATTGACATCAGTGATGAAGTGGAAGGTAAATGAGAATATTTTTGTATTCTCATGGTGTGGTGCTCTGAGGAGGGAGAAGGGCTTAAATTAGTCTGCAGGTCAGACCAGCAATTAAAACACAGGTGTCTACCCTCCTCTGCTCTAAAGAGGGGAGGAGCCTTTCTGACAGAATGAGCATTTAGGAAGTCCAAAAAAATGAAGCTGACCAGTGGAAAAAATCTCAGCTTGGAAAAAATCTCCTGTGCTCAGAGTAGGCACTCCTTTCAGGGATAGATTTGGGTGTTGGGGCTGAGAGTACCCACACAGTGGTTTTGTGAGTGACTGATTATTGATATTAAGTAGTGGAATTGCTCCACTAGGAAACATTTATCTTCTTTAATTTTGTAGTTATGCCCGAAACGAAAGTGTTTAAGAAAGGTGTGGTTTTTTGTTTGTTTGTTTGTTTTTCTAAAGGAGTTAGACAATTTTAATCAGCTAAAAAATATCTTATATATATAACGTAACTCGCATTTTCACAAGTAGAAGCAAGGATTCAATAGTAGGTCCTTTTGAAAATGTCACACCTACTCCTGAAGGAATTTCTGGGACTATAGATATTATTGCACACAAGAGGAATATCAACATTTGAGATGGTTTTCAAGTATATATTCTTGCTTTATTTCTTGGGGCAACAAAAGTAGATCTTTCTAGTAGAAGGAAGGAGTCCTTCTCTTTGGCCCATGGGCAGGAGATGAATGATAAGGCTGCTTTGAAAAAAAACAGTCCCTTGATAACCATGGCTATCTGGTGCAAGAGGAAGGGAGAGAGAGCCATGTCTTGTAGAGGTTATGAATCCTGTCTTTTTTATGTTTTACCCTTTTTTCATGCCTAGTGATTTTACAGATAGAGAATGATAGAATGGTTTGGGTAGGAAGGGACCTGAATGACCATCTACATCCAACACCTCACTACACACACACACATGCTGGTCAAGATCAAGGCACCTTCTAGTAGGCCAGGTTTCTCAAAATGGCAGCCTTTCCCCACAGGAGAGGTGTTGTGTCCTGCTAATTGTCTTCATGTCCCTCCTCTGGACTTGGTCCGACAGGTCCATATCCCTCCTGTGCTGGGACCCTAAGCTGGATGCAGTACCTCAGGTGGGAGTTTGCCCCAACTCAGGTGTAGCATCTTGCACTTGGCCTTGTTAAATCTAATGAGGTTTCCATGGGGCCTCTTATCGACCTTGTCCAAGCCCCTCTGGATTGTATCCTATCATTCAGGTGTGTTAGCTGCACCACTTAATTGGATATCATCTACAAATTTGCTAAGGATGTGCTTAATCCTTTTGTCTCTGTCATTGATGCAGACATTGAACAACATCCAAAACTGATCCCTGAGGCTCCTGTCAGGACTCTGAGAAATTGACCACTCCCCTCTGGATGGGACTATCCAACCAATTCCTCATCCAAACATTCCACCCATCAAATCCTTCTCTTTCCAATTTAGAGAAAGGGATGTTCTACAGGACTGTGTTCAAGGCCTTTCAGAAATCCAGATATACAACTGCAGCCCTTCCCTTGGCTGCTGAGGCAGTCACTCCATCATGGAAGGCCACCAGGTTGATCAGGCTAGGCCTTTCATTAGTGAAGCCAAGACAGCTGTCCCAAGTCACCTCTCTGTTGCTCATGTGCTTTAGCACAGCTTCTAAGAGGATCTATTCCGTGATTTTTTGCGTATAGAAGGGAGGTTGGTTGGTCAGTGGTTCCCAGAGTCCTCCTTTTTACCCTTTTAAAAGATGAATACTAAGTTTCCTTTTTTTTTTTTTTCCAGTAATTTGGGGCTGCTTCTGATTGCTATGACATCAAATATGATGGAAAATGCCTTGGCTATGACATCTGTCAATTCCCTCAAGACTCTGGCATGCTATAACAATATATATATTGTATAACATGCTATAAATATATTTTATATATATATACAAGTCATGGCAATGCTGTAGACTTATGCACAATCAGATTTCTCAAGTGGTCACTGTTCTCCACTCACAGTGGGAAGCACTTTGCTCCCCCAATCCCCTTCTTGCATTCCACTCACTTGAGAGGTGTGGAAAAAGGTGTTCCCCTTGAAGACAGAGGCAAAAATATTGTTGAGTACATCATATAGTTCCCTATCCATTTTTTGTAGTTTGCCATTTTTTTTTATTGGGAGGGGGCAGGGGAAAGGGGCAACAAGATGCCTTCTTTGATCTTCCTCATCTGTCTGGCATACCTTCCCTTGTTATTTTTTTGCATCCTGTGCCAAATTCAGGGTGAGATACACCTTGGCCTTCCTCCCCCCACCTCTACACAACTGGACTGTGTCTCTACACCCTCCCCAGAATACCATGCTTCCATTGCCTGTGCATTTTTCTTCTTGCCCTTTAATTTGACTAGCAGGTCCATACTCAGCCAGGTTGAACTCTTATCTTCCTGGCCTGATTTCTTGTGTTGGGGAAGAGAGAGGGCATGAGCAGAAAAATAAGAAATCAAGAAGCAAGTGGCAAAACAGGCAGAAAAGTGATCAGAACTTGGGTCCTAGGAAGAAAAAAAAAAGAAACAATTGAGAGAAAAGGGAGAAATAAATAGAGAATCAAGGAAGGGAGCTGGGAACTGTGTACAAGTCTGAAAGAAAGGAGTTAAGGAAATCAAGGGAAAATAAGGTAACAAAGAGGGAGAAAAGTAATACAGAAAAAAAAAATCATATCAAAATTTGTCACTTTCTTAGATCTGGGGGAGGGATAAATAGTACTGTGGAGTAATATGGGGGAGAGATGAAACAGGAAGAGAAGAACATAATAAAAGAAGTGAGAGCTTAAGTAGAAACTGTGAAACTGTTTCTTTTGTAGAACAAAATTGCCAAGGGAGGCAAATAATTATATCTTTCAGACTTTCAGTCATAGATTAAAAACACTTCACTTTTCTTTTAAAGATATGACACTTTTTTTCTTTTTACATTCAAAAGTATCCCAAAGTGATAAGCTAATATTGTAATTCTTCCTGACATGATTTTAATGCTTAAAGCTCCCCAACCAAACAGTTACTAGCACTCCTAATTTTTTTCGTTTCTTCTTCCTTTCTTATTTTCTTTAGCTTGCTGTAATAGCATGAACAATTGGTGCCCAAAAAAAGCCTCCTGGCCAAGCTGTCTCAGCCTTGACAATGGAAATCTTTTGGGTGTGGGATGTAGAATGCAGAATCCATTTCTTTATTTAGCTTCTCTCTTGGACTTTCAATGTGGATTCCACTAGCAAAAGCTGTAGCAACACCAAAACTCTCTTTCCCCTTTATCCCAGCTTCAAATTCATTTTATATGTCATTCCTTGCAGTGTATGAACTTGATCTATTAATTATCCTGCATCAATTAGGGCTTCTTCCCTTCCCCTACTCACAGAGAACTACTTCATTCAGGAATTAGAGAGGACAGTCAGTGCTGTGGCATTGCTGGGACAGGAACCCATGGCCCCAGGACTCCAAAATGGGATTCTGGCCCATGGACGGGGGGGATGAAAGTACAAGGGGGCTGGGCAGGGACAGCCAGGCCTGGTGGACTTGGCTGATGATTTGCTTGACTTTTAGAGAGATTTGCATAATGCTAATTAAGAGAAGTGATCATTGAAGGCTTTATTTACTTTTTTTTTTTAAATTGATTTATTGACTTGGGTTTTTTTTTTTTAATGTTTCCAAAATGGATAAAGTGAAATAGCCTGATTTAAGTAACTTATGTTAAACAGCTCCAATAAAATTCAAGGAAATCCATAGTTTTACTTGAAGATATAAATAGTCCCAACCAACAAAATATCCACAGTAAAATATAATAAATTAGAGCATTCTTGTCCATAGTATTCAAATCTGCCAGTGTGGATGGGTTATCCTCTACATTTGTTGTGTTCTTAAAACATAAATTCAGTGGCCAGTCTCAACTATTTTCTTAATGTCAGCACATCTAAGAAATTCTAGCCTAATTTTAAAGCTTGATTCCTTCATTCATCTGTCAAAAATTCTGAGCTTATTAATTGATCTAAATGAAATTTATGTTGAATATACTGGAATATTTAACTCTCCCTATAATCCTGAATGTGTTTCTCAGCAGCAGAACTCATTACTTTTTCCAGAATTAGCTGTGTATGGACAGTAACTAATCTCCATAATCCTAAATTTGAAACGTCTACTAATCTTTGAGATTATGTCCTTCATTTTTAAAAAATGTTCTAACTTTACACATCACTGATTAGTTTCAGGTATTTCATCAGGTGTCTTTCAATGAAGATTAAGGAAAAAGGATCAGCTTCCAATCAACTGGTCTTTAAATAACTAGTGGAACAATTTAGGCTGGGAGAATTCTGCTGCTCTGCACAAGTATTCAGCCTCCTTGGTCCTACTCCTCCAACAAATAAGGAGGAGGCACTGCCTGTGCAGGCACAGCTATGGTACTCAGAAACTGAATTCTGATTCTGGAGACAGATGTTTTATCAGTCAATTTGAAAAAATGGCCATGTCTTTGTGTTCACCTAAACCCAGATGAAAACATAGATGAAAAGCTATTATCATTATTATTTCCTCAGGGTCCTTTCTTACAGGATGATGCTTCTTTCACCTTTCTACTAGGAATTTTGTAGAGTTCAGCTCCTCTTCTATCAGCTGGATGAAAAGGGGACAACAAGTTTTTGGGGGATATATTTTGCCAGACACTTTTTTTCCTGAAGTCTTTAAATAGGTACAAAGTTTGCACCTGTCTTTTAGCTGGAAAAAAGTGTGATAAGGTGCCTCATGTTTTGTAATGCACATTTTCTATTCATACAGTATGGACTTCTCTTCTGCTGTTGATTTCACCTCCCCTGCATTCTTCATATGGCAGTGTCTATTGTGAATTGCAGGCCTCAGAAAAAGGGAATAGGAAGGCAAAGCCCTTTTAAACAGGTGACTTCCTATAGAGGTAAATGGATAGATAAAGAGCACTAGAAAGTTATGATGCAGAGTATGTATAATACTTGTCTCTAGTTCTCTGGGTACTCATCCTAGACCTGCTTCTGTCCTGGGCAAGACAAGCAGGAAGCTGCTGTGTGACTTGTCCTGAGGGGATGGGAATCTAGGAATGGTTAGTGGTGATATATTGAGATGTGTGAAAAATTTATTACAAGCTAATGAGCACCCTGAGTTCAGCTCTGTTGGTCAGAGCACAGAGCTAGCAATGCCAAAGCTGTGGTTTAGGTCCTTGTATGGGCCTTTCACTTCGGGGTTGGACTTGATGATCCTTGTGAGTCCCTTCCAAATCAGGATATCTGTGATCTGTGGTATCTGTTTCTCACAAAGACAATTGATTTTATTGAGATTGGAGAATTCTGTAGGTGAATCAATACATCCACTTAGCAGAAATATGGGGTCATAGACTCATCTGCAAAAAAGTAAACCCATAGTAACAAACCAGCAAACTTCTGAATAATTTTGTGAAAATGGTCTGTCTACCTTTTTCCACCTTGGAAAGTAGAAAAACTCTACTTCTCTTTTCAAATCCTCAGGAAGGATAAAATTGAAGTCTTCATTTTTTTAAGTTGTCTTGTCAACATCTCATAAAAGAAAAAAAAAAAATCAATGTTTCACCTCCAAAGTTGCCTTCTGTAATTATCTGCTTTCTTTGCAGCTGTTCTCTAAGACTGCAAAAATGGTGTTACAAAAGTGGCTTGACTGGCCTTCTAATGAGTTGCATCAAGGTGAAACAGAAGAAAGCAATGACACAAGCCTAGCCCCAGACTAGAGGTAGTTATATATCAACTCTTTTCAGCATCTGATAGGGCACGAATGCTGAAGTAAACTTAGTTGATATTCTCCTGGACATTTTTAAATAATTGTTTGTATAGAAGTTGCAAAATGAGTCTTTTTCTCATCTGTGTCCTCTCCATAAAAACTCACATGAAAGAGGAACTATGTAACAAGATCTCTGGTTGGAAAAGCTGCCTTCATAATATCTGTGTGAAAAAAGTTATTCAAGACACGTTACAAAATCTCTCTTTGCCTAAAAGCTGCTGACAGATTAAAGGAGGAATGTTTCTAGCTGTAGGTGTATTTTATAGTAAGCAGACACTTTTATTCTTTTATCTGTTTTCTTAAGAAGTGAAAAGGGAGGAAGACAAGGGAGAGAGTATTGGATTGTAGCAGATGTGAAACTAAATAAGAGACAATGGCAGACTAAGGAAAACTATAATGGTTGGGAATTAATTCTAGTGGAATGTCCAGTGAAGAACTTTGATGCAGTACCACTGGGTCGTGGGCATTCAGCAAGGGAATCAAAATCAGCTAATCTGAGCAAGTAACAAAACTCTGTTGTAGCACTTAGATTGATGTGGTCAGTCCACTGGCATACACCTTGAGCTGTATGTACATCGTTTCGCCTCTTACTATAAGCTATGCTTCTGCATGAAAAAGAAAATTAAATCCTGGCTCTGATGGCAAGAAAGAGTTAAATGGCTAATACTGTGGCTAACACACTGTTCTGTGTTTCTAGTTGCCTAAACTTAATTTCAAGCATCTGCTCCCTGGCATTCACTCACTTCCAAAAACTATTATGCTGATAGCTGGTTGTCAAAGCACAAAGGGAGGAAGTATAAAACACAGTTAAAAGTATAGAATAAGAAAAATTATGAATAAGCAGATCATACATAAAACTGGAACATCAAGATATTCCCTGTCAGTGAGCAGGGGGTAGTTAGGGAAATAGAAGAAGTTCTAATTTTCTCTAGAGATGTAAATTAATTGTGCATATATTTATATTTATTAAGCAAGATCTTTTTTCCACTTTTTATTTTTGACACTTTAGTCCTATTCTCTCATCAGTTAGTATTTTAAAGATAAATATTCATTATGAAATGTAATGACACAATAAAAATGTGTGTTCTTCTTTACAAAATGGATATTTTTGGGCCAGTTACTCTCATACATATAAAATAACTGTCCGATTGTCAATTTGGATCCTCTTTCTCTGAAACAGTGGCATATTTGAGATTAATTATAGATTAAAAACAGTATTACCCCATAGTTATTTGTGGTGACAAGGGACTTTTCTGAAGTGACTGTGTGAAGCACTAAATGAATTAATGAAATGATCTTATCTGTCTTCCCAATACATTCTTTCTATTCGGTGTCACCCTTTCTTTTCCTTTTTTCTTTCTCCCAGTAAACGGAGTCCTCATAGAACAGGGAAGTACTGTACTGCCTGTGAGATTACTAAGGGATGGGACCAAGGAAAAGTGTTTTGCTGAACCAGTGCAGAAATATTCTTAATATTTTTCCATCAGAAAATGGAGGAATCATGCAGTGGCAAATTTTTAGGGGATCCAAATGTACTATTCTGGTTCTTAAACCCCAAGGATGATCTTTTTTCAGGCTATGAAGAAACAGATCATGCTACTGTGTTTGAGCATCCCAGCTGATGGTTGCTATTTAGTAACAGATTTTGGCAGATATTGATGAAACTTTGTAAATTACTGGTATGAAGCTTTTCTGAAAACACATATTCTGTTATTTAAACATTAATTTTATTTGGACAGCCTCTCTTTATGTCTATTCTAAGCTCTACATTAGACTCTCAACTTGTTTCCTAACTCCGTAGCTTTAGACAATGGCACATCTCTCCCTTATTTGGAATAACACTTTGTATATCATCCCTTTCCTAGCCTTCTCTCCTTTTTTTTTCTTTTAACTTTCCCACTCAGATCTTGTTTTCCAAGACACTTGCATTTTACTTTTTTATCCAGTTATTCTAGATATGACCTTTCATTAGAAGCTTTAGCAGTGTTGAATGAAAAGGCATAATTCCCTGCCTTTTGTGGTTTACACAAAACTCATTCTAAAGATGGCCTCTTAAAATGTCATTTGTCTTATTTTCAGTAACACATATTTTTGTGATGTGTATATTCCACTGTTTCAGAATTATTTCTGCAGTGCAGTTTTTGAGATAGCTGTTGCCCAACATAAATGTTTATATAAGATTTTTCCTACTTAGA
Organism: Zonotrichia albicollis; assembly: GCF_047830755.1. NCBI lineage: Eukaryota > Metazoa > Chordata > Aves > Passeriformes > Passerellidae > Zonotrichia > Zonotrichia albicollis. Next base: position 75,345,769 of record NC_133821.1, on the reverse strand, counting down.
TTGGTTCTTTACTCTTGTAATAATGTAACATTGTATTTATAATTCCTTCAATTTATAAGCATAATTTAAATTCCTATCCCACTTTTAAAGTCTTTGTTTTCTGATATCGTGTCATGGCCAGTTTTATTATACGTACTTTCCTATTCCATTGTTTATAGTATTGTCATAAATAGTAATTGGATAATAAATATCAAATAGGTGAGACCACTATGTGAGCTAAAATGCTCTCTTTACTTTGAGACTAAACTCAGTAACTAAACTCATTTCTTCAAGGTTTTTTTTTTGTTTTTGTTCTTTTTCTATGCTTACAAGACCACTTGGACTACTATCAAACTAGCATTAGTTTGATAACAAACATAAGCATTACTAAAGTCAAAAGAGATTGTATCTACTTTTTCCTATGTCTTCTAGGAAATTTGTCCTATTATAAGGCAACAAGACCATTTTGAATAAAACCTGGCAATGACTAACAAATGTTGGCAGTTCATTATTACTTGATTATTCTTGAGGTTCTTGCAAATTTATTAATAACATGGTTCCTATTACTTTTGCAGGCATCAATATTACATATTATGTTGGGCTGGTGCCTCCTTTAAGCTTTCCTCCCCCTAGTCCCTCCCTTTTTCCCTAATGGGTACTCATTGTTTGCCTTTTTTCAGTCCACTGAGTCTTTACAAGTCATTGAAGAAAACTGCCTAAACCAGATGTCTTAAGTGATTCTCATCAGGGAATAACTTGAAAAATCTACGTTATCTTTGTATAGCTGGTCTGGTTTTTTTTCTGTAATATTGCCTCTTTCCTTCATCCTTGCTATCAATATTAACCATGCTAAGTGAACTAAATGTGAACTAAACTATCTATGTAGAATAAAGCAGCCAAACTGAAGCAAGGACACTCTTGTCTCCTGCAATAGCTTGCCTTCTCCCTTTAACTAACAAGCCCTTCTTTCTCTCATCCCGTTATTACATCCAATGCATTTCAGAACATTTCCTGATTGCCTTTTATGTTTTCTTCCAGCTGTATTTCATTTTGTGCTGTAGGCGTTTGTGCCTATCCCTCCATCATATGCTATTCTTCTACATTGTTTTTTTGGCAATGAGTCCTTGTTTCAATTGTGCAAAACTTCTTCCCTTCTTCCTCCTTCCACTTCAACCACTGAAGAGCTTCCGCTGGAATTAGTGTCTTACCATATCCACCAGCCATTTTCTGTAATAGCATAGGTTATCTTACTACTTTGCAGTCTCATTATAATCAACTACTCTACTGCACTAAAGAAAATCTACAAAATCTATTGTTTAATGATTACGAAAGTCCATAATTCCCAAGGCTGTATCAGAAAATTATTTTAAATTATTATTCTTAGTCGTATATAGAAACAATATTTATGAAAACAAAATTTATGAAAACAGTATGATAGACACACAAGAATAGATTCCATAAATTAAAGTAGTGCCTCTATCAGCAATGAGCAGTGGTTGATATGAATTCTCACGAATGAAAGTAGCCTTGCTCATGGCTGAAGCCCTGGAATGTACATACCCTGTTGTCATGGTTTGAGCCTGGCACAGAGCCAGTGCCCCCCATGAAAATTCCTCACCCTGGTGTCTGCTGTGAGATGTGACCAGGAATAAGCAAAACAGGCTCTAACTTAAACATAAAGAACACTTTATTACTTAAACTACAGGAAAAGAAAAAAAGAAATTGAAAACCTTACAAAAAAACTTTCCTCCTCCCCACTCCCTGACTTTCCCAATCCGATACATTCTCCTAAAACACCAACTGCCCAGCCCGGCACGACACTTTAGTATACTCAAACTGCAGTTCATGAAGAGGAAAGGAGTCCTTCTTGTTCCATAGGCTTCTCCTGGAAACACACTGAAACCTCGTGTGCTTCCTTGTCACTTCGGCACCGCCCGGAAAAAGAAGTCCTTTTGCCGCTTGTGACATCTTCCTTCCATGCCCAGTGCTCTCACCACTGAGACATGGCCAGAGCTGCTTTTAGGGTTGTCTTTCAAGGATGCCTTGTCTCACTCCAAAAGGCACAGTCTCTGCTTTGGGACATCTGTCCCCCCCATATTTTTCCAACCCCCTGGGGCCGGGGGGTCCTCACGAATGAACCCTCCTGGTTTTGAGCCACTGCCTCCCCCTAAATGCAGTCTGTGTCACAGGAACAACTGAGTCCATGGCCACAAGAAAAGTCCAGCCAAAAAAGCCACTCCAAATCATCTCTCCCCATCCAATCATCTCCACGTTCTTCGGGCCAGGTCCTTGTCTCATCTCATCTCATCTCTTATCTCCCTTCTTATTCAGCTTCGAGGAGGATTAGCATTTTTGCAAGGCCCCAATCATGAAAGAAAGGGTTAAAAGTTTTCAGTCTTTGTCTGTCCTGGGACGAGATGATACTCCCACACGTGCTGCTGCTGCGGCCGGCCGGGCTGCACCCTTTCCCCCCCCCTTTCTCTTCCTGGGCCGGCTGCTATCACCGCCGATTCTCCCTCTCTCTCCCTCCTGGGGGGGGGGGGGGGGCCGGCTGCCCTATGTCTCGATGTCTCTTGGGGCTCCTCCACCCTTCCATCCTTGAAGGCCCCTCACCTCCCATCTCTGTCCAGGCCCCGGGCCTACCGCATGGCTGGCCCTCCCCCGCCCAGCAGCAAGGCTGGACGGGGGAGAGATCTGACCTCTTCACAGCGACGTCCCAAGAGAGAGTGCCAAGGGCAGTGCCCTGCTTTTTAACCCCTGTGTATTCTCGGAGGTGTGTCCAAACCCCACTGGCTACACCGGGTGCCAGTCTCAAACCCAAAACCTTCATTGGTTTGACCACAGCTTCCCAGAATTCCCACTCCTTCCTGGTCAAACCACCACACCTGTGTAATGAAAAGGGTGAAAAAATAGTTAAAAGAATAAAGAGATGAACATTACAACCAGTCTCTGAACATCATCTTTGACTAAGATTGTGAGACAGGGCACTGACTCAGGTGGTCCTGTGGGACCATTTGTGTTTTCCCATGAGAAGCTTTGAAATCTCAAAGGATTCTATATGATTAAGCAGATCCTTCACCATTCACTGGTGAGCAAATCCTTTTTTTCAGTTTCATAGGGAAGTATTGCAACCCAAGAGCAAATGGGTGTTACACAAAGAAGCAATTGAGATATTTCAACACAAATTCAATGCTGAAATAATGTGGAATGGTTTGTTTTTGTGTGGTAAAAGTAACTAGGCAAAATTATAAATGCCTTGGGTCCTGATGGAAAGAAACACTTATTATAGGTGAACAAAACACAAGTCCTTTCTAGCATTTAAAGGAAGATCAAGCAGATTCTAGCTCCAGATTCTACTCCCAGATCAGAAAAGAGACACTCAATCATATGTGTCTTAATTTATAAGTGTCATGATGGCATACTTGATCAGAAAAATTGGTATTTTCATTACCTGATACTTGAGGGTGTAACCAAAAAATGTGTGGAAAGCTTAGCTGGCTAATATTTGTTGAGTATAGGACAAAAAATTATATGAAATTTTGCATATTTAACCCTGTTTATATAGATACTGTGTGCATCAATTCTCAATTTTGACTTCAGTTAGTAAATTCCAGCTCCTGTCATTCAAACACAGACGACTTCCCGTAATGGCATAAATCCCTTATGGCGCAGCACAATGTGTTGTGTGGGAGGAGCATTGCTGATACTAGCAGCTATGCAGGAAAAATCCTGAAATATGGCTATAGGTATAAGATGGATCATTTCCTTCCACAGGGGATGCAGTCATTGAAGTGCCTTGTGGATTCAAGACATAAGCAAACATTAGTGGGTTTTCATTAATTATTTCTGTTTCTTGGCTTATCAGTTGCCAACCAAGATTCGGAGGAGAGCAATGAATAACAGAAAATCCACCCTTACTTTTTAAATACCTTTTAAAAATGTTGCAGGCTGCATGTTGGTCTAAAAATATGTTACCCTGCCTCAGTCCACAGTGCTCCCATAGCTCCTCAATAAGTACAGCAATTATTGATCCTTATTCAAGTGCTGAACAAGCCAAGAAAAAGGTAAATGAACAAGACTATATGACAAGAGGAAAGAATTGCAGTCTTACCATAGTGCAAAGGGCTGGTGAAAAATTAGGGGTTTTCTTCTTGTGCTGCTGCTCCTGAGCAGAACTGGATGCCCTACCACATAAGGCCACCAGAGGTTTCATTTTCTATACTGGAAAATTGTCATGGTTTTGCTGATAACTCAGTTTGAATGGCTATAAACTCTCAGCTGTTTCAGAAGCCCAGGGGCACCACTCCACTCTCAGTAGCTGGTCAATGATTGCCTTCATCACCTGGCAATTCTCATTTTATATTGCAGCAGACTGCTTCTCATTTTCCTGGCTCAGTGGTCAGCCACTGCAATATTTGCTGTAGCTCTGCCAACACTGAAGAAACAAGACTTCTTTTTAGATTTGACAGAGGAATTACACCAACACTGCAGCATCTGTGCTTGTAGCCATTTCCAGCAGAGAGACTGGTAAACATGGAGGATCAGAGCATGGACATTACAAGAGAGATTATTGGAAATTAAAAGCTGCAAAAATGGAAATTTTCAGTAAAAGAATCTTCTGTCTGAAATATGAAAATATAACTGGCAACAACTGTCACCCCACAGTGCACTGTAACTACATTTTTCAAAGAATCAGCTGTTCTTTGAAACCCTGATGTAGAGCAACCTGGTACACATAATGTGTCTTTTGTGATAGAAGATTATATGCCCATAGCACACCAACCAAAGGTGTTCATAACTTTGTCATGTCAGATGACATCTCTTTCAATACTTCAGCTACTGAATAAATCTCTGACAATAGACATGGCTTTTTCACCTACACCCTGTTTTCTGAACTGACTGATGAACATTTTCAATTAAGAAGAAAAAGAAAACAAAGTACTTTAAAATAACAATTATTTTGTTTTGTTTTTAATGATCAGCCATTTTTAGCAACAGTCGTTCTCCAAGTAACAATACAGAATAAAGCCGTGCTCAAATGCTTAGAGATGAACCAGAAGATGGTATGAACATGGCTGAAGAGTAACTACACCCAGAGTAAAAGTTTTTGGACCCTTACCCCACCCAACCATGCATTTATACTAAGTATTAGGATGCATGACAAGAAGCTTGTACCCACACACAGAATGAAGCACAGAGGGACAATGACAGGTAGGGGAATCCCAATAACCCAGGCAGAGACAGGAGTCCCAGACCCCAGGGCATTCCAGGAGGACATCAATACATCTCTTTAATCTTTTACAGTCACTTCCACATGGCTGGAAGTGACTCCTACCACCATGGATCTCTTGGGAATCTACTGGGTAGATTGTCTAAACCAACTATCTACATTCTGTACATTTTTAATGGGAAAGATAATAGAGAATGTAGCAAAAGTGTGAGATATTTGCTACATACTGCAGCTTATAGGTAAGTAGATAAAAAAGCAAATGTAAGAAAGAAAAATGTTTTTGCACCAATAGAAAAAAAAAAAAGGGTGTCTGAATACATCCATAAAATACAAAATAACCCTTGAAATTTACAATTTTGGTCAACCTGAGGCAAAAATGTGTTATTAATATCATAGATTTTTAACTCCTGTTTTATTAGTGTTGAGATGAAATTACTACATTTAAAAGGAAATTTTTAAAAATGGCTTATTTTCTTAGAAAAAAAATCTGAAATGAAAATACTTGGATGTATGTTATTTTGATTTGGAAATAATAAAATAATATATCATTTTTTTGTCTTCAGGCAACCAAAATGCTTGAAGTTCTTAAACAAGATGCATTATTTTCTGCACTGAATTTTTTTTTTTGTTGGTTTGTTTGGCTTGATTTTGGGTTTGGATTTTTCTACTAAATTTCAGCCATCTAAAATTTAATTGTGCTTGTGGATGCATTCAAAACTGAAAAACTCCAAAGATAATATTTTAAATTACAGGGATCGATTTTTCATACAGAAGAAAACAGGACTAACTGCTTCCAATTCCCCAAAACATTTTTTACTGTGCAAGGGAAAGAGCCAGAAGGTGGCACAGAGAGAAGCAGGAAGAAGTTGTGCTCCACTGCCCTGGTACAAGAAGTCAAAGAAAGGATTAGTTGTTTTTGTTTTTTTTTTTTTTTTTTTTATTTCAGATAGCTTCCTAATGTTTTGCCAGCCTTTAGCAGCTAAAAGCACTAGAGACTAATGTCTTGGTTGGATCCACAATCAAAGACATCCAGCCTAACATTTTCTGAGCAGTAGGAATAGTTACTATTACAGTCGATTTTATTGTCCTGTGGTAAATTTATCATTCTTCTCATTGCTCACACAGGGATTTGCTGATCCCTGTTTGAAGCAAAGGCTGGTGCTTGATGATGTGGGCAGAGTGCTATGCTTTTATATTTCTCTCTGTTTTTTCCTCTTTTCATGAATTCTGTCCTCTCGAGAAACCAACTCGCACCATGCCCCGAGGCCTCACTTATGCTGGCATAAGTATGTGTCTAAGAAAATATCTTGAGCAGAAGTATTTTTTGTTCCAAGAAAATGTTCAGCTTTACTGTGAAGTGATACAAAAGACAGCTCATCTTTGCAGAGGAAGGTAATGTCTGGTTGGGCACCTAGAATTCTGGTAAAGGGTTCTCCACTCCTGTTTCGTGGAACTGCTGCACCCTTTAGTGACGCTGAAAAGAGTTGAGAGGAAAGTCATGATCCTCTTATAACTCAATGATAAGACATTTTTCATAACAAAAATGTTATTCTATATAAGCAAATTGCGCCATTTTAATTAAGATTTCATGATAAGACAGAACGTAAACCAGTGAAAGCTGGGCTGTACTCATTTCAGCATGATAGAATGTGTGTGGTTTACTTGCAGATGGCTTGGTTTAAAAGTACAGTTTTTGAATCATCCCTGATTTATGGAGATCTTAGGTAGCTATAATATTTCCATTTCCCAAGGAGTTGGATATATGGTGTGAAAGAGCCTATCTTCCAGCTGGTTATTTAAGTGGTAGCCAGTTGTGATTAGACTTGTCATTTTAAGAACTTTCAGGTACTGCACAGAGTATAAGTTGGAGTTTTTTGGCCCCAAATACCACTGGGGAAAATGCTACTGGTATCCTTTTCCTGTGAGTCTGATAAGCACCAACATTTCTTCACTATTTTATTTTTCTGAACAAGTTGAGGAACTGCTGTTGAGCATCAGCCAATTAGAAAAAGTCAGCAGAAGGCTGAAATTTCAATAATAGTTGGTTCAGAGGTGAGAGGCAAAGACCACACTTCACATACACGAGCAGGAGAACTCCAGCAGCAGCACAATTGCCAGTGTTCCATCATGAAGGAGATGAGGGTGCACCATGGAGTCAGGTGTTAACAGGTGGAAAGAACTGGTTGTCATTTCAAGAATTACACTGACATAACTGCACCAAGATTTGCCAACAGTTCCCTGACTCTGCAAAGAAGTCTTCCTTGGTCCTAGTGTTATTTACTGAGGAGAATACCATAAAAATCTAGAAGTTCAATTATTCAGATAAAAAATTCAGATCTTCTGCCTGATGTTTCTGGTGGCATGATGATATATAGGTATTTTTGTTTTCACAGCTGTCCTCATAAATCTGATGTTTTGGGGTTTGGAGAATTCTGCACAGCTTTCTTAGCAAAACAGAGGGCCCTCACATGGCAAAAAGAGAAGTAGTGGAGTGAGTGATGCTTGCCTATTCTTCCCAAACTGAATGAAGAAAATTAAGCGAAATAACTAAAGGAATACCGCAAGTCAAACATAACCCTAGAAATCTTCCCTGGCTACATTCAGATAATCTAAAAACTGTGATTATCTAAAAAACTGTTTGCTGTGTTAGAGGAAGGAAGTACTTTCAGAGGAATTTATTTCTGTTGAGGTCAGGGACAGAAGTTTTCAACTGCCCATCAATTCCCAAATCACACGATGCACTCTGTGGCTCTGTCTATTATCTTGAATAATGAATAAAAACAGAAATTCAAGGTATTTTTGAACTATGTAATTCCCACTAAGGTGAGTGTTAGCTGAAGTAATGTTTACAAAGTAAAAGGCAGCTTTGTCCTAGATCAGAGAAAAGCATATACAAAAAGTGACTTCTGAAGGTCTCTTACATAAAAGGATTGCAAACCAATTTAGGTAGGATTTAATTTATTCACAGGGAATAAATGGCAGTGGAGCACAACTTCTTCCTGCTTCTCTCTGTGCCACCTTCTGGCTCTTTCCCTTGCACAGTAAAAAATAAAAAAAAAAAAATAAAAAAACCTTTTTTGTTTTTGGATAGGACTGCACTAGCTACCCATGTTGGCAAGCTCCAAGGCAAAAAAAAACCCTAGAAAAATAAAATAATTTCAGAGCTCATATTTTATAGATGCTGTTTTGGAGTTAGATCACACAGGATTAAGATGTTGGACACTTCTTCCTGGCTCACTCTCATCAGCTGTTTAGTAAGATGGGTGCCTACACATCACAACATTCTCTAGGACCTTTAGCAGTAAAACATATTGACTGTGGGTTTCTTAACAAAATAATCTGTCCTAAACTCAAGCCTGTTTACAAATAAATATTGGCAGGATATCTGTTGCCCCTGAAATTTCTCTTTTCATCCAGTACACCTGGTACCACTGCATTTATTTCAGCCAGCTTAGAGAATCTTGAACTTGTCTCAGTTCCCAGCTGAAACCTGAAAAAATAGCCCCACTCATACTATTAGGAGCTGAGGACAAGCTATGGCTTCCCTAGATTCAGAGCTCCTTTCATATTGAGCCATAGAAAAAGTCACACTTTAAAACTATTTATGGAATTGGCCTATTGAGATTTCTCTCCCAACTTTCCTTGGTATGTAATGGGAGCTTTAGATAAGAGAAGAAATGCAAATTCTGCTATGGCTCAGGATAGGACTACTGGTGTAATGTCCACTACAAGAACACAAGGTAGCTACAGTCTCATCCCTGGCGGGAAATCCAAGGAAAATTTTATTCCACAACAGCAGGCAGTGACAGACTGTCCCTTCCTCTTTCCACCCATTGGGAACAAACATTTCAGAAATTATTAAAACTATTGTAAGAGTAAGTGTTGCAATTTCAACAGTGATCTATTGTATCAATATTTATTGTTTTGATTTAATGAAAAACAAGCCTGTCCAAAATTCAAGGAATGTATGTGAAGTAAAATGCAGTCAAAATCAGTGGCAAAATATAAAAGCCTTCTGAAAGTACTGAAAATAAGGTTTTGCTCACCACCCAACACAGCCCACTCATGCCAGTTTCCCAGAAGAGCCTTGTAGAAAAAGGTGTCCTTTTTAGACTGACCTAGAGGTCAACTAATTCTAGCTCCGTGGGAGGATGGGAAAAGCAAGTTCTGGAGTTCAGAACCTTTTGGCAGAACACTCTGTCTCAGCCCCTCATAATTATATCAGGGCTCTGTTAATACTTCAGGCAATTTCCACTGCAGTTCTATTCACCTGAAAAAAGATATCTGTAATAAAGGGAGACTTCCAGGAAGCATGAAATAAGCGTTCATAGGTACAAGCAAAATACGTTCTTTTTTCCTATGACTAATATTGGTTTAGCACCCTGCCATTGCTTGTTATGAAAAATGATGGTTATTAATTAAATATTGCTTAACACAAAATCTTTGTGCTTGTAAAATGTATGGTTATCCTTAAAGGGAGATTTTATTTATTCTTTATATTATGGTAACACCTAGAGGCAGATCTCCACTGTGCAAGGCACTGCACAAACATACACAAGGGGCTGGTTCTTGCTTTGAGGAATACATTGTAATTGTGAGCAGCAAATGGGTAATGCAGTGAAATGCAGTAGAAGAACAAGCAACATGTGGTCAATATGAAAAAAGTGATGGCAATGACTTATCTGTTGAACTGTAGTTGGGTTTTTAAAAGCCCTGCGTTGGAGAAGACATTACAGGATTTATTTGGAAGAAGCTTTTGGACACTAGACAGATTTTGTGAGGAATTACATTGAGCATGTGGTGAATTGGATCCATACACTAGCATCCCCCATCAGCTTCACTTTTTAAATATTTTGATAGGATTTTCATTATCTTTTCATCAGCGACTAATAGTCTATGAGTTAAAAATGGGCCTGAAGATGGTGGTCCCTTACATAAACAGTCAACATTGGATTCACATATGTCCTGAAGAATGAGAACTTTGGGTTTTCAAGGTTTTCCTTCCCCTGTTACCTAATATGTCTGAAGACAGTGTTGAATAAATATAGCCTTGGAACTACATTGTTCCTGTCCTCTGCCTTTGAGTACTGAGTTGGTGACAGAAGAAGTCAAGAACTATCATGGTTTCAAAAGATGGCATGAATTCATGGAGAAGATTACCACTAGTATCTGTTTAAACTTCACAGCAAACGCTCTCCTATTCTCAGCAGGAGAATGTTATCAAACCTGACAGTGGCTTAAGACATGGGGTCAGGTTTGGGAGCTGAGTGTCAGTATTGGATTTGGTTCAAGTACTGAGCCAATTGTAGAGGGAGTTTATTATTGTCAGTGACTATCATTTTCTAATTTTACAAAATAGCTGTGAGAGACTCCTTGGAAGTGGATGATGTGGCTGGTAGGTTAGCTCAGCCTAAGGAACTCAAAAAGTTTCAAGTTTTGTGATATTTATCACATGCCAACATTTTACTCTGGCTCCAAGTTTTCCATGGAGCATTATTCTTTTCATTATCGATGACACTGGACAGCTTTCTAATGTCTTCCCTGAACAATTTCCAAAACTATCTGGCTGGCTGGGAAATACTCAGTGATACACAAAGCTCACATATGCCAGCTGTTGACCCATCTGTGGTGCTTGGCACGTGTTCTCCCACATGGACTGGTGTGAGATGGAAACTGCAGCCCTCAGTTTGGGAGGACAGTCAGACCAATGTCCAACAGCACTGAAATAGGACTGGCTTGTCGTATATCACCTGTAAGCACCACTTTAATTTGTTTGCTCCAATTAAATGGTTAAAAGCAGGAGGGTTAAGAACTCAACTTCACATTGTAAACACAAAGTCACACAAACAAAATAGATGATAGAGAACTTTGCAGTGTATGTTCAGCCCCTCTTTTGTTCAGCAATGCTGTATAATTTCATTGATGTCTTTTAACTCATCTCTTATCTCTTCTAAATTACATTTTTCTATTTCTATACTGCTATATTTTCACTACAGATATTTGGATAAAACTTCCTCTTAAATCCTCACAAATTGATTTCAATAGTGGAGTCACTATGCAACAAGCTATCACAAATCTTGAGAAATCTTGAGCTGATTCTGGTAGCCATTATTATATTATTCTGGTAGCAGAGTCATTTTTATAGACTCACTACTTCAGACTTAACCTTATTTCAGTAGCATGTTTTTCTAATTGTTTAATTTTAAAAGTTATTTTCTATGTGTAAAATCAGAAAAAAACTGTCAGATGATGAGATGAGAATACAATTTCATTAATTTGATGAGAGTGTGAATAATACAAACCATATTTTTATCAAAGATAATTGAGTGTTATTAACTGTACAAGTCTTTCTGGTATCAAACCTGATGAGGTCTGGAGAAGACCAACACAACAGTACCTACTGCATTTCAGGCAGCAAAACAGTGGTGCACCTTGAAGACAGCTGGAGATATGATTTTCTTCAATGGCACGTTATTGCTAGTGGAAAGTTAAAGTTTTCTTCTCCCATCAGCTTTCCTCTGAATACAAAAATAAAGTCAGCAGATATTTGACAGCAAAGGCTCTCTCTGTATCAGGGTGCTTTTTTCCACTTCCCTGCTGTTTCAGAGCCTTCATTTTCCTGCCAACATTACGAGGCAGAAGCAGTGAGGAGGGGAGCGAGACTGTCCTGTTGACCCTTGGTGAAAGCAGAAGTCTCCTTCAGCCTCATGCTTTTCTGTACTCACTCCAGGTGTGAGCTCACGATGCTTGCAGATTAACACCCATGCTAGCTCAAAGACTGAATGCTGTTCTTCAGCTAGATTTATGGATGCAAGTGGATGCCTTTTCATATTGTATTGCATGGTGCAAAGCCTTTATGTTTAGCCTAGCAAAATTACATCACAGATATTGCAGACCTAAGAGTGCAGCTTTCTGATTTCTTGTTCTGGGCCCCCTTCAATTTCATGCACTGTCAAACAGATTTCATTGTCCAAATCTTGTTTTCTGGTGTTAGTTTATATGTCATGTTGTGTGTTCATTTAGGGCACAGAGGCACCTCCTTCAAAAGCTGAAAAATGGCTTTTACTATTGGTGACCCGGAATAAAATCTCTGCTTTGAAGACAATAGCTCTGATTCCTTCTTCCTGTTATGGCACTGGGGAAGCAGTGGGGAATCAGTCTCAGGAAATGTCATTTCATGGTGCTTTTTGTTCTCCAAGGCTTGAGAATCAAAGGACCAGGGAAAGAATAGAGTGACCTGGCTTTTTTGTGAATGGAGCAGCACAGTGTATCACCAAGCTATTACTGAAGAGACTAAGAGAGGCAATTTAATCAAATGTCATTTGTTCAGAAGCTTACCTCCCTAGTGCTGGCATCTTCCTAAAATTCCTGTGAGTACAGTTCAAATCCTGACTGCAAATGGAAAAATGTATTATTTGTACTGGATGATAACTTGTGTATCAAAATATATTTTTATCACCCAAGTGAACCCATTTCTGGTGACTACACAAACCAAAGAGGTAAATTTTCCTAAATGGATATAACCATTCTTTAAGTAAGTATCTATTTCATAGTTCTCCTTCTTTACTACCACTCTTATAATCTACAAGATTTTGTCAGTAAAAGATAAGGTCTGCAGTCACCAGTCTTGCACCACATAATTAAGTAATATTCTGCATAGTTATATCAATAATGTCTAAAATTTTGTTTTGTTTTCTATTTAGCAAATGCCTGACAGAAGCCATTTCCTGCTATACAAAGACCCAAGCCAATCCTCCTCCCAAACACAGCCATTCAATATTTAAAGCATGTTTTGCTGTTGTTAAATCAAAACTGCTTTGTTTTTGGACTTGTTCATAAATGTGGGGCATTGTGCAAATTTGAAAGTCCTGGGAAAAAGTCTTGAGTTATTAATTGTCAAAAGTGCAATAGTTTTCTTCCTTATGGTGAATAAGCCCAGGAGGTCAGGACACTGATGAAACATATGCACTTCTCATTCCCCATAGAGAGGGGACACAGAGACACAGCAAGCTCCTCTGTGCCAGGCCCTCTGAGGTTTTGCTGCTCAGTGAGACTTCAGATAGTAGCTTAATATTTGTCATGACACAAGAAGTAAATAAACACATTGGCACAAAGCCTGGAGCCTGTCAGCACTGCCCCTGCTACAACCTCCTATTCAAAATATAGAACTCCATCATTTTTCACATAAAGCCTGTTCAGAGGAAATGACCTAGGATATGTTAAATTTCCTTCTTTGACTTCTCAGTAATGTCACCTAGATAAACCCCAAATCCAGAGACTTTCACTGAGAGCATTAGGACAAAGTAGCTGTGAGGGCTGTTACTTGTCAAACTCATTTAATTTATAATGAAGTGCTTCATAGTTGGTCTGTGCAAAATCAGCTTAAGCAAAAGGCTTCTATCTCTGTTATTTCCCCTAAATGCTGAAGTATGGAACTGTTACAGCAGCTGTTTAATGGAACATTTCAAAATCATGAGGACTTTCACTCCAGATAGGAGCCCCAGTCTTTTTATCCTTTCAGTGCTGTACATTTTCCTATGCATTCTTGCTGAAAAGTAAAACCCTATCAAAAATGTACTGGGAATAGGAAAGTAGTTTTTATCATTCATTTTTCTCCAGCAATAATTATTATGCTCAATTCTTATGGTGGTGGAATTGGGTATGTTTCTGATGGGGGGGGTAGGTACATGGGAAAAAAGGACAGAGGTGAAACCAAAAATATTGTGTATTATATATATTGAAATCAGACAGCAGAAAAAGAAGAGTGGTATCCAAAGACAGATACTGATGAGAGTTACCAAATCAAGTGTGACCTATGGATGGAGAAAAAAAAATTGAATTTGTATAATTACCTGTAGTTGTGTTCTGGAAAAGCAAGACATACTGTTGGAAATCTATGTTTCTGGAGATCCTTCCCCTCGAAACCTTGGATTTAGCTACTTTGAGAGGAGGCTTTCAGGACACAGAAATTTTTCAGAGCCTCAGCTGTAGATGATGAGGTCCCCAGGGTGCATACCAGAGACCATCTGCCTCTCAGTCTATACAGTGAATCTCTTTGGGACGTGAAACATATATTAAGGAATCTGACAAGGAGGACAAAAAGCAACAGTACATTAATAGAAAGGTGTCCTTGGACTACCCTTCTGGCCCTAAATCTCTGAGTCTGTGAATAACTGTCTTGGGAGCAAAAAGGGTTCCCTTTTTTTGGAAAGTATTTAATTTCTTTAGAAGATGAAATAAGGGTTTTACTTCTTTCATTCGGAATGTTAACCTTTCAAAACCAACAGTAAACACAACATAACCCAGTATGTCAATTCTATTTCACCTCTGATGGCTATTTATAATTGCTATTCAAATAGGAAATCTGCTTCTGACCTTTGGTGCTGGAATATACTTGAAATTCACGCCTCACTGTTCTGTCAGCTCCTTTTCATGCATGCATTTATACGTGGGCTAATAAATATGAGTTTGGGAGCAAAAGCTCTAGCAGTGAAATCCAGCTTGTGACTTTGCTGTGAGGCATGCTTGAAAAAACCTTGTATAGAAACTGAGGGAGAATGTTTTATCACTAGAGCAGCTTTGAGTATGACATCACTGTTTATAACTGACATTACCAAAAATTTTAACATCAGAGTCATGCCCATGAGAGTATCATTAAATTTTAAGTAACGCAGAGATGCATATTTTAATTAGTACTCTTTGATTAGTGCTGAAAATTATATTGCCTCAATCTGTGATATTACAGTTTATTTTAATATTTTCAAGGCTACTTTTGTTATTACAATACATTTCTTTTCAGTCTGTGTGCATCAAAACAAACCAGTGGCCTGTATTTTTCAAACAGTACAATATGAAATTAACTCAGCTACATGTTTTTGCTCTACATCTCCAAAATAATATACCAATCAAAGAGAAGTTATTTATACAGGTGATGCTTGGCAGACATTGGATGCATTAAATCCTTTTGTCCTAGCTAAGGCTAGGACTCTTCCTTAGAGTCTTAGGCAGTGGATATCTAAGGATTCTAAAGTGGATAGGAACAGTAATTTCTGCTGAGGCACACCCTAAGCAGTAGCTGCTAATAGTATATCTCAACCTTATATCTTTGGCATACCATAGATAAAAATCTTCTGTATATCAATCACCCTGTAATAGAACAACTGAATTTTAAGGCTAAAAAAATTCAGAAAAGAATGCCAATTAAAACAAGGCAATCAAGTGACCATTGGTTTGTAACATAGTGTTATGCTCCCAGATATTAAGAGACATGGGAGAAGGTTATTTAATGGTGCAAGTTGTGCGTGAATAGGCAAGGGCTTGATGAGAGAATCTCTTTATCTTACCTGGAAGTTGCCAGTGAAATTGCTGCAGGAATTTATCCATTATGACAGAAAAATATTTCGGCATTTACAACACCTCTAGAACTTTTGGCACATAAGGAAAAAATTGTCCACGGTTCTGGTCTGAATGTAAAATTGTAAGAGTAGGGATGTTTTTATTTTCACTTTTCTGTGTCTTTTTCATGCCAGATTCAAAGGAAGGCCAGTATTGCCTTTCAGGGCCAAATCTTGTTTTAAAAACTAGGCAGACTATCTGTCCCTTTTATAAACTCACATGACTTGTGTAAAAATGCTTCAGTAGAACATAACACAAACTACACTTAAAATTACTGTTGTGATAAAAAATAAATTTTTAAACACATTTTCCTGGAACAACTTGGTTATTACTTCCTGTAACAACTTTCAGCAACAGTTGAAATAGCTATAATGAAAATAACAAAATCACTGCCTTTTAGAGAAGCATCTAAGTATCTATCACATATGGTTTTGTGTAAGGATGATGGTAGCTGAATTGTTCCTGCAACTTTAACAGGCAAAGAACACTGAGCATTGGAGTTAAGAGAAAAACTTGTCATTTGGAAATGGTTTCTGCTTGATTTGATTCAGTATAATGTCAAAATCACTATTTTTTTCACTCGGAAATATTTTTATTTTAATAATTTGGCTTTGGAAAAGGAAACCTCTAATATTTTTTATTCCCTAAACATTTTTGTATTTGGATCCAAATGACAGCTGCCTTCACATTGAATTCAGTAGGTTTTGGATCAAGTTCTGACTTCTCTAGGGCTATAGCAGCTGGCTGGGTCTGGCTGTGGCTTGTACTACATGTTGCCTGGTTCTCAGTTCAGTTGCAATCACACAGGGGTACAGACACAGGAGCTGATACAGGTTTCAGGGCAGGCACTGGAGAAACAGCGGTGTTGCCAAGAACTGAAAGCTTGAACTCTTACCTCTAGGAAAGGATGTACAGGACAAAGATATGGCAGAAATTATCTGGCAGTTTGAGAAATACAAGATCTTTTTCTTTTATTTTAAAAGCAGACCCTGAGTATTTCTGTTTGTATCAGCCGAGAATCTTCTATTTGCCATCTATTTTACTTTCAGTTCCTCAGGGAAGTAATGGTCTAATTGAAGTGCCCTCACTGTCCCATTGATCTTATTCCGCTGTGCATAAAGCACTGACATTCTTATGCAAAAGTGGCTGAAATTAATATCAATGACTCCACAAACTGGTAGCTAGAACACCTTTGAAAGAGACACTCTATCAGATTTGCTCATGGCTGATTGTGAGCAGGTAATGTCAAAAGATCCCAAAACCCTAGGAAAGGTCCAAAGTTATGTATTCCTAGGGTCATCTGAGCAGGTCTTCCTTGATCTCACTTACTGGAGCTATTTGATTTTGAGTAAAATATTTTAAATATTCATCAGCTCAGAGAGTCCCTGGGAATGGTGCTTCATCCTGCAGGTACAGTATTTGCTTGAGAGGTGGAATATCTGTGTGCAATGAATTTTTAATAATTTTATGTGCAGTTGAAGAGACACAGTAAGAGAGTTTGAGAAGCCATGATCATTTTGCCCTGGAATGCCAGCAGTCAGGTCATTGTGATAACTTTTCCCAGGCAGGTGGCAGCTATACTGACCCTTGTCCTGGCTGCCAGCATGATGTGCTGGCTAATTAGAGAAAACAGGCTGACAAATTTCTTCCCTTGTTATCCTGAGAGAATCAGCAGAAAGCATTGTACGTATGGTGAATTAAAATCAACCATTTCAGATATTTTTCCTAGTTTTTATTAAAATCTTTAGTTTACAAAAGAAAAAAAAATACTGAAGCATGGAAAAAGATCAACAGGTGAGCCTAAGTGCCTCTTGTGGATTAATAAAAATGCATTCAGAATATTTTTCACTTGACCCATTAGCTTTTACCAAAAGAGTAAAATACACAACCATTATGAGAGTGATAAAGCCATATGTTTTATACTTCAGTGCTTGTTTTGAGATTTGTTTGTGACAGAAAATACTTGATCTTGAAGGTCAAGGATGTGTGGCTAAAAATGAAAAAATAAAATTAAATTGGAATGCATTTTTGAGCTTTGTAAGACCATTTTGATTCTTTTTAATGATCTCTTACCCTTCGTATCCTCTGGCTGAAAACAATTATATCTGATACAATTTTTCATTTCTTTCTTGTGACTTGTTTTATCAATTTTCTTGCAAATTTAACTATACTATTATCTGCCTTTCCCCAGGCTATTATTATCTGGAGAACATAATTTCTACTCTTTCCTAATTCTTCAGCTGCCTTCATCTAGATCCTGTGACCTGGATCCTGTATTGTAAATAAGGAGACACAACTGGTTTTGAACAGCATCCTGTAACTTCATCCTGGGTTTTTCACATTTCTGTGCACATTCTGCAACTTTAGCTTTTGTGACAAGTGTATATTGAGCCAACATTTTTACTGAGAAGCCTGTAAGAGTGCTTCTTCATTTACTCAAGCAGGAAATTTAGGTTCCTCTGTCCATTTAGTATTGCTTGACATACCTGAATATGTTTGTGTAGTTCTGCATAAGAAAAAAATATTTACAAAACCCAGCATCTGGGGCTGTAGAAATGCCATTGTCTAAGGCCCTAATCACGCACAAAAACTTTTTTGACTAATTTACAACCAACAAGCCTGTGATGACTGACCAGAAAACAGCATAAATAAGGAGGGAGGCTAAATGTCAGTGCACTTGTCTGTTTATAAGTACCAAGACATTTATATAAGATTGTTTTTATATTATTTCTGTCCCTCTGTCTGCTTAGCACTTAGTATTTGCCAGGTTACTTGTCTGAGGAGACTGCAAACTGGCAAGCTAGAAACAATAGTTTATAAAGCATTTGTACTAAAAGCATGGTTCAAGGAGAATTCAGTCCTGATGGGAGTTTCAAAAGACTATATTAATTCAACTTAGAGCAATGTGGCAGCCAAGGAGGAGCAGGATTTCTGTAATGTAGCCCATGAAGTAATATTGAGATGAAACCAGACAAAATCTATTTAAGCCTGACTGCTGATCTGCTTTCTGATGGTGACTGATATCAGAGTGATACAGTCTCTAGAGGGAAGCAGTAGAAAGTCCAGCAGTGAATCATTTAAAAATTAGTCTGCTAAACCCCTTGAAAATGTAGTAAATTGAAGAGGTCTGTGTTGGTACAGGACAGCTAAAAAAGCCAAACCATGTTTGTCCCAGTTTTCAGTACTGTGAGTCTGGGACAGCTACAGCACTCTTGCCTCTCACTTATCCACTATATCTAACCAAACTGGCTTATTTTGTAACACTTGGGAGAGGGAGTAATGTACTGTATTAAATACTTCCACTTATGTGCTGCATATATGTCATGAAATTTATTGCACTTCCTTTCTTCACAGTAGAGGAGTTTTTTTTCTTTCAGTATTTTCCATCAAAACAAATAATTCATTCGTATCCAGGTGCCAAAATAAAACATGAAAAGGTACGGTTCCTCAAAATGGTCAAAGCCAACAGTATAATTTGATACACTTCAATGTCTGTAAACTGTTTTTTTCCAAAATTGGGTTTGCAATGCCCTGTATAGTGGAAACTAATCTCAACTTCATTTTCTAGCAACAACATATAAGCTACGAGACAAAAAAGAATTCCTCAAATTAATTTTCACACTGTGTTAATTTTTCTATTCCTTTGTACTGGAGCACTATTTTTATTTTATTCAAAATGAATTGTTCTCCAAATAAAATGGAAATTTAAATTATAGGCAACAGCTTAGGGATTTTGCAAGTAGTTAATCACCTTTAATTATTGTAGAAAGAAGTAGAACTAAGAGTCAGATGGATATAGTGATTGTGTTGTTACTAATGAAGCATTATCAAAGCACTCAACCATAAGTGTGATCCATTCTGACACCAACTTAAGCATAAGCTCTTGCTATCTGTACTATGAAGAGGTGGTGGTAGGTTTGTAACTATGGGTTCACCTGTAGCACAAAACATGAAATTTACAAAAAATGTTAATTACAACAGTCCTTGGCTTTGCTGAAAGACAGAACCATTGCAAACATTGATTCTGTTATTTCTTTTCTTTTTTCCTACTGCAGATATATACAGCTGAAGAAGGTGTAGCTGCTGTAGAGGATTAACCCTAAGAATCTCCAACCCTGCATACAGGTTGAAGAAATTTCTGTTCATCAAATTCAGATAGGATTTTTTTTCCAAGGTCCACAGAGAGAGATGCCCTCCTCCCTCTGCAATGAGTATTCATTATCCAAGATACCAGCTCTTGAAGATCTCATAGGTGTTGGACAAACTACAGACACAGATCTGCTCTAATCTCTTCTTTAAGAGCTTTTGCAGCCTACTTAAAAGTTGACGTGCAGGTATAATGAAAAAGTGCACATGATCAAAAAGAAGTGATGGGGAAACTACAACAGCACTGTGGCTTATCTTGCCTGTGCAGAACTGGATAGGTCTGGTGTACTTTAACTTAAATAGGTTTAAAGAAAGACTCCAAACTTGCTGCCTCTGTGCTTTAGCTCTTCACATCTTTGCATGCTGCCCTTAAGCTTCCCTTTACCTCTATCATTCCCTTTGCCTTAAACAGCTTATTTTTACATTTTTCCCATGAGACAAATCTTTTCGTCTCTCTGCAGGGCACAGGATGCTGCAGAAAAGGCAAATGTTTAATGGCAGAGCTGCAAGAGGGTAATCAACTTCTTATGGGGCTAATGAGGGTCAACTATTCCCCCATGGAGGCTGAAGAAATGATGTCTGAAGTTGGACTGTGGAAAACCAAGGCACTGGGAATATTTCTCTGTCTGTTCTGGAGTGTCCTCACCCCCAGGGGAGCACTGACTTTGACCTTCATTCATGGAGAAAGTTTCCTAGACATCAAGATAGACTAGAATCCACAAAAGTGTGAAATAGATTTTAGAGAGAGGTGTAGGTGCATCTCTTAGGTGAGAAATTTAGGTTTTGGGATTTTTACTGTGTTGTGGATGGAAGTAAGATGGAGGGCACAGGGGTTTCTCCTTCATGCTTCTTCTTCCTTCTTCTTCATGGGTTTGGGTGGCATTTTGTAATTGGGCAGAAAAATCCACATTGCGGGCTTTTAGGGATCACTTATTGGGTTAAAAGGGGAAATCATCTAGGTGTCAGTTCTTAATTGGATAGTTCAGTTTTAAAAGACCTTGTAACAAGAGGTTGTTAGCCATTTTTTGTGGCGCTTTCCCAGTGCGCTGAGCCTGGTGTTGACAGTGTGCAAAACTTTAGATAAGACAATAATAAACAAGAACCTGAAGACCAAAAAATCCAGTGCATCTCTCTTTCCTGACATAAAACTGATCCAGGAGGGTCTTCCCTGAGAGGGGAGCCTCCTGGGAGGGCCCAGCCTGAGGCTCAGAGATTGGGAATCTAACAACTGGTATTCCAACACTTGACCGTTGCCCGGGCTATACTCAGTTCACAAAATCTGAGGTCTCAGCTCAAAGCCAGCAGTGCTCCAATGTCAAAGCAGAGGGAAGAGGCAAAAAGCTTTTTTGTTCTTGAGGTTCATTGGTGAGATCTGAACCAAATATTGATGTTGGTGCTGTGCTGTAAAATTGGACTTAGAGTAGTGTGTCTTGCTCAGAAAAGAGCCCGGTGGTTGCATGTCACAAATGAGTGTTTTAAGGTAGCTTAAGGAATCACTGGCAAAGGCAATCAGATTTAACTTAAAAGCAGCAGTGTCACACAGTTCATTGGCAAGGTTCACTCCACTACTCGCAAGATGGTTAAAACACACGGAGGAAAAAAAATAAATAAAAAGCAGAAGTCAATCAATCGAAACTGAAATAAGCTAAAAAATATCTGTGTGGATGTGAGGGGCCAGGAGGACTGTACATGGGGTTGAAGCCAGGGATGGTGGTGATGGGGGATGAGTGGTTGGATGTGTGCATGAGACAAAGGGATAGAAAGGGTAAGGATAAGAAGAAATACAGCCTAAAGGCCCAAAGGCCCTTAATTTGACATCATTTAAACTAAACAGTACTTAAACCTAACAGCCTTTAACTTAACAGCTTACAACTTTGGTTAAACAAGTCAGCAAAGGATTCATTTAGAATTTACTATACCATCACAGTATTTTTCTTACAGGCCTAACTTGCAAATCTTAAGTATAGCATTTCTCTTACATTTGCTCTATCCTATGCAGGCTTGCATGCTCCTAGACATAAAGGGTCTGTACAAAGTACCTGTACCTTGAAGTTAATGAAATATTCACTTTGGACACCTTTTGGCTTGGAGACATCTTCTTAGTGGGTTAAGGGTCAAGGGCTGAGTGTCAAGGAATGGGGGTGCCAGCCCAGGATCCAGTGTTGTTCAGCCTTCCTCTGAGAACAGCAAACCTAAGAGTTCTCTGGCTCTGAGAGGCCTCACTCAGCCCACTGTGGTCCAGGAGAGCTCAGAGGGTCTCATTTTGGACCGCTGCTTATAGGGCTGCAAGTGAGTAAGCTTTAGTCATAACAATGTTTCCTCCAGTTGGAAATTTTCTTTGAAAGTGTGAGAACAAAAATGTTATGCCATTTGGATTTTAAAAAAAAAGTTTCCAAGGCTGTTCATTAAAAAAAACTAAAAACTAAAAAAGACCAAGAGCTCATTTTAGACAGCATAAGTTCCTAGGATGAGACAGTGTTTTTGAAAAGGTCAAGAGCCCAGGTGTTTTTGGCTAACTTTGAGACCTGACAAACACTCCTCAGATTGTGGTGAAGTCTGGAGGCGGGGAAGGATGCACCGCCACACTGAACTGCAGGGAGGTACCTTACTCTGCTTTTAGTTACATTTTCTGGTTACACTTTTCTTGGTTATACTATTACACACGTTCTGCAAAGATCTTACAGTTTGCTGGGCTGGAATCACTGCAATCAACAACAATTTATGTGCAATCAAATGCCAATGCACTTTATGTTTTCTTGTTTCCTAGAGCATGTATTTACCAAGACAAGGGGAAGCCTGGTGCACCACATTGCTTAACTACAAAAGATATATGATGATCAAGACTTAGTGGGCCCTTTGGTGTAATTTTAAAGGTCTCTCCACTTAAAACAACTCCTGGGGAATCAACAATGCTACAGGACTACATGCAGTGAGGTCTCTGGTATTATTTGTTCTTTGAAGGAAGAAATAGAGAAGAAAAGCTCACAGACAGAAAAATAAAAATATTTGAAGCAAAACATGTTTTAGAAAACATAGTGGGTTTGTCGGTAAGGCAGTTTTGTAGAAACTGGAAACTGAGTATTTTAGGTAATTGTGAGCACATCCTTCATTCAGAGAGAAACAAGATTCCTGTAACAAATCTTCCCTTTGCCACAATAGAAAAGAAGGGAACCCTGGATCATTTTGAAATATTCCTGCAGAAAAGCACATTAGACCTAATGACTGCATGCTGGGTGATGGAAGATGCTTCACTTATCTGGGAAAAAAAATGCTTTTTAATGACTTCATTTTTTCATTTCTAAAAAACAGTAAAGGTGTCATGTTATAATCTCCCAGAGATGCTCCCAGGTGAGCTGTTGAATGGTAATTTCAGCACACCTAGGGCTTCACACTCTAATATAACCTGTTGTGCCTTACAGTTTAATCACACTGTGGCATTTAGAAATCATTCATTGTGGCTGGCAAAATTGTCTTGCAATAATACCATTACTGCAACTTACATTTTTGTAGCAATTTTTACTTCTTAGGCAAACACACTGAAGTAGTCTACAAAACATTTTAAGTACATAACAGGCATTGAATCACTGAGCATTATGAATCCCTTATGACCTAGAAGCATCTCCTATATAATAAAAGTATATCACTTTTTCATAAAAAGTTATCATAGTTATAAAACATGCATATATTTTTAATTTAGATAAAACTTCCTTTTCCAAGAGATCATACTGAGTCATGGATTCAGATATCAAAGTTTAAAATACAAGGGAATTCCTTATATCCACTTGGAGACTGGCAGTCTGATAGCAATCAAAGGTTTTAAAGAAATCTATAACACAAGCTGTGGTAAAAAGGGCTTCTAGCAGACTGCTAAGCTTAACTGGGGCTTACTAAGCTCAGGAGTGTACAACATATACAATTCAGCATTTAATATTCTTCTTGCTCAAGGAACAGGCTGTCAGCCACATTTGGGAAGAATTCAGCTATTGACATGTCACAGTGGAATATCAAAATTTCCCTTGACTGCTGTGAAATATTCAATTTGCTGAGATATTTTTTTGTCATTTATAAAGCTTTACATATTTTGGGTACCACAGCCATAGAGTTTACTATTGTTCACATTCCTCTGCAGCAACTGCATTAGATTTATTCACTGTCACATGGCCCCTTCTAAACTGGCTGCCTTCTCCATGGATTCTTGGATTTCATGTCACCACATGGCTGAGAGAGACCCCAGGGCATGGTGACAGACAACAGGTCCAGGGCTTGTTCCAGGGCTTTGAGGGGCCACCAACTCTCTTCAGTTCAACCAAAAAAAATCACAGAATCAGTGACTGCAACCCTCACAGATCACCCAATACAAAACATGACTTAAAGCTGCCACCTTTATCACTGCAATATTGCCTTGATAGGCTCTGAATCAAGTCAGTCCTTAAATAAATTTTGCTCAGGGTATGTTTTAAACTTATAGAAGAAAACCAAAGTAACCTTCAAAATCAAAGCTTTCCATGTGTGCTCTGAGCATGATATAGAAAACCAGTGAGCTGACCACCAAATGGAATTATATTATGGTAAACATGAGGAGGCTGCAGCGAGGACAGTGAGACAGATAAATATTGTTGATCAGCTCACCCAAGGCAGAGGCATTGCATTTTTATATGTGACAGCACATACCTGGAGTGGTCTGAAGTCAAACTGATTTTAAAATAAACACTGCTGGTTATTCACCTACAGCAAAATAAAATCTGTCCCAGACCCTGGGCTGATGTCATCCCTGCAGTCCTCAGCTAGTTTTTCCATTCTTGTGCCATTGCTTCCTTTTAAGCATTTTTCTTTATTGGAAGAAAACAAAGAGAGGTTTTTCAGCAGCAGAGGAAAGAAGGCAAGAATGTTTGCCCTCATGTAGAGCAGACAGAAGCCGTTGCTATCCATAGCAATGAATGATCTCATTTTGGGATTGTTTTTTATCTTGAAAGCTCTGACGGAGCCTCTGTACTTTACAGAGGAGGCTGGACGCAGGCCAGGAAGGGGCTGTTAGTTTAATACTGATTTTAATTTCATATGTGACCTAATTGCCATTAAAATTGAAGAGTTATTGCACATTACTCTGTGCATGAAAACCAACATCCTTCATTATCATGCATATTAACATCAGATTTTTGAGAATTTTTGATATTTAAATATTTATCAACAGCTATAATGTATTTGGAGTATAATTTCTTATTTTAGGCCTGAGGGTGTGTCTAGAAGCTTCAGTTCTGAGCACAAGGTTTCTGCAAACAGCACTGAAGTCTACACAACTCCTCAAAAATATTTGGGTCTAATTGCTGCCATTGTCTCATCACACCTATAAGCAGAAAGCTCAGTTACAGAGGGATTATTACCAAATTTTGCCCAAAACACAGATATAGGCCAGGGATCTGGGATAAACATGTACCTAAAAGTCATGTCACTGGACACCAATTTTTCAGGCTCTTAGAAGTTTTGAAATAACAGGTGTTAGTTAATCAGGTGCTGAGTATTTTGATGATTTTAAAATGTTTTAGCAATCACCAAGAGCAAATTCAATGCAAGAATGAGAAAGAAGAAAGAGTGGATTAACTCTTCAATCATAATTTCAAAAGTGCTGTACTTTTAAAGAATAGAATGGTTACAAAATATGAATTAGACTTTCATGTAAATTAAGATACAAAAGTGTTTTAAGTTTCACAATATAGTAACTTTGTCTAATTTCTACAAAGATGTTTTGGTTAAAGGTTTTGTGAATACTTTTGCTGCAGGGGAACCAGATGATTTTTCAAAGGAGAAAAGCCCTAGGTGAGAGCCTAAAGTTGCAGCACTGCTGCAATACATTTTCTTAAAGCCTTCTCAGCATTGCCCAGAAGAATTAGAAGGACGAGGTTTGATCCAAAGCTGTGCAGTTACCTTAAGGACCGTTTAGGCACCTGTGAGCCAGAAACTCCTTGCATTCTCAATAGATATTTAAATAGTGAAGTTGTTGCAGGTTTGGGTTGACGGTTGGTTGGTTGGTTTACTGGAAGGCTGCTGCTGTGTATATAAACATACATTAGAAAAGTTTCAGCCTTTTGTGTTCTTGTAAACATTTTTATCTTTCCCTCCAAAGTGTCCAAACTGCAAGTTAAGCACCAAGAGTGAGTACTGCACTGGGACCTGTACCAAATATAACAGTACTGGGTATTTTCCTACAGGCTGGCTAAAAAGGGAGAGAGACAGGCCACTTATATGCTGTTGCTCTCACCAACTCTCACCTTCCAGAAGAAAACAGTGAGTAAGAAGGTTACAGGTATTTTGCAGGCAGAGAATACCTGTAAAAGTTGTTTCACTTTCCATGAGCTGTCTGGGATTCATTGCATCAAAAAGAGGAACTGTGACCTCCTGCTCTATACAAGACCTTGATGATTTGCTCAAACACGAAACATATAACACACGGGGTCTGAGCCATTCTGGGGGGTAATCACAGTCACAGTGGGAATTCACATACAATCAGTGAAACCTAAATGGAGCTCTACGCAACAAATATTTACTCATGTAAACCCATGGGATTGCTCATGAGATTAAGCATCTGTCAGAAGTGAGCCTTAAATATGTCACACATCCAATCTGAATGTGGGTGTGAATATATAATGATGCAAAAATATAAACACACAAATATGCCATCTTCTGTGTAGCTGTCAGTGACTGATAGAATCACCTGCTTATCTAAAATGAATTCCTAATTAAAATAGGAGAGTCTTCTTCGTGCTTAATTCTTTTTTTTTTTTTTTCTGGATGGCTGGAAAATAATTAGAACTCTAATTAAGCAATTTCACCTGATAAAGTTATCTGAACATTAACTCATCAGCAGCGCAGTGAGGGATTTTGAGTACTCAGGGAAACCTGCTCATATTCCTTTGAATCCCTTGAGTTTTGTGCCTATCAATTTTATGTGGCCTCCACAGGCTTTTGACCAAGGATTGCACAGATTTTTTCTGCTGCATTTTTCTGGTGTTCATTAGTATAAGACCTCAATGGATTTCATTTTCTTATGGATGTCTAGAATTTTTGGCTTTTTGTTGTTGTTTTTGTTATTTCATATGTGAAGAAGGCACAAAGTATTTGTGATAGCAAGGGACAGGATCTAATGAGTCAGATGAGCTCTGTCCAGTTCTTCACTCCAATTTACACTTTTCCTAGTACTGCCACTGCACATGAGCTTCTATGAACCAGGACATTTCACTGTATTGTATAATTGTGTGTGTTTTCTACATGAGCTGCACAATAAAGACCTCACACAAATCTGCCTTCTAGCCATATTAGTTTCTTAGGATGCCGCTCTGGATAAACTTTCAGCTTTATTCTGGCAGGTGAGGTTATACCCAGCTGGCTGTGCACTAGAGAGATAAACCACAGACCTGCACCACAGTGTCCTTTTAACTTTAAACTGTGCACATGAAAAATGCTCTGCCTCCTGCTACAAAAAGAAAAATTAATACCTGGGCACTTGGGATTTTTCTCTATTTAAATGCAGATTACAGCTTTCCCCACAATAATTTGGAACCATTAATACTTTTAGGAGATTTTTTTTTCCTAAGGCAGAGGGAGATGGACAAGGTTGATGTTTCAACATGTTTTTTTGTTCTGTGAAAACCTTTTAGGTTTTAAAAAGTGGTGAATCTGGCACAGTTTTATTGAATGAAAAAGAAGAAAAGGACCTTAATACTATTACTTCTAGCACTGGAAAAGATTCATTATTTCTAGGGTGTGCCACCACACTGAAAAGATTTGGAACCTATATAAACTCAGGCTTCTCTAGTAACTCATAGTTGCCATAAGATCAGTAATTACTGAGTAGTCAACAGGTAAAGAGGGATTTAGTCAAATTCCCCACTCACTGTTCACAGGCTTAAGGCTACCTGCAGGCTGCTGTAAGCCAGCCATCCTAACAGATTAATTTGTGTTCAGTGGAGTTGTGCCTGTTTCCAGTTATGCTCAAAGGACTAATGAAATCAACATTCAAGTCTCCTGCCTGTTGATATCTATTTGGAGACAGTTTAAACAGAAGCAGATCTTTCTGATAGTCCCCAATGAGTCTTGAACTCAAGCAGTGGGATATGAAGCAAAACACTTTTTGCTGCCATGCCCTTGTGTTAATTAACTAAGTTATGATGCATCTGACAGTTAATTTAGTTTAGGGTTTTCTCTGATCCAAAAGATTCATTTACAGTCTAGTCATCTAAGACCAAAATAACTGCTGCTGAACTCTTATCTTTTTTTTTTTTCAATGATCCAGTTCATAAAAATTTATGATGTAGCTTAAGGATAGCAGGTTTCTGACAGAATCCCATTCTTTTTCTGGATAGAAACGTCTCTTAGGATTTTTTTTTTTTGAGGGGTGTGACCTCTGCTTTTTTGCACTAAACGAAATATACAGAATATACAAGGCAGGCTCAAAGTCAGCCCATCCCAGGAGCTGAGGAAGCTCACTGAAATCCATATGATCTTACTCCTTTCTGAAGGACCTTCACTTTCTTCAGAAAAAGCTGCTGATTTTTATGTTCTGTGCAGAGGAAGCAGTTTGACTTGAGTTATTCTGATGAGGCAAGTGAAGCAATGGGATAGCTCAACAGAGGTATTAAACACTACCTTGAAGGCATTTTAAACTCATGTGCTTTATCTTTCCTTCAGGTTTGCATGCTGCACTGTTGAGCATAACAGATGTAAGAATTCTGTTCTGCAATTTAACCAGTAGTAAATGCAACTGGGAAAGTATGTAGTGTGAGGAAGAACATAAAAAAAACCAATGGCTCTTAATGATTCTTTTGCCCTTTTCCCCACCATATAAAATTAAACTAATATATTTAGTTGAGTCAGGAGGCTAAAACACTGGAATTGAAAAGCTTCACTGTGAGCAGATTAGATAGCAGGGGCATCTTTTGAAAGACTTTATTTAAAAAGACCAGAAAATTATATAGTGCTGTGTATCTCAGTTTACATAGGAGAGACAATCACCACTGAAGGTGTTCCTGCCCTTGTAACACCATGGGGGCTGGCACATGACCTTAGCCGTGGCCTGCATGGACCACAGTATTTATCTAATCTCACCTTTTGCATAAACCAAGTTGAAATGTACTTTCACTTCTGAGATTTCTTGGTTCTTCCTTTCCAACTGGAAATGTTATCTGGCTTTGAATGGCATTTCTGACCATCTGGTTTTCATAACAGATCAGAAAAGTTGTAGCTGCTGCCCATCTGCAGCTCTGGAGCTTGAACCCAGGATGCCCAAAAGGGTCAACAGCAGCTTGCTTAGAAGCCAAAAAATGTGCACAATCTTTTAGAGGATAAGCAGTTGTGACTTACAGTGAATGTTCTACTGAAGACACCTTCTGATGTATGATATTTATCTTTACCACTATTTATTATCCACCCAGATGATCTTTAATGTCCCTTCCAACACAAAGCATTCAGTGATTCTATTATTTTAGGCTTTTGGGTGGTTACATCAATGGTGCAATAATGATAACCAAGACATGTTGTTAATGAACCTTTTTGCCTATCTTTTCCTCCACTTCAAAGAAGCAAAAGATGCAGTTGAGTACCAGTAATATGATATTCTTTCCAGCTGCCTAATGATATGGAAAGCTGTTGACACTAGTTCTAGTTAAAAGCTGTTGAAATGCAACCGTTAGCAACATAAAGGAGAGCATATAAATGGTCTTCCTAAATGAAAGACCTGACAAGTGGGTGGAACTGCTTGATAAAAAACAAGCACCAAACTCTTTCCTTTTATGAGATGGAGGTTTCTCATTTCCTGCTTCTTGTGATTTCTTACAATAGTACTTGGTGCTTATCCTCTGCTTTTGTTCTCTGAACTACTGTATAAACATTAACTAATTAATCCTCCAAACACCCCATGAATTAAGTGAGAAAGCAATATTTCCATATGCTTTCTGCACTGTAAGGAAAATATTAGAACAGAGTTTAAAAAAAGCCCTTTGCTCATTTATATGTGTTGACCTCTGTGTTACATATGTCCAAACAACAGGGTTTCTTTTAGGGACACACAGTAGAGCAGTAACATTTATCAGCATTTATTTGATTTTTTTTCATTAAAGGACTGAAAATTAAGTACATATTTCCCTTTTGAAACTTGAATTGATCTCTCAGTGTTTTATGCCTCACTCATCTCTGAGGTAAAACTTAGCACATGAAGGCAATATATTTAATATGATATTGGCCTTGTATCTCCTTGTAAGATTTAATCCCTGCTTTCCCATCCTCAGCTTTCCTGTGATATTTGTGTCTGTTACATCCTTGCTCATTTTTCTTCTGTCCCAAAACACACATTGTGTTATAAAAATAGACTCTAAGCACTGTGATGCTTGGAATTCCATCGAGACTGATACTAAGTTCATTTGTTCTGACATTATAATGTTTTGGGATCTACCTTTCTACATGCATCTTCTATGTGTGCAGCCCTAGTAGATAAATTTGAGCCCACTTTTCCTTTATCTTCCACTTTCTGGTTAAAGTGCTGTTGTCCCTTTCTGCTCAGAATATGTCCAGGGGGGACAACAACCTTACAAGACTGTGAGCAAGCTGTTGGTAGCTATTACTGCCTGCAGCCACACTACTTGACAGAAATTCATATTTCATCATTTACTTGAAGCCATCACTGCCTCCAGTACCCCATATTATGATAACTCTTGTTTTCCCATTTGAATTTTCCTTTTATTTTTTCCACACACTTCTTTCCTGAATTTCTGATCTCAAAGATCTCCTTGTTCTCTGTGAAATGTTAGATGAGTGTCAGAAGATGGCAAGGAGAATTTCACTGTAGCTGCAGTGCACCCTATCCCTGAAAAATAATATATAATTGGGATCTTACCCTATAACCTTTTTACTCCCTAATTTACCCATCCATCACATCAGGGTTAGTGAGACTAATGGAAATTAGGAAAGTTTATTTTCAATGAAATAACTAAATAAATGTTAATAAAATCTATTTCAATTAATATTCACAAAAATTTAATATTTACTGTAACATTACTGTTATATCAGGTACTGCAGTCAAAGATGATGAAATCATCTTTGACATGCACAGTCATTCTGCCTTCTAGAATAAGCTATTATGAGGAAAACTGAAAAATAATGACACAAGAAAATGATTTTTGGCATTCTCGGTATGTGTAGGCTTATTTTGGGACGGGTTTTTTCCCCTTCATTACCAACACACACTCTCCTGCTTTTCCTGGGCCCCTATTCCAGCATGTATACTGTGTCTTGATAGCCTCCAGGCTATTCAGTAGAGGCCACAGTAAAATATTATTTTGTTGTGGTTTGATTATTGGATTATTTTTCTTACTTTAGCATTCTAAAGCCACTGTTATATACTCTGTTGAACATATTGCTCTCTGCTGTCTTTAATCAGAATTCCTTTTAGGTTTGAAAGATTTCCCCTTGGCCTGATAGTAGTGCCTTTGAGTTTGAACTTCCAACCTTCCTGTGTTAACAGACTGATTGTTTCCTCTGTTCTAAAAAGTGGCTCCATATACAGTTTATAAAAAAATTTCTCATTTTATTAGATTTAGTTGCATTTTTATAACGGAGAATGTGCTTGCAGCTATTAATGGTCTTCTGAGCTTGTTTTTGACTTGTAAGCTCCAGCTGTTTAACTAAGAGCATAAGATTGTGCTCTTAGCACAATTTGCCACTGTCCTGTGTTAGTGGTGGCAAGCCTTTTTTGTTGTGTTTCAGACAACCATCTTCCCTCAAAGGAACAGACAGGGCAGTTTTTATACCAGTCTGCTCAGGTTTATTTGTTTCCTTCAGTTGCACATCAGCAGGTTTCCTTTTTTTTAACAATTATTATAATAATTTTAATTTTCATGCTAAAAGGAGAATGTACAACACACTTCTGGGAGGACACCTGTTGTCTACAAGATTTTCATTTGTCTGTCCCAGTTCCTCAGGACCTGGGACAATTTAAAGTCACCTTATCTAGCTTTCCAAACTCTTGTCTTCTCCATAGCTGCCTTCAATTATCATTTGTACTACACAGAATTGTCAAAGTACTGGCATAATTTAAACACAGAAAAAATACCTTTAAGGAAGATATAGCTATACATTTTATCAAACACAGGAGATATTATTAAATATTAATTTTTACCGTATAGAACGCAAATTTCAGAATAGTTAAAATCCTTTGGCAACACAGTGATTTATTATGCCAACACCCAGACTGGGAGAAGTGCTGCTTCACTTGCATCCATGTGGGCTGTCAACTCATCTCTTGTGGAAGCACTGTCCATAGCCCTTTGAGGAGATCCTTTATGCCGTAATTATTGCTTGGGTTCTAGCAGCCCTCAGAAACTAAGAAATAATGTTGTTCTTTTTGCTCCACTCCATGTTCCCTATTTTCTAGGATTGCCTAAGCGAGTGCTCTGTCAGAGAAATACCACATTGCAACACTATTTTGTTCATCTTGAACAGTTCAGTTCTGTGATCCTTCTGCCACAGGTTCTTGGGTTTTTATTTTGCTTTTAGAGATTTACTTACGGTAGGAAGGTCAGAGTCTGCCCAGAAACTTCTTACTTGCATTATACAGCAAAAGGCAGATGATGAAATCTTGTTCTTCATATAGCCTTATTCTCAGCTATTTTATTCTAAAGTCACTTAGCAACTGGGCTTTTAGGAGTTGTAAGATGGACTTTTCAGCTTCAGAGCAGTAAAAAGGTCCTCTGTTTTTCCACTCTGCCCTAGCCTCATCTGATAAAAATCAGGTGCATATGAAATATATTTATAGAATGGGGAGTAATACTACTGGAGTTTCTTTCAAGCCATTAGGTAAATCAGAATCTGGGGAACCAGGCAACCATGAAAAATATCTGATGTTTTACATTTACCGCTCCTTATTACACGCAGAGGAAAATGTCCTTTGAGTTTTCTTCCTTTTTTTTTTTGACATTTCTTAAGGGATTCAACTACTCTGATGGACCTTTCAGCACCTCCATCCTTTTATTTAGAGTATTTTAGTACATTTTCTTTTACTCTTTATCCATATGGGTAATCTTTCTGATCTATTGTTTGTCTCAGAGCTTTTTAATTTATTGTTTCAGTTTCTACTGCCTTTGAATTATGAAACAAAAGCTGCTTAAAAGTGCAATTTCCTTTCAGCATCAACAGCAGTCAAGAGACCAAATAGACTCAACAGACTCCCAAAGTACAGCAGCTTAAAACTACCTTAGTTTCTTGGCAAGGGATTGCTAAATTGTTAGAGAAGTGGAAGGTTTGAAGGCTATAAGCTTTGGTTGAAATAGGGGAGAAAAGGGAACAAGCCTAAAGGCAGAGGGAAATAAGGTCTGTTTTGTCTCTTCTGTCATCCACAAATCCAAACCTTTACTTTAAGGACATGGCAGTTTTTCCTAATTTCCGCTCCTTTTCACTCAGTCCTTTCACAAATAAAAGCCTTTAATGCAAACTCATTAGCTACCCCCCTCAAACCCATCTATATGTTATATATAATTCATGAAAGAAAGCATAAAGATTTATGAGAAACACATTGTGCCAGAGAATTAACCACTCCTAAGTAAAACAGATAAAAATGGATATAATATACCTATGTCAAGTGCCTCAAAAACATGTGATTTGTCATTAATGTAATGGAATTTTGCAAATATAAACAAGGAAGCTGTCAAACTTCAGATAAAACTCCAAAACATTCAGAGGGGCATTAGTCATATCTGGAGAACAAGTTTTATTCTTTAAGACAGAAATAATTGGGCTGCAGTAAAAGATTTTTGTGAAAACTATCCACTTGGAAATGTGTGCCTTTCCCTGCTGTTAGTGGAAGTGCTGTGACGGGTCTGTCACTCACTCAAGCTGTGGTGCTGCAAAAGCAGCACAGCACTTCTATTTCAAGTGAGTCTGTCGAAGTACTTCTGTAACAAACCAGCCTCCACTTCTCCTCCAGTACAAACAGCAATCTTCAGCATTTCAATCACATCAGATTTCGGTGGAGGGAGAAAATTTCAGCACTATTGTATGCAAAACATAGAAGAACTTTTCCAGTTTCTTTTCTTATATCGTCCAAGAAACATACCAAAAACCAGAAGAAAAGCCTTCTTTAAAAAGTAATATTTTCTGAGAATTGAAGAAATAATAGCAACAAGGCAAAAGCATCAGTTCTAATGGATGGATGGAAAGTTTTCAAAGGCAATTAAAGAAATTATGGGCTGCAGAACTCAGTTGTAGGAGTAGCTGATCTGAAGGGCTGTATTTTTTAATGGACTTTTCTGGTTAGCTGTCAAGACACTTTTCCCCATGAATTTTCAATCATTTTGCTAACTCTCTCCATTTTACTTGCTGTTTATTCAATTATGGTGGTTACCAGAAACTGTTCTATTTCACTGAGATCAGTAATTCCCAAACTGCTCACCAAACACTGACAGCTAAAAGGCTGTAATAAGCAAGATTCATTCTCAATAAAACAGTGTGGGGTTTCTAGGCCCTTTCACGTGTGATATTTTGACCCCAATTGGAAGTGGGTTTTTTTAAATGGAGGAAGCATGTAAGAAACATTTTCTATTTTATCAAGAGATGGAAGGAGTTGTTAGTGTTAGACAGTAACAGCAATATCAACATCAAGAAGGGAGACAGATAAATCACTACTATATTACCTATTAATAGATGTGAAACTGGTAAAATAAATTCTCACCAGCTGCATCTGGACTGAGTTGGTGCATTCTGCAATGCATCCTGGCTCCTGGTCACCCAAGCCTCCCGCTGGGTCCAGCCCTCATCAGGCTCCTGCAGGCATGAAGGGCTGATAAAATAGAGTGATCCTGCCAGTTGGCCATGGGGGAAGACTCGGATCCATAATCTATGTGCTCAGCTTCTGAAGAGACGTGCTTTAGGGACAAGTCATGAATTTCAGAACCAACTGAGAACTCCCTTGGTACTGTGATTTAGAGTGGGATTTTGATGGAGATTGCCTCTAGTGGCTGGAGCAGTTTTAGATGATGGAAGAGCTGAGTCAAAAACAAGAAGTTGAGCAATAAAACAATTAATGTCCTACTTGTGCCTTTTTCAGCTGCATCTCTTCTGAACAGCATTAACAGAGTTTAGCCAGCTGTGTTATACAATTTCTTTACAAAAGCAGAATTCCCTTTCTTATCTAGCATATTGTTTTACTGTATAACATATGGGTTTAGGCTGTGGCAAATTTCAGGTTGACGGTTATGAAACAATAATCAGCCTCAGTGAAGGCAGAAAGAGATAAATATTTCTGTAAATTTCCTGTCCTCAGAAGCATATTCAAAAGTGACCAGATTATATAATTCTCCATTTTCATCATGGAGCTAAAGTTTCTGGGTGTTCGAGGTATATACAGCAACTGTTTTGGGGATGGGGGAAACTCTAGGGAGAATTTATTTGTCAGTTTTCCTGTGCTGCTGGACAGAATGGGGTTCATAAGCACTGGCAGATCATGGAACAGGGATTTTTGGCTTGACCCTGGAGGTCTGTAGTGGTTTCTTCAGGCTACTGCCTATTTCCCCAGCCAGTCATCTGGCCCTGTTCAACCATGTTGTTTTCTCTCTTCTAATTTCCTCTTCCTATTCTCACTTTCTTTGCCTGCAGTGTCTCAACCTGTACTCTTCACACGTCATCCCAATTCCACTTGCCCATCCATGTCCAATGGTACTTTCTCAACTCATTTGATGCCCACTTTCCTTGCTCTTGGATCCTAGTCCTAGTCTATCTCCAACATTTCCATCAGTCTCAGATCAGCTCCATGCTCCCTCCTGGGCTCATTCATCAGTCTCACTTCCTTTCTGGTCCCATCCTTTTGCATCCCAGCATGTCTCACACAACTCTTCTTCCTGTTGTTTTTCCAGTTCCTATTCATCTGTCCCAAATTGCTTAAGCTCTAGCAACAAGCTTCTCCAAGTTTTTAAACTATTTGTCTAAGGCAGACAAATTCGTCTCTGTGTTTTTTTATAGCTCCCAGTCCCCGTCTCTTTCAGCTTTTTTGCTTGCTCAGCAAAGTCTTTTTTGCCTTGATCCATCTCAGGGTTGGGTCATTCTCTCACAACATTTCAACCTAAATAATTTGTAGGAATAGCAAAGAATTTAAGAATATGAAGCACTGGGAAATTTGAACAGGAGATGATGTTAGCCTACACACAACATAGATTGCAATCTCACTGGAGTAACATCCTTGTCTTTTTTGCTGCATATCCATAAAGTGCAGTGGAAGCCATTAGAAGCATTTATTTTTATTTTACTGCCTACCAATAGCGTAAGTAACTGTCCATTAGAACTTAGATCTCTCACACTTTGGAGAAAATTGAAAGCACATCACGTAATAGAAGACGGTAGTAGAAACAATAAGCCAGATGCTAAGATGGTGTAAACCAGTGTGAGTGTAAGGAAGCAATTCCAGTTGGTGCTCACTGCAGATCTCCTCTTTTGAATATATATTCGCTAGTAAAAGAAATGCTAATAGAAAAATTGTTAAACTGAGACTAAAAATCTGCCTCATAATAACTGCAACTTGATTAATCTTTTTTCTCTCTTGAGCTTAATTTGAATGCAAAAACAGTAGGTTTTTTATTATCTAAGTAAACTTTCTAATTAAAAAAACAATCAAAGTTTTATAACACAAGCATAAAATGTAAAGAGCTCAGTTCAACTATGCTGATTAGAAACTGAAGTTGTATCTCCTAATAAAAAAATATAGATTTACTCTTTTTTTCTCTTGGTACAAATTACATTAATTTTTAGGGGTTTTGTCTTTTTATTTAATTTTGATTTTAATTTTGTTTGTTTGTTGGGTTTTTTCCACTATAGTCTGAAATGATGTAGTACGAAGCCAAAGACTTTTCCACTCCTTCAGAGTCTTTAACTTGCCCTGTTTGGATATTCTGATTTAATTTTCCCCTTCTCTCTCACAGGACTCTTCCTTTCTGTTTATTTTTACTTGTCCTCAGGATTGTTGAATAATGGTAGGGAATTTACCTCTTTCCATTTATGGACACTAATTTATTTAAACTAGTTTCAAAACAGCTAATTTCTTTTTTTTTTTTTTTTTTTACTTTTTAAGCTTTATCTGTGTAAAATTATTTTATGGTGTTTATAACCACTTTAGTTTTGTTTCCAACTCCTGATAGCAACTTTCTTAAGTGTAACTCCTGAAGTAAGTTTTGCTTTGGGATTTACTCTAAGTAGTTGATTTATGCCAGGAATGGGTGAGTAACACCAGTGCTTCTGCACAGTTGACAGACACATCTTGGTGGAGCATAGTTGGGTAGCCAGCTATGTAGTTGTGATGTTTATAACTTCTATTTTTATAACTTCTATATATTTGGCTTACACAAAACAAAGCATGGATCAATGAGTAGTGTTTAGGGACCTCTCTGCTAACAGTTCAGCTTGGGTATCCAGAGGTAGACCTGACAATAATTAATCTGAAGGATTCAGAAAGAAAATCCTTTTGGTTAAATGAATGTTTTCATAGAGGTGTTTTATTTTAGATTTTCCTCAAGAAAAAAATCTCTTTTTACCCTTCATTGATCACAGATGTTAATATGAAAAAAAAAGGAGTTACAGAACCTTGCTGGTTTTTCTCTTTACAGTTTTTATACACAAGTTAAAACTTTTTCAAGTATCAATATCTTCTAAAAATCTTCCAAAAATCTTCAAAGCTAAACTTTGGTAAAAATATCTGCAACAGATCATTGACCACTTTCCAGTATTCCTCCCAGTAACATCCAAACCCCAAACATTTTATCATGACACCAAGCCTGAATCCTAAATATGATTGGTGCTGTAGAACTGCTGATTGCAATGGCAAATCATTTCCTCTTCTACCAAGATGTAAGTCTTTGCTGACTTTAGCCTTTACTTAGTAATTTCAGAAAGGCTTTTTGCTGTCATCTAAAGCTACCCAGCTGCTTTATCATGGACTGGCAGTGGCACACTACTTAAGATGTAATAACAGTGTAATTAAACAGCAAATGTCCATAAATAAAAGTAATTTTCTCTATTCTATCTGTTGATATTTCCCAGCTTGAATGTGCTTAAATTATTTACTAGTTTGCTTGTTTGCTTATTTCAGTTCTAAAAGACCACAAAAAAAATTCAAATTATCTATGCAATCATCTTTTTTAAAAAAAAGTATATACAGGAAAGACAGTCCCAATTGTACAATTAGACAGCAGGGGTGAGGAGGTATGTGATATAGAAATGAATGAATGAAGAATAAAAACATGAGTGTGCTGGCAGCTCTGACTTTTAGTTTTTCCAGTGATTGGCATCCTGACTGAATGATGTAAATGAGTGAATCCTTTAGACAATGAAGGTGAGAATCTTTGAGACATAAACTATTGATCAAGTCTGGATCCAGCCGCACAAATACTTCCTCTGAGAAGGAGTTTAGAGCATGAGGGGGTATTCATGCTCATGACTGAAAAGGAGGGTCTCCCTGACAATTCTGTCTGACCCTGTCTACTATGGAGTAAATAATCAATTTACCTAGCCATTAAAACTTGCTAAACCACCAGTGCATCTACTGTTGGACTTTGTAATATCAATAAAGTTTGTTGTTGTTTCTCTCTTATGAGTAAAGTGCACAGGCCCATCAACAACAAAAGGTGATACTGGAATGCAGACATATATGAGACTACAGGGGTATTGCACAGCTGCTACCCATTGAATGTCTAATATGGCAGAAGCAGGGAAAAAATGTGGAATACTTCTAGTTGTCTTGTTTTATAGAGTAAGCTGCTTCTAGGTGTCATTACAGTGTCTGTGAGTGGCTCAAATATTTTTGCACCTCTCTTTTTTATCTTGGTGGACCCTACTGTTCCTATGATATGCAGGAGAAAGTCACCAGAGGATAAATCTAGAGTTTAACTATATTTATTTGGCATATTTTCCACATACTATGAGAGGCTGAATCCATGTTTACAGGAGAAATGGCATCCCAAGAAAGAAGGAGCACTCTGCTAACTGCCTTGCAAGCACTCCTTGTTTCACAATTTACAAGTAGGTAATAAGTAAATGTTTGCACAAATTAGAGGTGATTTAAGTGAAACAAACTAAAGAAAAAATAAAAATTAAATGCAAACACAAGGATTTGTAGTGCATCAGATGATTGATGAAAAATTAAGCCGTATACAAATTAACATCAAGGCATTTGATATTCTTATTTGACAGCACTGTATGATTTTCTTTTAGACATTTTTCTTCCTAACTTGTTCTTGTTTTCTAGTGTGTCCTCTGCCTGACATGAAAGTCTTAAAAATGAATTAATTCATTGAACACTGTGTCCATACCCAGTCACAGAAAGGCTTTATAACTTTTTTTACTGCCCACTCTGCTCCATAGGCCTGTTGGCCAGGCAGGGGATGTTCTGTGTCTATTTGTACAGCAACTGTTCTGCATGTCTGTCCTTGTTTGTGGTTCAAGATGTGTTTTGCGGAGAAAAGAAGAAACCTCACAACTTGTAAAAGTTGTAAAGCCCGGTATGCTTTATTACGACGCGCGCCGGACGCAAGACTCCCCAAAAGGGCATGCGTACCCCTGAAGATTTCAGACCTCCTTTTATCCCCCTTCCAAATGCATATGCATACAGTTTCACAATAAGTTCATACATATTCATCTTGCATGACACTTAGCACTAATTCTTCTTTATCGGAGGAATTCCTAGGTCGGGGGCAGATTGTCCTCGTGGTTTTTCTGTTTTTCTTTCTCTGTCTCCTTGCTGTCTCTGGAACTCAGCCTCTCCTTCAGCTTTAGCTCCACAGACCCTTCACCTCTCCCAGACACTTCACCTAGTTCAGGATGGATCCTTACTCTGTCTCATTCCCCCCTTTCCTAGGAAATAAGTAAATTCTTTTACTTAAGGAAAATTTCCACGACAATAAGTGTCTTTTAATGCTTCACTATGTACATTTGATAAAGAGGTTAGTACAGCCATTCGTTGTAGTATCCTCCAGTTCCAAATTAACAATGTAGTAGATAATCCTAAGCTTATCTCAACTAATATTAATAAAACTACAATAGGGTGGCACAACTTATTAAAGATTCCATTTGCAGTTGGTGATCACCCAAAGATCACATCTCACCAGTGATTATCCATATTTTATTCTTTGTAGAACTCTGGTTATTTCCTTTGTATCATGTTGGACAGTAATTAAGGTTTTCTTTCCACTTTCTCGGATTTCTTTCAAGACTTCTAATAGGTCTTGGTGCTTAATTAATTGTTTTACCAATGTAAGGTTCACCCCGATAGGGGTAGGTGGTAGTCTGTGATACACTGTGTAATTGGCTGTAATCAGCTGGTGGGATGTTACTGGTACCAAATACGAAAAATCACACCCAATAATCTTAACAAAATTACAAATACAAATACAGAGATTAGAATGGTTTCTACTAGACAGAATAACATCATTGCTATCAATTTGTACAGCAGCATAAGCAGTTCTCAAACATACACCCTTTTCCAGTATATACGAGCACAGTTTTCTGGTCAGTGACTGGATGAATTTCAAAGTGACAAATACTCTGTTCAGTGTCCAAACACATCCTGGGCATTAGCAGTATTGCTTTCACAAATGAATCCCATTTGCTCTCTAGTAATGCAGGATTCTAAGTTTACTATCTGCCACTTTTCATTCATCTTTTTGTGCCCACACTCTATGTTCTGAAGGATAGAGTGTTGTTTCTTCATGGTTTAATCTTAGGGCAATGATGGGATGGATAACATAAACAGTGGCATTACATATGGTAAGCACAAAGGCAGTGGCCACATTAGAAATAGGATCATAGGTGAAATTCACCATAGTCCACCAGGATTAAAACTTCCTTTCAAAATCAATTGCATTATCCCATTCAATTTTCTGAATTTCAGCTGGAAAATTACGTTCACCCCTTTCCTATATGATCAGAGCTGCTGTTGCTTGTATCCATAACTGTGCTTGTATACAACTGAAAGCTAAAGACACATTATCTTGAACTATACTAAGTGCTTCTACTATCAATTTGTGGTCTTGGTCCCCGGCCTGTTCATACTTCTTTACTTTGGCAGTACTTTTGAAATCTGTCACTGGCTAGTTCCTAATGCCAGTAGAGATTACTATAAAGGCTGCTTCAATTTTGTTAGGCTACCTTCTGCAGCAGCCAGTTTATTCATCAGTATTTCTGAATCAATTCCATTTAAAACTCCTAATCTTGTCCCTAATATGCCAGTTAGATGTTTGTTATGGGGAACAGGAACTGCTTTCTGTCCATGATCATC
Source organism: Zonotrichia albicollis (assembly GCF_047830755.1). Lineage (NCBI taxonomy): Eukaryota > Metazoa > Chordata > Aves > Passeriformes > Passerellidae > Zonotrichia > Zonotrichia albicollis. Next base: position 75,304,724 of record NC_133821.1, on the reverse strand, counting down.
CCTCCCTGCCAGAGGGATGTGCTGGGCTCATACTACAAATTCAGACACACTTCACAAGTGTATCTGACAGAGATTTAGGTCATACTCGAGACAGATGTTTGTTCTGAAATGTAGAGACTTCAGGGAATCTAACTACTCTCTCTCCCTCCAAAGCACCTGATTTCCCAGATGTGTGGCAAGCAGGAATGTCTCTCCTGGTCACCCACCTTGCCCTTAGCTAAGATCAAGCTGTGGACTGTGTTCAGGGCAGAAGATAATGGAGGGGAAATCTTGAGAGAAGAGCCTAAATTCATTGCAGTGCCTCAGAAGAAACTGGGATCAGGTTTCTGCTATTTGAAACACTCAGCACAAAAGTGATGCTCAAAATCTTACAGCTTGCTGCTGAGCTCTGAGGGGGTCTCTCTCTCTACCTCTTTTAAGCAGAATCCAACCGCCTCAGACTGGGACAATCACTGATCCAAATCTCAGTAGGAAAAGGGATAGCTATAAATAAGGAAAATCGCCTTCCTTGCTTGGGTTAGTTTGCCACCTGCAGTTCAGCACCCTTTACCAGCCATTGCCTGGGGGTTCAGCCAACCAGCTTGGAAAATGACTTAAGGAAACTGATTTCTTGGTGTTCCTGGTTCTAGGCACCAGGAGAGCTGGCTCCTTCCTTTCTTGTTCTGCTCCTGAGATATGCCTGTTTCTGTGACTATGTTTCCAGCCCTCAAAGGAAGTTTTTAGGAAGGAGGAGCAGGCTGGTTGGATTTTTGAGATGTTAATTTGCATTATCAACTCCACACGTTTGAGAGACCATTCTGGATTGAATAATAGCTGTACTATGTTAGGTCTAAGTTTGGAGTTTGGGTAGAGTCTAAACTAGTATGGGGTGTATAAGGCCCCGCTGTGGTGAAAAGTGCAGTGTCCACTTTGAATTCAAATGAAAGTCTGACAGTAACTCGAGCTCAAAGGCAGGTCACTTCTACAGGCTGTATCAGGGTGAAATTACACCAACCGTCTGATTCACTTAGGTTATCACAGACTTCCTGGTGTTCATATACACCAGGGGAGGTTCAGACACTAATTACATCTGGTCTCTCATAAGCCATCCTATTGATGACTAAGCACTTTACTTTGATTTCTTCTCTTCAGATTCCTTGAAGTGTTTACAGCTCCTGTTCTTGCTATTCTTACTCCTCACATACTTGATTCTTGTGGATTACTACAGTAGATATGTTTAATATAAACCTTCTTTATCTCAAAAGGTTTTCCTATGGATCCAGTATACTGATTCAATGCCAGGGACCAAGGCCATTCAGCATTGCTTTGGGTAGAGGTACTCTCTAGTTCTAAAACTTCAGTTATAATTCCATACAAAACAATTCTGTACACTAAAGTATGAGCTACTCCCGACCGCAATATACTCATTTTGCCCGAATAAGTTTTAGTCTCAGTTCATTGTCTCCTGGTGTCACTCCTGAAGGGGCTTCTGGGCCTTCTTCACCCGAGAGTGATGGATCCAGCATTCTGCTCCTTGATTTTGATTGCAGTGAAGGTGGTGAGAGGTACTTGCAGTGGTCTCTCCCACTGTGGTTCCGAAGTCTTCTCTGTAAGAGACTTAACATATACATCAACCCCTGGCTATCCAACTCCCTGCTCCGAGTTCCAGCCACATGTTTCTCAATTTTTCTGAGCCGTTTGCTTAATGCCACCATGTAAGTGGACATTCTGGACATTACCCTTGTATTCTATATGGTCTTCTATAAGGCATTCCAAAAGGATTCAGCATTCCTTTAGCTCAAAAGGTTTAGTTTGAATTTGCAATAGTGCTAGTGGAAGAGCTTCTTGCCCCAGTCTTATGATTTGCTGCTTAATCAAATGATTAATTCTCTCCCCCTGGCCACTTGATTGGGGGCGGTATGGGGTGTGAAGTTCCTAATCTATGCCCAGATGGCTACTAATCTGTTGCACTATTTGGAAATGAAAGGTGATTCTTTATCTGAGGATATTGTGGCTGGAACTCTGAAGCGTGGTATTATTTCTTGTAAAAATGATCTGGTCACCTCTTGAGCTTTGACAGTTCTGGTGGGGAATGTTTCTGGCCACCCTGAAAATGTATCTATTAATACCAGTAAATACTGATACCCCCCTTTCCTTGGGAGTTCTGAAAAGTTGATTTGCCACTGCTGTACAGGCCCATGGCCTCTCCCAGTCTGACCGAGTTTTGGCCCGGGGGTATTTTGAGGTTAGTCTGGAGGCAAGGATCACATTATCAGCTCACCTGAGTGATAGTGGTATATAAATTCCTGACAACGATACAACAGTCCTTTCAATCAGATGTGTGTTCTAGAAAGCCTGTGGGAATTACTACTTCAAGGTCAACACTTCATTCCAGTATTCCAGTGCACTCTGTATCACTCGCAGCCTCGGTCATTTTGAGAAAGGAGCCACACTCTATAAAAGGCTTTAAGTAATTAGGCCCTAATGTGTTTTCTAGTGCCCTTCCTTCACTAGTAACCACGAAAATGGGAAGGGATTACTAGCTCTCTTTCAGTGGTAGCCCACCCCTTGCAGTTGTACGTCTCTTTTGATTAGTATTATTGTATTATGGCTTACCTTCGAGGAAAATCTGTACCTCACCCTTTGCTGCTTTCTTTGCCTCTCCATCCGCCAGCTCATTCTTTCCTCCAATTTTAAGCTCACTCTCTGGTGTGCCTTAATATGCTTTTTCAGGTAGCTGAACTGCTTCCAGCAGCCGGATTGTCTCTTCTTTCCCTGTGAGGTCAGCAGTCCCCTCTCCTTCCAGATGGCTCCATGTGCATGCATGACTCTGAATGCCTTTTGCTGTTTCTAAGGCATGGGCCCATGCATTTATCTCAGCATCCTGTGCAGAGGTACCTGTTGGTAAGGGTCCAGACTCTATTACCTCTCTGCAGGTAGTCACTGTGAACTTTGCAATGTCGCTTTCTTGTCAGTGAACCAGGTCTCTGCATCGTCCAGAGGAGTGTCTTTTAGATCTGGGCGGCTGGAGTAGGTAGCTTCAGTGGTCTCTAGGCAATCATGGTGTACTGCTTCTCCTTGATTCCACTGAGAAAAGAAGCTGGGTTGACAATATTAGTCACCACTATCTCTCCATCATCTTGCTCTACCATGATGGCCTGGTATTTCAGAAACCTCTCTGGTGAAAAGCCAGTGGCCACCATTTACTTCCAGTACTGTGGACACTGTGTGGGACACTAGCACAGTCATTTTTGTCCCAGGGTAAACTTGTGTGCCTCTTGAATGTTCAGCACAACTGCTGCTACAGCTCTGAGGCAACCTGGCCATCCTTTGGCTGTTGCATCTAGTTGCTTAGAGAGGTAAGCAACTGCCCTCCGGTATGGACCCAAGTCTTGAGCCAATATTCCCAGAGCAATTCCTTGCATGGAAAAATAGAAAGAATGCTTTACTTACATCTGGAAGTTTCAAAGCTGGAGCCGACATGAGGGGACTCTCTAGCTGGCGAAAGCCCCATGTGGTGTCTCTTGTCCACTGGAGATCTCAGTTCCCATTGGCAATAAGAGCATAGAGGGGTCTGGAGATTACCTTCTGTTTCACTACCTGTGCCTTTTTCTTTGAGACTCTGCGTCCTTGGAGTCCTAGGAAATTCAAAAGGCTTACCGTCCAGGCTTCTCTCGCTTCCCTCGTCTGAGTGGCTACTAGAAGATCATCTATGTACTGCAACAGCCTCCTTTCCTCTTGTGGAGCTTCCTGGGACTCTGGGTCTTTGCAAGCTGTTCTCCACTCGGAGTGGAGAATTTTGAAGCCTCCAGGCACATGGACTATGTGAGCTTGTGTTTGAATGCAAAAATGTTCTGGCTGGCTTCGTGGATAGGGAGGCAAAAGAAGGCATCTCTTAGGCCTAAAACAGTGAACCAGGTTAGCTCAGGTGTTAAACAAGTTAGTAAGGTCTATGGATTTGCTACCACAGGGTACAAATTCTGTGTTATGTTATTGACAGCCCTTAATCCAGTACTACCAGTCATTGGACTGATTCCTTCCTTACCTTCCTTTTGAGGGTACTACTCAGTTCTCACTGGTTGTGTTCTTTCATTAAGCTTGATGGGGGAGCATCCCATGGGGGAGCATCTTTCACTCTCCCTGGTGCAGCAGAGGCCCATACCCTTGAAAACACTTATTTACTTATTCTAATATCTCTTTACTAATGTCTTTCTTAATTTCAGTGTCTGTTAATATTGAGCCTAACATCTTTATATTATTTGCCTCCAGAGTAACCTTTCTCACTTGAGAATGTTTAGCAAATTGAACGAATTGTACAAAAGCTTTTAGGTACACATAGTACACATGTTACTTTAAAGGTTTGCAAAAGTATGCCTTCTCAGACTGGCCAGTTGTTCATTCCCCACACTACAACATAAACATTCTCCACAGGTATTAAAGCTTTATTTAAAACTGAACACATGACCCTTGTGCTGACAAAAATTCTTCCCTTTTGGGAAGGTTACCTTTACCCCTCCTCCCTTACCTTGGGAGGAAGCCTTTACAAATCATATGTACTCATTTTGCGAACTGTGATTGCTTCGCATTTCAGCGTGATAATCCTTGCCTGATTTCATACGTTGCTATCTTATGCTGCATGCTGAACAACATGTTTGATTTGCTTTCTCTTTGCCTTGTTTTCCTTTTCAGGGGCCAAGACCAGAGAGCAGTCTGATCTCACAGTCTCTTTGTCATTCTGGGTGATTTCTTAAAACAAAAGACATTTCAGCATACAAAAACTATCCCATTTATCTTCCTATTATAAAACAGTACTAACAGCAATGAAGCACTATAAATCTTTTTATTTTCTGAGCTGCTCTTACTGGCAACCTCCTCCCAATGAGCCCCTCCCAAAAGGGGCTAATTTAGGAACCTGTTTGCTCTGGTCAGTTCTCATTATTTATTTCTCCTTGCCCTATCCCGCTTCCATTCAAACCTTTTTACAGACCTTCACAGTAGTTTCTCAGTTTTCCTCCTATACACACAGCTCCAGGTGGCAGGTATCAGATGTGATTCCCACACACAAGCTCTAAGACCTTAGGTTCTGAATCCGCTTGACCAGAAACCTCTAATTTACGCTCGGGGCGTGTACCCTGACACTTATTGGAACAGCAAAACAGCAATACCAGTGTTTCTCATAAACACCGCACTGCAATAATACCTGCACATCCAGCTTTTGCCCACAGGCCATTCCTTGTTCCCTGGGGAGACAGGGCAGCCTGAGCTGTCCCTGTGCCCAGGGCGCAGCCACTGTCACCTCACACAGCCTGCTAGCCTCTTGATGTACCAAAGGCTCCCCGAAATTGCTCACAAAGGCAGGCTATTCTGTTTGTTACGGAGAACTTTAAATCCCTACAGCAGATTATTTCCAGTAAAGACTTACTGCAGTACCAACTGAAGTCTCATAAATCTCATAAGTCTCATTAACTAATTCATCTCATTCACCTCTTCTATATAAACTCTGTTTTACAAAATATCAGTCTTTTCCAGTTCTCTTCTTGCACAATCTAATCAAGCACTGTGTCTACTTACACTTGTTTTGCTGCTTTGCAAAAAGGCTGTGCTAGTCACAGCCAAAACTCTGATATACCTGCAGACACAGACACACGCACCCCCCCCCCCCCGCCTTATCTCAAATTCACTAGAGCCAAGGCTTGAATTGCTGTGAGGGGGAGAATTCTTGGAATTCCTTTAACTCACTTTATCGAAGTTAAACATAAATCACCGTACTATAGCTCTCCTATGTAAAATGCTACTCTTGTTGCAACAAAATCTTAAAATCTCCACAAACACCACTATACAATCTGAGAATCAAATTACCACAATGCAGCGGAAGAAAATCACCACACAAAATCACTGGGAAAGGGCATATTTCTCAAAGTGCTCACTTTTCTCAACACAACACAGCACACCATAATTCGGCATTTACTCAAATCAATTTTTCCTGGACACAATCAAAATAACAGCACACAGTCTAGAGATCAAGTCCAAACATCCAAGGCAAAGGAACTCTTTGAGCTCATGCTCACGGTTAAAATGTACCAAATCTACACAAATCACTACATTCAAACACGATAAATACCATCACTGACATTCCTCCACTCGCTTCTCCACGGGGCACTTCTCTCCCTGCCCCCGCAGCTTGCTGCAGCAGGCGCCTCAGGCCTCACTCTGCTTCAAACACGGGGAGTACTGACCCCCCCCCCCCCACACTGTAGGGCACTGTAGATTTACTCTCTTTTATACACCATACACTTATCACCTGCACGATCACAAACACAGTGCACTGGCCACACACATTAACCATACAACAACACAGTGTCCGGACATCACACACACGAACAAAACACACGGGCTCACCAGTTCTGCTCTATCAGAACTATGAATCCTCAATACACACATACACGGGTTCACCCGGCTTACCCCCAAAGCCGCTAGTGGTCTGCTCTATCAGAACAACGAACCCGGCCTCTAATACAGCTGCGCTATCAGCTGAACCCCGTCTCTAATACAGCTGCTCTATCAGCTGAAACCATGAACCCAGACGTCTCTGGGTGGTTTACTCCCTTTCTCTCCTTCCTCCCCCCCCTGGGGCCCCATACATACCGTATTCTCCTCCGCAGGCCAGCGGGTCGTTGTCTGTCCTCGCAGGTGGCAAGTTGAGACAAGCGGAGCCCCACCAGGAAAAAATCCTGGGGCGCGCCTTGGAGGTCCGTCTATCCCCCCTGCCCCCGCGGGGACAGAGAACTCCTGCCTGGCTCGCCAAAATGTTTTGCAGAGAAAAGAAGAAACCTCACAACTTGTAAACGTTGTAAAGCCCGGTATGCTTTATTACGACGCGCGCCGGACGCAAGACTCCCCAAAAGGGCATGCGTACCCCTGAAGATTTCAGACCTCCTTTTATCCCCCTTCCAAATGCATATGCATACAGTTTCACAATAAGTTCATACATATTCATCTTGCATGACACTTAGCACTAATTCTTCTTTATCGGAGGAATTCCTAGGTCGGGGGCAGATTGTCCTCGTGGTTTTTCTGTTTTTCTTTCTCTGTCTCCTTGCTGTCTCTGGAACGCAGCCTCTCCTTCAGCTTTAGCTCCACAGACCCTTCACCTCTCCCAGACACTTCACCTAGTTCAGGATGGATCCTTACTCTGTCTCAGATGACACTATGGACACTTCATTATTTTTTGTATTTTCTGTCCATTGTCTTTCCAATGCTTTTGAGACTAGTCTAAACTGAATTGCAACATCAGGGAGCCTGGCCTAGGGGTAATCCCATCCAAAAGAACTCAGGTATCTTTCAGTTTGCCTAGGAATGGTTAGAGTTCCAGCTGTTTGAGAAAAATGTTTTAAAAGATATATAAAGGACAGGGAGAATCCATTTGTTATGACTGCCTGTTCCTCTGGAGAGCAAAGGTATCTAAAGTGCAGCAGTTGGACTTGGCTCTTCTAAGGCTGTGTCCAGTCTGTATTTTGGTATTGTTCCTTTTGTCCCTGGTTCTTTTCCTTCCCTAGAAAAAGGCCTTATTTTTTTGCTTTCTTCATTTGATTTTCCTGCCCTGCCAGTCTTGTTTATAAATTTGTAAGTGCTTTCCAGAATTCATTTTCTTTGTCCAGGAAGAAGCTTCATATCCATATCATATCCACCAGGGACAATCAGCTCTTCCCTTGCCCTCCTACATGCTGCGCTCTTAGAAATTGCCTCTGTCTAGCTTGTCTTGTCAGTAAATGAGATTCAATATGAATAAAGCACTCTTTATTACAAGGTCAGATTTTTACCTGTTCCTCCACTGCCAGCTTATTTGGCCAGGTGGTTTTGGGGTCTTAACCCTATCTGAATATCAATGTCTTCCTCATTCTTTAGAAGCATACTTGTAACTTATGTGCTTCAAAACCTTTAGTTATATCCATCCACACACAGTGAGAGATATGATGCTCAACCTTGTTCCATGGTCTCTTTTGTTTAGCAGTGTAGACACATTCCTCATGTCTGACATTAACATTTACTTAATTTTACATCAAGCCTAACACAATAGTATCTGATTGCTAGAGGCCTCTCCATACTTCTAAAATAAGAATTATTATTAAATCATTATCATGTTTACTAATGAAGATGATGATTACAATAATAAATACTCTTCTCCCTCAAGAGCTTTCCTTGTGTTAGTCAGAAAAATTGTGTTGTTAATCTCAGGGCTCCCTGATCCCTCTTAGCTTCAGTGGATGAATTGCTGTTATTCTTTCCTGCATTTGTGAATGTTTCTGCTATTTCTACAAATCTTTCCTACTTCATATGTGGATTCCAAAAATCCAATTTGGAAATTTCAGGATGCAGAGAAGACACAGAAAGGTATTTCTGATGAACACAGCATGATAGTGTATGGATGTTGTTTCAAGATCTAGTTTAAATATGTCCTGACTGTATGCAGTGAAAAGGATACTGTGAGATAGGAGAAGGCATTTTAAATAGATTATGAAGTTGTAGAAAATATTTTCAAATAAAGGTTGGTATTCTTTCTTGCCACTAAATAAAATTACTGGAATATCTTATCTAGCATAAAAAAGTTTGCTGTGTCCGAGTTCTGATTTCTTGAATTAAAATGCCTGTTCTGCAAATATGCAACTGGGATCAGTAACAGTTCCAAATAAGTCAGAGCCTTCCTGGAATATGCAGTATGGAAAAACAGTCTTTTTTCTCCCCTCTTCCCTCCAAAAAAAGGAAAATTTAAATTTTTTGGCCATAGAACAGTGTCTCAGATGTAGTATTTAAGACCTGAAAGTATTGGCTTGAAGGGTGTGGTAAGAAGCTGAACTTGTAAGCTCCTTGCCCCAAAAAGCAGTGTACTTTGAGAAATATGTATCCCTCACAGCTATACTCAGGGGAGCTCATAAGTTCTGAACTGGAAACTTTCCTGTTAAACTTACTGCAATTGAAGGATTGCAATTTCATATTAACCAATACAGGTTTCTCAATCACTCTAACAATGGGTCCTTTTGCTCCAATGAGGCAATAGCCAGTTTTCAGAAATTTCCAAAGTTCTATGGACAAAATTTCTGGAGGATGTACATTATGTAGCAAAAATAACCTGATAAAAAATCTGCCTGCTTCTTTTCTCCCTGAATCCCTCAGGAGGTCTCTGTGGATCACTGCCACTCTTCTGCACTTGTAATCCTACTGCTGCAATTTTAAAACCTTTTAAAGAATGCCTGTATTTTGTATTGGTAAATAAATTATGGCTACATATGATCTTTCTTCTTTAAAAATTGAACGCTCTTTGGGCTCTTGTTATTCCCTCTGTGTAGTACTAAATGTCAGGTCAGTGAGACTGTTTTCATCTCTACAAAATTACTCCCTGGTCTGTTATTAAAGAGGCAGAGTTGGCAATAAATGCTGTATTAAAATTTTAGTAATAGTAATAATCTAGTAATTGTAGCAGCATTTCAGTTTTTACCTACACATGTTGGGGACCAGTAGGTGATTTTTGGAAAACTGGTGTTAAGTAGAACATCATTTGGTAAAAGGTTAGAATGCATGTGATAGATTGCTGGTTAAACTTGTGGAAGAGCACATGCAGTTTGTGGTATCCATATAGAATAGACCTGAGATACAACCTTGAAAACCTGAGTAAGTCCTGGTAACTAAGGATTTGTGATGTTAGCCAATGAGCTCCCAGCAGTCAAGTCACAAGCTCCCTTTGCAGAGTGCCAGAATGACCTGGGGTAAGGACAAATATCCATCCCTTCCGCAGCCCTCCTCAGGTACAACTGAGTTTCTGAGAACCAGTGTAAAGAAAGTCCAGAAAAAATGGGGAGATTGGTGACACCATGTCCTGCAGAAGTGTTCCCAGCCAGGGCTGGACATTAGTCCTGTTTCCTCTGTTCATGGAACTGGGTTGTTGCCTAGGCATGCATTTGCAAAGTATGAATTTGCCAATATAGCCAGCAGACATCATAGATCTCAAATCTTCTTTTTTCCCTTGCGGAAAAAATACAAAAAGGTGATATATCAAATTTATAGGCATCTGAGTAAATGCTCTATGAACATATGCTTGAATTTAAATTTTGTATTGTAGACAGGAAGATGGGAGGTATAGAGCAGATGGGAGTACAGCAAACTCTTGTATTAATGCATGACTGGTTCTATGATTCTGGGATCAGTGGCTGACAATAACCACACAGCACATGCTGCAATCCTATAAGGTCCTTTGGAAATACCAAGAAAAAGGTACAGTAAGACAAATTTAAAGAAATTAATTCCCTATCATTTAATGCAGGTAACAGGGGTGGTGTTTCATCTTTGCTGAAGATAAAATTGTGTTCCTGTGTATCCTACACAGTGCAGTAGGATACACAGACACAGGAAAATGCGTATAATAGATATAATGGATATGAAAGAATTTTTTGGCATTCTTCCTAGATTAATAACTACATGGCCATTTAGAAAATATGCATTTTCAATGCGAGAGGCAGTAATAAGAATCAAGATTACTGAAAAAGCTGTAAGTTCAATAACTTAAAACCAAGAAAGGCTTATAGAATACAAAGAGAAATACAGAAACAAAGAAGAAAATTGGAAATCTTCTAAAATATAATTTCCTGACAGAGATATTTATTGTTATGTTTGAGATTATGGGCTAAGCCCTGCCGTTTTCTGTACACCCTGTCCCAGTCCTTAACATTAAAGCTACGAATACTTCTATTATGCACAAAACTAAAATGCTTCTTCATACCATGCCAGAGGGTTAACATTGTAACTAAGGCACCCATCTTCAGGTTTCCAGAAGAACTGAATGCATCTCTGATTTGTTTTATTAGAAGATCATTGCCATTAAGAAGCTTATTTTTCTTGTTAACATGACTGGTGGTGTAATACCAATTTAATTATGAGCAAATATGCAGTGCAGTGTGTCCTTTTTCCCCAGCATACATGAATTACAGCAGACTCACAGGTGCTCTCCTCTGAACCTCTGTGGTTCACACATGGTGCTGTAACCATGACTCCCAACATCAAGTTTGAAAGCAGTAATTTAGAATTACTGACTCTCTGCCGCAGTCAGACCTGCAAGTGTCTACATTACAATTATCAGGGCCTGACCTTTGACTTGCTCATTTATTAAAGATGCGGGACTATAAAAGGGAACCAGTGAAGAAATTCAGGGTATCCTGTTATACTGTCTTAACCACAAAGGTGCAATCCTGACTTTCCCTCACCATTACTCCCATCTGGCAATTTTTCAATATTCAGAGACCAGCTTGCATTCCCTCTTGCTGACTGGATAGGAATTGCTCCAGGGATTGCTTCTCATTTGCATTTTCCTAATAGCGCTACCATTAGCCTTGATAGCTTCGTTGAGAAGGTTGCAGAAAGTAATAAGTATATTCATCTGGGATCTTTTGCTTTCTTGTTTGGCTTATTTTGAATTAAGATTTTTTGCTGCTGAGGAGAATTAATTGAAATAGTGCTTCAGCTTTTATTTGGAAGGCAAAGTTTGCTCTCCTACTGGAAACGTTCAGTGTTCCTCCTGCTATCTTTGCCCAGTCACTAATTATCTCTTAGCATCTATAAGTCACCCTCCCTCTAATTTAGATTACAGTGCTTGAAAAAGATACAATGCAAACGTTCTATTAGATCAACTCATTAATTAGCTAATGATCAGTTAATTAATTGATAAGTTGACATAGTGGTGTTTGGTCATGGGTTGGGCTTGATCATCCCAGGGGTCTTTTCCAACCTAATTGATTATGTGATTCTGTGTGGTTCCGTGATTCTGTGATTGTCCTTATCTGGTTTTGCTCAGCCAAAACTTCAGAATGGAGAGCTAGAAAGAGTAAATACTAAATATGGGAAAAGTGTAAGGTGCAGTGACGTGAATGATCTCTCACTTTAGGATTATTGAAGCAATTATCAATTTTATTTGTGAACAAAGCAAAGTTGCACGAAGGTGTGGAAACTGTGTTACGAGCAGTAGCTACAGATTCCTGTAAGAAGACACAAAACTGAAACGAAATACTTCAAGTAAGTGATGGCTACACAAACATTAAAATAGATCTCACAGTAGTGTGGGTAGAGAAACTGTTTAAACAACTACAAGGCAGGAATAAAAAGAAATAAATGGCAGTGATTTTTTTTTCTGCTTTCTATGGCAATATTGACATGTGACAAAATGTGCATTGAAATAGGAACAAAGACATAATACATCAGAGAAAAGTGACAAAGCAATTAGGGCACTGAGGATTTTCTGTCCAAGAAGTCTGCTTGTAGAGGGTGAGGAAACCTTGCCACTAGGGAGTGTAAGACACTAGAGGGAGTTAGGCTGTGTCATTTAAGTCTACCTGAAGGTCCTCATGAGACAGATGCTGCAATGTTAGAAAGAGTACACAAAAAAAAAATAGATTTGCACATAGACAGGAAGAGAAAGAGATAGTAACCCACACCAAGTAAATATGACAAAACTCTGTTTGAGAAACTCCAAAAACACTGCACTTAATTCTGACCTTAGGGCAGGTGCTGACAGGTCGCTTCCTTTTTTTTTTTTGCTTTGAGTCTTCTGTAAAATAATCCTGCTTCATCTGTTGCCTATCTTGCTCTTAAAAGGAAATCATAATTGTTTGGGAAACTACTTTTCCTGGTGCATAATGGGTTTTTGCATACAGAATTCCTGAACTGTGGCCTTAGTCCATCTGAGAATGGGGTCTGTCTGTCGCTGGAGCCCATATGCTCTCTCCCTAAATGCATGCAGCACACAGCCTACCATAAAACAGTCTGGTATCTCTGAAAGGAGGGATGATAATAATAGAGATAAGTCTGATAATTATAGTAATAGTCAATGATTTACTGATAGATCTCTAGGTTAGACATAATTGATTCTGAAAGTGAATGAGACCTGTATTTACCCAGGAAACACATGGTTTTAATGCAGTTGCTGGAACAAGCTATTTGCACCAGAGGAATTATGAGCATTTCAGGATTTACATTACTAGTCTCTTCCAGCTCACAACACAGAGAGCATATTTAGCTGGGCAAGGCTGCAGTTTCTGCCTCTGCTCTGCTGGTTTCAGCAATGAGAATATTGGACTTAATTTTCCAAACTTGTCCGCCCAACTCTCACAAGCATTACATTCAATTAGGAGGAACACCAAAACCAATTTAAAACAAATGACAAAAGGAGGAATCTACAATGAATAAAGTTCATTTCTTTCCTGTAATGGCCATCCCAATTTCTCAGCTGCTGGGATTATCTCAAGAAAATAACAGCAACTGTACCTTTTTTGGCTAATCTCAAGTCTCCACAATGATTCTAAATTTTCTAAGTGGTTGTGTATTTTAAAACAGCTTTCCTTGTAAATCTAACTGATACAGGAACGGTTGCTTAATGGCTTGTTTTGATGTCCAGATTTAACTTAAGTGTGACTCATTTACTCAACCTTCTGCTGCATGCAGCAGGGGAATCAAATAGTTATTATTATTATTATAATTTTGGCCCATGCAAGTGCCAGGTTATTCGGTGTATCTCAAGTCATGCTGACTCCTCTGGCTTACACAAGGTTTTTTTATGCTTGCTATGTGCCAGTTCTGTCAATTTAACTGAGGATTTTCATTTGCCCCTGATTTCACAAGTGCATCTCAACATAAATATTATCATTTAGGTTTGGTTTTATAACAGCTATGCTCAGGTGTATAAAAGTGGCCTCAGCATGTTCGGTTTGAAAAGTGCTTTGGAAAGGAACTCATCTGGGAAGGATATTTGGGGCTGATGTGTCTTACTGGCCAGTTGGGTCCCTTTTGAAGTTAGTTTAAAATAAATATCAAGCCTTTTCTTTTTAATGTTAAATTACTTAGCATCTGTCTCTGGACTTGTACCTTTATCTTCCGCTGTGCAGTCAAAGCACTCTTTTATTATTTCCTGCCACAGCTGATCCCATATCCTCTCCATCTATGTGTTATCAGTGCTTCACATCTTCTAGCAGGTGCTGAAATTTGTTCTCTAAATGTTAATAGAAACAGCAGAAGAATTTTGAACATTCACTAGCAAGTGTCCTCGGAAAACCAGCAGTTGAAAGAACCCAACAAAAAACTCCTGCCAGAAACTATTTGATCATAAACCCCTCAAGCAGAAAATTGGCAATCACCGCAGAAACAATTCCTCAGGAAAGTATTCAACTTTCAAATAACCCTGAAACACAACTCAATATAATTTGATTTCCAGTGAGCACATCTAGCAGGCCATCCCTCCACCAGAAACCAGTGCAAGGTAAAGACTGACTGTTGTGCCCACAGTCCCTGGAAATTTCATACTTTAGGAAGAGATAAAAAAAATCCTTTTTATTATAATGACTGTAATTCCCTACATGTGCTAACTCACACAGAAGTGACAAAACCCCAGAAATTCTTGGCTGTTTCCTACAAAAGCATCAACATTTTTGGAAATTCCTGTATGGGTATACAGTAATTAAAACATATCTATGAAATGTATAAATTAAATTCTCCCTTACATGCTCCCCAGATGTGTGTGTGAGGTGGGAAACACCAGAAGTGGGTGCATTCATGTGAGTACACTGGATGTGAAGTGCAAAGTAGACGTGCCATTACTTGGCACATACATACAGCAGAAGATGAAAGGGAGAAATGGTTTGGGACCAGCCTCCTGCAATTACACTCCTGGCTGAAATAAGCTTGGGGTGAAGCAGGCAGCTCTGCAGAAGCCTGCGGGTTTTTAATTGTTCCAGGTCTCCTAGCTGCCATGTACAGGGAAACAGAAATAAAGATGTTTTTGTGCACTCTGGTAAGTCTTCATCCACAAACACAAAAGGGCATGTTGCAATATGAAGCAATTAAAACTTCTTTCCGTACAAAACCTTAGGGTCAATGGGAAGCTCTGCAGACAAGGAGAATGAACTGTGAGCATGTCATTAACTTGGAATCACCACTCTTTGCATCGTTGAAAATACCTTTGCAAAGATGTAAATGCAGCAACCAGAAACTTTTGAAACTTTTTTTTTACCTTTTTTGTTCAGTCGAAGTAGTCTTTTATTATTTCCTGCCACAGCTGATCCCATATCCTCTCCATCTATGTGTTATCAGTGCTTCACATCTTCTAGCAGGTGCTGAAATTTCTTCTCTAAATGTTCTTCAGAAAGAAGAACATGCATCTTCAGCATATGCATATCCAATATGCTGAAGAAATATAAAGGGAAAATATCAACTATAAGAAAGGATTAAATATACTTAAATGCAAGATTGTGATATCAATAAAGAAGCAGTGTATAAATTTTACAAAGCCCAGTGTATACAGCTTTTCTTCTACCACTTCATCTCCTTCATTTTTATTTCTCTCTTTTCACCTCATTAATATCTGTTTGTCAAAAGGTGGATTTTGGGAAAAAATTAAGTTGTAGACTTTGATCACTAGTTATTGGCGATGGAGAGATGGGGATGACTGAGTTGGACCAGAAGCTGATTTTATTGAGAATACAAAGAGTTTATACAGGGCTGACTTGTATGACACATATACAGGATTCTATTTTTGGTAAAAATTTCCTATTGGTTACACATTTTTCATGGTGTCAGTTACTTGCTAATCATTACAAAGTTTTACAACATGGGTCCTGGTCACTTCCACACCAGAGAGCAGTTATCTCCCATGATTTCTTCTTGATTAGGCTTAAGATATCAGGCTCCTTTATCAGTTCCATTGCACTCTCTGTCTTTACTCTCCATAACTATTTTCATCCATGCCTAAATCATATGACTGACTTGCTATGAGAGAATGTTTTAAAGAGTCTTAGTTTATATTCTGGAATGATAAAAACTAGCAAAGGCATGAATAAAAAGAAAAATTTTAGTCTACCACATTGTTTTTTAAGGTATTGACTCCTGATTTTGACCAAGAAGGAAAACTGGGAAGGACTGAAGTATTCAAACATTTTGAGTAAGATCAACTTGCATATATTCAAATATATCTCATCTTCTGAAGAAATATACTCAATCTGTGTGTTGCCTCAAGTCCTGTCCTCTGTGCAAATGAAATTCAGCAAGGCTGATTTTTCAGGATATGTGCTGATATGTGCCTGTGCATTAGATGTCAGCAATTAAACCCTCAAGTGTGTGTGTGTGTGTGTACATATTTGTATGGAAAATGAATGAAATGGGGCAGCTGCTGGTGGCAAGTCTTTCACATGTATCCATCTCTGCCTCAGGTAATAACAGTAGCAGAAATGAAAAAAAAAATCATTGAGGAATGAGGTGAAGCATTTTAATTTCAGAATGCATAAAATGCAGCCATGAGTTCTTATGAAGGAAATACTAAAGGGATTAAGTACCTTTTGAATTTCTGAAAACCAGACCATAATATTAAAGTTTTAATAATTAGTATTTCTCATCTAATGCACATCACAGTAGAGGATTCCTGTAAACTTTCAAACTCCCAGCTTCCAACTTGAGATTTTGTATATAAGTGGATTGATAATTGGGTATTTTTGGAATGATGCACTGATTATAGTATACAGTTTATAAACTGAAAAAACAGTAGGAGCTTTCAAATTGTTAGTAATTTTTAAAATTACAGGGAAAGTATATAGCATTTGTGTCTGCTGGGACATAAGAAGGTAGGAGTTTATTATATACTCCTGCCTAACCCAAGATCTGAACTATTCATAAACCACTTGCCACCAAAAATATATTTTTCTTTCATTCTTGGTGAGAAAATACCAATTTGCTATAGAATTTATAGTATCTTTTATATTTGTCATATAAAAAACACTCTTAGTTTTACCAGTATTTAACAAAAAATTGTGTGTCTAGTAAAACCAGGGCAGGAAGATGAAGAAGCTAATTTTCAGGAAACATTTTATTTTTTTCCTTGTCTGTCAGTCTAATTTAATATTAATAAATACTGTACAGAACAGGTACAGAACATATTTTCAACTTTTCCCTTCATCATGCTTTTTGTGAGTTGTCTAATTGCCACTGTAGTATTATTTTAGTTTTTCAGAACTATTATTATTGCTATTACCTCACTTTCACCATAGGTATTGCAAGAGAGAGGGAAGCACCCTGTCAGATCTTGGAGACAAGCTTTCCCTGATTCTCCCTTTATCATGAGCTTTTAAGCCCATAACTATCAAGCAAAAATTTATTAAAAGATAATGAAATTATATCAGATTACCACAATATTGAGATTTTTGCTTAGTCAATTTTCCTTCATGTAGTTACAGGATGTAAGGATCTCATTTTTTGAGTGACCTGAAACACTCATTTGTGGCAATACCTGAGGCAGATATGTGAGACAGTTTAGATGAATTGCACTTGGACAGTGCTTGTATTTTCCCCATATTGATTATTATATAAGCTGAAGGTGCATAGTTTAGCTTCAGAGATCTAATTTCTTGACATCTCAAGTTATGAAAGATGAATTCTGGCATCTGCTGGTATGACCAGTGCTGACTTTTTGTACCATTCCCTTTAACTACCCCATATAAAATCACTTCACAGAAGACCTCCTTTTCTCTCATATTTTTTTATGCGGGTTGACAGTGTGTGAGCATTCATTTTTCTACTACAGTCAAGGAACTTTGCAGTGATGAGAGCAGTAATTAATATCTATGACTCCAAATATTGTGTCTGAAAACCAGCAACAATTATTTTATTAAGAGCCTTATAATTCAGCTATTTTCTGATTTTTCATAACTTAATAAAGGATTTTTAGAAAATATTTAGATTGCTCCCTTCTGGCATAGTGCATTACTCATGTTGGCCCTGGATAATTTGGCAGCACCCCTTTGATGCTTAGTCACATGTGCTGTTCACCATTCTTACAGGGGGTTTCACAGTCTTAGGCCAGGTCTGTTCTCTGCTCACTCACCGCTCAGTGACCATGAGCTTAATGTCCACAAGAACATTTTCTTAAACTGTCAGTATATTCAGTGGAAGGGCTGTCACTCTGATTTTCTTTCCTGAAGTATCAACCTTTTATAGCTGCCCTGCCTTGGAGACAGTTATTTCCTAGATGTGATCTTGCAATCCTACCAACTAAATTTTCTTTCACTGTAAAGCCAAGCAGTTCTTACAAAAACATTGCTGCTGGTTTCTTTCCTATTATTTCTTTAAATTCATGTGGGGTCCATGAAATAGTATGTTGTATCTCTACTTCTGGCTTCAGATTGGAATTCTGATTGTGTCCACTAATGTGGTTTCAGTGGGTCAAAACACTGAAAGTGCTGAGGTTCATTCTTGTTTTCTGTTTTTGACTGTGGCTCAAGATTTAGTTTACATTGACAAACAGGAAGGTCAAGTACTGTATTTGTCTAATCATTATTTCAGGGAATCCAAGAATAGAGTAGATTTTGGATTCATTGAACTACCTTTCACCATACCCAAATTATGTTCTATGAACAATGCTGCTATCATCAATGACAATAGAAGAGAACAACAAAATTATCTTACTTAAACCAAAGGTCACTCAGGGTTTGTGGCCCAAACTCTAATTAAATTTAACCTTTTTCATATTGTTTTTTATGTCCACGCACATCATAAAGGTTCTTTTTTCTTTTATATCTTTTTCTGCCTGTCCTTATGAAATCCACAAATACACAGTTACTTTTTTGAATACTGTAAACATTTTTCTGCTTATCTTTGGTCTGTTCTGAAAACAAAATGAACCTATTTTCAGCATGTTCTGATTTCATCAAAATCAGAAAATAATTCAGTTAGTTTTGATGCTCTCAGAAATCATTTCCTGTGTTTTCTTCCTAAGCATCAGTTTTGTGGCAAACTCAGGTGAAAGTGCACTGGCTTGTTTTTTGAGAGAAATTTCTCGTGGATTGGTGTTTTTTACTGGTGTTATCCTGCTGTGAGGGAACAGGTAACTTGTTCAGGCAGGCAAATCATTGAGATCTGTCCTGAAATCTTTAGCAAAGCAGAATATGCTGAAGAGTGTGAACAGAAGTAATTTAAAAGTGTTAGTTTACAGAAAGCTGCTGTTTAATTTGTGGAGTCTTTGAAGGCAGTGAGAATGAATGCCCTCATGACACCTGATATGGTAGGGCAGGCTGACTACAAGGAGCAAGAAGATAAGTGAGAAGCATCCACTACAGCCCCCTGCCAAAATGTTTAGGGAGAATAGCAAGTAGGTGCTGTGTGCGATTTGCAGCAATGGGGCAGTAATAAATTACAAAGACAAGGAAGAAAAATAAGTTAATTGTGGATGACACCTGACACTTTAAAAATTTTCTATTTTTTTACTGGTTTTGAAGTTGAAGTTAGGAAATAAATTGCAAATATGTCTAGTTCCTCAGGTACATACTTTGCTGTACTGTATTTTTGAAGAAAATCAGCATTCTGACTGCTGCTACAAAGCAGATAAGTAGTTATCTGTAGTTCTTTATCTGGAATGCCAAGCAGCGAAGGGTGCTGTGCACTGGACTGAAGTTCTGTCATTTCCTTGCAGTACCTTGGAGATAGGCATATCCATTTGGGGAATGCAAGACTGAGTGTCTTTTTAAAATACACAGGGACATTAGCAGAACACAGAGATGTATGAAGACAACTGGTCACTCATATTTAGCATACTTTTTCCAGATTCTGTATAAAGAGCTATTTAACTGGTTTCTAAATTCAACATTCTATCTTTGTCTTGGAACTTTCATATCTTTCTGATGTTCCTGTACAAACTCACATGAAAGATTAATACTGAAATATTGCATTTAATGCTGGAATATTTAGGAATGCAGAAACATCTTGCTATTCTGAGGTAAGGTATCTTTTTCATCAGGAGACCACTGTGTACACGTGGGAGTAGCATTTCAGAGATGCTATTTCACAACCCTGTGGGCAAGCTGCAGCTGTGCTAAAAGCCATTCTGCCCAGTTTGATATATATGGCTTCACTCCCTGCTGGCAGGAACTCTAACCTCTAGTGTCTGATTCACAGAGATCTTGCTTGCTTCCTTTCTCTGTATGGTGTAGGGACTGAAAGTCCCATTCTGCATCCCTTCCCTGCCTTGCCCTTGTCTGCCTGCAGCTCCACCTCGTGCTCATTGCCTCTATCTCCATAAATGGGTGTCACTCACTGACAAATCCTTTTAGGAAGAGGAGCTGAATACTCTCCTAATCTGTTCTAATCTGCCCTTGTTGCAGAGCCACAGTCAGGTCTGAGCTCAGCACCACCACAGACAAGCAAATCTCCTTCCTCACATAGTGACAGGGGAGTTGCTTCTCCCACAACTGACAGATGCCATTTAGGCTGCCAAGGGTTGCCAGAGGGACCACTGAGGACTTCTGCGGCTCAACAGCACATGGTATTCTTGCAAACATGGAAAGATGAAACATCTCCTGGTTTCTGATGTGGTTTCCTGTCTCTATTCACAGATTAAACTAAGTTGTCTGATTCTGATGTAGAGCTCTAGGGACAAAAGAACAAGACCTCTTCAAAGCCACATAGCATCATTGGTGACATCCACCTGGGAGGCAGGAGTCAAGACGAAATGAACCACTGTTTTCCAGGTTTCACTATGATTCCACTTTTCCCAATGGTCACTACAATGTAAGTACCACCTCTTTCCAAATGTTCTCCGATACCAGCAAGCAGCATTTCAATCCCTTCACAAATATATTTTTAAAATCCATTTTTGTCTGTATCATATAATTATTCTTTCGGAGAGATAACAGCAGACAGATCTGTTACGACAATCTCCTGGTTCCACCTCATGCTGACAGTAAACTCTGAAATAAACAAACCCTAAATTGAATTAATGATTCTTTCCCCCCTGCTCTTTCTGCAGTGCTTTTTTTTCTCAGTGTTCTTTATTCTTTGGAATACCCAGGCAGCCACATTCTGAGTGGCTGAGCCCAAGAGTACTTTTTTCAGCTCATATTCTACAGACATAAGCTTTTGGATTTGTGAGCATTAAGGAAGATGAACTACATCATTTTCTCTGAGCTTTCACCCTCTTCTAAGAAACTATGAGCATGTTGGATTGCTTACAAAATGGTTACTTCCAGAAAATTTTCCCAGGCAATAGGACATAATAAAGTAATTTGCGTATGCTGAGCCACTCATCAACAAGGTGAAAGAAAAGTCCATGATATTCATGAACATTTTGGTAAGCTGGGTTTTTTCAACAAGCATTCATTAAATTAGAGTGATTGCATTTGGCACTTGAATACCAAATTAAATTTTGCTTTTGGATTAGGGTTGTTCACTTCACTTACATCTCCTTCAAATTAACTACTCTTAAAAAAAAAAACAAAAAAAGAGAGTGTGTAAAGTTGAGAATTTAGGTCACTGAAGTTCTCTGATATGCTATCTAGATTTTTAAATCAGTCATGAAGAATTTGAATAATTTGTATTATCTCTGTATAACAAGAAGACACCATCTATGTTCAGCTCATGCATAATGAGGGGTTTCACCTATTCTTCTGCTGCTATGATCAAACAGTGTATAATAATTAAATTATTACTGTTTGAGGCTTAATGAGGAATGCTTCCAATGTACTGAGGCTTGCAATAGTGGCTTTACGCTTCTCAGAAGCACATGGAATAGTGCACTGAGAATCCAATATAAAGAAATGCAAAAGCCAAGAAGCTTTAAAAAATGAAAATAAAATTAAGGTATTCATAAATACATTGATTTATTCTATATTTAAACCTGTTGATGGTTAGCTCCATTTAACTGGAGACTGCATCTCAAAAAGAAAAATTTTCCTAAGACAAGGGAGAACTGCTCCATCCAAGCCATGCATATTTTTCTTGCATGAAATCCTGTTGCAGGTAAGAAGATCAATAATTACTTAGTTTTCATTCCCTGCTTAATTTCAAATCTTATTTAAAAAAACAAAGTATCACTGTTTGTTTGTTCTTTGTCTAATGCATCTCATTAATTGCTACTACCATGCCTATGTGATGGAATATCTTATTCAGAACAATGGTAAAGCTCTACATATAAAATCAACAGACAATATATGCTCTTATGTGGGGGAAATAAACTTTCATAGAATCATAAAACTACAGAATGGCTTGAGTTAGAAGGGACTTTAAAGATCATCTCATTCCAACCCTCCCTGCCATGGGACACCTTTCACTAGATTGGTTGCTCACATCCCATCCAACCTGAGCTGAAAACCTCCCAGGGATGGGGCATCCACACCTTCTCTGGGCAATCTGTTACAGTGCCTCACCACCCTCAGTGAAGAATTTCTTCCTATCTATCTATCTCACATATCTAATCTCACCCTACTCTCAGTCTGAAGACCTTCCCCCCTGCCCTATCACTGGATGACCTCATAAAAAGTTTTTTCCCATCTTTCTTGTAGGCTCCCTTCAAGTACTGGAAGGCCATGACTAGGTCACACTAAATCCTCTTCAGTCTGAAGAATCCCAATTCTCTCAGCCTTACCTCACAGGAGAGTTGCTCCATCCCTCTAATCATCTTCATGGCCCTCCTCTGGACTCCCTCCAGCAGGTCACTGTCCTTTCTAAGTCTGAAGTTCCTCTCTTACACTTTATTGAGAGTTTGGTGCCAGAATTTGTCTATTCTGCTGGAGAGACAAGACCCAAGGCTTCATTTGTTTGGTGTTATGGTGGCAGTACTTACCCTGGAAATTGTGTGTTGTTTATGGTCAAAGCATTTTTTTATTTGTATAGGTATCTTTGAATAAGTGTGTGAATAGAATAAGGTATTAATAACCTAATAGACGATTATTAATAGCTTAATAGAGCAAGGTGTTAATACTAGATTAGTGACAACTGCAAGTGATTAGGTAATTTTAATTGGTTTAAATAAATACTAGAAACTAAAAAACTGTCTTCTTTTAACTGAGACCAGAAAAAATGGTGTTTAAAATGAAGAACTTACTGGGTCAAACAATATTTAAAATTTTTATCTAGTTTTTTTTTAACTGCAGAAAAAAAAATTAGTCTTAAGGTCTTAGCAATTCAATTTGATCCATTTTTGCAATTTGTCTACAGGCTTTTTCTGTCATTAATGGAGCTTTGTTAATCTCATAAAATTGGATTGGCTTGCTTTGTTTTTCTGGCGTACTTCTGACCTACCTCTGGGCACAGAAGATATTTATGATAGATTTGTTTAACTTTTTGATCTGTTAAAATTGCAGTGCTCCTGGAGTTTATGAACAATGCAATAACACTTTATATCCTCAAGAAAATACCACATCTATTGTAGTTTCTTTCAAGGGTAATGACACTTTCTATTATCTCTGTCAAAGTGCTACTGTGAATTATCTGAATGTAGCCCTTTTCTTTCCTGTTCATAAGCAGATCCAGATTTTTATAGAAACAATCATTACTTGCAAGCATTTGCCAAACAGCAAATCCATTTTATGTTATGGATTATTTACTTTTTTTTTTTTTTTCTGTCTGAATTCTCTTTGAAGTGACTGGTCACCTCACCAGCACTACTTCTTTTCCATCCTTGCATGGAAGTATCTTTAAAAAAACCTGTAGCTTATCAATAATGGGGAAAAAAAATCCATGTATGACAAATCATCTATTGCATATGCAAATATACTTGCTTCTGCATATGAAAAGAGGCTGAGTGAACCGTTATAGAAACAAAGCTTCTTTAATACAAACAACAACAATAAATCCTGGACTAAAAACCTTTTCATATTCATATGGATTTTTGCAGGAACATCATCTTATTGGAATATCAATGGATGGATGGACAAGGGGTTCAGGACATACCACTTTTTACATTACTCCTTTGGCATAAGTTAACTTGTAGAATTACACTAAGCTGCACTTGCAAGTCTTTTTATTGGGCTTATCACATAAGCCACCTTAACCTCTTTTTTCACCTTCCAAATACATGTTATAATTAAGAGTAAGTTTGTGACTTTTAACAGCTTTTGGAAAACCACAGATGTTTTGGATCTATAGTTTTTTCAGAAGTTTTCTTCTGAATAGAGTCACAGCTGTGCAAGCAGAGATGTAGAGCTGAGTGTAGGAAGAAGGCTGACATAGCAAGATTCCTGTCAGCCATAATGCTTGTGTTCATTCTGTGCATGTTGAAATTTCACTGCTGAGAACAATATATTGCCCTGTTAAAAATCCAGCAAAATCTGAAATAAAATGTGCATTAATAGCTGCTGGTTCTGAACACTAGATGACAATGACATATGTCCAACTCAGACAACAAACATCCCTCCCACCCCCCCCCCCCCCCAGATTTTCAGCTGCATTTAAAACAAGTAGGAAATAATGTTTAAAAGGATTATAACCTCAATTCTTATGATGCAAAATTAACATTCTAGTAGATTCTCTAAATGAATTTTTTCCCTTTTTTTGAAGTAGTTATATGTAAAAGCTCTTGGGACCAGAAGAATTAACAAAACTGCTCAGACAAATTTTGTGTCTTGAAACCTAATTTAAAGTTCCATCCATTAAAGTCTCTTACATTCCTCCTAATTCTTTGTCTCTGATGCATCTATCACTCCAACTGGAATATGCATCAGTCTGACTCAAGTGGGAAAATGAGGGAGCATTCTGACATAAGTCCTGTAGAGCCTAAGTGAAAAGTTCCAGGGAAATTAAGAAAATAAACCATTTCTCAGGAATGAAAAATTCTTTACCTTTTTGGAACAGCTCAAGGAAGAAATATTTTGAGTATCCAATCCTCTACCAAGTCCACAAGATCTTCAGGTAAGGGAGAAAAGCAAAAAGGCAGCTGAATAGAGACTATTGGACACAGTAAAAGAAGGAAGGCAAAGTTGACTCAAATTTAGCAAAGCCTGTATTAACTACATTCCAAGCTCACCAAAAGACAGCTTGCAATGTACCTTTATAAAAATATTTTAATTTATTTTAATTACCTGAAAAAATTTAAGTAGTGCATATTGCCTAAAAGATTTGGATTTTATTGAATATGAGATTTTAAAATGAAGAATTTAATGAAATTAGGAATAGATTAAACAATTTAGGAATAAAATGGATGTTTGGACGACCATATCTGTATCAGAATAAATCAGTTTTAGTCTTTTTCTTATAGAAGTATACAACCAAACTCTAAAGTAATTTCAGAGTAAACAAGTTTAATCTTTGGTATAGCTCCTTAAAAAGTGTGTTTCATCTAAAATCCAAAGTTGTTCTGTCTTTATACCTGTTCCTTCTGCTCTACTGATACCTGTGTGAATATTAAATCTCATATGGTGTTTGATCTCTAGGTGGATTATTTTACTCGGATAAGAAAGGCTTGGGCTTTATGATAATCAGGGCTGTTCTTTACCCAGGCAGGCGTGAATACATGTGGAACAGGGAAAAAACTGTGATCTGCTATGAATATTTATCAAAACACTTGAAGCCAACTAAAGAAAACAATGCTGTACCACTACCCTGCCATATATACTTATCATGTATTTGTTCCAGTTTGAAAAGGTCATTTTAAAAATACCCGGAAAGACAAAAAGAGACAGCTTGTGCAATATATTCTCTTCTAAAATCCATCAACTGCCTCATCTTATCTATAATGGTCCAGGGTCTCCTTTGAACCAATCTGATTGCTTTAAAATCTCTTTGGTGCAAAGCACTTGCCTGTATTGCACATGTAATGACATCGCTAATGAGAGTGTGACACATCTCGTCCATGCACAAATGCACTGCTTCAGCCTCCCTGTGACAAGCGCTGTGGCCAGAGTCACACCTGAAGGTGAAAACATCTCGAGCATTGCAGCTGAGTATCTTGCTGACTAAGAAGATGAATATATCAGAAACTATGATACAGTTCATGTTATTGTGAGGGAATTTCTTAACTAAAGCCAGAGTTTGGCTGTTGCACTTTGGATGGGGTTTCCTAAGCACCACCACAGGCCAGTGGGACAGTCCAGGAAGACTGAGAAGACATTGAGGTAAAGGTGACCTACAGGTACTTAAGTACCCCTGCAGAAGTATGTTGTAGGCTGCTTTACAACCATGGGTCCCACCCCTGCTGTGAAGCCATGGAAAAGAATTTCAGTAGTAGGAAAAAAGTAAACAGAAAAAACCCCAACTGTTTTAAAAAATATATAATACACATTCATATTGTGCCTAGTTAATAACTTTAAGTTCCAGAACTCACTTGAGAGATGGGACTGTGGAATTCCCTGTGCTCAGCTATGTAAACTGCCCATCTACCCTGACAGAGGGAGAAAACTGTGGATCCTGGGCCTTTATGTGTGGCAAGATCATCAGTGTATACTTCAGAAGATAATTTCTCTTTCCTAGACCCCAGGCTGACAAAATTCCAAGTAATTGGAAGCACTAAATGCAGTGGGGACTCAATAGGATGAAATTTACATTTCAAATTCAGAAATTGCAATTTTATATTTGGCAGGTCAGACTATTTAGGACTCTTCAGATGAAGGTCCTCAGACTAGGAATATTCAAGAAAACACTATGGAGTTGAGTGTTGTGGTAAGAAGGCAAATAATACAATCAGTAAATCAAGAAATAACAAATCAGGTATTTTTCTGTGGTTACACATGCAGGACCAAAGAAAAATGTGCCTGTTGTAAGCTGCCAATATAATGATAGTGTATTTATTGACTGTAGAAAACAGAGCACCATGAAATACTTTCTCCAGTACTGAGGGTTAATTGCATGAGTTATTACTGTCAAGATGCATTAATAGGTACATACAAATAATTCATACAAATAATTTTGTACTCTTTTTGGTTTCTTTTTTTTTTTTTTTTTCTGCTGAGTGAAAAAGAGATTATCTGTACCCAGAGGCTACAAAAGGCATTTTGTAAACAAGAAAGGCATAATGACAGTTCAAATTACCCTTCTAGATTTGTGTGGGGGGTCACACAAATAGAGGTTATTCTTAATTTGCGTGAGGACCCAGATAAGGTCAGCCTAATTGATTCCGTCTGAAAAAAATATTTGAGGTTGTGTTAGTAGGCTCTGATTTTTCTGCTTACAGCTCACAATGGGGAAGTTTCATCACTGAGCATGAGGCAGGAAACCTTACACTCTGTCTCCCTCTGTGTTCAGTATCCACGCTATTTAGTTTTGGTAATGTTGTATACTCAAATTCCTGTCATAAGCTGCCAAACAACAATTTACTCTCTGCCCTCCCACAAGGAGATTGCTAAAAATAACCAGAATCACACAGCAGATAATGGGTCAAGGGTGCCAGGATGCTCTCAGTCTGTGCCACTTCTCCATGGAGGGCCCAGCAGTACTGCTGCTCCTACCACTTCATGTGCAAATCCTCTGCTTTTCATTTGCATTGCTGAGATGGCAAAGCCAGTCTTTCTTAGAATTTTGTCATTCTGCAAAATCTGTCCTTTTCGTCTGACAAGAAAAGCTCCTTCACTCACTCCAGCAAGAGACTTGAATAATAAGGCACAGTAAAGTCCTTCTCCACCTTGTTTTCTACTTGTTAAACTTAAAGCCTTTACACCAGCTGTGTCAAGTGCCCTTGTAAAAGCTTAAAAGGGAAGAAGTCACACTTTATAAGAAACAACTAATTTTAGCAGTCTAACTAGACATGACTAGGCAATGGGGAGGGCCACTATTATGCTTGCTTATTCTGTGGTACAAAGGGATTTGTTTAATTCGTCAAGGCTGTGCTAGAAATCTGTGGAAGAAGTGGGAACTCAGCTTGGCCCATTTGAGGTCTGTAATTATAAGGTCATACTTCCAGGAGGATGAATACCAAAAATTTCCTCTGGTGCTATTTCCTCTCAAGTCTTTTTTCCTGGCAACTTTGCCCATTTCTTCTCACCCAAAACTCTCTTATTACAAAGTTTATTGGTCTTTTATTGGTCCTGGGTCCACTCTGCAACTTTGGAAAGTTTTTTTTTTGTTTTTTTTTTTTGTTTTTTTTTGTTTTTTTGTTTTTGATACACGGGTTGCTTATTTTTAGATTACAGAATTACTTAGAGTTCACTGTCATTTTGTGTCACTGACTGAAGAGATTCGTAGCATACACTTTATGGAATACATCAGATAAATATAAAAATCTAGTAGAATATTTGCTAGACAATATGGAAACAATTTTTCCTACTTTCTCCAAGAGAAGGATGAGAGTTAAATAACTTGCCCTAATTCATGTATAATTTACAGTATATGTAATAACTAATTCACAGTTCCTGTGTTTCCAAACACCAGACATGGTATTTAATTTATCTTCTTTGGAGGCCTCACTGGTCTGTTAAAGGATTTCTACACTTGTGAGCATATTTGGATCTCTCCAGTAATAGATCCCATAGCTTTATATGTAGAAACACTCCATCAGTGATGTTGGCCATAGTGATGTTCAGATGTGTCAAATCTGGCAGATTCTTTGCTTTCCAGAATAACTCATTCCTTTAGTGGAACAGTCCTAAAAAATTTCTGGTGGGACCAGTGTGCTGAGTTTGTGTGGACAGGTTTTGGTTGTGGGGATGTTAGAGGAGTGGTTTCTCTGAGAAGCTATGAGAAGCTTCTTCCATGTCCAGCAGTGCCAATGCCAGCTGGCTTCAGGATGGATGTGCCAGTGGCCAAGGCTGAACACATCAGAAATGTTGTGATGTCTCTGGGGTAACAGAAGGAAAAAAGTCACTGCACAGTTGTAATTGAGGCCAGAGAAGAGCAGAGTGATGATATGCGGGAGGAACAGCCCTGCAGACAGCAAGGTCAGTGCAGAAGGAGGGCCAGGAGGTGCTCCAAGTGCTCAAGCTTAGTTTCCCCTGCAGCCCGGGTTGCAGACCATGTCAGGCTGTGCCCCTGCAGCACACGGAGCTCCACAGCAATGCACAAATCCACCTGCAGCCCACGGAGGAGATCCATCCTGGAGCAGGTGGATGCCCATGGAGAGAGGTGCCCACGCTGGAGCAGGTTTCCTGGCAGGACTTGTGATCCCATGGGGGACCCACAGTGGAGCACCCTGTCCTTGAAGGACCATGGAAAAGTGGTCCGTGTTGGAGCAGTTTGTGGAGAACCATTGCTTGTGTGATGGACTCACATTGGAGCAGTTCATGGAGAACTATCTCCTTAAGAGGGACCATGTTGAAGTGGAGGAAGGACTCTTCTCCCTGAGCAGTGGCAGAAACAATGTGTCATGAGCTGACCATAATCCCCATTCCCTGTCTCCCTGCATCGCTGAGGGGGAGGAGGTAGAGCCAGCAAGGAGGTACAGGTGAGGGGGAAAGTGGTTTTAAGTTCTTATTTTACTTCTCATTATCCTGCTCTGTTTTCCTTTGTAATATAATCAATTAGCATCTCTAATTCAAGTTTGTTTTGCCTGTGACAGTCAGTGGTGAGTGATCTCTCCTGGTGCTTATCTCAACTCCTGAACCTTTAATTATATTTTCTTTTCCCTGTCCACTTGTGGAGGGAAGTGATAGAGCAGCTTTAGTGGGCGCCTGGCCCTCAGCCAGGGTCAACCCACCACATCCACTTAGCCTGGTTCTTGCTTAAGAAACACAACAGCTGTCTGCTCTGAAAGGAGAACTGTGACAGTAAGAAAGACAATACTGAAAGGGAAGAGACAATTTTCAAATACCTTCTATATTTTCTCCCACCTCTGAGAATACCCATCAAAAGCTCTCTTGGGGTTTCTCAGAAAGGACAACTGCCAGGATGAATTGTGAAGGAATTGAGTTAACCAACTATGCTGCTGCTGAAATCCTGTCTGAGGCTGTTAATTTATTCAAAGATAAACAAAATGCTCTTATTGCCTCACATGCAGTTTTGACAGATGGCTCTTAGCATTCAGCCCAGGTGTAAGGAGACAGAGATGAATGGATCTGTTCTTTTCAATTCACACACACACTTGTGACTTTCATCTCTACCTGAATAGCTCCTCAGGCTGTCTATCTATTTCTTGTTCCATGCAATAGACAGATCTTCTTCTCTCCCGATACTTACTTGATTGTGCCTTTTAACAGAAGTCCTTCCCTCTGGAATATTCAATTTTCTGAGAATGAATTGTATATATCATTAATATCTGATTTAAAAGTAAAATAATATTTAATTATGAATGTACATGAGTTCTTGGCTCTGTGGAAAGCTTTAGGAAGAGAAAAAAATACCTATCCTCCGCATCACATATGTTAAAAGAGGTTGTCTCATTTCCCATTTCCAAAAATTAGATAAGTTACATGAATGTGAACAGTGAAAGTAGAGAGCAGGATTTAAATGATGGTGTCTTTTTAACAGAAAATTTCCTCTATCCTAATAAGCATCTTGACTGACTTTCTTGCTAAAGTCTGCAGATAATGTGCAGTTCAGAACATGGCAGAAGTTTCATGTCATGCTCATATTCTAAAGATATTTTTAATCTACATCACATTGTTGGAAACAGCAGAGGATGAAAAGTAAAGAAGGAGGCAGAAGTGGCAGAGATATCTGTTACTTTGCTCTTAAAATTATGTCTTAGAGTGTATAGAATCTGAAAGTTCAAAGTATCTGTTGCCATTAAGGAGGGCTGCAGAAATAGAAGAACAAATAGGGTACAAAGGATCTTTGAAATTAAGGTAATAATGTGCATGAGGCACTTAAAAACACAAAAATATCAACTCAGCTCCTCAGTGGTCAAGGTCTTGTGGTGAATACACCAGTACTCCATACCTGTTAGCTTTAAAATATTACTTAACTTTGTGTTATAGCGCAAGCATAGTAAATTAATACCAAGATGCCCTTGATCATTATCAGCATCAGAGAACATTTTAGTCAGGAGTTCTGGAGCTGAACTTCCCTAGTCTCCTACCAGAAAACATATTGGCTGAGTAGAAGCTATTTTGCTGCCTGACTGGTTTGAGCTATTTTCTATCATGTAACATTGCCATCTTTGCTGAAGAGATTAAATTCCTCAACTTCTAATAGCATGGTTTTGCCAGTGGAAGCTGAAAACCTGTCTGTGTCTCAGACCTAGAGATGGTGGTGGATTTGAGACCAGTCCACTTGTCCCTCTTTACTAATTTAGTTTAAATGTAAATGTGTTGCAGAACTGAATGCAATCACTATCACTAGAGTGATGTGTGATACAATATAATTTCTCTCCTGTGCTTTTAGGAAGCTTGCTAATTCCACACAAATTGGAGGATTTCATTCAGGATTTTGTACCACTGCCAAATGCACTGGCATGGGATTTGCTGGACTCTCGTGCCTGCACAAGCTGCTGCCCTTGTAACAATACATAGGACAACACATCCCTTGTCTCAATAAACCACACTAAGTTTGTTAAGATTATTTGGGGTCAGTTAACCCATGGGATACTAAGTGGAGATGCTGGCTGTGCTGCTTTGGATACTTTCTTCTCTCCCTATTCACCCAACATATCTGGCAGAAACCAGTATTAATGCTGCTTCCAGTGATGGTGATAAACAAAAGAGTTCACTAGCTCTATCTGCTGCCTTTGGCAAAGGTCTGAGGCAAGAAAGAGGGTGAATTGGTTGTGAGTGAATGAAATCAGTCCATGCAGTGAGAAATCTCTGCATGCTTTTTAACCTCTCTGTCCCCAAATGATGTTTGAACTGCATTTACAAGGATTTCTGATGACATTTTTAAATAATATATTATCACTAGAATTTGGAATAAGATGGGCTTTTTTTCTTTCAGGATAAAGTATTTAGTGAATATTTCTACTTGCTCTGCCAGAATGACATCATTTGTTAATAAAAAGTACAGATAACAATTTGAAGTGTTCACGCCTAAAGTGGAGTTTGCTTTTTTAGTTTAAGCTTGTCCAGAGTGAGAAGTTCAAAGGAAACAGCTCTGATAGGTGAAAATAAAACCTTTGAAATAACCACTGATTCTGCTGTCTGGGATGCAGTAAAGGTCTTACAGACTCTTCTCCAGATGTGCACCTTCATGTGCACCTTCATGTGCACCTTCATGTGCACTGCATTTCTCCCTGCAGGAAGATGGGAAGAGTCAGAGGCAAACAGAATCTGACAGAGGAGGATGAAAAAGCTGATCTCAAAAGTTGCTGTTTGGTGTGAGGCTGCTTTAATGCTGCAGTTGGCTTAAGAAATGCCAAGTTCTTTGAGATATAGAAGGCTTGGTGTTAAAGACAAAATATAGTAAGAGGCAGAGTTCAGTTTAAAATTCTGTCTATGGGGTTTTTATTCTCTGCCTTGTATGTTCTGTCTTCTAATCAGCCTTTGTGTAAGACTAGCGAGTTCATCTATGCTCTGGAGTATATATAAAACTCAGAAGTGAGTGATCATTCTTTACTTTGATAAAATCTGTGAAAAAGCACTGAAATATTGCATACTGTAAACAGAGAGAACACTCGAATGTGCTTTCTAAAATTAGTATCTGGAAAAAGGCAACATTATCCTTGCAAATATCCTGCCTGGAATTGTTCTTTTCTGGCAATTTGCCAACTTTTTCTCACAGGTGTTTCTCTCTGTTCCCCATACTTGCCTACTGTGTGGAGTCAGAGCTCAAGTGTGTATTCCCTGCTTTGAAATATTCTTCTGTGCTGAGATGCAAAGGCAAACAGAATAAGTTTTGATATTCTATGAACTGGTCCAGTTATGGCTTGAGTTATCTGATGCCTTACTGAGGAGTCTGTATTATTAATGAAGTAGCTGGAAACCTTTCTGTGAAGGGGAGGAGGGTGACAGGAGAGACTCTGATTATGCTTCCACCCTTTCTTTTTCAAGCATTTCCTGGGGATGACATTTCTTAAGGTTGTACTGCCTGAGAATAATATTTCGGCTAGACGGAGAGTGCAGCCAAACGTTTCCCTTCTCTGTGTTGCATATGCGCCCCAGAGGGACATGTTAGTTCAAACACAGGGCCACCCTGCTATGCAAATCTGTCCATGCCATTTCCAGATGAGAGCTGGCTCCTATCCTACCACCTCAGAGTGTGGGCAGAATAAGTTTTTGTCTGATTCCAAATCACAGTGTAGGCATACTCATTCTTCTGCACTTGCGCTTAGTCTTTGTCATGGGAAGGTGGTTTTTAGCTGTGAAAGGCAGGAGCTGAATATCCTGTAAGTGGCCTTTTCAAAGCTCTTCTACATCTCAATTGACTTCTTAACACTTGTCCTTTCAGCTTCTGGGCTGTGGGGTAAGGGTAGGGTGCCAGATAGCGAAAATTATAGGATGGATATTGAAAAGGTTAAATCAGTCCTGTGTCTTCCTAACTATCTTTAATAAATGTTGATGGGCAAAATAATTTTGATTTCTTGTACCGCTGCTGCAGACAGCTGGAAAAAGAAGAATATTTTAATGAATATGCATGATTGTAATAAGAACAGAAAATGGTACATATACTTAAAATTTTTTCTTATAATTTGAAGTCTGTATTCTTGTGATCCTCCTGACGTGATATACCTCAGCTGTAAAGCAGAATTTGCATAGCTTTTGATCTTACAAAAGGCTTCTATTTTATGAGTCTGGTATAATTTGATGCTTCAGTGGTTTTGACTTATAAATGGTATTTGCAAATCTTTTTCATTCTTTTGGAGCTGAATTTTATGGAGAAATAATAAGTAGATGACATTTTTATAAGTGGGAAGATTTGGCCTATCTCTGCTGGCTAGAGAACATTTTCCTCTGGAGTGGAAGGTAGTCCCTGGAATGTTCCTTCTCTGACCTAAGCTGTCTTGTTTTTTCAAACAGAAAAGTAAATCCACCTTTAGGCTGAAGAATAAAATATTGTGGCCTATCCAACCCTAAGTTGTTTCCCCCAGAAAAATTGGAATTTTTTTTCTATCATGCCTTAGTGAGTCATCACAGATTTAACCACTCCTGGCAAATATTTGAGGTGATTTAGTTACCTCAAAAGTTTTGATCATCTTTGGAGAGAATGGTTTGATACAAGCTAGATTAAATACATAGTGTTAATGTCTCCTCTAAGAAAACAACTTTCAGCATCAAAGCTATGCATAACATCGCACAGTAGTGCTAGAGATGACAAACTCCTTCCAACACACTGACATTTAAAAAGCAGACATAATACTCAGTATGATTTTCAATTTCTGGGCTGCAGCAAACACTACAGACTGGGAGGATTTATTTGCAAAGTGCTCTTAAGCAATTTGTGAGAAGATCTTCACAAGACTTAGTGGAGGTCTGCAGCAGCATAAGGCACTCTTGCACTGGCTACCTAAAGTGAGGGACAGCAGCTACAGTAACAAACACAGATATGCACAGAGCAAGCAGAGAGGGCGGAAGGCTCACAGAGCAAATCAAGACAGCTGAAACAACAGGGAGATTGAACCAATTACTAAAAATTACTGTTTTATTCTGAATTACTTTTGATAGTTTTGATAAAGATAAATTTAATCCTTCTGATTAAAGACCAAAAGAGGAGCTAAAATGTGACTCCAGCTAATTTTACGGTTTAAGAGTAAACCTATATGACGTGAAGCTAGTAGGAGCTTTATGAGACCCTAGGTGCAGATCGGGACAAACATCACACATCTAAGTTTTAAAAGCTGGCCTGTGTATTACAGAAAGGCTTGTCTTGGGTATAATAGAGCATTTGTTATAGCCTAGGTGGAGGCAATGAAGAAATTGGCAGATGAAATGATAAAAGCACCCAAAAATTGAAATACAAATCTGGTTGACCAACACCTGCCAGAACTGAAGATTTCTGTATTGCTGCTCAATTCTAGTTTGAGAGTGTGTTGTGGTTTTACCCCAGCCAGCAACCAGCCACGCAGCTGCTCACCCACTGGAGAACTCATGGGTTGAGATAAAGTCAGTTTGTTAGCAAAAGCAAAAGCCATGCACACAAGTAAAGAAAAAAAAGGAATTAATTCACTGCTTCCTATGGGAGAGCAGTTCAGCCATCTTCAGGAGAGCAGGGGCCCATCAAATCCAATGGCTACTTTGGAGAGCATCATCACTCCAAATGCTGCCGCCTTCCTACTTCTTTTCCCCACTTTATATATTGAGTATGATGTCATGGTCTGGAATATTCCGGTGGTCAGTTTGGATCATCTCTCCTGGCTGTTTTTCCTCCCAGCCTCTCATGCACCTCCAGCTTCTCTTGCCTGTGAGGCAGTACAAAAAGCAGAAAAGGCCTTAGCTCTGTGCAAGCCCTGCTCAACAATAAAAACATCTTTATATTATCAACTCTATGTTCAGCACAAATCTAAACACAACCCCATACCAGACATGGAAAGAAAATCAACTCTCCATTAGCCAAAACCAGCACAGAGTGGTTTCAGCAGCAAAAGAATATTGATGGCAGAGTGCTTGAGAGCTTACAGTGGTGAGAAGCAAAGACCACTTTGCTTCTTTCTGTAACTGCAGCATCAGTGCTCACAGGAGAATGGACTTCAAGACATACCTGTGTTGTATCAGTGACTGGGAAGCAGCAATTCAGCTTCAACCTACTGAATATTTCTTCTTCCAATCTTATGTTAATGAAAGGGAAGTTGTGTTGGAATTTTCTAAGAATGTCAAAAAGGGTGTCATTAGAGAAGTGTAGAAATTAGGCAAGAGTGATGATTCTGCAGAAGAAAAACTCCATCATGTTTTATTTTATTATTATGAATGAGAGATGCTTGGTCTATAGAACCTGGTAACAATGACCCATTCTGCCTGAAAAGCCGGTGGTACTGCAGTCTGGATTTTGGCGCATGGACCCAGGCATTGAGAAACCCAAGATCTTATAAGTCTGAAATATAAATGAAAATAAATGCTATGCTTATGACAAAGAAATCAGGAAAAGTCTTTTCTTACTTTCTAAAGAGGCTGCACCTGGGCTGGGGGATGCTAAGTCCCCGAGGCTGGCTGGAGCTGTGTCTGACTGACTGCTCAAGACAGAGGACTTGCAGCTGATGGAATTTTAATGCAGAGAAAACTTGTGAGCAGCAGGGCTGGAAGAGCAGAAAATCTTTCTTTCCCCTCTGCCCCTGTTCTAACCAAGAGTTCTTAGGAGCATCTGACAGAGCCTGAAGGGTGACTCAGGAATCCTGGCTAAGTTGGTGCTTGCAGCAGAAAGCTATGAAGAGCCAGATAGTTTGAAATGCTGGACACGGAGACTCTGGTGGATTTTAAACTGCTGTTATTAAACATGGACTAATGGGCAGCTTTTAAGTAACTCAGATATTTGTAAGGGAGAAGCAGTACATTTAGTTGTGATAAGGGAGCAGGGGAAATGGGATGAAACCTGGTTTAGTTAAATGTTTTGAACTCTGCAGATATGAACAAGAATTAAATGATATTTCAAAAATCTTTTCTGTGTTGGTGATTGTGTGAGATTCTCAGACCAGTGATAAGTACTGCAACCAGGTCAATTCAAGTTGAGGATTGTTTGTTTCATTTACTAAAAATAAGAAAACAGCCCCAGCTCAATAACACATCTCATTTTTTTTTCCAATTTCAAGCTCTGTATCTGAGCTGGGATTCACATAATACGGAAACAGAAATGGGGCAATGAGGAATAGAATATCCTTAGCCAAGTTTATTTTTCCTCATACCATATCTTGTATGTTTCTCCAATGCATACAGTTTAAACTGCTTATCTTCATGCAGTGAGGATAAGTTGTAAATAACCATTACAGAAGCAATTTCTAAGAGAACCTAGCCAGCCTATATGAGTGTATTTTACTTCTTATTACAAAGATGATCCTTTTGTCAGGACTGCAACTAGTACTCACAACATCCAAAGGCTGGTAAATTACTTTCACTCATCAAAATGGGATACACACGTATATCTAGAAATGGACTGTTCTGGCTCCTAATTATCTGGAAGCACAAAATGAGTATCAAGGTGTCACGCACCTCTGCTTTTAGAGCAGCCATCGGTGCAGCCAGAGCTGTAGTATGGTTAATGTAAAGAACAAATGCATTAAATTGCAAGTGCTTCTTTTCCTAGATGGAATGCAAGTGTTTTATGTAACATACAGCAGTGTTTATAAATGAATAGGAATTGAATATATGTGTAGTGTTGAAGAGATCTCTGAGGTTAACAGGGATGAGGGCAGGAATTTTAATCATTTAATGACTCTGTTGGTAGTGGCAGTTGCCTCCTTTATTTTAGATAAATAATTTAAAATGTGGTAGTCTGATGCTAAAGCAAGTGCTCATTTTTAATTGCATTCTCTGTTTTTTTGCATCTCTGTTTTTTTTAACAGAGATACAGAATATTCTGTGCCTAAAGTCATAATTCAGTTTTTGCTCCAGAAATTCTTCAACAGCTGCTTTCAGATATACAAAAATTCCATCTCCAAGCCTTACTTGACACTAAAAGTTATGTATCTTCTTCTTTAATATTCTACAGGTGTTCAAAAACACCAAAATAATATGCAAAAGAAAGCCACATTGTATAAAATTCCTAATGCATCCAACAGATGTCCCAATACACTAAAAATATACTTTGAAAGAAATAAACCAAGGATTGTCTAAAAAATTCACTGAGGACTGGAAGCAGTCTACAGCAGACCAAGAGAAATACTCCAGAGAGAGTAACAGAACCACAGATGGCAAAGACAATCAAGTATAAAGGGAAAAAAACAGCAAATTAAGAATACAGGAGAAATAAGCTGTATATTCTTTGAATCCTCAGGTAGAAGAGTTGGTGTCCAGCATATTGCATGTGCAACTATGGGCAAGAACAGTGGAGGAGCATTTCCTTCCACTTTTCCCCTAAATGCCATTCAGCTTTCAGGTTAAGTGTATTTGCCATGCTGTGCTTTGTTTTAGGTAGATGATGGGCAAATATGTACTGAGCTGTATTGGTGCTCAAGGCTCATCACTCCAGCATCCCCTTTTCCTACAGTGCCTTTTATTGCACCTTCCAGCCAGCTCCACTGGACCTACAGCTCTTTGTCATATGGGACTGCAACGGTGTCATGGTAGAAGTGACCACCAAAAAATTGTGTGTGTTTAGACCTGCCAGCTCGTCCTTGTTTATTGATGACAGGACCTGTTCATTCATCTCTTGTGAGACGTAAGCTGTTTGCTTGAAGGCATGGTTTGTGAGTGAAATCTCTCATAGAACTTTGAGGAGGTGGGAAATGAAGCTGAATTAAAACTTTTTATTGCTCCCTTCCTGCCTTTTTGTTGACTACAAACACTGTGCCCTCTTAAGAGTTAGGGCACAACTCTCTGGCCTTGGGAAGGGCAGTCACTAAGACTGCCTTTCCAGCCCCCTCCTCCCAAAGGAAGTGGGTATGAAAGCTACAGGAGTGCATGGTACAGTGGAAAGCACAGCAGCACTTCACGTAATCAATGCTGAAAAATTCCTTTACATCCCTGTGGGGTCCTAGTGTTCCTTGTGCAGATAAGCCAGCTGTATTGAGATGTCTGAGTGGACCTGGGTGCAGATAAAGACCACAGCCTCAAATAGCAAAGAAAGACGGAGGCAAGAACAAGAGGCTTCTTGACTGTTGACAAGAAGCTCATCCTGGCAATGTGACAGGGGGTGAACAGCAAATGGCACCCTGGGATCTAATAAATAGGTGTGAAGGTTCCAAATTTTGTTTCATTTGTTGATCAAAACAAGATACAGAGATTACACTAGATTGGATGTTGCCTTTTACCCTCACACTGAAAGTTGTAAGCAAGATCCATTCCCGCTTCTACTGATGTTATATCTGTGCAGCATCTGTGCAGCATCTGATCGCCCTTTGCTTAAGAACTTTATCTGCCTCACTCACCCTTGGACTGGGCTCTGAATATTTCACTATTCTCCTTTTACATTTGAGATTATTGAAGTTGATGGATATTTCGTAGCAAATAGCTCCTTTCAGGCTCACATTGTTCAGCATTTCAGCAAAATCTTTACACAAGCCAAGAAACACTTCAGAAAGACTCACAATGAATACTACATTAGTTTTACTCATGGATGATACTTCAATGGATAGCATAGTAAATTTTTCTTTGTAATACATGCTTCAGTTACCCTTTCCCCTATGAGACAGTCCAGATGAAATCACTTCATTTACGATAGGAAAAAAAAAGGTTATGTTTGGTCCATCAGCTGGAATTAATTTCTGTTGATTGAGTAATGTTCATGTAGTGTTTAACTTATCTGTTGTCTGTGTTTCAGGTCTTGTTTGATGCCCAAGAAACTTTTAATTCTTCCTTGTCCTTCTGACCCAGCCTAATCTCTGTGTGGATACACAGCTAAAAATTCAGTGTAGTCACAGAAGATTTTAATACAAATTATGTTAATGGCACATTTACAACAAGAGGTGGGTGCTTTCAGCCTTTTAGCAAATGAAACGTCTACAACTACACAGGAAATTATAGGGCAAATTTGCAAGGTGAGTGCATGCTTGTTTTTGAAAAGCATTCTTAGCTTTCCCTTTTATTACAGGCTGGCACTTGCCATGTGTACAAAAGACTTGAATACTCCAGCCAGGAAGATCAAAACATTCTGTGGGACTGTTTCTTGGCAACAGGATGAAATGTCCCACACGTGTGGCATTCTGCTGTGAGGCATTCCACCGTGAGCAGAGTGGCCAGTGTAATTGGGACTGGTTGTGTGTCACAGACATATTTTATGAAAAATCATTTTGCTAGGATCTTTTTCTCCTGATAAGCTGAGAAGCTTCAGCTTCTCCATGTTTTGCTGCTTTGGAATGGGATTTGGAGAATTGTTTGCCCAGCATGTGAATTGTTTTTACTTGATGACCAATGACAGACACCTGTGTTAAAGCTGTGAGCAATCACAAGATTTTACTACCATTCCATTCTATTCTTTGCTAGACTTCTGATGAAATCCTTTCTTCTATTCTTTTAGTATAGTTTTAATATATCATTTTCTTTTAATATAATATATATCATAATAAATCAGCCTTCTGAAACATGGAGTCAAGATTCTCATCCCTTCCCTCATCCTGGGACCCTTGCAAACACCACTACAGTTGTGAAAAGACCTCCACAGTCAGGCTGGTGTTATCTTTCCTGCATGTAGTTTAGAGATTGGCCCCAGAGATAGGATCTACCTTTACTTCGGGGAGGAAAGGCCTAAGCCTTTGAATTGTATTCAGAGGGAACGATGCTTGAGCTCTAATCACATACTCCCCAAGAGTTTTTAAATGTGAGGTTTTTTGAATTTTCTACTTAAGGATATGATGTCAGTATTTTTGAAGGGAAAAAAAGGTTGCTTTTTGTTTCTTTTTCCCAGAGGCCATTAGTGTTGTATGTTTTTGTTCTGGACTTGCCTTCTAGTTCTCTGCAAATATATCTCCCCATCTTTTCTCTGCTTTCTGGCTAGAGGGAACATGCAAGGTGGATCCCACAAGGTAGTCAAACTGACCCCAGATAAAGTATTTTGCTTTATTTTTGTACTAGTTTTATTTGTGTCCTTGTTTGTTGTGGTTTTTTTTTTTTTTTTTTTTCTCTCCTCTCTTCCCACTTGGCCCTGATACATCCATAAATTGGCCCGAACTCCTTCAGCAGGGCTTTTTTTCTGGCTCTGTGGGTTCCTGTTTCATGCCAATGACACTTGCTGGAGCCTGGCTGCCAGACCAGGTGGTTTGTAGCTGCCAGCGTTGCTGCCCGAAGGAGTGCACTCCCAGCACAGCCTCTCCATGCCCTGCTGTGCAGGCAAATGTGTAGCTCTGCCTTTTGAGCGGCAGAATTAGAAACTGAGCGGACTGTTTGCATACAGCTCTGGCAATCAATGATTCTATTCAGTCAGTTTTATTGCCCCGACACCCTTATAAATAGAAGCAGAATTTCCATTCTTCTGTTTCAACAGTTTGAGAGGGCTAGATCTGCGCTTGTAGCATCAACTCAGTAGTATTTTCTAGTATATGAACAGAATTCACAAAAAAAAACCTGGTTTGCTATGCTGAAAATACAGATAAACTGATTTCTCCGGTGCTCCTGGAACAGAAATTTAAGTTTTCCTCTAAGATTACAAATGGCTGTGGAAGAGCATTGTGGCTTGCTGTTTCCATTGTCAATGCTTGGAGTACAGTGCAAGGGGAGCAAAGAACAAACTGATATAAACCTGCTGATCTTGTGTCCAAATATCCTTGCCTTGTTCATGTCCCCAAGGTTGTATAGGGAATGTATGATTTAAAAAATGTATTAATATGGCAAGTGGTGAATACCAGTCCCAATGCTTAATTTGTCATCCTTCTCCACCTGCTTTACCATTCCCTTGATGAAGCATTGGGTGGTCAGGACAAGCAGCATCTAAAGAGTGTACCAGATTAGAAAAGTCAGACTTCTAGTCTCCAGGAGTCTGAAACAGAAAAGGATGTGGGATAACTGCTATTCCTTCTCTACAGAGGTGTTGAAGCAGCTGTTTCTCTATGTAGCTGCATGCAAGATTTGTTTTTCTGCATTCAGGGCTCTTCTTGGTAATATTCTGACACTTGAACTTCCACACAGATCAGGTTATCCAGCTTCTCTAATAGTATTCATGTACTTGGGTATATACTTAACTTTAAATGAGGCAAAGACAACAGCAGCAGGCATCACTCATAGTGTCCTGCTCTGACTTCCTTTTCCATCTTCTTACTTTTATCTCCTTCAAAAGCTTGTGAAAGTGTCAGAGACAGTCAGGTCCTTCTCACAGCAGGAAACCTCTCAGATTTGGAACAGAATTCTTAGCCCAGTTCTTGTTTTTCTAAATATGGCCTATTTCAGAGCTCATTTCACAGCAAGTTGTGCTGAAAACAGAGCTCTTCCTTTTTTGTTCACAGGTGACTGCCCTTGTTTTCATGTTTCTTCAGACCCTTTTTTTCCATCCTGATTACTCTGTTTTTGCTCTTAGAAGTTCTTCTATATTTGTCCCCTCTCTAGTTCCGGGTGCTTTGACAAGATAGGATCAGAGTTGCTAAATGGATCATAGGACAAATATTGCAAAAAGAAGGGCTGCTCAGCCTGAGGTTCGACCTTTTGTCCTCTGCTCCGTCAAATGCCCCTCACCCTGCCTGTACCATTTTTAACCCACGGAAACTGAACGTTTGGGAGTCACAATGAAGAATCTCTGTTCTATATTTACCAAGCTCTCCTGGCTTTATAAGGTCCAGCAGTGCTAAAAAGTAGGTGCTGGTTCAGGTGCAGGAAGTTTGGAAATGATTGGCATCTGACTCCATGATTCAGAAGGCTGGACAATTGGTTTATTAAAACTATATTCTATTATATTAATACTATACTATAACTATACTAAAGAGATACTATAGTATACTAAAGAAACACCCATGACTGTCTGAGACAGTCAGGACACAGCTTTGAGTGATTGGCCAAGGAAACAAAACAATCCTCAGCAGAATCCAATCGATAAATCACTTCAGGTAAACAATCTTCCTAAAACATTCCACATGTGGAAAACAACAGGTGAAGCACATAGAGATAAGAATTGTTTTCTCTTCTTCTCTCTGTCCTTCTCCAGGAAAAACCCCGGGAGAGAAAATTATGTCTCTCTCTGTTCAGAGAATGTGAATGCCACATTCTGGGGGTTCTGGGGGCAGAACCAATGAGTTTGATTTGGGAATGAAATAGGACATATGCTCTTATGGAACAAGTAAATCACAGTATTAGGCACTCCAACACGCTGAATTCAGTGATATCTGCACTGAAAGATTAAGGGGAGGAACATGTTTGCTGCTTTTGCCTCCTATGTAGCTTTGCAAAAATGGAAGAATAAGTAAATAAAACAACTTCTTACCCTTAGAGACTCCTATATAGCCCAGGTTCAATGCACTCACAGAAGCAGTAGGAAACTGGGGCTTCTGTGCTTTCCATGAAAAAAAAAAAAAACCATGTAGAGAAAGTCTCCACAGCCAAACTCAATTTGTAAAACATCTGTAATGTCGTCTAGCTTTAGGGAGGTTTCTAAAATCATGAGTATCAGTAACTGCCCAGGCCAGACAGCAGGCTCAGAGCAAAGGTCTTTGATTCTGCTCCCTCATGTGCTGCAGCTCCTCGTGCAGGGAGTCCCCAGTCCAAGGGTAGTAATTTCCATTTAAATAGTACTTAACTCTTATTCTCTACATCCAATTGCATTTTGATTCCATTTAGAATTCTGGTTTCCACAGCCTCCTGCAACACATGGTTCTATAACTTAAGCAAGCTCAGTTTTACACCTGTATAGAATATAGTTATATATAGAATAAATAAAGTTTTACACCTGTATAGAATATAGTTAGTTATAGAATCACAAAATGCTTTCAGATGAAAAGGACCTGAGAGATCACCTTGTTACAGCCCCCTGCCATGGGCAGTTTGATAATTTAATTTGATATCCCTTTGTTCTGACAATATGAGGATCTGACTAATATTTCTTCTTCACCTATTTCTTCTTCTTCTTCTTCATTATTTTATAATATATCTACCATACTCCCACCTGTGATTCTTTCCTTTACCCCCT
The DNA here is from genome assembly GCF_047830755.1 of Zonotrichia albicollis. Classification (NCBI taxonomy): domain Eukaryota; kingdom Metazoa; phylum Chordata; class Aves; order Passeriformes; family Passerellidae; genus Zonotrichia; species Zonotrichia albicollis. Next base: position 75,261,479 of record NC_133821.1, on the reverse strand, counting down.
TAAAAATCTTAATTAATTTAATCTCTCATCATGCCATATCTTTGATCAAATTTTTAACATTTATTATCTATATGTTGCATCTTTTTTGAAACAGGAGACCAGAACTCCATAGAGGAATGAAGACACAGAGATGTCCTTAATAAACACAGTAACATTTAACGCTTACTTTGCCATCTCTGCCTAGTGATTTTGACAGTTCCATTTATTTTTTGCCATCACAGATACAAAAAGGATATTTTCAGAGAACTATCTTCAGTGATCCCAAAATCTCTTTCTTAGTAATGACAGGTGATTTCAAGCCTACCATCATATTCAAGTAGTTAAGCCTGTTTATCCCTCATTCAGGTTCCTTTGTCTTTACCCATGCTGAATGTGATTTTATCTATACTGTTTCAAATGGAATTTTATTGTTGCTGTTAAATATCATGACATCTCTGAAATCTGCCTTGTCCATAAGTCTGCTTTACTCATTTGAACTATATTCATATATTTTGCCTTGTTCATGTCCCCAAGGGTGCACAGGGAATGTATGATTTAAAAAAATATATTTATATGGCAAGTGGTGAATACCTACGTATTAATATGGCAAGTAGTGAATAACTATATTCATATGTTTTCTAGCTTACTGAATTGCCAAAATGCAGATCCTTTTAAGAGCTTACTTGCCTTTTAAATTTTTAACCTACAAGAAGCAACTGAGGTCTGGGTGAGAAGCCAGTTTTGTAAACAGTGAATTTCTGCTCAAAAGCAGGTAAAACACCATCATAGTTTCAAACCCATTATTTTAAAATTCTGTCTTTTCAACACATTAGGTGTCTTCTGAGCACATCTAAGGATAAAATCTGTTTGTTACTATATAAAACCAATAGTAATGCTGTTTTCTAAATTTTAAGTACCACTGGGGGTGAAATTGGTGCCCAGCTTGACAAACAGTATGTATCTAATGGTACATCCTTGGCTATCCAGCAAAGTTTTGTCCTGAAACCTGAAACATTTGGATCTTCATCAGGAGTGTAAGCAGCCTTGCTTGAACAGATAAACTAATGAATTTGTCAGAGCAGATATTTTTATTTTGAAAATGGCAGTGGAGAAAGGTTGATGTGGCCAATGAATAAAATGGGCTCTCATAACATCTGATTTTGTTATTCCTACCAGATAAAATACTGGATTTAGCCCTAATTTTCAGTTCAGCAGTTACTCTTTTATTTTCTTCGCTCTAAAACTGAAAACATGCCACTTCCAATGACAAATTTTAGAAGTATTTACTTTAATGTAAATGAACAATGAAATGCATTTGCATGATCTTCCCTTTTTTTAATTTTAACTTTAAATTTTAATTTTTATTTCTTTTTTAAAGAACATTTCAGTAATTCAGATTCAGTCACTGAAAAATAGAGATTGTAAGGAACTTTAATATGAATGAAGGAAGATTGCTATCCCATTCTCTATTTTCAGTGAATGGGAAAAAAAAAATCACTCATTGGAGGTTAATGCTCCTTGCAGATTGAACATATCCAAATGCAGAAAGACTGAGATAAAAACCAGCCTGTGTTCCTTAGAGGGTGTGCTGCACTGTGAATGCATTTTTTCCTGGCTACAGGAAGAGAAGACTAAATTAAGGTGCCACATCTGCTCAAGAAATTTTGTTGAGTATCTAAAGCCATATTATCCTAGAGAGTTCAGATGGGCAAAGAAATGTCAGTTTCTTATGTGCTACATATCTCCTCCTTTACCTCTACTCCTGAAATTCAAAATTCAAAGGCTTCTTCCCATCCTATTCCTTGCTCCTTTTTGTTTAAGAGAAGGGAAACACAAAGCTGGTGATCAGCCACATTCCACTAACGCAACATGGAGTTGCAAATATAATGTATCAATCGATAACTAAAGAATTTGCTGACACTCTATAGAGCATTAATGTTCAAAGAAAAGCTGTGATCAACATGTTCATAAAAAATATCCCTAATTGTTTATTGAAGGGTTTTAGTTCCCTCACCATGTAAATGCGACCGAAAAGAGGAATCTAGAAATATAACAAGATTTTAGCATAAAGCAGAACCAGCCTATTTGTCAGCAGGATAGTAAAAGACTGAAATGCCTCTTCTGTTTTCAAATATATGAAAAATGTATTGAGAAGCGTCTTTAGAACATTTGGGCTTCTTCAGGAAAATCTTTCTGCGTAAAGCTGGAGTGACTTTCTTGAGTAGGAAGAAAATAATTTTCTACTTTTTTTGCTGTTATGCATCAGCTCTAATTGCAACTGCTACATTGTATATTAAAGGTCTTATTCAAAATGTAGTCAATGTGTGACATCTCACTAAACTTTGAAACTAAACTGTTGAGCCAGCTCCAGAAAAACATTCTGTTTTGTGTAATAATATCTCAAAGAAAATTCTTTTAAGAACAGTACTTGCAAATATACTCCTTCCTCTTACTAGTTGCTTTAGAATAAAAAACTGACACCTTAGTAAATACGTTATTAAAGTAAAATTTGAACCTACAGTTTTGTCTGCAAAGGAATGTTAATTAAAGGGAAAGTAAAGCAAACTTTGAGGGAACATTTATAATTTCCTGATTTTTACACTGTCTCTCTTTCTTCCTTTCTCTTCTCAGCCTGAGATTTTTTGAAGAAAACAAGGCTATGTGCACATCTCCCATTTACAAGCATGACATTAAATGAGGATTAAACTTTAAACCTTCTGGCAGCCCACTGAAATGACTAGCCTCAGATGAAAAAACACCCAGAATCTCTCATCAAACATTTAATCCTAAACAATCTGATGCCAGATACTGTTCTCATTAGGAAAAAAAAAAAGCCAGGACTGTTCCAAGTGGGCAAACATCATTTGCTTACTCTCAGTGCCAGCTGAGCAGTGATGTTCAGGATGTGCAGAACACAGGGACATGGCCCTGCTGGCTGCTGCCTGGGAAGCTCCTTCACGAGTGCCACAGCAGCTGGATCGAGCAACAAGAGGCACAGCATGGTCACATTTTGAAGGAAATGTCACAGCTGCCAAACTCTGCTTTCTGCTACAAACAGTACGGCCACATTCATGCCCCAGATACAACGGCTTTATTTCACTGCAAAAATGATGTCTGGCTGCAGAGCTTGGCTTGGAAAAGAAAGGAACTGAACAGTTTTCAGCTTAACTTCCCTCCTGCATGTAGGGTGCACTCCAGCTCATCTGATTTTGTTATCTGCAGTGTAGAAATTTACCCCAGTTGGTGACCTCAGGCTCCCTTTAGATACAATGAAGGGCTATAGACACTTTTAAGCTGTCATTCATCCAGTCTATTTTAGCCACCACCTTTAGTGACAGATGAATTATGGCCCTGATCTGCCTATTTTTCTGAATTGGCAGTAAAGAGAGCCTGGAGTAAAAAGCTCAGATGTAGATTTGTTATGCATGTATCCCACTCTCTGCAGTGTCCTAACTGAACTCCCTAAGGCCTTTTTTCTACAAAGACAACTGGCTAAAATCTTTTGTGACAGTGATGTCCATCTAATTTCACAAATCAGTTTCTGTTAAATGAAGTAATTTTTTTATTGTTTGAGACTGAAAGTAAGCCTCTTGAGGTATTTTTATACACTTAATTGCAGTCTAAAGGACGTGGTTGCATAAATAAACAAAGAACCTTTTCCAAGAAAAACCTTACAGTGAGCTCTCTTGTGCTTTTTTTTTTAACAATTAAGGGAGAGTTTAAATACAGTCATTCAATCAAAATTCAGAGTTGTAACCAAAGTTTTCATGTTCAGCATTTGTATTCTGACTAACTCTGAGAACATATTTTAGGACTTAGTGAAATGTCCTAAAACCTCCGTTGGCTATATTTTCTTATTTTCAATTTAGAGGTTAACTGGAATTGGAAGAACAATTTAGTCATCCCGCAAAAGGAAAAAAAAAAGTGACTGTGATTGGAATGGGTCCAGGATGTTTAAGAGATGATTTGATTAGAAGAGACATCTCTCCTGAGTCTTAATTGAGGTTTATAAGTTTCATGGACAAAGCAATAATCAAACATATGTCCAGAAACAACAACTAGCCCCTCTGCATCTGTCAGTGTGAGCTCTGTACGGTTTTGGGGTTTTTCCCATTGGATGTGTTCTAGGAGGAGTTTTGAGAACAGCGGTGTCAAGAGTATGAAGCCTGGAGACTCAGAGAGTACCACATCTGACTGACTCAAGCTTTCATGGATCCTCATGAGCCCATGCAGCCTGGGAACTGAGCAATCCTTTATACATCTAATAAGAATTAAAATGGAAATCTACGCAAAGCATTTTCCATTCAATACTTACCAGAGAAAATAATCCATCTTCCCAGTTTTGTGAGCGTACTTCAGTACATGATATTTACAATAATGTAAATCTGCAATTTGTGCTACAAATTTTGTTTGCAATAGAACAAAAATTATTTCAAGCCCTCAGTTTTAATTAAAGATCCTTGGGGGTGCTTTTCTCTGGCATGCAGGGTGTGAACCACTCCCTAAAACTGTGTGGGGATTTCACTTGGCAAATCACCACTACTGGGACTCAGTGCCACTGATCTCAATATTTATACTCACCTCTGCCAGCACAATAGAATTGAGGATTCTGCTTGTAATTTCTCCTACAGGTACAGGTTAGTGGAAAGCACGTGTGACACTCAGTTCATTTGGGCTGTGAGATAAAAATATTCTGCAGACATTTCTGTTTCCCTGCGATTGCTGGAGGTGCAATTTGACAATCCTGTTCACTTCTCCACAAGCTGTACCATTAAATTTCTCTAAGTAGGCAGAGCAGGAAGGAGGTGAACTTGTTCCATCAGGAGTTGCAACAGGATGAGGAGATTAACGGTACTTTTTCTACCTCCCTTTTCAGGTAACAACAGAAACAGCTGATCTGGTTTTCTTCAATCTCACCAAATGCTTTCTCTCTATGTCCCACTGCTCTTCTTTGCCCCTCTGCTCTTCTTTGTCCCTATTCTCTTCTTTGCCTGCACCTACTTTGCCTAAATTGAGGAGTTATCCTTAGCTAGGGATGATGATTTGTTAAACAGTCACAACAGCAGCAGCTGGCTAACAGCTGTCACAGCATCCACCACCCATGACCGCTTGGTCACCTCCAAATCCATGGTGTTGAGGATGGGCTGAGCTTGGGCTCTTCAGACTGTGCTCAACTCTTCTCTCAAGAGGCAAGTGGACACTTTTACTCCATCAGTCTTTGGGAGAAAAATTCTTCTTGGCTCCAAATCTGGTACGTAGTTTAGCACTTTGTGCAGGCAAGCTATGTGACTCCTTTAATCATCTGTCTCCACTCATCTTTGTAGCTGAATGCTTCATGCTGACAAATTTTATAGCATATGACTGGGTAGATGGAAAAGCCTGTCATTTGTCTGTTAACTTTTTTTTTCTTTTTAATTGAATGACATTTGAGCAGGTTGATGAGCCCGAAAGAAAAGACCATGCAGGTATTTTATAACAGATATCTCTCATCTTCATGACAGGCAGATGTTAATTTATACTTCTTTTTTGCATATGATATATCAACATTTTTTGTGAATGTCATAATCAATATCCAGTATTTCATTTTCTGCAACAGCTTTTTTGCCTGATATCCTTCAGTGAGAGTCATTTAGACACAAGATGTATGGGATGTCCTCCTTCAGAAGTCAAGTCAGGACTGCATCATTTTCTTTCCAGAAGGTTGAAATAAAATAGGAAAAGTCAAGATGGAAAAAGAAATAAACAGTGGAAAAATTAACAGATTAGAAGTAATTTAGAAGAGTCTGATGACTTTCTTAAGTAGTATGGTAAACTAAAACTGAGTATTAGCTGTATGTTTTGTTCTTTGGTAGGTATAAATGAAAAAAATTATGAAACAATTACATTAATTGTTAAAGTCACTAAAATTATTGGGGTTTTTTTTGTTGTTGTTTGGTTGGTTGGGGCTATTTTTTGGTAAAGAAGAGTCCACTTTCTCACAGAAGAAAGCTGAGAAGCTCAGCTTCTTCTTTCAACACTATTACAGTGTTCCTGTAATATTATGTATAAATTTCAGATATTTTATTCCAGAAAACAGGGAGAGAGCTGATACTCTGGCCAACAGCTGAAGCTGTATTTCAAAACCTCTGAAACTATATCAGTTTAAAAAAAAAATTAGTCTTTTAAAGAAGGATGAAATGAAATTTTGTATTTTAAGGGACTTTTGAAGATTCCAAGAGGAATTTCTGATGTTTGGATTTAACTGTATCTGGGTTTACATACACTTTGTATCTTCTTTTGGCAGCTGTTACCTTTCACTCTACTGATTCAATGTGCCAGCATTAAACTTTTAGTTTGAGAGTGGATTTATTTGTTAATGTCTTGAACAGGTATCTAATCCATGATTTCCACCTGTGAAAATCTCCAGGTTAATTCTGAAATGAGCCCAGTCCCTTTCACTGTAAGAAATGGAGGTAGCAACTCCATGTCTCTTGGTTTGAGCATTTACAGAGGGGACTTGGAGATGTATTTGTGTCCACATAGCTCATGTTGTGCATGTAAAGGAAAGAAGATAAAGGAAAGAATAGGAGATCCACTATAATTTAGGAACATTCAAGGCTTGGTCCCAACAATCTGTCATTTTACTACTGATAGCTATCTTTGGTGAAGAAAGGCAAAGGGATGAAAAATTAAAAAAAAAAAAGAGACAGGAAATTGAAAAAGATTATTGAGGTGCTCCCCTGAGACTAGAAATGCAAAGGGCCAAGTGCAGACTGAAACAACTGGCAGAGGACAAAGAGCTGGCCTTCAACGTGGTAGCTGAAGCAGTCGTTTGCAGTATCTTAAAGTGAAAAAAGCAGATGTCAGTGGGAAAGCCTTGACTGCTGTTAATATTGGTAAAAAGGAGAGGAGACATGGAATGTAACCTTAATGTAGAATCTGTTCCTTTAACAGGTAGCTGTTCTATGGCTCCTCAGGATACTGAACTCCGGTCCAGAAGTTTTTTGATGTGTTAATTCTATAACTGCATGAGTTGGAACCAGGGCTAATGATGAGCTAGTGTGATATATCTTTCATTAAGCTCTTCTGAAGTGAGGTGGCTGAAAAGCAAGTACAGAAGATTTAGGGCATTATTTTCTAAAGCAACACTGACTAAGGAGCTAATGGAGATCTTTACTTCATGGCTATTTGGAGCTAGAACAGCTGGAAGAAAAAATAACAGTATAAAGGGATTAAATTTATTTTGTCATTAAATTTTATGTTGTCAGATGATTTAGAAATGCTGAGGTAGACTTTGTGATTATAAAATGTGAAATATGTATATTTTAGTCATAAACTAATCAGTAAGGGTTTTTTTGTAATCTCTTTTCCAGAAATTTTCCTCATGGCTACCTCTACATTTACCAGAATACATACAAGCAAAGTCCATTGTTCTTTAAGTGTTGAAAAATGCTGAGGTTTTCAGTTAAAATGCAGATTTGAATTTGTATATCTTTATTAACCTGACATTCAAATCACTGTTTAATGCAATTTCCAAGAGACTAAGAAACCTACTTTTTAGTAGGTACTTGTTTTGAATGGTTTTTCATATTGCATGTGCTGCTTTTCTTGAACACGTGTGCAACATTTTTATTGGCTCAAGCAGAGAACAGCTGGCTGATCCACAAAAAGTAAAGCCATGAATGAATTATTCTTCTTGTCCTAAACATATGAAATAAACTCATCTACTGCAGCAAACAACCCAGGATTTTTGTTTATTTTGCACATTTTAGAAAAGCTATTTTATAGAGTAAAAATAAAAGACTTTCAGAAAGTTTTATTGGTGTTGCCTCTATCTGCTTCTTTCACCTGGCAGAGCCTTTGCTTGCTAAGAGCTATAGTCATTTACGTGAAGCATATGCGACTATAAGTCTCTTTTACCTGGCTGAGCTTTTGCTCACTAAAAGCTACAGTAATTTAGATAAAGCAAATTGTGATACATTTGTAAAGGAAGCACAACTTAACAGCATATTTCCTGCTGTGGATCATGGTCCTGGGGGATATGCTCTCACTAGTCACTGAAAAACAGGACTCTGAGACCTATCTCTACAACCTTTTCATATAGTAAATAGGATGGTTACACCAAAAATCATCTAATAATAATTACTTCTTTTTTTCCATCAGGCATCTCTAACTGCAAACTAACTCTCAATATTATGTAGTCTATTGCTGTGGACAAAGGAGAAATCTACTTTGTGGATGATTTTTACCTCACAGACTGTGTTGTCCTGGCAAATTTCTTTCCAGCAATATAAAGTGATTTCCATCTCCACTATAAGGCCACCATAGATTTACTGTAATTAGGCTAAGTTATTCCTTTGTTATTCCTTTCCTCATTCCTGTTAACTCTGAGCTGCAATTTTGTTGGCATTCCATCTGCTTGAGAAACTGCTGGCAGAAGGGAATGTGGCCAAATATTTGCTGCTTTTTCTCCTCTTCCTGTCAGAACAGCTGCTGGTGATGACACACTTACCATGTGACATTTGTTCATGGGAGATTTACCCCTGGGGAGTCCAGGTCTGTCTGGACATAGGGCAGGTGTGAGTTCTGCATGCACATGAGTAATCTCTGTCCTACCTGGCAAAGAGTGTATATGCAAGGTTGTCTTTGGAAGAGCTGATGTTGTGCTTCACAGATCTCAGGGGAGTTATAGTCTGTGGAAATTCTAGGCATACAAAGGTTATAGTAAGGTTCCCTAATGCAAATCTGGGATCCCAGCATTGCACAGCCTTACAAGTTGTCTTGGACACCCAATGAGAATTGGATAGAGGACAGTGGGTAGGCATTGTGATTCTTGATTTACAAGGAAGGGTTTGTTTAAACTTGGGCATCTGATACCACAGGCCTACTTTGTACATTTAATGTCCTTGAGGCACTAGCTAAGACAGGAGTTTACATCTTGAGGCTGGCATGCATTTGGCTTGTTTTCTGCCTCTGTGCAGAAGCCAAAAGCCATCTCACTTAATTGTCACAGACTTTGTCTTGTTACATCCTGCCAAAACACAGTTTATGGTCCAGCATGGCAAATCAGATGGCAATTACCTCAGCATAAAAGGTAATGTGTAAAGTAACGTGTAAAAATCCCTAAAAGTGAGAATTCCGTTTTGATGATTCACACAAAAGTCAGTGATGCTAAAAAATGGCCTTTTAAAAACTTTTCTGCCAGAATCAGGGCAAGGTCTAAGAGCAGGTTGAACTGAACTGTGCTTCCACAACATGACCACTCCATGCTGCTCGCTTTCTCCCTGGTAAGGCATAAAGACATCTGTTCAGTGGGTTTGCTGTTCCTAAAGAGCCTTGTATCTCTGTGGAATAAGAAGATCAATTCCTCGTAGCTGTTAGGAAAATCCCCAAGACCTGCCTATTCACCCTGTTCTTTAAATTGCCATAGCACTATGAAGATACCAGCTGAGACTGTGGAACTCATCCCTGCTTGCTCCCCTGTTTTCTCTGTCCAGTGTTACTGAACTCTTCTGTCTTATTCTCCAGCTGCAGTGTGCTTGCCCTACAGGAGCTAGTAAAAAAAAAGATTTAAAAATTCTCTTGGATTTACTGCGTTAATTGCCAAAGACAATAAATAAGCAAGAATTTTGTGTTACACTGGACTAATGAGAGCTTTGACATTTTTTTCCACATTACTAGTTCTCAAAATATCTGAACTGTCAATGCTTCCCACAAAGGTGAAGCAGTATAAATTTTACTTCTAATTTTGCTTATGTGTATAAGCTGTGGCAGCTGCAATGGGAACTGCTAATTTTTACTGATTTCCTAAAAGTAAATTCCAGTTGCTGTCTTGTTAGTCTGTAAATTGTTTGGATTTAAAATTAGTGTTGTTCAGTTGTTCAGAAGCTGATATTTAAGTTTTAACTGTTCCACCTTTACACAGTCTTTGAAAAGTTTATCCATTATTATTAGAAGGGATGGTGTTGCAATGCATTGGAAGAGCCCTTGTTGCTGCTGGCGAGTACAACCCCAGGACCAGGTGAGCCAGGAGCAGTGTGGCAAAATAAAAAGGAATAAGAATGACTGGAGTGCCCAAAAATCAAAGTTTAATAAAGGAAAAGAAAAGGTGTGCTAACAATCAATGTGCAACAAAACACAAGCTGAACACTGTATAGAGCTGCTCCAGAAGACCTCAAAATGAGGCAAACACAACCTTATACAGACATTATCTGAGGGCAGGGAACCAATGAACAGAGAGAATCTGAAACAATACCTTAAATGGAACAAAAGATGAACCAATCCCAGGGCAAGATTCAGAAAGTAACATTATATGGAATAACTTAATCTACATAACTCTTCCCATCATTCCATTCTTCTCACCCCAACTTTTAGTTTGCCATCTTGGCTTCTTGCCTCCCAGGGCCTAGCGTTGTTTTCTGTGTGTTTGGTTTACAACGTGTTCTCTCTAGAATGGACCACCATAGGATGAGACAAAATAAATTATAGTAACAGGAAACTGGAGTAGAACATGACAAATCAGTTTTTTTAATAAGTATTGCTATATTTTCTGAAGGAGAGCCAAGCTACAATGAGTGTATGTTTAGTCAATTTGTCCTTGCAAGAATCTGAGATCAAGGTAGATTTTCTCATAGAGACAGTCATGTCCTACAGATCATTTTGTCCTTTGGTAGAAAGAAAAAGCACTATATTTTTTTGAACATTAGCTTAGTATCTCAAGAAAAATCTGACTACTCTGTAAATTTTCCTGATTTAAGATGACAGTGTAATTTTCTCATCTGCAGTTCAATTTGATTAGTTTGGTTACCTGCTTTGAATATCCATTGTTTGATGACTTGGACATATTCACCATGTCTTTAACTTCTGACCTTGTGTTCTGCTATGGAAAAAACACAAAAAAGAAATAAAAAAGACTGCTTCTAGAACTTATGTAGTGGCTTGATTTATGCAATTTTTGTATTTGGTCATCTTTTAAATAAAATCCTTATTTATTCTAATCTGTTTGATATTTACTTGGCAAATTACAAAGGTGCCAGCAATCTCCTACAAACCATTTGCATGACACTTGTCTCTACTTCCTAAAATAGTACCACACTTTTTGTAGGTTGTCTCTATGACACAGAGCCATCCTTCTAGTTTAATGTTTCAATTGTGTAGCAATCCTTTACCAAATTACAAAGAAACATGGCTTTCCTGATTTCCCTTATTTCGTGGGAAATCTTCTGTGTAAGATTTAGGGCTCCAGTTCTTCAGTGTATTTTGCCATTCAAGGTTGGGCTTACTGCAGGCCTCTCCAGAAGGACATCCTAGGAATATGGAGGATGTTGCCTTAATCTTTGTGTCTGCTCTTTGTGCTGTAGTACAGCTTTAGCCTCTTTCCTTTCTGAATAATCATTATTTATTCCATTCAGAGTCAAAGGAGCATTTGACCTAACCTAGGTTTTCCTCTCCAAAAGGAATTACTTCCTTCTCCCAACATAAGCTTTTTCGTCTAAGCAATTTTCAGATTCCTCAAATATAATTTTTCCAAACAAAATAACCAACTGTAAGAAATAAAACAACCAATTTTTTTGTAAAATGATGGCATATAGATAGCTGTGGCAACTCATCTTTTGTTTGCAAAAACACTGCTGTAAAGTAGTAAATTATAGCAAAAGTACAACAAAACCTTCTAATGACCTCCACTTTCTTGTTTATTTTATTGTCAGAATTTGCAAGTTAATAAACATACTGCATGCATTTTGTCAGTGGAGAGAGGCATATTAGTCTTTCAGCTCTCTCTTTCCTCCCCCCTCTGAGGACTGTGAAAAGCCTAAAGCTGTCACAGTGAAGTAGACTCTTGTAAAGAAGGATTTAGCTGAGTAGTACTTAAAGGTTAATGAATTTTACCCAGAGACTGAGTAATCTATTGGACTTGCTAGTGTGCTTGGCTCAGTAACTTTTGGAATGGTTAGATTATCAGAATGCCTACATTACAGCTACCTAAATAATCTATTTATTCCTCCCAGCTTTCTCTCTTAAATTTCTATCCTAACAATCTAGTTATATGCAGAAAGTATGTATTAAAATAACCTTTTCCTTTTATATTTTGTTACTAAAGCACACTGAAGTTAATGTGAATTTTTCCATTTACTTCAGGGGACTTTACATCTAGCACCAGAGATGTTTTTTTCCAGTTGTCTTGTACCTTGTCATTTGTTCTGCTGAAATGATAGCCTGACTGGGAAATTTTAAGTCAGGAAGCTTTGCAAAAGGAAAAAAGCAAATATACCCAAATTCTATCAAGGATCACATTGTCATAATGGAATTCATCAAAACAGTATTTCGACATAGCCTATCTTTTGAGAGCATGATATTTAATGCAAAAGTCCTGATCACTCTCGTAAATTTCACTCTGTTATTAGAGCTTCCAGAAAACAGAAAATCTCTTCCATGAAAAATGATATCAAAAGTGTCATATAGTTTTCCTGGTATTTATTCTACAATTAACCACTCCAGTCTTTCCTTTTCATGGTCATTCCCAGATGATAAACTCAGTTTTTCTAGCAGGAGTTCTTGCCTTAAGTCCTGAAAGATAGACTTTTATTTTGACTACTGCATTTTGGTATTTGCAATGCTACAAATTCATTCATCATTTCTGGATTCATAATTTCTTCCCATCCAACTAGCAAATCTTTTCCATCAATTGGACCTAATTTCCATCAATTAACTTTCAGTCACCAGCAACACCTTCCTACTTTTTGTCCCAACCCATGAACACAGAAAATTAAATAAATTCCATCAGTGATACCTCTCTTTCATTTCTAAGGCCTTAATGACTAAGAAAAACTTTGTCCCATCCCTCAGTTTGCTACCCGCTTTACAACCCTTGTGCAAATCCCACTGCATTTAATTAAATAATTTCTCAAATATGCCCATGGCTAAATAGCTTAATAAAATCCAATTTATGCACTCTTTCCAAATTTCGTACAGCCCCAAAAAGATTTTTTTTACAGATGTCAGGCTGATCTGGCATTCACTTATGTGAACATATATGCTGAGAAAACCTGAGAGAATGGAGTGCTGGAGAGAGCCTTCTCCTGTAAACCATGGTGTCCAAGGTAACTGCCCTCACTCTGGCTGTTACAGGATTCATGAAGGAATTGTTATCCGGGGAAAACAATCACGAAATTCATCTGGTATAGATCTTATGAGAGATGAATCTCGTCTTTTTTCTCATGAATACAGTAGGATTGCTCTGTGACCAAGTTCATGTTGACCAAAGCAGGAATCATGTTTATTTTGTTAAATAAAAAAAAAAGGGGATAGTAGATCAGACATGTTGAAGTTCTGGAAGAAACCTGTGAAAAGAAACAGGAAGTGTGCCCTGGCATCTTAGCCACAATAACATCCTTTAACTTACTCCGGGGCTGCTTCTTCCATTCAATGTAATGTTTCCAGTATCCAGACTGACTTGGGTGAAAGTAAGAAGGGTCTTCAAGTTATTTCACATTCCTTTGCATCCCACAATTCATTCACTGACATCAGTCTTTAATATCCGCCTACAGCAAAGATTCTTGACTCTTAATATTATCTTTTTGTTCATTACTATGTAACTGAAGCTAAACATTATGTTACTTTCCTCATTAGCAATATGGTACACCACATGAAGAAAAATTGTTAGTTATCACTTCTTTCTTAAGGAACAAAAGTACAAACTTGTACAATTGTTCCAAAATTTCTAACAAAAGTATTTAAAAAGTATTAACTGCTATGCAGCACAGAAAGGGACATTGAGTCACCTCTATATATAATCTTACAGTTCATTAGATAAATTGGTCATCATTTCTCAATAACAGATGGTAAAAATGTTATTTGACACCTTTAAATTTTTAACCTTTTCCTTATCAATTGCCTCTGCAAGCATTTTCAAAAATTTACCGCACAAGCTAAAGATTTTGGTATTTCTAGTTGAACAAAGACATTTAAAAACATGTATTTTTAACATATTTTTAGACATTTAACTTGCGTTATATGCTTACTAGAAGGTTGGAAAAAGACGAAATCTCTCTGTCAATCCCGCCTTTAAAGCAAAGTATTTGTGTACACTTTGATGAAAAATGCCAAATTATTTATAAAAGCATACAGAGATAAAATTTGTCATTTTTGTTTCCAAAAAGGAAATATAAAGTTAGTTAAGTATTTTGGATGAGGAACAGCCAAATAAATCTCCTTTCAAATGACTGAGCAGAACTTTTTACATTGTGGCGAGTTACATGCTGTCAGCCTCCCAGAAAAAGGAATTATGGTCACTTTTTGGTCCAAAATAGTGTACATCTGAGTCACTGCCAGATGCCCCTCTCCACTGTGCATGCCAGTTAAGTCTTGACTCTTTCTGTATTTTCTCAGAAAGAAATCATCAAATTCAGGGTTGTCCTCTGTTTCCAACTTTACAGCTCGTATAGGCATTTTTGTGGCATAGACAGATTTTTTGCTTTACATTGACAAAGAATTACTGAGCAAGGTCAATAAACACAGAAGCACTACACTAAAAAAGTGATGTCTTTGTGTATGTTGCTTTACTCTTGAGGTTCTACCTGTCACAGCAAAAATACCTCTTTGTCAAGGACAGATGAGAACAGAAACAAATGAATTGAAATCCCTGATGTTTGTCCATTACCATCTGCTTATTGTTACATGATGAACAAGAAAAACATATAATTTAAAAAGAAATTTTAATAGAACTCTTATACTTTTTAAAATTAAGCCATTTTTTTTCTCATCTTTTTGTGCTTCCCTTGAATAATTTTTTATTATTTTAGATCCCTTTTCCACATCTTCTCTCTCTCCAGACTTTTTCATCTTCTCTAGCCACCTCCATTTCCTGTCAAGTGACAATGCTAAAGAGATTCAACCTTTAGCAATTCAAGAAAGACACCACCTCTGGAATCTTCCTTGTTTTATGCTGTCAAAACATTTTGCTGAAGTCTCCGGCCAGTTTTAAAGAAATGATACAGTCTTTCACACATCTTTAGTTTGTCATTTCTTCTAGTTTCCTTCCACTTCTCCTGGTGTCAGTACTCTAATTCCCTGCTTACTTTACTGACCTCTTCATGAGAAATTATATAAATGCATATTTTTCCTGCATCCAGTCTAGATATGTCTCTCCCAGATGATCCAATATAAGGTTTATCCTTGGAATCCGTCTGGGAAGAAGTGTCTTGACTATTCCTGTCCTCCCATCTGTCACAAATAGTTTTACTGGATAGGCACACATCAATCACAGGGTGGGATATCAAGGAAGGAGGCTGTGGGATGAATGTATTATTTTAGCAGGCCAGGTTCTCCCTCTGTTCAAGACAAATCATGTGGAAGGGAACACATGTAATCACTGCAACTGTATTGAGGAGCTAAAGACATTGACTTGAACGTGGCATGTTTATCACAATGACAACTGAATCTAGAAAGGACTCCAAGGAATCAATTTTTTAATGATGAATGGAATATGTTTACATTTATGCTGAAAAAGAAAGGGTAAGCAGAGATGGAAAAGAAAGGGAGTGTGAGAGGTGTAAAATGAGGTGATAATTCAACAGATTAGAAGAGCTGAAAGGCAGGAGTTGTTCAAATCTGCATAGGTGGCAAAGGATAATGAAGTAGAAGGCAAGGAATGAAAGGCAAGGGAAAGGGTTGGAATGAAATTATATCCGAGATTTCATTGTCTTTTTTTGTGTTATACTTCATTAAAGAGCTAGCGAGATCCTGTGAAAAGGTGAGGAAAGCCTGATTTGAAAGTCAAATCTTTCATTTAATTTGCCAGTCAGGTAAGAACCAATTTCAAACAGAATGACTGAAAAGTATTTCTTTAAACCAATGGAGGCCATGATTTGGGCAGTGATGTGACTGGATTACTAAAAGATGTTATGGACAACTCACGGTTAGTGCTAATGAGATTAAGTAAAATTTTCTGCTTTTACATGGTTTTCTTAAGTGATGCTGAACATGATGTACAGAAAACTGGAACCTGTATTTCCCAAAGGCCATCATGCAGTATTAGGTAGCCACCATTTAAATGAAAGCATATACTGGAAGTGGCCTCTTTCACTTGATGATCTTCTTAATAGAGGATATACCAATTTTGTAGGTGTCATAATTTCTTAGAATGTTTCTTCTTCATTAAACTCAGTTCACTTTCTCATTTTCTTAAGTGAAAGATGAATTTAATATTTCACTTTAATTAGGCACTGGAATGATGTCATGTTTAATTAGTTCAGCCTCCCATAGAGATGTGATTTCACACACAGTGTTTTAAACACTTACTAATATTCTATGACATGCTTGAAATTTTTTTGTTAAAATTGGGGTGCAGACACTCACATTTGACTGTAATATTTTCAGAAATGGGAGATTTAACTATGAGCTTTAGTTATTGCATATTTTCTTACTAAGAAGAATAAAAGCTCTTTGTAAACAAGGCAAAAACTCCATCCATCTCAATCATCCTTTTTTATTCTTTATCTAAAAAATATAAGTTGCTATTTTCAGGTGAGTGGTAACTGGTGAATAAGGAGGCAAACAGAGCAGTTTTTCACAGAATGAGGAATGTGAGAGTGATATCTGGACAAAACAAGAGTACTTGGTTTGTCTCTTGCCTTGCTGGTGCCAGAAGGGTGTGCTTTAGGATATCAGGGCACTCATGATATAAGCTGGACTGCTTAAGAAATAAGGTGGCAATTCTCTGAATTTTTTCATGGTGTTATTACTTTGTACAGGTCTGCACAGAAATTACTATTCTCATATAAGTCAATGTGCTCATTATTTTCCATATAAAACTCACGTTAGAAACCTTTTGATTTCAACTGGGGTAGAGATAATTTTCTGCCCAACAGCTGATACAGTGTGTTGGTTTTGATTTAGGATGAGAATAATGCTGATAACACACCCTTTCAGTTGCTGCTAAGTGGCACTTACCTTATGACAAGGACTTTTCAGCTTCCCAAGCTCTGCCAGTGAGCAGGTGAACAAGAAGCTTAGAGGGAGCACAGCCAGGATATCTGACCTGAACTGAGCAAAAGGATATTCCATACCACAGAACATCATACTCAGTATGTAAGATGGGGCATTAAGGTCAGCAGGGGCCTATTACTGCTCAGGGATGGGCTGGGCATCGAGTGGTGGGCAACTTGAATGTGCATCAATTACTTCTCTTAGGTTTTATTCCTGTACCTTTTTCATTTTCATTGCTGTACTTCTATTACTACTACTACCACCTCTATTACCACTGGGGGTTGTTGGTTTTTTGTTTTTTGTTTTGTTTTTGTTTTTTATAAATTTGGGGTTGCTTGTTTGTTTGTTTTTTCTTTTTTCTTATCTCAACATACAGGTTTTGCGTTTTTCCAATTCCATTACCTATGTCACTGTCTGCGGCTAAGAGGACTATGTGAGCAAGTGTCTATATGAAACTTAGTTGTCATCTGGAGTTAAACCATGACAATTTTGTATTCAGACATTAACTTTTTGACCAGAAATCCCATAAAACCAGCTGTCTCTTGTGGTCTTATCTTGTACTTAAAAGTCAAAAATGCTTGGCACCTTTCACCTTGCTTACCCTCTACATCTGTAGATATTTTGGATCAAGCACACTGCTGAAAAACAAATATTACTTGCTTTGCTCAATCTTCTGAGGCTCTCTCTGCATGGATATCAGCCCTCTCTTTGAAAAAATAAGCAGTGACAAGACAACGCAACCAAGATGAAAAGGGTTATGGAGGACTAGTGTCAGGCCTGCTGTTCACTTCCAGGTAGTATCTAGGGTGGTATTGGTTTTTATGTTGGAAAAGTTCTAGAAAAGAGTTGCTGTCAGGCCTTCATGTACCTGCCCATAACTAGCTGTTCACCACCAGAGAAAAATGGTGAACTTTCACATGCCTTGCTCCACAAGATCGTTTTGTAGAGCTCCGTTACCATTATGTCTGAGGGGCTGCAAATAAAAAAGTGTCCTTTGTTTTTTCACTTACAAAAAAAAATCTACCTTGAAGTTACAGTTTTGGAAAATTAGCTGAGCACACGATCTAGTTGCTACAGAAGCCTCCCTGGAATAAAATAAAAAACAAGCAGAGGGAGCACTGACAAGTGCTCACTTAAAGAATATTAAGTTTCATTGATTTGTGGCAATTGACACCACCTCGCACTTTTATTTATTAGCAAAATGTTTGAAAGGAGGTATCTCTTACTTTGCCCCCGGACAAAAGTACATACACAATCACTGCTTTGCAGTTATGGTGCATTAGTCATATTAGCCTGGCTAATAAAAGAAGAGTTATTATTGTACTGAGCTATATCTGCAAGAGATATAAACAGTGTGGTCACTCTCTCCAATAATGTTACTCGGTATTGCAATCCCTCAGAAACCACAAAGCAATGTGCAGTGTTTTAACCTTGACTCACTGCCAGGTGCCCACCCAGCTGCTCTCTCACTCCCCCTCCTCAGCAGAACTGGTATAGAAAACAAGATTAAAGGCTCATGGGTAAAGACAAAGATAGAAAGATTGCTCACCACAGACCATCACTGGCAAAAAAGACTTGCCTTGGGATTATTAAGAGTAGGATAGTGAGAAACAAAACTAAAAGCACCTCCCCTTCTTCACAGGCACATCTCTCCTGATTCTTTTTCTGTCTCCTCCCACCACCAGGTCAGGGAGATTAGGAATTATGTGGTCAGTCCATAACACTTTGCTATTCCTTGCTTATCACGTTGTTATGCTAGTCCAATGAGGGGTCCCTCCCATGGGGTACAGCTCTTCACAAACTGATCCAGCATGGGCCCCTTCCACTGGCTGAAGTTCTTCAAGAGATGCTCCAAAGTGAGTCCTTCCCAGGGAATACTAACCCTCAGGAAAAAACTGCTCCAGCATGAATGTCTTAGGGGCCATAGTTCCTGCCAGGAGCTGAATCCAGCATGGGCTCTCCATGGTCTGCAGCTTCTTTCAGGGCACATCCACCTGTCCTATGCAGAGTCCTCCACGCACTGCACTGTAATATCTCCTTCACCCTGGTTCTCTAGGGGGTGCAGGACAACAAGGCAAGCCATTTTGGTCTTCTGCAAGAGCTGCAGGGGAACCTCTGCTCCGGCACTTCCTCTCTCTTCTTACTCACTGACCTTGATGTCCATGAAGCTTTTCCTCTCACATATTCTCAGCACAGCCTCAGCACAGTGTTCTTTTCCCTTTCTTAAACACATTGTCACAGAGGTGCCACAAGCATCCCTAATGGGCTCATATTTGGCCAGTGGTGGGTCCAGTTGGAAGCCAGCTGGAACTGTCACAGGTGGGGGCAGCTCATGATGCCTTCTCACAGAGGCCACTCCTGCAGCAACACCCTCCCTGTCAACACCTTGATAAGTACATCACATACAAAATTTTGAGTTGTTAGCTTCTTTCTGAAACATGAGTTATCTAGCTTGGATGCTTTTTATAAGGATGACCTTATCATATAAGGCATAGAATCCAGATTCAACTCCTTTATAACTGGTTGTTTCTGCTGAACTATTAAAAGTCTGAAGCAGAGAAAAAGTGGGGTGCTTACCCCACACCTGGCTTTAGATCAGCATTTTTGACTGTGAAGCTGATGGGTACAGTCAGGTTGTCCAACGAAAAAGAAAGTCTGTAAAATCTTTCTACAAAAGATTTGTAGCAAGATAAATCCTGGGAGTTGAAAGCCTCTTTTTCCACTGTACAAGGCACTTAAGCCAAACTGAATAGAGCTTTCTCTATTCAGTCTTTGTCATTATCATCAGTCCTTATAAAGACATATGATTTTCCCTCTTGTGTGGCGACTCTTTCTGCTTCATGTCTAACAAAGCTCATCCACTTCTTGTCCGCTGTGGTTTCCATCTGTCAGTAGGTGGTGGAACATGAAAGTAGGCAGTGTGAGGATCAAAATGCTTTATCAAGTGGAAAGGACCAGAGCAGAAGAAGATCAGTGAGTACATGTATCCTCTGTATTTTGATAAATCAAAAATTGTGATCTATCTTCCCCTGATATAACAATTTCCTCTTTAAACCAGATTTAATGATACATCTTCACAGACACAGGTCTGTAGTTTTTGCCTTAAGAGAAATAACATCTTGCAATCTGATAGGTAATCTGTCATTAGGAATGTGAGGGAGGACAGTGAGAGAATAGAGAATCACAGAATCATTTGAGTTGTAAAAGACCTTTGAGATCATCAGGTCCAACCTATGACTGAACAACCATGTCAACTAGACCATGGCACACACCCAGTCTTTCCTTAAAAACCTTCATGGATGGTGACACCACCACCTCCCTGATCAGCCCATTTCAATGTCTAGTCTGCTTTCTGTGAAGAAATTCCTCTTAATATCCAACCTAAACCTTCCCTGGTGCAGCTTGAGACTGTGTCCTATTGTCCGGTCCCTGGTTACCTGGGAGAGGAGGCTGACCTCTTCCTAGCTACAACCTACTGTCAGGCAATTGTAGAGAGCAATAAGGTCCTCCCTAAGCTTCCTTTTCTTCAGGCTAGACAACCTCAGCTTCCTCAGCTGCTCCCCGTAATACTTGTGCTCCAGACCCTTCACCAGCTCCACTGCCCTTCTCTGGGCATGCTCCAGCACTTCAATGTCATTTCTTAACTGGGGGTCTCAGAACTGGACACAGAACTTGAGGTGTGGCCTCACTAGTGCTGAGGGGAAAGTCCCTTCCTTATTCTTACTGGCCACACTATTGCTGGTACAGGCCAGGATGACATTGCCTTCTTGGCCACCTGAGCATACTGCACCCCTCAGGCACATACACATTGCTTCAAATGCTTGCTGAAAACAATATAGCCCCAACACAAAGTAATAGATCTCTGAACAACCTGATCAAGGGAAAGGTTTCCCTGTCCATAGCAGGGGAGATTGGAACTTGATGATTTTTAAGGTCCCTTCAAACCCATCCATTCTTAAGATTCCATGGTTCCATTATTAGTGCGGTCTTTTATTGCACATGACATATTTATCTGCCAAGTAGACTACATCCCACTGTTGATACCCAGTGGGTTTAGTTAATCACAGTTTAATTAGCCACTAGATCATAGCATGTCCTTCTACCTAGGCACTGTCCAAAGAGATAACTGGAGTTACTGTTGACCTTAAAAGTCCAAGTTGTTGGTGTTGTTGTTGCAGTTTATACCCTGTGTTGTTCTTGCATGGATGGAAAAAAATATAGACTATTTCTAAATGAGAAAGAAAAGAAAATTACTGTGAAGTCCAGTGTTACATCTGAAGGTGTTCAGTGAAGTGTCGAGTCTTGCTGTTTAACTCCTACCTGCAGGAACAATATACTCAGTAGGACACAGAAACCTGGTGATGTCTATTTTCTTGAGCTGACTTTGCCATTTATTAGGAACAATAAGTGGATCTGGAGTTAGGCACTTTAGACAGTGAAATCTTGTAATTGATGCTCCCTCTTTGCTCTCCATGCATAGAAATCTCTTGATATTGTTCAATTCCTATCAGTTGATGGGACTTTTCTTTCCTAAATTTGCATTACGCTCTATGTGACATTCTTCATGTGTATAGTATCTCTTCATCAGATAGAAGGCCTGCATAACTGGGGGATTTTTAGACATATGTGCCAGAATGCAGTTTTTATTACTTAAGAACCTCATGAAAAGGCAGCTAATTGACATTTAACTGCTCCTTTCTATATTAATTATTAAACTTCAGGAAATTATGAATAAGAGCATGGAGATTTGTTTCTCTGTAAGTAAGAGAGTGTGTGTAAAACACCAAAAATCACAGTAAAATATTTCCCTAATAATGTCAAGAACTAGTCACAGACATGCTGCCTTCAGGAAGCAATTAAGATTTTTTTTTCCAGAGGGGATATCTGCTAAAACTGCTTTGCAAAACAAGTTAATCAGAGTAGGTAGGAATTAATTTTTTTACCTCACCTTCAGATGTTTAGGGACATTTTTCACCTAGTGTGAAAAAATAAATATGGAAAGACTTTTCCAATATGAAAATTTAAAAAAAATGTTGTGTCCATGAGGGAAGGAACAACCTTCCCCAAGATTGTGTCCTGTCGTAAAACAAACAAACAAAAATAATAATTTTTATAAAGACCTCAGCATTAGAGAATATATTTGAAAATGTTTGTAGGGAGGTGGAAAGTCAGAAGCAGTATGTGTCTGGTGTCACCAGGGAACAAGGGTATCAGCAGGTCATATGTATAATAAAAGCTAAATAATGCTACATGATATTAATTAAATGTAGGCTCTTGGGACTGGAGTTCAGAAAATATTAGACTTCTATTAGACCACAGTATTTGCTGTTTGGTGCATTCTCCTCTCCTTTCTTCTCTTGCTGTGAGGTATTGGTGGGTCCAATGTTTCCACTTCCTAGTCATGGAGTTGTATGTATGCACAGTAGTTTGGGAGGTGAAGGGTAAACAGGGAAAGGATTTATTTATCTGGTAAGCTGGCTGCACTTTTGGACCTTCAAGGAGAAAATTGTTATTTCCTCATGCCTGAACTACATGTATAAAAGGAGGTGAAATCATAGGCAAAGCAAAGAATAACTTTATCTTCCACAGAGGCGCTGGAAGTGCTCTGTAGTTTTGTGATTAAATATCTGATGGAGAGATTAGCATTAGATCAGTAGCTATTTCACATGACTGAGCATGGGGAGTGTGTGTTTCATACATTTTAAGACATTTATTTGTCTTTTACCTACTTGGAAAGGCAGACAGGAAAAAAAGAAGTTTGATTGTCCCCTGTCCAGTAACAACATAAAATTGTAAGATTTTAGGATATCACTGTACAATTACAAATAAATCTAAAAGGAGTCCTATTATTGAAGGACTAAACTTCTAAGTTATTCTGCTTGGCTACTACTGCCCACTTAGAGATATGTGAGTCCAACCCAGATAAATAAGTAATGTTATGATAAATGTTTAATTGCTGTTGAAAACAAATATTTATTAAAAAAATAAAAATCACAGCTTTCTTCAGCCAGCCTCTGCTCTGCTCTTTTTTTACATTGTCACTGGACAATGTATGCAACTGCCTTTTCTCCATCATCTTTGACCCTTAAAGTACAGCTTGCTTTGATGATCAGGCTCTAGAAAGCTGCTATTCAGTTCATGGTCTGAGGGTTGTAGCAAAATATGTTGAAGTAGAGCTCTGCACTATGCCCTAAATCAGCTAACCATACCATCTACAGAGTCTGCCCAAGAGACCTCAGATCTGAGATTTGGAAGGCCATGATCTGAACTTTAGAAGTAATTGAAGATGAAAGCAAGAATATGTTTGATGCAGGAATGCATTATTAGGTAGGTAGTAGATAGGACAGGTTCTGAAAATTTGATCTTCTATGTTGGCAGCCCTGGAGAACTTCAAGGGTGTCTTGTGTCAGAGGCAGCCTTCCTAAGATCCTGGCCTACAGCTTGCACACCACAGAATTTGTACCCAGAATTATCCTATCTACACAATAAAAGTTTCAGCTCCTTGGGGTGGATCTGTGGGGTCCAGCTGACATACACTGTTGGTCATTCATCAGGTTTTGCATTAACTCTAGTCAAGTTCTTGGTTATTTGTGTCACTTCTGCCATGTATTTCAGTTTAATTTCACCCAGAAGATATCTCCTGCAGGCAGTCAAAGACTGCTCTGAGATGTGAGCCAAGTGAGTGAAATGGGAATGGTTGGGAGCATCACTTTAAGAGCACACTTCTGGTTCAAAATAAACTGTTAATGTACATGCACACAATAGAGATATTAAGTGCATGGATCATGGTCCTGCTGTACTAAAATATTCTTCTGAAGTTATCTTTCCTTTTCAATGCAGACATACCAGGAAAGATGGCCTGACAACTGGCGCCATCAGTCAGAATATTTAAATATCAGTTAGCAGAAAGGTGAACTTTCTAACAGAAAGTCCAGAAATCATTTTCGTGAAGAACTGGAGTTGTAATCAATTGAGTTAAAACTCAATGACTGTAAGCAGGGTCTGTAGTGTAACTTTCTGGAGTTTTGTACATTTTAAGGTCAGAAAGGCAACTTTACTTCCTCTGTAACATGGGCCTTAGATTTCAGAGGAATCCTTGCACAGAGCCCCTTAAATATAGTTCATGCTGCCAATGTTCTTTTCTTATTTTCAGAACTCCCAGTGAAAGGCAAGATATTACTCTCAAAGGGACTCTACACCTGCCATTGATTACTCTCACTGCCAAATGTACAACCTGCATGCAATGTCCAAAGTTTTTATTGAGATTAGTAAAGTTCAAGCATTCCTGGCATTAATTTTTGACGTAATAAATGGAGGGGCTTTAATGAAAGTGATTTTGTCCACATTTTTATATTCATTGCACATACTAGTATGGATACAAGCAACTGTTTGTTTTATTAAATGCTCTGTTGAGTTTTATTGAATTTTGAAATGAGATTCCAGGACAGAAGGGTGTTACTTCACTATGTATTTTTCTCAAATATACATGTAAGACATGTAGCAGGAAAGTCACTTCAAGGACTATTTCTCCACCTGATGGATGGTGAAGATTCCAAGCTGTTGATGTTGAATACACTGCTAAAGAGTTCAGAAGCAGAACTGCCTGGAAAATTTATTTTCTTTTATGGTGAAAGCCTAATGGCAATGTCAAGTTAGCTTCAATTCAAGGCTCTGATTCACCATTCTGTGGGTTGCACAAGGACCTTTCTGAGTAGTTTCAAAAGGCACTGGAGTAGGTCCAGGGAAAAAAAGCCTTGCAGGTAAGTGTAGAGACACCCTATGGCCATTGTATCTTCCAGCAATAGCAAAATAAAATTAAATATACATACCTGCTGATGGAGGCAGAACACAGTCAGTATTTCTCCTGGAGTATCCATTTCAGGAAACCTACAGAGCCTTCAGATAATGGTTTGGTATAAAATAACATTGAATTCACCCTTTCAGCTATAGATCACATGGACTGTTTCTGGATGGGCATGAATAAGCTTCCTGAGCAAAGGAGTCTTTTCAATTATTGTCCAGAGATCTCAAGGACATTAATTTATTTTTTGACCTATAGCTCTTCCATGTCTAAACACCTTGTGCAATCAGGCTGATTTGAATGCTGAAATTCCAGCAGTGAAATTTGTGCATTTGGATGCACAAATGGCCACATTATTGAAAGTGTTTGACCTGAATATCTATTTTAGGAAAATCTCCACAATATCTAATTGCTGGTTTTATCAGTCTTCCCTGTCATCTTCTAGTTGCAAATGCTTTGTTCAGTGGTGCTTTGCATATTTTATTTCACGCTTGCAGTATCTCATATTTATGTTAATATATGTCTGCACAAACAATTTGGTGGCACAGGAAAAATATTCAGATGCACAGCATAAAGATTTACTTCTAGTTAGACTTCCTAAAATATTTTGGTACAATATGTTCTGCATTGCTATCTGGACGTAAGAAAAGGTTTAGCTGAAATATTGTTTGGTTGTCACTCAACTAACCATCCTTTTAGCTTGAAATCATTGACAGGGTTCTTTCTTACATCACCATTGCTGAAAAGAGGTTTTCGCCTCAGATTTTATTTGTTACTATGGGTCTAAACTGGATATCTTTAGGTTTGTAAAATTTCACCCAGAAAAGAGATGGATTGTGACCCTGCTAAGTGAGTTTCATGACAGGCATGCCATAAAAAAGAGAAATTAATAAAGTAAAAGTTACTATGAATTTGATTATTTATTTTTGCTTTTGTGGTTTTTTCTTTTCCTGATTGGATTTTTTTTCCTGTATTTTGACTGTTATCTTTATGGCTGTGGATTTATCAGATGGATAGATAGACTTTATGTAACTGCCAGGAATGGCAATTATATATGCATTTGCATTGGAGACTTCCCCTGTGGACTTGCTTTTATAGCAGCAGCTGATCTGAGCAGATGGAAATTAGAAGCCAGAGGGGTACACTGAAAATCACACCGTGAGAAAACTCTGAAAAAGATGTAACCTGTCTGTTGGACTGTAAAATTGACTGGGGATGGCATGTGGCAGTCGGTCCTCAGCAGCCTAATTTATCCAGTCTGATTGACAATGCCATTAGGTTGAATGGATGTCCTTCCTAGGTATGTACTATATAACAATTTTAAAGTAGTATAGAAGAAGGAAACATTCCAGCAGCAGCAAAAGCTTCTGTGATTCTCCTAGGTCCAAGGTGATGAGATCATAAGGAAGCATATCCATGTATTCCTATCATTCAAAGAGTCCTTGTATGTGGTTACGGTGCTTTTGGGTGTGTGTATCATTATATATCCTGAAAGTCAATGAGGTAACTTTTTTACTTAATGCTTTTTTAATATTGTATCTGAAGTGGTTGCTGTTGTCCTTCAGTCCTGTGTACAAATACAGGAAAACCTGACTGGTGCTTTTACAAACAATGTGCTGTCACTGTGCTTAACCTTTCATAACATTGGAGAAATCACAAAGTTCTGCAAGTTTCATTTTTATGGTGCATGCAGCTTATATTATGCAAATGAAGCTGTGGTTTTCAAATACACTAATCAAAAAGTTTATCCAGATGAGCTCAGTGTAAAAAAAAAAAGCAAGCTAATCTCTTTCTTTGATGAACACTTCAAGATGCTCTTCAAAAGTAATTTGTAGGTGAAAGAGAAAGAAACTGTTGCTCACATAAGCAGGAGAATCATGGAGTTTTTCCTTGCTTGTGAAAGATGGGAACAGTCAGTCATTGCCAGCAATGGTTCAGCTCTGTAGCTGTTTGTAGGAGCTGGGAAGAAGTATCAAATCAGTATGCAATGTCTGCATACTGAAAAGTGCACTGTACACTTATACATTTATGTCTCCTAGAACTTTTTTGACAACTTTAGAAAGGTGTGAATTAAATAATCCAGTGTAGAAAACAGATCTCAAAAATTAATAAGTGCCTTTCACTTCTATTATGTTTTTATTTGATAAGAACATTTTGATTTGCCAGCAATTTGTTCTAAATTTGATCTGATCTAAACCCTAAACCGACTCTTTCAATTTGATCCCATTCTCTTTTTTCCTGTCACTACATACTCTTGTAGGTAGTCTTGCCTAATCATTCCTGTTCCCTTCCTGTTCCTTTTCTGTATGGTGTATGATTTAGCTATTTTTATATTTCTTTTTTCTTTTCAGGTTCCTTTATTTCAAATTTCAGACACCAGAGAAACTATGTAACCAATGATATGATGTGATCTCCCCCCCCTTAGATCTGTGTGAAGGATCACTCCAAATTAATAGGAGAGAATTTATAAGTGAACTTAATTTTAAGACTTTTCTACACTATGATCTGTCACATTTCTGCATCTAAGGTCAAGTTGTTCCTTCACATCTGATGAAGTCTGTGGCTCAAATATTTATTTATTACCCATATTTCTTGATTGCTGGAGTGAAAATGTTGTAGTCACATTTAATTTTCAGATTAATAGCTCCATTTTACTTTCTATACTAGAGATTGTGGCAGTTATTTAGTTTTATAATATGACAAGTGCCCATCTAAATGAGCAAGATACTTCTAATGAATACTTAAACAAAAACAATATATCAAAACAAATCCCACAAACTGCAAAACCACATCACTTCATGTCTGTTTGCTTCAAAAGGCATTTTGACTTTAACTCCCATGAGGCTGAGAGTGAAGTGGGTGACTCAGAGCATGTCAATCAGATAACTAAAATTTTAATCTAGACCTCACCTACTTGAATATTACCATTAACAGTTATGTCATTGTTACTTGGTGGTTGCCTTTTGCTAATGGGTTAAGCTAGCTTTACAAATCAGATTTTAATATCTATAAACATCTGTTCAAAATAGTTTTCTTCCTCAGTCCTGACAGTGATGCCCATGCTGTGTCAGAGAGGCTGGAGGGAACATGGAAGCACAGTCAGGATGTTTCAGTTCAGTAATTGTTTATATCAAGAGCACTGAAGACCACATGGCAGCTAATTTTGTGATGAAATTTTTACAGAGCTGTGTGAGACACCTACAGGGACTTACCTACACAGAAACCTTACCATTGCAACAGGTGTAGGAACTAGTGCTAATCAAAATTCCATGATCTGGAATTAAATGCCTGTTTTCAGTCTGAACAGAGCTGTAGCATCCATGTTATTAGTATTCCCAATACCTATGTAATACAGAAATGAAATACTTTTTTATTCTAAAATCAAAATAGTCTCAGTTTATATACTCGCAGAGCTCTACAATTATCTCCATGGGAGCTTTCCCAGTGCTGAAAGTATTTGAGGTAGCTGCTGAATTCCAGGGAGATGTTCCAGTTTTCTGTAAATTAGTTAGTCTTTGTTCAGGTTGTATCATAATATGTTCAAATACAAATTAAAGTGTCCCAGAGAAGTAAAAACACCTATGACAAAAATTTTAAAAAGCATTTAAGACAAAAAGAACTGTGTTCAGGTATGAAAATCTCCCCTTTCTTTTTTTTTTTTTTTTTTTTTTTAAGAAATCCTATTAATGAGAAATATGGGTCACAAAGGCTCATGAAAAGTCCTCCAGGAAGCTATCAATATGTTCTGCAGTTTTTAAGGGGAGGTACTGTGGACTTAAACGGGCTGGAAGTTGAACTTGGTGTATGACTACTTTCTGCTCTAGGAAACTTTTATTGAACTGTGCCACTTGCACTGCCAGGCAATTGCTCTTTTACTCCACTGATAGCAATCATGGCTAGTAAAAGATTAAAAGGCTGCCTAATCTTCACACTCCTGCCAGTGGCAATCAACAGAGAAAGGTGATGCAGGGTATATGAGCTGAATAGGGAATGGTGAGCACTTTTCTGTGCTAATAGTGGCAAGCAGAGGAAAAAAGGCACTCCACTCTGAGTGATATTAAACCGTGAGCTGCTGAAGAGTGCAGTGGTTTTGGGGTGCTGCTCCCTCTGACTGCTGGTGGAATTGCTGGGGCTGCCCGAGCAGGAGCTGTGGTCCTCCTAGAACTTCTTTCCTTTGCCTTCAGGCAGCTGCGACTCTGCCAGGGGCTGTGGAGGGGCAGCCCAGGGCACAGGGAGGGCAGAGGCAGCTGCAGCAGCCACAGAGAGGCAGTTTCTACCTGACCTGACTTGAAACCACCCTGGGCTCAGGGGGTTTCTTGCACCCTTTGCATTTGACTGAACATGCTGCCAGCGAGCTCCTGAGCCCCGTGCTGCGATGCTCTGCCTGCAGAGCTGGCACATCTCCCTGTGTCAGTCCCCATGTGTGCACTTCTGCACTTCTGTGACTCTGGTGCACTGACAGCTCTCCCGCCTCACTGCCCAGCTATGGCTGGGTCCTTTGGCAGGGCTGCCTCAGCCTGGGCAGATGCCTAGCTGTTTTTATTGCTGAAAGGGACAATGGAGTATCCGGGGTAGGACCACGAGATGGCTTTGTGTAAGTGCAGTCAAGGCTCTAGAATAACTCTGCAGGAGCTAACAAAAAGTAAATGCTTCCATCTGATTTACTACCATATGATGGTAGTAAAACATTTGCTTGCAACCCCTGGCTCTATAAACTTTTATCAACCCTGAAGCTGTGTAGATCTTGCAATGTATTTGTCCACTTAGCAGCAGCAGTTGATATAGGTGTTTGCTTCCAGCATGGGAGCAAAGGTTGTTGATGATCTTTCTGTGATATTCTCATATTAATCCCTGCAGGAGACATGGCGAAAGCTGGCTTTAAAACAACAGTATAATTCAAAGTATATTTCCAGGGCAGAAGTTCCAGTGCTGCCAAGTAAATGGTGGGGTGTATGTAGCACAATATACCTTTTTTATCAAGGAGCAAAAACCAGAAGGCTAAAATTAAATTATCAAATCCCCCAAACTTGCCTTGTTAGACAGAATTTCTACTATTTCATTGTTTTTCATGGAAGTGTTTTATCTTGTGTTCTTTATTGAGCAGAGTGCCTTTTGAAGTAAATGAGTTCAGTCACTCTCTGTCTCCCTACCCCATGAGAAACAGTATTTACTGATGTGCATGACCTTGTCAGAATTTATGGTGCTGGCACAAGCAGCTGGGCTGTAACCATAACTCTTTCCAGAGAAGGCAGAGGAGTTCAAGCGTTTGGGGTGACAGATAGGGCCATGGTGACTTTTCCTTTAGGAATAAAGAACAGCAGTACTGTCTCCTTCACTCAGTGCAAACACTTTTGGTTTAGGTTAAAGATGATGTCATTTAGAGCTTTTTATTGCCAGTGATTTGTTCCCTGAATTATTGCTATGCTTACATGACTGTATCTTAACCCATTGCTAACCTGTCATCTTATTCTTCCTCTGGACAGCTCTCTATGTTAAAAGAGGTTTTCTTCTGAGGATTAGAGCTTGCTGGAAGCCTTACAACAATTTCTTTTTCTATGAAACATGTTGATTTGTCAGAAAGCAATATGTTCTGTAGCAATATTCTTTTTTGTACCTGAGAGTTTCCTTCTGGGTTCCCAGCTGATATAAGAAAACATCGGAAGAGCTCTTCTTGAAGCCATTTTCTATTTATGGGGTATAGAGCTTCAAAGTCTTCTTCTGCCCTCTATTTTTCTACAAAGGACTCAGATCTTCAAAAGATGGGGTAGCCAAGTAATTCCTTTAAGTTTTATAAAACATTAAAGAAAATAAATGAAGTTGTAATACCTCAAAACAATAATAAATTTTCTTAGTTATGTTACTGCAAGGATAAGCATTTCCACCAAAAAATCTGATTTAGTAACCTCAGTAATGCCAAGTTTTTTACCAGTTGCACCATGGTA
Source organism: Zonotrichia albicollis (assembly GCF_047830755.1). Taxonomy (NCBI): domain Eukaryota; kingdom Metazoa; phylum Chordata; class Aves; order Passeriformes; family Passerellidae; genus Zonotrichia; species Zonotrichia albicollis. Next base: position 75,230,792 of record NC_133821.1, on the reverse strand, counting down.
GCTGTTTCCTCTACATTGCCAAGGAACACTTCTCTATGGAGATCTTCTTTCAGGATCCAGATTTTGAGACTGAGTTAAGACCTGTGTTCACCATTACTCTGCTTTTGAAAGTAGTATGGAAGGCATATAGCCTGTTCCCTCAAGGACCATCTGTTTTATAGCAATGCATTTTCCTAGATGCTGTGGTGGGCTGGAGTGTTCCTGGCAGTGCCAATGAAGAAATGGAAACACATGGTGAAGTCTAGGCAGATCCATACCTTCTTTGACAATATCACGTTGCCTTCACTCGACATGCAGCCCATTTCTAGTCTTAAACACATTAGTCATCCCATCCCTTCCCAATCCAGCAGAACAGTTAAGCATATGCTTAAGTCAAATTGCTCCAGTCTGATTTAAGTAGCACTTAAACCAAGCACATTCTTAAATGCTTATATGGCTGTGGAGGGATTGAAACATGTGCTTAACGTTCAGTGCATGCTAGTACGCTTTGCTGGATGGCAACTCTAAAAATGGAAAGGACTAAAGCTATTTTATTTCATTGTACTAGTGTTCCTCCAAATATGCTGATGGCTGTTAGAATGGGATAGCTTAGTTCAGACTGAGTTTAATGGGATTGCTCCAACCCATCAACTTTTTCAAGTTAATAAATATTTAAAAGTAGGAAATTCCATTGCTGGGGTGAATTTTGGAGGGTGTGGTAAACCACAGTCACTCTAGATGAAAGAATAGAATAAAACAATTCATTTCAAAACAGTATGATATTAAAGACAATTTTATCTTGGACAGTCATCAAGGTCTGAATAATATGATATAAAGGGATAATTCAAGAAATTGACTTGTACCTTCAGCAGTAAACAAAGACTGTGGTTTTCCTCAAGAAAGTATGAAGCAAAGAAACTTCAGTCCTGTTTTGACTGGAAAAGTTCAATAATACCTGAATCAGTCATTTCCATATAAGTTTTTATAACATGGAATCATAGAACCAATAAATGGTTTGGTTTGATTTGGTTTGGTTTGGAAGGGACCCTAAAGATCACATAGTTCCAACCTCCCTGGCGTGAGCAGGGAGACCTTTCACTAGAACAAGTTCCTCAGAGTCCCATCCAACATGGCCTTTAACACTTCCAGAGATGGAGCATCCACAATGTCTCTGGGCAACCTGCTCCTGTGCTTCACCACCCTCAAAGTAAAGAATTTCTTCCTGACATCTAATCTAAACTGGCTCTTTTAGACCAGGGTACACACCAAAATGTATTATTTGCATTGTATATTATAAAATATACATAATATATATTATAAATATACAATATGTATAATCTTTGTATTATCTAATAAAAAACTAAAAGACCCTCTGATAATATCTTGAAATGTTTTCAAGCATTATAACCTAAAAACTTAAACTATAAATACTTTTCATAATTACCTAAAACGTTGTATTTTAAAGATTAGGTTTTTTTACAAAAAGCTCTCTTTTCAGCTATTGTGGTCCTCCTAAAATTTCTTGTTTTTCCTTAAGGGTTTATCTCAGGATTAGAGTTAAGATTAGTAAATAGGATAAAAAAAAAGAATCATTCCCAAACCTTGACTTTTTAACAATGTATTTCTTATAAAGACTAAAAAGACTACTGAATAAATTCAGATTGAGAGAAGTAGGAGTCTGACAGATTTAAACAAACTTAGTGGGAGCAGTTGGCATACTGAGTGCTAGAGACCTCATCCAGAGGAAAAAATTCTGGGCTAAGAGAAATGTCAAGAATTTCAGCAGGGAGAAATGCAAAGTGAGAGGAACATTGCCATTTACTAGTGCTGCTTGGGAACCAGCTGAAGACCATTCTTGTTCGAAGGACCTGGATGGATAATGGGTGCCAAATTCAAAATGAAGCAGCAGGGAGCATTTCTATGATCAAAACAAGCTTTGTGTCATTTATTACCTGGAAAAAACCCAGTTATGAACATGCAGTCATTTGTAGACTTTTTTTATTAAGCACCTGACTGAGTTCTACACAACACTGAGTGTATGAAATTAGCACTACCATTCAGAATAAAAATTCTTAATAAGTAGGAGGTAGTAGAGCAGGTTTATATGTCACAAAAATTCACACAGCATTTTCATGCAATGGAGATATTTGATTACTGTATGTGGTATCAGATCTGCTGCTAATCAACATTTTCACTGATGATCTAGAAGAATCATGAAACCAAAATGAATTTTCAAGATGGCACTGACATTACTACATTGGCAAATGAACAGTGTGGAAGGGTCATCTAGTCCTCCTGATCACTTTCTAGTTTAGGTCCTTTTTTATTTTTAGAATACTTGCCACCGTTTAAAGCAAATATGTATACACCTAGACCAAAATTTATTAATTCCACAACTTGAAAAAATGGTGTTTTGTCTCAGTATCACTGACTTTGAAAAGAAAAAATAGCTTAAAAATACATAAAGAAAAAGTGTGAACTGTGAATATGTTATTAGGGAAACAGAAATAAGGTACAAATGACTATATCAAAATGGAGGTGGGAGTCCATGTTGATTTCATTCAATATGAGACATTATGAAGTTATTGGAATTTTTTTTATAAAATGTTGGGGCCCAGAGTTTTCAAAGGGAAATTAAATACTACAGTTATGAAATTTATTAAGAACTGGAGAACACTTCCATGAAATAATTAAATCTATCAATAAACATAAAACTTGAAGTTTAAACTTAAATACTTTCTTGAGATACTCCTCATCTTTGCATTACTCTTAATAAGTACCAAAGGGAAGACACATATGAACACCATAAAAAAGGTGCTAGTTTTGAGCAGTGTCTACACCCAGAATTTGCTCTGCTGATGTAAAAATGTTATATTGCTGTGGGGAGATAATAGAAGATAGGCAATGCTTTTTGCAAACACAGCCAAGTGACATGAAGCTGAGGTATAGAAAATCCCATATATCATTTAAATTGTTCTTTAGCCTTGTGTGTTGGAAATGTAGAACATCAGTGATTAAATAATGTAGGCCTGTGACAGAGACCCTCTGCAGAATATGCTTGAGATTCCTGCCCTGCTGTGGGGAAGATCAAAGTACAGCAGTAACCCGTGCTTGAGTAGATCCCTGATATACAGGCAAAACCAGCAGGGACTGAGATTCAGTGTCAGCATTCCCCCTTGTGTGCCTCTGTCCAGATGCTGCTTTGGGGATCCCTCCATGACAAGGTAACAAAAATAAAATTATCTTTCATTTGTGGGTTTTGTGGCTGTTCCTGCTGCTTGCCTGTGCAAGCTCACACAATTTTCTCTCCAAAATGTGTTTTTTCTATGCTCTGAATGTAAGAGAGGAAGTGCTTTACAGTGTTCAGCACTGCTAGATTCTCCTCTCTAGCTCTTTTCTCATCAGGAAAGGGTTCTTTAGACTAGGGGAGAAAAAAAAAAAGAAGAGATGAAACTGGAGCCAAAAAAATTCAAAAGGTTGAAAAAACCCCACTTTTTAACAGCTAGATGGACTAGATAAATGGTAAAAAAAAAAAAAAAAAAAAGAAAAGAAAATCAAGAGACATCATTGTGTCCTATTTCTCATTTCCCCATTTGAGACTGAGTGTATGTTGAAATCTGCACTTTAGTCAATGACATCTAATTTTTATTAAGCACCAGTAGGTGAGCTACAGAAGGATGACTTAGTGAAAATAATTTATGATATCCAGAGATTCAGAATAAATTATTTTTATAATAATATTTTATTTATAATATGGTCATTATTTTATACTCAAAGCGAGCCTTGAACAGTATAAATCTATTATTTCAGCTGCCGTTTTCCGCCTGCTAATATCCCACCATGCCTCTGCTACTGAGGTACTTTTCAATGTTCTACTGATCAATCACCAGTGTTCCTCAAGCATTCTTATAAATAGTAGAAAGGCCTCCTAGTTATGTTTTTCGAAACAGGACTTCAAATTTCCAATGAACAGAAAATATCAACATTTATGTACAGTAATAATAACCTAAAAACTAATCATACAAAATCCTCTTGTTACAAAGAAGCTGAAACATAATTTCCCCATAATTATGATATCCTTTCAGTACAAATAAGAATGAAAAATAAAGAAATAAAATAAATAGTCTCAATAAAACAAAAACAAACAAAAGCCAAACCCAAAACATATTATGCTGTAGTACTTAAAATTCATGTTGTAAGTATCTTTACCAGATTTTGCATTTCCAATTGCACCAACCCTTTTATGTCATCATTTGTTTCCATAAATACATGGACTCACATTTCCTTGGGGGATTGATGGCCTTGGTGTGTTCAGTACCAAGGTGGCTCTAACTTAGCTTAGAGAGAATCCTTGCCAATATTATGTGAGCTCACCCCTTTTTTTATCCTTCAAGTTTCAAAAGAGTTGATCAGATCACACTTGCCATATCCTCACATCAGTCTGACTGATTTATTTTCTGATACTAGACAAGCATGGTTTTAGACAAAATATGCTGATCATGTAATAATTAAAATTTCTATTGACCTCTAAAAACAATTGCAAAAGAAATCCATAAAATCATTATTTGAAAGAAAGATTTTTACTTTTAAAGTTCAAAGAATAATTACAAAGAATTCCATGAGACTAATGCCTTGTGTGTGGTACCTTGGTATTTATACTGGAATCATACTCAGCTGAAATGGTAGTCACATTTTGTGACTTAATATATAAGGAAATGTCTTTACTAGTTTCTTTTGTAACATCAAGCTATTTCAAAGCTAGATTTTGCTGATCCTAGCCTGGGCTGTGCACATTTGTAATGGAAAGCATTTTGACTCTTTTTGTTCAGAAATATTGAAAATTCATTTGGACTCAGATCATAAGTGATGTAAATTCTTTTATTTTAGTTGCTGTTTAAGACTGTGTGAAATACATACTATGTGACAATACGTTTTTTGGTATTGACTGAGATCTCATATTTGGAGACATTCTAAATTTGCACTGTTTCACATCTTCTTCCATGGGTAATAGTAAATCCTGGATAGTGCTTTGGCAACATGATCAATCATTTATTTTTATCACGACTCAGATACAGCATCTCTTTGTTAATCAAATATTCATGTTGAAATAATTTTTTTTTTACTCTGCTGCTTCTCTAACTGTATGTCTAAGTCATCTGCGTTCTCTATATTTTCTCTCCCATATAGCTGTAATTCTTTGTTTTCCCTTCAGTTTATTTTTCCTGAGCTGAGCTATTTGGTGTAGAAAAACTCAGATGTCAGTGGATGAATGTGATCATATTCCTGTAGTCACAGAATAAGATTAGATATTATTTTCTTAGTGAAGAGCTGGAAGGGTCAAAATTTTAGATGTGAAGTAAAATACTTCCATTATAACTAGGGATGAGTAAATTACTAATACAAAGCCTAGCAATGTGAAATGGAATATGAGATATAATTTGGCTGTCTTTGTTTATTTACTCCCATTGGGGCCTTAGAGTGCTTTTTGTTTTGAATGGTTTCATTACACCAATTTGAGACTTATCCAGCTTCTTCTGTGGCAGTAAATAGTGCTATCTTCTGCACCTTCAGAAATAAATTTATAGAACTATAGAATCATAGAATGATTTGAGTTGAAAAAGATCTTAAAGATCATCTACTTCCAACCCCCTGCTATGGACAGGGACACCTTTTAGAAGATCAAATTGCTCAGAGCTCCATCCAAGCTCCCCCTGAGCACTTCTGGGGGTGGGACACCCACAGCTCTCTGGGGAGCCTATTCCAGTGCCTCACCACTCTCATAGGAAAGAAATATCTTCTTAATATCTAATCTAAACTTTTCAGTTTAAAGATATTCTCACTTTTTCTATCACTCCATGCCCTCAAACAAAGTCCCTTTCCAGCTGTCTTGTAGGCCCCCTTTAGGTGCTCTAAGGTTCTTCTCCCTGTAACCTCCTCTTCTCCAGGCTGAATAAACCCAGTTCTCTCAGCCTCTCTGTACAGGAGAGGTGATCCAGCCCTCTGACCTTCTTTGTGGCCTCCTCTGGACTCTCTCCAACACATCCATGTCCTTGTGTTGGGGACCCAGAGCTGGACGCAGCAGGAGCAGAGTAGGGGGGCACAATCCCCTCCCTTGCCCTGCTGGCCATGCTGGCTTTGATGGGCCCAGGACACAATTGCCTCTCTGGGCTGTGAGTGCACACTGATTGTCATGCTGAGCTTCTCATCCACCAACAGCCCCAAGTCCTTCTCTTCGGGGCTGCTCTCAGTCTTTTTTCTACCCAGCCCACACTTGTAGCAGCTACATCTCTTACAGCTACATCTCTTAATCAGCAACATGCCTAGCCTAAATTTTAGGCCTGCCTGAAACACTCACACATCACTAAAAATGAGCATTAACAAGCTTTTAACCCAGAGGGATATTTCTGGAGTTATCATCACACAGGCTGGGTTTCCTGCAATATTTGCCTCTAGCAGACCTACCTATTTGTTTCATAAATTTATATAAGGCTAACTGAGATTATTGTTAATCACACACTGCTTTGAAATCAATTTGAGCCTGGGCCTATAATTGCCAATTTGCAGTGATTGCCTGTTTAATAAAGATATAAGTGTAAAAAGCAGCCATTCTTTTTCTATTTTTCTGTCTGGAAAACTGTCCTTTTGCTTACCAGGAAGCCTCTTCCTCACACTCCTGCAGCTTTGAAGCTTCAAAACCACTTAATGTCCAGCAGATTAGATTGTTTGCACATCCTACAGCCAGGAAATTTGGTTTTCCAATTAATGTGTTATATAATGTTTTTTTCTGCACAAACTGCCATTCCATGAATGGTTGTTGTCTCAGAGGAGACATGGCAGAAGGACTGTCATCTTCCTGTTGAATAACATATCATTTATTGAATCTGGAGTTTAAAGAGATTTTGTAATAAGGGGCCTGAGATATATAACATCCTTTAGTTTTTTGCACTGTTTGCAGCTTGAGGCCTCTGTATGCTGCTGGAGGCTTGTGCACATTTTGTTTTGAGCAGGTGGAACTACTCAGAGTGCATCAAGTTAAAGACATGGACAATCCTTTTCAGGATCCAACCTCCTGACATCTTATAACCTACCTTGATTGCTCTCCACCCTGCAGAGCACCCATGGGATTTGCACACTCTTCTAAGCATTCCACACAGACATTTCCTATTGATGCTTGCTCCTTGGCTTTTTGTAATGAAATATGCTGTTGAGTTCAGGCAGGCAGAGAGATTTCAGTGTTGACATGGTTGGGAAGTCTTGAGACTTGCCATCTGCTACTCTGGTAGTGATAGCTTTGAAATAATAATAGAACTTTTTTAGAGTGGAAAGATTTTAATTTATAATGGCAAACTGATGTCAGAGGTGGTAGACTCTACTAGACACAGAAAAGCTGTAATGAAAGGATTATTTGACTCTATTACAAAGGCACAGTATTTTAATGCATTATTGGGGTCAAGGGTTCAAAATGCATTCTGAATCCAGAGGGCAAGGATCTGCTTTGCTGTGTTTAAAACAGGCAAGATGAAATTTCATTAGGATGTAAAGGTGCTATATCAAGTGAAAATAAAGACCACCTAGCTCACTGATTCCAACAGTGGCCTGGTGTGCATGTCCATGCCAGAAGCTGAGCATCTCCTTTTGACTCTTGTGGATAGAGTTGGTGGTTTTCTCATAATCTAGCTAAAATTCTTTAACCTTTTTTGAGGCAACAGACAGCAGTTGTCAAAGACAGAAGTCATGTTGTAGGTATAAGAGAACGGGCAGTGACAGGATCAGAATAAGAGCAAAAGGAAAAGTTTGGGAACAGAAGAAAGGGGGAAAGGAAACAAAAATAAAAAATAGTTAAAGTGATTCTACTTATTAATTTTTCCCACTCACTCAAGATACTGTCAGTCCTTTTATCTGGGGTCACCTTGGCAGAGTTCTTCCTCCATTGTCATAGAACTCAGGATCTCAGTCCTTTGACTTCTCCTATTTTCAAAACTATTTTGTTTATAAGACCTTTTCTGTGGAAAATCGCAAATTTATTTGTACACACACACAGATACACAGAGCACAATTAGGAGTAGCGTCAAGCAAAATCATCAAGATGTAGACAGAATTGTTCAACTATTTCTCTGCAACCTTTTACAGAAAAAACTGTGAATCTAGAATCTCAACATTTAATTTACAAATTGTTAAAATTCTGATAAAGTATGTCTACCCTCTTTAGTGACAAATACTCATAATTTAAAAATAGTTCAAAAGAGAAATGCTATCAGCAAATGAATCCTTTTCCATTTTTAATCATTTAGCTTTCAAATGACTAGAGGGTTGTGCTATAGATCTAAAGATCCCATTCCTGAAGATGACTCATATATGAGTAAATATGGTGTATGATATTAGTTCTGAGATTTTTAATTTAAAAAATGGAAGAAAATACTTTCAAAAGTAAGTGTTACTCTCATTAAATCACAATCTTAAAACTTAGGATATTCAAGCATTCTGACTGTAGCCTATGCACATCTAATTAATTCTCTTGACATTAATTATAGAATCATGGGATTTAGTAATTTTTTTTTCTACACAGGAAAAAAGCCATATTGCATAGGACAAATAAGTTTCAGGGATAGTTCTGGATAGGCCAACAAGCATCTATTAAGAGAAACACACCTTACCTCATCCTCCCTAAGTGTTCTGAAGCTTCATTTTTTTTAATATGTGGAAAGTATATAAATGTTCTTAAGACATTACCTGAGGAAAAACCCTAAAGAAATTAATCATTTTGTCCCTGACTCATGATTTAAATGATATGTACAAAGATGTACAAAGCTCCTCATTGAAAAATGTTCATAAAAAGAAATAATTAACCTCTGTTAACAAAGTGAATGTTGCATCACATATGTTAAATGATGAAGCAAATACAGATTGTTTAATGATGCAGAAATACAAGGGACTGTAGGCAATCCTACTCAAGGAGCTTTAATTCTGTCATTTCTTAATATCTGAGCACTTGATTTTGCAACCTGAAAATTTGTTCCACTCCTCTGCCTTTTTTTTTCACTTAATGTGAATGGAATAAGGACCTTTACCAAACAGACTTGTGTCATGATTCAAAATTAGTGATAATTTGTGATGAAGCTTATAACATTATTAGAAATAAAGCTAGTTAGTTTCAGAAGAAAAAGATGGTCTAGAAAAGTCATTATACAAAGCAGTTCAGAGTTTTAACAAATAATATACATACTGTTCATCAGATAAGATGTACCTCCAGAGGCAAATTAATAAATGTTGTGATGAATATACAGTGTCTTTCCCAGCCTTTCCCCATATTGCCTTCTCACATTTAGCAGAAGGTAGGTAAGAACTGAGATTTAATTTGGTTTTTCAGCAGAGTCCAGCTACTTCTTGTGCATCACTGTTCCTTGTGGCAGCACTGACATGATGGAACTCTCCTTTAAAAAAAAGAAGCCTGATCCAGAGTCAGTTTTCTCACGACATCATTTTTGCAAAAACTTATTTCTTCATAACTCTCAAAAATCTGGGTTTTTTTTCTTCACAAAGGTGGAAATTTCAGCTACCAAACTGCAATAGCCCCTTGAGTGCAGCACGATCCACCCACCAGTCAATCAACATAATGATATGTCACTGTAACCCAGCAATTGATACAACCTTCGTGGAACATCCACAGGCAAACAGCATGCGTTCCTCTTAATGTGGAAGGTCTGAATGCAGCACAGAGAAGCATTTGAAATTAGAGTATTTTCCACCTGCAGGAAAAGCTGGATGGGTGGTGTGATGGGCTAGCCATCATTGAGTATGTCTGCTCTGTTAAGAGGCACCCTTCTCTCCTAGTCTTTGAGAACAATATATCTCAACTCAAATTAAAACAAGAGTGTGTTTCTCTGCTATAAGCAGGCTGTCCTTCATTTTAATTACAGACTCTAACAAGGCAAGTCTGTTGATGCAAAACACAAAAAAAAAATCATGCAGCAGAAAAATTTAAATATTTTAATGGGGACCCCTGCAGTTTTAATTCAAGACATTCATTCAGCAGAACCTGAATCATGAGCTCAGGATCATGTCCTGGCACCCCTGTAAGGTCCAAATATAACTGATGGATCAGAAGAACTGTGTTTGCCTACTGCTGCTTCCTTTTCACTCTGTTTAACATAACTTTATCCCAGGGATGTGGCCTGAATATATGTTCTTCACAATGTCTATGTGCAAAACTTGGCTATGTAGGGTAGAATGGAGGTTCTTTGGGCCAAGAGAAGATAATTTATTGGAGGTAGGTTACAGCATCAGCAACTGATTTAGGGAGGAATAAAGAGGTCTGATTTGAGAGACTGGAAATATACAGAAGAAAATAATTCACTGATTCCTTAGGAATTGTTTGCTGCAATTGTTAGACAAGATACATTTTCCCTGTGTATTATATACACATGCTAACATAAAATATTTAAAATCAGTACTTTCGCCTATTATTTCCCAAAATACATATGCATAAGAGCCTGGTTTAAATTACCTCACACGGATAATGGGTAGAATATTCCATCAATTATAACAATATTTAATTTTCAGCTTTATGGAGGTCTGTAATTAGCTCCACCTTCTCTCTGGTGAGACCCCATCAGAAGTCCAGCATCCAGCTCTGCAATCTACCATGCAAAAAAACCATGGATCTGCTGGAAGGGTCAGAGGGCAGGAACACCTCTCCTATGATGACAGGTTGATAGAGTTGGGGGTTTTCAGCCTGGAGGAGAGAAAACTCTGGGGAGATTTTATGGCAGCTTTTGGTAGTTAAGGGGGCCTATTAAAATTATAGGGACAAGCATCTTATCAGGATCTGTTGTGATTGGACAAAGAGCCACAGTTTTAAACTACAAAAGTGTAGACATAAGGGATATCTTCATGTAAGGGATATTTTCAGCTGCTTGCTGCTGATTCTTCCCCTCAGATTAACATATCTGATAAATGGTTCTCTTGTTCACCTTACAGAGCTTTGGGTGTAATTTAAATGCCTACTTCCAGTCTATAGTCTGTGTTTGCCTGATAAGCCTACAGAAGGTATACTTGAAGACAGAGAGGGAAAAATTATATTTATACTATATATATATATATGTATATATCATATGGACAGTGCAAATTGCTCTTTTTGGAGTGTGGAAGTTCTAATTATGACCAAGATAAAAGACCAACTGGCTCAGAAAGTCTACTTAGAAAGTTTTTTGAGCAGTTATATCCCTGTGTGGAGAAAGCAAATTCTTTCATTGCAAAACTATATGTCAGGGAATGAGTGCCTTCATGTGGCTCCACAGCAAGAAATGCAGTTCTGCCTACAAAGGCTGCAGGGTAGTACTTGTATAGACAGGGAAACAAAAAATCATCTTCCCAGGAAAATGAAAGGACCAGTTCCTGAGAAAGAGCTAAAGTGCTTTTGAAGGGGGTTGTAAAAATCATGCAACCTAATGCTTGGAAAGCATAGAGTTCTCTGAAGCACTTTGAATGTCAAAGTTCTCCTTCTGTTCTGTGTTGTAGTTGTTTGTAACAATTAAAACTGACAGTAATATATCACAAAAACTTGTGGAACAATATTTATTGCTTTTCTACATAGTTATATTTCCACAAGGCAAATCCTGGTAAGTCTTGCAGCTGTAAAAATGCAACTGTCGTTTTATTATCCCCGTTACAGAACATCCTTCATTATTTATAGAGATTGTGTTTGCAGAGACAAATGACTTCTGTTCTTTCCAGAAGCAATAACAAAGTGATAACACTTTTTGTTAACAACAACCAATTTCTTCCTTACCCCCTGAGCTTGCTGCATGCACATCTAATCGTGGGGTTTCATAGGTAGTTTGACAGACTGCACTGTTGTATTTATTACCTGTCATAGGTTAAGGATGGTTTTTTGTCCACTTCCATTTTCCACTCTAATTATGGTAGTAATAAAGCATTTTTTGACATTAATTCAGTTATGTGTTTTGAATGTAATTTTTTAAGCAGATACATGAATACTTATGTTAGTATATGGACTATTTTAGTAGAATATATCATCTTCTGAGAGATCACAGTGATCACACATCTTCGAAAAAAGTGATATGGGATTAATTTTTAAACCATTTTCTTTATCAGACAAACATTCAGAGGAGTTCTTTGATGTATATTACACAATAATTATTCACAATATAAAACATTATTTCTTAATGACTTTGCATAACAGACATTAATGCTATGAAGCTATTTTTCAAGCTCTCATTCTCTGATAATGTTTCCTACTTGTGAGCCTCACAGAGGATCTTCTGCACAGTATTCCAATAATCTCTATAAAAATGACAGCAAAATTTATCAGTCTAGTGAGGAAACAAACAGAAAAATCATGCAAAGAATCCAAGGATATACTGAGCAGAATTAACTGTGAGAAACATAATTCCTTTTTGGGGAAAGGCAAGTGGAAGCTGAAAGAAAGAATTTTAAACAAACAGGGACCTGGATGTTTTCTAAGGTTTACTTCATCTTGTGTCTTTAAAAAAAAAATGCACATTTTTAGATCAGGAGCCTAGTTTATGCTTTGAGCCACTGCTAAGTGCATGAAGGATTACATTATTCAGTGATAGCAAAGTAAATATTAATTTGCACAAGGGCTATATTTTAGGCAAGGCATCAACAGAGCAGAACAAGTGGAATTTTACAGTAATTAGAAAACATAGCAAGTCTACAGTGATGAAATGTGAATTTTTCAGTGGACTTCAGAAAAATGTTCATGCACAATGTACAAAAAAGCCAGTCTTGACAGCCGTGCTTGACAGTAAATCTAATGAATGGGAATTGGATCATAAGGCTGGATTTAGCTTTAGCTTTGTTATGACTTTGCTGTGTATATGATAGGAAAGAGAACAGGGATAATGAGGTTTTATCCTGTTTTCATCTTTGCAGAAATCAGAAAAACTGACTGCATTTCTACTTATGTTTTGTTGTATCAGTATAAAAATATTGTCAGTTTAGACATGAAGATAATGACTCTAATAACTAATTTTTCTGTGTCAATGACTAGCTGTTGTGTTTGATAAAATCTGCTTGGAAATCAGTTCCCCTCTTTTCCTGTTTAGGTGTAATGCACACACCCAATCCTCATTTAAATGGTGTTCTAGCAATAGAAATGGACTGAACTTGTTCCACGCTTTGCTTTGGAATTTTCAAACCTGTCTGAATAATCCAAAGTAGAGTCCACATAACTGCTGAAACATGAGCTGCAATTAAGCAACAGTGCTGCATTTCAGATGCTCTGAGCTAAGGTCTGTACAGAATCTTATCAAATTAGCAAGATTATTTTACAGAAGTCTAATGTAGGAGATAGCAATAATTAAAATTGATATGTTTATGTCATTAAGTCATTAGTCTGATCCTAAAACCAGAAAACCAGTGCCTCACTGCATCTCCCCCCATCGTAGACTGCTACTGCTATGTGTCAGAGATCAAAGCAAAGCCAAGTGGTAAGAGTACAGCAATCCTTACATTTCGCATTTTCAAGAGTCCATGGGTATCCTTGTCTTTTGCTTCAGGGCAAAAAACTGCCTTTAAGAAATCTCCATGTCCTTTTTTTCCCCTTGCTCATGTATTATGAGCTCCTGTAGGTGGACAGTATAAGTACTTGAGGTTCCACAATTGTGACAAGCAAGTAATAGCATATAAATAGTGTTAACACAATAAATGTTAGAAGTGTTGAAACAGGACAGAGTGGTTTTTTAAGATATGAGAGCTTTTCTAAAATTATTGAATTCTTCTCTGCATGGGATGTTTGACTTAAAATCAGGGGAAAAAAGGGAAATTAAGATTCAGTGTAGAAGAAACTTTCTTTCTGATAACAGAGGGCCTACAAGACATGCTGTGTAGTTGGTATAAGTTATGGTGAAAAGGAGTAATTTTATGACTCTGGGCCTAGAATTTAGCTTGTATTTTAAGGATATAACCATCTACCTCTAAACAAATGGGTAACAAAACCAAACCAGATTAAAAACCCAAAGAAAACAACAGAAAAAACCCAACTAACTAACAAACAAACAAAACATAACCAACCTTCCAATCAAGAACCTCAATTCAAAAAAACCCAACAAAACAAACCAGCAAAAAACCCCAAAACAAACAAAAAAACCCACCAAAACTGCTAGGGATTTGCAGTGAAGTAAAGCACAGTAGATTGTCAAGACTGTTCTTTTGCTAAATTTCTAAACAAGAAATAACAAAGGATTTTTGAAATTAAGATGTTAGAATAATGGTTTGAGACTTTAAAAATGCAGAGGAGGCAATTCAATTACTGAAGCTTTGGAAACCATTAAAAAATACATCGATCTCATTCCAAGAGAAAATAGGGGATTCCTTTAAAATTTGAATAGAATCCTTTGGGGTTTAATTGCAAATCATCTCACCTAGAATACAATGAAGGTTTATTTTGGAAATATTCCTAGTATTGAGTCATTTGGACTATTCACTTAAGATGTCTGGAACATTGCACAGTAATTTCCAACATTTAAAAGTTATAACCTGCGGCTATTTTAAAACCAGTCTTGCTAAGATCTTATTTTCCTTTTTATACTTGACATAACTGGAGGCAAAAATGTAATTGAATACTATGTATCTTTGTGGGGGAAGAGGGTATGTGTGACTAGAGGGTTAAATAAAGGTTATGCTGTACCAGCTTCACTCCTGCAAGAAAATGTGAGTTTTTCTAATGAGTGCTCAGCATGGTCTAGTGAGAATTTTCAATTCCCAACCACTTATACTGCACTTTGTGGCCAAAACAAACCCTGCAGACTGGAGTGTAAAAAAAAAAGGTAATTTGCTGAAAAAAACCACAGGAGATATTAGAAACAAAAGCTGCTCCCTCTTTCCCAGCTGCTCATCTGTAGCATGCTATAGCAAACCAAAGATCTGCCTTTCTCCAATATTCCAAAACAATTTGTGAATCTCAATTCAACAGAAATGTACAGGCTAAGGTTTTACAGCGCTCTCTACTTTTTATCTTTTCAGTGCTCCCTATAACACTTCTGTGTGTCACAACTATGGCACAGTTAGTATGAAAACAGCTTTCATCCTGTAGAAATTTAGCATTTCCATTTGGGGCTGATGAAGGTTTTCCTATTACAGCCTCAATTTTATTTTCTCATTCTTTGCCCTATAATTTGTTTTTTAGACAGTTTGAAAATAGACACAGCATGGTGTTGACTGCAATTAGGACTATCAGGGTGAAGCTTTATTCTCTGAAAAGCCAACCATTAAGATTTACAGGAATTACAGTCATGATTTTTTTATGCTTTTGACCCCAAAAAATTTAGGGCTGCTTTGGTATGAGCAGAGATCATGACTGCCCATCAGATTTGTTTTCACTTTTCAAAATATCTCTACTCAGACAAACTAATAAACTCTAATTTAAACACCCTGTGTCACTCCCCTCTTCCTCAAAACAATTACACCCTGTGTCACTCCCCTCTTCCTCAAAACAATTTTCTTACATAGTCATTTGTGTCCCGAGAAATTTCACTGTATCCATGGGAGAACACAGAATGGGGGCTGTTCTTGTACTTCCAAGGTGGTTTTTGCCTTCTGCATTTTCCCTGGAATACAAGAGCAAGTTTTATTTAAAAGAGAGGATGAGAATGTCAGGAATTGCTTGCTTTGTGTTGGGAAACCTCTTGAATCTTTGATCTAGAAACTGTCCTGGTTATTTGTGTCAATTGCTACCTTCATCCTCTACTAATCCATTGCTCTGCATTTAGGATTATTCATGGAACAGAAGTGCTATCCTATGCAAAGGAGAGAAAATTTAACCTTCAATATAGAAAATTAATAATACTTGGATATTTATCCAATATCTTAATGGAAATGATATATCAGTTTTCAAATTATAGATAATTGAGTAAAACAAATATTTGCTGCTTATGCTTTTAAGAAATAGATACATGGAAAACAAAATAACCTTTTGTCTAATATGCCATTTATGGTGACACATTTAAAAGTGAGATTTGTAGGATGTCAGCAAGAATTTGAGATGATTGGGTTTTCTCCTCATCTTTCATGAACATGCTGTCTCTCACACCTTCTGCACAGAGACAGACAACTTCTTGAACCCCTTCCAAATATTCCTTCCTGTCCTCTGTTCTTTAGCATCTATCAAATCATAGGCCTAAACTACTGTCATTCTTGGACACACCTCTACCAGATATTACATAAAGCTCTAAATTTCTAGTGTTCTTTTCTACAAGCAATGGATAGGGAAAATAAGAAATTCTATGTAACCATGTTTCCTGCTGATTGATGCTTTCATCCATATAACTTTCAGAGGCTGCTGAGCAGCAAGAGCTGATTCTGCAGTCTGTTTATATGTATTGTTTTTTTGTATCTTTCTGTTATCCTTCTCATCCATAGCATAATTTCCTTAAAAGATCATTTCATTACATATTCAGAAGTTACACTTCTGATTTACAGGGACAATAAATATGACTGTTTCTTTATAGAATTTAATTAATCTACCATAAAAGAAGACAAATATATATATATAAAAATCATATTTTGTGCAAAAACACGTTTCTTTACTTTGAAAAGTATATTTTCAGTGCAGAAAAGGCTGCTCTTTTTCCCTGCTCTTTATCTATATTGGATAGCTCATTAACTTGCAAAGGACAGATTCTTAGAATAAAAGAACATGTAACTGCTTACTATTTTTATATACCACATGAAAGAAAAATCAAATGTAATTGTGGTGGTTTGACCAGGAAGAAGTGGGAATTCTGGGATGCTGTGGTCAAACCAATGGATGTTCGAGAGTTTGATACTGGCACCTGGTGTAGCCAGTGGGGTTTGGACACACCTCCGAGAATACACAGGGGTTAAAAAGCAGAGCTCTGCCCCTGGCAGGCTCTCTTGGGACGTCGAAGCGAAGAGGTCAGATCACCCTCCCCTGTCCAGCCGCTGCTGCTGGGTGGGGGAGGGGCAGCCACGTGGTAGGCCCTGGGCCTGGACAGAGATGGGAGGTGAGGAGGCCCTCGAGGATGGAAGGGTGGAAGATCCCAGAGTGTCAGCCCTCGGGCAGCCATCCCCCCCCCCCCCCCCAGGAGGGAGAGAGAGAGCCGGCGACACCGACTGTGATAGCAGCCGGCCCAGGAGGAGAAGGGGGGGGAAGAGTGCCCGGCCGGAGCGGCAGCGTGTGTGGGAGTGCCGCAGCTCCGGGACAGAGACTGAAAGTTTTAACCCCTTTCTTTCATGATTGGGGCCTTGCAAAAATGCTAATCCTCCTCGAAGCTGAATAAGAAGGGAGATAAGAGATGAGATGAGACAAGGACCTGGCCCGAAGAACGTGGAGATGATTGAATGGGGAGAGATGATTTGGAGTGGCCTTTTGGCTGGACTTTTCTTGTGGCCATAGACTCAGTTGTTCCTGTGACACAGAGACTGCACTTAGGGGGAAGCAGTGGCTCAGATCCAGGAGGGTTCATCGTGAGGACCCCCCGGCCCCAGGGGGTTGGAAAAATATGGGGGGGACAGATGTCCCAAAGCAGAGACTGTGCCTTTTTGGAGTGAGACAAGGCATCCTTGAAACACAACCCTAAAAGCAGCTCTGGCCATGCACAGTGGTGAGAGCACTGGGCATGAAAGGAAGATGTCACAAGCGGCAAAAGGACTCTTTTTTCCGGGCGGTGCCGAAGTGACAGGGAAGCACACGAGGTTTCAGTGTGTTTCCAGGGGAAGCCTATGGAACAAGAAGGACTCCTTTCCTCTTCATGAACTGCAGTTTGAGTATACTAAAGTGTGGTGCCAGACTGGGCAGTTGGTGATTTGGGAGAATGTATCGGATTGGGAAAGTCAGGTAGTGGGGAGGAGGAAAGTGGGTTTTTTGTAAGGTTTTCAATTTTTTTTCCTTTTCCTTATAGTTTTTCCCTATTTTCCTGTAGTTTAGGTAATAAAGTGTTCTTTATGTTTAAGCTAAAGCCTGTTTTGCTTATTCCTGGTCACATCTCACAGCAGACACCAGGGTGAGGGCATTTTCATGGGGGGCACTGGCTCTGTGCCAGGCTCAAACCATGACAGTAATCTAAGGATCCACTGTCACAGACTGAGCTGAAAATTGCCATTCCTCATTTAAACATTTTGATTTCTATGCTAAAAATTAAAAGATGTCTTGTCTCTTTATTTTTAACAAAAAGCCATGTTTTACTAAAATATAACATTAGCTGTCAATATACCAGCAGTCATAAGAATAGGGTTTAGTAATTCCTCTGCCAATTTAATCTATATTTTTAATTTAATATATAAACATATAAACTGTTCTAATGTCTACATTCCAGGCATGATCAAAAAGATAAGCGCATAGAAAAATTCCTTCCCTTCCCTTCCCTTCCCTTCCCTTCCCTTCCCTTCCCTTCCCTTCCCTTCCCTTCCCTTCCCTTCCCTTCCCTTCCCTTCCCTTCCCTTCCCTTCCCTTCTTCTACTAAAAACTAAAGTTTTAGCTTAAAAATTAGTTTAATGTGAAACAAATATGTAACAAGATATTCTACGCCACTGGGAGAAATTAAATTTTCACATGAAATGATGTAGGGAAAAAAATTCTCAAGCCAGAAAGACTTGAAGAGAAAAACCATGGCATGTTGAAGAAGATAGCCACAGAAGTGGTAAGAGGTGTAAAGAAAAAGGTGTGCTAATCACAGAATGATCTGGAAAAGGCCAAAACAAACAATAGACTTGCTTTGCTGATTGGCAAAGTGTGTAGCTTGTCTTCATGCTTCACCATGGTGTGTTGGAGGAAACCAGTTTTATTGGCAGAAATAGCTGGGTATTGCTCCCCAAGCATTTGCAGAGATATTTAAACTGAGCAGTCACCAATGCAGTTAAAATGCCCTATGGAAATGGTGATGGTTCAGGATGTAATTTGCCAGAAGTTCAGATGTCTTTCCAGATGATTTTGTGTGCATTGGAAAAGGAATAAACCCTGGCCAGTCCACCCTAAAGCTGTCTCTGCTCATCTCTGTGAGTCCTTAATTGCATTTTTTGTAAAACAAATATGACACTGGAAGACATGGATAACATCAAGTTTGAGTTGAGAAACCCTTGTAGCCATGACATTTTCTGAAAAATCCCTTTGCCAGGATTTTTCTTTTGAGAAGCTGACAAGCCTCAGACGAAAAGAAAAACAATAATTACCTGCTGCTGTGGAATGCAAGAGGTGCATCTTTGATTGGTCTCATGTGGCTGTTTTTAATTAATGGCCAATCACAGTCTAGCTGACTCGGACTCTCTGGTCAGTCACAAGATTTTATTATCATTCTTTTCCTTTCCTTTCCTTTCCTTTCCTTTCCTTTCCTTTCCTTTCCTTTCCTTTCCTTTCCTTTCCTTTCCTTTCCTTTCCTTTCCTTTCCTTTCCTTTCCTTTCAAGCCTTCTGATGAAATTCTTTCTTCTATTATTTTAGTATAGTTCTAATATATCATTTACTTTTAATATAATATATATACCACAAAATAATAAATCAGCCTTCTGAAACATGGAGTCAAAATTCTCATCTCTTCCCATGTCGGGACTGCCTGCAAATTCCCACAAACCCTCTATGTTCAGCTTACCCTACCAAAGAGGAGAAAAAACCCATATTCAGGTACTCTATAGGTTCAGCCCTCACATCCCTGCCCTTCTGGTCCAGGCTCCTTAGAAGAAATTGAACTGCCAGGCAGACAAGAGAGTCAGTGCTGCCTGTATGTCTGAATGGAGTGAACGTGAGAAGGGCCCAGGCCACACATCATCATCTCTACCAGTAAATAAAAGAAGCCCAGGACTTTTAATGCCACTAGGCCCATACAGGAATGTTTGCTCTGACTTGAAAAAAACTCCTTACATATACTCAGTGATCAGCAAATTGCTTTTGTTTTTAATGTACAGTTATCAACTCTTAGACATGTACTATCAGCTAAGAGTATAAAAATATGCAATTATTTCACCATAGTCTGCTGAACTGTGAAAATATGGTTTAGAGTAAATTTTTTCACCAAAAAACATTGCTGTGAAATTAGACCTAAACTAAAAAATAAATTCTTCTTTTCTTTAGTCTGTAAATACTAGATCTAGTTTGTTTCCCTTTTCACCTCCAGCTCTACTCTGTGTCCCATTATCTTGGAAGCAGTTGGGTATCTTACTGCAATCTTTGACCCTCCTACTAATATATTTTTGACCAAACTGAGAATTAGAATCAATTTCAGGTGACAGAAGTGCTGAAAGGTGTATTCCTCCCAACAAAAATTTCTGAATTAACTTTGCTACAATAACTTTCTAACTTACTGGTTGCTGATTGCCAGATGCTTATTTGAGATTCTTAAAAGTGAGAGCCATCTTTAAAAAAAAAAGTAATTGGTCTCGTTTCCTAGAGAAAGCAGAGAATGGAAAAATTTATGTGGTGCAGAGTGATTGTTTTTATGCAAATTTTAAAGAGGTGATTTATACCAGCCAAGTCTGTAATTCTTGCTTACATTTAATAGAATATTTAATGTATATTTAATGTAGAATTCACAAGTAAAAGGTATGCAAAAAATTAGCTGTATTGGCTGATTATTTAAAATGCTCTTAGGCACCGAGTAGTATCTGTGGTGGCATTTTCATGCTTCAGAGACTCTTGGCATGAAGGAATTTTGGATATGCCAGTAATTCTGAATTTATGGCATGGTTATATTATTCACCTTGGGGAATTTTCAAAGAACATTCAGTAGTGTCACAAAGCCCAAATAAGGGTCTGTTGTCTTCTGAGCTGTTGGAATATGTGCTTGAGCTGCAGTTTTCCCTGGTTTTTTGTAGTTTGGAGGGTTTTTTGGTTTTTTTTGTTTTGTTTTGTTTTATTTTAGTTTTTGTGATTTTTTTTCTCTATGCTTATACTGTAAAGTATGCAGTGGCAAAAATAATGACTGCAACCTTTCTAGACACAAAAAAGGAGAACATATATATATCAGACCTTTTGAGCTCTTCTCGCTATGAAACTCTGGTTTGTTGGTTTATTTGGTTGTAGGGAGTTTAGCTATTCTTTGTGTGAGGACCAGGGCTGAGGTGGGTCACAGCCAACACCCACCTAAATGTAGCACATGGCACATAATCCAAAAATCCTGAGAGTCAGCCATGATCCTCTGAATTCAGAAGGGAATATATTGTGATGCAGTGGTGATGATGATGTAGTGGTTAAATAATAATATATCTGAAAAACACATGGTGAAGAATTAAAGTTACTTTTAAAAGTTTCCATAATTGACTGGAAACCAGTAATAAATGGTTTTGTTTTTAAAGGCTGGTTATAGGAGACACGTGTTTGGAAATCAGATCAGGCTGGTTTTCACAACCCTATTCTTCCAATCTTTCTTCAAAATTAGTGCAAGATATGCATTGCTCCTTCCTGGACTTTATCTTTAGACCTTTCAATTTCTTTGACAGCATCTCTGTTGAGAATTTATTTTTCATTAGCTCTTAGGTCTCCAGCCGTCATATACTGTCCTAGTCTTTTGGGGCATATTGATCTTTATTCCAGCATTGTCTGAATCACTTGAAGGCTTATCACCAGGATTTCTTTGAGGGACTGTATCTAGTTTAATATCTGAAGGTTAGACAACACACAATAGACCCTTTCATCTCATCAGCCTAGTCCTAAACCAATACTATCACTGTTTTCCTCTTATATTTGTAGAATTTCATTAACTTGGTTGTGTAGGAGACAAACTTTAAAACAGTCACTAAATGCAGTTTGTTCACTGTTCTTCAGCTTCTCATCACTATTTTGATAAAAGGCATGAGTATTGCAAAAATTAATAAGGTCAAAATGGAATATTCATTAACATAACACTACCCATTTGATCTGACACACAGACATCTTTTTCACCAGATTTTTGAGTGTTTTTTTAAAGTACCAAATACAAAACACCTCTTTCTCCATTTAGCAGTCAGCATTAATGGAATATGTGTTTTGTTTTTTAAGTGATTCTGCTATAAAAACAAAGACCCGTGTGGGAAATCCTGATAGAGTCACCTTGCCTTAGATTGTATAATGCACTTAACTAACTTGGAATTAAAAATAAAAACAAGTGTGTGAGGTTTAGGCTTTAGTGGCTTGCTTTATCTGGAGGAAAGTACTGCATGGCTCTGTGATGACTATGTCATTACTCTCAGGACAAAATCTGCCCAATGAACTGATTAGCAAGAGAAAAAAGCAGAGGTGGAAAGGTGCAGAACGGCGATGAGCTAGTTTTGCAGCTTAGCTCCTATGTCACAAAAATATTTTAATGTTTGTTCCAGTTTAGTTCTCATGGAACAGAGAACAGCGTAAACCCTACTCACTCTGTAATATCTTGTGCTATTTGCCAGGTTTCCTTTTTAAAGAGCCTCAAATAAAATATGATTCCCCATTATTATTTTAGAAGAATTAATGCACACTTCTGCTGACGGTGTGCTTTGATCCATGGATCCCCAGCTGATCGATGAGATACCTCTCTACCTTTCTCAAAACCACATTTCCCAGATGGTCAGAGGATTGGTAGGAATTCATATACAACAATTTAACAAAACAATGCTTTTAGGTTCCTTGCCTGATACATACATAGGTCAGTCTTCTTGTTGATGTGAACTGCTCCCACTCTTTTAATATGTATTTATTAAGACCAGAAATTAACATAAACTTACATAATTCTTTTAAAGTCACCAATCAATAATTTATTCCTCTGTTCAATGTCATCTACACTCTATCTCTGGATCTGTTTGGTTTTTTCCAGGTCAAAGATATTTCAAAATTGACATGACATTTGGAGGCAAACAAAAAAAGATTTGCAGTTGTGAGCCTTGTCTCAATCCATATCCTCCTTTGCATCTTCCTCATTCGCTTCCCTTCCTCTTTTCCAAGTCTGTTTCTGACTGGACAGGGCTTTTCTAATTCTGACTTTACACAAATTTTGTATTGGTTTATTACCTTTTTTTACATGTTGCTATGAGAACTTATATAATTATTTTTCCACCCTAGTGTTTCTACATAAATACATATATTTCATGTCTGTTTCCAAAGTTGATTTTTCTTTTGCTGGATTGAATATGTCAATCTCTCCCAGCATCCTTGGCAAAAAAAATCTCTGTTCCTTAGTACATATAATATTTCTTTCTAAATCTCTTGAGACTTGAGGTCAATTTTCTTGAGCATGAGTGACCAGAAAATGCCTCAGAAATAATTTAAAATATTTTTCCTACCTGTACTAGTCTGTGAAGAATCAGAATCATATTTATTCATTTTTATATATGTATAAGAATATGTAGCATCAAAAGATAAACATGGACTGCATGTTTTATACTTCAAAACCAGCAGTTTGCATGTACATAGGAGAAGAAGTGGGAACACATGACTATCAGGACAAAGCAGTACTGTCCAATTTTAGTAGTACTTGTCTGAAATAATAAAGGTACTAATCTTTTCCTGCTGAGAGTAGCACTGTATGAGCTAATGAGCAATAGGAATAAGGAAAATTCTGATGCAGGCTCATCACTACCTGATGGAAAAGATCTGCTTTTATCCCCAAAAGACAGGCTTTGTAATGTCAGTAGTTACTCTTGCACTGTAATCCCGAAAAGGGAGTCCATAAGAGATGGCTTTGAAATGAGATCCCTTGCCTCATTGTTGTGAGCTACTGTGATACCTGCCCTGACTGTAAAATACTTTGCAAAGCCTTAGAACTTTAAAAACCTGCCTTCTTAATGTTGATAGAAACTGTTTTGACACAATTAAGAAACTCTCCCACTAAGATTATGGAAAATATAAGAAATATTTCCATGTGGGAAAACAATCCTTTAATGCTAGGAAAGTCCAGGCTCTGAAACTGCTTTGATGCATGTGACTGTCACACAGATGAGTTTCCTGGGGCAGAGAGAGTGTGGGGGAAAGGGTAAATCTAGCATGCTCTCCATTTTTCCAGTAATCATTTGTTGCTGAATTTGTCACAATCCCCTATTTCTAGTAATGATGCTTTTCTGCCTAAGGTTGCTATGTGCATAATGACTCACAGGTTGCTGATATAATACTTGAGACTGATATTTTGTAGAAAGATCCAACCAACCAATAAAATCCTTTCACTTGATTTATTAGATCAAATTGTAAATGTTTTAGTTATTCCCACCATCAGAAAAGACGTGCCAACAGCTAGCACTTTCTCACTAAGGTGTGAGATAAACATTAAGTAGGAGTTTGATCTTGCTTGTTCACCATCTTCCCCACATACCTAAAGCTAAGGAAGAAGACAATCCAGAATCTTGATTTGGTCAACTTTGAAATGGTTATAGTTGGACTAGATGATCATGTAGGGCCTTTCCTACTGAACTATTCTGTTCTATTCTGCTCTGTTGTTCTTTCTGCTATTGTATTCTAACTCATACATGGAAGGCACATACCTTAGGAGGTATGACATGCCCTCCACAAAGTGCTATCTCATAGTCCCAAGATTACAAAAGGGCAGGTAGACAACTATAGTAAGCTGGATATTTCAGCTTTAAACACTTCACATCATGATAAATAGATTCCATGCTACGTAATTGGACAGAGTAATGTATATTTTCAGTTCTTATTTTCAACTGCTTTTCATTTTTATTTTTGCAATAGCAAGAACAGGAAATGTAAAAATGAAGGAAGTGGAAAATTGGTTTGTTGGAATTCTGTATTAGATTCTTTGTGTGGAATTTTAAACAAAAAATCATTAGGAACTTCATGCCATTGCTATAGTAAGTTTAACACTTTGTTCATGCTTTGGACACTTAGGGAAAAACGTTTTAAAAATTTCTGCCCAAAACATAAACAAAACAATTGTGAATAATTACTTACTGCTTAATTACTTATAATAAAATATTATAATGTGTCTGAGGCAAAACAATAGCCAAAGAACATCATCATCAGTTGCCTTCTGAGCTCTCATTACACTACATATAAAGCATTCTTAATTATGCAAAATCTTACTAAGAATCCCTTAAGAAAAATTTGCTGGCAGAAACAAGTTGTTTATGCTTTATATCCCCCTTTCTTAGGTAAAACAGTTATTTATTTTAATTTAGCATTAATTACTTTGCTTATGTTCTGAGTTCAATTTCTCTTCTGAGAAATGTGCTTATAAACAAAAGTAATCTTTCTGGTTTTACCTTTGTCACTGATTATTAGGTCTGCTTTGCCCAAAACAATAAAGGCTAGAAGTAACATTTCTGTATTATTTATTTTATTTTATTTTATAATGTATTTTAAAATAAGGAAAATTGAAAATTATGCCTCAGGTGGTGGGAAAATCATGGCTCCCTAAACAATAGGCTGTGTCAGAAACCTGACTTCCTGAGTTCTAACTTACTCAGTCACTGGTTATAAACCACAAGGGCTGGAGGTTGTCTGAGTTTAAGACTATTTAAGAGGTGGAAATTCTAAAATGAGTTACCTTCCTTTGTTTCAACCAATCCCTTTCCACCAATAAGGAACAAATACAAGTAGACATAAGTGAAAAAATAAGAGTTCACTAACAAGCAAAAGAGCAATGGGTAAAAAATCCAATATGTTTGGTTTATATCATTAGATACAAAATTGCTAAATCTCACAAACACAGAGAAAAAGAGACCCAAAATGGCTTAGCAACCCTTTCCACAGACAAGATGGGGTTTCACAGAGGAGCACATGGCTTGAAAGACAAAATGAAGTGTCAACCTCCCCTGTCCCTTGTTTCCTTATGTCTCTGGCAGCTGGAGCTCCATGGAGAAAGGCAGCTGGTGGTATTCTCTGGATCAAGAGCTAGAACTCATGGAGGTCCCATGTCAGGAGGTGGCAGATGGCTGCAGTGCCTCAGACACCATGTTTTTAACGCTTTTTCCAGGGGCTGTGGTGGGCTGTGGTCCTCAGGGGTCAGGGTTGGGACCAGCGCTGTTTGCCATCTTTGCTGGTGACATGGACAGTGGGATTTCTTGTACCCTCAGTGGGCTCACTGACAGCACCAAGCCCTGTGGCACAGTCCTTTCGCTGGAGAGAAGGGAAGGGATGTCATCTTGAGGGACCTTGACAGGCTTGAGAGAGGGGACTGACCAAACCTCATGGAGTTCAACAACACCCAGAGCGGGTCCTGCACCTGGGTTGGGGAAATCCCAAGCACAAGTACAGGCTGAGCAGAGAGTGGATCAAGAGCAGCTTTGAGGAGAAAAACATAGGAGTACTGGTAGAGAAGAAGCTCAGCATGAACTGTCAATGTGCCCTTGCAGACCGGAAAGACAAATGTGGCCTGCGCTGCATCAAAATCAGCATGGCCCGCAGGGCACTTCCTCTTCTCCACTCTCATGAGTCCCCACCTGGGGTGCTGTGCCCAGCTCTGGGGATCTCAGCATAGGAGGGATGTGAACCTGGGGAAACAAGTCCAGAGGAGAGCCACAACGATGATAAGCGGGCTGGAGAACTTCTCCTATGAAGACAGACTAAGAGAATTTGGGTTATTCGGCCTGGAAAAGAGAAGGCTCTGAGAGACCCTGTAGCAGCCTTTCCATACCTAAAAGGGACCTATAGAGAGCTGGAGAGGGACTTTTCAGAAGGACAGGGAGTGACAGGACTAAGCAGAGTATCTTCAAACTTAATGAGGGTGGCTTTGCGTTAGATATTAGAAAGAAATTGTTTAATGTGAGGGTGGTGGGACACTGTGGATGTTGTGGATACCCCATCCCTGGAAGTGTTCAAGGACAGGTTGTATAGGACCCTGAGCCCCTGATGTAGTGGAAGGTGTCCCTGTCCATGGCAGGGAGGTTGGAACTAAATTATTTTTAAGATACTTTTTAACCTAAAACATTCTATGGTTCTGAGATTCTATGAAAGGCTGCCAAGTTCAGTCCACTGTTGATAAAAAAAAGAAAGGCACTTCCCTGTCTTTTATGGTTTTGCTAGTTGTAGTCTCTTATCTTCTGGCACCTGCCTTCCACAAATGCATTATACATCTAATGAAGATTTTGGTTTATTTTTCTCACCTTCTGTCCCCTTCATTACACATGTTATCACCTCCCTAACTTCTACCTTATTTGCAGCTCTTCTTATTTTTCCTCTCTCTGAGTTTTCCTATCCTCTTCCTCTGCAATTTCCTATTTAACCCTTCATAATCTTCATGCATTTGAGCACCCTCTTCCATTCATTCCATTAAGTCCATTCATTCTGTTAGTTTTGCAAGCATGACTTTCTTCCTCTCAAGACCCATATTCTTCTTATTGGACCTTTTAAAACACACCTTACAAACAGGGGGGGAATCATCTTCACTTTTTTATTATTTGAAATTAAAATTCCTAGAAATGTTGTGGCAAACTGACTTAAACCATACTAAAATCAAATTTTTAAATGGTGTCACCTGCACTTCCAGGATATTGTTCATGAAGCTCATTTTAGGAAACTTCCTGCTACAAAATTCAACCTACATTTACCAAGTCTGACAAAAACAGAACCCTGTATTTTGTTTAGAATTGCTTCAGGAAGCTCTGATCCTCAGAGAAAACATGGGCAATTTTCAAAGTGTTGCAAATTGGATTTCCAAGAGCAAGATAAATGAAGTGGTAAAAACCCAAGAACATAAAGACAAATATCCAATTTCTTTCTTACAATATTTCTATAAAGTCATAGTCTTCACTACAAGGAAAGTACTTGATGTATGTTTCTCTTAAACTATCATATAAAGTTTGATATTGTTGTATAAGTAGTTTTATGTCTCTACTTCGTCTCCAGAACTGAGTGATTTTGTTAGATTGTATTTAAGTAGTTGTCCTAAGAAGATACTGTAGTAAATTTACATCTGACTTTTCCCAGCACTCAGGAAATATAACTTTTCAAGGAAGATATGTTAAAAAATCTCCCAGCTAATTTTAAGGATATTACTTAATTTAGCTTTAAGTTTGCTGATTTAGCAAGTGTTTATTTCTGGAAAACACACTAAAAGAAATAAAAACCTCTCATCATTCCCTAAACATCTGACATATTATTTAAGTAGATAATTTCTCTTTAGTAAACTATCTTCTTCCATCACTATTCTTTCAACACTTGGCTGCAATTTATGCCCAAGAGACAAAAGCCCCTCAGACTGGCATTTCTTCACTGCAAACGCAGTGTTCCAAAGTGGTAGTGAAAAATGTATGGAACTTATGAAAATCTTATCTACCCTCTTTCTCTTTGACGATTTTAATATCTGATTCAGCAGGAATGAAGACTTCACTTTCTTTCTTGCATTGCAAGACTTTTTTTTTTTTCAAATTTTCTTTATTTAATTCTTTTTGAAAAGAGGTCATCTAACTGATTTCCCATCCAGCGTCCTCATACTGAGTAGGACATGGTAATTAATTACCATAATTAAGCTACCTTTGGCAGATGTTAACTCGCCTGCTTTGGTGATACAACACACGAGAGAATCATTACTCTATCCAGAAGACCTATGCAACCTCTCATGAACTTTAGAAACAGAAACCATTTCCTAATATCCAATCTCCTTATTTTCATATAAAATTGAGTTGTTTTTTTCCCTTCCATTTCCATACAGCATGTCATAACTGCTCTCTCCAGGACTTTTTTTTTCCATACAGAAAGGATACTGTCAGTTTTCCTACAAATAAGGCAATAAAGGTGTGGAATCATGATAAAATGAAAGGCAAGGCTTTATCCTAGAAGGATTACAGCTAATAAAGCCAAGAAAATAATTTAGTTCATGGAAACTGTTTTATAAAATCTGTGGAAAAGGATCCATCACCTAGATATTTATGTATTATATATTATAAATTATATATTCTGTATGATATAATTTACATATTTCTTCATCTGGGATGGGGCAACCCTGCACATACATATGTATATACTGGGGAATGAGAGGCTGGAAAGCAGTACCACAGAAAGGGTCCTGGGGGTCCTGGTCAATGGCAAGTTGAACATGAGCCAGCAGTGCCCTGGCAGCCAGGAGAGCCAAGCTTGTCCTGGGGTGCATCAGGCACAGCATCACCAGCTGAGCAAGGGAAGGGATTGTACTGCACTGCTCTGAGCTGGGGCGGCCTCACCTGCAGTGCTGGGGGCGGTTCTGGGTGCAACAACATAAAAAAGAGATTAAGCCACAAGAGTGTCCAAAGGAGGGCAACAAAGATGGGGAAGAGTCCAGAGGGTCCTCTGGTAGGAGGAGGGAGGCTCAAGTCACTTGACCTGTTCAGTCTGGGGAAGAGGAGAAGGAAGACCTCATTGCAGTCTACAACTTGTTGTTGAGGCAAGGAGGAGGGGAAGACACTGATCGTTCTGTGGTGAGCAGTGACGGGACTCAAGGGAATGGCCTAAAGCTGTGTCAGAGAAGGTTTAGATTGGATATTAGGAAAATTTTCTTCACCCTGAAGGTGCATTCACTGGGGTATGCTCCCCAGTGAAATGGTTGCAGCACCAAGCCTGACAGAATTTAAGGAAGCATCTGGACAATGCTCTCAGGAACAAAGTGTGACTGATGGGGATGGTGCTGTGCAGGATAGGGAGCTAGAGTCAATGATCCTTGTGAGTCCCTTCAAACTCAGCTTATTCTGTGATTCTGTGATCATTAGATACTCTCTAAGCACCTAGTATGATAGCTTGAGTAGGATATTTATCTGCTGCTGTAGTATTAATTAAAGGTAAGTGTTTGTACATATTTTTAGCACAAATGTTCTGTGTTCATCTTTAAGGCGATCTAAAGTAGAATACTTACCTGCTGCCACTGCTAACACTTGCAGGCTGTGTTTCTAACATGTTATAGGTTAGACCAGGCTGCCAGCCATCTGCATAAATGGAATTTCCAGTAAATAAGTCACCTGAAAACAGGATGTCAGTGTTGGCCCATGAGCTGTAGCCTGTATTGTGAGAATGGGAGTAGACATCAAACTTTCCCAATCTGCTCCTTGCTCTCTGAGCACAAAAGCGTAGCATTCTCTGAGCCATTGCTCTGCCCTCAGTCAAGCCCACTGGGAAGAAGTTCATGGACACTGTAACACTTCAGCCTCACAGTGATTTTGTGCAGCCATGCTGTATGTCTGTGGTGTCCACATGCCCTCTGAACAGAGAGAAGCTGTGAGAAAAGCAGAGAAAAGAATGATGAAAACAATTCTTATCTCATTTGCTGCTCCTGTTGTTTTGTGCATGTGGAATGTATTGGAAGATTGTTTACCTGAAGGAATCTGGTAACTGGATTCTGCTGAGGTTTT
This sequence comes from Zonotrichia albicollis, assembly GCF_047830755.1. Taxonomy (NCBI): domain Eukaryota; kingdom Metazoa; phylum Chordata; class Aves; order Passeriformes; family Passerellidae; genus Zonotrichia; species Zonotrichia albicollis. Next base: position 75,200,608 of record NC_133821.1, on the reverse strand, counting down.
TTTTTTGTTTCCTTGGCCATTCACTCAAAGCTGTGTCCTGCCTGTCGGGAGACAGTCACAAGTTTTCTTTAGTATTCTTTAGTATTCTTAGTAGTTACTATGATAGTATAGCATAGCATAGCATAGCATAGCATAGCATAGCATAGCGTAGCATAGTATCTCTCTTTAATACAATTGTATTGTAATACAGTATAGTTTTAATAAAGTGAATGTCCAGCATTCTGAAGCCTTGAAGTCAGATGCCAATCATTCCCAGATTTGGGGTCACCTGATTTTACTATATATGTCCACTTGTCTTTCAGGATCAGAAAAGGTCTCCTATCCACCAGACTCCAGTGTGACCCCAAAATCCACACCTAAACTGAATAGTATGGAATTTTGCATTCAAGCTTTAGCCTTCAACATATTCTAAGAAATCAGTTTTGGTCACCATCTCTCCTTGTCCCCAGATGCAGGTGGTAAATTGTACTAAAGTCTTGCACTGTTACTCCTCATGGAGCTTTCTCTTAGTGACATCTTTCTCTTAGTCCACTGCAAGACAGATGTATAAAATTTAACTTGCACAAAATTGTGACTTTATGCTTTGTCCACAAAAGAAATTATTTTTTGCCTCTATTTCTCCACCTACAAAATCTGAAGTTGTGAATGTTGTTTTAGAAATTGAAATATCTAGGACCAGGAAGCACTTGAATTTTATTCACTTTTCCTTCTTTCATTTCCATATATCATAATCTTATTAATAATCACCAAGGTTGAACCAATCTGTTCTGTAAGTAACTTTGGTTTCTTAATATTTGCACCTTGGAAAGTCCCACTTGAAGTTCAAGAAATATATGGAAATATTTTTGGAAGACAGGGTTATTCTGAGAAAGAAATTTATATTACATTTAGATGATGATGTTCATATGTTTCAGCTCTCAGAAATAATACATTTATGGCTTCTTCTGTGGTTTCCCACTTCCCACCTATCTCTTATGTCAGGATGCTTTTTTTCAGTGTTTGAATTGTAATCTATTGTTCAGCTCTGTAAATTTCTGGAGATATATCCAAATAATGTGAATTCTAGTGCAAAAGAGAATGTGATGGAATTGCCCATGCCTACGTTATTTCTTCATAATGGTGTTGCCTTAATGCTGTACAAATTCTTGGGCTTCATATACCATTAATTTCAGCTTACTTTCTTAATCGAAATTCTAAGAGGCAGAAGGCCTTAAAGAGAAAATTATCCCTGAAAAACAGAAGAAATGTTACTACATCTTCCCTTACCCTCAGGCATGTAGGCACCAAAGCTTTTTTTAAATTTTTGAAGCACTTATCTAATGTAAAAAATGTGAGGTTTTTTTTTTTTTCCCCCAAATACATTTTAGAAGAGAGCAGTGAATGAACAGGTTTTAGGGGGTTTGCTTTAATAAATGTAATGGGTGATGAGCTGCTGCCCTCAGATATCACCTCTGATCAAGCCCTGTGTACTGTACATAGGAAGGTGAATTGACATAATTCTTAGAACAGCATTTTTCAGCAAATTGTCCTGTCAAATAGAGAAATTTTATTCAAGCCTGCAAATGTGATAAGCCTGACCCTCCAGGTCTGCTTTGAAAGGTCATTTTGATTAGTATAGGCAAAATGGGAAAGTGCCTGGAGTCTTTTGGCTTTTAATAGCCAAATGGCCTGATTTTTATGAAGTGTAAAGCATGTACAGATTCTGCTGAACTCAATGAGAGCAGCAGGCATCACAGATTCCTGACAATCAGTCCAGGCATTTCCTCACTTCATTCTCTCTTCTCCTCTCCCTCACTGCTCTTTTCTCATTATGAAAACATAATGGCCTTTTGGACAAAGAACATCCATTCATGACCCAGTAAATTATTTTAATTTCAATGTTGTATACTGAGAAATCTGTTAAAGTTTCCTTTCAATTTGTCAGAATTGAATTATGTTTCAGGCAACTACCAGAGGCCCCTTACAGCATCAACCACAGCCAACTGGCAGTGGGACCAAAACTATTTAACAGCACAGAGTTCTGTGTGGTTAAATTTATTATGAGTTATCCATAAAGGATCCACACTCAGACCTATGAAACTAAGGTTCTCAGCTCTGTTCTAAAATTATACAGGACTGTCATCAAATTAACTTTCTCTGGAAACAAAAATTGCACTGTTCTAATATTCAGCCAAGTTGTTTCTCAAGAAGGATGAGAGGATGGAAACAAGGGCTTAGAAAGAAGAAAAAAAAATTGCAGCTGTCTTTATTGCAAACACTTTTTAAACAATGTAAATTTAAAATTAACTGTTATTATTATAGATACAAAAGAGCATCACAAATTTAGAACAAATTTTACTCAACCAGAACATTTTTAGTCACAGAAAAGTAGCAGTTTAATTAGTCTAGGACAGTTAAGCATTGTATGCCATTTCTATAGAAATACATGTATATTTACTCATACTTGAGAGTAGAAAATCTATCCGTGTAAATTTTAAATATATTTTTATACTCTACACACCCAACATTTTTATCCAAAGATGCCCAGATGTACACTAAGGTTCATATTTTCCAACATCATCCATTGAAATAATTTTACCAATATAAAACTGCATGTAGTCATAGCAGAGACTTTTGAGTTCAAAAACATTTCTTGCCATTTTAAAAAACCATTCAACTTCTCTGTGCAATGGATTTATGACTTGCATTTATTAATTTGATTCTTTCATCCACCTCTCTATTCCCTTTATATTAATTTCATATTTCAGATACACTCTGTCAGAATGCAAAAATTAATTTTAAAAATTATTTAAGAGCAAATGATTGAATAAGAAGACAATGTGACAGAAAATAATTGGACATATATAGATATTTTAGGCATGAGACTAGCCCAGAGCAATAAAAGGTCAGTCTAGTTTACATTTCTTCCAAAGAATAATAGGAATGAAGGACAGCAGTGGCAAAGAAGGACAGCCAAGAAAAACACACTGCACTGGGAGCTGTGATTATATATTTTTCTCAGACTCATTGATGATGCTTTTAGGAATATTTCCATTTTATCAAGACTTCCAAATCACCTACAGCAGAATGGAATAGGAGACAAACTGCATCAACACTTTGGCTTGAGGTGGTCTACTAGGGAATTTCTCAGAGAAGGGCTACCACAGGACTTTTTAACTTCACTGAGAAGAGGGGGGTTTAGTATGTCTTGATATTAAGTAATTTCAGTGCTGACAAGTATCAGTGTAAGAAGAGTAGTTCAGAAATTGGATCAGATAGTAAATAGTTTAAAGGACAATGCACTATTATGTACGATAACAGCTCTAAAAACCCTCACTAAACTGGGCCTTCACTTAAAATGGCAGACTAATCTAAAAATCTGTAATCTGTCAAAGGTATACAGTGTGACTATGATTTTTTTATGAAAACCACTTTCAGATCAGACTCGAGAGCAGATAAAAATGAACCGATGTGGAGAGAAGACACATGACAGACAATAAAAACCTATTTAGTTGAGTAGAAATGGAAACATTCATCATATTATTGAGCATGCATTGTTGCAAAAAACGAAAGAAAATCTTACAGATTTAAAGATGACAAGATAGAGTTTATTGTATAAAGAAAAGTGAAAAACAAAACAAACCAAAAAACCAACTATCCAGTGTATATTTTCTGTCTCTTACAATGTAATCAACCAAAAGGTTGTAGAAGAATATCATATTCATGGGGTTGAAGGTATCTTCTCAGTTTTTTTGGGTACTATAAGAACAAGGGACAGATGAAGAGGAAAATAAGAGCTTTCTAGAGTGAGATAAAAAATTCTTGACATCATGAGAAAGTCAACTATTCCAAGGTCTGTTTAAGCAGGGTCAGCTGCAGCAGGTTGCCTGAGACAGTATACAGCCTTTGAACATGTCCACAGGTGGAGATTCCATGACTTTTCTGGCCAACCTGTTCTACTATTCAACCACCCTCACAGTAAAAGGAGGTTTTCTTGTGGTTAGATGAAATTAACAATGCTGTTAATCAAGAATCTGAATTAGGACAAGTTCTTCTTGTGGGAGCAGGTTTAATGTCCAAAGGGAAAAAAACTGAGAGCACCCATGATATTCTATCCACAGAGGTCCAGTTTTATAGATTTAGATTACTCTTAATAAGAACACAACAGCAACACAGTTTTGTAGGATGAAGGAAAAGAGAACAAACTTGTGTTTGTGTATTATTGTCTCCTTCCAAGAAGACTGCTAATCTACATTTGGTTGAATTATTTTATAATTTTTGTGCCTCTTTGAAGAATGCACTGATTTCCTGTGAGTTAAGGGAATTCTGTCTCCAGTTCCTCTTACACATGTTATAGAGGACATGCTACTTGTATTTGAAAGGGTTCAGACAGTTTAGGAAGTAAGGCCAAAAGGGCCTGCTTACATTAGGTCAAAATAAGTGTATCATATAAGATAAGGAACAGGAAAGAGCAGACAGACCAAAAGTCTGCAGCATCAAACTACCTTGCAGTATTTTGAAGACAATTAATTAGGTAAGTTTTGCTGTATGAGGCAGGGGAAATCAGACACAGTACCAGTCTATTTGGGAACCTTGTCAATCTCCTCAGAGAGAAAATTTCTCCATACGTCAAATCCAGCAATGAGCAAAGGTTTGTGACCAAGACACGTCAGCCAGTCTGAGAGGTCTTTTTATACTATGTAATTTAACATTTTTGATAGTCATGAGGAATATGACAAATCACACAGGAAAATATATTAAAAATATTAAACATATGACAAGAAAAATCTTTCCCTGAGTCCCCTGATGGACTGAGAAGGAAATGCTAGAAGGAAATTTGACATGTTGACAACTCACAGACATAAGACTAACTTATATCTTTGTAATTGTGTCCTAGGAAGGCTGGAGCTGATAATACTGTGTGACTAAATAGTGGGAGTCCAGACAGTTTCACACATTATTCTCCCTCCTCTTTGAGTTTCAGAGGTTGAAGATGTATCTGGCTGGCTCTAATGTTTACAGTGTATGCATTGGGCCTTGTTTGAGCTGTCAAGGGAGTCTAAACCCTGAGCCAGCTTGGCTGTGGAAGTGTATCCATGTACTGGAAGTGTACAGGGGTAGGAGAAGCAAAAGATGGAGCAATGCATACAGATTATCCATTGCTCCACAAAGACCATTAAAAGACTAGTTTGTGCTATTTCTAAAGTATCCTTCACATAATTAGGTAGCATAGACAATGTATTTTTTTTTTACCTATAGGCACTTTTCAGTATAAAATACAGGCATATATCAACTTCCATCCTCTCTACTTCCCCAAATGTCTGATTTGCCTTTCCACTTACTTTCTCAGCTTGTTAATATGTGAAGCTTGACATGTCAAGAGCATGAGTTCTAAAGAAATGCATGTGAGGGTATGTATTTCAAAGCAATTTAGCACAGATAAAGAAGAAAAAAAGTCCTAGGTAGGACTTTCCAAAGTTGCTAGATCCTGACCTTTCCATGAAAGCTGCTCTTAGGTGATATTTGTACTTTAAGGAATTCAAAAATGGTCTCTAGCTTTAAGCAAATTTGCAGTATGAAAAATGTCTAATTTATAAGTGATTTTAATAGAATCCTGCATGTATTTGACATGAAGGTTTTAGAAAATAACTGCTTAGTTTTAGAAGAGAATTTATTTGGGTTGCTTAGCTAAACATATCCCTAAAAAGTACTTATGACAATGACAAAAGTTCCATTTCAGAGTTGTTCAGACTGTTACATTGCCATGAAGAATTGGTTTTTTGAAGTCTCCAGGGATACCAGAATTAGACTCAAATATATATTCATTTAAAATCCAGATTTGTCATGAGCCTTAGGTAATTTCCCATCAAAAACGAAGGATAAGAATCAGAGTTGTAATCTGATACCTGCTGATGGATTCACATTTTACTGACTTATAAAACTAGTATGTTTGATTTGAGTGTTTTGTGAGCAAGTTCTCAATTTTCCAACAGAACCATTAAAAAAAAGTCAAGTCCTTTTAAAAAAAGGAAAGGAGGGAAACTAAAAAAATCTATCGAAGACACATGTTTTTCCCAAGAAAGGTTGAGAGGGAATTTGGACTTTCTTGGCCTTCAATATAACTGGGCTGTAGAGCATACTGAAGAAAAACAAAATGAAGGCAGAAAAACCGCCCCAAATAATCCCGCTAAAATTTAAGCACAGTTCCTGGTGAAGCATTAGTGTGTTTGAAATAATATCTTCCATAGTTCAAATCATGCCTTTTGTTCTGAGTTATACACGGTATTTTGCAAACAAATATTTCATATCCCAGTGACCATCCACCTGTGCACCACAAGACATTAAACAAACCATGTAATGTGTATGACGTGAAAAGCTGCTCAGAAGCACCAGGAAAGTTGTCATTTGGACTCAAGGACTGGTATTCAGAGATCCTGATTATGACACCATTGTAGTTTGCTGGTTTACACTGGCAATGGAGCTACTCCCTGTTTCTCTCCCAGCTGGGGCAAACCACTCTCCCAGCTAACACAAATTAGGAGACTTGCTGACTTACTGCTGCCAAGGCACTTTTCAGACCCTTGGGTAGAAAGCATGTTCTGAATGCTGTGTTCCATCAATATACAGATTACAAAGCCATTTGTCAGATGGTGGCAGGTTTTGATCCATGGCCGAAAAGAAATCAGATTGCAGAATATTTTTCAGGGGCAAGACTTCAAGAGACATTACTCTTGATGGAGCACCTTAGACAAGCAACCCATTTTTACATGGTAATTTACATGCTGAAGCATAATATAAATGTTAAAACCTTAGATGACTTTGGAGCAGGAGAAAAATATTCCCTTGCACTCCTTCCTGATCCAAAGTTATGTATAGCCTCAGTACTTACTCTTTTTTCAGAGCTCTGGCATTTCTTGGACTTCCATCACTGTCTCTAAATAAAAATTCTAGGGCACAGAGAAGACAGTAATTCAGGTGATGGCTTAAGGAACTTTGCTTCTCAGCTAAAAACTGCCAAAATCAGAATTACAAATTATTTGAAGTAACAATAGATGTTACTTCAATTTTATTAATGTTCTTTCAAAAATACTCTATTTTTAAATGGGAAAAACTCACCCCACACCTGTGTAACACTTAACTGGACTGCAGAGAGAATGACTGGTTCTGTGTTTTGGTTGAAACAACATCCTAAATGCCTGTGGATTGGAAGGATAAAGGTCTATAGTAAAACATCTGCTGGAGATAAGCATCCTTAAAGAACTGTGCTTTAAATATCTGAGGGTATTTTGAATGAAAGATTTAATGGCCATTTTCACACTAATACCATCACATCAGAGGGGGAAAACAGACATAATTTCCCTAAGTATATCTGCCAAAAAAGCTGAAGAAATTCTATTTGCATTACTGAAGTAAGAGAATATAAGTGTATCTATGAGCAGCTGGTTGAAACTTTCAGATGGCAAATTATGCATAGACACTTAAATGAGTTTTTATGTGCCATGCTGTGATGAAGGGAATGTCTTCCAGCTGGGATGTAGTCAGAATAACTGGTAAACTTTATCACTGTATTATGATGTAAAATTTATCATTGTATTACTGCATCCATAATTTGAAAATAGTACTATTTCTTTTTTAATATCCAGCTTCCTCTGCTGGGCTCTGTGGGCTAAAAGCATAATTGCTGAATATCATAGAGATTCCCTGAATCCAGCCTTTTATTTCTCTATTATGCTACTTCATCACCTTACTTTACTCCCAACAGTATTGCTTTAAAAATTAGGCATAGAGTGTTCGAGCTCATTGACATTAAACAAATTGGTATTTGTTCTTCACTTAGGTTCTATGTTTTAAATGTTTCAGGTTTATGAAAGAAAAAAGTTAATTCAATGCAAATTTAAATATTAATCAAATGTGAATTTGAAGTTTACTGAAGAACTGCTACGATACACCCTATCTCTCCCCTTCATTCCTCTTAGCTTTCATTTTTATGACTTACTTAATTTTCTTTATTTTCTGACCACATGCTGACTCAGCTACTGACATACTTTTAATTTAAATGAGATCTTTCACTGACATTAGTGGGAGGCAGAGGTGCAAAGAGACTTCCTTGAGCCAGAAAGAATACAGAACAAGACATAGACAGGATTAGCAATTATGAGTACTTGATTATATAGGTTAGATAAGGGTTTAGCTCATTCAGATTCTGTAATTCTTTCTTTAACTGCTTTAACCTGTATGTCTATTGTAATTGCCTGGTGATTTCTAAAATAAATGAGCAAGCTTATCCAACAAAATGAAAAAAATCAGACACTTGGAGGACACAGAGACAAAAGTATATCTAGAAATACATATAACACACACATATACACACACGTCTCCTTTTTTGAGGGTACATATATATATATGTATAGTTTTTCTAGTCTTACTCCTACTGAGATGTCTTGTAATAATTTACTCTTATTTTATGGCCGTGGTTCCCATACTATGTTCCATTCTATGTGCCCACAGAAATTATTTTCACCTACTCACCAGGCTGATGGTAATGGTATATATGATTCTCTGACTCTATTTGTTGAAAATTTTTCCAAGTTCTACATCTGTTACTTGGTTTTGGGACTCAATTACTCATAGTTTCCATTATTTTAAATACTCCTTTCCTTGTGTTTTCCTCATTGATATCTTTAATTATTAATTCTTCATTATTTTCTTCTCACCAGCTTCATTTATCAAGGCCTTAGGAGCTCTTATGCGTTATGATTTCTTTAAAAATACCTGGTTTACTATTATACAAAATCACAAGGAAGATTCAATACATATAATTTCAGATCTTTGATTTTTACAGACTTGGTTTTGGAAAGTTGCCATCAATAAGCACCCTACCAACAGATGAAGCCTTTTAGATCATTAATTAATTGTGTTAAAGAGAAAATTGTTAGGCTGACATTATGTCAGCCACGGAGAATGATAATGTATGAATTAATAAGTTAAAGGTTCCCCTTAGTTATACAGATAGCTGCCTCAATTTTGGGTTAGATCTATCATTTCATTTCAGCATTTTAAAACAGTCAAATAGTAAATAGTAAAAATGAAAGGAAAATCATCATTTGTCTTGAACACTGGGATGTATACACACTTTAATAACTACCTAGAAAATAAATTGTGAGCAGCAAAACCTGCCCCAAACCTCATCAGATGAAACTTGGTGCCTATATTCATGAATCTATCAACTTCCCACTGAGTCAGCATTGTGCTAGCATGCAAGTCATTCTCATCTTTCTAAAATTAATTCCCTTGTGAAGAAAACATGAGTTCAGGGGATGTGCCTAATTAAATATGGTTGCATTTTCACATCTGCCCTGGATTTTGGAGGGCCTTTTTCTATTGTGATTAAATAGGCCAATTTCTGGCCATGTTTTTCTTACTGGTAAAAAACTGTGCAATCCATGGAGCTTATTATGTTATGTCCCAGGACACAAAGGAGTGCCATCGTGAATATGAAAACACTTTTAAAACCACCAGAGCTATCTCTTACTTTCTGTATTAGCTGACTGAATACATCAGGTGAGTTTTAACACTCTGTGTGTATTTTGTGTACTTCAGTTTGATTGCATATTTTAATAAGAATTCACTGTCACAATAATAAAGTGTTCCCACTGAAAATGCAGTTGGTTTTCCAAAGCTGTTGGAAAACAGCATTGAGGCATGATATTCTTAGTCAATGGAAGTTGATTGGTTCAGCTGTCTTTATGTGAAGCATACATTTATAAGTAAACAGCTGGACTCTCCAGAAGCTGATCTGCACCTGTACTGCCTTCAACATGCCCTGATAGTCAATTAATTTCATTGGTTTTGGACCCCAGAGCAAAACTAAACCTGAAACCAAAATGGAACAGAGGTACTTGGTTTTGCAAGGACTGCCCAGAAAGGATTCAGATCCATTCCACTACCATCACCTTGGCATAATGAAATCACTGATAAAATAAAAATCAATCATATAAAATGTTGGCAAAGTTATCTCCAATGGCTAATCTCACCCCCTCCTAGAACTTTCCCATTTTTGCTTGGAAGTGTGTTTACTCTTACCTTCAGCTTCTATAACAGTTTGTGCAAAGAAGCTGGGTCCAATCATGACTGAGAACTTCCTCATTTAATTAGTGTTGAAATCCCAAACGGACCAGCAGTTTCCCTGAGATTTCATTAGGAAAGTTTTATACAGATTTTAGTGGCTATATTCATGGTGAGCAGTGGAGGCATTGGAAGGGAGAATGGAGGCATTTAATGGTTCCACCTGTTAGTGTACACAAGATTGCATGATTATCCATTTACAACAGCCAAAATGGAAACAGCTGTCCTAGAACAATTTAGAACTTTATCCTCCACTTAACTGCACAGATGAATAAAAATCTATTTCCAAAGCAAATTATTCTGGATACCATCTAAAGGTATTTAACAAGTTATTTACATTTGTACTAAGGCTTTTGAAGCATTCAGATTCATTCATATGTTTTATCTTTAAAAAAAAAATTGCATGAGATTTGATACAAAAGCTATGAGACATACAGTGCAGGAAGGCATCTCCAGCACAACTGGGTGCAACTCCCTAAATGCAGCTCAGCAATCAGCTTCCCTTGTTACTGCTCTTCTAAGAGTCTGGATAAGAGACTGCCTGTGGTTGGTGCCATGGTGCTTTGTAATGTGTCTCTGTCTGAGTATCTTTAAAGACATTGCAAAAAATATTATTTGGAATGCCTTGAGCTAGTACAGCCTCTCTACAGACTGAAACAACAGCTGTCTCATGTATTTTAAAAGTGCTGTCTCTACTGGTTTCCTCCCAGCATGAAAAGAAAATTACAAACATTAAAAGGCTTTTGGTACACCCAGATTTTGTACTGGTTTTTTTTTTTTTTTCTTTTGCCTCCAGTGCAAAGCATTATGCTTTGAATTTAATCCCAAAGATCCTGCTGTCTAAAGCAACAATGTGCATTTGGGGAGAAGCACTTTTCTGAAGATGCAGATTGACACAGTGACCCATGTCTTTTCTGAAAGTGTCACAGGGCTTTTGAAACCAGCATGGATAATCCAAATATTTTAGCATAAGAAATCTGCAACAGCTTTCTTTTCTGAAAAACCATGTGCTGCTCAAATGCCTCAGCAGCACTTCTGTGGAAAGATGGGTGAATTCTCTTACCACAAGTATTAAGGAACAGCTGCTTCAATAATAGATTTGAGGAACTCCCCAATTCTCCATTCTCTCTTCTGCTCCCCACAGAGTGAGAAGGCAAAGAGGATTTATTTGAAGCTGTGCTATGTCTTTAGACTTCTTGAAAAGCCAAGGGAATTCTGTATAGGCACTCTATTTCCATATGAACTAATTATTTTGTCCAAGTGACTGACTTTTGTCTCCAGACACTTTTTCATTAGTTCTACTTAATATAGTCACTCAGTTCTCTATATTGTATTTTCAGTACCTCCCCTTCATCATGTTCCATGACTTTTTTTTTTCAATTTGAAAGGTCTTCATCTCGTAGGGAGATTCCATGTAGCTTAAAAAGGTTTGAACCCATTTATCAGCTCTTTCCTCAGCAAGGATGTTTACAGAGCCATCTTCCTGCCCACAAGTTTCCATTAAAATTATAATAAATTATTAATTTTATAATAATTAATTACTATAATTCAGTTAAAATCTAACTTTTAAATTATTTATGAATTATAATAAAACTATTTATTTTAATTATTTATTATTATAAATTATGTTTCTTTATTAACTAAAACTGAAATTAGGTAACAGGTTACAAATTAAGGAGAACATATAGGCAGAATGAAGCACACATGCACAAAAACTTTTGAGTCTTCATTCATGAAGAAATCATTAGAGAAATGGGGAAAATATTGTCTTCCAGTAAGGAGGTAGGGTGACCTTTTTAATCTTGAAATAATCTCCTGAAACGGTAACAATAATAAGTTCTTGAAAAAAATAAATTTTGATCGAATATAATTTATTGATTTTCTTGCTTTGAATTATTTGGGAATTTGTGGTGGCATGCAGCTCACTCATGGCTCTTCAGAATAAGACTAGGGGCATTCCTGAATTTGTTCAATGCTGCTTTGCCATACTGAGTTACTCAGATACACAAGGTCTATTTGTGTCTGGGACACTTTATCACATTGCAGAGTGATAATATTAAAGCAAACAAAAAAATCCTCATCCTTGTTTTGTAATGCAGCACAAAAATAATACAAAGCATGGTTTAGCTCAGGGAGATGATATTAAATAATATGTCCCTTGAAAGCCTAGGGGGTTAAATCATAGTAGTAGTGCACATTGTAATGGCTTATGATGCTTTGTGAGAAATGATCAGTGTTTCTCCTGCCTGTAATGCAGAAGGAAAATTTCCTCACTGATGACATGCTATGAACATAGTGAGCCCATAATTTCTCACATTCATTGCAGACATCCAGCCTAATTCTTAGTCAGAGTGTAGGAAGCACAAAGCACACACAAGTGGTGAAAAGTGCATTTGAAGGTTTCTAGTGGGACTTGTTTATTTTCTCTGCTCTTATCTAATACTCCTTTTGACTAGAAGTTACTTTGCAAGTCCATCATCATGCTAAAATGTGTTATTAAATGTTAATTAAGTGACTTGAACTTCTAAACCAGTTCAATGATCAGGAGCATTCAGCTAACATATATACTTGTTTCTTCATCCTAGACCAGCCTGAGGTTTCAATATCTCCCTACATAAGATTTTTTCCCCTATATCTCCTTGAAAACTAACTTTGTTCTGTAGTTCACTTGATTATAATTTTCTGCATTGGCAATTTCAGTGCATTGACACTACTAGTCATTATACTAATTTGCTCAGCCATAATAAAGAGAAGCAGCTTGAGGTCCCCATCAACTACCACAGGGCAACTGCACCATGGGTGAGCTATGATCACTGTTGCAGCGCCAAATCAACCTCTTTGGCCCAGATAAATAAATAAATAAATAAATAAATAAATAAATAAATAAAAACTTCAGACTCAACAATTCAGTCATGCTAAAAAAAAATCCTATCTCATTCAAGAAATCCTTTGACACTAGTTTGTTGAATGAATTGCATTTACTGCAGGTTGAATGTTTCACAATCACAAACTACAAAACTGTCGCTAAAAAACACATAAGGGCTGGAGATAAAAGCAATAAGGATTAAGAAATAACAGAAGAGAAGAGGTACAGATCTGCCCTGCCATTGCCATAGCACACAAGCAACCATGTTGTGTCAGATGATGTGAACATGATGTTCTTTGAAGAGGTCAATAAAAGCCTTATGAATATTCTGCTTGAATAAGTCTTTTCTAGAGTCCACAGCAGAACTGTGTTAAGGAATCTTTTGAAAATATTTGCAGAGTATATCTTAATGCAAGTACTTCAATCTTCCAAATAGGAGGTTGAAAACATATATTAGCAGTATTTATTTACTCCTGAATGTTTGTTGAATAAATGAGACTGCAAGAAGTGTACTGTGAACTGCTCATTAATTCTTGATCAGTTTCCTCATAGTTGCAGAAGTTTGGCTTTTTTGAGAGAAAACTGTATTTCCCTGTAATATGAAGATCTTCAAATTATTTACTTTGATTTTTTCAAAATATTAAGTGTTACCAAATATTTGATATGAGATGCGACTGGAAATAGAGGGTAGTGTGCAATTATGCTATGCCATGTAGTTTCCTGAAATAAATAACAGCTGGCCACTTACACTATTATCTGATCTTACTATTTTCAGTGAAAAAATTACTTCCTCACATATTTACAACTATCTTAGAAGGCCAAGGTTCTCTTAATCTCTGGGAAACTACCACTGAAGCTGAAAACACAAATCAGAGCTATGTTTTTGAAGAAATAATAATATAATGAGGAAAGAAAATGATCTTAGGTTTGATTGAAAGCTTTTTGACTTAAGGAAAATGTTGCTATAAGTAATTCTAAAGCTATAGAAAATCAATCTGTTTGGATCGTTAAACCTGGACTGAAAATAAATGGCTCAATTCCATACCCAAAAGAGAAAGAGCAATATTGTCTCCTATGTGTCCATTTTTGCTCTGCTATTGCCATTTAATAAGATATAAGAATTTTAGAAAATGGAGCTGTGTCTTGTAAGTCATCAAAAGTCAGTGATGGGTAGTGAGGGGTAGTTTTCTTAGAAAGTTAATCAAACTTACAATCCTATTAATAATTGTTAATTAATATTGTTTTCTAGGCTTAATAATCAATCAGCACTGCGTCTGTATTGCAGCCATGGTACTGCCTTTTCTGGGCAGAATTTTATTCTCAAATTCTAGTTAAGATAAAAAATGTGTTTCCTTTTGTGTATAAGTATACATGTGAACCATAATCAAGAACAAAATACTTCAGAAGACAAGTGTAATGCAGTGAAGGACAAATCTGTGCAAGTTTATTTTGCCTGACTATATTATTGCATTTAAATCTTGTCTTGGAATTTGTGTTTCTACTATTAATTACTTCCGAATATCTGAACTAAAACTTCCATAAACCAGCCTTACAGTGAAGTACCAGGATTTTGCTCCTCATACTTTGGCTTTGAACACCGAATTTAACACTGTATCTCTGACTGAAACCAGCATCATAACTTTTGATCATTATTGATCGGGTATACACGACTAAAAAGCTAAGATATCTTTGCTACTTTTATGGGCTGCTGGAGTTTATGGTATTTTTACCACACTTAATCAAATTTATTTGCAGTTGCTCTCTGATAGAAATTTCTCGTTCAAATTGTCTTCAAACAACTTCAAAGGTTGTTTTTGTTTTTGTTTTGTTTTTTTTTTTTATTTCTCCCCTGAAAATTCCCATCTGTATGATTGGTAGTGACATAATGTGATGTTTTAAGGTCACTTCCTATCCAGTCAAGAGCCTCACCATATGTATGGATGTTTCATATCTACTCCCCCTACTCAGAATTCTTTCTTTCTCTTCCATGCTAGTAGACAATTTATGAAACATATATAAATAAGCAATGTACACAGAACCAAACATAAAAACAGTAACTCAGGACATTATATTTAGAGGGAGGCACAGATTAATGAGTGAATTTATATATGCACAGTCTGTGCCTTGCAAAGCTCTGAAGCTCCTAACTTTAAAATACAACTTTTATGTGTTGCGATTGTATCCTTTTTAGGAGTCTTAACAAAATTTTCTCTGATTTGGAGGCGAAATTTATTTCCCTGTGGAAGAACTGCTCTGCACATCAGAAGGGGATTTGCTTTCTCAGACTGTGGATGGAACTTCGGTTTCTTAACTGAACTGAATGAAGTAAAAGTCATTTGCATCATAGATCTTCTACAGTTCCTGTTCAAAATGAGTCATGCTAGACTCAGCCTTCAGACTACTCTCAGGTGATACACAACAAATACTTCACTAGTACTGCTAGTACACAATGAAAATCTTACCATTACTGCTAGTACATGAATAGCCAGTTTTCTAGTAAAATTGCTTATGCTAGAAGAGTACATTCTTCCACCAGGTTATCTCCAGATGTTACTGGAACCACTTATGGGAGGGAAATCAGTAAGGGTAAAATAAAGGTTAAAAAATCCTGACTGTATCTTGTATGTAAATTCAACCTTCATATAATAATTTGTTTGAAGTTATGTAAAACTTGGCAAGGAGCCAGTCTTGTTCCAGTGGCTGATAATTTCTTTCTCTAGTTATTAGATTTCTGTATTTACAATCATTTCTCATTCTCCTAATGTAATGCTATTTCTTGACAGACCACCGACCATAATTTCATTTTCTCTGCTGAGAAAACTATGTCAGTCTATTCCTCTTCAATGAAGAAGCCATATATCACAAGTTTCTTAATCCTGATACGCAATTAGATTTGATTTTCCTGTAGTTCTTAAACTACACTGCTATAAAAAATTGAGCAGATTTTTTAAAAGCTGCTACCTTTTTTTTTTTAATAATCTTTTGACTTTCCTTATAATTTTTTCCAGGCAGCTGAATAATATTGCTTTAAATACCATGTGTAGAATTTGAGTGGACAAAATAAATTCAGAGGCAGTTTAAAATCTTGATGACCTACCCCCTGAGAAGTTATCTTGCAATACTTATTATTGAGAAATATAATTCAATCCAAAGAGGTTTTGCAGTCTCCCTGATTGGAGATATGCACAATTTATTTAGATAATGTCTCCTGCCTAGCACTGAATTTAGTCCTTTACTGGAATGGTGCTTGGGGAAGATGATCTTCTGAGCTGCTCCCCAACACGAACTATTCTGTGGAACTCTAATTGTTTTAACCTTGTTGTATGAGGACGTTTTAGTAAAATTGCATATCCAGATGAAACTTCTATTGTTGAGACAGTTTTCAAACAAGGAATTCAGCATCCAGCTCATTGTTCAGAATACATCAGATTTTAATGAAAGCACTCCAATCATAAGGACATATTTTTCATATCTATAAATGACTTCTATAGTGAAAGGCCACAGTACTAATTATAACTGACAGCTCAGCTATTTTTCTATGAACATTTCAAGTCCTTAAACTTTCCCTAAAATTTAAATCTTAAGCTCTACCATATCATTTTCTTTATCTGATAAAGTCAAATTAGATTTTTCTTTATTAAGTAACAAAATCTTTAGAATCAAAATAATTTTAGTTTCTCTTATTTTAATTTTTAATATATTTTTCAGATTCATGAATACTTTTCTATCTTTTTGTATCCCACTGTTTTGAGAGGGAGACCAATTGAAAAAGATAACCACATTTTAGTTTTCATGGTTCCTTGCCAAGTTGCTTCTACTTGCTGACACATTCTATTTTATGTCAGGCTCTTTTTGACACTTCATTGAGGCAAGCTCAACTTTTTCACTTAAGGCAAGGAGTGCAGCTAAAACTTACTGAAGAACACAAGTTTGTGTGGCAGGTACTTTTAATACCCTGTCTCCCATGCTTAGTTGACATACCTGTGATACACCCAAATTCTTCAGGGCTGTGTTTTTTTATCATCAGCAGAATGAGGAAGAAAAAGGAAAACAGTAGCCAAGAACACTTATACACCTTTTCCAGTGCAAAGGTGTATAAAAGGAAATGTGGGATGGTAAAATTAACCTAGTAAATAGAGAACCGTTAGTAAATATAACACCCATACGATCCTAATGTCCAAGGTTTTGTAGATACAGGGGTAACTGGGGAGTTAAAATCTTAAGCTGAATAAGTGTACATGTCTCTTGGAATGTACAAGGAAAAACTAATTTATTCTTTCATTTCAATGTTATAGTTGTATTGTTTACAATACAATTAATTTTTATAGGAAGTAATACCTGTCAAAAGAGCAACAGTAATGCACTTAAGACATTTTCAAGCACTAAATTCAATAATCATAGTGTTGTTGAAAATCTTGGAACATGCCCTACTCCTCATGTTGACGTTCTTTCTTTTTTATTTTGATTTGTGATTGCTAAATCAGACTGACTCTTTGATGTCCTTGCTGTCTTTGGAACTGAACTGATGTGAATCAGAATATGTCAATAAAGGAGAATTTATGGCCCATCAGAAAAACTCAGAAATGTTACCAAGTGAAGCTTATTTCTGTGGATTTAACACACAAACTTGTTTCATGCATTTTTATAAACATGCTTTCAGGCTTTTAATTAATCTGCAGATGTAAAAATGTGTAGTAAGAGATAGAAGAAAATGACTTATTGTAGATGCCTTCATAGGTTTAAGAATAGAACTAATTTATTTTATATCAGAGAATGCAATTATTAAGATTTCTGTATAAGAAGTCCTTAAAGGAAGTCTAGTTTTTGGTTTTGGTGGTTTTTTTTGTGTTTTGGTTTGTCAGGGGCTTTTTTGGGGCAGAAGAATTTAAGTATCTACTGAAACGTATACTTAATTGGATTTAAATTTTACTTGCTGAGTTGTAGTATATTTAAATTTAACTGCATCGTCATCATATCATGTAGGGACCAAAAGGGTAAGATTCATTGCAATTTGCATTTTTTTCCTTAACAGCAAACTTATATGAGAAAGTCTACCAGAAGATAAAATAAGATATCATGGAAACCTGCAAACATTTTGCATTAAACCAGCATAAATAAGGTTTATGATAGTCTGTTTCCATCCCAGATTCAAATCAGGCTCAGCCTATTGCTTCTGATACTAAATTTCTATCATCCCAATTAAAAAAAAAAAAAAAATCAACGAACCAACCAACCAAAAAAATTTAAAAAACCAAAAACACCCCAAAATATCAACTAAAAAAGACCCACACAGAAACTCTCCCCAAAACCCCAGGAACATTAGGACTGGGAGTATTATATTTACCCTTCACTTACATGATATTCTTTATCTTATGTTTTCACCAGTCTCAGGAGACCTCGGCTTAATATGAAGACTCTGTATTGAAAGGTGCCTGGCAGGAAAAGCAGGAGAGACAATCCATGACTTTAAAAATGCACATCCTGGAAAATCAAAGAAGGTAAAGCATGCAGGAGAAGGAATTTCCTTTGGTATGTGACAGACCTTGGAAGACAACACTTACAGCACAAATCCTTGGTAAAAGAAGTCTCTTTCCTGGGTAAACTTCTGCTGAGATCAGATGCAGATTTCGTTTAACCACACAAGACCTGCTGCAGGATCAATATGTTACTGGTTTTCCTTGAGTACACAATTTGGCAGTAACACACTTGTATTTAAAGTCAAGTCTAACACATTTCAGAGTAGTGATATAAACACCCAACTATTGCTAAATTTTCCATCACTCTCATGAAAGGTAGCTCACTCAGTATGTCAACTCCTGGAAAATGCCACAAATCCCAGACATTTTTTTTACACACATTTCTTTTGCAATTAAGTCTTGCCTTGAAAAGAAGGACCCATATTGTCCTAAGTATAGAAAAGTTTGCAAAGGACACAAGGATTCAGGCATAATATGATGGCAAATGAGGCTAAGGCACCCAACAGCCAGAGAGACTGGATTTAATGCTGATGTTTTCCTTCAGTGCCCATAGCATTCATCATTTTCCAGCAGCTTTCTGTTCTGCTTTCCAGCTTTTGAGAAGGATGTTTAAAGGTAAATAATTTTCCACCTCACCTACTTAAGGAGACAGTCCTTTTTTACATGATCAGGTGGCATATTCTCACTGCCTGGACACAGAGGAAGGCAAGCTTCCTATGCTTGCAGACAGGAATATTTACGCATCATCTACACAGCACACTGGGTTTGCAATTGCAGGAAACTTTCTTGCAGCAGACAGTGAATTAGGCATAAGAATTATCTTAACATGATATCCCCCCAGTACTACTGTATCAGAGAGATTAAGAAAAGAAGTGAGGTAGCAGGAAAACAATATTTTCCTCTGGAAAACCCTGACAGCTCATACAGTGTCATCTTCAAAGCTGCCTGAAATAAAGTACTCCATAAGGTTTAAACTGTCAAATAGATGTTCCCATTGCTACAGTGAGAGAGAAATAATAATTCATTTAAATATCAGGAAGGTGCTTCTGTCAGAGCTGTAGATGGAAGTACCATATTCTCTATCAGAAGACCTTGTAGAAAAGGACTGATTTGTCAAGAAATAAACTTACTTTATTATTTACAGCGTGTTAATATAAAACTTTTTCTTATTTCTTACTGTGAAAAAACCATAGTCTCTAAAAATTAGGAAGGTTTCAAATTCAGACAAGTAAAGAAATAATCTGATAATACAGATAATATGTCAAATTATTAACATATGACACTTCACAGCTTTCAAAGACATCTTATGTTTTATGCAAAGAAATATCTGTGGATTTCTAGAACAAGGTTATTTGCTGAACATAGGTACTAATCTAGAGTGAATACTTATGGTACACCTTGCAATTTCGCTGGACAGTCTTCAGGGAAAGAGTTTATATTTAGCTATTAACACTTCACCATTGTTAGAATCACCTCCCTAATCAAGGTGCCTGCCAGCATTTGCTATATTTGCATTTACAACCAGCATCAGAAAATATAACTAAATACTTTTTTAATGGCATTATACATTGCTGAACATGATTTGATGTGTCCTTTGATGACTCTCAGTCAATGTCAGTCTAAGAAGTGGATCAATAAGGTGCTATAATTTAAAGAGAAATTTTTTTTTTTCACTTTCCAATGCCATGACTGACACTAATATAATATAATTCCCAGCTCAATTAAACAAACAAATAATAAACTCCATTCTAATGTTTTGGGTTTTTTCTATCCAATTTTCAGCTTAAATCCCCCTCCTCCCTTTAGTTACAAGAAATTCAGACCTTTACTAGTGCTGCCTACTAGCTGAGCAACTGATCCATAATACCTGAGTTTTGACTACACACCAGAACTGTGCCAAAGCATTTAAAGGATTTTGATCTGAAACTTTTCTAGTTTCAGAGATCAGGAGATATCCTGAACATCTCTTTTAAACTCAGTGAAGCAGTCAAACAGATAAAAGGAGCCAACAGGAAGTTTAGTGTGAATGATCTAGTTATGAATGCAGCATTTTTCATATAGCATAACTTATTCCAGCTGCATTCCCTACAGGATACCACTTGATTCACAGATAAAAGTTTTAATGCAGATTTGATCAATTTTAGTTTGTTGCTTGGAGGAAAAGGTGTCAAACTGCCATTAAACTAAGTCCCTCTTTATTCTAAAGTACAAAAAAGTAACACTTCAAATAATATATCAGGCAAAGTGAACTTATACTGTAATAGGGAGTGATGCAAGTTAAGAACCCCAGAGTACAAGTAATTGGGATGAGAAAAAATACAAATACAGATGAAGCCTGTCTTTCAGAAAAGTATTCATTTAAGTTGGCAATAAAAAAGACCCCACAGCGCCAAAAATCAAAACAATTCATTTTCTTAGTAAATTCCTAAAATTTTTACAAACTAGAGTTCTGCAAATTGCTCTCCAGTGCTTTGGTGCTTCTCCACCAAAAATTTCACCATGAATTTTTAGGCAATTTCAAGCACTCTTTTGTAGCAATTAGTCACACTGTTACAGAGCCCAAGGAAGGTGAGGGTGCCGGAATGGATGGGATAGCTCTTAGATAACAGGAATGGTAAACCAATTTGACAGAAATGTAAATATTAAAGAGAAACAGGACACTGGGGATTTCAGCTGTTCCACTTTTAAGACAAATTTTATTCCATATTTTAGTCTATCTTACTGGTGCATTCTTGGATATTATAGTTAATATATATTTAAAAATTAAAATATGGAGGTCCAGCTGGTAGCCATTGACTAGTGATGCTTCTCAGAGGTCAGTCCTGCCTTATGTCTGTGTTGATGGCATGGGTGATGGGACAGATGGTCAGAACATTTGAAGATGTCACCAGATTGCAGAACAGAGCTCATATTCAGAAGGAACAGATCAAGCTGTAAAAAATGGAATTAATTGAACCTCAGGAAATTTCACAAGGAAAAGTTCTGCCCCTGGGATCCAGTGCAGCAAAACAGCCCAGCTAGAAAGTGATTTTAAAACAAAGGGCCAGCACTCCTGATAAACAAAAATTACACATGATTAGCAGTGCAGTCTTGCATCTGAAAAAAAAAAATCATCCTATAGTGGCCTGCTATCACCTGATGAAAGACACACACATGGAGAGTCTCACAGGGGTGCATAATGGAAGGGCAAGAGGCAATGGGCAGAAACTGGAATATGGGAAACTTTGACTTGATAGAAGGGAAAAAAAACATTGTGGCTATATTCAAACACTGGAACAGGTTGCCCAGAGAGGTTACAAAATTTCCTGTCCTGAAGACTTTTGAAAATGAGATGGGAACTGCTCTGAATAATCTCATCTAGCCAGACATGCTCAGAGCAGAGAGGTGTCATGAGATGACAAGAGAACCTTCCCATGGATTCATGGTTGATCTTAATTGACCCCCTGCACTGACAGGACATAGAGATCTGTGAGATAGCGTTAGGCTTGGAGGATTGATTTTTAATGTATTGCCATTAACAAAAATATCAGTGAGTGACTGATTCATTAGGTGGCTAAGCTGACGAGGTGAGCAGCTTCCTGGTTGGCACAATCTGCAGAGGAGCTCAAGTGTTGCTCTCCTCTGTGCTTTCAGTGCCAGAGAACAATGAAGGAAGAAACAGAAAGGTTCATCAGATTGATAAGTTGACTCCAAGCCTTGTGTGACCAGCAGAAGACTTGAGGGTTTGATCATGAGTTACTCTACAGACCTGATGGTGACAGATAGGGAACAGCTGTCTCAAAGGTAGAAAAGGATCTTTGTGCAGGAGTCAGCAGGGCTCATGGAAAGAACTCTAAACTCAGTTAGAAGGGGGAAAGGGGTAAAGCCAGGCTTGCTTGAGATAAGATTGATATGCAGCATGACAATATGTTAGGGGCTGTGTGAAAGCAAGGTCCTTCAGTCTGCTGTCTCAGTGGAGATAAGGGAAGAAGATCCAAAGGGACACCAAAGACATGAGAGTTATTGGTCTGTTAGAAACTACAGAAGCATCTGAGCACAGTCACGTAGGAATCAGGGCTTCTCCTCCCAGAACTGTGGCAGGCTCAGCAGCCCTACTGAAGTATATTTACATCTATGCACGCAGGACAGGCAACAGACAGGAGGAGCTGGAAGCCATTGTGCACGAGGGATAATGTTGCCATCATGGAAGCTTGGTGGGATGACCTGCACAACTGAAGTGCTGCAATGGATGGCTATAAATTCTTCAGAAGGACAGGCAAAGACGGAGGCGTCATGGGTTAGACCCATATGTCAGGGAGCATTTTGGCTGTCTAGAAATTAACAGTGGTGATGGCAGAGTTGAGTGCTTATGGGTAGGAGTCAAGGGGAAGGCCAACAAGGCAGGTGGAAGTCTTTTATGGACCTCTCGACAGGGATGACAAGGGAGATGAAATCTTCTGTAACACCTGGGAGAAATCTCAAAATCACCAGCTCTTGTTTTCATGGACTTCAACTTGCCAGATGACTGCTGATAATAGATTACAGTAAAGAGGTAACAGTCTAGGAGGTTTGGCTGAAACTCAGGAAAAAAAAGAGAGCTTACAACCTTTGGAAGATGCCATGAGGTTACACAGGGAGAAAATTACTGTAAACAAAGCCCAAATAGAACTTAATCTGACTACTGATATAAAAGACAATGAAAAACTTTTCCATAAAAGCAGTAATAACAAAAAGAGGGCTAAGGAGATTCCTCTTCACTTACTATGCAGAAGGAAACAGCAACAAAGAACAAGGAAAAGACTGAGCTACTTAATTGTAATTTAGTGCCATACAACACTTAATGACTTCTTTCCTCTCTTAGCTCTAAGTAAGTCTCAAGCAAGTCTGTCCTTGGCAACTGAGAAGTGGAACAGATTACTTTTTTGAATAGTAAAATTGCCCTACAATCACCAGACATCACAAGGAAGAGAGGAAGAGAGGAAGGGTTCAGGATCACCAAGCTCTTTTTTTTTTTTTTTTTGACAGGAAAAAACTTATATAATACCTATCAGGAATTTAAGCAGTTTGAAAATATGTTAATGATAACCTTTTCAAGTTCAACTTCCTCCTCATAGTTTGACTTCATCATTCTTCAGTGTTTTTCCATGCAGAGGCTGAGATACTGCTATATAAATTTCTGAGTAAATATACCCTTCAACATTTGGTTTTGTATTGTTAAATACTAATCATTAAATATGTTTCAATTGTGATCAAAGCTAAATTTCAAATGGTGCTCTGCATATTAATTTATTGAGGCAGTTCATGAGCAGAAAAAAAATCTTCCTGGAAATGCTTATTCTGATTTAAATTTTTAAAAATCCTGATTTTTCTTTTAAATTATTCAAAAATTACAAGTAGCAAGCTTACAGAGATACTGTTCTTATTACAGTGGTGCTTAAAGGGATTATATCAGGCCTTTAAGTAAATGACTCCATAGTTTCAAGCTTATTTCTAGAAGAGCTGATAAAGCAATCTAAAAGTCCCTTTTGTTTTGACATGTTAGTGAAAAGTACAGAAACAGTCACAAATCTTTTATTTCTCCAGTGATCTTTATGAATTATGAGTGTCTGGGGTCTAAGAATGTAGTGACAGTTAATAAAGGATGTGAGCCCGAAAAGTGAGACAGTGAGCCCTGTAGACAGGAAAATAAAACCACTGCAGAGCTCATTTTCAGCAGAGGCTTTCCCCCTCACATTCTACATTTTATTCCACTGAGATCAAAAAACAATTTGACTGCTTCGGTAGGCAATGAAAAGTTGTCAAAACCATCAGATATCCAGAAGGTATCAAAAACATCTAGTGACTTTTTTCCGTTCTAGGTCCAGGGAATTTTCTTCACCAAGTATTAGAAAAGATGGCTTTGTGTGTTATAACAGCTAAACAGCACTTGGCTTGCCTGAACGGTAATAAAAGTAGTTCAAAAATTTTCTATTCACCCTACTGAACAAAGAATAAGTCCTTCAAAAGTGAATTTCCTAGAGATGCTAATTCAGATCACATTTTCTTTCCTGGAAAATAACTGCTGAAAGTCCTCATTTTCCACGTATTTGCATCGATATTTAAAAGTGGTGCATAACTATTGAGGGCAAAGTAAGTTATCCTGTACTTTGCAGATTTCTACTAAGCTACCTGAGAAACCCGGGGATCAGTCCGTACTCTCTAACTCATGCTACAGGTCGCCGATGAATTAATTTGTTTGAGAAAGAGCACAGACATTACTTTTTAAATTTCAGTCAATTTTGGACTGAAAAACAGTTAATTCAAGAGAAATTCAAAAGTTTTTGGTTGAGTAATGCTCGATCTGATAGCTCTCCCTGCTAGAAATATGGGTCCTATTCTTTTATATAATATTTTTAGACTGTTTTTTTTTTTCCATTTTAGGTAGTGCTTGGATTTTAGGCATTTGTCAATGTGACTAAATAGCCCTTATACATTTTCTGTTCTTCATGAAGCAACTGATATAATGCTTGCTCTTCTTTTTTTATCAAGCTAAACACCTTTGAATAATAATTTTTGGAGAGAATTATTATTATGTTTCTTCCACAAAATTTCAATTATTCCACACATCTTCTCTAAATCCTTTAATTTATCAATATGGTTTTGTGACTGTGGACACCAGAAAAAAGAGCATTACTAGGCAATTAATCTGATCTTGCTACCAAGAGCAAAGGGAATATGAACTTTCTGATCTAATTTATTGTATTTATGCAGCAGAATAATGCATTGTTTCTTTTGAAATAGGAGCTAATTTTCATTATGCATCTCTAATACTTCTCAAGACTTTTCCATTTTTTACAGTCTTCATAGCATCTGCAAACAACGTTAATTAGAAAACAGAATTTTGTTTTGTCCCAAGAAGGGGCCAAAAAAAATGCTGCACAGAATGCAGGCAAGAACTCAGCCTTGCAAAACCCAGCAGGATGTTTCACTCTCTAAGATTTCCCTTTATACTTGCATCTGGAAACCTATCTGTCAGTCAGGTTTTAATCTAGTTTATATCTACAATGCCTATTTGCTGTTGATTGAGCATCACTTTTTAATAACTCATGTCCACAGAAGAACTCAGAAATTGCTTCAGCAATGAACACTTCTATCAATCTTTTGTTCTTGGGCTGCTTTTCAGGTTAAGAGAAGCCTCCTAGAAAATTTTGGGATATCCTAAATAACTACTCATTTTGGAAACTGTTGTTGAACCAGTATACGCAGGGAAACAAAGAAACCAAATTGGTTTGTCAATGTCTATTTTCTAGAGAAGTGTGATGAACACTGGTGTTTCCATTATTAATACCATTCTCTACTAGCAACTATATTATTGCTTTGAACTCCCAGCAAACAATAGCCAAACAATTACCAAAAACTAGGTGTCAGAATTTACCACAATTTCCTAATACTTATGGAAATTCAACAGGGCTGATTGAAGAATGGCACACATTAAAATTCTAGAAGCTAAACTATATAGAACCACTGTTGAACTTTTTCTCCAATAAGATACTGCTCCTTGGAAAGCATTGCATTTAGAAAGCATTACTGTATTATGAAAAGATTTTATTGTTTATCAAAAACAGTATTCGGGAAAAAACACCCTTTGGACAATTTCTGGGATTTTATTTTTATAATTCTACCACCTTAACCTGTAAAAGCACAGAGCATTCACACCTAGAGTCATGGCCTGAACCTCTGGAGGGCAGTGCAGTTTCTGATGCTGATGATGTACGTTCAGAATGAGTCTGAGAAGGCAAAACCAAACGTTTGCCTCCAACAACGCAGTTGTGCTCTCTTATTGCTGCAGGCAGATTGATACACCTCTGAGCCCCATGTTTAGAGCTGATTCTCCTGCAGTGCTTTTCTTCGAGACTCCCTGAGGCCTCCATAGAGGTCATGTTCCTACTCACACTTCAGAGTTTACTAATGAGCTTGACTTCATGTGCTGGTGCAGTGACATCAGTGCACAAATTGAAGGCTATCAGTGGGATGGGCAGATGTGCAGGATACCAGAGTGGTCTGGGCTGTGGGCTTGAAGTTATTAGACTGGGATGATTTCAATGGGATAGTCCTCAGGATTATGCTAAGGGCACAGGGGCTGTAATTCCCAGTTGTAATTAGCAGCCTAAATCCATCCTTCTGTGATCATCTTTATCCACTGCACTTGGCTCACCTGTGTTTACCTTCCTTAATCCAGTGTTCTTGTTAGATTGCTGGCAATGGCTATTTCACATCCATTTTCAATTGTCACAGGCTGAATTTTCCAGAAGTAATGTTAGTCAGAACAAGGATTTTGTACTCTGATTAGCTGTATGCCATTGACAAATGTAAATTTATCCCTAAGGGACTAGGATGAGACACACTACCCATTTCTGAGCTTCACAATGATTGACTGCAGCCCCAATTAGGCCAAAACCTTCAGCTGTATTTAGTGTACAGTCTTCAAGGGTAGCCTGAATTATCTTGTATTCTTAATTCTATTGAGTATATATTTTATGGTTTAATTTCTTTAATGCAGTGCTATCCTTCTGTCACAGAAAGGCAAATATTTTTCAGAATGACTTTATGTAGTGGTTAAATCTACCTCAGACATTCCATTTTGAAGTGACCTTGTTTATGCTGGGTGGGAAAAAAAGCCATTTATTATGTGTTTGTTAAACTGCAGCTGTGTATTCAGCATAATAGGAGTCTGGACCTCTGCCTCCAAAGATTAATATAGTTTTGATTTGAAGCCAGGGAAAATCTTAAAATGCTTTTGATATTATATTCTTAAATTTGGCATAAAATTTGACCTCTTGAAAAAGAGTCTCATTTCACCAAAAAACCCCATTTTTTGGCAGATTTTGGTAAACTAAATCTTGTAGAAATCAACTTAGAACTTGGAAAAAAATTCCTGAGTGAAATAAATATGCAATAAAAATATTGTATTTAAATAAACAAACAAAAAAAAAGCAATTAAGTATTTTAAGGTCATTGCTGAGTGGTTTGAGCATCAGATGTGAGTGCGATTAATACTTTTTGAAATAACTGTACATAAGTGTCATGGTTTGAGCCTGGCACAGAGCCAGTGCCCCCCATGAAAATGCCCTCACCCTGGTGTCTGCTGTGAGATGTGACCAGGAATAAGCAAAACAGGCTTTAGCTTAAACATAAAGAACACTTTATTACCTAAACTACAGGAAAATAGGGAAAAACTATAAGGAAAAGAAAAAAATTGAAGACCTTACAAAAAAACCACTTTCCTCCTCCCCACTACCTGACTTTCTCAGTCCGATACATTCTCCCAAATCACCAACTGCCCAGCCTTGGCACCACACTTTAGTATACTCAAACTGCAGTTCATGAAGAGGAAAGGAGTCCTTCTTGTTCCATAGGCTTCCCCTGGAAACACACTGAAACCTCGTGTGCTTCCCTGTCACTTCGGCACCGCCCGGAAAAAAGAGTCCTTTTGCCGCTTGTGACATCTTCCTTTCATGCCCAGTGCTCTCACCACCACGCATGGATCAGAGCTGCTTTTAGGGTTGTCTTTCAAGGATGCCTTGTCTCACTCCAAAAAGGCACAGTCTCTGCTTTGGGACATCTGTCCCCCCCATATTTTTCCAACCCCCTGGGGCCGGGGGGTCCTCACGATGAATCCTCCTGGTTCTGAGCCACTGCTTCCCCCTAAGTGCAGTCTCTGTGTCACAGAAACAACTGAGTCCATGGCCACAAGAAAAGTCCAGCCAAAAGGCCACTCCAAATCATCTCTCCCCATTCAATCATCTCCACGTTCTTCGGGCCAGGTCCTTGTCTCATCTCATCTCTTATCTCCCTTCTTATTCAGCTTCGAGGAGGATTAGCATTTTTGCAAGGCCCCAATCATGAAAGAAAGGGGTTAAAACTTTCAGTCTCTGTCCCGGAGCTGCGGCACTCCCACACACGCTGCCGCTCCGGCCGGGCACTCTTCCCCCCCCTTCTCCTCCTGGGCCGGCTGCTATCACAGTCGGTGTCGCCGGCTCTCTCTCTCTCTCTCTCCGGGGGGGGGGGGGGGGGATGGCTGCCCGAGGCTGACTCTCTGGGATCTTCCACCCTTCCATCCTCGAAGGCCTCCTCACCTCCCATCTCTGTCCAGGCCCAGGGCCTACCACGTGGCTGCCCCTCCCCCGCCCAGCAGCAGCGACTGGACGGGGGAGAGATCTCACCTCTTCGCCGCGACGTCCCAAGAGAGCCTCCCAGGGCCAGAGCCCTGCTTTTAACCCCTGTGTATTCTCGGAGGTGTGTCCAAACCCCACTGGCTACACCAGGTGTCAGTATGAAACTCAGAACATCCATTGGTTTGACCACAGCATCCCAGAATTCC
This sequence comes from Zonotrichia albicollis, assembly GCF_047830755.1. NCBI lineage: Eukaryota > Metazoa > Chordata > Aves > Passeriformes > Passerellidae > Zonotrichia > Zonotrichia albicollis. The sequence continues at coordinate 75,171,822 of NC_133821.1, read as the reverse complement.
CACTCCTTCCTGGTCAAACCACCACAATAAGGTACACAATTTAGGACACACATATCTTTGGCTTTTGTATTTTATTTTATTGATGTAACTGAGTCTTTTCTGTCAAATTTCTGTTTATGACCTGCTGGGCATATTTTCTGGTGATTTAGTGTCACTGGTGTGGTCACCAGAGCAGTTTGATTTTTAGCAAGTCTTAAGTGGAGATTGCCCATCTGAAGGTGAACTCCAAGGGTTATGATTAGATTTATCAGATTTTCTCTCTATTATACCATGAAAGGAAAACAAGACATGGCCTCAAACCATGACATTTAGATGGAGCCTTCAGAAACACCAAGATGTGGAGTTTGGCAATCTTATATAGGGTTTTAATTTTGCCTGGTTTAATCAAAAGGTCACTTTGCGATGTTAAAGTCTGAATTCACAGTTCTATTTCAAGAAGTTTTTTTAGACTCAGGAGTTTAGTAATGCATATATTGCAGGTTAAAATATACTCTTTCAGTTCTCAAATAATTTTACAGTCCCAGGATGCTTCTGGGGGCACAAATAAAAGGGCTTTAATTTTGTCAAAGTAAAAAATACAGTTGTTCAGGAATATTTGCTTCCTAAGTTGAAAGGAAGAAACAAGAATGATTTCTGCCAAGTGAAAGGCAGGCATCAACATAAATTACTTAGCTTCAAACCCTGTGATTGAAGAGAAGAAAACAAATAGGTATAAAATTACATAAATTACCCACAAACTATTTCTTATATTGAACCTTGCCTCCCAGCTATGTTTTCAGATCCCTATATCTAATAAGGGTTTTTTTGTCTTGTTGTGAAAGAATCAGCGTCAATATTCCAAATCATTATGATCTGTACTTATGACCTCGTAAAGATGAACTCAGTACACATTAGTACTGTTCCTGACTGGATTTCTTTAAGGCGAGCTTATGGAGAAATGATTACTTCTGAGCGCACACACTGTAGTCAGATGTCAGTGTTAACTTTGCCACTGATAAAAGAGCAAAGAGAATTTCTCATCAATGCCTTGCAGCCCTCTTTTTTGAGGTCTGCTGGCACCTGGTTTCTGGCATTTATCAGTTCTTCAAACAGCCTTTACTGTTTACCCATCTGACCACTTGCCTGACTGATTTTGAGGAGCTAATGATGTCTGTCAGACCTTACAGGTCTGCACTTCTGAGAGGAAAAAAAGATAATTTTTTGAAGGAACACATTGATGAGCTAGTTTGTTAATTATTTTATTATATCCTTCCTGAGCAACCCAGTCATTAAATGATATTGTAGCTACATTTTTTTCTGTAATGGCCTCCCTGTGGTTTCAGGCTCCAGACTCCACAGCCTCAGATGCTGTAACAATATTCTTTCCATAGTGTTGATAAGCATGCCAGCTAGCTCATTATGACACATCATTCAATCCCTGATGCCTACACGTGAACGTTCCCATTCCTGGTGCCAGGAGTTATGTGCAAAGTTAGTCATCACTGACTTTTGCTAGCTGTGGTGTCTAACACATCAGAACCAACAAGATATGGATGTACACAGACTGAGGCAAAATGGCTTCACTAAAGGACATTTGCACCCTCTGGAGCATTAGGCGTCAAGAGACAACTTCCAGGCAATCCATGAAATATTCATTTGTACTTGAGTTGTCATTTTTCTATGTCCCCTTATATATTGCTGTGCTGAAGCACTGAGTGTACTGCTCTGTATTTTATCTCTTTGTATTTTATCTAATATAATCACCATATTTTGAGTTAAAATATTGTCTTCTCTAGCTCTTTCCTTTGATCAGTTGATTTGTGGACATTAGAAACTCATTAAACATTCACATCCCATGCTGATGGGTGTAGTCTACACAATCAGACAGACAGTTTATTGGAAATGTGTACAAGGTGCAACATAAAACATATTTAGATGGCAATTGAGTGTGAATATTTCATAGCAGAAAACAAGTGCCAAGTCTCACTGCCTGCATTTAAAGTACTGATTGCATTTGTCAAATTAATGTCTCTTTAGCAGAACATAAACAATTTTAAAATAAAATCAACTTAATGCAGTCCTCCCACATAATTCTTGGTTTACATATCTATGCAAATTTAGCCTGTTATTAAGTCAGATTACTGACTTCACAGACAACAAAAATTCTCATATTTTGGAACTTGGCTTATAATAATAATAGATTTCAAATTATCTCTTAGCTAACAAAGGTAAACCTGTTTTTCTGTTTGTTTTTTTTTTTCTTCTGAAGTATGAAAACCAAAATGTTTCCTAAGGAACTCCCGCAAAGGGCAGCGAAAAGTTCATATTCCATACAAATTGCAATTACCTTAAACCAGTGTCATTTTATTTGCCATTGAGATAATATTTTTACTTGTGAAATAAGGGCACTACAAATATATATTATTTCATCCTTGCATACCAGGGCAATCTAAAGTCATACTGCAACTCTCAACGTAATTTCTTTGAAGAAGATATATGATTTCATTTAATGCAGTTTACTATAAGTATGTTTATATTTTTTTCTGAAGGAGTTAAACAAGTAGCTAATAAAATATAATCCAAAGTATACACATTTTGTCGTTTTAATTTAGATAATTTACAAAGGGCAACCATTCTATAAGTAACTTACTCAGTAAAAATATGTAAGGGATTTAGCTTTATATGCTGTACAGAGAGAGAACAAACATTAAAAATAGCATTAATAATTATATTATCACTACTGAATATCGAACCATTGTTCCATATTACTTGTTGCCAGCTTTTAATGCAAAAACATTTTAAAATGCTACATCCTTCTCCCTTCAATGTATGTTCAATGTATATCTATTTAAATTATTTAAAATTATTTAATAAATTATTTAAAATTATTTAATAATAATTTTAATCTTCAAACCTCATGCCTCTGAAACATCTCTGGTAGCTTATTTTTTGCTGGTTTTTCTGTGTCCTGAATGCTAGGAATATGAAGAGCCAGCTGTGCGAGAGATCACACTGGTAACTTAACTGTTCTGAGAAACGTCTAAACTGGAGTCATCAGTGGTATGAATACTACACAGAGAAAAGCAGACTTCTCTTTGTCACCTCAAGCAAATGCAAAATATTTCCTAAATACAGATGACAAATATCTCTTTAGCATTAATTTTCACCTGTCAAACTGAAAAAACCTTTAGGTCCAAATTTTCAAGAATGCATGCATGTTTTATCTCAAGATTTTTAGCTAATGTGTGCTTGTGCTTCAGGTTTTTTTATATCCAAACCCTGTTAGCTTGGGTGAATTTCCTGTGTATTGGTATGATGGGTTTTACCTGAAGGTGTTAGTGAAAGCTGTTGCTTGTGTGCAAAGGGTGAAGTCTGAGAATTTTTCAGAGTTGATTCTGAATAATTAGGTTGCTTTAAATTTCAATCTGATATTAAATGACTGTACAGTCTTTTACAGTACTGGGGTTCCCTATTATTTTATTTATAACAAGGATATTTCAACTGCTGCATAAACTTGTTATCCCATGGGTCATTGCAAATACACAGTAGTTTCAGCATCCATAAGCACAATACAATTTTACAATGAAAGTGTGTAAACTAAAACACCCATACATCTGAAAATCCTGCTCTTCAAAGCAGGAACTTTGAGGAATTTAATTTCATATTACCTACATTTCTTAGGAAAACAAATTTTCAAAAGCTCCTTCAGCCATAAATAAAACAAGATTCTGGTCTGATTTTTGTTTTGATTTGTTTTGGCTTTTGCCCTGGTTTATGTCCACTTAAATTTTTCATAGGCAAAATCAATACATGAGCAAATCTTGAAAATGCTGGCCAGTATATACTACAGAACACTGAAAATTCCTATGGAAATGGGACACACCTAGATCATACATTTTATTTTTCCAACTTTTTCCACATCTAGTGTAATTTAGAAAAGGACAAAACCTGCACATCTAATACATCAGAGATTTTGCATCCATTTCTTAAATCTCTTCAGATTCAAAGCATCTCTCAGAACAGCTTAAGCCTGACTTACAGAGGCTGCTGCACATCTCTCTGTGTGAGAGGGCAGCAGTGATAAATCACTTCTTGCAAAGAAAGTCACGCTCAGACAATGAACACAGTGAGAGTCCAAACAGTGATCAAAAGGCAGTGTGGCTCAGAATCGTATTGCTCAGCTGTTCCAGGCTGTGTTGGGCGGTCAGAAATGGTAACGAGAGATGCAGAGAGTGCCAGAGACTCTCTTTACTCATTCACCACGGAATAATAAGCTACTGGTGACCTGGAACTATATAGTCCAATCATGAAATACTTAAACATTAGATCTTTGTAGTATTATAAAAAGACTGTATCCTTTTAAAAAAGAAAAAATAGTCAGCAATTATTGTATTTCCTTCCAGATGAAGGAAGGAATGATGAATCTGACTCCATGTTCTCAGAAGGCTAATTTCTTATTTTATGATACTATATTATATTAAATAATGCTATACTAAACTATACTAAAAAATACAGAAAAAATATTTACAGAATGCTAAAAAGATAAAGAAAACTCGTGACTCTCTCCAGTCCCAAAACAGCTTGGCACTGATTGGCCAATGAATAAAAATAATTCACACCAGAAACCAGGGAAACAATCACCTGTGGGTAAAAAAATCTCCAAACACATTCCAGACGAGCAAAACACAGGTGAATCAAATGAGATCTTAATTATTTTCCTTTTTCTCTGAGGCTTCTCAGCTTCCCAGGAGAAAAATCTTGGGTGAAGGGATTTTTCAGAGAATGTGAATGCCACAAGCAATGAACAGGAAAAATGTGATATTACTGACCATAGCTGAATCCAGCTTGACTTTGTAAAATATGATCACCACTGTTCAATTTCTGAAGGTAGCTACAGTGACCATTTTGTCTGCTTTACTCAGCAGGCTAGAGTAGTCCAAATATTTATAATAAAATAAGGAAATTGAAGGAGATTATTAATTACATTAGATAAGTTAATAAGCCAGTTAGATATTGATTGATGGTTCTTTGAAAGAAATACATCTAAGCTGTGCTCTAGTATCTACAAAGAGCTGTGAAGACTGTGAACCATTTCAAAAAATAGACAAAAGGCGGTTATTTTCTTTAGCTAGAATTTTCTGTCAGTGCTACCACTGATTTCAGGCTACTTGTTATAACAAAGGAGCTTGTATGGCTGAGACTCTGGGAGGAACTTTTTTCTGCACCAAGCAAATTAACAGAAGTTTGCATCAGACTGCAGGTGACAGGAAGTCGTCCACAACATACCCTAACTTGCAGAACCATTTTAATTGTAAGAATGGATGAAGAAAAATTTGAAGATATTCATGCCACTGACAGCTAAACTTAGCCATGTAGGTTAACTGGCAGGTTTTCCCTGATTCTCTTCAAAATAAATGGAAATTTTTTCACCTCTTTGAAAGGGTCACCTGAGGGATCCTTTACATTAGACCTCTCCTTTGAATTTTTATTTTTTATGAACATACTTCCCTGCATTGACTAATCAAAATGGGCAGAAGACTCATGGGTTGACTTAGGCTCCTGAAGATATTTGACACGACCATTTTGGGTAGATGAGATCTGACCTGGGCTCTGTTTCACCACAACTGTCTTTTTAGACACTTCACAAAAGGAGACTTTTTAGGCTTACTTTGTATGTGAGAGTGTAGCATCACTAAAAGTTTATCATATGTCCAGAGTATGGCTTTACATGTTAAAAATTCAAATATGATGTCAGAAATACCTTTGACATATGCGTAAACTTCCTCTAATTAAAAATATTAGATACATAGAGCCTTCACACTTTAATTTTAATGTCTTTCTATGGACCCCATGTAATAATTGTCCCATATTACATGGTGGTTATCGATGACAAACAAAAGCCATTTTTGTTGTTCTACAATTAATAGCAACTTGTCTCACTACTCTTCATTATGTCACTCTAACAAAGATCTTATGGCTGTTAAAACATTCCATGAAAATCCAAAGTCGATATCAGGTGATGCCCAAGATATTTTCTTTCTGTTTCATTATTCCAACAGAAAAAATGGAATAAAGTTCAATTTTCTGATTTTGCTTCATACATTGTCAATTTCATTATGAAAAATTTGAAGGACTTAAGTGTTTCTGATACACCAGTAGGACTAATGGCTTCAGAGTCCCTTCACTTACTGAATACATAGAATTGTTAGCAAGTACCAGGTCAACATAACACTTTATTTTTTCGTTTTCTGTAGGTAATAATTTTTTTTTTTTTCGACTGTTCTGATGTAGCTAAGAGATTCCTCTTTACTTTTCATTCTTGACTTGATTTTGTTTTGAACATTTCTCACCCCAACCTATAGTTCTCTTTTGCATTCACAGTATCCCTTATTTTAATGGATGAATGTTTGCAAGAAAGTTCCTGAGATGCTGATGTGGCTTACTGATAGGATTTCCTTTGAAACCTTAATTCTTGACTTTCAACACAGAAGAGTTTTCATATTGAAAGCAATCTTATTATTCAGGTTTTGATAGTTTAAAATGTATATTTAGTATTGTTTAAATAACTGAAACTCATAACTTTTTAAATAACTGCTAACTTATTCAACACCAGTTTATTTAATAGTATGTAGAAACAACCTTTTATCTTAGAGTTCTGCATATTTTCCTTAAGGCAAAAATTTAGTCCTGTTACTTGTGCCTTCTTACTCATACTATAAATAAAACATGGATTCTCATTATATAAGGGAGAAGAGGCAATTATTCATCAGTTATAGGATTTTGGTGAATGTGAAACAATTTTAGGTTATTTTATAAAAAGACAAAATACACAGGGAAATTCAAGGAATTGTAAAAGATCTGTATTATTTTAGAGCAAGTGTTATTTTTATTAAACATTTCAATCTTACTAAGTTTATGAACTACATAATTCCTAAATATTCCCTAGTAATCCATGACTGAGACAGTACCTGCTTTGTGTGACTTCAATTAAAGCAGCAATTTGATATGTGTTCTAGAAGATAGATTGTTCCTGACCTAGTGAAATTAAGTCCAGGTGTGTGTACCTTTTCAAGTCTCAACACGGGATTTTATTAGTTTTTCACAGTTTTAGCTTCCCATTTGCTACACAACAAGAAACTTTGACTTAGCTTTCAAATCACGTCATGATTTTTAAGGATTATTAAAAATTTCATAATACTTCCTCTAAGTGCCTTTCTTTTTCTCCAGAAAGATGACCTCAAGGCATTTAGAAATAAATTGTCCTGGCATCATGACAATCTGATTTCCAAGCTGAAAATTTGACTCTAATGCTCAGCCCTTCACAGAGTCTTATTGAATTCATGTCTTTAAAACATTGTCAGAGAAGTGGATTTGCTTTGATACAAAATTTGTGTCATGCTGAGAAGAACTGTGGCTCTTAATTCTGAGATTCACAGGCTACATACAAGACAATGTAAGATATTTCTCTCTTCACACAGCATTTCAGCACTCCCAGTAAAGGTAATAAGACTGCCTGTATGAAGAGGAGAATGTCCATGCTTAAGCAAACACATTTCACCAATAAGTTAATTAAATGTTAGTGTTAAAAGTAAGATCTGCAAGTGAATGTGAGCATAGTGTCAGTGCTTAGTGCAACTGTTTTAGACAGTTTGTTTTACTCGTTAGCCAAAGAGACATGAATGAATTGGTCAACTGGTAGCCAGAGCTGGACCATCTCTAATCAGTACTACCAAATTCAGTCATAACTGCCCCACTTTCTGTAAACTGAGATACTGGTAGTGGAACTGTTAAATCTCAGTCAAGCTTCTGCTTTGCGCACACTTGGTAAGTAAGTATATAATTTTGTGATTATATACTAACATATATTCCTTGGGGGTTTTTCTCATTACTTACAACTTTACATAGGTTGCTCAATAAACTAAGAGAAAAGCCTAAACAGATTCATAATAATAATGAACAAATGGAGGAAAAAACAATTCATAAGAGGACATTTTCTTTCTGTTTTCATAGCGGCAAATTCATTCATCTACCTTGACCTCTGTTAAATCTTTGACATAATAATCCCATACAACATCCTTGTCTCTAAATTGGAGAGATATGGGTTTGATGGATAGGCTGTTAGATGAACAAGGAATTGGCTGAATGGCAACATCCAAAGCATTGCAGTCAGTCACTCAATGTCCCAATAAAGACCAGTAACAAGGGATGCCCCTCAGAGCTCTCTACTGGGACCAGTATTTTTATTAATGACATAGACTGTGGGATTGAGAAGCAGGTGTGAAGACAACATCAAGCTGAGAGATGCAGTTGAGGATGCCATCCGGAGAGACCTTGACAGGCTTGAGGAACTGGACAACATGAAATTCAAGAAGGTCTAGTGCAAGGTCACCTTAAGACTGCGGAAAAGATCATAAAACTGGTTTACTGTATTCACCAATTCACCAATTCTCTTTATGAAACAAAAGCTACAAGGAAAAAAAAAAAACACAAATGATTTAGACTACAACGTATAATGAACTTTTGGTGACTAAGTAAATCAATTGAGAATTTTAAAAAACCCAACAATGGATAGGATATTCATAGGCACATTCATAGGTCTATTTATAACTAAGAAGTCACAGTTCTTGTGCTGAATCTATCATAAAGGCTTTTCAGAGACAGCTGCCTGCTTCCATAAAGATATGCATATGGATAGATGTAAATTGCGTATGCAGTACGTACATATGTAGTATGGTATGAAAACCATACCATTTAAAAAAGTGTAACTGAGTGTATACATGCAAGGCTCTGAAGAAGGAAAGCCTGTACCCCATTACAGCTGTGGCAAGAAAATTCAGGCAAGAGATAATTTCAAAGATAACTCAAACATAAATATTCATGTACACTAACAGGAATGTTTGAGTGCAGATAAGTAAATATGTACACTTAATTGTAGAGTCCATCACCCTCTGATACTTCTCAGGAAAAATTCTATAACTAGCTGTCAAGAAGTTATTCTGGCAGATACTCAGACACTTATTATACTTTGGAAACTTTACTGAGAAATGTATTTTCTCTTCCTTTATTGTTGAAACAGAAATAATCAGGATTGACAAGTCATAGTTTTATTTTACTCTGCAGAGATGATATGTATCCACCTAGATTTTGATTGCTCGTTAAGCCTGACTTGGGACTGGTCTAAGCTGCTGATGTTTCATACCTGGTGGATAAATAGTGTCCAGAAGAATGAGTACGAGCCTTTCTGTATTTTCTACAGTTTGCTACTTCAGGTGGTCTAGATCAAGGAGACGATACTGGGTCATTACACACCGATGTTGCATTCCGGAAAAATAGGTATTTGTTGCTCAAAAGTTTCAACAGCTACCACCTGAGATTTTTTTTTAGACAAATTTTATGTTAGGTAGCCATGAATTGAATTTGTCACAGAAGTATTGGCTGGTAGAGAGGCAGCCTCCTCTTGCCTCCTCTCCTTCTTGTATTGGGGTGTTTTTTTTCTTGCTTGCAAAGCAGCCGGTGTTCAGTGCACAGGGTGAAGAGACAAGACAGTTGTTGGAAGTGGAATAGGGTTTTGAATGTCCTGAAGGTAAGACAGGAATTGAACAGAGCGCTTCCACCCCGTGTCTGACTACTTTAATGAAAACAGCAGCGCCATTTCAGGACCGACTCCGTCTGCCTTTGTATATGACTGTTCTTTTGTGTCAGGCATGCTGCAGAAAATGCCTTACAGCTTGATGTGTTTGCTTGTGCTCAGGCATTGAAGCTGGCTGCCCAGACAAATCTCATGCTGATAGGCAAATGCCTTGGGAGCTTTAAGTGGATCAGGGAGAAGGTGACTGCAAATGACTGTGTTTTCCAGGTACTTTTTTTTTTTTTTACTTATTCACCATAATTTCATCAAAATTTTATTTTAAGCATGAATGAAGGTGCCCTGAATCTCACTTCTCATTTGTCTTTAGACATGTCCTTGTGCTTTTCCATAAACCTGGCTATTCACTTGGGTTTGTCATCTCAGCTCCTGCCTCTGTGTAGTCTGGTTGCAAATAAATCAAAGCACAAAATTCTTACCTTGGCAATGACACTGATTTTTTTGGTTCAGGACAACTTAATCTTAAATAAAGTTAAGGTGACATTTTGTTCCTAATCACAGGATGACACATATAATTCAACATATAATATTTTATCGAGTTTGTATTTTCTTAGTTTAGGAACTATATTCTTATTCTGAGATAGATACAGTTAGGCTGCAGGGTCTACCACAGGCACAGAAATGATTGTCTGATTTTGATAACAAGACACAAATTAGGTTTCGTTTTCAAACAACATTTAATTTGCCAAAGGAGAGACTAACTCATTCCTACCCTTTGTCTCTCTTCTCTCTACACGCAAACAAAATGGGATAAATAAAATGACTCCTGCACAATGATGAATGGCAGGTTGCTAATTTTGGTGCCTGACCTTTGTAAGACCATTACTGGCTGTGCTGAGTGAGACCAGAGCACAGGGCTGCTCTTTGCTGGTAGATCACTCCCCACAGATCCAGCTGGGTTACAATTATGGGGCTGGCATGTGAGAACAGGACAGTGGAAAGAAAAAAGCAAAAGGGACCTGAACAAGTTTCCCCTGACACTAAGGAAGGAGGATAACAGCATCGTGATGGATCACAGCTGAAGCACCTGTTCTGTTTCCCCTCCAGGGTGCTCTCTTTTGGGCTGGAGCCAAGCACTGCCCATTCATTGCTCATCCCCTCTAGAGGCTCTGTTTCAGAAGCAGTCTCCTGGCACATCACTCACTGGGCTTGAGCTGTGTCTCTGCTTGCCCTGGCCTTTTTGGCTGCCTTGCTCCAGTGGCTGCTGCACTACCGTGGAAACTGTAGCAAAGCTCTAAATTGTCACACTCTGACAAGTAAATTGTTTGCATTTTGGAGTCCATCTGTCCCTACTGAGTTGTCTGCTGTCTTTCTTCCTCTAATCCTAGCTACCACTGTGCTTTTGAAGTATGACGAGGGGAAAGTGGGAGTTAATTGCCAACTATGGGCATAAAAAGGGAGTTCACTCCTGTAAAAGCAAACAGCGTTATGTGCTGAACCTGGAATGTTATATCTAGGTAGGAACTGATTCTCTAAAAATAGTCTTACAGTCCTGTACTGGCTATTAATAAAACACATATCTGATCCAGATATCTGACTGCAAGATCTGTGCTGAATTGAATTGTGTCTTTCTCTCAATGGGTAAGACATAAACCAGAGGTTTGAGGCTTCAGGAATAATCTATTAAAGAAACTGAGAGATAGAAAAAAGTTCTTCATACAATAGTCTTCAAGAGTTCCTGAGTAGAAGTGGGAAGATCTCAAAAGAGATTAAATACACACAGCCAGAAGGAGCTGTGAAAGTTCTCCTCTGCTTTCTTAAGAAACCCTTAAGAGTAAAGTTAATGTGGTGAGCTCTGCACCATGTGGATTTTTACATTGCTGATACAGGAAATGCAAGGAGAGTCAGGCTGAAGAAAAATAAATCCTCACTGACAATTCTGTAAGGCCTGGTAATGCTTCATTGCCATCATCCTTTGCTGTTCACCACCATGTCTCTTTCCCTCAGGTTTCAGCACACCACAAATGAGAGGGATAGGGAAAACAAGGAGATCAAGGGAGACAGGCTGAAAGCCAGAAGTACCGTACCCACCGTTCCCTCCAGGTGAAGTGAATTTCTGTAAACTGGTTGGGTAACTTCTCTTACGTGGTATATCAGATCCTACATGTTCCTAGAGGGACCATAGTGGAGCAATAGGAAAACCTTGAGTCATGGATATGTTCCACTATACTAGCCATATGTTACTAGGATATTACAGTCTTCAGATTTATTAATTTTCTTTTTGAAAACTTGTATATCTAATTGATATTATTTCTTTCTTATTACAGTGCCAGAAACATGGTTAGAGATTGTGGTGGAAAAGTGGATTGTAGTAGTTTGTCAAATGTCCATTAAACTATTTTATTTCAATTTCAGCTGTTCAGTGAGTACCAGAGAGGTTTCCTGCAATAAATCATCTTTTCTGGCAGAAATGTGGTTTCTTTTGCTAGCCCTAATTCCAGAGTCCTGTTCTGAGCAGCCAAGCAGGCATGCTGCCTCCAAGATGTGATGATACTGTGGGCTTCAGGACTCTGACACCACTGTTGGTAGCTGTGCACGCTTTCATGAAGAGTCTTAAATCTAGGGAATTTTTTTTCCACCTGAATTTAAATGAAATCATAATTCTGTACATTTTGAGCAGTGAGTAAAGCTATCTTTCCCCTTCCACATCTAACTGCTAACTCTTTCTATGTTTCTCGTACTTTTTTTCCTTTTTTTTAATAATTTTTTAATAATTTTTCTTCTTTTCATAGCTGTAATGATTCCCGTCTTCTCAGTGAGCATCGCTCACAGGCTCTGATTTTTCCTCTCTGTAGGCAGCATCGGGAAGAATCCAATTAAAGACTTTTTAAGTCCTCTGAGGAAAATTCCTTGCCTTCAGCGATTAAGACTGCCTCTGTAAATTTGCCCATTTAATACAGTCCAAGTTTTGATGATGTGAACTTTGTTCCCAAGGTTTTAAAAGATTTCTTAGTCTTTCTTTTTAGAGTTGCTAATGCGACTGTAAGAAACATTCCAGTGTCTCAGAACTGCCTGTTAAACCAGCTTCTTTTCTCTTTGAAAGTGAAACAGTTAATCCTACCAGTAAAATAAGGTTAAAAGGTATATTGAAGTCTATAGAGTAATATGGTGCACAATTTCTTATTGCTAATTTCTAGCTATTGTACCTGTTACTTTCTTTTCTGTTTACAGGAGCATTGCATTCTGTTTGCAGGAGCATTTTATTAAAACACAGAAATTCCATGGAAATTACCTGGGGAACACAGTATATATTCTGTGAGGAAGTAGTTAATAAATATTTTAGAACATTTGGCAGCTATCATATTGAGCATCACTAATACAAGTGAATCATCTTGACTTAGAAACATCCTTCAGAAAGGACTCTGTAATCTGCCAGTGTGATAGATTAAGGAAGTGGCAAAGAGAAACTGAGGATGCAGTTGAATCTCAAGTTATTCAGGAGACAAATGATAATCTTAGTTTTCCCATAAAGATAGTAACGTTAGAACAGGGCGGAAATCTTAAAACTCCCTGGGCATCAAGGGCCCAAGACTGCTGTGTGCTCATGCAGTCAGATGTGGGCTAGGTGGTGATTACTGGTGAGTTTCACTATAAGATGATCCTGATTATTTCTAATGCTAAAAGAACGGAAAGTTTCTTTGTTGGAGGAGACTGACACTGATGAAGAGGTTCAATGGACAACACCGTAAAAGCTATGGCTGAGTTGTGATGGAGGAGATAACTGTTGTGTTCCAGTCACTCAGCTTCTAACAGCACTATGTCTTTGACAAGACTGGAGTTTTATAATGGGCTTGCCTATGGAAATAGAACTTTGGGTAAGTATTTCATTCTGTGTCATTAATTTCATTTCAAATAAACAAAAAAAAGCATATAGTGGCAGAAACTCTGCAAATAAAGTATGTTCAACAGTGGACTAAAAACTAGAATTGTAGAGAATAGTAGCTAAGAGTAGCTAATAGTAGCTAAGTAGAAGAATAGTAACTAAGGGATTATCATTGTATTGGCACACAAATTTATCTATAACAACATGCAGTATAGAGATGTTACTTTAAGGAAACTTTGGGTTTTTTTCTCTGACAAAAATAACAACTCTTTAGACTTACTAAATAGACAGACAAACTCATTCAAAGAATATTACCTTGAGCACCACAGTGTTCACTTGTTTGGATATACTTTGGGCTTTACGTGTTGAATATTCTTTATGAAAATTTGATATTTGTTTAGCATAGTTAACTTAGTTCACCTATTAATTAGATTTCATATGGATTAAAGTAATATAGTTTTTGGTTTTGACAATATTCTTATTGTTTGATTTATTGATTCATTAGATGACAGTTAGTTCACAGTTCATTTTCATTCATTAATCTCCACCCATGTGGGGATCAAGGCTCAAAATTATTTGCACCTGGGAAGCAAAGATGCAAATGACTCTGAGGGCACCATAAGGACTCAGAAGTAGAGATCTTGGATATCAGGGTAAAGGTCTTAGACAGAAAGAAAAGAAATAATGAAAGAAGATTAATTTCTTATGCAGGCTGCATCTTTAGACTGTGAATATTCTCTCATTTTGATTTAAAGCTTTCCTAAGATTTTTACAAATACTTGATGCTGAGGGTGCAAATGCATAATGCTGAATATATTAAGAAAACCAAATTCTATATATAGCAAGTCAGCACACACTGCCCATGTCGTGTCAGTATTCATCACACTGAAATATTTGATTTCACACCTGCAAGCACCAGTAATTGTTCCCAGTGCTGCCTTTCAAACCAGGTTTTGTGTAGCCAGTATATAAGATGACAGAATTTCAAATAAAGGAGATTATATTCTGTATCCTCTTGTTCCTCCTTAAAAAAGAAATGTTTATAATAATGCTTTGATGACTAGAACCTTCCAGGAGGAGGGGAGGAGGGCATGGGGGCTAATGAATAGAAAATCCCTTTTCCTGTGAGAGCTGCAATGTCATGGGCAGAGATAAGGTTTTGGGGTTTTTTTAAGAATGGATTTGAAAATATAAAATATTCAGTGGTATAAGATATTAGCTATAGTTTTCTTTAAATTTCTGAATATTCAAAATTAGACACAACTGTTGGTGGAGAGTTAAGCTCTGTCTTAATCTGTGTGAAGCTGAAGAAGCCCTCTGCAAGAGTGAAAACACATGGGATAGGATAAATATGAGGGTGCTGTCCTTCTGTAAGTCAGCCACAAAATGAGAGCAGCAGTGAAAGCTGCTGGGTGCAGATACCTGTGATGCACCATTCTCTTAGGGGGAAAAAAGAGATTGGGCTGCTGACTAGAACAGGGCTGAGCAGATGATGTTTAGCACATCAGTGCAAGGGGTATATATGTAAAAGCAGCTCAGTGCAGAGGTAATACCCTTTAGCCATGGAATGAAAGGCATATTTCTGTATTTACATCATTTACCAGGCTCATCACAGACAGTCCCACACACATCACTTTTAAATCCATGTCAACAGAGACCCACTTTTGTGAAACATGATCTTCTCCCTCAGTCCTGCTTCTGACTTGGAGTTTGTGTTCACAAGAAACAATGTTGAAAATGTGCTGATGATGGAATTGGAATCTCATCTTTGTCATAGTAAAGATTTCCATTCAAAATACAAGAACCTCAGCATGTTCTTCTGTGGTGATCTTTACCCTAACACCTACAGATCTGAAATAAATGGTTTGGACAGAGATTCATAATTTCTATAAATGTCATCTTAAAGGCCTGAAGATTACAATAGATCATCTTAGACATCTATCTGCATTGCAACCCAGAAGTTGAAATAAACCAACTGATGCTCAGCACCACTCTGGAGCTTAACTTCACAGTGTCTGCAACATATAACTGCAATTCATGGGCAGGGAAATGTAGGAAAGAAAGAAAGTTATCTGAAGAGTTAAATTATATTTGCAGGAGAACCTGTGCAACACAGAAAACAATCAATCAAACACGGTAGCCTCACTGTTTAGAACACATATTGCTCAGTATTCTCCAGGTAAATATCTTCTGTATAGGAAAAATCAAAGCATAGTATTAAGGAATGAGCATGTCAGAGACTGTTGACTTACAAGGGTGTCTAAAGGAGAGGATAACCTTTCCCAGATATCTGTATAGAAGACTAATCCTGTTGATGGAAAAGTAGGAAGGATGAATATGAATTTTATTGTGCAGTGTTGTATAGGTTGAAATCTTGAACTGACTGTTCTGACCAGATAAGGCATTATGTCACTGTTCAGAAATCTTGGCTTAGGTTCAGTAAAAATCTTGTAGCTGAACCTTCTCATGTGCCCTTGCTTGTCAGGTTCCTCTGTGACAAGCAGCAGAGCGCTGTCACCAGCTCTGGGCTGGCCAACTGCTCCCATTCAGAAACTGAGTTGAAATACCATAAAAGCTGTCACTGGGGTCTTCCCAGGCTCTGTTCCAGGTAAAAGCTTTTATGTCTTGTTCCATCAGTACACATTATGGTAGGAAAATCAGGTTATATTCCTCTCTTGTGGAGATGAAGGGAATGACAGTTTAGTTGCTCTGACTGCAAGCCAGATGGCTCAAATGACACATAAAACATGGGACTATAAAAAGTACCCCTCCAATGGTCATTTTTAATATTTAGAAAAGTAATAACTTTTTTACTTTATTTAATTTTGTTTTTTTCTGTAAACTATCAATTAAAGACTATTTGTTCCTATTTTCTTAATCTTATCTCAGTAGAGATGGAAATAATTTTCTTCACTATCAGATTTGGTGCCTTACATCCATACCATATTACATCCATACAATATTAAAAATCCTGTTCATGTATTATACAATTAGTATATCACTTTTTATTGTATAGTGGGCATTTTTGGACCTCTCAACTCAAGCATGTCTACAGGCAAGAAGAAACACATTCCCCAGGAACAAGTCCTCTTCAATATTTCCTTATTATACCTATTGTATATGGCTGCAATAGAAAAGAAACATATTACTCAGAGAACCAAATTTTATTAAAAATATTAGATTTCTAAATTGGTTGGGATTGCTCAAAGACAGAATTGAGATTGATTTCAGTTCCCTGAACAAACTTGTTATGCAATGGCATATTTTGAGGTTGGAGGGGAACTGTGGTCCCATATGTCCTGTTTTTTTTTCTCCCTGGAACATACGTAATAGTCATTCACATGTCTTAATCCTTGAGGGCTCTATGACACCTTCTTCATCAGAGTCAATTTATATAACATTTTTGTAGTTTAAGAAAAAAAGTAGAGCTTATTCCTTGCATAGTTAAGAACAGGAATAAAAATAGGGAAAGGGTTGAATTATTTGTATGTGATAGAAAGTAACATAGTTGCTTTTGGACATTAATTTTCTCAGAGCTTCTGAACTCTTTCTGAAGGGGAGAGCTTAAGAAATGAAGGAGTATTTTACTTCAAAGTTGGAAAAGTAGTCTTTGTGCTTGGCTTGAGCACCAGGGCTTTTGTTGGTAAGTTTTTGTCAAGATACTGCTTTTAGTTCTTGGACTGGTGTAGTTCTGTTCTAGTAGTGAGCTAGGGCGAACAGAAATCACTCCCTTCCCTACTCTTTCTTTTCATTGTTCCTCCTGCCCACTTAAATCTTCAGCTGTCATTTGAAGTACAGATGAAAATAGAAATTTAACTGTTCTTGGCCAGTCTTCTACACAGCCATGCCAGCTTATAGCTACATATATGTGTGGGTTTTAAACTGAATCCTTCTAGAAAACAAGAAATGCTAGAATTAAATGCTACATGAAAAAGTAATGGCTACTTTTGTTCTGTCAGAGTTCTCTGCCACTTCCATAAACCAAGAGGGAAGAACACTATAAAAGTTGTACAGAGATAAGGAAAATGAGAGATGGGGTGTGACATCCATGAAAGAAGGGTATAGTAAAGAAAAGATTAAAACTTGCTTGATTTAAAGCAGTAATTAGAGTGTGCAACACAATGAAAGTAAAAAACAAAATAATAATTTCAAAAACACCCAAAACTAAAAAATTTCACAGATGGTCACCTTTTCTTCCACAAGCAAAGATTTGTGGGGAGAAAGGGTCAAAAAGATTACTTTTATAACAAAATAACATGAAAACATTCACTGAAACTGAAAAGCATTATGTTTAAAAGGAACTACTTTACATCAGTGCATAATTAAACCATAAAACTCACTGTAATAACATCATCACAGATACAGCTTTATGGAGTTCTGCATATTGTTATCTGTATAAAATATTTTTTTTTAAAGAGTCTCTTTTTTCATAGGAAAGATCAGTGATCGTGCTTCGGGGCACAAATCAAACTGTAATGAATGGGATTAGAAGCTCTCCTCCTCTACTAGTCATGTCAGATAATTTTATTCTTGGGTTTCTGCATTTTCTGCTGTTCCCAGTATGGTGATTCCGATGCATTTTTGATCAGAACTCTATTAGCTTTTCTGATGGACACACTTCATTTTAACAATTCAAGAAATGTCTAGGCAGAACAGGGTAAGTTTACCTGTGGACTCTTAGGCACCACTGAATATTTGATGAGATCAGGATTGAAGTGAGCTTGATATCATACACTGAGGACCTCAAAACTGTATGGAATGGGAAAATAGCACAATAACGATTGAATGTCATTTATTATTTGCAATTTTCCAGTCTGTTTCTCTGTGCAGAAAGAAAAAAAAATCAAACCCTAATCAAAACCTTTTGCAGAGACTAGAAGCAATCATTTTTTCATTGCGCACAACTGACTAGCTAAAGAAAACAAATCTTGATTTCTGAATTAATGATGACCCTCAGCATTTGGTTCAGAATGCACAGTGAAATGATGCATGCTGTGATATTGGAGCAGAAAAATGATTGCTGTATGAGCACCAGTGCAGCACTGTGAGATCACAAGGATGCTGCTTCTGAACCTACATCATTCTTTTAGAATAAACATACCATGTTTCCACCATTTCTGATAGGCTCAGCCTGGGCCAGTGTCAGATCCATCGTGGAGCTGTGTGGCATTGGCTCTAATGCACATGGAGGAACCTTGTGGCTGCTTCACACAGAACCATGTAGCCTCCCCTGCTACCAAAACCTGGCCACACAGACCTAATGCAAACTTGAGACGTCTTTTAGCCATAATATATGCCCCAAGAAAAATTGCAAGTATTGGTTGCAGCAGTGAAACTGAGGCTTATACCAGGTAAAAAGCTTTTCATGTTGTTTTTTATCTTTTGTCACTTAATGAAGAAGGTAGAAGCTTTAATCACAAACTGATTTAGAGACTTAGGAGCCTGTATGTTCCAAATCTACCTAACCTACTAATTATAATGTCTCTTATCACAAAATGATCACTACAGCTTGTTTAAATGATGACAATAGCTCTAAGTAGCATATCTCGGAGTTCCTCTCCCAGATCCCATTCCAGCAAGCAAGACAAAAACCAGTGCCTCCAGGGGGAACCTGTGTCTTCACAGGAAAAGTTACAGGGCATAAAGAAAAAATTGGGGTGTTTAGGTAGTAGGATGATACTAAAATATATGAAAATAACATACATTACAGTCAGTAAAAATGGCAATGGAGATTGAAGTTTTAAGAATGTAATTATCAGAATGGGAATTTAGCCAGTGTAGAAACTGAGCTAATGCTATTCTTTCATTGAAATTTAATTATATTTCTAATATTTGAAGGGGTTCCTATCTCTTATGACATGTGTGGTATTGAAGTGTTTACTTCCAGACCAACAATTCTTTCTTGGAACCTGTATCCTCTTCTCATCTCCCTGATGTTACAAGCTGGCAGAGTAAAAACTTAGAGGGCAGTAATGTGGTGTCTGAACTATTTTTTAATTTTATCAGTAAAGTGCAATCCTTCTTGAGTTTCAGTCGGTATTCAGGTTTGCCCTGGAGATTTACTGGAGAAATACATTAATATAATTGTGTAGGTGTCTGAAAAAAGCTTCCAAAGACCAAACAGATTTTTTTAATTTATCTGGGGACTCGCACATTTTAAGGACGATAAAACTGCATTAACTACAGTTAAGAAGTTTAGCATGCATAAGATTGCATTTATCTGGGGAGTCCTTCCAATTGTGAACAAAAAGACTTTGCAGCACATATTAACTGGGCTCCAGCTCCACAACTCTCAAGCAGGTTTTGTTCCTCTTGCTATGTCCTACTAGGATCATCAAAACCCAGTCCATATTCTGGCATGCCTTTCTAAGTTTTCTGTCTTCCTCCACATAATGAAGAACAAAATTGTAACAACTCGTAATGGGCTTCTACCCATAATGGAGGTGAGCACAGGACTTTTCTCTATGTCTTTATTACTTACAAGAAAAAGGCTTTCTTTTGGTCCCTCTAAGCATAGTGGGATTTCCTCTGATACATAAACATCAGTATAGCTTAACTGAAATTGATTTTCCCTAATTTCTCACCCAAAGACTTGAGAAAGGAAATTAATAAAAACCCTGAAAATCAAAAAAAAAAAAAAAAAAAAACAAACAAACAAAACCAAAAGAAATAACAAAAAAAATTCCTAATACAGAACATCTACAATTCTACACATAGGTTTTGTCTTCATCTGGACTTTGAATTTCCTACCCTGATGAGCTTCAGGTCACCAGGAGATCAATGCAAACCATTTGGAATGACTGAATGTGTCAGACATCTGGGCTGAATTGAGCTGTGCTGCTTCTTGCAGCCTCTGTGTCTTGAAGGAATCCCATGTCTCAGGGAGCTGTGTGGGTTGGGACATGTGTGCAATGTGATCCAGCATGCAGATATTGTGCTATCAGCTAGGCAGATTTGGTATTTTGATCATTGGAATGGATGCAATTGGAGATGTTTGGCGTTGTTTTCATGTTTGTGGTTATGAACACTAGATTTCCTAGATTTTAACTTTTTCTGACTCTTTTAAATTTTTTTGTTAATACTTGGAATCCTTTCTCAACTCTTTTTTCTTGGTCATGTTCTGCCCTACAATAGAGGAGGATTTTTCTTGCATTCACCTGCCAAGCACCTGCCAACCCTACTTGCAGATATCCTTTCAAGCAGACTCAATCATTTTCATCTTTAAAAAACTTTATTCTCTGAATGGCTCCTGTGTGCTTTTCTCTGCAGGACTCACTGTTCCGGAGGCTGAGTACAGTGGCATGAACCATTATCATCATATGTAGCAGTTCACAAGACTGGATGTGAATGAAAATCAGAACTTGAAGGGTACATGTTTACTCAGTGAAAAATCACACCAATAGTGGGTTATATCTGAGAAAAGAAAACAAAAAAAAAGCCAACCAACCAAACAAAACCCCCTAACAGTCACGTAGGGTGGTTATTGGTATGAGCGTGCTTACTTCTGACACTTACTATTATGTCTTGATTAAAGAACAAGCAACTGCCAGGGGAAAACATCAGTGGGCATGTATTAAAGTTCATGAACTTCAGCATGCTTTCACCAGATGTCCTTTGAGTTATTTATTTCAGATTAGAAGGCAGTGATAAAGGTCAAAAATATTTGATATCAACTTCAGCAATTAAAATCTTTGTTTTGATCTTGAGCGAGAAAGAAAAAAATCTGCTCTTATTCTCCCTTGCTCAAAGCAGAACTGTGCCTTAAAAGTCCAGGATGGTTTGTATAGTGGTTTTCCATCTTATTTGCCACTCAGCTGGGTACAAAACTTTTTTCTTTGATGCAGTGAAATGTAGAAATAAGCCTGACAACTGACATTGCACACCTAAAGAACTAATGCTCATCTCCTGTTGCGCTGCTTTCAGCACTCTCCTCACAGCACCCTTCTCTTTGTTCTATTCCAGTGCCTTGCAATCTTTCTGCATTTCCAGTTCTAAACTCTTTTTAGTCCTCAGCTGGAAGCAGGCCTTGTGAAATCTTCACCTGTGAGGAGAGAAGTTGGGAATCTAGATGTAAACTCTCTGGATTAAATCCAGATTACAGGATGTAAACTAAATCTAAATAAATATTATGGGGTTTTAGTTTGTTTGTTTGGTTGGTTTTGGGATTATTTTTTTCCTATTCAGCTGTACAAACTAATATAATTTTAGATTTGTTTTCTTTCCAATGAAAAAGTCTATATTTGTGTAATTCTACATTAACTTGTAAGTGACCGCTATATAGTATGTCACCTTAACAATGACAGAGACATTGCTTAGTATATTTAGTGATTGTTTGCCAACCTCCAAAACAAACCACCATCCCTCACACTCCCCCTCAAGTGACCTCAGGCTTTGAAGGAACATGCAGAACTCACAAAGAAATGCTGTAGTGATGAATAACTTGGGTGATGAAGCAAAATGTGTAAATAAACAGTAATTACTGTAAAAGTACTTAAATATTTCCGGTAGTATAGCATCCCTTTCCTCTTGGCTACCTTTTTCTTTATTGCAAGGTAGCAAGGAAGTGTTGAGTGATTCCTGGCAGTAGTGATGTTGTCATGCCTCAGTTAATCTTATTTTTTGCCCTTTTTCTAATTTAGAACTTAATAAACTGAAATCTCACCAGGAATATTTATTCTGAAGCTTGTGACTTCCAATATGTGGAGTATGCTCATTTAAACTCTGTAGTCTTCCTCATTGCTCAAAGGAAAAAAGAAAAAAAAAAGTGAAGAGACAAGAAGCAGCTTTTTATTAAATTTTCATAAATACCTAGGTATCGTCAAAAGGTCTGTTGGCATTCAGTCCTAGTTCTCCTCCAGGCTATATTGGATAGCTTAGGTCTAAAGTGGGCTGGTTTGAAATGGTAGTTTTTCACCATGCAGGCATTACCCTTTTTCTGTAAGTATTTCAGACACAAAGCTGATAAAATATTTCAGTAAATGTCTGTTTGAAATTCTGCCAGTCTGGTAGCACAGTGCATTATGATGCAAATACAGCTGCTAATTTGCCTTCACATTCATGCTAGAATAGGTGATATAGAACCAGGTTTAATTGCTGAATGTAATTGACAGCTCTTTCCTGAAGCTGAAGAGGGAATTAATTGTCTCTCATTGTTACTTCTTGCTGTCTAAGCGCATCCTGAGGATTGCAAACAGGTAAAAGGAACTATGCTGTTGTGCATGTGCTTTTCTTCCCTCATTTAGCTCCTGTCTAACTGTGTTTCTGCTTCTGGTCCTTGAGATATGGAACATTCTTGGGATGATAAACAGATTTCCTCCAACCTGTACTTCTCCTGAGTCTGTCTTTTGCTGCACTGCTATAAAGTGTGTTAAGTACCTGTGGGAGGGAAAGCAACTTCATTTTTTCTCTTGGAACCAATTCATTGATTTGCCTCTAAGAAGCAGGCCAGGAGGAATACTGAGAAGCAGCAGAAATGCAACAAACTTGATATACTGCTGAACAGCAGCTATTAGCTAGGAATATGGTGAGATAATTTAGCATTTCCTGTTAGGAGAAGACTTTTGAAATGAAAGTTTTTATCTATATCAATATGTCTAACTGTCATAGGTGGATTTATTTTTTTTTCTGGTTCAATACTTCACCAATTGCTTCTTGATAATTTTAATATTTTCTGCCTCAACAATATCTTATATTTGCTGTTTAATCTGCCTGTTGTTGGGGTTTTCACTGGACAGCTAAAAAAATGCTTAGAGAGACAATATTCATTTATTAGTCTCAAATTAATATGCTATACAAACACAGGCTTTTTAGTATTCCAAGATTTAATGACATCAGTGGACAGCATTGCCCTTTATGAACTTGTAGCAGTCTCCTCTCTCCTTTTTGACCAGTGTGCTATTTCAGGTTATGTTTACAAGTACCTTTCCATTTGCAGCTAAACAGGTCAAGTTTTTTCTGCATTCACAAGGTAGTGACTCTCTAGTGGTCACTGAAAGTGACCATAATTAATATTTGCTATTTGCCTAAGCAAGAAGATCTGAACTTCATAACAATTCATTATAAACACATTAGAATTTACTCTCTTAAAGTCTTAAGGGTAAGACAGATGGGATGCTGCCTTGTACCTTAATCTTTATATTCAGTCTTCCTACCAGTTACCATATCTTATTGAAAAGACTTTTAGAAGTAGATAGGAAAACAGAGTGTTTAGATGGAGATCTCACAGCTGGAGATCATTAGTATTACTATACTAACAATATCCACCTGTGGTGACTAGATTGTCAGGTGGGGCTATTAAATGTTGATTGACCTCAGGGCAATGATGCAATTAATGTCATTCATAAGTGCTCTCACTGTAAACAGCCCTGAAAGAGAGGAGGTAAAAGAAGAGGAGGTGGCTGAGAGCCCTCTCTAGAGTACCACAGTCTGTGAGGGGGATGCAGAGACGCGCTGCAGCAAAGGGTGCGTGTGGGTATGTATTAAAGCAGTTGCTTGTCTTGTTTTTAAGAGATCAACTCATGGCAGTGCTTTGCTCTAGGTATTTAAAATGTGCATTACTCTTGTGAAATTTGCTATTTGGTTTCTTGAGTGGCCAGTGAAGATGCAGGTTTTTTAATGCATTTCTAGCTCTGGGATGAGGTGGGGCAGGGGGAGAGCGAAAAGGTTGGGAATGTGAGGATCTGAAAATTAGGTCTTCATCTCTTTTTTAATATATGAATGAGTGGCAGTTCTTGTATTTTTGTGAGTGAACAATCATTTTAGCTCATTCATATTTTGAAGAAAAGTTGTAAATTGAATTTTGTGCCGTAAGTTATACCCAGACACTGCTTAGTAGAAGAAACTGGGTAAAGGAAAAATGGAGACAGAGTGCAAGTTCACAGAATTGAAGAATCTCTTGAGTTTGAAGGGACCCAGAAGTATCATTGAGGCCAGGCCATCCCCAAGAGTCACACAATGTGCCTTGTCTGGAGCTTCAGAGTTAATAAATGTGATTTGTAATGATTTTCCTGTTATGCTGTGAGGAAAAAAACAAATTAGGCATAAATTAGACTGAATTGATGGTTATCTATAATGCTTAAGTAAATTAGGAATGGTAAGCAGGACTTGTAGCAACCAAAGTCCAAAAATAAATTGATTGGGTGGATACAAAGTACTCTTCACTTAGAAGCACAACTGTGAAAACAAGGAAATGAAGGAAAGTAAAGATCACCTTTGAAAAAAAAAATTATTAAATGAGCTCCCCTTGTGGTTTTTTTGTATTTATTCAGAAATTCAGTTCAATTGTTTGAAAAAGACTGTAGGCTGAGAATTGCTGGGGAAGGTAGATATGAATTTCTCATGTGTTAAAGTGATAGATGTGTTCTGGTTGCTGACAAACACTTATGACAATAATACATATTTCATTTGGGATGGGAGGAGACCTAGAACGAAGGGAGAACTAAAAAACAAAAAGGTTTATAGCACCTTGATGTGTCTTCTCCAGATTGTGTTATGGATTGCTCATGTTTTGGAAATGTGAGGTTCTGAAGGGTCTAGTAAAAGCCAATTTGTGAAATTTTAAAATTATATACAGCTGAAAGCTCAGCTGTTGAGTGTATAAATCTAAATCCTGATGAAATAAACTGGAACATGCAGAGAATCAAAATGACCCATGGGTGAGCTTCAATAAAAAGGAAAAAACAAAAATCAGGCCTAGTTTTTGGTATGGATAAACACACAAGAAATGTGTGCCTAGTTCTCAGATATCACAGAATTCCTTAGTTGCCTCCAAAGGAAGTGAAGACTTGTACCTTGTGAGGTGTCTAGGCATCCATGAGACACAGCCATGCACAGTATGGTTTTCTAGTTCTGCGGATTACAGAGTTCCTTGAGTACTTTATTCAGAAACTTGTGGCAGACTGTGCCCAGAAGATAGTTGCCCAACCTGTTGGAAACTTCAGTTCTTGCTCTCAAAGGCACACAAAATTAAATGCAAATCAGTTCGATGTGAATTCTTTTAGGCAGAGCTTTTTCCAACAAAACAGAGCATTTGCCCCTTCTTGGAAACAGGCCTTGTTCTGAAACTAAGGGAATAACTAAAAAGGCACTGAATAGATCTGAACACTTTAACTTTTGTAGAATAGCTTGCTGGCTTTTTTCCTTCCTGATTATAACCAGACTAACCTTTAGGGGAAGGGGTCTGAACATCCAGGGAACTCACATAAAGAATACTGAAGCTCACACAAAGCATACTGAAAAGGTCACCTTTTGTGTAATGCTGAATTGTGTAATTCAAAGGATGCAGTTCACAGAGTGGCATTCAAGCTGGCTCATCATAAGAACTGTTTTTCCATCAGTTTTAGAGAAAATAATCCTCTCTCAGGTATTTTTCATCTTTTCGCTGCTTCTTTGCTCTCCAACACGTGTGTTAGTTTGGCATGCACAATTTTAGAGTTGTGCCACATGTGGCAGCCTCGAGTTTGAACAATGGAATAGTGTTTTTTTTTAATTGGACATATACCTTGCCCTATTACTGTAAGCTAGAATGAGACATTCAGTTATTAGCCACATAATAGCCAGTGTACACTAATGAAGTGGGATTCTTCTTACATCAGCTAATTTACAATTATTAGTAGTTTATATAATTAATATTATTAATTTAAAGTTATTAACAGTAAAGAAATTATTAATAATTAGATTAATATTAAATTAATAATAAGTTATTTGTTAACTTATTATCTTAATAATTAAGTTTTTGTGGCTTACCATATTGTTCAGTTGGACATTTCTATAAAAGCAATAGAAAACTCAGAAAATTTTCAAGAGTTCCACAGCTGGTCTTGTGTTTTGTTTTCTTTAGACCTCCTGACAAGGAATAATTATATGGAAGGGACAATGCAGGTTCAAACCATTGGACTGGTCTGAGTTTTGTTGTACTTTTGATGAAACAGAGGATAGAGTTTGTGTGTCGCCAAGAAAACTGACATGTGAAAATCCAAATGTTTGGGAGTTCACTTGAGCTTTAGCAACTCAATCTCTTTGATCAAGAGATCTGACTCAAAGCTCTCAGAATAAAATATTTTCTCTTGAGATGTCCAGTGATCTTCAGAGGCTATGAAAGGAGCTACACCGTATTTTGATAATTGAGGAGCTCTGAACGATGTTGTTGGGTTTGGGGAAAGTACAGAGTAGCAGTAATACTGTTCCCTCCAGCAAACTTGAAAACGTGCTGCAGTTAAACTTCAGGAAAAATTCTGGTTTTGTTTTAGCAAATAGTTGTATTCCTTTTGTCTTGGGTTTAGCAAATCAGAACTGACACACAAAACTAGGAAGCTTATTGATTCTATGGTGTTTGGTGTACTAAAATCTGGGAAATGAAAAATAGTTTTTATGCATGATATCATTAAGAATTATTGTGCTGGATGTTATTGCATCAACCAGGCCCATAACTATTAAATATTGAGATTACAACTTTATTCTTGGACTAGGCTTAGAAACAATATGGCTGAAGGACAAGGCAAGAGCCAAAGTCTGACTGGCTGTTGGAGAATGTTTATTCCAAGGAGAAACTCATGCCAAAACACTGTTGGATGGGCATCTAGTGGCAAGTGATTTTTTTCCCAACAACGTATGTGCACATGACACAAATTTAATGTGTCATTGGGAAATTTCAGTGTGACTTTGAATATTTTAAGGTTTCAAAAGCCTTTGATTGTTCCTCAATTCAGCCATCTTGACATGCTCACTAATTTTACCTTAAATCCTGCTTTTCTGAGTGGAACAATACTGTTTCCAAGCAGAATTGAAAAAGCTCAAAAGCACAAGCAAAAAAACACACACACCGAACTCAAAGGTTCAGTCATCTTTGCTTCTCAAGTAGAGAAATCTACCTTTGCTGTTGGAAAAAAATACAGAGAACTTGCTTTTCAAGGGTGAGCTTTCTTGGTTTTCTTCTGTTCTCCGAACACTTAACGTGTGCTCATCTAAACCAAACAATTGTAATCCTCTAAATAGAACATTGTCAGCTTCCAAACTTGAAATTGACTTTTATTTTACTTTTTCATGTTTCTTATTCTGTTCAGAGGTTTGATAACTCCTTGGGTGTTCTTGGTGTTGCTACAAAATATTCCAGTGGAGGGTGGGAACATTTATCTCTTGATGTTCATCTCCTTGTGACACTCTGAAAAGTGGCTTTTTCTGTCCAAATCATACAGCATATCCAGGCAATGCTGTTCCTTTCATCAGAATATAATGTTGTTTCACCCTTTTTGGACTTAATGACTCTTATTATCTGTCTGAAATATGTAGCTAGGTATGCAGTGGAAATAGTGTATCTGTCTTTCAAGTACAGCTTTATAAATCAAGGTTACAGGCAGATGTTTTGATTTTTATTATTTTATTATTTTTTTTTTGTTAATAAGGTTGTGATGGAATGCAAAACCAGCACAATTGTGAATAGTAACAGTGGTAAAAAACCTTTTTCTCCTCTCCCTTACCCTTCAGGTGAAATAAGGCTACTATCACAAGAATGTTTTTTATAGTTGTCAAACTATTGTATCATCTCTACATGTCCAGGGTCTTGATTTTAGACACACTGTTTAATTGCTTAGCTCAAAGTCAAATAAAAACTCTGGATGTTTTATGACCTTCTAGCAAGGAAAAAAAATAATTCTTGCAGACATGTGTTCATACCTTCGAAAATAAAGAGCACGAAAATCACAAGAGACTGGAAAACTAGTAAGAATTGAAACCTCAAAATCTGTTCTGTGAGTATAGAGCAATGAAATGAAGAATGGCAAGAATCATAAGATAAGAAAATATATTAATTTTGAAGCGAACATGTTTGCTGCTACATTCCCCCCTGAATTTCTCTATTTTAGTATATTGTTAACTTATATATGCAGTCACATTGATGTCTGATTTGGTGTATGGTGTTAAAGAACTTCTGCTGTGCATGAATATTTTGTGTTAAAGCTAGAAATTTCCCAACCATGCACCTCATTAGAAATTCAGATTATTTCTGCATAACTTACTATGCGCATCATTCTGCATTTTTTGATGACATTGTCAGGTTGCAAGTTTACCATTGTAAATATTTTTGTGATAAAGGTACAACTTTCTCAACCTTTTTGATGATATGAACACTTAGATGTCCAGATTCCTGTCTTAAACACACTACATTTGTTTTCATATTTTGTTAAAGTTTTAAAATGGGACAATAAATTAGACATGGAATTTTTTGGGCTAATTAATTCTAAGTTAATGGGCATATATATCATTATAATGATGCTCAATGAGAACTTGCTTCTTTCTTTCCACTCCATAAAAGCATCCTCCAAAAAAAAAAAGTTTTCTCCTTATTACTTGCTATGCAAAAATAATAAATTGTATTTCAGTAGCATGCTACAGTGGGGATCAGCAGAGAGTAGATGAAATGAAAACACAGGAAAAAGTTCACATGTATGTGTAGCAGATTGTTTTGAAGTATTGTTTTGCCAAAAAAGGGACAGAGGCACAATATTTACCTGCCTTTATCTCAATTTTAAAGTATAGTATCAAAAAAATCACCCCTTTCATGCATGTTTGCTTTCAACTGATTAGACATTTATTGAACCATTTATTGTGTTCTGAATTAAAGCTTGCTGTAGCTTTGGAGTGATGTCAAGCTCCTTTAGCAGGCACAGATGCAGACACCAAAGAGCTGTTTTGGCAAAGCCAGCTGAGAGCTATGGTCAGTAGCAGTGCTGAATCCTCCAGAAGGATAACAAAATGTTAAATCCAAATGATGACTTGAAGCGTGTCATAATTAAAAATGGCTTTTCTGGCATTCTTGGATGCTTCAGAATGAGACAAAACCAAGCTTAATTAAGAGAGCATGTTCTCGTATTCTTGCCTGTTTAAAAAACAGAGTGCATATAACATCTTAGTTTTAGACTTCTGCACTTAAGGAGAAGACAGAATTCTTTGGTTAAAGGCTAGACATACTTCCAGCAGATCACTGACATGTGTATAGTTTGTCTGTAATAGCAGAAGCGTTTCTTATGGTTTAGGTTTAAAGAGATGAATTGCTTCTACAGGATAACACTGAGGTGGTGCTCACAAAGGAAGAAATCTGTTCCTTCTGGCTTAGGATATGGAGCCTTGCAGTGGCCTATCCAACCTTAATCATGCAGTTAGGATTTCTTGGCTTCTATTTACTGCTGGTAGAATGACTGTAGGATCAGCTGATGGTAGTCTGGCAAAGGAGGTAGGAAAGCACACAATATTCTTGTTTTGCATTCCTCTGCTTTTACACACCTCTGCAGCAAGAGGCAATGTCTATTTTTCACCTACCCACTCCTTCTGCCCTGTTTGGTCATGGCATGTTTGAGACATTCTCAGTTGCAGAGGAAACTGGTGTAAGATATTTAGGCTCATTACATATTCAGCACAAGTTTCAGTAAGTAAAGAAGGTGGGCTGTTAAGTCTTCAAATGTAAACCCATCACGGCTATTATCAGAGTATGTCAGGAATAGTTAAAGAGAATGAGTTGGAAGAAGATTTGTCTGAAACGTTTAAAACTCTCCTGAAGTGCGGAAGGTACATGAAGAAAGTATTCTCTGAGGGACTGACATGACCTTGTACTTACTCAGAGTATTTTATAACAGCACTTGCTATGCTATTTAAATGCTATTATCTCTTGTGGCAGTGGCATGTCCTTTGTATTGCTATAGCAATAACAGGATAAAATACTGGGTTTTGCAGTTGTTTAATATCATCACTGACTCACACTGGTGTTCCCTGAATAAAGTGGACATAGAAAATTATCTTTCTTCTCCAAAACTACTCCTTTTTCTTATTTTTATACACCAATTTAAATGCAATTTCCAGTTCTCAACATAAATCTCTTGGCTCTGTGATTTCACAGTAATTTCTAGAAGCTGAGTCTTGCTCTCTGGAATGGTGCCTGTGTCTCACAGGCCTTGCAGAAGCTTTGGTTGGCAGGAGAGGGCTGGCTCTGGGTTCTGTGGTCAGAGCATGACCAGCCCCCAGCACAGGACAAGAGTAAAAGGACAAGCAGATTTTCTCAAGACTGAGGAAGTCCAGTATCCTGACAGGGTTTCTCCAGGTGCTTGTGATGAAGGGGTTGGTTTGAGAGATTAAACTCTTGATAGCCCCCTCTTGACGTGGGCTCAGTTTCCAAACCCAGTTGGCAAGGAGGATTAGCCGGTCTCCGAGTGCCTGCCACAGCAGGAGCTGGGCTGCCTCCTTTCCCTGGGGGCTGGGAGAAAGGCATAGGGCAGCACAGAGGCTGGGGAAACTGTGGCCCTGTGTGAGGATACAGAATGGATTTCCTGTACAGCCTGTGCCGTGGCTCCAGAAACTAGAGGAGTATATGTTGTACAGCTGTCACTGCCCATCAGCACTGCTCTCCTCCTCAGAACATGCTGGTGACAAAAAAAACCCTGAGTTAGATGGTCAGGTTTGAAAGATAGATTGATGTGTGCAAAGAAGTTACTGTCCTGATTCATCTGACATAAATACAGATAAGCCTTTGAAAACTGATGAACGAAAACTGCTTTCTGTTTTTGACAAGAGGCTTTAATTTCCTTATATTCTCAAGGTTATCTTGACAAAGTTTATACTGTTTGTTTGCTTTGAGAAGACAAAGTCCTTTTTTTTCTCCAAGATCACCTGTGTACGGAGTTCTCTAATAAGCAACCTCCTGCCATCTTGTTCAAAGAGATGTCTGGTAGCAGAAATGTTAAATGGCTGAAATTTCATAGTACTTTCTATAATCAGGTAGATTTGAAAAGCTTCAGAGGAAAATACTTCAGCTACCAATAAAATATGATTTAATCCCAGACATTTTAATTCAAATGAATTGCAGTAGTATTTAATTTTATTTTTTATTAATAATTGCTGGGAGCAAGGTGGTGGGCTACAGTTAGCTTGCTTTGATATACAAATGTGTTTTCTATTCTACTTTCCACAGATGTGAATTTTACTATGCTTTACCTATTTTTCTGTGCAGATAGAGGAGAGAAGAGTCGTTTGTAGTAGACGCAGTTTACTGTTTGCTTGAAAACTTTATTTGAAGCAAATGGAGAAAGCACAACAACATCTTTTTAGTGTTTTATTGAATATTTACTATTATAAACATCTTTTTCTTTAACAACATCAGAAGATTTCCATAGCAGATGTATTTTTACACTGCTCAAGTACATCATTCCTCACAGTACAATTGACAGTTCCTGGGTATTAATGGAATCCTCTCAGGGGAAAATCTGTTGTCTCTTTGATGGGAACAGATCTTTTATCAACCATGATTGTTAATACAGTTGAGGGAGACCAGAGAAGCTGTTAATTATTCTGTTTGGGTATGCTTTAATGAAGTTATCAACAAAGTACATCTGTCAACTTTCTTTTACAAAGTAAAGCTTGCAATAAATATGGAAATAGACTTTAAGGGATAAAATGGCATTTGCCTGCAAATGGATCTCAATGTTTGTGAGCATAGGTATGTTTCTAAGTGTAGCAGCAGCCTTCTCTAATGTGATTCATGCAAGAGAATTTTTATTTTAATAGTAACCATTACTTTGCTGGTAGTTTATTTTCCTAGTAAGTTCTGTCTTTCCCTCCCATCAAAATTTTTAGCTGTTGGAGTTTTTTAGATTATCACAGCTTTCCTCAGGGCATTATCAGCCACCAAACAGATCTGACTCAGACAGGGGTAAAGTGTATCCTACAGTAGCAAAAGCTATTGATCAAATAAAATTCCTGAATTATGGGACAGCCCTCGTGCTTCTAGCTGTTTTTAGCAGGCAATGCTTGCACATCCATGCCTGGTGAGCCTGAACTGAAAACCCAGTTGCAAAAAAGGGAATCAGACATGACATTGGACAAAGACAGCAGCAATACCAATGTAGGAAATACTTCTCTATAGAAATACAATTTTTTAAAAGGTTAGAATTTTGAGGTTTTGTGTTTCTGTTCCCTTGAGTGCATATAAATGGGCAAAGAGATGAGTAGTGCCACATAATTCCTTCATTTTCATCTATTATACTCTTCCCATGAGTTACTGTCAATCAGTGGAGAAGTCATGTGTTTGAACCACAACTGCAGTTGGTTGTTTTCTTACTTTTTTGTTTTTTAAAAAAAAAAGTTGTTGTTCACCAGTGCTCTCCTAGCTTTTTTACTATACCACAAGGCTCCCAGTCTAACACTTTGACAACTGTGGGAGAAAAGGCTGAGCAGAAAGTGTACTGAGTGGCAATTCTCTTTCCCTCTCCTACCCTCTACCTGCTCTTGGTAATTTTAACAAAAGATTTTTTTGCACTGCTTCCTACAGAATCATTTCTGTATTGCTTTTCATCAAAAGTCTTCAAACTAATGTTAATACATCAAATAATCATGGTGTCTCCCAAGGCTCATTTTTCATACACCCAGAACATCATCCTGTATATTTTCTGATGTAAAGGCTTTTGGGAATTTTGGCTCTGTGAAAGTCATACTCTCTCCAGACAATCCTTAAAGATCAAATGTCTTGTGAGGATGAAGGTTTTATACCAGAACCAAATGTAAATGTAAAGGACAGCATGTAGCCAGTGAAAAAGAGGGCTGATAAACAGTAAACAGGTTCTCAAAGGGTTTGGATTCCCAATAGGGAAAAATGTATCAGCTGAATGGCACCTAAAAATTAAATATGATTATGTGCAGCCTCTGCATCCATAAAGTTACTGTACACTGTCTAATACTTGAGGATAGGAGTGAGTTTTGGCTAACAACACTTGTTTTCCCTTGTGAATAGTATTTAAAAAGAAGAAATTTGAAGGACACGCTGAGAAAGGAGCAGCTGGTTTCAACAGACACCAGGTTGCACTTTCCCCTTAATTTCTAAGATGCTCTGTCTTTTCATGCATTCTTACTCACCTTCAGAACTAATGCAACATTTCAGTTCTCCTAGGATGTCTGTAGTTATAGCTGGTATGGAACACCGGAAGACACAATCTCTTCCTGACCCTTTCTGTCATGAATTCCTTCTGTATATGGAACTAATAGTAGGAAAATAAATCTGTTCAGCTTTAGGGGTGGTTTTATGTAGCTACACAGCCCTGTTTGTTTAAATTCCTGTTTGAAGTATACAATTGGAAAACTTCAATCCAGGGTTATGCCACCCAATGCCAGTTCTTCATTTCACAAAACTGGGTTAGCATGCAGGTTAAACTCATAGTTCACCACTAAAGCATTTGCAAGGTTACAGGTTAGAAATTAGGTAAGCAGTATGCAAAAGGCTTGTGGTGAAGGCTTTTCTATGATGTAATGGAGAACCTCTGTTACAGGGATATTAATGATGTGCTGGAATGTGGTGAGTTGGTTCTTTGAATTACACATGGAAAAATAGTGGGGAGAGTGTTCAAGAAAAGAAGAGATCTTGCTGAGTAGCATAGCAGAATTCCCTTTGATTTCTTCAAAAGCAGCCTTGAAATTTTGCTGATGATTTCAGGTTTGCTTGTTGATCAGGCTGGAACAAATATCTCACTACCACTGCTAGCTTAGGTCTTGACCTTGTTAACCCTTAACTGCCTTTTTAACTTGTAAATTTATTATTAGGGTATTTCTTTCAGGCTGTAGAATTATATTATGCTTAATTCGTACAGCACTCCTGATTCCTTTCAACCTAGTAAAATTCAAATAATTTTCTCCCACTGAGAGTAATTTCCTTCCTGTATTAATTTTTCCTCACTTATAAACTTTGAGAGAAATATTAATGTCATTTTTAATGTTTTCCTGCAAAAAAAGTTGTCAGTCCCAGAATTTTTACATTTTAATACGTACTCTGCTGAGGCTCACACTAAATGTGGCATTATTTTCTTATACATATTTCTGGACATCATAGAAATGTTGTGAATTTTCTTCATCTTGCCTAGGAAAAGCATTTTGCAGAAGGTCTTCTGCTCTGCCTTATATTAATCCACTGTGCTTTGACATTTAAAATTTATTTTAAGATTAACATTGACTGTTATATCATTCAAATTGGTATTAATATGCATTACAAACCCTTCTTCATATTTAGCCTTACAGCTTTGGTTTCACTGAAGCATATGGTGGATATGCCTAAGGCATGTTTATCAGAAAACAGCCTCTGCCTGTGTGGATATACAGGAGGACACAGAATTCAGCAATCTCCTGGAATATTCTCCCTTGCAGCCCTGTGACACCCAAACCTTGACATGTAAACCCCACACAGACATTGCAGACAGCAGTACAATTTTCTTCCTACGTTTGTTGTCCATGTTTTTCTTTACACATCCCAAAATTTCCTGGGCTCCCTGAACATAACACTGGGCGGGGATTTTGTCATGATGAATAGTTTATATCTTCATGTGACACCCTCCACTCCACAGCAGCCCTTTGATTGTACAGGCACAGTGTAAATTTTCTAAGGGCTGCTTCATGTTTGTCAGCAAATAAAATCCCTTTTTAACAGACTGGAACTATTTAGAACACATACTACACTGACTAGCTACTGCTGGTGGTAGCTGAGGTTGCACTATGTAATTTAGTTGCATCAGCATGTCCCAAGCACTAATTACAGAAGCCTAATGAGGGACTGGGTGTGTAGGTGTGGGCTCCCACCTGACTTGCAAAGTGCTGTGACACTCACCATATTTCATATTGTGACTGACCTTTCATCATAGCTATTTACTGTTTCACCACTCTTTATGCTACACAAATTTTTAGAGGTTTTATGATTCTCTACAGTTACCTCATTAAAATATGAAATGTTAATGGACTTAGTAGTGCCTCCCGTGGGCATCACCCTCTCATTGGTGACTCCCTGTGGAGAGTTACTTTTTAGAGGGAGGACCCAAATCTGAGATACAAATGTTTTTTATAAGATCTTGGATGTAGAGCTATGTAATTGTCTTTTTATTAATAGTAGATGAGGACCCAAAAGACTTACAATTTGAAGATCTCTTAGGAGGAGCTGTTGGCCAGAAGAATTTTCCACAGAAATAGAAATTGTATGAAAACATATTAACTGTTTTGCTGTAGACCATTAAGTACCACAAACTTAAAAAGGTTTTTCACTTTAAAGAAAAAAAAAGCAATCAAAAAACATCCTCCATTTCAAAGCTGAAGATATTTAAACTAAGAAATTAAAACATAGTACTGTTTTGGGCTGATTACATTTGCAGCACTGAAGTCCTGTAACCTCTGAGGGAAGGTTTATTTTAGTCCCTGCTGTAATTCTGCTTTGAGTGTGAAGCAGCCAAGACTTCATCCAGCTCTATCCTCTCCCTGCCAACAGTGCAATCTGGATACTGACCTGCATCATAAATTACTCCTTTGTACCTGAAGAAGTCCAGTACTTTAAACTAACTAGATAGATGTCATTTGTTATTCCTTTGACTCTTCATTTTCAGTTCAGCTGTCAACAAAAGGATCTTTATATAAGAATATAAAATTCTGAGTTAGGATGAAAGGGGAAGCTAGGACTGACATCGATACCCTGGTGTCTCTTTGACTGCAGTGAAGTTGATGTTCATTTGTAGACTTTTATAGTTATCAAAAACTGTTGACTATTTTACTTTTTCCCACCTGGTAATTGTGCATACATACTTCTTAGAAAAGTAATTTTCTTGTCAAAGATACCCTGAAAAGTTGTTCTAGCTGTCTGAACTTCCGTATGTCCTACAGACAACATAAATTAACAGAACTTCCATATCACAAATAGAGAAGCACCTGACTCTTCCAGAAAATCATCCTTCTCTGTATTTCTTTTAGGTAAACTTGTAGGCTAATTTACTGTGTGGAAAATTACTTTGTGAGCTAAATTCTGAAGGGCTGATTTCAAGTTGTTAGTACCCTTTAGACTCAGGCTGGTGTTATATATTTTGTACTTAGCAATAAAGTGCGCTTCCTGGCTTATGCAATGTTTGCAAAGCACTTCTGCTGGGTTTTGTTTCCCCACAAATGTGGGGATCCATTTAAAAAATTGAAGGTTACATAAGTTCCTTAACCTCTTCTTCCTGCAGCAGAAACTTCCCACAGAATTCTTGGTATCAAGTAGCTCATACAAAATATGGGGAATTTAGCAGCAAGCTTGAAGACAGGAAAATCACCCTGCATTAAGTGCAGAGACAAATGTTGAGGAAAAGAAACTATTATTTGTAGAACTCAAGTGGAAATTAGGTTTTCCTGTAAGGGGGGGTCAAATTATTTAACATTTTAAAAAAATAAAAGATGAAATTATTTTAAAAAAACATGTAAAATGTAAATTTTTCTTGTGGAATTGTCTCACCATTTGCACTGCTTTGGAGCAGTGGGCAAATTGTTTACCTATCCTCACACCCTGTAGCCATCTGTAATGTATCTCCTTTGAAGTCATTTTCTCTTCTGGGTTAAAGCTGCAAAGGAATATTCCCTAAGTATGAACTTAAGGAAGCTAGGATTGACATGACCCAGGGGCAGTAAATAATTCTGCCACCTGCACTAGAATGAAATTTCTGAAGTCTTGTTTTTCATTTCTGCTACTCGTGTCTAATAAGCTATTTTTTTCAGACTATAATGCATATGATAATGTAGCCTTGTTTTATTTACAGGTTACACTGCCGTGATGTCAAGAAAGTCACTTTTTTGTGACTTTAATCAAATCCCAGTCTGCACATTGCATTTCTATGGACTTGAGACCCTCTTAGACATAATTTTTTTTTCTGAAATTGTAAAGAGCAATGGAAAGTATGAGAGATTTTTCCCTGGAAGATACAGGTGACATCATGGAACCAAAAACTGAAGCCATGAGATACAGGGTCAATGGAAAATGGATAGTAATAGAATCATCCCAAAGATTCTCATAGCAAAGAAGGAATAATTGAACTGTACACCATCATCATGAGTGTTCCCAGATCAGCTGAAAAATAATCCTCAGGAAGGAGAAGCTTGTCTTCAGCTAAGAATGTGGTTACTTTTTTATGCTTCCAGGGATTTTCTTTCTATTCTGTACCATGGTATTAGACGTGGAAGTTCTTGATATAATTGCTTGTGGGAAAACATTTGTACAAAAAATATGTACTGGAGTTTTTATGGCTGGGAAAGGAAAGAAGGCAAGATGTCCATGTTCTTTTAAAAGCATGCCATATATTATGTAATATAACCCTGCTGTGTGTGCAGTGGTGCATGAGCAGCCTTCTTATGATGGGGACTTGGCAATGAGTTCTCAGTTTTCTCACAAATATACCAAAGCAAGAATCATGATTAATATTTTGAGATAATGAATACCTAAAGAATTAGCTCTGTTACAAATTACAGCCCTGATTACGAGTTGACCAAGAATGATGCATGACTACAAGGGCTGGTGAGAAGATAGACAGCTTCTTATTTCAGAGTGGACATCTCAAGAACCCAGGCAATACACAAAAGAGAGGCAAGTAAAAGGACATACTGAGAAAATTAATTGTTCTAGGTGATCCATGGTTTGACAGGTAGACTACAGAGCAGCTTTGTGGAATAGAACAGGTGAGGTTCTGGTGTTGACCTGACCCAGCAATGTGCCTTCACAGCATAGAAGACCAAGAGCAACACCAGCAGGCTGAGGGCAGTGATCCTCCCGCTCTGCTCATCTGTGGTGTGCTGGGCCCAGTTCTTGGCTTCACAGCATGAGATAGATGTGCTGGAGTGAATCCAGCAACACATCGTGAGGATTTTCTGGTGTATGACGGGCAGATGAGAGAGCAGGTGATAAGTCTGGAAAAGGGAAGGTTTAGAGTGACCTGATCAGTGTGTATAAATACCTGATTGGGGGTACTAAAGAATACGAAGCCAAATTCTTCTCATCAGTACTCAGCCACAGGACAAGAAGCAGTAGATTCAACTTGAAATACAATACAATTTTTTCTTTTTTTCTTTTTTTCTTTTTTTCTTTTTTTCTTTTTTTCTTTTTTTCTTTTTTTCTTTTTTTCTTTTTTTCTTTTTTTCTTTTTTTCTTTTTTTCTTTTTTTCTTTTTTTCTTTTTTTCTTTTTTTCTTTTTTTCTTTTTTTCTTTTTTTCTTTTTTTCTTTTTTTCTTTTTTTCTTTTTTTCTTTTTTTCTTTTTTTCTTTTTTTCTTTTTTTCTTTTTTTCTTTTTTTCTTTTTTTCTTTTTTTCTTTTTTTCTTTTTTTCTTCTTTTTTTCTTTTTTTCTTTTTTTCTTTTTTTTTTTAACAGTGATCTGACTCTAGGACAAGTTGCCAAGATAGGGTGAGGAGTCTCCATACATGAAGGCATTCAAACCCTGACTGAATATGGTACAGTGGCATTCTAGATCATGTTTCTCTGAGCAAGGGTTAGACCTAGGTGATCTCCAGAGGTCTCATTCAACCTTAAAATTCCTGTGATACAGGTGACAAATATGTTGGCTCTGGCTATGTATCTGTAAGCTTTTTGAAGACAAAAGTAAGGTTATTACATTAGTTTAGTGTTTCTGCAGCAATATCAACTCCCTTGTTGATCAGAGTTGAGCATTTCAAGATAAACTTTCAAGAGGTTTAGCCTCACTATTACAACAATCTTACTCTACAGATAGTGTAAAAATCTTTTTTTCAGCACATTTTTGTCTTCTGAGAGGTGAATTTGGTTTTCCCTTCTGCTCTCTACTGATGGGAATCTCACGTAGATAATCCTTACACATCAATAAGGAAGAATGTGCAGTTATTTAACCTGGAATATGTTAGCAGGGATTATGTGAGGGGAGGAAGAAAAGGGAATAGATAAAACATAAAAACGGAAAAAGTCACATTTGTTGCCTGGAGTTTGAGAGTAGCTCTCTTGACTTTTGCTTTCTGACTTGCAACAGAAATATGGTATTCATGGTTTATTACCAAGCTTTCAAAAACAGTGATTTCACCTGAGAGTTCTCTGAACACAAAAGCAAAGTGTGAGCTTTCTAAGATAAATTGATTCTTGTCAAATATCTGTGATGTGTCAGACTTACCAGCTATCAGTATTTCTAATTGCAAAGGAGATGAAGCAAAGTGCTGCTGACAAGCCATCTGGACAACCTGCATAATGTAACAGACTTAAAAATTCATGGTGAAGAAGATGCTCTCCCTTTTTCAGTGGCAAATCATTGTGGGATTTCTATGGCTTGGTTGCTGTTGGCAGCACAATTATTCCTCCTCAGGCTGGATGTGGAGTTGGAGGGTGGAAGGACAGCGACAATGCTGAGGAATCTAGATTCTGTTACTGATGTGAGTAGTATCTCACCATGGACAAGAAGTCTCAGTGTTCTGTTCCAGTGTCCCACTTACAAAACAGAAGGAAAGCCTTCACTTGGCCTTTGAATTGCATTGATTTCCTCATCTCTCTACTAAAAACAAGGGAGGTCTTGTTAAGCTTTATCTTTTCTTATTTTAAGACATCAATACCTCCATTTTATGCCAGAAGCAGTTGTTAATTTTAGTAATATTTTGATTGTGTTCTCATTTCACCAATGGAAATTGGCTCTGGAATAAAGAACACACTTGTTTGGCCTCTTTGCCACTTGCACAGCAGCAAATTCTGATGAGAAAGATGATGAGCTCATTCTAGTACTGAAATAGGAAGAAATCAGCCCTCTACGCACAGTTATCACTTTTCTTTTGCCCTGACCACTGTTACACTCTGCACCTCTGTCCAGCACACACACAGCAGGATGCTGGTATTCAAGCTCCATTAGGTTATTGACTCATCCTGTTCCTCAGGAACCTCCTGGGATCAGAGTAATTGAGCTCAATAGTTGAGCCTCTATAGAAATATCCCTGACCTTTTGCCTTGCAGTCGGTGGGGTGACCATATGTGAATGCCAATTAAGAAGCCACAGGCATTTTGACGGAAGCAAGTGGGTCAAGCATAGCATTGAGGTTATATAATCCTTTTTCCTATTAGCTTGTGAAAGTTGGAAGTACAGAACCATTCCTTTCCTAACTTCTCTTCACCAGTGGATTTTTATTCATATTTGAAAGATGTCACCTTTTTATTTTTTTGCAAAAGCAGGTTATCATAATCAGTTACTTTCAAATCCATCAATACAATATTTACTCTTCTGGAAAATTTATTATGGTAACAGAAACAAAAACATTCTGAAAATAGGGATCTTTTTTTCTTCCTTCTGAGAAAGAAAATGAGAGGAGGAGTACACTAAGTGTGATGGTAAGATCTGAATGAATATCTGCTTACAGTTCTGCTTGGTTCAGATGCTTCCTTGAGGTGAGCCTGCTTTCTGAATTGCAGCTGTTAGATTTTCTGAATTAAGTGTGGAAATTTCCAGAAAGCATAGTGGTAGTCATGTAACCAGATGAGCAACTGGCTGAGGAAATCAGAAAGGTGAGTTCTCTCCCTAAAAACTACAACACCTGCACAAGCAGTGGGATTGGAGCTTGTGCTGCACAGAGTAACTCCTGTACCAAGCCAGTGAATTTGCGCAGAGAAACTGCTGCTACCCACAGGGGCCAGCAGCAAAACAGCTTTAATGCTTTCTATTTCATATGCTGAAGCTTAGTCAGCTTTGCCCTAGCAGTCTGTGACGACCCACTTATACATTTCCATCCTGCATTATTTTGTGGTAGATCACTTCAAGTTTTAAATAATACATGAGTAAAATCACGTTGTTTTGTTGTATTGCTGGTATGATGAGGGGTTTCCTGGTAAAATGGAAAATGGTATGAAAAGAAATTAATATGACCGTCTCTCTGGCCTCTGGTCCTGTATTATGAGTGCAATGTACAGGGAGGGCTGGAAATGGCAACAATTTCTCTAGAAAACATAGGAGAAGAATGGTATGGTAAACAATAAACTAATGAAAATTGAATAGTTCAACTAATGCATCATACAGTAACACAGATAAAAATCTGCTGAAATATTCATGATGAAAAGAAGTCACAAAAAATATGCTGTGAGGAATTAAGGAGCAGAAAGAGATGTGTGAGGGGAATTCAGAGGATGTGAATGGGCTGACACTGAACACAGAGAGGGCTTCATTAGAAGGAAGCAAGAAAGAATATGGAAATGAAGGGTGAGTAAAGAGAGCCTTTCACAAAAAGGTGATGCAAATCATTACCAGATAATGGGAGTTCATCTTTATGGGAGAACTTCAGAGTAGCTGAGGAAACCTGAGCATGCCAGTTTTTGGAGGCTAGGGCTAAAGGTGAAGGAGGTCAGGAAGACTTACTTTCAGTATGGGAAAAGCTCATTATTGGTGAAATTACACATCCCACAGAGATGTGATTTCCTCATTTTTGGCTGCAGATAAGTGGAGGAGTCTGTGAAGGATTTCAGCACTCAGAATGTTTGGGGTCAGAAAGGAGCTCTGGAGATTATCTAACCCAGCTGCCTGCTGAAGCAGGTTCACCTGGAGCAGGCTGCACATATTTGCATCCTGTCAGGTCTTAAATACCTCCAGAGAAGGAGACTCCACAGCCTCTCTGTGCAGCCCTGTCACTCACACAATAAAGAAGTTTTTCCTCATATTCAGATGGAACTTCCTGTGTTTCAGATTGTGCCTGTTGTCCCTTGTCTGGCAATAACTTGAACTTGTGTCAGATCAGCAGCCTGTGAACAATTCCAGAGCAATGTATTGCTGTTGCATAAGCTGTCACATAGTCCTCTGAAAAGCTGCACTGTGAGGGAATTTTCAGCTTGGAGTTAATGAATAAAGAATTTACTTTGATAATGTATCATTTTGCTCATACTAAGAAGCTTCTGAAAGCATACAGTAATCCTTTGCTTGCCAGGAAAGGCTATTTCACTAATTGAGAAATCTCATTTTAGAGGTAAGTTCATGCCAGACCATTACTGCAATATTATACTCAGAGCACGGATGGGAGTGATTATATTTTAATCTTTGGTCTTGATGGGGGTCTGCTTCCTACAGACTTTCAGTTTTAATTCCAGCTTGGAAAACATACAGGATCCCTGTAGAGTGACATTTATGCTCTTGTTTAACTTCTTGTCCTTGAGGCTGGCGGCTTGAGTAACACTGTTTCCCTAACCTGACATCTTGCAAAGAAAAAAAGATAAAAATATCTGAGTTTTGCCCCAGGAGCAGAGAGGAAACACGATGCCCTGCACACAGCAGTGTTCTGGCTGCTGGTACACTTACAAACGAGAGGAGCAGCAAACCCTGCATTATCTGTGCTTCAGTGGTTTGCTAGATTATTTTTCCCCCTTGGGGTCATGTAAATTTTATCTGGTTTTGTAATTTATAAGTATTTTGACGAACACATATTCATAGGGTCTTTGGGCTATGCTTTGGGAAATAGATCTGTGTTTTAAGGATAGGCTTGGCAAATGAGGATTGAGGCAGAGTCCCCATTAATTTCAAGATTGGACCAGTTTCTCCTGTGTAGATGGTGCTGGATGCAGAGAGAGTCTACACATTAGGATCCACCCACATGTTCTGGTGATGTGGTTGGGTGAGAGGCAGAGAAGGTCTTCACTTTGTGTATGCACCGCTCAGTAATAACTAAAGTACCAAATTATCAAGTGTTTTGATCACAAATCCAAAACACAGTCCTGTGTCAGCTTTTATGAACAGGAAAATAAGAAAAATAATCAAAATAAAGAGCAACAACAGGAAAAGACTGAACAACTCAGTTTAGTGGGAGTCAGGTAATGGTGGGAAAAAATGACATTTCTTAATTGATTCTGCTTTTTGCCAGTTTTAGATTTTTGGTGGTTTTGTTTGTTTGTTTTGTTTGTTTTTGGTTTTTTTTTTTACTAAAGGAAATATATTTGTATTGTTCCTTTTGGGTAGATGATGTTTAGACTATATAGATTTTAGAATTATGTTGTACTAGGTGATTTTCACAGTTCCTTCCAACTAAATTATGGCATTGTACTTTCTACCTGTTCATCACCACACTTTAAACCAGCACCAAATAGTTATGTTCAGAAAATCCTCACATTTATCTTGTCACTGAATACTGGATTTTTTTTTTTTTCTCAAAACCCAGAGAGGAACACACTAGCCTTACCTCACAGCTATGTGTTTTAATATTATTTGCTACCAGCTGCTTGTAAATACCTGTAAATAATAAAATTATTTTTATATAGCCTCCAAGACATTTGAAGAATTATGACTGAAAGTGCAAACAGTAATCTATGCTTAGAGAGAGAAACACATAGCCAGAAACATATGGTTTTGAGTTGAAATGATACTTTTTCCTCACCTTGAGACAGCATGCATAATCCTGAATTATGGAAAAAGAACAGGCAGTTCCTGCCACATTGGGAGCCAAGTTATGAATAGTTAATGTCAGCATGTAAAGGCAAGATTGGTTTGCAGTTTTAGGTGGCTTACCTTCTTTTGCAGTGGTTTTCCTGGGAAAAGGAAGGAACTCAATTCAAGTAACGTGAATATAAGAAACAGAAAAGGAAGATCTGTCAAAATAGAGGAAAAAAAATTGAAAAAGGCAATAATAAGTAGATCAGTATCTTGGGAGCTTTTTGGTACAGAAATACCCCAAATGGTAGTGTCTGGAAAATCTTACGAATAGAATATCTTTATATTTGTCAGGAGACTTCAATTCTTTCATTCATCGGGGGAACTTCAATTATTCTTGTAGGAGTCTGGTATCTGTTTTTATTCAAAAATCTAACAAATGACATATGGAAAGTCTGTTAGGAGACAGAAAACCACATTAGAATTAGGTTGGGGTGTGCTAAGAACCAAAATTTTTTTTTCCTTCCTTTCCATTTGGTCCAGCTTCAGGAAATCACTAACAGTGATCTTTCTGCTATTTATAAAACACTGAGGATTGTCAGGTCAGTTGAGGCCCACTTTGTGTTTCATCTAAGTCTGTCTGAGCAGCATTGTATAACTGAACAAATGTGTGATACAACCAGCTCCATCATCCGGTTTTTGCCAATTCCTCCTGAAGATACCAAATAGCTCCTTGCATTGCTGAACTGTGATTCCCTATTATGAGACAGAACAGAGCAAAAAGCAATGTATATAGTGCAAAACCAATGTAGCAGAATGCTGCAGTGATGTTGCTGAGAGCAGTGGGACCACATCCTACCTGGGCCATTCAATAAGGCTGGGTCACAGGACTCCTCTTCCTGTGAAAGACAGGGGAGACATCTTCCACTGTGAGTGCACAGCAAGAACTCTGCCCTTCCTTTCCTGACTCTTTGGCCTCTTTTACAGTGGTGGATTGAAAAGAAGGCGCTCAAATGTACCAGGCAGTCAGTTTGAAATAAAGGGGAAAATGACTTC
Organism: Zonotrichia albicollis; assembly: GCF_047830755.1. Taxonomy (NCBI): domain Eukaryota; kingdom Metazoa; phylum Chordata; class Aves; order Passeriformes; family Passerellidae; genus Zonotrichia; species Zonotrichia albicollis. The sequence continues at coordinate 75,127,180 of NC_133821.1, read as the reverse complement.
TGAGCGGTGTTCGGTCATTCAGAAGGAGGATTCGGCAATTGTTGTCTGCAAAATCTTTTTTGTGTATCTCTAGCTTTGAAAATGTTGCACTACAAATGGTCCTATGAACTCTCATATTTATTCCTTCTAAAGAATTGTCAAATCAGATTCAGAACTGTAATGAAATATAGTGGGTTTGCCTTTTTGTCTTTATGCATGCCTTCTCGCTGCCAGTCTTATCTATTCAACCTGGACCCTGAAAAGCTGCTGATGTTGTTTTAAATTTCTGACATCAACAGAAATATTTTGGTACTGGAAATCACCTGGCCCTTCCTCTGCAAGCCAAGGAGTGCTATCATTTGGAAGCAGCTACTGTTCCTCTGGCAGGTGTGCACAAATAGCTGAAGATACCTTCTCCCTAGTACAACAAGGACTACTTCCTGAGCTTGCTCTTTTTTTGATTGCCTTCCTCCTCATACAATTTTGCCAACTAACTGCAAGCAATTTTCTGTAACAGCTTATTTTAAAGGCTAAAATCTCTGCATGTCTGTCTTGTAGGAGCTCCACTTCAATGCTGCTTAGAAAACACTTTGTATCTCATTCCTCATTGCCAGGCTACACATCAACTTGTGGAGATTCACAATTTCTTTTTTTTTTTTTTTTTTGAAGCCTAGCACTGTCTGAGTTTGTCTAGACTTGGCTTTTGCCACCAATGGATTTTCACTCTTGCAAAAAAACTTTCCTCTCTTACAATTTTATGAGGAAACTTAAAATATCAGTAAGATCAGGAATTCACCAATAGCTTAAAAATCTCTCTCTATATATATATATATATTTATATGTACATATAGGGATTGTTGTTGTTTTCATTAATATAATTTTAATATATTTGATCATTAATACTTACCAATGCTAATAAAAATAAGATGAAATTGAGATAGAAGACTAGCTAGAAGTCTCTAAGCCCTCCTCAGTAGGCTTAGAGGAGAAAAAGGCAGTCAATGTTTAATTTTCCTGTGTATGTGTCCATATGTATAAAACATATGCACCCATTTCTCCTTGTTTTGTACAGGTTAAACATTTCATGAGCTGAAGCATTAAAACACCTCTGAATAATTTGGTGCTTAATGGGCTAAGACTCAGAACCAGTTTAAAACGTATTATCACAAGAGATATAATTTTAGTTGCTTTTTGGTAGTGAGCTGACTGTCTGTACATTGTGGAACAGGGAAAGATTTGGAAAAGAAGCCATTCCATTTGGAAGCCCGAAAGTGCTCTCTTATGCCCTCCCTCCTGCACATAAGATAGATTTGTAAAAGACTGTTGACTTTTCCTTCTGTTCAAATGAATGGTGGCTCAGGAAGTGTCTTCCTCTTAGCTTGCCTATTGGTTACTTCTTATGTCTAGTATCCAAAATTTAGAGGTACTCTCATAAATACTGTTTGGTTTAATTATATTGAGAAAAGTTAGGACAGAAGTACTAGGGTTGGAAGAAAGAGAAAGCCGAGTGATCCATGTGAGGTGGAGCTCCCAGAGGAAAATATGGCTGGCAGAGAGCACTTAGAAATGAGAGCTTTGTGCCTGAGCAATGGCCAGGTAGGGAATTGGGGGAATCTTTCCTAATTTTATCCTCTAGAAATGGTTACCTAGCTCTTGTGAGTGAGAAGGGTAGGGGAGAGAGTATTTTTGTTATCATGGAGAATCATCACCAGTGTTTGCTGGCTTGCTTTCAAGATGAAGCCTGAACTATAGTAATGCCCAAGGCTGTTACACTTTGATTAGTGCAGTTGGTCAGAGCATGGTGCTGAAAACAACAAAGTCATGGGTTGGATCCCTGTACAGGCCATTTACTCAAGAGCTGAAATCAAATGATCCTTGTGGGTCGCTGCCACCTCCAAATACTCTGTGATTCTTGCACCTTTGCTTTGAAGTTCTGACGGCTGTGTTCTCTGAAATAGGGGATTTAAGTTGATTTATCTTTTCTAGATGTATCTTTTCTAAATAAGTCATATTCATTTTTTCAAAGAATTTAATACTGTAGTTCAGAAAATTTTCATGGACATTTGAAGTGTAGTACTTAAATGTGGAGTGATCAGACATACCAAGCTGTCCTAATTAAGTGCTAATTTTGATCAAAGTCTCCAACTGAAAACAAAATTTCTTGTTTTCTAAAGGTAAAAAATTTCTGCCTATTTTCTTGATAATTTCAGTAGCTATATAAAAGAGTAGCACTCTTTTATAATACAGATGATGTTGTAGTATATCTACAGGTATCATGGGAAGGTTGGATAGTAGGAAGCAGAAGATATTTTAAAAAAACAAGTCACATTAGGACTATTAGAAAAGCGCAAGTTATGTTGAAAATAAGGACCTGTCTTGCAGATGGATTTTTACTGATTAGATTACTTTTACCTATTAGAGGACTATTATCTTTTATATGATTATTAATCATATAAATTTATAGGGGGTTCAGGATTTCTCTTGTTCAGACCTTTTTTATGTAAAATACAGGGTTAAGGTCAATTGGAATTCTTCATGAAAGGACAAGAGAGAAAGTAAATGTAAATATAGGTAAGTCTGTATAGTATATACAAGTAAAGGTATCAGAGAGCATTTGCTAAAAAACCATTGCAAGTACTCTCCTTGTTTGTGTATGCTGAACATAACTTAATGGGAATGACATGCCTCATTTCTTCCCTGTGCTCTAGTTTAGGCACAACTCCTTTGTTTGCCTTTTAAATAGTGCTCAGTTTATTTGAATTCCTTCTGATTGACAAAAACAAGTCTGCCTTAAAAAATTATGTGGGTCATTCATTTAATTGGTATTAGCTAGTTTTATTCACTGCTTATTTTAAATCTCAGCATTTGTCATCATTGTTAGACTGCAAGGATGAGAAACTTTCATTCTCAGTGGCAGAAAATAACACATGGATGTCCTCAGTTTTTGAGAAGTCCCTGTTCCTCTCACAAATTTACAGCTATTAAACATCTAAGAGAAGCTCCATGTGTAGCCAAGCATATGTGGAAAGGATTTACATGATTTGATTGTGCTCATGTTCCACTGCCAGTGAAGTAGGCACGCAAGCAGATTTACCTGGCCAGGTGCATTGACTCTGCTACATGTTTCTCTAGGTGTAGTGGGTCACAATTTCCAGTGATGGCCATTAGTCCTGACTGAAAGATCAGGGTCTCTCTTATCTCTCTATTTCGGTGGGAATCCAAGCAAGATTCCACCTTGTCATTACATTGCAAGAGTTCTCTATTGCTAGAGTTCCATACCTCCTTGATGTTTCTTGTAGGCAGCTCCTCTAGGCACTGACTGTTCCTTGTCCTCACAGCAGCCAACTGACTCCAGTTCCCTCAACCAACCAATCCACTCTTTTATAACACTCTGCTGATTGGCTACAGCTGCGGCCTGTCAAAATCAAGCTTGTTCCCAATCTCTAATATTTGGATCAGCTGCGACTCCTTAATGGGGAAAGATTATTTTCTATTCTACCTTTATTTTCTTATATTGTATCCCCCTACACCACCTTAACTTCAGAAAACAACGACTTTGTTTCACTGAATTAATACCTGGGGGCTCACATACAACTCCCTCACACTTGCTTTTCTCTGTTTTACTGATTTGCTGTGATTCTAAGACAAGCATGTTTGATTGTCCTTTTACACATAGACATGCAACTTTTGACTAAGAGAAAACTCAAGGGACCAACATGATGGGAAATGCTAATGCAACCCATATCAGAGAGTTGCTAATGTGAGTCTAAAATAGCCTCAAACTACTGCAGTTAAAATGAAGTGTCCTAGAAACTTTGTGACTTCACTTGAGTGACCAGCCTGAAGGAAGGTCACATCATGCTGGGAGATTATCTGGCCTGACACACTGAAACTCTTTTCAGACTGAAAAATAGAATTGTACTAAGCAACGGAAAATAGAATATAGTTTATGCTAATTTTCTTTGTTTTGTTCTCAGTGGTGGGCTTATAACAGTTTCTTATAACAAACTGTCCTTGAACCACAACCTAAAAACTCCTCGTCTGTGGTGAAAATATGCAGCCAGCATTGTCTTTTTCTTCTTTTTTAATTTCTTTATATATTAATATATAGTGTAAGTCTACATATGCATGTGTTTGGGAGTTTATGTATATGTTTATATATTTTCTGTGTGTGCATTTACAAAAATACAATTGTGCCCTGTTATAGACTGATATGGAGAGAGAGTTTATTTCCATTCTTAGGATATTTGCCTTCTAGATTTCACTACATCCTAATTTTGTCACCTCCTAAGCAAGTGGAGTGTATGAGAATAGGAACACAGAATTGAAACTACTTGAAGAATAAGGAAAAGGAAGATGATTGTGTGTTACACAATCTCAGTGTGTACTTCTCACACACTGAGAAGTACAAGAAGTAAAGTTTACTTTTGACCTAGCCTAAAATAATTTGGAGATTTCGATAAATAAGTCTTAGGGCACCTGATGAGTACTCCTCAGTGCTGGCTGGGATTTGGCCTTGGAGGGCTTGCTGTATCCAGCAGCACACAGGGCCAATGCTGCAATGCTGCCCTAGCTCCATGTCCCAGGTTCAGCCAGCAGGGAGACTGAGCATGCACCTGCAGTAGACATACACCCACACACCTGTGAATTTACACAAAAACATAACATAGCCACTCAGATCAGTGCAGACTGAGACACTCAGTGCTCTCACAAGCAGCACTGAGGGTCTCATCCTGTTCCCCTTCCTGTCTGACCAGGATAAAAGTTCATTATTGGGAAATTTATACATATCCCCCTACAGTGACCCTGTAGTCTGTAGGTCATCTCAGACACGGTATCCTGATGACTCAGATGTCACTCCCAGTCCTTGGGGCAGAACCCTCCTGGGATGTCCTGAGGCAGCCAGGGCAGGGACTCATGTCCCTGACTGGATGATCAGGGTTTCCTCCCTCACAGCTCTGGGCTGTTCTACTCCTTCATGCCTGGAGAAGCCAACTTCTTATACCCATCCTAACAGGGTTATTGCTCAGGTGTTGAGTCACTGCATAAAGCATTATCAAGGTTAACAAGTTTGTCAAGCAGTTTTCAGTTAAATTATCAATCTTTTAATAATTTCCTATTTTTTTTAATTCAATTTTTCATGACCCAAGCAAATGTGCTGAGATGTACAGTGTAGTAGTAACTAATTGCATTTCTTCCTCTAACATATCTGCATGGCTCTGTGGTACTCTAATAATTTGCATGCTCATAAAACATTTGCTCATAAAACATTTAAGAGTCATAAAAATCACCTCTACATTGCCTCTTCTTCAGATGTTCTGAGCTCCCTACTTTAAAAAAAAGTTAACAACTACTATTTTTTATTCAAACTCGGTAGGGAAGTTGAGGGATTTCATGGTCACAGGCCTCAAGTCAAGTGCTTGTACACTTCAAAAACAGCATTATGGAAATAAAACAAGACTGCAGTCATTAGCACTGAAGGAAACCTTTTTTCCCCCACTCCTTGCAATAATGTTTGTTCACGCTCGCTGCTGTAAAATAACAACCTCGCCTAAATTACTCCAAGAACTGCTCATTTTTGAGATTGTGTTCTGATAGACATATAATTACAGTCAAAACAACAGCAAAATACTATGATTTCAGTTTGGAATTTAATTGCCTTACCTGCATAATCATTGCAATATAAATTAGGCACAGCTGTAGAGCAGACAGAAGGTTTCTTTTAACTAAAATTGTTTCCTTTCTCTTGACTATATTGAACACATGCATTTCAGGGTTCCAGATATTGAGAAGATCTTACTTTACGGCTGGAGAGTATGTATGCATATTTTTTAGATATGGGAAAAGATTTTTTATTGCCATTTTTCTTTGAAATGTCTCAGTAAAGCAGTAATTTGCTGGAAATGCCCATTTTTGCACTGCTGTTTCTGCAGCTTATTTATTGAATTCTGAAACTCCAGGTTTTGGGTTTAATCAGGTTTGCTCTTTAAAATTAAGGCAGCTCATAAATAATCGTGTGGCATTAAATCAAAGTAGTTGTCATGCTTGTCAAAAGTCTGTAGTCTGCACAATTAAAGGCCCACAAAGGGAAGCAGGGGTGGTGGGCAGTATGGTTTGAAAGAGAATTTACAATCAAAAAGAATCTCCTCTTAAACAATTGGCAGGATGCTAATGAGTTCAGAATAAGCAGAAAAGAGTTGGTATTTTTGCTTGGGAGTTAATGCAAAAATGCTTGAGCTTTATCAAGAAGGAAATGGGGAGCTTAGAAGTCTTGCTGACTTCATATGCATGGAGATTGGTCTCTCTTCAGTACTGTCCCACTTTCCCCAGGGTAGCTGTTAGAAGGCAACCTGTCCCTAGAGTTATTAATTATGATTCATACCCTTAATCTGAAATCTAAAATTATATTCTTTAGAGTTTTGGAGAACAGGGAGAGGGTTTTCATTTTTGTTTGTTAATGATCTGGGGTTTTTAAAATCTAAATCTAGAACTAAATTTCAGAAATCATTACAAACAAAAATGTATCTGATTTTGCTGATGAAAAGCAGGCAAATGAGAACTCATGTCTCTACTGGAAAAAAGAGGGCTTTCTTAATGTGGCAGCCCATTTTTCAACATATAGAAGAGGAATGAATATTTGTTCTTCTCATTTTTCTTGCCTCAGGAAGGCTGGATGATAATACATTGTGGAGCTGTTTTATGATCTTTTAAGGTGTTCGGGGACAAGTACATATTTAATCATTCAGTTGTCTGACTAGACATGGCAGAATAAAATATGTTCATAGAAGATATGTCATCAAATACTTACTGAGTGTTAAACAGGATATCCTGTAGCAGAGGTGGTCATCTTATTAGTAAATAACATCTTAAGAGGATCATCTCCCTTTCACAGGATTCACTTTTATCATTTGGGCGCCTTGCCTGGGGTTCTGACTCTTTGAAATGACAGAAGAGAAAAGCTGTATCTTCCATTCAGATTTTATGCTGTTGCTGGCTCGTTTCTTAAAAGATTTTTCCTTCCTGAGATTTTATGAGGCAGGCACTTCAAAGTCCTTTGTGGATCATGTAGATGGGGAGAAACACAGTAGCTGTAGGAAAAAAAAATATTAAGTAAATACAGAATAGTAGTTTGCACATACAGAATTCAATGTTAGCTTTTAGGTTTTTCAAAGCACTGTGTGAAATTGTTGCCACACAGGTTCTGTAAGCAAAGCTCTGCATGACTGATAGAAAATGCTGAACTGCTGCTGCATGAGGAAAGGCACACTGTTTAGGTCTAAATATCACCTTTAATTTATTTGTCTTGTTTTCTCAAGAGGTCATATTTCATCTAAATATCCAGGAGATGAAGAAAACAGTGAACAATCAGACAACCAGTTTGCAGTTGCAAGCTTGGCTTACTAAGCATAACTATGTTTCTGAAAATTGTTTCATGAATTTTCAATTCCCAGGTGACTTACCCTTCCTGTAAATAATAATACTGTTGTGTCCTAGGGCTGTAGTGAACCGGGAAGTAAGACAAAATGTTGCCTGTGGAAAGCTCTTGTTCAGTACAATTGGACCCAAATGCTGACCAGAAATTTGCATTAATAAATATGCTTATAGTGTGGTCACTCTTCCTATCTCAGTGCTGTCCACTGTGGGGTAAGACAATTTTTGCAGTCTTTAGTGATCTGGTCAAATACAGCACAGAAAGCTCATTACTTTTTCTCTCAGATCAGTAATGAGAAATAAGCAGTTCAAGTCTGTGCTGTTCTTTGAGAATCCAAACCCTTTTTTTCAAAGCCCAAAGGCCTGTAGTGCCTCTGAACCAATTTAGCAATAAATTGTGTCATCAACCAAAAGATTTTTAGCGACACCACTCTATCCCTTCCCGTGACAATAAGTGTCACTCCTACTTCATTTTGAATGAACAAAGTTGATTTAATCAATTTTAATCCTGAGACAATCTGAAAAAAAGAAATTAGATTGTCAAGTGTTATTGGATTGAAAAAGAACATATACCAGAATATCAGTCTACAGATGTCACTGTTGTCAGCTCATTGTCTTACAGTTCTTCCAAGCAACTTTCTTGTGAAGCTGAAACATAGAGAGCCTGTAGCCCTCTTTGGGACTCTTCCCTGCAGGAAAAAAGTTTATTCAAACCATCCTCAAGAGCCCTTTGGTTAGAGGGACAAGGCTGTCTGCAAACTAATATCTGCTTCCTCTTTAAAATGGCTGCCTACTCCTCCTCAATGCTGGATAAAATGGTTGGCAGTATGATTAATTCGATCAATCTTTAGTCTTTCATCTAAGAGGTCTTAAAGAAATTTAGCTTTGGTAACATGTTCCTCATTAACGGATTATTTCTTGTGATTGCCTTCCAAAGTTTTTTTCCCTTCAAAGCAATACAATTCATTGCACAAGAGTACCCTGGGCATTAATACATTGTAAATGCAAACAAATGTATTTTCAGCCATAGAACAGACTCAAAAGGCCCATATTGAGAAAGAGCTGCTTATATTGAAGGCTAAATTTAAAAAGTTATTTGTTAATGTATTTATCACCTTGTATGCATTTGGACTGAGAAAGCAACAATGAATGACTGTTCTCTGGGAGATTTGTACATTTTTAGGACCTTGCTTAGCTGCAGAGTCAAGTCCAAGCAAATATGTACAGTAGCACTTGTCTACTTAATCAAACTCTGAAATATTATTGGTTCAGTAGCACAGTTTTTGGTTACCCTCTGCCTAGCAGCTGACTGCATAGCCCCTGTAGGTTCACTGATAATAATTAAAATTAAAAAAAATTTCTATGTTCCATGACTTCTTCAGGGTGTAACACACAAAGTTCAAAGCAGTTTAGTCATTTGGTCTATTTGACCTGCCTGCTAATGACCTGTCCCTTCCAAAAGTGTCCTTGACTGGAGTAAATTACTAGTAATTCTGATAAGAGGTTTGTTGCTATGCCAACCTATAAAACTATTGTTGTTATTTGTTTGTTTTCATCTATAGATGAGAATTTTGCTGAGTTTATGGTGTAGGAGGATGCAATGCCCCAGCAGTGAATGCTGCACTATGAAATGCTCTCCAAGTAATGTCAAGAAGGTGATGTGGTTTGGTTCCTGGAAGGAGGGTGGAACTCAGCTGCTGCTAATCACAGAAGCACCCAAAGAACCTTAGTAAAAATTGACTTGAGGTTCAATGATAAAGACAAAGTTCTGAGGGAGATATTTTGCCTTTTTTTTTTCCTTTATAATTTGACATCTCTTCTTTACTTCATCATTTGCAGTTTTTTTGTTTTTTTCTTTTTTTTTTAACGCTTGTATGTCTTCTCTGGGAGAGATGGAAAGTGGTAGATTGGTGCTGCCTGGCCAGAATGGGCAAGAATTTTTTCTAAGAACCTCCCTTGTGAGATTCCTTTAAGAGGCAATATATATACAGATCTTAAAAAGTAATAAAAAAAAATGTTAAACATCACAATGATCAAAATGCATTCTTTGCTGGCAGCTACTTGATAGCTGTTGAAAGAATTTAGCTTTTTTGACTGTAAGCAGTGTTTTCATACATAAAAACAATTTTAAAAAACATTTTTAATCTCATTTCCTGTGTAATATAATGTCAAAAAGATGATTTGGGCATTCAGAAGTTAACTTTTTTTTTCCTAATAGTTATTCAAATACATTTGGTAAATAAAATGTCTGTTCTAAAAATTATATGTAACATGCACATTATCAAAAGTTTTTTAATATTGTAGAAACAATGCAATTTTGCTCATAAGGGGAATATTATCTCTCTTCATGCTGATGTTTTTGAGCTTTTTGGACTGAAATGATGCACTGAAAACTCACGATTGTATTTTGAGTGCACTGCAATATTCATGCAACGTATTAGGAATTGCTGCTGCCCCTGTCTAAAGGTATGTATGTAGCTATGTGTATATACAATACATACAAATGCACATACAAAATATGCATATAAACATATATGTAGAGAGAAAATTCTCTTTTACAGTGTAATTCCATGAGTAAATGTTTTATTTGTTAGTACACATATAAGCACATTGTCCAACTAACATAGTTAATAAGGAAGTCTATACCACTTAAACTATTTCTGGCACTAATTTTGGAGAAGATACCAATTTCCATAGGGTTTTTTTTGACAGTGAAATCAGTCCTACATCTTCTAGTGATTTAAATATTTATTAAAATGCACGTCAAGAACTTGTTTAGTCTGATCACTGGTCACTTGGTTCCTAGAATAGCATTTAAATAGGGAGAATTAGAACATGAGTAGCTGTATAGAAATAGCTAAGTGAGTTTGGTTTTTTGTTTTAAGGCAAAATCCAAGAAAACTATTTTTTCTGATGAATTCTATATGAAATACTTTTTTTAGGTAAAGGAATGAATGATGCAAATGTTAGTGGAGAGATAGAAAATAGTAGCTAAAGTGATACTTTTGCTGAGAGCATATTTGAACCTTGTTTATATTTTTAATTAAACGATTTGTGTATCAGGAAAGATTTCCAAGTGGTTGTTTTGTGACGCTTCAATACACAAATAAGTATGACTTCGGATTTCTGCTTTTTAATTTTGGATAATCAATCACTTCTGTCAAAACTGATTGTAATGGAAAAGTGATATTTTGATTAAATGAACAATTTCATGCCTGTTGTCTTCTGCCCATGAAACAACTAAAGTGATGAAAATTGGCTTCATCTCCCAAGGACAAATTCCACTATATTCTATCTTGTAACTGGAGAATGCATTTTGGGAGATCTAATTGAGCTTAGAGGGATATATGAATTACAAAATCCACTCTGGATAAATATTTGTTATTTTACTTAGGGGTTCATTTTTGTTTTATTGTTCATTTGTTTTATGTTTGTCATAGAGCATATTCTTAAAGAATATGCTCTTTCTCTATGGTCAAAATGCATATTCAGTTTTGTGAAAAAGCACTGATATTTTGGAAACATTTTTATTCAAGCATAAAAAATTACTTCTTGTCATCTCTCTAAAATAACACAAAATAGCCTTAGGAAGCTAAAGTTGTGAATTACCAGCAGTTTGAATCTGTAAGCCTCTTCTTCCAGGCTCCAAGGCCTCTAAGCTTTCACCATTCTCTTCTGGCCTTGACTTTTTTTTTCTCCTTTTTTTCTTTTCTTTCATAAGTTATTTGAAAAGTTCACCTTCTTAGTTATTTTCCAGTGCTGCTATTTTTGTAAGCCAACATTTTTTTCTAAGGGTAGGGATTATATCTTGAAAATATAATCCTAGTAGAAATTCTAGCAGCTGTTTGTGTTGCTATTGTGTAATTACAGCTAGGCTTTGGGAACGTTTATATATGGTCCTGAAAACTTAAATTAGTGAGTACTGGACTTGGTATAGGAACAGCTGACACAGACAAGCACAATCTTGTGTCAGACATATTGACATGAATTTTCTAAATTAATGCAATTTTTTAGAAGTGGACAAGCCCATTGGGGATTTTCAATAGTATGAGATCTGTACTCTTAATTCCTAATCACAACTTTATTCTTCCCTGTTTGATGACAGATTGTCAAGTGAGCAGGTGCAAAGAAGCAAAAATAGTTTATGTGTTCTGTTTGTAAACGAGTGGATATGTTTCCTCCTTGTTTTGATTGATGAAAGCTTTATTCTCAATTTGTTATTTATACTTTGGATGATCGGCATAGTCTAGAAAATGCTTCTCTAAATCAACTTTCTCTACAAACAGAGCCCTTACAAACAAACTTTCAGGCTTTAAAAGAATAGGGAGATAAGTGTCAAGCACAGATGTTCTCATCAGTGTGTTTTCAACCAGAAGCAACCCTCTTCTTCACAAGTATACAGGACATAAATGAATTTGCTGGTTTTTGCTCTCTGTTTCGCCTTGTCTTTCACCTTCTGAATCCATCCACATCTGTGGGCTATGCAGAGATTTAGAGGTTTACTCCTCCCCATGTCAGCTTTGATGAAATGAGAAACTTCCTAAAACACACAAAAAAGGAAGTCCATTGTTTGTTATTATGTAGAAATAAATTAAACTTAAGACTGCTTTATTTTCTTTTTATGAAGCTGAAGAGGTATTTTTCATTCCTCATCATTTCTATAACTGGCCTTTTTGGTTTCTTTCTGAACAATAAGTGTTCAGTCAATGACTGCAGTAAAAAAAAACAATTTTGAAACTCAATAGGACCATAAAATTTAAATATATTTTTTGACCCTGTAGAAGAATTACATTTTATGAACTTACTGGAAATGAAGGATGTTTGCTTGAGGTTCTTACCTCACCTTCATATTTTGACTATTGTAATTTTTTCTCAAGATTTATTTTCATTCGTGCATGTTCAGTGAGCCTGTTCAAAGGATGGCTGCATCACCAAGATGCAAAAGTATGTATGAAGAGGAAAAAAAGAGATTTTGAAAAAAATCTCTAAATTCCTATTACTGTTGTTCAGCACCTTGTATCATGGGGCTGCCAATCTGCTGTATAATTGTTTGAATTGTTTGAACATACAAAAGACAAAAAAAGTTGAAGATATAAAGGTTGAAGGTATAAAAGCTATAGAAACTAGCAGTTCTATTAAGAGGCAACGTAGTTCAAGTCCAGTTTGCAAGAAAAACCATGAAATCTCAAACATTTGATCTTGTGCTGTTATCATATAACCAGACATGAAGGATTTTTTTGTGTTCTACTTCTGGCTTCTTTGAGAGTATCAGCTGTTCAAATGCTCACTTTGAAGTCAGATGTGTGAGGTGGCATTTTCCCTTTTAGGTTTGTCATCTCAAACAGCTGGAGACTCATGTTGGGAAGATGTTGTTTTTCCAGCAGGAAGACTCTGGCACTCTGGAATTCCTATTTATGCCCAGTTGGCTGCTTTACCAGCTGTAGTTTGATAGCTACTGCAATTAATTTACACATAAAAGAAAGGCTTCACCGTGCCTGCTGGGACAATTTACACCTAGATGGCAGAACAATCACCTTTGTATTTACAATGCTATTCCTGCACTGCATCCTGACCTTGCTGATAAATCTGAGTCAGAGAAGTGTACAGGAGCCTGTAATTCACAAGCTGTCACCATTCTCAAACTGAAATCAGAATTGAAGCCTTCATTGAGTTAAAAGGGAAAATTCTTCGTCTTAATGACTCAAATGCAGCTTTTGGTCCTAGAGAAAAGAATAACATGGGGAAAATTTGCCTGTGGAATAATGTATTATTTTGTTGTCTGCTAAGTATTAGTAGTGGTGTTTAGCTAATGATAGGTTTATAAATGATGTCTTGAGCCTGAAAGCAGATAAACATACCTATGAACTACAATCTACATGCTCATATTTAAAACAATCTATCTTGTTTTTTCTCTTATGTATATATTTGGGATTTGGAAGGAAAAAGTGCTGCATATGACCACCTGGAGTCCTATAATGTAATTAGCCTAGATTCAAAAAGAAACTTTTGTGTGACTGCATGGACTTGAATGTTTGGCTGAAAAGCATCAGTCTTGCAACCTGGTTGCAAGAGCATTCAGATAAGTTACAGAACATATTTGCCAGCACTTGATCACTATCCAAAAAATGTAGAGCACCCTGGAAGTGAGAGAAGCAACAGCTGTCTGCCTGACTCTGGTCTATTTGTTAGGGCATTTGCCAAAGATATGTTTCATTTATACATGTGCTTCTAAAGTAGCTCTCCCTCTTCAACATACTCCTGTGGTTTTTTGATGCCAACAGTACTAAGGAAATCTCAGAGTTATTCCTCAGGGTTTGCCTTCTGGATGGCCCTTAACAGATCAGGCGTCTTAGGAGAGTGGTTTGACCCACATATGATCTGCACTGCTGTCTTCTGGATTGCATCCTACTGACAGGAAAGACCCTGATTTTCTCATTTGCTTGAATCTCTACCTTCTATGAGATCTCTCTGTGTTAGACATTTAACTCTGAATTTGACTTTCTACAGAATGCCCTGACAGAAACCTTGGAGGCATAAATGATTGAAGAATCAATTTGTCAGTCCTGAAAAAATAGATAAGTCTGACCAACTAGAGCAAGATTATCTTAGGTTTCAGGTTTCTTGAGAAAAAGGTTCTTTGAGTAGTTAATTGAACATTACCTAGCAGAAGGTTTGACCTTCTCAGGGGTTTCTGGATCACTTATAAGATGTTAAATGTCACCAAAACTTGTAAAAAAAATAACTAAATAAAGATGCATAACTCCATTTTCAGAATCAAAAGTCTGGAAAAGCTCTTGCCTGGGATTCACATACTGAGAGTCACTTCATTGCTATGCAGAATCTTTAATAGCTGACTTCAAAACAGAAGAACTGAATTGGTATAAATTATGAACAGAGTGGGAAAGCCATCCAGAAATGCCAAAAAAATCCTCCAAAAATCTTCAATACAAAAAATTCATGATAATTTTAAACACATTAAGTATTCAACATATTTCTGGTGGGAAATTATCCCATTTTATCCCAATACATTTCTGAAATAAATTTTATTTTAAAAATCATAATACATGAGGGAGAAGACTATTTTTGTTATAAAACCAAGTTATTCTGAGAATGGCAGAAGAGACAAAGTGTCTGCTTTTAATTTTCAATTCACTTTTCAGTTTAAATGTGTTATTGTAATTATAAAACAGTAAATGGCTTCACAGCAAATTTGACTGCAAGTTGAATTTCATAAAATTTAATTTTCCATCAAAATAATTCAAATTATTTCCCAGTTCCAATTATAATCTTGATTCTTGATAATACTATTTCATTCTCTTATCCTGTGAATGAAAAAATTAGCTGCGTATAAAAATTTTAATTTTTGAAATATATACAAGAGACTCCCCAGATAACTGAGGTAAGAAGAAATATTATGATGTAAGGATAACTTGTGGAAGACAGGTAATCTAAGAACAGTGATGTTTGAAATTATAAAGATAAAACAGAGATATTGTGTCACTGAAGAGAGATTTTCTTTGCAGTCTGATTGGTCCCACACTACTTTGCTTCTTGCTATCTGAAGAAGGTGGAAATCACAGAACTGCTTGGTTTTCCTGCTCTTAATTTAATTTCATAAAAGTGCCTTTAAAAAAATTATAGTGGACTTCCCTATGAAGCCCTTTAGCATGATAAAAAATCTTATAGTCCTACTCTCACATTAATCAATGGTCATCAGTAGTATCTAGTATTTGCAAAACTGAGCCTCTTATAGAAATGTTAGATTTCTGAATCCTCTGTAGAAAATTATTTCTATGAACTTCTAAAAGATGGAGTTTTTCTCTTCCATGCACAGACTGCCTGTGTCATAGGGATTTTTATTAATTATTGAAGTCCTTTCTTCAGAATTTGCTTTCACTCTAGTATCTTATTGTATACCAGGTCCCATGTCATTTTTCCACACTGTACAGTAAGGATGTAAATTGTATTTCCTAGTCTCAAATCACTGATTTAAGTGAACTTGTGACTATATGCCAGCCAACAGCTATTTTTCTTTTTTCTATCAGATCACCTGTCTAAGGTCCCATTCAGCAATCACCTCCCTCAACTTCTTTTACATAAGCTGTGGAAAAGCTGTCAGATACTGAAGTGAGATTTTTCCTGTTGCATTTGTTTTGACCTCAACTAGAGAGCTGAATGCACCACATCTGTTCTGATAGTATTCAAAGTATTCCAAATGGAGCAAAGAACTCCCAGGCTTCAGTAATGCAGCTAGCAATTATCTATTAGATGGTGCAAACACATATTTTGTAGTGAAGAGAGGTTTCCTATGTTATTTCTTAAAAACATTTTTGATCTAAATGAAGCCAGTAATTGATGGCTTTCTGATCAACTTGTGCCATCAAACTCAAGGCAAGAGCTTTTGCTGAAACCTGATGAGCTGCTCCTGACTGCACCTTGAATCTGAGGAGAAAGGAATGCAAATTCTCCCATGCAAATGCTGAGGAAACTATCTGACTCACAGTATGCTCCCTGTGAGTTGTACAGGGTCTCAGTGTGATGATGGTCAGACACACAGTTGTAACTATATCTATTTATATTAATATATATTAATATTGCTAGGTTCTGCATCTGGGTTGGAGCAATCCCAATCACAAAGACAAACTCAGGGATGAAGAGATTGGGAGCAAGTCTAAGGGGAAGGACTTAGTGGTCAATGAGAGGCTGGACTTTAGGAGGGACGTTGAGATGCTTGAGCATGTCCAAAGGAGAGCAACGAGGCTGGTGAGGGGCTTGGAACACAAGCCATATGAAGAACAACTGAGGGAGCTGGGGTTGTTCAGCCTGGAGAAAAGGAGACCCAGGGGCGACCTTATCACTCTCTTCAACTTCCTGAAGGGTGGTTGTGGTGAGCTGGGGGTCGGTCTCTTTCTCCGGGCAACAACAGACAGAACAAGAGGACACAGTCTCAAGTTGTGCCAAGGGAGATACAGGCTAGAATTAAGGAGGAAGTATTTTACAGAAAGAGTGGTCAAATACTGAAATCATCTACCCAGGGAGGTGGTAGAGTCACCATCCCTCGAAGAGTTTAAAAAAAGACTGGATGTGGCACTTGGTGCCATGATCTAGTTGAGGTGTTAAAACGTGGGTTGGACTTGATGATCTTAAAGGTCTCTTCCAACCTAGAATTTCTGTGATTCTGTGACATGACCCAGTAATGTGCACCAGCCCCCCAGAAAGCCAATGGTGTCCTGGCTGCATTGAAAGCAGCGTGACCAGCAGCATAAGGGAGGGGATTCTGCCCCTCTGCTGCGTTCTGGTGAGATCCCACTAGTGGAACTGTGTGTCCAATTCCTCAATGTAAGAAGGATGTGGACCTGCTGGAGTGGATCCAGAGCACGTCCATGAAGATGCTCAGAGGACTGGAGCATTTCTTTGCTGACAGGCTGAGAAAGTTGGGGCTGTTCAGCCTGAAGAAGAGAAGGCTCTGGGGAGACCTGATTGTGTAATTTCAATACTTAGAGGAAGAGAGACCTCTTTCCAAGGCCTGGAGTGACAGGACAAGGGACAGTGGTTTTTGTGCTGACCCTGTAACTGACAGTCTCCAGGGGCAAGGTGGCTTGTGCACAAGGTTTATATGACATCAGCCTCATCAAAGAGCAGAATTGTCTCTCTGATACATGAGGATTTGCAGCTTCATTAGCTTTGTTTTATCTCACATAAATACAAACTTGACTAGTTGCAATAGAAGAATTCTGTTTGGAGTGCTGCAGGTGAAGTTTTGGGGAGCTGACCTATGCTCCATTGAGTCTACACTTTAAATACACATTATGTGGAGAGGTACTCCCCTCAGTACTAAAATGACCTCTTTAGGATTGCACCTTTTTTTCCCCTTGTTTTATACAACTAGAAAGGGTAGAAAGGACAAAGTGATCACTCTCAAGTGTTAATTACGAACATCTTAATTGAATCTCCATTAGATTTTTTCTGTCCTCACCATCTAATTCTCCTAGTTAGAATCTCCTGGCGGATGTAAAATATTCACAGCAGAAGAAACTTCTGCAGGCATTTGAAGATGTATCAGGAGGTAACTCTGCCATAAAGGTTACATTAGGCTTTTCAATTAAAACAGACATAATTTTCTCTATTTCACACTTTAATGATCAAATGTAATCTTCAAAGGTTCTAATAGCTGTTAAATTTTTCTAGAATGCTTATAAGCTAAAACAAACTGCTCCATAAGTAGCAGAACTAATGAAACTTGCTTTCCTATTGTCACCAGTCCTTGCACACCAGCCCACACTTGTATGCAACCACCACATCAGGAGTGTAGCTTGTCTGGGGCTGTGTACTTGCTAAAGGAGTTTTATTTTTCTTCCTGTATGTTTCTCTTTCTCCTTGGAAAAGATTTGGAAGGAGCTGTTTCTGATTTTCCATTACTAAAAGCATAAATACTGTCTTCTCCCTAAGAGTAAGTTTCTAATGGGGAAGCAGGGGAAATTAATACTTTAATATCCTTAAAAACTTGTCCACTTCCAAATATGAATGAAGTAAACTCATGGAGGGGACAGTGAAAGTATTATCACTTGATTTTTACTTTTTAAGAAAGCTCATTAAATTCAATATGCTGTATAAAAATTGAGGTGGAACCTGGTTTTGAAATGCAGCTTTAAGGGCATTACTTTTCTTTAAATATGGGCCAAGCATTCCTAAGATAAAATTCTAGCTCTGTGAAACAGTATAAGTTTTCTGTTCTTTGTCAAGTGGAAAGAATTGGGTGCCTTAGGAGGGCTTTCAATTCAGCTGGTTTTAATGTTGCTGAACGTTTTCTTTGAGATGGAATTAATCCTGACTTGCTCACCTGTGACTCAAGAGGTCATCTGTGGTGAATGATTCAGAAACTTTGATATCAGTATGATATCAGAATGATATCAGTATATTTAGTCAAACATATATGTCTGCAGCCATTTATGACCTGTTGTTTGCTTCTTAAAATAAAAAAAAATTCCACTCAACCTAATTTCTGTGAGCTGGATGCAGATTTGTGTAACAGATCTGTTGCAGTTAAGGTTGAAACTAAGTTCTGAATATGGAGACATAGTTGGGGAACTGTTTGAGAATGGATCTCTGAGAGAGTTTTTGGGCCTGTTCATGTTGATTGGACTTTACCATAGGTATTTTTGTAGGAAGTTTTTGTGAGACAGGCTGTGCTTCTCTGAGGCCTTCATGTTAGGGTTGCGCGATTCTTGGCAATGATTCCTAGTTCAGGTTGGTGGGGCAGCAGTGATGATTAGTCTGTTTTACTAAAATCCCTTTTTCTGTTACATTGAGAAACTAGTGGTGTCTTTGACCTTAAGGAGCTATTTTTATTTCACAGTGTAGTTCTATTTCTTTGATTTGAAAACATGGGGTTTTAAATTAAGCGGGCAATAAAACTCCAGTGGTATTCCAATTTTTGTATGGATTATTCTTAATTTGCAGAAATAACATTATTTGCAGGTAAAAAAGATGCTAACACTCTGTCTTCCTGCTAATGAATGTGGTCTCCCAGAATACTAACTTAAGGGTTCCTTTTGGACTTTTTGCTGTGGTCATGAGTCTTTTTTTCTGTCCTCTATTTTGTCATGTCTCAAATTTCCCCTGATGTATTCAATCATAACTGAACAGAAGCTTATTTCAGTTGCTTACAAAAATCACAAGCAGGAGGGGTTATGGTCTGAAGGAAAGGATAGGAGGAAAACTACCGCACCTGGTGCCTTGCAGTACACCTGGTGTGAAGCTCCATGGGTGTGGGTGTTGTTGAAACTCTGAAATTTCTCCAAGAAATTTATTTCTGCCTGAATCAGTGACTCTTCTAATTCAAATAACTGTTTGTGCTGTGGTACTTACTGAAAATCAACAGTGACTGCATGTGAAGTAAACTGATAGGAAAATCAAGGTTTTCAAAGCCAGAAAGATGAAAGAATTAGTTTTCCTGAAGCCTCTGCACTGTGAAATACAAGTGGTGGAACAACTGGCTTAAGCTTCTTCCAATTAGCTTCCAACAATTTGTAGATACACAGTGCTGTATATGCAGTTGCTATTTTTTCCGTGAATTTTTGTTTCTTGAAACAATACAGCAATTACCAATGAAAATGCAGGGGATGGGAGAAAAGTTCTGGTTTTGTTTAACAAAAACCATCCTTTATTACCCTGGCAGGTGCATGAGCCATTTTGTCACAAAGTTTTCTTTGAAAAGGAATCAGCACATTCTGTTGCTTTGCAGAAGGCAAGTATGATTTGGAAGATAAAAGCAGTTACATATAAAAGAGCTCCATTTACATTCAGGCATCGTTGCTTGCATGAGTATGTGAAAGAAATCCTCTTTACAATATGTATTTCAAAACTGAGGGAAGAAAAGCAATCCTACTCATGGATTTAAAATATGCTCATTAGTGTTGAAGAAGGAAGTAAATTAAAACAATGATGAAGTTTTAAATTCTCCTAAACTTTATTTGCTATGAATGCAATTGCTTCAATGCAATCTCTGATGACAGTGCTTGAATGGGAATTTGAGATTTTAAAACTTCACGATGGATGGGACATGAAATCTTGTGTTTCTGACAAACTCCTGTCAGACAGAGATACAAATGAGATTGGATATTTAGATCTTGAGAGTGAAATGCTTGAACAGAAGATATCCCAGTCTCTGGGAGGAGAGAGATAGGAAGGGATTTTGACTTGGATGCCACTCTCAGACAAAAATATAGACTGGGATTTTGAGATTTAGAACTGTGTGTGATTAAAGAATATGAATTGTATTTTTTTTTTTAGCACTTGGCACAAGGGAAAGATTGGAAGTTAGGTGATGACTGTTTCTCCTTTGGTGGTGAATTTCAATAGCATGTTTTTTCCCTTATCAGAAGGCTTAACAGGGAAGGCAGGAGCTAAAACAGGGCTGGTGACTAGGATACCACTCCAGTTGTTGACTCACCAATTCCAAATGTTTATTTTGAAGTAAAAAGCCTCCTATGCTCATTAGTATCCTACTTGGACACTTTAAAGAATGTCTTTTAGTGTCAGAAATTAATAGCAATATAAGAAAACACAAAAAGTATGCCTGCTGTATTTAAAGTGTTCAGCATTGTTAATATTGTTAGCACTGCCACTTAAGAATATGCCGTGAACTCCTGGCCACAGATTGGAAAAGGTGCTTATTTCCTTTTACTTTCCAGATGAACCAAAGTCTTATTTTCATCAGGTTTTCTCCATTAGTTGTAGATTTTTAAGACACTGTGATTTTGGTTTGAATTAGCTGCTGAATCATCTTACATTGGTCTATAACTCAAGGCATTTTTTAACCCTCATTCATTTCCATGCATATCTTCAATGTCTTGATGATAATTCCAAACCAGATTGCAAAGTGATTTCTTATTTTTCAACTGTTCCTTGAAATCAATGTGAATATTTACCTGCAAGATAACTGTTATCAGGTTAAGTGTAATGAAAGCTGCAGTACTATCCAGATAATATTAACAGTAGATTAAACGGTAGATTAAACATTTTAACTTTTTTTTTCTAACATCTAGTTAATCTAATTTATGCAGAATGTGTTTATAAAGCTGACCTTTTTTTAACCTTCATTTCCTCTTTCTATTTGTTAAAAGTGCAAGGTATCTCATAACTAATCCCTGGGACATCTAAAAATCTGGTTAAGAGAAAAAATTGCTGGAATTACTGGTCTTAAAATGTCCAAGAATTGACATTCAGAATCTTTATTACTGTTCCATTGCAATTCCTAGTCCATTTCTATTGAGATCATGGAAATAGAATTTATTTCCTTAGAGGTAGCCTAATATCTGTGAGCTCCCATAACTATTAACTAATAAGAAAGTACTCAGCTGGCTAATGTAACACAATACTATGTTTAGAAATGCTATATGATTGTATAGTTCAAATTCCACTGAGATTTGTCCTGGTTTAAAATAAGTAAATTATTTTTCTGTCACACAATTTGTAGCCACGTTTTATGTGTAAAACACTTGCATGTAAAGGGTGTCTTCATGTTAAACATGGCAATAATTAATCGTGCTACAGAATGAACTCTTCAGATTGTGTTTTTTGGTTGAAAATTTACTTTTCAGCCACAAGAAGCTTAAATACTATTTGTGTCTTAGAAAAAGACAAAATGGGGAATTGCAGTGGTCTCCTCTTTGGCTAAATGCACCTGTGCTTTGATGTTTCTTGGGTCAGGGTTCTCTAAATGGAAGCTTTACTGCTGGCTCCATTGGTGAAAATTTTTTGTATTCATCTGCTATAGAGACAACTTAAAAGTGCTTGTGCTATCAATAAATTTGTACTCTTTATTTGTAGTGTAAAAACAAAACAAACAATCAA
The DNA here is from genome assembly GCF_047830755.1 of Zonotrichia albicollis. Taxonomy (NCBI): domain Eukaryota; kingdom Metazoa; phylum Chordata; class Aves; order Passeriformes; family Passerellidae; genus Zonotrichia; species Zonotrichia albicollis. The sequence goes on along the minus strand of NC_133821.1, from coordinate 75,105,415 downwards.
AACAATTTTAAATTTCTGCATGTTGGGATTAAGGAAACATATTTCCTTCAATTAAGAGTTAAAATGTTTCTTTTGGTATCTAACATGGTAGATACAAGGAAAGTTTGATTTTCCATATAATATTTTAAAAATAACAATTTTGCAGTTGAAAGACATATGTAGTGGTGTTGTTTTTATTTCTGTGTAGTACTGCACAGTATCATCACCAATGTATAATTTTTGAGTCTCTGCATAATAATTTACAAGCTTCTGTATATTCTTGGCCTATGTTCAAACTGATTGATTAATAGTTGCATCTTTGAAGCAATTTGATACCTTCAGCCACCTTTTCTCTGTTCCAAAAGCTCTTAACAGAACACCAAATATGTGTAAAACTTTTAATCTCAAAAAATATTAAGGTTTAAAAAAAAAAGACCATACCAGAAACCATTTAAATTACGGAATGGAAAAATCATCCATCAGTGCATTTGTTTACATAGGCATGCAACAGTTAAAATATGTATTTCTGGGTATTTAATATCATTGCAGATTTTTCCGAACATATTTAACTTGTTGACCTGCTCACTGGATAGATAGTCAAGCAGTAGAAAATTTCAGTTAAATGTAGTAATTATTGCATGTCGCATTTGTTGCCAGTAGAACAAAGTAATCCAGATTTTGCTTTTATGCCACAGCTGAAAAGCACCCACACTGCTGCTGAGCACATTTAACATTAAACAACTCTGTTTGAAGCAGGCAGAAAAATTCCTGGCATGCTCATTTTCTTTGTATTGCCTCTTCATTCATCTTATTGCCATTGTATTGTTCTACTTCATGCATTGAGTGCTACTTAATATCGAGGATGTGAACTCAACAAAATTTATGAGAGTGAGAATACAGAAGTGTACCTAACAGGTAAGACATAACATAGTATATTTTGACATATAAATAGCAAATATTAGTTAATATTGCATTTGCATATTCTATTTGTTAGTTATTTTTAGCATGTTATAGAAGAGTGCTACTTTAAGAAGAGTTAGTGTGATCTGAGACTTGTGACTACAGCTCTGTTTTGAAGAACATTTCTGAAATGTGTGCACAGTCTGACTTTTACCTTAAAACTGTCAAGTGGACTTGGTATGCATGTTCCATTACTTAGAGTCTCTACAGAATAAAAACAGTAGTCTATTTGTTTAGACAACCAGAAATCTTCACTGTGGAGATACAGATTATTAGTTAAGCAGATAAATATTTTCCACAGGTATTTTGGATTTCTTATTCTTAGTATTGACAAATGGAGTCCTGAAACACTTTGCACCCCAAATTTTTTTCTATGAACCTTGCATGGATGAGTGATCTCCAGACTCCTCTGGGGCTGGATACTTAGTTGCATATGTGAGAGAGCTTAATTATAATTATATCTCAAAAACATTGAAAATATTTTATTGTCTCAGGAAGAACCAAGCAGCAGCAGCTCTGATACTACAGAGCAGAGTATTTCCCTCTCTCCTTCCTCTTTTCAGCATCCCTGTACTGTCACAAGAGAAATTGGATAAACACTGAAATCTTCACTCTCGTTAAATATTTCTCTGAAAGCAAACTTATTTTTGTTCAGACTAGAAGCATATGTTTGCTTTCTGAAGATGTGGAAACTAAATCACTTTTTAATGCGTGTACTAAAACTACGAAGTCTGTCAAATGAACTGTGTTGCATTATCTTGAAAGCTGCTGTCACACATTCATGAAGGTGAAGAGCTGTGTCTCTAATTTCATCAAACAGATTTTTATGTCTACCAGGTGCTAAGTTCAGAAGTGTGAGTGGCAGGCACGTGGGACAGACAGAGGATTTGGAATACTGTACAGACAAAAGTGATTTTGGAAGACCTTTTGAATCTGTGTGTGGAAGTATAAAAATTTATCATGAACTGTTCAGAAGAAGACAGTGCTAGTAAGTTTCAGATCAGGTCATCAGCCAAATCTGAACCCTTCAGCAGACTGAAACATCTATTATTTTGTTTTCCTTTCTCAAGTGTTTTACTAGCAAGGACTGAACAGTGATATGAAAGTAAAAATATCTATGTCTTCAAGGGGAGTTTCAATTTTAATTGAGGGGAGTATTTAATTTTAATAAACTGTCAAATATCTTGTAGAAAACTGTGTTCGTTTTATGACAGATAAAGCTTTCAGTGAAGCTGAGTATTTGTACAATTTATTTTAAGAAATACAAACTTTTGCCAGTTTATCTTAGTAGTTAGAGCAGATTAAAAGTGTTATTTTAAAATAACTTAGCAGAATATAGTAACATTTATTGAATTTTACAGACTGGTATAATCTTAAACTAAACCACTCAATAGGAAAACCTTTGTTTTCCAATGTATAATGGGCTTGAATTTCAGCAAGTACAGAATTTGGGGCAAAACTCTATTGTACCTTGAGGACTTTCACACTGGCTTTGTCTCTGCTGTTTTCAAAACTCAAGTGCTTCACTGCACTTCACCAATGAAAGAAATGTCAGACTTTCAGGGAGGGTAACTGAATCCAGTTGATATTTGCATGTATACAGAAAAAAGGTTCAAACATGGATCCTGAAGTTTAGCTTTAAACACACTTTTGTAGAAATCTAAAGTTAGGACTAGAAACATAATTGATAATGAGCTTCATGGTGTGTAACATCAGATGACAGGATCCCATCTGTTCATTTGTATTTCACAGGTCACTGACTGACAGAAATTCACTAAACTCTGTAATCAGTATTTGATAGACATGTCTGATCAAGAAGGCATAAAATATTGATGTGAAAAGGCTAAGAAATCAGCATTTGCCACTTATTTCTTTAGCATGTTTCAAGTCCTATACATGTCTGATTTAAAAGATGCTTAATTTTTAATTGAAATACTTTGATATATGCCTCAAGACTATATCAATGCTGAATGCTCAAAGTGTTAAGGAAGTTAAGGATGATCTTCCTAAAAGGCATCTCCCAGAAAAACAGAGTTGTATATTTGAATGAGGATGAGAAATTTTGAGAGGTGGGTCTGCAGGGGTGTAAGTGTCTTTGCAGAGCAAAGCTGCATCTAAACTTGATCCAAAATTCTAGCACTGAATCCCTATCTGTGCAAGAACATAATAATGTTGTTTTATGAAGAAGTTTGGAAATGTTTTTATGCCATCTTTATAAGAGACTACATTGGAAATGTTTTTTTCTTTTAATGTAGATATACTTTTTCATGTGGATTAAGAAATATTTGGCCTCTAATTATAACAGGATATTGCATGTCCTGGTGTTTTACCCAGTGCTAAGAAGGTGGGGCAGATTCTCAATTAGATCAGGGGCGACCTTACCAAAATCCTTGGGACCATGTGGTCTCTCAAAGAGTTAGCTGTTCTATTTGAAAATCTGGCTGTCTTGCCTGAAGTTGTTTTTTCTTTTTCTTCTTTTGAGACTTTCATTTTATCAGATTATGATTTTTACTTATATCTTTTAAAAGATTCAGAAAAAAGCTATCAAAAAAAACACCAAAAAAAAAGCTATCAAAAAAACCACCAAAGCAAATAACTCAATACTATTTATAATGCTGCTTTGCTAATTGTTATCAACACTTTGACAACATGAGTAATATATTAAAAAATGTTTAGATAATACCAGAGTGATTATTAGAAGAAAATAAGAAAATAATGTCTGATAGTATGCTAGTATGAAAGTACTTTGTAACTTATTTCAAATTATAGGAAATTTTAATTTACAAATTACAAAACCAACTATTGCTTAGGTGCATTACATTTCTTAATTTGTTCTAATTTAATGACAGGCTTTTGAGTCTAAGATAGTAGACAACTGCATCTCCTGCTTTCATTGTAAAGAAATAGAATTTTCTTGTGTATTCAAGGTATAAAATAGCTCTTTGGATAGCATAGGTTAAGCAGTTTCCTGATTTTTGAGGGTTCCATCAATCTTTTAAGCCAAGGTACTGGTGAGTCAGTGTCCTCACATGATTGCTTTAAAGCTACTGCATATTGCTAGCTGTAATTCTTCCATTACACTGGGAACTAAAGAAACTTGCTTAAAGGCTGCTTACTGTCATGTAGCATAGGGAATACTAATTTGCCATTGAAAAAAGGATTAAAAAGTACAGTGATTTGTCATCATCTTGGGGTTAGCAGTTAAATTAAGTCTTGTGAGAAGAGAAAGGAATTTGGGGACAATACTGGAAGAGATGTAAAAGCATGAAATGGGTCACAAAGCAGTGGAAGTATATATGAGACTTACTGGTCACTAAGAACTAGGATGAGAATAATCTGTTTTTTCACATGTAGCATCAAGAGTTTTTAATAATGAAATGGTTTCTTATCTCCTCAAAGATGCACCAGTGAAAGAAATTATCTGGAAAAACATCTGGAGACATCTTACTAACTGAAGGTCTAAGAGCAATCCTTTCCTAAGAAAAGCTGTTTATTCCCAGGCTGAGGGATTTCAGACAAAGGAGGAATGCAAGCCTTTGCTCTGGTTTCCCTGGCCAGCCACAGCTTTGCTGAGAGGCTACAGAGGGGCCCTTGTCAGCATTTTGTCTAGACTTCTTTGCCCAGCTCAGCCCCTTAACAGAGGGTTTTTATTTTCAGGTTCTGCAGTTCTTATACACTGTTTAAGAAGATAATTTAACACTTTATATTACTTTTCTGAATAAGACAGGTAAAAACTTCATCTACACTTGTGATGATTACAGTTTTCAGAGTTTCAATCAAAGGAAGCAAGCAAGATACTTTTAGCACCATTTTGAAAATTTTAAAATTTTACTCTTGCATTTCCCATCCTTGAATCTTTACTGACAATGTGATCTGATCTTTAATGCACCTTCACCAAAAAATCTAGTTATGCATAAGAAATTGATCATGTTACTCAGATAACTAATTGCTTAGATCTGGGCAGCTGGCCCACAGGAATTTTTCTCTTTTTTGTTGGTTTGATTTTCCTGATCAATTTTTTTAGTTTCCTTCTAGCTAGCTCAGTTTAGATTAAATTAAATGGGGCTTTAATGCTTCTTTCTGTCTCTATTTTGTTTCTCTCAATGTTTATCAGTTTCATTGGAAGATTTTCTAAGAATCTTTTGCTTTTTTTTCAGGTTTCCTGAGCCTCTTTCAAATTAATTAGGCAGTGTAATTTCTCCTTGTGCATCTCCACACCTGATCCTTATTTTGACAATTTTTATACAGGCTGTGTAACACTTTTGAATAAAAGCGCAGAATAATTTTAGGTTAGAGCTATCAGGACAGGTTCTCTAAAACAGGAAATGGGGCCTGCAGACATCTTGCCTGCCTTTTTCTCCTAGCAGGCTTTTCTTTTTGATGTAGCCCTAAGATGTGATTGATGTTGGACTGTTGAAATGCCGTAAATCAGTTGCCTCATTTAAATGCTATACTCTGGAAATACTGACAACATCCAAAAGACAGAGCTTTTTTGACCTGAAAGCTAAAGCATAACATTTTATTTGTTGGCCCAATAAAAGGTATTGCATTATCTGCCTTGTCAGTAGACACTGACATTCATAGTGCTTGGCCCTTATCCTAGAACACATAAAATGCTCTTGGTAAATTTTTTGTGAAAGGCTGGATAGACAACAGGCACAGTGGCAGCAGCATATCTCTCTTCCCTGTCTCATTCCTGCAGGAGGGATGGTGTGTTTAGTTTTTCCAGTGGGGGTGTTTCAGGATGATTACTGTAATTGAATCTGGTAGCAGACACATTTGTGGCTTTGCAGATGTTGTAAAATAGCATTTAATATTTTCTGTCATGAGTCTCTTGCAGCAGCCCCCACCTCTTCCCATCCCGAGGAAAGAATTACCCAGCTGAGGTAATAGCATTTATGTTTGTGAAGGAGTTAGCCCTCCAAGTGCATATCAGACCAGCTTTTTTATGTGATTATTGGCTTCCCATAGAATGTCAAGACAAAGCTGGGGATTCAGCACTGTCTACACTGTGTTCTCTTGATACCCCACATTTCAAGGTGGAAACCTTGTCACAAAAATTGGCTCAGGTAAAACAGAGGTTTCTACAGGAGAGTAGGGGAGGAAGAGAGAGCTCACTGGCTCTGGCCCAATTTGGTGCAGAAATATTCTGAACTAGTCATGAGCAGGGCTTAAAGTTCAGCACCATTCACTAAAGAAAATCCGAATCTGGGTGCCACTAAAATAACACATTCTGTAGCCATTCCTCTGGAAAGTGAGCTAAAGATTGGACACTGTTTCTGCAGGCAATGGCCTAAAAATTCAGGGACTGTGAAAAATTCTTGGATGGTACAATGAACTTATTTTTTTACAGGTCCAGGGAAGATATATCATTTCAGTATAGGCTATCAGATTTGAACTGATACATGGAACTTCTCTATCCTCATCCCTGAAGATTTACACCCTAACCAGCAAAATCTGAGGCCAGAGAATGATATGAAAGATAATTGATTAGCTACTGAGAAATGCTGCATTTCAATAGGTTACAAGAATAGTCATTTAGGTTGGAAAAGACCTTTAAAATCATGGAGTCCAACTGTTAACCTAACATCCCCAAGTATATCTCTAAATGATGTCCCTAAGTGCCACATCTATGCATTCTTTAAATACATCAGAGGATGGTGACTCCACCACTTCCCTGTGCATCTTGATAAATAAATTTTTCACAATATCCAATATAAACCTGAATGAAAGTGTGTTCCCACTGGAGCGCTGTTTGGGCAGCTGGATCGGTGTGGTGGGTGCAGAGCTTGGTGAGGCAGTGACTTTTTACTGTGTGGGTAACTGTGCTCCTTAGCTGAGCGTTCTGGGTTTCAGTGCTTTTCCTGTGCCCCTTCCTGCTCAAGGTGTCAATCCATGCCCTTGCTGACACCCCACACCCTGGCTATGGGCACTGCCAAGGACTTTTATAGGGTTGGGGTGCTTGGTTGCCGTGGCTTCTGCCCTCACCCTGGTCTCATTTGCCACTGTGGCACAAGCTGTGAGCTCCTGGCAGTGTGTCTGCTCCCCTGACATTCCCCTAACACACCCATGTGCACCACACTACAGCTTCCCACTGCAGCAACTGAGAACAAACCTCACAGGGGAAAAAATCTACCTTTTTAAATCTCTCAAGTTTTTAAGTATGGGTACAGATGATATACTTGCTTTTCAGAAGGTATTAGTATTATAGGTGAAATATTGTTGACCTCTTTTGTGGTTTTTGTCATTTGTTTGTTTGGGTTTTTCCTGAAGATGTTTTTGTTTCTTTCCCCCCACTACATATATTATTAAACAACTGAAAATGATATAGAACTTTAAAACTCTTCTTGCACTCACAGAAACTGGCTGAGCATGCATGTTGTTGTTCTTTTTGGGTTGGAAATGCAAAAACTCTTTTAGTACGCAGATGTGCATCTAAATGACAGGAGAGAGCCTTTAAAATAAGGCAGGTGCTGTATAAATGATTCCTATGTCCTGAAGTTCAGGACTATTGAGTATTAGTAAGAACTTTTTATTAGAGATCTTAAAAAGAAGTGGGAATTAATTAAAATACTACTCAGAAAACATGACAGAGTGAGTTCATATAATAATGGTGGGAAATAGTCTGATTGGGTCCTGCAGAAACCTTGATGTGCCTTCAAAGAATCTTGGATCTAATTCAATGTTGTAGGTTGGAAAGTCATGAACACTAAAAAGGGAACCTGTAATCTATGTGGGATATCATTTGAATACAAAAGAAAGGTTGTGACTTTCCTTTTATCTTCTCTTTCAGGCCTTTCCCAATAACTGTACAAGAATGCAGAATGAATCAGAACAGTCATTTACATTTCATTTGAATGCAGGTAGTATGTTTTGTGCTAAAGCCTTGGCCTTACCTCTTACCGTGGAATTTAACTTTGGAACAACTGTACAGAAAGACCAATCCTGTAGCAAGTAAATATTAGAAAATTCTTGTCTGTTCATGTTTTATTTCTTCAATCCTACTAGCTATTTATCTGTTTTCCACCTCTTAAAAATGTGGGGGAGAGTCTCAACTGTTTTTTACTTAGAGAAATAAAATATTAGCTGTCACTCCTCTTTGGTGCAACAAATGTTCTAGGGAGAATTTCAATATGTATTTTAACAGAACAAAATTTTAGGGAGGAATGTTTGCTACAGAAGGTTTTGTCAAAAGAAAACCCTGACTCTGCTACATAAAATGCCTATTTCTGGTAAACAACTGGGATTTTTTTTAACAGAAAACAAAACAAAAGAAACAAAGAAAAAAACAACCAACAAAACAAATAAACAACCACAAAAAAAAACCAAAAAGCACCCCTAAAATGTAATGTCACCTGACATATCAGGTGGGAAAGTTTGTCATTACATAAGTGCTACATGAAATTATGAAAACATGTATATACAGTGGAGCATTTTGCTTCATTGTGAAGGCTGAAAGGAAGAAGATGATATTTTTGTCTTTTAGAACAGCCAAACAAGACATTTGGCATAGCAGGAATCCTATGACTAATTCAAACCAGTGGTCGTTCATGTAAAAGTTTTCTTTTCATGGAAGAAAGACCATTTTGAAGAAAGAAAAATGAAAATAAAAAGAACAATCCTAGGAGCATAGGCCAACCTTTGATGCATGAGAAGGAATAAGAAAAAAAATGTGTAAAATGAATGTTTTTCTTGAGGAGAATTCTGTTCTTGTTAGAGTTTAAAAAAGGATTTCAGTTTGAATAATGCTTTTCATTTTATGCTATTATATTTAACAATTGTATGTTGAAGTTCTCCTCTGGTAAGTTCATGTATTTATAAATAAATTTGACAAAACCGACAAAAAACCAGGTTACTTCTGCAAAATGCATCTGGAGATGAGAATGTGTCATGGTAGGTTACCAGTGCGCTATTGGTTCCCTCCTGTACTAGAACAGCCTCTGTGTGTGTAAAAGCAGGGATCTGTCAATGAAGAAGTTAAATGGCCACAATGGAGCACACTGAAAACTTGGTTCAATAAAGAAATAAGAACATTTCAACTATTAGAGGAAGGGGAGGGGAAGAAGTAAAAAACTCAATAAAAACCCTAAAGTTTTTTCCACTTTAGTGAGAGATCTAAGAATTCCAGTCAATTTGGTGTTTATTTTAATGTGAAGGAAATGAAAAGGTAAATTGATTGCAATACAGAAATACCTAGCAATTGAGATTTCTGAAATTAAGTAGCTTCTTAAAGTAGCAGCAAAATGTAAACTACTAAAGAAAGGCAGAATCCAAGCAGATGTGTTTCCATAACAAGTAATACATTGCTGCTTTTCAGTTTTCTTAAGGCAGGCAACTAAATATGGCCATCAAGAAGTGTGACAAGTCTTTAATGCTTGAGCTTCATGTTAAGATTCATAGATCAAATAGAGCAAAGTTGGATAGTTGGGTAAGGTGTGTGGCCTGTATTATGGTCAAGTACTTGACCACAAAGTACTTGTTTAGCCTGAAGATTTGTGTCTTTTCTGTAAAAGCTCTTTTCTAAATGTTGCTTTGATCCATACTGCCAAAGGTCTCTTAATCCTCAATTTACCTACAACTAGGTTTCTCAGAGAATTCATGCATTTTAGAAATGCCTTAACACTTGCATTTTAATTCCCTCAAAATCATCCATACAACTCCTTGGCAGTTTTGAAGTAGGGCTACATTTTGTGCATTGCTAGCTGGAGTTGCGACGGACTTGGGATCAAGTTGCATGGCTTTTTGACTATGTGGTGGTTTGGGTTTTGGGGCAGAAACAAGGAAGGGCCCTCACAGAGCAGTAAAGGGTTACCTGGATGTCCAGGGGTAGTGCATTTTCCCTGAGCAAATATTTGCTGCCAAGGTGTTTGGTGCCATATCTGCTGTTTGGATCTTGGGTAGCTGTAAGATCTCTTCTCACTGCACATGCTTGTTGGTCACGTGCATCATAGTCCACCTCTGTGCTATCAACACGGCACAGAATGGGAGCACTGTGGATGGCAATCCATATGTAATCACTGTGCTGAGCATATGGACTGGCAAGCAATGCTAACACACATTTGTCCTCATATGCCTTGTTTTGTCCATATAGAGGATACAGTCTGTTTGTCAGTGACTAAAGAGGACAAAACCATATCCTTTGATTGATTCATTTATTACTCAACTGCAACAACAAAAAATGTGACTGCAACAAAGCTTTCTGTCCAGGTGAGTTTGTTTTATACCCAGTATTGAGTGTTTCGTCTTAGCAAGGACATTGCCACATTTTTGTACACAGTATATGTCTGGCCATCTATGGAGTCATTGTGGGCCACAGATTTAGTGACAGTCAAAAGTCTCTATCATAATTTAATTTTGTCTAGCATGGTCTCTATCATTATTTAATATAGTTTCCAAATGAAGAGATTTGGCTAGTTTTCATTCCAATGTGAAAATCTTTTAACTGCACTACAAGTAGAAGAAAGTTGCTCAGTCTGTTTCTGACTGAAAACCCAGCAGGGAAGAATGATTTTTGAAGTGGTGAGAATTAAACAATGCATGGACTGTTTATTCCATCTTTACTCACCCTAGTAAGAATAATTTCTTGCAGATCTGATGACTACATCCCAAGGTGGACTATGACTATCAGTTCTGAAGGAAACCAGAAGCATTGAATAAGTCAGCTTCATTTCCTTGCAATGCTAGCAACATCTGGGTTTCTAGTGCCCTTGTTAGCTAAATCAGAAATGTCACAGAAGTCTGAAGTCATAACATTGCTTCCCCTAAAAATTGCAGAAAATGACTTGCTTTTGTAATGAAATGTCATTTGTGGTGTGGGCTGTGCTTTCTAGATGTGGCATGAAACAATTTTCATAGCAGTTGAAGTGTCTATTTATTGAGTGAAAAGGAACTAGGGGCCAAATGCATTACATTTTCAGCTGAATTCAATTTGTGTTTCTAGAATGGAGATTAGGCTTTTACTAATAAAGCTTGCTGTGAGGCTAAGAACAGAAAAGATAACCACTTTGCTCTTTTTGCTACTCATTTCTGGGACTGAAATATGTCTGAACTTCTACAAAGGTGCAGAACAGCACTTCAGGATATTTTGAATAGTCTATTCTTCTTAATGGGCTTTAAAAATACCTATTCTGGATGTTTTTCAAGTTGAAGCCTATTTCAGCTTTTATCTAGCTCTCCTGCTTTTACTTCACTCCTGCATTGTTATAGCCAGAAACTCCATATATCTGTGTTTCAGAGGAATATCTACTTTGGGGGTTTTTGTTGCTGGTTTTTTTTGTTGTTGTTGTTGTTGTTTGTTTGTTTGATTTGATTTTTTTCCCTAAATCTTCACTTTTTTTGTTAGAGTAACATGGTTTTTACTTATTTGTGTAAAGTCACATTTCTTATTGCTAAAGCCACTCTTCAAGTTTAATCCTCATTTTGCAGTCCTAGTGGCAGAGCCTCGTATGGGTTAATTTCTGTAGTTGCCAAATATTTTGATGAAGCACTGACCACTTTGTCAGGAGAGCATTGCCTCTGCTCAGGCTAAATATTCCATTCATCCTGCTGGGAGCTTTCTCATCTCTTCTTGAAGGAAAAATGGAGTTATAGGAAAGAGACAATATCCTCTGCAACTGTAAATCATTGTAGGATTGATTTTGGAGGGAGGATAGATGGGGAGACAATGGTATAAAGGTATAAGAGGTAAGATATTTGGCCATAACAGGCAGACAAAATGGGAATTTTTTGCAGTGCAGTACCATATATTGCCCCTTTCAGGAAAGATCTTTCTCACACAAAGGTGGCATATGCAGGAGTTTGTACATGTCCAGCCTGCAGGTACTGCAGTGGGTGGGGAAACTGAGGTGGAATTGCACTTAGACCTATCTGCCACGAATATTCTGCCCCCAAATGTGGCCCTGGGGAGACAGTGAGAGCTCAATGCACTAGAAAATGCCAGAGGGTTGAATTAAAGTCAGGAAAATGTGATTTTCTCATCAAATTTTGATAACCTGTAGAGAAAGGCATCAGTATTCAGTCTGAGCTGATAACAGGTTTAAAAGATGTAGTATAATCAGTGCTGCCAGGAGACAGCATAGACACATCATTCCTTGTGTGCTGCTGTAGAATAGAAATTACATTGTCCCAAAGGGCTCTGTTGAAATAGAACTTTCAGCTTTATGCTTTATGAAAAGTTGTGATACTTGGAGATCAGTGAACCAAAAGTTTCTTTTTTTTTTCTTTTTTATTTTTTCATACTTATCTGAGGAAGTAGGAGAAGTTTTAGTATAGTCATATTTGCTAAGGAGCTCTTGAAGGTGGCCTCATACTCCAATGCCTCCAGCAGGAAGCAACAACCTAAACAGCCTCAGGCAAGGCTTTTAAATGGACTCCAGGATACCCAGTAGGCTCTGTTTTGAGGGCTTTTCTTGATTTTACTGAAGCTAAAGTAAGGAAAGAAAAAATCTAAAGGAAATATTTTCCCAGTGTAGGTCTTTGACAGGATCTTATATGTCTTACTCTCCAGACTCTGCTGAATGAATGGTGAGGGGATTGACACTGTCAGTTGGGATGCATGTGGAAACAAATAACAAAATGTTGAAGAGAAACAGTCTTATTTACTTTAGTTAGAGATCACAAAAGCTACAGAATCACATAAGGTCTGCAGAAATCTTCACAGCTTCATGGAAGAAGCACTGGCTGGGGACTTTTTCATTAGGCCCATTTATATCTCTGACTAGTTTTTAAGAGTACAACAAGCTAATATTTGAAATCCACAGTTTCCTTTTAATGCTGTGTTACTGTGGAATATAACTTTTGCATAAGTGATGTAAGCATTGCTGAAAATTCAGGAAATGTCTCAGCTATGCAAGTTGGATCCTTAAATGGCAATTCACAAAAATTTTTAAGTGTCTGGGAGTCTTTTATAGGTTTGCACAGAAACAGCTATTGTAATGAGATAAACATGAAGCCATAAATAAGCTTCAATGTTATCAAAAAATAAATCAGAACTTAACAATAATGGAAAAAGGTATGATTTCTTATTCTTCCTAAAATGTAAAAAAATGTGTATAAATTTTTCCTTGCAACTTCTGTTGAAATTGAGGAGGGTAAATGTTTTAAATTTTTGATACCTTTATCCACAGTGTAGTGATTTCTGCATGCACTGATCACAAATTGTTACTTCTATTTACAGAAATTTAAACTTCTTGCATATTTGGTATAGAACAATTTGATTCTGTGTGAGGATAAGGAGGGTTGATCAAATAAGTGTCAGTTATGTTGACAGCAAATAAGGGACAACTTGTAATTGAACGGTCCTGGCAGCATGGCATCAGTTCTTACATGACAGGGAAAGCAATATGAACACTTCCTTGTTTTCCTTGTGTGCCTCTTTAGCCATCTGTGTTACCTTTGCATCAATTCATCAGCAATGGCATTCTGTAAGAAGAGTCTCGCTGCTATCAGGGAAAGCTATTGCTCAAGATGGCAGTGCCAGGCTGGATATATTCTGGATATGTTATATTTCCTTCCTTTCTCAAGTTATGAACTTCTGATGGTGGCTGTTATTTTCTTAGAAGGGATTATGTTTCTGATATTTGAGAGCTCAGAGGATGATCCTAAATACCTCAGAGAGGCTCTGACACCAAGTCACTCTCTATGAGTTGAAGAGCAATCAATTCTTGATCAACAAGAACAAAATATCAGTTTTCCCCGATGCACTGCACACACAAAATTGAGACCTGCTTGCAAAGTCTCCCTTCTTTCTCACAGCTGCTATTAGATTAACAGGCATCCTCACAGAAAAAATGCACCAATTTATGCCACATCATGGTGTGCTAGAAAACTTAGATAGGATGACATTAAAAAGCCTGGGATTGGCTAATCATGTGGGACCTCCAGAAATCCAACTGCTGGCAGAGCTGACCTTGCCCCAGGTAGGTGCAGGTGTGGCATGTTAATGTCTGGTTCAGAGCTTAGGACTGAATTAGAGCTAATCACTGCAGACAGCATAGCAGGATAGAGAGAACAAACAGTGACATACAGACAGAGTAAAAGAAAATTGTGCTAAGTAAGGAAGGAATAAATAATTGGCTAGGTTTCTTTATTATTACCTTGGAATGAAAAATTTGAGTTTGTTACTGACCTGCTGTGAAAGCCAGTACCATTAAAGTGGAATCGGAATGTTAATAGTGTATTTCTTTCTGATATTTCTGGCTTAATGCATCTTTAATTAAATATTTTGGAGCAACTACTTTGCTTTTCTTGGAAAGGAGAAAAGATATTGGTAATAAACCATTGCTAATTTAGGGATATAATTTTTGTAACCATCAATGCAATTAGTAAACGTTGCTTGGATATTTTGAAGCAAAATATTAAATGTTAGAGCTTTGCAATGCACTCTGTAATCTTTTTACATGTGTAGCTTTTAGCACGCTGTTAAAACAGCAAGGTGATAACAGTAAGATTATTGTTTCTTTTTGTTATTTTTTCAGTGCTTTCCCCATAGCAAGTATTGCCGAGCATGTGAAAGATATGTCACCAAACCTTGCCTTTTACATACGAATAGAAGAACAACATATGTGTTATCAATGAGGTTTAAGTACATGGGAAAATTACCCTCTATTTACATCACAGGTCAGTGTGAATTTAAATTCTTAAGTGACTGAAAGTTCAGTTCTGTCAATAGGTGCAGAAAGAATGTCTGGCTAGCTGACACACCTCAGGCTCTCACCAGGGTCCATTCACTTGCCTCTAACTCACAGTCATGGCTCAGGTGATGGTGATGGGAGGGTAATGAGCTAGGGTAGGGTCTGTTCCTGAGGAGGTACATCCCACTCATTTGCTCTTTGTGTGAGGACAGTGGGAAAGGGAAAGCAGAATTAAAAAGGAAGGGATCAAAACCTTCTGAATTTTCATTTTCAAAGGGGGAAGAAGAAATGCAGTACATCATGGATGGTGGTAAGCTCCTTATGAGGTCTAAAAGAGCCTATTTGTTTCTATTAAAGAATATAACTGGGGAAATTCATTTACTGTTCTGATATTCATGGAAAAAGAGAAAATTTGCTGGGAATATTGCTGATGCCAAATGAGCTTCTGTTCTCATTAAAATTCCCCCCACACTGGCATATAGCTTTATTTGCTTCTACTCAGTCTTATTTCAATACCTGGCATGATGCATCAACAGGGAAGGAATCCTCCTGAACTGCAGTCACTGGCCTATGGCAATGGAAAGGGGTAATGGCTCCCCTGGGGCTATTGTAGACAGCATTCAGGTCTGCCGTGGTGTAGCCAATATTGCTTTGCTTAAGACAGAAGAGTTTGCACCAGTAAAATACCTTTAAAACAGAATAATTGGTGGCCAGTGAGAAAACATTTGTAAGATACTTTTCCTTTTTTCCTGATGGGTATGGTTGGGTTCACCCCAGCTGGGTATCAAG
This sequence comes from Zonotrichia albicollis, assembly GCF_047830755.1. Classification (NCBI taxonomy): domain Eukaryota; kingdom Metazoa; phylum Chordata; class Aves; order Passeriformes; family Passerellidae; genus Zonotrichia; species Zonotrichia albicollis. The sequence continues at coordinate 75,090,056 of NC_133821.1, read as the reverse complement.
TGCCCACCAAAACTTCTTTATGACTCCTCTCCTCAACTGGACAGGGGAGAGGAAATGTAGTGAAAACCTTTTGGGTCAAGAAAATGACAGGGTGTTCTGCTGGGTGTTTTGTGAAACAAAATTACCAATGGCCCATCTCCTCTCCAAGTACTTTTTTGGTCAGGAACATCAAATTCTGTTGAAATTCATTAACTGTTCATGGGCTGGGAAAGTTTTTATCTTTGGGAATATATATTTTTCCATGACAGGAAAAGGATAATAAATACATGCTTTGTGCTGATAGATTCTCTTAGTGAAACACAGCTATAAAGAACAAATTTTCAGCTGCCCTGTAATAAATGTGTGTACCAGTCAGAAATAAGGTCTGTTGAGTTTGCACCTCAGAACAAAGATAATTTAGAACCATTAAGGAGCTTAAATAACAATCTTGGAATCATAACAAAAGTCTTGAAAGTACAGACAGAGGACCATGAGGGGCCCTAAGAACATAAGCACAAACGATCAGCCTGTATGCAACGTGGAGAGAAACTTGCTTTAGGGTATAATCAGAAATAGTGTTTGGCTGTGCTGACTGAAATGGCAGTAGCAGAACTGAGGTGTATATCCTGAACAGGGTTGAAAGCAGCAATCTCCTGCTAGAAGAATCTGGATATTCTGAAAACTGGTAAGGAAAATCAGCAAATGTCTGTTAATTCTTTTGCCAAGTACTGTATGCAGGGTTCAGGTAGCTTAATCATAAATAGAATTGTGCATCAACCTGTGGAAATTGACTATAACTCATTATACAGTCATCTTTGGATTGTTTTTGCAAGTCTGCAAGACAAATTGCTGAGTTAACTGTTTCTATACTTCAGAAAAGAGCATGCAGAATTGATCACTGTGATATCCTCTGCTGCACTGGGGTACACACAAGTATCATCACTAAAAAAATTCTACCCAGGTGTTTGGTTAAGGTTTGGTTGATTACGCTTTGATAAATTTCTTTAGTTATATGCCTTTGAAAACTGGATATTAAACATGAATGCAACAGTACTTTGGGAAGGGCTTCAAAATTTCAGTCTGTATTCACAGTCATAGACATATTTTTCTCTCTGCATTTGGAAATAATGCCCTCTTAATACAGCCACTGTAGCAAATCCTGCTATCTGTTCAGTTGATCACGCATTATGATTTGGTTTATCCTTTCAAGTGGGTTAGAACAAATGAGATTTTCCATAGCTGAATTCCTAAATTGCCTTAAGCTGAACTTGGCTATTGATGATGCTGTGGAAATGGTGAAAGTTGCACGGCACCATTCATCAGTACACCGGGAAAGTAACATCTGAAAGGATGGGAATGAGGTAAATGTTATCTATTAAGAAAAAAGAAAAAAAGGGCAGCAAAACCCAAAGAGTTACATTATTTACTCTTACATTATTTACCAGTTACATTATTTACCAGCGTTACAAAAATGTAGAAAATACAAAAAATAGTTGTTGATTTTCTGTGTGGAAGAATAGCAAAGATGCTCTAAGAATTGGAGACAATGTATTTGATTTCCTCTTAAAGTGCAGAAAATACACGATTAGCCATTTCAGAAGAAGCCAGATTGTGTGAGGTTGACATCGGCCAGCTGCCAGATTATCAAGTTGCCACTGTTTCACTCTGTCACAAAACAGGTGTTGGAAGGAACAATACAGGGGGGAAAAAAGGAAGAAAATAAGAATTTTTAGCATATGCTGTAGAAGAGAGGAGAAAAAGAAAGAAATCGTAGTAATAATTTATCCAGACCTGGAAAGGATGGCCAAAATATTCTTACTGCTTTGCTCGTGGTGTGGTTCCCACACTAGGCTGCTGGAGCATCTGCCTTGCTGCTCTTTCAATTTTTAATGCAAAATACAAACTCAATTTTTAGCTTCAGAAAGACATGATATCAAAAAACTTAAAGACTTCTGTGTTTCAAAGGATCTCCTGGGAACTCATCAGGTCTGAGCTTCCATGTTGGAAGTGGCAGATGACACCTTGGAGCCATGGACAAACAGAGCCTCACAGAGCTGTGGCCCTGTGTGCTCCTGCCTGGCTCCTGGAGATAAAGCAGAAGGAGAATGAGCAGAAATGCTATGCAAATAAGGGTTTGTCTAAGTGCCGGTATAATTTGGGGTGGGTCATTAGCTACAGTGCTTATGTGGAAGAACTCTGGCCTGTAAGTCATTAATCTCTGCTGCTTTAATCCACAGCTGTTTCTGAGCCTGCTGCAGCTCTGGTGTCATGGGCAAACTGGACTCGAGGTACACTGAAGCAGGACAAATAAGGATCACTTTCATGTGCACAAACAGTACAGAAAGAAGTGAAGTTGAAGAAGTGTTCCTAGTAAAACACAGAGGCCTCAGGTTGTGAAATAACAGATCCTTACAGATTCTTTTGTGTGGTAGTGTGTTGCTAAGTTTCTTGTGTTATTCCCCCAATTTATGTATTGTTCTCCCCTATTACGTGTAAAATGGTTTCGTTCCCCCAGTTTTTCCCGCCACTGCTAGCCTGTCAGCTAAGTTGCTATAGCAACTGCTATTCATAGTTGCCGATATGTAATTGCTTCTCCCCTTGGTTTCCCTTATAAGTGAAAGTTGTTTCCTCCCTGTCCAGTCAATCACTCCCTTCCTCCTCCCAGGTTTCGAGAACCTTCTCCTCTCTAGAGATGGTGGTTGGCTGGGGCCCCAGGACACCTCCTTTACCTTTTGATTATTGGTCTCCATGGAGTGTCAGTTCTGTGAAGTTCATCCCCTCACCTTTCCTGATTGGCTCTGTCTGTACCCACCCCCTTGCTTTATAATCCTGTTTTCACCCCCTATGAAAAAAAAAAAAACCTTTTCCCGGATGGTTTCCTGGTGTTTGGATGCGGCATCACCGTCAATAAACCGATGTTTAACCCCCGGGAAATGGTCAGTTCCGTTCATCTCCTATATCAGCGAGGTACGCCAGTCCGCAGCCAGCACAGCCCGAGGCCATCAGACTCCGGAAGGGTGCTGGCCAGGAATAGCAGAGGGGCGTCGGCCTTTCGCCCTCAGCTAGTCGGATTCTAAACTTCGGGCCACATACGCTCCCCTCTGCAGATGGCGCCCACGCGGGGGCTTTACCGTACCCCGCGGACTGGACTTTAAATCTACTAGCCGTCAGACTTCCTCCGGTGTCAGTGGACTAATCCGCCTGAACTTTTCGTTTGCAACGCTCTTTGATTAGGTGAACCCCGGACTCGGTTCCTCCCCTGCCTTTTAATTTTCCCTGGGAGCTCTACGCGGGGGACTGCCGTCTGTCGCCTTTCGTGCTCGCGGTGCCCCGGCACGGTGACGCCAGGCCCAGCAGCGGGGCTCTCGGCACGGCGCTGACTGGTTGCGGCGGGCTCATTCAGGGCGGGGCGGCTTTTCCGCACGGTTTGCCGTGGTGGGGTCGCTACACCCCCCACGATCATGGGTGTGGGTCAGAGCAAAACCCAAAAAGGAGTTTTTTTTGTAGTTAAGGGTTTGTTACTTGGAAGAGGTTTTACTGCCCCCAAGAAAGAGTTGATAGTGTTGATTAGATGGGTATTTTCACATTTCCCTGAAGTTTCCCCAGAAGTTGCGAAAGAGCCGCGCTTTTGGGCAGCCGTTGTGGCCAAATTAGACCAACAGGTTAACGCTGGGGAACCCCGGTTGTCTAACGTGGCATACTGGGCAAGCAAAGTATTAACTTCGCTGCGCCCAGCCGGGAGTTCAAGAAAGGATTTTTTTTCTTCTAGTTTGTTCCCTAGTTCTCCCAGTTCCCGCATCCTTACCCCCCAGCCCTCTCCCTCTTCACACAGGCAGGAGCCCTCGAAAGGGATTTTAAAGGCCAACAAAAAGCAGGGAAACCATTCTGCCCCTGCTCCCTCTCGACCTGCTCAGCCTCCCCGTCCGAGGAGCCCTGCCCAAGTTCCTCCATCCTCCCCTTCTACCCCAGTTCCCAAGTCCCCAGTTTCAACCCCTAAGTTTGTTCCGCTTAGTAATGAAATTCCACAAAATAGCCCCTTTACTGTCCAAGATGGCGGGGACCATGCGGTCTCTGCCGCCAGAGCTCCTTCTTCTTCCACTAACCCGTTCCTCCCAAGCACCAACCCCTTCCTTCACCCTGACCACACCCCTTGCCCAGTTACTCCTCTCTCATGCCCTCCCTCCGTCCCGCTCACTCCTCAGCACTCCGCCCCACCTTCAGCTCCTCCTCAAACCCCTCCCCCGGTTCAGCCCCCCACTCCCTTCCCCCCCGCTCCGTTTTCGTTTTTCCCTCCGCCTCCGAACGCCGTCCGGGGGGCGGACAAGGGTACTTTGCCGCGCCCACTCCCTTGCCTTACGTCAGCTCCAAACCCCGCCTCAACCTCCTCCAGTTTCGGTTCCCACGCCACCCCCCCCAGCTCTCACGCTTTGTGTTCAGAGGAGGGGGGGGGGGAAAGCCGGACACTGGAGCAAGCTCCCCTATTAGAAGCTGCTCCTGTAACATATTATCTAGGGGAAGGGGGAAATGCACGGGCACAGTGGGTGCCTTTAGCACAGGTCCGAATAAAGGAGCTATGCAAAGCTCAGAAAGATTACTCCCGGGAGTCAGAATTCTTCCGGGGTTTGCTACACAATACCCTTGCTCAGGGAGATTTGGTACCGACGGATTTAAGGTCCCTCTTCTCTAGCCTGCTCAGACCCATGGAATTTAGGGTCTGGGTGAGGGAATGGAGGAGGGAAATAGTGGAAGTACTCCCAAGTTTTTGGGGGAACCTTACACTGTCCCATGACGCAGATGGTCAGTTAATTACCCAAGAACATCTTTTGGGTGAAGGACAGTGGGCTGAAGGGGCAAATCAAGCTAAAGCCTTATTCCCATCCCAGCTAGTAGAGACGGCCCGGGCAGCTGAGCGGGCCTTCTTTAAGTTAGAGGTAGTTACCTCCCAATGGGAAGATGCTGAGGTTTTGCAAGGAGCGCAAGAGCCATACATGGAATTTATCGAACGCCTATACAGATATGTGGAAGCGCAAGCGTTCGGAGAGGATGACAGGGAAAAAATGCTTGAGCAGATGGCTTATAGCAATGCCAACGCTGACTGCCGCAAGGCTATAAAAACTCTCCCTCGAAGTCCTAAGCCCACAGTAGAAGCCATGATAGATGTCGTAGTGCGTCAAGTCTCCCTGGCCCCAAGGCCTAAGAGAACATCTGTGCATTTTGCTGAATGCCCCGAGCAAGACTTCATAGAGGCTGAAGCTTCCCCCGTGGCCGGTCCTTCTACTTCTGAGTCCGGCAGGAGGACATCAGCAACCCATCCCTGCCATCTCTGTGGCAAGGTGGGGCATTGGATGCCTCAGTGTCCCATGCGCCAAGACTACATGGAATGGAGGCGGAAGCAAGATAAGAAGAAGACAGAGGAAAAAGACCATCCAAATGAGTCAGGCACCTCATCCCGAAGCAGAGGATGCAGAAGGAAGCTGAGTCACAGGTTCAGGCGTGCTCGCGGTGACGGAGAAAACCCTCCCAAACACCATCAGTTTCCTCAGATGTTTACTTCCTCCCCAATGCTGAGACTGCTGCTCCTACCCCTCTCGTCACTGAACTACCTCTGGTTTATTAATCCCAACCTCCCTCCCCCATTTCTTCTTCTTCTCCCGAACTGGATTTATTATTTGGGGCAGAACCATCTGTTTAAGTATTTTGCGTTTAACTGTTCACCTTTTGTCTTTTAGTACATTTCCCCAACTCACTTTTGATTTTCATCCTCCTAATTTGCAAGCTAGTCCGGAGAAAACTGACTGCGCCGAGTGCCACTGTCCCTTGCAATGTTCAGAAGACAAAGACACTCGTCATGACCAGCTGCGAGTTCCTGCATTCTAAGCTTAATTTGGACTTTTCTCTTCATTTTAATTTTTATTTAGTAAAAAACGGGGAGATGTGGTAGTGTGTTGCTAAGTTTCTTGTGTTATTCCCCCAATTTATGTATTGTTCTCCCCTATTACGTGTAAAATGGTTTCGTTCCCCCAGTTTTTCCCGCCACTGCTAGCCTGTCAGCTAAGTTGCTATAGCAACTGCTATTCATAGTTGCCGATATGTAATTGCTTCTCCCCTTGGTTTCCCTTATAAGTGAAAGTTGTTTCCTCCCTGTCCAGTCAATCACTCCCTTCCTCCTCCCAGGTTTCGAGAACCTTCTCCTCTCTAGAGATGGTGGTTGGCTGGGGCCCCAGGACACCTCCTTTACCTTTTGATTATTGGTCTCCATGGAGTGTCAGTTCTGTGAAGTTCATCCCCTCACCTTTCCTGATTGGCTCTGTCTGTACCCACCCCCTTGCTTTATAATCCTGTTTTCACCCCCTATGAAAAAAAAAAAACCTTTTCCCGGATGGTTTCCTGGTGTTTGGATGCGGCATCACCGTCAATAAACCGATGTTTAACCCCCGGGAAATGGTCAGTTCCGTTCATCTCCTATATCAGCGAGGTACGCCAGTCCGCAGCCAGCACAGCCCGAGGCCATCAGACTCCAGAAGGGTGCTGGCCAGGAATAGCAGAGGGGCGTCGGCCTTTCGCCCTCAGCTAGTCGGATTCTAAACTTCGGGCCACATACGCTCCCCTCTGCACTTTTGAAAGGTTATATATGTAGCACTAGTAGCTGGTATAAATTTCTTTTACTGGCCTCTTTGGTGCACAGGCAGGCAGGCTGAGATTATACCCAAGATTTAGTTATTATTTGGTATAGATCTAGGAATTATAGAAGGGCCAGGTGTAAATTTTGGAGTTTGACTTTGGTTTGGCAATCTCCCTGCCTGAAGCTTCACGGGCTGAAATGTTTACAGAGTTAGATCAGAGAACAGCAGTGAATCTTAAAATATCAATGGCAAATTAGCCAAAATACTTTTAGGTATTTGGGTCTTAATTCTTTCGGTGTTATGGGAAGTGGCCTGTATCATAATTTTATCAAGATCACAAATTATAAATGCATTTCACCTATTGGCATTTGACTGCTGTGTGGAACTGAAACTTTAAGTCTTATTAGAAGTTAAACAGCAAAAGACTACTATCTAGCCCCATTTTTATTTATTTGTAGTGGTTTGAGGATTTTTTTTTTGTTTTCTCTTTCACTTCTTCCTTCTCCAATTAACTTTCAGTGTTTACTTGCAAATTTGAGAAACCAAAATATTTTGTCATTAATTCCTCTGTAATTCCTCTTTTGCAAATTTCTCATCTATATCAGGTTCTAGTACTTGTGTTTGCCTTTCAGTCTAACATACCGCAAGGAATGTGTTTTCAATCAAACTGTGCATGCGCTTAATCCCTACATTTTTGTTAGTGAAGGGCATTAATTTTTTTCCAGCCTGAACTCCTTCTCTTTGATGAACAGCCTTTGCTCCTGAAGAGCTTTTGTACCTTTCATCTCTAGACCAGGTGAAGTTCTGCATTTCTTCATTTCTGAACAGATTCCCTTTAAGAGCATTCTCTCTTCACAAAGAAATGAATAGCTCTTTGCATAATGATATGGGGTTAGTCTCAATTTGAAGAGAGTGAGAAACAAAGCAGTCTTCCGAATGAATGCTTTCCTACTACATATGGCTAATTAAAATCCATTATTGCTTCCTGCTTTCCAAAAATCAGTTGAGATATGGATTATTGGTGGCTTGTGGATAAAGCCTGAAGAAGATCACATTGTAAAGCAATGAACAATGGTAATGTATTAGTGATCAGTATATTTGAACTGAGTGACCAAAATACTGTAAAGCAAAACTGAATAAATTATTATGGCACACACCCATGGTTGGCGTGAATATCCAAACATGATTTTTAAAGGTTTTGATCCTTCTGAAGATATGAACAATGCCTTCAGAAGGATTTGAGTACATATGTCAATTTTAATGCTTACACAAGGAATTGGATGGCAGATGTTGAGTGCTGCCCCAAACTTTGAAACAAGTATATTTCTGTGAGCTAGTTTCCAAGAATTACTATCTGTTGTAGTGCTATTGGAATGACAATATCTAAGCAAATATATAGAGTTGGAACTTCCAGTAGATTTATTTTTTTCTCATTGAAAAACCTGGAATTATTTGAGCTCTCCATTTTGTAAGAAGGTGTTCAGATTTTGAAGGTTTTTTGTAAGATTTGAACTTGCTAGGCTGACATGGATATGGGAAAAGACATGCTAGTTCAAAATTGATCACTCTTGCCTGAAAATTTGCTCTTGGTATAGTTGCCACCACTTTCAGAACAGCCAGACTGGGAGGGTAGGAAGAGCTTGATCTTGGATAAGGCAAGGAGAGTTTTCTAAATATTGGCCCTGTGTTTATAGAGAGCTTTCACTGTAAGATATTTCAAAAGAACTGCCTCAGGTCAATACACTGGTACTTCTTAAAAATGGGTTCTGTCAAGAAATTTATGGTTGTGCAAACATAGCAAGGCATTGCAGAGAAAACACCATTCTACAGTAGGATAAGAGCTCATGTACCCCTAGGGGCTGATTGTTGTTCCAGGCACATGATGCTTTCATATCCATTGAAAGTGCAATTTTAAATTCAGATGATCTCTGTTGTGCTCTGATTATTTTATGAAGGGCCTTGCTTTCCAGCTTCATGCTGGCATACTAATTTGATAGTTATTTCTTTTCTAATTTCTTAGTCTCAGACCTAATCTTTATGCTCCTTCTAATTGTTTTTTATTATTACATTTACTGTTTTAAGCTCTGGTTTCTCTCTGTACCTTAAGTAGCTTGCTGCCAGTGCATCTTTGCTACACCACTGTGCATGCAGTGTTCACTGCCTGTATTTGCATAATGAGCTAATCTTTGTTGGCTGATTACTTTGTGGAAAGAATTGAACTTTTAACTGATAATAATTGCAATCTATGAAACTGCACAGTCAACCCACAAATGATCAAAGTATGTTTGCTCAAAGTTCTGCTGAAATTGATGAGCTCTCACTCTACATATTAATACCCAGCTGGAAACTTCACCTTACATTCAGCTCTATCAGAACAAAAAACTGGGATCTTACTAGGTCAGTTGCTCTGGAGTTAATAAAAGCAAGATATTTCTAAAAAAATTCCCAATACTACCCAATAGGTAATGATGTATCTTAATATGATGCTAGTTTGAGGCCAACAGAGAAAAGCATGGACTCTTCCAAGCTATAGTTTTAAACTGAGTGCTTTGGCTTGTGCACTGAGCTTACGATGCTAAAATTATATTTGCAAACAGAACATGCAAAGCTTTAATTTCTTCATACAGATTAAATATATCTGAAGCTACATATTAACTTACCCATCATATCTAGCCTAAATTCCTTACATACCTTTTTTGTGTAAAAGATTTTGTAAGTGTTAGCATTGCTTTCTCTATTCACAGATGAAACTTTTGAGGTAGAATTTGCAAATAATATAATCTTAGTGAATTTGTCATCAGAATTAAATAAAACAAAAATGTGTCAACATTGGCCTTTACTAAACGGCCAGTTAAGTAAAATTGAGTGTTTTGCTACAGTGATAATGTGCAGTTATGTCCCTTTGTGTTTGTGAGCAGCACAAAGACCAAGGGACATAACTTTTTGTCAATGTTTTTTTCATAAACACAAACCATGAAATTGCTACTGTATTTCAAGGAATTCTTCATACATTCTGTCCCATGACCTCAATTTTTTTGAAATTCCAACAGAAATTGCTGGTACAAATACAAAGGAAAAGGCTCTTTTCTGAAGATCTTGCATGAGCTAAGGTGGAGAGGAACCAAGCATTCTTCTCCATATTCTACAGCTCTGGATTTGCAGCATGGAGAACTTGATTTGCATGCCACTACCCATGAGGAGAGACGTGTAATGAGGAGCTAAGCACAACCCTTTCATGGCAAAAGACATTTGAAGACATATATGTGGAGTTCTCCATACTGCTCATACTTTTAAGTAACACTCAGAGTATTCAATTTATCACAAGCTTTCAGACAGATTTCTGTTAGGACCTGTGGCAACTTTTAAAGTGTAGCAAGTTGAACAAACCCTTGTGTGAAGAGGCTGTGGTTAATGTCAGAGAGGCTGGAGAAAAGGCTGAAAGAGGCTGAAAATAAAAACCTTGGCTGATCCAAAACTACATTGTGAGAGTCCAAAATCAATCTGAGTTGACTGTATTGTTATCAATATGGAATTTACAAGTAATTGTTCTAGTACCTCTTTGCAATTTGTACCCCAAAGTACCCCTAAGATGAGTTTGCTGTCTTCTACTGTTGCAATTGTTGTACAATTTCACCGTTGTTTTTTAAAAAGCTGTAGGTGACATGGGTATGCAAGGGCCTTAGGGATACACACTGGCAGATGTGGTATATAGTGGAAGAAAAGGACAGTTCAATCAGCAAGCTGAAATAAAAGCTATGTGCCGAAAAAAATCTGCTGTGGGTCTTATCAGGGTTTTTCCTGAAGGAAAACTTTTATTATAGGTGCTGAGCTGTTCTTAGTGTCCTGGTGTGACTTTATAAAGCTGAATTGTATTCGTATTCATCTGTTTAGCCCAGAAATAAGTTTTTGCACCTTTAAAATTAGATCTGTGGGCAAAGAGGGGGAGAAGGAGAAGCAGTGGAATGTCTGAGGTGGTTGTATTCAAAAACACAGAGATGGAGACATTCAGCTTTCCTTCTCACAGACCCTGTTGTCTGCAGCATGGATGGACAGTGGGAGAAAACTCTCTTTTGCTTTTTAGTTAGTTTTTATTAGCTAGCTGAGGCAGAGAAGTTCCCTGGACTGTGGCTTTTCATTTTCTTGTAACTGTTCAAACCACCTCTGGATGGAAAACACAGACGACACTCAGAGAAGTTCCATTGTTTAATATTACTCATCTTTCCTTGTTTTGTGAGTACTTTGCTTGTAAATAAACAGGGATTTTTTCCAGTTTTCTCTAAGGAGATTTTTGTCTCCCAAACTGGGTGGGGGGAGGGGCCACTTGAATTTGCTTTCTAGAGGGACTCCTTCAGAGATTTCTTCCCTAAATTTGCCCTAAGCCAGGACACTTCGTTAGAATCAGAAATAATATTTGGGTTTTTTCCAAGTTTCTGGTCCATTTTTATCTTCTGAAAGGGTCATTTGGAAGACCAGTTCTGACATTTACCTCCACTGCTCTTCAAAGTCAAGTCAAACTGGCTGCTCACAATCCAGACCATAATGTACCATAAAGAATGTTAATGTATTTCTTTAAACCTTTCAAACTTCTTCAGTGGGTGAAATTTATAGTAGAAATAAGTTCATGTTGGGGGAAACAAACTATTCTTACTTTGGGATTTTGATGCTTTCATCTTCTCTGCTATAACAAATGACAGTTTAAGTGCTTGTGACACAAGTGGAGGAGACATTTTTCCATGTGCACACTATTAGTCATGTTACAGGTTCACCTTGCAACTCTGATGGGGCTTCCACGCCTCACCTGAGCATCTAGAAAACAACCCTAACAAAATAAAATTATATCCTTCTGCTGTTTTAATTATATAAAGCAGCTAGTGGAAGCATCTGATAGGAATCAGTGGTGCAAGCAGTGAGACTACTAATTGCTCAGGCAGGGATTATAGAAGGTAGCAGTTTATTAAGATTGTTTTAGCTGCCTGAAACAGCATGTTCCAGGAGTTCTGTATTACCATTTTTCTGTAATGAACATTATGTTTTAAATCGTTCCCTGCAATTTTGGGGGGCAGTGCTGATGGTGAGGTGGACTAATTTTTTTAATGAGTGACACTTACAAGGATTTGCCACTCTGAAAATAATCACTGTGCTTTTGGAAAATATTTGATGAAATCTGTTGTCAAAATTCTGTTGAGGCAAAGTGCCTTATTATTATTCACCTGAGAGGATGAGCTAGCTGACTCAGGGTGGAAGCTATCCCTTTTTTCCTTGGCATAATAGCGTGTTAGTTAGTTGCATGATGTTGTCCATAGCTGTGTGAAACAGCTGGCACCAAGAATAGCCAGAGTGGTAGCTGCAGCAGTGTTGCAGAAAAAAACCCAGAACAATGGTTGTTAAACACTACACTGGTAATTCTCCCACTTCTTCAGCTCAGGATATTCTGGAAGCTTCAAGTCAACTGCATGTTGAAGGTCAAGGCAATTATTCAGGATATAAAATTATTTTCTCTAGGGGACAAAGTTGCATGGCTCCAAGTGACTTGGTTGATAATTCATCAAATTTAATTTTCATGGGAGTCCGAAAGGCTTGGGATATCTAGAGACCATGGTTTCCTCTCATTTCCAGATTCTGTACAAAATTAATTTCCTACAAATATCTGAATGACTGCAAAGTGATTTAGACAGATGGTCTAACTGGCTTCATGGGTCTATAGTTTCCCTCAGAAGGAATTCCTTGCCAAAATTGTATTTGTTCCAAACTTTGGTTTCCTATTTTCTAGCAGGAAGCTTTTCTCTGCTGATTTAGAGCTAGAGGAAAATGGCAGTGTAACCAAACATCCTCCTGGATCAGCATGGGAAATAAGCTTTTTTGGAGAAGAAATCTTTGCTTAGAAAATCCATTACAGAAATTGTGACAGTATACACATTACGGCATTGTTTACAACAGTGGGTTTTACAAATCAAGAAAAGTTGTAGCTGAAAAAACTACTCGTAAATATGCCTTCTAAGTGAAAATAGTGTGGCAAAAGCCTGGATAACTAAAAAAAAAAAAAATAATAGTATCTAAGCCATCAAAAATTTTGAGGAGAGGGAAGCTTAATTGGATTGTTGTGCTTGTGAATGTCTGTGTTAAAACTAAAGCAGCATTTTAAAAGCTGAGTCAAATTTTAAAGTTAATTCCCACAACATGGATGAATCTCATTCCATGACAGGCTTTCAGTTAGAGCAGAGAAAATACCAAGGGCAGATAAAATCTTTTGAGAGAGTTAACACTAATTTAAATGGTTAATTTCCCTTGGAGTTTTTATTCCTGTGGTGTTTGTTTTCTTAAAAATGTGCTCCAAAAAAGCTTGCTTTCTTCATTCATCATTTTAAGTTAATTTCATGTATTCTCCTTGTCTTGTTCTATTTCTGAACAGGAAACTGACCATATGAAATATTAGTCAGGTATCAGTTCCTGATTTAACACCATCTAAACTAATTTTTCAAACCGTGTTGAAACCTCCCTATGCACCACTGCTCTGTATAGTATGCTTTAAGGACTTTTGTTTTTTGTGATGAAACAGAATCAAACAACATTATGTTCTGGAGCTGTGGGGATTTTTTAATGTACTGGTGTTTTGGTATCAAAGGAACAGGGAAGATGGTTTTTCCCTATAAACTGATGAGTATACAAAACTTTTTGAATCAGTTCTTGCTAGATGAAGTAGTAAAACTGGTAACTTAGTCATGATCTGAAATGTAAAGAATTGTTCTCCTTTAGCTTAGATATTGAATAAAAATGAACTCTAAAAAGACAGGATCTGTCTAAATGGAAATGTCATTTTAAATTACTGGAAACTGCCTTAAGTAATCTAGCTTGGAAGAGTCATATCACTGTCTACTTATGTATGATCAGTTAATAAACAAAATACCAGTAGAAGTGTCATAAATATAGCCCACAGATTTGCAGAAATAGTACAAACACTGCAGCTCTCGAAATGACTTCATGGGAAAAAAATGATAGTTACTTCTCCTGGCACAAATACACTGTTACATTTCAAACTAGTTTTTAATTTTTATCTGCTCAAATTAGGTAAAATTTTATCCTCGGTTCTAGTCCAATGTGATATATAGGTAGATATTATAATTTGAGAGGGAAAATGTATGCTGAAATTACCACCTATTCTTGAATCTATGGACAATTGCTATGGATTAGCTAAAAAGCATTTTAAGACAACACAAAATGGTTTAGAAAAGCAGAGAATTTTTATCTGTTGTCCTAGTGATTGAGCTGTACCTATTAAAACACTCAAACAAAGAATTTTGAGTCCAACTATTTACCACTGATATATTTTTTTCCTACCACATCTAAAATATTTTATTTCAAAGTTTCTAGTTGCATTCACTGTCAGTACTTCTCTTGTTGTGTGAACATTATATATTGTAATGGAGAAACTTTCTACCTGCAGAACTGTCATTAAAAAAAAAAATAAATTGGCAGAGATGATGAGTTGGAAAGTATTTTTGGATATTACTGTTTTTTATCCCAAAAGGCTGGCTCATGCTGCACAGACTAAAGGAGGTAGTTTGGACATATCTTTTAGAAACAAGGCAGACCTTTCTATCCAGCATGGCATCCCAGCTGATGGTCAGGGGGATAGGACAGACAGGCAGATGCAGCAGAGCTCAGTTTCCTCCAGTAGGAGCCTCGGTCACAATTGCTGACAGCATATTTGGGAAGGTCATGTCTTCCTACTACCGCCTCCTCAGATTTCCAAGTTGGGGATTTATTTAGTGTCTTGTTTTGGGGGTTTTGCACCATTATGTTTATTTTAAATCAAGTTTAGTTACACATTTTAGGTACAAGGAAGGAAAAACTTCTTATCCTTTAGTGCTTGGGCTGTCACTGGGGATTGGGAAAAATGAGACAGCTGAAAATAAAAGAGAGAAAAAGCCTGACAGAGGTAAAGACAATCATGATGGAAAGCAAGGAAGAAGCATCTGGAAGAGGACATCAGAAAAATACAAATATATTTTGAGATAGAAACTGTCTACATCTCAGTAGAATAGCTCCCTGAAAGAAAATAGGGAACTGAATGGAGAAATTTATTATATATATATATATATATATATATATATATATATATATACACACCAGCAAAGCTGTATAAGGGAGTCTTCAGACTGGAGGTAATATAGCATGTGAGCATGTCTTCAGGTATCTGTTGCTAAAATGGTCATTTGTTTTCACACTGTTATTGATTTAAAGAAGAAGCCATTGGTTTCCCCATCACTTCAAGCTTTATTTCAGTCTACTTGTAATAGGTGTCAAGGTCCTGTTTCTGTCATAGGGCACAATGGAATTTTAAATTATTACCAGGTATTAAGATTTAGCATTTACATAAGATTTTCATGCATTAACTATTTTATGGATGTGCTCTAATTAATCATCTTAGCATATACAGACTGTAAGAAAATGCAGCTGTTTTGCAGATGGCAAAACTGAAGTCGATTGAATTGCTGGAAATGCAAAAATTGCTTTTATCAGTAGCACTGCTTGGTAGTCAGGCTGTTTGCCTTCTACTATTTGTATCTGCCTTTCCTTTCTGGTCATTGTGTACTGGATCTCTTTGGATTAATTTGATGCAATAGTGATGAAAGGTATTACTATTAAAGGTCAGCTCTGCAGTACCTCTCTCTTCTTTGTTGGGGGACAAGGAATACAAAATGACAGCTATTGATATGGCAAGAGTTCCTAGGTTACTTATATACCTATCACAAAGGCCTATTTTCCTGAAAAATTTCTGCTGCTGCCAAAGGAACTGATGACTTACTTCATAATGGATATTTAATCACCCATGGTCTGTCTAGAAATATGTATATATTAGTATTCAAGTGTTATTCACCACGTGGATGTTTGTTATTTGTTGTTTCTTGGTTTGAGATATATGCCTAAATAAGGTTATTTAAGAAAAGAGAAACTGCTATTAAGGTTAAAAGAATATATACCATGTAAGTCATAGCATTCAATGGCTTCAATGTCAGGCAAGCACTCGGTTCTATCAGTTCTTGTCATAATTCCTTCCTCATACTTGCCAGCCTCTTTTATTAATGTAGGTGAGCTAACACAGTTCACAAAATTGAAAAGTTTTTAAAACATATCTTGGCTAGACAGGAAAAAAAACTAAACTTGTGAACTTATGAAATGCACAGTCAGGAAAGTAGAAATTAGTGGCAAAACCTTTGTCAATGTTCACTCTTAGGTTGCATATAATTTCAGAAATTTCACAGCAGGTTCTAATGTGTTTTATAATTTGAATTTGAGTATGGGCTCAATTAGCGTATATATAACCATTTTATCTAGCAAAGTTGTTTTTCAGGAACTTTGCAGTAATCTTTAGTTTTTCTCCCAGGAATGTGTTAACAATATTGGATAAATCTAAATTCAACATTTGTGGTGTCTGTTGGGACTTCCAAAACACTGTATCAATAATTTCTAACCAAAATAGTTTGAGATTATGGACATTCTGTAAAAAAATGTTATTGCAGCTGTTGACAAAACATAGTATTTTTCCCTCCCTATTTTTGGCCAAATAATAAAGATTCTAATTTCATTCACAACAAAGGTTAGTAATGCTTTATTACATAAAACTATTTATTTGGTTTTTTTTAAAGACAGGAATATCAAGTCTTTTTTCGTTGCATGTATTCAAACATCCCATTTTCTCAATATTATCCACAAAGTTGGAACAGAGAGTTTGGTCTCCATTTGTTGACTTTTCTTGTGCATGAATACACAATAGCAGTTGTTTCTAAAGAAAAAATCCCTTTGTCAGATCCAAGCAAAATACGAAGGCTTTAGGACAGTGCTATAAGGAGATGACAAAGAGAGAATGAGTTGAGAACAGGTTCAAGGCTTTATAAGAAGAAACTTCAGCATCCTACAGGTGGCTTCTGAAGCTGCCTTCTGCTAACTGAAAATGAGGCTGTGCACATAACCTGTCTGGTAAATTCGGGTTATCAAAAGTAGGCTATGTCTTATTGAAAAACTATATTCTGAAAACACTTCTTATTTATTTTACAGTATGTACATTTCAACAGCCTGGCTGATTTTAGGTGAGACTGAGGTATCAATCAATCAGCATCCTTTTAAAGGATGTAATCAAAACTGTAAAATAAAGTGCTTGTTTGCTTCATCTATGTGTTCTGTGTTCTTATGTTCCTCATGTCTTTCAGCAGCATTGGTCTGTAGAGCTCCTCCAAGCTTTCCATGTAGTCTAAATAATCACTGACTCGAAATCCATGCAGTGCTTCCTCCTGCACAGATACACAGAGAAAGCATTTATTAGCTAGGAAAAAAAAAGGAAACCTCCAATTTAACGAATTCCAAGCTTCTAAAGATAGCTCATTTTTTTTCTGATTGTCAGAGCCTGGCTGTTTAAAATAGATTTTATTATGTTTTATTTAGAAATACAGATTTGGCAATATCTGCTTCCAGACAGTTTTTTTTTCTTCTAATTACATACTTGGTATCAGAGAATTTAATTTCACTGGGATGTTGTTTATCTAATTTCTGGAGAGTATTTCATTGAAGATTTTTAAGGAAATGAAAGTAAGCTTTAAGAAGGGAAAGCCAGGTACTAAAATATTCTTTTGAAAGAAGATGCCTACACCAGTACATGGCATAAATTTATGTGTGGCTTTTATATCCAGCTAGATTGTAAAGAAAAACAGGAGATGAGGATTTTTTTAAATCAATGATAAAAGAAGATTTTCATGAAGTGCTTAAATAAAACCAGAACAAACCATTCTGCACTACTAAAAGTGAATAATTCTTACTAATTCCAAAACACAGAGTAAAAGGAACTGCCCTCAGAAACAAATAGATAATATTCCTTCTCATGGCTACTATATTGGAGGGATAAGGAGGATGCTCCACAGAACACAGGATCCTGAAGAATGGTTAAGTGTAAAAAGGGTTAATTTGTTACTGTTATGTACTCATCATCTACTAATCATTATTACCAATGTTGGCAGCATGTGCTGCAAAAAAAACTCTCTGGAGCCAGTCTCTGTGGACACAAGCTGTACCTCTGGTGTATTAGCTGTGAATCTCTGCTAAATAGAATTCTCCTGAGAACATCTACTCAGGCTTGGAAAACTGCACTTTGGCATCTGAACAGGAATTCAAAATAGTCTTTATATTTCTTCTCCTCTACACAGAAGCAAAGCAAAAGTAAGATTTTACCTTCCAAGTTGCTCCTCATGCACTGTGAGAAAGCTGACTATGGTAGAATATAAAATTATATATATAAATTTATATACACACACATATATCTGGAATTAAATGGCATGTAGTGACAGAACAAGGGGGAACAGATTCAGACTCAAAGAGGGTAGGTTTAGATTTCGTATGAGGAAAAGCTTTACTGTGAGGATGGTGAGGCACTGAAAAGAAGTTGTGGAACACAGTGGTAGTATTCAAGGCCAGGCTCAATAGTGTAGTGGAAGATGGATAGGAACTAGATGATGTTTAAGGTTCCTTCCAACCCAAACCATTCTACAGTTCATTTTTTTTTTGTTTTAATTAATTAAGACTTACCAATAGCAGGAGTTAAAGTTAAGTATGCTCCTTTTTTTCTGCCCTAGTCACTCTATAAATTGCAGATGTTCCAGTACTGCATTAATTTACATTCTTTTCTCATTAATTTAACAGTACCATGCCAAACCTTTAGCCTGTTTGTACATGTGGCAATGTACAATTTCTTTCTTCTGTATTTTACATATTCTATCCAACAATGCCATCAAGATACAGCTTTTAAGACACTTTGTCCAAAAACAGGGAAAACAAAACAATACATCCATTAGACTGTGTAACAAACATTTTCAAGAAAGCTGATTTGGCTCAGATACTTTTCCATATTTAAGCATATGTTAGTTGGATGAAAACTAGTCAGAAAACTATTATTCTTGGGACAGACTAAGATGCAGATATCTAGTTCACAAAAAAATTTTGACAGGTGAAAATAAACTAGCAAAAAAGACAAAAAATGTCCCTGTGAAGAAGAATAAGATACCCTATCAATTTATGACTGCAGCTACAGCTATGCACTACCCTGCAAAAAACCCCAAACATAATTTATAATTGGGAAAGAATATGAAATTGCAAGGCTGGTTGTATGGTAATTGGCATTTCTTCAAACTACCACCTTGATCAGCTTTGTGCCACATCTCTACAAGCTTCAGAGACAAGAGACAACTGCGCAAACCCACCTTTCTGGAGAGCAGCTCGTTCAGTGAGATTGCGCCCACATATACAGAACTGAGTCAAATGCTCTCCCAAGTTTATGTGCCTATTTTCTTTGCTCATGAACAAAATTGCTCAGTAAAAAAACGAAGGAAAACTATTTTCTGGAAAATACTATACACAATTTCCTGCTAGGGAAGAAATAAAATTAAAGTATTATTTCACTTGTTTAAAATGACTAAGTGAAATTCAGAAAGAGTTTCAGATTAAGTAATGTATATATCCTGAGTATTCAGAGCTTTGCTTCTCCTCAGCAGTTGAAAAATGAGGAAACCCTTACTTTCAGAAAAACCTGAAGATCTCGGGCTTCTGTGTGCTTCAGGATGTCTTGCTGTAGGTGTCTGAATAGAGAAATACATATATATATCTGATAATCAGGACCAAGGAAAATACATATGGCAATATAGTGACAGATCTCACTCCAATCCATGTAATTCCAGAAACACTGAGTTATCCATTGCAGACAGATCTGGATAAGAATAAAATGACATATCATTAAATCATTCTATACATTCAGTCATAATTAATCAGCTTTATCTCTTTTCTATACTACAGAACCTTTTCCCTGTAACATTACCCCAGCTATGAAAATAAAAGGGATAAAGTACAAAAGATGCCAAGATTCTTCATTTTTAACGCACAGCCTTTGAACAGATTCCTAGTGAGTTAGACTAACCATTACAGCCTGTATCCATGCAGCTCACTTGTATGAATGTATTCCAGCGCCTCCTGAGGTTGAGACTCAAAGCCCAATGAAAGAAAAAGTGATTTTTTTCAAGATTTTTGTTTTAAATGTGTCCTGAAGGGTAATGACAGTGATGAAGACATGTTCAACATGGGTTTTCCTTTCAATTAAAGTAGTTATATGCATTATAAATGAACATTAGGTCCTCCCCTAAAACACATTTTCATTTAATGAAGTGAGTATGAACACAGTGACTCCTTTGCCCTGATCTAAATTACAATGTATTAGGAGGTATAATGAACATTTCATTTGGTTCTAGACCACAAATCTTCTGATAATCATTCCTTAAAGTGTTTAAAAATATGCAGCAGAATTACCACAATTCCAATTAGATGACAATCATAGTCTGGCAGTAAATCTGTTTTGAGGTATTTATTGAGGCACACAATCATTTAAATACATCAGAATTGTTTCTACAGTTCAGAGTTTGTTTTTAATGCTGCAGTAAAACTGCAGAATCACAGAGAAGATACAGTGGTACCCACAAGTGGTATTTCAGTAGCTCATTAAATAAATGAAAAAAAATCATTATTAGCAGTTTCGAACAGTATCTAGTGTACTACTGAGTGCACACAATTTAAAAAATGAAATAGTATAACTTGCACAAGAATAGCTGAAGGAGTGACTGTCCCCTTGTATTTTCTTCATCCTAAAACAGGAACCTTATTGCAAGCACCTTATTCCTATGCTGAGATAAATTCCTTCATCTGCCACTCTTTTCTCACCAAAAAACCAAACCCCAAGATGACTACTTTAAGCAATGTTCGTACCACACTGGCATCTGCCCCATTAGAGTCTCTTCAGCTGCAAATCGTGCAGCAAAAAGGAATTTTGAAGGCATAGGATGAAAAATATTTTTCTTGCCTTGGCACAGCAGTACACTTCCTCACTCTGGCAAGATGTCCTCTGCATGGACAATTTAATTCACTGCACAGAGTTCTTTACCCTTCATCATGACTGCAATCTTCACAAACAATGCTTCATCCTTAGCTTTCAATACCACCAAACAATTGTTGTAAGTAGGCAAAATGAAAGCTGGTGTTATAGATAATTATTCTGCTGTTGTAACACTTCTTTAATATGAAAGAACAGTGTGTTACCTGATTGCAATAGTTATAGTAGCTCATAAAAAATTATTTTTTCTCTAATATCACAGGAACTGCTTCCTAGTATATAATTACTGCAAATTACTCATTTCTCTACTATGGAAGATTTAGTAATTGTTCCAGGGAATAAGGTATTTTGTTTAAAGGCTAAATCTAAGGATTTATTATATATTATTTTTATCAATTTTTCTTCATGAACATGTAATAAGAGGTCATCAGCTCCCGTACACTGGTATTATTCTATGAGTCAGTCACTTTCTATTTTCAGATACTCAGATAAGTCGCTATGTGTTTTTATCTCTTACCCTCAGTTTTATAACCACACAAGTGCCATTTAGAAAAAAATGGCCAGTAGTTCCTCAGTGTTCTTGATTTTGCAGATTTAAGTCAATAGGTTGATGATCACTTAATAGACTTTGATTGGTTACCTGGGATGGAGTGAAACCAGACATGTGGAAGGCTGAACAGACAAGGGGCAACTCAGCTTTCAGCAACATTTCAACGTGGTGAGCGCTGCAAAAATAGACTGGATGGATGCCATATTCCACTGTTGTAACAGGCAGGTGCATCTGGTTAACAACAACATCATCATCATCATCAACAATGAAATTGAGGAACAGGATTACAGACTACAGAAATGTGTTGGTTTTTAATGCCTTGCTGAGAACAATATATAAAAATATACCCTTTATATATGTAAGATAAGTAATTCTGATTATTTTAGAGACAGGAAACAGGATAAACAAAATAGGTTGTACTTCCATCAAGAAAAACATGTGGGTAATTAAAGTGTTAATGAAAATATCCTGATTGTTACTGTGCATTAGTAGTCTAGCTCCTTATTGTATACAGGCTTTAATTGTCAAAACAGGGATGGAGAAACTGTTGTTATATTTTAAACAGGAGAATAGAAATTAAAAAAAAAAAGATTGATTTCTACTGAATATTTTTCCTTCACTTTGTGGTGGAGTAAAACTTCATGGTATTTCAGCTTATTTTTTGTGTGCACATATCTTTGGAGTATTTGTGGAGGCTGTGAGTGAAATTCTATTATGTACCACGAAAGGAGCAGAGGTTTTATCACTATGGAAGGCTCTGGATATCAATGCCCAGTTCCAGCTAATGAATCCTTGGCAGCAGTGGTTTTTCAGCACTAGCAAAGTGAAGCAAATTTCAGCACAAATTTCATTATGTTGGAACAACCTCAGGCCAGATTCAGTGCTGAATGGACCGATATTATCACTCCTCCTTGTGACAAGACAGATCACTTGGTATTGCTACAGAAGCCTCCATGCAGAAGAAACACAGAATCTAATCTGTGCTTTTTGTATCTCAGAGTTCTCTGGAAGTCTCTACTACAGTTTAGAGTTTATGTTCAAAACATGACAATGTACAAAGGGTTTTATTTTAAATAGCTGAAAACTCCCATAATGAAAGATAGAAATGATGCTTCCTATATTACAACCTCAATCCAGATACTTACAATTTAAAATTGTCAATCATACAGTATTTGTGCAGTAATAATTTTTAAAAGTTACTAAATATACTCAAATGTATTAAGTAAATTTCAAAACTGTCACTAAAAAAACCCCAAAAATCAGATTGACAGACTTGCTCTTACTGGAATTTGATAATTAAAAAAAAAAAAAAGGTCATTCAGCAGTATCACTGACTTAACACAGAATTTAGTGCCACTAACAAAGTTTGTTTTACTGCCAGCTTTAAAATTCATTAACATTGTCTTCACTGCACTTGCTACTTCTCTCCTTTTAAACAAAAATTTGAGCAAGTATCAGATCTACATTTTTCCATTAATTTTTCAGGGTCATGTATTTAGCTAGTGGGGCTTAGGGATAATATAATGCATTAGAAAACTAAACAAACAAACAAAAAATTGCCATTAAAAAAAAACCTAAGGAGGTTAATAAACTCTCATTTTTAAACTTTCACAGGAGCATTTCAGAAAGAAACAGGTTATAAATTCTTACGGATAAATGCAGTCTTGGTAGCCAGAGAAATGCTGAAGCAAGAAGACATGAAAATTGCTGAAGAAACATCAGTGTCCTCTCCCTGTCCCCTGACATTATGAGGAAGATAGAAGATGCAAACCAGTCATAACCAGCATAGTGCTCCTGCAAGCAGCCTGGACAAGAAGGTTAAGGAACTTGGGCAGAGATCTCCTCCTCACTCTCCTGCAGCAGCCACAGCTCTCCTCCTTCCGAGGTCCTTGCACACAGAGCCAGGAGCTGGGTTGTTAGGCATGACCAAGGGGAACAGAACTGCACAGAAGGCAGCATCAAGGCACAGTTGTCTCTCAAACTGAATTAAGAGAAACAATTTAAGCTGTTTTCCCCATATACTAAAATTTTTCAGTCCATATGTAGTAAAGCTAAATCAATAAAAGTAAACAAAAAAGCAAGTAAATGCAAAAAAAATCCGCACCAAAATGAGTGTGCTTATAAAGTGCAAGAAAGGAGAAGAGTGGAGGAATAAAACAGGACTTAAAATTATTGGGGAAAAAAAAAATGTAAAAAGCCTTAAAAATGAGATTTGGCACATTCTGACTAATACACCCAAAGTATAATTTAACAGTGGTATGCAAGTTAAACAGAGAATAATATAGCAAAGCTGCTTGAAAAGCTATTATCGGTTTCAATATTTTTAACAGGAAGTTCCACGGTAGATGCAGAAGAACCAAAAGTCTAACCACTGCTGTTGATCTGACTACACTTATCATTACATGGGCAGTATCATTAACAGTGTTGGTATTGTGGGAGTACCACAAATACTCACTAATGTTCAAAGGTTCATCGCTGCAGGCTCTTTATCACATTCAAAGATGTGATCCCACTCCAAAACAGTTGATGACAAAAGTGAATGTGATTTGCACTTCTAACAAAGTATGGGAACAAAAGGGTGAACATTTTCCTAAGTGCATTGGGAATGCATTTCACTTTATAAAATTTAAAAGTGCTCTTCTAATTTTCTTTTTCTTTCCATAAACATAACACACCTACACCTGTATTAAAAGTACAAACCAGGAGTTCAAATTCCACTGAAATTTTTAGACAATATAACTTACACCATCAGCAAAGGATACAAAGTGAAGATACCACAGTTCTTTGCTGTTGTTTCAGAAACTCCTCACAATTCTTTAACACAAAACACAGCCCATTTTCAGCATCTTCTTTTAGCAAGTTTAAGTATTTTCCATATCTATTTCATAAAGTGTAAAAAAAAAACCCTCTTTAGTATTTTTTGAATTCCTAAAAAGGAAGAACTCATATTTAATAAACCTGTAAAAGTTACGCTGTCATAAAGTTGTTCATCACTAAAACTATGCTGTAGATATACACATAGATCATGAAATAAAACTTGTGCTCTGTCTAGAAAGGATTCACAGCAAACATCTGCTGCTCATTGTTACAAATCTTCACCCAAATTCCCTTTAGTTCAGTTTTAGAGACAGTGGTGGGGATGAGCAAGTACTCCATCACACACAACTCAGTTTCTTCACGTACAATATTTAGAATTCGATATCATTATTGTGCGTGTAATTATTATAATCAGAATTCAAACAATAATGCTAAAGATAGCAATCCGTGGAAGTACAGACATCTAAGCTTTTCCTTCATCACAGCTCTGCAAATTCCCAGCCAAATAAAATGTTTAAATGACATATAACTAAGCTTAGCTAAACAGAACCATTTAGAGAAGTAATGCAAGGGAAAAAAAGACACATAATTTAGGATAATGCAATTTTATGGTAAATCTTACTAGCACGTTACAATTAGTCTTTACAAAAATAGAGGATAATAACATACATAAACTGTAAAGATAATTTAATTCTGTTCTAATACCTTTTTCAATTCTAGTTAGAATTCATTTTCTTAAAGTTTATCTTAGATTAAATGCTATAAAGCAATGAGTTGATGGATTAAGTATTATTAAAGTCATTCCATGAAAATCAAACAAATCCTAGAAACACTCTAGGGAAATACTTTAATACCATGTACCTGACTGTCATTTCAACACCAAGCTGCTGCACAGATGAAAGGTTTTCTTTCTTCACATCTGCATCCATGGCTAAAACAAAATAAATTAAATAAACTGTTACAAGAAATATGATTTGAACTGAATGCTAATGTAAAGCTCTTTCTGTGTATGAATACCAACTCCGGAGAATTGTCTCCTATTCAAAATTATTTTGGCAGTGTTTGGAAAGGAGTCATAAAAAGTCTCCATTCTTCACAAGACTTTTTTTTTAAATGAAAATCACCCTTGTTTTAAAAAAATCTTCATGGTTGGTATGGTTATCATTACATTGAGAGAAAGCAACATCTTTTTCAGCCCCATATCTTAGTAGAACTTTATCCTTTCTGGCCTAGAAATCAGACAAGGCAGCCTATTCTGTTCCACTTGCTACCATTCCAGAGGCCTTAAAATTTCCTAGCTGTAATTCCAACTTTATTAACAAAAATTCTATTCTGATATGAATCACAGAAAACTTTAAAACTGATAGATTTAATACATTAATTAAATCCTATATTTACATGCAATTTTTTCCTATAGTAAAATATGCCCCATTTTCCGCAGTTGTTTCAATTAAAAATCCAAGCTAGAAAAAATTAATAAATAAGGATTTAAAGCAACCACTGCTGTAGCATTTCCTCAAAATTTTTAATTCTAAATTGAATTTTAAATGGGCATTTTCCCTATCAGGTACATGTTATCATCTAAGATAACTATATCACAGATAAAAATTGCAGTCTTATAATATTATGAGTTACAAAGCTCAGGGAATAAACCTTGAATATACTTCTTTGAAAGTGCTGCTTAAAACCAGAAAGAAATGAAACAAATTAAAACCCTTATTAACTGACAACATTTGTTTAAAATGTAAATAAGAGATACGTCAGCAGAAGTTAAAGTATTTTCATGTAAACAATAAATGTAAAAATCTAATTAAGCAAATCACACAGTAACTTCTTATGCATTTTTTCTATATCCTCAGACAGAGAAATCAAAGTGAAGGATTCCCTGACTATTCATGTAGGTAAAGACTATGTTCCTGCCACATAAACAGGGACTAAGGTAGTAAAGATGAAATAGTTAAGTTCAGGGAGGAAAGGACTCAAAGAGAAAACAAACAAAGAAACAAAACAAAAAAATCCCACCAAAACCCCAAAAAAATAAGATTCAATCTGCTCATATCAGATGGAGTAGGGCAAAATTTTTATGAAGAAAATAATACAGCAAAATACACTCAACAATGAAGCAATAAAATTCAGCAGAGTAAGTACGGCAAGAATAAAACCCCACTCTGTTTTATATTTTTCAGAGAACAATAATTTGTGTTAGCATTGTGAGAAGTTAATCTTGTACCTTTGACAATATATTTATACATAACAAATATCAACTGCTCTTTGAATAAAATTATCTTAATAATCTGATGGGACTGAAACAATAAACACACATTCAGAGAGGTTTTATGCAATCCAAAGAACAGAAGTTCAAATATCTTTTGCATAGCATACCAGCAGCACAATCTTTGGAAGAATACAATTAACTTCCCAGGGTATTTCAGTTAAAACCCCACGGAGATTACTGAAACTTTTATAACTTTTTACAGCTCCTGTTCCAAGTTACCTGTTTACTCAGGCTGCAATTGCCATATGAAGTCAATATATCTTCAAGTTTGTGTGTGCAAGTGGGAAGGCAAGAAGCGTACATACATCCTAGGAAATAGGGGGAATTTAAATGAGTTGGCTGTGGCTAATGACTAATTCAGTCCTAACACCACCAAGTTTAATGGCAGCAGAGGGCAAGGACAGCAATGACCTCTAAGCTCCACTGCAGTCCTGCTTTCACTTTGAGGTTGATCCTCTTGTGGGTGGCAATGCAGGTTTCCCAGTCCAGCAAAGAAAAGCTGTCACAGCCCACTGTGTGACCCCAGTGTCCGCCCTGTAACAGTTTACAGCAAGTACTGAATGCTCATTGTCATTAACATTAAAAGAACACAACTGACTTCACTGATTTTGACTTCTCTATTGTAACAATTTCTTAGTGGCTGGAAAGGGCTTTTTTTTTTCCACCACACTTGCTTCTTATATTTTTCTCTGTATTGTGAAGGAAGATAAAATTAACTTGAAGTCTGGACTGAATAATAATTCTCTAGCACACAGTACCTTATCAAGGCAAAACCTCTTGCTTTCAGACACCACTGTATTCCACATAATCGCAGCTCTGTATCCTCCTAATGCAAAAATTGTGGTTCTTTGTCCTGGGTCAAAAGTTTTTATTTTCCCTTTTGTTTATTACTTAACAAACTGGGAAGACTAGGCCTAAGAACACTGTAAAGTCATTTAGAATACACAAAGGACTACTTTCCACTAATTAAAAACTGGACCTAGAAACAGTAAATGCTCCATTAAACTTAGAAAAATGCTATGAAAAACAAGTGGAATATTGCAATCCATGGACAAAAAGCATTCTTGCTGGACTGTACTATTGTGATGATGTCCATATATCTGATTTAATGCACTGAGTTAATTTTATACAAAAATGCTTTGACAAATATTTTTCAATACACCTGATATAACTGTCTTGAAACACAAAAGGCTTCATAACAAAAAGGCATAGAGAAAAATCAGTTCTCTAAATAAGAATGCCATTCATCGTCAAAGGCCAGACCACCTCTCTGAACTGTGAATTAATAAAATGATACAGCACTCTGGCTGTTATTAAATTGAATGAACAACATATTTTGGCAGCTTCCTTTTTATTTACCTTAAAGCAAAATAATCTATGCTGAACAGATATTTCACACTTTTTTTCTTTAAAAATGAAAAACACTGTAAAACAGAAGCCAAAATTAAACTGGTGTCTTGAATGATATCAAAATTCTCTAGGAGCTGATTTAAGATTTAAGAAAATTCTTAGAAAGCACCTCAATGGGAAGCACTTTTCAAAATGTTTTATAACATTCAGGGGCACAAAAAGAGGCTCTCATGAGGCATGATTTTTTAAATTATTAAACTCAGTCTATAGCTATAAGCACTCCAGCATAAATTAAACTGACATGCATAGTCCTGTGGCGTTCTTTCTGATCAGCTTACACTTCAATTAAGTTTACAATTTATATTAAGGATTGCTTTCTTACTAATTTTTCCTCTTACCATGACAAAGCTTTTCTGTGGTTAATTCAGAAAATGGTCTACATAGCATTCATACTGAAATGACAGGATGCTAAACTGAAATAGCTTTACAGCATATGTCATGTAACTTGTATGGTCTTTGGATAATATTTAATTTATTTCCCTGTTTAAAGTGTTGTTACACCAAAGACACAACTGGCTTCCCTTTTGTCCTAAGTAAAAAATATTTCTAAAGCTGTCACTCACATCACTGGTTTAGCTCTTTCAGTTCCTGGTGTCCAGGCAAAATGGTTTTATGTCTATATAAATAATTTTTGGAATATACTAATGGATGCTAAATTTTAACTTCAGTGACAATAAGAAAGATTAGGTTTCTTTCTATGGATGAAAAAGACTTTTGATTCAAAGAAAATATTTAAGCAAAGGTTCTGCAAACAGCTGAAAATACCATGATAAACAGAGCTACCTGCATGATTCTCACAAATGCTTTAAAATACTTAGAAGTATATAGGTATATTTGCTATCAGATTTCTAGTCTATGGCTTTGTCCATATAAACTGAAATTATGGAACTCATAATTTTTTCCTTTGATTTATTATTTTTGTTAACAAACCAGCAGGTTTTCACTTACTCTTCAACAGGTACCTAAACACTAACCCTGTCCATTGGCAGATATCCAAGCAGTCAATATTAATCTTTATGCTATGCCAGTAACTATCCTTTCTCATTTTGATGTTCTTATGAAAGTTTTCTATTTTAAACATTATTTAGACTTGTGGCAGAGCAAAATTTACAAGTTTTTTTTCCATAATATGTTCTGCCATTTTGCTACTGTTTCTTCATGATGTCACCTCCTTCAACCAGGCTACTCATCTAGAACACTTCTGACAGTCTGACCTCACATTCATTGTTAGAAATGTCTACAAAATAATCCTTTTTCAAAGAAAAGTATTACTTTTGTTGGATTTGAAGTGGGATTGGAGACAATGTAAACAAGATCCAAGAGTGACTGCCGGAGATTGGTGATGACTTCTCAGAGGTAACCTTATGCACAATTCTAGTTTGACTATCTGAAGTATTTGTTATGCCATCAGTACTCTTGTCATAACAATACAAGACCAAAATATTGATATATAGAACTTCAACTTATGTAATGATCATCTCAAACGCTTCAAGCTGTTTCTGGCAACAGCTTCATTAAGAATGAACCACATTTTCCATCCAGTTATCTAAACTGGCAATGGGTAAAATGCTTTCTGATAACAGCATCTTCAAAACGGTGGACAGTTTGAAGAAGTGAATTTATCAAATGATGCAGAAAGAATGGAAAAATTCCCTTCCTTCTCCTTCCCTTTCAGCACAATTTCAGGTTGTAATCAGTGTTTCTCGTTTGCTGCTCTTCCTGAACAGCTCTATATTGATACATTCCCCCTGGTGTTTTTAAAATTTCTCAGTTTGTTACCTGACACACCTGACCCTCTGAAGATTAAGAGCTAATTAAATGCTAGAAAGCTCCTAGAGATTTTGTGCAGTCAGAGAACTTAGGCTTATCTAGGAGAAGGAACACACCATGACATTTGAGTTTTCTGGCCAAGACCTGAAATCCCAGAGTTACTGTCCCTTTGGCAGTAAATGGCAGAGCTGTTTCAGAGACAAAGTCCAATGGAAACAGAGGATTCGACTGCAAGGTCATCTGCAAAAGCAGAGTTCCCAAAAAAAACCCGCTGATCACAAAACATTGCAGCAGTCCCAAGTGTCAGCAACACATCATGGTCTGCAACATATCATGGAGATCAGTTAAGAAGCACAAGACACCAATACATTAGATGACTTCACATTTCTCTGATAAATGGGTTGTTTAAACCTTGAGAAAACTATGACATTTTCACAAAGCGTTTCTGTTACATTGAACTGGAATTTGCTAACAGAAAGGGAAAAGGCTATTTTAGGAACTTCGTATACCTAATACATAATGAATGGTATTTACTACTACAGCAAATTTCAGTTTCTTGCCATTTTATTACCTATTACAGCTAGGCACCAAGGGTTTGGTTTTCAATGTTTTAGGGTTTATAAAGGAGAAAGAAAAAATAAAAGCAAACTAGAAATTATTAATTCTAGGAAAGGGGACAGACAGAGATCATCAACATATGCACAGATTCAGTCATCTGAATAAGCATCACAGCAGTATTGTTGCTGCTACCAGAAAGTAAACTTCATGTAAGATTTGTGTTACTGTTTATAATTGAATATTGCAACTGCATAGTTTTTTATCAGATATTTTTTCCTTCTCTCTTATCTTGAAAATGGTAACAACCCAATCTAATTTAATTTTTCCATATTTGCAAATTTTATAAGAGACTGAAATCCTAAGGGGTTCCACAACAGATGGATGACTGTGTTATTCTAATTACAACTAGGTACAGGTTTACAAGGCTGTCATTTTTTTAAGATAATCAAATTCTAATTTCAGGAAACATGATAAACGCTGAATATCTATGTGCTGTACTGAATCCACTTTCATGAAAAATGTGACTTCTCTTCATTGAAATGAAACAACTATTAGAAACCATCTTTCAGTTCCTCAGACCCAAATTTATTTTGTTACCTTCTAACAACTCATTAGCTTTACCTCATACCAAAAAAGTCTCTACTGTAACTAGTTTCAGGATTTAGGTTAGATGGCTCTCACAGGAGGATATGAAATACTGTGAAATAACATGGCATTCAATAATTGTCCTTGAAGCAATTGCAATGCTTCACAAAAACTACCAGAAAACCTTGGGAAATGTATAGAAATCTGGCCTATCATTATTAAATCAGTGGAAATCTAATTTTAAACAAATAAGGTCTGATAAAGATTTGAGTGTGTTTCGTTGTCCCTTTGGTACAAACATAGGAAGCATGATGCATCCGGGGTTCTCAATGCACATCACCCTCCCTTCATAGGAAGGCCATACTATTTATTTTATGATGTAAAAAAGAACCCAAAATGAACATAATTTTAGCTATATGTCCCATTCCTAAAATCATGTCCTTTTACTGTTTCAGAGTAGAATTAGAATATGATCACAGATTCAGTTTTAGAGCTAGACTTTTGTTTCATGTCAATTAGCATGAAGTTATTGGCCTAAACTAACTTCCCTGGTTAACCCTTATGGCTACACCTGTCTGGAAAAGGTGCTATGAAGACTTAATAACTGTTTTCATATATAAGTTAAAATAAACCTTTGATGATAAATGGTGTTTACCTGAACAACAACACTCTTTTCTGGGCTAGAGAACTCTTCACAAAAGAAGTCTGTGATAATGCTGTTGCTGACAGGGAAAGAACTCAACAGGGCATCACCAGCCCTCTGTCTACCTCTTACCACCAGATTACTGACTACTTTTGAGAAGACTTCTTATTCTCCCATTTCCAAGCTTTTATTCATTAAAGCACGTGGAATATCAAAAGCATTTGCACATAAAAACTCTTTCTTAGACAACCCATTAACTGTTGGAACCTTTATTTGATAACCGAACAGGCAAACTTTTCCAGAATTAATGCCTAGTAGTGTCTGTATAAGACCCAAAAACCCCCTCATACAGAAAATACAAAAATAAATATTAGATAGAGTTGGTTTATCATTAAAAGAAAATCTTTAAGGCTCAAGAAAATCAAGTACGAGGTTTTCACTATGTTATCTTTGGTTTTGTATCTACTCTTTTGGATTTTTCATTCTAGATAATTAATTGAACCTGCAATTATCTAGGGATTTTCAAACTTTGTTTTCTTCGAAGCTGACATTAAATTTTAGATAAATAATGCAGTGGATGCCACCTCTGTCTAATCAGTGGTTCGTGGTGAAATCAATTAAATAGAAGATCTAAGTTGAACCTTGCTGAATGTATTTTAAATCCCAGCTTTGACCAGAAGATTGAGATGAGTGGTTTAAAAGTAAGGTACTTGATGAGTAAGGGAATGGAGTAAGGCCTACTCCTTCTCTTTGGAGGTATTTCACATTAGATGGAAGCATAATTAAGGAAGAGCAGGCTTGCTGTTTTTGCTGGGCAAGGCATCCATTCAGAGTCAGATTTTTCTTCTTCATCTAGTTAGTTTTTACATGTTTAGCTTTTAAAGGAACAACCAAAATTATTATCTGAATTAGGAAGTCTCAGAAATATGTAATTAGCAAGCCTTTTGAGTCAATGGAATTGCTTTATTGTTCATTATGCCTCATGAGAAATTGAAAAGTAAGACAAGACAAATACCTTGTCCTCGACAAAGATATCAGTGTCTTTTAAGAAAAAATAAAATTGTGATCGAAATAACTGTCTCATCAACAACTGTCTTCATAAAGCAAAGAGACAGATTCTCAAATGAAATTAAGGGTATCCTGTTAGCAAGTTTTTGGAAGGTAAAGGCCACTAAATATAAAGAAAGACAGCTTCTAAAATTTCTAAAGGGGTTTTATGCTTTGAAACTTCAAAGGCAGGCCCCAAGTCTCCAAGGATACTATATCTGCATACTATGGATAGGAGAGTAAAATATCAGTATAAACAAGAGACACTCCCCAAAGCAGTTGATTCTCCACAGTTAGTAACAGAATGTACTCTAAATGGCTGAACTACAACCTGAGAGAAGAGTCACAGACAAACAGTGAAGAATGAAAGTGCATCTTCCAGCAGATATTAACATTGGTTCTAAATCTTCTAATTTTACCAGTGCTTCAAAGTATTAAAACACATTAATTTACACTCAGAATAAATCAATGTTATCATTCATCCTTTATTGCTGGCTGTAAGCACAACATCTGTACAAAACTAACACTCAGGTCACTCTGGCAACAATAACAGTTCTTTAATACATATCCCTTAATACAATATAAAGTGCATACCTTTGTGGGGCTTTCAAAGGTGAGCCAGATTGCTTACACCATTTTAAATATTTATGCCACCAGCTTTGCAAATCATTTATAATAGGTGTCAACAAATACTCTGAATCTCATCCTCACCTGCTCTGCATCTTCCTCTTTCCATTTTACACACAGAAACGTGAAAGCCCATCACTAATAATTATCTGTTCTGTTCACTCAAGCACATAATTTTCTTCTCCAAAGTGAGGTATTTCCCAACAGTGAAGTAGAGAATTTTTGAGCTGTTAAAGACCATTTTAAACAACCCCCAAAATGATACAGATATATTTAGAAGAAAGGCAATTTAAATATGAAGAAGCTGCATGGCAATAAATTATTAGGAGACTGACCTTTATAGCTTCCCATGCTGAAATAACAATCTGTTTTGCTTTCAGAAAGATGTGACACGAACTTTTCAATTAATTCTGCCAAAACTGCAAGAAGTAAAAACTCATTAAAAATTAGAGGCAACAAACAAAATATGGAACTACATCACCTAACTAAATGACAATGTATGGGAAAGTAAAGCTATTTAAATTCCTGCATATTTATTCATATTTTTATGGGGAAACAACTCAAAACATGCATTGCACTTTTACATTCCTAACACCATTCCTAACTTAAATTAAATTTTAATAGCTTTACTGAAAATATATTCAGTGTAAACAGAAAGAGAATCTCATATTATCTTAATATCCTCCACGGATTACTTCAGAATTTGTTACATGGTTTCAATATGAAATGAAAATTAACTATAATTAAACTATAATATCTCACCACATTTGTCTGTGTGTAGAGACAGGAAAGGAAAACAATAAAATGAACAAACCACAAAACCAACCAACCAACCAACCAAATACCCCAAATAAACTCAACAACCCACACAGAACAAAAAGCTGACACCATCCCAAAATTATGCTAACAAAAGCACATGAAGTTCAAGGGCTGTTTCCAACAAACATC
This sequence comes from Zonotrichia albicollis, assembly GCF_047830755.1. NCBI lineage: Eukaryota > Metazoa > Chordata > Aves > Passeriformes > Passerellidae > Zonotrichia > Zonotrichia albicollis. The sequence continues at coordinate 75,056,306 of NC_133821.1, read as the reverse complement.
AATATAAAACTACCTATGCCATCACAAGATAAAAATTATTCACTTAAATTTATGCAATAGGAGTATTTAATTTTGGAAATTCTGCATTTAATGATGACCATAATGTTCTTTTTCAGTTCTTGCTAAGGAACTTTGTGTCTGGGGGCACTGCACAGCTAAGCCCGATGCTGATACCTGTTCTCTATGGAGGCAATCTTATCTCGCAACTTGACAGGATGTTAGCCAGGAAGTTAGCAACACCTATCATTGACAAATCATTATCCAAACTGTCCCTGATGCCTCAATTCCCCAAGTCTGAGGCTATGGCAAGTGAACACAACACCATACAAGTTTAAACAAATGTTACAAGGAAGCCTTTACACAAACTGTACAGAGGAGGCCTGCATGAGGAAGCCATATTAGGAATTTAGGATAGGAACAATGAACTTCTTTTAGAAGTAAATGCTATCCTAAAACACCTGCTTTTGGCTCCATAAAGAGGATAAAAAGCATACAGATATGCTACTGATACTTCTCACAAGAATGCAAAGCAAGGGAGTCTATTTAGAGAGTAACAACTGCTGCCACCTGTGGGATTTCCTGTTTAAAGACCATGTTACCATTTCCCTCCCAGCACTTCCAGCTAATAGCAATATAGCTTCAGCTCCTGTTCCCCCATTCTTGCACATAACTCCAGGCACCCACTGCCCAGGTGGGTTTTCTGCTTTTGAACTGAATAGTTCAAAGAACCATAGAATGGCAGGGGTTGGAAGGGACCATAAGGAACAGCCAGTACCACTGGTACCAGTATTACTACACTGTTTAAGCAGACAGCGGTAGGAGCAGCCGCAGCAGCACAAATGAGGCAGAGCAGGTGGAGGGGGCAACAGAGAAAGACAGAAACCTCCTGAGCAAGCCACGATGACAGGAAAAGTGACACAAGCAGTTAAAGAGCAGTGCATGCTCTTTTGGGAATGGGGAGGAGGAGAAAGACAGAATTTCCATCCACACTCTGATGCTTGTTATGCCAGAAAAACAATTCGAAAAAAGATATAATAAAGGTAATTAATTCTTCTTCCAATTATTTTAAGCTAACATACTGACATTAAATCACAATCTTTTTTGTCTTGATTAATTCCCTAAAATATTTACAGAAATTATACTGAATGAGTCCAAAAAAAAGTTTTTAAAAGGCTATGTTTTGGTAATGCTAAAGAAGTTTCACTACAACAACTAAACATGAATTTACAGTTAGAGTTCTAACTCCAATGGTAACAAAATTAATTTTGCATTGCAAAGGACTACTAAATTAAAACTAAAAACCTACATGTGTAATTTATATTCTTATGCACTTTTACAGTGAAATGAAACTGCTAATTAAACATAACATAGCTACTTTTAATCACGGTTAATAAAACACATGGGGCTAAAAAAAGCAATTTACTTTACAGAAGAGTAACAATTTATTCTTTTTTGAAGAATATATAAACTCACTAATCCTCACTAATATGCTTAGTGGAATTTGGCTCACAAACAATATAACAAGTATTTGTGTAAAATGAGCAAACATGTCTATTTCTGCAACTGCAGACAGCCAAAAGCAGAAATTACACTTTAAGTTTGTAATTAGCTATATATTTACTGTATGATTATTTGTACAGTGATTACTGAAATATGCCATACTATAATAATAAATGAGAACTACGTTAAGACTAAAATATCCCATAATTCAGGAAATTTAAAACCAAGTTGGCACATTGTACATTTTTTCTTTTTGTCCTAAGGCAACCACATGCTTGACCTAGCAGGTGAATACTTCAATTCAGTGCTTGAGTTAACAGAAGTGAGAGTTCAATGGTTAAGTAATATTTTGAAATTCAAGCACTAAATTCATTCCCACCATTTGAAAGTATTTATCTAAGTGCCTATCAGGATCTTTGAAAATATTTTCATCAAGTTTGAGAGACGAAGACACACAAGAACGTGTCTCAAAACACAAGTGGTTAATACTTAAATAAATGGTTTTCACAGGACACGGCCTTTTCCAAAGGAATGTCCATGTGAAATGACAAGTAGCTATTTTAATTTTTTTCTTTTAATAGTATATCATTTAGCTACCATTTGGACATCACTGTAGAAACTGGTTCAGTGATTCTTCATTTAACTGGAAAAATTAGAAAAAAGACATTTAGGCAGGTTCATTGTACATTGTGCTCCTTTATAATACAGTCAGTATTGCTGTAAAAGTCGAAATTTTCAGGTAAAGTTTATGTGGTCTACCAACACAGTGAAAATGTTGATTTTCTTAAATTATGGTAGCTTGGCTGTGTTATTATTGAAGTTTTTAAGATTCTAGAAATAATCTCATGGAAATTTAATTCTTACACAAAAAATAAACATAATTTTAATTTTGGTGTGTGCCATCATATACAAAATAAAGAGAAATACTTTTAAATTTCTTAAATTACTGCAGTATGCTTATAAAATGCCTACTTTCCTCCAGGATTTTATTCTTCCTTGAAGCAGTAGTGTACAATCATGTTCTATGATCCAGATGTTTCAATGGAGTTTAAAAGAAAATACAAAGGATTTTTTTAACAGCAGTTCTCAGGAACAAGGTGTGACTCTTGGGGATGGTCCTGTGCAGGGCCAGGGGTTGGACTCAATTATCCTTGACAGTCTCTTCCAACTCTGCTGAGTGGAAGGGATTCTGTGGTTTTGTGACTTCTGTTAGAGGCTAGAAATTCAAGAGTGAATATGTTGGACAGATTACTTTTTGCAAGAGTAGTGTCAGAATTTTCAAGTCCATCAACCATACTTCAGTTTAATAAGTATATGACAAACAGAGTTAGCAATTCCATTACTGATGGTAAGAACAAGGAGGACTTTCAATTATTGTACATTAAAATGACAAATGAACAACCTACATTTTCTCTGAAAAGAAGAAAACAAGATAATAAAAATTCTGACAGTGCTTCCATTAGAGATGAACACTGCATACGTTATACAAATATACAAGTATTTTCTTTATTAATGGAAAAAAACAGCCCTTCGAACCAAACCAAATCTTTACACACCTGCACAGACATTCATGTGCACTCACTTGCCACTGCTTACAGTGGCTCAAACTGATTTGGGGGTCAGAAGAAAGAATTTGTGATCTGCGATTGTTTTTTCTGCATAACATAAAGACCCACTGTTTCACTCAAATTCTAACAAGCTTCCTTGGAAAATCAAGGACATAAAAATAAAAAACACAAACATCTAATTTGTATTATTCTAAAAACTTCTTTTGAAAATACAATATCAGCATTTTGTTATCCTGAACTAAAACCACTACAACAGCATACAACAGTTATGGATTCTTTATCCTATGGGAAAAGTCCTGCAGTTAGTTGCAACTTTTTGTTGCAATTGCTAAAGACTGCAGCACACATACATCACAAACAATAACACAGCCTCAAAGGCTCACTGTATTTTTTGTCAACCTGTTTTGATAGAGCTATCTCAGATGATGCAGAGCTCACAAAATATTAAAGGATTCCAGAACACTGTGTTTACTGTAACCACTCTGCTTCCATCAAACATTTCATTTATAAAAGCTGGAGAAAATTCCTGTTTTACAGTGAGTTCTCACATGCAAGTTCAAGAGCTGCTGTATTTTCTTTTCTTGGTTGGTTGGTTTTTATTAAGAAAAAACAATTTGGAGGTAAATAATTAGGTCCTAAAGAATATTGGAGATCTAAATCCAGATCCTCAGGGAGATAGGTGATGGAAAATCTGAAAGACTCTATGGAGCAAGTAATTTTAGCCGAGTTTACTATCCCTACCCACATCACATATGAATATAAAGCTTGAGAAGAATAGGATTTGGGGACAGAATATCTTATTATGAAGGGAAAAATGTTAGCATATAATTGATATAATCTCTGCAACACCCTTAATTTATTTTGCTTTGGGTTTAAAGTCTCCTAAAAGGGGAGTGAAATAAGCATGTTGAATCTGCCCAGAAGTCAGAGGCTGATACAATGTTAACTGGGAACAGATGAAAAAAGAAGTTTCTGGAATAGAAAACAACATTCTGCCATATCTGAAGGACAAAAAAGAGGAGATAATTGAAAAAGGCATGGCTGAAATAGTCAAGATGAGATTCTGGTTCAAGAGAAAAAAAAAACCAAAACCACAAGCCACCTCTCAGTCATGTGAACTATTTGAACATGCATTATGCTAAGCCTAGATTCATACAGAATAACAACTTTCTACATAAACCTAAGGTTTTATTCAGAGGAGTTGATTGGCCTGCTGCTTTTTCTGCCAAAGCTTAGATGCAAATACACAGAAAGTTCTTTTCTAGATGTACTAAAGACACTTGAGGGAGGCCACAAATATTGTAATGAGTAGTCCAAAAGAAGCCAAGACATAACCTGGCCAAAGGCTCTCCCCATGGTTCTCTTGCTGGTAAGTGACCCAAAGAAAACAAGGAGCTATACACCCTAACACACACAGATCTGTGGCACCTTAATGGAAGGAATGACTGGAAGAATGTCTTTGTCATCTGCTTATTGTGCTTAGAACACCAGACTGTAGGAGCTGATTGTCTACAATGTTTTGTGTTAGGAGACCAAGAAAATTCCCACACTTTCAGTCCTGATGTATTAAAAGATATGCAAGCCTGGGAAGGTTTGTATCTCCTTTCAGCAGTTCAATAAAGCCTTTCAAAAAACAGATTTAGATGTTTGAGAACAGAAATTACTTAAAAGCTACAGTCAGAGGTCATGCTTTAGCAGAGAAAACACCAGTCTAAGGCCATCTCAAAAGCAATGCATTACCAGAGCATTTAGCAAAAAAGTATTGACCAAGTTGATGGGAGAGTAATCAACATGGGAAGGGTGAATTGCAGATATTGATACTGTACAGTTTGCTCAAGAATTTTTTGATGGATTTCAAGCAAGTTCTATAGATTCAGCATCCGGTAATCCTTACACCAGATCACAGAATATTTTTAACAAATCAATACACATTACTCCATACAGTCCTTGAGTCTAATGTTATCTTCTCCCATTACATTCTGGTTTAACTCCTGTTAATGTCAGTCCCCCTTAGAATGGGCCCAGTAAAGAAAGCACAAGTGTACATCTTTGTCTGTAAACCATGGAGATTGCTCCATATGTAACTATAGAGAAAATTTTGATTTCTGGGCATCTGGACTAAAGTCTCTCACTCCTCTGAAATTTGGGAGAGCTTTTCAAGCTGCAAAAGATACACAGCAGTACAGCTGTCTCTTGTAAAGTGGATTCAGCGAACATGATGTTGTCTCAAACCACAAAGCTGCAGATATTTTGCTGCTTCTGAAATATCTCCAAGCAGATACAGAACATCTGAAGAGATTTGCAACAGCCAGTTGTATTAACTGCTTATCTAAATAACATAAAGGGAAACCTTGGGCACCTGTAAACAAGTGACCATAATCAGAATTCCTATAGGAATAGAAGCCTGAAATTTCTGAGAACACTTCACTTCTTTATGGCTACACAAGCTTATATATCACAAGGGAATTATTATGTCTTACTTCAGATGATTTATGTCATATCGATGATCTGTGTTTTTGCTTTGGCTTTTTACTGAGCTATAGCACTTCATGATCATACTGTTCATTAGAAATGCATATGAAAATTAAGAAAAACCTGAAGGAATGAATTCTTTCATGTTTAGTATGGTTTAATTCTGATTTTTTTTTGCAGAAATTGCCCATTAATATAATTTCCCAATCCATGTTAACTCATTCACTAGTCTCTGAGAAAAGTCTGTTTTCTTTCAGGCTTTCATTTTCATTTTCTCAGTATCTCAATAATGGACTCTTTAAAGATCTGGAACAAAGACTTGTATTTGAACCCTCTTTCTCTGTCAAGTTTCACTGACAACATAGAGGGATAATAGTCGTAAAGTGAAAAATAGGACATAAAATGCATAAAACCTTGCTTTCTTGGGAAAATACCATTGAAATAATTTTCTTAATCAACACAGAATTATGGACTACTTGTATAGATAATGTACTCCTCAATGAAAATAATTAGTTGCTTAATACTGGTCTTTTGTCTGCTTTCTTTGTTAAACTTCTTAAGTCATACTCACTTGGTCCACTGATGCTATCTGGTCTGGTTTTCATGACTTTGCAGAACTGTTTTCTACAAATTTCTGCCCACCCAGTTGGCTTGTCTGGACTTCTTAAGAGTTTTAAGAGCTTGTCAAGATCTTTATCTAGAAGAAATGAAAAATTAGTGTTATTCTATAATGATCATACACTGACAGAATAGTTTGAGTTGAAAGGGACCTCAAAGATCATGTAGCCCCAACTCCATTGCCACATGTATTTCAGACCTCTTAAGAAAAGACTACATAAATATGCCTTTTCCTAAGACAATTAAACCAGAGAAGCAGTCCTAAAACTGATGACATTCTGCTTTATACAAAACATTCTATTTACTGATAGGATTTTGTGCTTATTTTGGCTGGGCTAGAATTAATTTTCTTCAGACGGCTGGTATGGGGCTATGCTTTGGATTTGTGCTGCAGATAATCTAGACGTGATAATCTAGAGATGTTCTAGAGATCTGTGTCAGCAGAGCAGAGCTTATACAGATTTGGCCTTTTCTGCTTTCCTACTGCTACCCCAGCAAGGAGGCTGGGGGTGCATGGGAAACTGGGAGGAGACAAAGCTGGGACAGGGGACCCAAACTGACCAAAGAGGTATTGTATACCATATGACATGGTCAGTATATAAAGTCGGGGGAAGACAAAGGAAGGGGAGGAACATTCTGAGTGATGCTGACATGGTTGGTGACATGGTGGTGTTCAAAGGCAGTACTCAATGATATCTGAGGTCTTTTCAAACCTAATTATTTCTGTGATTGCATTTGTCTCCCTAAGTAACCATTACAGGTGATGGGGTCCTGCTTTCCTGCAGATGGCTGAACACCTGCCTGCCACCTGGATGCAGTGAATTAATTTTGCTTTGCCTGTGTGCATGGCTTTTGCTTTTCTATTATACAATCACAGAATAAGCCAAGTTGGAAGGGACCCATCAGAATCATCGAGTTCAACTCCTGGCCCTATTCAGGGCACCCCAAAAGTCACACTGTGTGCCTGAGAGTGTTGTCCAAACACTTCTTGAACTCATAAAGGCTTGTTGCTGTGACCAATGCCTCGAGAAGCCCGTACCAGTACCCAACCACCCTCTGGATGAATAGCATTTTCCTGATGTCTACTCTAAACCTCCCCTGACTGAGCATCATACCATTTCCTCAAATCCTGTTATTGATCACAAGTGTGAAAAGATCAGTGCCTGCCCCTCCCCTTCAACTTGTAAGGATTTTGAGGACCACAGTGAGGTCTCCTCCAGGCTGAACAGACCAAATGACCTCAACCACTCCATTTAAAGCTCCCCCCTTCAGACATCCACCATCCTTGCTGCCCTCTTCTGGGCACTCTCTTATGGCTTAATGTTTTTTTATGTTGTGGTGCCCAAAACTGCCCCCAGCACAGGACAATTCCCTCTTTGCCCAGCTGACAATGCTGTGCCTGATGCCCCCCAGGACACAGTTCGCTCTCTTGGCTGCCAGGGCACTTGGCAACTACCAGGTAACTTGGCTCCCAGAGTCCTTGATGCTGCTATAAAATACTTTCTGGTCATCTGGAGGAGAAAAATAAAGATGGTACCTGACACAAAGCATATGCACATGCATTCACTCCAGCTGTGTACAATCCCTCTGCTGTTAGACCATTAATATTACTCATTTTTCATGTTTGTAAATACTTTGCTTGTTAAATAAAGTTTTTTCCATTTTTCTTGGAGGAATTTTTTTCTCCCAAACTGGTGGGAGGAGGGGCCGCTTGAATCTGCTTTCTAGAGGAACCTCTCCAGAGATTTCCTCCCTAAATTTGCCCTAAACCAGGTCAAGTGTCAATTGTTTGAGCCAGTCTATGGATAGGAAAAATATTTGCTGGTACTTTTACTTCTTTATACCATTTCTATTTCAAAACATTCTTTCCAAATGATCTTATTCTTTTTAGATTATTATAATATTTTCAACAGAATTATGATTTTGCATGTAATTTATTTTAAGCTCATCTAAAAACCTTAATGATTTCTCATTAGTAGATTGTATCGCTGTCATTGGAATTTATTATACAATACATAACATTTCAAAACAATCTTATTATAATAACTTGATTATTATCATTAATAATGCCTTCAAATTAATTAACCTGAAATTTCTTTGTTATTCTCAAATAAATAAGTCCTCAGTATCTTCCCAAATAACACACAGTGATGCTTAGAACAGCTTACTTATGAAAATTTAATGTGAAGAAGGATTTAACTCTTACAGTATTATCAGTATGATTTCTAGTTCTTTCTCTGCCCCTTTTTGTTATTTCTGAAACAGTTGAGCATTGAAGAAAATCCTAGAGCTGCAAAGAAACACTCCTTGATACAAGTTAAATAGTTATTTTACTTCCTCAAGGATTGTAGTAATTCAGATTGGCAGACAAGAATCAGGGACTACAAGCTGAGACTTAATCAGTCAATGTACCAGAGATCCATGCAACCAAGATACTGTGGTGCAGTCATGTATTTAATATATCCAGTACAAACTGAAACTGGTATCATACTGTGCAAACTCACTGCAGCTTATTTTCTTCCAGGTAAACCATTGCTTCCCTTAACTTGTCATTAAATGTGGAGTATCACTTCTGCCAGCAGGTCATCATAGTACAAAAAAAAAAAAGACAGAACCTTTTGGGGGGTTTTGGAATGACAATTGCTTCCAAACACTCACGATATCTAAAAAACACCAGCTTGCTTTCACAATTTTGTAGGCAACTACAACTTGCCCAACAGTATTACCCTGTAGCTGAAACTTAAGCAACAACATAGTTCTGGGCTATGTATATTATGTGTTACTGAGGGCAGGCTGTCACACTACCACTACCGCTAGAGGTGTTCCAAACCCACCAACACCGAGAAACAGATGTCCTGCTTTTATTTCTTCTCTTTTCTGGTTTGTCACTAAATGAGTTCACAAGTTATTCTAAATCAATTACTTGAATTTGATTTTTTTCCTGAAAAAATACTAGACCTTCTGAATGACGTGAAGGATACAAGGTGAGGGAATAGGGGAAGGAGAAAAAAAATAGAAAGAAGAGAAAATATGAGGAAGAAAATGACTAAGACCTTCCTCAGTAGAGGTCTACTGAGGAAGGTCTTGGTCATTTAAAAGCTAGCAAGCTTTTAAATATGGACATGATTGAAAAGAAGCTTTCATTGAAAAAAGCAATTTAACTAATCTGCTGCACTTCTGCTCTCTTCTTCATATGTGACTATATTTTGCCATCCCATCCATTACTTGTACTTACCTTGTGCTAGCATTGGTTGCTCTGTGTAATCTCATGAAAAACAAAAAAACCAAAACTCCTACATTCACTAGTATACGAAGCTATGAAATTGCACTATAAATAAGTTACACTTCCACGCATGTATGAAATCTGAACCACTGCATCATAACAACAAGTTTAAATTGATCTCCCTTTTCTAAAACATGCTGCTTTATACTTCTTCAAATAATTCTTCAGCTAGCTTGTTTAGATCTTCTAAAGCAAGTAAGACACAGAAAAATTCATCAATGTTTTATAAAACATAAGAAATGCAACAAGCGCCTTCTCATCTGACTGTGCTTTGTGGCAGACGTGTTCTTCTGTGATTAATAACTAAGATCTGTAAATCCATCCATATCTTATTCAAAACCTAAACTGAGAGATTAATAACCTGACTACAATTTATTGGCTAGTACATAGAAACAAATCTATATAGAGATATATAATTAAGGAAAGCTCATGTGCATTTCTCATAGACCTTACTACTCTTTCACCTTTTTTAATTGAGTGGACTTAAAAGCAAAAGGCAACAGACTTGTACATGAATATCACAGCAAATATAAAAAGGAGTACAAGTCAAAGAAGTGTAGGTGATAAACGCATTTATGTGACATTATAAGGAATAATAGAAAAGACAATACAGCTGGTTCTTTGACAGAGAAAATTTAAAAAAAACTTAAACACTGCTAATACCAGGTATTTAAAAAAAGAATTAAATCAGATTAAAAAAACAAAACCAAACAAAACAAACAAGCAAACAAAAAACAAGAAACCCTCGATGAAATTAAACTGTAAACATGGCAGCATGTTCCCATTCAAGTTAGAAGTTTAAAGCAAAGAACTCAGATAACAGTGGCTGAGATAAATTGGCAAAATTCTTTTGATAACAAATAACCACATTTTTGCTACCAATTCTGGAATGTATGATTTCAGAAGAAAATAAGATTAATGAATGCTGGAATACCCAAGTTTAGGGAAATGTCAAGCAGTGAATGCATCACTGCAGGACATTTACAGAAAATATTCTTCAGCCACAATCATTACCAACTGTCATAACTGCAGAGCTAGGAGTAGAAAAGAAAAGCATATTCTGTACAAATAGAAGAGTGAATATTACAGTTTAATAGCCTTGTAAAGAGTTTAACTTTTAATAATCGACACTATAGTTACTATTACAAGTTTAAAAAAAATCTTTACAAAGTTGTTTCCTGAATATAAATATCACTCTTTGAAAATTACTTAATAGTTCTTCCTCAAATTACCTTAATAAAATAATAATTGAACAAATAAACAAGAAAAGCAACAGGGTTTCTTGCTGTAGTGTAAACAAGTAGAAATGGCATAATTAATTTTCACATATAAATAATGATCCACATAAATCATTTGAAGTTTCACTATAAGTTGTCTTTGACAGAAGTGAATCATTAGCATATGGCTATCCAGTAGTTTTCAAACTCTAACTACTGGCTGAAATTATTAGAGCATATTAATATACAATCAACCAAATTTATTTTTCCATAAATCCTTTCCTGCAGACTCATATACCACACAAACAAATACCTAGCACCTGTAAAGCCAGGACTGATATTTGTAAACATTGACGCACTGCAAGTTTTCCTCAAATACAAACACATTTTTGGAGCGAGTCTGCTTACTCAAAGTGTCCTCAAAAAGATACTCTACTACATCAGTGCAGTTACTAAATTACAAGAGACCTTTTTTATTCAGTGAGTCAAAATATGCTCTTGCCAGGGTCTGTGATCACTATAATAGCACAGAACAGAATAAAAGCAAGAGTGTTAAAAGAAGAGCTCTGTTACATACAACCTTCAGGCCTTTGTGCTAGAAAACAGGTTCCATACAATGCCAGATTTACCATTGCTCTGCTTTTTATTACAGCTGAACTGTAAGGTGTCAGTCTTGCACATTTAGCACTGTTCTTCAAAAGAATTTATAGAATAAAGCCCCTACCCACTTCTTGGGTTTTCATGCTGGAAATCTCAGTGTGAACAAGTCCTTTTAATTAAACACCACTCATAAGGTACTTTCAGTTTTATCCATGGTTTCCATTATACCAGATACAGGATAAAAGAAGTCCTGAGATCTGGAAATGAAGCTTCCTTTTCCCTGACCTCAGCTTGGCCACACTAGTTACAAAATATTCTGTTATAGCATCTGTCATTCAACTCCATCAGAAAGGAGGGTCATAAACAGAACTTTTAGCAGTACCATATTCAAGGCACATCTGTAAATCTTTTTATTTTTTTAATGCTCACAAGCCATCTCCATCTATTATATAAATATATTAAAGAAATCAACTCAGGTTATGTTTTTACATCTCCCATCACAATTATGTGATGTATATAGGATACATTTTCAAAGTACAAAGAAAAGGTGAAATCCTCTTGAGCAATAAAAGAGGACACAAATAAGAGATCAGGACAGACAGGATGACAGTTACAGCTTTTTCAGCCAAAGAAACTATACATTCTTTAACAGTACTAAGGATCTACCAGTCTTAATTATTCAGTCATAGAAACACCAAAATAAGGGCATCAGAATGATACCTCACAGGTTACATAATGAAACACTACAGCATGAAATCTGAACACAAGACAGGTTCAGGAAAGACATTGTGCTGGCCCTCAATCCTTGTCAACAGATACAATGAAGCAGTCATGCATTCCCACTCACACAATGGCTGCAGAACTCTTGCCAGTCAGAAGTCTATGTGAACCCTGAAGCAGAATGAAAATTCAACAAGTATTTTTCTAAACTCCAAGCAATCTGAGTAGCACACAACATGAATTCTGAATATTCACAGCAAAGTTGTAAGATCTTGTATAAATGTAACTCATGGATCCATCTTGTAATCGCATTTTTAAACTCTTTTGTGAAAGAAAACTTCTATTGCTGCCATATCATAGTGCTTAAAAATACAGTTCAGATATTCTCAATTTTCTATTCACGCTCTTCATTTCTTTTTTTGCAAGCACTACAATAGCAATTTATGAATTTCATTATTTTAATTTTTGATCTATTTATTCTAATGCTTTCTTTCAAAATAACTTGCACATCCTGAAAGCTTCGGTCTGCCAAATCCTATATTCACAATTGAGTGGCTTGTTGTTTTTTAACCTAGTACTGAAATGGAACACTTTCAATGCTTTATTTCCCTTTTATTTTCAAACAACAAACACAAAATATTTTGATGCCACTACCAAACATTCTGTTCATTTTGCAGTTATATAATCTTTTATTTCAGTTACCCTTAACATCAAAAATGCCATTCCAAATTTAAACATTTCTTTGATTTCAATTTTTCAAACTCATTTGAAAACCTTTGACACTTCATTTCAGAAAATTTACTTTTAATCAAAGTTTTACGCAAGCTTTCTTAGTTGGTTGTCATCCACAAATGTGATAACTGTAATATCTATTTCATTAGCCCACTAGGTAATGATGAGCAACAGAATTATTCTGAACAAGAGAACTGAGGGATCCTTTGAACACATTCTGAGAATAATAATAACAATACAATAGGCTTTTCCAACCCAAGAACAACACTGCTGCCTCCTGGAAGACACCCACTTCACCATTATCTGATTGTTGTCTTATGAAACTTGCCTTGGGAAGCCTGGAACAGTATTACAAAAGCTAAGATATACAGAAAACTCCCCTCTTTTATAACTATATGGCCTTTTCTCTGGTCAGAGCAGGAAATAACTTTTTAATTTTTTTCCCCCCCAGATATATACAAACAGACTATTTTATAGTCCACAGTTAATGTAAAATTTCTATCACTTCTGTAAATCTGTCTCTGCTAAGGAAATTCATAATTTCTAATAAGTTCATCTTGGGGATATAGTAAACATGGATAAATACAATGAATTATTTATTTACCAAACAATTCACCTGATTCTTTTGCATTGTCTTTTGCAAACTAAAACCTTTAAAGAGTTTCTCTGTGTGAATTAAACTGCTGTGCCTAGGTAGCTCTTCAAAGGATTCTTCAGTCTGCTCACATTCCAAATTGATGTTCAATGTGGAAACCAACTATCCTAAACGCTGTCTATTTCACACACCACCAAGCTCAGTAAACACAGGGATGTGGATCACGAAAATAGTGTACAAAGAACTCTGCAGTTTAAGCAAACTGTCTTGCTTCAGTTACTAGAGAGATGATATAAATGTACCTTATGAGTCACCCACCAGAAATGAGTCAGGAGGTTAATCTTGAAGTGTGCATAAGAATTAGATTACCAAATAGCTTTCCAGATTGACAGTTGCACAAAGCCAGACAAGCAAAACTAAACCAACTTATTTAGCTACAATTGCAGCCAGCATTGAAATAACCTTAAGTATTTCATGAGATTATGACCAGTGGGACATGAGCGTGGGGAGCAGGGTGCAGGGAGGAAGGAAAAAGAAATTTTTTAAATTGACTGCGATACTTGCATGAAATCTACGCTGCTCGCATGCTTTCTACATACCTTGTCTGGATTCAGCTTTCCTAGGAATTTCTGCAAGATAGCACTTTGGCACAGGGAGCGATGAAAACATTGGCCAAGGATATAGACCGCTGTCCTAGAAACAGGACCAGAAATAAATTAACAGAAACATTAATAGCTTTTTCTTGATTAACAGAGGTACAGTTCCCAGAATTACAGCCTATGCACAAAAATTGTTTGATACTACAACTTCCAATGAGATGTGCTATCACCAAAAAAAAAAGGATCGAAAACCCAAAAAGCTTTGAGAATATAATCTTTTATGGCATATATATCACTGACAGTTTTGATTTTACAGTTCCTTTTTTCAACCACAAAGGAAATTGCAAGTTTTATAAAAAATATAAAAAAGAAACCCCAACAACCTACTAAACTGTATTTCCAACTTTATATGTTGATTTAGGTGTCTTTGTTGTGCTGACAGTAATCTGCATTTCATCTTTATGAGACTGACAGCCAGCGAGAACTAGAACATTTTAAAAAGTTGCCTAACAAACACTCCTTTGTTAGAACATTAATGAAAGCTCTAGGTATTAGATACTGCATATAAGAACCCAAGAATGGAAAAAATATAAAATAATACAAAGATAAATGGAAAGCTAGTAAAGAAACCACAGAAATACAAAAGGAAAAAAACAAACAAATTCCGTTCGCTTAAAAAGTAACATTAAAATGGAGCAAAATAAAGATGTCATCTGAACATAGCATCTCCTAGGTATATGGCAATCCCCAGATAGTGGGAGCAATATATTTGCTCAGTGTATCACTTCTTTAAAATATTAACACTTCATAAAGTTAAAGGTGGTCTGGTGTTAAATAATGTTTCACATGCTTAATTATCAGCAAAAATGTTCAGTTAATGAAGGCAGAAGGTACAGAAAGAAACTGGTAAACTTAAAATTCTAACCTTATCTAATTCTCTCAAAGGCAAAATCCTTTCCTGTGGTCCTCCAATCAGATTTATTCTTACAAGAACATGGTTTCTCTCCACTGACAGACCATCAATTATAAAAACTCTGTGGAAAAAACCCCAAACAAAACACAACAAACCTTTAAAAATGACAAGCTTTGATTTATTGACTATTTAATTCAGAAAACTTAAAGAAGCAAGAATATTTTGAGAAACATACCAGAGTTAAAACACAGGCTGGAATACAAATAGGCATAAATAAACAGAAACATTAGGTATTTTGAGATGTCTCCAAGCATTGTTCTGTGTGCTTCCCTATCTACTACTGATTAGAAAAATTTGAGCAATTACTGGACCCAAAAGAGTAGAAAATTTCACAGATTTTCTTATGTCACATAAAATTAGGGCAGTGACAGTTAAGGGACCATAAAAATTTACTCCTTATTTTGCCTACCAGTATATTTCTGCTGTCACAAATAAGCAGAGTTGCTCACTACTTGAAACAGAGACAACTTGCTGTCTGAAATCACTGTGCAGTCCAAGGTACAAAATCTTTGAAAGCAGTAACATCCACGTTTTATTCACCAAGTTTCTTAATAAAAGCTTTTCCTTAGAAGGGAAATAGCAGCTTTCATGTTCAAATAGTAAATAACTATCATCTTCACCCAAACTGTTTGACTTACATTCTGTAATGGTCCCATATAACAAACACTAGGAGGAAAATACTCCAAACTCAGCATGCCATGAGAAAGGAAAAAACGTCAGTAACTAAATGACTGTCCGCTTCTGTCCCAAAAATACTTTTTTTCTTTTGAAAGGATGCACTATGCAATTTTATTTAGAAGACAGCAGTGGAAAGTCATAGAAGCTGGGGAGTTGACTAAGCTACAAATAAGCTGTTGGAGAGTTGACAAAGCTACAAACCAAACAATAACAACAAGAACAAAAATACTCCCTCATAAAAACCCCAAAGTATGATGCCTGTAATTCATGAACATTAAAATACCCTGATTTTATATTAAATATATAACATTAAAAATATATATAAAATTAGAAGGCATACTTACATTCACAAGTTTTAAACACTTTTTGTTTTAGAAACAACTTAAGAGTAATATAACTAAAAAGTAAAAAAAAATTGCTTTTTTATTTTTTATACTTTTGGGGTGAACATGGGAGAAAGAGAAGGCTATTATTCTTTTCATAATTTAAAACTGCTGACAAACCTGCATGTAAGGAAATTTACGGACATTAGAAGCCAGTTTAAGTGAAAGCATTTGTATGTTTAAAGCTACTAAGGTATTTATGTATTTGTTCTCAGGAGAAGAGTTTGATAGTTAAAATAACATTTACATCAATCACTTCTTACCCTGGTCCTTCTGAAGTTTCTGTGACATTTTCCTCCTGAGCAGTTAGTAAAACTTGAGACACTTTATACTGAGTCTCCAAGAGTAAAAGGGTATTGAGCTCACAGCACAGCACATTTAATAGCCTGCAGAAGGAGACATTGAAATGGTAGTACATCAGTCAGGACTCCAGTAATGCACAGAAAGACAAGGGTAAACATGTTTATGAGATCTTGCAATGGAAAGGGAGAAGAGGAAAAAACAGCAAAAAAATCCACTTGAAGTGCCTGAAAAAACCTCACATAAAACTAGGTCAGGAACACTTTAATATCCTTTTCAAGCACTCAAGTGGCACAACCTTAAGCAAACAGGCAATGGTTCCCAACAGTTGTTTTTTTTGTGTGCCCTGAACAACCCGAGAAAATACCCACTGGTCAGCTCAGCCGCTTTTGAGTTTACATCACAGTGTAACAAAAATGATACAGGCTTAGTAAGACATTCCATGTGAAATATAAGGAAATTATACAATAATAGGCTGGCAAAGCAACTCAAAATTAGGTTATCTGAAGGGGGAAGAAGGAAGGGAGGTAAAAAAAAATCTTTCATTTAGAAAAGAGCCTTTTAAGACCTTCTGTATAATCACATTTAACGCAGTTCAAAAGCAATAAAAGATTTAGCATGTAACATAACCAACAAATCTGCTGGGTTAGGTTTTTTCAGAGAAACACAAATGGTAAATGAAATGAATAATAACAAGTGCACAAGACAGTACATTATATACAATTTTCTTTCATAACTTTGGGGCAAATTAACAGGGTAAGTACTCCAATATATTTTTATACAAATCTGAAATAAAACAGTCCAAATCACATTACTTTTTGTTTTAACTAATCTAATCACTCTAAAACCACAACAGAATAATTTCATTGAGGGCTTCCAGTTCAAGGAAAACAATGTAACTAAACATTCTTGTTACTGGTTTTATTTCCTGTTTTAACACAGTCATAAAATGCAACGTAAATTAAGGCTGATCAGCATTATATTTTGCGTTCACATAAGATTTTACATGAACTAGAAAATATACTGTTTAAAATTCATAGTCTGTTAGTCAAAGCTTATTTTCTTCCATGGAATTCCTCATATGTTTCTACTGAGAAAAGCAAAAATTCATAAGCCATTCTCTCAATAATTTAACACCTGCAAATTTATACAGTTGTGGCCAAGGATTAAACAGCCAAGATGAGATTATGTCTCAGGTTTTTTTCTGTTGTTTTTTAAACAACTTGTTGTGTTCAGTTTCAGTACTCTTCAGCTTTATTTCTTTTACATTAACTATTTTGTGACATCAATTTGTTCTCAGTACTTTCTAAATCACAGAAGAAGAAATGACAGTTCAACTATAATTTTTATTATTATTTAGAAGAAAAAACCCAGAAAAGAGCTCTGAAACCATTATGAAGATGGATAATTTTTTTTCTGTGAAGTACAGTAAGTGGCAAAGACCAGCAGTTAAAAACCACTTGGGAGAAGACTAGTAGCTGAGAATGCTTTATAACATCATCTCCTCTGGTAGGCAAGACAGAGCAAAAAATAAAACAAGAGCAACCAACCATGAGCAAATAAAATTAGGTAGATGGAACAGTGGTAGAATAAACGATGAAATACACAAGATCTAGTCTATGCAGCTATTGCTTGGGCATTTAAATGAAATTTTCACCTACATAGAAAAAGACATTTAAAAATGCAATTATTGAAGTAGAGGTTATTTGGTTAATCGTGCTACTCCATTAATTACCTTCCAAAGTCATAAATGTATAAAGTTTCCAATAAAAAAAAAATAACCCACTTTTTATAGTAAGTACATTTGTAAACATGCTTGAATACAGCTATGGAGTTTTTTGTCTTTTTTGTTTTTCTCAGGAACATAAGAATTGGATCAGACTCCCCATCTCAATATCTCATCTATAAGAAGTACATGCTTATGAGAATATATAAAACCTTTACAGATATAACACAATATGATCAAGCATATATTTTTGAGATATGTTTTTAAATTTTCTTTAGAAAGACTCCCAACCTAAATACTGCTGAAAATTGGAAGATACACTTTGATGAAGTTCTTGTACCTGGGAAGAGCCCAATGCAACGGTACAGGCTGGGGACAATCAGTCATAAAGCAGCTCTGCAGTCAAGGACCTGGGGGTCCTGATGATCAATAGCTTGAACATGAGCCAGAAACATGCCCTTGAGGGCAATCACCATCCTGGGCTGTGTAATGAAGAGTGCTGACAAAAGTCACTGGAGGAAGTCGCCCCTCTACTGTTTCTGGTGAAGTCATATTTGGAGTGCTGGGTCTAGCTCTGAGCTCACCAGTCACAGCATGGCATGGATGCACTGGAGCAGGTCCAACAAAAGGCCAAGAGGACGATTAAGGCTTGGGCCATCTGACATAGGGAAAAGCTGAGAGAGCTATGACTGCTCAGCCCAGAGAACCCTCAGGGGAGATCCTGTCAATGTGTATAAATATCTAACAGGAAGGTGTGAAAATTGAGTCAGACTCTTCTCAGTGATACCCAGTGAAAAGACTAGATGCAAAGGACATGAATTGAAAGACAGGAAATTCCATTTTAATATACTGTGACGGTGGTAAAACAGTGGAACAAATTGCCCAAAGATGCTGCAGGATCACCAGCCTTGACAATACTATAAACCAGACTGGACACAGCCCTGAGTAATGCTCTATAGTTGAACTTACTTTGAGCAGAGCAGTTGTACTACACAATCTTTCATCTCCCTTTCAATTCTGATTATGTAATTCTGTGATCACTACTAGTAAGATATACCACACACCCAGGAACAAACTGCAATGCATATAAAATAAAAGTTTATCTGAAGGCAGTCCTTTATAGAAGAGCAGTTTCAAAGAAATTCAGAAATATCAAAATACATATCATAGTTGTGAAAATATGCTAGGAATAAGCAATTTTGTTCTGAATTCTGCATTTCCTCCCCTATCCATTTTTCTTGAAAAGTACTCCCTGGATTCTACCCCTTGAACTACAATTTCACAATTAATACTTCCCTGCAGAAATCCCTAATCTAAAAGAAAGCATTCTAACTTCTATTTTGTTCCACGGGCTATCTCCTTAGTTTTGCTATGTGGAATCATATTGACTTCTTCAATTATGACACGACAAAAGCTCCTTTGTGGGGTATAAAACAGCTAGTAAACAAACTTTGCTAATTTTTATGCTGTCTCTCTACATTTTTTTGCCTGAAAATAATATAATAAACTGTCCATGATTTACTCTGAGTTGCTAAAAATGCATATTACGAGCATAGCTTATGACCACCTCAGTATTTTTTCTAGGAGTTCCTTTTAAGAACACAAAAGAGTATGTTCTTTGTTCTTTTTCCCAATATCAAACCACATTTCTCTCAAACAGGACCTTTATTATGTTTTTCTATTTTTCTGCAGTTCCCACAACACCACCATACACTATTCTTCCTTACTTTTACATGTTCTTTCCAAAGCCACTCTGATGTTCTGTCCTCACTTCAGGCACATCTGCTAATGCTCAGCTGGCAGTGAAAGATGTAAGATACTACTCTTGAAAACAGCAGCTGTAACAGTCTGTGGTGGGTTGACACCAGTCAGCAACTAAGCACCCACCCTGCTTCTCACTCCCTCACCACTCGTGCCTGGCCAGTCTCTGACTAATGGAGACTAACCTCCTTGACTAACCTCCAAGCCCCTCAGTGTGGGATGCTATGTGATATAAAACATTCCTCTGGTCAGCTCAGATCAGCTGTCCCAGCTGTTTTCATTCCCAACCTCTCACACATTCCTAGGTATGGCTAATGTTGATAAAAAAGAAAGCCCTGTTGCAGAGCTGCTGCTTGCACAGCATCAGTAGAAACATGCTGTGTTATCAATACTCTTTTAGTCCCAAATTCAAAACACAGCACCCATGTGGGGTGCTATTAAAAAATTTGACCCCAGTCTGTATGGACTCCAGAGAAACAAGATAAAATTTTATGCTATAAGCAGCATGAAATTTCCACCACATAAAAAAAAGCAAGCAGTTCATCCAAAGTCAACTATACTACAATCTCAGTAATATATGTGTGCATGCAGCATAAAATGGCCAACTAAACACAAAATGCTTACATCTCTGCTATAGACAGTGACATGATGCTGAAATAGAGGACTAAATTGGTCTTCAGTAAAAAGTTTTCTTTTGGCTTGTGGTTACATGCCTTCTACAGATATAGGCATGGCTGAATCAGGCCAGTGCAAAATACATAGCATGATATTTGTAGAGAGTTCAGCTGTGGGCCAAGGTAAGGTGCATTTTTGTCATCTCTCAGGAATAAATATTAAAAACTGAAGAGCAATAAAGCAAGAACTGGAACTTCTTTGCAGCAGCAGGACCTCCTTTTCACTAAATGGCTATGTACAACAAAGTGAAATCCAAAGCCAAACTTGCATTAAACAATTCCAGTGTCAACGTAATGGAGGACAGCCCATTTAACATCAGAGCTTACATTAATAATTTGATTTACTCCTTACTACACTTCGAGTAAGAGCCTAAGCTTCAATGAGAACATGGATCAATACAGTGAATGGCAATTATTATCAAGTACCAGAGCAGTAGACAGAGGCTATGGCTAAAAAACTCTACAGAAAGTCCAAAGCCACTCAGTCAGTGTTGGAACACAAAGGGCATTTGGTAGCTTCAGCCCAGCAAAGCTTTGCACACTGCCTTTGCAAACTGAACAAAAGGCATTAGAAATGAGCAGATAGAGGATGTCTCTGCACTTGGTCTAGCTAAAGGACTGAGGCTTCTAATTGTTTCTCTGAGAACGATGCATGGTTTAAAAAAAAAAAAAAAAGAAAAAAAAAAAAAAAGAGTTTCTGGATACAAGAGTTACACATTTTGTGCCTGAGGTGCTGGAAGCTACTACCTCAGGGCAGTCATGTTTCTCCCAGAAAGAACACTGAGGGACTAACATATTCCTTACAATGTTTTCCACATGAAAAGATTTGCCAAAGAGCACCTACAACATTTCAGCTACCCAATGTACCAACAAATGACATGTAATGTGATTGCTAATGATAAAAGTTTCCCCAGCTAAATAAAAATGCTTTTCATGAGCATCACTTGCCAGCCTAGAGGATCAGAAGTGAAAAATTTTAAGTAAAGGAAAAAAGTCAACAAACAAGTAAAATCTGATCACAGAATCTACTGTTCCTATTTTATTAATAACTATTTTTTTCAAATTAATAAATCTAATAAACTTATATTAAATTATAAGTTAGCAAAAAATTGAATTAACTGTGTAACTCCATGATCACAGATAATGGGGAAGCATTCTCGCATAATTCTGTTGCAAATCCCCACCATTAGGAGTCACTGCTAATCCAGACCCTGTCCCCTTTTACCTTTGGATTCTGCTACTCATGATGCTTTTTCATAAAGAGAAAGGAAAAGGGAGACTAAATATAAAACAGCACTGTGTTGCAATCATTAAAATCACACATTCTCTTAATTAATAATAATACACATAATGCAAGTACAATTAAGGAATGACCTATTTCACATGCTGAGGCTGCCTCACTATTAAAATGCTATTATATAAGGGAGGTGTTGACAATGCAGTTGACAAAGTAATGGAGAAGAATGTAGGAACATTTATTATTTGTATTTCCTAAACTCCCAAAGTTATCTTTTGCCTATCACTTTTTTTTTTAAATTTAATTCATTCACCTGGATTTCACTGGAATGCCCTAGATTAAATTTTGACAGATATATACTGCTTTAAGGCAAATTTCAAGATGCTCATTGATTTTGATATCAGTGGAGTATAAGCCATTTAAATTTGCTTTCCTAAATCTTTCTCTGCTAGTTTTTTAGGGCAACAGAAATAGATACAATGCATTTTTATAATTCTCTACACTCACTTGGTAAGCAAGAAAACATAAACAAAAACATATTCACCATAATATTTTATATGACAAAGAAAATGTGACCTAACAATGTCAAAATCTTTATTACACAAACCTGAAAATAACAAGCCAATATTATTTTTCGATTTGCAGCAGACAGTAGATTTACAATCCTGAGGCTGATACAAATGAGCATGTGACTTAGACTAATATTTACAATTTTCTTTAATTCCACAGAAAAAGAAATGCATTTATTCACATAAAGCATTGTAATAAATGCTGGGTTTTCAGCCTTGCCTTAGAGAAGCCTAAAATAAATCTATTTTCCATTGCAGTTCAAATTACACTTCTACAAAATGGGTTATCTTCAGATATCTCTAATGACAGACAAACTCATTGAATCTTTAAAATTAAACCGTCACAATTTGCATATCTGAAGGAAAAGGGTTTACCCTCAGAATTTTCCAGGTATATCCCTGCAGAAGGCCAAACACTTTAACAGAGTTGCTTGATGCTCACTAGCAGGAGGCACCTTAGTGAACAAGTGTGGAGCTAACAAAGGTCCTTCTGATTCCGAATGTATGTACAAAAGATCTTTTGACTTCACAATATTTAGGAGTTTTATTGATTTACGCTTAAAATAAGCCACTGGGAAAAAAAAAAAAAAAGCCAAATGAAAAAAGTCTAATTTTCCTCTTTAAAGTATTCAAATGCCCCTTACTGCCTTTTTATCATATATCCACAAAAAAGAGATTCCAAGAACAGTGTGTTACAAAAGCACTTAGTAAAAGGGAATTTTTGCAGATCTGCCTGCAAATCAACTCTTATCTCTTCCCACTGCCCACAGTGTAGGCATATACCTGTAATGTTGTTTCTCCTGTTTTTTACTCAAGCCAACACTAATTGAATATCTTCTAATTTATTTTGGGGTATTGATACTGTTTAGAGACAGGAACCTGACTATCAAAGCTAGAAATTCTTACTCTGCCACACTTTAATCCAGCTAATAAAACAGTGTCACTATCATTCACAGAAAACCTATTTTCTGAATAGAGAGAACAGTAATATGTAAATAGCTGAATAATCCTTCAGGCAAAGACCTTGAAAATATATATATTATGCATATATTTTCTTGGCAGGCTGTAAAAACTCATGAATGCATTTACCGTACTGAAATATTAGACAAAATGTGTTGATAATGTATAATATCATTAATGTGAAAGATTCCTTTTTAATCTAAGTTAGACACAGAGAGCTCTTCAAAGAGCATGGCC
This sequence comes from Zonotrichia albicollis, assembly GCF_047830755.1. Classification (NCBI taxonomy): domain Eukaryota; kingdom Metazoa; phylum Chordata; class Aves; order Passeriformes; family Passerellidae; genus Zonotrichia; species Zonotrichia albicollis. Next base: position 75,032,904 of record NC_133821.1, on the reverse strand, counting down.
TCAACAGGGAGATGGTAAAGACTTCTAGTGTCACATTTTAAGAAAACTGGTATTTCTCATATGCAGTATCTTTTAAAATCAGATTTATGGGTATACTTGTATCAGAGAAATAAAGCTGATCATTAAACTAAGAAAATACTCTCTGTTTAGTATGTTAAAAAAATATTGCTTTAATTACTGCTCTTAATTTCCTTTTTGTAGGATTTGTGCTCTGATGGCAAGTTCAGAACCTTCTACAACAGAAAGACCACTGAGAATTTCTGCATTAGCTCCTGTGCATCCAGATTTTCAGCCTGTACAAAAGAGTGTCTGAGAGAGCCTTCAATATTCTTTTATCAACTGATACTGGCCAACTGGGAGACTTCTCAATTCTAAATAAGTGTAAATCTGCTTTGAAGCTAAAAGTTGAACTGACAGCTTCAAAATCTTTCTGTAGACAAATTAGGAACTGTCTATATACTTAGACATTTCTATTCCTATCTCCAACTTCTTGCCTAAGGTTTCCCTTTAATAAATACATAATAGTAACGATAACAACACCTTTTTTTTCCTCCAGTTAGCTTAAAAGGACCTTCAAGTGAACAAATCTCATCACACAAACACATAATAGATTCAATTAATGGAATATCAGATCACTGTCTGAAACTACTGAAGAATCATCCTAGGCAAAGATACTTCCAAGAACCTAAAAACAAACAAATAAAAAAACAAAAAACCCCAAACCAAAACAAAAACGCAAACCAACAAAAAAACCCTAACAAAACCAAAGAGTAACAACAAGAAGAAAACCAAAGGAACCACAGATTTGAAATTAGCTACAGCTTGTGGTGGAACTAAGTATTTCACCCTTGACCACACAAACCCTAATCTATATGAACGCACCATAGGGAGTATTCTTTAAAGACTAAGAGATATTGGCTATGCACACCCTATTCTGCTTTCTTATGTTTTCTGTTTGCCTTCTACTGCATGCACACCACTTTACAGTGGTTAAGCTTGAAAAGTGAAGTTGACAGCAAAGCCTCTACCAGACTGTCCTTCAAAATTGTAATACAGAATTCACGCTTTTTCAAAAGAAAAAAAAACTATCCACCAGAAAATGAAGTAATAACATTACAAACATAAATATCCCAAATACCTGTGCATTTGGGATTAAAGAGACTGTGGAAATACCTATGTATTTTATCCTTTATATGCAATTGCACACCTAATAACCAACATAATTTAAGACACTGAAGCTCAGTATACACACAAAGGAAAATGTAGTTCTAAATTGCAGAAGTTGTTTAACAGTCAATTACATGTGTAACTGTTTTGAACAAGAAAAGCAGGACCTCACAGTATAACACTGTAAGTTAAACAGATTTGAAGTTCAGCACTCAACTGTGGGTTGAGTTGAGCCACATATATAGTGTATGGCTGTGTAGATCTGTGAACAATTAAAAGAATGTGGCTTTGGCTGTATTGTTGGTATTAGGTCTAGCAGAAATGTTTCCAGACAATTGCTTCACAAAATCATACTGTTTTTCAATGCTGCAATTATCACATAAATATTTAATTTCTACATAACAGCAAAGAGAAATTAGATCTTTTGCTATAATTTCCACATTTTCAGATCTGTTAAGCATCTAATATTATTTGGTATAACTCCTGCTGAACGTAGAACTCTTGATGGAAGTTGGTCAAGGAGCAAATCAACTACACAAGGCAAGGTTCATTTACAGAACATGGATGTCTGCAGTCAGCAGCATTCCCAGGAAAGATCACAGAACTTTGAAATGAACACCTCTCATGTTCAGGTAATACAGGCCACAGTTATTTGCAGGTTTTAATACTCTAAGTAAGTCTTAATACTGTAAATCCTGAGTTAGAAGGGACTCATCAGGATCTAGTCTAACTCCTGACATGCACCCCTAGGACACCCCAAGAATCACAGCACATGCCTGAGAGTGCTGTCCAAATGCTTTTTTGAACTCTGTCAGGGTTGGTTCTTTTATTACGTCCCTGGGGAGCCTGTTCCAGTGCCCAAGCACCCTTTATTTTAAACTGTAAAACATCTCATTTTCTCTTGATCCTAATTAAATCAATGGAAGTTCTGTCAAGTTTTCTATGGAGACAGTCTAACCCTAAATGAAGAACAATTTTTTTTTCAAATTTCATCTTAAGACTTCTTATTCCTATATAAACGTGATTTCCTCCAAAGCAGCATTTATAACTTCTGATTTATATGTCAAAATCATATATATCTCCCAACTCCAATATCTGCCATTGTTCATCTCCTCTATGCTCATCCTTATCAACAAATTGTACTGTATCTTATGGTCATTCATATATAGTATGAAATAATTTAATTGTGATATTAAAGTAAAAACAAAGCTGCAAAAAAGCTAAGGTTTCAGAACTTAATCAGTTGGACTATATCATGCTCAAGCAAGGTAATCAAAGTTTTCCACATTATGAAGTACAATCCAATAGGTTTTTATTTCAACTGTCTATAATAAGTTCCCAACAAAAATGTGAATTCAAGTATTTATATAGTCATCCTTGGAAAATAGAATAAAAATGCAGAAACTATTTTCTATGTTAAAATTATAAAGCACTGAATATTACAATACATGAGCATAACAGTATGAGCATCTTTTAAGTGTACCTTTAGGTTCCAGAAATATTTGGAACCAAATGCTACACTCCTTAAACTAGGTTTTTGTGAAATAGGTGATAATTAAACAAATAGTTAAAAAACAATTTTAAGTACAGAGAAACTACATAAACCAAAATGGCATAAACATAGTAAAAATAATTTTGGTATTTTGGTGTACCGTGGATGTACAACTTGTTTTTTACAGTCAAGTAGGCAAAATAACATGCAATTTCTATCACTGCTTCTCATATTACAATATATCCATTTACAGATAATAAGATAAGATCCATCACTGTTCTCATTTTGAAGGCCATTTTTCATTTAATCTTATGGTAAAAAAGGGGAAATTTCACCTTCATACATAATAAAACCCAAACAATGTTATCTTGTCAGAAGTAACACATCTATCCTATTTAGTTAATGTGACCAGAGAATAAAAAACATGCACCTTACCTCAGACCAAATATATGGGATTGTTCATAATTGAATAAGGAATGAATTTTAGCTTCTGAGTTCAAAATTATAAGCCTGTCAATAATATCCTGTCAAAGGAAGAGAAATGTGAAAAACCATGTAGGCTTTTATAATTTATGCACATCATAGTTTCATAGGGATATTTACTATTGAATGAAAACTATTATTAAAACACACACTGAAATTATTTCTGTAACAGGAGGTGTTTTCCACACAAAAGTCAAGAGCAAAATTGAAGGCAAAAATGGCAAAACTTTCCTAACCATGTAGAAGGTTAGGAAAAAAAATCTATTAAAAATATAAACATACAAAAAGATCCTTGCATGTCAACTATCCTAGTTCTTCTTTAGCATTAAGCCACAAAAAAAGTTAAATTTTTTTTGCATGTTTGAAGTGTGTACATGTCTATTTTAATAAAGAGAACAGCAACTCCTTCAGTGTAATAACACTTTCTCACACCGGTTAGTACTACATGCTTCAAGACACAGCCATTTAGTCTTGGCTTAGCAAGGCTTGGCTCAGATGTTGAGGTTTACACCTTTCATCTTGGAGCATCTCATGTAGCAGACAATGACTTTGTGGCTGCTTCCCACTTCTTCCACAAAGCCAACCCAATTATCTTCCCCTCTGGCTCACTGCACATGCAAACTGCTTCTGAAAAAATTATTTCATTAAAAAAACTAAGGAATGAACAAAAACATTGTTCATGTTCAGTGTTGTTATCATGTCAGAGAGAGATTGCTGTGTTATGGTCACAAGAAACAGATTACAAAATCCTTATGAGCTTTATTTAATCTCAATTAAATACAAACTTTTATTTTCTCCACGTTTTATAAGTACAGTTTCACAGACAGCAGAGGGAGTTATTATTCACCTAATTAGATCAATGAGTCATTTCAATAAGATATGAAGGGAAAGCTAATACCCATACTTTATTGAAATTAACAAAAGCTCTGGTTTTCAATGGAGAAAAGTAAAAATCACGAGTAAAACTCACAATAGAAAAAAACACAAAGTCTAGAACTTTTCAAATTAAACTGTCTTCCTAGAATGTACTCTTACTCAAAATACAGTGAAAGTCTACTTTTCCTATTAGATTTCTGAGGCACTGGGGGAGACAGCTTTTTCCACATAGTATATTTACAATAAAATTCTCAATTAAAAAACTCAACTTGCACCTCAAGGCTGCTCATAAAATTGATAAGGCAAGCAATTGATTTGTTTGGGAATTAAGATTTTTTCAGATATCTGTGCGTACAAAGAGTTAAATGCTAAGGGATATTTCTCTGGCATTATGTTCCTTCTCTCATTTATAAATCAATGCTTGGAGTTGCAAAAGAGTACAAACAGCAGGCACAGTAAGAGGACTACTGAGAAAGGAGACTAAGCTCTGATTTGGGATTTTAGAAAGGAAGATAATGAACAAGGTCTAACACAGGATTACATCCAAAAAATGTGTGGACAGATTTTCACTGCTCAGCCACAGAGCATAGCTTAAATATTACAGGTCAGATGTCATCTACTTGGAATATCTAAGACAAACCATCTAAGATTCTCTAGAATCACTGAAGAAAATCACCTTTTCTAATGTCTTTCAAAGCTACAGGTCTAGAGGGTACCTTCCAAACTAGATTCCCCTGAATATATACACTGCAGAAACCCTCAAAGACTGGAGGCAGGCAGAAAATCCTCATTTATGTTTTCCATTCTCTAAAATAATTTTACATGCCAAACACAGCAAAGAGAAATCTTACATGTATTAAGAAAAATTTCCCTAAGGGCACAAATGAAAACCTCATTAATCTACAGTTAAAAATTGTGAAAGTTGTTATCAACTATCACTATTATCAGTTGTTATCAACTGATAATCTGTTCAATCGATATAGCTAGTCACATAAAAAATATAAAGGAGGTAAAAATGTTTAAATCCTGGGTATTCAAGAAATAAAGAATATACCAAAATGATTAAGTTCTGTGCATTAGCAAATATAGTTTAGCATAAACAAGTCACATTCCATGGCAACACGACACAATTCAAAAATAGAGAAAAAATAAGGCACACAAAGCAGTTAGGTCTTCCAATCAAATCTTCCAATGGCACATAAGTTGCTTTTACTTTGCTTCTTGTAGTTATATCCAGTCAAAATCTTTTACCTTTTGCTTTCTGGAATCACTGCCCAAAAACACAGTCGTAACAAACCTGTATCTCTTCTTAACTTCGTAAGTTTTCTGAGTACTTAGACTCAGCCATTATACGTTAAACTAACATTAGAGTATCTCACAATTTCCTTTCTGCTAACTACATCATTTTGGATGCCTATCTTACATATCTACGTGTATCTTGGATGGCTAGGCCCACAAAATCCACTGCTGCACAGTAGTTCACTGAGACAAACCTCATCCAAAATATCTTTATCTCCTCAGGGAACTTTGAACAATGGTATCAGTACTGGCATTTCTAGAAACCTAGAAAATTTCATAAAAATACTCAAGTGCCTCTAAAGCTAAAATAACACTGGCTTTCAAAAGCTGCAAAAATCCTTCTTGAGATCTACCACAATTTGAATGCTCTCAAATACTTATGATTTTCAGCACACATTTATCTTCCTCACTCTGAGTTCCTTAAAAAACTTGATAACTGAACAAAGCTATCCATCGGTGAACACACTAGCATTGAGTACATTGGAAAAATGAAATTTGTCATGCAATTTCCTCTTGAAATCATCAAAAAAGTACTGCATAAAAGAACCCCAAAATACCTTTCAAACCGAATATACACTATTATGATAAACTCTGTCTAAACAACTTAAAATATCACCAATCCAGAGCCTATGCTAGACAAACACTTCAACATAACAGCAATTTAAAGTGCTGAGTCATTAGGGAAAAAATCTGATTTTAACTGCCACACAAGGTCACAAATTGTCTGTGCTTTGTAGATGAGAAAAAAGCCATAATTGACTGCAGTAGAATGATTGAATACAAAATAATACTAAATACAGAAATGGTGAAGCTATTTCTCTGAAGTATGTCTTAATCAGTAGCTTTCCAATTACTGATTTTTTCCTTTTGTGAATTATGTGTCCTATTAAAAAATAGCCTGAGGTATGAGGCTTTTGTGTTTTCATTTTGTTTTGGTTTTTTCCTTTTATTCTTTTTAAATCCACATATAGTGTGATAGAGCAATGCTGTATAAAGTACAAGTATACAAATTTTCCAACATTTTCCCATATGTAACTGTATGCACATACAAACATGATTATTTATGTTACTTTTTTTCTGTGAAAAAACACAAGTCAGGAAAGATGATTTTAAATTAGGCATCAAAATTTATATTACCTTTAAGATTTCAAAATGAAAATTTAGGTTCATATGAAGTGACATGTGCATATACTGCCCTCATGCTGTATATAATACAAAATGCAGAAAAATTCAAAATCTTTCAATAGGAAAAAAGCCTTACTCTTTTATAACAAAAACATTTTCTCAGGTAAAAATGTCTTCACAGAATTATTTTTCCTTCGAAATACTTACAATTATATCTGTGGGTACTTCACGGAATGAGTACATGGGTTTATTTGGTATATCTCGTTTACTCAGGAGCTCAAAAATTGCTGGGTAAGTTAGCAAGTTTACCAGAAACAAAAATGACTAGAGAAAGATAAAAAGGAGGGACAACAGGGAATATTAATCTGTTAAGTACAACCAAGTAAGTGTTAGCAATTATTTACAATCTATATTAACTTTGTTCTTATCCTTTACAGGCTGAACTTAACATAAATATACCTGTCGAAAATAAGACTGCATACCTGGTAGGCATCTGTATAATCTAAAAGGGCAGTAGTGTATGACATATCTATTACCTATCATATGGTACATACAATTTTGAAAATTACAGTATTTCATTACCACTTAATTCTAAAATCTTGAGACAAAGAATAATCTAAAATTCCTGATTTTATTACAGTAATCAGGACATAAACTGATGGCCAGCACTTAAGACTTCATTTTGCCATGATTTTTATTCATTATTTCATAGTTAATCCTTGGCATTGTGAACAGCCATGCAACATAAGAATCCTGTATCAGTCATGATTTAACTAGTGTATTATACCAATTTTGACACATGTGCCAAGAAGCAGGTATAATAAAAATTTACAGAAAGGTATGTGCCTTCCTATCTGAACCATAGCACTGTTTCTTTCCATACAAAAACATAAGATTAAATAATTTCTCACCTTCTGACAACTTTGGTCAATAGGGTCAACTGGAGTAGATTTGGGTTGGGTTATTCTCAAATCATCTTTTCCACACTCCAAAAGAGCCCATAATTCAGTTACAAGCGCCTTTACAAAGCCTAAAACAAATGTTTGTTCTGATCATGAGTTTCATGTTAGAAATATTTTACACCACAATTCTAACCAAGATGTGTAAAATTCTCTATACTGAAGGCTGAAATTTCACCAGATTGCCTTAGGGTTACTATCCCTGCTATTCTCAATAGCTATCCCTGCTATTCTCAATACTCCAAAATACCTTCCTAGAGCAGTTTGCTTATGTTCATTCTACAGTCTGTACCAATGGTTTCCAAAGGCTATTGCACTAGAGTAGGATTACATTCATATATCTTCTATGTAAATGAGCTTCTGACCTTCTTTAAAAAGTTAACTGCAATGGATCAAGGCTTAGCTAGTATTGTCTCTGTGGTTCTAAAAATACAGATTCACTATAACTCATTAAAAAATTACAACAGACCACAGTGAAAAGGACTAGAAAACCCTAACTTTAAGAGAAGCATTACTAGCCAAATTTAAATTGTTAAAATTTAAAATGTTAAATATTTAAATAGAAGAGGAAAGAGCCCTCTAACTCTGAAATCTTCAAATGTAAGGGTTGAAAATCAATGCTGATTATTTTTGGTATATCATTTGTCTCTGAAGCCAAAGGGCACAAAAGGGCCTTAAGAAGCAATTTGGCTGAAAACCTTACAACAGGACAGATGGGTAACTCCTCAGTGGATCTGCTCCCTGCTTTGCAAAAAATCCCAGAGGTATAAATAGCAACTAACTAAGAAATCAATCAGTTTCCTTGACTGGCAGAATTTGCCTGCCTTTCTGACAGTCTTTCAGTCAACACCAGCCCCTTCTAGATACTCAGAGAGATGATTTGCAACTTTTGTACCTCATGGACTTCCTCAGCAGCTTAAGACATTACCTTCATTTCATTGATGAGATTCTAATTTTAATATAATGGCTAACTGGACTATTGATGATATGGTAACAGTTGGGTTATCTGAGATTGACTCTGAAGGGACTTAGTCTGAATTGACAATTCTTCTCACCACAATCTCTTTTACATCTCATTAATGTGTAACTTCATCTATGACATTCAGGCCCTTGCAGTTCCTCACCCTTTGAGCAGTCAGTAACCATGGAAATGTACATAAAAATTACAGACATCAACAGTTATTAATTCTGATTTGCAGATCAATAAGAAGCACCTGTAAATTTATTTTTAAACAGTACAGATGTCTTCACACACATATAGGAAATTTCTGTAAATCCAAACTAGTGAAGTAAAAATTTTGCATAATATCTGAAGGAAAAATAAAACAAACTCTAAAATTCTGCATCAAGATTAATGAATGATTTAAAAACTTGAGAGAATTAATTTCCATCAGAAATAATTAACAAACATTTAGGAGTTTTTGTTAATACTGTGTAATTATTTTACACAGTTGATCTTTTTTTAACATCTTTCCCACTGTCTTCTTTCAAAATGAAGGACTACAGCATGCAATTTTTCATAATAACATCATCCTGCAATTTACCTGAATTCTGCAGAGCCACTGCAGCCATTGGTGTTGTTGCCATTTGTGTAACAATGATTCTATTACCAAAATCTTCATATTCATTTGTCTGTTGATAAGAAGCATAAAAGTGCAGTGTTAGTTATTCAGAAGACATGAAACTCTCAAATGATCTCTTAAATATTGATCTTTCTTACACTTGTTTACAGAATTTAATCCACTTTATGTTTAGATTTGAACAATTCATAGATATTATCCTCTACAGACTTACCAGGGTCAGATTCCTAACCAAACATCTTTATCAAGTATCTTATAAAAATTTAAGCACAAAATACTGTGGTTGAGACATGCAATATGAGCAAATAAAACCATTAGTATTATAATGTTTTCGTACACATAGTGTAGGATGCCTTTGGCATTACTTTTTTGCACATTATATGACTAAAACTGCACATTATCTGATTTTTTGTTTGTATTTCAAGCTTTGTCTAGCTTATCTAGATTTCAACGTGATGTACCACCATTGTCTAAGAAAATTTGCACTTAAAAGAAAAGAAAAAAAAATTCTAGCATTTCAAACTTTACAGTAAAAAGTAAACTACAAAGACTGCAATGCTTACCTGGATTTTTTTTGATAAACTGTTAAACATAAAGTTCACACAGTCATTCATGGCATCTGTACTATGAAGCAGAAATAGTCCTTTGGGTGTGGTAGAAAAATTTAGCAAGGCATCTAACAAAGTCTCTTCCCATAACAAGCTGCAAGAGTAACAAAATAGTAATTAAAACCTATATGTAAAATAGCATGGGAAAAAAGAAAAAAAAGTACAATTCCTAACTTTGAAAAACAACAGTACTTTACTCACTGTACTCTATGCTTAATTTATAAGCTTATGTTAGATTTAAAAGAGCATTTGGGGAAAAAGATAATTTACCTGACTGCATTTTATGTGAACATTCAAACTCAGTGTGGAAAACCAAAAGTTATGTAGGAGCACAGAAGAGAGAGATGATGTAAAGGGGAACCCAAAAGATCTGTGATATCCCTAAACATATGTATGACTTACAGTCTGACTCTATACAGTCTTAAGATAACATGGCAGTTCATCTTGGTAAAACAGGCACAGAACCTCTCAACAATGTAAAAACACTATGAGGGACTCACATCTGAGGAGCTAAAAGTTCCTACAAGAACTTGGTATGGAATTAAGAAGAAAGGTGCTATATTTACACAATAGCTTCACACAATAAGAGCAGAAAATGGAAAATCAACATTGTCCTGAATTTTCAGACTCCCAAATACTTGTGTATTTCTCATCTTAATGAGTATAAACTTCTATAAAGGGACATTAAGTTTCAGTATAAAAGGAAGGACACGTTTCACTTGGTATCAGCCAAAATGCTGCCAATCTTGCTACATAATATTTTGAAGGTGTAAATATGATTCAGCAGAACAACATTTTAAAATAGCATCACATAAAAAGCATAAGATAGACAGCTATTTTGTTCTGTGCTTTCTAACTCACAATTTCCTCTAACCAAATTATTTAGTCAGAGAGAATCAACTATAATTCAATTTTACATAGATCAGACACCACTCTCTAAGCCAAGGAAGTTCTCAAAGGCCAGGAAGAATTCTGTAGCTCTACTGAGACCTATGCTAGGATAGTTTCTCTACCTACCACTATCCTTTTGACAAAAAAGACTGTCCTGGGTTTGGCTGGGATAGTGTGTTTTCTTCTAATTAGCTGGTAAAGTGCTGTTTTTTGGATTTAGGACAAGAATAAGGTTGGTAACACACTGATATTTTAGTTGTTGCCAAGTAGCACTTCTCAAAGTCAAGAACTTTCCAGTTTCCCATGCTCTGCAAGTGAGCAGGTTCACAAGAAACCATGAGAGAGCACAATCAGGAGAGCTGAGCCAAACTGGCCAAGGGGATATTCTATAGCATGGGAAGTCATGCTTAGTACATAAACTGGCCAAAATCACTGTTAAGAGATGAACTGGGCATCAGTCAGAGGGTGAGGAGCAATTGAGTTGTGTGTCATTTGTTTCTCTTGTGTGCTACTTCTCTCTCTCCTTTTCATTACTATTAATGTTATCATTATCGTTAGTAGCATTACTATTATTAGTACTACTATATTTGACTTGTTTAAATTACTAGACTGTTCGTATCTCAACCCTTCTTTTTTTTCCTGATTCCCCTCTCCATGCTATCGGGATGCAAAGGGCTGCACAGTATTTAGCTGCCAGCTGGAATCAAACTACAACAATAACATGGGGTTACAAGATGTTTCAATTGTAATTAAAGCAGCAGTTTGCACACTCATACATGTGCATAAATTAAGTACCAAGTTACCTGGTTTTTGATTCTTGACTTATTGATGAAGTGGAGTCTGCATCAGTTACAGGAGTAGGTACTCTTTCTGAAAGCAAACTTGTCTGTAAAACAAAACCAAATAAACATCTCCTTAATGCTGATGCAGGATGTCCCCCTGCTAGGGAATGACATGCAGTGACTCCAAGATTCAGAAGGCTGAACAATTGCTTTATTAAGCTATACTATACTATACTACTACACTAAACTATACTCAAGAAAAAACCCATGACCCTTTTTCAGACAGTCATGATGCAGCTTTGACCTAATTGGTCAATCGGTTGAAACAACCAACACCAGCGTCCAATTAAGAAATCACTTTTGGCAAACTATCTCCATAACACATTCCACATGTGCCAAACAACAGGAGCAGCAAATAGAGATAAGAATTGTTTTCTCTTCTTTCTCTTAGCTTTCTCACTGCCTTCCCTAGGAGAAATCCTGGCAAGGTTGTGCCTGCTGTTCTCTGTGAAGAGAGCTGTGGCCACACCTTAATGTTTATTTAAGCATTTCTGAACTCCAGATCTAATTCATTCTCTTGTTATATAAAAAAGACAAAAAATCCACAGTGATCTGGTTATAGTCCAGTCTTTGGTACAGAATACACTATTCCTTTATATTGTTTTTATTCCAGAAAAGCTTATTGTTTTGCTTCTCCCTTGTGTATTATCAATTGTAAAGCTAGTACATTTTAATTTTTTTTTTATTAGAATTCTTAAATAAACCTCTTTATTTTCCAACTAGAGACTCCCAAATCAAAAACTGGTACTTAAAAGTAAAGAAGGAAAAAAAGAAAAAATTGTAACACAGCTCTTTACTCTGTTTCTGTCACAGGTAATGAAAATAACAGCCTCTGAAGTCACCATGCCAAAGTTATTAATTCTGCCACTTTTTATTTTATTTATTTATAAATTATATAAATTTATCTATATTAATATGGGTGTCATTTGAGTTACAGACATAAATATAGACATATTTTTATATTTGAACATTTAAATTATATTTTAAAATAACTGGCATGAAAGAATGCATATTCAAAATTATTTCAGTTTTTTTATGTTTATGGGATAAAAAGCAAATTACACCATTGAAATAAAAGTGAGAAGTTATTAATTTACTATCTTGTAAATGTGATGTAAAAAATCAACAAAAGATTATTCTATTACACTAGTCAATCATACTGGATCTGTTGTTCCCCTGTTATTATCATCTTTATAAATTCTTTCTCAGAATTTAATCAGAATCTGCTGAGAAAAAAATAATTTCTTTCTCCATCAGTCTTAAAACTCCAGGAGACATGTAAAAGAAATGGATACAAATTACCAGCCCCACCATTAAAAAATTGACACCTGGGCTTGGAAAGAATCCACCATAGTCCACTGGTTTTGCTACACTATAAATGGCATGGTATTTTATAAATTTCAGGTATTTTAAAATTGAAAAATGACAGAAAATAGTTTTAAAAGTAGTTAAGATGATGGAGTTGACTTTCCTGTAATAGCTTGTTGAGTCTTGAAGTCAAGAATATATTGATTCTACTTCAGTTTATATCTGACTACCAAAGTGAAGTGAAGAAATAGCATTTTGTAGGGTAAATTTTGTTTTCACTCAACACATTCAGTCTACTTATCTTTTACATGTCAAGACAATTTGTCTAAATTATGTTCTATACCTTAATAAGGGATTTTAACGTGGAAAGAAGTCGTTTGTACAAAGTGTAAATGCTGTGTTTTTTAGAGGAAATAACAGGAAATGCCCATCAAAAGCTTTTAACACTCTGGCCTGTGATAAACATTAAATAGAGTAAGAGGCTAGCTGGAGTAAGATTGAAAAGTTACACAATAGGAAAGCATAAAAAAAAAAGATTGCTGAGTTACGTAAATTACAGCATGGATCAAGTGAACTAAGCTCCTTAATTCAATAAAAATCCTCAGGTTTTCAATGCAAGGAGTAACATAAGTTTCAAAACCAACATTCTATGATGAGAAACAGAATTTATTGTAATATAATTATGATTTTTAGTAATAATGCATTTTATTTTCAAGACAATGCATGGCTTTGTGGCAACATTAATATATGAAACAGTGAGAAATACCCTCAAACTGGTGACTTAAGTACCTTCTATTCATGTTTTCCCTTCTGGTATTTTCTGCCTTAGTTTACATTGTGACTGTATTTTTAAAATATCTCATCATAATAAAAGCATACAGTAGAAGCATACAAGAAGGAAGAAAAGCTCTTCCATTCTTTTTTCCTTGCATTCATTTTCCCTCCCACTTCCTTGCCTCCAGAAAAAAAAAAAATTAGTCTTTTAGTCTATTCTTTGTTCCAGCTTGATCTGATCCCTCTCTAAGATATAAAAAGATAGTCCTATTTTTCAGGGTAAAGTGAGTAACACAGCTAGACTTTGTCTGTCTACTATGAGTCCTAATACCTACAGTTTAAATATGCTTTCAGTTAAGCTAGAAGCCAAAGCTGAAGATTTGTTTGCTACCTTTACCTGAATTGTGCCAATGTTATTTTGATGATTCAAAGGTTGGAATTTGCTTCCTTTTGAACTTTTTGAAAACTGCATTTGCAGGATCTGCCATCATTTCTCCATCTTAAGTAATTTTTTACAATACACAAGGATTTTCACACTGCATGTGACTTTTAGAACAATGAAAATAGAACTGATGATGATGAGGGACTGGAGCACCATTATTTATGAAGCAAGGCTGAGAGAGATGGGCCTATTCAGTCTTGAGAGGGGATGACTGGGAGGGGATCTCATCAATATCTGTCACTATCTGAAAGGAGGGTATCAAGAGGAGGTTTTCAGGCTCTTCTCAGTGCTGCCAAGCAACAGGACTAGAGGCAATGGGAAGAAACTGATGCACCAAAAGTTCTACCTGAACAGGTGAATGAGCACTAGACCAGATTCCCCAGAGAGGTTGTGGAGTCTCCCCCACTGGAGATACTCAAGAACCCTCTGGACACAATCCTGTGCCATGTGCTCTAGGATTACCCTGCTTGAGCAGGGACATTGGACCAGTAGACCCACTGTTGTCCCTTCCCATCTTACCCATTCTGTGATTCTGTGATAACAGAAAGCAAAATACACAGAACTGTTGGATCCAAGCTCTTTCATGTAGAAAAAACACTGGACTAGCAAACTGAAGTTAAAGTACAGAATCTAAGCTTCATAACAAATTCATGTCCTCAGGTAAGACAAAAACTCCTGCCTGGCACTTTTCATCTTAGGTATACAAGTCTCAAATTAACTTTCTGCTAGGTTCACATTCAGAAGGAAAATTTGCAAGTAGAACTTCATTTTTACAACATTTTCAAGTACTATTTAACTGCTTAAAAATAATTAACCTATAAGAACAACTATTACACAAGCTGAACCTCTCACAGTAAGATTTTTCCCAATCCAAAAGCAAAATTTACCTTTCTCCAGGCTTCTGCAATAGATTCATGCAAGCCATAAGGAATTAGCATCTGTAGGCCTTCACAAGTTCTGTACATTTGACGGCATACAAAAATGAAAGCTCCTTTAACAACTGGCATAAACTCAGATCCAGATAAAAGAGAAATGTCATCATGAAGAAGTTTCTTTGTGAACTGAACGAGTACATGAGCAGCTGTAGGACTAGAAATAAAATAATGCATTTAAAATTTTGTTTTGTAGTAAGCCTTGAAACAAATCCTCTGACTAAACTTATTTAAAATTTTTGGGGGAAAAGAAGCTACAGAAAGAGACTATGACCCACTACAGAGGGACAAACTATGTTAGAATTTTTAACACCAGTCAGAAGATTAGAAACTTACAGAAAGTGATGTCACCTTGGCAAATAGTTCTATGCAATGCAAAAATACATCCACTGCCTTCCACACAGCCCACAGGACCATGAACTACACAGACTCTAGGTTTTATAGGAGTCCAGTTGGGAAGAGAACTTGGAGATTTCTCAACTTAGAAGAAGTACATTCCAAACATTTTCATGACCTGCAGCTTAGCTGTTTTCAAAGGCTCATCTCAGTTTTACTGGTGTTAGAAGTTTTACGATCAGCTAACTATATTCCACACATATGAACACACTGATCCTAAGTTAGGTAAAGTGTTACACATGGCAGCTTCTTATACAAAATCTGTCTCTACTAGATGTACTGAAATGTGAATGCTACATTAAATGTATTCTTTCAATAAATTTGGTTAGTTTAAATACTTTTTCTAAAATCAAACAAAAAAATTGAAGAAGAGAGGCCTTTGGTCTGAAAAGTAACACGACAAGTATAATGGAATATATTCAGAGAAAGGAAAGCTCTCACATGAATTAGAAAAAGAAGAAAAACATTAAAATGTCCCTTATTACTAGTATTTCTTTACATTGTCATTTCACCTGGTTCGACACATAAAGATCTCCCTCATACATTCTATAAAACACTTACTACTTAAATTTATAGTCAGATATTTTACTCAAAACTAAAATGTATCATGTTATAGATAAATGAAAGATGAGAAAACGAGTCTCATAAGAGCCATGTAATTCATTGAAGTGCTCACTAATGCCATCCATTAACACACTCTTACCTGTCTTTGGCATTTTTTTCATTTTCTCCATAAAGAAGAAGAGAAAGACCATCTTCTGAACCAGCAATCCTTGCCAAAATATCAGCTACATTAAGTAAAGTAGTTTCAAGGCAGTTGATATACACCTATTTGGAAGAGGGAAAAAAAAAGAAGCTTCAAATTCAATGGTTTTATGAAAGCTGTTTTTTCAAGTCTGTCTTACGTATGCAGAACCTGAAGCTCACCTTTCTGATGTTTTCTTAATGTCTTAACCACAGTTAAGTTAACAGCTTATATTCAAATGTCATTACACAGAAATCTTCATCACAAAGGGCACTAATTCCCAATATTTTCATAGTCCTTATAAAAATGTTTACAAGGAAAAAAACAAAAAAAAAGAAAAAAAAAACCCGTTTTCTTTTATCAATCCAGAAAATAGCAGCTTTCCATGGAGAATCACATATTTTTACTTACACTAGTTATTGAGAACACCTAACCTACAAGTTGCCAACTGAATTAAAAAATAAAAAGTAGGCTGCCTTTCAAATAGAAAGCAGAGAAAATATTCATCCATGAAATATCCAAGCGTCAACAGAAAAAAGCCAAAACGAATGAAAAAAATTAATCAGTGTGTTTTTTCCCAAGGAAACAGTCTCACTACAGCATAATTTTTGCTACTATTCACAAGACTTCCATGTCAGACCAATCATAATAACAGACTAAACTATTCAATACACACTAAGATAGTTAAGGAACAAAATACCACAGAAGTTACCATATTATGTGAGTAAATAAACCTTCTGCATAGAAAATATTAATAAAATATAATATTCTATACACGTAAAAATAATTTGGAAGATTATTACAAACCTCTGTGCCATTCAGCAAACTTTGGACAGGATGAAGCAGGGCATCTATCACTGTGTCTGTATACAAACATTTAGCAGCACATCCTGTTTGATCACAAAAAACCTGCAGAATCTCCATAACAAGACTTTCTGGAGAATAATTTTCTGGTGAGCACAAGAAATATTTATTTTAACTTACACAAATATCTCTGTATGATTTATGTAGTTGCTTCTGAATTATTATTAATTTTGTTAAGTCCTGATTCAACATAGAGGGAGGAAGAATGGTAAGGGTGGAAGGGAAGAGAAAAACTGCTTCAATAACAGAGACAAAAATTGCAAAAGAAGTTATCATATGCCTCATTATAAGTAAATATATTCACGCATAAGGAAAAAAAAGCATTTACCTGTATGTGCTGCCAAAGCTGTCTTTGGGTAACTTGGAGAGGAATAAATAAGTTGAACAAATAATACCAACACATCAGTTATGGATACAGTAGCTATTAAAAAAAAAAAAAAAAAGAAAGAAAGTACATTGTAAATTAAAGACTAAGTTAAATTTTCCAAATAAAAAATGGGTTTTGTAAATATATGTAAAGAATGCTTTGCTGTAGAGGGGAAATCAATTACGCAAAAGTTATAAAGCAAAGGACATATGTGTCCTTGGGACTCTGCTAAGGTATTTCATGATTACCTTATAAGACTTGATCTTGCTCTCAATTTAGCCAATTGAAATTCTGCAATGTCTTTCACTGTAACAAATGACAGCCAACATTTGGAAACACTGGCTGTAGAAAAAAGCATTACTTTTCTATTAGATTAAGTGAAAAAACTGGTAAAGAGAGAAGGTGTCATACAACTCTTTCTCAGGTCGGGAACAAAAACAACAAATGTAGCCAAATGCAAGATAGGAAAAATTGCTCCAAGTTTACATGTAATTATGTTAATAAATCAGCCACTTTGAGGAAAGAGTTGCCATCTATGAAGCTGAGAAGGACACTATTAAGAAGAGAAATGGCATGATTGTTACATTTTATAGGAAAGAAATAAGCAACCACCATCCCTGGATCTCTGCTGGATGGGTGTTACACTGGTAATGCAAAAATGACAAAAGCACTTTATTAGTAGATATTTCTTACTCACAACCGTTCTACACTGGATCTATCAAGTCTTGGTCCTCTAACCAAAGGGACAAAGAGTGTCCAGTAATGTCTGGAATTATTCATTGAATTAATAGAGACACTAAAGCAATGGAATGCTAAAATTGCCCTCAAACATTTCTGTTTGCCAGCCCGGCTCCATGTAGACTTCTCTGGCTGTTGAAAAGCTTTTCCGTCTCATTTCTTGTGTCCCTGTTAACACCTCTGTTCCACAGGTATGAAACTTTTCTTCTACTTTTTTTTATCTTAATTAACAGGTTAAACTCAGAGCATTTGTTTTCAATTTGCAATTAGCTTGAAATACTGATTTTTCTCTCACACCTGAAAACCAGTTTTGGGCCCTGGACATATCTCTCTTCCAACCAACTACATCAAATGGTTTGACAGAAGCTATTACTCACACCTAGAAAAAATGAATCACTTACAGACTAATCCAACTATCCTTCTACACAAAATTAATGTATTAGAAGTAAAACACACAAACAATCCATTTAACCACATCCATCAAAGAATAAAAAAACGTGTACAAATTTTCATATATAGATATATACACACATACACCGCCTTTATGAAAGTTTCCAGGCTCAGAATTGGTGAACAAAGTATTGTTCTTCAATACCCACAATATTGCAGTGAAAATATATAAATATATATCAAGAATGGATACAGTTTTTCTGAATAGGTTCCATTTTCCTCAACTCTCCCCCTACCTTTTTTATTTTTCAGCTGTACTGGAAAGAGATTCTGGCCTTCCTTATAGATCAGCAATCTTCCTAAGAGGCACAGTGAATGAACAAAATAGATGTACTGCAATTCTGGTCCAGTGTAAGAAAAATCCTGCATATCACCTATAACAATAAAGCAAAAAAATCAGAACTTTACTCTTGTAGCTTACTTCACAGTACCTAGCTGCTTCCTGTAACACAAGCAGATAATTTTGGATATAAAGACAGCTTAAGAAATTACTCACTGCTGTTAGTTTTCTCTTAAAAGATAGTCATTCAACATCAGGGGAATGGAAGAGATAGAACATCTTCCTCTTGAAGTAGCATGCTCAAAAGCCTAAAGAATGGGGATGTATGCACATATAATGTGAGACATGCAAAGATACTCACTACAGTGCTGCTGAGAAAAGTCACCGACTTTGGGATTTTTATTAACTGCTGCCTTGCAAAATTCAAAATAATAAAGACATTGCTGGACTGCTGCATTAATCTGTGGAAAAAAACCCAAAATAATAAAGTACCTGATATTTCACAATAAACTCCTTCTCTCTTGCATCCAAGTACTGTCCCTTAACACAAGAACTTAAATATCCACTTCACTTCAATGACTTCATTTTTCAGTGCTTTGGATGTATTAACCAAGAGAAGACAAACTTTTACAGGGCTATTAAAATATATCACCATTATTATTACATTATCACACAACCAGTTCTATACACATAAAGACAGTCTATGAAAAAGAGTACAGAGAACATGGAAGAGTTTTGAGAAGTCAACAGCAATCTGTGAATGCCCTATTGTCATTACTGTGGAAGATTTTAAATTTCCACAAGTGAAAACCTTTGTCTTGAATACACTTACTAAACTGTAGGTTTGGTTGCTAGGTGCTCCAGTGCTATTACTGTTCTTGGTGGTGTATCACTGTCATTGCACTATAATCTAATCAAGGTATATAAAAGTTTAAAAGTTATAAGCATTGTTGTAGCAAGGAAACACAAAGCACATTGTCCTGGTTTCAGGTGGGATAGAATTTATTTCTTCTATTTCCTTATGATCTGAGAAGAATAATTAGATTTATTAAAGCTTGGAGCTGCCAAGATTTATTCACAAGTATAAATATGCAGGCATACACAATTAAAAAAACCTCCAACCTTAATCGGATGCTTACCCTTGCTTATAAATTAGATTAGACTACCCTGCTTATGGACTTTCTATTATAAACTCTGTTGCATGGATCATGCTTTATTCTGTTCTGTTCTATGCACACAGATAAAAAAGAAAAAGTTCTCTCATCTGTGTCCTTTCTCCATCTTAAGGTTTTATTGGTCCCATATATTTTACATTTGATTTCATCTGTATGACAAGATTTTATATAACATAGACAAGTCCTGTTTAAATTAATGGATCTCACATCTACAGCAGTCTTATTAAAAACAATGAAAATTCTACCCCAGTAAAGAGATCTGCCCATGCAAAATATATGATAGGATTAACAACTATATTACTAAATATATTTTCCCAGTTTGATTTATCTTGCTGACTTTGAATCCCTTATGATTCAGAGAATACAATGGCACTTTGTTTAGCCTCTTTTCAACAAAAATCCAAATTTAGTACAGTGTATTTACAGTATTTATCATGCATCATTTGTCATTTTTATGCTTTTTTGGAAATAATTCTAAACATGAATGAAACATAACAAAAAAATACATTATAATCCTAAATAAACACCTGCAATAAAATATCCAAATTCCCCTTACACAGAGCTGGCCATATATGCTTCTTTGTATTTATCAATGATCCACTTAAGCAAAATAAATTGAAAAAAAAAATCAAAAGGCTTATTTAGCTGAAGAACATGAAATAGCTACCAAAAATAAAAAAAGAAAAAAAAGAAAAAAAATTGTCCAAACAACTATGTGCAAAAAAAACTAAGTTGCAAGTAAGCTTGCCTTGGTAATGCACAGAATCATAGAAAGGCCTGGACTGAAAGTGACTTAAAGATCATCTAGTTCCAAACAGTGTCATGGGCAGGGACACCTTGCACCCCCATCCAACCTGGCCTTGAACTTCCAGGGGAGGGGCATCCACAACTTCTCTGGGCAATCTTTTCCAATGTATCACCACCCTGACAGAAAAAGAAGTTCCTCCTAATATCTAATCTAAATCTACCCTCTTTCAGGTTCAAGCCATTACCCTGTGTTCTATCAATAAATTTTATTTACAGACTATTACTGCATATATAATCAATAAAGTATATCAATAGAAGTACTTACCAAGGATTTATATTTCCTTTCCAGAAGCCTAAATACCACTCTTCTGCTGTAATATGCATGCTTGAATGACAAAGAAGATGTAATGTGAACTACAAAGAAACGTTCTGATTTTTAACTAAAAAGTAGAAATTATCTCTGATTCTGTTCTAGGAGAGATCCCACATACAGTACATATTTAACAAACTCCAGCTCGTGCAAGCCAGTATTATACTCAACTGAGACTTTGGTTTGCAGTACATTTATGACAAAAAAACCCTACATCATTAGAAAAAAAGTGTAGCAGAACACATAGTTAAAAGAGAAAACCAGTAAGTACACAAATGCTAAACTATGCATTTTGAAATTGCCAAGTAAATCCTAAATTGTAAGTTTATGGTAGGCTGGAAAAAGTTCTAATGTCCACTGAAGTTAGCAAGTTGTGTGTAGTGTGTTATATAAATGTGTTCTTTCATGCTCATCATTTCTTCCAAACAAATACTTGCATCTTTTGGTGGCTGTCAGTCAATTCCTCCAAAGGGAGTGAAGACACAAAACACAGACAATATTCCTAAATTTCATGAAAACAAGTAACTGAACAGAAATTGAGGTGGAGTGTAATATTGAAAAGCAGTGGACATAAAAGTCTAAAAAAACCCTGCACTTCCTTAATTACAGTTCTCAGTATAGGCTGTTATAGGACACAAATAGGTCTGTGATGTCAGAACCATAACTTTTCAAAATAAGTGTCTGACATGAACAAGTTATGTGTTGTTGGGTTGCAGATTATTTGCTTACCGTCCACTTCTTAAACCACACTGCTTTGATATCTAGCAAAGCCAAGAAGTGCATTGGACTCAAGAAATCTGGAGAGGCAGGATGATTAGGCTTGTGTTTTAATGACAGAAGTGACAAGGTACTCTCCACTACTTCTTCCATATACCTTATGACACAAATAGGAAAAAATGGACAAGAAACAAAAAAATCACTGAAGTCCTTCCACTAAATATGGTCAAGAACAATCTTCTCATATAACCTTGTTCAGATAAATCATAAATACCAACAGCACTATCTTTAACTTGCCCTTGTATGGGCATTAATTCTTTGTAATATCATGAAAAAAGCTAATATGCATCTATATTCTCGTAAGTTATTACAACTTCTAAGTGTATTGCCCCTACTACACTTACATCCAAATTATTTTTTGTTCAAATGTACTTAGAACACTCCAAAAGCTAAGTAAGCAGCTAAATATGACTACTCCTATGCAACTTCCCTATTTTACTTTTCCCACCCTCTACTTTTATTTCCCCTGTTGTCACTGACCAAACACTGTGCATCCTATAATCAAGCCTTTGCTAAAGTTACATGTATCTTATGTCAAGGACTATTAAATTAAGAAACGGTTACAGGGTTTTGAAGGTGACCTACTTTTCTGGATGTCGAATCCAGGAAGAAGGTGCTTCTTTTTGGTACTCATTTAAAAGGCGAACCTGAAAATACAATTATTAAAATTAAGAAATGATTAATGCATAATGTTTCAGTACTGATAGAAAAGGTACAGAAAGTTCATTTATACCTTTTTAAGTAAACGATTCACATCTGAGTTAGATACATCCAGACCAGCTGAAATATGAAGAGAATTTTCCTCAGAAAGAAAGTACAACTCCAAGTGTCGTGCTAAAAAAATAAACCAAACAACAAAAAATCACTTCAGCTCCATGACAACAGCGATAAAACAGACTGTCTTATACAATCTTCAATATAAAATTTAACTTTTGAAAAAGTACATAACTCATGAAGTTTGAAATGTAATTAAATGCACATACCTAAACTTGTATAGACTTCTTTTGTCATATTAAATGGAGAAGAAGAAAAAGTTTTTGCATAGAACCTAAGAATTTTCTCCTAAGGGTGAAAAAAGCAAGGAATGTATTAAATAGTCATTAACTGTGTATCATAATTGCAAAATAATCAATATATCATTTATTCTTAATGTTATATATTATTCATCTAGACATCTGCACAGATGTTAAGCATGTTTTATAAAAATATAGCTTCTGATCACAGGAATCCCCAGTTCAAAGGAAATTTTATTCAAATACTTGAACTACAGCACCAGTGTAAAGCCTCACTGAGTAATAAAGTAGACCAAGGAACATTACTTTTCCATTCAGAATCAGTAACTTGTAATTATCACTGTTTTAAAAGAAATTGCAGAACTCAGGTGAAAGAGAAATCTATGAAAGCAGCTGGAGCAAGTTTCCTATTTATTTGGTAATCACTTTAAAATTTGAAGAAGCAAAGAAGTTTAATTGACATAATAAACAATCTAAAAGTCATTTAAGCAGCTGTCATTTCTTTTCCTCATCACTGCCTCTGTCATATTACTATGTATCATTTTCTCATCATCACAGGGCATAAACCTGACTTGAATAGGAAATATTAACATGACCTATTTTACAGAGCAGTTTGGTCCATTCTTTTTACATGCGTTTCTGCTAAAATAAATTAAAATGTCTTCACTGCCATTAAAAGAAATGCAAAAGACTACTTTGGTGTCCGAAAATCCTATTGAAAGCCTGTTGCAGTTCTTTAAACCAAAATGTACTGGAATCCTGTATTTCTGTTACTTAAAGAAATAGTTTATGTGATT
Organism: Zonotrichia albicollis; assembly: GCF_047830755.1. Classification (NCBI taxonomy): domain Eukaryota; kingdom Metazoa; phylum Chordata; class Aves; order Passeriformes; family Passerellidae; genus Zonotrichia; species Zonotrichia albicollis. Next base: position 75,009,407 of record NC_133821.1, on the reverse strand, counting down.
CACACACAAATAATAAAATGTCTTGAACCCTGCTGGACTACTTATAATATGTAAGAGGTGTAATTTCCTATAATATGTAAGAGGTAGTCCTTTCTTTGGATACAAATCTGGTAATTAGATACAAAACATTCCCTTACACTGAATGTTGCATCTGGATCTGCCAGAGAGATTGTCAGATGCTTACTCAGACTTGGCCAACTCTCAGAGTTCAGGATATCAGAGGCAGGGGCCAAGCACAGCGTCTGCAAAGCTTCTTGGCGAACCTGGAGCAGTCAAAAAGATAAACACCAAAAATCCATTCACAGCAGCCTCTGAAATATGCAATTTACAAGTCAGAGCGGGGGAGGGAGGGAAGACAGGAAGGAACAGAACCTGGCTGTAGAACAGATAAGAAATAACAAATACTTATCTTCTGCTCTATTTTTTATGGCTATTTAGACACAACACTACATCACTGAGTGGAGAAAATGTGTGTATTCAAAGAAGTAACAAAACCATTTTAAATGGGTTTTCAATACTGGATGCAAGGTTTATGTTCTATTTTCTGGCTGTAATCAAATATTTTGAAACTGGGGAATATAGCTCTCTAAAGCTCTCAGCTAGGAGAAGCTGAAACAGTTATTAGACATAGTGTTATAACTGATGAATTTTCATCAGCATTCTAAGTAATTTCAAGTAACTTTTTTTTCAATTCATAGACAACTGTTATCTCTAGCAATTTGTTTCATCTTACTGAAACAAGCTGTAAGACATTTTAATAACATTTAATAGCATCAGACTTTTTACCTTGTTTTCTAATAAAAAAATTGTTTTTACCACCTCCTAGCTACCATGCCTGTTTCAGTTGTCAGACAAGCTCCAACATGTCTTATCAAGGCAGCACACTCAAACTGGTATTATTCCAAGCTTCAAAAATACCAGCAGCTGGTGCTGGTTGTTGGTTAGAGACACAAATTAGTACTGCCACTGACATGACAGCAAACCTAACTTGGATTTATATTTTCCATTTGGCAGCAGGTTGTTGGCAAATCAGCAGGCACCTTTCTCTTTGAACAAGGGTAACTCAAAGGGCAACACAGAAGTTACCAAGTGCAAGGGACATGTATACAGGACAATAATGTTCAATAACTTTATTTATCATGGAACAACTTTTTTTAATTAAAAATGCCAATATTTAGCACATAATCTCTAAAAAATATATAGATACTTGCTGCAACACTAATTTTTGAACCAGATGGTTACAATGAAATATTGCACTGCAGAGTAGCTTCTGCACTAAATAAATGAACCAACAAAGAAGGTTTCCACTCAGATACATAGGAACTTGTATGTACATACAGGCTACTCTACAATATGCAATAAACATTCATTTGTATCAACATTTCATTTCTGTTTTTAAACTTACTTCCTTGGGCTGACTAGGGTCAAGCTTTTCTGTGAGCAGCTGCAATTGTTCTTGACTCATGAATGCATAACTCTGTAATACACATTAAAAAATTATCATTAGTGTATTTTATTAAACTGAACAGCAGAAGATTAAAATCATCAGTCTTTCTGATACCTAATTTACTTTTAATAATTAGGACTTCAACATTTATACTAATTTTACTGTAAAGTCAACATTCCAAATGTTTTCTGCTGTTTGCCCAAAGTTAAACTTAGGATAATGAAATCACTATAACATATTTTGTTTGCTTTACTTCAAAGTTTTCTGTATCTTCAAAAAATTCTGTATAATAATTTATTCAGCAAGAAATGTAGCCTAGTACAGTAGTCTGGAAATGAACTGCACATTATTTGGCTTCTAAAGTAAAATCACAAAAGTTAGATGATGCACTGATTTTATCTTTCTATACCATACTTGGATAGGTACTTTGGAGCATATGGGCATCATATTGATCTCATCTAGCACATGATGCCTAAAGTAGCTAGTATAAGCTTAGTACTTAAAACTGAAAGAAAAGCAAATAATTTAGGTTTAAGATATAACAAAGATGGGAAAAATTAATCTTTCGCTAGGGCCATTCCATTGACCGTAACCTAATAATTTTGCAGTATAATGCTTATTTCATAAGATAGAGAGAAAACCCATTGTACTTGGTTGAAGGAGGAGTCATTGTCAGAACAGTTGTCTGTGTAATAGCCACTCTGACGTTCTTTCTTTGCTTTACTGGTCAGCTCCTTATCATGCATCCGATCTTCTTCAAACTTGTTAATCAAAGATTCTACCACAACCATCATGACATTCTTCAAGGCATGCATCATTTCTCTGTATCTTCAAAGTAAAGATGATTTTAATACATAAGAACATAAAAATCACTATGTAAAAAAAAAGCAAAAGAATCGCTACATCATGAATAACTGAATATGAAATGATGCTGATTGGACTTGAACTCACTGATTTTACAGAAATTAATGAATACCAAATCCAAACTAAGCAAGGAAACATATATACACCTTACATGTTTCAGGTAATGATGTTTTTAAATCACAACAAAACTACTTTTTTTCCCTTCCAGAACCACTCAATGAAATACCACTATCATAATTCTATTGGGACATTTTTAAGAAAGAACAACATGAGTCCACCAAAAAGGAGGATCTGTCCCTGAGAAAACAGGCCATTTCTCATCCTTGTTACTGTTAGTTTCTTGCCACTCAACATCCAATTTGTCTTTTGCTATAAAGCTTGAGCAGAATCAGTAGAAGCAAACGCATCATCCTGATTCAAGATCTTGAGAACAGGTCATACACACAAAATAATTTTCTTTCAACAAAACCTGGTTTTTTCTAATTTCCATAAATTGCAAAGTAATATCCACAGGGAAGCAATTAAAAAAAAAAAAAAAAACCTTCAGAAAAGCATCTTGTAAAACATTAATGTTTTATTTCAAATTATTTTTTACTTTAATGCTACAATTATTTATTTTACAGTCATCAAAGATACAGATTATCATACTGTGTTTTAATATCTTCCTACGTGTCAAATTAAAAATATAAGATTCATTTTTAGTTCATTGGCATTTCTTCTACCAATTTTAATACACACAAAACCCTAAGGTAGGTCCTAATCCTTAAAACAAAATTATACAAACGGCATAATCTAAAAAATGGTCTTCCTAACATTTATTTTCCTATTTTCCTCCTTTCAACACATAAAAATGACCACTGATGCTAAAATCCTAAATACCTCAAAAATTTCACATGTTTGCTACCTCTCTTTTTTTATGCAATTGTTTTCAACCTTAAGCCCAGGATGAGACAAAGCATGACAAATTGCAATGTATGGTGGCAACATGTGAATTTCTTAGCACTGATTTTGGCTAAGGGTTCAGAATTGTTATTGGTTCAGATCTTATTTTTTCAAAACATATTATGGAAAAACAAAAGGAAGACTAAGGCAAAGAAGAAATAGAAATGTGAATTAGAGGTATATACTCACTCTTTTGATTCACGGGCCTTCTTAGTAAGATGTTGGACAAGCGTTTCATAGCCAGATATTTCACCCTGATTTTGGGCAGAGGTACATTTTTCTGTTTCTTCTTCAATCACAGGTCCCACAGTATTTTTTATGTATTGTCTAAGATATTTCACAAACTCGTAGCTGCAAGACATATGCAAAATTAAAATGCTAAATCTCTTTGAATTCACCGTGAAACATTTTCAACATTATAACAACAACCACTATCTTCACTCCCAGCAGATCTCTTACTCTGAGGTAAGAGTCTATGACTTGCATAGAAATAAATTTCAGGAGTGTAAAATAACACATTACAGTTTGATTTTCTTCAATATGGTCAGTATCAGCATGTTGTAGGAAGAAACAACACCAAATAGAAGAAACAAAACCAAGAGTTAGTTTACCAAAATGCACATTTTCACTTTGTGCTTCTTCTAAAAGTAAAAATCCAGACAAAAAGATAAAGATTTTGTAGACAAAAAGGTAAAAGATTTTATAGACAAAAACAATGAGTATCAAGAAGTTTCAAATTCCAAAAGAAACATTCCTTGTAGCATTCTAAACATGTCTTAGAGTATAAAATGTCTGGTAATATTTTTTATGCAGTATATATACAAAATTAGAAAACAGACAGAAAACACAGTTTATAAATTAGAGCATATGAGAACATCTATGGCCTATGAAATTCTATGTGTCATGGCAATACACTCAAAGGGCAACACAGAAGTTACCAAGAAGGGCAAGGGACATGTAAACAGGACAAAACGTTCAGTAACTTTATTTATCATGGAATAATCAAACTGACAAAACAGCTTTCTGTGATCACATATCAAATTTAAGGATTCACCACTTTGCAGTCTTATGATCAGACACCCACAGACACTTGCTAAGAGAATAGAATAATCAGAGGGAGATCTCAAACTAAAGACTCTCCCTGGGCCCTCCAGCTTCATATTAGCTATAGAAATTGCTAAAGAGGACTGCTCAGAATAAATCAACTTTTCTTTTTGGCTAGTTTTGTGATTTGTATAAAGGGCAAGGCAAACAGAAACACACAAAAAATAATCACATAGTTACAATAGGTGCATAATTTTATTTTCATTTTATCAAAAGTAGATGCACGCCTATTTCATGTTCACTTGGATTAAAAAACCCAAAACACAAATAACAAAGCACACAAAATTGTATCATGATAGATACTTCCTCACTGGATTGCCTACCTCAGGTTCCATCAGGTATGTCAGTATTTTTCTTTTCCCCTACCTTTCCATTCCTGTTCTCAGTGAAATTAATAGAAATATGTTTCAAGAAAGATGCAACATATGTTTATTTTTTTCATTTGTGAAATTGCACACAACTCTCCACTGAAAGAAAGCTTTCATGAAACTGTCTCCCCTTTGTTTTATAAGGGCAACACTTCCAGGGTATCAGTTTTTGCAGTGACTCCTTCACTCTGAAATATGCAGTAACCACATCACTATTCACATCACTACCTTTACGTCTGAGGTTCTAGTCTTCATCTTCTGCATTATTCTTCTACCTTAGACATGTTTTGTAACAATTATGCATTTCAGCAATGACAATACTACTTCTTCACAAGCAGAATCAATTCAGACTGATCTGGTAGGACTTACAAAGGAATCACACTTGGGGTTAAAAATACCTCTAAATGTAACAGAAAACATACTACTTATGTAGCTTAAAATCCCTTTGTCTACTATCGCAAAGAAATTTTTTTACTTGATTCAATTTTCCTTTCTGTTAGCTTTCTGAGGATCTCGCATTTCTGTCTTTTCTACATCAGTGGGAACAACGGGAAAGGCCTGAAAATCTGGTAAAATTACTGTGTCAAAATAGGTGTGGGGCAGAATCAGTACTGCTCAAAATGCTGAGAGCAGCAGTGGACAGACCAAAAGCACACACTACTAATTGTCACAGACATATTTTATGAAAAATCTTTTTGCTAGGATCTTTTTCTCCTGAGAAGCTCAGAAGCTTCAGCTTCTCCATGTTTTGCTGCTTTGGAATGTGATTTGGAGAATTGTTTACCCAGCATGTGAAATTGTTTTTACTTCATGACCAATGACAGACACCTGTGTCGAGGCTGTGAGCAGTCACAAGATTTTACTATCATTCCACTCCTTCCTTTGCTAGCCTTCTGATGAAATCCTTTTCTATTCTTTTAGTATAATTTTAGTATATAATTTTCTTTTAATATATTATATATCATAAAAAAATAAATCAGCTTTCTGGAACATAGAGTCAAGATTCTTATCTATTTCCTCACCCTGGGACCCCTGCAAACACCACCACAACTAAGAAGAGAGCTTGCAATCTGGATGGATAGGTTAAGGAAAAAGTTTCTTAATCTCCTCACTTATAAATAACCACATGACCTCTCTGACTTTCCATGAAAATCAGTCTATACTGCCATGGGTCACAAACAAGACAAGAATACCTCCAGAAATATTGCAGTATCAGATAGTAATCCTCATGTTCTGAACTTAAAAACCACTTGATTTTCCATTAAATGTAAATTAAAAGTGTTCTCATGAAAAGAAGTATTTTTAGGATCACCAATTTTCTAACATACAAGAAAGAGTAATGGATGTCAAGGTTTCACTGCTGTAAAAAGAAAAGCTATATAGGCATTGCTTCAACCACTTACAGACCTTATTCCCTCACCCTGGGTATTCTATTAGGTTCTTAGAAAAAATGACATTTTTTTTTGTTTGATCTTTATTGTATATATCTTCTCTAAATATTTTTTTTTCTTTCAGAAATACATGTCTTTCAACTTTGACACATTCACAACCAAATTATTTTACTCTCACGCTTGTCACCCAGCAACCTATTATTCAAAATTCAGAAGAGTAAAAGCAACAGGGTAAATCAATACATTGGTAACAAATCTAAAACTGAACTAAAATACCTTTTAAAGAATCTTTAGAACACATGCAATCATCAAGATTTTAAAATTACAGTGAAATTTTAGATAAACCCTAGTCCAACTTCACTTATTTACTTTTACCTAACTCCTGCCACTGACCAAGGAATGCTAATATCTAGGTAAATTTAAGAGAATGCAAATAGTGCCACTTCTGAAAAAACTGACAGGGAACCAGCTTTCTCAGAAGTCAGGTCACAGAGCTGTTTCTTATTAAAATGCCCTCAGGTTATTTCAGCCTGATATTGTCTTGGCTTGTGATAAACCGTGTACTAAAAATCTCCCATGCAGCAAAAAAATAATCAAGTTATAACATCATGGAAAAGAAAGAGCAGCACAGGATCTAGAAATTTACATTGCATGTGAGATCACACTGTCAAATCTGATTTAACAGAAGTGTGATGGGGATACATTTCTGTTTTACTTAAAACATAAATTAAAACAATGATTGGAATAGATAGATAAGATAGACATGTTCAGTAATATAGGCCAGAGAGAACAATCAAACATGGAAGCCAAATGGCCCTCTGAAAAAGTACTCTATATTGAAAAACACAACTATGCTGTCTAGCAGGTGTCAAATATACTGAGAGTCTCCAGTGACTACTTCTTCTAGCTCCACGTATGCATTTAGTACATTATGTGTACACATGCATCAGAGCTTTGTAAATTCCTCTCTCACAAACAGCTCATGACTTACTACTACAGCAAAAATATATTAGCAAGAGTGGATGGGGAAAAAAGCAAACCAAGAAAATGGAAACATGAATTTTATTCTTTAAATTAGCATCATCTGAGAATTGATTAGCAACAGTGATATCTACATATATATAAACACACACACATTTACAAAGCAATATAAAGTGTAGACATTTCCCAAGAATAGTACAGTTTAAGACATACCAACTTCTTCAAAAGACTAAAAATAGCAAAAAATATTTTTACTTGTGAAAATTCTCATCTGTTTCCTCCAAATGCAAGAGAATTTCTTCTGCACATTCTGCTGATGGAGCTCCAGTGATTTTTTCCTTCACACTCTGCAGCAACTGTCTAAGCATAGACTGTAATAGAACTTCATCTTCGCTTGTAAAGTGAGACATCTGTAGAAAACAGACAGAAGAATAAGAAACTCTCATAGTTTTATTTTTTCTTCAAGATGCTAAGAAAAGCACATATCGCTTAAATTGTCACTTTTTTACTGTTATCAACAGTATTGTCATAAACACAGATAAGAAATATCTGACAGAGCTTATCTCAAGACCAACTGAAAACAAAACAATCAAATCAGTTTCACTAAAACTCCTGTTTTTTTAGCAGAATATTCTTAAAGGAGATATTATATTAAAGAAAGCCTAAATATTCCTATTTGTACTTGTCCATGATAGAGGCACAAGACTACATGGCAAGCTAAAAAAATAAAAAGAAGGGAAGGTTTAACAGATGTAATGACAGTAACTTGAATAGAAAGCTTTATAAATAATCTTTCACCCGCTTCTCATCCACTATTACTACCCAGTTCTGACTCTGGAATCCCTCCAGTCAGAGCTACTGCTGTGCCCATGACTGAAAGTGCTGTCAGCTTTTGCAAGGGCCAGGTGGAATTATCAGAACAGTTTAATTGCCCTGTGCTAATCAACAGCAGTGACCTGACAGAGTTCTGTCAAATTACATGGAAACTGCTGGGAAAAACTGTGAGGAGAAGAAGCAGTAAGAAATTGGAAAGATCTGCCAAGTCCAGAAGGTGTACAATCAGTTAAATTTTCAAGAACTGCAAAAAAAAAAAAAAATACAACCTCATTTTTGACCTTTATTAATAAATGGCTTAAAAATCTTTAAATGGCGAGGAAGACATTCAAACCCTGGTGGCAGTTTTATCTTATATATTTCTAGCCTGTTTAAGGAAAAATTACTTAAGAGATATTTGACTTTTTTTGAATTAAAAATTGAAGATTTTAAATTAAATTTAAAGAAAATTAAATCTCTAAGCACCTGTGAATAAACAATACAGACACACTTGAAAGAGATAGTATAGCAAATTACTATTTAAGTATCAAATAGTATCAACCAGCAGGGGAAAAAAAAAAAAGCCATATAGCACCAGCTGGAAGAGTTCTTTTATGAAAGGTAATAGTTCATCAAGGTAACACTCTTCTGTGGTAAGTAGCACAGTTGCTGAACATTTTACTTAGACCTATCATTATTCAATATTAACTCAATCATCTTACAGAAATGTCATTAAACTAAACTCCCAGCAAACAATCACAATACCCCAAATCCCTTGCAATAATCTTAACTCACTGATTTGCAGCCTTCTTTTTCTTATAGAATCTCAAAATACTTAGCCAAAGTTAATGCACTTTTAGGTCTGTATAAACATCAGACAATATCCTATTCCTCTGGGGAAAAAAATAAATCGCCAAGTATTTTAGTGTAACTAGGCATTTTTAGAAATGCAAGGTATCCAGATACTCATTAGCAGTCAGTGCAAAGCCCTGCCCAGGTTATTCATAGAGAGAAATCATGAGAATATTACAGCTCCACCTCCAGTTTGCCTCGATGTCTTACCTCACCTGTGTAATAACTAACAAAGATACGCATCTTATATTTAATTTGTAATGGTTTACGGTTTGTTATGCTTGGTTTTTTGGTGGCTGTTGCTTTGGGGGTTATTTCCCAGCAGGCACAGCCCTCACTCAGTTTCCAGGCAACATTTAAATGGTCAATTTCTCTCTAAATTACAACTTTGCCCTAAGCCCAGTTTGGGCAGTCTTTCCAAGGTCCCGGCACTATCCCAAATGTAAATCCTGTCCCACAATTCGGGCAACGATTCAGCAGCGGCCTGTTGCTGCCAGCATTTATCGTTACACCAACCTTCGCCTGGGCAGGGAGGCAATTTTAGCAACGAGCCGAGGAGAGCAGCTCCCAGAACGCGAGCAGGGCGGGAATCCCTGCCCCTTCTGGCGCTTTACCGCCCGTCCTTCGGGTGCGCACCGGGGCGGGGCGGCAACCAGCATTCCCGGGACAACCCACAGAGGAGGAGAGCAGCCGGTGGGTCCAAGTGCTTTCCTCAGCCGGCGCTCACAGTGCGGGGGAGCCCTGCCCGGTCACACTCGGCTCCGCCACGCTCCCCCCCGCCCCGGCATCCCCGCATTCCCCGTCCCTCCCCGCAGCCCGCCGGGATTCACCTTGGGCGGCCGCGGCCCTTGGCAACCACGGCGCCGCCGCCGCCGAGTCTCGCCGGGCCCTGGAAACATCGCGAGAGACCGCGTGGGCCGCCCGGCCCCGCCCGCGCGGGATGGCGGTGCTGCGGTGGCAGCCGCCGTGAGGGCTCACCCCGGGGAGAAGCGGTCCGGGATGTGTTTGCTGATATGGGCAATCCCAGCACAGCTCAGGATTCACACAACTCAGCGCTTCCTGGCTTCAGGGTCCTCCCTGTTCAGCCCGGGGTGGTGGCCCTCAGGTTTCGCACTGAAATCAAAGGAATGCAGTCATGCCATTATTCCCAATTTACATCAGCAGGGGAGCAGGTTGTCTCAGTAAATACAGTTACGAAAGGCATGGAATTTTTCAGTCCTCTTTGGCTCTCCATTCCAGTGGTGAAAGAAATATTACAAAGATATCAAATAGTATTTTTTTTTCTCTCCAACAAATAAATTCAAATAAACTCATAACACAAAAGCTATTATTTAATATTAAATAATTTCTATTAGGTCAGCTATAATAAACCAGAATTTAGTTACCGTAAACACTCGTAATGATGTTTTCCAGTGCTTGCATGTGAGGTGTTACATAGTGCATTATTATCCTTTCCTCCAACATTTTTCTAATGATTCTGATGTTGGGTGATGCTAATCTTCCATGATGATGTGTCCTTTAAATGTTAATCTTCCATGTAACGCTAACCTTACCTGAGCACTTGTTCCTTTAACTGAGCCTGTAGCCCCTTCAGTTAACAGACCCCTACTTAGTTGTGGGAATCCACTTGCACAGTCGAATTAAGCTTTTAAACTCCCATATTTCTAATGAAAAGGGACTATTCAGGAGCAACACAAACTTCTCTTACTACTGGTTCTCAGAAACCGGATTTTGATCGGTGGCAACAAAGTTTCTGTGATACCTTTAGCAGTGAGCTATTCAGTGCTTGGATGTGGCTAGTGTGCTCTGATACCCACAAAATAAAATCAGAAAATTGTCTGCTTGCTTCTGCTTGCAAAGGAGCTCCAGTAAACTGACCAGAGTCGTGGTAGCTTGGCCATGCACTGTTCCCCATCTTCTAAGTGCATTGTTTGGAATGGGCTACACGTTACAGCAGCTTATTCCACATCCACGCCAGGCTCTTCCTGTACAGGCAGCAGAATAGTTTGCTTCTTTTCTGTCCTCTTACCCACTAAAAGGTGCAGTGGTGCAACACTTCCAATTCCTTTATCACTTCGCAAGCACTGATTCAAGTGACAGCATCTCAGTTTCATAGCTGATAAGGAATAGAAAAAAATCCATGTTCATAGTCCTTACTGAAAGAGCCTCCACTTTAACAAGCCTTCCCTATCTTAAAAAACCTTATAAGAAAAGTTGGGCTTGTAGTGGCATCACAGAAAGATGTCCTCATGATGCCTGCCATGTTTCTGAAATCCTTCCATTCCTTTCTACCCTCTCCCACCTTCTATATTGCAGCCAGCTTCTTTAGCCATGTTTTGCAGCCATTTGAACTTGGAGCCCTTTCTTGAGAGCAAAGCTGTCACACCTCAGATGCTGTTGGCCATGATTATTGGGATACATCCAGGCAGACACCCTCCAAGGGTGGTACTCCAGAGTGAGCATCACCATTCTGAAGTACAGTGTGTTTTCATGGATGGATGTCTGTCACATGAGAGAGGTTGCAATCACTGTGAAATTGTTCGTGTGGATTTCATACTGGTGAAATTTCACTCTCTCTTGCTCTAGGAATTCTTTCTCCTTGGTAAAAATATTCCAGATCTTCTCCCTCGGTTGTACAAACAGGAAAGCCTGGCTCCTGACCCTGGTTCAGGAAGGCACAGTCTTCATAAGATCTCAGCATTGTTAGAAAGTCACAGTGCTGACTTCTATAATTTTAGAAACTTGAGGGAAACAATACACAAATTCTTAAAGTGTGTAGCATATAAGGTAAGCAGAGTTTCAAACTATGAAACATTATGGAACTGTAATTTAAGTATTATAGAAAAGTTTATTTTGATATGATTTTCTCGCCATATCTTGAACCTGTCCCAGAATTTGATTTATCAGTTTATGCCAAATTTCTGTAAATTTGAAACGTTTCTGCAGTGGTCTTCAATGTGGCTGACCAGAAAAAAAGAAAACTGTGAAAGCCAGAAGAATTTTCTTTACAGTTGGATAATACTGGAAACAGCTTGTGTTGGTGCTTATGTCATTACAACCAGGACATAATTTCTCTCCCCTCTTTCTGCTCTTTCTGACTTTTCCCTTTTCCTTCTCCAAAACTTCCCACAAGACCACTCTTTTTCTGGATGACACACAAAGGTTTGGAGAAATTTTCATTTTATATAGTTGATGCAGAGCTGTTAGTTTCTCCGAGACTCTTTAGCTAAGACTTTGACCAACTCTATATGTAGAACCTACTAAAAAAACTGGGGTTTAGTATCTGATTAAAAAATTTTGCACAGCCAGTATCTATTGAAATTTCAGTTTATCAGCCTTTCTTGGCTGATACAGTTTTCAAAGGACTATATTCCAAAGAACTAAAAGGGAAGGCAAACTCCATTTGACTAAGACAAACCCTACCAAACCAAAACAAAACCAACTTTCTATATTCCCTTTTCAGAGCTAAATCAAGAGCAGAAGGATCCAAGGTGTCCTCACTTTGAAGTTTCCCAAACTGTGACTAAGATATGAAAAGGAAGAAATAAGTTAGGAAAGGAGAAATAAGTGTGAATTCTGGTTCTGGAGGTAGCACAAGAAGTCTTCACCACATTTCTGCATACTGACATCCCTTAAGCAGTGCTTGAGACTCCAGATAAAAGATGAGGACACTTCACCAGCCTTGTATGAATGCTGTAGCATTTGTTGCCCTCTCACATCACACTTATGGCAGTTTCCCAAATTTGGAGGAACAATGAATATGTTTTAAGATATCATTAGATCATAATCTAATAATGAATACCAAAAAAAGGAAACTGCTTAAAATATTACAGCTTATGGGAAAATCTTTTAAAATAAAATTTTCTGTTTTGGAGACCGTGTGTCCTTTCCTCCCTGTGCACTCTGGGGAAATACTAACCCCTGGATAGATGTTTCCATTAAAACAAACACGCAGCAACTGGTGGCTAAATGATCATGAGGGTTGCAGGCTGGAACACTTATGTGATCAGCTGCTCTTAGAAATCTTGTGTTAAAACAATTTATATCACTTCCATAACAGGGAAAATGTAAAGTGTCCTGACAGGTCTAAAGTTACATCAGATGACTTTGTACATACCTGTTGAGAGCTAAGCTGGTATGAGATGCATGTAAATTATTACAGGAATCAAAAAATTAAATTGGGTCAGTTTGCTTATTTGGTGATTAAACTTAAGGTATGCTGACATTTCAAAAAGACTGAAGATCTTACTTTGCTGTTCCTGATCACTTTTTTTCTGAAAAGTGAGAGACTGGCAGGAAATCAATAGGACTCTTGCATAACATTGTAAAGCATCAGCTCTGAACTAGCCTGTCCAATAACAATCAGGAATGTTATTGATTAAAAATATAGCTTAGTGAATATATCGGTACTGATTTTTCCATCTGTATTTTATGATGCACTTTCAATAGATGCTCTGCTTGCCGTTGTAAAAGTAACTACTGGAACTGAGGTGATAAAATTTATATTGCAATGCTAAGTAGCTACCTCAAAGAATCAAAGACAAAATAAGCTTCAATGACAATGTAAATATCCAAATGCCAATAAAACAATTTTCTGATCCACAACTTTCTTTTTGTGAACTTCAAAGAGCCAAGGACGTGTTACTAGCTCTGACTGGCCTTAGGCAGATCTCTTAGCATCAGACTTAGGTCTTTATTGGAAATTGAGATAATAAAACTATCTTTATATGCCATTATGAAAATTAATTTCACAGCATAATAACCAAGTGGCCTCTTAGATCTTGACTTTATTTTCCATTTCTTTTCTAATTAATATTTTGGTCCTTTTTTATCATATGTTTCCTGAAGGTGGCAGCAATATTCAGGAATTGCGTGAATGTCTGACTTTTGAACTTTCTGACCTGTAATGCAGCATTTCTTTCAATGTTTATGTATTTGTATTTATGGATATTAATGATATGTTTAAATCAAAATTTGATGATGTCAGTATTGTAGTTGTAGACATTGTATGTACAATGTCATTAGAAATTATTAAGAAACTATGTTGACCTGGAGTGTTAGAATTGCTAATTCTTTTGTATGATAAAAATTTGTAAACAAAAGGAGCATTTCTAAAGTATTAAATTAATTAGCAATTTACCATTGCTTGTAGTTAAAATTATCCATTTCATTGTCTTCATTGAAGCCTGTATTGTATGCTTTTTCTGAAGTGACCTGTAAGCTCTTTTGTGGGCCCTACATTAGCAGTTCAAAACACTACAAATGTTATGTGTGATCACTAAAGGAAGATTGTAGTCTGTAGGATTTCTTTCAGTTCTATTCCTCCATTTGATCTTAATCATTTAAAATCACTGTTAGAGCCAACTATCTCAGAGCATTGCAGAGTTTCAATTGAAAAAAATAAACTTTAACATTTCTCCTTTTACTGCAGATGTGGTATAATGCATTTTTGTGAAATGCTTCTGCTACTGAAGCAAGGCAGTTGCATCAACATTAGAAATACAAAATAACTTAGGGAACTTTTGTCTCCTTTCATTTTTCTAGCAGTTGCCTGGTCAGGGAGTTGCAGATTCCACTGCAGTTTTAATGGAGGATCATGGAAGCCCACAATGACATCTCTGCAGCAGGGCTTTCCTCCCCTTTGCCTTTCGCTAACAGAGCTGCATTATGTCAGGTGATTCTTTTGCCTGCAAGTTTTCTGTCAGCTCCAGGGCTGCTTTCACGATGCATCCAGGACAAGGGCCCAAGGACCAATACTGCTCTCCCAGAAATGCCCCTTTGATGCAGGGTTCCTCAGTACAAGAGAGTCACGGAGCTCTTGCAGCAGGTCCAGCAGAGGACTATGAAGATGATGAGGGGACTGGAGCATCTCTTTTAAGAGGAAAGGCTGAGGGAGCTGGGCCTGTTCAGCCTCAAGAAGAGACAGAGGGGACCTCATCAATGTCTGTCAGTATCTGAAGGGGAGTGTCAAGACGATAGAGCCAGGCTCTGCTCAGTGGTGCCAAGCAATAGGACAAGAGGCAGCGGGCAGAAACTGATGCACAAGAAGTTCCACCTGAATATGACCAAGAACGGCTTTACTGTGCAGGTGGCCATGCACTGTTACAGGCTGTCCAGAGAGGTTGTGGAGTCTCCCCCACTAGTGATGCTCAAGAGCCATCTGGACACAATCCTGTACCATGTGCTCTAGGATGACCTGACTTGAACAGGGAGGTTAGGCTAGATGACTTCCAGTGGTTGCTTCTATCCTTACCTGTTCTGTGGTTCTGTCAGTTGCATAGTTGCCAATGGCCATGCTTCTAAACAAAATGCAAAACATAAGCAGGGGATTTCTTGTGAATTTTTGCTGGTCCAAACAGACTCCCTAATCCTTGCATAACTTTAGATCTGAATGTTTCATCCTGAGAGAAAAGAATTTTTTTTTTCTTTAAAGTAATCTGCACTCCTAAATATGCATGGAACACAAATGCTACAATTTTAAATTATACTGACTGACTTTATTGCACTGTGCTTCTTAAGGAATTTGCTCAGCAAAATTGGTGGCCGTTCTAGTAGTTGTATATGAATATTTCTGTGCCTTAGAATTGTCCATCTTTCTTGTCCTTACCAATGACCGTTTATGCTACCTCCCAAAACAGTACTTTGATGTCCTGAAGTTGAATATTTTTATAATTGCTCAATTTATGTTCGTCCTTAGTAAAGTACTGCTAAAGTAACTTCCTTAAGATTTCCTCTCAAGATCAGCATTAATTCCTGTGCTTGTCACATGGCATTTCAGAATTTAGTCATCATCTCCTGTGAGCTGCTGATGTGGTATCCTATTGCAGACACTGACTGCTATTCCTCTTTGCATTTCTGCTCCCTCTTAGATTTCTCTAATATGTATCACTGGTATCACTTTCTTTATTACACCATTATTACTGCAAAGCCTGCATAAGTGTTTTTGTTACTTGGGGTTTAAGTGTTAGGTGACCCCACCTTCTCTTTCCTGTCTCCCATTTGTCTTCTGGAAATTTTACCAGTCCAGATAAACTACTGCTCTCCTTACCCAGTGGCTTGTCCTGCTATAGTTCTGAATCCCAAACACAATACAGCTTCCTTCCTGGATCATCAACCAAGTGCTGTCTGTAATCTTAATATTTGCAGGGAGTCAAATACTGGAGACATTTGCTGTGTAAGCTGTTGCTTTATATTCTCTTGTTAATATAAGTTATAGTCTTCTTGTAAGAGTCTCTTCTACAAGTACAGATTAATCTGACCAGATGTGACGCACAGATAACTTTGTTCTGTTCATTTTTGGAATGTTGTAAAATACTTGAAAAGTAAGCAAATCGAGCTCTTTGCTGCTCGTTTCAAGCTGTACTCTTCTAAGACAGGCTCAGGAAGACAGAATTTGGCCCTTCGTTTGCCATGCTTTATTCCTTTGTGTACTTTCAGTAACATGAACTGTGTGCTTTGTTTTTCAAATGTTTTGTGTCCTAGCAAACTGTGACCTCCTCCTCAAAGTTATGTTTTAAAGAAATAGTCAAAGCATTGCTTGGTAACAACACTGTTTATTTAAATTCCAGAAAACACTTGTTTTTACTTTTTTCTATTATTTCACTTAGATAATGTCTATGATCCTAACAGAATTTTACATCTGAGAAAATTCTTTGGAGATTCTGTGAACAAATACAGTGTCTGAAATAAAGAAAAATGGATAAAGAGAAACACCAGTCCTGAATATCTTCGTACACAAAATATGGTCTTTTATTAAAAAAATTATTTTAAGATTGTTGTGAAACAGAATCTATTAAGCAATGGAATCTTATTAGTAACACACATTCCTTAAGATAATGAATCTAGTTTCTTTTTTTAAAAAGTGTTACAGTTTTGCATTATGGAAGTCAATATGCCACCATCATCTCAATGTAATTCCAGTGAATTTTAGTATCAAGGATGAATTTGATTCAGTAAATCTGCAAATACATTTCTCTGACATGAAAAATGATCTCCAAGTAACAAGAAGAATATTTAAAATTTTCACTGGTATATTTTAGTGCCCTCATGATGTGAGTGAAATTCCAATAGAGACATGATTTTGTCAGTCGAATTCCTTTCACAGAGGAATAAGAAAAATACTTCTGTATCTTGGTACACCTGCTCACTGACTGTTACAAATTTTGTAAGGCATATTTTGTCATACAGCCTGTAGTACTGGGTTGTTGTGACACAAGGGCACAACTTGGCACTTGGTCTTGTTGAACCTCAGACAACTGGCCTTGGTCCATCAATCCAGCCTGTCCAGATCCCTCTTCTCCTCTTCCGAAAGTTCATCTTTTCAATTCTTTTTTTTTCAGAGAACCACCTTCTCAGCCAGGCAATTGTATTCTGCACCTGTCTGGGGCAATTCCCAGAAAAACACACAGAGTCCCTGTTCTCCTGGGTTAGAAGTTTATTTGAATTCACAAGATGAGACTCAGGTCTCTTGATTCAGAAAGTATCTTTTTCCCAGACTTGTGAATGGTCTTGTTTACCATACCAGACCTGCAATGTGCAAGTCAGTGCTACTGAGAGGGAAAGAGCTGTGATTCTGGAGTAATAATAACTCTTGATGGGGGTTGGAACTTCATAACTGGCTTTGCAGTCAGAGAAACTGGGAACATATTCTGTTTTGATAAGGCTGAGTGTAATCTTCATCCCTTTGTTATCGGTCAGATGGGTTTTGTGAACTTGTGATTTGATTGGAAACTGATTATTCTGCTTGGAATCCTTGGAGCACTCCTGTAATAAGAATAGTATGCTAAGAATGTGATAATTACTATCTTACAGTCTGATTTCCTTTTGATGCACTCTTTTTTGCTAAACTGAGTTTCCTGAGCTTGCATTGAAGAATAATGCAGTAGCTGGAGGGAAGAATTCATGTGGATGTAGACTCGAGGTTGTTGTAGGTTGATTAATTTGATTTATACTGATGGCTCTATCAGAATACATCAGTAGAAGATTCAACCCCAGTTTTAAGGAGGAAGAAGAATATACTCACAGATAAGTAGTTCTTGGCAAAGCTCTTAGAACACTTTAAAAATACCTGCTTAGTTTTTAGAATAATTTTACTAGCCATTCTAATGGTTTATAGTTTTTATGACACTAAATAATTGTAATGCCATTGTGTTTCATACTATTTATTTTACTGCTTATGCACCCTGTGGTATTGATGTGTATTATATTGCATATAACTCAATACAATAAACATAGTATTACAAAAGAGAGTTGGTGGATTTTTATTATAGGTAGGTTATCTACTGTGATGAAAATAATATAAAATTATAGAGAAATTATTATACCCTTTCTTCCTAGTTTTTATTCAAGATAAAACCTTTGGTAAATTAGGTGCAATTCCACAAAGTTTTATAGAAGCATAGATCTTGGTATAAAAGAGTAAATAATCTCTTCTAGGATTTTATGGTTTTTACACTTGTCCTTTAAAATTAGTCTATACTTGTAATGCTTTGCCTCTAAGGTTACTTGAAGATCACTCCTGAGTGTTACTGCACATTCTCAATTGTTTCTGAAGGCAATGAATGCCAAGAATCTCACTTTGCAGATCAGAACCTTTTATTCTTTCTGCTATTTACCCCATGCAGATTTTTTTTGCATGTTGACCACAAGACTCCAATTCCTATCCATTAAAGACTTGATACTTAGCTAAGAGAGTAAATTTAGACATTAAATAAATTTTCTCTTGTTCTATGATATGATCCTAAGCTTCATGAGATGATCTGACATCTGCAAAAATACACTGCAGTTCTCATTTTGTTGATTTAATTACAGAATGGGACCTAAGAGCCAAAAGGAACCATTGAATTTACATTTTTTATGCAAAGCTTCCTCTCAGCTTTCCATATTTTGAGCTCCACAGAGAAGGGAAAGGGAGGGAAGGAAAGCATTCCTTTCCCAAAGGAATTACAAATTCCTTGAAATTTTACACAGAGATGAAGCTTGACTGCAGCATTGTGGTTAAGTACTGATGTGGGAGTGTATGTACTTTTCTTTTTGTTAAGTCCAGTCACTGTTTAATATAAATGGATGATCAGTCCTGACAACAGAGACAGTCCCACAACTCACTCCTACCCAAGTGTCTCTCCAGAGTAAATTTTCCACTTGTTGGATTTCCCTCCCTCTTTGGCAAATCGCTACCACCTTCACAAAACTTCAGCAGAAGAGGAAAGCCCTGCTCAGCCTAGCCTGCTTCTCAGCCACTAAAAAATTCTGCTGGAAGCAGGTTTGTTTTGAATTCCCTGTTTCTAGAGCTGATTTAGATACTGTCAGTGGGCACTGTGAGACTGAAGTGTAAAGAGGTGTGTAGGCATTTGGGGTCTTCAGAGCCAAGCAGGAAGCTGCACCCTGCACCCTAATTTTCAGTTTCAAACCTTCTGAATCTGGTCCTAAATGTCTTCCATTTTTCGCATGGGCCTCTTTTTCTAGGTCAATGACGGGTTATATATCAATTTTTGTAACCTAGGATAACATAATAAGGATAGGATGTAGAAGATGTTTGTATCTTTATATAAGCATAATGTTTTTCTTCAAATTTTCACTGATCTTACATACATGTAAGACTTTACCAGACAGGTGTTACAGCAAATTAAAACCTGCATGGGGTACAGAAGGAAGTGAAAGACAATCTGGATCAAACACATAAGGAGCTGTGCTGTGTGTTTAGAAGTTTTATCTGCAAAAGAGGCAGCATGTAGAAAAATTCCTGTCAGCTTTTCACATCATCTGTCTGTCAAAGACGATTTGTGTTTTATTTAATGTTAGTTGAACTTGTCATCTCCCAACACTACATATTGTTTGTATCAGAGCACCAAAGCCTTGGTTCCTAGTACATCATGCAGATTCATTTGTCCTGAATAATTTTTCCAGTGTGAATAACAGACTTTGTTTTAATTGTGCTACAATTTTACAGCAATACAAAACCAATGGAGCTACTTCACCTGCATCATCCTCTCCTTCAGTTTTACGCTAGTGTAGCACATCTATCAAAAAGAAATTACATCTTTCTGCCCTAGCATTAGTGCCCAAATAATTCTTGGTACTATAAAGGAATGTGGTGCTGGCCCCATGGAAAAGAGTGCCCAAGCCCAGCTCAGGCTCTCTGCAATCATTACTATTCATCCTGCTGCAACTGTGCCCCCCTGGAATTTTAAACACAGGCACTGCAGAGGCTCATTGGGAACAAGTGAAGCTGTTCAAGTGCTGATTACTCTGGCAGAGCCTGAGCAAATTAGTTAATAATTAGGTGTGAAATTAAGTACACCTTCTGTTTTCCTTAGTAGATTTCCCATGTTGTTAATTTGCTTCTGCACCACCAAGGGACAAAGTACATTTAAAAAACATATGTGGGAATGAGCTAAAAGTGTCCCCAGGTAAACCTTGTTACATTTGTTATCTAAATTTTAGTATTGTATAGAGCTTTGTCTGAACTCTACAAAATGTCTCACTCCTTAAATCCTGACAATGTATAGTGCCTGTTTGAGCAAGATTTAATTGGCTGATGAGAAAAATATTGATGGTCTTTATGTTATGTTATGTTAGATAGATATATAGTATATCTTTCATTATGCCTTATCCTCTATGTTTGCATTTCAAATGTGATATTTGAGGGTGTTTTTATAGAATGTATTAGCCAAAAATTGTGTGACACGTTAGACCTGCAGTGTGGTGCCTAACATAGCAATGTTTTGTAGGAGGGGTTTTGTATATTTCTCTATGTTAAGCAGGATATTTTACTCAGAGGGAGTGTTTTGTGATTCTTTACTATGAGAAATATATAAATGAAGTTAAGGAGACCTGAAAGCATCTATAGGAGCTTATAGTTATAGATTGCACCAAAATTCAGAATGAACATTGTCAACATTTCACTGAAATTACAGCTTTCATTGTCACCCACAATGCAGAGTGTGGGACGATCTCTTGGAAATGTGAGGAGATGCAAGATGAAGTTTGAATCTCTGCTCCTCTTAAAAGGTGAGGTTAGAGGCTTTTCACTCTAGTGGGCCATTTTTGGGCCCTTCACTATATTTAAAGCTAGCTATGCCAAATTGTTGTCTCACTGCTTATTCTGTTAACTCAGGACCATGACTTTTGTTTCCTGTAACCTTTCTGACTTTTTTGACCACTCACGTTTACTGGATAGGGGTGAAAATATCTGTAGCACAAGGGGAAACATGTAAGTGTGGAAGCTCCTATGGGAGCAGGTAGAAGCAAGTGCCTTGAGAAGCACACATTGCTGTAGCAGGCAGGGCACATGAGAAAATTAAATGTTCTTTCCCTTTTTCTAGAAGAGACCTTGTACAGGGATCAGCAATTCTTTAAGAGATTGCTCTGTTGCCTGTTTTGAATTTGTGCTATTCAGGTGTCTCACTTCAGCTGGAGGTTAGAATACCATTTTGGTTAACTAGGAACATTGCCAGATGTCATGACTTTTGACAAAATCTAGCAGTTTTTGAAGTAGCTCATATATAATGTAGGTAATTTCCCAAACTGTTCTTAATGCATATGTTAAGCAAACAATCAGAAGAAAATTGATCTAACCCATCAGGTTCGGATTAGCCTTCTTGCAAGCATGTTACCATAGGGAATTTTTGTTATCTCTAAGGGTTTATTGTAATGGTATAACAAAAGGTAACACCTTTGTTTCTTTGAGTGCTATTTACCATCAAAAAATCTAGGAATAATCTGAAGGGTAAATAGTTAAGCTGCTTGTAAATTGTGGTAGGAATATATGCCAGCATTTCAGTTTACAAAGGATAGTGCTTGCATATAAATCTAAAGAACAGTTTACGTAAAAAATTTTAAAAGGCTGATAAAACAAAAATCAGTTGCAAAAATACATTAGGATTAAATAGAATCTAAATGTTATGGCTGGACTGAAGTGGTTTGATTATACTTTTAAATATGTGGCATTGAGTTTCAATAGTCCTAATGAACTGAGTTTCTTTTTCTTCCAAAAATTGTTTCTACTGTTTATCCCATTTGAATAAATATTAGTGATTGGAGTAGCTGGCAGGGGAAGAGAGGCAAAACCCTTTCACTCAAGTCACTGCTGGTGAAAGATCCAAAAAGCACCTGTCATCTGCACCATGACCCGTGCCTGGGTGAGGAACTGTGTCTTCATCAATAGTCAAAGCTGGTCTGCTCACCGTCTCCCAGGATGAAAAATTTTACAGCTCTCTCAGTGCAGTCTTACGTTAAAATATTTTTTATGTAGACTTATTGTTATTATGGATTTCATCAGTTTTCTGATGTGGGTGTTCTTTTTTTTCCCATCTCATCTCATAATCCCTTTCTAAGACCACCCATTCTGCTTCATGCATGCTCATGAGTAATACAGGACCATTTTTACCAGGCCTGTAGATAATGATCTTTTTGGGTTATGTCTCTTTCACTTGAACCACAGTGTTTTTCTGAGCTAAAACTTTCTCTTCAGTGTTAATTTATGAATGCAAGAAACTGTACTTTATTGGTCTGTGATTTGCATTCTCTCTTTTTCTCATGACTAGCATACTTGCTTCTTCTTGCCACCAATGCAATAGCTTTCCGCTTTGTCTTCTTTGCATTTTTGCTTTCAGTTTTGTTGGAATTTGCAATAAGAATAACAAAGTGGGAGAGGTACTTGGAGGACCTTGAACCCTTGCAGCTTTAATCAGAGCTCCATTAAGGGGCTTCCAACTGTGTTATTCATTTCCCTTTGCTGTGGAAGGTTCATATTCCTCCCTCTTCCTTGACCCAATATCCTTTGATCATGTCTCTTCCCTTCCCTATCAGTTTCTCCAAGAGGTACATAGCCCAGAGTTGCTATTCTCCTTTATGCCTCCACCATTCTCCTGCCTGCCCTCCTGCCTTACTGTTCTTTTTTTTTCTTTCCTTTCCCCGTGTTAGGCAGGGGACAGGTCAGGACCTTGTCCTCTGGGCTTTCTTGAACTTTGAGTGCTATCCATAAGTTCATTTCACTTCATTCACAGAATGTCAGAGTCTATTTAAGTCCATGGAAAGACTCCAGTAATTTCAGGGAAGTTGTTTTTGTACTGGCCATGAGACCATGGCTGTGTTGGTCAGAATTTCTTTCCCTAGCAACCTTATCCAGGAATCCAGGGGAATGCCGTGGCTCACCCTCATTCTCCAAAACACTTGTTCACTGTTATAGTAAGTGGTTACTACAGTGAGAAACTCTTTCTTGACTTGTTTCTTGAGCTGTTGGAAATATTACTTTTTCAGTGATCACAATATTATGAATTTTTGCTACCTTTCCACAAAAAACCCCACCCTTTTTAAAAAGGAAAGTGGACAACTGCTTCATACAATACATCTGCACTTTTACAATGATGCTTCACATACCAAATATTCCTATGGCATGCAATTTCCTTAATTTTTCATGAAGAAAACCAGAATATGCTTATTCTTATTTTTTACTGATAATTACCCATTTTTTTCCCCAGTTTTACTTTATCCATATCATATTGAGGTTAATATTTTTAAAGAAATGTCTGTGACTGGTTATGTTACCCTTCAGTCAACCCCTTGCTGAGTTTGAGGTATTCAAGACTTTTAATTGCTCTGTATAATTAGTCCCAACGTTCTGTCCATTTCTGTTACTCTTCACTGAAGTTCGTACTTTAGTAATGTTTTTCTACTTCTTGAAAGTAGTTTAAAAATTCTCAACCTATTAGCCAAATTGTCCTATTCAAATTTCAATATTTGACTGGTAAATTTGTATAACAAGGTGGGCATGATGTATTAGTATTTTTAATGAACTCTTGGAGAAATTACTTCACATATATTGGAATTCCTAATTTTCTTCTTGGCACATATATCCTAACTATGTATTCATGAGTTCTTGGGTTAAGTTACACAAGATGATCTTTTCTCTGTAATTTTTTTTTCTTTTTTGACAATTACTTCTGACCTCAGGATGCAATTTTTCCAGCCGTTAGGAACAAATCAGAATATCCTCTGGAGTATTTTTTTCTTTTTTTTTTCTTTTTTTTTTTTGATAACTAGAATTTCCTGTGTTTTTAAATCCTTGGGGTTTATGTGCTGGATTTGTGCTTTAAAGTTACGTCAAATGAAGCTAGTACAAAATCTATGCAAGCTGATCCACAAATTGCATTTTGTTGGTTGATATTTATAATCCTTTCCTCTCATTCTACTGTGATTTCTCAACTGTAGAATTTTTTTTCCAATTTCTTATCCCTGCCAACATAGATGTTCAAAGTAATTTAGTTTATTAAAAAACATCAGCATGATCTTTCATCATGGAAAGAAAGAGGTCACTGCAACGCTGATAATTTTGCTATTTTAGACAGCCAAAAAATTGCAGTGTGAGGCAGATATGCCATTTGTTCAATGGTGACTGTGAATTGGAGCCGTGGCAGAAGACAATTGTTCATGTCAAAACCAAATCCTCAAATAATTTATCAGACCTGATTTAGAATCCAGGAGAATTGTAAGGAGGATGAGACAAAGGAGATAATAAAACATTTTGGAGAGATCTTTGATGTTATCTTGTTCAGGCAAGCAAATGGTAAATTGTCCTATCTGCTTCTAAATTTCAAGCTTGGATGGAATTCCCAAATTAAAAAAAAAAAAAAGAAAACCACAGCAAAAAAATTCCAACAAAACACTCCCCCCCAAACCAAAAGAAAAAGCAACCAAACAAAAAAAAAAAAAAGGAAGAAAAAAAGCGAAAATAAACTGATTAATAATGCATGTCCAAATGCTAATAAAAAGTAGTAGATGGGTCATAGAAAAATAGAAAAGCCTAAGTTGGGAAAGATAAAAAGTTCATTTGATTCAAACTTTCATGGGAAAGGGAGCCCTGATGACATCTAGCCTTGTCCAGTGGTATTTTAAAAACCTACAATGATGGAGACTATCACATAAGTGGAAGATTTTTCCAATGGCTGATTGTTCTCACTGTGAAAACTTGTATCAAGATGAAACCTGTCCTTATGGAGCTTGAGCTCATTGTTCCTTGTCCTCTCTGTGTGTCCTTCTGAAGTGACCTTCTCTCTGCTTTTTAACTGCCATTTAAGTACTAGAAAATTTTGATGAGGTCACATGAGTCTTCTCATGAGAGCAAAGGCCTAATTCCTTCAGTTTTCCTTGTGTCAGGTTCTCCAGCAACTGAATCATCTTTGTGGCCCTCATTTGGATCCTCTCTAGTCTGTGCATGTCTTTTTTTGAGTTGTGGAGTTGAAAACTTGACTCAGTTCTTAAAGCACATCCTCATTTTTGTTGGCTAATACCTCTGCAGATAGCCTTCAGAGATTTAATGAAGCGTTACATTCCTTTTACTATCTTGAAACTCAGTTAAATCTTGGCTTTTATTCACTCTGCATTAATAGCATTCTTGCAATTTTTTCTACAAGACTCTTATATATATATAGATCATTTGCTGGAGGATTTTGAGAGGGGGAGTACTTAATAGTTGATGAAATATTTCATCTTTGTCTCCTGTTAAATTCTGGTAAGCTTCTGCTGAGATGTAAATGCCTCATACAGCTATTGGCCTTCTTTAGCTCATGGACCACAAGAAAAGACTATGATAGCAAGCTGAAATACTCACAGACCAGGAAACTCTGCAGCTGGGCTGATTCAGAAGCCAAGGTAAAAACCAGTTATTCTTTCTAGTGGAATCAATACGCAATGCCAAAATACACAGTTAAGACTGGAATTAGCTCTATGTCCAAATCTGCTGCAGAACCTCCAAATTTTGTGTGTTTCCCTGAAGTATGATATGCAGAGCAGGAACAGGGAGAAGGAAAGCTGGGTTCTTGTTAATTGTCTCCCAGACAAACCAGATGATTGGAATCCCCATTTCATCATATTAAACTACATATGTATGGAGGAGGGAAGGAAGGAAGTAAGGTTATGGTAAAGCTGGTTTTGGCAGTGACACACAACCTAGAAGTGTCTCAGGGAATAGCAGCTAGATATATGTTACAGATCCTTCCCTTTCACTATTGCCAGGAGCCTCAGTCACTCACCAGGGCTGCAGTCCCCAGGTGCTGTCTAAACACAGAAAGAACAGTGCCTGTCAGTTTATAACCACAGAATAAAAATAATAGGAAACAGCAAGAAGCAATATGCTAAAAAAAAATGTTTTCTGAGTCAGAATTTGGAAATGTCAAGGTAACTCCTGCTGCAAAACCAGTTTTCAGACATCTTAGTGTGCACTCATATCCTAGGATTGGACATGTACCCCAAACACAGGTTTAATACACAAAGCAATGTATTTTCTATCTTTTTTTGTGTCTAACTTTTTAAACCATAACTCAAGTTTCACAACAGATAGTTAAGAGTGTGAAAATAAATGTATCATTCTAATAATAAATTTAAATAAAGGCAACGAATTTTTACTGAATTCAGATGAATTAATTATGGTCATCACTTATCTCCTGGAGAAACAAAGCTTCCTTCACCAATGTTCATAGATTTCAGCTGCTTTGAAGGGATTTTATAAACTAAGTCTTGAATTCTGCTGTCAAGCAATGGACAAAAGATCTTATGAAAGAAGTAGAATTTAATGCGGCTTTTGAAGACACCAACTTAAAATAAAGTTCAGTGATTAATTAAATGTTGTATCTACTTTGAAGATTTCAAATCTGTCTAATAGTAGAGAAGGATATGCAATACAAATTGTCTTACAAGGGAGCTGTAAAAATTTCTACCAGTTAGAGTAGTCTCCAGAATGCTGATCCCAAGGTAGACCATGGAGCAAGTCCTTTTGACGAACATTGTGGGGCAGGTGAAGAAGGAAGTGATTGGCAACAGATGGCATGGATTTTCCAGGGAGTGATCAATCATACCTTACCAAGCTGACAACAGTGGGTGCCATTTACCTTGACTCTAGCAAGGCTGCCATCAGAGTCTCCTTCAAACTTCATGGAACTAAGTTGAGTCATTACACTGCAAATGGCTGGACAGATAGTTGGTTAAAAAACTGTTGGATGGTTGGGCTCAAAGGACAGAGAGTAGTTAGAGGATTTACCTAGAGTGTTTACCTGGAGGCTGGTGACCAGTGCATCTGCCCTGGGACCTGTTCTATTTGACATCACAGGAGCACCCAGTCCAACCCCAGAACTGAGTCTTCTGTAGCAGGGCTACAGCAAGGACCTCACAAGCATTTTTATCATATAGCCTTTGAACAACTGTCAGTGTCTGCATTCTGTAAAGGATATGTTTAGAATGTTTCTTTTTTTTTCCTTTTGAAAGACTGTTCTTATCTTGTAAGTAACTCTTTAAATTGCTTACAGTAGGCACCAGGCACAACTGATCTCTGTGTTGAGGTTGAACAATATGTTACTTACACCTGAAAATTTAATCTAGTGTAGAATCTAAAGGGTTCTTAAAAATGAGGATTTGATTTTAAATGTCAGAGAAAAAGAAAACA
Source organism: Zonotrichia albicollis (assembly GCF_047830755.1). Classification (NCBI taxonomy): domain Eukaryota; kingdom Metazoa; phylum Chordata; class Aves; order Passeriformes; family Passerellidae; genus Zonotrichia; species Zonotrichia albicollis. The sequence continues at coordinate 74,982,209 of NC_133821.1, read as the reverse complement.
AAATCAAAGTATAGGAATAAATCCATTTACGAATAAATCCATTTACTAATAAAAAAGATTTTGCTAAGTGGTAGCCCTACTTCCTAGAATTTGAATTTATTTGTCAGAATGAGCATCAAGTCAGAAAAAGTCATTGTGAAACCAGCTGAACACAGAAAGCCAAATTCTGCACTCACATGTATTCACACAGCTATCGTTTACTGGGAACAGGATTGGCAGAGAGCGCGGAAATGAATAAGCCTTTTCCAAGAAAAAAAACTAGACAAATTTCAAAAACCACATCATAGGAACATTTCCCCCTTGTGCCTGAGATTGTGGTCTGGTGGTCTGCTGAAGTGAGGGAGAAGAGAAAAGCATGAAATTGGACAGAAAAATGTGTCTGCAGGCACCAAGCAGCAAGAGGGTTGTAGCATTGTGGCAAGGTGCCTCACTGACTAATTGCTTCTTAAAAGGCTGAAACTGCATTTTAAAAAGTTTATGAATTCTTTACAGTCCATTGAAGAATTGTGGATAGATGTGCTTTTTAAAAGTGATACTCTGCTTGTTGAATCTTAGATGTATTCCTCCTGCTCAGGTATTTTTCTTTACTGTACTGTTTTTTCCTCTCCACAGTTCATAACTTGTGTTACAGGGAGTCTGTCAATAGACCTACTTTTTCTTCATTACTGAAGGCTGCTTTAAATGCTTTTATTAACAATCAGAAAAATTAAACTAATTTTACTTGAAAATATAGCTTACTGTGTGGTCAATTAGAGTTACTCAAAATATTTTGAAAATTAATCGACTGAATTAGTCTGTACAAAGTTGGAGGGGCCAAAAAACCCCAAAGTCTAAAGTTTCCTAGATCTTCAGGACAAAACACTAAATCTGAAGTAGTTATTCAGCTAATAGATGTTTGAGTCAGATTTGGGGGGGGGAGGGGTGGGTAGGGGGATAGTGGAAAATAATTTTTGAGAGAAATTCTTATTCTTTAGAATTACTGAATTACTACTAGACAAGTCAGAGTTAATTTCATTCATATTCCTACTTTTTCCCCTAGGCTGCAAAATCTTTTTCAGTTATTTTCAGTGGGAACAGATAGTTGTAAAGACTTATGCTCTCAGTGTTCCTGAGCAGACCTGCAGATGACACTTAACAAGTCTAATGGACCTGAGGAGATGGTGCTCCAGTGTTAGGGGAGCTGCTTTTGAGTCCAGTCGGGTCTGACCTCAGTGAATTCCTTTCCTTGCTATTTTTTTCAATGCAGAAAAACCAAGAGTCAGCAATGTGAGTTTATACTGTGGAACTTTATTATTTACTCAAAGGGAAAATTAAGCCATTCACAACCTAAATCCTGTGTGCTCTCTATGTGGTGTCTGCAATAGGAAGCTGGTCCCAGGAAGCCAGAACAGGATCCCTGCCCGCCCAGCAGGGCTGGAGCTTTTCTCCTTTGGTAGCAAGCTCTGCCTAACAAAGTGCACAGTACAGGAAACATCATCAGTCTGTGTGCCAGTGCCTGTGGTCACTGATCTAACTACAAATAGAAGTCATTAGACCCACTCTGATTAAGCAGTACTGAGTAGGACATTACCAGCAGGAGCAACAGTGGGTCTATCTAATAATATAATTATGTGATAGTGGCAGAAATACTAAGAAGAAATAGGTGTTTCCATTGCTTAGGCTTTTACTTCAGCCGAGCACCATAGTGCCTCATATTCCTAGTCACACGCTATACAAGTGTACAACCTCAAAAATGAGGGAAGTGTAGAAAAGATCATCAAGTATCTGCGTTGGAGCAGACCAAATCATAACTACAGTATCTATACATTTTTTTAATTAGCAAAAAAAAATAATTTTTTCACATGTCATTTTATTAAACATAACATATCCAAATATGCTAGTGTTTTTTAAAGCAAACACACAGCCCCATCAATTTTTCATGTATCTTTTTATTTTTTGTATCATTACAATGTAAGTTGTAGTATGGGACAGAAATGTGTCATCAGTAGAGAGAGGGGAAAAGAAGGCTGCTGTGACTTTTACTAAATTGCACAGACACAGCACACATAGCCAGTGTTTAGCAAGTATGCAGCACTGGCCAAACACTGGCCTCCTAGGTGGAAAAGGTGGGAACATTATGGCCACATGAAATGTTGAATCTCTGATCTGCCAGAGGTTCATATGGCAGGGAAGGTTATATTACATTTTAATTTTCCATTATAGGTGTCAGAAATAATGCTTACATCACTAATGGAAAACAATATAACCTTCCCTGCCATTGATCGTTCAGCCTGTGTCTGACTAGTACTAACAACAGATACCCACAGTCCTCTGAAAAAAGCAATCAAGCAGCTGTACAGGATCCAGTGAGCCATATGAACCTCTGACAGATCAGAGAAAAAATTGATGTGTGTGTTTGCTTTTAAAAACACTAGCATATTTAGATATGTTATGTTTAATAAAATGACACATGAAAAAATTCTTTTTCTTTGCTAATTAAAAATAATGTACAGGTGCTGCAGTTATGGCTTGGTCTGCTCTAACACAGATACTTGATGATCTTTTCTACACTTCCCTCATTTTTGCATTGTGGTTCTAGCCAAGATTTCCTCTTAATTCTGAGGTTTTGGCATTGTTTAGTACAATTATAACTTGAGGAGCACTCAGCCCTCACTGCACCCTGAGCATGTCTTTTGAGGGTGAGAGAACAAAAAATTAATTATAGCTACACAGCAAATTCTCAATGCATTTTAATACAAGTCTGAATACAAAGGAAACATAATTTATGTGTTAAGTTGCAGGAAAGAAGTGGTTGCATCAAGCATAAAGGAAAGGCAGAGAGGCTACATGTGTGCTGGAATTGAGAGGTTATTTCTGCCACGTGGATTTTGCAGTGGCTCCTGGAGGCTTGAAACAAAACACCACCTGAATTTGGTTATTTAAAGTGATAGTGGCAGCTCCTTTAGTGCAACAAAACATGCTGGGGTTCTTGTGTTAATTTTGATCACTGTGTAAGTGACTTGACTAACTTCAGTGAGTATGGAAGGTTCCACTAGGAGGAGAAAGGGGATGGCCATTCAGAGCTCCCTCCAAGTGCTTATTTAGAGTTCCCTTTAAGTGCTTATTCAGAGTTACACACTATGAGGATGTCAAAAGGTGGTGATGAGGGTTTTCAGAAAAGACAGTTGATTTTTGGGGTGTTTAAGTACATTTCAGGAAAGTTTGGTGGGGCATGCTTTTTAGGAAGCGCTGTGCGTTCATGCTCTACATAGCTTCTTTGGGTCTCCTTTGCACGCACTGCTGCCAGCCACTGCTGAAAATCTCAGCCTACTTTCTTGCATCAGTTCTAGGTGATGGGAGAAGCCTTCCAAAAGCAATTAAAGGAGCCCCTTTAGCATCATGAGAAAGAATATCCTCTGTGATTAAAGTATTCCAACTTCTGTTCGTGCACCCTTCCTCTCCAGCTAATGGTGAGTGTGTCAGTTTATCTTGTAGTACTTGTCCATAACAGCAGGAAATTTAAATTTGAAATTTCTATTTAAGAAAGCTGAATAAAGAGTTTGCATTCTTCTAGTTCAGTTACTTTTGGAAATAAACCCTCAGTATAAGGATGCCAGAAAGCACAATAAAACCTGTAGCCTCTTGCATACCCAGAGCAGATACTTTTAGCTGGAGTAGGAGATAGGAGTTTTGCAGAAAGAGAGATAAGGACCAGCATGAAAGACCAGGAGAAAAAGAGAAAAGGGGTTGGGGAAACTACAATAAAAGAGATAAGTTGAAGATAAAGTCACAATGCAATTAAAGTTAGCATTAGGAATATATAACGACGTTACTTTCCCAGTAGTGCAAAGCTGTGAGCCTGCTGATGGAATAAACTCAGTGCTTAATGCCATCTGCTCTTGCTGATGGAAACGATGTCTTGCTGGATGTAGAGGGTGTAACATCCCTGAACATGTTAATGCTATAAGCTGTTCATAGATTAGCATAGTCTGTTGCAGAAATGTTTGAATTAGAGAAGGAAATGACTTGTCATAGTAGCTTTAAAATACTCCTTAATGGTCTCTTGCAGATCTATTGCATGCGAGTGACTGACCCAGCCCTGATCTGAGAACATTGAAAATCTTATCTGCAAGCATAGATCCTGTTTGTGCCTTCAGGCAACATACTCAATTTACAGCCAAGGCTCAAAGCCCTTTGAAAGTTGGCTCTTAAGGTCATACCCCTTGTCCTAAAGTCTATCAAGGAATTTTCCCCTACAATGTATTCCAGGAGAGTTTTCTAGGACATGCTTCCCTTGTTTTGTTTTCTTTTTGATGCGGCAGAAACAGCAACCTTTGTGAGAGTTCAGATAATCAGATTTGCATTTTGTTTAACCAGTCTCACTGCTACTATTTGGAAAATAGTAGTTTTATAGTAACTCTCAATATAGTTTTATACTCCAATTCATTATCACAGCATATGGTCATCTTTCAGATAAAAAAAAAAACAGCAAAGACATTCCTGAAGAAATACAGAGTCCCTGGCAATTTCTTTTCTTTGGCATCTTTTTTTTTTGAGTCTGTGTGATTTTTTACTTCTGAGATTCTTTTGATTTGATTTATTGTTTTCTTCAGATTCCTGCAATACAGGTTGGGGGTAGCAACCCTAATATTTTTTAGTACAAAGCATTGTGGTTCTTAGATGAAACGTGGAATCTTTTCTGTTTAAGGTTTTGCTGTGTTTCCAAAAAAAAGGGATTATAATATTTTCTAATTTTTTTTTCTTTCACCATAACTGAATTCCTTCAGTAAGGAATTCTTTGTCTCCATACACTCACAAACTTTGTCCTGTGCTTTTCAGCTCGGCACTGTTTTAAAGCTTTCTTCATAGTAGATATTTTGCCCTGCAAAAGTTCGCATACACTTAGCACTTCTCTTCGGAAGTGTCACACTGTTACTATTGATTTTTTTCAATTTAATATTTTCCCATGACTTTCTCAACCTTCAAAGTTCTTTAATTTACCTATTTTTACTCTGAAAACTCACTGATTTGCATTCTTCTTGTATTGTATTATTATTATTAAGTATCCTGCTGGTTAAATCTGAAGTAATTTAGAACTGTAAATCTCAAATCTTATAAGGGAAGAACACTTAATTTGTTTAAAGTACTTACATTAATGAAAATTATTCAGTGGGACTGGATTATAAACCAGTTAGTTTATACAATACTGAAGTGAGTTATTTTAGATTATTCCAAGATCCTAAGAATAACAAACAAGGCAAAAATTAATTCTTTAACTGAGAGAATGCAAACTAGAAGAATAAACAAAACAAAATCAGAGGGGATTTAATGGCATAGTGGTAATTGGATAGGAGGCATGCAGGCAATCTAGAATTATTTGATTTCTCTCCCTGTTTTTACTTATTTTACACCACCAAGTTAGTCCATTGGAAGTCATGCTCTGTTTATAATATTCTAAGTGATGAGAGAATCTGGCTAAAATTACATTCAAAACCTCTGTAAGTACCAATCACGTAAACGGGAGCCCAAAGGAAACGCAAACTGAACTAGCTAAGGTAAAGGCCATATTAAAACATGGAGTCATAGACTTCATGATAAAGTTATTTTCTGCCATGCCTCCTTTGGAATGAAACTGTTTCCCCTTTTCCCCTCACGGACTGCAAGTGACAGAAGTGCTCCAGGGTTCAGGGGCTCTTGCAGCAACCACCAGCCTTTGCTTCAGCTCTGTCAGCACATGGGTCATTAATTTCCACATCATCAGTGCAGAGAATGGAAGTAAAATGTCAGTTGATTAAAACATTCTGTTTAGTGAACTCAAAGGAATCTCATAAACTTGTTTCTGTCCCTATCTGGCAGAATAGCAGTGGCATGTGGGCAAATGATCTGTTGGCTGTGTGAAGCACCCTGCTGCACAGAACTGGGCAGTGCAAAACCATCTTATTTGATATTTTTGAGTTTTCATTGGCAACGAGAGCTGAAAAGTAACCTGCAATTGGAGGGAACATGATTTGGAACAATGTAAAAATAACAATGGGAAAATGATCCATCTGTTAACAAAACCCAGTTTTAATTGAAGAGAAATTCACATGAAAATTCCTGGGTTAAGTGTGGCCTTCTTTTGCTATATTACAATACTGTGGGTAATTGTTTTGAAAGCTTTTGTGGGACAGTAAGCATCAAATTCAGATATCTGTAAATGGCTTTTAGTTTGAGATATTCTTGGGCCCAGTGTGTGGTATCCAGATGCTCCAGAACAGTGTCAACATCCTGTTTGTCCCGTGTCACATCTGCCAGACACATGCACATGTCTGAAATGCCCTAAGGCATCCCAAATGGCAGTAGGTGTCTGTTTGAGACTGCTGAATCAATCCTTCAATTTAAGCTCACTTCCAGGTGAGCTTAAACTGAAGCTGGATTTAAGCCAACTAACATAGGAACAAACTTTAGCTGAATTTTAAGGAAAATCTTGTCAAAGAGCTGAGCATCTCCTATATTTCTGTTCTTTCTCACAGTGCCACGAATATCCTAAATGCACCAAATGGCCCTAGTCACCTGTAAATATAGCCAGTCTCACCATGTGCAATTCATGCAACTAGATTTTATCCTTAACTGAATTTCTGTTTAGGCTCCTACATCCTGTGTATGAAAGCATACCTGTCACTGAAATCAAGCATGTTAGTTCAGTCTATTTGCTTTTCACTAGTACACCCATGCCCCTTAACTCTGAGGCACTTAATGCATGTGTAATCAAAGTGGTGAACACGCAAATTAAACAAATGAAAATTAATACAATTAATTCTTTCTCTTTATTTTATAAATAAAATACAGATTATGGCTTATGATTTCTGATGAGAGGATCAATTTAGCCCTTGCAGTCTTATTTTAACAAGGTTTTTAATAAAGAAAAAGACACTCGCTGTCATACAAGTTTTTTTCCTCCAAGTAACATCTCTGTTAGAATCTGCTATTCTTATTAAAAAAATTTTAATTTTCCCAGGTAAGCTCAAGTTAGAATCCATATTTTTGTTTTCCAGGAATGGAGAAAAAAGAAATCTTGTTTTCTTTATCAGGAAAATTCTTCTTCATAGGTGACAAGGGAAAGAGGCATGGATGTTTGGCATATTAGCATCTGACTGTAGTTATATTTTAAAATAAAAATGCACAAGGTAGAAATGTGATACTTGTCAGGTTCCTACTATAAAAGCATTTTTCAAAGCTGCACAGTGCAAGTCACCTTGAAGAATTCTCTAGCCAGCCCCAGGCAGAGCTCCAGTTCAGAGCCCATCAAAAGGGTATGAGTTTCATATCAGGAACACAGAACTTAATTCCAAGCCTCTCAAAGACAAAAAGACAAATGGAGACAGAGCTTTAGAATGTGTCAATAGAAACAGTATTATAGTATTGTAGTGACAAGTTAGAAATAGATTTCATTCCATGTTCTACTGAGGTAAATTTGATTATTACTATTGGCCAATGAGCTACTCGTGCGTGATAATTGTGCACCATGCTGCTTCCATTGAGGTCCCTGAGCTGTGTCAAGGGTGGTCCACAAGAGGTATTCCACTGGAATAAATCCATACTCTGCAGCTGTTGGGAGAGGTAGGATCAGCAGGAAGGGTTAGTGACTGGAAGGATCATACAAGCAGATGGATATCTCCAATACAAAATCATGGTGCTTTGGTGGCAAACCCCTTCAGTGCAGCTCCCTGTTACTAAAATTCCTCCTGTCCTGATAGAAGTTTATACTCTTGATGACAGCAAATTATCAAAAAGTAAAGAAACTATTTTTGTAAAGAAATATTATCCTATCCCTCAGGTTTTCCCACCTTTTTGCCCCTGATTCATTCTCCATCACAACGATCGCCAGTATTTCTCAACAAAGCAGTCTCTAATCTTGGAAGTCATCCCACTGAAACTCTGTAGGAGTTCCTGAGCAGAAAGTTCTTATTCATTTCATTAAAATAATTTCAAAGATGAAGGGTGCTTGTGGAACAGGCTGTATCTCCACAACAATCATTGAGACAGCAGCATATGCAGCAATTTGACTGTGACATTAAAACCATGCACCCTGGGCTCTCAGTCAGGTGACATTGCTAGACTGATATTGCCCAGCTTCTGGCAATTTTCCAGCTTGTGCAGCTGTTGAGAACATGTGGGCTTTAATGTTTCCGTGCTTAGTGAGTCTTCCTCTTGCTTTCTCTTATGTAAACACACGCAGACAACAGCCTGCCTCTGCTGAGCACATTGAACATTAAAATAACAGATTTGTTTTCAGAACAAGAAAGTAATGGATTCAACTCTTAATTATTGAATAGCTGTGTTGTCTTTTAAAAAATCTGAAACTGTTTCCAGTTCTGTAATCGGCTACTTTGATGCTGGTAAAGATTTTATTTGTGAGTGCATTCAGCCACATCTGTAGGAGAGTCTAAAAACCTTAAAGCACAGCTTACTCCTTCCTGATTATACTGAACATTTTACAGGTATGGAAACATTGCATTTTGGTTTGCTACAGTAATTTAGGTAGAAAGGTAAGTGCTGCCAATTTCAGTGCTAATTAAACAGAATTTTTATTGCAGCAGAAAGTGATATATCCTATTCTTCCAAACATAGGTTCAGTCCAATCTGTCTTTTTAATTGCACTGCAACAGATTATTACATTATGCAAATAAATAATAGAACAAAACTCCAGCTAAAATCCTGCTGAAGGGGAAAATGCCTTGTATAAAAATGGTTCCATAAAATTTTGTTCTGCGGTCCAACAAAGACACAGCCATCAATGTCCTTGCTTCTGTATGACAGAATTGTTCGCATTAATAGCTAGCAATTTGGGTCTCAGTATGAATAATTATGTAAAACATTGATTAAATTGCCATCATGTTTGTAAATGGACAGACTATGAAAAAACTAGCTTGCCCTGCAGTATTATTTAATAATTCAGCAAATTCACATCTTGGAATTTTAGTAATTAAACTCCAAAATTAAAAACATACATAAACTAGCCAATCCAAGACAGAAAGAAATTTCAAGTATTTTGCCAAATTATGCTTTGGATGGAACAACACTCTGTAACAGATATTGAATGCTAATCCTTTAATAGCCAAGCAACTTTGAAAATCATGTGACAGGAATTCATATGCCTGGAGGAAAAGTTGAGGGTAAGGAAACCAGATCCTAGAATCACATAGAGAATCACTGCTAGGAAAAACCCTGTCTCCACAAAACTGGGAGTTTTGATCTCAGAAAGTGGAAAAAATAATTTTTGAACTGCTGATACTAAGATAAGGGAATAAGATATGAACCTGTTGATCGTTCAGTAGATCGCACTAGTGCACTCACCTGTGCAAAAGCTCAGCCTTGGAAGCAATTACTGGTTAACAATCTGGAGCACACAAGAAGGGCTCATGTAAAGAAGAAATTGGATTGGGGTAACTGGAGGACTTGTGGACCTTCAGCTTTGGGAGGAGGAACTGAGACTTACAGACTGGAATATCATTCCCTATTTAGTATTCACAGTCCCCAAATGGTTATCTTATTCGCCTTTCACCTCCAAATAAAAGTTTACACCTGTTTACAAGATGTCAATTATTTTAATTTTTCTAATGGTGAGTTTTAAGTCTGACTATCCATCCCAGACACAGTAAATACAATGGGTACCACCGAAGTTCTACATTGAGAAAAGTTGAATCTGTCTTTTAATACAGCCTCTTTCATAGCCATATCTTCCTTCAATAGATTGCCAGTCGTGGTATGTGTCAAATGTAACATTGCTTGATAAAAAGAGAATAGTTTTGAAAAACTGTTGAAAAAGGCAAACAAATGATCTAGCAAAACCACTAATGATGCAGCATGGCATTTGTACACTCCTTAACTTTGCACAAAATTCATAATGGAGGTACACTTCTTATTGAGTCTATCCAAACATTAAATCTCGTATAAATGAGATACTTCTGGAGATTATCCTCCAAAGGAAGCCCTTACAACTGAGATAATTCCCATTTCCTACATTTATCCATTACTTGCTCCACCTTGAGCCATGATTTAGTCACGGTTATTTCAGTACTAAATCTGCTTTAGACTTAATTAACTCTGTTGATCCAGAAAATTTTTTAATACTGAGCAGAACACACTCCTTAATATGAGAGCAAATAGAAAACAAGGTAAAAAGACAAACAAAAACCCAAACTGAAAAGATGAACTGAAAATCTATGTCAGTGTAATGATCACATTAAAACACATGCCTCAATATGGTTGTTTCAAGAACAAATCAGATTACATTTACAGAAGGATAGTCCATATTAAAGCATTAATCACATCACTATCTCTTTTTGTACTCTAATAATTTGTACAGACCTATGTGCATTTTTCTTGCATAAAAAACCCTCACACTTCTGAAGGATGCACTACTGTTAAGAGCAACTCCATGCTAAGGGTTTCTTCCAGCTCCTGGAAATTCTAAGATGTAATTTCTAAAGAGATAGCAGTTTGCTAGAAATGTCTGTAGCAATATTGGATAAGTTTGTGCATGTCCATCATGCGGTGCATGGCTTTCAATAAGGAGTTTTCATCTCTATGTGCTATGTTTCTTTTTCAGATAGTTTCGTCTTCTGTGATTTGATGTTTAAAATCACCCATGCCTTTGGTGATATCTCTTTATGCTGTTCACTTCATTGACACTGATCTTCAAAGCCTTCAAGGAGGACACAAGAAGAGGACATAATTTATTTTCCTATGACTATATGTCGGGTCTCCCCAGCACAATGAAGGAGAAGACCCCAATTTTTGAAATGCAAAATCAGAAGATTTAGAGCTAGAAATAGCTTTCATTATATCCTCTCACGTATGATTTCGCTGTTTCAAAATTGCTGTCTTTTGAGTGTTCGTGTCCAAGTGAGTTATAAACAACTCAGGCCATACAAGGACTGAGAACAAAAGGAAGTTTCCATTCCCTGGCAGCTGGAAAATATTTTCCTTCATTGAAGAGCATATTTCTACCTTTTAGTTTCAATTACTGTATTTTCTCACCTTTCCTGCACAAAACCAAATAATCAGGCAAACAAGAAAAGCCCAAACTTTACCACTATCCTTCATTTCTGTTTGTATGACTAGCTTGGAGCTCAGATTGCGCTGCTTTGTCTACTATCTTATGCCGTATTCCACATTTCCTTCAGGACAGTCATTCAGGATAAGTCTTATTATGAGTGATTATTTTCTGAAAATCACGTATTAGAAACAAATTATTTTGGGTGTGTACATGTCTTTTTTGTAGGGGTGAACAAGAGGGTTACATGTACTGGAATGTCTTTTACAGGTTTAAGGAGTCAATTGATACAGCATCCACAAATTGCAGTTTACAGATAAGCCATGATGGAAATAAAGAGTTGGAATTATGTGTTACAGGAGCATTCCCAAGACATTCCTAAAATACATGAATGTAAATATTTAAATGGATAGTGTTGAGCACTGGATACTTTTGTAATTATCAAACTATGCCTGGAAATATCATGTAAATATCTAAATGAATTTTCTAAATGAATTTTCTAAATTAATTAGACATTCTGTTTACTACCATTATAACTTACTATTGCTACAACTTAAGACTAATGGATGTCTTAACTTTTTTATGCAATTCTTGACTTTTTGTTAATTTATTTACTGCAACATTAACTTGTATCTACAGTACAAGTAGAGGACCTCCTGTGCTTTGATTATCCTTTAAAGAGCAATAAGGGGACATTTAAACTCCTGCTGCTTGCATCACCAGTGACTCCACGTATTACCTATGAGTAACTTGTTTGGGGTTTTTTTCTCCCAAATGCATTCAGTGCCCTTTCTAGAAGTGACATCAGATGGGAACATATCCTCAAGTACCATTACCAGTTGACTTTTTTCTCTATTAACTTACTGTAAAGGAATTTCAATGCTTCTAGAGATAATTAGATCTCAAGTGATCTAAGCACTCTTTTTTTCTGCAGGTAAATGTAATCTCCAGAGGAAAACACTGGCTTGACACGCAGTCTCTAAAACTGAAATTGTTGTTGAAACCATTGCTCTCTGTCATATTTCCCAGAAGGAATTGACCGAATCAATTACAAGTAATCACTCACTTTCTGTGCAACTGACTGACACTTTTAATGAAAAATGTCTGTGTTGTATGTTTATTGACAAAAGTATGCAACGTGCTGTTCCCAGAAGAACCAGAAAATTTAAATAGGGTAATATGAATGACAGGAAAGAACCAAGAAAACAATTAATGACAATTAATTAGTTGTACTAATAGACCTTAAAAACCCTGGGGTACTAGCCAAATCAGTACACCATGTAAATGGTAAATGTGTCCCGGGGGGCATCAGGCACAGCATCACCAGCCAGGCAAGGCAAGAGATTATCACACTCTGCTCTACACTGGGGCAGCCTCACCTCGAGTGCTGGGGGCAGTTTTGGGTGCCACAATATAAAAAATAGATGAAACCATTAGACAGCATCCTTGGGGGGAAGCTGTATGAGGAGCAGCTGCGGTCACTTGGTCTGATCAGCCTGGAGGAGACTGAAGGGAGACCTCACTGCAGTTGCAACTTCCTCATGAAGGAAAGAGGAAGGGCAGGCACTGATCTCTTGTCTGTGGTGACAGGACCAAAGAGAATGGATTCAAGTTGTGTCAGGGAAGGTATAGGTTGAGTATTAGAAAATGGTTCTTTATGTAGAAGATGGTTGGGCACTGGAACAGGCTCCTCAGGGAAGTGGTCACAGCACCAAGCCTGACAGGGCTCAACAAGTGTTTGAGCAATGCTCTTGGGCACACGGTGTGACTGTTGGGGTGTCCTGTGCAGGGCCAGGAGCTGGACTTGATGATTCTTGAGGGTCCCTTCCAACTCAGCTGAATAATTCTGTGATTCTGTGACATGCATTTATCCTGATGCAGGAGTTAAAAAAAAGGACTACCTTTCTGAGATGTACTCTCTGTGTGAAAAGAGGATTGATTTTGCAGATAATCCAAGCTAATAGATGGCCAATCAAGCATTCTGTCAACTTATCTTGGCTTTTACAGGAAAAACAAAACCAAACAAAATATTGTTGATCAGTTTGTCAAAGTCTGAAAATGTCACGACAAGTTTATAGTATAGACCATGATATAAAAGACTTTAAAATGTATTTCAATCATTACTTTCAGGTGGGAACCCTTCAGAACTCAGAATCACAGAATTTCTAGGTTGGAAGAGACCTTTAAGATCATTGAGTCCAACCCATGTTCTAATACCTCAATGAGATCATGGCACCAAGTGCCACATCCAGTCATTTTTTAAACACATCGAGGGATGGTGACTCCACCACCCCCCTGGGTAGATGATTCCAGTATTTGACCACTCTTTCTGTGTAAAATTTCCTCCTCAATTCTAGCCTGTATCTCCCTTGGTCCAACTGTTGTTGCCCGGAGAAAGAGACCGACCCCCAGCTCACCACAGCCACCCTTCAGGAAGTTGAAGAGAGTGATAAGGTCACCCCTGAGTTTCCTTTTCTCCAGGCTGAACAACCCCAGCTCCCTCAGTCATTCTTCATATGACTTGTGTTCCAAGCCCCTCACTAGTTTCTCATTCTCAGACATTGACCCCTGAGTGAAGAAGAGAATGGTTACAATGAACCGAGGCTCTTCATGTCTGAGTGAGGATTTTTTTTAAAATTTAGTCAATTCTGGCAGTCCTGAACTGAACCAAAAAAAAATCAAAAACAAAAACAAAAACAAACAAAAACCAACCAAACAACCCCCCCCCCCAAAAAAAAACCCACCGAAAACCACCACAACCCATTGGTGTGCAGCCTTCCTTTGACCCCTAACCTGCCCCGTTCCCAGCCATCCCTCTGCCAGGCCCATTCCCGCCGCGCCGCGCTGCGCTCTCCCGTCTCGCACCGCCCCCTGGCGGCACCTGCTGGAATCGCGGACGTCCTGCCTGCCCCGGGTCCCCCGGCCAAACTCCTGCCTCCTTCTCGTCCAAAACCTTAGTCTTGCATAAATCAAAATTTCCATCTTTAAGCGATTTCGTATCATAAAAATTAAATTTCGTATCATAGAAATTTAAAAAATTACGGAAAAAAAATCTTTATTTGATCGTTTCATTGTGGTTTTATGCGTATTTTTTCCTAAGTATATATATTTTTTTCCCTTCTTTTATATTTAGATGTAGGGCATATATGAATGAGGGCTATGTAAAAATTCATATGTTATGTCTTCCAATGTCTTGAAGCTAATTTGCTATATTGGCAGATTATACTTCTTTCTAGCCACCGAAACTTCAAACCCTGGTTAGAATTGGGATGTTAAGAGTCCTTCGGGCTTTTTGCCCAGCAGCAGTTATTCTTCTTGGCACAATGTGAAAATTGTGTCTAATGTGTCTAATTGTGTCTCTGCAACCTTGATCTGCAGAGCTGCTTAGAAATGTGAGCTTATCGTAGAACTGGTAATTAACAGGGACAGAAAGAAAGATTATGTCTCAGTGTAACATTTGGAATTAAGTCAAAAGATTTTTGGTTTAAAGACACACACTGTTTCTAGAGCTGAATTGTGTTTTAGGCCTTTCTCTCCTGCTGTAATAGCCTGGAAGGCAGCAACTGCCGTCTCTGGAGGCACCTCATTTTCTGAGAAGTCATTAATTGCTTCCTGCAGTGACTGCTGAGGGGCATGCTGGTCTGGAGAGCAGCATGAAGCTGCTGGGTGCTCAGTCTGTGTAAGGAAAGCACCCTTCTAAGCTAAACCAGGACTCTGAATAAGTTGTGTTTGTGCTGGTCACCAATCACCAATGTGGCCATACTGACCAGTCCTGTGCTGTAAGGATTGCTTTTATGGATTTGATCTGCAAAGATCCTCGCTGTGCTTCCTTCCTGAATATCCTTAGTATCTTCAAGGAAAAAAAAAAAAGGAATGATGTTATAATTTTTTGTTCTTACTGTTGTTTCTTTTTTTTCATCCTTAAGTTGAAAACACTGGGAAGCACCCATAGTTTTATGGGAATAAACCTTCTTTAGGACAATTTATAGAACAAAAGAAATAATATGCTTTTCCCTGTCAGTCCTGCTCTCAGGAGTTCATAGAGGACCCAAAAGATGTTTCACACATTTTAGGTGCATATTATTGCCTTAATATGTTTACCTAGATTTCATGAATATTCAGAATAATTACATGCAATAAATACTTAATTCCCAGATGACTGTCTTACAATAACTCTACACATATCTATACCATCAGAGCAAAATACTCTTTTTAAAACTCATGGTGAGTTGCTACAGCAGAGACCAGTGGTAGAAGTGAGCTGTTTTATGGCACTATATATGGCACCAGGGTTCCCAACACAGGCACTTCTCAGATGCAGGGTGTGGGTCAAGCAGATTGCATATCAAGGACTTTTACAATTTCACACTGAGACTTCTACATTTCCATTTCAAAGGCTTGTAGAGACCCTGTTTGTTCTTGAAGTAAAATTCCTTCTTGAAATCAAATGGTATTGAGAGCAGTGAACAAAGGCTGAATAAGTAACAAAGAGCTATTTATGTGCCATGGAAAAGCAAAAAATTTGTGCAAGTGCATCAGTATCACTTGACTCTACAAGAATTCATAAAAGGATCTGTGGTTTATATAGTCATTCATGAAGTAATCCAAAGAGATTTTACTTCTGGTTTAGCATTTAACTTGCAGTTTATATTGTGTTTCCCTGTCCTGTACCCAAGATTAGCCTTTATTTTCTGGTTAACTTGGATAATCAGCAAGATCTTCCTGTATTAGTAAACATTTTCAGCAGTATCTTCTACAGATATCAGCTTAACTGGCTTCATACCCATGACTGCTTTCCAGGTTTAAGAGAAAGAATTTACTCTGAGGAGTATAAACTGTGAGTAAAGAAGTTCATCCAAAATGTAGAAGAAGTTTCTTTCCAAATAAAGAAGTTCATCCAAAATGCAGTAGTCACTCACAATTTCCACAGAATAGTGTGCAGTGGGTGGCCCAAGGGGCTCTCAAGCTCATGTAGATTGTATCCACTTGTGCTGTGATCATCTGAAATGGACAGAAATAAATTTACTTTCTTTAACAGTGTGTTATGAGATCTTATCTCATTTTTGGGACTATTTTTTAAAAAGACACTAAGAAAAAAGACATATTTTTTTCTCAATTATTTCTCATCTTATTACACTTTTCAATTATTTTTCATATAATCATAGAATGATTTGGGTTGGAAGGGACCATAAAAATCGTCTAGTACCAACTTCATAGAATTATTAAGATTGGAAGACACCTTTTTGGAGTTCAGCCATAAATCCAGCACAAGCAAGCTAAATCCCAGCCCTAGTGCCATATTTTTGCAAAATATTGCAGCTTTCTCAACAGCAATAAAGGATGCATTGGTTTTCCTTCAGGTGTCCTCGGTTTTTATAATTAGAGCAGTGGCTTTGAAAGCTAAAGACACTCTTTTGAACTTTACAGTCTCAGCAGGGCTTGCAAGTAGGTTTACCACTTTGGGAGCAAGTGTTCTGATCACTCAATGATTGGCAAAAATCTCAGCTGCAGCAGAAGCAGAATCCCGAGCAGCCTCATCCAGGAAGAACAGGATGGCATCAGGAGCCTCACGAGGCAGCTTGTCCTGGGCTGTTTCAGATAAAATGGGGTAACACAGGGCCTTTCTGGGCAGGGAACACCTCTGGTGTTTTGGGGTTTCTGGTCAGAGCAAGGATGGGAAGGGGCTCTGAGCAGCACAATGTGGGGTGGTTCTGGGCCTGTTGAGCACCCCGCATGCTTCCTGAGCTTTGCAGGTATCTGTGCTTTTCCAGAGCTTTGTAATTACTGCAGAGAGGCAGCAGAACCAGAAATTAGGACTTGTGTGCCTCAGCTCTCTGCATCTATACTAGGACCTAAATTCTGTATTCATTCTCATCCACTGCTGACAGCAATAGGTGGCCATTAATGCACTATTTTATAAAGACTTTTTTTTTCCATACAATATAACATCTTACAACTATTGTCTACCATTTTTTACTTATATTTTAGACAGAATTTGCCAGATATAACTTTGGTTGTAAGAATACAGATTTAATTCGTACTTCCATCTTCTGAAAATATTCTGCACATATGGAAAAGTCTGAGATTATTAGTACCCATTTAGAATTTTACTGTGATCAAGTGTGCAAGAACTATATTTTTGGATAATACATCAGTGTCAGCTTTTAAGGCAGATGTTTATTTCGAATACAGCCTCAGAAAGTTGTAAAGCTGCTGGATTTTACTATTCAAATTTGACACATAAAAGGAAAACCTTAGTTTAATGCTCAGTACATTACAACTAATTTTTCTCCCATTATTGAACATGCTTTTAGCATTCTTTTGATGCAATGTACTTTCTTAAAATTTAACAGTTGAAAGCTATTGTTATCTTTTATGTGATGTTTTCCCTTTTGCACCTATGTTCATGTCTGCTGAACAGTGCTGGCAATAACTAATGAGCAATTCCCAGCCTAAACTGTGAAGTCAGGATTTTTTATGTTCTTTACGCATCATTTGTGTATGTCATTAAATTACTGATATACTGTGTAACTTGACTACATTTCTTTTTCAGTTCAGTAAATCTTAAAATCTCTGAGAAATTAAATTAATGAATGAACACACATTTAAATTCAAAGCAGATTTCTGGGCCTGATGTCCTTTACTGCCTAAAAAAATTACTCATGGATTATACTGGAAGATCTCCTTCTGGGAAAATCTATAACAGAAACTGCTAATTCCAGTAGATTAATTTTCCAGTTGTTTTCCCAAAGCTGTTCTTATGGGAACCTCTTAATTAGTAGTATATTTTAAATCAATTTGTGTTTTTACCAGCCGTAAACCCTATTAATAATTTTTACTTTGCTTTTATGTAGAATTTCTTGACATTTAGTTCTTTGCAGATCCTTTCATGTCCTCAACACCATTAATCCTGCAGGCTGCCAAAAGAAAGAGGCAATTATGCTCTCAAGTGATTCTGTCCAACATATAAGCAGCTGTACAGCAAATGGCAACAGAGTGGTGTAGGGGAAATGAGTGGGAAACCTTGAAATGTTCATGTCCTCAAGCACCCCTGTGGTTCTATCAAGAAGCCCAGTGAGTGCACCTTTCCCTTTCAGCCAGAAACATCTCACTCCCTCTGCCTCTGATTTTCAGAAATTTTTTGAAATAGTGTGCTTCAGGCCCATTCTCCTAGATGACATTAAATTTCTCTTTCCTGGAAGCTAAAACCCTCTTAAAATGAGAGGAAATATAAACCTCTTTGTTTCCTTGGCAATCATGTGGGAAGAAGACTTTAAAATAAATGACCAGCATGGTCAGTCTGCAGGTGAGTGGGCAGAGTCTCTCAGTGAAATATGAATGAAGCCACATGTCAATCTAAACATAATTGTATCTACAGGAAAAGGCTTCCCAAAAGCATTCTTGAATCTTGTGAAGAATTAAAAAAATGCCAAACATTTAAAATGATATTGTACATTACAATTATAATTAACACACTTTATTGTAATGCATGACATAATAGGAGAGCCTATAATATTTTGATTCTAGTTTCTTTCTATGTAGGAATTGATTAAAAGGGGACTTTTTTTTTCTAAATATCAATGTGTAGACTAGCAATAAAAATGTTTATTTTGATATTCTAGATAAAAAGTCCATTTAGTTAGATTTCAATGCTCATTTAAATATTGAAGCTGCTCAGTTTAATTCTCTGTAACTGATGATATTGCCTAGATAAATGTAACAATATTGTTCTCTTAGTAAAACACAGTGCCTCACACTAATAAATTCACTCAAATGGTGAGTGAATCTGGAATTATTTAAATAGGACCAAAAATCAAAATTAAATAAAACTCAAGGGTATTCTAAGAACAGGATTTAAAAGGCATGGTTTCTTGAGGGGAAGGGAGCTCACCCATTTCATCTTTGCTCCTCTGAAAGTAGCCAAACTTTCTGTCCCTCAGTTCAGCCACATGTGGAAAACTCATCAATCTCTCCAAGAGTTCTAAGACTTCCATAGGAAAGCAGTTGATGTTTGTAAATCCTGGATAAAAAGTATTAGAATTATGTCAAAATTTATAAGCTTAACAAGCTTATAAGCTCACTTATTCTAAACATCCAATAACTTAATGAGCTCACTTATTCTAAACATCTAAAGCCCAATGATTTTTGCACATCAATTTATTTTTTTTAATAATAACGAATATTTTTGTCAATAAAGTTACAGAAATATTTTCAGCTGGGTAGTAATTTTGGGAACTTTCCTACTCTGGTTTTCTTTCATTTGTGAAGATTGTTATTTTGTAATTTGGTTGTACAACCTTTATTTATATTGTTGGATATTACTTTATGTGTGCAAATTTATTGTCTTCTGTGAGATTACCCACTAGACTAAGTAGCAGACAGTGTCAATACATATCCTGAAATTTTCTTTTATGTAATTGTTAATAAATTCCATCATTTCCAGACCTCCTGAAGAATTTAAAGACAGTTTTGTGAAAGACAATTTTACTTTCACACTGCTACTCTATGGTTTGAAAACATGAAATGGCCATATTTGTTTTTAAAATCTCCCATCCTTTGGGACCAAAGGCATTGGAATCCTCACCATCATCAACAGAGAGAAACAAAAGCTCACAAAATACTGAAAAACCATCTCACTGCTGGATTTTTAATGTGAAATTAAAAATAAAATGAACAGAAAGATATTACCTGGCATTCAAGATCCAATATAATTCATGTTTATTTTCACTGTGTACAGAAGGTGGAGCCAAATTCATAAGGATCTGTGAACTCATACTTCAATCTTTGTTTCAAAACTTTTCTAATGTCTTTGTGGAGGGGCAACTAGTTCAGAGAATATATTGATTGGAATCAGTAACAATCTTGGGATAAATCCTTTTCAGACCCACTTTTCTGGTGTTTAAGCTGTCTTTAATAAGGTTTAGAAGTTTCTTGGCACAGCTGAAGAGCATTTGAACCTTTGTGTATTGTCCTCCCTTTCTTTGTCAGTGACACAGAAGTGAATTCATATTTCTAAATGTAGCAAGTGAAAGTGAGCAAGCCAGGTATCTCCATGAAGCTGTGGTGAGACCTTAGTGGTATGAAGTGGCAAGCACAAAGAACAGAAAGGAAACAATCACCCCAAGTTTTGAGCACTTTCTTTTCCTTCTCTATGGTCCTCATAAATTTTAAAAAGAAACTCACACTTAGTTGTTTGTCCTGCTAGCTGATGTTCCAAAATACAACAAGAGAACAAATCAGAATAATTTGGGTCTTAAAGGATGGACCCTGTTCTTAAGAAATTTTGCTTCTCATTCTGGTTGACCCATGAGCTGTCTGTGACTCAGAAGAGTTGCTGATATTCTCCATGACAAACTTTCCAAATAAGCTACTATAACTTATTCTATGATAATATTTATAAAACACTCAGAGATTGTAGACAGATGACGGTACAACAGTGCAATGTATTTCCAGAGAATGGTGATGGTTCTCTAGGGTGGGCTCTGATGCAATGGCATCTGTCATAGAGAACTTCTCACTTTCATTTTAGTTGCTTCAGTCTGCTGTTTTTTCTAGAAGGGTCTCTTTTCCAATAGCAATTATTTTCTTTTGCAGACAGTAAGAGCAGAATCTCTCTTATGCTGACTAAGACTCCTTTTCCCTTGGGGAATATCTAGCTTTGAATTAAATTAATCTGAGAGACCAGTTTCAACAAGCAACGGAAGGTGAATTCACTAGCAGGCAGTCTTGTGATTATCCCGCTTTTACTATTACTATCCTTAAAATTATTCTAAGAAAATATAGGCTATGTGCTGTGCCACCCAAGTGGGACCAGATACTACCCTGAAGGATGACAATTGCCTTTAACTCTCTGTTTTGACCAAGCAATGACCCTTTGAAACGTGGAGCAGGGGGTGGATATGGCTGTGCTTTGCAGACTCAAGGACATGCTGAGTGCATCTGTGGGTTCCAATCCAGTCACCCCAGCTGAAAGAACATGCATGCTCTGTGGCCAGCTACTTCAAAGCTGAGTTGTATTTCTACATGACGTAAATTCCTTAAACAAGCAAAAAAAATCCACCGGGTGCATAAAAAAAAAAAAAAAAAAAAAAAAAAAAAGCATTAGTCTGCACATTTATGTGCTTAGGTAATCATGAAATACCACATTATTGTTCCTTGGATGTTCTGAAAAGCTTTACCTCAATAGGCTGTGAAACAGGGCCATGCTTTATTCACAAGTTTGTCTTCAGAGCCAAATGTGTCCGAAGGGATATCAGTGAAAACCTTCCAAAGCTTTTGCGCCATCCAGGGATGTGGGGGACCACACAGCTACCTTGAAAGCAAAAATCTGAACTGTCTGTGTATATTAATCTCTTAATTTACTGTATATTCAGCTCATGTTACTTGGTCTGTGGATTCCTCTCCCAAAATGCACAGGACGAGGACAGTGCCATGCATGGAAGTACTGGGAAGTGAATTTTGCAAGCAAATTGAAAACAAGTGAAGCCATGTGATTCATTTTAAGAGCTCCACAAACTACAGACATGCTTAATTGGAAGTAGACCATGAACCCCACTGGTATCCCTGGGGGATTTGGTGATGGTCTGAGGACTGGATAGAGCCTTCCAAATGAAACATTCACTCGGGATTTTCTAGTGAATCACGTTCTCAAAAATTATTGAGGGATTATTTAGAAGAAATACGAGGGGAAAAAAGGGTTTTTTAATGAAATGTTTCACTTGTGTTAAGGTAATAATTACAAAGAAAACAGTGGAGTGAGTTCTGTATTAAGCATGAATATGTGCCAAAAGCTGGAAATACTAAATAATCCAAATTTTAGTTCCCTTTGGTAAGTCTGCATAGAAAAGCAGCAGTAGTGGGCAGTGTGGGCTCTGAACTATTTCACTGATTTAGCTGAGGATTCAGCAGAGAGAGGATAGAAGCACTGTGGAAGTCATCCTGAGGTTCAGCCTCAGAGGTGCGCTTGGCAGAGCCTGCGCTCCAGCCCTGCACCTGGATTGAGGTGCAACTGTGCCCTCACAGATTGTGCTGCAGCCTGCCAAAACAAAGGCAAACAGGTTCTGGGGTCCTTGCACTGCCGAGACAGTGCTCTTTGCTCCAAAAGGCAAAACATCAATGGATGACAAGAGAGTTCCCAGACAGTTCAATGCCCCAAAATGTTGCTTTTTTTTAATGTGAAAAGAATCTGTCTTCTACAATGCAAGGCTTCAAACCTAACTGTGATCATCTTACCCCTCTGTTAGTCCATAATTATGGACAGATTTGAAAATATCTCAGATCTGACACCCCTCTGCTTTTCTGTTGAACACAGTTTCAGCTGAAGAAGGGTTGTGTGTGAGGACATTTGTTCCATCTGAAACAATTATTCCCTTTCAAGCAAATGAATGTGAGAATTTCTTGTAACCTCATGAAATGGTAGATCATTCCATCACCTGAAGCTGGATATGTTCTAGTAATAGGCTTTAAAATGTGATCCTGAAGACATATTTCCAAACTCTAAGAGACATTTCCAAGTAATTCTTACTGGGGCAGAAAATAGTCCTTCCTAATTCTTAACAGTATCACAGTGGAGACTTGTAAAACTTTCCCTTTTGCATGTAGATAATACCATAGCAAAATCAAGTCCTATGCTTAATATGGCCACAAAACCATTCTTCCCTTGTTACTAATGTACACATTTTAGCTTTCCAAACTGGGTTTTAAGATTGCTGCGCTTCTCACAAATGCTGAGAGTTTTAATTTAAGTGGAGGAATACTTCTTCTTCCTTCCTTCAAAACCACAATGTTTGAAAAATTGCAAAGCCTGTACTGGAAGATAATGGGAAAATGCAAGATCAGGCAAGCTGGACCCTGTGATCTTGTGATCTTGCCAGCTTCAACAGGGAATGATAGCTTTGTATTCTTGCATGTTATAATTCAAGGGTTTATTCCTGGCATAATTCTGCTTTCCTAAGGGGCAATTTTTTTCAGGACCAACATACACAACATCCAAAATGTCCTCAATGTCTCAACATTGACACACATAGTCACATTGACAGAGTTTTTTAATTCGCTCCAGAATAACCAGTGCTTTACAGACAGGAGCCCTACGTGTACTCTGCTCACTGCCTATACCACAGTCATGAAGACAGTGAAACGCTATGGTTTGTATATTTCAATTTATCTGTTCTCAAGAAGAAGGGCCCACAGTCTGTGAGGCACAAAGCTCCAATTCTCCCTTAATGTGATGAGAAAAGACATCCTGAAAACTACCTTCAGAAAACATGACGTTTCTTTCTGCCTTATGGCTTGGACAACTGAAAAAACAAGAGGAGGAAAAAAAAAAAAGTCAAAACTAACAAACTAGCAGCCACTATGAAAGGAAAGAGAGGAAACTGAGCAAACTTGTTGTCTTTGTCTGCAGCTGGAAGAAGGGGAAAGGAAGGTGTGCACTGTAGTGTACTATCTCTTTTTGTCAAACAGGAGGCACTGTGGGCTGCTATTAACTGCTCCAGAGCAAGAACCAGGATGGGTGTGTTCAGCTCCCCGCTTTGAAGCTCCCTGCTGAGTCTATTTCTACAAAGATCTTGTCTTACTTCTCTTCTCTGGAGAGATCTGGGTGAAAAACAGTAGGGAAGAGCTGTGAAAAATAAGCAAGTTGTATCGCAGAATGTAACTCATTATTTAAAAAATAAACTGTAAAGAGGACATTTATCTAGGAATAACTCCATACCCATTACTGAACTTCTCCCCTTCAAAGAGCAAAAAATGCTTATCCATGCTACTAAGCCCAGAAATAACTCTTGAGAATAACATGAGTTGAAACCCAAGTGATCCTGGTACAATCCAAAGTGTGGAACTTCACAGAGAACTATCTGACCAGGACACTTCTAGAGAAGCTCTTCAATCCCATGGAGCCGCTCCAGGACATGAACAAGTACAAGACCTAATGCCTTTTGAACTCCATGTGTGAGGAGCTTAAAATAAAGAAATAAATTAATCTCTGTTCTACAGACAAGGCATTTTTTAAGGAGCATTTAACCAGGGTCTAGCCAGGAGCAAAGCCAAATTAGTTTTGTTCCAATTGCATGGATAAGTTTTGAAGGATGTTTTTATTCTATAAAATATGTTCAAAAATTATCAAGCACATTTCTCACTATTGAAGCCTGGTTCTGAAGTTTCCTGGAAAGAGTATTCTGGAATGTGAGATCATTTCTTCATTTCTCCCGTAGGACAGACACACACACACATGCACATACAAATAATCGTAAAAAAATATGTGATGTGTATCTTCCGTGGAAACAAACACGCTGCTCTTGGTGTGTGCTTTCATGTGTGCACGTAAAGGAAATTGACCTCGGTAAACAAGGCTGTGTTAGCAACAAAAAAGTCGAGAGGGCTTGGGAGGGCTTCCTCTCCTGAGTGGTGGCTAGGAGATGCAATTCCCGCTTCCAGAATGTCCATGCTGATTACTCATGAACGCCTTTCCCTGCATTTCTGCCTTTCCCTGCAGTGAAAGCCCTGGCGCACACCAGAGAGCCAACTTGTGGCATCTGTGTCCGGCGTGCCCAGATGCGGTCGCCGCGCCCCTAGGTGCCCCAGTGACCGGGGGCTGTGGGGCGGCTGCTGACTGCCCGTGCATTTGTTTTGTTGCATCAGCAAGAGTGGGCTGCCATGCTCTCAGGCTCTCCGCGGGCTTGTTTTTTGCTGTGCCTTCAATCCTGTCCCTCCTCCTCCTCCCCCAGCTCGGAGCTCTCCGCCCGCAGAGCGCCCCTCCTCCTGGGCTCTCCCCTCCCTCTCCCCTCCTCTCGCACAGTCAGAGGCTTGAAAACTTGTTAAAAGCTCTCCCAGTGTTCCAAGTTAGAAAAAACTTTTACGAGGTATCGGCACTTTTCTTTCATTAGTGGGGAAGGAAGGATGAAAAATACAAAACAGCAGTAGACTTTTAAAGTTTAAATAGACAGGTCTCAGTGCCTGAACGTGCTCTTCCATTTTAGTTTAACCCTCCAAAGAAGTGCTCTGATCCATTTTCACTGCTGATCAGCAAGGGTAAGTTGAAAGTTTTCCTCTTTCACTTTTTCATCATTTTGTCTATCCTTTTTTGTTTTTCTGAAAACATTTCTTTTTTTTTTTTCCCTGCACCCTAAGAACTCTGTGTTATTGCGTTGAGGGTTGAACTTGTTTAAAAACACACATCTCTAAACAGCGTAGATTCTCTTAAAGCGCTCAGTTCCAGCTTGGAGGAATGCTTTGCTTTCTTTTGTCACATTTCTATACATTTCTAGAAATGCTACACTTTTACAACTTGAAACCTTGTCCGGCCGAAGGAGGAACTGCGGCGAAGTTGTGAGCGCCGGACTGAGCAGATTTGTTTCTGCCACAGGCGATCTCTCCCCTCCACTGCCTCTCTGGCTATCTCAGCTCTTAAAGAAAAAGCCGAGGTGTGCTTCACTCTCCTCTGCTGTACCGAAATTGCATCAGAAGTTAGCAACAGGGAGACATTGCCTTGGATGCGTCCCATTCCTTCCCCACTCGTTTTGCTTTCATATGGAAATCCTGATTGATGCCTGATAGTTTGAGCAGAGCAAGCTCCTTAATTAGATGCCTTGTTAAATTCTGCAGCTACTGAAGTGGTGACTTTCACGTGGTCTTCCTGATAAGTTTTTTTCCCCCTTTTCTTTTAAAATAGATGTGATAAAATCCAGACACGGGTTATGGATTTTTAACCTGGTTTGTATATAGTTACTCTGTTTTAGCAACCTCAGTGAGGGATTTTAGAGGAGGAATGTGGGATATCATGATATGCCTTACCACGTTGGCAATGTCTGTGAAAGTCTTGGGTAGATATAAATGAAAGTTGTCTAGGAAGGACTGTACATAATCCATATATGACACATTCCCTGTGTAATACCTCAAAGACTTAATTGTCAAAATGCAGATGAAAAAATACTTGAGCAGCATCTCTTGGAGAACTCAAAACCTTTTCATGTTGCGAGACTTGGAGTGATTCCTCGTAGCAGTTGTTGCCTGCTGCTCGCCAGTAGTTAAAAAGCAGCACGAGGAAGGAGAAAAAAGAGCCTTCAGCTGAAAGACAGACAAAGCAGAGAGTCTATCTTATCGAGTAACGCACGAACAAGGATATTGTGTGCTTATATGTGTCCTCATATTTTGCCTTGAGATAACCAGCAAGCCTCATGGAGCAGCATATTTCCTCTGAGGATTTCATTTTTTTACGTGATTCTTATGACAAAAGCCCTGGTAATGAGCACAACAATGGGATATGGACACCTTTTGCCTGACGTCTGTCCCAGTGTGTGTGCGCGCGTGTGTGTGTGCGCATAGGGAGCGAGTTAGAGGACTTGCGTGAAGCTTTCATCCTGCCATTTTTAACATCTGGACAGCACACTACGCGGCAGAATTTAAGCCTCTAGTCTTTGGGATGTTTACTGAAGTGTTTCCTTCAGAAACTTCAAAGCCAAACACTGGCACTGACCTACGATACCTAGCAAGCGCTCGAATGGCAGAAAGGCAAGGGGCAGGCTGGGATCAGGAGAGGGAAGACAGGGATGGACACAAGGGATTTGATTTGCACCATAAAGCTGAATGCTTATACACACAGGAGCCCAGACAGATTCGACACTCTGAAGTTATCTCAGGTGTCATATTATGCAAGCCCAAGAGACTAATTTTATCTGCCTCTGCAATGAACCAGGGCCAAGGATTCCTGTGGGTATGGGGAAGGTTAGAGGACATTGAGCAATGCATCTGTTTCATTAGATACATTGCTCTCTTTCCCCCCAGTCTTTGGTATCTCTTTCCCAGGTTGCTCACTGAATTTGTCTCCTGTAGAGGCACCTTGACTGTTGTTTGTGCCATTTATGTACTTGGACATCCAGATTTCTAGATTCTCAAGCAGGAGCATCAGAGGGCCTAAGGCACCCTCAGGGAATTCAGCATTCCTTACCTTAATTACAAAGTGAGTCAGGAGAGGGATGAATCTGAGCATTAACACAGAGGATAGACCTGACTGCTACAACTAAAGAACGTCTAAGAAAGTGCTTACAGTTGCCTTTGCAAATATGCTTTAAAATTAAATTAGCTGTGGAGGGTACAAGATGGGAAAGGCAGAGGCCGTGAGGTAGATCTGGTAGTGACTGACCACCAGCAGTACTGGCAGACAAAGGGAAAACCACAGTTGTGACACTTTAAATTCTAGTTACTGCAACCATTTTGTGTGTAACCTTTGTCCTGTGGATGAAATGAACTGAAGCTCATCTGCAGACCTGTATATGAACTATACTTTCCCAAGGGAATGTCTGCAAGGCATTTGCTTATTTTTATAAGATTTTGGAAAAGTAGCCTTCCCTTTTCCAGCAGGTCCAAACCCAATGAGTTGTACAGTCTTTCTCTGTTTGTCTTTAGGGAAATGCTCAAGCTGATTTATGTTTGGGGTCCAGAGCCTTCTCTTTTGTTGTCTAGGTGTGTGTGAGCGCAAATACAAAGACAGAAAAAGTTGGAAATATGAAGCTTTGGCCTGTTTCCCAATTACTTCAGCTGCACAATCCCACTTTAGAACCCACTCTAACCCTTGCTGCTCTTCCATCCACTGGCATGTGACCTTCTAACACTGTAGCCAGGCCTAGGACATTACCACAGCACTGGGTTTGCATTATTCTCCTTGGAAAATATGAACCAGATGACATGATGAATGCCGCCCATAAAATCAGTTCTAGAATTTCTTAATTGTGGCTTACAAATCAAATGTCTTATATATGTGGTCATCCTAAACCCGTGCAGATGAATGCTGTCAGATCTCCTGCTGCTCTATGGATTTTTTTCCCTGCCTTTACCCACACACAGTAGGACCTGGAAGAAATCCATCTTTTAAAGACTGCTGGATTTTAATAATAGGCCAGCATTAGTCTGCCTCAGAGAAGGTTATGATCCTGTAAAGTATTAATCAGTAGGAACTCTTGAAATGCACGTACTCATCATCAGCCATATCCTTAAACTCCTGAAGTAATGAGTTTGTATGAATTGAATAGGCCAGCCTATTCAATCAGTGTCATTCAGTGGACTCCTTCAAGTTATTTGGAAGTGTTAAAACAAACTAAAGTCCAGAAAGCTAGAGAGCTATTTTTAAAAGTTGTCTGCCAACCATTTCAAGCTAATTACAAAGCTAGAATACTTAAGTACCTGTTTGATACAAAACCTCTTCTTATACCTGGTAAACAGATTTGTAATCAGTTAATAAAACTGGTCTTTCAGTGCCCTGAAAGTAAACAAGTTAGATCCGATGAATGAATTTTCTCTACAACAAAGCAAAGTACTGTGTTTCATAAAGCAATGGAATCCACTTAAGAAAAGGAATAATATATTTGTGCCACCACAAGGTTATCTGATTAACAGTACAATGTTTTGAATTGATGTGGGTTTTTTTATCACTGGCAAAGGCTAGCATGTAACTGATCTCTTTTTTAAAAAGTTGCTTTTCAGAACTATGTATGAGTAATTCAAGCATGGAATGTTTCCTCCTGGAGTTTATATTGCCAGCGGACACAAATGAAACTTAGCAATTTTGCATGCTGAAGCAAATTAAAAAATAGGGAGTAAATTCTCCAAATACTGCAGGTGTGGGATTAAGTAGGTCAAAACTGAAGTAAATCATATTGCACTAATGAACCAGAGAGGAGTGTAATTAGAAAACAAACAACACATAACTGCCTAGAAATAACATATCCTCTGTTTTCTTAATCAGGCTTTCAATCTGAAATAACATTTAGACAGTAAAAAAAGTACATGGAGTCTGAGGAAAGTCTGTTAACCCAATAGTTACTAGTCACTGGAAAGCTGACTAATTAAATCAAGAAGCTGTTACTTGAAAAAGGCTCCTTCTGTCCCCTTGCACTAGGACATGGAGCAAATAGCTTGCCTTTAAAACAAACTTCACGTGTTGTATAGTTACAGGCTGTTCTCTGTTTTAACAATCCCTGCCTGAGGAGGAACGTGGTCACATTTCATTCCAGACTTCCCAGGGACCTCCACACATCGCTGCCTGACTCCTTCTCTGCCGCTCCAGCCCAGAAAGACAAACTCACTTTTTCTGGGAAGGATGAAAGCTGAGGATGGCTGAGGGGATGTGTCAGAGACAAACATGCTGTGTTTGCTTCTCCTGGCAGAGGCTCCCAGTTTTAAAAGTTTGAAGCAGGCCTGATCCTTTGATGGGGCTTCATTCATGAGAAGAGCTAATTACATGAGGAAGGGTCAACAGGCTGCAGTGGCTGAACTTCTGAGCCAGCTGTTAAGGCAGACAGAGGAAATGGCCCTGGGGTATTTTTCAGGGGTTCAAAGATAATTGGCATCTCAGAGCTATCAGAGCGAGTACTTTAAACACTGTCTCCCATTACTCTCTCAGAGTCGGTGGCAGGAACGGTGTGTTTTTATTTGGCATCTATTGTTATTGTTTGAGTTTGCCAGATTTATACTCTTGTGTTCCCAGTGAGTCACTGCTTCTTGAAAGCAAGTCTTCTTGGTGCTAAAATTTCCCATTTTATGAATTATCCAAAAAGTGCGTATTCTATAAATGACCTCCACTAGGGAATATAGCCATGATGCAGTGGGGAGGAAATAATTTGGACATTATCAAAACTGTTAATACCAGGAAGGGATTACTCAGCATCCATGGAACAAATATCTGTGCCCAGCAGCATTTGCATTAAAAGGGAAACTTCATGATTATTTTTCCTTTTAAGTTTCAGATTTCATATGATTTCATGCTTTTTCATGTTGGGCAAGTAAAAATATAAGTTTTAATAAGATTGCCATGTCCAGTTGGTAAAAATCGATAGTGAAATTTGTTTTTCTTAGGAATCCAAAACATAAAACAAACTATTTCATTTCTTATATGTCATCCTGTGTGTTTCCAGATATCCTGAGAAGCTGTCTGTGTCCCAGAAATGAGTACTTTAAAACTCAAGTCAGGAAGGACACTTAAAACTTGCAGCGTTCAACACTTGGAATGCAAATTACAAGCCAGGAGTTGCCTTACAAACAGAGCATATTTATCTTTTTTTTTCCTGCTAAATCTTTTCCTTTCAAGACAAAGAAGGAATTTAAATACAAAAAGATGCAAATACAAACCTGAAACTCCAATGAGTTAAGCAAATCACAGATAAACAGGAAACCAGTTCCTCTGATATAGTAACATGATCTTAGCTGTATTTCATGTATTTACAATTTTTTATTCCTTAATAAAACTGTAGGTAAATAATGCTTTCTTTGATCTTTGTGATGCAAATACTAATGTATAAACTTAATTTAGAGAGCAAATGCTTTTTCTGAAGTTTAGTAGAGTATAAACTTGACATCATTAGGAACTATATCCTTAAACCTACTACATGCTATGAAGTTGCAGGCAGAAGATCAGTTTAATATTGCTGTGTAGGAAAAATGGCATGTATTTTACAAAGGTAGAATTTTAGGTATGTGACCCTAATATTAACCTAAGATAACCTATTGTATTTAGGTTGTATTTTGGTTTGCCTTTTTAGTATCTGAAAGAGTGAACATAAAAATTACATTGAATGATCAATCCTTACCGAAACTGATAAATCTTTCATACATTCCCAGGATATTTAGGCAGTGCTACTACTTATTCCACACCCTGCTTCAGCTGTCACATCTGTTTTTCACCTGAGTGATGGAACTGAGGCTGCCATCAAGGAAGCTGAGCCAACCACAGTGGTCACTGAGGCTTATCATGGGCCTTCCTGAAAACTGGAGTGAAATTAGAATTAGGAACTTTTTCGATTGTGCTCTGAGACATTATATGTTACTTTTTCTTTTCAGTTTCCCTGACTTCCCACTTCACCTGCAGACTTACTAAACTCCAGTTTCTCTTCAAATTGTGTAAAATACATTAATTTCAACAAAGCTGACCCCACTGCTCTATTAGCATTGATCAGTGATTTAGTATGTCAAAGGTATTAAAGCTCTGACTTAACCTTTGCTATTTGTTTTTCCTTTGTGTCCTTGTTTAGCTAGCATCCTGTGAAGATGGGTGATTGGAGTGCCTTGGGAAAACTTCTTGACAAAGTTCAAGCCTATTCTACTGCAGGAGGGAAAGTGTGGCTGTCTGTCCTCTTCATTTTCCGAATCTTGCTATTGGGAACAGCGGTTGAATCTGCTTGGGGAGATGAACAGTCTGCATTCCGGTGTAACACTCAGCAGCCTGGTTGCGAGAACGTGTGCTATGACAAGTCCTTTCCCATCTCCCATGTACGCTTTTGGGTTCTGCAGATCATATTTGTGTCTGTACCTACCCTTTTGTACCTGGCACATGTGTTCTACGTAATGAGGAAAGAAGAGAAGCTGAACAAAAGAGAAGAAGAGCTAAAAGTAGTGGCAAATGATGGTGTGAATGTGGATATGCATCTCAAGCAAATAGAAATTAAGAAATTCAAGTATGGGATCGAAGAGCATGGCAAAGTGAAGATGCGTGGGGGACTGCTCCGTACTTATATCATCAGCATCCTGTTTAAATCTGTCTTCGAGGTGGCTTTCTTGCTGATACAGTGGTACATTTACGGGTTTAGCCTGAATGCCATTTACACCTGTGAGCGAGACCCATGCCCACACAGAGTGGACTGTTTCCTCTCCCGTCCAACTGAGAAAACCATCTTCATCCTCTTCATGCTGGTGGTGTCCTTGGTGTCTCTTGCCTTGAACATCATTGAGCTTTTTTACGTGTTCTTCAAGGGTGTCAAGGATCGTGTGAAAGGGAAAACCGACCCCTACTCCCACAGCGGTGCCATGAGCCCTTCCAAGGACTGTGGCTCCCCCAAATATGCTTATTACAATGGCTGCTCGTCACCGACCGCCCCCTTGTCTCCCATGTCTCCCCCAGGGTACAAGCTTGTTACTGGAGACAGGAACAACTCCTCCTGTCGTAACTACAATAAGCAAGCCAGCGAGCAAAACTGGGCCAACTACAGCGCGGAGCAGAACAGAATGGGGCAGGCTGGCAGCACCATCTCCAACTCGCACGCCCAGCCCTTCGACTTCTCCGATGAGCACCAGAACACGAAAAAACTGGCGTCAGGACATGAGCTGCAGCCCCTCACCATTGTGGACCAGAGGCCTCCCAGCAGAGCCAGCAGCCGAGCCAGCAGCAGGCCTCGACCTGACGACCTGGAGATCTAAGCTTCTGGATGCAGTACTTGCTCAACTACGAAACGACGTGCATTGGAAGATGCCGTCAGTGCTAATCTTGTTCCAGTGGAGGTGGTACTTAACAGTCTCAAGCAGGAGATTTTAACAATCATAAAAGAAGAAAAAAAGCAAAACAAACAAGCAAACAAACTTTTAAAATACTTGCTGGTTCTTTGGGGGGTGTGGGGTTGGTGTGGGGTGGTACAGTACACAATGATATTTAATGTAGCTGGTTTAAAGAATTTAAATACTAAAAAAAAAAAAAAAAGGAAAAAAGATAGGTAGTACTAAGGTAAAGGGCTGTTTTTCTAGAAAGGCTGTAAATATCTGAGTGTATATGTATGTGTGTACTATCATGTTTGTTTCTAAAGATTCTTCCATAATACTAAAACCCAATAATAACTGAACTCACATTTGTCAGGGTGAAGTGCTACCTGAAGATGAAAACTTTTTTCCTATTCAACATGCAAAAAAGTCCAGGATTGCCTCTGATCATTTCCCTGTCAAGAACATTCCATTCTTAGAAAGTGCACTTTGAAGGTAAACTTTCCTACATGGTCCCCCGGGTTGTTGGAAGGCTCCTGTGAGGACAATTTACAGTCTTTGAGTTGTTCAATTCAAATTTCAGGCATGGCCCACCAAGAAATACTTTGGTCACCTGCTTTTCCAGCCCTTCATGCAGGTGTATTTTGTGATGTGCGTAAATGGGATGGTTCCACACACGTGGAACCAGCAACGACACAGTCTTGCCCACAGCAATACTTGTGTCCTGCTACTTATGTAGAGTCTCTTTAGTATTATATGAAACATAGTTTGCTGCCACTTGCAGATTTAAGCATCAAGACAAGCAAGCAGCTGCCTTTAGTGAATTTTATCACACCTTTCTGTGTACTAAGGGTGTAGGTATGTGTGTGGATGTGGAGGTAAAGGTATACACAAAACACCCTCAGAAGCATAGGCTGAGAAATAAACGCACACAGGTTACTTGCAGTTGACACTTTCTCTTGGATGTTGTGAAGATCTGGGCCACTATGGTGTTTACATTCTCTGGTTCCTTCAATGTAAGTGAAGCACATGTTGTTATATTTTTTTAATTCTATAAAATATTTTCCATGTATCCTAAATGGATGCTCTTTTAAAAATAAAAATAAATAAATCTAAAGGGCCTAATCCTGGATGTCTTGCTCTGGAAAATCTCTCTTTCAAGTTGTTGGGAGTTTTGCCTCAACAAATCTGCAGGATCAAGCCCAAGATGTAGCGAACCATGTTCTTGCTGGCATGAATGATTTTCTATTGTAGAAGTTAGGGGTGGAAAAGACCCATTAGGTCATCTAGCCAATCTCCCTGATAGGTAATAATGATGCTTGAATGATAGAAAATGTAGTACTGTAAGCAAGCTTTAGTCTTTTATGTGAGAAACTTAGAAGAAGTGCTTTGTGCTGGATTAATAATAAAATATGCCTAAATGGCTTTTGCAGTAACTGGTATTTTTCTTGTTCTAAATATTCACATTTACTGAACTGCAATGTCCACTGAGTTTGACAGTTAGGTCTTTCTAGATGGCTCTAGCAACTTTAGTGTTTACAGTTAGATTATGTTTGAAATGCAAGTGAAGTTGAAAGGATTTTTAAAGAGTACAATTCTAGCTAATTTATTTGAAATATATGCTAAAGAAATCTACCAGTTTCTTCAAATGCATAGCCTCTTAGCTGAACACAGATTGACCAAGGAAATACATAACTTGGTTTCATTTTGCAGCAACACAGATAAATTGTTTCATTTAATACATTATATTAATTTGTTTGACATTCCATGTTAAACTACTGTTGTCTTCAACTTCATTGCATGTATGCAACCATAGTTTGTCAGATCATGTTGTCTGGAGAACATTAGTCAATAAAGTTTTAATTTAGTATAAATACATTTTCTAATTGTCTTTTACTGTTTCATATGTCCATAGATATCTTTAGTTTCAGTCTGATAATCCAAATTCATTCCTCCTGTGTTCGTTTTTCCCCAGTCACTCTGCGTTTCAGAAGCTTCCTTCATTTAATCCATCTGGGTTTGCTTTGAACTGAAATTCCACAGGACCATGTTCAGACACCCTCACAACAACTGGAAAAACAAGCATTTTCTCCACCACTCCTGAAACTAAGTAATGTTCAGCATGAAGAAGTCTAACTAGGAGTCTCAGAAAATGTATATTTATTTGCAAACTATTATAAAAATGACAGTCCTAAAAGATTGTCACATAATTTCTCAAGCAATTTTTATATATGGTTTAGATTTAGCATTATGAAATCATTGCATCCAGTTTACACGTCATCAGATTGCTCAAGTGAGAGTCAGTTTCAATTTCTGAAATTTAAACCTCATTCCTTCAAGCTCATTAGGAGAAAGGTACTGATTTTGATAAGGCTGGGATTTGGCACATTGCTTCTCCTGCTTCACCCCTTATGTTTCCATTACTGATAAAGTCATACAGTGCTTGGCTTTTCAAGATTGGACTGTAGATGTAAGGGGGTTCAACTCTTTCCTTTATTGGAAAAATGAAAATATAATATTCTTGTGATTATCATAAAAGGTTTTACTTTCAAATTTACTTGTTATTTTAAGTCCAAATTCTTCCCCTTTTTATTAGTAAAGATGGGTAAAAAAATCAAGGCAGTGGTAGTGGATTTATAGGTTTGAGAGATACTACAAAAGTACCAGCACAAGGAATGACTCCTTGATGTTTTCCTTAAATAATAACAATGAGTCATATTCAAGCTGGCTTGTCCTAGTTCATCTGCACAAATGGAAGGGCATTCCAAGCATTTTGTAAGGATCATGCCCTTGGAAAGGTAGACAGCAAAGCCTTCAGAGAAGGGCTCACCCTGAGATAAAATATAGTGTCTCCTAGACAGGCTGAATGTCAGGTATGTCCCATGGGGCATCTTGGACAACTGAAATAATTTAGTGCTTCAATACCAAGGCTCTCTGAGTGATTTTTTTTTTTTGGTGTAATGCATGTGTGTACATGCATAGGGTAAAGACATCCCAGAGGCTATTTTTCCCACCTGGATTATTTCTGTGGACGGCATTTATTATACACTTCAAAGTCATAATAATTTTGTATGCCATTCATCTAGTTCTTTAGGTACTTTCTCCCAGTGCATCCCTGCAGTGGCATTTGCTTTTTCTGCAGATGACACAAAATAAGCTGTGATACAATGCTAGCACACACTTCTCAGCCTTTGTAGGATATGTTAGATATTGATTTCAAACTGGAAAAGATGCAAAAATACAATCTCTGAAGGTAATTAAAAACATAAAACCCAATTTCACATCCTGTTAATTATTTTTAAATTGTGTTTATGTTTTATGTAGCAGTATTTTGCAAAAAAGGCAAATCGTCTTACGGCTTCCACCCTATCCCAACAATTTGAAATGTTTTTAAAGAGTAAAGTTAGAAGGAAAAGTTACAGACAGCCTAAAATCTATATGCATATCATGTAATTTCAAGGCTTTTTAAGTACTGTGAGCACACACTGAAGGTTATTTCCTAATTTAGAAATTCTATTTCCATATTTAAAGTGGAAACTACAGTAAAAGTTTGAGAACCGGAACAAACTATGTGATTGTACCTTCCTCACCCACTGAAATCCATCATTTTTAAGGAATGCACTTGTGTCACTTGTCCAGAACCACATCTCCCACATCTGTCTGCAGCACTCCTGTGCTACTCAGCAGTAGCACACTGGCTCAGCTGTGCACTACCACCATGCTGCCTTTCCCTCAGACTTTCTCTACAGCTTGTTATTGATTAAAACAGAGGGAAAAAAAAATAGTGATGCAACGAGTAGAGTTTTTCAAGTCAGATATAGGAGTTCTGAAGTTACCTTGACTGGTTAATCCAGAGTTCTGAGTATGTCAGATCAAAAGTTCCTCCAGTTTTGGTCATGTCCATTTCTATTCTGCTGAGACAGAATACTACTTTTAATCCTTCTTGTAATTCCTCCATAATTACCACTGCTCCCTTTTCAAGAATTTAAACTAAGTAGGACAGAAAACAGGATTTATCTTACTCCTGTTGAATTTTTCCTTTCTATTTACTCCTAATCCAAACCTAGCAGGACTGAGCATTCTAGTGAGCTTGACATACATTTTTTAAATGTGCTGTATTATCCAAATAGTCAGATTTACCATAATCTCCTTGAAGATGTCTTCCCTTCTCAATGCTGCTCATGAGAAGTTGTGCTTCCCCAGCCATTCTCCAGCCATTTGCATTAGATCTGCCAAAGAGCTCAGACGACAGAGGTGGAGAGGATGGCCCTTAGAGGATTTCTCTGGAAAAAATCCAGAGATGATGATACAGAGCTACTCCTTACATTACTTTTATTTCTACTGTCAAAATAGACAATAAGGTCAGAAACCTAAGTCATCTCTGAGAAATCGTTACCTAGATGTACCATCTGCCTCAGTTGCATGAAACTATTTGAGTGTCCTCCATTTTATTTTAACTTATTCTAACATAATTGCTCCAGAAGCATTGGCCTGCAAAATCAGCTCTGCAAAGATGATGACTGCCTTTCCCTGGCTTAAATCATGTGCTTTTGACTGTGCCCAAGGATATTCACACCCAGACTCTGCCAGTACTGGAAAAGTGTGTCAGATGTAAATTACATGATGCTAGCGATGCTAGCACATCACTAGATTGAAACAGGAAGAGCTTATTTGTTCCTGTTCCTATTTAAAAGGTATTTTGATAGACACAAAGAAAAAAAAAAAAAGAACACTTATCTTAAATATTTCCTAACCTGTAGCACTACCGAAGACCCTCTGAAGCAATACAGATGATGTGGGTGTAAACATGATGAGCATTATCAATGGATACCATGAATATAAACAGTTTAAACAGATCCAGCTGGTCAGCAATGTGGTAAAACCATCCTCGTCTAAAATGTCTGCCCTCACTCTTTCCTCCTGGTAGCTAAGATGCTGCATCCAGCTTCCCAGATTTCTGGCATTCACAATGGAAAAGCACCTTGGACAAAGGCAGACGTGTTTTTACACGGATTGTTTTGCCTTGACTCCTTGTAAGTGCTGGAGAAGCTGAGTGCTGGAGGCAGACAATCTGGGACAGCCTGTACTGGGTTAGTGATAGACTGTCAGGGGAGGCAGTCACTGGTGAGAAGTAATGGCTTTTTGGGGATTGTGGCCTCTCCCATCACTTAAAAAGGTCTCTCCTGCTGCGTTGAGGAAATTTGCGCAACAAAATGAGACATGTGAGCTGAGACAAGTATAAAAAGGAATATGTTCAGACATTTAAATTGCTCCTCAAAACAAGCCTAGACCACAGTGATATGCTTCCCATTAGAACTGACAGAAAATGCTCACATGAGTTCCAGGATTTCAGTCATTTAAATCAATGCTAAAATTCTTTTCAACATCAAACGTAAACAGATTGGACCAAGAAAGAGATATAATGACATATAATTTTCATTTATATAACTGCAGGGGGAAAGCTGATGAGTATAAGCTATGAAATCTTGGATGTGACTACTTTAATATGTGTAATCATATTATTTCCTCACACTGTCTTTTTACTGTAACTTGGTCTAGAGACAAATTTATGAAAAGTAGTCTAAAGGTTTGCATTTTTTTACAAAGAGACATGAATTCTGTTAATGTAATGAAATACATTTACATGATGTCCATGTCAAATTTTTGCAGGTTTACATAAGGGAGTGTGGGTAATATATAACATACATCTAACTCTTCTGGGCTGGGCAGCTGGGGAGTGAAATCTTTGTCTCTCCTCATCCTTGTTAGAAGGTTACTCACATCCCAAGCAACTGAGCAGTTTCTCTGGGAGCTTAGCTTTTCATCCTCCTCCCTCTCCTTCTTTTTCCATCCACAGTGTAAATTCCATACTGGAAAACAGAAGCAGCCCCCAAAAAATAAATAAATGCAACCACAGTTGATAACAAAACATTGCAATCAGGGAATAGGTAGAAGTTCTTTTTTCTCTCAATAGGAGAGCAGCATGGGAAATAGTTTAAGGTATTAGAAAATCCTCTGGATACTTTAGCATCTGAAAACCAGTGGTCCTTGCTGAAACAGGCCTTTTCAGTCTCAGCTTCTGCTGAGTCACGGAGTTTGTTGCCTTTGAAGGCTGAAGTACCTTGGCTCAAAATTGAAGTTGCTCTGGAAAAATTCAGACCTTCCCTAATGACCATGCTATTCTCGGTAGTATTTACATATAATAGGACATCCTCCACAGGAAGGCTTCTTCAAAACACAGTCTCTGCTTACACTTTGAATTTCCCTATTCAAAGGGGAATATTCAAAATTATCTATGCATCACTACTTCAAAGTGTTTCACTGGGAGTACTCTGCCATATATTTGGGAGACTCGTCATAGTTGTTTCAAAGCTGAATATATAGCCAACTGTAAGATTGCCACCTGGGTTTTGTGTGTGGAGGCAAAGGAGTATTACTCAGGCAAGAATCCTACCTGGCCTGACCTGGCATACTTCTGTTGAGGACAAGGAGTTTCTGTTGAGTGATGTGAGATGAAAACCCTTCTCAGAGCTTCGCTTAGTTCCTTCTTTTATTCAAGTCCCTGTAGAGTTTTTTTTTTTTGGAGCACACAGAGGATCCAACCATGAGTCCATGAGCCTGTGTAACTCGCTGAGGCCTAGGATAATCTCTGAGGAATTTCTTCCGGTTCCATTTTGGTTGTTCCAGCTCTGTGGACTTTAAATGGACTGTAGTGCTCAATCCCTCGATGCTAGGGTGACTGGTGATGGCAAAGGGTGTGTGAGTGGAGAAAGTGAGTCTGGATTTTTTCCCATAGGATTTCCTATAGAATCCAAGCAAGTTGGTCAATCATCCTTCCTTGTCCTGAAAAGTCAAGCTGCAAAGGTGTGAAAGGATTCCTGCTTTCTGACAGAGGCTTCAACTGTGTGCTGTACTATTCTCTTAATCTCTATAGTCTTCACTCCTCCCATGCAGCCATATTCTCCCACCACCCACTTCTTTTCTGTATCACTTATGCCACAGGTATTTATTTATTCAGTTATACTAAAAAAGCTTTCCATATGATTATTTTTCTTCCTTATGTCATGTGCTGGGAACCACTCAAATACCTTAGAAGAACCTGCTCCAATAAATATCTATTAAATAACAAGCTGTTGTATCTCCTATTTCATTTATTTAGAATGAATGCTAACTTCTATAGGTTGTCCTGACAGTTTAGGAAGTAATTTTGTATCTGAGCTCATAGGAACCCACATTTGCTTCAATCCCTTTCTTTTTCATTCTGTTTTACAATTAAGGAAGATAGCAGAGGAACTCAGAATTCTCGTTATCTACCTTAACCAGGTGCAGTGAAAGTGTCAGGACATGGAGTTTGTCCAAATCTTCCTCCCACCTTAGTCCTAAAGGGACTCAAATCTAGGCTCCCACTAATAGTTATGTATGCTATATAAACAATAATAATAATCATAATCATACCTGGAGTTGCACTGATACAGTGCCTTTCATCTTCAAAGCACTTTGAGAACCCTGTGTAATTAGTTTGCTATGGAGTCATCACTGACAACACTGCATGAACCCCAGTAGTACCCACTGTGAGAGTCAAAGAGGAATTTGGGCAGAGACCATACATAACCTCCAGATCACTACTAAAAGAAATTAAAAATGCTGAACAAGTATATTTTAGCACTTCACACAGGAGGAGGATCCACAACCAGCAGGAAGCCAGTCTCCCTATGATAAGGAAACAGGAATGTTTTCTTTGCTGGTAATCTACTACTTCAGATCTCTAAACACATTCTAAACACATTTTACCTTGAACTATGTCTCAGTCAAGCTGGCAGAAGATCACAGGTAGATTATCTCATTGCATGGAATCTTCATTTTCATATATATATTCATATATTCAACTAGAATATATCAATTTCTTTAATTTAAAAAGTTTTGATTTGATGAATCCAGAAGGGATGCAGACACAATAAATATAACATTAAACAGATTTTTACAAAGTTCAGTGAGACTGCACAATTTATCTAGAGTTTGCCATTGGTAATTGAAAAATACAATTTTAATATCATAGTATTTTTGCAAGTATTTCCAATGATCTTACAACAGGTCCTTGCTAATGTCCAAGAGTTTGCTCTTTAAATGAACTTGGCATTTTCTGGAGATTATCATCCCAACATAAATTTGTAATCAGCCTTTTCAAAACTACACCTTTAAGAAAAGAGAAGGAAAAAAAAGCAGTAAGAATCCATTCTAACTGGTGAGAAAAAGAATACAGAGAACCAGATCATTTTTGTATTTATTTGCCCTTTCCAAATAATTTTTTCTCATGGAAGATTTCATAGGACAAAAGGACACAATTTTACATCATAGTATATATTAATGGTCAAATGAAGAATAATCTTGAGACTAGTTTTCAAAAGTTTTGGTCAGGCAGAGTAACTGGACAGGCAGAAGCAGCTCTGCTTCCAATGCATTTAATGAATCCATGCACTCACATGTCTTGATTTTTTGCTCCATTTTAAGATCACTGTTTCTTTTTTTAAGAATTGTTGTTCTTCCCTGTTATATTTAAATATCACACAAAAC
Source organism: Zonotrichia albicollis (assembly GCF_047830755.1). NCBI lineage: Eukaryota > Metazoa > Chordata > Aves > Passeriformes > Passerellidae > Zonotrichia > Zonotrichia albicollis. The sequence goes on along the minus strand of NC_133821.1, from coordinate 74,941,387 downwards.
CATAAACATAACCATATGTCAGAATGAGGGTTTTACTGATGAATGAGGGTTTGGACTCAGACTCTTTGCTTTTATTTTTACTGCTTATTCCATTAGTTTTAATTGAAATGTATTCTCTGTGTATGTTACATTCAGCTTATTTTTAGCTGCTCTTGGACTTGAGAAGGAAAAGTCAGTACATGACCTCAAGAGTATGAGAGGTACCTACTAAAGCTGCCCTTTCTCCCTCCTGTGGTGCACCAGTACAGCTTCATCAACACTGCCCCTACATAACAATTATAACGTCTCCTATCCTTAAACAAGAAATAGTGCTTTGGAAAAGCAGCAAAACAAGGAAAAGGGCTGGGGAAGAGCAGTGAGATGAATGATTTGGGCAGTCCTTGCAGATTTCAAGCAATCACAGCTTTTTCTTTTCTGTAGCAAGAGAAGTTAGCCTTCCACTCTAGCTATTTTTACAGCGGTGGAGCTGCAGGTCTCTGAGCCGGAGGAAGGAAAGGGAGTGACAAGTCACAGCGACACGAGAGGTGGTGTAGGAAAAAAGGTGACAGCCGGAAAACAGATGTTTCAAAAGAAAGAGTTGCACTAAAGTAGATTTTCTGTGATCTTCCCATGTGCAACAATAATGGAACTTTGAATTTGAGATTAAAGTGTGAAAAGTGTTGGAGGTGAGAAACTCAGAGCTTAAGAGTCTCCAAGAATTCATGGGCCTGACTGCACTTTTGAAACATACGATGCATACATATCTCAGCAGAGAAATGTGGTTTACTTCACGATTCTGCCAGGCAGTATACAGCCACACTGAGGGAAAATGTCCTCTTCAAGGGTATGAGGAGGAAACTCATCCTCGTTTTTTATTTAGACTTTTTTAGACTTCTCATTTTCAAAGCCATATGTACAGCTATGCTTTCATGCTGCCATTTCCTGTTGAACCTTTGTTTGTCCCTGCTTTTTTGTTATTTATCTGACATTGCTCTCCTTTTTTTTTTTTTTTTTTTTTTTGCCACTACTCAGTGGTCAGGTATACTCTGCATGTCTGAGCACGGTACACCAATTCAGAGGCACGGCCAGCCCTGGGGCTTGGGGCAATATTTCCACATGCCAGTGACACTGTGGCTGATCCAGTGTGTCCAGCAGAGAAGGTGGTGTTACTGGGCAGGTCTGAGCGCCACAGCAGCGCGGCTGCCACGCTCCTGGAGCTGTCACACCCTGCTGCTCTGAGTCACCACGAGGCACTGGCCCAGGCTGGTGCTGCCTCAAGGACAGGGAATCTCAGGGAATTCTCTGTGCACAGCAGACCTGCCCAACATTTTCTTCTGCACTGTTTCTTCTCTTAAGTTTTAATTGCGCTTTTGGATCCCACCAGACCTCTGCCACATCTTGCCTCATTTTCCATTGCTCTGGGCCATATTCTGGCAAGCTTTTCAAACTGTGAGCTTTTCAGGCATTCCTTATCAAACATAAATAGAGCATTTGCAGAAGCATGCAAACTGAGTAGCTATTCTGTTGATGGTTAGATATTCTGAGCAAAGGAGGAGAATTAATTTTGCTGCTTTTTAGAACCAGTGTGTTAGAAATTATTGTTTTGGCACCTGTGTGTTCCTGGGCTCTTTGATAAATTTACAAGTGAATGAACTGGAAGTATCATGTAGCTTTTTGCAGGCAACATTCATCATGATGTACATATTTCTCATAGATATTTTTACTTCCTATATTCACTTTAAAAAACCCCTTAAAATTGATACACATTTTCTAAAGTTTTTAATTAAATTTATTAAATTTGTTGGAGTGACTTGATGTCACATATGTTTTTTAACATATGAATTGGGACTTATCTGAGGCAATAGCAGTGACCATATTTCACTGAAGAGGACTCAGGAAATCTCCAGTCTGTGACTGAATGACCTTTACTCTTCGATTTCCTTTCTGAAAAATGTCAATTGTACTCCCTTCCTTTGTCTGCCCTATAGAGATAAATGGTAAGCTTTGGGGAAAAGGAGGTTACTAGTGTTATAGAGAACATCTGAGGCTCATCTGAGGCATAGGAAGGGCTCACTGTTGGAGAGCAGATACAGTCATTGCCCTGGTCTGTCCACCAGGTCCTCAGGGCTGGAAGATGTGGGCCACCCATCAGTCAGTTCCTGTAGAGATTTCATGTGCATATCAGTATTATAAAGCCAGTTCTAACCAGTAGTAATTTAAACCAAATCTCACTGTAACCCAGTGATTAGGAGCAGTTCTGTTCTCTGTGCAGTATAGGTGAAGTAGACAGCTAAGCACCTTGCCTGCCATCCTTAGTGACAACACCATCATTTGTCTGTCCAAAGCGTAGAGACAGAAATTCCACTACCAAAAAGCCCTGTTATGCTTGAGTACAGTTGGTCAGAAAGTTTTGTGTTTTCCATAGGCATTTAGTTTTTCAGGAGCAAAAATGAAAGTGGAATTCAGTGGAATGCTGCCATGAAATTTGCAGTGAATAAACATCACAATCATTAAGAAAAGCATCACTAGGTCTTTGCAGTAGTTGCTGTCTGGAATAAGCTCTCCTGGTTGGCTTCTAGGCTGCTTTAAAGGCCTCATGACATACCATGGCCAGGTCTCTTTGTCTGTTCTCATGGTGCTTCTTGGAAAATCCAAAATAAGTTGCACCAGATGGAATATTCTTTTCCATTTGCAAAAATTCGCAAATACTCAAAACACAAACTGATTGTGGAATCCAATATGTAAAATGTCTTCCTATTCTTTTTTATTAAATGCTCTGATTTACTTATGTGTCTTAATCAAGAATGATAACACTTTCAGGTTTAAGGCTGATGACAAAAAGTAGAAAACAGTACAAGGTGAAGCAACTTGAGAGATACTGTCTTTGCCACCTGGATTCATGGCATCTTTTGCTTGCTGAGGTTTTACTGTGGCACAGACAAACAAAACACAGCATCAAAAGCTACAAACAAAACTCAGCATCAAAAGCTACAAGCAAAACTTAAAAAATAGAATCCTTTCTAGTATTGCTTCATTTCTAAACAGCTGCTTCACAGGTGGAGAAATATTGCGCTCAGCGGTTTTCACGCTGGGTGCCAGGCTCACCACAGGTAGCTCGATGAGAATCTTGTCTCTCTGTGGAGAAGCTGATTGGAGGGAAAGCAGGTGGCTGAAGTGCAAAGAGAAGGAAACAGGTCTAACTCCTGCTGGGAGCTCCTGCTGCAGGGTGGGGAGAGCTGGTGGTTGTGCTTACGTGCCTGAAAGCTCGCCAGCGCTGGTCGTCTGGTTGCTCTTGCACATGATGAATCGGCTCTCAGAGTCCCTCCTGCACATACCTTTTCTCAGCGCTTTGAGTTAGTGCTACCTCAGTCTATTTTTAACAGCTACATTTTCCATGATTAGATTTTAATGCTATTTATTTATTTAAACTGAACCAAACAATTCCACATAAGCTGAACATTCCAGCGGGCATCACTCTTGGCCATGCAGAGCATTCTAAATCTAGTTTAAATTACATTCCTTGAATGGTAGAAAAAGCTGGGTCATGTGCTGAAGCTTGGTGATGAATAACCAAGTCATTCTTTCACACATTGCAAAAACTTTATTAAGGAAAGATAAACAGGTTAAAGGTCTTTCAATGGCAGTGCTGTCTATACATAGCAATTTTCCCTCAGTTTTTCTCTCTTCAGCTCCTTGTTGAATGTGTATTGCTTACACTCATCATCTGCCATAATTGAGGCAGGTCCTCTGTATTTTCACTGAAGTTAAAGGGAAAGAAGAACTTGGGATAATTAGACTCAGTGTGTCTGCCAGTTTTGCCCAGATATCTGGGAGTATGAAGTCCTTAGGTCCCTCCCTCCTGCACGGATAGCAAAGGCTTGTATGAAAATTTGGCATCTCTCAAAAACACCTTTTCATAAACAAAGAGATCATCTCCACAAATCTGTGTCTTATCTGTTTGTGAGACTTTGTGCTAGGCTTCCAAGGTTTCCTGGTAGGAAAGGAGAGTGTGCTTCCCACTTACATCCATGTTAGCAAAATAAATCACTTGTGTTAAAATTAGCAGTGGGTGAACTGTTTCAGTTAAAACAAGAATTGTCCTGGATTGGTGCCAATCCTCAAAATAAATTCAAGCCAATTTTATTTTTAAGTTTTAAAAGTAATAAAAAGTAGTAAGCATGCGATGTATATATAGACATATGCACAGAGAATAGCTCAGGGATTAGAAAAAGATGTATTTCTCATCTGGAGCCCTAGATTTGCATATGCATGCAAACAACTTTGCTCATGTGAATTATCCCCTGATACCATACACTATTTTCTGTCTAATCAGGCAGCAGTATATACAAATGCTTTAGTGCATAAGGGTGCTATAACCTGCAGAACACCACCATTTCTGCATCTAGAGAACAAAGACAACAGTTGTTAATAGGACAAAGCCGGCACTAATTAAACCACGTCCAGCACATTGACTCCACTTTCTGGAAGCAGAATCATCCCCAAATATTGTGTTAAGAAGCACAGCCAGCCCTGCCTACAGCAGGATGTGGCTTCCAAATATCACGAGTTGCATATAATTTATTGCGTAAATTAAAGCAGGGGGACGAAGGGTGGGAGGGATGAGGCTTCACTGGGCTGTGGCCTCAGAGAGGAAGATCAGTTTGGATTACATTGGGAGCATGGGGGTTATTTTGAGGAGATGGAGGAAGGGAGGGTTGTCCATGTACATTATTTCACACATCATAAACTTCATTTCTTGTTTTTTGGGTTTTTTTTAGCAGCCCAGAAACAGATCATTCCCATGTGAGGTTTAACAGCACCAAGCTGTGAACATAAGGCTTTTGTTTGGATTATTTTGTTTTCATCTTCAGCCTTCGTCTTCAATGGTTGCAGGGGGTGTTTACCCCTGCAGTCTTGTGCAGGTGTGATAGCCACACATGACGTGAGGGTGTGAGGATGCCTATCTTTAGTTTAGATTGACTCCCTAAACTTTAGTGAAAATTGTTTCACTGCTTTGGCGGCTGTGACCTGGTCTGTGCAGTGACACATAGTGCTGTCTAGCACATCCAGACATCTCACTCCTGTATGATTTATCTTCCTAGGAACAGGTCAACAGGGATATTGTACAGACTGTACCATAACCTCTCTGGAAAATACACATTTTTTACAGGCTCATACACACTTTCGCAACAATTATCTTTTTTTACACCAAATTTTTGGCACTTCACAGCTCTTTTTTAGATATATCTTCTAGAATGGCAACAGAACTTTACAGCCACCTTCTTTCCAATTCACCATGAACATCCTTCATGCATTCCTGCTCTTCTAATAGCACTGCATATCTTGGTGTGGATGAACAATGGAGTTTGCTAGAAGGGGCCCCCAAAGATACAGTTCTGACTGCTGGACTTGTGTGTTAATGTCTTGAAAATGCCAACACTTATGAGAAGTTGCTTTTGTGGCTGTAAGGAAATGCTGGATAAATTACTTGAGGTTCATGCAGTATTGGCAAATCAGTTTTCCACCAGCTATACAGAAGTGAGGACACTCAGAAATGGGTTCCAAATAATAAAAGAACAGGAACCTTCCAGAACAGTTCTCACCTCACTTTAGTATGTACAATATATGTTGAACAAAGGACATTTTTTGTCCAAATAGCCATGAAACACAATAAAACTGCAAGAGACCAGTTGGTAAAAAAAAAATTAAATCCTGCCTGAGGACCTCCCTAGAACTGAAGCTGAGTTACAACACTTCAAATGCATATTAATTGGGACATATGGTCTAGCATTTAAGCAAAGGCATGCATTTGTTTGGCCAGAATGTTCAGGTCATACTTAAGGTTGAAGCCTTCATGGGTCTGATGAAATTTGTGATCAGCTGATGGAAATGTTTACCTTACAATAAACTTGAAATACTGTCCTGCACAGAAGTGACACACAGGAGTTTGTTGTTGGGCATACCTGTGAAATCAGCTGCAGTGTCTGTATGTGTTTTGTTACCCCCAAGTCCCTTGCAAAAGACTGACAGACTTCTGAAGCATTGCCCTGAAGAAAGGCTGGTACAACATTCATCTTGCTTGATGCAGACATGCAGAGGAAGGCGTCTTCCTGGAGCCTGCCAACCACAGGCTGTCATGCTGCATCTCTGATGGGCTCAGTGGAAGAGAGGTCATCATATTTCAGCCCCTGAACTGAGATCCCCTATCTCCCTCTTTCATTAACTGTAGGACTCTCCCACAGTGGCAGTGGGATGGTGTGAGCTGCATTTGTTTGCTCTTGCACAATGAAGATCAGACGAGACCAGTGAGGAAGACCACCTGGACCAGACCAGACAACAAAGTCCAGACTGAGCAGTCCATCATGGAAGCATTTATGCTGCCTGTGAATGAGGGCAGACTGGGGAGTACCAAGGGGATGGCTGTTGCAGGCTGAGCCCGTGGGCTGCACCAGTCATACTGGTAACCTATGGTGAGAACATTCATGTACATTCTGTGATGAACAGGCTGCCCACACTCTATTTGATGTTATGGACACATGGGAGAATCAGTGGAAGCAAAACCTATCAGGATCTCTTTTTTCCATCTCTGCAAACCCAAGAATTATAACTATTTATCTTAGGTTCATTAGGTGATTCATTGTGTTACACATTTAATATATTTCACATGGACAATGTTACATCTCTTTTCAATAAGTAATTTAAAAGAGCTGTTCATGTCACACAAGACACAAACAGTCTGTCTGCAAGTCAGTATCTTAGATCTTCATCAACTTTGTCACATTTTCTTGATTTCAAATTCCTCGTTTTAAAAATATGAGTCAACATATATAGCTTTGAATCTTTGTTACCTTATTAACCCATGACGGGTGACTCTGCTCATAAAATATTTACACAGACAACAGTCTTGTGCCGGTAATGTATTTTCACATTAGTTAGTAATTTAAAACATGTCAAACCTTTCCAAATAGTAGAAACAATCCAAACATGAAACTGATGTTGACCTTTAAAGGTTGCTACTTTTTAAGTCAAGCGACAATCATTACCACAGAGTATTCACTCTACATTCCTCTTACAATTCTTTATCAGCAATGCCCACAAATAGAGGTCTAAATGGTGAGAGATAAAGTAGATGGAAAGGGATGTTGTTACATCAATAGCATGACCTGTAAGGAAGTTTGTGGAAAATCATATGGAAAATATATAATTTAACATTTAATATTACATATTAATGGGGTAAATCAATTATATACATGTCTATTTTAAAAAGCTACTGGGTTGTGTGTTTGACTGAATCTGCATCTGCATCTGCAATCATTCTTTGCATCATAAGAATGTGCATGAGTATGCAAATGCATCTATTTATAATAGGTACACACATGCATGCATGTTTTTATGTCATTTATGTGTATATTGGATATCATCGTTTGTTTTCTTTTTTGTTTTCTGTTTTCAAATCCTGCTTCTGTTGTTAGAGGACCAGGTGATGGTATAGAGAGCATTTAGTGTGTGTTCTGGACTACAGCATGCGTGTACTGCAACCTAGGTGACCTGGACTCATTAAAAATACTCTTATTTTTTCCCATGGTGATTAGTAGAAACAAATTTCATCTCCCCAAGTCACAGGACACAGCCACGATATGAGCTGGAGCAAGTGAAAGAATAGGTAAATTTTATGTTCTGATTTATCATATGGATATTTATATAATACATGATCTTTTTAGTGTGTTCAGTGGCAAAAGATGTTAGTCCCCACGTTGTATAATAAATGACATGTGTCTCCTTTGGCAGACACTTAGTCCATTCAGCCAACTAACTATTTACAATGCTTTACTTTTGAAAAAAAAAAGTAAGAACAATAACAAAAATTCACAACAGTCTACTGTTTCTCCCTGTCTCCCAGAACACTTTTCCAGGGTCAGCCGTGTGACTTGAAGAGCTGCTCACTAAAGGTAATATCATAATCACACTGTTCCCTGCAGACTTGAGCAGATCAAAGAAACAATAAAACCTCTGTCATGTACAGGACAAAAAACTTGATCACACCGTGCTTCTCAGGTGACTGGCAGGTGTTGAAGATTTTTGGGGCAGCATTTGTGTCTAATTGCTCTGTTTCTGTACCTCAAGTTCGTTATATACCTTAATATTGGAAAAAAGTCCTTTACAAAGTTTTTTTTTTTTTCACTCGTATCTCTATATTTCTGTGTAGTGGCATGGAAATTAAATGCAGTATTTTCTAGAGGACATGTAAGAATGAATATCAATATTTAAAGGGGCGGTGAAAATTTTCACTTTGGATTTTACCATTTTTTTCCCCTCTCTTTTCAATACTGTTCCATGATTAGTCAGACTTTGACTGTTTTTCATCTTGACCAAACAGCCCATTAAATATCTAAAGTGTAGGAAAATATTCATATTTGCTTCAAAGTTCTTTTAAAATAAGCAGAGACATTGTTATTGGCCATATTATGTAAAGTTACACTGTCTGTTCCGTGAAAAATCAAGCCCACTCACACTGAACCTGATAGAAGGGCAAAGTGTTTGATGGCTATAGTGAGAGAGATGAAGAAGAGATGAAGAATGAGAGAGATGAATGTTTTTTTTTTTTTTAAAAATACCTTTACTTGACCCAAGGGCAGAGAGCAACACAGACCCCTCAGGTAGAGAGGAGTGTCAGTTTCTAGGAAGAGACAGGCTAATCCCTCCCTGTAATGGACTTTTTATCTTAGTATTACTATCAATGGTATACTTCTATTTTTAATTTTATTTTCATGTCTGTCAGAGACAGCATTTTTCACAATGCTGAAAACTGTTCCGATCTTAGGTTGGAGTTTGAATGATGAGATTAGTAAAGTGTTTAAAGGTCTTTGTTGGATCGAGTTCTTGGAAGAGAACATATGTGGTCATTCTGATTTTTTTTAAGTTGTATGTTAAGCTATAAAATTTATGGTCTAGAAAATCTCACACTGAAACAAAACTTTCTGCATGTATTGTAATTGTGGTGTTTAGCAGGGACAGCAGTTATAGAAGAGCACAACAGTTTTAGGTTCAGAATAAGGTAGAACTGTGTGTTCAGGTGGACTTTTTTCAAGGCTGGTGAACACTTTTCAAGTACCTATTTGTCCAACAGTCCTATTCTTCTAAAGGAAAACCCTGTTTTCCTTACTTTACTTATCATTCCATGCCTATTCCATGTGGTTGCCCTTGACTTTGCTTGGATTTGCAAGATATGAGGCAGCTTTGAGCAGAATGCAAGGGTGACAGAGCATTGGAACAGGCTGTCCAGAAAGATCGTGGAATCTCCTTCTCTGGAGATATTCAAAACCTACCAAGACATGATCTTGCAAAACCTGCTTTAGGTAAGGCTGTTTTAGCAGGGAGTTGAACTAGATGATCACCAAAGGTCCTTTCCAGCCCCAGCCATTCTGTGACCCTGTGATTCCATGATTCCGTGGTTTTGTGATTATGTGAATTGATGGTATTTTATTTCAAGGTGAAAATCATGACATAGGAAGAAACCCAGTAAGTATCCTTCACAGCAGAGTTCTCCTTGTTATTAACTAAGAAGGCCAAAGGCTGCTTCTTATTGAACATGACAAGAGCAGGACGTGGTGTGGTGAAACTGGAAGATTCCCATCTATGGGGAGTCAGAGTGGCGCAAGGAGGGCAAAGTGGGACACCGGGCAAGGAGTTTGGAGCCTGCTGCAACTTCTGTTGGTCATGTGTGATAAATGACTGGATATTATTATCCCTTGACTTTTCCTCTTGTTACAGGTAGGAATTAAATCCTCCCAATATATACTGAGTGAAACCTGACCCAGTAAAGCAGATGCCATTCTCTCCCAAAACATATGGGGAGGAGTATCAGGAGGCTTTCATTATCGACTGAGTGGTAGATGAATGAATGCTCCCCAAGCCAGTCCCAGCCTTCTCTTTCACCTGCCTGATTCCTTCAGCTGAAGGTCTGAAATCTTTCATACCATCTCCCCAATTTTTTCCAAGTTACCTACAGACGGTATGACAGGAATAAAACATGGGGTCAAACATCTTAGCCTAGTCCTTTCTACTAATCCTAGAAATACCTATGATAACTTTGTTAAAACCTTTCTGAGCTCTGGCAGTGTACAGGCTGAGGATCAACCAGTCATTCTACCTTTTGTTGTCAGTTCTTGAACTGTGGTGTTGTCTCTTGGAATAAGAACTTTCTGGAGGAGAAGAGTGGTGGCATCAGTGGTTAAAAACAAAACCTACATTAAAAGAGGTAGATGTTTAAGACTGCCAAGTGATATGCTAATGCTAGGATATAAGGCTGAATTACTTATCTTACTTATACATGATAATTTCATCTTTGATTATATGTTCATGCACTGTTTTAAGAGGATCCTTGCCTGATTCAGTGTACCTGATGTGCTGCACTCACATGACATACTAAACAATGTTTAGCTGCAGTCTCCTTGTTCAATGTGCTGCTGGATGGCTGGATGCTTTATTTACTGAATTCCCTTCTAAAATTAGAATTATAAATTTCCTTGCACACTTTGCTGTGGTATTTGTGGTGATATCAGAGAACTTAAAAAACTAACTAGTACTTATCTTTGTCAGACTACTGTGAAACAAACTGGATTTATTTCCATTTACAGATGAGGAACCAGAGCCCAGCCAGAATAGCTAGAATATATTCCCTGTTTTTTGAGCCTGATTTAAGGTCACTAAGACATTAGTTTTAAGTACTGTATTTATTATGTGTTATTTATTATAACAAGAATTGCAGGTGCCACCTTCACAAAGATTTCATAGGAGTGGTTCCAAAATCCATTGGAAATGTACTGAAGTATACAGTCTTGGAAGCATCTTTCTTATGATAGTACTTCAATGCAAGATTTCTTCTGCTGTAGTATTTGATATCCTCTCAGCAGAACTAAACATGGTTGATGGTCTGACTTCCACATATAGGGATAGTCTGTATTTAGTTTCATTCATCATTTTAATGCCATGTTGCATTTAATGTCACCCAGATTTCCCCATCTACATTTGCTATTTGTAAAGGTTTTTGTTCTGCTTGCCCAGGATTTCCAAAATACAATTGTTCTAACCCTGAGGAAAGGCCGCAAATCTGCTGTTATCTGCCAAATGCTTACTTAGTGGAAAACAAGTAACAGGTGACCTTTTATCAATATCTGCCCCTTTTTTCTGATCTCAAGTATATTATCTAATATGTTTGGATACAAATTGTCCATTGCTGTATGCTTAAAGAGTTGAATTCCTTAGGTATAAGGTATTTGCAACCATTGTCCTTAGTAAAAGGAAAGGTGATTTCCTTCCTTTGAAGTCATTTTATCATGCATTAGAGACAGACATTTTGCACTTTTACATGTGATGGCACTGCATCATGCAGGGACCATGACCTTTGGATATAAAGGACAAAGATTAAGGCAGGGCAAGAAGGCTGTGGAGTCCCACAGGAAGGGCAGCACGTGGTAAATGAACCGGTATGAAGTTGACTGGTAATTATTTTTTAACACAGTTGATCTGGCACTGTGAATTGATATCAAATCAGTGCTTTGGGCCATGTGGCAAGTATGAGAAACCCTAAAACTGGATTTTCAATTTCATGGAGATGTGGCCTGGGATTTTACCTTGTGATTATTACCACAGATGAATGAATGTGTGTCACTGGTTTAGATCTTAATAGCAACTTCACAACCTCTCTTGGGCAACTTGTGTTGGTTCTTGGTCACCCTTACAGTGAAAAAAGTATTTTCTGATGTTCAGGAGAAATGTCCTGTGTTTCAGTGATGGCCTTTGTCTCTGATTCTGTCACTGGGAACCACTGAAAAGACTCATCTCCATCTTCTCTGCACCTTCCTTTCAGGTATTTATGTATATGTTGTTAAGAACCCTGTGGGCCTTCTCCAAGCTGAAAATTCCCAGCTCCTTCAGCTTTTCCTTATAGGAGAGATGTTCTAGACCCTTAATAATTAGGAGGCTCCTGTCAACCTATTTTTCCAGCCTTTTGAGGTTTCTCTTGGTGACAGTATGACCCTCTTATTCATCAGTCATTTTCCCCCAGTTTTGTGTTATCTGAAAGCTTGTTGAGGGTACACTGCTGCATCATCCAGGTATTAATGAAGATGGCAAATAGGATCAGAACCAACCAGTACCCCACTAGCTACCAACTTCCAATTGGACTTCATGCCTGTGATCACCACCCTCTGGGTCTGGCAGTTTACAAAATTTTCACCTCACTGTCTGCTCAGCTAGCCCTACTTTATCAGATTCTGTAGGGAAATCCTATGGAGAGAATGGCAAAAGCCTTTCAGTGGCAGAAAACAGCCACTGCTCTCCTCTGGCCTACCATGGCTGTCATCTCATCACAAAAGGCCATGAAGTGGTTTGACATGACTTTGACTATTCCTCATCACCTTCTCATCCTTCACATGCCCAGCAGTGGTCTCCAGGACCAGCTGCTCCATCATGCTTCCAGGGATTGAGGCAAGGCTGACCTCCCTTGTAGCTCCCTGGATCCTTCTTGAAGGTGAGAAAGGAGCTTGCTTTTCTCCAGTCTTTGGGGACGTTTCCCAGTCTCTATGATCAACCAAAGATTATCACAAGTAGGTCAAAGACTATTGAGAGTTTTGAACAGGCTTTAAAAGATTATAGCCATTAGGTGAACATAGCATAATTGTTCAATTTAATCTCAGTAGCCCTTTATCCAATGAAGAAAAAACAATGAAGTTTTTTATTATTACAGTTTAAAAAAATTAAGCAGATGGGGAAAAAAAGACTCAATATAACTGCAGAATTTAAGTAATTTTTGGCTTTAAATTTGATTGATTTTGATGTATTTGTCATGCTATCTTGTGCAATTTTGATGACTACAGTACTGATGATAAAAATAAAACCTGTTTAAACCTGAACAAATTTTGTATTTGTTTTCAAGTTTGAACAAATCTTGGTGTTTTTATTAAAATAAATTGATTGTGAAAGGAGTATTGAAGCAGATTATTTTCCAGGCCCTGCTGATTCTGTTTATTATCAATATTTGCTGAAAGTAATCTAAGTCCTGCTGAGCTGTAACCAGAAAGTTATTTCACTGTCCAAATATTGACAGCAGTAAGGGAAAAAGTTCTAGCTTATTCTAGTCTCTTGATTTTGCCATTTTATTATAGACCTACATTTGTAATGACAAGATTATTGATCATCTTTTTTTAATATGAGTAACAGATGACACTTGAAAGTTTGTTTTTGTCTAAGATTTCCTTGGGTTATCTCAACCTTATTTCTTTCATTATAAAACTGATCTGTCTGATGAGATTTTTATCATTCCTGTCATTTCTCATGACAATAAAACCAAACCTTTTTCTAAGTGATTTTGGACACTGCTGTTCTGACTTCATATTAAACAGTTAAAAAAAAAAAAAGCTATTTTGTTGGAAATCTACATGAATATTCAGTTTAGAAATGTATGATTGTACCAAGGAGCTGTGGCAGTGAATATACATCCTTTAGCACATGCTGAGTTATTACATCCAATCTCAATCATCCTTTCCACTCTTTCTGTGGCTGTTATGACATCCTAATGAAGAAATTTTTAATTTTCTTGAAACTTTGATATAGCCACTGATCCGTAATGTCTTTGGTGCCAGAAAGGGACATATATACAATTCAGAGACAGGAGATCTTTTCTCTCTTACAACAAACTACCCCGGCACTGAAAATTTATTTAACGCTCCTTGCAACATGCACAAGGTGGGTAAATATGTAAATTAATATATGGTGAGGCTTCTAACAGACAATCAGAATAGAACAGAATTCCAGAACCATTCAGGTTGGAGAAAACCTTTATGATCATCAAGTCCAACCCTTCACTCAGCACTGCCAAGGCCACCACTAAAGCATGTCCCAAACTCCCCATCTACACATCTTATAAACACTTTCAGGAATGGTGACGGCACCACTTCTCTCAGCAGCTTCTCCCAGGGCTGAACAACCTTTTCCACAAAGAAATTTTTCCTAACATCGAACTTAAACGCCACTGGTGCAAATTGAGGCCTTGTGCTCGTGTCCTACCATCTGGAAGAACTCTCACTTCACTATAATCCTCACTTTACTACAACCTCCTTTCAGGTAGGTTGTTGTACAGTGTGATAAGTTCTCCCCTGAGCCTTCTCTTCTCCATGCAAATGTGTTTTGTGTTCAATTACTAGGGATCTTCACTGATGCTCAAGAGGAATTTGCCTTTTTGTCTTCAAAATACTCTCCTCTACACTACATAGGAGGATAAATGCAATACTGTTACTTTTCTGGGGGAGAAAAAAATGACAAAACTAAACAAACAACCTTGAATTCTTTTGCTTTGGCTTACTCAGAGTATTTGACCAATTATCAGCCATTCAGGAAGGTAGTTACACAAACTTTAGCCACTGCTGTGTAGAGTCATACCAAAACCAACTTCTTTACGGTTACGTGAGAGCTATGTTTAAAATGTTAGCATCCAGTCAGCAAAGAAAACTGCATGTGGTTTGGTTGACTAAGCTCACAAAAGAAATAGTGGAGAGTCATAAAAAGGCCATAAAAGCCATAAGGTCATAAAAACATCAAAATTGTAAATATATTATCAGAAATGTTTCATAGCTACTTAAAGAGTAGCTAGATGGTATGCACTACTAATAAATTTCCTTTGCTATGAATAGATCCATAAATTTGACTGATGAACTTTAAAGGAGTGTGTTATGGGCTTCACAACAGAGACTGAGAGTAAGTAGTACTTTATTTCAAAAGTACATAACTTAGTGGAATTGTACAGACTGAACAATTTATTCAGTCAAAGTTAGGGTACCAAAATCTGGCCATTCATGAATTAGGGTCAGATCAAGCCTCCCTTTAACCTCAGTGGGAGTTTTGCCATTTGCTTCAATAAAAGTAGAATCAAGCTATCAATGCTTTAAAATGGTTCAATGGGGAGTGTTATTGAAATGCAAATGGACATGTTCTCTTAATCTGAACTTCCCATCTCCCCATTCAGAGCTGTTTGTAGAGAGTTTTATTGTGGGCTGTTACTCTGGGACCTGTGTCAGACAGATTTTTGTATGCTCATTAGATAAATGTCCTGCAGTACATAGGAATACACCTTCAAATCTTCTAAGTATAACTCTAAGTAAATCTAGTGAGTTTGGTCTAAAAAGCAACCAGGCTTTGCTGTATCACCAAGACTGAACAAAGGTGAAGTTAACTGTGCTGTTGAGTAGAATATGTTCACTTAACACTTTGTGTGAGTTGACCTGGTTGGTGTAATGAAATAGAAGATCTTTCAGGTGTTCAATTGCCAGGAGACACTACTTGCAATGGTTTTGTATAACACTCAAAACTACTAGAGCTGCAAAAGCCTTGCGTAGTGAAAATAGAAGTTTGAGCTCATGTATTTGATATAACTTAGTGCTAGCTCAGTTTCATTCTTTATGGATCAAATATCATCAGCACAAATGAATGGATAAGCCAAAAAGGCTCCATTTTGTTAATATCAAACTATACCTGTCATTCTCCTGCCTGCCACAAACCCCCTTCCTGTTCCAAATGCCTGGCTTTCTCTTCCTCCTCACCAGCAATAGTAATTATTTACACCAAACCAGTTTCACTGGGGAGCAGACATAACCTGTTCAGCTTGCCTGAGATCTTGAAAAGCAGTCTAGAGCTTTCAGCTGCAGACAGCAGGCCAGCCTACATACATCTTCTGGGCCCAGTCAGGAGTGGACACACACAGCTGGTTCCAGACAGGAAATGCACACTTTCTGACTGGTGGCTTTGAGGCAAAGTCTTGCATCTCAGCCTCTGAGGGGGACAGACCTCAGCATCACTCTCACTGGGGAAAGACCAAAGGAATCATCTTGTGAGAGATGTGTTATAAAGGCCCACCTCAGGTATTTCCCAGTGCCATTTGAATACAGCAGCCAGGATAAAAGAAAGGAAAGCAACACCTTCCCCCGCACCCCCCAAAGAAAACCAAAAACTCCCCACCCACCCAACAAAACACCTGCCAAAAAAATTTAAAATCTAATTGCAACCACTTCATTTTGCAGTGATGGAAGAAAAGAGCTAAATGGATTAGCTCAATCTCTCAACTTTTTCTTTACTAGGTACTGATTCAGTGGCATCACTGGAACATAAGAGTGCTTCAGCTCAAGTTACACTCTGTTACTATTGCATATGGCAATTGTTACAAATTTAACCTTTGTTCTGGGTGTGTAGAGAGCTAATTAAAAAGACAGATAGCTTGCTCATTGTTATTAAAGCATTAATAATAATATATCGTTTCCCTATCAGTAGTATTTTAATTGTCAAGGACACAATGCCACCTACACATTTTTCAGGGACCAGAGGTTGCATCCTTGCTGTAATATAAAAGACACAACCTGCTTACTCTCCCATAGCTCTCCATATTGCTTAGTTTTTAACCTACTTTCTGGCATGGGTTTGGCCTTGCTCCTCAGGTGTGTCCTAGACACAACTTGGGAAGAAATATGGCCAACCACCTGCTATTGACTGCTGAATGGCTGAAGATGCCATCTTCAAGGTTGGCAGGGAGGCAGAAGAAGCCAAAAAAAAAGTGTGAAAATCATGAGTTTACACTTATTCTTGAGAACAGGGAATGATCCCTAAATAGTTTTGTTTACTTGACTAGATTTAGAGTATAAATTCCCACTGTCAAGACCCTTGTAATTGCCATTAGAACAAGTCTTGGTCTTTCAATACCAATAATTATCTGTAAAGAAGAAGCAGAGGTCAGAAAAGCTTTCACAGGGTTATTTAAGAAAACATATTCATGCTACTTATACCCTTTTTCTGTACTTTCAGCCACAAGTCATGTTGTGCAGGTGAAGAGGACCATAAGTGCATAAAAGCAATTTTATAGGTCTAGAGGATGCAAAAGATCCTGGATGGTCCTGGGCCACAGTGAAATTTGAACAAGAGATGTCATTTCATGCACTTCAATTCAGTGCACATCACCAAACTGGAAGAATTGTTGGGGGCCCTTTGGATGTACTGAGCACTTTTCCAATGAGCAATGTCTTTCACCACCACTTGTTTTAGATGAATGTTGAAGTAATTTTCCTAGTAGCACAACTCTTCCTAAGATCCAGCATGAGTCCATGAGTCTGAGAGGAGTGCTGCTTCCGCTCTTTTTAAAACACTGCTTGCAAGCACTGGAAGCCCTTGTGCTTGTCTTGGAAAACTCCCCATTGAGTAACTTTGCTGAGCAGGATTAGTCCTGCTTAGTTTATGAGATCCAGCATGATCACAGCTGTGATGATGTTGCACCTAGCCAAGAGAACAAAGCCACCACGTCTTGCATATATGTCTATCTGGTAACAAAAAAAAAAAAAAAAAAAAAAAAAAAAAAAAAAAAAGGTGAACTAATTGAGGAGGTTTGTTTTTTTTTTTTTTTTTCCTCATGGTTTTCCTCCTCTCTTTATAATTAATTACATTTTGTTCACAGTTTTGAGGGGATTTATTTTTAACTTTGGTTGAAACTCTTTTGTACAGAAGTCTGTGTTATACAAATTCCAGGATTTTTAGCAATGGATTAAGTTGTGGGAGACTCTGACCTTGTGATACTACCATGTTTCTGCTAAACAAAGTCCAGTATGCCAAACAAAGATGTAGCAAGTAGTTACGAAATGGCACGGCTATTACACATGCTTTTGATTCTCATTGTCTGGTGTTTATTTTGGGATAATTCTGTTTTGAGAGTGGAAAAACCAGACTGTAAATAAAAGGGAGGCCTACAGTACATGCACTATGCTACACACTTCGCAAAAGTCTGATGGAGGGCTCTTCAGTGAGTGCCTAGGAAATAAGAAAATTATTTTCAATAGTGAAAGAAAAGGTAAGAGTATTCTGGGACACCATGACAACTCAGAAAAATAGTTATTCACCACTTGCACAAAGCCTGAGTAATTTGCTGTTGCAGCTCACAGTCGGTGTTGTTTCCCTCCTATGTAATGTTTCTAGGTCACTGTCTCTGGTGTTGCTCTAACCACACAGCTCCACTCCCAGCACACCTCCCTCCTGCTGGACAGTGGGAGAATCTCTATTGCAGCTCCCAGGAGATGTTGAGCTACCTGGTACAGCATTTCCACTCCTGCCTTCTCTCCCACATTACCCCACCCATGAAACCAGGCGATAGGAAAGTAGAGGGAAAGGGAACAGGTCAGGCTGAAAGTCAAATGAATCCAAAGACTTAAAAGAGTGCAATAATCATCCAAAATCATGAAAAGAGAGACACTAATGCCATTTTAAGATGAAACTTTTGTTAGTGACGTGGATTCAGCCCTTAGTCCCAGAAAACATAATCAAAGTTATCTACTGTAGTTTTATAGCTCTATAAATCTTTGAGGCCAAATTCTGTCCTTCTACACATGCAGGACTCCATTTATTCCATGGGGAGCTGCACTCCTATATCAGAGGGTAAAATCTGGTTATATTTTCTAGATAGCAATAGGAAAAAGGGGAGGTCTTTCACTTTTAAAAACATTTACTGTATCCTAGCAATGTGCAGCGATGCTATGCAAGCCTGACAACAGACAAATTGTATTAAGAGATATAAAACCTTAAAGAAGACAATGTGATAATCTTTGGGAATCTGTAGGTAGAGCAAATTCCAGACATGGGCTCCAGGCACAAAGCAACTAAAGCAATATAGAAGGAAATATCTTAAACGCCTGTGTTGAAGCTGATGGAAACCTCAAGAAAATCTGACTGTCCAGAAATATAGACAGGGGAATTAGGAGAAGCAAACATTTTGTTCTCAAGGTTTTGTAACTGAAAAAAATTATATCTACCTTTTTTTTTTTTTTAAATCGTGTGTAGGCTGCATTTGCAAAATCTTAGCTTGAGATTGTTGTTTAACAGCTTAGAGCTTAAGTAATTTTAAAGTTCTTAAAAGCAACAACAAAACTCTCTCCATAAGCAAATGAAGTATGAATCAGCTGTTTAATTATCCAGGATAAAAAAAAATTAAAGCAACAGGAAAAAATGTACTAAAAGAGCAGCTTTATGATCTTGTTAGCTACAACATATAGCTAATTAGAGAAAACATTTTGAATTTAAACTTTGCTGGGATGAGAAATTGTTATTCACAAAGGTGCAGTATAACTGCATGCAGCCTGCCACTATTTATGATGACAGGTTGACTCTTGAATAGGTTGTGCAATTACCAGAGGAGGAGAGAGAAATGGGAGTCTGAAGATGACAAACACTTCTGGTTTCCATAATCTCAACTTCTTTCAGCCATATTTACCAATTTACATGAACTGTGAACAGAGTAAAAGGAAAATGGCACTGCTGAAAGCTTTTCTATGGAAACCTTAATTTCATCTCCATCCTCTAAAACACCATGAAATGCGTTCTTAGTCTTTGTGACAATGTTCTGCCTCTTCAACAACTTACCTTCTCCTAGTTAGGAGAACTACCATTTCATCAGAATTTATTGTAGTTTATTAGTTGCTCTACCAAAATCTTTCAAAGGGAATGTCTCGCTAAGGAATGTGCTAAGAGGTATGGATGAAAATTTGAGAAATATCAGACAGGAAAAGACTTATTTATAATCCTGCTGATGCAGCATCTTGGTGTATCTTCATGGTTTTTTGCCTTACATACCTCTGACTTGACTCCAGAGCATGATGCTCTGGAGCTTGGCTGTAGAGGTGAAGGGAAGGAACAGAATTCCCAGAGGGACTTACAGCACATCCAGCTGGGGTAGCAGCACTGTCTGCTTGACCCTTTGAGCAGGGCTGATGCAACTTTTGAAACAATTTCATCTCCTGTCCCCGTTGAAGAGTCCAGCAATCATACATGAAGATTGAGAGAGAGGAACCTGAACCAGGTTATTTTTTGCATAGCTCAGCGATGGACTCAACTTTTTGACAAGGATTAGATGCCAGTATTTTGAAGGACAGTTACAAAATATTTGCCAAAAAATATTTATCATATCCAACTGTCTTAATATAATGATCAAATAATTTAAAATGTACACTTACCAAAAAGAAAAAAAAAAAGCTGCAGTATTCAAGACTTCTTTATTATAAAATCACAGGTGAAATAAGAAAAAGGTCCTTTATAGAAACCATAAAGGAATCATCCTGTAGCTGCTGTACATTTGGGTTCTTGAAGAGGAGATAAAGGCATGGTTCTTAGTTTACAGATATTTTTACAGCTACTGAATGAGTTGTTTGAAGCCATTATGGTTAAGGCCCTATCTCATAACAAGTCCTTACTGCTGCCTTCTGCTCCAAATGAGGGCAATATCTGAGGCCTTTTTTTACTTAGATTGCTTTCCTTCTCACAAGTTTCCCATTCTCTGTACCCTATGATTTTGTGGTAACTCATTGGTTTAGAGTCCTCCAGAATGATATCTTTAACATACTTATGAAACTTCTTCACCGGTGAAATATGTGGGCTAAGCCCAAAACCAACACTAGCACATCTGGGGTATCTATATTTTCTGGCATCACTTTCCAGTACAGCCACATAATAATTAAATATCTAGCTGATATCATAGCCAGTCTGGATAGCTGTTTTATCAGATGTTAAATAGCAGGAAAACATACAAAAATAGCTGTGGCAAGCTCTGCTTTGTATGATAACCTCAGAATGCATCATACAAAATAAGACATTATAAGCTCTTACTAATGGTTGAAATAACATTCACATTTATGTGGTAGTGAAGTCACTTTACTGATAGCAATGGAGTCCTAACAATTGCTTTTTGTGAGTTCCCTGAGATGCTCTGGTGTTGAATATAGCTATTCCCGAAGGAAGCCATGATGGAGGTGGATGGGATGCCAGTGGGGTGACATTTTCTTCATCCAGTGACCAAGAGAATGTGCTACATCTGGCAGTGCCAAGTCAGGGACAGTGGTTTCTTTTGCCCTCGTGTTTCTCACCTAAATCTATGTCTCATGGTCCATTTCTAAGTTGCTAGGCATCACAGCCAATCCTTATCACTGACTTATGGATGAACGAGATTAATCACAGGTCATTTAATCAAGCCAGATCCTCTAATTTCTGTTTGCATTTTGGGTTTTTTGATGAGAATTATCTGGGTTAGTTCACTCCTCCAGTACTGTGTCCTGTCCATTTGCAGCACACATAGTGCCCCACAGTGCCCAATGTCTCTGTACAACAAATTCTTCAGCTTTGTCATGGTTCTGCCACTTCCTTTTCTTGTAAATCTGCTGTACCTCCATCTGCCACCTGTGGAACAGCGTTAATTAAATCTGCCTCATATGCTGGGGCTGCTGGGTAGGGCTTAATTCCCTGGGTGTGTCTACTTCTGCTTTATTTTGGATGAGGCTTTTGAAGTGGACTTCTTCATCTGCTCTGATTACCACACTTTGGTTCATCTTGAAGCACGTCTCGCCATATGCTTCTTGGGTCCTTCCTTGTGCTCAGCTCAGCTGGAGGACGCACTCCAGCTCCGTATCTGATGCTGTTCAACCAATAGGAATGCAATAAAGCTAGTCCAGACTGAAACCTTCAAAATATTAATATAGGGGACATTGAGTCTCTGGTATTAACAGTTTTGCTGTGCAGGTCTGTTCCTATTGTGCCATGGTACATAATGAAAGCACAGACTTTATTATAACTGATGGCTGCCTTTGTGATCCTTGGATGAAGAGAGCAGCAAAAGTATGAGGTTTTGTGTGCATTTCAGAGAATAAATGGAGCCTTTGTGTTTTAATCCCAAATTTTGGCTTTATTTCACTGTACTATTTTCGTGGGAGATTCCATAGTTTATATAAGAAAGTTTACCTTAGAAGATCTAATAGCAAATGGAACCTGCTTCTGCACTTATGTAAATAAAATCTATTCATGCTGAGCTCATTCTGGTCCATGGACATTAACCAGCAATGTTTATTTTTTTATACCTGGCAAATTTCCCTGAAATTTTCATTTTGAATAGATGCAGAAGGTTAACACCAATAGTTTATTTTGATACACACAGTATACACATGCTCAGATACTAAGCTACACTTCGGTGTTACAGTAAACTTAGTTTTTAAGTCCTCCACAGCAATATTCCCCTTACCCCATCATGTGCTTGAAATGAAAATATAAATGCAAAAGAACTCATACACGTCATTCCCTTGCAGCACTTCTGTGTTTTAGAGCACACCGTTTTTACTGATGCTATCTTGTGGTTGATTCTTATTCCACTCTAATATCTTTCTGATATAAATCTGATTGTCTCTGCAGTATTACTTTCCATATAAAAACGTATTACTTTCTGCACCATTACTTTCAAATAAATATGAATAACGAGGCTAAGAAGTCTCAAGTCCTTGGTTTTTCTTTTGTCCTGTACAAACCTGTTTTTTTCTGTTTACCATCACTACTGACCACACTACAGAAACCCCTGGCCTTTTGCATGGTGGCAAGGTATCACTCACTTTTGTGCTCATTATTTTATAGGCCAGCTATTCTCAGTTAGCCCTCATACCAATAAAAGTCTGTCCATGTTTATTAGCCAGCAGGAGGTGCTGAGGAATGATACAACAAATATCTTTTCACTGAGATAGCTGGGTTCCCTCTGTGCTCAACACAAAGATTTTCACTAAGTTGTGAGCTGGATCTAAGCATTGTCACATCAAAGTGAGGATTTTAGTTCTATTTTTAGGAAGGCATTTGGCTAGAGCAGGGACATTCTTCTATTGCTCTTGTTTTAATTAAATAACCTTTAAGACAAATGAGCAGGAACATTCAACCCAAAGCAATGCTTTCTGTTACTCCAAGAGAGAGCAGTGTGAAGGCATAGCATTTATTAGACTTGGCTCTTTTTGATCTACTTGGGATAAATGGCAATACATTACAATGATAGAGGTGGGATAACCAATAAAGAGAGGAAATATTGCTAATCCTTAAACTAACTAGCAAGATAAACTGCAATCACAGCTTTAGCTGATACTTTATGTTAAACAGTGATCAAAGAAAATCCAAAGAAGGCAAGCAAATATAGAAAGATTTTCTTTTTATCAAATTAGTGACTACTGGTTATCATTCACCCCTTAAAATTCCCCTACATATTTGTTAACAGTAGTCCTAACATAACTAAAATGACTTCTGGGCCTTTCAAGCAGGATCCTCACTCCACTTGCAGCTGCAAGTTTCCATGTAATGGCTAAGTAAATATCTTTAGCACTCTTCTAGGGAACCAATGGCAAGGTCTGTAAAATACATATTATTTCTCATGTCCCTCTATTCCTTCAATTTCTTGGAGGTTTCAGTTCTCTGTGTGTGGTGTGGACACCTTTCTTCCAGTAAGGCCTATGAAACCAGATAATCACTGAACACAAGCATTTTGTTAACAAGAACAGACAGGCATATGCACCTTGGAATATTTAATCAGCTACAAAAGCAATTACTGAACCAGCAATGAGTAATTTAAACAAAAATATGGAATACCATGGAAGTCACCAGGGTGAGAGAATATATACTTTAATTATAAAAAAAATTAAAATGGGAGCCTAATAAATTATAAATGCCTAGAAAGATAAATTTGCTCTTACCAAATAAATCCTACAATACTACAGTGTATAATCACATCATGGACACTTTGAACATTTTTATAGTGATAAAAAAGTGTTGCATGGATTTATCAGAAACAAATCCATTTCATTGTTCTTTGACAGATTAATTGGCCAAGGAGATAAGGATGAGGAGTAGGCTTGTTGGACCTTGATTTTAAGAAAGCTTTCCACACAGTCTTACACACTTTTCCGAAAAAGAAACTGGAAAAATGCACTGTAGATGAGCTCACTGTAACACACATATGGACAGATGTCACTTGTTAGTCTAGTTCTAATAATTATTTTCATGAATGTCTTGAAATATGAAGAAGTGGATCTTCAAGTTATACCAGCGCATGGGAAGTGCCAGCACTTCAGAGGACTGTGTTAGAGCCTGGAGAGACAATCTGATGTGAGAGGTACAAATTCAGAAAAAATAACAAGTGTAGCTTGCCACAGATATCAACTGCATGAATACAATATGGAAGATGTTTATGTGCTGTACAGGACAATAAAGAAACCTGAAGACTATACAGCCTCTAAACTAAATAAGAGTAAGCTGCATTATATGGCTGGGGAAAGATGAATCTCACTGCAGAATATCTTATGTTCTGCCTTATGCTCTGTTTTACTCTGATGGTGCTGGGGAGTGAGTACTTTCTCCTCTTTTGGGCACCGCACTCTAAAAATATAGATAAATATATAGAAACAAACTGGAGAGAGTTCAGAGGAGAAGAATAATAATAAAGTAGTATGGAAAACACACTTCATGAAGGAAGGTCGAGAGAACTGGTAGTGTTTAGTCTAGAAAGAGAAGATGAGAATAATGTGCCAGAAGCTTTCCTTTATACAGAGCTAACTGTTCACCATGTCCACAACAGGCAGACAAAGAGGTGATAATTTAACTTGAAGCAAAACTTTTTTCTGTCCTATTGGGGAAAAGCTGTAAGTTGGAGTGCAGTGATATGATAGAGTAAGGAGGTCTCCAACAGAGCTTGCAGAATCCAGTGCACAGGACAGATTTGTGCAGGGGTGAGGTGTCTCTCCAGCATGGTCCAAGGAAGTGAGGATACCTGAAAGCAGAGACAAATTTTGTCTGACAGTGTGTTCATGTTTTCTGTCATTCAGCTTTCTAACAAGAAAAGAAATTCCCTCTGGATTTCAGCTGGTGACAAAGAGGTTTAGTATTTCTCTGGTCTTTAAGAGATATTTATTTACCCACTTTCCATTATTTAAGTGTCCTTTCTTCTTGCTCAGATTACTCCCCAAAACTCATAGCAACATGTGTGTTGCTATCACTATTTCTCTTGGAGTTTATTGCTCACACTCCGATTTTGTGTAATGTGAAAAAACATTCTCACATTTAGGAGTATGCAATATACTGATAACAGTTAAAAAGGAAAATATTGACATTAGTCTGGCTGTGGTAATGTGAGTAACTATTTAGCTGACTATTTAGTAGCTAGGTAGTCAAGAAATGCTGTAAAACCCAAAACCAGATGTATAACAAGAAGTTTCAACTCCTTTCACTCCTTTCCTAGCTCCAGAAATAGGAACTAACACAGAAGCAAAAACTTAGCTTCTTTCCACATGTCTGGACATGCCAGTGTCTCAACTCGTCTTACTTCAAATGCCACTTTAAAATGCATCAGTGCTGTAATGCATAAAAAGAACCTGCTGTGCAATAACTTCTTATGTAAATTGTGACTTGTGGTTGTTGCTACTACTCCACTAAGCATTACAAGCACATTTCATCCCTACACTTTAACTGCTTGTCTTAAACACCTGCCTTGGGTTTGAGATTGCAAACTTTCCAGGTCAGAGTTTACCTGATGTCTGTACAGTGCCTCACACATCGCCCTCCTACCTGTCATTCTCATTTGTACTCTAAGATTTATCCACACTATCTATTTTAGTTCTACAAATCCAAGCTATGTCTAAACTCTTCTTTGTAACACCTATAAGTTGCTAATTCTGAGTTATCCTCTGGAACCTTTATTAATCCACCATGAATCTTTTGACTACAATATTAACTTCCTGTCCTTTGGCTAAAGCAATGCTGCTCTGCTCCCATCATTCTAAGAGGCTTTTGCAGTGCTTATTTTCTTGTTCCTAAGGCTCCTCCTCAACCACCACATCAAATGAACTACCCCTTGCTCTTCTTAGGCTGTCTAATGGCTTGCTGCCATATTCCAAGCAGCCAGTTCTCTCTCTTGGCCAGCTTTCATCACCCACATCCTAGATTTTCAGACATGTACTTGCACATTCCCAGCTTAAGGTTTCTCAGCAGAGTAGGCAAAATCAAATTTTGCTGCCCTAGCAAGTTGACTGCTGGTGTGTTGGCACTGTTGAAAATGCTTTTTAATAGTTTCTTCTTCTCTCTTTACTACTGTCTGTCCATATCAACCTCCTCTCTCCCCTACGCACCCTTATCCTCTCCCAGTGCCCTGTTAGGTTAGAAATTTATCAGGTAAGGAATGATGTATTTGTGTCCAGCACAATGAGGTCTTGGCCAATGACTGGAACTCACAGATAAGGTATTCAGTCTTCATTAACATCTCAAAGTTTCTGCTTTCCATTGCAACATACGTGGTTTTTAACAAGTTCAACAGAGTTACTCCCAAACTACTTATCATTAGGCATTTCTTCATTTTATTTTAACACTGACAGATCCAGTTCTCATTTTCTTATCAGGAAAAAAGGCACAAAATCTGTGCCTTTTAAGAACTACTGCATAAGACTTTCTTTTTTTCCTTTTCTTTGCTGATTAATTTGTCTTCCTCAACAGATGATCTTTGATCCATACTTTTTATCCTGCTTGGCCATTTTACCATTCCAAATTATATTACCAACATTTTTCAGCCCTGTAAATCACATAATCAGTCACTACTGTCAAATTTGAAGAGCAGAGGAATGCTCAGAAGAATTGCCCACATCTTTCATAAAGAAGCTCAGTGGAGTCTGTGGTGACTCTAATGGTTGCAAAAGCCCTGTACCTGGAGCAAGAGCACAGGGATTTCTGGATTCTGCATCCTTCTCTTCATTTACACAGCACATTTACTCAAACGGATGATTCTGTCACTAGAATGAATCCAGTATACCTTTTACTGTTGCTTATCTTGTTCAACTATTATTTCAATACCCTGGAGAAAAAACCATAAATCTCTAGAAGGTCAGCAGCATGCAGGTACCCTCAGCCATGCATCTTTTTCACTCCCAGTGCTGGTAATAGGGGCCTGAACACCTGACTGAAATTAGCAAATTCATAAAGGTCAACTGGCTGAAATTCACAGAGAGCAAAACAGAAGCGATAGTTTCAGGAAATGGAAAATGTTTGGCAGAACTAGCCACAGCACTTCTCACCATGGGGAGCACTGCTCTTTCAAATAGCCAGCTGTAGTTATCATCTTTATGGATTTCCAGAAGCCTGTTGCTTTTTTTAGTGAGTGGCAGAAGTGCTAGAGCTACATATCTGGCAACTTTTTGTCACAGTGACTTCCCTGCTGGATGGGACTCCTGTCAACTTGCAGCACATTTACTGCAGCCTGCTGTGCTTGGAAAGAAATTGCATCCACTCCAAAAAGAGCAGCACAACAGCATTTGTGCCTGCAGCAAGGCTGGAGATCTCATTGCTCTGCTTGTTCGGCCGGATGGCTGCCGTATGACAACCTGCTTTGAAGTCCCAGGTCTCCATCTGGAATGAAGAATCTTCAGGCAAGGTGTTCCTGCTATGTGCCACACAGCATGCAAGCTGTTAATAAGGGTTCTTAGTAAGAACACTTTTCATTTATTAAAATATAACTACATGTAAAGGCAGTGGCAAATGAAAAGGAGGACCAAGCAGAAAGTGCAGTTGGCATTTTACCACTATGGCACAAAGATGAAAAAAAACCCAACCTAACCAGAAGTCAGGAAAGACCATACTTGGTGAGTCACACTCTAAGTTTGTGGTTAGGACAGAAAATGAGAATTATCGTTACCATATATAAGGTTGGACTTCATGGGAAATCATAAGGATTGCTTTGGAATTATGAAACTGCGGAACTTATTGGTGTTTGGCCTAGTCCCAAAACCCCTAGTTCAAGTTTCACTGTCTGATGGCCAGTTGGATTAAGAAAGGAGACTATACTCAAATGATTTGGGTTAGAATTTGGGCTCTTCTATCTTCTTGATCGTCTTGCTATCCTGTAGAAAATTTTTGAAGCATATGAATGATTTCTTGAAGAAAATAAAGCAAAATAAACCAATTTTTTTCTTCTGCCTTTACTTTTTCTCAAATATAGGTATAATTGTTAAACTTAGTAAAATTCATCCTTCATTGTTGGAAAAGCACTGCAAAATATATCTGCAATGTTTTCCTCAACTATAAAGATTAGTTAGGCATTTATGTATTTGGTTGCTACTTGGACTCAGTTTTCAGGCCTCAAAAGCCCCAGGTCCAATCTCTTGGTTTGAAAGAAGGCTGCTTTAAGAAAATAAGATAAGTAATCCCCTTTAGTAGTGATTTTTTAGAGAGCCACAATGTGCTCATTAAATAAGGCGACTCATCTTCTATCCTTTTCCAGGCCCCTTTTCCTAAGTATCCTAATGATCTAGTCTTACTGCCAATAAAATTACTAGAAAACAAAGGCACTGGTGATGGTTTCAATATATATTTGCAGTTCTGGAAAAAGTTTCAAACAGCAATTTGAACTGTACAGGAAATCCTCAGATGTGAGTATGAGCTAAAAATGGCATTGCTTGGGATAGTGGTTTGGTGTGGAAGCACTGGGCAAATAGAAGATTTCATACTTAGGATAATGAACAAAAAGGGAAAAAAGCTTTGAAGAAGCAGCAAAACAGTCAGAGATTAAACAGGGCATGAAAGTTTTATATTTTACTTATTGTAGAAAAAAACCAGAATTGTAAAGGACTTGAAGATAATGAGGGTTTCTTTAATGACAGAAGCCAATTAAAAAACCATCTTTGGACCATTTTTAAAGAAGGCTGCTTATTAAAAGGAACTATAGATAAGATTTGAGCTGTAAAAAATTGTCAAGAAAGGACTCATTACTGCCTGATTGGACACTTTTCATTTGTGGCATGACAGGAAAAAAATTCATAAAACTAAAAAACCAAGGGTAAGAAATATGACAAACAAGTAGCAATTTATGTGATGTGGTAGTTTACATGAAAATTGTTCATAATTTTATTCATGTGTGGAAGCTCCTAATTAGCCCTATTTTGTGAAGATGTGGGTTTTCAAAGGTATAAGCAGAACTGAAGAGTTCGAAGACTTCAATGTGGGTGCTGGATGAAATTTCTTTATATCAGATGGAACAAGAACTATGTCAATTCATTAGTCCACTTGAAAAGGCTTACAGAGAAATGTTCCTAACTGGATTCAAACACAGATTTAGAGATAAGAGTGAAAAAAGGTTTCATCAGTAAAAAGATTCGATGCTTTGAAGGCTGAAAAATGTCAAACATTGGCTTGGTAGAAAAGTGGATGCTGTTAGATGCTAAGAGAAGTACAAATTTGCAAAGAAAACCAGAACAATAGCAATTTTTTTTTTTTCAGGTATATAAAGAACAAGGAAAGGAGAGGCTTCTCATTAAACATGTGGCAGTTATTAGTAAGCCAGGGTAGAGAACATAGGTTTGGCCCTTAAAATAACTGAATAATTTACCTCTGAGTTTGGTGGGAAGGATAATGCTGGGTGTGAAGGCTGGGGTGGAGGAGTTAATGAAAGCAGACTACAGAGGTGGGGAGGAAAAGGTGTGGAAGACTTGGTTTGTACAGAGCCTCCAGAAAGGTCAAACAAATGTTAGGGAGCAAGTAGCACTCTATCTGCAGTGCAGCAACTGTGACTGTCAGTATGTTAAGAATACCTTCATAGCACTGAGTTTGGCCAAGCCAGGCACTGCTGAAGTCACACCTGGGCCGTCAGGCGGCTGCCTCATGGAAGGTGTTTGGTGCTCCTTATCTCAATTCTCTCCCACACAAAAGCATATATATTTCAAAAACACCTTTTCCACTGGTATCCTCCCTGCTGTGGCCAGTGCCTTGTGTGAGCATGAAAGCTGGAGTCACTTGTAACCAGTTAGGAAAACATTAAAAGAAAATATCTGCTTTCTGCCTGCTTTTTGTATTTCTTTAAATGATCAGAATAGCAGAAAACTGCGGACTGAAAAAGTACAAGCTTGTTAGAATTGCACATTTTAGGGGTTTCCTTTAAGAGGAGTCATTCAAATATTCTTTTAGAAGAAAGAACCTGCATTTAAAATGACTCAAAGCAACCATGCAACACAATGCTGAAGAAAAATTAAAAAGAAAAGCAAGTACAGTGGAGTAATTTTAAAAAATAATAGATGCAATTAAGATAAATATAAGCAAAGCTGAAAAGAATTATGGCATAAAACACACACATGAATGCTATGATTAATGTAAAGGGAGATTGCATATTCTGTTATAAATGTTTAATGCCTTTGTTTTTAACATTGTGGTTTACATTATGGATATAATAGCCTTTCAGAAATGGCAGATAAATGACAATTTCAAGCTAAGAATTTTTCAACTACTTAAGGAAAGTTTGAATGCCAAGTTTTCTTATGATTTTTATTGCAGTATATTTACATTAAAAGCTAGAGAAATATAAACTAGAGCAAAGAACCCTCTACTCAGAAATATAATTTGTTTGGAATTCCTATGGCTCTGCTCTCTTACGGCAATATGCATATATTTAAATAATAACAATAAATCTTAAGAATAAAATCTTAATGAGAACAGATTAAGATACACAATATTTTAACATAACATTTTATTTTGAAAGTTAATTTTAGAATTTAACCAATACAAAAAACTCAGGCAAAAATTTATAAGAGCTTATCTATTAAAAAAAACCTTTCTTATGATATTGTTTTTGGTTACAAACTAGTAGTCTGTTTTGTACATTTTTGCAAATATATTACCCTCTATTTATGACCTTTGTATTTTTGCATTACTATGCATTTATTTCACCTCCTTTCAAGACTAAACAAACTGTTGATCTGATAGACAAAACACATTGATGGATCATAGAAGATGGGCATGAATCTTTTCAGATTGCTGGAAAATATTCGCTAGAAAATTAAATAGAGATTTTTGGAGAGCATGTTATTGCTATGAAATTCAAAGCCCAATTTGGGAGACTTTTTACATAACAATACCAACTCTTTCTTGGACCATGGAAATGTAAAATGGGCACCATTGTGATTACAGATATTGTAAAATACACGGGTTAAACTTAATGGCCCCACTGAAGTAATTCAGTTTCACAGAGATCTTCAGCTCTAATGAATTAATGTATTCGCTGAACCGAACTTTTCTGTGGAATGAATTTTTCATGGACCAGCTGAGCTGCTCTGTTATGATGGTGATAACATAAATTCAGAGCAAAGTATTGTACTGAACAACCAAATGCAAATGATAACAAATCATTTTGTGTATCTGCAAGTGTTTGTGCGCTGCCTGGAGTTTAATATACCTTCTCAAATTTTATGTGCCCTCATAGTATTTGATCTGGACTTAGGAGAGATGTTATCATGTGCTGGAACTCTCCTGGTGTGCTATAAATGACATAATTCACCCCTGATATGAAAATTCATGGTGAGGAATAGAAAGCTACTCTGCTTTTGATCAGTCTGTCATGCTGTTGTCTAAGGCATTACATAAACCCTCTTGGGCAGAGCAATTAAACTAGTCAAAGCACTTGAACATGCCTGGTTTGCTGGAAGCGCTGTGAGGTGGCCTCATGGGGTCACACGCTGGGTTTATGATGATCTAATTCAAACTCGTGCAGCTGCAGGACTTTTTGTGACTTTACTTGCTTTATGCTGCCTTATGTGTTGCACCATTTCTCTTGGAGTGGCAGATTAGCTTGGCGGAGGATCTGGTATTGTCTTTCCAGTGTTTTAAGTATTTTTTTAATATTTGGAAATTGCTGAGCTTCCGTTAGGATAAGAATCTTCAGAGTGAAAAAGTAATGAAAATGACAAGCAAAGTCGATAAATTTACCTACTCCATTAGTGGTTTTGGTATCCAAGTGTTTATAAGCCTCTGGCCAGAGTGGTTATCCTAAACTAAGGCTGATGTTCCCTAATTAACTGTTTCTATAGTGATGTCCTTCAGCCTCCCTTTAATGAGCATCTGTTATGCAAGTACTGGCAGTGGCAAGACAGCTGCATTGCTATGACATTGCACTTGCAGCGAGTGGGACTTGTGCAAGGGGCAGGAGGGTGATACTGCAGATTCTCACCCAGAGCCCCCTGGGACTTATGGCTAATGATGTGTGTTACTTCATCAGTTTTGTGTTACTGACACCAGTCTTGATGAGGGTAAAACAACTAAGGACTCTGATATTTACACACTTAGTGTTGTGTTCTATATTCAGAGGGAGCTGTTAAAAATTAAATTCAAAATAAGGCAAAAGTATTAAAAAGCACAAAACTCACTATTTTTCAATAGATTTTCCGTCTGGACTTTTTTTCTGGAGTGAAGGAGTCTGTGGAGTTGCAGAGGCAATCTCACACAAGCAGTAAGAAGCTAAGAGCAACACAAGCAGACATCCATGCCTTCTCTCACCCTGGGTGGGAATGGAAAGGACTGAGAAAGGTGGGTTCCTTGTTGCCAAAGAAAATTGATTGCAGTTTGTAGACAAGGCTGCATTTTCAATCAGTACACAAGGCTGTCATTGTCACTCTTTGTTTAATGTCTTTTAAGCAGTAGATAAACTGGTTAACTAGTTTCCAAATGAGTTCTGTTTGCAGAGGGTTTAGTGCTCTTAAGGAAGCAGTCTGCAAAGGTTTAATGGGATCTATCTAAAGAAGAGGCTGGTATCAGTTTTTGTGTTCACTGATCTATGTATTTTTTATGGGATTCATTTGAAATGCTTTATCTGTTTCTATTTTATTTCTTGAATTATTTCTTGAAGACGTATACTTTATGAAGTTTTCATCTGGAGTGATTAACTGGAGAAAAGGCTATAGGTAAGGTATGGGAGACTGATTTGTTAATGAGATCTCCTTTTCAAAACCCCTCTTTCCTGCTCTCATAGATAGGGGATGTGCTGATAGGTTGTACAGCCCAGCTGTCATGATTCCTAAGGTGACCTCAGAGCTGTTGATCAGAGATCAGCCAAACCTGCCACCCCAGGGAAGGCTTGCTAACTCTAAGATTACCTGTGTTTGGCCAGAAACTCAGTAATGCTCCAAAAATATGACCTGCTCTAGGCAGGAACTTGGTCTCAACACACAGTGTACTAAGAAAATTAGAATTCCTTGTTAATATAGTCTGTTTTCTTATTCTGTTCAGTATGAGGATGGCTGAGTCTCTTTCAAGTGAATGGATACACACAAAATTTTAATGGTACGTTCAAGAAATTGCTATAGGATTAAAATGTCTATTTCTGAGTTCAGATCAGTTCAGAAATACTCATGCATGACTGCTAACTTCAGTGGAATTTTCTGTGGCATGGATGTTTTTCCCAGCCTGCTTGCTTAAGAGTATGATAAGAATAGGTAAACACAAGTGTTTTGCTGAATAAGAGTAGTTCTTAAATGATTGTGTTGAGTGAGTGCCTCCAAAATAAGACTTATGTTTCCCACGACCTTGTCCATATTATTGAATTTTCACTTTCCTACCAAGATAATGCTTTGAAGACTGGAGTAAACAAATCAAAGTCCTTGAACACAGATTTGTAGGATGGCTTTGTTTTTTGTTTTCTGTTTCATGGGGTTTGCAATTTTCTCCTCAGCGTCATGTAATGGAAAGTGTTAGCAGAGCTGCCCTCAGATGGTAATCTGTATTCTCCACAAAATCAAGCAGTTTGATTGAAGGCTGGAGAACGACAGTAGAAGCATCTCAAAGTGAGCACTGAGGAACTTCAATCTATTTTTGTCCCCCATTAATGGATTACCTGGTGCAGGGTGAGCTTGACTCAGTTCTCTGAAACTATTGTAAAAGTGGCAGAGGTATTGAGAGAACAAAAAGCTACATACCATCAGCTCAGGAATAGCTTGGGATAGCAGGCTATCTTGATACCTAAAAAGTGTGGAATCCAGGGCCTTATTGGCACTGTTACCCTCAGACTGGACAGCCTTCACTTACACATGCATACACACCTACAGATCAATTCACTATAGTCATAAAAGAAGTAATATTATAAAGGAAATGTGATGAAACTAGACTGTTTTTGCACTCTGAAGGAGATTAGAATGAAATGTAATAATAGCACAAATTCCTTGTCTTTAAACTAAGCTCTGATGAAAATGGATGTATTGAAAAGCCTGAGCTGCTGCTCATGGTGGTGATCCACAGCCAGCCAGGCCTAAATCAGCATGAAGACAGATGAGTTGAGCTGCCTGCAGTTCCCAAAAATTGTTCTTTACCTGTGAACATATATAATCCTTCTTTTTTTGAGGCTAGAGGAACAAAGTCTCCCTAGTGCCCTGCTAGCTTTAGTGGAGAAGGAACTCAGACACAAGGGACAAATGCATTTTTGTAATGAATGATAGCACAGACCTCTAAGAAAACAGAACAATGAAATATCTGGGTCTTTTGGGCTGCTGGTTATAATTCAATGGTAAACGATAAAACTGTTAGGTGTTCCAGCAGCACCTGAGAATGCTTAGAGATGTGAGTAAACATTATCTTAACAAACACAGTTGTCAAAGTCACTGATTAGTATCTGTGTCATTCTCAAACAGAAAGAGCACACCTGGCTTAAACAGATACAACTCTCCCTGAAGCTAGTGGGAGCTGCTGCGATAGCCAGAGCTGAATATGGCCTGATGTCACAAATGTCTGAGAACTGAACAGAAAACCCCTATTACCAATCTCATTCTTTAACTACAAGAACATCCACTTTACCTGGAAAATGTATCCCCTTTCGTATAATTTGCCAAATGTGTCCTATTCCAAAGAGAATGTTTTTTTTTGGAGAGAGAAAAAAAAAAGAAGGTGTGGAGAAATCCAATCAGTATTACTTAATCTTCCTCCTTTCATCTGGATGTTCTCAAGTCATTGATATTGCATAGGCTGCAATAGAACAAACAAATCAGTCATGGCATGGCATTGTTACTGGCTCAGCATCTCTCAAGCCAACGATAAGTTATGGTTTTTCCCTACTTTTAAACAAATGTGATTCTTCCTAGTGGGAGAAGAACCATCAGTCTTGCTAATGTCAGTGTGGGTGGAGACAGTGCCATCCTTCCCTCTCCAAATACCTCCATACACCTATAGAAAAGCTCAATACTAAGAAGTGTTTTCTCCTCTGTGCTGGGATCCTTTCTTGCAGGGCAATCAATCAATAAATAATAGTACTGGAATTGCATAATATAATGAAGCAGGAGAAAAGAAGCAAAGAGGGCAAACTGAGGCTTTATTTTCAAGCCAGGAAATCAAAGTCTCTGCCAAGCCATGTTCTGCAGCAGGACCCTAGCTTTTGTCTACAATGCTAAGTGGCTACTGCATAATACTGTTGTTGGTGCTAATCCAGTGAAATTTTTTTTTCTTTTTTTTTTGGTGAGATTTCCCGTATTGTTCTGGTGAGCTCTGCCTGTCTGAGAACTGTACATTCCTCTCTGCTTCCCACCTAGAGAGTGAGTCTCTCCTGTGTGGTCTGAAACATAAGGCATGTGTTTGTGGACCTCTCCTTCTGCAGACCCAACTAAAATGCTCCTGCACTCTCTTTTTCCACAGCTCCACAGTTGCATGTGCTCCTGGAGGTAAGCTTCATCTCGCAGCCCTGCAGGAAGAAGTTACAAAATACAAAGTGGGAGTTAGGCTGTCTGAGGCAACACTTGGCCATTACGTGCGATGAGCTAAGGTCTGGTCACAGAGCACTTCAGTTAATGTCTCCTCCAGCTCACCCTGCTCCAGTCTGGCCTGATTGTTCCTTGGAGCTTTCCACTGTTCTTTGCTACGATGGGAGCAAATCACAGCATGTTCCAATTTTTTGCCATGTGGTTTTGGTTCTGTTCTGCAGAATGTGTCCAGCCTAGAAATGGTTCTCTTTCTCTAGAAATGCTACAAGTTATCTTTGGATTCTAAACCTACAAGTGTTTCAGCAATCTTGTTCTCTAACTGAGTCCTGCAGATCCCAAATTGATGTGGTTGGTTCTCAGATTTTCTTGTCTTGGACTGTTTTTCAATCAGTACTTCTTGTAACAGCCCTCACTTGGTGATTGTTTTCTGAGTGCCTTGGGAGTCACAGAAACTAAGGATCAGCATCCATCAGCTTTAATTAATGCATAATGCCCCCCCAGACACCTTTGAAAGGAAAAGAGTAGAAATGAACAAATTTGAAGTGTACTTTTTCAGTATTGGCCAACTAACACATCACAAAACAATAGAAAGACCTTGGACACAAATGATGTATTCTGCCTAAGATTCTGTTCTCACACATATCTTACTACATCTTATCATTGCCCACAGAAAAGGCATTCTTCATAACGAGTAAAAAGAGGGTTATAATCTGTGGTTGACCTTTGATGGAGATAATGATACATATTCTTTCAAAATCTGTGTGAGGCAGAGTTATTCATAGCTTCATGAAAACGTCCTGTTTAAAAACAGTGCATTGTTTTAAGTTTAAAAAATCACATTTGATTATAGTTTACAAATGTCACAATCTTACCCCACACACAACAGGGAAACTATGTTGATGTGAAGATTTGACAAGAACCCCTATAGAACAAGAAGCTGAAGAAGCTGGGATCAGTTTTAAATGTAAAATAAATACATAAAAATAAAGCCAGAAGAAAGTTCATGTTTTTAAGTTTAGAACTGGACCCATCAGATAAACATATGAGTGGAGAAAATGCGTCATAAGACTTTGTATGCTCTGTAGTATTTAGACCGAAAAGTTCTCCCTGGTTCATCTGACACAAGTTTGGTGCTTTCAAAATTCCAGTGGAGCTTCATGTAAGTTTTTTTTTGTTTTTTTTTTTGAGGTGTTTTTCTCATCATGTGAGTCACATTGTCTACCTTTCATCTCAGAACAATATTTTACATAACAGATCTGCAAAATGATTCTGAAGGGCACAGCTGTGGTCAAACTCTCCCTGTAAAACCAGTCAATAGTAAAATCAAGGTAGAATTTACTTCAAGATCCCAACATCAAACTCTTCATTAATTACTCTTGTTCAACCCAGAAACTTTTATTGCATTCAAACATTCCTGTCAGCAATTAAAATACAAGTAAATCTCCTGGGAGACTGATTTTATGGGCAAAAATTCGTTGTAATATTTATTTTTCTCAGTTGTTTAGACTTGGTAATTTTCCTGATGTTCTGCAATACCTCCTTCAGTTAGTGGCCTTTTCTTTTTAGATGGCATGACAGGGACAAAAAAGTGCAAAAGGGCAGTTTGTGTTTGCAGTGTAGTAGAGGTTTATGCATCTGGCAGCCAACAGGAGATTTCAATGTTTAAACATATTTGTTAAAGGCTGTGTTAGCTTAAATATTGAAAGGGATTCCTGGATAATGCAGGTTAGCCATATGTAAATTTTCATCACAAACTCTGATAAAAATGAATTTCATAGGGAAAGGTCTATTTATGAAAGAGTTTGGGATCTTCTGCATTATTAATGTTTCTGGTTAAGCTTCTGGTATACTCCAAACATTTCATTCTTGCAAATGCATTAAATATTCAGGGGATGAAAGAAAGGGGATGGTGGAAAGAGGAGAAAAGAACTGAAATTTTGTGTGCCTGGACTGTTTAGAAAGTGGATTTCAAATTCTAGGATAAACAGTAGCCATAAGTGACTGCAAAAATAATGAGTATTAGGATATCTGCTAAGACAAATTTTAGGAGTGATTAAAATATCAGCACTATCACTCAGTCTATGTAAATAGGGCAGGCTGTTCAGGCCTCTGGGTTGCTGGATCTGATATTTTACTGTGACATGATTTAGAGGTTCTAAAGAAGTATAAACTAGGTTTGAGATCTTACCACATCATTTTCTGGGAAATATGGCCTCTTGCTTTAAAACTAAGGCAGAATTTATTTAGGTTTGTAGAAGCACTCACTTAAGTACTTTATGAGCAGGGATAGATTTCTGAATAATTGTGCTGGACAAAGACTAATTAGGCTTCTAATATACTGTGTGCAGTAGAAGTAATGCAGCCTTTCTGACACACAAAGCAAAGCTAGAAACTAATTTATTTCAACACACGTGCCTCTGTTTCTCAGGGATACAGACAGTGAAAAAAATTCATCATCTTGTATTTATTGTAGTTTCATTTAGATATCAGGTTAAAAATAAAAAGCTATCAAAGTCTGATGAAATATCCTATGTAAGTTTACACAGTCACACCACTTTGATGGTCCTGGAATCCATTCCTATTCATTTTCAAGACATACCTGAGAAATCTTCTGTTAAATAAAAATTCATGGAGTTTTTTCCCTCTTTTTGTCAGGATGCAGTTCACAGGCAAATATAGCAATTTAAAAAGAATTTGTCCAGACTTCAGCATAAACTCAGAAAAAAAAGGGCAACTGAGAACGGATGGGAAATGATCCACCAAAATAATCATTATGTGGTGCCTTTTCATGCAACAGAAAATGAAGGGTTCAGTTTTCCCAAGCAAAGAAGGAAAACAAATACTTTTGTGCAGTTTCTCAGCTGCTGCAAATAGATTCAGCTTCACTGATCTCACCAGCACAAGCAGGGCCTGAATTTTACTTTATTATTCACATTATATATCACCACGAAGATATAACATGGTCCAAAGGTAGAAGAGAGATAGTAAGGGGGGAACCCGTTCTCAAAGACAGGTCACAAAGGCAAAGACTGGGCAGAGGGGCAAAGAGTAGAGTGAGCAGATCCTTTCTGCTGACACTGTATCACAGTGCAAGGCTGGGCATCTCAGAGCTCAAGTGCTAGCACTGCAGATGAGAACTGTGGGAGCACCATCCAGAGCAAGCATGAAAATATGGAGTTGTGATCCTTCCAGCAGCAAAATCCTGGATGAACTTTCCCCCTTTAAACACCACTTTTAATTTCACCCTCTCCTGCACCCCTGGGGCTGTACTTCTACAAAGCAGAGCGCAGATTTTCTCCATACATGTCCAGAGCTGCCCCAGTCTTGACAGGAACAAGCAGGTCCAAGTCAGTGCCTTCTGAATTTTTTGCTGTGCTGCAGCTCATTTTCAGTGGGGAAGGTGGGTGGAAAGTTTTATTCCTATCTCATACGCTGATATGCAGGCTGCTCTTTTGAGGGTCGTGGGTTGGAACCCCTCAGGCTAAGAAGGGAAATTAATTACTTTCTTTTACCTTTGGGATTGTATATTTGGGCAAAAAACCCAAAACAGCTCCCCCCCCACCCCCCCAAACCCCCCGCAAAAAATCATCCAAGCCAAAAAAACCCCAACAAGTAAGAAATCAGTGTGATGAGCAGTTTTTTCTTAAAGACAGTTGCAAGGAGAACTGTTTGGTTTTTTTGAAGGAGTTTCACCTCCTGCCTTTGTCCAGGCTGGGAGAGCAGCAATGACAGAAATGGCCTCCTGCAGGTCTCTTACCCTGACCTTACTGCTCCCTAAAAGTAGGATTCAGCAGCTGCCTGCTGAGCCTACTGATCTCAGGCAGGTCCAAGCTTTGCATGTCAATAGTTTTGGATTTCATAAGGAAGTACCTGACTCTCCTCTGAAGATATATGGTGGTAAAGATTTCCCTGCAGGACCTAAGCTGGCAACCTGTGCTTTCCTGGAGATAACCTTTATTTGTGCCCTGGGAAAGAAGCTGGGATTAAAGATGACACTTAAACAGAACTTATTTTTAAAATACTTGTGAATTCTTGCAGGACAAAACAGGGACAATTCGCAAATTCAGTCTTCTCCTGCAAATATATCTTTTGTGAAAGTAGGCACAAAATGCTTCATCTTTTATGTGCAGCATGCATACAAGGTCTGAGTCTGCTGCACTGAAAAAAGTCAAAAATCAATCATACCAGGACAGGTCATTGTGTAAAACTTACATCATACTCTAAAGCTGCTGTATATTTTTACCTGTGTCTGAAGATCCTTCTGCCTTCATTAATAGTTATCATAGGTTAATTCATTTGTAAAAGAAGGCCACATTTTTGTCACTTTATCTGTTACCAAGAATACTTTTATACAACAGGTTGTTTGTATTCTAAACTGATTTAAGCCATCTCACCTTAATAGGTTTGTTGGCTTTTGCTTGCTTAAGTTCCTGCACCAAAATATGCACTGCTGTTTCAGGTAACACATGTTCTACAGTGTTCTGAAGGGAAAACAGCTCTGTTGAAAGGATCAGATAGAGTAATTTCTGATGGAAATGTCATGAAAATTGAATTATTTTGAAAAGCAAAATGGTCATTCCTTAGCTGAAGTTTTGGAGTTTTTTTTTCAGATGTCATTGCTGATGTGTTCTTTCTCATGCTAATACAGTGTCTCCCAAAACTAAAGGCATGCAATATCTCATCTCTGTATGATCTAACATTCATGCAGTCCTTCCATTTAGTTCTACACAAAGCTTCCAGATATTGCACTTGATGATCTGAGAGGTCTTTTCCAACCTTAATCATCAAATTCCACTTCTCAGGGTGTGAAATTATGAAGGATATTACAGAAATCAGTCGGTCTGTAACCCTACATGAAGAAAGGGGGGAGTGATTTTAATCTGCCACTATCACAGCTAGATTGTGAATGAGTTTTATAAGAGCTATTTAATGTCAAACAAATAGAATAACAACAAACCTAGTCTGAAGCCTTATGAAGCATCACTTTCCCATCAGTGCAGCTAGCTCATTTTCTTTAGAGAATGAAAGAAACTTGGAATCACATAATAGTTTGGACTGGAAGGGACCTTTAAAGATCTTCTAGTTCCAACCAGCCATGGGCAGGGACATCTTTCACCAGACCAGGTTGCTCAAAATCCCGTCCAACCTGATCTTGAGCATTTTCAGGGATGGGGCATCACCAGCTTCTCTGCGCTGCCTGTTTCAGTGTCTTGCCACCCTCATAGTACAGAATTTCTTCCCTATGTTCATTGTAAACTTCCCTCTTCCTGCTTAACCCTATCTCTTGTCCTCTAAGTATAGACTTGGTAAAAAAAGGTGATTTTTGGTAAAAAAGTTTCTCCCTAGGTTTCTTATAAGCCCTCCTAAAGTACTGAAGGACTGCAATAAAATTTCCCCAGAAATTTCTCTTCTCCAGACTGAACATTCCCAACCCTCTCAACCTGTCTCCATAGGAGAGGTGTTCCAGCCCTCTGATCATCTTCATGTTCCTCCTCTGGACTTGCTCCAGTAGATCCACATCCTTTCTGTGTTAGAAGCTCCAGAACTGAGTGGACTGCTCCAGGTAGGATCACACAAGCAGAGTAGAAAGGGTAGATCACCTCCCTCAACCTGCTGGCCGTACTGCTTTCTAAGCAGCCCAGAATATGATATCAAAAAATGTTTTCTAGGCAGTAGAAACAGTTGAAAACAATGGGCTCTTCAGTGCTTTCTTTGTGGGGAGATTTCTCTTTCAACTGAAAAAGTCATTTACTGCTTTTCGTATCATCTCTAGGTATCAGCAAGGCCCTCTAACTTGAAGTGTGCAGGTTTTTGGTGCATAAAAATAATAAAAGCCCAGCTGAGTAGTGTATAAAGGAGTACAGTTGCAAAAACTTCATGCTTCATTTCAGGCCTGGGCTTTTTCAGGCCATGCTCTCCCCCTCAATGGGTCCTGCAAGGACAGTGCTGTGCAGGTCTGGACATCTGGAAAGAGGCTGGTCATGGTCCTCAGCTCTGAGAGGTTACTCAACAACACAGGGCATTAGGGCTAAAGCAAGAGGAGCAGCAGACTGCTGGAGCTGATAGAAGCATTGCCCGAGCTGAAATGCTCTAGAAGTGCAAAGGATCACTGGAGGAGGACTAAACAGCAATTCACTGTATATGCCAGCAGCACCTGCCAGCTCAGGGGAAGACATGCAGAACACAGTCTTATTTTAACAGAAGTTGATTCTGCAGCATTAAGCATTTAGAAAAATTTCAGTTCTGTCACATAGAGGAGGCTAGCATAAAAATTTGGTAAAGAAAATTTGGAAATGTGAAACATCTGTATAGCAGCACTAAGATCCCTCAGCTACTTTTAAACAGGCTTTGATATTGGCAGCAACCTGGCCATTGCAGCCCCAAGCTCAACACAGCCTGATTTATCCTTGTCAGGGGAAGCATTTGGAAGTGGTTATAGTGTAGTCAACTTGTGTAACAGAAAAAAAAGTCATGAATTCTGCAAACTACAGGAAAAACAAGACATGTATGACTATCATACTTAGAGAATACTGAAATTGGAGAGACAGCATTGTGGCTTCTTCATAGTGAAAATTAGATGAACATTTCCCTTATAAAAGACAAAATCAAAATGAATTCTACAAACTGTGTTACATAGTTATTTATGGGGAGGATATGGATCTCTAGCATTACTAATA
Organism: Zonotrichia albicollis; assembly: GCF_047830755.1. NCBI lineage: Eukaryota > Metazoa > Chordata > Aves > Passeriformes > Passerellidae > Zonotrichia > Zonotrichia albicollis. The sequence continues at coordinate 74,899,386 of NC_133821.1, read as the reverse complement.
TACCCAGAACAGCTCCTGAGGTAGCTATGAATGATTGCTTCCAGCCAGGTCCAACCTTTGTCCTCACCTGGCAAGCTGCACAGGACGCTCTCCTAAACCTGTTCGTGCAGTGCCTGCCCTCTCAAGTACCAACCCGAGCTCCGTCACCAGCCCTGAAAAAATTAGTTGTCTCAGTGGGGACAGTATGAAGACTTCTTTCCTACCTGTTTCTGTCTGTCAGTTAACCTGTTTAAATGAAATTTTCCATTGCTTTGGCACATCCCAAATGTGCCTCTGAAGAGAATGTTGGCAATGCTACATATATATTGTGAATCACATATTTCTCTACAGAAATCAGCTGGCAGACAACTTGTGAGTGCTCAGACCCCAGCTCTCTTGTCAAACCTGTATCCCCATGTGGGGTTTGACAGTGGAAAAAAGAGGCAAAATGCACTGTGGATTGTTTAGATATGCAGACATTGATTTAGCAAGTTTTACTTTCACTGGAAATATTTCTAAGGAAGTCAAAGAAGCACACTGAAGATCAAGAATTAGTCTTTGAACAATGTGCTTGGGGAGCCAAACGACTCACAGGTTATGAAGTGAGGTGGTAGTTTGGCTTTATGGGCCAAGGAATACAAGCTACCCCATGAAAATAGTCACAAACTGAAGGGCACTTGAGTGTCACATAAGTTTTCACTGCTAGAAACTGGAGAGTCACTGGAGACTTCCATCAGTCAAGGCCAAACAAAAAGCTCATTGTGAGCTGGGGTCCCAGAGGCTGCTACCGCTTCAGGAAAATTTTCCTGGGAAACAATGGTTGCTAGCAGAGCTGGGCAGCCCTGGGCTGGAAGAGTTGTCACAGAGACAGATGCATATTACAAAGAAATATGCAACTTGTTCTCCAAAACCCCTGAAAGAACAAATCCAGTTCAAGACTCTCCTCAAGCAATTTGTCAAACAGACAATAGCTTCATTAAGTTGTAAAGGGCAGGGATCCTGGGTCTTGGGAAATGAGGACAAGCAGTGTCCATGCTGCTGCGGGAATATGGGGTACCTGGTGGTCTCCAGAGGGGTGGCTGCAGCTATGGCAGTGTGTGGGACTGCAGGGCAATTGGAACATGGAGTATAATGGATGTTTTATGTACTAGAAATGCTGCACTGGACTACTGATCATTGCTTGATGGTGGTGCTCTTTTGCTTCTCTTGGGAGAGGAGTTGTTGAGGAAACTCAGCCTTCATGAGGCCCTTGTGAGAGCCAGCCAGGAGGAGTGGCAGTGGCACTCAGAAGCTCCAGTGGCAGTGTCCACTGAGGAGAGGTAACCATAGGCATCGGGTTAAACACACTGCTGCCACACTCCTGATCATTCCATGGAGAAGCACTGGAGAAACCCCTTCCCATATGTGCTCCAAGAAGACTGTTTATACATTTGACCTGGGACACAATACCCAGAAACTCCTTAGGGGAAGGAAAGGGCATCGAAACCTCCTTTGCCTCCTCCCACAAGGGCCATAACCCCTCAAAGCTTCGTGCTCGCTCATGTTCTCCACAGCCGTTGTGGAGCTGTGGTTGGCTCCTATAGGATGGAAGAGCTTCAAAGGGCAGGGTGGAGAGCACTTTCACCCAGAACAGCCCCGGCCTTGTGGCAAGGGCGTGGGTTTTGATTTCCTCGGGCATAGGAGGGTGTAAACCCCAGCTTTCCCACATCTAGGGTAAAAGCTCTGACCACAGAGCTCTTGAATGCGGCAGAGAGGAGCAGCAACAGCTGCCGCTGCGCTTAGCAGAGCAGCAGCTCTCTGTGCCTTGGGAATGTTCATTGGCTCTGCCCCTTGGGCAAGATGGGTGCAGGTGCAGGAAAGCTGAGTTCATTGGATCTGATGGTGCCAGAGTGTGAGTTTACTGGGTGCCATGACATGAGAGGCATTTCTGGACATGCCCACAGCAGAATTTCAGGAGTCTGGAGAATTTTAATGTGAAAAGCTGGCGCCTCCGGAGCTTAGGCACTTCCAGGGTGTGGCAAAAAATAAGCAGGAATTTAGACAACTGCAGTTTTAAATGTAAGTGCTTCATCCTGCTAGAAATAAATCCTCCTCTCCTTCTGTCTGGCTGGACACAGTTCCCTGAATTTGCAGTGTAAGTCCTTGTTGAGTAGGAACAGTTCTTCTCCACTGCAAGGAGCATAATGCCTAGCAAAAGAGTAAAAAATGTCAGCAGAGATGATGCCACAATGTTCTGACTCTGTAAGATTTATGGGGCTGTGGGAAGCTATTTTGGATGAATCATAAATAATTGCATATAACATACTAATGTAGCTGCAGAATGGGAGTGAGTTTGGTTTTTTCCATTAATTCAAAAGACTCTCCTTGTAATCATTTGGGAAAAGCAATTTAGCAAAATCAAGAATAAGTCAAGGTAACTTAAATTAGAAAAAGATCTTCCTAAATTGTTAAAATGAAATGAAAAACAGAGGAAGAAATAAAACTAGGTGTCATAATCCAACAGCCTTGTTAAGGTTGTTGAGAAAAAGTAGAAACCTTTTCTACATGAAACATTTCATAAAACACATGCATACCTCTTAATATATGACTGCAGAACTATTGTTTCTAATTTTATAAAGATGCCATGTATAATTTTAACAGGGATGATAAATCATGCACTTAGCAATATATGCAACACTTTCATTGATAAATGCTTTGGGCACAGTGCTAGAGTCAGCTATCTTTGATACTAACATCACATCCACCAGACTCAGTGTTTTCAGAGGCATATTTGACCTAATGCTCAAAGTCCATACAGCCAAGTGGAAAAAATTTACCAGCAACAACCGACTTGTCAGCTACCAGTGTTTCAAAGGTTTGATGTTTTGCACTGGAGGCTGATTTTATCTCATTGAACTTAGCTTATGCTGGTATTCCTCTGTGACATCAAAGAATTTCTTTTGGTTATAAACAGTAACAGTATCAGTCCCTAACTAGAATAGTTCCTGAGGATGAGAAAAACCCCATCTTTTTTCTTTCAAGTCTCTAAATTATTGCAGAGACAGAGAACTCCCTGAACAATGGAGATGAATAGGAGGGTTGCACTTAAAACGAGAGGCCGAGAGTTGTGCTGAAAGAAGCTCAGCCTGGTTTTCTTACAATTGGTTCTTCAAAACATGCTCTAAGAAGATCATATTCCCACTGCTACAGCGTCTCTTCCTACTTTTGCCTACTCAGAACTAAGCTGGGAGATTCCCCTGAGTTTGCTGTTGCTAATATGTCAGTATTGATAGCATGCGGTGTCCCAGGTTCTATGGAACAGCAACAGACCTTATGGAAATGCTCTTTTGCCAAAGTTTTTGGAAGTTAAATGGACAAGACACATAAGGAATTCAAAAAGGCAAAGAATTGGAAAGTAAAACCTGAATCAGTCAGTGACAGAGACAGGACTATAATATAAATATCCTGCTGCCAACTCAAAGACTGATTTTTTTGATGTCTCTGCCTATCATTCCACATCTGGTTTTTTTTCAATAGAAGGATGCATATAGCATGTGATTTGCCCAATAAATATGGCTATATTTCCTCCCTGTCATTTTTCCCTGTCCAGAAACAAATTTACAATTAGAACTGACTGGGAACTTTTAACAAAATCTTTTTCCACCACAAAAAAAAAACAAAACAAACAAACAAACAAACAAACAAACAAAAAACCACAAACAAACAACAAAATAAAATCAAACAAAAAAACTTACCAGTGGGGGTTTAGCTGGTGTGGAATTTATTGCAAAAATGAAAATGGATATATATTATTTACCTGGAAAATAAATCACCTGGCATAAAGCCTATAACCTGTATGAGAAAGAACATGGATTTGAATCCATTTTCTAGAATGCTCAATAAATGCATATTCTATTGAGTGTTTCTATTTGCCTTTCTTAAGAAGAGAATATTATCTAATGTGTAAGGCTAAGAGACTATTTGTGCAGCACCATGTCTTTTTTAACACCTCTACTTTTCCAGTTTGAAATCTACAAGTGGACACTTTCTCAAATACTAAAATGGATTTTAGAAATTCTACCATATAATTATACTGAATAATTATTGGCCTTCAGATTTCTGCAATTAGTGTGTTCTTACTATTATGTATTCAAAAAGAGAAGTTTGAGTTGTTTTGATTATGTAAGGTGGAAGAAATAGGTCCTACAGAGCACTTCCATTCTGACTGGCTGGGGTCTACACTTACATCCAGGTTTCTGTTTTGGAACTCATTCTGCACAATGTTAATGACTACTACTAGTTTGTGCTTTAATTTTTCTGTTTGAAAGTGTCTGACAGTAAAATCCTTTGCATGGACAGAAGAGAGTAGAAGCAGAGACATTTTTTTCTAAATACTTGCCTGATTACTTTTGCAAATACTTTTTGCAATGATTTCCCAGGCTGTTTAATATCCAGATCAAGCATCTTGAACTTTAAGCTGGGAATGGAGTGTGAGAAGATATTAAGGAAGTGAATGCAGATGCAGATGTAGAAATAGAGTTGAAGCAATTAGATGGAAGCCAGTTTATCCAGATCCTCTATCTGCCTGGTGGATATCACACAGAATTCAGTGTTCTGGTTTTCTGCCCCTCACCCCCAACTGCACATCTTGCTGCATAGACTTTAGGTGTGCTGCATGGCTGAGACAGTGTAAAGAAAACCTAAAGCTACTCTAGTGTCTCTTTGGGATGGACAGTGGCTCTTTGGGACTTTGACTCTGGTGGGGTTTATGCCAGTACCAAGGGGCAGACATGAGCAGACCCCACACACATTCATGCCAGTCCCAGAGTGGGGAACCTGCATCAAAAGCCCCACAGTGCTTGAGCAGGAGCCGCCCTGAAAGAGGAGAGCTGGCTTTGCACTCAGGCACTAAGTGACTTTGCTGAGCAGGTTGACTGCACCAGTGTTATTTACACCATGTTCCCCATTGGATGGTGCAGCTCTCCATCCCCTCTAGCTTGCCTTTCTACAGAAAGACACTGGGAAAGTGATATTCCCAATAGGCTTAAGATAAGTATACATGTACAGAAGCTATGCAAATATATGTAGGGCAGCCTTAGTTCTCAGGAAACATATTTTCTGCTCAGTGAGGCTTATCCACTCAGGTTTAGCCTGGCTTTTACTCGTGTTCACACAATTGCTTACCAGCATATAATTGAGTAAGCTGTGGTGTTCTTGCAGTAGAGGCAGACAAAACTAATTTCTGCCAGTAGATTTTTGATGTTAAAATACATTCAGTGCATAATTTGATTATTTTGTCCATTTTTTTTTTAAGAGCCGGATTTGAAAGCAATTGAAACACACACCTGCACCTTCATCCATCAGAAACTTTAGAAAACTTTATTCAAAATCTTCTCTGATGATTCAAAGCTGCTGATGAGACATCTTCTATGGATAAGGACTCTCAGAATCACATAATTGTTTAAGCTGGGAAAGAACTCTGAGATCTCTGAGTAAATCCATTAACCTATCACTGACAACTCCACCACTAAAGCATGTCCCCATTAGAGTGTAGGATTGACATGCTGCATCTGAATTCTCTTCCTTCACTATCTAATGCAAGACACAAAAAGTCCTAAGAGAGCACTACAATGAGTTTTCCCAGAAGTTGTGCCTGTGTTTTTCTGAAGTTAATCTCTTTGCTTAGGCAAGGTTGACTGTGCATTGAATAAAAAATGCAAAATCATTGTCTCCTCCAACACACTGGAAAATACTGTTGCTAACCATTTTGAAACAAGCTGTGACTGGCTGAGACACACAAATAAAACATAATTTTAAAAGCAAATATTTCTTGAGTTTACCAGTTCCCTTACTTTCTGCTTTACATTGAAGGTGCCAGGTGCTCTTTCCTGGAGTGATCTTCCTCCTGATCAAGGAAACAATAGACATGCAAGTAAGCCTAGCCACAGAAGGTTTTTGTCAGGACTAGTTCTTGCTTACAAAAGCATTTTGCAGATTTTACATAAATTCTAATTTATTAAGGGATCGGATTTTACATTAAAAACATTTATGCTGGCCAACAGGAAAATGTTAGGTTTAGGATTTCAGGAGTACTTTTTTCATTACATGCCTGCTGGTGAGCAGAAGTATTTCACTGGAATTTTGTGACAGCAACAAAACTGTATTTAATTTTTTTATTTCTTTTTCTTTCTTTAGTTCAGGGTCACTAAATGAATATCAGTCTGGTTAGCCATATTCATCAAATGCAGATTTAGACAATTTAGCAAAATATTGAAAGGGAATAAATGTTATTTTTGCTTCTGTCATAAAATAAGTTATATTATTGTGACCAAAAACTTAGTCTATGTAAAACATATAGAAAGGTAGATTAATTACTGTTTGTGCCTGCTACATTTCCTAATAACGCTTTAAAAAATGAGTTATTAAGCACCAAACATAGTATTTTCAAAAGATCTCTATGCTGTGTTCATGAGTAATGAATGTACACTCAGAGCTCTGTATGTTTCACAAATTTAATTCATTTGCAAATATCCTTAATTTGCTAAGCATTTACAAATAAAAAAAATCTCTATTCTAAAATTATACCCTATGTTTTTTCTCACAGCAACCCAAATTTCTTGGGAGATCAACAAATCATTATATTCATATGATTGGTTTTTTGAATAGTCTTTAAAATATACACAAAATAGCAACATACATGAATTGGAAACTTTGGAGCTACATATTATCTTTTAATAACACGTCAGTGCTATAAAAGTGTGAAATGCTTTACACTGATCCCAAATATCATAATGCATTAGTACGCAGAGAGGGTGATGGTCTCTTCTAAACCTCTAAAAACAAAGAATTATTTGCCTGGGAGTAGATTACTTGAATGTTGGGCATCCTAACAACTGGGTTCTCCAGGAGCAGGAAAGACCTGTGAGCTAGCTCAAACGATGAATGAACTCTGTACATGGCCACAGATTCTTTGGGCTGTCCTTGGGCTGTAGCACTACTAGGAATCCTACTAATAAGCTTCATCATATCTCCTTGTGGCTGGTCTGCACCTCCCATTGCTGCCTTTCCCTGGTCGTAAGAGGAGTGAAAAGGCAGATGCACCAGTAAGACGAGTATGGTAAAGAGAAATATTTCTTTTGCAGAAGCCATCATTTGTGGAAGGCAATATGTTCCACCTCCTAAGCAGAGAAATACATACACAGGGTGAATAGTCTCTGTCTCACTGGCCCTTTGCATTGATCAAAAGATTGTTAAATTTGCAGCAAAAATGGGTAACAATGAGACATACTTTTAGTGAAATGTCAGTCTTGAGAGCAGTCTTAATCAAGGCACTAAGGAGCACAAAAAAGAGAAATGTCTGAAATTGTCTGCCTGTAATAAACAAGAGAATATGTATGTAATAAACAAGAGAACTGAGAACTGCTCATTTTATGGGCTTAATTTGACTTAGACGGTATTAACAAATTTGGAAAGATATTCAGGACTTTAGGTTAAAGTCACAGAACTTAATACAGAAAGGGACCAGCTGAGTAAATTAAGAGTGGTCCTTCATCAGAATGAAGTTATTTCTGGACCAACATCAATTTGGAACAAAATTATATTGATGATATTAATCCTTATGGATTCATGTTTAGTGAAGAATGCCAAAATCTGCAGTTGAAAACCACACCAGACTAGTAAGAAAGACAATCATCTCCCTAAGCATGTGTCCACACTATGCAAGGGGAATTGTCAGCACTGGAGCATCTTTGGAATTCCATAATGTTCTAGAAGCAAATTTCCCATCCCAAAATTTTCCAAATCCAATCACAGAAATTCTCTTTTAGGTCTTCACTCAATAGGTGCAGTGTACTGGTGGCATGATTAACAATCATGTACTTGTATGTCTTATTTAATGCATTATATTAAGCAAGTCTTCCTTTTCCATCAGGATTCAATGCCAACAAATACAATAGAAAAATTTAATTGAATTCAGTGACCTTTAATGGTACTTTTTGTATTTATGCTCTCCATTTCTGGCAAATATAATATTACTTATCCTATATAGGCTGCTCTGCCAGTTTCCTTTACTTGCATGAGTAGTTCCATATGGGTCCTTTATTCCAAGGAATTTTGGGAGTCACTAATAGCTGGACAGGGGACACTGATTACTGAATTCCTGGCTCTGTTTTCAGTTTTGGACTGACAAGTATGTTTATATGATGCAGAAGTCAACCACAGGATGCCTAATTCATACTTACAGCACTGCATGTTCCTATTATTTTGTGTAATAATATATCATTTACTTTATAAAGACTTTTCTCATTCTATTTTATCAGAGGTCCACAGTCAAATTTAGAATCAAGCTGAACATCAGGACTTGTAATTTTTCTAAGCCTCATCTTAGAATCTTTCCCCTGTCCATGTTAATTATAAATCACATTCATCACACTGAAGGCTATTTATTTGCTTCTTCTGTTTATCTGTTTTGCCTATCTGTAATACCACAGTGGGAATGGCATGTACAATGACAAGAAAATGACCTGTGTCAAACAAATAGATGGTTTGCACACAGATAAAAAAAGAAAAACCAAAATATTTGCAACATAAATCAGTTTTTTTTCTTTCCATCTTTTTTTTCACATTGTTCAATATGAATTAAAGATTTAAACTGCTCCCAGCAATAATTCTGCATCTATTCCTCTATCAAAATATAGTGTGATATTTAATAATGTTCCTCACTGCTTCTTCTCCAAGATCTGAACTGAATTTTTATTTCTCCATAGGAAGGGAAACTGGATTTTAATGTCCTAAAACCTTAGCTTAGTCTGATTGGATTTTTTTATATGTAAATTTCTCATTCATCCTGTTGGGCTGTGAATGGCAGAGGTGAACAGGCCTAATAAGAAGCCCCATTTTAACTGTTTAGTCCTAGCAGAACACCACAATGTTGCCCCAGAAAAACACCTTGAACATAATGATGGCAAATTTTTCAGTGGTACTGGCAGGTATTTACTTTCAGGTTTTATTCAACCAGGTGATTGAATAAAACTACCAGCTTAAGGGACCAAGAGAGAACTGTAAATAGCACTTAAGATCCCAGAGTGTAATTCAGTTCCAGGAGAGAGGTTCAAACAAGCTGTCCCTAATCCATCTGTGTTAATATATAGTTAAGCTCTGAATCTCCTTATCACAGCTTGTTTCAGATGCTGAAAGTTTACATGATTTCAAAAGACAACTAGACAAATTCATATAAAAAACCTACAGTTAGAGTAATTGTATGTCTGACAACCAGTAAAGTCAATGAGGCACAAATTATTGAATGATGGACGAATATTCTTCAGTGACATCACAAACTTCCCTATTTGTGATGGGGAACAACTTGTTATCAAAGTCAACACTACTTGATTTCTTTGATAATAAGACTCTGAGCTGAGGTGTGACCCAGTCAGACCATTTTCATGTTCTTATGCATCAAAATACTTGAGATGGCACATGTTACTTTCTGAGGAAAGCTCCCCAACACAAGTAACTCATGGAAAGTGTATATGTTTAGTAGAAAGACTGCCCACCTGAGATGGTTAAATTACTATTTCCGGCTTAGCTACATTTGAGAATTATCAACAAAACATTCATAACTTTCATGTAGCTCTTCTGGATTGGATTTGGCTCTTCTGATGTCTACTAGCTGTAGGCACCTTTCCTAAAGAAACTGGTTGATGCCTCTTGAGCAATGGCCTAATGAGTACACCCAGTGACTGTGACCTGAATTTTGGTCAAGCCCTACAAGGCTGAACACAGTTACCACTCCCACAAAGAGCACACTTGTCTAGGAAGTTCCCTTTTTGTAGGGTATTTAGAAGGAGAGGCTTTTTTTTTGTCAGAGTTGAAAGCTGAGATCCCAGGAGTATGGATTCAAGCAGGGAGAGAGATCTAGCAGGAGTGAGGCTCTCTTGAGATGCAAGGGAGAGTACCCTGGCAAAATTCAAGGGTGTGATTTTCTCCCAGCCCATTGCTGACATGGACTTCATTGAAAAGCAAGAGAGGAAAAGTAATGAGGAGTCTAGACAGCAAACTCTAGTATCTCTTTGGCCTTGGGGATATACAAAAAGTCTTTTAATGTCTTCTGGATACATCTCTATATTTAAGTCAAGAAAAAGCCCAAATGGAAATCAAAGCCTTCTTTACTGAATAATTTTTATATTAAGATAATAATTTCCTATTTAGAGCAAAATTTTTGAAAGGCTTTTCCCATTGCTGCTTCAAGGAAGTTAAGAATGGTCTGTTTCCCTGAGCTTGGCACCACTGAAGGGAAGCAACTGGAGGGAAGGGCTGAGGAGGCAGCAGGAGGACAGCTACTAATGACAGAGCAATCTACATTTTCCTGTGGAAGGCAAATAAGAGATAACCACAGTAAATGGAGGATTAAACTGTGAACAATGTTTGCTTAAACCTAGAGTAATTTCTAGCTACTATTGCTTGATTTCCAAGCAGTTAGCTGTCAAATTAGAAAAGTTTGTATCAATTGACTGAACATGATTACACTTTTAGGTATATTAGGATATTCATGTTTGTAATAATTAATAAGCTTTTTTGTTATGGCTGCTTTGAAATGTAAGTAATAACTTTTTGTGTATTTTATTTCTGCTATGAACCTCTATTTCAACCCAACTTTCACAAGGCTTTTCTTCACTCATTAGCTGCCGAGGTTCTCAGGCAAAATGGTACAAACCCAGACAGGTCTAAGCTTTCTCTTTCCTGAATTTCAAACTGCTGAAAGCACCTTTTAAACAAAATGCCTGTGTCAACATCATTACATTTCTGCTCCTTTGCACTAAGAAGAGGTTCAATATTGTTTCAAATAGATATTAGCTTGCAGTGTTTTATTCCTCTTGTTAAGTTCTGACAGTCAGTACAATCATTTATAAATATATGGTTGAGGACAAATACAGGCGGGGGAATTAGGCTTATATAGGTTGTACCTATTTATTTCATATACATCAATAGGTATTTTTTAATCTACTTTCTTTTTGTTGAGGCCATTCATGCATCTTTCTTCTCTGTTTCTTTCAGAACTATTTAGGCACATATACAGATGAACTCCTGGTTACCATCCTATTCATTTGTCTATTTATTATTTTCAACATCCATGCAGATTAAGATAGAAATGAAGATAGAAATTTATGTTGTTTTGCTGTGATGTGGTTTCAAATTGATATCAGAATTAATAGAACATAGTTGTGCTACATAAAAGTGGGTGACTGGCCATGAATGATGGGTTGCAAGTGGAGAATGTATATAATCCCAGAGTGACTCCAAGAAACTAAACAATTACTATTTGAAGCATAGTTGAGAGAGTTAGAGTTCCCAAAGAGTTAAATGGATAATGTTTCATCCCTCATATACACAAGACAGAAGTAATTTTCACAACTGTGCACCTCAAGATTCAGTTAACTTCCTGGTTCCTCCTGATTGGCCTATGATGGATAGCAGAAAAATCCTGCTTGGAGAGTTTTATCCGGTACAGACCCAAGGCCTGATATGAAACTCATTCAAGTCAAGAAAGGCCTCCTAAAAAAACAGCAGATCAAAACAGGTCTTTTGTGGAACTAAAGGGAGCAAGTGTTGCAAACAGTAAAAGAAAAAAAATTCCCACAAATTTATCTTACTGCTTTAATCTTAGCAGGGGGTGATACTAAAAGCACATCATCCAAAAAGAGCAGACTATGTCAGAGATATCTGTCACCAGGTGACACTATCAATTATTTTTTTTAATTTAGCTTTCTCATGTGTTTTATAAGGTTTTAATACATATTTCATGCCTAGTGTTTTGTGCTATTCTATGTACCAGGGGAATAAATAAAGTAATAAAAGCATGTCATTTACATTTTCATAATTATAGCAATGGCAACAATGGAAGAGAACAATTAATCTGACAAGCAGACTTTGGAGTTACAAAGATAAATGCTAACAACCCTCAAAAATTATCTTCTGGCATATGGAGAAAAAATAATCAATTACCAAATACTTTTCATTTTATGCAGTTTTCAATCACTCTGTAACCATACCAGCAGCTAACCTGCCAATTGGCCTTTGCAGATGAGTTATAGTCCAGATACTCTGGTGAATTATCTGCCAGAAACAACAATGTTGCCATTTAAAGATGTTTGGTGGAATAAATATTTTGATATGATTATAAAATGGGACACATTGAAACCAGGTCTGCAGATAGATAGCCTGCAATTCTCAGGAGGAGAATTGGAAGCAGAGGTCAGCGTCCCTTACAACTAGCCCTTCTAGATATTACAATTCCATCCTGGAAGTAAGATAGGGTGAGTGCTGGTGGAGATTATTTAGATTGAAAACTAGCAGATTTTTGTCATATTTTCAACAGTATATTGATTTTAATTTATGTTTTTAGCTGGTATAATTTAGATAATCTCAAGACCGAAGATTAAATTTCAGGAATTCTCCTTTTTTGTTAAATGCTTCTCTTAACTGCAGGTCTGCACTTGGACTGCATTTAATGTTTTAGTTGGTTTAATATTACATTAGAGCATACAGGCTAGCCAAAACACAGCCTCACTTTACATCTGGCAAATAACTGAGCCAAATAATGAACCTGAAGCACTCCTTGTTGGAGTTTCTCTTTCAAGTATGTGAAAGGTGATGGACCTGTTTCATGAGAAAAAAAGGCAGTGAATATTTGTGAACAGAGAAATTACAAGACAAATGGATTTTAATGAAGAAATTTCCTTTAGGTGATGGATGACTGGTCCTCGTAATTATTTGCAGGATGAAAAATGTCTTTCTTAGAAAGCATTTAGAGGGACAACATTCAGGATTGCCCCTGAGGTGTCCTAGCACAGATCTTTTCTCTTCTGTTTTCCATTTCTGGTCATCTGTTTATCAGTGCTTTCTCAATCCCTTTGCTTGGTGGAAGGGAAGAAATAGATGAGTTGAAACTCATAGAGTGCAGACTTTTCTTCTATGGAAAAGCTTGGCAAAGTGAAGCTTATAAAGTCATTGTAAACAGGCTGCATACTTATAAATCATATTAATTTGTTAAATGTAATGAGGATTTTCATTGAAAATAATTTTGTTCTCATTTTCCCTTTGCCCTCCAGAGACAACCTTTTTGGAAGTCCTTTTCTCTATAATTTTTAGATATTATTTCTTTTTTTCACTTCTCCCATGCTTATGAGATAGCTGCCAGTTCTCTGTCATTGCTCCCACCCGAGCCCATATCTCTTTGAACTCACCAGGATGTCATTATTTTAACCAATGCAAACTCAGTATATCATCTTTAGAGTTCCATTTTTTTATATCTGTGACACTACTAGGTCTCTAATTGACACATAAAACTTGGGACCAGCACCTGCAAACATACCAGATTTCCTCAATTTATTTTCCCTTTATAAAATAGATTCTACAGTAAAATTTGGGGTAGTTTGGGAGAGAGAGACAGGAGAAGAGATGGAATGGGGAAAAAGAGAGTTTGGTGACAGGAGGAGAGAGTTTTGGTGACATCTCACACATAATGCTGTGGCTGTTTCAGGACTAGCTTTACACATTCTAGTCAACATTTTAATAACACTAAGTTGCTTTCAGAAAATATTCTGTACTTTGGAGGATAATTCTGCCTGCAGGTGTAATATTAATTCTTTTATACTTTTTGCATACCTCCCTCATTCCTTTCTGACAGCTTGGTTTCATGTTTCCCAAACTTCCACAGATTCTTTCTGACTTACGTTTTTCGATCCTACCTCCTTATGTCTGTATTTTTTGGATTGAAAATTATATAATTTATGGTAAATCCAAGAAACTGGGAGCAGGACAAATATCTCAAAAAATGGAACAGAATCTTCATTGCTGTGTTGATTCTGACCATACTCTGTTCATAAATCATTAGGGAACCTCATCTTTTACTTAATAGTATTCTCCAAAAAATGATGTCAATAAATTGCTTCAGTCCTTAGACTTTGGGCCAATTAGGAGTCACAAATCACCAACTGTAAATGTTCAAATCTCCTTCAATCCTCATTATGGAAAGTTTTGCTCACTACTGGAAAACTGTTAATTACACCTAAAGACGTGATCTTCAGGGCCAGTACAGGACATTTTACCACTCACTGAGAACACAAAAGTGGATTTTTTCCTGGATGTCATTGGGATAAGTCTTTATGTACAGGTCTGCCTCTGGCCATACACTGGGAGTGGCAGAGCTTACAGAACCAGTTTAGATTTGTGGTGGAGAATATCTTCTCCCTCAAATTCTGCCAAGAGATGTATGCACAGATAACAGAGGGAAGAAGAAGTGCTTGATATAGAGAAAAAAAGGAAGAAAAACACCTTTATGGGAATGGCCTTTGCCTCCAGCAGGTCTCAGAAGACCTGATGGTGCTCTGGGTGGAAACCTTCAGATCTTCTCATAGGGGAGCAGAAACCTACTAAAGCCTATTCTGAGAGGAAGTTTGCCCTGCCCTGATCACAAGAATTACCTGTGGAACAGTCTACGCAGTCTGGGAAAGCTGCATTTCCCTACTGTAGATCTCATAAGCCCTATACAAGCTGTCATGTGGATTTAGGAACCCTAAATGTTTGCATAAGTGTCTTTAAATGATTAAATAATTGTCCCCTGAAGCACCCCAAAAGAAGCCAAAGGAAAGACGAACCACCATCTACAAAAGATTAAAACAAAATTTCAAGTTCCTCTGCCAAGACATTTTGTAGCTTCTATGAGCCAAAAAAAAAGTTAGGAAAACTTTCAAGATGTGAAACCATTTCCTTTTTTGAGCCCTCCTGTCTCCCAGACATCTTGTTGAATTTACCTCAAACTTTCTATTAAATTTCTACTTTGCCAGAATAACAAACTTCTGAAATTCCAATTGGTTTGGTCTGGTAAAAGGCAAAGGGCTAAAAAAGTCAGTCCAGGAGTAAAAACCTGCTGCCAACCTTAGTATAGAGAGAATACAAAATGAGAAATCTACTCCAGTAAACCAAGAGCACGGGTTGTGTACACAATGGTTATTTCTGAGCAGTAGTATCTAGTGCCATTTAGACTGATGTCAGAGCAGTAAACCAAAGTTTTGCTTGGATCACTCCTCAGCACTTTGTACTACCATCTGAAACAATCATGTTAGCAAAAGATATGCCACCTTTCTGTTTCTTTAGTGCTGCTGTCAGAAGGACTTGAAGCCCCCCCAATTTGCATAATCACATGGAAATATTATTCTTAAAGTTTATTGATAAGATTTATTCCTAAAATCAAGTAGCACCCTCTACTGGGCAATGGGTCTTCTTCTGGGCATATTGATCTTCTGCCTTAAATAAAATATAAAATGTCTTGTCTTAAGTAAAATGCCTGCATAATTATCTATGCTGGAAAATCAGAGAATGAGACATTAGTGTAGAAATGCCAGGGTGAGTGCAAGAATATAAAGCATAGAACCACTGTGAAAAGTTATATACTGTATTTTGGGGTTCAGCTCTATAAATTTTGATGGAGTTTGGCTATTTAACACCAAAACAGAGCTGGCCAAAACTTTGTGGTGAGCTTCGTATTTAGATTTCAACAGAAGCTGAAAGCCTGAGCAGAAACCCGTGTGTTCCATTTGTTGGCATGGATGTTTTCTCTCCAGATCAGTGAAGGTATACAGCTTTTTTAGAAATATTTGGAAAGACAGCTCACAGTCCCTTCCAAGGTAATGCAAGAGATGCTTATGTTGATTCTGCAGCACTACTGAAGTGCTGTGGTTTTAGTTCAGAACATGCAGCAGGCAAACTAGACAGATTGCCCTTCCTTGCACTCCACTTCAGAGCCCTCAGTGGGTTCTTTCAAGGTTGAGAGAAATTTGGCTGTTACTGTTTTAGACTCCATAAATGCCTAATGTCATTTTCTCACAGAACCTGGCAAAAACTTCTGTCTGATCTCTCCCAGTTGCACTCTCTCTCTCTCTCTTTCTCCTTCTCTGTCTCTAAGGAAGATTCACCTAAATGGCTATTTTATTCTTTGTGTTCTGTCTCCTGTTCTGTCCCTTTCCAGGAGTGCTGGGACATGACTGACCAGAAGCACCACACCAGAGTCTAAGGACAGTTTTTTGGAAGAGCAGCTGTGCAGGAGTGACCTGGTGATGTGGCACTTGGCTGAGAAACCAATCTTCTGAAAGCCAGCTCTGAACAGCGCTGAAATCAGCGAGTGTCTTCCTATCAGTCCAGGGCAGCCTGGAGCAGGCCCATGTGCACATCTGGATGCAGTTTGTTCAAAAGTGCCTGCACTACCCCACCTTTTATCTGGTATCACTTTTTACAGGGATAAAGGAAAGCCTTATATCTGATGCTCCTCTGTTTCATGATTCTTTTCCAGTAATGAGATTAATATGTGACTTTCTCATCTGTTTAATTTATTGTTGCTGTTGGATTTGGACTTTTTTCTCTGCTGTCAGTATATTAACCTCAAAGAATGTGCCACCACTTATTTCAAATGCATGAGTTGATTTTGGTGATTTTGGTGGAGGGCTTTTTGTTTTGTGTTTTGTGTGGTTTTTAAAAGTAGGAATATATGCTTTTGCCTGGGCTAAATATACTAGCTCACAATACTGCCATTGAATCAGATAAAAGCATATCTGGGGGAAGGGAACTCCTTGGCACATCTGATAGAGACAAATTTAGGAAATAGTAGGAAAAAAATCAAACTTAAAACATTTCTCTAAGTTGTAGCAGAAGTGAGTCTGTATTTGGTAAATTCTGATTCTTTATTTCTTGCACTTATTACATCAAAACTCACACAATTATTTTAGAAAGTTTAATTTCAAACATTCAATAGTTTCTGTGAGATTTTATTCTCACTACTGCACAGTTATAGATTACAGAAGGAGAAGGAGGACAATGTATTTGCTCTTCATGGCTGGAAATTCCTCAGATTTCAAAGCTGGAAACTTTTAGAAGTGACTACTCAAATGTGTCATGGAAGAGATAATACCCTCTCTGTTTGCCTTAAAAATGTGGCTCATGAGTAATGTCAGAACACTTTTCTTTTACTGAAATATGACCTGATTCTGTAACTCAAGCTTTTCTTAGGAAAAAATTGGTTTGTTAAAGAATTCACACAAGCCTATTTTCAGTGGTTACTGAAAAGGGTGGAGAATACAACTTAAAATAAGGTACAATTTTGTCCTTATGTAGAAGATTTTAGTAACACCCACAGTAGAATCAAGTTATATTTTTGTATTTAAAATGCAATACTGACAGGAATTTCAAGGCAGATGTTACATATAATTTTGTATTATCCTTTGATGTTAGTACACAATGGTAAAGAATTTTCCAGAGTACATAGACTTGGCATACTGAGAAGAAAGATTTAGAATATGATTGCTTTGAGTTGGAAAAAAAAATTCAAATCATGAGATTTTCCTATATTTGTAATTGGAAATTGGCTGGAATTCTCCATGAAACTCTTGGATTGCACACCTAACCTGCTTGTACCTGTAAGAAAATCAGATTATTCTTGTAATACATTAGCCGTCCTTCCCAAAGGGTTGTGAAACATAATTGTCTCCAACATGTCCATATAATTCTTTTCTTCTGGAATTTTTAAAGCATTTTTACATGTGCCATAAATTTTAAATTATTTTATTTAAAGCTGTACAGAGGAAGGACTTTTTTAGTTTGAACTATGATTTCAAAGTTTTTGTTCCCTGCATTCGAAAGCAGCCCCTTTCAACTTTTGTACCATTAATGAAGAGAATTCCAAAAGAAAATATACCACCTTTTGTAACATCCAACACATTATTTTGTTTTTTGGAAATTAGGCAGTTTCAACCATTAATATTTTTGTACTGTAATAGTGTATTTTTAAGTTACAACATTAAAGATAAATATTACATAAAATTTTGAAAAGAAAATTTGTGTTTCTCAGCCCCTCAATTTTAATTAATATGATGCATATTTTTCAGTTCTTTTCCCAGATTTTCCTTTCAGGCAGAACTTCTTCTCTCCTTTACACAGTCTCTAGACACATTTTAAATGGGAGAAATGTAAGTAAATACTGGAAAAGTTGATACAAGGCTTTCTGCACAGGACATTTCTATTTAATAGAATAATAAGGAAGTTATGGAAGGTCAGGAAACACTGAGGACAGAGTGTGAAGATAATGGCTGAAAAATTTGCAGAGGGATGAAGATTTTAAACTTGTGAGTCCTAGTTTTAAAAATGAGTTGGTGATATAACTAGTGCAGAGGAGAATGAATTGAAAAATATGGTTAATAATTTAATTTTAAGGAAAACCTGTTATCAATAAAAGCTTATTTGTGTGAACTGAAGAGAGAAACCAGAGGAAGAGAAAGTGAAGATGGCAGGAGAGGTTGCAGAGGGGAGATCAGAGCAGAAGTTGTGACTGAAATTATGCTGAGATAATATATATACATATCCAAAATAATTTCCATATGTTTTAATGTCTTTTATTTTTCTCCCAAATGCCTACCAAAACATCCTTCCTTTTGTGTTTCTCTTTCATATAACAGTTTTTTCTCTGATATTTATTGCTCTGCTTGCTCATTCTCCTTGCCTGATTAAAGTTCATGAGCTTTCCTATCTGATCAGCATGGAAGAGACAGGTTCACAGGAACATGGAGTTAGCTGTGTGAGCCATTTCACTCTGAGGCTGTGACACACATCCCATGAAGAATCACATCTGTGTCCTTTTCATGGATCTGACCTGACACACAACAGCACAGAGCCCATCATTGCTTGGCATGAGCAGTGGTCTCTTGTTACAGCATCAAGCTTGCTCCCTGATTTTATCCTTCTTGCTTCCAAATATTAAATTGTCTCAGAAGATGCTTATCACTTTTTGTTTAATAGAAGGAGAGTCAGTCCAAGCTGAATGTGGCTGAGGAGCTGTGCAGTCAAGAAGGTTTCACTTCCATTTGACAGTGTCCCTTGGCACTCTCCTAAAGCATCCCTCACAGCTTTCAACCCTCTCATCCATAAAGTTTTTCCTTCAGAGACTCATAGTCCAATGAGTGGAGAATTGGGAACTCCATCCCTGAAAATGCAGTGGGAGGTGCCCAGCCACTAATGAAAACAATGGTGGGAGGAGAACTGTTCTTAGGGACTAATATCTGTAGGGGGATAATCACAGGCTCCACACACCGCTGAAGCCAACTGGAAAGGTTTCAGAGCTTTCAGTGGGGGAGTGGATGGTGTTCTGCAGGCAGGAATAGTATGACAATGGCACAAACCAGGCAAAACAAGTCGTCAAATGGCGTAGGTGAGCTCTTTGTATGGGCAGAGTTTTATGGGCTGCTTGAGTCAGCTGTTTTGGACAATTATTTTTAAAGGCAGCAACAAGCATTGAGTCACACTTGTACATCTGAGTTCATTGCAGAACAAGTTGCTTTAGGCACCCTCTGTGCATTGTCAGCCTATTTTGCACCCTGCTCAAAAGACAGATGGAGCAGTATTTGCCAAGATTGCAGCTAATGTGCTAAATACATTAAGGAGTCATAGTTTATTAGCAAGGAAATTTGGGATCATAAAATGCAACAGAAGAGCTGGTGTTCAGCAAGACAGCAACTCTAGCAGCTTCATATTAATATTATGAACAGTATCAACAATAAACACATAATAACTTTTATTTTGGATAATTTACCAGCCAAGACCTAGAACTAAAATAATCCCTGATACTTTAAAAAAATCTTTGTTAAAATTTCTATGCAAGTCTGATTTGTAAGAAAATATAGACAAAATGTATTTGGTTGATATGAAAGACATAACCAACTGGCACTCAGTGCAGTTGGATCGAGGCTGCAGAAGCAAGATTTGGCTAATTTAACATTCAACCTTCAAAATTCAGGACAGATTTTCCCAAACTGCAACTTGCAGCTGCAGAACACCCTCACAGTTGCCAGGAAACATCACTGCTTTCCTGTTCCCATATTCTTTATATGTATAATTTTCAAATTATGGATCTTACTAATTCACAAATACTGCTTCAGACAAAGCAGATAGCTGCAATATGAAATGCAGCAGCGATTGCTCACATAGAAAGCAAAGGGATTTTTAAAACATCTGCATAATTGAAAATCCACTAGGAAACATAGTAAGCAGAATGGCATGTTGTAGTGCATCCCCCCCACCCCTGCAGAGCAAGGTCTCAGGACGGAGAAGACTCATGCAGGGCTCACAGCTGTTTGGAAAAGCCCTCTTGTCTCTGCAGCCAGGAAGGAAGTGCTCCTTCGGGAATCTTGTCCAGGTGTAGCAGCAGAGAAAAGCAAAAGTGGGAAGGCAGCTGCTCAGCATTCAGCAGCTGAGGTGAAAAACCCATGACATGAGCTAAAAATGAGGGTTCTCCTGAGAGAGGACAGTCAAGAGTCCAGCCAGGGCACTCTTGCCTATTTGCCAAAATATTTATGTCCATGGTGCAAAGAAGGAGATGGTGTAACACAGAAGACTCAGACAGAAAAATCTTACCGAAAATAGATCACTCATTACATTTTACAGGTGTCAATTGTGACAGGAGAGCACTTTTAAACAAGGGTGTAAGTACAGAGGATGCCCAGGGGTGCCTGTGTATGACGGGAGCATCCCAGTAGCACATTCCCCTTTGCTGCTCAGTAAATACACGCCTGTTTGTACTACTTTGACATCAATAGTCCTTGAAGGAGCATAGCTATAAGCCTGCTAAGGCCATTTTAGTGCTTTTGTTGGGATGATACTACTAGTATAAAATAGTTAAAAGCTTCTTTTTTCAGAAAATTCTTTCCTGTAGCATAGTATCACTTACCACACACTGCATAAACCTGGATTGCCAGAAGTCTGAATAGAAACTTCCTCAATCCCTACAAGGTTTCCAGATGGGTTTTATGAATTGTTTGTGTGATTTGGGTACCTCTCTGCCTTTCAAAATTCTTACAAATCAACGGGAGGTCTGCTGGATATATGTCTGTGGAAATACACTTGTGGGAGCCCATCTGGGAAAGGAAATGGAGCTGTGGGAGGCTGCAGCTTAGCGCAGGGTGGGGGCACTGGTAAGCATGCAGTGTCCTGGGGCTGGCAGAATAGGTAACCCAAGTGTGCCTGCATGTGCAGCAATCCCAGCTCTGCCTGCAGTGTGGGCATGCCTTTGTAGTGACCGCTCCCTACTCTTAACGCTAAAAAGCTAAAGTGGCGTCTACAAGTCTGCCTGTGGGAAGGAGAGAGAGAGAGGAACTCATTAAATGTTATTATCTTGTGAATAGACTTGGTCAGACAAAACAATAGGATAGCTGAAGCTTAGGGGAAAGCTCCTCTGTGACGCATTGGGGTCTACATCATTAGCATTTCTTCAGTGACAAAGCAAAAGAAAAAAGGTTTGTTACAGCCCTTTGAAAACAGAGAGGCCAAAGAGGTGAATGCAAGGATATGCATGGGGATGCGAAAGGTAGGACATAAGGCAGGAAAGGAAAAAGCTGCTCTTCCTGCAGTGAAATGCTTCAATCAAATTTTTTGTGACTGAAGAAGCAGAGAAGGAATCAGGTATTTAGACATTATAATAAAGAAAGAAAAAAAGCAGTGTGGAAGAGGAAGGATAACCTCCAACTGCTCAAAAAAAGTAAGAAACTCAAGACAAGAAAATATGAGTAATTTCACTTGGACGGATGTATTTCCCATGCTAATTAAAATAGAGGAATTCTTGGGATTTCCCTAAGTTCGCATACCTTCAAATATTCCATGGATTTGCAAAGTGAATGTAAAACATGGCATGACAAAAAGACTGGTGTTGTGGAATAAGATCCAGTGGACAGTCAGGATGTGGGGACTTGTGGGTGGTACTGGGCTGAAGGTAACCTATGATTTAATTTGCATGATGAGTAAGAGAGAGGGATAGGGAGCTGTCTGATAAGGAGCCCAAAGATAACATTCGCTGCTTAGATCATGGAATGCTGAAGATCATCACACTGATACTACTGGAGATCTGGGATACAATATATGATATTTAGTCAGAGTACAGTCATAGGAGCTTGATGAAAGAACCATAAAATTTGAATAATAGTACTATTCAAACTTAAACAGTGTTCACAACAAATTTAAAAATAACACAACAGAATTACAAAGCACAGGAAACAGATATGTGCCTTACCTACTATTAGCATTTCATTTGTGTTTGTTGGTTTTGACACACTAACGATCTCTGAAGGGGGAAATACAAAAGACTAAAATGCACTGCCTAATTTCACAAGAGAAAGCATATTAAGAAGACAAAGTCCACTGACTGTATATTAGTTTATCACACTCAGGCTGTCTTTCATTTATATCTCTGCCTCTGACAGCTGAGAGACTGAGGCTATCTGGAGACAAAATGTTTACTGCTGTCATCCTCCTTCTCAGATTTTCTGCTTCTCAACGTATCTATCCACAAGAGCTGCTGAAGGACATTGTGCCAGCACAGACTAAAATAAAGACTTTGTAATGAAACAACATAAGACTGTTTGGGAAAATAAGATGTCTGCCTAGCATACCAAAGAAGAAGGAGAGAGGGAAAAAAAAAGCATGTTGGCAAGACAGACAACTGAGGGATTTGGCCATGCAAGTTTGAGGGGAAAGGTCTCATCATGCTGCCAGCCACCACACTCTGCACAGCCTTTAAAGAACAGGACTGTGCCTTCAGTTCAGCTGAAGTGCACTGAGGGACCCTACTCAGTGCCTTGCTAGGGAGGGTACTGTGTGCACAGCCCTACAGCAGAACAAGGAGGCCAGGCACATCTCAAGTGTTTGGGCTGGTTTTCAGCAAGACTGCAGTGTCCTGATTCAATAGGTGGTTTCACTCCATGATGAAGTGAAAAAACTTTAGCTCTTTCGCTTTGACAATAGAGCAAGGCCTCCTAAAATAGCCATAGTTTCAGGCACTTAATACAAACATGCCATTTGTCAAATTCTTATTTGCTTCACAGAGATGATTGATGAGTGTGCTATTTTGTGCTAAATATGACAACTTTCTGGAACATTCCTTGTTGATGACCATGAACTTTGCTCCTTGCAAGGCCAGCTGAGGCTGCAGTAGTGTAATGAGCACGTCCTTAGTGGTGACATTGGCATTATTACTTCTGGATAACCCCCCACTTCTCTATAAATATTTGCCTTTTAAAAATGGGAGGAAAGGCCTTGAATGTGCTTAGAACACTTTGTAAAATCAGTTGTCTGAAAGCCAACTGTTATATCAATTAATTTTTATTTACATACAGGAAATCTTTAGCTGTGTCTGAGACAACTGGCTATACATTTTGAAGGATAGGAAAGGTCATTTGAATTATTGTGGCTGCATCAAAGATCCTTTATTGGTATCCTGAAATGTTCATACAATATTTGAAAGAAAAGCTTTTCCCTGGCTGCTTTATATTGTCTGAAGACAGCTGACATTTGCAGCCTGTGTAAACCCAGAGGACTTTCTGTTAAATACATTTGTAGAAATAAGAAAAGTGTTTTGGGTGAAGAAAATATTTCCAACCCCTTTTGCCACCTCTTTTTTCCCCCCACTCTAGGACACTCTGCAGCATGGTGCATTGCAAAAGCAAAGTAGCAACAAAGCAACACCAGTTTTTGGTTATTCCCAGAAGAAGAAGCAGAAGAAGGTCCATGAGACAGAATGGATGCAATCATTCAGTGCATAATGCTGCCTCTGGTTCTTTCTTGTTTGATATACTATCATGTAACTAATTTATTATCTGTCATTTCCTCACAAGGCTTCAAAGGTTTAAAATCTTTGAGTGGGCTGAAGCATTACATGTCCTGCTGGTACCAAACTTGCAAAGACTCTTGCATCCAATTTATATAACTGCAAGGTTCCAAGCTCTTAGATCTTTCTCACGTTCTCACGGGTTGCAATATAATTAGAATGATGCAGTGAGTTCAATGTCAATGGAGAATGAATGAGATGGGTGATGTCTGTAATATCACTACTGGCAATCTCAATTTTCTTAGCAAGAAGATCACTAAAATTAAAAAAAAAAATAAATTACAGAACAGATAGAGAGATCAGACATTTCGCAAAATCATCTTCTCTAGTTGACAGTAATGGCATGTACTATTGTAATCTACATTATTGTGTTATTCAGAATAGATTTAATTATCAGTTTCTGTTATACCAAGATTGTTATGTCTAGTTGATCTAATAATATCTGTTCATAGCACTGAAAAATTACTCACATGATTTTGAATTTTGATTAAGGAAAACTCTTGTTGTTTTAATGAACAGATGAAACCAAAATAGACTCACAGGAAGCAATACACCAGTAAATCGAGTTTTTATTTATGGTTGAAAAATCTCTTCAAACATTGAATGAGTGCAAATGTTTTTGTCTGCTATCTTGAAATGTATAGTTTTCTCATAGTTTCTAATGGAGCATATGGTTAAATCTGACTCTTGGGTACTTTAAAAAGTCAGTTTTCTGGGAAATTATTTTGAAAGAAGTCAACTTTCTGGGAAGATGTTCCATATAACCAAGGAATTAGGGAAAAAACCCAACTCCTCTCAGAACCACTTCTAAATCCAAATGGATCACAGAGACAAAATCTGCTTTTACCACAAGTAGAAAAAAATATTCAATGATAAATTTTCAGCCTGGACAAAGTAACATTCCAAACATGAAACTGGACAGAAATGTGAGAGAAACAGAACCATTCCAACAACGGAGTGATTGGCCAGGTACCACCTGCCTGGGCTATATCCCTCCAACATTAACTTACACTTGAGCGCTTAAAAGCCAACCATGCCAACAGGAAACGTTCAGCAGCAACCACTCTGGTCATGTTCTCACATTTCTTTATGGCCTCTCTGGATTGTATTTTTTCTTCCTAGAATGGAAATGATGGAGTAGCATGTGTTGCAGTGATTTAGTTTGCGTAGAGCCTGGACTTACTCCCATGCGCCACAACTAAAGGGATCAGAAAACCTTTCTGCCCATTGTTGGCCAACAGAAGTTGTTAGTGATTTGCTCAAAGTAAGCTTTGTGCTCTTATTTGGCTGTGTCTAGACAGCCAAATACTTTGCTGCTATCCAAGGAATGTTCAGCTAATGTCAGTGATGTATTCACAGGAAAGCATTGGTTCTGGAGCATAGGCTCAACACAATCACTGCAAAGTGTAGAAGCCTGCTTCTTTGAGCAGGCTATTTATTTGGGGCTTACTTAATTTCCTGCAAGAGAAAAAAGAAATTGTTGCAAAAAATTCTTTAAAATTTCACTAATTTAAAATACAGCTAATATTCAGTTTGATAGTCATATGGGAGAGATTTAGTTAAGAGGCATTTTAGTCACATAAACACACATAAAATTCTTGTATGGTCCAAGAATTACAAGCAGAAGAAGCAGAACTATCTTGTGTTCTTCACTAGCAAGTGGAACTGCCTTTGGATAAAGATTTATGACCTAAGTAACTGTATTAATAGTTGACAGGTGTTTAGAAAAACAAAATTACAATCCAAGAGGTCAATATGAATAAAAACCCAAACCAAACAGCACTTACATATTTTGGAAAGGACAATAACACCCTAGCAAATGTTTCATTTCTGTTAGCTCCCAGTGGAATTATGTCTGCTTACAGAAATGACCCATCATACAGTGATGGGTTGTCCTTTGATTGCTTCTGAGGGAGAATAGTTGGCTACTAGCATTGGAAACTACAACCAGTCCTATGAAAGACCAGGCAACTCTCTCACAGAGAACTGAACAGATGCAATAATTTGTGCCAGATAATGAACACTGCCCCTATTTATCAGCTGTGCAAGCAAAAGCACAGAAGAGGTGGCAGAATTGTCCACAGCCGTGCAAGGAGAGTTAAACAAGGCAAAGTTTCTAGGTGAAGGGTGGAGGCAGCAGACCAGAACACGAGGTACTTGATGTTAGATATAATCCTAACATTGCAGTAGCTTTGTTTTTAACTCAGCAATGTATCTGGCATCTTGTCTCTCCTATACATCAAGTGCAGGAAGACAATATGAACAGTTTCTAACTCTACCTCATAAACTTCCCTGAACAGGCACTGGAGTTAGAATAACATCTTTGTTGGCAAACATTTCCAGGCACTGTAAATCTGTCTGACTCTACAGGAGAGATGGCTGATGTGCAGATCTCTAAGTCACTGTTGTTAAAAAACAGAGCCCCTGTTCATCTATCTTGGGCCTTATTTTATAGCATACCGTATAAATGAGAACTTAAAATAGTTCTTTATCCTTCCAAAGTGCACAGTCACTGGAAAGGATAACACAACAAGTTTAGCCTCGGGAACCTGAATCAGCTGAGAAAAGAGCAGCTGAAGGACACATCTGTGTTTGCCTTTCCCTATCCAGAGGCAGCCCCTGCGGTCCATACCTAGGCCAGTGTGCTTTTACTCACTTGAGAAACTGAATCTTTTCACCCAAATGTTCACCAGACCAGGGCAAGGAGTTGCAATCTTTATCACTTAGCATCGGGGAAGCGGTGCAGTATTGTACAAGAATGCTCCCAAGGAATGTAATAACATGAGCTGGAATGACCTGGCTTCTTACCACATGAGGCTGTGGAGAGAAAAATAGCTATTCTTCCCTTCCCATAAGCATGCAGGAGGACAAGCATCTATCCTTTGTTTTCCATGCTGTAATGTGCATTTATTAGTAATAGCACAAAGATTTTTTTTCTTCATGGTTTTGACAGCATCTTTGACATGGGCTAGATGGAGAGGATTTCCATTTTTTGAAGAGGTTTAAGATTTTGAAAGATTTTAAGAAATACAAGCAAACACAGTTTGTTTTGACTGGTGATCTCAAAATGGTAAGAAAAATATTGGAGAATCAGGACTATCGTTTACTATAAAGGCTTTCAGCTCCTCCCTCTGCAGTACTATTCTGAACTTTAAAAGCTTTCCAGGTGAGACATGCATGGAAAAAGAGTTTCACCTTTTTTTTCTTTCCCCCAGCAGCTTCACTGCAGAGCCATATTTAGAAATGCTTGATCTGAAGGTGTTTGGATTTGGCAGGGAATGGCTGTGATGCACTTTCCCCAGGGCCTGGGAAAGAGAAGCAGGCTGCAAAGACAGCTTTCACAAGTTGCTTTGAAAGGCAGTGTATAATTATAGAAGCTGGCAATGAAAGACAGAGCAGCCTCCAGGGATACCCCTTTCCTATTCTGCCACTTACAGGGATTCTTGCCTTTGCAGTCAAGTTCTGTCGTGTCCAGAGTAAGAAGCTCGGTCAGCAGGGAATGAGACAGCTTGCATCATCTTTCTCCTTCAGCTAAACTATTAAAAGGAGGCAGCTCTAAAGCTTTTTTTTTTCCTCTTGACAGACCTGTGACTCATGAATGCTGCAGAAAGGAGAAACCAATAAAAAGCTATTTCTACTCTTTAGGTTTTGAGCTTCCCTGTTAGGGATCACGTAAGGTAGAGTGTTCACTGCCTTTGTTAATAGTGCTATTATGATTTATTATTATTACTATTATTACTAATACTGCTACTATGATCCTGTATTTAGACACTTTACATCCACTCTAAGAACAGGTTTAAGTATGCAGCAGATCTGTGCAATGATGCCTGAAAGCTTTGTATTTTTGAAAGCTCTGCGCTAGGGCCACCTGCAGAGCTGTCTGAGAAATGTACACCACCTCAAAAGACTGTTTTCAAAACCAATATTGGCTTCCCGCAACAGGACCTGTTCTGCTGAGTGCCAGAAACTCCATTTACCAGCCTCTGGTCTCCCTTTGTGCTGTGCATTATTTCTGCTGTAGTTCTGGTGACAGAGATGGGAGGGAAGTGCTATGGAGCTTTCACAAACTGCATTTTTTTCTGTCAGCAGCACCTTCTACCCCTAGTTTACCTCAAACCCAGTGCCAAGTCTGTGGCTTAAGCCCATCTCTGCACTGGACTCCCAAGGAAACCAAAGTAAAATAAAAAATTATTGCCTCTACATCTCTGCCTTATGCTAATTACTTTGGAGACAGATATTATGTGCTACATTCTCTTTAAAGCAATTAAATAAAACCCCTCACATACTAGGGGATGGAAGAGACATGAAGAATGGAGAAAAAAATGGGCTAGGAAATTGTAAAGTAAAAGAGAACTCGCTGCAGTTTTAAAGGACTTTCTCATTCGTTATTTTTATTGTCATTTTCAAATTAAACCTGAAACACTTCAGCTGAAATGTATGTCAATATGTAGCCAGAAATTTTGTATATGTATTAGTTCTGATGTACCTAAAGACCATTTCCATTAGTGATATAATAGACAGCAAAAGCTGAAAATACAGAATGCCCCAAATTTACTTCTGGTTCTTTTTCTGGAATTCAGGATGCTGCAGAAGACCTTCCAGAATTTAACTGTGCTGCACATGCAACTAAATGCAGCAGAATGGAAGTGGAGTTTCTGTCACATTTATTCATTTCAGTGCCTGTTTACTTTCCAAAATGGAACAAAAGGTCAAAGCACACTGTGCTTGACAGAAATTATAAAACATTGTGATTCGGAAATACTAAACTAATTCATTTTGCCATTTTTAACTAAGAAGAAGCATTTTGATGTTATATTAACTAGATGAATTCACTTAAGTCAAATTATTTTGTTTCAGTTTTCAGAAACTTTGTTTTATCCTTTAAAATTAAATAATTTCCATGAAAATACAGACATCTGGGAATTTAGTTTCCTGTTCTGAAAAGAATTTCTGAGCAGCTCAACAAAAACCTCATACCATAGTATAGTGTTCTGTCAAGTGCTTCTTTCATTGTTCTGTACCACATATATCCTTCATGTGTCGGTGAGGGAGTCTTACTAATATTTCTGTTTTTTAGAGAAATTGTCTCCATTGTCAGTATTAGAAGTTAAGCATTACTCTTAGTGAATGAGTTAGGATTGTGCACAGCACAATGTCCTGCAGTCATGAACAGTAATGAGCAATTGGGATAGGACTTTCTGATGTCACTATTGCCTTCTATTGCAGAAGGAATAGGAGAAATGGAAGTGGCTCAGCAGGCTCTCCTTCTGGTAAGGAAGGTGGAACAGAAACTGCAATGCACCAGATTTTCCTGCAGGTAGTAGGTATAAAGGTACAGGTTTCCCTTCTAATAACATCAAATCACGTAATTTTATTAGAATTATCTTAATACTGAAAAAGGAGACTTGATTTCTAAAAGGAAAATTTAAAGAAAAAATTTGAATATTATTTAGTTTCTTGGGGTCTTTTCAATGATTTGTGTCAGCTATCTTTAGCCCAGTGCCAAGTGAACAAAACAAAGCAGTTTTCTGTAAAAGATTCCTGAGATCAGATGTAGATACTTTACATCACTTTTATCTTTTCTGCAACACTCCAAGAAATTCTTTCAATAAGTGTGTGGGATTTTAGATACCTTCGGAAACCTAGGTTTTACTTTACTAGAACACATAGCTGCAATCAGAAAGATAAGCTGCACAATCTTGGGTTGCATGTTGTACCACAGGAGTACAACTTTAGCTTAAAGGTCTTTCTCTAGCAGCACGACCAACAGGGGAGTATCTGTACATTTTCAGAGCAGAGTTGGAGATGCTGCAAAGAAGGCTCATACCATGCACATGAGAAAACCCCTCATGATCTGCTTTTTCTTCAGCCCCTCCTACACCGCCCTCCAGCAACTGACTTGGATGAATAGTTTAATAACCAACTATAATCAGTGTACTAGTTATGTGACAATCATTGTACAGATATAATAGGTGGTTTTTAATTCTTTAAGTATTCTAAGACTTGTCAACAAAATACATAAAGGAGGACACAACAGTTCTATGTCCTTTTAAGACACATCCCAGTTTTCCTACCTGCAGTTTGTCACGTCTAGCAGGCATAAACCTGTATATTAGTCAACATGTCTACTGCAAATTATCCCACTAAGGTGATGTTGAAATAGGTAGCTCAGCATAAAGCAAAGTCCTGATGTTTGTCTTTTATATAGGAGAGGTGTCTCTAAACATGCAGTGAAAGAAAAAAGACACATGTCAAAATAACCACTCAGAATCAAAGCAAGTTTAAAAATATAAGAATTTTTTGTTTGCTCTGGTTCTATAGCTTTTAATGAACTCATGAAGCTTAAATAGTGGAATAAATATACTCCATCACACGAGTGAGAGCTAATAATATGTAGTTCTCAACTAGTTTAATAGACTTGAATCTGGGATACCTTAAATAATTGCTAAAGTTTCATAATTACTTAATGTGTAAATCTGGCTAGCACTTTCAAACGTGTGAAATTATAAAAACCCCAAGTCATTCTAATGTATTTTGATAAAAACCCCAAGTCATTCTAATGTATTTTAAACACCTGCAAGCTCTAATGATATATCAATATTCAACAAACTGTCTAATAGAAAAACAGCAATTTTGCTGGGGAGAATGATAGAGTTATAAGAATAGCTACATGATTAGCTTAGATGAAAATAGAGCTGATATGGGTGGAGGAATAAAATAAGGATAGGATAACTAGCAGAGACATAAAATAACAGACATCTAAATTTAGGAGCATTTGAATGCTACAAACTTTATTTTCACTGACTTTTGTGTAGTATTTCTTAAAGTTATTTGGATGGTGCTGAGAGCCTATAGCAAGCACAGTCTTTGCACAACACTATTCTGTTGATCATCCTATTTTTTTTCCCTTAAAAGTTGTTAACAGAATAAGAATAAAGATTTTTATAACTTTTATTTCACTTGGGCATGGCAGGCACAACAGGCGAGACTGCAAAAGTGGCATGTGAGTTTACAAGTAACTATTTAATCCAAAAGGAAAATTTTCCTCATACAATTTCACCCTCTTCTGTTTATTGCCAAACTGGTCTCTCCTGCAGAACTGTCTGATGATCACTTTACAGCTTGTTTCCCAAAAACTAACTGTGGAAAATTGGTGCTGGAACTTTATGGCACTTTGACTGAACAAAGGAGGGAGAGTGCTTCTGTCCTCCTCACTGAAATACGCCCTGGCTCCTAAAACATGCAGGAGGGACATGTCTCTCAAAAGGAGTGCAATGAGAGCAGGTTGGTGTGGGAGGAATGGTTTAAGATGGTTTCTGCCCTGTCATTCCTTGTCTGGGATAGCACCTTACAAGCTGGGGCTGGCCTGATGTCAGCCATGTGAAGGTTGTACGTCTGATCTGAACAAATCCTGTAAGCTCCGTCTGGAGTCAGTGCAGGAAGATGAGCGTGTCTGGAGAACTGCTCCAGATGCTATTGTACCTGACTTGCAAAGTAGAAGGACTTCTTTCTTGCAGTCCATAATACAACCCTCAAGGGTTCTCTCTGTCTAGAGACCTGTGTTTCAGATGGCTAGAGCTAGGTGAGAGGAATCTTACTTTCCATGAAGAAACATGTTAAGGGTACACCAAAAGATTTTAGATTCATACTAGGAAAAAAAAGTCAATGAGATTGAAAACTGTGCACCAAGTGAAGCTCACAGCTGGGAGTTTTCCCTACTATTCTTTATGGAAATTTTTTACTCCCCCCACTTCAACCACTTACTGAAGTATCATTGCAAAGATTGTTCAGGGAGTGATGGAAGACAAATGCACAAGTCCATGTGTAGACTTGCTGTCATAAGTCTATGTGTCTGCAGCTTTAGAGTGAAGACTATTCACATTTATTTCTAAGCATTGTGTTATGCATCACTCCTTATAAAAATCTCAGTCCATTTCTACCTTTTTATACCTTTATACCTTATGCCATCTATACCTTTTTTATGAAGGAAAGTTATTCCTTTCTGAAGAGTAGAGATAGGTGTGAGTTACCTGACATAATCCTCATAATTCTCAGTGATCAATTTCTTCAGGATCCTAGAATCTGATATGTGTTCACCAAAGAGAGAGCTGAAGTCTGGAAATGGAGATCAGTCAACTGCAGGTTGGAAACTGGAGCGTTTTTGTTCAAAGGATTCAAATAAATTTACCTCTCTGTATTTTCATCTTATAAAAGACAACGTACCTATTTGCCTTTATGGTGACAGCCCAAGAGATGGTAAATTGCTTCCTAAAGTGAAACAGAAAGGGAGAACTTTGCCTTAGAAGACTATTATGGCAGCTCTTTCCCGGATCTCAAAACAGGCAAATGAAATGTGGGGGAAAAAAAAGTAGAAAAAGAAGACATGAAAGGATTCAGGTAAACTCTGTGTGTTTACAGTGAAAATGAGTCACCACTTTCAAGTTTTGCTTCTGTAATCTGGGCACCTGAGTTGTTGTAGCAAAGAGAAGGAATTGTGTGCAATTTAAAAATAATTTCCACAGTTGTTGGATTGTTATCAAGGAATTCAGATTTGGTTCTTCTTTTACAAATCTTCTAATTGACTGATTGTTCATTTTGTAGAAATAAAGAAATTATTTCTCCAGACAGTTCTGGTTTATACTCTGCACCTTCATGTACACACGTGTAAATGTACAGCTATATATTTACTGATGCTGGTGGGTGGTCTGAGAATTTATTTAAAAAATTGACATTATATATCAGGTTCACAAAATGCTAAGAAAAAGAGAAATTTTTGGATTATGAAAAATTTTCATTTACCCTTGGTACCTGCTCCAGCAATTTGAAAATCTCTTTGTTTCTACCCTTTGACAAAGACAGCAGGGTGTGTGCTTTAGAGAAGCAGATAAAATTTTGAGGATCTAAAAGAAAACATTTTTTTAATATTTTGTGATCTCTAGATAAATGAACTTTCCTACTCAGGAGGGAATGATAACTTGGCAGGCAGGAGGAGATTAAGAACACTTCATTTTCTGTTTTCTAATATTTTTTAAATGAAAGATTCTTTTCTTTTCAAAGCATGAGTCTCCGTGAAATTAAAGCCTTAGAGTTATTTTTGAAAAAAATAGTTTATCTACATAATATGGAGCCATGAAAGGCAATGTTTGCATTGAACAACTCTGTCCATGAATATTTCTTGCTCCTGCATGTATTCTAGAAAACGAAGGGCAATAGGTCATAGAGAGCATCTTATAATGATAATTTTATTTTGTTGTTTTTGACTTAACTGATTTAACTCCTTACTAATTTTCTTCATTGTGACATTTAAATTTTTTATTTTGGAGACACTATGAGTCGTTTGACCAGTTAAAAGATGTGTATTTCCAAATTCTTAAAACTGAGGTTTGGAAACTGTAGTACTCGACATGATCCCAGCCAAGGAAGTTTTTTGCTCTGTGAAGGCAATTGCATAGAATGTGTTTAGTACCTCTGTTGTTCTTGGTAGCACCTCTTTTTGTTTCCTTTATTAAATGAAATTTAACAATTAGTTTCTGTTCCAGTTCTCTCCCTCCAAAGTGCACCTCAGCCTCTTTTTTTTTTCTCAGCTGAGTTGAGGAATCACAGCATTAGCAAAGTGCCTGGGCTGGTTCCCTGTGCTTCACGGACTTCCAGAGTCACTCTGCAGCCAGGGGAGCCCCAGCAGTTCCCTCTTGCCCTTCTGGTGTGGTAAGATTATAGACAGCAGCATAGTGCATAGGGAGCTATATAGCTCCCAAAAAACATTCGTCTCCAGAAAAGTAGTGGTATCCATTTTCTTAAGTTTACTGGAATCAGGTTTTAAATTACATTATCCACAATATTTTAAAGATGTTTCATAACAATAGCACTTCAGATCTCAGTCTCCTTTTGTAAGCTAAAGTGCTCTGAAATATCAAATATATTTTCCTCAAATATTTCATTCTCATCACAAGGAAAATTGCATTTACATTGCCTGCCTTAAAAAGGCAATAACAAAGGCAAAATTTCTGACATTGAGTGACTCAGTGAATAAATTGCAGCATTGTTCCTCAGAGCACAGTTTGCTTGCACCAAGACATAGGGAAACAAAAGAATTCATACTAATGCCTCCCTACAACTTCTTGCTTGGTGGCCCTTGTTCACCTCCCCCTGATTTCTGTGGGGTGGAAGTGTTTATGGTACATCTGCTGGGAACTGACTCACATCAAAAATGAGTAGAACCTTTGTGAGGCCGAGAGAAGTCCTGGCCCCATTTCATAAGTGCCTATTTTGTGTGAGCATCTTCCAGAAGCAAAGTGAGGAGGGCTGAAAATATCAAGACAAATTTGATAGAATTCTAGTCTTTTATTTGGATGCTTTTCTTCTGGTCTCACTTTGAGGCTTACAAAAATAACTGGAGTTATTAGGGCAATGTCTCCCCTGTCTGCGCTGGATTCTCTACTTGCAATAGAAGAATAAAGGCAAAATGTTCAACACTAAGATAACAAGGATAGAAGACAGAACAGAACTTTTGGAGATATTACTGCTCTGCAGCTATCAGTCTTAATTATCATTATTGCAACCCACTGTACCGTGAATTGAAGCTCTCTCCAGCAATGTCTTCTACACTGTCTTTTTTCTATTCTGATATTTCTTTATTTCTATTCTCATATTCCTGTTGGAATATTGATTTTGATGCTAAAAGCAGTAAAACAATTATTTCCCCCCCACCACCCCCCATGATTAATTCATCAATGCTACAGCTGTAGTGGCAGGAAAGATTTGCAAGAACAAAGCCTTTCTACTAATATGAAATTATTTACACATTTTGTTTCCAAGTGGAAAACACAATAATTACGTCAAAGTTTGCTCTTTGTCCAACAAGGCTTGAGGTAAGTGGACAAGCTAAGCTAGTTTCAAAGCTGACAGTAGCTTTTCCAGTTTTTTAGGATGCTGCAGCTGATACTATGACAAAGCACAAGTCTTAGTTGTGCAGTTCCAATTAATTTAATTGCAATTTTGTAGCCAAATACCCTCTGTATCACTAAGTGGCTCATCCTCCATTACTAAAAGTCACAGATTAAAATCATTGCTCCTTGACTTCAGAGGGCTGATATTTTCTTTTCCTTAAAATAAATGAAATGTGCACTTAAGACCATAATAGTTGGCAACTCCTTCTTTAATTTGAAATACACTTTTGTTTAGCTACAAGAGACAAACTCATCTGTTTCCGAGTGCAGTTATGCTATATCATTTTCTTATGGTGCAGTTAATTATATTTAAAATTCTTTGTTAAAATGAAAGACAATAGATACAGTAAAAAATGAATAAAATAATAATTATACCTTTATAAAGACATAAAAGGAAAGCTTAGCTGTTACCCTAAAGGCGATAATTCTACTGAAAAGAAAAAGCACTGCATATTTTCAGCTGATGTAGCATTTTGAGCAGGTGAACATGCCTTTGTGCTTGAGAATGTCAGTAATTTACAGCAAACTGTCATGGAACAAAATAATTGGACAGAGAAATTAGTGTCAAACTTCTGAAAGTCTAAATAGTTCAGCCAGAAGGAGGGATATAATTTCCAGGAGAAGATAGTTGCAATTGCAGACACGTTTAAGGATTGACTAAAAATCAATTAACATAAATAGCTAAAACATATTTTTGTAGTATTGAGTCTCTCAAGACATGTTACCTCATGCAGGATTCATTTATTTCTATAATTTAATTCTCAGAAGTGTGCAACAGAGTGGAAAGTGTCATGTCAGAGATCTGTAATGGAATTATTTCAAAATCTTAAGTCTTTGAAACCTAACTGTAGAGGGAAAACTTTAATAGTAGCATTAAAAAAGCTTAATGTCTTTGGCAGAAGTCTGTGAAGTCATCCGGGTATAATCAGCCACATGAACTGCACGTGACAGTGTGATCCTGTGATCTGAACACTGAGCAAGAATGCTTTTTTCTGCTTCTGAAAGGACTCAGATGAGTTGTAGTGCTCTTCCATTTTTTAAAATAAGCCATTACATTATGAATGTTAGTGTGTGTGGACGTAGGGAAAGAATCTCACCTTGTCTAATACTACTGACGACCTAGTCTGTGTTTTGGGCTGAGACCACGAAAAACAGTCTTATTCCTTTAAGTGATTAAATTTAAATGACAAAAAAAAGTAGTACAGTAGAAGAAGAAAACATTGAAACACTCTAAACAGTTAAACATTTTGGTGTGTGCTCGCACACACGTGCATACATAACATGAGGTTTATACATTTGCACTCAAACATAGATGTACACAATATTATTTAAATATCAACTGGATTCTCAGCTAAGCAAAACATTGAATCACAAATCTTTTTTTAGTAAGTGTTTGGACATCATCTTTGTTTTTCAAGCAAGAGAGCTTCTTGCCCTTACCCATTTATACCTCAGCAACTGAAATGTCAGCAAATGTCTTTGGGAAGAAGGAGGACTTTAATGACCAGATCCACTCAGAATGGAGTAGTGAGTTTGGGTCCTCACAATGTGAAAAAGACATTCCTTGCACATCCAGGGAAGTTCAACAAGGAAAGGTGTGACTGAGCAACCCTTTCAGACATACATGTAAGCTCCTTACTCAGCAAATTCTAGTCCATAACTGATTCAATGTCAGTACAAATAAATTAATTTTATTAGCATCTTTTCTTTGGGAAAGCTTAGATGCTTTTCTGACTTCTGTTTTTCTTCTTTTAATCTTTTTTATTTTTTCTTTTGTCAGATTTTTTAAAATCTGGTTTATTAGGTTGTAAGAAAAAAAAAGAAAAAATAAAACAAAACACAAAACAAAAACACATTAAAAAAAATACAGCATAAGAAGGATGTAAACGGGTGATACCAAAGCAGCTGAATTACTATCAGGAGCATGGGAGCTTTGATCATCCTGTCTCAGGAACTCAGAGTTCAAGAGAGAGTGCCAGCAAGGCTCTTGTTAGTGTTGTCCTTCAGGTCCACTCAGGCTGTGCAGTTTGTTTGGTTTCCAGGAGGTTCAGTACCTTGAACTTATTTTAACTTGGCAGGCTGTGAATCAAGGTAGCCATCATTCTTCCCCCATAATAAATTATATTTAAATAGTTCAATTGTACTTATAACCCAGACAGCTTTTAGTTATAGTCATTAGGCAGTTCTGCCTCCAAACATCATAAAATATAAAGAATGACTCCTCCAAAGAACAATATCTTTTAAAGTGAATGGTACATTAAACTACATTAAACTACTTCCAATCCCAGGCACTTGATTTCTATTCATTTGAACTGTGGACTTTAGCAGTTTTGAGCTTGCTTTGGACAGAGGAACCTGTCAGGAATATAATCACATCAGTTATGCTTTTCTTCCTGATTCTGAAGGTACTTTCATGAGCCTACTTAATTAGTTACTGTACCCCTAGCATGGAGAGGATAATTGCTATCATGAGTCATGCATTAAGTGGGATCTGGAAATATCCCAGAAAGCACCAAGTTTTCTCAGGTTTTCAATATTTGATGCTTCATGACTGTTTTGGGGTTTTTAAGGATTTGTAGTTTCCTCTAGGAGTGAAATGAGGCAGAATATATTAAAGCTACTCACAACAAACTGAAGGCCTCAGAGGCCCAGCACTAACTCTGCAGAGATGCATCTTAGCTTTCCTCTCTCTTCTCTCCAAACTTTTTCAATTATGTTAATTTCTTTCCATGTTCTCTGCTCTGCAGCACATTTTTATGCTATTGTACCGAAGTTATTTCTTGTTTCACATGTACCCAAGAGGACTTAGACCTTTTCTCTTGAATGAATGGTTGAATCATTGGATATTGAGAGCTGACAGAAGGCATCACTTCTGCTTGTCATTTCACAAGGGTCCCTGGAGCACCATCCATCTTCTCCAATGGGAGGAAGTATTATTAAATGAGAGTGTTATTTGATCATCCATGTAAAACATTTTTTATGTGGTACATATGCAACAAGGGTGAATTTATAAAAAATATACCACAATGAGCTTTTAACTTTTCAGGGCTTGACTTTGTTTCAGTGAATTTAAATAAATAAATAAAATGTATGCATTGACAAAGCTACCTCACTGTCTACAAAATATTGTAATTATTTTTTTGCCCACTATGCAGATACTCCAGACCCCTTCCCAAGTTGATGTTGCAACAAGGGTGGAGTGTCACATAGTTTGTACATTTAACAAAAACTAAATGTGCGGACTAATGTTAGCAGATATCAAGACATATGAACTACCACCAAGGAAAATTCTTCTGATGTTTGCTTGGGTTTGAATTTATGCATGCCTGCTGGCATGCAAATTCCTGTAAGAAAGTAATACAATTGTAAGTACCCAAATATTTTGGAAAAACTAGGTAACTATTTTTTAAAGTATCAAGGAAATCTATTTTTAATAACTTCTCTGAATTTACATAAATATGGTAATTGTGTCACTTTTTTGGCATGTGCTATTTGGATACACCTAAAAAAATCAATAGAAGAAAAAACACTGAAATCATTTATATTTTCTAGGCCCAGAAATCTTTTGTTATTATCTGGGAGAGGCAGTGATTAAACAGCCTGAAATCCCAATTGTGATGAGAATACACATGCATTTAATGTACTGTCCTGCTCTTTGTATCTGCTGTAGTGTCCTACTGTTTCATTCCTTCACTTTGGCTTAATCCAAAAGCTATTGAATTCAGTGGAAAACCACCCAGTGACTTCAGAGGGGAGTAAATCAATCTAAAAAGTATTTAACAGTACAGGACAAAAACTGATTTAGTACTTCATGTTATACATCTTTCTAATTTGTAGCGCCGTCACAGTAGCATCAAACCAGAGTCAGAAAGTAAGAAAGAGGGAAATTAACTTTCAGCTGAGGAGATCTTGGCTCTAAAATCTCAAATATTTAGTGCTTTTTTTTTTTTTCTTTTTTTTTTCTTTGTATTCAGTATGCACACCATGGAGTTATGGGCGGAGGGGCTGAGTTGGAGGCATAGACAAGTCACAACACAGTAGCTCTATAAAAACAAGCAGGTTAAAAGGTAGAGATTCAGAACACAGATAAAATTGCTCATCATAATTTTTGGGGGAAAAACATCACTGCTGGGTAGGTTTGTTTTGTCTTTTCAATGTTGAATCATACAAGTTTATTATATTATTCTGAAATCAGTGTATCTTGATTTACCAGCTTCTCAGCTGTCCATCCCTTTATTCATATCTTCCACTGAGGTTTAAATTGTTAAAGAAACTGGGTCAGATTTCAAGTATTTTTCTGTATTATATATTTGATAACAAATTGGGAAAAAAATATAAATATATGCTGGAAATGTTCCCTCAGCAGCCTGAGGATATCATGCAAAAAACATAGCTCTCACAGGTTATGAGACATTAATGGAACCAAAATATTATTAAAATCAAAAATTTTAATTTTATTTTTAATATATTTTATATTTTTGTATTATTTTTATATTTATTTTAATTATTTTTATAAATACTGTCAATAGCATGAGGTATTAGCAGGGCTTTCTCCTTAATGCTGTTAGATGAATATGACCACCAATTTTTATGTGATTTCCATTCACACATTCAGGGGAAAATAGCCTGGAGAACAACAAAAGCTCAATGCAGCCTTTGCACTTCTAGGACCATTTAATTCCCAGAATTTCAGCAGAGATTGAGAAAGTAATATGATCAGCTCTAAATTCTGAATTTATTTACCTTTTTTTTTCAGTATTTGCTGGTTACTCACAACGGGCAACAGGGAAG
Organism: Zonotrichia albicollis; assembly: GCF_047830755.1. Lineage (NCBI taxonomy): Eukaryota > Metazoa > Chordata > Aves > Passeriformes > Passerellidae > Zonotrichia > Zonotrichia albicollis. The sequence continues at coordinate 74,859,999 of NC_133821.1, read as the reverse complement.
AAAAGTATGAAAAATACATCACTCTTTGAGCAAGGTTAAGCTTCTGTTCATGTTACTCTGATCAAGAAAGAAACCAGATTTTCCAAGACAAACTGTGTTTTACTGGAGTCTGAAGCTCTGATGGATGGTGTTCTTAGTGGGTTGAGCCCTTCATGGATGGTTATACTTTGCATGAGTGAATTCACAGTACAGATGACAGAGATAAATTGTGTGCACTCACTCTTACCGGGACATTCCAGCTCCTTGATTTTCACTTCCATTCCCTGGTCTTAAATATGTTAAATCAAGATCTCTTTATGATAGCTGTAGAGAGTTTCCTGTTACAATGGGAATTACAATGAAATACAGAGGAAATTAACGAGTAACCAAATCTGGATTGATTCCTGCTCTCCACCAGGCTGTTGGAGAGCACCAGCACAGCTACAGCTTGCTCCACCTGCAGCTCACACTGCTCCTATCTCATTAGTCTGGCTGATATTTCCTTGTATGGCAGGAAAAGTTCAGGACAAGATTTTTGATTCACCTGCTTTCACACTCAGGACATTTTGTGTCTCCCTAGTCACAGTCTCTGGTCTTCAGGCAGTCTGTATGACAAATGTCTCACAGAGAATCCCTCACCTTGGGAGCTGCTGTAATGGAATTTTTATGAGCCATCTAGCACAGTCCTCAGCTAAACTTGCCTAAGGTACAGAAAGAGAGAGAAATAATAAATTACCAGGGTCCATGGACAAGTAGCAGGGACAATAGGCTGCCAGTATGATGTAACTTACTCCAGTAAAACACAAGACTTATAAGTATTTGCATTTGTCTTGGGAGAAATTGGGAAGCTGCTGGAAATCACAAAAAACCAAAAACAAACAACAACAACAACGAAACCAAAACAATTCAGAGCCTGTTCTGCCTAGTGAGTCTGCCATAAAGCAATCTTAACTGAAGAGCAAAAATACTTAAAAATATGATATTTGTATTTTAAGTGTAGGTCTCACTGTTATCTATGGAGAAGGGAATAAAAATCAATGTAGATGGTAACAGTGTTTCTACTATCAGGAAAGATGGAAAAATTTCTGGAAATGAATTTCCATGATCTATATTGTGGTGTGAGAGAAAGGACTACATTAGAACCATAGAATCATGTACACTGGAAAAGACCTCTAAGATCTTTGAGTACAACCATTACCAAGTAAGAAACAAGTAAATTCTTAAGAGACATTGGGGTTGTCTACATTCTAGAGATTGTTGCCTATTTAATAACTTCATTCTAAAATTTCATATATGTTGTATATTGGATGCCCAGAAGTTTCAACAAAACATGTGTTTAATTCTATGGGTTAGCATAAAACCATGATGAATGTAGCAGTCAGGAAGTTCACAAACAGAATCTAAAACAGAATAAATTTCATAGCAGAGACAGAGGAAACATAAATCTGGATGCTGGCCTTTATTTCCATATTCTTTAAATAAAAGTGACACATAGGCAAATAGCAGAGATGTACAGACATGACCTTAGTCCCACAGCCATTCCCCAAAGACAGCGCCTCTTCCAATGGCAGTGCTTAAATAATGTTGCAGAGCACAAATAATGTTGCCCAGTTAGCCCTGGGCACACGCCTGCTTCCTGGCGTGGGGCTTGAGCTGACAGATGAAAGGGAAAAGGGTGGGTAGAGTCACGTGTAACTTCATTTCTACACACCTTTTTTTTTTATGTTTGTTAAAAGGGCCTCTAGAACATATTTTTTGCTACTGAAAACTACAAAATACATTGTTCCACTCCAGGGTGTTTGATTTTTTTACATAATGAATATAGTGAACAGTCTGTGGTACGTGCCAACAGACCATCCATGAAGTCCTTGGATAATTCAGACCCAAATGGTTTTATAGTTGATGTTGAATTTACCTAGTGAAGTGTTTGCAACATCAGTGAAGGAGTCAGGCAATTGGTACTGATGTGATTTAGAAAGACCAGCCCCCAGCTGGGTGCAGGGTAGCCATACCAGAACATGAGTAAATACAGATAAGTTTGCTTAGAGCCCAAACCCCAGGTTGAGCTGTGAAAATTGCCATGGTTCTTATGAAACGTTAGTTTGGCTTTTTGTCCTGACTGCAAATAAAGTAGTGGCTGAAGCCTGGCTTTGAAGCGGCCTGAGGACACACAAGACAAGAGAGGAAGACATAAATGGGTAGTGCAGCTGTTAGAGCAGCAAAGATGTCTTTTTTAATTCAAAGGACAGTACCTGAAATCTGGAGTGACAAATGCGAAGTAATCTGCCCTAAACTAGAGTCTGACCCATGGCACTATGAGTGAGGCTGTGGGTGTCTATCAAGTTTTTGTTTCTGAGAGATGACAAGCCTAACTAAGTTGCCATTCTGCACCATCTTGTAGTCCTGCAGGTATCTGTGACATCCTTTATAAAGCCAAAATGCAGTGGTGCCACTCTGAGGGCTCACTGCAGCAAGCTTCACATAGTCCATAAAGTTTTGGATAGAGGAAGGAATATACTAATGAGATTTAGAAAGGGAAAGGAAGGTCACAGTGGCTCACAAGGCATCTGTGCTACCACAGAGTGAAATGAGCATGAGTTGAAATAGAAGGAAGGAAGAAAAAAAGTGTGAAGGTTATTGAGACTGATATGTTTATCTTGGCTTCATGCAATTTCCACTCAGGGTCAACCCTTTTGTTGACTCAGTGACAATCACACAATAGCTGTGGGATGCGGCTGGGCTGGACTTTTCCTGAATTACCTAGGGTACTCTGTCACAGAAAAATTCACAGGGAACTTGAGTCACCTTTGCTGTTACTGTGATCTAGCAACAAGACAATTCCACCCAATTAAAGGAAATAACATAGCAGTTCTCATAGGAATAAATATACATACACCTCAGCCACAGTTTTTCAAATTTGCCATTGTAAAGCAGAATATTCACCTGGTATCCAAAATTCACTCCAAGCAAAAAGAAACATTCCCATTCAAAATTATTCTTGGAAAATAAGCTCTGCCTCACCAGTAGTAATATCAAAGACCAAGATTTAAACCAAGCAACATGACACTAAATCTATTCCTTGATAGCAGCTTGATAGCTATGGATGTCATCTATCTGGATTTCTGGTCCCCCACAACATCCTAGTCTCTGAATTGGAGAGGCATGTAGGTGATGGATGGACTGCTTGGTGGATGAGGAATTGGCAGATGAGGAATTGGTTGGACAGTTTGGACAGTCTCATCCAGAGTGTCGTGGTCAATGGCTCAGTGTCCTGATGCATGTTGGTGACAAGAGGTTTCCCTCAGGGGTGCATGTTGTGATCACTGCTGTTCAATATTTTCATCAATGACGTGGATGAAAGGATCAAGTACACCCTCAGCAAGTTTCCAAATGAACCAAGCTGAGTGGTGCAGATGACATGCCAATGGGATGGAATGCGATCCAGAAGGATCTGGACCAGTTTGAGCAGTGAATCCATGGGAACCTCCTGAATTTCAACAAGGCCAAGTACAGGGTCCTGCAACTGGGTCAGGGCAACACGTTATATCAATGCAGACTGGGGGGTGAAGGGATAGAGAGAAAACCTGCTAAGAAGGACTTGGTACTACTGGTGGATTAAAAGTTAGTCATGAAGCAGCAATGAACTCTTGCAGCCCAGAAGGGCAACCTTATGCTGGATTGTATCAAAAGAAGTGTGACCAAAAAGGTTGAGGAAGGTGATTCTCCCCCTCTACTTGTCCCTGGTGAGACCCCATCTGGAGCACTCAGTCTGTCTCAGGTCGTGAAGAAAGGCCAGAGGGGGATTACCATAGGACAGGAACAGTTCTGCTGTGAAAACAGGCTGGAAGAGTTGGAGTTGTTCAGCCTGGAGAAGACTCCTGGGAGAATCTATTGTGGCCTTCCAGTACTTAAAAGAGACTTAGTAGAAAGATGGGGAAAAAACTTTGTAGATGGAGCTGTTGTGACAGGATGAGGGTAATGGTTTTAAATTGAGGGAAAGAATATTTAGACTACATGTAAGCAAGAATTTTTTCCCTTGAGGGTGGTAAAACACCGGAACAGGTTGTTCTGAGCTATTATCCCTGGAAACACTTACAGTGAGTTTAGATGGAGCTCTGAACAAGCTGGTCTAGTTGAAGATGCTCCTGCCTATGGCACAGGCGTTACACTAGGTGACCTTCAAAAGTTCCTTCCAGCTGCAGCTATTCTTTGGTTCTATGATAGTGTGCCAGCACTCCAACAATCAACTAAATGAGGTTTTAAAGAGCAAAGTTTCTGGTTTTATTCCCACAAAGTTACTACATACACGCACTAAGTCAAGAAAAATGCATTAAAATTCTGAGGCATGCGCCAGGTTATTGCATTGCTCCTTTGGGTTTCTTTTTGTTTGACGTTATGCATGTGTGTAAATAATTCTTCAGTGAGAAGGCCATATATATATTCCAGTTTGATGGAGAAAAAATTAGGAAACATGTACAGTAAATGAGTTTTGGCAACAGCTTCTCCCAAAGCCCTATTTCACACAAATTCTGTGTTCATTGCCTGTTTTTGACAGTGCATGTAGGAAGGAAGATCTGTTTACTATTTAATTTCATTACTGGCTTTACTTGAGGAAACTAGGTTTTCAGCTAACTTGCAGTTCCATTGTTATTGCATTAATTTAAACTCTGTATTTAAGAATTTGTTTTCAGCTGTAGTTTTAGGGGCCATTCAACCTTTTTTTGTCAAGCATTTAACTCTTTATACATATATAAAGAATAGTTTTTCTCCAGTAGGGAGAGTCTTTGAGGCTTATAGCAACCTTTCTGATGCAAAGTTCTACCCTCTATTGTATCATTCCACATGTTGGAAAGAATTTTTAAAGTATACCTTTTACTTAGTAGCATGCAATTATAGAACTTAGTTTAAACTACTCCTTTTCTTTTAATAATGTGTTGTGCATGGTTGTGGCTACTGCTGTTCTGACTTCAAGAACAATGGAAATGTTGTGAGTGACCTATAATCCCAAATATGTTTGGAAAAGCTTAATTAGAGGCAATCTTTAAACAGAAGCAGTTTGTATTCCAAACTTCATGCCATCTTAATACTACATGGCAAATCTAGATTTGCACACTGAGGCAAAATCCTGACCTTTATTTGTGAGATTTGTGTGACACACAGAGGCATTGACACCCCAGCATTCTTCTATAGGCTGCAGCAGGGATAGGACCAGAGTGGGTCCCAATCAACCCCTTGGATGGGAAGCTGCAGGAGGTGGCACAGGCCACTGCTCATGGCGCCAGATTTCTTCTTACTAAAACTGGGGGCAAGGCTGAGATTAGATTTGAGCTCCACAGTCTGAAGATAATTTACTTCTTAAAAAACCAAAAAACAAGAGAACATGCTTAATTAATGATTTTTTTTCTTTTTTCAATGGCCCAAAATATGCCTGTGTAGGCAGTCCTCAGCAAACAAAGGCATCGGTGAACTCAATTTCTTTTTCTGCACTAGGGAGGATTTCACTCTTCATGTTCCAATTTATCATTCCTGGTCATTCTCTCTTGAGTGCTATTAAGTAACCACTGAGGACAACAGGAGTGCATTGTAGGGCAGAGGGCAGAGAAAGAAATAAGGGAAACAAGGTCTTAATCTGGGCTCCTCTTTGGAGGGAGCTGGAGACTGGACATTTTTCTCCTTAAGGAGACTACATTGCAGGTGGGAGCCAGACAATGTACATACCTTGGCTGTAACCACAAGGAGACAAATGGAGGAGATAAACTGTGCAGCTGCCAGGACCATTCAGTACTGAGCTACCTTTGTGTCCAGTACAGCCTGTGCACTTCAAGCCGTACAACATTCAGCTCCAAATGAAAAGGCCCTGGGTTTTCTCCATGTAGGAAGCATGTTATCCACTATGATACGCACTGAACTCAATATACAGAGGGAACAAAGGGCAAATGCTTTGTTGATATTGTTTCCTTGTCAAAGCCCAGTGGGTCTGGACTGCTCAGCTGTCTGACACATCCAAAAGGTGATGACCAATTGTTAACAATCCTGTGAGCAGCTTCTCCCGGCTGTTCTCAGAAAAAGCAGACGGAAAGGCACAGGATGTTACGGGATCCGTCGGTGGCTTCTGGGATGTGGGAAGCAGAGAGCACTCTGTTTTCGGAGGATGCATGGCTGTAAACAGGAAGCTTTGCAGGGCACAGCTGAGTCCTTGGGCTCAGTGCAGGACACAGGGAGAAATCTGCTGAAAGAGGTAGTGGTAGCCAGCATGGAGTTGTCAAGGCATTCGGATTTCCTTGAAAGTACATCATTCAGCCTTGTCACTGACAACCAGCCCATCAGGCCAGCTTATGCACTGTTGTGTTTTCAAACCACTGAAAAAGAGCTGAGCTCTGAAATCTGGAGGATTGTGGAAGCATACAAAATGTAAACACCTGCTCCCTTAAGACTTTCCACTTCGGAAAGCACCTAAGCTAACAGTGAGTTGTTAAACCAACATTATGTAGAACTACTGCCAAAATTTCATTGAATTAATTTACTACTAGTTCACTTAATTAGAGTCCAAATCATTTCAGCCAAACTGTGACATAAAAGGTTTGACGAGCTGCAGGAAAAAACTGCACACGAAAGGGGAAGGAATGGGATCCCTAGAGTGCTTGAGCAGATCTCCTCTGAAACACCCAACAGTCAAAAAATTCAAATAAAATCACTTGTCAGAAGAACTTCATATTTTTGCCTGTGCAGTGAAAAAGAGCCAGGGCACTTGCATAGCACAGATTTAACCTTCTGAGCCCTGCCCCTCCCTCTTCCTCAAAAATCCTGTTGCAAAATCCATTCCCCAAATTATTCTAGTTTTGCTGGCACTAAGATGTATGAATTTAATAGGCTGACAAAGTATCATGGGAAAAGATAAGTGTTCCAGCACGTCCACTATTGTGTTTTGTGGTTTGGGCAGTCACTGTTGCCAAATGACCACTAAAGAAAGCAGCACATCTGACAACAATGTTATGCTACAGCATTACCAAGTAGAGAAAAACACATCAGTTTTGGAGTTTACATTTTAATCATTACCCCAAAGACAATTTTCTAAGACCAAGATAGGAGAATGAAGGAAGGAACTGCAAGGCTATGTCTTACAATTTAAATGTAATGCATTAACCACAATGCCCTATGTTTTTACCTTCTAAGGCAAGCAGATAAAATTCAGGAGTCAAAAAGGATCTTCATCCTGAGCTGGCCACTTGCTATGAAAATTGCAATAACAAAGGCTGGCTCAGGAAAATGATCCTGCAGGTAAGAGCTGAATATGTAGAAGTGCTCTGTCCTCTCACCTACAGATCTCACACTACTGCTACCATGGGTCCTCCAGGGGAAACCTGGCAGAAGCTGTCACCCTGCACCTTTCCCCACAACTGGAACTTCATATGATTTGTCATCCTTCAGTAAGACCTTTAAGAAATAATACAGCAGTCTTTTGTAAAATCTGTAAATTTGTAAAAAATCTGCTTTTATAAATAAAAGTTTACATTATTTGGGTGAGGAAATAACAAATAAATTGGAACTTTTTTATATGAAAGTTAGTTGTCCACTATGATTTATATACTTTTCACAATAGATTTTGAATTGGGAAATAGGAGGCAGAGAGGGGAGCAGCAGAGAGCCTAGGAATGGGAATAATGATTAATAACACACAGCTTGCTCTAATAGAAACTAGGAAATATATTGTCTTTTTAAGGCAAGAAATATTTTACAAAAATAATGTGTTTCTTTATGAGTAGTCTGTTTGGTCAGTCTGTCCCCTAAAAATTGTCATACCTCTTGAAACACAAGAATATTCCCGAAATCTTTTTCAAAGTGTAACCCTCAAAAGGCAGACAACAAATGGGGACAGGGGTAGGAGATGAGTCCTGGAACACCAGGAACTACATAAAGTGCATATTAACCCATGATCCTTTCTTCAGGTTTAATATCTAGGCACCCACATGCCATTTTGGTATTTTCTGCACAACAGCTCTTAGTTGGTTTATGTTCTACCAGTATCTCATTAGTTACAGATGGAAGAAGAAAGGAGGTTTTTGTCTACTGAAGGAGCCTATAAATCTCTCTCCATGACTTCAAACACCTGGCTCTGCTTACTACACTGACAACTAGCCCAATGCTGTCTCTAGCTCATTCTCTCCTACACTATAAAACTTTCCTACTTTATCTCTCACCTGTCTCTCATAACTACTCCTTAATAGGTACCAGGTGGCTCCAGGGACAGTTGAGGCTGACTCTTCCTATCACAGATATTAACTCCTTCCTTGCTTGACTCCACATTATCAGTTTATGGATTTGGGTATGCTGCCCTGTGATGAGACCTAAAACAAGGTGAAAGAACTAGGAAGAGTCTTATGATCCCACAAATTAGATGTTACCATTCTTTCCACCAGACCAGTGAACAGAGGAGTGGATTCAAAGGCACAACACCTCCATTCTGTTCTCTGTTCTGTCACTGAACTGCATACCACCCTGCCACTATGGAAATGGAAAGATTTGATCAACCAGACATTTATAAATTAAATACTACTTTCACATAAATTAAATAAAACTCAATAAAAGAGTGGTATGGGAACCATAAAATATTCTGAATAAACATATCTTCATGATCCACAAGAACAACAAAAAACCATCACCAATAACAGAAAACAAACAAACACAAAGAAACCCAAACCTGAAAACTAAGATAAGATGAAAAAGCATGATGTGGACTACAAAAACACAAAGGATTTATTTTCAGGTAATTGTAGCAGTCACATGTTGCATTCCTAACTTCTAGCTTGTAAATTGAAAGTCAAATTAATTTTTAATTGTGATCTGCAGCTGACATATCCAGGACATAAGTGATTTCAGTTTCACCTATACTGACCTTTGTTGAATTCAAGTGAATCCATTCTTGGCATCTTTTTCTTGCTGTGTTTCACCCTGTTTTATGTTCATGATGTTACAGTTAATTTTATCCTCTGAAATCAAAGTGCTTCTCTCACTCTGCTATCTTTAATTGTGTTTAATGAGCATGAACTCATGGATGCAAGACACACAAGAGATCTAGAAGACAAACATTCTTATATATTTAAATTGTTGTATATTTAAAATTTTTCAAAACAAATGACAGGCAAAAAACTCCCTAAAACTAAAACAAATAAACCATAACTTGATTTAAATACTCTGCAAATCCCAAATGAGCTACAGTGAGCATTTATGCAATGTGGGCGAACTACAAAAAGTAGACACTCACTTGCTGAGGGTGAACCTGCCTGCAAGCACACATGAGGAAGGGTTGCAGTGAGATTGCCACAGTCTCCAGCAGCTGCCAGCCCATCAGCTGAGCAGGCTGTGATGACATGTGGGTAATGGGCTGCTTTCCTCTCCACACCAGAATCATTTCCTCCAGATGTGAAAAGTGCTGTAGAACTTTACTGTCCTTGAACCCCAAGATTAAAAGTCACTGCTCTGATGGCTTATGGAGTTTTTGGCTTTGGCTTAGTGGCATGAACCATCTGCTTGAACTACCACATTTCTTTTCCAGTGTGAATCTGTCATCGTGGCAATTAGACAAGGCACATAGGCTGGAAATAGCATATAGCATATGGGTTTCCCAGCACAGAAAGTATCAGACTGCTAGCAAGCCACTGGCTAGGATGGACACTGGTTTGGACACTTATTTTCTTGAGAGGGATGATATATGTGGTTGCCTTTCTTCTAAAGACAATCACATATATTATCCCTCTCAAGAAAATAATAAAACTCCAATAGTTTTCCCCTGGGTTTAAGAGAAGAGCATGGGAGATATGTGGTGAGGTAAAGATGATTTTTAGTCTTTTTTATTATTATTTTCTTTTGTTTGCATTTCGTAACAACTTGGGGAAATTCAGTGGTTGAAATTAAAAGAAAAAAATACAAAGCTTCCTCTTACATGCCATCTGCTAGGAGAGGAAACCTACCCATGCTAAAAAAAATGGAAAATTTTAAGGGAGGAGAGAAGAGAACTCTAAAATCAGGAACAGTTTAGCTCAAACATATAACCTGATACAGGGATGTGTGCATGAGTCTGTGTGTGTGTGTGTGTATTTGTGTATACATACACGATATAGGTTTGTAATTTATTTAGCTACCACCCATAGCTAGAATTTCCTTTGGTGGGCTTGATGGAGTATATTTGTGTGACTGTCTTTTAAGCCACTTATCCTTTTTTTTTTTCTTTTTTTGCTTTGGGCTGGAGATTTTCAGTTTCAGTTTTGTGTGGTTCCTTGCATACATTCTTGTTTTCTGTCTGATGGTGCTGAGACAGAATGGTTCTCCTTGCTGTATTCTAGACCTACACCTATTACTTACTGTCATGTGCTGTGCTCCAGGTATCCAGATATCTCATATAGCCATGAAGATGGAGGAATGGAGGAAATCATACTATCCTGGCCAGCTGGCTTGCAAAGTTTCATATTTCAAGCCACACATTACTTTAGAAGTGACTGAAGAAGAAGTCTAGTGTTTCCCGTTAAAGCACGAGGTTAGAACTATGGTTGGCTTTTGGAGTTAATTGATTCCATGGAAAGCACAAGGGCCTCCTCACAGATCTGAGACCAAATGGCACAACATGAAAAAAAAATTACATAATGCATCTTAAATAATAATTCATTCTGAAATGACAATTGCTATTTAACAAAACCATTTGCTTTTGTGTGTGGTTAAAGGAAGCTGGATTTAGTCATTCCTGTACAATCTTTAGTAATGAGTCCCAGATATTTCAACCAAAAAAAGGCCAGTTTTCCAAAGAGAGGTAAAAGATAAGGAGAATTTTGTGGTGTTTGGTGTCACCAGTTGCAGCAGCTACCCTCCTAAACTGCAATGTAAGTCGTGCCTAGTACTTAAACTTGCAAACAATTTTAACTACATGGTAAATTTTCTTTATACTTGGGTGCAATGCAACTATGATGCGCTCAGTGATCCTTATGGGTCCCTTACAACTTCAGGTATTCTATGAGTTTGTATAGTTTGCATTCTATTCCAAAGCTGTTCAGTGTCATATATGTTTACTATGTCCTTAATAAAGGGGACCAGAAGACATTACCAAATTTAGAGGAGTGGATGGAAAAAAGTTAGCTTTTTCTTTTGTATGTTTTATATTTTCACTAAAAAGAAAATCCTTAAAATAGGATTGTATGGATCATAATTTACTGTATATTTAATGTAAAGAAAAATATAGGAGCAGCTCATGTTTCAATTCATAATTAAAAAATCAAGGGACGGGTTTTCCTAGACGCTTGTCACAGAAACTGGGGAAAACCATCACACTTACACCAGCAGCAAATAGGTGAAGAGGGCATCAGTCTCCATACAGCTTTTATAGTAACTCATGCTCTTCTCTGCTGCTCACAGTTAAGGGATCTGTGTAGCTGTGAAGTAGCTGTTCCACTGTGTCTTAAAATGGAACCAGCTGTAGGATTCTGCTGTTCTACATAAACATTATAGAACCATGTTCTACAAAATCTCTGCTGTTTTGAGGTCTTTTCATCATACATGCACATGACAAATTTTATCCTTAAAAGTGTCCAATGTAAATGATACATTTTTTTCTTAAAGTACATAAGTACTTTTTTCTTAAAGTACATAAATAGTCTTACTTTTTAGAATAAGAACTATAATGAGGAGTATTAAAACAACAGTCTACAACATCATAAATATTATCCTATTTTATTTGTAAAATAAAGGGCTTTCAGCTGGTTTCAAGAACATTAATAACATTAATGATCTATTAGGGTAATTAATCAGTATACTCAGATGACCAACTAAAATGAAAAAAGATGAAAACAAATGTTCTTAAAGAATGACAGTTTTATAAAAATACAGTTTGAAAGGAAATAACTTAGTTTACACACTAAAACTGAAATCAGCATCTGAATATTATAAGACTATATAATATTCTACTAAGAAGTAAGGGAACAAGAAAAACTATCATCCAAAGCAAGGGAGCTAGACAAGCAAAAAGTGAAGTAGTCCCATGCTCCTGATCACTGAGAAACTGGTAACACATAATTTGTGTGGTATTATGAAATGCTGAGCAAGTCTCAGACCCAACAAAACCATGCTTTTTATTTTTGTGTGTGTGACTGTTTCCTGCCAACCAAGAACAAGCTATATTAACATTCTATACATCTATTAGGAAAACACACTCCCAATTTTCTGTGCATTCTTATCTAGTCATTTGAGAAGCCTCTTTTCTCGATTCCTTGCCACGCAGTGGGATGAAATGAATGAGCTTGCTGCCTTTTTCTGTGGTAGAGCTGCTCCTGTGCCTTTCGAGGAGTGAGCTCCAGGGTCATGGGCTGTCCTTCAGGAAGCTTTGTTTCCTGCACTGGCAATATTTACTTGAAGATGACAAGTCCATCCTTCCAACAGGATGTAAGTGATGTGGGAGTCGCACAGCATGAAATGCACTTGGTAATTGAAGCCAGTCCTGCTTAGGGCTTTGAGAGGAAGCACGAAGACTTGCATTCAGCTGAGTTGTCAATGGGGCACCAGTGAAGAGAAAAAAGACAGACTCTCATGTTCTCTGTGGTCTGTGTCACTGGGTAGATGGGCTGTTGTGATTTGAAACAGCCATAAATGTGATCTGAATGCTGCAGAATTCTGATTGCGGTTTTAGCCTCTGTCTGGCTTTTCTCTGTGGTCTTACATTAAGGCAAGATGGTGTGAAACAGGAAAGAAATCCATGGACAATATTTAGTGCGGGAACAGGGGTCCAAATATCATCTAACAGCTCTTACATATATCATGAGATATCTTGTCACCTGTTTTCAGACTTCTATGCAGGCAGTCTATAAAAATTTGCACAGAGAAAAGAGTAATTCTTCTTCTAGTGAAGATTCTTTTCTAAAAACCATGGTGCTGTTTTTAGTGCCATGTGCACATATGCTGTGTATCACCTACATTATGTTTGTTGTTCCATTTATTGCCTGGCTGAAAGCACTAGCTGTTCAGAGTAATTCAACATTAATGTAAAACCTTAATTACAATCTTATGCTTTTGAGAAGACACTAAATAGATAGAGAAGAGGTTATACTTTTTCTTCACTCTGACTGGTCTTGACTCCCCCACTGAAATGAGCAGCCCTATGGACTTGCTCTCAGGGCTTGTCTTCTCAGGGCTTGACCTGCCAGCACACTGAAGTCACTGTCCTCCATAAACATATGTTCAGAAAAACACACTGGTGTGAACTTTTGTCCAGTGGAACTGTCATTCGCAGAAGGATTTTTACAGACTTGGAGTACTTGATGAATTGTAGGAAGTCCGTAGATGATTTGGTTGCCATAGGTAAGACCAAAATGAGGAGGTTTCCTGGATCAGGTGCTGTCTGGGTAAAGGCAAGGAGTCAGCTAAACTAATGATGGCTCTGTGACATCTCTGTTTAAAGTGTGCCATAATGCTGGAGTAGTGGTTCTGCCACCTTAGGCAGATGGATTTTGAAAACGTCAGAGTTTCCAACCTGCTTCCAGCCTCTGCTCCTTGGCCCACTTTACCCTTTGAACCATGTGTGAAATTCTCCACATCTACACTGCAGATCCAGGAGGCCCCAAGCCAGTCACCAAATGTGAGGGATCCATATTTCCCAACCCTGGGTACTGACATGATCTATGTCTTAATGCTTATAACAGAAGCATTCAGACAAGTTATGTCTTGTGTCACCCTCTGAAGTGATAATAAAAATGAAATCTACATTTGCAGAGTAATTGTGCGGAGATTTTCAGAAAGTGTGTTTCTCACTATGATGAATAAAGTCTCAGAGAAACTTACAGAAAGGTAAGAGAAAAACACTCTTCATTTTTCTGTATACACCTTTGTTGTAATAAGTAATATCAATCAAATATTTATCTGACATTTTTCTGTCTTTTCTATCTTTCATAGTGAGATCTTAGGTACATCTGTGACTTAGGTACATCTGCAGCTATTTCTTTTCTCTCAGATAATATTTGTTTTGGTTAAATGGAAACCCACGCTCTATCTGGTTTGCTGAGACAGCTCTCCCTTGTGATTGATAGCATTTGACTTTTATGTTTGCATACCTGAGGCTGATGTCTCCTGTCTTGCATGACATCAAAGGGAGGCAGCACTGGCTGGCATCTTAATTTGTGGCTCGTGCTCTCTGTGCTTGGCTGGGCCTGGAGAGCTGCCCTTGCTGAGTTTTCTTCCTGTCACTCTGTGTGTGCTGAGCCACCTTGGCCACTGGCATCCTCCCACACAGGGAAGGCTGCCTGGTGTCAGGGGAATTCCTCTGCTTTCATCTTCTGATATCCACAAGTTAAGGCCAGGCACATGCCAAAGCGCTATTTTCACTAAGACTTTAATGATGTGCAACACTTTTCTTGGGGGTGGGCTGGTGTGGAGGCGAAGACTGTGACAGTGGTCACAGGGGTCTGAGGATGAGGGAAGAGACGAGGATCTGACTTCGTGTTACAGAAGCCTTGATTTATTATTCTATGATATATATTACATAAAACTACACTAAAAGAATAGATGAAAAAGTTCTCATCAGAAGGCTAGGCTAAGAATAGAAAAGAATTAATCAAATCAACAAAGGTCTGTGGCTCAGACAGAGAGAGAGCCAGCTCTGCCATGATTGGCCATTAATTAGAAACATTCACACAAGACCAATCATGGATCCACCTATTGCATTCCACAGCAGCAGATAATCATTGTTTACGTTTTGTTTCTGAGGCCTCTCAGTTTCTCAGAAGGGAAAAATCCTAAGGACAGAATCCTGCGACAGAAGACCTCAGGTCTGTTCAAAGATTCAGGTCACATGACAATGACTGAGCTTGTCAAGGCTTGCACAAATCAGGCTGTGCTGTCATATAAAGTGAATTGAGTGTTACTTGTGCACTCAGATGTTGAGAAGAGATTTCCAGGAAATGTCAGTATCATCTTTTTATTTAACTTTTGATAATGCCCCCGGCACCAGCAATGACTTAAGCTTCTTCTCAGAGATGATGCAAAGAGTGTGTACTACGAAAAACCCTTGAGCACCACAAAAAGGGTATGAAAGAAAGGAAATTCTGCTTCTATGCTGACAAGCTATTCTAGGAACATAGGATTGGAAAGGATCAACTCAGTCACTAAGCTGAGTGCACCACAGCCATGGGCTAAGATGTTTTGGTGTTCACAGAGCAACTACTTCAGAGTATAGCTCAGCACATGAATTTTGTGCCTAAGTGCCCTTAGTGTGAGAGTCATGATCCAGCAAAGAGATTTAGGATAATCTTGTCTAGCATTTTCAGGGAAATGTTTCTTTACCTAATACCCTGTCTACTGAATGAAGGTCCTGCACCTGCATGAGGGCAAACCCAGATATCAAGCAGCCTGGTGGAGAACGGAATAAGATGGGCCCTGAAAAGAAGGATTTGGGGTTCTCCTTGATGGGAAGCTCAACATGAGCCTGCAAGGAGCATTGGCAGTCCAGAAAGCCAGTGTCCTAGGCTCCATCCAAATCTGCATGGAGAGCAGGTCAAGGTGATTCTTCCCCTCTACTCTGCTTTATGAGACCCCACCTGGAGTTCTGCCTCCAGCTCTTGGGCCTCCAACATAAGAAGGACATGGATCTGCTGGAGTGGGTCCAGAGAAGGGTCACAAAGATGATCAGAGGAATGAGGCACCTGTCCTGTGAAGACAGGATGACAGAGTTGGGGTTGTTTAGAGAAGAGAAGGTTCAGGAGAGACCTTGTAGCAGCTTTCTATTATCTGAAGGGGTCTTACAAGAGAGAGGCAGAGAGACTTTTTACAAGGCATTGTAGTGGAAGGACAAGGCTTGACGGTTTTACACTGAAAAAGGGTAGATTTAGGTTAGAAATTAGAGATAAATTCATTCCTATAAAGGGTAGTGAGGCACTGGAGCAGGTTGCCCAGAGAAGATGTGGACACCCCACCCCAGAAGTGCTCAAAGTCAGTTTAGATGGAGCTCTGAGCCACCTGGTCTACCCATGACAGGGGTGTTGGAAAAGATGTTCTTTAAGGTTCCTTCCAACCTGTATGCAATCCTAAGATGATGGATGAATGGATCAGGAACATCTCTCTCTCTTCTAGGCTGGCTACCTGTATGGCTACTTACATTCAAGAAGATGGCAGGGATGCTAGGTAAGTGGAAAACACCTCCAGCACCTTGCATCTCTGGTCCCTGCCTGCTCCTTAGTTTTAGGAGGTTTGACTCCCCAGTACAAGATACCAAAAGAGTAAATTCTATGAGATCTTCTTTGTGAAAACACTGTTCATATCTCCAAGGCAAGTAAACACATATTGGAATTAGAAAGGCAGTATTTCTAGTCCCTGTGCTTGCATAGGTAAGACACTTTCTGCTCTGTAGAATACATTAGATTTTTCCAGCAGTGCTGTGGGGCAGAATACACAAACACTTTTGATGAAAAACTGTAGCTGAGACAGATAAACTGAAGACAGATAAACTTCATACTGTGAAAGCCAAATCTTTATAAATCCTGCTTAACTATGGCATTGAAGCATGTACTCAACTCAGTCTGGAGAGGAAATTTCCAATCTAGGCCCTTCCTACTGGCTTTTTGAAGCATCCCAGTTCCCAGCTATGACTGCTGAGTGTCCCAGTGCAGAAACCTAATTCCTTCCAGTAGGAGATGTTTCACACAACCATCTGTAAAAGTGAGGTAGCTCTGCACAATTCTTACTACTTCTGGAGCTGGGAGGCTGCCTCATAGGTTCTACTATACTGTTACAGCATCCTAACTCCCTCTGTTAAATGTTGCTTCTGCAGTTAAATGATTAAAGAAGGTCTATTAGGAGAAACTTGAAATTTTGTGAGAGGATATCAGCCAATGACTTAAAGCACAGCATCAGTTTTCCTTTAAAAAAATCCCAAAGTCTTGATCAAATTCATTATTACTTCTACAGATGCTATTTTAGAGTGGCATTTAAATTTTTTTAAGAAGTTGTACTTCCCTACAAAAGATCTACAATATATATGTGATATGCAGTTGATAATGCATTCACAACCAAAGGGGACTTGAATTGCATTGTTAGTTTCTTATAATCTTGGAGTATAAAACTAGGAAATCAGTGGTCTGTGGATAAATATACAGTCTTCCTGTTTTCTCTGCTGTTAGAGTCTCATGGTTATGGTTGCACAGCATCAGGTTTTGGCTAGGAAATCAATGAGGTTTTCCTAGTTGTAAGTGGAAAGATTTTGGCCTAGATTATTTTGTGTTTTGTGTAATCTGAGATTTTTGGTTGAAACCCTCAGAATGCAAAAACTGTGGGGGAAAGCAAGCTTCTTTACTTTTGGTAAGGTCTTCACATATGGCCTACACCACTACTGATTAAGCATCTTTTCTGTCTTCTGATAACTCTTGCAATTTATGAGAAAAATACATATGGAATCTGCTGAATTTGAGCTGGAGAAACCTCTCAAAAATGCACCTCACTGGTGATCCACTTCAAGGCCGACCACTGCATAAACCAGAACTGCTCACTCTGCCAAGAGTGTGGGATTCTTCATGGTTACTCACAGGAAAATGTTCACTTGTCCTCTTGGTGCCCTTACTGGACTTCTGAGATAAATATCTCTGGTTTCCAAGATTCTGTTCATAAACATAAACGTCACTTTACATTTTGTAAAAATAGAGAAAAAAAAAAAAAACCATATTCCAAGAAACCACAAAGAGAAACTGAGAAAGCATGTTAGCAGAAGAAAAAACATAGCATCTCCACATGAATATTGGTCTTGGCATTGCAATGCAGTATCACTGATCTTGTTAAAATATCTAAAATTACTGCTCCATCAGTATTATTACCTGCAGGGGAGGAGAGAGAGAGAAGTTCATGGCATAGTATACAGAAAGACAAGATGTCAGAAAAATTTTAATGGATAAGGGTAGAATTTTTAAAATTCAGATTATCTGATTCATTTTATCCCTTTTAAGTCAGAAATGAAGTCCAAGCAAATCACGTCATTGCCTTCCCATATAATGTTAAAAACCCCAGGCATTCGCAGATTGTGATTTATCGCATCAGTCCTAAACATGATTTACTCTTGGGAAAAGCTTGTTTCTACCACTTGAGTCTAGGTGGTTAAGGCAGCCTGGATGGCAAGTTTTTAGTTAGGTCAAGTTTGATGAGATGAATCTTACCCTGGATGGTTCTGGAGAGTTCACACTTCTTCCTACCAGTGCCATTTAGCAATCAAACTAACTTGATGGAGTAAGTTCAGTTGTACAATAAGCAGTTTAGCACAGAGAAATGCATAATGTTTCATTTCAGCATATACCTTATTCATAAGAAGAGGGATTATGACAGCACAGTAGTGATGCTGATATAGATTTCATGTTCCTGGTAGGTAACACATTAAACGTGAATTCCTTCCAGAAAAAAAAAAAAAAAGTTTAGGAAATAAGCATCAGTTTTAAATGTATATGCAAATTAATGCCTTGAAAGCGTAGCAGATGATATTATCTCTTTATAGAACATTACTGAGACCATTACTGCTGTTTCCAGCTCTGTTACCTTTCTTTCAGAAAGGATAAGCAAAACTAAGGAAAGAAGCTAGCAATGCTTACATTACTGAGTAACAAATAACATGCTGTAAGACTCAGGGGTTTTATTTTTAGTTCATCCAGAATATGATTAAAAGATTATTTCCTCACCTTCACTGAGAAACAAGGAGGAAAATTAAACAGTAGGCAAAGGTCAAAATGAAACTCTGTAACAGCAGAATATTTTTGGCCATTTAATATACCACTGCTTCTTTTGGGCTAGTTTATTTGAGATTTGGCAGCTTTCCAACGGCTGGTTTTCCTTAAGGAAGGGCTGATAGTGTGACAGAGATGTTAGAAAAGACACAGATCATATCCCTTCACAAAACCGGGAAGATTGTTTTCCAGTCTAGCTTTTGCATGCATTCATTTCTCCAGAAAAATAAGACTAGTACCAGGCTGGGTCTAAAGTTCTAAAAACCTTTGGTAATTAAATGCTTACTTCAGATCTGAACTGCCAAAATTTTCTCACTTCTCTGTGCTGACCTCTCAAATCCCAGTGGTCCTCACAGTAGATTTTTTACTGTTTCTGAACCACAGTATGTGTTGTGGTGCCGCAGTACTGAGAAATCCTCTTGTCCAGCTGTGCAGAAAGCAGATGCCAAGGAGCACTGCTCCCATCCCCTCTCTGCCCCACCATCTAGACTTCTGCCATGAAAAGTGAGCACATCTGCAGGAAGCATCCTTTCCTGGGAGATTAGAGCACCTTAATATCAAAACCCAAACAATTGTGTGCATGTATGTATATATATAGAGAGAGAGATACAAACATATATAAGTGTGTATGAACTTGCAGGTATCAGTAGCTTCTCATAGCAAAGAAAGGGCAAATAACATCACTTTCATATACATATGCCTTCATATTCATATAATTTGCATATTTTTCAATTAACTAAGGTAATGACACTGTGAGGCGGATTTATTTTCATCATTCTAATCTATCCACAATGTCTTGGAGTAAATATTTAAAAGCAGAGAAAGGGGCAGGGATTACTTCTATTCTTAGGGCCCTTTCTCAGCCAAATTTTCTGAGATCCTTTTCAACAAGATATATCTATCTTTGTTTGTAAAACTATGCCAGCATTGGCCATTTAAACTCATTTATCTAGCATACAATCATATTTCATACAATATTTCTTAGTAAAGAAACTTTTATATAAATAATGTTACATAAAACACAAATCAGCACATATCTTTGAACTCAGTAAAGGGGTAATAAGGAAAAAACATTTAAAGAGTCCTAATTCACTTGCAAGAGAAGAGGGAAAAGAATGAAGGGCAAAAGAAAAAGAGATCGCTGCAATTTTTTTTTTTAAGGGTCCAATTCAATTCCCATGCATATCAGTCAGATTCTTTTTTATGGCTTTGAGATATGGACCACAGATAAAACTTCCACAAAGACTGTACTGTGTGTTTCTTCCCTCACGGTAACAAGTTCCTTTCCGATTTGTATCGTAAATTAACATCACCAAACAAATATAGCCCAGCATAACCTCTGCAAAGGTCAGGGACAGAAATGCCCTCTGTTGGGAAGGTTTGAGGGGCTGTCTGCACATGGTGGACATCCTGAGCAGCCACAAGGGCAGTGAGCATGTAGCTCAACTTCCCATGTGCTTCATCAGCTATTGTTCTAAACACAATTAGCTGATAAAATGATTTCTCCAGTTAAACAAGTAGAACATGTTGCATGGTAGGAGAGATGCAAAAGGTGAAAAAGTATCTTTTCTCACTTTTTCTCCTGCTAATAACAATTTTAGAAGAAAGATGCTTTTTATTTTATTTTACTTTTTTTTGATCTGACTAAAGGAAAGTGGCAGCTTTTTTTTTTCCCCTTTTCCATAACAATGATTATGCTTTCTAGAGGTCTGTTCCTTTATTATCAGCCAAGGACAGATAAGGCCAACATGTAACATCCACAATGCTACCAGCATTTGCCTAGACTAAATGTTTATTTGAAGGACAGTGCAGAGTTCCTTCGACTGCTCCGAGTATCCATGCTGAATTAAAATCCTAAGCACTTACAAATGAGGAGATTAATTTGCTCTACAATTATTTGCTGCTTCAGGACAAAGCAACAGCATGAT
Source organism: Zonotrichia albicollis (assembly GCF_047830755.1). NCBI lineage: Eukaryota > Metazoa > Chordata > Aves > Passeriformes > Passerellidae > Zonotrichia > Zonotrichia albicollis. The sequence continues at coordinate 74,839,367 of NC_133821.1, read as the reverse complement.
TCATGTAGTTATATGTTGACATAACCATTAGACACTGACTTCTCAGCCAAATTCCACAGCTGTGAAGAGCTGATAGAAATTCTTTACTGCCAAAGGATTGTCACTGACAAAAATGTAGTCTTGAGCTTCTAAAAAGTCCTTCTGCTAAAAATACCTGAGAGTGTACAGGTATTCTCGGTCAGGAAAGCACAAAATGAGGAGGGTAAAATTTATTTGACTTTAATAGGAAGCTACCAGAACCTATGCTGTCAGAAATTTGTTTCCAAGGTTTTAGAAAGCTTGAGAACTTAAGCATAGTTACTGTTATGATTTTTACTGCTTCCTGTTTAAGAGCAAGACAAGAAGTGGAAATTGCTCAAAATAGCTTCTTGGAAGTTGCTTCCATACCAGACTGAATGTGTTTTTGCAATATTTCCAGTCCCATTTTTTGTATCAACAAGTTCTCATAAATAGTACTTGAACAGCATGTTGCTGATTAGAACCACACCAAACTTGTAAACCTTGAATCCACTTGCAAATGAGATTTTAGTGTTTGAACCTCAAAGTGTAACTGACAAGTTAAAAGCAACAGATGAGTACAAGTCCTTGGAGGTATCAGGGTGGAAGATAAAGCTTTTTCAACACAAAGAATGGCTGCTCACTTAGCTCTAGCCTGAAACATACATGTTTTTTTGTATTTTCTGAATGTTTGATAGTTGCTAAAAATCCTTTCTCCTGAATAATAGTATTTTATTTCCAGAGAATGATGTTTTAAAATATTTGCTTTTCAATTATAAAACTGTGTAATGTGGTCCTAATTAACAGATGCATAAAAGTGAGTGATGAGATTTATATAAATCACCAGCAATATCTGGCAAGATAATATAGCAGAGATGTAGGAAACCAATTGTCCTTTATGGCCTTTTTATGTTCACAGTTATCAGAGGGGCAGTATGGCTCATGCAATCCATCTACACCTCACTGCACCACTGCAAATTAAACCAGACTGACTCAAAGTCCTGTCCACCCCATAGTATTATTGTCTTCATAGGCATAAAATTCCAATTGTTTGTTTTTAAAGCATTTTCCTCTGTGCATCTCTTCAGGACACTGAGGCAAATTCAGTTCAAAGCAAATGGTAAAACAGGGAGAAGTAGAGAGAAACACAACACCAACATGGTTCTGGTGGCTGCTGTATAAATGCTGTGACAGCTAATGTCACCCACACACCAGCCTTGCCCTGGAGCTCGCTGCCTGTGAAGATGCAAAATATTTTAATGGACCTGACTAAACCCACTGTTGTCGCATTAAACATCCTCAAATGCTCTTCTTTACTTTTCTAAGTTCTTGTTTTCCTGCCACCTGCACCAGAGCAAGATATTTGGGGTTTGAGGTCCATGGCTGCTGCTTCATGGTGTTTGTGGTAAAAACCAAGTATGGCAGCTGTCTCAATATTCAATCAGCTTGTGTTTTTTTCCCTTCAAAGAACCCGAGGTGAAGAGGGGGAGAACCCCAACAAAACATAAATGTCTGAAGTGAAATCTTTTGGCAGGCAGACTTTATTCAGCATTTGTTTGCTCAGTTCTGATGCTCAACCAGGCATAGTAATCACTAGGGTGACTTTGGAGGATTAAAGTCTTAAGGCCTAGTGGATTAGTATGTTCAAACCTACATCTTTCAGCTGTCAGATAGAAGAAGGGTTGCTTCAGGAGTAGAAATTTTTTGTAAGTGCTTGCATGCAGAGAGTCCAATTTGTCAAAGTATTGAGCAGCTCCCAAGAATTAACGAATTTATCTTCCAGGCTGCCTGGAGAAGTGGAGAAGGATTATCTCCAGTTTATAGTTGTGGAAGCAAAGCACAGGAGGATTAAATTACTTGTTTCAGGTCACATACAGGGCACTCAGGCTGCTGGGGCACTTGATGATTTGGAGCAGAAACAAAAGAAATTGGTCCTTTGAGTTTCTTTATTAAGAAAATGGCCCCATGAGCTTCTTCACTTCCCCACCTTTTACAAGGTGCGGAAAAACACCTTCCTTGTGCCTTTTCCTACTGAAAGTTTTAGGAAGGTTTTGGTGAACCCCAGAGCTCCTGACCTCTCCATCAAGGACTTTCAGTAATGGTGCTGATATTAGCCATTAAAAACAGCAGAGCAAGGCATTGGCTTGGTGCCCTGGATGTAAAGAAGTACATCTTGGCTGAAAGAGGTGAACTGGGCAATTCACCAGAAGGTTTTGATTACTGCCTCAGCCCACAGGTTTTCTTCAGTTAGACCTGTTAAGGGAAGGAATGCTAAGTAATTGTATAGATCAGAGCCTCTGGGAAAACTAAATTGGAGGAGTTAATCTCAGGAATTCTGCATGTCATATGTGAATCACAGCACTTGTTTTTAGCACTGTAAGAGAGGTGTGCTGAAGTGCTAAAATGTCTTTTGTTCTTCCAACTGTTCTTTTTATCATTGTCAGTCAAAATTATATCCTTCCCGTTTTCAAAATAGTTGACAAGAACAGATGATCATTCTGAAAACTCTCGAGATCAGGCATCTTTTTTCCATGCTGTCATTGTTTTGCTCTTTCTGGAGGTTGTTGAGATTACTTCAAAATATTTGGAAGATTTGGGATCTCCTTCTAGAAAACAAGCACTGGAGATGTACCAAATATATGTACTGCAGATAGCTACAAATATATTCTTTCAAATCTAAAATATGCAAGGGTTTTCAGGGCATCCTTTAAAAAGATGTATTAAAAATTAGATAAATGAGATATTGCATAATTTGAAAAGAAAATAGAAACCAAAAAAGAAGGAAATCCTGATTATGGATATTTAAAACCTTTTGTTACCAGACTCCTGTGCTGATGGACACATACTGCCCTGTTGACATTCTAAAACTTCCTCTCCCATCTTTCCTTGAGACTTCCAAAAAGGAAGCAAATCATCTGGATTATGTGGAAGCCAAGACCCTTAGCATTTCTCTCTGTATAATTGAATTAAATCTTGGAAACACACTCATAACATTCTGGTAATTTTTCAGGGATGTCCTGGTGGCAATAGCAGAAGTCACAAATGTTTCATTTCACTTTCTACAAATGATGCAAATGTAGGTAAGAGCACTCATCATAGTTTGAATCTGAGAAAAGAGTCCTACATTTGTCTCCCCATTTCTTCATTTCCTTTCTTTTCTTCTAGCTTCACCTAGCCTCATAGACATGAATTCATGTGTCTGGATGATCAGTTGTCCTGCTAAAACAACCTCAGACCTGGTTTTGCCCTGACTATCTCAATAGTAGAGTGCAAGCAAAAAGCCCTGATCATTCCCTGTAGTGTGATGGTTGTCTAATCTTTAGAAAGAAACATCACTAGTCTGTATAAGAGGTGTATAAAGAAACTTGTCTTACATGAGGTAAGACACATAAAGAAAATATAATCTTAGGAAGGAAATCTATCGGCCTTGTCTTCTAATCACAGGGAAAGTGAAAACCACATGTTCTGACTCATCCACACTTGTCTGGGTCAGAAAATTCTTATGGTTGCTGAGATTGCTTTTGGGGCTTCCTTTAAAAAATCAGAGCTTTACTGTATGTACTGCAATGTAGCAGGGCTGAACCATCTTTTCTTCACATGTGCAGGTAAGAGGTGCTTAAAAATGTGGAAGGAGGTGAGCAATAGAAAAATTTCTGGTAACTATGTGTCCTGCAGGGGTCAAAGATGTTCCCAGTAATACAGCACTGGATTGCTTTTAAGGATTTATCTTTGCTATGGGTAACCTACCTCTCTGCCTTTTACAGACAGCTGATTTTTGACAGTGTTTATAAAGTTTTATACAGGTGATGGAAAGACAATGGAATCATGCAGTTCTTCACTTACCCAGACTCCCTGCTTTTGGCCTCACAGATGCCCTCAGAGCCAAAATTCACTGCGTGCATGCAGACAGTTGTCCTGAATGGGCAGTCTGGATCCTACCCCTTGGAGCACATTGCACTTGTTGCACTTAAGCACAGCATGGCACTCATTGCATTTATACACACCACACTCCACTGACCATGCAAGGTCTGCAAAAAAGTCGTGCAGCAGGAATGGAGGCAGGTAACAGAGCCCCTTGTTCCACCCTCCATCAGATTTTTCCCAGTTGTAACCATGATTTTATCCCACAAATTGCTGATGTATTTGATCAGTACCAGTACCAGGGTGTATCTCTCAAATGCTGCTTAACAGCAAGTGCATCAGAATTTCAATTTTTTTGTCTCCACATAAATCTACAAAATAGGAAGAAAAAATAGGAAGAAAGCAAGTTTCCTCCTCCACCATGATATTCGTTCATCACAAAGGAGACACCAGGAGGGTATTCTGGTATATATAATTTATTATATATTATTTTGTGGTGCAGAGATCATTTTTCAAATAGAAAAGCAGTCCATATAGTTATTTATTCAGTTCTGGATATATCTTTTGGGTCTGACTGAAAATCACCTTAGCTTCACTATGGATTTAGGAATGATTCCAATGCCCATATAAAGGGATGCTTCTTCACCTTGGTGTCGTTCCTTTTTCAAAAGGCTTTGCAATATCAAGCATTTTGTCTTCCATTAAAAGAGTGAAATCAATTTCCCTCTAAATGCGCCCCCTCGGCAATATTGTAGGTTTGCCAATACTAAGATTATGTGAGCATGTCTGGAGCTTACTGGTGTGCTTTCTGGACAAACAGAAATAAGTTTGTGAGAAACAGAAGTGGCTGAAAACACTTCTCTTTTTTCTTCACTGATTCCTCTTTGTTGTTTCAAAGGGGCCTGTTGCTCTAAATAATAACGTGTGCATTATGTATAAAAAAGTCTCCTCCTTCTCTCCAGATTTTAGACATCCAATTTTTCATTGGAAATTGCATATGTGATGATGTGGCCTCAACCTATTCCAATTGTAGAGTAAATGCAACTGTCAAATGAATCACAAAGGGCAAAATTTGAAATGAAATATGTTTCCAGGCTAGTTCCTCAGTGAGCTGCACCATATATCACTTAAGCATAATTTTTAATTCATGAGCTTTTATCAGACTCTGGCTATGAGGTAGTGCCATGTTGACAAAGCTTTCTCTCAATCCATGGAAATTATATCAGTATACATATATCAGAAATGTTTTACTTATATTAGGAAGAAAAAATATTTTAGCACTCGCTGAAGGACTGTTTGGAAATGTGCATTTCTATTATTATATTTTGGATTATACCCTCTCTTATCCTTCAAAGAATCTCCAGAAATACTAAGACCCATATCTGGGGATGAAATAACTAAACCAGGTAAATTTTTGGGCATTGATTTCATGGACTACAGAAGTGGTGGACTGAGGATTAATGTATATATGCTTGTTTTCTTCCCCCTTTTCTTTGTTTTTCTGCTGATCTTGCCTGCCCTACTACTCTAATTCATCTTTCAGCAAAAGAGAACAGTGTGTGGCAATGTAACAATGTAGTTACAGTAAGAAGGATGAAAACAATTCCTTTTTAAAGCACCTAAAAGTAAATATAAACCTAAAGAGTTCAGATAATCTAGAGCCCTTTTAAGTAATTTAACAGCCTCCCTGAGAGAAAGGTTTCAGACTGGATCTCAAACCCAAGCTTTTCAGGTAGGACAGGAGTTGCAGATGAGGCTTCCACCTGGGCATGGTTCTAGGATGCTGAATTATCGAATTATTTTCATCACTTCTGTCTCTCCTCATTTTTCGCCAACTACAGATATCCATGCATCATAAGGAATCCCAATTGGGTGTAAATAGAGTTGATTAGCATAATTTGTTGTGCTATGTAATTAAACAAGCACTGTAATTGTCTGAAATTAATGCAAGTAAGAGGAAATGGAGTCCAGCAGATAGAGTCATAGGTTTTCACTGCTTCTGAGGTAAAATGTTAAAGAATGTTACATAGCCACAAAGGAGTGAAGAGACAAATTGAAGAAACGGATTCTGCTTCTGTCAGATTGTCTGAGATTTCATATATTGGATAGAAAGAGATTTCATATATTGGGGACAAAGAAACTCTGAAGGGTTACATTCACTTGACTACTACAGGGCAATACATGTTAATAAATCATATTATATATGCGTGTACATAGCATACAACATTTTTTTCTTGTCTATGTTAGATCTAGCTATTACTAAATTGTCACTAGGAATGAAAATACACATATTTTCATTCCACATATTAGGAAATTAACAGATACTTACCATAACCACATATTAGAACATTAACAGAGAAGAATTTTTTTTTAATGGAGTTTACCATATCCAATAAAATATTATTCTCCTCAAGTTTAGAGGTTGATGCTTGAGGCTAGAGTTGGATAAAGTGAAGGAAGAGGGGGAGGAGAGAGGGAAGGGGAGATAGGATTGGACAGAGAAGTAGAACACCTTGGTGCCCTGTGGCCTGGAGTGCTTTCCGCATCAGGTGATGTCAATAGGGGCACATAGTCTCAGCAGTGATATGGAAAAGAGTAATGTAATATAATATAAAGAGTGATAAAATATATTTACTCCAGTTTGATTTGTTATGCATGTCTCAACATTCTGTGTACGTATTCCAACCCCTGTATTATAGTCCTGTGTTTTCACTTACTGTTGATTTTCTGAAGCAGGTATAAAGGAAGAAATAACTGCATTCAACATTATAAAGGTGGCCATAAGTTATCTGAAATCTGAAATTACACTGTTTGGTCACTAAACTATCTAAAGCAACAGGAGACATGATCTGAATGTTGAACTGAACTTCTTTTGGAGGATCACAAATAGAAAAAGGAAAAAATTAGGAAGCTAAAACTGGATGACCTGAGTAGTAGGGGGAAAAATGTGGGGAAAATATATTATGTGTGTTTGAGAATATCCAGAATATTCTTTGTTAAACTGCTGTCAAATTTTAAATTTAGAAAGAGAAGGAATTTCCTTGGATGAATACTTAAAAATAGAGCTACATATCATAGACTTAGTATCTGTCAGGCTTCTGATTAAGAGCTAAGACAGTGCCTTCCTTCCAAAGATAACCTGAGCCAAAGAAATGTAACTTTTTCTTTAGAAGCCAAGGAGAAAGTTAATGAGTCTTTCATAGCCTTGCAGACATAAATCTTAAGATATCAGGATCAAATGATATGACTCCTAATTGAGCAAATCTCCCATGTATCTTACCATGTATTTGCCTTGTGATCAATCATGAACCCAACACATGAGCAATCACCAGTTAATGACGTGAAATCTGTTTCTGGACAACTTTGAACTCTGTAGGGGAATGGTACGGATACATCAACATTCCTCCCAAAAAGATGTTTTGGACAAACTCCAGCTTGGCAGACTTTACACAGCACTTGCTATCTGATGAATACAATTAACAGAAAGCAATCACTCTTTGCAAAAGAACATTAATGGTCAATGTGCAAGGATAGGATGGATAAGGAAAAGTTGATCCACATGAATAATGTTATAAAATCACACAGAATAGGCATTCCATGTAAATAGTCAACTAAAAACCTGGTTGCAATGACTCTTTTCTTGTGCTCCAGTTGCCTATTGAGGGGAGTAGTCTCCCTGAAATCCTGTACTACAATAATTTAATCTAGATAACTCATATTGCTTATTAATATTTCTATTCTGTATAATAGTATAATTATGTTTTATTCAGATATATACCTTTGTGGAATCATTGCTCTGTGATCTGCAGTAAATATTCTGTAATAGGGTAGGTTGAAACATACAAATGAACATGCAGAAATTACAGAATCAAACTCTAAAAATAAGGATGATTTTTTCCATATTTAATATTCTGGGTTTTTTCTCTTCATGAGTGGCTACATAGCCACAGGATTACTCACAGTGTGCCTGATACTTCGTTGTAAGTTGTTCTGGGACCTGTCAGTCATCTGCATGATGCATTTCCTAAAAAGATGAAGGTGTTCTCTGGCAAGGACGGCACACTGACAGAAGTGGGTGAAACACTGAAGGGAAAAGCTATTTGCTGCTTCCAATAGCACTTGATAAAGTGCTTGATAAGAATATATGCATATAATGATCTATCCTTCCCAACACAATATCTATCTGTGATTATAATTGTGAGAAGTTATGCCTCTGATCAACATCCTGTGCTCTCAGTAGTGAGTAGTTTCCTTCTGGCTTTTTACCAAAAATAATAACCAATCTACAAACTGAATGAAAGCTATTCCACATCAACTGCACCAAACTGAAAATGGTTATTAATCTCATTTCTCACACGGATTTCAGGAACTTCGCATCCCCTCTTTGAACTCTCAGAAAGGCAGAAGCATTTTCCAGTAAATATTTCCCATAATTGTTCAGAAAATGGTACATTGAAATTCCAGACACCTTTACTCATTGAACCCAACAATGTTTCATTTGTGTTGCAAGTTTCACTGGAAATTAAAGAGAAAGATGCTGGTTGCTATGCTCAGAAGTTAGCAGAGTGAGATGTTATATGAGACTCATGACACACACTCTGCAGTGTCATGAGTCTGGTTTATAGAAGATGAGGTGTGCCATCATTTTGGAAGTGGCACCAATTTTCAAGATACAGTAGCAAAGGACCGCCTCATCTCCTGTGAGTCCCTTTTCCCCCATTTGCCAAGGAAACTCATTCTGAGTTCTGCAAAAGCAGTTGGGTTGTGGTTCATTTCTTGACATCTAGAGTAAGAAAATTCACTGGTACATTTCTTGATATCTAGAGTAAGAAAATTCACTGATACTGTATATACTGAGAACGCTTTAATTCAGATGATTCTAAATGTTCACTGAATACAAAGACCCAAAGCATCCAAGACAGCCTTTGAACACTTCCAAAGATGATTTCAAAAGGGGGGGCATAAGACCCACAGCAACCACCAGAGTCCTCAAGAGATGGCAGGCCATAGATACACATCAAGAAGCACACCCCTGCTATAAATTAGAGCATAACTTTGCTGACTAGAGATTAAAAACTTTATCTTACTGGTTAGTGTGGAGCTTGGGACAGTTTCAAAGTCCAGTTTTCATGTAGGGAGAGCAGTCTAGGCAATCTCCACCAATGGAGAAACAGAGACTCCACTGAAATGAAATCCAGGGTTCTTGTCCTTTTCCTCCCTCTTTTACCAAGTGTATTATCAGTCTCTGGCATGATCAAGATATTTACACAGAGAAGTAATGCCTCCTGCTCTGCCTGAGCATCACCTTATGTTTGGTTGATCAGGGCAAGGCAGAGTAATGCCCAAGAACCTGCCAGTTTCCTTTCTGCAGGTATTTCGCTTCTAGAAACACTTTTCTCTACCAAATATCATTCTATTTAAGCCAATAGGAAGCCATATTTCACCAGTGTACTGGTCTCCAGTGTACATTTTCCCACATTTAAAACAGCAAAACATGCATTTCAGATTTCAATCTCTCAGTATTATAATGTCAGAAGACAACAGATGAACCATCCCGTTTTCTTACTGCTCATGGACAAAGTATCACAGACATCTTTACTTTGAGATGACTAAATTAATGTCACTTATTTATGGACTGGACCTGACTTATGAGAATCTAGAATAAGTCCGAGCTAACATTTTAGGGCGGACATAGAAATAGCTGAAATACATGTAAATAAATAGGAAGTTTCCTAAATATATTTGAATAAATAGGAAGCTTCCTGCAAATAAATAACATGGACTCTGATTTCTGTATGTATTGTAAAGGATAAAAAATATTATTACAATAAGTTCTATAGCAGGATTTCAGTCTTGTCAAAACTAAAAAATGAACAGATTTTGACAAACAGACATTTTTGGTAGAAAAAGTATTCTGTAAACCATGGAAACAATTGTACATGTAATCTTGTAAAATGCTTCTTAAGCCCCAGTCCTCTCCCATATCAGGCAGTATTTTTTTATCATCGTGGCAGAGCTGGTAGAGTTGCACTTCATGCGCAAAGTAAAAAGCCTTTTGAAAACTGACTAAAGTGCATGAACCCTACTTTTCTGATCTTGAGATGAAAGGCAGCCCCTCATTTCTTAGGTGGTGTGATTTCTATTGCTGGCATTCCATCAACCACTGGAATGTGTGGCACACAAAGCAAATAAGTTACAAGCATATCTAAACAGCACCTTCTGCCTCCCCTCATTGTTATGAGAATGGATTGTATTATACTCTGCTGCCCTTTGATGAGACAGATTCTGCTCTTCATGCCAAAAAACTTGTTTTGAACAGAAAAATAGAAATAAAAGCATTTTTTTAATAAAAGCAAGATTCTGAATGTTGGTGTTGGAAGTTACAGCAAAACAGAAAGCTCTCATATAACAAGTTAGCACTAGATCCATAGAGGTGGAGAAGAGGGGATGAACTGCAGGGAGTTGGGGCTTGACCCATCCTGTGAAGTCGTACCAAGAGCACCAGGATGAACCTCTGCTGGGACAGCCCAGGCCTGATACTTCATCTTTCACCAACTTTCCTGACAAAGCTGTTATCTGGGGACACTCTGCCTTAAGACATAACTTGCATTCTGGTGTCCTTTAGAACAAGCGTATAAGGGAAATGATAGAGGTAAGCTCATATCTGTGTGCAGATTACTCTGTATCCAACCAGACAATATGTTTAACTTGCAGCTTCCCTCTGGCTTGTGTTACACAATCTCTATTTGAGTCAACTTGAACATTTGGCTTAAGACAAGCACCCCGCATAGAAATATTGCTTTCTTACACTCCTACTGGGCAGAAAGAGAAATGGAAATATGACCAGACCCTTTTGAATATTTACTTTAAAGGGAGGAATGAGAAACCTCAATCATCCAAGCACTGTGTGCACTTTAGGCAATAACATCCTCTTTCCAGGAACACTTGGTACATTAGGAAGAATTTTTCTTTCATTCTCATTGAGAGATACTTTATTTAGCAGATGTTTTCTGGTGGCTAAGAAGGTTAGCAAAAAAATATATGTGAAGATGAAAAAGGTTTGCAAGACTTGAACGCATGAGCAAGGCAGTGTTAACTATTCTAACTGTTTCATAAGTTATGCAGTGTTAAAAGGTGTAATGGTATAAAGAAAATAAAAGACTGTCTCTAGAACCAACTTTGCTGTGTATAGGGCTTACTACTCTACTGAGAGATAAAAGACAGGAATATACTATTTTCTGAACAGTACTTAAGCTAAAATAAAGACTAATTCTGTCCTTATTTTCACCCACTGAGACTCTGGCCTGATGGGATCTCATAGGCACACATGAAAGACAAATCAACCTCACAGTAGCATATCCAACATCTGCTGAGCTTTCCTTAGCAGTCAGGTACCTAATGTAAAGATTATTGAGCTGCATGGTGACAACAAAACAGAGTGTTCCATGTGACAAAAAGTCTTCTTGTCTTGTGGTCAGTAAACCCAAATAGAAGCAAGGAAGGTGAATTTGCGTTTCAACAGCTGAAGCTTACAATAGTAATTAATTGTATTACAGGTTCTTCCTCGATGAAGTTCTGAAGGACCAAACATATTTGGAAATTTCCTACAAAAAATACTTCTCAAATAAAATATTTATCTGCTCTAATGCATTGGTTGATACTGTTATTTAACTCCGTAATATGACACTCTTCTGCCTCTTGCCAGGAAGGTTAAAGAGAATGGAAGAGGTAAAAATGTAAGGAAGAAGGTAATACCTCTTCCATGCAATCAGAAATTAAGAACTACTTTGGGAGTTAACATCTCACAGCTTCATTTCCAGTTCCAGTTGTTTGGTACATACTACCAAATTAACTTCTGTGCTAAGCATACGCCTAAATATGACAAAATGCATTCAACAGCTGAGTTCACTGGGAGAAGATGAGACCTTTCACTATTCCCCCCTCCCAAATGTATGCTACTAATGACAAGAGAAGAATTTCCTGTCAGCTCTAAAACTTGGTTTTAGTGATGTCCATATCACAGCCCTCATACTTGGTCCTGCACCATTGGCTTGGATTCAGGAAAAGCCAAAAAAATATCTTGTCCAGCCAATTACCTTTGTCTTTAAGGTCAAAAAGTTTGATAGTTATCAGTTATGCAAGCTACTATTATTAAATGGGTTAATGGCTTACCTTTTACTGCTTGTCCAAGCAGACAAAAGAAGTGATTCCATACAGAGAAGTCCAAACTTGTGACATTGCCAACTTAATCTCACAGACTTGGTTATTTCAAGTGAATTTTAAGAAACACTTGTGAAACTTTTTTCCATGTCTGATATGTTTCTTTAAAGTAGGTTTAAGAATAGATTTTCACTGTACAGCACATTGAAACTTTGAGTGTACATGTTAGTTATTATGTTCACAGATGCCTGATTGCTTAAACATCTGGCAAATGCCAAAGTATTTCTTTACAGAATATTTTTTTGCATCCTGTTCTTAATTGACTCATCTGATCATGGAATTCACTTTTTTGAATATACAGATCAAACCATGGGATTCAAAGAACTTGAACAAAGAGGTATTTTACTTGCTCCGTGGAAATTCTCAAGAGTTAACAAAATGTTCACATTCTGTCTCAGGACAAACACAAAATGTAATATCTGTCTGATTTCCCCCAGTCACTTATTACTGAAAAGCTGCTGTTAGCAAGCCAGAGCTGCTTGGTCATCCACTCACTATCCAGTAGATATTTACTTAACCAAAGCACAGAAGTCACAGCAACAGGTGCTAAGGATGTGAAAGACCCTGCTCCAGTCTGACAAGAAGAACAACCACAGCAGGGGAGTAATGAGAGAGCCCACTCCTCACAGCCACCTGGTAACATTCAATATCTGTGTGACTGAGTCAAATCACCACTCCAAATCCACCACAACAAAAACCTTCTTGACTGTTGTTTCCTGTATCTTAGTGAACATCTTAACTGCTGTGTAATAAATCTCTGTTTTATATTCTGCAAAAAATAAGTACATCTTGACAAGATATTTTTCTGAAAAAAATCTCTCTCCTGTTCAATTGACAAAAGTCCAGCTATTTATCATGAGTTTTTTTCAGTCCCATTTTCCTGAATTTCAACAATTCCTCTCTAACTGCAGGGTCCGCCATTTCATTGTCTTCTGCTATTACCTGATTCTGCAGGCTTTCATTTCATTTCATTATCCTCTCTTTTACTCTATAAGCAACAGAGGACAATCGTTACTTCATAATTAACTGATTTTTTTTTCCCCAGGATATTTCTAATGCTGTTTTTTTCTAAAACAAAGCAGCCAAATAAAGTAACATTTAAATGTCCATTCTTTCTTTCAGGGATCTTGGCTAATTAATTATTTGCAGATTCCAAGCGTAACAGGATTCCTGGTCTCTTGTACCTAAACTTTCTTAAAAGTTCAAACACTCCTAATGATATCCACCAGTTTCTAGGAACTCATTAAACGATTTTCAAAATCTTTCAAAAGATTTGAGATTTTCTCTGTGTTAAATCCTATCATGTGGTCCTGAGATTGTTTTCACTACCAGATTATGGCATGAGAGGGATCATATGACTGAGAGGCCACACTCTCAACTCTATCCTAATTCTTCAAAGAAGACCTCCAAGAAAAATCTCCTCTCCCATCTCCTTGATGATAGATTTTACTTTGCAGAGTATTGTACTTTCCATGGGATATTGATATTTTTGGAAACTGTTGATTTTAGTTTAACCAAATGCTGCATTTTTTTAAGGTTCAGTTCTTCATGATATATACATACCTTTAATGAAAATATAATTCAAGCATTTAATAACATGAGAGCAAGGAATGAAAGCAGAGTTCACATTACTGCCTTTGCACATTTAGTAGATTTGTCAGTCCTCTGATTCCTCAGAAAACTGTATCTTCCAGCTCTTTAGACTTTTTTCTCTTATATTATTGCCCAAACTCAATAGTACAAAAATTGGTTAAAAAAGCACACTGTGTTCTGCCTAGTTCAGTTTATCTCCTTCATGTTCTTAGACTCCTCCTGTAAATGTCCAAGTGCACAACTGGCAAGAGCCATTTTTCTGCCCTAGGTAGGGCAGAAAGGTAAGAAATATATTTCAGTTAAAAAATGTCTTCTTAAACCACACCCTAAATAAACTGTGACCACTATTCAACATTTCCTGATAAGGTGGATCAAAGCTCTTTGCCTAAAACCACAATTTTTCACATCTCAAAAAATCTTAGGGTGAGAAATCATTTACCAAGTAACACCTCTGAGAAATTAGAAGCCATTTATTTATGTAGCCAGCAGGATAAACTCCAATCCCCATACACACACACACACACACACACACATATATTCAAACTTACATAACATATAAAGGTAAATTCCCAAATATTTTGGAACATTGGAAGGTTTACCAGGCTCCAGAAGTCCACCTAGCCTGCCAACTGAAAACTAAGCCTCTAACATAAGCAGATACTTTCAGTGTATCAGTCAAGGAGCAAAAATATCTATTATGTCTATCTTAGGCCAAATTTATATTTTTCCAGATCATCTTTGCCTGTTTTCTATGTTGAAACAACAATACAGCTTCTGCTCTTGCAGATACACATGCAGTTTCAGGAAAAGCCAATACAAATTGTGTTTTTTGAATTTCAGAACAGTTTCTCAGCCTGAAATTGGGCTTTGGAGGGGTTTGGGGAGGGGAAACATTTCAGTGGGGATACAGTTATTTGTGATTTTTGTTCGTGTGTTCTTGCTGTGAAAACTTAATGGATGTTAAATTTTAGATGCCTGAAAACAATAGTGAAAAAAGGATTTTAAAGTGTCATCTTTATTTAAGTGTATAGGAAATATGAAGCACAAGAAACAAACACAATAATTCAAATTCCTTTTAGGTTTTTGCAATGGTAAAGGGAACAATCCATTCCAGATATCTCATAGCTTATCCTAATTATTTGGACACATAGTTCAGAACTGATGCCTGGAAAATTATATAAGGTCTATAGAGTTTGGACTTAGGCATGTGATCTACACTCAGTGCTCATATCACAGAAAAAAGTCCTTCAGGGTTTAGCAGCATTTAGGTCATGTCCCTGCTCACTCTAAGAACGCATGGAAATTTTAATTAGTCTTTTGGAGGCTCTGATGTTGTCTTCTGTTTCTCAGTCAGATTTGTAACTTTGATCTCATCACTTTTGAGTTCCTCAGTGAGAAAATCTTAAACAACATTTTTTAAACAGAATGCAGGTAAAGTTTTTGGCAGTAAAAGATGCCATATCATTCTATGTAGTTTTTCTTTTGCTTTGGTTAAAAGTCTTACCGAGTGTAATCTGATTTTAATAAACATTCATTTATAGGGCAGATATATTCCACAGTACCAGTTAGGTGGGGTTAAACAAGGTAGAAGGGAAAGAATAATGCCTCAATGTGTAATTTTTTATAAAATAAAAAATACTTCAAAGTATAAGTTAGAATAATTTAACTGGCAAGTGAGAGTTTAAAAAACCCTAAAAGGTCTGGGGGTTTGGGAGTGTTTTTCTTGCCAAGAACATAACAAAGAAAAACAGAGAGGAGCAACCTGTAATCATTTAAAGACAAGAATATATATTAATATTTTATTAATATTAATATAACAAAGAAATAAATAGAATTTCTAGCTTGCCATGGACAACATTAAATTTTCAGAGACAGAAATAATATTCATTACTTCATCAGACTGTAAATAAAATCTAGAAGTATTTCCTTTAAGTTTAGAAGTGTTTCCTTTAAGTTTTGCAGAGCCAATGAAGAGTAATTAGAGATAACAACTACTACTAACAAACATAAACTGTGCTAATGACCTTGAACACATCTCAAAGTCACTGTGAAATCTCAATGTCAAGAACTAAGAACTCAGGCTCTCATCCAAAAATTCTGTGCTCGTGCAAAATCATGATGCTAAAATATCACATGAACACAAATTGTATTCCTTTGCAGAGCTGAAGACAGTATTTCTCTTCCAGGGGCAGCACATTTCCTGCTACCTACTGCATTGAGGGTAACATCTGCTCCTACCAGGATATCAGGTCAGAGACAAGTGAAAAATTTTTTAAAAGGATGAGACTTGGGACCTAAGATAAAAAGTTAGAAGTGTATAATAAATTTTGTATAGAAACCTAATACATGGGAAATAATTTCCTCTTTGAAGTATCTGAAATATTTGATAAATATATACCCCTTGTATTTCATACTACACCCACGATCCTCAAACTCATTCAACTGCATATTTTGTCATCTTCTTTCAATATAAAGCTGGGATTGGGGTTTGACCCTCTCATTCTTGTTGCACTTTAGCTATGTCTGCCACAAATGTTATGCCTGAGACTGATATTTGACATAATTCTGCATAAGTAGAGAGATACATTTTTGCTGCATAGATTTGGTAAATGCCAATTTCAGTGCTTTTATTCCAGAATGAAAACATGGTGCCAATATATGTTTTAGATGTCTTGTGAGGTACTCAAATTACTTAGCAATTTCCTGATTTTTGAAATTGCAAGGTTTTAACTCTCAGTAAGATTAAATGCTTTTCCAGTCACTGAAGATATTTATATTTTAAGTAATGAAGTGTTTGGATATTATATGACGTACAGAATGATTATTGATACATGCATTTAAACACCATAGTTTCCCTTGTTCTGTATTTTGGACTTTGGCAAATGGAAAATTTACCTGCAGTCCCGTGACTGTATGATTAAATGCATAAAAATAAAACCATGGGTTGTGTATCTACATGTGTTGTAGATTTTCCTCCTTTGTATAGATGTGGATACAATTAATTCATATAAATTGCTATGTATGTAAGTTGGTTCCTTGGCTTTAAAATTAGCATTTTGTGTTTACATTGTCAGCTGCATTGAAAGTGTTTCAGAGGGAATCTTAATTTAGTTTTTTTTTTAACTGTTAAACATTCATAAATAGGTTGTTTGATATCAATCTTTTCCTGACAAGGTTATTGAAATAAAGATGGAAAAAAGAACATAGCTTTGTTTTATTATATACCTGCTGAAAGTGGCCTCATTCTCAAGACATTAAGGTCAGAACATGTTAATTTCCTTGAATTGAAATGCACACAGCCATTATTCTGAAATATAAATATGATGGAGTAACATGAACTTAATTGCAAAAACACTTCCTGGGGTATCTGTTTAATCCACAGCCAAATGATAAACAGCCCTCTCAGAAAGACCTGTCTCTTTGCCCAGTGCAGTCCATTAGCCACTCAGTTTTCACACCTTCCAAATCTCCTCCTTGTTTGTTCTTTAGTGGGGACTCAAGTATATGTTCGTTTGATCTTTACAATGAGAAAACAGCAAGATGCTTAGTACTCACAAAGATAAATTCAATTAGAACAATCAAAGGGTTTGCTTGAGTTCAAAACTATTAATTTAGCCTACTTTCAAAAACAGAGTTTGAAATTTTAAAAGCATGTCAATCTACAACTCTATACAATAAGCACATGAAAATCAATGCCTTAGCATTAAAAGACATTTATTTTTCTGATGACTTGCTGTGAAGATAGCAGAACATGCAGAACTGTTCCCAGCGCTGGGCAGTTTCACTCCTGCAAAGGTTATTGCAAACATTTTCCTTGGTTTCATTCTTTGTGGATTTACACCCTTCCCTCTAAAACTTTTGTTTTGGTGATGTTCAATTTGACAGGAATGTTAAGCTGACCTTGATTTGATCTGAGGACCACTAAAAGATTATTCATGACCAGGGTTGACCTCAAAACTCAAGATCAAGGCATAACTGCTGAGTCTCAATGTTTTGCCATTGAAAACACAAATGTTTAACACTGTCAGTATTAAAATTTCCATTGGCTATAATCTTGTCTTAGAATGTTTTCTCATAACTAACCTATAATTTATAAAGGTTCATGTAGAAAATTGAAATATAAGATGGATATGTCTTGTATGGTTCTAAAAATATTGATTTTACAAAGATAAATAGTTGAACATGGGAAATAAAATACATTGATAATAATTCATCAGAGCATTTAATCAGATGCTTAAAGTGAGCCTTAATTATCAGTCTGTAAGCCTGAGACCTAAAGGTTTGTGACTTTCTGTATTTGTGACAAAGTGAGTATTTAGGTGCTCTGCCAGACGCAGTACTGAATGCCTGTGCAGTGCCAAACAGATGCTTAGTTTACAACAGGAGCTGATTTACACTGAAATGAGGTCTGGTATCATTGCTGCCTGCCCCAAATCAAAATTAGCATAAAAACAGAGATATTAATTCATCAACCCGAAAATGTGCCACTGACAGGAAAAGAGATGTACAGCTACCTAAACGTAGGTGACAAGTGACCTTCTAGTGACCCTCAAGTATGTCCTGCCTAATCTCCAGAGCCTGTTCCAAAGAAATACAGGTCTCCCTCCCATAAGATCATGTGCCTGACCTGTGTTAAATAACATAAGGCCTCCAAAAAAGATGCATGTGTTCAGGCACCTGAATTTCTCCAACTGGCAGAGTGCTATGGTTTTTGATGTACTGCTAGAGGTATTTTGCTAAATGCCCTTTGGACACAGGTATCTAATCAGTCCCATTCAGAAGAGCAACATGAAGTTTTCTGGGAGGTGGTTTGTTTTAAATTATTATTCTAAAGCATTTCTGGAAGAGGCAGGTCAAGTGGGCAACCCTGTCAGTCCATTTGGAAAGCAAGATTTCTACTTGTGCTCCTTTACTATAAAGATATCTCTCTATCTATATCTCTGTCTATCTATCTATCTATCTATCTATCTATCTAATCTCATATATCTCAACCTTTACTACATACTAGATTTCTAAAGCAGCTGTTCTCAGCTGAAGAGTCAGATGGAAGAATCACCGACCTCATCTGCTCCATGAGTTCCTGTGTTATGTCCCACTGTTGAAGAGATGCAATGTAGGCTTAAATTGTAAGAATAAGATTACCTAAAAATATCAAACTTATTTTATATGGTTCCTCATTAAAGTCCTTTTTATGTAAACAGAGAGTGAGATTTGTATTGCCCAAAGTAATACAAAATTCATCTATCCTAGGCTATGTCACTTCCTCCTTGAGCTGGATGGTCTCCTCTATACAATCCATAGCCTTCTATCCTTCAAACAGTTTATTGCTCTTATGGGAGCAAGGCTGGACAAAATAATTATGAAAACTCAAGCAGGGGTAGGGAAAAATCAAAAAGTCTATCAAGACCAACTCTAGAATCACCCTGAAGGACAGCAAACAGAGGTTATTTGCTGTTATTATTAACTGACAAAAGCTGCTATTAGAAAAAAAAAAGTATACATTTTTTACTCTCAGGAAATAAAACCTTAATGAAGAATGTCCTGGCTGTATCATCTTTAGAAAATGTCATCTTATCTCAGACCAAAATCTGTGTGCAAAATGGCATTACTAGTCAAGAAAAACAGGCTCAGACCCAAGTAAACATTCATAAGACCTAGAGGCCCATGGCACCAATCTCATATGTGGATGTGAAAGGAGTTGTGCTCATTTAGGGGAGAATGTAGGGCAATGTCCACGGCCTCCAAACTCACAGTCTACATGAAGCTGCAAAGAACTTAACTTGTTTGCTTTTCATAACTCATGCTTTCTTTAGCCTTTTCTGTCTGGTATAGCCAAAGGCTTAATTCACCAAGAATGTGCTGATAGGCCAGACCAAGTAATCAAACACACAAGCATGCAGATTCTTCCCACCCAATGATCAAGAGGAAATGTAATTAACAAATGCATTAGAGAAGCCAGAGTTGCTGTCATGAGGATGGTGCTTGCTTCCACTGTGAACAAGGCAAATCCCACAGACAGTATGATCTCAGGTCTGTGGCTTCACAAAGCCTCATGGAGGGTGCTAGATGGAGTGTTAAATAACAAACTTATCCACAGGGACCTGATGATGAACTTACCCCACATGGAATTAAAAGTGATGAATTAAAGCATGGATCACTTGCTCACAGCTTTAATCCTCAATTTACAAGACCACATTTTAGAAATTATAAAATTTCTAAAATTATAAAATAAATTTCATAATGCCAGGTGAAATTATTTTCTGTGTAACTCCTTGCAGATATAAAATGCAAAAACATGCAGATCACATTTTGTCGTTTGGCCTTTCAAGTGTGTTTTACTTCCAGAGAAATCTTGCCTTAAAATGCACACCTGGAATTATCTTATCTGTGCATAGCTCTGGATAAATGACAGTATTTCATAGCTGACATTTGAGGAAATCCTAATTCTTGTTCTCACAATTCCCTGAGTATCTGTATTTCACAAAATTTTTTTCACATTTTTCACATTTTAAGTCCTTTTTTTTTTTTTTTTTTTTGGCCTGGGCCAACTGTCTCACCAGACCTTCCTGGCATTTTAGTCTACAGTCATACTGATGGCATGAGAATAGACTTGATAAGTTAAGTACTTGCAATTTCAGATGAGGGAGCTGCTGTCCTGGACCATTTTCTAGCTGCTCCATTTTAGATCAGACTGCATTTTTTACTGTAGTACCTTATGATTAGAGGTACAAAGGCCACTTATTGTCATTCTTATAGACATTTCCAGCAGGCTTTTCTTCAAGTGTAGTGTACATTACAAAAAGTCAGACTACAGAGTGACAGCTGTCATTTTAACTGAGCTATCACTATTTTCCTGTGCTCAACAACAGCAGGTTGAGTTCAGGACCAGAGTTCTCAATTCTACTTGCTTTTATTTTACTTACATTTACATCCAAAAGAACAAAGCCATGGCCATAAAATATGATATTGTGTGAGATCCTCTCATTGAGCCCACTTCATATTTGGTGTCTCATTAAATTTACACCTTCTGCTCACATCTTAAATCCCTCCTGTCAATTCCGTGACTTCTACATAGTTCTGATCGTTGCTGCAGAAATGTCAGAAAAAAAAAAGCCTCCTAACCATGTTAGCTGAAAAAAAAAGGTAGGCTTAGAGAATTTCTAAACTAATTTTTTTTTTGAAGAAGGTGTGAGGAAACTCTAAAGAAATGAAAAGAAATATTTGAACATGATTTACTGTATAAAGCCTAAGAAAGATCAAAGGCTAATGTATGTTTTATAAATGAATGTTTCTGAAATTGGAAACAAGCTTTCTGCCAATAGGGTGGAAATTATAGTTCATGTAAGGACACTATCAACTAATCAAGAGAATATAATCCCATAGGGTGCATGAGCTCATATTTTATTTGAGGTTGGGTGTAATGAGTCCAGTACTGTGTCTCTGACAAAGATGAGTGCTAAATGCTGGCAAAAGTGTACGAGAGGCAGAAGAAACATTGCATGGTATTTCTCCCACTATGTCCTCCCAGCTTCTAGAAACCTGTGGTGCTGAGACTTCCTGAGATCATAACAGCATTTCTTTCCTAAACTAAGCCTTGGTGGGCAAAAAGTAACTATATAATTTTCAGTAATTGAACTTCAGTTATTACCTTCTCTAAGGTACTATTACTCATCTTCTCTAAGCAACTCATAATTCAGAGATGGTCCTCAAATCCGTCTCTTTACATTGCTTACATTTACTGGATTTTATCTGCCTTTTTAGCTGCCAGTTTAACCTCTCTCAGTTAGGAAAATGTCTGTTCATTGCCTGTTCTTTGCTTTGCATCTTTTAAGCAGCATTCTATCTCTGCTTGTGTTTTAAATTCAGAAGAGGACTAACTCTTTTTTAACCTGTGAGAGTTTAATTTGTCTAAGGGTTTGTGTGAGAACCTTCTGGAAACCTATGTCAGCTGTATTAACATGATGTAATGACCACAAGTAGCTTTTGAAGCAAAAGACTGCAAGTAATGTCTTGGCTCTTTTATGGTGAGTTAATGTAGCTACATGCATACTATGTCTACCTGGATGACAGATTTTTTTCCAATTTTATTAGTACAGAAATAGGGGTTACTGGCTGTGATCTATATGAGACCCTGTTTAAGAAGAAACAGTTTTCTGTTTCATACAGGTGGTGATTGGATTGATTGAATGCATACATTTAAAAGCTTGAGAATGTATACATTTGAAAGCTCAGCCCTTTCAAAGATCTTGGATGGCTATTATCTTGGCCTTGAGGTTTATTACTCTTCATTTAATGAACATTTTCCTCAGTTTCTGCTGCTGCTGCTACTGCTCAAGATGACTCCTCAGACTCATCTCACAAAAATAACAGTTCCAGAATGAAACTTCTCAGGTTCTTCATAATCAACAGGAATGCAGGCAATTAATCTAGCTTTTCTCTTACAGTCTTTTCTGAGTAGATCTTTCCCATCTTGACTACTTGTTAACCCAGAAGACTCTGTCAGACATCTTCTGATATATCTGCTTTCTATTTTGCTTGATTAATAATTTTAGACTACAATACATTGATTCTAGAAATCTGGTTTAGTCTCTACTATAATTCTTTGCATTTAATTCTTCAGAGTTTATATTTTCTGCTTTTCTTTTCATTTTATAAGTTGTATTTTTGAAGAATAATTTTTTCATAGCCACTCCATCTCTGCTGTTTACTAAATTTTTTTCCTGTTCTTTTAAAGTATTTTCTGATATGCATTGAACACTCAATTTGAGCTCCTGATATAATGTCTTCAAAAGGTGTTCTCTTCCACCTGCAAACATTTGGCTATCTTTCCTGTTTGCTTACATTAAAAAAATAAAATTATGGTTCCTAATTTCTATTTTTAATTTTTTTTTAATATTGAATCCCATCAGATTTCTGTGGGCTATGAAGTTGAAGGAAATGTGCTTCCCCAAAGAAGCTACCATAAAAATGTAGTTTCAATTGTATTTGTGTATCTATTATTAATTGCCATCAAAAAAATTACTTTTCAGAGTGATATCTGTCAGATTTATCTAGCAAAACGTACATAAATTTTGCTGGAAAAATATGTCTAGATGTCATTTGCAAAACATCTGCTAGCAAGCCACTATCCCTATTAGCAAGTTATTCCTTTCCATGTAAACACCCAAAGAGTTTCACAGGTATATAACAAATATGTATAACAAATATGCTGCAATAATCTAATTTCAGTGACAAGGTTTCAAAGATGGGTAGCAATCTCTGTACCTAAGAAGAAAAGTCAGCTTGCCAGTCAGCAGCATTGATAAATCCTGGTTCAGTTCTGAGGATGAATTGTTATCAGGCACAAACTGGGTACCACGCCAAATTGTGAACAATCTTAGCTATGGAAAGCTTAGTTCTCTCACTAGAGAGCCTGAGGCTACTTCTGCCATCTCTGCCATCAATTTCTCCCAATTTTTCTTCCTCCTCCCATTGTATCTGAGCTGCATTGCATCCATATTCATGTGCACAGTGTGTCCCTAAATCAGATATTTGTACAGTGAAATTTTGTGTTGAATATCTTATCAGCATATCACTGTAGGAAATCTTTGAGTACACCGGTTGCACATTTGATTGAATTGCTTTTAAGATTAAACTGGGTAAGAAATTCAATAAAAGAAAGGGACAAACTTGCTCAGGTTCATTGCCTGTAAGCTTTTTGTGCCTGTTGCTTTTAGCACACTACCTGCAGAGATCAGTTTTATGAGAACTTCAGGGTCTAGCACCTGTGTCAAAGTCAATAAATCACAACTAAAAATAGGAAATCTGCCTGAGGG
Source organism: Zonotrichia albicollis (assembly GCF_047830755.1). NCBI lineage: Eukaryota > Metazoa > Chordata > Aves > Passeriformes > Passerellidae > Zonotrichia > Zonotrichia albicollis. The sequence continues at coordinate 74,815,881 of NC_133821.1, read as the reverse complement.
GCACAGTGGATTAGTTCACTGTGGCACCTTTTTTTTTTTGGAAGTAAGAGGCAAGAAGGAGTAGAAATTTTGGAGTAGAAATTTTAACAGATAATAATGAACTCAACCATAGGACATAATAGAAATTGGATAGTGCAAACTTTGGCCATATAAATTCCTACATGACTTCTTATGAAATATTTGTATCACTTTCTTTTCCACTTACACAACTCCCCCAGGAAGACATTCATGTCTTTTCAAATACTTTCTCTCTATCCTGCATATAAGTGTACTTCTCTCTGTTTCTATTTGGACTTGACCAACGTGTTTCTCATTTAGGACTCTCTACCAACAAATTTTTTGAAGAGTCCTTCTAGTGATCTCTATCCACAGCAGTTTTAGGGACCAGTTCCTATTCACAAACTCTTTGGTCTTCCTTTTGTCTGTCCTGCCATCCATTGACTTAGGGATTTCCATTCTTCCCTGGTTTTCACTCTGAACTTTTTATTAACTTTTTATCTGTGTCTCATTCAGATGCATCTCACTTTCCCTGTTGATGGTGGTCATGAATCTTGAGTCCTTCGTCCACATTCCATATATTTTCTCTAAATTACTGTCCAGTGAGATAGGTCTGAATTGTGAAGGATCATTGTAGAGGTCTACAGACTCACAGAGAGTAAGACATTCTGTGAAGATGAAATGTCAGGAGTCCATTTTAAAATTAATCCTGTCCGTCCAAGCCTGTACAACACTACAACCCTACAGAAAGTTTCTGAGCTTCTGCACTGTTGCTGGATAAATACTGAAAATATGTTTCTCTCTATGTCCTTTCTTTTTGCCTACAGGTTTTCTACTCTTGTGTACATATAATGTTTCTAGGTAATGAAAATTATTTCTGGTTCAGTTTGTGTTTGTCTTCCACTAAAGACCCTCTTCATGTGTTTTCAATATAAAACATAACAGATTACACTGCTCCCAAAAAGGATAAAAGGTTTTATAAGGTACAATATATTTATAGAAAGAACTAAAATCACTTGCATTATACATTTTTTGTGCTAAAATGAGATAAAATATTGTAGAAAAAGATCTATGTGTTCCTCTGAATCCTTCATAACCCCTGTGGGACTCTTGCAAATTTATTTGCAAATAGAAAACACATGCATTGTCAAGTAGTGCCAGACAAGTTTGCTTACAAAGACTTTGGAGCATTTCAAATGTTCATGTTTATAGCAAACATAATGCTCTTCCAATAGTGTATCTATCCAGGCATGCAACTGTCATACACTTTTAAAGCCCACAAGATCTGAAATATTACAGCTCTAAAATGTCAGGCTTTTATAAAAGCAGGCCCTGTGTTTGGCTCTGGAGATCCAGGGACAGCTGGAAGACCATGGCCAACTCTACCAGAGGCCTGGAAGGCAGAGAGGGCCAGGAACCACTTCCCAAGGGACACTTTATATGTGCCCATCCTGCTTCTGAGGTCTGGCAGAGTCTGGTAGTATGGAAGTGGCCAGAGTGCTCGGTGGCTTCCCAGTCACTTGGTTTACTGCCAGAGATGGCATCAGTAGTCCTGCACTGGTGGTCACAGCTCTGCCCATGCCAGCAGCTCCCTCAGGGCCCTCAGGAGGGACCAGGAGGTGCCAGGGCTGGCAGGACAGAGCCTGGCCACCAGGATCTGCTCCCACCCAGCCAGCCAGGAGCAGAATAGCTGGAGGATGAGGGCAGGCCAGGATGGACAAGACAGGGTCCATGGCAGGTGGGCTGTGGGAAGCTGGAGTCTGACCCTGCTGCAGCATCACTGAGACAGGGGCTGATGGCCCTGGGGGACTGAAATGGGGTCCAGGGCCATGGCTAGGGTGGGGGGAGACTCCAAAGGGATGGGCAGGGAAAATCAGGTGATGAGCATCCTTGTGACCATAATACTGAAGTTTTGCTTCCCTTCTCTTATTGATTTAATTCTCTTGTACACTCCACTGTTAAATAGCTGGCTTTTTTAGCACAGATGAGTGGTTAGTTAAAAAAATCAGCACACAACCTTAAACACCGAAAATACAGCTACATCAGCCATCTCTTGTCCTGCTCCAGCCCCACAGCAGGTGCCTGTCATCCTGCACATCTCACCACCCCATGTGGACATCGTGGGGCTCTGGGGAAAAATGGGTAGAGTATTAATGAAGAGCAGAGTTGTGCTGTTTTCTGAGCAGCTACTGAATAGAGGGACAATGTAATTACAACATACTGTAAGGACACCCTTAAAACCCCAGAAAACTGCTTCTATCTATATGGAAATATTGTATTAGGTAAAGGATTTAATTTTTCCCCTTGCTACCTAGAATATCTGAAATTTGAACCTGTACCTGTTTTCATAGCCCTGAGTGCCTCACAGGAAAATATTTCATAAGCAAGAACTCAATTCTTTTTATCTACAAACATCTGCCTTAAACATCTGCTTTTAATCAAAGTGAAACCAATGCACTCCTTCAGTGGACAATGTGGTGCAGATAAAAAAGGCCGATGGTATATTGACTGTAAAGCCCTCAGCTTTCTTATTCCCCACTTCAGATCCTTTGCCAAAGAACCTTTGGTGTCATTTCAGTTTTCCAACAACAACCCAAATTTAATGGTCAAAATTTCAAGGAAAAACTATGTATGAATATGTTCTTTGAGATTCATTTTTTCTTATTCTTTTTCTACAAGCAATGCTTCTTTGAAAGAAAAAACTAAATTCTGTTCATTCAAGAATAAAATATACTTTATCATCTCTGAGGGAATTGTAGATGATTATTTAGTGCTGTATGTACTGGGGGGAGTTAACCACATAATTCCTGTTAAAGATAAAAAATGAGTAAGCAGTTCAAAGTGTACCAATTTAAAAACTCTCTGAATGTCACAAATATACATGTACATGGTGCTTCCAAAGAACATATTATTGGGGGTTATAAATCATTTTGCACACATATGTGACAGTTTGTAAAATCCTCATTTCTGCTTCAAGAAGCACTTTTTGCAGTAAACCTAGATTCTTTCAAACTCTATTTAACATAAATTACATATGCTGTTTGCATCATAGAATAAGCTATTTAAAAATATCAGATTTAGGTCAATGAAAATAAGAACATGGCCTGAATAGTTAATTCTTTTGAAATTAGATGAATTAGATGCTGGGCTGGTGACTGAAACAGGGTGAAATCAGTGGAAAATGCTCCAATTAACATTACTGAACTTTAGTCTATCAGGTCAAGCACTGGCCTCACTGTGCCTTTTTACCATTGTTGCCAAGTGAACCGAGAGTTCACACTCAAGCCCTGCTTGCTCCTGTGGGATTACTGATGTCCTGATTACGTGGTGGGAGCAGTTTTCTCTCAGCCAGCACGGTTCAACCCTGGTTACAGTGAGATGTAGTGCTCACGTAACCACAGCATGTTTGTCAACTGAACAGCCAGAGATACTTTGGAAACTATTCTAGATCAACAAACTAGGTAGTATTGCCAGTTTTGAGGAAGCTATGTGTTTTTCCCACTACCCTAACTCTATTTTTAGGTATTTGCCCTTCCTTTTTTAACATTAGTCTGGTTGGTTGACTGCTATGTTATTTTGACTGCTCTGCCTTCTCCACTGCTGAGTTGTGAAGGCCAGCTGGAGAGGCAGTGCTGGTGTGACTGCAGCTCAGGATGTGACCAGATATTACTCTCAAATGAGTCAGCAATTTTGGCTACGGAGTGCTGGAAAACACTTTGTTTTCCTTTTTCCCTTTTCCTTGTTGCTATACACAGAAAGAAAAAGGAGAGCTGATTCCGTTGCTCTAGTTTGAAAATCTGACAATGATGAGAGAGAATGCAGATTGCTTTTTATGTTGTACTCTGTCCTGGAGCATGATTGCCATTAGGAAAAAATCCTGTAAAAGTCTATAAAACTCAGTACCTATAGATCATTATTTTAAATTCTGTCTGTTTTCAGAAAGACTGGCAGAAATCTGTTTCAATTCTGTAGATCTTTACACTTTATCCTTTTGAAATTTTATCCCTATCATAATTCCACAATAAGGCTCTAATACTTTGAATATTGACTGAAATATTCCACAGATTTTTCCTATATCATTTTTACAGATCAGTTGAGTGCAAAGAAAACAGTCCAAAATATGCATTTTCAGGTGAAAGTGGAAACTGACAGGTGAAGTATATTTTCCATTAGACTTTACAAGTATTCACTCTGTAAATATATATATACATATGTGTGTGTATATATATATATGTATGTATGTATGTATGTATGTATGTATATATATAGTTAAACTCTGCTAAAATGAAAATGAGCAATAAGTAAAAGGAAAATTAAGAAGAGTGTCCTGGAGGGAGTTCATACTTGTTTTAGCTTCTCAAGTTCCCTTGTCATTGTTTCAGCTGCTAAGAAAAAATGCAAGAAGCACGGAGATATGAAATATCACCTTCCAGTCTAATCCCCTACTCCTGTACTCATGTTCAGAGTAAAAGTTTAGGGGAAGTCTTACACAGAGATTATTATTTTTGGTTTTGGTCAGTTCCCAAAGGACATATTATTTTGAAACAATAGCTCAATGGATAATTACTGGCCTTAACTCTGATCTCATTTATTAACATGTACACCCAGAAAAATTCCTTAAAATTCTATGTAGTTGCAGTAATGAAAATTGGATTTATGATGAAGGAAGATTTCTAAAAACTCAAGGCAACCTTTTTATTTTTAGGGAAAGCAGAGAGACATTATTTCTACTCACCTGAATGAGATTTTCTCATTTCTCCCTGCTGCACAATATCAAAATTTAGTTCTACAACTACAGCAGCTTTTTAATCTAGAGATAGTATGTGATATTATTGTTTTAAGGAGAAGATAGGCCAGATAAAACTTGCCATTAGAAGATTGCATATGGAGGTGTTCTTCTTACCCAGTTACAAATTTTATCAAGTTTTGAAGAAAATTCAAGCATTTATCAAACTTTGAAGAAAATTCAAGTGCAAATGCATTAAACAATAGTGACAATAGCACAGCAGGATTAATGCTTTTCAACTACATGCTTGTTGTTTATATCTTCAGCATCTTGTGTTGCATCACATTGTCCTCCCATCACATTCAGCCAATTTGCCACAGGCTGCTCTGCCATGTGTCCAACAGCAGCAAATTGGATTGTGCAACACATCCATTGCCACGCACTGATGTCCTCTCCTTTTTCCATCATGGCATTTCCAATCCCACTTCAAAGGCCATAAAATGAGTAACCCAAGGAGGTACCCAATGTCTTAGCAACTTTCAAGCTGCTGTATAGTTTCATAGACTGTTCACCCCCCCCCCCCAGCAGCCTCTTGGTTTCTGACCCTGCTTGGAGGTTAGTAGTCTGTATTTTGGGGACTGGAAGTACTTCCCACTTTTGTAGAAATGATGTTGGCTTTTGATATCCTTGTAGTTTCTGATTTTCCCTGCTGTTTGTGCTAAACCAATTTTCTTTCTGTTCTTTTAAAATTAGGAGTGGATGAAAAAAACAGGAAAAATTTCTAGAAACAAGGTCGTGAAGTGTCTGTGTATTTAGAGTAATGATTTTACTTCATTTGGATAAAGGCTGTGCAATGGGCTTTTTTTTTTTAGAGTTGTCAGTGATCAGACAAAACAGATGTACACATGCTTTTTGCTTGTTTGAAAGAAAGCAAGCAGAGCCATTTCATCGTATTCATTCAGAGAAGTTCAATTTTGACAGAAGAACTGCAAATGATGTCATCATGCTGAAGATTCCTGTCATAGGCAAGCACTTTACCCATTTCCTCCTTGCACCAGTAAAAACACCCATATTTTTTATTGGTTTTGTAATAAAATTTATCTGAAAAACTGGGGAAGATTTTCAGAAAATTTTTGACTCTTGTTGAAATAGTTTGCAGTAAGGATGACATCTGAGAATAGGCTTGATCTAAAATGTTTTGAAACAGAAATGCAAAGCTCTTTTTTTTAGGGTCTTACTTCATATGGGATTTACTTCATGCCTTCATATCCCAAAGTGGAGGAGAGAGAGTGGAACAAATAAAATTATTGAAAAAAGCAGTGTTATTTATATCCCCAATGTTTTCACAGAGAGAAGATAAGATTTTACTTAATTTAACCCAAGCAGGTGCAAGATACATCAGGGATGTGGCAGTTAAAGGATAGGTTACAGATGTTACTTTTGGCCTTAACTAATGTTTCACACAGCATGGGAGAAATTGAGTCAATTATATTGAATTTATCTTTCTTCACATTTGATTAGTATGGATGTCTTCCTCCGAGTGGCATTTGTCTATGCTCAGACCACAGCAAAATTTTCACAAAGCACTCAGATATTACAGCAATGCTTTAGCATGTATCAATTCTGAATTGTGCAAACCAGGTTTGATACAGACAAGGATTGTGAAGTTGCCACCTTCCTGATGTGTGATCTCTGTGTAAATCTATTTAAGTCAGTTCTAGCAAGTATACGAAGTTTGAAATTTACTTTTTCAGCCACTTCTCAGTCATAGTTAAGGTGAAAGATTTATTCACCCAAACTACAAAATATCGCTGTTGGTATCTCACTTGATAGGTGGGGATAATTTATTTTATTTTATAATGGAGATAGAACTTACATAAATTTCAAGATAATAATATAGAAACCTCTTTCTTAGAACATAAATGTGTATAAACAGGCTTCATACATTCACACCATGCAAATAAACAACCATCTCTACCAAAAAGTGTCCAGTTACAATTAAAGGGAGTAAATCTCATTTATTCTAAGCAATGAAATTTTTTTAAAGAATTCATTCTGATTCCATCAGTATGGTTTATCTTTAGCTTATGCTGAAAAATTTGTTCTTAGAGAGTTGTTAAAACAATTAAGATCTCATCAGCATTGCTTTTAAAATCATAAAACATTGCTCTTTTCTAAGCCATGAGCCACATGGATCTTTGAGGAAAAAACATCCACATTTTTTAAGTTGCGCTGTCTCAGAGTTATAGCAACTGCAGTTTTCCTTCAGAAGTACTGGTTTCTGAGTCAATGCTTGTGGGAATATATGGTTTCAAAGTACTTCATGGGATATAATTTTCAAAGGGATATATGAAAACCATACACTTCCGATTAACATTAATGGGGAGTTGTGTGGCTGCACAGAGCTTTGAACATTCTGGTTAGAAGTTTATATCTCAGTGAGCTGCACATGGCTCCCCTGCTCTGAGCAGATGGTTTTTTATAGATTGCAGAAGAGCCTGCTGTGGATCAGCAGACACCATGTTGAATGCTTCTCTCAACTATATACTTCATAGGTAACTCCACTAGGAGACAGGAACCTTTTCTCTATCAACTATCATATTTCATAAGCTTAGCTCTTGAATTATACATTATAGCTATCTATCATAATACAAGAAACTTCCTTATGCAAAATCAATACTTCCTTACTCACAGTAACTCCATCATGCCCTGCTAAGCAGCCCAAATTGCTGTTGTGTTGCATTCTTATCAGAGCCACAGACCGCTGGGGAAAGTGCTCAGTTAGCTTTACTCACAATTTGCATGCTCTGTGAAAGATTTTTCTGTATGTCTGTGCTCCAGGTGATACATGATGATAAAGCATTTCACAATTGCAGCACACATCACTTGAAATTGGGAATGGAATAATGGGAAGCCATGCAATGCTGATTGGAATGAGGCTATTGACAATGTGAAAAGACACTATGGAAAATGATTGCATGAGTAAGTGTATACAATGAATTCCCATTCACATTCGCTTATCAGGAACTGGAAGCTGTTATGAGAAAACTATAAACTGCCTCATAAAACCTGACATTATAGAGTTGATGGCATTAGTTATCTATATTTGCCTGCTTGATATCTAAGCAAATTATCTTTTTGAAATGTGAATTTATCAATCTTTCTTTTTCTCATTTCAGGACACTAAAATGCAACATGTACAGAAAGGCAAGTTGCCTCCTGGTGCTGACCATGATTAGGATAAGAATCAGCACTATTAGGGTTCCACGAGGCTTTTCAACCAAAAAAAAAAAATCAAGAGATCTCCTTTCTCCTCATATCTCTGCAGGTGTTCAAAGGCTCCTACTTATTTTATTCCAGATATTAGCGTTGCCAACTTATTGTTTCTATAACAATAGCTTCTGCAGAGCGTGGGAAACCAGGCTTTTAGGTTTTCACTGCCTGTGTCCCAATTCAGGACTCAGCACAGAGATCCAATATGTGCAATAAACCTCTGGCATCATAATGACTAAACTACATAAACTGCAAGATCTGTAACACATGATAATGCATAACTCAGATTAATTTAATACCTCATATATTTACTGATGGGGACAATAGAGATACAGGTTTGAAAGAAGAAAACATGTTTAAAGAATAGACTTCTCAGCTCTCACCATCTATTGCTTTCTGGTCCACAAATTGATTGCTATTTTAAAGTGCTTATAAGCTCTACAAAGTAACAGAGTTGAATGCAGTTTACCTGTAACTCCAAAACCAGGACAGTTTTTCTAATTTGCTGGAATGACAGAAAAGATGGATGAAATAGATTTACCTTGTGTTACTCTTTCTTGGAAATCAGTGAAAGTCTTGCATTAGAATCTGTGGCCTCTGTAACAATCTCCAAAGATGACATTTTTACAAATCATCCTGAGTGAACTGAATCACGAGTCTTGACCAGAGTACCACTGAAGTCAGAAGGATTTAAAATCTGTGTTTGTCATGGAATGTCAGCTTGTATATCGTAATATATCCCATCATAAAACATTGCCTTTATTAGGAAATAATTTCTATTTGTTAGTTCAGGAGAAAACCAAAATTTTCACTCAGTTAGCAGTGCTGGTATTAAGATTTTATGCAATCTATCAAACTGAAAAGGTGTCATTTCTTCAAGAATATTTTGTTCTAAAATTGTAATCTTTCTTTTTAAGTATCACTGAAAATTATGACAACTGAAATATACTTTTTAAAATGTTCCCATTTTTATGGGTCAAAAGATGTTATTGGAAATATAGTTTAGCAAAACTTAAATTTTATGACATATTTTGCTCATATATATTGCTAGAGAATTATCTTCAGTAGATAAGTAATATGAATGCCTATTTTTAATTATGCCCTTTCTCCATAAATCAGGTAACTTGAAAGACCACTGTAAAATGGACCCTCATTTTATAAAAAGTAGAAGGAATATGGTACCAAGACAGTTAATTAGATAGACAAAATTTTCATTTACATTTTTAATTCTTAGCTCTTGCATAATCTAGGAGGAAAAAAAAAGCATCAAATGACAAGCTTATGTTTTAAATATTTTCAAACTGAGAGAGCTTAAAACATCTTTTTACCTTAAATTCATGTATACTCATGGTCCAAAGAATAATAGACTCTAATGTGCAAATCAAAAAATAATCAGAAAATATTGCTTTTTTGCAAAAACATGTGAGCTGGTACAAAGTTTTTCCTAGATATTAATGAGATATATATGTACATAATACCTTTTTAAAATAATATAAAATTAATATATGTTTGTGAAGGCAGTTAATAGTACAGATCAACATATTTATCTTTTTTTCTGAAAAAAGTCTCAGAAATCAGGCAATACAATCCTAATATAATAAGGTAATCAGTTCCAGTCTTATTTAGTAATTTGTTCAGTTCAGTTTATGTGGATAAACCTCATAAGACAAGGGAGTGCATATTTTTGTAACTCATTTCTAATGAAATGGACTTTGCACTTCTGCCCTGTTCATTGATATAAGTTAGCTTTCCAAATTAATTTTTAGTTTTGGCACCTAGGAATGAACAGATTGCTTTGTGGTAGAGAGAATTTCCGATAAACAATGAAAAAGCATGGACAAGAAGAGGCTAATATCAAATTCTGAATATGAAAGAGCATCTAGAGGTCTCAAGTCTGGAGAGGTTTAGCTTATTATGTTGATTAAAACACATCTAACAAAACCACTGTCACTGATGTATGCAGATCTTTGCTCCTTTGGGAGTATCTGACTTTCAGAAGAATATCACAACAAGTAAAAACTCCCAATTAATTCTTCTCCGTATAGTCATGTTATAAGCTCTCCTACAGCTCTAATAGAACTTTCCTAATTATTTCCCAGAGCTACCCTATTGTTCCTTCTTCAGCCAAATATCTTTCTTTTATTGTTTGCTAACGGGGCATTTCCTGCATTCACATTATAAAAGATCAGACAATATTATGTATCCTGCACAGGGTACTCGCCTGATTTGTTAGACTGAGCATGAATAAAGTTCAATACAAACAAAGACTTTAAAATTGAAATAGCTAAGATGCCATTGAGAAACTCTTGGCCATCAGTGGAAAAATTTTAGATACCAAAAGTGTATCTCTTAATCTTGCAACACACAAACATGAAGTTGGGGCAGTATGGAATATTTTCATTCTAATCTTTAAAATCAGATCAGGGAGTTCATTTGAGTGGCTTTTTGTCCAACTGGACAAGATAAACTTATATTATTTGTTGTGGGACTGTTTTCCTCAATTCTCCCTGATAAGGCAGTGATACAAAATCATATATCCCATATGGGACCGTTATGTAAGGTTAGGTAAGTTATGGAGAACAGATGAAATATATACTCTCAGTCCCTTACTTTGTATTTATTTGTCTGTGTGACTGAAAGCTCAAAATAAAAAATTATTTGAAATTATGATAAGTATGCTTCTAAGTATGATAACACTCAGTTATTTTTATGACTGGTGTATGATTTGGACATGACTATCAACTTTGGTTAATATATTTATACATTACTTTAATATACAAGAAATAGCAACTTCTAACAGAGGAAGAATTTGACTGACTCATTTAAGGCCCAAGCTTCAGCTGATCAGTGCACTGGCCAGTACATTTTGCAGTCATACATAAAAAGTAAATTATAGAGAGACTCTAAAAATATCACATCTATAAAAATCATTCCAACAATTGGTGCCATCTTAGAGTTTTACCTGGAAATGTTGCAGCATGGTGGCCTAAAACACTGCTTAGGGCAGAAGACATTTCATTACTGGTTTTATGAAAAGTTTCAATAAAAATATTGTGGCTTTCTGTTTAAACATCTCATGCAGAGCAGTGAAACCAAAGATAACCATGCTGAGTTCCTGGCGAGAGGCAGGAAGATAAAAATCAACATTAAATAGAATTGGAAGAAAAGTGGTTTTATTGTTCAGACAGACACAAAATGTAAACAAGAAGTTCAAATACTGGAGGGCATATTTGATTGTAGACCATGGTTTTATTCAACATTTTTTGGTACTGATTAACACAGTGGTCTTTTAACATACTTTTAATAGTGTTTCTTTTTACAACCATTAACCTCTCAGGGTTAAGAAATCACTTTATCAAATGTCAATTTTGTGCTGTGGCAGACGATAGTGCTGATGCAGTCCTATAAAGATTTTACCTCCTGACCTTTAGAACAGTGATTTTATTGTCTCAGGCAAACCTTTAAGTTATGCCTTGGCATTAGAGAGTAGCACAGATCTATCCCATCCTAGAAAGCTGGTGCCTGGAGGTACACATTCCTTATTAACTAGTAGAAGAAAATTTTGTGAAATTAGTCATCTTTGCCTATAATTTTCACATGACAAAGTTCCGTATTTTTAAAACGTCAGTACCATGGTGTTTAGAAAATAACAAGATTTTAGGCATTCTTCATGACTCGAAGTGAGAAGACAAAGTATCACAGAAAACTTGTTCTATTTCCTAACAAATTAATTACTTCCTGTTTCTGGCAGGCACAGTTTCAGTGGATTTCAGTGATAATCAGTGAATATGGCAGCTCTGACAGAATATTTCTTTGCAGGAAGTATCGGTTTTGGGGGCCTGAAGTTTGTTTCCATTAGGGACACTCATCTTTAGATTCAGACATGAAGTCTAATATAACTTGTAGCCTGTCCCCTTCAGATGCAGGTGATTTTTACACAGTAAAAAGCTCCATCAGAAAGGAGAGCAAAAATTACACCATGGTACAACCAAGTTCCTGTCATTTGCAAGGCTGTCAGGGAGGCAGAGAACAGCTCAAAGTCTCTTTGAAAGAGGTGGAGTAGAAGTCACACCTTTCACTTTTGAGGTGAGTGCTTCCAGGTAGCTTGAAACTTGAAACTCAGTGGTTCTAATGAAAGACTCCAGCTTGCCTAAGGTTCTTCATGGAGAAATAGCACCTTCTGCTCTCCTCAGCAGAACTTGGTACCCCTTTATTTGTCATACTTTATTCTCCACTTAACTGTTTTGCTACAAGAATGACAAGAAGGCGAAGTCTTACTGCACCCAATCTTCCCCTTCATCATACCTGCTCCCAAACAACCTCTACTACCATACTTGTGTATTATCATCTTCTATTTTTAATTTGTTCTGAAGCTATGCAGCATCACTCCAGAACAATGAAGCTCTCCTGGAACTGGGAGCAGTGGGGACTGCTGTGCATTGCCATCTCACCCACCTGTTATCTTTACAAATGATCTGTGTTATGAAAACTCTTAGTACCTTGTTCAGACACTAAAATAGCAAAGTTCCTGTCAGTCCCACAGGCCTATTCTGCACTTTCCATATTATCCTTATATATTTTAGCTCAGAAAATCCTGACTCAATCTCAGAAGGAATTAGGTCAACTCTTATCATTCTAAAAAGAAAGATAATAAATATTCCTTTATATGTCCAAGTTTTTGGTGTTTTTTGCTAGGTACAGGCAATGAGAGGTAGACACTGAGCCTACCTGGGTTCTTTATTTCAAAGAGGAAAATTGAGCAGAAGGTATTGAAATTCTTTGCTTTTTCATGTCTGCTAGAATACAGATGGATAGCAGGTTGTTGCTGATAGTAGTGAACTCAAGAAGACAGGAACAACCTACACTAATAAACTTTAGTGTGCCTAGAAAATCTTCCCTAAATTAAAGTGATAACACTTGCGCACGCACCACTAAATTCTTCAGTGACACAAAACTGTCCTCTTCCTGTTAGCCCTTTCCCTGTACAATTCCCTTTGTCTGAAGTCAGGATACACCAGAGGCTGTTCCCAGTAGGAACTGTGTACAACATCACCTTGTTTTGGAAGCTTATATAGCCTCCAAAAGCAGAAGTCCTGGTGATTCCATGTCTGCTGGTCTCACTCCTGTGCAGGTCTCATTGTCTTTATTAGAATATATGCGGCTGTATTTACTGACAACAGCAGTGAGAGTGCTTTAAATACATAAATTTTAAGTTATCTGTGGCTTATTTACAAAATTTTGGTACCACCTTTACATTCTAAGTGCATACAGTAGGGTTAAAGTCTATGGTTTTTCAGTAACCCATTGGATCACAAAATTTTACATTCCAGTTATGAAAATGACAGTGTTGGATATGATTGAAATTATGGATATTTATTTCCTTGTCTGAAGATAGAACAAATAAACTCTTGCTCATGGATCTTGAGACTTTTCATGTTTAAACAAGTCAACCTGAATTATTTTAGTATACAATATTTATATTTTCTATTGAAAAAAAGATAGAAAATAATTCTGCAGGACTTTTTTTTTCTTTTCTTTTTTTTTTTTTTATACTGAGAAGCTCTAAATAGAGCTACATAATCAGAGAATAGCTGAGGTGGTAAGTCCCCTCTGGAGACAGTCTATTCAAACCCTTTTCTCAGAGTAAGATCATCTAGACCAGGTTCCTCAGGCCATGTCCAGTCTGATTTTAAACAACTCTGAGGATGGAGACACCACAACCCTTCTTGGCAATCTGTCCTAGCGGTTGATCATGTGCATAGTAAAAAAGGGGTTTTTCTTCTGTTTAAATGGTATTTAAATTTGTGCCAGCTGCCTCTTTACCTTTCATTGGTGCTACTGGAAAGAATATTTCTTTTTACCACTCCACACTGAGTGCTCATACGCATAGTTCAGATCCATCAGAACCTTCCCTTCCCCAGCCTAAACTCTCAATGTTTCTTCATATATCAGGTGCTCCATCCAGCATGTCCATCTCACTTTTGTACTGGAGAGTCAGCACTGGACTCAGGATTCCAGATATCTTTCACCAGTGCACAGTGAAGGGGAAGGATCATTTCATTTGCTGGTGAAGATCTTAATGCAGCCCAACATGCTGTTGACTGCCTTTGCAATAAGGATGCATTGTTAGCTCATGGTCAACTTGTTGTCCTCTAGGACCCTGAGGGTGTTTTCTGCAAAGCTCCTTTCCAATCTGCCTGTCCCCAGACTGCTGTCATATCAGGTTATTTTGGTCCAGCTGCAGGACTTTCACTTCCCATTGTTAAATATCATTATATTCCTACTGGTCCATTTCTGCAGCATGTTTGAGATTCCTCTGAGGTGCAGACCTGCCCTCCTGTGCACTGACTACTTCCCCCATTTGATATAACCTGTGATTGCTCTGAGGGTACATATCAAGCAATCTGCAAATACTGCAAGCAACCACTCCCTCTCTTGGGAGTCTAGTTTTATGTTGTGTTTAGCTACCAAGGGCCACAGGCAACACAGTTGGGTCATAACAGTAAATGTGTCATAAAGTGAAGGTGGGCAGCTTTTAATCACCTTTGTCACTTCCCTGTTTAACGTTCCTCAAGAGATTAGCATTAGAGATTTGCCCCTGCACATGCTGACAGTCTGAGATTGCAGACTCAGCACCAAAGCTTGATCAGTATCTGCACACTACGTGCTCCTCGGCCACATCCCTTGTAGGACTTGATCCAAAATAATCTTCCAGAGGAGACTCATTAAAGATATCCTTGCTCCAATTTATATGAGCATGTCAGAAGAACACAGCAATGTTATCAGTCTTGCTTATACAAACACTGAATGGACAGGCCAGTCATGTCTGAGAGAGGGTCTGGCAGTCTGCATCCACGTTACCCCTGGGTCCATCTCAAGCTGAGTGCTCAATCTCACCTATTATTCTAAAACAAGTATTCAAAAGTTGGTAAGTTGGACACAAAACAAAACAACAACAACAACAACACAAAACAAAACAAAACAAAACAGTGATTTCCTGTTTTCCAAAGAAAATGAGATTGTGAAAGTCACTCTGGAAGCAACTGAAGTTTCTAAACCCAGGCTGAGCAGGAAGGTTTTAAGTATTGTGCAGGACAGGTATAGCATGAATTCTGACTGTGGCTAAAAGCAAATGCCTACTCTATCCTGCTGCTTCAGACTGTAGAGGATCTGTTGGACTCCCCAGTGCAAGATTCTCTATGGACAGAGGAAAAGAATTCTTTACACTACTCAAGTATAAATGTGATGGAGGAATGTGGGTTTCTAAGTCAGAAGAAAGTCATCAAAGAAGAACTTCTGATTATGGAACCAGCAGGACAAGGAGAAAATATCCAAAATAACCAGCTCAAGTTTTTTATATTGAACCCGGTGATTTTCTTAGTTTTGTTTCTAATAGCCTTGCAACCATAATTTCTGAACAGTACATCAGAATCACAGTTAGCATAGCAAAAGGGAAGAACTAAATGCTGAAAATTGTTATCTGCAGACACATGGGGAAAAAAAAGACTAAAGAAACAATGGCCATAGACACGGAAAGTAAATCCACACATATAAATTGTTTATGCGTATTAGATTGATTTTTATATCCTCAACTCATACTAATGACCCAGAAAAGAAAAAAAAGGGGGGCTTATGTCTGGAACACCTGAAGTACCTAGACAAAGGCAATGAGTAAACCTAAAAATCCACTGAGGTTGTTAAAGAAATTATGTAATCACCATTTACAGGTCACTCATCTGTAAAAAATAATAAAAAAAATTGGTTCATGGAAAAAGACGATGAAATTAAAAATAACAGAATTAAAGAGTCAGTCTCCCATGCTACACAGACAAGGCAGAAAAAGAGGGGTTTTTTACTGTCAGAAAAAGATGGGTTCAAAGGTCAGCTGGTGTTAAACCTGAACATAATGATATTACTGCTTATGCCATGGGGGCTGATGACTGGGAACATGGCCAGAGCATCTCAGCTAGTGAAATATCTCAATTAGGTGCAAACTCTTTGCCAAGTTGCTCAGACACATAATATGGCTCTCCTATCTCATTCAGTCAAGTACTTTTTGAAATTCAACAAATGGGACTAGACAGAGGTAACTGGAAGCAAGCAGTGATGGTAGAAAACTTTTCTAAGGAAGAGAGTTTTTCCTCTAGAAGGTAGTGATCACAAGTATATAATTTATATTTAGACAATTTTAAAAAGTTCTTACATTTTGCTTTATTTTACGCCAAACCCCCTCCAATCATTTCACCTCTTTGATGCTTTGATGCTTCTGTAACTTGTACCCTGCAGCTTGCTGGTTCAGATCCTAGATCTGTTTGTTTATTAAAATTCCCAGTTCCTTCTACATTATGCCAAGTAAATCTGAACTTGATTCTTTTATCTTGTATCTGACACTGTAGCTACAAAGCTATAGTTTCTTTTATACTCATGTTCTCCCTCTCTAGTTCTGGCACAAATATCTGTCTGATTGTGTCCTCCCAAAATATTTTGGATTTACTAAAACAGCATACTTTGGCAAAGCAAAAATGTTTCCAGGTCTAACAAACAAAACTATTTTCATACAGGTACTTACATGTACATACATAGCTATATTTCTACTATGCCTTGAATAACTGCTATTTATGTTTAAATATTTTCTTAGATCAGCTTTACAAATATTTTGTGATAATTTATTATAGGCCATATGTTTCAAATTTTCTCATACATTGTATAAAAGGAGTGTCAAAAGTCCTACAAAAGTCCAATTATCTTGTGTCCTTAAATTCTTCATCTGATAGGTCAATCCCTGTAACAGAAGGATTTTAAACTAATCTAACATATTTTGGTGAAATTTGAGAAATTTAAGTCTGCTGTTTTCACTCATCTTTAAGTGTGTACAAATTGATTGTTCAATGTCATGTTTGAATATCTCCCAAGGTACTATCATTCATCTGACTAATGTGCTGGATCTTTATTCTTCCTTTTTAAGCTACAAGACATAAATTTGCTTTCTTCAGCCCCCTTGAGTGCCAATTGCACTGAAATTCAATCTTCATTCCCAGACCCTGCTGAAGGATTTTGGATCATTAAGCTGTGTTTTCATAAAATGATTTTTTTCATGCAAAGCTGTACTGGATAGTTGTAGTTCTTCTCCACGTTAAGAAAGTGGCTTGTCTGGCCTTTGGGTAGAAGGTACAAAAGAGACATTTACTGATGTAGTTTTGCTTATGTATTTGAAGGGGATCCTTGGACCAGTTATGCTTACTAATTTTGAAACTGAAGACAAAGTATCATGAAGGCCATGTGTACATTGGCCTTAATCTCAGCACCACTCTCTTTATGTATATATTTATACATATAGATATGACCTCATTTGTGCATTTTTTGTTCTTTTTTTTTGTAGACAAAGAATTTTTAAATTGATTTTGATATTCTACATAGCAGGTAATTCTTTACATGGGTGCATTTCCTCTGTGCCAATCCTCTCTTGAATAATAATTTTTTATTATTATTTTGTTGTGAATATATGGAGTCTTATCTTAAAATATTTTTCTCAATTTGGAGACAACTTGCAGATTTCTTTGTGTGTATGTGTCTGTCTTTTATTTAAAGGAATCATCTCTATGATGAGCTCTATCCATTCATTTAAGTGCACTAACTTTGTGTGTGAGGATATTTCTTTTCATATGAGTTCTTGACAATTTATGAGCTGTACTGTACCTAGCAAGCAATGAACAGTTTGCTAGTCCCCCAATCTCTTCTTCCTAGTTGTTACAATTTTTGCCTTTCTCTGTGCACGTGTGGCCTGCAATAGATTTGTCTTGGATCCAGGTGGCACTGGCTTTATCAGACAAAGGGGACGTTTCTAGAAGACTCTCACAGAGTCACATGCATGTGAATGTGAAATGACACACACACACACACACACACACACATCTTTCCACTGAAGTGAGTCAAGTGATCACTTACAGTGGAATTTTTCCCCTCTAGCAGGGGTTTTTCCTCAAAATTACTGGGCTATGTTTGAAGGTGAAGAAGCAATGGGAGAATAGAGCTGAGATATTTTTGGGTTTTGGGGATTTTTTTGGGGTTTTTTGGCAGAAGTACACCTTCCACATGGGCAAGAAGCTGCTGACTGGTTACAAAAATGCAGAGAAACGTTTTTGAAGTAGAGATAAAAGGAAAATATGATGCTATGATATCAAGGTCTGCATTCCATTGTCATCTGGACCCTCACCTCTATTTACTACAGAAATGCAAGGCATTTTAGATGTAGAATTTGGGTTTGGTAGGCCTGGGTTTTAAAACAAAGCAGATGCATAACTGGAACTGCAATTCTTTTTGAAAACTAACTTCTACTTGAAGCTCATATACAGCCCTAAAAACACATTATTTGTTTTAAAGCTTATCTTTAGACCAAAAATATTGTTATTCTAAAGAGTATTGCTTGTGACTAGGTAAAGTGAAGAAAACATACACGTAACTAGAGTTCATAAAGTCTACACCACGTAAATCTGTAAGAGGTGAGCAGTGTCTTGACTTGTCTCAGAGTGATTTTTTTCCACTGTTTTAAGTGGGCTGTTATAAGTACATATAATGGACTCATGAGTTTATTTAGTCACAAAGTGTATAGAGAGATGAAAAATTTCAGAAAGCTTTGTAATACAAAATGCACATTACTCTTTCTAGCCAGCATGCATTATAAGACCTTTTAAAATATTTTGCAACTGTTTTATGTCTTTCCATTCCCAGGCTATGCCATCAATTAAGTCTATGTAAGTAAATGAAATTATGTTAGTGCTGAAGTAGTAAGGACTATATTTGAATCCAAGCCTTTTCTTGGCCTTTGAAGCTGTTTGTGTACAAAACTGTTCCTTCATGTGCATATGGCTAGAGATTTGACTGACTCCACACCTGTGCAAACATGTGGTATTATGTGTGGGGATTGTCTAGTGTATGTTTGAGTGCCAGATCTCCCACTTGTGTACTGGTAGTGTTGAAGAGCAAGTCAAGTGTGGGTGCAAGTGTTTGCACTGCTGGATGTGGGAAGGTGTAATAGTTGGTGCAACTTTACAAGTACATAAAGGAACCAGCAGCTTGAATATCTGGTCTGTGAGGCTGAGTGGCTGCACTGGCATGGATATCTCAACTCACAGCAGAGCTCTCAAACACACACTGATTTATTGTGCATCTATACCTAAAATACCTCACCCATGTCAAATTTGAGCCCTGGGAAGTCACAGTCTAGGTCCCTGGAAGACTAGACAGTAAGCAGGAACAATTTTCTGTGTCTCCCCACAGTGTGCCCTCTGCATGAACAAGATTCATGGTGTAAAGCAGATGTAGGAAAAAGCAAACAAAGAAGAAAACACCACCAAACACCCCAAAAAACCAACAATAAAGAATCCACCTCTCCCACATGTTTTTCTTCTGATGTTTGTCCATCTCACACACTTTTATAAGTTCCCAGACTTGCTTCCAGAAAGTTTCCAGAGCTTATCTTTTTCTGCCTTTTCCTCTCTCTTCAGTGCTCACTTAGCTGCTTGGAACTATTTTTAACAGAGAGAGAGCAATTGTAAAAAAGGTAATTTTTTCCAAAGGATAAAACACCTGTTGATGAAAGGTGGTTACTGCACAGAACTTTCTTTCAAAACTCAGTTTGTTAATGAGGATTGAGCTAGCAGTGAGCTGTGACTCCAGCAGAGGCATCTTCAAAATGGAAGTGTTGATGAGTGTATAAGCTGGGACATGTTGAAGTGTATTGTCAAATTCAGTATGCAGTGTCTGAAGAAGGTTAACAAAAGGACTCAATTAGTTTAAGATGAAGTGAATAAGAAATTGAAATACCACGATTCCTTGATTGAGGAAAAGGAGACTATTGCCGAAATTTACCCTGCTTGACAATGGTGAGATAAAGAGGTGTAGGCAATGATAGTTCTAATAAAAGTTTCTGTGTTTGGAAAGCAATCTAGGGAAAAAAAAGTTACTGAATGGAAAACACAATAAGAAACAATTATACCACTTGTCTTAAGCCTATTCAGGCTTCTGAAAATGTCTAACACATTAGAATTCCACTGCTTGGAATACAGCATCTACCACAATACTGTCAGTATGTACTGCTGCTGCACCTCATTTGCTCTGACAGCTTCTTGTTGGCCTTTTCTGACTGGGGTCACTGCCATCTCATCCTTTTCTTTGGGAGGAGATGTCTCCTTGCACAGTGCTGATCACATAGTTAGGGTTGCCTTAGATCTACCACATTCAGAAAACTTCCTTTTTTCATTTTCCCACTTACTCCCTTTTATTTTCTTTAAGTGTGAGCACTCTGCACTTTCTGCACTAACTCCCATCTTCCTTGTTGATGGACTAGCATGATGCAAAATATACCAGAAAATGATAGGCAAGCCCAGCCTACTGCATTTCTTAACCTGCGGACTGGAAAGCAGATACTTTTCTTGGAGCAGTGGGCTTATAAGTAAATAGCCGTCTGAGAAGATGGCAAGGGTCATTTCACAGTGACAGGGGACAGCTAGATATACTGTGACTCCCAGCTACTGTGCTTTGGTTTAAATTAAGATGTTTTTAATCTAAAAATATTTCATAGTCTTACAGTTTAAAGTTCTTTTCTGTGTGATATCTCACATGCAAATAACTCACTTAAGTGCAGACACACACTGACTCTTGCAACTTCTCCATACTGTTTAGGCAAATCAATGAAAACTCTTATCAGTGCCATGATTACATTTTTTTCCTCTTGAGATTCACATAAATTAGGTTGCTATAATAATTTGTTCCAGGCATAAAACTTAAGGTCTGTAAATAATTAACTCAAAAGTTATCCAATTATCATACATATTAAATCAGTAGGAGAGAAAATATATTTACATACATTTATTTTAAAAAAAGTCAAGTGCTTTTATGAATGAGTGATGGTAAACATACAATTTGGTCACAGGTTTTGTAAACCTCTAAGTGAATTTTCAGCAAATGCATTTTTAACTTCTAATGGCGAATGCCATATATCATGCATAGCTGAAGAATGTTGATTATGTAAGTCTTGCATTTTCCTGTTGAATTAACTCTTAATCTGGCATTTACTGAATCCAAAGGCCTTTCTGCCAAACCTCATCTAATTTGGTAACACCAGTACACCAGCAGACATGATAAATCCCATAACTGTACTGTCTCCTTTCCTCTTCTCTATTTTTTATAGGAATCTGTAACAAGAAATGGCGACATTCTTTTTGTTTGAGCCAGTTTTAGCACTTGAACTTTAAATAACTAAGATTGCAGGAATTTTTGTTTGGTTTCAAACTGATGATCTCTTTATTATTCCTTTGCTTTCTAACTTGTAAAGAATGAAACAGATGTGTATTTATGAGACAACTTCTTAGAATAAATTAAGGACTGGCTTCCAAAAGTTATGAGCAGCTTTTATTTCTTGTCTAGACATATTTTTAAATTGGAAAAGAGAAAAAGAATGTTTATTGTTTTTGTAGTATGGCAATGTTTTGATTAATGTTGTATTAAAAAAAAACAAACAAAACAGAATCCCACCTACTTGAGGCAAGCAAAGTTGCATTCTGCAACACAAATGAGCCAAGCAAAGTTGCATTCTGCAACACAATCTCTCTTTGCAGCAATCTGATATTTATGTGAGGTTCAAACTCTGCTGACTGCGTCAGAGATCTGTCCTGGTGAAATAAGCCAGAAGGGAGTGGTCAATATTTTTGTCAATACATACACAAAAACAGTTTCTGTCTAAAGTTTAACAATCTCTCTTGCATGAAATAATTTTACTGGAGAAAATTTGATATCCAGGTTTCTCCTGAAAAATCTTTCTATGTGCATTGACTCCAAATTAATTTCCACTGTCTTTCTTCACATACAGAAAGGAGTTCAGTTCAGGCTGTTTTCCTGGACATGGTATTTCACTTCAACTGATACTTTAAAAACCAAACAAGAAAAATATAGTGAGACATGATGAGAAAATCTCCAAAGATTTAGAACGTGGGTTCCAAAAGTATGATCCAGGTGTAAATTGTCACAGACATATAGACCTTAATGGAATTGTTCTGATACATGCCAGCTGAAGGTCTAACCCAGAATGTTCATGGGAAGACTTGAATGTGTGAAACTGGGCGTCCAGTTGAGAATAAATTAACTTTCTTGGACAAACCAGATCACATTCATTTGGAAAGGAGCCCCACCAGTTGGCATTGATTTTAAAACCATTTTTTAAGCACCTTTAATAGTGCCTGATTCAAACCCAGTGAAGTCAGTGGAACAGCTCCCTTTAATGGGTCTGGAATCAGGCACATCATGAAAACTGTTTCACCATATGTTTCAATGACATTTAAGTTCACTCGTCTTGTTTGAAGAATTCTTTATTCAGTTACTCACAGCTTGAGATTCTCACTTCTTGGGACATTTTTGGTCGATTTCGTTTTTGTTTGGAAGAGGCTGGAATGGGAAGAACTCAGGGAACTTTTAAGGCTAGGAAAAATAATAAGCATTCTGGAGTTGGCTTGAGGTATTGAGATTTTTTTTTAATGCCAATTTAATTCTGACTGCTTGAACATTGATACAAAAGAGAATATTACTGGAATGCCAGAGATAGAGAAAGCTTTAAAAATTATTTTTTCAAATTTATTTTGTTTTGAAAGGAGGAAGAAAATAGAAGCCAGGTCCTACATTTTGAAAGATCATGGAAGACCATGTAAGATCGTTTTTGGTCTTTGTAGCAGCTTTACTGATGAGACACATTTATTAGGGGGTGATTATCCTTCAAAACTGGAATAATGCACCACCAAAAATATGGCTGTCATTGCTCTCAATACTCTTACTATCACAGCGATTTGTGATACATCTCCAACAAGATCAGTATGATCCTGTAGGGAAGAAGACAAATTTATGTATAAACTTTCATAGAATTGTCCCATCTTTAAGACCTTAAAATCTCCTGTGAACTGATGAACATCTAAAAAGAAAAACTGGTTATTACTAGAAAGAGCAAATATGAATGGAAAATAAGAAAAATGTGTGTACAAAATTCATGTCTGGAATTCGTTTTTCTGAGTTATGAGGCACTAGTTAGTCTAAAACTAAAAATAAAGACAAACTGAAAAGAGTCCTAACAGTGTGGTTTCTTTTGAACTGCAAATTGACACAGACATTTTATGGGGAGGGAAAAAAAAGAGGCAAGTCATCTACTAGTGTGAAGCAGTGAACGTATCCTTCAAGGGGTATGAATTCCTTTACAGTGGTGATAACTTCCATATTCAGCAGAGGTGAATTTAAAATGTGGTTGAATCATGCTAGTTTTTTGCTGTCAAATCATTGCAATTTCAAAGCCATGACCAAGGAGTTATGCACATGGAATATATTACTGTGAAATAAGGAACAGGGCCTGTGGTAATAAAAATATTTACATCTACATTTACTTTCTTAAAAAAAAAACCCATACAAGCTTCCCCCTGCTGCAACCCACCATCCCCTATAAAAACAACCAGAATAATAACAAAAAAGAAAAAAGCAAAATGGTTAAGGAAAATTTTGCGCCTATTGGCTAGTCTCCTAGTGTTCCAGGGGTTTATCTGTCCTTATAAAAAATAAATGCTTAAATACAAATTTTTGGAAAAAAAAAAGTTTGCATTGTACTATCACCCTAGATTTCTGGACTGAGAACAGCATGAGAAGACTTATGAATAACTGTTCTTTATTCAATTTATTTTGTCTGCTAAGGAACCTTCATGGTTCTTCACAAAATTATTTGAACATCCTAGCCTAGTCCCATTGAGGGAAGTATTTGCATCTGAACACAAAATTTTAATTGCAATAATTTATGTAAATATGAATGTGATAGGATTTTTGAAACTGTTTTATACATAATGAGTATTCAAAATCTCTTAGATTACTTCTCCTTCCATAATCAGCAGTTGCATTAGCACACTAGCTCCCTGAGGCATCTTGATCCGTTTCCCTTTGGAAAATCCCCATTTTCACCTGTGCTGTATTTTTGAAAGCACTATGAAGTGTTTCAGGAAAATCAAATGTATTCATATTGTATTAATAAACAGGTCTTTGCTAACCTAACTCATTTGGCTAAAATGGGTTAGGAAACCACTGCAAGTGAAAAGTTGACAAGTTCCAGCAGAGAGGGGCCATGAGCATTAGGGCTGTCAAATCTCTCAGCCTTTTAGTTGAAGCCAGCAGAATGTGGATATAGCCTAAACCTCTTACCAAATGCACCCAAAGGTGTCCTCCAGATGGAAATGAAATTCAAATCTGCTTAAATCTTGTGGAAAAGAACATAAAGGGAGAAGGTGGTAGATATTAGCCTGTTGGCTTGCTCTGTTTTGTGTTGCAGTTAGAAGTCATCGTGATATGATACAGCCCAGCATAAGCACATATGGAATGAAATGTGACATGCAATAAACAAAGCATTTTAAATGAAACTTTTTATAGCCTTAAGAAATAGAAGAAACAGTCACACGCTGCTCATTAGCTTGTAAAAGTAGACACAATGGCTTGTTTTGTAGGAAATTTCAATTCATGCCCATAAATCAAGAAACAACGTAAGCAGTTCTGATTCTAGTTTATGGGAAAATGTTTAATTGCTTATTTATTTGATTTGTTGCTCTAAAATGTATTCTTATACGATGTATTCTTACATTTTGTGTCTGCAAAGAGTAGGGAGATGTTTCTTTTAAAGCGTTTTTTAGAATTACTTGGTATCGGTCCAGTGCTCTGATGTCACTGGAACAGAAACAGGACTCTGTCTGGATTTATTAGAAGGGGAAAGACTCTTTTTACTTTTCTCTGTTTTATTGCATCTTTCTTGACATTAAACTCCGGTACTCAGTACAGCCTATTCCAGATGTAAAGTTTTTCTTTAAAGTACTATGCCAATTACTGACACATAATGTCATATAAATTATTGTAAACTATTAGATAAAATGTACTAATAAAATCAGGCCTATTAAACACTTGAAATTTGATTTCTCCTTTTAAACCAGCACATTAAAATTATGAAATGTAATATATTTATTCCATATAGCATATGTTTGCATAGCAAAAAATAACAAAATATAAACTTAACTCTCCTTATTACTGATTGTCAAATAAATTTTCTGATAGAGAGACTTTTAGTAGCTCCTGTAGGCTTTATTGCAAATTATATGCTTTCCCTGTAGTACAGTTTCAAGACAAAGGACGGATGTCATAGATCTCTTCCCAAAAACCCTACTTCTTTCCCTAAAATGTCTCATTTTCATCTGTAAGCTGTAAACTCCAACTCCAACTTTTAAGCTACATCCTTGACTTCAATGCCCCACAATATGCATTTTTTATCTTATTCTGTTAGATAATGTTAACTGGCCATAATATTATCCGCCATCATAGTGCTCTTGGAGATTGCTTTTGCACTTATTGGAGAATGTAACCTTATTTCCTCTCTTCTGTACTTAAAAGCTAAAATGTCCACATTAGTTCATTTGCAGATATTTAGACTAAATGCTCAAATACAGTATGAGGCTAATTATGCTTATTCACCTGTCGTAGCAATCATAAAACCTTGTGCTCGTATAAACTCTTATATACTCATTTAACTCTTCTGTTCAAGAAGAAGTACTTTTATGCTTCTTGGAGAAATAAATTCTTTAAAAAATGAAATTAGGTCTCTCCAAAGCATAGATTTTTGGATTTATAAAACCATTATTTCAAGAATTATCAGTTTAAGCCATAAGTTAAGTCAAACATTTAATGTCAGACAAAAGATCATGTGGGATCTCAGACATTAGAGAGAGAAATGTACTTCAGTCATTTAAACTGCATATAGCAAGCTTTGGCTTATTTGGAAGGGTTTGGAGTGGTTTTTTGAAATTTCTGAAATAACTTTTTTGAATGATCATGCACAAAATATGAGCACCTTTGAGTAAGTAGCTGTTATGGTTTAAGTTCTGAGCACTTCTCTAAAGCCAAGAATTAGATTGAGGTGCATGTCAGGCAATTTAACATAAAGGAAAAAAAATAACAAACAACCAAAAAAACATGTAGATCACCATCACAGAAATTGTCATGAAGTAAGCAATCTATTTGATAACTTTTTAAACATTTTTAAATGTCGTTTGAATTGTTAGTAAGCCATGCAGTGCAGTTACTCCACTATGTGCGGTTATATTGACAGATCTAATTTTCTGCAATATGTCAAAATCAGGGTACTGTGACCTTCATTATTCATTCAAGGCAACAATTAAGAACATTAATTTATAGTTTAACTGTGCTCAAAGAATTTGATTTAGAGCTCTCTGAAGAATTTCTCTGCTGAATTTTTTTACTATTCTTTAGACAGTGAATTTGAGCTCACACCATTTCTACAGCTACTGGGCTAAAAGGCATGGCAGGTAAAGGAAGAACAACAAAGATTGGTAAGAGATGTGATAACCTTTAGTTTGATCAGATTAGGAATATCTGGGGACATCTGGATGAATCACTGTTTCATAATTTCCCAAACTCTTGCACAACAGTAGATAAGACATTAGCAGGTAGGAATATTTAAGAGGAAAATAATTACTCCATTCCTAGTGCACTGTAGGTTTGAAAAAATTATAAATCGTATGGTTTCTCACAAAATATTCTTACAATAAAAATAATAAAGGAATTTTTGGTTTAGGATAAGTAAGGAAAGAATAAAACTATCATATGAAACATTGCTTTATTTAATATAATAAAACAAAAGTTAAAAAGGGATATGACTCTTCCTCATAAAATATGAACAGCTCAATAGTAGAGCAGGAAAAACAATGCTGGCACAGGAATAAATAGGAAAAAAAATCGACCATTAATAAATTAAAGCTGAAAATTGGAACTCTGTTTCTTGGTTTCTCTCTAAAAGCCCAAAGAAATATACAAGTAAGGGTAAACAAAAAATGTAATTAGTTCAAGAGAGAAAAATTTTCATACATTTTATTTAAATTTAAGAGTTACATTCTTGTATTGAGGAAGATTGATTCCTTATACTGAATATTGTGAAAAAAAAAAGTGGGGAAATCAGTCAGGAAAGATTTTGGTCCCTTTTGCATTTGAAGTTAAATTACTTAAAAGTTAAGTTAAATAAAAAGTATTTTTTTTTATGTTCAAGTGTTTCATAGACAGTACATAATTGCATTTAGATACACTGCTTCATATGGTTAGACTAAAATTATATTCTTGCACAAATTTCCTCCCTAAAAGGATAAGAACTTCACTCTACCTTTTGGCTTACTGAGACTGAGCAGTTTTAATCAGGAGAGAAGAGGATTTGAGACTGGGTGTTTAATTTAAGACCTTGTGTTTGCCTGGGGCTATGAAAACAAAAGTGACTCATCATTTAAGAGAAGAAAACAAAAAAAAGAGGGAGAAATGAACTTACCATAATCACTATATAATGAGCTATCACTATGTAATGAATTCACTATGAACCAGTAATTGTGATATTAACCATTTTGGATTTGAAGTAACCAGAGGTCTTCCACAGATTCCAAAAGAAACCTTATAGTCAAAAATATGTTAATGAGCCATAAGTATGCTAGCAAGATGTTTTAAAAAGAAGATGTTTTATTCCTCTCTTTAGGATGGAAAGAGAAAATATTGCAGCATCTTACTGAATGAAAATTCAGGAATTACACTGCCCTTTCTCCCTGCCAAGACAGATGTCCCACAGGGAATACTCAGGGTCTTCCCAGATAAGATGAAAAGCTCCAAAGAGTGGGGTGCAACATCTGTACATCCAGGAGCATTGTACCAGGCCCGGATTGTTCTTTCCCCATGCTCTATCCATATGTGACAATGCACAGTGCCTTCAAGTGTGTAATTTAAGTTTGACTGCAGTATTCCTTAGAAAGAGCCATGGTTTATATTTCAGAGACTGCTGTAAGGCTTGATTAATAAACAGCCCAGGAGGTTTCTGGAGTGTGTGAAAGACAACTTCTTGGCACAGCTGGTGAGTGAGCCATCCAGGGAAAGTGCCCCGCTGCACTGGGTGTTTGTGATCTGAGGAGGGCTGCTGGGTGATATGATGGCTGGAGACCATGAGACCACAGCATTCTCTCAAACACCCACCTGCTCCAGGGAGATTTCCTCCACAGACTCCTGGTGGGTCTCTGCATCCCCATGGTCCTTCTTGGGCTGTAGCTGCTTCATTGTTTGCACCATCGGCTGTTGGGGAATCTCAGGTGCCTGGAGCACCTCCACTTCCTCCACTGACCTTGGCATTTCCAGGGTTGTTCTTCTCACACATTCTCATCCTATTCTTCTCTGGCCACAATTGCATCTGTGCAGTAATTTTTCTTTTTCTTCTTCTTCTTCTTCTTCTTCTTCTTCTTCTTCTTCTTCTTCTTCTTCTTCTTCTTCTTCTTCTTCTTCTTCTTTTTCTTCTTCTTCTTCTTCTTCTTCTTCTTTTTCTTCTTCTTCTTCGACAGGTTATCACCATTTCTAATTGGCCCAGCCTTTACCAGAGTCAATGTCTAACCTGGGAGCTGCCAGAAATTGGCCCTGCTGGACATGAAGGAAACTTCTAGCAGGTTCACAGAGAATCTACCCCTGTAGCTGCTCCTGCTACCAAAGCTTGGCCACAAAAACCCAACACACAACCCCCTGCAGTACTACAGGCTGGGGGCAGAGTGGCTGGAAAGCTGCCCAGCAGAAGAGGACCCGGGTGTGCTGGTTAACAGCAGGTGAACATGAGCCAGCATGTGCTCAGGTGGCCCAACTAATCCTGGCCTGGACCAGACATAGTGGAGCCAGCTGGGATGGGGCAGGGATCATTCCTCTGTAACTGGCACTGGTGAGGTTGCACCTCAAGTTCTGTGTCCAGTTTTGGGTCTCTCCCTACAAGGAAGACATTGAGGGGCTGGAGCATGTGCAGAGGAACTGGTGAAGGGTCTGGAGCACAAGCGTTGTGAGGAGTGGCCGAGGGAACTAGGGTTATTTAGCCTGGAGAAAAGAAAGCTCAGGGGGGACCTTATTGGTCTCTACAGCTACCTGTAGGTTATAATGAGGTGGGGGTCAATCTCTTCTCCCAGCTAACAAGCAGTATGACAAGGGGAAATGGCCTCAAGTTTATCAGGGGAGGTTTAAGTTGGATACGAGAAAAAAAAATAATCTCCACAGAAAGGGCTGCAAGCATTGGAACAGGCTGCTCAGGGAAGTGCTTGAATCACAATTGCTGAAGGTGGTACAGATGTGGTGCTTAGGGACATGGTTTAGTGATGTGCTTGGCAGTGATGGACAGTTGGACTCAATGATCTAAGAGGTTTTTTCTAGCCTAAATGATTCTATGATTTTCATCTATTCCCAATGTTGTATGAAAGTCATTTACCCATTAGCCCCAGAGGGGCTGATTGTGTTATTAATGTCAACTAAGCATGTATTAGACCCCATGAGTTTTCCTAGTTTCTATTATGTGTTGTGTTTCCTATGAAAACTGGTGTAATTAAGGTCTTTCACTTATGTATGTGAAAAGATTAACTTGATAAAATGCTGAGTGAAAAAAAAAAATCTGAGGAAGATAAAAAGAAAATGTATTCTCTTCATATGATAGAAGGCATAGATTGAGCACATGGGCTTTACATCATAAAAATAGTGAACACAGGTGAAAGGATTTAATTTGGATGGACAATCAATTCCCATGTAATTTGGATTTGTATATCACGATTTCTCTTTGTTTTTTAACATTTGAACCGAGTATGTAGGTTAACAAGAGCAATAGTTGAACCTTTTTCATTTTCTTCTTTTTGTTTAGGGGCTTTTTGAAATTCACCACATGAATAGTTGAAAATTGGCAGTAGCAGTTAGTAAAAACAAAATCCAACAGACAGCAGATGTGAAGGGAACTTCTCCTGATTCTCCAAAGATATTGCTGTCTTGAGACAGACATGGGAAACATTTTGGTAAAAAGAGGCAGCAAGCCTCATTCTAAATACCCAGCTTTTGCTTTGATCATCTTCTCCATAGGACTGGTATTCCAGGATATTTCCTTAGCTGGGACTCCTGAAAATCTTCTTGGAACATGAGGCTAGAATGCAGTATATTTTGTGCTTCACCCTCCCTCTCCCTTCACTTTTCACAAGTGAAAAAGTTCCACTTGAGAAAACATATTCCCCTCTTGTCCTCTTTTTGGGAACTACTTAAAAGAGAAATCTCAAGTAGCCAATGAAGTAACAAAAGCATTTTTGGTGCACTGGCTCTTTGAGAGGTTTATAAATCTGACTTTTTCAAAAGAAGAATTCCTTTAAGAAATAGAAAAAAAAAACTTCCTTTAAAGTTCATTCTCTTAAAGAAGCTATTTGTCACCCTCTCAAATCTAGTTAAAATATTTTCCTTAACTGTTTAATAACAAACATGGTTTTTTTTCTTAAGCAGAAAAAGTATGTTCTGCTAGCATATTCTCTGAAGCCAATAAATACCAGCTGATCAGCCTTGAATCCTTTTAGGAAGTTTAAAACAGCTGTGCTGCAAAATGAAGTGAGAAAAGCAGCAGGAACAGGCTTTGGCAAGCCTGGATTTGTTCATAATGAAACAAAGGTTCTAAATTATTTCAGTGCTGGTAACCTGCAAAGTGTAACTCCAGCTATTCACTTCTGTGACTGAATAGCACGCATGAATGACCCAACAGACAAATTAATTCAGCTGCAATTGGGACACTTAAAAAAAAGTGATACCTTTATAAAAATTTTTTATAAAGTATGCGTTCAAATACCTTGCAGACTTAAAGTATGTCAGTTAGATCCACCTGAACCATTTGCAGAGTCAAAAAACTGACTGATAGATGAAGTGTGCTTATTTAATTAGCCTAATATGCGAGGAAAAGCTATTAAATGTACTCAAAGGCATTGTACAAAAGAAGAATTTAGTCCTAAGTATTGGGCTTTTTAATCAAATTTACTAATGGAGTGTGTTGTTTCAATAAATTGGTTGCAACCCAGTGTGCCATTAGGTTTGCCTTCATAGGCAGCCAATCTTTCTTGAGTGCTCTCATTCCACTGCTAGGCATATTCAGTAGACAGCCTTACTTAATGGTTTATTTCTTTTGATGGTAACAATTGATAATTGTTTCTTGTTTAACTACCCCTTACAGATTCAGCAAAATATTGGACTGTTGACTTGAATATTAGCTGTGGTTTTGGCACCTTCTTTTTCCCTGGATGGATTTTGGTCAGCATACATGGATAGTCTTATTTATGGAGATAATAGTTTTTACTTTGTTAAAGCTCAGTTCCAGATTCAACTTCTGCAATAGCACTTTGAGAGAAAAAGAGGGCATAACCTTATCTGATGCTCAGAGGAATAAGTGTCTACCAGATCCTTATAATTGTGGAAAGAAATAGACAAGCGTTTGTTTTAATTCTAGCTCTTTTCTTTTATCTTATTGAATACAATTAAAGAGTTATTTCTCACACAAATAGTTTGCATAAGAAATTTACTTCTGAGCATTGGCCAAAATATCGAATCACCAAATTTACGGGTTTTGATCTTCTTTGCTAACTAACGGACTTTCTTACAGATGAGGTTCTAAATGCAGATTATATAGTCTTTCCCCCAAGAAAATTATAATTAGCTTATTCACAATTTTGCACCAATCTGAAAGTGGCCCATCAACTCAAAATGCCAGTAACATCTCTTTGTTTATTTCAAGAAAGCCGTCAGTAAAAAATGTTAGTGAACAGCGCTTAATACACCCATATACACTCTGTCCAGTTTCTCCAGGTCATGCATTGTACCATTTATCCTTCCAGTGAAAATTTCTTTCTTTAGTTTAGGCTGTTTGTATATGAAAGAATTTTGACTTTTGGTTTTGATTCTCCCTTTCTGCTAATGTTCCAAAGTATCAAGTGAAATGATGCCATATGTATATAATTATTAAGGAAACTCTAGACAGACATTCAAGGAAATGTTTCTTGGCACTTTCTGATCTCCTCCCCAAAACATTCCTACTCCTATTGGGGGTTTTGTTGAAATGTCCTTAGAAAATAATGGATTCCAGGACAATACCTCAGCCTTTGACAAGAACTATCCAGTAAAAACATCATCCTGAGAATCAGGAAGCTTGTTCTCTCAAACTTACACCCCACCCTTTTCTGTTCACACTTGCTTTTGTGAGCTACTTTGGACAGAATGAGATTTCTGGAAACCAGAAGTTCTTAAATATTGCTTCCTTGTACTCTCTCTCTCTCTCACACACACACTCTGTAAGAATTAAGGGTCAGAGGTTGGTTTCTCACAGTCCAGTTCAATAAGGCACATTAGGAGATTAGAAGCCACTGAGAATCAAAGGAGACAGGGCTGAGCATGTGAAGGTAGAATGAGTGATCACAGAGCTGCAGCAGAGAGAAAAATATTCACCAGACAACACCAAAGTTAAGAGCAGAGAAAACTTTTGTTTACTGAGTGCCTTTTAAGAACTCAGTGCTTCAGGCTTGATCACAACAGCATATCCGAGCAGCAATTTCCTCACACCTAGGGTACTCCTTATTTGCTCCACAGCTGGACTCATCTAGTTATAACTTTGTGCTTTTCCTCTGACCCAGACACCTCTTTCCAGTTGAAATCTTTCATTTCACACCCACAGCCACTGGAGCAACACTTCTTCCCAAGCTCCATATCTCACTCATCTATTCTACAGAGGAGATGACTTCCCCACACACATCCCTCTGTGTAAGGGTGACTGCTCTTATGGGTTTAGTTTATTGACAAACAAGAGAATTTTAAAAAATCCTATACGGAATAAGAAACTGGCCATAAGACAAATAACAGTTTCTATTTGAAATAAAAAAGAATTAAGGAAAACTTCTGGCTACCCAAAGATGATATAGCCTGACAAAATTTCTACTTAATCAACTATATATGCACCTCATTTTTATTCTTAACAAGGTAATCTGTATACAAGATAATATATATATTAATCTGTTTGAGTTTATAGTAAAAAATCATCAGCACCTATGGACACTCAGCTGGCAGAAACACCTCTTGAAAAGTCAATACCTTGGCATGCACAGGATTCAGAATCTGACACTGCATTTTGAGTGCACAGCTCAAGGAACCCAGGTGGTGAGATCTGCAGCCAGTAGATCCAGATTATACTAAATTCCTCATCTCTGATCTAAGAAACATGCTGGGGTAGATGCAGAGATAGGAAGCTGCTAATATGCATCATTAGGGTTTCCAGACTGGTGCCTGTTGCCTGGGAGATGCTCTCACCTGTTTTTGAGGTTGTGCAGAGATTTTGATAGCTGTAAAAGACTGTAGCACTGATCTTGTTTGCAAAAACTTCAGGAAGGAATCAAAGGTCAGAAAAAGTTCAGGTCATTTAGTTCTTAATATCAGTGATAGTAGGAAATCAGAGTAATAGAAATATGCAGGGAGAGTACGAAAAAATTCTACAAGGTAAAAAAATGTGAGATACATCTCAGGTTAGAACAATAATGTTGTTGCCAACTTTTAGCTTTTTTGAAAATGAAAGTTATTAAGGTTCAGAGCTTTCTGATTTTTTTAATGTTCTGTTTATATAAAATCAATCGTTTCCAATGGATCAAGATGCCAGTACAATTTGATGGTTTCTGAAGGACTCATTGCATTTATTTGGCTTCTGCCTTTCAAATCACCAGCAGAGTAGCTAATGTAGATGACAACAGCCTGACCTACAACAGGCTTTCACAGAAAATAATCAGGGAAATACTTTCTCAATTAGCTATATTTCTGCCTCTTAAGGAGTTCCGTTCAAATTAAAAGTTTCCTAATGTGACAGATTCAAGTTGTAAACAATTCAGATGGTGTCTTTCTCTCTGCCAGATGGGTCTTTTCAGTAAAATTCCCAGTAATCAGTCTTCAATATTAATCCATCAACTATTCTGGTAAAAAACCCAAAATTTTTAACCATTCCATGTTATCATGTTGAAAAGAAGTCCAAGCTTATGGTCTTAGTAAGTCTAAGTGATAGCTAGCTTATCAGTAACATACCCAGGAACTTGTGGCATGGAGTATAAAATCCAGTATTTCATACCATTTTAAGTCACATTACATCCTACCTCAGTTATAGATATTTGGATTGTCTTTTTCTCTCTCTTTCCTTTTTCTTTCTTCTTCCAGCAAATTCAATATAGTCATATAATTTATGATGGAAAACTAGTACTGGGAAAAAAAGTTAACAATTAGTAAACTTGCATCTCTATTGCTCCTATTGGTACTGGGGGCACTAAGGTGTTGCATTAAAAAATAAAGAGAACGTACTCTATGACATCCCAACACAGCTCTGCTTTAAATAGCCAAGAAACGTTTGCACTGGGGTGTTTGGTAAAAAATATTGATGATATATTGTTTGGATCCTTTTGTGCCCCCTTACAGCAGTGCTGGGTTAGACCTTGGAATTACTGAGACCAGAAGCAAAACCCAGGCACCTTCAGGGGTGGCGTCCCAGTTTTCCTGTGAATGTCAAAATTAGTCATCTAAGAACCAGGTGTGTTCCAAGACAGCTGTCAGTGTAAGGGTGTGAGGAGTGGATGTAAAATGTGTGGAATGAGTCATGCTCTGAAGATGCTGGCTTTTCTCTTTGCTTCTCCTTGGACTACAAAATGTGCAAAAGAGTAAGCACCTAACACACAGAGAGGGTTATCACTATGCACATTATAATCCACCCTAGCTCTATCCTTGCCTTCACCAGGATGACTGATGGAAATAGACTTCATTCACTAACAAAGTACCTCTGAGCAGGCAGAGTTTTCCACTGAGCCACCTCTTTTGCATTCTATTTTATTTCATAGAAAGCAGCAGTTCAAGAAAATATTTTGCTGCACTATTTCTGTGCTCATTCCCTAAAACAAAGACATGTCTATATAGTAAAGAATTGCATATGCAATTAACTTATTCTAATTTCCCTGACAAAAAGAAATAAGTTACTTTGATATAAATTAATTGTTATTTTCTGCAGGCTTACATATTTTGGTCATTCACTGTGTGTGCCTGTTGTTTTGTTGCTGCTTCATGACCTTTGTGACATCAAAAGACACTCTTTTGTCTTTTGGCCACATTAGCAATCCCAAAACTTATGTCTTGATCACAGGTTCCTATTGTTCATCAGCACCCCGTGTTATACATTCCTCAGCAGAAAAACCCCACTGTCAAAACCCTTGTGGGAACAAAATGCGTGTCTTAATTTTAACTCATACAATGCATAGGCAACCGCTCTTTAAACTGTAATTGTTAGGCCTGAACAAGCATCCATTGAAGACCTCTACATTGTTGGTACCCTGGTGAGATCACTTGGAAAGCCAGTGGTTAGTGCTGTACAACAATATGCTAAAATGCCCAGAGGAATTAGGACGCTTTCTTAGCTTTGCCTGTAAACTTTTCTTATTGGCTTGCCTTTTCTTGTATATGCCACTCATAATTAACTACAGCAAAAGAGGGCCCAGCAAGAAAAAGCAATTTATCTGAAAGAAGCCCCTATTCTTTTCTCAAAATGTATGAAGGCTTATTTTGTACTTCCAGCTGGCCAGCATTTCCTTTTTGTTTGCTGAATAACAATCTGATTGTCTCA
Organism: Zonotrichia albicollis; assembly: GCF_047830755.1. Classification (NCBI taxonomy): domain Eukaryota; kingdom Metazoa; phylum Chordata; class Aves; order Passeriformes; family Passerellidae; genus Zonotrichia; species Zonotrichia albicollis. Next base: position 74,780,338 of record NC_133821.1, on the reverse strand, counting down.
AAAATAGAACAGCTTCTAGAGAAGCTCAAAGATTATATAAATTTGCACTCATCTTCGCTGTAGGAGCTTCTATACTGGTAAGGAGTCACTGCCCTTCCTGCCTAGAAGTGACAAACATGTATGAATACAGCATGAATAAGTGGATATTTCAGCAGCTATCTCACATGATAAAAAAAACCTAAAATTGTGAAGTTTGGGTCTTTGGGCAACAAAATAGCCAGTAAGTGTTATCATCCATGTAATGCCATTTATACTAGCATTCCTTCATCTGTAGGAATGTAATTTCTTTCTTCATCTGTTAGAGACAGCTTATTGGTTCCAGTTTCTTGAGGAGAGTTCTTAATGTTGTGGAAGGTTCTGTATTTTTCCAGCTTCTGCACCAGGCAGAGTGTTTAACAAGGTAATATTGTCTAAAAGAATCATGTGTGCAACAAGTAAAAGACATTAAAAGAATCAAAAGGCTGTGCAAGAGACAAGTATGCAAATCGAAGGTTCTTCCACAGAAATGATGATCCTTCAGAGCAAGTTTGAAAGGCCTGTGCATGGCTGGTTTTCCACATGAACCTTTAGGAACTGGTCAAACACAGATGCTTTGCACTAGCCTGAGGAGGAATCCAATCTCCAAATGTTACAATTATGCCTGAGACTCAGGCTTGAAGGAATTTGTATTTTCCCCTTTATATTTTGCATTTACATGTTAGTAACAAGTTGCTTTTAAGAAAAGGACAAACACTCCCATAGACACAAACATAAAAGGACTACATTGCTCTCTCCTGTTAACCACACCTTCCCTGAAGTGTCTAAATGTTTGGTCTGGACTGTTTCATCAGTCCCTTGTCCTCTATGCCAAACATCAAAGACACATCAAGGCTGAGCAAAAGTCCACGGAAGTGGGTAGAAATCCCTTCAGTATCTTTAGTGAGCACCGGATGCAGCTGTAAACTTACAGGTTATTGCCAGGAAGAGGCGTGTGCTGCCACCAGTTACATACTGACATGCTAAAGTCATGTATATTTAAAAATAAATTAAAAAATCATTGTGTTTCCCAAGCAGCACACAGAAAAATAAAGGAAAATTTTCAGAATGGAAAGAAAAACCCTGGAAAATAACAAATTTTGAAAATTGGAGGTATTGTTTAAAAAATTTCTGCAATTGCACTTATGCCTTGCCTTCCCAGTCTGTGCTTGCCAAATGTGGGAAATGCACACTCAAAGCTATTTCAAGTTAAACAAACCAAAGGTGTTTGTAAATCTGCAAGCAGTTTCACCTCCTGTGTCCTAAAGTCAGCTGAAGCAAGGTTATTTAAACTGAATTTCAAGTGACCGTTTCTGGCTTAATACCTCCTTCTAATTTTTAACAGTTCAGAGCAGTATTTTGTCAGAAATTACACATCAGTGGAAATAGGCCTTTTACATGGGAAAATGAGAAACACTTCTGAACTCTCACAGGACTGACACTGCTTGAGCACTGCTTAAATACTGTCTGTTACAGAGGTTGAAAAGCTTCTTCTTATCTTTGGGTTTACAAAATGACCAGCATTATCTTGATTTTCTCGGCAGTGAATCATTCAAATGCCTTACATGTCATTAAAGGTAAGGGGAAATTGTTTAGTGAAATGTTAGCAGGTACAAAATATTTATTTTTCTTAAAAGCATTCCCACATAAAAGATGTTTGGAGTGGCTGTTTAAGAAAAGGAAGAAAACGTTTGACTTTAAAAAAGCCAAGACCTTCAGCAAAGATGAAAACAACATCAGTGATTAGCTGTGTGTTGAATGCAGTAGCTGTAACTGGCAAAGATAGACCTTCAAACATCTAAGTGATTAAAGAAGATTTTTTTCCCGAGTCAAAGTTTTAAGAGATTTTTCCGTGCATATATTAAACAGTATTTGTCATCCATTTCTCATGGGCTACTAACCAGATATCCTATCATCCTGGTTTTTCTGCTGACACAGACTGCCGTGTAAAAATTCTTTTTGATTAAACTTCTTGGAGAAATTAATAGAATGAGTTAATTATTTTAAACAAAATACCAAACTTGCTCATAGCTTTACTCCATATGGGCCAAAGGTGTTGTCTTTCTTGTCCTCTCAAATAAGCCATGCAAGGGATGGTTATAAATCCAAATGCTGCATCCAAGGATGCAGTGCTATGGACCCCTACCTTTTATACCTTTCCTCTTATGCTGGTGATAGTGTAGAAGAAAAGACAATAATGGAAGTGAGTTTCCCTCCTATCCATCGCTGCAGGCTAATCTCATGCCTGCACATGCTGTCTCTGCTGTCTGTTACACTGTATTTCTCTAAATTATATTCAATTCTTAAAGTGACAAACCTCCCTGTCTGCTCTACTTGCACATTTCCTCTCAAAGCATTTTGTTAGACTTGTTCTCTGCTGCTTGAGATGTCAAAGCTCTACTGACTAGTAGTTATTCAGCATTTGCCAGCCTTTCTCACCTTTACAGACCCACGCTGAGGTCAGGACACTCCTTAGATGTAAGGCTTCTGGCACTGGAATTACATTTTCATCACTCAGGGAAATACTACAAAGCACTACATCTGGAGTCACTCCAAGTGAGTAAAACAATTCAAAAATTGCTTTGATTGCCAGTATGACTGTCTCCCAGATTGGGTGAGAGCCTATATGTGCTTGTATTTGGCAGAATTCCAGGCAGAGTACAGACTCTGAGCACAAGACAACTGGAGAAAAGATCATCAGAGGCATCGGTGTACCAGCCTCTATGAAATTATGGATATGAGTAGCTGGATAATGATCTTCAGCTTCCCTCTTAGATTAGCACTTACATTTAGTGGTGCAACATCATGGTGAATGCAGCTGAGTGTTGATATATGTGTTTCTGTACTTCTTTGAGGTTCACATTTCTTTCCACCTTACCTTCTGAATCCTAGCTTAAAACCAGCACAATACCCTCTTATTAAAGCCTTTAGTGTCTACCTCTGAATCTGAGATCATACAAACAATCCATAATTGTGTGCATAGTTGAATTGCAGCCATTTTTATAAAATTCATGTCTAGGCAAAGTTTTTCATAATTTCTTCTTGATGGTACTGGAAACCACCTCCTGTCTTGTGTTAATAACATTTGCACCTATGGCAGTCCTTAAAAGACATATGAGATCTTCAGTCAGGGTATAGAGGGACCTTTTAGCACTTTGCAGTTTCATTCTTCATTCTTCATTCTTCATTCATACTTCTTCATTTATAATTTTTTCTCAGCCTAGCAATACAAGCCAGATTGTGTTGGTTTGAAGTCAGTGCTAGCTAGAATAATGAAAATTAAAGAAAGTGAGTGCATGGCTGTGAACTTTGGGAAAGGTATGAAAAGAGAGATTAGCTATACCAAAATTTTTGGCATTGTTCCTAAATTTAGCATAATATATTAATTGGGTCTTGAATGCAATTAAGTGAAGCAATAAATAGGGATCTGCTCAGCAGTGAGGCCACTGTCACTGCTCATTCATTTCTGCTGCTTCACTGTCCAACAGCTCTGATTGATCTGCACTTGCTTCTGGTTTATGTGTTCATTGGTATGAACAAAAGTCACAAAGTACCATGAGTGTTTCTTTCTGGTTGCAATACTAGAGGGACATTTTAAAAAATATTAGTAGCTGAATAAGTTAGAGTAAGATGAAACCAACAAATCCTAAAAGCCCACATCCCTATCAAAATACTGAGTTGTTCAAAGCTGATACATCATAGACACCCTCTAAACTCAGTCAAATCAGTGATCAGCTGCTGGTGCCTTCAGGTGTCCTGTATTGCTCTGATCAGGACTGTAGCGAACATAAAATGGAGGATCACCACATGAAACCTTTTTCTTCACCTTTGAATGTAACATCAGTGTTGAGAAGCTGCACTGCACTTTCATCCAGTATCTTGGATGCCAGAGCCATGCCACCTGCCTTAGGCTTTCTGTGAAGATAATAGTGCTTTACTTCTAAAAAGCCAGGGGGACCATGTGGGTGCTCTTGTCTGACCTCTCACATAACACAGGCCGTAGAATAATTTACCTTGGTACTTTACATCTAATCCAGTAGTCTGTGGCAGAAATACAGCATATATTTTTGACAACTATCTCAATTTAAAGTTATCAAGGAGCTACGTGATTCACTCTGACTTTAAGCAACTAGTCCAAAAAGTTTAATTTATTCACTTTTCAAAAATTGTGCCTTATTTCTAGTTTAAATTGTTTTCATTTCAACCCCTAGCCACAGACTTTCCTACATTTTTATCTGATAAGGAGTCCTTTACTATCACAGACAGGTTTCCTGGGCAAGCATTTTGGGATCCATCTCAGATGAAGTCTCACTTTTCTATACTTACCTCTTCAAACATAATTGCCATTATTCAAAAATAAACTGATTAAGTTATTTAGTGGGTTATTAACACTTCCAAATGGCTAAGACACAAACAGCTAATAAACATTTCTGAGGTAGCATCATGCCCAGTATACAGAGGAGATTGAAAGCTCTCCAGAGCTAATTTAGAAATATCTCTTCTTGATGTCAACATCCGAATCCTGAAATAGCACTGAAGTTGTTCTGCTAACACCTCTCTCTAAAGATTACTGGTTATGTCCTATTCCAGATCACAGCCAAGCATGGCTTGGCTTTATTTATATTTTTTATCTTCAAGATAACCCAATTTTATCTATCGTATCCGTTATTGCATTGCTAGAATAGTTAATTTATCTTTGATGAAACGGAGAGGGTCAAAAGATGAGTCTGGATAAGAGAGTAGATAGCTCTACTTATACCAATTTGATGGAGCCAGCCATAAATCTCAGCTTGACAGCTCTTTAATGCCGTTGATTCATGAAAGCACACACTTCCTGATTTTCATACATTTGTCTTTGTCAGGAAAAAGACAGCTGCCAAGCTGAGCACCAGCATGTTAAGCTGCAGGATAAACAAATTTTATTTGTCTCTGAAGCTGTAGATCTGAAGATTTCTCAACAAATTCCATCCTGAATAAGCACCAGTTTTCAGCCAAGACTCATACCCACCTTAGTATACCTCCTCACTTATCTGTGCTAGACCACACAGGAATATGTTATTCCAACCCTGCCCTATTAAATGAGTTTTCTTTTCTAACTATCTGTGACTTTAGACAGAAATGTGAATTTCATAACTAAAGGTAAACTTCCTGCACAGGAAGACAGAACTTTTGTGTGTATTTTTGTGTGTCTGAATCACTTCTTCCTGTGACTAGGCGCACCTTCATTATTAAAAAAAAAAAAAAAAAAAACCCACCAAAAAAAAAAGTTCTCCTTATATCAGCTGTAGATAATATTGTACTGTTATGGAAAAGATAATAAGTCATAAAACCTTCACTTCTGGAAAATACTGCACATTTTGAACATGGTTAGTCATGAACCAGAACAAAGCAGTAATGTGTATTCCGTTTCCCTGCCTGCTTTGAGGCAGTGCTTGGAAAAAATTATGATAAACCAGATTATAACTGTGAAATCACTTTGCCACTTTTATACGCTGTCAGTGCCTTGGTGGATGAATAGCCATGAAGATAAGTGCAGCTATGCCACGTAGCTCCATTCCCTCCTCCACCCTGCCACCCACACTCAAGTTCTGATGCAAGCGCAGCCCAGCTCCTTCAGGGCTGTCCAGGAAATTGCCACTCAGAGATTTCTGTAGTAGTGTTTGCAGTGAGCACCACCAGAGAGGAGATAAAAGTTTGTTCAGAGCTGATGCCTTGAACTACTCTTTCCACAGTCAGTAATGGATACCTTAAGCCAGCTTGTGATCTGCCATCTCACCATTGTGAAAGTTTCTGGCATTATACACAATCCTTCTTTGCTCATGTGCAGTTGATGTGTGTGTATAAATGCACACAGCACTTCCCAGAGTGAAAAAAATAACCTGCAGAAGTGAAAATTTATTTTAAGAGAAGGTAGAAGAGGTAACACCATGTAATAGTCTGACTAGGATTTCTGTAGCTGTCTCATGAAGACTGCCTGATGTTACAGGAACCACTTTGCAATGAGTTTTACTATGTGAGACACTGAGGCTCTTCCCTGTAATTCACTTCGCAATCTATTTGTCTATAAAACTTCTTAGGAAGTGGCTTTTTGAAAAGCAAGTGGATGAGAAGTGACCCTAGAATTTAGCTCAGTAATTAGTTGTTATTTTTTCTATGATTACTAGAAGAAAAGTTTACTTTTCCAGAGAATGTATGATGTATGATGTACGGTGGTGTATCCAAACATTGTAAATACAACACAGTCACAAACCTTCTAGGGAATCTTCCTTTAGCAAGAGAGAGTTATCAAACCACTCAGCCATTGGCTGCACTGTACACATTGCTAGAAATCTTGGCTAGAGACAGAAGTGATGGCTTTCAAAAGGAAAAAAAAAAAAAAAAAAAAAAAAGAAGAAGAAGAAAACAGAAGAATAAACTTTTAAACACAGAATTTTCAGCCTGATGAGAAAGGAGGGAATCCAGGAGGTTAAGGAGTCCATGCAGGAGCCAGGGTGTACCACACGTGCTTTTGGAGCTGAACTTAACTTAGGTTGGCTCAGAGATGAAGTTTTAGGTAGAAGAATTAGGAAAATTGCCATGAAACATGCCAACTTTATGCACCAGCTGTGGAGATCATCTTACTGATAAGGGTGAAAGATGGCTCTGGGAGCTGTAGCGATACCATAGACATGACCTCTATGCTGAGCAGCTTCTGAGCAGTCAGATTTATGTTCCTGCTTCCACTCTTCAATGAGAAACTTGGTCCTCTTAAGCTCCTCAGAGAACCAGTAGCATGTCCACTTAGACAGAGGTCTTTGTGTCTTTTATATCTAAAGAAAAATTGGTGCCTCAGTTCTCCCAAGGGAGTGGGGAGGGTAGGGAACAAGCAGCACCTTCTGCTCTCCCTGCCTATGAAGGACAGAGGTGGGCAAACAAAGACGTAGAAATATCTGATACAGATCACTAATATTTTATTGCTCAGATGAGAATTTCAAAGTTTGGACAAAACGAAGTGGGATTTCCTCCATTTTACTTAGATTTGTTGGAGAGCACTCTTTAATGGCAGCTGGGACAGGTTCTTCTCTCAGAAAGCACAAATATGAGAACAAAAGTAATTCAAGTTCCTGATGTTACTGAGAACTCGTGTGCTCCTTACAAAGGACTGTAAGGAAGCCAGCACAGGCTGCAGCAGAGGAAGGAGCAGGAGCAAGAGCCGATGACGTTGGCTCATCCAGGAACATGCATTCTTGCCAGGAGGCCTTTCCAGGTCTCAGGCACAGAATGCTCTGTGCTTGCACAAGAGTCAATGTTTTTCTGTCCTACACATGGCAGCACTGAGGTAATACCCTGTCGAGCATTTGCTACTGGATTTGTGCCCTTATATGAGGTGAGATGACTCGGTACAGATGCAGTGGTGGTGGTTGAGGAGTACTGAGAAATCTGATGGTTTTTAAATTCCATTCCCAGCATTAATCAAAAAACGTGGGACCTCTGGTTTTCTGAAGTGCCCTGTAGCTTCAGTGCCAGAAGCAGGGAGGCAGGCAGTGGCTGATAGCTCCTCCTGAAGGAAGCTGTAGGGTGACCCCTATGAATCACCATCCTGATCCAGAGTATAGCAGCAGTAATCATAAATTCAATCCCCTGCTCTTATAATATTAGCATTTACTCATAGAGGACATGAGTATAATGCTTACTTGTATAATCTGTTTCATTATTAATTATTTCAAAATCCTTGTCATATATTGTCTCCTTTGCATTGTGGTGGGGAGTTGAGTTAGGGAGATTGTGGCAGCAAATATTTCTAGTGTTTGTCTTTTATTTTGAATTCAATTAGACTTTCATATTTTAATTTAAAAATACAAACAAACAAACATCTGGCTCCTGCTACTACTGAAGAAAACGTAGTCATACGCTTCTTGTCTCCAGCCTTGGAAAAGCCCAGGAAGAAGATGACCCTGGGTTCCAACCACAAAAATACTTAAAGTAACTCTTTTGGCTCAAGTCATAGTCAGAAAGAAAAAGGAAGGAAAAGCATTTTTAATTGCAGAAGCATTTTCAAGTAAATTATTTGACAAATCTTGAGTAAAAATAATTAAACCTCTCATGACTGTGAAATTACATAGTATAAGATAGGCATTCCTTACTAATCCAGTACTCTTTAATGCATGCATTTTAATGTCTTTCTTGCCAACAATTATCCATAAAACTACATCACTTTCCATTCCTTGTTGTGTTCACATAATGTATAAACTTTTCCAACTGTTCATGGTTTATAGTTTTGTTTAAAACACTTAACAGAAGTTACCTAGAGATCCAATGCACCAGCAAATGTACTCTGTTCTACATGCTTAAATATATAAAAACCACAATTATGCTTCCTAAGTGCCTAAACTTTTTCATCCAGAATAGTTGTTTTTCAATATTACTTCCTTTCTACCATTCTTGAGTGGCAGGAAAATGAAAAAATATGTGAGTTGACCTGCCCAAAATAACCAAGAGATGGCAGCACTCCATTCAACCCAAACTTGACTTGTCATACAATCTATATGGCTGCAGTACAGCAGTCGGTGCAAGTGGGGAACGCGAGGGAAACGGAGCAGTCAGCCGTGGAGTAAGCTAGGGCATGCATCATTTCACCAGTCACTCTCCCTGCTTGTCGTGGTGAGGCTGGGAATCACAGCAGGCATGGAAAGTTCTTCACTAAGTGGGGAGAAGGAGGAAGCTTGCAACAATTGCATTTCTTCCTGGTGCCCTGTGTGTTGATGGCAGCAACATTCTCTGAGCTCCCAAAGCCGTCCCCTGTGTTTGAAAGTGTAAGGAAAAATATTGTCATCATGAGGAAATGTATTAAGATAAGGTACATAGTGAACACGTTCCAAATTGTATTAATCTTTTTTTTTTTTTTCTAAAGACCAATGAAATTTTTGCACATATTAGAGTGGATCAAATTTCTTGCAGCATTCTTTCCTTTCTCTTTTAAATGCTGGAGTGAACTCCCCCTAATTCTCTCCAATCTTCATACACTACTCCCTGACAGTGCAAGCTACAAATTCTGAGGCACTTTTTCTCAGTTTGCCAAAGTGCAAATGGCCATTGGGTGAAACCTTATTGGATGTCAGGGGCTCTGGGTTCTTTGGGAAGAGGGTTAGTGTTTGGAGAACAGAGTGCAAAGGATTTTGAAATTAACCTTGAAGCAGCTGTGACTGATATAGTGGTACATTTTACATTTTTTGGTCTCCAGAAATCTTCAGATGTTTTTTAAGCTTCCGTACAAAAGGCCAGGCACTCTCTGATACTGATGATCACTGCTGGAGCTTGACTCAAATATTCTTCTTTCATGACAAACAGATGCATTCACAAAAGGTAAACCTTCTTTGCACATAAATGCCTGTGTTTATATTGCATGTTCATTAGGTGGATTCCAGTCTGGATTTTGCAGTACATGTTAGGGCAATCACTCCATTTGGTTTTATGCTTTTTCCCATACATTCTTTCACTGCCAAAATGTGGGAGGTTTTAAATTAGCATGCAATAATTATTATGTTGCAAAATCCTAGCAGAGATAAAGGACCTGACATTTACACCAAGTCAGCTCTGTAAAATGGCTGCTAATGTTTGACTGAGTCACATTCCATGGCAGCAAAGTTACAAAGGTGCATGACCACTAGGGTGTTAGAGTAGGAGCTTACACTCATACAAAATCCATGGTGTGCTGATTAAATGTCAGTTTTGAACACATCAAGAATTCCATGGATTAAGGTCCTCACCTTTCCCACCATACCTAGCTGCCCTGTCATAAGCACATTTTGTAGCTTTCTCTCTCCCAACCCACTCTTCCAACACAGGCATACAGGGGAAGTTTGTGTCCTACTTAAGCACAATCATTAGTTACTTTAGTTAACATTGGGAATGTTAAAGAAGACAGATGGCTTTTCAGATAAGGCTAAATTAAATATTTAGGCTTACCTGCATTGAAATAGATTCAACTTCTGGGATATTTCAAATGAAATCCCTAACTTATGTATAATTAACATGGAGGGAGTAGCTGATGGTCCTTTCCCATTACAGTAGGCTCTATCTTCTATAATCCATTAATTTTGCCAAGAGAACATTCCTTTCACCCCACTTTTGAACAAAAATTTCATATCAGAGACCACTCTCTAGAGATCCTCTTTCCACTAAAAAGTCACTGTTTAAATCAAGCAGAAAACAGTTGGCAGCACTCTGTGAGGAGCTGCTCTGTCACACTCGGTGTGACACCATCAGGATCCTTGATTGTCACAGGCTGGGGGGGCTCTGCTGCGAGGTGTCTTCTGCAAGGCAGCCCCCAAGCAGCCCTGCATCCTTAATGCCACGTCAGACAAGTGCTGGCTGGACCTACCTCAGACTTTGCACATACATAGGCTCAGAGAAGTCCAGGAATGCCTTATGGCTTTATCACTCAGGATATAAGCCAAGGACAAGTAGAGTTTCTGTGAAAGGAAAATACAGGCTCTCACATGCTGAGAGAGGGAAAAAGAAATAGGGAACATTTTTGACAGGACAGAGGAGAAGATGCCTTCAGATGAAAGAAGCTGAGCTTCAGAGTATGCTTGGAGAGCACAAGTTGAGCCATGCTTTGGCAGGCTGCTGCACACATTCCTCCAGGGCAGCAGCATATGTCAGTGAGAGCTGAGCCTCCCCATACAGAGTCCCTCCTAATGTTACACTTGGATCTTTTATTGACTTCTCTGGAGTGATTGCTACCCCCATACACTCCTCCTCCACAACTTCCTCTGTAGTCTCCACCTTCAACCTCTACCCCTTATAAGCTTAACCTGCACATGATACGGTGACCTGAGGTGAAATGATATATGTGATGTTCACTGTCTAAAGTCCTGATTTATTTACTTTGGAGTACACAGGGGAAATAGAGGTATTTGAAGCAACCTGAAAAGTTCAAGAAAGCTCTTGATTAATATGCTGCTGGACAGGATAAAATTAATATTGCCAATGAAAACACAATCAGGCCAAGTGCAAATGAATGCTTATATTGGGCTGGGATGGTCTGCATGGTCAAAGAAAGGCTTTTGAATTAACTCAGGGGATCAGGAAAAAATACAGGAATGACTGTAAGAAGAGCGACGGGAAAGAAGGAGTGTGTTGGCCCACGTGTCAATGAATCGGCTGTTGGCAGCACATAAATGTTAAGGAGCAGCTTGCAGTCTCTGACTATTTGTAGCCTGATTCCTAAACCAAAGAAGAAATCCAGAGCAGTACTGGATACCAGACTACACCTCTGAGCCATCAGAGCCTTTCACTTGCACTAAGGAAAATAGATTATTGATGCTGGCAGGAACACGTGCTCTAAAAACAGACAAGGAGATTGCAGCCTAATCCAAATCCAAACAGAAGCAAGTTGTCTAAAGCCAAATTCCTTTTACAGTCCCTTAATTTCACTACAAAATTGCTTTAAGTTTTAAATTGTGTAGTATCCGAGCCAATCTAGCTAACCCTTGCTTACAAGAGCAGTCTGTCTGTGCAGGAGTGGACCCATTAAAAACTCAAAAGCCTAATGGCTTACAGAACTCAGGGTAAAATCCTGGCCCCACTGAAGGCAGTAGGAGGCTTGCCAAGAACTTCAGTGGGGCCAGTATTTTACCTCAGTTCTTTACAAGCAGCAGTGTTGCTCATTTAGAAGCACAAAAACACCACTGTGAATTTCCTGAGGTCCAATCACCAGCTTTTGCTGGTACTTCTGTCATCGTCACATGGGTTCACTTTCAAACCCAAAGGAAAGAGGCTGAGAAGTGAAGCCATATTCTCCCACTAAAAGCCCTTTCCTTTTACATGACCTACGCATGATGTTTAATTCCAGGGAAAAGAGGAAGAAACCCATAACTTGTGTGTTTTTCTTTTCCCCCTCCCTCTCATTCTCCTGAAATAAACCTCCTTCCCCTGGAGGGTGGCGTGAAGAGGCTTTGCTAGACATGACGGGGCTCAGGGCTGCTGCTCTGGCCGGGATACCTGGGACATGATGTGTCCGGAGAGCCGGGAGGGAGGCACACCAACCTCGGGCTGCTCTGGGGCCCCCACCCAGCAATGACCAAGCTCTGACACAGCCCCGTCGGCCGGACACGCCAGCACACTAATTGAAAACAGCACAACTTCTGCCGGCAGTCTCCAGTGTGAGTGCTCGGGAGTGTGTGATCATGATCAATAGTGCTCCATGGGAATCTTTTAAAGTCCTCCCAGCCACATCGCTCCAGTAAAGGATTTGTCAGCTTTTCCATAAACCCCAGTTTTGAAAAGTTTATAGCGCAGCTTGTTTTCATTACCTTGAGGTGAAAGTTGCCATATAAAATTTCAGACCAGAAACCTTTTTTCCCTTGCTAATACAAAATACCATTTAAAACAAATTTTAGTCTCCAAATTTAGAGTCCTGGTAAGAACCATGTTATTCCCTCAGTGCTTTGAGTGTGCTACTTAGAACTCCTGTGCGAAAATCTAGTGAATTCAAGAATTAACAAACAAATGGTGAGCTCTTCTGTTGGATTTCTAAACCACTGACTAATACGTCCAGAACTGCCGAGTTATTTCACTCACCCCCAAGAAATGCTGTAAGTCTGCGTCAGGGACTTCTGTGGAAGAAGAACAGACAATGTGCCTCTGTCTCTTCCCTTTCCAGCAGCTGGAATTATGGTTTTGCACCACTTCAGTTTTTCTAAGGAGTAAAATTTCAGCTCATATAAAGTTACTGTAGCTCCATTCACAACAGTCTACTTTGCATCTTCTCTCTGTTGAACAGTTTTTATACTGCAGCCTAGAAATAATTGAATTTCCAGTAACAGACAGGACTTTTCCTGTTACAGGCATGAGTCACGTTCCAGCTACCTGTTCTTACAGAGCACAGTGGGAGAAGAACCAAAGCTCAGCTGACATCAGATGCCTGTGCCTCACTCAGACAGGCAGAGTATTTCTCACCACCTGAGCAGTAATAGCTGACCTCTTCATCACCAGCAGCTTCACTCTGCTGAACTAGGCCTTTGCCCCTCACAGTACAGTGGCATCCCCTCTCTGCTGCTTTCTGACCTTACCAGCAGGAACAGACTAAAGTTGCTGTCTCTCCTGGAAAGGAGAGAGCTGTGAGAGCAGCTGTTTCCAGGCCTGCAAGCCTAGTGCTGCTGTTTTACAGCAATAGATGCTGGCAACCAAAACAGCAGCTAACAAACACCCAAAGGAATTGTGTACCTGTGCATACCATCTTCATATATCTATGGTTGGAAGGATTAAGACTTCTTTAATTTTACGAAGTTAATTTCACACAATGTTCTTACAAAACAGAATAAAGAATGTTGCAGTCTACTATCTCTGGGGACAGACCCAGGAGAACAAGAACTACTGTCATGCAGATGAGTTCATCCATGGAAACCAAATGCATTTATGTTTGCCAGATCTCCAGTTTCTGAAAGGTCCATCCAAGTGTCATATGACCATGTTACTCCTGCTGGAATTAACATATTCTGGATATTTTCTTGATGAGAAGGTATATTTCACTTTTTTTTTTTTTTTTTTTTTTTTAATGGCCTATGCCTAGGATAATTTCTTCTTAACAGTGGCTTTTTAAAGAAAAAGATTTTTTTTTTCCTAATTAGTGCTTTGGAAAAAGTATCTATGTGGGCATTCAATTGATTAGTGGTGGAGGTGTTTTTTGGATGAAAGGAAATAATGCAAAATATCTGGGAATGGACAACAAGTGGAAGGAATCTTCAACAAAATTTAAAATGTATTAATATTGTCATTACAACAGGAAACTGAAAGTGTATTGCCAACTATGGACTACCAAGTATAAATATGGCACATTTGAGTCTTGTTTCTTAAGAAAATGAGGCTTATATGATTGTGTGATTGTGTACTTATAAATCACATGTCTTTATTATTCAATAGTTTTTTTATTCTCTGGAGTGAATCAGGAGAACAGTACAGGTTTTAAGGCTAAATTATTTCAGTGAGGGTCCTAAAAGCTTGAAGCCCATCAGGAAAAATAAAGCTAAAACTAAACCAAAACAAAACAAAAGCCCAAAACTGTTAGCACTTCCACCAAAGTAAATTGTACTGTAAAAACTCATCTGCTTTTGAACACCAGAAAATCCACAGATGGTAACAGACAGTCAGAGCATTTCAACAGCTGGAAAGGTTTTACTTTAAGCTGTTACCTTATTAGACACCAGAAAGCCTATTGCAAAGTAAAACACACAGGCTTTCAGACTAGATGCATTGACAGGCAAAGGCGACAAGCATGCACTCTGACTCCAAAATTTCCTACAAGTTTTCAGTGTTATGGATCTTGTAATCTTCACAGGATGCCAGGCAACAGACAGTATCAACAGAAAGCTAAGCCCAAGCTAACTGAAAGATATATATACCCTTATTGAAAGGATTTCCTTGGCATTAATTTCATGCTGTAGCCAATAGACCATATTCCCTTTTCATTTCTTTTAAATTGAGGCTATTTGGAAAGCTATAAATTCTTTGTAGGAAGTAGATTTTCCTCTACTATTATCCTATTCAAAGGCTGTATTTCCTAAGGCTTTCCTCTAAGTAAATCTCATGGAGAGTAAGTCACCTGTTAAAATTATACAAGCCATTTGCAAATGCCTTTCCTAGCCCTGGGAGCCACAGATAGTATGACAATACATTTTAAGCAACTTTCCAATGGAGGTGAGAAGAAAAACTTCTGTTTGTTTCATATCTTTCTAAGTTTTCCACAGGATAGTCCAGCAAAAGGCAAGAGTAAACAATTCCCAGATTTCTTCATTGTGGTAGAACATTTTCCAGCTGTCCCACTTTTCTGTTTCCAGCTGACAGCTTTATGCCCAAAGGTATGTTTCTACTGCCACCAGTCTCCTGCGTGAGACACAGAGTGGGCAGAAGAATGAGTCTTCTCTTTTGTTTTCTGCTGAAATGGGAAAGTCTGTGATGCTGCAGGATTCCCAGCCTGCTTTAGGTGGGAGGAAGGGCCCAGTCCACAGAGCCTCCAGTGCCTTTGTACATGGCCAAGGCCTATCAACCCTGTCACTCTGCCAGTGAGCAGAGCAGCAGCAAAAGAAAGCCAGTTCTGCTGAATGAAAGAAGGAAGATCATGTAGTCCAAATGAACAGCAATTTAGACTTCTTATGTACATAACCCCTGCCTTCTCTGTGCTGTCAAGAATAGCAAACAAGTGCTAGTAGTGAGCAAATCCATCTGGTGTCAGCTCCATCCCCCTCAAACACAGATTCTTGGATTAATGCAGCCCCACGCCAAGTACTTTGACTGGCATAGATATTAGGATTTATTTTCTCTGTTGATAAATAGCCAGAGCACAGTTCCTGTCCTTGTGAGGCTGATGTAAATCCCTCTGAAATCACTCGTCTCTCAGTATTTCCACTAAAAACACCACAAGATTCCTGCCCAGCCTGAAAAATAGAAGGGTAGGAGGAAGTTAAATTGTGTCTTAGGTTTACCTCCTTGCAGTTTTTTCAGAGATTTTATGGATATTAATAGCAGGCATGCTGAGAAGAAGGAAACCACTCACTCTGCAGCATTCCTGCTGCTACTGCTGCTAATGAAACTATGAAGAAACTTTCATGGTGTTCATGATCTCGTGCCAAATCCCAGACATTAAATTACTGTGTGTTGTTGCGCTTCCAGTCATGAAAACTTAAAAAAACAAAACAAAACAACAAAAATGGCTTTACAGATTTTTTTTTCCACATGGCAGTAGGCCTGGACATTCTTGTTTCAGATCCACCATAAATATTTGATTCTCAAGTCACTCATATTCATGATTCATATTGTTAACAGGTTAGTAGGCACACTTTGGCAGAGGACTCACCATGTGCCAGCTATTTGGAAACATGAGCACATTGGAAACTGCCTTTTTTGACCATCTAATATTCTATCTTATCAAATTGTAAGCACAGGAAAGGACTTAGGGACAGATTGTTCTTGGCCCACAAAAAACAGAGTAAAAGCAGGGATTTTGTCTGATCAGTAAACACAGGTCTTGCAAAGAAGTAAAAGCTCTTGGAATACCTGCCACCTTGCAGAGTGCACTTGGAGCTGACACTGCAACCCCTGAAGACAGGAAGAGATGGGCTGCTCAATTTATCAGGAATTTTATCACTCCCCATGCAGAAAAAGGTGTGGGAGAGGGACAAAGCCGGTAGCAGAATCTGTCCTGTGATGGAGGGATGTACTGTGAACTGTTAGGTACAATCCATATGAGTGAATATGGTGACAAGAGGGGCGACTAAGCACAGCATGCATCTGCCAGTGCTGACATTGAAGAAATAGGGACAGATCAAAAGGAAACAAAACCTTATCTATAATTCAAAGTCAACAGTGGTGCAGTGCCAAAACTGAGGAGAACAGCTGAGAGCAGCTGGAGACCTTCATTTCTCTTGGCCACACTTGGATTTCTCCTTCAGAGTGCCTTACTGGGATCTGAGCCCTTTCCTGGAGCAGAGTGAGAGCAGGAGTGGATGGGAAAGATGCTGAAGAATGAGTTGTGCATTGTGGGAAGAGGTCAAATTTTTAAAAAGAGTGTGGATGAAGGAGGAGAAGAATGAAAAATTACCTTCCCTGAGTGTCTGTGATTTTATCTTCCTGTGACCAAAAAGAAGAAGCCAAATTCAGAACAAAAAGTGGTTTTTTCACTCCACAGAGAACTGGTAATAAGGTTTAAGCCTGGTCCTTCCACAAGGTATTTTATATGCCAGCTGTGAAATATCACAAACACTTGACAAATGTTTAACAATCCAGCCTTGCTATGTTTATCCCTTTCAAACAATACCTTGTTGGGGGCCTGGTTCTGAGAAGCAACTGTGCAAAGAATGTGGATGGGAAGAAAAGCAGCTTGTCAGAAAAGAGAAAAACAGCTTTGACAGAAGCTGAAAAATTTCTGTGAACCTTATTCTTCTGCCAACATACAGATGTCACTCCCTGGCAGGTGGAATCATCAGCAGAGAGTGCTCCCTAAGCATTGCTTAAATGAGCAAATGCTTCATTTTCCAAGCTCAGTTGTGATAGCAAACTGCTGGGGAAGTTAATTGGTGAGTGGGGATACATCTAAAGCATGAAGAGCCTGCAATCACCTCCCAGCATCCATTTCTCAGCAAATGGCTGTGTTGAGCAGGAAAGACAACCTACCACAGCTCCATGTCACAGCCAGTGTCTTTACAAGGAAATACTTTGATGCTTGCTTATTCTTAGTGGCCTGTTGTCCTGCATGAAACATACTTACAGATTTATTTGGTCTGTTGTGCAATGAAAGAGGTATCAGAATTTCTTTCTCCAGGCAAGGAAGCAGTAGAGACTCCCTCGTTACCTTTAACTCTGAAATCGTCATTCAGAAATTTATGGGCCGATCTATAGCTCCCCAGAGAAACTCTGCATCACTTTTCTTTGCCTTTCTCTCATATGACCACCTTTTCCTCTGTTGTCTTTTCCCCCATCAGAACTTCCTTTTTATCCTGATGGCTCCAGTTCTGTTTATGCAGTGAAAAGAGTGAATGGATCAAAACCATTTTGGATGACTCAAGCCCTTCTGAACATTTTCCACACACATCAGGTATTGTCCCACCAGCGCATCCCTGCCTTTGTTGGAGCCAGGTCACAGATCAGTCTTCCAGGAAAAAAGGCACAGACATTCACAGGGAGTTGTGTATTCAAGGTAAGAACTCATTACCCAGCTGCTATGTGTGAACCTTGGCAGCCAGCTAAGGGAGATAGAATTAAAGGTAAAAGTGAGAAAGCACATGGATTGAGATAAAGACATTTAAATGTGCTAACAAAAAGGAAAACCAAGGGATGAAAAAAGCAACAATTCATCACCTCTCTCAAATGGCAGTGATTGGTAAAACTCTCTCCCAGTTTTGTTCCTGAGCACAGTGTTACATAGCAGAGAATATTCTGTCTGACTGTATCTCCCCCCAGTCTCTTGCCCACCTCTAGCCTACTCTCCTGCTGGCAGGAGAAAGAGAAGACCTTGGCACTGTGCAAGCACTGCTCAGTAACAACAGAAAATGTGTGTCAAAAATGTTCTTTGAGTCACAAATCAAAAACATAGCAGCATACAGTCTGCTGTGAAGAAAATTAACTCTCTCAACTCAGCCCAGTACAGCAGCTCATATGGTGACAATAGTTTGGTTACCCAAAGTAATACACAATCTCCTTTCTTCAAGAGGTCTTATATCATCCAAAGATAATCCAGAAAAGCTTGCCCTTTCCAATTGCATCTGTTGCTCTAAAACAGAGTAGGAACTTTTCTGCACATCTTAAATCCTCTCTTATATTCTTAGGCCACAAAAATTTAAAAATCACTGGTTCTTTCTGTTGGGAATTTGGCTGGCTAAAGACTGGAAAAGTACAAAACCGTGGCTAATTCCAAGTCCTGCACCTGCAAGATAGTGTGTCCTTGGGCCTAGCTGTAGTATGATAACAAATAGTGAAAGAGACATGAGAAAAGAGAGATGTAAACCCTAAGGAATAGGGAAGAGCTGATGTTGTGGTGTGGCCAAAGGACAGTGTAAATTACAGAATATTCATGAGCTTATTACTCGCTGTATAAGTGTCTGATGCTCTCTTCAATAAACGGAACTTGCTTATCACTCATATTGAGTGTCTGAGTCTCCCCTCACCGACAAATGGCTCATCCCCGACAAAGGCTCATTCTGCGACACCTTTCCCCACCTTACATGAAGTGACAGACTGGACTATAGGTCCTGCTGCCATGCAAGCTCTGCATAACCTTATCTGGATGTATTTGGACTGAATAAAATTCCCTGTCTTATCATGTTCATAATATTCTCCCATTACTTTCCTAGGTGTGAGATCTAAGAATATAAAGGAGATGGCAACGGGGGACATTGGGCATTTCTTTAGAAGGCCAGGGTTAGGAGGAAGCCAGAAACAATTCTGGAGCAAGCACTGGAGGCTTCAGTCCAGTGAGGCTCCTGTCCAGTGAGGCTCTGCATCTGGGAGAGTAGAGGTTGGGGCTGCCCATGCCCAGCTCATTAACTTTAAAGGTCTGGTTGGAAATTGGGAAAGAAAGAGATGCTCACAGCCTGGAAGCAGGAAAAGAACACGGCCTCACTCACGAGAGCCTTGCTAAAACCCTTTCCTGACAAGGGAGATTGCATACTTGGAAGACAGATACCGGCAGTACTGCAGCATCCAAACGGTCAGCATGGAGAGAGAGAAAGATGTTCAGAGAAAGAAAAAAGGGAGAAATCCTGTAGGTATCTAAGCTAGGGAAAATAGTATGTCCATACTGAGCCACTGAGCCAAAGTGGCTCAGTACTGAGCCAAAAGGCTCTTCAACAGTAACAGTGGAGAATAAGTGAAGAATAAGTGAGGGTATCTGTGTGCTTCTGCTGGGTGCTGTCACTGGCACAGCAGTGCTGGCAGGAGCCACCAGCACCAGCAGTGGTGGAGGTTTTCTCTGTAACAGGCAGCTCCCTGCCTTCCCTGCCTTTGTGAAGCCTGAGCTGTGCCATGGCTGTGGGGGGAAGCCCTAATCCTTGTTCTCATAGCATGCAATCTCAGCCAACATTCCAAGAGGAAGAGCTGCCAGGCTTAGAATGTCAATCCACTGGTAGTATTTGTTTATGAGCTAAATAACCCACCTTGCTTGAGAACAGAAAATTTGGTATGGAAGAGCAAGAAAGGGTAAACGAAAGAGTAAAGTGCTATATAAAATTTTGTGTTAGTAATGCCAAATGACTCATGGAAAACTTAATAATCACCTCACTTCAGTTTCAAAACAATGTAAAAATGTTTTTAGTCCCACGTCTTCACTTGCTTCCTTCCCCCACCCCTTTACAGAGACCCTGTCTGGTAGCAGGATACAGCTTTTCTGTGCCAGAGCTCAGGGCCAGAAGGTCTCAGCCAACACCAATTTGAATTTAATACAACACGCCCCACTGAGAATCTCTTCAGACCGGTCAGTTTTGTTCTTTTTGCATTAGACTACAGGTAAGTCTGGAGATTGGATTAACTTTTTTTTTTTTTAATCCAATTTTTCTGAGTGTAGACATTCACTGCAAGCAGCCAAAATTCACAGAAATGCAGTCACGAGTTTTTGTACCCATCATAACGTACTTGTATCCCATCCAGTACAGAGAGGGATTGGTCCTGAGGGCTTTGTCCAAGTTACTATACTGCACAGAAGCATCAGGAAAGCCAGATCTTTCAGCTGACCAATTTCATTGGAGTCATTTTGGATTTATACAATCAGTCAAGACCAGCAGATAGTTAGGATCTGTTTTATCTGGAAAGAGACTAGCTCTTAGCTGGACTTCATAAGCTAGCCTGTATCCAGGACCCAGCATCATATTCAAATGAATCACTTGAAAGAGAACAGCAGAGGATATGAAAATAAATGTTACAAAGATCTTGAAGGCCCCTGCATCACTCTAAAATTTCTTTGCAATCTCACATGTACACATACCGGATGATGCATCTGAACTCAAACATTAAATTTCTAGATTATATTTTGTCTGAAATTCTGTGTTCATTTAATTCAAAAATAAAAACTTAAAAATCATTTCAGAAAAAAGATGTTTGTCTCATGTAAAAGAAAGATTTTGAGAGATCTGACTTCAATAATTTGTCTTGGTCCAAAAGCCATATATAAGCAAAAACTGGGGTTTGGATGAGACAAAATGAAACTGTGCTGTAAGGTTATGATTTCTCTGAACAGCCAAAGTAGAACTCATGTTTCTGCACCATAGAAGGGGAGGAAACCCTGCTTCCCTGGTCTCTATCCACTCTGTTCATCCCCATCTTCTCAGGTCCCCTCTGCCCAGCTGCCAGCTTTAGCACTTCTCTGCCTGCCGAGGAAACTCGTTCGACTCACTAAAAGGGCCAAGAAAAAAAAAAAAAGAAAGGGTAAAAAATGCAGTGGCCTCCTGTTCCCAAAGAAAAACAAGATTTTTTTTTGGCAGGGATGAAGCTACCTCCTCTCCTGGTCAGAGGGATGCCAGCACTGTCTGCAGGGTTGGCTGACTGGTGGCTTAGCAATGAAAGGCTCGGGCAGAGAAGTGCAGAGAGCAAGACTTCCCCCTTTTGGCAGCTGCAAGCTGTTAGTTCAGCTCACAGTGGTAACTTTCGTCCAAACCCTAAGTGAACTGAAAAAGCTGGTTTTCATACAGTTCTCTCTTTCCCTACCAGGCGAAACTTTGTGTTTTATCTTTGCATCTGTAGCAAGGGAATTGAAATTATCAGATTAGTTAAATTATTGATTGACTCTTAAAATATAATTTGGTATCCACATTTTATAGTTCATGTTTCTTTATACCTCTAAAAGGGATCAACAACTGCAGTGCTAGCTGTATGTAGTTTGCATTCTAAGCACAAACTAATGTGCAAATTCTGCTAAGTATAGGTTTAAAACATTTCCTAAAGAATTCCTGAAAAAAAATCAAAGGGATATTTATATGTGGTCCCTTCTGTAAAGACAAATTCACATCTATAGCTAGACATACATGTACAAAGGCAGGGTTATGTGGGCAGTTACAAATGTGGAGTGGGTCTTTGTGACCTGACCTTTTCAACACTGTGTTTGTGAAAGCAGGACAGAGACTAACTGCAGCAAACCAGAAGCCATAGTAATTATTCTAATTCAGAAGTTACCAACCTTCTGAGAAGGGAAGAACAGGAATAGAATCATGCTTAAATACAGCCCATTTTGCTTTGTTCTTCAACACAGTCCCATTCAAAATACTTTGGAATTTATGAGTCTACTGAAAGTGAGGTCTCATAATGTGCACAGCATGTTGCCAGTTAACTTGAATGAGCTTCTCCTCTGTTTTCTGTCTGATTACTACAATAAATCGCTTGAAAAGAGGCACCTCCTTCTAAAACATATGTATTATGATGAAGTAAAAAGCCAGTCCATAAGCTGTCCAGGTAGGTTTGTGCGGCTCCCCTAACATCTGCCTTCCAAAATGTGATCTGGTGTCCCTTGGATCAATTTGGAGCGATGCATCTCTGCGGCACTCTGGCCCCAGCCCTGCAGCAGCAGGATTCTTTGTCAGCCTTCCAGGGCTTCCTTGTGCAGTTCAAGAGACAAATGCTCGCTTGCTTGTGGGACTGCAGCGCTTTGATCTCCACTTCCAGATGGAAACAGAAGTGCTGAGGCACGTAGAGAAAACAAAAGCAAATTTTTGCAATCCACAGGAAAGATGCCTAAGAATAATAGAAATGTATTTCTATATGCTGACTGCCTTTCTTTTTTTTTTTTTACAGCATCATAACCTCAATCAAACAAAAATCTATAAAACAGCAGACAGAAAATAAGGATTGCAGATTTTTTTTTTATTTTAATCTTTTTGACATTTAGTTCTCCCAAAGACATAGACAAAGCTTCTTCTGATCTCAGTGGTAGAGGATTTGACTCTAAAAGTTCAAACCACAAACAATGAAGCTATTGCTCCTATGATTCATCTGACCCTCCACAGGAAAAAAAAGAGTACCCTCCTCCTATAGCTGCAGTGTTTACTGAAATTATTTATTAACTGATATGCAGTAGTGGAATATCCAACATGTTTAGATGGAGATTAGCTCCATAGCAGAGTCATATTGAAAGCACTCAGCTGTAAAAATTACTTTAAAAATCATTTATGCTATCTTTTGTGTGTTGATCTTTATTTCAACTGCAGTATTTGAAAGCCGTAGAGCTTTGTATACCCTTTTCAAATGATTTCTCAATATTAATTCTATTTACTGTATCTTGCATTAGTCACATTTATGAGTATGCAAAACTAGCTTGAGAAATGCATTTGCTCTCAATATCCTTTCATCGTGCTCTGCTCAGAAGTACTGGAACAACTTTTCTCCTCATTAGAGCTATTCAAACCCTTTAAGACATCGCGGCACTAGCATTTTGAACTTATGCAAATAATCTGATATTTTTTCTGAAACTGACAGAAAAGTCAAAAAAGTTACATTTATAGGAAAAAGATTGCTTGATACTTGACAGTTACAAAATGTGTTCTTTTCGCTCTCCTTGAGGTCTCTGGGAATTAATTCCTGTCACCACCATGGTATAAATCTTATAGTTGCTTAATACCTGCACAACATATACTGGCCTCTATTTGTAGAGAAGAGATGCAAAAGTGTTTCATCTGAGAAGTTGTACCTTGCTTTCACCATGAGCTTAGCCCTGAAACAGAGGGGAGAGAGCTCCAAGGCTCAGCACAGATAGGAGCTACTGTCTTGGGAGGCATGAGGGGCACAGCCGTCTTCTTATGTCTTGTCTCCCTGTGTCCTGGGTGCAGAGCTGCAGCCAGGACTGATACTTCATGTAGTTTGATGCCCTTTTCATACTTAGAGAAGATGTCAATTTTCCACCCTGTCTTCTAGCTGTTGGAGGTGCCAGAGAAGCATTTCATTTCAGGAAGTTCCCATTTAGCTGTTCTGATTCCTGTGAGTTTGCCAATCTTCCCCTGCATCCAATTTACCACCATGCTCCCCAGAGTAGGTCACCAAAGGCTGAGGAGACCAATCTTGCCTTTCCCTGCTACAGTCCTGTTGGAGAAAAGAGATTTCATTAAGGAGATTGACTAGGATCACAGCTTCTCTTACCATGTCACCAGCAGGCAGCCAAAGACTAGATGAGGGCTGAGCCTGCCTTTCCTTTCCAGCTCACCCTGTCACCTGCCCTGGCTTTGGGACAGTGAAGGAGGACCAGCTGCAGCAATGTGGTACCAAGTCTTGTGTCCCGTGCCAGCATTGGCAGGGCAGTGTGGCTTGGTGGCAAATCCCACCTGTCCTCCCCACACAGTCTGACTGGACATATCCTACCCCACATCTGGGAAGAAAGGGATCACTGAGGGCAAGGATGTCAACTGTGATGGGTCTGTTCTCAGGACAGGAAGAGATATTCTTTGTCCAGCACCGCTGGGTTTTGTGATTGTGGGTTTTCTTCTTCTTTATTTTATTTTCATCTTTTAATTAAATTGCAAGCTCTCATTTTCTTGTAAATTCCAGTTTTAAATAAACTATGAGCTATTTAAACTCTATGTTACTGGAGATTCTTAATATTTGGAGAGCTGATGATGGCAAGAGGATCTGATGTGATGTGCAACAAGTCCTTTGACAGATGATTCAAAGAGACAATATTTGAAATAAACCCACACATCCACACAGAAGCTATCAGCAAACCAAAGAAACAGATGTTTTGATCCAGCACCAAGATATTTTAAAACTTCATCCAATTTCAGGCCCAGATCTTGCTAATTTAGTGTACTATGTGCCACAGTTCAGAACCACCACATATTGGTGGAAAGTCATTCACCTTTGAATTGATTTTAAGGCAGTTTAGGTGTATAACTCTTTCTTATCACTTGCCTACATATGCAGGTAGAGCAAGAGAATTATAGCAGTATTATAAAAAACTGCAGCGATAATGACATAAATTCCTATAGGGGGCCTATGGGGGAATGACATCACTATATTTTCTGTGTAATTAATTCTTCCCCGAACAAAAGCATTCTGCTTCTGCCAATAAACCTCAGTTTAAAAATCTCCATCTGGTTGCCCTCTTTGAAATGAAGGTTTACACACTGTGACATTTAAAATCCCATTTATTCAAATGGTCAAAGTTTTTCAGGTCACATAAATAATTGTCCCTTTTGGAATAATAGATATGTTTAGAATTACTTTGAGAGTTTTTATTTAGTCTCTTGATTATTTTTTCAATGGTAAAATAATAAAAAAGAGGGAGTTAGAAATCCTAAGATAAATTCTTTCATAAAACAGAAGATTATACCTTTTCCCTCAAGAATTTTAAACATTTAGGTTTTGCTTTTTTGTTTACTTCCTGTCATAGTGACCCTAATGACAGAAGAAGGATGATTATATTATTAAACGAATGTTACTTTTACCATTGTCACCATCACTTTAAAGATTTTTGTCCATAGTTGTCTGCCTAATTACTGTTCTTCATAACTGATATATCACAGAGTTGCAAAAATACAAATGCTATGCATGCCATTGATAGAAATGAGCTAGGTTTTTTCTCAATTATTTTTCCTTATATCAGTCTGCATTGAAAAGAGTGCTCTCTATGCTCTGTGCTTTATTCCAGAGGGATGCAGTTACGATTACACTGAAAACGGAGGCTCTATAAACCACAAACATTTGCCAGCTTTGCCAGCACATCATTATTACACTACTCAGTATGCTGTTTTTCTTCTGTTTTATGCAAACAAAATTCACACTCAGTGGAAAAAAAAGTATGTTACCAAGGCATGACTTAAATCCCTCATAGACTCAAACCCTCCATCCCATAATTTTAGACTTTCAGATAGGCATATTTCTCTCATGTCTGTGTCTTCATTTCAGCTGATAAAGGAACAGTGTCAGGGGAGATTTTACTTTTTGCCTGCCATGCCTTGACATGGTAGGTCAATTTGAGTGGAGCTACTTGATCTGCCAGCAGTCAGTTTCTTCCCACATTCAAGTGACCTTAATTAAAGTCGGGCTGAAGATGAATACAAAATACATGAGAATTATACACATGGACCTGGTTAAAAAAACTGTTGTAATTCAACCACTGAACAACCAAGAAAAACCAGAATGAATGTGCAGCAGTGCAAACATGCATGTAGGCATGTTAAATTAGAAAAACATGAAAATTATCATTAATGCCCCTTAACCAATGCCTTACTAGAACAAAGCATTAAAAGTATTATCTGGGAATGATGCCATGTACAAGAAGTATAAAGAAATTTCAAACAAAAATAAAGACCATCTTTTCATTATCATTTCTTTCTTTCCTCTGAGTAGATAAAACAGACCATTTGTTAAATTGAAATCAAAAAATCTGACCACAATTATCTTAAATGTGTTACTTATTAATAAGTGAGGCTCTGTGTGGATATTGTCTCTGGAAATGCTCTTTTCAGATCTGGAAGGAAGCTCTGCATTCCAACTCCCTGCAGCCCTTCTTGGGGGGCATGAGATTTTTTCTTGTCCTAGCAAGCTGGATGGTATTTATCCATTCCAGTTATTCCAGCTAGTTCATGCCACCCTTGAGGGGTTGCAGAAACTGTGAGAAAGAATACAAAGCAGTGTAGATATTCAAGGCACAGGAGTAAGGTGATAATGACTTTGTCTGCTTATGCACAGACTTATCTAGGAGTGCTTTATTTCTCCACATGGGCATCCATCAGAACTCAGCCCTGGTGTGAGAGTTTTTAGGACACAGAATGCAGCTAGTCCAAAGGACAGTGAGAGAACAATTACACTGCCATATCTTTCATGTTTATGGAAGCAAAAAGGCCAGGTGAAGCCAACTTCTGATTCATCTGACTGCCAGGACCTCTCAAAGCCTCACCCTTTTACTCACACAATTCTGGGTAGAATTAACTTCATTAAAGTTAGCCCTATTAAGGCTCATAAATTTGTTTTGGGAATGCTGACAATTTTCTTCTGGAATGGTAGTTTGTGAACAGTTTTCTTCCCATTTCACACACCAGCAATGATGCAACCAGGGTAGGACAAGGCGGTGTCACATGCTGGGAACCTAATGTGCATTGCAAATGATAACATCCACAAGTGGGTGAGAAATCTTTCTGCCTCAGCTTGTGGACCCTTGGGAGATTCCTGTTTTTGATCTATGAAAATCAGCTAGCTGTGAGAACTCTTTTGTTTTTTCAGGGTAACTTTTACTGAGCTCAGATAAAAACCAAATTAACAACAACCAAAAAAATCTATGTTTTCCCTTCACACAAAACCCTTGTTATTTAGCCAGTTTTTGGCCTTGAAACTGAAGAACGAGGTGTTGGGGGTAGTACGTGAAAGAATTCCACTGTGGTATTTTCAGTGCTATCTATTGGGAAGAATACATACAGGAATGTCTTCAAATTGAGCAGGAGTTCCAAAAGATAATAATTCAATAACTAAAATTGTTTCAGGTACTAATTTCCAATTATTTCAGCACTTAAAGTCTTTGAGGGTGGAAAGTGTCTAGAACCAAATGAGGAACCACCCATAGGTGCAACCCCATTCCCAGCAATGCTTTTGGCCTCTTTCCCCTTCTGGTACAGGGAAGGCAAATGCTCCTGAATTCCTTCTCTGGGGTAACTGTGACACTTAACTCAACACTGCATCAATCAGCCTATTCAGCGTGCACAAAGGGGAAAGAACTTTGGGTAATTCACTGTGAATGGACAGAAGTAAGACTGAAATCCTCTAAGCCTCTTTGGTTTCCCATCCCTACATTGGTCAGGCATAATACACTGCAGCCCACAGGTTTTTTTATCATGCTTTCAGTATTCACATAACCACAATTACTATTTTTGCATTAAATTGTTATTGGAAAATACTAATTTTGTAAAGAAATTTGAAACCCTCTTCTTTCCTTGTTGCAATTACAGGCATAAATTTTTCTTTCTATCCTTGAAACATTCAGGAGAGTCCAAATTATGCTAACAACATAGTAACCTTCCCATACCTTGTGGAAGAGAAAATGTTATGTCTTTGCAGGAGCGAAGACAAAACAGAGAAGCAGCTGTTTCATGCATAAAGGTACTGAACTTGGTCAAGTCCACTGAATGATGACAAAAAATGATATGTAGTAAGGCAGAATCTTGAAAGCAAATTTTTGGAACTGTAAATTGTATGTATTAGGGTGTTCCAGAGCAACTTGGTTGTCCTATTTATTGATATCTGCTTTTTAAAAGACCTTTGTTCAATAATTTAGAAATCAAGTATGTTTTGGGCTATCCAGCCCAAAAACTTCTAAAACTGCTGATCATTTTTACATGTAAAATGAAGAATATGGTATTCAGAGATAGAAGCACAAATCAACTAATTAATTTCATTTATTCAAAAGTTTATTAATTACTGTTATTTAATGCATTAAAAAGTTAATAAATTGCTTAAAAGACATTGCATCCTATTAATCCAAAATGTAATGAATAAAAGCAGACACAGGTTTAAGCAAAAGCAGATGGGTTTGGAAATGTTGAGGTCATTGAAAACGGCACAGGCTGTTGCAACATGAAAAAAAAAACCAGCACAGATATGATCTTGTACATAAGCCTCCTACAAACTTCAGAGATTAATTTGGTTAACTAATTGCAAAGGATAGTTCTTCAGGTCTGTTTTTCAAAACATGGTGGTGAGAGGGGATATCTCTTTGTCTCTAAGATGCAAATAGATAGCAACTGAGTTTTTTAATTTAGAACAAGAGAAATCAAGTATCTAATGTTTTTTGTGTTCAGAACTGCATCGAAAATCTCATTAAACATTTCTTATTTGGGCATTGTTGTTTATTTCCTTGGAGACAGCATCAAATCCTAAAGTAAAATTGAAATCAATGATAAAACCTTCATCAAATTCCAGGAAAAACAGTTCAAGTCTACAGTGAGGTAACGAGTTTTTTACTTAAAAATCCAACAAAACCAACACAAAACACATTTTTCAAAACCTTAAAGATGTAGTCCACTGGGAGCTTTGGGTATTTCAATGTCTCTACTGCTTTGACAGTTAAATCGACTAACTCACATAGATTTTAGTTTTGAAGAAGAGTGGTAACTGAGTAATTGCTAAAAGAGCAACAACAACAAAGACATGGATTAAGACCTTCAGCTGAAAGAAGGATTCTTTTGCAATAAACGCTTCTGACATCATCTTGGGTTTATTGGGAACACAAACACACACACCTGCACAAGCACAGACACACACCTTAATCCATTTTTGTCTCAGACGGAATAGAAAGAAGCGTAGAGATGAAAATTTTCATTTAAACCTGCTGAGCTCGCTAATTTGTGAAAGACCAGGGAGACAAACCAGAAGAACTTGTGGACATGACATTGCAACAGAATGAAGTTTGGCAGAAGGAATTGTGGGAGCTGCCATCATGAACTTATCCCATAATTTACGTGTTCGTCAACCAGAAACAAGCACTGAGATGAAAAGGTCTGGGTCTTCAAGTTGGTGTCAGTGTGACAATGAACTTACAGAGAGATGCTTCATAAAAAGAGATGTGATATCGAGATGTACAAGGGTATTACCTTGCGTGATTCCCTTGTAGAAGACTACACAGTGTGAAATAAAGCATTCAGTCCTCTGAGAAGAATGATGTTAAACTGGAATCAACATACTGAAGGAATAATGAAAGACTGCTGAAAACAAAACAGGTGATTAAAAGAGTTGCATTGTCATGTTAAGCAAATCTAAGGCCTGGACAGAAAATGCCATTTTTTGATAGTCGCTGCTGAGACAAAAACAAGCCTTTAATAAATTTAGGATGGAGATGAGATTACTTATCCTTCCTGAAATAGGTTTTGGAACAAGTTGTTTTTCAATTAGTAGTTATACATTTGTGCAAGGATTGCATCACAGAGCCACAAGTAACATAAAGGAATGAGTCTCATCAGCACAAAATGTTCCTTTCCTGGGAGATTGAGTTGCTTGGTTTTAAAAACACAATTACAGCAAGTGCTGGGGAAAAAATACCAAAACAAACACAAAACCAAAACTAAAACCAGCAATAAACTCCAAAAAATGAGCAACAACAACAAAAAAAACCTTTGCAAAGAAGTCTAAAATTCACTGAGCAGCAAGAATTGTCCTCTAGAAATAGCTATTTTTATTGTTCAAAATAGGAACATTTCCTTCAGACTGTACATTAGAAATTGCACGAATCTGATAATAATTTCAAGGAAGGCATACAGATTAACATAAATTTTGGAATTCATTTAGGTTTCAACACAGCACCACCTATTGGAATGAAAATATTAACAATGAGTCTGAAACAGTGAAAACATAGCTGGAGCCAATTATGATTAAATTATAAGCTTTGTAACTTCCTCTGCCTTGCAAACTATCCCTGCTAATATAAATTTGACATCAAATTCAGTATTTTTTTTTCATGTTATTAGAAAGGAAGACTTTGCACAGTGTAGGTGAAGTAAAGTTTTTCTTTGAGTCATTAGAAATAACTTGGCACAAAGTGAAGATATTTACACAGAGTTAAATGAGATAATAATATATTTCCTATGAAAGAGAGCATTGTGTATGACAATTTAAATGAGCTGCAGATAGATAGATATAAGTGATAAAAAGTTGGTGCTTGGCCTGTCATTAGAGAACATATCAACCACTTTAAAATACACTTCCCTTAGACTAATCACCACATTATTGCTATTCCAAATGAGGTGTGCAGGTGTAAAACTGAAATAGAGTAGTCCCTTCTGCTTGGTAATGAGGAGATTATAAGGCATTGCAGATCAGAGTTTTAGGTGAGCAGAAAGCACAGTCACTGAACATCATCCAGAGAACAAGATGGGACATGTGTGGTTCAAAGGCACCTTCTTGGGGATTTCTCTCTTTTGAGTTCCCTATGTCCTCCTTCCTTGTGGGGAAAAAAAAATCCTCCAGCTGTCTTTTCCTGGGAATTTTTTTCTTCTCACAGCTCTAGAAAGTGAGTTGTGGGGAAAATAGCTGCTTTGCATGGACATTACACTGCCAAAATTTGAAATATCAGTGTCCCCATGCCCACCCTCAGTGGCTGCTTTTCCTCTAAGCCTGTGGCTGCAAAATCAATCCAGAGAACACTTGTAAGATGTGTGAGGCAAAAAATATATAGAGGCCCATTCTGTGCCTCCCTGAAATGCCAGGATGCAGAAGGGTGATAAAAAAATACATCAAAGTCCCCTTGGAGTGAACATCTTGCCCTCAGTTGGCCAGGAGGGCTCAGGAATGCTGCCTGCTCCAGCTTTCACAGGAATGGAGGAAGTTGAACTCTGCTGAGCTGGCGTGTGGCCCCATCACAGTGGCCAATCCATCGGGGGCAGCGCTGGTGTGCTTGAGCCCGACCAGGAGAGCGGTAATTCTGGATCAGGAGGAGGAGCTTCCTCAAGCAGGATGCACACAGAGGGCAGCACTGACAGCCATGCAGAGCTGCTAAGGGGCACAAAGCTGCAAGGGCTTGGGCTGGAAAGGACCTTAAAAATCTTCTAGTTCCAATCCTGCTGCCATGGACAAGGACATGGTCTACAGGACCAGATTTCTGGTCTCCAAAAAATTCCATCCAATCTGGCCTTGAATGTTTCTCAGTACAGGACACCCAAAACTTCTCCAATGTCAAGCAGAGGCAAAGAGCTCAGCCCTCCCTATCTCCCTCAAAAAATTCTCTTTTTTATTTCTCACAAGAGTGCCAGGACAGATGCCACTTAAAGAAAAAAAAGTGCTGGGGAGAGTGAGGATTGGAAGGGTGAGTGTACAGCAGTCGACTGTTGCATTTACTGCTGGCAAAGGATCTTTCAGGATTCTCAGCCACAGACCTTGGCTTGCCAGGAAAACACAGCCCAGCACCAACTCGCCTTACTACTTACTGTACCCTCAGCTGGATGAGCTGATAGGATTTGGATAGGACTTTGGATTTGTTCATTTGTTTCCCTATAGGAATAAATAAAATAAAAAATTAAGATGGCAAATATATTTTCATGTGCAAATAATTAGCATGTTGAAGTTTTATTGTATTTGCATTAGTTGGTTGTGACTTAAACTTGTTTTTAAAATCTTTATCCTTGTGTCTCCAGCTGTCACCTGTCACTGAGGACCTCAGTTCTATGTTGCTTGGAGTTTAGGATGTCTCTGGAAGCACTGAGATGGAATTGCTCTCTCCAGGGTAACACGGATGATAGAGCTGCCTAAAGAGACAAGAGGAATCATCATCTGCATGCCTTCCCATCTTTCTTGAGCTAGCATCAAGTTTGCTGAATCCCAACGAGGAAACATGACAATCTTATGATTTTAATGCTGAAGATCCTTAGATTATTAATTGCTTTCTAAAAAATAAAGGCTGGTATACCCACCACTGTAGCAGAGAGTATGCAGAAACAATTGCAAACACCACACTCTCGCTTAGCAAGAACATCCATGTCAAATAAGAATGTTCAATTGAAATTAATGAACATGAAAATGACAGTGCTCAAGAACGAAAGCAGAACTCTTGCATTTCAGTAGTATGGCTGTATTGCAGAAAATAGATATAAGGTTATGATTCACACTAATTAGAGGATACCAGTTCATTATTTAGTGCAAATTTACACAATTTTTTCTGTAGAGTTTGACATTTGAAAGTCTTGCACCTTATTTACAGTTAAGCAGCCACAAGGATTCACATTCTGTAAATATTTTTCTTCTTATTAAGTTGTTTGAAATCTTCACTTGCCCTCTGTTCTCACCCCCAGACAGAGTTTACACAGCTAGAAGGAGATTTCAAATGTGTGATTTTATTTTTAAAGAGACAAGCACAAAGTCTAGCAAAAGCTAGTAAAAACATGTGGGGTTTCAGAGCATGAGGTTAAAAGTTGTCCTACTTTAGACATCTTAGTCATCAGCTTCTCACAGTTTTGCTGCAGGACATGAGCTCAAAAGAAAAATTCTGGAATACTTTTATAATAGTGATAAAATTGGGATTGAGGGAAATTATCCTCTTTTTAAAATCATGTAATAATTATTTATACCCACAAACCTATGTTGTTGTTTTTCTTTTCCACCCCATGAACAGCAGTAAGTTTCCAAGTGGCCTCCAAGGAGCTTTCAAGGTAAATATAATTCTGATCGTGATTCTTCTGTGGTCTACCATTACTGCAAATTTGTACATTTGTTTCCCTATAGGAGTAAATAAAATAAAAATTAAGATGGCAAATATATTTTCATGTGCAAATAATAAGCATGATGAAGTTTTATTGTATTTGCATTGGTTAGTTGTGACTTGGACTTGTTTTTAAAATCTTTATCATTGTGTCTTCAAGCACTTTCATATTCTTATGCATATCTCAAGGTCAATGTCAGTCAAGAGCAGTGCATTTGCAGTAATTCAGACTAAAAATGAACCTTTCTCCTATTTCTTTTTATTCTTTTCATAAGTTTTCAAAACTACTTCAAATAAATATTCCCCAGAAGTATACTTTACCATTTACTATCGTGTAGCAGGTAGAATTAAGCTGAATGTGTGCCT
This sequence comes from Zonotrichia albicollis, assembly GCF_047830755.1. NCBI lineage: Eukaryota > Metazoa > Chordata > Aves > Passeriformes > Passerellidae > Zonotrichia > Zonotrichia albicollis. The sequence continues at coordinate 74,747,337 of NC_133821.1, read as the reverse complement.
TCATTTTTATAATGAGTGATTTCAGAAAAGATGTAAATTGAGTTTCACCTCACTGTCTTAGAAAGACACATAGCTTACACTACAATAAGTATGAAAAACATAACAGTATTCTTAAATCTTTGAATAGACCATACATTTGTTGATGTGCATTGATCTGATAAAATTATTTTTAAAATTGTCTACAGACTCCTGAAAAATCATTTGCTGCAATGTTACGGCACTACGTGCTGTTAACCATGAGCAGAGAGAATGAACAAAATATCTGCATGCTTGCACCCTGACATCAGAAGATTTTCTCTTTCCTTCTCCTGATCTGAAGAACCACTACATTAGTGATGTATTTTTGCACTAAGATGGATCCTTTGGATTGTTACACTCAAAAATACCTTTCCAAAATTTTTTTCCACTACTGGTTGAAAAAATCCCATGCCTTTGTCCCCAGATTCCTCTCTGGAGTATTTTGAGGCTAACTCTATGAATCCAGAAGAGTTACCCAGCTAGAAATACATCCTGACTTTCAAATCCACTGAATATTAGCCACTCTTACATCACAGATATTGCTGAGTACTCAAATTTTTACAAATTGGGCCATTTATGGTAAATGCCATAGGCAGTCTGAGTTAAAAGATTGACTCTGTCGTTATTTTGAAAGACCTGACAAACTGCCAACCATTCCTAAGTTCCAGTCATTGTACTTTCTAAGAGAGACAGGGAAGGAGGAAGCAAACGGTTGATTTTCCAGCTGCAAAAACCTCTGGTCACATCAGCAGGAAAATCCTGGCTATGGGACCTTATCCTGTGTTACTGAGTCATAGCACTGCTAGTGTTGCTTAAAGACTTTTCCAGGGCTGCAAGAAATCGCTGCACCATGAGGGCTGTTAACTTTATTTCTGACCTTTGTATTATTTTTGGAAATGTTTTCATTGAAATTGCATTCACTCCTGAGCATATTGTATTTATAGTGTGTATGTACATATGTATCATTGAAGCAGGTGCCCAGAGACACTGTGGAGTCTTCATCCTCAGGAGTGTTTACACCTCAGCTGGCCAACACCCTGAGCAAGCCAGCACAGCTGCAAAGTTGACCCTGTTCTGAGTGGGGGCTGGGACCAGATGCCCTCCAGACAGCCCCTGCAGACAGAATAGATTATTGGATGATTCTGTTGTTCACTGTCATGGTAGCAAACAGTGCAGGTGCTTCCTTTTTCTGCCATGTATTTAACATTTTTCTCATTATGTTATTACCAAATCCTGGTGTAATGAGATTTCAATGCTTTTTAGCATTTTAAGTAGGTACAGGAAATAGAGGGGATCATTTGTTAAGAAGTAATATCATCCCTAATTAACTTTGTATACTATTTGCATGCTAATTTGTTTTAAGCATGTTAAAACACAAGCAAAATATGAATTGAAATTACAAAATACTGGGTGGAGCTATTCATATTCTCCATCAGATCAGAGAGTTTATCTATCAGTTCTCATAATAGTTTTACATTGGCTAAATTAACCACTGATATTGCTCAGCTTTTACTACAGTGTGTAATTGTCAAAGTTCATTTCCAGACCCAATGTTCTTTGTCTGGAATATAATCTGATATAAATTGAGATCTCCTGGGCAGTCCAATGAACAAGACATGGGAGTCAAAGGCTTTGGTGTATTCATATCTCTGCCACTGAATAAGCTCATTCTTAACTGGTGTGGGGCCCAATTCAAGGTTTATCATAACCAGGAAGAAGCTTTATATTAACTTCAGTGAACATTTTTTCCTAGCGTCCACTCGTCTCAGTTCTGATTCTGAAAGTCTCACACAAGTGTAAAAGTCCGTTTTTAATCTTTAAGATAATAGTAGGTGCTAAATGCAACCTCAGTGAGGATGAGGAATGGGGTTATATAAAAGAACAATGATCCCTGTTCATGCATTGTGCAATATGTGACGCCTGATGGATGGGGAGGAAGGGAGAACCCTTTCTCTCCAGTTAAGTTCTCTCATTAAATACTCATCAATTTGCTTCAGAAGGCTCTCATGAACATTAATTGTTTACTGTCATCGTTGTTCTTGTTGTATTAATTGCTGTTAATTACAATACTATCATAGTAATGCCTTCAGCAAGGCTTTCTAGTTCAGGGAAATGGGAAAGTGATGTTCAGTTCCCACCTGTAGGAGCAGGATTGTCAGGAGCAGGATTATTTTTTAGTTGTTAAGAACATTTAAATGCCTTCATTATGCTAAAGTCTCAGAGATTTCTAATTCCACCTGTCTTGCAGACAGGGAAGCATTTTTGTTTTGCTTTGGGTTGGGTTGGTTTGGGCTGTTGCTTTTGTAAGAACTCAGTGTTAATGAAATTCACCCTGCAGGTCAGGAAGTCCTCCTGCAGGCAGATGGAATTCAAAGATTATCCAGAAACACCGTCCAAAACTGCCTGTATCTGGCAGGGATGTTGATCACGGTGGGAAAAGAAGATCCTGTTTATGTCTTCCTTGCTGCAAGCACATAAATTATGGGATAAATACGAACCAAACCTCAATTTCTGCACATCTCTTGCAGGAGGTCTGTGTTTATAAACACAAACCATCTGTTAAGTGCTTGCATATTAAACACCTGTTTTTTTATAGTACAATTTAATACCTAGTTTCAAAAAAGCCTGTGACATCTAACAAAGTTGCACAGGCTGTTGCTTGACTCTTTGCAAGAGATGCAAAATAATTACATAATTACAGAAAATGCCTGCAAATGCAGACTGCATTTTCCCATTTCAATTGAATTCCTATGTTGAAGTAATTAATTGCACCTTTGCAATGAAAACTTTGCAAACATTTCAATCTTTTCAAGTCTTGTATAAATGTTTGTGATCTGTGTATCTTCATTGAGGAATAACTGGAACAACTGTACAAAAAAGAAAATCAGTTTTACGAATAAGTAAATATGTTATGTACTCTGGATGTATCATGTGAATGTCAAGCTGACATATCTACTTTTTCATTCACAGAAAACATCTCCAAGTCACTGTTTATGTCAGCAAACACTTTCCAGCACTGAGGTGGTTATTAGCTTTAGCATAAGACACTGTTTGGCTTGGAAAGGTGATTTGGCCTCACAATTGACAAAGATACCCAGAAAGCCAAGAAAACTCAATCTCCAAACGTTGAAGAGGTTAAAATAGGTCTTGATGTCCTCAGTTAGGACAGCTGGACAGAACAAAATCTCACAAGAGCATCTATTTGCATTTTTGGTTGCCTAAACACATTCTCCAGACTGGCCTTAAATCAACAAACAGATTGTTCTGCAAAAAATGCTAAGTCTTTTTTTCAGGATGAAATCAGCCATGAAAATTCTAGCATGTTTCTAAGTATGTTCCATTGGATTCTTTTTGTAGCAATAAGTCTAGCTTTAACAGGTGCCATTAAAGCTTGTGCTGTTTTGTGAAGAACATGTTGGTCAGGTCCACTGAAAACTCATGACCCACCAAGAGTCTGTCAATCTTCAATGTATGTGCTCCGACAGAGTGGAAACCATCCTCTTTATCAGTGAGCACACTCTACAGACATATAACAAATTTAAATGGAAACCGCATTTTATTTGAGAATACAAAGTAAAATTTTCTAACGACTTAGCTTATTTTTACTTTATCCAGGCAGTGCAACAAAAATATGTCATCATCCAGCTGCACCAATTCTTTACTAATAAATGGCTTAAATTGCCTGATGGTGCATGCAAGGAGTTTTGCTCTGCTCCTACTGAAGTCAAGGGGAGCTTTGCTACTGACTACAACCAAGTATCTTGTCCTTGTGTGAACTTAATAAATGTGTCATTTCCATAATTAGTATGCAACATGTATTATGATGAGGATTTGGTCTACTCATATTTGAATTTTGGTCATTTGAAACTTACATGTTAGACATTGGGAAACAGTTTCGCCTCTGAACTAAGTACTCTGTGCAGCCACAGTAAGAGAAATGGAAAGATATTGGCACATTAGGGACAGCTAAGAATTAATCTGCCAAAGAGGGTAAAGGGAAAAATAACTGACTCTTATACCTTACAAACATCAAACCCAGGAAATGGTGTTAAAAAGCCAAAATCAAGGTGGTTCCACTGATTTTTAGCTTTTAAATGGCCATGAGAATAAGTGCCAGCCAGTATAGAGCAGTGTCTGCGCATCTCAGAGTCAGCACTGCAGAAACAGAAAGCTGTTATCTGTCTTGTAATCTGTGATATTATCTCTCTTAGGCTGGGTTGTTGGCTCCTGAGTTTGAACTCCAGGATATAAATTCTTCACCGTATTAATAGAAGATACCTTTTGAATAATCTCTGTAATGCTTTATACAGATGAGTCTTTCTGACATCTCAGGGAACATCCCCTGATTTTTCATGCAACAAGGAGAGAGGACATTTTCTGATCTTTTCCTGATGAATATAGAAAACCTTCTCTGTCTCTGGAACACAGAGAGGGGGCACTTGAGGACTGGACATAGGCAAATATGTTTGTCCAGGTGTTGGAGAAGAAGTTTGAAGAGGAAGGAATGCCAAATACTCATATTGTTTCACTGAAGACCTTAGAGCCGCAAACCACAGTCCCTGTATGGTGTGTTCCTCATTGGTACCTACTTCATTCAACATCTTTCAGCCCATGAGTGCTTTTCCAGCACTGGAAAACACTGACTACCTCCAGCCACTTACAACAGCAGTGTTTTCTCTTCCCATGGCCTATATCTCCTCCTAAACACTCTAAGTGCTAGTAAATGGTGCGATGGTGATGATGGCTCTGGGCAGCTCTCAGTGGGAAGGTGATATAGAGCAGTGGGCACAGCAGCACCAATGCAGGAACAAGCACAGGCTCCTATTCCCTTCCTCATGTTCTGTTTGTGCATGACCCTGCTCACATGGGTCCTGAGAGCTCCCCTGTGACCAGGTGCATGGAGACAATCTCAGCTTTGCAGAGGTTGGCCCATTGACTGAGGCATAATTTTGTGTTTCTCTTCTTACTCATTTGTCGCTATGGGAAAATTTTCTTATTCTCAGGAAAATGTGTTTTCTGCTTAAGAAAGTGCGTGGCCATTGGTCAGCCACATTGATGTAGCCACTGTGATTTAGGGAAGGAAAAAAAAAAAAATAGGCTTCTGGAACATTATTCTACTTTGCCCACACACACAACAGGAGCTCCCGTGAATGCCTGGAACAGTATCCTTGAATCGAGCGTTTTTAGGATGAGAGAATGTTCTCTGGTGAAGTTCAAAAACTGTCAACTATCAATATAACTTGCAGTACGTAGCAGAAAACTGCAACAGATGAAATCAAATATGAATTATCTGCTTCAACTGTGCACCACCACCAGTTCCTTGGCTTCTGTTTCACTGTCCCTTTACAGAAGCCTCCTCACACTCATGGACATGTGTTTCTAATCATAAAATGCTTAAGGAAAGACCACCTGCCTACAAAGGATACTTTTTTCCCAGTCTGAGTGGGCGCCTTACAGACAGGTTTTAGTACACAGCAAAAAAACAAGTAGAACAATGAAGTGAAAGGGCAGCTTTCTTCTAATGAAAGCCTACACTGTTATCTGACATGTTTGTAGCAAAACTAGGAGAGAAGGCATTTCTTAATGATTATTCCTGGTGAAAATGTAATTAATAAATTACTTAATGGGACAATGTAGTAATAAGAAACATTGCTTTGGAGCTTTTGTTTACTTTGGCTTTTATAACCAAGACATTTTTTCAGAAAAAAAGTCTGAATGTACTCAAACAGGGCAATAAAAGTTTTTCATGACTTCTGATTTTTAATCAGAGTTTTCGGAGCTATCCCTACACAGTAAGCAGCTAAAATATCAGTGCTGTTGTTTCTGCAATTCTTCAAAAGTTAACCACAGGGACTGTTGGACAAGGAAGCTAATAATCGTTGTGGCTTATCAGACTGATATCAGGTGAGCCAGATGTTAAAGTCCTCTAAGTGGGAATCTCAAAGAGTAGGAGTCCAATCCCTTGCGTTTGAGGCTTGATCTAAAATGCACTTGGTTTAATGATATCTGTTGACTTAAATGGACACTGGGTCAATCTGATCTGCTCTAGTACTTTCAATTTCACACAGTCATACCTTTAAGAATAATGTGATTGCTGTGAGAGCGATGGAAGCTTTATTTGGCTGGACCACCAGAGTAAAAAAATTAAGGCCAGTTAGATACAGCAAGGCCTTGGCACTATGTGTTTAAGACCTAAATAAATAAATAAGTAAAACCACTTAGAAAAGGCTTTGTAATTGATAGAAAAAACCTTAGCCATTAAGTGATGATTTAGGGTCAGTGACACAGTGATGGGTATCTTTACCAATGTCAAACAGCACCTAAATAAGTGAGCACATGGGTAAACAGCGCCTTCTCTCACAGTAGTTCTCTCTGTATGTTCTTTTATGCTAACAACAGAAATTGGGGATGAAGACTTCTTCCAGTCCAAAGGGAATCCAAGGAGCTCATCACGCAGGAATAGGAGAGGCCTCTGAAGTCTGAGCCTGCTCTAGGCAGCTGCAGACAGCTCTCACTGCTCTACAGGCTGTGTGCCACTTGAGAGGCCAGCGAGAGACCCAGCAGGAAGCCCCCACATGAGAGGCCAGCGGGAGACCCAGCAGGAAGCCCCCACATGAGAGGCCAGCGGGAGACCCAGCAGCCAGCCCGTGTGCTGCTGCTGCTGCTGCTGCTGCCAGGCCTCAGGCTGGAGGGTGACAGCTCCATGTCCTGCAGCTGCCACACATCCTGCGTGTGCGCAGAGGTGGCTCGGGGTCACTCTCCACAGCCAAACGAGCGTGGGAGGAAGGAAAGGAGTGACACTACTGTCAGCCTGCCAGCCATAGGAGGGGGCGGCTGCAGAGCAGCGGCTCGTTCTCGCACATACACCACATGCACACGAAGACTTTTGAGCCAAATTGCTTTCTAACAGCTCTGCTATGTAGTAGATACAAAATCCATGGCTTAGGAAAACATCCCTCTCCATGCAGAACTTCACTGTTCTCACAATAATGTTACCTTATGCAATTCTTGCTGATGGGGATGCTATTAAAAGCTCAAGGCCTGGGGACACAAAATAAAACAGAAAGCTTAGCAGAATCATGTAATCAACAAGTCATAGTGCTCTGTGGTCTTTTGTAAGAAGAGAAAAAAAGCAACCTAAATACTAAAAAGGCTTATATCTTTAAAAGTTTTTAAAGGTCCAGACCATTATTAATTTGCAAAATTGAACACTTCTTTCTTTTCAAAAGTTGAACACACACACACACCTGTCTTCTATGAACCTTTTTATCCTTAATTACTTTCTACTGCACTTGCAGGCCTGAGATAATAAAAATATGGGATAACAAAAAAAAATCTCCAAAACCAAAAAATATTGCAATCCAGTGGCTGTCTATGTGCTTCCATCTAACAGTTCTGAAAAGATGGAATTTAAACAGGCTCTTGGGGATTCATGTGAGTCATGCAGTGTCCACCAGAGTCCTCAAGAACTTCCAGTTTAGCTCTTCTACATGCAGGAAAAGGCAAGAAAATAATGTGCATGGGCTACACATACAAACATGTTTGCCTCTTAATCACCCACACAGTAGGGATAAGCAGATCAAGCCCTACTTTATAAATGGAAAATGATGTGTACTTAATGATGTACAAAATCTCAAGTAGCTTAAAAGTTTGTTTAGAACCAACTGGGACTTCCTGTTCATCCAGGTCTTAATTGAACAAATCAGATCTCTCAACTTCAAGAAAACAGGGCTGGAAAATTAAGGGTGTTTGTCTATTCACAATATTTCATGTTGGACTTGGTGAGTTTATTTCAGACAGATATGGGGAGAATGTTTCCTACACAGTAAATGAGATAAAAGGTAGAGATGGAAAATGTCTGTACTAAAAATTCTCTGAATCTTCCAGATAACACCATTTTGTGCACCTGAAGTCATCCAGCCACTTTTTGTGTACATTACCAATGTATACTTCTAAATAACTAAATTTGCATTGGTTTTAGGGTGAAAGCTGAAATCTGCTGCCAGACACTGGAAATGATGGCATAAACAAGTTCTTAAGTCCAGTCCTCTCTTTGGAATGACACTTGCAACTTTGGGTTTTGCAGTGCATGCTGGAATCGATGTTTTCTAATGCTATTCCAAGCTGGCTGGATTAAAAATTTTTCTCCCATCTTCTGCATTTCAGAAAAGTTTTGACCAAATCTCCTAACCTCCCATTAATCATATATGTCTTCTTATTAATTATTTATGTCTTCTTCACAGGTTCTAATAAAGGTCAGCTCAGCTGCAGTTGGGAAATACAGGTGAAAGTAAATAAATTTACACTCAAGATTTGGCATTCTTCACCAAACTTGCATATAGTTGCCATCTGTCTCTGCTTTTCACCAATAGCCATGGTGATGCCTCAGTGTCCATTTCTGGCCATGTAGTACCATCTCTGTTCAGCATTAAAAGCTGACCCAGGCCAAGGATTTATGCAAGGATTAACAGGCTGAGCTTCTGATAATGCTACCAGGATTTTATTTGTTTCTTGACAGACACAGTGATATTTGTGCTAAACTATATATCCACTCCCAAGAATTTTTCTCGTCTTTTGCTCCTAAATCTCCCAAATGCTATCCACTTGAAGTATTTTTAAATTACTTACCTCAATCCAGGAGATAAAATTATTTTCTCTCAGAAAGAGTAGTGATCATCAAGGTTTCTTCAGGAAGACTCCCTTATTTGGAAAAATTTCCTCAGCATCTACCTCAGGTATTTCATAAATAACATAGACACTCTATATTTTCCATATTGTGGTAACAGCAGTGGTTGATGGCACTCCAACAAAATATTTGAAGGCTTTGGTCAAAGCCCAATGCTGCAGCCAGACAGCTGCTACAGCTGGCATTGAGTTTCACTAGCAAAACCCACAAGTGGTTTGTGATCCATCCAAATGGTAAAGAGGCTTCCCATGCAATTACGGAAGCACATGAAAGTCCAATGATAAAAGTTAGACTTTCTGTCTCCAACTGGCAGTAAATCTATTGTGTCATTTGACTATTCTCCAGAGACTGTCACAGTATGGATCAGAATAATCCCTTCTTTTCACTTACAGATAAATTCTTGCTCAAAAGAAATAAGTAGAATGGAGGGCCAGGGTAACTCTAATATATTTGGTTCTCTCTCTCAGTACCAGACACAGTGCTTATTCTTAGCAAACTATGTAAATAATTCGACACTGCTAAAGAGCTAAGAGAAATAATGTTGTTAAAAGGTAAATGAAGGCACACGGGCTTTTAGAGGTTATGTTCAGAAAATATGACTCCTTTCACTGTTCATCCTATGTTTTATGCAAGATGGACACCCTCTATTCTGCCACCATCAAAATCCCTATCTGTAGTTTAAGCATGTGCTTTCTTGTACAGAAGGCCTGTGGTGTTCTGTTTGAAGTGCCTTTGTTGGCTTATCAGTGTTACCTGCACTGTAGGTGAGGCTGTAAACAGCACTTGCTAAATCATCTCTCTAGAAATGCTGAAAGATGATTAAAGTTCACTTTAACAACTACTACATCAACATAAACAAACGTTTTTGAATGTCTAAAATATATATTTCTCACAACCACCTTCCAACTCCATTGGCTAGCTTTCTCTCTGTACACATAAATTATCTAAGATTTAGACATTAGTCACTAGCTTCTATATAGCCTCTTCAGATGTGGATATTTTTGTCTGGCTTAATGAAAGTGGAGGTTCATTCATAATATTACAACGGTGAAATGATGTTGGCCTATCATCTAGACTCTCTAATTTAACCTCAGGTTTTTCCTCTGAGGATCTTAGGAACTCACTGTGTATTCATATGTTTTGGTCTAGATACAAATGTTGGTCTTTACAACTCATTAACCTCTTTCAACAACATTATTATGTCAGTCTTCAATGTCTGGTAGATTCTCATTTAGAGGTTTGCCCCAGTTTCCATTTAATTTCTCACAGGCAATTTTCTGCTCAAGAAATTCACATTGGTCCCTTGAACACAAAAAGGACTGAAAAATTCTCTGTTCTAGATATTCTCCAGGTTTTTATCTTATTATCTATTTTAAAGAATGTTTTAGCATTTATTTAATTTGCCTTTTTTTTGTCAATACTACAGTTGTTATCAGAATCAGCTGTGCTATGCATATAAACTGATAAACAAATGTGAAATGGAAGTCTTTCTCTTCACATCTTGAGTATATAATTATTTATACATGTCATTAGCTGGCAAGGCTCTACTTTCTTTCCTTTCAGGCATATATGTCATTCTGCATGATAAGTTCTTTACTCATTTCTTTTCATACTATCTTTTGGTCTCCATATCATTAATTTGAGAAGACGATTGATGGACTGCTTTGCATTTTCTGACTTATGCCTAATCTTGATGTGTTTCTTGCAAGAGGCCACTTACAATATGCATACTCATCTAGCTCTTTCAAAACAGAAAAACCCTTTGTGAGCTTGAGACTCTTCCAGCATGCCTTGCATTTTGTTTACTGGGGCCGTTTGTTTTCCCCTCGGTCCTAAGCACAAGTCTTGCAGTATTCCTCAGTTCTCCTTCTATCCCTAAAACTAATTCCATTACTTACAGAAATGTCAAATTCACTTCTGCCTGAACTTTGAAAACTGTCATTATTCATAAAAAGCAATCTGTCTCAGAGTATATAATTAAAGGCATTTTCATAAAAGAAATACATAAGCTTTGTTGCATTCACAGTTAATGATTCCTTTTGCATCACTATACAAGTCTGGAATGTGAATCATTTTCCAATAGCTACATGGAAATGGTACATAGCTTTCTGTTAAGTTTTACAAATCTTCAAAAGTCCTTCTCATTTCTAAGAAATTCTGTAAGTGGACAGGGACTTTGCAGATAAGTAGCCCTGAGGGAGCCATTTGCTTCTCCTGTCTACCGTGTCTGTCACAAGAAATTAGCACCTACATTTTAAAATAAAATTGCAATTTTTGCTAGTTGCACTGACTTCCTTATAAATTTTAATGATTTTTAAGTGTTCTGTGTCAGCAATGTTGTTAATTCTCTACCAGGATATTTCAGGCTGGAAATGTCTACCTAACTTAAGTATGGCATGACTGGAATGGGAGTGGGGGAAAATAACTACCACTTAATGACAGGGAGTAAGATTTCATATCTTCTGCTTGCTGAACTCTAAAGTGAGACAGCTCACAAGGCAGATAAATGTTTCATGTGAAAAACAAACTTGCACAGTTGTCTTCCATCTTAATTTGGAGTAAATCAACTGTTTAAAGATTATGAATGCTATAAACAGCATGATTTCAAACCTAAATGAATAAGAGGGTTTCCCATAGTACTTTTTTTCACACACTTGTACCAGACATATCTAGATTCAGGCAACTGCATGTGACAGTGGTCACAAGGGTTTTCAGGGTGAGAGAGAGATGAGAATGTTGATTCCATGTTCAGAAGGCTTGATTTATTAGTTTATGATATATATATACTACATTATTACTATACTAAAAAGAAATAGAAGGAAAGTTCTCAGAAGGCTAGCTAAGCTAAGAATAGAAAAGAATGATTCACAAAGATCTGTGTCCCGGCAGAAAGCGAGAGCAGCTCTGCCATGAGTGGTCAGTAAATCCAAACATCCACAGGAGACCAATCACGGATCCACCTGTTGCATTCCACAGCAGCAGATAACCATTGTTTACACTTTGTTGCTGAAACTTCTCAGCTTCAGCAGGAAAAATCCTAACGAAAGGATTTTAATGGAAAGATGTCTGTGACAACTGCAGGCAGCTGTTAAAAATGAAATAGTGGTTTGTCTCCATATTCATGTGCATCTGAAGACAGCTGTCCACTGCTGTGCGGAAATGGGACCAGTGACCAGCCGCCACTACTTTATTTCTTCTTCACAATTTTAAATTTCTCTCATGGTAAAAAATCCTTGACCTCTGAATCTATTTAAACATTTCTCTACCCTCACATCTTTGACTCACATTCCTATACAACTGGGAGGATAGTGATGTTACACGAATATCTAGGGGTTAATTGCACTTACATGTCTGATGTTTATTAACAGCAATGTGTCAAGAACATGCTCAAAATTAAATATACAATCCTTGTTCATTGCCTGCCTTACCTAATAAACCCTATTCCATCTCAAAGCTGGTCTTTGGCAGGATATCCACATGTAAGTCAAAATCTGTGACTCAAAAAATTTCACCTTAACTTTTAGGTATGCATTAGGATTTAAACTTCACTTCTCCTCTGTGCCCAGCTAGAAGCACCTCAGCCCTGTAAGGCCTGGATGTTACATGTTCATCCTCCTTCCCTTGCCAAAAGGGACAATGTCAGGCCAAAAGTCACAAGGATGTGGCAGGGTACCTGCATGAATATCATGGGAAGGAGCACTGCTTGTTTTTCTGGAAGGCCCTCTCAAACCAGATTGACAGTGAAGCAGTTTATGAAATATAAAGGTCCCTAGAGAGGTATGAAGGGGCAGAAATATTTGAGCAGATTCAGGAAAACTGTGGCATGAAACAGGCAGGAGAATTTGCCTAACATTTTTTTGAATTTAATCCATTTTCTCAAGACTGCCTAACTAGAAGATTAAGCCAAGAAACTGAAACAATATCATATAATTAATCTATTAAAGCACATCTAAGTACCCCACATACTTACAATATTATCTGCTAAAGTGATCAAGATATTGTATCAAAGCAAAACTTGTAAAAGAATAAGCATATAAATTTATATGTGAATTGAAAATATTTACATTTTGGCAATAGGCAGCAAAAAAGATTGATTAATTCAGTTTATTTCTTTTTTTACTGATCAAAATAATCAACAGAAAATCAACTAGATTTTCTGTTAGAAGAGCATGGGATATTGCACATTTTCCTTCTTCTGCTGCATTTTATTTAATGGAAATTAAATCCTCTGCATTGACAATGGAAAAAAGAACCAAGCACATTATTTTTGTTTATCAATATACCGTATACTATAAATAACTAAATCCCCAAGATTGTGCAAGTTTTTTGTTTAACTATACCAATGGACTTAGAAGAAGCTTAGCTTGAATTTCTGATTGTTGCATATTCTGCTAGGGCCAGATTATGACTTTAGAAAAGATTTAGGTATTCTGATCTTCTTATATTTATTTATTAATTGTTATGCAAAATATGGCCAATAGTTATCCCTCAAAAATTGTCCCAACATTTCTCCTTGGTCTAAAATTTAAAGACCTTTCAGGTTTACCCTTTTGTATTCAAAAACTAATTTCAACAATGTGGATCTAATTGGTTACCTAGGTCGAGCAGACAAATTGACAGGTAGTGAAGTAGGACAGATGTTCCTTTATTTTATTAGATTTTATGTTCATTCAGCATTTTATGTTGGTTCTAAAATTCTGTGGCAGTATCACAAATGACCACCTTGCAGTATAAAATACAGCAAATGTTCCACAACAAATAATTCAGCAGCCAAAGCCCAACTCTTTTCTTCTTGTTGAATTTTGTATTAAGAGAAAATGTTTATCATTTTAATTAAACAGGAAAATTGTTTTGCAATATTCTGTAGTTTATTCAAGAGCATCTGGTTTAATTTTCCTAGGCTGGGAAACAGAACTGCTTTGGTTGGATGCATTAGTCACAAGATATGGGTAAGAATGCTTCCACTTGGCAAGTATTCTTCCCTGTTACTTTAAAATGTGCTCTTTCAGTAAACATGCCTGAAAAAAGCTCCCCAACTAGCAACGGCCCCAAGAGGCCAACATTTAAAGTCACAAACTAGCATATTTCAGAGGGGACTGCACCAGAGTCCCTGTTTGACTAATTCATTCTCCTTTTCTTTGATACACAGCAGATGGAAGAAAAGATGGCACATTGATTGTGAACCATTGAAAGCTTTGCCTCTGCAGAGAAGTCTTCTCTGAACATTAAAGTAAAATCCTGGGGGTTTTTGCTGCTGAGAGCTAGCAACAAGGTGGGAATCAGGGTAATTAGCCCAAACAAAAGGCTTCCTTTCCCTGATAAATCCCCAAATTTCACCCAGGTCAGTAACATCCTGATTCGCTTTAGAGCACAGTAATAAGGCATCTCCAAAATTCCCTTACTCAGACCTCTTAGGAAACCATTTGTGGTCTTCCAATCTGTCTAGCCTTATCTAACAGCAGAGGTGGATTTGCTGTGCATGGGCTTGTGGTGCTCCATGCTTGTAAAGGTTCCCACTGTCCAGAGGAACTGAGTGCAAATCTATTGCTGCCTGGTTGCCACAGAGCCTGCAGATCTGTATGGAGTGGACTGCGAGGAAGGCTATATAGGTTTTGCCTTACAGATTTTTAGTAAATCCAGGCTTTAAGGTGACCTTAACATCATGTGTAACTAGTGGTGTGGACATAGAAAAAGTGGCCTGCATTCAAGACAGCATCCTGAATGATCTGGCCTTCTTTGAATTAGTTTTCTGACTGCACTTGGTCTTAAATCTTAATGAAAAAAGAGGAAAACAAGAAAGGTTTATAAATAGTAGACACTGAAGAGACCTGGTTTTTAAATTCAGTTAAGAGTTGGTCAGTATCTAGCAAAGGAAAAAAATTACTGGTATTTTACACCAGTTTTACCCTCTGTGATTTTCTGTTTATTTTATTTCTTTGGCTAAACATTTGCAGAAAAAAAATGAAGATGAAAATCTTGGAAGGTACTTTTAAAAACAAGAAATGTACTCCACCCTTATTACAACATTATTCTTATTTAGCCAAACATTTTTCCTTTAACAAATGATCTGATATAGACACATACAAAAAATACATAAAAGACCTAGAACAGCCAAATCTTTTCAGATTAAAAATAATAATTAGGAGAGGTGAAATATGTGAATAGATGAAAGAAGGCAAAGAATGCAAAATAAACATGACAGTAATAATAGTTCTGTGAATAAAACTAAGGTCTTGCATAATAATCCTTGAGTCCATGAAGAAGAAATTAGATTGAAATAAAAATCACATGGGTTTCATGGTTGATTCCCATTTTGAGTGGATAGTGGGGCTCATGTGACTAAGCAGATGAAGACAGCAATAAGCATGTGAAGAGTGGAAGGGGGAAAAGTGAGTAAATAGCCACAGCAAAATAAGAGTGACAGGGGTAAGCATGTTAAAAGTGAAGCCACACTAACCTGCACGTTCGCTTTCTGAGATGCAGAAGTGAGAGGAAGGCTTAAAAAGGAAACTTGCAATCATTTCAGGAAGCTGTCAAAGATGTGGCCTTCCCCTGTGTTTATAGCTGGATTTTATTGCCTGGATGGTGTGCTGTTCACTCAAGGCTAGCAATTTATGCTTCCAGTCTCTCTCTGAGAGCTAGGCTGCTTGCTGCAGGAGCCCCTTGGGGCAGCAGAGTTTTCAACAGAAAGTAGTCACATACATCACCAGTTCCCTAAAGTGGATATAATTGCCTTTGCTGACCTACAGACAGACAGACAGAGCATACTCTCTCCAAGAATTTCCAAAAAAACAGGGATTATTACTTTTCCTGATACCCTTCACATCTCCCAATACAGTTTTCTTCTAAACTTGATTCAACATAATGTATGCCAAGAATGCTTTGGTTTGCATTGATTGTTTTCTCATTATAAGCCCAGGTAAAGGAGAGACCACTGAATCAGACTTGTTTTCAAAGACAGCTTTGACTGCTGCATGCAGTCACTGGCTGCATAGCAGAGTTCTCTCATGCAGCACAGGGAGTGCCAGTATCTCTCAAAACAGCACATTAACAACCCATTTTGGAGTAATCCCTGATTTGAGTTCAGGGGCTTGCACCAAGTGATCTACAGAAGTCCTTCATGATATAAAAGCTTCTGTAACTCTGTAATCCTATATGTCACCATATTGACACAGCAGTGACAAGTGAGAAGGGGGCAGAGAATTTGTTTCTGTCACCAATATACATTTAATCACACCAAAAACATGGATGCTCAAACATTACAAGTTCATTTCTGTATGAAATCCAGAACCTGACACTTAAATATTTTTATAACTGTCATATATTTCCTTTTTTGAAGAAAAATATCACTAAGGCCATTACTGCAGAATTTTGCTTATCAAGAATTACTACTTTTTACACCTTTTTTTTTTTTTTGTCAGAAATAGTCCACATATTTCTCCCTTAGTTTTAAGATTTGCAGTATCAGTCTTCATCACTGTACAGGTAGCCAACCACTATTAGTCTTATAATGGAAACTGGGTTGCTGCATTGTTTAGTTTCTGTCTGTATGAGAAAAAGTGAATGCAACATAACCAAAGGAAGTTTACACAAGTTGTAAGTGTAGCTATGACTTCAAGAGAATCCCAGATTTACAATAAAGTTGCAACATTTGTATTTACACTATGTTAATGATCTGTGAATAAGACTAAATACCATGGTTTTAGCTGGTTGAAGATAAAACTTTCTGTTGTTTGGCAACAGAAGGTAGTGCATCATAGTAAAGTTGATTAACCTCACCTGAAATGTTTGCACTATTTTCTGTGCTGTATAGTCAGTATAGTGCATAAGAACAAGGAAAACATAGTCACAGGGTGAGAAATGATGCCTTATTGACTTTATAGTCCAACAGGGTGAAAATCACACCCCAACATGAAGTATTTGCTGAATGGCCTCATGCTCAGTCAGCTAAATAAAATTTTAAACCTAAAATAACTATTGCAGATTTATGCTTTGAGAAGTTGCCCCTGGCAGGCACCTCAGGCTTCAAAATAAAACTTCAGTTGTTTCTTATCACTCCAGTTTTCCTGCCACAACTGGCCTGTTCAGGCCTCTTCTCAAAGTTAGAATATCATTACAAGGTGAGAGAAAGAGTTTCTTGTCCTATTCAAGCTCACCTCTGTGATCTATCAAGTATATACTGGATCTACATATAAACTTATTTGACATGTTAGGATAAATAAATGGTATTTGTACACAAATCTAAAATAATAGCTTTGTGTTCCTTTAGATACAACTCATGAAACCATATACTTACACCTAGTAATTGATAATACAACACTCTCAGTTGTTTATTGTTAAATCTCCACAACTCCATTACAAACTTCAATATCATTTTCCTCCAAAAGAAGAAAACCAACATATTTTAGCAAACAGGGCAAGAAGGGGAAAGCCAAATAAAGATCTCAGTAAAATAAAATCTCCTTTTAAATATTTAGTGATGTAGAGAGCTTACCTCCAAATTCATGTACAGTTCACTTGCTGTTTTCCTTCTTCTGTTATCAAGTAATAACAAAACCAAGCATATACCTGATTTCTGAGGTGTCCTAAAACAGAGGCTGTCTGACACAGTATCTCTGGTGCTCTAGAGATACTGCAGGACAAAACATTTCCAAATCCAGCCCTCAGTCATCTTGGTTTAACCAGAAATCCAGTTTTTCCAAGCAGCACATAGGGCTACATAAAGCTTAAGTAACAGAATATCAGGCTGGTGAACACTCTACTTTTCTCAATATTTCTGCTTGTATCTGTTCAGTTTGAGCTCATTTTCATATATATTTGCTATAGCTTTTATTAAAAAAATAGCTGTTTCTCTGAAAATTCCCCTAATTTTTTATGTGTACTCCCTCAAAGTGCCAGGCTTTCTCAGAGTCAGTTCAAATGTATCCTTTCAATTCCCAATGTTGTTTCAGTAACTTCAGACTAAATAAATAAAATGCACCTGGATTTGAGAGACAAAGTCTTCACCACTGCATATTTAAAAGGAAAATAATTTATTCAGATCAGAACATACAGTTTTCCATTCCCCAAACCCGAGAATATCTAAATTGCTGCTTTTCACTCCATAGAGATCAAATCTATTCTCAAAATAGCACAAATTCTCCATGACATGGGATAACCACTTCCACCAATTTCTAGCAAAGTACCAATTTCCCATAAATATTCTTTGGCTAATTTTTCCTTTTTTCCAGCATGATGTTTTCTGGTTTGGTTCCTAAAAATTTTCACCTCTGGTGTTGTGCAAGGCAGTCTTTTTTTACTAATGAAATATAAAAGTAAAAACATGAGTGAATTCACCTAAATTATATTTCCCTGCCAGTTGAAGTTCATCCAAAGAGTGAAGCAGTCAGTGTATATTAATTTTTAGGGTAAATGTATTCAGGAGTATATTAATTTTCTCATGCAAAAAAGGTTTTCCAAGCTGGAATACTTGAGCCTGTCATGAATTTTACCATTTTGACATAGCAATACCCAAAACATATAATTGTATCTCCATGTATAATCATTTAGAAAAAGCTTCATGTATATTTTAGCTCTTTTGTTGACTGCTTTTTCTTTCCTTTTGAGGAGTCTCATTATTAGAATAACCAGGATGATGTTTTTCTTTTCTTGCCATATAAAGATGTCTTGGCAAAAAAAATGTCACCAAACTGCATCTGTGAGCCTTGTGACAGAGGTAGAAACATCTTCAGATTGCTTTAGAGTTTTCTGAAATCCATGTGTTCTCCCTTGGGGCGCAGGAAATCATCTCAGGTGGAATTCTTAGTGCTACTGATTTTTGCCACCAACTTAACCTATTTTTTCCTAGAGAGGGGGCACAGCTCTAACTCTGAGAATTTCTTTCCTCCTTTCTCTCTCCTTTCTGAAAGGCTTCAACTAATACTGGCCACAGTAAATTTTACTGACACATCCTGTATGTGGACCATAGAAAATTTTACTGACACATCCTGTAGACCCTGCAGATTAACACACAAATGTCTGTGAGTACCTGCATGACATTCTGTAGAATATAGCTGTACCTTCTGGCACATTTCCCACTCCTCTAAATGAAATGCCCATTTTCAATTGGCTTGCTTGAAATCTGCTCCAGGGTCAAACACAACTTTGGGGTAAAAAGCTGTTAATTCTATAAAGATAGAGATAGAAAAGGCAAGACAAAATATTTGCTACCTTTCTTCTCATATGTGTTTTTACATGCACTCTTGATGACAAAGACAAGATGGAAAAACTAGAGAGAAACCCCTAAAAAGAAACTGAAAAACAGATTAGCT
This sequence comes from Zonotrichia albicollis, assembly GCF_047830755.1. NCBI lineage: Eukaryota > Metazoa > Chordata > Aves > Passeriformes > Passerellidae > Zonotrichia > Zonotrichia albicollis. The sequence continues at coordinate 74,728,323 of NC_133821.1, read as the reverse complement.
CCTGGATGCCTTTATTTGAGGATATTAAATCTTTATGCCCTACAAGTCTGAGCAAACATCAGTTGCTTCACTGAGATGTCAGATGTTGCTTCACTGATTCACCAAGTTGCATCCACAGCTAGGAAATCACAGTTTAAGTCTCCTAGCAAGTCACCCATTCTTATGAAAGAAGCTTTTATTCATATAAAAAGAACACATGTAATTTATTATTCTAATAAGTTAAGCCTCCCAGTAGTATTTGCCAGGGAACTGTTATTCTAATACCTTGCTTGTCTTTGCAAGATGATCATCTTGATAATTTAAAATGTCATAGGATGTTTGCAGGAACAATAGACCAAATTCCTGAGTTGGTGTAAATTGGCACGACTCCACAAATATCAAAGAAGCAATGCCATTTTCCACCACATTATCAATGTTTACAAATTAAACGGATGTTTTGTGGTTTACTACATGTCAGAAAACTTGTAGCGCATCTCAAGCCCTCATAAGCTATGCTGTAAAACTATTTGATTTTTAATAGATATACAAAAACAAACTTTCACATCAGAATACTGACCTCAAATTGTTCTTTAATATCAGGGTTAAACCTCACATCTTTAATGGTTCAGGGAATGACTGTGCAAAAGATGCTAATGGCAAATTTCCTGAAGCACAGGCCAGATTTGTTCTGAATGCAATGCTTTACAACACCTTGATCATGAGACTGTATCTTCAAAGTTTTCTGGGTGAAGTTTAATTGGTTTTATTCTGAACCACTTCCTTCTTTCTGACAATAAAGGATTACCTTAAGAAGCACATTTGAGGTTTCAGAGTAGACATTCCATCAATCTTTTCCTAAAGTATATGAACACTATTCAGCAAAAGCAACATCTCAACTTGTTCCAAAGTTTTGTTTTAATCCTTTTTTGGCTCATGGAAAATCAACAGCTTTTAAATGTAATATACGTGTAAGTACAAACACTAGATAGAAATTTATATATTTTAAAATCAAAATTACACAATGAGGAACTATGAAGAATGAGCATTTCTGACATTAATTATACATTAAATACACTATACATTTACATGAAAACAATAATAATGCTTAGAAAAATATCTCTCATCAAGTGGTCCAAAGTCTCTGAACAAATGTCCTGTGATCCTCAAAGTGTTCCTATGAGACAATTGCATATGAATAGATCACTTAGCCATGTTAAACTACTTTTTCCATTCAGCCTTGTTAGAAATAGAACCAGTAAAAAATAGTTTATAGCATTTCCAACAGGAAAGAGATGTGTAGAGTAGAAGGATGAGGGGACCCTATGGGATGTGGCAGAAAAGCAAGGGCATGAGTTTGAAGGGAGAACATGGCAGTCCTGTTCATGGCAGCACAACAAGAAAGAGGAAAGTCTGCCCATACAGCAAGCTGACCCCTCAGAACCTAGAGTTGCTTGTGCCCAGAAGTATCTCTTCTTCTGAGAAATTCCAGGTCGCCTAATTCTCCCAAAAAATCTTGAAGTTCACTTTGTTTATATTCCACTCCCTCTGTCCTTACATGCTCAGATAGTGTGCCTAACAGTCCTTTCTCACTTTTCTTTCCACACCTTGACTGCTGACTGATAACCACTGCAGATCCTCTACAGACCATTGCAGCTGGTGGAGCTGGAAGACCCACCTGAGGTTTTTATGTTGGGTTTTTTTCAAAGGGGAAAAAATCCTGGCTCCTGCTCCAGCAGGGATTTAAAAACATGAGTTGCATATGCCAAAAATCCATCTGTCTCAAATGTTAAGGTCAGAGAAGTAGCCATATCTGATGAAACACATGGCAGCCCAAATCAAAGATCCTGGATGACCTCTACCATTACCATTTGTAGTCCCTTTCCATCATTGCTAGATGGAATGAAATAAGGATGCCATTAAATCTTAGTTTCCTTTAGCATATTTATTATGATAGAAAAATTGTGCATAAGTTGCTTTTGTCTTAATCCATCACTTGTTGACTTTCACAAATGTTTCAAAACCTGCCAACTAAAAAGGGACTGCTACTACACCAGGATGTAGTATGGTGCTAAATGTACTAGTCAAAACATTTTACAAGTGTACCCTTTCATTAACCTTGAGATAAAAAAAAAAGGAGAATTCCTTATCCCTTTTTCTCTCTGGAGGAAGTAGAAAATCACACTCCAATTTACAGCAGAATGGTAGTCACATTCCATAGCTCTAGTTACAGTATTCTCTAAAATCAATAGAAACTGAGTTGATAAAGTACTTGCAGAAAACCATCAGTCTGCTTGGCACTTAAGACAAGGCTTAAAACTGAAGTTGTCCTATGGAATAGCACATGCCAAGAGATAACAAGTAGTAGCATGATAAGAGGCTGCAGAACAACCTCTGTCAGGAAAATCACAGTCTGCCACAACTCAGTGAACAGTGTAGATGATGCTTTTTTGATGCTGGTCAGATAGAAGCAAGTAGTTTTTTTTTTCTTAAAGCAGTTGTCCCCAGAGTGTGCCAAAGAACTGTCAAAACTAGTAGCTCTAGTAATGCACATTAATAGAAAACTGTAATATTTACAGGCAGTAATACAAAAAGTCTGCATAGACATTTTTTCTATATAATTGCCACCAAAAAAGTCTGCCAAGGCAATTTATGTCACTGCAAATACTACTTGTCCTTGTAAATGTTTCTTTGTTATGTTTTTCTTTTCATACTTTTTTTCATTCTTTTATTTTTCTTCACATACATTTGCAGTGAAAAAAAAGGGTGAGCAAAGCTCTTATTTTTCTCTACAATGACAAATACCTCCTAACAGACTAATGAACAAGGACAACAAAACTCTGCGCCATTTTTCACAACTGCTACAGCTAAAATGTATCTGCCATCTCTAGGAAGAATATTTGGTCTAAAATATCCCCTACATAATGGGCAGGGGTCTCAAACTATATGTATTACTAAAAGATGTATGTGTTCTGTTGGAACATACTAAAACATTTGAATTAATTATATCCAACAGGACCTTCCAATAAATTAGTAACACACTTTGAACACTGTTTGCACTGTTCCTTCTTCCTTTGGAGGAAACCTACTGTGTTTAACTGAAGAAAACATACGAGATGCCAAAAATGGTAGTGATTTATGGTTTCACAGTAAAAGTCAAACATTCCTCTGAAATCTGAATAAAGAAATAGTGCATGAGCACTGAGAATATATTCCAGAGATGTCATTCCGCTTGGTTCAGCTGCACTTGGAAGACATTTCCTGTCAGTGGAGTGCTCTTCAACACAGAGAACTCTGCAGAGCTGTGAACTTAAGCACTAGAATAGCTATATTCCTTTAAGACTGCTTTTATATTTCATCGTAGCTAGAAAATGCACCTGGAAATGTTCTTTATCGTCTAATGCAAAGGAAAGAGTATCAGGACTGACTGCATCATTTGACCTCTGGTGCTACTTTAATACAGAATAAAATTGTCATAATTGAAAACACCACTTGGCAAGTTGCTATTAATTATGTATTGGATTCTTGCCTTAGACCCATGTTGCATTTAATTCTCGTGTTCAAAGGTTCTGGTTTCTATTGTGTTTTCATTTTTTGGCTGTGGACCAAACATGAGTTGCAGCATTATCTGCAGGATCCTCTTCAGCATTTCCTTTCAGCAATGCTGCTGGCTGCAGGCAGCCATGGCCTGGCGTATTTTGCATGAGGAACACTAGAAAATACAATGCAGAGTCACTTCTGATTCTGCCTCAGAGCAGATCCTGATCCTGACTCTGTTAGCAGTGCAGAAAGTCAACCACATGCGCCTTTACTGGATCAGGTGACTGTTACACTTCCCATTTGACTTCCTGAGGAATTCCCATCTCAACTCGAGTTTTCAGAGTTTTCAGCAATGGGTTTGTTATCCTTAAACTATGTCTGTCCATCCAGCAATAGAAATGTGGTTGGGATCCATCTTGGGCACATCACTGCTTTGCTGTTGAATTGGCCCAGGGGATCTGATACAGAGATCATGCTGTAGTTAAACCTTTTTCTTGCTCAGCATGATAAAGCTAATACCAGAAGGGGTATAGTGTTTCAAACAGATGATATATGATCCAGTACAGAAGCTTATAGTACGATCGTCCCTCACAAAAGTTTGAACAAAATAGAACCAGTAAATTGAGTTTATATTGGTTCATCCATTTCTTTCTTATAGTTACACCTGTTTTAATCTGGTTCATGAAGACATCAAGCATGATTTACTGTATTGTAGAACCATAGTCAGTTTCACCAACTTCCTTCTTCTTCTCTTGAAAATCCCCAAGCACTAGTAAAAGGCAATTTATGTTTTGCAGAAATCCTTCAAAGTATGAGACATTTCTGTATCATCAGCTGTCGTAGACCCATTGAAACCAAGGGAGCTGGTTCCCAGTTGGCTCCTGGAGAGGATCTGACTGCATGTATCATACCCTTTCACAAACCAGCGCTCTTTCACTTGTCTTTTTGTTAAAAGCTTCTGTCAGGGGAACAATAATATCAAAACCTACAATCCACATCCAAGCAAAACTTTTTATTACAGAACTGAAAACAAGCTCAATAGTTGTTTGAGCTACAGAACTAAGGACCTGTAATATTTTCCAGAAAGTAAATTATGTCATTAATTCAGCGCAGTGAAACTCCTCACAATAATTAAGTTTAAATTAAGCTAATTTTTAACAGCATACTAGCTGGTTTTTTTGAAGGAGCAGTTGGTTTATTCTCTCATTTTCATCCACTATGGTTCACTTTGGGACAAAGACAATTTTGTGCAGAAGCATTAACTCTGAGTTTTCATTCTGTTAAATGCTCAATGATTTCTTTTTTTTTTAATATAGACTCATCTCTGAATTTCCTGGAATTTTAATGCTTGAGAATGATTATAAGATCCTTTTAATATTAGTCTCTACCTGTAAAGGACTTTACAATTCTAGGCCTTTTTTATTTTTCTGTCCTTTAGAATATTTAGTGATATTTCTTTAAAATCTCTACATCTATGAAATTGTATCAGAGCTGCAATCTTAATATATAATAACAAGTTTCATGTAAGAATGAGAATTACAATAATGGGACTGCTAAGTAGCATGATTACTTCATTTTAATGAGTTGTTTATGATGGAGATGGTGCAAATTTACTTGTACATTAGGCAATTTTTTCTTGTCTTCTTTAAGACCATTCTTTATTTAATGTTGTGTAGAACTCATATAAAGGGGGTGTTTGGTGGCTGCTACTGCATCAGGGCATTCATTATCCCATCAGTTTTACCATTAGCTGTGCGCATACCTACAAAACATAACAATTCTAACTCTGTTGGGCCATTAAAGGTTTGAATGGTTGATTATGTTCCCAGGACTGTTGAGGCCAATAGAACCAGCAATTCTACTTAATAGGGATAACTAACACTATTAAAATCAGTGGCAGATGAGCCAATACTATTGTTCCCAAGAGCATGTTTTCAGATGGGAACATCTAATAATTTAAAACCAGCCCAGTATGCCTTTAACCAGAATATTCTGTAACTCCATGTATTGAAAAGCTGTGACTTTTACTTATTGTCTTTTCAGCTTTCTGAGGTAAAAAAAAAAAAAAAAAATCCCTGTTTTCTTAAAGTTATGCATTGTGTACTACTCCAGGCATTGCTTTATTTAAACATCATTCAGGCCTTGACAGTATCAGGTGATCCCCTCTGAAATTTTATTTCAAGGATAATGCAGGAGAAAACCTTGCAATTGAGTTCTGGTGCTCTACCACAACAGTCAGCTGGGACTTCTTGCTGTGACTCTTTTCTTAACCACCATTTTCAACATTGTGAGACTTTTAATCTCTTTATAACAGCTCTTAGTGTTGCACAGAGAGTTATGCTGATTTTGACATAGTCATGACCTATAAGTGGCTATGATTTTGCTATTTTTGGTAATTCTTCTATATGTGAAAAAAAAAAGTTTTGACTGCTGCTTCACACAAGGCGGACTACACATCCATGTTCTGTGGCTTCTGATCTGCAATGCTGGTATCCTTTGCTTTTCTACAGAATAGCCAGTCTGTTTATACTTGTACTCTCACAAATCAGAGTTGTGTTAATCTTTGGGTGTCTGCCTTATGGTCAATGGGCAATTTAATGTATCCATCCTACAGTTTGGCTACCTTTTTACCAATGGAGAACCATCCCACCACAGTTCTTTTACAAGCGACTTTCCAGCATCTTGCAGAGTTACATTTTTTCAAATTAAGCTCTTGCCTCCTTGCGTACTAAAGGGCATTTTAGTAGTTGTTCTAGCCAACATTAAAAAGAGGCATCAAATGCATCTTCACAGCCTTGGAGCTCTAGTTATTACAGACAAATTGACACTGGCCTGGTCATTTGCACTTATGACCTTGCACAAGCTGTCAGCATTTAACATCCATTTCTCCTGAAGTTGTGAATCATCCCTTACAGACTTAGCAACTCAATCACTTTTGTCTTTGGTGTGTGCCCATATAAGGCTGCTGTTAGAGTAGGAAAAAGCAGACAGGGCTTTGTTTATTTACATCTACTGTTATCCAGGCTCTATGAGTATCTAGGAAAAAGTAATCCAAAAACTTTAAAATTAAAACAAAACAAAACAAACAAACAAACCCCCATGTCCTATAGGAAATTCCAATTTTTCCTACTCTCAGGAGCAGAATTGTTAGTAAGGTAACTTCTGTAACCACCTCTGGGTCAGATTTGCTAAACTGGGAGGAGCTGTTGACTCCCTCAAAGGCAGGGAGGCTCTTCAGAGAGACCCCTAATATATTAGAAGACTGGGAAATCACCAATGATTTGAAGTTCAACAAAGAGAAGTGCCTGATTCAGCACTTGGGATGGGGCAACCCTGGTTGTTCATAGACTGGGGAATGAGAAGCTGGAGAGCAGCCCCATGCAAAAGGTCCTGGGGATCCTGGTCAGTGGCAAGTTGAACATGAATCACAATCCCTGGGAGCCAAGAGGACCAAGCTTGTCCTGGGGGGCATCAGGCACAGCATGGCCAGCCAGGCAAGGGAGGGGATTGTCCTGCTCTGCTCTGAGCTGGGGTGGCCTCACCTCGAGTGCTGGGGGCAGTTTTGGGTGCCACAATGTAAAAAAGACATTAAGCCATAAGAGTGTCCAAAGGAGGGCAATGAGGATGGTGAAGGGTCTGGAGGGGAACCTGTATGAAGAGCAGCTGAGGTCACCTTGTCAGTTCAGCCTGGAGAAGAGGAGGCTGAGGGGAGACCTCATTGCAGTTACAGCATCCTTGTGAGGGGAAGAGGAGGGACAAGCACTGATCTCTCCTCTGTGGTGACCAGTGACAGGACCTGAGGGAATTGCCTGAATTTGTGTGGGGGAGGTACAGGTTGGATATCAGGAAATGGTTCCTCACTCCAAGAAATGAACAGGCACTGGAACAGGTTCCCCAGGAAAGTGGTAACAGAACCAAACCTGACAGAGTTAAAGCATTTAGACAATGCTCTCTGGCACATGGTGTGACTCTTTTGGGTGGCCTGTGCAGGGTCAGGAGCTGGACTCGTGATTCTTGTGGGTGCCTCCTAACTCAGCTTATTCTGTCATTATGTGATCTCACCATGTGCCTGGGTAGGCTCAAATCTTTGCCATGGCCTGGCTCTCCTCTGCCTTATGATACCCTTCAGTTGACAGGATTTATGTGATCTCTAGGACATCAAAAGATACCTGCTTGTGATAGAGAGAGGACTAGCCCCAGCTGTATCTGCACAGGTCGTTCAGGGCTGGAATGATGCAGGCTTGGCATCTGGACAACTCATTATTCCCATTTGAACAAATCACATTAATTGGTTACTGTTACATTAAAAAAGATAGAAAAGCTTCCTTTTACTGAAAAGTGCCTAATCTTTACAAACTAAAAATTGGGAACATAGAACACTTATGTCCTTCTGCTGAGCGATTTTCCTGTTCATTGGTATTTTCTTTCAAATGACGGTAGTAAAGTTCTATAATGATCTGTACAGAAGATACTTGGCAAAGGGCTCATTAACAACTGAGATGAGCTGTAAAAGAAGCACATAAAATGTCAATCTAATTTTAAAAAATCATATTACACTGTGGAATGGTCAATTAAACAATAACACACAGCACAGTAAGGTCTGAAAATGAAAGTACAGGAACGACAGACACTGCTATTGTCAGGAATACAGCTCAGCTCCCATAGTCCATAACAAGAATCAAAGTCCTGGAAATGTAAGGAGAGATATAGAAATCCAGTGTGAAAAGTCAGCAACCAAGGTCTCTGCTTCAGGCATACGAGGCATGTGTAAGATGAACTCTATCTTCTAAAAGTCAGTATGGGGTACCAGCCTTTATCCCCAGTGTCAGCCTGTCCAAAGAGACCTCCAGCAGTAGAGCAGGGACTGCTGTAAGACACTGTTGTTCCAGTGCCAGCTGTGTGGGGAAAAATCTGTGACAGAGCACACACACAGTGTTGAGCTGAGCTCATGAAATAAATTCTCACTTAGGCACCTGGTATGCACTCAGATTTTAAACACCTACAAGGCATTTCTAATGTAAATACTTATATTCCCTAAATAAAATAATGGAGACCTCCAGATGGGTGACCCTGCGTCTGCAGAAGCTCCCATAAGTAGGTCAGGCAAAATGGATGCTTTACCACAGTTTTTAGCTTGCACTCCTTGAATTAATCATCATAAAGCTTTAATTATTTTCCACAAGAGCAAAAAGCATCATAGAAAGATTGTGAACTATAAAATCACTGAAAAAGGAGACTTAAAAACATTGATACTTATTCTTTGCAATTTGACCATTAGCTCACATTGTACTCCCAAGCAATCTTTCTGTTTCTGTGTTCATAATCCTTTGCCATGAGAATTTCTTCTTAATCACAATGAAATGTCTGTAGTTCAGAGGGCTTCTGTCTGTTACTTCATTACTGAATTTCTCATATGACTGAGCTGCTTCGCAGATGTTCTGAAGAAGTATTTGAGAATTCAGTTAAAAACTTTTAAAAATGCAATTCATGTTCCTAACTTCCACCAAAAGCATAGATTCTGATCTGATGTTTCACAGATACGTGTTTTTCAGCCCTAATTCATTTAAAGACAATGATTATGTACTTCCATAGAGCTATTGAAAAGTTAAGATGTGCACAATTGGGCTTCTTGTCAACAAAACATCTACCATCTGCTGCTAAAACATTAAAAAGCGGGCAGTGAGCTCTCCCTGTCACTTCTTTAGTTACCAAATTTAGGAAAAGTGAAGTAGGAGTATTAAATTTTTCATAGTTTGTTGACTTATTTACTGTTTAGAGGTTGTTTGGGGTTTCATTAATATGTTTCTTTGCTCAGGAGAAGCAGCTGCTTGTAGGATAGGACTGCTTCTTCTATTTGGTTGTTTGGTTTTGTTTTAGTGTTTGCTTTTGTCTTTTTTTTTTTAATTTCCATTTGAGAAAGCAGCACTTAAACAGAAAAGCAGTATCCAAACTCCTCAGTCCATTCTTGAGTTTTGAGCAAAACTATATTGATAACAAGGGGCCATATGTCATGTCACGAAAGCATTTTTTAAAGTCACTTAAGAAAGACTAACTCATGATGGGATATGACACTCTAGTAATCAATAAAAAAATTTCACTGAATATGACAGAGAAGGCAGATAAGAAAATGAAGACAAGATGACAGAAGAAAAATCCATCAAAAGAAATCAGTTTCAAAAAGCAGAGTAAGAATTAAAAGCATGGAACTGGACCACTGAGAATAATAAGGGAGTTCACCACTTTAATTGCACCTAGTGGTATTGTTCTCACACAGCTGGGGAACAATCAGGTAGTTATGGCAGAATTTTTATGCATTTTCATTCCATTTCTATTCCCATCCCAGAAGCCTGCAGTCACTCAACACAATAGTGGTGGTGGAAAAGAACATTATAGTTACTAAAAAAGAAGCCAGACTTCTGAAGACATGGGAGTTTTTTAGTTCAAGGATGGATTGGACAGTTTTGGGAAGCCAATATTCTAAAACAAGGAAAACAATAATGATATGTCAACTGTTCTAAGAAAAATTATTCTGACAAAAAAAAGTTTGAGTCATGGGAAATAGTCTTGAAACCAAATTCTGTTGTTAGCTTTATTAAAGGTTTTGGTTTTTTCACTTTTTGATTGCTATGTGGAAACTCAAATCCAGCATTCAAACTGCAAAACTTGCACACAAAAATAAATATTGGTGCTGCTGAAGAAAGATATTTTTTAAATAGTTGTATGTCTCAGGCAGAGAAAAGGTCATCCTGAGCCCATTCTTAAACATTTGCAACATATGGGATACATTTGAGATCTCTTCATAAAGTACAACCAGCATGTTAAAATGCACTCAAAGTTTGAGCCAACCCCAAAAGCTTTTCTTTTTATGAGCTTCCTTCCAGTAAAAATAATATGTTCTACCACACACACACACATATACATCTATACACTACATGTATATGGAATTGGTTTTATATGTCAAAGTATGGTTTTGCCTAAATTCTTGTATATTTTAAGGAACACTTTTAAAATTCTTAATATTGGAGTGAAGGTACCCTAGTGGTATATAAAGTTTGTTTAATTCATTGATTTGCTCTCTACCTTCACCAAAAAAATGTATAGTATTCACTTTGGGCAATTCACATGGCAATTCACAAGTTGTGCCTTCATTTTCTGGCTCCACCATTGCACTTCATGTATAGCACTTGGCAGAATACCAAATCCTTTTGCTTTATGAAATAGGAATAAGATTCTCCTGTAACAGGAGGAGTGTCCAGGGGACTGACATGATAGTAAAGCAAAACAATTTTTTAGGCAGCTTGTGGCTGCATACAGAGACATCTCTCTGCTGACACATCTTCCCACACACCAGACAACCATTTTGTTGCAGCCCCCTCCTCTCTCTCAAACCCTGCTCCTGATGGTGGGAGGGATGCAAAAAGCCATTAGGGCTCTGTGCTCCTTGGGGTATATCTAACTTATGTGCTCAGGTTAGAAGACCAGGCCTCCTTAGGTGATAACTTCCATGAGTGGTAGCCACATAAATTTCTTTATAAGTCCTTAGGGTATGAGTATAGCCTCACCAGATGTCTGCACGGTGCTTAAGGTACTAGGACTAAAAGGCAATACTGGAACAGGAGAGAAATAAAGTAACAAACTTGATAATCAGACTAGTTAAATGCCATTCTCAGCAGCCTCCATGGGTCCAAAGAGCATCACTTTCATCTGCTTTAGAATCTGGATGGCTCTTCCCTGCTTTTTTTCCTGGTCAGAGAAGGTACTTATTGAGACTCAAAAAGTCACTGAGTCAATTAAAACCAAGCTTTTAAAAAGGTATTTGCTTGCAGAGTATGTAGGCTTCCTCTTTCTGACCTATCTGTCCTAATTACTTTGAGATTGGTCTATTTACGAAGCTTATAATTCTATTAGATATTATAATAAAAACTGCTTCTTTAGTCATCTTCAATAAGGTTGTCATAAACAGAAGGTGCACACAGAACCGAGCTCTGGCCTGCCTGTCACACTGCTCACTCCTTTTGGATTTTTATCAGAGGTTTTTCTCTTCACTTTGGTACTGAGGCCTCAAACAATTTGCAATAGTGAATTACGCATTATTATCTGAAATGTAGTCACGTATATAATTGCTGTACAGGTCACACTTGGTAGCAAAATATGTAATTAAAATGCAGCCCTAGATTCTGCTCTTAGTTTCACCAGTGAATTTAAGCTCATCATTTAGTGGCTCAGAGAAAAGCCCTATTGATTTTTCATATTCCAGATCTCCACTGCAGTGTAGAGGCTTTGAATATTCTTGTCTGGCTTCTAATGTAGATGGCTTAAGGAAAATTGAGTCCCTTGCAGCTGTGGAATTGCACTTATGCCCTGCTGGAGAGTTACCAACTACTACTTACCAGGGAATATTCTCTTTCAAAATTATCTCTGTTAAGTACACCCAGTTTTCCCCAGCAGCTGGAGTTCTGATGGTACTCTCTCCTGAGATTCATCAGGAATTCTACTCTGCTCTGTGTTTTCCAGGTTTTGGGAAACTTAAGCCCTTCCATACTGATATTATACTTTTTTAAAACTATACTAGCTTAAGAATGAAGCAGGAAGTTTGCTCTAGTAAAGAGATTTTTGTTCTTATTCTCACTTGTTCTTTGATTTTCAATTAATTAGTAGCAGAAATATTTATGGTTAGAGACTTTTCTATTCTAAATTATTCGTAACAAAAAAATTGTCTTTGGTTACCCCTTGGGGAGGTGGGCAATATATTCTCATTTCCCCTAAAATACTACACATATTGTCAGCCCTTTTTTTCTAAGAGGAACTTGCAACTCTTTCATATGTTTTTACTTTCACAGTGAATTTTTTGCAAATGTAGCTAATTAAGGCCTTAATCTCTGCCCAGAGTCCTATGACCTTCTAGGTGGTCAGAATACTTTTAAGATTATAGGAATATTTTATGAAATCATGTGGGATTAGCAGTGCTCACTATGGTTTCAACTCCAGACCCTGAGCTCCCATTTGGTTAAGCTCTGCCTGTACTGACTCCTTACCAAAACTTATGGAAAGTGAACCTTCCTACCCACACACTTGGATTGCCATTGCAAAACAACCAAAACATGGTTGTTCCAGCCAGACCTTGTTGTGCCCACACCGACATCTAAGAATTTGGGACAAAATGTTAATAATAAGAATAATAATCAAATCATAGCACCTAGGTGATATGAGTAAAGTAGTATTACATAATGGAGAATCTGAAAATGCCAGTGGACAGTTGCGCGGGGGCGTGAACGGCCCTGGAATCCGGCTATCTGGTGAGGGGCGAAGGCCAGGGCCCCTGCGCATCAGAAAACAGCCCCCCTCGGCGGCTTTGGCCTCGGGCTGAGCTGGGGGGATAGCTCGGAGCAGCGCGGTGAGAGACGAATCAGGAGGCGACCACTTGCTGGGGGTAAACTGTCGGTTTATTACAGAAGAACCAACAAAGAGGGGAAAACACTCAGCAAATGGCCCCGAACAAGGGGCAGGAGAGGGTTTTAAGGGAAAAGGGGGGAAGAAGGCAGGGAAACCCGGCTATCCAATAGAAATACATATTTGGAGGTACGAAACATAACTGATACACTAAAGTAACCAACTGTTATAAATCATAGGAGGGGCTCCGGGGCTACAGCCAACCATACCTCCCAGAGAAAGGAAAATTCTCGAAACCTGGGAGGAGAAAAAGAGTGATTGACTGACCCCAAGGAGGAAACAACTTTCACTTTATAAGAGAAACCAAGGGAGGAGCAGTTTCATTTCCATAGCAACATAACTGGCAGGGTAGCAGCAGGAAGTAATACAGAAAATGGGGGGAGCAAACTAACGAACTTAAGAACACACCACAGCATCTCCCCGTTTCTTATCAAATAAAATTAAAATTTTCTATGCAACTCAAAAGGAAGGTGTCTGCGGCTTGTCCTGCCAATCTTCGCTTTCTTCGAGCTGGAGTTCGCTAGCCCACTCACGTTCTTGAGGCAGCTCTGTGGATCCCTCTTCATCTGAATCTCCTCCAGCTTCTGAGGAGAGGTCCTCCAGCTCAAAATGTTCCTCCAGAGGAAGTGCGGCATGATTGACAGTCATTGAGGTGGCTTTAGCTATTAGTCCTTTGATCAAACTACGGATCAGTACGATCAAAATGCAAAATACAATCAAGCTCAAAACCACTTTACAAACAGATTCTAACACTGAACTGGCCCACCCGCTAAGGCCCCAACCCTTGAATATGTCTCCCAGCCAGTCTGATGTCTCTTGCCTGACCTGATGGACGAGGTCTTGGAGTTTTTTGATGGAGTGTCTGGCGTCCTCGGCCCGAGAGGACAGGTTCAGACAGCAGAGGCCCTCAAACTCCTCACAGTGATGGTGATGGAGCAGTAGTAGAAAATCTATTGCTGCTCTGTTTTGGAGCGTTGCCTTCCTTGTAATTTCCTCGTCCTTAAGGAGGTCGTATAACGCGGCTGAAGTATAATTGGCTTGTTTAACCACCCAACACTCCAGGCGGCCCAATTCACCCAGAGATTTCGCCACCGATAACCATGGCAATAAAATGGTAAAGGCGACGGATTTAGAATGAGACCAATGGGTAACTTTATCATCACAATCTTCAGTGAGATCTTTAAGATCTCTTTTAGATCTGACCAATTCGGATGTGATGTTATTCCTTTTCCAATTGATAATTTGGGTGATGTTGGGGGTAAACAGCGTCAGCCGGCCAAATGTGCACGGCCCTCCGATCAGACCAGAGGGGATGCCTGCCCACGCTCGATCGCCACAAATCAAGAACACCCCCCTGGGAGGGGCGTAAGGGGTCCGCTTGGTAGAGGTGGGGCCCATGATTTTTAGAACAGCGCGGCACCACTGGCTCGCTTGATATTGTTTCTTTGTCTGCCGGACCACCTCACTGCCCTCATATATGGGGGCATAACTATATTAAAACTGAAAACAAATTGAGGAGTTGGCGGAACCGAGTAGATGCAGTTCTGTGGGCTCAGAGGGCGCAGGACTGAGCCTAGCTACTCCACTTCTCCAGGCATTACTGGGTTCAAAACCGGGGAGGAAAGTTAGGCTCTGGGCCAAAACGGGGGAAAGGGCAGACTGGAAGGCAGGGGGGAACTCGCCTGGGGAGAAAGGGATCCCCACAAGGCAAGATGACATCGGGTCCTCTGCTGCGCCGGTGTCGAGGCATATACTGTCCTGTCCTAATGATTGGGCCAAGGCACGCCAGACGTTGATTTTTGGCTGGGGGATGACCCACGGCTCCGCAGGTGGCAGAAGGAATCCGCAGGTCATCAGTACGGTCAACAACAAACAAGGATTGAGAGCCAGCGTAGTCAATTCGAAGACCATTCGGGGAGATAAAACTGAAATGAAAGGAGAGCCGTAAAAGTATGCAGGATTCACAGATATGGTTCCTCTCCAAACAACCAATTTAAGTAAAACTCACGAGGGGTAATGGTTGGAGCCGGGGGAAAAAAGGAGGGAAGGTGGTATAAAAGATCAAGGGGTGGAGGAGAAGCTGGGGGAGAGGGTTCTTCAGTAACTGGAGTGAGATCTGGAGAGAATGAGGAGGGTTGATGGGATAGTTTCTTCCGCCGACGCCAACATGCTTGCCGGACCTGTGGTACTGCCTCCTTCTTGATCCCCTGCTTCGGGACGAAGGGCCTGACCCACTTAGATGGTACCCACTTGGGACCCGAGGGAGTGGACACGCAGGCATATCCCCTCCCCCAAGTTACCAGGTCAAAGGGGCCCTCCGTCTGCCAGGTCTCCGGATCTTTTACAAGAACCGGTGGCCTGGTTTTAGGCTGCAGCTGCTGGTGACTGCCGAAATGTCGGACTATCGGAGGGTTTTGGCTGTCAAAAGAGCAATTCAGGAAGTTGAGTGTGTACAATGCCCTTGATAGCCGGACTTGGGGGGTCTCTGCCTTCATCGTCGGTAGTTGCCGGGATAGGACCTTCTTAAGGCTCTGGTGAGCTCTTTCCACCATGGCTTGGCCTGTCGGGGAATAGGGGATGCCGGTTTTATGCACTATTCCCCATTGCTGCAGAAAGCTTTGCAGCTCCTTGGAAACATACGCAGGGCCGTTGTCTGTTTTTAAGGTCTTAGGGATGCCCAAGACAGCGAATGCCTGGAGCAGATGCCTCTGAACATCCGCTGCCCTTTCACCTGTGTGGGCAGAAGCATAGATCGCCCCGGAGAAAGTATCCACTGAGACGTGGACGTAACACAATCGGCCAAAAAATGGAATGTGCGTTACATCCATCTGCCACAACTCGCAGCTTGCCAAACCCCGGGGATTAGCCCCTGAGGCTATGGTAGGCATTTGATCTTGCTGGCATTGGGGACATGTGGCCACTATTGCCTTGGCCTGCTCCTGCGTCAGATTGAACTGACGAACCAGGCCAGGGGCATTTTGATGGAACAGTTGGTGGCTGATTTTAGCCTGACTGAACACATCTGGGAGGGGGGCCTGCGAAACAGCAGCCGCCGCTAAAGAATCGGCACGACGGTTTCCCTCCGCAATGAACCCAGGTAGATCTGTGTGTGATCTCACATGCATGACATAGAATGGATGCTCGCGGTTAGAGACTAACTCGACGAGCCTATTCAGCAATTCAAATAATCTCTTATTAGTGATCTCTTGAAGAACAGCTGACTCAGCTCGAGACACTACACCTGCGACATACTCAGAATCTGTGACCAAATTGAAAGGTCCAGGGAATTTCTGAAATGCCCTGACGACTGCATCCAACTCAGCAACTTGTGGAGAGCCCTCTACAACAGCAACATCGGACTCCCACTGCTGAGTCTGAGGATCCTTCCAAGTCATCACTGACCTGTGGGATGCTCCAGACGCGTCAGTAAAAACTGTCACAGCATCCAGTGGCTTCTTGCTCTGAACCTTTTTCAACGAGAATTTAAACCCCGAATTGAATAATTTGTGGGACGGCCGATTTACTGTGATGCGCCCAGTGTAGCTGTCGAGTGCAAACTGAAGGTATTCATTAGTTTGCAGCAGTTCTTCAAAGATTTTTAGTTTAAATCGGCCCGATTCCAAATTAATTGGGATCTGTATGCATGAGAAATCACAGCCCGCAAGCTCTCTGATCCTCGATCTTGCTTTGAGAATCAGTTCTGCTATCAACTCCTGTGGCCGTGTCATTCTTTTGGACCTATGGTGGCTCAGAAAGACCCACTCTATAATTAAGAGCTTGTCTCCTAATCCTTGGTCCTTCAGACTAACATCCCATTGATGTATTATGCCATGAAGGTGTGGCAATTTTCCCAGTATAATAAATTTGAAAGGCAGGCCCGGATGGTATCGGTGGGCCTGCCTGGCCGAAATATCCTTTTGTATTTTCTCCAGAGCTACCTGTGCCTCTGGGGTAAGAGTCCTAGGAGAACTAAGCTCCTCTCCCCCTTTCAACAAATCGAAAAGAGGGGCTAAATCTTCGGTTGAAATGCCCAACCAGGGTCTCACCCAATTTAAAGATCCACACAGTTGATGGGCATCTGCTAGGGTCTGGACCTTTGTCCGAATTGTCAATTTTTGCGGCACAATTGTCCGCTTTGTAATTTCGAGGCCCAGGTATCTCCAAGGTGGCACCCGCTGAATTTTGTCCTGCTGGAGCTCGAACCCTGCAGCAGCCAACGCATTGGTTGTCAGGTCAAGCACATGGGCAAGCAGACCGTGGTCGGGCGCACACACAAGGATGTCGTCCATATAATGATGGATAATGACGGCATCCCCGAGGGCTGTACGAATGGGTGATAGCAGCGAAGCGACATACCACTGGCAGATCACAGGGCTGACCTTGAGGCCCTGCAGAAGCACCCGCCAATGATAGCGCTTGGCTGGGGACTCACAGTTGATGGACGGAACTGTGAATGCAAATCGCGGGGCGTCCTCTGGGTGAAGGGGAATTTGGAAAAAGCAATCTTTTATATCAATCACAGCTAATTCCCAATCTCAGGGGAGCATTGCTGGGGAGGGCATCCCTGGCTGAAGGGAACCCATGTCAATTATTAATCTATTAATTCGGCGAAGATCAGTCAGGAGCCGCCACTTATCCTTGTTAGGCTTTTTGATGACAAACACTGGGGAGTTCCAGGGTGACATGGTCTCTTCCAGGTGGCCTTTCAACAACTGCTCCTGAACGAGCTCGTTGAGTGCCTTTAGTTTTTGCTTGTTAAGTGACCACTGCTTGACCTGTACTGGTTTATCTGAAAGCCAATTCAGTTTCCAGGTCCGGCACTCCTCAGTGGCCACCACCCGAAAAACCTGGGGAGCTGTCGGGAGATCGATTTTGGCCCCCCACTGGGCTAAAAGGTCCCTTCCCCAGAGGGGCTCTGTATAATCTAAAACGAACGGGCGTATAGAGGCCAATTGCCCGTCGGGCCCCTTAATTTGCACAATGCTCTTTGATTGGTTTGCCAATTGGAGGCCCCCAACACCAGAAATCGTGCCCGCTGCGCTTTGCAGGCCCCAATGCGACGGCCATTCCCGGGAGGGAATGATCGTCACATCTGCACCCGTGTCCAAAAGACCCCTCACTAATTTCTTGTCTCCGCCCAATGAAAGTTGACATGTCAGGCGGGGCTTCTCCTTCTCAACTAACTGTGTCCAGGCCACGGTTGGAGGCGAGTCTTTCTCCGTCGGGCTCGAGCAATGGTATTTATCTGGCACAGGAATAGCTTGAGCAATGACTTGTCCCTTAGGGAGGAAAAGCGGGGGTCTGACACAATACAGCCCTACCGCGAAGTGGTCCCGGTCGGTAGTTACCAGACCAGGGACTATGTGGATGTCTCGCGGTGTGTGCTTTGTGTCTCCGACAATGGTCTACTTGCATCGTCTTTTTTTTACCCCCAAAAAAAAAAAAAAAAAAAAAAAAAAAAAAAAAGCCCGGCTAGCTCAGTCGGTAGAGCATGAGACTCTTAATCCCAGGGTCGTGGGTTCGAGCCCCACGTTGGGCGCCACTCTGCCCGGGGGCATGAACGGCCCTGGAATCCGGCTATCTGGTGAGGGGCGAAGGCCAGGGCCCCTGCGCATCAGAAAACAGCCCCCCTCGGCGGCTTTGGCCTCGGGCTGAGCTGGGGGGATAGCTCGGAGCAGCGCGGTGAGAGACGAATCAGGAGGCGACCACTTGCTGGGGGTAAACTGTCGGTTTATTACAGAAGAACCAACAAAGAGGGGAAAACACTCAGCAAATGGCCCCGAACAAGGGGCAGGAGAGGGTTTTAAGGGAAAAGGGGGGAAGAAGGCAGGGAAACCCGGCTATCCAATAGAAATACATATTTGGAGGTACGAAACATAACTGATACACTAAAGTAACCAACTGTTATAAATCATAGGAGGGGCTCCGGGGCTACAGCCAACCATACCTCCCAGAGAAAGGAAAATTCTCGAAACCTGGGAGGAGAAAAAGAGTGATTGACTGACCCCAAGGAGGAAACAACTTTCACTTTATAAGAGAAACCAAGGGAGGAGCAGTTTCATTTCCATAGCAACATAACTGGCAGTGTAGCAGCAGGAAGTAATACAGAAAATGGGGGGAGCAAACTAACGAACTTAAGAACACACCACAGCAGACAGTGAATCTCAAAATGAAGTGGCATTAACCTTCATACTCTACTGCAGCATGCTCATAACCATGACAGCCATCTCACCTGTTGATCTTAACAGTAATGCTAAATTTGGAAATGCAGAGGTTTTTTCTGCATTTCACAATCAAGGATGAAATCAGTGGGGCTTTTATGGCTACCACAAGAGCATATTATAGTCATTTGCATTGTCATTGTCCCTATTCTACCCTAAATATTATACTGTAGAGTTCAAGCACCTTGTCAAAACCTGATCTGACCAAGATGGGCTTACCTCCAAGAGTCTTTAATCCTTCTAATTAATTTAATTTTGCTTTTTGATGTCTTGTTTCCATTTGAGTTGCTAACCTGCCAGTTCAGTTTATAGGTCACTCTACCACCTCAAAGTTTGTGTCCCTTTTATGGCCTTATTGTGAGTCTTTCCTGTCCAAGAGTCTGAGTTTTCCAGTGTTACAACAGTAACATAGTCTTTATGGACACCCCTCTCAACTGCGGCACCTAACTTCTTTCTTTTGGGTAAGGATTTCTTCTCACTCTGTCAAACACTCTCTTTTCTTCCCCCTCTCCTGCTATGTAATTTAATTTATTTTACAACAACACTTTTTTCCTCATAACAATTCTATTTCTGTAGTCTCTTTCTCACACTACACACAGCAGGACAAAGTATAGTTCAGGACAGGCTTCTGCTTCAAACTTTTTTTTTTTTTAATTCCCTGGAAATAAAATCAGAAAACTAGCCCCATAAAAACCTCTTTACCCTCGCTCTGCAGAAAATCAACAGCAAACAGCTTTAAAGACTGTGCTGTACTGCTGGCACACATCTTCCTGGTAACTGGTTCTTGGCTGAAGAAGAGTTACGCTCCAGGTCTGCTTCCGTTGCCTAAACACAGGCATCCAGTGCTGCTTCAGACACCACAGGAACCCAGCTCCCAGCTACTGAATGCTCAGAAGGCCAAGGTTTCTCATAAGTCCTGTGTCATGCCTGCCAGCCCCATGATGATGTTTTGGATAATCTGGGGCACCTCAAAGGCTGCTAAGCTCCTATATTTAGGAATCTGGATCATTTCCCCAGCAGTACAATTGTTCTGGGATTAAATAAATCATTCTCTGGAAGACACATCCTCTCCATTGACTAAAGAGAGAACCTAAAGTACTTGTTTATGTGCTCAGCCTTCAGACAGTTATGCATGGGTGAGAAGAAGCTGAAACCATGCCTGCCCAGAAATGATGCATGACGGTGGCAGATGCCTGCCTTAGTGAGCCGAACCTTGGCCAGGTAAGAACAGATAGAGAAGACAACATTCCATGGAGCTAGGATCTGAAACTACCTATGCCACTGGCCTAGATCTCCTAGAGAGTTCATAGGCTGGCTGCTACCATGTTCCAGAGCTGGCACTGCCACGTCTATACAGCTACCATCTAAGAGCTGCTCTGCAGGCTTAGATCAGGCTAACCAAAGTACAATAGCACAGGGTGCCTTCGTTTTCCTTATTGATCCATCGTAATGATTTAACTTCCTCCAGCATAGTGCAGTTTAATTGAATGTCTACAGCCATCTTTTCCTCCATTATTGTCTCCCAAAATTTTTGCATTTGTTTTTATTGCACTGATTTGCTTTCCCAGACTATCCATTCCACTTTAGTCTCACTCATTCCCTGTGAAATCACAGTCTAAAACTTTCTGCAATAACATTCTAAAAGCACAGTTGTTCAAAAGGTTTTACTACCAGAGCCATTGTAACTACCCCATCAATACAGGGTAATTTTCCAGAGAAGTTCTGCATGCCACATGCCTGGGAGTGTGGAAGGCCAGATTGGATGGGGCTCTGAGCAATTTGATCTAGTGTAAGGTGTCCATGGCAGAGGGGTTGGAACATGATCTCTAAGATCTCATCCAACCCAAACCATTCTATGGTTCTGTGATATGACAATTGTACACTGCAGTGTTTGTGACGATAATTGAGGAATTCTGCAGCAATTTTCAATAAGAGTTGGTTGGTTTGTTTGTCAGTTTATTATGTCCCTTTATTGCCACAATCACATCTGCAAACAATAATTCTTCTATTTTGTCCTCTGAGTGTTCAGTTATGGTTCATGAAAAGATGCCATTTTATTTCTCTTTTCCCACTGCTCACATCTTATAAATTGCTCCATTATTTAGATGGTCTTTACTTTGCCTTATTTCCACATGTGCACCCCAATATTATACACAGCAGTGATTTCTCTAAAAAAAGCACCACTTCTTGCACAAATGTCAAGTGCTACTATAGAATTTTGGTCAGAACCCTTCAATGCTGTGTTCATAAGATCTTTTTTTCATTTACAAAAAGACTCACAGCATTACCAGTCACAAGCTATGTATCAAGGCATACAGGGGTAAAGAGAACATGATGGAGATTGGGTTACACCCCCAAAAATGTCAGTGGTAAGGCCATGTGAGCTGGAACCCACTCCATCTCAGGCAGAATTGCTTGTTTCCACTGAACTGCAAATTCTTCCCTCGTGCTGATACACAAGTGAAAGTTATATAATCGGGGTGTGTTTATACCCTACACAGAGATCTCATTGCTTAAGTGTAAACCTAAAGGTATTAGAGCAAAGGCATAGAAATTCTATCATCTAGTGCTGCTGTTTAGCAGAAGTTATGCTTGAATTATGTCCCAAATAATAAGCTGAAACTGAAAACAGTTCAGAAATAGGCTGAAATGAAGTAAGTCTCAGTCATTTTATTCTGACTTTCTATTATTTGCTGAGTAAATTCCAAACAAATTGTAGAGTAGCATCAATAGGAAAGTATTTATGATTTACTGACAATAATATGGTTGTGTAGATGGAAACTCTGACTTAACCTTATAAAATAACTTATTTCCAGAAGCCAGTACTTTCAGCTGCTACATACCTTTGCTCTGCTGAAGCCCATTTCCCTTGCTATAGTAACTGAATTCATTCTTTTGCCTAGGGATGAAAAAAAAATAAAGAAAACAATAAAGAAGGAAAAAAACCTCAGGAGATAAAAAAAGTGTCCGTGACTGCTTAGCTGTGCTTGCTGTACCTTTAGTTTATGATGTTCAATACCTGTAAAAAACCCTGAACCAGAATTAACAATTTGGAAATGTTATTAACACTTAAGCCATAGTTGGCAGTGTAATGGATAAGTATAATCCAGGTACTGAAAGCAAAAGAGCTGTCAGTGTTGTGCTGTCTCTGCTGAGAAAGTGCTTGACCACCTTACTCAACTGGCCCAGCAACGCTGACTGGCACTGTGCTCTCCAGTAAAGTAAGACCAGTGAGACCGTGTTCAGAGTTTGCTTAGGAAGCTTAGGGATAGATTTCACTGCAGTGAAAAGTGTCACTGAAAGCCATAAAGGTTAGAAGTGAACAGTACATGAACCTAAATTTAGTTTCCAGCTTTATTAATGACAATTCTTCAAGTACTCAAAGTTGGATTCAATCAGAAAATAAGAAATGGAGTTGTTCTTTCTGGGATAACTTTAAATATGGATGGTAGTCTGCAAAAAAAAGGGTTGGTTTTTCTTGGGAAGCCTTGAGTCTTAAGCATATCAACCTTTTGCTGGCAGATGACTCAAGAGGTGAAATCTCCACAACTGGAATTGATGGAGAAGCTTTTTAGCTGCCACAGCATGTTGAAGCATACTTCTAAAGTATCTGTTTAAAGATCACCTGTGGACCTAAAGTCCACTCTAAAGTACAGGCCTAAAGTAGGTGAACGGATGTTTTCTGAAACAAACAAGCTGCCAAGTGTTTTCTCCATCTTTACACCAACCTTTATAAGTAGACTCTAATAGCCTAGTTCAACTGCAGAAATACATCGGGTTTAGACTGATCTTCCAGATTAACAAAACTGGTACAGACTGTACTAAATTCCTTCAAGATTCTAGATTTGACAAGGACAGAAGGAAAAATATAGATTTCTTCATCCTCCTTTTTGACTTTTTTCATATCCAAGGAAGGAAGCAAAGAGAGAAAGAGAGAGAGAAAGAGAGAAAAAGAGAGAGAAAGAGAGAAAGAGAGAGAGAAAGAAAGAAAGAAAGAGCGAAAGAAAGAAAGAGCGAAAGAAAGAGCGAAAGAGAGAAAGCGCGAAAGAGAGAAAGAGAGAGCGAAAGAGAGAGAGAGAGAGAAAGAGAGAAAAAGAGAAAGAGAGAAAGAGAGAAAGAGAGAGAGAAAGAGAGAAAGAGAGAAAGAGAGAAAGAGAGAAAGAGAGAGAGAAAGAGAGAAAGAGAGAAAGAGAGAGAGAAAGAAAGAGAGAAAGAGAGAAAGAGAGAAAGAGAGAGAGAAAGAGAGAAAGAGAGAAAGAGAGAGAGAGAGAGAGAGAGAAAGAGAGAAAGAGAGAAAGAGAGAAAGAGAGAAAGAAAGAAAGAAAGAAAGAAAGAAAGAAAGAAAGAAAGAAAGAAAGAAAGAAAGAAAGAAAGAAAGAAAGAAAGAAAGAAAGACTTCCAGGAAGTGCCTTTTAAATTGGTTTGTCTTTTATCAGTAGCCTTCTAAGGGGAATGTACCTGTGTAATCTACTGAATGTAGTACAAGTGTTATGGTTTGGGATTTTGGGGGGTTTTTTGGTTTGGCTTTTTTTTGGGGGGGGAGGAGCAAGAGGGCTGGGGAGGAAGAAGGCAGAGGGCTTGGTTTCAAAAGACGTGGCTGTAAATGTTTATCTGATATCTGCCTGCAAACCCTATTTTCAAATGTGTTTTAAACATTTTGAAAAATTTATTTAAAGGAGGCATGTAACACTCAAAAATTCTGAAAACTAAATGTGATGTTAGGGAGAAAGATCCAAACTTCCTTGTCTCTACCAAGAAAAGGCAGTCAGAATTAGTTTTATTCAGACACAGTTTCATGGTCAGAGACTGCACACATTTGCCAGGAGCCATACCACATATGAATAGTTTCACATGCTGTCTCTGACCACTGAAGTGTCCACAGGACAAAATACAGCTCATAGGAAACTGAACTTCATTAACTTTGCTGCTCACAGAATATCTTGCTGTTATAAACTGGAAGACAAATTTTAGAGAATAGGGGAAAAAACAATAAGAAAGGGAATTGTATGGTCTGGCTTCAGAACAATGGTCCAGTAACTAATTTAAAGCAGATGTTCTTTTCTCAATAGTTCATAAACAGATGAAGAAAGAAAAGGGAAACTTGTACTTCAAAAGCAGTAGATCTCTGTCCTAACAGATTTGTTCAGATACACACTTGAAAATTTGGATATCAATCCATTGGATCTACAGCACTGCTCTGAAAGTCTCATACAAGCACCCTTCCCTTGCTGTATTTCAAATATTGTCCATTTCTGGTATCACCTGAACTGCAGAATTGCTGAGGCTTGAACACAAAATACAGGAGGAGTTCAATTAATTACACTTAGAATCTTTTTTAAAAGTTGAGTTTTTTACACATTTAGGATTTAAAATTGCCCTGTTTTACAGAATCAAATTTTCCTTGAAAGAAGGAGTTTCAGGTACGCACTGATGCAACCAAGGTACCATGGATTTGTTTTGGAAGCAGTATTCCACTAAGTTCACTGGAAGTGGGGGATGTACAATGTGTTTTTCTACAACTATTTCAGCTAAGTATTAGGATCCTCTCTCACTTTCAGGCAGAAGGTATTAGAGCGGATAAATTATTAATTTGAGGTGGACAAGTTAAATCTGTTGAGACTGTTGAAGTCAAGTGATTTTCTTGAGTCCAGTGTTCTGGCAGTGGAGCACACACTTCCTCCTTCTCACACAGAGGGATTGCCATCAGCTGCCTCAGCAACTTTCAGATCTTCTTCTCAGTAGAAAAGAAGGAATGCAAGGAGGCCTCCAAAGCAGACAGGGAATCAGAATTCTCAGGCTGCACTGTGTCTCCTCTCAGAGGACTTCACTCTAGACTCTTGCCAAAACACATCTACTTGGAAATGTTACTGTATTAAGGAAGACTGTAGTCCTGTGAAACCAGGCACATAGGTGAGGTGAACCATCCCTTACATAATTCTTTGTTTTGTGTGAATTCCTCTACTCATTTCATTCACAGATATATTTTTATCTGTCGCTATAATTTTTTTGCCATCTTGTGGCAGATTTTCAGCTTCTCTATGTGCATCTATTACATTATACATTTTGAATAGTTCATCTATGAAGAAGAGTAGATGATAAATTTGATTATTCAGCTTGGAATACACTTGACCCACAAAGCCATGCTTCACATTTAGTCTGTGAACTGTAGGATCTATGGGATTATTCACAAGATTGAAATTAAGCATATGCTTTCACACACTGTTGGATCAGAAACTGGAGTTATGGTTTATCTGTGCCAAGAGTCATATTTGTTCTCTTGAGGAAATAGAATGAACTACAAACTATACATCTGGAGGCTAATTTGAGCTTCCCTCATATCCAGGAAAAAAGGAGGGATTTTAATGAATCCTTATTCACTATTATAGAAATCTATTGTCTATTAAAGGTCACATAATATTTTCCCATCTTTCCCATGTCACTGCAATTAGTAAAATTTATCTACTGTGTTATGACATTATTAACCATAATAAGATATTGTAAGTAAGAGGAGTATACTCTTATATAGGTATTTAGAATTTAAATTAGCAATCTAAATTTTTTAAAAGCCTTTTTTATCATAGATATAAAGCTAAACACTTGTAAAGAAGAGATTTCATTTTCTTTTATTAATCCATAAATACTTAAATAAAGTATCTTCTAGATTCTGTTTTAAATCAGCTTTTACAGAGAATTTAGGGAAACAATATCAGCTAAGATGGTAAGAAAAAAATAATAATGAGTGTTGTGACTAAACATTCATTACATCATGAAAAAAATACTGAAGGATATTTAGTCCTTCCCTTCCCAAAACTTCCCTTCCCTTCCCAAAACTTCCCTTCCCAAAACTTCCCTTCCCAAAACTTCCCAAAACTTCCCAAAACTTCCCAAAATTTCCCTTCCCAAAAATTCCCTTCCCTTCCCAAAATTTCCCTGAACTTCCCTTCCCAGAACTTCCCTTTCCAATAATATTTTGTGTGCCTTTTATGTTTTCTAGTCAGTATGCTATTCATTATGAAGTAGTTAGCACTGAGTGATTTAAGGAATTTTTGTGCATTCCATGATTTTTTCACAATTAAATGAAAAATCCAGGAAGGAAAGGAGTTTCAAGCTTGTAGTTGGAGCATTCACTTAGAATAGGACCATAATCGTGGTATGGCTATCATTCAATGTAGAAATTGTTTTATGTGTTTTTAAGACATTTTGGTCTCTATTCCTCATCCCTGAAAATTAAGAACATGTGCATGGATCCTATAAGTTCATCTGTCCTGGCCTGAGGAAGAAGTAGTCCGGTCTGCTTCTGGTTTGGGGCTAATAATGGATGTAAGAGTTAAATACAAATTAGTTTGTACAATTAGAACAAATCTTGAGTCACTTATTTAGGAGAAGGGAAAAGGAAATGGAGCTCTCAAACTGATTCAGGGAGTTGTATATAAAAGATTAAGAAAAATCATCATGGAATGAAGAATGGAATGCAGCAACATCAGCAACAATGTAATAGTGAGGTTAGTGTCTTATGACTGCTTAATGTTATGTCAAATGTAATGCACACAGAAAGCCTCCTGAATTCAGCAGCACAGACCTAGAAAGAGGAAAAAGGGAAAAGTAAAATAAATTGCAGAGAATTTGCGTCAAGGGTGACAACCACATTGCTAAGTATGCCTCACATCTGCTCTTCTGTTAAGATATTTAAGAAGCAATCTTACATGTGTTAAGCACAAAAATACTTGTCCAGTAGCTAATATGTGCTTGCATTGTTTTTTTTCAGTGGGTCCATAGTCCTCAGTGCAGTTAAGAACTGTGTCTTTGCAACAAAGACTGCCAGGATTGTTCTGTAATGTAGACCAGAGCCAGACCTGTGCTGAGCAGGAAACGTTATAAATAAAAACACGATCAAGATGTTGGCTGATTATTACTGAATATGTTTGAATGTAAAAGCTGCTAGAGTGAGTGTTCCCTTCATCAATTTATTTTATTTCTCATTCTTTAAGCCTTGTCTGGACTTGATCATGAACAATAGAATTATTGATTCTACACTTACAAATGAGAGCCTAGGGGCCTGACTCTGCCAGAATGACCAGTCTCAGGAGAGAGCTGGGAGCATCACTGTGATTTCTCACATGGTTGTACTTAGAATGTCCGTATTTTAACTCCTGGAATAAACATCATCTGCTTGTCAAGGAGCAGATATGACTTTAACTGCCCCCACAAATGTTCTATTTTCACAAGGTTCAGCTGTGAAAGGACAGGAGGTGGCCTGAAAAGTCTTGTCCAATACTTTCTGACATATTTTCCTTTCTTTACTTGCTGCAGATCTTATTTCAGGGCTCAAGGTTTAGGGGTCCAGTTATCACAAGTTACCACATATCAACAGTAAACACCTGGGTGCATAGTCTTAGAAAAAACACAAAACTTCATACTATGATTGCACAAGCAACTAAATCAGTTTAAATTAGTCACTAAAGCTACGGGGACTTGTCTTACCATCTTTTTGCCTTTGTCTTTCTCCCATCTTGTCTATTGTCTCATGACTGTCATGGAACTCCAAGAAAACACCACTGAGTTGACAAAAAACCATTAATCTCTTTTTGTAAAAGTTGTGTTCATTTGGGATCTTTTTTGCAGTGTTAGTGAGCTAAATCTGCTTGTGGTGGGCTGTCATGTGTGTACATCAGGGTTCAAATCATTCTGACTAAGCTCTATAATATATTCCACATGAAAAGAGTTAAAATTTTTTAACAGATTTATATATTTGCATGTGCTTGACATGACATGGGATTTTGATTCAGCACAGTGATACTGAAATCACAATACAAACACAATATGGCAGTTGCAACATGGAGTCAAATTACAGTACAGAAATGATTCCCAGTTACCAGAGCCTGTGGGCTCAATGTTGTAACAGGGGGCAACCTCCATTTACAGGAAAGAATACATGGACATGTATCTTCCCCAAGCCTTTCATCATAGGCTCTTTGGTGGACTGTCAGTGTTGCAGCTGATGCATAAAAGGCACAGAGAGCTCAAAGCAGGGAGCAAGAAAAGAAGGAGAAGGGATTAGGAAGTATAGGATGCTGAGTCAATTGATTTGGCCTCATGAAATTGCAGCTCTGATTTAATTCACCATCCTTGTGGACTAAAAAACTCCTGCCTGGTACTGAGAGGTATGCAGAATTGTAATCACACAGAAATTCTACATTCTCTGTCCTTAGGCATCCCTTCTGCGGTCTAGTAATTCTCACTACTATGCTAGACATCACCAATTTCTGAAAAAATTATCATGAAAATCAGCGTCTCTTGGATAAGGAAGAAGGAAACAAATTCTTAGTGCCTATTACTGATCTCTGCTGCTCAAATCAATCAGAGCTGGTCCTAAATCTGACTTAGTGAATACATCCTTGTGGCAGATTTCAAAACCACATAGAGGCCTCCATGATACAGATAAGTACATTGCACTATTTCCTAAACAAAATTACTTGAAGTAGGAGTGATTTTGAAAGAGATAATTCACCCTGTTTTACAGGTGATTCTTGATGGAGACCTGAATCTGCAATTTCAGCAGCACTGCCAATTGTGTCCAGTCCAGAGAGTAACATCTTAAGCAGAACAGCAGTGCAAAAAGCACAAACACATTGTCAAGCTGGCTCTGACAGAAGTTTTCCATGTTTTCTAACTTCAAAGCAACACCACTAATATCAGTCTGCAGGAGCAATTCTAGAGAAACTATGCAGATTTTCATTAGTTATGGAAAAAATATTTTAAAACAAGAAGCTGTTGGCTCAGCTCACCCTCATAAGGACAATCAGAATGGCAGCCTAGAGTCCAAACTCACTGTTTTATAGAACAGAAAAAATCTTTACAGCTGCCTGTAGCCAGAGCTTCATTTACTGCTGGCTTCTGGCAAACAATTTCTGCTCAACCCATTTCCATCCCTCACATTTCTTTCAAAAAGATGGAAAGTAAAACTTACCAAACCCTCAGTTAGCATGCTGGGACCTCTTTCTACTCCACCTACTGCAGCTACCTGGAGTAAAACATGTCAATGCTTGTAAAGAAAAAATGTGTCAACTTTTTGATTTGCTGTATTTTCACATTTTACTATGTGTGGACTACTTTCTATAAGGGTTTTGTATGCCTTAATGGCTCAAGTTCAAAGCATTTCTGAAAGGAGCTGTTTATCATTTTCATTAAATGAAAGTGGAAATGAAGCTCACAGTTGAAAAGCAGTTTGGACTTTGTCACACAGACAATGAATTGAAGATAAATACTTTGGATGCCTTTCTCAGCTCAAATACCAATGCCTTCACCAGTCTGAACATTCTTTCTCACTGCTTTGTGACTTTTGCCATTCTATAAAACGATACAGGAAATCACAAATGGAATAATAATGATTTGTCATGGAAACTTCAGTGAACATTTTACTGAAATGAAAACAAGTTACTGTGTATATCCAGACCCATAGAGCATGACAAAGTTCTGCCATGATGTGTCTGGTGCCATAGGTTATCCATGACATCTACAGTGGGGTAACAAAGAACCAGGATGCATGGGAGGCCAGTGCCATTCTGGGTTAGCCTCTGAAAGCCATGCAAGGCAACTTGGGGCATCAAAAAGGCAAACTGACTAACTGCATGGAGCTCCTGACATCTGCCTTCATATCTCAAGTGGTGAAAAAGGAAGAGGACATGAAAAAATTCTCATATCTGTGCTTAAATACAGTCCACAATTTATGTTTACAATATGTGTTTTGTACAGTCAACATTTGCCAAGAATTACCTCTGAGAAATGACAGTAATTGTCCTAAGTAAGTTTGCTCTAGGCAAGGCTTTACTTTACAATGAGACCCACTGCAACTGTACTGCCTTGGGGCTGGGAACTTTCTTGGATTTGGGGTTTGGGGGGGGTTTCTTGTTTTTTATTATTGTTTTAATTATTAGGCATCTTTTGTACAATACTGGGAAAAACATCAAGTTAGGAAAAGCCAGCTTGTGGGTTACCCATGCAATCTTAAATAATCTTCTTCATTTTGCAATGAAAGATTTAATTCCACAATCAAGGAACACTTATGTCACAAATCCCTTGCCTCATTGAAGAAAAAAATGCACGTAGCAAACAAACAGGGCATGATTTTTATGTTTTCAAGACATTTGCTGATATGCTTTATTAAAAATACTGGATGAGAACTGATGAAAGCCCAGACTTTCTCTGCCTCACCTATCTTCAGTCACACTGGACATGATTCTCCCAGAGCAGGGTACCGGAGTAGAACTGGATTAAGATGGTTTTGAGAACCTGAATTATTACATCTCCTACTCCTGACTCTTCAGTTTGAATTTGATCATTTTTTTTCCCCCCTTCAGCTCTTTTTCAGAAAAAAAGCAAAACAATTGTACTAAAGAACTGTATCAAAATTATGCAAGAATGGAGTGTCACTGAATAGCTGAGTGAATCTAAGAGTTTAAAACCATAATTTTTTAAGCATCTGCTTAGTGAGGTATGGAAATTGTTCTGCTTTAATGAGAAACTAAAGCCTAAAAGCCCTTTTATGTAAAGCTGGTATAAGGATGAATCCTCTTCACACATAGCAATGTGTGAAGAGGATTGCAAAAGTTTTTCTTAAAAGTAATGGTACTAGAATTCTGATGAATGTGGTTCTTTCAGGTCATTAAGCTGAGTGGCAGCATTAGGCATGGATATGCATTGTCTCATTACCACCTTCTGATTCTCTGCCTCCCTTGTGTTTAGCCAATAATTATTGGCTCTCCAATGAATCATGTCATTGCTGCTGCCCACACTCTAAAAGACAAATTATGCTGTGCATCTAAAAGAATTGCATAGCTACAAAAGACTGTTTACTAAAGGACTAATTAGTGTATAAGAATCAACCACAGCTACAAGCACTGGAAAAGGAATTCATATAAAGGGTTTTTATTCATCTATTCTAGATAAAAGCAGGTGTAGTGATTATACTGGGACTGATGGCATTTGGCTTGTATAAAGAATAAGAAGCCTTTCGTCATGATACTGCTAGTTCTGGCATAGGGAGGGCTGCTTATTTAGTGAGACCAAAGTCCTCGGAAAGTGTGAGAGATTTGCTTCTCCAATTAGATATGCTTAATTTACTCTCAGTGTACTCATTGTCTGTAAGAAATGACCCATCCATCCTGAAAAACTGTTTCTGTTTTGTAGCGTGAAACTTGACTGAATTTATAATAGGAGATGTTCTGCATCAGTTATCCAGTTAAAAATGAACCAAAGAATGGCATTATTTACCAAGATCCCAGTTCAACGAGCTTGTGTCTCCCATACAATTGTTGATGTTGATTTTAGCAACCAAGCAGAGTGGGTAGCTCAGTCCTTTGTTCTTCTGCAGAGCATCAAATGTGCAGAAGCATCTTTACTGGTGTGATTTGCACGTGTATGGACAAAGCTGAGGGACAAACCTTCCTGCTCTCAGAATAACTAAAATGCAGCTGCTGGACCATTTTATCTATATGACATAGCTGCATGTATTATCAGCACCAGCTATGCAGCAAAGGGTCTGTAGCAATTGGCACCTCTAAGAAATCAGAGCAAAGCAGTTTCTGGTTAGTGATCATAATTTACTACAACTCTCATCTGTGGTAAGACATAGGACAACTTCTTTCAGAGATGTAAAAACAAATGCTCCAAACCTTTCTTTCCTTCCAATCTAATGCTGTTTCATAGGTTGAGGCTTCTCTGAACTCCTGGTTGGAATCTGTCCACAGGAAATTTATATCAGGAAAGCAAGGCATAAATAAGCTATCATAAAATCCAATAACTGGAGATTCTGTTGCCATAAAATTATTGTAAATCCAAATTTTTGCCTGGTGAGGGTGAGAAGAATTACAGTTATCTTTTATGACATATCTTGGTCTGAGTTTGTGTCCCAATAGACCAATACACCTTTCTCAGCAGGAATCTGTCTCTGCTTCTGGTATTTTCTGGTATATTCAGAAGTGATGATCTGGGCCATTTTCTCTGGCTGATAATTTTTATATGTCTTTCAATCCCTTGTCTATGTAGCATCTGTCTTCCTTTGGCATTTTTAGGGGTGATTCCAGAGCCTTTGGTGTGGAATATGAGTACTTGTGCATCTCCTAAACAGCCTGCTCAGTAGAGAGCAACTTATCTGTTAGCCCATTCCCATGCTGAAGAATGGAGTAGTCACTATGTCATCATGAGATGAGCAATTCATGAGTAGCCCACTGTTCCCCATTAATTTCATATGGAAACAGGCATCTTTTTTTCCTGACTCCTTTTTGCACATTGTTCTCCTACTGAGCTATGCAAGTTAAAGCATCTTCAAGGAATTTCACACTTAAATTTTAAATTTCAGAGGTTTAAGTCACAAAAACTTTGATGTTGCCAACATTTTTGTTATACAGCTTATTGCTCAGCAATTAAAAATTATCTATGTGCAAAAAAGTGCCAAACTTCAAAATAATTTAATATTTGAAGTGTTTCTTCTGTTACTTGGATTGGACAAGGAATAATGAACATAGGCCCCAATTCCCTCCTCTGTGACAAAACGATGTAACGAGGTTGTTTCTCTGCATTCTATTTACTTACTAATTTTTAACAGTGTCTCTAATTACAAAAGAAAAGAAATCCAGTCACATTGTGAAATGATAAGGGAGGAGCATTAATCTGTACTTCATATCAAACCATAACTTTTTCAGAGTTATTGTTTAACATTTTCTCTCTCCCCATTCTTTCCTGAAATCTTTTTCTCTTATAAAAAAAAAATAAATTGAGAATGCATTTTAATACAAGTAAACTTTTCAGCATGCATCTTAGTGATCTGCAGTACATCCAAGAATTTCAGAATAGTCCAGGAATCTCCTCACAGAACCAGCTGAGTTAAGCACTCAAGGGAAAACATATGTATTTCTGCTTAGCACGTTAAGTTTTACTGAACAAAGAGCATCATAAGTTTAATGTTAAATTAAAAATAATATGAGAAACAAATGTCTTCGTACAGGGATATGATCTCTGAGGTCTTCATTATGGCTGTGATCTTGATCATATTCTTATAGCCACAAAAATAATTTCTTCTTGTCTGTGCTTATCTGGAGCTCGTTGTCAAATTAAAATTGGAATATATTATACAGTATATGATCCAAAATATCAGAAAAGCTATGAATTAGCTTCAAAACTGAGACTGAGTGAGTCTAGAGGAACAATATATCTGGGCCTGACATTCGAGCAGATGCCCAGGCCCTTCAAAACTCAAAGCCTCATTTAAAGAAGGGCAGCATCTCAGTGCAGCATCAGCAGCTTTGTGCACTTTTCCTTGTTCCTCCCTTTTTTTTTCCCTTGTTTCCTGTTATTTTCCAAGAAAGAAAAAGAGTCCACCAATCTGTAGGAATACTGGAGATGAAATCTCGAAATCTGATGCTGTTTTTGGATTAAGAGATGAAATCTCTTAATCTGATGCTGACTTTGGAGTTCATGTGGGAATCTAGGATTATACCAGTCCACCAAAATTGTATTTCACACCAGTCCCCAGAATTGTATTTCTGAAGACAAAAGGACATGACATAGGTTTTGGTTTTGGCTTTATCTCAATTAAAATGGAAAAGTCTATAAACTATTCTTTTGCAGAAAATCTGTTTTGTCTGTCAAAATATAACAGTGAAAACATTCTTGCCCTGAGGAGAACACATAAGAATATGAAGAAATTACGATATGTCAAAAATTTCCTCATTTATACTCTCTGGAACTGCAATCCTGATGTGTAAGTGCTGATATTCAGAAATACTGCTTCTCCAAGTACTCAACAATAAAGATGCACTCCCACAGCTTGCTTCTCTGCTTCTTTGTCTTCCCACCCCTCTCACAGCATGTGAGCAGCTCTGGAGAGTTCCTCACTGTCAAGTTATAAGAGCAACCTCAAAGAAGTGAAACAAGCCAAAACATATTGTCACATCTGCCATGGTATTTCTTCTGGTTTTGTGATTTCTTTTCTTTTACAATAATTTACGGCATATTTCTGTCTTCCCTCAGACTCTCTTTTACCCTTTATAGCACACTGCACAGGCAAGTTATAACTGTTTGTGTTGAAGGATGACAGAACACAAATCTTCTCCACTGAAATTGTGAAAAGCTACATGATTTTCTAACCATCTTCTCTTTTTTTTTTAAGTGCTTGAACTCACCTGCAAGTAAACAGTACTAAGCTGGCAGAAGACAGAGGCAGGAAGGCTGTTGGTTTAGAACTTGGAACAAAAGAAAAAATTATTGTCTTGCAAACAATAACTCATGCTTTGCCATGCTAAAGAGATGCGGCTTTATGAAGAATCATCCCTATCTAAATAAAATTACCTATATTGATTTAGTTTAAAACTCTTTATTGTCTCAGCTCAAGTAGATCAAATACATCTGATACAGCCCAGAGGCATTCACCGCATCATCAGAGCATTGATTTCCTAGATAACTGCATCCCAGAATTACACTAAAAAGTTAATTTCATCAGTTTTAAAAATAAGACAATTTAAAAATAGATCTTTATTCCAGCAAAGAATTTCTAGAACTTTTCACAACTGTCTAAATATCAAATTAAAACAAGGACTTCAGAGGAAAAGTTCTATTTTTGACAAATCTGCTGTCTAAAATGAAATTTTGACTGTACTTAGCCTTAGAAGGACTTCATCAAAATTTGTTTCTTAGGCATCATGAAAGGAACAAACCAGGATAGTAAGTCTTTTAGGAGTAGGACTGTGCAGTAAATACAATACTGTTGGAATTGGATCATCCATTCTTTTTGCAGTTTGGAGGTAGCTTATTTATATTTTTCTGCCTGTCTTTTTTCAATGCATAGTAATTGCTGCATCAATGAGCACATTTAACTTTTCATCAACACAGCAGAAAAGGTATTTCTTCCACAGGCAAACTGCATGACAGGCTTCACACCTGTCTCTTGGCATATAAGACATATGTGGCTCTCTTTCTATACATGAACAAAAGGTCTGATGCCTCCTAGTTGCCCCATACTCCTTGCAGGATAGACATATATATTTTGACAGAGAAATCTCAACCTTGGAAGATGGTGCCAGTTAATCACATATCAGCCGTAGTTACCTCCAAACATTCACTGAAAATAAATGTTATTTCCTGAAAAGGGAGCTTGTTTAAAGAGGAAATGATTCTTCCAGGTTAGAAAGTCTCTCATGTGCTTGACTCAGTGAACTTGGCTTATGATGCCAAAAGGAGGTTTCGCCTCAAGTTCACTGGTTTTAAATCAGGACCCCAACAAATGCCAGAGGGAAAATTTGACCTAGTAGTTTACAGGCCTTAACAAGGAACTTGCTCCCCTATGGAATCCTAGCAAGAATATTGCTAGGTAAAGTCATAAGAATGACTTTCATAAGTCATGTAGAATGACCATCGCTTAAAAAGAAAAATTCACACATTTTCAAAGGGTTTGGGTGAGTTTTGAACAAAAAAGCCCAAGGATTCAAGCTGCTAAATTACTCTTTCTCTGAAATGTTTTCCTCTGAGAATGTGAATGTGTAGAGGCATGGCATCATCAATGTTTTCTCTTATGAGTCTACCATACTGCTCAGATTTCACTGGTCTTTTAATGATGTTTCTTTTTTCAGCCCTTAAGAGAACTAGAAAGTTTTAAGGATGGTCTATTAATGCTTCATAGCTTTATTTTGCCTTTCTGTGGTCCAGTAAATGTTATCAACTTTTGTGTGCTAAATTCATTTACTGGCCAATTTAAAAATTCACCCTCATAAACATTTCACCTTTATTTCTTTTCATATCAGCACCACATGGGATGAATAATAGTGTTAGCTTGCCCAAGCCTGACTTCAAGGGCCAGTAACTGCAGTACTAATCTGGAAAACCATGTGCTCCACAGGAAGGATTGACTTCACAGCAGTAAATGAGTCTTGAGCTTTGCCAGAAATTCAGAACAGCTTTTTGTCCAGCAAGATTTTTTTATAATGTACCCTTTGTAGAAAAATAAATAAATCAACTGATCTCAAAGAACATTGGGTTTCTCTTTCATTTTTGTTATAGGTAATTCTTCCCTAATACCTTTACTTGATGCAGCAGTTTGCTGTTACCTTAAAAGTGAATATTAAAAATCCTTTAGAAACATTAAACTTTGTATCACATAAAAAATTCTGATAATAAAAGCTGTTCTGGGATATAATATAAGGAATTCCAAACAGATATTAAGTTTTCTCTGCAGTGCCCCATGTTGAGGCATACATCAGCTTATTTGGAAGTACTAGGGCTCTGTACATTCAATTATTGGTATCCTTTGATTATCTCTTTAATTCTTGCTCCAGCTATCATTATCTTTAAATTTTCTGAGTGTGGATGTTGCTGTGGCCCAGTAACAAAATTATATTTTTCTAAAGTGAAAGTGGAGCTTTAAGAAGTGGAGTTTTTGCAAAATGAGGTAGTGGTAAAAATAACAAACTAATTGCCTAGCCCTTAAAGACTACAGATGTAAGAATCAAAACTCAAATGGCATAATGGCAAAATTTTAAAAGAAATTTTCCTTTTCAACTCCAGAAATATAAACCATCTGTAGAAAACCCCTGAGGGAGCAGCAGTCTGTTAATGTCCTGGCCCCCTGTTTTTTGCGATACATCTCAGGCTACCTTTTTCTTATGTACATTTCATGATCTCTTACACTAATTATTTTGGATTAATTTATTATAAATGCCTTCTGTCTCTTTGCAGTGTGGCATGCCCACTGGATGTTCACTACTTTTGTGTGCCACAGAATGACTATTATAATGGACTTCCAGACAGAGAAAGATAAGCTGTTTTGTTGAGAAGCATTTACTTTAACAAGGCCAAATATACTTCTGTCAGGGATGCTTTCCTTTTTTATTTTGATTATGAGAAGAAAAAAATCAAAAAACATTATTGGAACAACTTAAATTATCTCTAGTTGTCTTTCTGCAAGCATTTCAATGTTTTTTAACTTATGCTGTGTTATAGAAATACGAAATTTTCAAATTCTAGCCCAGAGAGCTTTTGTTGAAAAAAACCCTCAATATTATTGGGGCTGACATTTTTGCTCCTTGTAGAATGGAAAAAGAGCAGAGCCTGTCTACGCCAGAGACAGAAGACTCCTGAAGACTGGGCTGAAGCATCTCTCTAGGGGCTGAATATCTCACAAGCCATGTGCCCTTTCATCCCAAAAGAATGAGATCTGTCAGCATCTCATCTATACCCCTGCCTTAAAATTATATATGCTTTCATCAAAGGAACTGCGATGTCACATAGCTACGACACTGGGGACTGCATGCATCACACTGGGTTTTGCCAAGGGTCGGAGCTTCTCATTTGTCCCAGAGAGCAAATGGTCCAAGCCTTCTCTTCTTGGTTAGATGCCAATTAAGTCCTTCTTAGGCCATTAAGCTATCAGAGTTTTTGTCAACATTTTCCATGAAAGTATCATCAGACTGTGGTTTCTTTTTGGAAGACAAATTTAGGACATGAATCCTACTCCAGTGACCCCTCTCTGTTATCCAACCTTCCATCTCTGAGATTTCTTATGCCCGAAGAGACAGCACCACCATCATATAACCAGGAAGTATGTTACCATTAACCTTCTGTTCCTAGGGAGAACAGGAGGATCACTGGAGCTGGGCTTGATAATTTACTTAAGTAAAACACCTTTACAGCGGACCAGAATTTGTAGAGCCTTCTGATTTAAAAAAATTTTCCTTCTGCCCTGCAGAATGTGGATCTTTAAGTCAGCATTCCTCTACTATGAAGGAACAAGGTTGTCTGAAATTAGGTGCTGAGTGAATCTAGGCCAGGTACTCAAACTTTTCAAACTTGTCTTCCAAAACACAAGCACTTGAGGTTTATTCCTTGTTTTCAATAAAATCCAGAATTTCTAATCTAATTCCAATACTGTCTGAAAGTACTAGGAACCCTGGCACAGGTCTTGAGTGACTATTTGTCCATTCAGTGTGAACTGCATGGGATCAGCCAGATTGAGTGAGAAATTGTGAGGGCTTCTGCCTGAATTACTTCCATAGAAAATTCTGCTGCTATCACTTTAATTCAGATTTACATCTGAATGAATGTGGAAGCCAAGGATAGAGTGTGCCAGTTGCTGCTTTTAGTTCCTAATGCAATAGGATGTAATTCATATCAGTGTTTGACAAGCTGGGATCTTTAAAGGAAATTGCTTAGTCCTATATTATTGGAAGTGGCATTTATATATTCTGGATGTTTTCTTGTGGTTCTCTTTTTCTCTGTAGTTTAGCTCTCTTGTACTAAGAAGTTTTCCAGAACAGAAATGCAATAAAGTCAAGCAGTGATTTATGTGCTGAAGCAGAGGTAATTCTAATGTTGAAAACTGATATATATGGTATATTTTTTTCTTACCTCCTTTGCTCTAAACAAAAAGAAATTAACTAGACCAAATTTCTTCATCTTTGAAGCCTTTATCCAGTGTGCACCTATACCAGTCAAACACCAAATGGATTTCCGATCAGGCCTTCAACAGTGAAATAACAGGATAGTATGAAATAAGCAGAAATACACACATTTTTCTCTCGTATGGTGAAGCTCCTGCTGTCGTGGAAGTGCTGTTTCTACCATCCAATCCCATTATTTGTGCGAGTCCATTTTGTTGTTCTTATTCCCTCAAGATTTTTTACCAGTACCCTTTTTTTTTAAGCATTTCTTCCATTACTTGGTGTATCTCTGTTATCAATAGGTAAAGGCTTTATAAAGGGAAAGCCTTGGAACACAGCTCCAGCCTGTGACTCAGGCTAAGTAGAAGGGAACTAAGGGAAGGTGACTTGGCTGGAATAAGGGTAGAAAAACGTGAGAGATGAGAAGTGAGAGATGTGAGACATGCTGTGTGACTGCCACATGTCCACATCCTGTCTGCATTGTGGTGTGTGGTGGTTGGTTGACTTGGGCTTGTTGTGCCTTAAAACTGAGTAGCGATAAATGCCTAACTTCTTTAAAAGGCTGGGTTTTTGGCAATAAGGAGCACTCCTTTGTACCTGCCTGGGGTCCCTGCATTGCTCATTACTGCAACATATCTGATACTATGCTGTGGCACAAGGTTAACCTGTTTATGATTCTGTGCAATGTGGTCTAGAATGATCTTGCTTGAGCAGGGAGTTAGGAGCCACTGTGGTGCCTTCAAACCTTACCCATTCTGTGATACTGTGATCTCTATGTGCTCTTTCCGCCAGGCCAAAGCCTGTTTCCCTGCCCTGATCTGCAGCTGCACCCATGCCCAGACCACAGTGTTTAATTCCCCAGTCCTGCTTTCTCCCAGTGCTCACTCTCCCTTCTCATCGCAGGTTCCTATTCTCTCCAGATCCAATCCCAAACCCTCCCACTTGCTCTCCTCTCCTCAACACTCCCAGGGCCTACACCCTGCTTAGAGCTCCCCCATATCCCTTCTTCTGAGCTCTCTGAGAGATCTCCTCTCCATCTATCATTCGTAATTGTGTTTTCTTTGACTTTTCTTTCTCTTCAACTGTATACTTGAAAAGCCACAGTGAACAGCTAAAACAAGGGACATTGTTTTGCTGGAATGTGATAGTACTCTTCTGAGACTTTCTGAGACTAGGACTTTCGTCTATAGACAATTAAAGAGCTGCTCTGTCAACTAACCAAATGCCAGGGACTCTGCATGTCTCCTTTTTCATTCTTTAACATTCTGATTTCTACCCAAACCCCTACATTTCAGCCCATTGACACAGGAACATTCCACAGAAGGGGCTAAATGTGGAGTTCCAAAGTTACTGTACCAATTCCAAACATCCAGAGACGCCAGTCCGCAAGGTCTTATAAGCTCAGACAATAAGTGTCACCACAAGTCCCCCATATTCACTGTCTCGCAAAAAGCAAATGTACTTTCTACACAAGCAAAAATGTGGTTTTGTTTTTCTGATTATCACCTTTGTCATCATAGGCTGGACCCTGGCCCTCACATCTGAGTTCATTCCTTCTCATTTAACAGTAGTACCGGCAGTCCTGCAAATCAAATAAGGTCCTGTTCAACCTTGTAAAAAACAATTTTCTTCCTGCTGTGTTCTCAATGACTCCAAGGCTCCCCTGTTCTTCACAATAATGCCTTTTTCAACCATTCGGCCATTACCAGGTGGTCTTAAAATCAATATCATGATCTTGGCTTTAAACTAACCTGTGTGTTCCTCCAGATTTAAAATGTGTGTGGGTTGCCCTCTCAACCTTTTGTTTGTCACTGTGAAAACTAGAGTAGAATTTAAATGTTGCTACCTGCAAACATTTGATTCAAAGAGGAATCTTTTAGAGCAACACTAAATACTGTCAGGGGCTCATGAAGTGTTGCATAGAAGTTAGTGTAACTGTCTGCATTAATCTGTTATTCTGCCATTGACAGACTGGGTGGGTGAAATAAAATCCTTGGCTTGCTCTAGTTATAGGTCTGTGATCACTCTACACTGACGTAAGAAGCAGCTGTTGCCAAAAGGGGGTGGTCTCATTCCTGCTACATTTCTTGCTCTGATTCTGCTTTTCAGGGGCTGCACCACAAGCTGGATCATCAAACTAATTGGTATTCTACAGGATAATTGCAAGATGCATCAGACCCTGACACAAAAAATTATGTGTATGCTTGTATTTTACTGGTACTAGCATTTCAGGAAAAAACAGAATGCAGAATTGAGGAAAAGTACCTAAATAAGAAAAGAAACTTTTAGCCATTTTTCAGGATATAAACCTACATTCTCCAAACAATATTGCTGCAATTTCCACACCAACTTGAAAACTGAA
The DNA here is from genome assembly GCF_047830755.1 of Zonotrichia albicollis. Classification (NCBI taxonomy): domain Eukaryota; kingdom Metazoa; phylum Chordata; class Aves; order Passeriformes; family Passerellidae; genus Zonotrichia; species Zonotrichia albicollis. The sequence continues at coordinate 74,687,350 of NC_133821.1, read as the reverse complement.
CTTAGGCTTAGCAAGGAATCAGCTGCATTTCCTATGCAGCTCCACCAAAGTTATCCCTTCTCTAAATGTCAGGTTCCTGTTGCTCTACTGCTAATCTACTGTGTGGATTATGACTAATGGATGCTGGGTGAGCATCATTGACCTGTTTAGTGGGGCATGAGAGCCCTTATACTATACTACACGGACATGAAGATCAGCAAATACTTCACAACTCTTCTCACCACCAGCTTTTACTTACAGCAAATACAGATTTTGTAGAGATTTGACCATAAACATATACACTGATGAATACATTATAATAATATGATTATATTCATAATCAGGTTCTCCTTCAGGTTAAGGGATTTAAGATGCAATATTCTATAAATCTTCCTCAGTTAAAGTATAAGAACACTCATGTTAAGTGAAAAAGGTCTCTATGAATTGTGTGAAGGATTTTGAAAGTATCTGCATAATGTTTTACTCATATGGTAATTATTTGTTTAGAATGCAGATTTGTAGTAGTATGTTCAGTACTTTTAAAATAGCACATTTGCTATTTTTTTCTGAAGGAGTTTCTAGATAAATATTATTTCACAGGCTGTAAGATCTCACAGCTTTTTTAAGGTTCCAATACTTGTTTTTTCTATGGCCTACAGAAAGATTACTGCAATATCTGAGAATTTTTTCTGACATGATTATTTTTCATAGAAATACATATAAAAGACAGCTTGAACATTCATGATTTAAGTTTCATACCAAAGTAACTCTTCTTGAAGCAAAGTTATTATTTTCTACCATTGAAAACATGAACTGTCTGTCCATGCTGACAAAGAACTTGGCTCTCCTTATTTCTGAGTCTTCCAGACAGCTTTTTGGAATTTGCTTAATTATATCCTTTAGCAAATATCTGACTCATACTTCCTGATGTCCTTAATTAAATGTTCTAAGATTTCCCTCAGTTATGAACCCTTTGATGTACGCTTTATGTAGATTTATTAAAAACCAAAGAGAGAGTGAATCCTGAGCTGCATCTTCCAAACTTCCCTTTCTGCAGAATCCAACAGCACAAGCCCATTCTAGAAAAAGTTGAAAATTATTTTAAATGGTATTAAAAGACTCTGCTGTGCTCCCTTATTCATCCTATCAAAACTGGCAGAAGTGGATTTTCTAGGTTTGCAAAGAAATTTAGCCTGAAAGGGAAAGCAAATATGGAAAATTCCAGCTTCCATAATTAGGATGCCATTATACTCAGCTAATTTGAGGCATTCAGAATACACAAACCTAACTTAGTTATAGGGTTTTTTTACCACTGTTTCCTACAAAGGTTAGAGAGGGTGACAGAAAATCTTGCCTAAAATGCTATGCAATATCTGAATATATCTGAGTAAGGCAGGGTTTGTAAATAAGGAACTTTATCACTATGGAAATTTGTGACATGCTGCAGCATGGATTATATGATACACTGGGCTTGTTGGTGAGTGGCAAGACTGAATTCATTGTTATTCAATTCAAATACATTCTGCACAATCTTCCAAGGAACCCTGTCAAATTTGACAGGATTTAGTTCAGTCACTTTAGTAAAACAGCAGGGTGTAATATTACCTTATTCTGACACATCCTTGAAACTAAAAATAATACAAGTATTAATCCATTCCAATCCCTGCCATCACTGACATATAAAAAATATTTCAAGTGTCATTTTCCAATACCACACAAATAGACATTTAACAGTCCCTTTCAGTATAGGTATTCCATGGGGACACAGAGTTAAAGAAACACAACTATTAAAAAAACAGTAGCTTTCTCAACACTTAAATCTAGTTAGACTTACTCTGGTGCAAGCAGATTCAAGACAAGCAGCAATTAATCAAAGTGTTAAGGGGCAATTTTATGATGTTTAAATGCTTTGAGCATTATAATGTGACTGAGAGTTTAGAATTGTTCCAGATGTTGAAAACATCATTTCGTAAAAATGAATAGAAGTTCAGAACTCTATTGTATCCCATCAGCTTCTCTTCAGGCCAGCTCTTCTAGCACTGACTCTAAATCACTGATTTTTGGAGATATGCCAGGAAAACAAACCAGTCCCTTGCTAACATCTTCTTGTCTATACAAAGTTATTTACAATTAGAGAGTCTCCAAGAATGATGTCAAGGCACCATTTACAAATTGAGAGAAGCAAAATGGCTTTCAAATGAACATTCAGGACCCAGATGAAGAGAATATATAAACATAAATATAAATATATATGTGAATATTAAAATATACGTGTATATAAAATATATATCTATATAGCTATATCTACCTGTCCACCACCTGTACCTCACATACAGAATATTTCTGAGTCAAGAAAGCACATCCCTGTGGAATACACTTAGAAGTAGGATTTAAGTAAAAGGATAGGATAGATGCTTTTCCTTCCTGAATCCATTCTGATCATCCCCTTCTCCTTTGGTCCTTCCCTTAAGTGACTGTAAGTTTTTCCACAATCCTATTAGCAAGTTTTACCCAGTCTCACATCTGTCTATCCCACGAGTCCACAACAAGCCATGTGTCCCTGAGGGCAGTAATCCAGGCCAGTTTGTGCAGTGTTTTTCATGGATTTCCTCCTGAAGATCATGGTCTGATCCTTTTTAAAGAACCCTAGGAGTGGCCAGATTAGGAGACTCTGTTTGAATAGAATAGATAATGGGGGTTCCACTGCCTGTCATTGTTTTTCTGTGCTCAATATGACTAACCTTCTGTAGCATAATCTAATATAGAGATATTATATTCTACTCATAACTCATTAATGTGCATTCTCACGACTTTGTCTATTCTTTCCTCCTACACTGTGCATATATCGCTGATCTGTAACAAAAACCAAAAATGTATCTACATCTTATATTAATAAGGATCCAGCTGTGGCACCATGGTATCCAGCACAAGATCATTTATCTCAGTTTGTTAGGCTTCACACATTCCATTAGGCTTTGAGCTGTGTCAACTAAACACTCTGAAAAAACTTCATGTTCCTCAGCATTGCAAAATGTTGTGTCTAGTATTTTCCCCTTTTTCCTCTGCACTTTTATCCTTTGTCCAAATGTCCTGTACATGCTTCTGCAGTCAGACAAACCTTTGCATTTTTCTTTGCTTACATTCTCAGACCTACCTATCTCTGTTTCAAATGCAGTACTGTGAAAACCAAACTCCTTCCCAACCAGTCTCCTTCTGTTTCCTGGCAATGAACCTCCTCCCCTAGTTCAGGTCATTTTACAGTTTCAGTGACATTTTTATGTTCTCCCTGTTTCCTCTCCTCAGCATCTTTACACTTTGTGCTTGTCCATGTCCATGTCCATGTCCATGTCTTTCTCCTCTCTGCTTGAGCTTATTCTAGCTCTTATTGTTTGTTTCTTTTTGCAGCATCAACCTCTTCTCCAGCAGCTTATCATGGATTCTATTTCATTACTTTATACAGCCTCCCTGCTGTCTGAAAAATCATTCATGTTTTCCAAAATCACTCCCTATCTGTGTCTTCCTTTGTCTTCTTCAAAGAGCTGCATTTCTTTCAGCAGCTACATAATAAGCCAGTCATTGTCAGCAAGTCTGATGTGATTCATAGAATGCTTACTAAAATCTTCCCTTAGAAGGCTTTAGTAGACACCCTTTTGTATAATACTCCAGTATTCTCCAGCTTCTGTTTAAAATTCTTTATTGGCTTCTTCTCAGCAGAAAGTCACTATTTTTTCTTACATCTGAGTTGGGAGGTTAACTTACATCTGTATTGAATGCAGAATCAAATCTCATATTAAAAAAAAAAAAAAAGTAAAAAACTCAAACCAAAACAAATCTGCTACTGAAAAAGCCTACCTAATAACAGCTACTGGATCAAGACATTATTCCAGTCTTTGCTACTAAATAATTTTGGCTTTATTTCCCTTTCATCTTTAGTTTTTCTTTCTCAGCATCTCTGGTTCGTCAAGATAAATTTTGGATCCATTTTTCTCTCTTCTACCCGACTCTCTGCCTGCCATTGAGATTGTTGTTTCTCTGTATTAACCTAAACTTAGTAATATCCTAATCATTCCTGTATCATCTTTTCTGTTAAATAACACTTCTGCCCTTATGTTCCTGAAATTGGGCATTCCTTCAAGGACTTCAAAACACACCAGGCAGGAGCTTAGTATTTTAGGGCAGAGAAAAAGAATAGGAAAAAAGTGGATGGCAGTTAATTTTAAAGTTTTCTTTTGAAAATTTAATCCTTTTTCTTGTGACTAGTTGTATTAATGGAGAAGTCAGCAGCTAATGAGAATAATACTAATTTTGCAAAACGTACTGGGGCTTAAAGTGCATGTGAGGTGGAGTATGACCTGGGTTATCTGATACATTCAGACACCTCTTAGCAAATGTTCATGGCCCATGGTTTTGTCTTCTGCTGATATTTGGCAAGAAGAACATGTAGAGGCAAAGATTCATAACTGGACTTGGCAGCTTTCTATAGCTGAGTGGATTAAGCCAGTGCAGTAAAGAAGGAGGTGGGCAAGCTTAAATTATTTCCATATGGGAGAAAAAATTTGATATCTTAAGGGGATTTGAAGCCTAGAGGCTGAGCCTTCAAAACTTTCAAAAATTATAAATGCACCTTTGCACAAAAGCCTGAGAGTTATGGCTGGAGTCCTCTCAGAAGCCTGAAAACCTTTACAGTGCTGATGTCACATATCTCTAGATCTGATAAATATCTGATAAAACTAAAAATATCTGATAAAACTAAAAATTAATTTAGTAATAAGAAAAATGGTTTGATAAAGGAGGGAGTAGCTAAAATCTTGTACTTGGTCAATAGTCTTTGTAGCAATTAAATATGGCACAGAAACTTTAGAGTCAAGATATGGTCACACACCAGTGTTTCTTTACTTTATTACCTCCAAAACCTGGTGAGATGCTGGTTTTCCAGGTATAACTCTAGTGATAGAAGTTTACTTGTGTAAGATGGCACTTCCTCAGCTGTGTAAGGGGACATTAATATCAGGGAGATAGATCTTCACATGGAAGAATACACAGAAACATTACATCATACTCAGCACCAGCTGAGGCCTGAAAAGCTGAAAACCTGCCAGACAAGCACTTTTAGAAATTGGGAATAAGAGCATACAGTATTATTTTTGATAGCCACCCACCCAGATGCATTTGTCACATCTGGGATCACTGCCACTTACACTGCAATTATTATGCTTCATTTGTACACCTTTTCATGTTTAGTGGGAATTTCAGCTTGCACACAATAATTGCTTCTTCATCTTGACGCTATCATTTGTTGATTGTCATAGTTTTATCTTTGCACCATTAGGCTGAATATGTTTCTATATTCAGCCTTCTACTGTGACAGATTTATAACCTGCATTTGTTGACTTTAAAAAATACTTTGACAGAAGAAATGGGTAAAATACTTTTGGTTTTTGACAGATTTAGGAAATTTTTAAGGAGAAAATCCATTTTGTAAGAAAGTTTAAGTATGAAGTTTAAGTAAAGTTTTCCTTGCTTAAATTTGTCTTGTTTTACTTTAGTCTCTGACTTCTGGGGGAAGGGAGAAAGAATATGACTGAAAGACAGAATATGAGACCATCTCTTTTTATTGATAAAGTATTAATGCAGATGTGCAGTACAATTTGTAATTATTTCCTCTTGAAAAAAATTCATTTCAGGCTGTTGGAGGAAGACAGAAATTGCTGAAGAAAATTTCAAGACAAGACAAGGCAAATGTAACATTTAGCCTGGCACTTATTTTGAAGAGGGTATCTTCATGTAAATTTAATCTAGACTATTTGAGATGTCTTTCTTTTCAGTAAATTCTGTTGCCTCGCATACCTGTTGCTAATAACAGGTATACATCCAAATTTTTCTTTGGTTATCATTTACCTTTTATTTTTAGGAAATTATAATTTCTGCTGCCTCCATCATTCTATCAAGAGTAGTCAGCCTGTATCTGTAGAGTTATATACCATAAGAAAATGGTACATAATAGGAAGTCTAAAAATATTCCCATAATTAGTCCAGTCCCTCATAGTTATACAGTGATTTTGTATTTTTTCAATAAAGGTACAACAGTCAGGTGTATCACTGGCTGCTCATTCAGATTATGTGAGATTTAAATTTGAACACGTGAAAAAGCATAATGGAAGCTACTTGCTGTGGGCAAATGTACTATTTGCACTCATTATCTTTCTATTTTGAAGCTAACATAAGTACATTACAGCCTGGATTTGGAGCAGATGGAAATTTTCACAATACTCAAAGACTGGCCAAGAGAGAAGCTGTGAATTTCTAACCTATCTAAATACAGCCTTCCATGTTTCTTACCCCAGTGGGCATTTCAAAAGGACTCAGGGAAAGAACCACATTCCATGAGCTGGAATATAAATTTTGACCTATAGACTTGCCTAAGCTTACTGTAAATGTCTCATTGATGTAACTGAAATGTTCGGACAGAGTAAAGGCAGATTTTGTATGTCTTAGACACCAGTTATTTATTATTTGTGCTGCATTTGTCACCTAACAATGGGGGACCGGTTGTGCTTCAGCACAAGTAGTTTGCTCGGAGAGTGCCTCTGTTTCCCTCTCCTCTCACCCTTTTTTTTCTTCTTTTCCCTGTTTTCCTTCTTTTTTCTCTCTGTGTATTTTTCTTCCCAAGAGCATTGTGAACCACTATAGTCACAGATTTTCCTTCTATGTTTGTCTCTATATTCACTACTGAGACTAGTTTTACAGAAAAAATAGATGTGACATTTGCAACATGGTTATAAAACTATGTAACCGATATATCGCATCATTATCTGAGGCTGATGAAGACCACTGCATTTTTAAAGGCTTTGTTTATACATCATAGCTGTGTGGTCTAGGAAAACATTTTTTAAACTAAAAAGAAAGTACACAAAAATAAAGAACTTGCAGAGGTTTTGTAGATGAGACAGAACAATACATTTTGTTAAGTTGGGCAGTACATATATTGCCATTTGAATGCTTGATATCTGCAGGTTAAAACAGAAGGCAGCCAGGAAATGTAGCCTTTGAACCACAGAAATTGCATCCCTCCAATAATCACATACTGAGATCTAAATAATTTTACTTTAGTCAAAATTTTCAAGTCTCATAGGAGTCCAGTACTGCACAAGGACTGACCCCTGACATTTAGCAAATTCTAGCATATTTTACTCCAGCAACTGACAATTTTTAGCATTTATTTAATATTCTCAAAAGAGATCTTCATGCTCAGTAACAAGGTTTATTGGTGGTAAAAGAGGTACACATACTAGCAAGGCCAGAGAATGACAAAGAAAAAAAAAAAAAGGATTGCTTGAAGTGCCCTTGTGGTTTTGGCAGTTTGAAATATGGAAATATGGAAGCACATTTCTTAGGCCAGATGAACACTATTACTGCAAGTCTCCATTTGGGGACACCTGAGGAGTGTTGGATAAGACTGACTTACCCAGGTACAAGCACACAGTTCACATACAAAACAAGGAAATATTAAAAAGAGGACAGAATATAACATCTGCTTGAACATAAATAGCATGAATACCTTCATTGTTTTATCTCTCGATCAAAATTTTGGATATATTTATTCCCTTGTCCTATCAAGTTCACCAAAAGACATATACATAAATATTACAGGTTCAGGAAAATTTCTTACAGGTGACTAAGTACATGACATTATATAGGCTTTAATTTGCTCTCTGACATATTTTTTATGGCACAAGATGATATTTTATGATACTTTATCAGTTTTATGGCCGCTGCCAGACTTTTTAATCTGTTATACATTTAAAGGTCAATAAACTCTATCAGTCTGGGTCATAGCAAGATTACAGAATGGGCAATTTGCAATATTTTTATCCCCTCAAAAGCTCGTTTGTCAGACAGCAATGCCCATAAATCCCATGGGTAAGTGTTGGAATAGGTGTGAGCACTCTGTACAAGTGACACTGGCATTTCAGCAATGCAGAGTATCTGCATGACAAAACATCAATATCTGTTTACAAATACAAGTTTAACAATTATAAAAATAGCTAAGGCTTCTCTTCAAAGCCAGAGAGCTACTTCCGAATGTGCAATGTTTATATCCACACCAAAAAGCCACTTAAAGGTCAATGTAGGCAGAAGCCAATTTTTTGTCAAAAAATTCATAGCAAGTTCCAAAGCTGTTCAAAAATATAGTCCAGTACAGGACTATATCAATTACTGTGGCCAACCATTGAGTATAGAGACTTCCTGAGCCATGTAAAATCTAAATATACAAATGCCCCCTCTGTTGTCTTTCCAATGAGGTAGGTAGACACAAAGTTCCCAGAACATGGCTATAATAGTCTAAAATAATAACCCCTTAACTGTTAAGTGTTATATAATTTCAATTTATGTGTATATATATTTTTTAACATATATATATATTCAATTTTAATTTAACTGTTATATATTGTATTAAATGGATGAAACTGTTTATTGGAGTAACACAGGCCAGCCATTAAATGGAACTTTGAGGAAGGCTTTAATTACATTTATTATCACAATAAAAATTATTGTTCTAAAAAGAAATATCTTTTGAATATCACTAATTTCACTGTGCTAAGCCTCCAGATAGTTTCATTGAACACTTGTAATATTACTTAGGAAAGGCTTTCTAAGTTCTGATTTTTTATGTCTCAGATTACTCCTCCTGCAGTTTTTGTAAAGAACTAACCCAGTCCTTACCCTACCAGTAATATGTACCACTTGAACCTTTAGTGCTAGAGAAGACAGAAAACAAAAATTGGCTCTGAAAACTGTTGAAAAGGCTAATGCACTCTAGAGTGAATTGGGGCAAATGTAAATTGGTAATGTAAAATTGGAGTAAATGTAATTGGTATGTAAAAACTTCACCTTCTTGACTATATTTATGGTCACATTGAGAAGGATGTAAACATCTGGTTGAAAATTGAGTTGTTCATGGTAGCAGTCAAAAATTAATTGACCTGAAAGCTTTGTTCTTTCAAGATAAAAAAAAAAAAGAAAGAATTTTTGGGGATGAAAACTAGTCCAAGTTCATCAGGATAATTTAAGTGTATGCTCCCTTCCATTATATGAGCCACCAGGACCACAGAATAATCTCTAGAACAGTCAGAAAAGCTAGGTAGTTTTAAATGAGGCTGAGGCAGTTTAGGAACTGAATTCTGTCTGACAGCAGCTTCAGCTGGATGTCATGCCATTAAAGGAGGAACTTGGTCGCCCTGCCACAAGTAGTAAATGCCATTGTTGACATGCTAGACTTAAATGAGACATCCTCATGCCACCAGCGTAGACATATTACCTGCAGAAAACTTTCTGGGATGGCAGACAGAGACCAGGAAAGATTCTCAAAGTTACTAGGATGGTCTAGCGTCTCTGTCTGAGCACTTAAACTGATTCAAAGAGATTCAGTCCAGTGTTTTGTTCTTGTTGAACAAATCTGCTCTTGATGCCCTGGACTAACTCTGGCTCTACCTTGCCTCAGAATGTCAGAAAATACAAATTCAAGCCTAGGTGTTTTCTCCAGCTGTATTCCCATATATCAGTCTTAACCAGACTGCTCCACAGCTGGATAAATCAGCAGGCTAAGCATTCCTCTGACCTGGGAATGGGTCTGAAAAGCAATTTTGTATTTATGTTAAAATAATTTTACTGAATTACCACAGCTTGGATTTACATCAATCTGATACCTAGACTGTTTCAAAATGATTGTATCCAATTATTTTACTTTATTACTATGTGGTATTTGTGTATCTACAAAGCATTTGGCTCATGCAAGCTCTTATTTGGGGCCGGACATTGTTTTTGTAAAAACAAAAAAAGGGCCTGAGAAGAAGTAGTCAAAACCACACACAATTACTGCAGGATGAGGATTCTGTTTCTCTCCATGGTTTCATAATCTCAGAGAATGCAAGTTCATTGTTACTAATGATGAATTTATCCTTGTTCTGGCTTTAAATAATTTCCCAAGAAAGAGGAAAATAAGGAAGGTCGCAAGCAAGCAGGTTGAGGGTTAACAGGGAATGCATTGCTTTCCCCAAGATGCCTTTGGAATAAAGTCACATTATAAATATCACCTGGACTTCATAAAAAAGTGCAAAAAGTGAAAATTTTCATAAAAGTTAAGAGTATCTATTTTCTGCACATAATTTTGAAGATTTTCACCGAGTCTGACAGCAGAAGTCAACAGAAGACTGTGCTTTGAGCACACAGGACAGTGTAGGAAGCAGAAAGTTGTGACTTTCAAAAAATACACTTTAGAAACAACAGAAAAGCCTTACTAGTAAATAGGGATCTGTGAGGTCATTTTCATGTCAAATTTTTATACAACTTTTTGTTCAAATAAACCAAGTATTTTTAACAAAAACTCCCCTTATGTTCAGGAATTACAATGTGAAATGCAAAATCTTTCTTACAGGCTAAAAAATTCTACACTTTAAAGTGTTTTTGAAACATAACTGCTTTCTGCTTCTTATCAAAAATCCAAATGGGTTGAGCAAATTTAGACTAAGGAAGCCCTGAAAAGCCTATTCTGTAGGCATAAAGTCAATGAAATTATTTTCTATGGCTTCATCCACACTGCTTATTAAGCCTCTTTGAATGAGATCATGTCTTTGGCTATCTATTCCTTTCAAGTTTCCTTTTCCTCTGTGTCCTCCACCAACCCTTCTCAAGGAAACTCAGAGTCATTTTTTCCAGCTGGGATTGTTGAAGACAAAAGGCTAAGATCACACAGAGGCATGGTATAAAAAACCATTCACTACCTTCCTGTGTTTCCAAAATTTCAACATGGAAAATTAGCTGGTGGCCCAACAAGACCACAGGTACAGTGCTTGTAGCAACTTATTCTAAAGACACTCTTCGTATAGATTTTCTAACTCATGTCTGTGCTGTCTGTCTTGGTCCCTGTCTGCCAGGAGCTACCAGTATTGGGGCCTGAAGATCAGTAATAATCCAGTTTCTTTCAAAGTACTTGACCTATTTTTTCTCATATTCCAGTGTGAATCCTTCAAACTTCCAATCCTTCAAATCCTGCATGCCTGGTATGGTATGTTGTTTTCCTGGAAAAGTTTTTCATTTTTTTAAGAATACCCAAGAATCGTGGATGTGGTTTACAAAGTCTCCTTGATGCTACCAGGGAGGAGGAAAAAAATTTAGGAGCAATAAATAGATCCTGTGGAACAGTAACTCGCTTCATAGCTATTATTGGCATCAGGGATTCCATTTTTATGACCATTCCATTTTTATGACTCTTTGAAGGATGAGGAAGAGACAGGATCCACCTGACCAAGTGAGGCAAAGCATTTTTGCCAACAAGCTGGAGAAACTGATGGGACATGTAAACTAGGAATGAGAGGATGAAGATGATAACCTTCAGTCAAGTGAGGAAATGGTAGACAGGGCTGGCAAACAAATGGTGCCAGCCAGAAGACATCTCATAATAAAAAAAAAAAAAAGCAGCACAAAGGGAGCCCGTCCCAAGTGTCAACAGAAAAATAAAGAACCACTTATAGGGCTGAGGCAGCTCTCACAATTTTTCTGAAAAATCAGCACTTTTGGGTGTTTCTCTGAAGTCCCTATACATTAACTCATACAGAAAAGGGAACAAATAGGAAGACTTTGAGATTTATGAATGGTCACAGGGCTGCAATCTTATCAGGAACAAGTAGGAGAGTAGCTTACATGGCTGGACCAGTGCCCAGGGCCATACAGGGAGTTCAGGAAAGGATGGGGAGTGGGTGAGGGACAGAGTTGCTGTCTACATGAAAGGAGAAATGCATGGAGCTCTGCCCAGGGCTGGATAATGAGCCAGATGGCAGCTTCTGGGTCAGGACTGGTGCACAAGTGAGGTCATGGTGGGCATCTACTACAACTTGATCAGGAAGAAGGAAGTAGATGAGGCCTTCTTCAGACAAATGGAAGCAGTCTCACACTCACAGACTTTCTGGAGTGCATTGATGACAACATTCTAACCAAGTATTTGAGGACTTTTTGAGGAGAACTGCTCTGCTGGGTTTCATACGATCAAGAAAGAACTTTCTGGGAATGTCAAGGTTGAGGCAGCCTTGGCTGAAATGACCATGAGATAGAAGAATTCAGCATCCTGAAAACTGCAAATAAAAAAGCAGGATCCCCACCCTGGAGTCCAGGAGAGAAGATCTTAGCCTTTTTAGGGATCTGCTTAGAAGAATCACATAGGATTCAACCCTGAATAGAAGAAGCATCCAACAGACCAGTTAATAATTTCATTAGTCACTTCCTGTATGCTCAGGAGTTGTCATTCCCATGATCAGGAAATCAAACCCAGGCAGCAGGAGGCCTGCACAGCAGTACCCTGTTGATGTGCATGGATACCTGGTGGGCATCCAAAGGAGTTGGGGCCAGGCCCTTCTCTGTGGTATCCACTGACAAGCCAAGAAACAATGGTTGCAAAGAGAAACACAGGAAATTCTATTCAAAATAAGAAACTCCCTTTTTTTAGTGAGGGTGGTCAAGCATTGCCGTAGGTTGCCCAGAGAGGTCATAGAGACTCCAGTCTCCGAGATGTTCAGAACCCAGCTGTATATGGTCTGTGGCAGCCTGCTCCAGACAAGCAGGGATTTGGACTGGATAACTGCCAAGGGACCTTTCCTCCTCAACTGTCCTGTGATTCTGAATACTTCCCCGAGGCTGGACAGTCCTTCACTGCAAAAGCCAGCAAGCAAAATAAACCCACAGCCCTCCTGGTCTGCAAAAAAATTATTTGCCATGTTGTTTTTTTTTTTTTTAAATGAGATCAGTCTTCTGAAGTACTCTTTTAAAATTTGTCACAACAGATGTTATTTTTAGATAATACTTATACACATCCTTTTTAAAGTTTAGCCATAATATTTGACTGGAACTATTTCCTGCGGTAATGGATTCTGCAGGTGAAGTCCACACAATGCTGAGGAGACACACTTCCTTCACTTTTGTCTAAATATAGTGGTCAAGGATGCAACCAACTCCACCTAATCTCGTGTTGTTTCAGTTTCATAATAACCCCAAAATGTTTAGATGTTGATATCAACAAGCCCTTTCTAACTTAGCTCATCTCTTTGCTTTTTGTTTTTTAAATTGAAGAAAAAATACTTCAAAATATGAGAGGAAACAAATCAGAGTAAAATTATGAAATTCCAGAAAGTAGATTTTCTGACAAAACAGGCCACATAGGAATGTAAACAACTGAGACAGAGAATTATTTTCTAATAAAACCTATATATGAACAAATCCACGAGAAGATCCTTGTATCTGATAAGTAAAAACAGTTCAGAATTAAATGGATCCTATTCAGCTGAACATATTCAGGTTTGAAGCTCCTGGAAGAACACCGGAGCTTTCATTTTAAAGCTTTCAAATAAGGAATGGAAGAGGAGCTCCTAATTCTTTTTAATTACTGCATAATTACTTGTGCTTTGTACATATTTGGGCTACATATCTGGCTAGACCAGGCGAAGGAAAAAGCAAGATCAGGAGCAGGAAGTTGAATAAACTAAACTAAATAAACTAAACCAAATCTAAATGCACATAAACTAAATCTAGTTCCAGTGTGGTTTCCAAAGCTACTTAACCTCTCCTCTTCCCCAGGAATAGGTTGAAGGCTTTCAGGCTCTTAATCCTCTACAAATCCTGCTGCACAAATTATGTCAATTTAGCAGCCCAAATTTAGAATTTGAAAAGAGAAGAGGGGAGGCACATGAGGGTGTTTGAAAAGTTTTCAGTGAAGTAACAAATTGACAACATCTGTGAAACAACAAAGCTAGGTAATATTTTAATGGTGAAAGCAAAAATCAGCTGTTTCTTTCAAATGTGGCCAAGAGTATCTGGGACTAAGGGAGCCATGAGGCCAGAACAACAGTAAACAACAAGGAGCATGGCATTAAGAGCGTACTGCTGGGAACAGGGAATCCTGGTGCTCTGGATCATTTCTGGGCCTTGCCCAGTGCCTGTCTGAAGTAAACACCCTTAAAAATTCAGGGAGCCTGCAGCTCTTTCCTAGTGTTTTTATTTGCAGCACAATGAATAACAGCAGCTCTGCCACCAATCTCTCTCTTTGACCCTGCTTCTGTAAGAAGGCATTCACAACCACTGAACCCAACTCCAGCCTGAAATCCTTGGATCCTTAGCAGATTTCTAAACAACAAAATGTGCAAAGCCAGAAAATATGCATCTAGATGCTAAGTTCATGGGCAGGTGAACTAATTCCATCCAAGTATATATAAAGGTCTCAGACACCCAACTGCATAGTTTAGAGAGGGAGAGGGTAGCCACATTGAAATCAAATATGCAAATTTCCTCCAATCTTTCCCTCAGTTTTCTAAAAATTAGCTTACTGCAGTGTTTTAAAATTTATTCCTCAGCCTACTTAAAATTGCTGCTAGAATGTCCACAGTTAGAAAGAGAAATCAACATTTAGCCACTGACTTGATTTCCAGAGATGCTAAGGAGCCAATGTCAAGTTTGCAGGTCCTGCTGAGACCAGTCTAGCTATATGTTTACATGTTAGGTTGAGGATGGCATCAGCATTAAACATTGCAGAGAAACCACTGGGCTTCCAGTAATAAGGTTTTTAGGAAAATAAGGTGTATAACATGTGGTAAGGTTTAAGAAGAGGGGGAAAGCAGTAAAAGAGAACATGAAAAATAAAGGAAATCAGCTATATGCTACTGGTAAACAGCTGTATTGTGAAACTATGATATTTTTCTTGTATAGAATTACTATTTTTTTATTTGTGATATATATCTTGCATTAAACAGCAGACAGGTACAATAATGGATATTTCCCAACAGTTTCCTATTCTTCCCTTTAGCCCTTGAGTCTCCCTCCACTTTCCTTTATCATGTAGCAGTAGTCCATTACTCTTGTTGCATCTTTAAAATATCACATATAACACAACTTAGATAATCAGCTTTAACCTCCATCTTTTACCTTTTCAGCTTCATCTCAATGTCTGTATTTCTTCAATCCTAGATACTTCCCAATCTGGTAGTTTCTCAAAATTTTGCTACCAAAACTGTCTTAAAAACCAAAGAATCGCGCATAGTTTTCCTCTCTTCCTGACCCACCAGTACTGTTGCTAACATCAGCAGTTCTTCTTTCCTAGCTCCATTTCTTTCTTAGATTTCATGCTTCTTTCTTGTTTAGTTGCCCTTCTACTCCCAGTTTTTCATTGCATTCCTTGGTGTTACTCCTCTTCTCCCACTTCCTTTGCTGTCTATGTCTTCTGTCCTTCATCACCTCCTCTTCTGCTCTGCGGTAATCTCTTCCACCAAAACAAATTCAGGTAGCGCCTCCACTGAATATATCACAAAACTATATTTTTTACTTGAACTTCTTTGATCCCCTGCAAACCCAAATTTTAGCCTCTGACATTTTCTGAAGAATGTCTAGCTGTCAGCTCCATTGTCTAGTTGTCATTATTAAAAGAGAGCACAAAACATTCTTCACAATGTTCCTTTTCTAAGTTTCTATGTAAAATATCCCCATCTAGTCTTTCATTTTGGCATGTCATCATGAATAATCTTCAATTGCATCCACGACCAGAGCTTGATGTAGGGACAGCCATAGTGAGAATTCCTAAATGACCTCTTGAAAATGTTTTGATTCATGTTGTGCCTTGGCTAGCACAGTATCTCTTTTTCTGCTTTAAATGAAGACAGATTTTACTTGCATATCTAATTAATCATTTCACTTGCTGTCTTTTTTGACTGTCTCTGCTCTCCTTTACTACAATATCAAACATAAACCTCTTCCTTTGCAAATCATGTTATGTCCTAGTCTTGCTACTTCTGCTTCACGTTGGTATAAATCACTTATCTCAGAACTCATGGTATCTCAAATCAGGGAGGAAGATATCCACATAAAAATATGAGATCTCATTTTTCCAAAAGCAGCTTAAAATGTCATGCTTGTCAAGGGAGATTACACATTCTTACACACACATTTCAGATATGCAAAATCCTTCTGTGAACAGTAGAATAACACACCTATAGATAATAACTTATATGCAATAACTAATAATGTGTATTCATTTTTATGCCAATTCATTATTCAAAAGAGAAATTATTTGTTTTTGCAAAAAAATAAAATTAAAAAGAAATCCAATCTGACATCATAATTCTTTTTTCACTATAATTTTTGTCAGATTTCTAGACTCTCTTCTACAGACAAACCTCTGCATCTGGTTTTTTTGTTTGAGTTTTCTTTCCTGGAATTCAATCTATTTGTGGAAATTGCCATCCCAGCAGAAATTAAGATCACTGAAAGCACAGGTATGAATCCAATATTCATAGTATGATCCATATCTCACTGTAAGAGTCTAAATTCCCTTCTCATGATGTTCATTCTCCCCAACACACCTTATGAATGCTTAAATGTAATCTCTACTCTCCAAAGAAACTATGTGATAAAGTACCTTACTCTTCTTGGATTAGAATGATTCAAACATTCTAAAAGACAGCTAAGGGGTTACTGAGAAACCAGAATAAACTGATGGACAGGGACAACTGCCACTGCTGAAGTCCTGGGTGCTGAAATATCTCCACTCCTTTTCTGTTGTAAGCTTCAAAAACCTACCAAAGAAATTTCCTATAAAGGACACATGGAAACACACTCACTCTTCAGCGTCTTTTGTTGGTCTCTGTTAATATTTCTCTTGGCTCCTTCTCAGTGAGTTTTTTAAACAGTTTTTAGACCTTGAGTGCCCATATAAAGTGCCTTAGTATTGGACGTAGGAGAATGATTGTTCAGTGGTTGATTTTGTCATAGCGTTACCCTTGTAGTTTCCCTAACAAGTTCAACTTTGCAAAAATAACAACAATGTGCTTTTGCTAATTTGGCACAAGCCACTTTCATGACTATAAACTAGTTGTTGCACTGCCCTTCAGATTGAAATTGGATTAAAGAAGTGATGTGGGGACATCAAAATAAATGACAGAAAATAAGAACAAAAAAGAATTCCAGTAAAGTAACAGAACAAGAATGTTATGTCTTGTCTTGACGGGATTAGTGATAAATAAAAATATTATCATTGAAAAACAGCTGATGCTGCATGGAAAAGTTTGAAAAGAATTCTGTTTAGAAGCAGACCTACACAAACAATTTTTTCCCTCATTCCTGAGTGACATCATCTTTTGCATAGGGTCAGGGGAGGGCAAACACACAAATTCTGACTTTGGGCCCTTTGGTGATGACTGTAAAGTTAAGCTATGCTAGAATAATTGTCCCAGCTGGACCGGACGTGAGTCACCCAGTTTTTGTCCCAATGCTGGGTTTTCGGTGCTGTCACTTTGATCCTTAAGTTCACTTCATGACCAGTCTTCTTAGGTCACTGTGAGCCTTGAACACAAATACGTGTTTAGAAGTTCTTCTGAGCTGATACATGTGCATTCTACTAGCTGTGCAGCACTAGCAATAACTTACAATCACTTATAATCAATGAAGCAAATGCCTGGGGATGGATTATTTAAAAATCAGCATTTTAAATAAGTGCCCCTGAACTGCAGCTACTGAGCTGCAAAGCACACTGTGCAGGTCTGAATACAAAATATGCTTTCCAAAATAGAGATACCTGAATGAACACTGTGTTCCTGCAACACACCCATTTTATGCAAGTAACCCTGTGGGCACTCAGCATATGATTATCTGTTAAGAACAAGTGAATATTTAAGATAAATGGGAACATACTGCAGGCAACTTGTATGACAAGTGAATATAAAAATCACAGTGTGTCAATAATTATTCTGCAAAGAAACTCTCTGGCTTTAAACAGAGATAAAATAGGACAGCATTCAGTTACCTGCGGCTTAGGTTTGTTTGGTAATTTCTCACTATTGTATTTATGTTTACATTCAAAATGCAATAATAATTCCACTAATCATTGACAGAGAATTTTAACATCTTCTATGTTTAATAAAGCTGAAATTAGAAATATTTTCATACCCACTCTAAGATAGGTAACTGCAACTATGGAATCATACTTCTATCAGAAAAGATTTCAGCCTAAAGTGACCAGAGCAGAGCCCAAAAATAAATTTAACCATTAAATTACTGTTTTAACATGTACTGGCGCATGCTATTCTGCAAATCTTGGTTAATTCATGCCAAAAAAACTGTAGCTACTGGAAGATATCTGACTGAAAAAGTCCAATTTCATCTCCTATCAGAACCTCATAAGATGTTACCCACAAGATCCATGTGAAAATTTAACTGTGAGTTCTAAAATGCACATAAAAATAAGAATATATGTCATGCTGTAAAAATCAGACAACCAAGGGTTTGGTTTGGTTGGTTTTTTTTAATATTTGGGGTTTTAAAGTACAATAAATATAAGTATAATAAAAGGTATACTAAGTAGTATTAGGAGTGTGATTTCCGCTGATCTCAAAGACATTACTCACACCTTAGTTCCATTCCAGACAAAAGTGAAAGCAGATGATATGATGGTATGATATGATATGATATGATATGATATGATATGATATGATTGATATTATTATCTGCAGAAGTAGCCTAGTGAAAAAGAAAGTGGTGCTAGCATTCTTCCAAAACAATCCACCAGGGTATCTCCACACAGGCACAAAGGAACCATTCCTAGGTATCAACAGGAAGTCTTTGTGCTCTCTCAGCCTATGATTTTTTTGCAGAGAGTGCTGGAATAAGTATGTTTCCAAGAGCCTCTAATCTTTGAATAGAATTTTTGAAACAAGTAATTTCTCAGAGTTGCAGTGTAAGTTGGAAGGGGGATAGAACACCCTTAGGGAGTCAGAGCTAAGAAAAATGCACCAGAGTAGTACTTTGGCAAATGTTCCATAACACTGCAGCCAAATTAACTCACTGTTTTCTGTGCTTTCTTTCAATACAGTGCTTCTGGAAATAATTCCAGACTGTTTCTTCTACTACTTTTATACATGTTGTGTCATTTCTTGAAGGACTGATGCACAGAGACAGACAGTCTTTTTCTACTTTTTATAATCTTGAAGAAATGCTTTAAGTCTCTTTAACATGTCTTACTTGCAAATCAGTTTCCAGATTTTATTTTCCTTTCACCTTTCTTGTACACCTCCCCAGATGAGTTCACCCTTCATTCTTTGCCAAAGCCTCTTTGCCCAGGGACTGGCTCCCATGATCACACTGCTAACACTGTGACCAGAAGCTAAGCATCAGCAAAAGCTGTCATTCAGCTCTGAACCTCAGCCCTTTCCACTGGAATGAAGTTTTCTTTGGCTATCCAAAAACGAAGTCCCTATTTCCTTAAAGTGAAATTGCAGCAGAGGAAATAGTGCACTCCATCAGTCTGGACATGAGTGACTGAAAAAAAAAACAGTGAACATCTTGAATATTGTGTCCCACACTGTAATAAGACAAATAGAAGGTGGAACTTTAATTTGCAGAAGTGAAGTTACATTTACTATGGAAATTAGGATATATATTATAAAATGTAAATGTGCCTATGGCTTTCTCTTCTTGATCATTTTGGGGAAAACTATGTCATACCATATTTACCATGAAGAACTAGTTTTATTCACCTTTCATTCACTCTCTCTGCCCTCTCTTCCTTTCATTTTGACTGATTACTGAAGTATCAGGGTTAATAAATCTTGTCTTCAGTTCACACAGTTGTCCTGTTGTCCAGTATCCAGGAAGTAGCACAAAGCAGGATTTTGCCAAGTCACGATATCCTCACATCGTGTGAGTGGAAGAGTTTCCTGGGAAGAAGGATAAGCAAAGCTGCATTACTAGATCTCCCAAACTTTAAGCTTAGCAACAGCTTTGTCCCAGAGAAAATTATTCAGCTTGAGCTTCTCTAATGAATAATGCAGGGGGACTTGGAGTACTAGAACAATCTTCTTGCCATTTATGGATGCTAAGTTACCCAAGACAAAAAGCAAGATGCTAGTTTTGTAAACAGCTATTCTTTGGTAAACATTTTGGAATGCTTCCTTTTTCCACCCAGAAGTGAAGAAATCTTCATTGTGCCTGTAAAACTAAAACAGCCTTCGCACAGAAAATCTGTGTTAACCTCCTTCACAGAAAGAGCCAGAACAACTTTGAGATGTGCTTTGAATTGGGAAATAAAAGAAAAAAAGGAGATTCTTGGATTTTATCTCCAGGGCAATATTTTGTCAGCATCCAAAGTCACTGCATACCCAACTACAGTTTTCCTGATCAAATGGTGATAAGGCAAGGAGAGAGCACCAAATCATGACATGAAATTTTCTGAAAATAATCAGACTCTAGACATAAGGTCTTGCTTTAAATAGGCTGAGATTCTTTTTCTGGGATCTGCCACATGAGGAGCTGTGTCCTGAAGCCATGATACTTTACTTGCTGCTCTTTCTTTCAGTCTGCATTGAAACTCAGAGGAGTCCAGTCTCCCTGGCAATAGGAGCACAGAGATAGGGAGAGTGTGTCACTGGGAAAAGACACATTCACCCTTGCCTCAGAGAATCAAGACCATCTCAGAGAGAGCTGAAATCATGTAAGCCATGTTTTCTTCACCCAGACTTCTATTTGACTGGAGTGTATTTCTGAGTGTGG
This sequence comes from Zonotrichia albicollis, assembly GCF_047830755.1. Lineage (NCBI taxonomy): Eukaryota > Metazoa > Chordata > Aves > Passeriformes > Passerellidae > Zonotrichia > Zonotrichia albicollis. The sequence continues at coordinate 74,666,797 of NC_133821.1, read as the reverse complement.
AGCAGGGCACACTGCAGGGGTGTTCCATGGTTTAGCATTCACTGTTCCTAATCCTGAATAAAAAGCTTACTTTGAACAGCCCTCATACTAAAATTTCATGCACCACTTCCAGAGCGCTGGCAAAGCTACACTAGTTTTTAGGGAACTGATGCCAGCATTCCTGTCTAGAAACATCCTGAGCCATAAGTTAAGTAACAAGTTCATATTGTTGCCTGTACAATTTCTTTTCTCTACCGATTTTGGCTGTGCCACCAAACGACTGGAATGTGCTGACAGGACGTCCAGTACACTGCAAGTGTAACATTCAACACAGTGCAAGAAGAACTGGTCTCAAGAGATGTCAGAGCAGCTGTTACAGCCCAGCACTGTTTCAGTTTATAGGAAAACTTATATCTGGCAGGGCATTCTGAACCCATTCAGGACTCGTGCTGAGCACTTAGAGAACTGCTAGCCTTGGGCAGTGTGACACACGGCTTCATTGCTTGTGACTCAGTGGGTGGGGTTAATCCTGATCTACAACTTCATTCTGCACCCGTGTTTTTTCCTTTGTATACTGGATTTTTACAAGCTGGTGATTCAAGCCAGAGGAGAAAAAGGCACAGCATTATCCTTGACCGGCATTTTTTAAAGAGACTGTCCCTTTGCTGTGAGATCTTCCAAGCATGAAGATATTTTTCAACTTTGCTACCTACAGTAAGGTTCACCTCAGGATTTTGTAGGTTCTCAGACTTTTCTCAGATGACTGAATTCCTCAAGTTAGCTTGTAGGCAGCTCTGTATAATTATTCTAGCTAGAAAAACCTGGTTAATTTGCACCACAGTTAATCCAAAAGGACTTTAAAGAACAGGGGATGGGAGCTCTTTTTCAATTTAAAAAAAAGATGGAAAGTTCTAGGAATGGATTTTCATAATTTTTCTATTCCTTTTTGGCAAATGCAAGACTTACCTAAAGCAATCCATCAAGAATTTCAAGCTTCAATACTGTTTTTCTGGACACAGCACAAAGGAAGCTTGTTTCTCAAATAGCATTGAACATCTTTTCCCATGAATAAAGACTCCTTTCAAGTATCTCAGACTAGTACTCCAAAAATCACACACTAAAAACAGCTAAATGCATAGAAAAACTCTGAATAGTTGGAAAATCTGACTTTTTACTTTTTCTTGCTTTTTCTTGGGTTTTTATTGTATATTGATAGTGTGAGTTCAGAAACTCTAGATGTGTGGGTCTTTGAGTATTGGGACCATAAGCTCCAAGGCTTTCCCCAGTAAATATCTGGGGTCTATATATATGCAGTCTAGTATCAGATTATGTGGGAGAATCACTGTCAGTGATCACGGAATCAAGAACTTATAAGGGATCAAAAACTTAGTGTCTCTGTCTGGGCCCAAAATCAATAAAAGCTATCCAGGAAACTCAGCTTTAAAGACAAAATTTGCAGTATCACTTCCTTTTAAGACTAAAAAAAAAAATACAGCATACAGAGTGTCTGTACATGGCAGTGCAAACACACAAAAATAATTGTTTAATATTCAAAAGGAAAAAAAATATTTCTAATTACAATACTTTCTGGACAAGGAGATATTTCAAGGAACATGTGTCGTTCTTATTACTTGTGTTACAAAATGTTCAGTTTGTACACCAACAATTGTTGAGCTCTACCCATAGCAAGCACCAGAAAACTCCTCCTGTTCTGAAGTAGTACCATGAACCAGTTTCATTCAGTTGATCTGACCAAACAGAAGGGTGTAGTCATGTCCCAAACAGTGAACTAACAGAGAATTAAAGAATAATTCCATCACAATAAATTAATGAAAATCATTCTTCAATATGTAGAGTAACTCATCTTCCACAGCAGAGATGCTGGGTGATGTTGGTTAAAACCCTTGTGGACAGCTCAGCCCCACACAGGCACTCAGTTTCCAGGAGAGCAGGGCATTTTCATGGGTAATGGATACCTGGGAAGGCAAACTCCAAACATCACCTCCTCCATCTTTCCCCAGTTTTATACGCTGAGCATGACACCAAATGTTATGGGATGTTGCTGTGGTCAGCTGGGCTCAGTTTTCCCAGCTCCTTGTGCACCCCCAGGCTGGTGGGGCAGCTGGAGAGGCAGAGCAGGCAGCTCTCTGTCAGCACTGCTGAGAGGTAGGCAATATATCCCTCTATTACCAACACTGTTTCCAGCACAGATCAAAAACCACAGCCCTGTACCGGCCCCTATAAAGAAAATAATTCTGTTTCAGCCAAAAACAGTACAGGTGAGCAATGAACATTCCTAGCTATTGATCTACTGCATCACAAAAAGCTATGCTGAAAGTGCTGGAAAGGGAAAAATCACTCCCTCTAAAAGTATTCTGCAGAATCAAAATATTTGATTATCATTTATTTGCTAATGCATGGGGATTTGGAAAACATGCTTACACATGTAGAAAATTAGACTTCAATCAAATGTAGTCACTTCAGCTTTTGGAGAACAACCAGTTCAACTTTGAAGAGCCAAATGCAAGAATCGTATGATGAATGTTTCTGTAGGAGGTTTTTTTGGAGTCTTGGGCTGTCAAATTCTTCAGGAGTGTTCTGATCCTGTTCTTTGGTCTGAAACAATGTATATAGAAGAGATAATCAAAAGAGTTTGATCAGATGCAAAATTCAACATCATTCCTTTCCTTCATTCGCAAAGTTGACATCTATTCAAAATATTCAGGTTACCCAGGTTATAATATTTATTTTCCTATATTCATATACTGGTGTGTGTATTAGTTATACTTGAAATTCATGTTTGCAGTTAAGGCTTGTAATTTATACATTTTCTAGAAAAAGTCAGCAGATTTACACCTCAGAAAAGGGATATGTGAGAAGGGAACTGTCTATGCAATATATGCAATAAATGTAGTGCTGTTCCTTCAAAGTGAGCTGAAGGTGCTATGGAAGCTAAACAACTCACTCAGAACCTGTTCATCCTGCATCACCCCACTAAACTCAGTGAACAAAGACAGCACTGTACAGCACATAAAAGAGGGAATTATGATAAAATCCCATCAAGTCCTATTCATAAATTCAGGTCTATAAGAAGAAGTGATTCTTCCAGTCCTGAAGAAGTAAATAACTTTCCATATTCAAGATTTTTTTCAACTCTTCTGTAAAACTGACAGCAGCCTGTGTCAATAATTAAGATCAAATGTTTTCTAGTTTCTAATGTCATGCAGTTCCATGCAGAAGTGTCTCAGTTGACACACAGAAGACTTACATATGCTTCTACCAAACTGTTACATCAGCAAATACTTCTGACTAATGACAGAGAAAGAAGGATCTCAGGTATTTATGAAAAAATCAAATTACTGTTCTCATACCACAAAAAAGCAAAAAAAAAAAAAAAAAAAACAAAAACAAAAAAAAAAAAAAAAAAAAAAAAAACAAAAAAAAACAACCCAAAACATTAAAAACCCAAACAAACAAACAACAAGAACAAAAAATTTTAATTTTTTTTTCTGAAGCCTGGTCAAGGTTGAGTAAAACACTGTCAGAGAAAGGATCAAAATATTCACATAAGCCGAGATTTGGATGACTAGAAAAGCAAAGACCTAAGTAAATCTTCTGGTCACAGTTCAATTTTTTAGGATATTTTTTGGAGTTAAACAGATTATGGTGTGCAATAGAGTTTATTTACAGGCTTCATCACTTGGATGCCTCCAGTGTTCAGATTTTGCCTTTTGGCCACTTTCCTACTGAATGAACTTCCACAAGAAATGTGTAGTGTTCAGCATTCTTGGTGTTCTTTTTCCCATTGTCTCTGTTAAATTAATTAGGACAACGTATTTCATTTCATTTCTGAGACTATCAGCCCACCAGTCAGAGGAATTTTTTAAGTCCTGCAAAATGAGCATCTCATGGTTCCTGTAGCAAGTTATCACAACAATAAGCCCGCCTTTCCATCTTTCTGAGTTACTGTGATATTATCCAAGGCTAGTTAAAGAGTTTCCAGTGAATGAGTTCTGAAGTAGGGCCAATTTTTCTAAAGTCTCAAGTTCTTTTTTCTATTCTCAGAAGAGAAGGTAAACCTATGGACATCTGGTCTTTCCAGTTTCTAGAATTCACCTTTAGTTTTAGATAATTTTTAATTTTTGGCATTAGCTCTTGTGAATGAAACTGGTTCCCAGGAACATAAAGTCCAGATAGCTCAATTCAGCCAGACTGATATTGTCCAAAAAATAAACAAATCAACATGAAAAGCCTTCTGGGGATACAGCTCAATTTTAGCACATCTGTTCAGCTTCTCAGTACAGGCACATCCCTTGGTATCCCTTATCTTTCATTAGATTCTGCAGACGCTGAATACCCCATCTGTGCTCCTCACTGGGAGTCAGTCAGAAAAGCTGAATAGCGGCTGAGGTGAAGGACACCATCCCAGCACGTGGGAAGCATGGCTGATGAGCCCCACGGCACTCACAGGAGGTGCTGCATGGCAGCCTGAGCTCCTGTGCCTGGCAGTGGCGGGACAAGCACCAAGGTGAGGGGGGACAGGCAAAGGAGTTCACCCCACACCTGGCTGCAGCTGGTGCGCCGTGCTGGGCGGCTGCTGTCCCATGGCCGGGCTGAGCAAGGCTTTCCTGCTGGGAACTTGTTGGAGCTTGACTCACCATTTTCCTTGGCTGTGCAACACATTTCTGTTGCAGAGTCTCCAGCGAATTCCCACACCCAAAACAAACACCAGCAGGCTTCCTTCCCAGACTAGATTGTGACTTTTCCCTACATGTTTTGTTAGTTTGCATGTTGTCTCTTCTTGCTTAACAACTGTGCTTGTGGAAACTGCTCTCACTTCATCTGAGGTTGCCGACACTTAAATCTGCCTGAATGGACATGATTCAGTAGAACAGGCTTCCAAAAGACAGTTGTTCTGCCATTAAATTTCAAAGGAGAGTGATTTAATGAAAGATACAGTTTACACTTGACCCTTATGCCCGCTGAAAAACCAAAAGATGCAACTATATGCTTGGATGTAAAAACGTCACAGGACCATGACGAATATGATATTGGCGAACAACACATCTTTTCCCTCATTTGCTTGTAGCATTTGAACATGAAAGAAACCTTAAGTTTAATAAGACATCTATCAATGACTCATATAAAAATTTCAAAAATGCATCAATTTTGTGTATGGGAGTAGATAACATGATACAGCCAGTTGAAACTGAGGGGGTTGCTGGAATTGTGTCCTGCTAGAGGTTTTATCTGTCCTAGCAGTTTTGTGCACCTCCCACTTTGTTCAAGGTCTGCAGGTGAGAGAGGAATACAAAGATCCTTTCACAGAAAGAAGCATTTGAGAGGAAGGTTGGGTCGCCAGGTGACCACCAACAGGCAGCATAGATGTGTGTGCAAAATACTGCCTTCCAGCACATTGTCAGCAGTGATATGCTCTCCTCAGACCTTCAGTGTCCTCACCCCAACATCAGCCCCCTGACACAATCATCTCACAGAGGGACCAAGACTCTGGTTGCTCACAAGTCTGTTAGACTTCAGCCACTTCTTCATCTGAGCTCAGAGCCCATCCTTCCATAGCAGGTATCCTCATGGCAATCTGCTACCATTTCTTTCCCAGTTCTCAGATGGAGAATTGCCTTGGTTTCCTCCATCTGCCTCTCATTTCTCATTTCAGACTCCTTGATGAACCAATGGTAAGCACTGGGCTTGCCTCAGGCTGCTATAAATTTATTTTCCAAACAACATTTTCCAAAAGATAAATTACTGGGGAAGAGACAGCTTGTTCCAGCTCTTGACATCCTCATTTTGTAACTCTTTAACTCCTCCAGTTTGAAACTGTAAGTCTTAGTCAGTGGGGTGGTCCCTCTGAATGGGAAGGCATAATTCATGTCTCTACAAAAATCTGCCCAACCATGCTCAAGACTCTCATTAATTCTCCTGCTGACCACACTAAAGAAAAAAGAAAGCATCAACCCATAAAAACTAAAAACTCTTTGAACAACATGAAGGGCTTGAAGGTTCATGAAGGGCTGTTAGCTCCCCTGATGCAGGGTGAAACAGAATGCCAGACTCTCTTGACCTTGCAGTGATTTTCTGCTGGCATCCAGCTTAAATCTAGGAGAGAGTTAGCTGATTTGAAAAATTAGTTGCTTGTAATGACATTATGAAGATGAGGGAAATGAGTTGATGAGTGCATATAACGATAGTGGGACAATAGAACAATATATAGTGGAGAGCAAAGGTGGTAGTGGGGTAAAGGAATCCACCAATCCAGAGTTTGAATGAAGAGCTACCATAGAAGAAGAGTTTGGGAATAGAAAATTAAGACATCAGGAGAAGACAAAAGAAAACTTGCTTGGGTTTGCATGACAAAGTTTTGGTAGTCAGGGGGCTGCAGGGATGGCTTCTGAGAAGAAACACCAGAAGTTACTCCAAAGCCAAACAGAGCCAGGTCTAGATAACTCAAAGACAGACCAAAATAATTCCCATCAGCGGTGTTGGTAACACTTCTGGGACAGCACATTTAAGAAATGCTAAACAAAAGCTGTGCAGCACCACATAGTAAATAGAAGAGTGAGAACATGTGAGTAGCAGCTCTGCAGACACCAACATCAGCAAAGAAGGAGGGGGAGGACATGTTCCAGGAACCAGAGCAGAGATTTCCCTGTTGCCTGTGGTGAAAAGGATGATGAGGAAACTGTGCCCCTGCAGCACATGGAGATCAGCAGTGGAGCAGAGATCCACCTTGTGGCTCTTGGAGGATCGTCCACTGGAGCAGGTGGATGTGCCCTGAAGGAAGCTGCAGCCTGTGGATAACCCATGCTGGAGCAGCTTTTCCCCACACTGAAGCACAGGAAGTGTGAGGAAGGTGCAGCAAATATAAAGTGCTATGAGTTAAATGCAAGACCCATTCCCCATCCTTTCTGCACCACTTGTGGGAGGAGGTTAAAAATCTGGGAGTACAGATGAGCCTGGGAAGAAGGGAGGAATGAGGGGAAGGTATTTTTAGGTTTGTTCCTAATTGTTATTACTCTGCTTTATCTATAAATAAGATTAATTTCCCCAAGTCAATTTTGTTTTGCCCATGATGGTAATTACTGGAGTGATCTCCCTATTTTTCTGTTGTCTCACAAGATTTTAGTTATATTTTCTTTCCCCTGTCCAGCTGAGGCGAGGAGTGGCACAGAGGCCTGGTGGGCACCTGGCGTCCAGCCAAAGCCAATCATAAATATTAACATTGTATTTGAAATCTGGGAATATTTTCAAGTAAAGATGAGCATAAGAGAGGAATCCACATGAAAATCTGACAAGTATGTTGTTAATCAGATTTTTAAAGAACTATAAACGCATAAACTAATTAGAATAGAATAAAAGCATGAGTAGTCAGCGTAAATAAGCAAGTATAAGCACTGAGTGCGCCAAAGCTGCTCTGAATAATTAGTGTCATCATACATCTTGGGTCTTAATTAAAACCACACAAAACATGTTGTTAATTCATAGAATCATTAAGGTTTAAAAAGACCTCTAAGATCATTGAGTCCAACATTTGACTGAACATGACCATGCCAACTAAACCATGGCACTAAGCACCACATCCTTCTTGGATTCTTGAATATCCAAGCAGTTTCTTGAACACTAGTTGAGTGGGTGACTCCATCGCTGCCCTGGGCAGTCCATTCCAATTCTTAATCACTCTTCCAGTGAAGAAATTCTTCCTGATGTCCAGCCTGTACCTTAACTCTTCAGAAATCAACTTTACAAAAGGTACTGTATTTATATTATTACTTAAGAGTTAACTTGAAGTGCATATACATGGATGTAGCAGCTGCATAGAAGAGCTGGGAGAAAGTAATTGACAAAATGTAATATTGGCTTAACTGTCTTAATTGCACCCCAGATGGACATCAGCTATAGGTTATCAGCTTTTGTTGTCTCTATGACACGGTAACATTACTTATGATTCATGATTAGGTTAATCTTAATACCCATTTAAATATTGTACTGGCACAGTCAGTCCTTGAAACAGAACCAAAACCTGTATAGAAGTTTAATTCTCTCACAGTATCACAATGGGTTGGATTGGGTGGGTCAGTTTGGAAGGAAGTGCAGTGGATCATCTGGTCCAACCCCCTTTCTCAAGTAGGATCAGCCTAGAGAACACAGGACTGTATCCAGGCAGAGAGGTCTTGAGTATCTCCAGTGAAGGTGATCCCACAGCCTCTCCAGGAAACCTGTTCCAGGGTGCAGTCACCCACACAGCAAAGAAGTTAACTTATGTTGAAATGGAACTTCCTGTGAATCCCTTTCTGTGCCCCTGTCCTTTCCCTATCCTAACATGGTGTGGTTCTAATATGGAATCTCATATTTGATTACATCATTAGAAATTAGTTTTTAAACAGCTACAGAAAGCAATGTCCTGAATTGCTTTAGATAGTAAATTTAATCAAGTCAGACAAAAAGTGAAATTCATTTACGTAATAGGCATCATGCCTCCAGAGTGCCCTTTGATACTACTCTGCCTCATATCTCTTCTCTTCTCTTCTCTTCTCTTCTCTTCTCTTCTCTTCTCTTCTCTTCTCTTCTCTTCTCTTCTCTTCTCTTCTCTTCTCTTCTCTTCTCTTCTCCTCTCCTCTCCTCTCCTCTCCTCTCCTCTCCTCTCCTCTCCTCTCCTCTCCTCTCCTCTCCTCTCCTCTCCTCTCCTCTCCTCTCCTCTCCTCTCCTCTCCTCTCCTCTCCTCTCCTCTCCTCTCCTCTCCTCTCCTCTCCTCTCCTCTCCTTTCTCTTCGTCTCTTCCCTCCCATTTTTTTTCCTTTGCTGAAGATGTAAACAACTGCTTCTGTGATACTAACAATGTCTACACTACACTACACTTTATCTTAGCCAAAAGGCTGAGAAGCAGCCTATAGATTCCTATAGATTTATATTTGATATTTGATTGCCTGTTAAAGTTTAATATTTAAATTTGGTTATGTAACAGCCTCTGTTTCTTCTGCTCTAATGATCTGAGTTTACATTTAAGTTTTTCTTCAGATGATGGTTTCTGAGCAACTCTCCTTCCTCAGCTATCCTAGTGCCAAGAAACCTTTGTGATTTGCTCCTTAGGTGTGTTTGTCTGACTTTATTATGGACAATTAGGGAATTTGACATAGACAAGTTCAGAGACTATGAAGAGATGTAAAATTGGAAAAAATTCAATCTGCCTTCACTCTAGACCCCTAAATTGGCTTATCTGTCATACTAACCTTAGAGAACTACCTATTCTTACCAGAATTAGTCCAGGAATGCTTTAAAATCATGCTCAGAAAGCTGGCAGTGAGTAAGAAGAGGTTACTGCATGAGAGGTAATGTGACAATGGCGATGGAAAAAAACAAGAAAGTAGGGTATGCCAGAAAGGAGAAGCATAGTAGAGTGAAGCACCAGGAGCAAGGCAGGGATTTTGGAGGGCAGTAACTGTCCCTAAACTGGTTGCAGCCGTCTCCTTGAAGCTCCTGCATTCCCTGAAGGCCTCTCTGTGTTTTCAGAGGACCTTTCTGAGCTCAGGGGGAAAATCACTATGTCACAACTAAGCACAGGACTATGAGAAACAGCACTCACAACAGAGCACTTCTGCAGAACCAGTAGGGTTCATTATTCGGCCCCCAGAAGTCTGAGAAGAGTTCAAATGGATTTTACATCACCTGAGCCTTGCACGATGCTGGCACTTGTCATTAGCAGTCTGCACAAAGGGACTCATTTCACTCTGCCAGTGAGTAAAACATGCTGTGATACAGCTGTGTAATAGGTGGCAGAGCTTATGCACGCTTAATCTCCTCTCCTGGACAGACTTTACCAAAGGGTGGAACTAGCCACATCAGTTCCAATATTTCAGAGAAGCCACATGACAACACCTCTCCCACAGACTGCTCTGCTCTGCCTTGTCCAAAGGAATGGACACTGTGCTTTAAGCAGTCGATTATTCAGCAGCTAGATAGCATGCTGCTGACAAACTTGTGAATTAGTTATTAACAATTATTCCACTCATTTTTATTTAACACATATCATGTGACATCACTTTTACTAATCCTTCTGGTTATCCCCATGAAATTCAAAATAAGTTGAAACCATGAGAATTTTCCATCTTAAGAGCTATGGTACTCAGCTATTGCAGACATAGCGTGCTCTTTATTTGCTCTTTTTTTTTTTTTTGAAATGACACAGAAGAAGTCTCATTCAACAGACGATTTCACATTACTGAGGAAATAGTTCAGGTGGTATAGCAGTTTGTAGCTGCTATTGTGTGCCTTTGGTGATTTCTTTTTCTTAAAATTTATAATTGATGGTACTAATGATAAGCATCAGTTATGAGGCCCAACTTGTGTTTCTAGTTTGAGGCAGATTTATCTAAGATCTTTAGATCCAAGCATCCAGCAGTTTCAGCCTAGAGTGTCTCAACCAAATGGTGCAAAAATTTGCAAAACAGAAGTTCTGGGTCTGCACTCTTACTCAGTGTAACAACTCAATACCAGACTCCTTGGTGGCCTTGCACCATGATCATATCACTGCTCCTCAGTTTCCCCACAGAGAAAAAAGAAAATGGACTTCCCAACTGCCTTTGTTGGGAAGGGATGGTGACCCCATAAGTGTTGTATGAGCACCACAAGCTGAAGTCCAGATCTACAGAGTAGAAGTTTGCACATGAGGTAATTGTTTGGGCTCTCTTTGTAGTCAATGAAGAGAAAAAGGAAACTGCAGGGGATGATTTATGTCACCCTAAAATAGTAGCTTTAACTAGGGCAAATGAATCCCATCTTGGAAGTGGCTGTTTGGCTGCAATGACTATAAAAGGAGTCAAGGAAATTATCTCTCAAATAAATGTCAACACTACAAACACGTGAAGTTCATTAAGATTATTCCATCTGAAGGTCTCTGCAGGTCACAGCAGGGACCTCAGGATCCTGTTATTAGCCTCTGACCTTTGCCTGCTCAAAGAGCTTTGGACTTAGAGGACACTCTGACCCCTGCACAAGGGCAATCAAGAGAGCAAAATAAACTTGTAAACTGCTGTCAGTCTGCTCTCTGCAGAGATGGTGAGAAAAAATCTCTGTCATACCAGTACTATGGATCTCTAAAGCTCCAGACTCTCCCTGTGTGGCTAAAAAAGATGTGCTCTGCCATGATGAAGACAAATACGTGCCACACTTATTGCAAAAGTCCCTAGGGAAACATGTTTTGGTCATGGCTCCACTGTACTAAGTGCTGTGCTTTTAAACTAGAGACAGTCTGCACCACAAACACCCTCACAAACTGCCTCACAGGCAAGACAATCAAAGTGTTGGGGTCCATCCCTTAAAGATGGGAAACTGAGAGAGACATTAAACACTGACTTGCCCAAATTATATAGGAAGTTTGCGGCGGGACCTTGTTTCTCCCAAAACATTGTATATAGCCACATGCTTGCAACAATATTGCTAGTCTGGGACAGAGAGACTTTACTATCAGGGTTGTGCTTACTGATGCTGTGTGATTTGCTTTTCTGTAATTTGGCTTAATTTCATGTAAGTGAAATATTTTGCAATGCAGTGCATGACTGTACAGTATCAAACCACATCAATACCCAGCTCTTTGGTGAAGAGGGGATGGAAGAATTCCCTGGAGTGACTTTCAAGAAGTTTCAAAAGTCCCCTTTCCTTAGCCAAACAATGTGGAGAAAATCAAGGCTGCAACAATGACAGCTTGAAAGCTAGCAGGTTGCTGGGTTATATTCTCAGCATGAAGCTAAATGTTTAAGTTTATACATATGTAGAACCAAGCGTCAGCTGCTGCTAAAAAAAGTGTTCCGTTTCCAAGCACTGAAAATTTACTCATCTACTTGCAAATTCATAAAGTTTCCAAAATGGTGGGTTTGCATTTGCAATTAAAATCCAACCTTACAAACAAGAATTTTTGGTTTCTGATGGAAACCAGACGAGAAACACTTCTCAAGAGAGATGGTTTTTTCCCCCCTCTATAACATAAAAGAGGGAAACATCAGAGTGTCAAATACAAATGAAAAAAAGGTCAAGAGTAAATTGTGAGGTTTTGAGAAATGCTTAGTAAGGGCATGATTCAATATTAATATGCTATTGTGGTCATGTAGAGTCACTGAAAAAAAAAAAGTCTCTGCTTCCATTATAAAGTATTAATCTTACTCGTTGGATAGAAACTGCATTAGCCAGATCCCTGGCTTTCATGCTTTTTATTTATGGTTTAAGATCAACAATGAAATCAGCTGTTAAATCCTCATGAGTAAGTGATTTCTAATGGCTGTCAGAATTCCCTATTATTCCCTTTGATTACCTATTATTACTTCTGCAGATTGCAGTTTCCAGCACTGAATGCTCTTCATACACAGAACTCTTATATTTGTCATCAGAACTTACAGTAAAGGTATTGTTTCAGGACTGTGACCACACCATAGTTTTCTGCATCTTCCTTTCCCTTTCCAAAGAGGTGTTTTTAAACACGGCTCACATATCAGGATCTAATGTTGTGTATATCAACAATTCTATTTGAAATCTTGGAGATAATATCAAGCAATGAATGGCAAAGTCAACATATTTTCAATTTCTCTTACCAGAAAAGAAAAGGAAGGAATGTGAAAGGCACTGATTTAAGGCTGATAGAAGGCAGCAGTTGCATGCAATCTCTTTTATTCACTAAGCTAATCTGTTTTATTCAGTATCATGAGGTTTATCTGAGGCAAAGAACTTAGCAGAATTCAGATGGGAAAGTGACTCTTATTTGAAAAATGAGACTTTCAGCAGTTAGATAACACTACCATAATTTAAAATTGAAACAAAAGACAGTGATTCCACTAAGAGGCCTAAATTTTGTTTCTTCCTTGATAAGAAATTTTCAGCAGTTTATTTCCTAATTGCTTTTGGGAACTTGATTAAGTCTGCATCAGACACCAGCCTGCTCTTCTGATCCAGTGCTGGAGTAAGATCTAGATTGGAAGGCTTACATGAGGTAATACCTTACCCAAAAGTGATGGTATATTCAGACAGATTGATTTATTTGCAACAGAAGAGCTTCTGTTGCAAAACAGCTCTTGAATCCCTGAGATGGGTCTGGGGAGCCCCTACCTGTAAGCCAGAGCCTGAAAATGACTTCTCTGTTTAGTAGCAGGCCAGCAGCCTGCATTTGGTTGGCATCAAGTAAAAGGTGTCAAAAGTAGATATATTGTAAAATTTTTAAATAAAATATAGGCATCTCCAAAGCAAAGCAGTTTTTCCAAAACCAAAAGTTATAGTGGAATTTGGAATTATGTGCTCTGAATTGCTCTTTGTTTGGTTTTTTTGCTATTTTTTATTTCCTGACTGACTTTTATCAGTACTGTAAAACATTTGATTGAATGGCATAGTAAAAATAGTGCCAAGAGCAGAGATTTTATGCCCTTCCATTGCACCCTGTCTACTCTCAGTTTACTGGGCCCATGAATTCTAGAACACTTCTCAATCTACATTTATCTCTTCATCAGGTAAATCCCTCAATTAATAAAGAGTCCATGGAAGTGTCATGTGGATTTGCTACAGAAATATTTAACAGTCTCTCCTGTGATTATTAAATAGAGTAAAATCACTTCAAGGGAACTTCATGCAGCTTCCATATATGAACTTAACAAACTATCCTTCTCTGCTGCCAGTGCCAGCAGCAGCAACTGGTTTGAACTCCTCTGGTGATCAGACACACACAGGTATCTTGGGTCTTCTGAAAAAGACCAGGCTTTCCCCATGCCTGCTTTATTCTCCTTCTCACAGCAGATCTCCCTGAGGATGGCTTCATGCCTTGCCCCATGGCATGCTCTTTGAAGATACAGTGTTCCACACATTTTTCCCCATTCATTCCCTCTCACTAGAGACCTCCACCTCACAAAAGCTGTTTCCCTTGTACTTGCAGATTTACTGCCCTGGAAAGACAAGGATATAAGCTCTCTAATTACCAGAACTTAGCCCCTGGGAAGTCAGCCTACAGCATTCATGTACAGGTATTTTAGACAAGCATTTTCATGCCCTTCTCCTGTCCTACCTTTCCCTATATTCAAAAGAAACATCCACAGTTACCTCGCTGTCTTTCTTCCAAAACGAAAAGGCTGAATCGTTTGTAATTGAAGGCAGTGAAGCATTTCACATAGAGCCAGAGAGCTCTATACTACATGATCCCATAGATCAGAAACCACACAGACACGCAAAAAAAAACAAACCAAAAAACCCCACCCTGAAATCTTTGGAGCATTATTAGAAGCTGTACATTAAAAAGTGCCAAAATCTAGCCCTTCTCAAAGGAATGGACCAGGGAAAAGAGGGGGAAATGCTGTATCTGAGGTCCATGTCATAAGCAAGGGGTTTTTTAGATGAAAATAAAAGAGGAAGGCAATTTCCCCATAAAAATCCAAATACCAGTCCATTAGTGGTTTTATAGAAAAAAGAGTACAAATCCTGAAATATAATGACTGGGTTTAGCCTTGAGGACATGATCAAAGCACATGAGCCAAAATGATCTTAAGTTCCTCAAGGACTTCTCACTGGCCACTGACATGTGAAAGGAAAGCAAAATTCCATCTTTCTCAGAAGCAATATTTTGCACTGAAGGGTGGAAAAAAGAACATTCTTCCTTGTTCCTGCAAGGAACATTCTTCCTTCTTCTTCCACCTACCCGGCAGAAACTTTGAAGAACAGAGCTAATTAAGTTCAATGTGATTGGAGTGCAAACAGACAGGATCATCAAACATCAATCAAGTTTTCATCCATCCTCTCGCAGATATCAGCAAGTTGAAGAGCCAAGTTGTAGATCTAAATTCAGGATCCTCCCTATCTTGCTGTAAATGCCTCATGCTCTATCTTAAAGCAATTGCATTTCTTTCCTTTCACTTCACATGTTGGAAGGACATTTCTGTGCTTCCAAGAGATACAGATCTAGCTAACTGCATTCAGGAAGAAACTGTGCATTCTGCTTTGAACTATCCTTACATTTCAATAGCTCTTCCCTTTCCCTGATATTTACCTATCTCCAAAATGTATCTTTGAATACTACATTCAACCTTGACTTTGATAGACAAAATAAGTGTAGCTTGTTTCACTTTCGTCTCTCTCACTAAACAGGTTTCTCTATATCTGTTTTGACATTGCAAAAAACCTGACTACCAGTTACCTTGTATTCTCCTCTGTCTGATTCTATCTGTATGCTATCTGATTTTCCTTTCAGATTGTAAACTCCTTAGGACACAAAATACTTTTCTGTTTGCTTCTATGAACTTCACAATGTGCTCTGAACTGTGACTGAGGTTCCTAGGTAGCACATTGCATCAATCCAAATTTTCATAACCAAATGCAGCAAATGTATCTGAAATCCCACTAGAAAATGAATAATGGAATTGTGAACCTAATATTCTTGATATTCCAAACATGTCCATTCATATTCCACTTGAGGATTTGCTTTTTTTTCTTTTTTTTTTTTTTAATCCAACAGAATGCCTGGAAAAGAGATCAAACAAATTCACCAGGTTCTTACCTTCTCTACTATATCCTGAATGCCCTGACATGCTTGCTTTTTTAAAGGAAAGAAGATGAGTAATACAGATGAAAGAATACAAGATAGGGAGGTGGTTGAGAACAGTAGAGAAAGCATAAGATAAAATATAATACATTTTTTTTATTACTCTGAGCGAGTCATTTGGGAGAGGCACTAGATATGGAAATGGAGCAGGCAACAATCTGAAGTGATATGCATACACTTCATGCCTCTTCCCAGGGAATTAGTGATATTCATCATTCTCAGCACAGGGACCGTATTGCGCCATTCCTAAGGTGTGCCTCCCCCTTCAGATTTCTGACACTCATGAATTGGGTTGATTCCTGGCTGGCATAGCCATGCTGACAGAAATTCCTAATCTTCAGACAGTTATAGCATCAAACTGTCCATTTTTAGGGAAGGGTGTGTGTCTACGGCAGAACAATGCCAGGCTAACTGCACCCGTATGAGGAATGCTTTACATATCCATCAGCTTACAAGTAAAGCAATCCAAGAATAAACTCAGCCTTAGTTACCACACCCCTGCAGTGGTATGAATGAATGTACTATTAAGATAGTGATAAGTATTGAAATTTTTGTCTGCACACCTTATCTGAAGCTCATTAACCCTGTTTGATTTGCATCAACCTGGTTGTGCACAGAGCTCTTTAAGGGAATCTAAGTTACATCAACCACTACATTTGCATTTTCTTTTAAGCATTTTCCCTGCACCAAGTGGTGGAAAAACCCTGAAGTTTTAATGAGAAATAGTCCCTGTTTTTACTTTGTTGTAAGAGATGATAATTGCAGAATGTGGAGGCATTTGCACATACCAAAAAAACCAAAACTCTTACACTTTATCATGTGCTTTTCCTTTACCTTGTCCAGAAAAAAGTAAAGCAATTGCTTTAAGTGCTTTTTCACGTAACCTGAAAAGAAATATACTTTTCAAGTTCACTTAAACTCTGCCTTAGAACACCCAAACATTTTGATGAAGAAAATTCCAAACAGAAAAGATACATAATAAAATGAAAATAAACATTTTGTTTCTTTTGGTTTTCTGAAACATCTGTCCCTGAGCAAACTCTCTGCAGTTATGTGACAAGTCAGTAATGACATGCTCCATGACTTATGGGGTGAAAATTATATCCAAATCCTTCAAACAGTTCAAATGGTGATTACCATCCAAGTCATAATTCTTAGATCATAAGAATTCCATTTCAAAGCTGAAGAATCCCATTATTTATCCCATTGTTTTTGGTCAGCAGATTAACTAGATTTGCATCATTGTAGGATCTCTGATTCTTCAAAGGAAACTGGTTAAAACTATGCTGTGAGACTATTATTTGTTTCCCAAGATGGCAGAACAACCCTCCATCTCAGTTCCTTTATGATTACATACAGAACTTGCTGCTCTGGGATAGATTCCTGCCCAAATAGAAGTAGAAAATGAAAAACCTCTAAATTCTTACATAATTACAGTGTGCAACATAATACACATATCAGTCTTACCATAAAAGAGGGAAAAGACAAGAATGGGTTTGTGCTACATAAGAAGTGGTATTTCCCTCAAGCACTGAGATGCTATGATTATCTTCATGAATCTTTACTTGTGTTACTGGCATTTGCAAAGTCTCGTGCTCTTTACTCCCACAGTGGTATCTGGCACAGGGATGTAGTGTCCCCTTCAGAGTTCAAGAAAAGGAGTGATTAAAAATATAAGAAAGTAAGATTTTGGTGCATCAACAGGGGTGAAACACTTGTTAAGTATAAATGAAGCAGCTGCAAATGTTAAAAAGTCAGTCCTACATAGTATATCAGGGTCAGCAAAAAACCTGGTAAACTATGGTACCACTGCAGCAAGAAATCTTTCTGCTAGTTTAAATAACTGTCTTTGAGGATGCCAACAAAAGGACTCCTTCAGGCCAACAGAATGCCCCCTCTAAAGACAGTATTTGGACAGTTGCTTTCCCAAACAACTCTTGTCAAATATAAAGGAATCCCCAAATGGCTTCTTGTAGCCAAGCCATCAGGATATCAGGGTATAGCAGGAAACAAGCTTCCTGAGTTTAATGGCTAGCATAGATTAAATATGGATAGAAAAGAGCCTGTCTCTGGTTATATGCATCCATGTTCAGCCTCTCTACCACAGCTTGCTTGACAGCTGAACTACCTGTGAAACAGCATCTGAACCATCACAGCTTCAGCAAAACCAGTGCTAATTTTAAATTCAGTTTATATGGCAGAGTAAAAACTAGTGGAAGACTAAATATTATAACCAAGGAACTTATTTTCATGAGCCAGTCTTTTGAGGGGACATATTTTGACTCTTGCTAGTATGCCCAATAGGAAAACTCTTGGCGTAAGATCTCATTAAAACATATTCATCCAGAATTAGAATCTCTTGCTGGTGAAACCAATCATCCCAAACTCGTTTAGTGAAAAAATTAGCCATGGTATTAGCTCATGCAATACCAGAGGAAACCTGATTCAAGTGGGAATGAGCTGATTTTTGAGCCATTCATCCATTTTTGCCATATTTTTTTTACCTCTAATGGTAATGTTACCCAATTTTTAAAAAAGAGCAGGTGCCTTGTTTTCAGTAGACTGAATAATTTCCAAACACTAGAACTTAATCTGAGCAGAATAATTTTTAGTTTTAATTGATGTTTAGCTTTCTACTAATTGTTTTATGCTTTCTGGAGCAAAATGCGAATAGCACAATACTCAGAACTTAGAAGCAAAAGAAAGACTGTAACTTTCCTGGTGCTGGGTAACTTTTTCAAAATCACCTTGACTACATTGTGAAGTTGTTTGACTGCATTTGGAAATCTTGCCCACTGATACTAAAAATGCATTTATGTTTCCATCTTCAGAGGGCTTCCCTCACTTTTTTATTACTTTTAGAATACATTCTCTTTACTTCCCTTTACAGTCCTGCAGAATTATCTAGGCCTGGCCGGGGCTAGTTTTGGCAAGAAGAGCCCATACATTGACAAGATGGAGAAATGAACTACTGCTCCAGTGCTGATGATGCAGTATTCCCAGGCCAAATTAAAGCAGAAATAGACTGGAAAGCTTGTTTTTGAGCCCAGTTTTGAAATCTCAAAGCATTTAGGTATTTTGGTGCTCATCTGACTCAAAAGCACTTCCCCAACCCAAGGTTTTGATATATGCCATGAAGAAGTAGTTAAATGGAAGACTATCCAAAATATATTATGTATTCAGAGTTAATTTCACAATAGTAATGTTAGGAAAGTAGAGCTCTGTCAGTGCAGAAACATGAAATCATTTTCAAGATTTTTGTTTGCAACCCTGAATTCAATATAGAGTGTGCATGGATGTGATACCAAAATGTCACAACAATATTAAAAACATAAATCTGTGAAAGATTAGTGAAACTAAACTAGTGAAATAAGATGAAGCTAAAAACAAATGAGAGCAGAAAAAAGTTCTCCTTTACAAAAGCAGAAAGTGAAATTTCCTACTTCTGGACCAAGAAAAAGTGGACATTGTGCTGTTTTGAAGAAAGTATGAAGCAAACACACAGAGTTGTGATATAGCTCCAGTATGTCCATCAGCCTTGTCTCCATTGAGCCTGACAGGCAGCCTCTAAGGACTGCTGAATTTAAAACAGAAAGAATTCAGCTGAATCTTTTGATTTCTTTTACTTTAGGATTAACATGTCTTAGTAAACAGTTTTTTGCATTTTTAGTGTCTTCAGGAATGAGTTTCAAAAAGAAAGTCCTATTGGAGACAGGGACAGTCTTTGCTCTGCCCCAGAGAGAAGCAGAAACTGGTAGGCCCTGAGAAAGATCAACACTTCCTGAGATAAAAAGGCCCGCAAAATCCTGATCTCCAGTATAATGTTCTCTGCTGCTAGAAATCACTTTAGCAGTTTTAGAGGTCAATAAGCAGTAAATCTTAAATGGACTCAAATTCCTCTTTAGGCATATCATAATGATCTGATCTGATCTGATCTGATCTGATCTAATCTGATAGCAGACATCAGGAAGTAATGGGCCTCAGGAGATGTCCACACTACAGTATCCTTACATCCTCCTAAATTACACTATGGGCTTAACCAGCCTGGAAGGGTTCATTATCTTCTCAAACATTAAAAAACAAAAAAAAAAATAAAATAAAATAAAAAAAAAAACAAGAAACCACCAAAACCTGCAAAAAACCCCAAACTAACTCTGTTAAACACCATTTACAGTCTGCATTCACTCTTTAAGTGTTCTGAAAATTAAATTTTAATTCCATCTTCTCTTTGTCTCCAGTTCTTGGGGTAGGAAACAGGCTACAGTGTTTGGAATTTGCATACTAAAAACATTCAAAAGCATTTAATAGTTAGTAGATAAATTAAAATTTTTACAGTAACTTTTCTTTTACCTGATTTTCAGAGTAAGGAAGCAGAAATATTTAGATCAGCTGGGATTATATTTGTAGTTGTTGTAACTGTAAGTTCCAGGCATCATAGAAATTGTGCTGAATAGGCTTTCTGTGTGGACTTGCTGCTCTGCCTTATTCTCCTTGTGGATATCCTTCTGACTTGTGACTTTAACATGATTTTTTGTATTTGGCTTGGAATGGACTCAAGTTAAATTGAATGAAGGATATCTTAATTACCAGATCAAGTGTCCACACAGTCTTGTAATATGGTTTGAATTCACATATTTAACTTGTTTATGTTAGTTTTTTTCCAAATGTCCCTTAATAGAGGATCTGTACCATAATTTGTAATTATCAAGAATTTTAGTAGAAGTTTAAACAATAAGAAGTATGCCATAAGCAATGAAAAAACCCTGTTTCTGCTCAATATGTAGATACATGCTTAGTTGGGCTAAAAGATTAAAACATTATGCTACTAAAAGTCCAAAGTCCAAAGCTACATAGTTATTTTCACATGAAATCACAAAAGCACAGGCCTACACTCCAGGAGGTGGAAAGGGCCATCATTTGGCTCCCTTTTAGCCATTTCTCATTGCATTCAGTTTTTACTGCTCATCTTAAGCCCAGTAAGAGTTTCATCAGTAAACATTTACATTCATTTTCACGTTCACAGCTGAGACCCAGATATCTATTTTGGCCAAATTAACTTCTGACATAATTCTGCTTGCCAGGAAGAATTAGATCTTAAGTTTGTTTTCCATTAATGTTTTTCATAACATTATATTTAGATTACATTTTTCATAAATACCATCTCTAGCTCAAAAATTGAATAGATTATATTGTGACACTTCTTATTTAGGAACATTCAAGAATGTTCCGTCAGCAAAGTGTATTCAAAACTTTTTATGCAGTAAGGACATTCAATGGAGAGCAATTAACCAGCAAAATGAAAAATTAAAGAATAATCTAAACTCAGAAGTAAAAAAAAAAAAACATTTTGTGTGTCAGTGCTGCAGATAATTTGCTACCTTCTTGGTTTTCATCAAGAAAAGCAAACATATGGGACACATTACAAAATTATTCAGGGACATATGGTACTGCATTGAAACAGTAAAATAAGTGACACAAGGAAATTCATGATCCAATGTATCAAAATGTTTTAGAAATCCTGGTGCTCTGCAGTCAACTTATTTTTTTAAGCATGGCAGAATGTTTTGAGTTACATAAATGACTGGATTTATTGGCAGCAGTTTTATAGTGGCTTGATCAAACCCCCAAGAGATACATTATCCTGACTGTACAGATCTTCTCTGTGCCACCATGAAGGCAAAGAGAAATATAGATCAAAAGATTTTGTCGTGAAATTTTGGTAACTAGTTTATTAGCTTCAAAATAGAGTTAGAGGGGGGGTCAGGGAAATCTATTGCTCAATAGGGAGATTCTGCATTTAATAACACTTTATAAGTTTGATCCTATTTATAACCACAATGTACAAATACAATGGAATTGCAATCATCCATCCATGGCAATGTTATCATCCATCTGCCACCATTTCTGTTTGCATGTACACAGTCTGAAAGAACAAGTCCCTATTTGTCTAGGTTTATACTTCAAAGATGTCACAAGCTATGCAAGCTTTCTTTTCTTCCCACCAGGTGGGGAAGCTAGTCCTAAAAATAAAAGGTCTTGTCTCTAAAGTAGTTTCCTAATTTAGAAACTTCCTCTTTTACAGATGGATGGTAAAGGTACACATTGATATAAAGTGTTTTCAGTCCCTGGAGAACAATTTCATCAAATATTATGTATTCAATACCAGCAAAATTCTTGTAAGGTAGAGGACCAAAACAAAGCCCCTGAATCTTCCATAGAGCGGAAATAATGTTTGCATCTAAGTCCTCAGATCTACTACTTCAGTCATCACTTGTTTCTAGAGACAGTCATTGATTGTACTGCACTCTAAGATTTTGTTCTCATACAGATAATCAGATGATAATGCAATCACAGAAACATAGACATTTGTACTGGAAGGAATCTTAAAGATTATCTAGTTCCAAGTCTTCTACCACAGCAGGGGCACTTTCTACTAGAGCAGGTTTTACAAAGCTCCATCCAACCTGGCCTTGAACAACACTGCCACGGATGGGGCATCCACAACTTCTCTAGGCAGCCTTTTCCAGTGCCTCACCACCCTCACAGGAAAGAACATCTTCATTATATCTAATCTAAATCTACTCTCATTTTGGAGCCATTAAATAGACCCCTTGCCCCAGCCCTACATGCCCTTATAAAAAAGTTCCTCTCCAATTCTCTTGCGGGCCCCCTTTACACACTGGCAGGCTGCTACAAGATCTCCCAGGAGTCTTCTCCAAAATGAACAACCCCAACACTCCAACTGGTCCACATCCTTCTTATGCTGGGTGTCCCAGAGCTGGATGCAGCACTGGTGGGAGTCTCACAAGAGTGGAGTAGAGGGGGAGAATCACCTCCCTCAGTTGCTGGCCACATTTTGAGAAGGAGCTACTCCATGGTTTTGCCAGACACCAAGTTGAGACTGACAAGCCTGTAGTTTTTTGGATTTTCTTTATTTCCCTTTTTAAAAATTGAGGTTGTTTTCCCTTTTCAGTGGAACTTCACTGTACTGCCATGAGTTTTCAAATGTGATAGATAGTGGCTTAACCACTTCATTTGCCAGGTCCTTCAGAACCCACAGATGCACTCATCAGGGCCCATGGACTTGTGCATGTTCAGATTCCTTATATGTTCTTGAACCCAATTTTCTCCTACTGTGGATAGTTCTTCATTCTCCCAGTCCCTGTCTTTGTTGGTGTGACTTGGGTAGTGTGACTGGAGCATGTGCTGGGGAAAAATGAAGCAAAAATATGATTAAGCACCTCAGAATTCTTCAAATTCTGAGTAATCATGTTCCTATTTCCTTTCAGAGAGGGTTCATGTTTTGCAAAGTGGGAGCTTGTCGTGGGGTGACAGCCTTCAGCCTTTATCCCAATATCGTGTGTTGTGTCTGGCAGCTGTGCCTTCCCCCTTCCCCCCCCCCCCCCCCCGGCCATCTTGCTGTGGCCGGATGGGGAAGGGGGGGGGGGGGGGGTGTGCCCAGGCACTTTTGCTTTGGGGGCTTTTGCTGCCTGGCTTGGCTAGCCACTTGCTTGCTTGCTTGCTTGCTTGCTTTCTGCTTTTTTTTTTGCGCTGGTTTTTTTTCCTTTTTTCCCTTTTCTTTTGTTCTCTCTTTCTTACCCTCCCCTGAAGATACTGGACCGGCTCCGGATCTGGCCTGAGAGCTCCAGGACACCCGAAGCCTGCGACAGAAGCTCGGCGCCCTCACAACACAGTCTGGTCCCTTTTCTTTTCTTGTGTTGGGGAGTGTTCTTTTTGTTACTGGTAAATAAATAGGTTTTGTTTTCCACTTTGCTCCTCCAAGGAATTCCTTCCCGAACCCGGTGTTGGGGGAGGGGTGGTTGGAGGTTTGTTCTGTTTTGGGGGGGGGGGGGGCTCCCTTTTGGAGATTTCCCCCTAATTTGTCCTAAACCAGGACAGAGCTGAAAATGCCTTTTAAATTAGATTCATCCTGGTTAAGGCCTGCAACAATACAGACTGTTCTTATCACTTATAGACACACCTCTAGAAATCCATTTCCTTCACCTAAAATTAACCTTTAGAAATGTCTCTCATGCTGCACTATGCAGAGGGAGCAAGCATTGAACTGAAGGCCCAAGAAAAAGTGCCTGTTAGGAATAGGGAATATCAACCCTTTGGGTGTGTAGTTGGCACAGTGCTCAACTGTGTCCTTATGCAGGAATCATTGTAAAGTGTGCCATTGTTCTACTAATATAACACACTACAGTGTTACAATGATAATGCATTCTCTAAAACAGATTATTTCATCCACAGATGTTGTGTCACAAGCACAAGGAGAAAGATAAAAAGACATATTAACCTGAAGCAGAAGAGAGTTCTGTGCCCTGCCTCTGTATGCACACAGTTTGCCAAGTGGCTTGGCACAATAAAGAAAAAAGCACTGCTGGAACCTTCATCCAAAAGCAGATCCAGTTCAGCAGCAGATACTAGCTTAGCTTAAAGCCCCGGATTAGAATTTGGATGGAAACTGAAACATATACCTTGGTCTGAAATAAGAGGTGATTTAGTAGCTTAGTGGAAACAGACACTGGCTGCTTTAAAGTTCTTTTGGTCTACACTTTTCTTAAGGTGTCTCACGTCTCAGATATGCTATTATTATAACAACTGTATTGCCAGATGAAATAGCAACCTTTTGTGTAATGGCTACTTTTGTGAATGCTTAGTTTTATGCAGTAGATTATCACAGCACAAAGACTAAATGGCATTTCAGTGATCTATATGATGATGTTCATGAGAAGGAATAGTCAGTGTATCAAAAGTTTCATATTTCTTTCCATTTTTAAGCATGTAAAGGTCCCTTACAAGTAGTAGCTTTGATTTACAAAAATTAACCCCCCCTGTGATTTTTTCCTAAGAAGCAATTGCAAAAAAAAAAGTAGAGAAAAAAGACATCTTTAGCTGCCTAAAAATAATGGTGTTTTCAAACTAATTCCTTTCACATATTAGAAAGTTTTGATGAAAAAATACTCAGAGCCAACAAAGAATTCAACTTTCCCCTGTTTAGCATCTGAGTTAGCTGGATGGGAAAAAGAAAGCATGACAAAAGATCACTGAGGCAATGGAGAAGCTACTGGTAGTTGCTGAACAAAACCATTATAGGCAAGGGTGGAGGGTTGTTAGCAGGGGTTTTTTCCCTCATCTCCTCAGAACAGAAATAAACTACATGTATAACCAGTCTGGAGAAATCAGTCTTCTCCAAACATTTGGCTGGTTCTATCTTTATGTGTTACAAGAAAACATTGTGAGTCACCATAATTGAGCCAGCCTAGCATTAGACACCTAACATCAAATTTAGGCCTGGTATGAATCTGCTCAATACCACTGGTCCATTTCATAGCTTGGTCACCTCCAGAATATTTTGGACATCTATTGTCAAATTGCTTTAATTCCCCAAAGCAAGAACTGCCCTTTTCATATTTACAGCTAGAATGACAAGATGCTCAAGGCCCAGAACTGTAATTTTTGATGGTCTACATGGGTATTTAGCTCTCTGTGGCTTGCAAAGCTCTGTGCAAACATAAACGAAGAGCAGTGATATAATTCCCCTTTGTGTGTGCTTTATAATGACCCACTGGGAAAAGGCAGCTCAAGGTTAATTATAACAAACAAGGAGAATGAGAACATAAGACACGCCCTGTACTCTGGCCGGGCTTGAAGAGAGTATCACACTTCTTGTGTTCACAGCTCCTACAGCTATTTCTGTAGACATTGCATGTCAAGCATTGTCTATGTACAGTGTACCTGGAGATGGGAATCTTGCCTTGCCTTGATAAAAATTATTTGGAAGGATTTCTCTTACCCAACTTCTGCTACCAGAAAGTTCCAGTCATCATCTAAGCTGGTCATCTAGACTCCTCAGCAGTCAACAGGAAGAGATGGCTGCCTACAGAGAATGACTCACTGCAGACACAGGCCAGGACAAACCACTCTCTGGACACAGCCATACCCCTCCAGTGACTGTTAACTAGTTCAGCTTGCTCCCTAGTTATTAAATAGCTAAAATTAGGTGAGATGAATCCCACACAATGATGCTGTCAGGACTAGATTAAATTTCCTTAGGACAGGTCTGA
The DNA here is from genome assembly GCF_047830755.1 of Zonotrichia albicollis. Taxonomy (NCBI): domain Eukaryota; kingdom Metazoa; phylum Chordata; class Aves; order Passeriformes; family Passerellidae; genus Zonotrichia; species Zonotrichia albicollis. Next base: position 74,641,175 of record NC_133821.1, on the reverse strand, counting down.
GCAAAAAAACGCCTTTGTTTTGCCATTCTTGGCAACTCTATTATGGAGCAAAACCAATCAAAACTAAACTCCCAGAGGTAATGATAGCAATGAAGACATCCTAGGCTAGATGTGAACACTGATGATGTGCGGTGCCCTTGGTGCCCAGAGAGCTTATGCTCTAGCCCATGTTGCAATCGTGTCTTTGTTTCACTGTGTAAACAAAGACTAAGGTAAGTCTAGGTATACAAACCCAGTGCAAATTTGCTTTTCTGCACTGAGCAATTCAAAACCCATGGAGCATCAAAACAGAATTAAGGTGCCAAAATTTCAATACTTAGCACTGTGTTTACTTGTGCTCCCATGCAAGTCAGGGAGCAGCTTATTTTAGGATTTTTGCTGTTTTCTAATGCTATGTAATGCCATGCCCACCTCTTCTTCAGTCACCTCTCACATAGGAACTACTGAACTGCAATGAATTTCAGCCTCCATGTTGTTTTGTTCTGACAAAAGTGAACTCCATGTTGTTTTGTTCTGACAATTGCACCATGCCCTGTCTTCCTGGGAAGCTGAGATCATAGGATGACAGAATAGAGAGAATAGTGGCAGGAAAAACTCGGTGCCAAATTAAGCCAGTTTGTGCTTCTGGATCAGAATTCTTAATGGAGAAGGAATAAAAAAAAAGGCTTCCTGTGGAGTCATGCCCATGTGTAATTGCAATACATTTTTTGGAACACAGTTTCATAGCAATTCACAGAGTTTGGAAAGGTTAGCTTACACTGAGAGCTGCTTTCATTCAGCCACCAGAAATCCATCAGATGTGTTTTAGGAAGGATTTCCTGCTTCTACTGTTCAACACGTGCAGGACCCCGATGTGAACATTTGTGTCACACTAGCAAGTACTGTTGCTATTCAGGCAGGTCTGGTACTTTGCTGATTTCTCCTCTTCCTGAGTCAAAACAAACAAACAAAAAAACCCCAGAAGTTTGCTTCAAGCTAAAAAATTCATTATTCAAGGAATTTCTGAAAAGTAAATGCCATTTAACTAACTAGGTAGATAGCACCCTCTTTCTGCAGCAGATGAGGGAGGATTTGTGAGAGAAATGTAGTATTTGCAAGTCTGGAGAATTTTATACACTGTAACAATTAAGATTATAAAGCCCCTAGCTGTTTGCTCTACCACCCTACCAGAATTTATCATCCTACTGTCAAATAAGGAGTAGGAAAAACATGAAGTGGCGTCAATCTGTTCAGCCAAAAAAAGAAGCATCATTTAATAGCTTTTGGCATAAGCATGAGGTGGACAGCTGGAGGCAGAAACACTATAAAAACCTTCCAGAGTAAGGTTACTCAAGCTGATCTGTTAGCTTCCCAAGTGAAGGGCTTTCAAAACATATTTTTTTAAGTGTTTCGAGCATAGCAATGGAAACAGGTTTCATTTGAGGCGCCTACCATTAGGTACCATTAGCTACCATTAAGTTTTGTGATGATAAATTGGATCTCTGAGCTCATCCTTAATTAAAAAAAAAAAAAAGAAATCTGAGAAAAGCAGAGATTGCACAGAAAACCTTCAGCCTTTCTACAGGCTATGAATGCTGTGCTCAGAAATATTTGACTATTAAAGTAGTTTTATTATTTACAGCAAGAAATAATCATTTACAGTGAGGGATCACCTCAATATTGCACAGAATCCTACTGGTAGCATTACTGTGGCAACAATCAATATCACCAAACAAGATGCCAGATTTCATCTATTTTATGCTGAAGACATGGTAGAGAAAAATTTCATTTTTTGGCATTTACCAAAGGGCATAAAATTGTAAAAACATAGACAAATCTTTTGGTCACTCTTCAGATAGAAGTTGGAGCTACTTATTCTTGAACAAGCAGATAGGCCTTTGGCACTGAAGTCAAAGAGTGGTTACAGAGCAAAATTAAAGAACTAAAAGAAACCCAGAATTTCTAGAATGTATGCCAAGTCCACAAAGTTGACTGGGGCCAAAACTCTCAAAAGAACTTTCTTTTTAAATTTTAAGGGCTATTTAATAAAGCTTTCTTGGCAGACATTTCACTTCACTACCATTCCTAAAGATTTTTGAGAAAATATTTCATTTAGCCCTTCTTATTTCTTTTTTTTTGAGCCACTTTTGTACGGGTCATGTGGCAACCGGCCTGAGTTAGAAAAGTAAGGCTTGATGTCCACAGACAAGCTCAAACACTCCTTAATTGCAGGCCAGATGATATTGACCTTTCCAGGCTGCTCAAACCCACTTGCAACTCAGGTCTGCTTGTTGCAGCGTATTCTTCAGCTGAAAAGCCAGCGGAAAGGTAAGGTGGTAAAAGAGGAAAAACTGGAAGGACACATCAGATCTGGTTACAAACAATGTACTAAACCCTGGAAATGAAAAAAAAAATATCAAGACAATCTACACTGAATGCAAGACTAAGATGATGAATGGAGATATATTAATGTGTAGACTGATATCAGCTGAGAATCTGGCCCTCTGCAATGTTTCTACACATAACAGGTTATGAGTAGGCTGTCAAATTGTCAAATAATCTTCAGCTAGTTATGGACCTGCTGTGCTTGGGCAAACCAGCTGCTGTCATTCACCTCACACATTTTCACAAGAGCCATTCAGAAAAACATCATCTTCACTTTCTTGGGACATGACTCACCCAGACTTCTATGTGCCAGGGAAGCTGGACCACCAAGTCACAAGAGAAACTCTTGTACTAGTCTTCCTGTCCAGGGAGAAATGCCCTCAGGAGCTGTGCTTTGAGAAACTTTGCAGATGCTCCTCTTTAGGTGATGTAATTCTGCCCTGCCCCTCGTTTGGGACTATGTTGTTAAAGCAATAACTTATCCTTAATTGTCTTGGGTGAACTTGTCAGCACCAGACTTTTTTTGCTTCTTGTGTGTTTAGCAGATGCTCCTCTCCATCTGTAACAGCATGAAAGTATTATCAGGAGGAACATGCACAGACATATGCTCAGAAGTTATCTCAATAGTTCCTTATATTTTCCACTCATCTCAGACTTTGAACCTTTATTTGTACAGTCAGTTATGCTAAATTCCTAGAAAAAAATTCATATATATTACAAAGAGCTCTCTAATGCCAAGACATACTTTTCCTCAGCCAATTACTTTTGTCACAAATGGCAGCATGAGCAGCTTTTGGTATCACAGTCCTTTTAATTACTGAATCATCTATACCCTTCCAACTGCATTCCAAATTGTCATCCTCCTTTTCAGGGACAAGAATAATTTCCTGAATATGAGCACAGATATTTATTGTTGCCAATTTTTTTTTCACAACATTATATTTCCTCTCTCCAAACTGTTTGAAAAATACTTAAGCCTGGGAGTAAGAATATATTTTTTAGATTAACTACTTCCTAAGGAAAAAAACTGATCTAAGTTGGTGCAGCAGGCTTCATTTCAGCAGAAGAGTGGTTTTAATGAGATTTCCCCAAATAATTCTAACCAAGACCTTAAAGAGGTCTTAATTTTTATGAGCCTCAATTAATTGGCCAGTGTTGTGGCCAGGCTACAAAATAAAAATTAAAGGCAGAAATTCCTCTAAGCACTCCCATAAGCCTTATGGTCACAGGCAATAATGTCTCAGAAACAGCCCCTGATACTTGTAATGTTTCAAGCATTCACTACAGACAGCTGTTAATTGACATTTAAGAGTATTTTAATTATGTACCAATGCATGGGCTAAACAAGCCAAAGGGGATGGGAAAATTACCAGCTGAAAACCAATTAGTAACCAGAACTAATTTTTCACTTTTTAGTATTGCCAATCTGTTGGATCCTTAAGAATGCAAGATCCTTTCCTAAAATCAGATCTTTCAAATGTCAAAAATATCTTACTGTGCTTATCTTTCTGATGAAGTCTAAACATTTTCTAATATCTATAGGAAATAATGAAGTGAGGGTTTTTTTTTTTTTGTTTGGTTTGGTTTTGTCTTTATAACTGTTGTCTTACTGTGTTAGCTGTAAGTACACTGGCTTTGGTATGGTTTCCCCTCTCAGAGCACTGCTGAAAGGGACACATACAAACCCCTCACTTCTTTGTGACCAGCACTGTCCCAACACCCACCATTGCAGCCAAGATAATGAGTTAGGCACAAACTCAGCAAGATTATTTTTTCCATCTGGGATGTGCCCATGACATTGATTCATTAGTCAGAGATAAAGCTGTAGTGATTTGCAGGACAAGACAATTGCATTTCTTTCATATGCCCATAAAGCACAGAGCTTGTCATTGAGCTATCTAAATTCGTAGCCAGAGACACAGAAATAGAGATGCAAAAAATTGCATTTTTCTATCCATGGTCTTATCAAATATGTCAATTATAGCTTACCTAAATCTTAAGGGCATGGATATATGTTTGAATATGTCTTCCTTTCATCCCTGTTCTTGATTTTTTGTTTCAATTTTTACATTTCATCTTCTATTAAAACACAACATTGGAAATTAAATTAAAGGAGGGGAAATTATATTACGCAAAAGGAAATTAAATTAAGCAAGATTGTTACAAGGCTGTGAAAGGTTTGACTGAAACCAGCCTTCCGAAATTAATGTCTTCAGACATCTCCTGGCACAGGGATAGCTCTCAAGCAGCCACCATGATGTTCAGGAGAGGCTGTTCTTTCTCTGGTAACCAGAGGCACTTGTGAATACTGATCAGCATTTCTGTCATGACTCTCTGCATCAAACTCAATGCAAATAAAATATTGGATGTCACCATGACTTGACTGTTCTTGCTCTTCATGGATTTAGTCATTCTAACCATGGTGTCACAGTCAGGTCAGTGTTCCATTGTACCTGAGAACTTACTTCCACCATCATGAGACTCAAGCCAAGAAAGAAATAAAACAAAAAGGATATTACAAAAGCAAGTAGAGATTGTGATGAGCATCCTGATGTAAGAGTGGTGGTGATTTGAAAGCCTGCTTTACACTTAGCTAATTTTTCAGAATCTTTCCTTAAGCATCCACTACTGGCCCTTCATCCAATAAGGTATTCCCAGGAAAAGGAGAGACACTAGAAACCCTCTCCATCTTTGAGGGTGGAAAAAGAAGGACACAGATGTAGGTATCCAGACAAATGATGGCATTACAGTGCCTCTGCAGATTTTGTAAGCTGAAGGGCTTAGAGGAAAGAAGACACAACAAAGAGAATTCAGGGCTGATGGTCACTGAAGGTCACTCTCCTCCACTCCTTCCCAAGTTTCCACAGCATATTTTCCCAACCACTAATGAAATCTAATTTTAAATTCCATGCAGATGGAAAAGACTAGTTATTCATTCACTGTGTGTAATCAGAACTTTCAAAAAAAAAAAAACCAGAAGAAAAAGGGAAAAAAAAGAAAAAAGAAAAAAATAAAGAGCAGCAGGGGAAGGTAACCCAACAAGATACTATCTGTCAGAAATCTTAGGGTCGAAAAACGTTAATGACATGAAGTCTACTTCCTGCCTAACAGAACTGGTTCAAATTCATAGAATGCCATCCATAAAATTACCTCATTCTCACAATTGGGTTGGAAAATTTTTATTTTTTTCCTGAAACACATCCAGTTTAATTTAAACACTCATGTGTACAAGAATAGCCTTGTAGCTTCTGTGGTATGCAGACATGGTCACAAAAGAATTGAGGCATTTTTGAGAAGTACAAAGTACTGCTCTACCCCAAACTGTAGAAAAGAGAGAACTGATGTGCTAGGGATATTACATTTGCATCTCACTTAATTTGTTATAATGGGTGAATGGAAGAAGAGAGAAAGGGAGGGAGGGAGGGAGGGAGGAAAAGGGAGGAAAAAAAAAAAGGAAGGAAAATGAGTCAAACAGGGGAAAAAAACCAGTCCAATGCCAATGAAAAAAAGACAGAGTTTTTTCAGCATTTTCTGAGTACAAAAATCAGCGTGTAACAAGTGTTTACAAGGTTCAAAAAAGACACAGTGAACATGCAAATTCCATATAGACATGGTATTGTTTTTTTGTCCTTTTCATCCTTCAAGTCATGCAGGACCATAACTTGTGCAGCTGAGTAGAATGAAATTTTTAAACTTATGACTTACAATAAACAATTTATGATTAGCATATTTTACTCTCTATAACACTAACTTAAAGAGTTTGATAATACTTCAGTGAAAAACACAATTATTCTTTCATAAACTGTCTTGAAAACAGATATGTCTGGATTTTCATAAATCAGATGCTCAGAAACTTCACATTGCAAATGAATGTTAAACCATGAAACATATCAGTGCATCTTCTGGTCTGACTTCTACCTGCTCCATTTACCTACCACCTGGGTTGTGGTGGATCTTGTTTCATTTCAGTAGTTGAGATAATTACTGTGATCATATAGTCTAATACATAAAAAATCATGTAATGACATCATTAGTTTCACATACCATGATAAATATGGTACCAATCAGAAAGTTTTTCTGAACCTTACCTTTGTGATTTCAATTAAAGGAAGGCAAAAACACAAAACAAAACAAAAATAGAAATCTGTTGAATAATACAAATTTTCTCCAAATGATTTTTCCATATTTGCTGCCAAAATAAACACATGGTACATGTTAGTCTGTCGGGTCCGCATTAATTTGTCGGCTGTAGGAACTGCAGTGATCCATTTGCCAAAACCTGCTGCACTAAATCCCACTGTTTTTAAATTGTAACTCCAAACATCCTTTTAGGCTTGCAAAGGATTTTAAGCACAACTTACATCTATAGCATTTCTAAAATTATTGTCTGCACATCTTGAAAATCTTGGCAAGACCAATTTAACCAGCCTGGTCACAAGTTGATTTTCAGTTCCTTTTTTATCTAATTGCACAAGTTTTAAAATAGTGTCATTGTCATCTGTGACACAGAAGGCAAGGATGTGCTAAACTGGTTTGATTCACTTCTTCTGAGCTGTGCAAGTAGTCCAGAGACCAGCTGTGACTTGACACAGTAAAGGATGTGGGATCCTGAGATTTCACTGATTTCTATGGAAAAAGAGACCTCATCATGCTCTCTTAACATGCAAGTGGACTTTTTGACATTCCTTAAAAATGCCTAATTTTTTAAAGGATCCTTGATGGTGTCATCCAACTCATAGCTTCTTTGCTAGGCTATGTTCTGATGAGAATCCTCAGTATGTCACTCTAAAGCAATCCACAGGAAATTAAAGAGGAACACACAGGCTGTCTACCAATGCAAAAAATTTAGTCTTTTTGCATGTGTATTGCAAGAATGCCTTATATCAAACTCCTGGTTCCTTTTCCAAAAAATGGTTCCTTTTTTGCCATTGAATTAGGAGAATCCTCAATGTCTTCCCACATATCTAACAAATCTTTAGGAGATGTAGTAAACAAAAAAGTCTTAGTGTGATCATATTAAACTTTTCTTTGTGGCACATAAAGGCTGCACAGTCATAACTGGTAGCTGCTCGGGCCAGGATGAACAAAATGAAGTAAAACAAAACCAGAATAGGAAAAGCAGGCACAGGACTCTGAGACCAGCCGGAGAAGAGCAGAATAAAGACATGAGAGAGGGAAACCAAGAAAAAAGCAGCACATACTGAGATGGGGAGGTTTAGTGATGGGAGAGGAGAAGAAGAAAGGGAGAAAGGCAGAATCACTATTCTATAGCTCCTGCATTCCTCTGTCTCCCAGTTAGAAGCAGCTGCCAGCAATATTGCACTCTGGCACCCCTCTTCATGCACACTGACACCATGACCCACCACTATTTTTCCTCAGCAGCTCAGCAGCCATTTCTAGGGACACTGGAGGAAAGAAAAAAAAAAAAAAAAAAAAAAAGAGTGAGAATCCCTGAAAAGATTAGTGGCCAGTCTGGAGGGGTTTTTATAGGAAAAGGGAAGCTGATACATATAACCTAATTGCAGCAGAACAAGTCATTTCCCTCACTAAATTAGTACTTATAATTTAAAATTCTCAAGTGTACCATAATTTTTCCAGATGAGGATTTCTCTCTTTTTAGCTAAAGCAAAAGAGCAACTGATTTAATGCATTTCAGTGGTATGTGACTTGATCTAGAGTCTAAATGTAACTTTCTTCAGAGTGCTTTAAACAATCATTAATGCTTCAAATTCCAGGATCCAAAAATGAAAACAGGAAAGGAAGTGCTTGAGGGACCTCATTGACACAATCAGCTTACATCTTGCAGCAAGGGGGATCAGTAAGAAGAAAATAAGGAACGTGAGGATTATTCTCATTGAGGATATTCAGCCAAAACATTTCAGCTTTTTTTCTCATCTTCATTCTGAAAATTAGTTTTCAATTAGGACCCTTTTAAAAGTACGTATAAAGAGCATCGAGACACATTTCATTACTTCCTTTCAAATATTATTTTACCGCTGCATAATATTGACAAACATTTCTAAACCATTTCTGCACTAAATTAACTTGCTCAGATCCTTGGTGAATTACAAGTTGTATTATCTCACTATATTTTCACCTGCAAGTCTTTGGTCACACATTATTAAAAATATAAGTAAGAAAACCTTGATGGCTGAGAAGACTGAAACTACTGGATGGTCTATTACCTGTCACAATTTTTCTATAGTCTTTTGATGTAGAGGTGACCTAAATAATTTCACACACCTCCTAACTCAGGAAAGAAGCCTGAAATACAATAACTATTTTCCTTGATTTCTTCACCATTATGACTGAAATTTGTGTAGGAGAAAGGCATTGATCATCTCTTGTGCCCAAGACTCTCTACCTGATGAATAAGCAGTCCCTTCTAGACTTTTGTTTCCATTCATGTTGGGTGGTCTTCTCAGAATGAGGGATTTTCAGATGAACCACAACCAAAAAATGAAAATATCCTTCAACAGCACATTTCTGCTCAATTTCCTAAATTTTTTTTGTCCTGTTTGTAATTCTTATATTAATTTACAAAATCCTTTCCAGAAACTGACAGAATAGACTATGAAAACACAAACACCTATACAGATGATACAGATACAGACAAAAAGTGATGCAGTTTTAGGACATATTAAAAGCCATAAAAAAATGCAGATGGGAAATATGTGCTGAGAATGGAGCAGAACAAAGTCTTTACATGGAAGTCTGGGCAATAAACCGGAGAGAGTCTTCAGAGTATCTCCAATTTTGGATGGCACACAGACACAGAGGGTAAGATCCTGGCTAGATCTCAGCCAGCAGCACGACTCCCATTCGTGTCAGTGCGGTCATGACTCCATGCACAATGCACAAAAGAGACTGCCAGCTCTTCTGTGCTCCTGGGAAGAAGATAAGGGCTGCACCACCTTATACCTACCCTAAGTGATGCTCAGCTCTCACATACAAGATCACTCCAACCTTTGAGACTCTTCTCAGGACAACTGCATTTGGTTTTGATTCATGTGGAAATCCCTGCCGTTACACAGTTTCCAAAGCCTGTGTGTGTCGCCGGCTAACCACAGAAGAAGTGGATTCCAGCATTTCCTGTGACATTTAGGAGGAAAGTCAGGCCAGCTCTGCATAGTTTTCAAAATCCCAATCTTCACATAAAAGTTGTTTTGGGGGAAGGAGAGGAACACTTGAATGCCGCAAGCGCAACCAGTTTCTCAAGAAGTAGTTCTGCTCCCTGCAGTCGGCCAAGAGAGAAAATTTCTAAATTACTATCTTCACCACAGGCACACATAAACTTTACTGGTTCAGAGGAAATAGCAAACCATGCCTGTGTTTCAGAGATTAAGCCAAACTTTTTGTTCTGTCTCTAAACAGAACATGATTTTGTTTCATAGCCCCTTTTTTACACTTTTATGTTTTCCTCCTGGAGCTTGTGCTTCCCTGTGAATTGAGCAGTCAGCTCCCACGTAAGACCAAGAGTGCTTTACGACTCACAGTCTGTCTTCAGTGTTGACAAAACTTGCCTTATTTCATCTTCATCTTTGAGATTATAAAATTTGATTCAGAGACCAGAGGTTTTTCTGAGATCATAAGAGATCAGTAATGTTCAGGGAAATCTCAGGGAAAGGAGGCCATCTAGCCTTGGGGACAAAGGAATGAGATCTTGCCCTGGGCAGCCCTCAGGTGCCCCAGTGATGTTTGCAGCATATGGGGCAGTACGGGTGGTATCTGGACCCCCTGGCAACACATGCAGAAGGGACTCAGGGATATATTCCACTGAGTAACACAGGGACAAAGGATTTAGTGGTGTTATGCACTAACAGGTGGGACTGTTCCAAATGGAGGGGTTAATCTCCATACTTTGGGTGGGTGAATTTGTAGAAACACATTTTAACAACCCTTGACACATAATTCTTTCACAGATCTACAGGTTTTTCTCCTGCTTAGACCATGCTTTCTAATTCAAAATGTCTAAAAATCATACTGCAAACCTATATAAAGTCAGATAAAATCCAACATGGAATCCCTTGCTCAGCTCCAGCAAGGCATGCCACTGCAATGTCTTTTCCTTGCTAAACATTTCCTACTTACCAGATTCTGCAACACTCGTGTAACATTCTGCTTGCAAGTGGGCCCCCTCTTACTCATGTAGCATTTGGAATATGCTATGGCTCAATTTAATGCCATTTGATGAGGCTTAAGAAGGAAAACTGTACCTGTATGCCATGACTTCTGCATATGGTTACAGCAAAGAAACTGAGAAAAGTAGCTTTGAGAACTATATTGTGTGCTTTAGTGGAACATTAACCACGATTAATCGAGTATAACATTTTCTTTTAGCTGGTGCTGTGTTGTAGTGCGTTCAGTTAGTTTATTTAATTGCTCCCCCATTTTGTGTATTACTCCCCCATTTTATGTATTGTTCCCCCCTGTTCAATGTAAAATGGTTCTGCCCTCCCCAGTTTTCCTGCCATTAGCTCTACTGTCCCTTAAGTTACTATGGTTACCCCTGCTCTTGGCTATGTCAGTTACTTAAGTTATATAATTTCCCCTCCTCCTGTTCTCCTTATAAGTAAATTTTTCTCCTCCCTGGGCCCAGTCAATCACCCCCCCACTCCTCCCAGCTTGCCCAAATCTTCTTCCCTCTGGAGGTTGTGGTTGGCTGTGGTCCCAGGGCCCCTCCTTTACTTTGTATTTATTGGTTTCCCCTTTATGTCAATTATGTTAAGTTCATCCCCTCACCCTTCCCCATTGGCTCCCTGCAAACCCCTCCTCTGTATACCCTCCCCCTTTATAACCCTTTTCCACCCTCCATTCCTGGCCATTCCCTGGTTGGTGCTCCTTGGTTGGCTATTCCATCAATAAACCGACCTTCACCCCCAGCGAGTGTGCTACTCCTTTGTCTTGTCCCTTTGGCGGTGGGATCAGTCCGCAAGGCAGCCCAGCCCGAGGCCTACAGACGCCAAGGGGGGCTGGCTGTTTATGCAGCTGGGTGTCGGCCGCTGACCCTCTGCTAGCCGGACATTGCCCTGGTGGCCGCGTACACCCTGCCGCAGTGCTGGGTGAAGAAAACGCGTTCTTTAAGAGGGCTGATCTAGGACTATCCTGGATTTATAGTCAGCTACTATTTAGCTGTCCTGAGGGCTGCTTTGCAGTTAGTCACAATTTCAGATTCAAGATTTCTTACAATTATATTTTTGCCTTCCACAGGTGAGACCAAAGGCTGCCTAGTCTTGCACTTTGAAAGGAAAGAAGGAACAAGTGTGGGCTGTGTAGCTGGAAATACAGTCTGAAAGACAGACACTGCTGCCATTTCTGCCATACACAGTGGGAAGGATAGAGGTACCAACTGCTGGTTTGAGGGATTAGTTCTACGTTTGTCTGTTATGTAATAGAAATCTCCACAGCTGGTATCCCACTGGTGTCCCGCTGGCGTTCTCCACCACTCCAAGAGCTGGCACCAGGATGGAGCCACAGCTCAGCGCACATCCAGAGCTGGGACCAGCTGCCCCTTACAGTTCTGCCCTAACCACAGCTGATATCTGTCCTCAGCCGGGCAGTGGTTTGTGAGGAAAGAAGCACAAGGAGAGCAGCTGGTGAGCAGTGTGAGAGTTAATGGCCCAGGTATTGGAATATGAATCCAAATATAACCAGTTAGATGGTGCCTGGGCCAGTTCTGACCTTCGCTGCTGGGCCAAATGAAGCACTGCGGTGTTTTACCCCAGAGATACCTTGGCTGCTGGAGAGTGCAGCGGGGCAAGTCCAGGCTTGTCAGGACTCCGTTTACCTCAGGAGAGAGAGCTTCTGGCGATGGTGGAGAGAAAGGGAGTGGATTCTGCTAGAAGGTTGCCAGATGTTTATTCCATGGGTACAGAGATGTCTGCACCGGGCCACTGCTGCTAACAGAATGGAGGCCACATGGTCTCATTAACATTTTAAGCTCAGGGCAGGGGAAGGGGAGGGGACAGGTGAGCCACCAACCAGGTGAAGGGGCAGGGTCTCAAGGGACTAGGGACACCTATCACGCGACGCCTTGCTGGTATGTTAGCCTGATTGACAGGGCACACTCAGCGAGGGGTGAGGGGGAAGGGAGAAGGTAAAACAGGACATTGCAACACACCACTACATCTCCCCCTAGTTTTGTTTAAAAAGAAGAGGACTGTGTTTATGGTGCAGAATGATTGCCAAACCATGGTTGGCAAATCGGTTCTTCTTCTACAGGAGGGTCAGTGTTTTCCACTGAGGCCTCTAGGTCATCCACTGGAGCACTGAGGGCTTCCAAATGGTAGACCTCAGGAGGGGGAGATGAGCTTGAGATTAACTTGAGAACCATGCGTCTGATTAGTCCAAAAACAATGCTAAGAACTACAATAACTACAACTAAAATAAACAGCACTAAAATTACAGTTTTCAGAATAGATCCCAACCAGCTCGAGATTCCCCAGCCATTGAAAAGTCCATTCAGCTCGTTGTCAGTTTCTCTGTTGATGTCTGAGAACCTTTATCGAGGTAGTCCATATGTGGTTTGGGTTGCGGTACTATGTAGGAGATTGCAGGTGGGATGATCACGAGTAGGACGAGAAGCAGGCTCGGTCTCATGGCGTCTCGAGGCTACACATGAACAGTGGGATCTAAACTGGTACAAAAACTTGAGACAAACATATATTACAAACTATTCCAGATAGGAGGCTTAAATGGAATTTCCTCCAGAGAACGCGTGCGGCGTTTTCTTCTCCAGGCAGCGTGAGCAACTTGGGGTGCTTCTGCAGATTTCTCTGAGACTTTGGGAACATAGGGCTTTACCCATTTGGAAGGAACCCACCTTAAACCAGAGGGGGTGGACACACAGGCGTATCCACGTCCCCAAGTAACCAATTTGTAAGGTCCCACCATTTTCCAAGTCTCAGGGTCTTTTACTAAAACCGGAGGTTTTTCTTTTATCAACCTGTGACTGCTCCCCCCAAAGTGGCGTAGGATGGGTGGGTTCAGGCTGTCGAAAGAACAATTCAGAAAATTGATTGTGAATAGTGCCCTGGATAATCGGATGTGGGGAGGTTCTACCTTCAGAACCTGTTGTTGCTGGTCCAGGACTCTTTTAATATCACGGTGAGTTCTTTCTACAATGGCTTGACCTGTAGGGGAGTAGGGGATGCCAGTTTTGTGCTCTACTCCCCATTGCTGCAGGAAGCTCCCAAATTCCTTGGATTTATAAGCAGGCCCATTATCAGTTTTCAGCTCCTTGGGGATGCCCATGAAAGAAAAAGCCTGTAAGAGGTGCTTAATAGCATCAATAGATGATTCTCCTGTGTGGGCAGAAGCATAGACCGCTCCAGAAAAGGTATCTACACTAACATGAACATATTTCTGCTGTCCAAAAGACTGTATGTGTGTTACACCTGTTTGCCACAGTTCACAACTGTTCAGTCCCCTTGGGTTTGCTCCCGTACTCACTGTAGGGAGTGCATGTTGTTGGCAATTTGGGCACGTGGCCACAATCGCTTTGGCCTGTTCTCGAGTGATGTTAAACTGGCGAACCAGGCCAGGTGCATTTTGGTGGAAAAGCTGGTGGCTGATTTTTGCCTGTTCAAAAACATTTGGGAGAGTGGCCATCACTGCAGGTGCAGCAAGAGCATCTGCCCTTCTGTTGCCTTCAGCGATAAACCCTGGCAAGTCAGTGTGTGACCTGACATGCATCACATAAAAGGGTTGCTCTCGGTGAGTGACTAACTTTACCAGTTTGGAAAGCAATTCAAAAAGTGCAATGTTAGATACATCTTGCAGTATTGCTTGATCTGCTCTGGATACTACTCCTGCCACGTATGCAGAGTCTGTAATCAGATTAAATGGTTCTGAGAACCTTTCAAAAGCCCTAACAACTGCAGCCAATTCAGCAACCTGAGGTGAACCTTCCACCTCAGCAATGTCCATCTCCCACTGCTGGGTTTGAGGATCCTTCCAAGTCATAACGGACTTGTGGGACCTCCCGGACGCATCTGTAAAGACAGTTAGAGCCCTTTTTAAAGGTCTCCTACTTAGAGCAGTTCTTAATTTTAAAGTAAATTGAACATCTTGTTCAAACAATTTGCAAGCAGGCCGTGCTACCGAAAATTGTCCTGAGTAGGAATCCAGAGCAAACTGCAACACTTCATTTTCTTGAAACAATTGTTCCAGTATTTTCATAGTATTTTGACCTGATTTTAACTCAACTGGAATGTGAATGCACTTAAAATCACATCCTGCTAACTCCCTGATCCGGGTCCTTGCTTTCCGGATCAGTTCTGCTATCAGCTCCTGAGGCTTTGTCAGTCTCTTGGACCTTTTGTGACTGAGGAAAACCCATTCTATGATCAAGAGAGAGTCCCTCTGGTCCCGGTCCTTTTTTGGTGTGTCCTTTGCCTTAGGTGTTTGTTTTTCCTCCCACTGGAAAATAATTCCATGGAGGTGTGGCAACTTACCTAGGATGATAAATTTGAATGGCAGATCAGGCCAGCATCGGTGGGCCTGTCTTGTGGACATTGCAATCTGAACCTTTTCTAGAGCTTTCCGTGCCTCTGGGGTAATAGACCTAGGAGCACCTGGGTCTTCTCCCCCTTTCAATAAATTGAAAAGAGGGGCAAGGTCTTCATTAGTCAGACCAAGCCATGGTCTTACCCAATTCAAAGACCTACACAACTTGTGGACATCTGCAAGGGTCTTGATCATTGGATTGATTTCTAGTTTTTGAGGAACAATGGTCCTATTTCCAATTTCTAAGCCCAAATACTTCCAAGGTGGCATCTTTTGAATTTTCTTTTCCTGGAGCTCGAACCCTGCAACAATCAATGCATCGATCGTTAGGTCAAGCGCATGTGTTAGTAAATCATCATTGGGGGCACACACAAGGATATCATCCATATAATGATAGATGATGGCCTTCTCTGCTGCTGCACGCACTGGGGAAAGCAGGGAAGAGACATACCACTGGCAGATAGCTGGAGATACCTTTAATCCCTGAGGAAGAACGGTCCAATGGTACCTTTTCATAGGAGCTTCTGAATTGATAGAAGGGACAGAGAATGCCAAACGCGGTGCATCATCAGGGTGCAATGGGATTTGGAAAAAACAATCTTTAATATCAATAACAGCTAATTTCCAATCTTGGGGAAGCATTGTTGGGGATGGCATACCAGGTTGGGGAGAACCCATATCTTCAATTACATTATTAATTTGTCGGAGGTCACAGAGGAGTCGCCACCTCTTTTTGTCAGCTTTTTGGATGACAAACACTGGAGAGTTCCATGGGGACATGGTCTCCACTATGTGGCCCTTTCTTAGTTGCTCTTGTACTAGTTCCTCAAGCACCTTTATTTTTTGTTTACTGAGTGGCCACTGTTTCACATCAACTGGTTCGTCTGTTTTCCACTTAAGTTTTTGGGTGGGGCGCTGTTGTTCAATGACTGCTGCACAAAAATGCTGTGGAGAGTCTGGAATATCAATTGTGACACCCCACTGGGCCATTAAATCTCTCCCTAACAAAGGTTCTGAATAATCTAACACAAATGGACGGACATTTGCCAATTGTCCGTTTGGACCCTCGAATTGAATAATGCTTTTGGATTGCCTTGCCAATTGCAGACCTCCTACACCTCGAAGGTCACCAGCAATATTTTGTAAAGGCCAGTGTGCTGGCCAGTCTTGTACTGGAATCACTGTGCAGTCTGCACCTGTGTCTACAAGCATCTCAATGCGTTTAGACTCCCCACCCCCACTGACATTGCACCACAATTTGGGTTTATCTGTCCCAATAACTTGGACCCGGGCGACTGTGGGCCCTTGTTTATCGACATTTTCAGGTAAAGATGGCACAGGGATAGCTTGAGCAGCAATTTGTCCCTTGGGAAGAAACAGGGGTGGGTGGAAACAGTGCAGGCTGAGAACAAATTGCTTGGGATCTGATGTTGTCATTCCCGGAGCAATTTCGATCTCTTGTGGTGTGTTTTTGTCCCCAGTGATGATGTACTTACAACGAATTTGGTTCCAAGTATCCTTCTGTTAAGGATTTACAGAGACAAAATGCCAGTCAGTGTCCTTCAGGTGGAGTGACTCTGTCAGCTGCAACCTGTAAGGCTCATTGACAGAAGATGCGGTTAATACAGAATCAGAATCACTTAAATCATAACAAAGGTTATTTTGTTTCACTTTCAACAGTGGACTAGCAGACTTGGTCTTTGAAGCACCTGCTTCACTTACACAAATGTTAATATTATCGCGCGCTTGATTTGTTTTGCTACCCTTATGCTCTTGGCCTGCTCTTTTTATGTCTGCATGCCTGGCAGGCTGGCGCTTTACTTTCAGTTTTTTTGTTGTTGACCCCCAGGGAGGGCTTGCAGTTCTCCTCCCCTGCTATTTTTAAATTCATCAAATTCCCTTTTCAGGGGGCACTGGTTACTCCAGTGTCCTAGGTTATTACAAAGCAGGCATGGTTTAGTGGGCTCAACTATTGCTGGTCTCCGCTGCTGCCCAGGGTACTGCTGAGCTGAGGGGAAAAGTGCAGGGCTGGCAGCAGCGACACGCTGGGGTGGTCTTGGCAGCAGCCTTGGTCTGGTGTCTTCAGCCACAGTCATCAGAGGCACTTTCCTGTTACAGACTAGAAGCATATCTTTTAATGTAGGGGAAGGTTCCATGGGAAGGCTCAGGATTGCCGCTCGACACTGTTCATTGGCATTTGTAAATGCTATTTCTTCTAAAATTGCTTCCCTAGCATTTTCCTTTTTAACCTGTATTTCAATGGCTCTAGTTAGCCTTTCTACAAATTTCAAAAAAGGTTCTGATGGTAGTTGTTTGATTTTACTATAGGGCTCAAAAGGCCCCTCAGGTTGGAGGGAAAAGAATGCTTTTTCAGCTGCTTCTTTTCAGCTACTTTCTCAAGTGTTTCTGCAGGAATTGCAGCAGCTTGGACTGAGGGAGAAGACCACTGGCCCTCACCACAGAGGTGCTCAATAGTGATAGGGTTACCACTGTTGTCTTTTGCTGTGTTTGGATCAGCCTGTAAGCCTGGGAGAGCATCTTTTAGCAGTTGTTTCAATGCTGATTCCCATAATTTGAATTCCGTGGATGTCATGAGACATGAAAAAAGTTGTTTTAAATCATGTGGAATCACAACAGTCCTACTTAATTCAGAATTTAAAAGGCCACGGAAATATGGACTGTGTGGACCATATTCCTTATGAGATTTACAGATCTCTTTAATCAATTGTCGTCCAAAAGAACTCCAATTAGCAGTTGGGGCTGCTCCAGCTTGAGCTGCAGGCTGAAATGTAACAGGAGCTAGTGACAACATGGCACTGTGCATTGGGTCTGCTGTCCCTTGCTCTGTATCCCTTGAATCAGAAGCATTGGGATCACAGCTACAGGTTTGGGGACAGGCAGTGGGTGTGTCCCCACCGTGGGAACCCGGGGAGGGGGCGGGGACAGGGAGCCGGCAAGGGGCGGGGAAACCGTGGGAACAGGGGGCGGGGTCAAGGGGCTGGCAGGGGGCGGGGATACTGTGGGAACAGGGGGCGGGGTCACCTGGTGACATCACGTCAGCAGACGCCCCCTGGGAGGAGTAGAGGGGCGGAGCTGAGGGTACTGCAGGAAAGGCGGGGGCAGGGGGGAAGGGGTCACGAGGAACAGGAGGAGAGGGGGATGGGGATGGAATTTTGGAATGCTCAAGAGGATTTGGGGAAGAAGAAGACCAGGTTTGGGAAGATGCCACGTAGCATCCACCATCTTGCGGACCCCCTAGGGACTGGGGGCCATTTTGGACATCACTGCTCTCCGGAAAGCTAACACGTGCTCTGGGTTTTAGAGGAGGGGATACAGGGGGTTGGGAAAGCCACGCAGCCTGGCCAGGGCTTTGTGAACAAAACAACTCAGGTATTCTTGCACACTCTGGGAGCCGACTTCCCAATGAGTGTGCTCTCTTTAAAATACCAAGTTTTGGGGAAACAGGTTTAGGGGTTTTAGGGCTACGAGAGGGAGGAACAGGGAGAGCAGAGGCACATGGCTTTACATTTGGCTTTTTCTCCATTTCCTTTTGTTTGAGCAATGCTGTTCGAATTTGTAAACTCCAGAACACAAATTTAGCTGAGGGTGGTTTGCCAGATTGTCCTAAGGTTATCAATTCATTCCCAACTTTATCCCAGAATTGAATATTGTGGATTTCTTCAGGGGAAATGTTTGGGAACTGCAGAAAAAGCCATCTTATAAACTGTTTCAGTTTTCCTTTGGAGAATTTCACATTACTCTTGACTAAAATGCTAACAATATTATAATACACTCCCCTTTGTACAATGCTAAGTTTGGAACCCATGTTAGATGTAAAAACCAAAGTACTTAATCCCGCCTGACCAAAAACAAAGCTAAAATCAGCTACCAATTTCTAAAAAAAAAAAAACCACAGATAGAAAGCGATAACAAGCAGACAAAAGCTTCACAATGCAGCTGTATTTACTGCTTTTAAAATTCCCGGGCAACAGCAGCAGGGCACACCCTGCCGAACCAAGGCAGAAACAAAGCCTCCCCCGCCGTGGAATGCAGCCCCCCCGCGGAGCAGACAGCAGCCACTCCACGTGGCAGCCGAAACCGGGACGCCCCCCCCCCGCCGCGCCGCGTGTGCAGAGCACTCCCGACCACGTGGAAAGAGAGCCCCCCCTCCCCCGCAAAGAGAAAGAGAAAGAGAATCTCCTAACACGTGTCTGAGCACGCTACTGAGCCGGGCCGCTCCGGCGCGAATTTTAAAAGACAGTGAAACACGCGCAGAAAATAAAGCTAGAACGCTATGAATTCTTGTCTGTGGGGCTGCGCAGCCAAAAATGCAAAGGCAAAAAGGAACAGAACTCACGGCAGAGTCTGTTTTTGAGCTTCTGCTCTACCGAAAGCAGAGATACTCACGTGAAATGGAAGATGTAGGCTGGGTCTAGGCAAGCAGGTCTCCACCGGAAAAGGACCTCTCTCTGGGTGCAAGAGAGGCTCCCCTTTTCTTCCTCTGGAAAATCTGCTCACCACAATGAAGCTGGGCTTTCCAGAAGGCGCCGAACAGTCCACGAAACTTCTTCTGGGAATATTCCCAAAGTCTCTAGCTGGGAGTCTTGAAGCCAGGCTCCTTTCAGCTGGATGCACGGCTGGCAGAAAATTCTCTGAGGTACTGCGAGTCTGTTCCAGGGCTGCAAAGTCACTTTGCCCACCCACAGGGACGCCAATATATTGGAATATGAATCCCAATATAACCAGTTAGATGGTGCCTGGGCCAGTTCTGACCTTCGCTGCTGGGCCAAATGAAGCACTGCGGTGTTTTACCCCAGAGATACCTTGGCTGCTGGAGAGTGCAGCGGGGCAAGTCCAGGCTTGTCAGGACTCCGTTTACCTCAGGAGAGAGAGCTTCTGGCGATGGTGGAGAGAAAGGGAGTGGATTCTGCTAGAAGGTTGCCAGATGTTTATTCCATGGGTACAGAGATGTCTGCACCGGGCCACTGCTGCTAACAGAATGGAGGCCACATGGTCTCATTAACATTTTAAGCTCAGGGCAGGGGAAGGGGAGGGGACAGGTGAGCCACCAACCAGGTGAAGGGGCAGGGTCTCAAGGGACTAGGGACACCTATCACGCGACGCCTTGCTGGTATGTTAGCCTGATTGACAGGGCACACTCAGCGAGGGGCGAGGGGGAAGGGAGAAGGTAAAACAGGACATTGCAACACACCACTACACCCAGGCAGGGGTCAAGGGGCACAAAAGGGAAAATAAAGCACCACGTCCTGAACTGCATCCATTTCTATGAGAACTGGAGACAAGAGAAGGGACACATGACTGCTGGCATCCCTTTCAGTGGTGAGTCCAATTCTATCCATCACTTAGAAACACAGAAGTAGCCCAAGAAATGCCTCAGGACACAAGAAAAAGGGCACATGGATGCCTTGAGAAGAAAAAGAAAAAAAGCCCTGATAGAGAAAATTCCTTTATAAACAACAAAGTAACACACTAAGATCCTCGTTTTGATCAAAAAATGAATAGGTGCACTCAATAGTTAGTTATTATAAAGAGAAAGAGATTGGATTTACTCTGTTATCTGTAACCCTTCAAACCCAGCTGTTTAACATAGCCCATTTGGCCTACAACTGACTTAGAAGCCTTTCAAGGACAGGATCAAGGAATAAATGCACAAAATCATACGGTGTGTTGAAGGATTTACCACTATTTTCAGTGTGCCCTCCTCAAAGGAAAATTGTCTTGTTCAAAATATAAAGAGGGGTGAGGGGAGCTACTGATTGAACCACTGGTACTGGTACTGAACAGGTACTGGTTTGGGGTAACACACGTTTGGTAACAGTACAATCCCATTCATTTCAATAAACTAAACCTGGCTGGAGCAGTGGGCTGATATGAGGTGACAGTGTATACATTGATTTAATAAGTGCAGATGTTACAAACATTTTAACAGGTGCATGTTGTTAGATATGTGTCCGGGGAAGATGAAAATGGGCAAGATCAGATTGAGCAGGATATTTGACCAAACTAAATTACCTAGAGGCAGACTAGTTACATTTGGAATTATTATTGATATAAATTCAGTACATTATCCTGAGGAGAAAACATTTTTCACTGTTCAACCACATCAAGTCTGTAAATCAGACGGCAGCTTTGTTCTCTGTCATGTAAAAAAGTCATTGCCTTACCATGTACTGTTACTTAGGAATTTCTTCCAGGTAGATTCATTTCCATTACTGTTTGTGTAACGTTTATCATTTTTTATTAGCAGTTAAAATAAACATATTGATAATAATCACTTCCCACAACTCTGATGAATCAATCATCTGCTTTCTAGTTGTTTTATAAATGTCTTATCCTTCTAGATTGGTCTGATTTGCTAATACTGAGGTGACTGACCTCCATTCAAAATGTGCACTGTTAAATTCAGGATCATACATCAAGTACTTCTGTTTCCCATTTTTTATCAGCAAAAGGGCTGTGAATAAACTGGAAACAACTATTAAAATTTGCATTAATCAGTAATGAATATGTTCAAAATTGTCAAATGTTCTACTGAATGTGGTTGTTAAAAACTGAGACTGATGTAGGAGAATAACTAAATGAGCATATTCAAACATCATTTTTCTTTCATTCCCTGATTCCAGACTTAAATATGTTTTTTTGTAAAAGATGCCAGGTTTTTTACATGCTTTCAAAGACAGCACTTTTTTCTTAACAAGGAACTGAGTTGAAAGCATCAGCTCATT
Organism: Zonotrichia albicollis; assembly: GCF_047830755.1. Classification (NCBI taxonomy): domain Eukaryota; kingdom Metazoa; phylum Chordata; class Aves; order Passeriformes; family Passerellidae; genus Zonotrichia; species Zonotrichia albicollis. Next base: position 74,619,558 of record NC_133821.1, on the reverse strand, counting down.
TCATATACTAAACCACAAAGGTCCCTTCATTTTGCTCCCAGCTCTATAAATTCCTATTTTTTTAATAAAGAGCAATGATAAAGCTATTGAAATTAGTCAGAATGAACACAAATAAGTCAGACTTCATTTAACACACCAAATGTTTGTGGTAGGAAAATTTAGGGAGAAGAAAAACAAAACCAGGAAGCAGATAAAATTTCCTGTTTGCTGCAGAGAAGCAAGTGGTCATTAGCTGCATATTTCTGAGATAAATATTTAGTAAAATTAAGTCTCTTTTAAAAAATTTGGGATCTCGTTGCTGCAATCAGCTACAAATTTTTGCTTCTTGACAGAGGTTGAACTGTGTTCTTTTCTGCAAGACAGGAATTTTACTGCCTTGAACTGCCAGAACTTTTCATCCAAAATAATAGATAAATTCCTCAAATTAATTCTTCAAAACCACTATTAGACAAGGTAATCTCATCAAGCAACAACACTTTGTTACCCAAAGGGTATAAATGATTGCAGACCAAGTTCAGTGAATGCATATTTTACATGTACAGCTTAAATATACGTTGCATGAGCATATATAGGAAGGAAATGTTTCATTTTTTTCAAAGAAGGTATTAATTTACTATCTGAGTCTTTTAAACTAAGCATGCTATCTCTTTAGTGGATTACTATATTCTGTTGCCTGATACAAAATGGGACATTGGAATCTAAAATTTAAATTAGGTAAGAAAGTAGTGCCTTGGTCTATATAGGTAAACAACAACCCCTTCTTGCCCAGGGAGGACTGCAGAGGCTTGAGAGGCTCTTGGGGATGGTGCAGTGCAGGGCCAGGAGCTGGACTCACTGATCCTTGTGGCCGCCTTCTAAATCATCTCATTCTGTGATTTTGTACAATGATGTGATTAGTCACGTCTCCTATTCCAAGGCTGCTGTGCCTTCGTGAAAAGCATCTAGCCTGAATTTCTGATGTCTTAGCTAAATGCCTTGACCATTGGAGCACCATGATAAAAGTGGTAACAAGATCACCAAATCTCTCCTCTTATCTGCGTGCAGTGTCCATCTCCAAAGAGATGAGTCAACAGGAACAACTGCTCCAGTGACTTCTTGGAGGTACCACCACCAAAGGTTTTCAAGATGAAGCTGGACAAGGTGCTACATAACCTTATCTAGGCTTCCTTTCCTACAAGAAGTGGAACCAGGTGATCTTTTGAGGTCCCTCACAAGCTGGGCTGTTCTATGATTCTATGAACCCTCTGGAAATGAGTCCCTAACACAAGTCATTACTTAGGTACACCCCAGGAACACATCCCTGTTAATTAGCTTAAGCTGTTTGCTGCCCGTAATGAATCTCAATGTTAAAGAAGATTCAGGGTGGGCAGTGCAGCTCTGTCTGAGCTGCAGTCCTACCTCAGGAAGATCTTTAATCTCCAATGTGTCCCTGCTGGTGAGGAACAACCTGCTGTGTGTAGTGTATCACTATATGCAGTGATAAGTGAGATCATAAGACCTACACTTTATTTTGAGTAAATTAAGCCTCATATCATTACTTGCCATTCCTTGACACATTTTCTGCTGCCACCTATGTCCTCAGAACCCTATTTGCAGGGCCCTCTCCTTCAGCATTCTGGTACCTACATCTCGCTGCCTTCAAATGTATTGTGTACATCAGGCTAGACAACTCTGTGGAAAGACCTACACCTACAGGCTATATAAAAAACCCAAATATTTCATCAGAAATTACATCACATATTTTTAAAACATCAGAAGGATTTGCAGGGGAGGGGAGTGATGGACAGGGTTGGGGGAAAATTGCTGCTGTTTAATGTTATTCTTACCATCCTCTCAGCTTTTACTGGAAGGTTCCTAAAACATCTTATTGAGGCAAGCCTGCTAACCAATCTGTAGCCGTGCAGAAGACAGAGGTGATCTTTTGTCATGTCATGTTGGCACAAAAGCCTTAGCTATGACAGTGCAGATGAAGCCACCTTAAAGGCAGGCATTTTGCTTGACCATTTGGCTAAGCTGAGGCCTGTCTTTCATAAGGCTTTTTCATCTGCTCAGAAGATCAGTCATGTTGCAAATGAAGAAGTGTTTATAACACAAATGCCCAGGGCTGGACTTGATTTAAATGAATTCTGACCTGAAATGTAAACCATTCAGAGCTCTGATTTCAGCTGATAAAACTGGGCTTTGACTTTTAATTGCCATCTTAGATACTGAGGTGGAAATGTGGATTTAGGATGACTCTTAACAACTGCTCTTAAATATCCCTTTAGGAAGCCAGCTTCCCAAAAGGAAAGTCCTGGCATACTAAGGAGGAATTGCTCAAGACTTGCAGAATAAAACCGTGGAAACATTAAACATGTGCAAATTCATTCCATATCCTGAACTCCTGGAGTCTCAGAGCAGACTAAAATTAGCATAACATTTCTGAGGTGAGACCTCTGTTAAATGCTTCCCAGACATTTCTCCACTGGAAAACTTCTTCAGTGAGCAGAAGCAAATGGAGAAAAGCAAACAGGATTTGAGCATCCAAGTCCTTTAGGCATCTTTGGATATCTTAACTGTGATGAAAACATTTTTCACAACAAACAGATTTTCTAAAATAAATGTGATGTGTATTTGTATGTGTAAAATGTAATGAAGCAGACCAATGCTAATTGCATTACTTCCCTTTTTCTGATTGGATTTTATTCTGGTTGAAGGAAACACAGATTAGGTGTACCATGTACCATTAGCCTTCAACTTAATAAAATGCACCAAAGTGAAATGTTTGTTTGCATGAATGCTAGTTATGAGATAATTTTAGAAAAAGAGACACCAATAAATATTTGATAAAGATAAAAGTGTAAACTTCCAAAATTGCCCTTAGAAAAAAATTTTAAAGAAAGGCTCCTGTAGTACAGGCAGCAGTTGCAGAACTTAAACTTTTTGTGCATGACTGTAGCAATTACCTCCCATATCATCAGGTTGTATGAAATGTGTCACAATATCCAGGAATGGTAACTCAGATCTTCCAATCTTTCTGCTCTTTACTTTGACTACCCATAAAACGTGAAGATTTTGAACTTTAAGGCAGTAAGTGGAACCAGACAATTATTTATTAACAGCATCCTGCTGGGAAGTACTTTGATGGCAGAAAGCAAACCTTTTCCAATACACGCGTGGCCAGATTCTTTTCTCATTAATTGAGATTGACTGCTCTTCTCTAAGGCTCCCCCAAAGCATGCAGTAAAACACACTTTTCATTTAAGAGCTTGACATGCCAACACGTCTTGAAGCACACTTTCACAAATTCACAACACACTGGGCAGCTCTCATCTAAGTCACACAACTCCCACTCAACCCTAAAATTACAACCTTTGGTTGTTGGGGTGTGCAAAGAGTGAAACTGCAGCAGGAACCTATTCCTCCATGGATCTGTATTGCTGGGGATGCCCAGAAACCCCAAATGCTGTCTGCTGCTGGGTTTTGTGAGGTGTCAGACAATTGTTCATCCTTCAAAGGACTCTGGGCATGCTGAGCACATATTTGCAACTTGTGATAGGATTCCACATTTTACTGATAAATGTACTGTGGGAATACTTACTAAACTGCGAAAGATAATGAAATACATGCAAACCCATCCTGGGTTGTATATCAGGATGAATTCTACCATCAGCATGCTGACATCATTCTGCTCAGAATGAGAACTGATTTGTCCTCAATGGAAAGGTAATTTTATTTTATTTTTTTAATTGGAGTATATTGCTATGTTGACACTAGTGAATCAAATGTTCCTTGGACCTTTTTTTGGCATCTCAACCAACCATCACAGCAGATCCCTCATCCATGTGAGCAAACCCTCCTATGCCAAAAGCAGAGCTAGTTTCAATAAACAGAAATACTCCTTGGCACTGTGCAACTTACTAGCACAAACCTATTTTATGGCAGATGGATTGAACCCCTCCATTGAATGTGCATTGTAAGAAGCTTCAGTGACACCCATGATATCAGTCAGGGTAGAACTTAGAGCTTATTAAGTTTCAGCTATGAACATAGTTGGCTTCTGATGAGAGGGTTGAAGTATTTGATTGCAACTGCTTTGCAAACCTGCAGACTGGAAATTGAATACTCAGGGCAATTGCAAACATGAAAAACAAGTTCATTCAGCTTTGCACAGAGCTACCAAGTTCAGACCACGAGAGAAATATACATTTGGATTCACCAACTGTTCTCTGATTCCATTATTGCTGACTCCCTTGAACTTGGAGCCCAAAACATATTTATGTGGTGCAGAGCTTAGGGAAACATCTTTGCTGAATCTGTACAACACCAAGGCATCCCATTGCACAGATGGTCTCCAGTCTCTGCATTTTTCAGCATAAGTGTACATATATCAGCCCACAGTCCCAGCTCCTCAGCCTTCCTGCTCTACAGACCTTTGTGTCCTTGCCAAGACATTGGACATCCCTGGGAGAACACAGATCCTATTCAACTAAATTTAAAAAAAACCCCTCAACACACAGAAATCAGCTACAAATGTTCAGGATAGAAAAACAAGCCAAAATGTGCTTTTCTAATTTATTTTCTATATTTAAAAAAATAAAATGCACTGAACATTTGTAGTTCATTTGTGATATTATGACTTCCTTTACTGCATAGTTTTAATTTGTCTTATACTTTACCATTGTTGGCTGTTGTTGTCTCCTGCTTTTATCCAGATTCAGAGCAGGTCTTGAAGTCTGCCTCACTGTTTTAGGAGAGAATTTATTATGATAGCTGCCATGGATATTCTCTGCTAGATGTTGACCTGTTTTAAGAAGAGATCAAGATTAGGCAAAACAAATGAGATAATGCCTGTCTTTGTTTAAAGATATCTAATTGTCAAAGCACATTCCTATTACAAGTACACACATTTACACATTTTTGTGCCCAACCTCAGTGTAATTGTGTGGAGGAGTGCAGCCTTTTGGCCAGATAATGAATGTAGCACATGATAGAGCACTATAGCACAATGTTTTTTCTGGCATCAGCTCAGGATGACTTGAGTCATTAAGGGTGAAGCCATATTATTAAAGGACACACTCCCAGATTAAGCAGAAGAAATTAAAATAAGCAGTCTAGTTCATAAGTGTAGTGATACTGAAGTTAATTTAAAGGTTAGCAATTTTAAATATATAAAAAACAAATATTCTTTGCATATTAAAAGAACACCTAGGATATATATCTGATGCGTATATATTTACATATATATCCATCAGATATCTCTCTATCTCTCTATCTCTCTATCTATCTATCTATCTATTTATCTATCTATTTATATATATATATGATAGGCTATATTTGCTTTTTAAAGCTGTAATACTTTCAGCACCACTGATTAAAACCCAGTTGCTGACTGTAGAACTTCAGCCTAATGATGGGTGATGAAAACTGCAGCAGTCATTGGTAAAAATAACAACCTGAGTGGTCAGGAAGAAGGACAGCAAACCGAAATGAGCCTGAACTCACAGTGGGGTGGCAAATGAAGGAGGAGAAGCCTCAAAGAAATACTCAAAGACAATGTTGGCTCTGTCTTAAGAATCTTTCTGCATCCAGTTTGCCAGCAGGAGAACGTTTGTCCTACATCTGGCCACCCCTGATGACACCTCAGACCATAGGAAGGACCCACGGACCCTTCCCAAGCTGGGAAGGACCCTGGCCAAGGTAACTGCCAGGTGTTGAATAACAACATCTGGGGATGTTTGTCAGAAGAACTGGGGAGGTGCAGGTTTGGGTGTGCAGCAGCCTCTATAAAAAGTCAGATTCCAGTGTACAGGTTTGTCCAGTATTGGTACCTGAAGCCAATGGGGCTCAATTGCAGACCTGAACCCACACTCTAAAACAAAATAGGTCGATTTTTAGGGAGCAGCAGATATAGAGTAATTAACATTACTCTTAAGAATCTGTTGTCAGATGGGTAAAGTCAATGGGGGCTTTTCCCATAGCAAACTGTGTCCTGCGTTCCTTATCTCATGTAGGCTGTTCTACTAACCTCAAAAGCAAGAATTTGTCAAGTACAGGCAGCCACAAAAGAGTCATTTAGTTAAATTATACTGATAATTTAGTAACAGATTGAAAACATCAATGTTTGCATTATTCTTAGACAAGAAGTATATTGATTTTTACCTTTCTGTCTTGATCCCAATGGTCATCAGTTTCCTCACAGAGGAGGTTACTTTCCATTACTACATTATATGCATAAACTTAAACCTATAAGCTTTTAATTCATGTTTATATGCATGCAGCTGTAGATACCCCTAAGGTACATACTCCCTATGCAGTAGTTGATATTTCTGCAGAAGTGCAGAAATATGTGAAAATCCCTATTGATTTCATCAATGATCCTCAGAAAGTACAGTAATCATCCCACAGAAATCTGATTAGTAGCTCTGCTTTCATCCTCCAGAGACCTTCACTACCTTTACAAATGAAAAATATTTGCTGCAATCCAGCACAAGGAAGGAGCAGTTCAGCCATTCCTCAGTGAAACAAAATCAAAAATTTACTTTAAAGCTGAGCAAACAACCTTTTCTCAAGGATCTGTGTCCTATGCAATTACTTCTACTGGGAAGTAATTTCTCTCTCTCTCCCAGGACTAGTGAAGGTCTAAAAGGGAGTTTAAAAGAAATTCCTATTTTAGAAAGACTAACAGTAAGGAGTACAACTTCAACTTTATTTTCCTGTTATGATAGGAGGGATATTTTTCTTCTGTCTTTTCAAGATGTTCCATGTCAGGTTAAGAAATGGAAATCTTACCTCTAATTCCAGCCCCAGTCAATAAATAAATATTGGTCCACTATCACAAAACAACTACTAAGCAAGTTAATGTTCTGAAATTTGATTTTCAGCACCTAGGATCCTGAATACCATTATGGAAGTCTGAAAAGAAACACAGAGTCCACCATCAGACAGTTTTGTTGGCATAGATTATTTTCTTTCATACACTTCATTATATATATCTTATTTTAGCTATAAGTACCAAGCAGATTTTTACAGCAGTTTTTGGTTAATGATTATTCCATTTACTTTAAAAGGACCTTTGGAGTTTCATGAAGGCCACCAAGGCAGGTGAAGAGACTGAACAAATGGGAAGATCCAATGGGGAAAAAAAAAAATTTTTGTAACTTTGCAAAATTTAAATATAAAGCATAGAAAACTCAGAATGGTGGGTGTGGAGGTGTGGAAACACAACACAGTGATTTTGTCTTCTAACAGTCACTTCCCAAAGTTTTTTACTGCCTAATTGGGCATTTTTGAGAGGTCCTGAGCTCTCTTTCCTCCTAGAACTATGAGAACATAAAAATGTCAGTGAGACTTCCCACTGTTTTTGACATCCCTAGTAACCACGGTAACAGATCACTGAAGACATGCGCCAGACTCTCTCTCTTCAGTCTGGGAATAACATATAGCAGCACATTATAGCCTTTCACTCATTCCTGAGTTTGTGTCATTCTACCATGATATGCCAATAAAAAACCTAAAGGTTGTGCTCACTGAAGATGTTACCCAGAACCAAGAGTTTCCATGAAAACATTGTGTTCAATCTCCCACACCTGATGCAGAAATCTGATGAGACAATGTAGGTGCTTCAAATTATTGGGTTCTCCAGGTTGCCAGTACTGTGTCACTGTGGTATCTAAAGACAATGAAACTAGAAACTTAGAAGGTTTGGTTCTAGAAATCTGTGAAAAAAAAATGAAAAGCAGAATTGCAGAATCATAAGGCATCAGAATGAGGTCTGGAGATCATCTGGTTTAACACCACACACAAAGTAGGGCCAGCTTCAAAGCTACAGAAGGTTGCTCAACACCATCTCTGGTCAAGTTTTCAACATCTGCAAATGTGGAGGAGACTCCACAGTTTCTGTGGGGAACCTGTCACCCTGTTCCAGCAATCTCTTCATACCCCCAGGAACTTACTTTTAATTTCAGTGGGGATTTTTGGAGATTTCTGAAAATAAGAAGGAAATTTCTAACAGAAGAACCTATGGAAATCTCCTACTCAGAAAGATACTGGGAAAGAATGAATGAATGGCAGAACTTCATCTATTTGCAACTGGATGGGGATTTAATTCTTGGATTCCACTTTCCAGTCAGTCTAAACATTAGTCTGAACATGCCACTTAATCCTCATTTTCCTCCATATCACAAGGTATGGAAAAAACTCAAAATAATTTCAAAATTAATTCATATTAGACCTCCAAAGTTTCATTACATAGGAAGTAAGAATCATTCCTCTGTACTAGGTGAGCCTGGAACCTGGTCCAACAATAATCTGCTTTGATACGACAACCCCATGAGTTCAAGTTTCTTCTGAGATTTACATCTCCTTGCCATCATTACAGCTCAGAGGAGTTAGTCCAGTGATAGGCAGAAATAAACTACTTTTAAAACTTAAAAGATCAGGCATTGTGCCTATAGGTTGCAAAGACTTACACACCCAAAAATCAGCAATTCAAGTATGATAAGTACAGTGGCTAATTTGTAGTTACTTTTATAAGGAAGCAAAGAATGTGGAACAAAACAAAAAAAAATATGGACATCTGTTACTAACAGTGCAATGTAGCTAGAAAGTGAAGTTAAACATACATTTTAAAGAAAAAACAATAAAATTGAATGCTTCAAAAATTAGCAGTTGGGTGTCCATTTCTTGAAAGCAGTTTGACTAAAACAGAAATTAATTCAGAAAGTTCTGAGGACAGTATTAGGGTAAAAATATGATTAGAAGATCACAATGGCCATTTGTGCTCATTTCCAAATGTGGAAAACACAGAATTGCAATCAGAATGAAACAGTCTTGTTAAACTGGGAAATAGTCTCTCTGGGCATATACAAGAATCCTTTTCATTTGACTATTTAAAACAGAACTGAATTATCTAGATGTACTAAAGATATATCCTGTCTTTGTCATGTTTTGGTGGGTGGAGTGAGTCCTTTTCAGTTCTAATATTAAGGGACAAAGCTATTGGGGGGGGTAAAAAGCTTCCAGTAATGGGGACGGGGGGAGGAGGAAGGCTGGACCTTCCTTATCTCTAAAAGCTGTGTCCCAGATGAAGCTTGAACATAATATGATGCTTCTGAGCTCCATAGGCAAAATATTTCTATTGCTTACACAGAGTTGTCAAAAAACAGCACCGACGGAATAAAGCAATTGGAGACAGGAGGAAAACAAAACTGAAATTTTGTTTCCATTCCAGAGTTCTTAGTGTTGCAACCATGATCTATGGCTCCTAACAATATTCCGGGCAGTAGCTGTTAAATACTGCTGCATAAATCCATTTATACCCTTGGCAGATCAGTACTCCCAAGAGGCTCCTGTTCTGCGTTTCTTCTGTCCAGGACAGGACAGAGTTTTAAGAACATTATTTCCAGGGCATTTAAAATCACAAATCTGAAAGTGAAATAAATATTTGTTTTGCAACCAAACCTTGTTCTCTGCAGCAGAAAGGTACCTTCCAGTTCTAATGTTTTTCTTCCATTCAGAATCTGACTGTAGGCAACTGATCCAGATCCAAGATACAGTGATGGAGTATAAGCCTCTATGACCTGCAGAGTATTTTCCTTTCCACTTCTTTAAACCCCAAATCATTTAATACTCATTGCTGCTTCCAAAGGAACAGATTCCCAGCAGAGTGGTGTGTGGCCAGCTGTCCACCAAATGAGACAAGAAAATCATCACTTTCTGTGTCGACTGGGGTCACACAGTGGTTTCTCAGAAGAATCATGGTGTCCATCAACTGACCTCCCACTTGGATGGAACATAACTATTTATTCAAATCACTTTTAAGCGCTACTCTCTTAGGAGCAATGTTTGAGCATTGGCACCTGCAGTCAGTCAGATATTATATCTCACTCCACCCCCCTCGAAAGCCCCCACTTTCCACAGGAACTCTGCCCAAGGACACATGGATGCTGCATAGTCCTGGGGCCATGAAAACAGCTGTGCTGCCAGATCACAGATTATTACACTGGTGACTCTCAACAGGACACCTGAAGTGCTATCATTGCTTAACACTTATTATCTTATTTTTCTACACTGAATTTTTACAATTACATCTCATGAATACTAACATCTGCTTGGTAATTAAAAATAATTTTTAAAAAAACTAAAACAAAAAGAACTCAAACAAAAAATTATATTAAATTGTCTAAATAAGCACAAAAGTAGTTATGTTTTACTCATCTCTATCAGTTATTGAATTGTGAATGTTGTGATATATAAAATTTGCTGCCGAACTTTCTGACAGATCAGTACTACTTAATGCCCACAGAAATACAAGTAAAGTTCACACTAGTATGCTAATCTGTAGGCCAATGTCATGCTGAAAGGACAGTAACCTTTCTAAGATGACCCCAAACAAATTTCTTCCTGCAGCAGGAGAAGCAAGAAGAAGCAGGGAGGAGACATAGTGTCCAGATAAGGGCAATGCTGGTTTGGTGCTATTTTCAAAGGAATTTTTATTTTGCCTTTTCCCTGAAATATAAACTTCAAAGTATTTCAAGAATTTCTTGATTATATTTAAATATGACTGGATGAGCCAGATGCCTGAAGTAAAATGCTGAGTATTTAAATCTGGTTTATATCCCCTGCTCTGAATCATTACTTGGTCATGGCTCTTGCAAGATACAGTAAAAGGAAAAAATAACTGACAATGGTAGGTAAGACATTCAGAAACTTTCAAAGGCTAAGCATCAGAGTCTTCAAACCATAGAAAAGCATATTTTTAAGCACAATCAGTTTTCTTAGCCTATATAACCATATAAGATTGTTGCATAGAAATTAAATACAACTTACAAGCAAAATAAGACAAATGTAATTTAATGAACACCATTGCCTTCTCACATGAGGTTATTTTTTTCACTATGAAGGGAAGAAAAGAAATTAGTTTATACACAGCAGTGGTCTTCTGCCTGTCATTTTAAGGCAAAAAACATTATACAGTTTGTAGGGAAAGCAAATTTAGGAAAGTTTCCAGGCACCTGAGATGTGAAGAAGAGCACATGCACACCATTTTCTGTTTCTTCCAACTCCATCTCTTGTGGTGGGTATTACTACCCCCTTCAAGCATTGTGATTCAGACATTAAGTTTACTTTTAAGCGTTATAAAACAGAAAGTATGTTTTTGTCAACACAGAAAGTTAATCTGTACTGGGGTAAGACAAGTAAAATGTGTGTAATAGCTACCACATTCAAAATTAGACATATATTTCCTATAACAGCACCTACATAGGAAGCTAATTAAAAGCAATCAATCAAAAGTAGTTATTTAAGAATAAATTTCCATGTGCATAAATTCTACAAGATAATCTAAATGCTGACAGAAATTTTCCTAGCACTTTAGTGCAATGAAATACAACCATAAATTGATCATACACAGCACAAAACTTCAATTTTGAACAAGCAAATTAAATGATTTTTTTTAAAAAATTGTCCTTAATCCAAGCCTTTTCTTTTTGGTGAAACTCACTATCTTCCTACTTGGAACACTCTCCAACTGCAACTTGGCAGGTTAGCTTAATCCGTTAATATTTACATTTTCTTAGTTCAAATATTTTGACATTTCAGTGATGAAGGTGTGATATCTGCTATTTTAGAATAGAGTTATTATTTTCTTGACACGGGTTCCCTGAGTATACTGAGTTTGATGTTGTTTTTGGCAACTCTGTTGTGTTGCAAGAAGCTGGATAATACAAATACCAACATATTTATCTCTGATTTTGATACCCAAGACAATATATTACTAGAAATTGGAACACCTATTTTTTGCAATATTGTCCCTGTTTCATTAAAGACAAATATATTTTTCAGTAAAATGCAGTCTGTACCATTTCTGATGAAAAAGTTTTCCTCAATTCTTGGTAGCACCTGGGATTTGCCTATTAATGGTTCTATCAAGCTGGCCATTAGAAGGCAGCTACTGCTACAAAGTCCTGTCAAACAGAATGATTTATCCTTGGACTATTGTTGCCAAGCTTTTGGATATATTTATTTCTGGAGGGAAGATAAGAAAACATGTGCAGAGCTGCATTTATTAATTCTTTTCTAAGAGCATATTGTAAAACAAAAGGGAGAAGCAGGTCATGCATAAATAGGCAATCAGGCAAGGGAAAACTCTGGAAAGCTCCACTAGCCCTGGAAAGAAGTAAATTAAAATCAATAAATACTAATATGATGACAGACAAAAACACAGCACCATGTATGAAAATCCTCAACCACATGTTAAAATGAAAGCCAGTTTCAATTTAACCCACATCTGCATAACAGAACCTTTCGGAAAGTATTCAGTAAAATAGTGTTTGTTTACTCTCCCTTTTGCTTTTCCACCTCTTCCCTGGTTTTTGCCCACATTTACTGCATTCTCTGAGAAACTGTTAAATAATGTCTTCTGTCCTACAACTGAGATGGCAAGTCCAACATCAGAATGCATCCAGAAGAAGGAAATCAATTTTGCTGACCTAGAATGGCATAACTAATTTTTATTATCGTGTCAGAAACCAGATTGTTAATAAAATGAGAGGAACCATGGTTTCTACTTTTGTTCCTTAAAACCAAATGAACCCTTCTAAAGAGCCAGGAGGTTTCTCACTCACTCACCTGACCTGGATGTTTTTCACAAAGATGAACGATTGCTGCAGCAACTGCCAGGATGTTGTGTGTGACGCTTCTCTCAAGAAATATTGCAGTGCATGGGGTCATACTGCATGGAATCTCTTGGTAAAATATGTGTTTTTACTATCAGAAGTATTTATTGTTGTAAAACAATAGTGGAAGCTGTTATATCGTTAACATGGAGTGTGCCAAGTCTCCAGCTTGAACATTTCTATAATAAACACTAAGGAACAGAAATGAATTGTTGTGTGTCTGTACAATTTCCAGTCCTTCCTTATTACCTCAAGGCATCTGTGGCTTTGTAAGCAGGCACACCCACCCTCCTAGCATCACTTCCTGCTGTGGACTCAGTCTCCATTCCAGCTACTGACTTGGACATTGGATCCTGAAAAACTCAGTATGTCAGCCATAAAACAAAACAGGAATATATGCTTTTAAAAGAAAAAAAAATACCTTCTGGGGAAAAAAAGCTAAGCTGGGACCTTAGCATTTTAATTTTTAAGACTTTTTCACAACTGCTGCCTTATTATTGTTAAACCCATGCATTACCCTGCATTCAGTTTTGTGTGAGCTTGACCTGGTTCAAAAATGAAATGAGAATGAACAACAGCATTGTGTGACTCTCAATGGAAATTTGGTATGAGATAACCAAGAGTATTCAAACAATGTTTTTACTATTTGCTTATCAGTGTTGTGAGTTATGTACCTCAAACTTCAAGTGTTGAGATGTAGACCATAAAAAGTTGAATTATGATTTCCAGGTCAAAAGCTCAATCCAAGAAGTTAATAGTGAAGCAAAGGGACTAGATACTGAGTGGTACCTGTGATAAGCACAAATGCTAGTCTAAAGAAATGTCCAAATTCCAGATTGCATGGTATTCTTCTGTACCTCCATCCAAAAAGGGGTTTAATTTTACTCTGGATTGCAATGAGGATCAACAATTGCAATGTACTATTGCAAGTTCAATATGATATAATTACACCAAAAATAGGTGCTTTTGACATCACAACTTAGAGTATTCTCTTTTTTATCTTGGTATAACTTTTCATGTCTTTGGGGGGAAAAATTTAGCAAATTCTCACTATATGCATTATTAATTTTAATCAGGACTCCTTGACATCAAAAGATTTTGCTTTTGGATTGAACATAGACCTTGGACCACTTAGAGAAAGGGAAATCTTTGATTTAAAAATAAGCAAAATACTAAGGCTCTTAAGCCAATATTATCCTACTAAAAAATATTGGAGCACTTTTTGAGAGTGCCCATGCCCAGAGGATCTAATGAACCCAATCACTGCTTTATCTGTCTCTTGAGCTGAGTTGTTCCTCACAGCCTGCTCACACACAGCAAAATTCACCCGACAGAAAACGCCACAAAAACATGGGATGGACACAACTTTGCAATAAATCCGATAGCTAATCAATAAAAGGGACAGGAAAAGCTTAGAGATTGTGTCCCATGAAAAAGGAGAAAACAGCAGCACTTTAGAGTAAGGTCACTTAAAATGACAAGCAAGCAGCAAAGCTGCTACTTTTATTCTTGAAAGGAAGGAATAAGAGTCAAATGATAGATGGGAGTTGTAAGTCTTCTCAAAGGCATACTGAAGTTTTAATTAATTTTTAAGGGATCTGGGAGTTCAGCATCCACTGTAGTTTGTGCATGAATCATATTACATGTATGATCTTCAGTAGAATCAGATATGAAAAACTACAAAGTTTGTTTTACTTTATTGACTTTCTGGGACAAGTTGTTAGTAGCAGGTTTCATTTTGAAAGATTTAGCAGCTTGAAATTCTTAAACAAACTAATAAAATTATTTGCTTTTAATGAGAGGAGTGCCAATAACATAATAGGAACAAATAGTTACATGCTGTCTCAGACTAAATTCTTGAGACTTCAACCCCTTTATACTGTTTAGATATGATAAAATCCTCACAATCTTTGACTTAAATTAACTTTATTTCCATTTGCTTGTGGTCCAAAATAAATTTACATAGGAATCATGATATTTCAGTTGCAATTTTATATGTTTCAGGAAATTTGAGGAGATGAATCTGGGACCAACTGTTAAAATTCTTCAATATAAATTTTTTTCATTTAAGCATAGGGATCAAAAATACAACTGAAAATATTTCGTGTAGAACAAACACATACAGTATCAAACACATTATGTTTTCCACAGGACTTTTTCTGTAGTGTTAATATTTGTGTATGTGCTTACATGCAAAATATTTTCACATATCTAAAAATATACAGAGCTGAACACAATTTTATTACATGGAAATGACCATTAATAGCAGCTCTCCTTGCTGGCCTTTAGTACAGATATAGCACATGTAGTTAATTTCAACAAATAGGATGGATATTTATTGCATTACAAATGTTTTATAAAGTCCCAATTCCAGATATGAGGGTTCTTGCTATTTTTCCACTGGCCTTTTGAGGCATCAGCTGTGTTTTTGCTTCGATTTAAATATTTATGCTTTCTCAAATTCAAGACAAATACCTTTTTTGGTCACTGCTGTTAGTTATGTTTGATGGCATTGAGGGTGTCCACTGAACAAGCACATGCTGCTGTTAAAACAATGCTTTGTCCTAGAAACCAACTGAGTCATCAGCGATCTCTGCAAACATTTCTTCACTTTAAGACATAATTTAACCATTACCAGGCCACAAGAAGAAACAAGAACTTGCCTTCATGTAATATAAAAGTAATACGAAAGCTAATCACGAAGACTACTGCATGTTTGATTCCGTGAAGGTTCAAACCTCAGCAACAGAATTCTGAAAGACAGAAACCAGCCCTAATGCAGAAAAATGTGCCCTTGGGAGTGCCTTGCAGGAAGAGATGAAAACGAGCTGCTGTGTCAGTCTTGTGCTGTGCTGCTGTCAAGCTGAAGCAGAGAACCCCACCAGGCACACCTGAGTGGCCCTGCTGGCTCTCAGCAACCACGGACTGATGCAACCAGCTGATCTGCCCTTATGGAAGTCTTTCCATGTAGGAATGTAGGTTTTTTTACCCTTAGAAAGTCAAGCTAGCAGAGCCTGTCAAGTAAACAAATCTGCCTGCAGCCTCCCGGTGCCAGCGCTGCATTAAACATCAGACATAACAACATTCTTTCCCTAGACAGCAAAATTCCCAAACCCTCAGCAGCACAGGGCAGAGATGGCCTGGTTCTCTGCACCCCTGTGGCAGAGCTGGACCTGTGAGAAGCAGGGAGCCAAGCGAGGGGACAGGTGGCCACCCAGGTGAGCAGTGGCCTCAGAAGCTCCCATCCCTCCAGCCATTCCCTGGGTCCCATCCCAGGAAAATGGACCGAGCAGAAAGACTCCTACTGGTTTTAAATCAGCACTGGCTGCAGTAATTTGATTTTTGGAGTGAAGCCTTCAATCCTTTAATCTTTCAATTTTCTTTGCATCTAGCTACAATAATGCTTTAGACTGTAAATTCCAGGACACCATCTGTATATTCCTCCCTTTCTGGGCACCACTGAGCTCCCTGCCTGTATTTAGCACATAATACATTGTTTTAAAGTACTTAGCAATGATTAGTAGGATAATAACTTCTAAGAATAGGCATACTGTCCACAATGTACACTGCCAAAAGTATTTCAGTGTTAGAAAAATTGCTCCTCTGATCTGTCAGCACTTGCCACAGTTGCAAAAAAAAAAAAAAGTATAATAGAAATTTTCATCTTTTCAATTTTTTTCTAGAATAATATCTGTGAGGAAGGACAGGTTAGCCAAATTCCAATTTGTCTAGAATATGTGTCACCTTTATGGAGTGGGAGACTGAGCCATATAGTGCTGACTCAGCGCCCTCATCCCTTGCCCTGGACACCCCCTTGCAGAAGACCCCAGCATCCCTCCCCCTCCTCCCTTCTGCTCTCCCTTGCTCTCCAGCAGTGACCACGCCAGCTCAGCTCCCCTTTCACAAACGTGAGCAAGCTAATGAGCATTCTGTTGGCTTGGAAGGCCAGCACTGCTTCAGCAGCACTCAGAGACCCCACTCCAATCCCTGCTGCTCGGTCAGAGGCACACCGGAATTTATTCAGCTGCTTTTGGGAAAGAGAGATGTCTCCAACCCTCCAGCTGACCTTCTTTGCTCATCTTTGCCCCAGGTTATTGTTTTAAATTCAGGAATGACAAGCTGGACAGTCAGACCCTACTTCTTCATTGCTTTGTGGTTTTTTTGTATTTTGAGCACTGCACAAAATGCTGGAGGGACCTGCTGTGTTGACACACTTTGTGTATTTTCTGTACTTTTCTTGTCCTGCTCTTTGAAATAAGCCTCTTGGCATGCTGAAGGAGAAGCTGAAGTAAAAACTTCAAAAATATTAGCATCTACTTAATGAACTATTTTTCTTTTTTGTCCCTCTTGCTCAAACCAGAGTTATCGTAATTTCTAAACAAAAGTTATTTTTCTGGCCAAAAACCATGTCATGCAGAGATACACATACCAACTAACCAGTCTCTTTCAGAAATAATACAGCCATGTTAAGGCAGTGCTGCCAGTCCTGTTCTTTGCTTTGTGTTTGCTTAAGTTGTTGAGTTTCACACCTTTAGTGTTTGGTTGCTTTCATTTAATCTGACAGTTAATAACAGTTAATGGATCAAATCTCAGTGTTGCTATTGTGAAATTTTATAAGATGGGTCAGATAATGGTCAGATAATGATTTAACAGATAGTAAATTGGTGGTTTGGTTTTACTTTTTTTTTTCCCCTGGAATTAACTGTTTTATTCACACTTGACTGCAAACTTGCCCATGTATCTATACCATATTTTCAGTGTCTGCCACTTTAGGCACTCTAAAATTCACAAAAATCATTTGATATGCACAATCCAGCATGGCAAGATTAGTTGAGACCAATGGAGCAAAATAGTTCAGAACTGCAACTCACATTTTTCCAGCTAACAAAACAAAGCTATGCACACTTTCTCCAAGAGAACAGAGGTTTTTATAGGTTAATATGATGGTTTTGGATCAACTTCACCTGTCTTTTTAATATCTCTGACCGGGCTTTAACATTCTCTCAATGTTACTGTTCACTGAAGTCAACAGGAAATATCTCTGGACCTTCTCAGATTTTGTTTCCCCCTCATTTTTCCTTCTAAATACCTTTTCCTGCTTGATGCCTCAGATTTTAGCTTTTCTGTTTTTCAGATTCTGTGCTGCTTTAGTGCAGACTTCTGAGCTTCATATTAAAGGATAGTAAGCTCTCTTCACAGAGTAGGTAGACAAAACAATTCCTTCTCTAGCTGGGGACCAAGGACAACCAATCCAAATCTCAGGCCCAACAGCTTAAACAGTTTATGACTGAAGAGAGAAAAACAAGAAGGATGGGACTTCATGGGCTAAAGCTAGAATTGGACAATTAACTCCAATATGCTAATGGACCAGAACTTTGAAAAGTGTGAGACCCCATGACAGATCATCCATTTTTTGTGACCATTTTGGGCTCATCTTGGGTGTAGCCCTGGCTGGGCTCTTGTGCTGCCCAAGGTGTACCCATTGAGGCCTCCTAATATTTAATATTTAATTTAATAAATACCTACTTTATTCTTTAGCTGTGTCCAGTCTCTGTTCTAGGTCAGCCTTCACAAGGCATCATGCTCACCTTGTCAAATGCTAATTTTGCCTTCAACTGCTTTTCCCTCAAACTGGGAATAAAGGTGGCAAAACAGGGTCCAAGCCATCTGTGCTCCCAGGCTCAGTGTTTTACCCACTGGGTTTTGTCTGAGCAGCAGCTATGGCACTTCCCTTGGCTGCACCCTGAGCCTGAACAGGACTTTGTGATCAGGGTGACACAGGCATAACCTAGAGCTATGGCCAAAGGAGCGCACACACATCTACCAAACTTTACCACATTCATATGAAATTTAAAATTTCATATTGCCAGAGAATTAATATTCTTCACAGGCATATCTTTTAGTTGGGCATGTTTTTTCCCAAATTCTAATTTTTCCAGGGGTTATTTATGGTAAACCAGTAGTCCTTCTTTTGGGCAGCATCTTACCATCTTGCCCTGTTTTGTTTTGTTAATTACAAAATAGGCCTTAATTAAGTTAGGCTTTTTTCATGTACCAGATGACCTCTTTCAATGTTACATGATGGGACCCCAGACCAGTACAGATTGTTCTGCAGTGTGATTTCATGCTTATCTTTAAAATGTAAAACCATCCAGGTGTTAGAAAAAAATCACTATTAGAAATAAGCAATCTTTTGTCAGAAAGCTTCTTAGTTACATGCAAATTTAACTCTCAGACATCTTAATTATTTGCCAGAGTTTCAGCTAGCTGCATTTTGTTTTACTTTAGGGTGCTTGTTTTCAACAAGTCAGTGTATAGCTGTTATGTTTACAAAGAGAGCCTCAAAAATGTAGCCTACAGCCTGTCTGAATTTGCAGGCAACAAGAAACGACAAGCCCAAGTGCTAAAGAGTTTTATTTCTGCTTATACTAGACCTGATGGCAGCATGGACACTTTAAATGTCAACAGCTCCGCTGGTCACCAGAGCATAGAAGAAATGCAAAAACAGCTCATACAAAAATAGGTACTTACTGCATTTGAATGATTACCCCTTTTAGCAGTCAGTCACAGACTAATTAAGTGGCTGCCAAGTAGTACTGCAAAAGGGATACAATATTTTTTTCTGAACAAGGATTCAAGACTAAAATAATTGCCTAGAAAGTTTGTCTTTTATGCCTAATCTTTCTCCAGCTAGGCAAAGTTTTGAGAAATGAGCACAGAATTGCAGTTTGAAGTGAGTTTGCTTCGGCACACTTTTAAAGAAAAAATTGACATTTGTCTGACATCAGTTTTATTATATTTTAAGAAAATTTGCCTGATAATTCATTTCTGTATGAACATTTTCCCCATGCTATTTTTCACCATTACATCATATATCGGGTTGATTAAGGCCACTGAAATTTTATTATCAGTTTCTGCACATAGAGTCTTGCCAAAATAAGTCCTTGTAAAAGCTTTTTTAAATTACCTACATTATTGAACCTTATGCACAATTTAGTACTACTGGAAACTTTTAAAATCAAAACATTTGATGATGGACAACTGAGCTGCATTCAATATTCAATTCAACTACATGTATGGTACTTCGTATTCTTCTTGCTCCACAGAGTTTCTGATTACTTGAGTGTACAAGAAAGAAACGGAAATTGAGGATCTCCGCTGTGCTAAATAATGACAGCTCTGCTGAAACATGAGGAACCTGTATGACAATGTTAACAGCAGGAGGAGACCTCTACAGCAGGCATTAAACACCACAGGGAAAATGCAGCATTGCACCCCTGGAAGTTGCCAAACACTGCAGAAGTATTCAGGTAATGCATCTGGAAGGGAAACAGCATATCTTTATGTTAAGCCTAAACAGAACTGCAAAAGCTTTGTGCCAGCATGAGCCCTGGAACAAGGAATGTGATTGTGTTTTAGTTATGATCAGTCACATGTGGCATATACAAAATTAAACTAATGTGAGCGTGAAGTTTGGCCAGTCCAATTCACCACTCCATGAAACAACAAGGGCTAAATAGGTGCCCTACCAATAAAGAGAGAAACATTCCTCTCCAGCCGGTTACAGAGTGTCTTTAGACGGCTGCTGCTCATTTGTTGTGCCCAATTATGAGCAAACGTGTTACCCCACAGACTGCTTCTCTGGAAAAAGGTGGGGAAGTCTGCTGGACGTTTTTAATATATTGTTATTAAAGTTAACTTTGCAGACCTAGTTTTTTATATGCTTATGGCTGCATGCCAGATTAGTGATTACTGTAAGTGTGTCAGTTAAATAGTCCAGTGACAGGTCCATATGTGCTCTATAAAGAAACTAGTTAAGCTGACCCTGATCAAAACCAGAATGATTGACTCAAAGCTTCAGGAGCTCAGAAATACAAAGACTGGTTGGAGATCTGAAACAGGTCTGATCATATTTCCATACCTGCTGTGATCCCACTCTCCCCCTCTGGACCACATGTACATATACATCCTCCAAACTTATGCAACATCTGTCCCCAGATGCAAAAGCTCATATTTGTTTTGCAGACCTCCAGGGCATTTGGAGATGCTGCTGTCACTGCAGTTGCCACTGGTACAGCAAGGGCCAGAGACTGTTCTGCAAGCTTAGTGAAAACCCAGGCACCTCCGCAGAGGTGATGCTGCTGTCACCAGCTGCTCCAGGGAGACGCCCAAAGGGCCTGCCCTGGAGTCACATTGCTTCCTCAAAAGCAGCACAGCAGGGGAGGAGGGAACCCTCGAAGCAATGTGCCATGAACACAATAAACACATTAGTCAGACAACCAACATCCCTGCAAAATTCTCAAATCGCAAAATCTGGTGGCAAGTAGTCCAGACAGAGAGTGTCTGTATCTTAAGTCTGTTGTGTTTCCTCCAAGAGAAATGAGAAATTCTGAAAAGATGGCCTTGCTATATATGCTGAGTTTCAGTTTGGGATTCAGTCTTTGAAGTGTTGTAGGAAATAATATTAACTGAAAATAGTTGGGTATTGTTTCCAGACTTAATTAGTTTACCTCATATCATCAGCTTCAAGAGCTTCAATATGTTACTAGTTTTCAGCCACAGAGCATGGCCTTTTTAAGCAGTCAGATGATGAAAGAGCCTGTGCATGTTGCTTTTGTTGAACAGCAGAACTGACTTTGATATGCTTGATGCCATTTGTACTGCAGCATTTATTTTCACAATTTTCAGACTTTCACTTTAAGGTTAAAATTATCACCTTCTGAAAACTGATGATTTTTGTTTCATCTTGGCATAAAAATTAATGAACACACACTGAATCTACAACACTTAGCATTACTGTGCATCCAAAAAATGCCACAATGGCCACAAAGCACTACTACAAGACACAGAATTTTAACTAAGCAATTCAAGTTAAGTTTCCGCAGACACTGAGGTTCCACCCTGACCAGTCATCATCAACTGATGAGAGACACTTTCACAGTGAGCATCTTAGCAGGAAGCCTCCATCAATCTTTAAGAGGTTATTTCTATCAGTTTGAGAAGCTCTTTTAAGAACCAGTCTTCAGCTTTCTTACTCTTTTATGGAGAGTAGGCAGTAAATGCAGAGTGCAGAATGAACAGAAGTCAGGAAAGAGTCATGATGGAATTATTAGTGCGTCTTTAAGGGCTTAAATGTTCCAGTGCAAGAGTGGAAAGGGTGAGTTAGAAGCTGACCTTAATGCTGATCTCACTTGCTACTACAGACATATGCAAAACATCTGTCCAGTGGAGTAGTTACCTAATCAAAAAAGTGAAAAACTAATTAAACTTCTATTTATCCCCAACTGGTAACAAAATTTAAGTGAGAAACCTCCTCTGTTATAGTAGGACCTACTGGAACAGTGTCCTGAGTCAGCACACAGCAGGTAGGTGTGGTTTCTGCTGGCCTGTAGCCTCCTTGAATGAAAATTTTCTGAACCATTAGCTGAAGCAATCAATTAAAAAGTGTCATTGTGATTCACTTCATTAGGAAAATAACACTATGCAGCAGGAGTTACAAAGCACATTCTGCCAGTGTGCTTGGAGTGCCCAGAGCCTAAATAGGTAAGTCATTTCCCCCTTGTACCTTTTCACAGTAAGTAAAGTATTGGTCTTTTAAAAAAAAAAAAATATTAGAGCTGATACACACTTGAATTTTGTACTTTGTTGGCATGTGTTCAAGAGCCATGTCTTTCATGGCTGTGAAGTTAGCAGCTCCTACAACTATAGACTTGTGGCTTGGCTTATTAAGATTTCGTGGAACTGCAAAGTTTTTCCAGCAATGTCTGTCTTTGTGTTCATTGATTATGGTTTCCTTTGAGGTACCTCCACATTTTTATGTCCATTCCTCTAGTGTCTAGTCTTTCTTTCCATGTATTTACTTAGCTGTGGTCTCTAACATTTTTTCCTTATTCTGAAAACTGACTTCTCACCCTCACTAAGCAGCATTTTTATGTGTTTTAAAGCAAATTCAGGTGGTGTTTAGGTTCCAAAATGTATAAATTGTGGAGTTCTTTCTTTTGCTTCCTGAATTCTAGCAAAGACCAGTCTAGCAAGACCAATTCTAGCAAAAACCAGTCCTCTGTTTCCGACACTGTTGAAAAAATGACAGCAGCAAAGAGCTGTGTTACTCTTTCCATGTTTACTTCCTGAACTGTTTGGGGGTTTGCATAGTGCCACAGCAGTTCTGAAAGGCCTCAACAAAAAGGGGGCTCTTGAATTAAAGAGCACATAAGTGATTGTGTCAGAAGTCTACTAAGTTATGTCAAAACATGTGACAGAAGCTGTAAGATGACAGTACCATGAAAATTAATGGTAATAATTTTAATGGTAAAATTAATGAAGGCAGTGGCTGAAACCTCAATTCTGTTAGAAGAGTATCATCCCTGCCTACAATGAAGGCTGCAGTTCCCTTTTAAGGAGAACAGCATCACTGAAGCAATGCGCTCGTAAAAATGCTAACGTGGTCCTTAAAATTATTTTAAACAGATACTTCTAGATAAGATATGAAAGCATTAAGGCTGTTGTGCATAACAGTGGTGAGGCTTTATCTAGCGTACTGATACAGTTCTGTTTACAAGAAAAGAACTAAATTATTTTAGCTTGTTTAGGTGAGCAGAGACAAACTTTAGAGGGACTATGCGTGCTGCCTGAAATGTACATTCTTATGAGGACAGACATAAAGGAGAAGATAACTATTCCCCCAGGCAGCAGTAGATTATGGGTGAATGTTAAAACAGGACAAGCTGCAGGCCAGCAGAGATTCTCCAGCCAGCACAGCGGGCAGATTCTGCAACCATGTTGGCAGGACCAAACCCAGAGCACTGCTAGGGTGAAGCTGGTTAAGTTTCTGAGGGTCATTGAAAACATAGTGCTGCAGCAGCAGATGGAATTGCAACCCTGATCTAGAAAATGGGACAATAGGATGTCTTCCAAAAGCTTTTCTTTGTTACATATGTAAATTTTGCTCTCAGGAGCTCCAAATACTGTGTCTCCGCACATCCCTTCTAGTTTTGTCCCCAGTTTGTGCAGAAATCCTCCAGTCCTTGAGGGGTGATGAGACAAAGCACAAAAAGCATTTGAGGAAAAAAATTTCCACTGATAAGAAACAAAGAATAGTATCAACAATTCCTAAATGGAGGAGTGAAATAAAAGTCAGTTTTTCCTAATTCTGTAAGCCACTGGGAAACAATGGTACTCAGCATATCACATAGCTTTTCAGTATTTTGAAGATTTAACAGTTCCTAAATAAATAGATTATTTCTGTGGTTTACAGTTCAGTCCAGGTCTGCTGACATGAAAGACAGTGTTTTCATGGATGTCAGCAGCACAGGAACAGGATGGTTTTCTAAGTGAATTATGTACCTAATGA
This sequence comes from Zonotrichia albicollis, assembly GCF_047830755.1. NCBI lineage: Eukaryota > Metazoa > Chordata > Aves > Passeriformes > Passerellidae > Zonotrichia > Zonotrichia albicollis. The sequence goes on along the minus strand of NC_133821.1, from coordinate 74,595,552 downwards.
ATCAAGTGGTTTGTCCCCATCATTCATTAGAATTTTAAGCCAGATGCAATGTTTCATGCAAAAACATGCTTTCTTCTCCTATGATAAATGCCTCACATCTAAACCCTGAACTTTTTCATCAAAAGCTTTGTAGTTTTGCTTTTAATCTTCAAGATTTCCATGGAGAAAAAAATCTTGACATTCTCTCTTTGGTTTTCCTTATTATTTTATTTTTATTACTGAATGTATTGCAAAAAAATTACTCAGGATCCTTCCTCACAAAAATTAAGTGCCCCTCAAGCCTGTTTTCCTCTGATATCTATTTACATGAAATATGTTATACAAAGTGCTTTAGATTTGTGCAAAAGAACATGTACTTTTCCTGTCCCCAGTTTTTGTAGAAATGGAATGTCACTGTCATCAGTCTTCAAGTGAGCTTATAGAGCTCCACTGGTTGTTGTGAGATACAGAAATCTCCTCATATAACATTAGTAACTTCAAAGTAAGTTTGAAGTTTGGCAAAAGCAATTTTTGGGCTATACTGGCCCAACACACAGACTGGTTTGCAGACTTTGATCATGTGTGCTGATGCCCCAGGCTTCCTCAGTAGACAAGTATCAGGGTACTTGTGCAATTCTACTGCAGAAAATATTCTCTAGGATTTCTTAAGATTAAAAAAAAGTTTTTGTTGTGTCAGGTCCACCTACACCCATCATTTCCTTCTCTTGATCTTGAAATGCTCACTATGAATGGTGATACTATGAAGGACACCCTCTAGACTCTCAACCACCTAAACACCCATTACCCCAAGAAAAAGTATGTCAATAATCAATGAGTAGTCAGAGAGACAGTCATTAGCATGGACACACATATATTTTATTAAATTGCTAAATTAGGCCTTCAGTTACTTCTACATGGACCACTGCATGCTTATGAGGAAATTTAACACCCATATGAAGGCCTAGATAATAAAAATTTGGTACAGTGGAGTTTCCTTGAAATTAACAAACTGTGCTTGGAATTTTTGTTCAGGCCCATCTCTGCTAGTTACTAAGGGTTCTGGGGGCCAGTATCCATCAGGAAAATGCCTTTGCAGAAGCAGGAGCAGGATAGCTGGGACACTGCCGCCATAGCTGTACCACTCTGAAATGGTTTCCTTTCTCATCCCAAAAGAAGAAGATCCTCCAGAAGAGAGCATGATCAAAGACACTAACCAAGAACTACAGAGGATATTCTGGCCTGCTGCCTCCTGCCAGAGAGCACTGGCTCCTATTAGAATATTTGTTTCAAGCAGCACCAATATTTCAACCTTCTACCCATCTAATGATTAATAAGGTTATACTAAGCAACCTGGGGGCAGTATTTGCTTATTGAAAAATGGTAAACCTTTACAATATCTGTAATATCCTAAAGGCTGCAAGTAGGGCAGTAAAGTTCTCTATACACATTCAAAGGAATAAAGACTGTGTTCACACAACAGTAATAAATAAGGGCCAAGGGGGAAAGATTATCTGAAAACCATAAGAAATATCTTTTAGAAGCTAGTAATTATTGAAATTGCTCTTAAATTCTTTTGAAGAGATAGTGTTTTTCAAACCAGTGTTTTCAGAAGTTTCCATTACTGCTGCATTAATAGCCTTTTTTACCTGGAATGATCTGTATTTTGTACTTGGGAATTTTACAAGCGTGGCAACACTTCCTATATGAATGGACAGAAGGACAGAACACTGTTTTTGTGATGATCATGGTCATCTCAGCTAAGGACATCACTGACTTAGCTCTCTAAACTACAGGTTTAGGATATAGAAGTCCTGCAGCACAGAAGCAATGCTACCATAAAGCAATATTTCCCCAGCAAGGTGTGAACAGCCTGATCAAGACATGGAAAACATAGGAGACCTCACACCTGAGGCAGTAAGGTTTTTCCCAGGAAACAATAAGGTTTGTTCTAATTTCCTCTTTCAGTATCTTTAAACTTCTTCCTTCCTAAGGCAAGGAGACTGTCCATACCACTTATCTTCTGAGTGGAATTCAAGGAGTCCTGATCTCCTTGCAACATTAGGCTTCCTTCAGAAGTTGTTAGCTGCTCAAAAGCACTTTTCTGCATCTCTTTCACCTCTAAAATTTGTTGCAGCTTAAACAGCCCCATAGTCCCCCATCTTTCCTGGGGTTTCTTCAGCCTCCTCACACTACCCCTCACCACGTCCTCCTGCAGATTTCCATGTCTCCAGGGTGTAGAGTCTTCACACACCCATGATTTTAACAAGCTTGTACTCTCTTCGCTGATGTTTCTTTACAGCTGTTCCTACTTTAAACTCACATAGCATTCCTTGACCATGATCTCCATCTGGATATTAAAACAACCCTACAGAATTATCTTCAACAGAGTTGTATCCCTCATGAAAGGTAAAAGAGCAGACAGAAGTGATGCCTTACAAGCCCAGAAAATATCATTATATCACCTGCATAACCCACACGTTACCAGCCTCACTCACTAACTCACAAAATTACCACTAATTATGACTTAAGCAAGAGTTTAGCTTCTAGAAGGCTTTTTTTTGTGGCTGCCTTTTGTAGCTGCACTTTCCCTCTCCCACAGAAACTTTCATTCTAATCAGCACAGAGCTACAAATAAAATCAATTCATACCAAGTCCCATGAAGAACACTACATCAAAGTGGTTTTTAACAAACATAATAGTGAAATTCCATTTCTACGAGGAAAGGAAAAAAACCCATTGTTTTCTTGTCTACGATAATTCTGGCCTTACCACTTTGACTTTGGTTAGACTTACCTCCCGCTGTATTCTGAAGAGACAATTCAGGCCGGCAATGAATCCCAGTATTCATAACCACAGCAGGGTTCTTCAGGTTGAAAGACATTTCTGTAGATGTAAAACACACAACACTAACAAGGAAAATTCTGTGTATATAGCCAGCTACCAGCAAAGAGATTTAGATGCAAAAGAATTTCTATTAAACTCAGTAAGCTCCTATAAGTTAAAAATTACCTAGTTTCTCTCCTAAATATAGATTAAATTGGCATTTTTAGCAAAAGGTAGACTACTTTCTGAATTTTTTAAAAACAACAGCAATTTTCCAAGGAAGAAGTCATCCTGGCTCATATTGATTTCATCTGAGTAGATGGCTCTGTTCTGAAATTCCCCCTTCTTTTTTTTGTCCAGGAAGGCAAGGAGTTTGGTTCTAGGTTGATGGGACTAAGCTCTCGACAGTACATACATGTACTGGGGATGGGCAGCTTCCAGAAAACTGCTTTAAAAAATTACCCCTCCTAACAGCATACTGGTTTATAACACCAAGTTCTGGGTTCCTGACTGCAGTCTTGTTATTTAAAACACCTAAAAGCAACAGTGAAGATGAATGACCATAAGCTTATGGGTTAACTAGAAAGTTATAATATCATCAATTAGAACAACAGAAATTTAAACTGTTGTGACTGCCATAATCTGTGATTGCAGTAGAGAAAGCCTTATGTCTCACTGTCAAATCACAGCCCAGCAGCTACATAAATAAGATAAAAATTATGACAGAAACTATTTATAAAAAATGTCCCTACAGAACATAGTTCAGAAATATAATAAGCTACCACAAATATTATTAGAAGGTTTAAGTACATGTACATCTTTTAAAACTGAAGAATACATCTTAGAAATCCTTCCCACTGAAAAGATTTTAACTTGATGAGTTACAGGATTGTTTGCCCATAACTGAAAAAATGTAATTGACATTAAAGGAGATAAAGATGTGAACTGATTGTGAATAACAGCTTTACCAAAAATCAAAATGTAAGTGAGGAAAATAAGTTGCAGGGGTTCAGCAAAGGAAAGTAAGATAAACCTCCCTTAAAAAGCCTTTAAGAAGGAATAAGAGAAAAAATCTATTACCTCTCTTCATTTTTTCTGATTACGCTATAAATCCAGCAGTGGAACTCCACTTACAAGAATTATCCAGAACAACAGCCATCACCCCTCCAAAGGGTTGGTGACATGTGAGAAGCAATGCTTACATTAATGAGTTTTAACAAAATGTTGGAATTATAAATTGTTTACTTGAAATAGTCTGTTTATTGCTATTCCTCTGTGCTCTACAGTATCTGGTCAAGCATGGTCCTTCTAGTGATTGACCCTTGAGAAGACACAATGGAACCCACTAGGAGCCCACTAGATTCATATATATCTTACTGATGATTTAAAAACAAGATGATAAAAATGACAAGAAATTAAGGATGAAAACCAGAGTAGAGAAAGAATTTTTCTATTTTAGGCTCAGCTCACCCCCAAGGAAAAAAAAAAAATTGGCCACAGGAACTTCACGTTTCTATTTCCTACAAGTCTTGCACGGGAGCAGTTAGTTTAAAGCATGTGACTCTGTAAAGCACAATTCAAACAGCACAAAACACTGAAGCTGAGAGCTAGCTTGCCATTCAGAAGACACATGCCAAAACCTCATAGTTAATTTCTTGACATTCTTTTCCTTGTCTGCAAGAAGTATTGTGTTTATATGTTGCATTTTTATTAAAGTGTGTTTGCAAACCCACAGAGAATAGAAGAAGGAGCAAGGAGTGCACTTTCAGTAATAAACCAGACACATCCAGGATACAGGGTTAATCTAAGAGACAATCTGTAAACGGAATTGTATTCATATTAATTCAGGAAAAGGTAAGGAAAGATAGTGCTGTTTCAAATGAAAATTAGTGATCTCTCAAGTAGAAAAACATTCTGCAAATCCTACATCATACATTTTTAGGACATCTGGAGATTCTTTGTTCTTTGCAATTCCCACTTCTCTCTTAAAGACATTATTAAAGTGTCAAATAAAAATTGCTGGCAAGCCTTAAGTATTTCATAACAGATTGTATTATCATACATGACAATATCTTGCAAGGGTGTGAGAAGATGAAAAACAATATATGGAAAAACATTCAAATAAGAAAAATCAATACAAAGTGAAATAAAAATAGGAAAATTACTCTCTTTGCTCATTTGTAGATCCAGACAAGTTCACATTGCTCAGAGGAAATGGCAGGAGCCTCCTTGTGCTGAACAAAGCACCAAAGAATGCCCTCAGAGGAAGGAACAATCATGAACTGAAACGAAGATAAACAGATGCCCAAGAGAAAAAAAAGTCCAGACCTCAGTTTTTGTTAACTTTTATGGCAACTCCCAAAATATGAGCATTCATTACTTGGTATAAAAAAAAAAATTAAATTTGAAAAAATAAAAATGAAGCTGCCAATCAGTTTCCCAGATTTCGTAAGGTTTTTAAATAGTTGATATGTTTCCGCTGCTATGTTTCACTCACTGCTCCTTTAAATCATTTCGACACCAGCATGACTCTATTGAAACCAGCAGGGTTGCAACATAACAGAGCAGAGAATTAGGCCCACTAGTGTGATTTCTGGTTGCTAGACTGAAGGAAAAACAACTTTGAGCTTCACATAAGTTCTTTTAATCACTACATGGGCTGAACTAATCCAAGAGACATTAGGCAATTACCGTACTTGGAGGATACCAAGTGAACTGGACTTCATTTTTTTTCCAGCCTGGGACACTACTGAACTAGAACAACAAATAGTCTGGGCATCGTAAATCTCTGAAGACTCTTGTAATGCTACAGATGTTACTAGCAAATTAATTAGCAGAATTAGCAGAATTTATTAGCAGAATGAGAAGTCAGGATGAACCAGTGGAAGTTCAGGAAGAAGTTCAGGGTGAACTCATCTCACCTCCCTTTCACCAGCAAATTTCAACCATTCTTTGAGGCCAGTAACTTCTGTGTGATTAAAGCATTTGCTGTCTTTCAGTTTGAGCATATTTTCCCAAATGATAAACAGATCTGAAGGCTTTGAAATAAGTTCACTATTTCCCCAGTGGTTAACTTCATGTTTTTAATAATTATTTTCTTTTAAAGGATTATAAAAATAAAGGCTTTCCAAGTACAGCAGTATGCAGAGCAAAGATATATCTGGAAAATATGTCACATCACAGATGACTGTTGCATCTGCCATTAATAGGAATTCAAGCCAGTAATATCTAGAAGACTTAACAAATGGCTTTTACTCTTAGCAAAACACTGTTCTGATGGAGGCGGGGCTCAAGACATCTTCTCAGAACAGGACCAGGAGGCTTCCAGAACTGCAACAGCAAAAAATCCCTATTCTACTACATTCTCTGAAGAAACATCTCACTTCCAGGCAAAATAACTCTCTGCAGCTGCTTGGGCTTCATGTCACAAAACAGTAACTTGCAGTTCCCAGAATTAAGTCATTTGCTACAGCTGCTAACAGCCATTTGCAGGAATAGCCTGGGAGATCCCCAGCTTTTAAATTTTTATGTAGAGGTCATATCTTTATGTTGCTTGACTCCTGAAAATGAGAATTTACTTGTCTATTTAACTCACTGTCAATCTAAAGACACTAAGTCAGTCCCAATGACAATAGACTTTAGTGCTTTTTCCTTTTTCCAGGCTCTCTGTCTGCAGATATCAGAAAGTGTGCTTGAAGATACTGAAATTATTCAACTAGCACTGCATATGCATTGCCAGTGCTCTGCAAGTCATTTGAAGAGGCTGGGGTATCTCTTTTTCTCTAGAATAGACACTGTAAAGTGTTTACCTGTTTGACAAACCTGTTTACAGTTCATAAACTCCATTGTAGGGAAGCTGGACTGTTAACAAAGACCATGTGATACAAAGACAGGAGATGACCACTCTCCACAATTGATCTGAACACTCACTGAACAAAGGCAAGTTTCTTTTCTTCAGTTTGTACTTAATTATTGTGTAAAGCAATATCACAATATCCTTTGCATTACCACAAAACTCACTGGAGACTCACTGTTTCTACAAGCAGATCTGAGAATTTGTGGCTATGGGGATGGTGACAAGTGGCTGAATGAGACTCAAATCTCTAAACTGCATCGCAACCCCCATTCCCCAAATTCTGGGAATAGTCATGATGCCACTATGCTCAGTTTTGACTAAACATTGTCTGTGAGGCTATATAGAAGATAGTCTAAGGTTTTGCCAGGATTAAAGCAAACATTTGGAAAAAGTTTTTAAGTAACTAACTCACATGGCCTTTTGTAGGGATCACGTTAAGTCCCACAAAAGAAGTTCAGCCTCAAATTTGCCATGTCTACCTTGTTGAATGATGTGAGTTGGACAGTGCTCAGGCAGAAAGGGACCTGGGGATGCTGGTGACAGCCGGCTGAACATGAGCCAGCAGTGTGCCCTAGGGGCCAAGAAGGCCAATGGCATCCCGGCCTGTGTCAGGAATAGAGTGGCCAGCAGGAGCAGGGAGGTCATTTTCCCCCTGTACTCGGCACTGGTGAGGCCACACGGTGAGTGCTGTGTCCAGTTCTGGTCCCTCCGTTTGGGAAGGATGTCGAGATGCTGGAGCATGTCCTGAGGAGGCAACAAGGCTGGGGAGGGGCTGGGAACACAAACCCTGTGAGGAATGACTGACACCCCCTCTGAAGGGTGTTTAGCCTGGAGAAAAGGAGACTCAAGGGTGTCCTTATCGCTCTCTGCAACTCCCTGAAAGGTGGATGTGGTCAATGGGGATTGGTCTCTTTCTCCAAGCAGCAACTGACAGAACCAGAGGAAACAGTCTTGAGCGGCGCCAAAAGAAATATAGGTTGGATATGAGGAAAAAGTTTTTTACAGAAAAGGTGATAAAGTATTGGAATGGTCTGCCTGGGGAGGTGGTGGAGTCACCATCCCTGGATGTGTTTAAAAAAAGATCGAATATGGCACTCAGTGCCACAGTCTAGTTGAAGTTTTAGGGCATGGGTTGGACTCAATGAGCTTGAAGGTCTCTTCCAACCAAGTGATACTGTGATTCTGTGTGATTCTGTGTGATTCTGTGTGATTCTGGGTTTAGGAAGGTCTAGAGAAAAAATTGCCACCAAAAACCAGGTTAGATAATACTGGTAATTCACAAGCCATTACAATGCAAGTGAATGTGCCCACATTGGCACTTCTGACCAAGAAGTGTGAGAAGACAGATCTCCTACTGAATCAGATTTAAAAGCTGGGCCCTGACTTGTTACTTTCTGAGAAAAATCCCACACAGACAGCCACTGTGGGCTCCTCCTGTGAGTCAAGGATGGATGCAGAAGTGGCTGCCCAGACAGGGCACCTTTATATCTGATAGATCTGGAAATAGAGAAGGCCTTTAGGATCTTTCCCTGCTCTCCTCCTGATATTCAGCTATGGAAATAGCTGTAGTTGGGAATGAGAGGCTCTGCTTCCTGGAAGAAGGCTAATCATAGTGTTTTTTGGAAGCCAATTATAAAGGAACTGATGAAATTATTAAACTATGCTAAGGGTCCTTTCATATTTTTGAAAGCTGAGAAGCTTTGGGGTTCAGTATGGCTAGGGTGAGGTTTGTTGGGGCAGGAAATGGGCAACAGTAGAAGCTTGCTGGATTTGCAGCAGCAAGAGGACTGCCACCTGGGAAGGAAGGCCAGCTCCTCCCTGCCTTGAAGAGCAGAGACCAAATGCCTTACTGACTTTCTGACACAGTCCTTCATGCTCAGCTCCCAGTGCCACTTCTAGTCCAAAATTTGGATCTGAGTCATAGAATCACAGAATGGCTGAGGTTGGAAAGGACCTTTGGGAATTATTTAGTCCAAAGCACTAGCACACACAGCTGTTTGTCCAAGACCATGTCCAGATGGCTTCCAGGGACGAAGATTCCACAGCCTCTCTGGAAAATGGTGTGGATGCTTGGTCAACCTCTCAGTGAAAAAGTGTTTATTGATAATCAGAGGGAATCCTGAGTTTTCGTATGTAACCATTGCTTCTGGTCCTGTCACCAGGCATCCCTGAAAAGAGCCTGTCTCCATCCTTTCTACATCCTCCCTTCAGGTATTTATTAATATGTGCTGATGCAATAACACTGAGACTTCTCCATGCTGAATCCCAGTTCTCAGTCTCTCCTCACATGACAAGTGCATCAGTCCCCTCATCATCTCTTTGGGCCTTTTCTGGGGTCTCTGCAGTACATCCCTTCCTGTCCTCGATGGGGGAGCCCAGAATTGGACCCAGCACTTCAGATGTGTCTCAGCAGCACTGGGCAGAGGGGAAGGATCACCTCCTTGACCTGCCAGTGGCACTCCTCCTAAGGAAGGGTAAGGGAGGAAATGCCAAGGGCCCTTATCTTCACATACAGAGAAAAAACTATGTGCACATCATTGTTCAAAACTCCTCCAGGTTCTTCCTGCACAGTTCAGTACATGTCTTGTCAATATATCTAACAAAAGATTGCAGTCAAGAGCCTAAACTTCACAAAGCCAGGGCATCTTTTGTGTTCAAAGGACAATTCTCACTCTGCAAAATTAGGAACTTGAATTTGCTTTACTGGTGAGTCATATGGATGATAGCATCACTGCCCCAATAATGTCAACCTACAGCTCGGCTTCAATTCAGAATGCTTTTGTGCAATTCTTTTTTTAAAAAAATCTGAAGAACAGAAAAAGATTGGAAGTTACATGAGAAAAATTAATAGTAATTATGGAAACAATCTCCCTCACTGAAGTCTTAAAGAGTGCTTGTTCTTTGTTGGACCCAGCTGATTAATTGGAAATGTTGCATAATTTTTCTATTTCTCAACACTTCTGGAAAAGAAATTTCATTTAAGCACCCTTCTAAAATTCAGGATTATATTGCAAACATTTGCCTGCTAATATCATTGTATACCATCTGAGGATGACTTATTTTTACTAAGGACCCTGTACATAATCATCATAATGTAATCCACAGAACTACCTAAAGGATGTTTTTATCTTTGCCCCTTAAATAACAGTAGAAGATTAGTGGCTAATCTAATTTGAGTGAAATCAATACTCGTTCACTTACAAAAGAGTCTGTAAGGGTTTTGTGGGTTTTCAGCCAATGAAGGCCTTGAAATTGAAAAAAAATCTGATAAAGAGAGGGGCCTCAGGTCCTTGTTACCAGCCTTGGCAGAAAAGGCCCCTGTGATGACCATTAAAAAAAGTAAGGAAAAGCAGTAAGAAAAAGTGAAAGATACTTTAAAGCTTTAATACCTTTGGAAATTAGGTACTCAGCTTTGGATGGATCAACATGCCTAAAGTTTCTGGATTTAGAAATTCCATGTCTTTGGAGATCAGCATCTTATATCGGTTTTCTAAGTAAAAATCAGTTCAGATTGCAATCTCAAAAAGAAACAAATTTCTAGAAGGCTGCTAGCCAGGTGAATGTGTTTTTACTGGTTCCTGTGATATATGTTTCCTTTTTTTCCAAAGATTAGAAAGAAACCACAGACAGATTGTGGCATGTGTAGTATCAGTTCACAGCAGGACCTAAAGATGAAGATCTCTGGAGTCAGAGTTCATGACGAGCTCTAAGAATCCTTCCAGGTGTTTTCATGGAAACTGATATAATGGAGCACAGAGATGAAAGAGCAAATATATATTATTTTAAATCACAGCTTCAGGGCTTAAAGCTAAGCTCAGCAGGTACTAGGAGACCCAGCATGGATTTCAAAGCAAATGTACATCTAAAGAAAGCAATTTTTCATTAGAGTCATATTTTACACTTAATTTGCTTTTTTTTTTCTTTCTTTTTGCTCACAGTTTTCTCTTCCTATACTATTGAGAAATATTCTTCTGCTACTTCTTGTAAAAAAATATGAAAATGAGAAATGTGTTTCTGCTTGTGCTTGTGGCCTTTTCATTTATTGTTTCCTGACTATATGCAGAATTCAGCCACAATTCAATGTACAACTAGGCAAGCCAACAGCTCACATGTGGCATTTACAAAGGTAATAGTTATGTAACAGTAAAAATTAACGCAAAATTTGCTATGACAGATGAGTGGTATGAAAAAAGAGAGTGAAGAGACAAGTCCCTTATACATCTAAAACCTGTTTCACTAAAGAAAACAGCATTGTGAATGCACCAGCTCAGCAGTGGCAAAAGGACAAGACTTCTGTCATATTCTGATAGCCATATATACAAAAATAATGCATTCATTTGGATTTTTGCGAGAATATGTAATAGCTTTTACATAATGGCCTCTTCCCTACTATATTAAAAAGGAAAGCGCAATCTGTGAACCACTTGCGCCACTTCTCACACTTCTATACACGAAGCCAAATATATTTGTACAAAATTCTCCAGAAGCACAGCATGAGTTTTATGTTATCAGAGAGGCGACCATCATGTTTGGGAGGTTAAGCTCTTGTTTGTGTGTGCAGGCAAAGACTTTATAGACACGTATCTGGAAAAATGTAATTATGGTTAAATTTTATTTCAGAGAGCAATTTATTGATATTTTTGGAAAACCCACTCCATGTCTTAGATCACTGTAAAGACTTCCAAGATGCTTGTTGGTTTTCATAAGGATGGATAGCATCTGTATGTATTGATATGATTTTATCTGTTTGCATTACAAACCTTTGTATTACTCAGAGGAGACATGCAGTCTCTAGCATTGCTTACAAATAAATTTACAAAGTAGATTTTAAAAAAATAGGTCTTTCTTCTTTAAAAAGGGAACAAATGACATTAATTTCACCTGATTAGCTTAATGTGGTCCAGTCCTTTGTTCAGTTATGAGCAAAACTACTTTACAACAGTTCCCTGGAATTTATAGATTTTTCCACTCACGGATAAACTGTTTTAAAGTTGTTAAAAAAACATTAAATAATTAGGAATTGAATTACCAGGAGAAAAACTTCTTTGAAAACACATTGAGGACAGAAACCATGATTTTATTGGACTCTTCCCTGGGTTTCTGCTACCCTGGATGCCAGAACTACAGCCACAGAAAGAGTAATATCAGGAAACATCAGCTTTGCAAGAGGGAACATGGAGCAGTCCTTTCCAATTCCAGTTTTATATGAGTAGAGTACTGAAAGAGGGACTTTTTATTCGCGAGCAGGACTCAACAAGGAAATAAATTCTTGTACTCTAATAGAATTTCAAGGGTACTTCCACTGCCATATTCTGCTTCAGATAATTGCAAAGCTATGATATATGTAAGACAGTACTTGGATATAAGCAAAGAAATCTATATAAACAATATCAGCAAACAAATGTACAGAAACACATTGATTGCCCCCAGATGGATAGTAACTTTTTTGTGACAAACCACAATCCTGAACACTGATTATCAAATGCATCTAGGTACCAGGTAAATTCCATATAGGAGTATGTGAGAAATTGTAAAATAAAAGCAGAATGCATGCTTTGCTTCTATGAGCAATAGAGATAGTGGCATTTTGGATGATAGGCAGTGAGACAGAGCTTGAGGAGAAAGGAAAATAGAAGAGGGGAAAATATTAAAGTGGTTTGGTTTAGGTTCAGAAAGAAACCAAGAAATCAAAAACAAATATAAAAGCATAAACTAGATATTTATTACCATTATTATTCCATACTACAATGGTACAAGTTTCTTAAAATCTTTCAAAGATTCTAAAGTATTAATGGTCTTTCAGGAACTAATAAAGGTGAATGGCAAGGCCACTGGACAGAAAATTGAATTGCACAGGCGTTGTGGGACTGATCAAAGGTCAGGCAATGAAATGGTGACATGTGGAAATTAAAGCCTGGATTTTCCATTCCAGCACCCTCATCTCACAACTGTACTTCATATAAAGTTTCTTTTCTTCTCAGGGACATGCTGGAAGAAGGTAAAAAATGTAATAGAGCAAAGCAGTACAGTCTGTTCAGGTATTTTAAGTAATATTTTTTTCATCGCACCATTTTTTTAGGAAGATTGAGTAAAATTGCCTGTACAAATATTCTTGCTTCAATGTCAAATGGACAGCTACAACTATGGATCCTTTAGACATGCAATTAATACGACCAAGCAAAGTAGAATCTACCAAAATCAAAGGTATCAAAAAGAAAAAGACCGGACTTTTGTTCCCCTTGTAAAACTGCCTTCAATACATATGCACATAAACTTAGATATGCTTTTAGATAGAAATAGATCTACTTTTTAATTCAACATTAGTTAAATTATCCTCTGTTTTCACTAAGCATGTCTCACTGGGCACCCTCCCACTGATTGTATTTATTGTCCTGAGGTGAACATAAAAAACAAGACCAAGTTAGTCACACAAACCAGGCTACCATGGGCCATGTAACATGAGCACCACTGCAGCCACACTTAACACAACAAACAAGCTCTGCTGAAATGTAGTGCTGAGCAATGCAACCACATTAACCATTTCTGCTGACTGCTGCTGGCTGGGAGCACTGGACCACAGAGCTGTCCCATGAGTCTGTGAGCAAGAGAAGCTGCATTCACACACTGAGAACAGGGGATTTCTGTAGCTAGCAGGAAGAGACTTGGTGCTGAGGGTCAGGAATAAAAACCTCAAAATGTGCCATATATCTCGGAGGTTTACAGAATCATCAAAACTTTTTCATTATTAAGTGAGTCAAATCAGTCCATGATTGCCTGTGGTTTGTCTGTCATCATTTTCACATGTGCCATGATTACTCTGTAAAAAGTTGCCCGTCTGAAAAACTAACCCCTTTATTTGGGGGCAAGCTGACACCACATACTATAAAAGCATAGGGAACAAACACAATCAGTTTTCATCCTTCCAATAAAAGGCCTAAATGGCCTTCCCCTCTTGAACTATTCACGTAAAACAGCGGGCACAAGGCACTGTCCATTGTATGTTGCCAGGGAAGTCTCCAGAAATTTCTTCCAGTTTATCAAAGACTTTCATTTCCTGTGCTAACCTACATCTGAACTCACATTAAAAAAATTAAAAAGGTTAATTATCATCAAGAGTAATACACTGTGTTAAATTTAAACACCCAATGCCTGCTGAATCCCCATTAGAAGATATGCCACGGTTGTAACAGATAATATTGAGTGCAATTTCCACACCCATGACTGTGGCTGAATCTAATTTGCTGTGTGCTTTTACAGCTATAAGCTGTTGAATTGTAGCAAGACTTACTGGCATATCCATCAGGTGTATCATGAGCAGTCTTGCATTCAGCCACCAGTAGTATGTGTTAGTATACTTCATTCTCTCAATTTACTGTGACCTACTGGTATTTAAATAGGTCTTGGATGTGTAGTTATAATGCTTAACTGCCTTCATAAAGCGTTTGAAGGTCTAAAGGAGGAAAGGCTGTATGTGTCCAGAACTGCTCTGCACAAGCAAAAGGCCCATTGCATGGTCACCAGTGATTGCAATGGATAATTTCTGTGACTCACAGCATTTCTGGGACTTCCTCACATTTTTGAAGAAATATAATGTTTTCTAGAAGTTTCAACAGGTAATCTGTGAGTCCTGTTACTAAAAAGTAGTGCAAAGTGGGGGTGGAGAGCTTAGCCACAGTCCTAGATTTTTAGAATACGAAGCTAATGCTGTAAAACCATGCTTCAGAAATCAGCAATGGATAGCCAGCCAAATTCTGAGCTCACTGATATTCCAAGTAACTCCAGTGAAGTAATGAATTTATACTTGTCCCAGCAACTGAGATCAGCAATAGGCCCTCTCCACAGAGCAAACCTCAGCTGGTGTTATTGTCACAGCATTGTAAAAATTACCAGTGTAGTTTATGTTCTGACTGTCTGTAGCTTGAGTTACAATGACAGTGTGCTGCAATTCTCTACCACCCAAGTAATTTAGATGATCAAGACAAACTATTGATCCTCTCATACTTGTCTTTATTGTTCCTAAAGGTGCAATCCTAATTTAGAATGGTGAATGGGAATCAGTGGCATATTCCTATCAGTGACACTGCCACTGATGTCACTGGTAGGAATACACGTGGTATGCCACAAACTCTTAGCTCAGCAAAGAACTGCTTCCTATAAACACTCCCTTCCCTCAGCTGGATTTTCGAGTTGCAAAGGTGGAGCTTCACACAATCAGGAATATTTACTGTGGTTTGTCATCTCTGCAAGCCTACAGACAAGGTGTTCTGCTTCAAAAAAAATATTTATTTTGGTTACTTGGATTACTGCCTGGACAGGAAATGATAAAGCAGATGTCAGGGAGCCAGATGAGTAATAGAATAATTTCGAAGAGTGATCTGAGCTGCTAAGAAGATGACACTTGAGAGGTCAGAGGCACAAAACATTCTCCACTTTCTCTCCTTCTGCACTCAGAGCTTGAAGCATAAGCTGTGTGTGCTTCAGCCTTGTTGGGCTGGCATGATCAGTGCAGATATTGTTTAGATATATTCAGCTATTACGAAGGTCTTCAATGGTGCCATTTTGATGGGGGAGGGGATGGGAAGAAGAGATTTATTTTAAGGATCAGAAAATCAAAAGCAGGAACATGCATTGCAGCTAGAGAAACTATTTCATTTACTGTTGGGCTGTTACAGACACAGAATTACCAGACTGGCTGAGAAACCATTAGCTACCTAGCTTCTCCCCTGTGCACAGCCTGCACCACACAGCTGTGCAAACTTCCCCTCCCTCCTCCCTGCCTCCCACTTAGTGGAAAGCTGCAGTCAGGGCTGTACTGATAACAAGTGGATGTTGCATCATTATTTATGTTCCAGTGATAATGACAGCCCTCCTCTGTCTGGATGGGGAACCTTGCTCCTGTCCCAGTGCTAGCCTCTGGCCAAAAGACAGGAAGATGCTTCCTGTCCCCACAGTCTCCAGCCCAAGATGGCAGGGCAGAAAAAAGGTGTGGAGTGACCCTAATGTTACCTCTCCTCCAAACTGAGCAAGTGGGGCACCCAGACCCAAAGGAAACAACCTGAATTCGCAAGGAAAGTTTATGACAGGAGTTATGATGGGTGGGAGTCAGTGTTGTCTCAGTCCCCAGTACGACCACAAAACCATCTTCAAACAGAAGTTCCCAAAATTGATAGCTCTTTACCCAAGGATGACTGCCCTAGGTAACTGGCCTAGGTTAGGTTGCTTTTTCCAGGGCAATGGGGGCACATACAGACCCCCAAGCTGAGCAGCCAAACTCAGAGAGCTTTGGGGGGTATGGTGCAGCTCAAAGTAGACCCCAGAAGACCTTCCCACCCCCAGGGTTTGTCACAGCAGTCATGTCACAACACTGCAGGGACGAGTGACAGCTGCTCTCAGAGGGCTTCTGTAACAGCATTGCCACAGCATAAAAATGCAAATAGCAAAGTATTCAGTGACTCTGCTTTTACTGCCTTACATTGCAAGTTATTTGTGGACAACTAGCAGTCTTTCTGGGGACACAGTATCTCATACTGAAAGCTTTTTTCTTCAGAAAGCAAGCACTGAATATGTCTTCATTTGCTTTGCTAAAAGGTGTGTCTGATATACGGAAACGACACAGCATCGGGATCAAGCCACGGCACGGTCAAACGAGCCTGAAACTTTCTACGGAAGTAAGATGCTGCCACCTTCAGACCAAACAGAGAGTTAGAGGAATTCCCATAAAGGGAAAACTCGCTCCGAGAAACGGGCAGGCAAGGAAAAGGCAAGAAACAATAGAGGTGTTGATGACGAGCTAATAATACTTATTTACATTCAACATTCACCCTTGAGTTGTACGGAAAATAGCAGAATAAATGGTGACCATGCTTCCTCGGAAGCTTAATAACTACTACTTTAGTTGTAGTTATTTGCTGGTAGTTATCCCTCAAAATGCTCTTTTCTTAAAAATAAAGGCTTAGAAAATGTTTTAGAAAAAGCACATGTAGGTTCTGTGTATTGCCACTTTCTGTTGAAGTAAAAGACAATAGAAATGAGCAGGAGAATTGCAGGAAACTAGAAATTAGTTGTTCAGGTCAGATTTGGGCTAACACATGGAGCTCAACATGTTTTAATGCTCATTACAAAACCAGCATGGATTTCTTGATGGATATAAATTATATGAGCGTGGTCAAGGAGAAGAAAAATGTAAAGGGAATTTTCCCCCAAAAAAACTATGGGGAAAGCTGTCTTTTTTTTTTCCTCTCACCTCAGAGGAATTCCCCGAAATCCTCTGGTATTTGTATGGTTTTTAGGGATCCAGAAGAAGCTTGGAAGTACTCATGAGAATGCCTTTTCTCTCAGCCTTGAGATTTCACTGCCCTTCTCTGCCAGCTGTGTGGCAATGTGGCTCCACTGGGGCAGGACCTCAACAGCTTGTCACTCAAAAGAGGCTTACAGAGCCATCTTAAGATGAGATTCTGAAAAGTAGAGAGGGCATACAGCAAACTTAAGGAAGCCTCTGACAATATTTACTTTGCTAAGTATTTGCACAGAGGTGGGATTTCTGTATACACTCTGGTTGTGTTAGCCCAGACAAGTCTCTCTTGAGGTTGAGGGCAGCAGAAAGTATGGCTGTCAACCTGTGCAAATCAGGCAAAAATGAAGTAATCAGTGGTGCAGATGGGCTCAGCTGATGTCACAGGTGGTCAGGAGCTCTGAGTCCACAAGATGGTACTCACAGCACTGCCCAAAAACGACCTGCTGCCTCAATCCCCAGCACTGTTTCCCTGCAGGGTCACAGCACGGTACTTAGCTGTAAGATCAAAGCACGCTGTTGCGTGGCTCAGCACAGCCTCTGCCTTCCAAAGAAACACAGCCAAGTTCCAATACTGGGTTTCTTTCTGAAAATCAGAAATATACCTGCAGCTTCATGAGAAAAGCCTTGCAAAAAACCCCATTTTTATGTGGACACAAATATATTTATAGAAGGCAGTATTTCTTGTTAGCAAGGTTTCTTAATGATGACTTCAACTTGTTCTCAAACTTCAGTTATGCTGAAAAAAGTTAGCATGGCAAAGATCAGGCTGCATGGGAGTCTGCACCAGTCTTTTTATGAGCAGAAACACTTCAAAGGGCTTCAAGGGGTTTAATAATGGAACTATGACAGCCTGAAGAATAAACAGAATTTGAGTGGACAGATGCACAGGACTTAGAGCTTAACCTAGAAGTCTGCAACTTGCTGAAAGGAGCCAATATTAAAGTAATTATGCACTTAAAACAATTACTATTTATTCTTCAAAGAGTCATAGTCAAGTGAAGTAACCTTTTTTAAATTATTTCTGGTAATTGCATTGCATCCCCAAATTATATGCCTGCATACTCTTTGAACTAAACTTAAAAAAAAAAAAAAAAGAAACCAACCTGTTCCTGTATTTTTGTTTAAAGATTACCCCACATCTTGAATAATGCTACAGTAGCTTATCATTTCCTGCAGGCATAATATAGGGTGTTAAACCTGAGTAAATCTGAGTAATTTTAGTTTCTGTATCTAGACCAGAAGTCAGTTTAACAGTGAACAATTGCAAATGCCTAAATTGTTCACTTACCATTAACTTCTGATAATCTGGGAAATTTTATAAAAGTATCAAGGCATTTCATTTAAAAATGTGCTAGCTCACCAGCACATAATTGTACCTAGAAAAATGACTGCACACAAAATTACGAAGGATCACTGTTCTGCTTTAGATAGCATAAAATAGCTTTCCATTCAGTAACCTCAACATGTAAAATCTGATTTAAAATAGTTCCCAGGGCACTCACAATTTCTACTAAGATGTAATCACATTATTCTTGTGTAACAGAATATAGGAAGCAAATTCCATCATCTAAACCTTCTACTCACTTGCTGGGACAGTAGTGGGAATTTTACTTCTAAGTACACTTAACATAGTTTCTGATCAGTCCGTGGGGAGATTTCCATTCAAGAATACATCCTGCCCATATTTATGGACAGAGGCTAATTTTGAACTTGCTTGCTGCAACACTGCTGGCAGTGTATTTGCAGCAGAGGAGGCTCAGTACAAAACATGGGAATGACCTCTAAATAGTTACTGGATCATTTTGGAAGCTACCTCTTCATTAGTTCTAGGTCTTTTACAGAATTTAATCAATGCGGGCATAAAGCTTAAATATCTGATAGCACCTAGACATCTTTCGGATCTGGAAATCCACATTAAGACTTATTTTCTTTAGTAATTTCCTAATAAAAAATCCTTCAACATAACCTTTTTCCAAATGTATAAGCAGATGTAGACTGAAATAAATTCATAACTATAGACTGGAAACTTGCAGACAAGGCTATAAGGGTGGGTAATGTACAAAAGATTTTTTGTGAAAACTAAAAGTTCTATCTCCATTGTAAATAAATGGACTGAGACTCTTCCTGCCACAGGAAATAATTAACATGTTATTGCAATGATTTCCAAAAAATGAAGCCATGTAATGCCAGGTGTGCAATTTAGGAACAGTTCCTTCTGTTATATCTTTGATTTTGGACATGAAGGGATTGCTTTCCACAAGTGCAAAAATGTGCAGCGATGTCATGCTCTAGAGCACATGTTTATAACTGGTGAATATAAGTGCTTTACTCTGACTGCGTGCACTAAGTAAGAATATTGTGCTCTTATTACCACAATTTCAGCCCTGATATTTAGTCATTTATTAAGCATCCTTTGGGCTCATTTCCATAATTACATAACAAGAAGAAATCTGTGTGAGTATGGATCCCCTCTCAAGTGAAAATAAAATTATTCGGCAACTATACCAATATATATCCTTTCCACACAATCAAGAAATATGCATTTTGCTGTCAGCTGAAGGAAAAAGGATGGCTTCTGCAGTCTTCTCTCCCTGGCTGAAAAAAAACAAAGCAAAAATTGTGAGTCTTGAGTTGCTCAGTTCAGCATTTCTGCTAATATCTTGAGCTGTCTCAACCAAATGTGTGCATTAGGATTCAACAAAGCTTATTTCATATGGAAAGTGAGGTTCAGAGCAACCCATGTACCAAAAAAACCCTTTTACTCCAATGCCAGTAATTGTGCAGCTCAGTTGTTATCATCTCTAAAATATTATAAAGAAAGCTGAGTGAGCATATAACAAAATCTTTGCCTACCTGGGAGCCACAAGACACATCCCACACCCTTTGAAGTGGAGAAGAGAAGGAACCCCTGGAATAGCTCACAAATGGTACAGGGTAATGGTTCCAAAGGGTACCACTGCCAGATTAGGTGGAGAGGCTGGGAATGCCACTTCATCCCCATAGTGCCCCCACAGTCTTTGCTGAATAGCACTTTACGTATTTCTTCCATTTGTCAAAACAGAGATGTCCTGGATGTGCACCTGAACTATGTATGAAACATGCTGCACTTCAAAGTCATGCAAGTGGATAAGGGAAAGACTTGGGTTTAGGGTCAGATTTTTCAGTGCTTGGAAAATTCTTTTAGAAGTTTTACTATAAACAACTTGAAAGACAGAGATTCCTTTTTTTAACAAAAAAAAAAAAGAAAAATTTTTGAAATACAGTCAACTCTCATTTTAAAAATTTCATTTTCTGCAGAATTCTTCTAGAAAAAATATTTTTAATGGACACATTCTGACGGAAAAACCATGCATTCTAGTCACTTTATACGCAGCTTTCAGACAGCAATTTTTATGTCTTTACACACATAGATTTTTGAAATTAATGCATTGTGATGACTACGGGTGGAATACAGACATGTTGGTTATAAAAAATGCATTGTGAAAAGTATTTTATCAGTAGACTAGTAGTTCATGTTGCCCATACCCAGTGAACTTCTTTTGCCCACACTTATAAGGAAGATATATAAGAATTATTCATGAACAGAACCTTTCAATTTTTTTCTACTCATATGAGATATATGCTCATGCTCGTGCCATATCCAACTTGAGACGCCAAAGATCATCCAGAGTTATCTTTTCAGAGTTCCTTATCAAAAACTGAACCTTATCAACTGAAACTGAATTGCTTGGAATAGCACCTCCAACCTTGGCAGGTGAGAGGTGAACAGGTTTGTCAGGGAATTCCGAGAAAATGAGGTTGTGATCCTACTGTTCCTGGCTGGAGAATAATAAATGTTTCCATAAGTACCTGCCTTTTCACACATTCTGTCACACTGTCTGACACCAGCAAACTTGTTCCTCCCTGTCTCTAGCACAGATAAGCTGAATTAGGGATCCAGAACCATTTTGTCAAGAGCTTGCTGTCATAGGCGATGACTCCTTTACCTCCATCCAGAACTGGCCTTGCCTCTCTCACACAGGAGGTAGAAAAAGAGCTCCATTCCCTGGAAGCCAAGCTCTGCCCTCTGTCCCTTATCCATTCTTACAGTGAAAGCAAAACAAAACAAAGCATTGCCTGTCTTTTTATGGGAAGTTTCCTAAAGTAAACAAAAATAAAAGCCTATCAATTTGCAGAATCTGAGTTTTGTTGTCATATATTCTGACACATTTTGCCACCGTATGGCCATAGTATTCGTACATCAATCCTATTTATTGGAAAATACTCCTTGTGGGGTTGAAAGCAGTTTTAGAGTAAGGAAAAAAGATCCAGTCCATTAATCTGAATGTAGGAATATTTATTGATTCTTAAACAGATTTCAGAACCACTCACTCCAAGCTGGCTGTTCTGTCACAATGCAGGTATTAGAAACAGCATGTGCCATACCAGACACTGCAGAAGGCTCTTCACTCAGCTTGGAGATGTCATTTATTATTTTGCTTATAGAAATATTCCAAATATTAGGAGAGAAGCTGTCAATTACAGCACCTTCCCCTGGGCCACAGCTTCCAAAGATCTTGTCAGTAAAAAGCAGGAAGCAGTTTTTAGGTGCAGTAGTTACAATGCAAGCATATTCCAGTCTCCTGCCGGTAACAGTGCCTCCACACCATGAGCAGAGGTGACACTGAGAATTTGGGTAGATTATAGATGTATCATTTCATGCAGTGTGAAGAAAACAGACCTTCAGCCACATGGCCAGCTGTATCCATTCACATATTGAAATCACAACTCCCAGGAGCTTTCCAAAGTCCCAAATATATTGCTTTGGAAGGAGATTGGAGCTGCGTTCTGCCACATGTGTAATGAAACAACCAAACAACAGAAATAACCAAACTGCTATATGAAAGATATATGTGTTTCCTTCATGTGAGTCCTTCAACACCATCCAGTCGTTCCACAAAAATTTTTAACTACAGTATTATCTAAAGAGCATGATTTAAGAAAGAGTTTAAATTTTTCCTTGCTGTTTGCTTTCTGAGAGCACACTTTAACACAAGATTTATGAAATTACTCATGAAATTTCAGAGCAAAGAATGAATACTAACACTGACAGGAAGAGGATTTATTTTTTATAAATAAATAAGTCAGTGTATTAATTACAGAGTGATATTATGCTGTTATCTTAGCTGAACAGAACAGAGTTCAGCCCATGAGCATATGTCAACCAACCCAGTAAATATACATAGTTACTGAAAGCACATTCTAGATCAATGACATTGATCAACAAACCAAAAAATGAGTAACTAAGTTGTTATTTACCTGAGGCTGCAGTCATTCAGCATTCTGAGAGAGCAGTCTCATCCCTGTGAGAGGCATCAGCAAGGAAACATACAGTTGATTACTCTATATGCCTTTTTACACCTGGATCAAAACACTCCAGTCAGAGTCACTGTTTTCACTTGAATTTATCTCACACTCTCAGAGCTGGAGCTATACACACAGTAATTAGAATCAGAGTCCTTCACAGATATGTGCATTTCATGATTGCTTTAAAAGTTAATTTTTTTAACAATTAAATGCCTTGACTTTAAGTGAACTCTCAGTTTTATTTCAGTTTCTTACAAAAAATTAATCAAATCATTAATCACTGACAAATTAACAGATCTTTTACTCCTCATTGTGCTTTATTTGATTTAATGAGTTTTAATTGCTCTTACTAAGCAAAAGGTACTTTTTAATTTTGATTCCATGCAGGAAAACTTAAAAGTAACCTCTGTTTGTTTCATTTCCTTACAGTCAGTTTAAAAAGTGAAGTAGGTGGGCCTGATGCCTTCTTCCAAACAGTACTAGGAGTGCCACACACTGTGGTTGTAGGAATGCTGGATGAATGCTCTTTGAAATCTTTTGTTCTGAATCTGTAACAAGGCACATCAATGGCTCCTTTCCAGCAACTCCCTATCGTATTCCATGCTGACAGCCATTTTCCAGCTATATCTACAGCTAGGATCTGACATGAGGGAACAAGAACAAAAAGGATACCAGAAGATTAATGGTCTTTGGCACTATATCACCACAATCCCAGCGTCAGTCATCATAAACAGAAACACATGAGCAAAATCAATATATCATGTTGGCCCAGTCACTGAATATGCTTTCTATAAACTTCAGAAGAATAGCATTAGGCTAACATGGGCCTCTAAGAACCACCCTGAAAATCAACTACAGCATATTCAAGAATCTTTTCAGAGTGCCCCTTATGATGAAGAACTTCCTCCCTGATGATCAGCTCCCACAAGGAGTAGTAAATGATCTTCACTTGAACAAAGAACCATTGCAGATGTTTTCTAGTATAGCTGACATGTCTGCTGTACTAAAAAACCCATTTTGTCCCATTTTCCATCCAGTCTGCCCTCACAGAAAAGCTGTGAGTGTGCAGTACCTGATAATGCTCTGTACCTGGACCTCCTGAGTAGCCAACAACCAATCTCACAGGCATCTGCGCAGACCTCAACCTCTGCTCTTCTGAGGCATCACAAAAATAACCAAGACAAAGTCTGGACACACACCAGGTGACTCTGAAACGTTAGTTAAAGCAAAGGCTTCTCTCCAAATTTGTGGTCTGTTGGGCTCAGAGGTATGAATGGTGCCAGGATTAAAACCCATTTATTGACACCTAACACTAAAAGACTTGAAAACAGTAATGGCTACACAAATATAGCTCTGTGCTGTGTAGCTGCTCAAACCCAGGCTAAAGACCCTTTGTTAGTAAATGGGATAAAATTGAAATGCTGGAAGGAACAGACTAGGAAATTCCAAAGTGTGCCTTAACAATCACAGATTTTTTTTTTTCTTGCATCAAAGGACTTAGACCATAAAAGGCTTCTGACGTACAAGAAAAAAGAAAACCTAATTAAATTGTATGGGAAGTCAGAACGATAGGTGGCCTAATTATTCCCAATTAACCCTGCCCAGGAACTCACACACAAGATGAACATATACAAACAAATCAGTGTTGTGGACAGCTTATTCTGTTTAAGACAGAGGCAAACAGTACAACAGAATTAGTGGCACTCTTATCCTGCTACAAATTAAAAAAAAAAAAATTACATGTGTTGAACATGCCCCCCAAACATACTTCTTCCTGTGGTTCACCTTCTCTGTTATGCACAAAACCAAACTTTTCCCCAAAGCGTCATGGCTGGTAGACCTGTCCTTTAAGATTTCCTCCTTCACTATGCTTAATCCTCTTTGCCCTTCAGCCCCATTTAGCTCCAAATCTGGAGTCACACAAACACAGTGTTTTAATTTCATTCAGACAGGCAAAATTACTGCTTTTTTATATCAGCACATTCTGGGCAGCTGCCACCTTTATCAGATGCTAATTCTGTGTCGTTGAAGATGAACCAAATGCAAAGTTTTTTCAAATGAAGGTCATACATACATAAGAAGGTAATACAGTCAAGTTAAGCAAAACCATTCAGCCTTGTAACAGACCAACTTCTGAGCTGCATCCTCTTTGTCCACGTCTCACTGAAAATGGACTAATGTACACCAAGGATGGGAAGTAGGATTAGGTGGTGCTCTACTCTGCTTAGTCAGGAGCTCCTTATCTGTCTTGGAAGCAGGCATTTTTACCAAGTAAAGCTCATGATGACAGAGAATGAAATCCATCTAATTATATATTGGCATCCTGCCTTATGCATGTCCCAGAAAGTTTATAAATTAATCTTGTAATGGCATGTCAGGCTTCAACTAGAATTAATGGCCTAGAAAGAAGGGTGGTTTTCTTGTGATGTAGTAAAACGTACCCTAGGGGAAGTGTGCCCCTTTTTGCTGTGGCATGATAACTCAATTCTGTCTGCCTGTACTATAAGTGCAGAAAGAACATAAAGCACCCTGTACTTTACAGTAAACCATATTTTGCTGGCAGTTGTTACCTGCTACATAGAAAAAATCCTATGTGATTTTAATTCGTACAGTAACCAAAATATGCAAGTGGTGTGTGCATATAGGTATCTTATTTTAGTTTCATGTGCCAGAGACTAAGCAAATTGGAATTAAGCTAGAGGAAATTTCCACAAAGCAGTCTAATCCCACAAGTGCTATCACCAAGAATACCTGAGAAGCACTTAGCTGGAAACTGTACTTACATATAGAAAGAGACATGAAGCAGTAATTTCTCAGGAAAAAAAAAATCATCTAGTTATCAAGTAAGTTAGAAATATTTATAGAGCTTCTTTCAATGTTACACAACTGTTCACAATACCAGATCAGTAGGCAGAACACATAAAGAAAAACGTAATTTGATTTGTTTCCCTATCAGAATTAATTCTCAAACATTTTTAGTGTTTTTGCTGTGATTGGTCTAGAGCATTAAGCATTTAAGCATTTCCAGCAGTGATAACTTTTAATGCTTTTAAAAGTGGACTAGGTTGTAGGCAGTTTAGTGGTATATGCAGGGTTTATCAACACACCTGCTCAAGAAGCAGCACAAGAACCTTCACCTATTGTTTCCTGGCTTGGCTGCTCAGTGTGTTGAGTACCTTCTCTCTAAGCCCAGCATGTCTCAGATTGCTGCCTGCTGGGCCCTTCCTCTGAGCACGTCCTCGGAGCCAGGCTGTGCAAGACACTCTGCTGGTGACAAACTGCTCCAGTGAAGTTGCTTTTCTTTATCCCCTTGTCTATTGACAGGAAAATGAAGAGAGGGACCAGTGACCTAACGCTTTCATAGGACACCTTGCCTTCTTTCTATTTGAAAATAAAATTACCGCAGACTATAATTGACACACACAGGACAAATGACAACTTTTTACACGAGTTAATGCACTGACCTTTCACCATTACTGTTACTTTTTAAAATTACCCCAGCGATATTTCAATAAAAGCAAGGTCCTAGGGGCAAGGCTCAAATCACGTGTAATAGCTCTGATTTGCTGTTCTCTAGAGAATAGTGGATTGCCTCAAAGCAAAGGGAGGAAAGTATTTGACCAGCATGCTAAAGGAAGGTGCTGTGATGCTAAGTTAGTGAAGAACACTTTTTTTTTTTTAAAATCATGGCAGCATTACCTGTGCTAAATCTCATGGGAAAGCCACAGATACATAGTATTTTCAGGATTATTATTATTTTCCTGGGATATAATCATAGTAGTTTTCCCTTCTTTTATTGATGTCTTTATCTCAAAAATTCCCCAGACCCATAAAGTCTTCCAGTTTTCCAAGTGTTCATGAGACTACTACCAGCCAACCCTGTACAATTAAGTAAAATTGTGGCTGGAAAAATCAAATACACAGTTTAATGAAGACAGTGTGAACACCAAAATGAATACATCAATAAATAAATGAATGTAATCAAACTGGTGCTAGGAATACTTTCTCCTTTCTTTCCATTATGAAATCTATGCCTTCATGTAAGTGAAGTCTAAAAACACTAGATTTTTCCTATAACAATGACAGTATTTTTTTCTGTACTCAAAATAGCCATAACTTAAAATATTAGCTTTTTGCTTTGCAAGAAAGGCTTAGCCCCCTTGTAAGGAAACACTCAGTAGTTTTTTACATTGGACCAACAAAGTTTCTTATATCTAACCTGTAAATTGATACATTTTCAAATATTAATGAATTATTCTGGATTATATGAAGGGAAGAAGGAGGAGGACATATGATAACCTTCAAATTTTTATATGTAGAGTCACCCTAGCAAAGACATAGTGAATCAGCTTTATAAAAATTTGCAAATTGTTTTGAATACTCCTCCAATCATGTTTTGCTGTCATCATGGTATATAATCAAAAAGAGGATTATGGGGCAGAACTTAAAGTATTTATTGGTGGGTTTGGGCTACCTAATCTAATTCAAGTGTAATTATTTTTTTCTTTCTGGGTCAAATGATAGGATCTCCCAGAAAAGTGTGGCTAGCATAATCAAAGTATACTAAGCAGGTCACTGACTTGGTTTTTTCATCCTGTAAATGAGGTGATGGAGATAGAAAAATGAGAAGCATCTAAATAATCCTTAAGCATGGCAGCAAGACAGTGAACAGAGAACAATTTTTCAGTGTGCCTCATATGACAGGAACTAATAAACATCAAGCAGCTGGTACAAACAAGTAAAGGCAGATCTTTTCTCACACACAATATAAAACTGAAATTCATTGCCAAGGGATATTGTGGGTGGGAAGAAAAATCTATCAAGGGCTATTAAACACCAAGATATCACCTCTGGCGCAGGAAATCTCTGAGCCATAGATCACTGGAACCTGAAAACTGTGAAGGAGGGAGACATAACAAAATAAAATGGCTATATAGATGATTATTCTTCCATAGCCATCTGCTACAGCCACTGTCAAAGAGCAGATGCTCCTTGATACAAAAGACAGGTCCTTAATCTGAGCAAGTGAAAACATCGTTGTGCCATTATAAATGAGGGAAATTGAAAAACTGTGTTAGGTGTATCATCACACATTTCCCCTTTCTGCATATATACATGTACACACACACATACATATGCACATGTACCTATGTCTATATATACATGTACACACTCCTGTGAAAGTGATAGCCGTGGTTTTCCTTGGTTCCAAGGACCCATTCAGCAGCAGGTAATGATACAAACTGGTGTCTTGGGAAAGCCTTAGCAGTCCCTTGGTAGAAGGACTGTGCCACTGAGACTCGTGTTACAGAGATTCATGCTCCAGGGACCCCTAACCTAGTGGAAACTGCAACTTCCATAATGCTTTTTGACAGTTTATTTTTATGTAATGTGCCAGATTAAAAGAAAAGAAAAACAACACACCAGAAACAAAACCCAAAAAGAAACCAGCTCAAATTCCAGCGTGCAGCCCCATAATAAGATCCACATGCGCCTTTTTCAGGGTTGGAACTTCTTGCTCTTCCACACAGACATCCGCCACTAACCGGCTCCTCAAGGCATAATCTGGAGCATCCTTGTCATTACTGCTCCAGTTTTCTCAGGTCTCCTTACCCCTGTCTCTTCCACCAGGGAGCCACATCCTCTCTGGCTCTAAGTCTTGTTCTGTTACCTTGTTCCAAGAAATGTGTCTTTTCCCAGTCCCTCTCCTTTGCTAAATGTTTTCTGGTCTGAACGTCATATGACAAACTTCAGCCTTCCAGTTACAGATATCTTTTCTCAAATTCCCAAACCCATAATCTTTTTCCAAAATATGCCTCAACTGTGATCTTACTTGCCCTTTCTCCTCAATTCCTAGCCTGTCTCAGTCAGTTTTGTGCTCCACTTCTTTTTAATCAGGCTTTTGCCTAATACCATCAGTTTAGTTTTTTTCTTGTGTCTTCTCCACACAAGACTTTTTTCCCCCTTTTGCATTTATATCAGGTAATGTCTTTCTGCAGATTTACTCAGTGGGCCTACACAGCCATAACTTCCCTCCCCTTGCTGAATGAACCAACTGGGAAAATCCTATTCTTCCCCCAAAAAATTTCTGCTAAAGAGGAAATACTTGTTCAAAATCATTAAGAACATTATTACACAGCAGTTTTATGACCTAACAATGAATATCTGGGTAGGGCATAGCTTTTTGTTTCCTTTGTTCATGGGTTTTGATCTGAGCCTTTGTTCTTGTTTTACTTGGGTCACCAAAATATGTCATCTTGGCCCACTGCTCATAAGGCTTGTGCTTCTTGTGTTTGTAAAAATTCCTGAGTTCTCCTTCTGGTACTGGCTGATAACAGTCACAGCTCTGAGAAGGTATTTTGAGATCACATGTGTCTTTGCTGAGTTTGAAATAATTTACCCCCAGGAATCCCATCATGAGCCTCTGGCTCAAGTTCCAGCTTCTGGCCATCTAACTGCACCAGCAGCTCCTGGTAGCTGAAATATTTCAATGATGTGTTCTACACGTGCACACACAGCACCTGTCTGTCACTGACATCTAGTCTAGCAAAATTCTCCTAGCAACAAAAGTTTTATCTGATGGGTAATTGGCGACTCCAGTGGTTGCATCAATAGTAAAATTAACTGCCAATTTTTCCTTTGCTGAACTATAAAGCACAAAATTACAATGAAAATGGCATTAATAGACAGCTCTGGACACCTAATTAAATATTAAAAAAACACCTGATTAGTCAAAGGTAAAATAATCATAACAAAGAGGGACATTTTCTGCATTGTTCTGCAGGCTGTACATGCATTAGGGCTTCTCCGTCATGAGTTATTTAGGTTCAGTGTTATAAATATTCATGTTCTCTTCACCAGCTGCACCCCTAGAAGAGACCAGGGTTCCCTGTCTTCTCTTCAGGGATTCTCCATGCATGCAAAAGGGTGAGTGAAGCCATGGGAAGAAAGCAATGATATGCAAGGACAGCATAGGTGAAGGACAGCAAATGGGTCTGGGTGAATGAATATCATCCTCTTTCCTGTTCTGGGGAGCTTCCCAGAACAGAATGATGCTCTACAACTCCAGAATGGACTTTTCAGCTCAGAGAGCATCTAAACTTGGCTCTGCTGAGAGGAGTGACATAAACCACAGACTGCCAAAACTCCCACAGAAAACTCTCCACCATAGAGATAGTTTGCTGTCCAAACATTTTTCAGCTGAGGAAAAAAATTATTTACTGATTTTTTCCTCTTCTTTTTTTAGCAGGGAGTGGAATGTTTAATGAAACTGACCAATATTATAGAACTTATATCTGTCTCACCACGTTTTTAATCTAATGAAAACTAAATCAACTTTTCATCTTTGCACTCTCTTATAGTTCAGATTTACTAAAGGTCATGAACTATGAACAGCTAAAAAGCATCGCAGCAAGTGAAACTATCATCACAGTATTTCACAATAAAATGGAAGATTTTCCTCTTCCTTTTTTTTCTTCTTACTCCAGGTTACTAGAAAATATGAAGCTGTTAAGAGAAACATAAAAAGGGCAGCCAAGACATTCTGTTCACTTGTCCTTTAATCGTTCTGCTGTAATGTTAGTGTGATAATTGATACCAATTAATTTCATAATTCTGTCTGCAATTCTGTATGCATTAAGCAGATTAATCTAGTCCTTAGGAAAAAATAGTGCTGTACTTGATAATCTCTAAGGGAAAGAGCCATTTTATCATCATCATTTTCTCAAGATTTCTATCTTTGGCTTGGGAAACAAGCTAAAAACACTGTAAAAAAGTCTTACCTAGAGAAAATGAATTCTACATAAAAAAAAACTAAAGAAGTAATTTTTTTTATTAATACAATCACAGAAACACTGAATGATCATTTCCAACCTGAAATTATGGAGTTCTGGCATGGTGTGGAGATATATAATTGCTGTAGTTTAAGAATTTTTTAAGCCATCATCTTCCTCAAAATACGTCTTTGCTTGCAAAGAAGACTTGCAAAAATTGTACCCACAGCATTTTATGGGATTAACAACTTGCCCAAATGAATTATCTTTAACAGATTCCAGTTTCTAGAGAATATTAAGAGGACATAACACAATGCATAATACAAAATCAAGGTTGAATATATGTCTTTACTCCTTTTTACTTTTTCATTGCATTCCTATGTTTAATTACAATGACATACAACAATATATCTGTTGCACCTTCTTGCAATTAGCTGCACATGGGTAATCTATTTTAGCATGCATATTGCTTTGCATATGCCACGCTAGACCACAAAAGTTATTTATATGATATGTAAATATAAATTTCATTTACACAGTATGCTACAAATTAAGGACAGCAATGACAAAAGTAGTAAATATCTACTAGCATATTAGGCAACCAAACAGTCAGCCAAAAGCTGTCTGGATGGAAAGTTATATGCTTTTATTTAAGGTTTGCATTTAATTTAAACTGATACCAAAAAAAAAAGTAATGCAAAAGCTCATTTCAGTTTACACAAGACTTATCTCTTTTTTTTTATATCATTTAGAAATAAACCTAAAGAGAATTTGATCTTAAGGTAAAGAGAGTTTAGCTCTTACCTTGTTCTCTTCTTTATTGTAGATAGTGAGTTCTGTATATGAACTTTATAGCCACTGCCTTCATTATACAAAATAAGTGTAAAAAGCCTTTCCTATATAGTATGCTATACTTTTATAACTGAAGTTAGAGAAACCCCATGCATTTTACAATTACTGTCCAGTAAATGCAGTGATGAATGCAATAAGGTGCACAAGAAGCAGAGATATTAAGGAATTAAATTGATTTTAAAATTACAGCACATTTTACAATTCAAATTATGTTTTGAAACAGGGGTAAAAGTTCAAACAGTTTATTTTATTTATTCTTTTGAAATATGTGTTGTCTAAAGAGTACCAGTGACTATATACTAGGCACTATATAATCCACTGTGTCATTTTCAGCTACCTCAGATTTAAGTGTTTTCGAATAACAAATTTTGAAATAAAGTCTTTTACAATGTACTCAACTAAAAAGAGACTTTAAATAATTATAAATTATCAACAGTTCTTTACCACTTTCACAGTTATCTACATTTTAAAATTAATAAACACACACAAACACCATATACACATAAAGTATGACAAAAAAAATCAAAAGGATGCTCTATGAACTTCTATCCACATATAAAAACGGGGAGAAATGCTATGCAAAGTTAAAATCTTCAACTAGTTAAATTTTTTTAATTAAGATGTTAACTTAGTTAATTCTCAGCTTCTTAATTTGTTTTGCTTGATAAACTAAATACAGGCCTTACTTAATTTGTTTGTTAACTTTTTAAAAGCCCCAGCTTCTGCGTGAGAAGTGACTTCCTCAGTGAAGTAGAAAAAGTATAATATGATGAGGCTGATATAGAAACTTGCAAATATTCTGATTTATCTGTGCTAAGCATGCAAATATGCTGCTTAAAGCCTTCCCCTTCCAGCCCTGATTCTCCTATGAAAACATGTAAGCTCAAGTATGTGGCCACCACAATCAGATGATAGATTTCCTAAGGGCCATTCTCACCTGCCAAGTACTGCAAAGCATTTTCTTAGAAAGAAACTTCTATGGAGCAAGTAAAAAGGAAAAAAAAGACAAACATTTATTCCCAGAGTAAATCTATTTTCCTATTAATTCTCCCTATTTCTCAAGATTTTCTCTCAGGAGTTATTCCAGGCTTGCTGCTTATTCAGTCGGAGAGCTTTGTTTCTTACCGAGTCGTGTGCCAAACTTAGAACTGCAAAGTGAATTTGATGCCACATATCTGAAAATCAAAGCTTTACTCCAGGTCCACTGCTGGGGAGCCCTCGGTCTCACCTGGTCTCAAAAGTCACACTCCTGTGAGAATCAAGGGAATGCTCAAATATTTAACACACCTTTCCAGCTTCAGCTCTGTGGTGTCAGACTTGGCTGAGGTTGGTGAGTTATCACTCAAACTCAGATCTGAATGCAGAAAAGGTTCAGCATTATCAGCACTGAATATTCAAGTTTCCCACTGCTGATTTCTGAGATACAAAGTGGACATCTAAATAAGGATCTAGCTATAAATCTCAAGTTGTATCTACAAAATAGCCAAACAAAGGCATCTTAATTGCAATGCAGGTGCAATGATCTCAGTTTTAAGAATTGAGAGAATTCTATCTAAAGAAGTTATAAAAACCTGTGATTCTATGAATTAGGTCAGATTTCTTTCTCGTCCAATCTCAAAACTGGAATGGGATCATCACAGGAAACATAACTGAAATCACCAGCAACATTCTTTCCTTACATTTGAGATAAACAAAACACATGCTGTACAAGCCAGAGCCTGGTGTCGCCTAACGGACACAGTATTGCACTGAAGAAATTTTTCTTAGTGGTCATAAAATATCCCATTGCACAGATGTCAAGTCTAGCCCTGGCAAGATTCAAATTTGGAAAACCGCAGTATTCCATTTTCCTAAAACTTTGTTTCCTTCACAGTAGCACTGTTTATTTACTGTCCTATGATGCTGTATGGTCTCACTCCATGTCCTTTAACATTTTTAGCAGTACCTTAATTCTTTAAGCAGTACCTTCATAATGTACTTACAAAAATATTTCTAGATCTTAATGTTATAGCAACATAGATTTATGAACTTCTGTATCCAGAGCCACCTTTCCACAATACCAAAAGCCATGACAAAAAAAAAATCCAGACCTGGATGTTTCCTCTCTTGGGAAGGGTTTGGGGCTGCAGTTGTTTTTCTCCCAAAACACCCTCTCTCAAACCCTGGGAAATCTGCTCATCAAGGCTGGAATTAGAATTCTCCAGGTACCTCATGATCCTAGCTGGCAATAAGCTCTATGTACAGGGTAATCTGTACCATGGGATGTAGGATTTGGGATAGGCCAGAAGTTACAAGGTCCATGCTCTTCAATTTTACTTTTGACAGTAATGGCATGAGTGCAGACATTTTCTGTTGCAAAGTAAAACAAATTTTATCAGTGCTATTTTAAAGGATATAGTCTTAAAAATATTTTGCGGCACAGGCCACAAAAACTCAGCCCACACTGCTGGTTTCAGTGTGACTGCCACCCACAGACATGCTCTGCTGCTGCACTAGTGAGAGAAGAAGAGTAAATAAGAAAGTTGCACAGCCACGCTGCTTCTGCCAGAGCCAAAGCCAACCACAAACTTTGATAAGCACTCAGTCAGGACTTTCGTGTTTGCACTGTACTTTCCTTCTGCTGCACTGTTGAGGGATAATTGTGTTTGTATTTGTCCTAATGATGTGATTATGCATTGTGTTTGCCCTCTCCATGTGATGCCAAAGGAACTAATGGCATCCCCTCAGGATTCAACAAAGCAGTAAGCAAATCTCAAACTAAGGTAGCTACTTCTCTGGGAATAAATATATCCAAAAGATGTGGGGAGAAAAACTCAAAAGGCCTGGCATCCTACTTTACCTAATGGAAATAATTTAATTTTATGCATGTAGGGTCTGGTGAAGAGGGTTTTGAGGGTGGAGGGGTTCCAATCTTACATAAATACTTAAAAACTAGTTTACATATTTATTTAGATAATAAAATTTGATGTACTGAACATCTTTAATTTTAATAAAATGAATCTATTATCTCTAGATATACTTGCAAATTCTGAAAGTTTATTATGGATCTTTATTTGAAAAAGGACTTCTTAAAGAGCAACAGCTTAGCTTGGGAAACCTAAATTCAAATCTAAATATGCACAAAGCTGACTAAGTAACATTGACCAGACTCTAGTCTTTCTTTCCCATATCAAATGAACTGGACTCTGTATTTTTATAATAAAGGATAACAGGAGTGCCTATTAAGAGGATTTTCATTGCCTTGCCTTCACATCAAGGCAGTACAGCATAAATGAACAGCTTCACAATTGAAGGGCTTGGGCTTTTTAAATTAGTGGCTATTCTATTTTTTTATTTTTTCAAGTGAACGGAAATTGACCTTCATTGTCTCTTTAGTCATTCCAGCTCAGAATCAAAGAGCAAGTTAATTATAACCATTTAAAACTTAACAGTTGAAGCCTTTTGATGTAATATCACATTCATTTCTAATTAACTGTACATATGTCTTGCTGAGTTATCCAATAACTCTTGAGATCTGTCAGCATAAAACCTTAATAAAAGCACGAACACTTCAGGATGAAGATCAGACAATCCTTATATAAGAAGAAACAGAAGGTGACAGGGAACAAGAGTGCCTATAGGAAGAAATCTCAGCCTTACTGCTTTTCCGTAACGTTCTTTAAAATATAGCTGCTCCTGCTGCTGCTGCTACAAAGCAGCTCACTGCCCTGAGAATCTGTGCTGTCACTTTTAGTTTTAGATAAAACCCAAAACGCAT
This sequence comes from Zonotrichia albicollis, assembly GCF_047830755.1. NCBI lineage: Eukaryota > Metazoa > Chordata > Aves > Passeriformes > Passerellidae > Zonotrichia > Zonotrichia albicollis. The sequence continues at coordinate 74,560,873 of NC_133821.1, read as the reverse complement.
GTAAAAAAAAAAAAAATTGATCAAGCACATTTTCTTTCTGTGGCTATTTATGGCCTGTGTCCTAAACCTGGCCCTTCAAAAACAGTGAAAGCCATCCGAGAAGCTCAATGGAGGAAATTAAAGGCAAGAAGATACTGTCCCTCTCCCAATGAAATTCTTCACTCCAATGACCAGGCTTGCTGGGTGTGATGTTTGAGTTGGGTTGTGTGCTTGGCAATCAAGATCTTGCTGGGCCTGTTTGGAATCTTAATTTTGTTTCTCTGAAAATGAAGCTACTAATTCATAAAGATTAGCATTACCATCATTGTCCTCAGTACCTTTCTCCCAAAAATAAGTCATCTTGAAAAAAAAGACTTCACACCATGGTCCCAAATATGACTTTTGTTCCCTATGATATTTAAATTGATCTAAAGAGGGTTCAGGAAAAGATCCAAAGTCAAAGTATGTCTGCTTTATTAAAAGCTGCATCTATCACCCAAGGGATAGATTTGTCAGTTTTAAGCTGTTGTGGGAAGGATAGAAGCAGGTTGATTGTCCACTCAGCTTCCTCCCTTCAGCTTTTATCCCTCTATGAGGTAGGACAAAATTGAACCAAGAGCTCTGCCCAGAGCTCTGTTTGCCCCATTGAGCCCAGCTGCCCACAGCCAAGGAACATAAAACGGAGAGCAATCTCTTTATCTCTTTGCTCTGAGTAGTGACACTTAGGGGGTGGAGGCTGTCTTTGTCTACAGTGGTAACCATAAGCCAGGGTAAGAGTGATAGTCATGTGGAGGAATACAGAGACCAGAACCAAATGGCTGGAAATCCTTTGAAAGAGGAGAGGAAGTTCTATGAGAGGATGCTGGAGAGACCAGAGCATCTAGATCAGAGGGAGAAGAAGCTATGCTAGTTTCTCTTGATTATAAATTGAATGGTGTTTGGAGGTTACTCTGGGAGAAAGGTTTGCAACACAGCTCTGAGGAAGGTCCAGGACAACTGAAAAAACATTGTGAATCCACAATATTCTGAGGGATGCAATTTATTATGGGTTAGTGCTACCATGGGAAGGACAAAAATCACTATGTTTTGGATAATTAGAGCAGTCAGGAAAAGAAGGAAGGAGCAATACTGGGCACTATTGGAGGAAGTCTGTATATTACATTTTCATGGATGAAAAACTGACACATCGTAAGTTAGGCTACTGCACATTCTGCTCTGCTCATCTCCATTGAAATCAGTGAGCAGAGAGGAGAGAAGAAATGCCAATCACACTCAATGTTTTCCATAATTTTCCCAAGAAGGAGGTTCACTTTATTTTATTTATTGATAATCAATTGTGCTTAGTAGATAGGTGCATTATTTCGTTTTCAGTTCACTAGGTATTCTGTCCCACTGAAAATTCGTAAGCCGAAAGGTTATTGTTGCCAAGGTCTGGGAAGAATCAGACAGAAGGACTTCTGTTGCAAAATTCTGTATCCAGTTAGACTTAAAATAAAAGCATATAATTGACCACAAAAATTAGTTTTTTTCCAAAATCTTTCCAAAAAATACTGAGAGGAAATTATGTCACCGAGAATATTTTGTATTCAAATGTTTTTGTTAGCTTCTTGTCACAGCCAACTAGCTGTCATGAAAGCACTTTCATATTTACAATGTTTCTCAGCATGAATGAACCCAAAATGTTTTGGGTTTGGTTTCTTTTGGTTTCTTTTGGTTTATTTTCTTTTTCAAATGAGAAAAAAAAATCATCACTGAAATGCAGTCCCTTTGGCCTGGAAGAAGGCAGGCAACTAAACAAAAAGGATATGCAAAGGTCAAATAACTATAAAATTAACTGAATTATGGCCTGTGCTTTAAAGCAAAACTATGCAGCATAAAAGTGTGTCCAGAATGAATTTAATATTCATACAATGTTTCTATTTTGAGGGTCAACACTGAAACTAAACCTTATAATAGAAATTCACTTAGGAAAGTAGATGCTGTTGGTCAGTATTGCTCTGGGATATATGAAACCCAATTTATCAGCCTTTAAGTTCTCATTGCTCTTGCCCTAACCAAATGTAAGTTGAACTTGGGATAAATTCAAATGCAATTTTCCAATTTGAGCTACCTGTAGAGCAAGAACTTAGTATAATTAATTTATCAGCATGTTGGCCATTTCCTCAGTGCAGCCATACCCAGTGACTGGTAACTGGATAGTATAATTTACCTTTTATGGGTCTGAGAAATTAATGGTTGAATCTGCAGGAACTTTAGGTTTTTCCCCTTTTTCAGCTATGACAACAGCAACCAAAATACAATTTATTCATATATGACCTATAGCTATTCAAAGACTTCTATGTTATTTTTTTTCTCTCTTCTAATCTCCACTGGAAATTGTCCTCTCAACATCAGCAGAAAAACTGTCCCCATTATTTACAATGTCCAGGTTTAGTCCAGTCTACTTGAAAGGATTGACTACAAAATCCCTTTTGAAGTGTGATGGCCATTGTAACAAGTAACTAGCAGTTTATTTTAATAATTTTTTTCTACATGAAATGCCATTCAGGGATTCATTGCCAATGCCAAGCAGAGGTCAGCAGCTTGCATTATGATAAAATCATCATAGAGTCATTAAGCTTGAAGAAACTTTCTGCACAAAAATAAGTTACAGACAAAAATGCAACAGCTGCTCATTATGAAAACCTGGACGATTGTGATGACAGGACTGAAAATCAAGAAAAGAAACTTGCATTGGAAAGGAGTTATCTAGACAGTTACTTATATTTAATGAATCTGAAAACCCCAATTTGTGGAGGGGAAAAAAAAACCCATGGAATGCTCGTTTAACTCCTCATTTTTTCAAGCCAATAAAATACAAAGCTGGGAAAGGAAGCCTAGGAACCAAACATCTGCTATCACACCCTGCCATGTCATTCTTTTCAGAAATTCCGTCTGAAGCAGTTTAGGTTTTGGTCTGTGTTACTTGTCCTAGCAGGTTATTCCAGAGCATCCAGACTCTGACAGTCAGAGCCCACATTCTCCATTCCTGGATGAGTCTATCTGTGCTTCTCCACAGACTTTAGTGCTCATCTTACACAGGTTTTCCCCTTTTTAATATTTAACAGTCTGTTGTCTTTACAGGCAATATAACCCTCTCCTCTCATCCTTTTCTCCCTGAATATTGTGATCATCACTTTTTGCATTATGAGTTATCTCTTGTCTCAGTTTTGACCAGTGCAGCCATAGTTGTCACCCCTAAAGAGATGGCAATCACAACACTTCAGAACTGAGAAGAAACAGAAGTTTTTGGTCTCCCAAAAATTCCATGTAGAGTTTTTCACTGTTTTTCAGAACAGTGCAAACAAGTATGATGACATGAAACGGATGCTGTGACCTTTCAGGAGTCTGTTAGCCTGGGTGTTGAAAAAGGATGTTTTAAATATCTGTCTTTCTCATCTGTTTTTCCCAGTACAGAAATACTTAGATTAAGCAGTAAATTATTTCCTTGCCTATATTTTAACCAACAGTGTTCTCACTCTTGTTCTCCCCCTGTCCTGCTGTCAGCAGTGAATGGCTGTGGGGGTCCTTGTCCAAGTCCTGAGGCCAACTCTACACACATATAAACAGGGTGCATTTCTGAGGTAAAACAAATTTCCCCAGTTGTCCTTCAGGAACTCCAGTTAAAAACTTAAACATTTCAGGTTTACCTTATTTGTGTTTGTCTATAAGGAGCCTGAAGGAAAGAGTTTTCTGCCTTTTCAGGAATTCAGGAATTAGGATTTATTGAATACTGTCTGTTTTGGGAACTGAACATTGCCCAGCTAGCAAGGGAGTCTCCTTATCCAGGTGACAGAAAGAAAGAAAAGGTCTGAAAACAGAGGAATGCAAAGGTAATATTATTTACTCCAATTTTAGGCAGAAAATATCAATTTTAGTAAAACCACTTTAGAATGACTCCAAATGAAGTGTCCATCATCAGATCAAAGACACGACAGATCAGCAGGTCTGGTATATGAGAAATGACAAAGCTGGCAATTCCCAGCATAAGAAAGAGGAAGAAAAGGGGATGGGGAGAATAGCCTTGAAATTATGATCACATAAACTAGATGTTTTCAAATCTGCTTGACCTTGTAGAGTTGCTTCTAAGATGCCAGCATATCAGCACTTATTCCTGAGAACTCCTGAAGGAAGGGGAAGGCATCAGAGGCCTTAGAAATTAAAAACTGTGCCACTCGTTAAAAGAAGATAATGGTTTGATTTGACAGAACTTCTGTTCTGTTTCAGATAAAAAAAACAAAAAAAAAAAAACAAAAAAAAAAAAAGAGAAAAGAAAGAAAAAAATTTAAATTACTATGCAGAAGAAAAAGAGATTGGGAATTTTTCAAGAATGCATTGTTTTAAACCATTCTGTCTTTCTTCTAGGGCAATGTAATAACTGACTTTAGCAAAGCATCTATTGCCTGCTTGTTCCTACCAAATAAATTCTAAAGTTCTGTAAGGGTTTTCCCTGGGTGCAATATGTTCAGTATTCATATTAGCCACCTCAGGGATATTATACAGAGTACACTTAACAAAAACACTGGCAACATTAAACTAGAAGGGCTTGAAATCACATTAGATCAAAAAACCTACTTTGTTCAGGAAAAGTAAAGCGTTATTCAGGTATGAAACATTTTATAAAATAATTTATTTGAAACAGAATTATAGGCTGCTGAAAACATCACAGTTCTGATGGAGTTGATTGGAAAGGTTATAAAGGATAACAAGTTAAACACAATTAATAACTTCATGCTGTTGTTATAATAAATTTAAAAAAAAAAAAAGATACCCTAGATTTCTATTTAGGATTACAGATTGCAAGATTTACAAAGGGATCCTTCTGTTCCATCCAACACAAGAGATTTTCTATAAAATGTATCTGTTGACCAAAATTCAAGGAAGATTAAGAACAACTAGAAAAGTGTAGAGCAGAGCAGTAAGAATAATGAGAAGTAGCAAATACTCTTAGTTAGGAAAGCTAACAAAATTAGAAGAGAGGGTGAGGTAAGATATAGTGAATCTTTCAAAAGCAGAATAAACTGAAATAAACAGAAAATGATTAGTTTATTCTCTAATGTCATTTTACATGTCCTAATGTGTCCCACTTGGCCTCAGTTGCCTGTACAGGACAGAATCCTGTAGGATTTGTTCCACATGGGCCAAGCCTTCAGAGATGCCATCGGGCATTTGAAATGTCATTGGGCACCTGTGACAGCAATCTCCTTTTCTAAGGGAAGATGACTGCCATAGAGATTATGCTGTGGGCAACAGACCCCAAGGCTAAGTAAATACTGAGCAGTGTGCCTTCTACCTATACTCCATTACTTCCAAAAGTCTTATATCTGAAATAAATCAGATGACTTGCACTCTAAGTATTTACTCGGCTCCATTCTCCACAAGGGGTGAGCAACTAAGGCAGGGGTATATATATGTGCTGTAAAAATAAGCTGTGATATGACATTGGTTTCCCCCATAGTACAAATAAATATTAACTCCTAGGTCATCCAATATTTTCTCTCCATCACAAGTAATGATGCAAGAAATAAAAACTGAAATACTACAAGCTAGGTTAAAATGGTCAGATAGTAAATCCTTTGATTATTGTTTTAACCTCTTCTGTTTTCTACTCTTCTGCAGATTTCCACTAAACTTCCTGAACTCTGGTAAGAATTGCCATTACACACTACAGAAGTCATAAATCATGAAAACAGCATGACTGCTCTGTAGGTAATATCACTCCTCCAAACAAAAGGAAAGAAAATTTTAGCTGTTATGAATTCAACAGAGAAGGCAGTAGATGCACTGTAATATGGTTGTGCTTGGCATTTTATCTCTATATTGTGTTTTAAACTTTGTTTTCAGATGCCATTAAGAAGATCAAATGAAGACCACATTTTGGCCTCAATAAAAGATGAAATGTTTTCCATCTCTGAAAACACTCATTCACAGTAATTGGCCATTCACCTAGCAAGCTATAACCCAGAGCATTCCAAATTGGTATCTTTTAGTTTCATCTGTGTTTTGAAGGAGGGAATAACAAAAAGGAAACAAGCCAACAAAACAAAACCACTGCTTCTCTGCAGGAATTAATTTCCAGCTTTCCCATCCTGCCTATTTACTCTGTGTCAAATAGTGCACAAATGAAAGAATGGTGAGACCACTGGTGTGACTTTTTTCTCATAATCTGGCAATTCAATAAAATAGCACCCAGTACACCTGGCAATTGCAAACTCCTACTGGCAACAACTTCTTCAAAGAAGTTCTCAAAGTAGTCTACACAATAAACAAATCTTCTATGACTCCAATTTACTTAAGCAGGACTGTGGTAATGTTTTCCAGAAAAATTTGCACTCCCTTAGCAGCATGGTGAAATGCATGTCTAGGATGAAATGCATGACAGACTAGTCCTGGTTATATGTGTGTAAGCTATCAGCTGACTTGGCTCTTTGATTCCTTGTGAAGTCTTTGATAGACTCACTTATAAACTGCTGTTGAGCTTCACCTTCAGTTTCTGGCATGCTAAATGGTGAAGTTTACAGTACTTTTTATTATCTTTGTGGCACGAATACAAGCAAAGGATAAAATCAAAGAAATTAAGCGAAACTGAATGGATTAGGCTTGAAAACCCTTACCAAATACGAAGTAAAAAGATCTTTTAGACATTTGGATCCCAACCTGTATTTTGCTTCAGCACCATCCTATAGGCAGTGTGATATTCTGGGATAACCTTGTTTCTAACACAGAAAGCAGCTGAAAAGTTTATACCAGTGTTTACAAAGCTCACATTGTATGTAGAGAAAATTAATGACTAAATAACTGTGCATAATATTTTCTGTTCTTCATTTACCTCTTGGGTATCTACAGATCTGAGCACAGCCACAAACTAGTTAGGCTTTTTGCAATACTCTTATTGCAAAAAGCTCAGCATGCAACTTTATAATAACCAATGGTAACTGAAACGAAATTGATTTCACTCACATGGATTCTCCCATGCCCCCATTCTCATTTCAAAGTCTGGCTAGGGACACTTCAGTGACAAGACAAGGGACACTGGCTGTTTGTAGTATCACCTGTCTTAGGTGATACCACAAATCAAGCATGTGCTTGTTCCCTGATTTACCTTTTGTGCCTGTTAGGGCTTGAAAGGAATGCTGGTATTTTGCCTTTTCCACCAAGTATCACTCCTGTAAGTCATCAGGTAACACTGATGATTTTCTCATTATGCTTTGGATTCCATTTCCACATGTAGCCTGTCCTTCACCTTACCCTGTCCTTCATTTTCCTTCCTGCAATATCTCAAGAATATGGAAATAACTGTACTCCACCAGTTTCTAGTCTGGATGCCATGAACATGTGCCATTCTCTTATTCCTTCTTCTTGATTTTTGGGGTTTTTTAAAATTAATTTTACTGGTACTTTTATATATAGACACTCTCATTCCTGTCAGTCTTAACATTTCTATTGTGAATCTCTACATTCTTAATGCTGAAACCCAGTAGAGAATGGTAAACATCAGTTATTTCATTAGCCCCTTCCCTTTTTATTCATGAAAACAGTAAACCAAAATCCTTTTCCTACCTGATTTCATAATACAAAGAGCAAAGCACAGCACAAAAACAAATATACAAAATACCTGAATAACAGGATCAAAATGAGTGTTAAAATGCAGTTCCATCTCATATATGGAAATTCTCTTGGCAATAAGAAGAAAGCATAGAGGTGATAATTCTGAAATTTTCAAGGCAATCACTAACTGAAGAGCAATTAAAAATCTAGGATAAAGGAAAGCACTTTAAAAAATATGTTTTCATAAAAGGCAATTGCCACTCAATCAATATGACTGTAACAAACCCATATTTAACATGATCCCCATCACTTGCCTGATATACCAAAACACCATAAGGCAGGCACGTACTTCCAAAGTATCCTGAATTCAGGACACTTTGTCTAATTTTAGTGCTTTTTGTGCTTTTTACACTGCCACAAGAAAGGAATAAGCATAGAGTCTTGAAAGATGTTTTTTCTCCCTGCGCTTGGCAATTCACTGCAACTCACAACTGATCAAGGGCATTATGATATGAGTGCCACTACTCCTGCACATCAGAACAATAGCTGTTTTCAAAGGCAACAAAAGAATGATGGACAAATGGTTTAGTATGAACTAACAAATCTTAAAAGGCTTTTGCCTTGTCCTCCACCTGCCCTTTTGGAAAAGAGCTTTTGTGTTATCCTTATAGCTTAGCTACAGTGCATACACCATTTAAGTGTCTAGAAACCTTCAGAGATATTCACATTCTGTCATTTAAGGGAAAGAATGAAGTTTTTCAGAGCACAGATATTTGTCAAGCACTGTCATAGTTGAGATAATAATGCCATCTACTTTGTAAACCTAAAGGTGGGGGTTTCAAAACAGCTCATAGTATCACTGCTCCTTCTTGCTTTTAAAATGCTGCAACAGGACTAGGGAAAGTTCTACATATTGCAGCACTGTAGGGAGAAAACATGGCAATTTTGGGAAAGTAACAGAAAAGGTGGGTTAGGGTGTTCTTAATTTAAACAAGAAAGTTACCAGGGAGCTTTGTTTTAAGTATTTGTATCCCAGCAGAGAGGAGAAGGGAGATGGCTGTGATGGACAGAAGTCTGTCTCCTCTTGATATGAAGGGTAAAAATGAAGCCCCAGCAAGCCCAGTACCACTGCAAGCAGCTGTCTCCACCATGGTCTGGAGTCCTGAGAAAACAAGACCTGACTGCCCAAACATTCTCAAAGATCCCACACCCAGAAACACGGTGTAGCTCACAATATTTGGTGCAGCTCTATACTTACCTTGTTCATTATATAGAAGATTCAGGTACTCATCATCATTTTTGTACTAAGAATGCACTGATAGAAGACATACAGGTTACCCTTTGTAACCTGTATTATGAGCAAAAATAGTCTAGAGAAAATGCAAACATTAAGAAACTCTCTCATTTAACAACAAAAATAAAAAATTAAGTGTTGAAGAATAAAAGGTGAGAATCATAATTTAGGTTTCTAAAAGAGATCTTAGTTAAGAGATCTATCTAAAAGAGACCTTATTTAAAACTTATCCAAATACTAAAATCTGAAATAGGAACAGGTAAAGGGTCTTCAAAGGCACATTCTTTGTATCCCTTTATTCCTCACATAGATGGGTATCTCTGGTTACTTGAAATGACAACTGTCATTCATGTGGAAGGAAGGAGTTTCTTTTTTCACTATTACCTCATTGTATATACAAAAACGTTCTTCTGAGAGATGATGTGATTTGACATGAAGTGAGGCAGTGGTAAAAAGATTTTTTAAAGGTTTCTTTCAGCTTGGGTGATTCCTGTCAACTTACAAGACTGCCACAGAGCAAAATGTTTTGTGAATAATTAGCAGGTTAATTACCCATAAGGAGTGAGTAATTTGTGTTACCTATGTGGTTAGCTCACCACACTCAGACCCATGCTGATTGCACATGTGTGTGTTGCACTACAAATTAAAGGATCAACCCTTCAAGGCACTGTCTGTCCTTGAGTCCTGTTGTTGTTACAACAGTGCACATCACCTAATCCAAAAGAGATTCCTAATGGATGACAAATGTGTGGTGGGATGGATGGGATGCCCTAGGACAACATACTTTTGAAAATAATAGAGTCAAGAAAAGCAAAGGAAAGGCAAGTTTCAGTGAATGAGCCCCACCACAGCAAAATGAAATACTTGTTCTTCTGCTTATAATAATTTTGCTTTATTGTCTATTCAGTATTCATGAAATCACAGGAATCATCTGCTGTAGGAAATGAGACAAACACTACTGCTGGAGTGGCCTCAGCTGCCGACCATATGCATGCCAACATCCCCTGCCTGCACCCACCCCTCCCTGGGGCTCCAGAAAAATGAGAAATTTCTTATTTTGCCCAGAAACACATTCACAGAGTTCCTCTGAACTTTCTTTAGCTCATGTCTGTTGTTTTCAGTCATACAAACACACTTGCAATTTGTAGGTCGACAGAGTTGGTTACCCATGGTTAAATAAACCTTATTGATTATATTTGGAGAAATTTGTGGAATTTTACTATACTGTATACAGAGAAACCAAAACTTCCCCTGACAACACTGCACAGCCAAGCTCCCTGGTGAATCCATAAGGTCATTTTGTGACCTGACCTGAAACAGATGTGTGGCAGGAAGGCAGGTGGTTCACAGCCCGTTCATGCTGCACTGCACCAGGCACAGCCCCAAACACAAAGCATTTCCTGGCTGGCACTGGATCAGGGTGAGTTTAAGGCACATCGCTGCCACCCAGCTGTCTCCTCTCCCACCAGGCTGTGCAGCCCACCTACATCTCACAAATGAGACACTGCTTTGAATAGATTTCCTTTTAATTTAATAAAGCATTGAGGTGAGCTACAGGACAACCTGACTCTGAACCTTACCTCAACTGGAAGCTGTAATGCTAAAAAAGAAAATTATCAGTCAACAACAGTGACTCAGAAGCGAGTTCCCACTTTTTGGTATCCAAAAGCCATTAAGTAAGCATCAGAATGCCAAGTATCCTAGGCTGCCAAGGGAAGTATGTGTGAATGAGGCAGGAGGATTAAAAAGTATCCTGAACTATGTAGAAATTTTACAGTACAGTCCAAAGGAAACATGTCTGAATGAATAATCATGTCTTATTTAGTATGAAAGAACAGAGTCCGTTTTACTGCAGGCATAAAAGGCTTCTTCATTTTCTGCATACTCTGCACAAATCTCTTCCAAAAAGAAGAGAAAGAAAGTTTTACTTTGCTTTTTCACCAAAATACTTAAAGGCTTACAAGGACTTGTTTTCCAAAGGCCTTCAAAATTCTGGTAGACAGAGCTGTGAGTCTGTGCCACAGATCCTACAACATGAGAATTACTCTATCCTACTTTCAGGCAAAATCAAAATGCAATCTGTAATATGGCAAAAAGATGAACTCAGTCATTAGATTAGTGCTTGTGTAAGATGCTGCTCCAAATAGCAAGCAAACTAATATCCAGCATGCTGCAGCTCTTTAATTTGACATTTGCTTAAAGAAGGGCATTTAACTCCATTTCTGAAACAATAAGCTTCTGTGGGTTTGAACAAGACCTTTAAATTATTTAAACATGTTTATCAGAAATTGTGAGCATTCTCCGTAGTTGCAAATCATCAATATACGGTCTGTTGCAATGATGCACTTCCCTCTACTCAAAAGCTGGGGGCAGAAGTTTTTCGCTGGTGCTTGAAATGTTTCCCAAAACTGTGTTCTTAACCACTGGAATAGCGTTAGCACCACCTAGAGGCACATGTAAAAAAACGCTTACTTTTTGCCCAGAAAGACTAACTTGAATACTTCTTTTTCTTACCCAAAAATACTTTCATTTGAAACTGCCTTTATGTCATATCTCTTTAGTTTAGGGAGGCTCCCTTGGGCCAGTTGTTTTGGAGGCTATTTCATATAAAAAATTGTACTCCAACATCTTCACCAAACATGATATTTTTAATCACAAAAAGAGGAATGTTTGTTTGCTTTTATCTTCTGCCTTGAAAGAAACCTAGAAAGAAAATTAATTCAGATTTCTTTTCATATCATTTGAATGGAAAAATTCTCCACAGCAATGACAGCCAAAACCCACAAATTGTTCTGTTTTAAACAAATTAGTAAATTGTACTAAAACTGCAATCTTAGTATACCTGATTTTGAACAAAGCTGCTCAGATCTGTCTTTCAAGTAAGCTCAGCCACCTTCAGCATCTCCTTAAGGCTCAGATATACTGTGCCTGCTGTCTTTTTCTTGATCCATATCATGTCAGTGACTTCAAGGCATCACAGAGTGCACCTGGTAAAGACTTAGTGATTCTGACTAAGTCTCACAAACAGTTTGGGAAAGATGTATGCCAACTTTTCTTGTCAATTGTATCCTGCTTTTGAAGCAGTATTAAGAAAACAAAATTCATTAATATGAGAAAATGACAGTCTTTTTTTGAGGCCACTGATTACCTTTAGGTCAATTTGAGTAATGATGTCACATTGATGATTCTTTTTAAACAACATACTGTTTTCTAAAATAGCTAAGGACTCTGTGTGTTCTTAGGTGAAAAGATAGTAACCAAAGCACTCAGTGCTTCTACACTATCATTCTCAATCAGAGTACTACATCAAAGTGGAAGTAATCATCCAGAATTGGATTATAACGTCAAGAAGACTGAAAGCACAGTCTAGTAATTTAACTTTCACATTGAAAAGGTGAGAATTAGTTTGCCTTTTGTCTTCTAAGGCAAGAGATAGGAATGAAAAATTGAATGCAATTGTATGGACAGATTACTGCTGGATACAATACCATTCAATACTGGATTGAATGGTTGTTTTTTGGTTTTTGATTTGGGTTTTTGGTTTTCTGGGTTGGTTTTTTTTTTTTTTTTTTTTTTTTTTTTTTTTTTAACGAACTAAACAGTATAAACCTAAAGCTGTTCTTTTGACTCAAAAGGCTGAAAACAGAATATGTTTATTAAACCAGATCTCAAATATAAGGCCCAAATTGTCAGATTAGCAGTGTGCCATTCTGGCCATTTGTTTTACTAGCTCAGCCATTCCACTGGCAGGAAAGGCAATATGAGGTTTTGAAAGACATGCTAAGCTTTCTGACAAGTACAGAGCAAGAATGAAAACACAAAATTAGCTCAATTTTAAAAATTGATTAGTATTATTCAAAATGTTACATTACTTTGGTTATTTCAAATAATTGCTAGTAATGAAGAGTTACTAAAAATCTAGCTTCTGTTCTGTCTTCCATATAGGTTAGCCTTTACCGAACTAATTACTCTGCATCCTCTGCTCCTCTGAGTTGGGTCTGATTATTTTCCTGTGCAAATATTAAGCCCCTACATGCTGAAATCTGGCACTTTGGAATTTATAAAATACTGTTACCATAATAAATACATTGTTTTGTCTTAGTCACATTTCTATCAGCTTTACTGTAGATATATCTGCTTGATTGCCTTGTCCAATGTAGTAGATCAGAGCCCAGGCACAGAGGACAATTTTTAGTTGCACAGGCAGGATTAATCTTTACAGCTTCAAAGCCCAGTACTTAAAGCCTTGCCTTAAAGCCTTACATACCCTTGGGACAAAAAGTACTTGCTTTGGTCTAAAGGCTTGTGTTGTTAACCTGTCAGTAAAATGACTGTTCCTCTTCTTTTTTCTGCAGAAAAATGCAATGTTTCCACTTACAGGACATCATGTGTACTGTCTAATTTATTAATGTATCACAGATTACTTTGTATTCAATGAGGTCTTATTGATTTGCTGAATCTGTTCCTACTTTGGTGTTCTCCTCTTAGAAGATTGTAACATCTTTTTATGATAACTTCTCACAGGGTTCTTTCACGTTTGTTTTCCTACCTAGTTTCACTTTATTGGTTACAGTAAAATTTAGGAGCATGTCATACACATGTAAGCTGCAAGCCAACACAGCAAAAATGTTTTACTAACATTTTATAGATAGATGTGAAGAACACGCTGTGATTCTATTTTCTTTTTGCATAAAATGTCTGTCACATCCTAATGCAAGAAAACAGTTCCAAATATTCTGACAACTTTCATAAATATTTTTATTTATCCTAAGACAGCATAAAAGTTTTTGTCTTTGGGTTTTGGTGTTGGGTTTTTTTTTCATTGTTGCTGGTTTTTCTTTGGTGTTTTGTCACTTGACTACTTCTGATTCTAATTTTTGCATTCATCTTAGGTTAACAGGTAAAAAAAATATTTTATATGTTATGCTTGGTAATTCAGTGGCAGAATTCAGAAACAGATATAAAAAGTTTAAAATAAAGTGAAAAGGACTTTGTACTTACTAAAAGATAAGATTTCGGGAGAAGAAAAAGAATGCATGTGAATGTTTACATTAAGTAACAGAAACCCTTCTGATTTTGGAGGAGTACAACTGTCATATGTTCATCTTTCAGTTCCTTTGTTAACTTTCTCCTCTAACTGTTTTCTGCCCCCAAATAAGAGTCTGTAAGTTTTCTTTGCTGTGAACTCTGTCCTTTTCAGCTCCTCAGTTTGGGGTCCTTGGCTGGAGTAAAGGTGTGTCATTCTTTTCAAAGCACTGACTGTTTTAGTCTAATGCGGAAGAACTTTTATGTATTAGAGACTGTTTAAAGTAGTTTCCTCAGGGGTATCAAGATCCATAATGCAATTTCCGTGGACTGAGAATCCAGGTACTATCTTTGTACAGAAGTGAAGAATATAGGCCAAAGACTTTAGTGGGGACATGTTTTTGAGGTTAGTGGGAGGTGTTTGGGTTTTTTCACTCTGGGTCTTTGTCAAAATGTGGATACCTCAATTGCCATTTAGACTTTAGAATATTTGAAAAGGACCCTCAAATTCCAAGAGGAGATTTCTCTCCTCTCTCTCCCCACCTCCTAGTCCCATTCTGGAGAAAAACTTCAGTCTGTTTTGTTGTTTTTGTTTTGTTTTTTTCTTTTTTATAAAAGGTCAAAACTTTGGCCACATCTGTGTCCAGTTTTAGCAGCTGAATGTACTGTTCTCCTGGCTAATGCAAGTCTTATCTGTTTTCTTTTTTTCCTTTTTATTTGCACACAAAGACATGCCATTTGCCTTAAACTTTGTGTTTGTTTTTCATTACTTTTAAATTACTTTCAACAATTAATATAATATGAGTACATGTTGTATACAATATATACATATACAATACGGGGCTTTGCTAAGCAAGAGCAATATGGTTCTGGAAAGCAGCAACTCCTTTTTCAATAAGGGTCAGGAAAATTTGCTGTGAAAGATAAAAAGAAAAGTAACTTCAATTTAAACTTCTAGGTAATAATAGCTTGAGTTTGTTCCTTGGTTTGAAATATCACACATCTGCTTGGTTTTAGGGCATCTCACAGATCAGATACAGATATCTTCTAGCCTTGGACTTTTGGTCAGTCATATTCATATTGTAAGGTATGAGAGGCCTTTACAGGTGCTGCTGGAGAGTGTCAGTATTGCTACTATGAAGTTTTTCTGGTCACACACTGTGGCTACAGTCTCTGTAGTTCTTTGTTGGCACTGTGGTACAAAAAAACTTTTCATGGTGAGCCACTTAACACATTATCTTCAGTTAAAAATGAAGATAAGGCACAAACTGCTGTCTCGGAAGGCACAGTTCATGTCTGATCCCGAAATGCTGACAGTTCATGCAAGTCTAACTGCTGTATCTAAAGAGCTGTATAAACAATGTTCTTATTTTGGAATTTAAAGACCTCATTTCAGTTAATGTGAATGTTAGAAGTGCACAAACTTGTTTGTTCTGGTTCTTCAAGCTCATTTTCCTTCTGTTCTGCCATGTGACACAAAGGGGACAGACAGGTTCTTTTAAAGATCCTGGGCATAACCATGATAACACTAACCTGTAGTTACAATTAAAACTTTATTTTATTCACAGTCTACTAGGATTAGTATAGAAAGGAATTTACAGTTAGTATGGCACAGGATTTCTAGAACCAATGTAATACAATTTATAACTGCATAATACAGCACTTGCAATGCAATTATTCTTACAATTTCTAATCACCTGGACCATCTACGGGTTGAGTCAGGTCTTAATATGTGGTTTGCTGTATCAATATAATAACCATAATCTAGACTCACATTCATATACAAGAATACAAGTGACTCCCTCAAACCTCCAGCAGTACAGGCATCCCTGGTCATGGGAATGTCTTGAGCCTTGCAGTCCAGCAGCAGTTTGGGTCCAAGTTCTCCACTTAGGACTTGCTGATTTTACAGCCAGCTCTGTGTGCTGTTAGGCTTCCCTCAGCGTCAACAGCACATCCCTGGCTGGGTGCCTGGGGCCTTCAGGGCTGGCAGGGAAGGCAGTAATTGTCATTGTGCCCAGCAACCTTGAGACGGGTCAGGAGGGGAAGAAGAAATCTCTTTGCTTTGTCTGTTTGGTTCACAGGACTTTGGAACCCGATAACAAGGGAAAGGGAATGAATCCTCTGCTTAGACAGAGAGAGTGGTGGCTTGACTTACAAAACGCTGTTAGTTAGGCTAACCACAGCGGGGGATACTGGTCACAGATATGTGCTTTCCTTTCCATGAGCCTTTTGAGAATATGAGGGAAATGTTGTGGATGCTGAGAACTGGTCAGAGAAAAAGACAGATAAACTTTCCCAGGCATTGCTCCATGAAGTTTTGGGACATTTCAGAGGAGGAATTAAAACAATTCCTAATCTTTGCAGCTGGTGTTGTTTTCTCATAAAGATATTTACAAAAGGGCAGTGCATCTAATTAGCCAATGGTGTGAGGGACATTGATTGAAGATCAGTCAGGTCCACCTGTATCATAATTGTCTATAAAAGTGTGTGTGTTTTCAATAAAGTTGGCTTTTTTTACCTTCTGAGGCTTAGGAGTCGATGTGTTGCTTCATTTAGCCATCCTCAATACAACAGCAACAAGATACTGACTAAAGTAAGTTGTTAAGCATTTGTTTAGTCTCTTTCCCACTACTTTTATTCAGTGGGAACAACCATTTTGGTTGTTTTAGGGACTTTTATCCTGCACAGAAATTGGTAAGCATGATCTAGAGGAGATTGACAAGGTGTTAGTTCATCAGGTTCAAGAAAAGCACGATGTAACTGATTCCACAGTTTGACCATTAAAACAGTATGTTAAACCCCTCTAAAGTAGGTATTTATCAGAGCTGAGCGTATGTGTTCTCTCTTGGTTTATAGGTGGGAGGTTACTTGTTTTCTTTTTTCTTATCTTCATCCTCAACAGTCAAAATCCTTGTATGTTTGGGTACTGCTGGGAAAAGCAATTCAAATTTTTCTCTGGAAAACGATCCCATTATAAACCTGCACCACTGCTGGTTGCCATAGGGGTCTGCTTAATGGGATTGGACTGATTTGCTAATGAAATGTGGTAGCTAACAGCTTACTGTGTACTGCATTTCATAGGCTGGGCCACTGAATTTGATTTAGGTAAAGCACTGCCCTTTTTTAGCAATGCTGAACCACATTCCTAAATAACATCTTTAGGATCCCAATACTAACCAACTTAGTAATAATTTTATTTGTGTGGTATCAAGGTATCGGGTATCAAGCAGGGAAGACAAGAAATAATCAAACTACTAAACTGAAGAACTCTAACTTGAAAATTAGATCTCTAAAGTCACCTTCTTCCAGTATGCAATAAATTACTTTTTAGATGTTCATGGCTCCCTGAATCTGGATTCATTAGCTTAGGTGACATCTTTTGAGATGCCTGAAGGTGGCTGAAATGCAGCATGCCTGGAGTGCCTTATGCCTGTTGCAGTTAGTTGAGTCTGATGTGCAACTGATTTATGAGAATGCATTTCTTAAGCAGAATTTAACATCTTGTAAAAGAAAGTCAGGGAATCTAAACTGCTTAGCATGTCATGTTTATCTATACCCTTTTTTCCTGGAGAACCTCTAGTGGTGAAAGCCAAGGTGCCATCTGAGGGCTGGTACCTCACTGAGACCTTTTCACAACTTTTGAACCCTTTCCTGAAGAGTTGATCTTTAAAGCTAATTCAGGAGATGGTGTCAGTACCTTGGATAATTTGTCAGTACATAATTTCTGCTTCTTCAGGTGAATCATCTGTTCATGATGATTGTTAGCCAACTTCCTCTCCCATGTTGCTTCATGTTTTCTAAGAGAAACAGCTTCTGTAATACAAAAAATTCTTTTATTAAACACCATTACAATAATGAAGTTCTTCCCTGTCCCCAGGGATTCAATTTCTTCCTGCTGCCTTTTTCCACTGAATTGCATTACAAAATTAACATAAGAGTGTAAGCGTGCTGCTTTCTCAATCTAGGGAGTTCCCAAAAATGCAATGCTTTCTGATATATCAAGGCACTTTTTATTTGGCCTAGATTTTTTGCTGTGCATGACATTTTGATGAAGTGCTGTAACAGTCTGGAGAGATTCTGCATTATGAAAGTACATGAATCTTGCTAAACCAGTATCCTGATTTTTCACTATCATCTCTTTGCAGAGACTAAGTGTGGTAAAATGATATATATCAGCTGAGGTTCGTGGAGGGAGGTAGTTGTCTTTTATTACACTGGCTTATAATGGGACAGGCTGCCACACAAGCTTTTGGTCACATGGTGACCTCAGAAGGCTTATGTGCCCAGACGCTCATCAGGGTTTTCTTCCAGCTATATTAGTTAATCTAATAAAAGGAATTACCTCTCCACAGAAACACTGCCTGACTTGCAGATTTCATGGTCTAAATGTACAGCAACATGGTAACCATTTTCAAGTCTGAACAGTGTGCTTTTCCATGTAATCACTCCATTTCTCTCCTCTTTTGTTTGCCATATGCACCCTTCTTTTCAGGTCTAGGGGGTTTTATACTTGAGATGTAAAGTTGTCTTTAATCAATGTGAATTGTAATTAAATTGGGAAACAAAATCTGTCTAAATTGAAATGGAAAATTTTGCTTTGCAGTGCCTCTGGCATGTTTCACCATCAATTTAGAGCACGTTTTTAGTAAGTGAGATCCAGATTTATAACTCTGGGAACCTAAAGGTCATCCATGTTTCAGGTATAAGCAGGTGTAATCTATCACCATGTCATGTTTGCTTTAAAACTAATTTGTGTGCATCAGCAGTACAATGCTTCATGGGACATTCATTGTTGCCTTCCAGTTACTGAGTGAGAGATATTAGAAACTTGTTTACAAGGTCTACTTTATGCAAGATTATTTCCTGTGTGACATAACGATTACACTTAAAAGCAGTTTAACTAATGAAGTGTTAGAATGTGTCAGTAATGGTCTCTTTACTTGCCCTGTTTTATCTCCACAGATCTCTGTTTTCATGTAAATAGGCTTTACAGGAGCATGATTGTTCTAAAGAGTTTAATGTTGCTTACAACATTCCAATCTCCCTTCGCCTTTTCTTCTGTAAATGCTAGGCTTTTTTAAGATCCACTGAAATATTTCCCTTGAACTTTCAAGGGAAAAAGAGCCCTTTGAAAGGAAATTATTGATCTTAATGCAGAAACAATGAGGCATCAATAGCTCTGTTGAGGCAGTGAGTAACCATAGCTCCAGAGTGATGCTAAAACATAAAACTTGCTATGGTTTAAAATTGTGTTATTATGTTCAGCTTACTTAAGTACTTCTGACACAGAGGAGCATACTGGTGTCCATCTGTTTGCCAACTGTATGGACTTCCAAGACAAATTTTGGCTCAAACAGGTAAAATATTGTGGAGGTTTATTTTGCTTCTCTCCAGAATTCTTTACTTACACCTGATTATTCTGAGGTATTTCAGGTTAAATATTTAATGTCTTTCCTTATCTTAGAAATGTGTTTGTATATAAGAAGTATCAATATGACATATCTGTCTATGCAGTTAAAATGATCAAGAGGAGAGAGCCATCAAGACACCTTTGCTCTGGTGGTTTTCACACTGTCAACAATCCCTGTAGTACCTCTGCTTCATCAGCAATATTTTTTTTGCAGGCAATTTAAGGCTCATGGCTGTTCATTATGTAAGTTTTTGGGGTTTTTTAACTGTGATCTAATTAGTTATTGAGAAAACTGATTTTTGTAAGAGCAGAAAATATAGCCATAGTGCCAAAAAATATACATTTTCATAAACTGTGTGCATTTACTATTAAAATGTGCAACCATTCCTCAATTCTTCTAATGATTATCTGAAGTCAGATCTGTTTTTAATATTATTGAAATTACAATACTCTCATAAGTAATATATAAACCTCCAGCTGTATCCTTCTCCAAGGCTTTTATTATGGCTTTTATTATGGCTCTTCAAAATTATATATTAAATTAATTTTGGTCAGTTGCTAGTAGGTTATCCTTACCTTATCTATCCTTACCTGGGTATCAGTGCTCTTCTGATTCATATCTCTTTTGTTGGTTTGGAAGTTACAGCATTCTTAATGTTAGGACAGAGGAATTTAATATAGTTAATGCCACCTCGTGGTTCTGAGGTTTTTGTCTTATAAGTGAAAACAATAACTCACATATTGCTTAGCTTGACTATGAATGAACATCTGGAGTTCAACTGATGTAGGAAAAATTACTTTTACTAACTGGAGTGGCAAATGGTCTGTTCTCCAGATCACATTCCCTCCTCCCCTCCCCACCCCCCAAAACCTCCTCACATTACAATCTTATAGTCCAACTCTTGGCTTGACACAAACCCAAACAAACAAAACAACTAAATGAAAGCAATAGTGAAACTTTCACTTTCTGAAAACATTTGGTCAGGTGTTCTGCCTTGTCTGTATCTCTACTATAGTATCTCCTATGGGTTCCTCTTAAAATTTCAGTCTCTTTTTTCAGATCCAATTTAGGAAATTTCATCTCTTGATAGTCAAGTAATCTAAATGTGTGGCTAGCAGGGTTTTAGTCCTTTTGCTTCATAGCTATTTGAGTTACTTAAATTTTATAATTTTGCACAAGTACTTTTAAATGAGAGACACTTTTTTCCGAACCATTTGTTTGAATTCTATGTCTAAATCTGTTTCAAGCCTATTTCTGAAAGGAACTCCTGAAAAATTTGTTGTCTTAGAATATGCGGAGTTGGAAAGAACCCATCAGGATCATTGAGTCCAACTCCTGGCCCTGCACAGGAACGCCAAGAGTCACACCACATGCCTGAGAGTGTCCAAACACTTCTTGAACTCTGTCAGCCTGATGCTGTGACCACCTTTTTGGGAGCCCTCCAGTGCTCAACCACCCTCTGGGTGAAAAACCTTTTCCTGATATCCAGCCTAAACCTCCCCGACACAGATTCTTGCCATTTTCTCAATTAGTGTCACTGGTCATGAAAGTGGTAGGTAAGAACATACACATACAGCACTTGTAATATTAATAGATTTAGATTTGTTTTTTACCAGATATCTTTTGCAGGTCCCTTAAAAGTAAATAATCCATACTCTTGAGATAGAAGTTGAAAACTACTCGTCTCTATTCCCATAAAATTTGTTTTGTTTGTTTGTTTCTTTGTTTTCCCTGTATTCTCAACCAGTAACTGTTCTATCACAAACCCCAAGAACTTACACTCCTCTCTAGACTAACTGGTGATGTTCAACACAAATTTGTGCTGTCATGCCTCCAGCTCACTCAGTCTGCATTTGAATTCACAGCTTATGGATAGATGTTACAATTAACATAGTAGTTAATTCATAGTAGTAAACAGTCAGTTCTACTTGATCCTCCCTAAAGATGTTGAGAAAGGAATTCTTCCTCTCAGAGGTTTTTCATTTGTCCCTAGGCTATAACTCTCATTAGCTTTTTAGCTTAGTAATAACTATCATCACTTAAGACTGATGCAGCTAATGGAGTTTTTGCAGTGTTTGCTTTTCTTATTGCCAATGGGGATCTAAATAATATGAAAACAACAAGGAGTGTATACACTGAAAAATATGAAGTTACTTTTGTGACCTCCCTGTAAAAGTGCTCTCGCTCCATTCTGTATAGTACCAGTACAGTTTTTGGGTAGTCTCAGTGTTAAGGGGTGTGGGTGTTTAAATTAAAAGGAAAAACCAGGTGCTTAACTGGAACAGTTCTCATGTGTTCTGTTGTGTATTTTTCAGGGTCAGATATCTGATTGAAAAAAGTGTATTCTTCATGGCATTGTGAAAATATGCCACATATGACAGTAATTCTTACTACCTACATGTGGTCATTTTAACTTGCTGTTCTTGAAAATATGTTTATTTTTAAACCTTCAAGTTAATATCATGCAGTGTAGAATTGGCATCTGTTCAGTCTTGAGACAAAGAATCTCAAAGTTTAACAAAATGTTTTAGTAGTCACACTATACTGTTAGCACAGTAATCTCAATATTTGGAAATTGAGGAGTGAGCTTTATTATTAGACTCATCTGGAAAATATTCACTTCCTGAAAGATATCCTATATAAAGTCTTGCTATGCTACCTAATATCTGAACTATTGAGCAAGAATGTTATGTAACTTGAGTTCAATCTTTTACATGGTAGTTGCAAGGGGCTGTAATTCAGCAAGCATGGTAAAAAATTTAAATTAAATTAGTACTTTTTTTTTCACATCCTTTGGATTTTCATCTGGGAACACTCATTTCCCTACTGAACTTTAAAGTATCAGATCCTTTTTTGGGAATAGAAAAGATCAATTTTCTGAATTTTAAAAAATTTATTTATTTTAAACTTCTGATACAACTAAAATATTGAAAGAAATGGGGTTTGGAGCCTTCAGAGAGGAGAGGGTTTTTGAGGGACTGTATAAAAATAGTATGCCCTACTGAAAGAGCAGAAAAATTAATTGGTGGCCTTAGAGCTGCAGTCATAAGAGGACCATGTAAAAGCACTAAACAACCCTGATTACAAAAATTATATTGTTAAATGTAGGGATGAAGATCAAAATGTCAGAAAATTTACCTTTCTCTGAAAAAGGGATTTTGGTAAATTCAATGAATCAAATTTCTGAATTTGGAAATACAGTGTTAGGAAGTCCATTCTTGATCCTTGTTGATGTTGATCAACTTATTTGTGTTATTAATGACTGAAGTTCAAAGCCCTCATATGCTCTGTAATACCCACACTTAAGAGCAAACCTACTACTGGAATGGGCTGCCAGGGAGGTGGTAGAGTCACGTCCCTGAAGTTGTTTAGGAAAAGAATGGATATGGCACTTAGTGCTATGGTTTAGTTGATAAGGTGATGTTAGGTCATAGGCTGGACTTGATGGTGTCCAAAGTCTTTTCCAACCTACTTGATTCTGCAATTCAAAGAAGATCTACGCTCTCTCTTGTCCCTAAGCTGTGCTGAAGCAAGGCCATTTTAGAGGTTATTCAATACTGTCATTTGTTTGTGACTGTAGCAGTCTCTTCCTCACATTTCTTGTATAATCTAAGCCAAACTTCAATAATTCCTTGCAACATGAATTAAATAGGGCCATACAGTTATGAATTTTATTTTTATTTTGCTTTACACTGAATAAAGATTTAATTGGTACAAAGAAAAATGCAGCCTCATACAGGGAAAAGTTTGGGGCTGGGATTTTTTTGTTTGTTTCTGTTTGAGGAGTTTTTTGCCTAAAAGCAACCATTGAGATGCCTTTTTTTTTCCTTTCAGAGTTTGGAAAATTAGTGTCATGGGACAGGAAGCAGAACCAAAGTTGAAGCTGGAGTTGGTGGTCTTGATCAATGAAGAGTTGGAGAAGACACATCTCAAACACAGAAAAGGACAGCTAAAGAGTAAGAGCAGTGTATTTAATTTTAGGAGGAAAACCGTTCCAGAATTTTTAGATCTAGCTAAGCAAGGAAGCTTAGCTTGATCTTGAAGTTTAGCATTGTGCAACAAGGAGGAGAGAGCTTTTCTGTAACCAAGTTGAACTAATGTCCTTCCTTCTTGTATCCTGTTTGCCTTCAGTTGTGGCTGAAGTTGCCCTGATTCATGACAGCTGGTTCAGAATTTTCGAGCTTGTGATCACAGCTGGTTTGAGTTAACTGATTTTAAACTAAAAAGGGGAAAATTAGTAGTAGGAGAAAGGAAGAGTATTGTGTGGCATAGGAGGGCATGTTGGGAAGGATCAGTAGATATTACACGTTTGAATGTTGAAAAATAATAATGAGATAGCTAAGAATAGTGTGCTATTCCATAACCCTATCTGTCCTTTTTGTTCCTGAATAAGAACAAGAAATAGAGCTTTTGCAAGTTCTAGTAAGATACAAGGAAGCTGGGAAGAGTCCCTTCTGGTGGCAGAACAAGGGTGAGAAACACTAACATTTTTCTGGCTCTGTAGAGACTCTTTCCTCACAGACCTGCTGGTTCTCAGGGTATTACTTGTTTTTATTTGGTAAATTATGAGTTGAAAAGTGAATTTTGGGTTTTTTGTTTGCTAGGGTTTTCTGTTTTTGTTGTAAGTGGAGTCAAGGCAGAAATGGGCAGTCATGAGGACAGTGTATTCAGTCACTGTAAGTTGTTGTGGTCAAACAGTTGCTCCAAGTGAGTCGTGACACATGCATTTCAGTTCTTGCTGTTGAGTGTGGAGTTCTGCCATGTACAAAAGTAAAGGCCTCGGAATGGCAGCCTGGGTTCAGTGCTGCTCTGAAGGTGGGAATGGGCTTTTTTTGGCTCCCTACCCAAGGAGTGCACATGCCCATTGTTAGTGCAACTTCTCTGTTAAGAACAGGTATTCTAGTTAGGGTCTTAAAAGGGACTTTGAGTAGTATTCAGCATATGGGTATGCCAGAATGAACATACATTGTAGACTCTGGAACTACCATCTGACATGCTAATGAGATACACCTTCTTGAACAAAACAAAGACATGAAGCTGTTGCTGTTTTGAATCCACTGCTGTTCTTTCAGACAGCTCAGGTAATACTTGAGATGTGCCAGGCAAAATCACACAAATTTGAACCGGGTGTCTTTTGGCTTAAAACTGCCTCTCTAGAATATGCTTAAGAGTGTGTTAATCTTTGGCATATGTTCTTGCTGATGTCAGGTTATCTTGCAGAATGGTAATTTAATGAAGCTTTTTTTACATGGATAAATTTTCCTCCATGCTTTCTGGTGGGTTGGTGTTGAGAAGTTGTTGAGCAAATGTGCCCTTTTTGTAGTCATGCTTTAACTTCTTTGCTAGAATCAAAAGACCAAATAAGTTGATATGCAGACCACTGTGTTTTGACTCCAAGAGAACAGAACAAAAGTTTAAGAAAATGTGTTGATTGCAGTCTGTATGCTCCTGGAGCTACCTACCCAAATAGTATGAGTGAGCACTTCAAGAAGGCTGAGATTGAGAAGCTTGCTGCCAGCTCTGAAGAACTCAGAGTGTAACTAACTGATTTCACATCTCTGCTGCAGGGTATATGAAACAGCCAGCACTTTATAAATAAAGTGAAAACTAGATCAAGATTTGCACAAGGTTGTGGTGTCATTAAATTATTTCACCAACTTCCCTGCTACAGTCAGTAGAATTTGTCTACTCTGTTGTGGTTTGAAGCATTTCTGTTGTTTAAAAGATTTACCTCTCCTCCGTCTCCTTAGGCTTCTCTCCAATTGCAAGATCATTAGCTGACACATTCTAAGAAATAATCCAGATCTGGTCCCTATTTTCAGTGTAAAGTTGTGGGAAAAATTATTTGTTTGTTGACTACTTACTGTGTATTCACACAGAGGTGCCCATGTTTCTTGTGACTTCCAAAACTGCTGAAAATTAACATATAGTTGAAATGGCATGATTCTGTGATATCAAACAATTTGACTTGCTGATAGGATCCTTTGCTTTAGTGAAGAACTCTCCTTTTTTACACCTCTGCTCATACAGTTTGAGAGAGAATGTGCATAAGCACAGTAATATGAACACAGGGGTTAAAATGGAATTTACTCCATAAGAAGTTACTACAACTGATGTGCAAAACAAGTAGGTCATTTAAGAAAAACACAGCTGTGGGCTGTGTACAACCCAAAATTTGCTCATCACTTGCATTTCAACTCCTGTCTGGCATGGTTGCTAATCATATTACCAAGAAAAACTCCATAACTGGATGAATGTTATCCTAACGTGTGCATAAAATCAAAGAAACTAAATTGTTAGTTAAAACTTCTGCTTATTTTATGCAAGGAGGCATGTGGCTGGCTTCAGTCACTTTTGGTTGTTTTTTGCAGTAGATCTAAACTTTTATCATGGTTACCTTTTATTGGAGCACTTCTAAATAATTTGGGGTTGCACAGCACATGATGAGTTAATGCTTTCTTTTTATTTTTAGTATGCTAGAACTATCTGTTCCATCCTACAGCATGAGCTGGCTTTTTTTTGCTTGGTCACATTCCTTACAGTTCATCTGCCTATAAATGTTTTTAGACTACATCAAATGATGATGCTAAGATACTGTTGTGTGAAGTCATTAACAATAAAAATCAAACATAAAATTTTGTGGTTCATTTTACCCAAACACATTCCAATACTACTACAAAATCAACCAACCTCTACTTTTAATTAAAATCTTATTTAGAAGCTTTTAATCTAAAATCAGCATTTGTGACAGTTGTTGATAATTTCTGTGGGGGATATTTTTGTTTCTGGTAAAATGACTTGAGGTTTGTGGAAAGCAAAGAGCAAAAGTTTATTTGTGATTAGGGCAGGCAGTGTAAAATGTCTCAGACTTGGGGAGAATCTGAATGTGTTTTCCAAGACACTAAGAAATTAAGGAGCCTAAAAGAGGATATATTTCTGTTCAGCTAACAAGTTATATTTTCTGAGAGGTGTGTGATTTTCACTTAATAATCTTAATCCAAAACAACTCTGTTATTTTGGGATGTTGTGGTATATTGTATATTTACAAAGCATTGTATATTTACAAAGCAGCAGAGGTTGCTATTTCTTGCTTTACCTCAGTAATTATTGATCTAAAAATACTAACAGATTTAGAGCTGCCTGCAGTTCACAAACTGTAGATTTTGCAGCAGGCTCCCCAGGATTTCTGAGCATACTTTACAAGTAATGCTTCCACTGGTGGAGCCTTGAACTTAAACTGCTTTTAAGCAAGTCATAGATCTTGTGATCCCACAGTGGAAAAAGAAAACAGGTGGTAGGGCTAGATGTAATGGCTCTTTCCATTTTTACCAGTGCTCTGACAGCTTGCCCTAGGAAGCTTTCCCTTTGGAAAAGAGATAAAATAGTATGCAGAACTGCCCAGGCGTATACAGTGCATGTCAGCCTCTGACTCTTCCCATAAACCTTTAAACTATAAATTAAGAATTGGTCCTTTACTTGTTTATGCAGCAACAAAACATTTTATTCTTCCTTGAAAAAAAAAACAAACTTTTGTTTTCAGTGTATCACATGCTTAATTCAGTAACACTGTAGTTAAATTTGTGGTGTCTGACACTGCCTATGCATGGCTTTAAAAAAAGTCTTGAGTAATTGATTCAATGCAATATCTCTATATTCTTTACCAGATCCAGACCAGTATCTAAATAGAGCTGCATACACCCACAGTCTTCTATGTAATAATTCTTATGTATTTAATATTAGTATCTTCTAACACAGTTCCTTTTCCCTCATGGTAGAAAAGGTTTTGAAATGAGAATTCTGTATGTGTTTGAGTCAGTATAAACAGCTTTGCACTGGTATTGTTCTCATCAACAGCCACTCAGGGATGAGCAGAGCACCATGTCACTGGCACAAACCTAGACTGCATCAAGAAAGAAGGAACAAGCAGAACTGATCCTATTTTATCTGTATCACCACAGCAGATACTATGTTAGGACTCTTCAACACTCAAATGAGCATTGCATCCACATTTGGATCTTCCCTGTAAGAATGCTCAGGAAAACAAGGCTTAAATACCTGTGCATAATATGTCATGTCTGGCGTGTCAGTATCCAAATCTTGGTGGGTTGACCAAGCTTTTTTGAAAAAGCAGGTTCACTTACTTCACTGATTTGATATTATTTTCTTCTATGATGCAGCCTTTTCTTCAAATCCTTGTGCTAGTTAAGTATAGCAATGATGGCTTACATGAGTTATCTCAAATGAGTATTTAAAGGGTTAGGCTCTTGATTCAAATCACAATGATTTTATCCTTTAGATAGTGGGGTGACTCAAAATGCCTTTGTCAGATGTCTTTAACCTCTCCAGCTGTCCTGTCAGTGAGGATGAGTCAGAAACTGGAGTCTTACAACTAACACGCCCTAAATGTGGAAAGCTCAGCTGTTGCCATAACTGATTTGGCAGCCCGGAGCAGGATGGGGACTGGTGTATTACTGAGGTGACAGCAGCTTTTCCAGAGTGCTCCTGCATCTTTTAGAGAAGAGAGGAAAGTCTTGGTGTCCCTTGTTTTATTCTACACTGGTAGTAAGAACAGTATTTTCCAGGGGAACTGAGCTGACTGGGCTACAGTAGAAACAATGACCTTGGTAACTTCTGAGGCTGATAGTATGGAACGCTTTGTTCACTTCCTACACTGGCATTTGGGGCAAGGTGCTGAACTTGTAGAACATGTATGTGGTACAGGATGTGATTGGTCTGTGGTCCCCTGGAGTCTGAAGAAAGGCGTCTAGTCCAGGCAGAGAGGACTCCATTAAGAACTAGGCATTCCCACTGCTTGGTATATATATATGTATGGCATACACACAGACTGAATTCATGTGTTCAGTCCTGAGATATCTATACCTGTGTCACCCAATGCTAAGGGGACAGACAAGTTCTTTTAGGGATCTTAGGAGGCAGAAGGATGATCATTATGATAACCTGTAGTAGCAATTAAAGCTTTATTTTCTTAGCAAACTATTAAAATTAGTATATCAAAGAATTTATTGCTAGAATGGCACTGGATTTCTAGAAGCAGAATGAAGGTAGTCCAATTAGAGAAGTATCCTAATACAGCATTTATAATACAACCTAACTTACAATTACAGCTCTGTGTGCTGTAAGGCTTCCCTCAGGGTCAACAACAGCACCTCCCTGGCTGGGTGCCTGGGGCCTCCAGGGCTGGCAGGCAAGGGAGTAATTATCCTGGCGCCCAGCAATCTTGAGGCGGGTTGGGAGAGGAAGAAGAAATCTTTGCTTTGTCTGCTTGGTTCACAGGACCTTCAGGGCCTGATAATGAGGGAAAGTGAACAAATACATTACCTACTTGGCTACAGAGAGCAGCTGCTTGGCTTATAGAATGGCATTGGTTATGCCAACCATACAACGTAGGGTCAGGAGCAGGGGGTACTGGTCTCATACAATGATGGTTTTTGTAGCACTGTCCTGTGGATGTTAAGTAGAAATACCCTTCCTCACAGTGAGAGTAAGAAAATACTTCATAGAAAGCCATTCTGCAAACTGTAGTTAGAGTAAGTTGCATTTGTGGCCTTTGCTGCCTTGAAGCCTTCCAAAGGGGAGCTCTGCACTTCATGACCACCAGGCAACTGAACATACAACAGTGATTTTACTCTTTTCAACTAGCCACAGTTATAATCTGCTCTGGTCATATATTTTTCCCCTGTTCCAAAGAAACTCCACAGATCTAACAGCATTTTTTAAATTTAAATTTCATTTTAAATTTCAGCTCTATAGGAATAACGAAGCAATGCTTTCCTGAGATTTTGTTGATGGTTACTATGGCTGCATGTTTGAGCAGATTTGTGTTTTGGTTTTGCTTTCAGGGTAATGTTAAGATTATTACACAAACAATGCTTTCATTTTACTTCCTCAATATCTACTACAGGCTTCAACAGAAATGCACACAGGAAAGGAAAATTTAGTTTTAGCATTTTCATTATTATCTTTAAAATGCAGCTTTTACAGCAGTAATAATAAAATTTTCAACTGTTTTTGCTTTTTTTTTAGCTAACTGGATTTTGAGTAGTCTGCTGAATAGTTGTGAAAAGGAATTAGTGTGTATAATAAAGTTACTAAGCCTGAGATCTCCTTTAGTCAGAATCTGTTTTCAAGTACTTTAAGTACTTGAAAATAGAATTGTCTTTTAATTGGCTTTTATTGTGCTTCACCTCTTCATAAATCCTTTGTTGGGTGGAGAGAATCCCAAGGTATAATGTGCCCTAACTCAAGTTTCTTAGCTCTTCACTTCCAGTGCTAGGACATTGTTTTGGCTGGGATGCTGCAACTGCTTTTGGATCTGAATTACTTGAATGGGACTATAGAACTGATACAGGATAAAAGCTCACTCCCCCCAGGTGTCTAAAGAATTATTTTTGTGTGTGTATTTTTAAATTCAATTTGCCTTGATCTAATAGTTATTGCAACCTAGTGTGGGAGGTAGCACAGCAGTAAGGGAGTGAAAAGCATTGAATAACACTGCATTGTAAGGGAAGTGCAGGGAGAAATTGTTATTGAAGTAGAGCCTTTCATGTTCTTAGGATTCTTGCAGCATTCTCTCTGTGAAGGAGCAGCACTTAGTTGAAGAGCAGCAGTGTCCTAACAATAGCATGGAGAAAAACCTTTGTTTCATTAAAAGACATATAATTTGAATGTAACTAGTAAATGTGCAAGTGGAATGTCCTACTATGTGTTACTGGCTTGGTAAAAGAAGAACATAGGATACAACTTTCAGAGTACAGATTCAGGTTCATAATACTTGCCAGTAATGTCATGCTTGTGAAAGAAATAATGTGGCCGGCAAGACCAGAGCAGTGACTGCCCCTCTGTACTCACGACTGATAAGGACACACCTTGAGTCCTGTGTCCAGTTTTGGGCCTCTCACTACAAGAAAATATTGAGGTGCTGGAGCATGTCCTGAAATCATATGAAGAGCAGCTGGAATTGTTTAGCCTGGAGAAAAGGAGACTCAGAGGAGATCTTATCACTGTCCACAACTGCCTGAAGGGAGGGTATAGCCAGGTGGTGGTCAGTCTCTTCTCAAGTAATAAGCAAAGGGACAAGAGGAAATGACCTCAAGTTGCATCAGGGGAGGTTTAGATCAGATATTAGGGAAAATTTCTTCACTGAAGAGGTGGTCAAGCATTGTAACAGGCT
Source organism: Zonotrichia albicollis (assembly GCF_047830755.1). Classification (NCBI taxonomy): domain Eukaryota; kingdom Metazoa; phylum Chordata; class Aves; order Passeriformes; family Passerellidae; genus Zonotrichia; species Zonotrichia albicollis. Next base: position 74,530,383 of record NC_133821.1, on the reverse strand, counting down.
GCCCAGGGAAGTGGTGGAGTTCTCATCCCTGGAGATTTTTAAAAGACAAGTAGCATGGTGCTTAGGGACATGTTTTAGTGGTGCACTTGGCAGTGTTATGTTGATGGCAGGACCTGATTATCTTAAAGGTCTTTTCCAACCCAAATGATTCCATGGTTTTCTAATTTTCAAGTGCTTTGCTCATACAGCAAATTATAACTACAATCATAAGGTGCTCTAAGAACACCTGACACTTGTACCTCAGCACTGAAGGATGGATCTTAATGATGAGGAGTGAAGTCAAATTAATATTAATTTATTTGTTATGTCCCCAAAAGATGTATTAGCCCGTACCCATAGATGGGCTATGACTGTACCTCTTATCTGGAGCAGGGGAGAGGAGAAAGAGACAGTGTTGAAACTACATTAAAATTCCAGGATAAGGCACCAAATATGTGTAAACCACAGACAGAATCTGCCAGAACTGTGAAGTCAAGATGCTCTGTGTTGAGCTCTTACATCTGCATAATACAGAAAACTACCAGTTGCAGGGGGTTCTCAACTTAATGGTCAATTTGTGTGGGGAAGAATAAGCAGCCTAGCACAGCAGACAACACTGATGCACATTCAATAAGGGCTTGATTACATTTGACTAACTTACCAAAGGTGATGACAGCTGCAATTGCAGTTACAGCATAGATAGCCTTTCAGTCACCAGCTGTCCACTCAACTCTGGTGTGTGGCTGCTTCAGCAGTACTTTTAACCAAACTGGGAAGGAAATAGCAAAATCCTGTGGAAACTACAGTAAATCATTGCTTTTCTCTTAGTATCTCTGACAATGCAGGAAAACTAGTAAATGTGGGCATGTTTCTGGAAATCAAGTAATTTTTTTCTCTTTATAAAAACTTATGGGAGCCTGAACAAACAATGTGAACAGTAGATCAGGTACAGACATAGGATATTACAGTTCCACCTATTCAGATTCAGGTAAATTAGATTGAAATTAGCCAGTTTGGTTTCTTTTGTTTTCAGTCTCGGTGTTTTAGGGTTTAAACAGGCTGAAGAGAGTTTTTAACTGGAAATTAGCATGGGGAGATATGATATGACAGACTCCACACCCAGAGCAGGTGGTTTTTATCCATTCAAATCATATCTCTGAATGGCCTTGAGAACAGACTAATCTAATCTAATATTGAAAATAATGTTAATTTTAAAACTTAATGAGAACGTTGTTACTTTTCTGTGTCAAATACATGGTTAAGATTGCTAACTGGTACTTTGCAAAGAATTTCCACTGTGCTTTTGATAAGAATAAACCATTGCAAGGGACCTACAAAACAATGCAATTCTGCATGGAAGAAAGCTTTGCCATGCTCTAGAATTGAGCTGATAGAACAGTTATTATATGGAGTCCTAATGTTTGGAATGTGAAATTGCATGAAATGCAGGCCTTAGAATAAGTAAATCATACATGTAGTATGTGGTTTTAAACTAGCTTCTGGCGAGATGAAAGTTTCTTTTCATGCTTTACTCTGATTTATGAGCCCTTCATTGTCACAATGTTCTGAACTTCTATGCAACAAAATCTTTTTTGAAGCACAGAAAATTGTGCTAACAGGTTTTTGTATCTGCTTTTCATTTTAGAGTAAAACTGTTACATTTGGATGACCAAATGATCACAAATACTTTGGGTTTTTTTCTTACCATGGAACGTCCATAATTACTAAGCCATGGTCACAGCAAGCTGCTCTAAAACTTCAATGAAGTTTTCTCCCAGGTCTACAGCCCATGAAACCCCCTTCCCTGTTTTTTACAAAGGTACCATATTTTTGAAAGCTTCAACATAAAGATTAACTTTGTAGAAAATGCTGAAAATCAGGTAATCTGGCTTGAACTCATTGTTAGCAGGTTAAGAAATGGGTTTCAACTCAGATATTTCTTGCCTCCTTTTTATAAGATAGGTTTTTTATGGCTTCAGGCATTTTAAATCTGGAATTTTTTAAAGATGCTAAGTTTAATTACATGCTATTTCAACTAAACAATGCTATAGTTTGTTTAAAATATACCTTTTCCAAATTTGTATCTTTTCCTCATATTATGAGAAAACAGTCTTTACCAAAGCCCAAGCATTTTCAAGGTGCATGGAAGATCTTGTCTAATTGGGAAAGTCTGTTTCAAGTATTCCTCACATATAAGCAAATAAGAGATGGATACCATTTCTATGCTATTTGCAAAGCAAGCTGTCTTTGATGATTTGTAGTCAATATGAATGTAGGTCTGAATTTTCCTTTCAAGAAAGAAAAGCCATTGATCATGAATGGAAAATGGTTTCAGTTATCATAGCTTAGTTTTAAATATACTGTGGGGATCAGTTATCAAAACTTAATTTTGAAACTTGATGCCAACCTTTGTTTTATCACTGTCTCGTGTGCTGACTGTGCCATCTGTTCTTCCTGCAGGGCCTAAGAAGGAAAATTAATCACTCAGCTATCCAAAACACTGAGTGGTACTTGAATCAGATGCACAAGGATGGCACAACACTAACTGAATAGATATTACTTTAGAAGAATTATTGTCTTAGGGTGACTTTATGATGCTGACTTGTATGCCCATTCTTCTGTTTAGCCCAGAAATAAGTTTTGTACCTTTAAAAGTAGATCTGAGAGTGAAGTGGGGGGAGAAGGAGAAGCAGTGGAATGTCTGAGGCAGTTGCTTTCAAAACATAGAGAGCTTCAGCATTTTTCTCTCCCGGACTGTGTTGTCTGCAGCATGGATGGACAGCAGGAGAAAGTTCTCCTTTGCTTTTTAGTTAGTGTTTTTTAGCTAGCTGAGGCAGTGAAGTTCCCTGGGCTATGTTTTTTCTTTTTCTTGGAACTGTTCAACCCTGCTCTGGACTGAAAACCCATAGGAGCACCAGCAGCTCACACCTGTGGCCCACTGGGGCCTGGGACGTGGCATTTTACAGTGCAGGAGGGACTGATGAGAGATTGAGCGAGCTGAGCTACAGCCTACGACAATGACTTGCTGAATTTCCCATCTCTTCAGAACAATGAGAGGTTTTATTGTTTAATATTATTTATTTTTATGCTTGTGCATACTTTTCTTGTTAAATAAAAAGTTTTTTCCACTTTTCTCCAAGGAACTTTTTTCCCAAACCAACTGGAGGTGAGCCTGCTTGGGTTTGCTTTCTGGAGGGACCCAATTTGGAGGTTTCCTCCTAAATTAGCCCTAAACCACAACATTAATCTCTATAGAAGCTCTCTGAAATGTCATCTACCTTGCCTACTCTAGCTGGTTTCATTACAAATACAGCTATCTCAGTCAATCCTTGGTTCAAGAAGGATTACTTTAAAGCTAGGCCTCTTAGGGCCACTTTTGATTCAAGGAGATCCTAGTGTGTGCAGAGCTGGGACTTCCAGGAAAACTTTCAGTTATTTGAGTAGTGTAATAATTTTTTAAAAGTGGAAGGCTTGCATGAAATTTGGCTATGAGGTGCTTTGCAGTGTTTGATCCAGGATGGCCTACTTGTGGCTGGCTGCCTGTGCTTGTTCCAGGGGTAAAATTTGTCCAAGCTCAGTGTCTTATTTGTGTCTTGCTTTCATAGGGATCAATACAGTGAATCAATAAAGATAACCTTCAAATGCTGGCCTTTCAGGCAGGACAAATATTGGTTGCAAAAAGAAGAGGGTATTGCTTTGAAATCTGTCCCCCTGCCTTTGTCTCTCCTGTCATTTTCAGTTTCTTGTTTTGCATCATGCTGTTTGTCTTAAGGAAAATCTGCAGACTGGTATCCCTTGGGGAGCTGACTCAGGCTTTAGTCAGGGTCTGTAGTAACTGGACTTCACAGAGATTGCACTTCAGACTTACAAGAGCCAGACTAACAGCACAAGCAGGGCTGTTGACCCCTGCTGCATATCCCATTGTAGGGGAAGAAAATAGGAAGTCAGAGAAGATAGGTTAAGTTCATATCAGAAAAGTATTGTTACATGAGGGCTGCCTTGAGACCCCTGCTTGTAAATGTGCTGTGGAACAGAGTCCCCATCCCAAATTATTTTTCTTAAAGCACATCAAAACTGGACAATCAGTGGTCAAAGCTCCTATAAAAGTATGGGAGTGCTGTGAGGCTGCCTGCTGCTCGAGCATGAGAGGAAGAGACAAGTGATGGATGTGATTTTTAGGCATCTGGGATGTCAAAACAAACAGTGATATGAACAGCTATCTAACTTTATTCTTTGGCCTCCTGCCCAGATTTGAGGTGCTGCTAACTATGTAGCCTCTCCATGAAAGCTGTGGAAAAAAAGCACTGGAAATCAGATGTTTCCTGTTGGCAGTGCTTCCCTAGTCCCTGAGCACTCGGTCTTAGTTGGAACTCTGACATTTGAGGGATCCATGGGCCCAAGGGAGGGGGAACAAGGCTCAGGAGGAACAGAATCTGCTGGGGCTTGAGGGGTTAGTTCAGAAATACGGGAAGAGATCTGAATTCCCAACATTTCACAGTACCTGAGAAGTTTTAAAGTGTAATGTTTTTCTGGAGAGGGGAGGGTGAGAACTGCATCAGGGAAGGTTTAAATAGCTTGATCCATCTCAGAGCTGATAATTACCAGATTTCTGCAAGCTAGGTGGAGGAAAAATTTACTGCAGTGTGGAAAAAGATTACAGACTGCTTATGAAGATACTGGGCAGTCAAATAGCCCCAGATTAAAGACTAGTGAGTCTTGAAATGGCTGGATTGTAAAATAATGTGACCAAAAGCTTTATGAACAGGGACAAACAAGCACCTTGTGCTCAGACCTTTTAAGACAGTAAAATAAAAACCTAATGGAAGCCTTACTTGAGTTGTACATTGCTAACATTTTATGTTAAGTATTAATAAATGACTTCCAGTTCTTAAGCCTTGAGGCTTCTGAAGAAAACTTTTTTCCTAAACTGAGGTTTAGAAAGAAAGGTTTAAAGACTTGCCTCAACTGTAAGACACTGGAAATCAAGTCACACAGCAGTCTTTTTCACTGTGGTGATGTTCAATCTACTGGAGAAATGAAAAAAATTAAGTGTGTGGTTCCACTTCTGTCTCAGCCAAAGACATCAATATAGGGGTTTACCTTTTGAAATACTGTCCAACAATTCTGCAAATCAACTTCTGTTTTCAGATGAAAGTTGTAAACAAGAAATATAAGATGCAGAACAATACTGAGTCCAGATTAAGTCACAACCATTTTCTTCTCTCTGCTTATCTAGCATTTGTATCTGGATAAACGGAATCTGGTGAGAGCTTGCAGCACATGCATGTCAGGATGAAAAATTACTGGGGAAATTACTGCAAATTTGTGTTTAAATTCAAAAGGCATTAAGTTTTCTCATTCCAAATACTGACCCTGAAAAGCTGAGCCTTGAATTTAGCAACTGTGACTTCTTTCAGGAATGATCTAGTGAATGTCAGTCCAAGGGTTTGTTACAGGCTGCGGTAGGCTGCTAATGATGATAAAAGGGAAGCTGTGTGATACACAGCTTGAAACAGAAATATTGAACTTCAATTTCTTGCCGCCTATCCTGCTAAAGGTTCTGTTATCTTCCCTTTGCCATTGTTTTCACTGCTAACTGAAGCAGATAAAACTGAGATTCTTTGAGACTTTTTTGAGAAATTTCCACAAAAATATTAGTAACACTACCAGTCAATGAAGTTTTGTTGTGAAAATACTAATTTCAGTTCAACAGAACAACTTCTTAGAAACTATCTGCAGTTAATATGTGATTAAGTTTTTTGCAAAATACTTGGTAGAGTACAAAAAATAAAAGTGTATTTCACCATTCATTATTTTGTTTTCCTTGAGATACTCAGTTTCGTTTCACAGTTTCAGCAGCTGATAAGTCTGAAGTCTAAACACAAGTTGCCATGCAGAGGGGTCTCCTTAGGGCCTGCCTGAGATGCTTTTGGGGAGAGTTGGTTTGCACGTTCCTGTTGTGCATACACCCTGTGTACTCATGTTTTTGAGCTATTAGCTACTCTTCGCCTTTCTCCCAGGCGGTTCGGAAACGCCAGGCTTGGATAAGGCCTTAGAAGGCCCGCTCGGGGCCCTCGCCCGCCGTTCCCCGGGAGACGCAGCGGGACCGCTCCCGCTCACTGCCCGCCTCCCTCAGCCGCGCGCCCTCCCGTGCGCCACGCGCCGCTGCCCCTCCGGGAACGTGCGCCCGCGCGCCGCGGCCCCGCCCCCCCGCCGCGAGGCGCGCCGCTATTGGCCCCGCTCCCCCCCGTGCCGGCGCTGTTGTGACACGTGAGGGCGGCGCACGTGGGGACGTTATGTAAGGCGCAGGGGGAAGGGGCGGGGCCGGCACGCGCGCGAGCTGCGGGGCCGCCGCGCATGCGGGGTGGGGGAGAGGGGCGGGGCAAGGCCGGTCTGGTTGTGCTCCCTCCCGGACAGAGGCCGCGGAGGCTGCCGAGCGACAATGAAGCAGCAACAGCAGCAGCAGCCGCTGGCACCGCCGCCCCCGCAGCCTTCCCAGCAGCCGTCGCCTCCCTTCGCCAGCCCGGGGGTCCCGGCCTTCCTCAGCAAGCTGTGGGCTCTGCTGGGCGAGACCCCCAGCAACCAGCTCATCACCTGGAGCCAGGTCGGCCCTCCCTCCCCCCCCCACCTCCTGCCCGCCCGCGTGTGTCGGAGCCCCCGCCATCACCCTGCGCTTCGCTCCGGCGGGCATCGGGGCCTGCTGGGGCCTCGGCGTGCCCGTGGGGAGGACGGAAAATCAGGGCACGGCCACATGGTTTGGTTGGGCTCGGCCCGGGCTGAGCTGCGCTGCTCGGCAGAGGCCGGCTCGTCTCTGCCCTCAGCCTCTCCCTTGTGTTTTAACTGTGGAGTTGGAGCTGCGGTGCCCGCCCTGGGGGCGCGTCCCCCGCACCGCTGCGGAGGGCGGGGGTGTCTGTCTGGCGGCTCTGACTGAGCAGGCTCGGGCGCCCGTGGGGGTGCGAAGGGGCCCGGGAGCCGGAGGATTTTGCCGTGCGGTTAAGGAGCCGGCGTGGGGAACGTGGAGCTGCGGGGTGGTGGGTGCGCCGGGAACCGGGCTCGCCCTCTGTGAGCCGGGGCTGCGGGAGAGCTCCGGGAGATGGAAGAGCGGCGTGCTCAGGCCCGGTGCTGTTTCCTGTGTGCTGCCCGCAGGGCCGGATCCCGCAGGGACACTGGGGGGCGGCCACGTGGGGCATGGCCGGGGGCTTCCCGGGCTCGGTGTCCACCTGCTGGGGTGGCGGGAAGGGGATGGGCCACGGAAGAGCTCGAATTGGGCACCAGTTTTCTCACAGGGCAGTGAAGGGCTGGCAAGGTGCTGCAGTGAGCATCATTGACAGTTCTAAGCACATATTTTAATAATAACTGCTTCATTTTTTCCCCTATATGCTGTTTTCAATAAAATCTTGTTCTCAAATCGTATCAATATCTTCAAGTGGTATTGAGTTAAACTCAATTGAGAGCTTCTTATTTTAAATGCTCTAGAAATAATGAAATGTCTTAAATATTTTACTGGAAATGATTTACCAATACCTTCAACCAGAACTTCCCAAGGAGGGAGGCAGGAGGCCTCAAGAGATTATGGCAGCTTTTCTTTTTTGTTTTGTTTTGTTTTAGGATGGGATTTTTTTGTGATTTTTGGGGTGGTTTTTGGTGGGTTTTTTTTTTGGAAGAGAGATACTAAAGGCTTTATGAAGATTGATATTGTCTACATTAAAAAATGCTGGTTTCGCTGCCTTATGCTTTTGATGGTATATTTCCAAATATATTTTTATGTTTATTTAAAGTAAATGTACCAATACCTGTGTAGGTATCCTTGTGTTATTTTTTAAATTAAAAACAGTAAAAATAATTGAGATTCTGCAAAGCTGTTTCTTGAGGGGAAGGTTCACCCGTCACAGTTGATATTATTAACAACCAGCAGTTCTTGTGCGAGGAGGTATTGGGATTGCGTGTGATGTGGGTGAGGAGTACCAAATGAAGCACTTGGAAGGCTGCTGTGTGCTGGAGTCATTGGCATTAGGAGTTGACTATTATCGTATTTATTATTATCGTATTTAGCTGTGTAGTGAAGCTTACAGGCTTAATGTCTGTGCAGCTTTGCTGTAAGTGACTGTCACGGCAACAAGAACTTGTGGATGTGTTTCCCACATTTTTCATGTGCTGGGCCTGGACAATGTCAAGGTGCTGATAAAGTGAGGCATTGCATGGAAGTTGTCTGTTGGTGTCACAGGTCACTGTAGTGTCACTTGCTTCAGCACCTTCAGTTTGTGAATTTAACAGACAGCATTGGCTAAAATAGTCTGTTCTTGCATTTCTTTTGCTTCCCATTTTTCTTCTACTGATAGGTTCTCAGCAGGAGGTAGGTAGGCATTAGGGGCAGTTTTAATCTCCCTACCTTCCTCTGTGTTAAGGCCTAAGTCATCCAGTAGAGAGCCATTTGTAACATCCTGTTTCTGATGCTCCCTGCTGATTGCTGGAACGAGCTGTTGTGGTTTAACCCCCACTGGTAACTAAGTGCAGCTCAGCCACTTGCTCACTTCCCCACCCCCTGGTAGAGAAAGTAAAAGTCGTGGGTTGAGATGACCATTTAACACTGAAATGAAGTAAAGTATGTGATAACAGTAATAAAACAGAAAGAAAACACGAGAACCAAATGCCCAGTACAATTGGTGACCACCTGCAGGCCGGTACCCAGCCCATCCGAAAACAGCAGTTGGCCCTCCTGCTGGATAACTCCCCCGTTTATATATTGGGCATGATGTTCCCTGGTATGGAATATCCCTTTGCCCAGTTTGGGTCAGCTGTCCTGGCCATGCACCCTCCCAGCTTTATGTGTGCCTGCTTGCTGGCAGTGCTTGGGAGGCTGAAAAGACCTTGACTTAGGTAAGCACTGCTCAGCAACAACTAAAACTTAATTTACTATCAACATTATTCCCTAACTGAATCCAAAACTCAGCACTCTACCAGCTACTGCGAAAAAAATGAATTCTATCCTAGCTGAAACAATGACACCTGCCTTTGGACAAGGACCTTTGTATGGTCTTAACAGCTGGTTGTTTAAGCTTCTTGGGATCACAGAGCTGCTGGCATTTGAGGATAAGAGAAATGACTCACTAAACTAAAAAGACCTCTTAAGATGCAGGAAAAGTGTTGACATTTATTGAAGATAAGACTTTTTATTAACTACAGAGTGAGAGTATTGTGGATGTGTAGACAAAACCTAAACCATTTTGAAGTAGGTAATTTGCATTCTGCCAATTACTTGCCCTGTAGTTTAAATGGAGTGCGGTCATTGAAGAACAAAGATCTGATCAGTCTATTTTAGTTCAAGCCTGTGGATTAAATAAAAGATCAGTCTTGCCTCACAATTGGCATTCCAGGAGGGGAATCTTGCTTTAGGTGACTACCTTTTTGGTAACTATAAAACCCAGTGGACACCCTCACCTCTTTGACGGCTTCATCTGCTCTACAGATCCTATCAAACCAATCATGGTTTTATACTGAAAAGCAGATGGGACTGTCAGCTGGTTGTTGGTGTTTTTTCTTTGCTCAGGTTCTTTGTTAAGATTCCTTACTGGCTTCAAGACTACATTTAAAATTGATAGTATTGTCCTGTAGTGAAACTGATCATTGCTGGTAAACAATTATTTCATATCTTCAAGCAGTGTGTAACAGTAGAAATGTTTGCCTTCAGATACAGGTAATGATGTAAATTGATAGTACTCAGTTGCTTTGCAACTGCAAGGTTTGTACCCTTTTTGTTTTGGAAAATTGTAGGCAAGCAGATCAGTAATGTACTGCGTGCACAAAGGAAACATTCCAATCTGGTGATTAATTCTAAAAGCCCAGTGTGTTTTCTGCTATGGTTTTTAAGTAGCTTAATGTGTCTCTCTCATTTTAGAATGGAAAGAGTTTCTTGGTGTTGGATGAACAGAGATTTGCAAAAGAGATTCTTCCCAAGTACTTCAAGCATAACAACATGGCAAGCTTTGTCAGACAGTTAAACATGTGTAAGTTCCTGGATTTTTGCATTCTAGCACAGTTCTAAATCCTGTACATAAACGTTAAGTTATCATTTCCTTTGAGCAGGTGCTTTGTGTTCTCTGCAACTAGGATACTGTCTTATTCTCAAAATTGGTAACGGGATAGTGGGGACAGCATATTTTTAATTTCCTAAAGTGGGTTTTGAGATTTTTCTTTTGTTTTTGTTTTTTTTTTAAGATGGCTTCCGTAAAGTCGTCCATGTTGATTCTGGAATTGTCAAACTGGAGCGAGACGGTCCAGTAGAGTTTCGGCATGCATATTTTAGGCAGGGCCGGGAGGACTTGCTGGAACACATTAAAAGGAAGGTTAGTGAAAATCCAGTGTGTGGAAAACCTGTACTGTTCAGTATTGATAAATAGCTAAGTTCTTGTCAAATTTTAATGCAGGATTGTGAGTGCAAATAAGTTCAGACTTTATGGAAACAAACTTCCCTGCTTTCATTTAGATCTTGAGCTTGTAAAGATATTTTGGGGGATTTGACAAGGCTTTCTTTATCTACTTTGCTGTCATTGTAGTAAAGTTTCACAGGTAGCAGAAAAGTGTGAGTTATGTAATATGACAATTTGCAAATGAGTATTAGAAGTGCAGAGCATACTTTGACTTTACCATCAGCAATGTAAGAAACTGCTCATTTATGTAGCTTGTTTCAGAACAAAGCTACTGTAAGCATTAGACTGCACACCCAAGAGAATGGGGCAAATGTATAAACACATTTGTTATGCTTCTGAAATGTGCTGTGCTGTTACTGAGTCAAGTGCTTATAGGCAGCAAATAGAAATATGGCAAATGAAACTGGATGTCATGTTAATTCCAGCCAAGAGCACAGCCCCACACAGCTACTTGCTCACTACCCCCATGTCAGGATGTGGAAGTGAATTGGGAGAGTAAAAGTGAGAAGACTCCTGGGTTGAGATGAAGGCAGTTTAATAAATAAAGCAAAAGCTACACACACACAAGCAAAGCCAAACTGGGAATTCATTTACCACTCCCCATGGGCAGGCAGGTGTTCAGCCATCCCCAGGAAAGCAGGGCCCCATCACATGTAATGGTGACTTGGGAAGATAAATGCTATCATTCTGAACATCCCTTCCACTTCCTTCTTCTTTCCCTCAGTTTTATGTGCTAAGCGTGACACCAGATGGTAGGGAATGCTCCTTTGGTGAGGTGGGGATAACTCTCCCAGCTGTGTGTGTGCCCTCTCAATTTTTTGTGCAGCCCCAGCCAACTGGCTGGTGGAGTGAGAAGCAGAAAAGCCCTTGACTCCATGTGTAAGCATTGCTCAGCAGTAACAAAAACATCTCTGTATTGCCAGCACTGCAGCACAACTGCACAAGTCCAAAACAGAGCCCTGTGTTTGCTGTTATGAAGAAAATTACCCCATGCCAGCCAAAACCAGCACAGGGTGATGTACTGGTTATCACCAGGTTTTGTGATGCATTAACGATAAAATAGAGCCCTTGGGAAAATGCCTGAAGAGTCAAGAGTGTACACAAATATTTGTAACAACTAAAGCTAATGTGGTGACAGCTGTGTTTCTGGTTTGGGGTTTTTTTGGATGCTTGGTTTATTATTAAATTAAGTGTATATTTTGCTAACTTTAGTAAGAAAATATACTTCATCACCAAAAGAGAATAATAGTTAAGCATGAGTTAAGGGAAGTGTTGTTTCTGGATTCTAATCTTTTAAAGGTTTCTTCTTCGAGACCTGAGGAAAACAAGATCCGTCAGGAAGATCTCTCTAAAATAATATGCAGTGCTCAAAAGGTGCAAATTAAGCAATCAACTATTGAATCTCAGTTGTCTCTTTTGAAGAGGTAAGTTGCTTCATCAGTATCTGATCCTTAATGCTGAGTAATTGTTGATACTAGATATTGGACAAAGACATGTTTCTAGGTGTCTCTTGATTTCTGGTTGCCTCATTTCAGTTATTGCTTTAGGAACGTAAACTTCCATAAAAATTGCTTTAAAATTGAATTTTTTGATATTATTAAAAGTTACAGGCAATGATGGTGTCTGCAGACCTGTCTAGTAGTAGGCAATTAAATGACACCTTTAATAATATTTCCATATAGATGCTGAGTCTGAATATTTAAATCAGCTCTTAGTATAAAGTATGCTGGTTTTTGTCTTCAAGTTTGAAATAGCTAATGTATTGTTTTGAGGCAGAGTTTAGTTTGTGCAGCTTGCATGTAATAATTTTGTAGGACAATTAATGTCTATGCTCATTGTTTTTATTTTCCTGTTGTTTTTGTCCTTATGCCCCACTGTTAAAAATTGTGGAAGTGTTAATACCCATGAAAAAGTGTTTAGAAAATCTAATTTGGAAATTCATTAGTTACCTTATTGACAAAGAAACGAAATTGAAAATCGAAATGTAAATAGAGTTTTTGTAGAATTTCAGTACTACCTGCTTAGAAATTATGATTTATTCTCAACAGTGAGATAAGTGTCACAAATTACTTAATCCTTTAGAATATGTACATGCAGACTAGATACATAAGCATATGGTCATGCACTGTAAGTCACATCATCTCAGTAGAAACTATTAGAGTTTCTATTTCTTCTTCTAGAAGATGGTTTCATGACAGTGTACCTCTGTGGCAGAGGTCAGTGATTAGTTCAGGTTTTAAGAAGTAAATTCTCTCATTTCTAGACTTCAGTTCTGCTGACTTGAGTGGTAGAATATTTAGAGGCAAACTTCTTTTGCTTAGGGCATAGTCTTTGTTAGAATTTGAACAGTCTAGAGTCAAAATTATATTTGCCCTTTTGAAATCCGGGATGAATTTGGGTTGAAAGGAACCTCAGAATGCCATCAGGTCCACACTGCTGCCCAGAGCAGGGCTGGCTTTCACTGAAATGGCAGCCAGCTGCTGATTAACTGACAGTTTGTAGAGATGTGAACCTAGGGGTTGGTCTTTGAGGTCCATATTGTCATCTCATCAGTTTAAAGTGAATGAAGTAGAAACTGGAGCTAAATCAGAACACCTGGTCCTACAAAACATGTTGAGAAAGTAGTGAAAAAGCTAAGAAAGTTCAGAGTCCCTCACTTCTGCTGTTAATTTTGTGATGGAACTGTACTCTTAAATTGTGTGTTGGACATAGGAGCACTTTGAGGAGCGAGTAGTTCCCTTCATCACACTGCATATGAGCTGCTGTTTCTGAAAGTGTAGTTTAAGGTTTCCTAAAACCCCATACACCAGTGCAGTTTGCTTCTTTGTGTTGAAAATTAAACTACAAAAGAGAGGAGGATGGTATGTTGTCTACCCATATCCACTGAAGCTTTTGGTACTCATTATCTACCTCTTAACATGGCATACACTGTGGAAGCAAAAAGGCTTGTGGTTACAATAGTGCAGTTTTTACACTGTCTCAGTAATTAGAGTCCTGTGAGTACTGGAAGAACCAAGGTTTCTAAAACAGTGTTTTGTGAAAACTGCTACCTCTGACATGCTCCTGTTATTTTTGGTCACCTAACATGCCTGTTTACTGGAGCTAATGGAGGTAACTGTTAAATGCTGATGGTTAATTTTTAAATGCTGAATGTATAGTGCCAAATTTGGGTATTTTGGCTTTTTTTCCTTTAAAGCAGATGGAAATTCTCTGCAGGCTATGTGTTTGAGTCTTTGTTTCACAGTTACTTTCCAAGGCTGCTTGGTGCCTGTGTGACACTCCCACTCCAACCCCCAATCTAGAAATACATTTCAAAGTGTTTCAATGAAGCCAACTGATCTTTAACAAAAATTAAATACTAGTTTTAGTGTGACTTTTAAATCATCATTTTTAAACAGAGAGAATGAATCCCTTTGGAGGGAAGTGTCAGAACTGAGAGCAAAACAGTTGCAACAGCAGCAAGTTATTCGAAAGGTAAGGCTTCATTCAAGTGTTGTGTGTGCTTGAGTGAGTGCTTCTGAAACAGGAATGCTTTGCCATGTTATCTTGCTTTGCCCTCACTCAGCTTTTTATAATGTCAGATCTCTCTTTAATAGAAAAAACAGCAGGGTGTTATATGATGAACAAACCCTAGTAATACAAACATTCAGGGTATTTTATTGCATAAGCAGAAAATAAGGCCAAAGTCTTGTGAACATTTTCAAAGAAAGAGGCTCAAGAACATCCTACATCTGTTATTACATTAACCTTAATGGTCCATCCATTTTTTAATTACTTTGGGAATCAGATGTCTACTTCTCTGTGAGCTGCTTGGGAGTAACTTGCTCACTGCAAGAATTTCAAGATTCTGCATTGGAAGTTCACTGCTGCCCCACTTAACTGACCTACTGACTGTATATTCTAGTTACAAGAGGAATAAATAATTGAGTGGAACCTATTGATTATATGTTAACTTAGATTATTTAACAGTTAGATTTATGATCAACCAAAACTGATATAAATGCATAGAGTTTATAATCTATTTTTTTTTAACATATCAGGGCATCACTGCAAGTAGCCTTATAGCAAAGACGTACTGATTTTTTTTCCCAGTTTCTTCAAGCCAGATACATACTTTAAAGCCTTAGATTTAAAGCATAAGAGAAGGAAGGCTAACATTTCAGAAGAAATGACAGCTGATGAATACTGTTAATTGTACATGTAATTTTTTTTCTGAATCTGTCAAAAATGTCTTTCACCAGAACCAGTATTTACAGATTCGGGTTATGTATATGGTCCACATCCCTATATGTCTTTTGTCATTTCTAATTAGAATTCTTTTAATCATTTGAGTTGCTGTATGTCTTTCTGTGTCTTGTATGATGTTGTATAAAAGCTGGCTCTTATCACCTGCTATGTGAAGTCTTTAACAATCGAGTAACTATTTAGTTATTATCAGCACTGGTTTATACCTTGATTTTTAGGTTTTCTGAACAGCTTTGTATAAAAGTTATTATGCAAAGAAAGTGTTTTGCTGTTTACATATAGGTTTTATTACTGTTGTCTTTTGCTATAAGATGCCTTGGTGCTTATGAGAAACAATTGCAGAGTAAAGCAACCAACAGTAGTGTTCTCTCCCTTACAGATTGTACAATTCATTGTTACCTTGGTGCAGAACAACCAACTAGTGAGCCTAAAACGTAAGAGGTAAATATGATCTTGGACACTTCTGTCCACTTGATAAACTGACATGCCTTGTTGACTAATGACCAAAGAGGTAGGTTTGAGATGGCTGCCTCACTTTGCTCTTTCTGATGTAGGCCTCTACTTCTGAACACTAATGGACCTACAAAGTCGAATGTATTTCAGAAAATTGTGAAAGAACCAACTGATAGTAGCCACCATGTAAGTTTTCTATTATGGGTACTCTCTTAATGGAGTGCAGGTGGGCACATGGATCAAATTCATTGTCATATGGAGACTATAATTCAGCTGTGTACTGACAGCTGTCAGCTTGTACACGTGATAGGCTGTGTTGTTTCCTTTCACAAGCTGGAGGGGTTGATAATCACCATTCACTTTCCAACATAAGCAAATATAAACCAGTTATCTGTGTATTAAATACATGATGGTGCTGAAAGCAGTTTGCTTTTAAGAGTGGTGCTATTAGAAATAGCACATAAAATGTTTCAGTGTTATCTCGGGAATGTGGCATCCCTGGCCCCATACAGGGACAAGGGCCCAGTGTGCTGCTCAGTCATGTCATGTTCCTGTTACGTTTGAATGAGTCACACCACTGAAAGTTGTTTTCAGCTGTCCAAATAGTAATTGGTGAGGAAATTGTTAGAACAAGCCCTCTAGTGTGGCACTAGAATTAGCTTTATAACAAAGTATTGTTTAAACAGCAGTCACTGTTTTAATATTTTTAGTTCTATTGTCTGTCAGTGCTAATATAATTTTATTTCTACACCTGTAGTATTTACCAATTCTTTTTCCTATAGCTGTTATTCTCCAGCATGTTTATTTACTTGTATAGCTTTTTCTATTAAACATAGATCTATACAAACAGCTTGTAATCTCCAAGGTGTAAAAAAAACTCTAAGACTTCATTAGATGTGAAGCATTTTAAGATTCAGTGATAACTGTCAAAATGCTGAAGCTCATTGTCCCTCTACCATGACTCTTTTAAAAATAATTCTCAGGTACCTCTCAACAGAAATGAGGGCTTAAAAAAAAGGGAACAGATTTCAGATGACATTGTTATTTATGATGTCACTGAGGATGTGGGTGAGGAAGAACATCCCATGGCTGATGAAGAAAATCTTCCTGTTACACCAGAAACAAGTGAAGATACCACTTCGGATTCTTCCAAGTAAGAAGTCTCAACATGTTTGTGTTGATAAATGACTTTCAGTGTTGTATAACATGCACTAATTCAGATGTCTTAGATAATTTTTTTGGTGAGGTGGTTAGGATTATTCAGTACTTCTGCACATACAGAAACTTCATCTGTGAATTCACACTAGCTTTTGACTTACTGACCTCTGGATTTGTTCCAAAATAGTTAATTGGCTGTTGGAGTTTTAATATCGGGAGGATAGATAGAAACTGGTGAAAGCAATATGTATTATTGCATAATAGTTAAATATACTAAAGCTAGAGTAAGACAAGTCTTCTTTACTTTTTGATTGTGAGTACAGATAGGAATGACTTCCCTTGTTTTTCCAGGTTTTTGTGGAGAAAAATTTACATGTGGTGTATGTCAGATTTTGGTCCTTGCATTAAGCCAATTAATTTCATGGTTCTGGGTTTTTTGTAGTCCAATTGTTTTTTGTAATTGAGTTCCTTCCAGTCTGTACTCCAGTGCTACAGAAGTTCTTCATGTTTCAGCTACAATCAAATTGAAACTCGGTCCAAGGATTTAGATGCAGCTCTCTTCTTGAGTAGCATTGGACTGATAGGGCCTGTATTATGCCTCAAGGAAAAAAAAATAATATTTGTAGCTTATACTTGAATTGGCACTGTTGTTCTTGCTCAGCTGATGCCTGGGAATGCATTCTCTGATAGAAGAGCTTCATGAAAAAAAGGCTGTGATAGAGAGGCAGCGTAACTAACAGCTTCTTAAGGGTTAAGAACCAGAATAGGCATGAAAGCAAATCATTTGAGGCTCGCTCTTGGTTTTCAGGTTTTGTTCCTGGTATGCATAATAAGGTTAACTACAAACCTGTTGACTGGGATGCTTTGTTGTGGGTGCTCCAGAGTTGATGCTGTTCAACAGGAAATAGGCAAAATATATACTGTCTGTCTGTCTGTCTGTCTTGGTGACCTTGTGTTATGTGGTACATACTTCACGTTTATATGCAAGCTTATAGTGGTTCTAATGACAGAAGTGTCAGTGTTCCTATAGCTCTTTAGCAGTTGGTTACTGTAGTCTGGCACAAGAGTGTCTGCTAACTGAGCTGCGTTAATTGTATTGATCATTACAGAACTGTATCAATGAAAGATATTTCGAGTATCTTGTTGTGTTTAGTATTAAAAAGAAGTAGAAAAAGGCTCTTTCCTGATAGTAGCTTGACTGAAGTGAGAGGTAACTAAACCTGTGGAATAATACCCATTTAAGTGTGTATGAAATGCTGTAATTAATTTATCTCACATTACAGCTGTAGCTGTAGCTACCATTCTCCTGATATTGTAATTGTGGAAGATGATAATGAAGATGAATATGCCCCTGTAATTCAAGGGGATAAAAACACTGAATCAGTTGCTGTCCCAGGTAATGCTCCAGCCAGCCATGTCAGTGACAGCACGAGCCCGCTCATGTCAAGTGCTGTACAGCTGAATAACCAGTCAACTTCAACTGCTGAAGACCCAGTCTCTGTGATGGATTCCATACTCAATGAAAATGGAGTAATTTCACAGAATATAAATCTTCTTGGAAAGTAAGTAGTCTGGTCTTTTGTTTTTTCTAGTATTAGAACTGATTATTTGACTGAAGTAAAAAGAACTGAAAAGCAGTTTCTGCTGAGAACTTTAAACTTACAGGCTACTGATATTCCATCCAGTTTCTGAAGATTCTTCTATTTTAAGTATTTTAAGATGCGACCTCTGATTTTAATTGTTAAGTGAGTGAGTTGTTTAATCTGGCAGTGTAATGTTTTGGAGATTGCTGAAATCGTCAGGATTTATTTTTGTCATTCCTGCAGGTGAATTAGACCCATTAGGGCTGTGCAAGAATTGCATCTCTGCTAATGTCATGTAATAGTGTTATATTGACATGATTCCTGTGATACCTATTCCAGAGCACCTGTCTGCTGACTTGGGTTCTCTTCTAAAGAGGCTAAAAGTCTTCATTTTTCCAGAGGTCATTTCTTGTGAAAGACTTAGTTCATTCTAGTTCTGGTAAAGATTTTTAGATGCATGTAGTACATCTGTGTAAAGCTTACTTAAGGATTTCTCTTACTTTATTAAGGGATACAGCAATAAAATACTGTTTGCCTTCTAGAGTTGAACTTCTGGATTATCTGGACAGTATCGACTGCAGTTTAGAGGACTTCCAGGCTATGTTGTCAGGACGACAGTTCAGCATAGATCCAGATCTCCTGGTTGATGTAATTTTGACTTAAAATTAAGTATTTTCATAATAGGCTATAGGAAACATTTGTGTGTATTGTTGCTGTTTAATATGGATTGAAATCACAAATGATCTTTTTTTCCTTCTCTTTACAAAGCAAAGTTATAAATTTTTATGAGTTTCTGGAGCACTGGTATAAGTCTTAATGCTACAGCACTGCTCAAGTGAATGCTTAAGTTTCTTACTGACCAGTGACTTGCTTAATGAAATAATGCTGATATTTGTTGTGATGTGAACTTAGACGTCAAGTCAATTAATACTCTTGCTTGGAAATAACCCAGCACATTATCTTTGGTCTTCTCAATAACTGGGGTTAAAAAGAACCTTCCTCCCTGTTGCAAGACCACATTGCTGGCTGGTAGCAGGGTGTTGTCTGCCATGCCTCACATGTCCCCTCTGAAGTGCTGCTCCCTGTCCATTTGTTCCTTAAGCCTAACCTGAGCCCCAGTGCATGAGGTTACTGGCTCCTGGTGACACGTGGCTGCTGAACCTGCTGGAGTGCTGTTGGCCCCCTCTCACTTCACTGAGATCCCTCTTAAAATCACCTCTGCTCTCCACTTACTGACGGCTCCTTCCAGCTTGGTGTCACTTGCAATTTCATCCATCTTGCAGACAGAATTATCCATGCAGCAGTGTCAGTAGAAATTGGTGTTTTAGGACTGCAACAAACCATGTTAGATGCCATACAGTTGTTTCTTTTGTGGTCAGGGTTCATGGAATTCGACGTAGTCTCCAGTCCTCATAGAGGGTGGAATAAGTACAGGGGTTTTTCTCACACATACAGAAGCAATGGTCTTGTATTCTTAATAGCAACACTGAGATACCTAAAACTTGGATGT
This sequence comes from Zonotrichia albicollis, assembly GCF_047830755.1. Lineage (NCBI taxonomy): Eukaryota > Metazoa > Chordata > Aves > Passeriformes > Passerellidae > Zonotrichia > Zonotrichia albicollis. The sequence goes on along the minus strand of NC_133821.1, from coordinate 74,511,028 downwards.
CTTTTGTCTTATTCAGCTTTTTACAAGTTCTGTGCAGATGAATCCCACAGATCATGATCATATCACTAATACCAAAGTAAGTCTTAAATCCATTGCTCAACATATGCACTAGTGAGAGATGCAAAATTCACTCATCTTTTGCTGTTTTCTTTACTGGAATCATGGCACTTTGTGCTCTGGCTTTTAAGACTTGCATGAGAATAGGAAGACTGCAGCTGAGTTCATCCTGTTGGGCTTTAAACAACAAAGTAAAAAGCACCCTAATTAATTAGCAGTGCCCTTTAAAACTTGTATTACCTCTACATTATACCAGTCCCTTGACTTTTATATCCCCGAGATTTTTTTATTTGCAAACATGATATGCACTTCTATCAGAATGGTTTCATCTGTATTGTCTGGTGGGAAGAGAAACCAGTAATAAGCAGTGAAGCAAAGATGTAGCGCTTTGAATTTGTCCAGTTCATTTAAAGCATCAGTTTTGGTTCTTGCTTTGTAGTCTGTGTTTCCATTTCATGTTTTCTCAGCCAAGGTATGTTAGTGTGGATAATACTGATTATACCACTGCATCTTATCGCAAATAAAAAAATATTTGTCGTAGTCGTTCAGCTGTTCTCCAGTAGCATTGGGACAAGTTTTAAAAGTATATTTTAAAAGTTTGCTTTTGTTCCCAGGTGGAGACAAAGGGAAAAGAAGCTAACAAGAATAGTGCTGGTCCAGCAGCTTCACAGGAAATGCAAGGTACTAAGCCCAGATCAGTTTAGTTGTAGTCATCTATTGAAACGTTTCCACAGTTGAACATTACTCTAAAAGCCATCTCAGATATTTGCTCCTTATCTGATTTTATGTTATGCTGATAAATAACCAAAACACAATACTTAGTATATTTGCTTTTTAGATTTTTGTCTGCACTAGATGCAGAGAAACTGATGTTTTGCGGGTGAATCTGCACTAATAATGTTACACATGAACATAACAATTCTTTAAAAACACAAACACCTATCTAGTTTAGTAATTATTCTTTAGATAAATAGTGTGGGTTGGATTTTGTTTTTTCCTTCTGCATGTAGTAAGGCACATTAATTGATATTCTGGGCATTTTTTTTCCCCACAGATAAGCAGCTGATACACTACACTGCTTTTCCACTCCTTGCATTCCTCGATGGGAACCCAGGCTCTGCTGTTGAGAGTGGGGGCTTCACAGCTGAAACTCTTTCCACTGCTGAGAAATCCCTGGAAGGGGACGAGCTCCTGGAGAGCAGCCTGGATCCCCAGCCCACCCAGAGCAAACTGGTGCGTCTGGAGCCACTGACGGAGGCAGAGGCGAGTGAGGCCACACTGTTCTACCTGTGTGAACTTGCCCCTGCACCCATGGACACAGACATGTCCTTCTTGGATAACTGATGTGAGGGAGGCTCTGTATATAGTCATGAACTGTTTATTTAGAATATTGTTTGGTATGAGAGTTTTTTGTACATCACTGTTTTATGTAACCAGATATGTGGAATCTGAAGTACCTTTCCTATCTTATACAAGCAGTTGTTTAGCTATGGAGTTAGACAAGCCACCAGGCACAGCTGGCACTGCTGAGCCCGGCTCCTGCTGCACTGCTGTGAACACTTGGTGTTGCCCACGTTGCTCGTACTGCAAGTAACCAACACTTGTCAATAGTGAGCTTTGGTTTCTGGTTTCTTATACTTCTTGTCTTACATATGATGACATAAACTAGTAGTGTATGGTTAGGGAACACTGACTTTCTGTATTTTGGGGGTTTTATTTTTTACATTTTGTTTAACACACATGAGGCTTTTTTGGGGTGGGGGGACCAGGACCTGATGTAGGCTTTTTTTTTCCCTGCTTCAACGGGGAACAAAGTGCCTGTACCTTGCTAAATCTTGGTTCTGCCTTACTTTCACTTCAGTGGAAGTGCTCACACATAGCACAAACTGGGGAAAAGTTGTTGACAGCTGCCAGGCCCCATGACTGCATGAGTACTTTTAACTTGGACCATCTATGCTGACAAAATAAATGTTACTTAAGTGTGATACTTGTCAAAAGTTTGTCTCTTATTCTGTGTGCCAGGTGGTTATGGATTTAACAGCATCTTGTTTTCCTATCCTAGTAGCTGTGCAAGGTCTGCTGTGCTCAGTTCCTGGAAAGTAGTTTCATTATGTCCAGCCTGACAGGTTTATTGATAAGCCTCCAAAAGAAGAAAGAAAACTAGGTTTTATTAACTTCATACATGCAACACAAAAGCCACATTCCCCAGCTCTGGAAGTGGATCCAAGGTTTTTTTCCAAAGGAGTTATCTGGCCACTTCTACAAGGAGCTGAATCCATAGACAGAGCAGTCTGCCCATTTTCTGAATTCAGCCATTTGTTCTTTGCTACAGGACTCAGGAACTTTGTTACAGGACTGTAGAAGCCATGTTCAGGTGTTTTACCCAAATTTAAACAGGTGTGATCCAGTGAGGTGGCAGCAGTTGATGAAGCAAGAATGCAGTTCCAGGTGCAAAGCACATTAGTGTTTACTGGGACATGGCTGCCAAGGGCATAGGACTGTCAGAGAACTTCACCCAGGGGGTTACAGGTGTGCTCTGCAGCACTGTTGGTTCTTCTCAGAACCTGACAGTGCTACAAAGCAGCCCCAGAAGAGAGGGTGAGAAGGGTACACAAACCCTTGCAATAGCCACATCCGGCAGCAGCAGGAGACATCAAAAGTCATGGGACATCTTCATCCAAATTTATTTATTAATAAGGTAACAACATATTCCAAATTATTACAAGCCTTTACTAATCTTTCCATTACTGTCTCAAGTTCGACTTGACATGTCAGATTTTTTGCAGTAAATGTCAGTGTTCAGGTGCAGAATTAAAATAAAAGCTTAGAGAATAGCAACAGGAAGTCACAGTTACAAACACCACAGAAAGGGATGAGCATGACATCTGCTGCAGGCTCCAGGGTCACTCCCAGTCAGGCGGCTCTAGGCTCAAGTTGTAGCAAGTAACAGAGAAATTATGCAGCTTATGTACTTCAGTCACAAAGCAGCAAGCACAAAAGCATTTCAAGATTTTGTAACTGCACAGGAACTATGCCTAGATTTAGACTTTCTAGGCTCAAGTCCATCTCTGGCAATGGACAACAAGCAAAATACCTAATACAGTAAAAGATTTCAAGATTCAGAGCCCCAAATATTTTAAGAAACCCTTCAGTTGAAGCCTCAGTAAATGCAAACCTCCTTTAGTTATTGTAACTTCAGTGCTTCTTTTTCTCTGCATTTTTTTTTTATCATAATACTCAATTTCTCCAAAGGGCTTACACAGCTTTTACCACTCAGCTCCTTGCAAACTTCATGATTGTAGCTTAGCCAATAAAGTGGCACACAAAACAGCAATAAATTACAGCACAGCTATGCTACTTAAACTACTTTAAAAACCAATAATACTATGTAGATGCACATTGTAAACAGGTGCCTTAAAAACATGCTTCTGATACCAGGGTATTCTCCCCAGGGTGCCTGTCCTGTGTGCAGTGGGGCACACTGGACTGGCTCCTCTGCAGCTCCAGGTGCAAGTTTTCCCCCTCCCATCTGTGCTGAAGGTACCGCTGCCCTCGGCATGGGAAAAGTCAGGCTGGTAGTGTCTTAAGTGCTGCAAGACATCCAGTGAACCCACAGTGCTCCTCTGAGTCTAACAACACTTACTCAAGGCTTACTTAGGAATCAAGGCAACAGGGATCATCAAAGGCAGACCCTCTTCACTTGTAAAGCCTGACCTAGCACTGTTTAATTACCCTAATTAACACTTGCACTTCTTTTCCTACAACCATTTAATGCAATTGAGGGGGAAGAAAACATACTTCCCCAAGCTCTCGATCTTACATCTCGTGCTCCCAAAGCACTCAAAGGAGGAGTAATCCTCTGAAAACCATCGTTATAGCAATTACCACTGAGCTCAGCTATAAAAAGTCATTTACTGAAATGACAAGACATGATTCAAGGTACTCATGCAGGACAAAGCAGGGAATACTACCTGGACAGCACACACACATGTATTTACAGCCGCACTACTAGCTGGAATACTGTTTGTTTCAGGGACGCGTGGTGCTACCACAGCCTCCTCCAGAGCAGCACAGCTCAGTCAAAGTCGCGGTTGGTGAGAACCAGCGGAGCCACCAGAGTCCACACGTACAGCACGATGCCAATCCAGCTGGAAGAGATCTTCACCCACACCGACGGCCACTTGCTGGTCATTGTCTCGTACGAAGAATCCGGGCTGTGAACCAAGGAAAAGACAAAGGATCATTTGCAATTTTTTTCAATATAACATACTTGTGTTCTAAGCTACCCTTCAACACTGTTTTCACAGGAGATCATTCTCAATTCACACACCCCAAAGGACCCTTCTCCCAGGCAGTTCACACCACTCTGTACAAGAACACCACTTATATGTAGGTGTCACAGGAGGCGGAAAAACAACAACAGCACAAAAAATACTCAGTATGAGAAGCTGCCAAAAAGCAGAAATAATTACTAGGAATCTCTAACAAATCTGCAGAAAGGCAGTAAATGGATGGCACTTAAAAACAAAGAGAATGTATTCTGCCTTGCCAAAGGACACCACTGTTGCAATATGACACGAATGACACTCACACGCTGAGATGTCCAAGGCAAAAAGAGCACATTTATTTCCCGACCTCACTATTTACAGAATTCTAAAATGACCATGGATTGGAGGATGAAATTGCCACCTCTCCAACCATACTGGTCAAACCAACAGTCCATCAATTCTCTCCTCCAGAAAGGAATGCAAAACAATCATTATTTACAAGAAAAGTGTGTGAGAAATTCCATTACAAAAATGTAAACATCAGAAGGCTTAGAAGAACTTTAGAAGAACAAGGCAACACACCACCTAGAGAAATTGATCATCTTGATATCATATTGGGCCCAAGTAGGACCACAAATCAATTTCACAGCAGGACTATCTATTTAAGAGTTATTTCTGAAGGAAGTACCTTTTAGTGTTGCTTTTTCGATACAAATTGTTCTTTGCCATGTAACTAGAGACCATAAGCTGTATTTTTTAATTCTGATCTGATCTAGCTGTTAGCAACAGTTCACACACAGGAGGACTATTTTATTGTTAGAATTTTTTCCAAGGATCAGACAACATAATTTCCTTCCACCAAGCCCCATCAGAGAATGGCTGTGGTTGGAAGAAACTACTGAAGGTTCTTAAGTCCAGCTCCACTGTTCCAGCGGGGACACCTAAATCCAGCTGCCCCAGCTAGCTTTGGAGTGCCTCCAAGAATGGAAACTCCACAACTTCCCCTGGCAACCTGCACCAGTGCTCAGTCACCCTAGCAATGAAAAAATGTTTCCTGATGTTCAGAGGGAACCACATGTGTCTCAGTTTGTGCCTTTTGCCTCTGGCCGTGTCACTGGGCACCACTGAAAATTCCTGGCTCCATCTTCTTTGCACACCTCCTTCAGGTGTTTCTACACATTGGTGAGACACCCCTTGGGCCTTCTCTTCTCCAAGCGGAACAGTCTCAGCTCTCTCAGCTTCTCCTCATATGTCACATATGCTCCAGTCCCTTAATCGTCTTTGTGGCCCTTTGCTGGACTCTCTCCAGTATATGCCCATGTCTCTCTCATACTGGGAAGCCCCAGAACTGGAGGAGATGGGAAGAAACACCTTCCCCTTGACCTGTTGATATAACATGTCCTTTTTCTAGCTCTCTGTACTAGACATGGGCCTAGTGTTTACTAATTTTTAATTGTTATATAATGTAAGACTTTATCCTGTTCACTTTAGCAGGATGCATTTCAGCAGTTCAGTGAATAACACAAATCATCCTAGAAAATATGGCAGGCACTTGTGAACAAGGCTGGCTACAGTTTTCAGATACACTTCCCTTGAGAAGGCTCACTCAAGACCGACATTCCAGAGCATGCAACTTGTGCCTCCTTGTCCAGAGACAGACAGCCTCTTGTAAGCTCATTATCAGCACAACATCTAATCAAACATACATACCTGTACCAGTTGGTAAGTGTCATCATGATATACAGTGATGCCAGGAAAAGCATGAAGTGGAAGAAGGAGTAACTGTAAGTAACTCCATCCCTCTCATTATCTATAGCTCGGTGAACATCATCTCCATCATCAAGGGAGCCATCACTCCTGGGCATTCCATCCTCTATCAGCGTTGACTCATCGCTGGTCAGCATCAGCTTGTTAACTTGGCTGTTGTTGGATGTCCGGATGCTGGATGTGACAGGAAAGGACATGGTAGAGATACCCAAATAAATACAATTTCATATCCAACAATAAGAAGTGATACAAATTAATGTATTTTTTAAAGGAATCTTACCTTGAATAGAGAACACACAGCAGAAACAAAACCAGTCCTACAATCCCTTGCGCGTCCCACCACTGCACTACCTGACCTTGGGTTGGAATGGTGGTGCTGTTGTAACCAATGATGCTCAGCAGACTGGGGTTACAGCGCCTGTCTGTGAGGGAAACTGCATTAGAACTTATATAAAACAAGAACAGGACAAATATTTAATAGCACACTTCCATGCTGAATGCACAGAAATAGAAAGGAACGTCGTGACTGTGACAGTCTTTAAGTGAAATTTGAATTTAATTTTAGCCTACTGAATCTCTCTAGAGCAGGGAAATGACAGTATATGGCATAAAAATCTATGTCTTTGAGCAGATAAAAGGATTCTGAACTTATGTAAGATATGCATCAACTGCTTTACTATTCCATCTGACATAATTAGATGCAACAAAACAGAAATTTCTGTATAATAAGCTTCAGAAATTCTACTGCTAGAAAACAGGTTTGACAAACATATTCTATAGATGGGGTACCCAAGTCATCCCAGAAATGGAAAACAATGCCAGTAAGTCAGTTTTTTATTATGAGTGGTTCCCAACCCACAGCATCCACAGGTAACACTGATGCAACAGCTGAAAGTAGTAGACAATCTTATTTTCCCATAATGACTGCCTGAATTAGATGACTCATGTATTCCATGACACAGAAGCACAGAAGACTGTCCACAGCTAAGACAAAAGGGTCAGAGACCCAATTAAAACCACTAAAATCAATATCTGGTGATTTATTTTAATCATCATAATTTCTGCACTTGTTTTTTTTTAGAGACATTCAACTGTTTCCAGTCACAATAAACATTGACAACATTTATTAATACTTGTTATAAATCCTCAGTTTGGAAAAATATAATCAGTAGCATCTTGGTCACCTAAGAAACATGAAACTTGGTAGAGATATGAAACTCCTGGACTCCTCAGGGGAGTTGCACTGATCTGCTTTAGAAATCTAAGCTTTAGAATACTGCAGTTCTGCCAGTAAAGAGCAGAATTACATGCCATACAAGACACAATCTTAGCATGCTGGTTGCAGAGGCAGGGAGCTCAGAGATGTGTGGGCAAGGCCATGTTGCTATTTTATGCATCCCACATTGTTGCTGGGAGCGTGGCTTTGGGGGAGGAAAAGGTGAGCACCACCAGAAGAAGTGGCACTCTGCTTCTCTCTCCCCCTCAAGGGAGCTTGCCTGGACCAGCCACGCAGACCCTGCCCCCCCTCCCTGCTGCCCATCCCTTCCTATCCCTCAGGAGAGTGGGCTCCCAGCAGGACATGTAGCTGAGCCCTACCATATGCACATTCTGTTACCCTGCTCTAATGCTGCCCTGCAAGAAGTGGAAGTACAATCTATTGCTGAACTGGTTACCCAAAATGCTCTACATTGTTACTACACTTACCTGGCTCATTGGTCATGGCTGACCAAGTCAAATACATTGTGTAAATTGTGATCACTGAAGACTGCAGCAAACCAGATCTTGGCTGAGATTCCTACACAAAGGAGTCACAGAACAGGGAAGTTAGGCAATCAAAAGTTGCAGGCACAATTATATTGTGATAATACAGGAGGTAACAGAATTAAAATCGTACCTGAATCCTTGGCAGAATTGACATTACAGAAGCACCAATGCACAGGAGCATATTAACACTGATGAATGTCTTGTTTTCAGAACAACCTTCTGGATGAGTGTAATAAACATAAAACAAGACAATAGCTACCAGAGACAGCAGATAGTTGACAGCTGTAGCTGAGAGGAGAGCTGTAAAGAAACAAAACCATAGTTAAACTGGTTAATAACAGAGACTACTATGATTGGAATAAATACTGCATGATTATCAAGTATGGGATACGATATACAACAAGAATTCTGGGCACTGAAATGTAAAAGAAGTTCTCAAATAGCCCGTGAAGAAACAATACATTGGAATCCTGAGGCCATGCTTGATTCTCCAGTGCCCTAACAGCAACCAGGAAGAGCAAGGAGGATAAACAAACATAGATAGCTGTACTGGACACACTCTGGCTAACAGCTTAAAAAAGAAACTGAAGAAATACTTCAGCTTCAGAGGCTAACACAAAATCTCATTTCCAAATTACATCTTAGAAAAAACACTAAATAGGGAAGCAGCCAGTGAATTAACACAGGCCATACTGTCTTCTGAAACACCTAAATTATAAAATCTGAAACACTTTATTAAAATAACATTTCTCCAGTGAGATGACTTTACTCTCCTTCACTACCTTGACCTTTCACACATATACCTTCTAAGAATGATTAACTGGCAACCAGAAAAAACAATTGTTTGAGATTATTCTACTCAACATGATGCACTAGCAGGTTACTTTGTTTTTAATCAGCACTGAAGAGCTAGCAAAAGCTACGACTAAAAAAAAACAACAAAAAAACCCCCAAAACAAACGAACAAACAACCCAAAACTAAAGAACCCCAACAAAAAAAAAACTAAACTGACCCAAGAAACAAAACAAGAAAAGCCCTAAAAGCTGCAGTTGCCACTTTTCTGATACCATGATGCACAGAAAGCTCCACCTGAACATGAGGAAGAACTTCTTTACTTTGTGTATGACTGCACCCTGGAACAGATTGCCCAGACAGGTTGTAGCGTCTCCCTCACTGGAGATATTCAAGAACCATCTGGACACAATTCTGTGCCATGTGCGCTCCAGGATGACCCTGCTTGAGCTGGGAGGCTGCATCAGATGAACTGCTGTGCTCCCTTCCAGCCTCACCCGTTCTGTGATTATGTGAAACTCATGCCTTGCACCCAGGGAACAGATCTTATTACTCAGAGGCTGCTGCATCTCTCCCTGCTTCCCCTTATTTAACCTGAAAACAGAAAGACATCAATGGAGCTGAACTACACATGTGAGAAAATGACACTCCTGCATGAAGCAGCCCTTTCTGCATTGGTAAAATGAACTATTCAGTGAGTAACTTATTTAACACAACGCACATTAAATTAAAGTTAAAATTTCACTGTAGTATAGTCCCTCCATACCTGCATACCAGCATCTTGAGTTGCCTTCCTCCATTTTTTCAACCCAAGATTCATTCCAGGAATGGGCAAAGTCAATAAGCAAGACCAGCTGAATAAGAATAAAGCAGAATGCTCCAGCCATACCTACATAGAACCACACTAGAAGAGAAGTAGAACAAAATCAGTTACGAACCATAGGCTTACCCCCCCCATCGCAGTGTCCCTAAACACACAGAAGCACTACAGTTACACAGCTACAATTAAAACTGTATGACATCAGCATGCACTTACTTTATTTAAAACTAAGTATGATTGCACCATGATACAGAGGAAGACAACATTCCCTCACCAGTTGTAAATGGTCCCTCTGGGATGAAGAAAGCTCCAACACTAATTGCAAGCGCTGTGGCAAATTTAAAGAACCAGAATCTAAAGGGAAATAAAAGAAAATAAGGCAACTGTTAAGTCTGGTCTAATTAATATATAAAATACACATCTTTAAGAGTTGGGTTTTTTTTTTTAATTTGCTCATTCTTAACTTGCCTCACTTGAAGCAGGATAAAAATTTTATCTGCCCAAGATTTTTGCTCTCTAAAAAATTATGCTTAACCTGTGCTAGACTGACACAGAGTTTGACACATTTCCCAGAGGTATCTTCTTACTTGTGAGTTCCAAATTAGGCCAATTGTGAGCTGCTTTTTTTCTTCCTAAGAACGTTTTAAACCAGAACAGTTTAAAACCAGAACAGAGATTGTTGGTTTGTCTGCATATCAGAAAAATGGGTTAGAAAATCTCTTTGTACTTTTAGTATCAAAGATCGCATTGATGCCTACAATGACGTAAAATATTATGCTGGAGCTCCCTACCAGTCTTGGTTCACTTCCTACATGAGAGAAATATACAAACGTCTAGATTCCTCCCATCCAACTTCAGATTCTTTAGGCCTACTGAGCTGATGAGGATTTACCACAAAAACAAAAGCAAATCATTTATTCTGCACAGAAAAGACACAATCAAGTTCCAAGTCCCTGCTTCAGGGCAGTGTCATTGGAATTTTTCTTCCAGTAAAAGAGATGAACTCACAGAGCATCAAAAGAGATCAGATGTTTCCAGAAAGCATACATGGGAATATTCTTCACCAAAGATACAACAACTCACCCCAAACACTAACTGTATAAATATACCCTGCATAGAGAACTTCAAACTGTTATGCCAACAAAACTGTAAGGAGGTAAAGACTATTTTTTCTGATCCCAGTGACAGGCAGCTCCTAAAACAGGCATGATGCCATCTACATGCACTTCAAAACTGAATATAACACCACAAAGATATGTATCACACCCCCACAATGTCAACCACTTGTCAGTTTTTCAAGTTTTCTATCCCTTCCCATTTATTCCCATACTTTAGCAAGTTTAATCTCTCCTGCTGGCTGTTACAATCAAGTGATGGATATCAGAAGAACAAATTCCAGTTGTGTGGAGAGGAATTATGTGAGATGACAGGAGTGTAGAATACAGAACAAAATGGACTAAATCCCTGGGATATAGAGAGGTGACAAAATTCAGTCCGAAAGTTGAATTAAGTTGTAACATTTACAGTGCAATACAAACCCCACTAAAAGTAGTTTTAGAATCCACTTTTTTAATCAATGTCATTCTCAATCATAGAAATGGAAATGGGTTCAAGTTTATATATACTTAATCTCTAATTCTAGACTTCTTTGATGAATCTTACTGCTCTACCCCATTCTACAACTGAAAACAACAGTCATCTGAAATAACACCTAAAGCTGCTGTGCATTCTGTACAAGCTAGTAATTATCTTGTGGATATAATTTATTTTTTTCTATTGTCATCATAAACCTGAGGCAAGAAACCATTCTGACTGGCACTAAAAAAGCAGAGAATGTGAACATTGGCACTAGATTGTATAATGGAGCTTAACTTGCATGCAAGCATGAAAGAGTTAGTACACATATATGCAAAAACCTAATATTCTGAGTATTTCAAATCACTGACAAAAAGATTACATCTCAAAATGTTACTGAAGATACAGACAATTTCAAAAATTAAAAGTCATACTGCTTTTCATAAAGTTCACTATAATGCATATTACTGAAGTAAAGAATTACTACATAAGTATTGAAAGTAATGTTATTAAATATTTTACCAGCAACAGTTAAATTTTTCCTTTTATCCTAGTGCTCATGTTAGATTGGCTAAGAAGAGCATACTGCTATGGGTTGCATAAACAGTACCTAAATTTGTATTGGAGAGCACAACTCCAAATAAGGTTATCAAGAAGATCACAAACACTTTAGAAAAAATTTAGGTAAAAAACATTCGTCATTATGGAAAATCACCATGTGCCTTTTTCTGAAAAAGAACCAAAAAACAATAGAGCTCTGATACAGAATGTAGCTGAACCACTTTCTTTTTGCTTGCAACAAGCATGTTCTCCTGAACAAAGCAGGGTGGAGGGAAAGGCTGAACTGAGTTACTCTTGCTAACATATCTTAATACGTACTCTCTTTTTCTTTTCCAAAAAAACCCAAAAGTAAATAAAGCAATATTCTGCTCAGTCTTAATTATTTTCCCCTACAGAAATAATTTGAAGCTTTTTCTGTTTTTCTGTTAGACATGTTTAATCCTACTATACTGAGTATAAAATTAAATTTTTTGCTTAGCTGCTCATAGCTTCTGTTAAACACAGTCACCTCTAAAAAGCAGTAGTCTAAGCAATCACTGTGACCACCAAGATTAGGCACCATAAATGGTTTTAGGCTTTTTAGCATCATGTCCTCTCACAAATATTTACTTTTCCTTGGTTCAAGGAGCTACATTACACATAGGCAGAACTTGAGATGAAAACTACCGCTTGTGTCAATACACAAGCTGAAATTCCACTATATTTTTCCATCTGATAATCTTAACTAAAATGAAATACAAATGAAAATTCACTGGGAAGCTCAGAAACTAGATACATAACTCTTTTTGTTCTGCAGAGGGGCAACTGAGAAGATAGCAGAAAGAGAAAAGATATGTTTTATACATCTATATTGATATATATGTGTAACTGCTATAACCTTTAAAACAAAACCGTTCAGAAAAGAAAAAAAGTTCTTACAAACTTCAAAGTTAAGAGGAATACAATTCAGATGAGACTCCTACATATTTTTAGTTCTTGAAAAACTCTCTGTGGAATGAAACAAAAATTAATCACTAACTCATCTCAGTACTCATTTCTGCACCTTACCCATTGTGCACCGCTGCTCTGGGGTCATTGCTGCTCTTCACTTTGATCATCAGCAAGGAGAAGAGCAGGAAGAACATGGCCATGCCAAAGCACACGCGGTACACAGCCTTGTAGCCAACCAGCACATCACAGTTCACGTGGCCCTGCACACCAGGAATACTTGTTCCCAACCCTCCATCACAAAATCCAGGAATCTGTGATAAATACAAGACACATCAGTCATCATTAAAAGACTTCCTGTCAGTAAATGAACAGTAATACATTTCCAATACTCAATTTATTAATATTGTAACATTATGTAACTATTAACAGTTAGAAAATATGATACTGAAGGGCTGCATCATTAGCTGTAGTCCACCTAGAATGTCAAACACATGCAAGGAAAAAAAAAACTGCATAGGCAGGATAAAATAAAATAAAATAAATCTTTCCATAAAATAGTTCGGGTTGGAGAAGACATTTAAAGCTCACCTAGACTAACCCTTCTGCCATGGGCAAGGACATCTTCAACTACATCAAGTTGCTTGAGGCCCCATCCCACCTGACCCTGAATGTTTCCGAGAGTGGGACATGGATCTTATTAACAGGTTTTTTATGTTATTAGCAATTTCAGAACTTCTCAAAGAAATGCAGTTTTCCCTTGCTGATCTGAATCAAGAGATAATTAAAGATCTGTGAACATGTAAATTTGACTTGACAGTTACAATCAGGCTTATGACATGGCTAGGAGGTGGCAGCCTGCTTACATCTCTTTAAAACAGACACAGCCTTTCCCAGAAAAAGTACCCTCACTATCAATTAGGTGTGTCTGTAATTTCCATATGAAACAGCTGAGAACATTCTCTCCAGTCACTACCAGGACATGAGCAATATCTTTCAGAAGTCAAATCATACTTCAGAAGGCTGGAATCTTCTTTCCTGGGTGACTAACATGGCTCTCACTGAAGCTCTAAAGTGGTAACTACACCAACCTACAATACAGATTTACAGATGAATAATTTGGGGGAAAAACCATGAAAATCATGCCTAACCAAAGCTACAATCTACTGAAAAAAACTTAAGATGGCAAAACAGAACTGAAGTACATGCAACCCAAGTTCAGTGAACCTGTAAGCTCTACTGTAATTCACATTACCATTCTCCAGTTTTATATTGCGTCTTCATTTAGCTAATAAACTGTAAGATCCTACAAACATTTCCTAAATTCCCTGGGTGGAAAACAGGCTACTATGATGAGTGAAAAACACTTTTGTTACTAAAACAGAATTTTAACTAGTACAGCATGACAAAACTAGAAGGCATCTTCTAGTGGTTGTTTCTTTTAATCACAACCACAATAAAAATCAATGCCATAAATACAAGCATCTCAATGGCCAAGATGCCACAAATACAAGCATCTCAATAATTCTTAATTTGAAAGTACACATACATAAATTTTCTTGTTTGATACAAAATCTTTTCTTTTTCTGCTCTGGAGAAGAAGAGGCTTTACCTCAAAAGAGTGCTTTTCACCTATAGAGGGATCTTCCCACAACATCTCTGACTCACAAACAAATTAATGGTGACGTGAAGCACAGCTGGTAACAAAATGACATATTTCCAAATAAAACCCATGCTTTTCAAGATGTCAATTACTATTATTTATGACATTTGTTAATGCTAGCAATAAATAACCTGACCTTCTTCAGCTGCTCTTCCATGCCTGGTATTAGCATCACACAGGCAACGCTGACACCAAGAAGTAAAAAGAAGGCATAAATCAGCCGAGTTATGGTGGAGTTGTTTCCGCTGGGGCAGCATCGGCACAGCAGGCACGGGGCACTTCCACACAAGCATGGTATCTGACAAAAAGACAGAACATGAATTATTTAAAAAGCTTTGGATTACTATATTACTAGATTTCAATATTTAATCAGGCTGTGCAGATCATCAGATATGATGGAAAATTACTCATCCCATGCATCCCACCACTAAGACACTGCTACATGCCACACTGCCACCAAACAACAGCGCTTCCCAATGCGCCGCTGCATGGTGAAATCACTGATTTCTAATATTCTCAATGATTAGAAGTAATCATTTAGCCATTCAGAAGAAATAAAGACTGGATTCAAGCTCCTTTGTTCTCTTGAATTTTATTTCATTTCAGCCAAATGACATGCAAGGAATGCTTTTGTTAGCAACTACATCCTCCCTTCCACAGCTGCAGAGATTAAATAAACACACCACAGGAAAAAGATAGGAGCACAACTGTTATGTAGGTACACTCTCAGCACCTGGCACAGTTGGGATAAAATCCTCACTGGGGCCATAAATATTTCCAAAACAGGTGATACAGCCTAAATCTTAGATTGCAAACTATTTCATATTAGCAGTTACTCACATATCACATGATTCTGTTAGGCTGCAAAATTAACTTATGCAATGTAAAAGTTACGAACAGTAAGAACAGAGCAAATATGCAGAACATGTGTTATTGATACCAAATATCAACAGCAAAAGTTGGTATTTGCTATCAATACTGTATGATATTGATACCAATATCATGGTATCATGGGGAATGCTGTACATTGTAATACTACAAGGGGGGAAAACCAAACAGGACAAAATTTACCTGTATTTAATTCTCACATAGAAAATTGTGGGAAGAAAGAAAGGGAGCTATTTCACCAGGAGAGGGTTGGGAAGCAGGGAACAATTCTCTGCCACGTGCAGTGTGACAGTTTGGGAAGCAAAAGAAAGGCAAGGTCCTGCAAGTAAACATTAGCCAAAGGAGGAAAGGTACAATCAAAAGGTGTGATCACTGCCCTTCTCTGAGCTACAACAAACCATGACAAACAAAGATACAGAACAGAGTTAAAACCCAGCTTCTCCCCCAGGCACATATCCAGGGACAACTCCACCATGGGACAAAATCCACAGGTGTCCATCACAGTATGAGAGACACACTGTCACCTAAGGACAGAGTAGTTAGAAGACCACATGACCAGGACATTCCAGTCACCCAGTATGACAGGTGTGTGTCAGAAGGAGTTCTCAGCAGTTTAATCATATGACAACCAAAAATGCCAACAGTCCACTGCTACCGGAAGAGCCCCAGGGGTTGCTGGGAAAAGCAGACAGACTGCCAGAACACTCCTGAGAAGCCCTCCGGACAAGGCCGATTATCATTCCCACAGTTTCAACCAGACTCACACACTGAACCCACAAACTTCATCTTTTAAATAACTTCCCTGTATTCTTTTTGGCACATGTTCCTTCCCAAGGAGCCAACAATCTTCACTCCACTACGCTACAGAATTATCTTTAAATTGGCCAACTTCACCATTACATGTGTCTGCTAAACCACTGAAACTAGGCAGCTTCTCATTAAAAGTATTTCAGGATGGAATAGTTATTATATTGCCCCTTTTTACCTTCTCCTCCTCTCAGTGCAGCACAAATAATATGAATGCATTGATTATAGGAGGTTTCATCTCAATATAATAAAAAAATTACTTACACTGAGAGCAACCAGTCCCTGCAACAACCTCCCCAAGGATATGGTAAGTCTGCACCACTTGGAGGTGTTCAGGACGCACCCGGACAGAGTACCAGATCATCTCACTCAGGCCCTCTTCTTCATAAAAGATGGAGTAGGTGTCTCAGGTTTTGTGGTTGAGATGACTCTTGAGGTATTAGAAAGTCTTTTTTTCTAGCCCCATGACTGAAGAAGAAGTTGAGATTCACCGGTTCTGCTTTCCAAGGTTGTTTATTTTATCTATTACATTCTTTCTCTGACCTGCTGAGATTTGTCAGGCAGGTTGGTTTGTGGCACACTGACTGACTTTGGGGTGGTGTTGACTTTTAATACTAAGAACTACCGAGTACTTTATTTACAATAATATTCCAATACCTATTACTTATGTTAGGCAGTCTGTCTCTACTCTAAACCAATCGAAAAGTGTCACCATCACAGCAGAAGATGGAGGACAAGAAGGAGGACAGGACACACCCAGATTATTTTATTTTGCTGCTTGAATCCCCCTTCTAAAATCTCAAAATTCTACTTTTTCACTCTGTGACAAATTAACTATCATTCTACTTAAACTCCTGTGGCTTGTAAATCTTCACACAAAGTCAGTAATTTTTTCTATGGACTAAAATCGAAGGCACAGGTGCTTTTGACTCTGTGCCAAGGTCTCTGAGCTCCTTGCCAGGGTCTCAAATCATCCAGGGCAGCCACAGGAATGTCCTGACATAGGTGGACCTTTGAGGCTGCTCTACGACTGCAAGCAACTACACTAGGTGCAGCTACACTTTGTAAGCAGGAAACATATGGCAAATATTGTCTGCAAATGCATCAGAATTTTACAGTACTACTGTCTTACAGTATTTCCTACACACACAAATAACCTTTCCAGTGAAAAATACCTCAGTTCTCTGTTCAAAAATTATTTTCTTGAACTAATTCTGTCTGCATTAATATTTCTAAACATACTTTTGAATAAAAGGTTGAGTTTGGCAGAATAGCATATATGATTAGGCTCAACTGCTGCAGAAAACATGGGGACAGCACTGGTTACAAAAATTCACTTCTGTAAGGCATCCCAGTG
Source organism: Zonotrichia albicollis (assembly GCF_047830755.1). NCBI lineage: Eukaryota > Metazoa > Chordata > Aves > Passeriformes > Passerellidae > Zonotrichia > Zonotrichia albicollis. The sequence continues at coordinate 74,493,781 of NC_133821.1, read as the reverse complement.
TTTGTTAGATACCTAAATAATTCAAGCAACTTACTCCTTGCCTCAGTGGAAGCTCAAGCATGAATGCTTCTACAGACAGGAGAGACTTGAAGCAGCTGAAATGAAGATGTTTGTCTCCACCTCACTGGAGCAATGTGCCTCAAGAGAGGCCATACACCTCACCGGAGTGTCTGAGCTCCAACACCAGCTCTTAAAATCTTCTGCCCCTAAACAGCTCATGCATATCCATCTCTGAACAAGAGACACCTGTTGATACAGGACACTATTTATACAAGCTGGCTACTTACACAAGGAATCACATTACAGCCCAATTCTCTCTTTGGCAAAAGAGAATAAAATACACACCATTCCAACAAAATAGCAGTATACAACCAGCAAAACTACTTGTTACAGACTTCACAAAGAACAGGAACCAAGGAACATTCAGCCCATGGAATTCAGCTTATCAGCAGAGGAGACAAGGTGAGTTTGTGCCACTTTCTTCCTAAATTTAAAGCACATCTCCCACAAAAATTTCAGCAAAAAAATAATACCAACAAAAACTACTCACCCTGACTTGCAAGATACTACAATGGAGATCAAAGCTCAACTCCCCAGTGTGACTCAGGTTAGTCACAGATGCAGACAAAAAGTTACTCCACAAGCACTTTTTAATTTGCTTCTGTAAGGAAGCTTAGACAAAAGTTACTCAGACACAGCTGAATAAAATCTGTTGCCTTCCAGAAACTTTACTTACCTAGCAACTCATATCCTTTTATATTTTTGAGGAAAAATAAGCAGCTCAACGGTGTTTACTAAGGCAAAATAAGAAGACAAACCCACACACCTATTCTGAGAGCAGCCAGCAGGGTTTAAAATTAATTCATGCCTGCGCAAAGAGTCATTTCATTCCCCAGGGCAGTGGAAATTGCATGAGGAACATGTAACAAGATGTATACTGAAGGAGACAGAAAACCCCACAAAATCATGGAAGGACAAATCTTACTGCCCTTGATGTACACAGAACAAGTTTTTAATATTAAATATAATCTTCCTGCTGGAGTAATGACTAAATGATTATATATTGAATTAATTATGTGCAGAAACACTAAGCCCCTGATAGGCCTAGTCAGGGTTCAGCTACATCATCCCTACTCTTAAGCTTATAGACACTGAATTAATCAAGATCTTTGCCTTGACAGAGAATATTAAAAGGGCAAAACAGCAGCTCAGCTGTTTCAGAGAAGAGAACAATAGAGGCAAGACACAGCAGAGGGAAAACAGCGCTGCTTTATCAAGCCTGGCTGTCAGGAGCAGAAGACTTTTGCTGAGATGACTCTGCTCTTATGGCACTGGCCTCACCCCCATCTCTGACAGGCTCCCCCTGCCCTTAAAAATGCTACCGTGAAGCATTGCCTGATCAGCACAGGGGAGCACAGAGCAGTCACGCACAGCAGCAGCACAGCACAAAAGCACACAAGACACAAGCACGGCAGGAGGCTGAGCAGAGAGGCTCTGCACAGCACAACGCGTGTCACAAGCAGCAGTGACAGCAGCGTCACCCTACAGGCAGGGGAGCTTTGCCGGCCGTGCCACAGCCCGCACCACACCAATGCCACAGCACCTGGTCCTGCGGCTCCCTCACCCTCACTGGGTGCTTCCTCCTCAGAGCCACAAGCTGAGTTTGTACTGACATATCCCTAGAGAGCAGCGTGGACAGATTGCTCCTGCTCAGAACTGCTGTACAGGCTCTAAGTGCTGATTAGCTGTGGTTTTAAATGTGGAAAGAAAATGATCCCTTTAAAGCCATCAGGGGAAAGAGAAAAATAATACCAACAAAAACTACCCATCCTGATTTGTTTGGGTACTTCAAAGGAAGGGACAGGGGTTAACTACTCACAGTAAATCTGATTTAAGATTATGATCTCATGGAAATAATTTTATCTAATAGGCTCAATTTCTCTGCAGAAAAACAAACAATCAAGAACAAGTAGACAGGGGTTCTTCAAACACTACAAACGCCAACCAGTTGTCAGAAAGGCTGTTTATCAACTTGAAAATGCAGTATATATTAACTCAAGTATTTGAAATAAAGCCTATAGTCACAATGTCATGAAGTATTTAACAATAATTAAAAATAATACTGTTAAGTATATCCAGTAGTAATTCAAACCTAACTGGCTAAACAATTAAGTAGTATGTAAAATGTTAATGAGAGCAAAATGAGCCCTGACAGTAATTAGTAAAAAGGATATTATCAGTGTTCTAGTTGATTATTTACAGGCATATCAGGCTGGAAGTTAATTTATGCAGATTTTCCAATTCTATGATAATTTCATATAATTTGTACGTGAGATTAAGGGATTATGGATCATCTCTCTTAATTAAAGGTCACTCTGTACTAGAAGAGCCAAAACCCATACATTCAGATGTAGGAGCCTGGATAAATATGAGGTCTTGTTATATCACTAGAAGTGTGTGCACGAATGCTTTAATAATAGGTAATGTAATTTGATTCATGCATGGTACAATTATTTTTGGTATTAAAAATTCAGATTTTCACAATCCTACTGACATTCTTACTGCAAACATCTAAAAACTCACAAACCACTTGACTGTGTCAATACAGACAGGGACAAGACTTGGAAAAACATATATCACTTATTGATAAAAAAGCAGTGTCTCAGCTGAAGACTCTTTACCAACTTCTTCGCTTTCCTGCATCGTGCCAAGAGTCTTAATGCCATCTCAATCTCCTGCTTCCCATGAACAAACATCACCTGACTGACGTGGTGACACATTACCACGGATTACTGCGCCGCCAGGAAAGGATGGCTCGGCAGACAAAGATGCTACAAAGGGTGGAGCTGCTACAGACAAAGCCGTAAGAAAGAGGCATTAAATACAAATATTAGAATCGGGGAAACGTGCGGGTTTTGATTTTCCCGAAAGAAACGCTGAGTTCAAAGTATTTGACCGGGACTCTTTGGAGATTCGGGGAGGCGATTTCAGCGGACACCGCGGCCCCTCCCGCACAGCAACGCGGACTGAGCGGCGCTCGGCAGGCCAGCCTGCCTGGGTTAAGGACGCAGCTCCCCACAGCGCCGGCCAAACGGCTCCGACGGATCCCTGCGGATCCCGGGAGCAGCCCGAAAGAGGAACCACGGCGGGGCCCAGCCCCTCCAGCGCGGCGGGGAGAGAGCCCTGCCCGGCGGAGCGGGGACCGCGGCCACTGGGGCGGACCGAGCTCGGATGGGGCCGGGCAGGGGCCGGGCAGGGGCCCGCAGCCTTCCCGTGCCGCAGGAGCAGGAGGGAAGGCAGCGCCGCAGCCGCCCTGGGTGACACAGGCGCGGGGAGGCGGTGGGCGAGGCCCGGCTGCGGAGGAGGGGAAGCGCCGGCCGCCGGCTCCGAGCCTGCGGCGGGCAGGGAAAGGCAGGGAGGGACCCCCGCGCCGCCCGCGTCCACCTTACCCAGCTCGCCATGGAGCAGAGGCCCAGGACGCTGCCCATGATCCCCGGTGGGCTCGGGCTCGGGCTCCTCCAAGATGGAAGCGGCGGCCGCGGCTCCCGACGCCGTTGTTTACTGCTGCCAGCGGCGCTTCCGGCCGCTGACGGCGCGGGCACGTCACTTCCGGCCTGGCGCGGGAACGCGCAGGGATTCTGTGGGGCCGGGGGGTTCTTGGGGATCGGCCTCAGGCCAAATAATCACAGATTCGCGAGGTTGGAAGAGACCTCTAAGATCATCAAGTCCAACCTATGCCCTAACACCTCAACCAGACTATAGTACCTAGTGCCATGTCCAGTCTATTTTTAAACACATCCAGAGATGGTGATTCTACCACCTCACTGGGAAGAGAATTCCAGTACTTTATTCTTCTTTGGGTGAAAAATTTCTTCCTAATATCTGACCTATACCTTCCCTGACGTAGCTTTGAGAGAGAGACTGTGTCCTCTTGTTCTCTCAGTGATCAGGAAAGGAGATCCAGCCAGGGGAGCAGCAGCAGCCAGCATCCTTCAGTCAAGGGACCTAAAGCCTAAAGCTTGTTAGTTGTCAGCTGTGGATGCAGCAAATCAAGGTGTAGCGAACTGGATGTAGTACAGCAAAATGTTGTATGTCAGTGTGAAAAATGCATGTATTATATGATTGGCTTTTTGCAAATATTACAATGAATGTTATATGTGTTGTGTTAGAAAGAAATGCTGCATTAATTCTCTTAAGTACTGTGTTAAATACAGGTTTAGGTTATAAAATTTGTTAAAATAAGAACTATGTTAGTGGGGTTTTTTAAAGAAAGGAATGAGGCACTCGCACCATATAGCAGCCACAGGACGCGTAAATCTTTCAGGGAAACTAATTTATTGCCTTCTTATCAGAAGAAACTAACTTCTTTCCACCTTGAAGGCGCTGTTAGGATTAGAAGGAAGAAGTTGACAATGACCAGACAAAACCCTGTGTTTGAATGGAATTTATGCATCATGTATGAATATGCAACGGGCTATTGTTCTTAAGGGTTAATCCTTTGTTAGCAGGGGTCCTTTATGGCCTCGTGATGCCCAGAAAAAGGCACCCGGATGTCCGTAACTCTGTTTTTATTGTCTCATATTGTCCTAATTCAATTTGTCCAAATTGTTATTACTCTAATTGTGTTACTATTTTTATAACCATTTTATTACTATTAAGCTTTTAAAATTTTAAAAACAAGTGATTGGCGTTTTTCACATCAGTAAAACAGATAGCCAAGGACACCTAGGAGCTAACAAACTTTGAGGATGTAGTAAATCAAGGTGTTGACGCACATCTATGGATACATTATTAACTTGGCAAAATATTTAATGTCCATGCTTCCTATAGCTGAACTATATCCATTATAATACTAATAGTCACACAGGTCACAGAGACCCCTAGCCAGGTGCAGACCCTCACCCTCTGTGTGCACAGTTGTTAGCTGGGGTTATGTAGACTGTATGGAAATTACCAACTCCTCACAGTAGATGAGCACAGCCCCAAAAAAGGGAAAAGGCCCACAAAAAAAGAAAATAGTCCTGGAAGAAAAAGTAGGGCCTAAAAATCTTTTAAAAACAATCAATCGAGGACCAGAAAATTTAGGTTGTATCTTTAATAATACAAACATTATAATATATACTTATATTTGTTTAAAATATTTAATAATAAGGGTATTATAATACCAAGGATACCATCTCAGTACAACCCTTTCATTTGTAAAAAGTCTTAACATCCAAAACTAGACACTTAAGAAGGATGCATAAATTGGATTTTTAAATAAAATATTTAGAAGTATACATCATTTTACAAGTTAACATTTTTGTCTCTTTTAATTTTCCATTCTTACTAACATGCAGTCATTACACTACTACATGCTGGGCTCAGACTGGATTTATCTATGGATGTTGTGAAGTCTATCCTTTGTAATTGATTTAAAGGCAATCCTATTTTCAAAATCAAACATAAATAGGCTGAGAAGGAATTTTTGCAGGCTGAAGGTTGAAGGCTGCAATTTTCTAGTGAGAAAAAGTGGGAATAATTAATAAAATTGATATAGCTATTTGTTTGAAAGGTAAGTACACAGAATTAGTGGACATTGAAAAATTCTGGAATACCTTTAGTTCAGCTAGTAGATCCAGAACAGTAATTCTTAATGCTCACTTTTGTTTGTGCACTGATTTGAGCCAGTGAGGTGTCCTGTGTTCATCTCCCACATAACACCAGCGCAGTAGCCACAAGGTGTGGAGGCGCAGCATCAGCTCACAGCCAACATTGCAGCTTGCTTCATGTGATGAATGCATAATCTCCATTCCCTCTCCTTTGTGGAACCTTTAATGTTCTTCAAAGATGAGTTTTCATTAGCTACTGATTTTTTTCCGCTGCAGTATTCCCACAATTTTCACAGTGTGCTCTTTTTACTTACAAGAATTTCTGATAGCCATGGCAGCCTATTTCTCTCCATACCAACCTGATCTCTTTTTTTTTTTGTTCCGAATACTAAATCCAATCATGGTTCTCCGATTCAGTCATTACTTCTGCTATCTTATTTGGAGTATCCACTGTGGAAAGATACTGAAGCATTATGTACGCTTCACTGAACCACATCCTGCTCCTCCTTCAATACACATATTTTCTAAGACATTGTAAAAGAGAAAAGATCTGCTATAGGAATTTCTCTTCTGGAATTGTATTCCATTTTCAAGCCATACAGTTGCCTGACAGCATTAAATTATATTGTGAAATACCAGTTTTACTTGACTGGAAGGGGGATGGAATTCATCATACCCAGATGGTTTCCCAGTGTGGTACCTTGATTCCCTGTAACCCTTTGAGTTTGAATATGATAATCATAGTTGTCCATTATTTGACTATGTCTCTGATTATTTCTTTTTAGAAAATACCAGGACTCAAATAGCAGAAAAGGTGGGGTTTTTTTGTGTTTTTTCCTTGTTTGTATTTGGGAGCTTCTTACTAAAACCTGCCTGTTTGTTAGCTGTTTGTTGGAAAATGATAATTTTTCCAAACTAGAGACCGCCTTTCAGTTTCATGGTCTGCACAAGCAGCTGTGATCAGCTCCTTCAGTGCACCCCAGACCAGCAGGGAGCCCAGAGTTGCCTTGTGGAGGATCCCAAACACGGCCACACAAGATTTACCCTCCAGCAGAAAAGCCCTGGTAACCATTTTGTCCCCCGAGTCCGTGTCCCCAGACCGCTGAGAGGGAGGGTGAGCTCGACAGGGCAAGATTCACTACTTAAACAGGTTTATGCTTCGGGCAAGGCATCACACACACAAATAGAACACGTAAGGGAATAAAAATGCAAGTAAAACACCGCTGTACTGTACAAAGCTCATCTCTGTGCTACTCATGCCGAGTTCATGCCAAGCATCAGGGTAGCATTTGGAGGAAGCAAAGTGTTCAGCCTTGAAAACTGGAGGAAAGCCAGGGTGGCTTTTGTTCTCGCCGAGCGACAGCTGAAGATCCTTTCCCCTAGAGGGCAGTGCAACTTAAAGAATTGAAATCTCTGCGGGCAGCGTTCAAATGGAAATCGGTAATGTGAAGATGTGTTTTTATCTCAACAATGTTCACAGAAAAATACTCTACGAGGGTGTATTTTCTGGAATGAATCTGTACACGCAGTACGATTCTACATTTCACTTAATTTATGTCATTTTTAAGGGAAATCTACAAAACTCACCCCTTTTTTCCCCTCTTGATCCTCTAAATGAAAAGTAATATTGAAATAATGTCTGTGACAACAGATTGTGAGACCCAGGTTTTGATCTCTATTGTGAGAGAGAAGTGGAACACGAAAGAATAAAATTCTTATTTCTGATAGACTGTGCGAGGACTTGTAACAGAGCTATCAGAAAGTTAATGGAATTCAGAGACTATATTATTCAAGGACTGACCTAGATATAAATCTAATAGATTCAAATAGATAGGAGTATAGAATAAATGTTCCTCTTTATCTCCCTCTTACAACTCTGTGGATTTTGTCATTTTTTTCTTCTAATACCTGTTTATGTAGATCAAAATCAAACAATGCAATGGATTTAAATGGTAAAGCATTATCAGGTATGCTTCTAAAATGATGTTTTATCATCCTGAAAAATACATTACTGAGTAGAAATTGATTAACAACTTTTTTTTTTTTGTAAATATGTATGGATTTAATCCTTCTTTAGAAAAGAGTGGATAATCTGAAATTGTTTTATACAGCTACTGCCATGAAGCAAAGAACAAAATATCATCAGATTGTGCAAATTGCTGTCACTCTATTTATAGCAGCAGAAGATTAGATGCAGCTTGGGTCAAGATTGTTATTAACGTTCCTGTTAAGGCCTATCACAATCATTGCAAGTGAGAGAGGAAAACTAATTTCTACTCTGTTACTGTTATTGTGTGCCTGGAATAAATGCACTCTGAGGGTAAATTAACAAGACAGTCTCACATCACTATATAATGCTACATTCTTAATTGGAAAAGACAGAAATATTTGTAATAAAATCAGCCCCCTTCAATTTGTATAGAATAGTATGGTTCAGTGTTTCTAAATAATTGGCATTTTGGAGACTGCTGCTAGCATTGTAACAGGGTGTGATGGATGCCTTTAAAACCCAATACTGACAACCTTCAGTCTAATTCCACCTTCCCTACTGGTCCAGCCTTGAGAAGCTTTGTGTTTGCATTGCGTATCCTGGGCATAAGTCTAAAGAAACAAATGGAATTCATCAAGGAATGATTTATTACCCTTATTTTTCATCAGCCAGCAAGAATTTAGAATCCATCTGTATTCTTCAGAATCACCCTGCCTTGTGCATTGGGAGGTTCAGGCCGGTGAGATGCCCGAGAGCACCTGGATGCCTGGCTGGCAGGGCCTTAGGCAGGTTCCAGTCTCCAGAGAGAATCCCCACAGTGGCTGTGCTGCAGGCAGCCTTCAGCACGAGCTTGGAGGGAGGCTGGCCACAGTGGCGTCCCCCCAGCTCAGGGCTGGGCCTGTAAGAAACAACTGCTCACTTTGGAAGTTTAAAAAGGCTTATTAAACCTTAACAAAAATATAACAAAGGACTACATAAGGAAAAAGCTGCAGCACTGGGAACTGCCCCTTGCACATACCACACAGCCAATTCATCTTCAGGATGGATGCTCGTCTTTTTATCCCTGGGGGCTGTATCAGCCAGCCCTGACAGACTTCCCAGAGTCTGTCAGTCAGCTCTTCTTTGCCATTTATCTGTGGAGACTGCTTTCTTGTAACTTGACTGGAGATCGGTGTTGCCATGCCACACCCTCTAAGCAACAAGCTTTTCCATTCCCAACTGCCTCAGGTAAGGGACACATGTGTACACCTTCTTTTTATGTGACCTAGACAACAATACAGGGAGGGGAGAGGGAGCTGTGGGGAGAACAGAGGGCATCTAAACTACAATAACATAACTATACATCACTTAAGCTTTTCTTAATATTCACAGAATAGTTATCTTTTAATTGTGAGAGCACATCATCTCATTATCCACCTATAACAGGCCAGTCCTGTTTAATATCTTCATCAATAATAGGGACGAGGGGATTGAGTAGTCCCTCAGTTTGCAGGTGACACAGCTGGGGGGGAATCTTGATCTAGTGGAGGGCAGGATGGCTCTGCAGAGAGATCTGGATAGGCTGGATCGATGGGCCACATCCAATGAGATGAGGTTCAATAAGACAAAGTGTTGGGTTCCACACCTGGGTCACAACCCCACACGGCACTACAGCCTGGGGGAAGAGTGGCTGGAAAACTGCCTGGTGGAAAAGGACCTGGGGATGTTGGTTGACAGTCAGCTGGGCATGAGCCAGTGTGTGCCCAGGTGGCCAAGATCTGAAGCCAGTTGATTACTGAAATAAGTTTTTTTTTTTTTAATAACCCTTACAATACATCCATTCATCCGTCCAACCAGCCAGTCAGCTAGCAGAACCATTGGGGAACATTTATGTATTTAAAGAGAAGATAATATATTTGTTTAATTTTTTTTATATCTGCAGGGATATTATTGGAGCTACATTGATTCACACCAGCTGTTAGTGGTCTGTTTTATCAATGGCCTTCCTTTGATTCTTAAAGGCAGTGAAGACTTATTACACTCAATATGAGTTTTGGCTAAGAATAAAGTTTGCCAGTCAGGAGCGGCAATACAGAGGTTCTGATCTTCTTAAAAGGTAATCATGAGGAACTAAAGATGTAGGATTTTAGTATTTGCTCCATAAAAGCATTTTGCTGGAACAAGAAAGCAGGAACTTCAGGATCATTCTGCTGTTATCATTCTGATATTTTGGGCACTGTGGCCAATTTTGAAGACATTAATAACACTGGTGGGATCAGATGCAGCTTACCATCTATTTTGAACAAATTAAAATGTGAACATGTTGAACCACTAGCTGTTATTTAACTGGCTGTGGGAGTTGTCCCAGAAAATGGAGCAACAAATGTAGTGCCACAAAGGCTCTGGAGGCACCTGCACAACTTACCCCACTGAGAACACATGCTGCAGAAACCTAATAGCATTATTTCAAAACGTTAGTGAATGTATGAATAAAGGTGATTTGGCCTCTGCAGTTACCTAGATTTCTAAAAAAGCCTTACACAAGGTCCTCACTAAGGGCTTTCAAAGCAACTAATCAGTCACAAAATGACAAAAGAGGCTCCCTTTTCGATTAATAGCTACTAGCAAGATCCATCAAGGGCTATTAAGCATAATTGTCCAGCTCCAATCTCTATTCAGAAAATCCTTAAAATGGTAATTGCTGGAACTGGAATGGCAAGGCTGTCACCACCTGCTTGTCCTTCAGCTAGACTCTTTCCTGAAGCATTTGCTATTGGTCTTGTTCAGGGACATAATGCTGGGCAAGAGGATACTTACCCTGACCTAGTGCTGAACTCTTAGCTAAGTGTCTTACTGTGCACTGAGTTGTAGCAAATATGTGGGGATTTTTTAATGATTAAAGGACTCTTCCTTTTGTAACTTAATAATTTTAGTCAAAAATAAAGCAATAATTTTCACATAGAACCATAGGAAGTTTGGGGTTGGAAGGGACCTTAAAGATCATCTAGTTCCAAGCCCCCTACCAAGGGCAGTGACAGTTTCCACTAGACAGATTGCTCAAAGCCCCATCCAACCTGGTCTTGAACACTTCCAGGGAATGGACATCCACAGCTTCTCTGGGCAGCCTCTTTAGGCTCTTCTGAGTAAAGAATTTCTTCCTAACATCTAACCTGAAACTGCTGCCTTTCCGTTTAAAACCATTGCCTTTGTCCTGTCACTATCTGCTCATATAAAAAGTCTCTCTCCCTTCTTTTTATAAGCTTCCTTTAAGTGAAAGGATCTCATTAGGTCGCCCTGGTGCCTTCTCTTCTCTGGGTTGAGCAAGCCCAGCTCTCTCAGCCTGTCTTTATAGGAGAGATGCTCTAGCCCTCTAAGCATATGGGGGGGAGGGGGTGGGCAGTGCTGAAATCTGTCATTGCTCCTGTTTTTAGAAGATTTTGGAGAAAGGAATGTGGTACGTGCAGTTTGCTAAGTTGTACCAAGATCCCTTCTCTTCAGAATCCTGAGAGACCAATGAGGGGCACAAGTTGACCATAATCCTTCAACCAAAGAGCTGCACTTGTGTGGGGAAGGCGAAGCTGGAATTTGGACATGTATGGCTCACACAGCCACAAGCACTGGAGGACTGAATATAAAAAGTTTGGATGACAGCATGAGCTCTGCATCTGTGTAAACTCACTTAAGAGAGAGCAACACTCTTCAAGTCGACATTTGTAAATCCAAGTGTTCTCCCTCACTGCCGCTTCTCTCCCAGCGCGACCATACATGTGTTGGAGGCAGGTTCAGGTGTAGAAGCAAGCAGTGCTGGCCCTAAAACAAAGCTGTTAGGTGTAAAGATTTATGTCTGTGTACCAAATGGGCAAATTGCTCTCTCAATCTGTTAAACTGTCGCTATGATCTCTTGGCAAGCAACAACAGTTTGCTGCTATTTTTTGGAGTGGAACAAATTGCCTGTGTGCAAATATAGCCTAATAGTAAAACATACTATGGATATACTGATCAAGGAACATTCAAGAAAGTAAATCAGAGTTTATTTTCAGAATACTTTGACTTCATATGGAACCAGTTTTTAAACAGGGAGAAGAAGAATCAATGTTTTCAGCAATAAAAATTATTATGTTAAAAATTCCTCTGCAGTCCTGTTAACTTCAGCTGAACTGTCTGGTTCTCTGGACCTCCTGCTACCAGACCACTCTGGCCAAGCCAATCATGCCTAATTTGGAGTCCCAATTAAGAAACATAAAACAACCACAACTTCACCCCCCCCAAACTTGAGAGAATGTTTAGAGCCAAAATTCTCTTTCAACACTTGCTTATTTGTGAAGATGGACAACTTAGTTATTTTGCAGAAACCAAAGTTAAACTGATTTAATACCATGAAAGTAAAAAACCACACACTGGTCAACAAAAACATACTTCTGCCATTTTTCTTCTCTGGCTTGACAGGTTGGTTTCTGGAACAGTTTTTAAATCTGCTAAATCTGAATTTCATAATTCATGGTGTTCTGAACTGGAGTAGTGGTATTGGAGCAGTCACTTTGTAGCAATGATAGAAAAGCTAGAGGAAGCATTCAGAAGCATTGGTATTTCTGAGACTGCTTTGGAATATGCTCAGCACTGATTTCCTCTCTCTGCCTGTGAGATTACCCAAGCAAGGTTTTGTTGCACACATCTGGTTCAGTACACAGCATGTTGAGGTTTGTTATGAGAAATACAGGACTCTCAGTAATTTTCTTCTGTAAATAGAGACTTTCTGCCAGTTCCTCTTTGCATTCTCCTTTGTCTTGCACAAGCAGCCATACTGTTTTCACACCTATCCTGACATGAACCTTCCAAATGCTGAACTAGATTAACTCCTAATTTTGACTCTAGGACTTTAGCCAAGACAGAAACTGCCTATCTCCTTGCAGCAAACCTATTTCAGGTGGGCATGCAAGGTCTAGTAAAAAAGGCAGTGAGATTTTCTGCCAGCTCTGAGCAGTGAACCAGAGCTTGAGGATAAAAATGTTCTTGCCTACCCACTTGAAATTGAGATTAGAAGAGCCAGCTCCAAGGTACCCAACAACAGAGGCAAACTTAAATTTCAGTGCTCCAAGAAAAAGAATAAAATAGAATTTGTCTTCTTTCTGAAGTGGTAAAATCTGTGACAGCATTGTGTCAAGTGAGGCAGATGATATAACAGGTCTGAAGGAGGTCAGGTAGAGTTTTAGGATAGTGAGGATAGTGAAAGAGAAAGGTCCAAGTGTGCTGGTCAAAGTGGTGCTGGATTAAAGGTTACTATCCAGTGTCCATCATCTGGGGCAAATTACAGGCCCAGGGATGCCCTCATCTGTCTCTTGCAATATACCAAATAGAAGGCAACTCTAAAGCTTTCCCAGTGCTATCTTAAATGATGTTCCTGAGATAAACATTTGGTTCCCCAAGCTCCCCGACCCTACATGGTCAGTGAGCAGATGGTGGCTAACCCACCAGTGTTTTTCTTACTGATTTAAAGATGGAGGCTTGTGGCAGAGGGCTTTGGGCTATTGGTGATGGGACCCCAAGTTTCAGGACTGGAGACATGTTTCAGGAGGCAGACAATCTCTTTCCTGCCTGTATATCCTAACACAGATTATAAAGAATGAAAGTGGAGGGCTGCCTACAAGGGCACAGTCAGTGAATTGGAGTGAATCAAGGAACGCTTTGGGCTGGAAGAGACCGTAAATATCCTCTAGTCCCGACCTCCCTGCCATGGACAGGGATACCTTTCAGTAGACCAGATTACTCAGAGCTCCATCTAGCCTAGTCTTGAACACTTCCAGGGATGGAGATGGGATGAATCTGGATTTGCACATCTGAGCAGGCACAGTCTGGTGTCCAAATATGTGTCATGTAGTTTGGGCCTATAAATATGCAGCATATATCTTTGCATATAAAACACAGACATTAGTGCAAAAAGAATACATTAAACCCATAATGACCATTTTCCATTATACCATGCTTATAAATTGAATTTACAGTGTTATGTTTTTATTCTTGTCAGCTTTGCTAGTGACAGATGCTGTCTTGATCCCCAGGTAACATTCCTAGCATTTCATGTAGCAGCAGGTATTTTCATATGCAATAGTATATATGCTGGAACTCATGTTTATACAAGTCTTTATGCACATTTCCTAAAGCAAACACAACAGATAGAAAGTGCAGAAGAGCTGGGAAGGCTGGCACCATTTTGTGGATCACTCTGTCATTCTCATGTCAAGACTAGATGTGCCATTTAACAGATAAAGTCGGGCTTTTAAAGGTGACCGCAGGAAAGGGAAAAGACCAGTCCCAGAAAGTTTCATGCTCCAGAGGGTGAAAAAAAGGGAGCAAAATATAGATCCATTGTACTCCTACGCTGGCACATCTGTGACCATCTCATGGGGATTTTGTGGAAGGGAGTATTAAGGCAGCAACGCCTCCTCAATTTGCACTGTGTGATCTAGGGGAGAAAGAAAACCTAGATGAAGTAAGAATAGAATGAATTTGAAGGAGAACTGTCTACAACAAAAATGTGCATTAGAACAACCAAGTCTAAGGTAGTTTCACCTTCAAACTGTTTATGTTTGGTAACTTATATTTTAGTTTTTGCTCCTGATATCTGTCATATAACCTGGTTATCCACTTAATGCTTAAGAGTAAAATAATTAAGAGGTTCATGTGCATTTAAGCATCCTTAGAAGATCCTTAAAATGGAGAAAACCCCTATGGAAGTTATATCTTGCATTTAGGTTTTTCAGAATAAGATGCCATACTTTGTTTTGGATGTGGAGCTGTACTTAATTAGGTGCTAATTAAAACTAAAGTTTGGAATTTTTTTTTTAACTGCATTTCAGTGTTTCAATGAAAAGCATTTTTTCCTTTTGTTATTTTCACATTCTGATTCCAGACATTATTCTCACATGATCAAGTTGTATTGTTCTAAATTACCTAAACTAAAAGAAAAAACCAAAACATCCCCCACACACACAAACTGAAAAGAAAATGCCTGTTTTTCTGGTTGGGAAATATCTTTTTGCTGCATATTTAACATCTGTAGTGTAGCAGAGGAAATTCTCGGTTCTCTTGCACGAAACCAAACCAGAAAAAATATATAAGTCTATATTTAGCATTTCCCATGTAGCAAGAACCACATTGTCTGTCCTCTATGTGAAGACTTAATTATAGTAGCAGCTCTATTAAATTTAAAAGCACATTCAAGTGAGTAAACATTGCATAAACTCTAGACAATATAGCAAATGAACTTTTCAGTGCCAGCCCCTCAAATAATATGGTTACTTAATGTAGAAGACCAGCCATCTCTGCACATTGTAAACTGTCCCATGGTATGTCTACAAATCTGAAAAGGAAATAATATTTTCTAGTGGACAATTAGAGGAAACGTGTCTTTCAGGGATTATGAAAGTGGAAAAAACCCTCAGGCTGTGTGTCCCTTGCATAGTGATGATTTGAAAATTTAGCATTCTACAGTAACCAAGCCCTTTACTGTTGCTAAATTATTGTGGCAGGAAGGAACTTCATTGTAAGTTTGAGTTACGGAAAGACCGCATGCACGATTTCTGTAGTCATCAAACTTTTGTGTGAATCACTGCAGCTGTTCTCACCATCCTGGAGAGCCTGCGGATGGAGGTGCTGCTCTGGCAGCCCAATAATGTATGAATAAATTGGAGATAGGCCTATTCAGTGGCTCTGCATAAGGACAATGAATATGATTTCTTCTTGCAACTGTTTGGTAGTTTCGGTTGGAAAGGTTCCCATTTTAATTGCCACCAAGGGAGATATGTCTCTGTTCTGCCTTCTAAAACTTCTTATCTCTCCCCAACCCTTTACTGGTGGTTTTTCTGTTGGATAGATTCTAGCTCAAACTGCCTACCTCAGAACTGATCAAATCTCAGGTATTTTCATCCTTAATCTCTTTCCCTACAGTCTCATTACCTGGTATGATATTTTGGACCTCCAAATCCATCATTCTCTTAATAATCTTAAATATTTTCTGATTTATTAATACTCCCATCTTACAAGACCCTGGATAATCTTATACAAGGTTATTTAAGAGGGTCAGCCTGCATCTTCAAATCCATTGTCTATGCCCTAGACATGTTCACTTCCTGAGACTAATAAACACAAAGTTAAGAATTTTGATCTTCAAGGCTGCTTAAATTTGAGATTAATTTTGTGACTAGGTGATGATATTTTAGGGGAAAATGTATTTTTGAAACACAGACCATTTAATGAGGGAGCAAGAATTAGACTACAGGGGATCAGTCACACTGCTTGACAACTGAATCATAAAGATTAATTCTCCAGTAATGTTGGTGAGGCACTTCTGAGAAACTTCCTGAAATTAATTCACTGAATCACTGAAGGTTCCTGAATGGTGAATACATAGAAACAGTCTGGTTTGTAAAGCTAACTTGATGCACTCCAAGGAGCTGATTCATTCTGAGAGGTTCTTTCATGAAACATCTTCTCTTGTCCTTTTTCTTTTTCTTTTTTTTTTCTTTTTTTTTTTCCTAAGACAAAAAGTCCTTTCATCCCTCTTGGCAATTTATTTTTTTGCTTTTCAGTATCTCAGTATCCACGTGTTCTCTCCCTGGAGACTTCTCTCAACCAGCCATGAAATCAGGAAGACAAAAAGCAAGCTTATTGCTGCTTACATCATTCTTAACATAATGATCCTTACATCTGAAGTGGAAACTCAGATTCAAGTCCACTCTATTGTCTGATTTATTTTAGTCCAAATTACTTGCATTTAGTGTCTTCTATAACAGGAACTTTGTAGTCCAGATTACTCAGATACTAAATTTAAATGACAGCTAATGCCAAATTAATAGAGCTAATGATGTGCTTAGAAGCCTGTAATATCAGTTCTCCAATCACCTTGTGATGACATGCACTTAATTCTCCCCAATGCTTTCTTTTGTCTTTTGTCTGTCTACTGAGTCAGGTTTCATTTGTCACTGATGCATCTCGGTGCTTGGTTGCTCTTCCAGCTGTTGCAACCACTGAGAGTCCTGTTCCTGTCCCTTTGAAAGCTCCAGCTCCTTTACACACTGCTCACTACTTAACAGAAGTCTGAGCATCAGCCTGGCTTTGTCCAGACGACCAAGGTAAGCTGAGTACCTTAACACGCCACATGTTTAGCTGGGACTGCCATCTGAAAGGAGCAGTTCTCCTAAGCCAATTCCCAGAGCTGGGCATTTATAGCTGAAAGAGAATTTATTATTTGTTTTACTTAAAAAAAAAAATCTGAGACAATAGTATTGTAAAACACTTACAGAAGTATCAAGTACATTATAAATAGCATGAGAAGACCTCAGAGATGTCACTGCAGCCTGTATATCTATGACATAAGGAAATGAACAAGAGGAATGCTGTGAACCTTGCAGACTGTGAAAACTGAAAATTATTCTTCATATGTGACTATTTTTCTTTCTCTTATTTTTTTTCTCAGTTTACTGCCTTTTTAGCACTTTCTCCCAGTAACTACAGTTTATTCTGGGCATTTGACAAAACTGCTCCTGGTAGGAAAATTTCCCAACATTTCTACCTGCGACTGGTTCATATCCCCATCCCATATGATCCTTTTGTCTATCTGCTATGGTGTGCAAAGGACAGATAGCTCAGAAAAAGTGAAAAAGTTCAGCCCAGGAATTCATACAGTTTCTGACATTACTGCAGCAGCCAGTGTTAGCAGCTCTGAGAGACTGAACTGACCTTAGTTGTAAAGAAACACCTTCCAGACAGCCACACAAGTAAATGTCTTCTAACCCCAGAGATCAGGAACTGTGTGAACCTTCCAAGTGAACTAACTTGCTATGAAATTTCTGTCACCACAAGTTCAGGGACCACTGAATAGACAAGACAAAATCATGAACACTAGAGACGGTTAAGAAACTATTTCACAAAACAAGACAATTTTGATTGTTTTTCTTACTGCTATAAAGCCAACAGACAGCAATTTTCTAGTGCCTGCATTGTGCCTTTTCTGTGCCTCATGCTGCTAAACTCAGCTATTAGGGCACAGGTAATGGCCTTGCAACCTTTCTACACAGCTTCCAGTTGCACTAGGACCTTGGATCCATGTGACAAAAGGAGTCAGTGTCTTGTCTCTAAATGATGATGCATAAGCTGGATGCCACCCCAGCAGAACCACGTCTGAACACACGCCAGCTGGTGACACACAGCTCTGCCAAGTCAGCCCAGGTCTTGACCCATACAACTAAGCACATGTTGATGTTGATGGTTGCAGTGGAGCAGAGCTTAAGTGGAGACCATGCTTTCCTGATAAGCCTCTGGCAATATTCACTAATGCCTGTGGCCCACCCTATGCTCCATTTGCTGCTCCTGGATCCAGCATGAGCACACAGCCTTTTGTGGGAAGTGATGCACCTTTTCATGGAGCTAAAAGTGACCATCTGTGAAGTAGGCAGAAGAAATCCTTAACTCGGTGTTGTTGCCAGCACATTCAGATAATGAAAGTACAGTCTCAGCTGCCTGTCCTGTTGTAACATCTCAACAACATGTGTCAGGCTTGGAGGATGTTTCACAAAGCTCTGGAAAGGCTCATGAACATATCCACTTTGGGTCTTCTGAGCCACTATGTGATGCTGTTTCTCTTCAGAAGTCGTCACATTTGACACCCTACCTTGCCTTTTTTGTCTTTTGGGAAATGTACTTACAGCTCTGTTGCTTTGGTTCATTATCAAACAAAATCTTTGTCTAATTATTGACCTGAAAGGGAAATGTTTCATCCCCAGCTGGGTGAA
Organism: Zonotrichia albicollis; assembly: GCF_047830755.1. Classification (NCBI taxonomy): domain Eukaryota; kingdom Metazoa; phylum Chordata; class Aves; order Passeriformes; family Passerellidae; genus Zonotrichia; species Zonotrichia albicollis. The sequence goes on along the minus strand of NC_133821.1, from coordinate 74,475,434 downwards.
ACAGAAATATAGACTGGGGAATGACTGCAAGCACATTGCATTTCTCCTTCGTTTTTTGGATATAATCTATTTTTCCTTATTTCATGCTTTCACCCGAGTTAGCTGACGCTGTGTAAATTAGGCTGTTGATTTCAGAGGCATTCCTTTACTTAGTGTGATGCTTTGTGAAACTGTCAGTTAAGCATTAATCATCATTTAGCCTGTCATTTTGTCTGTGTCTGACATATATTAAACTGTACCTCAGGATATAAACATCTGGCTGTGACAGTCATTTGTTAATTGAATGTGACTTTTAATGAACTTTTCACCCAGCAGGCTATTCCAGGGATTTATGAACAACTGTATTTGTTACAAGTGCTTCTGTAATTTTTAGAAGCTAACATCAAACAAGTGTCGTGACTTCATGGCAGCTGCTGCAGCACACAGAGCTGCATGTCTTGCCCATTAATCCCCACAGGCATCAGATTCACCAAAGTTATGTCTGACTTTGTAAATGCAGATTCCGAATGGCAGGTGTTTTATAGCCCCTCTCAAATGCATCCCCTGAACACGGCCATGCTTCACACCAGCCATCTCAGCGAGGTGCCCGCTCAGTGGCAGTGTCAGCAGCCAGACTGGGCTTCCTTCTTCTCCATCCTTTGAAGAGCAGACTGCTGTCAGTGGCACGGTGCATGTGCTGTTGGTGAGGCTGCTTGTGTGCCTGTGTTCCCCATGGCAGTGACTTGGGAGCTGCTCCCCTTCCCTTGGAAACCAGAAACAGCCTTCAAAGGGTAGCATAAATTTTTCACACAAAAGAAGGGTGACCAAAATCGTAGGACATCAATCCACTGTGTGTATATCTGGGATGCAAAACACCAACTTTATAGTGGGAAAGATCCTTTCCTTATTCTTTTGGTTCTGTTTATAATAGGGATTTGTTTGTAACAACTAGTTCAAGAGATACTTATTTCTTTATCTCAATTTCTGATTGCCATTGTATATATTTCTTTGGAAGAACTGGAGATCAAACACAGAACAGGATGAGGGAAGCTTTGGAAATTAGCTATGTATACAGAGACTTGGCAAAAACATTAACAGATGCAAAATAAAACTAAAAAAAAAAAAGAAAGAAAATAATCCAAATGAAGGCAACACACAATATGAATATGAAAAGAGAACAGTTTGGAAATGGAAATACACTTGGAATTAATGTAGACTCTTTCTAGGCCTGGCGTGATTCATGCAGTGCCAACAGGCTGTACAATTTGCATCAGTATCTATGTTTCAATACAATTTTGTAACCAGACTATTTAAATCCTCTAAGGCTTTTATGAATTCATGTGCAAGCCTGGACATGAAGAGGGGCAGGAGGCAGGAACTGGATATCTGCAAAGCACATTGCACATGCAACTTGTCAGGGCCAACTCTGGGCTGAGAAAGCAGCATCTCTGGTCAAACCCTGGCTTTGTCGTTCTGATGCAAACACACATTTCAGCAGAAGATCCTCTGGGCAATGTAATCTTCTCCCTTCTCTTCAGAGTGCTTTAACTGGAAGTGCATTTAGAGCTGTCAGTTCTGTTCGTGGTCGCAGCAAGGCATGATGCTTAATGCTGTATCACGGCCGACAGTTTCCATGTATTTGGATGCATGTATGTAATCAATCTCAGAAGCTCCATTTTTGCTTCACAGTTCCTTTCAACTTCTGTAGAGTTCACTCTTGCTTTGTGCTAATTCAGAGGCCAGCTGCTGGAAGCCAGCATGTTGGAGGCCCTGTCCTGCTTTGGATCAATGTGAGGGTATGATGGTAACAAGAACAAGATCTGTCATTTAGAGTAAGTGTGCTATGCAAATTAGGGAGGGAGCATGCAGCTCACGCTGCTGGTATTTTAATGGAAATATTAGTAAATAAGTAAATTTTAAAAAGTAGCATTCCTAGTGTGCACCTTTCCCAACTAACATTCTCTCTGAAAAGATTTCTGAATGTCTCCAGAGTCTGAGCTTTCCTCAAGAAAAGACTACAGGTATTAAAGCTGCAAGAAGCTGAGACACAGATGATGCACTTGCTTTTTTGTTTCTGTAGCCTATTATAAGCCTTGTTGTTTTGGGTCATTTATTAGAGGCCTCTTATATATATAAAGAACTGGGAATCTCAATTTTTGTGTTTAATTGCACCTGATAAATATTTCTCCCATAATTTGCACTTTTTTAACCATTTATGATTTTTGTTTTCTGATTATGTAGGCAAAGTGTCATTTAATAATGTGTGGCATAGAACAAGTACTTCTTTTTATTTGTTTCAAACACAATGCCTAAGGATTTCATTCAGTGATTCTTTTCTTGTTTTGTGAGACAGAAGTTGAATCTGGATGACTTTCTTTAATATCCTGGGATGGGCCTTTAAGTAGTTATTAATCCTTTTAATCTCAAGTTGAGACTCCTTATAAAGGTCTTCACAGTTCTTTCCTGAAAGACCTAGATAGAAGTATTAATGAAATATAATAGTTTTTATACATTGGATCATTTAGATACAGAGGAGCTTGATGAAGCCTCCAGGAGACAGGAGGAGGCACAGCCTCCTCCTAAGAATTATACAATAGAATCATACAATGGGATCACAGAATCATTTAGGTTGGAAAACACCTTTGAGATCATCGAGTCAGCCATTAGCCCAGCCCTGCCAAGTGCACCACTAAACTATGTCCCTAAGTACCACATCTACACATCTTTTAAACACCTCCAAGGGATGGGGACACAACCACTTCCCTGGTCAGCTTCTTCCAATGCTGAACAACCCTTTTGGTGAAGAAAGTTTTCCTGATGTCTAATCTAAATCTTACTGGTGCAGCTTGAGACCTTTTCCTCTCATCCTGCTGCTTGTTACCTGGGAGAACAGATCTAACTCCACCTGGCTACACCCTCCTTTCAGGCAGTTGTAGAGAACGATAAGGTCCCCCTGAACCTCCTTTTCTCTAGGCTGAATAACTCAGCAGCTACTTCAGCTACTCCTGACAGGACTTGTGCTCCAGAATTTTACCAGCTCCATTGCTTTTCTCTGGACACACTCCAGCATCTCAATTCTTGCAGTGAGGGGCCCAGAACGGAACACAGAATTTGAGGTGTGGCCTCACCAGTGCTGAGTACAGGGAGACAATCAATGCCCTGGTGCTGCTAGCCACACTACTGCTGATACAGGCCAGGATGGTATTAGTTCAGAGTTATTCATATGCCAAGTGATACTATTTTTTAGGTTATTTTTAAGTGGATTGTCTCAAATACAAATACCCTCTGGAGCCCTTCTCAAGATTTTGCACCTTTCTATTTGGCTTAGTTCAAAAAGTATTTGAATGGCAAATTTACCTCAAATTTAGTGGGACAGTTGTTCAATGCCTGACCTCTCAAGATACTCAGAGGTGAATAGGACTCAGGCAAGCTGATTTTATTATCCATTTTCTTTATATGAGCTTTTTTTTCTTCCTTAAAGCCATTCAATATGGGAAAACTCTGCAGATCTGATTTTTGTAAAGAAAGTGGATGGATATGAATGTCTCCAAGCTCTTGGGTAGAGAAACTGCAAAGAAAGAGTTGCATTAGCATCTCTTTCATGGCCTTTTTTGTGGTCCTCCTACTCCTTGGTAATCCCTCAGCTCTGCAGAACTTCCTAGTTCTTGTGGTCTAAGGTTTTATGAGTAACTTTTATACTTGCCTCTAGCAAGTTGTTCTGCAAACTCTTCATTTATATTTTTAAGCCTATTTTGTTTAGGTTTAGGATCTGTATAAGCTTCCTGGTTTGCATATGACTTCCACTTCTGGAAAAATGTCTTTTACCTTCAGATAAAATCTTCTATTTAAAATCTCTTCTATTTGTCGTCTTTCTAAGAATCTTTCTCCCTTTTTTTTTCTTTTTTCCCCTCCAAGGAATATTGATTTATTTTGCACCTCTTAAGTTGATGCTTTTAAGGAGTCCAAAATGTCAGCTTTCTAAAATCAGTTCTCTAGCAGAAGGGATGTGGGATCTCAGGATTTGAGTCCTGGGATGCAGGGCCCCCGAGACCACCCTTGGGGGGCCCGGGAGTCCTGGAATGTTGCCAGAAGTGTCTGGTGGCAGGACTTTGACCCTACACGGGAGACAACACCTTTATGAAGATAAGAGGGCCTCACCGGGGTGAAGGGTGGAAAGATTAGCTAATTAGAGGGTGAGAAACAGGGTTTAGGATTTATGTACAGGGGGGTTTAGAGGAGTAAGATGGAGGAATTGGGGTGTGTCCTGCCCTCCTTCTTCTTCCTCCTCTCCTCCATCTTCTTTGGCCACGGTGGCACCTTTGGATTGGTTATTACTAAGAGTACACCGAGTTATAACAATAGATGGTATTGGGGAAAAATGATAAATATTGTATACGTAGCAAGGGGTATAAAGATACGTGGTGGTCCGTGGGACGGCACAGTGTGCCCATGGCTGACTGCTGAGCGGATCTTTGTTCGGCTGAAAGAACATCTTTTAGATAAACAATTAATAAACATAAAACCAGAAAGAAGAACTGAAGCCTCTTCTCGTCCTTCGATACGCGGGCTGCCCCAAGGCCACCCCGGGCCTTCCAGGCCCCTCAAACAGCCGAGATAAACCGGACAAAGGGAGAGAGTTCAGAAGCCTTTACTATGGCAAGATTCTGTCTCCAGCTTAAAAGGCAGCTTCAGTCTCTGATACGTTGCTACACCCAGTACCACAGCTGCTCAGATTTTATGAAAACCCAACTCAGCAAAGCCCTATCCCAGGGAAGGGCCACTGGCAGGAAGTTTTCTGCATGGCCCACCCAGTGAGGTGGCCTACAGAGGAGGATGGTGCCCCACTGCTCCCCAGGTGTAATCCCCTTCCCTTGCTGGCAGTACTGCCAGTGCCCACTGCAGAGAGCAAAGCAGTCATAGAAGTCTGAATTTTGGTTTTGTTTCATTTTTACTTTACTTATGTCCTGTTTATCTTTAAAATTTTAGATGCCAAGTGGAACGTGGAACATGGTCACAGGACTAGCAAGGATCTGGGCCACGGACTTCGTTCCCTGTCTCCCTGGCACCACAGTAAACCATAATCTCCTTCATAAATTTCACAACTGGAATTCAGCACAGTCAACATTTTCCTCACTGGTTTGTTTCCTGTGACAGCAATTGATTTCATTAGAAGTATCTTTGGAAATCTGAAACTCCCAACAATAAGTACAATATAATATAAAGAAAGATAGATTTGGCATGATTATGATTAAAGCACACTATGATTTTTTCCTAATCCTGCAGATATTTGAAAATACAGAAATTACGCAGGGCTACAATATGAAAATATTCTCAGCAAGACTTACAAATACAAAATCTCTTTTTCAAGTGACATTGATTTTGCTACAAGAAAGGAGAAATTAAAATAAAGAAATAGCAGTTTATAATAAAGAAATGAAAGAGATACCAAATTGTGGTGCTAAGTAGGGAAGCTCCACATTTCTGTCAAGGCATGCCCACAGCAGAAAATAAGTTGATCCCAGCTGCTTCAAAGCAGCTTTCCACTGCTGAACACCACTAAGGTATCTGATTCACTCCTCTGCAGAAAGGATTTTTCTCTCAGTGCCACACTGGGAACACACACATCCCCGAAGAACTTGTTGTCATGGAATAATCATCTCACTTGTAGGCATCAGTGGCTCCTCCAGGCGTTCCTGTTGGATCTGATTCAGGGCAGGTGTCTGCAGGGCTCCACTCCAAACGCCACGCACGGAGTCCCACCTGCACACAGCATCTGCCAGCCGCACCAGGGAAGGTGAGGAGCATCTCCTGCTACCTCTCAACTCCCACCACTGCCTCAGCCTGAAGGAATACACGGCTTGGGCTCTCCCTCAGAAGAGATACGGGTGGGCTAGAAGGATGTCAAGGCCTCCATGCTACCACGCTAAGTGCAGGACAGGACCCTGGCACCAATATCTGCGTATTCTCCTTAGCTCACGTGTTCTCACACAAACAAAGCCCTGAAGGTGACCAGCACACTGGATTTCAGTTTCTGCTGAATGTAAATCTATAGCACAAATACTAACTTTGTGAGGGAATAACTGCAGAATCATTCTTCTGAATAAACCTTCCTTATAACCTGGAAAAGACACCTACCAGTTGTTTTTGTCATTAAGCTAAAAATAGTAGTCATAAGAGGGTTTTTTTGAGAAATCAAGCCATCTGCCCAAATAATGAAATAAATTGCAAAGAAACTAATCATTAAAGGAGATACAGCAAATTATATTCTAAGAAAAATATTTTAGAGGGAGTATTGGCAGGACTCCAAACTACAGCTCTTGTACTTTAAGAGGACATTTGGAAAGATCTGATAAAAATGCAACATAATCAACCAATTCTAAGCCATCACCTGAGTTATTTGGTGCTTAGAGTTCCCATTGTAAATAGGATTACTTTAACAACATGGCTTAAATAATGTTAAAAATAGATCCTAAGTATTCTAGGTCACGCCAGAAATATGTAAGAAATAAAACCAAGGGATTTTAGGTTCATGAAAGCCAACCTCATTTTCAAAATGGAATGAAATTCTAATCCTCTGTTTCTCTTTATTTGTTATCATAAATAAATATGATAAAAAGCTTGACATAGTTTATAGTGTAAACACTGAAAAGCACAGGTAAGATACCCACCTTTGTCTGCATTTGTCCAGTTCTCAGAATATAAATGGAAAGTTTCTGAGTATAAATGAAAAATCTCTGGGCATATTCTCTTTTCGTTTGGCTCTGACTGGATATAGGCAAACAGCTGGATGAAGTCTCATATGTATATGTATATAGATTGATAGATGGTAGTGTGATTTTCAAAACTGTTTAAAGTGATTTCAAAATAGGTAATCTAGAGTCCTTTTGGTACAATTAAAAAAAAAATCTATGCTATGCTCAAAATCTCTAGATCTTTTAAAAAGCTTTCAAAGCCACTTTGGTACAATATGGTAGAATATGCCTGAAGATGTTAATTTTGTGTTTCCACTGAACACAATCTTTAAGGCAAAAAACTTGCAGCACTCTTCACAGGGCACCATTTTAAGCGGAAAACGGCAAAGACTGCTGGTTCCAGGCCAAGGCTGGGTTTTTCCAAACTCCTGCACGAAGGCATGTCCCAGAGGCCAGCAGCCTTGACAGAGGCGTGCAGCTGCACCACGGCCTCTCCCTGTGCGACATAACGAGGCTCGGAGCCAGAAAGGGTCACATATGGCTACATCCAGGTGCCAACTTTTTGTCACACGCTCGCTGCTTGCGTCGGGCAGGAGTGGGAGGATGTCCTGTGTCATTTTGCTGGTGCAGTTTGAGGGACTGCAGCCAAAAGGAGGAGAAAGAAAAGGGAGTAAAGTCAGCAAAGCTCCAGGTAAGAGCTGTTCTCCCCATTGTTTTCAGGGCACCGGGACCTGCTCTTTCCCCCCACCTCAGCTTGCAGCCGGGCAGCTCTGAGCGCTGTGAGGGCCGCGGGGGACAGGGACCCTCGGCAGGTGCGTCCCTCCGCGCCGGCTGCCGGGGTGTCCCAGCCCGGTCCCCTCTCCCAGCGGCAGCGGCAGCCCGAGCCAGCCCTGCTCGGTGTTTTGGGCAATGGTGCCCCACGCCGGCCACCTCCGGGCCTGGCAGCCCCCGGGGCCCGGCCCCCCGCTGCTCCCGCCGGACGGGCTGCGGGGGGCGGGCGCGGCTTCCCGCCGCCTCCCGGCGCGGCTCCCGGCACCACATCCCGCGGCAGCCCGCCGGCCCCGGGCACGGCCGCGGCTTCGGCGCAGCGCCATCCGAGGGCAGGGACCTGCGGCGCCGGGTGAGGGCGGCGGCGGCGGCGGGGGAAGCCGGGGCCGGGCGGGGGGCGAGAGGCGCGGGCGGGGTCCCGCTCAGCCCGGGCCGTGGCTGCCGGGGCTGGATCGCCGCCCGGGCCGGCTGCAGGACGGGAACATCCCGCAGGAGCCGTGCGGTCGCGGCAGGGGCCGCCCGCAAACCGGAGCGTTCCCGGCGACGCGGAGTGCCCAGGTACCGAGCGCGTCCCTCCCGGCCCTGGGCAGCCCTTGGGGCATCGAAGGGAACGGGGAGAAGTTTGGAGCAGAGGGCGGGCGAGGAGCGGTGAAGCTGCTGGTGAGGGTGGTCCTGAGGATGTGATGTCCCGTGTCCGAGCATCGCGTCCCAGGCGTTCTTCGGGATAGGACACGGGAGATCTGGCTGTGCCTCCCTGCCCGGGATGCTTCCGGACTGACCCGGTTTAATGTTCCTTAGCGCCAGGTATTATTAACCTTTCGGGAAAGCCGCTAATCGGTGTCATACACAGGCTGCCTCTAATCGGGAAGGAAACTTAAGTGACTTTTTCTCCGGGAGAAAAGCAATCAGAAGTGCGCCAGGTGCGATTTTTAAGCACGTCTCCTTCCTGAAGTTATGTTTATATGGTCAAATTAATCAGTGGAGACAACACGAAGGCTAGAGAGTATTTTACTGCTTAGGTATATTACAACACACATTTGAAACATAACGTTGTGCACGAAGTCCATAATTTAAGCTGCACGGACACGATAATAAACAGCTGACATGTAGTTTGTGGATGCAAAATATATTCCTGGAAGACCAGTTAAAATACATCACTGACTTTCAGCTTTCTGTGTTCTTGTATTTAGATCACATGCAAGGCAGGAATTTTTTTTTTCTGATTGCCACAGAATGTTGACCGTAAGAGAATTGTTTCTTAATCCAGTTATAACTGATGCTTCTTAGTTGTTGAAGTTATTTTTGGACTCTGCAGAGCAGGCAAGTGTTTTTAGCAAAGAGAGAAATAAAAGAGTATTAAAAATTCCTGAAGCAATGGATTAAATTACCTTTGGGGACATTGTGGTTAGGATTGGTAATGTGGAAATACACAGGGCATATTGACTTCCACAGTATAACTTCATCACCTTCTCTATTTAGGAAAAAAAAATCTTGATAAAAATTTTATCAAAACAGAGACCTTAAAAACAGCTGAAGGGAAGACAATGACACTTTGTTTATCTTTTCTGGCTGAAGAACTCATGGGGATGAGAATGGTCTGAGTTACTGAGCTTTTTGTTTTAACTTATTCTCTTTTAAGTTTTGAACTTGAATGTGCATGCCAGGATGGTTTTGAAATATAACATTGTGGTTGATAGCAAATACTTACAAATGTAAGTGAGATAATTTGAAACTTAACTATAAATACTCACATAACTTCTAAAAGCACATACTTTTAGAGTGTACTATTAGACTGAAGGTTTAGTTCTGTACCTTGACTTTGTAATAATCCTGTTGGAACAGAGGCCAGTCTCTTTTCTTTTTTTCTTTTTCTTTTCTTTTAAATTAGATGTGTCATGACAGTTACAAATTAAGGCAAAAGAGCATAACACATCACTGTGCTGTAAAAATATGCATGAACTTGAAATTCATGACAAATTTAAAAAACATTGGTGCAAGTCATGAAATGCAGAGAAACTCAGTCAGGTCGTATTGTTAATCTGTCTGAAACTGCAGAACTGTTTCCTTGTGTCCATTCACTGACCATCCTGTTAGCAAATAATATTTTCTGTTAGTATACTGATGAGGGTTTTTAATGAGCCTTTCAGAATGTAACTGTTTCCTTCAGTTTCTAAAACCTGGGGTGGACAATCTGTGAGGAATCATTTGTATAGTTATTTCCACCAGCTCAAGATCATGTGTTCCCTGAACTCCTGCTGGCCTTTCTGCTGTACTTTGTTGATTTCTCCCCCTGGTGAAGATGCCTCAGGACCACACTCATTGTCTGGGTGCGGCTTCCTCTTGACTGGATTTGTGGGGAAAGTGAGGAAAATTGACGTGTTCTCTTCACCTGATGTCCAAAGAGCCTCTTGCATTGCAGCTTCTCCCTAGGGTGCACCTCGTTCTCTCAAATAGTTTTGTGAGCAGTGGAACAGTGCAGGATTTTGGATTGATTTTTTGCACTCTGTGGTATCCAGACTGGCCACTCAGTGGCCCATGAGATCACCCCCACCACTGAAAGGGGAGAATTACAAAAATAAATCCAAGTGATCTTGTCTGGTAGAAGTATTTAGACAGTCAAACATCTGTGTTAGAGTGGATTAAGATTCTGGCGTTTGCGTTTTTACAAGGGGATCATCCAGATTTTCATTGCAGCCTAAGAGTGTGGCTTAGCAGAAATCCTAGAAAGTCAGAAATGGTGATCTGTTTGTGAAAAGCTCCCAAATCTGGCTTTCCTCACGTGAAATATTGTCTTCTGTACTTGACTCTAAAAAAATTCTGGTTTTAGAAGTTTTTCTCATTTTAGATTTATGTTTGTTATTTCTTCCCTTCTGCCCTGACTATATTAATTTCAGCCTGGTTTCCTAAGGAGATGAAGCTGAAACAATAATAATGCTGTCTGACTGATAGCTCCCCTCATTGCCTTGGTGTATTTTGTTTACCCTTGGGGATTAATTTCTGCCAATATAAGCAGAAGAGCAGAGATTTCAAAGTGATGAAATTTTCCAAACCTCAAGGCTTCTGGTGGCCATGGAGATGAGGTTGATGCCCCCATTGAAGGAAGCACTGTAGAAAGCATTCAGCTTAATAGACATCAGAAAATTTGTGTGGGTCCTTCATAGGATGCTGAGCTTTATAACTTCTGCTGCTCAGGGCTTGGTGATTATATTTTTCAATTTCTTTGCTTCATGGGAGTGCACAGTTGCGGAAGTTTTGATCAGGCCTTTTTTTCTCCATAGTCCTCTCAAAATAAGCTCAATAGGTCTGAGATGTTTTTGATAATGAGCTATGAATACAAACACTGTCATTCCTCGACTTCGTAAGGGGATGTTTTGCTTTCCTTGTTCATAATTTAATACTTCTTGATACAGGATTGATAGCCAGTGGTGCAATAATTTTCTTTGTGTTCTTGACTCAATGCAAACAGTCGATTACTGTGGTCACAATAAAACCTAGCTTCTTCCACAATCAGTTTCTCTCAATTGCTTACAAGTTTTTGATTAGACTTTAATTTGCTTCCTACTGCCACTGCTGTTTCTTCTGGTTAAGGCTGCATCTGAATGTCCTCTCCTGCTTTTTCTGCACAGCGGGATGCTGTAACACTCTCCCTGTTTCATGAGAAGGATAATGGAGGAGAAATATGAAAAGGTGTTGTGAGTTTATCTAGCAATACCTTCATGAATACATGTGCTTTTATTGACTTTTAAGTGGTAGTTTTTGTTCTGATTATTTGTTTTGTTACACAGCTGAGAAGCTGTGTTTACGGGTAATTGCCCATTTTCTCCTTTCTTGTCTTGCCAACATTAATAGCATGACAATACTTGTGTATCTTTTCTCTTTCATTATCTCCCTGTAAAATTACTGTGGGTAGATTTTTTTGAGGTGGTTGGGTTTTGTTGATTTTTTAATTTTTTTTTTCCTTTGGAAAGATTTAATAGTGTATTAAGTTGATTTGCTAGCTTTTTTCTGTTTTAGAAATTGTATCAACTGGCCTTGCTCTCTGAATGTGCATATATAAGTGAAATTAATTTAATAAAGTGCTCACTGGATAATGTTGATTTCTTGGGAAATATTTTTCTGTATTGACGTTGCACAAAGCTCTCCTCTATATCTTTTACATTAATTTGTATACATTAAAGCCTTCATTCCCCACTAAAGACAGAACACCACCATGTTTGTATAGCAATTCCATTTGACTTTATTCTCGTTAGATATTAGCAAGAGGAAGGACAAGGTGCACAGTGATGTCTGTTTTCTGGGAACAAGCACAAACGCTTATGTGGGGTCTTGCCCTGCCTCATCCCCTTGCGCTTGCCCAAACGTCCTTCCCTGCTGCAAGGGCCTGACCTGGCAGCCCCACACAGCTCTCCCTGTGCTGCAGGAGCTGCCACCCCACAGCCTGGGCTGGGTGCCTCCCAGCTGGTGTCAGAGACAACTCCCACAGCAGTTTCTCATCAGTGGTTGCATCGCTCCCAGAAACGTGGGATGTAGCATCGTTCGTAGGTGCTACCCAGTCTGCTTCACTTCAAGTGCATGCAAGGGATGGATCTGGAAAGCCTGCCAGTGGAAGTGTTTAACTTGTGCAGTGGGGAAAGATTGGGTAGGATGTGCGAACTTGTGCCCTTACCTTGGCAGGGCAGAGAAGGGCAGTGACATCCTGCTCAGAGGGAATGTGGCCTGTGCCCAGAGACCAGGGGGAGGGCTGGGGTGGGCTGGCAGCAGGAGTCCTTCACATGGTTTAGCTGTGGCTGAGGCAGCGTGTCTGACTGCAGCCAAAAAAAAAACCAAAAAACCGTCAGCAAAGGGAGGTGATGATTTTACCAGGGTCAGGTTTGCACTGTGCATGGGGAGACAGACCTTGAGCAGCCTTGGGATGTGGAGCTCTGGCCAGGTGCAGCCTGGCTGAAGCACTTTGGCAAGAGGATTTCAGCTGGCTTCCCAGAACACAGAAAGTGCTGAATATATGCAGCAGAGGTTTTGTGCATATCTTTGCTTTGGTATGTGGCACACATCTTTCTGTACTGAAGCCAGAAGTTGGGGCAGTTTCCACCCTGGGTTGTGCTGCAAGGATGCAGCTATGAGTGAAAAATACTGCATTTTGTGTGTCTCTAGAAACATCCCAGAAGAACAGTTGCAGATCAGGGAGCACTTGCTTTTTTTCTTTTTGCTGCTGCTTCTTTTAATTTACAGATTAAGCAGTATTTACTACACATATAATAATAGCAAAGCTGTCTTTGTTGTCTTTCCCCATCCTGTCCACATATTCCATCCAACAGAGGAAGGTGAACTGGGTTTACAGTACACAGTGATGTTTATGCTTGCCATTCTGTACACCTGCTGAGGCAGAACAGAGGGAATAATTTATACTGCTTTCCAGCCCCCATGGACAAATGGGTAGCCTTTTATATTAGCCTTTTTCAATTACCTTTGTAACCAATCCACAACATTCTGTTGGAAATCCAGAAGTTTGTCCATAGGCTCCTGAGCAACCTGGAACTGTGATTAGTAATGCAGCTTTGGAGTTGTTGAAATGCCCTTGGAAGATCTGCAGCGTTCAACACCACACAACTTGGTGTTCTGTCTGTATAAAGTACTGCCCTTTGCTCAGGCTCAACATCCCTTTTAAATTTTGTTTTGCCTGCTTTGGAATCTTGTGTCATATGTATCCTTTAGCCGAGCACCTGACCCATCGATATTTTATGTCTTCTTCATTACAAGGTACCTTGGTCTTGCTCAGACAGATGCAAAAGCATTGGCAGCTCTTAAATATTTCATACTAACTGATGAAAGTGCTCTGTGGTATTTCACTGAGTAATGACAAAGAGATTGTCATTGAGATGATTTTGTACCCTTCCTCTTCCTCATCAGAAATAGCTTTAGTTCCTGGACAGTACATGGTATGCTTTGTTCATAAGCAATTTCTATACAGAGGTGGATTTTATAGTCCTTAATTAAGTCCTTAATTAACACCATTAAATAGTGTTGGTAAGATTTGTCCTGGAAGTATACCTTGTTATGTCTCTTCCACCTTTTGTGGATGAGGTTTGGTTGGGTAAGAGGACTAAAGGAAGCAGAAGATGGGAAGATGATGCTTAGAAATTCTGTCTCTGAGTGGACAAGCAGTTCTGAAAATAGTGTTTGAACTAGAATTGCCCCATAGTACCAAGTAGAAGGTTTGCTTGAAGTATACATATTTCTCAGGGCTTAGCCAATTGTGAATAGCATTGTTTGCTTTGGCAGGTGACACAAAAAGTGTTAAGCAATCATATGGCACTTCATCTTGATTTTAGTCCACAGTACAGTGGGAGTGCTGAAGTTTTTCTGCTGTTTGTATGAGTAGAAAGTTTGAGGATTGGCTTTATATACTGCTCTGGAAAAAAAAAGGAAAGTCACCCTGGAACTGAGGAGCAGGGCAGAGGTCTGCAATTGTTGCCATTTCTTCCTGAGGGTGGATGGGATGCTGCCACAGAGACAACTTGTGATGGGAAGACACTGATTTAGCGGCAACCCTACCTGTGGCAGAGCCAGGCTTGGACACAGGATTGAGTTCCCTGGACACAGGGAGTCCGATGATGTTGTGGAGTGTGTCAGTGTAGTTCACCTCTCCTGTTTCCTTGCAAAACAGGATGCACTCTCCTCCAGGGAAGGAGCCATTTTCTAGAGTATCAAACGCATGATGGTCATGGCTGGAGCAGCTGCCCCATGAGGAAAGGCTGCGGGATGGGCTGGCTCAGTCTGGAAGAAGATGGCTCTGGAGGTGCTGACAGCAGCCCCTGATACCAGGGGGAGGGAGGAGGAAGCCAGAGAGGTTCAGATGGTGCACAAGGAAAAGAATCCAAGGAGGCAGAGGTGTGGCTGTGCCAGGTCTGCTCTGGGGAGTTCCAGCCCCAAGGGAGCACGGTCTCATCTGACTTTGGTGCTGGACCAGAGATTCCTGAGCCCTGTTCAGAGTTGTCCCATGACCCTGTCATTCCAAGCTCAAAGCTGAGCCTCTGAAAAGTTGCTGTGAAGCCTTTGTCAGCCATCTATGCATGAAAAACAGAACAGGGAAGAGGAACCTTATTTAACAGACTGAAAGCAGGCTGGTTGACAGTACCTTTAATAAGAAATAACAGATGCTAACAACAGCATAGTGGTTTGCAGTCCCTGCCTTAAAATATCTTGCTAATACAGTCTGCCTTAGATATGGTTAAATTCAGTGTTGTAAAACAATTTCTAAATGTACGACGTGATCTATTTCAGGCTTCAAGTCTAATTAAGTCTTCTGCAGCCTTTGTTCACTTTAGAAAAGCTTTCTCCAAGGCACAATACAGTATAATAAAAATGCAGGAACTTCTGTAAACATGTTTTGCTAAAGCTTTAATGTGATAGTTATGTTCTGTGTTCAGAAATGAAACACTGAGCCTATTGCTTTCTTGGGAGCAGGCATTGTATGCAATGATGTGACTTTAAAATACAGGTCCCTAAGTGAGGATGGGGTCTTCTAATGTGTCTCACTTGTTTTTCTTCTTGGAAAGGTCAGGTGTTAGAGATTCTGTTGTTACCACCCTTCTGATATTTTCTCTAAATTTCTTCCCAGAAGAGCTGGATTGCAGTGAAGCCTCTCGGTAACAAAGGCTCCAGAGAAGACAGCCACTGACTAATCTATTATTAAGACTGTGAGTTGCTTCTGTTTAACAAGAAAATACTAAAGAACAACGCCAAAAAGTAAACTATAAGCAATTGCTTCTACAATAGATGGAGTTTCATTTAAGCAAACATCAAGCAAAAAGCTCCTCTCCATGTTGTCAAAGCTGTTTCATAAGCAGTGATTGAACATGTGTTCCCTGAGTAACATAAAAGAGTTGGCATTAAGAAGCCAGTGGTGCTTTCAACCACTTCCCCTCTTTTCCCCATCATTACTCAGAAACTGTCACTAAAAGTGCTTGCTGTTTACCTCAGAGAGCTTAAAAAAGCTTAAAAAGATGAGTGTGTGAGAGTTGGAGGAATATTTGTTTTCTTTCCCCTTGAACTTGCATTTGTTTGCTGGAAAAACTAGAATTGTGGAAGGAATTAAATTGAATAAAAATAATTTTCAGCCAATTTCTAATGGAAACAACCTATCATTGATGTGATTGGAAGGTCTCCACTTGAACATAGAAGGTGTTTATCATAAGGCGTGATGCTTTTAGAAGGCATCACTGAAATGGCAATGCTGGCTATTTCTGTTCTGAATTGGTAGTTTTATTATTTACAGTTTGAAGAGAGAGAGTACATGCTGTCCATGCAGTTCCTTTTATTAATGAGTAACTCACTTTTATGTGCCTTCTCTCCTTCTGGATTCTCATTAATTACAGGTAGCTGGAAGTAACACTCCAAAGTAAAACAGAATAAATTGGATGTGTTTCTTGAACAGATTTCCCAGTAGATTCAGTGTGTTCTATTCTAGCAAGTTTTTAAGCAAAAAAAAAAAAAAAAAATTATGATACTAATATTGTTATACTGATTCATTTTGCTTTACTGAGTATTAAAATAATTCCAAATGGAGACCTACTTGCTGTAATCTCATTTGAGGAGATGCAATTTCTTGGGTTGAGTCAACTATAATAATTCACACATCTTAGCATGGAAATTGAATGTTGTTACAGAAACTTAGTTATCTTGAAGGGATATAATGAGACATTTAGCTGTGTAGTCATTGTGTTAATTAAGTGACTGGTTAACAATCCAGCCATTGTAGAGAGGTAAATTTTGTCATATGAAGGGAGAAGGAAGAAAGCTGGAGGCCTCTTTCAGTTGGTGGTCTACAGAACATAGAAAGCTGAGCAAATTTATCCAGCTGATCAATTTTGCACATCCACATGAAGTGATATCCACCTCATGATTCTGACAACCAAAAAAGTCAATTAAAACTTCACACCTTAATGATTTTAAAAGTTGCTTGTTCTTTAGATTTTGGTAAAACCTAGAACCTGAAATTCTATTGCTTAAAATTAAATAAATACTCTGGAAGAACTGAAAGATGAGATTTAGAGATTCACCTTTTTTTTTTTTTAATGAAGCTTTTTATGGCTTAATGGCTTGATTATTCCTCACTAGAAATATTAACTATGCATTTTTTCTAGGTATATATTTTGAGAGGGAATGGTTAATTTTTTTTTTTTCTGTATCTTGGCCTCATTTCTGTACCATTTCAGAATTTAGGAAAAAACATGTAAGATTAGAGGTGAATCAAAGCAAATTTAAAAAATCAATTTTAATTTGAATGGCTCACTACCTCCCCACTCTCACCACATGCTCACTCTCACCTCTCCTCCCAGTGCTGTTGCATTTGATTAAAGCCATCAAAAAGCTGGGATTTCCAGCCCAGGCCTTTCTGTATGGCTGCCTTTCAGTGTAGGATTGAGTGCATTTGTTACTGCTCTGTTCCTGAGAACTGGAGAGCAGAGATAACAGTAGGCAGTGCTGTCTCTGGGGCAGAGGATTCTCCTATAATCCCAGTTTCCTTGCTCAGACTTCCCAGTGTCAGTGTTCCATGGGGAGGAGAGGCGAGGCTGAGAAGCAGCCCGAGCTGCCATCTGACAGGAGTCCCATTTGATGTGTGGATGGCAGCAGATCCCTTGGCTGGGGCTGGGGCAGGGGAGGCAGTCCAGCCTTCAGGCTTAGAAAAGCAGGAGCCCCTCAAAAGTGGAACGTAATTACTATCTGAAGTTAAGCTGATCCCAAAATTGGGATATTTGTTCAGATGCCTTACCAGGAGCTGGCAGGGGGATCTGGCTTCACTCCTCCTGTGCTAGTCTGAGCTGCTTTAGCAAGACAGCAGGTCCAGTCTGTAGCCATGATTTTTCCTGAAAAATCCTTTCCTTAGGATTTTTTCTCCTGAGAAGCTGAGAGGCCTCAGGACCAAAATGTAAACAATGATTATCTGCTGCTGTGTAATGCAACAGGTGGATCTGTGCTTGGTCTCCTGTGGTTTTCTAATTAATGGCCAGTCACGGTCAGCTGGCTCAGACTCTCTGTCTGAGACACAAGCTTTTGTAATCATTCTTTCTTTTTCTATTCTTAGCTAGCCTTCTGATGAAATCCTTTCTCCTATTCTTTTAGTACAGTTTTAGTATAATATGTATCTAAAATAATAAATCAAGCCTTCTGAAACGTGGAGTCAGATCCTCGTCTCTTCCCTCATACCTGCAAACACCATCACACCAGTCTATTTATACAACTGAACAAAAGGAGGTGCAGGGTGAGGCCTCCTGCTGGTTTTGGGGCAAAGGCCTCGACAGCAGAACACATAGAGACATGCTCTTTTGTTGGAGCATGTCTTTTTAAGGCTCCATCTCCTAAGAGGGAATGTAGCATTCAGAAGCATGAGGATAGATGGCTCATCACTAAATGGGATGTGATGAGGGGGAAGCTGCTCAGCCTCAGGCAGCATGGGAGCTAAAAACAGCTCAGTGGTGTTGCGAGATGTGTTTGCACAGTGCCAGCACAGCCACTGCTGAACTTGGGAGAGACTGGAGATGTTCTGGAAATGTTCAGAGGAGCGAAATCCTCAGTGGGTAATAGCCCTTAAACTGAGGAAGGAATATTATGGCTGTTCGTGTCTGGTATCAGTATGGGAGTTTCAAAAATTGTTAAGAAAATAAGCGTATGGACTGTATAAAAGGCACATAAGCTTATTTTGGGTGAGAAAAATACACAATGTTGTTCTCCTTTTTACATCTCTTCAGAGTGTATCTTGGCATGTTTTCTGTAGATCTGTGTCTCTGAATTTAGAGGGGGAGGATGAGGAGGAAGGGAAGCTGAGGTGAGGAGGAAAGAAAGCTGAGAAGAGAGTGCTGCTGGGATATGACAGAGTTTAGCACCAGTTTGTTTGCAAGTGGAAGATGCAGAGGACCTGCAGTGATATGTTATATTATTAATTATGTTTCAGGGTAGCTCTGGAGTTTTAGATCCTAGGAGAAATGCCACTCTGAACAAATATGACGTTGAGAATTTGTTGGTGAACTGTAACATCTGAAATGATACTTCTCTAGAGAAAAATACAGCTTAACTATGCTAAACATTCAACAAACACTTATTGCAACTCCAATTTGAATGTTTAAACTGTGAACAAAATAGCAGGAAACACTGACTAATAATTCTGTGGCATCTGCTTTCTGGAGAAAACTGTGCCCTCATTTTCTAAATTAGAGGAACAAAAATAACAGTTAATTATTTTATTTTATTTTATTTTCCTCAGGTCATGCTGCACTCGGTAATAAGTCACTAGTAAACAGCTCCTGAACTGTCTGTGCTTCTTGTCCTGGGTGTTGAGTTTACAGGATGTTTACTTGGAAGCAGCCACCCGTGGGAGAGAGGAGTAGAGCTGAGGTGGCAGAGCAGGGAGAGCTCAGGGAACAAGGTCTGTGGAATGTGCAGAGGGCTTGAGGACCCCTGTCTGTACACTTAGACAGTGGGCATCAATGCTACTGAGCAGAGGAGTGAGATTGAAGGTCAGGATGACTTTGGTTCTAACCAAAACGGGCAGGATGTCTCTTGAGGAGAATGGTGCCTGGCTAAATGATTGTGCTTCGGCAACAGCAGCTGCACCTGGGTGTCATCTCATCTTTTGAGGGCTGTGGCACGGTATTCCAATGCAAGTTACTTTTCTTCTTCAAGGTAGAGGACATTTTGAATGCCATTTTGAATCTTGGGTAGCTCCATCCTCCATTTAAAAATTAATCGATGCTATAAAAATACCAAGGCTAGAATATTTCCTTTGGTCATTAATTTCCCATAGGAAAACTGCTCCATATTCAACAATTTAATGCTGAGGTTGGTACTGATGCTTGGGTTTAATAGGGTTTATTAAAGCATCTTTTTTATTCTGAAGAATAAAATTGTTTCAGTGATTTTGCATGATTTTGCACTGCATAAGCAGCACTGTTGTGGTGTGGTAAAGATTGTCTTATTTTTGTCTCAGCAATTCAGGAAGAACTGGGATGTTAAGTGTACTGCTGAAACTGTATATCCAGAAAAGATACCGGTAATCAAACACGAGTATTGTAGGAAAGGTCATCTTAGTTATCAGATGCATATGCCCTTTTCCCATCCACCAGCTTGCTGTTTTAATGGCTCTGGGGTGGCACAGATTTGTGACTAATCCTTGCTTTGAATCAGCAGTGCCTACTGAGATAATGCAGGAATTGTTCAGAGCTTTAGAGGGATGGATGGTTCAAAATTAAAAAAAAAACAGCCAAGAAACAAAAAAGCCAAACAGATCAAAAGAGCTTTTCTATTACACTACCAAATTAATTACTTCTAATTCAGAAATTCATTTAAGCTGTTCTTATTTTTCATAACTTGATCTTGAAGAAGCATTTTTACTATGTAACCCTGATTTTTTTCCGTTTTGGTTTTTTTTTCCCCCTGGTACTGAGTGGTGAGGGCAGCTATCCAGTTAATCCAGAATGAGCTTTAACAAAGCCTAGATGTGTGGGCTCACAGTACCTCCAGGCAGCATACCAAGGGCCACCTTATCTGAGGATATAAACACCACTGGCTTTGGCCTTACATCTCCACCTCAGATTGGTGGGTTTGTGGCTATGTGTGGCCAGAATTTCTCCTCATCTTCAGCCTTTACTTCAGCCTGATGATGAGCCACATCTTGCTATCAGAGTTGTTTTGTGCCACAGTCTAGGCTGTGGCATCTGAAAGATCCCCTCCACCATGTGGTTTAGTGACATGGATGGTTGTGAGGCATCCTGCATTGGCAGTGTTCTTCTGTGGCTGGAGGCCATCCTTCCTTTGGGGAACTTTGAGGTATGAGCAGCTTTTCTCATGAATCTCCAGCTAGTCCCTGCTAAAATGAGAAAACATTGCTTTCTGAGTTGTGAGGTGAAGCCTTCAAAGCACAGAATAGACAACTGTGTCACCAGGGAGGCTTCTTGAAAGACTGAGCTGTTCGTGTCCTCCAGTGAGGCAAATGAGTGATGTGCCCTGGATTTAGCTGTGCCTACCATGTGATAATAGAAATTCATTGTGAAATGTTTGTGGTCCCAGAAACATGTACTGGCATGCTGCACAAAGCAAGGGTTCTGACACTGCACACACTGGGCAATGTTTTTTCACTCAATTTGTTCTTCCCTACAGCCTCTGACTCCAGAACCCTTCAACTATTTTGAGTCACTTTGTTAGCAGTCCGCAACCACCTCTACTAAATACAGCTTTTCTGGATATGTAGGTTCAGCACATTTTCTTGTTGCATGAAATCTCAGAAAGGCTATTAGTAAATCCTGACTTTCATTTTTCCTTTTATAGTCGTTTACAATTTCAGATAAAATTGCCACTTGCACTGGTAAAGGACTTAGTATGTACCTGCAGCTCGCTCTCTTTTGACTAAGTTGTTTTATCTGTGTCAGTTTGTGATATCTGATGCATGTTTTTCAGCCTTCAGTTATGTAGCTGAAAGATCAAAATTTCAGGAGAGTAGTTTATTTGTAGAAGTTGCTTCCTTTTTCTTCATGTAGATACAATTTTCCTATAAATATCGAGTATTTTGACAGTCAGCTCCCAGGTGTGATCAAAGCACGTATCTCTGAAGAGACAAGTATTAGCTCATGAAACTGAGTGACCATGAAACTGAGAGGATGCTGTAGGACTGGTTAACTGATAGATCCTAAGAGCATGTGGTAGGAAGAGGGTTAGGCACAAACTGATGTTAATTAGGGCAGAGTAGCTTTTGTGCTACTAACAGACATGATAGTTCTGCTAAATACCTGGTGTCTCCTCTCCTCCTTGCTGCCCTGAGGAGTCTTTGGAGAAGCAAAACATTACTAAGGACGAACAGAAAAAACTCGGAGCACTGTATGTTAATTTGACTGTAGAGCCTGGACATCCTTCAGTGGGAATGGACGTGATTGAATTGCTATGCACGAATATTTGTATTATATTGAATAAAACTCTGAAAGGAGCTTGGCTGAATACAGGGAATCTTAAGGCCCTATGCCACGTGTCTCTTCCCTTCTGTGAGATGTATCCTGCCCTATTTCTGTTTCAAGGGGGTTTTATGCATTTGTTTGGAAACAGTGCATCCTTAGAAGAGCTGTTTAACAGCTATTGGGAAGAACAGTTTCCTGCCTCACAGGGTATTTTTAGCCAGCTTAGACCCACAACTCATCAAGACCTGAGGAATGGACCACGCAGGACTTGAAGGATAGAGTTTTGTGCTGGTGCCTCTGCCTTGTGGAAGTTGAAGGTAAATTAGGGTGAATTTGGCTTCTGATATGCATCGGAACATCTGTTACAAATCATGCCTGGCTACAGTAGCCTCTCAGAGGGATCTTTGCGGCACAGTGGTACACTGGCTCTGCTTTTTTTTTAGATGTCCTCCATACCAAGGGCAAATAAAAAAATCTATAGGTCTGCCTGCTTGTTGCCGTAAAGCTGTGTGGTTAATTGATGTGTGGCCTGACCATGCGCTTATATAGAGCATTGCCATGTGATCTGTGTTCAGAATAAGCATTCATCCTTTTCCTCAGCATAGGTGAAGGGAAGAATTCACTCCTGGAATGAGCAGAGGGAATGTTTTTGCTGTGCATACCTGACAGAGATGGACTAAGGAAAAATACCCAGTGAATTAATATCAGAATTATGTTCGCTCACAGGCTGCTAAAAGCTGCACAGGTGGTCTTCTACCATTTCAGTGGTGTACATACACAGCAGAGAGAAGAGCAACAACACCACCACACTGCCTGAGGTTTGGTGTCACAGCACACTGAGTCTGCAGGTGACCTTCAGTTCTCGTCCATGTGATACCCCACGTGCCAAGGCTTTCTTCCATTGTTTTATTTCAGGTTTGATCTCTGTGACACCAGAAGTGGGATATCACGTGGTTGGTCACAGCCTGTGAGGTCAAAAGAAGCATTAGCAAATGCAGTTACAGGGTCTGTCTGATGGGTACCCTTGTGCTGACAAACACGAGTGTTCTCGTGCAGGACACTGCGTGAGGGCAAGGCAGGACAGTGTGACATGAAATTAGAGAGGGCAGCAGTGTTTGAAGACACTTCTCTTGAGGCTTTTCATCCAGGCTTCAGGCTAATTGTTCTGCTGTTAATACCAGTTATCTGATATCAGCATCTTACTGTTGTTATTTGCTACATGCAGCTATAAATACCATGTTTTCATGACATGTAAAATTGCATTCCCCTACTGATAGCAGCAAGGAATCTTGCAGGGAGGATTGCAAAGCACTTATAAAAATCCTGTTTATTGAATGAAGCCATAATTGTATATGCAGAGGTTAGGGCTGGGGTTTAATGATTCCTTTTCTTCTTTGCTTTTCTTCTCTGCTCTTTGCAGAGATGCTGTTGTTCCAGGGAGTGTGCTAGGGAACCCCATAGGCTGCAGCTGTGTCTGGCCTGCACAAAGCAGGAATAAAGACTGAAGAAACCACTTTTGCACTTCTGCTGTCCCTCTGCATCTCTTTAGGGATCAGATATGATTCATTGTCTTCCCTGGGACTGCCTTCCCCTCACCTCCAAATGCCATTCAGCCCTAAGAGAACCCCCATGTGAGAGCAGATTGCTTTAGTTAAACATTGGCAAGTGACCACATCCTGCAGCTGGGGTCTCTCTGGGCTTTTGACCTCTTTTCCTTTTTGTCATAGGTTTTAAAGAGGGATTTAGTTTTGGAACTGCTGACTTCAGCTCTCACATCTATGCTGATGGCTTTATTAATGATAGAGGCATCACATAAATTGTCCTTGTCTCCCACTCTTGACTGCCCAATGTCAGAGATGTTACTGGAGATGTCTCTGTAGACAGGAAAGCAGGTGCTCATTCTTTGGGACATTTGACTTTTAAATTTCCTCATCATCACCTTGCTTTTAAGGGCACTGCTAAAGGGTTTGGTTACTTGTGTTGGTGCCCTTTCAGAAGGGCAGCACTGCAGGGCTGCCTCTGCAGCCACAAGCCCAGTGTTGCTGGGTTTATGGAATTATTAGTATAGAAAAAATTATGTATTCTTCATGTCTTTGTTCACTGTGAAACTTTCCATTTTACCATTCAAGCAGAGTTTAGCCCAAGTGAAGGAGTAACACAATTTCAATAGGAAGATAAAACTGATAATCTTAGATTCCTTTCTGATTGAGCACTTTGAGTCTTTAGAGTGCTTTTTCATTGTCTAATGCTTCTTTGAAGTTAATAAGATCCTTTCCCATTTTCATCAGAAAGCTGATGGCTTATTAGCACAAAATACCCTTGTAATTTTCCACTTTCAGATTTTGCTTTCTACCTCTTGAAAATCAGCAGACACAGTAGACTTCTTGACATAGGAGAGGATAGTTCCTTCCTCTCTGCCAGAGATTGTTGTGGGGCTAGTTGGAGGTTATCTTACACACCAGTTCTGGAGGTTGAAATCAAAACTAAAAATTTTTCTTATAGTCTTCTTTTTGTTAGAAACTTGATGTTTCACAGAAAGGAATACGTTTTCTTAAACCAGTGTTGAGTAAATGACTTGGACCTTCCTTTCCGTATCAAAAAAAGTTTTGCTAAGATCTGACATAATGGGGATTTCTTTTGGAGAGTTTTTGTTTCTATACTTCTGTCCAGAGCATCTGGGAACAGTTGAGGTGGTTCCTACAAAATGGGTATTTAGTGTGAGTGTCTTGTTGCTGAGAGGTCAAAAATAAGGGAAACCACTATGAACACATGAAGGTGCTTTCTGCTGTATAGTCTCGGGGCTCAGCAGCTCATGGGTTATTTGAGTAAGACATAATATTTTTCTGTTTAATAGCTTTTGATAGATTTGTCTTCCTTCAGGTTTTTTATTACCTCCTCAACATTATCAATTACCTCCTGAGCCTCCCACTCAGCTCTTTCAGATTGAAAACAGTTTCAAATCCAGGGTAGATTTGCTACAGATATCCAGAAATTGTTCCCTGAAACCACCTTCCTGACATCAAGCAGGTTCTGTCTTGCAAACAATTGATATTTGTTGCCTCTTAATTCTGTGAATATTTGAAATACCAAGATGATGTGCAATGGAAAGCAAACCATAAATCTGTGGAGGTGTGTGAATTTGCAGCATATTGGTTTCTGACAGACATCTGGCCCAGTGACAGGACATCTGGAATGATAGCACAATCTTCCCAAAGCCAAGCCTCGTTGCTGCCATGTTTCACCTCTCTTTTGGATGTTACTGTTGTCTCATCATCACCCTCTGCAAGCTGGTGGGATTCTCTCATTGTCCCTACCACAGCTGTTGCCATTGTTTTCTTGCCTACTTCAGGTATGTAGAGGTGCTGCCAGTGCATTGCAGACTGAGCAGTTTTGAAGACAAAAGCATTGCTCTTGTGCCTCTCAGCACACACATAAATTGTGTGAGGTGAGAAGTAGTGTATCTGCCGTGAGCACCCCTCAGATTACCAGTCTCTTGATTATGCCAATGGTTTACGTAAAAGAATGAAACAGGAACTATTTACAACTCTTGGAGAAACAGGAACTCCGCTCTGTTGAGGAGAACAGTTACTCAGTGTATTTGAAGATCTGAAGAAAATGTATGTTAACAAAACATCTGAACATATTTAATTAATACTTAAAGCCTAATTACAGCAGATTCTTTTTACACTCTATCATTTAACTTAAATTCTTAGAGATTCCACATAAGAAGTGCAGACACTCAGCAGTTCTGCAAATAAGTAATTCAGTATGTGCTTACAGCCAGGACTGTTAAGGAAATGTTACTTAATTAAGCCTCATTAATACAGACAGTTCTGTTAAAAAAAAATTCCTGCTGCTCAAAATAATCTTTATTTATTGCTCATTCCTGAATGTTTAGAACAGATTTAGAGTTTTAAATGCTTATCAATAAATATTAATAACACTGTGTATGGAAAGTTTGGGGTTTTTTTCTCTGCATCTGTGAAATTTCTTTTGAAAGTAGGAGGATGTCCTTATGCAAGTTGCTGGTAGAGGAAAGAACTGCAGCTGTAAGCAAATTTGGCTTAAGCATAAGATAACCTACCAAGGAGGTATAGATTTTTTTTTTTACCTTGATAAAAGAACCCATGAAATGCCATTTTTTTAACATATTTCACTGCAGATGATGCTTATGGCATAAGTTGTTTAGCTTAATAGTTACAACCATGGGCTTGGAAATTGAATTGACCTCTAGTATCTGTTCAGATGTAGAGCCCACCCCTCTCTGTGTATGGGAATGGCCAAAATGTGCAAATTGATAAGTTCCATCCATTTTTGAAAGATAAGCTCCTCAAATATGGTTTTACAATGTGGAAATCTTGCCTGCCAATATCCTTCATGTGCAGCAGCTGTGTGAGGAGGATTAAGTCATTGTGCATCCTCTCAGGTTTCAAAGATGCTTCACAGAAGGCAGAATTACTTGCTGCTAGTCCAAACCTGTACAAAATCCCCTTTTTGACCCCTGTTCTGCATTTGAGGTCTTGGAAATGTTCCCACTGACATAAGTGTGAGTTGGATAAATTATTAAATCCACCTTAACATCACATCTTTATTTCTTTTACATAGGCACCTTTTTTTTTACTTCAAAGCCTCTAGAGACTGGGCACCACACCGAAGTGGGGAAACAGTGGTCCAGATCAATACAATTAAACAGTACACAATCTAAATTGGTACCATATTTGTGTATTTCAGAAGAAAGAGCAAATTTGCCTCTTACAGCCTATAAGATGTAATTGCAGGGATGGAAGGAGGAACATGAAGGAGAAGAGTTTGTGTGTGGGCTGAAGTTTGGTCCCTCCCCTGCGGTGGAGCTGAGTTCAGCCAGCAATCTTGTGCCTCTCACCAGGTGGTATAAAATGCCTCTTAACAGAGGTTAGCACTTAGGAGGCTGCTCCTAGCACAGATGGAAACTCAACTGAAGGCTGAATGAGGCAACAGTCACCATGAATTGTCTCTTAGGAGGCTGTCACAGACGAGTGGTTTAGGTCACTTAAGGAATCATTGCCAAAGGTAATAGCAGCATCTGGTTTAATCTGAATTTGAGAAGGTGCATCTTGATAAAATTCAGTGGCAAGGTTCATTCTATGAGTGGCTATACAGACAAAGCATACGGAGCAAACTTGGATTAGAACCAAATTTTAGAAGATGTATGTTGAGAGCAAGGATGAAAAGTGATCAAGATCTAAAAGGTAAGGGAGATGATCCCGATGAGTCATGGGTTGCTAAGAGAACCCCTTTGATTTCTAAATTCCTACTGGAGTGTTGGTGCAGCTGAATCCACTCTTAGTCCCTGGCTTGGTCAATGGTTTATGTCTAAAGGACTTCATAGGGAAATACAAGGAGTAGTGCAGACCGTCTGTCTCCAAATGTTTTTGAGCCTTTTTAAGCAATTTAAGGCCATGCTGCCAGCAGCAAGGAGGTGAATTTGTGCCTTTCTTCCACACTGCTTCAGTGGACATTGGTTTTTGATGTTTTCGAGTGAAAATTCAATAAAGCACATTAACCTCATTAATCACAGTGAAAAGAAAAACTCTGTCAGAGAATCCAGGCTTTATCTTTGCCTTTTACTTTTTGAGACACTGAAAGGAGGAGAAAAAAAGACATCAGATGTGTCTGAGTGATAGTACTGAGACTCAGAAATTGTAACTGGACTGGGGAAAAAAACCTTTTACCATAAGTGCCAGGAATGGAAGTCTGAATCTGACAGGGAAACTTGAAAGGCAGACTGTGTGACTTGTTTTGCTGGAAAGGTCTGCTGTTCTGTTCCTGTTTTCTCTTTATGGGCCAAATTTTTATCAAATTATTTTTTCACTGCTTTCTTGCACAAGTGCAAAAGGAAAATACATCATTAAATCTAATGGGTTTGTGTTTGTACTTGTATAAATAACTCTTTATTTATTGTTACTGCACAACATCAAGGGATAAAAAAGACTCCCAGTGTAGATGTGCCTACACAAAGATTGTATTCGTAAGGGAGCACTAAAAATGAGCACCAGCCTAAAAGGCAGATGCCATGTCCACTATCTGGAATCTGGTATTTGAAGTTCATACACATAAGCATAGTAGCAGCCTTATCAGAAAGCATCAGTTTAGCATATATTTCAATACTTGCAGTACTGACAGCTCCTACAGCACTGATGACTTGGCTGCATAGAGGTGAAAGATTTCTGATCTTCCTGTCAGCAAAAGCATATGTGGACCTGATAGAGAAAGTAATGAAAATAGTCATGGCAGTTTTGACCCTCACTGCTATTTTTTTGTGCTGACCCTTCATTTATAAATGGATATGGGAAACAAATGAATCATCATTTTGTGGCAAGTGTATGGTTCAGCTTCCAGGCAGAAGTGCGTAGTTAATTAGTTATTGACGACAATGCTCTTCCATAGCGAGGGTAAGACTGCATTTGTGTGTGCATTTGTTTCACTGTGTGGATTGTGTTGTTACCTTTAAACCATGGATTTGGGAAGGGCAGGTTTTGAGTACTGTTTCACAGGCTGATAAAGCACAGGAAGCCATAAGAGCTTTCTCAACAGCTCTCTTGCAGCTGCCTGATATTCCCTTGCCACTTACCTTTGCAGAAGATACTGGGCATAGTTGAAGTATGGTGTCTGATCCCAGCCAAAATCAGTGGAATCAATGGGTCTCTTCTGTCATTGATTATGTGCAGGTTGAAAATCATAATTGGGCCCTGCCACAGTTTAAAACCCAGTACACTGTTAAGGACATCTTCATTTTGATTTTGGAGCTTTATATTTCTACTGCTGAAATCTGTTGCCCTGTTGAGCAGAAATGCCATTTACTGTAAGACAAATGTCAGAACCACACTGAATAAATGCAACTTCCACACTATGAAAGCAGATTTAAAGCTGGACTTCCTCATATATAACAAGACTGCATGGCAGCTAGTGCTGACTTGTAGAACATCACAGACAGTATAAATACCTGGTACAGCTGCTGGGAGTTATTTGCATAACATATTGAGGGCTGAGAAAAACTGCCACAAATTTTACATGTCATCAATTCCCTTTATTTTTCTCGCATCAAAGCAACATGCCTTGCTTTTCTCCTGAAACACACCTGTAGGTAGAGGCCAATATTATACTAAAATGGGAGACAACTGGATTGTTTTTTTACCTACCTGAGCTAAACAAGTACAATTTGATATTTCAGTTGGATACATGCAAAGTGACATATATAGATATCATAAACACCCAGTTGCTGCACTTTCAGAAAAATCCTGATAGCAGTCTTCTTGAACAGCAATAGTCACATCTTTTTTCTAAATGGCATCTGATGACTTAAGCAGTTAGATAAGCAGAAGTCTGGAAATAAGTTTTGGAAGCATTTTCCTAATCAGTTTTTGTGTGCAGTGTAGACATGAGCTCAAACCCCCTGTGGCAGCAGTTCCTGTGCACATAATCTGCTGTGGTTGCTCAGCAGTGAGGAGGGCATGGCAGAGGGGGCTCTGTTCTAGTGACTTCAGTGAGCCTATGAAAGCATGTCTTGTTACCTCCTTGGACTCATGTGGTTTTTCCACGTATCTCCAGGATGCTCAAAGAGTTTCTGTGCAGGTTTGTTATCAGTTTTACAGCAGTTGGATATCCAACTTTTGTCAGTCAATGGTATTTGCAAATTCAGTGCCTCTCCTGTTCTGAAATCTTACTCAGTAAAGGAGAAACACTGTCAGAATGGATGATTATAGCTCAGAATTACTTGAAAAAGTGAATGTAGAGGAAATGGAAGATGACAAAGATGGAAACCATCTGAAAAAGAAAGTCTTTTTCAAAGGAAAATTAAGAAGTAGACTTTCAAATAATGAAAGTCACAATAACTTGAGATATAATTAAACAAGACTATGTTGGAAATACTGCTGAGGCTGTTGAACTTTGTGCATGAGGTATTTTCTGTGATTATTTGTCCTTACTGGGGTAAGAGGAGGTGTCAGACTGTTGAAAGAGGCAGAAGAGCAGTCACAGCACAGAGAGCCCAAAGGCTGTTGGGCTGGAACTGAGCTGAATAAAAAAAACAACCTGCCAAAAAAACCACAAAGACATCTAGCAACTATATCTGCTCTTTGGCTGCTGGATGTGTCTGGAGGGCAGAATGTGCTTCAGAAACCCACAGTACCAAACTGAGTGCAAGCACCACTTCCTTAAACATATTTTTCTTCTTGTACCCCCATGAAGGAATACAACTCTGATCAATGAAATTGAATTGCGGATTTAGAAAGCAAAAAGGGAGAAAGAAACTGATGGCATTTCTGGGGTTTTGAAACATTTGAGGGAAATCTGTAGTCCTGGGAAGATGGGGAGGCACTACAGTAGGCATATTTCTATTTTGTTTTAGCAACCAGAGCATGGTTATACTCTCAGAAACCACAATTCAGGCTCTAGGGGAAAAATGCAAAGTATCATTTATATGCCAGCTGTACTTCAGTGTTTGTTACTCTTAACACAGCACCATTGCCATTTTTATTTTTTATCACTTTCATAAACTTATACAGGATAGGATTGTATGGAGGTAGAGTCAGATGAAAAGATGGTAAGGTAAAACTTCGATTTTTGTTATAAGAGAGCATCTTCATAGTTTCAGAAAGAAATCTCCATCTGCAGTTTTCCAGGAGGCTGTTTCTTTAAAAAGATGTTTTCAAGATTGATTGGTATCAGGTGTTCACTGCCATGTGCTGCAGGTGTTACCATGGTGACCACTCCACTCCTTTAGGTAGGCTGTCACAGGCTATAATTGTGCTTTAAAAATCCTGTGTGCACTATGATAACCTGCACGGAAATAAGCTGTAGCCTTGCTCAGACACAGGTCTGCCTCTGAATTTGCTGATTTGTGACTGCAAGCCACAGAAGATTGTATACTGATGTTTGGGGGAGATTTCTTTCCTCTCTCCCTTTCCATGAGACAAACAAGTACAATAGGCCCTACAATATATTGGGAAAGATTAAATTATTTTAGCCACACTTCCTCCCCAGCCCCATTTGAGTCTGTGGCTCTTTCTGGTCACAGACCAGGAGATAAAGTTGGTTGGAGCTCTGCTGTGTCTATGTGGTTCTGCGTGTCTGCCTCCTGCTAGGGCACGTGAAAAACAGGTGTTTTACTGACACACTGGCGTCTGTGTGGCTGTACTCCAGACAGTGGCAAGCCTGAAGTGCCTTCTCTGCCTTTGGCAAATCTCTGACCAGGGGTTAAAATTGATTTACCCTTCAAAATGCTGCTTGCTGACCCTTGCATTGCATGGGTCCTTATGCTGCGAACACTCATTTGCCTTTTTACCAGTGCAGCTGGCAGCAGTACTGCATTTGTTCCTTAGCTTCTGCAGGATTAGGGACAGAGGGGCTCCTCTTTCCATACACTGCTTATGTATGTGCAAAAGTAGTTTCCATTTTGCCTGCCACAATCTGCATTTCTGCTTCAAGCCAAGTAAGTTGTGGTTGACACAAAAAAAGTAGTAAGATTGCAATGCTTATTTATTATCTTGAATTCTGCATCAGTAAGATGGAAGGTAAAGAGAAAAGTTGGTAAAGAGTGAGGAAATTATTAGGATGGGTTGAAGGTCAAGAGGCAAAGGCCAAAAGTGCAGTAGAGTTAGAGGCTATTGTGCATCTTGCCCCAGTTTCTGTATATCCCAGCTACTGCTGCCCAGCAGCAGCCAAAAGTCCCAGGCTGATATTCCTATGGATGCCCTTAGGCAGGGTGGTATCCTGGGAACCATGTTTTTTATAACTGGCTGTATCTTTGCTGTGTTGGTCTCAGAGGGCCTGGGTTCAAGACCACAGCAGCAAAAGAGCCCTACAAGAATGACCAAGTCTGTTGCATGAGATCAGATGGCAGGGAAAACTCTTACTGTTAGAAAAAAAAAATCCCCAATTAAATAAACCTTTCTGATTAAGTCTTTCACATTTCTTTAATTTAATAGGGCTCGATCCTTTAAGTTGCTAAACAGCTTTTACCTCTCCCCAGCAGAGACAGAGAATTGTAGACATCAGCAGGACTCAGTACTCTGCAGAGTTAAGAACAGAAATTGACCATTTGGACCTTCTGTGTCCTGGTAGTCTCTCTTAAGCCTCCAACTGCTATTTTGGAAGACAAAATTAGAAAATAAGATGAAGTAAGTATTTATGGTATTTATGGTATGAAATAAGTATTTAAGTATACACTCAGTTGTACAGAGTGCTAAAGAAATTGTTTTAAGGATGCAGCTATGAAAACTGGACATACTGTCCTTTCAAACACTACATTTATTAATAAATAACAAGCATTATAATGGGTTGCTTTGCATCTAACTGTGTAAATAAGTCTGGGAAATGCCAGCCAAAGCTACAACAGACAGCACAATCAAACACTGAATTGTTTGGCATAAAAGTGAGAGCTTCCATGGCCGGTTCCTTAGTGGAGAAAAGTGACATAGAAGGTGATGTAACTTACTAATTATTGACTCATTCTTCGTGTTTTTACTTCTGTGTCTCTGATTCCTTCTTTCTTTGTGGGGAAGCACTTCCCCTTCTGCTTTTGCTGTGTTCCTCTAAGCAACAGAAACATGCAACAAGAAAACCGTCTGGAAACCGGACTCGGTGCCAGCCCTATTGAGAATAAAAAAAGCTGATTTTTGTTGCCTGATTTGGAGTACCACATGCTCTGTTCTGTATGTCTCACAGCCAAACTGGAAATCTGTCACCATGCCCAGTTTCCAAAACATGGAGACTCTTAGAATACAGATTCCTGCTGTATCAGTGGACAGTTCCCCATCTTTTTCACACCTGTTGGGTTGAGCAGCTCAACCTGAAAACTCTTTATAACTGTAACCATCTTACCCTGCTCTGTGCGTTGCCCACAGTAAACCAAACTTTACTCACCAAGGAAGGCATAACACATCCTGGGCAGCACTCATTAGACCACGTATGGAATATTGTCCACTTTTGCTTCTGCCTTACCAAAAGGATGTTGATAAACTGGAGAAGGAGTTGGTCAGAGAGGAACACTTGAGGAGATGATGAGGAACAGGGGCTTGTTCTCTCATGTTGCTGAGAAAGTGGAGCCAGGCTCTTTACAGAGTTGCGCAGCGACAGAGCAAGGGACTATGGTTATGAGAGACTATGGTTATGAACTAGAAGAGGACAGATTCAGACCTGAGGTAAGAAGGAGCCTTTTCTTCATGATGACAGTGAAACCCTGGCACAAGAGATTGTGGAGTTTCTATCCTTGAAAATATTCAATAGCTGAAAGGACAAATCCCTGATAAATGTGATCTGAATTAGTTATTGACTCTGCTTTGAGTAGGAGGTGGGAGTAGATGACCTCCTGAGGTCTTTCCCAACCTGAATTATTCTATGATTTTGTAACAGTGAGTTTTCAGCCTTGATATATCCTCTGCTTCTGGCTCTTTCACAGTCACCTCCTCCTGTCCTGCTCTCAGAGACCTACACGCAATGCAGGGTAACGCTGCTGTTCTCCACCAAGAGAACCTTGGTGACATGATGAAAAGTGTGTTGGTTTTGAGGTGTGGACAAAAACTCCCATTTTGACAAAACCCTGCCTTGTCTTCATAAGAGAGTTGCTTAGCCAGGACTTTTAGGTAGCTGTCTCATCAAGAAAATGTTTGCTTTCCTTTCATGCTGCCATGTATTTTATTTAGAATGATTCTTTGTTGTCTTTCACATTGCTGTTCATCTGGAAGCTGGTACTTGACTTTTCAAAATGGTGGCTGGCAAAAAGCCATAGCAGTAATTAGCAGGAAGGCAGAACAGAATTCCAACCAACACTTAGCTGAGGTATTTTAGTATCGCAAAAATGAAGGGGTTTTTCTGCTTCAGCAAATGAATAAATAATACTGTCTAGAGTTCCAGCCTCAAGTAAGTTCAAATAACTTGTATACAGGGTCCAAAATAAAGTGGAGGAATTTCTGGGAGCAGGAGCAGGAAATGAGCCAAAGACAGTGGATACATGTTCATTTAGGCAAAAAGACAGATGGGAAAAAAAATTAAACCACATACATCAAAACCAGGTGTCATTGGCAAGAGACTGAATGACTTCTTGCATGAGAAAAGTGTAAAACATGTTTCACACCCAGTCAGCACCTTGACTGATTCTGTGCCAGGGTTCAAACCTATGCCAGCCTGTCCCTGTGGCCTTGTAAATGTGCTTGGGGGAGAAGGTGTTTATGACCAATGCTGACGTTTAAGCTACTGATTTCTACCTGGCTGCCTCATCCATTTACTCCCATCTGAACAGAAGAACTTTGTTTTGTTAACTTGTTTTCACCATGAAAGAGTTGATTGTTCTTTTTTATTTTTTTCAGGATGCATATATTTTAGTGTATTCCTAAATTTATGGGTGTTGAAATTCTGAAGCAAGCATCAGTGGATTGTAGCCTCTGAGAAGCTACCAGAGTCTGCTTCCTCCCAGACCTTTCTTCATGTCTCATGCACCCCATCTGTTCAGAAAGTCTTCAGCAAAGTCAAGCAGGATTCCTTGCTTTGATTTAAATAGGTTTTTTTTAGTTGTCCCAGAAGCAGTGACCCTAATTCATTTTTATATGCAGAGCTCTTTTTCAGAAGACTAAACAGAATAAAGTTGAACTACTTTGTACTTTTCCTAATTATATTACTTGTTCCCTTCTCCTCCTCAGCTGACTTTGAGAAGAGCTCAGCAAGCTCATGCTTTTCTTCAGCAGCAGAATCAGAATTCATATAGAATGGGCAGATACAAAGACATCATCCAAAGTGTGCCTATGAGTAGTCTGAAATAATGACTTAATAATAAATCTGAAATAATGTTAGGAAAATTCCAGAATTTATTTTCTTTCCT
Source organism: Zonotrichia albicollis (assembly GCF_047830755.1). Taxonomy (NCBI): domain Eukaryota; kingdom Metazoa; phylum Chordata; class Aves; order Passeriformes; family Passerellidae; genus Zonotrichia; species Zonotrichia albicollis. Next base: position 74,441,202 of record NC_133821.1, on the reverse strand, counting down.
AAAATTGAAGAGACTGCAAGGTCAAATTTCTTATGTGGATTAATGAGTGTAGAGTTTCTAAAATTGTGTTGAAGTATATTATAAGAACACTTTTTTTGGCTACTGTTGGGTGCTTGGTATTGCATTTTTCTCTAAAAAATGTTACTTTGAAGAGGAAAATTGCAAGATTGGCTTATAATAAGGAGAACAAAGAGTGTCTCCCAGAAAAGACAGGGCCTTGGGTTGACAGAGATGTGGAATGATAAGTTTGCCTGTCAAAAGTCACTTCATTTCATCCAGTTATGCCACCTTGAAAATTGGTCCTCATTGTTTCCTTAGCAATTGCAGAATTCACTAACTTCAAATTCAGTTACTAACTTGAGATGTGCCTGAAAACTTCTCTCCAAAAAAGCCATGTAAGCAAGGCTTTTCAGAACTTGGGCAAATCAGCTTTGTATTTGGTGAGGGGAGCAAAAGAAAGGGCATTTTGTGATGTGTGAGGAAAGATGTGTTGTTATCAGTTCAGGCCTCACTGTGTGATGATCCAGCTCTTGAACTTGGTGCAGCTTGTCATTGTTTGGCAATTGGGGTGACTGTAGGAGTCACATAACAAACACAAAAATTGATGTCCAGAAGGCTAAAATGATGGCATAAATAACTTCTGCTTATTTTGGACATGTTTGTGGTCTCTTTATCTCTAGAACTGTGTGTGTCTAACAGCTTTCACTGACCTCCTTTAGTATTTTCAGAATTCTAACTCCACTGTTCCTCAGAAACTAATGTATGCCATGCACTTAAACTTTATCAAAGGCTGGCAAGAGGCATAGGTTTTTTTCCTGAGTATACTTGTATTAAAACTGTCAAATAACTCTCTCCAGTGTAAATAATCACTATTTGAGATTGCTACATGCAAATAGTATAAAGAATTGGCAACTGACTCTTCAACTTTCTTTTAATTACTTTCTTTATAGATGAGGTAACTCCTCATTGGCAGGGATAAATTCTAACAACCATTCCCCCAGGCAGATTAGAAAAACAAACTATTAGGTGTGGTGAGTCAACATGGCATGCAAAGAGAGGCAATTACAACTGTCCTGTCATCAGATCTGTAGCTCTGTGTTGTGATTAACCTCATTTACTTCCCAGTTGCAAGAAGCATGTAAATGTCATAAGATGCTTTATCACTCTTGTCCCAAGGAGAACAGTGTCTTGTTGAGGTCCTTTTTAGTCCTTTGTCAGTATTTTGGTAATGTAATGTTGGCAATACAAGAAAAATATTCCTTCAGAGAAACCTTCAGCAGTTCCTTGCCACATAGCCAATGTTATTAGTGTCAAGTCGTACTTAAATAAATAAACAATGTTTTGGTTTGATTTTATTTTGGTTTTGCACATGTTTGGTTTAACCCTTTCTAAAAGCTCTGTGCTTTAGACAGTTTTTAGCTTCCAATTTTTAGCTAGGAGCTAATTGGAGAAAAGGACAGGTAAGAATGCATGGTTTGTGGGGTGAAAACAAGCACAGTTACTACAGTACTCAGCTGGAAAAGTGGAAGTTATGAATGTTTGGTTCCAAGGACTCTTCTTGTATAAGAAATAGTCACTGCATAAATTACAGAAGCAGGTTTCTTTAGGTTACAAGAATAATATTTTTCCTTTGTATTTCAAGTGGTGGCCTGACAAATGCCAGTCCTGACCCCCAAATTTTGTGGGGTCGTGGGTTTTTTTTTTTCACTCAATGAAAGCATTGCCTTAGTGGTTGAAGTGTGAAGACTAGAGCAAAACTGGAGCTGACATCCAAAAAATAGAATTTCAGTTACAATACTTCTGCACAATGGAAAGTGCTGTTGCTCAACTTACTTTCTTCCCTGGGGATCAAAGCATTCGCCTGGGAGACAACAGCTCTAGGCAGTTTTTCTTCAAATCCCAAGGTATTCCTCTGTGCATGTTTTCAAAAGGAAGAATGAGCCATGCCTGGTGCTTTGAAGGAGTCATTGGAGAGGTGATGATTTCTTTATCAGCTGAAGTGAGCAGTGAGTAGATGCAGGTGCTGCCTGGCAACCAGAGCAAGGCAAAGTCGGTGATGAGTGGGATCCCTAGGCGGGCCCTTCTCCTCGGTGTTACCTGTTGGTTAGTTCCAGGTGGCTCTTCTTCCATATATGAAATTTGTAGACTGAAGTAATTTTCTGAAGCATCCAGCTTGGGAGAAAAAATGTTGGCATCCAGTTCTGCAGTTTGGCTTCTCTGTACTTTGCAGATCTGCTACCTCAAGCAAAGGTGACACAGCACCTCTCGTACATAGACATGTTCTTGGCTGAAGAATGTAGAAAATCCACCCCCAGATGCTGTGAAGAGTTGTGGCGTGTGAAATGAGAAAAAAAGGCACTATCAGTTACAGGGACAGTAGTGGGCCTTCATCACAGCAGTCCACAAAAGGTTTCACTTTGCAAATGACTACTTGCACTGGGCTTAGCTCCACCTTTATTCACTTTAGACAAAGATCTGGGTTTATTAGTTTTAGGATAACCCTAAACAATTTCATATCCAATAAAATTCAGAGAACTTCTTTTCATCCCTAGTTATCTCACCTTAATAGCTATGGCAAGAGTATGCAGAAATAAACAAAATTGGATGACAGATCTCCTCAGACATCAGTGTAGGAATGTCCACACCTAATAATACAAAATAGATGCATGTTACAAATAAGCTGAAATGCCTTTATATGTGTCTCATAAACCTAAGAACATTCTGGACAGCAATCCATTAATATGTTTCATGGTCTAATTTTGATTTCTTCAAAAATTTCAAAAAGATAGCTTGTTTGGTCTTTAAAAAGACTTAACTGAGCTTCTCAAATGCACTAAATTCAAGTTCAGAATACTTTGTCCATATGTTAACAAATTAATAAATAGAACTTCTATTGTTCTGTTTTCTTATTGAGAAAAAGTCAGCAAGTAAGAGTCTCAGAAGTATTATCTGAAAAGTAAATTTGATAATGCAAAAGCGGTTTCATAAATGATGACATGTCAGAGTGGACTTTACACAACCCAAGTAGGTTGTTTGGGAGTCTCTGAATGTACTCAATGCTGCAAGACCAACAAAGTTCATCTGGGTTTACAGCAAATAACCTGTCCTTGCATATATAATGGGCAAACTTTCATTAAAGTGTTCTGCTGCATATTAGGAAGCTCTTAGATCATTATTTTATCTGGCACCAAGCCACTTCCTAAGCTTCAAAGTGTGAAAGTTTGGTTTCTAAGTCACAGTTTTGGAAGCTGCAGTAGCTGTTCAGAAAAATCCATCCTTTAGCTGGTAGAATCCCTAAAAAAGCTGCAAAGATGTGTAACATATGTGCTTTTGTTCTTCAGAATAGAATAGAGAGAACCTATCAGCAGACCTTTTGTATGTGCATGGTGTTTTCTGCCTCTCCTCATCACTTAGGTACCTATAAAGCAGCCAAAATCAATACACAAAATGTCAGATTTGAAAGGGCATGTGTGCAAAGACAGCATTTTGGGCTAAGCCTGTGCTTCAAAGCACTGACTGTACTAACAGTTTGTCCAGTAATGTAGTAAAAGCATGGGGTTTAGTCTTCAGGTGAGCAACAGATTTGGAACAAGGCAGCATTTTAGCTTGAGATAACATTCACTATTTGATGTTTCCCTGCTTATACCAGGCATTAATTACTGAAGGGAGGGGAATGGAAGGAAGACAACAGCTTGGGAAAAGGGCTAATGGTGCTGTTGCCATTGCATTACCCCAGCTGGGCTGTGTGTGAGCATCAGCATGGTATCAAGGACATACCTTCTTTCTGCCACTGTAGAACAGGCAGTGTGACTCTGATAACATTTTCTGTCTCCCTGTATTCATATTACTCTCTCCAGGTCCTGGGTCTTAATTAGAAACCCCTTCTTGCTTTGCCTTGCCAACTGTTCTTAAAATTAATGGAGCATATTTTGTAACTGGTGGCCAAAGAAAGGTACATCACTGAATTTTTTTCTTGATGGTGTTAATTGAGCAAAACTAATAAAATAGGCATAGCTGATATGCACAAGAAGTAAACTAATTTTACAGAGTGCTAAAAGCTTCAGGCAAGATTGTGGTTTTCCTGTACATTTATGCTCTCTTTATTGAATTAGCTGCTGTGGCAGAAATGTTGAGGTAGAAGCTGAAAAGTAGCACAACTTATTTTGAAGTATTTTGAAATCCAGTAATATCTCTGGGATGTACCTATATCTACTTCAAAATGCTGACCTTTGTTAATATTCTAATAACTTTCTGGAGCAGCATTTTTGTAACTAGCAGCTGTGAAACAGGCAGGAGTTCTCTGAGCCCTTCACAAAGTTTGTACAGTGTTTCATGAAGTGATTTCATTATTTCTCAACATGAAAGTGCAGTGAAAAGAATGTTCATCCAAAAGAGAATCTGGAGAAGAAAAGGTTATACTTGCCAAGAGCCGAATTGTCGAGTACATTGGTGTAGACTCTAGTGTGGTTTCATATTGTACCCAAATTAATACATAAGTTGTTTGAAGGCTAAATAAATAGCCATTTAAACAAATTGTTTCCTTTTTCAACCTTTTTTTCCTGTCTAGGTTAAATATTTGAAATAGAGATGACATTGTAGAGAAAAGGAATCTGTATGTAGGCAAATTATTTTCTGTTTCTGCTGCCTAACTTTGTGTCCACTGATATCCACTGAAATATCCATTTTTCACTTAGTAAATAAGTAATCAGCTGATATGAACAATTTGTGGTAAAATTCCTATCTCAGTTGCCCCAGTGCACATCTAGAGAAACATAACTCCTGTGAGATTGATTAGATTTACAGCAGCTGAATTTTATTGAGGTTGGGTCTTCTGTGTTGGAAGAAACCTATTCCGTGGTAAATAAACCCCCTCAGCCCTCCCCATTTGTAGGTGACCCTTGAAAAATGTCAGATAGGGGCAACCTTGACTTAGTACAGAACATTGAATCATTTCCTCAACCAAGAAGTTAATTTTTCTTGATTGTTTCTTTCCCTTTTTTTTTGCCCTGCTGACGTACATGGCTTACAAGATGTGTGTGGCTTCAAATTGCTGCAGCCTTTCTGATTTTTACAAACAGAGAGGCTTTTCTAGTGGCAATTTACTTCTCTTGTAGTTATGTGATGGCAAGTTATTTTTGTGGAGACAGTGGAATCTGGAGCTGCTGGCACAGCTTGAGCAGTGGCTCTTTTGTAGCTCATGCTGGTCCCCCTTGAAGCCATGCTGTGGGGCTGAAGGCATACCTGAACCATGAACTTTAGGGAACTTAGCATTTTGGGGGGCAGAATTGTGCAAATTACCAAGAAGCCATACTAAATGACCCCCCCTTCTTACAAGCTTCTTGATTCTTCATCCAGATCAACTGACAGCTAATACAAAATTAAGCAGCGTGGTTAATTCCAGCTAGCTTTCTTGTCTGCTGTGAAACTGTCTGTGTTGAGAAGCTGAAATACGAACTCTGGTTTAGATATTTGCTGGAAATGTGTTGGCAAAGTAGTATTTATCTTAGAGCAGTGTGAGGGTAGTTTTTATGCCACAGTTACGAGTTCTCTGTTTGGATAGCAGGATGCCACAGAACGGCCACGGCTTGTTGCTTACATGCTGTCCAGGCAGCAGTTGCCACCTTTGGGGTGAACGTAACAGCGCTGCTGGTGCAGAGGGATTTGCCTTCCGTTATGAGAGGGTGGAGAATTCCTTTAATGGCACTGTTGTTAAGGATTTACTTTTGTACCAGAAGTGCCCTGAATGAAAAGGCTGAAGTCCAGAAGTCTACCTGTATGGCATGCTCTCTGTATGGGAATTTGTCATCTGTTCGTTTATTTCAAATGTATGCAAGTTTATCTTCCTTCTTGGCAACAGTTCAGCTTTCCCTTGGTGTTTTGCTGTAGTCAGCTGAGAAGACAGACATTGAGATCACTTTCCAGTTGTTTCTGGGTGTTTCTGGTATTCATCAGCCTCCTCTTTTTGCTGTCCTGTAAGTAGCTTTTTTCTTATGCTCTCGTTTGCTGTATTGTATTCTGTACCTCTTTTGAGCTGTTTTTAAAACATTTTAACAGGGTTTCATCAGCATCTGCCTTTCCTAAAGAACTTTAGTAATAAGCTATGCTTGTTTCTTTACTGCCTTGAACAGACTATGCAAACAGAGAAGTTCCTCTTTATTTAAATGTTCATAGCCTTGCCAGTGTTCTCTTGCTGCTGGGTTTTGCACACTTGTGGGGATCATCTTTGTCTTGTTTAGGTTCCCCTTTGAAATGCTAGAGCTAGCTTGTTGTTTGGTATAATAAATGTGTTAGATTAAAAGCCAAAAAATATCCATATTATATGTTAAAATTACGTTCTTTGGCTGTGACTACCAGTGTTTTAGGGAGTTCCCTGCTGAGAAGTACAGAAATGAGTTCAGTTTCTCTGTGGGTGCATCTTTTCCTCCTTCAGAGGGGAACAGGGATTCATTGGGTGAAACCATTTATTTGGCCCTTAAAATGCAGACTGTCACGTCAGCCCTGCAGAGACATCTGTATCAGAGCCAGGGTTCTGGAGCTGTTTGTGACCATGAGGAGTCTGAGATGGAGTATTGGACACAAACAGCCCTGAACTGAGCAAGAATAGCTGGTTTTGCTTGTCCTTGGCCTTCACACAGTCGTCACAAATGTGAGGGACTGCAGTTGAGAGAGAAGTGATGAAACTTCTCAGGCAGGAAAAAAATCTTGCTTTTACTTTTTTCCCTCTGTCAGCATACATGAGCAAGGATTTTGTGGAGGGGGTATCTGCAGGTATTTATTTTCTGACAGTGCTCTCTTAAACCTCCATTTCATTGAACAAAGCTGTAGTGGTTTGGTTGATGTTGTAAGGAACAGAATGTGATCCATGGTTTTAAAAAGAGACTAGCATACAGGGGCTTTTCAGTGGAAGGTTGTGCCTGTTCATCTGCAGTCAAGACAATGCAGAACTATTTCTGCATTTTTTAAAAGAAAAACACAAGTTAGAAATAAACCTTTCAGCTGCTCATTTTAAAGTGAAACATAACGATGCAGCAGAGAAGAGCAGAGAAAAATGTTACCATGCCTGTAATCTTTGGTAGCTCTTCAAGTACAAGAGGTCATCTGCAGAAAGAGTCCCTTGAAATCTCCCTGTCTGCAGTTTTCCATCCGATTCATGCAAGGCTCTAGAGAGGAGATGTAGGCTCTACTCATCTCCAGTGCTGAGTGAAGTTTAGAAAAAGAGAATCCACCATCTCTAAGGGTATGCACTCAACGGGAGACCATGACAAGCATCTTCATATTTTTGACCTTTTTAATTTATAGGTCTTATTGCAGTAATAAATCCCTGTGGTGGTGGATGAGGGATCCTAGGATGAGGGAAGAGATGAGAATCTTGGCTCCATGTTTCAGAAGGCTGATTAATTACTTTATGATATATATATATATTATATTGAAACTATACTAAAAGAACAGAAGAAAGGGTTTCATCAGAAGGCTTGAAAGGAAAGGAAAGGAATTGTGACTGACCAGACAGTCTGAGTCAGCTGGACTGTGATTGGCCATTAATTAGAAACAGCCACATGAGACCAATCAAAGATGCACCTGTTGCATTCCACAGCAGCAAAATATTGTTTTTCTTTTCCTCTTAGGCTTCTCAGCTTCTCAGGAGAAAAACCCTGGCAAAGGATTTTCATAAAACTATCATGGCTACAAATCCCAGTATATGAACCAAGGAGTAAATATTTTGGGTACTACAACATCAGCATAATCCCTCAATGATCTACACTTGTCAGTATCACTTCCAGGCTTTCTTTTGAAATGTTAAACCCATACTTCCACAAAAAAAACCAAAAAACCAAGAAACCCTCCTATGGAATTTCCAATAAGGAATGCACTTAGGTCTGTGTGTTTCTGGGAAAGACATATCTTTGCAGAGTATGTCCTCAAAAATGGTCTTGGTGTTGGTTTCAGTCTATCTAGAAACAGATGTATCAGCTTGCAGAAAGATTCGCTCAGTGATAATGCCTGTCTGTTTTTTGCCTTTTCTCTCTTTCTGTGCTTAATAAGATAAAATAGGGAAAAAAAAGACTTCTGAGGAATCTGCATGGAAAATAAAAAAATCAAAGAAGACATTAATTTACACTGTTGAGTGTCAGACTGTAATATGATTATGCTGACAAAACTAGAAAAGGAAATGTTCAGAGCTCATAGGCATTTTAGGAGAGGTCATTAGCTTAGCAGATAGGAAAAAATTGTTTCTAAGCATTCTGCAGTTCCTGAATTCACAAATTACACAGGTAGGTACATGCTCTGACCAAATGTTGTGGAGGCTGCAAAACCTTAGGAGTTTGCCAGGGAGTTGTTGTTTCCAGTTAAACATAAAATCTGAAGGCTTCAGAATGTTAGTGCTGAGCAGTAATCTTTATACAAGGGGAAATGGGTCCTTTTGGGCTCCTCATCCCCCTGCAGCAGAGTGTCTTCAACAAGGGATTGAAATGGCAGGTGTGAGTAACTCCAAATGGCACGTGTGACCCCCCCTCTGCGGGTTGTGTTGCTCATTCTTCTCTTTCTGTGGGGAGATTCACCAATGGTGCTGCCTGGGGAAGAGCCTTTGTAGGGATGGTGGAGACTTCTGCTGTGGTCCTTCTGTGGGGCAAGGTGGGAGAGGCTGGGTGAGGAGGGGGACACTGGCACTTGCCATGCATGGAGAGAGCATGTGTGTGAGCATGTGGATTTGCTGCTGTAGCACAGAGAAAGAGGAGAGAAGGCATTTGCTGCCATGGCAGGGTAGGAAGAGGGGAGGCAGGGCTGGTGCTCTCTCTTCCAGGGTAAGAGAAGGAGTTGAGGTGAAGGATGTCCCACTGCCTGCATGACCTCTCTGACTGTTTGACTGGGGTTTGACTGGTTTTGTCTCAGTGCTGGATGAGAGCACAAAGGAACAAACCTTCTCTGATAAAGCCAAGGTCTGGGATTTCCTTGCCTTCTAACCTTCTAGGAAATGTGCTGTATTACTGAGGCTGTGTATGGGCTCTTTCCAGAGCAAGAAAACCCAGTGAAGTTATGTTTGTGGGCTTACAGGGATGAAACCACAAAGTGAAAATTTTCATCAGGGTCAAAGAATCTGGTGATTAAAGTAGTGGCCATATCCATGAAGCTCACTGTCCTCTCACTCTGTGCCAGTCCCTGAATACTGGCAAGTAACTCTTCAGGAGCAGTCAGAGGTCTGTGTCTTTCCTGGACCTGGTGAAAAAGTTTTATTAAAATTGATTCAGGAATTGCATGGTACCATCCCTACACAGTGGAAATGCAGATTAACCTCTTCCTCTGAGCTTTCAAGAGGAAAATTCTATCCAGTTCTGCTCCAAAGGGAAACAATGTTTGCTTAAACAGACCTTGCTTGTTACTTCTGATTCTCTTGTGAAAGAATGGCATTGCTCTAACATGTCAAAATCACCCACCTCTCACTCAGAATATAGCCGACTGAATGTTAAATTAAAACTAAAAAGATGAGGAGAAAGCAAGCTGATTGTTAAACTTTTAAATCCAAAGGATTCAGTATGTGGAACTTCCACTCAATGTTGTTTGTATGACAAATAGGAACATAACTTGATTGCTTGTTTATATTTTGGTTTTCATTCCTTCACTTTCCTTAAGCCCATGAGAACCCATGGGTCAATGGCCCATGCAGATTAACAAAGTTTAAAAAATGTTCTGTGGATCATGGTATCCAAGCTAAAATAGCTTAAGGGTCCAGCCATACTTAGAATCATTCACATAGAGTGGTTTGGGTTTGCAGGGATCTTTAGGGGTCATTTAGTCCAACTCCCCTGCCAATGGCAGGGACACCAGCAACAAGATCAGGTTGTTCAGAGCCCCATCCAACCTGAGCTTGAAAGTTTTGAGTGATGGGGCATCCACCATCTCTCTGGGAAACCTGTGCCAGTGTTTTACCACCTCCTGTAAAAAAACTCTTCTTATGTCTAATTGTCTAATCTAAATAAATTTCCTTCAGTTTAAAACCATTATCTCTTGTCCTGTCACAACAGGCCCTGCTAGAATTTTTTATTCTAGGTCCCCTCTCAGTAGAGAAAGTCTGAATATTTCATTCAAATAATTTATAAAAAGCCCACTTTAACCTTCTACTGTCATCTTTTAAATCATCCTATATGTACTGGTGATTTTCACAGCCTCCTTATCAATTGAGATATAAATACACCTTTTTTTGGTCCCTATTTAAAGCACTTAATCCAGGTGTTTCAATAGCTGGGCATGTTTACTGAAGGATCATTTATCAAAATGGAAAGGGTTCTTTGAAAGCCATCTGCCTTAATTAGACATAATTTTAATTGAATTAATTTAAAATACATTAATTCAGCTGTGTGGAAATGACCTGCCTGCCAGTCTCAGACATGCCCTGGAAAGGTCTGTTCTGTGGTTCTTGTTCTTGAAAAACAGGTAGGCTATAATAATTGGAGGTAGAGATTTGCTTTTATGGCTTAGATTTTTTGAGAGACAATAATTTTTCTCAATTGCCAAGTAAGCTTGCTGAGGCCATAAAATAATTTCCTTAGCATTTTAGTAGAATTTTGATTGAAATATGTCTTCTTTTTATGAAAAAGGGTCTATAACCGTGAAGCCCTAAGATAGGAAGGCTGGTTTAGTGTCCCAGGCTAAGGTCATTAGAGCGTAATAGAGATGATTCATATGTTCATAAAATAGAAGTATATAGAAAGGCTAAAGAAATTAAACCAAATTAATCCCATGTGTATTTTACTGACTTGTTTAGGGTTGTAGCTACTATGAATTTTACCTATTAGACCTATTCTCCCAAGAAAAAAGGACACTCTGAAATGGCATGAAAGTCAGGGAGGTTTATAAATTGCTGTGATCGATGATATCCTTTCAGCAGAGATGCAGAGGAAACAGAATCATCTAAAAGTAGGAAGGGGGAAGCAAGTATAGCACTGCAGATAAACCCTTCACCTTAAGTGTAAAATTAATCCAAAATAAGTTTTAAGGGGAAAATTCTTAATGTGCTTTATGGATAATCATATAGCCTATTTCTTTCCTTCATTACTCCTCAAGAGACTTTGGAATTGTGGATTTTTGATTTATTAATTTCTTTCATTGGTGATACTCAGTGGATCAGTACTTAGCTGGCTTATTTCCAGAAAATTTAAGAATAAGATGCTCTCAAATACTTATGCCCCTGTATTCCTTATTCTGTGGAAAAAGCTTTTCCCCCAGTCTCAGAACCTTCTGGCAGAGGATTAAATCTGAGGGTTTTGTTATTCTGATCCTTTGAGCCTGTGGGTGTAAATACCCTGTGGTCTCTGCCCATGGTGCGGTCACAGATTTTCTGGTGCACAGGTAACCACAGACAGCATCATCAGGTGTCCTTTCCCCTGGAGATAACTCTAATCACCAAATCTGAGTGGGACAAATCTGACTCAGTGATCTGCTCTTGAATGTCAAAGCGCTTGTTCCTAGTACTGTGTCCTGGCTGTATTATCAAATTTCAGTGGAAGCAACACAAGCCTTGCAATTAGGTGAAATATGTGGGGAACTGCAGGGTCAAATTGTAAACCTGTGCTATCAGGATATGTCTCAGTGAATTGTAATTGATTGAATTTATTTTTTTACTTGCAATTTAAAGTCTATTGTAAATATAATTGAGAAAGTCTTGTGAATCAAGGTCATTATCTAACTTAAATTATAAGCCTAAAAGAAGACAGATTTCTTAAATCTCAGTCTATTTTCTTGGTGAGTCACCATGAGAGGGGGCAAATTTTCCTAGCTGTAATTTCATCAAAATCAGTAAATAGGACCACTGCGAAGATTGAACAGGTAAACTATGACCTCAGTGAAATTGTATTAGAGCAAGCATGATGTATGCTGGAGAATGAAATTAAAATGAAGGATTATTCATTGAATATTGAAGAAATACTTTTTCTGAAGCAAAAAAAATATGGTAAAGTATAATATAGTATAAATGGAACATACCGAGCAAGGAACTGAGGGTCCTCATTTAAAATGCAATTGTTGAAGACAGTGCAGCAAAGTCATATAACTTCTCAAAATGTATCCATATGTCCTATTGATTTTTCATCTTTGTGAGTGTTAAAGCCACTGACATGTCAAGGAGAGCAGTAGGAAACTTAAGTAACTCATTAAAGGTTATTTCAGGGCACCAGGTTGACTTGCAGTTGGAGGTTAGCTCCATTTTCCTTGTATTAGACTTCACTTGCCAAATGGCTGTTTCCTGCCTGGGCTCACTTTAGCAGTCGCCAGATTAAATCTGAAAAACACAGTGTTCTCTTCTCTGTTGGTTCATCTTCCCCTGAGGACAAATTGAACCAGAATGATTTTGCAGAATTTTGCAGCACCTGTGGTGGTCTAAGACAAAATTCTTAGGGAAGGAAATTATCTTTTATTAGTTAGAAAAATGTAATTGGAAAAACCTTTGGGTAGACCAGTAGAGATAGCTTTATAGAATTATCCTGCAATAGTTCATTTATATAAGCAAAATCAAAGACCTTTTACTGTCCTTGAACTGAGTTAATAAAATAATATTTTATTAACTATTTAAACATTTACTGAATTGAGCAAATATTATTTTCTTTCCACCATCCTATTCAGTGAAGAATGCCAAATGAGGTATTTTGGTATTTTGGATTGGATTTCCAGGAGCATTCTTGGATGAGCCAGAAGAATAGTTCAGGAAGCCCAGATCATTTGAGGAGTATGAGACACAATTGAAGTGAGAAATAGATGAATAATTGTAGGGGAAAGAGTTATGCAGAGCTTCATGGCAAAAGCGAAGAGCACTGAGACTCCAAGAACCGTGTTTGAGAGAAGTGTTGGGGTGATGTTTGCAAGATACCTGAGTGGCTCTCAGACTGATACTTGCTGAAAAGAGTGGTAGAGATGTTCCCATCATCAACAATAAGCACTGCTGAAATAGCTGAAGTTGTCAACTGCTTTGCCTGTCAGGCAGAATAATAAAAACTTGGAGCGTTAGATTTACAGACTTGCTTATGACAAAGACAAGCAGGCTTTCTTGCAGCTTTCCATGGTAAAGAAAATGAAATTAGCCTTTATTAGTATGTTAGTACTTTTACTACTCAATAAAGAATAGATTTTAGCTTACTTTGTTTTAAATGCTGTTTCCAGTCCTCTATGAGTAAGTAGCAATTTAATACTAAGTTTCACTTCATTTTTGTTGGTTTAGTTTGTGTTGGGATTTTTGCTGTGGTGTTTTTTTTGTTGTTGTTGTTGTTGGTTTTTTGTTTGGTTTTTGATTTTTTTTATTAGAACAGACAGTTATGAGTAATTCTTGTTCTGGAAATTGTGACTCTGCCTTGTGTGTGCTTGCACTATGAAACCAGAATGCAGAAATTAAAAACTTAAATAGGAAGGTTTTACTCAGGGAAAAGAATAGTGCATGAATTTGGTTGGGCTTTAGCTTTTCCAAAGTGTTCATCAGACATAAACTATATCATGATAAGACAGAGAGGATCCTCTCCTATGCTCAGGTGAAGAAATGCTAGGGGGTGTGACTGCAAAACTGGCTAAACCCAAGTGTTTCCACATCAGTCAAGTGAAACTGAGATAAGCAGGGAAGAAGTCCATGAAGATGGGATGGTCTCCTGGTCTGATCCAGGCTAAAAAAAGTACAGCTTGTATGTGAGAAGAAGGAATAATCATACAAATTAAATAAAATTAATCTGGCTTTATATATAATTATAGAATGTTACCTGGCTCTGACAAAATAAAATATCAGCTTTTATTTGCATAGCTAAATCAATAAAGTACTTCTAAGAGCTTGTCCTTGCTTTTTAGTGGAAATGGTCTCAGTCTCATGCTTTGAAGGAGCTTAGCAAGGTGCCTGCAATTCCTATTCACACTGCAATTCCTGCTTGCTTCCAGTCTGTTACCGCCCAACTGCTGAATGGAAAGAAGCACAAGCTTCTGTCCCTCACCATTTCATAATGGAAAAGTAATCCTTTCACCAAACTCACTTCTACCTCCAAGGAGCACTCTGGACGTCTTAATATGAAATAAAGAGGGACTTTTCTCCCTGGAAGGGTGCTGCCTGCCAAGCAAAGAAAATGCACGTTTGTGCAGAAGCTCTTATTGGAGCTGCTTTTTCTTTTGAGGGAGACAATATCAGCCTGTAAATGTTGTTACAAATACTTCATATTTGGTGGCCAAGGTGTTGTAGCATATGTCAAATTAACACAGTCATTTATTCCCCTCATAAAACCCTGAGAAGAAAGATCCTTGGTGTAGTAAACATTTTTTTTAAGTTAAAAAACCAAATAAACCTGTTATACTGTCATCTAGCTTGTTTGCTACTAGGTGTAGGGTCTCCATTGTGCCCATATCTCTGCTCATCCTGCACCAGAGCTGGTCTCCTGCCGTGTTCCTCAGAACTAAACAAGCCTCTTCCTCCCATCTTGCTTGCCTTCCAAAGAAACTCCTCACTACTAATTTCATTCCTCTTCCTCAGTAAAGTTCCAGAGCTCTCCTTTCTTTCCATGTCCCTTTAGCTTCCTGTGTAATTTCTTTGTCTCACACAGACCCTCAGGTGATCTTTACACAGAAGCACAGTTAAAGCTCCCCATGGTTTTTACTTCTCTGTCAGTCTTGTGCTCCCAGCTTTCAACCCTTTGTGCCCACGTGTTGCTACCAGGAAATTCTTCTTGCTCCGCAACTCCTCTTCTATAAGCACTTCCACAAGGATTTCCCTTCCTGAGAACATGCTGTACCTACTGGTACACTTGGATTCACTCTGAGCCAGATGGAAACATCCCTCATTTATGTCAGTAAGATCTCAAGGAGACTTGGGCCTTCCCCAGTGAGAGACTTTGGGTACACAGCCATGTTGGTTATGTGCATGGGATTGTTCCATTCCCATATATCTGCTAAATTCTAAATTCATCTTCTCACAAAAGCATTTTACATTTCACTGGGCTGATTCCTTTACTGGAGTGCATTGTGTAAGTGTACTCCAGTATGCCTCAAGCTCTTTGCTTACTTCAGTTTTCCCAGTGGTTTTGTCAGAATAGTTTTCTTCCACAGAGCTCGCAAGTAAAGAACCAAATCCCTTGCTGCTTCTAACGAAGAATACAGATTGACATACATATGCTGGTTTATGTAGAAGACTTGTCTGTGTTACAGAAGTGTTTGTGGGATGCGGGGGCAGCAGATATCAAAGCAGAGGGAAAAACTTATTTGATGCTTCCCTAAGGAATTCCCAGTCAAATGGCTGAGGAGAAAGGAGATTGGAGAGGTTGGGGGATACTCATTTCTTTGTGTGCCTTTGAAAGTGCAAAAGATCGTAAATAAAATTGAACTGCAGTGTTGTAGTTGCAGGGACTCTGCATGGCAGGATTAGCTGTAAAAATTATTTCTAATTCTGAAATTACTCCTCATATATGTTCCTGAAAGTGGGCAAAATTCTCTTGAATTTCAGGCCTGATGCAAATTCTAAGAAAGGATTTAGCAGGTTGGAATTGTGTGGCTGAACTCAGAAACTGGTGTGTGCATTTGCAACAGGTAATGAAAACTCTGTGGGGATGAATGGACAAAATATAAGAGGAAGAATTAGGTTAGTCAGTTGATTGGTTACCACTGAGCTTCATTTCTTATTCCATAGTAGGGGATGTGTTTGATTTCTTTCCAGCATGGCCGATGAGTTAGGACTGAACTGTGTTTCCCATGAAGTTGACTAACATTTATGTCTGTCATTGCTCTTGGTCACTCACAGGCATTTGGAAAGTGACATGCTTGGTTGCCTGGTATCGACTGCCTTCAGCTAATGTCACTTCATTTATTACTCACTGCAGATAACTTCTGATTCAGTTGTCAGTATTATGACCCCTTCTCCTCTCTCCCTGATTTTCTTTCACAAAGAGAAAATTGTGCCATTATTTAGAAGTGCTATTAGTTCTGTAGTGTGTTCTCCTGTGCATCAGAACACTGTGCATACTCAGGGGTCAAATGCAGCTCACAGTCAAGCTTTCTCCTCTGTACATGTTTGTAGAGGGTGAACTGCACCATTGGTCTCGGCACGTTCTTCAGAAGCTTAAAGGCAGCAGGATCAATCTTCTGTTGCTTTTTTTCCCTACTTGTTTGTCCCATGAGTATAATATTGGCTTTATGGAAGTGATCAGAAAATTCAACTGAATGTTTCAAAGTTCCATTCTGAGGAAAAAAGTCCTACAGCTTTGGCTAAGGTTTTAGGATTCTGTGCCCTAAAGTTATGGACTTCTGAACAAAAGGATCAAGGTCTTGGGTATTCATTTGGTACTTCTGAGAGCAGGAAATGGAGGAATGGTGCAATCATGATATCCCAGTCTGACCATTTTGGTATTAAGAAGATCATGTATGGAAGCCGTTTGTGCACGCTATTGATAAGGATGTTGCTTCTGGTGCAAGAGTGTAGAGCAGGTCATGTACCCAGAGCAGAAGTAAATCATAAGACCTTTGTGTAAAATGTCTGTACAGCTGTGTACACTGCAAAGAACCAAGAGGGAAGACCTGTTATACAATGTACCAAACTTTCAAATATCATCCCAAAAATACCACGTCCTATATGGGCTGTAACAGACAGACTGAAACATATGTAGAAGGACATGCTTCTTCACTGTAGATTTACTGAGATGGGATATAAAGTTTCCCTGCATAGGAAAACAAAAAAAAAAATTCTGAGAACTTTTTTCTTAGAAAGGCCAACTCTGTTTGTACAGGAAACCCAAATCATCTTTTTACATGAAATAATAAAGAGTACTCTTGCTTCTAGTTTAGTGAGACATTAAAAAACCTGAAAAGTAACAAAAGACTTCTTTTTCCTTAGTCGATTACTTCTAATGTTCATATAGTTAGCTATATTGCTTCTATATATCCAGAAATGTGTGATTTCTTGTCCTAAGCCCTAAATAAAATCGAGTCCCCTGTCTTTGGATATATATATGGTAAAGATGTATTGGTAAAGAACACTTGCTTATCTTTCTGTGTGCTTCCCAGCAGTAGGGTTGCCAGTGTGTAACAAATGTTCCTGATGTGAAAAATCACATAAGAGAAATTTTTCTCACAAAATTTATGCAAGTGCCCAGGTTACTCTTAGTCATCATTGTAATCTCTAGGCTGTCTTCCTTAAAAGCATGTATGTTCCTAGGTGGTTTTTTTTTTTCCTTTTCTGTGGTCCAGAAACGCCTCAGGATAAAGCATAATGATTACATGAGCATGTATAATGAGAATGTTCCTATTTTGAGACCTTTGGTAAGAGGAGACAAAGACATGAGGATGCAGCTGCAGCAGAAGTGGATGTGAAAGCGTGGCAACTGCAAGCAAGAAGATGTTGTTTTCATCTCAGTTGCACAGTGGGAAGCACTTCATTCGATATGTTTTCTGTTCTCCTTACTTAGAAAGTTTTGAACCTACAGGCTTTTGGGGTAAAAGAGAAGAAGACCCATTACAAGTAAAACAGAGAAGACCCATTACAAGTAAATAAAGACAAACTAAACACCACTTGAAGGACTAAAGTTTTTTCTGAATATATTGAGATGCTGAAATGCATCTCACTGTGAGAGACGCACAAGACACAGAATCAGTCACTCTGGTTCTGAAAGTACTGCTTGGCTATTGAATTTTTCATCTGTTTTGTGAGAGGATTTCATGCTTTCCAGTTTTTTTCTGCTAAAGGGCATTCACAACAAACAGTGTTCAGGAAACATAGCTTTCTCTGATAGCACAGGCAGAGACTATTCATAAGTTTTTGACAAAAGTGCCAGAATAGCAAGGAGTAATGTGTTTGGTCTTTCAGGCTCCTGCATGGAGTGGAGTTGCTGCAGTGCCAATGCTGGGAACCTTTTGATATTTATTGAGGAATAGTTTGTCCCTCCAAGCAGAACAAATCTGGTGTTTTGTGTGTGTTAGACAGTAGAAAGATCAGAAGCAAAATTAGGTTTCACAAACACTTAAGGTGGTGATTTATCTGTTTTCTAACAGATAAGAGTGAGGAACACTGACATTAAATGTGGACTGTGGCACCTGCTACAACTGAGCACCTTGAAGCATTATTTCCCTTGATTCTCAACACAAATTGTTTCAGGAGAATTATTTGTTCTTTTCCTGTCATTTATTTAAAAAAATTCCCACCAGATTCTGAATCATTTTCCCCCAAAGGGATGGCTATGCTGTCAGCAAAAGAAGACTCAAAGATTACAAACTAGCTGTCTTTTAGAGAAAATGCCACTTGTAGTTTACTTGCCGTTGTTTTGTCTGGGGACATTTACCTGAATATCTGATACATCATTAATTGAGTTTTGCTTTTGGCTGTAGTCAGTTTTCACAGGCAGAGCATTTCCTTCCCCCATGCATGCCTGAGTCATCTGTTGTGCATTGTGGGTGATCCTGCAGGCATTTCAGAGGCACATATGAGAGGATTAATACTCCCAAAACCTCCTTAACAATGTCTTGGCGCAACAATGGCCTGCAAAGTTAGTCCTGGTGACGGAGTGCTATCTGGGATGCCAGCCATAGCCTTCAGTCTCCGAACTGGTAGATGAGCCCTTCTGGGACATGCACCTGCCTTCCTACTATTGACCCTCTGCAGACAGCTTCCATCCCTGCCCAGTTGCCTTATACTTATGGCAAAAAGGGAACTGGGGTAGTACAGAACTTTGTGATTTGGAAATCCGGCACTGGTCTTTTGGAACTGTGCTCCATTAGTCTGGTGAGCAGTCACGCAGGAGAAAAATCACAACAGTAATTTGGAAACTCAAAGAAGCAACTACACTCAGGCATTGGCAACATGGCAACATTATCTTTGTCTTGGATAAAGCTGGAGCAAAATGGGTTTAGTGAAGCGGAAGAAGATGTTGGCAGCAGGAGGAGGAGGAGTGGATTTGAGAAAAATAGATGCTGTGCACACTGTAATTATTGTTTACTCCGTGAAGAGGCATGAATAATGCTGTGCTTAACAGATGCAAAGAGATGCCAGAAAGGTAGATATTTTCCAATGAATGTGTTAGAAAATGTAAAGGTAGAAACATATGAAGAGCAGAGAAATTCTGTATCCTTATTTGGATGTAGGCCTTAGAAAATACTGATAAAAGAGAGCCTCAGAAATGAAATTGCAGAAATCCCTTAGAACATTAATGAACAAAATGGC
This sequence comes from Zonotrichia albicollis, assembly GCF_047830755.1. Lineage (NCBI taxonomy): Eukaryota > Metazoa > Chordata > Aves > Passeriformes > Passerellidae > Zonotrichia > Zonotrichia albicollis. The sequence continues at coordinate 74,422,046 of NC_133821.1, read as the reverse complement.
ATTTCTCTCAAGCATAGCTGCAGACTACTTTGAATAATGTCTGTCATATGTTGGGAGTTGAGCTTAAGTTTTTGGTTATATGGACCTATAAATGGACTTACATTTTGCAATGTCAGTTCTAAGCCTCTTGGGGTAGTCCCTCATCTTTCAAATATACTTCGAGAACATGCTGTGCTAGTGCAGTGTAGATAGAAAAAAACAAAGGTAAAAACCCTTAATGGTAAATATTATGTATATAAAGGATGTATTTTTAGATAACTAAATTTTAATTATGGCCACCAGATGGATGGATAATGGATAATGATCATTATCAGCTGATTTTCTGTCTGACAGATGTTCTAGATTTGTCTAGATTTGCATACTTTTTTAATCAAGTGCATAAATCAAAATTCACTCATGCAGAGGCACGTCAGACTGTGTCCTTCATCATTTTCCTGGGTTGTCTAGTATTATGCAGTGAAGGGAGATTACATCAGAGGGGAAGGAGATGTGCTGGAGAGGAAAGGGACAGCTTTGAAACAAGTGCAGAAGTGCAAACTGTACTGCAGAAGAGAGTAGCTTCATATGGCATGAGCTGTAGACCAGATTTTCTCCATTTAAAAAGTAATAATTTAGGGGCCAAAACATCCATGCAAGAGTAAAAAGTGGGGAGATGAAAAGTCCCAAGGCAGGCTTGAGAAAGTGTGTTTTAATGTTAATGTCATCCTGTAGGTCTTACTGAACAGCAGCCTACTCACAACAGTACTTTTGGCTCCACCATATTAATGAAATTAAATTCATTATGAAATTAAATGGGCAGGAAATGCAAGCATGCTGGTATTTTGGCATTGAGAGTTATTTTGACAATTTTACTGAACAAAAGGAAACCCCAAACATTTTCTGTTCTGAAGTGTAATTTACAATCTCTTTACTTTCTGTGGTGAGCATATGAGGAAAAGGATTTAGGACACCTAGAGTTTAATAAATATGAACACCCCCAAAAGCCATGAGGCTGTGTATATAATAATGGATTCGTTCTCCTTCTTTTCATATTTTGTGGCCAGTGCTGATCTCACACTCTGATAGTATAATGCTAAATCTAACTGAGAATGTCAAGGCATGTTTGACTATTGGACTGGATCATCTCAAAGGTCTCTTCCAACCTTGATGACTGCATGATTTTTACTTGTTTTCTGAAAAATGTTATTCTTGAATGCCCATGTATAGCTTCTACATTTTGCCACTGATGGAAAAGTTTCATTTGGATTTGACCTGTTTTCCTGCAGAGCAGGAACCTTCTGCTAAATTTCCAGGTGAGACCTTTCCCTTACTGCCCTTAGTTCAGGCAAGCAGTTTATTTACATGTTCAGGTCACCTCTCAGACTTAGCGGTCCTACTTGTGCCTTTGTTTCTTGTCAAGAAGGATTCATTTCTTCTATTAAAAGGTACTTAGAGATACAAAGAAAATTAAGAAAATTTCTTCTTGGATTTGGATTGATGAAAGACACTTTGGTGGAGAAAATATTTGTGTTAGAAATGACAGGTTAGTGTCAGTAATCTCAGTTCTGCCTTTCCTTCCTGCACATCAGAGCAAGTAATGTTTGATATCTATTTGTATAATTTTTTTTTTCTATCCATGAAATGAAAGCAATAATATTTTCCAAGCATGGCAGAATTTTAAAAGGGGACTGTAATGCTCTGCATCTTATATGATCAACACTAACATGATTGATGCTTTCCATATCCAGTTCTTAGTCTAAATACAGCCAGTTGTCAACCAAAAGCTGACAGCCTTCAGTCAGATTGGTCTCCAGTACCATCTGTATCCCTTCCTACACAAAATGTTGACCATATTTATACAGAGACAACATTCCTGCTCCCACATGGCAAGCAAAACTCCATTCATATGGAGCAAGTAACTATTGTTTTGAATTGAGTAATGGATACCTAATTATTATAAATTGGTCTGTTAACTATCACATTATTGTGTAAATTGATTGCATTATAGCCTTTTGGGACTGCTAAGGGCAGTTTTCACACTCTGTGTGCCACTTGCAGCCAAGTATCCTTCTGGTCTAGGTGTTCACACTTCATCTGTTGATAGTGACCATGCAAAAGCCTCTGAGCCTGATCGAAAGCCCATTGTGGTGCTCAGTTTTCCCATTCTGCTCAATGGGCTTTGAGACAGGGATCGCAGGAGCAGAATACAGTTGGTTCCATTATTTCCAGGATTCAGTTATTTATTAGATAGAAGTCACATGCTTAAGTGAAAGTTAAACCAGGCTAACAAGCAGCAGAGGAAAACAAGTGGTTCGATATGTGAAGGTTAAAGAAATTCTACAAAGAGTTTCATTTTGTGCTTTGAGGGGTCATTTTATGTAGTTTGCTTCTTTGTGAAATGAGATCGTTCTAACAAGATTCTACATAAGAATCTGAACAAGATTCATAATACGGAAAACATGCTTTACTTCACACAGACTGTATGACAACAGACTTTTAGTTTCTTCCAAGTGGTTGTATGGCAAAATGCTTAAAAAAAAGGGAATAGTTCGTAGTAAAAGGACGTAGAGATGGCTGGCAGAAAGGGCTGTTGCTGACCCTGTTCACAGGTTTCTTGTCGGTGCAGAGTTGTTCATTGTGCTAGTCTGATGTGCAAATGGCACGGGTAAGGACGCGCACAGACACTCTTCTATCCTCTTCAGGGGAAAAAATAAAGCTTAAACACTCAGTATTGAAATGTATTGTTTTTAATAACAAAAGAACCATTGGGCAAAGCCTCTGGCTATTGGACCATTGAGCAGGTGATTAGCATCCATCAGGCTACAGCTGTTTTCTCCTTCTGTCTGTTCCATATGCAGATGTTGCTATGAGGAAAGGAGTCAGCAATGACTGATGTAGAGCCTGTGGTCACAGATTTTGCCTCATCAGGACGGTCAGGCCGCCGAAACGCCTTACCAGATATCCTGGGCTCTCCTGCTGGTGCTGGGACTTCGGACCTGCCACACAAACTGGCCGAGCTCTCTGTTTCAGAAGGTAATGGCTGGGCATTCAGAGCAGGACATTTACATGAAGTCATCCTTTGTTTTTGTTTTTTTTAAGACTTCCACCACCATGAAGTTTTGATACCTATACTTCTATTCCTCTCATCATTTAAAATTAAATTCAACCTTCCAAAGTAGTTATCACTTGTGCCTCCAGATGAGACAAGTTAATATTAACCCATATCCATCCACAGATCCATTGTTAGCAGCTTAGGGAAACAGCTCAATGCTGGGAACTGGATTCCAGTTCCCTTAAGGGTGAGAAAACACAGTTGTGTGTCCGGGCAACTTGGAAAACACATCACTCCAGCTATAAATTCCAGTGTCCTACTGCACTGAGATAGCTTTGCATAAGACAGCAGAGCTGTGCTGTTGGTACAATGACAGCTCTCAGAATACACAGGCACATACATTAAGAGTAGTGTTTATAGTATTTTACTCCTACTTAGTAGGCTTTCAACTTTGTTATCTGAGACCAGTGCCCTGTTTTGCCATGTCCTCTAATTTGATAGGTGCTGTGTTGATATAGCACAGGTCTAATCAACACCAGCTTTGTGAGTTTTTTTACTTTCAGAGTGACTTCAGACAAATTTTCAGAAAAAAATCTGATTTTTAATGCCTAAAAAACAAAAAATATGGACTGGCCCTGAATATGGTCTGTCCCTACTTTTTTTAATCTCAATCAGATTTTTTTTCAGAAAACCTTTTCTTCTCCTGCTCATCACTGTTGCTGTTGTGGTGTCACCACAACAGATGGTCCCACATCCAGGAGCAGTGATGGTGTGAGTGCAGCAAAGGGGAAAGCAAGCTTGGGCTAAGGTGTGAACGGTCCATGAATCTGAACTGAAGTAGATCATTAAAGGGATTCCTAGTCTCCAGGGTTGTATATCCTCCTTTTACACTGCCCAGAGAAATTACAGGATGCTAGGTGAACAGCCTCCTAAAGCACAGTAAAGGGCAGGGAGAAGGATTTATTTGATCTCAAATTGTTATTTTGGTGATTTAATTTATAGTCATGTGTTTGGGGTTCTGTAATCTAAACCCCACATGGGCCTATGTACTGCTGAGCACAGAGAAAGAACATTTCTTGGAGGAGTAAGAAGGGTGGAATGACCATACCCTGACTTGAACCAGAAGAAGTGAGGAAAATAAGAATCTAAATGGATTCTGGAAGAAGGTACTATTTTGTATTGAGGAGACATTTTTTCCTATGAACATGAAAATCATGTCCCTACAAAACAAACACAAGGAAAGAGTGCAAGTCTTTCAATAAGAAAACTTATTGCATGGCATAAGATAAGTGTCTAGCCCTCCAGATGACACAATATTCCTCCTCTCCTGGTCTCCATCCAATTCATTAAGAAGAAGAAATGAAATGTAGCTATGTTCGTTTTAGCAAAATGTACTGATGCTTTCTTAGAAATACAGGGCCAGCACTGCCAGGATTTGAAGAACAATTAAGAACCTGGAATTGTCCTTGGCTTTTGTCATTGATGTATAGCTGTGCCAGAGAACGTTGGAATGCAGCACATTCTGTTATCAGCAGTTTACAGTAGTGATAATAAGTGAGTACAAAATGCAGTTAGGTCCACTCTGACAGCTTGGGTGCTTTCTGGGGATGGGAAATCCACAACTATCAGATGGGAATTTCAGCTTCATTGTGTTAAAGTTTTGATCAAGCAGCAAGCAAAGGAGAATTCATCAAAATGGAGAGACAGTTTTGAAGTTCAAATGTGGTGGCAGGGAAACAGTTTGTGAAACATTTGGGACTCCAACAGGCATTTCTTTTGCCTATTTCTGACTAACAATAAGTAGTTTAAAAAAGAAAGTCATTTGTAGCTCCGAACAAAGATTTTAGATAAATGAGAGAAGTGGAGAAGATGGAACATGTGGCTATATAAAGTATGCCCTATTTTGTTGCTACTCTCAAATTCAGACTTAGTGAAGATTGTGGGAAATGGTGAGGAGGACTCTCTCCATCTTGTTTCAAATTTAGCTACTGTTCATTGGATCATACATTTCCTCTTTCTAAAACACTGTCAGCTACTGTGAAAAGTCAGGAACAGGAAGGATGTGCTAATACTTGCTGGTTTAGAAGAGAAAAGAGACTGCTCTATTTGGTTTTGAATACACAAGGACCATACCTGTATGATGTAAATATTCATGTGCTCTGTAAGCCACATGGAGTTGACGTTCTTGTGAGATGAACAGAAGCTATCCTGGCACCAGCTATTTATCTTGGAGCCTAACTCTGAAATGCAGACCCTCTGTATCATATCTGATCCTCCTCTGGTGGTGTGTAAGTTTTGGAGTGCTGAGGCTTTCCACAGGTGGTCTGGAACCACGTTGAATAGTTGCTAGGTGTCACTGGTGATCCAAAGGTTGAAGAGGAGGCTGCAAGAAGTTTGAGAGCAAGAAGCTATGCTGGTCTTCCACATTTAGTAACCTGTATTATGGCACCATTCTACCAATAACACTCAGCAGCTTAACTAGCACCTATTGCACTCCTAAGTGCCACCAAGTATGAGATTAGATTTCCTCTAACAAACTGTTTTCCTCTGCCCTGTCTGAAAGACTCCACTGATACTAGATGTCCAGCTTGCACAGAAAAAAGCCAATAGAGGATATTGCTCTGTCTCCCTTTCCACAACAGTGGTGTGCTACATAAGGCTGGAGGGTGTCAAGTGACTCAGCTCTTTATTGCTGTAGAACTCCAAAGCCTCTGAATCTCTGAGCAGACTTAAAACATCAAGTAGTTTCTGTCAAGGGCTTTAGCTGTTGAATTGTGTACAGCATTATATATTTGCTGTGATACGTAGAGACCAAGATATATAACTTTTTTGGGTATTTTTGATATTTTATAGCAAGTGAGAAAATGTATCCCTTAGATTATGACTGTGGAGGAGATGGAGGAGGATAAAGTGGAGGACTGTAAGGCCAGATGTGCTGAGCAGGCCTCTCCTTGTCCCCAAAAGCTATGGACTGCCATAGGTTTGGGTATGCTATTGCCACTGGTGCTACCATGTGGGGCTTGAAGGTAATGTGAAAATTATTATTATGGTTTGCAAGGAAACCAAGGCAAGAGGAGTTTCTGCTCAATGAGTAAACTTGATCAAAAGAAACAGCATGGAACAGTACATATGATGACCAGAAATACTGGGGGGCTTTTATTGATACCAGTCATGCAAGCATTCTACTCTAATCTGTGGAAAAGTGAACTTCCAACTCAGAGTAACAAAAAATCCTGTGAAGATAGGGTAAATTCACATGGGTATTTCTTGTCAAAGAAGGTCAGACAGAACACTGGCATGTCCATAAACTGAAATGTTATCTACCTGAGACCACACAGTGCTCAAAGGAATGTGACATTTTAATTTGATTTTGGAAATTACCCAAAAAAATAACAATAATACAAAGTCATTTCCAATCTATTTTTTTACAGACAAATGCAGATTGATCAGCCTGTACAAGAAGTGGGAAAATCAACATCAACAGATGCCTCTCAATCTCTTGAGTTAATCTCTCTTTCTAAAGCACCCATGACTGTGGTAGTAAAGAACCAGTCCAAACAGAGATAATCAATGAATCCAAATAAAAACACATTAAAAAAGCTGTGAGAATGTGTGTGGTATAAATGTTTAACTCTGTCTCTGTTTAGATGCAGGAGCAGAGGGTGGAGAAGAGTCATCATCCAAAGCCTTGCTGGAAAGTCAAGAGGCGGAAGGAAAACGCAATGATTCCTAACACCTAAGGACTCCTGGGTTAATGAATCCCATCAACAGACTTCCCAGTTTCCCTGTGTCACCCCTTCTGAAGTGTGGTAGCAACTTTAGCAGCACAGACATGACTTGGCAACACACTTGTACCTAGATGATTATGTGGATGGCATACAGTTCTTTCCACTGTCATCCTTATAAAGCAATGTTCTACATATCCAAATAGGAAGACAATTAAAGAATGTATCTCTTGTTTTCAGTTTTCTCTCTAGTTTTGGTTATAGTATTCATCCTAACTAATCTTCTTTGACAGTTCCAATTAATATACCTACCAGGAACTAATCATTGTTTCAAAATAAAAATTCTGTTTCTTAATTTCCCAAACCAGCTTCTTTCTCTCTGGCACAGAGATGTGTTCACTCCCCACAAAGTGATATTAAGTATATATTAGATTACAGACATTATCTGTAATTTATCTCCTGAGATTTTTCTTCTCATTAGACATATGTAGATGGGTGTGAGAAAAAAAAATTAATTACATAAAATAAAATTTTCTCCTACTCCTGTCGCCAGAAGGTTTTATAAACTACATAAACATCAGTGTTTGTTTTCAGACTCCCGTTACCTCTGTTTGATTATGGCAGATCATCTCAGTTCTCCCACTCTTAGCAGTCTCGCCACTTCGGCCATTTGTTTTCATGCTGAATATTGTAGCTTTCATGTGTACCTAAAGTAAAGTAGGTATGTTTGTATATGATGAAAATTGTTTAATCTCACTGTGGAAATTAAATACCTATAAACTTTTCTGTCTTCAGTTGATTTCTTAATGTTTCTCCTGTAGGACAACATTTAAAACCTAATAATGCATATTTCTTTTATTTCATCTGTGTTTTGCTTTCTTGTCTGCTGACAGTGAAAAATGTTTCAATCATTGTGATTTTTACAAAGATTTTAGGCAAAGTTTTTTCTCTACTGAAAGGACTTGTTTTGTTTTGGCAGTCATGCTCTTGAAAATACTTAGCATTCATTCCCTTGTTGTAGAAGACTTAAGATTCAGATACAAACATGAACCTCCATGATTCCTTGAGCAGCAGCTGCTTATGTACAGCATGAAAACGGCAGAAGCATCTCTGATGGTTACATCCCACATGTGACTGGTATTCCATCTATTTAACATTTGTGTAATCTAAACCTGGCAGAGAGCTTGTAAGGTGCAACTTTCATTCCTACTGTGCCTTTACTCATACCCTGGCTTTTGGGGACCATTCAATAAAGGATCCAGTTTAATTCAACTGAACTGACAATTAGTTCCCTCCTCTTAAACCTGTTTTCACGTAATAAGTGCAACATCCCAATTTTTTTCTCCAATTTCGAAAGGTAAACTAACCTATTCCACTGTATCAAAACAGGTGGCTTAAGAAAGTCTGAGAGAGTGAACTAGCTGACATTAGAGGACCAGAGCTGAAAACCGCAGTGGAGAGGGACTAGGAGATAACTGTATTTGTGGTACACACTTTTCTTCTGGGTTGTAGTCCCATTCTCCTGTACCAGCCTCCTTTACAGCATCACAGTACATAAAAATGGTAAATTAGAGGAAGCTGTGGTGATCCCATCAAAATCAAGATTATGAGTATTACTGAAACATAAGTCCTTATATGCTTTGCTCTTTGGGTCACAACCTATATCAAATTCTGCACTTCTTTCACACTTGCAGCACTGGATATATTTAGTTTCTTCTCTGATACAATACAGACATTGAAATTTGGGTTACAGGAATAGATACTTTAGGTACTTTGTTAATCTAAGCTAGTTTGAAATTTGCTGCTATAAAAATACCAATTATGAACCAGCTGAACTTAGCAAATTATTCATGTGCTAAATTCTATGTAAAAAATCCCCAATCTATAACTACATACATAAAAGGCATTAACTGCTCACAAATGTATGTTTTCATCTTATTGCAGGGGTTCCATACTGCTGTCTCCTTATCACAAAAGTTTCATATCTTCTTGGTATTTCTCATGGGCACCTCCTCAGAGCACTAACTCTTTTTTTCTTCACAAAGCAGCCAAGGGACTCCAGTTCCCTTCTGAAGGGGCCAACCCACTCTTTTATAGCACTCTTCTTCTCATTGGTTACAGCTGTGGCCTGTTAAAGTCAGGCCTGCTCCTAATTTTTGATAAGTGGCCCAGCTGCAACTCCTTAGGGGTAAGATTACTTTCTACATTATCTTTATATTCTTATATTCTATTCCCCTACAAATGTATAATTTATAACTAGTCAAGAATGCTCGACACCCTGGCGAATTTATTGTAAGCACTCAGTTGTTTACTTTGTACTTGAGCTAAATGAACCTGCCTTTGAAAATATGTTGCATATAAAAAAGAATTTTAACAGCAAATTTGAAAAAATGCAGTAGTAAAAACTAAAATTTAAAATGGAATTTAATTAAAAGCAGAATGAATTTAAAATTTTTAAAAGATCTGTAATATGTTATATGTGTATTATCTAACTGCAAATTAACCAAGTTACAGAAATGCAGAAATGCTTCTTTGCCATGTGCATGTACGGTTTGTGTCTAAACAAGTGTTAGTCTAGACTGCATGAGAGATCTCTTTTCTAGTCAGTTGTTGCAATAAGAATATTAAGTAATGCCTGAATTTTACTAAATTTCTCTAGTTATGAGCGAAATGCATACTTCTGACCAGTATAAACTGACTCACAAACTGATGGATGTGGAAGACATTGTACTGTATGAACTTTGGAGCACAGTTTATTAGTTGTGCATGATTCTTGCCTCAGGCAGAAGGGAGCTCACTCCTTTAGGGTGTCTGGGGGGCTTTGTGCCATGCTGTCCAGTACTCTGGGGCTTGGACAGAGTTCCTGTCTTAAGCACAGCTGAAGCTGGGGGAAGCTTTGGTTCATTTTCTTGTTAGTGTGCTGAAGACAGATAATAGTCCTACTAAACTTTGGCTGAGTCTAAAGAGCAAATGAAGTGCTTCTGAATGTTTGTCACTGAGCCAGTTTATCCAGTTTCAACCATTATGCTGGCTGTACCAACCTCCCTTAGTTCAACTAATAGGTAATTGAGAACGCTGCATTCTCTTGGTTCACATGGCCACACTGTTTTGGCCCTGAATCAACTTGAGTATTTTAAAACCTGCTTAACTTTAAATGCAGACAGGTCTCACAGCAGTCAATAGAACTACTTAGGTGCCTAAATTAGGTACATACTTAATTACCTTGATAAATGACAGCAGCAAACTTCTATTAAGGCTAATCTGGTATTATAATGCATTAATCCCAATTTCCATTCCAGCAAGTTTGGTACAGGTAATAGCATCTTTTTCATCATCTTACAGCACTATCCTGGGCTTTCACAAAGCAAAGAATTTCATTTTAGTACCAACTAAAAAAGGTAACTTGTGTCCATATTTTAGAACGTAATTGAACAATTATCCATTCTTAGCCACTCAGCATGCTAAAAAAAAAATGGCGGGAAGTGCCCTTGTAATTTTATTGTGCATATATAAAACAATTTCGATATTTTGAATATATAGAAAAATTGCCTTGATGTTTTCCATATATCATTAAGAAATTATAACTGCACTTGGTTACTTAAAAATTACAAGAGAGCAGTGGCTACAAGAGGCTTAAACTAGCGTTTACCACTACTATCATTTTACCTGCCACCATTAGTAGGCTAAATAGCCTTTATGTATCACGCACATAAAGACGAATACTTCCAGATTTAGCAAATTAATATTAGTTCATACTCCTCTCTTCTGTCTACTAGTGCTCCGTGTGTGATAAAGTCCATGGAAGAGAATTGAACAAAGACTTGTCCATGGATTTCTCCATGTATGTTCAGTGAGCATAAGCCCCAGAGAGTGGCGAGTGTGGGTTTCCCCTGGTCCAGACAGCACAGACCAGTGGGGCTGAGCCCACCGGGACCCCAGGGCACTTGCTCTGAAGTAGAAATAGCAAAGGCTTAAACTGTCCTGCCATCTAGTGGGGTCCTGCCTGCCAGTAGGCTGTGCAAGGCAGTGAGGGGAGACACGTTTGAGAGACCTCAAACCCAGCTGCCAGCTGGGCTGGTGAGAGGCAGAATGTCTCTAGCATGTCCAACATGTTCACTTCAGGAGTTTTGCTGTGGGCCCAGAACCTTGGTGCCTCTGTATACAGAAATATATGTGATTGCAAGCAGGAGGCATCTTGTGTTTCAACTCATAAATTCACACTGTAGAACAGGTGTCTGAGTCTGGCTTGCAGCCTACCTTGCTTTGCAAATCCCACCAGAGATAACTGTTTTCACCATTTTTAGGGGTAATGGTGTTTCATCTTCTCAACCTTCAGCTTTTCTACCTTCGCTAGTAAGTAGCAATGATTACTGAGAGCTCTTCCTTTACTGTCTTGGTTTTTTTCCCTCTTCTGCCCAGTGGGGACCATCCCAATGGATGTAAGCAACAGGAAGCCTGAAGGCCACCACTTCACCTTGGCATGTGCCACATCCTGATGCCAGATCTCTGGATTTTAGTGCAAGATTACATTTAATAAATAGTGTTGTGGGGTTTTATGGTTTTTGTTTGTGTGGTGTGTGTGTGTGTGTGTGTGTGTGTGTTTATTTCTTTTTGTTTGTTTGTTGGGGGGCAGGGGTTACCTGTGTGCTGTAGGCTTTTCTGTATTAAATATAATAATTACTTGCAATGTAAATGCCCTGATGTGAGGATTTAGACAATCCCTACCAGTGCTTTATTCCTGGGGCTCTGCTGTGCAAGGGTTGATGCTGTAAATCCAGAGTTTATCACACAATGTATGGGGAAGCTAATCTGTGAAAGACTTGACCCTACTGTGTAGGGCTTCCTGTGCTTTTATTTCCAGACTCCTCGGGCATGTTTATCAATGATATATCAGCAGTGTAAACCTATAAAGAAGGAGCATGTGAACTGCTGCTAATGCTCAGCAGTATTCCAAAAGCAGGTTCCCAGTAACGCACTCAGTTTCCTAAGGGCGCAGCAGCATTCCCGAGGGATGGGCTCCGCAGCCGTCAGGCGACACCACAAGATGGCGCCCGAGCCCGCGCCAGCCACACAGCCGGGCCCTTGCCTTCCTCACAGCCTCTGCGCCTTCCTCACAGCCTCTGTTCGTCCCCCGGTTCCCGGCTCCCCGGGCACGGCGGACTTCGGGTCTCCGTCCGGACCTAGTTCTTCGCATCGCTGCCCTGAAGAAGCGCGGGGGCAGTGGCAGCGCCGCGGGACGGAGGACGGGACTGCCCCGGGCGCTGGCGGCAGAGGGCGCCCTTGCCCTGGCGCGGCCTTCGCTCCAGCGGCTGCTCGTCCCCACACGGGCCCCGGGCGCCGCAATTCCCGCGGCTTCCCAAGCAAGGGGAAGGGGACTCAATAATCCAATCCTATCCCGTTCCTTCCTTCCCTCTTGATTTGTCCTCTTACACCGTTCAAAGCTTATACACCTGCTCCTTTCCTGTCTTCAGTGCTCCGCCCTTGCTTCACACACTCACACCTCAAGCCCAACATCCAGCGTTAGTGCTTTCAACACTCCATACAAGAAACTAATCTCTTTAATTACCTCCGTATTCACTAAAATAAGATGGTAGAAAGACATTTCAGTTCCTCTCACAAAGTACTGGGTAAATTTTAGTTTATCAGACAGATTCATGTGACACCCTTGAGCCAGGCCCAGAATGGCCCTTGTCTCTAACACAGAGACAGGGAAAGCTTCTGTGGAAAACAAATACCATGTCATTATGCAAGGAAAGGTGCTGTTGCAATCTAAAAAAAGTGCTGAAATAAGTTTCTTCCGGGCATCTTCTTTCAGACAGCCTTTGAACTTTGCATCCTTTTTTTTTTTTTTTTTTAAGCATTGACTGTTGTGACTCGAAACTTCTAAGTAGATTTACAAAGGATGAAATGAAAAAAAGAAATGCTGGAATGTAAGAAGGAGTATATTTAAAGGAGGGAAGACAAAGGGCAATGAGGTGGAGTTCAAGGCATGACAGTTGCACCACGTTTCTGCTCCATAGCCCTTCTTTGATCAGAGCATCTGAGCCAGTCATGGGGCTAGGAAGTCAGCCTGGTCCTGCACCCTCCACTGGCTCTGGACTCTGGATGTTTTGAGCTCTGGGTGCACGGCTGATCAGTCACTCAAGAAAGTTTCAAAGGTCTGGAGGAAGATGCTATTAGAAGCATTGTTTAAATATTACAAGATTAGTTAATGATTTTGACCACAGAGGGTCTGGTTTATGTTTACTGTTGCCACACTGAGGGGGAAACCTTTCATAACATGTACACATGAATGTAGGGAATTAGTGGCATAACATGTACACATGAATGTAGGAAATTAAAGGAACAGTGGCAGTATCTGTAACTCCCTACTGACACTTAGTGCAGTACAGTCCACAAAGTGAGTCCCATGATTATCCAGGCAGGGACTACATGCCTGCTTTCCTTTCTGTGTATATCTGTACTTTTTCCCATAACAGACTGGATTTGGCAAACTACGAACCTACACTTAGGAAGTAGGATGTGTTTTTAAGTTTCCTGGTATAGACTTGTCTATTGTGACCAACCCATGTGATTTCTTGCATAATCCAGGATATAGAACTTCTCTGAATTACTTCCTGCATCATGTCCAATAGATGTGGTTGTTAGCATAGTTTACAATTAACAGGGTTGAAAAGTCTTGTAAGGCAGTTTGAAAGCTGGCCAAAGGCTTAAGTCTCCCCACAGCTAATATGCACTTCATTTTCAGTATAAATTTCTGTAGGTCTAACTTTCCTACAATGACTGGAGTTTTGTGTACCAGACTAAAGAGACCACCCTTTCTCTGGGATTGTCTCCAAACATCCAGTATGACCAAAATTTTCCCTAAACTTGTTTTGGTTGTAGTCCTTATTTAAAGCCAGTTATGAGCTATTGTAACCCTGCAATGCTCAAGTTGCTCTAAAATTTTGTGTTTCAGGAAATTTACATATTTAGATTCATGAAAACTCAGCAGTGAGTCAGGGCTTGGTCACAAACCAATATGTAAAGCAGGGATACGGTTGCACTCTTGAATGAATCAAGTTAGGTATGTAATTCCAGCTAGGTCACCCAGCATGAGGTTTCATTTCAAATGCCTGATCTGTATCAGGCATTTATTCATCCGTGACAGGCCCATAAATTGAAAACCTAATTAAATTATTTATCAAGACTGGAATTCATATATTTCTCCAGATGCACTACCAGTGCTCTTTAAAACTTCTGAGGAAACAGTTTGCTCTGAGTGCGAGATTCCAATTTAGAGGACACAAACCCAGAGGAGTGTGGCTCCAGCTGCATCTGGGAGATCATATCTGGCTCCAAAAGGCTGTGACTGTCTTGTCAGTCCCTAGCTCAGTGGAAGAGAGGAGGACCTTAGAAATATCCAAATGAAGGTAGTTAATGAGCTGAGTTGTAACTTTGCAACTGTTTTACAAATTCAGTAGTTATTCTCTTAAATTCTTGAATTCTTGAAACTCAGTGAAATAAACCTGAGTTTACTTCTTGCCTAAATCTCAGCTGGCACTGAGAGTGATTTCAGTATATTGTAGAAAATCGAGTGCTTCAGATGGACAAACTGGATGAAGGTACATTAAGCCATTCCAAAAATTTCTTAAATTCAGCCTTGCAAATTGCACAGTTGTTTCTTGTTTTGCTGAAAGGATTTACCTTGGGATTGATTAGCTTGAGATTCATTATACTGAACTCCAAATACTCATGTTTATTTACATATTTGACAGCCTCCATAGCGTATTCTAGGGCTACAGAAAGAGAACATGATATTTGTGATGTATGACAACTTAAACTTGTACCTTTAACACTGTAAAATTTATATGATGTAATGGAATATGAATCATGACAAAAATCATTCCCTCCTTTGCTATAATACAGAGTCCTTGAACCTTAATACATAGGGTCTTTCTGCTCTATTGATATTCTCACTACTCTGCCCTGAACACCAAATCTACATGCCTCTCAGAATCAGCTGCAATAGGTCAAATGCAAGTTACCTAATCTCTTTAAACATATGTGCTATTTTTCCATTCCTTCTAATAAGAATTATTTTAATTTAGTATGTTCATACTATTCACATGCCTTCTAAATTTCTCTGAGTTATTATTACCCCCTGAAATAGTCAGGTTGCTTATTTATGCAAATTTGTTTCTTGCTTCCTTACATATACCCGTGCTGAAATTTTAAGTCTGGAAAGCTGATTTCTTGTATTGATTTTTTGCAGTAACTAGACAGCTATTGTAAGTGAAACACAGTATCAGACATTTCTGTTACAGTTCAAAGGCTTTTAAATAGTTTTTCTATTCTTAAATGTAAAAGAAAGCAAAGACAAATATTAAAATAACAAAGGCCTAATACCACAAAATTAAAGGAACTTCATCTTCAGTGGAAGGTGAGGAGAGTGGCTGGCTTTAATGCAGGCTAAATCTTTGAGGAAAATGTCTGACTTGAGTAATCTAAATATAAGTGACACAGTAATATTAAGCAAGGGATAACAACCTCCCAAATGCCTTTCAGAAGCAGAGAACACCCTGGAGATATTTCATAGTGTTTGTTTACTTTAAATTATTGTTAACCAGCTGTCCTCCCAGCTTAAACCAATCCAAATATATGTCTAATAGTTCATAATGAGGTATTAGTGGGTGTTTACTTTCCAGGGTTCTCCTAAATTCATGTCACACCAATTTGTAACAGAAGAGAGAGTCTACAAGAATGAAATGCATGATCACAGACCATTTAGTTTTCACCAATTAGCAACCAACACCAGAATTAGACCTTAACATGACTTGTGTCTAATGCTAGCCTGTCCTGGCATTATTTTGCTTGAGCTTTACAGTGGCAGGAAACCTGCTGAACATGTTCCTAAGTTTTGCCCAAAATATGTCATGCTCTTAGAAAGGATATTGTGGTAACATGTCTTTCCTGCTCCTGCCTGCACCTTGCCTTACCTTGCATCTCACCTATCATCCAAAGCTCCAGCAAAACCTTTCCCATGGCATTTACACAGCTCAAAACTGGGTTCATACACTTGCTTGTGACCACTTGCTTGTGCAGCTGCATAAGTGGGTGTCTTCTCCATGAGGCATTTATCTGTTGCAGAATGGACCGTTGTCAGGGATGAGCTATTTGTCGGTGAGGGGAGACTCGGACACTCAATATGAGTTATCAACGAGTTCTGTTTATTGAAGAGAGCATCAGACACTTATACAGCAAATAATAAGCTTATGAATATTCTGTAAGCCAAGCAATCTATTTGTTAAACCATACCATCAACTCTTCCTCACTCTTTTGGGCCTACATTCCCTATTTCCCACGTCTCTCTGTCTACTTGTTATCATACCCAGCTAGGCCCAAGGACACGCTATCTTGCAGGTGCAGGACTTGGAATTAGCCACAGCCTTGTACTTTTCCAGTCTCTAGTCAGCTAAATTCCCAACATTTATCTCTTTCTGAACCTGGGATTTCTAAATAGCTGTCCATTGATGGAGTAAATAAACCTAGGTATTTTCTGTGACTCACCAACAGCACTGAGATGGTTTATTTTTATTAGGGAGATCAGCAAATCTCTTAGACAGCTAAGAGACATATACAATAATTTCAGTTAAGAACATTCTACTGGCCTCTTTGACATTATGTTTTTCTGCAGCTCCAAAAACAATCACACTCACCCCTGAAGAATCACACTCATCCTGTGTGACACAATAGCCACTAAACTCTGTTCATTTCTTTATTACGCTGAGATCAAAGCTGCACAAAGATTTACAGCAGAACTTCAAACAAGCTTAAAATTTGCTGAGAATACCCTAGCATGCTGTCCATAAATAGAGGAAACTTCTTTCAGCTGTACATTATTTTCAGTTTCTTTAATTCAAAAGTAGCTCCCTATATGTTTCATAATACAAAGAGTTTAAAGAAATGCCTAAGTGAGCTAGGACCATGAATCCTGTTGGCTTTCAATGGAATTCAATTCCTAAAAGGCTTCTGAGTACCTGCATCTGCTTTTGTACCAGGGGAGTTAGGCCCTGGTATCACTGCTGCCCTTTGTTGCACATATGGGTACAAGATGTTCTGCAGTTCCTGGACCTTCATTGCCAGAAATGTTTGAATAATGCAATCATCACTGCATTATCTGAAGGTCTTATAACATAGTATCCCCTTAACATAGTATTCCTGACTATTGTACTACAAAGATGGTGAAAAGACAGAGATTAACTGAATTGGTGTAGCAAGAGAGCCCTGCCTGCATTATATGCAGAGAGGGACAGAGAAGAAGTTTTACTTTTCTACAGTGAGACACTAAGCCTATAGTGACTGGCTGGTGTGGTTAGATGCTCCGTAGTTCCTGACACAGATTATGAGGAATCCACATATGACAGAACCTCATGGTCACACTTTTCTACTTCAGCACCTGGTGACCATCTTGTGGTGCTCCCTTCCTCCCCATACCCCTCACACTTTTTTTTTTCCTGAAGAAGTAATGTTTTTTTTTCTTATGAGTACAGAATGAAGGCTGAATGAGGCTGACAGCCTCATTCTCTGAATGTGTGAGAGCATATGAAGCAGGGATATAACAGGGGGAAAAGTAGCCAAAATCAGGTCGTCTGTCCTATATTTGAAGGTTGAAGGTTAGAGCAGTCTCACTAGATGGCCTTTGGAAGAAAGGATTACTCATTACACAGGGATATCTTGCTGCAGAATTTTCATCTTTTAAGAAGACCTTGTACAGGGACTGCAAATGTGCCTACTTACACTGCTTGGGTGGTGTAAAGGGTTTAGTGTAAAGGAGAATGAATCCCTGGCCGTTCAGAATCTCCAGAGATACTGTTTGTCACAGGAGTACTCAGTCTGTCAAAACCATCTGACAGCACAAAAGAAACTCCAAGCTGATATCCTGTGCAGGAACCCAAAATGCACACCAGGTCCGTGTATTTCACACCAAGATCTCTGTTTCAGCCATAGCAAAGCATTTATGTCAATCAAGATGACTTGTCCTAGTTTTTGACATTGGCATAACTCTTTCATAAGGCTCCACAACCAAACACAGGGCATAAGATGCTATGGAAAACATTTTGAACTGTGGCTTGTCACCCCACAAAGGAGTCAGTAATGTAACATTTCCTACTGTTGATTTACCCTGGTCCCAAATCATCACTAACGCAGACAAGTGATATCTCACCATCATAAAACATGATGTGAGGACTGGCAACCTATCCACTTAAGAGGGAATGTGAACATTTTGACAGACCCTGTTTTATGTTTGAAGCATGGTGCAAAGTATTAAAGAACGTATTTTTCTTAAGAAATTCTTATGTGCTTCCTTCCCCTTAAGGGCAGGTCATCCCACTAAGTACTTGTCTTATTTAAATACATTGAGAAATCCTAGCAGAACACAGCTGTCCCATCAGTATAGGTATGACTGCTTAAATTATGAAGGATCCTGAAGAGGCTGCCTCCCAAAGGCCTGGCTGCAGCACTGTCTGGAAGAAGGTGCAAGGCAGAAGTGTCCTTGAGGAGTCCAGCTACCAGGGGTGGCACTGAATCATTTTCAGGAGTTTTATATCACAAAGTCCATGAGGCTGATTGTATACAAGCCCCAGTGAGCAACACAGCACGAGCTCTCCCACGCTCTGTGCACACATCTGCACCAGAATAATAAACAAGAGCTCCAGGGCTACTGCAAACAAAATCTGTATGAGCAGATAACTTTTTCTTGTCAATACTGGGAGAGGAGACACTTAATATTGCTAAAGTAATTTAGAATTTAATATCACAGAGTCATAAAATGATTTGGGTTGGAAGGGATCATCCAGTTCCAAGCCCCCTGCCATGGTCAGGGACCATTCCACTAGTCCAGGCTCCTCAATGCCCCATCCAATGCCTCTGACATGCTTAAATCAAAATCCCACCAGAAATATAATTTGCCCTACATCCAAAGAATATGCCATACTACAAGAGCCTGAAAGAAATGCAAATGATGGTCAAAAACTAGTTTTAAAATATTAGGAAAGTATTCCTAATTGTTTCTATTTTGTATGGCTGAACTAGATGGAAAATTGTTGAGGTTTTGTTCCTAAATCACATAAATTCTCTTTCACTCAGTCCCTGAGTTTTGTTGCAAGAGCTGAAGTGCTGTATTCACTATTCTGGAATCCATCCAAGCCAAAGGTCAGGAAAAGCTGGCACCATGGGATGTCCCACAGAGACAGGCTGCTTTCTGAAAAGCACTCAAGATGAGACAAGATGACCACCTAATGCCTTCAACAAATTTCGAGGAACAACTAGAAGGAAGATGGGAAAAGAAAAAAAGAAAAATAAAAGGTTTTCTTCATTCTTAACCTCCAAATGATGACACTTGTGGAGCCAAGATGCCCTTAGGGCCAGGAACAGCAAATACCAAGTTCAGGCAGCATCCATATAGATGCCATTGTGGGTAAAGGGATCTGTACTTGGCGAGCACCAAAATGGCCTTGAAAATCTTCATGGGAAAACTTTTGGAGCTGGCGTTCTGCAGTAGCTTTACGATGCTGTGTTTTCACTCAGTAGCCTTTCACTTAGCCCGCTTCTCGTTCAGCCCGCGCGTTCCCGTGACAGCGGGGCGGGCGGGGGTGTCCCCGGGCGGCTCAGGCGATGAGTGGCGCGGCCGGCGGAGGCAGCCCCTCTCCCTGCCCCCTCCATGTCCCGCCGAGCGCCCGCCCGGCCACCCCGCGCCCCCTCCCCCAGCGCTGCGGGCGTCGGGGGCGGACCGCGGCCGCTCCCCGCCTCCGGCTCCCCGCCGGGCGCCGGCTTTAAATGCGGGGCGGCGGGGCGGCATCGGCGCTCCTGCTATTCCCGGTACCGCGCTTGGAACACATAGCCGGCCGCCATGGTCGAGTCTTTCTGCGCCACCTGGAAGTTGGTAGACAGCCACAACTTCGATGAGTATATGAAGGCACTGGGTAGGTACGGCCGGGCGGCGGCACCTTGGGATACCCTGGAATTTTTCACCATCTGGAAAAAAAAAATTGAAAAGGCTCCCCGCTATTGTAAGAGGCGTAGATGAGATATTGGCAGCAGCGGTGGTGATGGAGGGGATGATTTTGGTGGCTGTGCTTCTATCCATAGAGCTAATTCGATGCGAGTCACTCACCTGGGGGGGCGGGTGTGTTTGTGTGGGAGAGGCTCCGGGAAATGCCCCCGGGCTAAGGGAAGCGTGTGAAGGACGAGCACTTGCTGCGTGCGGATAACTTTGACACAACCAAGCAAAAAAAGCAATCATTATGCTGGAGTGATAAGGAATTGAAACTCTGAGCGGCGGAAGCGACCGCGGACGGAGTGCGGGGCTGCCGTGCTCGGCGGCGAGGGAGGGCGCGGAGCTACCGCGGGGCGGACAGTAGCGGCGGAGACTCTCGGTACCGGGGCACGAGAAAAGCAGAAAGCAGCGTTTCACAGGGATAGCTTGCAGCTGGAGAGCGGGGTGAAAGATCTCTGTACTTCGATATGTGGGAAAAAAAAAAGGTAAAAATTCCGAAGTTTGATGTTTCTCTTTTCCCTTGAATGGTCTAGGAGTGGGGTTTGCAACACGGCAGGTGGGGAATGTGACTAAACCCACTGTGATTATCAGCACCGAGGGGGACAAAGTAGTGATCAGAACTCAAAGCACTTTCAAAAACACAGAAATCAGCTTTAAACTCGGAGAGGAATTTGATGAAACTACCCCCGATGACAGAAACTGCAAAGTAAGTGAACTACGGCTGCCGCCTCTCTTTTTCTTGCCTCCCCTGCCTCCCAGGCTCTGCCATTGGTAAGGTCAAAAGAAAAAATATAACTTCTGCTGCTACTTGTTACAGCGCAACGAAGGGCGGGAAAAAAAGGCAAGACTGAGTCTTGCTTGCCCTGCCTGCTTAAACACACCATGCCTTTTGTGAGTGTATTGCGTTGCCAGCTCTCTGTCTGTCTTTCAGTGGCAATTGAGTTAGTTGCCTGCTTTTCTCACAAGCTAAACATCATTTGGCATAATCCTTCCCAGTCAAAATAGTCAGATAGCTCTTTCCCTGCACTTTTGGGGGCCTAACATCAGATATTATTCCAAGGCACGTCTGAAGGAAGTTCTTGTGAGATTAGAACTCAGAGAAAACAACTATTTCATCCTTCAACACAAGCAAGAGTTGTGTGGATTTCATGATTAAAACGAGGATGATTCATAGCCTTGGCTTTAAAATGGCTGGGACTCTTTATCATTCTCGATCCACATCCATCTATTGAAGAGAATTCAATAGAAGAGTGCATGCTGAATGTGTGAGCAGAATCCCAAGTACCTTAAATAAAGGCATGTCTTTGTGTTTCTGGGTATCTCACAGTCAGTTGTGACCCTGGATGGAGAGAAGCTAGTGCACGTACAGAAATGGGACGGCAAAGAGACAAACTTTGTGAGAGAAATAAAGGATGGCAAAATGGTAATGGTAAGTATGGAGCACACTGAGCATTCACATGTACCACAAACACTCCCAACTTACCCTTACCTCAAACTTTGTGAACGCTGTGACTTAGGCAAATTCTTAAACTAAAAGTTCTTAAAAGTTGGCAAGGAAAGCTAGCAGGGATTTTAAAAATATTTATTTTGGTTTGCTCTGTGTCTTGTTTTACTAACAATTAAAAATTGCTAGTGGCTTTAGGCAGGCCAGCCTGTGGATTTCCAGAGTATATATGTTCTTTCTAGACTTTTTACAAAAACCAAACAAAAAAGTCCTGGTGAGTTGTAATGATACAAAGTTCTTGATTAGATAGGAAGTTATCTGTTGCCAGTGGCAATTTGGACTTCTCTGAAAACTTGTTTTATGTCTACACCCATAAATAGTATTTACTTACACAGAACAAGTAGTTTTCTGTGAAAATAAAATTTCAATATTGCAGGACCTAACAGCATTTTCATTTTTAAAAATAAAGGATTTAGTCATCCTAGCGTGTTTGAAAACTAGGATAAACAGCAATAATGTGGAGAAAAGTCTGAGTTTAAATTTACCTGCTTTTCCAGACTTCTTAGAAACAAGACTATAGGGTGCATAAATGTTGTAAGTTACTATAGCTAATGTCCAGGATAGCACTTTTCATGGCACAGAGCTGTAGCTTTCCAAAAAAAAAAGTCTTCAGCTATACGAATTTATCAGACTTGGTTCTTGGAGAAGACCTCTTATTTTGTTTCCTAGTTACTTCAGAGTATCTGTGTGGATGAAGACTTGCAAATAATACAAACTTTAAAGCATACTGATACACAATGTGCAAGTGTTTCAAGGGAAAACCTATACTTTTGTTTTTGAAGCACTATGCACAAATCACACATATACAGAAAACATTGTCCTTTGGAATTTGAATACAATGAGGTGCCCTGATTTACTTCAGGAAATCCCTCCAGAACACAACTGCAGTGACTTAGAGTATTTGGTAGTTCTAGCTACACAGGGTACAGAATGCATTCTTTTAAGACATGTTCTCCTAGAGTTTGTATTTACGAATAGTAGTATAGAGGCCTTGGAATTTTAGATTGCTCATCTTAGTGGGATAAGGTTTGGGAAAATTAGTATTAAATCTGTATTAAAACAACCCTATATTTAAAAAAATAAACAGTAAGTTACATTTCTAGCAGCTGCCTTGTAAATGTGCATTAGGCATTTCTTGGGTGATAAAGCAGCAAGGAGAAAGTATCATTTCTTGTGGGAACCATAGCTAAGGTTTGGCTTCTTGTTTCTTTAAAATGTCAATCTAGATTTATTTGTTTTTTTTATGAATTACATAATGTAAACCAACCTTGATCTAGCATGGATTTCATAATGTGTTAAACCATTGTGGAAAATGATCTTGCCTCTAACATGTCTGTCTTTTCCTTGGACTTGCAGACTCTTACCTTTGGTGATGTGGTTGCTGTTCGCCACTATGAGAAAGCATAGAGCATACCTGCCTTCTGTCCAGATGTTACTTCAGCTGGATGGATTCATGTCCTATCCATGATTGACCGTAGCTAAAATGCACATTTCTGGCATGAAAGGTTAATAAAGTGTTTTTTTGATTTTTTTTTTTTTGGGGGGGGGGATGTTTTTTATTAAAAAAATAGTCATGCCATCAAATTGGCATGCTTGTGTTGTATAGTGAAACAGGTTAAACTTGGCATTAAATTTCTGAAACACTTGCTTTTTTTTTTTTTTTTTTTTTACAGTAAATATTTGAATTGTTTTGGAATGCAGATAAAACAAATTAAAAAAATTAAAAGGTTTTTTGAACCTGTGCTTCTTTTGTATTTAATCAGCTAATATTCCAGTGTCCTGGAGGGAGGTGTTCAGTTTCTTTTTCTGAGCTAAAGGCCAGAAAATTATGTGGCACACAGTGATGCAGCAGCCTTTCTATGCAGTGTAGAGTATTTGGGGAAATGAAAAACTTACTTTGGCTTTTTGCTGGAAAAATCTAAATTTAACTGTATTTATGTAGACAGAGAAGTGAGATGTTCACATAAGTTTCAGCTCTTGTCTTCACTGGATATTTGTTACTAAGTGTGGGTTAAGATGAGTAGTTTGACAGACAGTGTTCCAGAGTTTGTAGTGTTTTGGTTTTAATAGTTAAAGAATTTTTAATTTGCTTTGACAGGTTTGGGTTTTTGGATTTTTTTTTGTTGGTTTTTTTTCTTTTGCTAATATGAAAATACTGAAGTCTTTCACAGGGTAGGATGAAAGGATCAACAAGGTAACTCCCTTACATCAGTCTCCACAGCAATGGGAGGAAAACAGTACAACATGAACCTACTGCACTTCCCTCTCAAAACTGTTGTTTCATAGCTAATATGCACAAGAGAGAACAATTTGCACTGTGAGCAATTTAAAATAAAGTGCTTTTAAAATGAGGAATTAAAACCTTATGCCTGAGCAATTTATCCCTAAAAGACCAGTGTGAGAAAAACTGCCTTACTCTTAGGAAAATTGAAACAGATTTTTGACACCATGGAGGAGATAGAATCTCCAAACAATGTTTTCTACCCACTGACTCTGAGAACCACATAGAGGTGAGCTACTCACAGCCTTGTAAACAAAGGCAAAGCTGAGCTGTGGATTTAGCTGCTCATTGCTCTGTGAGTGCTTGTGTGGCTGCAGCCAGAGGTGCAGGAGGGGCATCTTGCCCAACTTCCCGGGCCTCATCCTTCAGATCTGCCACGTGATATGGGAAGAGGCTTCTTGCTTCCCTGGATAGATAGGATAACATGGGTAACTCATCTGATGAAAGTTCACAGGATAACATGGGTAACTCATCTGATGAAAGTTCACACATAACTGGCATCTATCCCATACAAATCTAAAATCCGGTGTTGTTAGCTTTAATTTTTTTTCACAAAAACTAGTTTGAAATTAATATTCAAGTCTGTGTTCTCTTGTGGGGAACATTATACAGCTACAAGACAGAGACCTTCATTATAAACCTTTATAAATATATTTATTTTGGTGAACATTGATAGTTTTTAAAATCTAAGAGCTATCTTTTCTTAATCAGAGAAATGAAAAGTAGGCTGTGATCCAGTGGTAGGGAGCTCCACTCTCTATGCTTTGGGCTCTTTCACTGGTAATAGCAAGTTATTTTTAAGCAGCATCTTTTGCCATTTGTTTTTTTCAATCTATTTAATCCTCAGCTTCAGTACCTAATACTGCCTCCCCACTGCTGCTGCCTGCTTGCCTGTGGGTGCATGTGCCACATGACTGTCCTTACCAGCCACCTTTTCTCAGAAAGTTGGGAGCAGCTGCTTTTCCCACCTCATTGGAGTAAACAGACTTGCTTTCCCAAGACTGCCCTTTATCTGCACAACAAATGATTTGTGGGGTCATGAATTAAAAAACCAGGTTTTTTTCTTAAATACTAGGAAAGGAATGTTGAGGCAAATTTTTAAGACTTGGTTTACAAACAAATCTTGAATGGTAAATATTTTGCATTACAGTCACTTTTAAACAAAAAAGAAAAGTAGTCCTTTAAACAAAAGTTACTTTTTGCCTATTCTAAATATAAACAATATTAGTGTCAAATACGGCAAAGTGGAGAAGTGGTGCCTGTGAAGTAACTGACATTGCTCAGAGCAGACAAGAGCGAAATATACTGACAAATGGGACTTCCAGCTGCTGCTGACACAGCTTTGCAGAGCCCTGACAGGAACAGCACAGTGAGCAATGGGACATTTCAGGGTAGCCACAGGATTCATGACATTGTTATTGTGATCTTCTCCTAAAACTGACGCCAAATACTCTTCCCTCTATATGGAACTACTCCGACTTCAATAAACAGCAGTTTTGAAAGCCTTGGCAGTGAAAACTTGTATTTACAATACACCTCATCAGTTCCCTTAAGCTGTATTAAACGTGCCCTTGATAGTATTTTTCATCAAGTTGGGTGGTTTTGGGTTTTTGCTTTGTTTTGTTTTTTAAAGCCTTTTAAATAATCAGGATCCATTTTTACATGTATGCTATGAGAAACCTTCCTTTCTTCCAAGAGATGCTTGAGACCGGTGTGGGGCGTCGGGCACAGCATTCCTTCATGCCGGTGCCCCGATTCTAGCCCTGCCCGCGGCCAGGCTTGGCTCCTGCGAGCTCCCTGGCGCTGACCCGGGGGTGGCACCTCCTGAAGGTCACCCCGGGCACGGCCGGCTCAAGGCGACGGCCCGAGCCGCCGTCCGACAGCGGGGTGGCGGCCTGGGGCGGCTTCTGGCCCGAAGAGGTGCGGGCGGGGCGCGGTGGTTTCCGGCGGCCCCGCGGAGCGCCGGGGCTTGCACAAGCCGGCCGGGGCTCGTCTCTTTCCCGGCCGCTGGAGCCGTCGGCGGGCCGGGCGCTCCCGCACGGCCGACATGGAGCTGCGGCTGGCGCTCGGGCTGGCGCTGCTCTGCTCCGCGCTGCAGGCGGCGCCGGCCAGCCCGCAGCGGCCCCACTCCGCCGTCGGTGAGTCGGCCGCGGGTCAGTGGCTGAGGGGCCCGGCCGGGGCCGCCCGTGCAGGCCGGGGGAGGCGGGTGAGGGGCGGCTCTGCGAGGGAGGCCCGGCCGGGGGCCGCTGCCAGCCCGGCGGCGGGGAGGGGGGTGGGCTGCGCGGTCCCTGCTTGCGGCTCCTTTTCCTCCCTCTGGCATTGCTCCCCGCACAGAACCTGCTGCCGTAGCATTCCCTGTCCCAACTGACTTCGGCCACACGTGACTGCTAAATCAGTCAACAGGGCACTTTTGAGGTACGGGGGGTTACACGGGGTTTATATTTAGTTGCCCGGGCAGGCCGGCGGGTGAAGTGAGGTGAGCCCTGCCCTGCCTCTGGCACAGTGTCCCGAGGCACGCACTGCAAACACCGCGTTTGGGGTCCGTGCTGGGCTGTGCTGGGTTGTGCTGGGCTGGCAGCAAACACACACGCTCTGCTGGGCCTGATCCCTGCTCGGGCCGTGCGTGCAGGTGAGTGCTCCGAAATGGTTTCCTACAGAACTCTCATTCCCTGTTACACGCTCTTGTCTCGGAACAAGCACGCAGCAGCGTCCCGGCGTTTGTCTTGTCTCCTGTTGGTAGGCGTCACAATTGTTAAGATTTTGAAGATCACCTCTGGTCTTTGATTTCTGAAATAAAACTCCGTAGAGTTAGTGTGTAACCTTGGGAAAAATCAATTTAAATCTGTCCCTATTTCACAACCACTGCCCCAGATACATGTGTGCCTTTACCAAGTGCTTTGAAACTGACAGAAAGAAATTAATCTTATTTTACATGAAACTTGACGGTTGATAGTCTTAACATAGATTTCGTTCATCTTATTCAGCATATTCCTATACTCAGCTCCTTTATCGATACAATCATGTGTCACAGTGGCTGAAAGCATGTCAGCCTGGAAAGTAGTGAGTAGGTAAAGTCTGACACACTGCTGCTCTATGGTGAGAAGCCTAGTCTCTGCATACATGCTGTTTCTTGCCTTTCTTTTGAGACATCTTTCTTGTCATCTTTTACAGTAGCTTCCAGCCAGGGAAGGTCTGGAAAAATAATTTAAAAGCAGCTCCCTTTCTTTTCAAATGGAGTAGAGAAGTCCTTATATTGCCTCCTCTACTATCCAGTTTCCAGATTGCTATTAATGAAAAGGAGCTGATTTTTCAGTTCCTTCCAATCTCCATTTCATTTTTGGTGAATAGCATAAAGCCATGCCCCTGCTTCTGTTTTCAGTTTTTCTAAGCGGTTTACGGGAAGGACTCCTCAGGAAGAACTTGCCCATACTTATCAGGCAGGCTAATCAACAATTTGTTAACTTTGAATAGGAGTCACAGTAGATAAACTGGAGTAAACTTGGCATTACCAGGTATATCCAGTTCAAATGCAAATAATGCATTTCCTGTAATCTTTGTTTTCTGAAAACAGGGCAATTCTGGCATGTATCTGACCTGCATTTAGATCCGACTTACCACATTACCCCTGATCGCACCAAAGTTTGTTCTTCTTCCAAAGGAGTCAATGCCTCCAACCCAGGCCCTTTTGGAGACTTTTTGTGTGATTCTCCTTATCAACTTATTTTGTCAGCATTTGAATTCATGAACGATTCAAAAGAGCAGGTTTCATTCATGATTTGGACAGGGTAAGTGTTCAAGTCACTCTGTAGTTAAAGCTGGATTGCCAGATAGTGTGGCACCTCACAAGTTTGTATTTGCACCAACAGATTTGAGTTCAGTATCTCACTAATGCTAGTTGTCCCTTTAGTTGTCCAAATGTGCAAGCCTGAGTGAGAATACAAGGCCTCAGGAACAGACTTTGATCTCTGTGATAACTGCTGGGCTGTTCACTGTGATATTTAGCATATGGCTATATTAGTGTGAGTTAACAGAAATGGTGCAAGGAGGGTGGGAAGTAGAAAAAGCAAAAGGAAAGGTCATGGCAGTAACTGACTCGCTGCAGGCCTCTGTTGAGTAAGAACATTTACCTTCCCTCTTCCAGTCTTCAGTATTACAAAGTGGGCTGAATAGTACTGCCTCACAGAGGTGTTGCCTGTGGCTTTGTGTGCCACAGCAGTGGGACCAGACAAAGTAGTGTAAAAGGGAGTAGCTTCATAGTGCTGTGCTATCAAGGCATAGTACTGTGTGTTGTTACTTTCTAGGTATTCATAAAAGATAGAATTGATTTACCCTTCTGCCATAGCAGAACTCTCAATTCTACCATCACACAATTTCTTAAGGCATACATCAATGATAATTAATCTGAGAGATTAGTATTTTTGAGTGTGAGAACTAGTTTGTTTGTTATATCACTTATTTTTGATGGGAAAGTGTTAAGAAATATATGAAGGCAAGTGATCAATCTATTTCACTTACCATCTTGTACTTAATTTTCAACAGGATATTGTTAAAAGGGAAAAAAGGAACTAACAATGAGGTGCAGATGATGAAAGATATATAACACAAACTTCACAGTAGCTCAAAATGATGACTTTAATGTCTAAGAAATCTTCATTATGATAAATATGAATCATAGGATAGGCATTGTCTGAACAAGTCTACTTGTTCGTAGTTTTTTATACAAAAGCCTTTGCAGAGAGCTTTTGATTCTGTGATTTTAATTAAGGTTTATAGTAACGTTAGATGCTAGAATGTAGATCTGCTTGCAGACTTTTTTGCCTTCCTTGTGTTGTTAACAACCTTTATTGATCAAGCCTTTTCCTTTTTCAGAGATAGCCCTCCTCATGTTCCCATAAATGAGCTCTCCACGAAGCTGGTCATTAGCATCATTGGCAATCTGAGTTCTACAATTCGTAATTTCTTTCCAGATCTTCAGGTTTTCCCAGCTTTAGGCAATCATGACTACTGGCCACAGGTAAAACAAGTTAGAAATTTGTTCATCATATTGAGTGTGTTCCTAACTCCTGGGAAAGCACATCTGAAAAATAAGAGTTAATTATGTGTAACTGTTATTCTGGAAACAAAATTCTACACCTCTTCAGTTAGCATTTAATATTATAAATAGTTCCACTCTAGAACAGTAGCTACATCACTCTCTTTGTGCTCTCTGTGCTCTAAGGAAATGTTGATGCCAGGTAGAATCTGTACATGTCCTGGGATCACACAAATTTATCACTAATCATTCCTCATGTCTTAGAACCACCACATGTCATCGTGTTAATACACACATACTTTTCCTTACTGTGTATGTCATGTATGTGTATACAGTAACTTACATCTATCAGAAGTGACATCATTAATGGAACTGTGAGCCTGTGGTAAGTTTAAAACCTACTCAAAGGCCTACTGAAAGTCTGTCAGCTGGCATCACTAGATTTTTTTTGTTGTTTTTTAGCTAAAGTAATGGCAGAATTTTTGTAAAGTTCCCATAGTTTTGCCATTGATATTAAAAATATGTCTACTTTTCTTTCCTCATTGATCATTCAGATATAATCACATTGATGATTCACTAGTTATGTTCAGCTGAGAATGGTGCTTTTTCACTTTGACTGTGCTGAATTTTGTTCTTGGCATTCTCCAAAGTAAACAGTTGCTTCATTTGTCCTTTAAAGTGTGTTGTGGGTCGATCTGGCAGCACACTGGATCAGAAGCAAATGCTGTCATTGGATGTGAGGGGATCAGAAGGCATGTGAAGCGAGTCAGCTGAAGTATTTTGTTAGAAATTCTTCATGGGAATTTAGTAACACTCCTTCACACCCTCAAGGCTTGTATTCCAGCTTTCTGTGGTGTTTATTAGGCCTGTCAGGGTGTAGGTTGGTGCAGCAGGTGATTGTATGACAGCCTGTGTCATTGCTGGAGTTGGTGATTTCCAAATAGGGGTGCTGAGAGACAGGGCAAAGGAAACGTGAGAGACAAAGTAACCACTAGATGTATATCGGAAGTGTGAGTGCACAAACCAAACTGTGACTTCAGTCCTTGGTGCTCTTACTGTGGTGGTAAAGCTTTGGCTTTTCATATGCACGGACATGGGGACAGGTTGATTCACTAGAAACGAACTGGGAAAGTATTTCAATAAGTAACACCTGAACTGAAGTGTCACAAAGTGTTTCATGTTCACTTTGTTTCAGTTTTAAAAATGTCTTAGCAGAGAATTGTTGTTATTCAGCGATCTCCTTTGGTAGAGGAAAAAAACCCTACAAAAGCCTTGTAAGCAAAGAATGTTTGGACTTTTTCAACAAGTATGAATTTTGTTTGTGAAATTAAAGCTAAAGACAGGAAGAAAAGGTGCTCAGGAGGGGCAGATGGGCAGCAAATAGAAAATTGACACAAGCTGGTGATTGGAATAACTGGTGATTGTTGTTTGTTCTCCCTGCACAAAGCCACTCAGGAGCGTTTCTGTGATACTTCAAAATGGCATGCTTCACTAATATGCAGAGCTGGCATGCTTTTCAGTTATTGTTTGAAAAGCGCATGGGATCAGACAATCCCTGCTATGGGGTCATTTCAGATTGTTCAGTTTTTTAATGTTTGTTTTTCGCTCTTTATGACATTTCTTTTCTTCATATGGATATGGTTGGCAACTGTCCTGTGGACTGGGAGTGATATGGAGCAAGCCACACACTGTATGTAGGCTGTTCCAAAGCAAGTGTAAAATCTGTGCACTTACCATGAACCAAAGAGTTTAATTGCTGTCTTGTGTTCTGAGCTTAACAACTAAACAGTCCTGAGTGATTTTTCTTGCAGAACATGTTAAACTACTACTCAAGTTGATCAAGCATTGGGATACCTTTCAGATCATATATTGTGACCTCGGCCTTACTTCTTTCACACTCTTGCTCCTGCTTAAGACAATTCCTGAGACTGCTTCTAGCAGTTCAGAGAGCACTGACTTCCTGGGCCAAAGCACCTTCAGTCCATTACATGGCCTCTTATCTGGAATCAGGTTTTTGTCTGTTAGTGACTGTTAGCTCTGGCTCGAAGGTGTGTCCTAACAACTCATGTCTGGGCACTGCAATCAACAAATGTCTCAACAGACATCGTCTGATTGCTCTGCTCCTAGACAGAGACTTACTTCCTAAACCTCTAATAACATAGGTTTAGTTTCAAAGATCTTAGAAAGGTCAAATTTTATGTTTAAGAAAACATGCACTGCAATTTTTTCAACCCCTGTTTTTTTCCTTCTAGCACTAAGACTCCAGATATTTTAAGAAAGGCAAGGACAGGCTGGTATCTTCCTGTCAGGGTTAGATCAGAGCATGGGTGTCATCAGCCTGTGGCTCAGACTGTAGAGTGCTACAGTCCTAATTAGAGCCAGTGGGAGAAAACACTGACAAAACTTTCTCTTGTACACTTTTAAATGCTTTCTTATGAGAAAAAAAGACATCATGAAAACATTTGTGAATTTCACGAGAATGTTTCTGAGAGCAGAAGTGGCATTTTGGGGAGCTGCTATGAAACCCAAGTTATTGAAAAAGAAACATATTAATCCAAATGACTTTATTTTTAGACTTGATATGTTTATTAATTTTGCAGAATGTATGGTTTTCCATTCTACTGTATTCTTAAGGCTTAGCACATTTCTGGCATTAGTTTAATAATGCATTAACAATGCCATGCAGTCAGTTCTAAGTTTAGGCATTTGTTCCTGATCAGCAATACTAGACATTCAGAAATTGGTCTTTTTTCTTTCTTGAATTCCTTCTGGTGATGACTGGATACATTTACATGTTATGTAAGAGGTGAGGCAGGATTATTTAGTGTTTTTTTTTGTCTGTGTGTCTGAATACTAAGACTTAGGCAGGTTCTCCTCTCTCACAGGACCAGCTTCCTGTAACTACCAGTGAAGTTTACAATGCTGTAGCAGATTTCTGGAAACCTTGGCTAAATGATGAAGCAATCCATACCTTCAGAAAAGGTGAAGTATGGCAGTAATACGTTGTGAAGCTAGGGCTTCAAGAATTAATGTTTCTGTGGATTTGTGCTGTTTGTTTAGCTAAGTCTCATAGGATGAGTCAGAACAATGGATTATCTCTAATGCTTCTCCTGCAAGAAGTTACTTACCTTTTTGAATGGCAATGCCTATTTCAGAATACATTTATTACTTTCTGCTGCAATATTTATCACTTCTTGTAACATGTTTAGTGTTATTGACTTTGTACCAATGCATGTAAAATATCTCTGCTTTCAAGACCTCATAACACTTTTTAGATGAGGACATATGATGCACACGAAAACTTTACTTTGATGGGAAAAAACTGTTAAAATGTTGTTTCTGTTTTAATGGTATATGTATTTCAGAGCATACTGAATAGGTGCATTTTTATTCAGGGTATGATAACACATAGCTGTGCTGATTATGCTATTAATGTTTGTATGCAACTTACTAAACTGGCAGAATAATTATATCCTAATTAGAATTTTTCCTTTTTGCAAAGGACTGAAAGGTTCAATGCAATTTCCAATCCACTCAAACATTAGGGATTTGGAAGTTTCATTTTTGTTTTTGTGTCCTGAATGAGAGCAAACTCTGGATAAGAGTGAAAGTAGAAACTTGGATAAGGATAATAAAACTCAAAGAGGCAGTTAAATTATATTGCTATGCTTCTGTTGCCATGGCTCTATTGAAGTCCATGAACAATGAAGTTATACCTATTGAAGAAGCTCAGATGCCATGGAGAATTTTGGGAGCAAGGATTGAAAAATATGATCCTTACTTTTCATCATATCATCAGTCTGAAGTTAAATGACTTTCAAAATGCAAAGCTTCTAAACTTAAACAGTTCCTCCTGAAGGAGCCTGTATGTTTGCTGTATTTCAAGAAGTATGGACTTTACAGCTACCATATCTGTCAAAGTGGAAGGAATATTACAGGGCACTTTTTCCATGTCAGTTGAATAATTGTATCTAAATACTGTCAAATAAGCACAAAGATAATACAGGCAATAATTCATAAATAATTCAGTGTCAACTTTTAATAAAATGTGGCTGAAAACATTGTTAACATGTTCTAGTGGGATAAGGTGACTGTGGCTTGAATAAGCATGATATTCTATTAGAAAGAGGAAAGTTGGGTATTTTGTCAGTGGTGTGCTTTGATTGTAAAGTTGTGCTTTGAGGCCTTTAATTTGTCATATGATGTTGGTCTTATTTTCACAGGCGGCTTTTACACACAGCTCTTTGAATCCAGTAACAGCCATCAACCACTCAGGATAATCAGTCTGAACACAAATTTATATTACAGCCCTAACAAGGTAACTGTGAATATCACTGACCCAGCCAACCAGTTTGCCTGGCTGGAGGACATACTTGAAACCTCTTCACAAAAGCAGGAAAAGGTAGGGATCAGGATCAAAAGCTATCATTTTTTGTTTCAATTTTGAAAAAAAAAAAAGAAGGAAGAAGTAGAGATAATGAGAGTATAAACATGCTTCTAGAAGACTAAAAATGCTGCCAAAGATACTACAAAGTCAGAATTTCAAAATTTTATTTTTTAATCATTCCTCCTTTAATATGCCCATTTTACTGCAACAATTAATAAACTGGTTGAATGAAGTTTCTCAAATTATACAGTAAAATACCTTTTCTCTCCTACCATGTAAAATACTGCAGAAGTCAGTATCTGACCTTTTTTACACATAGCCTTTTATTTTAAAACATGCTCTTGACCTAAGACAAAAGCTAGCATATTTTATTGTAATGTAATTTAAGGTATCACAAATAGAAATTAGAAATTAGTTTTGTTTGTCAGAACAAAACTTAGTCAAGCTGCAGTAATTGCTATGATTTGAGTGTTATAATAACTTGTCCTTTAATACACAGGTTTTGAAGTGAAGGTTTAAATTGTTGGCTCCTGATGGATGGATTGATTGATTGGTGTGGGGATTGGATCATCATCTGAGCAACTGTGTTTAATTTGAAACATGGTTACATTTTGTTACAGTGTTGCAATTTTAGAATATTATATATACAATCAGGAGAAAGGAGAGACTTCCTTTCCTCGGGAAACCCTGCAGCATGGTGTGTGCATTTGGTGCTAAGTCTCTAACTCAGACAGAGAGGTTTAACCAGTTATCCATGTTTCTGGTGACTCTCTGACTCCCTGGTGCAGACTCTGTAATGCTCAAACATAATTTTTTTTCTTGTGTCCCCTTGAGATGCCAAAATATAAGCCTTGCCCTAGGAACTTACTTTTTTCATGTGAAGTAATTGATAACATTTTCCTTGGGCCTAAAATCATGCATAGATTTTTTTCTCCCCAGCAAGATAGTATCTTGATATTATGAACTTAAGCAATTTTCCTGTTGGGATTTTATATTAAAAAAACCTGTCATGATTTACAGCTTTTAGAATGCCATTTTTAAAGGCAGCATTATTATGAAACTGTGGTAACCACTTCTAGGATGCAGCTATGATTAGAAGTTTCAAATGAAGGTGCTAATTGTGCTTTCTGTATTTAATCCCTTAGGTGTATATAATAGGTCATGTCCCAGTAGGATACTTGCCATATGCAAGGAATACTACAGCTATCAGGGAGTATTACAATGAGAGACTGGTAAAGATTTTTCGCAAATACAGTAGTGTTATTGCGGGCCAGTTTTTTGGACATACCCATAGAGATAGTATCATGGTCCTCCTGGATGAAGAAGGTAATGATGCTTGTTGACTTTTGAACTTTTCCTTCCTGATTAAAAGCAAATCAATACTTTCTTGCATGCTCTTTCTAATCAGCCTGTGTTATAAATAATTGAAAAAAGTAAACTGGGAAATACTGTTATTTATTTGCAGGAGTTCAAGTCTCACACACTCCGATTTCCAAAGAGAACCTTGAAAGGGTGACTGTCTTTTTCTGTTGGTGTCAGCAGAGACTCCCCAAGCTTCCTATTTTTTTTTTTTTAATGAATCCTTATGCCTAGACAAGAATTTCTAGTCTTTCCTCTCTGCTCTCACAGTGACACGGGCAAATTATACCAGCCAGTTGCTATTGTGTAATGTGTCAAAGGGAATGTTCTCAGGCCAGCTAGACATGCTCTATGTACTTGTATTTCCTGCATCATTACTGTGCCTCTCTGCTGAGTTCCCTGCTGCTTCAAAGTTAATTAAGATAAGGGTAAGCAGGAGGTAGGGGAAAGAAAGTCTCTGCCTGTTGCATGTCTTAGATCAGCTAATTTCCCTTCAAGAGAATCACCCACGTTGAAATTTTTGTTTATTGCTTTGAAATCCCTTAGTTCTAAGCATGGGCATGGCCATATGGAGCACTCAGCATCTCTAAAGAAGAAGTTTTTTCTTCCCAATAGAACAGTAAAAGGTTCATTGCTTTGATTTATGTAAAATACCCAATTGTTAAGTGGCTCTTCATCCATGATTTGTATGAACTCATATGAGCAATGTCCAAAATGCTGACTAAGTAATACTATTCCAAATTTTTACCTTTTTACATGGTGTTAATCTCTAGTAAAAAATAATCCAGCCCAGTGAAAGAACTGCCTTCATTATTTTTTTCTTTCAAATGATGCTCCATGCAGTCTTATACCTGTATTTTTTTACACTGTCCCGTTTGTTCATGAAATCATCATCTCTACTGCAAATTTCACTGGGAACAGACTGATCTTAGTATTTGACATCAAAGTTTGCATGTGCAAGTAACCACTTTTCAATTATTTTATTTATTTTGCATCTTTTGACAAAATTTAAATAGCAATTAAATACCCATTGTGTTTGTCTGTACAGTTTTAAACTATCTTCTATTCAGGGCATTTTCCTCTTGACAAAATTCTAGAGAATTCAAGATAAATGCAATATTGCAGCCAACACCAGTGTACTGACATAAAATTCATCTGTATTTTCTCCAGAAGAATCTACTGATTTCCAAACTTTCAAAACTTCTGCCTATATGTGGAGGCTGACCTTGTGATTTCACTGCTGTGACAGTGTCAGAGATGGGAATAGTTAGGGCTTCCTTTTTGTTCCACAGAGAACTTCCCAATGTACTCACCTGCACATTCTATCCCAATAAAACTCACATCCTCATGTTTCAGTTGCTGTCAAGGTTGGTGTTCACACAATAGGTGCTGGGCTCCTAAGGGTCAGGTGATGAAACAGACCCTGGTGTTTCTGATAACATCCTAAATACATAAAGAAACATGTAAAATACTGTATAGAAACAGCAACTAAAGTTTTCAAATATTTCTTTAGTAGAACTATACAAAATACAGAGACTTCACATATAGGCAAGACCATTTTACAAATTTGCACAGGCATTTGAATTGTCTGGGAAGCCTCTAGTGTAAAAAGTGGTACACACTGGAGTGGGTACCATAGTATTCCGCACAGGGTTTAGTCTATCCATTGGAAGTATGGCAGTTCAGAGTGATGCAGATAAATTCTAATGTCTTTAAGCCTGTCACTCTTGTTTTTGCGGTGTTGGTACTCTACAAAAACATTTGTTTGAAAAAGAAAAGTTTGAAAGGAAACTATCTCCTCAATTTCCCTTTTTCTACAGAAAAGCCAGTCAATTCCTTGTTTGTGGCACCTGCTGTAACACCAGTGAAGAGTGTATTGCAAACGGAGTCCAATAACCCTGGTGTCAGATTGTATCAGTATGATCTTTTTGACTATAGCTTGCTGGTAAGTAAAGATTTTACAACATTGTTTAAGACATTGTAGTGTCAGTAAAAATTACAGCAAGATGTCAGCCTTTGTAGTATTATGGCTGCTGGTGATGGAATTTTGGTGCCTACTCTTAGTTTTTCTTCCTGGGCAAAGGAAAGGAAACCTGAAAGATAACTTGGTTGGTCTTTCTGTGCCTGCAGAACTACCCAGTACTCTCTGGTCTGTATCAAATAGTCTTATGATGTAGGATCAAAGACATAATTTTTCTGGCCAAAATCCTAAAACTATTTGCAGGGAGCTCTGCAAGAGTGAAAGAGATTCACCTAAATCCTGGGCATGCTTACATACTAATGTTGTTTGCTGGTGATAGCCTGAGTTTTGGGATGCAGCCCATGAAATGTTTCTAAAGGGTGTAAAAGAGCTGATGAAGAAAGCACTTTTAATCATATGATGTCTTTTGCAATCACAAAACTTCCTATAAAGAGTTTTTACAGGAAATGTTAGATATATTTAGAAGGAAAATAAAAAGTAGAAGACTTCTACTTTGTAGTTTCATGTGATTTTTGGAGATAAAGTGAATCCTGTGTAATTATCTTGGCTGTGAATGGTTTAGACTTTCTGTAATTCAGGATAAAGTCTTGACCCTGCCGAGTTCAGTGACAATGCACCCTGCCGTTTGATTGGGACTGGGGTTTCTCTCTGGAGACCCATGCTAATTCAGGCTGCTCCTTTGTTGTGCAGATTTCACTCCTGCATCGGCATCCCTCCTTTTCCTTAACTTCTCTCTGGGCCGTTCTTTTTCTGTCCATTCTGCCACTCAAGTAGTGCCCACAGAAAAGAAACTTCTGGCTCTCACCCTTTTGCTCCACTCCTGAGGCAGACATGAATGTTGTGGAGTTTGGACAGGAAAGACCTCTAATACTGCCGCTGCTGCCTTTGTGGCTCCTTTTTCTTCTCCTCCCCATCCCCCCACCATTACCGCTCTGCGAGTACCAGCTTTGGGTGAAAGCCCAGCTCTTGGGGTGGGACGTGACCTTCTATTCACATGTGAATAATGAGGAGTGACAGCTTCCTAATCAATATATCACTCCAGAGACTTAATGAAGCAGGGAAGAAAGCAATACAGCAGTGCCTATGTTTTCTTTCATTCTTTTTTTCTTTTTTTTTTTTAACTGTAGGATCTTTGGCAGTTTTACTTGGACCTCAGAGACGCCAACAAGAAAAATGAATCAAACTGGAAATTAGAATACATCCTGACTAAAACTTATGGCATCGAAGACTTGAAGCCAGAAAGTCTATATGAAATGGCCAAGCAGTTGTCTATGCCACACAGCACGCTGTTTGAGCAGTATTACAGTAACTATATTGTGAGTTATGACAAAACTATTCTCTGCGAAGAGGGGTGCAAGACCTGCCAAATATGTGCAATCCAGTATTTAGATTCTTCCTCATACACAGACTGCATCAATCAGGAGGCAATGTGGAGATGAAATCTCTGTGCAGTTAATGCAGATAGTGACTTTAGCCTGTGATTTAAAGAACCTGCTTGTTCTTTCGCTCAAGCACTGACATGCTGACAGGGAGCCTGTGGGACTTCTCTACATTTCAGGGGTGCAATAAAACTCTCTAGATCTTTCTTCTGGCAAATATGTTTTCCTTTATCATCTAAATAAAAGTTTATTTGCTTTGTAATAGTGGCCAGATACTTTGCTGTTGTCTCAAGTGTCCTGTACTGTACCTTCTCTAACAGGCATCCCAGTGTATGGGAATAGAAGTTACTCAGTCAAGCCTTTGTAAATCCAAGTCTTATTTCTCAGTGTGTGTAAACATAGGCAATGCCATTCCAGGCATGGGATTTTTATGCGGGCAGGTTTCAACTACTGGCTGTCAAAATTTGCAAACTGAAGTCAGCAAAACCTGCATTTGCTGAGACTTGAGTGTAGTTATGTTGTTGATTCAAAGCCAGTATTATATATCTCTCTGTGCCAAGTTTTCCTTGTTAATCCCTCAAACCCACTTCTTAGGGGCATTTTCTAATGTGGCATAAAAGTGACTTAATGGAACACAAACCTCAATCCTGTAAATGCTTAATCTGATTTTTCAGAATATATTTGCCCAGCACAGAGGGCTTTTTTCTTACAATCGACTATGTACATACCATAGTGTCTCATACCAAAAAGTGTCCTGGTATGAGATTTTGCAGCAGACCGTATATCAGGTTTAAATTCATCAACATCAGCAATTGGACTCAGCATATACTTTCTCTGTGGGGCATGGGTAAACATTTACTTATGCTGTTTCTTGGGTTTCTTTATTTTCAAAAAGCAATCTTTAATCTTTCACTTAATGTGAAGATTATCGCATGTTCAAATTTACAATTGCAGAGATTTCTTCTTCCTCTTCTTATGGCTAAATATGTGCTCAAGATGATGCTATTAAGATGGCCCTTTATTTGGTGTGTGTACAACCAAGAAGGACCTTTACCCATTTTTCTGCCACATGAAGAGCTATACTTTTGGAAACTTTGGTCAACAAAATACAATATGGACCCTGCTCTATATTATCCCTGAGTAAGGGGAGCTGTAGAAGTGGCTACAAAACAAATCCAATTGATGAGTTTACTGCAGCTGTTGAAGAAATTCCTGGGTTTGTTTCTACTCAAGCTAAAAATATGCAGCAGAAAATTTTCAGATAGTTTTGCAGTCTGTAGCATTCCCAACTGTAGATCTGGATTTCAGGTTTCTCATGCATCAATCATCCACAGAGGAGATGATTGGTTTGTTATATTTGCATTCAGAAACAAATCCTCCAGTGCACAGCAGGCAGTCCTGTATTTTAAAATCAGTGCTTGGAGAAGATATGGTGAACTTAACTCTTTAGAGCTATCTACTCTGCCTGGCCTCAAATGGATCTGGATATGTAAATAATCTAAATTAACGTAGGGACTGTGCAGACTGTGAGTGTACAGACTGTGAGGACGTGCCATAAAGTTTCTGTTCTGAAAGCTCGTGATTCCCTCTGTCTTGTATGTGTCCCTTGGTTGTGATTCTCGTGGGTGTGTTTATTTAAAAACTGCCTGTTACCAGTACCCATTGGAAGCAAGCAGAGTTGGGGGTGGATAGCATAAGGCAATTGGAACTGGTAGGACAGCTGAGCTTCCTCCAATTTGCCAGATGGGTTTTGTTCAGTTCATCCTTGAGCTTTAAACCACGCTGGTTTGTTTCTGTGAGTTCTGCGGCTTCTATTTAAGCTTAATACCTACAAGACATCCTGGAAACACTGTAAAAATTCTTCCATTACAGGCTTCTTTATTGCTAAACTTTAGGGAGAGCTGGACCATGTGGTGATTTAGCTGCTACAGAATTCTAGGAAGAGGCGTATTCTGCTCGTGGGATCATACTGCATAGATTAGTTGGGATTTTTGGTGATTTTTTGTTGTTTTTGTTATGTTTTGTTTTGTTTGTGTGTCAGTAGATGTTGTTCAATGAATATGAAAAGAAAATTAATGCTTCCAATGTCTAAATAGCAAGCTATGGTCCAGGCATAACTTCTTTTTTCTTTTAATGTGGACTCCAGTTGAAGCCAAGAGTTGAATGGCACCAGCCAACGTCTTTTTTGTTTCAGACAGAGGGTTATAGCTACCAGGGTTACATTTAGCCAGACTATATCCCCTAAGATACATCCTGTTATGCAGGCTGGCATTCTCTGCTTTTTCTGTATGTAACTATAGCCATGGAAGTGCAAGCATAAATGGACGAGAAAGATCAGCTATATGTTTGACTGCATCATCTTGTAACTGGGAG
This sequence comes from Zonotrichia albicollis, assembly GCF_047830755.1. Lineage (NCBI taxonomy): Eukaryota > Metazoa > Chordata > Aves > Passeriformes > Passerellidae > Zonotrichia > Zonotrichia albicollis. Next base: position 74,381,955 of record NC_133821.1, on the reverse strand, counting down.
GTAAGCCAAGGAGAGAGCTTCCAGAGATGTTGCAGTTGAAAATACATGACTTAAATCATAGGAATAGGTTAGATACCTAGGCAACATGCCTGGGTGTAAGGGGAAATAGAGGGAGACGTTCTTGGTTTGGGTTTCTACTTTATTCCTTCATAGATCTAGGAATGTTCTACAAGAAAAGTTATCCTGTGCTGAAAGAAGCTTTTCTAAGGAATCATGGAAAACGTCAAAGAAGCATGACCTGATGAAGTAGCTGACCCTTGTAGACCAGATTCCCACTTCACTTTTCAGGTGATATTTTTATGGCCTCATCTTGAAATGAAGAATTAGGGTGAATATTTGTAAGGTTGCATTTGACAGAAAGACAAATTACACCACCTAGTGGAGTAAAAAGGTTTTAATTTATCTGCAGTTGAGCTAGAGGCATATGAACAAGGATTTCTCAAATATTCTAGGATTTAAATTCTAGCTTTTGAAGGTAACTAGTTTTCAAAGGAAGTACTGCTGCTTCTTTATAGCAGTACTTCCATGTTGTACTTCTGGGTATTAAATGTTGCTGGCTTCTAAGATGCCATGTCACTTCATGTATTCTGAACCCTGTGGTAGGTACAGGTCTCTGCCCCCATCCAGAGAAAAACTGAGTGAAATTCCACAGGGAATCCTGTGGAAGCTTATGTCCACATTAATAGGAACTGCAGCCTTGTAGGAGTGCCCTCTTTAACAGGAGAGTTGGTGCTGAGGAGCTGATCTGACTGCTGCACATTTCAGTAGCAGTTGAAGGATGGTAGATGTCCCCTTGAAATGCAGCTGCCAGGTGCAGTTACATCTGAAAGAACACTCTCCAAGAGCTCTGGGCAACATGAATAAAGGCACAGCAAGTGAGGATGACCAGTAAACTGTGTTCAAAGCTGTGTTTCTGATCCAAACCGAAGTGAAGGTGCATCCAGACGGATATGTTAATTGCTTTAGATTGCACTCATTAGTGTCTGGATGTGATCTCATCAATTCTATTGTTTTCACTTGTCAGCCTGAAGAAATGAAATGACTGAAGGAGATGGGACTGGAGAATATGTGAGTGACGTATTGTTAGTAAAATTTATGAGCATAAAACCAGAAGCAGGTAACTTTGTATTCTTTTGTGATGAAATGGACAAATTATGAGCACACAGCATTTCCAAGGAAAAAGTATCTAGTTTAATGCTGTATCTAATTTCACTCCACGGAAAAGCAATCTCAAGAAGGTGAGTTGTTACATTGGTCTGAGAATAAAATAAAACTGGTGGGAGTCCCTCTCATTCCCAGTCAAAATGAACTATGCCAATGTCAATGAAGAAAGAAACTTTCAAGATTGCTTTTCTTCCTTTTTTTCCAAAAGCTGAAGATTAGGTTGTATATGCTTACCACTAGAGCTTTCAACAAGAAAATACTGCTTTAGGTAATTAATTTGTCATCTACCAGGCCTAGGTTTCTTATTCTGCAGGAAGAACATCCTACCTATGAATTCAACCAGTTTAGTTATTTCCTTATCTGCAAAGAACTCTAGTGTAAGGTGAATGTTGTTTTCATACTGTGTGTGGAATATCACAATTGTAGGAACTCAAAAAAACCCCCCAAACCCTATGTATACTTAATTAGTTTCTGGTGGTTGTGGGAATAGTGAAGCCATTGTACTAAACACTGATATTGTCCTACTGATCACCATATATGAATTCCTGCCAAAGTAGGTATCAGGAGAGTAGCCACATGCAGGATGGAACATTGGCTGATGACTGAAAATACAACCAAGTAATCAACTGAAAAAATGCTGAAAGGAAAACTACTGGAAATGTGGCAGCCTCAGCCTCAAAGACTTAGTGAAGCAGTGGGAAGAGCACAAGACATGCTTACAGATGTGGTCAAATTGCAGCTGTTCAAATTCAACTTATGTTGCCTTCAGTGATAGAGCTGTATTTATAGAACATTTAGAAAATTGCTTCTATTATCTGCATTTGTATCAAATTTAATCTGAATCTACCTGTCAAATATGTTACATCTAATTACTGAAATACTTCCCCATCGTGCCTTTTAACTTGCAATTGGACCTCGTTCTCATACCCTATAAACTCTTTGGTGGATTTGAAAGCAGCCACTCAGACATCAGGAATAACTGAGCTGGAGAAGTTGCAAATGTGGACCTGGGCAGAAAAAGTTTCTCCCATCCTGAAAAGCATCCTGATATTTCAGTATTCCCCACTGGAATAAAATCAAGACTCTGTGAAGGTTTTAGGCACAGAAGTGCAAAGTGGGGATTTGCACCTGAGCCTGTCACCTTCCCCTCAAGCATTTGCTAAGCATTGTCATGGTGTTGACTATGCTTTCTCCTTCTGCCCGGGAACTGAACTACTTTCTAAATTAAAATTTTAATTGGGACTGTTATGTTTATATATAAAATTCTGATAGTGATGCAGCATTTTCCACTGAAACTGTAAAGCAATCCTCAAAACTTCTCCCACATGCTATAATTGACACCTTTTCTGTCCAACAGAGTACATGCCAATGGATGCCAATAAAGCCGCAGCAGCTTTAATAGTCCTGAATAGTCTAAGATGTTTGATATTTTGTGCAGATCAGATGATCAGCTGGTAAATACTGACTTAAGAGCACTGAAATTAGTAAAGTGATGAACTAATAAAAAAATGAATAATTCTACTTCAGATTAAGGAATGGCTTTTCAAACATACCTAAAAAAGTATTTCTGTGTGACATAATGCAGTCCTTCCTGGAACTGAATAAACAGATCCAGGTAGCAGTAGCAGAGTATCTGTATCAGTATTCTGCTTTTCCTGGAATAATTCCCCTTGTAGCCCAGAGTGACATGATAACACAGCTGTCCTGCTTCCTTTCCAAGTTCCCCTAGATGTTTGCCTGTATAACGTTGATTTATGACGTGCAGGTACATACCAACAGACTTAAGTGTACAAACCCAAATGAATTGTGCTCCCAGATGTTCTGGTTTGATGTTAGTTGACTATAGATGGAAGAACACCCTAATACAGTGTTTCTAAGGAGTTGGAACACTCTGCATCTTGTGGATTGGAGTTTACAAGACAATTCAGGCATGCCTAAGGCTGCTAAAGAATAGCAGTTTTTCTATGATCTTATATAAGCTTTGAAACCCAAATCTTCGGTATTCAGTCTAGCAGGATTTTCCTTCAAGTGGGGGTGGTGATACAAGCCTGTCATTATGTCACTCAAAATATATGCAGAAAAACTCCTCTTCCAGATGGGTAGAGTGCTTTAAAACTCTTGCATGCTGCTCTGGCCTTTTTATGCTGTATAAAATGGGAAGCATCCATTTTTAAGCACATTCAAAAACATTCCTTGGCCAACTTCTCATTTCTATTTTGTTGGATGTTTTAGGCAGAACTTGTCTGATATATTAGAACATTTTACATCTATGAAAGCTGCCATCTGCCACAGAGCCAGCTGAAATTTAGGACCTTGGTAAAATATCATGCTAAAAGAGTCTGAGGTTGTTGGAGCTGATTGCAATGAAGTGTGCATTCTTATCTATCTTTGACTGAATTACTGCAAAGAACATTTAACTTAGTCTCTCACAGGATATTTGATGTTGTTTTTACATCAACCTAGCTGAAACCTTCCAGCATTTCTAATGACTTTGTTGATAGCTAACAAGACATGTTTCAAACTGTTTGTTCTTAACAAAGTCTCCCCTTTTGTTGTTTCTGCTTTTGTTTTTTTTCTAAATCTAATTGAAAGTATTTATACAGAGCTTGAAATTCTAGACAGGCACAGGATTTGCTCAGAATAATTGCCAGTATACAATGGAGGGATTTTCTATAGTATTTTTTTTTTATATTTCCCCTCCTCCAATCCCATGGCCAAAGTAAATTTCTGCTAAGCAATGTCAAAAAACCATAGCAACTATCTTGTGACAGAGCTGAGGAGCTTTTGTTCTGCAGAGGACCCATTAATCACTACACTGCCCCAAGCCCACAGTCTCATCCCATGTAATGCTGGGAATTTTCTGCTGAAGACAGTTGCTAAATATTTGTATACGTGGTGAAGAGCTCCCCACAAAGTGACCCACAGTAGGAAGTGGACTGTGTTACTTGTAGTGTGTGAGACTCTAAGGATGGACAGAAGGGATTCTATCAGCAGGAAACAGGGGGTTTTCCTTTAGTCTGATCAGGGGAAGGAGGATTAGGAGCAGGGAGTTTGCCAGGGGAGTGGGTCAGAGGCAGGCTGGTGGGGCAGCAGGGCAGGGCATTCTCACTGGGCTCACCAGGGCAATTGTTCAGCGGTTCTCCATCCCTGCAGGTGCTGGGGCTGGAGTGCTGCTCAGCAGGTGCCGCTGCTCGTGGCAGTACATACGAGCTCCCTGCCCTCAGCAGCTCCCTGGGCAACCTCCACCCCTCTCCTAAGCCCATCCCTCTGCCCAGGATTTTCAAGTCACTTCTCTAAGGCCCCAGATTTTTCCCTGTCATAGAATCATGGAATGGTTTAGCTGGAAGCTTAAAAATCATCTAGTTCCAAACACCCTGCCGTGGTCAAGGACACCTTTCTACTAGACCAGGTGGCTCAAAACCCCATCCAACCTGGCCTTGAACACTTCCAGGGCTGAGGTATCCACAGCTTCTCTCAGCAACCCTCTCTGTCACCCAGTCGTATTTCCTCTTTTATTTAATTGCTAAATGCCATCTATTACTTGTAAGTTTTTTTTTGTGTGGTATCAGTTCAAGTTTTCAGGGAAGTCCATCATTCAGAATATGCCTACAATTAAGGTTCGATCCATTGAAACAGTTAAAAAATTACCACTCACTCACTGCATTTACTTGCTTATTTAGTCCAAAAGACCTTCCAGCTGCAGCAGAAATCCATCCCACTGGAATTTGTATTGAATATATTAGCTGCACTGACACAAACAGTGTCATAGTGCCTTGAATGACTTTGGAAACTTAGAACCCAGAAAATCAGCAATTGGAAAATCTGAATGTGGCTCTTCCTGTATCCCAATTATCAGTATTTACCACACATGCACAAACAATAAACTCCTTACAATCCTTATAATTTTTGCTGCTTTCATATAGTTATGCAGAAAAGCAATTGCTGCCTGAGCAGCTGGGTAGAGGCAAGAGTGGTTGTTTGTGCATGGTAGAGGGGTGGCCCGCAGCTTCTGGAGTGCTTTTTGGATGGAAAATAGGATCCTGTCTTGCCTAATGATTTATGTGAAAACATGTCAGTGCTTCTCAATGCCTCCAAGGGGATGTTTTCCCACAGAAATTTGCATATCTGCCCCAGTGCTGTCTTCATGTCTTTTCACCAGGCTGTGTTTTGCCGCCACTCTCTTCTCGGGACAAAGATAGCATTAACAGCCAGGGCCTCATGGTGTGCCATTTCCTTGCACATACATTGAGTCCCTCTCTGAGGCCCCCAACTGCATTCAGGGTCCCTTTGCTTTGCTTTCCCTCCCGAAGGAGAGCTAAGGCCATTTGAGAGAGACCTGCCCCTTCTCCTTGAAGCCAGGGTAAGTCATATGATGACCAGGGGAGGTAAAAATCTCTTCCTTCAGCTGCAGTTGCGCAACTCTTGTCATACTGCTGCTAAATAAAACCTCACAATAAGTTTGGGGTTTTTTGGGCTCTGTCTCTGATACCCCTTTTCTTAGATTTTTTTTTTCAGGTGATAATTTTTTCTTAACACTTTGTTTGTAGGTGTGGTGACAGACCAGTGTCCTCTGCTTAAATTGCAAAAGGGTAGCTCTATGTAAAGTATTGCATGTTCAACTTGAAGAATAATCACACACTTTCTTTGTTTAGGTATAAGGCCCACCTCTCAGTTTACACCAGCTTAAGGAGTCTTTAGCCTCCTTTTAGAAATCCAGAATTGGGAATTTTTGTTCGTTCACATTTATGAGCAATGACAGTGTATCCCTGAAGACACAGTTTGACAAACAAAGTAAGGAGTGGTGAAAAATGTGAATTAACCAGTGCTAATTGGTTAGGCTGACACCTAGGTTGGCATGTTTAGACACTGGTGCAACTCCAGTGAGGTCAGGATGAAGTCTGCATTTACATCATCTACATAATTTAACTCAGGATATGAGAAAGCAAATAATATGTAGACTGAAAACTATGTTTTTGAATAATTTTCTAGGAGAAAAAAAGTCTTCAACATACATGCCAAATATAGAACTAGAAATAGCAATTATATTTTAAACTTTCTTACTGTGTAACTAGACAGGGTCCTACACTTTTTAAATTCATTGCTTCATTCAATGCTTTCAATTGTGGTTTTTAGTGTCTGGCCAACTTTTATTTCAAGAATATCCTTTTATTTTTGCCTTTCTGAACTTAGACATTTTCACCCATTGATATGCAAAATGATAAGCCATTGAATTTAGTGGTTAGGAAATAGATTCTGAACTTTATACATAATATATGCAATGCATATAAAAGAATGAAAAAATTCATCTCTTTTCCAATGCAGGTCTTAAGGTGCTCAGAATCAGTTATGGTTTTGGTTTCCTTGTTAAAAATTACCAGATCTCACTATTTTACTCTCACAACTCTTTATTCAGCCCTCATCTCTCTCCCAGATATGAATTACTAGCATTATGGGGGAGGCACACTTTTCATTTTGTTGAATGTTGTAAAATATTCACTAGAATCATACAAGAATTTGTTCTGCTGCTGGCAGAAAGCAGCTCTATAAACAATGTGCTCCTTTGTCTGCCTGAAGCATAGTAACAAATGGATTATGTGTAACAACCATCTATAGGGCTTTTATTTCATCTCCATTCAGGCTCGGCGTGTTTTGCACTGCTTTTAATGAGGCTGCCTGAACTATGGTAACCCCGTGGTACATTTGTAAGCAAGAGATATTGGATGAATCAGCCCCTTCCAGGACTGCATTATGAGGTGATCTGCTTTCATTACAGGATTTATTTTATAGGTGGTAGAGCTCAGTGAGAGGATACTGCAGGCACAAGCAGCACTTATCCGCTCTGCAAGGCCAAGTTCAGGGTCTGCATGAATGTGAATCTGCTTTCCCACAGTCAAATCTTTCATTGCATGGCTTGAAACACAACCATTTTTGTGCATGACCTCTCCTTTGCTTCCCCTCTGCTTCAGACTCATACTGGAATGATTGATAGTCCTTTATAAAATACTCCATAAAGAACTATTTTACTTCGCCATGAACATGAAAGCTTGGGTCCCCTTACACATAGCAAGTACAAAACCCAGCAGAATGAAAAGCCTCTTCTGCTTTCTGCCTTTCTGAAGTGTGAAGGTTTCCCCTCTGGAACTGGAAATGTTTATTCCCTACAATGGAGCTCACTGTTGTCCAAACTAACCAAACACATATTTATATAAGTACAGATAGATGGCTTCTTCTTTTTTTTTTTTTTTTTCCTTTGGAGGTCTATGTAGGCTTTACTGATTTTTTATCTTTTTTTTTTAATATAATTTATAAATTTTACCAAAGCAATCAATTCTTTGGATTCTCAAGTGGCATAGCCCCCTAGTTATCTTTTGTGATTTGTTTGAATATTTTCACTACCTTCTGTTTGTTCTGCTGCTTTTCAGTCACTATCAGTATCAACATTATGTAGTTTTTGCCTAGGAAAACCTGTTGCAGTACAATTGTGAGCATGATAACAAAGATAAAACCAAAGCAATGTGCTTTGTTCACAGGCCTCACCTTCCTCTTTCTAGACACACTTTCTGTATGTCACTTGAAATGTTTAGAGGTTAAAAATTACAGCTCAAGCAATTCTTGACTTTGCTTAGAGGACCCAGTGAAAAACAGGAAGTGGTTGGAGAAATACAAGAGGTCATAGAATCACTGAATGGTTTGTCTTGGAAGAAACCTTGAAAATCATTACTACTGTGGGCAAGGACACCTTCCACTAGACCAGGTTGCTCAAAGCCCCATCCACCCTGGCCCTGAGTACTGCCAGGGATGGGGCATCCACATCCAGAAGCCATTGCTTTGGGTAACACCCAGAACAGAACTAACTTTTGAGAAATCACTGTTGTTAGTTTTTTTCAGACTTCATGTTAGAAAGGTGGCTTTGGGAAGGAATTACTAGCAGTGAGTTAAAATCAGGTTGAACAGTGAATTGCCAAGTCATAATGAGAATCCTAACAGCACAGGATTGCAACACCTTGTGCAAATTGTAGGTTTTGCTGCAGAGCAGAGCAATGAGATGAAAAGTACCATGAAGAAAAAGGGTGAGGTCATACAACATAGCTCGTTTTTATAGGAAAAGAAAAAAGTCTAATGATGAGGACAACTTAATTAGCAAAGAAAACTGCTTGGGGGAAGACTGAAATTTTCTAGGTTGTGACTTGCTTAGTTTTCTTTTTCTTCCAATAACAGTCAACCCCAAACACTCCTCTCCCTAGCTCTGTTTTCCATAAGAACATAGAGTGGCAGGCTCAGGGAATTCATCAGCTGATGTTAATTTTACTTTTTAATACAGAAATCCTTTCCAATTTCCAAGCACTTCTAATTTCTGATTTTACTAGTGCAATTGTAGCCCCTCTACTGCACACATTTCCTATTGTCATAAACATGTGTGTGCATGTATGAGATGCAGCAAGGTAAAGAGAAGAGAGCCTGAATGTCCTGGTGGGTGCGTGGCTTTGCTGTCATTATGTGTCTATGTCCAAATGCCAATGAGAGATTGAACTACTCACAAGACAACTTCTGATCTCCCAAATGAAAATGTTCATTAGACTTTTTGTACATGCACTGTATGTAATTGAGCTGCAGAAACAAGCAGCACCTACAAACTCTTGAGAAATGGATGTAGCAGATAGAAAATTGCAAATGTATTGTGTAACACTTAAAAAGTCTGACTGACTGATGACAAACTTGAGGGGAGGCTTTTTTGATGAATATTTGTGTTGCTGGGTGATAATCGGGGCTTTACTGTTTATTTTTTCTATGTGTTCTAATGAGTATAAAGGCATGCAGGTTAGCTACCTGGGCACTTATTTTCATTACAATTAACAATTAATTATTTTACCACCTATAATTTGGCTGAATTAAAATATAGTTTCAAACTCAAGGCTCTGGAAGGCATGTAAAACATGCATGCTGTCTGACACTCCTTATGCAAGTTTAAATGATACCACAATGTCTTGGGAAGCTGCAGCTGAACAGTACTTTCACTGATACTTTGGAAGTTGGTCCAATTTTAAGGTGAGAGATGTTTCAGATAACATGGAATGCTTCATTCCTCCCACTCGTCCTCCTCTTCTTTCACTTAGGTCTAATATTTTCTCAGAAAAACTTGGCTATGTGCTTTCAGTGTCTTGCCCCTCTGAAAACAAGCTGCAAACTTCCATTGCTTTGCATTCCCCATGGATCTGTCAGGAGGCTGTAAGCATTGTGAGACACAAAGTGTTTGAATGTGTCACCTCAGGAGTCAGTCTTTAGTAGGCAGAGTGAAGGCAGAATGAAGACTGAAAAACTAGACCTAGTTAACAAGTTTGCTAGCAAGGATAAATCCTGTATTTACTGCATTCTACTGTGAATAAACCTCAAATATGTGGGGAATTGCATTCTGTTCTGGGTGTCTGGAGAGATCGCACAACAAGCCTGAGAATTATTCACTGTCTTTTCGTGGCCACCTATCTCTAGTTGTAATAATGTAACTCATTTTCAAAATTAAAATGGGAAAGCAATCACCAAAGGACTGCCTAAGGATTTTCTTTTCCCATTGAGAATAGTAAATATCTTTTTGGCAAAATGAAATTTCAAAAATGAAAAAAAAAGCAAAAAAAAAAAAAAAGGCGAAAAAAAGCGGACATTAAACCTACTGCTTTAATGTTTCTGTTTAAATGTATGCTAGTAGACATCTAGCTTACTAATTGCCCTACAAGGAACTGTGCAACAGTTGCAGAGATAAACCGCCTTCGGTTATCTGACATATCTGACATCACGGAGCGGCTTTTGAGCTGATCTCTATGTGAATGTATCTGCCGCTGGAGGCAATGAGGCTCTGCTGATTTACGTCGGCTGAGATCTGCGAAACCAAAACAGATTCGGTTCTGCTCCTTCTGCGCTTACTCCCCCAGCCAGCCCCAATTTCACAAAATCCCCTTTCACCAGCTAATAACGATCGCCATCATCATCATCACCATCACCATACCGGCAGCCCAGGCGGGCTCCTTAGCGTGAGCCGGGCATGGCGCGGGCTCCGGGCGGGCTCCGGGCGGGAGCTGGGAGCCGTCCCTGTGTGAGGGCTCATCCCTCGCCCTTCACGCTCGGCTGGCGCTCCGAGGCCGCCCTGGTGCGGCGACGGGGCCGAGGTGTGAGGCGGCGGCTGCCGCGCCACGCCGGGACAGAGCATGACCAGTGCGGCCGCAGCCACTCAGCGCCCGCCCGCCCCTTGCATCACCATCAGCCCATGGCTTGGCGAGACGCAGCCTAACAGGCTCCTCGTTGTTTCTCCTCTTTTCATGGCCGAGAAGAAAGCCTGGGAAAAGAGCAGGGATCCCAGGCCTTCCTTGAGAACAGCCGAATATTGTCTGCATGGTAATGAAGGGAACAAAACGGCAAAGGCGCGGAGCTCTCTCCCCGGCAAGCGGGGCGGCACAAAGGCAGGGTGTGTAATAGGAAGGACGGGGCGCAGGCAGCGCAGTGTGCCGAGGAAATAACCTCCAGTAACCCCAGCGGCTCCTGGGAAAACCGAGCACTTCCCTCGCTCTTGTTTTTCATGGCAATGTCCTTACAACTGATTTGGAGAGTCTGTGTCAGTATGGTAGCACAGGAGCCAGATCTGTTTCAAAAAAAATATTGTAACACATGGTGTGCATTTATGATTCCTGTTTTCTATTACACCCACAAAGTCAGGATGGTTACATTTGCACAGCTCGTCCTTGTTTTTGCAAGCTCCTGTTATTTTCTTAAGATAAAGTGATTCCTTCTTTGCTTTGTTTTGAAATTCAAAAGAAGCTTAATTTTTCTGTTTGCAATGTGTTTTTCATTGTTGTTTCTTTCAAAGTGGAAAAATGGGTTCACATTATATATACTTTGGACACCATAAGCACCTGAACCCTTTCCATCTGTTGGGGACAGGTCCAGCTTCTGTGAAAATTCTGTTTCTCACAAAAGTCCATCTCTTGGCAGCCAGGCATAGGGTCCCTGTGGAGAAAAACATGGTTGGCATGGGAGACTGTGATCATGGAGAGAAAAACAAGTCTTGTGAGCCATCAGGGGACTTGTCTCTCTGTACCATGAGGCAGCAAGCTTGTGCTTCTCTGGAAACCAGAGCAGAGTTTGGCCTTGGGGTGGTGAGCTCTTGGAGGACTTGTGCTGTTGGACTCTTCCACCACACCTCTGCATGGGCTGTTGTCCAGGACTCTCCAGGTAGGCATTCTCCTCCACGCCTCTCTTTGTTCCTTAGTTCTGTTTCTGGTGCATGTGATACTCCTTCTAAAACGTCAATAAGGAGAATGTAATCCAGATGGCTAGAGGAACCCTTTTTACCCCAGAGCATCTGTTGGAGTTGCTAAATGAAAAGTGTGATGCAGAGTTGGATGTATTTCAAAATCGAGCCCTAGGATATGTTACATATGTGTTCATTGCATACAGGATATCCATCAACTCAAAAGCTTCAGGGCTGCTTAACAGCCTTCCTCTGATATCTCTGCTCCATTTTTAAAATTTTATATTTTTGATCAGGGTTGACCAGAACAGTGGGCCAGAACTGTATCAGTGACCTGTGAAGTGGCATTCATGCCTCTCCATCTCTGTTAGCATCTCTTTTCCTCACGTGCACTGCACAACTTTGCCTCATAACTCTCTGGTGACTGACCAACACACCAAGGTTTACTCCTGCTTTATTACATGTTGCATAGTATGAAAAACAGGAAAAAAGGTCTGCAGAAAAATATAGAATTTGTACTTTTTTGAACTATTGAATGCTGTTCATAAAGCCTTCCTGATCTCTGCAGTGATAAACTCATCCACCAGTGCGTGAGATCTGATTATAGCCTTGCACCATGACAAATGTTACCACTGGTTACAGAATTACACACTAATTAAAAAGAAGTTGCTATAATTAAAAGAGTCTTCATTCAGATGTGCTTGTACAAAGAACGACCTCAGTTCATGTTCTGAGCTGTGATGGAAGCTGTCAGTGGACTCTGACAGGCAGAAAATGGGAAGAATTGTCTCAGCTTCATACGCTACTCGGAGCTTGATGGTAATTAATTATGTAAATAGTTGTGTGTTGTTCATTTCTGTCCACAAAACACATATGCACATGAAGATGAATCATTGCTTCCCATAAGGAGCTAACAAGTGCAGTAAGTTTGCAAATAGTCTTGCAGGACATTTCTTGTCAGTGCAGTAATGGTTGCAGTTGATTGTCCAAACTGACACTATCCAAGAACTGTCTCCATTCTGTAGTGGTATTAGCCCAGGTAGCACAAGGGTCTTATAACCCATTTTTTAAATCCTAAAACTTAATTTGATTGACTAGAAACAAATAAAACTAATGCCTAAACACACTAGTCTTGTTCAAACCACATCTACTTCTCTCAGAGCCCCACACATTCTAAGGGATTGTCATGGTTTGAGCCTGGCACAGAGCCAGTGCTCTTCATGAAAATGCTCTCACTCTGGTGTCTGCTGTGAGATGTGACCAGGAATAAGCAAAACAGGCTTTAGCTTAAACATAAAGAACACTTTATTACTTAAACTACAGGAAAATAGGGAAAGACTATAAGGAAAAGAAAAAAAAATTGAAAACCTTATAAAAACTACTTTCTCCCCTCCCCACTACTTGACTTTCTCAATCTGATACATTCTCTTAAATCATCAACTGCCCAGCCTTGGCCCCACATTTTAGTATACTCAAACTGCAGTTCATGAAGAGGAAAGGAGTCTTTCTTGTTCTATAGGCTTCCCCTGGAAACACACTGAAACTTCGTGTGCTTCTCTGTCACTTCGGCACCGCCCGGAAAAAGTCCTTTTGCCGCTTGTGACATCTTCTTTCTATGTCCAGTGCTCTCACCACTGCGCATGGCTAGAGCTGCTTTTAGGGTTGTCTTTCAAGGATGCCTTGTCTCACTCTAAAAAGGCACAGTCTCTGCTTTGGGACATCTGTCTCTCCCATATTTTTCCAACCCCCTGGGGCCGGGGGGGTCCTCACGAAGAACCCTCCTGGTTCTGAGGCACTGCCTCCCCCTAAATGCAGTCTCTGTGTCACAGGAACAACTGAGTCTATGGCTACAAGAAAAGTCTAGCCAAAAGGCCACTCTAAATCATCTCTCCCCATCTAATCATCTCTACGTTCTTCGGGCCAGGTCCTTGTCTCATCTCATCTCTTATCTCCCTTCTTATTCAGCTTCGAGGAGGATTAGCATTTTTGTAAGGCTCCAATCATGAAAGAAAGGGGTTAAAACTTTCAGTCTCTGTCTATCTCAGAACGATGATACTCCCACACGTGCTGCTGCTGCAGCCAGCCGGGCTGCACCCTTCTCCCCCCTTTCTCCTCCTGGGCCGGCTGCTATCACATTCGGTGTCGCCGGCTCTCTCTCTCTCTCTCCCTCCTGGGGAGGGGAGGGGGGGCTGGCTGCCCGAGGGCTGACTCTCTGAGATCTTTCCACCTTTCTATCCTCGAAGGCTTCCTCACCTCCCATTTCTGTCCAGGCCCCGGGCTTACTGCATGGCTGCCCCTCCCCCGCCCAGCAGCAGCGACTGGACAGGGGAGGGTGATCTGACCTCGTCGCCGCGACGTCCCAAGAGAGAGTGCCAAGAGCAGTGCCCTGCTTTTTAACCCCTGTGTATTCTCAGAGGTGTGTCTAAACCCCACTGGCTACACCAAGTGCCAGTCTCAAACCCAAAACTTTCATTAGTTTGACCACAGCTTCCCAGAATTCTCACTTCTTCCTGGTCAAACCACCACAGGGATGTATTTTTCCTTACTTGGCTGAAAGATTAGATAAAGTACAAAAGCAAAGCTCGGCTTCAGCAGCTTTTCCCAACGATTAAGGAAGCCCTTTAAGCAACTAAAATAGGCTGTAACAAAGCTTTTTTTTTCATTCAAGAAGTGTACATGCTGATCCTGGAATCATTGTCGAGCCAATTTACGTGTTGAACAAAGCATTGCTTCAGCTTTCAGATCTATGTATAACTCTTTAGTGCCCTCCCCTGTCCCAGTGTGGAAATGCCTATGTTTGGTAAAGAAACTGTTTAAATATAGTTAAGAAAATAATTTTGTGACTTTATTACTAAATTGAAATGTTACTGTTGTCTGTTTTATCTCTCAAATCAATCTATTGGTCTTAATATGGGGAAGGGAACAAGAAATCAAAACCACCAAAGGACTCTGTGTGTGCCGTGTTTTTGTTTTACATATACTTTTCCAGGGGCCATAATGATATTGACTTCTCAGTGAGGTATGTCAGAGAGCCAAGTGGAAAAAAATAAGTTAACAGTAAAACTTACTACTCTCTAGGTCAGTCAGATAGTCTTCCATGTGGGTCATTTAGCATTGAACATTGTGTGCATTTCTCCTGGATGAAAGGGAGGGCAGGTGTGCTATCTAAATCAACACATTGCTCAAAGAAAGAATGAATGTAAAGGTGGTGGAGCCAGTGTACAGGAGAATGAAGTCAAATATCTACTGTGTGTGCAGATGCAGGAGACTCACCTCATGCATAATTTTAGATGGCTAAAGTGGCCCTTTACTGACCCTTAAGTGGCCCTGTGGAGAGCCAGGGCAGCATCTCCACAGCCTGTCTGCCCTGGGACCACATCCCTGCAGCCTCACTGTGTGCTACTCTGTGCCAGTGCCATGGAAGAGCAAGGTTTGATGCACTGTCACGAGACTCAGATTTCCTTGGACTTTTGGCAGATCCTACCTAAAACAGCTGTGGTCCCTGCTTGGAAAAGGATTGTTGCTTCACACCCTTGGACCAGTGCTTCTATTGTATTTCCTTACCTAATATATATCTCATTTCTTTCCTGGTAAAGAACAGTTTCCCCTAATGTTACTCTCTTCTCTGCCTGTCACATCCTCCCTGGAGGGAAATGGGAATTCACTGATAAATTAAGTTGCCACATTCCTGTCTGTCCTTTCTCCTTGATAATATGTAGCTTTTGTAGCTTTGATGAGCATGTAACCAACACTGATATGAGAAGTATCAATACAAGCAGCATGAAGGTGGTTTTGTGGATTTTGGGGGGGTTGTTTGTTTGTTTGTTTGGTGGGTGTTTTGTATTTTGTGGTTTTTGTTTGTATTGTTTTATCTTATTATAATTTTCTGGGTTAATTCTGTGATTGTACTTTTCTCAGATAGAGAGAAATTCAAGTTCTGCTTTCCATCGGTTTCCTTCTGCCTTGCAATATGTGCTAAAATAAGAGTCTGTCCATCTGTCTTCCTGTGTTACACAGGTACTTTTTGCATGGCTAAAATTGGATCTAGTGTCCCACAAGACACTTATGTGGGTTAGCTTGTCTTAATATGCTTTAAAACCAAGGAAATGGGAGAAAGAGACAGTAACTAGAATATATGGGTCAAAGATTTCTTCATCCTTCAGATAATCCAGTTATTTTAAAGAGTAGCAGGAAGTAATCCTAAAAGCTGAGCTTATCCAAATCAATTTTAAACATTGCTTTGAAATCCCTCATGGGTTTTATTCTAAATTTCAAAATAGTTTTGTAAATATTTTTTGTAAATATTGTGTGTCCCAGTTGAAATCCACAAAAAGCTTGTTTGTTTGCTGTATAGAGTTCACTTTAGGATTAAGACCTTCACATGCACTGCAGGCACACTCACAGACATCTAGATAGATGCCTGCCCATAATTGCTCAAAACTAAAAGGAAGAGTGGATTCTCTTCTCAGATATGGCTAATTAGGAAAAGGAGGGGAGGGGGTTATTACAAAACAAAAACACTATTCCAGAAATGCAGCGTGAAAGACAAGTAAGATCATGTTTCAAGGTCTTGCTAAGTATGAATCCATACTATTGTTTGGATGTTGTGTATTTCACAGCATTCACCCACTGACAGGATTTCCAAAGGCAGCACTACTGTGATATCTTCCTCCCCTGCACCCAGCTTATCCTGTTGTGCTGTGTGTCCACAGTGACTCCTGAGTCAATTCCTTTTCTGTCACCTCTGAAGCTGCAGCACTGACACTTATGAGAACTATTATGCTGCTGTTTCTTTATCTCCAAACCCCAGGGTAATTTATCTTTGTCTGCCTTTTGCTGAAATAGATGTTGGGGCACAGGGCTGGATACGGCTGCTGTTCGCAGCAATGAGAAATTCTGCAGCTGTTGCTAAATGTTCAAAACCAGGATGTTGTCATAGGTGGCTAGATGTCATTAAATGCTTAGAGGCTTAACAAAAGGTTTTTGTGAGGAATAAAGGTAAGAAAAGATTGTGCTTCTGTAGGTATTCAGAAAACTGTAATGAAAATAGTTTGTGTTGAAAAAAGTCACAGCACAAATGGATTTTGTAATATGATGGTGTTAAAATCTGTGGGATGCCAAATTGCAGAAATAACCAGGAGAAAAGTCTACAAAAGACAATTATAAAGAGGCATGGGAGAAAACAGAGAGAGAATTCTAAGTGTTGTTCAGAAAGGGACAACCTTTACCTGTTTGCTGAGAAACCTGCTCTTGTTGTTTATTTTCTTTTGCACTGAGGAAAGGTTACTTTGAACAGTTTTTGTAACAAGGTAATTTATATCCAAGATTTGCTGGCCTCTGGGAGTTTCTTCTGCATTTGAAATAACTCACAAGACTCCAGACTCCTGGGTCTCTGCTCAGGCCAGAAAGAGGTAACATCATGTTTTCTTTTAAAGAGAAACTGGTTACCGTTCTATATTTATCCAGAAATAATAAGAATTGTGTAGTATTAGGGTTCCTTACTGAGCTGGAGCAAGTTTCTGTACTGCTGGATAAGTGCATGGCAAGCAGCAAACCAGTCCATTGCCTGTGCCTCACCAGAGTCTCTGCACACAGAAATCAGAACCACAGCCATTGCTTTCCAAGTCCATCTGAAAAGCAGGAAAGTTTAACTAGAATCGCTCAGCAGATGACTATGATGGAAGGCAGTGTAAAAAATGTTGTAAATTTCAAAGTATGCAAATATCTTGCTGTTATGATTTACAAATTAGATTCCTCAATTCTGCTGGGAACGCGTATTTCCAAGTGTAGTGTTGTTAGGCTATCCTGCTTCTACAGTCTCTTTGAATTTTTAGCAGGAAAAAGTCTTCAAATTGTAATGATTTATATTGGCAAAATGCAGCTTTACTTTCTTTTCTGTCAAAATGTGCTTTTGACTTGTTGGGCTGCAGTCTGAAGCTAGGAAATTTCACACAGGCGCTTGAACAAAACTAATATTCTGGTGTTCAGAAGTGCTTGTGAAAGGGTTAGGCTCTCCCAGCTGCTAGATTTTTCTGCTTTGCTCAGAATTTTGCTCTTCTAGAAGAGAGACATTATTTTTGAGCCCCATGCTTGGGAAAACCCAAACTTAGTTTCTCAAGGCAGAAGCTGCTAAATGTCTTTGCTAACATCCAGACCAAGGCTTGCTCTCAAATGCAGTCTATTTCCCACTCATCATTCACCAATTGTGCAGTTGCCATCAGCTGGAACTGCCTGCTCTTGGAATGCTCTGCTGCTCCTCCTCACAAAGGTGTAGAGCCTAATGCCATGAACTTTGTCTCAGCCTTCATTTTCTAGGAAAGAAAGCTGTTCACTTTTTCAGGTGACACTGTTCTTTGTCCAGGTATTGACTAATGGTATATTCAACAACAGAAATGCAAACTAGCTAGTTACATGTTCAATTAAATATAACTATGTTCTTGTTTTAGTTTGTCCTAAAATAAACTCTTCTAGTTCTGAACTCTGAAAAATTTATGTATTTTATCTTGCATTCCAGAGCCAAAAACACCTGCACAACAGATACAAGCAATTCTTCCTCCTCAAAGCTGCAAAGTTAATGAAGGGTAAACATATCTTGTGAAGAGATCTTTATTTTTTACCTGCATAAATCAGTTATCTGGTTAAAATTTATTTAAATATATTTGAAATTTATAATTATTAGGTATATTTACCATGTGTTTCAAGTGTTGTGCCACCAAAGGACATCAGAGCAGCAGGGAGGTAGGCCAGGCTGCCAGGAGAGATGGTGGTTGGCATATTCCTTGGATGCAGCAAGGTTAAAATGAAACCATTTTAGTTCAACACAATCCAGATTTCTTGACAAATCTTGAAAAGAATAAATTCCAAGCTATCTTTTGGACTAATCATTGAAAGATTAGCTGTAATCTTTCTTTAAGTTTTAAGATTATCTGCACTATAAGAAGCATTTGAAGACATCTAGTTGTTTGCTGAAATATTAACTTCTCTGATCTCTTATTCTGATTTTTTCTTCTGTTTCCTGTTGATGATATTTTTCACCACCAAGATTTGTCGTTAAGAGCAGTGGTTTCTTTCCTCCAAACAATTTCCTTGATGTATTTTACTTTCTGTTGCGTATTTTTGGCCAAAATTTCTGGGACTTGCTGAATTTTCCTCTCAGCTACATTTAGCAGCACATTTACATCTCTTCTCATCCTCATTCTCTTTTACTCTAAATTTGGCCACAGAATTTCATTCTTCTTCCTTTAAATGTTTTTCATTTTGATTCCCTAATCCATTCCTCCATCAGCTGATCCAGGATTTCTTGAGATCTTTGAAGCTTTTGTTCTGTAGCAAATCTTTTGCTGAAGCTCTTTATCTTTGACCTGGAGATTAACTCACTTCTGGTGCCTGTGTCTTGTCCCTTTGTGCTGGATCAGCTCCTGTCTCTTCTTCTTCTCAGTTTCTTTCAAAGATCTTTTCTCAAAAGCCCATGAAGCCTTGCATCAGAGCAGATTATGGTTCAGGTCTGTAGTATCCTTCTACATGATCTGCCTCTTTCTCAGATGTTTTGGCCATTTCTTTCAGCCTGACCTCCAGAAAGCCACTCCCTGTTCAGACTATTGCCACTCGCCTGGGTTTTGCCCAGCAGCTGCCCTTCCTTCCTTCCTTCCTTCCTTCCTTCCTTCCTTCCTTCCTTCCTTCCTTCCTTCCTTCCTTCCTTCCTTCCTTCCTTCCTTCCTTCCTTCCTTCCTTCCTTCCGCCACTTCCTTCCTTCCGCCACTTCCTTCCTTCCGCCACTTCCTTCCGCCACTTCCTTCCGCCACTTCCTTCCGCCACTTCCTTCCGCCACTTCCTTCCTTCCTTCCGCCACTTCCTTCCTTCCTTCCGCCACTTCCTTCCTTCCTTCCTTCCTTCCTTCCTTCCTTCCTTCCTTCCTTCCTTCCTTCCTTCCTTCCTTCCTTCCTTCCTTCCTTCCTTCCTTCCTTCCTTCCGTCCTTCCTTCCGTCCTTCCGTCCTTCCTTCCTTCCTTCCTTCCTTCCGCCACTTCCTTCCGCCACTTCCTTCCGCCACTTCCTTCCGCCACTTCCTTCCGCCACTTCCTTCCTTCCTTCCTTCCGCCACTTCCTTCCGCCACTTCCTTCCGCCACTTCCTTCCGCCACTTCCTTCCTTCCTTCCGCCACTTCCTTCCTTCCGCCACTTCCTTCCTTCCACCACTTCCTTCCTTCCTTCCGCCACTTCCTTCCGCCACTTCCTTCCGCCACTTCCTTCCTTCCGCCACTTCCTTCCTTCCGCCACTTCCTTCCGCCACTTCCTTCCGCCACTTCCTTCCTTCCTTCCTTCCTTCCTTCCTTCCTTCCTTCCTTCCTTCCTTCCTTCCTTCCTTCCTTCCTTCCTTCCTTCCTTCCTTCCTTCCTTCCTTCCTTCCTTCCTTCCTTCCTTCCTTCCTTCCTTCCTTCCTTCCGCCACTTCCTTCCGCCACTTCCTTCCGCCACTTCCTTCCTTCCTTCCGCCACTTCCTTCCGCCACTTCCTTCCTTCCGCCACTTCCTTCCTTCCGCCACTTCCTTCCTTCCTTCCTTCCTTCCTTCCTTCCTTCCTTCCTTCCTTCCTTCCTTCCTTCCTTCCTTCCTTCCTTCCTTCCTTCCTTCCTTCCTTCCTTCCTTCCTTCCTTCCTTCCTTCCTTCCTTCCTTCCTTCCTTCCGCCACTTCCTTCCTTCCGCCACTTCCTTCCTTCCGCCACTTCCTTCCTTCCTTCCGCCACTTCCTTCCGCCACTTCCTTCCTTCCTTCCTTCCTTCCGCCACTTCCTTCCTTCCTTCCGCCACTTCCTTCCTTCCTTCCTTCCGCCACTTCCTTCCTTCCGCCACTTCCTTCCTTCCGCCACTTCCTTCCTTCCTTCCGCCACTTCCTTCCTTCCTTCCTTCCTTCCTTCCTTCCTTCCTTCCTTCCTTCCTTCCTTCCTTCCTTCCTTCCTTCCTTCCTTCCTTCCTTCCTTCCTTCCTTCCTTCCTTCCTTCCTTCCTTCCTTCCTTCCTTCCTTCCTTCCTTCCTTCCTTCCTTCCTTCCGCCACTTCCTTCCTTCTGCCCCTTCCTTCCTTCCGCCACTTCCTTCCTTCCTTCCTTCCGCCACTTCCTTCCTTCCGCCACTTCCTTCCTTCCGCCACTTCCTTCCTTCCTTCCTTCCTTCCTTCCTTCCTTCCTTCCTTCCTTCCTTCCTTCCTTCCTTCCTTCCTTCCTTCCTTCCTTCCTTCCTTCCTTCCTTCCTTCCTTCCTTCCTTCCTTCCTTCCTTCCGCCACTTCCTTCCTTCCGCCACTTCCTTCCTTCCGCCACTTCCTTCCTTCCTTCCTTCCTTCCTTCCTTCCTTCCTTCCTTCCTTCCTTCCTTCCTTCCTTCCTTCCTTCCTTCCTTCCTTCCTTCCTTCCTTCCTTCCTTCCTTCCTTCCTTCCTTCCTTCCTTCCTTCCTTCCTTCCTTCCTTCCTTCCTTCCTTCCTTCCTTCCTTCCGCCACTTCCTTCCTTCCGCCACTTCCTTCCTTCCGCCACTTCCTTCCGCCACTTCCTTCCGCCACTTCCTTCCGCCACTTCCTTCCTTCCTTCCTTCCGCCACTTCCTTCCTTCCTTCCTTCCGCCACTTCCTTCCTTCCTTCCGCCACTTCCTTCCTTCCGCCACTTCCTTCCGCCACTTCCTTCCTTCCTTCCGCCACTTCCTTCCTTCCTTCCGCCACTTCCTTCCTTCCTTCCGCCACTTCCTTCCGCCACTTCCTTCCTTCCTTCCTTCCTTCCTTCCTTCCTTCCTTCCTTCCTTCCTTCCTTCCTTCCTTCCTTCCTTCCTTCCTTCCTTCCTTCCTTCCTTCCTTCCTTCCTTCCTTCCTTCCTTCCTTCCTTCCTTCCTTCCTTCCTTCCTTCCTTCCTTCCGCCACTTCCTTCCTTCCGCCACTTCCTTCCTTCCTTCCTTCCTTCCTTCCTTCCTTCCTTCCTTCCTTCCTTCCTTCCTTCCTTCCTTCCTTCCTTCCTTCCTTCCTTCCTTCCTTCCTTCCTTCCTTCCTTCCTTCCTTCCTTCCTTCCTTCCTTCCTTCCTTCCTTCCTTCCTTCCTTCCTTCCTTCCTTCCGCCACTTCCTTCCTTCCTTCCGCCACTTCCTTCCTTCCTTCCGCCACTTCCTTCCGCCACTTCCTTCCGCCACTTCCTTCCGCCACTTCCTTCCGCCACTTCCTTCCTTCCTTCCGCCACTTCCTTCCTTCCGCCACTTCCTTCCTTCCTTCCTTCCTTCCTTCCTTCCTTCCTTCCTTCCTTCCTTCCTTCCTTCCTTCCTTCCTTCCTTCCTTCCTTCCTTCCTTCCTTCCTTCCTTCCTTCCTTCCTTCCTTCCTTCCTTCCTTCCTTCCTTCCTTCCTTCCGCCACTTCCTTCCGCCACTTCCTTCCGCCACTTTCTTCCGCCACTTCCTTCCTTCCTTCCGCCACTTCCTTCCGCCACTTCCTTCCGCCACTTCCTTCCGCCACTTCCTTCCTTCCTTCCGCCACTTCCTTCCTTCCTTCCGCCACTTCCTTCCGCCACTTCCTTCCGCCACTTCCTTCCGCCACTTCCTTCCTTCCTTCCTTCCTTCCTTCCTTCCTTCCTTCCTTCCTTCCTTCCTTCCTTCCTTCCTTCCTTCCTTCCTTCCTTCCTTCCTTCCTTCCTTCCTTCCTTCCTTCCTTCCTTCCTTCCTTCCTTCCTTCCTTCCTTCCTTCCTTCCTTCCTTCCTTCCGCCACTTCCTTCCGCCACTTCCTTCCTTCCTTCCGCCACTTCCTTCCGCCACTTCCTTCCTTCCTTCCGCCACTTCCTTCCGCCACTTCCTTCCTTCCTTCCTTCCTTCCGCCACTTCCTTCCTTCCGCCACTTCCTTCCTTCCGCCACTTCCTTCCGCCACTTCCTTCCGCCACTTCCTTCCGCCACTTCCTTCCGCCACTTCCTTCCTTCCGCCACTTCCTTCCGCCACTTCCTTCCGCCACTTCCTTCCTTCCTTCCGCCACTTCCTTCCTTCCTTCCTTCCTTCCTTCCTTCCTTCCTTCCTTCCTTCCTTCCTTCCTTCCTTCCTTCCTTCCTTCCTTCCTTCCTTCCTTCCTTCCTTCCTTCCTTCCTTCCTTCCTTCCTTCCTTCCTTCCTTCCTTCCTTCCGCCACTTCCTTCCTTCCTTCCGCCACTTCCTTCCTTCCTTCCGCCACTTCCTTCCTTCCCCCACTTCCTTCCTTCCTTCCTTCCGCCACTTCCTTCCTTCCGCCACTTCCTTCCTTCCTTCCGCCACTTCCTTCCGCCACTTCCTTCCGCCACTTCCTTCCGCCACTTCCTTCCGCCACTTCCTTCCTTCCTTCCGCCACTTCCTTCCTTCCGCCACTTCCTTCCTTCCACCACTTCCTTCCTTCCTTCCGCCACTTCCTTCCGCCACTTCCCTCCGCCACTTCCTTCCGCCACTTCCTTCCTTCCGCCACTTCCTTCCTTCCGCCACTTCCTTCCGCCACTTCCTTCCTTCCACCACTTCCTTCCGCCACTTCCTTCCTTCCGCCACTTCCTTCCTTCCGCCACTTCCTTCCGCCACTTCCTTCCGCCACTTCCTTCCTTCCTTCCTTCCCTCCATCCATCCATCCATCCATCCATCCATCCATCCATCCATCCATCATCTGTGGGGCTTTTTGGGCTCAGATCTAGTGGTAGGCACAGCTATGAGTGCTGCTGCAACTTAACTCCAACAGCTTAAGCATCTGAGGAGGAATTTGCAGCGTTAAATCCCTTTGTGAGTATAGCTTCCAATGATGGTTAACATCTCTTCCAACAAGGAGCTCTTGGACCATCAGCTGAGAAAGCTCACTCTGGAGCTCAGCACTGTGTCACAGAAGGCTGATTGGCTTCTTTGCTTTGTGCTAGGGAGCAAAGTGCTGAGGGATCATGTTCTTCAAGGCTGCCATCACAAGAGATTGCTGGGATTTACACCAGCAGAAGCACTTTTTAATCTCAGCATGTGCATTAAGCAGTATGATGAGGAGTATTGATCCACCCTGGAAGTTATGGAGATGTAGGTTGCTGTGACTGTCTTTAATCAAAAATCAAGAGCCACAGTCTTCTCAGAGACGGTTTTCTCTTAAACTTCCACTGAAAGAAGCTGTGTTTTCATTAGTCCTATATAGACTTATAGCTGATTTTAACAAGAAACATTGTATTTTAAATATTATTGTAATATTGCCAGTTTTTAATCTCTGAAAATCAAAGTATTGTATAAATTTTCTTAAATTTTTAAACTTTACTTCCTTGCTTTCTCAACATAAACTCTGTTTTGTGGCTGAGGAGTCTCCATTGGACATGTTCCTAAACTTTTCTTCAACATTAAATACATTCTGCATACTCTCTTGGATGCTTTGGTATGAGTTTTCTTAGGTAATACTCCATTGTTTAAAATTCAACTGAAAAATCTTGACTATTTCAGTACTCTGGTACAGTTTCTTTTCACATGCCTTTTTTTTTTTTTTAATATGAAAAAACTTCCTAAAACTGTGAGTGAACAATAATGGTGGCTCATCCCTCCATTTGGTGTGTATTTTCCTCTGTCCTGCAACAGATAGAATGTTTCATGATGAGAAGAGGTCTTGTCCTCATGAGTAACAGAGATAATTCAGTCTTGGGACTGTGCATTAGGCAGCTGCTAAACTTAACCTCGGATCAGAGAGCACATGGAGAATGATGCAAATGAAAGCAGACTGCCTTCTCAAGCTATTTATCTCTGAATTCATACAGTTCTGTGTGGAAATGCTATGTATGGAGATGAATTACAGAGGGACCAGTTGTGTCTTATGTAAAAATCATGTTGATGGAAACAAGGGGAAGAAAATGCAGTGTTACTAATCCAAATGCTGTCAGTGTGTTGAAAATTCAAGCATCTTTATCCTGAAACAGCAACATTCCTTGTGGAAAAACAATTTAAATGAAAAGAAGATATTTATACCAATGCTATTCATATTGTTCCTAAGGTCCTCATATATCTCCCTAATGTGTAAAAAAATGCATTCATCTCAGTTTTAGAGACGGGAACAGAAAAGGATGAATGAACCCAGCAAACCTCTGCTGAGCAAAGAGAGATCCTGTGTTTTCTGACAGGTTAGCACTGATGTGCTCTTCCTCTCTGATGTGCTATCTAAATGTGTGTATTTGTAACATAGCTTTGACACGTATAACAACATAACTGCATCCTGAGTTACTTGCCATACAAATGTTTACATCATCAGTGATGGCACTTTTTCTGAGCTGAATTAGTCTCCTTTCTTCATGTTGTGACAGGTGGTGGAGAAATTTGGCTTCAGGTTGACCTAAGATATGCATATTTCCTCTGCACAATATTTTTGTCTGAAGTATTGAAGGATGAGCGTTTTGCTGAAGACACACCTTTGAGATAAAAGGTGTGAACATGAGTTCCTTGGTCCCTCACACCATTTAGAGGAGACAGCTTCAGAAGGGATGCTGGACTCACACACAGTGACTTGGCCATTTTTGAGAGAGCACAAAAGATCCCCTGCATCTCTTTCTTTAGCCATGGTATATAATTCACTGATGTTGATATTTTGGCCAGAGTTTGTGTGCAAGAGTTTGTGTGCCCTATTCTTTCAGTAAACTACAACAGTACATTAAATAGGCAAGAACATGTTATTTGAAGGTGATATTAATGGTTGGAATAATATAATTTACATAATAGTAGCATTTATTAAGGCATGCAAAAGTGCCACTGTGCTGCTTATTTAGTCTCTTAGACTCTAAAAGGGAAATGGTCTTATGCTGATGATCAAAATGCACTCCTAAAAGTTCATCAAATCACTGTCTTTTGACTCTTCTTTTCTGTGGACATGGCACCGTGTTATTGAGATGCAGAATAATTTGTGTAGTCAATCATACAACAATGTCTGTAGGTACTTGAATATCAAAATATCTGTGCAGATAAAGTACCAGTCTAAGTAAGAGGCAAAGACAAACATTTTGTGATATTTCATTGCTTGTACCCAGGGTGGCTACATAAGTAGCCTTCTCACCTGTTTGTGAGATGCAGCCATTCAAACACATTTATCTCTGAACAGCATTAGTAATGTATAGCTATGAGAGCTAAAGGAGAAGTGGTTTATTGTTTCCTGCTTTCACTGTTTGCCACTCCTGCATTTTGGCTACAACCTTTGGCTGCTGATGTTCTGTGTTTGTTTTACAGGATCTGAAATAGAGGCGTGGGGTTCATACTTTGGGTTAAATATGGCTGGCCATAAAACTTCACTGTGAAACCAGGCCACAGTTAGAATGCACCTTTCATGATGCAGTCAGATATAGTCAGTGGAGCTAAAGGAAATAAGAGAATTAAAGACACTGAAATACTTTTTTTTCCGTATCTTTTCCTGAGGAAATAAATTAAGTATATGAAACAATGGTTATCTGTTATGAGAAATGCTGGAGGTGAAAGATTTCCCACATTCAGACCCAGGCAGCAGTTCAGGGTGGATTGCTTGTGTGTCATGTAGTAAACAGCAGATGGCTGCAAGCATAAGGGAAAAGAACATGTATTTGAAAACCTTATATTAAAACTAAATAAGCCAGTTCTTCAGCTGGTATAGAAAGGTGTCTGTCTATTGATTCTGACAGAGATTTACTGGTGTACTTGTGGCTTGTCCTGAGAAAATGTTTATCTGAATATCAATGGGGGGTACGAGATTTTACACACAGAGATAGAGCTGATCAATACAATAAATATTTAACCTTCAACAGAATATTTGCAGCCTAGATGTTGGTTCAACTGAGGCCAGAGAAGAAGCTAACTTTGACATTCAGATCCCAGTGGCTGAGAGGTCTGAATCTGCTGTTATAAAGGCAGTCACTTGAAAGCTGTCCTATGTTAGCCCATCTTCTGAGAGAAAAGCCACCAGCCAGAGCAAAATGAAAATTTTGCCCCTTGATGGTACACAGGTATGAACTGTGAAAACAAACGCTCTCATTGCTGATGCTTACATTTGTTTTGACTGCCTCAAAGTTCCAAAAAAAATCAAAGTTTTGGAAGACAAGGCTGAAGGGCTCATGGAGTAGGAATTCCTGTTTCCTAGTCCAAGCAGCTCAGCCCAGGTGGGCTTTGCTACCATACACACCTTTTTCCCTGAAAGCTGCCTGTGGAAGCAGGAGGCATTCTGGATGGACTCCAGTAGGGAGCACTAGGAGGCTATTGCACATGCAGCTGCTGGGGAATTGCACTGGGATCAAACAGCTTAAGGATTAATTTGTTTCTGCTGCTTTTTCTTTTAAAGGTGACTGTATTAATCTAGAAAACAACAGTACCTTTTATGAGTGATCAAAGCTGTCATGTAAGAAATTGCAGGGAATTTAACATATTCCAGTTATCACCATGCTGGGTCGGACTGCTTTCCTGAGAGAGGCACTTTAAATACAATTTCAGTTTGAGAGCACCCTATGATTGCAGCAGGATCGTTCCTAACGTGATTGGGGTCAGAGATTTTATCTCAAAGTACGTCCCAGCAGTGACTGGGTTTCATGTGTTATTGCTTGTGAGGAAGACTCTAATTGCGTTTCTGCGCTGTGTGGGGACTGGTTAACACAAAGAAAGCTCGTCTCCTTTTGTGCTGTGCTCAGCCCAGCAGTTACTTTTGTTCTAAATTGGGTCTGGCAGCCTCTAGGGTGGATGATTGACATGTCAATGTGCTAACAGAAGCCAGAACCAATTCTCTTGTCTGACACCTCCTTTCCTCCTCCGAATATTAATGATGAGTGACCCAGCTGAATGAATGAAAAGTGCACACATCCCTTGTGGCCCCATGCAGATGCTCAGAGATGACAGCAGGATTTGCCCAGGAGAGGACACAAGCCCATAAAGCCATCTGGTATTATGTAGTGAGCTTAATGTGTTCATTGACTTGGCCAAATGTTTGGTAAATCAAAAGTTGACAGGGAAGGATTCATAATATTTATGCTTAAAATGCAGTCAAAACATCACAGAGAAAAATAGGAGTCCTAGATGAATTCCTAGAAAAACAGAAAGAAGTGTAGCTCAGATTTTGAGCTGGGAAGATGGGCAAGGAAAATATAAAAATATTTTAGTTAAATATGAGTCAGAAAGCAGTGATTTGCTCTAAAAGTGCCTTCAGTTACCCTGTGATTGATTTCAGATAACATGGGTTATTGATGATCACCACAGACTTTTATAGCACAATTTCTCAAAATGTCCAAATGAACCAGCCTTGGAAGCCATTTTGCAGTCACTTGCTATTTATCAGTTCATTATTCTGATTTGGTTGAATCATATCTGCTCTTTCTTTGTCTGGATTATGTAATATTTATTGTTATATTACAGACTGACTCTATTAAATGTACAGTCAGACTGTTAAGACTAGGTGGTATAATGCATAGCCAAGGAGCAGATTTCTTTATTTAATCATGTAAATTTTATTTATTTTTTAATGAAATAGATTCCCTTTTGTAGTCTATGATTGAAGATTTTCCATGTAAATATTTCTTTTATCACTAGTATCTCAGCCAGCAATTCTGCCCCAATAGGTGACTAAAAAAAATCCCTATTAACATGCAATAGACATTTTCCTCTTAGTGAGGTTTAGATCTGGTTCAAAGACAAAAAAATCTTTTCTCACTCAATTTGGCATATCATATTTTTTATCTCCACTACAGTAAAAGTGCAACCCATTTTCACCTTCAGCGCCTTCCTCATCTTTTGAAGACAGTGCAGTTGAATACCCTTTGTATTTTCACAATATCCCAAAGATTGGCAATTCTTTTGCATCCATACAGGAGACTCTTGTATCCATGCATTGAGCAGAGCAACTTTTGCAGCTACTATTGCAAATCTTTTCCCTAATCACTTTCTCTATTTTCTTTTATACTGGATGACAGCCCAGTCAGATTCACCTGGTTGCTGCGAAACCATTTTGTCTTGCTCTTCAAATCCTTTTGTGTGACCCCACTTGATTACCTAATTATGTTATTTCCCATCTTCCACATTTTTCCTATTACCCCAAAGGCCCTTTGCAGTTTCCTTTTATTTCTCAGCTGCTGATGTTGCTCCCATTTTTACTTTGCAAGCCATATATCTCACCTCACTTTGCTGTCAAAAACCTATATATCTAATTTAAACCACATCTTTCAGTTCCCCTATAGTTAGTGGAGAGAAAGGATACCTTCAGAGCACATTTATTTTGTCTCAGTCTAAGATAAACTCCTAAGTAGATTGCGATGAATTGCCCTCTGGGTATTCTTTCCATACACAGGAAATCTAGACAACCAGTCTGGTTAGTACCTTAGGAAGTAGGGAAAATGAATCCCTGTTTTAATCCGTTTGCCCACAGTTTTCTCAAGTGCCTTATTCCCTTCTGCATCTGTACCTTAACCTCTCCCTGGAATACATTTGATGCCATTTTCTAAAAGTGTGCTATTAAAATTTAAGCCTTCAAGGAAATATGTAAACTGTGATTGTAAACATCCACTTAGGAAAATTAAAAATGTGTAATTTTAAAATAATTTTTTGTTGACTTCACAATGGTTCATACTGAAGTTTTGTTTGTGGGGCATTGGGGTATTGCCATGTTCCTGAGAGAGGGTGCCTTTCTGCTCTTGTTGTACAAAGGCTTTATTGGCAGAGGGGTGCTCAAGCTTACAAATTAAACCAGCAATTTGCAACAGAAGCCTGAGTAACACCTGTTACAAGAGTCCCCCAGAGATGGGGTACACTGATGGCCAGCACTGTCACATGCAGACTGATGATTCTGGCCTGAGTTATTTAAATACAGCATGGGAAATATTTTTTTTGTGCAAATATCTGTTTGAACAGAACTCTTTCACTACATTACAGTGGTAAAATCAATAATTTTAAAAAACTGCCTGTTACGTTTGGCTTAATATTATTTTAGAAGAAAAACCTGACAAAATATTTTAAGTTAAAAAAATTCTTTACTCTTACATCTTAAAAAAAGCCAAGTAGTTAATTTCTAAACAATTGCAAAGAGAATCACTCTGGGATTAGATCTCTGAATGACAAAATTCAGCTGCAAGTGGTTTTATTAATTTTTCCTTTTTTCTATGTAAATTAATAACTAAATAATTGTGCCACAGAAACAGTAGGTCCAAGGTTCATGAAGAAAGTAGAGCTGCACTTCACAGATTTATGACAACTCAATGATCAGTGTCACTGAAAAGCAAGGATGAACTTTTCATCTGTTGTTTGCAGTTATATGGGTTGTGCCCTCCAATCTGAAGCAAGACAAGATGATATCTTTAAGTGACAAAATAATACAGAAATTCTTCTGTTAATATAGCTTCTTCTACTAGAAGTAAAATATATATAACAATTACCTTATTCCAAAGGGCAGTAACTTCTTTCAGTAGAAACTTTTAGTCTCTCTCGTGCATACCAGTTTCAGCTTTGAAACTCATAGAAAGGTCTTAGTTCCATAGAATCACAGAATGGTTTGGCTTGGAATGGATGCTGGAGATCATCTGGTTCTAACCTCCACTGCCATCTACCAGACCAGACTGTTCAGAACCCTGTCCAACCTGACTCTAAACACTCCCAGAGATGGGGCATCCACAGCTTCTCTGGGCAACCTGTTCCAGTGCTTCACCACCCTCACAGCAAAGAGTTTCTTTCTAGTGCCTAATCTAAATCTCTTTCAGCCTGAGGCCATT
Source organism: Zonotrichia albicollis (assembly GCF_047830755.1). NCBI lineage: Eukaryota > Metazoa > Chordata > Aves > Passeriformes > Passerellidae > Zonotrichia > Zonotrichia albicollis. The sequence continues at coordinate 74,351,884 of NC_133821.1, read as the reverse complement.
CCCCCTTGTCCCATCACCGCCTATCCTTGGGAAAAGTCCCTCTCCCCCTCTCCTGCAGGCCCCTTAGGTATTGGCAGGCTGCTCTAAGGGCTCCCTGCACAGTGAGCAAGTTCTCTGTAGGCTCTGCCTCCACAATGTTCAGCCAAAGTAGTTCTGGTGCTGGAAACTGAATAGAGATCACTGCATTTTCTCACACTCATGTGGACAAATTCTGACTATAAAAGAGGAAATGGGTGTGTGTACATATCAATTCTTCTGGGTAAGCCACTCTCAAAAATGAAATACAAACAAAAAAATCTGGCAGGAGAACAAAGTTCAGTCTGGGAAAGTTTTTGTCACAACAGAAAGTCCAGACCCCTCCAACAAAGAGAGTTAGTATGAGATTGGTGCCAAATTATTGAAGACTCAGCTGCATTGTCCCCCTATTGAATGCTGAGAGAATTTGTCCTATAGGGTTAGATTTAGGGAGGGGTGGGAGTGGAGACAGGCCAAGTTTCCAGCTGCCATGGCCCACGGAGAGGACCTGTGCAGGTGGGGAAGGTCTCAGTTGGATGGCAGCATGCATGCTGATTGCTGATGCATTTACACTATGGGAGGCACTCCTGTATCTCTGGGGTGTTTAGAATATGATATTAGGTGTTTTACCGTCCACTGCCAGGGGAAACAAAGAATACCTGTTGTAGCAGAGAGAGAGGGATGGCCCCCAGAATGGAATTAAGACAGTTTCAAATGGTCTGAACCACCAGAGAAGGGGTTCCTCTTCTATAAAATGAGATCTTAATTTTAAACTGCTTTTTGGTCTGCTGAATTTTCCCCTCAAACATATGACTGTGAGAGCAGGAGGAGCAGTGCAGGGACACAGCGCGGGGCCAGACAGGAATGTAGCTGTGGCCATGGCTCTGCATGTCTGCTCACAATGAACTTGGAGACCCGTGGGAAGCCTTCCCATGCCACTAGGATGCTCACTGTTCACAGGAGAATGCCTTTCACAGGCTGCTGGGGGGAACAGGGGTCTGTATGTGCCATGCCTAAAGCCAAGGGAGTTTGAACAAATCCATTCAAATGTGAGTAAAGGACACAAATCCAGGAAAGGAAAAATGAGTAAGTATGTATTACACAGGCTAGAGAGAACTGCTTCTTCCATACAATTTTCTTCTGCTCAGTAAATGTTAATTAGGGTTTGATGTGGGGCCCTTTCAGGATATGAATGAGTATATTAGCCATTGACAGCTATGAACAGACTATATGGATTTATAAATGGAAATAATTTATTTACTGGCATGATGAAACCTGGAAACCTTTGGTGAAAGAAAGCAATTAAGGGACACAGCAATAAAGCTGGCAGAGGGAAGGAAAGAAGAAATATTACTAGAAAAAAGGGCTTTTTATTCTACATTTCAAAAGGAGTAAACATGAATGATAAAGCATGCAGCATGGATTGAAGGGAGATAAGGAGCTTAAGCCTGCTGCATCAGCACCAACCTGTGCTGCATATAAGCTCCTGTGGCATCTGATGGGGCTGAGTTTGTGTGACTGCAGAGCAGAGCCAGGCACCAGGCAGGGCAAGGAGAGCAATCCCTTCATCACCTGGGCACACCACAAACTCTGGCTTTCCAGTTTCTCCTGCAGATTAAGTAAGAGTAATGAGAGCTTATCAGTGCCTTGATTAGACACAAGGCCAAGCAGGATCCTTTCCCTGGCACAATTAACCTTTCTGGTGAAGAAGAGATTCTGCCTTAACTTACCTTAGTGGCTTGCTTTTATTTACAGCTAAAGTCAATACAAGAACCACTGTTAACATTTTTACTCAGGTGGAAAGCAGATTATTTCAAACATTTAATTTATGTTTATTTCTAAGTAGAAGAAATCCTACTTTAACCAAAAAAACCTCTTAACTCCTACATAAGCAATGAACAAAAATGCTTAAGAAAGATTTTATCTTTTGTTAAACTGGTGTAATTTTGGGAACAGATAGGTTCTCATTCAAGGGAGCAATGTCTCAATTTCATGAGGGCCCTCATGCTAGCAAAATTCTTAACAATAAATTACTCAGAATATAAGTTCTGCTTGACTAATGTTTATAGAAGCAGGATCTGGGTTTCTCTGCTGACTGTGCTAACAAGAGTGTCAGCTGTGATTTTGCTTCTTGTGATATGGATTAGATCCAAGCTGAATCTGACTTTTTTCCAAGTCAATTATGAATTATCTGAGAACCAAAGCAGCCAAATGAAATTGCCCTGAACTTGAAAAAGAAATTAAATTTCTTGTACGCTCCAGAAAAAGAGAATCTTGCTATTTTTAAGAGGTAGGAAACAAATGTATTTTGTGGCTCAGATTGTTCATAAGAAGATGCTCAGACATTCTGTTGAAGAAGAGTCAGTTAAATAAAGAGAATAGAAGCAGAGAGGAAGAAAATGTGCAACTAAAAAATTTCATAGGCCAATTATTGTGTAACATTTCAGGCCATGCACTACAAGCATGTTTCCTTTGGCAAATAAAAAGCCAAGCAACAAAGCAGCAGTGCCCAGAGAATGGTGTCTTGGGGCCTGGCTGTATGAAACAGCTGTGAAGCTTGGGTTTACCATAGATGAGGAAACCAATTTCTGATTCCTTCCCAGCTCTAATTTGCTCTGTGTCACACCACTTCCCTACCTCAGGTTTTACAATCAGTACAACTGGAATAAATAAAGTGTAAAGCTTCATGTTAATACATTGGAAGCACATGCATCTCTGACTAAAATAATTTTAATTTAACCTAGCTACATGGGCAGAATGACATGAAACAACAACAGATGTCTTCATCCCACCCACAGTGCCATTCTCTTTGTCTGCTGCTCTGCCACTGTAAAGCAAGTGAAGCATTCTACAGTACTTTCTATTCTGAACATGGCTAAATGGCTGAAAACTTGTTCAGAGATCTGCCAGTGAATCGTATTGCGTCAACAATTTTTTTATGTCCACAAAGATAAAGATCCAGTTGTAGCAAGAGCTGAGAATAATGATAGTCCATCCCAGCTGAAGGCAGTGATAAAATGCCCTTGGACTTTACTGGGTGAAATTTTTATTTTAAAATGTTTTTAATTAATTTGGTTTTGGTTTTGTTCTTTCAGTGGAATAAAAACTCAAGAGAAATAAAAAATTTTATTCCTCCAGCAGTTTAATTTATGAATCCATCAAATCTGGTTACCTTCATTTTATTTCTTTCATATGATACTTATAAGCAGAGTTTTATTGATCATCTTTTTACCATCCTCTCTGTATTTTCCTGGGAATAGATCTGCTTCTAAATCAGGCAGATATTGCAACTGTCATCAAATACTTAATGATTTTTCTTATCCTTGTGTCTTAAAATAATTCTGAAGAAATATTTATGGGTCCATTAATATATTACTATTTGTTCAATGGCAAATGAAAGTTAAATTAATGCAAGTGAGGCAGAATATTGAGAAATTTTAAAAGCTGTAATTTTTCACAGGTTGAATTACTAAACTGCTATTTTATAAATCCATATTTATTCAAATTCTCCCTCTCCTTGCGTGGTGGGCTATGATACCCATTTTTCTCCTCCTCTGTTATGCACAAAATGTCATCAAAGTTTATTATGATTTAAATTTTGGTTTTATCTTGAAGAAATTACTGCTTTATTTCCCTTTTGGTCTTCATATAATCTTTTCTTCTTATTAGACTTACAATTATTAATGGAAAACCTTCCTAATATTGGAATAAATGGAATAATGGATCTATTGAGCAGTTTATGTCACATGAAATGTGACAGAAAATACAGTTCAGGAAGGCTGCATTAAGCTAAATTACCTCTGTCCACTGATGCTTCCTAGTAATAGATATTAATTTCCAAATTCATTCTGTGCATTAAAAAAGAACTAATTATGCCATTAATATCCAGGTAAAATTGCCAAGATTATGGCAGTGATCCTATTATAAGAGAGGGAGGCAATACAGACCAGCAGCAGCAGCAGCATTGATTTATGTGCAGATACCAACTTTCTTTTCAGCATAGTATGTTGCAAAGTAAAGCCAGTTTTCACATCCCCAAACTCAGCCAATTCTATCATTGAAATGGATTTTATGTCTTGGTCATTCAAGACAGTCTTTTGATTTTCTGGGAGAGTGAGAAGTATAAGAATAAAAGATTCTTTCACTTCAGAATACAAGAACTTTTGCCTGTTCCAAAAGGATGAGACACGTGTGTGAGGTGGGATCAAATCCTTATTTTTATTCTGAGTGAAAGAGGCGATAAATAAGGATGGATTCCTCTTGGGCTAAACTTCTTTTATTTATTATAGATATAGATCTAGATATCTAGATATCTATCTTTAATGTCATCAGTTTCTGAGTGAGGGAGTCTGAGAGACAGAAAAACACAGCATGAAGTCTCCTACATTCCTGTTCCTGTATTTGGGGGTAATGAACATGGCATGACACCTTGTAGGTTTTCCTGTAGAGTCTCTCAGTCCCAGTAACGTGACAATCAATTTATAGAAGCAGAGAAAACCCCCTGCATGGGCTTGTGCTGTTTAGTCCTCATTCTGCTGAGATGTTTGTGTAATGATCTTTGGCTGAACTTGTTCAGTGAACAAATTTTACGCACTGGCTCACGTTGCTTGTGCTCTCTCCTTCCAAACCAAAAGGCAGATGGTAACCTAAAAGATACCCAGAAGAAGCAGCCAAAGGCAGAGCCTGGCAACCTTGTCCAAGATTTATGAAGGATGTGGACAGTGGTGCTATGAGATGAATGAGCCCACAGCAGTAATTGTTTGCCTCCTAAAGGGAGCCTTAAAGGTGTGGACAAACTCCACCCTGTCACTGCTCTTCAAGAGAAGGCAAAGAACAGAGTGAGGACCCACAGTAGCTGTTCTTCCTTTCCCCCTGGGCTGCACATGAGAAATCCTGAACACACGCCTTCCTCTGGACACATTCCTCTTGATTCTTGTGGGTGTTTCAGCTTGAGAAGATGAGCAAGTGCCACCTGTGACAGATACTCCTGCCATAAGGTCTCGCTCTGAGTCTTGTTACATTAGCTGCTGAGACAACCATGAGCATAACCTAGACAAACAGTCCATGGCAAGGCAAACATGAGGAGGTCTTGCTCCAAACACAACAAATTGCTTTAGAGCAGTTTTATGCTATTTCTTTCACTCATTTTGGAAATGAACAGGGTGAAGTTTTTACTTGCATATTTCAAAAGCAGTCCTCAACAGAGAACTGCTGAGAATGTGAATGTGGAAAAGTAATGCTTGGGAAAGTCAAGAAGCAGCTGAAGAAGCTACTGAGCTTCATTAGTGCTTCAAAAATGGCTGCTCTCATTACTGGGCAGTGACAGATACTTTTGAGTTCATTTGCATGTCTTTGTCTTTCAGCTTGATTCCAAAATTTTCCTGAAAGCTGCTGCTCTTGGTTTTTGGCTGCACAGTGCTAAACAAGATAACCCTTATAACTGATTAGAGTGTACATGCTCACTGAATGAACACTAATTGAATATTACAACCATACTTTTGGTTAGGTCAAAGTCAAAATTAAAGTTAGTAACAGGATGTTAGGAGCAAGGATGGATGGAGAGATGGATGGAGGGATGGACGGACGGATGGATGCTTTTTCATAATACAGCAGGAAAGAGTAAACCACATCATAATCCTGTCTTTTGCTATTAGACTTTTCTGTGCTTTTTCCTTTCCAGCGCCCAATTTTTTTCCAAACATGTTCAATCCTTTTTGCTTCATTGTTTTCCCCTGTAAGTATTCAAGTTTATGCATACAAAGGTAGTACAAGGAACCTAGAGAATTTCTGCATCTCTTGATTCAGGAGTTGCTGTCTGAAGCCCTATTTCTAAATCCAAGATTTACTTTCATTCTCTGCCAGACAGTGTTGATTACCAAGTTAGAGAAATTGATTCACGAGGAAAGGTTAAGGAGCTAAATACAAATAGCTTGGCTGCACGATGACTAAGACAGATGGGAACATCATAACAGGCTGCAGAGTACGATTGCACTGAGAAGGAAGGGCCTCTGGGGGAAGGCATAAAACATAATCTGGCTCATTTTGAGTCTTCCAATTGTCACCAGAACCATTATTGTGAAAAGGGAAGCAGGTGGCTACTTTACATACTGTTTTGAATTTAAACAAGTCTCAGCAGAAGCACTTAGTTAGTTATGGGTTATCACAAGAGTGCAATATTTACCCTGGTCCTTTAGATCAAAGCTCTGTCCAGCTTCAAATCCTGACTCCTTCAATAACAGGAATCTGATGCTCTGGAGCTGAGCAAATGTGCAGGGCTCCCCCTCTTGTTCTTCTCCCAGTTTTCAGCCTCTTGTGGCAGGTTTTTTTTCTTGAGGTTTTATTAAGAACATCACATTTAACAACTACAAATTAACCCAGTCCTCCATTATTCCTCTACTTTTAAGCCCATTATTATTTTTGACACTGAAAGTGATTTCCCTAGTTTACTTATGCATGGAATGCAGCTGTTGTCTGATTAGTAGATTGTGCATTCTTGGCTGTTATGTGGAAAGATTCAGTAGTTGTTTTTTTCAGACTTAGAGAAAAAAAAAAGCTTTATTTCACTTGCCTTTTTTCTAGACTGTGTGGTCATGGTCTTCTTTGTTTGTGGTTTGTTGCCTTTTATTGTCCCCTTTTAAAAATCAACTATGCATTTTATTATATTGTATATCTGGGGTGTACCCAGTGTTCAAGATGTGAGGCTGTCATAAACTGTGATCCCCTTATTTGGGGATTTTTTGACTGCTGCTGAGCAGGGATGACATTCACAGTGCTATACTGTGACACAGCATCTCTTTCCTACATAGTGGTAATAAATCATATTGTGTTTGTGTCAGTGTGGTTGTTTTGTCCCAGGTGTTTTACCTTGAAGCACTGAATATTGAAAATGGGTTATTTTCTCTCCCAGGCTAATATTTGGAGATGTGCAGCAGAGGGAGATAATTCTTTTACTTCTCTGTCACCAAGTATAAGAAAAAATATTTTTCTTTCCTTGTCCAAAGTTAAACTTTCATGGAGATGGTGGATTTTAAAAGGGTAATTCTTGCCTTGGTCCAAGAGCCAGAGCCATGTCATTATTGGACAGGCAAGAATTCTTATTTTCAATGTTCTTTGTGTGCAACAGCTTGCTGCATTCAGGAACAGTTCTAATGTGAGAAAAACGAAGACTGTAGGATTTGTATGGGAGGAAAAGAGGGAGAGAAGGAACAGAGGGGAAGACAACAACAAAGAAAAGGCAAGTCCACTGCAGCAATGCTTTTGGTCAAATATCTACAGGTTATTTTTGACCATGTGGGATGCACAGAGCATTGATAGGGTCAGAAGCTATTCAGCCCAGATATAAAAGCAAAGTTCAATTAAACCCATGTACAAGTTGCCAAAGTTTGCAAGGAGCTTTGTCAATCAGTGCACAAACCTTTATTTTATAATGAATGTAACTTTAATCTACAGAGTAGCATACATGACTTCTAAAATCTCTCTGATAAAACCTCTTTGAAACTGAAAGGACTCCAAGTGGCATTTACATCAGTACCTTCCTAAACAAGCAGGACCTGCAGAAGAACATGTTCTTGCTAAAAATAAACAGTTTCTGTTCAAAGATATTCACAAAATTGGAAGAATACAAGAATCTGAGAAAAAGTGCAATAGTATACATACATAGTTTGTGCTATTCAGTAGCTGTCATATTATATGTAAAAAGTGATGTTCAAGCAATTAACATATTAATGTTAAGATCTCAAACTATAATTTAACTGAAACTTTATGGCTGAGACACAATAAAGATAAGAAATTGTCAGGCACTTACTGTTCTTTAGGAAATGTAAAAAAGAGAACATAACTTGAATATGTCATGGTACGCATTTCACTTGATAATCTTCAGGGGCTTTCCAGAAAAAAGCCCTCAAATATCTGTATTTTGATCCTTACATATGTATAAGAATATCTCCTATTGTTATTATTGTGAGCTGGAAAGCTGTAGCTGGATGAAAAAGATTTCCCTAAGTAAAAACAAAACACTGCCTTGTGTACTACGATGTGAGATTGTTCATGAAAAGCACTTTTCATACGAAATCCTAAATAAAAATTATGATTTTCAACAAAATCATGACATGAATTTAAACACACAGTCAAAATAATGCAATTTGAAAATATTACACACAATGTCTACTATGGTGGATATTGTGTGTAATATTTTCAAAACCACTGAAAAGCAACTCTCAGTAATTTAGTAAAAACTAATAAAATTGCACCTTCACATGCATGAAATATATTAAAAATATGGATTTTATCCAAGCATTTTGACATCCATTTTTAATGAACTTCCCCCCCCGCAAAGAAAAATCAACCTACCAAGCATTTAGTTGCAGCGTACCAACTGCCACTTATGAAACACTGCTTTCTGTACATCTCTGTTTTCCTGTAATCAAATTACAAATCGAGGTCATGGTTTTTTTCATAATATGCCATTGGATTCAGGAAGAGCCACTGTAATTTGATATGCTCTAAATTTCTGTGCTTTTTTATCTAGCCTAGTGAGGAAAAAGACAAATGTTACATAATTTCCTTTTTTTTTTCTTTATTTTAGAAGGAAATTTATCGCTACAGACCAGGATGTCTTTAACATTATGATTTTGATTTGGAATGGTGAATTAAGACTCTGATGAATATGAACCCTTTTGTACATGAAGGAAAAGATGCAAGAGCTTTTTTTCTGGTTTGCTCTATGGGAACAATTCCAAGCTCTCCTGGTTCATATACAGCACTGTGAAATAAGACAGTTTGAATTCTGAAGGCAATTGCTTTCCTTTTACAGTATTTTTTTTGTGGTATTCCTCATTGTCAGGATTCATGGACTACATGATAAAGAAAAAAGAAAAGCTAAATATTACTTTGTAACTTCCATTTTAAAACCACTTGTACTTTTATACAATGCTTCAGAAGGAAGATTAATGGAGCTGCCTTCTAACTAAAGTCTGTCATGTTCGTGGAACTACAAGAAATGCTGAAAGACAAGTGATATTGGGATACATTTGCGTATGCCATATGCATGATTGGCTTAACTGTTTAACTTATGATTTTTTCAATGTCCTTGCAAATTCTTTTTTGTTTGACAGAAAATCAGCCAATAACTGAGGTCAAAGAAATCAATTATCCACTGTACCACCACAGTACTTTGTGCATTAAATTTTTGCTCCAGACAAAGTCATGTGCTGTTTTAATTCTTTTCTTGTGCATCAGGCTTACATTACCCATTCTTGCAACCAGTCCCCTAAAAGTGTAGCCTGTTTGTCATCTCTCGTTTGCACTGACAATGTCAACAACTGCTTTTGCTGAACCCACAGCCACAGCCTCCATTAACCTGTAGTTTAAATTTACTGACAAGTGTCTTGAGCTGCCCTCCTTCTTGGAATAATACAATCTTTAGATTACCTCTGGATTTTTAAAGATTATTTTTTCCAGATCTGTGTGCAAAGCATCTTCATTGTTCTTTTTCAGTCTTGCTTTTGCACCTGGTGACTACCAAAGCCTACAAGAATATTTAAGGCACTTCCAGCTTTTTCCATTGACCTTTGCTTTGAAATATTGAATGCCTTTGCAAGGCTCAAAACATCAGCCTGACTGACAATTGCAAACAAAAACCAGAGTCAGAGCAAAGTGACTTTCTTTATGAACAAAACACAAAATTGCAGTAAGAGCAAGTGCTGGTGAATGTATTGGATGAGACTGACAGAGCCAGGGGGAAGTACCTTGGAGCATTGCTTTTAAAGCCAAGTTGTTGGTTAAGTTTTCAGTGAAATCTGGGGAATTCAAAGGAGAGCATGCTGCTGGCATATTGACCTGTGGGCTGGCCCAGCCAAACCTCCCTCGAGCTCTCAGGAACTCGTTTAATAACTGACAGGACAAAAAAGCATGAGCTGGGACAAAAAAGCACGTGTCTCTAAGAAAAGATGTTTGCTTGTAAGAAAAGATGTTTGCTTGCTCTTTCCAGGACGTTCTCATGCTTAAAAGACAAGCACTTAAGGGCTGAGCACTGTTTTCAGCGTCCAGCTTTACCGCAAGCAAGGCCAGACAGATCCACTTTGGCTCAGGGAACAGTAATTACTTTTTCTACCATAAAAGCAGCTCATTCAGCTCCCTTTTCCTGAGATACAGAGAAGCAGTTTTTCTCAAGTAAAAGGAACTTACTTGTCTGTATGTAAATGCACCGTATTTCCCCCTGAAGCTTCTTTTCAAAGCAGCACTTGCTACAGTCAAAAATCATTAGTGTTCACAATATCTAAAAGGATCATTAAGGATTTGGATTTTGAATATATTTTTCTGGCTGCTATTGAAGCTGCATGCAATGTTCATAACCTGAAGTAAAAGATCCTGACAGCTATTTTGGTAGTCATGCAAGACCCAAGGAAAAGAAGTGAGCTGGTATGGATGCACAATGGGAAAATGCTGAACCTGAGGCTGCTGCTCTTAAGGGAGCTGAGTAAGGAATAGAGCTACAGTGAGTGTACTTTCAGAGTCAGTGGCCTCTTTTCCAATGGTTTTGATGGAAATCCCACTCAATCTCTGAGAGCAATCCCATGTAAAAAGTTGTTAGCATTTGGCCTACCTATTGTACTTACATGCACAAAGACTGTCACATGAACAACATGAAAACCCTGGGACAGATGCAACTTTATTTAGAGGGGGCTTAATTTCACCTAATTGTATTCTAAAAAGTCAATATCTCACCCAAGCTCATTGTCTGGTCTCCTTCTAATCAGCAGGAAAAGCAGCAAGATAGAACCTTCTCCAAAAGCTGACCTATCCTACATACCTTTGACATCCATCTCAGGACAGAGAGGTGAATTGCCTGGAGGTGCCTCTTTTCCCCCCTGTGATTAGGCTGCTATTCCAGGCATGATTTACATTTCTGATTGGCTAAAGTTAAGTGGATTGAATCCCAGGTGCGTGGGGGCGAGAACGGTCCTGGAATCCGGCTACCTGGTGAGGGGCGAAGGCCAAGGCCCCTGCGCATCAGAAAACAGCCCCCCTCGGCGTCTTTTGGCCTCGGGCTGAGCTGGGGGATAGCTTGGAGCAGCGCGGTGAGAGACGAATTAGGAGGCGACCACTTGCTGGGGGTAAACTCTCGGTTTATTACAGAAGAACCAACAAGGAGGGGAAACACCCAGCAAATGGCCCCGAACAAGGGGCAGGAGAGGGTTTTAAGGGAAAAGGGGGGAAGAAGGCAGGGAAACCCGGCTATCCAATAGAAATACATATTTGGAGGTATGAAACATAACTGATATACTAAAGTAACCAACTGTTATAAATCATAGGAGGGGCTCCGGGGCTACAGCCAACCATACCTCCCAGAGAAAAGAAAATTCTCGAAACCTGGGAGGAGAAAAAGAGTGATTGACTGACCCCAAGGAGGAAACAACTTTCACTTTATAAGAGAAACCAAGGGAGGAGCAGTTTCATTTCCATAGCAACATAACTGGCAGGGTAGCAGCAGGAAGTAATACAGAAAATGGGGGGAGCAAACTAACGAACTTAAGAACACACCACAGCACCCAGGGATATCTGTCTAAACAGCAGAACACATTTTGCCGTGTTTCCTACAATAATAACTCTTTGCACCATGCATTTGTACCATTCACTCTTCTACAACTCCCTGAAAGGGGGACGTACCCTTGGTACATTCCCAAGGTGGGGGTTGGCCTTTTCTCCCCAATAACAAAGGATGGGATAAGTGCAAATAGCTTCAAGTTGTGCTTGGGAAGGTTTAGGTTGGGTATTAGGAAAAATTTCTTTACATGAAGGGTTCTCAAGCATTGGGACAGGCTGCTAAGGATAGTGGTTGAGCCACCAGCCCTAGGGGTATTTAAAAGATGCATGCATTTGATGTTTTAAGGACATGGTGTATTTGTGGCCTTGGCAGGACTGAGCTAATGCTTGGACTCAGGGATCTTAGAGGTCTTTTCTGATCTAAGTGATTCTATGATTTTGGTTATATTATTGCCTATACAACATTTAAAAACTATTCTTGCACTTAGTCATTTTTTAAAAATTAAAATTATAGGGAATAAAAAATTGATTCTTGACTTTATTTAGCTTCTTAGATGGATTATGTAGTGTGTTTTAATGCAGACAAAGGCTTAATAGGAAGCAAAAATTATTGTGATGTGTGGAACCAGGCAAATTATGTTTGCAGGTGTCAAAAGATAGAGACTTGTTTATAAAAGCAAAGAAAACATTCCTCTTTCTAAGCAACACATAAATATATCCTGTCATCTACTCTAATAATTGCAAGATCTCCAGAAGTCTGGAGGCATTTTAGAACAAATACAAAAGATACAAAGCATTACAGCAATAGTATTCCCTTTTTTTTTTTCCTCAAAAATGTTCATCTGTTTCATTTTTAAATTGGTGTTATCCTGTCTTAGGCTGACTGTAGTGGATTTTGCCATTCACTATGATAGGACAGAATTCCAGGTAATCAATCTCTTGTTGCAGGCAGTCCAATGTGGTAAGCAACCTTGGGAAACTGAATTTGCTTTCCATCATCATGTGCTAGCAGATAGAGCCTGGTAAAGGGGCAAGTGATGGGATCATGGTTGGAAGGATCACCAACAACTGGTAAGGCAAAGGAGCAAAGAAACAATAAAAACTAAAGGCCAGGAGAGACTGTGCAAGGGCTGATTAAACTTTTACAGGTTTTATGCCTTCTAAAGGGTAAAGGTGTAAGCAGGCAGGCTTCTGTGAAATGTGCATTTGGGGAGTGAACAAGCAGCAGCTGGACTCCAACAAGTCTGGGGCAGGGGTTTTCCAGCTCTCAGAGGCCACAGGGGTAGGGTCTGTCCTGAGAAGCCACAGCCAGGTGCTCTGGCTGGCCCATGAAGTAGTGGTGTCCCGGGCCACCTGCATGTGTATTTGGATCTCTTGGCAGCAGTGTTGTAAAGGACCTAGACCTGATGCCAGCCATACCACCTTACAGTTGCTGAAATATTTTACAGGTCAATCCCTCAATCCATGGCTTGATACTTCAAGGGGCATCTCTGATGACTTCAGTAGTGCCATAGTCATGCTACAGGTTTGAAAAGGCAAATGGTATAGTGTTGTCACTATATTGCAAGGGTTCCATATTGCTAGAGTTTTGTACCTCCTTGATGTTTCGCACAGGCAGCTCCTCTGGGTACCGACTCTTCCCTATCCTCACAGCAGCCAACTGACTCCAGTTCCCTCAACCAACCAATCCACTCTTTTACAATACTCTTCTTCTTATTGGCTACAGCTGTGGCCTGTTAAAGTCAGGCCTGCTCCTAATCTTTAATAATTTACCCATCTGCAACTCTTTAGGGGGGTAAGATTACTTTCTATACTACCTTTATTTACTTATATTCTATCCCCCCTCTAGTATAGAAGCTACATCTGAACAGGGAGCATCAACGCTCCATAGAAAACTCTGTATTGCTAGACTTCTCAGCTTCCAGTTTGAGGGCCGTGGCCACTACACACTTTTATCTCCAGTTCTCTCAGATGTAACTTTTTACAAGCATCCAACTTACTCAAGAATCCATATTCCACTCACTTTGATGTGCCTGGAGTACCTGCCTGTGTCATTTCCTTGACAGCAGGAAGAACGGGGAGAGAAGGGGCAGCAGTATCTGTGACTCTCAGAGGGGGATTGTTATTACATTCTTTGAAAGTTTAAGTAATGAAATAACCATTGTGATCAGTTTAAAAATGTATAAAAACCCTCTTGCCTCCAGGAAAGTAATGTTCAGCTTTCATTTCCTCCAGAGACAAATATCAATTCAGAGGAGCAGAAGATAGAATGGAATGAACCAGGTTGCTATAAGGCTGTGGGGCTTTCATCACGTAATTCTAGATATTGTTGTAAAAGCTGGAATATTAAATCTCCCTGGGTGGAGAGATGGATGCAGTCCAAGGGCAACCTAGAGGGAAATAAGACTGAGCTAATGAAAGTCTGCTCTCTCAGTAGTATGTAAAGAATGTCTCCAATATTGTGCTCACTAAAATAGTGTCTCTGGTCAATGTGAGAATAATCATAGGTAGAAATTACACTTCCTTCCAAAAATCACATGAAGAAGAATAAAAATCGTGTCTGAGAAAATGTGATCTGTAGAATTCAGCAAGCTGTCTCACTCTTAATGACATTTGAGTATCTTCTGAGATTTCCTGATATAATGAGATTTTAGACTGGGTTAGAGGATGTCTTTATTTCCTTGAATTCTGTGGAACTGCTGATTACAGTCTGATTTTCTTCCCTGTTCATATTTGGTTTTGTGGAGGTTCTTTATTGAAGTTGTTAAAAGAATATATTTGACTACATCTCTTTTGACAGAGCTATGAAATGTACTTTCTTTGAAAAAATTAACTGAAGTTTACTCAGGTGAAATAACTCCTGAGGATTATCCCTTCAATTTTCAAAATTGACTAGAACAGTAAATTTTATGATTCTCCTTAGGAAGTGGGACTTGTGGGAATTAATATCATCCTAAAGCAAAGATCACAGAATAACTGTGATCTGGTGAATTATACTTTGTCTCATTGAGTGCCACTGTTCACTACACCACTGTACTATGCTGTTGACTAAAAAAGAAACCTCAACCCCTCTTGAAAAAACTTTTAGCATTGTCTTTCTCATATCTGTTTTATACACATACCCATGCCACCTTATCCTTCCTCACTATATTACCGTTTATTTCTATAATGTATAGGTGAAATATACTGCTCCATTTATTTTTAGAGATTGTAAGGCACCTTGGTAGCAGCCTTCTTATGTCTGCTAGAGCCCTGTTTTGGCCAGGAAAACTCTCACGAATGGAAATTCCTTCCCAGAAATGACAAGTGTTTTAACATTATTTGCTTGCTGTGTAATACAATGAAATCTTTCCTGCCCTTTCCAAAGGAAGAGGCCACTAATGGCCTTTGTGCACCTCTCTTCCCAACAAGTCACAGGCATTCAAAATGGGACTGTAGACAGAAACACTGTTTAGTGGTTCATTTCCAGCAGGTACAATTTAAATTTAGCTCCTCCTCCTTGTCCTGCAGCAGTATTTCAGATATGTCGCTATCCTGATGTTTGCAAACGGACCAATATTGACAAGAAGTGACAGTGGGGCTTCACTGACTAATTTAGCACAAAATCTTTGGAAGAACATGGGGAAACACTGCTGCAATCACTTTGACACTGTGCATTCATCTTCCTCTGATTGCATGAGAGCTCATTTACCTTGAGAAGAGAGTTAAGAATCTCTCATAATCGAGCTGTATCAGGCCCTTGTCTTTGCAAGAGGTACTGCCTTTGAAATAGTGTGTGCTGAGAAAAAGCCCAAGAATCCTATACAAATTAAGAATGTTAGAGTTGGTCCTTTCCAAATGTTCTGGAGCTTAGGATAATCTACTCTTTGCCTACTGAACACTGCAACAGTTCTAAAAGAGAAGGATTTCAAGCACATTATAGGATGTGAAATAGATATATAATCTAAAATTCTAGAAGTACTAAAAAAGAAAAGAAACCACACACATACACACACACACACACACACACACACACACACACACACAAAAAAAAAAAAAAAACAAACAAAAACAACACACAAATAAAACCTCACCCAAAAAACAAAACCAAAAAAATCCCAAACCACTTAACTAGCTTGTATCCTTTCAGGGAAGATTTTCCAAGGAGAGTTAATTTCTCTGCACAGAGAAAGAGCCTAACTCCTCATGATGCCAAATAAATTCTCCTCCCTCAGTTTTCCCTCTACTTCTGTAATCTAGCTGTGCTAAAGGACACCTACAAGAGTCAAGTGTCAGCTTGAGACCAGCTAGCAGAAAAAACATTGAAATGGAAAAGTGCAGTTTCGCAATTAATCTTAAGTCTCTCCTTTTGCGTTGTCTCCTACATTTCTCTTTCTATAATTCTGCTTGTATTATTCTGACAAGGACTTCTGTAAACTCCCAAGATGCCAACCTGAAGCTGACAAGAATGGTGGCAAAAATACCTAAAGCACAAATTCTTTTGACAGACTAACAGGAGTCTGTTGTCTGCCAGAATCACCTTTCATTTCTTCTGCTCTGCCCTCTGCAGACACCTCAGCAACAGCCTGAGGGTGTCAGACATAATTCTGCAAAGACACAGAGAAGAAAAAAAAAATGCCAAGTGTCAAGTCTATCCCATGACCTCCCACTACTATAAAGACTGAAAAGAGAAATCATGGGAAAGTAGCCAGTTGGCTCCTCAAGTCTTGACAAGTTCAATTGATTTCCAAGTACTTTCATAGCTATGCTGAGAGATACGTGTGTTTAGGATACAATAAAGTGCTCATTGAGTCAGTCAGACTCTATTCTTACTTCAGTGGGCTGAAGGTTGACTCTGGTTTCTATCATCAGGGCTCTGTAATATGCATTTTTAGAGGATTAATACAGAATCCATCATCCCACTAGCATGTAAAAAAGAGGCAACAAGGGACATTCTGAAGTTTTTGTATAAGAAACACAAGATCTGTAGAGCATGAAAGCTCATATATGTGCTCTTATATAATAAGATTTTTTTTTTGGCAGTTACTGATGAGGTAATTTCTACTGTTACTGATCCAAGTGCTTTATGTTGTTCTGAAGAAAATGTTCACTGGCATCACTAACCCTGATCATTCAGTTATATTGCCAATTATGTCCAAGCAGTAATGCTCAAAGGAACTACAGATCAGCACACTCTGAAAAAGGCTAACTATCCAAAGACAAACCACTGAGTTTGATAGAAACTAAATCAAACCGCAGCGTTTAGCTAACATATCCCTTTGAATTTTTGTCATTCTGAGTGGGTTTTATTTTAAAAAAGAGACTCTCCACTTCAGAACTGGAAAGCTGACATTCTGTATCTATGTCCATGCCATTTGGCATTCCTATCATGGCAACTTACCTTCACTGCCATTTGTCACAAATGCTGATGTGGATATGTCAGCTGTCTATGCAGATATGTCATAGAGAAAAAACAACTGAAATAAAAGTAGATGTCAATAAAGAAACAATGATGCCTCTGTGAGCATTGTGTTAAATTAGTTGATATTATCTGTGCTTACTCATCATCAGTAGCTGGAGCTTACATGGCAAGCAGTTGTAGTATGAAGTATGATGTTCCACAGGTTTGAAAGGTCAAGTTTAATTTTCCAAACATCTGTAAGTTTATTTTTAACACTTCATTGGCAAATTAAATTCGCTTGAGCAAACTTGTCATATAAATAACTTGTAGTACTGAAGATACAAATTCAGAGAAAAATTGGAGAAATCATAGTCCCTGCTAGGTAAAAAGAGCTAGCACACCCTGGAAGTCAGAAGCAGCTGGCCTGAGTGGCCACAGAATTCTTAAATGGGATCTTTTCTAAGTAACCAAGAGCAAGCACATATTTTTGTGGGAATAATGCTAATGTGCCTAATGTTATTTGTCAGTTTAATATTTATGATAATATAACATTTGTGGAAGGAGATGCTGAAGGGAGGAAAGAGTGCAGTAGCTCAGAATCTGTGCAACAACTTGGCACTGGCTTTCACTAAGTAATTGATCACTTTGAAAAGGAGAGGATCACTTGGAAAAGCACTCAGCTCTTGGGAAGTCTGAATGCAAATGGTGCCGCCCACTCAGGATGACGATCAGGGGCTCTGGGACACTTCCTTGTGGCCACTGGCTTCACTACAGCCATCACTAGGATGGCAATTGTCATCAACTGGGAGTCCTCTTACATGGGGTAGTGGGTTTGGAGAGGGATGTGCTGTCCAGAAGGAATGGCAGCACATCCCGTGTAGCCCAGCCAGTGACAGGTGTGCTCTGTTTTTCTACCCCAGGACTTACTGCCTTTTGCAGTTGATAGTTATGATACTTATGATAGTGACTCACAGAATAGAGAAATTGGGGTTAAATGATCTCAGAAAATACAGCTGACAAATCTTTCAGGAGATTAGGCACTTTGTTTATTTTCCTAATTTAACTTGCACTATAACATTGACTCATGCATTATCTTTTTCTTTCGTCTCAATTTTCCTTTTCTCATTTTTTTATTTTCCTCCACCTTCTTTCCTTCTTTTCCTGTGCAAGCCACCAGTCTAACTGCAATAAATAAAAGGGATGAATGGGGTGAGAGTTAGTGACAGAAAAGAAAGAAGTACGGGATAAAAATACATTAAATAATAAAAGAAAACATTTCAAAATCAACACTTTTCAATAAAAGGCACAGTAGAAACTGTTGCAACTATTACAAAGAAATAAAAAAAAATTACCTAATTTTACATCAACAGAATGCAAAGAACAAAAACAAAAAGGCTCCTTTTTCAAGTTTCTCATCATAAGTACAAGGTTGTTGGAGAATGGACTCTGCCTTGTATTGAGGAAATTTTTTTTGAGTATCCAATCTTTAACAAAAGGATCCATATAAGAATGCTAGTGGATAGAACAAGATTTCTTACACTTGTGATTTGTCTGGCTGATGAAGGAGCATTTTCAGCATTTTCCACCATTTACTACCATAGACATTCAGTTAATGCAGCTCATCTTCTCTTGTGTCAATTTTCATCAGGAACACTTTGTGGTTTGTCTTTAATCTAGATTTATGCCCAAACAGAACATATCCAGTTTTACTACATTTAGTTTGAAATAGCCCCATGAAATAGATGGGACACATATCTAACTTAAAGAAGCAATCTTTGTCTTGATTCTTATCTCTGGTTACTATAAATCACAGATAATTCTTCTAAGGTTAGTGTAGTTACATGAATAAAAATTCAGATAACAGAAGAAAGTGCTTGCTCCTCTTAAGCATTTGTGACTTTTTCTAAGCAAGGCTTTGATAATATAACCAGGAGCAGTGATAAACCCTTAACAATAGATACCTATTGTTCACAGTCAAATGCCCTTTTAGGTCAGCTGTTCAATTACCA
The DNA here is from genome assembly GCF_047830755.1 of Zonotrichia albicollis. Classification (NCBI taxonomy): domain Eukaryota; kingdom Metazoa; phylum Chordata; class Aves; order Passeriformes; family Passerellidae; genus Zonotrichia; species Zonotrichia albicollis. The sequence continues at coordinate 74,332,936 of NC_133821.1, read as the reverse complement.
TGACTTACCAAACAGTGATATCTCTTCCATTCAGTTCCTGACAAGCAGAAGAAAATCCAATTATCTACTTTTCTTTCTTCCTTCTTCAGGCAATGTTAGCATTTTTAATATAGCATGTAGCCATACAATACAGACGATGGTAGGGAACCTTTAGGAGAATTATATTTTTGTAACTCTTTTTCATAAAGTTGTGAAAGACAGAACCAATTTTCTGCTGCAGCTATCTGAAGAAAACAGCTTTAAATCTGTGCCTGGACAGATTCTGTGGGATAATGTTGTGAAAAAGTAATAGAGAAGATGCTATTGCATTTCTTGTTCCAATCCCTTTGGACAGAGTGCTACTTCTTTGGAGGGTTGCTGTGTATTAAATGGCAAGAAATGTGAGCTACCTATCATAAAGTAATTGTTTCTCTGAAGAGGAAACTATGGCATGTCTTTCACAACTCTTCTGAAGCCCATTGCCAAAAACCCTACAGAACCAGATAAATGGCCATATTCAAATTATAGGACACATTCAGCTCCTGAGAGCAGAGAGACTTCTGTGTCATCCTTTTCTCCACACAGTCTACTTTGGAGGTTTAAACAATGATTTTCATAAAACCCCACCCAAAAAATCTCAGAACCACTTGGAGGCTGTCCACTTTATTTTTTTTTTTCTTATATGTATGTAATAGCATTACAGTGTAAATGAGTTTCTTGACTTCTTTTTTTTTTTTTTTTTTTTGTTGGTTTTGCCATTGCTTCACAGTAAAAACAAACTTGGCAGGTAGAAACTTGTTCAAAACCACCTGTGTACCTCACCCAAATTTGCAGGCTTAGAAATGCTTCTGTATCACTCATTTTTATACAGACTCAGTTTGCTTTTGTGGTTATTTCTGGAGTAAAGTGCAGGAGAATCTGGCTGGATTTCTGATATTTTAGCAACCAGCGTAGATTTCTGTTCTTTATAAACCATGAGAAATGCTACTGGGACTGAGTCTCTGAGTCTCAGCAACTTGATTTTCTGTGGCAGAATAAAGAGTGCCCTGGGAATATGTTTCATTGCCATCAAATGTCATGGAAACCTTCTGACCTTTAAATGTAAACTTTCCAATTTGCAGGAAGAGGTTTAGCCAAAAGATTCTCATTAACATTTGTGGCAGCTAAGAAGCTGAATGCTTTTGTGCTAAACTGAAATTTACCTCTATGCCAAAGAGTATGAAACTGTATAAGGAAAGTCAGAAATGCTGCTTGTGCCAAACGACCTTTCAGGATTAATTTTGAGAAGTTCTCTTACAACAGGCATGGGCATATCCTGGACTCATTCTGTGTAGTCCTGATAGTTTAAAATCTGATGGCATTCTGACTTGAGGTATTCAAAGATTTACTTAACACTTCTATGGTGCTAGAATATCAAATGCCTTTTGTCCAATAAACAAAGTTCCTTTTTTTATATGATACTATGCCCATTTTCTTGAAAGGCAATGAACCTGTGGAAGTACGCCTGCTGCTTCATCAGTACCACTTTCTATTCATTCAGATGCATTTTCTATGAACTTCTGACAAAATATTCACTCTGAGAAGATGCTCATTTAATCTGATGATTCAGGTTTTACCTTTCTCTGAATTTTGTCAATTCCTTAGCAGTAGATTTATTAGTTAGCACTGTGGTATATACGTAATTGTTTTTGTTTCACTGTCAACAGTAAGACAGTTAAACTTTTCATGAACATTATGCTTTAGACAACCAAGGTGATGGAGACTGCTGTGCTAGTCTAAGCTGTGTTGCAAGTATTCCTAGAGAAGTTTAGGAACTGAGTGAATTCCCTTACTTCTCAAAGGCAGTATAAAAAGTCCCTCTGACTTTGTGGACCAAGACTTCATGTGGGTATGGTATTTTCACAGCACTCATGTGTGAAAACAAGTAAATTAGTTCCAGATTTGCTGCTACCACCTCACTAAGGTAATCCACTGAAACAAGCTGGGAACTAAAGGTCAGAAAAGAACACCTGTGTTCAAAAGAACTTAGAGAGGTGGAAAAGGGCTTGGGGGAGGTTTATGGCTATACAAAAGACTGGTAAAATGCAGATCGTATTTTATTTTTAATTACAGAACCTATTGAGCTAGGGCTCATGTCCTCTCTAGGCTCTTTGGTAGACTTGGTGAGACTGAAAGAGAAGATAGCAAGGTACCTCACCTTGAATATTGCTAGTGCAGAAAAGGCTTGGTGAGGGCAAAGCCTGCGGAGCCCTGGCAACACCATGGTGCTACCTCTTGACTCCATTTATTTTCCTACACTTCCAATGGGAGACAGAGAAATGAACTCACAATTTCGTCTCTCAGTCCTGAACGTGCTCAGTCCTCTGATAATCTCAGCAGTTTGAAAGTGCATCTCTTCTACCCAGTGGTCTCTCAGTCACCCAGAACAACTGTAGAAATGTTGGGGTTTCTCTCTGGGTGGTCTGAGTTCAACAAAAAGGGTTCCCTTTGTTGCTGCAGATATGTCTGTGTGCCTCAGTGCAGCCCCAGCTCTTTTTGCTCCTGGCTTCTGGGCAAAGTCACTGCAGAGAAGAAAGGTGAGCCATGCAACCTATGAATGTTGTTTAGCCTCTAGCAGAAATCAAAGTGCCTGGAAAGATCTTGGGAGTTTATTAAAAGTGCTTGCCAGCCATCTAACTCTGCACTTGTCCTTCTTTGAATTTCTCAGTGATAAAGCACCTTAGACTTAGGCAAAACTAAAAGTAGTTGCTTGTCTCATTAATTAACAGGTCAGGTGTAGGTGTCCTTCTCCCCTCCTACCATTCCATAGCTCTACAGTCTGACAGCCAGAAGACAGCTAAGTGATCAAGCTGGACCGAAAGTAAACATGCAAACCTACATTGTTGCTATAATAGTGCTTAGTTTTCCTTTCAAAAGGCAGGCGTTTGTCCCGTCGTCCCTCGGCTGTTTTAATGGCCTGGAAAGGCTCGGGATGGCCTTGGGGCAGCCCGCGCTCCAAAGGACGAAAGGAGTCTTCAGGTTTTTCGGTCTTCAGTGTTGTTTATTAATTATTATCTACAATATTTTCTCTCGGCCCGACAGAGGTCCGCACAGCAAGCCAGCCATGAGCACACTGACTGCCCTCGGTGCGGTCACTTATCTTTATACCAAAAACTACGTATAAGATATTTACCTTTTCTCCCCAATACCTTTCACCCTTATTGACAAGTGCACATTCAGTAAGAACCAATCTCAAAGTGCCACCACCACCATCGAAGATGGATGACAAGAAGAAGAAGAAGGACAGGACACGCTCTAATTCCTCCATCTTGTCCCTTAAAAACCCCTCTGTACCGAAATTCCAAAACCTGTATTTCACACTATAATTAATCTATCTCTTCACCATTTATCCCCATGTGATCCTCCCGTCCTCATACAGCTGTTACGTCCTGTGCAGGATCAAAGTCCAACCACCAAACACTTCTGGCAACATTCCAGGACTTCCGAGCCCCCCAAGGGTGGTCTCGGTGACTCGGCACATCAGGAATGTTGTGCTGAGTTCCCACTGGCGTTCACCACCAAGTGAGATTCCCTGAGATACAGATGGCACCTGCATAGGGCTGGGCTGAAGACCAAGTGCCATTACTGAAGCCATCTCAAAATACCCTAAATGCCTGTGCTTTGGCAAAAGAATTGAATCCTAAGTAGCATTTTTAAGGTACTAAAATCAAATCACCTGCAGCAGTAGCAGAATGAACTTAATTTCCAGAACTCAAAGTGTCTACATTTGTTAGCATTGAGCTGTTTCCATCAGTGTTTTCAAAGAAAACTGAATTTTTGTTGCCTGCTACCATTACTGTCTGTAAGATGCTGTGACAACAAGCTCTCCATGTGTGTAAGTTTAGAAAACAAGGCCACCTTTCTTCCCCTTCTGGTTTAATGACTTTCAATGGCTCCATTTATTTTGAAACAAGTTACAGCAGAAGGCAATTTTGCCACTCGATAGCTTTTGGGTGCAATCTGTTTTTTTGACTCAGTAAATAGATGAAGCTCTTGAACAGTCTGAATTTTTTTTAACAAAGGAAAAAAGGCTAGAGACATATTTTAAAGGCAGAAAGCTTCTTCATCCTTCATGATATCTTCTAAAAATAAAATAGAAAATCACAAAATATATGGATGATGTACCAACTTTTCAAAGAAAGGAGAAAACTAGAAAATCCTAATGAAATTATATTACTAAAGAGAGCTTATGGTAGTTACATTATCTTGTGACTGAAGCATTTGTGCTGTGATGGAGTGCAAGCACTTTTTGCTGAACAAGCTGAAAATGCTGCCACAGAACAGGCTGACTTCAGCTTTATTCAATTGCTTTGCTTTCAAGCAGTTTCTGATATTTCAAAGTAACTGACAGAATCAAGCCAAATTCACAAACTCAGTCATTCAAAAGGGTATAAATGATGGCCTTTAAGATCAGAATGGATGTTTCTGTCCATACTGTATTGTTGTAGTAGATGAAAATAATCGCCTTCTACAGAAAGGAGGTAGTTTAAAGCTGCTGTGTGTGAAAGGGTGAAGTGAATGTTTACCAAGAGCTCACCTGCAGGTTGAACCAAGTAATCTCATCAGTGGCTGTAACCAATTCAACAATGACAGATTTGTTATTGCATCTAGATGTTGGGGATCAAACAGTGCCAGAAATGGTGTGGTGATACTGTAGGATTAATGTCAGAAATTGCATCCAGCTTGCAACTGGCAGAGTCACACATATCATTATTGCACTGGGTGAGAGTTGAATTAAGGTTGCCCAGAGAACACTAAGAATAATACTGTACCAAGAAGTACCTATGGATCTGTTTATGAAACTATACACTATGGGAAAAGTATCCTTCAGGAGGTGCTATGTTAAAGAGAAAAAATTCCTGTGTGCCTTATCAAGAAGCATGATGTGGTACAAAGTGTCACCTCTAGAGATAAAATGTGTGATGCTGTGTGTGCCAGCAGGGATCCATGCCACACAGCAAGCAAAACAGACATCCAGTGAGGAACTACAGAGTTACCTGACCATGTGGACAAAGCAGGCACTAAAAAAATATTGTAAAGAAATATCAGGAAATGAGAGCTTGAAGCCAGGATGTAATAGGAAATGCTTACTTGTTTGGTAGAAAATAAGCTCTAAACAAGATAAATAGAAAAACACACAGACAAGACAGAAGAGTAAGCCAGGAGAGTAATAAGCCAGTGACAACTTTTCAAAGGCAGGATTTTCAGGAACAGAAGACCATTCTTTTTGAAACAAAGCAAGGTAATATTTCCAGTCAAATGAAAGCTGTAACTTACTCTAAAAGAAAATTCAATGGGAAGTTTTAAAGCTGGAGATACTGAAGTTATACAGAAGAAAACATGTCCCCAGATTTGGCAAAGGAATTTTCTGAGTAACTTCTCAGCACTGAATCCGTCCTACAGCACCTCTCCCATCAGGATTTGAAGAAAACAGCTGATACTAGCTGGGAAGGCACTCAGATCCCTGAGCTGTAAACTGAATGAGGCACATGGAAATCACAAACACATGCACTTTGTGCAGCCAAACCAAATATTACCTGTTTTTTCAATTACAAGAATTTGCAGTTACTCTGGCATAGGTGATGCCAGTTCAATGAAAGAACTGAGATTTGTCATTCTACATCTCATCTGAAGTTGTGCTTCTCATCCATCTGATGCATGTGCTGGGATGTGTTCAAGGACAAAACTGATCACCTTCTACTTTGGTATGCAAGTCTGAATATCAAATTCAAGAAACCCAAGGCACAGCTCATCACTGAAAGCTTTTCAGGCTTATATGTCGTTCTCATATCTGCATTAAAATGATTTAATGAATAATTTTGTTCCAGGACTGCATTCATACATTTTTAATAAAATGTACATTTATTCGAACCTTACCATTCTTCAGCATTCTGTATTAATTAGGTACCAAAACTATGGAATGTTTATTGTCCTAACTCATCATTTGACTAAGCTTACTGGAAGTATTGGCTCAGTTATGAATTCATTATCTTTTATTCCCTACATATCTCTGTGATGCAAATTTCTGTAGCAGTGAAATATGTCTAAGTGCTTTGCTCCCAGTTAATGTGATATTAATATAACAATGAAGTTCATTACATTTCCAGATACCTTTTTTACTAACACTAATTTGATGTTTGAACTTGCTTGACAGAATCCTGCAGTTACTTAAGTTTGGTTTGTTTTCATTTTTTTTCCCCAGATTAATACAGCAGTTAAGATATTTGTATTGGCAATATTGCCAGGCAAAACTTTTACTTTTGTGTATCATCTGTTTGTGAGATGCTGGATTTTCTAAATCACAGATTAATTATTGCTACTTACAACTACACCTCTGGAAGTCCATCTGCCCCAGCAGTAAGGATTGCATAAATAAAGTAATGACCTCTTGTAGATAGGAAAGGCAAGCCCATCCAAATGCTATTCCCAGGATGTTAATGCCCTCCTGATACCCATCTCCTCATCATGTACATCTAAGGTGTTTTAAAAGCCAGAACAAAGGCTGTGCAACTAAAAAAGGAGGATATTTTACCTTAGACTTTATACCAGTCTCCAAATAAAGAAATAAATTATTCTGTGTCAGTCTACAGTAGATAAGATTTTAAAAAAGGGGCAAAATTGCAGCAAGTGATAGATAGGCCCGACATTGGGAAAAATGTCCTGAATGGATAGTGAAACTCTGGTACAGACTGTGTAGAAAAGCTGTGGAGTGTCTGCTGCTGGAGGTTTTAAATGCCATTCAGACAAACATCCATCAGGATGGGGGATAGATAAACTAGGCAGTCTCTTAAAATACCTTCCAGTTTTATTTATTTTTTTTTTATGATTCTGTGAGCAGGCTTGTCATACTGAAATATTTATCTGATTAGGGTCTGATGCTATGCCTTGGCTCCTGTAAAGCTATTTATCCTTATGTTGTTAGAGACCTATGATGATGAATAAAAGACAGATGCCTAGCTTGTTCTCAGAAGCCAATTTTTCAGCCAGTTGGCATCTGGAGTTGCAGCCAGATTTCCTACAGAGCTCAGCTCTAGAAGTTCCTTTGTTTCAGATATAATGGGACTTTCTAGGTCAAGCATCCTGACATTTTCTACGAATATGCTTAAGTAAAGAACTCCCATCATGCTCCAAGACAGGGCTGCATTCCTGTAACTCACCTAGTTACAGAATGGATCTGAGCTGATCCTCAGCTTCAAGTGGCTTCCACTGAGATTAGAACTGTGAAGACTTATTAGTTATTTGTAGTGAGACAAGGTCATGAGCGAGATCATTAAGGTTCTGGGAAGACCTTATAGCAGCCTTCCAGTACATAAAGTGGGCCTGTAAGAGCTCGAGAGGGACTTTTGGCAGGGGTTAAGGATTACTTTTGACGAGTGATAGAACAAGGGGTAATGGCGTTAGACTGAAAGAGGTGGGTTTGGATTAGGAAGAAATTCTCTCCTGTGAGGGTGATGAGACACCGGAACCATGTTGTTCACAGATATCACGGATGCCTCATCCCTGGAAGTGTTCAAGGCCCATTGGACAGGGCTTTGACCAATCTGATCTGGTGGGTGGCATTCCTGCCCAAGGCATGAGAGTTGGAACTAGTTGAGGATCTTTAAGATACCTTCTCACCCAAGTCATTCTATGATTTTATAATCAGTTGCTAAGTCCCGGTGGTAGTATAGGAACTTGTTAAGTCACAGCAGACTTGTTAAGTCACAGCAGACTTCAAAGATTAACTCACACCAAATTAAATATTTCAGGAGTCACAGAGCCTAACATTAGCTGGCACTGTTCCTGAGGCATCCACATTAAATCACTCTGGAGGCACACTATGAACTGTGTGTCTTGTTCAGACCACCTATAGTTGTTCTTATGCTCTTAAAATGTTTGAATTAAGTTTCTAAATTGATTCTGCAAACTGGACCTAGGCTTTGCATTTAGCTGGTTTTGATTTAGGTGTCATTTAGGTGCTTTCGACAAAGTTGTATTTAGCACTTTTCAAAAGCTTCAAGGACACACAAATGTTCTTGTACCCACAAAACACTGCTGAAGAGGAGTGGATGTGAACATATACATTTCTGGTTATATGTACTTTCAAATATTTTTCTCAGGTCTTTAGCTATATCACAGCTATGTAGGACAAACCGTCTTGGAAATTTGATCCTAAGTGAACAACTGTCCTGAAGGAATGCCCAGAGCAGGATGCTGAGGACAATGTTACTCTGAATCAAAAACAACAGCAAGAACTGTCCAGGATCTTAAACCAGTTCGGAGAAAGTGTAGTACCAGCCTTGATCTTAATACAGTTATTTTCTTATCCAGCAACATTATTTTTTTCTAAGTTTTATTTCTGCATTCTATTTTTGGTCCTGAATACACTGCTCTATTGCTGATTTTAAACAATGTAATTCTGAATGTGAGTTAATATTTTCTTATCCAGCAACATTATTTTTTTCTAAGTTTTATTTCTGCATTCTATTTTTGGTCCTGAATACACTGCTCTATTGCTGATTTTAAACAATGTAATTCTGAATGTGAGTTAAGATCTCTGATATCAAACACCTACACAAACACTTTTGTGCCTTATTTGTGTTTAAGTTTTATTTCAAATCAGGTACCTAACTACAGTGCTTGTAGAATTGCAGAGCACTTGGATTTTAATTGTATTAAGTTCAGGCAAAAGTGACTATAAATGCCTCAAAGAAAAATAATAGTTTCTAAGTGCAAGTTAAAAGATGCTGAGATTTACATAATGGATTTAGTCAGACACCCCTACTGTTTTAGAGGGAAAAGTGCATGTGCACAATAAATAAATTACAATCTGCCATCAGTAGGTTGCATTTAATTGCATTGGTGGCTTCATTCTTCCCCTCATGACTTAGGTGGGGTAACATGTTGGAAAGCACATATTTTTTTCATTATCCTATTTAATTGGTTTGATAAATCTGCTTACAGATGACAGAGTTTTTGATTCCTTCTACCAGGTTACTTATATTTAAACCAGATCTTTTGTGTGTTTACATGCAAGATCTCAAAATATTGAAAAAAATTATTATTGTCTGTGGCTCAGATAGAACATGACCAATATCTTATTCTTTCACCTACTCTGCCTTCAGGCTGCCTTGCTATGTGTGCTTTTCATAGTGTCCACCTCCTAAATGTACTCACTTCAGGAAAGAGCTGGCTAAAGCACCTCCTTCCACCTCCATGAGGGTATTTTGATCTGTCTTTCAACAATTCATTGCCAAAATTGTTTTCTTGAAATGCTGTTCAAATTCGGTGAATCTTATTTTAATACAGCAAAGTAAAATTTACAAATTGTTACATGATTAAATCAATTTTTATGGAGACTGAATCTGTCTTTAAAAAGGAAGTGTATGGAAAATGGAGAGGTTTTGATTAATTTAATTCATTTGGCTTCAATATTTCTTTATTCTCTTGCATCATACTTTTTCCTGTGTTTTCCTGGACGTTTTTAAATTTTAAAAATGGTAAGATTGCCTTAAATATGGTCAAAATGGGGAAAATCAAAAAATGGAACAATAATGAAAGTTTCCAGATAAATTATACTTTTTTGTTGTTGTTTGTATTTTAAATTAAGAACCTTTAGAAATAGGCTTTCCTGTCAAAATTTTTAAGTTTTTAATTTTGGCTAGCTTGCTTCTTTTGTCTATTCCATGCATTTATGCTCTGGAGTAAAGGAGAAAATCTAATATAAGTGTTATGTATTCATTTGCAAAACAAAACTAAAGCAGATTAAGGATTGGCTTATAGGATTCTGAATTGGGTTTGTACAGCCAGGTTTTGGTAGCAGGGGAGCTACAGGGATGGCTTCTGTGAGAAGCTGCCAGAAGCTTCCTCCATGTCCAGCAGAGCCAATGCCAGCCAGCCCCAGGATGGACATGCTGCTGGCCAAGGCTGGGCCCATCAGAAATGGTGGTGACACCTCTGGGATAACAGATTTTACAGGAGGCAAAAAAAGTCACTGCACAGCTGTAATTGAGGCCAGAGAAGAGCAGAGTGAGGACATGTGGGAGGAACAGCCCTGCAGACACCCAGGTCAGTGCAGAAGGAGGGGCAGGAGGTGCTCCAGGCACCAGAGCTGGGATTTCTCTGCAGCCCACGGTGCAGCCCATGGTGAGTCAGACTGTGCCCCTGCAGCCCATGGAGCTCCACAGCAATGCACAAATCCACCTGCAGCCCATGGAGGAGATCCATGCTGGAGCAGGTGGATGCCTGAGAGGAGGCTGTGACCCCATGGGAGGCCTGTGCTGGAGCAGGTTCCTGCTAGGGACCTGCAGACCCATGGAGAGAGGTGCCCACTCTGGAGCAGGTTTCCTGGCAGGACTTGTGATCCCATGGGGAACGCACAGTGGAGCAGCCACTTGAAGGACTGCACCCTGTGGAAGAGTGACCCACATTACTGCAGTTTGAGGAGGACTGTTGCCTGTGGGATGGGCTCACATTGGAGAAATTAATGGAGAACTGTCTCCTGTGGGAGGCACTCCATACTGTGCAAGGAAAGGACTCCTTTTCCCAAGCAGTGGAAATAACAATGTGTGATGAACTGACCATAATCCCCATTCTGTTTCTCCCTGTGGCACTGGGGGAGGAAGAGAGAAGGAGGGAAGAGTGCAGAGAAGGTCTTACTTTACTTCTCATTATCCTGCTCTGATTTTCTTAACAACAAATTCAATTAATATCTCTAATTCGAGCCTGTTTTGCCCATGACAGTATTTGATGAGTGATCTCTTCTAGTTCTTATCTCATCTCATGAACCCTTTGTTACATTTTCTCTTCCCTGTCCAGCGGTGGGGGGGAGGGAGAAGTGGCAAATTGGTGGGTGTCTGGCATCCAGCCAGCACGAACCCACTACAAGGTCACAGACAGGATACATTATGGATTTGATTTTGCCAGACACTGGATGCCTGCGGCTTGCCTCGCACCGAGCGAATTTAAGGCCCTTGTCACATGACCTACTCTTTTATTAGCTTAGTTGCAATGGAAAAGGCAGAGGAGAAGCATCAGAAATGGAAAATGATAGCAGAAAAAGTCTGGCAGTTTGTTCCACAGGGGTGATGGGAACTGCTATTCTGAAAGGCTCTCTGAGGAGGTAATGTAGAGGAAGATAGTAAGAGCAAAGGGAAATGAAGATTTCAGAATAATAGAAAATAATAAAAAAAGCGCACAAACTATTTCAGGAGCAATAACTGCTCTAAGAAAAAGGTATCAACCCAGATGAATCACATCTACAAAAGGGGGGTAATTTAAAGTCATTTTATCAGACAAAGAGAAATAAGCATTTTTAGAGAGTGATTCAGTCCTTAGATAGATAGCATATCTTTCTCTCTTGTGAGACATCTCAAATCATAATGAAATTCAGATTGAACAGAGCTGGGGCACAATGACTGGGCATTATTAGACTGGTCCTTCCAAAAGTTTCTCCCTAAACTAGGACATGGGAAGTCTGATCCCTGCACAGGAACTCATACAAAATGCAGTAAACCCCAAAAAACTCTCTTTAGCCTCCAAAGGAATGGCAATTTTGCTACCGAAGCATTGCTCACTGCTCGGACCTTGCTCACTGCAGAGGGCTCCCTCCTGCTGTCAGGCACCTGGGGCTGGCCTGCAGCCCACTCAAGCTATCACTGAAATGTTTCTGTGAGCCCTGCTATTTGTCTGAGAACCCATCCTACACTTTGTTCTGGTGCATCCTCCATGTATACCCTCTGAACGGAGCAGGGGCCTCAGTGCCTTTTCAGTAATTCAGCTTGTGTGCTCTGGCTTTGTCACCTTGGGAAAGGAGCCCGATGCAGTACCAGAGAGCTGCCCTTCCCATAGGAAGGAGGAGGAGGAGGAAGAGGAGGTACATGTTGCAGGCTTTCCCATGTTTGCCATGTCTTTTGTGTAAGGTTGATTTTCACAGGCGCATTTGCATCGGAAAGGTCCAGTCCTACAGACAAAGGTCAAATGCTTTTCAGCGGAAACTTTTCCCCAAAAGAGACTGCAGCATCAAACTTTCCTGCATGAAAAAGCCATCTTTCCTCAGGGAAATATTCTGCACACAGAAGTAAGATATTTTTGCCCTTCGCACTATAAAGCAACTAAAGAAATGCCGCCTCCAACACGAGGCCACAAAAGAGGCTGCTTTTTTTAGTCCCAGATTTTTGAGATCACGGTGCTTTTCATTAGGAAATTCGGTCACAAGAGAGGATTGCTCAGAAAACCACCGCTTGACGAACAACATCTCGCTGTTGTCACGACCTCGACGCCGGACGCTCGGTCCGACTCCGGCGGGATGCTCCGTGGGGGCGCACACGTGGCCCCACTGATCCCGCATCCCCGCGGCCACCGCCCCGCACCGGGCCACCACCGCCACCACCATGTCCTTCCGCGCAGCCCCGGCGCTGCAGGCGCGCCCCGCTCCGCCGCCGGGAGCGCCGCGCCCCGCGGGCTGCGCTGCGCGGTGCGGAGCGGCGGAGCGGGGAGCGGCGGAGAGGAGAGCGGAGCGAGGAGCGGGGAGAGGCGGATCGCCCGCCCCGCGCTGCCTCCGCGGCCGGGGGCGCGGCGCGGCGCGGCGGGAGCGCGCCCGAGCGGGAGCGGGCCCGAGCGGGGGCGCGCACAAGGCGGGGCCGCGCAGCGGGCAGCCCCGCGCCGGCTGGTGCCGTCTGCGAGCGGGGCGGGGAGCGTAGGAGGCGCGGGAGGGGGGCACGGGCATCCTCCAGGCCGAGGCTCTCCGGGCTCCGCCGGCGAGCGGGAGGCGCGCTTCGGCAGCAGTACCGGCGAAGTACCTGCGGATCGGCTTTCCTCCTCCTCCTCGCTGGCTTCTTTCAGTTTGGCGGTGGTGGAGCTTTTTTTTTTTTTCTTTTTTTTTTTTTTTTCCCTTCCCAACCCTCCCTCAAATTCAGGGAGACGCTTCTGAAGCGGGGTGAGCGCTGATCTTACGTAAATGGTGCTGCTCCGGGGAGGGCATCTCCCCTGCCAGCCCCGGGCCAGGGGAACATCCTCGGGCGCCGCTCGCCCTGCCTAGCGAGCGGGCTCCTCGCTGCCGCCCTGCCCGAGATCCGCACCGGCAGCGGCACCGGCGGGGGCGGGCGCTGAGCAGCAGCCGGCAGCCCCGCAGCCCCGCTCCCGGCGGGTTTCGGCGCCTCCGCGGAGCGGCCGCGGGGATGATGCGGCGCGTTGGACCCCGCGGCGGGGAGGGCGCTATGTCAGAGAGATAACGCGCCTCCGCCCGCAGCCCGGGGGCAGTGTCGGTGCCAGCCCCCCCGGACCCGGCTGCTTGCGAGCCGCTCGCAGCTCGGCGGACGGACTGGCCGCGGCGGCGGGGCCGGGCGGCGGCGGGGCGAGGCCCGGCGCGGCGGGGGAGCGGCGGGCGGCCGTGCCGGGGCAGCCCGCCTGCGGGGGGCGAGCGGCCGGGAGGCTGAGGAGCGCAGGCAGCGGAGCCGGGGAGGAGGAGGAGGAGGGCAGCGCCATGACTCATTTGCAGGCAGGTCTCTCCCCGGAGACTCTGGAGAAAGCCCGGCTGGAGCTGAACGAGAACCCCGACACCTTGCACCAGGACATCCAGGAGGTGCGGGACATGGTCATCACCCGGCCGGACATCGGCTTCCTCCGCACCGACGATGCCTTCATCCTGCGGTTTCTGCGGGCCAGGAAGTTTCAGCACTTCGAGGCGTTTCGCCTCCTGGCCCAATACTTTGAATATCGCCAGCAGAACCTGGACATGTTTAAGAGCTTCAAGGCCACAGACCCGGGCATCAAGCAAGCGCTGAAGGATGGTTTCCCCGGCGGGCTGGCCAACCTGGACCACTACGGCAGGAAGATCCTCGTCCTTTTCGCTGCCAACTGGGACCAGAGCAGGTAAAAGCAGAGCCACTCGCCCACCTCAACCCCTTCTCTCCCCTGGCAATGCGTGAGGAAGCGGTGCCGGCGCAGAGGGAGAGAGGGTGGGCAGCAGGGACACACCCGGCGCTGCCCACAGGGGGCTGGGCAGCCGCCTGGAAGGCAGAGGGAGAGAATAAAGGAGAAACACGTTTTGTGGCTTAGGGCCCTTTCAAGCAGCTCATCCTTTGGGGTGTGAATTTTGGGAGGCAGGTAGACACTGCTGGAGTGCTCTTCTCAGCTGTCAGCTAGGAGGTTTACACCCTTCTGCCTCCCCTCAGCCAGAGTGAGCTGGCACGTAGATGATGTGCTTATCCCCCAGACAAAGGCTGGTTGCACTCTCAGGCTGGTCTTCCTGTTTCAGCACACACAGAGCTGCTCAGGTGCCATGGGAGAAAGTGGGAGATGCTATGTGTAGAACAGGAGTATGGCTTTTAAGCTGAAAAGTTTGACTGTGCAGGAAGCTGAGACTCTGAATCCTTTTCCTCAGCTGAAGAAAGCTCTTCCTGAGCCACCTAGAAATGCCAGGATGGAAGTTTCTGTAACCACTTCTTTTTCTACTCATGCTGCTCCCAATGTCAATTCTCTGCATAATAATCTGAGTACACAAAGCTTTGACAACAAATTAGAGACTGGTCTCTAGAAAATTTCTGATCTTTTTTTTTGGGACTACTCTAACCTGAAGATGATTTAGTAGGGTGACCCAAGAGCTGTGTCACATCAAGGCCCTTTTTAGCAATTTGCTTGATATTATGTCACACTATTTGTTTATTCTAAATACATTGTGGGGTGTCATGCTCAGTTTCTCTTGCAGTCTAAAATTATATCCACAAAAATGGCTTGATTTCAGTACATTTAAACTCTTAAAACCTGCTTCTGTGAGCACTGCACTGTTTTCTTCAGCTCCCAACCTGAGCAGAGGTGTAGGACCTGATTTCTCACTTTTTTAGTGAGAAAGCTTATAATCTTGTAAGTTGCCATCCTTATTGCCACCAACATAGTGCTGAGTGCTCAGTGCAGGTATCCTCAGCTCAGCTACTTTGAAACTCTGGGGGAGACTCAAGCAACTGTCAGTGTGGAGAGAAAGGACAGGATCTGGGGGAGAGGCATGTTTAAGTTTGCCCTTCAGGTGTTTGTTTGGCTGTCCTCTTGCAGGTTTTGTGGATTGTCATCACAGGGAGCATTCCCACAGCTCCCTGCCCCAGCTGGTGTTACAGCTATGGACAGGTCTCTGTCCAGAGGGATGCTGGCCCACCTTGGCTTTCCTTTCCTTCAGGCATGTCAGCCACACCCACACTGTCTATGGGAGAAGTTTCCTGTCCCTTGCTAACCCATGAAATCAGTCTTGGGACTAGGAGAAAGCTGTCTGGCACTGCCCACAGCCAGGGTAGCGACTAGAAAGGGTGGATGAATGTATGCAGAGCTGGGGCCAGTGTCCTTTTTCTGCTTTGCTTATCTAGCAGATGAAGCATAAAAGCTGAGTGAAGAGCAGTGGTGAGGAAGCTACAGACTCACTGAGTATGTTTCCTTTCTCTGATAAGGACCTTCCTTGTTTCCCACAAAAGGACCAGGTCAACTTTTAATTTTAAAAACAACTTCACAAACTGGTAAAAATCCCTGAAGGAAGAATTAGCAAAGAAATACAGGTTTAGGACTTTTATTAAATTGTATGTCTATGATGAAGAAGTTCCCATGTTAAAGGTAGCATGACCTACTGTATACTGTTGTTTCTTATTAATAGAAAAATCCTAAAGCTTTGGGGGATACTTGTCATATTACTTGACTTGATCCTAGTCAAAAGAATACCAAGAATTCAAGTGCAGAGATAAAGTAGCATTTAAAATAATAATTGCCATGTAGAAAGAATAGGTTTATTTTCTTCTTGATGTTGGATATGCTGATATTTAAAGTACATGGGCTCAGCTGACACAGCAATGAGTTTATTGTGTTTTTTTTCATGAAGTCCTATCTGTATGATGAATATTATTTATACTATGACACTGAAGTGGCTGGGGTACACTAGAGTACTTAAAGGATGTGTTTGCAGTTGGGTGCCTGCTGCTTTTGAGCCCTGCATGCTCACAGCACGCCGCTCCTCCCGAGCGAGGGGTTTGTTTTCACACAGACCACTCAGACAAAGCAGAGAGAGCTGGAGCCCAGCTGTGGGGAGTGGCTTGCTCCAAGGCACATGACAAGTCAGTGACACATCTGGGAATGGAGCTAGGTCACTTTCTTTTCTAATTAATTTAGTGCCTTCCATTATTTGATGCTCAGTGGCTGAACCTGGGGAGCACTGTGGAACTGACGCCTGGCTGCTGTGCAATATGTCTCAAGCTTATGCCTTAACTGACTTGAGATATTGCAGTACATAACCCAGTGTTCCTCTTACAGCAACAACAGGAGGATTACTTATTGAAGCCTGTCTGGTTAGACTCTCTTTGTGTGCTTCATGAACTAAGTTAATAAACCACAGCAAACCTCCACTTTTATCATATATGTGCAAATTGTTATGGCCAGGATGTAACAATTAGAAAAAAAAACCTTCCAATTTGTTATTTAAATGAATAGCAGACATACTGGAGATGATTTATATAGCACTGTCAGCCTATGATTTACATAGCTCCAATTAGAAAGAAAAGTGTGGGAGGCAAAAAATTTCTGTGGTAAAACAAGCCTGTGTACTAGATGTTAAATCATTAAATTAAAGCAGGGCCTGAAAACGGTACCAGATGTCCTGCCATCTGAACAACCCAATCAGACATGTATTTAAAACAAACAAACAAAAAAGGAAAGGTGAAAGATGATGCACTCAGTAACCCAGCAGCTTTTCAGTGTGACCCAGCCTAACTCTCTACCCTGTCTGTTCTCTGGGGAAAATGAAGGTCAGTGGCATTCCTGCCAGGAAGCTGGATAGCACTCAGGGAAGGATCAGCCTTCCCTATTAGCTTCCAGATTGTTGATTCTTAACTGCATTTGGTTTGTAGGTGTCTATGTGCATTTGTAGACTCCCTTTCTCCTAATGTGTCCAGCTGGTGAAGTTTTTTTCAATTAATAGTGCAATTAACTTCAGCTCTCAACTTCAAGGGATCGGTTGTTATGCATGGTGTTGTGTATTCTTCTGGGCACCTGGACACACATTCCCCAGGAATATCAGTCTGTTTTGATGCTATGTGTTTGAAACCTTTCTGGTATTAATTATATCAGTTTTTTTCCCTAGAAAGTGCATTAGAGAAGTGAAATGGTGCCTAGTTCTGTGGGTGTCACAGCTCACATCATCCTCAGTGAACATGTAAATCCCCTGCACTCATTTACTGCTGCTTTTGCTGTTGCATCAGACAGTTTACAGCAGGGCAAAGAGGAGTCCACGGGTTTGCTTTCTAAACTAGGCTTTCACGTGCACAAGTGCTAGAAACTTTTCCCCCTGTTAAAAGAAAATGTAACTTCTGTAGCTATGAGGAGGCTGGTCTGTTCCTCAGCTCACAATAAACAACAGGCAAGATGGCAAGGTATTTTTCAGACTCTGATGGAAGCAGTATGACAAAATAAATAGCAATGCTAACTGTAGTAACATATTAACAGTAAAAAACCCAACTGTTTAGCAGAGTCAATTTTTGTTTGGAAGTTATATCTTCCAAATGATAACTATTAACTAGTGTAAACACTGTCATTTTTGCTACAGTTACTCCTGCTGACTGATGCTGTTTTATTATTTCCTAGTTTTCTCCCAGGTATCCTTATCTGCCTATCATCACCTGTATTTAGACTGTAGGGGTTTTGGCTAGGGAGCTTTATAATCAATGCAAAATTTAGATCCACTGAATCTTCATCTGTGGCTGTGACTGTTAGCCACTGGGCTAATATGTGGCGTAATTAATGGTATTAAATCTGAATCTAAAAGCTAATCTGGTAAAATACTTGAAACTATTTCTATTTTTTCTTTGCATTTTTTCTAACAGTGGTGGTGCTTTTTGTATTTAGAATAAGATATCCTCAGGGGATGCTGCCACTATTTAAGCAGAATAGCCATAAGAGAACTTTCAATCCCCCATCTGCTCAGCATTCAAATCTGTACCCAGACTGACAAACCAAGGAGATATGAGGCACCATTTCATACTCCTTTGTGTATCTTGAGGGCTCTTGTTTTGGTGAAATTCTAAAAATATTGAGCCAGATCAGTACCTTAGAGATGGGATGATGGCTCAGACACTTGACCAGCCTTCTCTTTTAAATCACAGTGGCACAAGAGCTCATTTGACAGAAGCCTTTTCTTGTCCAAATGGTGAGGAGCTTAAAATACAGACTGTGCATTCTTTATGTGTTTCAGACCTTCAAGAGACATATGGCTGAAACTCAAGCCAAGGAGACTTTCTGTTTATCTGTTCTAGTTCACATCCTGAGAGGCAGATTGATGCCATTCAGTCCTAACTCTCAAAATTACTTCAAATTTCTTTCTTTTAGGGAGGACATGACAAGTAGCCATAGAGATAGTAGGGTAACTCTGCTGAATCAGATTATCTGTTATTCAAGGCAAAAGTGAATTGACTGGAACCAGAATCTGGTTAAATAGATGATATGGCTGATGCCACTCATCATCAAGAGCATAAGGTATTGAAAACAGCTGACACAGCTGAGTTTGACGTGAGACATCTGTACCCTGCACTCTCCCTGTCTCTTCTCTTCATGTTGGCCTGGTGGAGGTCGCAGTGGATGCACACAAGAGGATGCTTAGATCACATAACTTAGAGGTAAAGGTGAAAGGTCCTGGTGAAGTATTACCAAGACTTGACAGCCATGTCTTCCAGACTGTTTTCCCCAGAAATCCTTGGAAATATGTTGAATCTGTTCATGTCCCACAAAAAAAAAAAAAAAATCTCATAACTTTTCTTTTCTGCAGAAGGGAAATTGCTGCCACTGTTAAATTACAAGAGAGTGGGATGCTCAGTAAATTGTTTGAGGCCTTCTGTTTTTGACAAATAGAGACCCCAGTGAGGCATTTCCCTCAAAAGCTGTGTCACTGTTGGGGTAGAAATGGTAGCTGTCCCAAAGCATTTGAAAGAATCACTGTCAGTGTGGCTGTTAACTTTCACACCTTCTCAGGCTCTATTACTTTCAAGTCACCCTAATGAAAAATTTCAGGAGGTAACAGAGTATGTCTTGCACACTAGTCCCTGCTTCAGTCAGTCTCAAACTAGGACTCACATAAAAAGGAACATTAAGAGTGCATTATATATGTGATAACATATTTTCAGCATTTGTTACTCACATTAATAACAGGACTAAAAAACTTGACCAGGTTTTCCATTGAATTAAGCATGGTTCTATAAATAGAAGGCATTAAATACATTTAAATTAACTGTGAGTTTTTGATTATCCTAGCAATTAGTAATATCTTGCTAGCTACAATATGTCCCATAAGAGTCTGTTTAAACAAGTGAATGCAACTGGATTTAGCCATAAATAAATTAGGATTTATTTATTCACAGCAGAACTTCAGGCTGCTACAGAACATGCACTGCAGCCAGTTGGGCCCAGCACTTCCTACATATCTGACAGCACTGGGGCAAGTCATTAGAAAACTGGTGCCAGGGCAAAATGTGTGGCTTGCTGTTCCTTAAGTACATGTTTTTACTTAGCACAGATTGGTAAGAATAAAACAGAACCATCTTCCCCTCAGACTGTACACCATAGTCTCTTCAAATTAAAGGCTAATATTATCTTTTTTTTCTTTTTCTTCAAAGTAGAAAGGCAGTCAAAGCTGCCTTGGACTAAATACATTTCACGCTCGTCCCGGTTTTCTCACTTTTGACTGGTCATATTTCTGTATCTGTCTGGAAAGTAATTTCAGTGTGGAACAGAAGTTTCAGCAACAAATTCCAGAGTAATTTTTTCCATCTTCTTTTTACATAGGATTTTGATTTCCCCAAAGTCCAGCCAGGGGTGGACTGGCAGAGCCTGTGCATCCTAGTGGTAGCAGTGAGGTGAAATGTCCAAAAAAATGGGGCTGGAATGGATTAAAGATGAGTCTTTACACAAATATCTCTGTTCTGTGTGAAAGCTTCTGTGCAGTTTCTTCAACCATGGTTTTTTGCTTTAGCTGCTTGGCTGATACTTTCAATACTCATCATTTTGCACCACCAGAGATTTCATCTACAACACCAGGTTTACATTTCTGGTGCCTTAGCATGTGTTCAGAGTAAAAGCTGCTTTAAATACTCACTAATGGATTTTTCTCTGGTGCTCTGCACTGTACTTAAATAAGGTATTGAAACCAAGAGAAGAGATCCAGTACAGAACGAAGAATAGCTCCTATCTTCAACTAATTGCCCTGAAGGGCGTTTGAGGTGGGAAACTTGATTGTTAGTGACATGTCCCTGTGTACTCCTGATGTAGCATTTTAGACTTTAAGAATACTTAAGGTACCTCCCTCTGGCAGAAAGCATTCTTGATTGCTTTTAGCTGGACTGGTTTTATGCAGGGCTTCTCTCTTCTTTTCAGTGAGTGAACATAAATAGTATTGTTATTGTGCACTGTATTTTTTACACTAGACCTACAGTAGGAACTATGGTGGTGGTGAATATGCCACAGATTTGTGGAGACCCAGCCCTGTGACTCTTATTTAGTCTCTGTGGTAGCTGAAATTCTGTTCCCATTGCTGCCCGACAGTTTTCCCATTTACTTAAATGAATTAAACACATATTTCTGTTTACGTGTATACATCTTGTATTGGACTCTTAGGTATACATAAAAAAAAGCATTTTTAGGTCAGTCTTAGAGAGCTGACTGGCCTCATAAACAAAGAATCTTTATGTCTGATGCTCCAGATTTCTAGCAATCTTTTGCCACTAGGAAGCTGTTAATCCAAGGCAAGTGAAATCTCCTTAGGGAGGACAGTAGAGATGCACATCTGGAACTTGGGACTCTTATTCCAGGACAGAATGTAGGGTTCTGCACTGTGGAGCCCTTCTGGAGAATGAGATCTTTTGAATGGGATAACCTAAATGTCAGGTGGGGTTGAGGCTAATTTTAGAATTTAAACATTTTTAATGTCTGTTCCTTGTATGAGCTGTGGTCAAAACCGTCCTCAGACCAAGGCATTCCAAACTTCCTGTTAATCTTAGATCTCATAAAAATAAAGCATTAGAAAAGAGTTAAATCTCAGAAAAGTTTAAAGGAGTGAATATGAAAAATTTTGTCCCTGTCAATCGAACAAAAATAAAAAAACAAAGTATCTCTAAAATGAAAGGAAGAATTTTGTTTTTATAAAATTACTTTTAACACTTCCCTTTTTGTTTTCTGGAGAAAACACACTTTCTCCTGTTCAGACATTAGGAGAGTCCTTTATTGATCACTTTCCTATGAATGCATAATTGGAAGTTCACAGAGTTTTAGTTGGCTAAATAAACAAAGATGAAAGATGGGAGGAGTCAGCCAGAACAGATAAATTTCACTTAGGTTATTTCCTTTTGCAGATATTTTCAAAATACAGTTATGTCCACAACAGAGCAGTGTACTCATTGTATTAAAGCAAGTCAAATTCAGTATAATTTAATTTAATTACTAAGTAGGCACACATGCTCTTTGCTACATACGCAGAATGGTGAAGAATTCTCTAGGGGACTCACAATTTTGAAAACTTCTGTTTGATGTCATCATGGAAGGCATTTAAAGAGCTTTGCTTAAAAATATCTGTACACTGAATATTTAACTCTTTCATTTCTGGAATATTTGTATTTCTGATATTTTTCAGGTTTAACTTTCTAGTACCTCATTTGATATTGTGGTGTGGACTGGCAAATTTATGTCTGTTTTGATAACTGTTTATAAAATGCCACAATCCTAGAATGTTTTAAGTTGGAAGGGACCTCAAAGATCATCCAGTTCTAACTCTCCTGCCATGAGCAGGGGCACGCTCAGTAGACAAACACCTCAAAGCCCTAGTGTGTGTTACCTTCTTCTTTTAAGATCCTTGAGTAATCAGCCTTCTGCACTTGTGGATTTAAGAGAAAAAATTACACAGAGAGTGGGATAAGGAGAGCATGTGGAAATTCCCAATATCAGTGGATAATTTTTTATGACCTATTATTTCATTTCCTTAGGAAAATATAGTAGGAGACTTTGGATCTACACTTCTAGTATTAGTCTCAGGTTTTTGTACCATTATGATTTTAGAAAAGTACAATTTGTGTAGAAGTTCTTACACAGACAATGCAATTATTTTTATTAATGCAATTCCCCATAAAGATACTAAGGCAGCTTAGGATACTATGGAGAAGTTCAAATGTGTTTTTGATGTGTTACATTCTTGTAGTTTGTTCTGGATGGCTGATGATCTTCAGGTACATAATTCTGCTCCAGAAGATGAGCTCAAGTAATGGAGCTTTTGAAGATTTCCCAGCTTTAGGCTCATCTGAGGGCACATTTGCAATCTTTGATTTAAACTTTTAACAAAGGGTGGAGACTGCTCAGAGCTTCTCCACCTGTGTGGTTGCTGCTCCTTTCCTAACCAAATCTCCTCTTCCATTCTCAGGTACACGCTGGTGGATATTCTGCGTGCCATACTTCTTTCTTTAGAAGCCATGATAGAAGACCCTGAGCTGCAAGTGAATGGATTTGTTTTGATTATAGACTGGAGCAACTTCACCTTCAAGCAGGCCTCCAAGCTCACACCAAGCATGCTTAGATTAGCCATAGAGGGCCTTCAGGTACCATTATTATTTTCTTTCTTTTCCCAATTCTTCTTCGTTTTGCAGTTCATTACAAATCTAGGTTGATAAAAAAGACCCAAGCAAAACAAAATTCCAACAACTATTGAATAGCAAGGCTATTAACACCTTAAGGTGTGGGTGTACAGGCAAGCTGCTTGTGACAAAAGTGTGAACTCAGTCAGCTAACTGCAGTAACTCCTGATGTGTAGGCTCCTTCCTTGCTATAAATATGAGGTAATTTTTTTGTCGTTGTTCCAAAGTGCGTGTCTCTCTGTAAATTCAGATGGTAGCTTCTGCCACAGGAAGTTAGAAGCAATCAGTTTATGTTGTAGTTATGCACAGGGCTAATGAAATTGGGGTTGCTGCTGCCATGCCAGGTTGGTTTTTATTGTTCATTCTTTTGGGGACAGGCTCTACATCATTTGTCATGAAAGTGTATGGCCTGTGATTAGCTGTGACTATTTATTTACTCAAAGTTCAGCATGTGCTTGGCTCTTTTTCTGGATCAGGATTAATCTGAGCAGCAGCCTCTGAGATTGAGTATGCAGTGATTTAAATTCTTTTCAGCTCCTTGTAAATGCACTTTACATGGCACAGGCACATTGGTGAAAAGGATACTGTGTAACTCGCATCTGTTTCCCATGGTATTTTATTGTTGTTAAAATGAGAAACTAAGGTACTTGTTTTCTACACAAGCCTGAGTTGCCATTTTAAAAATATCTAATTCACTCCTGTGGCAGTGTGCCTTGCTTTTAGAAGGACATATATTCCTCTTCTGTAATGTTTCTATAATTTATACATTTTTGTTACTCATAAAGAAAAATAACAGCCTTACCTTTGAACTTTTTTTCACTGTGATAGTGAGATTTCTGAAGAAACTTGTATAGCAGTAATACAGAGTTTTGATCGAACTGATGAAATGGCTCAACTAGTATTCAGCCTGCTGTTGCACACAGAAGGGTAGTGACATGAGACAAAGATCTCAGGTCTCATTTTGTTGTGTTTCCTTATGCAACAGTGTGATTTCATCATCTTCACAACTACCTTAGAAGGCAGCAGAGAGACCTGTGCTCTAGAAGTGCTGCATTTCCCTTTATTGCTTTCAAAGTTGCTCTCTTTGTTGTGCTTTTTTCAAAGTTAGCTATTGTTTTCTGGTTTAGAACATGAGCAAATGCATTAGTAGTCTTTGTTTTCAAATGGTGGTGTTTCTTCTTGGGCATTACTCAGCGATGGTTATTTTGAAGAGAGCAGCAGTGAATAATTGCATCTGAAAATATGAGGGGTGACCTGCCAAACTTCAGGTGGGCTCTGAGACTCAGCATTCTCCTGCCATCAATTGGTTCATGACTGAATTGAGGAGAAGTCCTTTGGCTTACTTAACTTACCCATACCCCCAGCTTTGTATTTTCTAATATCCCAAGGCTGATGGTGGCCAGCACGTATGGCACCATTTTGTGCCCACTGCCTTCAGTGCTGTTTACTGCAGAGATGCAAAAGTGGGCGTGAAATAATTCAGAAGAAAGAAGGAAAAGGCATTTTAATGCCTGCCTTTTATTTTGGAGAAAAATGCACAGCGAAAACATCATTCATTTGATGATGTCAAAGTAAAAAGTGCTTAATCAGGTAGAATGAAAGAGAACAAGAAAAACTCAGACACATTATTTATTTATGATTTTTGCAAATACTTTCTATTTAATCAGAGAAATGAAATTTGCTTTGGCTTATAAGATTTAACAGGGCTCAAGATGCTGAACTTTACCATTTGAAGAATTTAAATATTTGGGTTGCTGAGGCAGAAGAGGACAGTGAGAATGGGATTAGTGACCACTGAATTTGATGTTAACCAAATCCCTTTGCCTCCTGAATGAAACCTACTGAATTTCCCTTATATTTGCTTAGCTTCCATAGTGAGCAGAATACCCAATATGATATGTACCAAAGGCTTTACAAGCTATGGCATTTTTGGCTTTTCACACTGGCCTAACGTTTAAGAAATTGCTTTTGAAAGTAAAAGAAGTAAATATACACTTTTCTGCTGTATAGAAGAAGATGAGTTCTGGTAGAAACTTTGTCTGCATATGTGTTAAACAGGAGTGTGGAAAGAATAATCATACCCCAAACTTACTTGTATAAATTAGGAAAACTTCCTTGGTAGCTGTTTCCAGGAAAAGAGACTTTTGATCATGACACTTAGGACAGTGATTGTCTGTAATCTGACGTGAAATTCTAGCATACCCATCAGAACAGTGCTGTACCAAACAATTGGGGCAGTGTAGGTCAGTGCTGATTTGTAGGACAAATGGTTTTGCTAGACAAGGAAACTTTATGTGGAGGTGGGGGCACTCAGCTGGGACTCTTGATGCTCCACTCCCAGCTCATACACTGGCTGTGTGCTTTTGGATAAAAGAAACAACACTCTTCCTTGCAGAGGCTTGTGCCTACAGCATTCCTGTTGCTCCTCATCATTGAGAAAGAGAATTTGCACTTAGAGCTCCTATACTTTCCCTAGCTTAAAGACAGAAGGAAATTATTTTTTGAGAGCTGGAACATGCCTCAACTTTAGGACTTTGTGTTGACTCTTCCTACTGCATTCAGTATGTGGATGTTTGTGTGTTCCAGTCTTTAGGTGCCCACTTTTCCCCATTCATTGATTTCTGTAGCCAATCACTGATTCTGGGCTTGTGAAGATGCTCATGTTACTCAGCAGTTGTGCTCCTGAAAGCAGGTGTGAAGGGATAGAATGTAAGAAAATAAAGATAATGCAGAAGGTAGTCTCACCCCTGAGGAGTTGCAGCTGTACCAATCACCAAAGATTAGGAGCAGGCCTGCCCTTAACAGGCCACAGCTGTGTCCAATAAGAAGATGAGTGCTATAAAAGAGTGGGTTAGCTGGCTGAGGAGAGAGTTGGAGTTTGTTGGCTGTATTTTAAGGAGAGTTGGAGTTTGTTGGCTGGGCTGTGAGGAAGAAGGAGTCAGTGCTGTGAGGAGCTGACCATGAGAAATCAATGAGAAGGTGTGGAAGATGCACAGTATGATGGGAACAAACAGGGAATGTTACAGCATTGCATGCTTCAATATCTGAGTGCCTCATAAGCTCTCTTTCAAAAACTTTACAAAATTTTGCCTCCTTCACCGGTAATGGGTTGCAATCTATGTGCTTCAGCTCTTTTTCCCATAGAAGAGAGAACTTTTGAGAGCTCTGAAGAAAACCAGTCCTAAATTTCTGTAGATGGTGATGAACTCTGAGCAAAAAGCCCAGAAGGTATCAGGTGGTTTCTGGATAAGGAAAAATTAAATTGGCTGGAATTCATCTGGATGGAAGAAGAAAAATTGTAGAGGGAAAGTACAGAAATCTGTGAAACCATAGAATCATTCAGCTTGGAAAAGACCTCAGAGGCTTGACAAATCTAACCTCCTCCTCAAAGCAGGGTCCCTTATGGATAGGGATAGGGAAGTCAGACCAGGATGCAAAAAAGATCATGGGTGGCTGGAGGGAGTGGACAAGCTTAAGTTGTTATTTGTTATTTACGTTTTAAGAAATGGGCATCATCAGGTGATACTAGGAGGAGGCCTGGCTCTTTGTAAAACACCTTTGTGCAACATCTGGGTAACCTGTGGGACTCTGTGCCATGAGGAATTTTGGATGCTTAAATAGCTGTATTTAGGGAAAATGAAGAGAGATGAACTAAAGATTGGTAAATATATAAAAGCCAAATCAAAGTTTAGAATTCCTTAGGCTGTACAAAGCTGGAGATGAGGTGGATGCTGAGCGGAAACAATCACATACGTTGTCCAAGTTGTAGCTGCTCTAGCGCTCTGTTTTGGCCTCTGTTAAGGACAGGATATAAGGCTAGGTGGACTTTTGGTATGGCATGATGAAGTCAAGTCTTGTATATCCCATTCCTTTGCCCATTCTGAAAACCTGCCTTTTGTTTTACTGTTTCTGGCACTGCCCTGACCCCTGCTACCAAAACACCTAACTGAGAACTCCTTGGAAGAAAGAGAGAGAGAGCTCTGGGTATGATTATTTTTTTGGTGATAGTCCTTTTTTACATAAACCCTTATATGGATTTCTAAAAATTTTTAGTTTTAATTATCAAGACAGTAATGTTTTCATAAGGCAGGTGAAAACAGTTTCAAAGACTGAAAATTAAATTTGAAAATCATATTGAAAGCTGGGATTATTAACTCTGATAGACAGCTTTGAGGGTAATTATAATTGAGTTTTGCAACATGGAACTCTATACGTATGCATGAGTCACATTAACTGGTATTTAGTATTCTAAAACTTGGACCACTAATTCCTCCTTAAATATTGATTTCTATTTAGTGCGTAATAGTAGTTGCATGCATGACAGATTTTTTTCATGTTTTCACTCAGGCAGGCTGTACATCTCAATGCTTTGTGAAAGTGTGTAGTTGGCTCAATGTGAATGCTTCTCCTCTAGTTAAAAAGCTGGTGGAAAAGAGATGATACACATTTAAATGGGGAGCTGAGCATATGTGGACAGTCAGCATTGTTGCAGAAGACAGAAGACTCTTACTTCTGGGACAAGGGTGTTTGGCACAAACAGTGATGGTGTTATGGGGCACAAGGCAGGTCTTTTAACTGTGTCCTTTTTCTTTTTGTAACAGAGGAAGGCTTCATAAGCTGAAACAAACGCAGTCCTGTAAAAATGAAAGCAAACCAGAAAGTAAATGAAGGCATCATCCTTGCAGCTAGAATTGCTTTCAGAAACGTCTTTCACACAGCTGTTCTTGTGAGCTGTAGGAGCAATATCCCCAGCCAGATTTGCTGCAGCACTGCCAGGTGGAAGTACCAGACACAGACCCTGTACAGTCTGGGGATGACAGTGACAGGACTTGCTACTCCCATTTTCTTTAAGTGTGAGCTCTATCACAGGGTCCTGCAAGGAATCTTGCTGAACATTGGGGTTGGTTCAACAAGCACAGAGTGCTTTAAACTTTGCCACTTGGTTCTGGGCTACGTCTATGCAACCAGCGTGCTGCAGTGCCAAGGATTCCTAGGACAGGAACTTCCAGAACTAGGGATGCCTCTGGAAACAGTATCATGACTTCATATAATTACATGGTCACATGCTCTGTGCAGTGCATGGTATTGTTAATAATGAGCTGAAGGAACAGTTTGTGCTAGCAGTGAGCTGCAAAGCACAAAATAGAGCTTTAAATGTTTTTACATCCAGATTTAAAAACATTCACCCCTCTCACTCAGTGCTTGAATTGTCTACTATTTTTTGAGGGTCCTGACACTTCACATATTGTTTGACAGAATATTAAAAAGTAGCAGACTCAAAATTTTAATGGGAGTATCTTCCATTTTTAGGAAGTCTAGTAAATAATTTAATTCAGATTTGGTTTTTTTAAGCAAAGAATTAAATTATTTGTAAATGCTAGGGTCCCCTGAGCCCAGAACCTCCCAGAGAACAAAAGGATGTGCTTGTAAACAGCATAATTTCATACCAGTTCAACTCATGTTCTGCAGCAACAGCAGTTAAATGGGATATTTTTCCTAAGAGCTTGTTATTTTCAAGAGTTTGCTTACACTTGGTCTTCCTTACTTGCAAAAGGACCATAAAAATGCTTAGCAGCAATTTACTGTGGAAACTGGGTAGACTGGAAGAGATTGTTATTTCTAGCTCCTCGCCTGCTATCTGGATGGGCTTGACCTGCTGGGTGAGAAAGGACTTTGTGACCATAGCTCGAGTTCAGCTACAAACAGGCATGTCTGTGTAGACACAGACACCACAGTGTGGTCCCAGTTTTTAACCTGTTATCTGAAGACAGAATAAGTAACTCCCTTGCTAGATTCTTTTATGATGCTCATGAAAAATATGGTTGAATGCCTTTGGACTGTTGATTTATGTATTCTCACAAATACACTTTCAAGATGAGGGGATACCATAATTTTTTTTTTTTATTTTTCTGTCCCAAATATTTCCACTGAAAAGTTACTGTTAAGTGTTTCCTAATTTGGGTTGCCTATTGTGACAGGCTATGGTCTGATTATCAGTCACAGTTTATATATTTGGAGTCCAGCTGACATTTATTTTTGATCAGGAGGATTCAAGACTTTAGTCTTGATCTTGAGCACCCAAGCCAGGAGTCTGAATTCTAGCATGGCTAAATTAAGAGCTTCTCATTAGATTCTCTTTGAATGCACATAGTGCCATGTGGGCTGCCACCCCTGAAAGAAATGAGAAGCAGCAGCACACTAAAATCTCCTTTCCTCCCAAGAAACTCTGCTCTGTGGCATCTTACTGAAAACTGCAAGGAAGTTTAATGGAGTTAAATATCCACCCTCCGAACACTGCTGCTGGAGCTAGTGGAGTATCTGCCTGCAGTAGGTTGTCATCCTCCATGTGAACCTGAGCAAAGACAGACAGAGGCACTTTGCCAGTGGTTTGCAGATATTTGCTGTAAGCAAGGCGTGATTAGTTGTGGGGAGCTTGGCTTTTGTTCAGACACTTTGATCTAGCTGGCACTGACTCTTCTGCTGTTCCTCCTGCCCTTTCTGCTCTGAGCAGGCTTTGCCACAGTCCTACTGTTTCCCCAGTTCCTCAACCCACTCCTGCTGACATTGTCTTACTTTGTAGGAGTCTTTACTCATGTGAGTGTTTTTGTCTCTATTCTGATGGCATCCTCCAAAACCTCAGTCACCACAGATGACTGCATGGCACATTAATTTCATCTTAGACTCCTTAGGAGATTTCAGCCTTTTGTAATCTCACTGGCCAAATGCTCTCCACATCTGGCTTCCAATCACCTTCAAACTTTCCACCTCCATATCTTCTTTTAACCAGTGTTCCCATTGCTCTTCATAACAGTAATGAAAGTAGCACTGGAGAGCGATTCCTGATCTGTTCACATGCCAAGTGAGTCCTTTAGACACCAAGCTGTTAAAGAAACTCTCCTTTAGTTCCTCACACCAGAACTGGCCTGCTTGGTACACGTGACTCGCCCCTCATGGGGCCAGGCAGGAGACATTGGGAGCTTCTGAGGGTGTTACTGGAATGACATGGCATGATCTGGAAAAAGAAGAATTTTTTTTAAATCTGATGTTCTCTTCTACTCAACAAAGTGTACATGGTTAGTGTAGAAACCAATGAACATGCTCATAGTTTACATTTTTCCATCAGTTCTGTCAACAGAGAAAAACATCCAAATAAAATTAT
The DNA here is from genome assembly GCF_047830755.1 of Zonotrichia albicollis. NCBI lineage: Eukaryota > Metazoa > Chordata > Aves > Passeriformes > Passerellidae > Zonotrichia > Zonotrichia albicollis. The sequence continues at coordinate 74,303,149 of NC_133821.1, read as the reverse complement.
TGCATCTTGAGAGAAGGAAAATAGAAGAGACTCATACATCAAGGTTGCTTCTTTCTTGAGCTTTTGCTAAATACTATCCACATTTCTGTTTTTCTTTTTATTAGGAAACTGAATCTATATGCATTAACTAAAGAGAGTGACTTAATTGCTCTGATTAGGCTGAAAAACGAATACAATACTAAGGTGACACAAACATGAAGGGCTTGTAGCACAAACTCAGTATAGGCAATTAATTCTTGTCACTGTGAATGACTTTGTGTTGTCTCTGGTAAACCACACTTCAACAACGATATGGTTATAACCATTCCTCAGCTTCAGGATATCTATTTGTTTTTGAAAGTGATTTTTCTCAGTCAAGGTCTAAATATTTCTCTTTTCTTCAGTACCTTAAAGCAATAAAGGGAATAAATAGTAGTCTTCCTTGTAAGGTCACTCAGAAATGAAACTAATTTGTTGGAAGTTGTAATGTTAGAGACAGAACATGTTTTAAGATCATAGTTCAGCTTCCTGCTAAGGCAAGATTATCCTGTGCATTATGTTTTCTAGTGCTTCCCACAGTTTAATTTAAAAGCTTGAAGGCAAGTCTGGCACTTTCTTTGGAAACCTCTCTAAGACTACTTGCTCTTCATCAGATTTCCTCTCGGCATTAGTCCTAATTTTTCTATTTTAAAATGTCAACTCCTATAAAACTCTTTGCTATTTCACTGTGTGCTGTTGGGTCCAAAGCAGGAATTGGTTTGTGACTCTCAGTAACCCATAGAAGGGAATTGTTCTGATGCAGTACCTATCTGCAGCAGCAGTGATTTGTAATCAGGACCTGGAAATGTTCCTCCTGACTTCTTTGGCACTGAAGATGTTGAGATGTAAAAATCAGTGGGATCCTCTTTATGTGGAGAGCTTAAATATGTTTTTTTAAATGGTGTTCAATTTACCTGTGTTATCAATCCATTTTATATATGCATCTTTCACATTGACCTCAGAAGTACACACTAGATAATTTTGTAATTATTTTCTGAAACCAATCTAACCTTTATTTTCCATGATGCTAATAAATACTCCATGATCTTATTAGGCAGTGCACAGTTGTCTTTATGTTAGTGTCTTCTGCACATACTGCCCATGCATGTGGTGCCTCTGCCAGCAAAGTCGTAGTGCTCCATCCACAAAACAATGCAATGTATTTTTTTTGGTGATTTTGGTTCATGTTCCTTAGCAAGTGTTCACCTCCTTTGACAATTATTTTTGATGAATCCAATTTGCCTTTGGTTATAAGCAAAATTTTGACTTTGTTTATAAGTGATTGCTGTGCAGGAAGAATGCTGCTGTCATAATTCACTGATGTTTGAAAACAACTGTGGGAAACTTCTCTGGGGGAAGTACCATAAAAAATTTGAGATTATATGGCTAGTAAAGGTTTCTCTCATCTCATGTTTCCTAATCATAAAACAATTTAGAAAATTCAATTTTTGAATGTTTTAATAGGCATAAATGTTTAAATTAGTGATACTTTGGTGGTGATTTAAAGCAGCTCAGGAGCTGAAACTTTGGATATATAACAAATGAAGAAAATTGTATTTCTGAAGAAAAAAGTATTAATTCTTTCTAAAATATCATACTACAGTGTGGATAATATGCTTAAAAAAAAAAGCTCCCTTCCCCGAAAAGCATTTCTGTAGTCTTTTCCTGCATATTTTGCAAAAGTCAGAATATATTCTTAAAAAACATCTCTTCTTATTAAGTAGAAAATCAAAATACTGTTTTTAATCTTTCCCAGTGTTTTCTGTAATGAAAAGGATTGGGTAGTAGTGATTTGTTTATGCATAATGAATATGCAAACATGCATATGGACTGAAATCTGAGGTGGCTGAACATATTGTCCTTTTTGAGGAAAATAAATTTACATTCAATCAAAAAGAATGAATTTCACTCTAGCGCCAGACACTGAGTCAGCATCTCCCCCAGCACAGTTCTGGCTGTGCCGAGGTGCTTGCTTGTTCTTTTGGATCACGTTTTAAGTTGTCCCTCACAGTTTAGGTTTTGACTATGAAATATCTATTCCTGTCCCTTATTTTATAGGACTGACTCTGACATCACACAGTGCCATTGGAAAATGCAATCTTTAATCAGTGATTAAAGATTGTGTTTTCAAATGTATTTGTTATTTCCCTGCTCTTTTTAGTTGGTTCTCATGAATCCTTTGTAGCTGTTAAAATCTTTTGGGGCAGGGCTTCCTTTCTGAGAACTGGATTTCAACCCTTGGCCATGGCCACCATTGAAAACACTTTCTGGAAGGAGAAGGTGTTTCTGCTGTGATTCAGGGGAGAGCCTCCCTAAAGGTGTGTTTCACCTGCAGCTTTCATTAATTCTTATCTGACAATGCTCTAATTGTGCCTTATTACCTACAAAAGCTTCTGAGTTTGTTGGGACCTGCCTTCATCTCGTGCTAAGCTACTTGAATGAAAGTATAGATTAAATAGTATAATATAAATTTAGAGCACTGCATCTGCTGGCTGAGGGCCACCGTGCAAAGTATACAGAACCCAGGGCAAATCAAGTACTGGTAGTCCTCCAGCATTCTTCTCAGAAAGTCTTTGCAAGGTACAGCCAGTCCTCTGAAATCTGCAGTGGATCTTTCTGGTCTTTATGCAGGAACCCCATGGGTTATGCTCCAGACACAGTGAGTCCATGCAGAAACACTGGATACATTCAGTTATTCAAGTGCAGTTATAAACCCAGCCTTTGCAATAGGGCTTTTCAACCTGCAGAAGAGTATATGGTGAAAATCTAGATTCATTTTACAAGAAAGATGGAAAAGATTTTGAAGGATATTGCTTAACAAAGGGAAAAAGGGGACACTAAGGATGTCAGGAGAAGACAGGATAATTATGAAGGGATAGAGCAAGGTGTTGGGCAGAAGACAGACCTAAAAACTGCCCTTCAGTTTAGATTTTGAAATGTTTCAAAGTAGATAATTATATTTCCTCTTTTTTGGTTTTATCAACCTCATTGACTAAATTGTCATCTCTAAAACAATTTTTTAAAAGCTCTATAGACATACCATTGGAAAAGAAAGATTAATATTTTTGAAATCATAGCTGTCACACATCTGCTGCAGTAACTGAGCTTTACCACAGCACCAGATATTATCATTCTCTCCTGGTTTTAGTCAGTGAGCACACCACCATAACGTGGTGACTTTGACAGGCACCAAACATGCCTTGAGACTGTGTTCTTCCTCAAATTCTTAATTCATTTTAAGTGGGTTACATGGGTTAACTGCATACCCCTAGCAACATGTTTCCATTATGAAGGAGATGCAGTGAAATAGTTGTGATTGATGAGGGATTATGTACCAGTGAGAAGCTGCCTGAGCCTCTTAACCACTTATTTCCTCATCCTTTATTTTTCAGGGGTTTGGGGATGCAGATCTGCAAGCAAGGTTTGACATATGTTTTGGGCATTAGCTGAGATCCATTGGGTCACGCTTTTCAAAACATTTTGTTAGGAATATTGAGCAATTGATTTTCTCTGGAAAACGCTAGGACGTCTTCATACTATTGCTATCAGTATGATCCAATTCTGTTCTCCACAGAAATTCAGCAGGAGTGCAATTTAATGAGACCAGTGAAAGGAATCTGACTGCTCTATTTATAGCACACTAATTGATCAGGGTAGCCATGGTAGGAGGAAACTTCAGAGAAAATCAATGCAGTATCAAATGAAAGTAGCACACAAGCCTTTAAAGACAGTTGTGTGAAAGCCAGTTAAGGATGAATTTATTTGAAGATCCATGGGAACATGTTGGACCATGTGTGTTCTTGCTTTAAGTTGTAAGAATGAAGCCAAACTAAGCAGCATCTTACATGCAAGTTGAGCCTTACTGTGTATTTTTTTCTTCATCCTCTTATACTTTGTCCCATTAAATCTTCTTGGTGGATTGTTTTAGTCTCTTATGGGGATCGTAAATGTCTTCTTTTAAGAGCTCCCCTTTGACAACCTTGCCCTGTTTTTGTAATGAGGATGGCAGCCACACTGTGTAGGAGAACTGCAGAGCCTCTTGGCTGTGTCCAGCACTCAGACACAGTTCCAGGTCTCATGGCTTTCACTTAAATGCAGGGAGAAGATGGTCTGTCTCCCTCCATCCTCATTCCTGTCAACAAAATCCTAGTAAGTAGTAGATACGTGAAGCATAATTGTTTGTACTCATCGCTAGTGTTTCTTAAATCTGTGTAATCAGCCTTTGCTTGCTCCCCTAATTGCATTGTTTCCTCATGGAATCTGCTGAAGTCCTGAACAGGCCCTTGTTCGCCATCCCTGAAGGTTCTGGCTTTGTGGCAGATATTCTCCTTTACTGGGTGTATCTCCATGCTGTGGGCTGACTGCCCATCAATACATTGCTTTTGAGCTGCTGTAGAAGGATGAAGCAAGCAACAAACTACCATGGAGGCATTTTAGCAGTAACTTGTTTCAGAAAGAGTCAGAAGGGGAACATATGTACACTTCAGTTACTTTGAATGTGCTTTTTGTTCTTGTGTTCGTACATACACAAAAGTTTTACCTCTTCCCTAAAGGATGGCAAACATGACAATGATTACCAGCAAAGTTGTCCAGGCTGTCAGTGTGTCTCCTTTCCTTCAGTACTTGAATGTGCTTGCAATTAAATGAATAAAAAAATCTTGCTTCATTTTACAGCGTGTAGGATGCAGCATTTAGAATGGACATACTTTTTTCACTAGGATTATTAAAGGCATGGCATCATGAAGTACATGTATGAATAATTCTGTTTTTCTGCTTCTTAATAAGAAAGGAGTAAATAATCTACACCTTCCATGAACAGTTAATTTCTGTGGGCTAGTTTTACGTAGCACCAATAGCTAACCATATGAATGGTGCTACATCTCCTGTTCATTCAGTTCTGAGCATATGTGGTGGCATGGAGTTGTGGCTTAATTAGGTAGATGAGTAATGTCAGAAATATTGTCAATTATCAATATGGTCTTCATCTTTCTTTAAGCCCTGACTGTGAGTCCAGTTCCCAATGACATCAGCAGTTGCCGTGGTGAACTTTCATAAGCTAGTCTTTAATCTTTCATTAAATCACAGCCTAGGAACCAGACATGAGGATTGAGATGAAAAAAATGTGCATCTGGAGCACTGATGTCTTCCGTGAAGAACAGGAAAGCCACACTTCTGTGTTTTTGGAAAAAAAGATAATTTGCTGCATTGGTGAGCACACTTTCTCAGCCAGTTACATTGTCTAAGCAACACCATGCAAGGAGAATTTGCAGAATGTAAACAGAGGTGGGATGTGTGGGGCTTGAGAGCAGCTGAAATCGAATATGACAGGGCCTGAATGTGAATGACTCAGCTCTGTCATGTGCAAGGCTTGAGAATGGTGGTAAGGCTGGCAGGTTTAGGATGTCTTTTTCTTGCTACATTGGGCTTTAGCTGGACATTTCTAAGAACAACACACTGCAGATTTAAATTACTTTTCAGAAGGGCACTGGGGATATCTCCATGTGAGCTGCCAGCACAGAAGTGATGTGTGAACTCGCACTCAGACTGACACATGGGGAAAAAAAGAATGGGACAGAGGGCAGAGTACTTGAGGGCCCATGTGAAGCAGGGTGGGTCTTCTGAGAAACAGCACTTGAGTTGGGAGGGCAAATGGAAACTGAGTTGTTGCTGACAAGCCCCCAAGTGTTTGGTGTACTGAGCTGAAACTGGAAGAGTAGAAGTGTCTGTGTTGTAAGGGACATAAAGGTGCAATATAAAGCTTTCATTGTGGAACAGCTCCCCAGAATAGCACTTTGGTCCAAGATGTAGCTGCCTCATTCTGTGCTGTTTTGTCTAATAGGAGAAAATTATTCTTCCCAATGAAGCTTAATGTGCTTATGTCATTACAGCACTGTGTCTCTAAGAATGCCATCGTAAGAGCTGTTACTAGCACAGGTCTTCTCAGCAGCTCATTTGTGCCCAGGTCTTGGTCTACCAATACAAAGCTCTGTCCCTGTTCTGTTTGTCCTAAATTAGTCCTGCCTCCTGTATGTGACCAGATGTTGAGCCAGTATTTCCCTATGTCTATTCACTCAGTGCCTGCTTTTGGGGAAAAGAAGTGCAATAGCATTTTTTTTCCCCACAGGAGAAATTGGAAGCCATTATTTTGCACTTTGCAAATGGAAAAAAATTTAAAGAGGCAAGAAAAAGACCTACAATTGCTTTGTTCTATTTTGCAAATACAGTAATGGAAAAAAGCCAGAAAAGAGAAGAGCAGAGTCTGGAGGTTTGTTGGGGGTATTTTTACACATTTTAAAGTTGGGATTGATTTCCTTTAAGGTTATGAAGTCTTGCTCAGAAATCTTTTATGCTTTCCCCGAGGCTTTTTATTCCTGGATATGTTTTTGACAATTTAAAGTTAGTCAGAAGAAGTACACTAAGCTGTAATTTATGTTGCCAGGCGTTATTACCCATGGCCCTGCCTTCTCACACAGAGGAGCTCACAGGTGAAACTGCAGAAGAGAATTATCTTTGCCTGGGCTGCAAAAAGAGAGGTTGTCTGTGAAAACACTCCGTCATGTTTTGCTACCAGCATCAAGTTCACACTTATGTCCTTGAAAAATATCATTTGCTCGGATGACAGACTGTCACAGGGCCAGGACATAGGTCATTGCTGTGAGATGAGAGCCTTTTGGCATTCTTCTGAGTCACTGGCACCATCTGTCCCTCTTCCTGAGGTAAGGCCGGATGGAGGCCCTGTCAGGCTGTTCAGCTTTTTATTTGGCATTCCCGACCTTGCATCCATCGCAGTCTGATGGGGGGGCTTGGGATGACTTGCTTTGTTCCATATTCTGCAGCAAAGCCTGGGCATAATCTGCTTTGACTCACATATTGTGTTGCAGGAGGCATGCTCTGCTGCAAAGCAGATGGTTTCAAAATGAATGGTTTTGCTATTTATGCATTGTATTGGGCCAGGTGTTGCTTGCTTCTCTCACCCCTCCTTGTTCAGAACCTTGATGTTCTTTTCAACACACAATAAAAACTTCGAAGGGAATTCAGTCAGGATTCACATAGATCACAATTTGGTCACTCAAACAGTGTCAGCCTAGTTTCCCTTTTTTGCTTCTATTAGGTTGGTGACGTGTTCTTGTCCTTTCTCCCATGGGTTTCATTCCTTTCAATATGGACTGAAATTCACAGCCCTGGGCTCATCAAACACATATTGATTAAAAAAACCTCAACCCCTATAATAACTTTTAGGCAGCGCAGAATGTGGCAGTAGGATATTAAAGATAACAGGGTCAGGTGTCCCACAACAGTGTATGTGGAAAGACTTGGTAATCCCTGTTGATCTTGCAGGTACAGTGGTGTTACAGGAGAACAGGACTTTACAGAGAAACCCAGAGCTGTGAGTTTGGCTGAGTTCCTTGTGAGGATTGCTGCAATACTAGAAAAAATAAAAACTGAATTAATTTGAGCTTAGTGCTGTTAGTGAGCTTTCGGACAAGTAGTAATGATGGGTGAGGCTTGACAGTGGAAGACGTGGGGTTATATGTGTATTGACACAGGAATGACACTGAAATGCTCATAGGAAGAGGGACTTCTCTAGGGATATGATGTTCAGTGTGAAGTGAGCAAGGAAGAAGCACTGAAGTCTATGGGTGATGAGGTGAAAGGTGACCCACAGCACCCAAGGCACTGAAACCTGGGGAGGACAGTTGGCATGGATCAGGGAGACTGGGGAGAAGGCAGAGAGGATGGAAAATGGCAGTAACTGAGGGCATCCTGTTTCTTGAGCATTAACTGTAAAATAGAAATGGGATGAACAGCAAGTTCTTTTAGAATGAAATGTACTGTAATGCATTTATATGTTAATGAGAAGGAGCAGGAGGGGTGAAAATAGGAGCTGTCACTGCAAGAAAATGTCATCGGGCATAGAGTTAGAGGAGTTGGTGCTAGAAAGAAAAATTTCCATGTTGTTTCCCAGGTAACAGGTGAGTGTGTTGAGGCTGGAAGATGTCCAGGCTGTGAACTGAGACCTGGGGATAGAGGCTCATGTTTGGGTGTGCCATTTGTTTTGCGCTCATTTTTAGAGTCCTAAAATAGATCTAATTTCCCTTAGTGTTACACAACATTGAGTCAAACCCAGATTTTCAATATCTTTAATTAGTTTTAACAATTAAATTTCTATTTAACACATTTAAAGTAATGAATGCAGCTCTCCATCCTTGCAGAAAAGGCTCAGTTGTTACCTGCAGTGAGTGTGCAGGTGACTTTCACCAAAACTGATCCAAACCCTATTTCCTCTTGAGCTAGACATGATGTTCCAGTACAGGAGGTCCAAACTTTCCCATCCATGATGCTGGTGTCTTTCTGTGCTTTTATGTGTTCTCTTTATTCTCTGTGCCCATCTTCATGGTCCTGCAAGCTCTGGGTGCAGCCTCCTGTGCTCCCAAAGCCCTGCAGCTTTGGAGAGTTGGCGGCAGTCGCCTGTCCATGGAGATCATCAGAGTTGGTGTCAATTTGATGTGGATTTGAACAAAGCTAGGCCTGCCAGGTTGGACAGAGAGTTACTTGCTTGAATTTCAAAATTTTGACTTCTGGTTTGATTCTTGCTTCAGGCATAATTTCAGATCTCTCATTTGAAGAGAAAATATCTTCCCTACCTGGCTGGAAGCCATGTCCAGGGCAATGCAGTATGATCCTCGCTGGGAATACTTTTCATCTGCAGAAACTGTAGATGATGGACATACTTGTGCACATGCTTTGATAGTAAATAGCATCTCTACTTGTTGTTGCTTTGTGTAGTACTGAAAAGCACATATCAGTATGATAGGTAGGGATCAGGGAATAATTATAGCTTGTGTGGACTATATAAAACTATGTACAGCCTGCTGATCATGCAACCATGCATCTCTTTTATAAACTTTGTGCTCTATTGGAATAAATATTATAAGATCTTTGCTCTGATTCTGAGCTATATTGATTTGTCAATGCTTGTTTAAAAATAGTGTTGTAGAAAAGATAATAATTTTTTTGCAAACATATCTACAGCTGTATTTTTGTTAGTGTCAAAGAAAACCAACACAATGATGGAGAGTTTTATTTCAAAAGTATAAAATGCTTGTAAATATTTTTTTTTCTCTTTGAAATGCAAAACCATGCAAGGTCTTGCTTACATTTTTTATTTACTATGAATTCAGCTTGTCTGTTAATCTAGCTCCTGTTCCCACTGGGGTTGTGCTATTGATGATAGGGAATAAGTTGTTTTTCTTATATGCATATGGAGCCTCTTACACAGAAAAAGCATTCAGTAGATACTTAGCAGAGGAGAACTGTTTTCAGACAGGTATGTTCTAAAAAAGGAGAATCACATAGCCCAGATGAGTTATTCTTTAAGACTAGCAGAAATAGTTATTACCATCAACATTTACAGCTCTGCATGTGGATTTTTTTTTTATATTGGATTTATCACTTTACCCAGACTGGACTTGATTCTTACCTGATGCAGAGTCCAGCTCCTCACAGGCAGATACGTTGTTGTGACTGAGGTTCTCCCAACCCCTGCATGCTCTCACTAGATCTGCTTATCTGTGAGTGAGTTCTGAGTCCTTCCCTTGTGACTGATATTTGGATCTGGGCTCTTCTCACTCACTTTCCCCCTTTACCAAATGTTGCTACTGATCCCAGGGTTCTTGGTTAAAATCTTTGAGTTGCCTGCTGAATTAATTGGAATATGGACAGAACTTATAATATATATTACTATTATAACTTACTATTATATAATTATAACTTACCTTAATTGTAAATGGCAATACATTTCTCAGTGATGTTAAAAAGGAACTCAGGTGCTGAAGACCTGATGGCTAAGAAAGTAATAATGATGCATATTTTGCATGGAGAATCGTCATATCTTGCGGCCATTTCTAGTCACCATTACACCTGTACAGAATATGGACAATAAAAATTTCAACAGGGATGATAGGAACAGAAGCATTGGTGTAATACCAATTTTTGTAAAAAAAAAGCTGTTCAGTAGAGGTCACTGTAGTGAGCAAAAACATCTCTCAGGCGTCCTTACTGTGTATTTACACAATAGACCTCATAGTGCTTGAGTAGCCACTCTGTTTAATTAATGGTATATGAAAGGTTTAATCTGTGTGATTAATAGAATTTTAAAAATCCATAGCTAACTTTTGAAAGGGAATATGTTTATTTTTTATGAGGCATAATAATTTAAAATTGCTTCGTGTTTTCTTGAGTTTCTTGCTGAGTATAACTATGTACTAATAAAACAGACATGCCCAGGGCTGCACACTTCTTCTGTAGTGGCTGTATCCTGACTATTATTATTTTTGTTAACCTAAGCATATAGTTAGATTCAAAGGTCATTTTGGAAACAGTGTTTGATGTCTGTTTACCTTCCAGATTGTTTGGGAGAGGGATGGTGGCTCTGACTTACTCTAACAGTTTCACAGTATAGACAAATTAGTTTCTCCTCCATGAATGTTTCTGGGCACTGTTAATTGTGGAGCATAGATACTGCTTGGGATTTTGTAGAATATTACTTTGTGTATCTTGGTGCTTCTTATGGTACATTTCATTAGGGAAAATGCCTGGCTCTGTAGCTAGAAATGATGGAGTACACCCGATACAATCATACTGCAAGTCCTCAGTGAGTTGAAGCAAGTGAGCTGTATGTGAAGAACATTGCTTTGGACATCTTTGATGAGCCTGCACTCACCCCTGCAGGCTGATGTAGCAGAATTGGAATGTCACAGAGTTAGTCAGGCTCATCAGACCCACTTGCTATAAACTCCTATTCATAGTGATGACATGATCACATCTTACATTGGGTAAGTTGTCGTGTCTGGTGTTTTCTCATTCTTGATGACACTTTGAGGCAGTTAAATGCTGCTGTAAAGTGCTGGAGTCAGCTGAAAGTACAGAGTGGATTTAGATATGCAGAATGAGATTCCTTGAGTTGTTACTTGACCAAGGCATTGATGTTAACGCTTCTCTGTCTACAATGGCACCATGGGACTTTATATACCCAGAAATGGTCAAGAACCTTCATTACTTTTTTCCGCTGTGAGCTGGCAGCTTCAGTGAGCACACCAACTGTTCAGTTGTGCTGGAATTTTGGGGCAGAGTTGAGCCAGAGGAGAAGAACCAATTACTGAAGTGCCAACAACCATTGGGCATCACTCCTGGAGGTTGTTCTGCATGGCCTCACTTTGCAGGTGAGGTCTGTCACAGTCACAGGACTGGGTGATGACATTTTGCAGCAGTGTGACAGCTTAAAATAACAGAGCAATCTGTTTGAATACTAAGGGTGTCTTGGGACACACAGGATTGTGCTTGTCTGTGATTTATTGCATCACATAACTCTCCATATCAGATCTGCATGAAATTAAATTCCTTTTCCTGGTGTAAGCTTGTGTTGTGTAAGATCCCAGCAAGTAACAGAATGATATCTGTTAGAATAGCTCCAAGACGCTGCATTCTTATCCACAGAAACATAGGCTATAGTTCTTCTAAAAACTTAAGCAGAAACATTATAGCCTTTGATTCCAAAGCCTTTCTAAGAAGGATCCCAAATTTTCCATAACAACTAAAATAAAATGTTTATGTAAAATATTTCTCTTCTAGAAATTTTTAATTTGAAAAGTATCAAACAGGTCAAAATGGAAGTGTTTAATTTTGGGAAAGCTGCCAGCATTGAGTGGAGCATTCAGATCCTCATTTACCTCTAGGCTGTGTCTGTTCCTGTCTCCAGGAGACACTGTTGTGCACTGTAGGAAAAAATATTTCAACCAAATAACATTGACTTTGTAAGGAAATGGAAGCTTAGAGCACTCAAACTACAGCTCCTGGGGGGCAGTAGCAATAGCTAGCAAGAATTCTGAGATAACTTCCCCCCTGCTTTTTTTTTTTTTTTTTTTACATCTACCTTCCTTCCTTCCCTTCCTCCCTCCAGTGAACTGAAATTCTAAGGCAGCCTTTGCATTTTGTATGCTGGCAGATTTAACTGCTGCATTCTTGTCACACAACATTTAAATATTCATGCTGCCTTTAATTTTAGTGCTGAAAGATTGTAGTGGATACGATGATGCGGGAATTTGGGCTCAGAAAATGGAAGATTTTTAATGCTTCGGCTACATGTGAAGGTTTATCAGCCAGACTCCAAAATGAGCAGAGCTGTCTGAAGTACTGCTTTAAATGATCTATTTCAGTAAATATGCAGCCAGGATCTTCAAATGGCTTAGCATACAGCTGGTATCTGATGTCCAGAATGTGGCTCAAAATGTAGTTTATTCAGGATGAGAGCAGGTATTACAAATCTATAGTGCTACACTGTACACATGTATAGACATCAGCAAATTTCTTTGTCTGAGTTGCCAAAAACTAAGGTTAACAAAGAAACGTGTTAAAAATCATCTTATGTTTTTTCCAGGCTGGATTTAATTACGTTTAAGGAAATTTAAGTGATTTATCTGTGTTTCTTATTTCTCTGTGTGCTGGCAATAGGCAGCCTGTCCCCTCACTGCCAGCATCTGACTGATTAATTGGTCTCTTGCTTCATCTGTTTTCCTTTTTGTTTATGTATAGCTTGTTCTAGTGCTTTCCCTTTTTAATGTGGTAGCATCAAATTTGTTTAAGGTCTGTGAACTAATGTGGATTAAAAGTCAAGCAGCAGCAGCTCTAATACATAATTGATTTACCAGTAGGGCACAGGGAACTGATTCTCGTTCCTAGATAGGAAATGCCTTTTTTGTCCTATGCTGATAGCCTGAGCTCTTAAGTCTATGTTAAAGTGAATAGACTACTGGAAATTGCCCAATTATCCACGTTAGTATTTTTTTAAGAGATTAATTTTCTGTTTGAGGCATAATTATTTTTATGCACATACACACATGCACTGTTTGACACGTTCCTTTTAGATTTCAATGCAGTTCTGTTCATCGGCAATTGAAGATGTCTTATCTCTAGAAAATGTGGTGCATTTTGAGTCTGTATCTGCATCCTGCTGTGACCCCACACCTGGTAATATCTAACAAAAGATTTTGTTTGCTTAAACTATTTTTTTTGTACAGGTGCAAGAGCTTTGTGACACAGTCTCAACAACAGCATCCATTTGTGGGTGGATAGGTTGGAAGAGACCGTGTCTGCTCTGCATTGGCTCTGATTTTATTTCAGCTCGTCCTGTGTTGCTGAGCAATGACTCTTGCCTGTTCAGCTAGGCGGAGGTAGAGGCTTGTTTACGGTTTAATGTTTAATGATACTCTCACTGAAGTGGGGAGCTGTGTATTCTGGGCCTCCCTCTGAGGTACATGTGGTGGTCACAGCAGGGGCCTTTGCAGCTGCAGCCTGCACGTCGTGGATGGCGGTGCACGGCTGCCTGGCTAATAGCGCGGATGCTCCGGACAGCGCGGCACAATGCCCTCTCTGGGGCTCACGGATGGGAAGAAAGAGACAGCCAGCAGGGCTCTCTGCCTCCCATTCAGTCCACTCACACGTGCCATATGCCATCATCCCTGTGCTGGGGATTTAATTCTTTGGGAAGCACCAACCACTAGCACTGGAGTGGCAGGAGTAGAGGAAAGCAGAATATTTAAGCCATGCTGTAGAAGAGGGCTGCAAATCAGAATGTGGCTAAATCAGAAAAGTGGAGTGGAAGGTGAGGGAGTGTCACCGTCATATTTTCTGGAAAAATCACTTTGCCCAGGATTCTTCTCCCGCGAAGCTGAGAAGCCTCAGAGAAAAAGGAAAACAATAATTATGTGATTCGCTTCTCCTGTGTTTTGCTGCTTTGGAATGTGTTTGGACATTGTTTAGCAACAGGTGATTGCTTCATTGGTTTCATGTGAATTTGTTTGACTTATTGGCCAATCAGTGCCAAGCTGTGTCAAGACTCTGGAAGGAATCATGAGTTTTCATTATTATCTTTTTAGCCTTCTGTATGAATCCTTTCTGTATTCTTTAGTATATTTTAGTATAGTATTCTTTAATACAGTATCTTAAAATAATAAATTAGTCTTCTAAGAACATGGAGTCAGATTTATCATTCCTTCCTTAGTCTGGGAGCCCCACAAATACAATAAGGGAGGGAGGATCTTTTTTACATACATTCTTACGCCTCGTGGAAAAAGTAGGTTATGCTGGTCTAGTATATTGCATTGCACTTAAGATGCTACAATTTGAATAAGGTTTTAGCGGTAGAGCAATAAACATTTTGCAATCTCTAGTTATAAACATCTAAAGATGTTACATATGCAAAAGCAATATCTTTGTAAATAATGCTATACTTAGAAAAAAAGACATATTTTCAAATGCAACCACCCTTTGTTATGTTGCTAGAGCTAAGAGCAGAGCAGAAAATTGTCAATTTCAAAAAGGAAATTGAACTTTTTTCCTCGAGGGGTGGTTAATAAACGGAGTTAATTTGACTGTTGCTGACTTTCCCTGGTCTGTGAGCTGCCCATGTTGCCCTCTGACATTTCTGAAAAGGTGGGCTCACTGGTGGGTGCCAGAACTGGGGAGGCAGCTCCTTCCCAGCCTTTGGAAACTGAGCTTGTTTAGTGTTGGGCAGACAGCTTTGGTGGTAGCTATGTTTTGTAATCCTGTTTCAAAGAGTGTGATGCATGAAATGTCACGGTTTGCAGGTAAGGTAAGCCTTTGTTTAGGTGGAGAAACCAAGCACATTTTTGACAGTAACTTGTTAAGGTGAGTGACCTCAGCCAAGCCAAGAAGCTTGAGTAACTTGCATAGTGTAAATATTAACATCTACCAGCAAATAATTTTTTAATTGCCTTTGAGGAGTCTGTCATCACACTGGTTACTTCTGCTGGTGAGGAATTTCAAAAATACCACAGCTGTGGTAAGTGATTTGGAAAATACCTGGTAAAAAGACTATTTAACCTCAGTAATTTTATGTTTTTCATCAGTGTTGTTTAGAACTGTGTGCTCTTATACGGCTTCCTTATATTCAGAAGGACCCTTCTGTGTTTCAGTTTGTTCCCATGGCCTCTGATCCTTGGGCACCACTGAAAAGAGCTGGGCTCCAGCTTCTTTTACCCTCCCATCTGGTGTTTATGTACATTGCTGGGATTCCCCAGAGTTTTCTCTCCTCCAGGCTGGACATTCCCAGCTCTCTCAGTCTCTGTCCATAGGAGAGATGCTCCAATCCCTGAGTAATCTTCCTGGCCCTTTGCTGGACTGTGTCCTGTATGTCTCTCTCTGCTGTGTACTGGGAAGCCCAGCCCAGACCCCACATTCCAGACAGTTTCAGAGTTGAGTTCTTTTCTCTGTGGGTATCCATGTGATGCGAGCTGAGGCTACTGTTGTTGTCTCTTGCTGGGAATACATTCACATGGGTTCCACTTTTATCTTAGCAAGAAGACATCTGCATTTCTGGTTTTGATCTCCCAATTCCTTGCACATGAATTTTCAAGAGTTTCCAAAGTGTGATTTTAAGAGAGATACAACCATCACATTTCTTCATTACTGGCATATCCTGATAGCTCAGCAAACACATTAGCCTTGTCCTAGATATGTATGGTAAAACATGTAACTATTTATTTTCCCAGTTGTTGTGAATCTCTGGTTTTACTGGAAGATTTCCTCCATAGGAAAGGTGTCTCTGTCCTCCAGAGACACCCATGCTTGTATGGCTTTACAAAGACAGGGGGCTGATGTCTGAAGTTAGAATTCAACAACAATGATTTATGGTCCTCTAGAGTAAAAATTTGAATGACAGTTCTCCCTCAAACAATATTGAAACTCCCTGGACTCCCAGGCACATATTGCATGTGTGCACCACCAGCAGTCATTCAGGAGTGCAGAAGAAGAGGGAAGCTGGAGTTAGCATGCAGGAAGTAATATTTTTTAAAGCACCTTTGTAAAGATAAAGTGTAGCTGAGCAGTTCAGACTAAGGCTTTCTTTAAAGCTGAAAGGCTGAAATAAATCTTCATTCTGTACTATGACGAAGGTATTGGAACTCTTTTTGGAACTCAAATTAGATTTGTCCTGTGGGGAACTGACCTCTTGAAACTATGTGTGCTGCATAGTTCATGATACCTCTAGTCTTAATAAAATATAATACTTATTAATGGATCTCAAGTCAGTTATTCAATTTCCTCAGTAATTTAAAGCTTAATTATGCTGCATTCTAGATCTCAGTGGCTGTCCTCAGCTGATTTTTCTCAAATCACTATCACTCCAATTTTACAGTTCAGTTCAATTCTCAGGACTGTCATTTGCATGGAGTGACAGATTAAAATTGGATGGCTAAAATGATTATGGCTCTTAGTGCTTACTGCAGTGATGGAGATTGATTCCTCATAGTATGAGGAAACACATGGCTCATTAAATAACTCTTGAAACACTATAGTTTTCAGTTTATTGTATTGTTGTAAATTGAAACTTACAAAGGGCTAATCCAATTTTAATGCATCTTGTCTGAAACTGAGAGTTGCATTTTTGGAGGAGCTTTGAATAATAAATTTGTAGGCACTAGTTTAGAAGTTCTCTGTTTCTAGGGGAGAAAAAGTGAATATTATGGTAGGAGAAATGGTATCTTTTAACTCAGTAACTTTCTGGCACTGAATAGCTATGCAGTGCTATTTGAAAACATGCATTTTTGCCTCTGTGCAGGATCTTTCTTCACCTTATCCATCAGCAGACCTGTGTGCCCCATTGCT
Organism: Zonotrichia albicollis; assembly: GCF_047830755.1. NCBI lineage: Eukaryota > Metazoa > Chordata > Aves > Passeriformes > Passerellidae > Zonotrichia > Zonotrichia albicollis. The sequence goes on along the minus strand of NC_133821.1, from coordinate 74,286,448 downwards.
TGGACAGGTTCAGATTAGCTTCTTGCAGATTTTGACAGAAGTCAATCCGGAACTGAAAATCCTTAGGCTGAGTCTGGTCCTAGGAAATTGTTAGCTGGAATGATATATGAAATTACATAGAAGATATAGGATTTGGTGTTTATTTACCCTGTTTGAGTTCAGGTTTGTACCTAAAATCAGTCTTGACATATGACTGTAAAACATGGGTCCTCCATGCAGGAATACTTTCTATTTCTCTTTCCCTACCTTCTTGTGAAAATTTTGAAAAGGGGCTGGAGAAGGTACGAGATGAATGGTTTTCTCTTGTGGATCATAGTAGTATCTTGATATCTCTCCCTGAATTGCTTTTTTATTTAATTTCTTCTGCTCCTCACTTTTATCTTATTTGTATGGTTTCTGCCTTGCCTTGTTTCTTTCAATCCCCCTCTTAACATTATCCTATAATATCCCTTTGTTCCCAAGTGCTGTTTAACCTGCTCATTTTTGAAAGTGATCAGGTACAAGGAAGGGGGGTGGTATCTGATAGCTACTAATGCTCCTCTTTGAAGTGTCCTCAGGCCTGTGGGAAGCTTTCTGCTTGATGAAAAGCATCCTGACAGTAATCCTGTGGTCAGCAGTTTGGCAGAGACCAGGGGCTGTTTGGACAGTCTCACTGACAAAAAGAGGGCAACTTTGGGACGGGGGTGGTACAAGCTGAGATGCTGGTGTGGCATTTCAGCTCTTGCTATGCAGTCTCTGGCCAAAGAGTTCTGCCTTCAGGAGCTTGGAGTATGGAATCCTTTAGGACAGTAATTTTCCACATTGTTTTTATTCCACCAGTATTATGAGAGTATTGCTACTGTATTTATTCACAGCAATTTGCAGTATAGTGTTTTTTTCTCTTTGTCTGTAATCTTAATCTAATAAGACACAAGCTGCCTGGAAAACAGACTTTTTTTTTCCCTATGAGAATTTGCATAGAAGAAATCACCATCTGATAATTGTCTATTGTAAAGAATAATTTTCATCACAGGGTAGAAAACAGAACAGAAGAACCTACTTCTACCCTCCTTCTTACTCTCTTTCTGGCTTTGCTTATTTGGAAAATAGCATCAGGCTGTGAAATTTTTTGAGTTCCCTGTTTTTAATATCTCACATTCCAAATTAAGTGTTAGAAAAGAGGCAGTGCTGATCGTTGAAAACAGTATTGTCCTTGAAAAACAGCATTTTAAATTTCTTCTTTAAAATTTAAGCCTTAATCTTCAAGGTTTATTTTAAAATAAACAAATAGGGCAAGGACCAATGTTTAAAACCCCAAGTCCCCTGTCAAAATGAAGAAACATTTGTAAAAGAATTTCCAATTTCTAATTAACACTTAAATAAGGTCAAAACCTTTTGAAGGTAATTTGTAAAGAAATAAAGTAACTTCTAATTAAAGTGAAGGTTTTGCATAAAATACTTTCTTTATCAAGCCCACCTAATTAAAAATTGGAGTGATATAATCCCTTTATCCAAACAGTGAAAGCACAAAATCTATGTAGGTTTTAAATTTTATTATATTTATATATAAGCATGCAGACACATACAGTCAAATGAATTTTAAATCCCACCTAATTAATTTAAACAATATATAATTTTTATGAGTAGCATGTGGAAATGAAAGGTGGAACACTATTTGAAATTAAAACAGATACTTCAATAAAAAAAGCAATGTTCTCACTGGATGGATACCACCTCTCTTCTCTTTTCATTCAACTTAACATATTTCTATATGAGTTGTAAGATAAAATGACTAATAGAAATGAAAAGGACTGCCAAAAGTCAAATTGCTTCATGGGAAGCTTCTTAGCCAAATGACAGCATCCAGTTCTTGATAATTAAATCTTATTTTGTAGGAATATCACTGAATGATGCAATTTGCCTTTAGGTACTGTCCTTTTGGTTGAACACAGTAACAAAAATGTATTTGGGCACTTTTTGTTTGTCTTAGAAATGGCTCAACATTGTGTAATAAAAATGAAAAGCTCAGACTAGGAGAAAACAGCATGTTAGTCTTACAGAGGGAAATCACTAGTGCAGCTGTTCCAGGGTCAAGCAAAATTTCACAACCTGAGACTTCTTTTTTGGATCTGAATCTTAAAAGCACCTTAACAGAGAGGTACAGAAGGAATGTCTCCTGTTGTTAGACAAGTTGAAGCTTAGCTTCTTGAGAGTTTACTAATTTTCTCAAAATGAGTTAGGGTGCCAGTCTTGTTGCATGTTTGGTGATTCAAAGCTGTCTACCAGCTTCCAACGAGCTTCCAATCTAGTTGTGTTCCTGGTCAGCTTTATCTCCTTTGTTTCAGTGTCAACAATGTCCTTTGTTTTGAAAGGTTCTTTCCTCACCTGTTATTTATTCTTCCCGGTGTGTTTAGCATCTGTTTCCTTAAAAAAATTCAACCCAAATTCTTTCAGATGCCAAATATTCACTTTCCAGTCTCCTGATCATCCAATCTCACCACTGGTTCCAGTCATGTCTTGAGCGTAGGTGATCAGTCTTGGCATAAAGTTTGTTTGAGGCATTGCAAGTCCTCATGTCATGGATGGATGCTGGCAGGAAGTTTGGTATTAGGAATGCCTTTTTCTTTCCTACCTTTGGTGGAAGTTGCAGTTTGGTAGGAAGATGGGTGTCCTTTCCTGATGTAGATGGCTGAGACTCTTGGTTCCTCTGGTAGTTCACCTCTTGGATAAGGATGTGAACTATTACTTCTAGTCAGATTCTTTTCTTTCCATGAGTTTCCATAGTTTCCTCTTTAACATACTAAAAGTGAAATTTAGTTGTGATGCCTTTTGTGGAAGAGAGAATGCTTCAGTTTCTTTCTAGTGGAGCTTTCCATTATGAAGATACAATTTTGGTGGTATCTTTTTTTCTCCCTGAAGTGTTTGACTTAGCAGAAAAGCTAAAAGAGGACTAATGTATTATCTTGAGGAGTAAGTCTTAAGTCACAGTTAAGATATTAAGTTTTGTATGCTTACTTTGAACTTGTGGTTTTTGTTATGAAGATACAGCTGTTGGAGTTTTGACTTTGTAACCTCTTGTTGTTTATAGATGCAACAGCCTGAATTCATCAGAGCGCTCAAGTGCAGCCTTAAGTAAAGGGCGTGAGCACATTCATTATGTTTGTCTAGACTGTCCTTTGAAGGATGTCTCTAGACTGTCTGCAAAAACAGTTTCACTGCGAAAAAGGACAGCAAACCCTCAAAAATAACCCCAGAACACACATGCCCAGGCAGTCTCTCTGTGTTAATATGTGGCAAGGTGTCCAGACCGTCTGTTTGCTGTAGATGTGCAGCACACTTTTAAGGCTCTGATGGCAATGGGCTGCCAAAGCACCTTTGGGCACACAGTGGACTCAGCAGTTTCTGAGACTACATTTGTAAAAGCTGTGCAAACAAATTTGGTTACACTACTGGGTTAGGTACAGCCTAGGTACAGCCTAGGAGGGCTGCATCATTTAAACTAGACTTCAGAGATTTTAATGTCGACATTATGCTCAGGGAGTGAAGAATGTTAAGAAGTTCTTTGATCTTTTGCATTTGGTAAAGATGGGTAATTTTTATTATAACAGTCCTGATACTATTAAGACTCATATTGGTTTTCAGTAGGAATTTGGCACTTTATTCCCATAAGTGCTGTTGAAAATGTCCTATACTGGTTTTGCTGTTACTGCCTGTGCTGTAAGAGTTCCTTAAGGCTAGAGTGGAGCAGGGGACCCTCGGTGAAACCCTGAGAGCTGGCTCAGGTGATGGCTGAGCCCAGCATAGGGTGGAATGTGGTGGCTGGCAAGTGGGAACCTGGCTTCTTTGTATGTGCCAAGGGTGGTAGCAGGCAATAGCAGCTGGGCCCTTGGAGAGAAAACTTGTAAAGATAGTTTGTGTAAATCATGTTTGGCAGAGAGAGTAGAACTGTGTGAGTGCACAGAACCATTTCACAAGAGTTGGAAACCCAGCGAGGGGTCATTCTGCGATACTGCAAGTGCACTGGTAGACCCCCAGTGCTGCTGAGAGTAGTGTAGGGGTGTGACTCTTCCTTGGCAGCCCACTGTTAATTGTCACTTGCAAGCTTTGTGTCACGGGGCCTGTGGTCTGGTAATAACTGCCTGCTTGTCTGTGTCTATGGCATGGCCATGTCACAAGCTGTGTTCGCCAGAGAAAAGAAAAAGTTACATTCTGCTGCTGAAGCAGAGGTTACAGTGAATGTGAAGAAAAATCCACCCGCTGTGTAGACATAATTAGTTCTTTTTTGCAGTTTGGTAATACCCCATCAGATTTATTACTTTTCCAGTCAGAAGCACAGCTCACTTTACAGCTGATCTCCATTTCTTACTGTTTTCTGGCAAGAGATTCCTTTTACTTAGAATTCATGTGATTCATGGGTTACAGGCTCATCTGTTGAAGTACAGTGTGTCTGCAGAGGCAGTTGTGACTGCCACTGTGCTTGTAACCTAATCTACATAAATCCCCAGAAGAATCACTGATTTGAAAGAAATTCCTACCTGCTCTTTATGTAAGGATGACCATCTGTCTGGCAAATCCCCATGTGGAAATCAGGTACATCTGAGAAGAGCAAGACAACCTTCTGACACCTGTTTCTCCAGCAGATGTAGTTGCTTATTCTGCTTTTTTATTTTTCAGCAGGTGCTTTTGAGATTTTCTTTTGGATCTACTTTCAGCAGCTTTTGAATACTAGTTTAAGCACTGTGTATAAAGCAGGATCATTCTGACCAAATCACCCTTTCTCTTTCTTGGCACAAATTTTCGGGGGTCCTAATTACACCTTAGGAACTGCTTCTGAATCTGGGCTCCTTGGTTCAGTCACAGAGACTGATAAATACCCATCTTCTTTAGTTCCAGAAAATGCTTTCAGAATTTCTGAGAAACACTGAAATAAACTGGCTTTTATGATCAAGTGGCATCGGATCATTCCACATATATTCATGATCCTCCATGTAAATGGTTTCCAAGATGCAGAAAAAGATGGTAGATGTGTCAAAGTGGTAGTTTTTAAGGATTATCTTTTTGTCTGCTGGAAATTTTGTATCTTTAAAAAGATACAGAGCATTCTGAGGCCACATTAGAATACAAATGCCGTTGGCAGTCTGCTCTGAATCTGTGTCTGTACATGCCAGTTTGCCTATTGAGATGTTCTTCTTCACAAATTATCCTCAGTTTCTGTGTGACTCTCAGCTCTGCTGAGATTTCTGCAGGTCTAAGTGTGTGCTCTTTTGTGCATGGTGTGCAGCATGGAGCACCTGTTTTCTTTGCTGGAGAACCAGCTGTGATAATCCAAATAAACACAACCTTCTTTAGATGAATTTTATCTCCTGTAACTAAAGGTAAAGGTGTCATCTGGTGATTTATCCTTCCCAAATAGATTTGTTGGATCACTATGATACAAACGTAATTTACTGCCTTTTGCACATCATAGCTGTGTCCTCAGAATGGTGTTTGGGGATTTACAATACTGAACAGGGTGAATTATGTATCAAATTACCAACCATCCTGTTTGACATTTAGTTAGTGCTGACAGGAATTGTGCATTTAGCAGAATGAGGCTTCTGCAGCAATCTTTTGATAGGATTGTTTTCTTTCAGAGCTGCTGTTTATCAAAAGTTTCTGGAGAAAAGCTGCAGAACAGACCATTGATTGTATTGACTTGTGCTCTGGCCAGCCAGATGTGAATAGTGTGTGTTGTGGTTGTCATCCTCCCTGTAAATTATTGTCAAGGTGCTGCCTCCTTGATGGAAAATCCAGCAAGCTGTGACAATTTGAAGGCAAGGTGTACCTTGCTGTAAAGAGCCCCTGGGTTAGGCATGCCTGACTGATGTGGATGGATCCTTGGAGAGGAGTAAGTGACTCTTTACTTTGTTATTCCCATAGGGCTAAACACATTTGCAGAGCTAAAGAGGTTCTGTGGATATGCAGACAATTGCACCTTTTCAAAGTATATTCCTATCTGGAATATGGAAGATTTCCTCCCTGCAGTTTCTGCTTGTCTTTTGTGACAGTTCTGGATTGGCTGGAATAGTTTATAATTCTTTTCTTGGCCATTTTGTTGTTGTGTGCTCTATGACCCTATGCTTCAAGTGGTGCTTTGCAGATTACATCGAGGCTGCTGGGTGCTTCTATAGGGCCTCCTGTCTTGTCTCCAGAGGAGGCAAATAGGTCTGTTAGCACAAAGCACTATGTCAGACCCTTTGATTGCCTCCTTTTGAGTCTTTGATCCCAGTGGCACAGACCTGAAGTTGCCTTTATTGCATCCACATAGGAGGAGGAAGAGGAGGAGATGTAGCTGGAAAGGATCTCCTTGTTTGTTACCTGTATGGTCAAACAGGAGCTGCTGCTGCTGCAGTGAGGAACCTGGTTGTGATCTAAGAGACTGCCATGGCTGCCTATGCTGTGTTTCCTGTTGAATTAAGCTTCAAATGAAAGCCATTAATTTAGGGAGTCTGTATAACTAGGAGAAGGTTCTTCACTGAGAAGGTTCTGACATAAGCCATGAAAACAAAAGGGAGCATGCATCAAGTGCTCCTGTTTGCACCTCTTTCCTCCTTCCTCAGTGGTGCAACTCTAGGAAACAGAGGAGTTGACTTATTGCATTGTTTGTGCATATGATCAACCAGGCAAAGACAAAATGAGGACAACACAAGGAATTTAGCAATTGTATTCCAGGACAGAGTGGCTGCCCTCCTGAAGCTGCCAAAGCCTGTGGCATATTCTCTCGACTTAGAAATTGAAAATGCATATCAGAATCTTCTCCTAGTGAGTTATCTGCCCCTTGTGATTTTCAGCAAGTAAAAAAGAAAAGCCATTGCTTCAATACAGATATGCTGTCCTTACATTTGAGTTCCCAGAAGGCCTCTGACTATGTGACAAGAATTACTGTCATGGATATTGCATAACGGTTTGTGCGTAATGTTTAATGCAGCCTCAGTTTTATGAAATATGGATAATATTGGAGACATTCTGAATAGTAGCTTAGATTTACACTTTCTTTTTAAGGAGGAGACAAGGGACATTTTTAGCACTCTTCAATGACATTGGAAGAGTTGAGATTGTTACTATTAAAAATGAATAAAATCCATAGAAGTGGAAAAGAGAAAAATACGTTGTATAGATGGATTATGGGCAAATCATAAATGTTTAAAGCATTTCTGGAGGTTAGAAATGCTGTGCCTTTATTTGAATAGCAAAGCTGTCTCAGCACACTTCTTCCACACTTACCCTTTCCAAGGTGTGTGGCTCCTTGGTGTGGAAAGTTGGAACTCAACTGAGAGGATGCAGTTTTGAATAATCTTTCTTGTTGTTAAAGGCTTATTATTAAGATGAAGGCATTCAGAAAAAAAAATGGTATTAGATGCATGTGCTACATATGTTAAGAATCAGCTCAAATTTTGTGTATTTGTTTTGTGGCACACAGGACAGCTTTCCAGCTCGGTTTGGAGGAATACATTTCGTCAATCAGCCGTGGTATATCCATGCCCTCTACACAGTTATCCGGCCCTTTCTGAAGGAGAAGACGCGAAAAAGGGTATTCTTCTTTTTAATTGTCCATTTCCTGGCAGCTGTCATCAGCAGATGCATCATACTCTAATAAAGTAGATTAACATGAGATATCAGCTTGCTATTAGTGGAAAATGTTTAAATGTATCTGTGTTGTACAGGGTACCTTCAACTGTCTTAGGAACTTATACAACCTTATCCTTTAAGGACCCAATCAAGCAGCGCACTTAAATGTATTTTAAAATGTAAGCGTATGCTTGCTCCTGGGGGTTATATTAAAAAATACTACCAACATTACAGTTTCTTTTAAGATAGTATTCAATTCAGTTCTGTTCAATTTCTGTTAAAATTATTTGTGTCTTTCTTTTAAAAACAGAGTTAGTGACTACAAAGTCCTTTCCTAGTGTGTTTTGCTTGACATTAGCATGAGCTAAAATACCCAGCTGGCATCTAGTAGTATTAGATTGCAAATACTAATTTGAATGAAAACCAATAAAAGGGAATTTGTGTGCATGCATCTGTGCATAAGCATGAGCAGCCTCCGAGATGTTACTGAATTTATACCATTTGCATCAGTGCAATTAAATTAGAGCTTGGTGGTGATAGCGTATAGAATGATATTATTTCTGTAACAGGAAATTTGTCATCCAGGAAAACACAATCAACATCGTGTTCAATGGCACTACAAAGAACATGATTATTTTTTTTTCAATGGAATCAGCTCCTTAAGCAGCTCTGTATTTTTTCTCCTCAAACACACTCTGCAAGGCCACAATGATCCTTGGTGTTGAGCTGTTTTTTACTGACAGATTATGCTTGAGAGGCCTCTGGTATTTACAGATTTTGAACTATAGATCACAAAGCCTTTTATGTAATATCTGTTATAAATATGCAAATGAAGCCCCATTTTGCAGGATTCAGTTGCACTCAGTTGGCTGCAGCTTCTGCAAAGAACATTGTAGTGCCAGATATGTCTGAGGCCTTTTCAACTCAAGTGCTGCATATGCATAACAAGCGAGTAAAGTGCAGCTCATGGGAGGGTTACAGCATTAAAAATAAGTGGCAAGGCAGTTGAACATGGAGGCTTATCAGTTAGCATCTAAATTTTTATTTAGACACCTGAATCAATGGCATATATTTTCAGAAATGCTGACTTTTTAGAACTGTTTTTTTGTCAATACCAAATACCTATAAAGAGTAGTCAGGTGGTTAAATATTGACTTAGAGTTCTAAACTTAGTGTCAAAATGTGAAAGTTATGACCAGCACATAAAATTTAAAATCAGCCTTAAAATATTATTTGATGCAGAACAAATGATTGGGGAAAAAGCTCTTCAACCCAAAAGAATTCTCTTAATATTTTTTTAATCAGGCTTATTATTTATCTGTTGTTTTTATCCTGAATTTTTATGTGTTTTTTAATTTTTCATATAGATTTGCAAGTGATAGTTAAAGTCAGATAAATGCAGAACTAGTCATATATAAAAACAACTGCTAAGAAGTGAAACACTTAGCTGTAAAGGCACCATAAAGCAAATAACTTTCACCAGTAATAAATGTTCTTTCACAAAAAGATAAATTCCTTTATGAGATGGAAGAAAATCATTGGTTTTGCACGGTCATATTAACTTTCCTGAGTCCACAGCTGATTGGAAGGTGGTCTTAAGTAAGCAATAAAAGACAAGAATATATTTGGTCTTTTTCTTTCTGCCTTTTGAATTTAATTCTTATAAATCATGATAAGGGTATACCTGCCCAGAAGAGTCCCTGCAAGGTGAAGTGGAACATGAAAGATCTCTGAGGGGAAACACTAAAGTTAAACATTAAATACAAGTATTCATATCACACCATATTCATATACAGATATATAAGTGTAAAGTATATATGAATATCAGTCTACCAAAACATTGATGGGAAATATCAAATAGTCCATCAGCTATTCCCTCAGTGTTGTTACACTGGTTGCCTATTATTACTTACTTCGTGTATTGTCAAGTATAAATGGCAACTATTGGTAAGACTAGATTAAGGAGGAAAATATTTCCAGCACTGTTATCATTAAACTGCACAATTTTTCTTATTTATAGAATTCATGGCTACATTCTGAAAGGTAATATATATTCCTTGTTGTATATGGTGAATATTATTTTTATTCATTTGTTATAATCTTGATTTATTCACTTAATTCACAGGATTAGGGAGAACAATTGGCAAGAGATTAACAAGGCAGTTTGTCTTGCTAATCTAATATTCTGTCCATCTAGCTACCAGACACCAGTTCTTACCCTTTCCCTGCATACATTTTAAGTTATTTATGCTTAACCACTTTGGAGATTTATGAACACAGTATGACCATGCTTAAGGCAGAGATGATGTGTGCCTTCCTCTGCTAGCCCAACACAATCAGAATTATTAAATTGTACAGCATCCTTCAAATAATGATGATGTCATTTGGGCTTTGATGTTTTTTGGTGATACCCCTGTGTTTTTACCTGCCTGCCTACGTACAGATATTCCTGCATGGTAACAACCTCAACAGCCTGCATCAGCTCATACACCCTGAGATCCTGCCTTCAGAGTTTGGAGGAATGTTGCCCCCCTACGACATGGGCACGTGGGCACGAACACTGCTTGACCATGAGTACGATGATGACAGTGAATGCAATGCAGACTCCTACAACACTCCTGCAAAGGACATAGAAAAGGACCTCTCTCCCAAATCCATGAAAAGGTGAGTTAAAGGTACTGATGTCTTCTAGTATTGCCATAAGGTTAACATTTGCCTTCATCCTTTATGAAGCTGTAGGTAGTTCAGTCTATCATATAGGAAGACAATTGTTTTTTTTTTCTTTTTCTTAAAAAGCTCTGTGTTGATGAGAGATCATGGCTGTGATTATTACACGTGTGAGTTGTGAACTCAGTGCAGCTGATTTTTTCTGTGGTGCCATATAGGTTGTGTACACAGCACTGTCTTTGGAATAAGCTGCTATCTCAGCTCAGCCTACAGTACTTATTAGAGAAACAATGCTAGCTGGAGTGAGCCTCTGTGCAGAGGGTAAATTTGGAGCAATTATCTTTCTGGGTGGTGATGTTAGCTCTTATCTTCCTCTATCTCATAGCCCACTACCTGGTATCCTATCTACCAGCCTGTAGGTGCCAGGACATTTATGGCATCTGGACCTTCAGTCACAGTGACTGCATGCCTGAGAAAATTTGAGGAGAACCAGGATCAAAATCAGTTTGATCCTGTGCCAATTGTTATTTCAAGTCTGGTAAAGATTCTGGCATTCTGATATTCTTCTCTTTGAGAAGGTGCAGTGTAATTTCTTGCTGCATTTTGCCATTCAAAGTAAAGTATAGGAAGAGCTTAGTTACCTCTCCAGTAGCTATGGAAGCAGTGAGGTCATTAACTTGGAAGGAGTGAATCTGATCCGAGCTTGCCGGGCAGTAGGAGAGAAAAGGGTAAAGATTACAACTATGATAGAAAAGGTAGAAAGGGCAGCAGAAGGGCAGCAAAAGTCAGAGTGCAGCTTATAAGGGACAGGCCTAACAATGGATCAGAAAATAGAAAACAAGGCAGAAACCAATATATAAAGTCATTAAAATTAAGTTAGGATATGCTAGGCTGAGAACTCAGTTTCAGAAGATGGCATGTGATACAGAAGGGAAAGAAATTCTGGAAAAAGATCAAGCAGGATAAAATATTTTCAGATTTCTCATCCAGGAAGATTATTTTGCCTGGAAAATATTGCCTAGACTGGGAAGGACGGTGTGGTTTAAAAGAGAGTTATTTTTGTGGAAATAGAGGAGAAAACATAAGATTGTTATAGGAAATTAAAAAAAAAAAAGAAAAAACCCAATGAAGTTTAAGGACTTTGTTGTTGAAAAAGCCTCCACTTTACTGAAAGGGGGAAATAGCAAGAAACTGGATAGGAATGAGCTAGGACAAGAAGTTAAAAAGGGTTCTGAAACTGTATGACAGGGCTGGTGGAACGGCTGCAAACCTGTTCTCAAATTCCCAGTGAGGGAGCTATGGCCATAAATTCCCAGAGCCTCCAAAATCCCCAATGCCCAGATATAGGAAGCTAGAAATGTGTAACTAACACAATTAATGGAGAAAATGGGACAGAGAAAAAGAGCCAGGAGAGGGGAAAGGTGAACAGTGCACTTCTGTATGATTTGCACATAATACAAGAATTATGAGACAACAGAGAAGCTGTCTTAGACAGAAGGATGGAATTAAGGAACTGAAATGCAGAAGTCTTTCTGCTGTAAAATGATGTTGTGAGAGTAAATAACTTCATCCAAGGGTGCAACAAAATAAAATATGAGAAGGTCTGTAACAAGTCCTTTTGAAGTATCCTGTTTGTAGCAGAGTTTTCCAGATTGTCCTGGGCAAGAATATTATTAAGTGGAAAAGCAGTGAGTTGACCAGATTCTTCATTCTTTCTCAAATAATTTTTATTCTCATTTAACTTGTTCTTGAAAAATCTTTTCATACAGTATTACACTTCAGTGTAAGCTTCAAATTGATATTCTTTCATTCTGGTTGAACTAACACAGTAGGAGACCTAGTGCAGAAAATAAACATGTTGAAATCTGTATCTATATAATATGCTAAAATTTGTTCACCTTCTATGTATTCTTTCTCAGTTAGCATGCCTCCAGCATCTGCTGGAATCCCTGTTCCCTGCTGCTGGACAGAAAAAGTACTAAGTAGACTTACTGTACTAATACTAAGATTGACAGAAAGTCCCAAGACTTCAGTGTACTAAATGCACAGACTCTGCTAAGGCAGGAATTGAAAAGTTACAATAAAAAAGATAAGCTCTATTTCATTAAACAATAAATTTAACTTGTATTCAGCAACTGATGGGTTGTTTCTCTCAGTTTAAACCCACAGTCAGTAAATGTTAGTCCATAACATTTTAACATAAAAAAAAATGCTAAGGCAATGAAAAGTGCTTAGCTTAGAACAAATTTCACAAGCATCTAGCAGCTCTCCGACAATTATCTTGTTTAATTTGGCTTACCATTTTAAAATTAGTTTACTTCCTGAAAGAATGTCTTTCTAAAACCAAACTGCTACTAAGAATTCATATCTTTCTTACCCCCCATTTCTTTTTGTCCCCAATGTAAACCACTGACATTCCTCCAGATCTCCTTGAATTTTTGGTGAATTGGATGACCTCCCCTTGAAAGGAAGGTTGACTGGGAGGAGGATGATGGATATAAGGAGGAATTAATGCCACCTGTAGCACAGACCTCTGGGGAGAACTTGTTTTTGTCACCTGGCACCATTGCAGCAGCCTCAGCAGTCAGGTTGAGCCTGTGGCAGTGTTCACCCATGGCTGTCATCCTGAGGCACCCAGATGGAGACCTGCATCCTCCTCTCACCTAACCCAGCAGGGCAGGTGTCTGTGTTGATAAACTTTGCAGAGGAGCTGTGGTTTGGTTCCTCACCTCTGCAATGGGACTTTGTAGTATAACTCAGACCCACTGTGTTTTCTCAGACTGTATTCAGTAATGTGTGCAAATTTATCTGGGAGATGTAGGCAGAAGAGAAGGAGCTATAGACTTAAACAAATGTTTTTCCTTTCACATACCTTCATTTGTGAGTTGCTGCTGATGAAGCATGACAGTAAATTTCTGTTTAAAACTGAGTGAAAACTATATCTCCTTCTTCAAGGCTTTTGGGCATCTGAGTTTACAAACAATAGATCAGGATTCGTGCAGTTGGATTTTCACACCTGCCTTGGCACTGGGGGCTTTGGAGGCCCTGGGAATTTATGGCCAAAGTTTCCTCACAGGGAGCTGGAGGCCAGGTTTGCAGCCATTCCAGCTGCCCTTTAGCTCTCCCCAGATGAGAACTGGAAACCCTGTCTGCTCAGTCACTGGCAGGCAAGGAAAAGGCTCAGTTTCAGCACTTAGCTGGCAAACCTTTGAAGTTAATTTGCTTCCACAGCAATTTTTATCATGATGAACTGGATTTTCCATGAGTGCAGCTTTCCACCAGCAAATTTTCAATCAGCTTTGCATTGGCACGGTACGTTGTGAAGATTTTTAAAAAAACGTTTTTAATTCACTGGTTTAGTTTTCTGCCTGAGGCACTGACTAGTGTTCAGGATAAGTATTATTGTACACTCTAATTTAAAAAGTTTAAATTATGCTTATCACAAGAGAGATGATAATATTTTTAAAGCTAATTTTCTTGATTTTAGTATTAGTATGAGAATGGGATAAATATTATTAGAAAATATCCTTGTGTCTAAAGTTTTCAACAGAGCTTTAGGTCAGATGTCTTTCATGTGTTTTTGTAACCTTTCTTTAAATTTTTTTTGAAAGACTTCATCAGCCCCATTCATTGGTTTCACTGGAGGATGCCAGTTTATAAGAGGGAGGAATTGAATGCATATGCTTATCTTAGGAAAGGTTAGAATTTGTAAAGTTTTTTCTCTGCACTGTAGCCCTCTAAATGAGTAAATCTGTGGCAATGCTGCAGGCTCAGTGTACTTCCACTGATCAAAAATAAATGCCTGCATTGTAGAGATGCACACATGCTCTTCAGTCATCTCAAATCTTTACAGAAGGAAAGAGAAGGAGGCATTTCCTGCTTGAGATTTTTCTCACTAGAGGAAACATCTAACCAGGGCTGCAGTTACTCAGCTCATCCAAAAGTGGCTGCTTTTGGATGAGCTGTGCCATGGCTGATGTGAGACCCCATCTTAACACTCCGGGCTTTGTTTTCAATGGAACATTTTCATTTTGCTGGAGACTCAGTTTTCCTCTTTGCCTCTCACATATGGCTGTTGCAGGGCCCTGGTATCATGTTATGCTTCTGGGCTGAATCAGAGAATCTAGAGAAATTTTACAATCATCAGTGAATTTGCCCTGACCTGTTCAGTTGAGCTGAAAAGTGAGTTTGTGCTGCTTCAGAAATCCTGCTAACCATGGCACCATTCCTAGGTTTGACTTAGGATCTCGCGCTGTTGAATTAAGATGCTATTCAGAAAAGGAGCAACCTGTGCTTCCAGCTAACACATCCTGCTAATTGCAATGTGTGATTAGCCAGCTGGGTGGCTGAATTGTACCTTCTTTGTTATACAGCCCACTGCTGTATAACCTTCTGGTGAGACAGTCAGTGCTTAAGTCACTACAGAGGACAGCTCAGCTTGCTCTTGTGGGTGGAGGATACTCCCTGCTTCACAATTTCACTGAAGAGAGAATCCACTTAATTCCACATTTTGCTCCCATATTTCCAGATCAGCACTGAACCCTGTTATCCCTCTATGAGGGTATTTCCTGATGATTTGCAATGATCAGATGCTTGGGTAATGCTGTACCCTTGTTTTTAAACCTTGACAGAAATTAAAATAAACAAAAGAAAGCTGAGATTTACCCTCATTTGTCTTGATCTAGAAATGTCACATAAACATGTTGTCCCTCTGCAGGTCTCAGTCAGTTGTGGATCCTGGGGTGCTGAAACGCATGGATAAGAATGAGGAAGAAAACATGCAGCCCTTGCTTTCACTTGACTAACAGTTTTTGAGCATTGGACATGAACTGAGGTGGAAGGCACTGCCTCTCAGCAACAAGAAAATCACTGGGAAAGAGTGTAACAGCTGGAACCCTATTTACTCGTGTTAATGTAGCATATTGGCAGCAGGTGTTACTATTCTGCCTGAATTCTGGAAGCCCTTTGGTGAAAAAGAAGTGGAGAAAAAAAGAAAATTAAATAAAATAAAAAAAAAGGAATCAATAATTTATTCTGTAAGTGCCAACTTGTTGTAAATACAATATAATCCTCCAATTTTACTTTGTAAGTTATGATAAACAAGTGCTATGGAAATGAGTGACTACTAAATATGTCAGTGAAATGCACCATAAAAAAGAGAAGAAAACGTGTGTGTTCTCACATGCGCACACACATGCACAGAGAGAAACATACTGAGCAAAGAAAAACATCAAAGGCAATTAAGAGTTGTCCTTCCCATGGGAAGCCAACTAGTATATTGACTACTGGATTTCTTTCTGCAGTGATCACATAGTGTGCTAAGATAAAGAGGGACTATAAGTGCTTGGGAGATGCTGTTTCCTAACTGTGGGAATTGGTTTCTCAAATAACACTAGGGTCTAGGATTGGTATTTAGCATAAACAATGTGCATTGTGAGAAAGATCACAGGTGAACTGGAACCAAGTCTTGGATAGCTTTGTCATTTAGCTGTATAGGTCTCTGAGGTTTCATCCCTAGCTTTTCATTTACACAAGTAACCTGGATGGTACCCTAATCTGGGTGTTGTCATGTGGGACACACTGGAGTTACTTCTCTTGCATTTTGGGTGCACATCAAGGATCTTTCCAGAACTCTGTTCTCCCTTGGAGTGAGACATTAGTCCACTAACTACAGTGGAATAACCAGTACCTGAAATTAAAGCCTGGCAGCAGAGGTTAGTCACTGAATCCTGTGCACTGGGAGACTGGATACATATATATATATATTTTTACCAATCTCTGACAAGCATACAAGGTGACATTGTTAGATAAGTATATTTCATTGACAGTTTATACAAGAAATCATACCTATTCAATGTACTTAGATATATTATAGATTGTATATTGAGACACTGTCATTATTAATATAGTAGAACTTTCCATAGATCAACAGCATCCCACTCCAAGCCAAGATTAATATGAATAAGTTTTAGTCAAACATCTCAGCCTATAGTTTGGGACACCTTTGTTTTCGTTGTAGTGTAACTGTATATACTGAACATGTGCCATAATAGAGAAATACATCTTACCTCAAAAGGGCAACAGTTTTCACTAGGGATTGGGTAAATCTGCTGAAACATAGGGGCTGTGTCATCTCTGTGTGCTGGCTGATGTGTGTGCAGCCAGTGGCGTGCTGAGGCGAGAATATAATTTCTTATTAGGACTTAGATTGACAGTCAGAGTGGGAAGACACACAGGGTGCCCAGCAAGACATCTGAATAACTAAAGGCATTGTAAGAGCATGTTCAGGCAGTGCAGGGATTAGTTATGAAAACACTGACCACACTGGAGGTGATAGTTCACAGCAACCCTGCCTCCCGAGTGCTAGAGTTTAAAACATTTCTTCCATCACTCCAGTGATAGGTGAAGTTTCCAAGTTACTGATTGTAGGTCACCTTTTCTCATCCAGGATGATTACAGCTGTAAGATTTGGTAGGCTGAGATTAGTTAAGAGCGGAGAGTGAGAACTTGAAAGTCTGTCGTCTCGAGTTGAGCTGTAACTCCTGTGGTGGCAGCTCCAGCGTTTCTCAGGGCTGAGAGGACCCTGACTCTTCCAGCATCACCCTTGATTAGCCCAGGCCAATCACAGATAAAGCTTTCCTACTTCACAGGTCATTAGCAGCACTGATAAATAGTGCATGCCCTAATATGCCATCAGCCTGCAGGAACTTATCTGAACAACTCATTGCCTTTCTGCTTTCCTAATTCTGTTTTCATGGTATGTGTTAGGAAATGCAGAGAGGAAAGATATGGAGCCTGAACTTCTTATCAGTCTGTTCTAAAAGTTGTCAGTAGTAAAACTGTCCTAATACTACTTCTGTGGTTTGAGAGACTTGAAAAAATGATCAGTTCTTATGTACTCTTTTATTCAGTTTCATTTTTCACATTCCTTGTAAAATCATGCTGTAAAAGTGAGATGCGTCTCCAGTATTCGCGTAAGTGCCATTTTTGAATGTATGTTATATATTTCCGCACTTCTGGTTAGTAGAATAGTATATTGCCATGGTTATGATTTAAAAATTCTTATCAGATAAAACTAAAACATCAGTAGAAATGTTTTCCTTATAAGGGCTTCAGGATTTAGTCAGTACTCCACATTTATACAAGCTGTGACACAGTGGTGATCAAAATCTTCACGGATCCTTTTACATACATGGGCTGGACTGGTGTAAGACAGCAGAATGCTGATTTCAGAGTACACCACCTGTGTGATCACAAAATGCAAATCTGTTCCACTGTATGAAGCTTGGAATTTGTTTTGAAGCTTATAAATTTTTGTTTGAAAATCCTTTATTTGTGCACTTAACTGTAATTTATTTAATATTTTCTGATGTCTGATTTCAATTTAAGGTAATGAGTATGAATACATTTTTTCCAGAAAGTGAAAGTAGGATATATTATGATTTTGTGTAACTGGGACCTCATCTTTCAGTAAGAACAAAATTGCTTTTTCAATAAGATCCTCTCTCTTGAAGAGTTGGGCTACAGGTCATCTTGGCTGCAGCTTTTATTTCACTGAATCAAATTCTGACAGTGGTAATTGCGATTGTGACATTGAAAAAGAATATGGAAATGGGTAAAAGAAATAAATATATTTTACCTGCTCTCACTATTCTTTGAAGGCATTTCTCTTTTATGTATCAGGGTACACAAAGGTTCCACCTTTCTTGTAGAAAATCTTTATAGGTAGTTCAATTTTTATTAGATGAATTTGGACTGAAAACTTTTTTCAATCTTTATTATCATAGGAATTGCTGTCTAATTTTTATAGCAGAATTGAAGTGCTAAAACCAGAATGCACATGCTTGGGAGGAACACCTCTTAATTTCTTACCTTTCTTGTGTATTGGGTAGAATAAAAACTTGTTGTAATTATGCATGCTGATATGCATATAAAAATATCCTGCAATATAAGGAACTTAGTGCAGAAACTGGATATACCTGTCCAACTATGTAAAAAAAAAAAAAAAAAGGAGAATTAAAAAAAAAGTGTAAAAATTGATGGCTTTGGGCTTTTTATAAGATCTAAAAATATCCTCTTACATAATGACTTTTCCAAGACTCAAATGTTTAAAAATATATGGAAAAATTATGGAAACTTCCATGACCAAAATCTACTTGTAATTGGAGATGTCATTAGACTCTTGGCTTTATAGAGACAGGTAATCAGACCCACTAAGCTCCAACAAATACACAGACTCCCTCGCAATAGTTATTAGTTGTAAAATAGTTTGAGATGTCTTTACAGAAATGTAAATTTGCTGTATAGCATATTTAAGAAGATGTTTTGCACTCTACAAACATGCTATGCCTAGTCACAAACTGAAAACAGAATTAAAGAAAAGAAGAATAAAAGGGAACTGAAGAGGTCACTGATATGTGGAGGAGCAGATTCACTTTAATGTCGCTCTCTAATGTTTTAGCTCAGTACCTTGCATGGAATGCTCTTTGTATTATTTAATCACAGTCACAGCCAAGCCTAAGCACATTACCTGACAAAATTGTAACCTGACAGTATTTTGTTCATGTCTTTTATTATTTTCCTGTTCTGTTTGGGAAATTAAAGTTTGTCAAGCATCATAAGAACTACCATTTAGCATTACTTGGAAAACACTTTGCAATAAGCTTTGGTCATATCCCTGTTATTATATTGTTTCTGTTACGTTTATTGATGTATGTATTTGTCAAGTTTTTTGATTAAGTCATGTTTGAAAGAGCATGCAAGAGAGAAAAAACCAAAACCAATCAGGCTTCAGGATTTTATTTAGAATAGTAAAATGGGATTTTAGGGGGAGTTTGGATTTTATAATCTTAAATTGCGTCTGGGGAATGTCCTGCTGAGCTATTAGCAGTGTTGGGTTCCAAGACAAATTTGGAAGATAAATATCAATGTGAAAGACAACAGCAAAGGTCTCAAAGCATTGTACTGAAGAAAACACTTAATCACATTGCTAGCTGGATCAGGTCCCTCTAAAGAAAGGTATTTTGCAAGTGGCCTGTGAGTGTGTGCCTCTGGTGGTAAGAATTGCTCTTTTGTCCACAAACTTCAAAACACTCTATGAAATTGAGAAAATAATCATCATCCCGTTTCTCAGGTATTAAAACAGGAGCACAGCGAGTTAGAGACATCTCTCAATGGAAAACATTTTTCTGTGTGGAAAAGATTGCACTGATCACTGAGTCTGATTTTAACAGGAGATGTGTCCCTGTTCTGTGTAAGAAGGTCTTACTGATGGTTCACTCATGTCTAGTTTCTTTAAACACTTTACCAAGAGACCTTTGCAAACCAGGGGTGATCTGCTTGCCTGTGGAGTTAAATCTGAGTGTACATTTAACCATTACTGCTGAGGAAATGGCAAAGAGGGTGTATGTCCTCCAAATGAAATACCTTTCTTCGCTGTCTCATTCTTGGAAAAAAAGGTAGTTTAATCCAAAGACTCCCACAAAATGAAATTTTCCTCATAAAGAAATCTGTCAGGGACAAAACAAGCTACTTATCTTCCCTTAAATATACAAGGAACATCAACATTTTGTTTAGAGGCATGCTCAGGTGACCCCAAATGAAAGTGCAATCTAGGTAGAGAGAATCCCATGTCCTGTATTGCCTTGTAACTTTGAATGATCCTGTGTCAAAATCTGTATTTAGCAGATCACCTTGGACATTCCTTTCAGTCTGCATTTCAGCTTCCAGTTGTGTAGGAATTTTTTTCCTATCAGCTTTTGGATCTTAATTTATTTCCTTCCTAGGTGCCTGTTGGCACAAAACAGCATTGATCCCTGTTGGATTGCATAATTTGCAAAGTCTTTTTTTTGTTGTTAAAAAATAACAACTTGTGCAGTGCTGGGCAGTGGTGAAGTTGAAACATGGGTGAGAAGTTCCCATTCGTTTGTCACTCCTCCTCTGGTGTTTTGTGTGTGTAAACTGCTTTGATTGATAAAAGACATGTTAACACTTGCATGGTATGAATTTAAAACTAGAGAAAAAAAATAAGTTTCTGCAGTGAGTTCAAAATAAGAATTGATCAGCTATTGCTGTGGAATCCAAAGCCAGGGGGAAGCACTGCACACAGGGGAAACAGAGAGACCTCCAAAGGAAGATGCTGACAATTCCTTGTGGTACACGTTTGTTAAAATGTGGCCAAAGGATTTTGTCTGCAGAGACTGTGGTCAGCCAGATCTGTTCTCTCTGAATCACTGGCTCACAGTAAGTCCTCTCAAGTAAAGGTTTGACAAAGCTTCCTTTTGTAGAGAATTCACTTCCAGTGAATTGACATATCTGTCAATTTGCAGTAGACAAATGGCAGGAGTTAATTAGGATTTTTATTTGATATGCAAATGCGGCTGTGATTCCTTAAAGAGGCTGTCGCATCATCAGCAACAAACAGCAGTGCCTAAAGGCAGGCATCTCAAATCAGGTCCCTTGGTTAATAAAAATTTAAGAGTAGAAAAAATCAAGAGGAGAGATAATAGAAGATGATAAAACACAATAATTAAAAAAACAAAACAGAAAAAAGCAAGCTTGCAGTGGAAAGCTGTATGAATGGCAAAAAATGATATGATAGAATTTGCATTAACACTTCCAAGTAATTAATCAGTAGCCTATTATGAGTCCACCCTCTACATTATGAGCAGAGTTTCCATTTTTCACATGGTTTACCATGTATGGCCACAATGGAGTTTCCTAAATCTTTAGAAAACGAGTTACCATGTAAATTAGTACGTGCTATAGTTGAGTTTGGGAATATAATTTAAGGGTCAGAACGAGACAGCAGAGACACCTGTAGATGGGTCCCAGGAATATAAGAAGTGCTGTGTCCTGCCTGAGTGAAGAAGTCACGGAAGGAGATAATGAAAAGGGCCCCATGGCTGTAAGGAAAGGTGGCAGGCCTAGGGAGAAAGCAACTTTAGGTATTTGGAGTGAACTGGTTAACCATTCTAATTATGAGGGAGGCTTTCACCTGCTCAGTAATATTAGAGAGGATTTACAAACCCCATGACGCATCTGTCATCAGGATGGAGAGATAACATGTTTCTCACTTTCCCACACAAACTCAGTTTGGATATATTTAAAGCTGATGCATATGCTAAACCTGAAGTGCCTCTGGTGCTGCTGTTTCCACAGTAGCTCTCAGGATGTGGGTATCATGTAGCATGCAGGAGCTGGAAGGGCAGAGCCCCCCAACCTGTCCATAGGAAGAGAAGAGAGGGATGTATTCTGCAAAACCCTGCAGCAGAGAAAATTTTTTGGGAGAATTCAGTGCTTGCTCAAGTTGCAGCCTGTCTTGCTCTGACATCAGTATCAGCACCTGCTCTGTGGAAAGCTGAGAGTGGAAGTGGTGTGGGAATCTCCCCTGCAAACCTCTGTGTCTTGTGCTAATTATGCAGCCTTGGAGCTGTGGCTGGTGATCTGTGTCCTGTGTGTTTGAACAGTGCTGCTGGTGGTGTTAATTGTAGCCATTAGTCACTCAGAGCAGAGATGATGTAAAGGAAACTGACAACTTTAAGCATTACACTTAATGCCTAAGAATATTAAATTGGTGATTGTTACAAGTAATGCCTGAGATTATGATAACTTAAAGACTTCCAGGGTTTGGTTGCATTGTATCCTTGATAGGACTTAGTGTAAAATCACTTTCCTTTAAGTATGGTTGTCTCTGGCTTTCACATGCATTTTTGATGCAGCAGTGGTAAAAGGAATGAAACAGTAGGAAATGAAAATTTTCTAAAGCATGAATATATTCAGAGTGGCACATTTAGATTACCTGACAATAATAAGAAAAATTGTTTTGCAGTTTTCTAGTGTTCAAGTTGAGGATAATGGCTCTTTTAAATAATTTGCTTCTCTAGCTCTTTCACCGTAAGGATTGCTGTGTGAAATGTGCTCTGCAAAACATTCCCAGCTTTTCATCCCTTCTCCTACCCTCTTGTGTTCAACAGCATCCTGTCTTCTGTGTGTGCTTTATTCTATGAATAACTGAAGGAAAGAGTAGATCTTGAGGACCAGCATTTGAAATATTCTCCTTCTAAAAATCTCTAGTTTACAGGGTGAGATGGAAAATGAGACCAAGGCCAACCACATCATAAAGGAATACAAAACAAGAGAGTCTGCCTAGAAGTGTAGGTGAAACTACTCTCTTGATTTAAGATGTTACCTTCCCTGACTGTTAGTTGTCACTCTTCACACAGGAACTGCTGCCCCAACTTTTAATCAACAACATATTATGGAAGTACTTGTGTCCCAGTGAAGGCTGTGCACAAATCATGTTAACTCTGTTGATTCTGCACTCATGCAAATACAAAAGCACTCACATAATCTGTTAATACAGCTCTGTAATGAGAATAATGATTAACAGCTAGTCGTGGTGGCATCTAAAATTGCAGATTGGCAATCTGTGCCTTAAGGCTCCTGTGATCTGTAACACTTGCATAGCAGTAACTACTGAATAATGTTCTTTTTGCATGCAGCAATCTACTTTGGAGCCTTATGGAAAATATTATAGCACCATATCAAAATTCAAAATTAAATTGCAGGAGTAATTTACAAATAATGCTTGTATCCTCAGGATAAAATTTGTTGGTTTCTCAGTTTAGTATTGTTAGGACTCAGGGGGTCTGAGATTTGTAAAGCCAGGACAAGTTTATTAATCATGTTCTTTCTCTGTAGAGTTTCAATAACTATTCTCTTTTCACAACTTGTTGTCAGTTTGAATTTTATTCTTGGACCTAGTAAAATGGTTAATTTTGGTCTGTTGTGTTCTAACTTAAAGTCTGAAGATAAAGCAACTTTGTGAACATCACTCTTTATATTGTATATTAAAGTATCATCAGTTCTCTGTGATCAATGGGCTGCTTTGGAGAGTGCTACTACTTTGAATCATCATTGGTTATTGAGGAAGAATGACATACTGTTAAATAAAATATGACCAAATGAAAATTAAAATACATATATATTTTCGTGTTTGTACATGGGAGTGTTTGTCTGGCTTCCTTGTGGTAAAACATATACAGAAGACATGCTTTAACTGTGTGAACTGAATTTTTTTACCAAGGTATTGAAAGAAAAATACTGAGTGGCATGTCAGCATGAAAGTCTGGTAACACTGAATGTCTCTTTCCACCCATCAGTAAGTTTTAGAGAGTCAACATATTTCACGTTTACAATACCATTTTGAACTGTCACATGGAAGTCTCTCTTATCTCACAGGTGAAGATCACCAGGGGTGCCACACAAGAAAAGCTCATTTCTCCCTCCAAGATAATTCCTACTCTTCTGCCTCTGAGCTTTGTGTGTAGTGTGTTCCCTGGCATTGTCTCGTGTTCACTGACATTTCTTTTGATGCTGCATCAGGGAGAAGTGGTATTAGCTCTTCACAGAGATGTCCCTTTCTTCAGCAAAATGTTTCTGTTCTCAGGAGAGATTAACCAGGGTAGGGTAGAGCAGGCTGTGTGACATTTGAGCACTGCCTGCTGAATGACCATATTTCATTCTAGATTTTTATTTTCCCATGAGTGGCGAGGTCCAGTAAATTACAATAATGTGTTTATGTGCTTCTTTAATGTCATTTTTGTAGTATGTCTTGCTTTAGACACAAGGACACCTATTCACCTCTTCTGTACATTTTCTGTATCTTTTCTTTGGTTTACATAGATTTAAAAAAAAAAAAAATAGGCTGCAGTAGCTTCCTGTTTCACACACAATTTCAGTGCTGTATGCAGATGCATTCCTTACATCAACATGTTGAAAAATTGTTGATGGGTTCTCATCTCTGTGGAAATATAGTCCCTCAGCTCCCAGGTTGTACACATGGCTGTACACAGTATGTAAGCCATTGCTGCACAATGGTACATTTCATCATGACATAACTATACAAGCTACATGCCTATACAGCCGTCTGTTCCCTTGGAAATCCCTCACTTGCATCCCTCTGACAGCAGAGTTGAAGCCCCTATTATGGTGTGGTTTGCAATGCCAGTGTTCTGGGTTATAACCACTACCCTTTTGTGTGCTGCCAGGCTGCTTTTCCTTGCAAACAACGTGATCTCAGTGTGTCACCTTTGGGGTCTGCTTGTCTCACCCCACCTTCCATGCTGGACCTCTTTCCCTAATGTTGGTTTTCTGTGGAAAAAAAGAGGCCTCAAAGCTGGCATCTTGTGTTGCCACATGTCAGCGTGTTGTGACATGCCCAGGTTGCCTGGCTCTGATGTGCAGCTGGCTGGAGCATCCTGCAGTTCCTGTGCAGCTCCAGTACCTTCAGCTCCTGCCAGAAGAGACCAGGCTGTGGGGGAGGATGGGGGAAAGAGTGCCAGACCTGCCTTTGTTCTGAGGGAACTGGGAGGCAATGGGGACCTACGCTAGGGCTACACAGACATTTTAGACATGTAGTGCCATAAAAGTAGGTAATTTGGCAGAGGAATGCTTTTGCTCCCTGTGGGCAGGAGTGCATACGCGACCTCCAGTCAAAGGGAGACTGGAGTCAGTGTAACTCCCATCAGTGTAGTGGCATGGCCAGGAGGATGCGCAGGAGTATGGAAGCTTTGTCTGTGGGGTTAATTACCTATCATGCTACCATGCTGTAGTGTGTTCTTAAGTTTTTAGTTTGCTCCCCCATTTTCTGTATTGTATCCCCCTGTTTTATGTAAATGGTTCCTCCCTTCCCCAGTATTTCCCGCCACTGCCACCCTGTCAGCTAAGTTGCTATGGTAACTTCACTATTCACAGTTGCCGATATGTAATTGCTCCTCCCCTGGTTTCCCTTATAAGTGAAAGTTGTCTCCTCCCTGGGCCCAGTCAATCACCCCCTTCTCCTCCCAGGTTTCGAGAACCTTCTTCTCTCTGGGGGTTATGGTTAGCTGCTGCCCCGGGGCCCCTCCTTTGCTTAATATTAGTTGGTTATTTAGGTATGTCAATTATGTTTAGGACCTCCAAATATGTATTATTGGTTAGCTGAGTTTCCCTACCTTTTCCCCCCTTTTTCCCTTAAAACCCTGTCTCGCCCCCTGTTCGGGGCCATTTGCTGGTGGTCCCCATATTTGTTAGTGATTCTGAAATAAAACCGACAGCCTACCTCCAGCAAGTGGTCGCCTCCTAATTCGTCTCACACTCGCGCCGCTCCGAGCTATCTCCCAGCTCAGCCCGAGGCCAAGACGCCGAGGGGGGCTGGCTTCAGATGTGCAGGGGTGCTGGCCTTCGCCCCTCACTAGCTAGCCGGATTCCAGGGCTCAGTACGCCCTCGCACACTACCACAGCTCTGGGGCAGCCCCCAGTAGTGCTGCAGTGATGAAGGGTACAGGAGTGGATAGTGAAAGTGGGAGCTGCGCTAATAATTTCAATAGTACTGGCAATTTTTACACACATCTCTGTCTGTAGAGCACAATATAAACAAAATAAGTGTTCACAAAGCAAAAAATTCTTTGTGTCAGTAGCAAATCAAGTATTTTGTTGCATTGCCTGCATGATTCCTGGCAGTGCTGTTTTCATTCCCATGAGCTGAGCAGTGGGGAAAAATAGCCCTTGGCCTTTCCAGACGTGTCCAGATGGTTGGCTAGTCAAAAGCCCTTCCAGTACCTGAGCCCTGACCAACAGCATCCTTTCCCCTCTGGACAGATTACTGGGCTGTCAAGAAATCCTCTTCCCATCATCCATCAGCTTAACTGCTGAAACCCCTGGAGATTAGCAACTGAGAAAATGCCTGTGTAGCAAAAATATGTCACACTGGTCAAAATGGAGATAATACTATTTTTAAGATATCACTCTCTCCTATTCAGATATACAGCTTTGCAACTTTCACCATTAAATTTATAGAAAAATTATTAATGAAAAAATGTTATTTAAACATGACTGTTTAAATTTTATCTCCAGAAGCAGTAATCCTGCACAAAACAGATAATCATATGGTTTGATAGCATTAATTTTTAGTTCAGTCTTTGAAAATAAAAATTTTTTTTTAACAGACATGCAATTTCTTCTTCATGGAGTAATGAAGTAAAAATGAGACTGATTTGAATGGTATCCCAATCCTACAATCACCAAATAAAGTCTAACCCTGATGGAGAAGCAGTTGGGATGCTGATCTTAGTGAATTTTTTTTTAGATTTTCATGCATAAACAAAATTTTATAAAATTTGAATGTGAAATACAAAGCCTCAAATTATTTCTAAATAAACACAATAGTGGAAAATAACATATTCAAAGCTTTACATTTTTTTCTTTTTCTTTAATGCATGTACCCTTTAAAGTTCAGATCAAGAGACCACAAACTAAGAATATACTCTGAAATCTGAAAGTGCTCAGAATAAAGTATGAGGTACAACTGTGCATTATGCAATCAACTGGGGTTTTTTTCTATTAAGGCTCTATATTATCATTATTAATCCTTTTAATGCTCATATAACAAATAACTCAAGGAGAAACACATCATCTTGTTAGGAAACATGGACCTGGCACATCGCATCTTATCTTTTTTGATATGATTTCTTGTTCATGTGACTTTCTTTTCTTTAAGAAAACTGTAGCCATGGATCTCAGTGTACGTGCTGCATCAAGCTGGTGCACCCCTGTGCAACCAGGCTAAACCACTGTAGTCTCCTAAATTGTTCTAGTGTCATTAAAACCCTTTGACATATAGTATCTTTTGAAAAAAAATTACAGACTAAAGTTAATAATGAAATAATGATGCTGCTCTCAGGAGAGTGTTTGAAAAATGCTTGCAAACTTACCTTTCAGATACACAGTCTCTTAAAGAGATGTGGTTTGCAGTCACTTTAGGGAATGATGGTCTTCAACCTCCAGAATTAAAGACAAGGGGAAAAGAATATGTCTTCTAGTAATACAGCTTTCTACATGAGCAGATACTGATTGTACAAGAGGGAACAGTTTAAAACCAAAAAAAGGAGAGATTCAGGTTAGATGTAAGGACAAAATTCTTTACACCTGTGTAGAGGGTGGTGAGTTTGCCCCATTCCTGGAAGTGTTCAAGGCCAGGTTGGATGGGGCTCTGAGCAACCTGGCCTAGTGGAAGGTGTCCCTGCCCATGGCAGGGGGCTTGGAACTAAATGATATTTAAGGTTCCTTCTGACCCACTAATCACCATTTTGTGATTCTAAGATTTAGCCTCCTGGTAATTTCTCACTATGATAAAACTTTTCATTCATTATAAGAATTTAGTAAAATACAGAGACAACTACAGTGCAGTGTGGATTAATTAAAATTCAGTCATTAACTGAGATTGACCTGAAGCCACAATTCCTGTGAGTAATATACTCTGCCACTTGATGTTTGGTAGAAGATCTTGCAGAGGTTTTCAGGGAAGCTGGGAATGTGACTTGGTATCATTGCTTTTTTTTCTCAAGTTCATTGCCTTTAAATTTCTCTGCTAGTGTCCTGAATTATGAAAGGAAGCAGATTCTTCTACTAGAGAAGAATTTCTTTAGTCTTCATTTGTTGCTATTTTCCTGTCTTCCAATTTTATTGATGAGATGATTTTTGTGTGAGGGTCTTTCATTTGTTTGGTTGTTGTTTTTTGGTGGTTTTTTTTTTTTTGAAGGGGAGATGATGAGTCCTTTCTTCTCTTACAAGGTAATTCATCAAATGAATTACAGTCCTGCACCTACAAAAATTTATTTTTGACTATTCCCACCAGTTCATAATTCAAATATTTGCTGGTTTTAATGATTAAATATAAGCACCTTAAAAATACATAATGATGCCAATTTCCTGCCTAGTTTTCCTTTCCTAGATGCACCTTAACAGTGCAATATAAAGCCCAAGATGACAGCAATTTATACCTCTGCAGAGACAATAAAATGCAAATAATGCTGTTTGTCTTGAGTATTTTCTGCTGGAAAAAAAAATTAATTTTATCTTTATACTCACACATGGAAAAAAAAAGCACTAATAAGAATACTCCTGTTTAATTTTTTATTTATTTACATTTTAAAGCTCAGGTAAGAATTTGTCTACTACAAAAGGCTATCAGGGAAAGTTGTGTATTAGTTGGGCACAATGTAACAAAAAGGCACCTGCCTTCTGCCTTATATTGCTGCTTGTTTGCAGAGTGATATTTGTGGGTTTCAGACTGCAGGAGTAAGTTTGTGTTTGGCTGAAGTCATTAAATAATGAGAGGCCGTAGAGACCAGTTACAGCACAGCTCCTTGGTTTGCATTTCAGATATGGAAACCTCTTCTTTATAAGTGGCACTTTATATGGGTTTTAGTTTCCATGGGATTTTTGTCACGCAGCTTCACTGAACAGAACTGCTGCACCCTAGGGAGAAAAGTATCAGTGCCATCAGAGAACTAATTTTGGGTAGGCAGAGAATAAAACTGTCAGCTTTTTCAAGCTGAGAGAGTTTCCCAAGGGACATTTTATTTTGTGAGAAAAACTACCAGAGGCTAGTAGAAGTACTGGTATTGATTTTAATGTTCAAGTTTGCAGTCATTATTTGCAAGAGCATTTTGATTAAAATGACCTGACTTTGATTTTCCTTCTCAAAATGACTTTGATTTTGAAATTGATTTTCTGTCTGTTTATAACCTATAACTAAAACAATGTACTATTTTATATCAAGCCTGCTATTCTGATTATTAAAGTAATATCATGAGTCTGAATGATTAGCATTGCACTTTTTAAAGGAAGATGTGTTCTCATATCCTTTTTGATTTTGTGTCTTGTGCCAAACTACCACAGTTTTTCATGGAAGAGAAGATCTTAAATTGAATGTGCTTTGTTGCTTGACTTCTGTCATATAAAATCATAAGTTGCAAATATATATTGGTTCCTTTACCAAATGAACTGAAATAAGATTAGATAGCCTAAGAGGACACTAAAAGTCACTTACTTTCTGATTTACTGAACTAGAAAATAATAATGTGATTAAACCCCATCTTAAAATGCAAGACTAGTCTTCTGAAAAGTTTAGTTAGAGCTTGCACCTGCTCTATAAATTCAAGCTACGCACTGCTCAGCTTTATTGCCTCCATCCTCAGATAGTGAGGTCCATAATTCCAGGGCACAGATGATTGATGCCACCCTGTTTGCATTCCTGCATCTGTGTGATGAGTCATGCTGCACAGGAAGGAACAGTTTTAGGCCTATGAATTTTTCCTATCTTTCTCTATTTTCCTGAGTGAGACTGGTCAGAATTTTTCCAAGGAGCTCTTTTCTACTGAAGATTTTGGATACAGCAAAGTTGAAACTGTAAAACATTTCAATATCATCTACATTTTTGAAGTAATATTTAAAAACAGTTTAAATATATTTATTTTGACAAAATTATTCATTTGATGACGTGTTTGTTAAAACATTGGCACAAAATACTTCTGTTCAACTTGGATATTTTATTTTGTTAAAACCTTTGGGATTTTTACAATTAGTTATAATATGAGACAAATATAATTTCAAAATCCATATATTTTTCTTATGAATTAAATTTCCTTTTTTATTTTTTGTTTGGATCAGCACCTTTTGCTTGCTCTAGGTGTCTTGCAGGAAGGTCATGATTTGATCAGTATGTGCCTCCAGTCCTTCAGAACTGTCTTTATCCATTCAAAGGTTTTTTTTCCTTTTCTCTTCATCCATCCTCCCCAAAGCTTCAGCTTCATCCTCTGTCACCTGATGACAGCCAAAGACCTCAACCTCAGATCTTTTGAGGTGCGTGTTAAATAAATAAGTTTGTGGCTTTGCATCTTTCTCTTCAAAATCCTATAATTCTGTTATGGGTGTCAGAATCACTTTCTAATTTTTCAATTTCACATGTGAAAACCAGCAAATTTCTCAATTTATGAGAGGAACTAAATCTACCAATCTACCTCTCCATCTATCACCTATGGAGGGGTAGATAAGAGAGAGGGAAAAGTGAAGATCTAGAGCAACAGTGATAGCAAGGAACTAAAGCATTAGGATAAATAATGGCATTCTCAAAGTACTATTCCAGCATGCAATGGTTCCCTTTCCTTTCTGATCAGCTCTCAGCTAAAAATCAATTTACTTTAGCAGAGAGAACATCATGTTATTTTGTTATTTATTAAAAAAATTATATTCTCTTTGCAGCATTGTTGACTACCACCAATAGTCAGTCTAAAAAGTACAGTATTGAGCTTGCTTGCACAGGAAGGATATAATAAAGCTTAAAGTTTTTAACAGAGTGATAACAAATATGGTGTAATGGTATTTGCACATGAAGAGTAAATGTGCTAAGACAGTTCAGCCCTGAAAATAGCCAGTGGGGTTTGAAGTATGATAAAAGCCTAAAAACTCATGAGTGGTCTTTAGTCTTATGTTTTTTTTTTTTTTTATTTCCTTGCATGAGAAAAGAATAACATCAGAGACATGAAATTATCAGGCTGCAAAGAGAGAAATGAAAGAGACATGAAATTATCAGGCTGCACATTCAGGATGCATAAGAAAAAATGAGTCTTCATTCACCCTCTAATTAAAATATTTTCACCATTATGACAGAGCACTGTAGATGCTGAAAATATATATGACTGCCAAAAAGATATTCACAAAAGGATTATTTATTTAGGGTCATTAAACACAAAAGGAGTATGTCCACTGTCTCTTGAGACACAGGGCTCCAAGTGTTCTGACAGTTCACCAGGGGAACTTCCATTCTTGCTTGCAGTATTCTCATATCTTTCCTGGGCAGGTGCCCACTGTCAGAGACAGGACTAGGCAGGGCTTTATTCTTCCCTAGTATGGCTTTTCCTACCTTCACTAAAATAGCTTGTATGCTACAGGCTTATTTAGTGTCCAACACTGTGATGGATTTGAGATTTGCTGGTTGCAAGAGCTGTCCTCTTTTGGGATTCTTCTAAGACTGTTGTGCTGCAGGGGCTTGCTATCATTAAGATAGATGTGGGAAGTTCACATTACCTGGCTTTAGACATCTATATGTGAGGTGATCACCTGAATCCCTGCTCTGATCAGTGGAGAAGAGAATTCATGGTTATTGTCATGTCCCCTAGGAGATAAGCTGTGCACTGTGAAACACAGAGCTCTCTGTAAGGGCAGCCAAGAGATTAACTCTCACTGCCCTTGACTGGCATCCACGTTGGAGAAAGTGTGAGGGGAGAACTGGTAAGAAAGGGAAGTAAGTAGAGAGTTGTATTCTGGTTCTGCTTCCTCCCCCTTGGAGCACATTGCAAAAAAAAAAAAGCAAGAAACGTGGCTTTTGAAGTTTTTTTCAAGGAGAGAGTGGTGTATTTTCTAGAAAAAGAGTGCAAAGGAAAGTCAGCTGGAAAATCTCTCTGGCATACAGACTTCAACTAATTTTGGGGTCCACAAAGATGTTAAAGACATCTTTTATTATCCAGAAAGATCCTATTCTTCCTTTGTGAGTGTAACACATCCACAAAAGATAAATTTGACTCGAAAAAAATATGTTAATTGCCTGATTGTCATGGATTTCTCAAAAATCCCAGTTCTACAATTCAGCAGGCTAGCTAGGAATGAGGAAAATGCATTTAAATCACTCCTAAATCTAAAAATCTGCATGATGGAAATGAAACTGCCTAAGAATCATATCAGACAGGAGGTGAACCCAGAGTGGAGCATCTGAAGGGTGGCACAAGGAAGAGTGGGCTGCTATCACTCAGGTTCAGAGGAACTGGACTGTAGCTCCTGGTGGTTGAATTCATTCACAATAGAATTGCATCAAATGTATGACACATTATTTTGGGTATTGTTTCTGTATTCAAGATAAAGTCGTCTGTCTTTCTGCCATATAGAAAAAGTTTGTTACATCAATGTTTTTCCTATCACCAGTGAAAAACAAGTTCCCAAATATCTGTGTCTATACTTACAAGTATACCTACACCTTTAACCGTCGGTATATTATTTTCAAAGCTGAAAATCATTCTCTTGTTGATCTGCATCTATAATAAGTCATTGTTTCTTCATGATGACACTTAAATTGCTCACCGCTCCTTCTTCAGACAAATTAAATGTACCACAATGGAAGGTACTCCATCTCCCTTGAGCCAGAGTTCTTCATATAATTTATGCTCCAAATGCTATGTTTTGCATTGTTAATCTGTGGGGAACTGCTTGTTGTTATGATGTTTTGATGCAAAATTACAGCTGCTGGACACTTACATGAAGGAGAACATACAATAAGAGCAGCTGACAAAGAACTACTTGAGTCAAAATGGGTGGCATTCATCTGACCAACCTTCATTTACATGTGACCTAACTCTATGTACCCTCACCAATAAAGAGGAACAGTAATTTCTAAGGCACTACTCATCCTATCCTAAAGCAGAAATCTTAGCTAGGGGAAGCTGTTGGTATGACTGGCAGGGGAGGCATAATGGGAACCTGAAACAGCCTGTGCATTGCACAGAGGCAGGAGAAGAGAATTGTTTCTTTACAAGTTATTAGCAATGAAAGAAGCTGTTTTTGCACCTTTTATGTATAATTAAGAGGTAGGTCTCTAAAGGACAATACTTGCTTAATAAAATGCAGTTAATAAGGCTTGCATCATCAGAAGCCCTGCTGCCCACATGTCTGACCTCTCCTTCACCTCCTTCAGAAGATGTATCAGCTCATGCTGGAAGTACTGAAATGTGCTACTCTTCTGAGAGACAAGGCAAAATGAATGGACTGTGATATGACAGGAAACCTTTCTGCATTGATCTTCATTATGGTGAATATTCAAGTCCTCAGAGGGGCAAGTAATAGAAGTTCAGGCTTCCTGAACAACTGATCTGCATTGTGATGGATCAATAAAGGACACGGCAGTGTCCCGTAACAAATTGTGCCTCTTTACATTTAGCACATATTGAACATCAAACTAACTTATGAGATGGGTGTATACTACAGTTTGACATTTTTCTTCTTCCCTTAAAAATAAAAAAGTCCAAAAATCATAGGGTCCTCTGCTGGATCCATGGACTCATTGTCTATGAATCTGGAAAATACTGCTTGTGTGGTCATCTAAATCTCTTCCTTGAAAAAATCAGCCTCTATTCAAACAGTGATGGAGACACAAAGTCTTCTTTCAGGAGCTTCACTCTAAGGTCTCACCGTCCTTTTGCTGAGGGATATCATAACCCAGAGATCCACAGCTATTTCAAGTTGGAACTTTCCACATGCTTAAATAAAAAATTACTCTATTTTTTCATAGAATGAAGGAAATCTTCAGAACACTCATTTGGGATTGCAGTTACCTTTAACTTGGTTGGGAGATGTCAATAACTCAGACCCTTACTCTGAGCAATGAATTTTTGTGTTTGAGCACGAGCTGAACATTGGCTCATATGGGAACAGGGAGTGGAGATGCAGCTTTGGTTCTCTTGACCTACCAGTCAGCAAAGGAAGGATTGTTATTTGCTGCTTGCAGCAGTCAGGAAAAAGTTATTTTGGTACTCACTTGGTCTGTAATTTAAAAAGGCAACTGACTGCATGTGGAGGTTTTAAAGCAGGCAGAAGAGTAAAAGGGAAGTGAGAGAAGGGATGGCAGCAAAGTTTTTAATGTATTAGGATGTCTGTCTTGATGGGTCTTTTGGAGATTTACCATATCCAATGTTGGAAGCTGCTCTCAAATGTAATAGTTCTTTAAGCAGCCATCTATAGTAAAATCAGGGTGCCTCGACACAGGGAATGATTGGCATCTGACTCCATTGATTCAGAATGCTGAACAATTGCTTTATTAAGCTGCATTATATTACATTATACTCTACTATAACTATACTACGAAGAATACTAAAGAATACTAAATAAAACTCATGACTATCTCCCGACAGTCAGGACACAGCTTTTTCTAATTGGCCAAGGAAACAAAACAATCCTCAGCAGAATCCAATTGACAAATCACTTCAGGTAAACAATCTTCCTAACACATTTCACATGTGCAAAACAACAGGCACAGCAAGTAGAGATAAGAATTGTTTTTTTCTTCTTCTCTCTGTGCTTCTCTAGGAAAAAATCTTGAGAGAGAGAGAATTATGTCTCTCTGTTCAGAGAATATGAATGCCATAGCCACCCACCCTTTTCCATGGGGTATTGAAAGCAGCCAGAGGCACTGGTAGCTGTGCAGACACAGGAAGCTGCAGATGGACCAAAATGTGTATGGCTCTCCTTCAAAAATGACAGGATGCATGACCAGAGCATAAGTCTGTGTATTGCTGGTGTATCTGAGTCTGGCTATTTTTTCCTCAATGACTGAGGGCACTGTCAGAAAATTTGAGAGCTTGTAAACCAAGTGTGGCCTGACAGTATCCATCTCAATAGGAATCAGAACACTCTGTGGCCTGAGTTTATTTCTCAACAGCAACATGCTCCTCTTAACGATTTGAAAACCTCCTTCTCTCTGTGTTCCCATGAACTGTCTGAGCTTGTAAGACGTGGAATAGCTCTTACCCTCTTGTTCTTCTGGCTCTAGCCATGGAATTGTCTATACATTATACAGTCTATATATTGTTTCATTATACAGTCACATTTCTGTGAAGTGTTGGATGGTAACAATGTTGGTTATAAAGGTTTGAAGGATGTTTTCTTGTTTGTTTTGAGAATTCTGTGATAGGGCCACCTAAGACTAATGACCGAAAAAGAAATGGTATCAGTAGCAGTTAAAAGGTAATTTAAAGAATTAACAGCAGGAAAAGAGAATGCTGTACACAAACTACTTTATACATTTCAGACCTTCTTTTTAAACAGAAGCTGCTGGTAGCTTTTCTATTGTGAATCCAATGCTTTTTACTGGAAATCAATCACTCCTTCCATGGGAACCCATTAGAAACTTTAATAACAGCAATCTATTGCACCTCACTGATAGGTTTTCCAGCAGTCTAATCTTCTGGACTTGTGCTTAGCAATGATTTAGAACGGCTGGCTTCTCTAAAATACATTAATTGGTTGTAGTCCTACTGTGTTTAAAGTCTTGCAAAAAGACATTGTATATTGATCATAGTCTTCCTCTGGGATTCTGGGGAATCAGCCTTGTGTGATTTGGAGCTAGCTTGTTTTCATGCTAGAGGATTGGTGCATTATTCATGAAAAAAAAAAAAGAAAAGAAAGAAAAAAGAAAGCAACTGTAAATGTAAGAGAAGGAAGAATTTATGAGATATCAGATTTAGGTGATTTTGCCACTTCAGACTACAGCTTCAGGCCCTCCTTTGAGAAAGCCTGCTTTATTTTCCCCATCCCCTATGATATTGCAATCCTTTACTTCAGACCACGGTCTCTTGTATTGTGTTTCCAAAAGCGATCAGTGAGAAGAGCAGGCAAGAGTTTGGGTCTTCTGTTTGGATGGCATGGAGCTCCTTGGAGAATGGGGAGGCTATGAAGGACAACTCAAAACATCTCTTTTAAGGAGTGATAGACATTCTATTCCCAGACATATCTTTAGTTTTCACTGTGATTATAACTTGCATGCACTTGTCGCTGTCTTTGGACGTTAAGGCAAGGCACCCTTTCAGCTGGGTGGAGAGGGTCCTTCTCTTCTGCCTGCTTTAGGAACAGACCAAGAGAGTTTTCTCAGTGTGGTGCATGTGTCTGCCTGCTCTCACATATGGTATGGGCTGATCAGGGGTCAGATATCTTTTCTGATATAGGGACGACCTGAAGGAACCCTCTTGTCTAATTCAAGTGTATGCAAGAGGACTGACCATGCTATATTATTTGTCAAATTTTGATATTTCAATATTTAATAAGATATTTTTAAAGGATATTTTAAAGGATTTTTTAAATATTACATATTCAAGCAGAATGCAGGCATACTTTTGGATGGGTATCTAAAGGTTTTGAAGATAGTATTTGGGCATTGGGTGCAAGTTCATTTAGTGGGAAAAAAGGTTCCAGTTAGTAGAGTAACAAGACTAATTTATCTAATAATGTATTTATGTATGAGTCTGAAATGTTACTGTGAGCAGTCTAAACTAGTTAATTGGGATGTTTTAATATCAAAAACCTTATTAGACTTTTCTGTATTTTCTAAGCAGCTTGAATCTTAATCTTCAGTAGCGCTGTGACTCCAAGGGTGGTAGATTTGTTTTCAATAACTTGTTATATGCTTAATCAACAATAGTAGTTCATATATGCCTATTTCAGCTATGTAATCTGATGAAAAGAAGACGTTGAGAATGGGTGAAGTTGTCTTTATAGCATAAATCTGTAATATTTGTAATTAATTTGCTGTTTGTAGTAAGAAGAGAAACCTTGTGGGTCTAGATTTGTTATTGTTAGGAAGATTATTTGAAGATTTATAAATTTTTTTTCTTATTGTTTTACTATATAAACATAAGTATTTTTTAAAATATCAAGAACGTGATGGGTGTGCAAAGATATATCTTACTGAAAAAAAATGCGGATCTGATTTATGCCTGTCCAAATGTCCAAAAACATGCAGCCATACATCAGGCTTCATTGGTGAGATAAATACTTGCATGTTTTTTGATAAGAATGAAGAAAGTTATCAGGCTGTGGGGAACATGGATATGGGGTTGAGTCTGCTGCTTCATCCTGCTGGGATGGGGCACTGGGCAGAGCTGATACCAAGAGCAAAGGAGCAGGGGCAGAGGAAAAGGGGCTACAGGCACAGCAATGCTCTGCTGCCCAGAGCCTACAGCACTCTCCTAGTCCTAAACCAGCTTGGAGGCTTTGTCCAAAGGATGTGATGCAGGAAAACAGAATGTGATGAGCAACAGACCGTGAGCAAGGTTGCTGCTTGTGTGTGAAGATAGTGGCAATTGTTGGAAATTTCTCCACCAGTACTCATGCTGTCACCAGTGTCACATAACAAAGTACACTCTTGTCCCCAGCCTCAGATCCCCTATTTGCATGCTGACAGTCTTCATTAGCCCCCTTTCACCTCATCATTACTCTGGAATCTCATGCTCAGTTGCTAATTATGTCTGGTTCTCACCAAGTCCCTGGTTCATATGCAATATTTAGTTTCCCAGGCATGGTCTAGATACTTTTATCTAGAGATACTTGGCATTTAAAAAGATCATTTGTTTGAGAGGGCCCAGACTGACAAGTTAGATGTCTACATCATTATTATCCAGTATTCTGACAATCTATGTGTCATCCACACATTTTACCAACAGTGATATTGTGTATTATTAGAGAGCATTAATAAAACATTATTGAATTAATCCCTGTACAGGGATCATCCTGTTAGAATATTCCTCACCTTGGTATAACTCTCCATTGACAGCTGCATTTGGGTATCTGCCAATTAGTGCATTCTTAATCCATTTAATGTGTTCTCTACTGGTGTATAAGAGACTAATTTTGTAATAAGACTCATATGTGGCACTAAATCAAACACCTCATGAAAGGCAGACTTTACAAATTACTTTTGTCAAACAAGTTAGAAATCTCAGAAAAG
Organism: Zonotrichia albicollis; assembly: GCF_047830755.1. Classification (NCBI taxonomy): domain Eukaryota; kingdom Metazoa; phylum Chordata; class Aves; order Passeriformes; family Passerellidae; genus Zonotrichia; species Zonotrichia albicollis. The sequence continues at coordinate 74,248,827 of NC_133821.1, read as the reverse complement.
GAAATCATAGCTGCAGACATCTTGGAGAATTAAGTTACAGAATCTGAATCAAAATATCTTTTAAAGAGAAAAGTACTAAAATATTTCCTTAGGGCTAATTTCACTGAGGGAATTTAGAATCATGAGTGTGACCTCTAATCCAGGTACAGTCCACTTTCAGGTAAGTTCATGAAAAGTGAGTTAGTATAAGGTCTGGCATCTCCAGGAGAAGGGAAAAAAATACCTTTTGCTCCTCTCTTTCCAGCAGTATCCTCCCTGAATACATTGCTCCTCAAGTGTGAGAGAGGTCTTAGTAAAACATGATGTTGGAAAAAAAGGAGTGAGAGCTTGAGTGCCTATGCAGGCCCTGTGTTCCAGACATAATTTAAAAAAACACACTGTCTCTTCCTTACCTTCTGAAAGAAAGATGGCAGAATGGGACAAGAAAGAGGCACAAAACAGGATAAAGTGCCTAAATTTCCTTCCTTCCTTCCTTCCTTCCTTCCTTCCTTCCTTCCTTCCTTCCTTCCTTCCTTCCTTCCTTCCTTCCTTCCTTCCTTCCTTCCTTCCTTCCTTCCTTCCTTCCTTCCTTCCTTCCTTCCTTCCTTCCTTCCTTCCTTCCTTCCTTCCTTCCTTCCTTCCTTCCTTCCTTCCTTCCTTCCTTCCTTCCTTCCTTCCTTCCTTCCTTCCGCCACTTCCTTCCGCCACTTCCTTCCGCCACTTCCTTCCGCCACTTCCTTCCTTCCTTCCTTCCTTCCGCCACTTCCTTCCTTCCTTCCTTCCTTCCGCCACTTCCTTCCTTCCTTCCTTCCTTCCTTCCTTCCTTCCTTCCTTCCTTCCGCCACTTCCTTCCGCCACTTCCTTCCGCCACTTCCTTCCGCCACTTCCTTCCTTCCTTCCTTCCTTCCTTCCTTCCTTCCTTCCTTCCTTCCTTCCTTCCTTCCTTCCTTCCTTCCTTCCTTCCTTCCTTCCTTCCTTCCTTCCTTCCTTCCTTCCTTCCTTCCTTCCTTCCTTCCGCCACTTCCTTCCTTCCTTCCTTCCTTCCTTCCTTCCGCCACTTCCTTCCGCCACTTCCTTCCGCCACTTCCTTCCGCCACTTCCTTCCTTCCTTCCTTCCGCCACTTCCTTCCTTCCGCCACTTCCTTCCGCCACTTCCTTCCTTCCTTCCTTCCTTCCGCCACTTCCTTCCGCCACTTCCTTCCGCCACTTCCTTCCTTCCTTCCGCCACTTTCTTCCTTCCGCCACTTCCTTCCGCCACTTCCTTCCGCCACTTCCTTCCGCCACTTCCTTCCGCCACTTCCTTCCGCCACTTCCTTCCTTCCGCCACTTCTCTCCGCCACTTCCTTCCGCCACTTCCTTCCTTCCGCCACTTCCTTCCTTCCGCCACTTCCTTCCGCCACTTCCTTCCTTCCGCCACTTCCTTCCTTCCGCCACTTCCTTCCTTCCTTCCGCCACTTCCTTCCTTCCTTCCTTCCTTCCTTCCTTCCTTCCTTCCTTCCTTCCTTCCTTCCTTCCTTCCTTCCTTCCTTCCTTCCTTCCGCCACTTCCTTCCTTCCTTCCTTCCTTCCGCCACTTCCTTCCGCCACTTCCTTCCGCCACTTCCTTCCTTCCTTCCGCCACTTCCTTCCTTCCTTCCGCCACTTCCTTCCTTCCTTCCGCCACTTCCTTCCGCCACTTCCTTCCTTCCTTCCGCCACTTCCTTCCGCCACTTCCTTCCTTCCGCCACTTCCTTCCGCCACTTCCTTCCGCCACTTCCGCCACTTCCTTCCTTCCGCCACTTCCTTCCTTCCGCCACTTCCTTCCTTCCTTCCTTCCGCCACTTCCTTCCTTCCGCCACTTCCTTCCTTCCGCCACTTCCTTCCTTCCTTCCTTCCGCCACTTCCTTCCGCCACTTCCTTCCTTCCTTCCTTCCTTCCTTCCTTCCTTCCTTCCTTCCTTCCTTCCTTCCTTCCTTCCTTCCTTCCTTCCGCCACTTCCTTCCTTCCGCCACTTCCTTCCTTCCTTCCTTCCGCCACTTCCTTCCTTCCTTCCTTCCTTCCGCCACTTCCTTCCTTCCTTCCGCCACTTCCTTCCTTCCTTCCGCCACTTCCTTCCGCCACTTCCTTCCTTCCTTCCGCCACTTCCTTCCTTCCTTCCGCCACTTCCTTCCTTCCTTCCTTCCTTCCTTCCTTCCTTCCTTCCTTCCTTCCTTCCTTCCTTCCTTCCTTCCTTCCTTCCTTCCTTCCTTCCTTCCTTCCTTCCTTCCTTCCTTCCTTCCTTCCTTCCTTCCTTCCTTCCTTCCTTCCTTCCTTCCGCCACTTCCTTCCTTCCTTCCGCCACTTCCTTCCGCCACTTCCTTCCGCCACTTCCTTCCGCCACTTCCTTCCTTCCTTCCTTCCTTCCTTCCTTCCGCCACTTCCTTCCGCCACTTCCTTCCGCCACTTCCTTCCTTCCGCCACTTCCTTCCTTCCGCCACTTCCTTCCTTCCTTCCTTCCTTCCTTCCGCCCCTTCCTTCCTTCCTTCCTTCCTTCCTTCCTTCCTTCCTTCCTTCCTTCCTTCCTTCCTTCCTTCCTTCCTTCCTTCCTTCCTTCCTTCCTTCCTTCCTTCCTTCCTTCCTTCCTTCCTTCCTTCCTTCCTTCCTTCCTTCCTTCCTTCCTTCCGCCACTTCCTTCCTTCCGCCACTTCCTTCCTTCCGCCACTTCCTTCCTTCCGCCACTTCCTTCCTTCCGCCACTTCCTTCCTTCCTTCCGCCACTTCCTTCCGCCACTTCCTTCCGCCACTTCCTTCCGCCACTTCCTTCCTTCCTTCCGCCACTTCCTTCCTTCCTTCCGCCACTTCCTTCCTTCCTTCCGCCACTTCCTTCCTTCCTTCCTTCCTTCCTTCCTTCCTTCCGCCACTTCCTTCCTTCCGCCACTTCCTTCCTTCCTTCCGCCACTTCCTTCCTTCCGCCACTTCCTTCCTTCCTTCCGCCACTTCCTTCCGCCACTTCCTTCCTTCCTTCCGCCACTTCCTTCCTTCCTTCCGCCACTTCCTTCCTTCCTTCCTTCCTTCCTTCCTTCCTTCCTTCCTTCCTTCCTTCCTTCCTTCCTTCCTTCCTTCCTTCCTTCCTTCCTTCCTTCCTTCCTTCCTTCCTTCCTTCCTTCCGCCACTTCCTTCCTTCCTTCCTTCCTTCCTTCCGCCACTTCCTTCCTTCCTTCCTTCCTTCCTTCCGCCACTTCCTTCCTTCCTTCCTTCCTTCCGCCACTTCCTTCCTTCCTTCCTTCCTTCCGCCACTTCCTTCCTTCCTTCCTTCCGCCACTTCCTTCCTTCCGCCACTTCCTTCCTTCCGCCACTTCCTTCCGCCACTTCCTTCCGCCACTTCCTTCTTTCCGCCACTTCCTTCCGCCACTTCCTTCCGTCCGCCACTTCCTTCTGCCACTTCCTTCCGCCACTTCCTTCCGCCACTTCCTTCTGCCACTTCCTTCCTTCCGCCACTTCCTTCCGCCACTTCCTTCCTTCCGCCACTTCCTTCCGCCACTTTCTTCCGCCACTTCCTTCCTTCCGCCACTTCCTTCCTTCCTTCCTTTCGCCACTTCCTTCCGCCACTTCCTTCCTTCCTTCCGCTACTTCCTTCCGCCCTTCCGCCCCTTCCTTCCGCCCCTTCCTTCCGCCACTTCCTTCCACCACTTCCTTCCTCCCTCCCTCCCTCCCTCCTTCCCTCCCTCCCTCCCTCCCTCCCTGAGTAATTAGTTTAGATGTCTCCCAAGTCTGCCTTTGTGCAATCCATTTTTGGACAGCTGAGAGGATATCTGCACAGGTTGCTGTCTGTCCCTGTGCATGTGCAGCCCCCTGGCTAAGCCTGGCAAATGTAGGTTTCCACTGGTCAAGCTTTTATTTATCACAGAGCTTTGCTAGCACTAATATACTTTAATTCTTCAGAGGGAGCAACATTATGTTGCACATAGCAGCTCTGCCTTCCTGGCCCTACTGCCAGAAGTGAAAATAATGAGCTCTGGGGTCTTCAGCCTAAGAACAGGCTTTCAGTGTACTAAGGTTTTTGTGCCTCTAAGTATCACCATTTGGTAACAAAAGGAAAATCTACCTTGTGTAGTGTAATATGTGTAAAAAAGTGTAATATGAAATCATTCAAAATAACATCATGTTTGACATTTTTTTTAACTTGTCTTAATTTAACATGTGCCTACAAACGGAGAACAGTAGCTGCACCAATATTATAAATTTTAATTAGCCAGAAACAACTCTTAGGATATTCCATACTAATAGTGACATTATGCAAAATAACCGCATAAAAGGAAAATCATATAGACTTTTGGGAACCATAACATTTCATCTTTCCAGATCTATCCTGACATATATATCACAATTTTAAAATGCTATAATTCCCTTGTATATGGCATCAGTCAATTTTATGATCTTTAAGGTAATTTTATTGTGGAGGTCTTCAAGAGTTTAGTGTTACTGTGTTCAGTCATTTCTTCATGTAATCATTGTTACTGGAGAAGATGAGAGATATAATGATCTTGACAAGCTGGAGAAATGGTCAGAAAATGTAGGTTGCAGTTCAATAAGTCTGAGAACAAACACTGTACTTACATGGAAAAAGAACAGAATATATGACAGTGAAAAGGCAAATAGAAGTTCCCACGGAAAGGATTGAGATATTTATGAATACAACCGTATGGACCAAGGTCAACAGTCCAATAGTGTCTATGTCTGACAGTAAGCAACATTCATGCTTAGGAAAAGACTACAAGATACAGGTAGGACAGAATGCCACCTCTCCTGACACATTCTGCACTTCTGGCACTTGAGATTAGAAGCTTAGTGGATGGACATCTACAACATCATATTTTAGAATACCTAAATGTAACGTCCAAGTTTTATTAAAAAATCTCTGGACCTGTTATTATGTGTGCTATCCAAATCATCCTGAGGCAAAAGGTTTCACAGTATAATTGTATACCTCATAAAACTTGCTTCCTTTTGTTAATGTTAAACCTGCTGCCTGTAATTTCATTTTATACTCTTTATTTTATTTTCTATAAAAATAATATACCATACTTCTCTTATTCATGTTTTCCATGATTTTTTGATTAAAAAGTTTAAATCGTTAAATTTAAAAATTAATTAAATTTTTAATTTAAAAAATAATCCACATGTTCTAATTGTTTTTGTAACTATTATTGAGTACTGGGCTTACATTCCCAAAGAATTGTTCACAGGATCTCCACAATCTCATTTTTGAGTCATAAAATCTTATTGCAAGCTGCTGCTATACATACAGAATTACAACTACTTACCTTCAAGAGACATACTTTGCATTTAATGTTTCCTCCTGAAATCTTTTGTGCTTTATTATGAGACTCTTCTTCAGCTATTTTCAGCCAGATTAGCTGTGACTAACAGGAATGTGAGTGCCTGTACTGCACCCCAGGTATCAACCCCTGTCTGACTTAGCAGTGGATCTGTATACCTCTATCTCTTTGCCTATGTGCAGAGCCACTCACAATGTAAGTAGGTATATGTGCAGGTGTCTGGTTTGTAATGACCCAATTGACATTTATGCACATAAATCAAGCATCCACAAATATCCATATTTGCCTGTCACCAAAATTCTAGTCCCCAGTGAATTAAATGTCATCCTCATTAGAAGCATAATTTCCTGGTGAACAAGCATTAGGTGTATGTAGTTCAATCCTTAAATGCCAAAATTGAGAGAAAAGTCAGTTATAACTTCTGCATTTTGGTGCTACTGGTGTTGAATTGTTTTCAAAAAATTTAATAGATTTTTGTGGAATGGAGTCTGCAAAGGGATTAATGACAACATGAACATCATGGCCTGGACCTTGTATAGTTTTCAGACAAGATTGAACAGGAAAGAAAAGTAGAAAAAAGCTTACAGGCAGTGCTGCTGTATGTTCTTTGTGGGCAGCTGTGATTACCCTTTGTTCAATTCTATAACTGTGAAAGAATTACTATAGAGCCTTCACCCAAAATGTTAAAGGTAAACACAAACCTGGGAAGATAATTTTCAAAAAGCAGTGTGCCCAATTAGGCATGAGTCAGCTGAATGCCTGACTGCACACCCAATTGGCCCATTAAATTTGTCATGGTTTCTTATTCAGTTTGGGTAATTGTGCATGCAAATGAACAGGTACTCATATAACCTGCAATTTCCATAAGCAATTGACATATTTACATGTGTAATTACTTTCTTTGTAACTGAAACTCAAATTTTGACTATCTTAATGTTCATCAAGAACATGAGCTTTGGTCCTTTCAGCAGGGAATGAAGTTCAGTGATCCACTGACAAATTGAATTCATCTCAGAAAAGTGGAGAATTATCTCACCAACCTAGATAATCCTGAATTGTTCTCTTTCTGATTTAGGAAGGAGGGATATCAGACTGCATCAGCAGTGATACGTGAAAAGATCCTAGCTAGATACAAACAACAAGATTCTAGATACAAAAATATTCTTCTTAGTAGCCACTAAGTCCCTAATGGTTTTTTTATAGAAAGAATAAAAATGGGAACAGTTGGCCAGCTCATCAAAGCTTTCTAGACTACATACCATAGATACTATATAGGCATGTATATATTAATGCAAAAACTGAATCTCATCACTGCTGTGAAATAAACAGCATAATAGAGATGGGATAATTCATTACTATAATATGGACAAAAATTGGTATACTAAGGTCAGGGAGGACAAATAAGGGAGAAGCAAAAAAGTATTATCTTGCATAGACAAGATAATGTACTTGGGAACTGAAAGTGCAAAGTATAACCCAAAAGTCTCTGGTTAATAGCTAAAAAGAACAGGGAAGTGACACTGCAGGTATGTAGACAGATCTTCCCAATGTAGTCTGAAATATGAAATTGGAGCTTAATGGCAGATATGAAAAATGGTCAAAATAGAAACAGGATGAAAGACTTTTTTTTTGGGACAGAATGTGATGTGTGGTGGACCACAAGCTAAATATAAATTAATGGGGTTGTGCAGCTGTGAACTTCATGTCTGGGACATACTATCAGCAATGCAGCCCATAGGGTTTCTGCTCCTCTCAGGCCTCTCTTGCCAAGCTACACTGCTCTTTTTGTTGCACTTTGAGAAAGGCATGAGAGAGTCCAGGAGAATCTCTAGAAAAGGTCACATTTGGGAAATATTAAAAAAACAGGATCCAGATAAGATAGAATAGAAGATATTTGGGACAATGTAGTAGAATATAGGCATATGAAAGTGTGCTACAAAAAAAGAGAGAATAAATTGCTTTCTGAGCTTTTAGTAGATAAAGAAACAGCGATAAGTTTTGTTTTCATTAGGAAATTAACAATTTGGATATTAGGAAACACTTCCTCCTTATAAAAGAAAGTGACACTGCTAGTCATAGATTTGCTCTGTATGAGCAGGCATCTGCAGTGGTTGTAAAATCTTAATTGCTGGAGATATTAAAAACAATTAAGCCATATGTCTTTCATGAGCAACACAGGGATAATTGATCCTGCCAGAGCTGGGCTAACTAATATTCTCAGGGTTGTTCCTAACTGTTCTTTATATAGTGCTGCTATTTTATAGTTGTATTTAGAATTATGATTCTTAGTAATTGCATAGTCTTTTAAAAAAAGCAAAATTGAAAAATTTTAATGAGCCAGCAGGATATAGTTTCACAGATATTTACAGTTCCTCTTTGTCCTCTGGCCTCTTTATTTAGTGCCTGTTTCCAGAAAAACAGTGGCTTAGTGGCTTAATATGCTTGTCTCTTTGGAGGGTCCCTGAGGACAGTCTGCAGGTAATTTCAGTGTCCAAGAGAGAAAAAATCATGAAGGTTTTAGCCCCCTGAAAGTTGGCTAATCCAAGCAGTCAGGGCTGTCAGGGTTGGATAATCCTCAAGGTCTTTCAAGAACAAAATGACTCTGACTTTCAGTCTATTTTTTGTCATTTCTTATCCCGACTTTAAGCTCTGAGTGTTTCTGGGAGGTGACTGTGGAAATGGTGCTAACCCCCAGACTCATATGCTGCATTTCTGATAGGAGCTCATTCTGGCTCTGCTCCAGACACCTGGGAAGCTGGAACAGGTACTGGGGAGGGAACACAAGTCAGTACTCATAAAGGCAGAGTCTCCCATCTTCCCTGAAGTTGTATCCATAAAAGCCATGTGCTGTGTCAGGCAAAAAAAGCTGGAAGAACACCAAAAAGTCAAAATTTTAATAAAATGCGTGTGACATATTTTAATGATTTTAATCATTACTTGCTGTAATTATTTTTAATAATTTGGTTATTTTAATGAAGATTTAATAAATAAAATAATGAAGATTTATGCTTCTGAATCCACTAGCTCTGACTCCGATAAATAAGACTCAACTTTGTCTTACAGCAAAGCCTGCCTGGTATTGGTGAGGGAAGAGAGTCTGAGTGAAAGCAGGAAACAAAGGAGACTGGATCTAACAGAAGCAGCCAGTGAGCATGGGTTAAGGTGTGTTGGCAGCTTGGAGGCATCCATCTCCATCCAGTTCCTGGCAACTTGCTCGAGTGGCTGGCACCCAGGGACCAGGCTGCCAGACAGGGCAGGGAGTGGTGAAGAAGTTTGTATTAGCAAGCATGTTTGTATTCTGAGTCTGCAGAAAGAGGTTTCTCTAGAAGTGATAAACAGGAACTCTGCTGGAGTTAGGCAGCAGTAAATACCTGTCAGCCTGGTACATCACCTGGGCTCCCAGAGCCATACCTGCTGACCACTGTGTGCCTGCGTGACACATGCTGGGAGCAGTGACCCTTGAGAATGATGTGAGTCAGTGGAAATTAGTGGTGCTCTCCAGAGGTTTGCCTCACTGAAGGCTGTGGTGCAGTCAGACCAAGTTGGTGCCAGTGTGACTCCTAATTTCCCAGTGATGCCTGTGCAGCAGAACCTGACACAAAGCAGGTTCCTTCACTGGAAGGAATTGTGCTACTGCTTCCTTTGGGAGAGGGGAAGGGAGGCTGACACATTCACCATTTATATGGATAATAAAGAAGACCACTGATCTTTGCAAATTCAGATTCAAAGTCATTATTCTAGCTGTTTTTGCAAACTCTAAGGATCTCCACACAATTAAATAATAAGACATACATTCACACAAGCACTCTCTTCAAAATATGAAGCAAAACAAAAAGGTGTTTAAAACTCAATTTTGTAATTTCTGTGAGAGAAAGATCTTTTTATTTGGTATTTTGGTATTTATTTGTTTTTATTTTAATACTGCTAGAAGACCCATTTACAGCTATCAGAATTTTTCCTCATAAGTGCCTCTCTTCCCTAGGCTAAAGTAATTACATTTAAATGATGTTTTTCCCTTCAGAATGCTGCAGAAGGACAAATATTCACAATGCAATGGTTTCATAGTAGTCACATTTCAGTTTTACTTGCAGCAATCTTGATTTTTTATGAAAGAGCTGAGAACAAAATTGTTTTGTATCTTTAGAAAAGATGCTGCTTTACTTCTAATATTTTAACAAGGAGTTATTGCTATGAATTAAATTTACTTTTATGTCTCAGTCTGTCATATGTATCTATATGCCTGTCGTCAAATCCTGTGTCAGGTTTCTTGTCATTCAAAGAAGTGACATAGTGTGAGACCTCTAAAATTTCTTAATAGTGGGCAGCAAAGTAGGCTGGGAGGCTGCAGGTAAAAGGCATCTTGAAGTTTTATTTAAAGGAACCTTTACTTCATTTTCTACAAAAAGATGTCAACAAGTGTCTGTCCAAAATACAAAGAAAGTAATATGACTGTCTTAAAATTTAGAGCTTTTTAAATGTGAATTATTCCCAGATTAAAGTGGTGTAAAGCAGATCTCCTGCTAAAGGAAGTATTTTACTTACAGGCAACTGATAAGAATTTTTGTACATTACATTTGTAAAACTTGTGTGGCTGTAGATGTAATGGTAAGAACTTGAAGCAAAACTTTCTCCTCTGCCTTCATTTTGCTAGACTCATGTTTGCGTTAAAATGTTTCATTGATAGGATGGTTTTCTGAGGTCCTTTGTTCCCAATGTCATCAAAAGGTAAATGGAAAAGACCACTGACTGTTGTATTATGGCTAAGGAACATATGTCCTCTCTTTCTCTAAATTTTTACAATATTCCAGTTTTAAGGAGTCTACCATGATCATCAGTTCCTTTTTGGTACGAGGTTTCCTGCTATTCTGAAGTACTGTATTAGCAATGGCAGTGACAGCTACTGGTGCAGGAGATGTTGGTAAGGTTGATGCAGAGATAGTGAAGCCCTGGAACAGGAGACACAGGATAACTTACATCTCTGTCACTAGAGGGATTAAAAAATAGGACAGGCAAAAATCTCTTTGCAATAATTTAGGCATAGTTTATCTTACCTACTCAAGATTCTTTCCAGTTTAATTTTCTGTTATTCATTGATTTTTACTACATATCTCAAACTGGATTGTGTTTTCTTTCTTTTTGTTTGTTTGGTCTTGTTTTTTTTTTTTTCCTTTAGGTTTTGGGTGGCTTTTTAAAATTTTAGTTTATTTCTTTCAAGTTCCATCCTCCAGAACTGTGAGAATGTTAGCTGTCAATGAGAACACTTTAAAGTCACCTCCTGCCTTCAGAGAAAGGTTGGAATACTTGACTGCAAGATGGCCTGAGGACACAACACAAGGAGGATTTAACACTAGAACTCCATTCGCTGTGAACAGCAGAACTGAGGAACCCTACTTTCCCTTGAATTCTAGCACAGCATTTCCGACTCCTCCACCGTCATAATTCCAACTTTCTGCAACCACTCTGTGTTCCCTACCATTACACCGCCCATTTTCCTATAAGCCCTCCTCAGTTGGTCAGAATAGGAACTTTGTTTTCCTGACAAAACGTGCTGATCTTCCTCAGGGACCCCATTTGCTAACCCTGTTTCTTTATAAGGGTGCTTGGACAGGCACCAATTGATCCAAAGCTGTCGAGAAGGTGACTGCTGGCTGTTTTTGCTGCTGCTGTGGGGCAAGAAAGAGAAGTGTCAGCCACCCTCTGCTTTTCCACCACCTGGTGCCCCTCTGGCACTCCACCTGACTGGTGGTTTTCTCTGCACGTGCAGGAACTTGGTGAGACCCCAGTACATGTGTCAAAATGTGATTAATATTAGTGAAAGTGCAGCAGTGAATGGTGGAGACTGATGAACAGATAGAATGATGAAGCCTCATTTAAATTAGGTAAAATTAATCTTTACAGTTTTAAAGATATTGAGATTTTGGAAACCTGGGTCATGGTTTTTGAACCAATTGAATTGTTAGATCTGAACAAAATGTGCCTTGTAATAGATGACTTTACAATCTAGTATCTTGCAAGCCCTGCCACTGGCTGCTCTAAATTAGTGTCTTTCTTTGCCAGGAATGTAATACCACTCTTTCATTTTAATCTCAGTGATGTGGAATTGTTCTGGTAAACTAATATATCTTTCTCTGGAATCAAGAATACTACAACTCGTTCCAAGTCACATAAAATAAATTTTCTCAGAGGTGATAAAATATGTCCTGAAGGTCTGATTCAGAATTTAATCACCACAGAGCTTCATGTACTTGTACCAGAGGATGTTTTGGAAATATGCATATGTATTTACACCACCTGCTCACAGGAAAAGACAAAACAACCTGATACTGGTTCTTGTTAGAATTAATTTGTATTTTTCAGCTGATGTGAATTTTTTTAAACCGTGGTTTCAATTATTTTGCCCCTGAACACAGTGATTTTGAACTTAAACATAATATTTGAAATTTAATAACCTGACTGTAGTTTAATAAGTGTAGAATCTTCTAAAATATTTTGTGTATAGAATATTGGTTTTGATAACTGTACAGACCAAATAGTGTATTATCACAAAAGACATACATGAAATATTCATTTACAGCATGATATTAAATAAATAATATGAAATGATGACTTTAAAGACTCAGAAACAATGCTCAGAAAATTATTCAAATGTAATATTGCCCAAAAGACACTAATTCAGATATCCTTTATTATTTCCCTGCCATGATTTAATATGACAGGAAAGATACCCCAAAGACTCCAAAACAGCATGAATTCATGACTTTGCTGTGCTCACCTAAATAAATCCCATTAGAAAAACAGGTCTGGAAATCATAATTCAAAGACACTAAATTGGAGGATTTTTATACATTTGATGGTGATCTGTTCTTTTTTGATTGCAGGTATAAAGTAGAAAATGGCCATGAAACAGACCTGTTATCAAAGGCCAGCCTGAAAAATCATATTTTTTGAAGGCTGAGGGTACCAAAAGTAATATTTCTTCAATGTTCTGCTTTTTTCTGTAGTTAAACCAGCAGTAAGAGATAGTGGCTTTGACTGCTGTACACTTATCTTGACTTTATATTCTCAGCAGTATTTGGTCACTTTCAGACCAGAAAAAAAGCTTAAAGTCTTATTCATAGTGAGGTGGGGATTTACTGCCGCCACATTCTCTGTCACCTCCTCCTGGGCAGGAGAAGTGGAATGAGTCCTGGCGTAGAGCACATGCCCTGGTGGAGCAGGGCTGCTGTACAGGCGCCTCAGCAGCTCTCCTAGCAAGTTTGGTAATGTGGGAAGACAAAGTCAGCTGTTTTTTATGCATTGTCTCCTGTCAGTTCTACAGCAGTTGAAAATGTGTTTCTCCCCTGGGAGAGAGGGGCAGAGGTGTGGGGTGCCCAGGGAAGCTGTGTCGGCTCTGGTCTGGGGGTTTCCAGCCCCAAGGGGGCACAGCCCTGAGCAGCCCCCGCTGACCTCAGTGCTGAGCACACTGGAGCAGGGCTGGAGCAGGAATATCCAAAGGTCCCTTCCCAAAAAAGCTGGCATCAGTTTCCTAAGCCATTGAACTGCAGTGCAAGGATATATGATACTCAGTAAAAAAACTGAAAAACTTCTATACAAGAAAATTTCAGTTACGGTATTTACCAGAATCACTTTTGTACCAGTTCTACCAATACTGGAAAAATGTGTTCTGGGCAGCAGCAGAGGTAAGGGGTCTGGCTGGGCTAGACAGTATAGACTTGTTTAGCAGACAATAGAAGACTACAGTTCATCTCTCTCAGATGCTTGTTTTATAAATTATGCCTTTGACAATGCAGACAAATTCTCCATTCATGAGAAACGAATCCTGTGGTGACTTGTAGCAAAGATAGCTGTTTGGTCAGGTGAATCTTCTCTTTCAGCCTCCTCCTCTGGGAGCCTTGTGAATGACTTTGCAAACTCAAATTTGCCTGCACAGAACACAGTCTTTAAAGCCTAACTGTTACTGCAAGTCATGGAGGTGTTCTTTGAAATATGTTTGCATACCCTGCCAGCAATGATTTTCTCCTCTGCAGAAAACCTGTGCAGATTAAGGAATTTTCTCTCACAAAGGGAGATTTCTGGCATTTTACCCATCCTTTTCATAAGGAAATGGGTCAAATAAAACTCATATATTTGAAAGAGAGGCAGAGTTTTAGGGACAGCTTGCACTTACTAATATTTGTGTGTTCAGCACTTCATATTTGAACAGACATAGGGAAAAGCAAAATGATGGGCATGGCTAACCTGATCTCAATGCAGAATTTTTAAAGCCTCTCTTCTCCTATCATATTTTTCTTGGAGCTATAAAATGATGGGTACTTTAGAAATAATTGTTGGCATGAGCCTTTTGATTTTTCTTCACCACATCAACATATTACATAGGAACAAGTGTGTTAATATTGTGAGGAATGTTGTTGATTACAGAAAAGGATTCTTGTATCTGTATGGATTTTTTTTCATCACAGAAACATAGGATTGCTGTATCAGATCAAAACACTGGCTCATCACACCCTACAGCCTGCCTGTTGCCCTAGCTTATATCTAATGGTTTTTAAAAAACAAGGAAAAATTCTGTAATGCACCAAGACTGTGGAGGACTCTGGATCCAAGCTGGATATAGACATCAAAGATTTGATGTCTTTACAAGATGTGTTTCTACATCTACAAGTTTTTTTATCTGTTACTCAGAGGCATGATTGCCATGGTAATATAATTCACCCTTTTGTATAAATAAGTTGCATAATATTTGATGCAATATAAGGCACTTAAAAAAAAATCTGCAAATCAATGTGAATCTGCAAGAGTTTTAATTAGGCCCTAATGAGAGAGACCAGGAGTTATGATATTTTTGCATAAGGACAAAGACAGAAATAGAAAATACTTTAATTATTATTATATTGCTCCTTTCCTTCTAAAACCGCCCCTTATTTTAATCTCTGTTTCTCTGACACTTGGTCAGGGTCTTTTGTTTACAGCTAAGATCATAGAAGTATGCTGAATCAAAATAACATCTCTGCTGAAGGGGATATGAATGACTTATTGTTATGCTTCTGACGTTTTGCCAAGAACAAAAATACATACTCAAAGACAAAGAAGAACTGGACATAGCATCATGGTTTCTTTTGTAAAGCTTCCAGTTTGCTGAAACTGAAGATTTACATTTTAACGTAAAAAATTTTGGTGTGCAGATGGAAGGCATCACTTCGACAGGCCTGTTTCTGTAGAAGCTGCAGCTACCATACTGTGAATGGATAGCTGATTAATCAGGGAGCTGGCTGGAAAGCTGTGTTTAGTTCTCTTTCCAGATCTCCTATAGACTTGCATGACCTTGGGTAAATCACCCTTGCTAGGTCCTTGAAGGAACATCTGCCATTTTATGTGTTTCACAACGCCTGTGCAGTGAGTAGGAAGCCACATAGATCAGCTTTTATGACCTTGATAATGATTTACTGTGGTAGCAACTTAATTCAGCACAGAGCAGGACCAGGGCTGGAATTTAGGCTGGGGGACTCCCAGGGCAGTTATGGTTAGGAGGAAGCTCTGTAGGTGGTCTGATACTGCCTCCTGCACAGAGCCGGACTGTTTTCCAAATCATATAATTTTACTCAGGAGCTGACCAGTGAAATATTGAAAATCTCTGAGGATGGATCTTATGATGTATCTCTGGGTACCTGTTCTGGTGCTTACCATTCTGATGGTGGTTTTCTTTTCTTTTCCTTACTGGAAATTGTGATAGTTGTGTCTGTGAGAAGACCCTGGTTTTGCCTTTTCTGTAACTGCACTTTAGGTTGTAGAAGATTGCAGCTAGTCTCTAATCTTAGTCTTCTCCAGGCTGAAAAAAATCCTCTTCCTTCAGCCTTTCCCCATGCAATCTCTTAAGCATGTGACTGACCCTGCTCTGGCCTCTCTGCCAGTCACAGCTCTTGTACTGGGATGGCAAAACAGGGGACAGGACAGCACATACCTCCACAAAAAGAGGGGAATAGCCATTTTCCCCAACTCCCTTACTGTATGTCTGTCAATACAGCACAGCATGTTGTTAGCCTTCCTTATTGCAGGGATGCATTTCTGCCTCATATTTAACTTGTTTTCTAACATGATTTTTCTGCAGAATCATCACCCAGACAGCCAGTTACTGGCTTGTACTGTTGCACTTTGTTTTTGTCCCAAGGCATAAAAAATGATCTTTGAATTAATCTTGAACTATGAATCTTTGATCCCAACTTTAAGCTAGTTTTTGGTCCAGCAAGTGATGCAAGTGATTTACCCATCTTATAGTCTAATCATCCAGTCTATAACCCCAGATTTTACGGTGATTATTTTTAATTAGTTTTCTGTATTCCTAGTTCCCTTGCTAGAACGTAAAATTTTACTCTTCTGGTGAAGGACAGCAAAAACACACAGGGAAAGCAAGTTTTTAATTTATCAGTGAAGAAGAGTGATTTTCGTGTCTGAATAAACTATCAAGCAGAAGCTGTTATGAAAAATGTCTATAGCATAAATATTGTAATGTTATTACAGGGAGAGAGAAATACTGAGTCAGGCTGACTGGGTAATAAATCATGCCCACCTCAGCTAGTGCCAGAAATCACTGCAAAGATGTTTGTGAAGATGAGAGAGGAGTGCTGTGCATCTGCACAGGAGGTCTAGTTCTGAGTACTCCAGCTATGAACATCCTGGCATGTCCTAAAGGCAGCGCAATGATTATTTCACAGGGCACAAGTGCATGCCAAAGATTAACTGTCCCAGCCATCTCATTCACTGCTCATTTGCTGCCCTCCTTCCCTGTAGGACAGTTATCATTTTGTGCACGTTACTGATTAAGCATTAAACTTCCAGAGGAATAATCTTAGCAGGAATCAGCACACTCAATTTCCTTGAAGCAGTGTGGTGGTTTGACTAGGAAGGAGTAGGAATTTTAGGAAGCTGTAGTCAAACCAATGAAAGTTTTAGGTTTGAGACTGGCACTTAGTGTAGCCAGTGGGGTTTAGACACACCTCCGAGAATACACAGGGGTTAAAAGCAGGGCACTGCCCTTGGCACTCTCTCTTGAGACGTCGCAGCGCAGAGGTCAGATCTCTTCCCCCGTCCAGCCTCTGCTGCTGGGCGGGGGGAGGGGCAGCCATGCGGTAGGCCCGGGGCCTGGACAGAGATGGGAGGTGAGGGGCCTTCAAAGATGGAAGGGTGGAGGAGCCCCAAGAGACATCGGGCAGCCATTCCCCCCCCCAGGAGGGAGAGAGAGGGAGAGTCGGCGGTGATAGCAGCCGGCCCAGGAGGAGAAAGGGGGGGGGAAGGGTGCAGCCCGGCCGGCCGCAGCAGCAGCACGTGTGGGAGTATCATCGTCCCAGGACAGACAAAGACTGAAAACTTTTAACCCTTTCTTTCATGATTGGGGCCTTGCAAAAATGCTAATCCTCCTCGAAGCTGAATAAGAAGAGAGATAAGAGATAAGATGAGACAAGGACCTGGCCCGAAGAACGTAGAGATGATTAGATGAAGAGAGATGATTTGAAGTGGCCTTTTGGCTGGACTTTTCTTGTAGCCATAGACTCAGTTGTTCCTGTAACACAGAGACTACATTTAGGGGGAGGCAGTGCCTCAAACCAGGAGGGTTCATTCGTGAGGACCCCCCGGCCCCAGGGAGTTAGAAAAATATAGGGGGGACAGATGTCCCAAAGCAGAGACTGTGCCTTTTTGGAGTGAGACATGGCATCCTTGAAAGACAACCCTAAAAGCAGCTCTGGTCCATGCCGTCAGTGGTGAGAGCACTGGGCATAGAAAGAAGATGTCACAAGCAGCAAAAAGACTTTTTCCGGGCGGTGCCGAAGTGACAGAGAAGCACACGAGGTTTCAGTGTGTTTCCAAGAGAAGCCTATAGAACAAGAAGAACTCCTTTCCTCTTCATGAACTGCAGTTTGAGTATACTAAAGTGTGGGGCCAAGGCTAAGCAGTTGATGATTTGAGAAAATGTATCGGATTAAGAAAGTCAGAGAGTAGGGAGGAAGAAAGTTTTTTTGTAAGGTTTTCAATTTCTTTTTTTCTTTTCCTTATAGTCTTTCCCTATTTTCCTGTAGTTTAAGTAATAAAGTGTTCTTTATGTTTAAGTTAGAGCCTGTTTTGCTTATTCCTAGTCACATCTCACAGCAGACACCAGAGTGAAGCATTTTCATGGGGGGGCACTGGCTCTGTGCCAGGCTCAAACCATGACAATTTTTGGTTCCCTGACCGGGAATCGAATTACGGGAGAATGATGAGATAAAGCTGTGAGATGAGACCAAGAAGAATAAGAAAAAGCATGTACTAAGTTAAGGTAGATAGATAGTGAATCTAGAGTATTGTTGTGTAGAAGTGTTTTGTAATTCTGTTGATAATTTTAGAAAGTGTATTCTCAGAGGTGAAGAGTAGAATGTGGTGGTTTGACCAGGAAGGAGTAGGAATTCTAGGAAGCTGTAGTCAAACCAATGAAAGTTTTAGGTTTGAGACTGGCACCTAGTGTAGCCAGTGGGGTTTAGACACACCTCCGAGAATACACAGGGGTTAAAAGCAGGGCACTGCCCTTGGCACTCTCTCTTGAGACGTCGCAGCGCAGAGGTCAGATCTCTTCCCCCGTCCAGCCTCTGCTGCTGGGCGGGGGGAGGGGCAGCCATGCGGTAGGCCCGGGGCCTGGACAGAGATGGGAGGTGAGGGGCCTTCAAAGATGGAAGGGTGGAGGAGCCCCAAGAGACATCGGGCAGCCATTCCCCCCCCCAGGAGGGAGAGAGAGGGAGAGTCGGCGGTGATAGCAGCCGGCCCAGGAGGAGAAAGGGGGGGGGAAGGGTGCAGCCCGGCCGGCCGCAGCAGCAGCACGTGTGGGAGTATCATCATCCCAGGACAGACAAAGACTGAAAACTTTTAACCCTTTCTTTCATGATTGGGGCCTTGCAAAAATGCTAATCCTCCTCGAAGCTGAATAAGAAGAGAGATAAGAGATAAGATGAGACAAGGACCTGGCCCGAAGAACGTAGAGATGATTAGATGAAGAGAGATGATTTGAAGTGGCCTTTTGGCTGGACTTTTCTTGTAGCCATAGACTCAGTTGTTCCTGTAACACAGAGACTACATTTAGGGGGAGGTAGTGCCTCAAACCAGGAGGGTTCATTCGTGAGGACCCCCCGGCCCCAGGGAGTTAGAAAAATATAGGGGGGACAGATGTCCCAAAGCAGAGACTGTGCCTTTTTGGAGTGAGACATGGCATCCTTAAAAGACAACCCTAAAAGCAGCTCTGGTCCATGCCGTCAGTGGTGAGAGCACTGAGCATAGAAAGAAGATGTCACAAGCAGCAAAAAGACTTTTTCCGAGCGGTGCCGAAGTGACAGAGAAGCACACGAGGTTTCAGTGTGTTTCCAAGAGAAGCCTATAGAACAAGAAGAACTCCTTTCCTCTTCATGAACTGCAGTTTGAGTATACTAAAGTGTGGGGCCAAAGCTAAGCAGTTGATGATTTGAGAAAATGTATCGGATTAAGAAAGTCAGAGAGTAGGGAAGAAGAAAGTTTTTTTGTAAAGTTTTCAATTTCTTTTTTTCTTTTCCTTATAGTCTTTCCCTATTTTCCTGTAGTTTAAGTAATAAAGTGTTCTTTATGTTTAAGTTAGAGCCTGTTTTGCTTATTCCTAGTCACATCTCACAGCAGACACCAGAGTGAAGCATTTTCATGGGGGGGGGACCAGCTCTGTGCCAGGCTCAAACCATGACAATTTTTGGTTCCCTGACCGGGAATCGAATTACGGGAGAATGATGAGATAAAGCTGTGAGATGAGACCAAGAAGAATAAGAAAAAGCATGTACTAAGTTAAGGTAGATAGATAGTGAATCTAGAGTATTGTTGTGTAGAAGTGTTTTGTAATTCTGTTGATAATTTTAGAAAGTGTATTCTCAGAGGTGAAGAGTAGAATGTGGTGGTTTGACCAGGAAGGAGTAGGAATTCTAGGAAGCTGTAGTCAAACCAATGAAAGTTTTAGGTTTGAGACTGGCACCTAGTGTAGCCAGTGGGGTTTAGACACACCTCCGAGAATACACAGGGGTTAAAAGCAGGGCACTGCCCTTGGCACTCTCTCTTGAGACGTCGCAGCGCAGAGGTCAGATCTCTTCCCCCGTCCAGCCTCTGCTGCTGGGCGGGGGGAGGGGCAGCCATGCGGTAGGCCCGGGGCCTGGACAGAGATGGGAGGTGAGGGGCCTTCAAAGATGGAAGGGTGGAGGAGCCCCAAGAGACATCGGGCAGCCATTCCCCCCCCCAGGAGGGAGAGAGAGGGAGAGTCGGCGGTGATAGCAGCCGGCCCAGGAGGAGAAAGGGGGGGGGAAGGGTGCAGCCCGGCCGGCCGCAGCAGCAGCACGTGTGGGAGTATCATCATCCCAGGACAGACAAAGACTGAAAACTTTTAACCCTTTCTTTCATGATTGGGGCCTTGCAAAAATGCTAATCCTCCTCGAAGCTGAATAAGAAGAGAGATAAGAGATAAGATGAGACAAGGACCTGGCCCGAAGAACGTAGAGATGATTAGATGAAGAGAGATGATTTGAAGTGGCCTTTTGGCTGGACTTTTCTTGTAGCCATAGACTCAGTTGTTCCTGTAACACAGAGACTACATTTAGGGGGAGGTAGTGCCTCAAACCAGGAGGGTTCATTCGTGAGGACCCCCCGGCCCCAGGGAGTTAGAAAAATATAGGGGGGACAGATGTCCCAAAGCAGAGACTGTGCCTTTTTGGAGTGAGACATGGCATCCTTAAAAGACAACCCTAAAAGCAGCTCTGGTCCATGCCGTCAGTGGTGAGAGCACTGAGCATAGAAAGAAGATGTCACAAGCAGCAAAAAGACTTTTTCCGAGCGGTGCCGAAGTGACAGAGAAGCACACGAGGTTTCAGTGTGTTTCCAAGAGAAGCCTATAGAACAAGAAGAACTCCTTTCCTCTTCATGAACTGCAGTTTGAGTATACTAAAGTGTGGGGCCAAAGCTAAGCAGTTGATGATTTGAGAAAATGTATCGGATTAAGAAAGTCAGAGAGTAGGGAAGAAGAAAGTTTTTTTGTAAAGTTTTCAATTTCTTTTTTTCTTTTCCTTATAGTCTTTCCCTATTTTCCTGTAGTTTAAGTAATAAAGTGTTCTTTATGTTTAAGTTAGAGCCTGTTTTGCTTATTCCTAGTCACATCTCACAGCAGACACCAGAGTGAAGCATTTTCATGGGGGGGGGACCAGCTCTGTGCCAGGCTCAAACCATGACAATTTTTGGTTCCCTGACCGGGAATCGAATTACGGGAGAATGATGAGATAAAGCTGTGAGATGAGACCAAGAAGAATAAGAAAAAGCATGTACTAAGTTAAGGTAGATAGATAGTGAATCTAGAGTATTGTTGTGTAGAAGTGTTTTGTAATTCTGTTGATAATTTTAGAAAGTGTATTCTCAGAGGTGAAGAGTAGAATGTGGTGGTTTGACCAGGAAGGAGTAGGAATTCTAGGAAGCTGTAGTCAAACCAATGAAAGTTTTAGGTTTGAGACTGGCACCTAGTGTAGCCAGTGGGGTTTAGACACACCTCCGAGAATACACAGGGGTTAAAAGCAGGGCACTGCCCTTGGCACTCTCTCTTGAGACGTCGCAGCGCAGAGGTCAGATCTCTTCCCCCGTCCAGCCTCTGCTGCTGGGCGGGGGGAGGGGCAGCCATGCGGTAGGCCCGGGGCCTGGACAGAGATGGGAGGTGAGGGGCCTTCAAAGATGGAAGGGTGGAGGAGCCCCAAGAGACATCGGGCAGCCATTCCCCCCCCCAGGAGGGAGAGAGAGGGAGAGTCGGCGGTGATAGCAGCCGGCCCAGGAGGAGAAAGGGGGGGGGAAGGGTGCAGCCCGGCCGGCCGCAGCAGCAGCACGTGTGGGAGTATCATCATCCCAGGACAGACAAAGACTGAAAACTTTTAACCCTTTCTTTCATGATTGGGGCCTTGCAAAAATGCTAATCCTCCTCGAAGCTGAATAAGAAGAGAGATAAGAGATAAGATGAGACAAGGACCTGGCCCGAAGAACGTAGAGATGATTAGATGAAGAGAGATGATTTGAAGTGGCCTTTTGGCTGGACTTTTCTTGTAGCCATAGACTCAGTTGTTCCTGTAACACAGAGACTACATTTAGGGGGAGGTAGTGCCTCAAACCAGGAGGGTTCATTCGTGAGGACCCCCCGGCCCCAGGGAGTTAGAAAAATATAGGGGGGACAGATGTCCCAAAGCAGAGACTGTGCCTTTTTGGAGTGAGACATGGCATCCTTAAAAGACAACCCTAAAAGCAGCTCTGGTCCATGCCGTCAGTGGTGAGAGCACTGAGCATAGAAAGAAGATGTCACAAGCAGCAAAAAGACTTTTTCCGAGCGGTGCCGAAGTGACAGAGAAGCACACGAGGTTTCAGTGTGTTTCCAAGAGAAGCCTATAGAACAAGAAGAACTCCTTTCCTCTTCATGAACTGCAGTTTGAGTATACTAAAGTGTGGGGCCAAAGCTAAGCAGTTGATGATTTGAGAAAATGTATCGGATTAAGAAAGTCAGAGAGTAGGGAAGAAGAAAGTTTTTTTGTAAAGTTTTCAATTTCTTTTTTTCTTTTCCTTATAGTCTTTCCCTATTTTCCTGTAGTTTAAGTAATAAAGTGTTCTTTATGTTTAAGTTAGAGCCTGTTTTGCTTATTCCTAGTCACATCTCACAGCAGACACCAGAGTGAAGCATTTTCATGGGGGGGGGACCAGCTCTGTGCCAGGCTCAAACCATGACAAGCAGGAATGCTGAAAACTTTTACATGCAGTTTATTAAATTTTGTTCTCATTAAATTAGAATTCTATTAAGCATATTTGACTCCTATTGCTATTTATCACACTTTCTCTGGAGTAAAGTATTTACTGGAGTCAAACATTAATGTTATCAATCAAACCAATTAATGTTATTGATCAAATTTTCAGTGTTATTCCTACCATATATTTAATTCAGTAGGAGTTCTGACGTCGAGAACAAGTCAAACAAATTTAAGAGCAGTGATCTGTTCACTCTAAATGAAAATTAAATATTTGATTTAAAGGAGTAACTTCAACGCTATATGCACAATTTTTGACCATATTTCTATTCCTCCATAATGGAAAAAGATTTTGTTTGGAGAGAACAATGAAGTACTTTTTCCCTTATGAAGGGAAGAACTTTAAAGAATCATGTTAGCAGACAGAAATGGAATATACAAAAGCACAGCTGCCTGAAGGAAGAGGCCAAAGGAGACAACCATTAAGTAATTGGATTAACCTCTATTTGGCCCTTTTCAGCTGAGTGAGATTTATTTTGAAAACATGTTGTTTCCTTTCTTCCAGGTTTGCACACAATGTAGCAGCCATTCTCAAAGACTGAAAAGGAAATTGAAGCATGCATCTCAGTAAAAGTCTGCATAATAAAATAATACATCTTTCAGTAACTTGAAATCTGAAACAAGATTGTTCCAGTAGCCTGAATAATACACAGATGGAGATATTTTTTATATAAAAATTCTTTATAAATTGCAGCTGCAGGGACAACCACAGGAGGAAAGGAGAACTTCTCTCATTTTACTTGAAAATGGATTTAAGAATCAAAGTAAATCTATTTTAAATTAGAATAAAGCATCACAAGAGTTTGCAAGCTGGAAGTCCAAAGCATCTTTGATTCAAATAAATTATGTTTTACATTAATTTATTAAAAAAAATCATAAAGATCTAAAAAAAAAAAGATTGTGCTTAGATCAACTATATTGTCTAATTTAAAAGCAAAGTTATTTCCAAGCAGAAAAATGTAAGAGTTTTGTTAGGAAATATCAAAACAGTTAATTTGGACAATTTTTATAGTTAAAACCCAAATATTTTCTTCTGATATCTTAGCTTCTCTATAGATATATAATTTAGATATTCTCTAACAAATATATACATTTTATAGGAGCTGTAGGAATTGTTTATTTTTCTCAGAGCCTCCATCCTAATTTATCTAGTTTCTGCATACGTTGCTTGAGGAGAATTTCAGCAAGGACATGGTGCATCTTCCATCTCTGTGGATGGGGTGCTATCAGTGTTTCCTTTGTCTTCTCTGCTCATAGGTGTGGTGTGAGAGTGGTCCAGCCTGTGGCCTACAGCTGTGTTCATGCAGGGCATCCAACCCAGCCATAGCAACTGCATCTCTTATTGAGATAAGGATGGGTTTGGGGCCAAGGGGAGGCTGGATGATGTTTGATTTGAAGTGGATCAAAGCCCTGCCTGTGGAACAGATGGCAAAGAGAATATTGGGACTTTTGACTCAAAGCAGCAAACAGGAATGAAGCTAATTCTCTGCTGATATTAGAAAATCAGAGAGCTGCTATGGAGGATGGGATCTAGTTTTTCTCCCTGTCCTTCACTCTCATTTAGTTGTGTGGTTGGGCTTATTTCTTTAGTCACACATTTAGTATCTAGTACTTTGAGCTCAGACTTTGCAATGATTTTTACCAAGGACTATACTTTGCAACAACCTGGAGACTGAAACTATAAGAGAATTCAAGTCTCTGCTCATTCAGAGCATATCTTGCTGGAGTGCACACACTGACAAATACTGTTTCTGTATTTGTATTCTCCACACAGTAGGAACTAAATAGGATTTTGTTTAATCTGTTGGCATTGGACCAACTTTTCTAAAGCATGTTCTGTTTCCTCAGGCCAGCCTGTTATTGCTGGGGTCAGAAGGACATGTTCCACTCCTTGCCTCTGAGCAGCCCAGCTGCCCACGGAGGGCACTGCAGCCAGCAGCATGCCTGGCAGGGTCCTGCCTTCCAGAGGTGAGCGAGGTGATGGACAAGACAAACTTGTGACAGTGTTCACAGGGGTCTTAGGATGAGGGAAGAGATGAGGATTTGACTCCATATTTCAGAAGGTTTGATTTATTATTTTATATATTACATTAAAACTATACTAAAAGAGAAGAAGAAAGGATTTCATCAGAAGGCTAGCTAAGAATAGAAAAAGAAAGAATGATAACAAAGGCTTGTGGCTCAGACTCTCTGTCTGAGCCAGCTGACCGTGACTGGCCATTAATTAGAAACAACCACAGGAGACCAAGCACAGATGCACCAGTTGCATTCCACAGCAGCAGATAATCATTGTTTACATTTTGCTCCTGAGGCCTCTCAGCTTCTCAGGAGGAAAAATCCTAAGGAAAGGATTTTTCATAAAAGACGTCTGTGACAACAAACGAAGCACAACCTCTCTTCTGTGCTGTATAGCCACCTGATGCACTTTCACATGTTTTTACAAACTGATAGTTTAAGTCTCAGGGTCTTTGAAATATTGTAAGGACAAGGAGTTTGCCCAAACATTTTGTCCAAGCATTGAGAGTCAGAATTTATACAAAATTGTAACAGATGGTATCATGGTAATTACTGTCCCAATATCACGACTCCAGCAAAAAATCCTTTTCATAAACCTATCAAACTTCATCTTAAAACCAGATAGTTTTTTTGGGGTATTTTTCCCTCCCTAACAATATAACATCTGGAAAGGTTGGTTGAGAATCCTGATTCTACTGTTCTTTAAAGTTAATGACAGTGCCTTCTTTTGTTTTCCATAATGTACTGGCGGTTTTCTAGGCAGTTGTCCTTCTCCTCTAAGATTTCTTGAAGATTTTCTTCAAAAGCTTGAGTATTTAATACTGTTAGAAACTTTGTACATAACTGTTTATTTATATATTTTACAGTCCTTTCCCCTTCATTGAGAAAATAGTCATTTCATCACATTCAATGCTTTGAATGAAACTTGTGTATTTTTCTCAGGTAAAAGCTTTCTGCTTGAGTTGCCCGGGATAGGATTTCCATGAGTAGCTGTATTTCTGGATCTAAAAGATTATAAAATATCTAGAGGCTTACTAAACCTTTGTGTTCTCACAGGTTTAGGCATAACATTGAGCAAAGTCACTGAAATATGATAATATTTTTCCATTCTACAGCTTTTTTTTATCACCAGAAACTGTCACACTTTCTGATTTTTCACTGATGATCCAATGCTGGACTAATTAGAGAGTCTTCAAGGAACACAAAATGCAAACCAGAGAAAAAACATTGTTAGAAGCTAAGTTAAAGATTTACAATTCTTCTCCTTCAATTATTGTAGAATTTCAGCTCAGAAGAAATAAGACAGTAAAAAATGTAATTAAAATGCCATAAATCTTACAAATAGTGCAGTTTCAGTCAATAAGATTTCCTATTGCAAAGTCACTGATAAGCCTGAAGGAAATTTCATGGACCTATGCAAATTCTGCCTTTTGTTAGAAATGTGGAGCAAGACCTGACCTTAACTTGTAGAAAAATTACTATGTGCTTAGTTATGAAGCAAAATCAGATGTAGCTTCAATAGGAAAGACATGTAAAGACATCTTTGAAATAACCTTTATTCTGCCATCCTTATGTTCTGCATGGAAGTGCTTTGATATAGGACCAACAACACAGACATTTCTGCCTCTCCAGTGGTTTCTTGCCTTGAGCCTGATGCATTAGGGAGTGAAAACATAGAATTTAAGACAAATAACAAGAAGAATTTTCTCAAGTTTAGGGACTTTAGCAGACCCTTTGGCCCAAAGGATCTTATTCATATTCTCACCATACCATTTTCACCCATCAGAACCAAGAACTGGCGGTTCTTGTTTAGAGCCTTGTGCATCACCTTTTGCCTGGATGCCAATCCTATCATTTGACTGCCCATCCCCTTTCATGTTTTAATCTGGAATAGGAATCACTGATGTATGAAGAGAGTGAACAGGTCACTTAGTAGGAATGAAACATTTTCCTTTTCACTCTTGCTTACCTTGTGCCTTAATTTTCCTTCCAGAATGCTGCTACTGACATCCATCTATGCTTCTCTCCAGCTAAAGATATCTAATTTCCATCTAAATATGAAATACCTAGAAGGTACAAAATAATCTGCTGTCCTGAGCCTTGACAATAGAGGCAATGAGTCATTTCATCTGTTTCTGCCTTTGCTAGCACTGCAGAACAAGTCTCCACAAGAAATTAAGGAACTGGAGGTTAAGAGTTGATAGTTTGATGCCAGGAAGCAGCACTGAACTGTTTGACTGTGGAATGATTTATAGGGAATGCATGAGTTTTCATGAGGAAAGTAGAGAGAGTGTTTTTTTTTCCTGGTAATGTTGTATGTATAACACATTTTGAGAGAGAATAAAGCAGAGCAAGGTCCTTACCAAAAATCTGAGAGGGTGTCACTGGAGAAAAATTTGGGGTTTTTTTATCTCCCTCATCAGAAAAGCAAAAATGACTCTGTTCACCACTGGATGTCTCTCCATTTCTCCACTGTTTCAGTGGATGCTTTCCACAATGTAGCCAGGTCATTACTTGTTGAATTATTTATTTTTCACCAGAGGATGTGAAGTTACAGTGACCCCAGATTTCTCTTGTGAATTGCTCTTCACAAATAACTACTTTGAAAGTCAGTGCAATACATAGGTGAGATGCCCTAGGTATGCTTAATAATTTAAGTTAACTTTCATCCTGTTTTCTCAGCAGTCTTAGAAATTTTAATATGCACTTTTAAGAGAGACTGTTACAAATGTATCATCTCTCTTTGCTCTGAATAAAGTACTCTTTTCCCTAATTTTGAATTTTTTTTTCTGATTTTAGGAAGTGGAAAAGGACAGGTCCATATCTTAGAGAACTCAAATTTGTCTTGGATTTAATTATACCTAATAACTGAATAATGCATTAGGAAAGATGTTGTGAAAACCCACTAAGGAGAAATTGACATGAAATATATGGCCACAGTAAATAAAACTGCTTTTTTAGTGATTTATTCCAATGCTCAAATTGCTCTGCCCTCAGGAGCTGAAATCTAAACCGCAGGAACAAATTTGGGTGACTTTTCAGCAAACAATATATAGGTTTTAATAGAGCAGGTAATGAATTCTGGGACAATTGTTATTTATTGTCATAATTTTAAATCTGAAGTAAAGACATATTTCATTTAGATCAGTTAGTACTTCAGATGAACAGTAGATGTTGTTAGGAGAAACAGTGTAGTGCAAATAAGAAGCTAGAAGTGTAATATTTGATTTATAATTTGCTTTTTTATCTACAGGGAACTGCATCAGTATTTTTTGCCTAGATAGATTATTTTGTGTATCTGTGCACAGCTGCATCATATGGATAACCATTCCCTCAAACATCAGTCCTCATTCTCATGCTTTTTTATTTCAGAGTTATTAGCTATCAGATCACAGTCTCTCTGTGAACAACCTTCTACTTTGTAGTCCTCAGTAGCATTCCTTCCTGTTACTCCAGTCTTGAGGATCATCTAGTACTTTCCTATCATCCCTGAATTAATAATGTTATTCTTTATTAGGCCTTATAAAAGTTTCATTATTACAGTCCTAGTTATTTTGTTCTCAACAATGTTCTTAGGAAATTAAATTAATTTTGCTGAAGAACTTTCTTGTGAACCATCATTTCTCTAAATGTGCTCCCCAGCCTGGCATATTGATTTCCAATGGGTTACAAAAGGGATCTTTTTCACACATGAGGAGCAATTATAGTTTCATTTTATGTTTCATCAAAATTCTTTCTACTAGAAAACTGAAGAAATTCAAGCCCCCCTAGCACTGAAGAGATCAGATATAAAATCAAGTAAGTATCTTTCCTGTTTGGATAAATTGTCTACGTATTTTAAGACATTGTATGGTGAAACAATTACTTGATCCTAGAAAAAACATTAACATTCAGTCACTGGGATCTAAGACTTAAAATTTAAATTACAGAGTGATTTATTCTAACATGTAATAAGCAGAGATATCAGTGAGGAACTGAGAAACCAGTCTGTCACAGTTAAAAGCAGCATAATATTTGAGAATTTTAAGAAGGCATCATGCTGCATAAACACTTTTCTATTATATAAAATACTATATACTACACAAGTTCTTTATAAAAGGTAGCAATTATATGTCACAGCTGGGAGCCGTTTCACTGCATGAAAATTTAAGAAAAGTACTTTTTTGAGTGGACAGATTTTGTGCTTTAGCCCTTCATTTTGAAATTTATCCTGGGGAAAATTGCACAATGCTTTTGGATTGCAAAGAAAAAATTATTTGGTTCCAGAAATTATAGAGATAGATGGGGCTTCCGTCCATTCCAAATGAAATAGCTGGAAAATTAATAAAAGAAGAAATTGTGACCGTTTACCTGAATTTGACTGATAGGGACAAACCAATGAAGACATAAGAAAGGAGAATTGTGCTTTCTTAATATGTTACAAGAATATATCCAGGGACATTCTTAATTTCTTATTAATTAATAATTTTAAATTACCAATTATTAATTATTGATCCAAGCAGGCTATCTTGCTGTTTCCAGAGGTTTTAGAAAAAGGGATGAGGAATCAAAGAGAACTATTACTGTCCCAATGCTGATAATTTCAACCTAATAAAAATTACTATGGGACAAATATGCTTCATTAACTTGTTCAAATATTTCCATTCCCCATCAAGAAATTACAATTTAAACACCAAATGATGTCTAATCAACAGCTTTTCTGATTTCCACCAATTAGCTCCCACAAAGCCTGATGGCAAATTACTTCTCCTAAAATCAATTTCTTCATACTTGTGAAGCTTCTGTTCTAGTGAAGATTGTACTTGGATAGGCAATAGTGCTACTTCCACTGTCATTATTTCTGACATTCCATAAATAGAAAAGAATTGCTTGTTCAGGCAAACACCACACCTCTGATACTGATTGCACAGTACCAATATGATTCAGCATCTGTAGATGCTTTCTCTCATTTCACCTCTATATGGGGTTGTAAAAGTAATTAGTAATTGGACTAAAGTCTGTAGGATTTTATATAGTCTAAAATGACTATAAGTATTTCTATTTGGAAACCATTGGTCTGTAAATTATGAGATAGAGAAACCTTGTTTCTCCTGTTATTTCAGTGGGGTTAGCCCACTTCCATGCTAGCAAGAGTCCACTTGGCTAGCCTGTAGGAGTTATACCTAACATTTGTATTATTAGAACAAGTATTTTGGTTTTGAACAAGTATTTTGTATTGAAAAAGTGTTTTGAAATAACAATGTTTTTGTTATTTCAGAATAATTGTCTTAAATTTAACTTGAAGGGTCCTTGTATTATTTTAGTTTAAGCATTTATTTAGTTGCAGACTCCAACAAATATTTTTATTCAGCAGGATTTAAATTCAAACTTGGAGTATTTTCAAAATCAAAGTTTCTTGAAGAGAAAGCGGAAGAAAGAGTCTCCTCCACAGAAGCTGTTCTTTTGCCATACTTTATTAAATAAGGTGCAGGAGAATCAAGAGGAAATAAGGGAAATCAAATATTGTTAAAAAGAACCCAGTAACAGGAATTGTCGCAAGAAGATATTTGAGGTGAAAGGCATCTTTGACAAGTATCAGAGTTGGTTTGGTTTTCATAAATTAAAGGTTTTTAATTTATTTGTCATTAATTGGCCAAATAAAAATAAAGAGAAGGTAAAATTAATTAATACAACTGGAAATTGGAAAGTTACCAAATTCCTGAATTTTACCTGGTATTTCATTAACTTTTTTGACAAAATATTATCATCCAAAAAGAGCTATACACAGTAGATAGCAATGTGAAAACAATGAGGTTATAGCAATATATTATGCCATCAAAAATTCCCAGTGTGGTGCAGAAATATTACTAAACCACAAATCTGTGATTTTTATAGACAGAGCTTAAGTACTAGAAAGCCTTCCATAAAGCAGAGTTGTATGAGCACTTTTTTGAGATCAATTTCTTAAAGGTCATTGATCAGACTTTATGACTGCTCATGACTGTTTTCTTTATGCAGTTGTGAATGGTTCGGCCAATTTCAACAAAGTTTTTCAGAGGAGTTAATTCTGAAATTGACTTTCTTCCAGCAAATGTTGCATGAAGTAGTCTGTAAGTAGAAGAGATTGTGCTTGTCTTGGTACAAAAACATGTGGAGATGGAAGCTGCACCAAGCCATCCAAGTGGTGGTGCTCTTCAGAACATCTTCAACAGGGAGTGTCTGAGCTCCTCTTAATTTGGTGGAAAAGTGCAGTGTGCCATGGAGTACGGCCGAAGGGCTCATGATGTTGTGGGAGCAGGCCATAAGGGTTTGGCAGACATCTGAGACAGGGAAAATTACAAAACTATGGAAGGGAACTACTGTCATGGAAGAAAATGGGGGTTACATTTATTCAGTTACTGCAGAGCAACACTAGTTTTTGTCTCCTTTACTTAATCTGTTAATTCTGCATTAACAATGCTGCTCTCCATTATGATCTCTAAAAAATACCTTTGCCTTTCTATTCCTTTCCTCTTATGTGTAATGATGCTTTCTTTCCATATTTTAGAGAAGCACACAGTTAAAAAAAATGTTAATAATCTTCTGAAGAACATGACTCCAGGTGAGTCTATTTAAAGTAATAGGGCAATGTGCAAAGCCAGTTTTGGCAAAGATGTGTAATGAAAATTTTATATAGAGAGAATTAACTCCATTAATGTGTTGCTGAACTAGTGAAAAAGAAAGTCTGATGACAAAAGTGCTTCGGAAAGAATCTCGGAGATGGTGGAGAATGGTGGGCCCCTTTAAGAAATAAAAAAATCTACTACAGATACATTTAAGAATGGAGAAGAGTGGTAGTGGAATGAATTAATTGCACAGTGTACATCAGACATCAAATGTCAATGCAAGACCTAGGAAGTTCCAAAAAGCATGTAAATAGCCACACTGATGAATCATTGGCATTACTTTTGAAAGGACTGGCTTAGACTTTTGGACGTTTTGACAGTGATTCTTCATTCATCTAGTTCTGTTTCACAAATCACAGGAATCATGTTTCAGGCACTTATTTGCAGACCTGGTATTTATTATTCTTTGGGAATAAGTAAGGAACTTCATATAGGTAGCTAAGTTTGGCCAGGCTACCTCTCTAGTCCATGGAGAGTGATGAGCACTTTCAGAAGGTGATTCAGAGCAATCAGAATCAGTTTCTTTCTTCACTGACTGCATTAAATATTTATACATGGATGGAATAGATACACCCCACACTCAGGATGTATCTGGTGGGAGGCAATCATTGGTAGTGTGGTAACTTAGTTGTTGATGCACCAGAATACATCAAGGAGAAAAGTGGTACAGCTGTCAGACCACTTCTTAATATACCTGTTCTCTAATGGAGAGGGTGAGGCAGTTGTGTTCTTGATAGAAAGGAGCCCAAGTGTTCCTATGCCAGAGCCATATGAGAAAAAATGATGACTCAGGATTTCACTTCAGATTGTCAGGGATTTCCTAATAGCATCTCGTGAGCAGTTTATTCAGATATATAGATCTTGATGAAAGCTATTAGTTTGACACATTTTATACACAGTATATGTTCAGATGATCAGTCTTTTTCTTCTTTATGAAATCTCTAGTTCTGTGATACATTTCTCATTAGGCAGCTGATTCTAACATTAATTATGAACCAGATTCTAAGGGAGAGTCAACAAAACTATCTGACATGAATGAGCACAGCTGAGCATTGACAGGCTCTTAAACATTTGGGATCTTTGCACTGGGATTTCCCAACAGAAGGGTCAAATGAAGATGGACTTAGCTCTGCCTTCACAGATGTCTTCAGTGCTAAACCTGAAGACACTTCTCTCTGGGAGCATCAAGATGAATCAAAATCCAAAGTAATTTCACCTTGGAGCCTGCTGAAAAGGTGCTTTCTTCATACAAATGAACATTCTTTTCCGGTAGTGGGTCAATGTTATCTGTCTTACAGAGGATACTGGATTTTGGCTTAATGCATTTGGCTTAGTGTACATGCTGTAGTAACAGGAATTGAAATGTTACTGTTAGTTTTGCTTTCGTATTTGCGTGGTCATTGGATGTATCACTTACAAGCACCTGATTAAGAAAAATAAATTGTGTCAAGGATCACCACATTTGTTTTAGTCATAATTGCTTGCAATATAATGAATAACAGACAACAAAACTTCAGCAAAGGTCAGTGCACAAAATGGCCAATAGTGAATACAACTGTATTCATCCAAATGCGCCCTCTTATTGTGATCATACTGTTGCATTATTTCTAGAGTCCCACACTACTGCAATCGTACTGCTGTTATTATATTTCTGGAGTCCATACCTTCTGGCTGGTTTTCTCACATGCAGCTCTCCTCAGCAATGTAGTTCCTTGTAGCTTCATCAAGCCTCCTCCAAGGCTTTCAACTCACCCCCCTTTTATCCCAGTTGCCTTCACGAGCCACAGCTGCTGCCCAGTTAAGGACTTCACACCTGTAGCTCATTTAGAACAACTAGGATTGGGGCGCAGCCACATAAACGATGCATATGTTTTACAAGGACTCTTACTACACCCTCTAGATGGAAGTATTTTGCTGATAAATACCCTGGGAGAAATGAGGAAGCACTCTGATGTGTCAGAAATTGTCCTTGACAAGCTCAAAGATCCAATGAGCTTTGAATATTAGGAGGAAGTGGACTTCTATAGAGTCAGCATGCACGGGAGAACCTTTTCTTATTAAATTAATCACTTAATATTAGCAGATTACTGCTAGTCCAAATATGTGGCTTTTGATTTAAATCAGCCTTTATCATGTCCCTTACACATTCCAGGGCCAAATTGAGAGGTCTGACATAGTGCCCCACAAAGCATGGTAGATGTTGAACTGTAAACCCCATGTGCTCAAGAGTGGAGCAATTATAAATATTTGTAGACTTTCCATAAACAGCTGGGAATTTGGCTATGCATAAAGATTTTTTACTCAGCTATCCCATCTCTGGAATGTGCTTATTATGTGAGCATTCAGACAGTCCTGCAATCCTCACCTGGTGTTCTTTGCACAGACCATCTGCCCACCAGAGATGATGCAAAGGGAGATGGTGAGTACATGATATGTGTGTGTGTATGTGGATGCATGTGGAGACCTGAATATCTGGCATTGTCATACTCAGGAAGGCAAGTGTGACAAGGCAATCCTTAAGTCATTCACTGAAAGAAGAGAGATGGAATTTATGCACAAAAAGTTTAAAAAGTGCTGATGATCAAATCAAGAATGGCCAGCAGTGACTGGCTTATGTAATGTTGGCTTTTTTCTTCAGGAAGTGAATTGAGAAAGCAATTGCTGTCTCAGCTGGCTGCACTGTCATGTAGAAATAATGCTCAGCCAGTAGCAGACAGGTCTGGCTTGAAATCAGCTTCTAGCACTGAGTCCTGTTATCCCATTGCTATTCCCTTGACCTCTACAGCTGTTTCATTATAAAATTTAGTCATGTGCCAATAACAAGTTCTCTGAATACCATGGTGTGGAAAATGAATGGTTAAGTTCTCAACAGATGTCTGATGATGGATTATTTTTGTCAGGAGATGAATTGTTTTATTGGGTTCTGCTGTGCTTTTAGGCCTCATATCTCATTAATTCATGCTATGCTTTTTATTTTCACAGCCATTAATTTGGTACGTTAATCTGCTGATAGATACAAATATCTATCTAGATCTCCTGTGGTTCTCCAATTTGGTAGAGGCTTGTGCATCTCCATTGCAGAATAGTTGGATGTTGTCAATCTGTATGTTTGCAATCTATGTGTTAGAAGTACTCAAGCATTTACTGAGGCTTCCAGGCCTGACATACGCAAAAGGCTACTCTTTTTCAGTTTAATGGCCATATTAAAATTCAGCCACTTGGGCACAGCCAGATTTTTTCACAGAAGCTGTCTCTATGGAAAGAACTTCTAAAAGGGAACCAGATGTTTAATTCTGACTTATTTCAGCACAGACTTTATTCTTAGTGTTTATTACTAAACGCTGATAACAAAGTACAGGCTTTTCAAGAGTCAAGCAGCACAGCATATGTTCACTGGAGTCAACAGTCTGCAGCACATTAACCTTGCATTCTAAACCCCTGATATAAAGTGCCCCAGAGTTTTATTGAAAAGCCACTACCAAAGAGATCTTCCATTTTCTTGGGAACTGCAGATCTTCAGAGCTCAGACACCTGTTCTAAAATGAACACTTAAGCAAGAGTACCCTCACAGGAAATCTGTGTTTTAGATTGTTTGCGTAAGTACAAGTGGAAATTAGCACATTCATTTCTTGACAAATTTTGAAAATAAAAAAAATTGTATCAGGAAAAGATGTGAATGTTTAGTGCACTTTTGCTTTATTTCATTCCTCTATAAAGCCGCACAAATAAAGATAGCCAAGTTTTAATATTTCTTTTCTGATGAATGACAGTGTGGGCTTGGCTCTTCAGGTTTTAAAATATTGTATGATTTGGGATTCAAGAGAAAGCCATGAAGTCAGGAGTATCATAAAGAACAAAAATAGGAAATGACTGTGCAATACCTTCTAGTACACAAATGAGGTCAAGCAAATGAACCGAGCAAGTGGCAGGTGAAGACAATAAAGGCTATGATTCCTCTCACAGCACACTACTAAGCAGTGGGGCCTGTTCACTCCTAAATGTTTTGGATGTTAGTATTTTACAGAGTTTAAAAATTGCTTAAACTCATGAAAGAAGAATTTTTTAAGATTGCTAATTAGTAAGAGAGCCTCAGTTCAGGAAAGTTATTCTGATGTTTTTTATTTTCCAAGGAAAATACTATTATAGATCTAGTCTAGTCTTACTATTTCCTAGGCATCTTCTGCCACTGGTCAAAGTAGAGCAAATATATGTCTAATTTTCTATTTGGGTGGGAAAAGTTTCTAGTCTGGTTAACTGGTGTGCTGTTGTATTGCCCTAGAAGAGACTGTGCTTACTTTACCCATCTTTGGTGTGTACTGTGTGACTTTTTCATTTAGATTGTTAATTGTTCATGGAGCAGACAGGAGAATTGAAATCCTTCTGACTTCCCATTCCAGGTTGTATCTCTCAATCTAGTTGACCCTTCTGGTGTAGCTAATGCAATGCAGTGCACTGCAGAGTTACACAAGCTATTTCTAAATGTACTTCCAGGATCCTAATCCACTCACTGACCTAGCTTGCTCATAGACTTCAATACAGCTGTAAGCTAACAAGTATGCAAAATGTACTCTGCCAAGCAATTCCTTTGCTTTCAGTAATTTCATGACATTATGTGATGCTCTTTTCCCCTTTTTCATGCATCATCTTTCCTGTGGGTTCATCCTAGCTTCATATCTGGAGAATATATGCAATTGCCAGGGAAACAAGCAGGTTTCAGCTCTTATCTCTTTGGACTGACCAGGCCACTTTTACAGCATTACAATACTTGATTCTAATTGTATGCAAACATTGATACTTGTAGTGGATAAGGGCTCTAATCTGAGAGTTCATCCCATTTATACTGTTTATACCATTTGCATGTATGTGGCTTTCAGTACTATCGGAAGGCTGAACAGAAATTGCACAATAGATGTTAATTAACTCCAGAGACCAACCTTTGTAAAATAATACTCCTTATTTATGTATTAGTAGAAAAAAAAAAAAAGACACAGAAGAAGGTTATCTATGGGAAATAAATTATTCAGAATTTGAAAAAAGACATTGCATGAAATATGATGTATTTGGTGCAAGAATTCACTAGGGACATCTGAAGAGGAATTTAGTGTGATCCTGGTGGCATGGAAAGTGAATGGAGGTTACTTCAATCTGTTGAGTAGCTAAGAGACTGAAGAAGTTAGAATGTAGGAGTTAGTCCAGTTGGTGTGGGATGGAGAGCGCACATATTTTAATAATATAGAAATAAAGACACATCTCATCATAGATGCCATGTTGGAAGGAGAATATATGGTGATTAAAATGCTCCTGTTGGCTAGATAGGACTTTAATTTCCCCATCACAGAAAAAGGAAAAAAGTAATTTCAATTTAATTATTTAAATTAATTTTAAATTTTTTGTCTTTTTTGTCTGTTGCACTCAGAGCAATTATGAATTTGGATGTGTCCTTTGACTCACTGACTAGCTCTTTCTTAAATCATACATAAGGAGAAGAAATAAGAGAAAGCCACATTTTAGGGACAAGATGATGAGAAATTTAAGCCCTGAACTTCACCCAGTGATAGAAGAACTTGGATGTGATGTCACCCCTTTCAATGGTGCTGCAATTCAGTAACTTGCAATGTGGTTCACTATTAACCCTTCATGTACATGGTTCTCTGAATGCACTCCATATGTGAAGTATTTATGAATAATTTTAGTATGGCTATATGTGTTATCACAAAAATGAATAAGCATATTGGTATCTACACAAAAAATTTTGCATAATAGAGTCTTTTATCAAATGCTAAATGAAGCAGACAGAGCATTCATAAATTATGTGTCACTCGCCTGGTTTTTATTAATAATTGCTGTTTCATTGGAACTGTTCCTTATCTATAGCACAAACATGCCAAATTAAGTTTATTTTGATTTATTAATGAAACATTGCTAATTTCATTTTAGTTGTAATTTTTCATTTAAGTGAAGTTTTCACTCCTTTCATTAACAAATTCAAGCAGTAAAAATAATTAGTAATAGAAATCCTTTAACCGTATTACACTATATCTTTATTATACCTTAATCACTCAAAAAAGGTACCTGCAAAAAACCATTGCAACCACAAATGCATTTATGATGAGTAACTGAATCACATTGTTTTGACTGCATTTTCATTATGATATTTTTCGTAAGACAAAAATTGCCAACACATGGAATCTTAGTAAAAATCCAGGTTTATCTACAAAGTGTGAAAAATGTTGAAAAGGATGAGGAAAAACCTGTAAATTAAGACAAAGATAAAACTTTTCAATTTTATTTTCCTATTTTCTCTTCATCAGTGGATTTACAACCATCTTTTTTTACTGCTTTTTCTTCTGAAATGTTTAGAAGACTGTTATTCATACACAGTATTTCTGATATAAAAATCTTTTATAATAGAAAGGTGATTTCTTCTGATAAAACAGTATATTTGGATAACTTGTTAAAAAATAATTCAAGAGTATATTTAGTTACAGGCAAAACTGTAGGGATATGGTGTCCATGAATTCATGCTGTCACATTGCAGTATCTTGCGTTGGGATGGTTATTCAATTCCATAGACCCATTTAGAGTTTGTGTATAAATATAATGTGACCTGACAGCTAAATCTGGTTTTTTGAGGAAGCTGATTCCTTCAGACGTATTCCAAACATGCTTAAGAAACACTGACAACAATGTCAACAGTATAGCAAAATTGAGAGGTATAATGCCTTATTCAGTACAATAATTAAAAATCCAGGTGTTTTTTTTTGTTTTGTTTTTGTTTTGGTTTTTTTTTGTGTGTGTTATTTATTGAAACTTAAACATGCTGTGACTATGTGTGCTGGTTTTGACTGGGGTAGAATTAACTTTTTTCACAGTGGTTGGTATGAGGCTGTGTTTTGGATTTGTGCTAGACACAGGGTTGATAATGTAAAAATCTTTTCGGTTTTGCTGACCAGGGCTCACACAGGGCCAAGGCTTTTTCTAGTTTTCATACTGACACACTGGAAAGAGAAGTTAGGGATACATGGAAGATTGGGAGGAAACACAGGACAGATGACTCCAGCTGATTGAAGGAATATTTCAGACATCATGCTTAGTATATAAAGAGGGGAAAAATAGTGAAGTAGTTCCTTGTTTTGCTTTGCTTGTATGGGCAGCTTTTGCTTTCCCTATTAAGCTGTTTTGTCTCATCCCAAGAGTTTCCCAGCTTTTACACTTCTGGTTCCCTCCCTGATGCCGCTGGTGGGGGAGTGAGTGACTGGATTCATGGGGCTTGGTTGCTGGCTGTGGTAAAACCGTGGCAGGGTGTGTGAGACCTTGGGTCCTGTAAGGGTCTTCTATGTCCTGGAGCTTGATTTTTCCACAGTAAGCATGAAGCATCAAAAGGTTTTGGCTATTTTACACTTTGTCAGAAATAAACTTGTAGGTATGTGAAAATATCAGATCAAAAAGAAAGGTATCTAATGAGTATACCATTTATAGCCCTAAGTTTTTCTTAAAGCAGTTTTCATGTATCTAGGTCCTTCTTTATGGTTCAACAACTAGAATAATTATCTTCATAGCATGTTGTATATAGAGAAATATATTATTTCTTTGTTCTCTACACATTCAGTATCAATTTAAGTGCTTCTGTTTTATCAAGATATTGAAGGATGGTCAAACAATTGTCTCCCTTTATAACAAAAAAAGGTGATATGTCTTCTGAGGTCCAGTTTTCAGACTTCCCTTCCTCATAACTTGTCCATGCTCTTGATCCCTCTTTGCCTATCTCAATATGATATATCTGAAGAAGTAGGCTTTTTTTTTTTTTTTTTGCAAGCTGAAGAGACGAATTGGAGATCTGTTCTACAGTAAGCATGGCACAGCTTTGTCTAAAAATAGATTTAGGAAAAAAAAATACAGTGTTGGCACTCTATAGGTAGGGGTAAAGTATGTTCACTTTCATTAAAGATGTAGGAAGCACAAGACAATCATGTACATGGTAGATCTGAAGGTATTCTCCTTTCTGTTGGGCCATAACTGAATCAACCATGCTGATGCAAGAGGCAGCTGTACCGTACTAGAAGGTGTCATAAAACATCAATGTCCCTTCACTTGATGAGAAGAAAAATACAATTATAAACTGTAGTGGAATCTCAGTTCACTAGGTGGCATGGAATTAAAAGGGTACAGGGAGTGAGAAGAGAAATTACACTAATGTACCAAATCTGATATTAATACTTTTGTTTAGACATCTGAAACCGGACATAAATACATGATGTTGCACTTTTTGTACATTGAGATTATTGCCATATACTAAAACCAGGTCAATTTCTAACTTTACTTTTAGTCACACTGCATCACAGAATCATGGGTGAGTCTCACATGGCTTTAGTCTTGTCAAAGCTACTGAGATCCGCTCTTAACAGCAAGTGAAGAAAGATTTGTTTCTCTCATGGGTGATTCATCCCACCCCTCAGATTTTTATTTTAGATTAGGTGAACTCATCAGCAGTTACCAGTCTCTTAAATTGACCAGACTTATCATTAAATGCCTTAGACTGGACACCTGACAAAACAGAGATAAAGTGAGACAAATCACATTCAGTGCCTTTTGAGTGATAAAGTTTTGTATTCACTCTGAGATTTAGCTTTTCTTCTATATAGTCACATGTCTTCACTGTGACCCATTGGGAAATCAGAAATACAGCCTCAGAGCCTGCTCACAGTTTGTTTTATAGATTTAATGTCATAAAGACTAAAGTAACAGAAATATATAATACAGATGGATTTTTTTTCATTCCTTTACAAATTAAAGCAGCTCCAGATGCAGAAGTTTGTCCATTTGCAGGAATCTTCAACAACAGGATTTAATTTCTTTATGTTGGTGCTGCTCAACATTCCTGAAACAGCAGTTGTGCCAGTGGGATTTGCGAAGCTTTTAAGTGAGATCTGACTTATCAGAAAGAAGCTTAATGCATCCCACTGCTTTCAAAAATATCTGAAAATATGCCATAGTGTTGACTGTCAGAATGCAATAGTTTCAATCCTCAAATGCTGCTTTAGAAGCTGGTTAAATTTAAAGGTGCATATAATTTCTTGTCACTTCAGGTATTCCCTGCTACAGCAAGGAAAATAGTAAGGATATATACTAATTCAACCATAACACTTAGGGCTAGAATGGGGCTGTGAAGTGATCATCCTTGCTCCTAGGCAGGATCAGCTATTACAGCGTCTCTCTTGACCTAAAAGTTATGAAAATTCTGTGGGGTCTAAAATTTTCCCACTTATTAACTATTTGTACAACTAGACAGGGGTATCTGACATTTAACCAAAACCTGAAGTATTTCTATTTTTTGTCTTGACAGTTGGAGCTAGGCAGGGAATCTAATCCCATTTTTATTTCTGCAGTGAGAGGAGGGTGTGCATTTTCTTCTTTTTGTCCTCGTACATCAGAATTTTAGTCAGCAGCCAGAATCATATTTCTGGAACTAATACACCATTCAGATGAAAAGAGTTGGAGCCTACTCTGCAGGAAAAAATATTATTAGATATGAATATTTCTTTCACATAGAGAATTCCTAGTATTGTTATATGAGGTTATGTTTTTTGCAACATAAAGGCAGAATTATTAAGCCCAGAGTTGCTGTTTGCCAGAATTTGTAGTGGTTAAAAAGACTGAGTTAGTTTCTGCTCTGTCATGAGTGACTGGAAGATGCAGGCAATGGAACAAATGCTTCATATAATCTTGTGGAAAGCTGAGACAGGAGCTGTGGGAACAGGAAAAGTTTTTCTGGTGTAATATCAGGCTCTGGACTTCTCTTCCTGTGCTTAGATACTCATCTCATGGGATAGTAGTGAGTATTTTTTTTCTTTCACAAAGAAAGAACAGTTGCATAATCTTTTTTCTAATATAAAAGAAATTAAACATATGAAGAAGCCTTTGGATGGATTAAAAGAGCAAAATTAATTAATTTTGGTAAGGAGATAGTTTTCTGTCAGACCCAATGATGAGATCTGGGGCCTTCTGCTTTCTTTTCTTGTACCAGTGAGAGCATTACAGAAATTATTTCCCATTGAAGTTGAGGGAGATAGTTTTCTGTCAGACCCAATGATGAGATCTGGGGCCTTCTGCTTTCTTTTCTTGTACCAGTGAGAGCATTACAGAAATTATTTCCCATTGAAGTTGAGTTAGAGAATAGAATTCATTACTTTTTTTTTGTGTAATCCCACATATTTCTAAGTTTTAATATTAGATGAGTTTAGCTGTTACTGTTTTGTTTTTGTCAGTTTTCTGATTAAGAAAATTATTAATGAAATATTATACATTAGAGTCCTGATAGCTAAAGATAAGATGATTTTTTCATTATCATGGTATATATATATATATATATATATGTATATATATATATATATATATATATATATATATATATATATAATTGTATGGTTTTGAGAGGTGTGCCAAGCTCCATGCAAATATGTTGCAAATGATGGTTACCAATATAACAATTAACAGAGAAACCAGACTAGAGGAGTCCAGGAGCACCCTGCTTGGGTGCCTTGTTTGGCATGAGATTCATGAATCTATGAGAGATTCATGAAGCAAATAATTCTCAGTCCTCACACACATGATGAAGCTCATCTCCATAAATACTTTGAGGCCATATTTGGTGGGTGAGCTGGTTACTTGCCTGTGAGGTGACAGCAATTCAGTGCCCATGAAGAGCCAAGCTTTGCAGCACACCACAGATGCAAGCCTCCATGGTCTAACATCCCATGCATGGTCGTCAGTTCTCCAAAGAGCACTGGGATCACACTGCACTGAGGCATTTTT
Organism: Zonotrichia albicollis; assembly: GCF_047830755.1. Taxonomy (NCBI): domain Eukaryota; kingdom Metazoa; phylum Chordata; class Aves; order Passeriformes; family Passerellidae; genus Zonotrichia; species Zonotrichia albicollis. The sequence goes on along the minus strand of NC_133821.1, from coordinate 74,207,237 downwards.
TCCCCAGAGGAACTAACAGTCAAAATTTAGGGTGATGTTTGTCCATCTACTGATGACAGAAATCTTGGTGTATTTGGGTGCTTGCCAGAAAACAGAGAAGGAAGGAAGAGAATGCTAATTTTTTAGAGGGTCAGCAGATTCAGCTGCAGAGCTTGCAGATTTATGCTGGCTAGGCCAGTTGATTTGATCAGGGATTGATGTCCATCAAAGCTATTACAATAAGAAAAAAATTAAACAAAAGCAGACACAATCTGCTTGTGGTTTGCAAGGGAAATGGCTTGAATTCCTGTTTTGAAAATCAGCACTGGACATCCAAAGATAGCCCCTCAGAAGTACTTAAAAAATTGAATGCTACTGCCCCAGAGAGGAACAGAAAATGCTTGAGAGTAGTAAAATCTAGCTTTGTTGCAGTGACTTTATGGTTTCTTGGTTTCAATTACCTCCAAATCACCCAGAGCATCCTGTCCCTTGTGCCTTGACTTTGCTCTCATCTGCTTTCACTCTTCTCCTGCTGCTCATTTCCTCCAGGGGTGAAGAACTACTTGCAGATCTGATCTTTCAGAGAGAGGGGGAGGAAAGCAGTGGAAGAAGGTCTTTCTCAGGAACTAGCAAGGTCTTTCTCAGGAACTCAGCAACTAGCATGGTCACACTCACATTTGTGTCCTTAATCTCTCATTATTATGTGTGTGATTTTCCACTTAGTAGTTTTCCTTTGGGCATTTTTCCATAAGTTTAAAATTGCTTTCATAAACCAGTGCCTATTTTGGCTATTTTGGAAGCTTTCTATTAAGACAAAGTCAGTTTTCAGACTTTTAAATAATTTAAATTGGTTAATTTTAATATACAAACCTTAATTTTTAATGTACAAATATATGCACATTTAACATGGTCTAAGTTGTTATCCTAGCTAAACATCTCAGCACTCCAAAATGAAAAATATTTACAGCTTTTCCACTTTTACATCTCCTGGAGAATAACAGAGATGGGGTTTAATTGAATCTGTGTCTCTTGAAGTTTTTCCTAGTAGGAAAAATCTGATTTTCAAAATGAAATACAATCATGATTAACATGGATTCATCAATGCAGTACATTGAAGTGATTTATTCAGATCTCTGCCTCATGTGAGCCTTCACAGTTGGAAAAATCAAATTTCAAGAGTCACATGTAACACTAAATTGGCATAGATTCATCAATTTTGATGGGACAACAGTAACATAAACCATCACTAAAGTGACTCTAGTTGTGTTTGTGGGAAGAAGAGACAGGTCTCCATCACTAGAGACTGAAACCTCTTATAATTACAGACAGCATGGGAAAAAGAGAGTGCTTAATCTGCAAAAATTTCTTTGGTTTGGCTGAAGCAGATTTTAAAGAGCTGCACTATATTTGAGCTGGAGTTATTATACTCCATATAAAAGGTCACAGGTTAAAATGTAAGGGCTTATTTCAGCTTTAAATTCCAGGGATTTACAAATGTGTGCTGAGGGGTGTGCTTAGGTCTCTGCAATGGCACACCCATAGGAGTCCAGATGCCGTGCTGCATCCACACTCACAGACTTTTCTTCTCACCAGCTGTATGCTTTTTTTGCAATGACTGTCAAAGTGCTAGCAAGGGTGTAGCTCCACTAAATAGATTTTTCAAGTGGTACCTGTTTGAACCATCAATAGGTAAGAAGTCAGACACAGTGTGAAAATCATTCATGGCTGGTATCTCAGAAAATAGCACCTCTGTCGTGTATTTCTGGATTTAATTATTGTTTGCTATATTTTAAAAACAACCTTTAAAGTGTGTAAAATTATTGGAAAAGGTTTGATCTCATTAAAAGTATTAAACATTTTATTTGAATAATTTTCAGTCATGTAAAAGTTTTGGTTAAGACATTTATATGACCAAAATAAAAGAAGGGTCTGATCTAAATATTTATACCAGAACTTTCTTAAACTGAGAGTTCCATTACAAGCCTAAAGTCCTCAGCTCCATCCTACAACTGAGTTCTTTGCATATTAGCTGATGACATTATTTATACAGTATACCAGTATTAGAGAAAAAGTGTTAGAGAATGGCTTTAACACTCTAACATATGTATTTATCTGAATAAAAGCAGAGAATTACATATTTTTTGAAGAAAAAGAATGACAATGATTGCATGTGATAAAAGACCCCTACATAGCAGAGGTCTCAATATGAAGGGTGATAGCTGTCAAATAGGATCATACCCAAACTTGTTAACTGCTCTATTTCTGTGATATATTTTTTAGGGAATTTATCAACTATGTTGCAGAAATCCTTTTCACTGTAGTCTGGCAATCACTCCCCTCCATGACACAGCTGCCCACAAACAGATAAATCTGTAAAATATCCCCATGAATATGTGAATTTGTCTCCCATACCTGGATTAATTCTGAAGTATTCTGGCCCTTGATAACATTAACTTGTCATTTTCACTAATTGTAATCCACTGAAACTGTAGGACATCAAAAAAAATCCAATCAGCTGAAAATGCTAAACTATTTTCTCCTTTAAATCATTAACTTTTGGGCAAATTAGAATCATGCTGCTGGCTTTATTTTCTGGAAGCTGAAGCACCCAGATGTTTCATTTTCATGACATTTAGCATTTAATAAACTCACTGTTACTGGTACTAATTTTCTAAATGCCTTTTCAGCTTTTGTTTTGAAAATAAATACATGACAAAATGCTTTGGTACTTTAATTTTCTCTTCTAGTCTTTGGGGAAGATTCCAAAATAATTAGCTAAATGATCAATCAGTTGAAAAAAAGTGAATTTGGAGCTGGATCCAAATGTCCCCATAATCTATAGGAATCTATTAACTTCTACTACATCTGCCGAGAGATGATAAATCACTTGGCAAGCATTAATAGGAAAATACTCTCTTGACAATAAACTAAAAAGGAGGATGATTTGTATGATTTAAAAAGTAAGGGGGTTTAAAATCTTAGAAAAATGGTACTTTGGTTTTTATCATTGACATTTTTTGTGAATTAAAAAGAACTCAAGGTTATTTGAATCATCAGCTCCTTGTTCTAGTTTACAAATTTGATTCATCAGAGAACATGTCGTCATTTCAGTTGAAATGTAGGTAAGCAAGTATACCCTATGTAATCACTTCAATGTGTATGACAGCAGAGCACTGTATTGACTTTCACACTCAAAAAAAGCCATCAAGCAGTAGTGATTTATTCAGATTTTCTCAAGGCAGACTTATACATATTCACATCAAAGCAAAGGAGGCTCAGCTGTTTTGGGGAAGGCTGGCTGTATGACTTTGGCAGGAAGAGGCAGATTAGAGAGGTGCGTGGAACATTCTCATCAAGTTATCTTCATGTTGCCTTTTCTTCCCTGAAAGGCTTCTTCCAAGCCCTAATTTAACAACATGGTACTCGAGACTTCTCCTTTTCATTGTTTCTTTTCTGAAGGAAAAGAAACTCCACAGGAGCTGGGTAGCACAATAAATGTGCATTTATATCTTTGTCATTCAGCTGGTAAGTTTGCCTGGAGTATTAATTGGTAGCAGCTTTATTTTCCCATTTCTTTGGCAGGTTCAAAACCAAGAAGACTTCCATTTTGTAGTTCCTCTCTTTAGAAGTAAAAAAGCAGGTGAATTAAATGCTTCTGTTACTCTTTACCATAATTAAAATTTTTCAGTTTGGTGATTCAGTTTCAAAAAAGATTGCTATTTCTTCTAACTGGAGCTTAACATGGGATTAATGGGAAAACAAATTAATTTCTGAGAAAAATTTAGCACAAAAAATGAAAAAAAATTAGAATTATGAAAGCAAATATCACACTGAACGGGAAGAAACTTATTACCTCTGCTACTGCCCAAATTCAGCCGTCTGCAGATTCAGCCACCAGCCATATTATCTAACACAATTTTATTGGTGACTGAGACAAACCCTAAAGGCTTAAGACATGGGCATGCTTATTACCATTCGGTATTCTGAAAGAAAATTAATAGAACATTTCAGGTAAAATCAAATCTGAAGTTTGCCTGTTGGCAGAGTATCTTTTAGAATTGCAGAATGATAGAATGGTTAGGGTTGGAAGGGACCTTAAAGATAATCTAGTTCCAACCCTCCTTCCATGGGCAGGGACAACTTCCACTAGACCAGGTATCTCAAAGTCCTGCCCAGCCTGGCCTTGAACACCTCCAGGGATGGAGAGTCCACAACCTCTCTGGGCAGCCTATTCCAGAGCCTCACCACCCTCACTGTAAAAACTTTCTCTCTAATATCTAAACTAAACCCAACCTCCTTCAGCTTAAAGCCATTCTCTCTGTCACTACATGCTGTTGTGAAAAGCCCTTCTTTAGCTCTCTTGCAGGCTCCCTGTAGGTACTGGAAGACTGTTATTAGGTATCCCCGAAGCCTTCTCTTCTCCAGGCTAAACTGCCCCATCTCTCTCTGCCTGTCTTCATAGGAGATGTGCTCCAGCCCTGGGCTCAAGGTAATGACTCCCTCCTCAACTTGCTCCAACATGTCTACATCTTTCTCGTGCTCTGGTTCCCAGTCCTGAACACAATACTCCAGCTGGGGTCTCACTAGAGCAGAGTACAGGGAGAGAATCACCTCCTTTGATGTGCTGGCCACACTGCTTTTGATGCAGCCCAGGATGCAGACAGCTTTTTTCACTTCTAGCACACACTGCTGAGTCATGTCAAGATTTTCATGTACCGGCAGCCCTAGGTCTGTCTCCCCAGCCCTAGTCTCTTTCCATTCTCTGCCCAGCCTAAAGCTGTTTCTGGGACTGCGCCAAACCAAGTGCAGGACCTCACACTTGGCATTGTTGAACTTCATCAGGATGACCTGGGCCCACCTCTCAAGCCTGACAAGGTCCCTCTGGGTGTTATTCCTTCCCTCCAGTGTGTTGATCGCATCACACACCTGAGTGTCATCAGAGTCATTAGTGAACTCACTGAGGGTGCACTGAAACCCACTTTCCATGTCAGCAATAAAGATGTTAAAAAGCACCAGTCCAAACACTGAGCCCTGGGGAACACCACTTGGCACTGCTTTCCATTTGGACATTGCTCCACTGACTTCAGCACTTTGAGCATGATCATCCAGCCAATTCTTTATCCACCCAGTGGCCCACTCATCAGATCCACGTCTCTCCATTTTAGAGACATAGATGTCCTGTGGGACAGTGCCCTTGTTCAAGTCCAGGGAGATGATGCCTGTTGCCCTTCCCTCATCCACCACTGCTGTAACCCTATCATAGGAGGCCAAGAAATTTGTCAGGCATGATTCAACTTTAGTCATGCCATATTGGCTGTTACCAGTCATCTCATTATGTTCCTTGTGCCTTAGCAGAGTTTCCAGGAGGAGCTTCTCCATGATCTTGCCAGACACTGGCGGGAGACTGACTGACCTGTCGTTCCCTGGTTCTTCCTTATCTCCCTTTTTAAAAATGGGCATTATGTTTCCCTTTTTCAAGGCAGTGGGAACTCCACCAGATTGCCATGACTTCTCAAATATGTTGGATAGTGGCATAGCCACTTCCTCAGCCAGTTCTTTCAGTACCCATGGTAGTATCTTGTCAGGTCCCATGGACTTGTACACCTTCAGGTTCCTTAAACGGGTTTGAACTTGGTCTTTTCCTGCAATGGGTGGAGAAGAAAAATGGAACAACTTAGTTTATTCTTAATACAGAGCAAGAATCAAGCCAAAGGGAACACAAGGGCCACAATTTGAGCAAGAACATATTTTTCCCTTTGAGAATAAGCAATTCAGACAAAGAAAAAGGCTCAAAGTTGTAAAACGATTTTATCTAGTGAGTATTGGTAAAAGACCTATGTAATAAAAGCAGAATCTGGAAAGTGCAATTTTTACAGTCCTTTTCCCAAAGGAAGCATTACTGAATGAATTGCTAGGTTTTTGGACCAGGCAAAATAAAATGTATTCTAAAATTTTTACTAATATCTATCATAATAAAAGACAAAACTGAAAACTGAAGAAAACTCTGCTTCAGTATGAGAAGTATTTACAACAATAACTAACCCAGTCCTTGAGATGTGAGGACTTCAGAACAAATGGTTGTGTGGAGTATGTATCACAAATGACATGTGTACACAAAAATCCATAAACCAAGAGACAGCCCAAAAAATGTTATGTTATTTCATTGTTTAATCAAATGACTAAGTATTCAGCATTGGGAGGTATACTCTGTTTTGCTTTATAGGTGAATAATATGGCTCCTTATGTATTTGGCTAATTGGGAATTTCTGGAGAACTTCATTCAGGATAAATGGATAGTATACAAGCTAGAGATCTAGTGACCTTTCAGGTGTATAAATAATACATGTTTCATATTTTCAATTTCCTTTATATTTCTTCTTTCTGGAGAACTAAAAGGTGGCAGAAATATCCTTTAAGATTAATATTTAGCAAATACTACTTTTATATGTGGTTCCTTCCTAGAAACCCTCATAAAGCATTTTTAATTTCCTTTTATTTTGTCAATTACCAGCCCCTCACATCTTCAATTTTGACACTACTATTCATGTAATACTTTCAAATTTTTTATTGGCTTCCAAATCTTCAATCCCTGGAAAGAAGTGCTACCAATGGCACGTAACTGAGGCAAGTCAGATGCTGACTGTCTTAAGTTCAAAGAAGTTTAAATGACCAGAGTTCTCCCTAAGGGGGTAAGTCTCTCATTTCTTACTATACTGAGAGGTGGAAGAAAAGTTTTAAGATAGGAAAGGGAAAAGTGCTTCAGCTGCTCTCCTGAGTCACTGTGTCTTAGCAGATAAAGGTATCTCTCTAAAACTGTGCTTACTGAACTTCAATTATGTTGTCCTAGAGTTTTTATCATGGAGAATTTGGCATCTAAACAAGACTACAATAAGCAGTCAGTTGTTGTGTACAAAAAAAATCTAGCTGTGAAGTTCTAGAGTTGGGGATTGGTGGGATAAATTTTTGTGGCAATGTACAATTCACATATATTCTGTCTTGTGTTCTAAATGGTGACCCCAAGCGTAGGACAAATAGCGTTTTGTTGATTTTTAGTAGAACATGTATAGGATCTGTTTAACAACCAGCTGTGGTGGGTCAGCCTTGCTTAACAGCCAAATCTCCACTCAGCTTCTCACTCCTGCCCTCAGGAAGAGAAAATAGGAAGAACAAGAATGAGGAAGCTCATGGGTCAAGCTAAGGACTGGCAGATTGTTTACTAATTACTGTTGTGAACAAAGAAGATTCAGGGAAAATAAGCTCATGAAAATATATGGTTTCATGATTTGGATAGTGGGAAACAGAAAGGCAAACATTAAATTAACATCTTTCCTCCCTTTCTCAAGCCTAAAGTCACTCCTTCACACCAGTAATGGCTGGCCCATGGTGGTTCCCCTTCACTGTTTTGTCCTTCTCAGATTCCCAGCCTGCTCTGGCATGGATGTTTCCCAGACTGTAGAAGATCTCTGCCCTGGTGTGGAGCAGCTCCTCTTCCTCCTCATCTTCTGGTCTTGGTGCTCCACCTTCTGCTTCTCACTCTTTTTGTTCCTCCCCTCTTTCTTCGTGGCATTTCCAAACCTTCCTTACAAATGCTTTCCCTGGGGCATCACCATCATGGCAGCAGGGCTCAGCTGTGCCCTGAGCTGGGTGTCTTGGAGCCATCTGGAACGGGCTGTGTTCCAGATGGTTCCAAGGTTCCAGGGCTGCTCCTCACAGAGGTCACCCTTCAGCCCCCACCAGCACCTGGGCACCTGCAGTGCTGTGCTCCAGCACAGATAATTACTAAAGAAGACCTAAGTTTTCTTACCCAGACTTTCTGAGCACCCCCTCTCTCACTGGTGCAATAGAAACAAGCCACTGAGAAAAGCTCCGTTTTGCTGGAAGTTTTTACAATGGACAAAACTGGACTCCAGCTGTGACAGAGGTAGAAGTGTGAAACTGAACAGGAACTGAGGGCTGGGGATGGGGTCTGGGGACTGCACCAGCAAGAGTGAACAGCTCTGGGTCAGGCAGCCATGATCTGTGACCAAAACTTGTCTCATTGGTCTTGCTGGAAATTCCCCACTCCTGTTGACTTCATCAGGATTTTAGCACCTCAGAGAAAATCATGCAGACAAACTGCTGAGTGACACACCTCACATGGGATGGCTCACCAAACTCTGTGGGGCAAAGGACTCTTGAGCCCCAGTGCAGAGCTGAGCAACTGCAGCTGTATTATCTCCAGGCTGTAGTCTGTTCCCCAACCAGATCATCTGCCTTAACCATTGCTGATACAGGCAAGCCATAGTTCCTGTGGGGTGTGGGAATTGGGGATCTCACCATTTTTTGCACGCTCAGTTTCTTGGTGGCCATTTTCCTAATTGTCTGAACTATAAACTTGTCATTGGAGATCACAGCTTTGTCTGTACTGGTTGTACAGTTGTATTATACATAAATAAGCACTTTGATGAGCATAAATTATTTATTGTAGATGAAGTCCAACCTTGAATGACTGCAGCAACCATTTAGCTTTCCATATGTCAGAGTGAAATCAATAAAGTTTGTGAAAAAGATGGCTAAGTATTGCTAAAAGCCCATTAGGAGTAAATACAATGCTGGATTAGTAAGTTTCCCAGCCTAATTGCATCTTTATAATCAGAAGGTTTCTAAAGCTTGCATATGTAAACCCTTGTCCTGCACTTTTGAATTCACAGAACAACATATCACAGCCACTGAAGCAGGGTTTATATTTTTTATTTTCCAAAATGTATAACAAACAGCATAAGTTTATGCAATATTTCAGGCTAATTTTAGTAAAACCATGCAAACCAGGAAAATTTTTAATGTTTCCAGGTAAATTTAAGGAGTAGAACGCTTGCCCCTCTGAGAGTGGATCTGGTTTTTTCTGTTTTTCTAGGCAGTGACATAGATGAGGAAACAAAATTAAATTACTGATTTTACATCACTTATGCAATCGTATTTACTGTTTATATTTCCAAAGCTTTCAGATATCTAACACTGAAACATTCCTAATCGAAGCATTATGGAAATGAGATCCAGAACAAATTCTTGTTATCTCCCATCTCAGATGGGAAGGAAGGATTAAGGCTAACTATAATGACTATAATGAAAAAAAAAAAGTTCCAAAAGATGATGACAAAAATAAAGGCTTATATTATACAATTTTTTGTCCTGATTATTTGCATTAGATGAAATCTTGAATTAAATGATTTTAAAGAAAGTTAAAATCTCATTTTTAAGACAGCTTTCACAGTAAAAACCTAGGGCAATAACACCCATCATAATATATACAAAATCACAAATTGGGAAGCAAGAAGTTGCTGGAAATATAAAAAGAGATACCAAAAGAAAATTGAAGATCATAATTCTACCATCAAAAATTCTCTGTTGGCAGTGCTATCTCCAGACCAGATCTCTCAGGGTCTGTGGGGACATTCACCATGAACACTCCTGTCTATGGTGTGATTCTACATGGGAATAGCTACTTCCAGAGCAGGACCTGCTCCTACCTCTTTCTGGTCACCACTGCTTAAACTGCTTGTTGCAATGACAGGTTTTGCAGCACATGACCTGTGCAATATCAGAGCACATTAAGACCAAGGATCCAGTTCATGTAAGGCCATGACCAGTAATCAGAAAATACCAACTGGACCCAGCAGTGTAACAGCAAAGCTTTCTGAATTGCAGTAATCTGTCAAAGAATCAGCTGTCTGAAACTCACCTGAGTCAATTATTTGATTAAAGTAAGATGGATGGGCAGGGAGAGTGTAAGAGGGAGGAGGCCAATGTTATCTTGGTCTATACTAAAAATAAAAAAAGTGATATACAGTTTTTGGTGTGTTCAGACTCAACAAGTAGTGGTTTTGCACAAAGAGGATCATGTTGCTTCAGCAGGCAACTACATAACTAAAGTCACTGCTGTATATTTCCCAGATTAAATGCAAAAAAAATATAGTAAGGAAATGCAAATAAATAGCAGCTTGCAAAAAGGCATTATTTACATTGCCAGACATAGATTGGTGAGATGCCAATTTTCATTCATGTGCCTTTAAATAGATCAAATGCCATCTCGTCTCTTTTTTAGGGCAACAAATTCTTTATTTCTTCATAAATGCACAAAAGAAGATTTAGGACAAGCGCATCTACTTTTGGTTCTACTGTAAGCCACTTCCAGTAGTGTGCTGTGAGGAAGTTCTTTCATTTAATCTAGTAAAATGAAATACCTGGATTATTTAATGTGTTTATGTTTCATTTTTTTTCTGATTCTTCGTTTGTTTGGGTTTGGTTTTGTTTTTGTTCACTGATCTCAGCATCAAAAAATCACATAATTACTGCAAATTTGGGTTGCTTTAGTTTCATGAATGGCATCTCACATCCTAGCTTTTCATCTGGCTTAAGCTAATAGCAAATTGTTGGCTGTTATATTGTCCATTTACATGGCTTTTACCGCAAAACAATCTGATTTAGCAGCAGAAGAAAAGTGGAAGCACTATAATTACTTCAATTGTTTCTCCGAACCTCCATGTTGGTAAAACAGCGTTTTTCCTAACCTTTGCCATCTGGTTTCACTTTCTCTTCTCACTTAGGGCCTTAGGAAGAGAAGAGTTTGTATTTCACCAACTGACAGGGCAAACAGTCCATTTAAGTTTCAGATTAAATAGAAATATTCATCATTAATATGACTTGTGGAGTCAACTTACTGATAGTGTATTGAGCTGCTCCGAGTAAGTGTGAGCTTCAGGCTACACTGGTCAATGAGACATAAAAATAGCACCAGTCACAGAGCACATTTTCATGACTTAGTGAGGCATTTTCCTGTCAGCAATTTGATTAAACATTAAGAAGAAATGGTTTAGGATTGCAGCTAGTCTTGCAATCTTGCTGATATAAGAGCTATGTTCAACCTTTCACTCCTTAGATAAGATTAAGTGGAAAACAGACTCACTTCAATGCTGAGCATGTAGGTAAAGAAAAACAAGAGCGAAAGAGGCATGAAAACACACGCACATGCTCACACACACAGTCACATCAATGCCTTGTTAGCATTGCAGCCTTTCCATGAGAAACTGGGCACTTTTACATTTCTATCTTTGTTAAACACTGTTCATTACTGCTTGTTCTGCCGCTGCCCCATGGAAACAGTTCCAGGTACATGCGTGCAAGTGGATCGCGTTCCTGCAATGACAAGTACCACTGTAGCTACTGTGGACCTCAGCAGAAAAGATAAAGTGCAAAATGTCAGTGATCACAGGACTCAGTCTCTCTACTGCCCCGGTTTCCTTGTCTTTCTCTTGGAAGTCTTTGAGTGAGTCTTTTCTTCCTTGTTTGAAGGGGAATTAATTGGAAATTGCAGCCCAAATCCATTAGGTCCATTTAGGAAGACACATTGAAAGTAGCGGACAGGAGCTAGGAAAACAAGGAAGAGATGATTAATGTTTATGGTTTCCAAACTGGGGCCATGAGTCTATTCCATGTTCTTTCGAAAACATCTGCATGATTTCACTCCCACTAAGTCAGCTATAACATCACAAATCTCTAGTGTGATCACAAGCCAGGTTTCACATATCAACTAGATTTTAGCTAAAAAGTTCAATGAGAGATCTTGTAGCACAAGATGAGAAATCATGGACAATTTCACATTTTAATACATAATTTTTCTCAGAGTTATACTACTCCTTCTCCCAGAATACTTGCATTTTGGGATAGCTGAGTGTAAGGCCCCAAAACTCACACATATATTTTCTGTTTTTTATATTTCTCAGTGACTTTCAGATACATTGAAGAGTTCCAGAAAGACTCATATTTAATTCATATCTAACTCATATCTATTTTATTAGACTTCAGGTGAATTATCTTTTATTGTGAATAAAGGGACCACAAATGACTGTACCTAATTTCTGTCCTTTCACAGTCATGGATTTTTTCTCCCTTTTAATTTTTGAGTACTATGTATGTGGTCATACTTTCCATCATGTTTTAAAAGCTCTCAAGAGCACATGTTTCAGCACAGATGGGATTGATATAATTTGCTTGAAAAGCTGAGTTTTGCACTGTGAGATTAACATTGGCAAGATTTTAAAAGACAAGTATTAATCAATTAGGTGTTTGGGAAAATGGCTGGAGGAATGTTGGCATTGGAAACAAGTCAGTTTTTAATCAGATGATTTTCTGATGACTTTTTCTTACCCCTGCTGTTCATCCCATTTAAAAAAAAAGAAAAAAAAATGTTCTCTGTGACAATTCTAAACTGAGATGGACTCTAGGGCTTCCTGCATTATAAACTGGGGTGCAGGCTTTATTTATTGACTTCCAAGTCCCATTAAATGGTGGAAAACAGAGCAGTGTGTCAGAAATGCTGGTACATTCCACCCAGTGGTATTATCCTCTGTGGTTTTCTTGCCTGACTCATGCAAAGGTCTTTTGCCTGAAAACCCACTTTAAATTAAAGTTGGAAATTAGATCCTTTTGGATCTAATGACTTACGGTTTTTTTACTAAGTCTTAGAATGTATTTCCCCCCCCCAAATTCTCAGTGTTTCTGTTTCTCTGTGAGATGGATCTCAGCTTTTTTTCAGAAAACAGAGATAAAGCAACTCCCCTGATTAGAGTTCACAGCCTAAATGAGTCAGACCAAGATTCTCCTGTGAGGTTTGACAAGCCATGGACTGGGTGAATGTGCTAAGTCCTCCACCACTGACCTTTCTATGTACACAGTTGGGCAAAACTAGAAAGCTTCTGAGTCATAATTTCAACAAATAGACTTACTCCATTCTTGAGCTAAGGTAACTTTTATGAGTAAAATTAACTAAAAGCAATGTCTTGCCACAAAACCCACTATGATTAAAATCAGTATTGTCCTACCAAAATAGTCAGAAATTTTTCAATCAGATCTTTTAAAAAAATCCCACAAACACAAAATCCCCTAAAATATAATCACAATGGATGCAAGATTGACAAAGAAAAATTCCTTAAAGGAAGAAAAAATGCCAATTACAAATTCCCCTTTTACTGTAAAAAGGAAAATATTTCTGTGTATTTCTTTTATGGATACAAAAATGAAAATTAATAAAAGTCAATTACAATCTTCATGAAGAAGATAAGTAGGGCACCATGCACTTTCTAGCCCAAATAAATACAAATAAATATTTTACTTGTGGATAAAAATAAATTATTGCCCTCCCTGTGTTTTACATGCTATCAGAATGCAAAAATGAACCCCTTTTTCCTTCACCTGTATTTACAAAGTTTTGTAAAAAAGCAACATACAAAGCTACATACTTGCAAGTATTTTAAAGATCGTTAGGTTATTTATGTATTGCAATTATATGCCTGACACCACAGCGTTTTCCAGAAGTGTTACTTGATAATTATTCTAAAATCACTAGTAGAACTAACTGCTGCAATCTTTCATTTGAAAACCTCATGTATAATCTCTTGTTAAAAGCCACTAAATGGGAAAGGAAAGGGCAAACTTTAAGAATTTTGCAACTCAGCCAGCAGCTACAAAATAATTATGTAGCCCACAATTCTAAAATGGAAAAAAAAGATATAGAAATTAATTAGTTTGAAAAATATTAACTAGGAATCATGTTTATTTGGAATGTGTAATGCTAAATATCACTGAATAATTTTTTATTTGGAATTTTAATACTTTGTTGCATTATTTCTATCTGCAGTGCTTATGAAGAGATACCAGAGTTTTTTGGCTGGTGTGTACTCATGTTGATTTCAATATGGTGAAGTGATATTCAAATGTTTAGATAGCCTATTACTTACCATCTATCTTTAGAAAACACCAGAAAAACGTTGCATAGAGAGGAACCTCAGGAGAATAGGGATAGTAGTAATGAATTTTGTTAAATTTTCCAGCTAGTTGTTTTCATAAGACTAACATAATTTGTTTCCAATTTGTGAAACTTTCAGTGCTGAAATTGGCTGCAGGCTATATATATATATATATTTTTTTTTTTTTATTATTATTTATTTTTTTCCTGCACAGATCACCAAATACCGTCAAAAGGTATATATAAATAAAACAAAACCAAAACTCCCCAAAACCCTCACAGAACAACAGCGTGTTTTGTTTATTTCTCTGCCTGAGGAGTAAAAGCAAGATAGGATAAAGAGTGCAAATGGGACAGGAATAAGAACAAGGAATTAGAAAAGGCAGGATATGTAAAACAGATTTTAAGGTAAAGAGGAAAAAACGGTCATGCTTCTACCAGGATGTGCTGGTTTTGGCTGGGATAGGTTTTGTTTCCTCTGTAGTAGGTAGTATAGGACAATGTTTTGGATTCCTTCTGGAAAAAGTGTTGATAATTCAGGAATGGTTTAGTTCCTGCTGAGCAGGATTAACTCAATCGAGGCCTTCCTGCCTTTCACCCCACCCCAGCAGTGCAGGGACAGTGTGTGCACAAGGGTAGGGAGGGGACACAGCCAGGACAGCTGACCCCAAGTGACCACAGGGAAATTCCAGATCATATGGCATCCTGCTCAGCAGATACAGCTGGGGGAGGAAAGAAGGGGAGGACATTTGGAATGATGGCATTTGTTTTCCCAAGCAATAATCATCCATGATGGAGCTCTGTTTTCATGCAGATGGTTGAATGCCCACCTGTCTATGGAAAGGAGTGAATGAATTCCTTGCTTTGCTTTGCTTGAGCATGTGGCTTTTTGTTTTATCTATTAAACTATTTTTATCTCAACCCAAGAGCTTTGGAAAAAACTTTTGTGTTTTTTTTTCAACAATCTACAAATATGAAAAAAAGTTTGTATTAATAATTTTTAATTGGATTTCCTTGGAATTAATCCAAAATATTTCATTCTGAAAAGTCCCCATTTTCTTCAAATGTTCTTGTGAGAGTTAGACAAACTAAAGACACAATGCTTAATGAGCTTATCCTCATACTAAGGCAAAGTTTACATGTGTTTTAAAACTTAAACAGATTCACTTGGTAAAAGATTGAACTATTTTGATATGTTGTAGAGTATGTGGATCTAGTGGCTACACTTATAAGAGTACAAGGTTTGATAAGCAAGGTGTTATGCTTCCAAATGTAGGTAGAGAAAGATGTAATTTTCAGGTTTTGGAAATAGTCAAACTATTAAAAAAGTCTTTTTCCCATACTGTTTTTGTAGATTTTGTCTTATTAATTCTCCCAGTGCAAAACTACTCACTTATAAAAGCAAATTTCATCATCATTCCATGATGGAATGGATCTTTTCTATTTTAGCTAATTAAACAATCAGAGCTTAGAAATAGACATACTGCAAGTTTCCATATTTTGTGGCAAGTATCTCATGTTTCTTTTTTTTATGGCCAATGAATTCTACACATTTTAAAAATTGAACTGTTGTCTCTATCATATTCAAACTTTTAGGTAAAACAAAATCAGCTGTCCATATAGTAAATCTATACAGGATGAAACAGTTTCAGTATTACACTTTTTATTATGGCTTCTTTGCAATTTCTGTTTCATGTTACCCTTCTTAGGCCGCTTTATCTAGCAAACCTCAGCTACAAAACATGCAGATAAGAAATTCATTCAGAAAATAACGACATCTTTGCTACTGTGTCTGCAACAGTGTTATGATACAAACCATAGTCAAGAGAACTATTTGAATTTTGGCATGCAAATAAGAATACAAATACATCCCACACTGCTTTTGCAATTCCTACATTCAATATGAATGCAGAATGTGCCTTTTAAACTGCAGAGGGTTCTCACTTTGAATGTATTGTCTCACATCTTCAGAGCAAATGTTACCAAAAAGAAAAAAGGAATAACAGTAGGAGAAAAATGTGGTTTAACAGTAGACATATTAAATAGACATTGTTATCAGCTTAAGCAGGAAGAAAAATCAAAAAGCCTTATATGTGGAATATACTTTAGTTTGGGATGTAGTTTATGAGAATTAATATAATTACTTAAATTCCCCTTGTGAGTGCTACTGAGGAAACAAAAATGTCAATACTGGAAAAGTGTCATAATGCTTTTTTAAGAAATTAGAACTGGTGCTCTTATATGAGGACATCTGGTACCTAAGATTAATTAATTTCTAAAAGGCTGGAGGAAGGGATATTCAGGAACTTTCTCAAAAAAAGAAAAAAGAAAAAAGAAAAAAGAAAAAACAAACAAAAAAAAAAAGAAAAAAAGAAAAAAAGAAAAAATTTATTCCTTTAAGTAATTTTTACCAATTTTTTGGTAAAAAGGATGGAAATCAGTCAGAGAGAGAACAGCCACAATGAGTTCTAGAAAGAAAAGAAACAAACAGAACCAGAACCCCCTGGATTCAAAAATTATGTGAAGTTTTTTAGGGCTTGTATAGTGGAATTGCTAAGTACCTTCCACAGTTACCCTATAAAGTAAACAAATGGAGCTTATTTCTGCTCTTATTCTCTAAGTGATATGCATATCACACAGAGGGCTGGGTTCAAGAAATGTGAGGGCTGGGTTCAAGAAATATTGCAAGAGCACTGTCCTGGTGTTTTCAATACTTTAGCAGAAAGGAGGAAAGCATCCTATAATAAAATTTAATAATCTTAAAGAGTATAAAGGTGTTCCTGTTTATGTATTACAGTGATTAAATTCTCCTTTCTATAAGGCAATAGCTGTTTTTAGTGCAAGTTACCAAATTAAATATTCATTAAAAAGAAAACTCTCTTAGGCAATAGCAGTTTGGTTATTAAGGGAAAATTACAGAGAATGTGTGACAATTATTTTCTAGTTTGAATCCAATTTCTTCACTCAGAGGCTGTTCTAAAAGAAATAAACAATTCAAAAAACAAAAAAATTCATACAATCATAGCATTAGAAACTACTATTTGGTAAGCAATTACAAATAAAACAAAAAACATTAAATCATTTACTTGTGACTGCTTCTCAGGAATGCACTTGAAGTGCAAACAAATTTCAGCAATCAAAACTGAACCACACAATGACAAAAAATTTTGTTGCAATGACTTGGTAACCAAAGATTTTTTTCTCTTACTAAAGGGTCAGGAATAGAAGCAAGGAGTTCCCCCTTTCTCCCCTTCTTTTCCTGTCAATTTCAGCCCTGTTACGTAATATTTCGGTAACATTACAGTATGACAAAGTGACCAGACAAAGCACAGGGCAGATAGGGAAGGGAAATCATATGGAATCTTTTAAAATGTCACAATTTTTTGCCTTCACACTTGTTAAAAAGAAGAATGTAAGTCTCTTTGCTTAGTGGGCCTGTGCAACTTTTAATTACATCTTAGTTTAATCACACTTAATTGCATTTTATTTCTTCAATAGAAAAGCTGAATGCTGGGGGCCTCTGCAGGAGACTAAATACTGTTTTCTTAGGTTCACAACAAACATGGCCCATAGATACCTGCTATTCAAACCAACATATTTGGGTGAAAAATCATATTATTTATTTTTCAATAAATTTTTTTCCACTCCTTCCGTATTGATCATGCTATGCAGTCATACTACTGTCATTCTCAGCAATTACAATGCTTAATGGGAAGAAGGATGGGAAAAAGAAGAGGAGAAAACATTTATATGTCCATTACAAACAAACAAGAAATATGACTACCACTTTAAGTCACTTCTATATATCTAAAAACATCCTCTTCAAATGACATTTTTCTAGCATTGTATAGAAAATATATAGACAGGAAACATAAAGCAATTATACCATGAGGATACTTATGTTGCATCTAATTTTGTGTCTTGAATAACAAAAGAAAATGAAGAACATTTGGAAAGTAGCTCCCAAAGCTCCTTTCAAAGTGTCTGTGATGCAATGCAATTAATTGCATATCTTTGCAAAGACTGTCCAAGTTTTCATATCTGTTTTATCAAGGGGTTTGTCAGATAATAAGTTATTTAATGAAAAAGGGCTAAAGATGTTTGAGGAGCAGAATTAAATACTAGCAATAACATTGTTATTATAGCCACGAGAATTCAGATTCTCTTTAACAGCTCTTTTTCAGGCATTTGGGGGACTTCTGCAGCAAGGTCTGGAGAAGGTAAAATAGATTTATTCTATAGGAGTTAATTTGCCTTTTCTCACAAAAAATGCTCAAAAGTGAGAAAAAAACCACCCAGAATATTGCTCCATAATGTGGAGTGTCTGTGGTCCCAGTTTGTTCCCAAATTCTGCTGAATACACAAAAGAAATCTGCCTTTATCAGTGCTTCAATGTGGAAAAAAAAATAGTATAAGTACAAAGTCAGTAGTACATGTCTATAATAACACTATCTTAGTAAAAAATATTATGAAAATGTATCTAATCAATTGCACTAGAAGGGCACTCTCGTTATAGTTAATGTCATTAGAGGGGAAAATATCACCATATATAAAAATATATATAAAATAAAGAACAGAAATTGTTAAGAACAGTTATGATCTGTCACCTGTCAAAGTCAGTGCTCTTTTTGAAACATAACAACAAAACTCAATGAATGTGATCTTTATTCTATGAAAATCGATTTCGCAATAGGAGGTGAAATTTATTATTTCTGTCTTTTAGCTTGGGTGTGATAGATTACATCTAACAACCATTTAAGCAAAAAAATTTGTATTTTGTCAACTGGCTTTTGCCTTGTCTAGTAAGAAGGCTAAATGGATAAATAAGCTGTATTTTTATGGAATATTGTTACATTCCATGTTAGGGTCACTGCACACAAACCACGTAATTCTCCCGTAAATGTGTGAACATCCCCAAAGTGACATTCCCCCAAGAGTCATTAAAAAAATTCTTTTTGTTAGACAGTAAAACCATGCAAGATGTAACAGTGCAACACATATGTGGCAATGCAGACATTTCCAACAAAGCACAGCAATAATCAGAGCACACAGGCTTGACAATTTTGCTAGCATTGAGTTTTCAAAGGAGTCCACTACTGGCATGATTTGTTTTGTTACTGAAACATAGGAGCAAATGGATGAATCATTCAAAAAATTACATATAAGAAGGATCAGAAGTTATTGAACTTTCCCAGTGCAGCAATAATAATAATAGTACAGTGGTTTTGGTGGGCAGCAAAATCAAATTGGATTCTCTTGCTATTGCTCAATAAACACTGACAGTGTCATGGTAGGACACATTGTGTACTGGACATGAAATTTAGGCATGTTGACATGACATTGTCTCTGTCAACTTATTCCTATGTCCAGTACAATCAACTAATGTAATTTCAACATATCACAAGAAAATAATTGTTTTTAAATAACTGTAATTCACATTTAAAGATTGGTTTAAATTTTATATACAAACACATTTATGTGCACAAAAAGGGATAAAACCAAAGAAGAAGGAATAAACAGTCAGGGATCTTTTTATGTTAATAAGAATGTATATCAAATAAGTGGATGTTAATACCATGTATTTATTTCACTGTAAAGGCATGAGATAGAGAAAGGAGGGAAGGAGAGGAGAAGAGAAGGAGAGGAGGGAAACAGTGTATGATAAGACAGTTAAGCGGCTAATGAAAGGGAGGTTGGTGTTTGAATTATGCAAGTGATTTCTTCATTTCAGTTATCATTCTAACTGAAACCAAATAAAGGTTTGGGGGATTTTTGGATTTTGTGTAGCATTATGTTCACACACTTGTCTTCCTCAATAACAATTCCTCTGCTGGGAACAGCAGGACTTCTTTTATGACGATAAAAACTCAGTAAAGAGACAGTGCTGAACTGTCTGATAAACTTGAACTGCTGACAAACCCTGGTAGAACCAAATTCACTGTGCCTAACAGGCACTGGAGGCACTACCTTCGGGATTTAGCTCTAGCCATGTGACATAAAGCTGGGATGCAATTCAGATTCTGAAGGGATGAGTAACCCTTCAGATGAGAAGTTCCTCTCTGATTTACCATGGAGAAAATATGCTCTTTTCTAAGTGCTTAAGATTAGAAAAGATCAGATCTGTGCCTGTGTGCTACTCACAATGAAAAATGGAGCTAAATTAGAATATCTTCATCCTGAATATGCACAGTTCTGGGAATAAGGAAAGACAGGAAGAAACTGTAGGAACTCAATAGGCTGTCTTAAAATATTTCAAAACATCTGCTGCCACTGGTTTAAAAATTGTATCACATTATTAGGATTTTTCTAATGGATTTCACTATACTGACAATAGTCTGGAAACATGAACTCACTCCAATATGAGGAAGCCCAGTTTCAGCTGATAATTTTTTTAAAAACAAAACCTATACTGATGAAAAAATATGACAGCAATTACTTTCCTAAAGCTGAAGAGGGATTTGAAGAAATGGCCATTTATCTGAAACAAAGATAAATAATCTCTGGCTTGGAAAACTGCTGAAGAACTACAGTTTGTATATAACTTCACTTCCACCAAGTATGTCATGGGAATACATAATATGTAATTTTTTCACTTTTCTTGCAATGTGATTTAAGAAGATATGCCAGTCAAACTAAAGGGCATAATGAACGTAACAATGTTCACCAAGATACTAAACATTTATATTTTGTTTATGGCAAAATTGTACAGAGGCTTATATGATATTTTTTTGCTTCATTTTTCTTGAAATAAATTTGATATATATTTAGAAGTGTTTGGAGCCTTTTAGTTTAGTTTTAAAAAAATGTTTTGACCCAGTTAAAGGGAAAAGAATGAACTCATTGTTAAACAGGCATAAATAACATTACTAATTGGGTTAATTTTTCAAATCTAAGCAAAACAGCTTCTCTCTACTGGACCTAAACCAGTGTGCTAAAAAATACATTTTTTCATAGTCTTTCTTCTTTTCCCATAGGCTTGTATGTTTAGTTTCACCTGTCTGTCCTGCATTCATAGAAAACACAGGTATTTCTTTAATAATTTTCTAAATAAATAAATGTTGGGATTAACATAAGAAGGAATCAATTAATGAGTTAATTGTAAAAAACCACAGCTTCTGATTACTTTGTGCATTTAAAAATTTTGCTTATCCTCCAATTAATTTTTTTTTTCCCAATGTCCTTTATTTACAGGGTTGCTCTCTATGAGTTTTCCCTTGGTGTATTCTCTGGTAGAACTTTTTTCATAATCTTTTAATATAGAAAACCACTCCTAGCTCATGGGGCACATTATCAAGTGTAATGGGAGAGGTCTAATAATGTTTGTGGACCATTAGTGTGAATTTCAGCCACTTTGAGCAAGTTTTAGGTTGAGTACCAGTCCCCACATTTGAAGTCATGTTCACCAAGCAGATCCTCAAAGACACCAGGAAATATCTCTCCATTGTAAACTGCAGAGCTCTCCAAATATTACATTTAGTGCTGTGCATATGCATGAGCCACATGAGCCATCTTCATACACTACTGGATGTGCCTGGGAGCACAAAAATTAATCTGCAATTATTTCACCTGGTAACTATTCTGAAGTATTTTACATAAAGAGGTTTCTGAAACAGAAACAGACCTATCAAATAGATGTCTTTTCTATTAACCTCAGGTACCAGTGACTCTTGTATTGATGGATCTGGAATTGTGCAAAATCGAGAGGAACAAGCAGCTTGCACTCCACCGACATTATTTTGTAACTCGGAAGCCCTAGTGACATCCTGGAAAATAGAAGCTGTAAAACTGAGGCTTTCCAGTTGAAGAGGGCTGTGAAAGAGTATCATCTCAACCCCTTAGAGGCTGCACAATGACTACAAAGGTATAAGGAAACTATCATTGTTTCTATCATTTTAAGAGCAAAGTACATACAGCTGCATTTTGTCAAGGGTCTGATGAAGGGACTTGGTCGTACTCAAAACATGTCTGGCAGATAGGAATTGAGATTCAGTCTCAGTAATTCCCAATTCTACAAATCTAGACAATAAATAAGTTCTAGATAAGGTAATTAAATTACAAAATATAGCCAAAAGTAAAAAAGATTAATTCAGAGCAAGGGATGGATGTTGAAGAAGCTCCTGTGGGAAAAATAACATGAACACAAAGTGCTTGTAGATTCTCACTGTGAAATTATTTTGTTTTGAAAGCTAAAACTTAAACCTTTGGACATTTAAATAGAATCTCTGGAATTCATAATTTAATTTATAATCTCACTATGCTGAGAGGCTTTTTATAAATTCATTGTTAACATAAAACCCAATATTTAGTTCTCCTTTTGGTACATCTTTACAGATTTTGAGTTTCAAAACTTATTGCAATCTATTAGAAATTTTCCAGTGACATTTAGTTTCAGGACAGATCCTAAAGTTTTCATTTTAGCTAGTTACCAAAATATGGCTGAAATTTCCCCCTTGGATGTCTTTTCTGCATAGAAAAAATAAGCAAGATTATTTCAAGGTAAATTAAAATGAGATTAATTAGTCCATATAAAATGTTGTGCAGATGCTCATTCAAAATTAAAGCAGCCTCAGTGAAAATTCCACAGTAGGTTAAACGAAATTAAATCAGGGTCACCTTAGTTCTTAATAAATGACCACTCCAGCATTTAGCACAGTTTAACTGTGCTCTCTAAACATATGCATCTTCTAAATGGGCAGTATTCCTCCATGTCTTCATTTAGACAAGTCTGATAAGATTTAGTCTCCAAGTATTTGCTTAAAAGCCATCAGGATAATGGAATGACTAATAGCAAGTTGCTGGAAGGCCTACATATACAGGCCTGGTCCTCACAATTCTGACCAACGTGAAATGTTGGGACATTTGTGTATATCCACAGAATGGAGGATGTTCTACATGGACTCTCCTGCAAGCAGCCCTAGTGCACAGTTCATCCTGATCTAATGCTGAATTCTTGTACTGGAGTGTGATGAAAATCTTAATGAGAATAATCTACAGAAATACAGGTCGTGTAAATAAATGAGAACAGTGTTTTTACAAGAAATTCTGAAACTTCTCAGAGTGTCAGTTCCTTCTAAGGATATTCTAGCAAACAGCAGACTTTCTTATGTCCAGAAAACAGCATCATCAATATTAATGATTTATTTGCTGAATTCTGGTGATTAAATTCTAGTCAGTAGAGTACAAGTTCATGCTGCTGAATTTTTGGAAGAAACTGCTCAGAGTATGTCAGAACCATCATATATCTGAGACACAGAGACTGGGTGGCAAGGAGAGCAGAGAATATAGTATCTGCAGCTCATCACCTGTCTATAGGTGAGAGCAACCTGCACTGCAAAGTTTTTGCCTTCTCTTTTGACCACTGCACATTGTTTTTTAAAGTCGTTCAATGCTTCTGTATTATAGAATATTACCAATGTTTGTGCCTAATGAATTTGACAAAACTTACTACTTCAGAATGATGAAAAAGATCGTTTTACTCCAAGGTCTTCAAATGCTCCAGAACAAAGGAAAAAAATGAAGCCATCTTACTCTCTTTCAAAATAATTATATGTGTGGGAAAAATCTCATGCATTGCACTGCTGACAAGTTTACATTCTCTCAGCACTGAGGAAACCTCCTTCATAGTCTCCCAAATGGCTGTCATATCAAACCTCACACCAAATAAAACTTTCTACTTTTGCAGACTTGGAAGTCATCTTAACTTTGGAAAATATATTACTGCACAGAAAGTGCAAAGGACTGAAACAACCTCAGTAATAAACCAATTCCCACATGGTTTTAAGACATAATGAATTCACGCCCTGCAGTTGCTGAGGTTTTCATGTGGTGATTAATATGTAGCATTGAATATATATTGATAGTATGATGAAATTGTTGCTCTTTATTCTAGAAAATATTTGAGAATAGGTATTGTATTTAAGAATCTCTATCATTGCAGAAATACATGAAAAATCTAGGTGAGGTGCTTTTCCTTCCATCTTTCCTTCTTGCATAGTGTGTTCATGTAAACCGTGTTCCAACTCTGCTTAATGTTGATTTCAGTTTTCACTGAAGTACAAGTTCTTTAACTAAACAGTAAGTATAACAGTTCCCACATCAAGTAAAGTTTCAAACCTCTAATAATGTGTGAGGGTAGATGCACAAATTATGTAAGTCTATTTATGACACATCTACAAGGAAGTTATCATGACTGGTTTGGTTTCACTTGACCTTGAGAGTAATCCACACTCTAGTCTAATTAAAATAAAAACCAAACCAAACATGTGGGAATAGTATCACTTTAATGAATTCTCACTTTTCATGCTCTTGCAACACAGCCTCTCTTTATTTCTGCCACATTTGCACATCTGTGGGCAGTAAAAAACGTCAACCCCTTCAACACACTGTATTATAAATGCAATATACATTAGTTCAAGAGTTTTCATTCAAGAGGGCAGTTGGAAGGTAATTAGGATAAATATAATGAACTTTTGATCCATTTAGATTTTCTTTCTCTGATGTTAACCTTGAAAAAAAATTGAACATGTAGAAGTGTACAGCTGTTCATATAAAGATTATGGTAGATAATCCTCACTAGAGAGTTGAATTTTTACTCTCCTTAAATTTCATTCCAAGAGTCAAAAAACCTGCTTGTGTGTGCTTTCAAATACATTTGTTATAAGATAGAAATAAAAATGAAGTTCCAAGAATTGTCTTTTTTTTTTTGCTGTTGGTAAATTTCATCCTCAGTACAGGTGTCAACTTTGACATTTAGGGAGGAAAAAGAAGAGGAAAGCATTCTAATTAATTGCTTGCAGATCTACAGGAGAGTGAAATTTAGTGTCTACTGCACATTGCACCATTATTTATGATAGGTACAGTAGTGCTTAAAATTCTGTTCAAATGTGGCCCATTCTAAAATTGCATCTATATACAGCTTTTAAAATTGCTTAATCTTTATCTGATTGCTTTTTAATATCAGGGAAAGGTTGAAGAGTTCTGATGAAAATCTAAGAACATAGGAATCTCTTCAGCTTTTGAAGGCTGACTGAAGATTTACTATTTAAAGTTTTAGATTAGTTCAGAATGTGTAAATCCTTTTCTACTTTCATTTATCAGAAAAATAAAATTAGTACTCAGTGAACTGGGGAAAAAGCATTGTCTTAATCTGCAAACAGAACAGGTGAAAGTCATCAAGTTCCAATTCAAGTATACATGACCTAGGACTTGGTCTAAACTTTTAAATTCTCAATTTGAGCAAATACCTAAAACCAACATCCAAAAGAGTAACTTTGATGTTCTTCTGGAAACCTTTTATCCATGGTCAGAAAACTAAGTATTTTTTTTGGTGAAAAATGAATATTTTAAGAACACTTACATAGTAAGATCTGTTTGCAAAGCCAGTTATGAAGAACTGATTTTGCAGAGCTGTTCATGATCTGAGAAACATCCAGCTGAGAAAAATTTCCCAGTGAAAACTTACAACTGAATTAAACAATCATCATAACTAATGTAGATGAAAGTCACAGAAACACAGTTTTTGAATGATGGAAACTTTGTAGGAGGGTGGTGGGCAAGACAAAGTCCAGTGAGAGAAAATTTGTAGTACATTTTTGTTTTACACTAAATTTGAGGTTTTGATGCATAGGAGAATTCTTTTCTCTTCTGGCAAAATCTTTGGTTTAATGTACTGGTTATATATTATGATTAACATTTCCTGATCTATAAAAAATTCTGTGTTATTAAATAGCAATAAACTTTTTACATCATGGATTCTACCTTCTGTATCTGTCAGTTGATAACATAATAACCAAGAGGAATAAAAGTGTATATCTTATCTATGTCTATATCTTACCTATGTCTATATCTATATCTTATCTAGTCTATATCTATGGACTCCATATCTCTGTGTAACTGATTAAAGAAAATAGGATTAAAAAAGTGAAGCTGTTCTTTTTTGTAGATGTAGTTGCCCTTATAAAACAAAGTGAGCCATGTGTGCAAATACTTTTGTATAATATATGTGGTAACCAATCCCAGTTTTATTTAGCATTTAATTTGTACTCTCTATTTCTTGAAAACAAATTGTTCTGCACTTGCTTTATACTTAGGTATCTTTTTTATTTTTCTATGATTTTAACTTTCTACATATGGATAAGTAGATGTTTTTAAATAAATACATACATATAACTGCACATATGTTACACATTTTATATCATGATTGTAGGACTCTAAATCATTCTATTTACAGTAAAGAAGTAAAAAAAAAACATATACAACAAATTAATCTGGATAATTAGAAGTGAAATACTTTCCTCAGTAGGTTAAAAGTTCCATTAAGAGGAACCATATTCATATGTAGCTCATATTTTCTGTGTAAACCAGTTAGATGTCAGGTGAGATTAAAGACTTTGATCCCTGTCTGTCATGAATTAATGCAGGTCCACTGAAGTCACAGCTAGTAATTTAATTTATACTAGTCAAGAATCTGGAATATATATTTCCTTTTGCGGTAAACTAGTAAAAACATGATTACAAAATGGAGGGAGATTTTCTCCTGAGATACTGATCTTTATTCACTATTTTTGCTGGAGTGGAGTAGAGGCAGAATGTGATAGGAGACAATATTTATTAATGTGGGAGAAAAAAAATTGAACATTTCTCCCTATGTGACTTTGTTACGGAAAAGATTTTCTATGAGGAGAAAATATTAATTTTTGACATTGCACTGCTATATTAATTACAGAACTCTTGTTTTATAAGGCAATCAGATGAATATATGTTTAAAAATTTAGAAAGGTGGTAAAGCAATACCATTTCAGCAATTCATTCTTCACAGGAACAAGATTTATGGATTTGATTTGCCTGATTTGCCTGGCTTGTCTCACATCTTGCTCCATAGACTTGAATTATAAATGTGAAAATATTGCATGATCTCCCTTAAAAAAACCCAAAAAAACTACCCAAAACCAAACAACAAACCAATACTTTCCTGAATCCTTTACAATAAAGAAAAAATCATGTACCTGATGTCAGGTTTTGATGTCGTGGATCTTCTTTTACTGGTGGGACACATTAAAAAAAACATAGATAATAAATTAATCTACAGTTTCAAGTCAAAATACTGAAATAAATTTCAATAAGAAAGATGTTTGTTTCTTGTAATCATCTCTCAGATAAGAATTTCTATAAACCAGACTTTTTTTTAAAGCCTGACTCTCCTAGTAAATCATTTAAACAGATACATTTTCTGTCCAGTATAACCATATAAGCAAACTGCTCCTAGACAGTAGTTTAGTGAATTGGCGCCAGTGTTATTGCTATCCTTTAAGGTTTGAGATTTAAACGTGCAAATTTTATGTGCAAGTCATTGCATTTAACCAATGTAGAGAGGATATTTATGCCTTCAATCACTTACCTGATAAGATACTGTCATGTATTGTTATTAATTATGTTTAGAGGTATAGCAGAAAGCATTTCTCTATTTGCATATTACTGTGAGGAAACAATCAAGGCAGTGCTGTGAACAAGAGGTTAGCCAGAATATGGGAGATGATGAAATCTGTCTTGTGTATAAAGAAGGGCTTCTTGTGTAGCTATTTTGCATCACTGGAGTTATTTTAAGGAATGATGCTGGTGACCTAAGGCACCAGACAAGCTCTGGAGATGCACTTTGCACTCCCTGATCAGGGAGCACAGGCGCAGACAGCGTGGGCCCTGCTGATCCTGGATCCTGAGTGCTGGGGGCTGCACAGGTCCCTGCTGCGCCAGCCAGGGAGGTCACAGGCAGGGCACCACTGCAGCCACACTGGATGCACTGATGTAATCCTTGATATTCATATGCAAAGGAGACACCAGACATTCAATTACTGGGGATTTGTGTACAATTTCATCATTTTGGTTT
Source organism: Zonotrichia albicollis (assembly GCF_047830755.1). Taxonomy (NCBI): domain Eukaryota; kingdom Metazoa; phylum Chordata; class Aves; order Passeriformes; family Passerellidae; genus Zonotrichia; species Zonotrichia albicollis. Next base: position 74,179,596 of record NC_133821.1, on the reverse strand, counting down.
ACTCGTATGTATGTAGAAAGACTAAAAAAAGCTCCTCTTTCTAATCCCATAAAATCCCCCAAACCTGAATGTTTGCATTTTTATTGCTGTTTGCAGAGATTTTCATCCCTTTATTACCTTTAGCTTTTTCATCTTTCAGCTGTTTCTTCGTAGTTGTTTTTTCTACAAAGAAAAAGTAGCACAGTTAAAGTTTTATAAACTGACTGTTGAATAGATTTTACCTAGAGTTTTCAACTAAAATTCTTTGAGAATTAACACAGATATTTTAGGGGTTGCCTCAAACATGCAAATTTGCTATCTCATACTATTTTTATTGTGATCTTCAACATATATATGAACACATAGAATAAATTCCTACCTTCTTTTTCCTTAATTGTGTTTGGTTTTTTTGTGGCTAGAAAGATTTGAAAGGAAATAACATTAAGTGGCAGGCATCAGAAATACAGGGCTTTTACAGTAAGTACATCGTGCAAAGATTGTCTCACTGGTAATTTCCCCGGAAGAATTACTGTGGTAAATGTGTCTCATGGCATGTTTACAGTGTCTGTAATATTGCAACAGTGTCTGCTACTCTTAGTGGCACTAGCAGTTCTGGGCTTTGTGTAGAGTGGTTAGAAATTGTTTGAATATTGCTGCTTGCAGAGTAGTTTAGAAAATCCTGATAAATACTTTAGCACTTGAATTCTGAAATTCCCTAACTACTGCCAGATTTACTTATTTGTTTGTTGCGAAAATACACTAGGGAAGGACTCTGCCTATTGCTTGCTTCTTACTCTTTTTCCCAGAGTGATCTCAAACATCTGAAAGAAATAAACAAACAAAAATCCTGAGGATACAGAGCTAGATGGACCTTTAGAACTGCCATATGCGATCATACAGAAGTCCTGCAGCAATAGATTGTGATTTATTTTATTGGGGGGTGTTTTTCCTAGTCTACATTCACTTTGAGCATGTTCTGTTTCCTTTTCTACATCCTTTTTCCCCAGCTGCAAAAGCATTTGGTCTGTGACTCCATTCAACCAATCAAGGCAGATTGAAATTAAGCAAAGTATGTCGCTTCAGGCACCTGAGCCCTTTTCAGTATTCCCTGTTGACTACAGCAGAAAAATAGCTGGCTGCCTTCAAATGGTTCATTTGCACTTTGTGTCATCCAACCAGTTGTAATAACGCTTTCTTCAGTGTCCTCTGGTACGTGTCACTTGATTCACCAGCGCTTTCAGTGAGGATCTGCTGTGTGTAGCTCACCAAAACGTGCTGCAGAAGGTGAGCAGTGAAAATCACATAATCAGGTGGAAAGAAGAGCCTATGGCAGAGACCTGTGTAGCTGCAGGGCTGTCACTTCACGCATGCTGCTTTACGTTATCACTGTTCCTTGCAGATGAGCAAAGTGCGTTAATCAACACTGGTGTGTTCATTAGTTCTTTCCATGAGGCATACTTGAAAAATGAAATATTTACCTGATGTTGGGATTTCAGCTGTTGGCTCTCCAGGAAAATAACCAGCAATGAGGAGAAAGGGGGCAGGGAAGGGAAGGAAAAGAACAAAAATTTCAGTACCATGTTTTTTCAGGGCAAGCAACCATTTAAATAGATTATCTCTTTCATCTGCAACTTTTCTGCAGGGTATTAATTTACAAACAAATGTGCCTTAACAATGGGTGTGTATGTATAATTTCACACTGAAAGCTAACCGTCTCACTCTTTGAAGTGCTATAATCCAGCATACAACATACAATTCCTGCAAATGCAAACACTGCGCCAACCAAAGCTTTCCAGCAAGCAAATATTTAAACAGACTCATTTTTAAGTGTGCCTTTAAGGTTATAGTTGACTATGCTATTTTCCAAAAAATGTATTCAGCTTAAGTGTTACCTCTCTTTTCTTATCATCCACACTTCACATTTAAAGACTGACACTGACCTTGAATAGCTGGCATTGACCCCTAAGTGTTTCTCGCACACTAGCAGTTTGACTTGCCTTTTAAGAATAAAATCTCTTGAGAGATTTTGACTAAATCTTTCCACACCACCTAGCACAAGAGAAGCATATATTCCTATGCTATTATAATATCCAAAATAATTGATGAAAAGTGGTCAACCCAACGGATAGAAATTCTCTGGTGTAAGTCATCATCACTTATTTTAAATCAAAGAAATTAATTACATTGTCATTTTGAATCCAATAATTTTCTACCCATCACTGCTTCATTAGTCCCACTTTTATGTAAGAATACAATTAGAAAGAAAAAGAAAAGCCTCTTTTCTTAGAACTTAGAGCAGGACAAAAAAGGAATAAGATCACAAAGCATTTAAGGGTATTCCTTTGACTGAGCTTTCTCTGTACTTTCTTCCTGCTGAGTTTTGCTTCAGATGAACATGAGCTCACACCAAGGTGAAAATGTTTCAGTCAATGCTTTTTCCACAGGAAGACTAATCAATTAAACATCATTTTCCCTAATGCATCACAGGAAGCTTTCACTCAAATCTTGGCCCATAAGGAGACCTGTAAATGTCAGCGCTCAATGCTTGGAAACCACTGGCATTCAACAAAGGCCAGTTTTGCTGCTATTAAATGCTAGCATGCCAAAGTCCTTTAATATTTACCTTTTTGCTTACGATCTTGCTCATAGCTTCCTAAAGATGACACATTACTACATTATGACCCATGGAATAATTAATATGTTTTTTTGATTTTCAGAAGAAAAAAACCACGATTTTTTTCTGAGGTACTGAATCTAGGAAAGGGTTTTATGCTCTCACTTCTTAAGTGAGGGAGTGTCTCTCTGAGGGATCTGGATGGGCCCAGTTATGTGCATGTACCCTAATTTAGGATTAATTTATTTCCTTGGACAGTCAGGTACAGCAAGACTGTTGACCTGAAGGGCAGTTGGTTTGACCCTCTGTTGTATGAAATGTAAGGGCCATTTCCTATTTCCTATTTCCTATTCTCAATGCATCAACATACTTTGACTTAGTCTGAGAACATTGGGGCACATATTACTCCTATTATGGGGCTTTCATTTTAAACCTAAGTGGGAATATAATTTGCCAATTCTTAAGGTCTTTTTAAAATATCAGCCTACATGTTCTCCCTCTTGACTGAAAACTACAGTTTGGCATTCCTGCATGTGTAAGATCTGCCACCAGCTTTGTTTTCTGTTCAAGGTAATGTCTCACAATTTGTGAGTCTTTAGTCAGTATGCAGGGAGTTAATTCTGTTTCATTACACATTCAAGTTTGATGTACAGTCAATGGTTGTCAAAGACCTTCCTGCACACTAAAACAGAAAGAGTGAAAAATAAGATGATTTACTAATTGCTTTTAAAATTGGGTGATTGACTGTGTGATGTATACCTGCCTACAGGTGAGACCATGGCAACAAGCTCCCACTCTGAAATTGTCTGTGTGATTAATTTGGGTAGTTCTCAAACAGCCTTGTCTTTCTGTTTATACCTGCAGTCCCTAATGACCCAATTTCTTTAGCAACTAAAACCACATTTGCTTTTACAATAAGACTGAGCAAGATTAAATTTGTGAATTAATTCAGTCCAGGATAAATATATTAATTTATTATATATTCCACTGGACCTGAACTCCAAAATCAGTGGGTATTTTGTGTCTATTGCTGCATCTCATACTGAATTAGATGTCAGCTACGTTCATGTTATGGTAAGTACACTACACACCTGGCTAAGAAATACATGAAGCAAAGCTATATAGAACTCTATAAATAAAGAAGGTAGTGATCCAACTAAGTGCTCTCCTTTAAGTGGAGAAAAACAATTTGGAATAGACAGCTCTGGTGTTTAAAATCTTAAGTTTGATCTATTCAAGGATGGTTCACTCAAAAAGGGGCAGTGTATAGAGAATTATTTTTGTAAATGACGATAAGTCTGCTTGTTGCTGGTTTTTTCCTTCTTTTTCTTTGTTCTTTTTTTTTTTTTTTTCATTTTTCTAAAGGTACTGTTAACCTTTATAATAATTTCAAGCAGCAGAATATAAGCTCAAGAATGTGGTAGAAACAACCCTCTGCAAAGGGCAAGGGAAAATATCCTGGCTATTCCTTATATCCACAGTATACCAGGGTAATATAGCTCTCGATAAAAAAGCATTTTATAGGTAGTGATGTTTGTGATGAAAGCATAAGGAATTAGTCACTTAAATTTGTGATGAGCTTCTAACAGTAGTGAGTGCCATCACTGGGTCCCTCAGATAAATCACTGTGTCAGTAAACAGATCCAGAGAAAACAAGAGTGAGCAAAAGTGGATAATAGAATTAAATAGAGTAAAATTTTCTTAAAATACTGGCAAAAATCGAAATAAGCCCATGGATAGCTTCACAGAAAGTAATAATTTTGCAATAATAACTAAAAAATGGAACATTGCAGTTCAGGGCTGAAGGAGATCCTTCAGTGTAAGCACATTTTAGGTACCTTGGGCTCATACTTCCACTTTACATCTGGGGTTCAGAGTAATCCTGTTTTCCTACAGGTGTTTCAGAGCAGGATTCATCCTCTCTAACTTTAGGCACCTAGCACAGGTGACTGCTCTAGGAAGTTAAAGTGAATCACTTTTCTTTGCCTTGTGGTCAGCTTACTTTCCACCAGAATAACATGTGGTTTGGTCTTGAAATGCCAGGCAGAGCACCAAAAAGCCCCCACACTCCTGTGCTAAAGAGGCAACAACTAATTCCTCTGTGAAGGTCCACACTCCAGCATTTTCACAATTCAAAGCACGCAGTACAAACACTGTCCTTCTGGTTCTTGTCTGACCATGCTTTGCAGTATGTAATGTGCCACAATAAGCATAGATCCCAGTCTTCATCTGTGTAGAAGCCTTCCTTAAAAACAACCTTAAAAAGGACATTATCCCATGACTTCAGTGGAAGTTTTTGCAATGTGACAAATTCCTCTTGAATCCTCCTTAAAACTAATCTAAATTGGAAATATTTCTTTCCCTTCTTTAATTTAATTTAGTTTTTTTTATTAAAAAAAGCTTTCATTGGAACAAGGCCAACAACGTGCTTAGTGAATTAATGATGTAAAAATTTCCAAATGGTAAAAGAATTAAGGAAAAGGTTGTCTAATTCAGTTATGCTACATGCTATTTTCTTGTTTTCAATAAACAGTACATTTGCATAGATATAAATTATACATCTACACTCATCTAAACCCACCAGAATATCAGTTTTGCTACCAGTGTAATTTACATTATTTTCTAGGGAGCAAAAATTGCAAACACAGTTTGAATCTTGCATCTTCACAATATTGCATTATAAATGTGCTTGATTTTGTTGTGTTCGGCTGTCAGCAAGCAGACAGAATACAAGAGTATCTGTAGTATAAGCAAGAAAATAGCATTATCTAACATGAGAAAATTGCAAAAATGCAAATATAGAGAACATGCATCTGAAAAGAAGGTTTATATTCCATAAGAAATAAGTAATTACACGTACTTGCGGTGTTTTTCGGTTTGACTGGGAAGTAGAAAGAGGAAAGAAAAATGGTCAAAACAGTCAGGTTTGGCAGAATATTGTTATGGCAGACAACATCTTTATTCTAGATGTTTCCATGTATCAAAACACATTTTTACTAATCTCACAGCAATTAACAACAATCTAATAATGAATGATACTAGTAGGGGTGTTCTCATTTATGGACTGAAATTGTTTTGTTAGAGTGAAGGATGAATAATATTAACAATGAAAATTATAATTCTTCACTTATTTCCTTTCATGAAGAAGCATGGAGCAGACATTTTTTAAACCCATGATGACAGTCCACAGTGAAACTGAGCAATGCTCCTTCCTGTACCAGCATCAATTTTGCTCTGTCATGTGCAAGTGCAATTGTGCATGAGCTGTGATATCAGAGACATTTGCTACAGATTATGGATTGTGCCAGATCAAGATCTAAATACTATATCGTATAATACCTGCAATGAATGAAAATTTAAGTATTGCTTTACCTGGGAGGTTAACTGTTTTCTGAAGTCCAAATGAAAGGCAGATCCCCCCAAATAATTAGAACAATGGAACCATTTAAAGTGAGCAGTTTCAGACAGCAGTTCGAATTCTTTGCTGACGTATGCCTTTGACATCAGTGGAATTACAGAGGCAGAAATTTGACCTTTGATGTGTACAAATATCTATACTTTAAAATGACAACCAGCATTACACAAATGTACTGTGCTATTTAGTTTGTGGTACGGCATGTCAGGGCCATTCTATGTATCAAAATAGATTACAGGACAATGGTTTTGACATTTGTCATATACAATTGTATTTTCACTATTTCTTTAAATAACATTTTCAAAACAAATATGCAAAATAAAATGCAGGAGTGCCTACCTGGTTTTGTAAAGGGAACATCTTTTTCATGTCTGATTGCTACATGCTCTAAACAAAAAACAACAGCATTACAAAATTGCCATAATGTTTCTCAGTTACATTTCGCACTTTTTTTTTTTGGTTAGAAGAATTACATGTATGTTTTTCAGGATTAAACATTCCCCTTCTCTTGTTTCATGCTGTTATTTTGAAAAAGAAACCCACAAATGAATGGTTATTAAATGATTATCCACTGAGGGATCTGCCACAAAATAGCAAAGTTCATTAGTACTGCACAAAGCTTCACAAATATAGCTACTATTAATCTACTAAGAGTCATCCATGTGTCTTAAGGAAGAAATACATTAGTAGGGTCTTCTGTAATTTCTTAAATGTAATTTTGTCCATTTTTAATTTTTATTATTGGAGAAAGCAGAGTCAACTCAGCAATCCTTCCCTCATCCTTTGTTCTTGATTCAGATATACTTGAGCAGAATTCCCAAAGTCTCGGACACATAAGATTACATATGAAGAAATTATATTTAGATGTGGAAAATGCATCTCATCTCCACATGCCTGTTTCCCTACCCCTCCTCCCATCCTTCTACTTCATAATTACTATAATTACTACTGAAAAAATTATAATTTATGTTATGTTGCTGGAAATAGAAAAGTTGAAGCAGATTTTTTTTTTTCAAATAGATCTAACAAACAAAAGTCAGACTTAGGAAAAACCCCACCACACAGATCTCATAGCACAGTAGCAGCTATACAATGGGAACTGCATTTTATGGCTGTGGAATCAATGGACAACTCTCTGGGCCTTGTTTCATGGTGATGTTCCCACAGCTCAAGGACTGTGCATCATTTTTCCTTTTGAGAAATGAGGACCCAAAAGCATGCTTTAAATTGGAAAGTGCTGAAAATGTGAATGCCCTCTGAAAAAAGGGCAATATGCCTCAGCCTTTCTGCTACTCAGATGAATAATTGAACTCCTGGTAGCTGTGATTTCAGGTGGGCAGACAAGTTGAGAAATGCTGAGATGAAGACATCATAAGGAATTTCAAATGGGAAACGCTTTTATGAAGCATGAATGAAAAATTGGTTCAGTGAAGAGTGATTCATTTCCCAGATCTGGACTTTTTTTGATCATTTAATTATTCGGGCAATTAATTGACAGTTTAAATTATTATTATTGTAGTTGCATCTGCATTTTGAAGGTGTGAAAGGTGTAGAAAATCAATAAGCAGGCTGTGTGGTAAGTTAAGGTACTGACTCTCTTGAATCCTTTTAGGCTGAGAAGAATTCAGGATGCAGTTATTATTAATTTCTATTTTTTCTTTAACTTAGCAGGAGCATTCATTCAAGCCAGGTAATTTTTAATAGTGATTTTTAAAAGACTTTAACTACTATATGAATTTTTGTTGATTGGACTTTTGATAGGGGAAGCGTGGAATGAATTCACTCCTGCACTGAAGCAATTGGTTATGTCAAATAGGCTTTTAAATAGTTAATGACAGGACAGTATATTAAATTAAAGGAACAGGAGACATGGTGATAAAGACACTATAATTTTAAGCAAAACTAGAAATTGCCAAGGGCATGCTTTCTTATATAAAAGTAGAAAAAGAGACATGTATCCAACAATTTTACAGGAATTTTTCTAATTAAGGCAAGAATAATATACTTGCTGGCTTTGCCTGGGCTACAAAAGACAAGAGAGATAAAGTTGTTATAGTTAGATACTGAAAGAAGAAAAAATAAACTCTTTTTTTTCCCCTTTCTTTTTAACATTCAAGCATTTTATTGGAGTCGGTTCTCACTTGTTCTTAGCTTCCCCTACTTGTGCAGGGATGCACAGCATTCAAACCCCTAAAGTTCAGACAGCTTTGTGTTGACTGCCAGTGATGATGAGAATGTTGTAATTCCTTGTCTGACACTTCACAGCTTCTAGAACACTCATTGTTACTTGACTTTTTTTCCTGTCAACATTACATTAAAAAACTATACTCTCTTAATCACAGATAAGACCCAAAGATTTACAGTTTAGTCCCAAAAACATTTTCTCCATAGCACTGATCCAAAGTCCTAATCCATCTGGTGATTTATCCCCATATTTGGGATCCTTTCAGAGGTCTGATTTACAGCTAGACCTCACTTCATTAGCCCATCTCTGGCTAATGACAGGCTGGAACAAGCAGCTAAGGAGCTCAAAGACCTTGACCTGTCTTCATCATTGGAAAGACAATTCTTGATAGAACAGAAGCTGCAATTTGCACACTGCTGGCTTTTCTTTGTGATCAGTTACATATTTCAAAACACTGTGAAAAATATTGCAATGCAAATATACTACACTAGGTGAGTGCTGAATAGTTGTTAGTACCCCCCTCCTCCTCCATCAGTTAGGGGAGAATCACTTACTCTTACCTGACTTCTCAGTGGGAGCTGTCTTTTCTTGTTTCATTTTCTCCTCTGTATCATGAAAGCAGCATTAAAATTACAATGTGTTAGCATAGGTTCATATAATTGGAAATATATTTCTATAGGTGATATTATGCATATTGTTCACAATGATAAAATAAATGCATGTCTTCACCATCACTATCCCATTATAGCACTGTAAAACAGCATGCAGGCATTATGAGTTCTGACTGCATGGTGAGATCATGTTCATGGAAAAAGTAAATTACTGGGCCTAATGTCTCAGCTGCCAGAAAGCAGCTGCATACCCTTCAGCATCTTTCAGGCAGGCACTCAGGTGGAAGCCATCCTATTCCTGCATCCCTTACACCTTTGCCAAGAGCACCTTCCTGAGTGTCTGAGTCCAACAGCTTGGTATTAAACAACACTAAGAACTTCTAAATATCTTCTAGAACTTTAAAGACTAACTACAAACATGGGTGGAGGTACTCATGTGTCTACACTCTGAGGATGAAAAAGGTATGGAGATGCCCAAGCACATAACAGGTCACAGAGGGACACATGGGACAGTCTGAAATGCCAGTTTATACCACCTGCTACTGGACAAACCTACCTAGACCTAGCTGGACATCTGTCACAGGAGCAGCCTTGAACTTCTCTAATCTCATGGGAAAAGCTGCCCAAGCCCACGTGCTCTTGAGCTGCCTGTGGATTTGCTCAGCACAATTCTCAGATGATGTAGACCCATGTCAACATCAGCCGCCAGACCTAAACTTCCTCTTCTCCACGTAACTTGGTGGGATTACAATTTCTGATCAAGTGGGGTTTGTTTTACCTTCCCAATGGAAGTCAGGTGGAAACTGGGATATTTATGTTCAGATTTCTGCTCTGCCCCGTTTGGTTGATTTCAAATTCACCCTACCTCATCCTTTTATAGCTCAACACCATTTTGTGTCTTTTTCCATAATTGAATTCAAGCTCACCTCCTAAACTCTACCTTTCAACAATCATATACATTCCTAAACTCTTCTTAAATATGCTTAAGACACAGTCAGACTATATTTGCCATTCCTCTTGCTGAAAGCAATTTGCAGCCACTGCCTCTTTCCACTGCCTTCCTTTCCACTAAGACCTCTGGAAGGCATCAGATTAAGGATGACAATGACTGTGTGGAGATCAGGTTGGCCAGACATCTCTTGGTCCCCTTCTCTTGCTTGTTTGGTCTGTTTCTGGAAGAAAATCATTACTGATGGCGTCAAATATAGGGAGGGATAAAGCTCTCTGGTTACTAATATTTTCTATTATTTGGTAAATAAACATAGCTCTGCATTGCTATGCTTTTCATTTGTTTTCTGGTATGTGTCAATTTAATTTCTCTTGATTTGTATTAAATTTAGGGCACTATTATTGCCCTTACTCAGCTATTGTTACTGTCAGTTTCTTATGAAAGCTGTGAATTAAAAATCTCATCTCCATATTATTATGTCTGCAGAGCTAGAAATGTTTTAAAGCAAAACCAGCAGCTTGAAGATGCAACTTACTGAGAAAAAGTGTCCTTTTTTCTGCTGTTATAGGAGCTTTAATATATAACAATCTATTTCACTAATTTAGATTGGGACATTAAACTTTCTATGTGACAATACAGAAGAAAACCTGGTATGCTGCCTTTAAATAATGGCCCTGTAACATGCCCTGGATTAATGACAAGTAAAAATAAAAGGGGTTCTCTTTCTTTGGATTTTATCCTGACACTTTTGAGCATGAAATAATATATTTTTCCTTTCTTAATTCTGTTGAGAATGAATGGCAATATTTGCTTTGTAACTCTGGGATAACAAATCTGTGAGGAAATAAGTAAGGAAATAAGTTTGTGAGTGGATGGCACATCTGATTGATTTGAAAGTAGGGGCAGTGTTTCTTCTCAGAATGAATTTATCTTGAAACATGGACAGGCCTGTGGATTTGCATTCATATGGGAATAAACACGGTAACTCTTGTGGCTGCTTGCTTTTTCTCTGAGTTTCCAGCCACTGGTTGTAGCCAGAAGGGAAAGTGAAGGAGTAGAATATCCAGACTTAAGCAGAGCTATCTTAGAAGGGAATACACTTCAAGACATCAGGAAGCTTCATAAAATCGATCTGTTCACCACATTCAGTATGAGGAAAAGCAGAGAAAAACATATGATGAGGACAATAGATATCATTTTGCCAAGAACAGAAGTAATAGTTCTAAATTTTCCTGTATTTCCTGTATTCTTTTTTTTACCATATCATGGGGAGTCTCCCAAATAAAAAATTAAACAATTTTGAGGACTTCATAAAGCTACAGAGAGTAAAAATATAAACGTTGTGAATATTAAAAAAATACTGATTTTGAGTAAGCCCAAAGTTTAAAGTTCTGAAATCTTTCATTGAAGAGAATTTATTTGCTCTGCAGGGCTCCAGTTTTGCAGCACTAAAAGCATTAATATTAATTTTTTCCCTGATGTACCTAATTTAAATGGAAAAAATAAGGCTGTAAACATTTCTCTGCATATTGCAGGCAGTTTCAGCAGAATTACATCAGGAATGGATTCCCTTGCTTTACTTGCCTCCACTGATATACACAAAACACTCTAATTTAAACTTTTCCCTATGGGATCAATATATTTTCTGAAATTCTATAGTATTTCAGTCATGCAATACTTCTGTCTGATGGCAGGAGGCATAAGAAAAATGGTTTGAAGCTGCACTGAATCAAGGTGAAAAAGAAGGCTGCTGTTTTGTTCAGAATGAAGCTTTTGTAATTCAAGCTGTTAACTCAAGAGCACTCCTTGGCACACAGCAGGCAGAAGCACTATTACCACCAGTGCCTGCAGATTAATACTTCCAGTCATCAAGTGAAACTCAAAACAGCCACTATTCTCCAAAGCAACCATTTATCATCTGAGAATAGAGATTTTATGCTAAAGGAAATTTAGCAAGCATTTTCCTATTTATTTTCCCTTCAAGCACCTAAATACCAAGGGCTTGGGGTCTGGAGCGTGCTGTAGTATGCAAGAGCAAAATCCTAATCAGTCCAATACACTGGTTTGTGACACAGTGCTCTGATATTCGAGAATGCCTTACCAAGGAAATTTATTTTTCTGCAGCTATGTGGATGAAATTGGGCTAATTGTGCAGCAGGACTGATTTCATTTAGCAGGAAAGGTGAGTGGTCATGCCATTCCTCCAGACAGCTCACTTTCTGGCCACCACTGTGGCCACCAAGCTTGGACTCCTTGTTCCTGCTTTGGCTGAATTCACCTAATGCTTGAAACATTCTACTAGCTTTTAATAAACAAAAAGTGATCAATGAGTTAAATAAAAAGCTTGGCCTATGTGTCTTTGAAAGAAGAAGAGAAATTTTTTCCCTATTGACTCAAAACCAATACACCTTCATTAAATCAGATCCTCAAGGCTTCCAGAAACCTGAAAATGTCTATGAAAATACTTAATTTACAAGGTAGAATATTGTACATTAGAAAAATGAATGGGAAAAGTACTAAATACATAGGAGAAGTTTATTTCTTTAAAAATAGGGGAAAATTAATGAAATAAAGCCTCCTTGCTTATCACTGAACACATAAGGTTTAAGTGTTTTATTTGATCACTTATTCATGAGCACTTCCAGCAAAGGTCAATGGGATGTGGATACTTGCTTTCTAGTCCCCACTGCTTCTGGAGTGGGTACTGGTGGTAATAGTGCCTCAGGAGTGATGTAAGCTGAGCATCAGTAGCTGAGTTTTCTGTGAGGTTACCCTCTTAGTCTTGTTAATTCACACCAGACCCAGCTGTGGATCCTTTAGGGCCTTTCTCCTCAAAAAACATGATTGGAACAGAGTCCTGGTTTGAAAGGGGGACCCTTTGTCCTGCTCACAGCAGCCAGGTATTACTTACAGTTTACCCAAATGCACAGTCAGCCCAGGATTAGTATTGCTATTCTTAGTCCAGCTCCTGTTACTTCTGAGATTCAGGAGCTGGAGGCTGACTCTACTGCAGAGTGTGTACACAATGAGATTGTAGCTTCTCCTTTTTGGGGGGCCCACACTCACTTAATGTGATAACTAATTTACTGAAAGGGTTGAGAAAGGTTAATTCCCAGTGGACCTCTTTGATGTAGTGCAGGGCATTAAAACACTCCTTCCTCACACTCTGGGAAATGGGTTTTGCTAGTGCTTTTTACTACACCAGTGAGAAAAGTCACAAGAACAGTCAGAAACTGTGACAGATGAATCCTTTTAGTTAAATGTCACTCTCATATCTGTTCCTCTCCAAGACACTGAAAAAACCCAGTGGCACTCCCACTGTGCCCAGCTCAAGGAAGTGTCCAGGTTCTGCAGATCACACATATCCTGATTAAGTGGAGCTGGGGGTAAGGGGAGGTTCCTTCACCAAACCTACCTGGCTTGCTCTGAGAGACAGCTTTTTCACGTTTAACACGTTCATGCTCTGAAAATAAGAACCCCTATATTAGAAGGCTTTTTAGTTTTTAGAAGATTTTAAAAATAAAAGATTCCCATTATAGTTTTAAAAGATGACTTAGCACTACATATTCCTACTGGATTTGAGAAGAATTGATAACTATATTTCTCCAGAAAAGATGTTGAGCCATTTTTTCCCTATAAAATTAAAATAATTAAAAGTATTTTTAAACTTTTTAAATGTGGTTTAATTATTTTCTGTGAATTTTTAGAAATATAATAGAATTTATAAAATTATGAATTGCTTCTAGTACTAATTGTGATTTCTATCACTGATCTTCTGTATAGAAAATTACTCCTTTATGTTTAATATAGAAACAATGGCAGATTTTATTAAAACAAAAGTGGGATTTTCTTGTAAAGAATGACAAGTAAATGTTCAATATTCTTCATAAAGGAAAAGACAAAAAAGCTTCTCATGTTTCTCCTGGATTCAGCTGGACTAGAGCGAATTTTCTTCATGTTAGCTAGTATGGGGATCCCATAAATATACTGTGAGGCACTAATAATCAAGGATATTATTCTGTATTATAATAAACGTGTATGCAATTTTGTGCTATTTAAAAACAGTGTGCTATCCAGATCCCAACATCATGATACAGAAGATATTTCAGAGGCATGTTAAAAGTATGTTTAATTCTGATTTGTAGCTCTGAAGTCTAAGCTGTGCAGCAGGTGAGCATTGCAGCACACCAAGAAATAAATCTAAAACTTGGGCCAGAGACCTGGCAAGAGAATTGCAGAGATCCTTCCCCATCTGTGGCTCCCTTGATTGTTTCCCAGTGCGAAGCTGCCATGGAAACAAAAGGCATAGGTGGGTCTCAGCTGAATTGGAAAAGGGTTTCCATGCAAACTGGAACCTGTGAAACACACCTGGTCCTGCATTAACAGAGCTAGTCATTGAAAACCAGTGTCATATGTCAAAATGTTGTGTGAGTTTGTGTTGATGAATTCCAGCTTAGGCTGCAAAAACTTTGTAAAAATAAGAAAATACCTTCCTTCTGAAAATTATAATAACAATATTCTATATTGCCTTGGTACTTACTGTGTTCATGCGTGTTCTCTGAGGTAGCTAGAAGTAAACAAAAAAGGCATATTTTAATAATTTTGTAGCTGTGATGCAGAATTTACTTCATTTCTTAGTGACATTTTAGACATATAAAATTTCAATGAAATCTATTGAAATGTGCAGCAGTTACTTTGTGTCTCCTACACGGTCCACCCCAGATGCATAAATGGGACACATAGCTAAGAAACACAGGCATCCTGAATTCCTCATTTAGCCAAAATTTGGTACAAACACCTCTGGAAGGCTGTGCACCTCTTCTGAGGGCTGAGTCACCCTCTCTAAATGCTGACCATACATCAAACCTAGGGAAACTACCTGGCTAAGCAAGGTGCTTACCTTCCTTAATGCCCACTAAGAGACAGGGCAAATTCAGACCATAAGGTCTCTACCAGACAAAGACAGAAAATGAAGCTTTAGTTTGAGTGAGGAAACAACACCTAGGGCAGTGTAAAGATGACAGTCCCTGACAATTGCACCTGCTCTATGAGGGCAATGAATTTCAGATGGCTTCAGTGATACTCCAAGGAGCAGAAAGACATTTGAAAATTTTCATTAACTTCATGAGGCTGCTTCTAATCAAAAGGACTTCAGTGCTGTGACTTCTAAACTTTGTGCCATTTCATTTTCTGCATTTTTCCAGAAAAAAAAAATCCCAGAGGAGATAAAACTGAAAACCAAATGAGTACTTTCCATGGATGTTAGGACAATATTTCTCAGGTAAAGAAATGAGAGTTTGGCAGCTGTACCCAATGCCATTATTGGTTCTGCAGAAGGAAGCAAAATGTCAAGACCCAGCCCTCCAGCTGGATTTTTCTTCTTGACTTTTGCTACGCAGCTGTTGTTTTTGAGAGAAAAAAGGCTCTACCACCTGCATGTCTTCTGTGTGTGAGAGAGAGTAATCCCACAGAGAGATGCAGCAGGGCAGGGGATGAGCTGCCTTTGCAGCCCCAGCAGCACAAGCAATAAAATTGCTGCTGTGAGCTCCCAGGCTGTGATTCACTGAGCTCCTGAGCTCCCCAGCTCCCACTTGGGACAAAATCTGCTGCGCATGTGGGTTTCTGTTTCACTTGTTTTCCCTGCAGTATAAAATCAACTCCCATTTTATACCCAGTCTCTAATCCAAGTTGTTGGGCATTTAAGGAGACAGCAACTGGAGATGGTATACAGAGCAAAGTGAAAAAAAACATGCAACATTTTTCTGGGTAATAAAGAGTAAAGATACAAAGTAAGTGTAAACTGAGGAATCAGAAACAGGAGTTCAAAAGAAAAAAAGTATGGAGAAAG
The DNA here is from genome assembly GCF_047830755.1 of Zonotrichia albicollis. NCBI lineage: Eukaryota > Metazoa > Chordata > Aves > Passeriformes > Passerellidae > Zonotrichia > Zonotrichia albicollis. The sequence continues at coordinate 74,163,995 of NC_133821.1, read as the reverse complement.
CCACATTCATTATGTTTATATGTGTAAGTAAAATGTTTTGTAAATTTAGGCTCATTTGACGCTGCAAAACCAACCAAAATGTAGTTCCCCAAGCATCATAAGCTGAGGCAAATTCTATTGCAATTGAGTTTCCATGAAATATGTCAGAAATTTGTAGAGGAAATTAATTTTTTTATTGTGTCAAAAGACATAGTGAGATATGTTCAGGAAATATGAATTTAAATTTTCAGAAAGGAATTTCAAAGTAAATATTAACCCAAATCTGAACATTATACCAGTAGCTAGTGTAATGACTTACATAACTAATACAGAATATTGTGCCATGTAACTCTTCCAGTAATCACCCATAATAATTAGAGCTAGGCCACATATGAACAGTGTTAATTTAAATACTCTCTACCGATGCTGCTTAGAAAATTTTGCAAGCAAACTTTTGTAATAACATCCTTTTCTAATATCTGAGTAAAATCAAAACAAAACCATTACTTCTTAACTTTCCAGTGAAGCCAATACAGTTATTTCCCCTTTTATGCTGGTAAATATCAGTCACAGAAAATGTTTAAAACAATAGGAACTCAGCTAAAGTCTGGTCCTTGAAGTTTGTGAAAGTATCTCCGTTGTCCTTTTCCATCTTTTTTGTGGAAGCATTAATTAGACAAATTTGTATAATGTGGGCATCAAGACCAGTTGAAGACTGAGATTATTGCTATCTGTGCTTTGCCTAAAACTCCAGCTTCCTTATTTCTGGCATAGCACTCAGAGATATTTCTACCAGATATTTTGATGAAATAATGAAGATATTCTAAAGTTAAGTCTCTAGAGTGTTGGTTATTCTAAAAAAATATCTATAGTTTTTCTATTAAAAAGCCAAAATGAAACATTGAGGTGAAATTTTGAAATGGTATTTGGGCCATAAAAATCAACCTTTATGTTTTGCCAACTGTTATTTCAGTCAATTCAATATTAATGTTATCCTTCTTATGTGTCATGATCTCATTAAAAAATGCAACTCAAATGACATATAGACTAAGCAGAGAGTTGAAAAATGAAATCCCAAGGACCCTTAGATTAATTTTTATAGTATCACAATTATCTATAGCATGAATGCCTTGATTTTTATTCTACTTAGTAAAAATAGCAAGATGATAGCCCAGGTCAGACTCTGCAAAATGTGTAATAGTATATGTAATTTAGCCTAAAGGGTGACAAATTAAAGGTTGTGTTATGCACCTCCAGGAATCTCACACACTTCATGTAGTATCTTGCACTGGAAGTGCAAACAAGCATTTTTTGTTTTGGCCACTGATGGTGAGAGGGTTTTGGGATAAATCAACTCTGTCTCATTTCAAATGGTTGTTCTGATGTCATTAGCTAACAGGACTACTTACTGGGTAAAAAAGTACTTGTTGTACTGTTGTACAATGGCAGAACATTCAGTCCTAAGTAAGTGTTTTATCTTCATTTGTTTAACACTTAAATTGTACTAGAGGAGGTCAGATTTGAATCAAATGAAAACAGTTGGATTTTTGATTAAGTATTTGAAGCTACATAAGAATGGATCAATGAAATTATATGGTTCTAGTCCCAGCAAAAATTTACAATGTCTTTTCTGCCATTCTAAATTAAACTTCGAAAACAGACTTCATAGATATCTTGCTGTTTTTCATTTCAATTTTTTTTTACTTGCCTGCAATTCTGAAGGCCACAAGGGTATTAATTATATATGGCATAATTTTGTAAATTAGATTCTGATACAGGTTCAGAAACGAAATCTTGCATTTATTGAACCATAAATTGGTAAAGCTAAAAGCAGAATGTGCTTTTTGATTATAACATCTATTTTCCATCTGGGTAACAGGTATTTGCCATTCAGACAGCAAATACCTTTGTGAGTGTGCACATTCTGTAAGAAAAGAATATGTTGTGCAGGAAATAAAAGCGATGCCAGAAGTACTTTTTTTAGTTAAGAAAACCAGAATAATAACACACGCTGTAGCTGAAAAAATTATTTCCAATTAGATAGTTATAGGTGTATTATAAATAAGGAATTTACTTTCCATTAGACAAAATAAGAGCCTGGTTTATTTCCCTTTAAAGACGACGCAGAGATTGTTTATCATGTTTTGGACTGGACATTGCATGCATACACAACACACCATGTTAATTTGTAACGACATTACAGGCCAAGAGAGAGATCAAGATCAACAGGAATTTTCTAATATAATTATCAAAATTTGAAATGCATACTTTCCAGTTTATGCATCGTGACAAAGCCAAAATTTGTTTTCCCTTCTTAATATGAGTTCATTCTCCCTGAACTACAGACTAATGAACTATTTGTCCTTTGGACAAATTAGTGGGCATTTTTCCTTCCAAATCTAAGTTTCAAGAATTAAAGAGACCACATCATTGTGCATAATTTAAATAAGACAGTTTTGGTCTAGTTAGGTCAAAGTTTTTCAAACTGCAGCACAACTGTATTATAAAAAAGTCAAACAGAATAAAATACATTCCTTATATGTCTCAGAAAATAAATTCAGAAAAAAGGGGATTATTAGGATTTACCACTCTGTGAAGGAGCAGTTCCCTACATTTGTGAAGTTGTTGTCAGTACTCTTTGCCATTCAAAGGAGAAGTCAAATGTTTGCATAAATTTTTTAGATCAGCTGACCTGATCTGTCATATCTGCCTGTGTCTTACTCAAGTTCTTCTGGCTAGGTGAGGAGCAGGCAGACTGTGTTGTAAAGCCAGTCTACTGAGCATATGTCTAAAAATGTGGCTCAAAAACCAGATTAGCTGCAGCAGCATTCCTAAAACAAGAATGGCTTGTGCTCATCCTGATCTCTGTTCTACATTAAAAAACTGTCTTGACAGAGTATGACCAAGAGTTACCCTGTGGCCGAGTCAAAATAAAGAAAGCAAGAAGTGTGTGGTGGTGACACAAATAGGGGAAGCTGGTATATGATTAAAATACACTGCATGCTGCAAGAGCCTTGTCCTCACAGGATCTTTTAATTCCCTTCAACATCCATTTTTAATTTCTGGTTTGCTTTAAACCTAGTATTTTCCAGGATATTTTTCCAGGCTTCTAAACATTAAGGAAGTAATATACCACATTAACACGACAAGTATGAAATGCTAAGTGATTAAGACTGTCTGGAATATTTGTAGGGAAGTGGAGAGCTTGGTCTCTTGGTCTAGGAATGCTCCTCTGAGTCTGTGCATCTCCACAGATTTCCATGGATCACTCTATCAGCAGCAGCTGAAGTATAGTAATAGGATAAGTTGTTGAGACAAACCCTCCTAAAATGCCATGGTTTTCCATTATCATGAATACTTACTTAACCATTGATATTAGACCCTATATGGCATTCACTTGCAACAAACTCATCTTCCTATTGCCACTTTCCATTAAAAAAAGCTGTCAGGCTGCTCCCACAGTTCTTTCTGCTTTGTTTTCTTTACCAGATCAGCCTAGCCCAAGATATCTATCTGCTTTCCTAGAGCTGTCGTGTTTGTGTCCTTGCTGTTTGGTTTGTTTTATACCTCAGGGCTGCATATTGAAAAATGAGCTGACTTTTGGTTTTGGAGGATTTTGTTTACGTTGTCTAGAACAACTTGTTTTTTAAGACTTTGTTTTTAAATGGCAGTTCAAGAGTACATTATATAACAGGGAAAACCAAAAAGTAATAGAGAGGAGGGAAGGGAGAAACTTTATCATGGTGTAAATATAATAGAAGTAGCAAAGAAGCAGAGACATTTCCAACATTTTTAAATGACTTTTAATAAGAGGAATTGCTTCAGCTTCAATCTGAGATGCATGACTTTAGGAATCATTAGTAATGATCCCAATCTTCCTCTCTTTCCCAGTTTGTCACTTAAACAATAGAAATGCTCTGGGAAATGTAAGTTGTTGAAACAGCAATCTTGCATGATGGCACTGAAAACTAATATCTTTAAAATAGTATAAGTCCTACTATCCCAGGAGGACAAATCTTCCATCAACAGAGCTGGAAAGAATAAAATTTCAGTCAAATGTAGATGAGGTACATCTGCTGCATTAATGCATTTCATCTTTAGGCACGTGTGCTGAAAGACCTGAAGAGCTTCCTCCCAATATCATCCTCAGCTTCTGACGTTTTCATGTGCTGTTCCCTGAAACTGTGGGATGGGAACATACAGATGAGGGAGAGTATGCTAACAGGCTTTCACTTTTAGAAATATCATTTTTACATTTGCACATAGCTAAGGCAAAACACAGTGGAGCTTGCGATGTCTTTATTGCAACATGAATTATTGACTCTTAAAGGGTAACTGAGTGAAATCAGACAGATTGAAGTTTATAGGATGTTAGAATGATTTTTCAGAATATAGATGTTAGTTTTTGCAAAAAATGTTCATCACTCTATATAAAAAATTGGAACCAAATGTAGCACCCCTTGGTGATGTTAATATTTGTTATAATTCAATCTTCAGTCATAATGCCTGTTATTGGTGAAAGCTTGCAAACTAACCCCCCTGGGTCCAGATTCCATGTAAACACTTTGAAAAGGAACTTCTTAGTTGAGGTCCTTCTTATCTATGACTGGATTTTTAAGAGCATAATAATGGCTGAAAATATATTTACATATGTTATTAAATAAATGTGAAACAATAATAAATTAGAAAAGAATAGGATGACGATGGAAATCTTGAAAAGAAGAATTTTGGAGGAAAGATTAGTTGATATAAGGGGTAGAGAACAATAAAAATTAATCGACTTTTAAAAAAAATGGACTTTTCCCAGTGTGCTACTCAAATTAACATGGTGATTAAAGTACAGGGCTAATGAATAACTTCTAGAGGCATAATGTACTGAACCATCTTTGTTCCTCATGAAATGCTGCTGATCACAGCTTTTGCTTTAATTACGAAAAGTAAATTGTTGTAAAAGTACATTTCTGCAAATGATGTCTGCATAGATAAGAAAAAGAAAGGTAGATTGACGCTAGAAGAACTGTTCATTCTGGAATTGTATCTGAATAGAATACCTCTGAGCATTCATTTGCACATATCTTTGTGCAGAGCAATACAGTAATAGTTTATCCCATGGGGAAATTTTTAGCCAATTAAACGTGTTGTGTGGATATGCAGGTGTTCAAGCATATTACACTGATTGACAGATGTGTTTCTGACATGATGCCAATATATATGTGTTATACCTAACTTACAGTAATAACCCAGGCCACCAATTACACAGAGCACTCTTTCTTCAGAAATCACAGCTGTTTCATAATCTTTAAAACTGTAGTTTAACTGACTCTAGTTTTTGGTAGCAGGGGCTGAATAAATTACTGTTGTACTTTGATGCAAGTAAGAGCAATTAATACAAGCTGTAATCATAACTGCAATTGAAATGTTATGCCAGATCTGTCAATATGAATAATTTTACAGGTTTGTTATTTTATAATACTTAAAAGGGAGTAATCTTAATTTGACCTTGAATAGATTAGAAAGTTGTAACCAATCAAGGTTACAATTGTAACCAATTGGTCAGCTGTAACCAAGGTTACAACTGATTACTTGCAAGGTTTTTGTAAAGCCTACTAAAAATTAAAGTATCGGCATTTTTTGAAAAAACATGGATGCAAGGTAGCATCACTAGTTTTATGCGCTTCAACTGTGAGTACACAGAGTGTTAGGTAGATAAACATGGAGATTTCACCTTATTGTTAAAATGTCTACATTAAATATGAGATTCTCCATCTAACTACAGTGAGAGTGGGTATTCAATTAGTTTTTAAGATCTACAAATTACTTGCTCCTTCTTCTCACTTCTCTTTCAATGTCAGATTCTTAAGAGAGGGGAAGTTGTTAATTAGCAGCAAACAATCCTAATATTAATTGACATTTGTTTTCTGTTCTTGTTACTAAACCTAAACTATGTTCCCTGTTATTAATAGGCGAGAAATATAAATATTTCCAGTGGGGCAAGTAATTGCATTCTGACACAGATACAAGACAGATGAAACACTCTTTGCACATGCTTATTTCTCTCTATCAGCCCTAAACTGAGACTAGAGTGAACAGTTTCAATTTAGATTTACAACTTTAGACATAAAGTTTGCATGAGGTAAAGTTTCTTAATGATTACATTAATCTGAGTATCTAAAAAAGTTCTTAAAATTTATGAATTCAGTGAATCATCATGAGCTTCAGATAGTCATTCCTCTACCTACTTATATTGAATGGGTCATGTCTTATCCCACTGAAATATCTGCAACATGGGAACTTCTGTCCATCACTAAACAGAGGTTGTACAGATCATTAAGTCGCATATAACCCTGTAAAACGGACATAAATTATTTATAACCCTAAGAAAGTTGAGACAAGGCAAACAGAGGTCCAGCAAAATTCAGTTAACTGATTTAGTCTCCTCAGATAATTTTCTTTATTTAATATAAATTACGTGTTCATCAATATTCCTTGAAAATGCTGGGGACTTGATATTTTAGCATGGAAATCAAAGCTTATTAGTGCATGGACAGCCATCTATCAAACTGAAAACATCTTAAGTCAGGAGTGGATTTGCATTGAAAAACATCTTGTTTGCAGTTCAAGATTCCTGTCGAGTGTTCTTCAGTAAAATCACTTTATTTAACTCTTAATCCGATGCAGGATGACAATATTATCTTCAGTGTGGAAGATCCTTTGGGCTCCATCTTGTGGCTATTTCAGTGACTGTTTCCTTTGAGAGAGCTGCCTGCCTTCAGTTGGTCAAAATATCACTAATAGTTTCAAAAGCATACTAGCATATGGCTGTATTTATTATTTTCTAGAATATAATACAGAATTTTTGACCCTATTTTAAAGAATGGTTTTTAAAGTATTTATAATGATTTGGGGTTTTTGATTCCTTTATTTAGGACTAAAAGTTCTATTAAGAGTCTGTGTAATACATTTTGGAGTTATAGAATCAGATACTTTACTTTCTTATCCTTCGACTCTTTGAAAATTACATAGTGAGGCTACAAAATCGTTAGAAAATTACATAGTGAGGCTGTGATTCATCTTGAACCAGTGGCATCTGTAATCCCATACTACCATGACCATTTGCTTTATGAATAAGATGACTTCCAGTTTTTCTGGTCAATTACAAAACTAAGCAGCTCTGGAATCCCCCCATTTTGTTTTGGTGGTGGTTTATTTTTTTTTTTGTTTGTTTGTTTGTTTTTTGTTTTTCAGTTTGGAAAGCATCTTGATTTTTATATATATTGAAAAGGGATGCCACTGTGCCTTGGTCTGTTTATTCCACCTTCTGTATGCAGAACAGCATTTTCCAAGCCATACAGTACCATTACAAGGAGTACTAGAAGGAAATGGTTCTTTACTGAATTGACAAAAAGATGTAGTTTGGAGTTTGAATGTTCATGGCTTTCCCATTTTCTCCTTTTGTTTGATTTTAGCTGCACTCAGATGTTATTTGTTTTTTACACCACAATGCATTTTTTGAGAAAAAGACTAAATGTAATCCTACATACTCTCCTGTATATTTATTTTGATGAAACTTGTTAGATGAATGTTATTTTCGTTTTGCTTTCTAAAAACTAGTAAATGAACTTAAGAGCAAGGTGTCAGAGTGTTAACGCTGAAAATCATAATGGGAGTGTTGCTACTGACAGGCAACCAGGACATGCATCTCACTAACTTGCAAGTCTTCATAATATCTGACTGTAGGCAGTCTACAGAGCAGGTGAGACTCACAGAGGTCTTGAATTGGATGTGCTCTTAGGAGCAAGGCAGAGTTTGCTCTGTCTCTTGCTCATTAGCTCCAAGGAGGATGGAGAAAGGAACTCCCTGGCAGCTCTGGTTCACGAGTCACTTTCAGAAAGGAGAGTGTTCTTACATGTACTTGTGAGAATGAGCAACCACAGGGATTGTGTCATGGCTGAATCCTGTTTGGTCCACTAGAAACACAGATGTAAAGAATCTTTACAAAACAAGACTTTCTGACACTGACTGGAGAGACAACTCATTACTCTTACTTGCTTGACATCCCCAACTCAGTCCATGTCCACTATAGTCAGAAATAAATAGGATATGGGAGATATGAATTGAAATAAGAAATTCTACTTTATGCAGAACTAGGAAAACTTGACGTTTTCTTTGATCTGGCTCTATTCCAAACAAGGATTTTTGTAACCCTCTGTAGTTATAAAACATTTTTGAAATATGAAAATACTCTTTTTGTTTATAGCAAAAAAAGGTAATTTTTAATATTTATTTCATTTAAAAGTGACAATTAAATGTGAAAAAATGCTGAAATATTTCAGCATGTTGCATTTCTGTTTACTGTTTTCTGGAGTTGCCCTGGAAATTATGGGATTTATATCACTTCACCAACCCCTGGGTCTATTTAAATTAGTTTGATTTCTTGCTCACATGCTTTGAATTATTAGCAAGAGTTAAAAATTTTTGTGTACTGGGAGCCAGATTTGCTCTTGGTAAATTTTGGAAGTGCCTTCCTCATGCAAAGGTTTTCTGCCTCTTGCCCTTTTAGAATTGACAACATTTACACATTTCTGTGACAGCTTCTCTATCCCACACATGTTGAAAGAAGGCATAACATGATGCTGGAAGGTAAAGCTGCCCATTTTCTAGGACTTTGGTCACAAAGTCCTAGAGACCTAACCTTTGAAAGAGAATTAGTGAATGCCTAAATTTCATGCATTAATTGTGCCTCAAGGTTCCTGTTAGTATCATCCATATTTGGAGAAATCAGCACAATATGTAATCTTTCTCCAACTTAATTTTGTTCTTTTTTGTCTCTCGCCAGCTCCTTCAAGTCTGATTTATGCTATGCACAGAATGTACCATTGACTGAACGCGTCATTCCATCTTCTCTTTTATGATGGCTTGTCACTCTGTATGGCTCATTATTCTTGTTTTTCTAGATGAGGGATGTATTTGAATAGGACAAAATAATTGGAGAAATCTTCATGTAGAGTACAGTGTGTGTGCTGTATGATTCACAGGAGAAATGGTAAAGTGCTGTTTGAACTGTGCATGCTACTACCACAATATATTTTGGATAATGAGCCAGTCAATTTAGAGCACTGCCTGGCTACTTCTATTATTTTTGCAGCTGTGCAAAACATACTGTATCCTTAAGCAAAACCAGTGAATATTACCCTTTTTTATTGCCAGTCAGAGGAATACACATGCAGCCTAGAGCAATTTCTTGTGACAACAGAATAAGCAGAAATAAATAAAACCTTATCATATTTGGAGTTAGCTAGTAGCATGCAATATTTTCTGTATGAGGCCTGCAGAGAAGGGGAAGCTAGATGAGAAAGCATGGCAACTAAAGCATGGCATGTTCATTTTTTGGAAGAGGCCTTATTATTTCTCTCCAGTTTTTCAGTTTAGTGCATATCTACTAAAGGCATGAACATCACTGAACCAGTTCGCTTTAGTCACTGAAAGATTTCATTTTTCTGGCATTTTTTTCACTAGAATCACTACCTTCCTTGCTGACAGTGTTGGTTATGATCTCAGAAAACCAGAGGGTGGTATAATCCAAAAAATAAATAAAGGGATGATAATCATAAGAATGACTAAAACTGAATTTCAGTTTATACTTCCATGTTTCTGTGAAATAGGTTGGTGGTAACCAGCAGGATGAGATACAGCCTGAGCCAGGTGCATGAAAGTAGCCTAAACATATTTGTTGCAAAATCCTTTCAACTAAGAAATCAAAGGAAATTTTTTGAAGCAAAAGAAATATAGAAAAGAAAATGAAATGGAAAAATCAATTTAACTTCAAAGATTGTTCATGAAAAATGCATTTTTCAATCAGTTTTGCTGGGGAAGATTTTGGTTAAGGGGGAAGAAAATCCTAGCTGATGGAAAATGAGCACTAGATGTTTAAAAAAAATTCCCTTGGTGTTCTTCTGTAAAAGAATGGGCCCACAATCTGACAAGGGTGAGAGAAATAGCACCCTTAAAAATTACCTCGTTCTTTTCTTTCCATCAAGGATGTAGCAGCTCATGTTTTTGAAAACTGCAGAAATTTTGATATCTGAAAACCAATGGCTCTATGAGTAGCTGCCAGTTTTCTGATTCTCCCTGCTTCATGTGCTACCTTTCATGCCTCAGTTGCTGCAAATTAATCTTTGGACAAAATATTCTGCTTAATACCTATTAAGCAAGGTTGTTTTTGATAACTGAAATTAATTTTATTGTTCTGTTAAAGACATGAAGTGAAATTTTGGCCTCAGTGGAGTGAATGGGAATTTTGCCGCTAACATCAATGCAGCCAAGATTTCACTCATGAGCTGATAAAACAGTTGAGACTATACTTTTTTTTTCCAGTTCAGTTAACAGCTCTGTACAGGGATAACAGAAAAACCAAAAAAATGTCTTCATGTATAGGCAGTAAAGGTTGGCTCCACTGTACTATTATGTGAAACATAGAATTTCCAAATGGCAAATGACACTCCCTAGCCTCCCTCCCCCCCACCAAATCTCCCATCAATAATAAAGAGCTAATTTTTTTCTCATTGAATAAAAAATCTTTCTCATAAAAATAAATCTTGAATAATCCTAAGAAATATATGGATATGTTCTGATAATGTTCCCATTGCTCTATTTAGTAAGAAAGACAAGACTTATAAGCCCAATACTCAATAAAGTTGAACAGGTTTAAAAAAAATACCACCTCAGTGCAAATATTTCAAATTATTTTTTCTCTTTGAATAAAATAAGAAAATTAGGAAAAAAAGTTTTAACTCAGCAAATCTTATTCGGAAAGACAACATATAAAGAGAGATTTAGGTTCTTATAAATATATTATATTTATCTTTAAATACAAGTAATATCTTTTGTTCTGATTTAGGGCAAATTTTTCCACTAATCTGTTAAAATATCAGGGAAGGACTTCAGCAAAGGTTACATTCAAGCTCCATATATATGTGAAAAGAGGAAATTAAATGTGCCTGGGAAAGCAACTTCTGCAAAGAACAAGCAGCCAGGTCAGCATGCATGGTGAACTGCAAGTTTTGTTCTCTTTGACAAATCCTAATGTGGTAACAAAGGCCTTTCATTTTCCTCCCATCCAGAATGAGGAAGTGTCTGACACTGGTCTGTATTGGCCTGTTTTAAAAAGGAGCTACCAACAGTGGAAATGACAACAGTGTTATCCCAGCAGGAGCAGATAAAGTTGGCTGATGGTAGCACACGCGGTGCTGTGTGTCATCACAATGCTGTAAATCATCACAATTGTATCACTGAACGAAAGAAATATTTCTCACAGCAGTCACAGCCTGAAAGATGTTTCAGTCAAGGGAAAAGATTGATTTACCTTTCTTCTCCCCCTCCTTTTTCACTGCAGCTGAAACAGAAACAAAAATACAGTGTTTTCAAAATTGAAGTTAATAGCAGTATCAGTAAAAATAATTCAAACACGTATATGAACATTTGTGCACATATATCAAATCATACATATATTATGCCATAAAGGAATACATTTCTTGGCCAGATGAAGAAACTGAAACATTTCCTCACAGACAGCTCTGCCATTGATGAGAGCATATTCCAGCTTTCTACATCCTCACACATAATTTCAGCAGAACACTGTCCTTTACATTGCTCTTTCAGAAGCTGGACAATGTGTCTGAGTCTGAAAAGCGGCAAAAAGATGGATAGTTTACCCAAGGAACTTGGTTTTCAGGCGATAAAAGGCCAGAGTACCTGCTGCATAGTGCATGGTAGCGGGGGAGGGAAAGGCATGAAACAGTGTGATGAACTAGACAATGTGATGCTCCAATGTAAGAGATTCCCTTGGCTGTGTGCTTTTTACCCTGATTATTTGAAGAAAGAACTAATTCTTGAGTTAACTTGTTTTTCTCTCTGTACTGAAGAGACCTGTCTTGTAGTTCTTGAATTACGACACACAGAGCTCTACACAAAGAGGGCTCTATTAACAGCCTTAAATTACAGTCTGTCTTTTCTAAGCCTATCCAAATCCAATAATACTTTTTCAGTTAATATAGATAGTATACAAAGCAAAACACATTTATTAAGAATATACACACCACGTTATGGAATTACAAATCTAGATTGACAACTATTCCAGAAACCAGAAATGAGCATTGTCATATTTTAGGTTTTGTGGATGGGTTAAAAAATCATTACAAGCCATGGAGGACCCTGTTCAATTTTTTTTTTTTTTTTTTTTTTTAGTGTAGAGTGGGAAAAGAAAGGTAAATTCCAGTGGTGGAAAGGTCAGAAAACTGTGATAATGCAGTAAGTATTTTCAAGGAGGAAAAATATTCAAGTTTAAGTCTTTTCTATTGTTTAAGACTTTTATCAGAAACTTGAACCTTTATCACCAGCAGTCCTTCAATCTCTTACATAGTGGTGTTTCCAAAGGACTTTTTTCTTAGCAGTTGAGCAAACACAAAAATTTTCAAAATCGTGACATCTTGAAAGCAGCAAAAAACTTCAAAACCTGGTTCCTACTCAAAACCAGTTTTTCTGTGTAGCTTTATGACCCAGAAAGAGTCCAAAACAGTCTAAATATTGTCATAAAAGTGTCTTCTTCTACAAATTTTCCCTTTGTTTTCTTATAAGAAGCAATTGGATTCCATCCTGAAACAGGAAGTTTAACTTTATTTCTAAATGTATAATAATTAATTATGAAAATTACATTTCCATACAGATATCCAGTTCCTCTGTGTCATTTCTAAAGAGCCCTTGACCTGGATTTGTGATTTTCAGTCTTATCATGATCATACTAATTAATCTCAGAGGAAATCTTGAATCTTTCCTATTTTACCTTGTATGAGACTTTTGTTGTTTTTCCTAGCCTACTCCAGTGCCAGGCTATCATGTCAGGGTTTTGCACACAACACTCTGGATGAGATGCAGCTTTGATTTATGCAATAGCTTTAGAACATTATATGCCTTTTTCTTAATGCATTTGCATATGGAAGAAACTTTTTCAGTGACTTGTCTGCAGCAATACTTTGGTACTTTCCTGGATTTACATGGTGAATTTAAGATAAACATTTCTTTAATATTTTCCCTCTACTTCATATTTCATTATATTTATGGACACTAAATTTTCTTTAACATGGTGCTGTCTGTTTACCTCATAAATTCAATGTATCACAGCCCCTTCTTATCCTGAATTCTTTAACTGATTTAGTCATCTGAAAATTTCATTACATTGCTATTTCTATCTTATCCCATTAATTAAGGAATATAACATGAGTCCAGACATGAAATCATAAGCAATTCTTCTGTTAACAAGATGCAAGATGAAAATTAATCAATTGCTCCCTGATTCCTAGCCAGATATTTATTTTCTTTAACACTGTAGGTCTTATGCAGCAGCTCCTTGGCTTCTGCAGTAATTCTTATAATGAGACTTTATAAAGGTCTATTTAAAACATTAAATAAATGTTGTGTTTCTTACTTTATTAATTTATTGGAAAAAGTTATTATTAAGACATAGTTTCCATTTCTAGATACAACACAGGCTGGAACAGAGTGTTTTTCCAGATATTTGGCTTTGTTCTTAATTTAATTACGGATTCACCAAATTTCTGACAGATTTTTAATTTCTGAATAACTCTGCAGTAATTTAAATACCTTTGCCCTCACATAAAGGGCAAATACATTTGAAAGTAATTGACATTTTGACTAAGTTCTAGCACTTATTTTGCTTATAAACATGTAAGCTGTGGTGAAACAAGATCAAATGCAAACTCATCCCATGTGTCAGGTACTCTGTGATAACTGTTCATATGTGTGCTGTTATGCTGAAGTGAAAGCCACCTCATGTAGACAGCTACAGTAAAGCATCTGGCATTCACTGAGTTGATACTGTCTTTGCCCATCTCACCATAAATTGTCCATCTGTTCATAGCTTGAGAAGAAGATACTGGTTTACAATATTTAAGAACCATATACAGTGATATTTCTCTCTCAGACATTCCTAGAAGGTATTTTCTCTCCCTCTTTCAGTCTTTTTGAATTCAGAATTTCTCTTATTCATGTCTAGTGAAATCTTACTCATGTTAAGAAACTGCAGTTAAAAGAATCAGTATAGTGAGTACCAGAGAGGAGAATTTAGCCTTTAAATTGGCTGAAGCATCTGTTATTTAGAATGATTCTCATTCAGTAGCAGGAAAAACCTTTCCTGCCCTTTTCCTCCTCTGGTCCAGATTTTAATGAACAGTTTCGGAGAAATAACCTCTCATTCAATTATATTAATGCATTTTATCACTAATGGGCAAGAATTATGTTACATTTGAACTCCCTCATAACCTGCCTATCCCTTTTGCCTTAATTTGTAAGACATAGATGCTGACCTAATAAGAAAAAAATTATTCACTAGATAACCCCCAAAAAGTTTAGAGTGTTTTTCCCCTTATTACCAGCAATGCCTTAATGAGAATACAGAAGGATATTGTATAGAAGGAAAGTGTGCAAACTCAGTATAATTATTAGATTATTAACCCCATGTGCTGGATCTGGCTACGATAGGCTTAAGTTTTGCAGTAGTCAGAAGGGAGCAGAGCCAGGACCCAGAGGTAGTTCCATACCATGTCACATCATTTTCTGGAGATGGATTCCAGGTTGGGTAGGTGGTGGACAGAGAGGTCAGTTGTTAGTGTTTCCACAGGCAATATCATCACGTGAATCACTTGCTTTTCTTCTTGTACACTCTGCCATTAATATTGCTGCTGTTACTGGTCATTGTCGTGTTTCATTGCTGTTTCCAGACACCCTCATGAGGCACCTTTTGGGCCTCCAATTTTCCTCCCCAGCCTGCCAGAGTGGAGGAGTGAGGGGAAAGTGACTGACCAGTGCATGGTTTGGAGTATTTCAGTGGGAACACTAAATTGAGGAATAGCATTCCTAAATCCCCACAGTCCTCTCTCTGTAAAATCACTTGGTAAATGTGGCAAGGGTATGGTAATATTCCTGAGCAAGTTCCCTTTGACTGTGGTAGGAGCCTGGTCCAGTGCATTTGGGGCCATAAATCCAGAGGAATTGTGACACACTTGAGAACTTGTTTGAACCTCATGAAATTCAACAAGGCCAAGCGCAAGATCCTGCGCATGGACTGGGGCAATCCCAAGCACAAATATAGACTGGGCAGAGAATGGATCAAGAAAGCCCAAAGGAGAACTATTTGGGGTTGTTGGTGGACAAGAAGTTCAACATGACCCAGCAATGTGCATTCAGAGCCCAGAAATCTAACCATGTTCTGGGCTGCACCAAAAGCAGTTGGGCCAGCAGGGCGAGGGAGGAGATTCTGTCCTACTCTGGTGAGATCCCAGTTGCAGTACTACATTTAGCTCTGGGGACCACAACTTGAGAAGGAAATGAA
Source organism: Zonotrichia albicollis (assembly GCF_047830755.1). Lineage (NCBI taxonomy): Eukaryota > Metazoa > Chordata > Aves > Passeriformes > Passerellidae > Zonotrichia > Zonotrichia albicollis. Next base: position 74,148,613 of record NC_133821.1, on the reverse strand, counting down.
GAATTCCAGTGAATCTAAAGGAGGCCATGAATATGATCAGAAGGCCGGAGCACCTGTACTATATAGACAAGCTGAGAGGGTTGAGTTTGTTTGGCCTGAAGAAGAGAATTTTTTGGGGACACCCTCTAGCATCCTTCAATAGCTGAAATAGCACACAAGAAAGATGGAGAAGCACTCTTCATGAGAATATATAGTGACTGAACAAGGGGAAAGGGCTTCTAACTGAAAGGGAGTAAATTTAGATTAGATATTAGGAAGAATATTTTACTGTGAGGGTGATGGAACAAGTAGAAGATCTGGAATAAATTGCTCAAAGAAATAGTAGATGATCTACCCCTGGAAGTGTTCAAAGTCAGGTTTGATAGGGCTTTAAGAAGCTTGGTCTTGTTTGATGTGTCCCTGTCCATGCCAGGGTGAGTAAAACTAGATGATCCCTCCTAATTTAAACTATTCTATAAGTCTATGAGAAAAATGGCAATAGAACAGAATAAGCCTGATTCTGTCAGGCTTATGCTTGAGAAGAATATTATCCCAGTCAGAGAGAATCCTTGTTTCTGATTTGAAATAATATGTGAAAAAATAATATTATGCATCAAGAATTTTGATTTATTGCATAAACATGCAAAAATAAAAAAAATTAGACTAATTTCTGGCCCCTCACTTCAAGGAGGACACTGAAGTTCTGGAGTGTGTCCAGAGAAGGGCAATGAAGTTGCTGAAGTATCTGCAGCATAAGACTTATGAGGGGCAGGTAAGGGAACTGGGGTGTTTAGCCTGGAGAAAAGGAGGCTCAGAGAGACTTTATTGCTCCCTACAACTGCCTGGAAGGAGGCTGTAGGCAGGGGAGGGTCGATCTCTTCTCCCAGGCAACCAGTGCCACAACAAGAAGACACAGCCTGAAACTGCATGAGGAGAGATTCAGGTTGGAGATCAGGAGGAATTCTTCACAGGAAGGGTTACTAAGTGCTGAATGGACTTCCCAGGGTGTTGGAGTCACCATTGCTGGAGGTATTCAAAAAACAACTGGAAAAGGCCCTTAGTGCCATGGTCTAGTTGACAGTGAAGTGTTCTGTCTAAGGTTGCATTCAATAATCCTGACTCCTTTTCAAGCATAAATGAGTCTGTGAGTCTGTTATTTTGTGATTCAGAGGACTTTTCAGGATGCTATTATGGAGTTCTGGTTTTACCAGCATTTAGCAGTCCCTAACTCCAGGAAATATCTGAAGTATCTGTAGATATACTTTCATTTACATACCAAAAGTATGTTTCTACATATCTATGCAGGTAAATATTATTCAGCTTGAATATTTTCTTTAAGGAAAATTAATAAAAAGATCAAGTATCAAGCCACGAGGACAACTTCATACTTTGTAGTTTGCCACAAAACATATCTTACCTTTATGTAACCTACTTTTTGGAATTAAAATTTTAACTCCCTTTTCTAATTTGGTGTTCATTCATATCATGCTACTTCTGTTCTTTTTTTCTTATTTTCTAGTGTCTATTGAAGAATATTTACAGAGAAGTTCTGACTTAAAATGGGAATTTTATACCCGCCATTATGACTCAGTCTTGGTTAAAAATGTGTCATTATGTTAGTCTGACTTTTAAAGCTATGGCATTTTCTTGAAGTATTTCTTACCCACAGTGTGAAGCAATGATGTTCTGTAATGGATGGGTAATTTGAACAGGCTGATATTGAGATTTTTGTATACCAAATGTATCTACCTTACATTTCAGTTCTCTATTAGTTCTCTCATAGTAGTTCTCTATTTTATATTATAATTCTACATTGAACTTCTGTGAATTTGGTTTTCACATTTCAGCAATGTACTTATCATAACAAAGGGGCCACTTCTGTTACTGTAATTTACACGGGATTTGACATATTTCTGTAAAGTAGCAAGTGCTAATCCAAACACTGTTATTTCTCAAGGCATTTTTGGTTGGCTAGTTTAACCTGAGATGTCCTCTGAGGAAGCACCCCATGAACTCTCAGTTGGCTAAAAAATACAGCACTCATAAAGGTGACCTCCTGCTCACACTTGGTTACAGGGCAATGGCCAAAAAATTTCTGGAATACTTTTCTCCAGAGAGGCTTTTCTCAAACTGTCTGCCTGATGTATGTGACATGTCACTTATCATTGTTAAGAAAGGGAGGGTTGGTGATGTGCAGCATCCCACATGAATGCTTAAAGCCACTTTATGCATTGGGGTTACACTCTTCTGACAAAATGTCAATGTCTTGTCATGCATATTCAGTGTCACTGAGTTAGTTGCATTTGCTGTTGGAAATGTACTTGTTTGAATCCCAGAAACTAAGAAATAGCATATGTGTCACATGAAGCAGAGAAGACAGAAACAACTTTTAAAAACCTGCAGCCACTGAGCTGAAATGCCTCCAAAGGAAGATTGTATAAGATTTACTGTGTCATGAACTTTGAAGACTAGCAAATTACTGAATCCTATTGTTGACATATAGTGATGTCATTATATAAGAGCATGCAACCTGAGATGTTCCCACTCAAGCTCAACTTTCCTACTCAACTTTTCTGTTTCAGTCCTGCTTCTGGGCCCTGAAGGATCTATAGTCCTGCTCACTGGGCAGACCTAAGATACACAAGACTTAGTAGGCAGTTGGCCCAATTTTGTGTCTGACAGAATCTAATCCAAGTATTTTAAGTTCTTATAGAGTCAGCTAGAGTCAAAGAGAAATGATGTCTCAGGTGAGAGATATCATTTTTTCTCAGCAAGCTGTGCAAGACATGAATTACATCCATAGATGACATACAAGGCTGTATGCAATGTAGTGGGAATAACTGAAGTGAGTAGTGCTCATCTCGCTTGGAAGCTGGTAAAGGCTGTGTAAACCCAGGGCTATCACACTTCACTAGAGTTGATACACTACTTTGACTACTACAAGGAGTTTCAAACTATTTAAGCCCTAGTTCATTTTTATAGAAATATAAAATGGTTTGGGTTGGAAGGAACCTTAAAGATAACCTCCCATGGCAGCAGGGACAGCTTCGACTAGGCCACATAAATCAGTGTCCCATCTGACCTGGCCTTGAACACCTGCACAACTTCTCTAGGCAACCTGTTCACCAACCTCACAGTAAAAATTTCTCCCCATATCTAATCTAAATCTACTTTCCTTCTGTTTGAAGCCATCTCCCCTTGTCCTGTCACTACATGTTCTTGTAAATAGTCTCATTCCATCTACCTTGAAGACTCCTGTCTGATACTGGAAGGCCACAATTAGGTCACACCAAAGCCTTCTCTGCTCCAACCTGAAGAAACCAAATTTGCTTAACTTTTCCTCATAGGAGAAGTGTTCTATCCCTCTAATTATCTTGGTGGCTTCCTCTGGATTTCAACAGGTCCATGCTCTTTCTGTGCTGGGGACCCAAGAGCTGCATGCAGCACTACACCAGCGGGAAAGAATTACCTCCTGTGACCTGCTGGCCACACTGCTTTTGATGCAGCCCAGAAGACAATTGCCTCTCTTGTCTCCAAGAGCATATTCGTGGCTCATGTCCTGCCTCTTCTTCACCAGGACCCCCAAGTCCTTATTGACACGGCTACTCTCAATAGCACTTTTTTCTGGTTGCAATTAAGCCTTTACTTTAAATCAGAACTATACAACTGTGCAAAGTAATAGCTGATGTCTGCTAGTCTGCTATACCCTAGGTGAAATAGCTGCACTTAAAAACTTGTGAATGTTGTCTCTCATAACTTTGTCAGAGAAAATATTACCTCAATACTTCTAGCATTCCTTAGGGAAGCTCTAAAGATAGGAAGCAGTATTATTCAATTATCTGAAACAGTTTTCAAAACTGACTGGAAGATTTTAAAATAGACTATTACATTTCCATGACTCAAATGACTGTTATTAGCTAACAAGTTTTTACATATTTTTATCCCTATTATCCATTATTTACACAGTTAACTTGAACAACTGTTTTATAATGAAAAAGTGGTTTAGTCCATATGCAAAAAGGATAAAAGTAAACTAAGTTTTGTTTGAATTTATTTGATATGAATAAATAAACCTAAGCATAGTTGGTTAATTATAATTACAGTGCCTAAATATGCCTAGTATTTGAGATGTACTATAAATTGTTATTGATTTTTATTTGATAGTTAGTGCTGATATTTCAATATAAGAAAAGAGAGAAAAGTGTAATCAAATAATATGTAGAAGAAGTAAAATGCAATCTGAAATGACTAATTTAAAAAGAAAGAATAAGACAAAAATCAAGAAAAAGTAAACTAATTCCTTTTGACTTTAGAGACTATAAAATACCTCAGCTACAACTTTGTATAGCCTCATATGCACCTGTCACTTGTTCAATCAGGTAAAAAAAATGTTCAGCAGCAAAGGATGCCATTCAATGACATTCAGGAATAACTAACCAAAGAAACAGGGACTTAATTTGTGACACCTTGAACAACAGATTTATTTTCTCAACTGAAACTTAGGTTAAGGTTCAGTTCAACTTGGGATTGTTACCTTTTTCCTTAGGATTATTTGAAGCCTTAATTTCTTTTCGTTTTGAAGAGTCTGAAAGAGAAATCAAACACAAAAATAAAAGGAGAAAATCAGCAACATAAATATACACTGTGCTCCTTGGTACTGTAACAAATGCTCATAACACCAGATCAGCCAAGAGATGTGTTAAGAATTAGAACTTCTATTTAATTCAATAAAAGGCACAAACTAAAGTTGAAAGCAAACCAAAAATAAGTCCCATTAAATTTGCTGGCAAAGTTTCTGCGGGTTGAACCATACACTCATTCCTGTGCAGCCTATCATTTCAGCATTCAGCAGCAGCTCTGTTATAATTCACTCAGAACACACTAGCACTCCCACTGCTGTGTTGGCTGTGCAGGTCAGACAGCAGTTAAAGAAAGCCACAATAAGAAGTGTTATGACTTTATTATTTCTGAATCATAGCAGACACTGCTCCTTTCAATATATCAGATCTTTTAAATGAGAAGAATCTAAGCTTGGTCCCTTTTTGCCAACAGCCTGTAATTCAAAATATATCAAAACTGCACTGAGATACCAGCAGAAAACTTGTTATTTGCCAGCCACATAATTATAAGACATTACCTTTCTCCTTTAAGGCTGTTGGAGGCTTCACATCTTTTCTTTTTCCAGTCTCTAGAAAGAAACATTTAACATTTATCACAAGTCAGGTTAGGGAAATAAGATGACACTTGAATAGATAGCAAGTCAAAAAATGTGATATGTGGAGAGCAAAAGAGAAGTGATAATTAAATAGATTTAACAGCATGGAAATAAAGAACAGGACAGAAAAAACAAGGTCATCCATTCATCTTTCTAGTCTTGGATATGCAAAATAATAAGCCTTCAAAATGTCATTAGGTTCTCTGAATTTTAAGGAAACTCTGGAGCCCTCTCTCAAGCAGGCAATGAAGAATTACTTAAAAAGAAGAAAGAAATTCTACAGAGCAGTTGGCATCAATGATTTTTTCTTTTGCTGAACCCAAATAAAAACTAAACCACATTGATATAATTGAAATATTAGGAATACTTCTCTTGAAAGCCAGAGGCTGCTGACAAAGGTAAGTGGGAGATTTTTTATTCAGGAGTGACAAAAGGACCAGCTACTCATTCAGGACGCCAATACTCTTTTAATATTGAAGAGGCCATATGGGTATTGCCTGTGAACAGAATTTCACTTCCTATGCATATATAGCCTTTTAAAATGACAGGCATACTGGCTATAAAAGAAGAGCAGTTCTCATCCTTCAAATGTACATTAACATATTTTATGTCAAAATGAATAGTCCAGGGACTTAATTGTATCTTCAATTTTTTTTTCTTCAGTATATGACAAAGTGTTAAAGGAGATGAAAAAAAAATCAAACCTGAAATTCTAGTTCTCCCTTTCTAGTAACTGACAAGGCAGAACTCAGGGACAAAAAAAAAACAAACCAAGCAACCAACCAAATCCCCCAAAAGCCCCCCAAAAATTCAGTAGTTAGGTAATCACAAATAAAGGACAACTATGATCTTCTTTTGGTGTCCAGGTGAGACACAGGGACTGATAGCAGTGGCATAAAGGAGAATTCTCAGCCACAAGGGACGTCCTGGCTTCATTTCCTACAATTTTTACAAGGAACAATACATTCCTTGCAGAAGTGTGTCATTTTGTTCTATATCTATTCAGCAGTCATAGTCTGGACTGCATCCAGTATCTCCAGTTTCCAAAAATAATGGGACTTTGTAACATTTTAGACTTCAGATGTGCTGCTCCAGCTCAGGAACCAGGCACAGTACGGACAGCCTTTGCTGTTTAATTTAATTTTTTCAGCTGTTTCAGTGCTCTACAGAAAGAGAGTGTTCCATACACATCACATTGCAACAAATAAGGTGTGCTCCGAATAGATGCTATCAAGCAACCCATGACCCCTGTGTGAACAGTTAGCAGTGGTCTTGCAACTGAAAGGATTAGACACAGAGATGTATGTGCCCACATAGCCAACAAATTAAGAAAAGAAATTTGTCCTATCAGTCACCCTCAAACATCTGGATGCATTAGTAGCCTCAGCCAGTTTAATTCTCAGACACCCACATTCCTGAGCTGTAGCCACATGGACCAGATTTAGTCTAGTTCCCTTCAGTAATGTTCCCACTGTGGGATTTAAACAACTCATTTTTGACAGTCCAACATCCAAAAATGGTATAAAACCAAATTTTAGTATTTTCCCCAAGACATAAATTCAAATATTCACATTTAAAAGAAGACCAGATGATTTCTAGGGATCCTACTGGGATCTGTACAGCATAAATATTATTAAAAACAATATCATGTTTAAAATAATCTAAACAGGAACAAGGATGGGTTTGGTTTTCCACACTTCTATATACCTACTCAAGAGCTCTTTCTTGACTGACTAACTGTTGTGATATTCAGGTCTGGATTTCTTAACTTCTTCACTTACCTTTTTCTCTTATGCTCTCTGGATTTTTGAGATTTTTCACTTTCAGGGAATCTGTAGGAAGATAATTATGTTTCTGAGACTTAGAAGGCAGGGGTACCCTTCTACATTTAAAAGACAAGTCAAGAAATATTTAGAAACTAAGACCAAAATTGTGAACATAAATAGATGCAAGCTTGATCTCTCTTTATATACTCTCAAGAGACTGTCTCATATTTTTAAGGTGCAATAAAGTTAGTAGCAAAAGCAAGAACAGAAATTGTTTTTGGTGACTGTTTGTAGAGACCACATAGAAGAGAGAAATTCAAAAGACAAGGAAAATGAGCAAGCAATGACGCAGGATTAGGAATTCTTTGGGTCTTATGCAAAACTTAATGAAGACAGTTTCTGCTTTCTTCCTCTGAAGAATTTATCTTTACCTCAGTCCTTCAGGGAATATGCATTCACGGCCAGCAAGCACAGGAAAAGCATACACTATGTTGTGTAAACAACTAATGTTTAAATATTCTTTTTTTCAAGCAACAGTTGCTTGACATCCTAAGTGTATTTATCAAGGAAATTAGGAGAAAATAGTTTTTTCCAAAGTGAAGAAATAATTTGATAGGCTTTTGAGTGTATGCTATTTGAGTGAGAGAATATCACAGCCTGCAGAATGCTAAATAGACCCAACTGCATTCCATCTGACAGGATATAGCACCTAAGCATATAGAAAAAACCTATGTCATTTATTCCAAATGAAAGTAAACTAAATCTTCAGCAAAACAGAAAAAGCTAAAAGAAGATTCTTTAAAAAATAATTTTATCTCTGAACATCCTCCTGGCTACCATGGTACCAGGAAGTAATCCCACTTATCCATCTGGATTTAAGTGTGAGTTGTAACAGAAAAAAACAGCTTTGACTTCTCCACCAGCTTCAGCCCCCACTTCCAGGGTGGCTAAAGCTGGTAGAGAAACCACATTGCACAGGGATAGGTTATGAAATTAGGAGCCTGATCTTCGCAGCAGCAGGTGGATTCTTCTTCAGGGGACTGAGAGAAAACTTCCAGTGTGAAGCCTGAAACCCTTTGAAGTAGCCTCTATATTGAATATATGAAAAGGCTTGAGGGAACAGCTGCCTCATTCTGGGCACACTGGTGATCTCAGTGATCAGCAGCCACCCTTGCAGCCACAGCACAAATCTTTGGCCTTGTGGGTTTTGTGCCACATACCCATGGTGGTTTTGTTGCCATCCATGTAGTAGATCTCCCTTAGATTTCCTATAATATGTAGCTCCTAAAGAAGGTTCAGCACTTTTGAGCCTTACAATTTTTGGATACAGCTCTCAGTGCTGGACACGTTACATGCTGCACCAAGTTCCCCACCCTTTGAGCAAAGGATATTGAGATCACCAGTTCTGCTTTTCTTCCAGGGAGCAGGTTTTCATTTTCAGAAGTTTAAACATGTACTTACTGAGGACTTATCAAACTTCTGCTCTGAAATGACCACTTTATTGCTGATCCCAGCAGGGGAAAAACATAAAGCTGGCTTAAAGTCAGCTTTCACCATAATGATTTCCTCCCACATTCTACTCTGGGGGTGAAGCTGGGTCAGGTTAGGAAGATGGTATAGAATGATGAAGCAGCAGCAGTGTGTGATATCCTCAGGATAAAGATATAGTTCTCATGCAAATGACAATGACAGATAAATAAATAGAAATAGACAGAAATGTGAACTGCTACTGTTCACATATAACTCCATTTTTAAGGGGAAAAAAATATTACAAGTTAAGAAAAAGAATGCCACAGGCAAGATATTATTTCATGTTACATATGCTTTAAAGGAAGTGTAAGTATTGCATAGCAAGTACAAATCAGCTCATTTGTTTCTTTAATGACAGTATACTATAACATATATGGCAAGAAAGAAATACACACTATTGAATTATTTCCCCTATCAATCTGTGTGAGAAAATAAATAGGTTTATTATCCACACATAGCTGACATAAGAAAATATTCAAAGATATCCCAAAACATGTCAAAAGTAAGGAAGAAGAAAAAAGAGCATTTGTTTGGAAAATAAATCACAGAACACAGGGTGAGAAGGAATTTACGTTACATATACAGGATAGATGCTGTCAATAACTCAGCACAATGCAAATATCTTAGAAAAAAACAATGAAGAGTTGTATATTAAATATTACAAACTTTTAGTGCCACTGTTACACCCTCTGAATGAATGAACTTCTACTCTGGTTATCTGGGTAACATACCTACCAAAAACCACCTGGCAAATTATAACTCAGAGTTTTATTGGCCTCAAGTTATTTGAATATGCTTATGTCAACAGAAAATCAGTTTCTATATTTGTGAGTATAAATAGTCTTCTTTACTCTTTACTGCAGGGAAGAGCTGAAAAGCTAGTTATAAATTCAGACAGAGTCCTGAGATGTCCTGTATCACTAAGAAGTGGAAAATGTACTATTCCACGGTCCTCTTTAACTACTCTCAATAAAATTAGGCTCCAGGACTGAAGACATTTTATTCACCTTATAAAATAAATAAAGTAACTTTGTAGGGTTATGATCTATAAAGTATCCCAGCAACAACTCCAAATTCAGGGATTTAATTTTCCTCTTTGTGCTTTAAATAAAACCACTATGCTTCAGTTTATGAAATATAGCCTGCTTTAGGATAAGCTTTTTGGTCTGGACATCATCTGTGTTCATTCAAACTGAGCCCATCCTTCAAAGGGAATGAGGTGTGATGATAGCTCCTTTATTGCATAAGGTGCCAGACACATTAATCACCAGAGTATTTAACACTTCAAGGAGAAGTGTTCCTTTATTTTGTTTACATGAATAGTAACAAACTTCCAAGATACATAAATAGGAAGTACATGCAGTCTTAAAAATCTTTCATTTCCTGTGTCCTTTGATACATTTGTATTTTCCAGAAAGATCCACTTTAAGAAAAAAATTGCAAAACACCAAGTCCCAAAGGGTAAGGAAAAGTCCCCAGTGACCTGGTCAATAACATTTACAGAGGCCCACTCATGAGGCTTGAAGACGTGTTGCAGAGGGGAAGGAATGGCACGCAAATAGGCTTTGATTAATTTATGAACCACAGTTTGGGCAGATATGATGACTGAAATAGGGAACAAATAATGTGAAATATATGTTTATGCAGTAGAGTGATCCGTAATGCAATAAGGAAATACACAACTAAGAAAGGCACCAAGGTTTCTAGAAGTTTCTCCCCACAGCTTTATAAGTTGCCCTTATAGTTTTGATGCTGATATATTTTCAACTGAGCTCTACAGCTCACTAATCAGCATCCTTGTTTTTAGGCACAGGCACAGAATTTTGCCAGTTTGATGCCTATTATGGGAAACAGTGATGGCTGCATCAGCAAGAGCTCTCAGGATCTGAAGGACAGGCTCAGCTGGACTGGATATCAGTGCTTCTGCAGGGGGTCAGGAGCCTGTGATGTCTTTGCAGATACATTCAGCAGCAAGTTTTCAGCTGTATTGACATTTAAAAGAAATTCCTACCTGCTCTTTTCTGAAGGCTGGGCGGAGAAAATCTTGCCTCCTTTGTCACGTTAGAAGGACCTGTAATGACTAATTACTAATTACTTAGTAATTGAAGTTGCTGATAAGTTAAACAGGAGCATAGGAGACAAAAAAGCAGTGTCCACTCTCAACAAAGGACACACTATGGAAATTTTTTCAGTGCTGGCAAACCACTATCCATTTGCTCTAAAGAAACTCTTATCAAAGAGAAAAAAGTTTTGGGTCTTCTCTTTTTTTCCTCCTCTCCCTGCCTCCCTGTAATCCTTTGAAAGGAGCAGCAGGCTGAATACACATGCTCCATGTAGGGATAGAGGGGGAAGAGTTGTCACTCAAGTGCTTCTTTTACTTTTCCATCACAACACCATCAGGCAGACACAAATTATAGGCAGTCTTTGGGGAGGGCCATAGGACTCCATAGAGTTTGGATATACAGTTCTGGTGCAGAAAACTAAGCTTGTTTAAATGGGACATGCGTACATCAGGAGTAGAACACACACAAATTAACAATATATGCACCAAGAGAATTTGCAGATTGCCATAATTTAATTCAAATTTTTGAACAAAGAATTAACTGAATGAACATAGCTTCTAGGATTTTGAAAATATATCTAGCAATAAATTATTCCTCCTTTGCTGTATATGTTTTTGTCATCTTTTTGCTTGAATTGATCTCCTTCAGTTCCTTCTTTGAAATCACATGCAATGACTATAACTTGAAATAGCTATAGATTAAAGTCTATATATTGCAGACCATACCTATCTATATATAGTTATAGGCTTATAATAGTTATAGACTATAACTTAAAACAAATATTAACTTGACTAAAAATATGGTAAATCTTTTTATTCTGAAGATGTCAAATAAGACTTATCCATAAGTAACTGCTTCCAAATAAAGTTACTTCTAGAAAGAAGGGAAGAAATAAAACGTGTAAAAACCACCCAATAAAACAGTTGATGAAAGGAAATTTAACTGCATTAACCATCTACTCTGATCAAATTGCAAAAAAAAAAAAAAAAGATAAGGAATACAAGAAAGATTCAGACCAGCTCTCATGTTGCAGATGGTTGACTGGAAGAAGCTCTGGGGTTTTAGCTGTAACTTTTACAGAGTATCGAAGACATGTTTCCCACTCATGTGCTCGTAAACCTTACTTTCTTCTTACTTAGTTCACACATTTGTGATTCAGTTCAGAATTTCTTAACTGGCCCCTATTAAAGACTTAGCATTGTTCAGACCTTCTTTACAAGGTACTTAACTATTACACAGAGTTATTAATGATATTTATTTAATTAATTTTGAGAACTCTGAATTTTAAGTGTTTTGATATATCCTATTTATATTCCCCCACCTTTTTAATGCTGTAATACTGTAGAATATTTTAACTAGTTAAATTATCATTGGTTAAAATCTATAATGAGAAAAACTTCTAATGATTGTTTAAAAAATTAGCATCTTCATTCTACTTCGTGTGGTCTTAGCATAGCCTGTATTTTATTATGTATTCTTACCTTTTTCTCTTAAAGATGTAGGATTCTTCCCTTCCTTTACTTTAGCAAGTTCTGTAAAAAAAATTTATTAATTTTCAAGCTAGAGTGTTAAATGGTTAACATCAAATGCCGCTAGGATAATGATTGATTGAATAATCAGTGGTTTCTAAATGATACCAACTGAACAAGATGCCAGTTAAATGTGTAGCACAAAATTAATTTTCATCAGTTTTAGCATGCTCACAAAGTGAAACCACAAATGTTCTTAAATTTGAAGAAAGAACAAAGATCACTCAAAACTTATTTCACTTTGCAGCTCTTAATAACTGTTATCAAGTGTTCCTAAATTCTAGGTTTAACCTACTAAATTTTTTTCATAACTAGTGTAAACAGTGCACTCTTTGCACTTCTAATTCAGGTAATTCCAATTAAGTTTCACAGTAAATTTACTGAAATAGTATAATGGTTACAAAGTCCTTATTAAACCATACTTTAAAAACCAAAATGGCAATGCATTCCAAAGGTTTTGTTTTTTTGGATGCACATAGATCTTAGTTATATACAAATTCGTCGTGCCATGTTACCTTTATTTTTCGTGGCAGCTGGAGATTTCAATTCTTTATCTTTCCCAGGATCTGTAAAAGAATTAGTCACACCAATAAAGTGACAGTCAGAAACCACAACTGAGTGAGCAATGAGATTTAACCAGAGGAGAGAATGAAGCATATAGATTGTGCAAGAGACTAAAACTATATATTAGAAGATATGGTAATAATTGTGTTATTGGAAGATTTGTAAGAAATTCACCAGGTATCATCCAGAAGGTTCAGTCCACAAAGTGTGTTTTATTGATCAACTATTATAGATTTAATAATAAAATTTGCAAACTTCAGCTTAGTATGAGACAAGGACAGTTTTTCAGTGCTCTTTACCAGAAAGGTCAAAATTGATGCTTTGTCAAATTTGTCTCATTGGAGCTGACTGGGATTGCCCATTCTTGCTGAGCAAGGCCAAGGGTCTTCTTCTTACAAAAAGATCAGAGACTTGGATTTTGACTTCCTGCATTTAAAGTAATGTAACTGCTGGTTATACTGTTTTATACATGTCATCTGAGAAATTCTGATAGGTGGTTTCTGGGAAAACTAAAAATACTAGGTTCTCCATCACATATGAAACAAAAGTTCCTTCTATTGAAACACTCAGCAGCAATTCAGTGCCAGGATATATGAAACAAAACTGTTAGAAGACCCTCTTGTTTTCTACACATAAGATATTAAGTCAAGACTCTTGATGAGGAGGAGTTTGTGTTTAGGAGATGGAGATTGTGTTTAGTAGATAGATATGAAAATTGTATAAGCTACAGTAGGTAGTTTTAGTGGAAATTGTTTACTGCCTTAATGACACACAGTTCACAAATTGTCTCTTTTATTATAAAAGCATAGACTGTGTAGCAGTCTAAATAGCAATTTATCATGATATCAATAAAGCTTCTTGTTCATGGCTTAGTATTTGTCTCTGACCAAGACAAACTGAGGTGCTGGGGAATCTGAATTGAAGGAATCCATAAATAATAAGTTTTTATTTATGGTAGTAATAACCATCAAGTGGAAAAACCTAATTTGCTGTTGACATTGAAAGACCTCTTCTGTTGGGACTGATGTCAAGAGATAAATTTTTCATTATTTTTCTCCTTCTACATTGTGTTTCTAAAAAGGAAATACTAGATACTTCCATACAATGTAATTTTTAAAAGAGAAGACTTGGGACAAAAATCTGTTGAACAAGGTCAAAAATGCAATTTTAGTGAAATAAAGTTGTCTCTTCTGTTCCTCATTACACTTTAGACTGACTGCTTCAGAAACTACTCCTGGTCTCCTGCTTTGACCTTCATGTTTTGTGCTCACCAATTTATTATTCAGTCCCTTATTTTCAGTATGAAAAAATACACAATTCACTGCAGATATCTGTAGCCATATTTGGCGGACATATTCAGAAATATTCATAGTCCTAATAAAAAAAAAATTCCAATTTTTAAATATTAAGTTAATCACAGAAGACTCTGCAAAGAGAAACAAAATTCAGTGGAAAGACTGAAAAACATTTTCTTCTGTGCTTGTGCATAATGAAAAATTCCCACAAGGTTTCATGTTCAGTGCAATAGTGTCTACAAAAAAAAGAAGACAGCTGAAGACAGAGCTCCAGCCAAAATAAGTAATTTAAAGCATAACATAAAGGCTCTACTTTCAGAAGCCCATCAGTGAGAAATTAAAGCTCTTGTACAGCTCCATTATTAAGAGCACAGTTACCCAAACTCTTGTGGAAGGTGTTACTTTCATAAGTGAAACTATAGCTTACTTCCTTGTTTCATCTTTGGTTTATCTGGAGAAAGAGAGGGAAAGGGAAACAAAAGTGAAAAGAGAAAAGAAAAAGGAAATGTTAGAATACATGTTCATATGGGAAATTTTTAAATTATAATCAACTAATGAAAATGTTTTTAAATGCGTGTTGACCCTAAGTGCTTTAATTTATCTTGAACCTCCACTGTGTCTTGACAGAATATGTGAATAAAGGTCATGATTCCCACCTATTGCCTTTCATACATGCACAAAGAACATGACACCCCCTAGTCTGATATGATCTTTTTTAACTGATGGCAAGTCTACTTTCTTAGTACTATTGGATACCACCAGAAAAAAAAAAAACCAAAAAACCAACCCTTTTTATCTTTTCTTTTAAATATTTATTCTCAGTAGCAGGCATTAACTTGCTGGAAACCATCTGATATTTGCTCATGACATTTTTCAAACAAATAGGTCAAATGATTAAAGTTAAGTGGCTTCTTGCTAATCTTCGAACAGTTAAAAATATCACCTGTAGTTTGGCTTTACAACTAATAGAAGACCACTGAACTGAGATGTTGCTACATTCTTTCAGCCCATTTCCCTCCATCCCGTGGGGGCTTGAGTTCAAAGCTGAAATAATCACTAAAACCTTTGTTTGAAACAATGAAGTTGTGTCCTGATTGCTAAGCACATCCAGCCTACAAGACTCCAGATTTTCCTGCAAGTCTTCTTATACTGTTTTTTATAGACTGCAAGTCCCAGTTTTGACCAGGACTGAATCCCTCTACTTTCTGATGTGTGTTCTGATGCAAATTCTTTGAATAATATAAGTACATAGTAATATTAAAAAAGCATCCAGAAAAGTTTTTTTTTTTTTTTGGCTTGTTTGTCTTTGGGTGATCAATGTGTTGGCAGGAGCTCCATACATATAAGGTGCAGAAATGAGAAGCAGAGGGAATTGCTATGTAAAAGTGTTTGTGCTCACTTCTGTGCATCAGGGACTGAGCTGCTGCCAGCACTGGGAAGTTGTTGCAGTGGGCTGGAAGTAGCTGCAGAAATAGTTGTGACAGACATTACATTTTGCTCTTATTCCTTTGACTTGGAGATACCAGATAGTGCTGGCATGGGGAGACAGTGTTGCTGCTGCTGCTGCTGACTGCTGTCATGGGAAACAGTTTGCTCCCCTTTTGAGTTCCTTGGGTATCACAACCCATGTTTTAGAAAACCCTGCTCCATGCCAGCCATGTGTATCTATAGCTTGTACTGTTCAGTCTGTGCTCTTTATGGCACAGTTAAAATGTTTGGCAGAAAAAATCCCAGCTAGTGGTGGTACATTGTAGAAAGGATAAATCTTACAGCAACCACACACCTCATTGCTGCCTGAGACAGACAAAAAGAGGGGAAGAAGCGTAGACGTCTGAAGAAGGTCTTGCGTGGCAATAGAAAATAATGTGAAGATACCCAGCCTAACAATGCCTCAAATCTAGGCCAAGGCCCACCTAATTATAACATTTTCCATGACAACTACCAAGCAGCTGACAGCTGCTGCAGGGTGTCTGTGCTGGCTTGAGTAATTCTGTGGGAAGCTGAAGCTGAGAAACTGAAGAAAAGGAAGGGATAATAGCTTGACTGACCAAAGCTACACCAGTAAACTTGTCTTACACCTTGTACTAAGGGTTACTGGCAAGTTCATCATCAGGGCTCTAGCTGCCAATTTGAGCATGACTAAGTATAAAAATCACCTCAATCACATAAAAGAAGCCTGAGCTTATAAGCTTTGGGGATTTAGATACCCTTTTTATTGCTTTGCTTCTTACCATACTAACCTAAAAAAGAATGGATTACGTTTAACAAGTGTACAAGAAGCAAGTATGTTGGATATAAGGCTGAAGGTAATAATAATAATTACAATAATAAATAATAGAAATGTATATAATAAGAAAAGACACATCTTTAGATGGTTTAAGGTATCAATCCTTCCCTTTTTGGGTTCACTTGAGTTGGTGGCTTGAGTTTTATTTTGGCCTTTGTGTAGACCATTCCTTGGTATTCCTGCTGTTGCTGGCTTGGGACACTGGATACAAACTTTGTGTCCCTCTGAACTATGTGCCATCAGCGCCTGGTTCTTGCAGCCTTTCTTCTGGTGTTCCCACTCAGACATTCCCATTCATGCCTTATCCATACCAATCCTAAGATTTGTGTGAAAAATTTCTACAAGGTCTGGTCTCAAAAGTTTTTGAGATTCTCTGCAGGAGACCTTTGTGACTCTTCATGGGGCTGATGTTTCATCTGGAGCAAGAAGGGTGGCTCAGCTGACTTCGGAGAGCCCCTTTACCTCATTGGAAGTTACTCTCTCAGACTGAGTAGCAAAGGCTGATCCCTGTCCAAGCTACAGGGGCAGGAAGTCTCTTGCAAGATCAGTGGGACACTAAGTCCCAGCACAGAACCTTTCATCTGAAGCGGGCAGCCATCTACCTGAAGCTTTTGGCTGGGGTGGTAGTTTTGTGGGACAAAGCCAGTTTTATAATAAAAATTCTGACAAATGCAGCAGAACTCTGAATAAATGCTGGTGAACCAACGGATTTAAAGGTTGCTGTCATCCAGCTCTCTGAATCTGATGTTACTGTTTCTGTGCCATTGTGTTTTAAGAGAGATAACGCCAACACATTTTGCTCTCTTTTTACCTTGCACTGCTGCTTTAGTTGTTTTTCCTTCTTTTTTCTCAAGTCCTGCTGCAAATAAAAGATACATTTTAAGTAAGATTTCTAATCAGAGCTGTTGCTACATCAGACAAAGCTCTTCTTAAATGCTTACGCATTATTTTGAGTCAAAATATTTCAAAGATTTCCAATAATGAGATTCCCCCCAAGATATGAGCACATGATAGATATTTCTTATTTGTCTGAAACAAGAGTGATTTGTTTTTTTTATTTTCTTTCCAAAAATAATAGGTCTGATCAAGCAGAAGTTGTGGCTCTCCAGTGCTGGGGGCTTGGAACTAGATGGTTTTTAAGGTTCCTTCCAATCCAAACCATGACACGATTCTGTGATGTCAGGTGAAATAGGGACTAAACTGCAGCACATATTTTGTAACAGAGAAGAGACCAAAGCACCTCCACCCCCAAGCAAGCATGGCTTTCTGTTTGCACCAGCAGAAACCTCCACTCTGCACCTCTGACACAGCAAAACTTTGCCCCATATTCTCAGCTTTAAGGACGTGGTTAAGCTCAGTGAAGGTGGCAGGCCACACGTGGGCTGTATGTTATGGCATCTGACTTGATCCTTTGGAATACTGAGATTTCTGTGGGCAAGCAAGAAGTGTGAACCAGACCACTTGGGCAGCAGGGCTGCTTAACCTTTACTGACAACAGGGGAAGCAGCTGTAACAGCCCAGGTCATGATGCATGGATATATCCAATTGCTTATTCACAAGCTTGGCAAGCACAGTTTGTAAATTCATTTACACATATTGGGAGACAATGGATATTAAGGATGAAACTATCTAAGAAGAGATGGTACAAGAAGGGGTATCATTAGACTTTGTTCACATAAATATGGATATCTTTAATAGTTTCTAACAGTTTACACTGCAGGTTTGGTGATGTACATTATATCTTTAGGACAACATATATATTTATTATGTAATTGAATTATTTGGGGTTAAGATTGTAAATTTATAAATATACATGTTCAGCTGTAAAGGACACTTGAAACACTTCACTTCTCTGAAACAAAGTTTCTGCAGCCACAATTTATAACTATTATGCTAAATAAAATCCTTGTTTAATTTAAAAGTCTTACAGTGTTTGAGAGTATTAAGAAAATATGCTTCACTGTCATTGTTGGAAATTAGTGTAAAGAACAAACCATCAGAAACAGTGGCAGGATGTAAAGGGGAGAGTGAAAATTAATTTACATCTGATTAAGCAGATGGCTTTTAAAGAAAAGGTAAGTTCTGAGGGTCATGTTCTGTCATCACTATTTATGCTGAGAAAGGCAGGGAATTCAAAGGACCTATGAAGTTCCTCCATGTGTGCTCACTGCTTCCCTGCTGCCTGGACTGCAAGTCTGGCCTGAGGGGAACCACCAGGACATCCTTTCAAGAGCATTCTGGAGCTGCTGGGCATGTTGGCTCGAGCAGATCAGCTCAGTTAAGAAGCTATGACCTGTCTGCAATGTCTGCTAGTGGGCTGGGGGCCAAAGGAATGGTATTCTGATCCCAGATTCCCTGAACCTGAGATTCAGTGAAAAGTCAGGTATCGATAGATGAACTGTTTCATCTTGAGTTGGATGAACCCACTCACAGGCATCAATTACTCCCTTGTGATGTGAGCATGTGTTTGTGAGCAAGCTCCATGTAAACAGTGCAATATTGCACTTCCACACCTCGGTTACCTCAGGGAACTCATTTTATTGAAGATAATCTTCAATTCTCCTGAAAATAAAATCTAGGTTTAAAAGATGTCTGACTTGATCCTCAAAACAAAAAAGGGAGTATTCTATTTCTATCCAATTACCTAAATTTTATTGGTGTTCATGGACACAGAGAAAGCCGAAAAGAACCAAAGATCCTTAATATATATTATAGACCTCTGCTATTATCATCCATATTACCTGGGCCTAGATCAGCAGTATTACTTATACTAACCATGAACTAGACTCTGACAAGCCAAGATGAATCTGAGCACTGAGCCCTGCCACTAAGCAAATCAATATCATGGTGCTTCTAAAATGCTTACTGAAGTGGCCAGTATCTTGAAGAAAAAGTCTATTTGAATATGGAAAGAAACATATGAAAAGGGGCACCAGAAACCTGTCCCATACTCATTTCAAAATATATTTTTAGCATTAAAACTGCAAAAGCAGCTATAACAAGAGTTAAATGGGCTATTGAGAACTATTGTTTTCCTTGAAGCAGTTTTATCCTTTTTAGCTGAAATGAAAGCAGTTTTGGGTTGTAAAATTTCTGTAAAATTTTTTACCTGCTCACATCACATAAATACTTTAATTCCATTTTAATGGAATAAAAGTATTTTTTTTCTGGATACCAAACTGCATGCAACTTTCTGAGAAAATAAGGTGTTCAGTCATTAAATGAAAGTGGTGATGGTAGACCACGAGTGTGGTTATTGTGAAGGAACCATCCATCCTTGAGAAACATAGAGGCTGATCTAACAGCCAGTTATATTAACAGTATTCTGGTTAGCAGTGCATTCAGTAATGCAACACCACTTCCATGGGGGAGTGAGTGCTTGTAAAGGAGAATTAGCTCCGACAAAACAGAGCTCCAGTAACTTTTGGGAACTGCCAAGTAACATCATCTAGACATGGCAGAGCAGTATCTGGGACGACAAACAGGACATTCTGTTATTCCCTTTGCTTTTTCAGAAGAGAAACACGAGCTACTTTGGTGATGCTGAGAGGTCTTTTGTCATCAAGGTAAGAGTTGTCACTTTGAAAGTGTCCATAAACAGGAAGCCCATTCATGTAGAGTCAGTGCTTGGAATAAGATTCAGGTCTGGTTTTCTCTGTTTCTATCAGAACAGAGACAAGTTTTCTGAGTAGGTCAAGATGCCATCCCTTCCACTGGGCATTTTTAAAGTTCTTGTCACATCTGAATGGCAGCCTGAAAGATGATCTCTTTGTGAAAAATTATTCTGTTCCAACTATTCCCTATTTGAAAAGCTGATCTTTTAGCCATATGACTTAGGTAATATTATGATTTTCTCCTCTGTAGAATGGCAGACATTAAAAAAAATCATGAAATACAACCCCCCCATCCCAAACCAAACTCACAAAAACTCCTGCATGAAACAACACAAAATAAAATGAAGGTAAAATCAGGAATTCATCAGGGATCTATATTTTCAGTAAAACATAGTTTCAAAAAATAGATTAAATAAATAGAGTAATACTCCCACATATATTTTGTCATTTCTCAGCAAAATTCTTGACAATGTGGCATAATATAGATCAAATGGGAAATTTACTTTATAATTGTTTCTCTGATTCCCTCATAAGCTCTTAGGAAACAAATGAGTGACAATTCAGCAAATATTGTTTTATGCTGAGAGTGGCCAGGAGAGCAATTCATCAGTCAAATATTTGTGCAGTCTCAATAGTTGTAGGCTATAATCAAATTTGTCAGAATTTTTTTATCCCAAAAGAGACAGGTTGCATAACTAGCATCCACATCAAAAATATGCATTCTAAAATGTCACTGATTTTAAAGCTATTTTGAGATATTTGCTCAGTGTGATGGAAGACTGAAAGAAATCATTCCCACTGGAAACAAAAAACATTTCACTCACTGAACCCCGAGGCCAGAGGCTCCTCATTGTAGCATCACAAAAATCAATAAATCATTAACCTAAGAAGTGTATGTTATGGTTTAGGAACTGTTCTGTTATATGGAGAAATAAAAAAAATTCATGCTATAGTAGCTTGTGAGAAAATGCAAGAAACATCCATGTGAGTTTGATAGTTCATAAAAGGTAAAAGTCGATGGCCCAGAACTCCTTTTATGCCAGCAGATTAATTTTGTTTAATTAAAAAAGAAGAGAATTTCATCAAAAGCCTGGCTTTTTTTTCAGAACAGTATTGTTTGCTTTCCAAGAATATGCTTAAAAAAATTTACATTTGCCAACACCTACTGAATATTGAAAATTACATTGTGTCCAGAGAGCTGCTAAGTCTCTAAGGACTAACAGCAGAAAAATGAGAAACAAACAAAATAGCAACCATGTAGAACAAAGAATTTGATATCTATGACTTCCTTCAGACTTAAAGAAAGGTTCAACACGACTAAATTATTACAATTAAACACTACCAGAATTTGTCTGCATCACAAAAGAATATAGAAGAAAATAACAGCATTCCTTTGTGATTCTTACTAAGTAGCAAAAGGAACAGCTGTAACATTTTCATATAAATATGATTTTCCCCCTGGAGTACAGGCTGTGTTTGAGTTTCAAAATTAGTAACATAAAGTTAAATTTAGATGACATCCTAACAAGAAATTTTAAGAAATCAACAATTTCCCCAGAGCTAAAATCAGCTCATTTTTATTTAATGCAGAATAAAACAAAGTTGTCTTAGACAACTTAGACACTGGGGAACAATTTCAAGTTCAGTATTAGGTTGATCTTATGGTAAAACTGAGATGGCTGGGGCCAACACTTTCAGTTGTGAGACTGTTCTTTTGACAACAGAAATAACAGAATTATTCCTATATTATATAATGGAAACCCACTGTTCCTACTTATCCTTAATTAAATGAACTTCCTAAAACTTTTTCTTTCCCCTCATTTGTCTGAAAGGGAATGCTTATAAAAGTATGGTGGTCATTGACATTAATAAACATGGACTAAGAGTGAAGGGCAGTTTTCAACATGACATTCCACTTTCTGTTTTTGTT
The DNA here is from genome assembly GCF_047830755.1 of Zonotrichia albicollis. Lineage (NCBI taxonomy): Eukaryota > Metazoa > Chordata > Aves > Passeriformes > Passerellidae > Zonotrichia > Zonotrichia albicollis. Next base: position 74,126,841 of record NC_133821.1, on the reverse strand, counting down.
TAAGTTACAACTGAGATCATTAATGTTCTTGAGGGCAATTTGGAGCTAGTAACTTACACTGTGCAAATGTAAAAACTAGACACTGATATAAAACAATTAAATATTTGCTATATTTGCTCAGCTTGAGCTTACATCCTTGATGTTTCTCACCAGTCCCAGTTCCCTGTGCCTTGTGGAAAGGAGGAACCTTTGCAGCAAGCATTGATGCTCTCACACATCCTACCTCCTACCAACAGTTCATGTATGAAAAGCAGGCAAAACCTGTTACACCAAACTTCCCTGCCAAATCCCCTAGACTCCTTAAAGACAGCAACTGTTCAGTCACTGGGTTTGTCCTGCAGTTAGAATTGCAAAAAGAGAAATATTACTTTGTGTCATGTCTCTGTTGAAGATTGGTTACTTCTGCTTTCTGCCTGTCACAAAAGCCTTATGGCTTGAGTTAGGGTTAGAAACTGAATTTCAGATTGCTGGAGAATTGTTAGATTGTTAGTCCATGAAAAATTTGAGGAAACAATGCCTGCTTTGAGACGCTACAATGAAGACACCATTATAATTTAAAAGGCTGTTTGCTTCAATTAAACCATACTGTTACAAGTTTTTTCACAAGCAGATTTTTTTTTCATTACAGTTAACAGCAGCGTTCTTCCATTTAAATTTTCAAAACCAATTCAAATTACTTACCTTTTGACTTTGGAGTTTCTACAGCTGCTGTAAAATAAAACATTCACAGAAACAAATTGCATGAAATGAATAAAGGAATTAAAATTGTTCCTAACACCTCCTCTCCTTATCAATATGCTACTTATCTATGCAGAGCAGGAGTGCATTTTTCATGTAGACAAAAAATGACACACAAATGTGTTGCTTGTTTAGATAGTCTCATGGCAGATGACTAATGAACCTGCAGATTAAAAGCAGTAGAAAACAAAGCCAATAGATAAGTTATATATGGAGCTTCAACCACTCTGCTATTTTCAAGTGTAAGGATGAGACAAGGAGTGAAATAGGCTCCAGAATGGGCAGATACCAAATATAGGTGGAAGGTATGCAACAGAATTTTTTTTTTTTAACAATTTCAGAGATTTACAGAAGCTAGGAATTTTTTCATTTTTTTTGTTTTGAGTTTATTGAAACTTCTAGAATTGATACAGAGGAGGATCCAGTTCCAAAACTCTTCCTTTATATAAGTTTTCTCAGATAATTTTTTTACTATTCTTCACAATTGCATTAATTAAATGCAAATTAATTGAACTATCACATTTCTCTTTTTTTTTCATTATTCACACCTTCATTCTGAAGCACTGTGACAAGTTTTTATGTTATAGAAAAGGACAGATTAATTTTTCTACAAATTGACTTTCTACTGTAGGTATTTCATGCTCAGAATTTCTATCTGAGAAAATAGAGTCATCTGATGAATGAGTCATCAAGCTTGGCTGTAAAGGGAGAAAATCTGGATGGTGTCCCAAATTTGAATAAACTGGAGAAGTGTGGGAACAGGAGCACCTTGCTACAATAAAATGCATAGGTACTTGGCATAAAGAAAAATTAAACAGCCTACTTTTTCTACCTACCATCCACATTCTGAATCTTGTATTTTGTGTTTGTTTCTCTGTCCATTTACTGTAACTTCCTTTGGAAAGTGAAACCTTTTAAAAGATTAAATAAAGAATTCTTTCTCTCTTGTTCTTCTCAACATTTAATTAGATCTCAGTTCCAGAAGACCGAATGGTTGCTCCACATCCATTCAATTGCTTAAGAAACTTTAATTAAACCACCAAAATTATATTAATGGCTTTATTTTTTTAATCCCTCTATGTAATCCTGTCTCAACTGAAAATCAAATCAGATAAATGAGACTCTAAATCTTACAGTCTTTTACAGGACTTACCATGTACTTTTGCTTCTTTCTTTGTTGTTTTGCCTGTAAAAGCAAATTTTAAAAAGTATCAAATATTAACTTCTGACAAGAACTAATTTAAAATATTAGGATTGTTTAAAAGTAAGATAAAAAGGAGAGAATATTCACCAGATTCCATTATTTTTTCTTTTTTCTGTGGATCTGGAAAAGAAAAAAAAATTAAGTGTACATTTCTCTTCTTGTAATGCTTTTTTTGATTGCCTTGGACAATGATTTTCCATGTTACTATTGGTCATTGGATGTGACACATTGCTATGGACCTTCAGTTCAGTGATTCCTTCCCTGCTTTCCAGTTGGTCCTTTATGTTTGTGATCTATCTCTTCAGTGGTTTTTCACACTGGATAAACAGGGTCAGATTAGCTATTAATAAGAGAGAGCAAAGGATTAATCTTTTATAAGGTGCTGAAAAGAAACCATAAAAATGGTGTAGGTAAAAACATCTGCAGTTTTACTTCAGGGTGGTTTAAATGGAGGTCTGCAACCCAACTATACGTGCTTGAGGACAACTACTTGTAATGGTAGTTTCTGTAATATCTCTTTCCATGAAGCAAGAATGTGCTTTAACGCCCCCTCAGAGAAGGAACAGGGCAGCCTGCCACAGAGAGAGACTGAACAACGTCTACCAGCCAGTGCTGACATTCACAGTAGCAAAAAAAAAAAAAATAGTTAAGCTTTTTCTGTCTGCAGATGCTTTTAAACAGCACATGGAAAGGCTGTGTTGTGCAAGTTTGGATCTACACAGGAACATTTTCTAAATTCAAGAATATCTGAGCTGACTGATCACAAGATAGATGTCAGAATCATCAAATTCAAATCAATAGACTATCCTGAGGTGGAAGGGATATTACTGAGTTCTAACTCAGGATATTCTATGATGCTGTGATTCACAAAGATCATTGGGTCCTGCTCCTGGCTCTCCACAGAATAACCCCAACAGTCACACCCTGTGCCTGAGAGCATTGTCCACATGCTTCTTGAACTCTCAGTCTTGGTGCTGTGGCCACTTCCCTGGGGAGCCTGTTCCAGTGCCCAGCCACCCTCTGGGTGAGGAACCTTTTCCTGATATCCAACCTAAACTTCTCTTGATTCAGCTCCAGACCATGCTCTCAGGTCCTGTCACTGGTCAGCACAAAGAAGAGATCAATGTCTGCTGCTCTGTTTCCCCTCCAGAGGAAGTTGCAGACAGCAATGAGGTCTAACCCCAGTCCCAGTCTGCACAAACCAAGTAATTTCATCCACTCCTTATATGACTTTTCCACTAGACACTTAAGTTTCTTCACAGTCTTCCTCTGGATGCTCCCTAATAACTTTATATCCTTATATTGTGGTGGTCAAAACTGCACACAGGACTCAAAGTGAACACTTTTAAATACAAGCTCATCACTTACTGGTATCCGATGACTGTATTTTCTCCAGGCTTATTATAAGTTATATTTGTATTAAAGCTGTGATATAGAGTTTTAAACTAATCTTTAAACAGTTTCCAATCTAGAATCAAGATATAAAGTTCCGTGTTCAAAGCAGTTCTGAATGTTACACCCTCATTAAAAGCAGCCTTATTCCCAGATGTGACCTATCACTCAATTGAATAAGAAAAAGTAAACAAGACGTGCCAACATAAAATGACTTATTAACAACATTAATATAATACTTTCAAATTAATATTTGAAAGGACAGATTGATCTTAAATATGAAAGACCCCACAATTGTTAAGTTTTAAGCAAAATATGTCATTACTCCATATTCCCACCCCAATAAAAGCTTACACTGAACAACATTTCAAAGCAACAAGATTGACTGAAATCATGAGCGAGTCTTAATATAGTTATGTAAAGAACAGTTTAGTGTATTGATTACATAACAAATGTTAAAAATATTGTAGGCTCTTTAAGACACCTTTTATATGAGAAAAGAATTTTTTAGTAGAAATGATGATGGAGCAGGTTTGTGTCATCAAAAAAAAAAGTCATGGCTGTGATTTTCCCTGCAATATGAAAAAGTGATGGAAATAGAGAGAAAGATGGTATTTTATTGCCTGAATAAATGTACTTTCTTGATGGCATCCTACCCTGGGTTGCAATTTTACTAGATCAAGGAGGAAAACTATAGATAAAATTGAGAGGACAAAAGTTTGGGACACCGTGGTTTGGCCACTTCAATGCTCCTAATCATGACATCATCTGCAGCTTTGGTTTTGTGTAGCCTGATTGCTCTTCAGACCCTCCACTTTCTTGCAGATATTTTAGGACTTGTTCTGGAAATTATAATTTTCACTGGTATTGTGGGGGTTTCTATTTGACTATTGCCCAGGACAGCTTCATGGAAACTAAAGAAAATGGAATTCTACCTTTAGTGGTTCTGAGGCAATTATTTTCCTCTCTCATTCTAAGATCTCTCAGCTCTCAGGAGATCAGGGAACAGAATGATCCTAACGACACTCAAGCAAGTGTTTTGGCAAAATATAAAAGAATCCATTTATTTAGCTTTATTTCACAATTTTCGTTTCCCTAAACTGCAAACATTAAGGAAGGCCTATAGAGCTTCTTTCATAATAGTTTTATTTTCAGAGGCATATGAAATAAAATCCTTTTCCATAAGAAAATTTATGAAAATGAATAACAGAGAATTTGACTTGAAACATTTCTGGGAAATATGATATGATATGATATGATATGATATGATATGATATGATATGATATGATATGATATGATATTTCAGGTGATTCATGTCCTGAGATTTGAATAGAATGAACTGAAAACTTTTATTGCATGAGCCATAAACTGCAAAAATTTCAGACCTAGATCTTTCCTGGTTGTAAAAAGTTATCATTCCTTGATGTCAATGTCTTATTCTTTACTTTTTTTGTACTTTCAGTAGTTAATATGACACATGAAAGGATATTGCCAGCTGTAAACATATCAGACATTTGCCATGGCCTTTGTCATTATTTTTATGTTTAATCATTTTTGCATGTATCTGCGATTGTACAGCATATTTTTATTCAGGGAAGTTTTGCTGGTAATATAGTATTTTTCTACCATGCATGGAATTGAGATTTGATTTAGTTTGACATTTTACCATCTTTATTTGCTCTGATGCTTTAAACAAATGGCTTTTATTGTTTATGAAATCTAGCAAAGTTTTGTATAAAATGCTCATAAAGCCATACAAATGTGGTTTTTGCTTCATTACTAGTGACATACTCCTAGGCAATTCAGAGTAGGTGGAAGAGAGAAGAAAATCTGAACCTTCCTCTGTAGCCCTTCCCTAAGCCACATTATTCCCTAAAGGAAAAACAGTGCTGAAAAGCATCTAGGCTGGCAAATTTGCTGAGGTGTATTTTGATTTTTAGTTCCAGAATAGACAGTCACAAAGTGTGACCCTCTGCCACCTGACAGGAAATAACAGTTGATTTCCTGTTATAATTTATGTAGGAATGAGCGCGTGACAGTGGTCACAGGGGTCTTAGGATGAGGGAAGAGACGAGGATTTGACTCCATGTTTCAGAAGGCTTGATTTTTTATTTTATGATATATATTACATTAAAACTATACTAAAAGAATAGAAGAAAAGATTTCATCTCAGAAGGCTAGCTAAGCTAAGAATAGAAAGGAAAGAATGATAACAAAGGTTTGTGGCTCGGACACTGTGTCCAAGCCAGCTGGGCTGTGATTGGCCATTAATTCTAAACATCCACATGAGACCAATCACAGACCCACCCGTTGTATTCCACAACAACAGATAATCATTGTTTACATTTTGTCCCTGAGGCTTCTCAGCTTCTCAGGAGGAAAAAAATCCTAAGGAAAGATTTCTTATAAAAAGATGTCTGCGACAATAAGTGTTTCTGTGAACTTGTATTTTTCTAGTTCAGATAAAGCATTCATGTCCAAGAATGGTTCAGGAAAACAAAAATTGTATTGGGAATGACACCGATTGGAAAAGTTTAAATAAATGCATTCAAAGTGGATATGAAAAAAATATGCTGTTGTGTGGAATGCATCACATGTTAATTAACCAACACCATTTTGTTTGCACTCAGTAGCTGAATAAAAATGGTGCTTTCTGTAGTTTTGTTTATCTTTCACCACAAATATTTCAGTGAAGCCTGTTGTCATATTCTATCCAGTGTCTTAAATTCTTAGCAGAAAGTTAGCTTAGTCTTTTGGTTTTGTAATCTTGGTTTTATAGACTATGCATAAAACTTCTCGGAACTTCATATCATGTTGGTTAATTAAAACCAAGTAAGACAGAGCGGTAAAGCTCTCCAAGTTACCCTGTCATTAAGAATTTTACAAACATAACCATTTATCTAAAGAGAAGGTCCCTTTAGTCCCTTCTGCTGACGGGAAATGTTGCAATATGTGTGCAACTGTGTTGTTAGACCTGAGATAATCCACATGAGAAATTGTGGCATCAAACTAATATGCATGTGTCATATTAACTACTTGAAAGTACAACAAAAAGTGAAAAATAAGACATTGACATCAAGGAATGGTAACTTTTTCCTGTTCTCCTGCTCCCAAGGAGCATGTGTTCTTCTATATTTCACTGCTATTCTTATTTTCTTGCTCATTGTAGAAAACCTCACCACTGTTTTATGCTTTGATTTATAAAGATCATGAGCTGTACAAATACATTTCTTTCTGGAATAAGAACACACCAAGGAAACCTCTTACATCATGAAATCATGACACACATATACTCACTCCTCTGTATCCTCTATATATAATCATCTTTTGAGGAAGGCAACAGTTTTTCCAATGGATTTTTGTGAAGAAAAGGAAAGCAGGTGACAGTTCGCTGTATCAGTATATTTGTCAGAAATGTACTACTTTTTTGGGAAATATCTGACAAAAATTTTGTGCAAAGAAAAGAAAGAAAAGCTTGGATGAAATACAACTGCATTTAGTTCCATCTATTTAGTCTGAGGCTTTTCATCACAGGCAGAAAGCAATGGCATCAAAACTGTCCATCATAAATTGTTGGTGTAATATAAGTACATATATTACAGAAAAGTCTAATCCACACCACTGCTCCCCTGCAAATCAAGAACCATTTTCATAATGATCACAGTGAACTGGATGAGGCCCATTTATTCCCATTCTCGCAAAGTGAAGTTGGTACCAATTCCAAAACATTAATGCCTGGAAAGATAATTCTATCTGTAGTGTATGTGATAGCCAGGATTCAACAAAGCTTAAGCATGCCCTTGAATGCTTTGCTAGGTGACTCGCCTGGTGGGTGTGGGAAAGGCTGTGGATGTTGTCTATTTGGACTTCAGCAGGGCCTTTGACACCGTCTCCCACAGCACACTGCTGGAAAAGCTGGCAGCCCATGGCTTGGACAAGAGCACTCTGCACTGGGTTAGGAACTGGCTGGATGGCCAGGCCCAGAGAGTGAAGGTGAATGGTGCTGCATCCAGCTGGGGCCAGTCAGCAGTGGTGTCCTCAGGGGTCTGTGCTGGGGCCAGTTCTGTTTAATATTTTTATTGATGACATGGATGAGGGTATTGAGTCTTTCATTGGGAAATTTGCAGATGACACTAAGCTGTGAGGGTGTGCTGATTTGTTGGGAGGAAGGAGGGCTCTGCAAAGAGACCTGGAATGGTTGGATGGATGGGCAAAGTCCAAAAATATTAAGTTTAATGAGTCCAAGTGCTGAGTCCTGCATTTTGGCCACAATAGCCCCCTGCAATGTTATAGGCTGGGGACGGTGTGTCTGGACAGTGCTCAGGCAGAAAGGGACCTGGGGGCGCTGGTGACGGCTGAAAATGAGTCAGCAGTGCCCTGGTGGCCAAGATGGCCAACGGCTCCTGGCCTGTGTCAGGAACAGTGTGGACAGCAGGACCACATTAGAGGATGGAGGGATTACAGGGACGTCATTCTCCCCCTGTACTTGGCACTGGTGAGGCCACACCTTGAGTGCTGTGCCCAGTTCTGGGCCCTCAGTTTGGGGAGGACATTGAGACGCTCGAGTGCATCCAGAGGAGGCAACGAGGCTGGAGAGGGGCTTGGAGTACAAGGCCTGTGAGGAACTGAGGGAGCTAGGGATGTTTAGCCTGGAGAAAAGGAGACTCAGGGGTGACCTTATCGCTCTCTGCAACTCCCTGAAAGGCGGCTGTAGTTAGGTGGGGGTTGGTCTCTTTCACCAGGCAACAACTGATAGAACTGGAGGACATAGTCTTGAGCTGTACCAAGGCAAATATAGGTTGGACATTACGAAAAAGTTTTTATGGAAAGAGTGATAAAGTACTGGAATGGTCTGCCAGGGGAGGAGGTAGAGTTACCATTCCTGGATGTGTTTAAAAAAAGATTGGATGTGGTGCCATGGTCTAGTTGAGGTGCTAGGGGATGGGTTGGAAGTGACGATCTTGAAGGTCTCTTGAAACCTAGTAATTTCATTCTGTGAATTGTGTGATTCTGTGAACTCAAGATGGAGTTAAAGATATGTTAAATCCTTGTTGAAATTGGGCCCAATTCTAACCAAAAGTCTACTCAAATAATTGAACAAGTTCAGGGCTATGAAATTTTGCCAGCATTAGAACAAAGCACCTTAAAATGTCTTTTCTGTAAAGAGTGGACAGAATTCTAGAATCCTTTTAGCTCTGACTTTTAATTGCACTTAATTTGACTCTCTTTTGGTGATGTTATTGTTACTTTCATGTATGAATAAAAATAATTTTTGTAGTTAACTTGCTCCCCCTGCCTTGCTCTTAAAGTAGTGCTGTCTTGGTGTTAGTAATACAAAAGTACTTTGATACATAGCAAATATTTGGTGACAAAAAAAGAAACAAGACTGCATTTACAGTACAAGTGTCTTCACACACACTGTGATCTGAAAGGAAATACTGAAAATTATATTAACTCTATAGTTTCCTGAAACAGAGAATACTCTAAGGAAAGCATAAGTGCAAAATAATGTGCCAAGCTATGAGACTGGGAATTTCAACATCCTAGCAAAAGCAGAAAAAAATATCATGAATTTTAGGCCATTTACTCAAAAACATTTAAAAAAATTGTTGAATTAAAACTGGATTTCAGATTAGAAAGCTTAGTGTAAAATAAGCTATTTCATGCTCTATTTAAATAAATCCTGTGCCTAAAGAATTCATGGTTGTAAAGTAAAATCTTCTAACGTCAGAAAATTCTTCCCCTTACAGGGCATCATCTATTGTGACTTAAGTAAAGAATTCATTTTTCCTTTACCATTCAGAGTCGGATAATGGCTCAGCTTACATAATCCTGTGGACAATTTAAGACATCATGTTCTGTAATATTTTCTCAGACTTCAACTGGGATGAAAATGTCAGTGGGTTGAAATGATTTGTGGAATACATCTCCATCCACATAATGGAATCCTGCAGATATTAAGTGGCTGAGTGATGGACTACTGCAGCAGCAACAAGGTTTTAGCTGCTGAGGGTGCAGTGCATTCCTGGCAGACCGGGAGCAAAGGCTTCAATAACTTCCTGGCAGAGCAGCTTTGAGGCTTCAATAAAGCCTAGTGGAAGCCCCCTGGGACAAACAGTTGAGGACAAAAACCCAGTTCTCCTGTCTTTTGGCATATTGCAGATAATCTCCATCTACTGCACAAAAACAGACACGCCTGGAACCATCCCTTTGAAACCAGAAAGAAAATTACTAAAAGATATAATCCTTACCTTCCCAAAAAGCTAAGGTGGGACAGAGGAAGAATTATGCTAAAATGGACTGAAAAGAAAGCTTTGGTCATTCAGAAGGACTGGAGAATGATCCTGGATCTAAATCCAAAGACCCTGACCAGCAGTATTAATACAGGTAGGGCTTCATTATTTTGTTTGCTACTTCATAAACACCTGCTATCTGAGTGAAGATTTATTTTGTACAGAAATAAACTGCAAAGCTTGTCCTTCTGCATTCAGTAAGTTAGGTCTAACATTTTTCACCAAAAAGATCGACTGTAAACCCAGAATATAAACCCTGAGAATGGCTGTGCTTATGTTCTGAAAAAATCTGAGAGGGTTAACTTCAGGAAACAGAAAATTGAACTGTCTAGTCCAGCTACCAGAATAATTTTCTTGGTAACATCAGTATGACAGAAATACATGCAGAGATGCTTTCACCCAGGTGCAGTGGCTGCTTATGAAGAGAAATTTCAGGGCACACAGAGGCCCTCAAACATAATATCCTGAAGAAAATGCAGGATGGAAAACTTGACTATGTTCCTACAGAGAGAGAGAGATAGGTGCCTTTTCCTTTCTCCAAAAGTACTTACAGGGGTGTATAACATAAATTTGACCCTGATTTTTGAAGTCTCTCATCTTGGGCTGACTACACATATCTACACAAAATGGGAATACATAATTTGATGGATGATGCAGGGGATGTGGTGCTGTGAGTAAAACACATCCCTTGCATGTGACTTGAATCTGAGAAACTTGACAAACAATCATGATTAAGTTTGCCTGTTCCACTCTGTTGCTAAATTATGCCATAGAATTGCTGAATTTTATTAATCTTCTGTAACATATGGGTTTAGCTTTCTATATACTTGTGTTCTACAGGTGATAATTAAAAGATAATCAATAATCCAGCTCCTTGATAAAACTTTTCTACATTTCAGACATACCTACTGCGCCATAAACTTCTGGGTTCCCTTTTCATGTGGAATAAAAGCTGGTTATACTATATGGCAATAGTTTTCCTGCTACCATTTTGATTGCAATCATTTATCTTGAACCAAGAGTTAAAATAACTTCTCTGCTAAGTAGACAGTGCCCGTTACCAATAAAACCAGTAGTTCTTCCTGCTTTGGACAGAGGGATCTCAACTATACAACCCATCCTCTAACCAAGTTTTTCAGTATAGCCTGCATTTTAATATTCTGTACTTATCCCATGGACCCATTTCCTACATTATTTCATACAAAATGTCCTCTTTCTACTTCTTACAGTGAAAAGATTGGCCTAATAAAGTAGTAGTAGCTCTGGTACAACTGGCTGTCAGTTTGGGAGATTGGATGCAGCAGACATCTGAGCACTTAAAATTAGCTATTGTATGTCATATTTATTTTATTCTTTCTGCATCCAGACAAAATTTTATTGATTTTCAAGAGGGAAACTTTGCTTAAAAAGAGTTTCTGTTATGAACCCAAAGCAAATGATGAATAAGATATTTTTTGCATGTGTGTGGAGAGAAAGATGGGGAAAATTAGGCATTAAGACCCAGTAATTAGGCAGTTAAGTGACAGTACAAAATCTGTTAAACATACTGTAAAATTAATTAAAAATTTCAAGACTATTCCAGAGAAATTCTAAGCAGCAATTAGGATTTAATTTTTGTAGTGTTGAAAAGAGTTAGAACTGGTTTTCAAATCAGGCAGATTATCAGGGGAAAGCACTGTCACTGGTGCTTAGAGGAGGTGCAGGAGTCTTGCCTATGAAGGAGGCCATCTCCTGAGAGGGACTCAGAGATGAGCTGCTCCCATCCCTCTCCCTAGGTATGGGAGTGCCACTAACCAGTGGCACTGAGGCTCCTCACTGCCTGCCAGGGAATAGTTAGCCTAAATTAGGATATTTATCTGGAAATGCTCCCTGCATGGTTTGAGTCTGTGCTCTCTGCCCTGTCCTGCACCTCCATGTGCTGGCTTTTCCCACAGTGACAAAACAGACTCTGCAAATTTACTAAACTGAGGTGTGATGACTCTGCCCCACCCAGCAGAATTAGCTGCAGCTGTGGTGCATGGTTAAGATTGAGGTGTGAACCTCCAGAGGGATGGGAATGAGAGGCAGATTTCCCTTCTAGCTGCTCACCACCTACTACCCCAGCTCCAAGAAATCCTTCAGAGAGAGCCTGCTGGGCCCAGCACACAAGGGGTTCCTGAGGAAATCCTGTGAAAGAATCCTGTGCCACTCCTCAGGGCAAAGGGACAGACTGAGGTTTTGTAAGGATGGGTCACTCTCAGACCTGTTCTGCTGGCACAGCTGGGGGGACAATGCACTGTGCAGAAAAAATGGAGGGGATGACTGCAGGATTTAGAATGGGAACAACTTAAAACAGGGTTACTGAGGAAGACGTGTACCAAAACATCTTCAACACCAATTTTTCCCATTAGAATAGCATCAATTGCTTATATCTAAGAAATTGTCCTGTTTTACAGCTAAATACTGGGATCTCAAGCCCAGTTTCTGATGACTACCAGAGAGGTGATTTTTTTTCCGGTTAGAGGAATCTGGAAATGCTTGAAAATATCCATTTTCAAAATTAAGTGATGGAAATGTATTGAGGCTGGATTCCTAGAGCAGCTGTCATCTCACAGATCCAGAAGTTCTCATAGACTTCCAAACACCATATTCCCTTTCTTTGTGTTCTCTGTATACATGTAGGGAGATTAAAATAATGTATGTTGAATTAGGCAGGGATTTCTCAACCAGTGACATTAGGATCAGGAACATATGTGACGTAGATGCACTGTGAGATGACCAGCTGTGCTCTCAGTCTGTTCAATCTGTTAAGAGGAATAAACCTTGAGCTTTAGGCATTCTTGAGTACAGGTTGTGATGTAATAAGATATGTGGAAGAAAATGAAATATGAAATTGGATAATGTATTTAATTTACTGTGCTAATAGGAAGCAGTCTACTTATGATGTTGCCAAACAAGCATATTTCATATTTTGCCATGGTGAGTTATTCTGGTGGTAAATTAATTTTCAGAGAACTGGAGGGGGAAGCTAAAATGCAGACCTCAAAACCTACTGCCCTTTATAATTTTTAAGGCAAACTAGATATTTAGAAATGTGTCAGAACAGACAAATTTATTTTATTTTTCCATGAGAAGCCATGCCAAGTTTCCCCCTTTTCTTTTTCTTAAGCAGATTACTGTCATCACCATTCTTGCCAACAAGCAGACTCATTGGAATATTTTTCAAACATGAACACAAATATTGGATGCAAGCAGGTGGAATGAATTAATTATAAGCATATGGTTCTAACATCACGATTTCTACAGAGTACTGTTGAGACTTCTAAGGGTCTGGCTATACAACACACTGGCAACAAAGCTGCTTTAAGAAATCATCAGTGACATGAATGTAAATGTTTGTGGAGCCAGCCTCACTGACAGGCTGAACACCCTGCCACACACACATTCCTTGCACAGCTTTCAGCTGTAAGCCATGATTGTTTGCACTGCTCCCCCTGTTGTGTTAGCAGAGGTGAATGTGGTGTCAAACACAGCAGGCAGGGATGGGAAGAACTGGTGGGGAAATGGTGCTTCCCAGGCCAGTGTCACACAGAGCATGGCACAGCCACTCAGTGTGTGCTGCAATAGCCCACATCCGCTGTGATTCCAGGCTATGAGTCCTTCTGTGGTAGAGACAACTGCAGGTCTTCCTGGCTTGCACTGATCCTTCACCAATTCCCAGTCACCCCTACTGATGCAAGACATTTTTCCCTTTTTTGGTGGAGGAGAGCTCTGAGATAGACTACTGAAACAGCCTGAATTAGAGAAAGCCAGAAAAAAATCTTAAAGGGAAAAAAAAAAAAAAAAAAAAAGCAGCTTTCTCAGATCCATACAGGGGGATCAGCTGGAGGCAAGAAGAAGCAGAGGAAGTGTGGGCTGGCCACGGCTGGGATGCCAACACCAGGCACTGCTCAATGGCACAGTCTGGTGCAGCACCAGCTAACCTGCTTTAGACTAGAATAATATTATGGTTTTATACTGTCCACACTTTCATATTGGAATTCCTGAGGGGTTTTTTGATAGTTAATATAAAATGTAGTCAAACTACAAACATAATGACTATTCAGGTTGTTATTCAACATATTGGATTTTATTTAATTAAGAAGAAATGAGAGATAGCATTTTTAAAGATGAGTGCAAAGCAGATGGAGTAATAAATAAATAAAATTATTAGATTTTTACAATCCAATCTAAATTCAGATAGGAATTTATGCCATTATTTGTCTAAAAAAGTTTGCTTGTCTTTTCAGTGCATATTTATGATTATCCAGGAGCTTCATTTTGACAACCTACTGTGACACTTTTAAATACCAGGTCCCCTTCTCAAAGGCCTTGAATACAGCTTCACACAGAAAATAGTTTCTATAAATACTGCTTTTAAAACCAGACTTTACATTCAGATTAATTTTTTTATCTCAAGCCCTATAGAATGGCCCAATATAGCACCTCAAAGCTGCCATGGGAGGACAAGAAGCGAACATAATGTTAGAAATCATTGCTAAATACTTTTTTTCTTAGCAAATATTTCACATACACATATTTGCTTTTTTCTTAGCAAATTTTCACAATGATTTAGAGCAAAGCAGGCAAAAAAATCATACCAAAACTGACAAGAACCACTGGTTTATGTGCAATCCAGCAGATGGTGCTATGATGCAATAAACTGGTTCACAAGTACAAGAAATTGCAGGCAAACATTTTTCTTTACCTGGTGCTGCTGTTTTTTTGATGGCTGGGTTGGCTGCAGGAGCTTTTGCTGGCTCTTAAAAAATAAAAAAAAAATTAAATTAACCATTTATTACAAAGCATAGTATTTTAAAAACCCCACAGAAATCCGAGGAAAGGCTTCCAGGAACATATTTTTAAACTGAAGAGTTAAACAAAGAGATTACCAAAGGGAGAAAGGCCGAGTTGTCTTCAATAAACTCAAAGGCAGCAACAGAATAACCAGCTGAAGGGCTAGCAAACCCTGGTTGTTAGGCATTGAATCCCTTCTTTCAGCTTTTCTGCTCTCTAGTTGGCCAAGCAGAGGAAAGAAGGCATGCAGGGGTTCCAGCACGGCCTTGCCCCTCAGGCAGCAGCTGTGTGCTGAGAGCCTCTTGAAGAGAGGAGAGCTGAAGGTCCTGAGCCAGCCTCTGGCAGCTGCTGAGGATTCACCCTTGTGCATCCAGTAGTGGTAGCTCAGGGGATCCCACAGCTATTCACAGTGGCATCCTTTACCCTAGTCTGAAACTGGCCCTGCTTAGAAGAGATGAAATTGGGCTGCTTCAGCAAAGCACATCCGCTGAGTTGGCTATACCTGGAATATCCCTCCATCCTGAAAAATGGAGAAGCATTAGGAGAATGTCTTCATGTTTGATCCTGCAATTGAAAGAGCAATTGCTGTATTCTCCTAGAAGAGAAATGTGCCCTGTCTGGCCATTTAACTGCTCTTGATCTTTTCATGAAGCATTTGCATTATACTGTCTTTGTTTGTAGAGTGTGTCCTTGCAGAATGAAGGTCCTGATGATGAATGGTGTGTGCATCCCCATGTGGATTTGGGGAATCTTTGCCCCATACAGAAGAACATAAGTAACCTACTACCTAAGTAACCTACTAGATTTATTCACTCTTTATTAGTATTCCGTTAATTGCTTTTATCCTCAGGAACTACCAAAACAAACTGTACTTAAACGGCAATAGTTTAACAAATATCCATAAGCTAAACTTTACCAATGGCCATAAAAGATGTCTTTGTATCAACTAGAAGGTTCTTCAAATTAAAATTCACATTTTCATATCTCGAGAGGAAATAACTAATAATGTTAATCACAGGCTGAATTATAGAATGCCAAAAAATGTTAGTTAATCCTTCACATCTGTCACTGTATTATTACAATGAAAAAGAACATGGCTAAATCAGAAATGTAATTTTGAGTCCTTCCCCTCCAGTCTTTTGAGAAGTTCATAAAAGATGCATCAGATTGTCTTGTGAAATGGAATGAAAACAAAATACAGTTTGCATGTGCAATGTGGACTGCTTTATTTCCATCCACTTAAAAGCCCAGAGCTGATAATTATATCCTAACTTAGTTATTATCACAGCATTGTAATTATTTGGGGTGCTCACCCCTCCTTCAGGCAAATTTGTAGAAGACCTTGAAGAAGAATTTACTCGGTATCCCTTTTCTGAGTGCCTGTTTTTGCACAAGAGGTCCAACACATATGTTCTACAAGTGTCAAATGGACCTAACACAAAATAGCAAGACTTTCCTTTATCCTCTTCTGAGTTCTTGGCTAGAATATGCTTGACATTGAATTTTTGCAAAGTTTTTTTTAAAACATCTGTGAAAAAAACCCTAAGAATTGTTTGTGTTATACCAAGATTTTGATTTTAAATATTTAGTATCTGAGAAACTAAAATAATTTTGAGAAAAAATAAAATTAAGGATATATTTGACTAAAAAATTCTGTAATTTATTTAATTTTTGTATAGTTTTTAAGAAGCATTGGAACTAAAGTGCAAAAGTTTAAAATGGCTTTTGCAAGCATACTATTTCCAGTTTGCTGTTCACAAATTATTTAAGTGCTAATGATTCTGCATCTTTACATGAGTTACTTTCAGATGGAAATTTCACTCATGTGGCAGAGATAGGAAATTTTGCTATGAGAGCGGCTGTGGGATTCTCCCACATGAAAGGAATCACAGAATGGTTTGGGTTGAAATGGACCTTAAATATTATCTCATTTCAAACCCCCTGCCAGGCAGGGACACCTCCCATGAGACCAGGTTGCTTAAACTCCACCCAGCCTGGCCTTGAGCACTTCCAGGGAGGGGACATCCATCCATCTCTGTGGAACCTCACCACCGTCACAATGAAGAATTTCTCCCTAATATCCAATTTAAACCTACTCTCAGTTTAAAGCCATTACCTCTTGTCCTGTCATTGCATACCCTTGTGAGAAGTCCCTCTGCAGCTCTCCTGCAGGTTCCATTGAGGCACTCAAAGGCTGCTCTGAGGAATTATGTCTCCAAATTAATAGGTAATTTAGGACTGCTTGAAAACAGGTTCTTCTTTCTCTAACAGGACATTACTTGTAGAGTAAGTGTATGAAATGTTTTGCTAAATATTTCTGCAAAATTTGCATAAGAACACAAAGTATAAGGGTTTTTTTTTTCATTTCCAAAAGAAATCTTTTAATAAATTGCTGCAAAACTGAGGATGGCAGGAGATTGTTCTGCCACAGAAGTCATGAAAGTTCATACATGGAAGTGAGAGTCAGTGCACTCTTTAATTGTGAATTTGAATCAGATTTTGAAGCCCCATATTTTTCCTAATTTTTTTATATGCTGAACTTTCAGAACAGAATACTGAGCAGATGAAATCTTACCAAAGATACTGTCTTACTGTCCTTACTCTGTTGAGGCATTGGCACTTGAAATTTGCAGAAAAGGAAGATGTAGCTCTTCCCTTTTAAATGATGCAAAGTTCTCAGAGCATTTTTTGGCTGTTTTTTCAGAAGAGCACAATTCCCATCTCTTTTCAGCTCCAGAGGTTTCTCTGTTGGAACCAGAGCTACCTAGACAGGCAGTACCCTTGTTTTGCATTTGTGAAGATAAATTTGGTCTTCCTCAGCATGTTCAACTCTGAGCCTTACCAGCCTACTTATGAAAATTGCTGCCACTGAGATCACATTCAGCTGACACCTCAATTTGACATTTCCTCCCCTATGAAACCTTTGTTTTTGAAGACAGTGATAGGAAAGAGGGGAAGGCAAAACTGTCAGTCACAAAGAGGAGTGTGCAGTTAGAAGCAGGATAAGAACGGATTAAGAAAGTAGGAGGCAGCTGAAGTGTAAACATGTCATTTTTCAATTATAAATGGTGTAGCTACTTTCTTCTTTGTCTTTTCAACAACTCAATAAATATTATTTTTGGAATAATGAAATGAACTTTTGAAACTGCAAGGCATATAAAAGAGATAGTAGTTTCTTACTTTTGAGTTCTTTGGATACAGCAGCTTCTTTTTTATCTGTAAGAGAAAAAAAACGCAAATACATATGCATAAATACGCAGTAAGAGTAAAGGTTTACAGAAAACAGCAGCGTGTGCTTTAGAGGTGAAACAGTTTATTTGCTATAAAGTACATTGCAATGATACAGTGATTCATTCCACTTCTGTTTGTTCCATGGAACAGTGGCACTAATTTAACCCTAAGGGTAAATACAGGAAAGCCTGTGTGACCCTAAACAGTTTTGTTTAATTTTTGTATGGTAATCTGTGGGGTTTGACACTTGGCTGAGTTACCATGGCTTACATGCAGCATCTGAGCTATGGTTGCTCACTATGAGCACGTGGTCAGGCTGCAGGAACACAAGGGAGGATGTGCTACCAGCCTGAGAACAGAGATGTAATAAAAGGCACTCTCCCTGCAGTTGTGGATCACACAACTGAGGCCTACTTTAGAAGATTTTACACTTAACACCTTTTGAACTTAGAGTAACTCAGCCCTAAATATGGTCCATGTAAGAGCAGACGAAGTTCCTCCCTGGTTGACTTGAACAAAATTGAAATTACTTAGCTGAATCAAAATGCAGCATGGCCAAGCAATCTACCAGAAATACTTAAATAGGCTGTTCAGTCTCACCTAAGGTAGGATTTTTGTGTAAACATTTTCAGGACTTTTTTTTCTGATTGCCGAGAGATTTGGAATCTTTACTGGGGTGATATAAGCATGCAGTAATATGCAGAGATAGCTTCACTCTGCATTATAATTTTTGGTGCTATTCTACCTCAGGGCTTTTAACTAGGTACAAAATTACCCATTTTTAGAAACATTCTTGGTGCTTCACATAGCTTTTTCACTAGTCTCACCTGTGCAACCAAGAAATTGCTCATGGGGATCTTGTGAGACAGGAGCAAAGGCATGCATAGAGCAGTGGTAGAAGATGCTCCTCTGGATGGTTACAAGGAAACCAATGCCATCTCTAATTAACTATAGTGTATCTGGAATATAGGCAGGATAATTCTTCCGTCCACAACATATATGAATGATGAATGAATTGTGTTCTTAAACACTAATATGAGAAATACTTCAGGGTAGAAACTGTCAAATTAAATTGCTTGCAAATCCAAGACTATCCCATTACTGCTAATAATACAAAGTTGTTTCTTTTTCTGTTGCTTTCTAAATTGCTGTGGAGAAGTTGATACGAGATAAGGTAATGCAAATGACTGCCAAGTAGTCTAATAATCTTGAAAAATTTGGAAGAAAATATATTTCTACTTGGGTGATATGTTACTCTGAACTGAAATATTTCTGGGTTAATCCTCTGCTTCCGCTAACTCTCTGTGAAAGCATGTTCTGCAGGCATTACTTCAAAGTATGATAATTACCACATTTGGATGAAATTAATCATGAAGCAGCTTCCAGCCATGTTATCTGGCTAAGGAGCCTATTGAAGTCTTCAAGAAGTGCCTATTAGTTGCCAGATATGGAAATTTCAAAAGGTATATATTGCAATGATATGAATCATTTATCACAATAATCTTCCATTGCTGGAGGTTATAAAAAAATAAATAAATTGACAGCACCATTTACAATAACAGACTGGATCTAAATAAAACCTTCAAGTTATTTCCTTTTTCATTTAAGTTGCCATTTATTAGGGCAACATACTTTCATATATTTTAAACCCATAATTTATTTTGAAAGAATCAATGTGTTTTCCCATCATCTGAAATATATAGCATATAGTAAAGAGCTGGACAATTTTTCCCTTAAGAAAATCTTATAATTTGTGGGGGTTGTGTATTTTTGTTTGTTTTTAAAGTGAAGAAAAATTACCAATACCTGATTCCAACAGCACATATTAATATCAAAATGTAAATAGTGTTAGGATATTCTTTTCAAGCCAAGGTCTCACTTTTGACTTCTAAAGCTGTATTTATCCAGCTAGGCTGGAGTGGTTAACAGAAAATTGTCCAGAGGAGGTTGTGTATGACCTTGGACATGGAAGTACCTTTGAAGGTGTATACAGAAATTGCATCTACACACTTCAATGAAATAAATCACCAAGTTACAAAGAAACAAACAACTGATAGCTCTTGCAGAAGGAAGGACAGCTGATCAGGACTTCTGAAGTCCCTAAATATGCTTACCTGCTATAAGGCACAATTGACACATAGCTTATCAACTCCATGGAAAACAGTACCAAAAATGAATTGGCCAATAAGTTATACTAGTGCAATTTGAAACAGTGAGAAATTTTTCTCATTCATTTTACTTTGCACCAGTCTTGGGTTTAACTTTAAAGCTATGTGAGTGTGGTTGGGAGCATAGCTTATATAAAACCAGGTTTTAATAGTCATTATGTATTTTTCTTAAAAACAGCAGCAATATGTTCTCTTGCTTCTTGGTGGGGTTTTTTTCATGTTTGTCAAGAAGAGGAATGGCCAAAAAACCCAATTTCTTCATAAAATTTTGAAGACACATGTGAAGACACATTTGATATTTAGGTCTTCTTAAAGGGCTCCAGTAAACCACGCAAATTCTGTGCAGTTCAAAGATTTGGGTACTTCTGACATGCCTATCAATTTCCTTTTCTTGAAAAAGCCTGCAACAGACTTTAAAAGGCTAAGCTGATAAAATAATTGATCATCTGTGGAACACTGTAAAACAACATTTTTACAGTTGTTCTCTGGAGGTATTTGAAGACAATTGTATTCTGGTCTATATTCTTAAAAAGTAAATATGTTGTAAAAGCTTTCCTCAGGTGAATGAACAGGTTTTTCTTTTATTGACTCTTGTGAAAGACTAAAGTACAGTAATACTTAAAATATTATTTTATTAAAAACCACCAAATATTTAAACAAATATGGTCTTTGTTCTTATCTCTACAGGCTATAACGATCAGTTTTGAATTCAAACTAGGAACAAGCATTTGACAGCCAGCACAGATGTATCTCAGTAGAACAGCAAAATTGTATTTTATTTTTTTTCCTCTTTTTAGCACATAGCTCGATTTTTTCCTCAGGCCTCGATCAGCATTCGTTTGAAGTAAACTACCCGTACACATTAACTGCAAATGACATCTAAACTACACATGGGGCAAGGAAAAAAATCCCTCTAAGCTTATACAGTGCCTTTCATGGCAGTGAGTCCCTAGGAGGTTTGTAATAAGCTATTGGACAAGGATGCCCCAGTGCTCTGGTACAGAGTTTGGTTGTTTGAGTTTAAAAAACTTCCAAAATGGAATATTTCAAACACTGCTATGAAGTGAATTTCAGATCTGGGGTTCACAAAACTTTTACAACTTTTTAACAATGGATTTATAATACAGTGTACATTGTACATTTCAGAACAGGAAATCTCCTCCATGCAACCTATAATTTTGATAACTAAAAGGAAGTTCTGGGAAATTAATGAGTCTCAAATTGTATTCTGATGAAAGACTTCTCTGTGTCTTTTTTCCTAGAAATCTTTAATTCAAACATACCTAGGGGTATTAAGAAAACCTTAAAGTATTATTCAGATAAATGAGTATATCAGAGATAATATATTGATAGCTCAGATAATGATGTACCATGCTAAAATAGTAGCTAAACCCCTCCTAATTAGAAAAATTCTTGAATATGTTGTATCTAAAACAGCCTTTCTCTTTGGAAGCTTAGAAAAGAACATGTTAGTAATATCAAATTTGCAAACAGAAAATAATTCCAACATCAGTGGGCAACCACAGTGTCCAAGTTGAACGGTGGCTAATATCCTAATCAAACGTGCTGTAACTCCATAGATTCTTCCTCTGCTGATCTGGATTAAGCACCAAGACCCCAGGGAGTTACCAGATGCTTTTGGAAGATATGATTCACTGAATCAAAAACTAAAGAAAAAATTAATATGTTAAGCAGTTACTGAAGGAGTAATTCTCACCCAAAACCTTAGCTAACACTTTCAACTTCTGTTTTGTACCTGATGACCTCGTACTAGAATGGACTTACTTAAACCCCGCTGACTGGCTAGTGGTCTGCACATACCCACAGAAAATAGGTTGTGTGATGAAAATGCCTCACACAACATGACCATAGTTCTCCAAGCAGAAAGTTCCTAGCTAGACTCACACATATCTTGCCTCATTTCTTGGTTCTATTGTTATTTTGACACAGGTATTCAATTCATCTAGTGATTAAAAGAGAATAAAAAGAAAAGATGGCAGAAAAATGAACAAACTTCAAGAATCAGAAATAATTGTTTTGAGAATAAAAATAATATTTTCCAGTGTTTTGAAGTCAAAACTCTGTTGGTTTTTCAGAAATAAAACCAAAAACTCCTGGCTGTTATTACCAACCAAAGCACAGTCAATCGAGTGCATGCTTTGGGAGATCGGTTCTGGCTCTGCAAG
The DNA here is from genome assembly GCF_047830755.1 of Zonotrichia albicollis. NCBI lineage: Eukaryota > Metazoa > Chordata > Aves > Passeriformes > Passerellidae > Zonotrichia > Zonotrichia albicollis. The sequence continues at coordinate 74,104,813 of NC_133821.1, read as the reverse complement.
TACAATGCAATAGCAGAGTTTTCATGACTTTGCATCTCACAAGTATGACAGCTAAGGTTCCCTCTGCTGCCCTGAGCAAGGGTTCACATGACTGGAAATAAAAATGATAGTAGGTGGCATCTGATGGCTGAGAACTTCCATCATGTGAATGGAAAACATAATTAAAGTCGTCTAGAAACCAGTCTCACTACTGCTCTCTACTCCCAAGCTAGCAGATGTACCAGAATTTGGAAACAATTTATTAAGTGGCACAATTTGCACCTAATGTGATTTACAGAGGTAAAAGAGGAACAGACACCAGATAGCTGAGCATTTTTCAAAATGAACTGCTGTTGAGCATATAGTAATTAAACAAGAATTGTCAAACCTTTTATTAAAATATACTGTGGTTTAATATTTTTTTTTTCATTTACTTGGAGTTCTTAAAACTATTTTCCACAATATAGTATTGATTTCATCTAATATTCCAAGAATTTCCGGAAATGTGCATTCTTGGGATGCCTTTAAGAATTTCTTATTAAGTTGCTTTTTAACTTATTTTTCATAATTTTTCATTAATTACATGGCATTATTGAAGTAATGTTTACTTTATAACACCTAAAAGCTTTTTAGAGTATTTTTAAATTTTGATTTCAGGCACTTCTGAAACAGTAGATGCCCACATGTAGGGGTATTATATCAGAGTAATTACACCTTTCTGGTGTAATGTGTCCATTTCACAATAAAGATTTTAAAAATTCCCTACTACATAGAAATAAAGAAATAATATTTCTTTCCTTACTAGACTTAAAAATCTATGAAGGCTCTATCAAAATTGCTCATGCTAATCTAGGATTAAAATCTTAGTATCACTGAACCCCTACAATTTGACAGAATAAAAGAGCTATTTAGAGATATCAACATTTCTCCCACATGCAAAGTTCTGTGGTTCGACCAACACTTAATTTTGTTCTCTGTCTTAATCACTGAGCATGGCATTGCCATATGCTCTGTGACAACTTCTGGCAAAATCTCTTGCCTTTCCAAAATTGCATTTCTTGGTGGGCATGAGAAAGGTACCTCATTTCACCAGTGAGGCTGAAGTTGTGCACAAGGAAAAGCAAAGTACAGTGCCACCACTGCTTCAGAGCTGTTCCTGACCCATTACATGACAACAATAAACTCTCTGACCAGAGTTTAACCATCTTCCTTTGAGAATAATGGGAACGACAAGGAAATTCATTGGCAGAGACCAGTAAGCCTTGAATCCCAGACTACAAGTTTTGCATTACTATCTTTTGCCTGCAGAGATTTCTGCATGTAAAAAAATAAGAAAAACTGCAGATAATGTTATTATAGCTGAGTAAAAGGGGCAGATGCAGAGCTTCTGGGTTTTAAAATCAAATTTCCTCAAGCAACATGAGACTGGACTATAAGATAGAAATTTAAAGATGAACTGGTAACTGATATGGTATGTAAAGGTTCTTGAATAATGTAGAAAAAGGAGTTCGCTAACTAAAATTCCTCTGTTGTTGATTACAATGGAAAATTGGTGGTAGCACTCTTAAAGGTGGACAGATCATTTTTCACTGAAGCAGGAAAAACACACAAAACTTTCCATCCATTCTCTGAGAAGGGTGTTGTCTCACCTCAGCATTGTCCATATTTCCTCTCCACTCAGAATAGCAGGCTTTTTGATAATTTCTAAATTTCTTTCATGTCTCCAAGTCCCTTCTGATCGCCAGCCCTCAGAGATGCTGTTTTGTCTCTGCAGTGTCCCCTCACACCACCATTTCCAAGGCAGCTCTATATTCTGTTCAGCCAATGAGTGCCTGCAAGCCCTGGGCACCAGAGCATCAGAAGCAGATAGTAACTTAAAGCCCCAGAGCTTTTCAGAAAGTGTTTTGGCAATGCACATAGATGAAATACTAAATGTTATCTCAAACAGATTTCCCAAGATCATTAAAAGGGTTAGCTCAATAGAGCAAAAAATAAAGCAAGTAGAGGAGGGATGTGAGCAGACAAGTGATTCAGTTACAGTAAGAAAAAGCCTGCACTTTGGGAATGGCCAATTTCAAGTATAATAGTGGTTCGTGGTTCCACTAATTGGTGATTTCTCCTTTCTATTTTGTAATTCCTGGAATGAATTCAGTCTCTCGCAGTCGAGACTGAACAGTAGAAACTTGTTCATGTTAAATACATTCTCATGCATGAACAGTATCCTTGTTTGTATCAGAATTCCTGTGGCAGGGATCATCTCCCCGTACTCAATACAGGTGAGGCTGCACCTCAAATCCTCTCTTCAGTTTTGGGCTCCTCATTTAAAAATCATTGGAGGACTGGGATGAGTCCAAAGATGGGCAATACATCAGGCGAAGGGTCTGAACCACAAGCCCTGTGAGGAGCAGCTGAGGGAGTTGGGCTTATTTAACCTTGAGAAAGGGAGGCTCTGGGGGTGCCTTATTCTCTCTCCCAATTACCTGAAAGGAGAATGCAGTAAGATGGGGATTGACCTTTTCTCCTAGGTAATTAGCAGTAGGACAAGAGGAAATGACTTCAAGTTGTGCCAGAGGACGTTTAGATTGGATACTAAGGAAAATTTCTTTGCAAAAAGGATGCTCAAGCATTGGAAGAGGCTGCCCAGGGAAATGGTTGAGTCATCATCCCTGGGGGTATTTCAAGTGTATGTGTGTTCACTTGGAGAAATGGTTTAGTGGTGGACTTGGCAGTAATAGGTTCAAGGTTGGACTCAATAGGCTTAAAGGTCTTTTACAGCCTAAAAAGATCTTCATCAGGCATGGTTTAAAAAAGCAAAACTCAGGAGCATGATATGAGATTGCAGTCGTCCACACACAGGAAGCTGCAAGTGCAGCTAATTCCAGAAACTGCAGTCCTTTCGAGAAAAGGTAGCGGTATTTTATGTAGCAAATGTGAGTAATAACATTACTTCCTAAAACTTAGGAATCAGATATTTTCCTGGAATAACATTTCGTTTGAATTAGCATAAATATTATAAGAGATGAGAATTTTCTTTAGCATTTTTTTTTCGTTGCTTAAAACAGCTGGAGGATGCACTCTAAACTTTTTTTAATGAAGCTCAGCACCGATACTGTTTGAATGATTCAGAAGAGAATTTTGGGTTAGAATAGGCTTTGGTAAGTGCATGCATGCTATGCATCCTTGTGATATCTCTTCCTGTACTCTTCAATACAAGTCCATTTCATTCTGTCTGTTGGCTAGGTAGATGTACAGATTGCATCTATAGGCATTATCACTAGGAAGAAGATATTTTCTTATGTCTGAACACAGATGCTGTCAACATTCTCACTCTCTGAGAAGGGAAATCTTAAATAAAAAAATGTCCATCCATTCATCTTTATAGGTGACACAATAATCTAATTACACTCTCATAAATGAGACAATCTATGAGAAAGCAACTCCATGCAGAACATACTGCAATCGAGCTAAAAGTCAATGATTTTCTAACCACAGTTATGTATGGCTCTTCCGTTAAAGAACATTTGCCTATTCTATTTTTCTAATCATTCAATAATACTTTATCTGACTTAGGCTCTGAGAGTAACATAGCAAACCACAAAATTGGCTCTGCTTCTTGGAAAACAGGTCAGGAGAACAAGCATGGCCATTGGGAACATTTACGGAAAGGATCATATCCAAAAGTGAAGGGTAAAGGCTTATATTTTAAGTCAAAAATACCTCTGATCTATGAACCTTTATAGGGGAAAGGCAAGAGACTGAAGTATACTTTAAATTCAGGGACATGAATGTCTTTATCTAATATGTGCTCATCAAAACTTAGTAAAAGCTTTATTTCAAGGTCAAGGGAAATATATTTTTTCTTTTTAAGTGCAAAGCAAAAGAAAAGAAAAAATCCTCCTGATCTCAGATTCTGAAGATTCCTCCTGACTGCCTAACTGTGAGTCAAGCCATGAACTTGTCTATTTAGCAACCGCAGAAAATAATATTGCATAGTTATGTCATTTCAACCTGGTAGATGTATCTGTGTATGGACATTTATCATAGAATAATTATCCCAAATATCAGGCCTGCTTACTCAGATACACATCTTATTTTGAGGGCATAAAACAGTTTTCCTTCATTAAAGAGATTAACTTTGTATAGTTTGAGGCATAGGCATATTCTAATCCTGTTATTTCTGGATGTGACTGGAAAAATAAACATTACATTAATCCCCAGACCAGCATAGAGTTAAAGAAAAAATTAGGTTCTTTAATTAAAGCTATGCCACCCAGCTGCTTGCACAGCAGAGGTAGCTCTTTCTGCACACCTGAAAGTCTAAAGGCAAACTCTTTATTTGGTTGCCTGTGTGGGTTTTAGATTATTTGTCACATTCATGATTGATTATTTCTAGTATCATATCTCCCCAAGGAGCTCTTTATGAGATTGACAGTACAGTGTCAAAAGAGGTTGCCTGTCAGACACTAAATTACTCTTCTCTGCTCAAGGAAAGTTCTCTCGCCAACTCATGAAAAAGTGAGTGGTAGCGCAAATCCAAGCCCCCTCCCTTTTATCTATATTTATTAAAGGGTTGACATTCCTAATTCTTTGTCAACCAAGTCTTACCAATATCATTCACCATTTGCCTCTCTCACATCTCTCCCTATTTTGTATATTCCAAGATAGAAAAGAACAAACACAAAATGTCAGATCTGGATGGAACGATACTCAGTGTTGACTTAGAAGCATTCTAATACTCTACAAAAGAGCCACTGAAAAGTGCACTGCATTTATTCATCTGCTACTAACATTTCATGGACAGGACCACTGCAGCAGACAGTGAATACTCACCTCTTTCTGTGCTGGAGATCTCTTTGCACAACATATTGGGGGAGAGGGGGGCAAGAGGGGATGGGAAGTAAATAAAAATATTTCCAATCTGGAAATCACAGGGGGAAATACTGTTGCTACTTTCTGGATGGAATGTGGTCAACATACCCAACCTCTCTCACACAATACAATCTGAGAGAGAATAAACAGAGGGTGGAGTGAAGAACTGCAGCCAGATTCTGTCAAAACCCTTGCACAGGAGGGAACTCAGTGGTACTTTTTAGTGGATAAGCCACATGAGAGCTGAAAACCAAGAGAGATTAAGGAAGAAGACCTGCTGTTAAGTCAGCAATTCTGGTAAAATCACTTTCCTTGGACTGATGCATGCCCCAGTCCCAAGATTATCTTAGATATTTTACTGAGATACCCACCACCAAGGTACCACCACCCCTCACTGAGTAAAGGCATAGAGGCATGACTAAACTCACTCAAGCTCTGCCTGAAGGTATATAAATAATACAAAAGTAAATTAAGAATCACCAGAAATTAGGGAAGACTCCATCTTAACTTCTGAGCTCAGTCAATGGCCTGAACCTTTCTTCTCCCCCACAGGGACACATATTGGGTAGGAGCTATATTCAATGCATGCTGAATGATCATCTCCTTCATACACTGCTTTGAATACATTTTTTGCAGTCAGACACTATCACTGGCAATCCTTCAACCTAAAACTGTCATAATTTTATTAATGGAGTACTATTCAGTGAACTGTTAATGAGAGTCCTTAATGGGTGCAAGCAGTCACTGGCTGACATAAGGACGTGGACATCCAGGAGGGGGTCTCTCTGTTTGGCACGTGACCCTGAGCAAGTCAGTCCAAGCACCCTCTGATCTGGAAATGCTCAGTGAAGAGCCCACATAATGGAACACTTGTCAGCGTTGGTGCTTGGCACCAGTTGACAGTGGATAGGAACTGTCCATCACCATCAGTTTATCATCCTACTGTAAAGTTTTCATACCTTCTCTCTGTGAGTTCTCATAGGCAGCTCCTCACAACACTGACTCCTTTTCTCTTTCTTCTACATGGCCAGCTGACTCCTTCCTGTCCCTTGCCCCTCACAGCACAGCCAAGTGATCCCAACTGTCCTCTCACACACCTAACCCACTCTTTTATAACACTCATCTTTATTGGACACAGCTGTGACTTATTAAGGGCAAGGCTGTTGCTATTCTTTGGTAATTAGTACAGCTGCACCTCCTCAAGGGCAAGATTGCCTTCAGCACTATCTCTATTCTCTTGCAATTCATCCTCCCATAGGCACTGACAGGCTGGTTGGGCGCAAGGGTCTCAGTTTTCCTGGGACACGGACACACTAATTAAACATTAAGGATTTAAGAAAATCTTCCTTTTTTACATGACAGTGAGCAAGAATGGGAAAGGATCAATTTCCACTAAAGCTGATTCCTAGTAAACTGGAGTTGAGTCTTCCACCTGAGAGTCACCTCATCAATTGCAATGGAGAGTCATTGTGAGGTGAAGGAGAAACAAGGGGAAGGTAGGAAAAACATTTTCCTAGCTCTTTCTCTCTTTCATCTAATTTCTATCTTTTGAACACTGAAAGTTAACCATGTTCTGAAATGACACAAGTATTTGGTTTTGTTCTGGTATAGATTAATGCTACCATTCCCAGTTGAAAAACTCTTTCAATAGGTAATAGGGCACAGAAACACCATGGTGACTTTGCAGCCTCAGTCCTTGTAATAAAAGCAGAAGAGGTGTTTAGGAGCTCAGTTCTCAGAGAAAATCAATGGGAGTTATGTGTCTGGCCTTCTGTGATGTGTTTGTATATCCACCAGGATATATATGCTGTGTCTTTAGGCACGCTTTAAAATCATGTTGTCAATCATTGGTGATGATGGAGCATAGAATTCAAAGTCCACCAAGTGCTTTGAAGGATATGTTTGAGCTGCCTTTTGTCTTAACAACAAGTCATATGAAAACCACAGTAATTGTTCTTTATGCTGTGTTTGCATCTCTATTCTGCTAGATTTTTTTCTCTTGTCCCTCACTGTAAAACTGTTTCTATTGTTATGTTTTTATCTGTTTGGGGAGATACAATTTTATTTTTACTAAATAGTCATGTCTGTATTGAGGATTTCTGGAAATGTCAATTAGGAAAGCAGGCTTTTCTATTTTCCATGGAAGACTAAATACTTAGAGGATGACTACCAGTCATGTTCTCGGCTTATAAAAGTAATGCAGAAAGGAATTTCTGTTTTTCCAAAGAACATGCAAGGCAGTTGTCTCCACCTGCATTCCTGCATTGACTCTTCACTACATTCTCTTTTAGCTTATTATGTATATCTCTGAGGGTTTCCCTCTGTAATGCTCAGGGCTAGAACACACCATCAGGCTCTCTAGTCTGACATTTTGTTGTCAGAGACTCCTATATTTCAGCTAGGTACCTTTTCAGCTGGTGTGTATTTTTCATTAGGTAAACAATCATCTTCTGCAGACACCAGGGAAAGCAATATCCACCTTGTGCTGTGGTAGTTTATCACTCTTAGTGTTAAGAACCTGTACCTCATTTTCAGTCGAGATTCAGTTAGCTTCAGCTCCCAGTAATTCATTCTTGTTTAACTGTCCCTACTATGTGAAAGGGAGCTGTTGTAGCCAGAATATTTTTTCTTTTTTCTTATTTTTTCTGCAAAGGTACTTAGTATCCACAATAAACAAGTTACCTCTTTCTGAAGAGATGAATTGAATAATTTATTCTTCTATGTGGAAAAAAATAAAAATCCTTACTTTGTAAATAACTCAAGTGACTTTTTTTTGTTCTTCCTCCAATTTTACATGCAACTTCCAGTCTTTTCAGTGCTTTATAGACAGGTGATGTGTGGCCATGGTCAGTGTCCCCTATTACAAGGTTTATAATTTCATGTCTGTATGAAAAAGTATGAACCTCAATTTTCAATTCACCTTGTCAGTTATAAAGCTACCTTCCAGATGTAAATGTAAGTGCCAATATAACATGAGACAGTAGGGAACTGGGCCCTGAGGTTAGAAAGACTATATTTGGCTGTCACAAGAGAACATAACTCTGAGTAATGGGATAAAATTAAGAAAGGGAAAATTTAGGCAGACTGGAATGAAGTACTTCTTAACTGTGAGATCTATGAGGTTGTAGAATAATCTTCTGTGGGAATTGATGGAGGCCTAGTTACTTCAGACATTTAGAACTAAACTGGTTAAAGCACTTGAAGATATTCTCTAAGGAATTATCCAGAAGGATAATTGCCAGAAGGAAGGATTAGATGACCTAGTAGGTCATTTCCATCTCCTCTTTCTGTGATTTTGTTGTACAAAGCACCATGAACAGGAAATTGTTATCAAAGTTAAGAGGTGCCCCTAAACCCTGTTTGTGTAAGAGAAAAAAGAATAAATTACATCTCTTGCTGGTAACTGTGCAGGAATCCTAATCCAGCATTTCTATGGCTTAGTAAATGCTACCAGTGCTGATGGCCGCATGCATAGTTTGTGAAAGCAGAAGCATCTTCTAATGGAAAAATGTCAGGAAACTGCAAGTGAATTATGAATAGGATGCCAGAGAAGAGCAGTAGGAAGGGAAAAATAAGAATGGGCCTGACATGCAGAATAGGGTCATGAGCAAGTTATTAGTCAGGAATGGATTGGCCTGTAGTAGAGGAGATGAAACCTGAAGCTGCAGTCATCCATCTGGGAAAACGAGGTGGTTTTATAGGCTTTTGTGTATGGCCATTGATTCACATAATGATATTACCAATTGGAATCATAATTAAGATGAAATCAGAGCCAAGGGCTTTGCTAAAGGTTGCATGGACTCACAACAAGCCAAACCTCTGCAGAAATGTATAGATGGATGAGCAGTCTAGGAGAAAAAACTGTCAGAAGAATATTGGTAAGAAACAACTTAGAGAAGGATCACACAGTTCTGAGGTCATTAAGTTCCTCCTTCGATTTGTGTGTGTGTGCTTTAATGTGGTTTGTTCCTAAAACAGGTCTCAGCTCATAACAGATTGTGTTTCCTTAATTAATGCTCTTATACATTGATCTGCATGAGGAATCACAAAACAACTCATTGCTTATTATTTCTGTTGCTTAATTTTTACATTTGTCTCTTCTCCTAATCTTTCTAAATTTAGCTGCAAATAAATGCAAACTGTAGGTTCCTGTTCTGGGTTCACCTGGGAGGGAGAAGGTAATTTCCTTCATAGCAGCCTGTATGATGCTGTAGTTTGGATTTTTTACTCAGACATTGTTAGCAAACTTGAGTTTTGGCTATTGTCATGCAGTGCTTGAACAGCATCAGAGCTTTTTCTTTTTCCCACTCTGTCTGTGCCTACTACTAGGAAAAGGTTGGGAGAGGACACAGCTGGAACATCTGAACCAAATTACAGGGAATATGTGGTAGGGAATACACCAAATAGAGAGGTGTACTCCCTACCATATAATACTATGCTCAGCAATAATAGTTGAGAATAGAGGAAGAAAAGGGAAAGGGTTTCGTCTGCTTCAACTGGTTGGGCATTGGTCTGCTTGGCAAGGTGGTGAGTGATTACAGAATTTGTATTTCTTCTCTTTATTTTATTTATTAATCTGTCTCAACCCATGAGTTTTCTAATTTTTGATCTTCCTGTTCTCCTCCCCTTCATGTTGATAAGAGGGGAGTGAATGAGAAGCTGTTTAAGTGTTTAGCAGCTGGCAAGGGTCAAATCAATACAGTGTCTTATAATTAAAAATGAAAGGTAAAAAAAGAGTCAGACAGGGTTCTACCACTTAAAACTCCTACCTTCTGCTTGCTGTAACAGCCATTCTGGGAACACATTTGATCAATCCAAAATGCATCATAGCACTTACATGTGCACCCCAGTTCCTAGGTGACTCAGTTTTTACCTTTTCCTCAGAATTTGTTTAATAAGAAAGAAAATTTGTGAATAAACATGTTTCATTTTTTTTTATGTGACCAACCACTTTCAAAATACCTCAGGTTCTCTTGTTCTAATTTCACAATTCAATTTTTTCCTTGTAAGCAACCTAAATTGTGACAGCCTCTACATCTCACTGGCTGTTGCAGACCTTACATTGTGGCCTCCTCTGAAACACACATCATCCTCCCAATCTGCTGGCATCTGTCATGTGGCATCTCTCACACAAGGGAACATGAGACACATCCCAGCGTCCAAGCTGGGCTGCTTAACGTTGTCAGACACTCAGCTGGTAATGCACTCCTGGCAGTGGGCAGGGTAGAGTGAGGAGTTTCAAACTCTGCTCTTGAGAGGCAACAGAGACGTCTTCCTACAAATGTCTTCCCACAGCCCACTTGCTCATCAGGAAAAACCTAGGATCAACATTTGTATCCCCTATAAAACATTCAATTTATTACAGTTAGATCAGTCCAAAGCTTTTCAGGATGTGTGGCATGCATTTACTTCTCTAGATCAGTGGGTTAGCCTAGCATGTTTTTTCCCCTATTTATAGCTTCTGTTATATTACAATATGTATATAATATAATATGGTATATTTTAATTAATTTTTACTTCTCTGGCTGTACTGAAAGTATTTACGTTCCAAAATTATTCTTCTGAGAACAGTGTTACATTTAGATGACATTCTAACATTTTTCTAGCCACGAAAGCAGTAGGATAAGCAGCATGGGGAGGTAAGTAGTAGGTTCATCATTACTTCAGCAAACTCTTTTAAAATAGCCATATTTGAAAGCAAAAAACAAAAAACCCCTTAGGCATATGGATTGAATTAAAAAGATTATTTGCCACCAGGTGTCAGTAGCAGTTCTTTTATTGTAATGGAAGGCTTAATATCAAGACTGAAAAGGTAGAAGCTGAGACAAGGTAGTCACAAAATTAAATGCATTTTTTAAATTGCTGTTCAGACCAGGAATTTAAAAATGATTGAAGGAATTTCTCTTCCAGCTGGAACAGGGCAATAACAAAGAAGATACTATTGGTGTATAAAATTGTCTTTGCCCTCCATTTCCTACTAAACCATTGTGGGTTTGTTTCCAAATTACAAGGACTATCCTTTAAAGAAAATGCATCTGTGATCAACCCATGCAAAAATTTGCTGGTACATGGTCAGTCATGTTTGCTTCTTGTCTGGTCACCTCCACTCTGCTCTACCTACTGCTAACATTATTCTTCCAACAAGACAAACTTAAAGACAGACTTTCTTGCTGTCTTGATCTCACTGGGCAGCAGAGTAGTGAAAATAACCTGGTTATCCCAGTTTTGGGGCAGTCAAAAGATACTCTTTTCAATTTTTATGTCCAAGATAAACTTTTAGTTTGCTTTTTCCATGACTGCAGGGAGACTTCCCTTGGTTGTTACAGTGCCATAATTAAAATGTAGTTTGGTGTCTGTAATTTTAGGCCCCCAGAGACTTTACCTATTCAGGAGGCAAAGATTTACTGTGGTATCTGAAGAGAGACGTCACCACTCCCCAGCTCTGCTAACACAGCCTGGTGTAAAACATCTGACACAGTATCATGCATCATAGATATATCTTTACCATATTAATATCTTTATCAGTGATCTGGATGAAAGGATTAGGTGCTCCTCAGTCAACTTTTTGGACAATACCAAGTTGGGCAGGAGTGCTGATCTGCTGGAGGGCAGGAAAATTCTGGAGAGGGACTTGGCCACACTGAATTGATGGGCCGAGGCCAATTGTATGAGGTTCAATGAGGCCAGGTGACAGGTCCTGCACCTGGGTCACAACAACCTCATGCAGTGCTACAGGCTGTTGGAAGAATGGTTGGTAAACGGACTGGCACTAAAGTATATGGGGATGTTGGTTGACAGCCAGCTGAAAGTAAGCCAGCAGTGTGTCCTGCTGGCCAAGTGGGCTGATGGTATCCTGAACTGCATCGGCAATAGTGTGGCCAGCAGGACTAGGAAAGAGATTGTCCTTCTCTTCTTAGCATTGCTGAGGCCATATCTTGAAACCTTGGATCGGTTTTGGGCCCCTCACTTCAAGAAAGTCATTGAGGTACTGGAGTGTATCCAGAGAAGAGAGACAGAGCTGGTGAAGGGTCGGGACCACAAACCTTATGAGGAGTGGCTGGGGTTTTTTAACCTGGAGAAGAGGAGGCTCAAGGTAGGACCTTATTGCTCTCTACAGCTACCTAAAAGGAGGTTCCAGTGAGGTGGGTGTTGGTCTCTTCTCCCAGTCATCAAGCAATAGGACAGGAGGGAATGGATTCAAGCTGTTTAGGGGAGGCTTCAATTGGATGTTGTGAAAAATTTCTTCACCAAAAGGGTGGTCAAGCCCTGGAGCTAGCTGCCCAGGGAAATGGTTGAGTGGCCAGCTCTGAAGGAATTTAAAGGATTTTCAAATGTGTAGGGATACAGTTTAGTGCTTAGACTTGGCAGTGCTATATTAGTAGTCGGACTCAATAATCTTAAAGGTCCTTCCCAACCTATATAATTCTGTGATTGTGTGGGAGATGCATCCAAAAAATATGGGTGCAACTGCTGCAAGATAATTCCTTTATTTATGGAGTGATTCCAGTGCTCCTTTGTAGAGGCTTCTATGCTCTGTGGAGACCATGAATACAATCAACACAACAAAATGGAAGTCAGATCATGCTCTCTGATCTGGGACAAGTAGATCTGCACACCAGAACTGCTCAGGGTGATATTTAAGTGTGGTGGTCTTAAAATATATGTCCCTGAGGTCAGAACCAAGGGATTCTTGAACAGTAGTCCTGCTGATGAGGCTTTATGATTTTAGCAAAATAATTTTCTTCCTAGACATCAGTTGCATTGTCTGATGTCTCTGGGTTATCACAAGGGAAATTGTAAAAGTTTACAAAAATTTGGGCTCTTTAATCCATCTAGCACTGGTTTATCTTTCAGAAGATATGTATAAACAGAAGTTAAATATGTGGATAACTGGCCTGGATTGCATTCTGTACCTGAATTTCACCATATGGAAAGTGGAGAAAATGGCACTGACTATCTTCCTAAAGCAGTTAGTTACAAGATCTGTTATCAAAATGGCAAGAATAACAGGAAGATCATTAATGACAGTTGAAGCAGAATTTTAGGTAGGAAATGATGTGATGATCCAGGCCACCGTTATTGCTTTATAAACTCATTTTACATATGTGATTTGTTTTGAGAACTAAAATAAAGTGGGAAAGGAGTTTGCAACAAAGACAAAGGCTGGTGTGAATACAATTTCTAGGAAAGTTGATTCAAGAAGTAGAAGGGAAGCTTCAGACTCTGGGAAAAGGACCATCAGGAAAAAAATCTGCAAGTAAACTATTAGTGCCTGAAAGTACCAGACTCTGTATATTCATTTTCATGTAGGATTGGACACCAAGCTTTGACATAGAGGGTCCCTTTACTCAGTCAGATTGAAGACCGGAGCCCCCTGGGCTGATGTGTCCCAAGCACCAGAACAAACTTTGGGAGAGCCTGGCAAAGGTTTATATCTGCTGAGGGGTAGCAAGCCCCTTAAAGTGGATTTGGAGATGCAGCTCCTCCTCTATCCAGAGTAGCACTGGATAGATTTTTGTAAAAGGTTTTGGAGTCTGACTGTGCCAGACCCTTGTTTCTGATGATTATGTTTGTTTAAATTAGACCTCTGAGTTTGTAACAATGGAATTATCTATTTTTCAGGACAATTAACACAATGCTTTTGTATGAGCTGAAGGTCAGAGGATTAATGTGGTTTTATCTATAAAGCATTTTTAAAAGCTAATTAAGAATCGTCTAGTTTGCTCTGTACTAAAGATTGAGGACATTTCATATTAGATGACTCTTGATCCTCTGCAGCAGCAGAGAGGGGCGGGGGGGAGAGAGAGAGAGAGAGAAATAGAGGAGGAGAGATTTGGAGAAAGAGTGAGCTGGCATGCAAATAAATATATCACAGGGATGCAGTTAATGAAGTGCAATAAAAAAACCTCCGTTCCGGTAGCAGTAGAGATAAAATTGTCTCTTGGACCAAAGGACCAATCTAAAATATTAATCTGAAAATATATTCAGTATTTGCAATTACAAGCATTCCTTGTTAGACCAAGAGAGATGTGGAGGAATATAGAGAAGTGCTTCTCTCAGAACATTATTTTAGAGATGCTTTTATCACTTAGTGCTTTCAGAGCACCTCTTCTTCTCTCTCTCTCTTGAGCCTGACATCCTGTCCATGCCACCATTCCTCCATAGGGAATGCCTGGTTGATGGGCCTCCAGCCAGACATGAGTCTTCTGGGAGAAAGTGCGCAAGGGTGTGGAGCAGCAGTGGGACTTGGGTGCCAGGAGGACCTCGGAGCGCAAGGAGCTGCCCACTGGTGTGGGGATGAGTGTGGGTGGCAGTGAGAAGGCAGCTTGCCCTGGAAACCCCTCGGCTTCATGGATTGCAAAGGTCAGGGGACCCAAAATGAGACACAAACCAGAGACATTCAGAGGCAATGCAAGAGTTTGAAAACCAGGGTGAGGAGTTTGTGCTCAATGCAATGGCCTCTGCCTAGCCCTTTAAAAGGGAAAAGGTAAGAAAACTGGAAGGTGTTTTTTGCTTTTGGATGTTTATGTATTCTGCTGATTCAAATGTTCTGAGGTTGATTTTCTATGCCCAAATTATGTAAAGACATCGAGGTGCCTCATTTCAAAACTGGGCTATGCACTGCTATTCTGTTGATCAAATATGGCAATTATTTCAGGCTTAAAACATATTAGGGATAACAATGGGTGCTGCCAAAGGTAGAAAGTCCATATGCATTCAAAGAACAAGCTGAAAGAGGAATGACGGCAACACGTGCAGCTAGAATACATTATGAATTACCATCCTCTTACACAAAGGCTAGTAAACTCCAAAAATGCAGCAACTTACAGAGCTAATAAAAGGGACAGAAATGTGCAGATATCTTGGTTTGTCTAATTTGTGTCTTCCTAGCATTAGGCTACAAAGGATGACTCACTGGATTTAGCAACTGCTTGTGAAGATGAACATATTAATGACTTCATGCTGCAGCTCTGCCATAAAATGTAATCTTTTACAATTCTGTATTCTCAAGTGAAATACAAGCTTAGGACCAGAATAAAATTACAAAAGATTTTTGAATTGTTAGCTTATGTTCTTTTTAAACCTGTGTTTTTACATTAAAATATGTAACTTAACTAGTAAAAGAATATTCTCTTTCATCCCTATCCCTTCCCCAGTGTGTACAACTCCCTACTATAAAAGACATATTTAAATATGGGGCTACCAAGATAGTTGTCCCAGGTAATCTGTGCATTTTTATGTTTTCCCAAACATAAATTACTTATTTCTTCCCATCCATAATCATTTGAATAAGAAAACTTACGCAGTCCACATATGATTCAGTGGGAAAGAAACCAGTTGCTTATTGAAATTTGCATATGTAAATCACAATATTAGTAAACAATGGGATATAGGTACTTTCAACTTTTGATAACATTCAACAGATTTAAATAATTAGAAAACAGAATGCAAGGTTTGCCTTGAGGACATAGTAAATATAGCCCTGAATATTTACATCCTACTTTGAACCTTTCTTGGTGGCTTTAGGCATCGCATTAATCTACAGAAAGGTTAATCTGAGTACTTGAGGGCTCTGAGTACTTGAGGGCTTGTAGAATGTTACATGGAAAGTGACAGATAAAGCATCAATTGGAATCAGTGTTTCTAGGTATTCAAATAGTGACCAACCACTGAACATTTTGTTTCTCCTTGATTTTAATGAGACAGTTTTGCAGGCTGTGCCATTTACTGAGACACTTTTGCATTTCCACATTAAATATACCTGCAGATTTACTGAAATAAGGGGGAAGAAAAATACAGCATTTTTAATATAGACAAGACCCAAAGTGCTAATTTCTAATCTTATTGAAATATTTATATTTCTATGCATCAAACAATCAATTAGGTTTAGGATATTCACTAATTTAAACTTTTAAAAAATTCCTTTCTGGGCATGAGTAAAAATTCAGAAAATAACCACCTATTTTTATATGGTAATATTTCCATTTATGACTTAAAAAAATCTGTATTTTTAAAATAGTTCATGGAAAAATATATACTCTCCATTCAGTCTTTGCCATGTAGCTTATGAAATTAGTTATACTCTTGATAAATGTAGTGTATTAGTGAAAGCAGTGTTTGTAATTGATTTGTAAATGCATTTATATTTAAAAATTATATTTGTAAAAGTCTCAAGATCATAGAACAGGAAATTGCATGTATCATACATACAGATATCTATAACAATATAGTATAATATAATATAATATACACACTGTGATATTTGTCTGTCTATCTATCCATCTATCTCTCTCTCCACTTGGATTCTTGAATGATAATGAGCTACATACACCCTGATCTCAAATCCTTAAAACTTGAAAGTGATTACACTAAATAGTGAGATATCATTGGAGAGAAAGTCAGAGTTCAATTTCTTACCTGCTTTTTTAATTTCAGGGACAGATGTCTTCTCATGAGCTTTCTCCTTTTTTCCTGTTTTTTCTAAGATTTAATTAAAGAGAGTAATTTGATGTGCTAGAACTCTGAATCATACACTCAAATATGCAGTCAACCAAGTCCTGGTGGGCACATACTGAAAAAAATATGACTTATTTGAGAGTTCAGATTATTCCCTTCTAGCACTCGCACCCAACTAGCCACAGAGCAATCACCTGAGAATGAAAATTAATCAGTATGCATCAACTATGGATGATTTGGACCCTTAATAATTCATCAAAAGTTAGGCAAAAATCATCAGTGCATGAATGTGGCAGCTTCTAGCTTAAGTTCCAGTAGCAATGAGATTATTAAAAAATAATGAATTACTTAAATGCTTTGCATGAAGCAACACCTTAGTGGACTTTAGATTCTTTCTGAGAATGCATGATCAGAACATTATTTAGATGGATATCATAACTTTGCAGCTTGGTCACTGTAAGTCTCAATTGTGATTGTATAAAATAAGCAGATCTACCACCCTTCAGAAACTGATGTACAATCAATTGAGTGATGTCTTCCCTGAATTTTGTATACTGTAGTATAACTATGTCCTGTTAAATACGGACTCCATTAAAATGTTTAAAAACCCTACTGATGGCCACCAAACAGGACATTTCATTTGTCAGAAAATAAGTTTAGGTAATATTGGATGCTGAACATATTGGACACATTAGACATTAGATACAGAAGTGGAAACATGCAAATAATGACTGAGCAACTAAGAGAAGTACAATGCAGCCTGTAGGATAGGATTAACCTAAAGAAAACAATGGGAAATGAGCCAGAAGTGTGAGTAAAAGCTGAATGAGGCCAGTAAGAAATGTTTCCAAACCATACCTTTCACCTTAGTTTCAGTCATAGTCTTCTTTTCATCACTCTTTTTCTTCTCCTCTTTTCTCTCTAAAAATAGAAATTGAAGTTCAGCTGGCTACTTTTACACAGAAACACACAAACAACCATGTATATATGCATGTATGTATAAATGTATTTGGGATGGGGCATGCACTAACTGCAATATGTTCAAGATTTGACAAGTTGGTCACTTACTGTCAGCAGCTCAGAAATACAGCTTAATACCCAGAGAGTGTATGGGTGCTAAGGATAAAACTGGAACAAATATGCACACCAGATTATTACTTAAACATTAATTCAAGAAGCTATGCCCATTAACCTGGTGTAACTAAGAGTTTTTTGTGGTGACTCAAGAGCCATTCACTTGCTGTGCTTCTTTTGTAAGACCTGACTGAAATGACAGCAAAACTTGCACATGGTACTTGGGAGCAAGGGTAGAATGCCATGAAAAGCCTGCATATACAATATACCTTTATTACACTTTTTTTACTAATTGAATCTTTGAAACTGTCATTACAGGACTTCTCTTATTCATGGAGAATTGTTGTTAAAGCACCATCTAAAAAACAACATGACATTATTTCAGAAGAATCTACCTCAATTTTGGCAGTTATTAGGGCAATTATAGATAAAAGGAGAATTTTTTTTAAACAAGCTTAAACAATTTAATTACTTATTTCATGAATGTTTTGAATTATAAAGTTGAGGGTTTGGTAAAGGATATGAGAAAGTTATAATTCTTATTTTTCCTTTGGGAAATGAATCCCCTTTTTGATGGGAAAGAATTTAAGAGTATAAGAATAGCTAATCTCAGTGCTTTTTTAATTGTCCATCCATGAAAAGACGAATTTGTTACCTTCAGTTTGTGCTGCATGCTTCAGGTATTGATACCCAAATATAGTTAGTAAAACTATATTTTTCTTTTTGTGATCTTTTATTATTACAAATGTGAATAAGAAACCAAGATTTATTATCTTACAAAAGATAGAACCGTAAGACTTTAGGCAAGAGACTTTTCTTTAATTGAAACTATTTAAGGAATAGGAATATTTTTAAATCCAAGAAACAAATATATTCCTGTCCCTTGCAGAAAACTAACATGAAGATAAAGGGAGAAAAGCAAACCAAACCAAAACAAAAAGCAACTTACTTTTCACTTCTCTAGGTACCACAACAGACTTTTCTTCTGCATGGAAAAATACACACAGGAGAAAGAAATTAAAAATTGTAGAACATTTTATCTAAACTAAAAGATATCTGTGTGTTTGAATTTTGAAAAATTGAAAAACTGCTGTGTTTATAGAGTACCTGAATTCCACAGTGTTTCTATGATGACTTCATGAATAAAGTTATTTTGCCTATTGTGGAGGCAATGCATTTGTCAATATTCAGGGTCTCCTCAAATGATACTTCTGCTGATTTTCTGACGATTGCTTTTAACATCAAGCATAATATAGATGTTTGCCACTTCTTTCTTGTTTTAAACAGATTTGTTCAATGCCTTTCTCTCGCTATTGTCTTCAGAAAATTCTCACATACATTTTGCAGAATGTTTCCCTAAGTTTTATGTGCTTAATTCTTCCTCCTGAAAATCTGAGCACTACATTACACTTGAAGCTACAAATTCCTCTGTGTTCTGAGGTTTCTTAGGTATGTGTAGAGCATCAGAGTAGTGATCATCCTACACTAACTTATTTGGAACTTCATATTCTTGAATACTTTAATATTCTTGTTATTGCCTATCTCTCTCTCTCTCCCTGACACACTTCTCCAGAGACTTGTGCTAGGGATTGTGCCTCTCTGGTTGAAATGGAAGTCTCTTCACCTTCAGATTTCACAAAAGCTCTTCCAAAGCTCCACTTTCCTGTGCCACCTATGACTCTTCAGGGGGTTATTTCCACCTGTAATCTCCTCTAATTTCTAAAATGTGGTTTAATTACTTGCATAGTCTGCCTGAATTAATCAAACTGTTAAACATACTAAGTGTGTGTCATTTACTGGCAGAGAAGAGATTACTCCTGTCTTCCTTCCATGAGGCTTTATCAATAGCAATTAGATGTTGAAGTGCTGCTTGGACTTCTGTAATGTCCATTTTTTTTCTGAGTGCCTCAGTTCTGGCAAGTTAGATTGATTTTTTTGGTTTCTCAAATTTCTGGTGCTAGGTGATGCATGAGAATAACTTGTAAGCCCAAGGTCCTTACAACAAGATTCTCTTTAATCCAAGACCATTTCTGCCTTTGAACTCGTAGCATTTTGCATGCCTCTGGGGCCCAGAAAAAACCACATGAAATCTGCCTTAATTTGCACAGCAAGTTTCGGAGCCATATACATCTTGAAAACCACAAGCTGAGGCATTGAGCTTTGAGATGTGGAACTTTGTACAGAAGATATACAAGAAGTGGCAGGAATGTCTACTGCCAATAAACCAAGCCAAGATTATGACATCCATGGCTGCAGAATCTTCATCGCCAAATCATTCTACCAATGATTAAACCCACTGACATAATTTTCTTCCATCAAGCTCTCAAGTTGTATTATTCAGCATCCAGGCAACTTTGAGAGGTCTATATTTGTTATGAAGTTTCTAGGGGATGATTACATGGCAATATTAAAGGACTGGGCCCCCTATTTTGCCTAATGCAAGATAACCACTCTTGCTCAAGTCTGAGGAAAACAGTCACTGAGCTTCCATTCACATCTCAGCTGCATCTA
Source organism: Zonotrichia albicollis (assembly GCF_047830755.1). Lineage (NCBI taxonomy): Eukaryota > Metazoa > Chordata > Aves > Passeriformes > Passerellidae > Zonotrichia > Zonotrichia albicollis. The sequence continues at coordinate 74,084,923 of NC_133821.1, read as the reverse complement.
GCCCCACTGGTCCCCCTCACAGCTGCCACTGAGAGAAATTTCTGTAAATAAGAGACATGGTAAATGGATATTATGGAAAGAGCAATTTCTGACTTAAGGAAGTAATCCCATTTCTTGAATAAATATATTTCCTTCCAATTTGAACAGCTCACATTTAGAATGTTGTATATTAAGTGTATATTTAACACCAGCAAAACTTGTAATTTCTGAAGCAGTAAATGTAGTGGGCTCTATGCAGACATGTACACAGCTAAATTAAGATGAAGAGCAAATAATTAAATAGGAATTTAGGTTGGTCTTTTGTGCTGTAAAATATGAACCCCATCTTTTAATTGAAAGCATTTACTTTTTTAGCACAGAACAGTTACAGAAGTACAAAGGGCCAACTGCATAAAGAGGGATCCTCATATGCACAAATTAGGGGTTACACAAGGAAACACAATGTGCTTTGGAGGATTTGGCATTCACCACAATATGAAATTCAAGTGCAATTAACAATTGAAAAACTCTATTGTTATTGCTACTGTTCCTTAGTTAACAGGATTTTTTCACCAGTAACATTAGTCCTGAGTCACACTTCATGGACAGTATAGAACATACGAGTACAAAAATATCTCACTTTCAAAAGCCTGCAATGCATTTACAAGAATGAAATAAGGATATATGCATCTGGAAGAGTACTTGACACAATCAGCCAGCTAGGCCAGCAATGGACTTTTCATTTAGTCAAGTTTTTTTCTGTATACTCTATGCAGAAGTTGAGCTTTGTGTAGCATAAGAAGGAGTCCAGTGAACTTGAGTATTGTGTATTAAAGCAGTGATGTACTACTGAATGAGACATTCAGGTAAAAACTTATTCCTGGGTGAAAAATAAAAAGAAGCAGCATAGAATAATTTTCTTGCAAAGTGACTGGATTGAACAGAACAGACCTTGCAGCAAAGTAACCTCTGAGATGGAATTATTTATTTTTAATAAGGGATGAAGGACCAAGGCCAGTAGAAATCCAAGTAAGATTCAACAAAGACCAAGAAAGGGGTGTTTCAATCTGAATTTTCTCCACCCATCTTGACAGTACCTTGTCTTTGTGTTATTCTCATAGGAGAGCAGCTAATTCTTGGACAATGGTGGGAAGGGAGATAACAGAAGCACGCTAAGAACGTGGCACTTGAAATCAGGCTTGGTAAGACCAGTGTGCTACTCTGCCAGCGCTGAGTGGAATCTAAATTTAGAGATGCACATGAGTTACGGGACATAGTGTCACAGGAATGCTGCACAGGAGCTGGAAGAAGAAGGTGCACTTAGAGCTTCTTTACCATGCTGCTCCAGATGGTCCATGTTCTTATGGAAAGTCTCATTCTGGAAGGAACTATCAGCTCATCCCAACGTGTCAGAGAAACTGAGGTAAGCAGGGAAGCAAAATTTAGCCACAGATTCCTTCTGCTGGAGAGGCATGCATGTAGCAAATACTAGTGGGACTGAATGCCAGAAGTTTGGAGATGTTGGGGTTCACATTAGCTTTCTAAAGTTCAGATCCTTATATGAGGCTTATGTGCATTTATCTAAAACCCTCTTGTGAGGAAACCTCAGGAGGAAAGCTCCTGTGAGAGACTTGGGATATTTATTGCCTGACTGTGAAATGCTACAACAGCTTTTCTTGCCTACAGATTCCAGTCCTGGCAGAGCTCATGATCAGCAGAGACACATGTATACTCACTGACATACAAAACAGAACAAAACAAACATTAATTCATCTTTTCCTGAGAAACCGTAATTCAGACTGAACACAGTGACTTCATTCAGGATAAGACTACGTTTCATTTTTGTCCAAGCAGCTCTGTACACCTTAAGCTGTCATTGGCATAATTTTAAAGGACCATTCAAGCAAAACACAAGCTGCCTTTTAATTTTTTTTTCCTTATTAATTTTGAAGGGATTAAAGTTCCTCTTTGTTTTACTTGGTGACTGCAATCCTTTCTCTGCTGGACTCAAAAAAAGTTTTGTTGTTGATTTCAGTGTGAGTTGGATACCCTTTTAAATATTAGAATAACTCATTACATTTCAGTTTTAGATGATATTTCTTTTCTTTTCCCTTGGCCTGTTGCTTAGGGTAGAGACTAACAATGACTGGTCAGTTGCACTTTTGGCTCTAAACAATTTAACACCCATTCACAAAATAGGATCCCCTAAGAGTTACAAAGCTTTTGGAGAAATGAATAAACAATGAAAGGAGGTATTTCTGTTTAGTTTATGATGTCATGGAAACTCATACCTTTAAGATTAAATCTAAATTTCAACCAAAAATTGACTCTTGATTCAGTCAAACTACTGAAAGGCCAAGAAAGATCAAGAAACCTATAGTATTATTCCAAAGTTCCTAAAGTTCTTACAATTGCTTCTGATCACACGCAAAAACAAACAAGTGCTCGCACATATGCACAAATGTGCTCTCTCTAATTTACAGGTGGGTGTTTAGGCCAAAATGAAGTGCATTTATTTGCAGAGCTCTGTTTAAATTACTCTACGTTTTATTTTTTATTTTTTTTTCTGCAGAGTAAGGAAATAGAATTTCTTTTCATATTGGGCAAGTGAAAGACTCTTGGGGCACACAGATCACTGGAGATATAGCACACCCTGAAGGCCTAGGCAATCTCTCCAGCTCGACTCTGCTTGCTTTGAAACTTCTTCACTGTTTTCAAATCCCAGTCTGAAACACTGTTTGGCAGCTGTGAAGATTGCTTGTGGAGATAATTTTGAGGTCTGCAGAATCTATGCAATAGAAATATCATACTTGAAATTCCTAATGCTTTCATGTGACCTACATAAATGTTTCTTATTTCTTCCTGTAGTGATTACAGACTTCTTTTTCATGGCTCTGTTGCATTAAGCACCAGAACTCTTTGTTAACAGCATGGCCTATATGTTGCCCTCACTAAACAGCACAGTGTGGAGCAGAGGAATAAAACCACAAGAGAGATGATGCCAGTGTAGGCATGGCAAGTCAAAAAAGATGACAGAACAACTTCTATAACAAGATCAGCAAAAGAAACTCTACTAGACAATGGTCAATGGTAAATATGATGCAAATATGATTATGATGATTACTTAAATTCCCAGAGGAGCACTGCTGTTTTATGGTACAACCATTACTAGTGAGAGCCAAACCAACAAAGCTAAGGTAGTTTGGCTAGCCTTCTCCCTCCCTGTGACTGAAATTCCTGCTGGACAACAGGAATCAATGTCAGGCTCAATTCTGTTACCAGAGCTGGGAAGAGTTTTGCTGATGCTCTTTATGCAGTGTGCTTTTGGGCAAGGGTGTCTGAGACTTAAAAATGGGATGATGAGGTTGTGCAGGACTTTTGTAAGAGTTTCATGTTTCTTTCCAAAGAAACATCAGAGTTCTTCCTGATTAACTTAATTCCAGTAAGTGTTCTCCATTTGCAGGTGCAACATACGCAAAAGACTATGGTTTTCTTATTACATTTAAAAAGCACTATGAAAAGTTAAATAAATCATTCGAGGTATTTGTTTGTGTTTTATTGGGTAAACTTTGGGGAATATTTATTTTCAAATGCATACTCTAACATTTTAAATTGTATTATTATAAAGGTTGAAAAAATTAATAATATGTCTAATCAAAATATACATATCTTTATGCACATTTTTTCTTACACTACTATGCTTTTTTTTCAGTCTGTTTAACTTTTTGTATTTTATGATAGAATATAAGAAGTACAGAAGAGCCTCATGTCATTAGGGAAAATGTCGAGGACTTTCTGAAACAGTGAAGATTTAGGGGTTTTTTCATCATTGCTAAATCATTAGAATTTACTGCTTAAATGTCTAACTTAAATCATTAAATAGTTCCCTTTGCAACGCTGTTCATATTATTTCAAAGGTTTTATTGTCTTCAGTAGAGACTCATGGAGATATAAGGCCAATATTTATCAAAAAAACCTTTTTATGCTGTAAATACAGCAATGCATTAAAGGTAAATAAACTGTTCATCTATTTACCTAGATTAAACCTAACCCATTGCATTACAAGATTTCTCATATAAACATTTTTCTTTTTTCCTGTTTATATTCTCCCTTGGATTAAAATTTATCAAAAAAATGGATTTTCATCCACAACTCCTGTCAGTATTATTAAGAATATACTAAATAGGAAGAAAATTTTCAAAATTATGTCTTTTTTTAAGGGTTCTGTTGTGTCTTGAATCACGATCTCTCATTGAATGATTTTTTTTAAGGTAATTGATTCTATAGTATAAAAGGAAAACAGAGTTTTTTATAGAACAATCCATGCACAGAAGAGAAGGAAAAAATTGACAGAGTGTACAGAAGCAGATTGATTTGTAGAAGATTTATACACTCCTGTACATCAAGGGAGCTTTGTCAAAACTTGTATTGACTTCAGTAATTTAGATATTCTTGGTTATTATATTCATGAACAGAGATACAGACTAGAAATTCTTCTTAAGACAGTCTGATAGTGTACATTCTATATAGCAACAAAGATGCAGTTGCCAATTTAGCCTCCACAGGGGTTTTGGGGGAAGTTAAACACATTTCAAAGCAACTCACTTTACTGTATTCTGCTAAATTTGTAATTAGAAGATTCAATGACCCAGAGAAAATAATCTTTTTCCTCATAGATCCTCTGAAGATGTTATGGATTTTTTTTTCCTCCTCACTTAATATCACTGACACCATCAAGATGACAAGGAATGGCCAGTATACTTCAGTCAAGGAAGGGAGATATTTCAGAACTTGTAATCATTCATTAATGGATCAGAATGGTTATGTTGATGACTCTTCCATGATAAATGCTCTCCCACTCAAAGATACAGGAACAGACTTTTAGGACAATACAACTTGAAAAACCATACTCAGATACAATGCTATTGAAATGTTTTTTATCATCCAATGCTCTTCGAAGTGGTAGAAAGCACAGGTCTGCTTGAGATCATGTACCACATGCATTAAGATTCTTTCCACCAGGAGAAGGATTTTGATACAGGCTTCTCACAAAGCTGCTGCGATCTTGTGAGAAGGCAAAGACATGATATTCTGGAACAATTAACATGAAGATTCACCAGTAACTAGCTAAGACTCTGATCTTAGTTTTTACACTTGTCTAACTGCAGAGTCTTCCTGAGCGATTACCCTGCCATGTCAGAGAGGGAAACATGGGAGGACTATCAGAAAGGAAGGTCCTTTTCATGTGAATGTGGAAATGGAGGAAGGAAAAGCTGTGTGAGCTGAGCAAAAATTCAAGACCTAAAAGAGAAAATCTCAGAGAAGCAGTATACACTGCAGAGAAGTTTTAGGTTTTCAGTGAATAACAAAATAAAAGAAATCTAGAGTTAAAAGTGGTGTGGAAGACTACCAGCAAGGAAGAAGGAGGATATTAACTTCCAAATTCAGATAGCCATGGAGAACTGATCTGTTCAAATTACTGGTGACACCAGTGTCCTGACATGGCAGCATCAGTGTCAGTAGAGAACACTGCTTCCAAGTACTTGTGAAAGCTCCATAAAAAGATAAGATAAAGAATTTAAAATTAGTTCTGTAGTTCTTAGTTTACCAAACAAGGTTTCCAAGCTTGAAATACAAGTAGATGTTATATATAAATGCCTTTATCTTCACAAATTCCTTTATCTTCTTTCTCTTGTTGACTGTTACAGGATCCTATCATTTGTTTTATTATTCTCTGCTGCTCGTGATGTGAAAATTCAAAATTTTCATTGAAGTTTTATGGTAAGATCTTTGAAAAAGCCAATCAACCATGAAATAAGAAATTATTTTTTTCTTTCTGACCAGATTAATACAAAGCATTTTGCTTTTTGACCAGGAGATATCTGAAAATTTCAACTCACACACTTCAATGCCATTTATAGCTTTGTACACTAGAATCTAGTGTACAAATTGAGATAGTCTTAAATAATTACCCCCTTTCCAAAAGATTTACTGTGGAGCTGAAGGAAGAGAAAAAGGCAATGACAATGGGAGGAAGTGTGAGATTTAATATATAATAATGATATGCTCTTTTTCTAAGGCTTCAAGAATTCAGCAGAACATAATTTCTACAGGACATTGGATACTATCCAGGAAAAGCATTCCATTTGAAGGTATCAAATAATCTAAAAAATTTAGACATATGTGGCACATACACATCACTATTTCTACTTTATCAGAAAACAAGAATGGTCCAAGATTACCTAAGGCAGCAGTGGCGAAATGGAATGATACTAAAAACATGTCACTCTAGAAAAAGAGTAAGATTCTTTCAGCCTTCACCAGCTCCATAATTACATATACAATGTCTGAATATCACTGAGTTGGAAAGCCTAGGGTGTAAGTTCATTGGTTTCATAAATTTTTTGTGTGACAAACTTTCTCTTACTTCCTACAGTTTTACCTTTTTTCAGAGCTGGTTTCTTCTGTCAAAGGCTAAACTAGGCTTTGATGTTATATAAAGTATATTTTTCAATTAAAAAACACTTCTGTCTGTTCTCTATTCTAACAACTTATGATACTACTTCCAACTATATTTATAAGAAGACTCTTTTGTTTCAATCTGTCCCTTCTACTGATAAATGATATTTAGTGATGTACCAGTCATAAAAGTATATAAGCACTAAGAAGTCACATGCACATGTCTCTTCAGCTATTTTAAAGATTTAAATTTCCCTGCCTACTCTTCTTTTTTCCCTTCTGACATTTTGCCAAATATTCTCATAAATTACTTTTTTTTCCCTCTAGGGCTGAAATAAAGCTTCAGGGTTTAGGGCTCCTCAAGGCACTGTGGCATATTTTCTCATATATGGAAAACAGCATAACAGCTTTTCATGATAACATTTTACAAGTAATTTTGCCTTCTTCATGTCTTCTAAATCTCATGCATGAAAAGTATGTATCCTAGTGACTGGCCTTGAGCCTTAAAGGGAATTTAGTTATATGGTTCTGAGCAGATAATCTCCCCCAAATTTGTTTGCCAAATGGGTGTCTAATTTACAGTTCCAATTACCTGAATTGCATGCATAAATGAGCTAATGAAAAACAAAAATGTGTAACTGGTCATAAATAGTAATTTCTATGTGCAATTGCAGTAATTGCATTCTCCTCATGATTTTGAAAATCAAGAATCTAATGTTAATTTGATGTTAGTTCATCTTGTGTAACAGTTATATTTAAAGATTAGGTTTATCATTCAGCAAATGTGTCAGCCTTGCTCTATTATGTCTTTTTCCATGATGGTTAATTGACAGATAACAGAGTTTAACATTGCAGGGACTTCTTTCTGCTGATAAGCAGGGTTCAGACATTTTCCTAAAGTAAGTAAGAGTGCAAATCTATTTCTATACTGTCTCAAAATAACCATAGTTTTATACTCCTTTAAACAGCATGTTTAAAAAGAAATAATCATTTGAGATAATGATATTTTTGGGGAAAGACATAATAAGTCACATAACTATTTTTATCCAAATGTTCTGATTCACAATAATCACGTTACAGAAATATCTGATTAATGTAACACTTTGTTTCAGTTATGGGTCCTGGCAAAACCTAAGTCTCATTTTCTGTTTTCAAATGCAGGAAATCTTGTAGCTCTTGTTACTTACTCTGCTGCCACCCCATCTGTTCCTCTCTTAGACTGCAATTGCTTTCTGGGTAACATAGAGCTAAGACCTCTATGAGAGAAATTAGCAAGTTCCATGGCTTGACTGAAGCACTCAAGGATCAGATGAAAACTGCTACATAATTACACTAACAAACTCAGCTGTTTTGTACTATTAAATTGTATGGTATAAAGACCAAGTACATATACTGCAGTTGTAGTTCTAAGTCATCAGACATAGTTAATTTCAAAATTAAAATGAGTATTTCAATCACTTTACTGATCAGACTATAAACAATATAATTCAATTGCAGGGATTATGTTTTAATCTTCTTAACGTAAGATCTGACTTTGTATTTCTCTTTCAGTGGTTTTAACAATAACAATAGGGTTGATAAATGCAGAGCCAGAAATATTACATTCATTATTACAAACAAGGCACAGAAAAATTACTGAATAACAATAGCTGAACGAATAATCCAAAATATATTAAGAGGATAATGTTGATTATGTTTATAGTTAGATAGCAAGTTATGGCTCAATGCCATTCAAAGCATTTTACATATTAGGCCTCAATCCCATAATCTGTTTCACTCAGGAAATCCCCCAAGCCATCTGTAAGGAAAATTTGAGTTTTGTCATGCCTATGTCACTGTGTCATTCTTGTCCCAGGCCTAGTAAGGTGATCACTTTTGTAATATAAGCTACATTTACAAAAGAAAATTAAAATAAAAAAGCCCCATTAGAACAAACAGTCAAGTTAATAAGTAGAAGCCAATAAAGGTGGGAAAACTCAAACTTGCCTTCAATAGCTGCTGGTTTCTTTCTTGGACTGTGTTCTAGAAGAAGACGAGGTGGTGCAAATTCCTTATGTGCTGCACCTAAGGTTATGAAGTATAGAAGATGTATTCACCAACAGGCTGAGCAGTTTCACTGGGAGGATGAGCTCCCCTCAAAATGGTTCATGTTAAAAATATTACATTGTGCATATAAGCTAGTATTTTTCAGACACTATAAGAAGGAAATGTATTTCTTAACAAATAGAGTAATTTATTTTTAAGAGTCACATTTGAGACCAATGAAGTCCACGTGACTCAAACATATGCTGAAATGCTACAGTTCTGGTTTTCTTCCTTTGACTCAAAAGATAATAATACTATAATAATAAGGTTGCATACTCATGATGCCTGTTCTACCACAAAGCCTTATTTTCTTCTGTCAAACAAATGATCTTCAGTTGCTCCCTAAAGTCCACTTAATGAACTCCTGGAAACACTAGTCAAAATTATGATGTTTCTCGTCTCTAAGGCTCATTCTTAATTAGCCAATACCAACCAGGTCATGCATTATAAACACTGATGAGGTTCTGATTCCAGCTGCTGACTGAAACACCTCTACTCTCTCAGAGTGTTCAGCTGGGATTTTCTGTACTGTCTTAGCCTATGTGCAGATACCATATTTTGTACAAAACACTTCTCACTTCACTTCTCCACAGATTCACAAACATATTTAATGTACCCTTATATTACTTATGCTTATTTTCTAGTTTATGACTTATTTGAAGTCTCCTTATTTCCTTTTATTTCACTGGCATTTAGCCTCAGTAGCTATCGTGTCACTGTCATTTGGAGAGTGCTGGTTTTTTGTGAGCTGAGAAATAAAATTAAATAGTTAAATATTATATTGATTCAGTCATATGCACCAGCATACATTCACTGCACCAGAGTCCACATGCAAACAGACTGTTAAAACTCAGCTCCAGCTTCACATCAGAAACTCAAAGCCATGCCTCATGCTTGATGGTAGACTCAGAAAAGGAATCAAGGCTTTAATGGGGCTTGGAAACAACAGCATCTTACTTACCCCTCTCACTTTGAAAAGGTGTGTATACTCATGGGGAATGCATGAGAAAAATATCATCTTGAAGACAGCAGTGGGATTTGAGCATCATGGACTTAATGTTATTGCATCTCATCAACACATGTAGAATTGCAGACACATAATTTGGAGCATGTGATTCAGTCCATCCAGTAATTTGTATAAAATATCAAACATACAGCTGCTCAAACTTGACATGTCCCTGAGCCACTGCCAAAATATTAACACATTGATAAAACCAATGTATTGAGGCTGTTTTGCAACAAATGGTAATAATCCTACATTTTCCATGTATTTCCTGTCTTGGCTATAAACCCAAGTGCATATTTACTGATAATATCACAGAATAACTATAGCCTTGAATGTTAGGAAAACTTCAGGAATCCAGATATTTAGCCATGATTTTCCAAATGCTTTATGTCCGAAAAAAAATAAACTTGAAGTTGCAAACTGAGCTGAGGAGCTGCTGATTACCTTTGTTGACAATCAGAATAGAAAAGTTACATTCATAACCATGTCAACACACAGAATCTGAAGCAATTGAATTTCCAGTTCAGAAAAAAGCAACATAGCAATTAATGAAGAATGGGTAATCTATTTTTTTCCTTCTACATTTCTTCAAAATCCTAGAATAAACATTAGGCTTTTTTTCTCCATTTTTTTCCTTTTTTTTTCCCTTTCCAGAACTAGACCACCTATTCCCCAGTTAGAGAAAGTGATAATTTTTATTACTTGGGTGAATATTTTGTGTGAAAAGGGACAAAGGGCAGTGGCTCAGAACGTTGAGTAGATGAGTAATGATGAAGGAGAGTCGATAATTTGGACTGCAGAGTGGTATCTACAGTGTGGGGCAATGATCTAACTCCTCTAGGTCAAGTTGTAGGCTGGCCCCATTATCTCCCTGTGCTTTGCTGTGGCAGCAGTTTTCTAATGATAGCACCAGTGTGCGCATAATGCCAGTATGATACCACTTATTGCTAATGACTTGTCAAGTTCTGTTTTATAGCTTTACAAGTTTTAAGCAAATCATTTATTTCATGCAAATTGACCACATGATCCAATATGAGAGTGTTTTAAGTTTAAGCTTCACAGATCAAAAACTTTCCCTTAGGCCAAAATGTTTGTTCTGAGCAGGTTCCCATCCAGTCTGATAAAAGGCTTCTTTAATGTTTCCATGTCTTATTAAATGTCTCTCTATTCACTTTGATGGGAATGTAAAGGACAGTAAATGAATAAATATTTTATCCATTCTTTTGATGAAATATGTTAAAGGGGATAACCTAAGTCAAATTTCTTTTCTTTTCCTTCTTCTCTCTTCTTTAAGTTATAAAGCAGAAGTGGTTTTCTGTGGTACAGACTGATAAATAGAACTGAGGAATTGGCTTCAACAGATCAGACCACTCGTATTAATGATGTCTACTATCTTGACTCTGGCAGTGGCCAGTTGGACACATATCCATGATGTAAATGAGAGGAAGGCAGGATGTATTTAATGCTCTCAGTGGACAATCAAATTAGTCCGTGAATTACAAGAAGTTGTTATCCAGATTACCACTATTATTGCTGGACATGCACTTATCTCACAGCTTTTAAAATGCAGCCACAAAAAGCACTGCATCGTTATTTGCTTCTCATTTCCAACATAGCCTCCATTTTACTGCTAGGAGATAAGCCACTAAGGTTCATTTAAGCTTCTTTAAAAAAAATAAAGTAAGCTTTGATTTCTCCAAAAGATGTAATTGCAAGCACAAAAATGTCCATGCATTTCTATGCCAGCCTGTCCCTAGAGTTGATCTGCAACATTTCCATGTGTCATCTGTCCATGCAGCTGTGCTTTAGGTATCTCCTTCATATTATGATATTGTAAAAAGTTGAAAATATATTACATCTGATGAAAACAGAAAGAGTGAAATATTTTGGATTTAGGCTCATGGGAATGATCTCACCAGGAGAAAAAGTGTCACATTAAAACATGAGTACTTTCCTCCACAGCCTGAAAGGAAAGAAATAGGCTGCAAGGCTGAATAGGTTTAGGACTCTAACTAAGTAACATGAATACTTCATTGAAAATCAGCTACAGTCCTCAAGCTCTGGGAAAGTTCTGTCATCAGTGTTTATCAACTTGATTGAGATGTCTTGAATAAATTAATCCTGACTTGGTTTATTAATATTTTAGATTTTTTTATTGCATGATAAGGAATACAAGACAAAATTTAATTACCTTACTTTTCTCAATCTAGGAAATGTCTTTCTGTGTGTGTCAAAAATGTCGTATTTAAATATTGTGTATAAACTCATTTATGATAATATCAAATTATATGAGTTTTCCTTCATTCCTGATCTTCTGAGTTCAACTTGTCTGCAGCAACCTTAATGAAGTGTCTAAATATATCTTTCAGGATAAAAATATTAGATACTTGTTGTTGTTGTTGTTGTTGTTGCAGTTATTATTATTATTATTATTATTATTATTATTATTATTATTATTATTATTATTATTCAGACATTCCAGACTGGTGAATATTCCAATTGGATATGGAGAGAAATAATGCCATCACAGAGTGCAATATGTGGAAATACCATTCCTATGACTGTTCATTTCCTCATATCCATATACCAGTTCCTTGAACAGCAGGAATCCTACGGTCCAACAGCACCAATACTTTGTTACATTTTCTTTATTTCTACAGCAAAATGTCTTCAGCTAAATCTCATTCTGCTCAGATATTACATCCTTCTCTAGTGGTAGTAAAAATAATTCAAATAAAGTAATTGTCTTTGCAGAGTCATTTTTTATGAAAAGTAAATTGAAAAAAATCAAATGTTTAATGAACATTGGAACAAGGCATGGATCAGCAGAATGAGGCAAGACTGCCAAATTTGCTTTTAGAGGACTGAAAACATAATGGAGTCCAACCGTTTTGCCCAGGTTTCCTGTTTTGACGCTTCATTTGCTACAAGTTAAAGGTGAGTCTCTCCCCAGCTTTCAGTCATTAGGCTGTGACTGTTCTGGGGAAAGGTTTCTCTGCTTATTATGTGTGCATGAAAGGAGCAAACTGTTTTTTCACTAAGAAAGTATAGCTGAGGATCAAGAGGTCCTCATCAAGAGGCCAAGATTATGTAACTGTACTGAACAATGCAAATGCTCATTTTCTGGAATGTATTTCTTGAAATAAAATACTGGTGCCCCATCTAGGCATTCTTTCCTAAGGAACACACTGTGGCACAAAGATTTCATGCACCCTGGCAATTAAATGGGGCCTGGGAACATTACTGGGCTCTGGAATTCAGATTTACATATCCTGCAACATGCTTTTGGATGGCCTCTGACAACTTTGATTTGTGCCAAACAGCAGTGCCTAAAAAATTCATTGGCTCAATTCAGGAATTGGCAGGGGCCAGGGACCACTCCCAATAGCTAGCTGAGATACATCCAACCCATTTTGACCTTGAGGAAGTCTACAGGATGTGGCTCTCTCTATGAGAGAAAAAATCACATTCAGAGAGAGAACAGTTGAGTTGAGTTTGATTTAGTAATCTAGATGTGGCCACATAAAAAAATTATGTCAAATGGGAAAAAATACTAAACAGGAATTTAATGACCTATTTGAAACAAAATTTTTGGCAGGGGAGGATGGAATTAATGGATAATAAAATGAGACTTTTAAGAAAGTATATTTTAGTAGCCAACATATATTTCTGTTTTTAAATTGCACTCAGAAGGTATCTCTTTATTAAATTGTTAATTGCCCAACATAAAGTGAAACTCTGATTTTGCATAGACTGATGATATTACTTAAGAAAAAGCTACACTACAGTATATGCAGTGATTACCAGTAGCAATGCAGTCTTTTAAATTTTAGTGTTGCCACACTATCAGCCAATTCTTTTATGATGCATAAGAAAAGAAGAAAAGGGGAGATTATATGGGTAATGACAAATCTAACTATGTTCCACTATATCTATGTATTTGAAATCCATTAAAAAAACACAAATAATTTTGGAACTCTACATAGAGTCTAACTTAGAGTAAAGCAAATTATTGTGAGATACTCCCCCAACACACAGGCAATGAAACCAGGCCTGTACAAATAACCTAACAACTATGGGTGTCCATCCACCTATTAAGCTGAAAGCAAGGACTACTATGTTAAAATTGAGGGTGTAGGAAGGAAGGAAGTAGACTGATATTCCAAATGCTCTTTTGAAAGGGAGTAAGGGGAAGGATTAAATTTCTCTTCTCAAGACACCAAACATAAGTAGCAGCAACTTGATAGACTTCTATTTTTAATGCATAAATATTTGAGTTCATCCTTTGTTGTTGATAATGGATTCTTATATATGTTTCTATGTAGTAATAATATAATATATACTATATACATGTCTATGCATGAACATATAAAAACATAAAAATATTTATTTAGAATGAATTAGAGAAAGATTAGGGTTCAAAGGGACCTTGAAGATCATCTATTTCCAAATTCCTACCATGGTTTAATGATGTTTCTGAACAGAAAATACTTGACTTGGTGATTAAACAGGTGTGAGAATCATTGTTGCAGACTCCTGGAGATTGTGTGAACATCAGTTGCTGTGTTTTCACTCAGACACCAAATCAAATTAAAGTCACAGCTGGGAATTTTTTTGATATATATATATTTTTTTTTTCCTGTGCATTTGTATCTCACACAATGTGAGTGTGCATAACAAGTGTACAAATGAGGCAGGCAAGACGGGCATGGGTAGAGCTATTGGTGTTTTGGGGGTTTTTTCTGTTTTAACTTAAAGCAGATACTATGGGTCCAGAAACACATGCAATGTATTTTAGATGCATGACAGAGATTTCAGTTTAATGTGTTTACAAAAGTAAATCTGTGAGAACTCCCTTACATAGCTTTTTTACCACAAAATCCCTCTTTAGTTCAATCCATATTTGTGAAAACTGTTCTAATTTTTATTTTCAAAAGACTGAAGTCATTTAGGAGTTAAGAGCTAAGCATAAACAGTTTTCTCATTATATGTTAAGAAGTCACATAGCCTTTCCTGACATTAAAATAAAATTGAATTGAAAATATTGAAAATTGAATTTGCTGCCTCCACTTCCTCGCATTATTTATCACAGGCAGTTAGCAGGTAAAAATAAACCTACATGTTATGTCTAGAAATATCAAAAGATGCATCTCAAAGATCTAAGTACCAGGACAGTGGAAATTATGGGGTATTGTGTGGTAATGATGGGTTATTATAAGCACAGTGTAGTACAAAAGGACTATAGAGGCAGATTACAAAATGAAAAGACATATTCAGTCTTTCTTTCTCTCCCCAAATAACCTTTAATAAATTGGTATTATATACAGTGACCCCTAGCATAATTAACATGAATATCAGGAGTTGGCATAGATGCTTTTTTTTTCACAATATGAAATATCCAATTAAAACAGAAAACGCTGCAACTAAATACTTGCAGCTAACAATTAAACAGAACAGAGGGACCTTATAAGCTTTTATGATGAAAAGCAATAGACACTGACTATGCCATGTGAGCACTGCTTAGTAATTTCTGTTCTTTGCATTTGGTTTATCTGTACATATAATATTTTCAACCATCCTTAGTCCAACTACATGTAAGAAATATTCAGTGCCCAAGTCAGAAAAGCAATAAGTGATAGTTACAAGAATGATAATGCTTTATGTTGTCTTCAAGAAAGAGTGCATATGCCACTTTTTGCAAAACAAAAACAGCCTAACGTGGATAAAATCAAATCACAGATAAAATTACAAATTTTGATAATCTCTCACAATTACAGATATTTGTGGATAATGAATATACTTATTAAATAAATCACTGGAAGTCAAACTAAATCCAAGTATCTCTGTCCCGGAGCCACAAAGTTTTTCATATCTCTGAGTCTTTTTGCTAAAATGAGGCAAACAAGGAGTTAATGATTATGTTACCTGTCTTGTCTATACTTGGCAATCACTTAAGACAGTGAATCCACAGCCATTTTTCAGAAGTTAAAATTTCAATAATGCAGTCTGAAGCTAGAGGGAAAAGAACTGAGAGGTTTTATTAGATCAAATATCAGAGGAGGGCTCAAAGCTGCAGAGGTGTAGGCTCCTAACTCCTGTATATTCACTCCCACTGAAATCACTGGGAGCTAAGTTCCATGGATGTAGATATGAGAAATACCGGAAGAAAAACCTGCAATACTGGAGATCATGATTATTTTAAACCAATAATGCTTTGATAGCTACTGATTCTTTTTTCCCTTTGGTTTTGCCAGGAAAGATGCTCTGTGCTTTAAAGAAATTATTTTTAAAACAAAGGGTCCTGGGTTTCACTGTCATGAGTTTTAACCCTGGTGCTCAAGGCATCCTCCATGATTTTTGGGTAAATGACTTAATTTACCAAGTCTTTCCATTGAATATATAAATGGATCGCACAGAAATTAAAACAAAATAAATAAAATTGTGAGCGTATGACAACTAAAATTCTAAATCTTAAATTCTATGAAAGTGGAAGCCCTAAAGGCTGAGTTTTTGTTCTGATGCAAAGATTGTTTAGGTTTCTTTTGTTTGAATCATTTGGATAGGGAATATCTTCCACATTTATTCAAGAAAATATTTCTCTCCATTTCTTCTTTATCCCTTTCACTCACTTTCAAAACACTATAGCAACTGGAATGATTTTTTTTCCAAGTGGCACCACTATTCCCTTGATTACATCAACAGCTGCTCCTGATAACATAATTTCAAATTTTATAGAAAACTTGTCATTTCAAGTCTTCATTTGAATAAAATTCTTGCTTGCACATTTGCAGCATATTTCTGGAATGTATGTAGGCTGTCTCACTACCAGACATTTAAAAGTTAACTTTCAGACAGTTATATCTAGATAAGTCACCCAAGGGATCCATTTATAGTCAATGGAGAGAAATTGGTACCTTCAAAGAGTGATTCATCTTTTCTATCTTAGGCATCTTTCTTAGGATGAAATTGTCCTCTGGAGGCATCTATTTCATACCACTGGCTATAAAGACAGTTAAAGGTTAAAGCTGGGCAATTAACTTTTGGGTATCTAAGTTAGGTGCAATGAATTGCAAACATTTTATTTTGCAGTTGTCCATAAAGATGATGCTTCATGCCACCAAAATATTCCAGGACTAAAGGAGCCATGCATGGTTTTTCACACTGTAGATACTGTTGGTAACACATTGCTCCCCAAACCACCAAAAATTGTATGAATGTATCTCACATATAGGAAGAATTCTGGTTTTAAACCTAATTTTTAAAAAATTTAAAAATTTGTTTAGGTATAATGTATGTGGGCATTGAACACCTTTTTGAAATTTCTGTTATTTATTTTGTGAGATAATACTGGGTGTATTGAAGGGCAAAGTGAAACAATAGGAAGGAAGGTGAATTTTCAGAGGGAGGAATAGTGGTTCCTGATGAAGAAAGAATAAAGTAGTTTTTGACTCATTATAGGTATATGTCATAAGTTAAACATCTTTTTGACTGGGCAGATACATGCAGGAAGAAAGCTGACATCAAAAGAAAGTTGCACCTGAAAAAAGAATGGTGAAAGGATCTGCCACAGCTTACAGTCCCAGTGGCTGCAGATGAGATGCATAAGTAGGTGGGCATAAAAAAAGGTAGGGATGTGTTGTTTAGGCCAAAGCTTCTACTGCATTTTATGTTCTCAGACCAGAAGAGGAGAGGAATTATTGCTAAGCTGAAATGCTTCATGATGGAATGTATTTTGTCAAAGTACTTTTGGATCCTTTCTATGCTCTTTTTATCTATGTGATATGATAAAGTGGTACCATTACGGTTGTTGAAAGTGATTCTCCTCATTTTCCAGCAGAGACAGCATAAGATTCTATACTGGGATTAGAAGAGTAACTTCTAGTTTCATAATAGAGATATAGGTTTTTCATTTTTAACAAAAAATGCATGAGAAAAGTGGAAGACCTTCAGAACACATTTTTTCCTTCTTCATAATGTTTCAGTGTATTCAGCATCAGGAGGTGTTTAAAGGCACATGTTTTCCTTGTTGTTAAAATTGAGAGATTCAATCTAAGGTGGCTAACTCCCCTAAGAATTTTCAAAATTATATTCTAAAGACAACATATTCATTAGCTCAGTTATAATTTTAACAACCTGGGTTTATAAAACTGTCTGAAGGAGAAGATAGTGGGTTATCATGTTTCATAAAAGGCAAATGTTCGCCTGTAACCCATGTAGGATTCCTGCTTTACTGAAATGGTTGGCATTTCAGATGCTATTGCCTGTCTTGTTTACTTTAAGAAACTCTATGATAGAGCTTTGCCTCCAGCTTACTCTGATAAGCTCCCTGTATTCATTCCAAGTGGCACGACCCTGCTTCCATCTCCTGTGTATTTCCTGCTTACACTTGAGTAATGACAGGAGTTCCTTGTTCATACATGCAAGTTTCTTGTCCTCTTTGTTTTCTTGCTCACTGGGGGTGCATCATTCTTGAGCCTGGAGGAAGTGATCCTTGAATATCAACCAGGTCTCTTGGGCCCCTCTTCCCACAGGATCTGCTGCCATGGGATTCTTCCAAGAAGATGCCTAAAGTGGCTAAAGTCATCTGTCCTGAAATCCATGGTTGCAATGCTCCTTGCTGCCCTGCTTCTCCCCTGCCCATTGCTGGACTCCACAATCTCACGGTCACTGTGGCCAAGGCAGCCCCCTGGCCTTCACACCTCTGACAAGGCCTTCCCTGTTTGTCACTATGAGGTAACCATGGTAACCATGAGGCCACCATTCCTTGTGGGATCCTCCACTGCCTCTGTCCGGGAGCTGGCATCAATTTACAGGAGCTTCCTGGACTGTTTGTGCCTCATTGTGCTACTTCTCCAGTAGATACCAGGGTAGTTACATTTCCTTCTAAGAATCTGTGCCTGTGACTTTGAGGCTGCTTCAAGCTGCCTGTAGAATGCCTCCATTTTTTAACTTATTTTTGTAGCATCAGTATCTGCTGTAATAATTCTAACTGGAAATCAATTATGACAATGAGTCATTAAATGCAATTACTATTTTACAAAGTCCCTTGCTAAACTTATTTTTACATTTTAAATAGGAAACTATTTGTTTACTATTAGCTGTTTAGGAGGGGTGTTTTGGCATTAAACTTTTACCTTTATTTTCTAAATTGCTTACTTTTCAAAACTAAAGTAGTTGAGTCTTTTGATGATCCTTCATTGAAATCACCCTTCATTTGAAACTTGTTTATTGAACTATGTGAAATATTTTTAATACTAAATTTTAGCAATAAACATAATGCAATTGTGAGAATAATTTGGTTACTCAAATTTCTCTGCCTTCACAGCTTAAATTGGTTTGTTTCCATTAAAATTGAAGATTTAGACTCATTTCAGCATTTTTAGACTCATCAGCAAAGGTTTGTGGCTTTCTCTTGTATCTCATAATTTTGATCCTCAGAAAGCTTACAGTGAACTATCAAAGAAAGACATTCATTCCTTTCTGCAGAAGCAGAATACCTCACATTCTCTTTATAGCTGTTTCCAAGAGAGTGAGTAGTTTGAAATTTTTTGGCCAAGTTACAATGAAGTGCCATGAGTGTTGACAGATGCAGCTTCATGTGCCAGCATCTGGCTCTGATTCACAGTGGGATGGTACAAACTGGGAATAATGGGCAGTTGTTTTGCCTCTGTGGGATGGTGTCAGGATTGTGCTGATAACATCCCCTTTGAGAGATCAATGTCATTTCAGAGTTTGACAAAATAGACAGGTTTTGGGATGGGAAGAGGGGCAGTCATAGACAAGAGTCTTGTTAAAATGGGATCAGTGGATATCCTCTCATAGTTTCTTGGATAGAAGTTTGAAGAAGCAATATTTAACTGTAAATGACAGATAATGTTTATTTTAAGAATTGCACATTAATAAATTAGTTAGAAAACTTTTTAATAACTCAAACTTAATTTTCAGTTTCTCATACATGTATTTAAAAATACTGCTCATTAATTCTTTCCTTTCAAACTCATTGAAATCTCTCCCAGGACATTACTAGAGAAATAAATAGTTCTTTCATTCAATCATCACCATTTATGCCATCCACAGAAACAAATGGGTTGGCAAGTGTTTCATCATGTGAACAGTTTTTTTTCTTGATAAACTGATGGACAGTTAACTGACATCTCTGAAGAAAAACCCAGATGAGTCTTTTCAAATTTTTAGGTTACAATATTTCCCTCAGCAGGCAGTAAAAAAGTAAAAAGCTTAAAATGTAAAACTAGAAACATCTCACTGCCTCCCATATTTTGCTTTAGTATTTCTCAAAAAAAACATCTGACTTGCTTGTTTTCTACCACTGGGGACAGGGCTATTGAGTAGCTTGCCCCAGAAAGCATCTCTCCATAGAAAAAAAAAAATAATATTCCTTTAGCACTTACTCTCAAATGTGAAAGCCCATAACTCAGTTGAAAGATTTTCATGCTGAATTTCTCCAAACAGCAAGCTAATAATATTATTTCTTATTTTTTATGACAGATTTTTATTTCTTTTTCTAATTGCACTTCATTAAATATATCCCCAGGGAAACTATATCAAAGCTGTCTCCATGTAAATGTAATGTAACAAGTTGAAATGGTACTCCCTGTCATTGAGATATCCATAACACATCCTAGTCTAATCAAGTAGGAGTGACACTTAAAAACAGTTCAAGAGCCTAAAGCGTTTTGCTATCTGAACAGCGGAGGGCAAGTATTTAGTTCCAGTGCTACAGCCCACCCACGGCAAATACAGGCATTTTACTTTCTAAAATAGTCTTTGTCGTTCTAGGTATGTTTTTTTTTTTTTTTCCACAGTAATATTGTCCATGATCTTTCAATATTGATGTACCTTTATACCATTATCTCCATATTTTAAGGTTATTAAATGGCAAGTAACATACTGATAGTCTTGAATTTCTCTTGTCATATTGTGCAATAACAGTAGTCCCTCCTCTTTGACAGAATATTTCTTGGCAATGAGGAAGAGGTAAGCCTTGGAAGAATATTGTAGACATGATGGATTTTCACTCTACACTTTCCAGGACCAAGCAATCTGTAAGATTCCCCATGGATACTCATCACAATTTGCCTTAATTTCTTGACTTTTCATGTTTGCTGGGGGGAGGGTGGGGTGGTTAGAGGTGCAGGGGGGAGGGGGTGTTTATGAACATGTGTGCAAAAGGTGAGGCTTCAATGATTATTTTAATGAGAAGGTGTGATGACTCTTTTACCCTATGGGATACTCTCTTGCAGCGTACACATGCCAGAAATCCTTGTGAATTTCTCCAAGTCATATATGTTTTTCAACAGTATAAGACAAGTAAAATTGTCTGCAACACATTGGCTTTCATATTGGCTTTGGGACTGGCTTTGAGACCCTGGAATGGAAATACACAATAAATATAAGTGTACATTGATGAAAGGAACCGATATGGCCCCTTTCCTTTGCAGTCTAGCTGTTATTGAAAACAGCTATGTAGTGGTACAATCCCCATAGGGCAAACATGTTCTTCAGTGCTAAGGTCTTAGAAAGTCCAAACTGTGAATAATACCACATCTGTGTTCCCACTGTCTTTGTTGTGAATTAAGCAACTGTAAAGATCCTCCATTAGTGAGTTGGGTGTACTGTGAAATGCAAGTGATTTAACCAAAGCCAGAACAGAGTAAAGGTAAGCATGCAAAATAAACTTCTAAGTGATTAAAAAGAAAAGAAAATCACATCACATCACAAGTAGATAATATGCTTGTGAGGGAAAAAAGTGCATTTCATGACTAAATACCCAAGACATGCTTACCACTCAATTCAGCATGCACAACAACATGCTGAGGTGCCATGCAGACGATAGACATGCAAGAATCCAGTTTCAGTAGTTGCAAAACAAAACAGGCATTTCATCAGAACAGCTCCTTGATCTGCCAGACTAGTGCCAGATTGGCAAGCATTGCAGGGAAAGCAGGGGAAGAGTAGGAAACAGGCTTATGGCACAGGGGGAAGGAAATAGAGTCGATCCAGTTAACTTAAAGTATCATGTTCTCCATGCTAAAAGAGTGACCAATTAGTGCCCCTGAAATCCTTCCACGTGGGTGAGGATTTCAAACTTTCTAACATAAAAAACTAGTTATGAAAACAAGTTTTAAAATTTCCACTAAACTAGAACCCTTTCTCCTACCAATAAAAAATAAACTATGAATAAGGACATTAGAAATACTACTGAGAAAAAAAAATAGGAATATCAAACAAATTATCAAATACATGGAATAGACTATATCCACTAAACTATATGTTTGTGACCTTCTGCATCAAAAATGCTATCTTGGACTAAAGAAATGCCAGTAGAAAAATAAAGGTACCACAGTCAGAGCTAACGTTCTTAAATAATCAAGCTTTCTACCTAAGGTTTTAATCTTTATAAGGAAAACTTGGAAAACTAATCCTGAAAGAAGTGCATATTAATTCTTTCTTTACAGGCAGACAAAAGGAGTACAAAGCAGTTTGGGCAGAGTGATTTGTTAATGATGCTGAGACAGCACTGCCTTGGCTGAGCAACTGTAGTCCAGGGACAAATAGGACCAGAAAATCTATGAAACGTGGTTCAGCAGTTCCTCTGAGAAATTGTCACTTATCATGAGCATTTTAGACAGAAGATAAAAAAAAATATTTTTAAGGCCGATTTCTCAAGAGATAAAATCAGAAAGCAGTTTTTTATACTGTGTACAGTAGGCCTCAAGTGGTCTACCTCTAAATGTATCAGTAGAACCCAACTGGTCACTGTTGCAGTCATGATATTCAAGGGAAGGACTTCTGGATTAGAAAAAATCAGTTTATGGCTAAAACTCCACTATTATAATTGTAAAGTGCTGAGAACTTCAAATACTTCTCTTTCATAAAAATTAAAATATTAGTCTTAGAATTTATTTTATATTGATACAATTATTGTGGATTAAAGGAGGACATCCATGAAATTTGTCAGTATCAAGGACAAATACTACCAGCGAAATGAGAAAAACCAGCTAATGCTGCATGAAGCATCTTGGCAAAAATTCTTCCTTGTATGTCTTCCTTGAATTGCCTGTGTACATTTCATTCATTTTTTATAGCTAAGACTGCATTGTCATGATGAAACTTTGAGCAGGTGAAGAATATTTCAGCTTCATTTGTTAAAATCAATATAAAAGCATTAACTGACTTCCAACAGATTGATGTGACCGACAAAATGCATTATTTGATGTATTTTAAAAAATGTATTTATTAATGAAATCTAAAGAACTGAATTTTACTTTTAATGTTAATTGTTTGAGCACTATAAAATGCCATACAAAATGAACTACTTTTCTATAAATTCTTGCTTAATATTTATATAAAAAACCCTAATCTTATAGTAATTTATATGATTTTTTATAATAATAACACTGCTAACTAACATTTTTTTCTAAGAAAAAATGCTGAATGATATAACTAAAAATGACATTATAAATTTTGCCTAAGGAATCAGCAATTCATGTTTGTTGCAATCAATCACAGAAAATCCCAATATGTCTGTGCAAAGGAATTTTCTATGAAAAAATTTTTTTCCCCTTCACAAATGGTAATGTTGAGATTGATAGAAATTATTCCATGTTTGAAAGAACTGTAGAGTCAAGGTGACTGTAATTCAATTCCTCAGCTGATATGAACTCAGAGCTCTTTGTTTGGACAAAGTTCCTTACCATAAAATATATAGACAGATAAAAGGATAAAATATACCAGATCGTAACTCTAATTGGATATTAGGGTTATTAAAGGGTGTTTTCCCCACATTTATCTATTCAGTAAAATGAATTACAGTAATACTTCTGTTCACAAAAGGATGGTGTAAAATGAGCAATTTGTCTGAGAAAGACAGTAACAAACTAATCAAGTACTGTTTGGTGGCACTCTTCTCAATGATTTCCATAAATAAAGGCTGATCATACTTGACCTCTACTTTGCTTCTCAGAAACACTGAGTAGTGTTTCTGGAGTCTGGATGTTCCAGCATTGCCTTTCACAGCTGATGGGTTGAATAAATCTTGTTTTCAAGGCAATGTTTTTTTTCCCCTCCCACAAAAATGCATCTGGCTTCAGCACAACAACCATTTGCAGCATTTAACTTCAGGGTTCAACAAGTAACTTGAGAGGTCAAAAGGCAGTCACTTGACAGACGGAACTCCAGGTGGACTTTGGGAGATGTTAAGGAGTAGTCCATTTCCACTTCACCTAAAAATTAGATTATTTAAGATACTTTAAGACTTATTTCTACTTTTTGGAGTCTAAACATGTCACCCTAGTTTTTCATTCACTTGTAAGGCCATCTGATCACCCTATGTCCATTTAATGTCTTTCAGCTCTTTAACCGGTGGTTTCTTGCACAAGTCTGTCATAGCACACTGGTATGACACAAGGCAAACACTGGAAGAGTCACGTCTTTATCTTCTGAAATTCAAGTCACTACAGACTTCATTCTCTACTTCACTTCTCCCCTTCATGGATTTCCCAGTTTCCTTGTAGCTGGAAAAGTCACAGCTGGAAAAACCCAAGCTGTCCCTTCCTACAGCACATTTGCTCTGCCTCAGGAGAGGGTCAAACAGGCCAGGGAGCCTTCTGAGAAAAAAAGGGGTTTTTTGTTTCTGCTTGTAAATGTCAGGACATCTGTAAGAAAGATCCTGAAGATCTCCATGAAAGTATTTCTTGTGTGAATTGTTGATGGTACAGTCGTGTAAATCCAGAAACTACGTCATTCACATTGGTGCAGGGTGCTATTTTTTAACTCAAACCATGACTGAGTCTCTGAAAGCTTTAGCTATCATTTTCCCCCTCTGAGCCTAAAGCAGTCCCTCTGTCTATAACTGCATGTCTTTAGAAGTCCTAGAGGAGATGCAGTATTTTACTCTCTTTTGATGGAGCCCTCTCCCTACTGAATCCCAAGTTTGTTCATTTTCTCTCTACAAAAATCTGTGTCCTCCCTCTCCCCTTTGTGAGAGTCTTTCTCAGCCACGTCCTTATGACTTCCCAGCTCTGTCTGAGCCTGGGCATGGCAAGAGAGGATGTAAGCCACAAGGCAGAGATAAGAAAAACAACAACCAGTTCAGAGGTGTACCTGTGGAGAGCTTGTTGAGCAAATAACTGAACAAACAAAGCTGGTAAGGTTTAGAGTGTCCTTAAATATTCTCTCCTTAGCTCTTTTCATTAATGTTTTTGCTTTTCACTCCTAGGGTTATGTCTCTTTACAGTATGTCTAGACTTCAGCAGAAAGAGTATTTATTAAATAAGGTCAGGGTCGACTGACTTAATATTATGAGATGATGCTCATTCATCATTAGAAGCTCTATCTTCTTTTTTTCAGTGAGGAATTAAGTGTCTGTGTTAGAACAGATTAGCATGGAGATGTGGGAAGAGAGAAGATAAAGCACAAAAGTGGTGTATCAGCTAAGGTATTTTATGTACTAGCAACAATGAAAGTTCTATTTTTGAAACATTCTGGAGTTAAGCCTTGCTATTTGTGGAGAAAAAAAAAAAACAATAAACCAAATAATCGGCTATTAACAATAAGCTCCTTCCTCTTGCGTCTCAGCCAAAAGAAGCATGGAAAATTTCAGCAATTTCTACAGCCTTCCATTGACTCTACTTTTAACATAACCTTGATTTTAATTCATGCATTTTAGACAGAAAATTAGAAGATTTAAGAAAACAGCCATTAGCTCTTATGCTTTATTAAAACTATTTGCACACGCTTTGTTGCTCTTGTGAGACCTTTCAATAATAAAAAAACCACACTTTTAATACATAAAGGAGCAAAAACTTGCAGGGAAACAGAATATTAGAACAGAATTCAATGATAGAGGAAAGTACCTGGATAAAAATCCCCTTGTGCAAACATGTCAATCACATAGCGACAGAATGCATATTGATCTAACAGAGCAAAAAAAAAAAAGAAGAGTAATGAAGAAAGTGAATTTAGAATGTCATTTCTATTTAACAGTGAAGATAAAGTTTGGCAGAGCAAAGTCATCTCAGTAGCCTTTCCATAGGTGGTCTTACTTATTACATTTTCTGGCTTTTTTCCTGACCTTCAAGGGGCTCATGTGTTTAGAAAGTGACAATTTGTTGTCCAGATCTAACTCAAAACCTCTAGCCAAGAACTGCAGAGCTTCCAGTGTCCCAGAGCTTCCACCTCTTTTGCTGGGCCAGCTCTGCTTGGCATATATCCTAACCCCATGCACAGGTACCAGGCAAGCAAGCACAGTGCTGCCTGGCCACAGGTCTCATAGACTTTTCATCATCCATGAAGACCAATTTCACAGACAGCTGATAGATAATTTAGAGAAAGGTTTTGTATCACTGTATTTTGTTAATATGTTTTTACCCATTTAATAAATATGTATATTTTGTGAATGGGAATATAAAGAGAACTCTGTGTACTTACACTCCTATAGCAACAAGATTTTCCACAGAATTCTACTGTTTCACTACAGAATCATTTTCCAAACACTGATCTTTAAAAATACATATTTATATATTACATTTGTATGATGCATCTATTAAATTTATATATATATATATATATATATATATATATAATAAACAGAGCTGGAGAGCTTAATAAAAATTTCTAACATTACGAATGGTGAGGAAAAGTCATCAGCTTTAACTGAGCATAAAATAACTTCAATATTGCTGTATTCTTCAGCAGGTCAGAAAAAAAATCTTGTTGCCCCAGTGGACTCTAATGGGCATTTGCTTTGAAAGCTAATGTTGATGTCTAAATTCCAGGTGTGGTTAGCTAAGTCAGTTCTCAGTTTTCCTTGAGTCAAGCATATTCATCCCTGTGTCCAAGACTCTTCTAGCACAGTTCCTACACTGTAGAAGTTACATCTCTTCCTCTCTCCACCTCCTGTGGGATCTCTGTCCTACTCACAAAGCCACTTTCTCTCCCCATTGCCAACTCCAAAATAAAATTATGCTGCCTTTGGAATAATTAAAGTTTTTAAAATAGCACTGCTGTTGCATTTAAATGCAAACTGTAATTGCCAAGTTTGTGACACTCGTTGCATCATTGACTTTCATACATAGGTCACTGCTACATCAGTATCACTTGATGCTGAGACATTTGTGTGACTGCTGCTTTGCTAAGTTGAATGATCCAGCAGTCCTTGGATGAAGAACTACTGCTTTCAAGTCATTATTTCCTATACAGATGTAGAAATTAGGAAAAGGTTTACCAACTCAACAAATATCCAAACAATTTTTCTAGTTGATAGAAGCCCAGCCAGCTGTTTTGTGTTAGTGAGATGGCAAGAGCCATAGCAGTAAGGATTGTAGAGCTTGGGGCAAAACTTTCAGCATGTACTCAGGGCTGTGGCTGTAAACATTGCCTTTAAAACCTCTGATGAATATTCATAATAATTTTTACTTTTTAGATTTGGGAATTCGCATTTATCATTCTGTCTGACTCCAACTTTGCATTCCTTCCTTAAGGCTACAGTATCTGCCCTAAGTCTATATGATAATTCTAAAAAAAAACCCCAAAAAACAGTGTGTGTGTGAGAAAACACATAGAGATCTGTTTCCTTAAGCCCACCAAAAGCTACTGACTTTGATGCACTTGCAATAGGGTCTCAGTGAGTATTTATAAATAAAGTGGAGCAATGCCAACACTTTAGCCCAGAAAGCAAATGGCAGGGCACAGCTCTTGTACAAAACCCTGTTTCTCTTAGTTCTCTCTTGCCGAAACAAGCCGCCCCTATCCTTGCTGCCTGTCAGGAAGATTTCCTGCACCATCTAGGCCACTGTACAAAAGACTGCAAGGGGATACAGAACAAAATGATGGCAGGGGACAGCACACTGCATGGACAGTGCCAGGGCAGAGCACAAGCCTGCCCTGGTTCTGTTTGAGTTGTGATATAGACATAGCCTAAGGCCCTAGAATCACACCATTTCATTGATATTAAAATAATCTATTCTTTAAGCTTAGTAGTATGGATCTGAAAAAATCTAGACTGTGTTGTTGATTTTGTTTATCTGTTTTTTGTTGTTGTTGTGGGGGCTTTTTTCTGGGTTTATTTTGTTTTGTGGAAATGTGATTTGAATAAACTTTTAAAAAAAGGCTTAATCTTGATTGTACCTCAGGAATAAGATTTTATATTACTTTCTCCTTATATAATATCTTTAGCAGCTCTACTTAAAAAAATGGATTTAAAAAAGAAATTGGAGGCAGAATGTAAAACTCTCAATAACAAAAATATAACTTCCATATGGCATAGCAAGGTGAACTATAACATCCTATTTAAGTTTATAGGAATGATACCAATCAGTAGAGATTGAAATCTAAGGAATTTTAAATGAATATGATTTTTCAAGTGCCTCTTCATGGCTAAAAATCCATTTTAATCTAAAGTCCTTTATTAAAAGGGGAATTTCACACTTTAGTTTTCACCCATAGCTCTGTAATGATGACACAAATATTCATATAAGTACTAAAAGATCATGTCAAAATTTGGGACTAGATTCTTAATGATAAAAATACTCATTTTTTGGTCGTTGGGCTTAATGTGATTTACCCAGGAAGATGACCTCTCTTTTTAAATTTTAATTTCAGTATGAAACTATGCAAAAACTCTTATGTGATCACTGCTGTATTTTTTACAGTTTCAGATAAGCTGGCAGAACAACTCCCTTGAGCAAGTAAAGATTGCAGGATCAGGAAATCTCTGAAAAACTGCATTGATTTTAAATCTCTGAAAAACTGCATTGATTATGTTCACCTTGGGTCACAGTGGGACTGAAACATAAAGATGAATTTTTTAAAGCATCCAGCAGGGCAGCAGTGGTTTTTGGTGGGAAAAGGAAGCACAACAGTAGGAAATGCAGCTTCCACTAGATGTGGGGAGCCCTGTCTGCAGTAATAAAGGCAGTTGAAAAGGCTCCTTCCTTCCTCCACTCCTTCTGTTTATTCTCATTTTCACCTGCTGGGATTCCATGCACAGTCTGGGTAACACTCTAAAGCAGACTTGCAAAATGATCTGTTAATATTTGATGTCAAGATGGATCATTTTGCTAATATTTATCAGCTAAAGTTGTTGGGAATCCCACAAAAAAAACCCCAACAAACAAAAAACCACCACTATTCTATTGTAATCTTTGATCCCTACTTAAAATATTTTGTTGTCATCTGCACAGCACTTCTTTTTGAGAGCTTTATCCTGAACAGTATGGAGCACACCCCACTGTGCACTGAAACTCTTGCAGAGCAAACAAAAAATTGAAAGAGATTTTCACCTCCCAAAGTGAACTGAACAATTTGCTGAACTTTTTTCTTGGTCACAGCAATCAGTGTGATAGATGCAGCTTTGATTCCATGCCTCAAAGGTCCCAATATCTCAAGTGAAGGACAAAATTAACTGGAATAAAAACAAATGTTAAAAAATACTAGTTCAGCACACTGTGTATGTCAGAAAGTGGGCTATGTCTCAAACTCTCTCAGTTTTCTAGAAAAGTATAATTTAGGCAACTCCTAAGGGGTCCAGGGCAATGGTTATGAAATTCTGAGAGAATCTGATCAGGCAGACTCAGATATCCAGGCAGGGACAGCTTCTTTGATGTTCAGGCACAGCAATTTATCTGTGGTTAACAGCTGAAAGGATCAGATAGGTGCTCTATGCAACACTGAGCTGCCTCCTTCAATGTCAGAATAATCCCGTGGCTGCAGTGTGGCACTTCATACAGAAAGCCAGGTCCTGCTGCCTTCATTCATACAAAATTGTACTCAGTGCCATGGAAATGCCACAGGGAAATCAGGGAAGCAGTCTGTGCAACCTGGGACTAGAAGAATGCAGGCTTGCTCTGACAAGTGGAGCACACAGTTAACACCTTGTTAACCATCTGGTCTTGATGCATGTTGATTCTTTGTTTAATCACTTAATTTCTTCCTTACACTAGACCAACAGGATTTCTTTCCTTTTTGGAAGAAATTTGGAAGCTGGTCACATTAAGTTATATGAGGCAGGTACATCACTATAATGCACAACACCTGACAACCTAATTGCCTCGTACAATATGATGTTAGATAAATTATTACATTTCTTTTACACTGTTGCTACTTTCTTTATGGTTACAGAGGGCACATGCAGATGTAGAAAAAAACCTAAATTCCCAATAGGTTATTGGACAGTCTGAATTTTCAAAAATAACTCTGCTTGCAATCTACTATATTAGATGCTATTGAGCAAATCCAAAAAGTCTCAAATCTATCTGAAGAGAAATTGGTCCTTGTTAAAGAAGGATTTAAATGAAAATGAAACTTTAGCCATGAAAACCTTCTAGAGCCTTCTGATTATATACCTTAAATTTATTTTATTTTCTGTAATCATGTCCTAGCAGTGTGAGGTTCAAGTGGAATTTATTCGTACTGTGCTTTTGTTTTTCATGGGTGCACTTTGGTCCTTGACAGATCTAACTCCATTCTCTCTCTTTCTTCCCTACTACCTTTTTAGGATCTTCATCTGTTTCCTCCTCATTTTGTTTACCTTTCTTGTCCGATTTAGTTACAGTCTGAAGAGCTTTCTCCTCCTTAACTTTCGTTTTGGCCTTTATTAGCCCAGTTTCTGTTGTTTTTGTCTCTGCCTGCTTGACCTTCTCTGCCGTCTTTGCTTCTCCTTTTCCATCCTTCACTTCCTTTTTGACTTTTGCTTCCACTTTAGTGCTCTTTACTTTCTTCTCCTCTGCAGACAATAAAGAAAAAGCTGTCAGTGTCATTCTCTGCCCCCAACATAACATTCAGTGCCATTTACTTTATATTGTGCTATTAATAATGAGCATTTCTTCATTATTAACAGCTTGGTAAGACCTGATGAAAACTATAATCCCCTCAAACCAGGCAGAATTAAACGGAGATATGAGATCCAATGAAGCTTTATTTCAGTGCTACACCATGAGCTTGGCTGATGCTAAATATCATAAAATATGCCAAATAATATCAATAATATCTTGTTTCTAACAAGATAGTTTTTATGGTATAAACTAGGGAGAAAGATATTGGTCATTAAGCAAACAAATATGGAAAGGTATATATGTACAAGTTTAGACTTCAGAGTTAAACTCTGTTGTAAGCTGGAAAAATAGTGTGCGGTTATTTTTAAGGGTTGCTTTCATGAATTGATTCTAGGTCTCAGTCCAAGAAGTTCTGAGTTTTTGAGCCTGACTCTACACCAGTTCTCAGGGCTGAGAGTGTCTGAGACCAATTCATGAGATGCCCTACAGCAGAGTGAGGAGGCTTCCAAGGAGAATTACCATTGGTACTGTAAGTATCAGCAGCTGAAGCTGCACAGAGCTTGGTGAGACTCAAAGCATTCTTTCTGCTTTTGTGTGTCAGCAACTTTTTCTCACCTGAGACATGCATGCTCCTATGCTGTCTCCCATGCATGTGTTTCTAGTTCACCCCAGTGGAAAATCCAATAGTATTAGTATAAACTACCACTGGATATGTTTTAAATTAACCTGTTTAGTGCAAAGTTCATAAACCTGTTTTCTTCATAGATTTAAATGTCTCCATCCTTGAGGCAAAACTTGTATGCTACCAAACTTATGCTTTCTGTGAGATTCTAGACCTCCATTTCTGTTAAATCACTGAGATAACTAAACTGATTTTATCTATATGTAAACTGGAATATCCAACTATTGCAAACCAGAATTCAGATTTATATAAGAGCGTTACTACTCCCAGACATTATCCAAGTATTCCTGGATAATGGAGAATTAATTTTCTTAACTAGTTATAGTGAAAATGTATATCAGATCACTTGCATGTAGGCTTACTTGTTTTTCAGTGAAATGATGGCTCATACTTTTATTCTCAATTTGAAATTGCAACAGATTTGAAAGGGATCAAGCATAGAATTAAACCCTGGATGTTCTACAAACATTTTAATTCTGATTATATATTCATTTCATCTTAGTTTCATGTAGCTGATTTCTCACACACATTTACAATCTCTGCTTGAATAAAATAAAGTTTTTGCATTTCAATGTCAATTCAGCTTAAAAACCTGTAATATAGATAAATAAATACCTTTGGGAGGAGGTTTCTTTTCAGTTTTTTCATGTCTTTCAGGTGCATCTTTTTGAGTTACTAGAAATGAGAACAACTGTATATTAGGGAAAAATCTCATCGCTGGAAATTTCACATTTACTTACAATTCCTGTTTTCCAGTTTTCGAAATTGTTTTCAGACTCATATAGTGGGGTAAAAAACTTCAAAATATCTGTTGAGGCTCCCTTACAAGAATACAAGTGAGTCACACAGATCTGAAGTTTCCTAGGGAATGTTTTTACTACATAGTCCAGATGAAACAAACTTGCTCATGTCAAGTGCTGAGCAGACACGGGCTTGGCTTTGTGCTACAGCCAACAGGAACCCATGTGGCTGTATTTGCTTTGCACAAAGGTGTTTTTCTTAGCTTGGTCTCATTGTCAACAAACACAGCCATAAGTCTGGTGTTCACTTCAGAGCCCAGCTTGAGTGAGTTCATGTCTGCATAAGATACACTGTGTAAACACACACACACACGACTGTGTTCCAGAAAGGCTGCTAAAATTTTATGCAGACCTCTATCTTCGCCCTCCTGGTCACCACCCAGACAGAATACCAGTACAAACCAGCCTTGAGAGTTATTTACACTTCTTTCAACTGATAACTACATAATAACAATCCTCTCTAACTGAATTCCATCCTGGAACTCCAGCCTGTATGAGACCTGATTGATATTTAGACTTGGTTTTATTTTTTTAAGATGTTTTTAGATGATGTGTTTAAAAACAACTCATATCACTGAGGCTTTCTGGAGCCTTTAACAGAGTCTCAAGAATTACCTTGAGTCTTTGTAATGAGCATAAAGAAAACCTGCTGACTGTATGGCACGCAGCCACACAGTTCTCAGTATGTCCATTCCCCAGAGCTGGCCAGAACCTGGACATTTCATTTCCTAGGGACTGCAAGTGGTTTGAAGCAGCCCCTCAGCACTGCTGGTAGCTAATCCAGTTTAGAGCAGATCCCTGAGAAAAGGGAGCTGGGCCTGGCAATGGAAAACTCAGCAACACAGTGCTGGCAGGAATGAACCTTTGGACATGCTGAGGAAAACTGACCTCATGCCCTGGTGCCATAGGGGCTCACAGCAGGGAAACTACCCAAGAGAGGGCAGCATGGCTATGTCACACTGCAGCCACAAAGATCTGCAGCTACAGTGTCCAAATCCTTCATAAAATTTTCCAGCCAGTGACTGGAGTCATGGCTGCTATTAAACACATCAAGGTTCTGAGGGATTATTTGGTTAGCGAGCAGAAGATAAATGGGCAAAAAGGCCGACTGCTTATTAGGACTATCTCAGTGATTCTTGGAAGTTATTTGCTTTCCAAATCAACACAGTCACTATGGGCATTTATTTTCTCTGGCTTACTTCAGCATGATTTCATTTCATGAAAAAAAATCCCACACTTTCAAGCTATACACTGAAAGTAGAAAAAAATGAACAATATCCCTGTAAAAGAGAGACTGGACGATGGCTACCCTTCAAAGTTTTTTTAAGGCTTTAAGTCTTCATTCTGCTTGCTTTCTTTCTTCACTTTTACTTTCTGTTTTACATTTCTCCTTAGACTACGATAAAGTAAAAAAAAAGAGTAATTTGTACATTTGTACCTATATTGTCTGAACATATTCAAATTAAACCCAGTTAATTCATGCATCTCAACATCATGGGATTAATCTCAATGCCATAACAAACTGATATGAATTTGGTTGTATACTATTTCTTCAAGAGTCAACTGAGTAAAATAAAAAGAGACAAAGACTGAAAATGAACTTCGTTATAGAAATATCTGCCATGGAGAAATATCTAGCCTCAGAGAAAAACATTCATATGCCAAGCAATAATAAACGTTAGTATTTAAAAAATTGTATAATAGGGCAAGGCAATTGGACTTTTAAATTTCCCTGCCCAAACATAGCCAAAGATGGAATTATCAGTCAAAAGAATAGAAAAAAACCACCCCTCACACACCCACGATATTGCTTCATAATATATATGATAATTATTAGATGTGTAAATCTTAACCAAAGCCACTGCTGCCGTAGAAGACAGTGCAAATCATATACTGAAATTAAAATGTTATTGAAAAAAAAAAAAGGCAATAAAATGAAGTTCTATTTTTGGATATGATGGAAGACCCAGATTGAGAGATAGTAAATACTCTCGCATTAGTCTGCATCCAGTTGAAAACTAATACACAAGAGAAAAACATCTTTGCAGGCAAATTACTGAATCCCTTTGTGGAGAAAAAGGCATCAGGGAATGCAAAGAAAATAGTCATACGTTTCATTCTTCAGCTGTGTAAGGATGATTTGTAATAAACTCTGTGCACCAAAACAGGAGAGTAAAGCACAAAAACATCTGCTGAGCAACACTTCACTCAGGCTGATCAAGACCTGCTTAAGCAAAAGAGACAACACCCAAAAAGTGTTCTACATGAACTAGAAGGGCTTTGTACTTTAAATACTTATTTCCACACTCTCCCAAGATTTCAAACACTTAAATTGTACAACTCTTAATAATGATCATCAATACCTTTAGACGGTGCTTTCTTTTCTTGTTTTTCTGGCTTTTCAGGTTTCTCTTTGTGAACAGCTAGAAATAAAACCAATAATCTTAATGGTCATTATAAAAAAAAAGTTTCATTTGAATGAGAAAAAGGGTCAAGAAACAAGAAAAAGGGTCAAGTAGGCACAATGGTCATGCATGCAAAGAATGAGGAAGATTGATTCTGCTGCTGCTGTTTGTTGTTGATGCCAAAACATGGAACTGGAACTTTCAAAATCTTATCTGCCATCACTGAGGTCTTTGCCATTGGCTGGAGGAGCAGCAGCGTTTTTAGCTCCAGTAATCCCATGAAAGAAAAGAGTCAAAAAGAGTCATACTTATTTCTATTGCTTTTCTTCTTTTTTAATATATTTATATCCTGTATTTTATTGGTTTATTTTGGTTTATTGTTATTTTTTAGCTTTTTTGTTTATTACTTTGGACACTTTCTGAAGGATTTCTGAACTCCACAGAACAACTAACAGTTTTTCCAGCTATGAATGATTAAGCACTATAATTAATTACAAATATAATTGCAGTGACATTATAACTAATGTTCTTTGGGACTTTTTGTTTGCTTTTAATTTCCACCTTACAAATTGAAATTAACTGCTCTGTAGTTCCCAGATTTCTGGCTCAGGTTTCAGAATACACCCGAGTTATGCAGTAGTCACTGAGTAGTGGGTAATTTGAAATATTCTCCTGTTTAGGCTCTGATTTGCTAATTTTTTGGGATTAAAGTGTGCACAGCAACTTGTCCATGGATGTGCAGAACTGATATATGCATGGGCTGATGTGCCCTGAGGTGACTTACAGGGATCATGTGTGTGAAAACACACAGTTCCCTATCTGAGTACAGGGTATGAGATTATCCTAGGAACACAAAAATGTATGCATGAGCATGGAGCTGGTGTTTAAAAACAAAGTAAGAACTGGGGAAGATAAAACAGTGCTAGATTTCTATTTACTGCAAGTAACTACTGAAAGAACTGGTCCTGGCATACTCAGTGGCCCTGTGCAGTATTTTATTTAAAATGCATATTTTTTCCACATGGCCTTCCTGGTTACCTCTGTGAAAGGGCTGTCAGGTGCCTTTTTCTTGGGTGACCATCGTCTCTTAGCAACTATTCATATTGCAAGTGTTGGAAATACTCAGTGATTATCATACGATTACACTAATCCAGAGTACAAAATATATTATCTCCCTTCCGCAGGAAAAAACCAAACCAACAAAATGCATGCAGAAGGAATATTAAATGCTACTTAGTGTGTAAGACTGTAAATTTGTTATGATTTCATTATTTTTATTCATAATATTTCATAACTCTTTTTTTTCTGCACTCGAGGGGATACATAAATGGAAATGGAGTAGAGAATAAGCTTTAGGATACCTTCTAATGTAAAATAAATTCTGACATTAAATAATTACCTGCATGCCTTTCCTTTTTTTCAGGTTTTTCTTGTCTTTCCAGTTTGTCTTTACTTGTCACTAAGAAAGAAAAAAAGTGTTATATATACACCCCCAAAAGAAAGAAAAGTGGGAAAAATTAAGAATTTAAAACAATTTCACCAAGGATGCCTTGGGATACTAAGTGGCAGAGTGTGTTACTGCTGAGCTGCCCCGTGCATATTTTTCCAGTGTACATCATACTGCAGGGTGAGAGCAGCCAGCTCTGGCTAATGAGTTACTGCCATGGTAACATGCCTCAGCTGCTTGCTGCATAACATCATCTCTTGCAATTGTCTGTCAATTCCAGAAGAATTCCAGAAAATTGTTTGTTACTAAGGCACAGCTCACAGTAAATGCTGCTGCCTGGGATAGGAAGAGGACTTCACCTCGGCCACGCCATACTCAGTCAGACACAGGTTGTAAAAACCCTGGAATCAATCTCGGAGCAGGAGAGAATCACATGTGCAAATGATACGTCTGTGACTTGCCAGTTGGCTTGAAATGGATAACCAGCAAGGGATAGGGATGGTTAGTAATGGATACAGACATGGACACTAGCTGAGATCAGTCCCTGCAATGACGATAACAGAACCATAATTAGGTACTCAGTATGTGCAAAGCAAAACTAACATTATGACAGTGGAAACTGCATTATGCTATCTACTCTTTCACAGAACATTTTCCACTCACTTTTCTTAGGATTTTGCAATTATACTGTAATGTTCCAGAAAATGAAAAATAAACGTGTGGGTTTTAGAGCACTTCTGAAAGAACAGCTGTGAAAATGCAAGCCTAGCTTAAGTCTAACTCCTGTGGAGATTTCATCCAAGTTTAGTGAAACTCGTTTTGTCTAACATGAGGAGATTAAAAACTTCTTTTACAGTACCATGGATTCCATATGTAACTGGATGCAAAAAGAAGAGTGGTAGGCAATATTCAGGCTTCCACATTTTTAAGCAATATAGTGATTAAATGCTTGAGAATATGGCTGACATCTCTGACACAGTGCTAAGTGACTGAGACACTCCTAATTACTCTCTGTGTCATTAAATAACTTTCTTAAACTTCATCTCAGAAGCTGATTATAGATTAGAATAGGATGCTATTTATACACTCCATTACCTCAATCTTGAAAAGGCAATATATTTAATGCAGAAAATAAGCAGCAAAAATACAGGGATGCAGTCTCTAGAGTCTCCCAGTCACACTATAACGAAATGGACCTTAGAAAGACACACATTCATAGTCTTAGTTTTGAAATTTAATGTACAGTCTGAAAGCAATGTTTATTAGCACTGTGAATACAGAAATCTCTATACACAGTAGTGTTTCCGTAGCAGTTTGGCAATAGTTCACTACATGAAACAAATAGTTCACTACAAGAAAAAATACTACTAGGTATTCAGAATATTAATAGGATTTATGGCAAGCTAAGGCAGTATAATTATCATTTTCTTTCACTGGCTATCTGAGTTTGGCTGTGATAATCTTTTTCTTGTTCTAAGAAACTTAATAAAACATTAAATATTGTTCTCCTGTGAAATCAGGTTGAAGAGTTCCACAGATTTTCCACATTATAACAGAAGTCTTAAAGATAAATTCATGTTTTAATATGGGACATTATTGCCTTTGCTTTGTAATTTTTCTAAACCCCAGAAAAAATTTCCCATGTTATCATCATTCTATTTTCTACCAATAAATATTCATTCTAAGAGACACCTCAATTTATATGCCTGCCATTAAGTTCTAAAATCAGTCTTGTTAGCTCAAGGGACTTTGAATTGCTTACATGAAATGGAAAAGCTCCAATCAGAGACTGTTAGAAAGGCCTTGTCAAGCACAACTTTCACGAAGTTCACCTTCACTTGAATTCTTGGCCTGAAGAAGTCTGCTGTGGCTGGATATTTGGTCTTCCCTTTTCTTGTTTTGGTAATTTTTTGTG
Source organism: Zonotrichia albicollis (assembly GCF_047830755.1). Lineage (NCBI taxonomy): Eukaryota > Metazoa > Chordata > Aves > Passeriformes > Passerellidae > Zonotrichia > Zonotrichia albicollis. The sequence goes on along the minus strand of NC_133821.1, from coordinate 74,047,353 downwards.
ATCATTGGCCTGTTTGCTTTTTCAGAATATTTTCCTTCCTCCAACCCAAGACTTCATTAGCCATAGGTTAGTGCAAAGGACATGTTCTCAGAAGAATTGTTTTGACAAGTAGTTGCACTCCACCAAAATTTCATTTGACTAAAATATCCTCACAAAAAGTAAAATAGACAGTGGCTATTGTAACCCAGAGATAACTCACGAGTTGTGGGTGGAGAGCAAGCAGTATCCTGATTCTGACTCCTACAACAGATCTGTAATTTGTTGTTGGCACACAACACTAGGAAATTATTAAATTCTCTCTAAAATCTCTCCCCGGTGTGTCTGAAATTAAGAGAGGAATTTATTTTTCCTCTTTTTTTTTTTTTCCCCTTTTTCTCTCTATTTTAATCAGATTTCCAAAGCAGAATGTCTAGATGGACCATTTCCAGTAAGTTATAATTTACTAATTACATTCTGGTGGAAAATATTCTCAAGGGCAAATAATATGCTTGGATTTATTCAAGAAGAATAAAAAGAACACCAATTTGTGCTCTAGGTACTTTTACCTAACTTACTAGTACAGTAAAGACTATCTGAATATAATTTCAGCTATTCTGTAGAGTGATTAATTCAAATTGTTTTATAAACCTCATTCTCCTTCCAGCTGGCTTTCACAACACCTCCTCCATCCTTAAACATTATTGGGATTTACAAGAACAGTCTAAGAGTCAATAGATTAGACTACTTTGAATCACTGATAAAAAGGCAAGGAATATCATAAGCTGAATACATACCCTTTGGGGGCTCCTTCCTCTCAGTTTTTTCTTGTTTTTCAGGTTTGTCTCTCTGTGTTGCTACAAATAATAAACAAATAAATAAACCCCAGCTCACAATAAATCTTTAATCTACATGTATTAAACACATTTATTATCTCATGAAAATTATCAAGGAAAAGCATTCAGAAACCCAAATAATGGATTTTAGCTCTGAGTCACAGGTATTTGATGATGTATAGACCTTCTGAATGTCAACATTTAATTCCAGGTCCAAGAGAAATATTTTCCTTGAATAAGTCTTCAAATATCAGACCATATTTTTCTGAAAGAAGTGATTATTCAGCAACCTCAATCTAATCTGTCCTTTCTGTTTTGGTCTCATTACACAACCACCCTGACTCAGATTTCTGACAGAGGAAATTATTTTCAGCCCTTGACAGCATTGCTTTCTATTCTTAACAAAAAACTGACCAGCATATTGCTTTCTATGCTATTTTTTCTTTATTTTTAGCTGTCACTTCCGTCACAGGATGGATTAACAAGAAAACATCTCTTTTAATCAGAGTGTAACCTCAGGAAGAGCAGCTGTTCAAAACACAACTGACTCCATGTCCTGCAAAGAGGCAGGCAAACACGAGTCCTTCTAGACTCCCTTGCCCACCTAGCTCTCAGACCATGGTATGAAGTGGTTCAATCCCACCTACTAATGATTTTATTCCTAGTAAACCCATACTACTAAAAGTCTAGAATTTCATAATTTCAGGGAAATATTGTTTTCTTTCCTGTACCTAGGTTTCTGGGAAAAAAGTAAAACAAATTCTGATTAGAAGACAGTGAGCTTTATAAACAAGCACATTATGCTTTTGTATCTATTCATTTCACCAGCTTTGCAGTGAATGCCATTTCACAAAAGGGCAAGCACTTTTTTGTTGGCTGAGTGTTTCCACATTAAAAAGAAGGTTGTAGCCATTAAGAAAAATAATTCAGAACATTCAGTAAATTCATTATGTCTTATATTTGTTTGTATTATCCAAAATTCACTTTCTGTCATAACAAGTAAATTATTGTGATAACAAACAGCCATGCAGTTGAAAAAGATTGAAGAGAGATATTTCGAAGTCTTTAAAGAACATGGACAGCAAATTTACACAAAAAAAAAAAAAAAGGCTGTGAAGAAAAGAGCAGCACCAGAAAACAGCAGCACTAGCAATGTATTATTGAATGAATTACAGACTGCAACTCATCCAAACTCTTTAGCAGACCTAGGAGCACACCAAGAAAAAAACATTCTCCAAACTGAGTATTTTGAAGAAATTGTAGCATGCTTTTACATCTTGCATTTGTATTAGCAGATGCTGGCTCTATCCTAAACACTTTTGTCAGTTTTGGCAGGACCAACAGCAGAGTTTTGTAAACAATGTGATGGTCAGTGTGAGTGAAACATGAGCTTCTGCACATTCAGACAAAAGCTCTTGTAGTCTTTATGCCAAAAAAATACAGCTGAACTATGCAGAACAGATTGGTAATCAGAAAGATTTATCCACAGGGCATCTTACTTTTGTAAAACAGATTATTTTGGGTTTTTAAAAATTTTAAGTAGTTTTTCTATAGCATTTCCTTATTTCATGATTTGAGGAAAAAAACCACACAACAGGAAAACAAACCAAAGAACCCAAAAGAAATCAAAACAAACAAAAGCCATACCCACACAGCAAACCCATAAAATGAGCTTTGAACAACACTAACTGAATGGAATGTCAGTAGAACTGAAAGTGGATAGAAAAATCTAATTTAAATTTGTTTCACATTCTCAAAATGATGTAAACAGCTAAATCGCAAGGAAATACTAATATTTTTTGTGGACTACAACTTAAAACATGAGGAAGGGATAAGTTGGCCCCTTCTTGAGAAAGAAAAGTAACTTGATGTATCTGGGCAGGGAGCCTGGAATGTGGATAAGCAGAGACCAGGCTGGCATAAGCATAAGCTATTTTTCTCTTCCCAATTATAGGCTGAAGGTGATCTCTGGTTAGTTTGAGAGCCTTATCCTGTGTGCTGATATCCCCATAGCCTCAGAGGTTGCTAATCTCAGATTGTAATGTTTATCATTACCTCTTATGGGCACTGTCAAAGCCATGGCTTCCCTTATTTGGGAAGGGCAGGTGCTGCCAAAAATTAAAGTGTTCATGTTTCAGGGCTGTGGTCACTGGCCATTTTTGACTCTTCAGTCACAAGACCAACAAAATCCACTGAAGCTTTTGTTCTGACAAATGTAAATCTGATGTTTCTTAGCATATTAACTCTCCCCCGAAATATTTTCTTGTTCAACTTTATATGTAGTTATAAAAGCTCTGTCATAGAAAATACATCACTGTCTACAGATCGTTTTCATATTTTGTCTTTTGGATATATTTTTCTTTTTCAAGGGCTTAATACTTGCTCTTTCTCAAGCCCAAAATTCCAGGTACAATCAGTCAATTTTAGAATTAGCCTGGCTGGCCATATTGCCATGTTTCTGTGAAAAAAAAAATTAGAGTTGATTGGATATTATTTTCCATTAAAATATAAAGGGGGAAGAAAGAGCACTAACATAAAAAAAGTTTTTAAGACTACTTGCACACTCTTCAGCTGAAAAATGCTGAAATTAAAACTGTTCATTCAACTTGAATTCAATCATTTTAGTAGCTTTATGACACATTTTGTAGTTAAAAGATCATCTCTTTTATTGCTTTTGCTACTAGGATGCTGGTGACAACCATAAGAAAAAATAGACTTAAAGCCAAGTAAATTTATGGCAATGGTGGAAGCTAAAATTTTTCCACAAATTAAAAGGAATTTTCTTGGACTTCTTTGTGAATACCAAAAAGTCACAAGCTCAGACTGAAGTCTTATTAACATTGGAAAAAATATAGCACCCCAACCTAATTTTCACTAACCTAGATTTTGGAAATTGTTGAAACATTTTTGCATGTCTTTGAATGAAAATTCAGCCTGAAGCAAAAAAATGAACATGGGAAATCTCATCCTAAGTGACTGGAGTGTGATAAATTTGTAAATAATCTAAAATAGAAGCTTATAATGGAAAATTTTAAGGTAATTTAACTATGTATTCCAAATTTAATATTGCTATCTACTTCACAGAAAAATGAAAATAAGAAGGGTTGCATATATGTGAGAGGATTTTCCTAATTTCAATCAGCATCGCAGATTTTATTTGCATCAAATTGAAGATATAGTGAAGGGGGACGTGATTTAGTTTGCGTTGGATAAAGCTCTTCAACAAAGACATTCCACCTTCCAAAACAGAAAGTGTGAAAAGAAGAGGTGTAGTAAGGCACTACTTCTGTACCTAAAAGAAGCAAAAATAGTTTCCAGCTGAGTAGGTCTTAAGTCTACTGCTTAGTGCAAAGCCAGGTGCTGAGTGCAGTGAGCATGAAGCAGAGACTGCTTGCTCCAGCTGCCAGACTGAGTGCTTGTCTACAGAGCAGCACTCTCAGGAAAGTTAAGATAAATGAACTAATACAATGAAGTTGGAGTGCATTAGTCAGAGAGCATTAAATCTCTGCCTAGATGCTTTCATTCGGAAGCAAAGCAACTTTAGATGGCTACAACTTAATTCTTCCTGAAGGAACGCTAAAAAAAAAAAAAAGAGGGTTTGGTCTGGAGAGGGACACAGACTTCCAGGTTCAAATATATAATTTAATGAAACTACAGCTATGTTGCCATCTGTACCATCTTCTCCAGATTAAAGTTAATGCAGGCGTAGTTGTAGCTGTAATTTGAGAAATCGGGTGAGACAGATTTGTCTGTGCACGAAATATGCATTTTAATTTATTAACTTCGTGAGATTGTGTGGGTTTCTAGAACACTAGGATTTGTATGATCTAGCTATATTTATCTATTTAGCTGTCTCAAATACTTTGTTTTCAGATACAGCAAATTAACCATCATTACATTGTTCTCTTCCATACCTCACCCCATCAGCAATGTATTAGTGAAGTGATTTTGGGAAAAGTCATACAGTAAATAAATGCTTTCCCATTCCTTCTCAATGCCTGTTTTAATTAGAGCTATTTCCCAGAAATGCAGGGAAATTCATTTCACTGGTGAGATCAGTTTTCCATAAAAATCAGAAATTGTCATTGGACCTTCCATTAGACAGAAATTCTGTACTTACTTATACTTTTATCTCGATATTTTTTACTATTGTTCTAACTTTTTGCCAAAATAATGTGTAATTAACTCTTATTGGTAGTAATAGTAGTAACAATTATATCACCAATTTCTTAAACAGACTCCAGAAGCAGCTCAAAGTCTGCAAACTCTATCTAGAACACAATATCTAGATGCTCTGGAGAGTTTTGTAAAGGAAGATAATCAATCTCTTGTGCCTCTGCTGGATGATCAAGCTCCTGGTCATGCAGTCCAGGTGCCACTGCATTCGTGAAATTACTCATACCTCAAATACCAAATTGGAAAGACCCTAACTTGTATATGTTATCATGAAATAATTTGATTTCAGGGCTCTTAAGCATGACCAATGGCTTTGTGAAATTATTTCTCAGAGTATTTCTTCTTTCCAAGATTAAATTGGTTACAAAAATTGGAATAGACATTATTGGTAGTAGTTTATCAAAATATTTAATTAAAAGCAAATTTTAGGGCACCAGTTTGCCCAGCTCTCAATACTGCTTGAATCTTTTAATTTCAGTCATTTCCATCTGGGATTTTTATTCATTATAACTGTTCCTCATATTTCACTTCAATCTTTCAAAAATGAGGCTTATAGATTGAACTCCCTTGTAAATTGTGGGACTTGTACTCAGAGGATTTGACTATTCAAAAAAATACAATAAAATTACTTTTAAAATTCCAGTGTTCCCACATGTTGGGCAGAAGACAGAAATGTTTTTTCCATTTCTTGCTATTAAAAATATTAATTTTACTTCTGGATTTTTTCTGTTAAAAACAATAAAAGACTATTTGTGCATATTTGCTGAAGGTACTTCAGAAGGTAACCATAAAATTCCATAAGTATTCATGCCTTTGTTACACTGTAGACGGGCACCAGACAGAAGTTTTCTTGTCATTGTTCCTCCTATATACAAGTCACATTGTTAGGATAAAACATGAAAACAAATTAGAGGAAAAAACAATTGTTTTGTACTTCAGCAACTGATTGTATAACTAGAGACTGCATTATCAGGCACATAAATAATGGGATTTAACTAATGACACCTGAGCACTTTTTTTTTTCCTGGTATCTTATAATTTCTTCGTCATAATTTCTGCAATGTTATTGTTTTGTGTAAAGAAATGCACTTTTGTATAGATTAAATGGTACACAAGAGGCTGTTTTGGCCAAGATTGCAATATCATTTGTGTTCTTAGATTACTTTGCTTGAAAAGACCTTAACTGGGATCCTTGCTTATGGATGTGGGTTCATTATTATCTGGCTTGCCCACTGGTATCCTAAAAAATTCATTTTGATAAAACATGTTTTATTAAGTAGTTGGGAAACCATTCCAGGCAGTTCAGATGACCCTGATTAGCACAGAACTGGAGCTGAAAAATACCATAAAAACATTTTACAGAGGTGTAAAATACTATAAAACCACACTAAGAATAGATGCAGAAATGAATATAATTGCATGAGGGAGGGTGTATGTGTACACACAATATTTTTAATAAGCCTCCTTCTTGCTTCCTCCTGCCACTATCAAGCTGAGCACTGGTGCGTTAGAGGGATGCTCATGAAGTTTTATGTGGCCTAGCCTTTATGGAGGAGCTCTGTTAGGCAAAAAAAACCCTTCAGATATCCCAGAAAACACCTTTGTTTGTATGATCTCTGAAAACCAGTCCAAACCAGTTCCTCTGTGCGTTTTCGGAAAGTGCCAGTTATAGGAGATTAAACAGTTTGAAAAAGAGCAGGTTCTTAAAATGGAACTTTTCTTATCTCTGATACACACCTGGCTCACTCTTAGCTATGACTTCCTAACTTGGATGGCACCCACTGGCCTATAAATTTACTTTCTTCCTTGCCCAACTCACTTCATGCCTTTTTCACCAGAGGAAGTTCATCAACACTCAACTTGCTTGCACTTTTACTAGAGAAAAGATTCCTGGAAAAGTTTGGGCAGGAGAATCTTATTATGAATGTGCATTTTCAATCTAGCTACACAAGCATAAAATTACATTTTTTTTCTTGTTAATGCTTAGGTATACATGAATTTTTGATCCTTTGCAGTCTGTGCCAGCTGACGTTTGAATGCTTCTATGATACAACAGGAATAGTTAACCAAGTTACAAAAAATATGTTTTTGTTAACAAAGATACTGTATGTTACACAAATATATGTGGACAAACAGACAAAAAAAAAACAGTTACCCTTTGCTGGTGTTCGTTTTTCAGGTCTCTCAGTTTTCTGTTTTTGAATTTCTGAAAAAAAATGCAAGGCAGATTCGTCAATATTGAAATGATTTTCACACACAAAAATATCAGATGCATTTTCATATTAAAAAAAAAAAAATTAAAAGTGCTTAATATTATGGCTGCACCACAGCTTTATCACCTGCATAGTCAGTTACATACAATAGAGTTCAATTTTATATATATATATACATAGAAAATATATTTGGATAAAAATCACAATATTAAGTGTCTTTAATAATTTTGCCGTTTTTAATTGAGCCACACAAGTACTTTTAAAAGCAAGAATAGGTTTTGCTCATCTGTAACAGTTATGCAGTAACATGTGTTGGTCATGATTCAGAAAAGCATTATTTGCTAAACATTTTTCGTATTTATCTTGAGTTGTTTACCAAGATAATTATTTTATGTTTTCCAAACTACCTTTGGAAGGAAAAATGTTCTTTTCACTACATTTTCTAAAATTTTTAAAGCTCACATACTGAATTGTTAAGTCCAACACACAATAAAAGTTAGACTCAATGCTCTATACAAACTGCAAAGATAAAAAGTTCCCAGGTTAGGGATTGTTGTCTTAGAGAATGACTCATTTTGATCATGCTGTACACCAAAATCTGAGAACTGTCTTCCTTAGAGGAGGAAGGGGCACAGTATTTATCTGCCCTTGTTATGCCATTCCTTTTGAATGAAATTTTTCAGCTGCAATGTTGATATTAAATTGCTGCTATATACCTCCATGTAAATGTTTTTCCTACTGTCCTTATTGTATCAAAACCCGGATAATATTAAAAAAGGTAAAATGCTGAATTTTTTATAAAGCAAACCAGAATTAAATCAAATCTTTTCACACAGTTGTAGAAATTTAAAGAGCATTTATTTTAGCTCTGCAACAAAGTCATTAAGGCTATGTAGAGTGCCTGGGTTATCATATTGTGCAAATATTTTCTGCTGAAGGAAAGCACTGTAAAATACTGTATGAAGTTTGTTTTTGACAAAAGCAAATGCAAATCTCTCTAGACTCTATGGGAGAGAACTTGTATTTCAGTGTTACCTATGGTCTGCAGGGTCTAAATAACAAGAACTCTGACCCCAAAATTAATACAACAGAGGAAAAGTTATGCATATTACATCTCAAGTCTAAGCTACTCTAATGCCTATTGAAGACAACTGAAATATTTCACTTACGACCTTAGCCATTTTCTCAGGATACACATTGCCAAAGAAATCCAGTAGGAAACAAAATTTCCCCTTCCCAGATATTTACCTAAGCCCTTGAAAATAATGCAGAATGTTTTTATTGTACAGTATTCGATATCTGAAATAATTATTGTGTGGTTTGCAAAAACATAGCAATTCTATGTCATCAGGCTATGTTGTCTTCAGATAGAGAGAATATTTTTTCACTGAGATAAAGAGTAATAAAGGGTAAAAGACATCACTGTTAACCACTAATGTATGGAAACCTAACTAAGCTAATTATACGATGTCATTAGGCTAAAAGAAGTTTTTATTCAGTTCTCCTCTTGCTGTTTTCAGCCCGGGTGGCAGTTCATTTAAGGGTCTATAAACCTCAAAGGGTGAGAATAGGAAGAAATGTATTCTACTGATTTACTGTGTTTCAGCTGAGCCTGGATTATTTTTATTTCAAATATGTGAGGATATTTTATTTCTATTGACTGAGAGAATCCTGTTGCTGCATTTTCAAACGTTTCCCACTTGTTTTGCTTAAATGGCTACATGGTCTAGTTTAGGTACCAGAAGTGGTAGGAATGGTGCAAGACAGTAACAGATGGAAGATTGCTCCCTGATTCTGTGCACATCTGAGCAGTTCTCCATGCCCCTGCCTTCAAACACTGACTCAGGGGACTTGAATAAAGCTGAGTCACTTCCTCTGCATTGCAACATTCAGTGGAGACATATCTCACCCAGTTCAAGAGGTCACCTTACATACTGAGATGAATATGAATAAACCATATTCTTCAGGCAGAGTCACAAATACACATATTCCTTGCTTGCTTTAAAATGCCTCAGCTCTGCTGCATTTCTACCCTATATTATGTGTCTCACTGCAGAAAACAGGCCTATTTCTCTTGAAAAAATAAGTATAAAATAAGAATAAATCCTTGTTATTTAAAAATAAAGTTTTAAAATTACTTTTGATTTAGGGAAATTACTGCTAGTTTGATTGGAAAATATGTATGGAGCAATGGATCTAGAGCTGGTTATTTAAATCAGGCTCACACTGTATCAGTAGTGAAGCTTGCTTCAAACAAATATTCCAGTAAATTGCACAAAAAGATACCTTTTTAGATGGCCACACTGAGAACCTCATCTAATTTTCTGCTACAATTAGGATACCACACATCACAAAGAAAACATTCACAAATTCCTAGAAGTGAAGTACATCTTAACACACAAGTGTGTGCATATATTCATTTACGCACTTAAAGTCTCTTCACAAACTTCCCATTAAAGTCTGAACCATCATAAAAAATTGCAGTCTGGATCACATCAATTCTGACACATTACATCCCAAATTTTTCCAGTACAAATAAATCTAGTCTTAATATAAGCTAAACAAAATCAATTTACAAAACAGAGAATAACAACTATTTGTTAATTTCAAAGTATTTAAAATCAGGAAACAGATTATTGGAGATTTTTTGCTGTTGTTTTATGAGAGTTCTGATACTCTCTGCTTCATCTTTTATGACAAATAGCTTTAATTTTGTAGTAATCACATCATGTCTTATTGCTGAGTTGACAAAGTGGTTGTAATATCGTAGAAGACTTACATGGCCAGTTTAAAGCATGTAATTCATCTCTATCAGTGTGACACCTTGTTAATAAATCTTAAATATTACGAATTCATGTTTAGAAAAATGACAGAATCAAGCAGCAGCAAGGATAATCTTTGTCACCACAGCAACCATTTGGATTTTTTATGAGATGACAGCACAGTTTATTATATTATTGTAAGGGAGTATGTATTTTAAAAGCTGTATTTCATTGTTTGTTTTCTTAAATTATTAGGCAGACATGAAAAATTATCTTTCCCCTTGCGTTGCTTGGGTTTTGAAAAGGTAAGTATTTCCTTAAATATGGATACTGCTTGATGATAATTTCTCTAGACCCCAGATCTTGTCCAGATATACAGAACATACAAGGTGATTATTTTAAATAGGTCCAAGAAGGAAAGCTAGGAATCTTTCAAGACGCTGAAAGGAGACACACCATTTCAAGACGCTGAAAGGAGACACACTCAACTATATTGCTGTCAGGCTGTTTTATCTGTGTCCTGCTGACCCAAAACAGACCTTACCAGTCAGCTGAGGATCAGTATTGCAGGAAGCTTTACTCGAAATTCCTGCTGAGCAAGAGAGTCTGGGCAGCAGCTTCCCCACCCCTCATCCAGCTAATTTTCATTAACAGCAGTTGACAGTGTCTAACAAGAGCAGAGCCCTGGCTGTGCTCTCCAGCTCCAGGAAGATCAGGATGGGAGAAAATTATTTCAGTCCCTTGAATCTGCGTGAACTAAAGGGTCAGCACTGTGCACATTTGTATCTATGTGAATGAAGAGCACAGCCCCTCATGCTAGGGCATGAGGAGATTCTCCTGGCTCCTGGTTCCCTTCCTTGTCTGCCTTTGTGTTTCTGATTTTGATTTTTTGTTATGCCCTTTTTTATAACAGTAAAATGGATAGCATTATTCTCAGCTATTTCAATTTTACTGTGTTATAATAGCATCTATGAGCCTTAGCCTACATAAATTACTTTAGGTACCACATGGAGCTATGACATGATATAAATATCTCATGTCTGTAACACAGGAGTTCAAACTTAAGAGGGATGCATTTCTTCTCTTACTGGGAAAGCACAGCCTTGCATCTTGCTTCATTAGTGGACAAAATGATGAGTAGCATTCTGGTATTGTTGAAATAGGACCTACACCTCACCCTCTGCTGAGTTCCCATCTTACAGATTAAATGTACCTTTAAAAAAAATCCCCAAAATCATATCAAAAATGTCCCTGATATAAGAGTGAAAGTGAGGAAAAAAAAGAGTCTGCATTTGAAACACAAGAATGCTTTACCCAAGGTAACCCAGAGAGTCAGCAAAGGAACTGGGGATTTACCTCTGAACATGACATTCAACATTACCCTCCATGCTTAACACCAACCTGTTTCTACTTAAATACTGCAGTGAAGAAAGAATGTAGTTCTAATATATCTAATGTTTTAAAGGTATAATTAAGCAGATGGAATTTTCTATGAAATGAGAATAGATTTTTTTCCCTAACAAATTTTACCAGCTGGTCTTCTTTTTCATCAGCTGTTACAGGTAACACAGAGATTTACACCCTCAGTGCTTTGACATTCTCTCTCTTACAAATATCTAAACATGAAAAGGAAAATTATTCCAACTCAGAGTCTGGTGAAGCAGAGGTTAATAATTTGCTTTTGAGCAGTTAAAATCCTTACAGCCATTGCCAGCAATTTAGTGGGGCTATATCCTTGCTAGTTTTTCAGGACTAATTGGTAGCAGGCAGCTGATTATCCTGAAGAGCTGGTGGAAACAGATACTGAGGGCAAGGCTAGAGTGAGTGGTGTTAAGAGCTTTAGAAGATGGGAGATGTAATTTCTAATGTGTTTTTAGAAGTTTTCTGTGTAAAGAATTGTAGTCTACTCTCTTGGTGTTGGTATCCTCAGGAGAAATTTGCAGTTGTGCAGCTGATGTCTATTTTTAATCTAGATAGTACCAGCTGGTGAGGGTGACAGTTATCCTTGCGGGGCTAGGAGGAGAAGAGAGGAAGCTGTGCATGAGAGCAACTTCTCTCTGACTACTAATACATCAAGTAGCTGTGCTCTACAGGCAAAAACACTCACAGCAAAACGAAAAATCACCTTGCAACAGGAAAAAAAGTGCAAGGAAAAGACAAGAATCCAAAAAAACCCAAAAATAAAAGGCAAAAAAAAAAAAAAAAAAGCAAGCAGGAAATACTTGATTGGGGAATAAAATTGGTGTGTTTTTTTATTGTGCCAATATCCAGGAACAAAAGGCAGTGTAACAGAAGGCCTTAAGTACCAGCATTCAGTGTTGGAAAGTCTGAGTGACATATATGGCTTATCCTGGTGATTTCCCTACCAGCTTGCCAGTAGCACAGTCTCCTCCTCAGTATTTTCTTAGATCTGGCTCTGTTCTGGGGTCTCAAAGCAACTTCAGGCTGGGGTATATCATAACTTTTCCTGAAGCCATGTATTATAAGAGCTTTCTTGCAAATGCATCAGGGACAAATTTCTTTCTCTTATCAATGAAAATGCTGAACGGTTTGTGTGCTCATCCACGACATATGGAACCAGATCACAGCGCCTATTAAATATGATTTCAGAATTTTTTATCCAGCTCTTTGGAAATTACAACTACATGTTAGAGTGAGGATGAAGGTTTCTTCTTCCTTTTTGGGAAGGCAAGGCAAGGCAAGGGCCATGTCAAATTCCATTTGTCTTGTTAAACTGAGAATTCTCTTCCCTTCATTTCCCTTCCCTTCCCAAATACTTTGTTGGTTTTGTTTGTTTACTAGTATTAGTATTAGTATTAGTATTAGTATTAGTATTAGTATTAGTATTAGTATTAGTATTAGTATTAGTATTATGTTGAGTCGTGTTTTTATTCTGGTAAGGTTTCCATTTGAAACAGAAAAGCAATATCTTATCAGAAAGCTTTTTACAGGGAGGGAGGTATTTGCAATTATCTTTGACTAATTGTCTTGTAAGCATGACTGGCATTCTTCATGAAAACCATATGCAGATTTTTATGGTGGAATTTTATTGACTGAGATTTTGAAAGAACTGAAAGTGGAAGATATTACAAGTTTTCAATTCTATACATTTTAATGTAAAGTTTTATTCTTAATTTATATAAAGATGTTAAGGCTGTGTTTTTCCTTCCCAGACAGCAGTCCCATACCTTTAGGTTCTAAAATCAAAAAAGGAATGTTATTTGTACTTTGATTAAAATCAAGAGACAGACAATCTCTTTATTCAAACAAATCAGAGATAGACCACATGATCAAAACCAGTGGAACATGAAATTGTCTTGACATGCTTCTCCTTATGGATGCCAGTCTGCAAGGTGTTACTGGTCCAGTGGTAAATTATGTTTTTCAGAGCCAATTTTATCAGTCTGCATTTAATTGAGTGTAATTTTCTAAACAAAAAAATGCGGGCAAGGTTTGTAGGCCTCTTAGAGCAAAATTATATATACAACTATACCTAAAATCTCTAATCTTGATTAGCACCAAGGAAATATTTTTCCATACAAATCTATTTAATTTGTTTAGTTGGGTCTTTTGGATTTGTCTCTTTGTTTTTGAAAGGTGTCAAAAATACAATAAAAAGAGATCACAGACTCAGTTACTCGACCAAGATTTCAAAAACATGAACTCTGCAGATTCTACCTGACTGCATTAGGCTGTAAATAGTCATTCCTTGGCAAATTCAATCACTTTTGGATCCAATAGATTTTATTTCAGGGGTTTGGCATGCAGACGAGAGAAGTTTCTGTGGGTCATGAGCATGGGCTGCATTTGCTACATCCTCTCCTTGGCACAGCAGTAGCTGTGCAGGGATCTGAGCTCACTCAAAAATACACAAGCCCCCCAGTTTTGATGCTGTGCCTTTAACTGAGTTTTGGAAAAGTTGTTCATTTTCCAGGTCAGGCACAGCAGACTCCAGCCAGTGGGGATCTGCTTAACACCCTCTCCTCTCAGAGTGAGAACCTCCCCAGAGCTCCATTACTGGGGCACAAATTAAGATTTCCATAAAGATTGCATCATTATCTTCACTTAAGGTTTTCCCTGATTTAAGAGGATACCTTCAACAGCTGAAAACCTCTCTTCTAACACTTCTGTCCAGGGTCCCTACCAGCCTTGCAGGCCAAAATTCTTTCTCTTTTAAAATATAGCTGGTAAGTTTGGATTGAAAAGTTTCAGCTCAAGCTGAAAACAAATCACTATTCTGCAAAAGGCAAAAGAACTACAATTTAACATCCCTGTACCCTTGTGGTACATTGCCTTTTTTCATCTGCATAATATGGAAAATATTTTCTTTCTTTTACAAAATGCTATTTTATGGTGGATATGCAATTGCTGTGCTGATCAATGTAAGTAAAACCAGATGAAATTGTTAAAAGAACATTAATAACAGAAATGGATGCCACAAAAATAAAAGTGGAAAAAAATCTCATATCTGGAAAACTTTAACATCTGAGAATTGAACCAATCAATGATTTCCATCTTTTAACACAAAAAGTACTTTACACAAAAGTATGCAAAATGCTTTATAGTAAAGTGTAGCCTAGGGAAATGGCAAAAGCCTTTTAGTGAGATCTTTAATAGCAACTCATATACAGAGAAGTGAACATTACCATACAGCAACATAAAAGAAACTGAATTCAGAAGGCATTATCAGTACAAACAGGTATATACTTTAGGGATGAATGGAACTGTCTAATTATTTTTTAATACATATATATGACAACTGCACTGGTAAGACAGTTTTCAGGTTGCATTTATGATATTCTGAATTTATTGTCTCTTGTTCATTTCAAAACTGCCTGTAGCCTTGGGTTCACAAGAAGATGTAGATGGATTACAGCCATGCAAACACTGTGTCCCTTGGAGTATGGGAAAGCTTGGAGTATGGGAAATTATAACTATATTTTTAATAGTTCTAATATATTTCCTGAGGCATTTGCACTGGTCACTCTAGGGCAGCATTAAGGACTTCTGTCCCATCCACTGAGTCAGCTGGGCTTTTGCTCTAATCCGACATTCTTAGGTACTTTAATAGTTAAAAACAGTCTGACACACATGATAAATTGTAGGACTAATAATTTGTTCACTTGATCACAGCACCAAAAAACTATGCAGGAAATTGTCTGGTCTGAGAACCTTTCCTTTTGGGAGCACCTTGTTTGTTATCACAGATCAATAACCAGGTCTGAACAAGCCAATAGATTGTGCTGACTAAATTCTGACTGGCCTTAACCTTGGGGTGGAGAAGGGGTTAATAGGAGTGGGTGCCTGGCTTCAGGTCTGGGGGAACAACACCTTGGCCAGAGCTGCTGAGGGTGAGTCAGTGTAACTGACAATCCCCTTAGAAGCTGACATGTCTTTTAAGAGCATGATGTGTCTTCAGCATATTAATAACCAGCCTAATACTCTGGCGATGATACTCTCATTTGAGCTGAAGACAGATGGATAAGGTACCTTGCCAAAAAGTTTATTTGTCTTTTACAAAATTTCTGGAGACCTTTAACAGAAATTTCTAGTCTGTGTTGGCTTCTTGTCGCAATTTATGATTTTTTAAAATCACATTTTCTTAAGAAAAAAGTCAAAAACATATTTTTCTGTCTCTCATATAGACTAACTCACAGAAAAATTAAAGATCCATCTCTACCTTTAGGAAATGTTTCTTTTGATTGTCGTTAAGAATAATCTTATGCCAATAATAGAACTTTTTGGTAATACTGAGATGGATAACTGTCAAAATGGTGTTTTATTTATTTCTCTGCTTTTTAGTTGAATAGTATTTATTGAAACTAAAATTGTTTTCAATTTAATAAAGACCTTTTTAGGCATGGTTCTCAATGTTGAAGTGTTTGTAGTTCTTCACTATTTGCACATCTTTATTTCCAAATTTGTGTTTTTTCAACTCTTTTCCAAACTCAAAACTGAGGCCAGTAATGCCTACAAAAAACAAACAAACAAACAAACAAAATACCCCCCACTTTCTTTTTTATAGCAATAATTTCTAGTAAAAGCATACAGGCATGCAGCTCTCAAATAATAGTATGTGTCTTTTAAGGTGAAACTAATCCTGAAAAAATGAACAAGATTATTAGTCACAAGTATTGTAGAAAAAAAATGAAACTAAAAGCAAATTAAGCCTGAAAGAGTTAAACCTCTCTGCCATTTGTGAAAATGCCCTATAGTTTTTGTATGTCGAGAATATGCATTGTTAAAGACTGCAATGTCCCCTCCAGCATAATCTTTTTCTATGTTCACTGAAGAATACTGCTTTCCCAGACAATATTAAATGTTCATTCTTTTCCCATTATTGAAGATAAATATTAGTGATAAGACTTGGACTGGCAAAAATAATTGCAATGAAAAAAAGGTGGTTGAGAGATATTTTCATATCTTCAAAGGATTCTGAAACTGATATTAATCCCATTGCCTGTGGAAGCCTATTGTCATTACTTGTACTTCTATTATCTTTGCTTTTAATTTACATCTCTAGGAAAGTGATCTTTGCTTTCTTTGGGATCATAATTATGATTAGACTTTTCCTCTTTCATGGCTAGACAATGTCCTTGCCACTCCCCTTGAATTTTTTCCAATATACAATTGTACTGTGATATCAGCAATCTTATTACATCAGTTACTATATTACATTATAAAGTAAATTTTGTGCAAACATTTTAAGATTCAAAAAAGGTGCTAGAGTGAAGGCTTGTCCATTCACTAAAAACAGACATGGAGATTTTTCAAGGATTCTCATTCAATTCATGAATACCACAATAACTTTGAGTTAAATCCAATACAAACACTTAAATATCAGCCACAGAAACCATATTGCACATTTCCAGAGTGAAATTTGAGAGAGGTTTGCCATAAAAATGTGAAAAAATGTCAATTTGTTCATGTTCTGGAGACAGCAGTAGTGTACTTCAAAATCTCACTGGTACTTTTATTTTGTTTAGAAAGTTCAAATGCCAGTGTCACCTAAAGAAGGATCCTTCATAAAGCTATAGATTAAATTGCTACTCAGACTTAAAGGGGATTTCACGCAGAAATAGCCTTTTACAGGTAGGCAGAGAAAATTCCATAACCAAAAATTTTGCTTCTAATTTCATGAATCAAACTAATGCTTTGACATCCAAAAACCCTCTGATCTATTTGTATAGATGGTTCTCTTTTAGGTCCAGCCCTAACAGCAGCAACATGGAAAGAATCACCAATGCCATGTCTTGTTTTGTTTTGTTTTGTTTTGGAAAGCTTTTCTTCTGGAAGCCTTATTTATGGACCATGTAAATGACAGCACAAATTAGTTGAGAAAAGCTGCTTGGAGAGCTCTGCACCTTGTGCTCAGGGGAACAGATTGTGATGATTGTGAGAGTGCTACCTGCAGGAGCTCACTGAGCCCTCAGCTCACATCCCAGGGCTCTGCCTTCTGCGCTCACGACCTTCAGGGCTGGGAGAGAATTTCACTGTGCCTAAGGAGAAAAGCTGTTCACTACACCACACCACAGAGCTCTCAGAAAGCTTCTGTTCAGCCTTAGACCCCAGAAATTAAACTCCTCAATGTTTATACAGTTTTAAGAGGAGTCTACAGAGAGACGGGAACAACTCTGAGGGGCTGAGAGGTGTTGATCACTGAGGAGACACGTGCAGGACTCTGCAGTGGCATTTGCAAGGGACTTGTGGCTTCAGGCCACATATGTTGTATTTCTGTAGCTCAGTAAAAGAGGTGACAAAATCAAGTATAAACAAGGCCAGATCCTGGCTGCCAGGATGAAATGGAGACCTCCAGTCACCTGGGGATGGTAAGTTATTTGAGGGTGTTGCTATGTGAAAGCTTATGGCAATACTTATGACAGAAAGGGGCACTATCTTCAGCAGGCACAGTCAAGAGAAAGTGTTGTGTGGGGACATAAGGATGAGAATGATTGTACTCTAAAAGACAGAGGGAGAATCTTGAGCACACATTCAGGAAATGGAAAAGCCCACTCAAAATTTGTTTTACTGTTCTGGAAGGTGAAACATGTTTGAATATGGGCCTTTTCACATCTGTGTGGCTGCATTATCCAGTAAGGTACCAGATCAGGAGAAATCACCAGGTTCTTATCCATTTCCTTTATACCAAAGATAGAAGACCCTCTCAGGATTCATGTCCAGGGCCAAAAGCTTTGAATAGTGAGGAAAACATTCCCAGCTGGCAGTTAGATACTCAGCTCCTTGGATGGAGCAATTTTCGGTCCAAACAACCATATAGTAACTTCCAATTGCTTACAATTTACACAGCCTTGAGTGTGTTTAGATGACTTCTCCGAATTCTGTTTCTACATCTTTCTGCCCCGAAGCAACGGGTGAGGCCTATGTCAGTGATTTCCAGAGAAGGATTGCAATGCTGAGCATGGTGCTGTCCATATGTTTTTATGGATTATGCCTTCCTAGCCATGAAGTAACAGCACTTTCAGCCTGGCCCCTACGCTGGCCTGTGGTGAGAAGACACATTCCACACATGGCCATCCTTGCCAATAATGTGCTACACCTTCAGACTCTGTGCACCTTCTGTAAAATTAAAAATGCACCTGTCTCTATGGGAAAAGACACAAGGCTGAAGGTTTTACTGTTCTCACAGAAGAAGTAAAAGAGAGGGAATCTTTTCCTACACTGTCTGTAATTTTTCCTAACATGAGGAGTCGTCAATAGAAAGATAACTGTTCCTGGTCTCCAAGTCTATTAATCAATTGGATTACAGATTGAGATTGACAGATTATTTCATTAAATAGAAGCCTGATCTAGTTCCATTTAACTTCAGAGAAAACTGAATTGTAATCCCAGAAGCAACTGGGGTGCTAGATTCATCAATATGGGCATTTGCCCCTTGAGAAGTTGATGGATTCCAAATTCAGTTCACAGAGGGCTGATTACACATCCTACTATTCTTGAGCTCTGCTAAATATGGAGAAAAAACACGCCCTAGTTTTGAAAAGATTTACATTCTATCATCAGTAATTCCAGCCTTCTAATACGTTTGCATTTTGATTTAATAGAAGTTGAATATAAGTTTTATGTTTCAAAAAACAATTTCACTATCCATAAAGATTATAATATAAATCCTACTTCCTTCACTTGTCGGCTTTAAAAATTCAATGATAACTAAGTAATTTTTTCAGAAGACTAGGATGCAGTCCTTTCTTTAGGGGCCTGTGTTGGCTTCAGGTAAAATGCTTGACAGTACCTCATCATTATTTCTCAATATACCTTCCATATTATTATTCTTGAACTTTATTTCTATACAGACATACATATAACTCCTTTGCATTAAGAGAAGTCCCACAAGCATGGCAAGGACATAAATAACATGTCTGTACTTCTATTTTTATATGAAAGTTTTTCAGATTTTCTGTAATAATTAAATAATAAAGAATAATGAATTAGTAAGTTAATAATTAAATAGTAAAGAATTCTTACAAATTCTTACAACAAGCAGCTCAGTAAATATCATTATTTGTGTTTTGAATTTAAGAGGTTTGCTGGAGCACAACTGAAAAGGCTAGTAGACTGCCATGTAATTATTGTCAGAATTTATATCACAGATATACAATTAATTCTTAAAAAGATTACTAAATATTTTCCCTCTATTATCAAGCAACTGACCAACCTTTTTTCAGGGAAGGTTCCACTTCACCTAAACCAAGAGAAAAAAACAAGTATCAGAGAAAAGATTAAAAAAAACCACAAACCGACAAAACCCAAACCAAACCAAAACAAAAACAATGCACAAAACAAAACAAAACCAAAAAACCAACACCTTTTTTAAGGTTGGCTCATTTTATTTCAAAATTTTTTTTTCTTTATATGCTAAATTACAAGCATCAATTCTGAGATTTTGTATTTTTCATTAAAAATTTAAATTGTCATAGAGTTTTGGGTAGATAAATTCAAGGTGCAATAGTAACTAAGGAAATATCCAAATCTCTATTCGTGCTTCTGAATATTAACTTGTGACTGCAATTAAAAATTTACTTTACTTTATGCATGTTTCCACATTTTTAGGAAAGGCTCACTGGTCCTTTTTGAATTCCAAATAAAGTATATATGAAATTAAGCAAGATTGTAAGTCTAGAAACGGCCAAAAAAGAATCTATTTCAGTGTAACTATAAGCACTTGATTGCTGCAATATGTAGGACAGGGAATTTGAAGGAGTGATCCCAAATGACTGGCCAGGGCGCAGCCTCAGCTGCACTGACTGCAGCACAGAGTGGGCAGGGTGCTTAATGCCCTTAATTTTTATGATATAGTGCACTAAGATGCCTTGCTGCCTATTCACACTCCTGGTTGATGATGAAATTCCACTTGTGCAAAACACTTCCAGAGCTAAGGTTTCCAAATCTAGTGAACATCAGATCTCGAATTTTTGTCTGTCAGGTATTTCATGACTTTTCCTACTGCCATTAACACTTAGACACTAGAGTGTTTGAAAGTTTGCATGTGCTTTGGGAGCTGTGAAATCCTAAAAATACACACTGATCAAATTTTACAAAGCTGTCTATTTTTCATCTTTTCTGTTTGCCAGCCTTAGGAGAGACTGGCTTTCTGCTAGTTATAAATCATGTCTCAGAACAGGATGCCCAATTCACAGACTCACATGTAGCAGCCTATCTATTAGCATTCATATACGAAGCTAATATAAAAAGCTCATGCACACATTTAAAAAGTAAACACTTGGTAATATCTCAGATTTCTGAACAAATGGGTAGAAGTCAGTTTCAGTACATGTCACTTTTTAATTATATTCTGGTGTAGCCAAATGGAATGTAAAATAGACTACCGTGAAATGAAGATGTCACTCCTTCACTTATCGCTTGTCAGAATGACCAATGTGATGTGACATGATGATCCACTACTGACTGTGAGCAGTCTCTGCTTATACCAGGGAACTTGGTTTTATTTTTTTGTTTTGGTTTAGTTTTTGGTTTTTATTAACAGAAAGAGAGTTACTTCCAAAATCAAAATATTAGTAATTCACCTTCTTTTATCTGATTATGTCATGAAGAATGGTACCATAATGGCAAAATAATTTCTAATAAACTGAATTATTTGCAATATGCCATCCAAAATCCCGTAAATTCAGTTGAAATGTTATATTCTTTTTTCCTTTCAATATATTCCTCCATTATCAATATGTCAGATTGAAAAAAGTTCTAAATTTCTTGGTGTGTCTTGAATATTTTCCAAGGTTGTTTAGATTCTTGCTGATTAAAAGAAAATAGTCATTTTCATTCTCCGAAGCAATATCCTGATGCATATTTTGGTTGTGGCTTTGAAGTCATATATAAATTAGTATTCTTTTCTTCAAGATGTACTAATGGTAATATTTAATTCTGACAGCTTTTCTGTAATAGTACATTAAACATGAGATGAAAGCTAGCAAAGAGACCAATTTACTGATTAGAATAGCCAGTGGATGCTTTATTAGCAGTAATGTTCACTTTTCCCTTTTGTTTGACCTTCTTGTCTATGATGTTAAAAGCTGAGTAAGCTGTTTTAATGCGTGTAAAAAAGCAGAGCAGTTACAGAGGTCTTTACATTACAAATACCTTCATCACTGTCATCATCATCACTCCATACGATGTCAGACAGTAAAGAAAAAAAGCCATAAATCCAATCAGAAGACTCTTCCAGTGTCTCATGAATGATTCTCAGTGGTTCTGTGCTGAGCTTGTGAACAGATCTTCCTGAGTGCAGAGTTTAAAACAAAAGCAATTTGAAAAAAGAACCCGAACCAAACAACTCCTTCAGTAGTAAAAGTTCATCTTCATTTTATACAGGACTTATTATACTACCTCTTTCAGCAGAAACAAGGATTGTGAATGTTAATTTTTATTATTCAAGCATTTGAGGACAGCTCTCCTTCCTGTGGAAGGCTGGTATAAACTGTATCTTATTGCACTTGTTGTTCACAGAGTGATTAAGGATCCAGTGTACAATTTGTTTTGATGTTGTACTCCAAGTTCTGGCTCTCCTTCTGGGGTTTGGCTGGGCAAAATATAAGTATGGATTTTATTCTAACATTCTTCATTTTAGATAATTGTTTCATTTTAGCCCAGTTTTTAATCTCAGATCCCCTGCCTCTTGATGCCCACCTAGGATTCAGTCCCAATTATGTTATATCTCCCCACTGAGCTCCTTCCTTCACACAAGTCCAGGCTGAAGAAATTCAAACATACAGGAGGGGAAGAAGAAAGCTGTGCATACTCAGGCCAAAATTAACCTGCTCTCAGACAATAATAAACAGGGATGCAAATCGTAGCAGAGAGACCGCTGCTTTCAAACTCATACTCCTGTGATTCTGGTTCTTCTCTCACAACTTTTCTAGAATTTCTTTCACGTACACTTGTGCATGAGTGCATACTTAACTTGTTCTGTTCTTAGTGCCCCTGAAGGCAAACAAATTGGGAAACAAGGAAACCTTCCTGGAACCTCTGGTGGAAGTGAGACTTCTGCTCCCCACTGTATCCACAGCCAGGCAGTGCAGCCATAAGTGGCTGATACTAGTACTCCCTTAAAGGCTTTTCCAATTGGGATTTCACCAGATTTCTCCATACCTGACACATTACTTCAGAGGGACTTCCCCATCTCTGACAGAATTCGGACCATTCTGTGCAGCAATTTTCTATTTTCTTGAACTTTGTACCAAGCATTGCTTAGGAAGAGGGAAAACCCTCATTCAGTCTATGTTACTGCTCACTGTACTTGAAACTGCAGACTGAGTAATTTCCTGGTCTGTGCAAAGCTTTTCCACAAATATAGACTACTGAAGGTAGACTTCAAATGTGATTTGAGCTTTTGGCCTAGTCTTGCTCACAGGAGTTTTGATAGAGATATGTATCCTGAATTTAACATTATCAAGGTGGGAAACACTCATCTCTTGTCTTTCTGTAGGTAAAGATTTTGGTAGGAAGCTAAAGACAAGTCTATTTAGAACTACTTCTGATTGCAGTGTTCTGACTCACAAGCCAAAATGAGAAGCAGTCTCACATGGACTTGCAGGCTAAAAATCATGCAAGGTGCAGGCTTAGAGGAACTTTTTAAGTGACAGCAGTAGGAAAAGTTATTTTCTTAAAGTGCTGTAACAAAACTTAGATGTAGCTTTATTTGAAATATAAATGCATCACTATTCATGTTCATTGTATTTCTAATTAATTATTGTGAAACACAAGAGACCAGGCTGACTTTCTATTGGTTTGCATCTGCTTGTTGATGATGCAGACCAAAGAAATATTATAGTTAATATTTTGTGAATATTGCATTATATAGGTATGTGCTGCTGAACAATCAGACACATCAAATAAATTAAAGGTATGACATGATGCAATGACAGAGTTATAAAGAAATTAATTTAGTGCACTATCGTGCATACTATTTTATTCCGAAAGATTGAGTAGTAAACCAGCAAATATTTACTTTGTTTAGCATGACACTTGTTTGCATTGTCTTCATGCACTGAGATACAGAAATTTAGTTTCTTCAAGTGATTTGCCAGAAATTGTCTTCTCAAGCGTTAACCAGGAAAAAGAATACCTATATTTAGGTATTATATACTTTATATATATACACTGTATATACTTTACTCTTAAAAAGTAAATTTATGACCTGACCCTTGATGCCATTTACACTTTACTCTAATCTAGAGGTGCTAAGGAGTCAAAGTGGACTAGTAGAATGGACATGGCCAGAGGTGCCTTAGCATAATCAAGATTTTGATTCACAAGCAGGGATGGTTTAACTTTGGACAGCTGCCTTTATTTTCAGTGTGGCTATCCACTCTCCTTTTACCCACTGGTGTCATAGGGAGGGCTCAGTTACTTTTACAGCCACAGGTTTTTACAGCTGCAAGGACTACAGCTATAAACTAAACAAGAATTGGTATCAATTTATTTTAATTAACTGGTCTATCAACTAGCAGCTCAAAAACTGCTTCGGCTTCACAGGTAGCAGAGCTGTCCCCCCTGGGCAGGCAAGGGAAATGCTCAGAGAAGTGCAAGATCAAGAGCAGAGGAAATTATTCCAACCACCCCAAGGCAAGCCATCTTTGCTGATGAATCAGTCTTCAACATCATATCCTGGTCTTTAATTCATAACGTCTTCATACCACACTATGAAAAGGGATTAGAAATTATAAGTGTCTAGAGGCAAAATTGTGTGTCCAGTCATGCCTGTGCTAACAGGTCCAAGTTGCAAATCCTGTTTAGCATAGAAAGTTTTGAAAAATCAGTTTTTAGCTATGTAGAGGACGTTTTATTGGTATTTGCAAAATGAAATTTTGTATTAAACAGATACTGTGAGCTCACTTATGGTCTGATGCAAGTGGCATGAACCTGGAAAATTATGTCTTTGTGCACTGATCTTCTGTTTAAATTTTATTTCCAACATTTTTAAGAGTAGTGCTAATAATAATGATGTGTTCTAGAATTCTTAAGAACACCACACCAAGTAATGCTGAAGTGAAAATTAAGACTGATTAAATCCATGGTTTTAGTTCTTCCAACAATTTTGACAATACCAGGTGCTACAAGGTCCCTAGCAGAATGAAATACAAAGGAAATTAAACAATTCTGGTGTTAACAAGTACAGAGAAAGATTCAATTTACCTCACACGCATGCAAAGAAAGATAATAATTTCCAGAAGATTTGCATACTCTTACTTCAAGAGTGAAGCTGAAAGAATGCAGATTTTCATAACAAAGTTTGATCTTCACATTTTTAAATTTAGAGATGTCCAGCAATTGAAAACGTGATGAGATTTTTTGCAATCACCTTGTAGTCAACACATTTGACTGGATTAGCAGTCTTCCATCCAAATTCTCATTTCTTAGGAGACTAATTATTTTAAAAGTAACTCACAATATATTTATTTTTCTAACATATGATGTGTAATATAGAATTTGTAACTAATCTATAGCTATAGCTAATACTATTTTAGATTAATATAATTGATTTAAACTGTAATTGAAACATTATATATCACATAAAATCCATTGCTCTGAAAGTAGAGGGGGCAGGATTTTGCATTTCAATTGTAGAGGTTATTTCTCAGAATATTTGTCAGATAGATATAGACTTGTGAAGTTTAAACTTTTGTTTAACTTTTAAATAGAGGTTGAGACAACTTTTAAGTCTTAGATAAAATAGTAAACAATTTATAAATGCCTGCTGAAGGAGGGGAAACAAAGTAAATGGTTAATGAGGAGTTAAAGCTCAGAAATATACAATTAATATTGAAGAATTTAGTTGGCACTACATAATTACCTTAAATCACAGTTTAAATTCAGATTATCCTATTTAGGGAAATATACCTGAAAGGATACTTAATCCCTGGTGTTCCTAAACTCCCTCAAAAGCCAGTGCAGAAAGACATATTGCAACATTCAGAAGGCAAGTGTCTCTCTTTCCTCTGAAATCTGTCTTAGGGTTACATGAATCAATTTCCAAAGATACCCATTCCTTTCCATTGACTAGAAAGGAAGCCTGAAAAATTAGGATGGACGTGTCACCTTATTTTCCTATTACTGAGATATGGGACATGGATCCTGCTAGTGATGTTGTTTCACATTTAAATCCTTCTTGTTATGGCACACTTTGGCTAAGCACTTAGATTTGTAACTTTACATTCATAATTAATGCCAGGACTATACAACTATTCCCCTTGATAAATTACTTACATTCCAGAACAGCACTGATTCCACAAAAATGCATTGCTAGAATGTTTTGTTTGTCAAAGTATTTTATTACTTGCTACAGTATGAGAGATGTTTTTCAGATTAATAAAAATTCCTCTTTCTTGTGCTGACATGTTCACTGCTGTGAGCATAGTAACAGTTCTGTTGTTTTGTTATCAGAGGAAACATCAGAATTCCAGAACCTTTCTGGAAAATGATGAAATTTGGAAGAGTTAAAGCTGACAGAGGAAGAATTCCAATCAAATAGAAGGAATTTGCGTACTACCTTTCAAAGAAATCTTATCCTAGAACAACTCAATTGAATTTGATTGGAAAATGTTTGTTAGCTATTGCAGATGTCTGGAAGATTATTTGGATTTTCCATGCTAAACACTGACAAAGTTCTCAAGTCCTACAATTGGCATTGACAAGACAGAAGGAAATTTTCATAAAGCTACAAAGTCTTTTTGAACAGAAAACCCCTTTTCTTTTAAATCAGGGCTGATAGTGAGTACTTTAAAAGTGATGTTTGGATACAAGAATTGAGTAATCAGATGGTATGATTTACTGTAGCCTCTCAAGCAAATTTGGTTATGTTTAATAGTCCATGTCATTTATTCCTGTGAAGTGCACAACAAAAAGTGACTAATTGATTATCTGTGCAAATCACTTCAGTCATTAGTTGAGTCTTAGTAACTGCCAGAAATGTAGTTTCCTATCAATCTTTTTTGCCTGTCAAATGGTTAAATGTATACTCAGAGTTCAACTTGTGCTAAGGTGGCTTTTTTTATTTTAAATGAATCACAGCAAATTAGTTAATAATTGTTGGATTTTCATCAATTACATATTTTGACTCCAGTGAATTGAATGCAATTAAGTTACAAATGATGGCAATTATCTGGTGCAAAGATTGATCTATGAGATATAAAGTGCTCCATTGACACTGACAAGGTACAGCTGATGAAGACAGAGAATTTCTGTTGTATTTGATGAAATACAGAAGCCTAACACTAGCTTTTGGTAATAAAACATATTCTATTCTTAGTAAAATATTCTATTATATATAGAGACCTATGTTTTAATTTAAAAGTTTATATATTTTTAACTTTCTTTCTTTCTATTCTGTGATCTTTTGAAAAGTAGCATCTAAGATACTGGAGTCAATATACACATAGTCTCCTATTAGTAACGTCCCACTTTATCAGCATAACTGTCCTTAGGTCTTATGTTTCTCTTTCATGGACTAACAGTTTTGTCAAGCTTATAGCTCTAAGCCATAAACAGGTAAAACTTTGGTTGGTACCACTGAATTATTAGCATAAAAATACTAACTAAACTTTTAATTATATTAGATATAAAAACTGTCCAAAAGTGCAGAGTCAGCTTTCTCAGTAATTTCCATGTAATAAGTACATATATTGTAAATATTAAGACTATAGCCTGTAGCTGTCTCTTTCTAATATCAACCTTAGATAATAATATTGAGGTCAAGTTCATAGGGGAAACCTCACTTGAAAGTGAACAAAAAAGCAGTTATAACTAGAATTTACTTGCCGAAATTTAGAAAGAAATCCACAAACTCTCACAAAGTAATTGAGTAATTTCAGGTCCATTTGATATAGCCCTACATGTGGATAGGAGTGCATGTTTAGCATGGGTTTTAAGTGTAGTTTATGTGACATAATTTGATATCAGCTGAAAGGTTTTGATTTGATAGTTCAGATCTTCATTAGGTGGTGTTTTCTGAAACACATCTAAAATAATTTGAAGCTTTATTTTTTTCTCATTCTAAGGGTTCAGTTCTCTGAATAAGAGCACAGATCTTCAGATCTGTCAGGGCATCTCTAATGCCCTTTAAAGGGCATTAAAAGTGTAAAATTAGTACCTCAGCTTGACACCATTTCCTGGGACTCTCCTGGCTGGGGGCATCTCTTAGATCTGTCAGATCTACTTCAAGCATGACAAGAAAATGAGGCACAGGCTGCTGCAAGCCCCAGCCCGGCAGAGTTGGGGTTAGCTGAGAAGCAGTGCTGCCCTGTGCTGGCCTCTGCTCGTGCCCATGCTTTGTTATCAGCCACACACATCTTCAGAACACTGCAGGCAGAAGGTCTTTACCAGGTGGGAAACAGGGATCATCGCAATGTTGTGCTAAACCTGGTGGCAACAGCATGAACCCCAGAAAGGTCAACAAAAAAAAAAATGAAGAAACACCATTAGCAATAACAAATGTCCTCAGCTGTCTCTAGTTAAAGGAAGCACTTAAGGAGTGAAGTTTAATCTCTGTGGGGCTGCTGTTATGCGGCATAAATTTGAGTTCATTAAATGGAGAAACAATATGCTGTAGGTGTGAGATAATACAGTGTGAATCATAGCAAGGTAAAAAGATGGTCAAACAAAGCACAGTATTTTCACAAATCACAAACAAATTCTATTGCTGAAAATAATATATTACATGTAGGTGATTCTATTTGAGTTACTTCAATTTCTTCAACAGCAAATAACCAAAGAATCGCCTCACTGCAATTGTTACCAGAATGAATTACTCGTTTGATTTGTTTATTTAAAATTAGAAATTTCACAGATACCATTATACACTGGAAATTTGCTTTGTGTTTTGTGTCCCATGAAGCATATTTAACCATGAATTCTCCTCTTAGATCCGTCCCTATACATTGAGGCAGTCTCTGGAATTTCATATTTTCAACTGCATAATGTCACAAAGTTTAATCTATCAAAATTTATCACCTTTTATACACTGGACCTTTTGGGATGAAAGCAGCACTTGCAATACTGCAATAGTTCATAGATTGTCACTCTTTTCAGTATAAACTCATTTTCTAGGGGTTTATAACTCAGCTATGAAATCTGCTGCAGACTGAAACATGAGAAACCAGATGTCATCTGAGCAGCCCTTCTATAAACTAGAATTGGGCTTAAATCCCTTGAAAGGATTTTTTCATGGAAGAGAGAAAAAATGTTTCGTAGGTTTTAGGTACATTAATTGAAGTAATATAATTCAATTAAGAACTTCATTAAGGACTTTGAAACAGATAAGCTGTTCAATCATGCTTTGAATTTACATTTATAAGTACAGTATAAAATGTATTTCAGAAGACTATAGCACTGTTTTGATACATTTCAGAGTAGGAGGTTTGTTAAAGACTTTGCATGTTTGAAAAAGAGAAAAAATTATGTTCCATTAAGTTTGCTAGTGGTTTAAACCAATCCAGAAATTCATTCTTTTTCCTGACTAAATGCAAGTATATTTTCAGTTTAAAAACTGGTGTATATAAAATCATAAAACACAGGAGCAAAAACAGCTACACTCTTCTTTTTGCAGTTCTTAAAAATTTCAAGTAAACATTAGCCCAACAGGGTGACTAAAGTGAGATGATATTGCAGAGAAAAAATGTATGTGTGTATTCCTGATAATGATTATATACTCCCCAAGGCCAGACAAAATCCATCTGTGATTGCAAGGCAGTAATAAAAATGACCACAGGTTCAGGCAAGGAAATGGTGACTTCAGACTGTGCTA
The DNA here is from genome assembly GCF_047830755.1 of Zonotrichia albicollis. Taxonomy (NCBI): domain Eukaryota; kingdom Metazoa; phylum Chordata; class Aves; order Passeriformes; family Passerellidae; genus Zonotrichia; species Zonotrichia albicollis. The sequence continues at coordinate 74,018,117 of NC_133821.1, read as the reverse complement.
TTCAGAAGCTGCTATGGGAAGCCCCACAACATTTGGCCAGATGTTTTGCATTAACTTAAAAAGATTAAAGATATATAATGAAAGAAATCATCTGCCTGGATGGGAGTTCCATGTACTGTTAACTCCGAATTCCTAAAGGAATTACCTCCACAAAGGTCTGCCTTTGCTACAGGTCTCTAAAAAGCCTCTTTATTTGAGCAAAACAAATTAGCCCCAACAAAGAGTGTACCCATGTTTTTGTTTTTTCACTTATCAAAACAACTTAGCAAGCTCATTCTGCCAAGTGTGTCTGTGTGTGTTTTCTATGTTTTCACCTATATTATTCTGTAGGTAATTTTGGGTTTCATAGATTTGGTGAGGCTTCATTAGGTTTGATTTAATCTGGCCTTTAGGTGACTGGCTAAATCACTGTCAATTTACTCCTAATATTGAACACTCTGGATCTCAAATTAGGGGGATATTAATTAGCTGTAATTGGTCACAGAGATGGCAGGGAATTCTGAATGCTCTATTAGCCCATTAGCAAATATAGATTCCTGGGCAATCAGTCTTAAGGACTAAAATAAAATAATCTTAAATTATTGAGTTGCATTTACCAATTAAAATGTATAATCCAGTTATGTGTACAAGAAGTGCATGAAATACATTCATGAATTATGAAGCCTGTTAAAAAGGTGTGTTTTCTAACACAAAGGATGGAAGTAATGAACTGTTGCAAAGCATACATAGAGCCAAAATTAATTTTTTTCTTCATTTCTGAAAATATTGAAAATAAATGAGTTTCTTCAATGTGGTATACTACTTATTCCTTATTTGTATACACTGTGTACTGCAGGAGATTTGTTGTTTCTTCTCTCAAGCTTTTGTAATGCATGTCACCTTCATACCACCTTTGAAATATTTCAGTCATGTTCACAGTTGTACAATACAGCATGATAGGAATGCAAGCTTTCATTTGATTCCTCAAAGGAATGAGCATAATGCACTAAAGCACAACACTGCAAAATTTAATTTCCTTCTTCTGGGTAGATAGAACAGGGGTGAAACTTTCAGTACAGATCTAATTCTTGTCTCGTACCTTCCTTGAAATCCACTGCTAAAGCTAAATTTGATTTGTAGATTCTATCCCTGTCCTAACTTCTGAACAAACTGACACATAACCACCCAGGAAGCAAAGCTTTACACATGCAAACTGTGACACAGGACCACCCTGCCATAATTTATGTCACAACCAGCACCTCCTCTATAATACAGAGTGCTATAGAATTTACAGCCATCATGTACTGGATGTGTAAAATTACACAAAACTGTATATTAAATCTTGCTGTGAGCAGATCTTGAATTCATATTATCTAACTTCACTTACAGAAACCCTAAATTTTAACCTTCCTCAGCCTCCCTCAGTTCCAAAAACTACTTTACAGATGCTGAATAAAGAGGGCCAGCAAAAAAGCAATTTACCACATCTACTTTACGATGAAACTAAACATCTCTTTTTCATACCATTCCAGGACAAATGTCATCTTATATAGATTGTCAAAATTTCAAAAACTTGATAGTTTACTGTTAAAAGGATGTGAAACCATATCAAGAAGCAAAACATAAGGGTTGGCACTCTAATCACAGAGGCTAGTGTGAAGTTCGAACCGATAAATTAAAAGAATACATAAGAGCTAAAATACATATATAAAATAAAATATATAAATATTTTATTTATATAAATAAATAAAATACTGATAATTTATGTATTTTTGGAATTATTTGCCTTTCAGGTAATGAGAGTAAAATTGTTAATTATTGAAGGAAAAGAAAACCCAGGTTCAAGTTTAAAGTACTTCTTTCTCAGCTCATGTGTAATGTTTTTACTGAGCTCCGTGAATCTCTGTATATTCTAGGCAACTCATAATCCAGGACATTGCACTTCCTGTATTTTCCAGAGCTTAGCAGCTCTGTAGTGCAATCAGAGGGGAAAAAATCCATGTCTATTCCTCAGCCACACAGCTCCCTGACTGGTTTACCAGGTCAGACTGCTCCTGCTTTGTGCTGCACTCACTCCTGCGTGGCACAGCCACTGCTACAGCTCTGCCGTGGAGATGGTCATTTCTGGCACAGAAACATAGTGGAAGTCCCTGTGTAGGGAGCCCCCAGACCAGAATCCTCTGGCAGCTCTTTAACTGCCCTTCAAAATGTGCAGCCTGCTCCTCGGTCACCCTCCTGTCTCCTCTGAGTTCAGCTCCCCAGCCTGCCTCATTCTTATGCCATGCATCATTTCTGAGCATGAACTTCATGGAACTTCAGGTAGAGAAACAGGAAGGAGATTGAAAGCACTGGCTTATGAAAGGCAAGTGTTCTTTGAGGAGAAATACACTGTTTTTTTCTGTGGTTTATGGATTTAAAAAGTCCACAGCTGAATATAATTTTTTCGGCATCTTTCATTTGCATTTGAAAACTAGGAAATTAATTTAAATCTTGCTTGCAAGATTTAGTTTTGCTTGCAAAACTAAATTCACAGCCCCGAACATAACTATTTACTCTTTTTATGTAGGTCTGCTTTTTCAAAGAGCAATATCAAACCTACGACAAAAAAATTTACTGGGTTTTAAATTAAGGAGCCACTTAGAAATGTGCTCCAAATTCTACTTTCTATATGAAAATGAGGCATTATTTCCATTGTAGGCAAACTGTCTAAAAGTGAAATCAATTCTTGCATCAATAATGCCAGCTATGTGATATGTACAATCTTCACCTATTTCCATGGTTTTTTCACAAATCACTGGATTTAACTAAAAAAAACCTGTAAGAAATCAGGAGTGGAAACTTAAGGGTTATAATAACAGCTATGAAACTATTCTTATATGTATATAAATACATAAAATAGTTTTAAAAATCCTTGCTGAAAGAAGTACAGCAGTTCTGCCTCTTAATGTTTGACCATCAAGACCTGATTTGAATGCTGGCTTAATTAATCACTTAGGAACAGAAATATTGCTGGGAAGGAAAAGAAACAAACTCATGAACTCTAAATACTGAAGTATCTCTCAGAGATCTTCACAAAATAAAAACTCACCCTGTAGATTAAATTTAGCATTGCTTTATTTCTACATCCTGCTCTGAAAATGGCATTTTCCATCAACACTTCTGAGATTTAAGTTCATTTAACCAGTAGAATGTAAGCAGAATTCCATCTACTTCAGAAGTTTCCTTCAGACTCTGGTACAGATACAAATTCTTATAGCTTAGCATTGCCCTTGTTAATTGAGCAAGTGTGACCTGATAGCAAGTTCAGAAATTTCTGTGTGTTAGAGTTTAGTCTGAGCTATGCCCTGGTTCTTGACTGTTCATTGAAAACATATTAAGAACTTGATTAACTGCTTGACTGATTGATTGGCTGATTATTATTGAATATGGAAAACTAAAGTTGAATATGAGAGTTTCTTTCTTGGCTTGTCTCTCTGTTGTAGTATCAACTGTTTGGTGTCCAAACTAAAATCTGATGCTTATTTTGGAAGGAGGTCTCAAAAATAACTTTATATTTTCCTGGTACTCCAGAGATGTCCTTCTGAAAACAAAGACATGAAAAGAAATTTTAAGAAAGTTTTGTGGTACATTTTCTCCACATTTGAAGCTCTGTGACGTCTATTGATCCAGGATTTGTTGGTCTCTTTCAAGATCTATATTTGTTTCAAAAGCTTTCTAAGTAAATCCTGAAGTCGATATTGATATATAGCAGGACAAAAAAATCTATGAATTTATCAATAAACTAATAAAGTCCAGGAAATTTACTCCAAAACATCAACTCAATTTCTTTTGAATTAAAAGTCTGAAGTCTGAATTTCAGTTCCTAGTTAATTATTGTGACAGATGCGATCACTTTAGAGCTGGAATTCTCATTTAAGGAAGACAAGGACCCTAATAATATGTTTTCTGGTTCACATACATGTTTCCCAAGTGTTAACGGCTGTTAGCTTCACAAAGGTTTTACTACTGAAAACTTGCTGAAGTCTACATACCCTTTGCAAACATAGGTAGTTAGTTTATTTCCATTTAACATAATTTCCAGATAAAAGGCCTAAATATTCCATTTTTTTATTTGCCCCTCTTTTTTTCTGTTCCTCAGTTAGAATCACAGTCCTTGTACCACCCACTTCATTGTCATCTTTGTCCCCTGTAATCAATATATGTCATCAATCATATTGATGTTTATCCTAAAGCTTGATCTTGTTCATTTGTCTATCCAAGTCTTAAAACTAGGCTAGATTATCGAAGACAAGGGTGTGTTTTAGCTAATATTAAGAATCTGGTCCTCTGTACTTATAGTTTTTGAAGATCAGTTTTAGGGTTAGCACATTCTTCTACATTTTTCTGATCATTGAACCATGTAAACAAATATCAGAATACTCAAGGCAACAATTAGACTATATTTCTGAAAATATTAATAATTACTAATTTCATTTTTCTAGGAAAAAAAATTAAATAGAAATTGGAAAACAGGAATCTGACCTTACATGCTCATATATATTTTATGTTATTGTCAATATATTCATTTTCCAGGATAAGGATGGGCTGCAAAGTGGAGAGACTTAAATTATAAAGGTGCATGTGGTATAAACTAATATGTTCTGACATTTCTCACAATATCTTCTCTCTTTTTAAAGTCAGCAGAGACACTGTGCTGTCCCCAAGGAGGTGAGACACTGGCATATTTGTGTAATAGATGCTGCTTAATAAATTTTTAAATTTGAATATGCAAGGTATGAAACAGAATATGCTAAGTTTTACCTGCTAAGTCTTTGTAATCCACCAAGTCAAACATTACAATAGCCACTGCTGACCAGGTTACAATCAGAGCAACAACAAGAAGCCATGCTGCTGGAGAGCTGAAGGTGTTCACAAAGTCTTCTGTCACTGACTTCTTGCCCACTCTCATGGATGACGAGGGAACGGAGCCGTTCTTACCATCTATTATCGTCGTGGTTGTTGACATGTGTCCTGTACAGACAGACAAAACAGAAGAAAAGAGTGTAACAGCTTGGAGTCTTAAAGCCAAGAATATGAATGCTCTTTTGAAATTGTTTTGTCATCAGAATGTTTAAAATAAATATAAATATTTTATCACTGAAAAAATGTTCTTGGACTTTCTGGAAGAAATAGTCACAACCAGCCTTTTTTATTATATGACTTTTTTGAGTCTGCCACAAATAGCTACAAGCCTAGGAGAGTGATTGATGAAAGCATAAAATATTATTACCCTCCAAAGGATTATCTTGTTACGGGCTGTAGGCCAGATTCTCAGGTGATGTGATTAAGTGAACTTCCATTGACTTTAATGGAGCTAATGCATCTATGCCACTTGAGGTTTGGCTGGAATTCTGCTGTGAAGGACATGTATCAGTAGAAATAGAAATACATATATTTAATTTCATCTAACAGAAAAACAAATGATTTCCATGTCCAGGATCCTTAAAAGTCATGAACAAGATTGTAGCTGATTTTTAAATACCTTTGTGGAATTTTTCACTTAATGAAATAATCTCCTAAATTACAACGGCAAAGCAAACTTGGTTGCAGAAAGCATAGGTTTGGTAGTAAAAAGCTGGTAGGAAGTTGAATGTTCCTTAGCTAAGTGACCAACTGACACACATTAACTATGTAATGGACAGTAACAGCAGTGACTTAACCTACTTCCTGAGGTACCAAAAATGTTAATTCTGGACATAAACGTTAATTCTTCACACAAACCAAAACTATGGTAACAGAAACCTAACTGTATTTGAAAGTTCTCAACTTAATCTTCATAAAATATATTTTGATAAACTAAACAACCTAAGGAGGTACATTTTTTTCCATTATATACAATGACAATAGTATAAGTATTCTGAATACCACAGTTCAAACTAGTAGAAGACCACAGTGTCTCCACTTAGTTTGCCATATCTTGTATGTTAGAGTTAAAATCTTCAAAGATATATTACATGTGTTCTTGGTCCCACATCAACTTGCATAAATTAATTTCAATTATTTAAGAGACCCTTGTCCATACAGACATCCAAACTTTCAAGGAATCAGGTAGCACCTGGTTTGTGCAGATCTTTGCTTTTTGTTTGTCTTCTGTCACAGTTGATGCAATCTATAAAAATGATATTTTCTGTGTGTCAGAGTTGCTCTGCATGAAGGTAAGCAGATTCAATTTCACTTTTGACATAGAAAATGACAAATAGGCACTGAGAAAATTTTGCTGGAGCTAAGGTACAGGCTGTTGAAGACTTTCCAATATTTACCATCAAATCTCTATTTAGACTCTCTTTGAGAATCACAACATTTATATTCTTAAAGAAATAAATGAATGAAGAAAGGATAAAATCATTAATACTACCATATATACATACATTTTTCCCTTCCTATTTTGCCCAAACAATTCTGCTGATCCTTATGCTAATGAATAGATGCTATTCTAATGCTGTAGAATGTTAAAACAATATCCTAATGTGATACTGAAATGCCCCTTTATGCATCTGACAAAAACTTAAAATTTGGAAGGATAATATTGTTGGAAGAGATTCCCTAATTCTTAATCTGTCATACCTGTTGAGTTTTCAAATTCATGTCTTAATCTGTTCTAGAATTCCTTTAAAAAATTTATTATGCAGTGCATTGTATTAATGAGTAGTTGCCTTAGCTCTGCCTTTTAATTTTGCTTCTGCACAAGCATCTTGGTGCCTTGCTTCAAGCCCTGAAAAACTGCTCTGCTACACTGCAGAGCTGTAAAATCAAAATTGCCATATTACATGTTTTGTATTACTTATTTGAAATTTGTTCTTATTTATAGAATATTTATTCCACTCATAAATAATATCTATCCCCTAGGATAGAATGTATACAATTAAAACAATATTATAAAACCATCATTGCATCCATTTCTCCAAACAAAAATTTTAGATCAAACAATTCAGAGCAGGAGGAAAAATCTGCCAAGTGACAACTAAGAATAAAAATCAGCTTCCTAAGCCAAATTCAAAATCAATAGCATTTTATCATCTTACTGCATACACGGTGGAAGTAATTTGTGCATGTAACAGGTCATGAATGACACATTATGCATTTTTTCCCCTTGGGGATATCAGTCAGAGTTTATGATGTGTAAGAGAGAATAGAAAGGTACTGTCTCATCTTGACAAATCTGATTAGTACCACAGCATGTCTTCAAGGACACCCTAGTGGCAGATATTTGCAGTTATAATACAAACAATTAAAACTCTGTGTGCGTATACAGATATAGACTTATAATTACCAGTCAAAGGATAATTCCTCTAGGTTTGTTGTTATGTGAAAATAGTTCCTTACTATTTAGTGTACCTAACTTTTCAAACTCAGACCACTACACATCTTTGGTGAAGAAAATAGTAACTGATGATTTATCAATCAGAGCAATGCTGCAGGGACAGAGATCAAGTATGCTAGAAGGTTATCTATGAAAGCTTTTGGCCTGTTGATGTAGTCAAGTCAGATTTCCCATTAAAAACTCAGGATATTGTACAATAAAATCGCTGTCGTTGCATTCATTAAAGTGTGAGTGAACAGTTATTGATTTAAAATTTGACTGGAAGTCAAGCTAGGAAAGTACTGTTATACTGCTGGAGATTCCTGATACAGGTGCTTGCAGTGTGATTCAGGGGCCTAAGAGAGATTTCCAGTGTTGTTTTAAACGCTTTAGATTATCAAAAATGTCCTCACAGGACTGGCAGGCAAAATTTAAAGGAAAATTTTTTCTTGGAACACCCCAAGAAAAAAACCTAGACAGGATGTCCTAAAGCAAATAGAAATTAGATTTTTATGTCCCTAGATACCTATATAAACAAAATTGACTGGAGGATTTTATCTGATGATTCTTCACAAAGACATTGTTTGCTGCTACATAATCTCATGTAGGGTGGGTTGTATATTGATACCATCACCATTTCATGACTCCAAAATGAAGAGACAGTAACACTGAGATGATCTCCCTCTCTCCACAAGTATTCCATTATTGTAGTATCCAATGTGTTTGTCGCGTGTCTTTCTCTGGTTCTTTCTCGCTTTCAGGTGTCTTAGTGCTCTGTTCATTTCTATCCACCTTCCACCAGTTCTAACTTTCTCTGCAAACCTTCAGTGATAATATTTATGAAGCTAGACAACAGAGAAAAAGGGGATGTATATACAATGTTTTCATCAGTTCAGCCAGCAGTGACTCTCCTTTTTCTCAGAAAAGCACCAAAGTTAGTCAGAACTTCTGCCCAAGTGGTCAGTGGAGATTCAGGTGCCCAGTGGGGGACAGGCACCCAAATAGGCATTTTTGTTGCTTTGAAATCACCTGATTGAGCCTATTGAGTTCTACATTTACAATTAGCAGAGGTCATTCAGCAGCAGGTTAAAATTAGATTGCTGAAATTTCCTAGGCATCCTTGCTGTCCATATAATAAACATTTTCTCTCTCAAGACAAATTTCTGTGTCCATATTACAGCCAGCCTGAATCCAAGTCAGTTTACTTTTGATGAGCACTGCAGTGGATCAGGAGATTCATGAGCAGATCAGTTGTCCCTGCTCTGGGAGAAGCAACATCCATCACAGGAGTGGAGGGTGCAGCTGAAGGCTGCTACAATTTCAGCCATCCAATTTTAATCCACCACCACATGTCTGCTAGAGCCTCTTGGCACTTTGGGTTGTGATTGGTATTGATTTTCAATGAGGACGGGAACTTAAAAAAGTTATATATATATATTTCTATAAAAAGATTACTCCAGGGATATATACCTCTGACTGCACATCACAATTTCTCATGCACACAGGACTGCCCCATCAGGTCGCAAATGTCACCTTTACATCAACAGATTGATTTGCTAAATTCCAAACAGCTAAAACTCTGAGATTCTTACTATTCTTCTGGTTTCAGAGTTGTCACTTAGAATACAATCTGAAGACCCATAAGGTCTCGTAAGTATAAATAAACCTTGACAATTGGTGACAACTTTGAGGAGAACACCGTGTGACTTTCAGAATCCAGAGTGAGGTGGTAGTCCTGGCAGCTTAGGTAAAATACTCTTTTTTAAGGCATTATCTCCTTAAAACTTAGTAAGCATAGGAGTCCATGGTTAAGGATGGGGACTTGATTTTAGAGTTCAACAGATTCACCTTCTCCTACACTAGTAGAAAAATGAAACAAAACAAAACTAAACATCCGAAATTATTAATTAAACAGATTCTGCTCAGACTCATTCAGGTGAAAAGAGTAATTTTCTCCATTTCTATCACTTCATAACTATTTTATGTATAACAATCTTATTCTTCCAAAAAGACAAAAAAAAAAGTAAAACATTCAATGTGCAATGCCTTTTTAAGGCTAAGTATATTAAAAGCAGACGACTAGTTACAATACCAAAAAAACCAAAGAGGTTGTTCACTTTTAAATAATAATATTGTTGCTAGGGCAATGCATTGGGATGTGAGAAACCTCAGTGCAGTGTGCTCTAAATGAGAGAGCTGGTAGATTTTGACATGTCTGTTGTACTCCCCAGATGAGCACTCCAGTAAATAGGCTACAGAGTATTCTGGATTCAGGTCATTAATGGCTTCTGTTTGACCTATTCCACTTCATTTGGAATATTTAAATACTAATTAAGGAAGCAAGGAAGAGAAAAAATTGCTGTAAAAATCGACACTGGATGTTAAGCACCAGCTCAAGCCTTGGGCTTTAACCTGGTGACCTTATCAACCCAGCACTGCTGGGATCAGGCAGGCAGGAGTCTCAGCCCACAGTAAGTAGGGCACTGCAGGGAGGAGAGGACAAGGGATTAGAACCCTTCAGTGAACGAGTGGGCAATGGATATAAGATAATCTGCTGCATTTTTTTCAAGCTCAGCACATCACCCTTAGTGAGTCCACAGACCTGCAGGCATCACAATAATCACTCTTTCCCCACATGAGGAAAATGATTTCTACCACAAGAAAGGATTACACCTGCACCTGTTGTTCAGGGGATACTTATGCCTGGCTGTGACATCCTCCTGCTTCAATATCTCTGCTATCTTCTCCTTCCTGGGCTTATACAAACATAAAGGAAAAGACAGAATTATTTCTGTGGCCCATAATGAGTACCTTACAATAAAATATTAGTAATAATATTTTTTCCTAAAGCAACCTAATGAATTTTTTCATGCTTTTTTTCTTGTATATATATTTCTGTGGAAACAAAATGCTGAGCAAAGAGAAGAGAGACCTTCAAGACCTATCGTATGCACTGAACAGAGAGCCTCTATTCTCTTATCTGACTAGCGCCAGGGGACAAAAATGCAGATGCTGGACAACAACCAACAGAGGGCAGAATATTTCCGAGGAGAAAGAGCAAGAGCACTGCAGCTGGTCAAAACCTTTTGATCTCCTACAAATATTGCTAAAGGATGCAATTAAAGTGGATTTAAAACCATTTTCCATGGAAGATCTGTAGCCCTGGAAAACTTCAATAGGTTAGAAACTCAGCTAGATGCACTAACACAGACCATGACTTCAACTGGATATACATGGAAATATAGATACAAGACCTTTTCTAACACAGAGAATGTGGGGAGATAGAATGTAAGAAAATAAAGACAGTGCAGAAGGTAATCTCACCCCTGATGAGTTGTAGCTGTACCAATCACCAAAGATTAGGAACCGGCCTGCCCTTAACAGGCCACAGCTGTGTCCAGTGAGGATGAGTGCTATAAAAGAGTGGGTTAGCTGGGCAGGGAGAGAGAGTGTTGCTGTTTGTTGGCTCTGCTATGAAGAAGAAGTTGGAGTCAGTGCTGTGAGGAGGTGCCCATGAGAAATCACTACGAAGGTGTGGAACTTTTGCAATAAGATGACAACAAGAGAAGGAGCTAGAAACAGGGAAAGACAACTTAAATAGGCAAATTGAACTTATCTTTGAAAGCTCCGCACTCTCCTGATTATCTGTAACAGATTGTGAGTAGGACAAGGATCCACAGTGCAGCCCAAAAATGGGTGATGGGTAACTAGTGTAGGCTTTCTGAGCATGAACAAGGTTCTACAAGTTTTTGAGCAGAAATGTGAAAATTTTAAGAAAAGCTAATTTATTTAGAGATAGAGAAATCATCTCTTGAAATTACTGATGTTCAGCAATTTCTTCTCTTTTATATGAAATTATATCTCTGTACATATGAATGAACAAAGGCCACTGGAATACCTAAATGGAAAAATAAATTAATGGAGTTTCACAACCGATACAAGAATTTACAAACTTTTAAATTCATTATGCAGTGTACCAAATTGTTGCTCTACTGTTTGTGTAATTAAAGTGCAAAGAGAAAAAAACCTCTCAACACCTATGTATATTCACAACTTCTCAGACTTTAAGGTAGTCCTGCTGCAGACTAGAGGCTTAGAAAGCTGTGTCTGGGAATGTATATGAGAGAATATATGCAGATTTATTGGTGACTGATAGTTATAGAAATGTAATAATCTTTATGAAATGCGGAGAACAGGGCTGGAGATTATGCAGCAACCAATTCTACATGACAAAAGAAATAGAATAGACGTTATGGAATATGGAGAAGATGGTGTATGGAAATTAGTTGAATGATTGGATTCAGAAAAGGCACTTATAATTATTATGGTGGTTAGTCTGTGTACGTTTTTAATTTCCTCTTCTGTTATTATATCTGTATTGGTTTTATTTTTGATCAACACAGAACATCTGATAATTTCAGGAAGTAGATAGTATTAATCTTTCTATTCATTGTCCAAGAAATTATGTACACCAATCTTTTCATTTCGTCGATTTCAATAAGCAGCATTTAAAAGATGTATTCTCTCAAGCCATTTCATTATCAAGTCCAAAGAAACTGTGTGCTTCATATAGCATCAGTAAATAATACTAGTAGCACTACTATGGGGTGAAAACTAGAAATTCTTAATGCTGTATGCATGTTAATACATGTGACTTATATTTTGGGATTGTAATAATTGCAGGTGCTTAGGATACTGTGGTAGGCTGACCCTGGCCGGATGCCAGGTACTCCCTAAAGCCCTAATACTCCTCTCCTTCCCTAGACAGGGGATAGAAAATATGAGAAAAGACTCATGGGTTGAGATAGGAACAGGACAAAATCAGGCACCAGTTATTACCATGGGAAAAACAGACTGGACTTTGGGAAATTAGTTGAATCAATCACAATTTGTAATTAGAAATATAATCTAAATCTTTCAAACACTCTCTTAATTTCATTTTGGAATTTCTCTGCATCCTCCCTGCAGAGGTGCGGGGGGAGAGGGAATGGGGGTTGTGGTTCATCACATGCTGTATCTGCTGTGGTTTTTTTTTCCTCAGGGGGAGGATTCACCCTCTTCCCCTTCTCCAGCATGGATCTCTCCCATAGGAGACAATCCTCCAGGAACTTCTCCAACTCGAGGCCTTCCCATGTGCTGTAGTTCTTCACAAACTGCCCTAGGGTGGGTCCCTTCTCTGGGGTCCGTCCTTCAGGAAAAGGCTGTTTCAACCCTGATTCCCCAGAGGGTTGAATTCCTGCCAGGAGCTGCTCCAGCATGGGATTCCCATGGTCTCACAGCCTCATGTGGGCACACACCTGCTCTGGTGTGGAGTCCTCCAGGGGCTGCAGGTGAATATCTGCTCCCCTGTAGGACTGCAGGGAGCCAGCCTGCCTTACCTTGGGTTGCAGGTGTCTGGGGCACCTTCTCCGTCATGGACCTTGCAGTCTGCAGAGCTGTTCCTCTCACTTGTTCTCTCTCCTCTCTCTAGCTGAAGGTTTTTTTTTATTACTCCCCTTCCTAAGTCTTTTCTCTCAGAGGTGACACTCTCATCATGATGGAATCAGTCTCTGCCAGTGGTGGGTCCATCTTGGGGCCACAAGATATTGGGTCTGTCAAACATGGGGGAAGCTTCTGGCAACTTCATCCAGGAATCAACTCTGTATCCTCCCCCACTACCAAAATCTTTCCATGAAAACCCAGCATGGATTCAATATGCTACCATGGGCTATGTGGAAAAAGTAAAGTACCTCAGTAGAAAATAACTAATACTAACTAGAAAACCTCCATAGCTGTATAATCAGAAAATTATTTTCCAGTGATGTACAACCAGGTTGCAGAAGTGCTGGACAACTACATGCAAGAAATAAGGACTTTTGAATAAGAAGATATGATCTCTGACTCAGGAATTTTCTTTATTTAATTTCCCTGAATGCTGAGCAAGTACATTGGCAGGGCAGTGTCTAAGCATTTAAAACAAAACATTTTCCTCAACAGTGGCTGCTGAAAAAGATAAGATACTTTCAAACCTTCATTTTTTGTCTACTAAAATTATTTGAATGGATGTATCTGGTATTTTTTTTCACTGAGGAAAGCTGCAAAGATTGCCTTAAAAAAACTTATGTGTATATAAAAGATTGGTTGTACCTCATGTAAGAAGTTGACATGTGGTTAACTCCTTGCCATGCAGATTCAAATGAGAGATTTGGATTTTTGCTGTACAAAAGCAGTCAGAATTCCCTGAAGGAAATCTGGACTTCACCTCCCTACTCATCAAGGAGAGAAATTCAAGCAGTAGCAATAGAGGATGGTTTGTCTAGAAAATCTGAGAGAACAGAATGGGGTAGTAGGGAAGAAATTCTGGGAAGCACAGCTGGAAAAATCAATTTGTTCTAGCAACCAGTGTAACTGATAAAAAAGATAATGGGAAGATTTTGGAAAGGTAAAAGTGTACATAACTGCAAAAAGGTCTCTTTGCTCCAATCATATTTTTCCTGCAGGAATGAAACTTGATTTTTCAGGAATGCATCACTGGGTCCTGAGAAGAAATATTAATACTAGCTATTGCTTGTTCTGGAATAGAGCCAAGGTAGGTAATGTAGAATTAGATAAATTACATGTGAAGGTCTACTTTTTTGTGCAGATGTCTTGAAATAATCCGAGAACTTCAAGTAGGAGAAGTGAAAACCAGTTTCAGCCAGACCGAAATTACACTGTGCTTTAAAATACAATCAGCAGTAAAATAAGGTAACTCCCTCTCAGCTGATGTACTTCTAAGCTATGTTCTCAGAGCCTGGCTAGGTCAGCAGATAGCTGAAGGATTTAGATGTCCTCATCCCATTGAAAGTTCATACAAAATGAACCCTAAATCACACTAAAAGTTGAACTTCAGAGATTTGGAGCTGAATTTTCATCTTTTCTTACATGTTTAAATTTCATACTCTAGTAGAGCATTGGTGACACTTCAAATTAAACAGACGAATTCTTGTCTCATACTTAGCAAGGAAGTGTAAAAATTTTTTCACTCCAAAATTGCTTCTAAAGAACATTAGGCTGATATGAGCTTTAACCTTCTGCTCTGTGGGGTTGTTTCCTGTGTGCATATGCATTTCAGCAGGCTTTTACAGCATTCTGATTATTCCAGTACCTCAGACAAAGAAGGCATTAGCAGTAATTAAAAGATCTTCTGAGCTGTTAGTCTTATATGACCGATTGTATTGTGAACCTATCTGCAATAATTCATACCTGAAATTTTTTAGAAATAATAGTAAGGGGAGACCTGAGGACCAGGTTTAAAAGATGATGTTTTATTGGGAAACTTTACATATTTTAATTACAACTATATCACTTTTTGCAATAATTTCTTGAGACCTTAGCAGACAGCAGGAATGAATAATAATAAAAAATAGGATAAATTATTTTATAAAATCAAAACTGGAGGATATGCAGTTGATAATAACAAGAGAAATGTAATTTACTGCAGTTTAAAATGGATACTAAGATGTGGAAAAGGGACACTGAGCTGCTTCCTTTCAAAAAGGTACCAGATTTCACCTTTTCATGATCTGAAAGTTGGAAATTTACATTTTTCTCTTTTAAGTATCTCTTCAGTTTGATATGTTTTCTTACATTGTCTTAGAAATGTGATTCTTTAAAAAAATCAAATGTTTCATTTCTAGCTTCTCAGTATGCAGATGAGATAAGAATGCAACTGAATGCTGAATACTTAATCCTAAACTAGCAGCAGCCTGAAAAATCCATTATTTGTTTGATTCCACATCTGAATTTTTTTATTGATTGGTAGAAATACCTTCCTTTCTTTGGAAATAAATTGGTGCTCTGAAACAGTAAAAAGTTTTACCTTCCTGTTCATCTTAGCAACCTGACATTTCAGAAAGAGATGCCAAAGGGATATTTAGACACACCTCTGAGTTGATATAAGCTGAGAAGTGCATCTTATCTTTTAAAATGTCAAAATGAAAGTTGGAGAAAAACGATTGCCATTTATCTCTAAATAGCAGTAGACCTTCTGAAGCAACAGCAACGTGTGCAGTCCCCTTGTTATTAGATTTTGGAAACTCAACTCTACACATCCTTGAAATATTCAGAAGGGATTAGAAAAAAAACACTGAATTATTTTTTATTGTTGAAAAAAAATTAATCTGTTCTCATCTGTAAAATGATGACAGTCCTAATAAATAATGAAACTTACTAGAAGAAATAGTAGGTTCCACATATCTTCTGAACAAGTCTACCAGTATAAAGAAACTCTATAAATACAATTCCAGATCTGTGCTTCCTCTGATGGAACTACTACTTTCTCAAATAAGTGTATTGAGGAATATTTAATATGATTATTCACTTGATATCTTTTCTTTCAAGCTAACATGAATGTAAAAGTTAGACCAATTTTATATCTAAATATAATGGCATTTACAGATTCTGAAAACAAAAGTAGTTCTAACAATAATTTACTATACTCTCTGCAAGTAATGGTGCAAGTCTGACAAGTCTTCCCTATGGAGCTACCCAGTCACCACTGCACTAAAATATGGAGTTCAACACATGCATAGTTTAAATGTATATACTCATAAGACATACTGAAAAAATTTGTTTGCAGGTAATTTACCAGAGACAGAAGATAAAGGTATGTTTGGCAAACAACAGAAATTACAGTGGTAAGTTATATAGTAAATATATATATGCATACAGAGAGAGAGAAAAAACTTTGTTCAAATTGGAG
The DNA here is from genome assembly GCF_047830755.1 of Zonotrichia albicollis. Classification (NCBI taxonomy): domain Eukaryota; kingdom Metazoa; phylum Chordata; class Aves; order Passeriformes; family Passerellidae; genus Zonotrichia; species Zonotrichia albicollis. The sequence goes on along the minus strand of NC_133821.1, from coordinate 74,002,077 downwards.
GAAAAAATTCTTATCTGATAGAAGGGGAAACCTAAAATAAGTGCTTGTGGCAAGTTAGTCATCTATGTTACTGTTAGATCTCATCTGTAAATGGCAATTTGCAACTACATTATAGGTCATCCTGTCAGTGAGACAGAAAACTAAAAGAGCTGCTGAAGAAAACTTGCTTAGTATAAGCAATTTCCCAAGAGACAGTAGTTAGCTATAGTAAACAGGTGAAGCAAAGTCTATCTTCTGTCAGGCAGTTATTTTCAAATTAATATGGGAGTACTCGATATGTACACTTACAGAACAGCTGAAGCCAAGGCCACTACATAGGCACTTAAAATACTAGGGAAATTAGGTTTTCTGAAACTCGATTTTAAAGTTATTTTCCTATCTTATTTTATATGCTAAAATATAAACCCAAAATTATTTATTTCTGATATGCTCTTTTTATTCAGTGTAAGGAAAGAATTCTAGGAAGCAGTGGCAATCATAGAAATGGTTCATCTGAAGGCTTTGGGTTGGTTTATTTTTTTTTTTTCTGTTTTTGGTCTGAAAAAATCCTTTGGAAAATATCCTTTCAATTTTAGGACACAAGAGAAATCTTAAACTGACACAGAGGAATAGAATTCAGCATTTAGATAAAAATTATTGGTGTGTTTCATTATTTTCTTTTGGCAATAACAATTCCTAAAATTGTAATTTAAAGTGGAAGTTTAACCTTGATAGACCAAATTAATAATATCCTTAATCTCCAGTCTTTATTTGGAAAAAGGCATGATCTCTAAGGGCAGCTGAGACATGTAGGATATGCTGTCACACTGAGAACAGTTGATCTTTGTTGAGGGTTCATATTCAGAACACACCTGTTATCTAATGTGTATTCTGAAATCCTCAAAGCTGAGAAATCCTTACACTATTTTACGAAGATTTATTTAATAGAATCTTATGTGAAATGATCAAATCTTAGGAGAAAAGTTTATTTCAAATCAATATCAAGTAATCTGGAAAAATGAGATATTTATGAGATGTTGAGACCCATTTCTGAACCAGCTACTGTAATTTAGCCATACTTTAGTCCATTTTACTCAGGATTATACTATGAACAAGTTTTGGAATGTGTGAAAAACTTTTCAATGTAAGTTTAATGAGAAAAATTACTACATAGTATTCATGTACAGGTACAGAGCCCTAGGCACCTTTTGTTTTCTCTTTTTATCTCTATGCAGATGTTTTTGTGTGGAATCTCATGTACACACTGAAAAAAACCAAGAAAATTTAGGATTCCTTGAAGGCTACCTGAGGAAAAGACAAAATTCCTTCAGTAACTGTATCCATTCTCTGTATCCTTCCTCCTGCCAGCCCAAATCAATCAACACCTCTCTGCAGAATGAGGTCATGACTAGGTGTTAGAAATTGTTAGCAACATCTGAGTTTTAGCCACAAGCAAATTAACAACAAATGAGTCTGTTAATGAATCTGTCTTGTACCCATACCTAAGTCCAGAGAGCATATAATATTGCTAATTTTCACACTGTTATATTCCAATAAAAGAAAAAAAAGCAAGAGTTCCTTAGAAACATAATGGATATCCTAAAGGTTGGTTTAGGGACTCATGTATCTGTGACCTGGATATCAGGTCCCAAAACCATTTGTTATAATGGGATAGAGATTTACAATTTGCATTTTCCTATCACATCTCTTCAGACCTCAGAAGAGTAGGCAAGATGTTATAATAAAGACCTCAACAGACCACATAAATATGAAATTTGGGTCTCTAACTTATACCAGTGATAAATGCAAGAAGTGATTAGCTGACTATGTTATCTGGCTCCAGGAATTTTTGAGCCAATATTTATAATAATTCCTAGAAATATTCCCCATTAGGAAGTGTCATGGTCATGTGGCATTTAAAAAAAAAATTGAAATTACAGGAAAGTCTGGATTAAAATCTATGCACAAATATAGTTCCACACCTCTCCACTCCTGCTTGCCAAAAGAAAATGTGGAATGAAAATTCAGCTTTTGGGTGTCTGTTATGAAGTTTTCTTGCAAAAATGAGTACTTGAAAAGGAACATTTTGATGTGTGCACCTAAAAAGGCTATTTGTTTAATTTCCAAACTGTGAGTTTGGAAGTTCCAATTGAGTGTCGTTCCAATTTCTATGTCAATTCTAACTTGAAATGCCATCTAAATTGTATGATAACCATGGGAATATGCATAGAACCTGTCAAGAAATGCAAGTTTATTGAAGTACTTTTTTTTGGTGTATATTATAGGGCAGGATATTCTCTTTCCTTAGCCTTTTCTGGTGTATGATAATGGTTATAAAACTTTTGTGATTTACAATGAAAAAATCGGCAGGTATCAAATGATTATTACAGCTAAAGGTTTTCCTGTTTCCTACAAAAGATGCTAGCTCAATTTTCAATCTGACAGAGTAGATACAAATCCCAAATTAATTTTTTTCAAGTATATATGCCATTATATGTGCCAAATAATATTCAGTATTATTAATTTTCATATAAAGAAATGAAAAAAATAGATTTTTTTCACTAAGCAAAAACTTGTGAATAGTATTACAGAACAAATTCCTAATGTGAATATATCAAATTTTTCAGTATTAATTTGCTGAATTATAAAATTTTAAAAAATAAAGCTTTTTCTCTATATCTTTGAAAATGTAAAAAAAAATATCAATGTAAAAGATATAATCAAGGAGGATATTTTTAGTATAGGATTTAGGCCTCTGGAGAGGAAAAAAATTTAGATCCATGGTTTAGTTAAGTGTCTCAGAGAAATGTCATCTTAATTTTGAAAATTATTCTTCAAGTAAAACTTTCATGTGAATAACAGTCCTTTAAACTTTATTAACAGTCCTTATTCAGTGACAGTTAATATAAAAATATTCTCTCAATGAAAATATTCCTAAGGCAGAAGATGAGTTATTTTAAAAATCTATCCATATAGACTATGTCTAAAACATTTCTTTACACTACTTGCATTAAGCTTCTAAACACATAACCCAAACCAGGAAGAATACATTAATTATAGGTTTATGTGAGGTAAAAATTGTCTACTGAGAGACATATTTGTGAAATTATCTTAGTATAAGATTCCAAGTTCTAGAAAAGAAATTCAAGCTACACATTCTTGGTCAGAGCATAGAATCAGAGAATCATTTAGGTTGGAAAAGACCTTTAAGATTATCCAGAGCCCAGCCATTAAGTCTGAGGACTGCCAGGGCCATCACTAGAATGTGTTCCCCAGTGCCACATCTTTTAAAGATCTCCAGGAGTGGTGACTCCACCCTTTCTCTGGGCAACCTGTTCCGGTGCTTAACCTCTCTTTCAATGAAGAAATTTTCTCCTAAAATCCAATCTAAATCTCATCTGGCAAAGCTTAAGGCCATTTCCTCTCATCCTATTCCATGTTACTTGGGAGAAGAGACCAAACCCCATCTGGCTACAGGCTCCTTTCAGGTGGTTGTCAAGAGCAATAAGGTCTCCATTGAGCCTTCTTTTCTGCAGGCTAAATAACCCTCAGTTCCCTTGGATGCTCCTCATAAGGCTTGTGCTCTAGAGTCTTCAACAGCATAGAATGCTGCAAATTTATCAATGATTTTAATTGACTCTCATTGCACTTTTCTAGTCAACATTGGCATAAAAATGAAAAAAAAAATGTTGAAATGTCTGAATTCTTCTTTCTGGGCAGCTCTCTGCCCTGTGTATGGATGGCTAATCCATTTCCTTATATTTTTGGAATGTGAATTTTTCTGAAGTTCATAGCCCTCACAATTCCTGTGCCTGCTTTATAATGTTTGACATAGGGTTCAGCCTAATTTGGCAGTGAAGACTAATTACCACGTAAGAAGACTTCAGCAGAGCAGTCCTCAGAACTCAGTGATATGAGAAGAAAAACTTTCCACTTGTTTTAATGTCATGATCAGTCCTGAAAGCTTTCATAATGTTAAATCATTGCCTGAGTACAGTTCAAAAGATTTTATTTCAAGTTTAAAAAAAAAGCTACCATCTTGAGGAGGCCCCTCGATGTTATTATTGCTCACTGGACCTGAAAGTGAGCTGCATCAAGGAAAAATTTTGACCCGGTTGGAATGATAGTTTCTTTATTACCTCCCATGGATTCTAAATCAACTAATCTTTACCATCTGCTGTAAACATGCACAAAGTCATCACAAAGACATTCAGCCATGCTTCACGAGCTGTAACACCTCCCCACATTCTCTGTAGAGCAGATCCATATAGCTCCAGTATTCCTAGCCCACAGTAACAGCAGGTGCTGCAAAGTTTCCACCCAGCTTGAGAGCCTCGCATGAACATCAGACACTTGCAGGACCTCTATAATGTTCCTGGCATCTTGCCTTGACCTTCCTTATTTTGTGCTTTACTCTCTGACTGTTGGTGGGACAGGAGAAGACAAGAAGAAAGTTGCTTATCTATGCCTGAAGTTCAATCATGACAAGGATATTTATGCATGTTTGTCCTAATTTTGTCCCAATGGTGTGCATCTGACAGAGAATTCCTTTTGTTTCATACAGATGGAATAGAGATGGTAGCTGGTATTGTTTCCCAAACAACCTGTCCTGTGTTTGCAAGTTTTCTAATTAGGCTCAAACTTGTCTATATAAACACAATGTTCTCTTTTTTACTAAATCTTCACATAGTCTCACATCATATTCAAACTGTGGAATTGTATTTTATGTATTTTTATAGATCTTCAAATCTGGATGTAGTTGCCCCTAGTCTTCTAATATTTATCTTCCCTCCAGTTCCCACTCCTTGCAAAGCCATATTATTTTCATTCTGAAAAGAAGTAGTAGTGGGAATCTCCTAAATTCTGGCTTTCTGCTCCTCTACATTAAGCATAACACAGGCTTCCCATGAGTGTGGTTTTCTTTTTCAATTTTTTTAAGCTTTTTCAATACTTTCAGCATATGTATAAATTTCCTCGAACATTTCCTGCTTGGATTTTAATACCTAAACTACTGCTACTTTCTAATTTCAGGAAACTTTTAAGAAACCGTCTGATATTTCTTTAGTATTAGTCCAGCAGTTTCAACTCATAAATTTGCCAGTATAATGAAAAGACATAGAGATGTCCTCTGCAGCAGTAGTTGATTGTCTCCTTTCTAAATTTTTAATAAAGCTTTTGAGAGTGACTTGGTTATTCTGCCTACATGTTTGTGAGATTTCGCTGGCTGTTATATTCTAGTCAAAGGCGTATTCATCATCTAACCTTTCTTTATTAATTTCCTTTCGTATTATATCAATAGAGTGCAGCTTCAGCTGTAATAATGAAATAATCTCATAAATAAAAATGCATACTTTCACATCTATTGAAAATTAACGCTTACTTTACAGTCAATATTTCAGCCTTACATCTTACATTTACTATATTCTTATGGTCACGCAACTGATAATTGTACTCTCACTAACACAATCCATGCCCCCAGAGCTACAATACATTCACAAAGCTATTAAACTCTTACTGTGGAAGAAGACAAAAAAACAAAGGTGTCTAATATAATAGAATGAGTAATAATGAGTAGCATTCACAATATGAAATAAAGAAGGCCTAAAGTCATTGCATATTTTTTTTTCTGTGTTTGGTTTGTGGTTTTTCGGGTTGGTTGGTTGGTTTGGATTGTTGGTTGGTTTGGAGGTTTTTGTTTGTTTAAGATAGTGCTTTATTTAGACCTTAGGCCGAGTGTTATGTAGGAAGTGTGGAATAAATTCTATAGGATGATCTTAAAGAACTTTGCTTACATACTGCACAGCGTCCTGTGCACTTCTCAGGACCTGAACAGGTATTTCTGACAAGTTAGTGGAGAAAAGCTTAAGTGTTTTTATGGTTCTTACATAATTGGAAACTGTGACAATAAGATACCAGTCTCACATACAGCTGAGCCTGAACAGTCCAGATCAACAGTTTGTTTTTATTCGTCTTGCTGATCCGGGCAGGAGCAGTATTTGTTTTCAAGGGACATCCATGAGATATGTGTTATAAGAGAGAACTGTAACATTTTTCCTGACCACAAATAGGCATGCATAGATTGGGTGGTCTTCATTCCATCTGCAAACGTTCAGACCTGGAGCACTACAACATGAGAAGTGTCTTGGTATTTACTCTTCAGAGGATGCTATTCCCTAGTAAACCACTACACAAATGGACATAGAGGACCATTAGACATCAAGGGCTTGTTAAGTCACCATTCCCATGGTTAAGTATAGGAAATATTGATAACGAGTCAGTGTCACGCACCACCTTTAGTCAGGAGCCACTATTTTCAGAAAGAAGTATAGATTAAAAAGAATTAGATTGCTGAAGCATTTGCAGATTCATATAGTGGATGTTTTGGCAGGTAACTTTTATATAGAATAAATTCTGATGATACCTTCAGAAGCATACAGACATTAAAATGATATTTGTACAAGAGATTCACAGAAAATTAATAGTCTATGTGTTTGGAAGTTCATATTAATAATATCTATGTCCAAAAAAAGGTCTTCATTAAATTCTGGTTATAAAATCACTGAGGAATAAAATAATTTACTATTTCTCTATCTTCCCTCTTTATGGCCCTGGAATTTAAGTAAGTTGTAAAGCTAAAACAAAAGTTATGTTTCTTCAACCAAAAGTAAATCAGAAAGGTACAAAATGTTAATAAAAGACTCAAAATATGTGCTTTTTCACATAGAATATGTACTGTTCTTTTTCAGCTGATGAGACATCACTACAGTTCTAGTTCTATTCAAAGTGATTCAATCATTGTGAGAATAAAAGGTAATATTTCTATATTTAATGTGAAAACGAAAATCAAGGAAACCTTGATTCTTTCAATTAAAATAATGAAAGGCATGAAAGAAGTGGAAAGATTGAAAGCCAACATAGATAGTAGTGACTGAGGCTGAAAACAGGTGAATCTTTTCCAAAAGCAAATTCAGAGTTTTAGCAAATTTCATGCAGACAATATTCATTAAAGGCCTATGTAAGTGCATCTACTTTTTGAAGACATATAATTAGGCAAAGTGAAATTATTCTCTACAAAAACCTTAAAGACAACAAGGATTTTGTTATTAGTAATAGTAACAAAGGCTATTTTAAAGGCATTGACTGGAAATATTCAACGAGTTGGGAAATGTAAAAGAGTTTACAGTAAATACCAAAAGCGGAATAAAAATAGGACCAAGATAAGAGAAAAGCTTTGAATGTTGTCTTCAAGAATTGGAGTATAGAGAATGCATTCTGTGAAAGCTGAATACATTAGCTGAATTTTCATTCCCACTAACTTGAACCAGTTCAGCCTATGGGGAGGTGGGTCTCACTTGTATATTCCTTAGAGACAACTGAAAAAAGAAATTTTTTTTAGTGAGGAAACTACTGAGACTGCTATTATATTAAAATATGCTTTCAAAAAATTCTGAAGTTTCTGAATTTTGCAATATGCTTCTGAAACCTAAACTTTAAGACTGGGTGCAGTTCTTCAGTGAAGAGCATGAAGTCTGAAGATTTTAACACCTTCATTTCTCTGTCTGCAAAATACACAGCTATTCTGATTTAAAGTGTGTTAATGTAGCTCATGCTTACTTCATATTTACTTAATTAAAGTATACCCTAAAAGAGAAGGAGCTTTCGTATTGCTTGGAAGAGAAGTGAAGAGAAGAACATCATGTACAACCAGGACTTCACAGGATTTTGTAAACACTCAATTTTTTAGCACATTTTGTATTTTTTTTTTTGTTTTGATACCTACTATTGTGCAAAAGAAGAAAATCTATTTGTGTTTTTGGCTTTGCTGCTTGGTTGAATTTTTTTGCAGGTCAGAGATTTATTTCCATTTTCCATAGCAAACTACAAGCTGTTCACCAGGCAACTGAGAAAATGAGTAGTCACGGTGGGAAGGAAATCCAGAGAATTTTTTAAGGACTTACAAGCTTTTATTTCACTATTTCTTTCTAGTCTTTAACACTGGGACCTAATATTAATCATAAATATTTTTATGTCCTGTATGCCCACAACACCCAGAATTCAGACTTCTGCAGAATTTTTTTTTGCAGATGTTGTACAAGAGAAGAGGAAAAGTTTCCCTTCCAGTGTTTTTCCATAAACATAGAAAAACAGGGATATGTGGAACTGGCTAAAAATTAGATTTCTGTGCTAAAACAGACACATGTTATAAGGTGCTTTTTTGTTCTTAGTTAAATAGTTTCACCTGAAGAACAGCTGCTTCCTCCAGTGGGACCAGACTGACACTGGAATTGCTCCAATGCAACCAATGTACATCTGTTTTCAAAAGATGTAATTCATATCTGCCTACCTGGGCATTTTCAGGGGAAGATGGAGCATCTGGAAGGTAAAATTGTATTCACATTTGAGAAATGCCAAGAATATGTAAACAGCTTGATAAAAGAACAGAGGGGAAAGTGGCAGAGACTGCAGATACAAGGAATTGATGATTACAACTTCATGATATTTGCAAATAAATATTCTGCATTCACAGCTCCAAGTGTCTCAGTGCCATAGAGAGAACAATGGAGAGGGTAAGTTAAAATTTTGTATAAATTTTGTAATATCTAAGACAAATTTCTCCTATGCTGAAAAACTATTTCAGAATATTAAAATTTCTGATATTTGATAATAAACTCAAGAACACTGTAACTGCAAGAACTAAGAAGTACTGTGCTGCCTGTTCTGCTTGAGGTAGCACTGATTTGAGGTGGCAGAAATAAGATTTAATAGACAGGATGACTAATGGAAGTACAAAAGTTGGGGAAAGAGAGGCATGAAGGTGGGTTGGAGAGGGGTGTGCCCGTGGGGAGCACCAGCTCAGCTTCCCCCTTCCTTGCACCTGGGGACGTGGGACAACCACAGCCATCCAGCTCTGGAAGGAGAGGCATCCCACTGCAAATGGCTCTGGCAGGGAGTAGTGAGGAATCTCATGGATCCTGAAGCCTACCAGATGTGATCATCTCCAGGAGAATGAAGAGTGCAGTAATCACTTTTTCTTTGTGTTAGTCATGTAAAAAACCCAGTCATCGAGCAGAAAATGTAAACCATGATTTAGACATCAGAACAGCACAAGTAAGCACTAAAAATATTCTCCAGAATTTAATCACAGAATCATAGAAGCATTTAAGGTTAAGATCTCTGAGATCATCGAGTTCCAACTTTGATCACCACCTTGGCAACTAGACCATGGCACTGGTTGCCATGTCCAGCTGTTTCCTGAACACCTCCAGGGTGGCTCCATCACCTCCCTGCGCAGTCCATCCCAATGTATTACAATACTTTCCATAAAGAAATTCTCCTGAAGTCCAGCTTGTACCTCCCTGGTACAGCTAGAGGCTGTCTCTTCTTGCCCTGTCACTTGTTGCCTGGGAGAAGAGGCAGAACCCCATCTCACTGCAATGCTTTTCAGAAAGAGAGAGATAAGGTCTCCCCAGAACCTCCTTTTCTCTAGGCAAGGGAGGGTGCTTTTGGACAGTTGTGTAGTTTAATATTCACTTTAGTAGCATATTGAAGCTTAAAATCATTACAAAAAAGATTTAATTCTGTAAAATATATTGGAAATCAAGGAATCTTTATATTATTTTAGGATTCTAGTGTAAAGACTGTTTCCAGCTGCATGAAGTAAAGTCATTGGACCAATGTAGCTCTGACCTAAGCACTACCACAGGGGAAAAAATTAGGGATCCAGTGCCACTTTATAGTCCTGACATCCTCCGCAGATGTGGCTTTATTTCTTATCCATACTTAGAATGACATACTGAAGAGTGAATAGCAACACTGTTGTAAAAGTTAGTTTTACGACTGAATAACTTTCCCTTTTGTTAAAATGCCCTTTGCATTCACAGTATGAAATGCATTTGCCTATCCTGATTGATGGACTAAATAATGGCAAATGTATGCTTAAAAGGAATTTTCTACTAATTAGTTTTTAAGACAAAACCTACTTCACATCACTGTTTCCTCTGTGTAGTTAAAATTATCTTAATTCATTAGCACTGGCAAAATTGCTGATTCCCCTTCCCAATGCACTAGTATCTGCATATGCACACTTTTATTCATATTTTATTTTAATTTTAAATGTATGCTGAAACCTCATCAATATTTGTAGCTAACCTTGCCAAGATTTCTCAAAATTGTGTTCTCATATATCTGTAGCAGTTTTCCATATAATTTCCAAATTTGCTTTCTTTCCAGAGTAACAGTGACCTAGTAAAATTTCCCTTGTGGTTATTCTTACATGAGCTCTGTATAAAGCAAACAACACATCCCTGGACACTTCTGGTTCGATAGGAACTTACAGACAAAATGCAATCAAGTTGTATTACAAAATCTATGGATATCTCCCTCATGACAAATGGAAGGAATAGGCATGGAGCTGTGTCTCTGAGCAGAGGGACACACTGCACTTATGTCTGGAAGGCGAAGAAAGGGAGGGAGTAAGCTGGGAGTGTTTTCACTTCTACTCATCTGGAAATTCATCACTTCATCTGGTTTGCTACAGCAGAGTAGAGCATTACATTCTCCAGAGCATTTCATGTGGCTTCTGTGTAATCAATGAATGTCGAATCACAATGTTAGAACAAGAGATGCATTTTAGGATAAATATCATATGGATTCTGCTTGAGCATCTGATAATAGGGCAGGTTTTGGTTTTATTTTTTTTTGCTGGAAAACAAAAAGCTTGTATTTAGTTTTAAGTTGTTGTGCCTCTTATTAAAGTTAAAATTTTATCAAGCATATTAACAGATTAAAAACAAAAAGAAAAGGATTTTGTGCCCTTCCATTTCTGAATCAGCAAAAAAATTATGTCCTCAGAATTCACTTTCTAGTGCAAAATAACATCTGCATGGACTTAAAAAAGTGTGAGATAAATTTAGGGTAAAGCAGTAGTTGTTCTGCTCCAGCTCATACGATGCAGTCAACCATCTACTCCTGGAGCTGGCCCAGACAGGCAGGGTTCAAATTCAACATCTACCAAAGATCTTTTGCTAGAAAAGTGTTATACTAACACTCCTGGTAAAAAAAAAAGCAAACAACCAAAAAAACTCCAACAAACCAAATCAACAGTAAATATATAAAAGAATCAACATCAGCATCTAATTTTGGATGCCTCCCTGTAAAATGCTCACATTTTCTACTCCTGTCTTGAATGCTGATGCAAAGAACTTCCAGGAAAAAGAGAATTTTAACGTTTTCCTTAGAAAAAGCCATTGAAATTATACTAAATTTTTATGTTGTAGTTACAGATTAAATATTGGGATTCTAAACTATTCAATGTATATAACCTGAACTGTACCATATACATGGGTTATCACCTCTTTGGGGTGTTAAGGTGTGTCCCACACCAGATGTGTTCAGGTACTAATACAGCTGACTTCAGTAAGAGTTGCACGGATAGACCTGAAGTCAAAATTAAAGTCCTACCTGCTACAGGAGGAAAAGGTCAGTGCAAAATAAGGACCTTAACATTTGAATAGATGTATTAAATTATGCCTCTAGAAACAGTAAAATAGTTACCAGAAAACTATATTTATGGTAATTGTGTCAATTGTGAACAGCTTCTCAGCAAGGACTGAAACAAGATTTAGCCTTCCTGACATGCACAGAGAGCCACAACTTAAATCTACATAATGGAATATAGGAAAAAATTGAGCTAATTTACATACCAAAGGAGGCTACAAAGGTTTAGATTCATTGTGCCTTTGACAATTTGACTCCAGGCAAAGGTACAGAGATACTTTTGAAGTTGTGAGAACATAAGCACGTAGAAGGAGTAGCAGGTCTTTACTCATTACATATTTGTAAAGGATTTTTTAAAACTATCTTTGAAGATACAAAGAGGAGACTTCTTCAGTGAGAAAGTTTTTCTGTGCCTGACATTTAATAGTTTCCTTTCTTATGGTAAATGCCTTTGCATGGCACCAAGCAGAACTTCTAGACCAGATACAAGATCATACTGTGCTCTCAGACTTACTCTAAAAGAAGGTCAAATCTGCCCCTGGACTCAAGTGAGGCTTATTCAAGACTTAAAGGCACAGCTTTTTCATTCTGATTTGTAAGGAGAAAGCTCAACACTGACTATGATTTTGAGCAACTGAACTGATTTGAGTGAAAGTATAACATAGGTAAGTTTTAGCATATGAACTATTTGGGATTAAAAAAAAAGGTAACGCCTATGTTTTTCTTCTCTTTAGCCTCCTCTACATTGCATGACCTGTTTTGTTAGCTCATCTCTTTTACTCAAAATAGAATGAGTCTAAAGAATAATGCAGCTACTTACAGTGTGCTTTATGATTTTGTCTCATTATGTTTTGCATTTAGAGGAGGGGGACAGAAATGGATCAGAGACAATGAAGAAAAGGAAAGAACATGGGACAAAACAAGATCTGTCAGCAGCATCCTCTGGTATTTCTGCTACCTAGTGGTGTCACTATCTCTACCATTAGTCAAAGATTTGGTAGCCATGTACTTGCTTCACAATTCCCAAAATAGACTTTCTTACATAAATCAACTGTGCTGTAGGCACATATTAGGAAAAAAAACAGAAGCTAAATCTTGCTGGTCCCTTTTGACCGCATAGAGCTTAAACACACTCCCACTCAGGAATCTAAAGTCTGAATGGCTTGTTCCAATGCACTGAAGGAAGACATATTATATAAAGGTACTATTATATGACTAAAATATTAAATATTTTTTAAAACGTTTTAAGTTGACAAGAGAACATGGTAGCAGGATCATATGAATAACAAGCACGGCTCGTTGTCCATGGCTTTAAGCTAAGTGTTTGTATGTAGTGACTTTATATCTTACTTCTTGCTGGTCTACTTCATGTGCTGTGTGACCAGTCTGCTCTGTCAATGTAAAGCAGCAATGATATGAAGCCTCTCTGTCTCTGCAACTTCTCTTTGACCATACCTTTGGTTTGCTTTTAAATCAGTAAAAAACTTTGTTCCTCTTTCACGCCTCTCTGAAGACATTTCAGTATTATTGGTCAACAATCCTCCTTTTTAAGACCCACTAAAATGAGACCGCAATGGGGGAATATAGGCAGGGAACAAAATTGCTGATGCTTTTTGAATCATAAAGCAAACTTTTCTATAAATGTCATTTTAAAAAATGCCCTTTAAAATTTAAAATAAATTTAAGAAAACCCTGTGCTAAGGGCCATACTTTCACAATATTACAGTTTTCCATTAATATTTATGGAAATCACACTTATTTAAACAAACAAACAAAAAAAACTATGATCAAGCCATTATTGTTGTGAAAAGAGTTAAACAAATCACTGAATTGTTGGAAATTATTGGCTAAGGAAATGCAGTCAAATTAGGGCAGCCTTTTTTTTGAGAGTATAGCCTGTTTGCAAATGAAAAAGTCTGTTCCTAATTTCAATTTATTTTACTGTTTGTACTCAATTATTATCTTATTTATACCAAGGCCTAATGAGGATTTAAAAAAAAAAGTAGATTTTTTTCCCCTACCCTTGAATAAACATTACATGAAAGAAAATGAGCTCTCTCAGTTATATATTCTTACAGGATGCAGTGGCCAAGAACCTAATTTAGACATAGCACAATATTTGTTTAATAAATCATTTAACTTATCAAGAGAATTTATATTTAAAATAGATTTTTCCTATTTAACCTATTTCTATTATCTAAGTATGTAAATATACACATATAAGCAATTTTTAACTGCTGGGTTTGTACCATTTTAATTGAATTTAAATTTCCATCCTAATGAAGCTTGACAGAGCCCACAAGTAAAAATGAAACCATTAGGTAGCAAAAGAGAAATGCACCATTTACCATTCTCCAGCATTATAAAACAACAACAAAAAAAAACCCAGTATGAAAAAGCTAAGAATCAAGATAAAGGACTCCCAAAATACAGAATGTTTTATTAGACAGATATTTAGGGTATATTTTTCTCTAAAAGGCACAAATTCAGTGAGAAGGGCTGTATTTGGTTGCCATATTGGTCACCTTTTGGAAAAAGAATGATAGATGACATTTGAAAAAATCTTGAAAATTGCTATTTTGAAATCCAGGTTTCTTGTTTGTTGATTTAAATCATGACTAAAATTGGCAATCTAAAAGTCCTTTTAATCATTTGGGTTTAAAGCAAATCATTAAAAGTAAGCCTCTACTTCTGTAATATGGTTTACCTGGTAAAATTTGTAGTTTGCATTAGTTCAATCTTTTTAAACAGAGAAGAAACCAGTGACTGTCATCATCAGAAAGAAAAAAGCTTTTCATGTCTGTAAATGGATGAGCTGCTTCAAATGGGGTAACTCTGATTTGTTTCTCCCTCCTCAGTATGTCCTGAACTGAAGCCAGACCTGTATTATGAAACGTTTTAAAGTAAAACAGTTTTTGCTTTCCAGAACTAAGCAGTAAAAAGAGAGTAAATCTGCCTCTTACTCAGTATTTATATTGCAGTCAGTGGGTGAAAGTACTCAAAATGTTTCTAGACTCGATTTTTTTCAATGTTTAGGTCTCTGAAACTATAGGTTGAGACTTCTGAGAATGTAAGTAGTTGCTCAGATTTCATATTTAGGTCAGTGGTAACTGATTTTCCCAATTACTTGAAAACACTAGTAGGATTTTAAAAGCATTTCTCAATATATGTTACATTAAAATATGCTCCAAATACTTAAGATAACAAGGTTCTTTGTAATATTTAAAAAAAAAATTTGAATAAATATTCAGACCTACAGTCCAGCTGTTTGCCACAACAGGAGCTAACTGAACACACACAGTTTTAGCCTGTCGTGTATTAACACGATGCATTAGCTTGGCTCTCTGGTTAATAGGTTTTCAGTCTTCCTGTTCTCCAGAGCTAAACCCCTGACTCTCTGAGGGGCTGCCTGAAGTAATGAATTGTGTGTAAGTGTTGTACCAGCTGAAGGTGCATAAATACTGTATCAGCTTTGAGCAGAGCTGTACACAAATTCCTAAAAGTCAAGCTAACCATGCTTGCCTCAACAGGCTATGTGTGAGAAAACACCAAGGCTGAAGCCAAACCAGCATGGTTGTACAGGCCCACAGTCACAGGAGAATATGATTTTTAAGGAATTTCGGTAAGAATTTGGAGCTTCTGTTCTCCACAAAGATTTTTCACTGGTAGACCTGGGTTTTCTGACATTTTTTTTTTTACTTTGTGTAATTAGGCTGCTGATTGTACCTGGTTGTTCTGAACTAGAACAGACAGATTCCTTCAAAAACCATAGCTAAAACTGTTGCATTTTCCTTACCCTGCTGTAATAGGTATACTATCTTCTTTCTCATCAACATTGAAAGGCAGAGACAGAAGGCATCTTTTCATTTTGAAAATTTGCTAGGTGCTAAAGTATTCTATATAAACATCCTAGCTCCAAGCATAAACAGCAGTAAGAAAGGAGGGTAAGAAACACTTCTCATACCTTTAGTCATCGAAATGAATCATCTAATCCAATTTATTCATCTAGGCCCCTGTTGCAGTCAGCACAACTGGCACATCTTGCAGCAACTCATGAATTATCATAAGTAGCTATCTGCCTCTTGCTTCTAGTGAGCCTTCATTAAACATTTTGCCAATTGATTACGTCTGTTAGCTTCTGACCATCACACTCATGAAATAATTGGGATTTTACCCTCTGGCTCTTATGTGTTATTTCTCACACCTTAGTAGTTTCATGTCTATTAATCTTCAAGCATACACATCTTTTTGCCTTTTGAAATGATTTACGTCTTAAAACTTTTCATAGTTATCCAATAGCCTGAGAAAAGGGCTGAAATGCAGAAGCTAATTTTGATTTTGCCACTGACAAGCTGAGTGTAGCCTTGGGGCTAGCCTGTCTCCTTGCAGCCTGCTCCCAGAGAGAGGAAATATGTAGTCGCACAGCTCTCAGCAGCAAAATAAGGACCAAACTGTGACTCATTGTCACATTTCTATTTAACTCCTGCTTCTCTCTTGCTCCACTGGGGAAATAAGTTGTGGCAGACAAACAGCTGGCACAGAAACCTTGTCTTTCTCCTCTCCTCACCTTCCTGGATTAGATCAGTGCACAGTCTCCAGAGCATTGCAGCAAGCAGAGCTGAGTCTCTGTTCATTCTTCCCTGTGTGGGAGGATGAAGTGTCAGGGGATGCCCATCAACCTTGCACTGTGACTTGCAGGAGATTGGAATAGAAAGGACCAGCTATGGGGCTGGTGCTGGAGCTGCTGTGCTCACACAGATTAAGCTGTACATTGGCAGAAGCCATTTCTCAGAGGTGTCAGCCTTTTGCTGTTCGTGTTTCAGGGGTGGCAGCTCCAACTACATCTGCCACTGAGTCCAGTCCAATCCCTGTTTTCATAGACACAGTGGAGTAGCATAGTTTGAGACCCATGGCTTTCTAGACAAAGCCTTAAGTGGATCCCAGAAAAGATCCTGGCTGCTACAAGAATACTCAGTAACTGCTTAAATGTAATAATAACAAGAGCAATAACTACTATTAATTGTAATAATATGACTAATACTAATAATAATATTAGATCCTGAGAGTATAACAAATACAGAGTACTTATTCCCTGTACTGAGTCTTTGTACTTTTTTTTATACAATTTTAAGGACTTCCATTTTTTAACAGTACATTTCTGTGATGGCAATGACATGTAATAGGAGAATGCTGAAGATAATCCTCTGGAATCTTCTCCTAAATACTTGACAGCTAGAGACATAGGTCCTGCCAACTTTCTAAGGACATTTATGAATTGCTGTCTTCAGGGATCTCATTTTGTCTTTCACAGTGTACATTTCACCAGTATTTCCACAACTAACAATTTGTCGCTGTGTGAAAGAATAAGTAGCACATGTGGGTTTTTGTGCAAGTAGCAGGGTAATTGCTTATTGGCTACATATTTAAGTTACTTAATCTCACCGTCATTATCATGCTGTTCATCTCTGGATAGATTGTTGTCCTGACACAGGCTGTCAGAAAGAGAGCCCTGAGATGTGCAGCAGCACACCCTGCCAGCCCTGGGCCAAATCTCTGAACCAGAAAACTCACTGTCCATGGCATCACTGCTGTGCCCTGCTCTCTGGTGTGTCAGGATGGTACCCCGAAAGGCAAGGAGCCCAAGAGTCTGCCTCTGTGACTGACAGTGGAAAAAAAGTTATAAATACCTATTGCAAGGAGCAAGTGGTTTAGTCCTATCAAAGTCATGAAGAGCCCAGCAAATCATGGGCTGGGAGGCGGTATGGAAAACAAAATAAATTGTGAAAAAAAAATAAATTTTGTGAAGTAACAGGTAGTTGAATAGCTTTTTGTTTATCCAAACTACATATTGCTGAAGTTTATATCTAAACTTTCAGGTTGTGAGTGCCAGTACTACCCCCAGAGGAAAACAAACTGCAGTGAAACATTAGCTTCAAGCTGAATTCTTACTTTATGTCATGAATAAAATTTCCATCTTGTGGATACAGTGTCTAAAAATCAGTCAATCACTACAAGTGCATTCCAAGTACATGAAAACAAAATAAAACTAAGCCAAACATTACTAAATTAAACTAATTATATAGTTTATTTCCCTGTCACGTGGAAAGTTTACTGGGGAGCTGATGCCCTTTATCATCTAAGTCTATGCTTTGGTCAAAAAGCCCCAGAGAAGACACATACTGTTACAGCTGTAAAAATACTCCTGTAAAAACACTACCAACAAAATTTAAAAAAAATTCAGACCCTACTTTTCTTCATTCAATGGTTTTTTGTTTCATTCTAGAGTCTATAATTCTCTTTCTTTAATAAGCTCAATGACTGAAAAGTCAGACTGGTTGTAAAGTTTTATATTTTTTTCCATTTATTTTGGACAAAAAATCTCACTAATTTGGTTACTTCACAGATTTGCCTCATAACAGCCAGAAAATAACCAATGTTTCCAACAAACCTTGTTAAGAATATCTAAATAAACCAGTGTTAGTATTTGGGTTAGGGCTGTCAGGCTGAGCCACCTGTTTTGGCAGTACATGCAGCCAGAAGTAAATTATAGATCAGTCCAACTGCTGATTAAAAAATCACATTGCTTCCCTGATGTAGCTAACCAGACATCAAGCAAGGATTGCACTACTTGACACAGTCCTAACATTAGCCCTTAAGAAGGAACAGGATCACTTTCTAATAGCACTTAATGCAGATCCTCTTACAAGTATGAACAATAAAAAATGGAAGATGAAAACAACATCTTTCATGCACTGAAACAGCACATAATCTTGAGAAGCTGAATAAAGTAAATCTCAGAAGACTGTTTAAAAGCATTTTTTGTATTTGTTTCATTATTAAATTCAGATAAAGAGTGGAAAAATAGTTGGAGTAAAATGCAACTAAAATATTTTGTATTAAAGAGGGTTGCATTTAAAATATATCCCCCCTTCTGACTTCAGCTGATAAAATATTGCTATGCATCTAAAATGTACTTTAAATATGAATGGTCAAGAAATGTTAAAGTACATGAAACATTCACATTTTAGAATATGTATTTGTTGGTTAGTACAATTGCTTTTCATTTTTGCAGGCCGACATCTGGCATATTTATTTCAGCGCAATTTTCACTGACTCCCTCAGAAGTCTACCTAAATAAGGATAGCAGAAGGGTTTTTTGCCTTTTACCATTCAGTAACTTCACATACACTTCAAATATACTCTGTGCTCCCTATGGAAAAATCAGGGCAAACAAATTAAGCTGTTCTGACTCTGGTAAATCTCTGATTATAAGGGACTACCAAAGCTTTTTTCTGAGCAAAGGCTTGAGAATAGAACCCTGAACTTCAGACATTGCCTGTTTCTATCACTCTGATGGAGGTGCCTAAATAATGGTGTTCTGCAGATGAAACTAAGGTTATTTTTAGAGGTGTACAGAGAACTTTTTTCAGTAACTCGTAAAAACTCAGGCTACAAGAGTGAAAAAGTAAAAGAGAGAAGAAAAAACAGTAAAGAAAAATAGAAAGGAATGCAGAAAACAAAATTAAATGATCCTGGAGCGAAAACATAATTTTCTAAGAACAATAAATCATTTTGACAGGCCACTTCACTTATACTGTTAAATCACAAATAATTTTTTGTTAATTATATTTGAAAAGAGTTACTGTACCTTCTGCTGTTATCTCGGCCATGATGATGGTAAGAGATATTCTGTTTAAAAGGTCAAGATTTACTGTGGCACCTTAGATAGTACTTCTGGGCTGCTGACTCTCGCAGGACTTGCAGGATGAGAAGGAGGGAGGTCCTCTGCTTTTTCTAATTGTGTTCCTTCTTCTTTTATGCTCTCTGAAATGTCTGTTTCCTCTGCAGACCTGGCCTCCCAGAACAACCCAAGGCCTTCCAGAGGCAACACTCAAAGCTCAGTCTAAAGTATCAGCTTCTAACAAAAATAGCCATGCCTCAGAGTGAACCTTCAGCACGGTTTTCTAATATCCTCAGAACCATGCACACCAGAAATAAAATGTAAAAAACCACAGCTCTAAACAGGACAGGAATGCACAGAGAGGCAACAAAAATCACAAGAACTGGGAAAGAACTGTTCAATGCTCCTACAGCCTTGCTAGCATAATTGCAGTTCTTTGGGGGGTATGTCAGGAAACATGAAATATAGAGTTCAAAGTAACCTTATCCATCCCAGTACAATTTTATTCTTAGCACACTCAGTGCTTAGCACATTCTTCCTGGCCTTATATGGCTTGGGGAGGGTCCTATGAAGCTCACCGCTGACTAAGGGGGAGGGTAAATTTAGGTGATTTTCTCCACTTAGACTCTTAGTTGCAGTTCAGAACCAATTAAGACAGCAATTTGAACCAGTAAAATTTGCTTTGATTTTTTTTTATCCTTTTATGATTTGCTTTAATTATCACATATACCTGTGAAGTTCATCTAAGTATTACAGAACACTGCTAAAAATGTAATATTAATATTTTATATACTCTACATATGTGAAGGCAATATGCAAAAATATCAAGTAGACCAGAATTGTTTTTCTGTGTCTGATTCATGGAAATATTTAAGTAGCTCAAAAATTCTGTGATTTTGAAGAAGATTTTATAATACTGAAAACAAGTAGATACTTAAAAACATTTAGAGAAAGTAAAATGTTAACAATTCAAATAAGAACAATTATTTTAAAACCTGAGCAATCTTTTCCTTGGACTGCTTGCAATTCCACAGCTGTAGAATTACGTATGGGGTCAATAGGTTGAAAATGAAATTAGCAGAAAAGTGCCCTGAAGCCAGCATACCTTTACATAAATGTCATCGTCACATGAAACCAGAAACCACCTTTAACAGCTCTGGCTAGGGAACCTATAGTCACCTTGTCTCTGCTACACGAGCTGGCATTTACACTTCTCATCTTCCCCCCAGGAGATATTGGCACCTGGCTCTGTGGCAAAGTGTGGGGAAAGGAATCTATTTATCCAATGCACAATATGCAGAAGAAAAGGTTCATTGAACAGCAAAATCACCACCAGGTTTTTCCTCTTCCCTCTGCTCTTAACACATTTCATACCTGCCACCTGTCTGAAAGTGGTAGCTTTTTCTAGCCAAAGCTTGCAACCAGTGCTTGAGCCTCTTTCTTCTTTAGCTCTACTAACCCAATGTTTTGCACTGACAAGGTTTGATTACTTGATGTTAAGTGCTCATTGTTTTTCTGATCATCCCTCTAGCCCTCTGTTTGCTCCTTTAGCCTGTTCTTCAGTAGATCGTCCTTACTAAGGCTGATAAAGTGATTTTATGTAAAACCTTATTTCCTCAAAAATACTCTTTCATGAGTACCAGAATGGTCTGAGGAGTCACATTCACATATCAATAAAGCAGCTGCTCTCAAAAGGTCAGTGGTTAGTAAAGGATGATACTAAGGCAAATTCCTTGTTCTTCTTAATTATATCTCTTCTGCTGAAGCAGTTCCATTTTATATGAACAGTTAAATATTTGGGGTCACCTATGTTTTGACAGCTTTACTACTTGCTTAAGACGTGAGATAGATCATCTGAATACCTGAAGCACAGAGCTCATCAATCCTGAGAAGTCAGGATTTTTTCACTTGTATTCCTATTCAAATTCAAAAAAAATAATAAAGTCTTCATTTTGGAACATGGGGGGAGAGATAAATGGGGAAAAAATGATGTCTGAATATTTTCTTGTTTTATGTAGCAAGATCCTGAGATTGTGGACTATGCCAATGTCACTATAGGACACGAAAGAACACAAGCTCACACCGCTGTTCTTAAGGTGAAGAAAAAAGGGAGGTTTATTTTCTGACTCCAACATTTACAGTTTTCTAAAAGTGACAGTGGATTGGAGGGTGACGGTGACACCTCTCCAATGACACTGGTTAAACCAACAGTCTATCAACTCTCTCCTCCTCCATAAAGGAATGTAAAACAATGAGTTATTTACAGAAAGTGTGTGAGAAAGTTCACTACAAGAATGTCAACATCAGAAGGCTTACAAAATCTTAAAAAAAAGGAGTGACATGCCCAGACATAGGTGTTTGTATAACTAACTACATGTGCATGATTGCCTGTCCCTCACCACTTTACATTGCAGCTCCTACCACCTGCTCTCCTTTCCCCACACCTTACTCCCTTGTTACTATTTATGATTATCCTCAATCATGGGCTGTTGTTCTGAAATCAAAATATAAGAGTAGAAGAAGTGAGAGAATCCAATTTGAAACCAATTTTCCACAACATCAGCCCAGCAGCCAGAAAGAGAAGTGGCTGGTATCCTCTCATACCCTCCCTTGTATGCACAAAATATTCATTCTGGGAAGCAGGCTAAAGATGACATATGCACCAATATCTTACATATATGTATAGATATGTATGTACATCTTACACATGTATATGTGCATATACTTATATACATATAAAGTGTGGCTTTAGGCAAATATATTGGAAGTTATGCAGTTGTTCCCTTTAAGGAGGAAAAAGTCAAGGGATCTGAGTGTCATATTTACTAGAAATAATCACAGCCTTCATGAAAATACACAGAACTAAAATAAAAGAAGTTATATGTGTGTGCATGTATGTTGAAACTGAGAAACAAACATTGCCATCTGGAAATTATAAAGAATATCACATTTATATTCTTTAGAAGTCTAAGCAACCGAAAAATTTGAAAATTTTTTAAGGGCAAGTTCAAAGTTTTTTTCAAAATCTAAAAACTTTAGATCCTGATTCAATTTAGGAGTTTCTTTTAAACTAATCTGTGAAACTCACAGCATGCAGAAACTGAAAAATTTATACCAATCTTCATGCAACAAAGTAAATGACCTAGTTTATATGTTGAAAATTTCATTTTAGTGGGAATCTTTTCTGCCTAACCTGACCAGAAATATTCTTTTGTAAGATGTCCTGTCTCTCTCCTTGCTCCTCAAACAACATGGAAAATGAAAAATCTAAAACTCCTTTGGTTCTTGCAAGTGATATCTAAACCTGGACACATGCGAGTTTCTCATAATTTCTTCTGATTATGCCTTGGGCACAATGAGGAAATGCTGTTGCCTCAAGTTAGCAATAAATATCCTGCTCCTGCTCACAGGTGTTACATGGTAAATGAACTGTCCTGGGATCAGTTCTTGCATTCAGTGGTGAGAAGGGAGGGAGAGAGGGAGGGAAGTGTAGTAACAGCTACACCCTCTCACCAGATTTCTCAGATACACAAATCTGTGTTAGACAAAATAAAATGACAGTTCTCTTTTCTCTATAGGTACCAGGATAGGGAAAAAAACAATACTAGGACCAGGGGAGAAGGACATACTATATGCTGCTACTAATATCTGCATGCAGCCACATGCTTTGATTTCAGACAATGCCTTTTTCACTAAGAACCCTAACTGATGGAACTAATTATTTGAGCAGTTTTTTGAGCAATTTCCTTTGGAAAATGCTAGAGGTTTACTATTTGTGAGACTCTAATGCAAACTCCTGCTTATTAGTGAAAAGTTTGGTTGTTCATATAATCAAAGTACGAATATACAAATACTTTATGAGGTCATTTTTGGGTTGCCTTGATGATATTTTCTAAAAAGGAAAATTAGAAGAGACATGAAATTATGAGGTAAAGAGAGGAGAGACTTTGATACTGATAAAGGAAAGTATTGGAGGAATTGAGTACAACAGTCATTCAACAAGAAAATGCAGGACAATATTTGAGTTGTCTGCTAACATGTTATTGATGAATTCTCAGAGTTCAGTCCTACTGAGAATCAAACTGTTCATAAGAAAAAGAGTGTTGTACCCCAGTGCATGCTCAGCAGCACAGCTGGGTCAAGGAAAGGAAACTTAATTTAACTCTGATGCATCCAATGATCTCCCCAGACCACATGGGAGTATGTTGTTATCAGAAACACCCAGCAATCAACTGATAAGAACTAAATATAGGATGAAAGTATAATGTCAATGAGAGGGTGAATGGCACTGAATCTAGTGAGTAACAAAGACATATGCAGAAGCAAATATAGGATTAGAATGATGTCTGCCAACTGAGCTTTGATGTGCGTATGAAGCTGGTTTCCCCTGAAACAGACTTTTACTTTTTATGCTTTATTTTTGTTTAAGAATAATGTTACATCTAGATGAGATTTTCAATCAGCCCCACTAGTAATACCATGTTTTCCAGTGTGAATAGGAACACACATTCTGGTGCCTTTGTAGTCTTCATCAGCCAAAGATGTAGCTGTGACTTTCTATGGACCATTACACAACTCTCAAGTAATTTTTTTCCATGTGTGATTGATATTTCATAATTAATAGTTGCAAGATTTTTTGAATCAACA
Organism: Zonotrichia albicollis; assembly: GCF_047830755.1. Taxonomy (NCBI): domain Eukaryota; kingdom Metazoa; phylum Chordata; class Aves; order Passeriformes; family Passerellidae; genus Zonotrichia; species Zonotrichia albicollis. The sequence goes on along the minus strand of NC_133821.1, from coordinate 73,978,274 downwards.
TGGCAAATATATAGGCATATTCTGGATATTCTGAAGCACACATGAAATACAAATCAAAGCAAGACCTTGGTATCACATCAGATCTAGGTTAAATCTTGGCACATATATGTTGTCTCATAAATCAATGTTGTTGCACCATTTTTCAGAGAATTGCATACATAGTACCTTTCAAAAAGGTACTACAGATCCATAGTAGATCTGCCCTACATTTAATGTGAACTACTGACAGACAGATAAGGAGCTCTGTCCCTGTAGGCTGACTGGTCTGAATGCAAATCAGCCTCTGCCTAGGCACAGCTGACAAGCACACCGGAGTCACATCACCTTGACAGTCTGAGCTCATTAAAGGACACTTCCAAAGCTATATGATAGAAACACAGCAGGTACAAAAGAAAATATCTATGACACTGACTGTTCTGCTTTACTATGGTTGATATCACTCTTACTCATTGTACTGCAAAACTGCTGAAGTAGCTATTGCAGGGGAAGGGTAGATATATGTCCAATTGTGTCAGGAACCCACGTCTTGAAAAAGGAACCCACTTGCCGCGGCAGCTACGTCCAGATATGGACAACACTGGACAATCCAGACCAGTGAAGAGCCTTTTTTATTATTTGCACATCAGTCTCAAGACATTGTTATACAATGGAGACAGGGTGTTAACAGCTCGCTGATCCACAGGGAATGCCAGAGAAGGTGGGGTGATACAGAATGACATAAAACCATCTCAGTCTAGATTTCAGCCAATCATACATAGAACAACACATATTGACAAGCATTCTATCCAATCTTATAAAACACACGTAATGGTAGTTAAAACAAAGACTGGTTCATAAGAGACAAAGAACAGAGCTCTATTCATGCTAACCTTCTAAAGATGTACATTAAATAACCTTGTTGCCATCCATAAGCCAATTCTACAGAGGCCTACTGTTATTTGCCACTTATGCTCTACTGCTTGGGAAATTTTTCTGCTGTATTTGCAATGCTAACAAAATTTCAGTCTGAGGCCTATACTTTTTTAACCATTTCCTAAAAACCCTCTAACTTTAGGGACTCCAACAGTAGCTTCAGTCAAGGTGTGTGAATAATGAACATTTTCTAATGTCCAAGAAGGCCAACTGATTATAAAACTACTTCGAGGAAAAAAGAACATCCTACTTAGTCTCCTTGCAAGCTCGCCAAACAGGCAGTCTATGGCAGGCAATCAGACTAAAGCAGTCCCCTAGCTTAGGAGAGTTGGGTGTTTTCAGTGTTCTCTGATTTAACTATAAAAGTTATATTACTATATAATAAAAATATATTATATTACTATATTACTTATATAACTTATATTACTATAAGCTAGGTTCAGGGAGGGCATTTATTGCAGTATGTCAAGGTAGACTGCATTTGGATGACCTTTAGCAACTTTTGTAACACGCTTTTCCTTTTACTTTGATCACTGCTGTTCTTAATGAGTATGGTTTTATTAGCACCTATGTGGCTTTACTTTCACATCTAGAAAATTACTCAGAAACTGTTTCACAGACAAGTTCTATGACACTGAAAAACGTATATCTGGAGCTGACTCTTTTAAGAAACAATGACAAAAAATACACTATAATCATCTTTTTTTCAGGACGATCTCTATCCAAGCTTGACCATGGACAGAACATAGAAAGTTGCCCAATGAATATTAGAGATGGGGAATGGATCTGACACAGAATATATAAATGCTCTGTCAAATACTGATTGAGAACTGTTCAAATATACCAAAGTATTTGGTGTTTGGTAAAAAATGTCCTTGCAAAGCAAGGTGATCTCAGTTCCCATGACCGTCCTTGAGAACAGAAATTTTCTGAAAAATTCACAGACTTTTGAAAAAAATTATTTGAAACCAAGTTTTTATGATGAAAGAACAAGGCTCAGAAATATATCACACAGAAATACCTAGACAAAGAGCAAAATTGCTCCTGAACTTCAAATTTCATACCCAGCTCCAAATTTCCAATAATACATTTTAAAATTGCTTCGCATCTTAGACTTCTGAAACATTTCAATAGAAATCTGCATTTAGTGGGTTTTTTCCCAGCTATGGCCATAGTCAAGCACATTGCCAAAAACAGATGGAGAGAAAGAAAATTTTGACCAAAAGTCTGCTGTGAAAAGACAAAGAAATATAAATGTTTTCATGCCAAGTACTTGAGAAAAAAAAACATGGAGTAAAACTAATCATCAAGTATCTTCAGTAATGTGAACCCTTTTTGGGATGCTTTAAACTATCTGCTCAGGCTGACCTTCACAACCAAGGGGAAATCTCATCTTCCTTTCTATTTAATAGCTTACTCTTCTTCTTGATATGGTACATTATGTACCACATGTTCTTAGACACTCAGGCTAGACTGGACCTCCCCTAGTCACATTGCCAAAGTATTTACCTTGTAATAAACCCAGTCAAAGTGTCAGGAGGTCCATCTGGATTTTGGCACTTTCATACTTTGAGAGCTGACACTCAGTATCTAGGCACAGTGACTTAAAAGTCATTTTCAAGCACTTTTTGTCCTGGACATCTCTGTGTGCAATACAGCTGCAGGTCTAAGAGGGGTTTTGCTGAGAGTTTGTGTCTCCTGCATTTTGTGTTTGTTTGGGTTTTTTTTGAACATCATGTTTTTCTGCTATTACCAGGATCCTGTTAGCCCAGGGACATCAGGACCTGCTTGAGCTATGCATTTCCACAGACACAATAGATATCAACTCCTGCCAGTGGAGAAACAATTTTCTAATGAAATAAAAGTCCTGCAGATGAATTAACTCTCTGTGTGACACAGTCACCCATCTGGCACTACAGAAATGTATGACGCAAAATGCTGAAGAAGAAATTGAATCTGTTATTTGTCAAAAGTATACAGAGAGACAGATAGAGAACAAAGGAGAAAAATAAAAAGCACACAAAGTATTTCAGCAATTATCATCTCTAAGAAAGAAATTACATGAAAGAAACCAGATTTATAAAAAACTTTGTTTCTACAACAGCCATAATTTTTCTTTGTGCTTCCTCTTTCCTTCTCCTACATTCTAGTCACAGTCTTGGAGAGATCAAAGCTGGAATTGCAGATGAAGAACCCACTTTATTATTATTACTATTATTATTATTATCATCATCATTACTATTTAAAAAGAAAATCTAATCTGGGAGCTTTTTCATTAGGCAGTTTAGCTTCTTTACGGAGTAGAAGTGGAAGACATGAATTAGTAAATTCAACCTTGTCAGTGCTGACAGCTGTGACTGCACTGAAAAAAGTATGTCTAAAAATTAAAGGATCTTTTAGAAGGAAATATAATTTTGAGCATTGATGTCTTTACAACTCATCAGAGCACATATATATCAATTTTCCTTCAATAATACACCACCATTTGTCATTATCAATCCATTTAGATTCCTGTCCAAGCTCCAACACAAGTCCATAGTCAACTTCCTAAGGCAAACCAAAAAGAATATTTCTCTGCAAAGCACTTACTGAAAAGAATTGCTAGGTCTTTCTTTCTCCTCTCCAGAAACCCTGAAAGAGCAGAAACATAAATAGACCAAATGTAGAGGACTACACTGATCCTAAAAGGACAGCTGCACCATTTCTTTTTCCAAATTCCCAGCTTAAATGAAAATAAAAGCATTACCCCAGAGGCACCAAGCAGAAGCTCCTCAGCTGCGTCCCCAGAGCTCAGCAGGCAAGGCAAGGGCACTGGGGACTTTTGGAAGCTGCCGGGTGCATTCCCAGGGCCTGAGGACAGCGTGCAGCGCTGGTACAGCTGGCACGGGGCGCGGCTGCCAAGGAGCTGCTGGCAGGTGCTCCCTGCGGGTGCAGGGGCCAGAGCCGCCAGGGCAGCACGTCCGGCTCTTGTCGTGCGAGCCTGAAAAAATCCAGGCCGGGACGCAAATATTCTCTGGAGGATCTGGCCTCCTCTATAAGGGTTTGTGCTTGAGATAATTTTGTGGGTCTTGGAAGTAGTTATAACTGTACTTGTGGTTGTTTTTAATTCATAGGCAGTCTGTGAAGTGGACATTTGACTATAAAATCCTATTTTATGTGCCTTGTGCCTTAAGGATTTTTCTCTCTGGTCACCCCTGCCTATTCCACTCTCCTCAGTTAACTGGAAAGTTCAGGGGTTTGTGCAAATTAATGTCAGGAGAAAGGTTTTGGGAAGAAAAAGTAGCCTGAATATTTGGATTCTGCTTCACCTAACAATTATGATGAGCAAGGAAAAACATGTTTCTTGTTACAGATAACTGAAGAAGGGGTTTTGGTTTTGTTGTATTGTGGTTTTGTGCATTTTTCCTTAAGAGAGAGAAAGCAGATAGGCTTATAGTCAATCCCTCAAGAAGGCAGATATAACAATACTTCTGTTTTCCACATTTTCAGAGTTACAACAAAAAATATTATTTGTTCTACAAATAAGAAGCAGAGCATGACAGCTGAATGGGGCAAACCTTGGGTTCAGCTGCAGAAATAACAAAGTCCGGACAACATCAGATATCAGATACACAAACACGGGACTGAAAGTACAATCCACCAGAACATGCATTTTGCACAGGCAACCAGAAATATACTTTTCACACATCACCAAACTTGAGCTAATGTTCAAAATTATGTTTGTGACCCAAATATAGCAAAGAGGTGCCTGACAGAAATGTGGGTGTTACACAGCCCTGGGAAGGTTATGCAGAGGCAGAAGACTGCAAGTAGTGAGTGGTTCATGCCATAAGCAGAGTTATGGTCCCAGTTCCCCTATATAACCTGAACTGACAAACCTGCTCTGTAAATAATGCCATCCCACTTCCTTTACAGCATTTGTCAAATGAGCCCTTCTTACGCCTATCCTCCCCACCAGTAAATTTTGGTTTTAGTAAAAACCCCACAACTTTTCATACACTTCTGGCAGACTAAATCCTAATGGTCTTTTTAAACCACTTGACTAATATTTCCAGTTTTCCACTCCATACTAACTCCAGTGGATTGGAACAGAAATTTACTCTTGCTCTTTTCCTCCTAAAAGACCAGTATCAGTGCATAACAGAAAGACAAAAAAAACCCCTCTTTTATATTGTCTGAGTATACAATATCTATCAACCCTTTTATTGGAGTCAAAAAGTATGGAGAATAAGGCACTTAAAGCTGGTGGTCCTGAAGTAAATTCATGGATGGTCTGGGTGTTTTTTGAGGGGTTAACTTAAACACCCCTGTGACTCTTAGCTAAAAGGTAGTTGGAGTATATTAATATTCTGCTGAATTATTTAAAAGATATGACTAATGCTTCGTGTACCATAAGACTGTTATCTGCAAAAATAACATCTGTGTCAGTCATTGCTGAGGGGTTAGGATTTCATCACTGGCATTTATCAGTGTTTCTGAGTCCTCAGTGTGAAGGATTCTGCCAGGTTACCAACTCTCCTGCACCTTCAGGTGTAAAACCCAACCTACAGACTCTTCCACATTGCCTGTTTTAACCAGGGATGAATAAGAATAAAATTTGGAGTCTCCTTCCTGAACAAAATCTAATAAACTTTCTGATAAACCAAAGACTGTGGAGTAGATATGTTAGACAGTCTGGTGTAATATAAGAATTCTTTCAAGAAGGTATAAAATGATCCCACACATTGTTTTTTCCTGACTCCTGGGAAAGAGCAATATTATCAAATGAAATAGCTCAGGGACTGAACTGAACATAATCTACTAACTAAAAAGACTTCTCACAGTCCTGTGGCAGTGACATTGTGTCCTCATACGTATAAAACTTTTCTTCACCAGAAATCAACCACCACTGAAAAGAAAAAAAGAGCAAACACAACATCTAATTTATGGTACAACATATCTTTTCCCTATGGTATCTCTCTGATGTCAGATGAAGAATGTTTGGCTGTTCAAGATATTTCTGATAATTATCTGGAAGAATCTTTCTGTTAGTTGTTGATCGTGTATTGCAGTAGAAGTTCTGTCACCAAAGAACCTCTTTCTCACCCAACTTGATCAATTAAAGGCCAACTTTCAGAGTTTTCAAAGATCTCAGCTAAAGCAAGTGAGAACTGTGGGAATTTTCAAAACCAAAATATTGGTGATGTACTTTATTGCTTGTGTATTTGCATTGCATCTCCAATCAATAATTGTAAATGTAAGTTTTTTATTGAAAATATGTATATACCGTGATTATACTGAAAGATAATTTTATTGAGTTATTAAAAGTTTTTCAGTCCCTTGATCAGCTGTCCTTCATCAAATATACCACCTAGCTGGGAATTTGAGTCAGATTATGGAAAGAATTGAATGAATGAATGAATGAATGAATGAATGAATGAATGAATGAATGAACGAATTGTAGCCACACATTTTATTCCTTTATTATTTACTATTCTCAGTGTAAGAAGGCATATAACACTTACATTTCTTTACAAACCTTGTGGCCTGCTTTTATTTATTTATTTATTTATAAAATAATTTTTCCATACGCTCCATAGAACTGAAACCTTATTTCCACAACCTTATTTCCATAACTCAATAACTGAGTATTAAGATATTGCCTCTCAGATTTTAGTTTAATTTTTTAAACTTTTCTAGTTTGCTTTGTTCTTCTTTGGAGTACTAGTGATACACTGTACGAAATCCAGTAGTTCATGATTTGAGTGGTAGCAGCCTACCTTGTCATTGTCACAGGTTATTTAAATTCCAGGACAAATACTGGAAATTCTGGGACTCAAAGTATTCCATCAGTGGTGCAGATGTAAAGCTATAGAGAGCCCCAGCTTGAACAGTAGCAGTGGTGTGTGGTACCTGCGCCTAAATATGCTTGAAAGCAAAGGTCTGCTGGTACAGCCCCAGCTGTGGGAGGCACAGGGAAGTGGTTATATCTTACTTTTCAGGGTGGGCTCTCCTTCACCAGAGGAAGTATTAGACATAAGAATGCCTTTGGGAAGCTAGAAAGATAGGGGTACATCAAATAATTTATGAACTAAATTATCTGATCCAGGTGCATACCAATGCCCTGGTCATGAGAACTCTTTTCTCTCAAATTTTCAGATTGGGCAGAAATTTATGTGCACAGCTCTAAAGAAGAGGTCTCACTTGAATGTGTCTCTCCTAGTTGCTACAATTTTTGCATTTCCATTAGCATTATTTCAGTTGTGCCACAGGCAAATAAATTGAAACATTAAGATATGAAATGTAAATGATTATTTAAGAAATTTGTGCAAGAATCTGGAACCTAGTGTAACAATTTTGCATCTGTAATTGTCTCCTGTGCCTGTTGCTCAACATTAAAATAGTACAGGGAGAATTCATCCGTCACTATTGAAAAAGAAATAAATCAGAACTATTAAAAGGTACACTCAGCATGAGAATTTTAAATATTTGACACATTTTTGTAAAAAAACCCTGCTTGATGCTATTTTTTCAAATAATTAACATTATTAATTCACCTCTAAAGAGATTATTTGCATAATTTTTAGGATATATAATTAACACAGTGATTTGTATGAACACTTTAGTCTTGAAAGGGTTTTAAAAGGTTCTCCTTTCAAATCGAGCTTCTATTTTTACAGTCACAACCAATAGGGCAAAATTAAATACATATGCCTTGCTGTTTATACTGTTCGTACCTCTGTTATACAGAGAATAAGAGTTTATTTTGAGGCTGTTTAGAAGGAATCACTGGTGAGAGAAATGCTGTGCCTCAGCCCTATGACAGCCACACAATGTAAGGTCATTGAGGTGGAGGAATTCCAGTGGCAATTGAAATTTTACTCGTTGTTACAGCAGATAATGGCATCTCACACCTTATGACTTCAGAGACAATTCCCAGCATTTTGTACCAGCTAAATTCAGAAAAAAAGAACCAAACTTTGCTGCCTGAAAAAGTATGTTTAGAAAGCATGAATGCCAAAATTCAAAATCAAAAGAACATTACATACTAGCACATGAAAGATAAGGGTGGCAGAAGTATTATTGTCTTATCCTTCCTGACTTGAAAATAGAAAAATAATCAGAATTTGAAGTTTTCTTTGTTATGCACACATCTCTTTTAAGATAATACAGGGTTGGAGCCCTGGTGATCTCAATGAGCCAAAGCAAGCTTGTAACAAAATTCCCCTCACTTTCTTTCATAATTGCATCTCTGGTTGCTGTGCAATTAATACACCAATTTTGCAAAGAGAGAAAATTCTGAAGAATCTCCTAACATAAAAGGGAGCAAATCTAACACATGAATCGAGCACAGTACAGAAACATACTGTCTGGTCAATACCTGCCAGTGAAATACCAAAAAACCCAGAAATAAAAAAATGGTACTTGATGTGAGCAGACTTGTATTTTTCTTCTGCTGTTAGAAAAAGCATTCTTCAGCCAAAATGTCATCTCATTGTTCAGATTGTGTCAATATACTGCAGCTGTTTTACAAATCAATATCTACTTTACATTCCCTTCCTATAGTGAGCAGTAGGATTTGTTTTGAAAGAACAGGTACAGTTAGAGGTTCTTACCAGATGTGTATTTGACAAAATGTACGAGAGAATAGTATAAGAGATCTTAAGATCTCTTGCCTCTGAAACTGGGCAGCTTTTTGTCTTCTGACACCAAAGAAAAACAAAATTTTAAAACCATCACCACGTTTTTGAGAGTCAGAAACTCTACTGTCACTGCACTTGATGACTTGTCAGCTGAAAGCTTGGTTTTTTATTGTGAAGCCAGGCACACCCATACTTGATTATAAAGAATTCCTTTAAAAGTTATTTATAAAATGACAGCCTCTTTTCTCTCTCATTTCCCTCTGGAAAACTTTGCATTCACAAATTGGATCTTTTGTCATCCAGATTTTCAAACATTTCCTGAATCTTTGCAATGTCAGATTGATTCTGCCGCTGAGTTTGAGGTGAAGTTAGGCACTTATTGATAGCCTTGTTTCCCTGTTCTATCCCAAAGCCCTTATTAAAAATAGCTTAAATTTATCATTTGTTACTTCAGCTTTAGAGATATTCTGCTACAAAATAAGCACTGAAACTAAATATTTTCCTGGTATTTTTCACACATCTACTGTCCTCTGACAGTTTGCATACACTGTAAGGACACAGAGTCATCCTGCCCTGCAGACCAGCTCCATCTGCTCCCATCAGGTTTTGCCCTTACTCACCTTGGAGCACCAGTCCCACCAATGACAGTCCAAACCAGTGAACACAATGAGACTATCATTGTGGGGCTATCATTTTGAGCCCCATTGCTCCAGTGGAAGCTCTCTACCACCCCAAGGATTCTATTCCTTAGCTCTATGGAACTGAGGTGGATACATGGGCTGATGAATAGCAATGGATCTCTTCGTGTTGCAAGGATCACCAGAAATAAGCTGCACAATTGCCATGCTGTAGTTGTTTAGACTGATGATGATCACAACACAACACAAAATATCTCCAAGTCTATCAGTAGTTAGACTAAGCTGACTATTTCTTGGAGCAGAAGAAATAAATTATCCTAATGCAGTTCATTCAGTCTCTATCACCAAAAAATCCTGCTGTAGACATTAGCCAGATAAAGGCAGAAATAGCCACAGGCCTTTTGTTCCCTTGTGAGTCTCCAGGTACTGTTTCTGACCACATGGAGCTGCGCCTGTCACTTGAGGCATGGTTTTTTATTACTGAAATACATTATATCAGGGAACTTAGAAGTAGCTACTGACAAATAGCTTCCCTCTGGATGCACCCAGCACCAGGTAGGGAGCTGGCAGCTCCCCTATTATGTTTATAGTGGTCTCACATACTGTCAATAGCTTCTTTGGTGATTGCAAAATCTCCAGTACCTGTTGCAGATGTAAGGTTGAATATAAGCCAAAATCAAAACCCACTAAGTATCTTCTGCCTCGATTTCAAGGTTTTTCCCATTTTGACAAACGAAATTATGGAGCTGATAATCACATCCATCCTTTGATAGATGTCTTTGCACACCTACATGCTTCCAGCTGACTTGACAGCTTTCCTGATTTATGAGACAGTTGCATCAGCATTTCTGCTCTTTCCATTTTAGAGATTCAGCTCACTCATCTCAGTTATTCCTGCCAAATCTCCCTAAGGATCAAAATTCAGGTGCAAGATATGGACATCTCTGTATTTCAAATCTGAGCCTAAAGCAGAGTCTAAAAACTAAATAAAGGACAAAGCCAATGGTTAAAATTTACTGAAAAAGGAAAGATTTATTATTCTGAACAAAGTATTGGAGCACTGATAGTCAGTGGTGGGCTGTAGTGAAAAATTCCATGGAAAAGCTTTATTACAAAACCTCTAATTAAATGTACAAAGTTGTGCTCATTTTCCATTGCAAAGACTTAAATACAGTCTAGTTACAAAAAGTATAACGGTGCATATCAGGACCAAAGGGACCTGTGAAAATACTTCTAAGTAGCAGAAGTTCTCACTCTAGAGGAGCTGAAATGTATCAGATTTTAACCTTATTGTGAATTAGCAGTGATATCAATTTACCCATGTCATAGTGGTTTTAACAGTGGTTTGGAAAGAGAGAAAAAACTTTTCATAAGAATTGTGATAAATAGAAATATTCCTTTCAAAAACAGTCCTGTGGTTTTGTCCTTCATTTAAGCCTTCTCTCAGGACTCCAGACTGTTACATGTAGTTTAGAGTTTACCATTGACTGAAATTATCTTTGTGGCTCAGAACATAACGAAGGTACCTCCAATATAGACAAAGTTCTTTTTTTTAAGTTTATTAATTATTTTGGTAGTTTGCCTATTACTGAAATCACTGAAGATTTCAACTTGACATGCATTTCTTTGCACCAAATATAATGAGTCCATGAATCAATTTACTTCTGCTGTATTTCTTCCTAAAGTAAAAGTATGTAATCTCTGTCTCTCTCCCCCTCTCTCTCTTTGCTTTAAATATGGATGGACCACGTGGCTGAAAACTGTATTGGGGCTTTTGTGAACTGAATAAAAATAATTCTACTAATTTTCACTGACTAAAACCTAAATCATAAGATTCTCCTCCTACCTACTATTGACATTTATATGATATATGAAATGATATGTATTATTTTTATTGCAACTATTACTGCAACTAAAACAAAATTTAAAAGTTACTTGGAATGAAAAGGAAAGTTTGAAAGCAAAGGATTAGTTTTCAGCAGTTTCTTGTCAGGCCTCTATTGGGAGGGCTAAACTCTAAATCTAATGGGATTTAGAGTTTAGTGACCTTTGTATTGCTCCTGACCTGAATTCAGAAAGGCAGTGTTTCAGTAAAAAGACTGGTTTCAATACCCTGCAACTGAGCCCTTATTTCTATATTTGACCTCTCGGGGAATATGAGAGACATAGCAGTGGAAACAGACAGTGGAAGCCCCCAGAAAAAAGCAAAAAAGCAAATAAACACCATTTCTGAAAAATTATTAAAGTCAGATTGTCATAAAATGCAGTTTTAGAATGCAGTGGCAGATATCAACAGGAAATTTAATAACAGGGAACACAGGGAATTAATTTTGGAGGGAAGATGCTGTATCCTCCATCTGCATTGCCATTAGAGAAAACCATTTTGAAGTTTTTTTCCTACAGACAGCCCATTCTCAGAGATACAGTGAGATTCACTTTCTAGGAAAGAGCACTTGATAGGGTCAGTAAAAGGTGAAGGGTTTACAGTGCCTGAAACACAGTAAGAGTGTCTGAATACCACTTTTAAAGCCAACCCTTTTGCATCCTGAATTAGACTCCTAATTTTTATTCCATTGGTGGTTTCTTATGTGGGTTTTTGTTTTTTTCCTAGTAGCATAACAGCTTGAGTAATAAGAAATTAATTCCTCATGTGTTAGTGACAACCAGATGTTCAGTCCTGGACAGGTAGAAGAGAGAAAAGCAATGGCAGATATGAAAAAAGAGAACTCCTTAGAACTTCAAGCACCCTGATCCTTCTTGTTCTGCATAAGTGTACCTATTCCCTATAGAGACTTTAATCATATGTAAGGCAAAAAATAGGAAATACCTTATATCACATTCACAAAAATATATTTTAAATGTATTTGAAACTGGAAACTTTGAAAGAGGCGGTTGTTTTTTGAGTAGTCAAGCACAAGAGATATAAAATACAGATTTTTTATCTTTTTCCCACAAATATCATCAGAACTGCATTTTTTGCATAGATAATGGCTGATTTATAATTTTTATTATAACTATAGCTTTAAGTCTGCAAGCACTCTCACCTTATAACAAAAAGGAGCAGCCTAAAAAAAGGTAAAACATGAAAAACAAGAATGAATATTTTGCCATAAATAAGCTAAATATCTCTATGTCCTTTCAGTGCTTCAAACTGAGAATATTTCAGTATTGAACATTTCTTCTATGATCAAAGTTGTAGACATGTTTCGTTTGCTGCTCAAGACTAGAGCATTGTAGATATGTTGGTATCTGAAGTGTCTGCATTCACTTACACTGGAAAAGGGATTGCATTGCTCACTATTTTTTCTCCCTGCCAACTGATTCCACAGAGCAGTGGTACAAAGAGTTTGTTTGTGGAGATGGAGTTTTGCCAAAGTGGTCATTAATGGCCATCATCATGTGCTCACTGTCCTATACACAGGCTAGAGAAAGAGAGGAAAGGATTTCCACCTCCCTCACACAGATGTGCAGTACAGTGACCAAACCTTTTTTAAAAAATCAGCCTATATTAGACATGTTAAAGTGAATGGGAAATCTGGAAAAAACCCAAGCATTAGTCACTTTATTTCTCATTTTTGAGCCATAACAGGACAAATTGTAACTCACTGTGGTAATTCCCAAGGTCAGTACTATGGAACAATGGGAGACACCTTGACATTAAGGAGTCTTTGTCAACCCCAAAACAGAAGGAAATTACTGAATTCTAAAAAGATTGATGTTGTCTGACCTTCCATGTGGAATCAGGGTCCAGGGAGTGCTACAGGAGCCTCAGAAGGGAAGATTTCTCTCCTCAACAATCCTACTATGCCTCATTAAAGAAGTAATATATATAAAGTCTTTCCAAATATAGAATTAATGATTGAATGGCAGGTTCTGAAGATGACTAAAAATCCTTATTGAGGTGTCTAGCAACTCCATTTACAGTTTCATACTAATTTGGAGATTTTTTATAGCTAATAATAACACCCTGAATACCTTTGACACTGTTATAAGATACCCCAAAATTGTGCTTTTCTCACTTCCAGTAGACCCCACCATGGGCACTGGGATAGCCAAGATCAATCACATGCCTGCCGTTCTCCATCTGTCTCTGTCCCCAGAATACCTCAGGACTGCTGCAAAGTCTGCAAAGAGCCTTCCTATTTCTTTTTTCCTCAGTTTCTGAGCCACAGCATCTGGAACTTTCATAGCCTTTTTGCATCACTAGACTCAGTCTTTATCTCAAGACTGGGGAATAAAAATGGAGGTTAGCACATGTCAAATAGCCAAGATTTAATATTCTTCGTTTCAGTTTTTATTTTTTATCTTTTTTCATTTAATAAATAAATGAAATTATATTCACAGTGGAATATGCCATTTTTTTGTCAAAACTTCTTATATTTGATAAGCACAGTGTTATTTTCTATATATTCATGATCAATTAACATGGTATAAAACCAAATAAAATACCAGATGACATAGATATAAATCTTGAAAAGGTACAAAAATATTTAAATAACAATACATAAAAGAAATTGAAAAATAACTTCTAGAAAACTTCCTTAGATTCAAAAAATCGAGAAAAAAGGGAAAATTCTTAATCAATGGCATGCAACAGGGTGTTTGGTTATAACATGATGATATTCCTCCAGGCCTTCCCAGCAGTGTTCAATCCAAGTTATAAATAACATCACAGTAAATGCTAACGGCTGAGTTACACATTTACTTTCCATGTTATCACTGTGATCTTAAGGGATGCATTCTGGACAATGTCCATCATGCCTGTCTTGCAAAATGAACAGAATTCCAGATAGGAAGCTAAACAATCAATTTTAGAGAGGAAAAGCATTCCTAATTTTTTAACAAATCTTGAAATAGAAGGAGTTATGGAAAAGCTCACACCTTCTTTCGTATACAGAGTGTAAAAATGTATTTTCACCTCTGAATCATGTCTATGAGAATGCCAGAACTCTAATAATAGTCATCATATTTCCATTAGTGTTTATATCTTCTATCTGAATTACAGAACACTGTGTGGCAGATGGAAAGGATGCAGATTAAAAATGTGTTAACAGTAACCCAACATGCTGTCAATAAGCTTTGGGAATTCTTGAATCAAGAAAAAATCATGAGCTTTTAATCAATTAAAAAAACCCTGATAGGAATAGGTAAAGGTTATTAATAGCTGAAGGAAATAAGAAACATTTGCAATCAAATAAGCAGGATTTTGTATACAAACTATATTTTAGTAGTTTTCACCAGTGTATATTTTCACCTTCAAATTAATTTAGGTAACAAGGTAAGGCTGTTAAATACATAAATACATTCTGGGAAGGCATCATTACAAACTGAAACTCCTTAGAGGCCCAGTGTACAATGTGGGATCCAACGTGACATATTCTTGTTAATAAGCAGTTTCGGTAGATTTCAGAGGCAATGTTTGACAGGGTCCAATGGTCCTGCTATAATCTTTCAACTGGCACCTTAAGCAAGGAGATGTGAAAGGTAGCCCCACTTACTTGTTTGAACTTTTCTTCTTTCAGAAAAGATGCCAGAAGACCTACTTCTTCCTGTTACAAAATTATTTTTTCTGTTATGAAATTATAATTTAGGTTGAGAATAAAAGTCCACTCAGAACAAAAGTCCAGCAAAAAAAAATTCTTCTACATGGCTGTATATAACTGATGAAAACACTTTTCAGGACCTGATCTTTGATGATCCTTGTGGGTCACTTCAAACCAGGATATTCCATGACTTATGATTTTCATATTCCCTGTCAATATATAACATTCAATGCTCATGATTAACAAAAAAGAAAGTATAGAAAGTATGCAAACCTTGGCCATGGCCTCTGTTATAGGTTGGTCTTTATTTGTGATTCTCTGTGGCCAGCTCTGTGTGATGAAATAACCTTATTGCTGCTATTTCTGGGCATAAGAAATAAAACCACAGAGAGAAAAATATATTTAACTATATCATCAATTACTCAACAACATAATTTGGAATATAAACCAGGTTTCTTGGGTGTCAAGCCTCCACACTGTTTCTAATTATTATTTTTTCACCTCTATACACTTCAAGAAACACACAATACAAATACTTTGTCATCTATGGCTCAAATTATCTAATAAAAACTATGCACATTTGCTGTTTTGTTGTAGTGCAAAGCTTGTCATAGGATCAAATCTGCTTAAAAATCATTTCTATTTCTGTTTTTATCAAAATACCTGCTTATATTCTGTAGTAAGTTTTAAAGAAAAGTAATTCAAAAATATTCAGAAAATAAATTGAAATAATCACAGGGAAAACATAATTTCCTGTTGCAAAGACATCCACTTATCTTCAGATATTCTTCTTCTATTCTTATGCCAGATGTGAGTTTGGCTCACATGCCCTTGCATACAGCCCTATTGCAACATTAATCAAGTGATTAAGAGAGCTGTTGTTTAGTTAGTACATCTTTTTACTGATCATTGTGACACGTCATAGATAAAAGGAATATCAGAGGCTTGCTTCAAAAACTGTGTATTGTCATTTCCACTGCAATGACAACTTCTGCCTTTCAGTCCACAAGAATGGAATTGCACTAAATAACCTGGCCTAGAAACACTTTCGTCTCTGTCTAAAGGGTGTTTATTTCAGAGCAATGGCATTTCTTTTTGAAAAGAGAGAAAAAAAGAGAGAAAGAGGGAAAAAGAGAAAAAAAGACAAAGAGAGAGAGAGAGAGAGAGAGAGAGAGAGAAAGAAAGAGAAAGAAAGAAAGAAAGAAAGAAAGAAAGAAAGAAAGAAAGAAAGAAAGAAAGAAAGAAAGAAAGAAAGAAAGAAAGAAAGAAAGAAAGAAAGAAAGAAAGAAAGAAAGAAAGAAAGAAAGAAAAAGAAAGAAAGAAAGAAAGGGAGAAAGGGAGAGAGAGAGAGAGAGAGGAAGGAAGGAAGGAAGGAAGGAAGGAAGGAAGGAAGGAAGGAAGGAAGGAAGGAAGGTATTGAGAAAGGACAAAAAATTCAAATGGATTTTTTTAAAGGGCCTTTTGTATAGAGAGGGAAAGATTTGTTGTTAATAATCAGCCAGATACCTTCTCCATCACCGGTGGTAAAATTGATCTAACTACTTAAAAAAGCCCTGTGCTGCAGTTTTCCTTTTCCTACATTTGCTGACTAATCTACACAAATCACTGAGGAAAATGGATATAAGGAACTGAGTATTTTTGTAGTGGATTCCAGTAAGAAATTGGCCTTCATAGTGTGATTGTTGTTATTAATAGTCAGAAATAAAGTATTTGATTTACCAAACACCCATTTTTGAGCTATATGTGAAAAATACCAGCAGTTTCCAATAACACAAAGACAAATTATACAAAACCTAATCCTTTGGTGAATGACATATACCTCAGATTTTTAAAATTCAGAAGTCTGTAAAATCCATATCCTCTTCCCAGACACCTTCAGCTTATACTACACCAACGTAGTTCATCATGTAATGACAGAAGCCATCTAGGTATTCACCTACAGCCACAATTTTGGCATTTTGGAGCATTTTGACCAAGAGTTTGGGGCTCAACAGCCCCACAGGCAACCTTTCTGTCCTTCCCAAGGGTCATGTCACAGCCAGTGACTCCCAGTTTCCCAGCATTGATCTGTGACTATTGCAGTGCTGACATCTACAGAAATCAGTTCAATGTGACAATGGAACAGTGGCCAGTATTAATCCTTAAAAGGTGTATTCAAGGAAGAAATTTTAGTAGGTGAAAGCAAAAGCTTTTTTTTCTTCTTGTACAAGCAGCTACACAGCTCAGAGAACAGTGGGGGAAAAAAAATAGATTGAGTTTTTTTTCCAAAATTGGATATGATCTAATCTGAGGAGTATGTCATAATCCTTCAAGAGAGAAACAGACCTCTCAATTTTGAATCAGCGTGGGGGCCTAATTGAACAGACTAATCTTTCCCCACAATCTTTCCCCCAACTCAAATTTGTAAGATAAATGGATTTGTAAATAGTTGTTCATTCCACCCAGAAAAAATAGCTTCTAAGATTGCTATGAATGAAGTGTTTGACATTTATTATTACAGTCTAATTACTGCACATTCACAATGCCATAAAAGTGTGAAAGGGTGTGCTGTTACTTTTTACTGGCAAGTGTTCTGTGATGGAAAATGTGTGGAAGTAAAGGGCATGAAAGAGTTATAGTGAAATTCAACACCTGTAGCATTACATGTAAGCTTTGAGAAAAACAGAAACATGCAACTCTGTTAGTGACAGGTAATCAAAGTACAGGTTACTTTTCACAATTTTTGTAAAAAGGGATTTTTTTTAACAAAAGCTTGGGGTTTTCTAAAAGCATAATATATACTGCTTCTTTAAAGATGGCACAAAAAACCAAGGAGAAGCCAGAAGAATGAAAAGTATTAACAAAAATCATATTTAGTCCCTTGTAAATCCTCCTGCCTCCAAAAATTGGAGGATAGCCCTGCATGTTATTATAGGTTTCATCAGTAGATTCAGATCCAGAGTTGTGATTAAGACCTGAAAATCTTAGGCTGAAACTGAAAGATGCACTTCACTAACAAACATGTAGCAATTATCACAAAATTAAGTTCATTCCACGTTTTAGCTAATCACCATGGAAACCTATATTCATTGGCGCCTAATTGGAAATGTTCCTGACCTGGAAAACTCTGTAGGCTTAAGACTGCATAATTTCTTATTTAAGCAATTGTACTATTCTGTGTTTGTGACAGTACACCCTGACAATTTTGGCAATAATCCCAGAGAAAAATATTTTCCTGAGAAGCCTCCTTCTTGCAAGTATTTTTCACAATCTAGAGGGACTTCTGCCCCAAAAGGTGGCTTCATCAAGCCAGTTCTACTGTTTGTGTCATAAATACCTGGATACCCAGTCACAGGCGCTACAGAAAGCTGCTGTCTTAGTAACTCCAAACTGAAAAGCCACAAAAATAATAATGAAGGTTATGTCTTTTTGTCTGAAAGAAAATTGTGGTGCCGTGACAGCATTAGGAAAACTCCTGCAAAAAATGTTCTTCAGGGATTATTTAGCTTGCCATAACAGAGTAGAGGGGAAAGAGTAACTACAGACTGGAAAAAACACTCTATGTAAAGGAAATTTTAGCTAAGAGTCATGCCTAGACTGACCTCCAGAGTACTTCAACATTACAGAGGTACTGGTGTCAGAATTAGCTGTTTATAAGTCAGTTCTGGTTCTTCTGCAACCCACTGTTTGATTACCATGCAAATGGTCCCCCAGCTGCTAACAAAAGCATTTTTATATGCATTTCTTTCATCCATTACAGTCTTCAAGAAGTAAAAAATTAATCCTTGTTAAGCAGTTTAAAAAAAGGGCACAAATGACTTAAAATTATTGGAGATAGTTCTGGGTTTTTTTTCTTTCCATGAATAGAAGGATTTAGCAAACTAAACTCTGTTTACTGCTAGAAAATTAATTAAATGATGAGTCAAAAGAACATATTCCTCAAAATTACAAATCAAAATTACAAAGCTGAAATGAAATGTGATTGTGTATGAAAGCCATGATCTTCGGATGGAACATAATATCTTTATCTCTTTTTCAAACACATCTTCAAGTAAATAACTTAAGAAATACACAATTCTTTTTAATTTTCATGGGACTAAGACTTGGTCTTGCATATTGGCAGGATATTGTGCAATGAAGACATTGGTTTGTATTTTCTCTGTGTATAATCAACTTTCTGGATTTAGTAGGGAGTATGGAGAAGTAATGCAAATGTTTCAGCATTTTGTGAAGGCTTTTTTGAATCAGCTACAAGAAAAGTGTGGAAGCACAGAAAACACACCTTTACTCTTTCTATTCTCCAGCTCCTGGTTTGGACTTTGTCTCTCTGGCTCTCATCACATATATCCTACTCACCGTCTTCTGTATTTCATGCTCATGAGCTGCTGAGTATGTACTCCTATTTTTGCTATGCACACTGCTTGCCACAAAGAGTCCCCTTATCATCAGGTTATTTGCAGTACCCAACTCATTCTCTCTTTTTCTTACAGTGAAAATCGCCTCAGGTTCATGTTCAGTCTTTGCTGTTTTGCCTACTGGTGGTGCTGCTGCCTCAGGTTAGATGTGGCTGAGTCCTGGATATCCAGGTCCCTGAAATGCAGTGCAGCCTCTTCAGTGTTAAATGCTGTTGCAAAAAGCTGCTCCCATCCCTGATCCCTTCTTCTAATGAAAGCAACCCCCTGCTGACACTCTTGGCTGGTTTTTCCCCTATCCCTTCCTCTTTCTCAAGGAATATTCAGCATATAATCCCATCTGACTGTGTGAGCATGAGATGATAAAATGGGGAGCCAGCCCATTTTCCTATAAAACTGGGGTTTAGGATTGCCATATGAGAGGTTAATGTTCTTTTTCCAAGAAGTGCTCATTGCAATACTCATTGCACTACACTCTGTATCTTGTTTGCTAAATTTGAGTTTTCATCAGGGTTTTGCCATATTAATAGCTAAAACACCAAATATTTCCTATTTGTTTTTTCAGCAAAGCAGCTTCCTGATGGCTGTTAAAATCTTACATTTGAGATGTGTTTAAACAACTTAAGTGCTTTATGTATCTATTACAATGACTTTAAAACCTTCCAAGCCTTTGGAACCATTCCCATGAGATATCTTGGCCTGGAACATTAATTTACCTGCCATGTAGAAAACTTTTAAAATTTTTTTTAACAACCTTGGAAGTTTTGATACACCTGATAGCTGAAGTTTAGGAGCATAAATCTTCCCTTGCTCTTCTCCTGAAAGCATTATGAATTTCCAGTCTTCAGATAACTAAATATATTCATTCATTTTCTTAATGTATCTCTCTCTGAATAGAGTTCCTTCTCTCATGAAAATGCTTGGCAAATTTTGAAGATTCCTGTTATCCTAACAGGAATCTTCATTTAAGGAATCTAACATTTAAGAGCATACAGAGTATTGTTAGCTTTTGCCAAAGTATACTCCCCAAGTCTTACTATTGCCCTCAAATCAGCCATTTCACTCCTGTAAATACTTACATGATGAATAAATGCACATTTAAAGTAGTTGCTTTACAAAATGAACATTTTTTGAGTTCATGGTTATAATTCTTGTTCTCTATCATCTATTCCCATAAATGGACCTCCAGAATACAAATTAGAGCACATATATTTTAATTCTGATGGCTCTATTAATGTTTACATGACTGCCAGCATCTTCCTTTCTATATGCTTACTGTACTGTTCTGTCAGGATGGCAAAGGGATAGCAAATCATAGCTGGGAAATAAGGATATTTTTGCACTTCAGCTGTGCAGAAAATGAATGCAAGAAATCAAAATTAGAATCCATCAAGCAAAAAGAAAAAAAAAACATTTAGGGTAAAAATAATGATAAATATTTATTATTGATTATGTTCATATTTTGTGGCTGTCGATTCTTTCCCAGAAAATAAATGGTTGAGAGACTCCTCTCAAACCTCCTAAGAGGTATGAGAGAAAGATTTTCAGTGCTTTAAACAGTAAAGGACAGACTGGGAATACCAGGAATAATACAGGAAGTTTTCATGTCCTATATAATATGACCAAGTACTTTAATATTCATCTAACTGTAGACAAAATGATCAGAATTTGCCTTTCTTAATTTAAAAGCCATCAGAAATATTCAGGTTACATCATTCACCATTGGAATTTTCTTCCCATTGGAATAAAATGATCAAGAACTAGTTTTGAAGACCCTGTTTTTCTGCTGGGAGCAGCTTCTAGAGGTTATCTGCAGATGGGAAGGCTTCTCATTGAAACTTAACTTTTTGAGACTAAATACACCATTAAAAAAAAAAAGTGAAAAGTTATTTGAGTCAAAAATAATACTTATGAAAGGAAACAGCCCCATGTGCTCCAGAATATATCCTTCTTTATACTTCCTTCTGGTGTTTAATCCTTCTGAGAGTTTTGGTTTAGGAATTGTGTTCCCAGTTCAGTATTCTGACTGAAACATTCCAAACCGTGTGCCATTTGGTCATTACTCCCTCACTCTCCCTCTGAGGCTGCTGGAAAGAAGAATTGAAGACACAAAATATAGAAATTATGGGTTGAGATAATAACAATTTCCTGGAAACAGTAGTGAAACAAAAATGAAACAGTAACAGCAGCAATATTTATAAAAGGGTGTAGAAGAAAAGTACAGCATTCTTACAAATATTCTGTCACTTAATCAGTTTTGCAGTTGTTCAAGGATGTACTTCCAAACCATTGGAGAGAGTAGCTCTTCAAAAGCTGGCCTGTTTTCTCCCACCTTTCATGCCACTCATGATTATCCATCCTCAGGGCAGATCTCTGATTTACCTTTCTGGAAATCTCTGTCCAGAATCTAACCATGGAGTTGACTGTATGACTCCAAACCTGGTCCAGACCATACTGAGAATATGTAGCACACTAGCAACAACAGGATGCTTTCCTTAACATCCAAAGGGAATTTGGAATTCTCAAAAGCTGGGTCTGAAGGAGAAAAAGGGTGAGAAAAGCTGGGGAAAATCATCCTCCCTTGCTCTCTCCATAGGCTGAGTATGGCGTCAATAGGTGTCAAAAGGTAGTGCCCAAAGTAAGGGTAGGAGAGCAACACTGACTGCACATCTCAAATGACCCTCATTGGCCCTGATGTTCTCATGTCATAAGTTTCTCATGTCATAAGCTGATATGACATAGTACAGCACCACAGCAATCCTGATCCCTTCCCCTGCTCTGAAAAATAGCACAGCTTTGGTCCCATGCTGCATATATGGAAACATAATACAGTGTTGGGCACCACGTGAACAGTCCAAGCAACATTGTGAGCAATCTCTGGTCATAACACAACAACTGCATAGATTAGATATTCTCCAGGCCTCTCACTGGGTAAACCTGTTGTTATCTTATCACTACATGCCCCAGACTGGGTGCCAAATAAAGCTGTCATGGATTAGGAATGGTGTTCCCAATTTAGTGTTCTCATTAAACACTCCAAACCATGTGCTGTTTGCTCACTCCCCCCTCTCCCTCCTTGTCCCCCTGTGATGGGATGGAGAGGACAATTGAAAGCACAAAAGGTAAAGGTCATGGGTTGAGATAAGAACAAATTACTGGAAAGAGAAATGAAATAAGAAACAAATGGTAACAGCAACAATATTAATGTTGTGTACAAGTAAAGTGTATACAAGAAAGGAGAACAACTCACACAGGAAAACAGCTCACTACGTGAGAACCTGGAGTTCCTGAACCCCTGACCTGAAGAGAGTAAGGACATGAGGTGACATGCAATAACTTCTGTGTCCTGGCCATGCCCGCTCCTGCTACTGCAAAAAATTTACCCTGCCTTGTCTGGAACCAGGACACTGAGCACAAATGTGATTGATTTATGATAGAAATGTGTTTTCAAATAATGAAGTTTTCCTAAAATCAGAATTTTAATTCTAGAAATTGGTTCTGGGGATGAAAAGTTGTTGTGTGAACAAAACACACCTGTATACAGCTAGGGTAAATTGTGTCTTCGATGGTGGACAAAGAAATGCTGACAGAAGGATTGAAATCACTGTATGCTTTAAAGAGAGGAATTAATTTTAAATCCTACAAGGAAGAGACAAAAGACATAATAATAGAATTCTGAAAACAGAGAGGGGATGGCAATTTAAAAATCTTAAAATACCCATTTTATAAGGTTAATTTATATCCATCCTGTTATTAAATTCATTTAATGGCTTTTTTTTTTCCTTAAAAATGTGTTTAGGAGCTTGCACAGTACAACGAAAGGTGTTAATAGAAAACCTAGAAAAATATAGTGGTGCTGCACTAATTTAGATGCAATAGGTTGACTGGACTTTACAAAGTTGTTCTCGTAACCCTTGCTTTATAATACTGTGAACAGTTAAGTAAAGTTCAGAATATGAGTGTCATGATAATAAATACGATCCAAAATCTTTTTAAGCTTTATTAAACATAGAGAAATAACCAGAGAAAACAGTTAAGCTTTATGGCATATAAGGAACTAAGCAAGGCTCATTTTAAACAACATTTTTCCTATTATTTTCTTCTTTTGCTCTAAAGCTTTTAGAAATAGACTTATAGTTTCTGGATGGTAATAGCTGTCTATTTGGGATAGACAAAAAAAAAGGTTTAAAATGAGATTGTTGTTGCAGTCTGTGTCCTTCGGAACAAAAGAGGACAAACAGAAGCAAAGGGAAGATAAGAAAGAGCAGGGGAAAAAAATAAAAGGAAAATTCAGATTCTGTTTCTGAGCTTCACTTTTGAATTATAGATTAGATTTAGATTATAACTACTTTTTAAGCTATGATGAAAGGCATGCTCTCCTTTGGCTGATCTGAAGAGGACACAATCCTGCTTTGGACTTGCAGTCCTGCACTGGGGCTTCCTTTCCCTATTTGTTTTTGGCAAGGTGTCTGAGTAATCTGTAAGTTTATTTGCCCATAATGAGAAGAGGTGGTCCAGTGGCCTGGACAGAGGTCATGCAGTTCTAATCCACACTTCAGAAAGTCGATGTGGACCTTCTGTAATAGGAAGGTTCCTCAAAATTATTAGCACACTTGGATACACAGATAGCTGGGAGGTTGCCTTAGCTAATCCACAGTGTTCATCCCCCCACCAGACAGATGTCCTTTTCTGTTCACAGCTGTGCTGCCTGAAGATCCTTTTGTCAGCCAGAAAAGGATGATGTATTTGCTCACTAGAAATTCTCTGTGTGGGGTTAATAAAACTGCCATCAGCAGCAGGATATTTCTTCAGCAGCATATATGAGATGAAGCTGTAGCTGGCAAAACCAGGCTCTTTTTAATACAGACCAAAAGAGAAAGGAAGAAAAGAAGAAAAAAAGCAGAAAAAGAGAATGGAGATAAACATATGAGGGAAGGGATGGTGGTATTAATGCTTTAGCTCATACTGTGTAGATGGCATTTGCACTTAGTTGTCTTCATCTGACATGGTATGTTCAGGGAATTTTTCACAACTCGTTCTGAAAGTTTTGAGTGTTACAATGGAACCCCAAAGAACTTGGGTGTGGAACCCTGGAGAGTGGATCTCACCTCTTTCAGTAAAGAAATTAGGTACACTGATGGGATTATCCCGTCCTCTTACATTTTATTTTTTTTAATCCACCAAATGCAGTAATATTTTGTCCCACACTTGTCATATGCCTGTCAGATATGAATTTGACACATCTTTGTGGATAGTTTTGTTTGTATCTTTGTTTGTGTGTCTCTGGGTTTTGGTTGGGATTTCTTTATTAGTTTGCTTTGAGGAAAAGAACAGCTTGACACAGTCGGTATAATACTGGTTTAAAAATCTCTGCATGAGGTGAATTTAGAGAACCACAGATTTTGCATAGTAAACCAATTGCAATAATTGCACTGACAAACCAAACCCATTAATTGAAGAACGTGTCAGAAGATAATTGTAATGAGGTTAAATACTTCTGACAAAAGTGAATCCTTTTGTCATATGACACGACTTGGGAAGGAAACGTCAATCCACATTATGTCCCACAGCTGTAACATTACTCTTCATAGACTCAAACATGTGCAAGTGAGCTATATCAGAAGTTGCATAACACTGATCTTTTTACCCCTGAGACTATTGCAAATGTCTATCATTAAGGCGGCTACAGCTAGCCAGTCAATGTCAATCAAAGCCTGTGAGGCATTTTACAAATCAGTCCCTACTGATGCATAATGATATATGAATTAAAAGCAGGAGATGGAGCCATTTTTCATTGTAACAGCTAAATTTCCAATTAGCCTATTTAGGTACCTTTATTGTATGTGCCATGTGTATGCCATGCAGATATTATTACTCAATGCATTTTAATTAAATAACACAAATGCTAAAAGGAGTTAACACTAAATCAGAAATTTTGCTTAAGTATGCTATATATATGGAGGTAGGAGGAAAATAACATTTCTTACTTTATTCTTTACTTCATTTGACCTTCATCATTTGCTTCCCATTTCTTCATACACATACACACACACACATTAAGTTATACCCAAAGCATTTCTGACAATACTTTAGGGCTAAATTTGGAGATTTAAAGAAAATTCTTGGGTAGAGAAAATCCAGAACAGAAATATCTATCTCACTCCTGTAGGTTAGCTAAATCTCATTATGATAATTGACTTGCTCCCACATTTTACCAGAGACGCTGAAATGAGAAGTGAATCCACACTTTTCAAACAATTCCTTGGGGTTACTACAGCACTCCTGTAGTGAGCCTAGCTGGAAGTATGCTCCTTTTAGGTGTGCTTGTGTATCCCAAAACAAAAACACATGGTCAATTTCCTCTTCAGGATATTTGACAGAGGACAATGGAGCAGAAGAGAAGTTGGTATGATATTCGTGCAACGGTACTGCAACTTCTCTATTCTCTGTCTAGGCATCCCCCAAAGCATAAAGCATCAACTCAGCAGCTGGCTTATAAACTACAAGAACAGCAGATTGATGCTGTGTCAGGAGCTGCTTTGCTCTAGTTAGATTAGAAAATTTTAATTATTTTAATTATTCTTGATTGCTGTAGATTTTAAGTAGGGAGGTATCTTAATTTATCTTAATTTCTAAAATGTATGTCTTTCATAGGAGATCAGAACAGTAGTAGTATCAGTATCTGTTTCCATCAGAACAGTAATCTTACCAAGATTATTGTAGAGTTATTTTCATGCTACATGCTGATTTTTGCA
The DNA here is from genome assembly GCF_047830755.1 of Zonotrichia albicollis. NCBI lineage: Eukaryota > Metazoa > Chordata > Aves > Passeriformes > Passerellidae > Zonotrichia > Zonotrichia albicollis. Next base: position 73,952,413 of record NC_133821.1, on the reverse strand, counting down.
TATCAGATCTTAAGTTTTTCAGACATTGATTTTTCATTTGTCATTTGTTTGACCTCTTGTACTCAGAGAATATGATAGTTCCATTAATTAACACTTAGATGTTTATTCATTTTAAAATTATATAATAACATGAAGAATAAGATGATTTTCAAGGAACAGGAATAAAGAAAACTTTAAAAAATAGAAGGAAATACACATTTCACATAACTATGTCAAGTAGTTACACAAATCTCTGAGACTACAGAAAAATAATCACAAGTAAAAAAAGGAATTGTTAGAAATACTCTTTTTTATAAGACTTCCATTCCAGAGTTTCTTGACACATATTGTGTTTTGAATCTTCAAAAACAGTCAAGGGATTTACACATTAAAGTCCCCCTGGAAGTGTCTTTGAAAGTCCTCCCTAGGAGAACAGCCTGGAAGGAATTTTGTGCAAGGCATAATTAGGGGCCACGGTGTACCTGCAAGCTGAGCAAATGCAGAATAACACCATCTGTGTAGCAACTCTCACTCTGCATTGGAGTTAGTCCCATGATGTCACCTTTCTTCTCTTATTAATCTGATTGTCCTCATTCCATACTTTACCTACCTCTGTACTTGGACTTAATAGATTGCCTCAGGGTTTTTTTTTTAATATTATATTTATTTTTAAATTTATTTTTAATTTTAATTTTAATTTTTATTTTTATTTTTATTTTTAATTTTTTTTTTCTGTTCTCTTTTTCTTCTTCATTAAAACCCATTTAATGAGAATTAAGCTATTTGCTAACTCCTCATGAAGTGACATTACTTGTTTAATTGCAACATCCTACTACCAGTTCTTCACATAAAGCTGAATGTTATATGAATGTGATAGAACACAGGTGCTACAGTGTGCAAACTGACCAGAAAAGGTATAAATAAAGGCAAGTAAGAGGATTCACAGGGATTTCTAAAGTCATGGGACAATATAGAGTAATAAGTAGAACAAAAGGAGGCAAAAGAATCAATATGAGTCAAACTCTTTTGGGGAAGGTGATTTAAAATGTTTTACAGCTGTTATCTACCATCACTCTAGAGAACTTTGTACTGTTAATAAAATAAGGGCAAAATTCCTGAAAGGCTTTACAGGAGATCTTTCTTTTCCAGATATAAATTAAGGATAAATGCCATTAAATTCAAGAGTCTGAGAAGAGAGTTAATTGTTCACTCACAGGGTAAATACAAGAAAGGAGTAAAAGTGATTTACAATGAAGGACAGAACTGACATAAAACAAATTAGTGTATATTGGTGAGGAATTAATTCAGGCTGGAAATTAGAAGCTATCTAACGATCCTGAGATCTGGGTCCCAAAAGGCTCAGCATGTGACCGGGGAAAATAATTCATTTTATTCTGGAATTTGAGAAATTTATGATGGCAGTTGCATGATATTTACATATTTCAAACTGGGAAAAAACAAACCAAATCAGGAGCAAACACCTCCTGTCAACTGCTTGGTTGACCTGCTACTTATCATTACATACTTAAACTTTAAGCAGCAATTATCTTCTCACTGTACTTTCGGGCACTGCAAAGGAGAATCCAAATCAAATGCAGCTCACATGGTAGAAATAATAAGAGAGTAACACTGAGGTTTAAAGAGGGCTATTTAGTGAAAAGATTAAATTATGATAGTGTCTGCCATAGAAAATTTCAGTATGTCAGAGCCAGGTGAGTTCAGGATCAGTGAGACGAGGTTCAATTATGACCAACTTATTAGGCAGAAATGACCCAAGTGTGTAATTTCTGAAAGAAGGAAAACTAGGGAAAAAATGGGAAATAGCATTTTGAAAAAAAGATGAGAACTTAGAGTTCACTCAAACCAAACATTTTCTCTTTTTATTTTTCCCTAAGAAAAATAGTGCAGTTTAACTTCTTACTTTTCAAGAATCAAATTATCCTAGGTGTTGCTTGAAATCAGACTGACATAAAAACACTGGTGCAGTAGAATTTATTAAGGCCAAATAACAAGAACCACATAACGAGAAATATCTCTTTGAAAATTAATGGTATAGGGTGCCTTTAACATTGGGTTTTTTTCAATCTAATGCCTTAGATTCATGTAGAGGTAAGAGATTATTATCATGTGACTGTCCTGTTTGATTCATATTATCTCTTAATTACATTAATACATGCTGTAACACAGACACTTGTAAAAATAGTTATTTGGTAAAACAGGGCTATAATGGATATAAACATTCCAGTCATCTTGATGCAATTCAGAGATCTTTGCTACTGAATGACTTGAATAAAAGTCTGGATTTGGCTCACACTCTGTGAAAATAACTTAGAAATTGGGCTGTGTTGTTATGCAACTTATTTAGTAGGCTTACAAACCTAGCTAAAACTATAAAATGAAAATTAAAAGGAATGCCCTGCAAGCATAAGGTTTCCAGACTCAAGCATCTAGGCAATGTTTCCATTTATACAAAGCAAATATAGGTGAATGAATAAGAACTGCCTCAGAACAAGATCCCACAGGTGGTTGGGGACAGGTTTTCTCTGGAGTCATGAACCTGAACCTCCATGGTAGACATTTGACCTAAATTCATCAATACCCTTGAAATATTCAGCATCTATGTTTGAGATACATGTACTTGATTAAGACTAACAATAATGTACATTAACAGGACATCTTCCAAAACAATGACATGGAGAGTCACTTTGAAAATTTTTATTCCTCTCTTCCAAGACATATTTGAACTGTCTGAAAATTATTGAGCAAACTGTGCAATTACAACTGCTCAATTACAGAAATCAAGTGCTTTTCTCTGTATGTAGAGATTTCCTTCAGTAAATGGTAATGTAATATTAGATGAAGAATTGTCATGACATGTTCTTTGACTGCTATTTAAAATTATATTATTGTCTTCAGCATCAACTCAGACTTTTATTATAAATAGTGCTTAGGAATCAAAGGCAGCCTTTGATGGAACACTTTTCTTTTTCACTGAAGTGGACATTAATCATATGGATTCCTGAGCCACTCATGTCATTTGTAAGCTTTTCTGATATCTTCTATGCAGCCTTGATAATCTTAACCAGACCCTATTTTCAAACTCTTGCAAGACTAGATCTTGAAACACTCCAAAAGACTATTACTGCTAAATTATACAACCAGGTGATAGCCTTGAAATGAGAATAAAAACCCAATTTCGTCATAGACCGGCATTGTGACTCCAGTCATGTTGAAGAAGAAGAATTTCCTTTTCATATCAACTGCCTTAACACAAGCAAATTCATATTTCTAAAGCTTAAGATTTTACTGGATGGCTCAACTGGCCTCATAATACAGGGGAAAAAAGATCCATGGAATTAGTTGTATATTGTGGAATTATCTCCCAGTCCAGGAAGACATTAGTTGATATGGTTGCTGCCTGTGAAAGCAGCTGGCTTCTTCAGCACCTGATTATTGTAGTATACTAAGTGGCAATATCCAATCACCAGAACTAAAAAAGAAAAAATAAAATAAAAATGCATAGGCAGCAATAAGGAAAGCAATGCTTGTTTGAATATTTCCTGTCTATACATTCCTCTTTTTGTAATGTTTCAGCTTCTGGACTCAGCCAGACATACTTTATACGACTTGATGGAACAATTGTCCAAATATTTTAAATTCTGTACTCCTGCTTTAGATAAGCTCAGGTTGATGCCATGGCATTTTCTTTCACTTGTAAGCAGATGTAGCATGATTCCTTCATATGTATTTCTCTCAGCAGTTGCTTTTTTTTTAAACTGTGAAACTGGAAGGTTCAAAAGGAAAATTAGGGATTGTCTGTATTCAGGGTTACTATATTCTTAATATGGAAACAAATTATTCACTGCTAGCATCAATCCATCTCTTAAGTAACTTTTGCATACTGTCCTAAGAGTATGGTCAATTTTTCTTCAGATAATTCTATGGATCAAAGAAGCAATTGCAAGTGAAAAATGCAACATTAACAAAAAATACATATAAACATATCAGAAAATAAACTTTAATTCATAATGCACTTAGCCAAAACAATTGTTCCTTATTTTTCCCCTATTCCAGAACTGAAAGAAACAGAAGATGCTTTCTTTCTTTGGTGCACAAGTCATTATTTACACTTGTGTGATGTCAACTTGCTCTACTGTTGCAAGAATTTCCATGTTCAGCTACCAAGACTTTCAGGAGGAATCAGTTGTTCTCAAGGCTAAAGCTGCAGCTGAAGAAGTTCCAACTCATTATCTATTTTTCCATTCTATTCTGTCTGAAAATGTAGTTTTATAAATTTCCAGCCTTGCTGTGTTTCTATTGAAGTCAAAAAGTTTTTGCAATCGACTTCATTGTGAAAAAAGCATCCTTGTAGTTTTTAAGGGATAACTTGAAGTCACAGGATCATAGAATCACAGAATAGCCCAGTCTAGAAGGGCTATTCAAACACCATCAGATCCAGCCTTCCATGGGAAACAGAGAGGAAGCCTAAATGAGATCAATTCTTTTCCCCTGTTGGCCTGCTTAGACATGCCTCATTGTCTATATTTTTATTTTATTTTATTTTATTTTATTTATTTTATTTTATTTTATTTTATTTTATTTTATTTTATTTTATTTTATTTTATTTTATTTTATTTTATTTTATTTTATTTCTAAATGTTTCACATGTAGAAAAGACCTGCACTCTTGCAGTGGATGTATGGTTATGGACATAAGAGTGATGTTCTCTCAGAGAAAAATCTTTTATGCATTTATTCTGAGACTTCTTACATTTGAAGGGCAATCCAGCAGCCAGTAAATGTATGTAGAAGCTCTTTTATAGGAAGACAGGGTGAAATCCTGCTTCTCTTAATCATCAGGTAGAACCCTCCTGAACTAAAGCACCTGACTATTAACTCTGCTTTGAAATGGAAAACTTGGTGGGCAGAAGATTTCACCACTTAAAAGAACAAGGTATACTGATATCAGTTATCTTGGAATTCAGTTCGCTTTCTTGCTGCAAAGGTTGTACTAAATATAGAAACAGTTTTGAGCTGAGGACAAAAACCTAAAAAAAACTGCAGAAAACTGTGGTATAGAAAAGGCTTTTTGCTTGTGAAATTTCTCACATATTAGAAATGAAACAAATGCCTAATTAAGGTGAAATTCCACTTATTTACAGAAATCCTTGTTAGACTAAAATCTCGTGATTTCAGAGAACAATAGTAGCCAGATTTGGCTGATTTGTACTGTGAGTCAGAAAGAACAAAAAAAGAAACACTATTCCTTTTTTCCACAGCCATTCTCACACAATTTTTCCCTCCCAGCTTAAGAGCATTAGTTCAAGAAGCGGAGAAAGAAAAGAAAAGGAAGCATTCATCTAAAACAAATTTCATTATGTTTTTCAGCCAAAAAGACAGGTTAATATTTTTGGCAAGTTGCATTTTTCCTTCTGCAGCTGGAATTCAGAAGCTCATAGCTGTCTGCCAAAGCAGATGCATTATCTAGGCCACTGCCTCACAACAGCTTTTGTGAGTGTTCTTAAAAGAAGCACTTTCTAGATAAATACTGTGAGAATCTTAAAAGTAGAGAGTTTGAATAAAAATGAATAAGAATTCACTTGGGTTGGAGCAGAGGAAACAGCTTGTTGCAGAATTTAGGTATGGAGATAGTTTTTCTCATTTCTAATAAATACATATTATTATTTCCTCACAAACTAACCATAAAATACAGATCAGCCTGGTAGTTCTAATTCTGAGGAGGATCTATTGATGAAATCAAGCATTTTTTACAATATTCTATTAATATGAATGCAATCATCATGTTGTCTTGAATATGAGAAAAATTAAATCAACATAAAGTTTTCTTGTTCACATTCCTAAGTCTTTTTCAGTCAGAGTATTGATTTTATAACTTTCTTTTTAAATAGATTTACAGTGTGAGCATGATACTTTCCACTTCCCTCTTTGATTTTCTATTTGCTTCCCTCTCTTTTTCTCTCTGTCTTCATGCACACATATGCATGCATATATCTATCTATTCGAGAAAATACTGAGAAATGTCCTTCTAGTTTTGAACTGGGTGGAAATGAGTGCTTTGTCTTGAGGATTTGGGACTGTCATTTACTCAGATGTCTCCTTTGAAAGCAGAAAGTTTATTTCTGGTAAACTGAAACTATTAAACTCACCAGTTTCAGTCATGTTCTATCCAAATCCAGAAGTTTTATGGAGCTGATCAAAATCTACTTCAAATCAGAAAAATTTTGTGAACTTGTAATCTTGTTACATGCAATTAAAACAGTCCTGCATTTTGTTCTCCACCTCTGTAGGCCATCTTTTCTCTAAAGCAGCTGTAGAGAAGGTGGTTGAGGGCAATCCAGTGTTTGATTGCACTCACTCTGGTGCTGCTCTTTCTATTACCTTCTGAGAGTTTTCCCTGCTGTGACTTGGGACTTGTCCTTTCACCACTGTCTTCCAAAAACAGTCTGGCTCCTTTGCTTTCTGCACACTCTCATTAGGTGTTGAAAGACTAAGAACCCCATTCAGAACACCGTTCTCTCAACCTCCTCTCATGTGTCATGTGCTCCAGTCTTTAATCATCACAGTGGTTCTCAGCTGAATTTACTCCAATTAGTCAAGGACTTTTTGGCAGCAGTGCTGGGTTGGAAAGCCCATCATAAAGAAAGCCCCTTGGGGCAGACATCACAAGTACTATTTCTTGCTCTTCCACAAGCCAGCCACTCTTCTTTGTGTTCCAGCATATTGGATGTATTTTTAAATAAAAATATTTCAGGTCTAGAAGTAGTCTGCCCTCTGCATAGTGCAGTTCCCAAGCTGATACTTCTTCCTGGAATCAAAACATCTAAGGATGTTGCTACAGATAGATCCAACTAGCACTTTCTTAGTCTGAGTGTCTGCAAAGTAGTGAAGTTGGTTAGAGCTTCTTAATTAGAGCTGGTTTCTTATGGAGTAGCTTTTTGTAGCTTTTTACCTTTCCTTTTTTTTTTTTTTTTTTCTCTATTAATTCCCAGGCTTCTGAAGAAAAAACAAAGAAGCTGTATGAGGTGATCACTCATTCTTCATTAGGTCAGTTCAGGGGCATTTATACCATAGATAATCTCTGATTTCTGCACTGTCCAATAGTCATTTTCTGCAGATATATGGATTCACATACTGTATATTCATCCATCCATCCATCCATCCATCCATCCATCCATCCATCCATCCATCCATCCATCCATTCATCCATCCATCCATCCATCCTATGGTCTATATAGTACAGTTAATCTAGATGTAAAAATCCACCAACACAAAAACTCCCAATCTAAACCACAGAATTATTTCTTTGTGGCCCTTAATGGTGAAATAAGCAGGACATTAGGCGTGAATTAAACATAACTTCCGTGCCAGCTGATGCAAGGAAGACCTTGGCATCTGGTTTGCTGTGCTTTTCATGCCAAAATATTAATTCTGTTTAGACATGATGTGTGGAATGACTCTGAGACTTTATTCTAAAACAGGCAGTATTGTCTAAAAGCTTCCCTAACTAATAGCTATTTTTGATATCAGTTATGGAAAAGAATCAATAAGCTTTAATGCAACATCCTCTCAAAAAAATAATTAAACACACATACTCCTACATCATGAATAAAGGCATTAGGAGAGGAGAGGAGAGGAGAGGAGAGGAGAGGAGAGGAGAGGAGAGGAGAGGAGAGGAGAGGAGAGGAGAGGAGAGGAGAGGAGAGGAGAGGAGAGGAGAGGAGAGGAGAGGAGAGGAGAGGAGAGGAGAGGAGAGGAGAGGAGAGGCTTTTTGCTCACTAGTTAATACTCACCAAAGTTATCAGGGAAGAAATCAGAAAGTCTTGAAAATGTATTGGGTAAATCTTAACTATGTATAAGAGTTTGTTGGCCAAATTCGTGGCTGCATTCATCAAGCTCCTTTCTCAAGAAATACTTTAATGAACATATTGTAGTTTAAATTGTTTTAAGACAAAAAGAAAAATAACTGTAGTGAACACAGTGGACATCATTTAATGTTTTTATATTCCTGCCATGAAGAAATGTGTTCCTTTTGTACTGCCTGACATATGTACCCCTGAAGCAATAGCCACATGAGGTCACTGTTGTTCATACATGAGTCGTATGCTCAAATCACAAAATTTTCACTTGATTGAAACCAAAATGTGTGACTGAAAAGTAAAGTTGTCTGTTTTATACATTAACAAAAATCTATGTTTCACAGTCTGCAAAGAGATTTTATTAACATGGAAAATACTAAATACAAACATTATATGCATAAAATACAAAATATATATTAATCGTTTCTTTGCATTTGAAAAACAGCTAAAATTATCCCACAATGGCTGAAAAAAGCATAGGCATTATCAACTATATCTTCTGGAACTTTCACTGTAGTAGTTATTCAGCTGTGTTGGCATAACAGCATCAAAAAATTTCAAGAGACTTAGAACTTTGTAATTATTTAATTACTTATCTTTCATGAGATTTTTTTTCTATTTGCTTTTATATGTAAAGTTTATTGTCTTCAGAAGCATAAAAATGCAAGAAGTTTAAATATTACAAACCATGTGAGATGGTCTGGCATTAGACAAGCAAGCTATTAGGCAAGCATTGTTACAGCAAACCTGTGCACAGAACTGCAGTGCAAAGCCATCCCAGCTCTGAATTTGCTTACAAGTTTTTTGTCAATTCTTAAAATATATTATACCTATTATGCTGATAGACCCTCTCTGAATGATTCACCCATTCATGTGATTATATCAGCATACATTATCATAACAACTTCTCTTAAAAGATTACATAGCATATATGATGAATTCAGTGTTATGAGATTTAGAGAGAGTACATTTCTTTTTTGTCGAATTCTTCTCATAAAAGAATAAAGTGTCATACTCACCAGTGCTATATAGTCATGAAATTAAAAACCTTATCACGATCAAAATCATCAAGAGAATAGAACAGAAATAGCAATCAAAAATGTCAGCTGAATTTGAAGAACTGCATAATTAAAATCTTACTCCCCAAACTGAATCAAAGTCACATTTGTATGCTAAGATTCTTTCAGGGAGGTGGATTTTTTATGCTGGGGTATTTATCAGCATGCATTTGGATGCAAAAGCACGATTTGTTATACTAATAAAATAAAAGATAACTTTAAAAGTTGATTAGTTCTTGCTACATCTTTTATCAAAATACCATGCATATTAATTCCTACATCTGAGCATTAAAACCCCTCACTACATAATGTAATAAAAGACTACTTTAACAGAACATTAACACAGTAAAAAAACCCATGTATATGCTCAACAATTCTTGCATTTATTTTTTCATCTGTAAGCAGGTGAGTAAATAAAATTCCTCATATTATCCAATTATTTCATACCTTTGGATTCCCATATGGGATTTTAGAGATTGTAGAGAAAACTTAAACATTAAATACAATCATCTTCAGCAAAAGAGTAACAAAACAATGAATTTTAAACTACAGAGACCATCCATTGTATATAAAATGGATGGAAAAGTGGGTCAATACAGGACATTATCCCCAGTTTCTATTGTCAGTATGTAGCCTTAAAAAGAAAAAAAAGTTCTCATAATTAAATAATCATTAGCTTAAACTCTATAGCTGATCTGACTACACATAATGTGACCTCCATATTTATAGAAACAAAACAGGGTATAATTACAAAATATAATTAACTGCACTAATTAAGCTATTAAATAACAATAACTCTCGGTAAGTATATGACTACAATTTGCTGCTTAACTGAATTAATTCATGACTGCAAAGGAAGGCTAAAAGAACTGGATGCAGGAGTGAAAGAGTTCATCCAGCCTCAGAAATCAACTAAATTTTGAAAATCTGTCAGAATAGTTGGTGACTGACCAGTAGAAGCAGCAGCATGTGGAGCAGATGGATGTTCAGCAGCGGGAATGGGTGTGAGTGTGCTCGGCTGCAAACACCACGCCAAGAGCTGGGGGCCATTCTGTCATCTGAAAGGACAAGTAAAGTTTTATCTCAAAATTCGTTATCAGGACCCACAAAAGAGCAGTTCAGCCAGCTCTTAAAGAGGAGTCAGATAATTACCCACTGAAATGTCTGACTGACAGAGAAGCAACAACTGGGTGTTTCACTTGCAGAGCGCAGTACATAAAATTACTTAATAGTGCTGGGATAGTGCCATGATGCAGGAAGAAAGGAACCTGTTTCACTCCCTAGACTCAGATCACTACCATGGGACAAATGAATATTTCTATATTGGCTCTTATGATCAAATAGATCTTGATACATTGTGTTAAAAATTGTCTTAACCTATCCAACCTTTTGAACCTTACCATCTGTCAATTCTTGTACAAGATAAATATATGAGAGATATTTTCAGGAACAAGTCATATGACAAAAATTCAATTTAATGTTTTTTAATTGCTTATTAGCTACTGTGTTCCTTCTATCTTTTGCTATTTTTTTCTAATAAAGTACTTCTGTCTAAGCAAGCAATTGAAAATACCTCCTGCTACCTTGCCTTTACTCAGTAATCAAAATCCTTACTGAAATAATTTATCATAGTGTTAGGAGCATATTTTTTGAGGGGAATCCCTTCAAGATATTGGCAACAGACCACTGGGTTTCCCAGGAATGAAAGTCTTTTTTAGTAGAAATACATATTAATGCACCAACTACTACTCCACCTAAAAACTCAGCTATCCAGGGGATTACTTTTCATCACTGAATTTAAGTGTCCCATGTGACACTCCAGCAGATGATCATGGGGCAGGTGAAGGGCTCTTATATTCATTTATTTCAAGCAATATTTAATTTATTCTCCACCTATTCTTTCACTAAGAACTTCTCTCCCTTACCTTTATAACCCACTCCATTAGGGTATCTGGAAATTCAGTGAAGAGGAGAGAGGGTAACAGAGTTTTGTGTGAGTCATATATGCTGGTAATAGTCTGAGCTATTTTACTGTCTAAAGTAGCATAGCTCTTTCATCTCACAGGTAGTTTTACTACTGCTGGTTAAAGGTTTAAAGGAATGTATGGCCAGTCTATTTTAGGGGCAGCTGACACATGGTCACAAAATGCATTGGGGAAATTTTTGTCCAGTGAGGTTCAAATGTTATTTACAAGGAGCAAGCAAAAAAAAAAAATAAAAAAAATCCTTTCAACACAACCCTGTGATTTCAAATGTAGCTTAAAAAAAAAAAAAAAAACGAAAACTCTCTATCATGTGACTTCCAAGGTCAATTTGGTAGCATTGTTTAAAAATCTTTTGGATTTCATAATTTTAGTTTTTGAAGATTACATTTATAAGATAAAAATAAACAGAGTTTGTGTCACCCATAATTCTTTTATATGAATCCACATAATTTAAACATATCTATTATATATTTTGCTTTCCAAATTCATCATCTATCCACAGAGATGTAAAGATCAGTGCTGACATACACAATCAGGATGCAAAATCATTCAGAAGTCTATCAGGAGGTAATAGCAATAATAACATAATACCATTATGATCATAATTAAGCTTGTGTATATTAATACAAAGTAAAACTGTTTGTTCTGACTGTTGTGTAGATTTTTGAAGAGCTTACTCTCTGTACAGAAGTTTCTTCTTCCAAACTATGGAATCCAAGGTTAAGAGCCACAAAAGGCAGGTGTGTCTGATGACCTATCATCACCGTACTCACAACTTGTATGTATCTTTTCTTTACTTGAGTTTTTAAATCTCCATATTACCAAGATTCTGGAGACATGGAAATAGACAATTGCACATCATCAAGGCATTTTTAAAATCCATTTTTACTTGGTAAATGTGTGTATGCACGCATTTTGGGGTTTTTTTTGTGCGTATAGGTCACAGAATAACTTAGATTGGGAGAGGTTTCTGGAGGTCAGGTTGTCCAGACCTCCTTGCTTAAGGCAGGCATACATTCACTAATTAGGCTGGAAACAGCAAGTTATTTATTTCTATTAGCATGAGGATAGCTATGGAAAAGAAGCACTTTCATGAGAAAATAATCCAATACCATGCAATTTTATACTTTAAAGAACATCACATCTCAGTTACCTTTCACATATCTAATATGTCTTTCTATATACCTAATTACCTTTCTATGTATATATAGATATTTCTGATATATGCATTTCTCTTTACACAGATGTATATACACATACACACCCCTCCTATAAATATAGAAACATGGAAGTTGGAAAGAGAAAGAAAAGAATGTATAAATATTCATATATATATTTTTATATATATATATGAATAGAAATTGCATTTGTAAAAAAAAATTCTTATATTAAATGCTCTAAAATAATACTCTTTTCATCCTGAAATAAGGGCAAATCCACAGATCTTACCAAGAGATATAAAAGGGGTCAGAAAACCTCTTGTCTTTTACTTAGACCAACCTTTTCAAACAGAAGTATCATAAAATGGAGCCTGTACACAAGATGTGACATTTTGAGGACACATCAGCTGCCCCTCAGTGCTTTCTGTATCAGTTTAACAAGTCAAGGCTAACCTGGGTGACAACTAATTAAGACCCTACTAATGAGGCTGTAAAAATTGGTGTCCTTAGAGATTTCTGATTACTGACCTCTATTGCTCTTTGGTCATTTTACAGGGAGAAATGTCCCTGTGTGAAAGCTTGAATGTTTCAAGTAGATTTTACAGAGCACAGCTTTCTGTAATAAATAGAAAACAAATGTAGTTAATCATGCAGATATCAGCAAAACATGGTACATTATGCCTTTGTGTTCATGCAGAAAGAAAATGTGTCTGATGTAGATGTTTAGATTTACAATAGTTTAATAGAACCAATATTTGGCATATTCAAATACCAGACTACAAACAAATGTGCTGTCACTCTGAAAGCTTTCATATGGTTGCAATTTTCAAATTAGCAAACTGAAAGTTATCTAAAAGGCAACATATTGTTATACTCTAATGGGCCACTATGGCATAACTTATTTAGTCATCTGTTCCAGCTTAAAATCAATTTATCCAGATTCTGGATTCACAATCCCCATAGGGTTTTTACAATTTGGCTACTTCTTTCTCTTTCTTGTGGGCTATATTACAGGAGCATGTATACCACAGGACTTGGCAATACATCTGAGGAAATGTGACCTGTATAGGTGGGTTTTTACTGAACTTATCACCCCTAGTGCAACAACAGTGCAAGGCAAAGATTCCTTTGTCACAGTTTATCCTTGCACACAGGAGTGCAACAAGACTGATCTGAGCCTATTCACAGAGAAAATATCTGATCTCAGCACACAGGGAGAAGCTGAGTGAGGCCAGATTGCAGCCAATTGACCTGAAAGGAAAACATCCAAGCTCCCATATTAGTTCCATTGATGCTCTACAGACTGAAAGGCATTTATTTTCATGTGCTTTTTCTCCAGACATTTTACTTTCCTAGTTAAAGCAGAGAACATGAAAAAGGTTGCCATCTTTATTCCATGTACATAACCCTACCTCAGAAATGTTGTTTTCCCAAATTCAGGCATCTTTCCTTGACCCAAACTTTAATTGCCCACAATGTAAATGCCTGTATATGAAACTGTTGTTTTAATCAAACTGGCTTTACTGTCAAAGGAAACACATCTTTGTAGTCAACACAGAGTTTACTTGAGAAAGTAAATGCATCTATAGCTTCTCTTCATTGTTATTACCAGATCTCCATTGACTACAGAGATAGTGCATGAAGATTTTTAGATGATTTGTAGAATTACTTCAATTTTAATAATGACACCATCGCTCAGTGTAGTTACATCTGGAAAAAATAATTGAAAACATGATGTTTTTCCTCTGAATTTTCTCTGAAGAGTTGTTTTTTTCAAGCATCAGACCTTTCACTCTTACATATCCAAGTGAGTCTCAGATTTTATTTTGATCTTCATTTACAAAATAAGAATACACATAAGTGAGGAGGTAAATTTCTCATTAATGAAACTGAGCAATAACCATAACTGGAATATTAGACTCAATTTCATCTTTGAGTTTTAGGCTGAGTCTACTGCTATCTGTTGAAAATTTGGCATCTGTGTGCACAATCATTGGATTAAGTTGCAGATTTAGACTCTTTTAAAATTTTGAGGAGGGAAAAAAAAAGAATTCTGAATTAAACTGGGCATTTATACTGGTCAGATTTTTCAGTGCTGCTAAATGATATAGGTGTCTGTGCTTTGTACATGCATACTGCATTTGATCTGTCACTTTTCTTGGTGACTTTTTTTCAAAGCTGCTAAAAAACTTTAAAAGATTCTTTTCAGACCTGTCTTAATTTTTTTTCAATATAGTCCTAGTATAGAGATTTCTGGAATTAGTCATTTGAACTAATACCACAAGAGGAGGAGTAATTATGTCCTATGTTAATGCATTCTCTTTACATATGTCAAGCAAATATTTGTTCCACTTCAAAATGTAGTGCACTGTCTCCTAGATCAAGAATATGACATTTATTACCCTTATTCTAAAATCTTATTTTAGAAACAAACGCAAAAATATTTATCACTGATTCAGTAAGAGCCATCTCAGTAATCTTAGCTGTGTATAGGTAACATTTTAATTTCATGGTTATGACTTTTATATAATCATCACATAATTTTATATCTCTCTTTGTTTAAAAAATAATTATATCATAACAAGTAAGAAAAAATAAAACACAGCTGTGATTATATTCAAGTTATTTTCACATTATTTAGGTAGGGTTTGTGGTCCCTTATGTAAAATTCTAATTGAAATCCAGCACAGTGCTCACAATACAGTTGAAGATTTAAACCTCTCTGCTTCCAAGACTGTATATTTAATAATACTGATAATGACAAAATGCACCAAAATTATTTGGAGCAGGAACCAGAAGGTGGAATCATCTTCTCTCCCAGGTAAGGACTCTTGTCTTGGGTTTGTTACATGTGGTTTTCCCCTTTCTCCCATACCTTTGCAGAATGTCCCATTTTTACCATGAACATGAGAAACATATTACTACGGTGGTTTAACTGGTGATTACGAGAGTTTCCTTGACAACAGAGCAGCGCATAGCTGCTTCTCCAGATTAGTCTCACAAGACCTAGCAGCTACCAGCAAAATACAAAATTATGTGATTAACAGAGGTGAAAAAAGTTTATTTAGCCAGGCTATATACAAGAGACATGCAATCCCATTTTCCTCATTGGCTCACACTTTATAAGACATCGATGACCAATTATATCTTCCTAAATGAAATTCATAAAAGGCTAATTGCAGAAGGACATTTTTTTATTGCTTGTTTCCGTTTTCTTATATCAACTGAAATGGTGAGGAAAAGACTATTAGCAAGATTTCAGATAATCCACTCTTTATAGTATTTCCTGTTGATTTTTTTATTTGTATAAAAGCTCTAAGAAACTGTTGCTTATAACTGTATTTTGTGATCTGTACAGAAACTGCCTCTTTCATGCATTTTATTGAGCCTCTTTTTGAGGCTATCAGTGCTCTGTTCTGGAGGTATGGCACTGAAAAGGAAAAATCTTGATCAGCAGCCCAGGTTATTCCCTCTGGTTGCCTACATTTACACAAAACAGACCTGTGAAATCTTCAGATAATAAGAGTGAAGCAAGACTTTTCAGTGTGCTGTCTCACCTAAACTTGCAACTCCCTGAAGCACTCATAAATAAGCAGGCATGACCCAGTGACCTCTCTGGGGTGCTCCTCTGCTGTCTTCTGTTGTCACAGTGTGTGGGGAGCCCTGAGGCCTGCAGCGTGCTGGCTGGTATTCCTCGGAATGCATCAGAGATCCCATCTGGAAAGTGCACTCATTTCTTCTGCAGAGAAACTGGAGCATGCGTGGAAGTGCGGGGAGAGAAAAGTTTGGAGAAGAGGTGGTGCATGGCCTTCTCTGGTCTCATCACAATAACCTGGTGCATTTATGCTTAGGCTTTTCTTTCTACAAAGCAGGACTCCAAGCCTGAGTCATAATGCAGCATTCATGACTCATACCTCATCTCTCATTTCTTTCTGCAAATGGAAACCTTAAAGCTTTTAAATAATTACTTCAAGATTGACCTGAGAATTAAAAACTTGGAAGTCCCAGATGCATCCTTTGTTACATTTTTGTTGTGTATTGTATCATGCTGTTTGCTACTGTTTTCCTTTCCCACATTAAATCTTTTAATCTTATCTACCTGTAAGCAATGCCTCACACAAAATGCACTTTTATTCACTATGCCAACAAATACAATGAAAATACTTCCCTATTTGGCACACAAAACATGTGTCACATCTTGTGACCTATAACAGCAGCACTTACATATAAACAAGAAAATAAAATCCCTTGGCAATGTATCAGTCTTTAAGTACAACCTTTCTCTCAAGACAGCGTAATACAAAATTGCTTAATAATCACTTGCTTCTTCTTTTTGTTTTTTTTTTTTTTCTTCCAATAAATAAGCCACATTTAAAATTTCTGTCTTAAAATATAATGTAATCCTCCAAAATTTTCTCATCATGACTCAAGGAAATATCTGAGAATTATGTGAAAAGAGGTTTTGGCCTATTTGAACAGAAGCATGTTTCACTAGTACATCTCTTAGCAGCCACTGATGAAGGAAGTTTAGAAGCAACCAAAAGAAGATTCCAGTGTCTGTATGTTCTTTGACCCAATCTGTAGGAAGCATAAAAATCCCTGTTCAAGACTGCAGCTTTTGGAAAATACAGGGTGTACTGTGGGGTAATTTTCTAAGATGTTAGAAATCTTCACGTTGCCTGTATTACCATATGAATAGAGGGAACACTCTTAAAGATAAATATAATGTTTATAGACATTTATATGTCAGGTCAAATGGAAAAATTATTCTCTTTCATTGAGAGATAATGATTACTTCTTATGACTAAATTTTATAGTGCTGCTTTATTTACAAAGCTTTGAGCAGACATTAAAATAGTCATTACCAAGGGGAGGATTCTCCTTTCATTCTGTCTCTGTTCTTTCACATAAAAGAACATATTGCAAATGTAAACACACTTTGAGCTGAATATTTACAGTATTTTTAACACTCTTTCTGGCATCTTGCTGGCAGATGACTAGCTGTGATGTAAAAAAAAATGTTTTTGTGACAATTGTTTTATGTGCTTTTTAGCAAGATTTTCTTCTGATACATGTGCTGTCAGAATGCACATGCACAACATATTTATGCTCTGTTGACCACCCAGATTTAAGATATATCAGCTGAATATAGGAAAATGGATGCAGTCAATCTCAAATGTCTATGAATCTCAGCTTCGGCAACTGAAGAAATCCAGGTAGCTTTCTAGTACTTACACCTTGACCCTTCTGTGTTTCTCTTCGCTCACTTGTATCTATTTACTCCATTTGCATGGACAAGAAGGAAAAATGAATCATACACAGGCTATTCATGCACAGGCTATTATTACAGGCAGGATTATTTTCTATATAGGTGATGTACACCCTTTGCAGCCCAGACATCCCTTGAAAAGCTCCTAAAGACAGCTTCTCTGAGATCCAGTTTCATACCTGTTTCTCTCTGCAGCCCTAGAATCCATATGTGGAATGGGCTAACAGCAAATGTTAGCCTATACAACCAAGAAGGCACTTTTCCCCTCTGCTGGTTGCTCATCTGATCTAATAAAAAGGCCTGTGAACCAAGGAAAACCAGATGCTAGCTGCTATCTCTGTGCAGCTGCAGATGGGTTAGCCCAGAAACTGAGCTCACCAGTGCAGAGTTACTTTCTGCTTCCCAGCACATGAAGGCGAAACTCTTAATCAGAAGTTTCAGTCGGATGCAATGTTGTTGGAAATTGTGCGGACCTGCATGAAAAGAATAATCAAGACTGAAAAGGGTTGTGAGGCTGAGCTCCACACATCTGTAAAATGTAAAAAAGAAGGCCTTACTCCTTTGCAAAAGCCACAGCCCACAGGGGAGCAGATTATTGCTGTGCAATTGATGTATCCATAAGCCGATTGCATGGTGTGTGGGGTGGATGTGCAGAGACAGGACGGAGGGAGGGAAGGAAAGCCTGTGGTCTTACAGGCTGACTGTGCCTCTGTCCCACAATGCTGACTGAGATGGCTACTGCCATATGTATGCTCTAAAAAGATCACTCTGAATGAATCATCCAAAATAAATGCATCAAGGAGAGATAAAGCAGACAAATTCAGGGGGAAAATAAATTCAACTCATACAGGCTGGTGTTATAAAAAAAAGAGGTAACACTGATCGTATTCCTTTATTTGTGATGATTTGCATTATCCCAGTCAGCTCTATCCACTCCTAGAATCTTGTTTGATGAAATGAAAATCGCTTTAGTAATATAGTTTGCAGAGGGCATGGAGAACAAGATTGTTTATTCCCATGGTATAACTTTATTACTCTGCATATTTACAGGAGAGGTTGCTTACTGTAAGAAGAAAAATGATGGTTTATAGCTTGGGTATTCATTTCTGATATTTGGGGGTTTTTTCACTTAGATTTCATTTCCCATCTCATTCTTAGATAATTAAAAAAGAAAGCTACAAATAGAAGCAAGTTGAAGATACACATGTAATAGGGAACTTTGGCAATGTCAAAACCTGGATGACTGAAGTATTTTCGGTATCTTTTGATCAAATTGATATAATTAACAAACAGCGGAAGTGGGAAGAACATCCAGTATCTCTGAGTCTTCCTCTCTTTCACCCTGTAGACAGATGTTGAATGTGCAGTTTATATAATTTTTCCCATCGGTGCTGTTCAAACAATAATAAGTCTACCCTGACTAATGTTTTGAGAATCAAGAAAAACAAATACCTGGGAAAAAAGCCCCAGGACTAGCAAAAAAGATCAATTTGAGAGTTTCCTGCTGGAATTATCTGCAAATGAACCTCAGAGTTCTTAAGAAACTTTGGGGTATGGAAGGGATTTTAGCAAGTGAAGAAAGAACTTCAGTGAAGCAAAGAAAGCTCAGTGACAGAAGCAAGACCTAGAGGCAGTGAGACCAAAGAGAAAGTGAGTCAATATGTGAGCAAAGAACATGTTCAAGAGTATCAGGGAGTAAAACAACCAAAGGAAAAATGATGCAGAAAGAAAGAAGAGGAAGAGGAATACAATGTAATTGCAGACTACAGTTTTACTCTGGATGATTTATTTATGTGAAATCTTCCTAACATGTATTGAAAGATTACTCCAGTCTGGGTAAACCTTCTTAGGCAAAATAATCCTGAGAAATAGACTGAAGGGGAGATTTATTTTGGCCTTTTACTGAGTATAATGGTAGAAATGGTGCTGAACTCTTGCCCTCAGAAATAAAGTCTTTTACATTATTTACCCTCTTATTCACTATCATCTACTGCTCTATTTCTTGGAGGTCAGTAAAAATGAGAATGTTTTTGCATTATTTCCAAAGAACTGTAGAAAAACAGGTAGCAAAACTGGCATTTTCTCAGAAGTCATCAAGTCAAATTTAGTCTACCTTGTGTGCTTCTAGGATAGGTGCACGGGATAGTAATGCCCAGTAGGTGGCTGGAAGGATGGATGGGAAACACATGGGAGGCATATGTGCATTGTTAGGTGAGAGCATAAATGGAAATGTACCACATGAACTTCAATGCCAAAGAATAAACAATACACATATTTTCCTAAATGCAAAAATAGAGATGAGTGTTTTGCATCCACATAGCAAATAAAATAGGTCTCTCAAGCAGGAAGGCTTTGCCCAGAGATAAAGAAACACTCTGGACCCTCAGTAAAAGACACGGAGAAGGGAATAACAGCAAATCTTAAATAAAAAGATTCCAAGCATAGAGAAAGTATAGGAACAACGCAATAAAACCCCAGATTTGGTGGCTGCAGGAATTGACAAACACTTCTCGCTCAAATCTAACCTCAAGGCAGAACATGAAAAATTGATAAGAGCATTAATTGGAAGAAAACTGAGAGAGCTGACATCTGCCATGGCTAAAGAAAAAAACAAAATTAAATCCCTTTGAAATACTCAGTGAATTTAAGAGCAACTGAAAAACTCTGCAATAAATCTTAACAGGATACACAAAATAGGAGCTTAAGGAACACAGTTTTTAATGGTTTAGCCTATTTAATGTCATTTCTTAAATGCCCAAATGTATTAAACATTTTATGATACAGTTAAAGGCCCAATCTCTATCCTGAAGAATTCAATTTCTATTTAAAGCACAGCTTAGGAAAAAAAATAGCATTTTATAAAAAGAATTGGAATTGGTAGTTTCAGGCTGCACTGTTCAGCGGGTTACTTGTTGAACTTACAGGTGTCTCAGTAGTGTGTGAAACCTATATTTCATGTTGGAGAAAACATATCAGAGATTAATTTTAAACAAAGATTTAAAGAAGGAGAAGATAATGAAATGTGTGAGAGAGAACAAAATAAGCCCTAAATTTCTAAAAATAATCAGACAATACTACGTCGAAATAATCAGATTGTTGGACACTTCAGGAACCTGTTAATGAAAAGAAAAATACAACCCCTAATTGTACCTGAGGCATGAATTAGCTTCACAGGCCTGTGAAGTTGGGTGACAGCAGGGAAGAAGTTCATTTCACAGTTTTTATTTTATGATATGATGATAAGTTTGTTACAGCTTCTTCCACCAAAAGATCGAATTCTTGTCCCGAGGAGGTGTTTGACCTAAACTTCTTTTGTTTAACTTCAGCAGAAAAAGAAAATAAATCTGAAAAAAAACCAAACAAAAAACCAAAACCAATCCCATCAAAACAAAACCAAAACCCCAAACTAAGCTGAAACTGTTTGGGAGTTATTATTATAACTAAACTAATATACATTATCTATAATTTTCCAACGTGTATCTCCTTTTAGCACAATAATATCTTGCACTATCATCTCCACACTTTAAATCTATTTCAAATCTCTGTATCAGCTATATAGTTGAAGAAAATCACCATTCATGAAAAATAAATAGAAAGGATCATCTTCAAGTAAATATAAACCGGTTTGCTGTTATCTGAGTACTGAGACCCAAAATGTGACATTGCTGTTTGATAACCATTTTAAGCTAGTCAGCACACCTTGATCCATTACAGCCCTTTCCCAACTCTGTGAATTTTGTCACCCACAGAGCTGGAAGCTGTTCCTGTGCTGTTTGAACCAGCTTTCCAGGCACAGGAGAGGAGCACCATAAGAGAGACCTCTTTGCTTGTGTCTTCTCCATCAACAATGCTGAGGACTTCTGCCTAAGAGCCAGAAGGACCTGAAAATTCAGATGGCCACACCTGCTTTCCCCCAGCACAGAAGGGAAGTGTGCAGAAGTAAAGGTATTTCTCCTGCCTCTGTGCCTCTGACCAGGGAACTTCCAGCAGCCAGCCCTGCCCCTGCCCTGGGGCAAGGACTATCAAGGGCCCCAGTCCCACCTGCAAGCTTGCTGTCTGGCTCTCCAACACACTTCCCCACCACCTCAGCCTGCACAGAGCAGGGCTTTTGGAAACCTGAAATTCTTCTCAGCTCTGATTTACAGCCCGATTCCACACAGAATTGTTCAGTGTCTCTAGGAAGGTGGTCCATCATGGGGAATGCCTTATTGAGAGGGAAAAACAGGAACTCCTTTCACTGATCGTACTACTAGCAGAAACATAATGAGAAATTATATGCTAAGACTTGTGAATGAATGTGAATCATGGCCAAAGAAGATGCCAGACTCTGGAAAAATTCATACTGCCTATCTTCGGCAGCACTCTGCATTTGCTGATGTAAATTTGCTTTTTGCCTCTTGACATACATTGTACATTTCACCAAGCAGTAAGGCACCAGAGCCCTTTTGCAAGTGGTGTCTGAGGATGACAAACTAATAACAAGAGGTAATAATGAAGAGATGAGGGGCAGCGAACCATCAAATCTAGCAAAAAATGAAAACACTGAGGAGAAAATTAATCAAAAATCCAAAGGATATGAGGAAGAAAAAAACTTTAATTGCCTATATTGCAAAGCTAGGAGCCTTTTTAGTAAACAAGAGCTGAAATGGCTCATTTATGATCATGAATTTTTCCTCGTTGGCATTACTGAGACTTGATTGGGTAATCTGCATGACATGACTGGAATACTGAAATCCCTGGCTGTAACCTATTTAGGAAAGAAGTTGTGACAAAGAGTGCAAAAAGACACTTCATGTCAAAAATGGCTCTTACTAAGAGCTGACAGTGTAGAAGTGAAAAATATTGGAAGTTTGGGGGTGAATATCTAACTGGCAAAGTGCAAAGTACCAGCTGGGATTGGCTGCAAGTTAGCATGTCACAGTAGGAAGCCCTGGGCTCAGGTGAGCACCTGTCTACAGTGAAGGAGAACTAAATGCCTGTGTAATCACACAAACTTCAGCCTGAGTGACATATGCTGAAGAAATTCTGATGCTAATTTTAACATTCTTCTAGAATTCAAAGTTATAGGTAAAAAAATCCAACATATTACTAGGTAAAAATCATGGTTATATTAGTAAAAATTCTTAGATTTGCTGTTTGCACAGAAAACAAAACCCGGTTTGCAGTAATCCTTTTAATAGGTTGATTTCAATGAATTGATAGTAATTAAGAACCAAATTAAATGGAAGGGGAGGGAAATAGTACCACAACATAATGAGCCTACGTAGAAGTAGGAACCAGAGGAAATAGATAAAGGATACAAAAACAAAAAAATACACAATCATTTAATAATGGACCTCACCAGATTCAAGTAAATCATGATTAATCAATTACAAAATTGAAAAGGCAATAAGACCTGCCATGGCAGCTAAGGTCAATAAGACGAGAGACTATTTGGCTTTTTAAAAAGGATATTAAAAGCAAATAAAAGAGAAGAACAATATTGGTTTTGCACAAGCAGATGGGAAATACAGAATAAAGAATAATAATGCAGACAAACCATGTGTGCTCAGTGCATAGCCCCATTCTCTGTTTAGGAGGGGAGAAAGTAGAAATTTTATCATAAGGTAAAGCTGAAGTACTTTTCATTCCAGGGGTCACTCCAGAAAAGGTAGTTAATAACAGCACACATTTCCACATAAAAAGATCTAGGTAATTTTCCTTAAGAAGTTTTAGAAAAATCTGGCAAAGAAATTCTCTGAACCATTAATGTTTATTGTCAATAAGAACTGGAGCATCAAAAAGCCCCAGTGAAAAGGAGGAAAACTAATGCTGTGCCAATATTTTAAGGGGTAAATGAGAAGACCTGCCAGTCTAACATGGATTAGAGGAAAAATTATATGACTGATATAACAGCTGATATAGACTCAATTAATAAAGAATTAAAGGTGGATAATGAATGATGATCATTAATAATAATTAATGCTGATCCACATGAGTTTATGGAAAACAGACCTTATCAAGCCAACTTGATGGCTTTTATTGATGAGATTACAAGTTTGGATAATGATGGCAACCATTTGGTTCAAAAACTTTAGATTTTTTTCAACTCATATTGATGACCATTTAACGAGGAAAACTAGAAGGGTGAAAATTCAGCATAGAGCGTAATTTAAGCAAGTTATTAAGTTAGCAAAAAATGTAGCTAATGATACATCTCAAATTAGGAACTTTAAATGGAAAACAACTTCTGAACATGTCAATAGCACCTTGTACTATCTGCCATTTAAAATTTTTCTACAGAAAAGGAAAAAAAAAGGAAATTGCTATCAACATAGTTTGAAGACGAAAAGATAGTTTCAGTGGCATGCTGTGAAGAGGACTGGTTGTTTTATGTAACTTGGGTAACTTGGCAAGCTGAACATAAAGAAACATTTATCTGAGCAGGGAATAATGCAAAGTCCTGTAGCCAGGAAAAGACAAGGCAATTCAGAGGGAATCCATGCAGAAGCCTATCTCAGGAAACAGAACCAGAGAAGGAGCTCTAGAGGGCATAGGAGATGAACAAGATGGACAGGACATTTCGTGAGGATGATGAAAGCAAATCTGATATGAGGCTTTTTGCATTTGAAAATGTTGCATTCCTGAATAACATACTGTGTTTACTTCCACAGTCCAAATTTCCAGGACATATTGAACTGTTAGGGAGGATTTAAAAAAAATAAATCTGTGAGAGTGATTGAAGGACTGAAAAATCTACCTGGTAGTATAATGCACAGGGAGTTCAAGGTCTTTATCTTATCATAAAGAAGATTATATATTAAAATGGAAAGAGTCAAGACAAGTTTAGAGAGAGAAGAAAACAATCTTTTTGATTTCTAAAGGGAACTGTTCAGTGTTAGTGTTAGAAGCTGAGCAAGAAGCAGTTCTTTAAAATTAAGTTTTAGACTAGAGATAAAATGTAATTTTTTGATATTATTTCTTCTACTGGGCCTCTAGGATTTATTACAGAATGCTTTATGTAGTCCTTGTTTTTAGAAAATTCTAAATAATGTCTCGAACAGTATTCCCCAAATTTAGTTCAATTGGAAATCAGTCCAAGGAAGTCCTATCATCTGTTGCAGAAGGCCAGTCTGGATAAATGAAGGCACTCCATTTCACCTAGAAATGTCTAGAAAGACATTTAAATGTTATAAACAAACATAACTCGGGTTATTCTTCTCTCTGATGTGTACTGTGAATTACAAGGCCACCCATGACCTTAGGAAAACAACCCTGTTGTTTTCCTAAGGTCATGGGTGGCCTTGTAACTCACAAGATCAGAGTTCAGAAGAGATCATCAGACCTGCTGCACCCCTGTGCCTTTTCCTTCCTGCAGTTCACTCGTCACGAAGCCTATTGATTCCCTGTGTGCCAAAGGGAGACCGCGTTAGGCACGGCTGCCTCTTGTACCGTGGTGTCCGCACTGCGGATTGCTCCGTGCCTGGGCGGACGGAGCAGGGCCGGGAAGGGAAGGGAAGGGAAGGGAAGGGAAGGGAAGGGAAGGGAAGGGAAGGGAAGGGAAGGGAAGGGAAGGGAAGGGAAGGGAAGGGAAGGGAAGGGAAGGGAAGGGAAGGGAAGGGAAGGGAAGGGAAGGGAAGGGAAGGGAAGGGAAGGGAAGGGAAGGGAAGGGAAGGGAAGGGAAGGGAAGGGAAGGGAAGGGAAGGGAAGGGAAGGGAAGGGAAGGGCTGGCTGTGCGTGCGAGCGGGAATCTGCGCATCCACAGCAATCCGCAGGAGCGGCCGGCGACGGGCGCCGTGTGTGTGCATGAACGCAGTGCCCTCTCTCGACGGGTTTCAGTTCACAAAGAATATCAAGGTTCAGCTGCGGCTGGGCGCTACCAGAGCTCTTCCAACTGCTCAGAGCTTCGGAGACTGGCAGTACGACGGTTCATTCTACTTCTTCTATTTGCCCGTAAAATCTCCTCCTTGAATACAAGCCATAATTTTACCCCTTTCTCCATTTTGAAGACCATAGTCACACTTCTGTCACAGAAGAAAGCATCCTTCTGTTTGTCAAATGTCAGGATTGTAGTTTCACTAGCAATCAAAATATTTGCTGAAAACAGAGCCTGTTTATTTCAGAATTAAAATATGTTAAAAAATTTTTAAATAGATCACATTAAATACAAGCTTGATAAATGAAAATTAGATTTGACAGACTTAAGGAAAAAAGCAATGTTCAATAATATTAATAGCAGAATGCTTAAAAATATAGTTTTAATGGATATGCATCCATTACTTCATGGGATAAGGGAAACAAACAGTAAAAACAATGGTCACAAAGAATAATCTGACCTCCTCATTGGCCAATTTTAAATGGGAGAAGAAATTTCAATGCTATGAAAAGATTTCTCCCTTGTGTTACCTTGCCCTAGGCAAAATGAGAACACATTTATTTTCCAGATGAGGTATATAAGAAGCAGAATGTTTAATCGACTTGCTAAAGGTTACACAAGTTTATAGGAGACAGATAAGAAAAATCTACTGTGTGGATGTCTAAAGTACCTAACATATGAAGTGTTTCAAATCTCTGCACACAGATCTACTGAAATGCAGGATCAATAATATTAAATTACCTATACAATGCTTTAATGTCCACAAGTGAGAAAACATTGACTAAAAATAAAGCAGTGATAGCATTATTAGACTCTTTTTTTTTTTTCCTCAGAAAGACTAATAAGTGCACAGAAAATTACAGTGTTAGTTAAGAAAAACATTGTACAAACTGTGTCCACAGAGGGCAATGATAAGCCTTCAGGTTGACAATTTTCTTAACCATGCTCCTTTGTGAAGCAAGACAACATGGCAACGAATTCCTCCTCCCCTCCGATTTCTATTTTTCCCTTTCTCCCCACAGAAGGTGGAACAGTTTGAAAAGGTGGAACAGTTTGAAAAATGCCAAAGCTGTTGCATCCTTAGTGTCTCTCCAGCTTGGGTGGAAAACAAACTCAGCAGCAAGGATGCAGTGACAGCACTTGTCTGCCACTGATCTGTGGCCCCAGAGCAGGGTTTTGCCACTTGTGGAGCGCTGCATTTGGTGGCCCAGGAAGGTCACACACCCTTGGACAGTACTCTGCTGATCCCCGGCCTTACCCTGTGCTGCAGCCCACTGCAGGAGGTCAGCTGAGCACCTGGGTGCAGCACCCCTCCAGAGAGGTTCAGCATTCATCCTCATGTATAATTCACTGTGATTTTCTACCAGCCTTTATAATGGCAGGTATGTGATGGCTGCATTGTCTCCAAAGTCAGTATATGACAGAGTGCCAGGGACACATCATTCTCTTCTTCAATCTAACAGCTTGCTGAGCTTCCCCATCCCATTCCCTTCTCATTTTGAAAACTGGCATGTCCTTTGCCTGCACATGAGAAGGGAGATTGCTACTACCATTACTCCATCTACTCATTACCAGAAATAAAATGCCCAGAAAATTCTCTTACTGGTTAGCATTGCTAAGTAGAAATGACACATCACATTATTTCCAAAATCTAGTCACTTAGAATCAGTCAAGAAACTGAATACATTAAATGAATGGATTATCCTTATTACTGTTGTTACTTATATCTCATCTAAGGTATGCATATTGTTGCATAAGAAAGTAAAATCTTATTATTTTCTTCACACCAATTCCAGAGACCCAATATTTCCCACCATAAGGGAAAGGGAGACTGTTTCTGTTTCCAGCAGTCAGAGAGCATGACATGGCCTCAGATCTCCAGCACAGGTTGGTAGGAATAACAGGTTTTGGAAACAGGAGCCAGGGACTTTCTCATCTTTGTAGAAGCTATGATGTATCACTAGGCTTTCAATTTCTATTTTTCATTTCATTCATGAAATGATGTCCCTCCTAATTTATCTCACCCTCTAGCTAGTTGTTGTCTGGTGACTTTTACAAGTCTTAAATTCATGCCTGAAAGGGATAACACTGCTCTTCTCATTCAGTTAAAACAAAGACTTACTTAGAAAATGTACACATTTAAACCCACTTAATGTTTCAAATATCATTATTTTCAGTAGCAACTGCTTCTTAGTTAAATGGTTTTTCAGGCATCAGACTATTATATGACAGATGATTTTGTCACTATGCAAAATGTGAAACCTGTAATCAACTTGTTATGGCATTTCACAAAAGTATGTGACAGTAAAATAAGTAAACTGTCATTTGGGCAATCAAGTCTTGAAATCCTGCAGGAGGTAAAAAAAGTACCTGACACTCAATCTTTATGGTAGAGATGATGTTCAAAAAAAACGTTTAATACTGCTACAGTCTTAGAGGTTTGAATAGAATTTTTATTGCAGTGTGCTTAAGCCTGCAATAATTCTGTATTATGTTTTAATCACTTATTTTTCCCCCCTAATTGATTCTTTCCCCAGAAAGTCAACATGCACGTCACTCAGCAACGTCTGTTCTGTTAACAAGGTGTTGGTTGAATTGAAACAATATTTTCCCTTTACTATTGATGACAATATTATCAATTACAAAGCATTTTCAGACTGGCTTGATACAAGAATGGAGGCAGTAGGTAATGAATGAATGCAGCAGGTAAGAGCCCATGCTGATTTACTGGCACCTGGCACAGCCTGGGCAGGTGGTGCTGATGGCAGAAAGCTCCTACATGGCTGGAATGCTTGGGATGATGTGCCACTGAACCCACACTGCTGGCTAAACAAATTTCACATGAAAGGCTTATTAAAGGAAAGCGATACAGAAGTTACAGTCTATAAGCCACAGGTGGCCCTTCCTGCTGCTCTGTTTGGCCTGTGGCTTGTTCTCCCAGGTCCGTGTTCTCCTCTGTGACTGCTGGTTTGAGGCAGAAGGCTGGCAGCTGCAGCCCTCCTTGGGCTGCCCTTTTGCCCAGGTGCTCCCCCAGGCTCAGGGAAGGAGCAGGCTGGGGTTAGGCTTAAAATCAGTTCGTAAGTCCTGTCAAATCACAGGGAAGGCACTCCAGGGGAGTGAGCATTTCACCATTATGCTGCCAAAAAGCGTGTTCCCCTCTTGTCTCCAAAGAGAGAGGAACACCTGTACACACATCCTGGGTGTACAGGCACCAGCAATGAGCTCCTATAACTGGAAGTGTAAAATGAATCTGTAGCCTCCGGTTTCCAGTCATTAGTGACAGTCACAGATTTTGGAACTGATCTCCTCCCAGAAATGAGTTATAGAAATAGGAATAAAATTACACTTGATTGAGAAGACTGGAGGGAAGCAGGGAAACCTATTTTTATCTGGCTTTTTTGCTTTGTTTGGTTTGAGGGTTTTTTTGGTTTGTTTTTTACCTCTTTATGATTACAAATCAACTAGTGAAAGCGCTGTAACCTGCAAGTTAATGTTTTGCATGGAATAACCTTCAGTGAAGAGCACTGCACAGCCTGCTTTTGAAGAAAATTGGTTTTGTTTTGACAAAGTTATGAACGTTTGGAAATTACTCACTGAGCACACATAACAGGCCTTTTGTTAAGTCTAACTAGGAACCAAAAAAACCAGTATTGCTGTGTGTACACAGCTGATTTTGCTGCATGCTGAAGCTGCAGGGCCCCAAGAACAGGCTTAGACTGGACGCAAAAAGGCTCTGACCTGAGCATTTGACCCAATGAGAGCTCAATCCTGTGGCTCACTTCGAGTCCTCTTGATAAAAGAGATTAAACAGATAAAAGTGACATGGAGAAAGGAAGTTTGTTTGGACAGATAACCACAGACCAGGGGGAAGTGGATAACAGCACAGAAACAGACACATTTACTTTAAGCATACTTAGGAGAAGGCAAACAAACTGAGAATCTTACTACAGTGCAAAAGTATAGGAGAAGGTGTTGAGAAGAAAAAGGATCAGGGAGCTTGGGGAAGCTGTTAAGAGAGTCCATGGAGATTGTAATTTTGGACTCTTCCACTACTGCCCACATTTTCCTTAGGAAACCTCCCACTGGAATGAACAACCAGGTCAGTTATGGTCACAGAGAGAGAACTCTTTGCTTCCTCACAAGAGTCCAAAAGAGTACAAACTGCCCTTTCTGTTAGCTTCCCAGCTCCCAGTCTCAGATAATGAGATACACTGTTCTTGCCACTGCCATGTGCTATAGGATGACCCTGTTTGAGCAGGGAAGTTGGACCAGATGACGCACTCTAGTCCCTTCCAACTCTACCCGTTCTGTGATCTTGTAAGTGTAAGCATGATATGCTGAAGAAGTCAAGAAAAACTGAGTGCAAAGGTACCTGAACTATTCTCTGCCACTTGCTGGACAGCTCTGCTTTCTAAGCCTCAGCTATGGCTATCCCTAGTAGTTGCCTCCTTAGATCCTCAAGTGATTATGTTCACTGTGTTTGATCCCCAGAGATCTGACTGGTCCATACAGTGTCTGACAGCATAAAGGCTGACAATCAGAAGAATGTACTTTTGGAGCAGAGGACAAACACTGTCATTTTTGTGCATGTTTTGCTTGCCTGTGAAGGGCCCAATACATTATAAGAATTTTAGGAGTCATAACTACTCATCTGACAATTTGCCAACAATTTTGACAAACTTGCTTATAGAGTGAGAGCAAACTACTTGGGGTTATAAGCTCCCAGAGAGCTTCCAGTTTTACAGGGTATTTGTGCTGCAAACAAATATCCACATGTGCTCAGGAAACCCAGTGACATTCCTCCAGTTCATAATTGTTGGCATCCCGGATAAAACTACTTCTGTTTATGGGCAGTGCCGTAAGAGTGACCTGGTCCAAATGCAATGTCAAGGTGGTTGGTGATGACACAGCAATTAACAACCTTTGGAGGCTGATTGACACAGCAGATCTTGACACACAATTTACCACCAACACAATGTATTCTGAATGCTTTTAACAGTGGAGGAATGCCGGATCAAGTCACTAAGTGCAAACTTTCCTCATCATTATGGTGGGCAGAACCAGTTCCCTGACACCAATTAATATTTTTTTTCTAAATAGGACCAGTCTTGTCCTTCTTTTCCTGCCCTCACACTCCTAGCCTGTGTCTCGGACCTCTCCCAGTGTTCCAGGTCAGACTCTTCAGATCAGCCTCCGCCTGTGAGCTCTGCTCAGGGTGGGAGTGACACCGGTGCGGCGGCAGGTGTTCCCGCCGTGTTCCCGGCGCTGCCGGGAGCTCTCCCGGGTGCCGGCAACAGCGGAGGGAGCGCGGCTGGGGCGGCTTCCCCTGCACCGCCGCCCACCGCCCGCCAGGCGGCAGCAGCGCGCCCCACCGCGGGGCTGCGGCCGCGCCGGCTCCGCTCCGCGTCCGCGGCCGGGCCCCGCTCCGCTGCCCTGCCCTGCCCTGCCCGCGGGCCGGGCCAGGCCGTGCCGTGCCGGAGGGGCTGTGCCTGTGCGGCGGCGGGGCTGCGGAGGGCGCCGTGCGGTGCGGGGGAGCTCCGCGCAGGGTGGGCGCGGAGAGGGGTCCCGCCGAGACAAAGGCGCCCAGGAAGGTGCAGCCGCGCTCGCCGCGCCCGCGCAGACCAAGCGGAGGCGCCCCCCCCCGCTGCGCCGCCTCTCCGCGCCCTCCCGTGGGGGAGCCCCCGGGAGAGGGGTTCCCACAGCTGGGGCTGCCTGAGCCCTGCCGGGAGGAGGAGGAGGAGAAGGAGGAAGGCGGGCGGGGGAGCAGCTATGCCCTGGGCAGGAGGGAAGCCGCTCTGCGAGCGTGAACCGAGTTTAGCGCCGCCGCCTGCCTCGCCTCGCCTCCCCGTCCGTCCGTCCCTCCCTCCCTTCTCCCCTCCTCCCCCCGCCTCCCCCCCGCCGCAGACGGCTGCGAGCCCGGATGGTTTGCGAGCGGAGTTGAGGGGGCAAACTTTGAAGCCCAGATGCCTCTGGGGCTGCGCGGCAGAGCGCGGCTGCTCCTGCAGGCACCTGCCGCCGCCCTCCCCCCGGCGCTGCCGCCCTCCGCGGGGGCGGCCGGCCCCGCTGCCCGCGACCGCCGAGGCGGCGGGCGCTGCGGCCGCGGCTGAGGGCGGGCGGGCGGGCGGGCGGCGGGCGCGCCCCCATGCGGGTCCCGGGCTGGGGAGCGCCGGCGGCAGGCGGGAGCCGGGCGGCGGCCGGGCGGTGCTCTCCCGCCGCCTGAGTGGGCGCGGCGCGGGACGGCGGCGCGGGGTGCCGGGAGCCATGGGCTATTGCAGCGGCCGGTGCACACTGGTGGCCGTGTGCGGCGCGCAGCTGGTGAGTGGCGGCGGGGGCGGCCCGCGGAGGAGGGGGGAGGAAGGCGGGAGGGAAGGAGGGGGCGGCGGGGCGGCTCCCCCGCTGCCCGGAGTGGGGGCTCAGGGAGGGGCAGGGTGCGAAGGCAGCGCCCGCGCTTTGGGCGAGGAGGGGCCCGGAGGGCCGGCGTGGGGATGCGAGCGGGGCGGCAGGGTGGGAAACTGGGGCTGTGTTACAGGTAGTTTGGCGGGGACTCGGCGGTGGGCGCACGGCGGAGTTAATAAACTCGGGCAGTTCTCCCGAGCGCTGAGTCAAGTTGGTACCTGGCTGCCTTTGACTGGCCCTGTGTAAGGCTGAGACGCGTGTCAGAGGTGATGCGCAGCTTGCACAGTTTGCCATACAGGTGTGTTTCTATCTGAAGTTGTCACGCCTGAGCTGTTCTGCAGATGTGGGGGTTTTTGTTTGTTTTCTTCCAGACTTGTTGTCCAGTGTATTTTAACACCGTATCATTATGTTGCTACAGAACTCATCCATATATTTATATTTACCTTTGGAGGAGACATGTGGCAGCACTTGTAAGCTCAGCTACCAGCGAAACTAGATTGAGTTTAAAAAGTAGGCACTGAGATACAATAACAAAGAAGCTGCCTAAAAATAGATCTGCTTAGCAAGATGGTTAGGCTGTGCAATTGTATTGTGGCACTTTGAAAGAGACTGGGGTTAAAGTTAAGAAACTCATGTCCCTTTCTCTAATGTATACAATGGATTATTTCATTGTTGTGGAATCACATACATGATGTAAGAATTCCTGTGGATTTGGATGCAACGACATACAGATAAAGACTTATCAATGTAATATGCCCCATTTCTTATTCCCATTATGTTGAATGTTGATGTGCTGGCAGAACAGGTGCTGGAAGCACCTTTTTTAAGCAGTTAACCTTATGGCAGAAATGAAATATTTCATGTTACTCCATCCCTCTACCTCTTAGTGAATAGTTTTGCTGAGAAAGTGTAAGTCAGTGTCAATAGCAACCAGCATTGTTGCCAATTTCTTTCCTGGAGGCAGGTACTAAGAGAACTACAAAAGAAGAAAAATAATAGATTTCAGGAACCAAATCAGTGAAACAGTACGTAAGAAAGAAAGATGTGTTAGCAGATCAGAAATTCGAAATGCCTGTGATCTTTTCATCAGTTGTCATCAGTCCTTAATAATTTTGTATTGTGGAACACATTTTATTTCTATATGCTGTTCTCCACCTAAGTTATTTAATTCTTTGTAACTGGATGTATCTTATCAGACATGATTCATTCATGTATATTGTCTAATAAGAAATCTTGAATAGTAGGAATAGAGTGAATCTTGAGTGGAATGGTAGGAATGTAACCTTTTCCAGCAATTTGGAAACATAAAATTAATGTCTGAAGTTCTTCAGATCCATTGAAGTTTCAGAAGCATTTTTTTTTCTTTTTTTCCTCCAAAGGGGACAAAATTGGTTTAAACTGTGCCTCTTGCAGAGCTTTTTTTTTTTTTTTTTTTAATGCATTTAACAACCAGGAGGTAATGAATGACTATAAAATGTGCTAAGATGTTAAATTGTTATTTTTTTTGAAAGTCTGTGAAGGAAAGCATATTTGCTAACTCATGGTGACAAAAAATACATGCAGAACTCATAAAAACATCAACAGAAATGCCTGTAGGAATATATCAGCAGGTGGATGAGTAGGTAAGCTAAGCAGAACTGTAGCATTACTTTCTACATGAAACTTCCTACAACTGATTGTAAAACCAGAGGGTCAAATAAACATATTTTTTTAAAATAAATACTGTTTTCTGGAGTACCTTAAGGAAATTTTAAAGATGATTGTAAACTGAAAGCCAGCTTGAAAATTTTTATTGGGCAAGAAAAGGATGTACTAACAGCAGTGAAAACTTCTGAATCACACTTGGCCTGTGTCATGGCATTTAGATAGGTTAAAAGCAGGGGTAATCATTTAAATGAGAAAAAGGAGACAGAATGGAAAAAAAAATACACATTTTATTAAAATCACATGTCATATTCCTTCATGTGCCATATACCATCAGATGGGAATAGGTTATGAGTTTTAAGTCAAGGAGATTTAACTCTCCTCAGTAGGCCCAAGGGTGATTAGTTGGTTGTCAGTACTTTTTTAGGTAAAGACTGCTTAAAGGAGCAAATGCTGTCAAGATTCATCCTGGAATTATCAGCCACGTTAATGAAGATGCAAATCAAAAATAAAGGATCTAGTAGTTATCTGGCCTGAGGAGATGGGTGTGGGAAGCTTTTCCACACTGATAACCACACTTCAAAAAAAAAGTGTAAAGCTTTAAGTGTGAAGACTATGTTTTACTGGTACCTGGGATTCAGTTTTAAAATGGTCATATTTAGGTAGAAAGTATACTTTTATTTTGAGGAAAAAGTTGGTAAGAAGAAAGGTTTCTTTGTTTTTTTTAAATGTAAATATGTTCTTCCATCTCTACAAAGCTAGGGTGTGGTGATCTAATTGGTCTTTGTAGGCACTGCATAATAAACAGTATTGTGGAATACTGCAGTTCATTAGAGAAGCTGTTGCATATTGTACATACATAAATGACGTAGATGTCAAAATGGGTAAAAAAGGGGGTTGTTTCAGATACTGGTGCAGGGGTAGAGCTGCATTAGCTTGAGAGACCCTGCACAAGCAGAATTATTTTCATAAATGCATTTTAAGTGCTCATAGTTAAGGCAACATACTGTATACCATGAGATTATCAGAAACCTCAAGGAATGCTTCTGCTCTCAAGGGCATACTGATCATTGCTCTCTGCTTATTAACATACATATACCTCACTGTTTGTGCTCTCATTTGTACTATGGAAAACAACCTTTGACAGCTCATTTTCCTCTGCATTTGTAGCCAATGAGAAAAATTAGCAGAAAGTAAAAGCTAATTTTGCTCATGTTAGGAGCAAGGCATTGCTTTCTGTATACAAAATTTGTTATATCTCTCTCTCCATATATATATACACATATATATACGTATATATGCATGTATATATAAAGATATTAGTTTTGGTCTCTTGCTCATTTCCCTTCTGAAGAGAACCTTCAGCACAGGGGCTCTGGTGATTTTTGTTGTATGGTAACTGTACTGGTTGCAATAAAAGACTTCACCACTATTTCATTTTGTCCTTTAAACCTCTCTATTTTTGGGTGTTTCCTTTTCTATTAATAGCTTGGATCAGTAGCACTAATGTCTTGTTGCCTAGTCTTTTTAATAGAGCAGCAAACGTGAAACTGCCAATATTGTTTTGCTTTCTAGAAGTTTTCAAGAGCCCCACAGAAACAAGTTTGAAACCTTCTTCTTTCCCATTGTTGCTGCTTGGGAAAACTTGGAGCACGACAAAACAAGAAAAAGTACAGCATGTTTTCTACTTAGAAGGTCTCTCCCCAAGTGCAGTGATGAGAAAGGACAGTACTTCATGAGGAAACTTTAAGTCCCGAGTAATCATTGCCTTATTGTTTCTCACCATCAGACAAAGATTGCCATACTCCCACAAAGCAAATTAGATAACAGATAATTCAGCTTTTACTCTCCCTTCTCTCAGTTTCCATCTGAATTTACTGAACTCATTTATATAAATATTTCTGTAAAAATTGCCTTTTCTGCCTGTTGTTTTTCTTTTCTTCCTTTTTCTTTTTAAAGTAAGCTATATTGCAGTTCAGATAATCCAACTAAGTATTAGAACCATACAAAAATTTTAAACAAGCCATATATATATATATATATATATATATGCAAAATGTCAGTGGTTGTGAGTTTCTCCATCTGATGCTCTAAAGAAGTATGTATTATAATGTAAATACATTATCTGAATCTCTAAAAACTGTTGTCTTTCACAAGCACCAGTATATGATGCTTGTAAAGTCTCTCCTTCTTGCTGGCACTTCACAGTTGGGTCTATGTGCACACAAGCTCATGGTGACTCTTTCTGAACTCATCCTCTTCCAGGTCTGGCTGGAGCCACTGTCCAAGTCTGTCATGCTGGCCAATTAGAATGAAAAAGATACCCAGATTTGGTTGGTTTGTTAAGAGGCCAGCTCTTTTGAGCTAATGAAAAAAATTATCAAAATGCCAATGGTTTGTATAGAATGTCCTCGTTCTGTACTTTTCCACAAATGAATAATGCTAATTAAGAGAAAATTAAAATACTTTGTTTCAAAAACTGTTTCAGCTGAGGTAATTTCTATACTTAACTGTGATACTGGTGTCCATAAACACATACTTAATTGCATGTTGGACATGAGGATACATATTTGAGCTGCAGCAGGTAGAGTGGTGGAACCCAGGGAATGAATTACATAGATCTTAGTATAGAAAGAAGTATTTACCATATTTCTTCTATGACAAGAGTTGTCACAAGAGATGTCCATAATCAATATTGCACACTTAATATAAGACTGAAGAGTTGCTTGTACTCTTCCAATTCTCGCTTGCATTATTAAAAATCAGCATATGTAACTAAAGAGAACAGAGTGTGATACTTGGGGGAAAAGTCTGCCTTAGTGATCGGCCCTGTCAAGTTTAGGTTTGCCTTTTTAAAATATGAATAGCAAAACAAACATTCTTATGCTCATTCAGGAATGGTGATCATGACAGGCTCTAGTCTATATCACAAATCTAGCTACAAGATTTAATACAGTTTAATATCATGAATATTTTTACTTGGAGAAAACCTCATGTTTTAACAGTTTGGAGGTTTAATTCTCAGGACTTTCAGAGAGTGAAGTTTGCTGGATTAGAGCTCAGTTCCCACTGAGGGCAAAGCAAAGGCAATCACAGTGGATATTCTTTAGAATTAGCTATCCTGTAGTATTATGCAATAAAGAACATATTTTTTGTTAATATAGGGTCTTACACCAAGCATGGTGTCAGGTACTTTGCCATAGCACACCAGACTACATAACTAGTGAATGTAGAATGTCTCTTTTTTTTCATTTTTGTTAAAGGGAAGCAGTAGTGAAATTTTGGGACTTTGCTTTTAATTGCTGGGTTTGGGGGAGAGGTTTTTTTCTTGCATGTGTGGTTTGATTGTGTTTCATTGTCACTGCTGCCAATAGTTTTCTATAGCAGCTTTAGGAGAGAAGTGTCTGCAGTGGAAAATTCTGATGACATGTACATCTTCCTACATTTTCTGCTAGCAAAAGGGAAATGAAAAACATGGGCTTTTCACGTGGAATGGGAAGTGATGTTACTGCACTAAGACTGTGGATCTGTAGTTTTATCAATCTGCAAAGAATAGAAAGAACTGGTTTCAGTTTTGGGTAATACTTAGGTGCTACTATTAAAATTGTGACTAATGTGACTAAGTCAACAACTTGCATGTGTTCCTTCTTTAAAGTCCTGCTTTGTTTCCTCCTTTAAAGTTGCTTTGTTTCAGATTTGATAGGAAAGTGAAAGTTTCATTGTATCCAAAAACATGTGATCCTACTAGCAATGAAAAGGAAACAGTCTGTGAATAGCAGACTTTCAGCAGATGTGTGTTTGAGAGCTATTGTATAACACTAAGGAGTAGAAGGAGTAAATTTTGAGGTGTTGCTGAAATAGACACACCAGAAACATGGTTATGAATTCAGAGAGCTAACATCTCTTGCCATGAGAAAGCATGTAGTAATTTTGAGGTGTTGTTGAAATAGACACACCAGAAACATGGTTATGAATTCAGAGAGCTAACATCTCTTGCCATGAGAAAGCATGTAGTAATGTTTTTAAGTTTGTGAGACCTTTGTAGAAAAATAAGCACTTTTATAAATGTCTAGTTTTGAGATAAAATACTAAGTATTCATTACCAAACTTTTTGTTTCTTATAACTTGAGCTCAAAAGGGGTGATGAGTGCAAAAAATGGATGCCTGAGGAAACAGTCCATTATATAATTTAATTTAGTGGCTTGACATTTGCTGAGAATGGGACAGTGTTATTTTTTGTAGAAGTGTAAGTGAATAATAATGAGTAATTGGTCATGCACTTTAAGAAAAGTGGAGTGTGTTAAGTTACAGGGGTAAAAGATTTAAAGCTAGCTGGAAAAAAGTTTTAATTCACTGCGTTTTGAAGCTCCTTTAGAGTTCAGTTAGCAGACTCAATGTTCTGATACTGTAGTGTTTGGTAGGAAGGAAAGGTTTAAATAGATAAAAGCTGATTGAACTACCTGGTTATAGGCACCTAGAATTTCTAGCAAAGTTACTCTTTTTGTGTAGCCATGGGGAAAATTTGTGACAGTAGGAATTAATTCCATATAGACAGAGACTTGAGCTAGCATCTTGGACAATGAGTGGTGGTGTGGTTTTATTTTTGGGGTTTCTCTTGTTTTTTGTTTTTCTGTTGCTTTACAAAAAGCACTAAGTACTCATTTTAAAAATACTTCAAAATTTCCTTCTAGTCACTCTGTAGTCAGTGAAGGGAAATATCTCATTTTGTAGTTAACAGAAAGGAACAGGTTCTGTGGTTGAAAACAGAAACATAATGTTTTAAGATGGTAGTGACTGCTGTCCCAGGCTGGGCCACGAGAATGTACACTGCAGTGCAAAGTGCAGCAGATAAGGTGTGGAAACAAGTACTTCATGAGTTGTTCCAGAAATGCATCTAAATCCATATGAGATCTTCTCAATATTTTGCTGCTTTTGATAACAGAGATGTCAACATCCAGTTTCATTTAGCATGACATTTCTAGAAACTCCCCTGAGCTTAGGGACTGGTGAGATTCAGACAGTGTTTGCTCTGGAGGCTGATGTCAGTGAGCTATTTGTGTATCCCAGTACACTCCAGACTTCAGTTTTGGTCCCATTGTCCCACTGAGCTCAAGAGATTATCCGAGGTGGAAAATGACAAAAGAGACAGCAGATTCCAGTGGTCTTTTGTAAAAGGTATGTCAGAAATTTTTAATTTTTACAGGATTTCATGTAAGGTTCTGAATTCAAATGACATTTTATGGAGAATAATAATAGTGAGTATTTTCAAATTTGGATGAGGACAAGACTATTGATGAAATGACTAAATCAGAATAATCTCTCTAGGCATCCCTGCAATCAGAAGAGGGAGTGCATCAGGGGATAGGTCAGATTGCCTAATGTTGTTTCTTGGCTTAAGGTGACCATTAGAATTGTGCCTTAAGTAAAGTGGTCTTTCAGCTAATGTAGGCTTTTTGGGAATGGGAGAGAAAAGAAAAAATCACAGACCCATTGTATGATGTTAGTAATTCACAGTACTTATTATTTATATTTTCCTTACTCTTGCATTTTCACTTGTTATTTTGGTGAGGAATGTTTGATTTTAAGGACAATTGTGATCTACAGATTGAGCAGTGCTGTTTTGGAAAAGTATTTGTGTCTTCATTGACTATGAAGAAAAATTAAGGAGCCTGCTTCCACTAGAACAATGTCAGCCTTTGTGCATCCTCCCTTATGATCCCCTAAAATATGATGCTAAAATCACATGGATAAAACCAATTTATGCTCACTTTGGGGTTTGGATGATTTTTCTGTAGCTTCCAACAGGAGTGAAGAAGACAGGGAGCATTGTAAATACTGTGCGATCAAAAAGAGTGTGCTGAAAATGTAATAACTTCAAAGAATCGGACAGTTTATTGTCATCCAGATTAGCCTTCATTCATTTGTTTTATCACAGAAGTTAGGGACTGTTAAGTGCCACCTGACTTGTAAAGTAGAATGGGTGCAATAGTTGAAATGACATTTTCTTGCCCCTGTGGCAAATAAACATTTCACAGTTCATTATTTTATGTCCTTTCCCCAGTTGTACATGTACCAGCTGGATGGCATCTGAGAATTGTTTAAGCATTTTATCATTCTATAACCCTCTGATGGAAATGACATTTAGAAGAAATATTACTGATTTCTGTGTTCACTAAAGAGTAAACATGCATAGCTAATGGTTCTATTCACCACAGATCATACTTATGCATTTTTAATAAAAACTTGATTTTAATTCATGCATAACTTATGAGAAATGTTTATCAGTTTGGAGATCTGCTGATTCCTACTTAAATGTTTACATGTATCTGGATACCCTGAAAATATCTCTCACTGATGCTTGGATTCAGGTGAATCTTTACAGACAACTTGCTTCTCTGCTGCCTACGTGATGATGTAACATATGTAGGAAATGCTGATTATTATACTGATTGCTGAAAACAGTAAAAACCCCCATTTATTTGACATAAATGAATCTCATATTTTCCTATGCTGTTTCTAATATTAGATTTCTAATATTAGAGTTTGGGGTGGCAGTGTGTGTATGTGTGGGGAGTATTCTTTTTTTGTATTTGGAATGTTAGGCAGTATCTCTGGTGGAAAGTCACCAGTTACATGTAACTGGCAAGTTACCAGTTGTGTGAATGGGAATAAGAAAAGTCTGTCATATTCTATATTCATACCATAACAGATTGAGATCTCGTTTTCTCCTGACTCTTCTTTTCTTATGAAGGAATTCTCATTAGTGGAGTTTGTTACAGAAAGCAGCATGTGAGGTTAATTCTATTATTTCTAAGAGGTATGTTGAAATGGTGATGCTTGCCATGTTTATACATTACATCACCTTTCAGAAGGCAAAAAATGCAGCACCATTTGTGGGTAGTGGGAGAGAGACTCATGCTATCTCATTCAAACATGTAGTGAATAGGCTCTGAACCAACTTCTGGAAGTGGCTGCCTCTTTTTATCGACTGCATAGGCCTCTCTTCTGCATGCACCTTTATTAACCTCATTATACAGTTAAGCCTGTTTATTTTTGATGATATATTTGTACTAAAGAAGATTAGATAGACTGTCAAAGTCTTTTTTTAGAATTCAAGCAGAATATAATTGAGTGATGCATAATATTTCTTCTGGATGAATGGAAGTCATGCTAGAGGCCTAGAACAAGGGTCAGAGGGTTGCCCCTGTTCACCTTGAGTAGCATTTACTGTCATTCTGAGTGATGCTGCAGTAGTGAATTAAATTGCTGTACAAGGATAAGGTAGTATTAAGAGCTAGAGGGTCTTGAATCTAAGGTACTGACTAATATTTGTGTGAGAAAGCTTAACTGTGTGAGGAAATGATGTCCTTCTTCTCCAGGTGACTCATAGTATGGGTCAATTTACTAATTAAAAATTCCTTTAAACTTCTTCATAGACAGACTAGTAATTGGCCCTCAACAAGTATATTCTTCTTGTTTGAAGATAAAAAGCTTTTGTGAGGAGAGGAAGATAGATGCTGTGATGCCTCTTTAGAACAATGCATGTCTCTTTGAAAAGCCATTCTTCAATAATTAAATAAAATGTAAAGTTTGCAAATTTTTGCCGTGACTGGCAATGGCTTAGCATTTTTTATTATACTCTGGTCACAGTCTTTGTGGCAGGGTGTTCTATTACAGAGCACAGAAACAAAAGGAGAAAAAACCCATTGTGTGTCATTGCTGCCTTCACAAAGCCACAAATACATTAAACTCAAGATACTGTTCATTGTGCTCTTGGGCCACCAGTGACAAAGGTGCTGTGAGTACCACTGGATATGAGGGAGTCATATGTCATTGCATCACTGTTCAAATTGGCAGAGCAAATAGCATTAAAGCAAATTAAAACATTAGCGGCTAAAGGAATGCAAAACAGTAAGAGGCTTGACTGAATAAAATACAGTATAGAATTTGGATATTATTTTTGTCATGAGTTATAAAATTGATTTTATCTTTTCCCTGTCTTTTCTTTTTAATTTACATTTAAGTTATTGTCCATGCCCATTTCATGCCCTTGAGGCCAGTTAGCTTTTATTTTCTTTGACACTTGCAGCAGTTGCAGACAGTGACAGCAGCTTGGTAACAAACCAGATGATGGCACTGGTTGTGTTAACATAAATATGGGCTTCAGTGTATCCTGAAAACAGAGTTCACTGTCTTGGATTTTATCAGACGGGCTTTCCTGAGTGTGGAGCTGGCAATAAATTTGGTACTTCTAGAATGAAGCTCACAACAAACTGCAGTTGGATGCAGTGTTCAGCAATATTCCTGATTATGCCTATTTCTGGTCCTGACAACCTTGCAGACTGTTTAGAGGGCCTACTGTCTGGTACAATTTTTTTTTGTTTTTTCTTTCTTTTTTTTTGTAAATGAAAGCCATAACCCAGTGGTGGGGGTCATAGTGGCAGGTACAGAAGTAAAGTTATTGGCTTCAACAACTGGAAGAAATGTCTGTTGTGCAATGTGCTAAACTGTGCTGTTTCAGATGCATAATAAAAGTTATTTATGGACACCAATAAAGTGGTATCTGTTGTATAATATTGCAGATAGGCATAAGGATAATAACAAAAGGCAGCTGGTTTAGTAAGCTCTATTTGCTGCAGAAATGTGCTGTTCTTTGTGAACTGAAATTAAAAAAACCATGAGAGAATGTTGGGGTTTTTTCCTGCTTCCTGTCATTTGCCATCATTCTTGCTTTGCAGTGTGCTTTTAAAGAAAATTATGTGGGTTCCATATCAGTATTATATTTGTCATGACTAGCACCTTATTAGAGGATAACTGCTCTTCTCTGCCCAGCACATGTATGTAACTACCACTGATGATAATAGAAGTTGTGAGTATAACCCTCCTCTTCATCTTACCAACAGGGGATGCTGGAGCTCTCGTGGTTTCAGTTAAATAACTTGGGTATGAAAACCAGGAATGATATAGTTACAGATCTGCAACTATTCAGCTGCTTGTTCAGAGTTCATTGTCTGTAAGGAGGTTTCGAACTTCCAGCAATTATTAGCTGGCCTTTTTAACAAGGTGAGTAAGAAATGCACTGTCAAAATGCACAACATCTGAGTTTTTCAGTGCATGCTGAGTGTCTTCACTAGAAGGCCCGGTTTCTGAACCCCATCAGCCCAAGAGCAATCCAAGGAAGCTTGGTGTGCAGGAGATATTTTCAACTTGTAAGCATTTTGTGGTAACATCAGGATTAAAAGGAAAGGAGTGACCCGCAGCTTTTTCCAAAGTTACTCAGATCCTGTAATGATGCTTTGGTTGCTGTCACTTCTGCTGAGAAATGGACTGAATTGGAACAAAGAACATAGCAATGGCACAGTGCCATCATAATGCTGTTAAGAAGTAATGTAAACTCAGCTGGAGAAAACCATTTGCAGTGAACAGCAAGGTTTATTGACCATGGCAAGCTCAAGAACAGATTCTCAAGAACCACCTCTTGGCATTTAAGCTGTTGTAATGTGCTGCATATGCAAATCTGTAAGCACTTGCTTCTCTCGGCTCAGAGCTGCCGGGTAGGCAACCCAGACTGGCCTAGAGAATGTAAACACATGCCTCAATGTTCATTCAAGTTTCTCTTTTGTTTTTTGTTTGCTTTTCAAAATTTGAGTAAATTGGAAATTCTGCACTACTTGGGGTGACAAATTAGATTTCTTGGTGAGCACAAGCCCTTTTTTTGGAAAGTGAAAATTATTCATCTTGAAACTGCAGCATCTAATCCAGACAGTTTCCTTACTAATTTCAGACAAGATACAAAGCTACACTGATGAATGGATTGAACAGGTAATATTTGACATTTCCTTTTATGCTTATGCCATTTAAAAATAGCTGACTTTTGACAAACTGCTAGTACGTTTTTATATGAATTAGAAAACCTAGACTTACAGTAAGTTCACTGCTACCTTTCATTTTGAGCTCTCTGGAAAATGGCTGTGCTAAAGGTTCCTGCTGCTTTGATGTTCAGCATGAGCACAATGATACTGAATTGGGTGAAGCTGTTGACTCCCTTGAAAGCAGAGGCCCTGCAGAGAGACCTCGACGAATTAGAGGGCTGGGCACTCACCAGCCATATGAAACTTAACAAGTACAAGTGCCAGATTCTGAACCTGGGATGGGGCAACCCTGGGTATTTGTACAGGGTGGGGAACGAGACGCTGAAGAAAGGGATCCTGGTCAGTGGCAAGTTGAATATGAGTCAGCAGTGGATGCTCTGGCATTCAGGAGGGCCAAGTGTGTCCTGGGGTGTATCAGGCACAGCGTCACCAGCCTGTCCAGGGAGCAAATTGTCTCACTCTGCTCTGCACTGGCGTGGCCTCGCCTTGAATATTGTATTTTTGGCACTAGAGTATAAGAAGGATATAAATCAATTAGGGAGCATCCGAAGGAGAGCATAAAATAGTGAAGGGCCTTGAGGTGAGGCTGTATGAAAAGCGGCTGAGGTCACTTGGTCTGTTCAGCCTGGAGGAGACTGAGGGGAGACCTCATAGCAGCTTCCTTGTGAGGGCAGGAGGAGGAGCAGGCACTGATCTCTCCCCTGTGGTGACCAATGACAGGACCAAAGGGAAAGGCATGGAGCTGTGTGTCAGTAGTAAACTTTAAAAACTTTATTAACTTTTTTTTTGTTGTATGAGATATATTAAAGAGTGAAAGCTGGTGATACCAACAGGTGCCAGAGGAGCACGTCGGAACAGCCCTCTCTGAGGCAGTGTGGAACATATGTCTCTCATAACAAGATGCCAACCTCATTTTTTTGCCTCTATGGATTTCATGAGAACATGACTTTAATATCTGCACCCTAGGCCCACCTGCACAATTTAGGACAAATTTTTTCTGCTCTTGTAGATGTCTCCCTGTGTTGGTAGTGCCCTGTGGTGTGGACACACTCAATGTACTCCTTGTAACCTATGAATGGTAGCATGCAGGGGACTGAGCCATGCTGGCACCCTTCATACCTCAGTGCAATGATAGCCACTAAATTGCATTCTTACAGTGTAAAATTATGTCACATTGAATTATGTCCATTTTGTACCCAGATAAACCAGCAGGAAGGTGAAGGAGAAAGCTTGTGCTTGCACAGAGACCTGAGACTCTTGCACTGGATTGTCTTTGGTCTTTTTTAGCGGTGTGTTGTAACTTAGAGCTTTTATCCCATTTATCTTGAAGATGTGAAATTTGTTAAGGAGTGTGCTGAGACATGCTTGCT
Organism: Zonotrichia albicollis; assembly: GCF_047830755.1. NCBI lineage: Eukaryota > Metazoa > Chordata > Aves > Passeriformes > Passerellidae > Zonotrichia > Zonotrichia albicollis. The sequence continues at coordinate 73,907,949 of NC_133821.1, read as the reverse complement.
GAGCAAAGGAATGATTAATCTTCCAGGAATGTTTCCATATAAAGTATCAAATTACATTTATGAGGAACCTGTACATCATAGCCATCCTAGGACTTATATAAGGTCACTATACAAACACAGCCACCAAAATCTCTTTAGAACTTCAAATTTGATAGAGATAAAATGTGCTTAGTGATTTTTTTTAAAGGTCAAAAAGGTAAAGATCGTGTATTTACTTCAACTGAAATTCAGCAGGTCTTAGGTTAAAGTGAGGGATAAGGAAAATAAATCTCTAGAATTATGTTATACTTGACAGAATATTGATCAATTATTGTCTCAGCAGGAGCTTATGGTGAGCTGAAAATTTGCTTATGAATTTACATAGATATTTCTGATTGGCACATCTTGTGCATAGTTGCACATAGCTTTACCCTAGATTTTTGTTCCACACTTTGTCTCCACATTAATGCTTTAAGAATGTTAGACCATCCTTATTTTTGATTAAAAACATGTTAGAAAATTCTGTATTTTGGATAATGTCCCTGTGGTGTAAGAAAATAAATATTTGCATGGACATTATTAGCTTTCTAATTTACTGAAGAAGAATGTTTTACACTGTAGTGGTTTTACTGGGTACCCCGCAGACTGAGTGCTGCTACTGTAAGGAAGTTGGCCTTGGAAAGGGGAAGCATTTTCACAATGATATATAGGAAGATGCGTCTGTGAAGTCCTTCTAAGGAGAGTACTCATACTTGAAAAATTTAGGTACAGATTTAGAAAATAGAGGTATTTTCTAAAATCTTTCTTCTTGTATCTACACAATCTCCCTATGCTTGCAGGAATAATGCAATGCACCCTTCCTTTCTCTTAAGGGTGGGTCATCACAGTCTTTCACTAGTCAGCTAGTATAATCTTAAAGTATTTCTAGGGCACCTTATTAGAGATCTGTGTCATTTTCTGTACTGCTTGCTTTATTTGCTGCCATACTCTCCCATGCATGCAAGCACCTGAGAGGAATTCCCTCCAGGTACCTACCCCAGTGCCTAGGCTGCCTTTCAGGATGATGGAGGCAGACAGGTGTCTCTAGGGGGGTAATTCACTACTCTTTGTTAGCATTTAGAAACCTTACTTAGGTGCTTTAAATCACGCTCTGAAAGAACAAGTATCTCCACGAGCTTGGTATAGAATATTGAGTCATAAAGTAGGTGTCTGGAATCCACAGAATACTTGTGCTTTTTTGCTCCCCTGCACATTTGATGTATGCTTGGTGCTGAATATAAAATAAGTTAAAATATGGATAATATTTTTTCTTTCCCCCCTCCCCCCCCGTTTCTCTTTACCCCCTTTTACATTTCACAGAATCACAGAATGGTTTGGATTGAAGGGATCTCTGGAGATGATCTCTCCATCTGCATAGTCCAACCCTCCTGCTAAAGCAGCCTCACCTAGAGCAGCTTGCACAGGATCATATTTGGGCGGGGTTTCATAATCTCTCTGGACTGCCTGTTCCAGAGCTCTGACAGCCTCAAAGTAAAGAAGTTTTTCTTCATGTTCAGGTGGAACTTCGTGTATTTCAGTGTGTTCATGTTGCCCCTTGTCCTGTCACTGGGCATCACTAAAAAGAGTCAGGCCCCATCTTCTTGACAAGCACGTGCTCTGCCATAACTAGATTGTTTTAAAGTTATGTTATCTCCTTATGGATCTGCAGAATACATCAAGGAAAAAAAACCACACAAAAAAAGAGGCTGTTCACTATTTCTTGAGGTTTACTCATGCAATAAGATGGATGTAAATTAATTGCAAACAGGAAAACTGTAAAATAGAGCTAATAAAGTTCATCTCCTCATAATGGTGTCTGAGTCTCTGCTTTCCAAGAGCTGACATGCACTAATGGAGTACGTGACTGTGGGTTTTTTTCATATGTCCTTTTTGTCACTGTTCATATATTTTCACTACTCAAGTCCTACTTGTTTTACTTCCTTGAAATGTCTTGGAATGGAGAAAAGTTACACAGAGCCACTTCTTAGTTGGTATTTTTTATATTAGCTTGCCTTCTGCTGCTGCCATGAGCTATAAGCTAAGCTATATAAACAGCAAGGATTGCTCAGTAGCTACTAATAAACATGAAATATTTCTGGATGGAATCACTCTTTCTGTTTCTCTCATAGGTTACTGAGTCTGCATGAATTTTCTTGGTTGCAGTCAATCAGTGATCCATTTGGTGACAGGGCAATGTGTAGCCAAATACACCCGTCTGTATTTCACTGGACTATCGTCTTTACCCCAATAGGTATTCCCATTCCCAGTGTGAGGGAATATCAGTTCTGTTGCAGTGTGACAGGAGAAAAAGAGGCAGAGCTGTTTTCCCCAAATACTGCACATCTTAAAGAAATTCACCTTTAGTGAAAGAAAATCCCCTGATAATAAGTGAATGAAATGACAGTAAGGCTTATTGAGTTCAAGAAGTGCAGGTGGGAAAATAAGAACTGGTCTCTGCTGTAGTAATGGCTTCCATGAGATGTGGAGGTAAAGGAATGGGGAGAAGAGATAGAGGGAAGAGAAAAGAAAGAAAATTACATCATTGATGGAACTAGTTTTTTAATTTGCGGAATTTATTCTCAGAGGGGTTTCTTTCCACTAGACTAACCTCTTTTTATACTGGTCTGAAATCAAAAAGGACAGCAGTTTTTCAGGGATTCATGGTTCAGATGAGATAAAGAGGTTGAAGGAAGCAAGTCAGTTTGAAATATTTATTCAATGCATGTAAGTATATATACAGGAAATGTATGCTTATGTGTTTATCTAACAGGAAAAAAATATGTTTGTCTCAGTGATGTGGGAAGATGTCATACTTGACATTGAATTAATGTTTTAAGCAGTGATGTGTCAGGTACTGCAGGTGTACTGCAGTGCATGCATCATGACACTGAATGTGTCATAGAATTGGGGACTTACAAAGAAAAACTCACATAAGTTTACCACTTGAGCTGAGAAATTTGGCTTCTGGGGAAAAATAGATGAAGCTTAGGCACAGGCAGAGTCTTAATATGTTGAATAGAGGGTGCATATAAGCAGTGGATTACATATCCATTTTCAGCTCAGTGTTGCAACAAAGGAGACGGCAGCTTAAGAAAATATGCCTGAATGAAGTCACAGCTCTGAATGTGTGTGCTGTGCGTTTTTAAAATAGAATCCTGTTGAATTCAATAGAATCATAATCTCCTACGCTGCATGGGTGGTACTCAAGACTTTAGGGGAATGGATGATAAGTCTGATACTAATGGAAGTCTATTAGAAAGAGATATGAATTTATCTTGCATGTGTCATGAGTGAATTTGTCTTTAGCAGACCTACAAGTTGAGTAAATGATAAATGTTTCGTATTTATGTCATTGAATTAAATGAGAAAAGTCCTTCATTCATCTACTTCCTACGATTATTATCAGTGTTGGACTGCTAATTTGGAGGAAAAAGGGAGGAGAGCAGAAGAAAAAAAATGACCTGGGTGATGAGTGAAGGTGTCAAGACTCAGGGTCAGTCTGGGAACACAGAAATACAGAACTGCTCTTCAGAGGTGATATAATCTCCAGGAGCAAACACAGATGGAGGGCTTCTGCTGCTGGATCTTGCTGACAGGGATCTCTGGACATTCTTTAGAGGCATTAGGACTGGAGTCCAGGGAAAGGAGAGCTTTGTTGCGAGAGGGATGGACAAGATGTTGCATGCCCACAGAGTTGGCTTTATTATGCTAGTAACCAGTATTGCTGTGCATCAGAAATTATGTTCCTTTTGGTGGAGAAATACCTTGCCTTTCTGTTAATTCCAATCACCCATGGCTTATTCACCTAACAGAGAAATCAGTTCAGGTGTTTGAACAATGGGGGTATAAAAACCCCATACTTCTAGCTTATGTGCCCCATCAGCAAGCAGACATATTTAAACTTCATTTTGGTAAAAGAAAAAAGACAATTTAAAAGTACTTAGCACAGTAGTATAAAAGTTGTGATAAAGTCTATGGCTTCTATTGAATATATTTAGAAACTTTTCTTAAATTTAAGCTTCAGCTCAGATTTTACAATAAAGGAATCAACATAAGTTAGGCACCCTGTGTAAGGTCAGTTAGACACTTTTATTCAAAAATTGTATAAATGTTGCTTTTTAAAGCCCACACAAACAAGACACATGATAGAGGAAAGAATGCATTACAGCTGGACAACTATGGTATTTTTAAGACTACCCACAGTGAGGGAGCATTTGGCTAAGACAAGGTAATAGTTTGCAGCTTTCTTCTACTTAAGAAACCTGGTATTTTTTGCTTTTTTACTCACTTAGCTTACAAAAACATAAAATAAATGTCCTTTTCCATTTTTCCTTTCACTTTTTGTCAAGCATTACATGCTTTATAGTTGCTGAATGTATAATAATTAATGTTATTTTGATTTTGTGGGGGGTTAATTCTGGCTGATGCAAGCTTTTAATGTTGCTTTTTCCTAACTTGGTTTCAGTAGTCCTTTAAATATATTTGTGTTGGTTTCCTGGAGTTTATCAATCATCTCCAAAAAAATTTGATCAAAATTTAAGTGTGTACTGAACTCCCTTGAAGCATTACTGGTATCATACTGATGCATCTAAGCTAGATCATTCCCCCTTAATTCTCTTTCCTGCTCTTCTCCTTACTTATTTTAGCTGCTACTCAGACATAAATATTGGATACTTTCCTGCTTAAGCTGCTTGGTAAGCTAAGAAATAGTCAGTATAGTGGAAGCTGTTTAGATCAGTTCCATGGATGTGCCTTAGGTCCTAACATGGGCTGCTTGCTTTGTTTGTCTGCTGTGAGCAGGGCATGCAGAGCAGGAAGAAGTACTTCTGGGTCATTTTGAGGGTGAAAGTCTTCTCATTCCCCTTCCTGGCTGGTTTAATTGACCACCCACTGCACACATTAGATGCATGGGGTTGCATGGGGTTAAGATCCATCCTTGCAAAGTGTGCTTGAGTCAGGAACTGAGGTTGCTCTGTCATCCCTGACATGAGACTTGGTCCTTTCTGTCATGGTGTGTCTGGAGAAGGAATAGTGGTGGCTGTAGCACTGCCCAGTTTTCATATAGTAAATGTTAGTTTGTGTGCGCAAGAAAAAAACATCTGCTTGTTTGCCCTCTTGAGAAGCTGAAGCCTTCATTTCTCAGCCCGTTTCAGACTGAGTACCCTTGCGAGCAGCCCAGCACCAGTGGGAGCTATCCAGCTCTTACTCAGCCCAGACCAAGAACAAGACAGAGAAAGAAGATTCTTGATGTCCCTCTATGTAAAATGGAAGAGTTCCCTAAAGAAATGTACCTGGACTCAGCTCTTTGGACCACTCTACTAATTTTCTGTGATGGAGTTATAAGATGCATAAACAGTATAAATAACAGGTCTCTTCTGGGAATTTGTTTAGTGTGGTTTAGAGTCAGGTAGAAGCAATCTTAGTCATTCACCCATTCACCATTCACAGTCATGACATCAAGGAGTGAGAACTGGATCTGAGTCCTTAACCCTTGATGCTTTTCATTTCACGACTGATCTTATTTAATTTTTTTCAGTAAAGTGGTTCAAAGATTAGCTACATTAATCATCTCTGTTACCAAAAGAGTAGATTCAAGCTCCAGGACAAAAGCCTCTTTATGAAGCAAAAGGTCTTATTAAAATATCAGCTAAAGTCCCTGGAAGTTCCCTTATAAAGACTACTGTTGCTACAACACCAAGTTGCTTTGTCAGGGAAAGCAAGATTATGGTAAAAAGATCAGGCTTAACTTTTTTTTTTCTTTTTGGTTTGGTTTTTTTTCCTCTTGCACTCTAAATTATGGTTTTTTCTATCATCATCAGTAGTTATCGAAAAAAAAGGCTTCACAAGGAGAAAATGTCTTAAGCTTGCTTTCTTCTGCTCAGTTCCTTATTGTGGTCTGATTTTATTCAGTGAGACATTAAGTCAGTTTCAACAATAATAATAAATAAGCATACTTGGAGTTCTGTGTGCTTAGGAGAAATACAGAATAAGTTTTCGTGTGGACAGGGTGATAATTGTCATAATATTTCTTCTTTCTGCTCATGCTCTTGTGCAGGGCACACTGCTCATGTGCAGGGCAGTGCCATGGGTGTGTCACCTGCCATAGACTGTGTGACATCCTTCAGATGTGGAATGCCACACAGGAGGGGCTGGTGGCAGCGCCCAGAGCAGTGTCACTCCTTGCCAGAATGTGGCCTTTTGCCTTTGAGTATCCCTCTATCGCTGTTTATTTCTCCTTACAGCAATGTCCAGACCTGATGAAAATACTCTGATGTTGGAGTTAAGGGTTTTTTTTTTTTTTTTAGAGTCATCTTTCCTAGGTATTCTTTTAAATATGATAGACAGTGTTTTGCACAAAATGGTGTTTTGCTTGATCATTGTCTCATATTTTACATGATTCTTATGGGTTCCTTCCAACTTCAGGCATTCTGATTCTATCCCTGGTATCCCACAGACAGAGCTGAGCAGTTCATTTGCTGACCCCTCCTACTCTTTAGCTGCACTTTTCTTTGAATCTGAGGTAGAAAAAGGACGTGTTTTATTTCTTGACTGCCCATCTGATTGCTTTGTTTTAATCTTAGTGCCGGACAAAAAAAGGGAAAAACCCAAAACACCACTAACACCACAAGAAAAGCCCCAAACTCTTACAGTTGAGAGGTATCTCTTGATGACCTACAGTCTTCCTAAGTACAGTCTGGTACTGTCAGATGGGTGTTGTGCTTCTGGTCTTATCAATGGTCAGTGATCTTCATGTTTCCTGTGTCTTAGTCCAGGCAAGTGTGCTTTCCGCAGACCAGTTCTGAGTTTGTGAAGGCAACACTCAAAGTTTTTGAAAGCTGCCTCTGTTTTCAGTCACTCAAATTTGCTAAAATTTAAATACAAAATGGACACTTGAATGCCTTTCTGACAGCTTTGAAAGTCTTAGTTTATGGAGTCTCTATTGCAATTGCCAGTCCATGAAGCCTGACAAGTGATTAAAGGGAATTATTGGTAGCCACCATTATGGTTTTGTTTTTGTTGGCAAAAACATTAATGTAGTAGCTTTGCTGTCTTGCCTCAGTTTTTCATCCAAACTACCAGTCATAAAAAGTATGATTACTTCATTGGAAATGTGCTACTTGCTATAATTCCTGTAATCACATCTATTTTATTTTCTTTTCCTTGTCTTAGTTTTATTTCTCTTATTATACAAATAAAAATTAATCAGAAGATGATGTTTGCCAATTGTAAAACTTAGGCTGCTTATAACTTTGGCAAACACCTCAATCAGGGATCTTTTCCAGTTTTTTTTTTTTTTTTTTTTTTTTTTACTTCCCATTGCTCACCTATATTAGCATTTTTAAATATTGTCAAAAAAAAAGAAGAAATGTGGCAGAAAACATTTTCCTTGCTACTTTTAATTTCTTCCTTTTTTTTTCTATACCATCTCCCAATAAAATTTTGAAACATACATACCTATCTGACTTTCTTTTCTATATGAAGGGATTAAATATTATGTTAAATATAATTTGTAGAAACAGATGGGTAATTACATGCGTGATAGGTGCTATCTCAGTATCTTTAAAATATATCTTTATAGGATTGTTTACTCATGTACAAGTTATTCTCTCTTTAAGGAACACTGATAAGTCATAATTTGTGGATGCCAGTTGCCACCAAAGTATCTCTATCACTCTCCCTCCTTTCCTGGACAGGGGAGAGGAAATATAACAAAAGGCTTGTCAGCTGAGATCAGGACAGGATGAGGTCACTCACCAGTTACTGTCATGAGCGAAATAGACTGGCTTGGGGAAATTAGTTCAATTTATTACCAATCAAATCAGAGTAGGATAAGGAGAAATAAAAAGCAAATCCTAAAAGCACTTCTTTTCCCCAGCCATTCCTTCTTCCAAGACCGACAAATTTTGTTCTACCTCCCTCCCTCTTGTGGCACAGCAGGACAGGGAATGGTGGCTGCATTTAGCTCATCACACATTGTCTCTGCTGCTCCTTCTTCTACAGGGAGATGACTCTTCACTCTTCCCCTGCTCCAGCCTGAGGTCCCTCCCATGGGAGGCAGTCCTCCACCAACTTCTCCAACATAAATCCTTCCCATGGGCTGCAGTTCTTCACAAGCTGTGCCAGTGGGTCCCTTCTGTGGGGTGCAGTCCTTCAGGGCCTCAGGCCCCCTGCTCCAGTGGGGATGTTCCATGGGGCCACAAGTCCTTCCAGCAAGCCTGCTCTGTTGTGGGCTCCTCTCTCCATGGGTCCACAAGGCCTGGCAAGAGCCTCTTCCAGGGTTTTCCACAGTCACAGCCTCCTCTGGGCACTGCTGGGGTCCTCCAGGGAGTGCTGCACTCCAGGGACTGCCCTGCTCTGCTGCCCCAGGGACCTCCATGGGCTGCAGGGGCACAGCTGCTTCACCAGAGCTTGCACCATGGGCTGCAGAGAATCTCTGCTCTGGTGCTTGGAGCACCTCCTTCCTCTTCTTCACAGAGCTTGGGTCTGCAGAGTTGTTGGCCTCACATATTCTCTCTCTCTCTAGTCAAAATTGCTCAGGTTTTGTTTTTTATTATTTTTCCCCTTCTTAAGTATAGTAACCACCCCTGTTATTGATAACTGGTTGGAAAGCAAAAGTATCCTTTGCCCGTCATGTTGCTTTATCTTTTACAGCCTACTACATGAAAGGTTTGTGGCAAACAATAAACTACAATCAACTATTAAGAACTTGCTCTTGTAGATTTGAAAATTGTCTTAAGCTCTGTAGTTTGCTGCCAGTGATGCCTGCTGAGAGATGGAAGTCTCTCAGACTTGAAAACAGAGTTGAGAAGGTGACTTGGCTTTGAAGTGGTCATCCTTCAACTAAAGGTTGAGGGAACAAGTCACCATGCCTGTTCATTTTAGAAATCTCTTCACATGGGCCAGCTTGTTGTCTCTAAGGTCTATGACAGTATAAAATGGCTTTGTTTTTCTACCATCTATGTGTTGTTGTAACTGACATGTAGAATTTAACTTCTCAGGGCCAGTCTAGAAAAGTGTGAGTTTCTGTTGCTCACAAACACTGTCGCTCTTGTTGTGTATGTATACTCTTACAGTGCATTGCATCCTCAGACTCTTTTGCAATGCTAATCTAACTCATTACAATATTTAAAGAACAGCCAACTCTCTGCATTTCATATGAACTGAAAATCTGAAGTTGCCACATTGATTAAGCTGTAATAAATAATTGTACTGAAGTACAGTGTCAATTGATTTCTAAATGCAAAATAGTTGTGTGAGAATTTTTTTCTTCAACATTATTTTTAAGGCACAGAAATAAATATTGTTGGAATGATCAAAGTGAATCACCCATGTTTTCCAGTTGAAACAAGTATTTTGAAATGCTCATTGCTAAGCTATATGTGAATTTGGTCTGGTGTATTAATTTTCGAAAAATATACAGACATGTTAATCAAGATCAACAGTGATCAAACCTATAGCTATTCTGGTAGTGAAACACAGTCTGGGTTAACACCTTTATTTTGGGCTAATCAATCTATTTCAAGAAAACTCTCAGAGGGTAGTGTTCAGATTTTAATTAAAGATAAAAATTGCAATTGGTAGCATTAATTTTAATAGGTATATTTTTTCCCACCACCTAATGCATATCTAAACATATGCTTAGCTTCAAGTATTTTCAGTGTTTCATTTATTCCTTGACTTTGACCTAGAAATTGTAGCACATACTATAAAAGTTATAATTGATTAATATTCTATTCTTTTCAATTACAACTCTTCTTTAAATAGTACTCAGATATTCTTGCCAAATTGTTATATACTCTTCTTAAAATATTTACTTTTTCTCAATGATTAAAGTGATATTCAGGAAAAACTTACTTCTAAATTACATTTCTTACTTTAAAAATGGCAGAATACAGAGGACAAAAAAGAAACAGAAAGTGAATCCTCAAGTTTGCTCTTCTATTGAAGGTAATTTCACATTTATCATTAACAAGTCCTCAATTATGAAAAAAAAATTAGATTTTTTAAATTACTTTTATTTTTCCTAGCAAGATTCTGACTTGAAAAGGTCGCCAGAACTTTTGATACACGGGAATACAAGAATAAAGAGACTTCTGAAGCAATAATCCAGAATTCTGTCCAATTATTTTGGCTCTCTTTTTTTTCTAAAGGTAATCCACCTACTTTTAGGATGTTTTAAATATGTGCTAAGAACTGTGCAATCCTATTATTAAAGACAATATCATCATGCATGTCTTAATGGTATATCATAATCTCCATTATGATACATATCATAATCTCCACAACACTACATATTGTGCACTGACTACTGACATGAAATTCCTCCATTTCAAGCCCTGTTATCTGTTAGTGGGGTGTGCAGAGTCTGTTGAGTGCTGTTTGTCCTGCCTCATGTCACTCATTAGTCCTGTCCAATGCCTGCAGAGTGCTCTGTGGTTGGGTTCCACAGCTGTGTGCTGGCAGCTGAGGAGCACTGGAACATGCAAGATGTAGGGTTTCATTGATTCTGGGTCATGCAGAGATGTCCATCCCAAGCCAAGCAATGCTTCCTGTGAAACATGGAGCTTGAACTGTGGAGCTTCTTCACATTTCTCACACAAGTAAGTCTTCACCATTTCACCTGCTCTCAGCAGGCATTTAAGAATCCTTTTGTCAAAACGTCCTACCTCCAGAAACAGCTGCTTGAAATAGCAAGTTCTTGCCACGGATGACATGCTCTGTTCATTCTTGTGGCTATCATATGATCTGCTATTAGTAACCTTATAACTTCTCATATGAACCGAGGGGTTTAGTGGAAACTTGGGATGGGAAAGAAAGCTTCCATTTCCTGGATTGGCTTTAATATTAGTTATGATTTCAATTTCCTGAGTTTTCAGCATCTTCAGGGTCCGGAACAGTGCTCAGTGTATTGCAAACACACTGAAGGACAGCAGGACTTCAACACCAGCATCCCAGCATCTCCTGTGACATCATGAGACTTACAGCATCCATACCGTGTATCCTGCCTCATGCTGCACCAAATGTCTCCCTCCTTCATCTCTCTGTGCTGCGCAGGGTGTCATTTTCCCCTTCCCACTTCTGTACTAGGTTTGTCCACGTCCCATCTGTTGTATCCTTGCAACCCACCTACTCTTAACTCACTCGCTTTGCTAATTTGGCCCCCTTAAAATAAAAGAGGCAAAGAGCTCTGCTCCAGTATATGGTTCAGTATTAGAAGTGATAAACTATGATGTCTCTCTCTCTCCTAGTATCAATTTAGTCTATCTGGACACACCATCTGAGCCCTTTTTTCATACCTTGCTGTGTCTGTTCTTCGTTTTCTACTTTAATCATTCCCACCCACCATGATCCTTCCCATTCTTCCAAGTCTCCTTCTTCATTTCAGTCCTGCTTCATTTTTCTTCTTACAGCCTTTTTTCTTCCCTGTTCCTTGTTCTGCTTTGTGGGTGTCAGGCTGCCTCTTCCTTCATTTGGTATCATTTGGCATGACTGAAAGCAAGTTAAAACAACATTTTATTGCATTGACACAGAAAAAAACCCAAGTGGATTGAAGTCAGGTGGTGCTATCATCTGTCAGCCTCTTCTGGATATTGCTCTTCTACCTCAGAGACACATTTGAAGCAGCTCCTGATACTCATTGTACGTAGGCACATCAGGTGGGATGTGTGTTTTAAAGATTCTGGTATCGTTTCAAGTGAGGTCTGACATCCTCCCTAGATTACCAGCTCATGTATAGAAGAAAGATGTGGCCAGTGGAGCAGAAACCATGTCAGGAGTCCAACTTTTCCTCATAAATCAACAGCCTTGGAGTGAAAAATGTCTGATGTCGAACCTGATAATGCTGTTGTAAATGAAGAAGGTTTGACAGGGGAGACCAATGGTGATTTAGAAGCAAGAGTAATTTCTCATGTGTACTTGTAATCTCTGGCATGTGATTTTGCTCAGTTTATGAGATGTGGTTCTTCAAAATATGAAACAAACATGAACTTAAGCTGTTAAACTTCTAATTGCATAATTAATTTTTGGAGAAAAATGTAATTGTTGGAATGTATTTTCATCTGACTTTACAAACTGTTAGGCAACATTCCAGTCCACATTTTAAAATAAAGATTACTTTGTCACTTTCTAAATAAGACAAATGTAAATTTTTAAAGAGTGTATATCAAATTCTGGTAGTTCCTGCATTCCTGACAGAGTGATTAATAAAATCACTGTGTGATGTTACATCACGCAGTCTTGGATAACATCTTTTGGAAGAGTACTTCATACTTACTCAAATTGAAAATACCTCTGTGTGCCTTAATGCACATTTTATTCAGAGAACTTTATACTGTTTGTTCTATTCATTCTTGACTGCAAAAACCTCTGGTTACACTAAAGAAATAGGAATAGCACTGGATTTTCTAACATACTGGCAGTGAGGCCAACAGGATCTGTTAATGAATGGGAGTGATAGCCATAGCAAGTACTTGTCGTGGTTCCTGGCTGTTTCCAGCTCAGAGGGGGGAAGTGCTTAAATGCTCCTGAGGCCAAGGGAAGTCACAAGGGATGTGTCCATAGTGGGGGTGAGCCGTATGCGATGGGGTCCCCATCTGGCTGGTGCTTCTCTGATATTGGTGGAATTAAGGTTGATTCATGAAGCAGTTACTGAGTTCCTGAGGGTGCTGTTGCTGAAACGTTCCTGACATTGCCTGGGGTACCCCCCAATAGCACAGCAGATACACAAAGGCAGTTCAGTCTCTGTTAAAGTGATTGGTTTGAATTCTGGGTGAAGAACATCCTGAGTCCAGAATTTTATCAACAGACCCAAAGTCTGTAGTCACGGTTCCTTCCATGAGCCACTCAGGGATTTAAGCAGCTATGGAATTACAGAGCAATGGCCACAGGCAATACTGCAGCTGTCATGCTACCTGAATATCATGAATTCATTAATCACAAAGTTTGTCATAATGTGATTGTTCCTGATCTGGTGATGTGTAGTTGCCTGTAAGATTGTCAGGACTGCACTTTGACTCCCCGTGGAAATAGTTTTTATTTACTGTATAATTAATTGGTAGGTTAAACAGCTGAATAATACAAGGCCTGACATTAAGTTTGATGCTGGTTTTCTGGCAGCCCTTCAGGGCAATGCTCTTCCTCTGAGTCTTCCTAGAATAATTAAATATCATTAATCCTTTGAAGGACTTCCCAGGTAGGAAGGAAAGGAAAGAGAACAGTGGGAGCAGGGAAGATGCAGGAGAAACGGAGCAGAGTGAGAGTCCTTGTGTGGGAGAAAGGGGAAAGTGGGAACAGGATAGGGACAGCTGGAGGTGGTTAACACAGGTCTTTCACAAGTAGCTGAGAGCAGCTGAAGATTACAAGTGATTCAAAAGCACAAGCAAGTTCTGGTGTCAGCTGATGTATTAACACATACTCTATATATTTAAAAACACAACCCTTTGTCTTTCTGGTACCCTTTTTTGGTAGATATAATTGTAATCATTAGAAAAGTGTTTTAGGAGGATGAATGACCATGTTTTTAGAAGTGGTCATTGCTTTCTAAAAGCTCAATTTTAAATGTATGACTTGAAATATACCAGGATGTAATTTCATTGGGATTTATAGCCACAGTTCTGTTTGCTGTCCATTTTGGATGCAACAGTTGATTTTAAACCACAGATTTACTTGGTGAGATCCATGAACTTGTTGTTCCCTTGCAAAAATACTGGCCTTCAAAAATGAACTTCCAGTCCCGATACGATGGAATTAGGAAAAACCAGTAGTTTTTGAATGAATGCAGTATGTGGATTTTATTAAATTCTGAAAGAAAGTAAAAGAAATATAGTGCAAGAGGAGCATATGATGGTAATTTGCATCACTGAAAGTTTGTTCTACTGGAATTTACAAGTTGATTATGAGACTGTAGTTTATAGAAATTAAAAAGCATTTTGTAGCTTGCTTACAAAGTAAGTTAAGAATAACATCTTTGCAGTTTTCATTGAGAGTCATTGACAATAACAAGAGTAGAAATTTACTCCTCTCTGAATGTCTGTGTAATTCAGGCTTTTTTCCCTCTCAGCAGGGATGAAAAGGAAGGCAATGGGTGGTACAGGATGTGTTAAATTAAGAATTTAAAAATACAGAAGTGAGTGTAGAATGGACCTTAGGGCAACAATCAGAAAGCATTCAAAGAACAAGTCTGTTGATGAGTTTATATCTGAAAGGTTGGTATTTGTAGACAGATAGATTATATGAGGGATCTGATACTGGAGCTCATGGATTTACACTAGGTAATTTTTAGCACAGAGGGCTTGCTATTCCTTTGGGGGTCTGTTTTGCTGCTGTTCTCCAATGCTACCTCTGATCATTTACAGTGAATATTATTGGCAACATGTGGCAATCCTGACAAGGGTCTGGTTATAATTTTATGATAATGTGTGTTTTGTGTAGCTTGCTGTTGTCATCCTTCATATGTCTGTTTAAAGTGCCTGATTTTTGCTGCGAGCGTAAGTGCTCGGAGCTAAATTGGGGCTGACTGCTGCTGCTGCTGAGGGTGGGAGGGCTACAGAGCAGAATGTTGCTGCTTTTGACCTGAACACGTGCTGAGCATGATCTCCTCAGGGAGCCACAGCTAGAGGTCTGTGGTGCCCCGAGCCCAGAATGCCACAACTCTGGCATGCATGTCTTTGTGCCTTGCTGGGTGTGATCCAGAGTAGGGGGCGGAAGAACCCTTTACTGCATCTTGCTTTTTTCACTTTGTTACCTTCTTTTCGCTGCTCTGATGGAACATCAGTGAAATGCTCTACCATTTATTTACAATGCTGTATGTATTCATTAGATGTGCAGAATAAAGTAGATATACAGTGAGTCTGCAGGGAAGAAAAGTAATCAGGGAATCAATAGCTGGAGAAGCACTGCTATTAGGCTGTCAGCTGTTCTCAGCAGAGTATGGCAAAGCAAACTTCAGCCAAGTGACCTAGAAAGAGGGATGCTTTATCAAGGAGTCAGCCTGCTTCTCAGGCGATAAAGTATTGCAAGTGAACGGTCAGTGGCTGCGTTGCTGACCTGTGTACTCGCCTGCCCTGTTGCAGATTCTGCTCCTGCCCTGCCTCTGCTAAAAAAAAACCACACAAGCTCTTACAGCTCAGATGTACAGGAAAGAAGTTATTTCACGGGCACAATTTTTATTTAAGTTGGCCTTTTCCATATCTTTCTATACAACCATTGAGGCTGTTGCTAGTGTGCCAGCAGGTAGACTGAGGCTGCAGTCTGCTGTGCTGACCAGGGTTGTAGCTGTCTGATTCACTGAGGTATCTTGACTGTCTGTACCCTTCTGCTACCTTCCTTACATGCCATATGCTCTTTGCTTCATTTACTATCATATATTGTGTTTTCATTATGCTGGGTCCTGAGATCTAACATGGATTTTACACACTGCAAAAACACTGCTACTGCCAGGCTCTTCCTTATATTGGAGTTGATGTAATCATCTCTCTGTCTAAAACTAAATTTTCAAAGCAACACTGTAGTATTTAATGCTTTGAAATGAGGCTGCTTTCAAAGCTCTTATGTCATACATTATGCCACTAGTACTGAAACATTGCTGGCACTAAAAATGGGAAGGAAAATATTTCAGGTATCTTTTTCAGGATATGGATTCTCCTAATTCATCCCTTCTGTTGGTTTTCAAGCACAGTAGCAATTCTTAGATCGTTCAGAAATTCAGACATGGGGCTTATTCTGGCAGGATAACATGCTTTTCACAGAATAAGACATTACCAGTCAAAATGCTTTGATGATGTAAGAATTGGAGCCTGCTTTGTCCCCAGCCTACTGGCTGGTGCTCTCAGGATCTCAGTGGCACCTGCAGTCTTCTGAACACATGCATTCTTTTCCAAAATACATTATTGTGTTCAAAAATACACAAATGCTGCGCCACACTATTTTCTGCTGACTTGCTTTGAGTAGTAGGCATGGTTTATCTTGAATGCTCCAGAAGCCTGCTTGAAGGATTATAATGCAATTAATTAACTAAAAGGAGTATCATGATGAGTAAAGAACAAGATGTTGCATGTGCATCTCCTAGCTTCATAATGTGGACAATCTGAGTATTCATTTAATGTATTTTTTTCCTTGGTATTTCATTTTCCCTATTTTCCACCTGCCTCCAGAAAGCTCATAATTGAGAAACATAATGAGGCCCACATATTCATCAGTACTACTGAAGATGCATGATTTATAGCAGGAGAAAGATGTTAAGCTAAGTGCAGAGCAACTGCTACTGGTCACCTGAGTTTTGTAGACACATCATCAATGGTACAAAGGGACTCAGAATTCACTTTAATGCTTTTCAAGTAGCACTTGAACAGTAGGAAAACCAACTGGTGAAACATTTTTGCTCTGTAAAACAAGAGTGTAAGCAATAGTGTAATGCGCATATATTGATGTATAGATGCATTGAAACACATATCTGTGGGCATGTGGATCTGGGAAGTTCCAATATCAAAGCAAACCAAAAGGGACAGAATAAATTTTGACTTGAAACCATTGCACATTGCTTTCTTTGGTTTTGCAGAACCTGGCTTATTATTTCTGCTCTGACTGGTTAGTGATAACTTTTTGCCAGATTGCATATGTCAGACCTTCAACCCAGGCTCTTTGATCAGCTTATGATGATATTTTCCTCCTCCCCACCTACCCTTATAGTTCTGGATATCAGTGAGTCTGTAATATTTTCCTTTTAAATTTGACATTTGAGCATTTTCACATTGACAGTTTGTTTTTATGTTGCAAGAATGGATGTTTTTGCCCCCCTTTTTGACTTTTTGGTTTTTTTAATTACCACCCCTGACTAGCCTAGCCAGCTTGTTTCCAGCAGATTTGTTCCTTATCTGCCAAGATAGCGGCAATCAAAAGTGTGCAGCACTTCTCTGTACAAACTGGATTATTATTACATCAAGCTCTAGCTTTCTGTTTTATAAAAGATTTCCTTCCATAGCTGATTTACTTCCACAGCCTTTTGCTTCCTTCCCTCCCTCCCTCTGCATTCCCAGTGGTGTTAGTAGGACAGACAGGCTTGCTGGGGAAAAAAAACAATCCTGTCCTTCATCGCCCTTTTAAATTAATTCTCTCTTGTCTGCAAATGACTGAAGCAAAGAGTACTTATATTAAAATCTGTAGCCCTGTGGGTTCTGATGATTTTAGAAGTCTGTTCAATGTACAATCCTGGGAAACCATCATATCATCCTACTGGGCATCAACCTTTTACAGATTTGTTTACTATTTTTCAGAGTGGAAACTTAGACAAGGATCAAGTGAAATCATCAGAAAGTTGGTGATCTCTTCATTAATACACTTAAAGCCTTTGGGCTGGCCTACACAGTTATTTGTTCTACTCATGTGTTTGCAATTTCAGAGACGTTTTGTGAAATTTTCTAAACAAGGAAGCTGATATTACTAATATGTTGGGGTTTTGTTCAATTTGGTTGCTTGGTTGGTTTGTTTGTTTATTTGTTTTTTATGGAAGCTTTTAGCTCCGTAGTAGAATGTCACCTATTTCATTAGCTTCTGGTAAAATAACTGCAAATATCTGTTTTTCAGTCTCTCTTAATCTTTATATATTCTTCCTTTGGTTCGTGACTCTGTTGTGTAAATGTTTGATTTTCATGTAGTTGTCAGGCACTTGTCCTTTTAAATTATTTTAAAACTGTATTTCCATGTTATCTTTTCCAGATATTTAAACTCTTATTCCAGCAGAATTTCACATTGTCTTACCTGAAGCCAGATAGCATGTTTTGGGGTTGTTTAGGGGTTTTGCTGATTTGCTTGGTTTTGGGGGCAGGTCAGATTATTGGCTTTTGTGCTCTTACTGCTGTTTGTGATGATACTCCTATCACTGGACTAAAATAAAATCTTTAAGCAGGCTTACAGTGGAAGCATTTTTTGTTGTCATCTGTCCTCATGTACTACAGACAGGAAGAGATGTTATGATTTGTTCTGTTTTCTCTTTGCAAAGAGACACCGCAATGAAGGATTACATTCAGGGTAAGATCAATTTCCTGGTTGTTTTGTAACAAGATTAAGGGAAGGGGTGAGGGAAGGCCAATCTACCTACTCCAACTAATAACTATCTCATACCCACCATTAGTAGAAAAGAGCATAACATGGACAGCAGTGATTGAGCAGAGCAGCAG
Source organism: Zonotrichia albicollis (assembly GCF_047830755.1). NCBI lineage: Eukaryota > Metazoa > Chordata > Aves > Passeriformes > Passerellidae > Zonotrichia > Zonotrichia albicollis. Next base: position 73,889,758 of record NC_133821.1, on the reverse strand, counting down.
ACTCTGGTGACCAGTATTGTTGCAAAATTTTTAAACTTTTGGAGAATTCCCCCATGAAGAAGACGAAAGGCAAATGATTTTTCCCATAATATGAAACTTATGGTGTAGGAAGTTGTTCTGCCACTCAGTGTTTTGCTGAGTGGCAGAACAATTTTCATTTTGGTTGTTTACCCCTTCAGTGCCGTGGCAGAGGATCATGTGCATGACTCCCATGGGTTGTGATTTGCAGGGGCTCAGAAGCTGCTGTGATGCTGTCCCCTGGTCCAGGCCCTTATGTGTGACCTGGTCACCCAAAAGCAGAGCTGCACAAAGAAGCTGGCTTACCCCAAGGTGCCATTTGTACCTCACAGAAAAGCAGAGATGTGGCAGCAGCGATAAGGGTTATCCACATCTTACAAACTATTTCCTTTGGCTCCCTGAGGTGTAAGGTCTGACTGTTATCTCCTGCCTGGGTAACTATTTTGGTATGAGTCTTGGAGGCAAGGGGCTTGGAGCCCCTTCTTAAATGTGTATCATAGCTGCAACATTTGATTCTGTCATTTTCCCCTAAGTGCAACTTTTCGAAAGGCATGATTTTTTGATCAGACCAGCCAATTGCCAGAAATAAAGCAGATCAACACCTTAGTTTTCTGTCCTTAATTAAAATAAAATCCTCAGACCCTGAGTGATTTCAAACATCAATAACAAAGGAGTCAGAAAAATTAATTACGAAGAAGGGCATGCATAGAGTAAGATGGGAGACGGATTGTGTGCATATGTATTAGTTTTGGTTAGTTTATTTTTTTTTTTCTCCTTAATGGAGGTAATAAAGAGGCTAAGATGAAGTTTAGTAGCTGATAGGATGAGTGAGGAAAAAGGAAGTTTGGATTTTGTCACAGGCATTTTAGATTGAGATTTAGGGAAAAGGTGTCTGACAAGTTACAAAATGGTAGCATCTCAGTGTAATATGGTCGATAATTTAAACATATACATTTAAAAGTTCTGATCCATAATAATGTTTAAATATGAAAATGTGAAGTTTGGCACTTTGTCCCTGTTAGATTTTCCTCTTGAGGGATTATGTTTTAGAAAGCAAAGGTGTAATTATAATATAAATTTATTATGCCAGTTTCCATACTAAAATTATTTGTCATTCAAAAGTAAATGGCTATCACAGAGAATTCTGTATTGAATTCATATGTTTTAGCTTTAATTAAACTTTTGTTATGTTTTTCTTTCAACTTTTGATTGTGGTAATTTATAATTTATCTGCTCTATGATAATCCAAGAGATAATCCACTTAGAATAATATTCTTAATTAAACATGGATGGATGGATGGATGGATGGATGGATGGATGGATGGATGGATGGATGGTGCTTTCTTACTTCTCAGTGAAATCACCTATAGGATATGTCTGAAATGCAGATGACTTTATCTAAAACACAGCTAAACATAATTTAACTGATGAAGTTACTAGTTACTCCTAACATCTGTGAAAATAATCTCCCTCCAGGCTGTTTTAATGTCAGCTTGCTATTTGGGATAATTGTGAACATGTGATTATCATCGTATATTACGTAGTATGAGAAAGCAAGAACAAGGTATACAAGGTCAATTGAGTTGATAGCCTGAAATTATTTGCTATTCAATTTTGTTTTGTCACTTTCTTTATTCATATATTTTATAGTTTATATAAATAACCCATGTCTGTGTTTCCTTTGGCTTGGTATTCCAGAGAGAAAAAGAGAACATGAAATCTTTGTATGAGAGGAATAATTTTCTTTTCCAGAGGAAAGTAACTTGATTAAAGTATATAACAGAGAAAAGCCAATTTTCTGAAAAGACTATAGTCTCTTGCAAATGGCCCATAGGTATTCTACTTCTGTTTAGTATGAAAAGTATAAATTCTTGGTCTGGTTTTGGGTGTGTGCACATCCAAAGTTCACTGAACTTTGGATCCAGCACAAAATGGTGGAAATAGTCTGTGTTAGCCATCTAAAAGAATGATTCTTCATCTAATATATGTGCAAATCTAGAGGCGTGGTGTTACTGATGGTGGAAGAATACACATAAAACTCTTTGCTTAATAGCATGAATTGCACCTGGGATGGGGCAGCCCTGGTTGTGTGTAAAGACTGGGGAATGAGATGCTGGAAAGGGACCTGGGGGTCCTGGTCAATGGCAAGTTGAACATGATTCAGCAGTGCCCTGGCAGCCAGGAAGGTCAAGATTGTCCTGGGGTGCATCAGGCATAGCACTGCAGCTGGGCAAGGTAGGGGATTGTTGTGCTCTGCACTGGTGTGGCCTCAGCTTGAATATTTTATTTTTGGCACCACAGTATAAGAAGCATATAAACCTACGAGAGAGTATCCAAAGGAGGGCAACAAAGGGGAATGTGGGGGGATATAATGTAAGAAAATAAAGATAGTGCAGAAGGTAATCTCACCCCTGAGGAGTTGCAGCTGTACCAATCACCAAGGGTTAGGAACAGGCCTGCCCTTAACAGGCCACAGCTGTGTCCAATGAGGAAAAGTGCTATGAAAGAGTGGGGTAGCTGGGTAGAGAGGGAGGTGGAATTTGTTCGTTGTGTAGTGAGGAGCAGTGTATGGGAAATCACTAAGAAGGTATGGAACTTTTGCAGTAAGATGACAACAGGTGAAGCTGTGTGAGGACTGACAGAGGTCACTTGGTCTGTTCAGCCTGGGGAAGAGGAGGCTGAGGGGAGACCTCATTGCAGTTGCAACTTCCTTGTGAGGGAAAGAGGTGGGGCAGGTACTGATCTCTCCTCTGTACTGACCAGTGACAGGACCCAAGGAAATGGCTTGAAGATGTGTCGGGAAGGTTTAGATTGAATATTTGAAAAATGTTTTTTTTTTCCCAGAAGGTGGTTGAGCACTGGAATGGGCTCTCCAGGGAGGTGCTTACAGCACAAAGCCTGACAGAGGTCAAGAGTTTGGACAGCACTCTCAGGCACATGGTGTGATTATTGGCGATGGTGCTGTGCTGGGCTAAGAGTTGGATTTGATGATCCTTGTGGGTCCCTTCCAACTCAAAACATTTGATGATTCTATGAATAAGAGCATCACCTTATTGATAGTCAAACTACTTTCTGAAATAACTATAATAAGCCAAAGTATAAAACCTTTTTTGTGTGCTGCTTCTAGCCTTCCTGTGCTGTGAATGTTGAATTTTATGTAGTTCTGACTTGAAAAGCAATTTTCTGAAAATTACATAACAAAGTTCCATTTTGTATTATCTTTTTGCCTCTCTTAAGTGCACACTTTACGAGTAAAGCAGTATTATTTTTTTAATGCATCTTTAACTATCTACCAGCATATCTGGGACTGAGGACTCAGATTCTGACCACTAGTTTATATTACTAGAAGGTTTTCCAGGTGAATCATGTTCAGGGCCTTTATATTTGCAACAGGTCAGAGCTAGCAAGCTGTCCTATTGACTCAAGAATGAAAAGCTCCAGTTTGTGCTGTGTGTATTAGCTTGGGAGGTTTCATGGGACCAAAGTACAGTTTTCATTTTTGTATTGGTTGACTACATACTGCACTAGTGGATGTGATATGTAATACTATGCTTCACCTTGGTGCTGCAGTGGTATTTCTTTAACGGTCCCCAGTGGAGAGCTGTGGCCTGCCTTATGGCCAGTTTGCTGCCAAAAATTGGGCTGGGGTCATTGGAACTGATTCCTGCCTGAAAAGGCATCAAGGAACATGAAGCTATTGGTAGAATGATTGGGCTGGAGGAGCACAATCACTATCACAGTAAAGAGACTGTGGAAAATGGTAGGATGATGAGAAAGCACAAAGACAGATGTGTTTCCAGAATTCATGGGGCTGAACTGTGGTGCAGACTGCAGTTTGTTGCTAGAGAGAGTGGTCATGATGCTGGCTACTGAAGCAGAATGGACCTGTTGAGTAAGGACAACTTTCTCTCAATCAGTTTTTAAAGGTATTGAAATGCTGACCTGCTACTGATTTCACTGAGTTAAATGCTTAAATAACACATCTCTATTATTTAACGCATATTGATGTCTTTGCTGTCTTGTGTGCTACTGTTATCTGCAAAGGCATCTAAACAGTGGGAAGAACTGTGCAAATAAAGATACACTGAAAGTGAATATCCTCATTCATTATAAAAATGACCTTTGGAAAATACATGATGCATTGAAAAAATTGCTGTCAAGGTAATATGACCTACTATACCCATGCTAAACACCAATTTAAACAGAAATTCTGGTTAAATTCCATTTTAATACCAGGATGAATTTTATTCCTACCTCTCCTGTGTATTTGTCAAGCAGGGATGTACGACTGACAGTACTACTCAATGGCAGAGAATTTTGTTGTTAAGCATCAGTGTCCTGGCTAGAATTCTACGTTCTCCATCAGTCTTTGTTTTCAGGTTATTATAGATTATCTGAGGTTGTTGCAGGGTTCTGTTATTTAATGGCATATGGTAATTATGACCCAATATCTGATGTGATGGTAGGCAGATGCATTTGTGTTGTGTGCTAAACATCACTACTGCCTGATATTTTAGGTCTGTCGGCATCTGGAATGCAAATGTTGCTATTCCATGTCTTAAATTAATATGAAGCTATCCTAAATAGATGTTCATTTGAATGTCCTTACTTTAATTGGTCTTCATAGACTTCTGTCAAAGTTATTAAGGCTATTGTAATGTTGCAGAGGAGCAGTCGGTTGAATGCAGTGCTTGTAACCTGTGACTGTAATTGTGTTCCTAAGCAATTTCCAAAGATGTATTGTGTTGGAAGTTTAGGTAGAAGTGTACTATGATCACCAAAGTACCTGAATTATTGTAATGCCAAATGATCCATAATTTAATAATGAATTGTTGGGAAGGAAAAAGTGGAGAAATCTGGTTTTTTTAGTCATATGAAGATTAAAATGAGCTCTCCCCAGTATGTGTGGTAGTCTTTGCAAGTTAAAAGGATGTTTTTGATCCCAAACCACAGTTGTTCTAGAAGCATTCACTCATGTTTTCTTCAGGATTTTTATGTGCCCTTATAAAACATGAAATGTTCTCCTAATCTGGCAAACAGGCTTTTGTTGTTGTTTTACAACTATGAAAAATGATTGTTTGATTAGAATACAAAATATGAAGAAAGGAACAGAAATGCTGTTTATTTATATTTAATATAGAAATTATTTTTAACTGAATAGTCTGTCACTTTTACACCATTCATTGTACAAGCATATATAAGAAGCATTTTGTGTGATACAAGTTGTTTGCAAATACTTTGAAGGCATGTGAGTGATGAGTATCAACTCTAAATTGTTTATCTGCTCTATACGTCTTCAACATATGAAAAATACATGGTCAGTCCCATTACTAATGGATGGTGTTCTTTTACTCTGTGTTTTATCCATGGACCACTGTATCAAGCTAATACAATTTCAGTTTCAGGCCATATTCTGTCTATATGATACAGTCTCCTAAATCCTCAAATTCAAATTTCTATGTAAGGCAGGGATTAAGCAGGCTGGTTTTGCAGCCAAAGTTTCTGTTTGACCAAGGTAGAGCAGCTGTAACTCTGGACATGGAAATGTGCTTCACAGACAGGGGAATGAGTCCAAGACACAGGTCTCCAAAAATACAAACATTGGGGTTCCCAGCTGACTTAGCTAAAAGCATCAAGCTATTTAATTCTTTACCATTTGGCACATCTGAAATGCAGAATGTATTTAACTTAAAATATTAGACTTTAATATTTAAAATATTCAACTGACATCTTAAAATGTCATCACTGCATATAAACACAGACTGTAACTGTGATTTTTTTTAAGTCTGTTTGTTCTGTAGCTGGTAGTCCTTAGTGGCTGTAAAGGAGTTATAATCATGTAAAAAATTTGATTAAGGATTTTTTTTTTGAAACTACATGCACTTTTTTAGATTGCCCATAATGGCTCCAGTGTGTAAACATGTAATTATGGAGTTTTCTTAAATGCTTACTATTTACTCAATAGGCCGTGAGGGCTACAGAAGAAGCTCTTTATTGCTTTGCAGATCATTGAACTTATAGACTGCATAATGGCTCCTTTGAAGCCAACATGTGCTGTTTTAATGTGGGTGCTGTGTGGAGTCCACATGCCCACATCTCATTTTAAAGAAAGAATAGTAAAATGATCTTTTCTTAATAGAAAAAGCAGTTGCTTCACACTATGGAAGGCTTCAAATGTTGTTTTGGATTACAGAAACCCTTACTGATTTCGGCAGATAGGATTTGGGTTTTTGTTAGGTATTTTATGTTGGTTTTTTTTTTTCAGGCTGTATGATCCAGTGCAACATTTTGCAGCTAAATATGGCTAACTGAATATATAGCTTCATGAAAGAAAAGATTTACATGATTTAACATTTGGAACATGAATAAAGCCCTGCAGAGAGACCTTGACAAAGTAGAGGGCTGGGCAATCACCAACCATGTGAAGCTTAACAAGGGCCAAGTGCTGGATTCTGCCCTTGGGATGGCACAACCTGAGTTGTGTGCACACAGCCTGGGGAATGAGAGGTTGAAGAGCAGCCCCATGTAAAGGGACCTGGGGGGACTGGTCAGTGGCAAGTAGAACATGTGTCAGCAGTGCCCTGGCATCCAGGAAGGCCAAGCATCTCTTAGAGGGCATCAGGTACAGCATTGCCAGCCAGGCAAGGGAGGGGATTGTCCTGCTCTGCTCTGCACTGGGGCAACTTCTTCTAAATTTTTGTATGCGATTTTGGGAGCCACAATATGAAAAAAAGACATTAAGCTATTGGAGAGTGTCCGAGGGTGGGTCATGAAGCTGTTGAAGTGTCTAGAGGAGAAGCCTTATGAGGAGTGGCTGAGGACACTCTTCAGCTTGGAGAAGAGGAGACTGAGGGGGGACCTCATTATGGTCTTCAACATTCTCATGAGGGGAAGCAGAGGCCAGGTGCCAATTTCTTCAGTCCCATGACCAGTGACAGGACTTGAGGAAATGGTGTGAAGCTGAGGTGGGGAGGTTTAGGTTGGATATCAAGAAAAGGTTCTTCACCCAAAGGGTGGCTGGGCACTGCAGCAGAATCCCCAGGGAAGTAGTTGCAGCACCAAGCCTGACAGAGTTCAACAAGCTTTTGCACAGTGCTCTCAGGCACTCTTGGAATGTCCCGTGCAGAGCCAGGAGTCGGACTGTGATGATCCTTGTGGGTCCCTTCAATCTCAGCATATTCTATAATTTTATGATAAGCTTTAGGAATCTGGCGCTATTAGGCTTTCAAGTGCTGGTAGGGAAAAGTTGCTGAGCTGCGGATCAGAAAGGACAGGAATGGTTTTGGGAGGGAGTCTGTTTTGCTTGCAGTTACTGGTAATAGTCAACACTGTCTTCTGTTGAACTTCCCAGTTGCAGTCTTGGACCTGATCACTCAGGTGCCTGACATGCAAACCACTAGGACTGTGTTCTTAATAAGCCTCTTTCACCTCTTTCTAGGCCAGAGGTGAACAGGGAGATGGCAGGTCCAATTTTCTGCATTAATAGGGGAGGGAAGTGCTGTGTAGATATGCAGAAAAAGCTGAGCATCAAGAAGGACCATGTTTGAGGCACTTGCCGAAGTGGAGGGTGAATCTAGCTGCAGTCCATGATGGGGAAGAAAATAATCTGACAGGTGGTGTGGAGACAAGAATGAAATGTTTTCTTAGCTCTTCAGAAGTCACAGTATGGTTACTGTGTTATAAAATGTGTCAGCAAATAGAAGTTAGTTTAAAGAAGTTATTTCTCCTGTAAAAAGGGGAGAAAATGCACAATATTCTGAGGACCTCAGAAGTACTCCTGAGCAGTGTGGGAGCAGAAGATCAAAGCTTCCATTTTCATAATTTCATTTGACTTCTCTTACATTTAATTAGCTACATCCAGATGTACAAGAAATTATGTCTGAAGAATAAAAGTAATAAAAATTCTGAATCTTGCCAGACTAATGAGCTAAAAAACAGTATCTATTCTGGTGACTGAGAAGAGGGTATTGTTCTGTTCTTTAATAAGAGCTTATGTCTACCAAGTACCTGAAAGCAAAATCAAACTCCATCACAAACCAAATCTTTTTGCAAGGGAAAAGAGATAGGTAATTTTAGTGAGGGTATTGCAAATATCTGAATTTCATGTGCAAGTTCAAAGAAAAATGTTTCTCACAAATGAAGAATGGATGAATTTGGAGAGTTACTGTGGCTAAATAAGAAAGCTAGCATTCAAGTAGGAGAATTTAATTAAGAGTTCTTGAACTGCAACAATCTGTTAAGATATTTGAGATGAGTGTGTTGCATATGAAGAGTTTATTGTAATTTCAGTGTGGATGTCAAAGTTATATACAACACCATCAATTGGGAATAACAACACTGTCAGACTTTATGTATGCCTTTCATTTTGTTTTTACGATGTAGTGTAATGATGTTTCGTTAGTTGACTAATTTGTTGATGTTCCATTGTATACAAAAGGACCATTAGATGCACCAACATAAAAACCTTTTCTATCAGTCATTCACAGAAGAGTTTATTAGAAGGCAACATTGTAAATATCTGATTGGTTCCTGATCCAGTTTGTAGTTTGTTACTAGTGGCACTAATGGGCGTTGACTTGGTAGAGATAAATAATGTTCTGTCTCTTCTCAGCCCTTGAACAGGCCTTTTCCAGAACCAACAAATCAGCCACAGGCTGTGCTGATTTTACCTTTATTGAAATTGTTGCATTGCATCAGGCCCTTACAGTCTAGAGCGTTACAGAATTACCCTCTTTAAAAATATGTAACATGATCATCAATGCAAAAAATAAAAAGAAAATAAATAAAAGAAGACAGATCCTCCTGTATTCGGGTTTCCCCCCCTATAATGAAATGAAAGTCATTGAAAGTGAAAGAGGTAAACAAAAATGACATTTTAGTTATCAGAATTCTAACTCTATATCTCATAGGGACAAATGGGTAGACAAATTCTTATCTTTTAAGATGATACCTTCATTCAGAAGAGCATTGTTAAAAAAATTTTGTGAAGAGAGAATAGAGAAAAACCAAAATATCCCTTTCCCTAGGAAGTGGCTTGTGAAATAGGGCTGCATATTTTAAGATGACCCACCAAAATAAAATTGCTTACAGGTGCAATGGAGGATGAAGAAGCAAATTGTTCTTTGGAGGTGTCTGTCCAGTTCAGGCTTCTGTCTTACATTGAAATGAATTGTCCACAGGATAGACCTATTTGTTTCCACTCACCATAGGCAGCATGGAATTTCTAGTTCAGATGTAACCAAATTATTTATAGGGTTTTCAAGTCAGATGACATGGTTTTCACCATGACTTTGTTAACTGTGAAAGCCCTTGTGAGTCACTTTCATTCATTTTATATTGAATGTATTGCTCAGAAATCTCCGTAATCTTGTGCACAGCAACTTTTAGAAGTTAATTCTATTGCTCTTTGTAAGCCAAACAAAGAAAGTCATTGTTTGTTCAGTATGAAGCCTACTGTGTCAAAGTAAGCAACATTTCAAAATGCCTCTCAGTCGAACTCACATCAGTAGAAAGTGCATGGAAAACCTTTCATCCTAGCAACGTACATTTTGCTAATCTGTTGTTCATTCCAACACTGATTCTTCTTTCAACTGCATGGATAAAAATCATACTCTGTACTCTATGTCCCGACTCTGTTAATCCCCTATTGTTTTGTAAACACCTCCAGTAAAAGAGATCAAGTTGTATTTCCAGTATCACTTAAATCAATTCCGCTTTAGAATGGCTGTTTGAGGATTCCCTTTTAAAAAATAGAACAAAAAAATAACATGTGCAGGAAGCTCAAAGTCCTCCGGCTGCACCTACTTTCAAAATACTTTTGTTTGTATACTCTTGTAGTGTATGAAAACACCAAAACTACCTCTAAATTCTTCAGTTATGGAGTTTTGTGTCATTTTATGAAATAAATATTTTTTTGGCAGAGGGAAAAAAAAAAACTTCTCTTAGACATAATCTTTGCTATCTATAGCTTTAGAAGTAGACAGATGAAATGCCCTTTGCAGTGCACATCATAAAATAATGTCACAGGGAAGGTTCATCGATCAGGGAAGGCGGTGGCCTGGAAAGTGCCAGGTCATTGGACAGCACTCCAGCTGGGGCTGGAGCTCTCCTTGGAGCAAGTGGTCATCCTAGGCTACAGGGAACTGCAGAAGAATGTTGGAAATTTGTAGGTAGAGCTTCATATGCTGAGAGTGGGGTGATTCAGTGAGACAGACTGACATGGTGGGGAGAGGGACTGTCATTAGCATACCAAATGGTCGGAGCTGTGTGAGCTAGAGACATTATTGACATTCCTGCTTGCTGTTCATACATTCCCCTGTCTCTACTCTGTGTCTGTTCATCTGTTCCTTTCTTACGTAGTCAAGTGGAGAATGGATTGGAAGAAGTAGTTGAGGAGGGTCAGTAATTTCACAGAATTGAGTTTCAGCATCACAGTGAGTCACTACATTTTATACAAGTGAAATATGAAGAAATTTTTTTGTTTGGACTGTGCACTAAGATTTCCTGAGATGATTGTGTTTCTGTTCTGCCACAAGCCCAAACTTGTGGACTTAGTATAATGCAGAGTAGTTTGTGTTCATTCTTATTTTACTTTAAGAATTACTGATCATTACTTTATTCTTTCTCTGATTCATCCTTGCCTTTTCAGACCTATTGATTTTGAAAATGGCAGCCTGCTGCTGAGCTCCAGCCATACATCAGATTTGTTTCGCCATGTTCATGAATTACAATCGTATGACTCACCCAGAACTGCCAAGGAGATAATTGAATCAAGTCACCATTAGCTTCTGGAGTATAATTCTCATCAGCACATATTGGCAGTTTTATGAACTTTCTTAAAATGCAAGACAAAGAAATCTGAACCTGTTCACAAAATACTGAGATTAAACCCAGTCCCCAGTAAATTAAAAACAAAAAAAAATTAATCAGCATCTTCACATGCTTTGAGAGTCTTGAGGGAAAAGACATGAAGTATGGATTGATTAAAAAGGAGAAAGAACTGGGCTTCCAGTCATGCCTGGAAGGCATTTTGGAGTTGCCATTAATGGTATCAGTGTATCTCAGGGTTACCTGCAAAATGCAATTTTCTACACTGGGGAAAAAAATAGTGATTAAGACTATTGTAGAAAGAGTTTGTTAGTCCCTTTTCTGAGTACTTGGCTAGGAGTGAAAAAGGGAGAGATTTGCAAAGTGTTACTTTATAACCCAGACTACATGAGTGAATGGTTGTGAATTCCTGCAATGTATCCAGCAGCACTGACCAGGTAATAAGTTGTGGCTTGGGAGTATCAGCAATAAATCCGTACAGACCTTTTCTGTCAAAATGGTTTTTCAGAAAAGAACTTTTCTTTTCCTGACAAAAACCTTTGTCATAATTACAGTTTTGGTGAAATTTGTGTAGTGAACCATATATGAGCGCCCATACTGTCTTACCAAGATGCATCTTCCTGGGATAGTTTGTGCTGAAACACTTCCATAGGAGATGGAACTCAGGTTGGTGTGTCTGCTGTGCTTAATTTAAAACTTGGACTCACATGTGTCAAGAAGGTGTGCAGGTCTCAAGATTATTTTCTGCTCAGTATTTTTTTCCTAAATTTATTTAAAGATTTTGGGTTAGTTCCCATGCTGGTAAAAAGGTTTTGAAACCTTGGTATTTTTGTGGAGTAAAGCTCTGCTTCTCTCTCATTCTATATTTGCCAGCTGGTGTACAGCAGAGTGATCCCAAAGCTGTACATGCAATTTGTCAGTTGAAAAGACACATTTCAGCAGTCCTTCTCTTCTCCTGTGCCACCTGGAACCAAGGGACTGCAGAGTGTCTGCCAACACTTGTGTTAATGCTCCTGAAGAGGAATACACTTTTGTTAATTGTGTTTTGAGATTGTATGAGACTGAAAGAAGTTGTAAATACTACTGAAGTGAAGAAAATGATTATTAAAAAGAAGATCAAGGGGTGGTGATATAATTCAATTTGACAGTGGAACAGAAACTTGCTTTTCAGCAATGTACCTAGAATGGTTGTAGCGTTTTGGCTCAGGGAGGTGACAGTTCAGTTCTATACCTGGTGTACTGGGGTGTGGGCACACTTGAAAAGATTGATTAATTTATTGGTGTGCTTTAACCAGCTTGCCATGAAGCTCCAGAGCTTGGAGTAGGGAAGAGTTCCCATACAGTGAAAAGAACTATATTTTGACAGAAAAGCCTGCACAGTGTTGCTGAGCAGCACACAAAACCCTATCTTCTTATTTTCCACCAAATTTTAAAATTTTTAAATATTCTGGGGCAGCCACAGTGTTTTTGTTGAGGTTTGTTTTTCAGTTCTTTTCTAAAAGTGATCTGTGAAAACAGGATAGAAAAGTTGAATGTTATGGCCCTAAACTTCCACTAGCAATATGTAGAAATGGAACTATTACAATTAACAAGCCTCATAAATTTACCACTAATGTGCATTCTTGTCTGCATTATCTTACCAAAATTCCTGTCATTAAACTGGAATGAGTTTTGTCCTTACACTGTTTCAAGAAGGACTTGAGTGATTCATGAGCTTTGTAGTGATTCTCTGCAAGATTTGCTTTTTCCTCCAGCAGAGAACAGAGAACAGGTTAGATAGGTAAATAGATAACTTAAACAGGAACACATGGAAATGCAATTTTGTAAGTTTTATGTTGGGTTCTTAGTCTTCAGGTTGGCAGAGAACAGATTATCATATGTGCAAGACATCTAGGGAAGGAACTAGTTGACTTCTGACTGATCATGCCAGAATGTATTTTTTTAAGACCCTTTATTCAGTTTAATCTCATTAATTTCTCTATCTTTGTTATATCTACAATGGAATTTATGAAGACAACAATTTTTTCTTCTTTTTTCCTCATTGTATATGTGGCATATTCAATCCTGAATCTTTTAAAATAGAAACAAATTATATTATTCCAAAAATTTCTATTCTCATCTTCAGTTCTAAAATTTACATTCCTTTTGCTTTGTAGATCTCTTATCCTTTCAAATCTTTCAGAATTTGGCAGTAAAACATTTACATTCAGAGAAAGGAAAAAACCCAAGTTCCCAAAACTTCAATAGAACTTTACAGAAGGTTCAATTAACATCACCCAAGCGCTCTTTTAATAGGCTTCAGTTAATCCACCCTATACAAAAGACATTAGTGTGCCCAGTATCTGGAAAAACCATCTTCTGTTTTTGGGAATGTTGTTGTACCAATCATTATACATTTTCTATTGAAAGAAAAGCATCATATTTTAAAAACTCATAGACTGAACATGCTGCCCGTAGTCATAATAGGATTTCACCCTCTTCCTCAACTATCCTTCTCTGTAATTAGGACTGGATTTTAAAACTAAATTATTGCGTTTGGCTTTTGTGCCAAAACACAGGAGCTATAAAGTCAAATAACTTTATCCTGCCAGGAAAACATCGTATCAAAACCAGTAGACAGCCATCCAAGTGCTAGTGAGACTGCTCACATGGATATTCAGGTGAAATTCTTGAGCCACATAAAATCACATCTGATGACTGCTGTGGGAATTATGGCACAAACCACAGCAAGAGGGTCAGATGGACCCTAGTCTGGCAGCCCCTGGGTCAGAGGCAAAGAGGTGTGTTCAAAAAGGATCTCTGTAGAACAAATGCAGACTTCTGAAAAAACACAGGATTATGTATCCAAACAGGTGATGGCTATTATAGAAGATACAGCTGGGACAAAACTTGTACCTTATTACTGATAGTGAATATCCTATAAGAAAATGCAGCTCTGTTAAAAGATAATTAGGAGCAAACACTTTAAGCTGCTATATTACTCAGAGCTGAAATGATCTAGTGAGATATCATATATATTATGCAAGGAGTTTAATAAAAATTTCATAAAAATTTGTGTAACTTGGCAAGAGAATTTTTCCCAAATGGAAGGAAAGATTATCCTCTAATCATTATTAAAAAAAAAAATTGAAATAAATGCAGGATACATTCAGGAACTGTGCAGCATATCTTAATAGACTATTAGAAGGGAGAGGTTATATGTCGTATATTTAGAACAGTTAACCTAAGAAAACAAAGTAATGCCTTTCTAGCTCACATTTCAGAGACTTTCCTCTGTTCTGGGTAAAACCTGACTAGTGTTTGTGAATTGCTCTAAGCCTAAGAGGAACTAATGACTTTAAGCAGAAGGAGAGTAGATTTTAATTGGATTTTAGGAAGAAATTCTTGACTGAGTGGGATGAGGCACTGGAAACAATTGCTCAGGGAAGTAGTGAATGCCCATCCTGGAAGTGTTCAAGGCCAGGCTGGATGGGGCCCTCAGCATCCTGGACAAGTAGAAGGTTTCCCTGCCTGTGTCAGGGGGGTTGAAATTAGACTGTCTTTAAAAGTCCCTTGTAAACCAAACCTAACCTTTCTATGGTTCTGTGTATCTGTGATTCTAAGGGTCATTTCTGGGGAATACTAAAACCAGAATGAGTTATTAATCTGAAATGGGCCACAATGGCATTTGCACTAGGAAAATAAGATGATGAAAAATCTCACCTCGTGAAGATGGCAGAGGTGAATTTGACATATAGAGTGAGCTGCTTCTGATTCCCAAAAATAGTGGATCTTCTCTTAAGAGATTGCACCCTGCATTTTCAGAGTGATTTTATACTACCAAGGAATTAAAAAAGGTCAAATCCATGAACCATAGAGAGCACTAAAATGACATTATTCTTTTAAGACAGTGGGTTTTTTCTCTTTACATATTTCAAATTATTGCTTTGGATTTATTTTTTTAAGAGCTCAATAAATTAAATATAACCCACCTACACCTTAATGACATAAAAATATCACAGAAACATAATATAATAGAAATCTATCTTGTTAATGTATCTCATCATATTGTCTAAAAGGAGTAGCAGTATAAAAGATAAATTTAGGGTGTGTTAAACATTAAGTGGTTCAACAGATATTGCATGCATATGCCAAAAGAACACATTCTTCACTGTTTGTGATATATATATTTTAGTGCATGCTGTTGAAACATTTGTAAGAGTTCCAATATACTTTTGTCAAATTGAAAATTTTACTGTGTGGACTTTTCCCTGGGAAGTTTGTTACATTAAAAAAAAAAAAAAAAAAAATCAGGATATCCAGCTGGTGTTTCAGCAGTAGCTAATGAAACAGGCATAAAGCATCAAGCATACAACCAAACTGTTAAAAAGCACCTGTGGAGTCAGTAACTCTTCTTGCTATCTTCTTGTCAGGAAAAAATAATACAGAAATACTTTTTTTTTTCCAGTTTTGAAGTAATTTATTTTTTTCAGTTATTCTGTCAATTACAATAACACAGGGTGCCAGTTATGTTTCTTGGTTAATTACTGCTTCAGAATGGGCAAGTGGTTAGCCCATGTACTTGATCCAGAGAGGTGATGTAGCAATAAATTTGATTTTTTTCCGGTGACAGAACAATAAGTATCTTTCAAAAGCTGCTGTGGTAAATACTTTCTATGGCCTTTCCAGAAATGCTTCTCTCAATTTTTGGAAATCTTTCTCAGGACTGATTTAAACACAGCTTTAACTACCAAGCAGAACTTGTTCATTTGAAAGCTCCCAGAGCTGTCTGTGAGTCTGTATTTTCTCTGCAAAATACTGTGTTTGAAATCCCTACAGATTCTTTAACTTTTTTCCTTCTGAAGCAAACAGGAATTATATATTCTGGTTTTCAAGACAAATCAGCAGAATATCTCTGCAGCTTCATACAGACACCTGAGATGATCGCACGGTTTTCTAACCATGCTGCATGGTTTGTAGCAGGAAAGAACTAATTTTTTGGTCGCCATTACACTGGAAGTAGGTAAATACAGACATATAAACAGAAGTCACTCCACAGCAGTACACTGCTATAAGTATGTAATAAAGCTGCATTTTTGCCATGCCCATCTTGACCATTTTCATTGCTGTCACTATCTTCTTTTTCCTCCCCCCAGTAACTTCCTTTACATTCATGCTTAGAAATCAATCTCTACTGTTAATGTTCTCTCCACATCTATATTCAACTGTTTGTGCATATGTGAATTTCAGTTTGACTTTCATAAAATTCTGCTAGTAATGTGCATTAGCAATCCATTAGCCTTAATCATCTGTTCAGCCCAATATGGGTTTCCATTAGCACCCTCATGGAAACTAAAATGGAAAAATGATTTGCTTATGAAAGACAGAAAAGGAAAGATTCAGAGAGATGAATTCTTTCATGATCTCTCTCTGATCAGCCAGCTGGAAAGGCGTGGTCATTAAAAAAGTTAGGATTGCAGACTGCTCATTGTTTTCCCACAGGACTCTGTAGGTGTTTTGTTCTCTGATTCCACAATGATTTTTTGTAGATACTCATGACATGAGGGCATTATTAGTAACACATCAGCCACTAGTTAATTCTCTAAATTCTTTCATAGTTAATCACCAAGTAAGTTATGATGGGTGAAGGTGAATCAGAAATTTCGTGTAAGAGAAGAATTTACCAGTCTTTCAAAAGGGCTTGGATATTTTTGCCTTTTCATGCTCAAACAGTGCTTTTTCCCCTTTAATTTCTTATGTATTTTTTTCTTCTCTGTATTCTTATTACTGTTTTCTTTTCTGTGCAGGTTATAACTCTCCATGATATTGCAGGCTATTTGTAAGGAGAAAGATTGCAGGGTTGTAACATGAAATTGTCAAGGATCTACTGGTACTGGTGTTTTGCCCTCCTTTAAGTCATTCTGTTTTCTCTCATTTGGCTTTCATTAGAGAACATCTCTACTGTAGGCTGCAAATAAGAATCAAGAAAATTGCACTTGAGGTTTGGGTGTACCATGGGCCTCATGATTGACCATATCATCTAATGCCCTGTGTTGGTCTTTATGAATCTCTGAGAGAAAGAAATAATTTTTGCCCAAATTTAGTTAATTTTGAGATGTATAAATTAAAATGCAGACAAAACCTTGATGTTTTAACTAGTAATTTTCAGCCACTTTGTTGAATCTATTATTCTCTGTGTAAGAAGAAACGTGCCATATAAGAAGATAACATTTTATAGAATACTGCGTAAATACAAAATATTAAAAAAAAAAAAGGGAAACGTAGCCATCTTACTCTACATGGTTTTATTTATCTCACTTCTCTAATTTTTAGTTTTTCCTCTTCAGTGAGAATAGATTAGGGAAATTATGTAGTCAGTTCTGGTATGGCTTCAAAGAGTAATACCAAAAATTAGCATCATGATAAAAATGTCTGGAAAGGGATTGCTACTTTGCTAGAAGAAATAAAAGTAGAATCTTCTTGGCCATTAGGCTTTAGTTCCAAGGGAGGGAGTACTTTGTAGGTTGCAATGATAGAAACTTTGTCATCTATCTGTGGGTTGCTCTGGTTGTATTTGCATTTGGATATCTTTCACCCCTTGGGTTTTTTTGATGCATACCTTATGAAATTAATAGCATAATCTAACATACATCAATTTAATAGCATAATTTAACATACATCCTTGCCTTTATCTCTGTGGGGAAGTTGGAACTCACTGAAAATTTTACACAGACAATGCCGAAATAAAGCAGCTGATGCTGGTAGAAACAAAAGCAATCTTTTCTCTTTTTTTTATTTTTTTTTTCCATGTGAAATTACGGGTGCTGAAATAACATTTCAGCAATAAAACATAAAAGTGATACCCAGTGGGAGATCATTAAAAAGTATCCTGTCACTTGAATCAGACCATGTATTGTAATGCAGATTATATTGATTTGCTGCAAGTTTCACATTAAAACTAGACTTTCTGTCAACTGAGCACGAGTACTAAAACTCTTTGAATTACATTGGCAAGCAGCAGGGTAGTTGGTACAATGTCTCTCTTACCAAAACTTGAGATCATAAGGATATTAGCAGGAGGTTTTCAGACTTTTTTCTAAAGCTCAATAAATTATTAACCAAGTCTGTTTCTACTATTTGCACTATTGCTGCTGGATAGTTTTCTTAAAAGGAACAGTGAGGTGCTGTGCTTTTATTTTTGTTGTAAAGTAGAATATTATTCATGTTGTTCTTTTCAAAGATTAAGAGATTTTATCTCAGATAGAGGCAAGATTCCCTTTCCCCAAGATCTAAATTCTAATCCATGTTATGGTTCCCTGTGATTACCAAGGCTGTAAGAACATTCCTTGTTGCTTTTTGAAAATGTCCTAACTTTATCAACTTTCCCTTTGGTAGCTACTGAATCCCACAGCCTTGAAGGATATGAGCAAGAATAGAAAAAAGCCATTACATGAGGCTAGGGCTGTAGATGAGGCTGCTGGAAATATTCTCTCAAATCGTCTGCTGTGACATTTGAAAGTACCAAATGCAATAATGAACTTTTCAAAGTTAGTCTGATTGGTCTGAGTCATGCAAAATAAAGATTTCCTCCCCTTTAGGTGCAGTGATTCCTCATTTATGAACTGAAACCCATGAAAGTACAGCCCATCCCTTTTTTTTTAATGAGTCAGAAAAGGTTTTGGGAACATCTACGGTGGTTAATGTCCTGCTTTGGGGAGCTGAGGGACAAATAGCTAAATAAATCTACTTCTGAAAAAGGCAGTTAGCAAGAAGCCATCTTGCTACTTTTCAGTTCCATTAAGGTTTCTTTAGGTTGCCCTGCTAGCATTAAGGAACCTGATGGTCACAGAAACAGTCTCTGTGTGTGCAAGAAGCCTTGAGCCAGAGCAGAGTGCAGTACTGTGTGAATCTGCTTACAGCCCCTGAAGTGTGAGCTACATCAAAGGCTTAGCTCAGGGAAGCAGAGACAATTAAAGAGAGAATGAATCAAGGGCTGTACTGAGCACCACTTTGGCAGCCTTTGGCAAGGAGAGGTCAGTTGTTGAGGACCACAGGAAGCAGAGCTTCAGGCAGAGCAGGCACAACCCCCACTGGCTTTTGCTGCTGAGGATGTGATTTCAGCCTGTGTGAGAGTGCTGGAGTACAAAGTACTGGTGATTCAATGCTTGTCTTGTCAACTCTTCCTCTGTCACAAAAATCACATATCTGAGAGCTGGGACCAGGAAATTGAAAAAGACCTGAATTTCTCAGTAGCTGCTGGTGATACCTTTGAGGATCAACCACGACCACTAAAAACTACTGTACAATTTCATCAGTTTTCAAAGAAATTCCATTGAGTTTCTGCTTTGCCTTGATGTATCATTTCAGATCTGTCATATTCTGTTCCACATTAGATCTGGCTTTGATAATATTATTTCAGCACTACTTTTCCTGAATTTTCAACTAAAGAAAAGGAATGTGTTGTGATTTCATTTTTTTTGCTTGAGTTCATACTCTAGAGCAGGCTTGCTATGTATTTATGTGTTCTTGCTGCTACTGAGTTTAACCCTAATAGAAGAGTAGCCTTTCAGGCTGCATGTCCCTATAGGAGAAAAGATACAACATGAACAACTGGTTTCTTTCCCTTGCATTACTTTGTCAGTGTACTTACCTTCCATCTCAAGGAGCCCTATTTAATATGGTGAATGGCTCTTTCTCAAAGATGTGTTTCATCCTGGGCAATTTTGCTATGCCTGTTGTGATTGTTGTAGATGAAGTTGTAAAGATGGGATTTTTTCTTCTGGTATGTTCTTAACTGGGTTTTGGACCCTGTTGGCTATCTTCTGTCAAACAAACTTTATATGTAGGAAACGTGATGCAGGCAGTTCAAATCATCCTACGGCCTTAATTACCAATTTCTGTCAGTTCCTGTCAAAATTCTACCTTTTGTGATTTTGGAAGGATTTTTTATACTAAAAATGTAACTGAGCTCTACCTCCAATATTGTGCCAAACCTTCAGCTGAATGTGTATTGCTTTATGCTTACATGGTGATTTTGCATAATTTTGTGTATTTCTAAAGAGAAGGAGGGGAGATTTCAATACAGGTTACTGAACACTAAAAAGTATTGAAATTGAAAGACAGTTCAGAAGGATTACAGGAAATGCATAATCTAAATTCCAGACCTTAATGTAAGAGGTTTGTTCTTTAGTGGTGTAGGTTTTTGTGACTATAATGACATCCATGAGGTTAGGTATTTTTTAAGTCGTTTCACCTGAAGAGCCTTTCCTTTTAGATAATGCAG
Organism: Zonotrichia albicollis; assembly: GCF_047830755.1. Classification (NCBI taxonomy): domain Eukaryota; kingdom Metazoa; phylum Chordata; class Aves; order Passeriformes; family Passerellidae; genus Zonotrichia; species Zonotrichia albicollis. The sequence goes on along the minus strand of NC_133821.1, from coordinate 73,869,651 downwards.
TTTCCTGCAAACACAAAGAGAGGAGAATTAATACTATTTAAATTTTTTTTTTTTTATTTCAACTTGTCTTCTCCTATGTGATATTCTGTGTCTCTCTTTCATATTGGTTTTATTTTCTCTGATATTCAAAATTGCTAAATAAATGTTGTAGCTCTTGCCTGGTTTTAGTATGTTGGTGCCTTTTCCAAATGTTAGATTTTCAGCACACTATGCCAAAAGTAATCATTGCCTTTTTCAGTGTTAAGATTGCAGATTTGAATTAATTGCTGTTATGTTATTTATTACAGTCCTTTAGAAGACTTAGTAATATATTTGTATCATGTCATAGCACTTCTGGAGTAGAGCTAAATTAATGGCAGATTTGTGGAAGAGAGCTAACTGGCAAGAGGTCTAACTGGCAGGAGAAACCACTGAAGGTGTCAGTCTGAGTTACAGCTTGGGGTGGACTGTTCAACATGGAGTTTATACACTGCAGACTTAGATGTGCCAGTAGCCCAAGTGATGTTAGGGGTTTTTGTTCAGTAATTCTTTGATGTTCAAAAAGAGCAGCTTGATCTGTACAGTTACAAGTTATAAATTATTTTTTTAATCAATGTAATCTATGTTTCAAGCTTTCACCCCTGATAGCACTGAACAGTATTGAGAAAGAAGCTCATATTTTAGATTCAGGTTTTCCTGCACCATATTTCTATCAGCTGGGTTCACACTTTCCATCTTTTCAGTAGTGTAAACAGAGATTCTTTTCACCTGCCAAGTTCTAGAAGCTGAGTCTCATCCCAAGAGACTCACTCACTTCTTTTACCCAATGGAGAGAAGCAGGTACATCAAGTAATGCCAAGCATCTCATGTCCTTGTGATGAAACGAAATGTATTTCATACGTGCCTGTTTCTCTCACAGAGTAAAGATTAATTAGACTAGAGCTCAGCTAGTCTTAGCTAACCTGTCACTGTTTAATTTAAGCACAATCATTGTATTCTTTATCCCTACTTCCAAGCTCATAATTTGTCACTGAAGGTTTTTAGAAGAGTTGAGCCAAATTGCAGGAGTTATTATTAAAAGTAGTGTTTGACCAATCTTGAAATTGCAAGAATGTCACCATATTACTATAAGATCATGTTACTAAAGTGAGAGAACTGAAAGGAAGGGTTAAAGGAAAACCAAAACACTTAATGTGGGCTAGCTGTTGGAGCACCTTAGATTCAAAAGAGATGTAGGGATCCAGCATAGGCTGTAAACACACCCAATAAGAAAGAAGAATGAGAACCATCCTGTCAGTCATGCACAATAACCGATATCTTACTTATTAGTTATCCTTTAAGAAAAGATTCTGAAAGAGATTTTGTACTTCTTTTATTCTTTCAGGGAGCTAACTGTCAAAGCCTCTGAAGATAGAGAACTTTGTCAAAAGATTTGTCACCAAACAGTAGTTTTGCTCATGTGATTGCCTCCAAAATGTTTCTCATTAATAAAGTGAAGTATACAACTTAACAGCTGAGGGTGGAAGCCCTAAAGCTCTCTACAAATGAGACCTATACTGAGAAAAAAATTAAGCAGCTTGTTGTAGACTTGTACATATTTTTGAAAAGGTAGAGGTATGATAAGTGTGAAGGTCACAGTACCTTTCCTAAATTATTCTGACAGTTAAAAATGATGGACCCTAAGAAATCCAGGCTTGCTTATTTGTTGACTAGCTAAGCTGAGGATGTTCTTTTGCTTGGGAGTCATAAAACAAAGTGCACATTGATAAATGGGTAGTGCATTTTCACAGTTGCTTTCTATAAATAAACAAGCAAAGTCGCGTTAAAATATGGCAGCAGCAGCACCAAAGTTTTACAATGACTTTTTTTTCTGCGTTCCTTAGCTCTTTTCTTTCAGTAATTGCATACCACATTGCTTAGTTATATGGACAGGAAAATCTTTGGGTTTTTTTATATCTTGAGTAGACATAATTTCATTTGATATTCCACCTGTCCTGGAAGGTTGCCTTTCTAGCAATAACCCAAGGAAGCTTTCCTACTTCTGTCATACTGGAGTTCCTTTTTCAGCTTTTTTCCATGTAGAAAATACTTTTAATATTGCCAGAAACCCAACTGCAAAAAATGCTCTCGCCTTGAATTCAGAAAAAGAAAACAACAAAAACCAAACCTGCACCCCATAACAAACAACACCCTAAGAACAAACATAAAATATCAATTGAGCAAAACCGTAGAAAACCATTGATGTTTAAAAGGTTTTCGTGTCATAATTTCTTGTCAAGAGACTGGCATGTTCTACTGGGGATTTTGATAGGCAGCTACAACCAAAAAATTCATTGACAGCCAGAGAATCAATCTTGTCAGCTTCATTTGTGTTTAGAAGGAATTGATGTAGAAGATGTCTGTGCAAGCTTGGGGAATTCTACAATTTCCCTTCTTTGTTATTCTACCATGCAAATACTTCATAGTTCACCTTCCCTGTCTTGCCAGTGTTGCATTGTTGGTGTCAGTAGCGAGGTCAACCCGAATTGAAAGTTCAAGAGAAAAATGTGGGAACAAAAGCATAAGAATTCCTGCCTAGCAAAACAATCCGGTATAAGCATATTGGCAGGCTCTGCATGACATGAGTTGGGATGAAGCTTCATGCAAGGCTGAAGTATGTCTTGTTTGGTGAGTGGCAGTAGGGCTTTATCGTCTCAATTGCTGAAAGTGTTTTGAAGTGCAGCCTTAATCATAAAAGCAATATTAATGTTTTGTGACAAATTTGGAATTGATTAAATGTTTATTTACTTTTCAAGACACACAAAGAAGCTGTGTAAGTGGCTATTATTTATCCCAAAGGTCTCAAAAGGTACAGCAATCACAGGAAAGCAAAAAATAAGAAAATGCTAGATGAAAAAGGCAGAGGCAGTTTCAGCCTTCCTCTAGTATTTCCTATCCTTCCTTTCAATCCTCTGTTGCTTTCTTTTTTTAGCCTCTTTTCAGCTTCACAGCAATATCTCTATACTCATACCTGGTAATTTCTAGCAGTATTTCCTCATTCTTTTGCTTTCAATAGCCCTGTTTCAGTTCAGACAGTGCAGATTGCTTAGTTTTGAGATGGAACTTCAAGCATGACAACTGGCAGAATTTAAACTCTATCATTGAACTGCCTCCTTTATGAAGTATATCACCTATAAAAGAGCTAAAGAATATATGAGAGGGTACTGATTATTATTATTATTTATTCACTTGGTTTATTATTTCATAGGCACCCTTCTGTGCCATTCAGAAAGCAGCTGTCAGACTAAATAAAAATACATGATAAGGAAGCCCTCATCTTTTTAATTGATATTAATCTAGTTGCATCCAGCCATAAAATGCTCACCATTGATGATATGGCAAATAATGTGACTGCAATTAGTTAGCAATTCAATGTGCCTTTCAGAAAACAGTCTCCAAACCTTCCTGAAAATAACTCCCTTCTGCCAAAATAATTTTTTTTGAGACATGTGCAACTACTAGGTTTTAGAGTCTCTTCAGATCTGAATTCTGAAATTTTTTTATGCTCTTTCTGAAGTTAATGTAGAAGCCTTGGTGAGTGAGGCAACGGATGCTGTTTTCAAAGGGAAATAAATAAGAGTGAATATAGATAAGTATCCTAGCTTATAGAAGCTCTTCTGAAAACATTACTGAGGGGAATGTTTGCACCCTTTGTTTTTAGCTTTTGCCAGTCTGACAAATGGATTGTCCTGAAGAGTGGTATTCACTGTAGAACTAAATAACTTGTTTCCCATTATTTTAAATGTTCCCATGTATATTGTAATGTTCCCATAATTTTAATGTAGTCTTCTTTTTGTGTTTCTATATTTATTTTTTTTAGTATTTTGTGATAAAAAGGAACATTTTAGTACAATTATTCACTAAATTTTAAGCCACAAGTGGTAATAAGGCCATTACTGCACCACATGACTTACCTAGTGATTTTGGAGCATCCTTTGGTAAAGTCTTCTTCTCTGCTTCTGGCTAAAGATGTCAGTTTGACTGTTCAGATTACTCTTCCAGCACTAGATCCATTACATTCAGGATTTAAGTATCCTCAGCCACTTTGCAACCCTACAGAAGTTATTTGATCTGGATGACCACAGATTATTTGCTGCATGGTTTGCTATATTCAGGTGGAAACAAAAAACTCCTAAAATATAGCAACAAAGCTAAGATTAAAAGCTACAGCTGAGAAGAGCACTGAGGTAAGTGGAGTGTGACTACCTCTAGTTAGCTTTCTTCTGTTTCCCCACCAACCCACCACCTACCTTTCTGTGGTGCAAACAGCCTTGTCGTTGCTGTTGACATGATAAGCAACGGTTTATCATTTCCAACCTGGTGCATCTGGTTTTAGATTGTTGGATGACTATTGTTACCCTTATTCCTTTTTTTTTTTTCACCTGAGTCACTTTGACTGGTGGGAGCCATGGTGAAACATGAAGGCAAAGCTGCCATTCACCTGTTGTGGCAGCAGATGGGCCCCTCCCAAGCTCTTACTGAAGGGTCAAATAAAATTGTTCCCCTTGTAACTTTTATTTTACTGTGCTTGAGGTACCAGTGGGAAAAGAGGCATTCCACAAAATGATTCAGACACACAGTTCTCAGTGTGTGTAAAGATCAATCCAAGTTTTTCAGCTGGTTCCCTGTCTCCCATCCGGTTCTAACAGACCAGCACCAGGCTGCAGCTGATTCACCTGGTGGGTAAGAGCCTGATACATTTTAGGCTGGTATAGAAGCTTGGCTTCTGGTTATCTCATGGCTTTTGTGCATGTTCAAGGTACCTGCCTTGTCCAGCATGCTTCAGGGCCACTCTGGCGCTTGAAGTAACCCTTCTGCAGATATTTTTGTTGCTGCCTTGACTGGGGTACTTGAAAGTATGCTTAATTGCTGATTTTGCCTTGACTGAAGACCATTTCTTCTCTGCTCTCATAAGGGGGAAATACCATTTGATTACTGCTTAATCTCAGTCAATTTATGTGGTGGTATATCTCTACTACAAAAGATTTGGAATTGTTACTGGGAAACTCTAGTCTTTTTCATCAATAAGTTTTTGCAGCAGAGAGAATATATTTTCATATTCCCAGAACCGTCTAAGATTTCTTGGGCTCCTGGTTTCTGGTACCTCTAGAATCATGAAATGTTTTTCTGTTGAATCAACTAAACATGATTTAGTCTATGTATTTCTTCTAAGTTCTCATTAACTTAATTGTGATTGTGCACATAAGAGAATATAGGGCTTCCCTTGATTTGCTAAATTTATCTTTATGAAGAAGTGAATGACCTTTATTAATGTGGTTCTATTGCAAATTTTTCCTTTTCAAGACGTTTCTTTGAAAGTAAAGTTGCAGGTGTAATATGTTACTGTGACTAGGCATAATGAGATATCACTTTATGAAAAAATTATTTTTAGTTGTCACCTAATGATCCCTACCTTTAGTGTAAGTACTCTGTATGGAATAACAAGAGAATATTTTTGAGCAAAACCATAGAAATTTTTTAATATCTTTGCCTGAAGGCTATTTCTATTAGGTATATCAAAATTATGTGTAATTTATATAAGCTAGCTTCTCTCTTTAATAACTATTTTTACCTATAGGATTTTCAGCACTTTTATGTACTTCTTAAATTTAGTGATTCATTTGACCAATCCTGATCAATTCCTCTGAATCCTCTGGAAGTCAGAGATAATTAAAAATATTTGAAAGTGTTTGTTTACTTCTGTGATCTTTTGAACTGTAGAATGAATATAGTGCTTATGGAAGAAAAAGAAATCTGATTATGAATCTAATGAGGATTAAGTGCCTCTAAAAGGCAAGTAATGGATAGCCACAGTGTGACTACTTAGCAACAATGGATAAGTGTAACCAACTGCTTCATTTCTGTGAGTTTTCAACTGTTGAAAGCAATGAGAGATTTTCCATCTTTTGTGTGATACATTCTCCTTGGGTGGAAAAAAAATATGGAAATTGAAGATATTTTAAATCTAAAAGCATGAGCTTTCACTAGGTCAGTGAAACTGTAGCACAAAATTGACTGTAGTGACTTCATACAGGGTGCATTTAAGGGCTCAAAAGTGTGAAATCTTACTGCTTTTATTTTTTTCCTTTGAGATTTAAATAAAAGCTGTTTGCTAATTCATTTGGGTGATGTTTTTTCATTGGTTTGGAAACATTAGGGTGTTTTGTTTTGTATCTCTTGAGTATATTGGGGGAGTATGGGTGGAGAGAGTTGGGTTTTTTTCCTCTGTAGGAATAGGTAATTGATGTAAAAGAGTATTGTTTATTTTGTAAAGCAGAGCTTTTTCCCTGTACTGCATGGCCCTTAGTGTCCATTCAATGACCTATTTTGTGTTACCAATTTGAATTAAGAATGTGAGGAAAAAAGCTACAATGTAAGATTTACATTAGAACGTTTCCTTTTCTGCTAATTTCCCAAGTAGGCATAGATGAAAAAACCTCTTTCTGAGGACAAGTGAAAGGACCTGAATGTTGATTTTATTGGAGTAACTGCTCTGGTTGAAGACAAATGTATTTTTTTTTTTTTTTTTACTAGTAATGTGTATTTATTTTAGATTTATTTGACACTTTAAAGAGCACCCATCCAGGGTTAGAAATGCCTTTGACATTTGTGGAAAATACAACTGTATTCTAGGCAATTGTTAATTTTTTTGCCATAATTATAGAGGCTAGGACTCAGCAAAGCATGTATATAACTAAAACCACACACTTAAATGCTCCGATGAATAGGCCAGCTCAGCTGTGTCATGGCAGTGAGGAAGAATGAAATGGAAAGGTCATGGTCTCTTCTCTGTTTGAGTCAATCTGCCTGGGCAAAGACACCAGAAATTGGATGCATTTTGCTATGTTGATGTGGGGCTAGCAGAGCCAGATTTTCCTTAACTCTCTCAGAACTTCATCAGAGAGATGTGAAAAGACACATGGCAGAAACACATCAGCCTGCAGCACATCCTGGGACACTGTGGTGTCTGGGGAAAATGAGAGAACAGAAGGAGGAAAAGTCCTAATGTGATTTGTGAGAGCTGGGGAGCTGAGCCTGATCAGGGAGTGACAAAGGCTGTCCTTATCCTTACCTTAAGCATTGCTCAAACAAATGCAGAGTTAGAGTATTCAAAGGTAAGAAAATGTGTATCTTTTTTTTTTTCCCCCTAGTTGATTTATTGGGAAGAGACTCTGCGCTCCAGTTAAATTCATGGATTCTTGTGACCAGTTTACTGCTTCAAGAGCCTTTGTTCCAGTAGCCTTACTTAGATGAATGGCCTGATAAAAAAAGGGGAGGAAAATTTTTCCCAGTAATATTCCCTGTAGATCTTGGATTTTCTTAGTGACCTACATATCTTTTTCCACTACTTTCTGCTTTTGTTATATATATATAAACATGGGAACTCAGGCCTCCTCCTAAATAAGAAACAAAAGAGTAAATGTACTAAGTGTCATGTTGCAGCTGTGTGAGGGATTAAAGTGAGGTGTAGGATCACCTAAATTATAATTTTTAAGGAGAAAAACACAAGTAGCACTGTTTTAAGTTGCAGCTTAAAACAGTGACCTGAAGTTCTTAAAACTAGCAGCTCTGTATTCACTTCAAGCTTTGGATTATGAAAAGCACATGTCGGAATTGTCAGTAACGATCACTAAATAAAGCTTGTCATCTGAAAGTGAGGAATCCACAGATGAATCTCACACTTGTAAAGTAATGAAGCCTTCCAGCATATGCTGTCCAAGCAGGTGTTGGGTCCCAGCTCTGACCACTTTTAGTCTAAGGGAGGTTAGGGCTGAAGCAGATGGCTTCTGCTGAATAACTGAGCTGAGCACAGGATGTGTCACAGTGACCCCAAGACTACACATAAATATGCATCCATGTGGGAGGCTGACATTTGGTTTGGTGCCTCTAACCAGTCTCTGTAGAAAAATAAATAGCTTTGCAATTAAAGAAGGGAAAAGAAAAAGAGACTATAGGATTATGTTCTCATTTTGTTGAGAAATTCTTAGGTCACAGAATCATGCAGTAGAGCTGTAGTCCTCCTTGACAGAAAGGAACCATTTTCAATTTTGTAACTTTTTGGAAGTATGTTTTTAGTGCAAAGTTTTACAGACTTTTAATAATATATTCAGCTTTAGCCCTTTCAAGGAGGAGGAAATAGTGCAGGCTATCCTCAGTTTATAACATTTTGCAAAAGAAAGAAGAGCCAAAAGAAAGACGTGCCTGTCAGGGATCCTTAATACTATTTTCTGTGCGAATTTCACGACTGAAGATTGCATCAGAGCTGATCAGTTCCTGTTGTGTAATTCTACCTACCCTACATGTGTGCAGAAGCATAAATGGATATAGAAATTCCAGCGTGATTCCTAGAAGCTCATTAAAATGGAAGTAACCAATACCTCTAAAATAATAGTGCAAGTAGTTTGTGTTGTTCTGTCACATTGCCAGGAATGTTTCTTAGGAATTAACATCATGTGTGCCACTATGGACTGAAGCAGACAATAAGGATATATAGTCATGGTGGGAAAGAAAGATATATTACTAAGTATTGGAAACAATAAAATGAGAAATTAAAAGAACTATATTACCTTTAATGCTTTCTTAGAACAAAGATTTTGATAAGGGACAGCCACAGGTAATATTGAGGTTTGGTCGTCATCTACTCATTCAACAAATGTACTATAAGAAAGGATTTGAGAAATGGGACCTGGAGCCCTTCAAAGATTCTATAGCTAGAGAAAAGTATGAATGAAAAATAATTATTTGATCTTCTGAAAAACAGAAGTGCATTAAAGATAATAATGTCCAAAATTGGGATAAAAAATCAACAGTTTTTAGTTTTTTCCACAATATTAGTGTCCTTAGCTTGAAATAGTTTGAAATAATTCTCTAATATTGTTTTGGTTTTGTGTATTATTGCATTGCAATAGATAAATTCCCCCACCCACCAAATGGTATTTTAAATCAAAAATTGAACTTTTCAGTCTAAGAAATTAGAAATTAGATTCTTAGTTACTTTCTGGAGTTTTGAAAGTAAGAAGCTGTCTTCAAAAAAACAGCCCTTTTCTTTGAAATAAAATGTTTTATAAAGATACTGTGTAGCACCTAGGTAGATTTGCAAACTTTAGTGTTTTGGAATAAAGCTTTTCTATCTTCATCTTAAAGGATGCAGTAGACTGACTTTATCAGGAAACTCTGCCTCAGGTACTGGTACAACACTTTAATTTGTTAGAAAGCTTAAGGGAACAGGTAACAACTCAAGCAAAGAATCTGAGATGCAAAGAAGTAAATACTGTATACCAAAAAACAAATTCTGAAAATGAGTTAGAGATAAGAATTCTTGTACTAGAAATTTTGTATCTCCAGGCTTTTTCAGTTCAATAAATATAGACAGATGCAGCTTCAATAGTATTGATATTAAAAAATGAAGACAACTGTATTCAAGTACACTGAAAGCCTGAAAGTCATTTCCCTCCTTAAAGAAGATACTGACAAGCAAGAAGAAAAGCCTGCAGTTTTTTAAATACCTAGAAATGTTGAGGAGACTCCAGGCACTGCACTTCCATTGTTCATTTAATGAAATAAGCTATTGCCTACACATCCATTAGAACATAAAATAGAAATAACATCTTAATTGTTAGGCAGTGTACTAAATAGCATAGTAGAAGCTGGAACAAAGTGAGAGGTTGACTTAGAAGTTTCATGCTTATGTCAACGCTTATTGCCACATGGGGTATATTAACACAAAACTGTTTCTTAGAAGTGTTTCTGCTTGCATTATTTTTTACTTTTTTTCTTCATCTGGTTGGCTCTGGGTTTTTGTTGGCTTTTTTTTTTTTTTTTTTTTTCCTGGCAGTGGTATAAGTACTCTTGTAATGCTGCATCACCTTCCTGCTGACATTATCTGCTGTTGGAAGTTCGTATGTTGGGAATTACGCATGTTTTCAAGGAGTCACATTATACACTCTTTAGATGTAGATGTAAGCTAATCCCTCCCTGAAAACCTAGCTCTTTAGGTCCCTAAAATAGTCTGTACAACATACAGCTGCAAGTCCTCCAGAGAGGTACCTATGTGGGAAAAGGAGAGTAGAATTGTGCCATTCCATTATATAGAATTGACTGTGGCTACTACCTAACTTATTGCAAGGAGTGTGTTTGTGAAAGTTGCTAAATGCAAAGTAACTGAGCTCAAGCAGAGGAAGATATTTATAATGAACAGTCTGAAGTGATATGCACATTTTCTCTGTTTTCTGACAACTTAGTTGATTCTGTCATGGAGATCTGTCCTTATCTGTTCTTTCAAGTGAACAACCCAAAACCACTAAAGGTAAAAAGCTCTTGAAACAGAGAAAATTCAAGGCTTACTGATCAAGATGAATTAAAATAAAAGGTCTGACAGCAGATATCTCTTACCCCTCGCAGCCTGCTGTGATTGTTGAGTGAATTCTGTCCTGCTGTGATTCCAGCAACTTTCATCACCTCTCTGAGGAGCAGTGAGTTCTGCATTGCCTCTTCTGAACTTCTGTGAAACCTCTGTGCATCTTTTTTATCATCAGCTCTGAGGTTTGGATTTGAGCCTGTTCCCTTGTTTTAGGAGCCTTTTAATTGTTGATTTTGCTGGATGCTCCTAGCTTACTGTGTGTTCTCCCTGCTCTATGCTGCAGTCAAGCACATCCACTTCAGGATGATCATCTACTCCCATCTGAGAGGCCCCACACCCCTTCTCAGCAGAAAACATGCAGTGTACATGCTGCAACTGGATACATCAGGACGGGTGCCTTTAATCAGCCTCCCATTGGCCACCTCAGCAATGGGTTAACACAACAGCACAGCTTCACTGTGAGTTTGAGAAGCCAGGTGGTACCAGGTGTCAGAATGGTTGTGAGGAGAACTCTTCAGTGGAATTACAGCCTCTTGTTCAGCCCAGAATTTAAGAAGAGGTGGAAAGATGGAGATAATAACAACAAAAAATTAAGGAGACAGGTCTGACGTTATAAAAGTCTGTTTCCCCTTTGTAATACAAATATAATTTGTTTTAAAGGGGTTTGGCAGTCATTCCTATGGATTTACTGAGTGTGGGAGGCAAAGCCTGCTGTTTAAGGAAATGGTGGATGATGAATGTCTGCTTCCAGGTGAAGTCTTCAGTCGTCAGATGACAGCAGAAAGGACCAGAATGATGTGCAGAATCTGTCACTTGGTGATATGCTTCTGTTAAATAAGCAGAATAGTTCACCTCTCTTTTGAAACATAGCATCTAATAAAATAACTAAAAAGCATCTAAATATTCTAAGCTTGATTGCTCATTAACATTCATGAAATATTGGGATAAACAAAGACTAGAACACTGAATTAAAGTAGAGCCAACCATTAGAATAAAGCAAAGTGTGATGAAAAAGAGATGTGGAGTGAAAACATTTACAGTTGACCAAAGTACGGCTGCCACCTGTCCTTCAAATAAAGGTGAATACATCTTCTCAGTGATGTTACATTAGACTAATGCACCAAGGACTACAAGACTAAATGATGACATCTGAGTCATTTGGCATATATAAAATAGACATTGAAATAAGGCACTGTCTTGGCGAAAATATATCTTTGAAAACAAATAACTGTGGCTCAACATTTATTCTTGATTAGTTCCTTGTGCCCACCTCTGTTCTGTAGGTGTCATGCTATTGTTATAAAAAGGCATGAGTGTGTGTGCCCCACACATGGTGTGGAGATAAAGCAGAAGCACATGATTGACAAAAGAGCAAAGGGACTTAGTGACTTAGTAAAAGTCAATGTGAAAGTGAGCGGGTCACTTTTAGCCATTTGACAGTTCTGACTTTGTAAGTAGGTCACAGCATTGTAATATTCACGTATTACAGTGAACTTAATTACATGCAAGAGCAGGATTGTAAGGAAAGGATTTTAACTGTAGCTTCTGGATCTGCATTGAGTTCTATGAGCAGAAAAACAGATGATTGATTTCCTTTCTTATTTTCTTTTGTAAAGAAGCCTAAATCATTTTATCCAAAGTTGTTTTACTTGGATGTATAGACTACAGATACCATTTTATAATGCTTAATCTTAATGGTTAAGTGGAGGGTGTCTTGTTGAATTTATGTGTGTATAGTTGGTTTTGCTTTCTGAAAAGCAAATGGAAGTAATTTGTGCTAAAGAAGATTACAGAGAGAACCTGACCTGGACTTCACTCAAAACCACAAACCTTGTGGAGAAGATAAAATCTGTGCTTTGAAAGATCTTGCTTTAAAATACAAATCTTTCTCCCACACTGATGTCAGCAATGAAGAGCTTATTTCACAGAGGTTTCTGCTTTTAATTGTAGAGCACTACATCAAATTCCAGAAGATAAATGAACATGGAATGAATTTGTTCTGGCTCTGTCAATAACTAATCTGACATCAGCATTTTAGCTCGTGGACAAAGGCAGCTTTGAGATCAGGAGAAGACTGCGTAAGAGCCTTTTCTTTGTGTTTAATTTAAATGTTAAATTTCTATCAGCTCAAGCTCTGTTATTAGTTAAAAAAACAAAAGAAGAAGAAAGGAAGGAGAAAAGAAGCTGATGTTTGCTTCTTTTCCAGAATGTGCACACATGCTGTTTTACTGAGACCTTTACAAGCTGTTGTTGGCTAGCCATACACTCCCGAGGCTGTTTTATTATTGTTCACTCTTTCTACAGAAAACAAAATACAGCAACTTATGCCATGACATTTTGTGACATTTCCAGATATGAACATCTGGGAAGTTTAGTGTGACAGTGACAGCAAAGCTGACAATGATTTTCCAGTGCCACATACAGCCTGGGCATCTGCAGTCATTGCCTTTTCATTTTATTTTCCTCTCCCTCCCTCCCTCCCTCCTTATCCCACCTTAATGCTTAATGCAGCCTTTCTCTGTTTTGGCCTTGAAGATAGGATAATATCCCACATTTATTTCAAAGCTGTACATAGAACATTGTACATCAAGTGCATCACAAATCGGTTCAGAGCAAAAGGGAAGAGCTTTCCAGCTAGCAAGAGGGAGCGCAGCTGCACAAGTTGCTCTAATTGCAGACATTGGGTGGATTTGATCATCAGATGTCTGCTCTGCATAAAATCGAAGTTAAACAGCTAAACATTAATTACTTCTATTATTGCATTTAGATATTGAGATGAAAGGGGGGAAAAAACACAACAACCTACACAACTTGGGTAGTAAACCAAAGCAAGAGAAGGGGGGAAAAAAAGAAAGGAAAAAAAATCACTGAATAGTTGTTGCATTTGAAATGAAAAATATCTTATTTGTGTGACAAAAGGTGCACTGGAGAAAGGTAAAATTTTATAAATGACCCAAAATACAGCACTAATATGGTTAGTTAATAAAATAATATAAAACAAATAAAGGTACATTGTAGCTGTCTAAAGGGATTGCTGTGACCTAATGGTGTGAGGCACAAACACTTACTCAACATGATCTTATGTCAATTTCATTTTCAATTTATATTATTTATTTGCTTTTTTTCTAGTCTCTTAGACATCTACAGAAATTGTGTTTTTTTAAGGGATATTCTCTCTGTTGCTTTGAGAGACAATACTGGGTAGCATTACTAAGAACAAGAATTGCATAATCTATCTGGTGTGTTGCAACATTTTCAGCCACAAGACCCTATTAAAGCCTCAACAAATTGTAACAACAAGCCTTTAAAATTACACACTATGTTTTAAAGATAATGTCAAGAAATAATAACTCAACTCTCTATCTTAAAAAAAATATTCAACTGGAAGATTTAGTATCCACCAAAAGTTTGATGCTGTACAAAGGTGTACTTCAGTATAGGGCAACAGCAAACTCATTTACCTGTAATTACTGATAGTGTCACTGTTCCTAGAGGTGGATGTGGCACTTAGTGTCATGGTCTAATGGTGTTGGGTCATAGGTTGGACTCAATGATCTCAAACATCTTTTCAAAGCCAGCTGATTCTGTGATTTTTGTTTGGATTTACTGCAGTCAACCACCGTTCTGTGTTTGGCTGTGTTTAGATGCAACAACCTTACATTTTTTTCTGTAATTGGTAGCCTTGAAATAGTCATAGTGTTACTTTAACAAAAAGGGCTGAGATGAAGAAAAATACAAGATAATAAGGGCAATAAGTAATTTTCTTCACTGAGCACTTTTTTCATATCCTCTAGGAAAATTTATACTCACTCTTTTACAGAATTGCTTTATTGGAAGAATAGAAACACTGTATCTAGTACAGTCCACATCTCTGTCCCAGACTGGACAGTATTCCTAGAAAGAGTATCAGCTTTTTTGGATGGAAAATTGTCTTCTTAGCCTTTATTAACAGATACCCCCTAAAACAAAAGGTTTTACTTTCCTTATCTTCCTTGGAAGATAACTTTTTTGTAAAAATCTTCCTAATGAACTTATTTATTAGAGTATTTCCTGAAGGCAGATGGAAGGCTATAACTTGTCAACAAAAGCAGAGAATTGAGATATTGGACCCATGGAGTAATTCCTTGCTCAGACCAGGGAAGCTGGGGCTCCTGGAGGATGTTTCCATGCTGCTGGCTGGTGAATGTTTGCCTGGCCAAGAGACAGCAATGACTTCCAATAGATGGATGATTTTCTGCTTTCCCCTATAAATATATATAATGAGTCAGAGGGAATGTCTGGGTTTTATAGACTGCCATTAGCAGTTGTCATTTCAGCCCAAGACAATTCTGATTGAAATAAAGTAATTTCCTGAATATATTAAAATAAAGGAGACTGTTATAACCTTAACAGGAAAATAGTGTGATGAATCAGATTCCACAAAAGGTTTTTTTTCACCTCTTCCCCCTTTTCATCCTCTCCTCTTCCCCCAGGTTTCTCTTCATTGTAAACTCCCAGACATCTTCCATTTACTCTTCAGGATCTTTGTTTTATTGTGCTTTGCCCCTTTTGTCCTCCTGAAAACCTAAGCAAATTGATAGAGCAAAGCCCAAACACAGTGCCAATGGCTTACAGAGAGCTTTCCTTAGAAAACAGCAGGCAGTAGACTTGGATTTTCTGCTTCACAGTACAGGGATGCAGCAAATATGACCAGCTGTTCCATGGAGAGTTTTGGCTCAGTGAAACCATTTTGTACAATGATGCTCTGGCCTGGCCCCAAACTTTCTGTCTCCTAAGCTCCCTCATGCAGCATACTGGAGAGGTCAGTTGGCTGAGGGATGCAGTGTCCCACTCCTCCCACCCCAGCCCCAGGCGTCTCCTCTGCAGTTTGAGCCACATGTGGAGAGAAATATTCTTTCTGTTGCTTTCTGTTGCTTTTGGGCCCCATGCATCAGTATCAGTAAACACAAGGTTCTTTGTGTCCTCTTCCTTGCCTAGTGGTTGGTTTATAGTGTTGCATCATCCAAAACACCTACTCTGCATTTTTGGCTTGGTTAAGTGACCCCCTGTTCACCCTGACCTTTTCTTCCTTCTCTTGTGTCAGGAATAGCAAGTTTATTCCTGTCCACAACAGCTCTTTTTTCTCCATTCTTAAGCATTTCTCCTGAAATTTTCACCTTTTTGAACCGGCAACTTCTTTGCAGCTTCTCTAATGATGTTACTGCTTGTACATCTTTTGTCATCTGCATTAATGGCAAAAATCTGTCCATAGATTTTTTTTTTAAGTTAAACTCTGAATTAGTTCTCAAATTGTTTCTTACGTTTTTCTGTGAATGTTGCTACCAATACTCAGCTTTCTTCCATGTGACTCTTGTGCTGTAGTCTGACTGCAGACTAGTTTGTGAATGTACATTGCTGGAAGTTTAAAACATCCTAATGAATTATTCGTGCACTGAATATTAACATAGTCTTGTGTGGGTATTACTGATACCCATGGGTGACCAGGCTGTCGTGCCAGTGGCACAGACACAGTTTAAAATCACCTTAAACTGTGTAAGAAGTTGCCATCCAAGGAGGAGCCAGGGCTGATGATATACCAGAATTGAATCTGAAAGTAGGAAATCTTGTGAAAGAGGAAATACCTCAAGCACTCTGGTGATGGAATCCCAGCTAATCTGTTTCGAATGGACTATGGAAATTTTTGGGGTTAACCAAAATATAAAGCTTAGAGGATGTTTTGGCATCTGATGGAGTCTGAACGAGAGAAGGTTCACTAGTCATCTTTTTGTTACCCATTCAGGATGCTGGGCAAAGTATTTTACATTACTTCAACTCTTCAGCTCAACTCTGTGCCTCGCTTTTGAGGCTCCCATAGACTTTTGGATTTACCTTGATTCTCCCTCCCTACCTCAAATAATAAGACCCACACAGACTGGTACTAGAAGCGGGAATTGCATCCGAATTCTTATAAACCTACATAGATTGTGAAGGATATATTAAGATAGTTTAGTTAAAAACTTGAATGTGAATTTTGCAAACAATTTAACAAAATACACTATAAGAACACATGAATACTACAAAAATCAGGTAAAGTTAAGAAAAATAATCTGTGGTTTTTCAAGCCATAGCCCAAGGGTCAGCATGTTAATTTTAGTTTGTGTGCCTGATCTGTCAATACATTTATTAGGGGTTTGAGCTGCCTTACAAAGCCCCTGCTTGGGACTGCACACATACTGTTACACTCTGATTTTCCCTTTGACATGATGCTAGCTTTCACCCTGAAGCTCAGTATTATTTTATGCCATGTGTTAATTTCCTGCATGAATGCCTTATTTACCTTCATTTAGAGTATGCTGCAGGTGGAAACAGAACAGTACTTACTGGCAATATTTTTGGTGGCAAAACACTGAAGGACAGCTCAGGGTCTTGCATAGCTCCAGGGTATCACACTGTGAAAGCAATTTGGAGGTGTGATTTGTCATTAAGGAGGACTGGTTTCTTAAATACTGGCTCTTTATAGGACTAACCATAAATACGAAGTTTTGCAGTTTCTTCAAAGAGAACAGATCTAGTAATTCCTGTTCTCCATTCAACAGCTACTCGAGTCGATGGGAGTCTTTCCTGGAATTTCAGCCAGTGTTTGATATGGCTCTCAGGAACATTTTGTTTTGTTGGAAAGTGTCTGGTGAGAACAACTGAACTCTTGGGAATAAAGTTACAGATTTATGTAGTAATTGAATGGGGTTCTCTTACTAAATTGTTATTAGGTATCAGTAGCTGTTCCAGCTATTTTTTTCTTTCCTTGTAAGATACAATAGTTGCTGCACATTACTCTGTTTTATGAGCATGTTACATGTATCTATACAATTTATATTAGTTTTCCTATAAATTGGGTGCACTGATTTCAGTACTTGTATTTTTAGTGTGTATTCCACAAGGGCAGCTCAATAAGTAAATTCATTAACACAACTTTACCCAATGCATCAACCTTTGTAAAAGATCCATTCAGTGCTGTACCATATAGAGGCATCATTCCTTTGCAGAGTTTCTACTTTTTTTCCTTTGTTACTTGGGTAGGTTTTGATTTTTGATATTGTCTTCAAGGGACTTGCACTGTATATATGAATTTTTGATTGTCTTGGGGGTTTTCTATTTGCTTTGCTCTGCAGTCAGTGGATCCTCTGTTAGTGAGCTTCCAAACAATTGAGCTGGTGGTTTTGAAGTTGCAGGATCCACATTTCTTCAGTTGCATTTAATGACTAAATACGTGGCTAAATTTGTTAGGCAGTTTCAGCAATGTACATTAAATTTTTTATTTTTTCAATTTTCTCCTTCACTGTTCTCTTCAAGGGCTAATGAAACTGCTTTTCTGTGTTTAAAACTGAATTCAGCAATGGAGAAGGCTGAACATTTATGTCCGTGTGAGTTTATGCGCTTGTGATATTGGCTGGTTATTAGAAATAAATATTCACATATATATGAATGCATGTATACTATAATTGTGAGAGAGTAGAAAAGAG
This sequence comes from Zonotrichia albicollis, assembly GCF_047830755.1. Taxonomy (NCBI): domain Eukaryota; kingdom Metazoa; phylum Chordata; class Aves; order Passeriformes; family Passerellidae; genus Zonotrichia; species Zonotrichia albicollis. The sequence goes on along the minus strand of NC_133821.1, from coordinate 73,851,774 downwards.
ATGTAGCTAGATGTAAAGTTGTTTTTTTTTTCTTAAGATTTTATGTTATGTGCTTCTCTTCACTTCTCCTAGGAGCACAGAAACATGGTTTGTGTTTGCTTTGAGCACAAATACGGGAGCTGCTTAAATTGCAGCCGCAAAAACTTCTTATTACCTTTTACATTTCCAGAGCAGAAGTGCAAGAAAATTAAAAGCAGAAGGAAATGCTGTTGAAATTAAGCTTATACAATAATAGTACAGTAATACATTTGAGCAGCCTAGAACTTGCTGCCATAAGAAGCAAAATGAGTCAGAATTTTAGCACAATTTCTGTGGATGCTCAAGCTTTGGGGCACTTCACATCTAAATTCAGATATAAGAAGCAACTTTACCTATTGAAAGATAATTCCATAATTGCCAATTTCATGGTTTCTTGCCCTTTTCTCTGATGCTGGTCGCTGTCAGAAAGGGTATTGGATGAGGTGAATTGGTCTGAATCACTATGACAATGGCTGCTATCGTGGGGAAAGGATGATTTCTGCCTGTGTCTTACCAACAAGAGCACTTCTAACACGTATGCACTAGACTGAGAAACATTCTGTGAAAGCTGACAAACATTGTGTTGATTTTAGAATGCACAACTTTAACATGCAAACTAATCAGTCTGTTATTATTGAAGAAAATTAAATAATTCTTTGTACCTTTTTAAAAGAAACATGATTCACAGTTCTGCTCAAGCTAATGAAAGTTCAGGGTTAGTAAATAATGTAGAATACAGGATGGATGAGGCATTTTAGATGAGCAGCTTATGACCTTTGCAGTAAAACAAATGTGAAACTTCTCCCAAATTTCGAATTTTTCTCACGATGATTTTAGGTCTATAACTTGGGCTTCTAGGCCATATGGTAATATAAATAATAAACCATAACAACACTGGTAAATATTATATATTTTCATGTTGTTTACTCTTTTCCTAGCTTCAGTAGTAGCAGCAGAACTTACAGTCCTTTTAAAGTAGTGACTGGTGCACCAGAGGTGAGTCAATATGCTCCATGGGAAAATTTGCTGCAGCAGGTAACACATAAGATTTTAGCTGCTTTTTTTTTTCTATATTTTCTTCTTCTGTAAAAACATTCTCCACTAGGTGTCCCAAGTACAAGGAATGCAAGATTAATGTCTTCTAGTTTTAAACTTTGACTATTTTCCCCAAGTCAAGCATTCCTCATACTGTAATATTTTCTTATATTTTAAGGATTCCTGACTAAGTACTTCTAGAAAATTGATAGCAAAATATGAAAAGGTACTTTAAGTAATATTCTTGATTCCTGCCTCATAACCACTCAAAATTGATCTCCAGGACATCACCGAGTTGTCTATAAACAGCTGCAGAAAGAATTTTGTTAGGGCTGTCCTTGAGACTTAAGAACAAAAAGCCATATAAACCCTATTTTAGAATACAAGCTGATCCCCCTTGTACACTTTAATCCAAGATAATTTTTGGTGTTTCTGGAAATTTCTGGGAAAGAGAACCAAATTTTTCAAAATTTTCCATAAGAATGTGCATCAAACCTGTAGATTGCTGAACATGCTGCACACTTCTCTGCTGTGGAGAAAAGAGCTTTCATTAATGAGGCCTCATTTTGGAATCTGTGAAAATATCTGGCAAGGTCCTTGAATTGTCATTGCAGATTCAAAGGCAGGAAACAAGAAAATATATACATATACTGTGTGCCATTTGTAGGGACAGAACAGTCTGATGCAAGCTCCTGCTGAGAGGGAGCCAAGATGATAAGATCTGCTTGGTCATAACATTTATTTATTGGCAAGCTTGCAGTTTAGAATGTCAAATTATTAGGTCCTTCTGGCATGTTATGATTTTCTTAATTATAATAAGTTTACAGATTTTGTTGATGAGGTCACCACAGGAGCATAGAAAAGAATTTGAATCCCTAATTGCTGAAGGACAGTGAGCAGCAAGAGCCCCTTTAGAAATAGCTCTAGATGCTGCAGTTAGTCTGCTACAGTCAATGGAAATTTGTATGGTAATGAGCCTCTGTCTTCTTGGCTCTGGAGTTCTGAGATCCCAGGAGCAGTGTAGTCATCAGAGAAGGATCTTCTGTTTGGATGATGCAGATTAGTTCTGCATGAAAAAGGGCAATGTCCTTCACACTTTGGAGGATTTATTTGCTATTTTTTTCCTTTCAATGTGTATATGACTGCAGAAAAAGAGAACAGAATTTTCTAAGAGCTGGTCCGTGTACAGGGTAGGAAAAAACCAGAGAAATTTCTTCTTTGGGATGGCAGAAGACCCTAGTACCTGCTAAAGGTATAATGAAATACTCCATTTCTTATTGATTTAATCTAGTAACAATCTTGACAAGTCTGTTTTGAGTTACCATTTTGCCATTTTAGTGGATTTGAGTCACTTTTCCTTGCATTACAAGCTACCTTTTCTCATTCTTGGTATTGACATACTCAAAAGCGTACACTTCAAGGTCAGAGAACACTGTAGGTTGCTTCATACCTGTCCCCAGCTGTTTTATTCTCCCCTTAGAATCCACTTTTTCCAGAATTTGTTTCTAAAGGAAGTGGATCTTTTCTGTGATCTTCAAGAGGGGAGGAAGTTACTCACAAATAAGGAAGAGTTTTGTTCACACAGTTTCATGATTTTCCCACACAAAGAAGGGCTTGAGAGCCCTCCCTACCTTCATTATGCTGTTCTAATTCAGAAAGATCTCCAACACTTTTTTATATTTTCAGATGATAGTAAATACTTGACAACACCTACAGATCCATTTGCATTTTTTTTGTATGGCAGGTCTTCCTAACTGTGTCTTTGCTAGATAAGCAACATTACCTGAAAACATCTTACAGACAATTTAGAGTTGGCAGTTCTTTCCTTATTTACTTGTGATACAAAGGTCCTGGCAAAGTAAAGACAAAGAGAATACTTTTTTTTACAAAAACCATGATTACCTGTGTGGTTTATGAGATGTAAGCCTTTATGATATTGTCTTTTTGTATGGTTGATATAAGAACATAATGTCTATAGAAAGACAGATCTAAACTCTAAGTAGCCTATAATGCTCTTTCCAATACCTTGACAGTGGGAACAGCACAGTCACCCATGTAGTGATACTTCCCCAGAGTATTCTCAGCCTCCAGGAGATGACCCTGAGACCACCTCAGTGGTTTAGAGCACGGCGGCAATAGCAGCAGGGTTGTGAGTTCAATCTCTGTATGGGTCATTCAGTTAACAGTTGGACTTGATGATCCTAGTGAGTCTCCTCCAGCTGAGAGTATTCTGTGGTCTCAGTTATAAATCAGAGACAGCATCTTTATAGTTAATATGTCTAAAAGGGTTTCTTGAATTGGTAAAGGCTTTCCTGGAATTCCTGGAACTTTTGTCATTCATCCTGTTTTTCTTATCCAAGTCTTGAGTTCTTGCTAAAAAATGCATCCCTATAGATCTCATTTGTTTGCATAATTTCACTAATAATCTGTTTAGAGAGACCATAATCTTAGTGTTTAGATGTTTCAGTCTTTTTTTGTTAAAAAAAAAAAAAAAATAATCCTTCTAGATTTCCCATCAGATCCAAATTTTTTTGTTATGAAGTTTATCTAGAGATTACCTATAAAGTTTTCAGAGACTATAAAGCTATGTGTTAAGGTAACTAGGATAGAGCCTCAGGGTGATATGGTTCCATCAAGTTGGAACAAGAGCTTTTCCTTTCTCTTTGAGAGGCATCTCACTCACCAGCAGATTTATTTAAACTTTTATGGGCTATTAATTAGAGGAGTCTTCCACGATACATACTCATTCTGTAAGAGTAGTATTTTGCAGTCTATTTTTAGGGTAGCTCCAAATCCCCACAGTGTTTACCTGAAGTCTCTGCATTTAAGTCATTAAGCAAGCATTACAAACTCTGAATGAGAAAAAAAGCCTACTTGCTTATACAGCGCCAAGAGTTCTTGTGCATTTGTTGTCTGTGGCTTTATAATAATGCATACCATATTGTGGCTGGCTTTTCTTTCCCTGTATTACGAACCATGGTGAAGATTGTGTTCTGCAGTGGGGAAAGACCTGAATGTAGCTTTACCTTTCCTCTTCCAGGCACAGAGATCCCAATGCCGCCTTTCCCGGTACTGCAGTATACTTTGAAACCTGGTAGTACTTCATGTACTATTTCATCTTTGAGATGAAGACCAAACACGTCAAGAAGCTGTATTCATCTTTTCTGTTAATCACTGAAATCTATTTTGGTTTCCATTCTGAGCATTTCTTTAGTGCGTAGCAGTTCAGCCACTTTTGTGATTCTTTTGAATGTGTTTCACTGTGCTTGACTTGGAGAAAAGTGTAATTGTTTTCTCAGTCCTAGGATCACTTATAGCTTCACATACAGAGGAGTAAGCAAAACCAATGATATGCAAATTAACAGCTTGTTTTACCCAAAGAAACCATATTTGGATGAAATATCATTCCAAGTATTCTAATTTTGCTTAATGCTCTGCTGCAGTGGTTAGGAGAGTTAAATGGTATAATCTTCAGCTCTCATCAGAAGCTCCGGGCAAGGAATGAACACTTTATGGCTTATCAATCAGTGACTGCCACAGACCTTGCACAGAAAAACAAGTTTTGATTGGTTAATGCACGCAATTCTTGAGAATTCTAACCCTCTGAACATAATATATGGTACTGAACAGGTGAGCAAAGTACCAGCTACCACATTAAGACAAATCTGACACTGCACCCTCTACATTTTTTTGTAGAAAATACTTACAGCTTTTCTTTCTAAATAGACTGTATAGAACATCTGTATGAAAAATGGCTCTAAAGTACTCCTGTGCAAATATGTTTCTCTGTCTAGCTAGGTCCTGATTTCAGAATGACTGGGGTATGTAGAACTAGCTTTCCCATCATTATTAGCAAAATTTAAATATCTCCTTAAATCCTGTGGATGTGTGGAGGTAACTTTCCAAGCTAACTTCTGCAGCCAGTGCAATTCTTCCTAAGTGTTTTGGGGCTGGGTTCACTGGCACTCCCTTCAGCCTCCTATCAAAGCAGGATTTGATTTCTCTGGATCCAAACAGACCTGCCTTTACAGCTGTATCACTATAAGTTATAGGAGTAGAACTACCAAAATGACAGTATGTGGACCAGCTGCACCAAGTATCTGCACAGTGTTGCAGGGAATGTCACAGGGCTTGTCCTTACAGGCAGCAGCATCTGCTCAAGTTAGAGCAGTCAAGGAAGTGTCTCTACAACTGAGGGTATTGTCCCTTTACTATTGTCCCTTTACTATTGTCCCTTTACTAGGAGGAGTGCCCTGAATTGGGGAGTACCTAGGAATGATACTCCCCAGTTCAAGGACCCCACACCACTCACTGGAAACAACAGAGAGATAAGGAAACAAGCAGTAAAAGCAGCAATACTAATGATAGAGCATAAAAGAAAACAAATTATTCACATGGGGGGGAAAACCCCAATAGTACACAATGATGGGCTAGGTAAATGCTACATGTACAAGATAACTTTCTGCTTGCAGTTCATTAATATGAGAGGGATAATCTGCTGGTAAGATTTAGATAGTCTCCAGTATCTTCACCCCACCAAAACGATAAAAAGTTTGTAAGAGAATATTTGATCCCATCGATCAAATCCAATACATCCAATATCTTAACTCATTTAAAAAACATTTAATAAAACATTTTTCTAAAGAAATGGTCAGTATGTGAGTGTTCTTTAATACAAAAGTTTTAGAAGATTAGCCTGGTGATTATAACAGCCATTGTCAAGGTATAAGGAGCTCTAACATGGAAGTACACTAGCTAGAATTTTTGAAAAATTAAACTATTGTATTGGATTTCAGCATAAAATACCATATAATAGAGTGAAACCTATTACTCAGTTTCACCTATTAAGTTATTTACCTTATACAGATAAAGTATCACACTGGAAAAACATTCAGACACTTAAAAATATAATGAGAAGTTATGCCTCCCTAAATTATTGTGTTTGTGTTTAATATCATCATTTTCCTATCTTATGCTGATGCATTTCAGAATTTATAGTCATACCAGGTAAGGTAAGCCAGAGGTCACTGGAGACAGAAAACTCTTCTGAGTGTGGACATAGGTAATTATGAACTCCAGCTCATTCCAAGATTTTCCTTAGGAGGGAAGGATGGTGCAGCTGCGTATCACATTCAGGAGCTGTTATTTTGGAACTAACCATCCAAAACAAGTGGGATAAAATACTTACTTCCACAGGGATACGAAGACAAGATAATTTCGAACAAAGATTTATCAACTTTCAAGGGAGATAAATATTTGAAAAACCAGGTGGGGAAAAAGGCCAGGTTGAGATAATCTTGTTGAAAATATTTGGAACAGTAAAGTTGTATTAAAAGATTGAGTCTGATGTCTTAAGAAACCTAGAGCCAGATATATGCACATCTTCACTTTCACAGTTCTGTTGTCTTTGATTGCAGCTATCGCTTTCCTCAATGGAAAATGCATGTTGGTAATTGTAAATCCATATGTGATATTATCGTGAAGAAAGACAAAGCTGGAAAAGCTTAGTGCCATAAATCCACTGATTTGCCTTCAGTCTTATTTTCAGCAACAAAAGGAAATTAATCTTAAAACTTTACATAAAGCTCTCTTGCTGTATACTGCTATTGTTCCTGATTCATTAAACATTTTCTTGCTAAATCAAATTTCTGCTAAAATCAAACTTGGGGATTTGTGCTATGGTTGCTGTAGTATCTGGAGGGACACATTATTCTTTGAGTCAGTAAGCCCATAAATACAAACTGTAACTTTATGGCTCTTCCATGAGAAGAACATCTGATTACAGTAGATGAAGCAAGTAAGTGATTAGAAGCTTTTCTTCTACTTTGATTTAGGATTAATTTACCTTGATTGGTTTTGGTGTGTCTTTGCCCCATATTAGCCTAAGTAATTTGTAGCCAAATGTAAAGGTTTTAACTGACCTTTGTTCAGTGCCAGCAGGGGTTATAAAGGAGTTATTGTAGGTAGGTGAACTGCTTGTGTGGAGAGTTGTTGCTTGGGTTATTTTGTACAGCTGTTAGCTCAGGTGTTTTGAGGAGAATCGCTTGATGATTTAAAGAAGAGTTAGTTCATGCTCCTGAATCTGGTGAAAAAAGAAGTGTTGTGGAGAGGTATTCAGGCATTTTCAATCTTTCAGTGATTTAGTTTCATCATCACCACAGAATCTAGACTGTTACCAATCTGAGTGAAAACAGAATCTAAAGGTTATAAGGTGCTTCCAGATGGCCATGACTAAAAGCTTCAGCAAGCTCAGGTTAGTGATTTTCTATGAGGGAATGAGAAAGGTGAGATTCTGCTTGTATGGAAGGCTAGCAGTGCAATGGTTGTAATGTCATAACTTTATAAAGATGTTACAGTCACCAAAGGTTTACAAAAGTTCAGGTAGTTCTTCACCTCTGGTAAGGGTGAGTGGTTTGTGTGGGTGGGTGAATTAAATTAAATTTCATGTGAGTTATTCTTCTATCCCTCTTTGGAAAGTCTCTCTTTTATCTCAGGTCTGTTACTCAGAGTGTGGGGGATGATGGCTGGAGTAAATTTGCCTTTTATTTATCAGGATGTAGGAGGTTTACCACTGGATAAGGTTATTTTATGTGACTTTTTTAATGGTAGAAAGTTGATGCATGGGAATAAAGAGAAACCTGTTGAATCTTAAAGTTAATAGAGGGTTGAGGACTTTAGCAGGTATTACTGTGCAGTGCTATCTCCCCCATAGACTTGTAGGGCTGATTTGCCACAGGGAGACTGTGTTAAATAGCCTGGGGTAACAAAACCAGGATGTGAGTGAAAATCCAGAGTAGTAATGGTTAGTGGGCTTTTATCTTGTTATGGAAGTTCCTCTTAGTGATAAAGACTGGACTAGAGCTTTGATCCCCTGAGCTGGCTAGTACTCTGATCTCTTGAGGCATGCAGATACAGCAACTCATAGCCCATGCTGTAGTGGGAAATCCTGAATAATGGTTCAAGAATGTCAACTGAAATAAATTCGTTTCTCAGTAGAGTGGTAGGAAACAGATGAATATAGGGCAAGAGGAAGTAGCAGTGAAGTAGTATGTCCTAAAGAAAATGATAAGTAATCTATGCAAATGTGCAAGATTAGTGATCTTTTCCTCTTGAAACGCAGTCTTTTTATGGATCTCTCTCTCTGTATGTATACATAGCATAAGGGTGGCTTGTCTGCTTATGCAGGCTTAAAAACTATCTCCCCTGAAGTCAAGGGAAGAAGTTTCTCTGACTAATACAATTAAATATTTGTCATACTGCATGGTCTGTACACACTCAAATATTTAAGCATTTTTGCATGAAAGTTTCTGTGTGATTTTTAATATGGGGGTGATGTATTTTGAGGTTTGCTTTCAAATAGTCTGTTGAGTACTTAAAATTATACTACATTGATGAATTAAGTTGTCAACTTGTTCTTGGAAGTGTCTTGACTCTTATGGTCAGAATTCACCTATTGTGAGAAGTCAGACTAGGTTTTGGATAAGCATAGACCAGATTTTTTGGGTGACCCAAACCATTTCTGCATATAGAAAAATATGTAGGAAATCACAGAATGTCCTGAGTTGGAAGGGACCAGCTAGGATCATCATAGTCCAACTCCTGGCTCTTCAAAGATGACCCTGAGAGTTGCACCATGTACCTGTGAGTATTGTCCAAATGCTTCTTGAACTCTTTTAGGCTTGGTGCTGTGACCACTTCCCTGGGGAGCCTGTTCCAGTGTCCAGCCATGCTCTAGGTGAAGAACTTTTTTTTAATATCCAGCCTAAATCTCTCCAGACACAGCTTCAGGCCATTCCCTCAGGTCACCACAGAGATGAGTTTCTACACTTCCTCTCATGAGAAAGTTGTGGACAGCTATGAGGCCTCCCCTCAGTGTCCTGTTCTCCACTTGAACAAACGAAGAGACCTCAGCTGCTCCTTGTATTGTTTTCCCTCTAGACTCTGCACCATCTTTGTAGCTGTCCTCTGGATGACTTCTAATATCTTTACATAATTTTTTATATTGTGGCACCCAGAACTGCCCCCAGCACTCGAGGTGAGGCTGCCCCAGTGCAGAGCAGAGCAGGACAATCCCCTCCCTTGCCCAGCTGCAATGCTGTGTCTGATGCCCCCCAGGACATGCTTGGCTCTCCTGGCTGCCAGGGCTCTGCTGACTCATGCTCAACTTGCCATTGACCAGGACCCCTTTGAATGGGGCTGCCCTCTGGTCTTTTGTTCCCCAGTCTGTATGTACATCCAGGTTGCCCCCTCCCAGGTGCCAAATCCAGCACTTATATTAACATCTGCAAGTTTGAGTGTGCCTAAACAATGGAGTGTATTTTGTTGATTTTACAGTAAAAAAATTCTTGCTTTCAATGTGCATTTGTGAATATGCTATACACCGTCTTTGTTTTCTGCAAATGAACTGAAGATGCAAATGAACTGAAATGCAACTTTGCATCAGAAGAAATTTTGTTCTCTGTTACTGGTTGGTTGTACCTTCAAGTAAACCACAGAGTAGGTTTAGGTGGCAGCGAAGAAGGGAAACACACATAGTTTGACCTGAGATTTCATAGTGAGAACAAGAAGAGATCAATATAGAATGCCAACTTGGGAATTCTAACTTGTGAAGATGTACAACTTGTGACCATGATGTTAGTTACTTGATGAAAGATAGTAATTTTTTTTCATTTTTAAGAAATTGCTCAAAGGCTAGTGTATTAAAAGCTCTTCTTTTAATGAGGAATCACTGGGTGAAATTCCTTGGCCAGTGTTCTGGAGCAGGTAACTTGAGTTAGTCACACTTAAGGCCTGCAAAACCAAAGACAATTTTTCTCCCTTAGGTCCAAGCTAGTAAAAATATCCTTGCTAAAGATTTAGCAAGTAAATAGTTGTGTACAGATTTATTGAAGCTATGATGATTTTTACATAAAGCAGAGAAATAGAAGCACCGGACTTTGCATTATTGAAGTAAATAAAGTAAAAATTTCCAGCTTTATGACAAGCCTGTTCATGTTCAGGAGAAAAAAAGAAATGCTTCTGATCAGAGTTTTAGAAACAATGGATTTTCCTTCTTTGACAGCAGAAAAGATCAATTAAAATTTTTCATCCAGTACACTTAGTCCTTGACTTAACAGTCTCAATCAAGAAAAGCAGGGTTTTTTTTTTCCCTAAATTAGCTCACTGATTAAAGGAAAATTATGATCTCTCCAAAATGCAAGCTAGTGTTAGAAAAGGTTAGCAGTCAGACACTGAAGAACAGCTGTGGAACAAAGAAAATGGGATCAATTGTGATTGGAAAAATAGTCTTGGTTAAGAACTTTTTTCTTTCTATCTTGTTTAGCTTTGTGAAATAGAGGCAGATCTGCAAAATACAAATTTACAGCACAATCTATGGTAAATGGAGGGTGCTGCATTTTGAGAACTTGTTTTTGTGTGCTGGAAGACAAAATTAAAATATGAGGTGGCTCATCTGCTGATCAGTCATTGTAATGTGGCTCCACTAAAATCAACCAGTGAAAATCATTCTTCTGTTAATTTTTCCAACTGGGACATGACTGTTTGTTTTTTTTTTTTTTTTTGTTTTATGTATATTGCAATATTTTTGAGAATGTACTGGTTACAGCTGGAGAACATTTTGCAGAACTCTGGAGTTAGTGTTCAATTTAAGAGATATTCTGCTCATAAGAAACATTGTAGATTAAAAGGTTTTATTTTGGCCAACTAAATTACTATAGCACCATTTAAATCTGTAACAGTGTTTACAATATAAAATAAAAATCTTTAGGGGTTTTTGTGCTTCTGGAGACCAAAGCTTCAGGAGGCTTTATAGCAATACATTTTCCAAGATAAAACTACTTTTATAGCTGAATTCCCAGAGTGAGAGCTGCCTAACTCTCTGAATTAAAACTGTCGCTAAAGAACTATAAGAGATATGAAGAATAAAGTTCTTGGAAAATGAGGATGATTAACAGAGCTACCCTTCTTCGAGTGTGTGCGGTTTCTAATCAGCCTTAGGATACATGCACTTTACAGCGTTACTCAGCCTGTAATCATATACATTAGTATTTATAATCTGACAATAATGCAAGATTAGCTGTAACTGAGAACCATTCATTTTAATTGTGACTCCATTCAGATGAGGGGGAAAGCATCTACCCTTCAGTACTGGACCATGCTAGGTAGCAGTGTGGGTGGCTCCCCTAACACTGCGGGTGTTGTGGCTTTCTGCTTTCCACCTGATTGCTTCATCCTGCTCCAATTTTTGTACTTTGCTGTAGTCATACAGTGATTGCATATAAAAAGAGGCAAACGGGTAACATATTCTCATGGGGCTTTTTAAATTTTTTTTTTTATTTTTGTTTTACTCTTTGCTTTCTGTGTAGGACCAGTTGAATAACTGTTGTCAGCACTTTAGTGCAGGCTGGGAGGATGTGCTTTCTGATATCTGAGAAGAGAAAACCCTTGTGAGTTTTTGGGCTGATTAGAGGTGCCAGAAATACCAGAGAACTAATACTCAAATGTATTTAGGAAGCTAAAACCTAGTAAATATGATTACAAGTGCTTAAGCCCTTTGTGAAAATCTCAGCTTTGTGATTTGAGACATGTTCTTCTCTCCCAAACACTGTGTGTGTGTGATGGAAGAGGAGGTATCCTGCTTGATATGAATAGGGAAATTGGCAGAATGGGATCCTCTCTGATAACAACATGGTGAATTGAAGAGGCCATCCATCAACAGATGGAAGTAGAATTAGGGAGGTGGCAGCCAGCAGAAGAGGGCAAGAAAGCAAAGCTGCAGGCTCCAGCACTTGATGTTTAAAGCTTGAATTCCAGCATCAGCTGGAATTCTATGTATTGTCTTGTTCCAACTCCCTCCTCTATTTAATTGCTTGAGGGCAGGAGACGCCCAAAAGCAAATTAGCTCTCAGGTCAAAAAATTTAGACAGTGCAGATTGTTCCATTCTAATCATTGGAAGTGAAAAACAAAACAGAAAATTATGTCAGTTTCAGTGCTGCTGTATTTCCCATATAATCTAAAATTCATACTGTTTTTAGAGTTCTTGCTTCAGCTGCCTTTTCAGAGACAATTGTGAGAAGAACTGGCAGTCAGGATGAAATACAGGAACATCAGTGTTTGTGTGATAGAAGTTTTGGGGAACTAGAATTAATTTCAGCCATAATGTTTGTATTTGCTTGGACTATTTCTATTTACCAAACTATTAAATCTGTGATTTTCTTGCTGTTTCTACTTGGAGAGATGCTTGCAAAAGAATGCCTGAATGAGATCCCTCATAAATTTTTACCCTGTTTCCTACTTGATAGTTAAAACCACAAGTATCCCTTTGTCTTCTGCTGCTATCACACTATACTCAGCCTGTTGCCTGGCTGTATGGGTATTTTCAGTTGCAGTTGGGAGGAAGTTATGGCCCATTGTGTTCACCAACAACATCAGATAGAACAGTTTGAAATAACTGTGGAAAAAACATTGAAGTTTCCTCAATATCCCTGACATCAATCTTAATTTCTCATATTTGTTTCCTTCAAGCCTCTTACTGGCTGAGAAAAAGAGGATATTGTCTCTCACCAACAGAGGACTGTTTATCAGCCCTTTGACTTGACGGGAATTTTGAGCTTTTGCAAAATTTGCAGCTGAGCAGATGGACAGCACACAGGAGGCCAAAATAACACAAAGGGAGCTCTTAGTTTGTAGAGCACAGTCTGGATCTGTCTCTAGATTATCAGCTTTGTGCCCTCTGCAAACAAGGCTGATACCAAAAAAAAAAAAAAAAAAAGCACAGGACTGAGACTGAAAGAAAATACTGTGATGTAGAAGAGCACAAAATGTGGGTCAAGACTTTTAAACGTCCTCCCCAGTTCTGCAAGCTGGATAGGGAATGTGAAAATTGGAAGACTTATACACAAGAAGCTTTATTGTGCTCTCTTACTCAGCAAGTGCCTTGCAGTTAGCAAACACACAGATCATTTTTGAATTATTTCCACCAAAAAATGTCGAGGCACACCACTATGACCTTGCAAGACACAGGATTCCTTTCCAGTACATCTTCACTTAAGATTTTCTGAGCAGAAAGCACTAGCATGTGGAATCTGGCTCAGACTTCACAGTGACCCTGAAAAAGTGATTAATGCAAAAGAGTAGCCTTTCCTTTTCAGAATTAAGAATAGAGAAGAAGTTAATTCATGGGAAAGGGAGAGAGAAGGAAACAAAAAAAGAAAAAAAAATTCAGAAGCACACTGAGGCTTAAGAACTCATTTGGTCATCTCCCTCCTCAAAGGCTTTTTCCTTTGTTGGAGGCTGAGGTATTGGCATTTGACCCACAGGACTTTAAAGGAGAAACTCATGACAGATTGTTCCCAAAGGACTTCTTTGATACTTTAGTCAAATAGTCATAAAAATTCCAGACCTGCTGCTGGAAAAGTGGGGTGGGGAGGGTAGGAAATAGGCTGAAAAAGGAGAAAAGCTAATAGTTAAAACGAGTCTGATTCCTTCCCCTTAGGACAAGATATGTAGATAAATTCAGAGGTCCTTGAAGGAAAACTTTGAAATGTCAATGATGTGGCATTGAAAAAAAAACCCCACCCAACCAAATCCACTGATTTGACTAAAGCATTGCTCTTTTGGTGTAATATGTTAAAAATAAATTTAAAAAGTAAGGATTCAATAGACAGTATATTCTATCTCTCCCTAGCAGCAACTCCCTATTCAATATTCTTCTGGAGATAAGACATTAGCAGTGGCCTTGGCAGTGAAGTATTAACCCTGACCCTCAGTGATCTGGCTTCTGCAGCTCTAGAAGGGCAAGGTCCGTGGGGAAATATATATGTCACAAGAAAAACAAAAAGTTTTATGTAAGAATAAAAGAATATCTAAAACATGATATTTTCTTTCTTTCAGCCAAATCATGTAAGGCATGATTACTGAAACACCAGGCAGATATTAGCCCCAAGGGGAAAGATACTAGGAAATTCAGTCATCATTTTTCCCCCTTTCTGTTTTATGGAGAGGCTCCCCAGGAATAGAAATTGGCCTGCATTAAGTCAACAGGAGATGTCATTTTTACTCAGCAAAAGGAAAGCGTGCCCAAAACTGGAATGAGATTGCCTACATAGAAATTAATGAGCTTTATTTTAACATGATATGCAAAGGAAGATTTCACCAGTGAAATGAGTTACCATTATGACATCATAAATTGAATCAGATCTGGCAGAAAAATTTCTACATCACATATAGAGGGCACCCAAGTCTCTGTCCAGAGGCCTCATAATAGGATTAATTTTAATTATTTCCAGATACCTACAGTGTGGAGATGTGTCTGCAACACCTGATTTATTAAAAGATTGCACAATAAAAATAATTAATTGTAATGCAATTTGATATATTTTATTATTGTATTTTATTTGTATTTTATTATAATTTGACAAAATGAGTTGTTCCCAGATAGTACCTGTTCCTCTCTCTGATCTCAAAAAACCCCAAACACAAAACAGCAAAACAACTCAAAACCTATGGTGGGCATCTTAAATGTAGTCAACTACAATAACCTACAAACAAACTTGTTAAATTTATGTGTTTCTGAGATTTAAATCAGTTATGTTCCGTATTGATGCAGAGTAAAACCTGCTCCCAGGTTCGTTTTGAGGAACATAAATTTTCATTTTGGGCACCTCAAGGACAGGAATTCAAGGTTCAGCATGGGTAAAATTAAAAATCTGTGCCCTGAAGTACTTGCAGTGTTAGACAGCAGTCCTATCAATGCATCCCCATCTCACTATTTTAGGGTTTTGGGATTTAGTGGATGTTTTACTGGTTTGGTCTGCAAAACTTTTCTTAAAATCTTCTTTCCAAGCTGAACTGAATCTCCATAAACATTTTCTGAGCCTGTTTCATTCTGAGGAACATTCAGTAATGCTTTTGCTGGCCTCTTGATATCGTGGCCACATGTTTCTCAAGCAGGTGTTGGTATGCTGGAAATACTAATTAAAATTGATTATCAAATCACTTATCCTTCACAGAATATTGGGTACAACTGTGACTATTGCAGGAAATTAGTCAACATTTGTGTTGAAGAACCTGAAGCACTGTTTCAACATGTGGTGTTAAATCCTCAGCAGCAGTAGTACTGCATTATTTGGCACTTGCAACCTTTGGGTCACGGCCAATGCCTGATTGTGATCTGTACAATACATCCTAAAAGTTATAGGAAGAAAAGTTACTGCATGATCCATAATTCTTCCTTAAAGTATTTGCAAAAGCTTAGTAAAGTGCTGCAGCAATTAAAATAGCCTCTAGGTTTACTAGTTGAAATTAAGTTTATGTGAGCTAGGGTTCCATTCGAAACTTCTGCTTTGTTGCTTATAAACTTCTGTAATATTATCCTCCTTGTCCTGACTTTTTCCAGTGTGAATGTCCTGAATGTGGTTCTGGTGGTGTTTTATTGTGAATTTTTACTAACATTGACACTTCCACCATTTATAGTGTATGAAAGCTAAGGGAAATAGCCTTTCCTCTTCAGTGACTCTTTGGATTTGTGCTTAAATGTTCCTCACCTCTAGTGAGGTGAGGGATAGAAAGCTGAAATAGCTCCTACTGTGGAAAAGCAAATTCTTTTTTTTTTCTGCTGAAAACTGGATTTCATTGGAGCAAATGAGGAGGAAACTGCAAAAATACACACATGCAGTTTTTGTGTATTTTAAATAACCATTTAAATGTGATTTTTATCGCAGAATATACTGAAATAACTGTGGATATTAACCAAGGATTTTGCAATGGAAAAACTGTCAGTTTTATATCCCAAATAGCACACACAAATACTGAGCAAGGGCTTTTTGCTTAGTGTTTCCACAGCTCTTATTTTATGAGTATCAAATAGCTCGGTACATTTTCAATATGTAGCTGTCCCATGTTAACCCTGGATGTAATCAGGCAACTAAACTTTGTACAAGAGGGAAAGCTAATATCCATAACAACATATCTAATTTTCATGTGAGTTTACAAGCGTTTAGTTCTTCTTGTGCTAGAAAACAATCTTTATTTCATTTTTACAGGCTTCAAATGCAACTTTTTGTTAGATTTTCCCCAGAAAAATATTGCAGGTTTCACAGCATCTCAAAATCATTGAGTGGCTTGGGTTGGAGGGGACCTTGGAGATCATCCAGTACCACCCCTGTTCTATGGGCAGGCACTCCTTTCACTAGATCAGTTTGCTTGGAGCTCCATCCAGCCTGACCTTCAACACCCAGGGATGAGAAATCTCCAGCTTGTCTGGGCAACCTGTTCCAGTGTTTTACCACCCTCACAGTGAAGGATTTCTTCCCAACACCTAATCTAAACCTATGCTTAATTTGAAATCATTCCTCCTTGTCCTGTCACTAAATACTCTTGTAAATACTCTCTCTCCATCTTTATTTTAGCCTCTCTTCAGGTACTGGAAGGAATTAAGTCACCCCATAGCCTTTTCTTTTCCAGACACAACAGCCCCAGCTCTTTCCTCATAGGAGAGGTTCTCCATCCCTCTGATCAACCTGGTGGCCCCCTTCGGAAATCTCCAACAGGTCCATATCCCTCCTGTGCTGAGGACCCCAGATCTGGACACAGCACTCTAGTTACAGCTCATGAGGGCACAGTGGAGGGGCAGAATCGCAACCTGCTGGTCATGCTGCTCTTCATGCAGCCCATGATGCTGATGGCAACAAGGTTGTAGAAATTCATATGATTGATGTGAATTCAGTCCTTGTGCCAATGTTCTTAAAATTTTAGCTCTTTGGTATCATGGAAATTGTAGTGGAAAGGTTAGTCAGATGTTGAAATGAATATAGTGCTATTAGAAGATACACACTGATGTTCTGACAGTTGATGTGTTTTCTTTCATGCAGTACATTGATAAAAGATTTATTTTTTATGTACTTAAAAATCTGTGTTCTGAAAAGTTAGAGTTTCAAAGTGAGCTTTGTACAGCCATGGTTAAAGTTCTGTGTTTGAGATTCCTGGTCTATAATCAATGGTGTGTTTTTCAAAATGAGATATGAAAGCCAAATAAGTGAAAGAAGCATTGTTTAGCATCTCTCTTTTGGGCTTCTGATTATGTCCTGAGGTTTCTGATAGGACCTATGACAGTAACATGATTGGTTCTTTTTAAAATGCAATATATTTCTATAAATCACAATGATAATTGTTTTCAATGTAAAAATAACATAGTGAAATGCTTTTTTATCAATTACCCAGATCTTTTAATGATAAGTTTGTTTGTTTTTCAAGAATAGGAGGACAGAAGGCAATGGAAGTGGAGAAGGCCCAAAATATTTTGCAGAAGGAGATGGGTGTATCATATGGCAACATCCATCTTTATTGACCTACAACTGAATACCCCTTGTATTTCATTAACTTCAAGAGGAAATTGAAAAATTTCCAAATGCCACCAGAAATAAATAATATTAACTGGTTGATACAGTATTTTGAAGAATAGAGTGCAAAGCTGTTAATGAGCTGTTGTGGCTCCCTTCTGTAAGAAAGACAAGTTGCTTTAATCAGAAAGGTCATGCATGTCAGATAGCATTATTGTTTCCTGTGTTCGCTTGACTCTACTTCAGTCTGGGGGAATTAAGCTTTCAATGAACATTATTAATAGTTAAGACACATGTCTGGAGATGTGGATGCTTCTACATTCAGCTCTGCTGAAATTTCACTTTTGATTTATTGTCATTGCTGTTAAGTACTGCTTAAATACAGCCAGCTTATATGTGTCACCAAAACCCCTAGAGTCATGCAAGTGTTAAATTTATAGCACAGAAAATACCTTAGGGATCAGCAAAGCACAGCTAGTTCTACCTTGGACATGAACTCAAGGAGCACTTTCATCATCCCTAAGGTTTAAGTGAGATAGTCATATTTCTTAGATATGCTGGAAAGAGAATGTAGGAGTTGTGATTCACTTAGGTTGAGACTCAATTAGTTTGGGGATTGTCTGTAGATAGCAATTCCCTGCAGGTGGTCAGGCTGTCCCAGAGTTTATACTTGTTTGTTGATCCAAGCACCATTTTGGAGGGGGGTGCTCCAAAGACACTCTAAACACAGACTTTATTCCTTTTCCTTTGCCCTTGTTACATTCATCATTTTTGTGGATCTGAAAGCTGTATTAGGGCTGACCATTATTTGTTACTGCATAAAAAAATATATATTAGAAATATTAAAGACATTATGAAATTTTTTAAAAAAGTGTTATGAATGGTATTTCATAATATGATCCCCCAAATAACAGAAAGCTGTACATGGGGTAATTTGAGAGAATATCTTTATTTTTTTATTGTATTTGGGAGGAGTTTTTTATGCTTGTAATTTTATTATATATTGCATGCAGAAAAAAGGACATATTCATCGTTAAGAGCTCAGAAAACTGGTTTTGCACCCAAAATGGAAAAAAAAAAATCTGAAGTGGGAGAAAAACCATACCACTGCTCATTGATCCTGAAAATGTTTGGTGGATTGCATCCTGATGAGTTTCACCAGTGCAGACAGACCATCCTCCTGCAAACTTCTCCAGCCAGAGCAGGAATATGTCTGTCAGGAATCCCTGTCCTAGCAGAAACAGTGGTGCTGCTATCTGAGTTCTCTTGATCTGCAGTGAGCCTAGACTGTGTGAAAAGTCCTTTATCACAGCTTGAGTGGAAAAGAAGGATAGTCATCTTGTGTCTGTTATTTCTATATAGGTACAGGGAAGAAAAAAGGAACAAAAAAATGAAGTGGAAATATATTTAGCTCATTGTTACTGTGTAAGCCTTTTTACTGGACTGAGGTCAAGATTCTGCTACAGGAAAGGTTGATATAGGCTAACACAGGAAATGATTGCTTTCAGAAATTATATGGCAATCTTGCCATATTGTTTCTTTTAATTGTGTGGGAAAGGCTGTGTTTGGGTCTGTTTTGTTGTTTTTGTCTTAATGTTTACATGGGCTGTGTTTTGCCTCTTTGGTTCACTTCAGTGAAAACTGAAAGTTTCATTGGTTTTCTATTTATTTATTTTTAATCCTAAAGTTTATTCTGCTCCCCCACCTAAGCCCTTTCTTTAGGTGCAGTGAAAATTGGGGTTTTTTGACTCACCTATTGAAAACCACATTATAGAATACAGTTTGGGGGTTTAGAAAATTAGATGAATGTCCATATACCCAAGTTTGAAGCACGGTCAGTGCAGCTATGAAGGAGCAATGTATGGATGCACACTTAGAGCTTATTAGGATAGATAAAAATTATAAAATCTTTAGCTGTTGGAACTATTGTGCCAAAGTGAGGTGTGCATCTAGAAATCACTGAACTTCCATTCAACATCCCTTTTTAAATTAAAAAACCCACACATCAGTCAGCTCTTTTTTTTCTGACTTTTTTGCTTTGCCTGTGCAAAGGCTGTGGAGAATAAGAATTCTTTTCAGAGGTAGGGCTGTCCCAGCAAGATTAGTTGGGCAGGCCAGAAGTACAGCATCTTTTTCATCAAGGACTATGAGAGCCTAGAGGAAGGCCAGTAATCCTTTTTCTTGGTGTGAACTCTTGTCCACATCCATTTTAAGGTATTCTCAAATATGTTTGAATACACAGTGAAGATGATTCTTCTTTTAAAATTCTCTTCTTATCTGAGCAGTTTGCAGCTCTAATGAAGATCTATATTCTCTATACAAATTTTCATCTCTTTTCATCTTCCCCAGGAAGGATGGGGTAGTAGCTGTGCAGCAACTAATTACTGAGAGATTAAAACAGTCTCTGTGATAAGAAAGGAACCTCAGTACTATTTTTTCAAGCCAAAACTGATAAAGAAGCTAGCAAAAAATACTCATTTTTGGATGGCCAGGAGGTAGCACCATAATTGAATGTGCTAGTATCTCAACACAAGGGCAGCTATAGGATGTGACAACTCTCATTATGTTGAAAAGCCAACAGGGTTTTAGCATCTGCCAGCTCATTCCTGTTTGTGATGTGACAAATATCTTTCCCAAAGGAAAGCTGGAAATAACTACATTAACAGTACCCAGTTCTTTCTCTCCCTAATTCATTTTTGATGCTGACGAAGAGGAACCATACCAGCAAGGATGCCTATAGGTTAACTTTTGGAAGGTGAAACTTAATATTATACTGGCAGAGTGGAAACTTGAAGTTTCCCAGTATAAATGCTTTAGATGATGCAGGAAAAAGTCATAAACTTCTTCCTCATTATATCTTATGCAAGAGTGGCCTGGCATAAATGCTTAATGAAGGAGAAGACTGAGGATAAAAAATAGTAAAACTTTTTTCTTTGTTTTTTTTTTCCTTTTCCTTTACTTGCACTGTTTTTTATAGAGGTATGGTAGTTAAATGAGGGCATACTATCCAATAGCATTTCAAACCTTTGGAAGAGAGATGCCAAAATGTCACTGTTAAATCTCTGTAGCCTTCTATTGTGGCAAGACAGATAGAAGGAAAAGCAGCATTTTACAAGTAGCCTAAGAACATCCCTCAGGGCACCTGAGGTGCTACAAGCCAGATTAGACTTGTCCCAGAAATCAAAACTCTGAACTTGAATGGGTGTTAGCACAAGTATCAATCTTGTACCTGCAGAACAGAAGGAATGTGATAATTTAAAATATAATTGTACTCTCATGTCCTTTGTCTTCTGTGCAGCTATTATTAATAGTACACAGGTGCTTATTGTATTCAAGTATGTTCCACTAGATTCAAAGCTTAAATAGTTACCATTTTAGTTTTCCTCTGATGTCTGTAATTGTTTGTGTTGTACATTGTTACAGTAGAAAAGTGTTAATAACAACAATAATAATTCTGTAAACAAAAGCCTTAATAATATTTCTCACCCAATCAGCCTTAAGCTGCATTTGTTTCTGACTTGTTGCTCTTATCCCTGTGACATGTCCAGATCAGCTTTAGTGCCAAGGCTGCTGCTGGAGACCTGAGCATTGGGGGTTTCTTTCCCTCTAGTGGCATTGGAGGGCTGGGGGTGGCTGAGGGGTTACACTGCTGCCTGACATCCCCAATCCTGGGGATGCTCACCAAGGAAAAGGCAAACCCAAGCAGTTTTGTTAGCAGAGCTTCTTCCTTCTGCCTTGTGTTTGAAATTGCAATCTGTTGGGTACATAAAATAGTTTTAATACAAAGAGCTTTCTTCTCTTGCATGCATCCCAGAAAATTCTTTGACTGTAAGGGGGAAAGCTGTTCCTCCAAATGAAGTTACTATTTACAGGGATGCTCAACATGTTAGACACAGAAAATTGCAATTGAAAGAGGTATGAGCATTGTCTCATTCTTGTGTTATTTGAATGTTACTTTAGTTTTATAAGTGACACAAATTTTTTTTGACATTTTTGCTTCTGTGATTTCTGTAGAATAATGTCTATTACAATTCATTAGCTGTCTTTTAATTTAAAATCACAATGAAATTGCAATTGCATCTCAGGCCAATTTCCTTAGCTGAGTCACAGAGGAGATAAACATTTGTTGATTTGCCTTGACATAGTATCCTTTTTCTGTAAATTGTATTTTGATGCATTTGATAACTTTAAGTATCTTCTGCAACCCATAATTAAAACTTTCTGTCTACAGTAAGATGGTTACACACTGTGATTTCTAGAAAAATGATGAAAATACCAATGTGATTATGCAGCAAAGTCAGCTGTAGAATGATGCTTTCCATTCATCACTCTTTGGCACTAGATGCAATTTGTCACAGCTACAGATACTGCTATTGTTATCCTTCACCTTTTTTTTGTTCTTTTGTTTATTTTTCCTTTTTTTTTTTTAATATTATTATATTATCTATTATAAAATAGACTATGTGCAGGTTGTCATTTCTTGCACCAGCACAGGCTGTGGTCGGTGCACATGTAAGTCATACTCTTAAGGACCTTTTTCTTTTAATAAGTACGTCTAAATTTCAAGGTATTTTCAGCCCATTCTCTCTCTGCAAGTATAAAATCTCTAAGCTGTACAAAGCTTTGTAGCTACTCAGGTTGTTTTTTTAGGATGGATGCTATGATTGTGTCTATATTAAAAATAACTTCTCGGCCTTTGCAATGAGAACATGTATTTCAATAAAATGTTTACACAATTTCAGGTTCTCTTTTTGCCTGTAACAGCTAGAATTCTCAAGTATGTGTGTTTATCTGTATGAAGAGATCAGGAGATGATGTGCTTGGATGAATATTCCCAATAAAAAGCTAGCATGCAGTCACTGTTCAAGTAAGCCAGGAGGTTTTTTTTTGGGTAGGTTCCTCTGTGCCAGTAATTCCTTGAATATTTATAACCAGGATGGAAATTGACAGGAGACTGTCTACATTTACCTAGCAAAGAATTGTTGTGCCTGTGTTTAACACCAACAACAGACTACCTGGTTCTCCTGAACCTTGAAATATTCTGTCACTTGTCAGCTTCTATGTCACCATGAGGCTATACAGGAGTAGCTCCTTTGGATAAATTGTTCTAGCTAGGGAAATTAATTTTTATCCTGAGTAAAGGCTGGGCTGTTCCTAGTGCATACACGTTCAAAGCAGTACTAAACACTTTCTTTTTAGTTGTTTTCATCTAATCACCTCTCCTTCTGAGTATTAGGTGACATTTACCTGTGAAATCAAGTGTTAACACAAACCCAGCTTGTCCTGTGACCTGGGGAGCTAATATGGAAATACAATGGGTTTGCATGTTTTGCTTTGTTTTCCAAGTCTGTTGTATAGTTGATTCATTAATAAAAATTCATTTACATGCTACCCTGTTAAATTAGTTTTTGGAAAGAACAGAAATAAAAGTGTGGAAACATGCTTTATGGTATTGCATATCTTGAAGCTGTTTTGCCTCAGAAGTATATTATTCCCTTTTGTCACTGTTTTTCAGAGAGTTTGCCTTTCTTTGTGTGAGACATAATGCTGATTTAGACTTAATACTGAGAAGAGTGAAGAGATTGCTATGTAGAAACTGAAAAGCCAACTAGAATTCTGCATAATAGCTCTATTACCACTCCTATCATCATCTGAGGAATATTTTTCCTCAGGAAAAAAAGTCTTTTGTCAGCTTAGTTAAAGGAAGATGCCTCTTGAAAAGTTTTATTACCAGCCCTGGTAGCCCTTTTCATTGCTGTGTTTGCACCTTTGGCAGCATCTGCTTGGCTGCATAAGAGTTGGCATGTCTGTATGAGCTGTAACTGCATATTCAATACTGTGTTGAAGTATTCTCTGTTTGAATTGGTCATTGGAATTATTGGAAAATTACTTCTTCTTTTTGAAGCTATGGGTACAGAGACTTCTCTGTCCTAGGCAAGTGTATGAAAAAGCATGGGTTTGCTATGTGTATAAAAAGTAAAAAACTTTTACAAAAGTTTTTGTAAACTTTTGTACACTTTGTAAAAAGTGTATAGTAGAGCTCCTAACCCAGTTTACTAGCTTCAAGCAAGTAGTTTGCATGAAATGTTGAATATGGTATCCCAGCCTTTATCAAAAATTGTGTAGTCATCAGGACTAGAGGTGTGCCAGGGCTGGCACTGGTGAGGCTGCATCTTGAGTATTGTGCCCTGTTCTGGGCCCCTTAGTACAAGAAAGACATTGAGGTGCTGGAACGAGTCCAGAGAAGGGCAACAGAGCTGGTGAGGAGTCTAGAGAGTGAGTTTTATGAGGAGCAGCTGAGGGAGCTGGAGTGGTCTAGCCTGGACAAAAGGAAGTTCAGGGTGACCTTCTTGCTCTCTACAACTGCCTGAGAGCTGGTTGTAACCAGGTGGGGACTGGTCTCTTCTCCCAGACAACTTGACAGGACAAGATGTGGTCTTGAGGTGTGCCCAGGGAAGGTTCAGATTCAACACTGGGAAGAATTTCTTCACTGAAAGGGTTGTCAAGCATTGAAACAGGCTGCCCAGCAAAGTGGTGAAGTCACCATCCTTGAATGTGTTCAAGAAACAACTGGATATGACACTTAGCACTTTTGTTGGTTGACGTGGCAGTGTTCACTCAAGGATTGGACTCAATGGTCTTGGAGCTCTTTTCCAACCTTAATGATTTTATATAAACCCACTTTACTGGAAAATTTGAAGTTGGCATGTGATTCACTGGTATCCATGTATAATTTATGTGGGTTTTTATATGGAACAAATGTCATTTTCTTAGATTCATTTTTTCTGCTCATGAATTGCCCTCTTTAATGTCAGTAGTAGACATATGAATAGAAAAATGTTGATCCTTTGGTATGTACATCTTTTCATAGCAATTTTTCATAGCAAATCTATTCCAACTGGCAACAGAATCTCAAATCAAATGATAAGAGAAAGGTGACGATAGACCGAGTCTGCTTGGAATAGATCTTCCAGCCATAAAAATATGCACAGAATATTCTAGAAACTAATTGTGCTCTCTCAAAGGAGAGCCTTGGAAGGAGGGCATGGATGAGCATGGAGAGACTGCTTAGAATGCAGTAATGGTTTATGGGAAATGTCAAAGTGCACTTAGCTGTCAGAGCTCATAATTTCATCCTGCAGTGGACAGTGCTACTAGAGTTTGCACTTGTGGGGGGATAGCAACAGTGCTATTTCCTTTGAAGAAATGTAGAAAAGCATCATATGCAGTGAAACTGAGCCTTACAGGATGCATATAACTGTCATCCTGGTTGTAAATAAAATACAACCTAGAAGAAGGTAACCTATTGTTACTGAAATACCAATGTTGTGCTGGAGATTCTCAGGGGGATGGACAGAAGGAGTAAGTTCAGCCTAGTGAGCTGAATCTCTCTGGATTGACCATTTGCTGTAATTTATATTAGTAGGCAAAAGGCAGCCTTCTGTGATTATCTTCCATCTTGTCTGAGAAGTCTTTAACAGATAACACAGAGAAACCAAGAAAGGAGATAATGGTAAACTGCATTTATATGGACAGCTTCCAGTGCTGCTGCTTGGGCATCAAAACTCTTAAAGGATCTTCAGTCTGGTTCTCTGGCAGACAATGAGTAACAAACACATTTTGTGCAGAAACAAATTATTTCTTCATGATGCCCTGGGAGCTGCCTTTCATACCTTCCTGGCATTACCATCATACCTTGCCACTGCAGAGCAGCTTTGAAGGTAAATGGACAAGAGGTCAAGTTACCAAAAAAAAACCAGAAAAACAAAGACGAAAAACCAAACCAAACAAACAAAAACCTCAAACAAAACAAAACACCAAAAACAAACAAAAACCCCACCAAAAAGCCAAAACAAACCCAAAAAACCCCTCAGGACTGTCATTGTAATATCTACTGAGTAGTGTGATTTGGTGGGAGGAGGGTCCCACTTGTGTTGTATGCAGTAGTCATTGTACAGAATTCAGATGCATAAAGAACACTTTGTTATAATGGATATTAATGAATGCATATATTGATAGATGGAAAATTTTCTAAGTTAAATGCTTATTTAAAGTATTTCAAGCAGACCATGAAATTAAGTACAACATGTAGTCAGCCATGTGGGAAGTCCTCTTGACCCTTTAGGTAAAATTTAGAGTGTCTTTTATTTCTGTGTCAATTTATATGGCATGGCACCTGACCGCTTTACAAGTTTGAAATAATTTTAAATACTTCTGTGAACAGGTTTCTTTAGATTTTTATAGCTTTAGTCACAGTGTGTGTTCTGAGTGCAATGAAGTAGAGAATAGAGAATTTTTTTTTGTTTTGTTTTCATAAGTGGTCTCCACAAACTGTTCTTTAAAAATGCTTTACAGAATCACTTTTAATATTTTTTTTCTTTACAGGGAAAAATAGATTTCATTTATGGCTATATATTTACATCACATCTTAAAATCTGCATAGTAAGATGAGTTTCTTGTTTATGTTTTACTGCTGGGATTGAAAGTTGAGTCACTTTTAAGACTTGAAAGCTTTTCAGTTTGTGAGATGTAAATCATGTTAGTGTTCTCACACCCGCTACATTTAAATAGATTTAACAGCCACACTATCGAAACTGCAGATACTTAATAATGAGGCTCCACATGACTTTTTTTTTCAGTTCTCCGATTAAAAAATTATCTTTGTCTATCATCT
This sequence comes from Zonotrichia albicollis, assembly GCF_047830755.1. Classification (NCBI taxonomy): domain Eukaryota; kingdom Metazoa; phylum Chordata; class Aves; order Passeriformes; family Passerellidae; genus Zonotrichia; species Zonotrichia albicollis. The sequence continues at coordinate 73,825,709 of NC_133821.1, read as the reverse complement.
GATTCTACATTAACAGGGAAGTCTTGTTTTTTTCCCTTGAGACAGAGGATGTGGGGTTTGAGCATTTATTTTGATATGTTAAACTAAATTCCCTTGTCATCAGAGTTAGTGCAGGACTTGGTACCTCACAGGGTTTATTTACATAAACCAAAGGCAAGAGGTGAAGATGAGTTGTCTTAGTTTGATCTTTTCTTTTAAAATAACAAATGAAGCAAAGCTTCAAAGAAGTGGGAAATCAGTGCTGAAGTAACTTGAGGCTGGACTGTTCACAGAAATTTCTAGCTGGTAGTCTGAGCCATTAAGAGTTAACAAGGTTGAAAATCTCCATAATGTAGAAATTCTGTTTGAAGTGCATGCAAAAGCCTGTAGGTGCAAAGTTTGAGAGCCCACAAACTGAAACAACAACCTTTTCCTGATAGTAGTGGAATTCATTTGGGACATACTACTACATCTGCATTTCCTTCACACGAATTTAGAAGGTAGCAGCTTCCTGGTTTGGTTTTTGTATTCTTATCCACATTTGGGTAAGAATTGAAGTGTACCTCAATGTGCTTAAAAAAACCCAAAATCCACAACAAAGACTTCCTAGGAAATAACAGTAGAATTGATGCTGGCATTTGTTGCTCTCCCCAAATGTCAAGATATTCAATAATACGCTCCCTGAGAAATCAGAAAGTGTAAACTGGGGAAAATAGCAGAACAGACAGTTTCTACAAGGCATTAAGGATAGACCCACAGAAAGGGCCTAACTGAGGTGGGAACATAAATGTCCTCTGAACACAGTGTCTGCAACAGCTTTTGAAGCCAGCTAGTACATCTGAGCTCTAGCAAGCCATTAGCTGAAAGGACAACTGCATGCATTTTTAATGTGCCTCATTTGGATCCTTCACATCCTGACCAGTGTTTGTGACTCCTTGAACACACTTTGTAAAGCTATTATGGTATTTTTGTTTAAGAACACTATTTCTGTTTGGAGAGAAGCCACTGAATAGAATGGGAATGTTGTTCAGATCTTTTTAACATGTTGCAGATAATGGAAGGAGTCCAAACTGGCATTTTCAAAAGGTATGCAGATACCTCTGCTTGAACCTTACCTGGAAAATAATGTCTTTCATGATGCAGTTTGCAGATGTTTATGTGTATGCAGATGTAAATATTCTGGGGGTTTTTTTTGCTTAATGCCTGTGTCATTGACATATTGTTATTTTATAAGACTTTGCAGTGGTGGGGCTGGGCAGGGGTATAAGTGCAACCCATTTTTTACCATCTTGGTACATCATTAGAAATGAGAAAACAGCAGTGTTCGAATATATTTACTGTAGTATGACAGAATCTCAACCCTGCTGAAGTAAATGGAAATTTATAAAGATTACAGTAGTATTAGGATTTGATTTTTAATTATCAGTACTTACAGTTTGTTCACACAATGCTTTCCCTGTGTAGATTAGTAATTGCTCGCTGCCTCCAAAGTCTTTGTTCAATTATGTCTAGGAGAGAGGAGTTCCCTGGAGCAGCTGATATGTGATGAGCTCTTTTATAGAAGCTGACCAGTGCTGCCAAGGATTTCACTTATGCTGTCAGGTCTGACTTTTAAAAAGGATCAGAACCCAGTGTGATAATCATGTTAATATTTGGTGTTGAAATAAAGCTGAACATATCTGAGAATCTTGGCCCAGGTTTGAGTTGCAAACTGTCCTGTGAATTGTTCAGGTGAGAAGACTACCAAATGAGAGGAATGATCTTTGGAAACTAATGAAATGAAACATTCAGTAAGAAGCAAAAATATCTCTACTACCCAATTAAAAGGTTTTACTTAAAAGCAATCTTTTTCCACTTGAAGTTAATCTTAAGAACATAGAAAAATTCTTCACAAGTGACAATATTTTCTATACCTGGCATTTAGTTTAATATTATTCTTATTTTCATAAAGGTGAGAGATGTGAAATCCCATCCTGATGAAGTGAAAAGGAATCTTGTTAAGGTTTTGTAGGGTACTGGGGTGTTTGAATTTCTGTCTTCATCATGGATTTTGTTGAAAATCATAGGGAGGAGAGTTCTTGGTGAGTTTCTTTTTTTGTTTGGGTTTTTTTTAAAGCTTTTATGTCCTGGAATGTGTAAGATAAGGAGAAAGCAAAGTTGTCTGAAACAAAAAAAATATAAAATTGTTTTTGATCTATTCCAATAAGAGCTTTCTTTTCCAGAAAATTACATGTTTTTGAATGTTGAATCAATGAAAACAAAGCATGTATGGATAACTGTATATGCACTCAAGTGACTTGAGTGGTTACTCAGGTACTAAATGAAAAGGGGAACATAAAATATTCCAGGCTGGAAAGTTAAAATATTAATGAATCATGAGTTTCAACATCATGAGATGTCTAAAAATATCTTTTATATATATTTTATTCAGGTTCTGTTAACAGGATTTTTGGTAGGAAGTCAATTTCTCTCTAGCCTTTGGTGCTGTCAAAGTAACTATGAACATATGTATAATTTTATACCGTCATCACAAAGTAGCATCATACTTAAACCAATAAAGAATCTTTGCTTTAAGTTTCCGTTCCAAATATCTGAGTAATTGTGGAAACTTCCACAGTATAAAGTGTACTTGGGTGTGATGAGTTGGACATGTAGTGTTGAAACTTCTGTTATTACTTAGAGTTTTGTTTTTGCAAGAGGCACAACTGTTGTGAGAGAATAGAGGAATAACACTAAGGATATGTCTTGGAAAGGGTTGACAGCCCCTGCAGTTTTATACTGAATATGAATTCACAAACCCACTACAGATGAGAAGGTGCGTTCATTTGGATTATAAATAGACTGTAGTTAGCTTTGAAATGCATCCATTTTATTCTGAGCTTCCAGAAAAGTCCTACTGATATGTAGCTACAGTGAGAGCTCTAATGTTGGTAATAAAGAGAAAATGACAGGAGTTTTATTTGGAGTCTTCTGACAGCTGTAGAAGAAAAAGAAATCCATATGTTGTTGTGATGCCTTTTTTTTTCCCCCCTACAAACAGTGAAGGAGTAGATTAAAAAACTTTCCATTCTCAGAAAACAGATCTTTGTTCCCAGAGAAATGTGCTTGGTGTGACTGGAAATGTATACAGTTCTTGGGTCCTTTTCTTTACTCTTCCTTTTTTGTGCTCAGATGCAGCAATCCCAATGTAATCCAGTAGAAACCAGATGCTGTTCTCTCTTGTGGTCTAAGGGAGGTGGAATGGCAAGACCTGCACTTTTGCTTTTGTCAGAAGAGCACTCAAGTACCTCAAGGTGATACTCACTAGAACACTCTTGTCAATGCAGCATTTTTGTGATGCCAGCTGTGAAGTCAGTGCTATGTGCTGCCCAGCTCAAATTAGTAAATTTTGTCTTGTAGGGGATGACTTGGATGACTTGGATCCAAGGGTCAGCAGAGGCTGTTTAGAGTACCTGTAGAGTTGCTATCAAAAGAGTATCAAATAGTGTATCCCTGTCCCAGGTGGAACAGAAGTGTATCAAATTAAGTCATGTTACTCTTTGTGTTTTAAATAATAATTCTGTGTAGTCTCCCCTGATTGCCACCTGGAGCAGACGAACATTTCTTCTGCCTCCTTTTAAGTACATATTTTACTGACTGAATAAAGAGTCTGTTCTTCTAATACACATCTCAAATGTGGGAAGTTTCGAAGTCAGGTGGTCATTTTTAGCTTTTTTAGGATGTGACTGAAACAGTCCCATCACTAAAGATGAGAGATGGTAATGTGTGTGTTTTGCTGCTAAACAAAATCAGAGAATAGCACTGGTGATTCTCCAAGTAATTTGATGTTGCATCAGAAGACAGATGGCAATGATAAACCAGTGGAGAGCTAGGAGTCTTCAGCTTGTGTCAGCAGCATGCTGGTCTCCAGTTTTGGACCCTATCTAACCATGAACTATTTTTAGAGAGAGCATAAGGATGCAAGGCAGTGCAATTACTGCGTTTGCGTGGAGTGCAGAGGTCTTCAGCATTTGCACAGTTTATTTTCTACCCAGCATGATGGGTTTCCTCAACACAGATACATGACTGCTTGCACACTCTGGGATTTGTCTTTGTAAAGTTAGGAGAGAAAAAATATATACAGTCTGGTGTTGTAGATAGTTTGCAGTGGAACAGAGAAAGGATCAGTATGTGCCAATCTGGTGGTCAGCCAAGGTCCTTCAGCATGTGGAGGACTTTCAGGTAGCAGGTGCGCTGGTGGATTCCTAGGTAGACACTGCCTGATAAACTCTCAATTTTGTGGGCTTTCTGCAGCACTGATACAACCACTTAGACATAAATAAAAACAGCTGAGTTAATCTGTAAAAAGGAGAGACTAGTGGTATTCTTTCTAAGAACATACATACTGTTTAACTGATGCCATGAGAGCTATTCACCCCTTGACATGATCATTTTTATAGCTTCTGTGCTGCTATGGGTTTCCATCATAAAGTAACTAAAAAACCTAATTTTTAAATTTGCTATAAATTCTTTTGTGTTCGTGTTCCTTTTTGTTTGTCCAAAGCAAACTGCAAAATTTGCAGTTCTCTGGGTCATAAAATATCACATCACTATATGAATCCAATTATCAACATTGTTAGGAAAAAAACAACATGAAACATTGCAAAAATAATACCAAACAAAACCTAGCAATAATTGTCTGTTCTCTTTCACCTCAGATTGCATTCTGAGGAGTTTTTTACTCTTCCTCAAGTCTACAGGCACTGTTTTTTCTCCAAGTCAGATCTCCATTCTTGCTGGGTGTTTATCAGTCTCTGTTGTGATGCCTGTCCCTCTGTCTTGTTCATGACAGATGCCAGAGCTGTGAATTTTTTAAGGCAACTGCAGCCATTGTAGTTGATGAAATGTTTTGGGGCAATATCAGGTCTCACATACTAAAGCAAGAATGTGGTCTTCAGTTTTGTTATCTCAAAACACTGAAAACAAAAACATACTGTTATTGCAAAATGTTCTTCCAGTCTGCACAAAGGTCATATTATCTTCAGAGCATGTTTCTTGTGATTATTTTCCCAAATTAACATTTTCTTTTACATACCCATCTTCCAGTGTGACTGTTCTAATGCTATTGTGCCACTGCTGAGTGTAGTGCACATTAATGTAGCAGCCTCCCTTGTAGAGTTTACTTTGGAAGTTAGACAAAAAAAATTATATGTAAATCTAACACATTTGGTCATTGAGATACAATGAGCATAGACCATAATGATACCACTTTTATGGCCACATTTCAAAGCACAAGCACACTTCATCTCTTTGATCCCTTTGTTCTAATGCTCAAAATAAATGTTAGCCACTGAATGAGATTTTATAATGCCACGTGTAAAGTTGTTTTTTGGGTTTTTTTAACCAAGGACCTAAGAATCTTTTTCCATTAAACAAAAAATAGTAATAATTCGACAAAGAGGACTGGAGCTTTGAGATTTTTTTTTCCACTGTTGCAATAGTTAATTGCAGTGGGGCATCAAAGAATTCTCTTGTGCAATTTGCAAGGAGCACAGTTGTCATTCAAGACTAGTAATGAATTCATATATTTGCATTGCAATAGCTAACATGTCATGATGATACATATTTTCTCTGTGAAAATGTTTGCTTAGCTTCAGAAAACCTTCTCTCCTTCTAGGAAAAAGATCCTCTGTTTTGGTGGTATTTCTTTGATAGCATGCACAGCTAGATATTTAAAAGAAAGTGGATGTCCAGGGTGGAAATGAGAACCAGAGAGTTTCAGTAGTGAGTTTTTTTGCTGGGATCTTTGGGCTTGTACTAATGAACCTTAGACACTTTGTATCTTATCCAAACACTGGATGGTGGGGACTCTGACTGCTTTGACTACTTGGAGTATTTCTCTTCTCAGTGTGTGACTTTTGGGGAATATTTTGATTTCCTATAATTTCCTCTCCCCTGCATGAATTTCCTTTTTGCTTGTACAAGTTAAGCAAAGCTGACTTGAGCCCACTCATGCACTTTTTTTTTGGCTTTTCCAAGCAAACAATCTCTCATCAAATCTGTAGGGAAACTTCACAAAGGAGTCTGTAAAACTGAGGAAAGCTAAACCAAAACTATAAGTGCAGAGTAACTTGTTGTAGTATGCTAATCAGAAATAGAATATAAATTAGAGGCTGGCTTATAGATGCATTGACTCTACTTAGCATCTGTCGTGAGCTATTTGTCTATTATATGTGTATAGATGCATATTTCTTACATAGGTCCTATACTTAGTTTTATTTTAGTGCTAGTTCTCAAAATATCTCTATTTAAAACTGAAAGACATCTCTTTGAAGAAGTCTCTGTTCTTTATTTTACACCTCTGCTCACACTTTTCCATCCAGTCCAGCCCCCAACCAAGCAAATCCAGCATATGCGAGCCTCGTGAATGTTTCTCCTAGATTAGGGATTATTTTGTGTCCTGTTTCCCTTCTTTTAAATAAGGAAAACTGAGATATGGAGGAAGGTTAAGCTGGTTGGTCAGCAGGGAAAAACACAGAGCAATGCTGCACTGAATTTTGCATATCAGTGTTGCATGATTTGGCAGTGTCGTTACCTATTGGGTAGTCAAGGCATCATCAATAGCCTTTGATAAAAAGGCTGGAATCTGGTTGGGTTTTTTTCCATTCTCTCCATTAATTGACACAAACATGCCCTCCAGAATGTTGATCACCCTTTCTTTGACTTAGGAAAAGTGAAACAGCTTCAGCAGAAACTGAAGCTCTCCTGAAGTACCTGTTGATAGAAACTTTTAAGTCTTCGTATGCTTATCTACTCCTGAGCATGCTTATCTTTAAATGTGTAAGTTGCTTAAAGTGATGTTTGCTGTCAAGAAGGCCATTTCTGAAATTTGTCAATTTTATACTGTTTATTGTATCTCTGTCCTGTGCCTTTGCCTCGTAACCTGTTGTGATTCCTGTCATTACTATGACTGGCCCAGGAAGGTATGACTTCATTGAATATTTTTACATGGTCTATGAGTTTGTAAAGACAGAGTTTTAACTTCCTTTGCTTGCTTTGTATTTTATCTGGCAGAATTCATGTGTAAGGAAAAAAAAAACACTAGGTGATCCAATCTGTTCACTATCTCTACCTTGTACTCTGATATCAGACGACAATTTTATGCTATATTAATGTTCAATTAATCCGAATGTACTTTCTCAAAAAAGAATTACGGTGTTTTTAACCCATATATTGTATTTGTAATTGTATATTGTAAACATTGTATATTGTATACATTGTATACATAAACTTGTATATTGTAAATATTGAGTTATCTGAGACTGACAGAAATGCCTGATCAAAGCATTAAGGATATGTTTAGGAGTGTTCTTTTTATTTTCAAGTACTAGAAATGTTCGTTCTCTTTTTTAAGTAATAAGGATGCTTCTGCTAGAAAGAGCCCAGCCAGAACCTCCTTACACAGAAATGTCTGGTAGTTAGAAGCAGGATCTGATTTATGTTGGGGACCCAATTTTGTGTGGAGTCGCTAAAGAAGAGAAATGAAAAACCCTTCCCTTTCTCCCACCCCTGCTGTGCTTTCTGCGAAGTTAAGAGCAATAAAATATTTTAAAGCTGTCCTCAGACACCCTCATTTGCCTTGGAAAGCTTTTATTGGTAAGTGCCTGCTGGTGGATCCTGTAGCTGTGCAGGCTGAGTTCACTGCAGCACAGCAGACTGAGCAGCGCCCTGCACGTGTGATATATCACCTTGATGCTAGTCAGCCTGTCTCATAAGCTGGAGCGTTTTACTGGTTGATTTCATAGTTCATTAAAAGACTTGCATTTTCCTCCAACAGCTGAGTGGCAAATAAAAATACCACTGGGTTTCAGAGACTGTGCTACTAAGTAATTCTAGCCTAACTGGCCATGCCTCTAGTAAGCAGTAAAATTGTTAACTGTGACAGCACCATTATTAGTAACGTCTCATTCATCTTGTATCCACGTTCCTTGAATTGAACTCCTTTTTCCTTTGCCTGTTATTTAACATTATTTTAAATTATTCCCTAAAAAAGAAAAAGGAATAGATTTAGTTCGTTTCCTTATGAAAAGTTTGATGCTCTCTCTTCAAAGAATTATGTTCTCAAAATGTAGATGGAAAATAAAACTGAATAATTTACTTATTTCTGAAAGGGATTCTTATGCAAGGCTTGATTTACCTTGATTAACAGCAATTTACTACACATTTCAAAATGTGTTGCTAGTATTTATAGCTCAAAATAGAGATACCTTAGAATTCCCTACTGTATTGAACACTGCATTGGAGACTGCAGGAGCTGTTTAATTTTTGAAGATACAATAAGATTTCATTTCAAATAGCTTTAGATAATAACCGGTGAGGTGATTTAGTGTAAAACCTATATTTAGTCTTCTCATTTTTTATAATCACTTCCTTGGCTAACAACTTCAAAATGCATTTTTATCAAAATAGTGTGAGGCTTATGAAGTAAATATAATTTCCTTCTTTTTCCCGGAAAGGTTTAAGGTTAAACTCAAATGATATAAGCAAAAAGTTGGCTTCATGATGTTGACTAAAAGCATTGAATACTTTTTCAAAAACCTAAAAGCACAAGTAACAGTCTAAAGCAGGTCTTTTAGGTATGTTTTTTTCTAACAATAAGACGAATTTGGTTTTATTTTTTGTTGTCTTCCTTGGAAAAACACCTCCTAAAATGGCTTCCAGAAATCATAAATGCTGATATAAATTTGTAGAATTAAATAGCAGGTTTTTCTTGTTTTTAATAATTCTACTTCTCCATCTAGCACTTATGAAAGATTAACCAGAAGAAGGGTCACAGTAAACCATGCCTATAGTAAATGATATTTCACCTTAAGGTTTTGAACAATTCTTCTGCAAATAGGAAGGATCTTTGTGCCTGTTGTCAAGAACATGCCATTGACCATCCTTGGAGGTTGTGCAAGGCACACAAGCTATAGTGTAATTCTAAGTACAGCAAGTTTTGAAATTTTTACACATTTTCAGGGAATTAGTTAGTTATGTCCTAGGGCTACCCTCCTTACTGAACTTCTTCCTTTTACACTAAGCAAAGTTTGGTGGAATCAGGTATACATGAACCAAGGAAAGCATTTCTAGCAGGTTTGGACATAATGGCAGAAATGTGGTGATAATTCCTCTGCCTTCCTGCCCCAACAGCCACCCTCAACACAAAAATGAAAAAAAACCAACCAAACAAAAAAAACCCCAAAACAAACAAAAAAAACAAACAAAACACCAAACAAACAAGAAACCTAAACAAAAAGAAACTTACCCCCCCCAAAAAAGCCAAAACCCTTCCTAAAACAAACAAAAAACCTAAACAAAACAACCAAAAAAACCCCAACCTGCTAACCAAACAAAAATCCACTTAACAGATAAAAATTAAGATATTTATTTTGAGGTCTGAAAGGAACAGAAGAAAGAATCAGACACCCCTGAAACCTTTTTTCCCAATATTTTCCTTTTTTTTTTTTTTTGACTGTTTTGTTTTCTGAGATAGTACAGAAACATCTTGACTAGAACCACAATCTGTCATGACACTAGGTACATTTTAGTGGGTCATTCATTTTCAGAGGCACCAGCCCTTCCACTGTGTATGTGACTGCCATAGAAATAAGGTAGCCTGCTAAGCTGCCAGGTGCCAGGGAGATTTTGTGGCTGGGTGTGTTTTCGGACCAAGTTATCTGTACATGCATGGGCAGGAATAATGATCAGGAGCCAAAAAAATGCAAATGCTTTACAACAGGTTGGTCTGTGAGCAGTGTGTCAGGTTTTTCTGGGTAAAACACAGTGGCAACCAGTGAAAAAATTTCTGCAGGAATTAAAAATTGACTTAAGGTAGGAGTTGAAGCACATTTCCTAAATTAATATAAAAGCAGGTGCAAGACTGACGCATGAGGAAGTTCTGTAGGAGAATGAATTGTATTAGTAGCAGGGTAACTTCAGCCGTTCTTTTTGGTTGGTTGGTTTTGTTTGTTTGGGTTTTTTGGTTTTTTTCCCACAATTTTTACAGTGTTATGGACAGATTCTGTGAAGCAAAGCTTTACTGTGTGAGTCAAGGCTGGATACAGAAGTGTACATTTAGAGCCTGTATTTTTTTTTAAAGATTAAACAACTCTTTAAAACGTGTAAAACCAAGCCTAGCCATGATTGCAGCTGGGTGCTTGGGGTAGTGGCAAGATCAGGGTGCTCTTGTGAGATCTGAAAGATAAGCCAAAAGGACGCCATCATCCAACCACGATATCATAGCAGAAAAATGAAATGGCAAACTGCCATAACTTTTATTGCTTAGAAAAGGTAGCACAGCATAGAGATTCTGTAAGTAATTGGCACACATGTATGGTTATAATGGTTAAATACTTAAAAAAATATGGGTATTGCACTGTTTCTTAGATGTTCTTTGGCTGTTTTTTTTTTTTTGTTTCTTTCTACTGTTGCATATAATGAGCTTGATTTTTTCAGATTAGATAAGAAAATACATTTTAAAAGTATCCAGAAATAGCACTGCCACTGTTTCAAAAGTCTAGGTAGAATTAGAGATTTTGTGTTCATGTTTCTCTTTAAAATGCTGTATAGAAATATGTGTATTTTGTGATAGAGGATAAAACATCTTATCGTAACACCTTTTCATGGACTGCAGCTGTCTTATGAAATTCCCTGTTGCTTCAGTGTATTCTGGATCAGGCTCACAGTAAATAAACTTGGAAAAAGATCTATAAAATCAGTCAAATGCATAAGTTTCCCTTTTTAAAAATAAAAAAAAAACTTTAAAAATCCAGTATTATTTGTTTAAACCTCAGTTGTTTTGGTTTCTTTTTTTTTTTTTTTTTTTTTTACTTCAATATCAAACAGGCATTAGCATACATTCCTTAGAATGAAGAACTTAGGAAAAAAAATCCCTTCAAAAAATGCTACCCTGTTCTATTTCTATTCTGTATTTTGTTACATCCACTTCAATTAATCTAATTTTATTAGTATATTGAATGTTAAAAGAAAAGTAGGTTTTTATGATTTCATTCTGATTCATTGAGCTGCATCTCATAGGTCACTGTTAATACAGAAAATGTAAAGCTGTTCCTGGGGTCATTCTGTCATTTCATATCCTCTTAAAATTGTCTGTCTGCACTTAAGAGTTTTTCTTCTAGAGCTCAGTTGGAATCACCTGCCTGGGAGATAAAGTGCATTTCCTTAGGCTCAAAGTCAGCTTCCAATAGACTGCAGCCAGACCTCATTTCTTACAATTTTTTCAACTTAATTTTTCCTGATGTTTCTCCAGATCACAATTTTTCTTATTAACTCCTCTCCTAATGGTACCACACCACCTGGGGTGCTTCAACACTTCATTTCTGCTTGGGCTGTGTATTCTGGTTCAGTGATGCAGGTTATTCCCATTCATCAGCTGCACAGTATAATGCCTTCCTGAACAAATCCCCTACTTTCCTAATGTACCAAATTACTGAAGCCAATTTTGGCTGCCTCTTCACATTTCTTAGGCTGATCAGTGACTCTTGAAACCTCTTTTTTGACTTCATTGGGCAGCAGACCTTCCTACCTGTCTTTTTTTTTATACAGAAAAACTAAACTGAAAAAAAGCAATCCAGGTGCCTAAGCAGGAGCAGCCCAGGTGCCTAAGCAGAAGAATACACAACCTATAATCTAAGACATAACAGAGGTTGGGCAGCTAGGCTCTGTGATTAATGGGAAACACTTCAGGACTGGCAGCTGGAGAACACTTGGGATACTTTAAAGCACTAGATACATGTTTTAGGCTCTCAAATGACTCTGCAAAATTCCTTCTCTGAAAGAAAGTGTTATTGCAGTTAAATGAAACTAAAACCACTCAGTCCAAAATACACATTTGATTTTTTTATTCAGTTTTTTTAATGGTCATAGTTGCAATGTCTATTCTAATTGCAATGTATAAATGTGTCTGTGAATGGTTAGGTCTTCTGAAAAATCACAAGAAATATTGGAGGTATGGCAAAAGAATTTAAGGCACAGGATGTCAGAAAAGAGCCCATTGGTTCTAGTTAACATGGAAGAAAAACTTTTAACCCAGTCATTTTTCCTGAATACGCTGTGGTCCTTCACTGGGGGGAGGTAAGGAAACATGATTAAAATATACACACTCATGCACTTTAAGCACTTTAAGCTTTACTTCTCTTTAGGCTCCCTTCAGCCAGAGGAGTTAAATAGCACTGTACTATTATTAGAGAATTTAATTTTCTGGTCTTTGTACTGCTAAGCCATTTTAATTTCCTGATAGTACCAAAATACAGACACTTTGAAATTTCAGGTTTCACTTTCTTGAAATTGTGGAAGTATTTTTTTGTAGAATCCAGGCTTTCAGAGGATGTCCTTTTTTTCATAAAAGAAGATCCCAATCTTGAAGGGAGAGTGCTGGCAGAATGAATATCGACTTGTATTAATGTTGGAAATAAAGTAAGGCTGGAGCATAATTTTCTTTCAGTGAAGCAATGAAAACGAGAAGAGATGCTTAAAAAATGCTAATGAAGGACTCAATTATGAAGAAACTTCAAGACTCAAAGCACCCAGGAAATTGCCACTTATTCATATTGCAGTGAAACACATTTGGTCCTATTGGGTAATTTTTTTATTTTTTTTTTTCATGAGCCAAAGACATCATTATTTCAACTATTTCAAAGCCTTGACTCCCACACACAGCTGCACTGGTATTTGGGGTTGAATGTGCAGGAATAAGCAGCACTGTGGCAAATACCTCATCTTTGCCAAACATGGTTAGAAAAAGAGAAGAACCTGGTGTATATCAGGAGAACAAGGAAAATAAGTAGGAAAAGTTGGACACACGGTGACTTCTGTGCTCAAGGTTTTGTTTATGAGTGCTATCTACCCATATATGTTGTTTCATCTGTTCTGCTTAATGGAGAGATTACACACACAAAAAAGTGAAGCATTATGATCCTTGGAATAAGGGTTTTGTCTGTGAAGTGACATGTCTGTGTATTAGACAAAGCCCAGTAACAGAGGCAATTTGCTGATAACTTTATTCTGAGTATTTTCACATCCAAGTCTGAGATAAAACAGCATTTAAAAAGGATGAAGCTACTAATGATAACTCTAGGTATGTTCATGGCATATTCTTGATAAGAGCAGAGCTCTTGTACTTTGTTTTCACGGTGTTTCCAGGCAAAGACATCTGAAAAGATTTGGCTAATTTAGTGACCGGCGTTGCCTCACACTTGTTCCTTTTATAGACTAGATGAAGAACTGTTTGCTACTGGCTCTATCATTAATGACAAACACAAGCCCACAAAAGAAAGAAACTTGTAAATTATTAACTGCCTGATCAGCAACTCAGTTGGGAATTTCACTGGGTCATGAATGCTGACAGGTTGTCAGGGAAACAGGAATATCTTAAACAACTGCCTAGGTTGGAAGATGAAATCTTTTTACATAGTTTTGGTGTCTATTAGCTGAGCTGCGTTTGCAAATGGAAAACACAGTAATGTTTTTTTTTAAATTCGATACAGGCAAATTGAAGAATCACAGAATGGTTGAGGTTGGAAGTAACCTCTGGAGACCATCTAGTCCAAATCCCTGCACAAGCAGATTCACCTAGTGCAGGTTGCACAGGATCACATGCAGGCAAGTTCTGAATATGTCCAGAGAAGGAGACTCCACAAACACTCTTTGCAGCTTTTAGCTTTTAATTTAGAATCTTGATCTGGTTTCATTAATGAGAAATTCCTTGGATTTTCATCATTATCCCCCCTCCCTCATATTTTTTCCTGTTCTAATCATTCATTAAAATATTCCTTTGGTATTCTGGCAATTTGCAAACAATTAATAGTGTTATGAAGCTCATAACCTCCAAGTATGGTGAGCCAAAATTCAAGTTGATTCAGGTGTCATAATTTCTGCTCAGTCTTCTATTTAGTCTGCCTCCTTTTCTAGCCATATGCCCTTCAGGACCAGTAATTGGTACTTCCAATGGCTGAGGCAGTTTTCTTTTGTTCTGGGTCATAAAACAACCACCTGGAAGGGCAAGTTGAGAATCATAGGCAGGAAAATAAAATGCTGTGTTTGACTGGAAGTAGGATTTAGTCTAGGATTTGGAGAGATGTGGTTATGATTGGCAGGATGACATTCCTGCATGCATTAGCACTTAGGCTGTAGAAAGCTGTGAAATAGATTCTATGGCTCTGAAGCTCTCAAAACTCTCATTGACATGCTCATTTTTTATGCTTATTTCATCATTACAATGATTGCTGGTCCACAAAGCATACCTGTTCTTCTGAGTATTTGCTTATCTGGAAATCATCCTTCTGGAAGAGGGCTAGAACAACTGTTAAAAAGGAATATTTGTATTTCAAAACTTTATTTGCTAGCATAACTGGTCACTCTTCATCTGTTTGTTTATTTTTTTTCCTGGTTCTTAGTGTGTATGCTAGCACTAGTTAGGAAGATGAGGCAAAAGTTTTGCACTCACTGGTTTTTCACTCATTTTGGCCCATGACTGGACAGGGAGAGAGTAAGACAGTATATGACCATCAGTGATTATAAATCAGTATTCACAAAATATTAAAGGATCTGTTATTAACAACCAATCTCTTGAAATGAATTTTTCTGTGTTAAATAAGAGCAATCATGCCATTGAACATTTATGAATACAGATATAGTTCTCAAATCTCAAATAGAGTAATCTAGATTTTCTCTGACAGTTTGCAAGGAATACAACTGATGGGAAGCCTGGAATCAGAGGGCATGCAATAACCTTTGACTGGCACAATATCAAAGATGAGGTTTTAAAGTTTTAGCTGTCTTCAGATTTTTGGATTTAACCACGTTACATTTACACAGCAGGCCCTTATGCTACCTGAAGCCAGGTTTTCCTGAATTGTCATCATTGTAGATAGAACACTTATCAAAGTACTTTTTTCTCTTCCTTATTATTTGTGTAAAATTTTGTACCAGTCTGATATTCTTGGAGAGGACAGATTAAAATACATGGGAAAACTACGTCCTTAGAGCTGATCTTTACCACTCAAATATGCAATAGAGAAAAGATTGCATTGCTGTTGTGACTATTCCAGGTCACTACTTCTCTTTTCTCACCCCTTTATGTACTTCCTTTAAAGTGCTTGAATGGCTGAGCTTGCCATCAGCATGATTGTGCTGTATTTCTGTGTCTTAGTGTTGCCCTAACAATGGAGAACAACTTGATTTATTTCACTCAACTGGTTGTCTAGAGCCCCTCTGTACTTACTGGAAGGAAACAAGCCCAAGGAAGCAGTTTGTTCATTCCCACAATGTAAATACCTGCTTTTGGAGCAAGTCTGCTGACTTCATGGAAATGCACATTTCCTTCTATCAATTCAGATAACTGAAGTGTTTAAATCTCTGTCTGGGCAGATTAAATGCACCAAAATGACAAAGGGTAGGTAAAATTATAGCTTTTTTTGGATAGGAAAATAAAGCATTGCTCAGTCAGACTTCCTCAAATCCCAAAGAATTTTCTTGTGGGTTAGAAAGCTTGAAGAAAATGAATATCCCAGATAGAAATCTACTATTGCACATAGCATAAATCTCCTTTTTAATATATTGTGATATGTACATTACTGCATCCTCCTTCAGCTGGGCTTCTTTTCTGTTAATATTTTGGGGTTTTGTTTGTTTGCTTGTTTAAACAACCTTATCCCACCCATGGTCACTAGAAAAAAATTCACTTTCTTCCCTAGACTTCTCAAATCATCATCTTCTAGAAAAAGTGTACTTCCTCATTATTCTTAAGTGTAGGAACAAATTCCCTTTTACATTTATTAGAAGATAAAAAAGAAAATCTGCAGCTCCTTTGGGTTATATTTTTTTTTATTCTTTTGCAAGCAAACCTTTTACAAATGTAGCACCAATAAAATAAAGTCTCTACGTTGCCTGTCAGTAAAATGGGGAAGCAAAATTATACCCCATAGTATTCAAGATCTTCAAATTCATTTTTTCTCTATTTCAAAGTAGTGGTTTTTAACTGCTCATGAAAGCATTATAAAGATGGGTTTCTGAAGGGGGCAATAAAGCTTTCATTTTTTTCCGCTCATATTCTCTCTGCCATCAGTTTATGGTTCAGAAACACAACCATTTTGCTCTTCAGGACTAAATTAATTTGATGCACTATCACAGTGCATTCAGATTATCAAAGTCTCTTTCTTGCCCTAAAATACGGTATTGAAGTGAGAATACTGATCTGCTTGCATTTCATGGATAGTTTGAAAATACTAAGCTACAAAACTGCAGATGAAATTACTCAGTTTCTTCTTGTCAGTGATTATCTTTTTTTCCTTCCTACCATGTATTAAAGTATTATTTCCCTGTAGGTTGATTATTTTCCCTCTTTCTATCTAGTCAAAAGCTTCAATTTTTTGTTCTCCATAGTGATCACTTAAACTTGGGGCACTGGAGCTTTCACAGCTGAAGAACTGCTTTAATATTGTATACAGTTTGAGAAAGCTACAAAAGCCTTGCATACAATGGGGACTCAAAGAAGAATGCAAAAATATTTATTAGTGGCTTTTAATGGGACCTCTTTTGGTAAATGAAGATGAGATTATCAAATGGACTTTGATTTCTTTTACTTTTTCAGAGTAGTACTATCACTGAAATACAACACATACCATTCATACCAGCCCATAACTCTGGTCACCTTCACAATAAAATTGAGGATTAAAGGGGAGCTAGACTATATATGCATGTGAGAACAGTGCCTATATACAATGTATATATGAACAACGAGACATCAACTTCTGGTTTTTTCTGAAATATTTATGATAATGATCCTCCCTCAAGTTTTCTATGCCCTGTAGTGTATTCCTCAGCCCCTAGTGTGGCTCAGAGGGTAACCTAGTGTTACTAGGTATCAATAACAATCATTTATTTTAATACATTTGGGAAGATAGAATGTAAGAAAATAAAGATAGTGCAGAAGGTAATCTCACCCCTGAGGAGTTGCAGTTGTACTAATTATCAAAGATTAGGAGCAGGCCTGCCCTTAAGAGGCCACAGCTGTGTCCAATGAGGATGAGTGCTATAAAAGACTGGGTTAGCTGGCTGCAGAGAGTGTTGGGGTTTGTTGGCTGTACTGTGAAGAAGAAGGAATCAGTGCTGTGAGGAAATGTCCATGAGAAATTGCCAAGAAGGCATGGAACTTCTGCAATAAGATGACAGCAAATACATGCAATATCATTTGATACTTCAGCTTGCCTCCAATAGTGTCTAAATGGCAAAATGTTTTCGCCCTATGTAAAATAATGACTTGCATGGCTTCAGTGCCCTTCGTGTTTTCTTTCCAGCATTCAATCTCTGTTACTGAGGAGTGGCACCTCATTGGAAAGAGAGGAACTTGGTATCTAATTAGAATTAGTGATTTTCAAAGCTGATGAACACCTACTAAGGGTCAGGAACTGCAGAGGTCTTTGGGCAACTTTATACCATTAATATACTCACTTATATGCAGTCAACAATAAGTGCTCTTGTGTCAATTTCTAGTGTTTCTGAATCTCTTGGTGGTTTTGGTTGGTTGGGATGTGTGCGCAAAACCAATGATTTTTTTTGTCCAAAAAAGTTGAAGTGGCTTATTCTTCATCAGTGGTGGCTTATATCCCTTTGTAAAGAAGTTTTTGTTGTGTCAACTGATACCAAGTACTCAGGAGTAACTAGAAAAACATGGTAATAGAAAAAGATCATTAAATAAAGGAAGTTTTTAAACAGTAATTTAAAGAGTCATTTTATATGCATTACTAGACCTTGGTGGATGATGATTAGGGAAGAATTTTCTCTTTTGTTTCTGTTTAGACGTTTGCTGCAAAAGAAGAAGATGCTGTGAAGTACAAACTGATGATTGTAGGTCTTGCAAGGTCTGCATGAAAAGCATGATGTGTAATTAGCACGAGAATGCTAGTCAAATGTCTGAATTTTGTATGGCAAAGACTAAGAAGTCGCACAGATGAAGAGAGATAAAAAGAGAAAGGAATGTTTTCAGTACCAGCATTTAATAGTTATGAGTGCTTACAGTCCAGAGAACTCTAAGAACCAGCAGTATCACTTTTCTAATATACTGAAAAAGTGAATGGTGCTATTAGTTCATAGCTCAAAAGCTGAGTCATCAGCAGCTGGAAGATTTTAAGGGAAAGCAGTGGTGTCTGACAAATATTTGTATTAGACGGACCATTGGTGCCTTGATCCATGTGTGCTTACTCCAAAAAAGGCTCCCAAAAGCTTTTCTTTTACTTACAAAACTGCTGAAAGTACTTTTATTTCTATATTGTACTGCTTAGGCAAAATAGAGAAATAGGAGTTTTACCAGTTTTATGAGTTATAATTTCTATATTTACAGATTGAACTCAATAATTATGTATTTATATCATCATCAGTAATTAATTTTTGCCTGCCTAGCATAGTAAAATGATCAAGTTTGGCATGTTTAATGTCTTTTACTTATGGCTAATTATCAAAGTGACAATATTCACTTATTTCAGTTTTATGCAGGGAAGTGGCATTATGGCAAAATGCTCATTTATCATTAATATGGGTAGTCGAGGAGGCTGTTTCTTTATTTTATAATCCTTTCAAATTACATATTACATCATATTATTAACATGTTACACTGCTATTCTTGCAGCCAGTTTTGGGCAGTCAGGAGATATCCCAGTTTATAGTCCATATACTCCTTTATTCTTGGCACTCACTGAATGACGACTTCTCTTCCTGGAACTCATTTGGAGGGTTGAAAGGATCAGGATCTTTGCTATCATTTGTTCTACTATATTAAAGGATAAATAAGTGAATAAAATTGTGCTCTGGTAGTTTTCAATTCAGACCCCTATGAAAGTGACATGTTCCTTACTTCTGTCAAAGTTTGGAAGTTTTTAACTGCTGGAGTTCCTTAACTGCAATACACATCTAGGCCAATAATAAGAAGTTTATGGACTGAGGTCTGTAACAAAATTTGCTGTTTATTTTCTGCTTTTTTTCTCATTTTCTTGTATAGCAAGTACTATTGTGTATTTATTGAAGACTTTGGGAAAACTTTGACAGTGAGGAAAAAGGATTTTTACTTTTGACTAAAGAGGCATTTTCTGGTGCTGTGTGTGTCTTTACTTTTTTTTTAATTTTCTTTTTGAACTTCTATGAGAGCTTAGCAACCATCAGACTGAGGATGTATCCTACTGAGCAGTTGTACTTGCTTTTAAATTTAAATTTTTGTTTGTTTATTTGTTTGCTTTTTCCCCTCGGGAGTGACAGTCATAGTTACATTCTGCTGTCTTTAGAAAAGCTTCAGTTGGCCTTCAGTTTGGCTCTAGTCCATACAGCCAAGCTCTTTAGCATCTGAGAGGAACAGCCTCAGGAAGAGGCTCCTGTACAGAAGAACACCTCTGTACATACAGTTTGCCTCCTAATCTCCCATTTCCTCTATAGATGCCCCTTCAGGAAGCTTCTTACATCTGTAATTACCTAAACAGAGATAAAGTGGAGTAAAAAAAATTAACATACTTCTTTTGTCGTGCCAGAATGGCAATACTGAAGGGCAATTTACAGAATGAAAATGCTCTCTTAGGGCCTAGAGCCATATTTCATGGACACACATTGAATGGTAAGGCTCTGGCCCATGTGTCCTTTTTGTGTTCAATAGAAAACCAGGCTTGGTTCATGGTGGTGGTTGGTAGCAGTGAGATATGGACCCATGGAAATATACCACAGTGCTAATTGTTTCAGTCTTGTCAGAAAAATTACATAATATTGGCAATGAAATTCATACTTTGGGTTGTATGTGTTTGGACAAAATGAATGAATTTCTACTTTGTGTTATCATATATGTTTGTTCTTGTCTGAACAACTACTGCAAACCTCAGGCATAAGAGCTTAATTCTTTACTGATAGAAACCAGGGATGGTAACCTAGTAACTTTTGTCTCAGAGGCTTAAAAATGAGGCTAAGTGGTTCTTTTATGGTGGTAGTGATTATAGTGTTCAGCTTATTCTTTTTAAATTGCATTTAACTAATTTTTAAGGAATCAGAATTTTTATAATGCAATGCTCAAAATAACTAAACTAAGATCAGGATTACTACACAAATTAGTTTCTTTTTTCACCTGTTTCTCCCCACCCAATATGTAAGTGGTATATAAAACATGTTAGCATTGTCATGAAAATCCAGCATGTGCCTATGTTCTGTTTATCTCATTGCAAATGCAATAGAAGACAATGCTTAGCCAGTGAATGCTCTCCTTTCTATAGATGTCTAGATATACACAAGAAAGATGGAATTGTTTTGTTGCTAATTCCTCAGATATTTAATTCTCTTACTTGTATAAGTAATTAATGGATTTATTGGGGTTTTCTTTCTTTTTTCTTCTTTTTGCAAGAGTTGGAGACTTTAAAAATCTCATTCAAGACAACGGCATGACTTTTATGGATTTCAATAGCTACACAGTCTTTAATCAGTATTACATTTTGGAAGAAGCACCCAGATTTTATTGCTAACAATATTTTCAGTACAAAAATTTGAACTACAGTTTCTGGTTGTGTCCTGTCTTTAAAAATGTTTTGCCAACTGTGGTGTCCTACAGTAAGGCAAAACTTTTCGTTTACAAAAAATGCGTCTTAACATACTTTAATGAGAAAACAGCCATTTCTAGGAAAAGATCAAAATCTTCTGACAGTCACCTTCACCTAACTATTTTGTTGTCATGTTGGAAGCACTTTTGGAGAGATGCAAAGGGAAAGGAGACGAAAAAAACCCCTTTGAATACTTGATTTTGGGTATTTTTCCCCTTTTGCCCATTGCTTCTTAGACATCAAATTTTCTTCATAAAAATTAATTCTTTTTCTTGTTTACATGACTAAATTAACATCATCTAGGAATTAATTAATAGTACTGAATAGAAGGACTGTTGAAGTACAGACACTCATCTGTGTTTTGGAGCTCATGCCTTGTTTTATTTATGAGTGATGACATACAAGTAGAGATCATGTACTTCCCAACAGATTGTCATGGTTTAGGAATGCTGCTCCCTAGTTTGGTGGTCCCATGAAGATTCTCCAAACCACCAGAGCATGCCACTTCCTTGCTCCCCCACTTTCTCCTCCCTTTGCAGGGGATTGGAGATGAGAATTGGAGGCACAAAAGAAAGACATCATGGATTAAGAGAAGAATGATTTACTGGAACAGCAACAGTATTGATGAAGTATACAAGAAAGGATCAATTTACACCAAAACCCCCCAAAAACCAACAACACCCAGTGGCTTGCCAGGCTCACTGGACCAGAAGGAGCCCCTTCTCTCCACACCTGACAATGACCTGAGGTGGGATAGAATAACACCCAAGCCATGCACCCTGGCTGCTGCAAAAACGAACCCAGACCTGGCCAGAGCCAGCACACAGATAAACCAAATAATTACTTCTTAAAGACAAGAAAATAACTTTTTAAAGGCATTTTGGCCACTCATTCATTATCTATCTTGTTTAGAAATGGTGAAAGGTTAATTCTCCACACCTTACTGCCCTGATAAATGTTATATTAGAAATGCTACTTTTGTAGTGTGTAAAGCACCATAAGAGTAATAAATTTTCATTGCAGTATATTTCTAAAAGTGATTAGAGAACTCTAAGGAAACTTTATTGCATTATCAAAATAATAACTCTAATTTATATGTATGCTTATAAATGTGCTGGGAAAAGTCTCTGCTTATAGGTAAATAGCTTGCCTTTCTAGACTTGAATGAATAATAGAAGCTGCTGTGACTGTGAATAAAATTAAACAAAGATGTTCATTAACACATGAAAAATAGGGAGCAAAAGTAATTCATCTAGGTCATAAAGGAGATAACCATATGTGGAGAACAGTAAGAATGCTAAGACCAGTAGCCTGATTTTACTTGTGAGACAAGTAGTGTTATAAAAACTAGCAGAGCATTAAGTGCATAGACACGAGAAATATTGAGTTTAAGGCAGTGTGAGAGGTTTCATTTATGGAGGGAACAAACCCTTAAAAATCTAGTTGCTTTTTTTTCTTACTAGAGCAAGACTGTGAAATCTTGATGAAACAATATTTTGGTAAAGTAATCCAACACTGAACAATGGTAATGTGAATTACTACAAGACAGACCTAGTGATGTAACAGCAGTTCTATAAGAAAGACTTATTTTTTTGTTCTATATGTGATACAAAGCTAATAAATTTTACAGTAACTTTAGATTTTACTGATATTATCCACATTTTGCCTACTGGTTTGATGATAGTCCAGACACAGTAAAGGAAAATAGATTATGCCTATTATCCAGCCTTTGTATCCTTAAAAATAAAACAAAGACAATTAAAAAACACCACAGAACAAAAACACAAACAAATCTGAAATCATCAAAAAATTATTATTTTGAGGTTTTCTTACTAGAAATTAGTATCTTCAATTCATTCTCCAATAAAAATTAGACATATCACTTCACTGTAGATTGAATGTCATTCTAGGCAGTAAAAATACTTTTGAATTAAGACCTACTGTAAAATTTTAATAAGAGAACCAGTAGCCTTACCTTCCAGGTCCTGCTGTGCTCTGAGTCCAAAACAAGTTCTGGCAAATAGCTGGCAATCATGAATACTTTAAAGGGTTTGGTACAGGTTGAGATTTTAAATATATTTTTAATGATTCCATAGTTCTGGCTATGGATTTTTGAATTTACTAATTCTTAGACATTTGGGACAATGAGGGGATTAACATGTTTGTGTGATTGTAATTTCTGTTTGGGTCTAGGAAAATGGAGCATACAGTATCTCTCTTTGAGAGGTACCTCTTCTGAGTACATGAGATTATTTCTGAGAAAAAATCTTTAATATTAATCAGCAAGAGGAGAACATAAGTGTTTTCTGTCAAAGGTGTTAATTTTTTTTTTGTCATATTTGAATTGTGTTCAGAAGGCATGATGCTGGTTAGTTTCATGAAAGTTCTAAAGCATAGAGTTGTTTTTTTTTTTGGCATGTATATGTAGTGAAACTTTGGGGTTTTACTTTCTACTAATACACTAATTTCTACTAATTGAATCTACTGGATGAAATGGAAAAACAGCAATGACTTCCAGGTCATTAAATAGAGAATACTAAGCAAATTAACAAGTATGTGCTATTCTGTCCTCATTTTCCAAGTAAATCACACCTTGACTGTTCCACAAGCATAGCAGCCATCAGGCTTTGGGCTCTGAACATTTGTAATATTCAGGTGACAATGAACAACCAAAGATTTTTTTATTCTACCCAATGAGTGTTAAGGAGGTTTGTGTGTATATACCAAACAGCTGCTGAGGTGGGTTTCTCAGGTACTAACACAGATAAGCAAATTTAAATATGACATACCTAATGAGGGTGCGGGACCCCTGACTGTGCTGTATGAAGCAACAGGGCTGCTGAGATCAGAAATAAAGACAGGTAATTTCATACTTTTTTTAAAAATCTGAAATACAGAATATTTGAAAATTTCTATAAACTGCACAGGTGAAAGGATCTTTCTAAGGACTAGAATTAGTCAGTTGCTATTATACTATAGCAATACTATATATACTATTACTATATTATAGTCAATACTAATAGCAACACCAGCATATAGCTATTACTCTGTGTTTGTTGGGGAATTCTCTGTGAACCAGTGAGCTAATACATAACTGTACTCCATTCAATGGCTGTATTTCCACTGACTTTAGTGATTTCTGGACGCAGCCTTCTACATCTGCCTTAATCTCTGCATTGAATTAATTTCCAATTTTTCTAATTATCTTAACTTTCTTCATTTCAGAAGGCCAGTTCACCTTGGACCTCATGAAGTAATGATTTTGTTACGGATCAAATTAACATTTCCTGTCACATAGCTTGTTTGCTGAAAAAGAAAAAGTTCTTCTAGGATGAATGAGATCGAGTGTCCATCTACCCTGCTTTATGGGCAGAAATCTCCTATCCTTAGGCACATTGCAGCTCTTACAATATCTCTGGACCCTAATTTTTTCTCTTTGCATGGGTATGGTATATTTAAGCAACATGCCTTTAGCATTTCTCAATTTAAAATTCAATGTGCCACATAGAAATTGACATTTAAGTATTGAAAACCTTGCATAGCCACTCTTACATGAAGTTCAGCTGGGTAGTCAGCAGATCCATATGGATCCCTATAAGGAGCTCTAATCATACTTCTTCATATAGAATAAGCTCATTTTGTTATGCATTCAGAAAGTGTATTTGGGTGAAGAGGTAGAGGACTGTAAATGTATATAAGTCATTTGTGCATGTCAGCAATTCATACAGAAAATATTTGTGGCCACTTTCTCAAACAGCTTTTGCTCCCAGGGTCTCATGGCTTCTCTCATTGTGTGAGGCTTGTCACACCCTATGGTCAGGGCTGGGTGACAGCACTGCTGACACCCAGAAAATCACATTTGTAGTCCTGGTGCCTTTATCTGAGGGAACTTGTCTTCTCCAGGTTATGTACAGTTAGGATCTGTCCCTGGGTGAAAGAAAGATCAGAAAATCCTGCTGCTCGCAAAATTTTAATCCATTGAAGACATAACACAGATTTTTTTTCTTTCAGCTCAGAATGTGCTGTATCTAACACAGGCAAATAATAACTGTATCATTAATCATTAATAGGCCAGTAGCAAAACACAGGATCAACTTAATCCTTTTGGACATTGATGAGTGCACACTGCCACTTTAAATAATGGCATAAAAGGCATCATTACTACCCAGTATGGATTTACCACAGTAAATGAGTTTGAGTTACTGTATATATTTTGCACTCCATACCCTGTTATCAATAATAGTCCTCATGCCTCACAAAGGGCAACATGAGCAGGAAAAGAATAATTGGCATTCTGCATGGAGGCAGTTTATTGATGAGGTGGACAGAAGTAATATTTTTAGCCTGCTGGGTGTCCATCTGTAAGCAGTTTCCTGGAGCTGCCACTTCTCCTTTCTCTGGAAACTGTTATGGCTTTTTCTGTCCAATGAAAATAATGAGATCCATCTATCAAACAGAGAACAAACAATAAACTCTATACCTTCCAATTAATTTGTTTTTCACCTCTGTTTACCAATGTGCATGCAGTTAACTATCCATTGTATTATATGCATGTAAAGACTACATTTCTCAAAAGGTTGAATCTATTAACCGTTTTGCTAGCAAAATATATCTGCATGCCCTCCAGCTAAACAGGAGACTTGAAAAAAAAAAAATCAATCCTTTTGAAGTGCCAGAATGTAACAACATAGTGTGCTATAAAATCATACCATCCAATCTAAAGTCTGTATCCTCTGTTATGTTCATAACTTATAGTCCATAAAAAACCTTTTCATGGCAAAAAAATAATGCATTTCAGTCAAAATATGCAGTAGTGAGTCATTTCAGGATAGAGTATGTTTACATTAAATGTAGAGATTCCTCAAAAATGCATAGCTCTGGTACTTGAAGTTGGGGTGGCTTTGTAGTAATTTACTTTGTCCTAGCTGTATTTCCCTCTTTTAGATGGCTTTCCACTCCTTTTTGCACAGCAATTTTCGAAGGCTGTGAGATTGGCTATACCACATGATGAACAAGCTGTATGCTCCTTTTGGCTACTGATGTGGTGGTTGTGTTGTTTCTATCAGTGTGTTTCTTGGTTTGGATTTTTTTTTCAGAACATTGCTCTGTTATGGGGCTTTGCTTTTGTGTCTACAGCGTTTCCATTTGTTTCATTAAGAGTTGCTTGAATCTGGGTGTTATTAATTTCCTTGAAGGAGTTTGTGTGCTATTTCCATGTGTAAAAAATGTGAGTTCAGCTTATCAGGACACAGATGGCACACCAAAAAATCCTAAGAAGCCAACTAGACAGAATCACTGATTTGTCTACCACCACACAAGCATGCACACACACACACAAAACAACTGAGGAAATCAGCTCCAAGGTGCCAATTTTTTCGCGCCTTAAAGCCTGGAACAATGAAGATGACTCAGTACAGTACAGTCATCCTTCTGAGACTATGCCTGAGGAAATTCTTAGTGTTAGAAAAGCTAGAAAGGGAGTCATGCTTCAGATCTGGGGAATCTGGCTGGCTGATTATGAATAGTTTTGTATGAATGGCTTAAGTACTGTATCATCCCAATTAGCCACTTTCAAATACAGTAAAATTCCACTAGGGAAGGATTTTATTCCTTTTTCAAAAAGAGAAGAATCTGTTGTGAAAGAAAGGGTTAAAAGGCTTCAGAACTCATGTAGCAAAAGAAAAATAAGATGAGAAAGAAAGCCAAGAAGAAAATCTTTCTATGTATTTCTGTCTAAATCAAAGCAATTTCTAGCTTCCCTAAGTTAAACAATTGGTGGGTGACATTTTATGCAGATGAATCAATGTTTTCCCAATTATAGTTGTATATTCAATATCTAACATGCAGTCAGCATCTTAACTAGTGTTTTTTGTCAAGCTGCTCTGAGCTCACCCACAAATATGTAATAGAGAGAAGTCTGTACTTTTTGAATGTGTGAATTAGAAAGGCAGATGTATAACCTGGGAAAACTTGTAGATTCACCTTTCTTAAAAAGAGATGTGTTCAGCTATGCTGATCAGGATTGTTCTTTGTGCCACAAGCCATCATCAGGATGATAATAATTCAGAAATGAGCCCAGGTTCACTAGGAGATTGTGTCTAACTGGTCCTGGCCTCTGCTGTTGGAATTGGTACATCTTTAAGGAAGGAATGTCTGATCTGGTGCTCTTCTATTATTTCTATCTTGATATTGGGCAGCTACACATACTCAGCTAGTATAAATTGGCACAGATCTGTTCAATTTAATGCTTTCTTAATGATCTACATTAAAAAAAAAAAAAAAACTACAACCAAAAAATAAAAGAAAAAATTTTTTATGGAAACCAAAAAATGAAACCAACAACCTTCTACAATACAGAATGTCTATTAGGCATGAATGTTATTGAACATCTGATTTATGAAAAGTTCTCCATTTCTATGCATTCTTGGGGTTTTTTTTTTCGCCAATCTGGTTGAGGTTTTAACTTTTATCATTTACTAATGTATTGGTCACTACTGTCACTCTGTCTTTTTCTCAGGCAAGTTAATATATATAAAGCTTTTACAACAGTCCTGGAACCCAGTGTAGTTCATTCAATCTGAATTTCAGCACCGTTCTTTTAAAGCCCACCCATACAAAATCCTTTCCAGTAGGATCACACTATTTCAGTAGGGCTGGAGGTGTTTGATGACATTGATGTGTACATACAACCCCACCGTGCCATCTCCCTTATGTAAATTGCAATGTATGTCATGTGCCACAGAGGGTTGTAACATTGTTTGCTGTTGTGTTTTTGTGATATCTCCCTGGGTAAAGGTTGCCAGTTCATGAATACTCTAGACTGACAAAAGGCAATTAAGCTCACTAAGACTGCTGGGGAAAGGTGTGTTTTCAAGCAAGATGTTTGGAGCATCCAAGTACTGGGGTCCTAGCATTTCAGTGTCAAATGGGGGGATGTAATTTACTGAATTTGCTTGTATAAATTTTATATAATGTGTGAGTTCTCATAAAATGAAAGCTGGAAAGTAAATGTTGATGGGGGTTTTTTGCTTATATAAAAAACTACAGCTGAATTAGGTAAATCTTATTGAAAATCTTGTTCAAAGGAAAAAGATTTTAAGACCCGATTCTTAGCTGAAATAACTGAAAGAACTTTACTGAAGTCTGCAGAAGATACATGAATTAATACTTTCTCTTAGCTGAAATAACTGAAAGAACTTTACTGAAGTCTGCAGAAGATACATGAATTAATACTTTCTTGGAGTATGAATTACCTTTTGGAACTTAAAATAGGACCTAGTGAAATAAGAATTTGGCTGATATTTCTATAAGATAAATCTGTTTCATATGGTCAGCCTCTTTAAAGCCAGAGTGTTTAACAATTCGATTCTCTTACTATTTATAGTTCACTTCAGACCATGAGCCATCAAGTAAGGACAAGCATTTTTTCTTGAGTTACTCTCATCTGACTGGTGGCCAAGATATTGAATGGTTTATGGCACTTGATGAAATTTTACACAACGTTTTATATCCACTGCTCAAGAGTCTGACTAAACTTGCATGCATCTACTGTTGGAATGTAAAATTATGAGCACTAGATATATATTGCCACAAAGAAAAGAATATTTGGTGTGATTTGTTTGGGATTTCTTTGCAATTCAAGATAACTTAGAGAAATAGTGCTTAATAGGACAGATGTGCTTCACTGCTGCCTAGAGACAGTATGTAAAAGCACAGTATTTGTATAAGGGTTCTCTAAGGAGAGAAATGCATTAATTTGAGGAATCAATGCTTGTTTCTGAGAGATTATTATGGTAAAGTCTTTGCAGAGAATTTTAATACATGTCACAGGCTTTTCAAAAGAAGGCAAACTGTGATCGACTGGAATAGCTTGGTATCTCCCCATACTGTAATGGTATGCTGTGGGTTTTTGTTTGTTGGCTTTTTTTTCCCCCAAATGCTTCAAATGTTTCGTAAGTGAATAATACGGCTGACAAACTTCAGCAAGGAAATGTGTAAAAGAAAGGTTTTCAAACAGAATGCAGACTCTTCAAACTGTGCACTAGATAAGCTGCCTGGACACACACCGCTAAGGCCTTTACACTGCTTCATACACCTAGCAGTTCTCTCACCTGGTGTTTTAGACGTGAAATCACTTGCATCAGGAACTTTTTAATTTAACATGCTTTTTTAATTTAACATGTGTATATTTGTTGCTAGATTGGGATAAGTTTTAGGATCCAAGCCCAAAAAAGTGCTTTCTTTATAGAGAGAGTTCTCTGCTTTGGAAGGGGGAATATGACCACATATTGATCATTTATCTTCAGAATGAAATAAAATTTTCTGTGGATGCTACAGGAAGAATTTCTGTAGGAAAAACAGATCAACTGTTAAAAAATGGATTTATGTGTGTACCTGCTGTTTTTATTTTAGTTTGATCTTTTTATCATTTTAATTAGTTGCTCTAAAGGATACCTTAGAAATGTGTCATGAATGATCCTTAAGCAATATCTATCCACTGTTGCATGATTAATAGGAGATTAATCTAGAAGATTTAAACTAGAAGATTAGATGTGGTATTCAATGTGTGATGAACTGTGAATTGTCAAGAGAGTATTTTAGAATTAAAAGGGCAAAAAAGAGAATAATTTTCTTATGAATAATATTCAGATCTGTTTCACATAATTTCATAGTATATTAAGAAAAAATGAATTGACAAGCATCTTCAGTGACTGTTTCTTTCTTTTCAAGTTTGTTTCTTGGAAATGGAAAATATTAACCTGTTTGAGAATTGCTTTCATAGAAAAAATAGATTCTTCTATGAACATGGAATCTCATTCTTATCTCCTTTTTAGTGATGGTAATTGTAGAATGCTTTACCCAAGGGTGGCCTGTCAAGAGACACTGGAGAGCCATGGTCCACAGCATGTTTGCAGGAAACTGAGGAAATCTAGCGAAAAACACAACAATTAGATAAAAGTTTTGTTTAGTAAAGAAAATCTTTGAACATTTTGTAAAAATATTTAGATATGTAGAAAGTATGAGTTTTAGGAGATGGGAAAAAGTTCAGGCATCAGATAAGGTGGTAACAAGATAGGCATTGCAAGATGGAAGAAAATCCACAAAGAGCCACACCTTCGTGCTCTTTTGTAGTGATTTGTGTTTCCATGTAGGTTGATACTTATACATCTGAAAAACAAAATCCAAAGTAGAGAGTAATTGTAAAGAAAAACAAAAAAAATTACTTTAAAGGTAATAGTAATCCTGTACTATGACTTAATAAACCAGGTCAGTAATGAAATTAGGAACTGTTACATACCTACATATGTCTACTTTTGGGTTTAAATGTTAAACTGCTTTTCAAACCTTATAAAAGTCATTAAGTGCAAGGGCTCACAAAAGGATATGTAAACATGTGTAATACAGAACCTGAAATTCACATGTTGCTGATACAACTTTGTCAGGTAGACAAGCCCTGGCTAACTTTTTAGTAGATGTTAAAAATGACATAGTGGGACAAGTTTTGTAGCTGTAATTTCATCATCTTTTAGGCAACAGAGGTCGTTTTCAAATCAGTCCAAGCTGATATAGAATGATTAACTCACTTTAAGAAAAAGTCACAGGAGAAATGACAATGCTTAGCAGACAAGTGGAAAGTAAGATGTCATAAATGCACAGACAGGAGAACATGTATTTTGTTAAGGACATTAGAAGCCGGAGGGCAAGGCAAAGGGCTCTGGTTAACAGCTCTGCAGTGTCCTTACTTTTGTGCTTCATCATTATATCTTGGAATAGCCAAGGCTGTGCCTTACTGGTGATGATTCACCAGTATGTCAAAATAAATTGGTTACAAGGAATGAAGAAAATAAAGTGCTATCAAAATCGCCCCTAATGACAGTTTTCTGCATTAGTTAAATGTTCAGAAGGAGCTACAAATTGCACATATCTTTTAATATTTTTTTTTAGACATTAACACTTAACCTAGAAATTAGTTTATTTTGAAGTTTACTTCTGTATTTCTGAAGGTGTTAGCAAAAAAATGGGCAAAAGCTGATTTAAATAAGAGGAGAGTAAAATTCTTGATAATGAAGTAATGGAACTATGATGTATAAAAATTACCCTGTTCAGATTAATTTAAGGCAAGTATATTTATCCAAGTTACACAAACAAGAAAAAAATTATGATGTGAGTATGATCAATACTCCCTGTAATAATTTCTGTTGAGAAATTCAGTAGCAAAACAATTCTGCACTTAAAGCTGGAAACACAAGTGCCTAACTTCCTGTGAGGGAGATCTGGTCTGGTCTCCACAGCTGTTGTCCAGAGATATTAAAATGAACAGACCTTGGTTTGCAGGCACAATATTTGTATTTGTTAAAGAACATAGAAATCCAGTTTTTCCTTTGGAGGTATTAAACTTGGCTGCTTGGTTAACAAAAGTGAATGCCCCTGCTATTCCCACCCGGGCTCAGACTCCTTCTAGTCACCTCTTAAAGTAATTAGTTTCTCACATTTACAACTGAGACCTCATCTGAGTTGAATTTCTCCTTGCAACATCCCTGTTGAGATCTGGTGATCCAGACCTGAGTTTACCCCCAAATCATTCTAAATGTTGTTGATCTGCAGGAACCCTGGGAGACTAATCCTCCCTTCCTGCCTAGAGGAATCACACTGCTTTTTTTGCCTGTTAGCTTTGATGCATGAGAAATATAGCAAATTTTACCCATAGGGTTTGCTTTTTTGCTTTGCAGAAAAGATGAAAACTTGTTACGGAGCATATTTTAAAGTCATTCTTGTATCCTTTTTCTAAGGTAGACTTTTCCTGTACAAAGCAAGGGGCAATAAACATTTTATTTTGAAAGAATGAATGCTATAAATGTGAAACAGTGCAATAATGTGAGTATTGTGTTATAGGGTTTTGAAAAATGAAATAATATACTCAAAGCAATTAACAAACATCAAATTTTTATTCTAGATGCTGAATGTGATTAGAAACTGTAAATGAACAATTCTTCATTCCAGCTGTTCTAGGAGCAGGTTTTCATGCACCATAGCCACCCTAAGCATAACTTTACTGCTATTTATTTGCACAGTCCATCAAAACAGCATTTTGATTAATAGGCTTTACTCTGTTAGAGAATCGCCAGCATAAACTATAGGTGTCTTTACTAAAACAGAGAAATCTAAATCTGTAATGTACAGTAAAAGCTGTAGTGATTCTGTTTGCACCAAGAAAGTCTTTGGACAAAATTCTTATCAAGCTTCTATTTAGAAATAATGTTTCAAGGTTCATTTTGGTGCTTTGTTTCACAGAATAGACTAGTTTTTATGTGTATAGCTTGCAGTGGTAATTGCAAGAGGAGCTAAAGTTTATTGCCTTTCAATTCTCCAGTGCAATGTGTTTGCATTCATTTACAAGTGGTTTGTTTATTGTTGGGATTTTTTTTTGTTTGGTTGGTTTTGGGTTTTTTTATAAGTCAGTTCCAAACCCTACTAAAAGAAAAAAGAACAGCTTCTGGCATATTTTTTTTTTCATGGTGAAGAGTCTTTGCTCACAGTACACTGAAGAAACTGGTTTTAGTAGGAAATTGAGGAATGTAGCAGTCTTAACAAAAAGTCATGGACAAGCTCTTGGCATTGTCTGAGATATTTCAGGTTTTAGTGCTAATCTACTGATTCTAGTAATTACTAGTCACACCCAAGTGATAAAGTCGTGGTAGTTTTTTTATGCTGTTTTCTTTCCTATTGATTATGTGATAATTAAACTACCAAAAACTATATTCCTATTTAAAGTAGTGCTATCAGTTTGGAGATAGGAATGAAAGGTTTTACTCAGAATTTTTCTCCATGTACATTTTCTTCATGTTAACTCTATAAGAGCTTTGGTGTGAATGTGCTTCTAGGATTTTAATCATTCATGGGCTTGCTTGGAAGCAGCAGCTTCTCACTTGATCATGAATTATCCAAGTGACATGAAGTAATTTCCATATTAGCTTTTCCATTTGCTTATTATATTTTATGAATGGCTGTTGTGTTGATTCTCCCCTACTCCTTCTCTCCCTTCTCCCAACCTATCTTCTCTTTATTTAACTGAGAACCTGGCTCCTAGCACAGTTGTGCTGCTCCAGAAAGAAAGCTAGGGCTTCCCTTGTCATGGAAGCTGAAGTTTTATGCCATTAACTGTTTCTGCTCTTTGATAGATGCAATCAGTAGAGAATTGCAAATGTGCTGGGATGTCTGCATCCCTTTGTGCTTTGTACTAAGTCTTTATTCTTTGTTTTTTCTCTTGTCATCTGTTATATCTATCACTACAAATAGAAAAGATGTACCCTACAGATGGAAAAAAAGACTAATTTACACATGTAAAGTCATAGAAAAGGGCATGATTGACGCTCATCAAGTCAATCATTCTGTCCCTGGAAAGCATCATACCTTCATCCATCTTACTTGGAAGATCTTGAAAGCCATTGTTGTTGGAGGCAATTATAACATTTCCATGTAATCTGTTACAGTACTTCAGTGTGTTTGTCAGCAGGACATATACATACATATCTATTTGTGTCTGAATATGGTAATTTATCCAGGCAACTTAAAACTCTTTCGCAGGATTTACAAGACCCTTTGCTACTTGTCCACGGTGGATTGAGAAAGCAGTTAATTCTCCTGGGTGATGTAGCCTTTACATGTTTAAAACTGTTGTTGTATTTCTCATTGACATCTTATGAACTGGCCAGCCCCTCTCCTTCATGTAATTTTATCTCAAAGATGGAAACACCAGGCCATATTAGGTTTCATATTGTGAGGTTTGTTTGTGTTTTAATCATTATTATCACAAAGCTGGGGGGAGTGGCCAGTCCCCCAGGGGATATGCAGTCCTTCAGTAGAACTGCAGCAGGCCAGAGAGATGAGCAGACAATAACTGTTTGAAATTCAGTAAAGGAAAATGCAGGGTCCTGCACTTTAGGATGAATAATCCCAGGCACCACTAGAGGCTGGGGGCTGATCTGCTGGAAAGCAATTCTGCAGAGAAGGACCTGAGAGTCTTATGGCAGCAGGTCCGTTGCTGTCCATGTGGCAGTAGTGTGCTCGTGTGGCCATGAAGGTGTCCTGGGCTGCACTAAAAGAGCATTCCCAGCAGGTTGAGGGAAGTGATCCTGCCCCTCTACTCAGCCCTGGAACAGGTTGCCCAAAGAGATTATGGAGTCTCTGTCTCCACAACTGGAGATATTCAGGAGCTGCCTGGACACAGTCCTGTGCAATGTGCTCTAAGATGACCCTGCCTGAGCAGGGAGGTTGAACCGGATGACCTACTGTGGTTCCTGACCCATTCTGTGATTATTTTAGTACTGCTTTAAAAACTGTGCTGTGTTATAATAATTTGTTTATTATTAAAGCTTTGACAAGCTATTTGTAAAATTTGACTTCATAAGTAACAATATAGAGGTTAATCTCACTGATCAAAGATCTTGGGGTTTCTTTAAGAGATTCTGCTTGACTCGGTTATTGTAATTACATTTGCAAAAATTAGAATTTTAGCAAAGAGAATAATTATATGCTTCCTGTCATTTATTTATGCATACACACATACATACAATATGGTTCACATTGCTTCATTTTCATATTGAGTTGGACAATTAGTGAGTCTGAAAAGAGAGAAGCATAACCTATGTGCTCCTTTCTCCAAAAGTAATTCATATCATTAAATGCTGGCTCCTTGTTCCAGTCGTGTCTTGGGCGAGTGCAGCAGATGAGGCACTAGGCACTTTATGGATGTGGGCTTTCTGAGCTCATTTAAAGCATCTGGTTTCCTCATCATGCCCCTTCTCCTCCTGGGTTTCCCAGCTCCTCTGTGTCTGGGAGCCATCAGCAGCAGAGTGAGGGGGTGTCAGTGGTGCTGGGGAACCATGTCTGGGAGGTGGAGGAGCACAGCACAGGCACATCACTGCTGTGTTTGTACACCTCAGCACCCACCTCTCCCCAGATGACAACCTTTCACTGTATGAAGAATTATTCTTTAGAGGCTTGCCTTTCTTATGCTAATCAACAGAGCTGATGTTATATTCTCCCCTTTTTGCTTTTATCATCTGCTTAGCTTATTTTCCTCTAGCATCAAACTCTCTCCAGCTTTAATTCTTCTCTCACACAGATAAATCGAAAGCTGCAATTATTTACTGAGTGAGAGGAGGAGGGAGGAAGCACATTAATATATAAATCATTTTAAATTTACTATTCATTGAAGGAGGAGTATGCTGAGCTCTGGCTTCTATCCACTCAGCATGACCAGAAAACAACAGACCTGTTTAGTCAGAAATAGTGCCAACTATTCCAATCTCTTACAGCAGCCTTGTTCTGCCGGGACCATCTGAAAGATGAGGTCTGCCTTTCTCTGACCCTGCACAGTTTGTGGCTTAGCTGCTGGAAAAGTCAATACTACTTCTAGTTCTTACATTGATGCTTTTTTTTTTTTTTCCTTCTAGGGGACTGGGTTATGACTGTCAGTCTGTTTTGCCTAGATCAGAGAATGCCCTCAGTGTTGCTTTTGGGGTGGAAGGCTGGGGAGTGGTGGCCAGCAGACAGACATTCGAGTATTTTTTATAGGGTATTAAAACTGCCTGTGGGGTTGCTCAGTGGAGCTGAGAGGTGGGGGAAGAAATTAGCACATCTTCTTGAGACTGTTGACCATCAAATTATAGAAGACCAGATGAGTAATTTTCTGAGATAAGCAATGTGTAATGAACATGTGTGGAAGGGAGAATATGTGAGTACTACCAAGGCTGTGGTTAAGGTATGAACCAAGGAGCTCAGTGGTAGGAATGGTTACTGAAAGTATTTGTTAAGAGCAGGTAGAAGTACTTCAAAATTTCAAGCAAATTTCCTTGTATTTGGTTTGTGTGGCAAGGTTTTAGTACTGGGAGGGCTAGAGGGTTGGATTCTGTGAGAAGCTGCCAGAAGCTTCTCCAGTGATTGGCAGAGACAATACCAACAAGCTCCAAGATGGACCCACTGCTGGTCAAGGCTGAGCTGTCACCAACAGCTAGAGTTCTTTGGGGCCAGGGAAGAAGGAGGAGGAGGAGATGCTCCAGACTCTGGAGCAGAGAATCCCCTGCAGCCCTTGGTGTCACTTGTGTGGTGGGGTTGGGACAGGAACAGGCGAGAGGCAGGATTGTAGAAAAGGCGAAGAAGGCTTTATTCAAAGGAGCTGTGTGGTTTTTATAGAGTGATACGATAGGGTCTATTCTATTGGCTAACTAACA
Source organism: Zonotrichia albicollis (assembly GCF_047830755.1). Classification (NCBI taxonomy): domain Eukaryota; kingdom Metazoa; phylum Chordata; class Aves; order Passeriformes; family Passerellidae; genus Zonotrichia; species Zonotrichia albicollis. Next base: position 73,789,897 of record NC_133821.1, on the reverse strand, counting down.
GAACTTCTTTCTCATGCTCTGTCCTTGAAAGGAACAGAAAAATAAAGTAGAAAAACAGCACCTGCAAATTGTTTATAGTCAACAAGTTATCACATTTTTCCAGCTCCCTAAAATTTCTCACAAGCCACTGTGAGAAATGCTTGCTGTTTCTCTCTGTCTGTCCCATGGCATCCACACCTGCTGCAGACCATGGTGAGTCACCCGTTCCCCTGCAGCCCACAGAGGTCCATGGTGGAGCAGAGATCCACCTGCAGCCCATGAAGGACTCCACACCACATCAAGTGGATGTTCAAAGAAGGCTGTGACCCAGGAGAAGTCTGTGGGTCAGGATCTGTGGGCCTGTGGAGAGAGGACTACAACATGGGAGCAGGTTTGCTGGCAGGACTTGTGACCCCATGAGGATCCTATGCTGGTCAGACTGTGAGAAACTGCAGCCTGTGGAAATGAATCACACTGAACATGTTGGTGGAGGATTATCTCATCTATTAGGAGCTCCATGCTGGCATGAGAGAAGCATGTGAGGAGTCCTGCTGCTGAGGAGGAAAGAGCACCAGAGCCAACATGTGATAAACTGACTGCAACCCCCATTCCCATTGCTCTTCAAGGCTGGTGGAGAGGAGGTATTGAATCAGCAGTGAGGTTGAGCCTAGGAGGAAGGAAGGGGTGGAGGCAAGGTGTTTCATTATTTAGTTTTCATTTCTCATTTTCCTGCTCAGGTTTGATTGGTAATAAATTAATTTCCCCAAGCTGAGTCTGTTTTGCCCATGATGGTAACTGTTGAGTGGTCCTTCCCTGTTCTTACCTTGTCCTGTGAACCTTTCCTTATACTTTTCCTTTTCCAGCCAAGGAGAGCAGCTTTGGTGTTCACCTGGCATCCAGCTGAAGTCAACCCACCACAGTCCTGTAACATGTGCAATAAAATTACAAATATAGAGCTTGCATGCATAAGAAGCAGAGGTGGATTGAAGTGAACAGCTGTTTTCCACCTGGGTTTCACACAAACCCCAGAAGACATTAAGAAAGATACAGCAGAAATAATCATTAGCCTTGGCACATGCAGTGTGCTTATATCTGAATAGTTGTGTGGCCTTGTGTAAAAGATCAAAGACTTGCATGCCACTTTTAGAGCATATGCCAGGAACCTGTGCCCCTTTGGCAGCTTTCTTAGACTGGGTTCTGGTTGTGGCAGCTGCTGGAGGCAGGGAGATGTCTGCCAGCCCCGCGCCCCTGTGTGAGCACATGGTGTGTAGTCAAATTGGAACTTTGAAACATGAAAATTCATGATAACAGCTCTGGTGTTACTCATGCTGGTGATCACTGTGACAATCTGGTTCCTTCTTCCCACCTTTAGGTCTATGCCAAAATGAGTTTTAATTATTGTGTTTGCTTTGGGGTAGTCTCTTTGATGGCAATGTGCCAGAATCCAGGCTACCGATGCCTATCCAGTTTTCCAAGCTGTATCCTAAATGATTTTTTCTGTCCCAAACTTTTATGTGGGTGATGGTGAGGGAGGGCCAGGGCCCTGCTCTGTAGCAGTTAAAGCTAATTTTTTAATTACTTGGATTTGCAACATTTCATCTCTAAATAAGCTTAGAAATTATTACAGGGACAGGTGCAGTCTTCAAAATTCAGCTGTATTCACTGCAGACAATATTCCCCAACTGTTGGTTGATATTGAGTGCCTAACTTTTACCACCCTTGGAGCTCTACAGTTTAAAATAAGCGGATCTGGTTCATTTGTGTCTGCTGATAGAGTAGATGAGGCATGCTGATGAGATTTCTCCCCACAGAGTTGTGAGCTTCATAAAGGACCTCTAGAAATGAGATAAACATGCAAGAACATCTTCTCCCTCTTTAGTCCACATGCCCTTATGATCTCCCACTCATATGTGGCTCTTAGTAAGCAAGGAATTCTTGTTGTGTAACTGAGGTATGGTACACATTTGTGTCATGTAGTTCTGAAACTGGTCTTTTTTGGACTGCCTAGAAGGTGTGCAGAAGCTTTTGGGAAAAGCAGGGTAAAATGGAGATCATCTGGATGCTGAGACTTACTGAATCAGTTCTATGAAAATGAATTTCTGTGGTATATTCATTACAGGAGCCTACTTTGCAGCTGTAATAACCATTCTCCTCTCTTCCCATCAACAAGCACAAAATACATATGTAATGCTCTGGAAAATGGAGCAGTGGATTCTGTGGGAGTTTTAAGCCTAGATACCTAGTGCAGGAAGAGGGCTTTGCAACTCAAGCAGTGCACTGGTCTTTTCTAGATGGGTCCCTGTAGTGTCATAATAGGAAAAGAATGACCTGCAGTGGACAGCAGGGGTTTTCCATGAGGTTTAAGTAGTGCAGCTTGTAACTCAGTAGTATTTTTAGAATGCTGTTGACCTCTGGACAACATTTTTATGCTTTAAGTGCAGGACTTAAATATCTTGCAAGAAAAAAAGGGACATATGCTCAGCATGTATTAATCTCAAATCTTGGATCAGTACTAATATTATACAAATCCTTTTTGTTTGGTTGAGTATTTTGAGTTTCAGGCTATTTCTTGGAGGATATGAAAGGGAAGTAGTTTTCAGCCTATATTTTGGGAACTGTGGATTTTTTTTAACAACATGGGTGCTGGGGTGCTAAAGGACTCACTTGGAAATAGGTAAGTAAATTGATGGGGAAGACAGAGTATTTTTTTAATTAAAGTGTTGTTTTATGGTGCAAACATTTAGTTTAAAACCAGCTAATTCTCAGCTTACCAGATTAGAATTTCTATAGAAAAATGTACATTAGATGGTGTGTTAGACTGTAGTTTTGCAGCATCTTATTTTATAACTAAATTGCTAATGCTGGTCATCTTATAAATGCTGTTAGAGAACTGGTGTAGAAGCTTTATTATTACTATTTTTTCTTTTAGATGGAAATCTAAATAGAACAAATTATCAGCCGTAGTCTCCATTAGAGACTGTGAATGTGGAGGAGGCTACAATTTTCATGTACTGAATGGGCTTTAAAAGTTACTATATTAGTTTTCATTTTAGCTAGTTCACCTAGACTTGGAAGTTCATTATGCCAACACACAACTGATCTTGTAAGTATACAGTGATGCTTCCTGGCAGAAACCTCAGCTGAAACCAAAAGCTGAAGTGTTCTTTTCCATTGTAAGGAAAATATTTTCTATGGTTTTATATAAAATCTGAAAATCTGATAAGATGAAAAATGTGAATATATTGTGTTTTGTAACTAATTTTACTGGAAACATCAGTTGTACTGAAGTGTATTGACAGAAATCACTAATTGTCTGTGCTGATAGAAAGCAAATTCTAACACTTTTAAATGTCATGAAATTCAAAACAGAAATCTAATTGACAGCCAACAGCAGACATTTCAGTTGTAAAACACTGAATTATAAATTCTGAAGTTAATATATATGGAAACAAAATTGTTTACCAGAGGAACTAATATAGAGAGTATGTCTTGTAAGAGTTGCCCATTAACGCCCATTTTTTATCTGTTCTACATTCTGTTTCCACAAACTAATAATAGATAAAATAGTAATATTCACCATCCAAAAGTATCCAAGTTTAAAAAAATTATTAGAATGAAACTATATTTTTAAAAGTGCTTTTTAACCATATTCTCTAAAGGTTTTGTTAAATCCGAACTTTTGACTTACCATTTTGCTTATGTAGGCAAAACCAACAAATCTCCTCCAGAGTGAATGCTAACCGTTAAAACTGATTTAATATAACAATTTAAACCTGCTTAAGGGGCAGGCAAAGCTTCTCTCTCCCACTGCCTCAATCTTATGCCTTGTGGACTTCCCCCTTGCTTGCTCTGGAACTTATCATTGGCTTTACTGGGTGCTTTTCAGCTCACTAACTGTTTTTGTGTTCAGTATTATTACCAGATGAGCTTTTAAGTTTTGTTTCAACACAAACCATTCTGTCATCCTATGAAATTCTAAACTTTGAGAAGCTGTGTTGTATTCTTATTTCTCAAGTCCCATACTGTACCAAGCTGTTCTTCTCTGCAGCACAATTCTTTGTAGTTTCTCAGGGGCTCCTCCTGGGCTCTCGACCCACCCCTATTTATTCCGGTTACCTTCACGAGCTACAGCTGCTGCCCAACTAAGGACTTCACAGCTGTAGCTCGTTTGGAGTAACTAGGACCCACTTATTTAATACATAGATCTTACAATACATAGATCTTTACAGGGACTCTCTCCATAAGGACCCACTTATTAAATACATAGATCTTACAGGGACTCTCTCCATAAAGCTGGGAGTTGTACCTTAGGGGGTTGCCCTAACTTGTTCCCTGTACCTTTATTCTTCTACCCTTTCTTTTCTACTACTGCATAGGTGCCTAACTGTAAGTGCTGCTGTCTGCAGAATAATTCCTTGGTCTTCTGAAGCATCTCCGAATTTGAGGCACCAACCTATATTCCTTCTGAAGGCTTCCTTGACCTACTGTGGCTGCTCTGTCACTTGAGCTGCTGTGTTTGAATCTGATGAGCATAAACAGTATTTGGAAGAGCATCTCTGAGTTTTGAGACTCTTTCCTGAGGAACATAGGCTCCATTTCATGGAAGGGTTTCATGAGACACTGATCTGGCACTAGCTTACACATTGCTCAGCTGACTGAATGACTGGCAACCAGCAGAAGAAAGCTCTGACAGGAGTGGGAAGAGAAATTTCTGTCCTATCCAGTGGGCTGTTCAAGTCCCGAAAGAAAAGCAGCAGAAATTCACCCGAGGGATTGTGGCGAATTTTGAGGGTAGATGGATACATAAAATTCAAGCACTTTGTTAAATTAACATAGATAAAAGCAAGTGTCAGTAAACAAGCAAATTTGTTGAGGTACAAGGGTATAAGGAGTGGAGATGACAAGTGAAAGCCAGGCAAGGTAGGTTCCTGTGATACAGAGTCATGAGCTCAACTTCAGGAGACACTACATCTGAAAAGAATGTCCATGCTCTTGCATTTCCAAAGCAACCTTTTGCAAGGTAGAGCGCTCACTATAGCAGGAGGCAAAGCAATCCAAGAAGCAGCAAAAAGAAAGAAAATCCTGCAAGTTAAATATTTCCTCTATGTTTACCACTCTGACACATTTATAAAAATATTTTTCCAGTGTTTGCAGATACTCTCTCTCCAGTCTTCTTATTCATGCCTCACATGCCCTGTCTGTACAATGCTCTCTGTGTAGAACTTGTACTTCAAATAGTAAAAAGACTTATCTGAATATCCCACTAGCTATGGGGACTATTTTAGTAAAAGTATGAGCAAACAGCTGGGAGCATTTGTGTGTTCATTTTCCATTCCTCTCAACTCTCTCTTTTTCCTCTTTTTAAAAAAGTTTTGATGATCATCTACTGCTTTAAACTCATTCACATAGCCAAGATTTGTATGGATTGTGCTGTCCCACTGTTAGTATTTTTCTTGCTTGAAAGTGTGACCATCTGATGAATCATGCTCATTGTTCTATCTTGGGAGACAATGGAGCACAAGATATTTTGAAATTTTGATATTGTAATACTGCCAACAGAGACCCTTGAAATGGAGGTGACAGTTAGAAATAAAAACAGGGTTGGCAATTTTATTTTATATACCTATACATAAATTTCTGTGTGCATGTACATGTGTGTTTACGCATCTACACAGCTTTTTAAAAGTTATAGATGTGAGCACCATACATGTAGACACAGGGCTGCTAATTTGTAGGAAACCTCAATGAACTGGCATGATCAGCAGCTCTGAATATAACCTCCAAATCACACAGGCTTACTTTCTGACCTTGCACTTCAACTAAAACAAAGAAAGGCATGTTTAGAATAGAAGATTGGTGGTGTTTTCAAAGGAGTTTTGGATGAGCAGTACCTCTGAAATTTAGAGACTGGAATAACATGCTTTTCTAATGATACATTTGAATTAGTTTAGTTTAGGTATTTGAATTGGAATATTTGTCTTAGTCTTCCTTTATCTCTCCAAGATATATGCTAGCACATTTTTCAATTAAAAATGAAGACTCTTGGGCTGAGTTACGAAATTTCAGCATAAATTCTTATTCTGAAATTATAAGCCCCCAAAAATAGCAAGGGGAAAGATTACAGCTCTCTGACACTACCTTATCTGTATAGCTGAGAACAGCATCACTACAATAAAAGAAGATAGCAGTGTCTCCCATTGATTGTTGTTTGATGAATGTAAAGCAATTTACTGGAATGCAATTAGCATTTGCAATCACATTACCATGGGGATTTTTTTTTATCCTGGCTCTGAATTGGAAAATCTATACATTTTCTGTCCATGAGTCACTTCTTAGGAAGCTTCCTTTCATTTGCTACGCTGTGCATTGCTGTGGAATTAGTTTTTCAGAGTTTTTATAAGAAGAAATACACGTCTTGGAAAAAAAAAAAAGGCTTCTAAATAGGAATATCTTAGCAACCTTAAAGTAATTGTATTAATGTATATATTAAGCTTGAAGTACAGAGATTAAATAAGTTAAACAGTGTCCTGGAAGAATAAGACCTGTGTATGATGGTGAGTGACAATAGTGCTAAAAGTAACAACTTTTAACAAACACTTAGATTGCCAATAAGAAATGTGCATGCATGCAGGTGCTCAGACACACTATTCTGTCTGTGCTTTAAATCAATGTAAATTTAATTATTTTTACATCACACAAAGTATAGAGATATTTTAGAAAAAACCCCCACTCAAATGTGTTGATTCCCAGTCTGGATTTTCTGTGGAACTGTGAGTGATTTTTAGTGCTTCAGGAAAAATCAAGCCCACTTGATATGGGGAGGGTATAAATGAAAAATGTGTGTGTGCTGAAAGGGGGTAGTCAACATCCTCCTGATGCTGACACATGCATACAATAGCAAATATGATCTCTATGGTGCTTTTTAATGGTTTCTGTGTGTTATCAACCAAGGGGTGCAATTCTACCTCAAAGACAAACATAGGGAATTATTTCTAGGGAGATCTATCTGGGAATGTCTGTTGCTTTAAAAACACTCTTATTCTTAACACTATCTAAAGTAATCTTCCTGTAATTGTATACAGTGTACCATAACCACTTTAGGAGGAGTTTCTCTCTTATGTGTTTGACCTCAGAGGTCTTACAAGGTCCCATTGTCTTGTATACCTTAATTTCTGTCTAGAAAGAATTGCTACTGAATTCCTGGAGACTATATTAGCTTTACCAGTGGGACATTATCTTCTGAGCTTTCTAAGGATTTTTATGTATTTTTAAATGAAAACCTTGAAAGAAAGGAGAAACTCCTTTGTTCCTGTTCCTGTTATGTCTTTATACATATAATAAAATGCTAGACCCAGTCAGTTCTTTTTTTCCACTGAAAACTTCCTTCAATTTTAATGGGTACAATGGCATTTTTTACTGAGGTTGGCATTAATATTTTAGCAGAGTTGGAATTGTCTGTGTGCCCTGTCACTACTTTGTTTAAGAAAAAAAGTTGTTGTCCCCATTTATCCACATTCACTGCTGTGCTCATGCTGTGTACTGGCATGCACATTCAGGGAGAGGCTGAAGGTATTGGGACACATTTTTGTGCTGGTAATAAGCAAAGCACTGCATTTCTACCCTTCACTGGGGTGGCAATGCAGTGTCCACTTCCTTCAGATTTTACTCTACTGCCCTTTCATTTAGCATCAATAATCAGTTAAATACTTCATAGTCTCACATTTTGTCCTTGAGGAAAAGAACTGGATACTTTTGCCACACTGATACAGCCTCCAGTTTTCTCTTATTTTTATGAAGACATAAATTGACCAATATGAAATGCAGGATGCAAGGAACGAGATAAAATTTTGACTGTATGAACAAAAGTAGTCTCATTTTCTAAAAAATAATAAAAAATTAGATTTTCTGTTTCTCTGGCTGAAGTACCAGAAACTTAGTATTGCTGAGTTTAAAGGCTGGATATGTTCTTAATACTATAATTATTATAGCTTTCCTGAGGAGGAAGATTTGTGTTCTTTCTATATTACCTTCTAAAATTAACCTCTTTATGCCTCTCCTCCTCTGTATTGCAGTTTTTTTCAGGTTGCATTGCTGTACCCTTGGTTGCCTATCCAAAGAGTGCTAAGGCTAAAAGCAGATACTAGCTTTGTCCAGTATGGGGCAAAATGTTGTTCTTAAGTGCTGTTTTGTGTTTGTAAGGCTGCTCTGGCACTTTCAAATACATTCATCTAAATTCTGTCAATATTCATCTGCCATTTTTCTGAAACACAGGTATTTCCTGGGCTTTAGCAGCCTTCAGTGTTTGAGCAAGAAACTTCTGGGACTGCACTGTGTGTAATGCTGGTAGTTTAGTGCAGGTGATATCTACCCAGTTTCCAGATGAGGGAAGATGCTATGCCCCTGGTTTTTTCTATTCGATAAGCAGTGACATGTTGTGGCAAGTGTTCCAGGCAGCTGTTGAAGTTACTCTCCTCCTGTGGGATCAATGCCTCCTGGTTTCTGTTAACTGACTTCCCAGGAACCGGTGCACCGCAGGAGATAGGAGCCACTGCTTGTTGTGATATTGATTAGTTGATTACTCTTGTCTTGTCTCTGTGAAGGCAACAGTTTGTGTTCCATGAAAGGATGGGACTTGTGGCTTCACACAGAGCCTTCTCACTGGGGCAGAGGCTGGTCTGTGGCACTGTATGCGAGCTCGCTGGCGTTTTGGGAGCCTCTAGCTGCCTTGAACGAAGTCAGTAATCAGTGCCTTCCTGCCCCTGCCATTGTTTCACATGGAGGCAAGAGTGTAAAGATCATATGGAAGGAATATGACAGGCAAGCAAGAAGCAGGAGATCTTCATGGTACAGTTTAAATTACTCCAGGAGCTTATAAAATGCCTTCCCACTTGCATGTGAGGCAGCATCTTAACTTATGAGGCTTAGTGTCACTTTCCTTCCACCCACCTCACGCTCTTGAATCATTGTGTACAAGGATCATTTTGACTTTTTTGGGTTTTAATCCTTTTAGGGATGTTTACGGGAGGTGACAGCTTGCGGTGCCCTTGTAAGAAAAGTTGTTGTCCCCATTTATTTATAAAAGTTAGTCTGTGCTGAGACAAGGCAAGCTCTTTACAGTGTTTTGATTTCATTTTGACTCTGGTTTTAAAATTGTTGGCAATTACTCAGAGGAAAGAATGCATTGTGAAGGTCTTGCCCCTCACTAGCAAATGCTTCCTGCTCAAGCCAGGGAAGGATGTTGTACAAGGAGCTACCAGATCAGAGGTATTTAATGTGGAAGCTGGACGATTTTCATTCAGACTAAGAGCTTGAAACAGGCCAGTGAGTTGGGTGTTTTAAGAAAAGATTGCAGCTGGAAAAGTTGGATTAAGTTAAATATACAAGCAAGACATTTAAAATATAGTGAATAGAAGAATCCTAGTGGGTAAAGAATTATTTTTTCTGTGACTTTGAAAGTATATTTGGTTTGCATAGCCAGGCTTTGGTAACCAGGGGGCTACAAGGGTGGCTTCTGTTAGAATCTCCCAGGGGCTGCTTCTCTGTCTGACAGAGCCTGTGCCAGTTGGTTCCAAGGTGGACCTGCCAGTGCCAACCCCAACATCAGTGGTGGTTGTGCCTCAGGGAAAACACATTACAGAAGGGGGAAAAGTTATTATACTGCATTGACAGTAGGGGAGAGGATTGACAATACATGAGAGGAACAATCCCCCAGATCCTTCAGTCAGTGAAAAAGGATGAGAAGTGTACCAGGTACAGGGGCAGAGCCCCCCTGCAGCCCCTGGTGCAGACCATGGTGAGGAGCTGTGTCCCTGCAGCCCAGGGAGGGCCATGGGGGAGCAGAGATCCACCCCAGCCCATGCAGGACCCCAGGCAGAGCAGGTGGGTGCCCAAAGGAGGCTGTGACCCTTGGGGAGCCCGTGCTGGATCAGGCTCCTGTAAGGATCTGTGGCCCCAAGGAGAGAGGAGCCCACACCAGAGCAGGGTTGCTGGCAGGACTTGTGACCCTTAGGGGGCACCCACCGGAGCAGGCTGTTCCTGAAGGACTGGACCTGTGGAAGGGACCCAAGCTTGAGCAGTTCAAGAATGAGTGGATGAAGCCAGTGGGAAGGACTCACATTTAGGAAGTTGGTGGGGGCTTGTCTCCTGTGGAAGGAATACCATGCAGGAGCAAGGAAAGAGTCTGAAGAGTCCTCCTCCCTCTGTGGAGGAAGGAGCAGCAAAGACAATGCTTGATGAACTGACCACAACCCCCATTACCCAAAAGAGTGGAACACACAGCTGAATTGCCATCTCCTAAAGGATCATGGAACAGGTGGAAATCTCTTAAGGAATGTTAAAGTAAACAGAAATACTAGAACAATGTTACACAGACATGAAGGGGAGGTAGTGGCATAGCAGAATGCTGCGATATTAGTCTTCACACATTAGGTGTCTGCAAAGGATGTGGAAGGAGACTCAAAGTGTGCTCCAAGAAACTGAGGAATTTTTTTAGGAAATCAGTTGCACTGAGACATCCTTGAATATTTTAATTTTGATATAAACAAATGAAATCTCTGTTAGCCATTCCTCTGAAAAAAAAGCTGAATATTTGCTTGATTTTTCAATGAGTTATCTGTGAGCATGGAAAGATGCAGTAGTATAAACATATGAAGGCTTTTGAACGGGTTGTAGTTTCAGAGGGTTTAGGATAGAGTGTCATTAAGAGCAAAGGATGACTGAGATCCTCCTTGGCACAATACTGGTTTTCTTAAGGTTTCCAGGGTAAAAGTTCCCAATAAAAATAAAATAATGAACAGACCAATATAATCTAATTGTTGTATTTATGAACTTGATAATATGCTTAATTCTCAATTTGCATTGGGTTTGAGTTTTTGTTTGTTTTTGCTAGAGGTTTTTTTATATCTCAAATCTTTTCCCAGCTTGAAAGATTTTTGGGTTTACTTTTGTTTATTGTAAGGGTTACTGCATTAATTCCAGGTTTAGCTGTATTTCACATCTTAATGACTGAAAAGACACATGCCTTAGTTGTTCTTGGTTTGAGTAATATGAATCATATAAATATTTAATATGAATATCACATGAATTTCAGTAATATGAAAATATCCATGTCATTATCCAATATACAAAAAGACTGATCACTGTGTAGCTAAGAAATGCAAAACATGCTTTAAAGTCCACATTCTTGAGGTTCTACATAGCTTAAAAAATAATTTCTACCTTGATTACAAACTAGAAACTTCTGGTTCCTTTGGGGTTTATACTTCATTAAACATAATCTACTTCTTCAAGAGTATAAGCTCGCACCACTTGAATGGTGTTTTGGCTTTTGGTTTTGTTCAGGTTTTTTTCTGCAATATCAAAATTGTGTTTGGGTGTTCTGGGGTTGTTTGGACGGTTTTTAAGTGTTTATTTTGTTTCCTGATTGGGTTTTGCTTTTGTTGTTTTGGGGGTTTTTGTTGTCAGTAATATTTAAAAAAAATAAATCTTTGTTCCCAGGAGAAAGAATACGTGGGCTTTAAAAGAAAAGGTTTAACACGTGGAAACTTTTTTGCATGCAGAATGTGTTATGAAGCTGTTTAGAGATTTGAAATGTTAAAACATTTCTCATGGGAATGAGTGAATGAATGAGCAGTTGATTTTATCAGGCAGGTAGGAGACAAAAATTGTACATATGTGGTTAATTGTTCTAAATGCACCCATATCCTCAAGCATCTACTATCCTATTATTGTCTCTTCTTGTAAATCTGCACTCTATTGTTTAAGAATATCTACATATCTTACTGAACATTCCTTCTTCTGTAAGAGTAGTATGAGAAGTGTTCGCTCTGTCAGTATACAGGAAATAGCTGTTAAGAACTCCAATTTTATTCTCTTCCTTTTGGAAAAAGTGTAGGAAGTGATCAGATTCTTCAGCAATCTGCTTTGTATTAAACATCAAATTGAGCAGTTCCCAGGGGTGCTGTTAGATGTACTGTGATAATGGCTGCTGTTCCACTGGAAATAGCAGTTGTTGGAGCTGCCGCATGTACACAGCAAGGTGAATGTTCCTCTTGGTGTGGCTGCTGCACATTCATACCCCTGCACGAGCATTTTTAAAATCTCTGCTTGTCCTTTGATCATATAGCTTTCACAGGTAGTTTTTGAACCTCACAAGATCATTTGTAGGAGCTGGAAAGGCTTAGTTTAGAAAGCACAAAAGAAAAAGGAACAGCATCACCTGTGCCACTCTCCCCACCCCGAAAAAATCAACTCAAATGCAAACCAAAACAACCACCATGAAAGAAGTAAATGATTAACTAATGAAGTAAACAAAGATGTTTGCATGAATAAGTCATTGCTCTGTCTATTTGTTAAACTGATTGACAGAGGAAATGAAAGTGATATACTAGAGCTGCTGCTTCCCTCCTACCTCTGATGTCTTACAGTGCTCTGCCTTGCATTAGATCATGATGGATTGTAATGTTGTCTTTGGAAACTCTCCAACTCTTTGCGAAGTTGCAGAGGTTGTTGTCTGGACTTAAACAAATTAGGATACAGAAAGTGATAAGCAACTGTGTAGCCCCACCTGTCTGTTTTTACAATTAAAAAAGAAATCCTGATGACTAGGAAAACAGCTCATGCTACCATATATTCACAGCTATTTTTTAAATGGAAAATTACTTTATGATAATTGTCCTGTTACAAGATAGGCCAAGCCAGTTGTTTGTTTTACTACAGAACATACTGTTTCTTTTTCTATGAACTTATATGTACATTTTCTTTGTCATCCATGATTGTACGATTGAATTAAGAAGAATGTGCCACCAGTGATACTTTTGCTCAACAATTCTTTACGTTCCCAAACTGTTGCAAAAATAGCAAGTATTTAAGATCTGTATAAACACTTTTTCTAAGTGGCATTGGGATGCTTTCTGGCATGGATTTTCGTCTTCAGATGCCCCCTTGAAGATAGGAGAAAATTGAGAAGTACAGGTGTCAAGCATAATTCTATTGGCCTAGATAAAGGACAATTTTCCTACCCAATTCCTATTGCATGTGTATTTTTTGCAGTTCTGTAAAGCGTTTCACTTAAGGAAAAAGTCTGACCTTTTAATAGGTGGATACTGACCAGCAGTGTGTGAAGTTTATCAAAGGCGTTTATGATAATCAGAAATAAATTTTCATACTTGTTAAGTATAAAATGAAAGGGCATCAATCCATTTAAATCTGTTAGATATTTGTCTAAGTGTTCTGAGTGTTTAGAAAGACAAAGTTGTTTCTAGACAACTTTGTCATGTTTCATTTCAAGACAACTTTGCCTAGGTATAAAGAATTCTTTTAGATTTTGCAAAAAAATTCTTGAATTGGCCTCAAGCTGAGAATGGAAGCACCTGGCTTTGTTTCACAGAGAACAAGCTGAAAGACACCAAAAAGCTCCCAAGTCTTCAATACTGTTCCATAAAAGAGAAATAAACTTTGAGGTAGATCATAAGTAATTTGTCATACTGACTTGCTGTGTGCTGATTGAGACCTATTGAAAAAAAAGCCTTGCAGATCCTTTCTGCTTCCAGCTCTTTTTTTAGTTGATCCAAGCTCCCTTGCTTTCTGTTTGTTCTCAGGGCCATCTCACTACTGCGGGAAACCTTTTACATCTCAGAGCAGTGTCCCAGCGCTGATAAAACAGCACCTTGCCTACCTCCGTTTCTCTTACCAACAGCCCCATAGGCTTTACAGAAGTTTCTCCCAGTCCAACATGCTCAGTTTCCTTCACAAAAGAGGTGTTTGCCGTCTCCCACTAGGAATGTCAGCCTAGCAAAGAGAGATGAGAACAAGGTAAAAAGATGGCTGGACTGCCTTGTTGCATTGTTTTAAATAATATTTAGCTAATCAAGCACTTGCAAATTTTGTACTGGACATGAAGCAGATTTATATTGCACCAAATTTTAGCTAAATGTAGAGAATATGTTATTGTTTCTTACCTGGCTCTCTTTATCATTCATCTACTGGTTTTGGTGGTGGTGTTCAAAATCCTTTGACAACTTCCTTAGCCTGCTGTGCTCTGAGAACAGCATGTTTTATAGTGGTAGTGTGATCTTGTTCCATTTTTCTTTGTTGTGCATATCTTCTTCAAATAGAGACCATCACAATCATTACAGTGTACTATTTGGTGCAGGACTTCTGGAAAGAGTCAGCAGTTTTAGTTTTATTTCCTATTTAATGATCATTTTGTATGCCACCTAATTTGTCTTTTTTTTCCCCATCTGCAGTTGAATTTGTTTACTTTCATATGCTTTAAAAATTTGTCAATATCTTATTGTAATCATTAATTGAATAGTTAACCTGTAACATTTCTTTGTTCAGAGTATCTGAGGTTTTTATGCTGGTTTCTCCTCGATGTAATTCATAATCACAGGACCGCCGAACAGTTTGGGTTGAAAAGGGACCTTAAAGATCATCTAATTCCAACCTTCCACTAGTCCAGTTTGCTCTAAGCTGATTGGTCTTGAATACTTCCAGGGTGGGACATCCACAACTAGAAAAGTAAGCTGATACATTTCTTTAAAAAGTAGATAGTGATGGTGCTTCTTCTCTTAATTTGCACCAGCTGCAGACAAGGTGTGGTATCGCTCCACAATCCATCCTCTCAGTTGTGCTGATTTGGTGTTCTCGTGCACCATCCTGGAACTGCACCAGCAGTGGCTGTATAGCAGAATCTACAAGCAGCAGGCAAACCAAGTCTCAGTGCTAGTAACTCCAGTTCTAGCATATATATTCTGTGCTGCACATCTTCGTGTCACTCATGTTTTCTTGGTATGGCAACTGTCTGATTAGTATAATTAGTGAACTGAATTTGAAATTGTAAACATTGTGTCATTGAAGGGAGTTTTCATTTTCAGGTAACAGGGCTGCCTTTGAGGTGTCTCTGGTGGTTGGAGTGGCTGTAACAGCCCCTGACAGCCTGCCTTGCTCGGTTCTTTCCCTGGAGCAACAGCTGTGCTGCTGCTGTCATCCCCAATGAGGGGGCATGTTTTTTGTGCTGATTGAAGACCTGCTTCTGCAAAGAAAATGCTCTAAAAATCTGAAAGCTGTTTGTCTCTCTTCTGCACCTGGGTGTTTTAGACTTCCACTGTGTAAATTGCAACCTGTTTTTGCAATGTCATTATTTTTTTCCTCCAAAGGCTTAGCCTTTTGAATTTGAATAATAAAAATCATAGAACCAATTTGCCAGCGTCAGAAAAAAATTGTAAACTCTACAGAATATCTGTATTCTGCATATGTCACCTCTAATTGCATAAATTAAAATGAGCATAACTACTGGTAGTTGTACTAGTAAAACAGTCATTTTGCTATAGTTAAATTATTATTTTGAATATTTGAGAGTTTTGTTGTCTTTCAAGTTCACTCTTTGGGGGGATATTGATGCTATACTTAAAGAGTAGTACCTAAAATAATTACTATAGATTCACAGCCAGCTTCTCTACAGTTTCAGAGATTAGGTTAGAAGAAGGCATCAGTGTACTTTCAAGTCTTAATGAAAATTGTATGCTCCTCCTGTTTCAAAAAGGAACCAAAATAATCTAAGGAACTGCAAACCTATATCTAATCCTTACATTATCCTTGAAGATTACAGTGAAAGGCTAATTTTTAGCTGGCCTACACAATTTTTCCCAGATATCCTACATCCTTCATAAATAATACAGAAACACTCCCTGATTTCTCTGTAGAGTTGCTCTCTGCCTGTGATAGTTGTACTGTGGTTATATTTTTTTTCATAGTACAAACCTATGATCCTTTTGAAGTAACAGTGATGCAGTGCAATCTGTGAGCAACAGGAAATTCTGAGTGAGCTCATTTGTACTTTCCAGGAACTACCTTTACAACTAGACTAGTGTTTTTGTAACTTATTTAAATGATGATTTATAGTTTATTTGGGCAATGTTTTAGTGATGAGAAAGCTTTTCTACCTGATCCAGAGATGGTACTGCACTAATATGATTTCATGGAGCCTCTAACTGGATAAAGAAAATACAATCACTTAATTAGACCAGCAGAATTTCAGCTGTGATGAAGTTTTGAAAAAAAGGAAATAAAGCTTCTCTCACCCAAAGCATTCAGGTAGTTGAAAATGTTGGCGTAAATAACTGCTAGAGGACAAAAAGCATGATATACTACAGCCATCAAAGAATGGACATCTGAACAGATGAGGAGAAAGAGTAAATGTCACTGAAATAGAACAGATAATGGCTTTTTGCTGCTGCATAAAGGCTGAGGCCACAAGGTGAATCAGAAGAAATTTCAAAACAGGGAGCATTGATCCCGTGATAACAGTCCCATTACCATGATTTCATTTCTATGACACTACTTGATAGATATAGATGCAATCATTTAATTTCCCATTTGCTGGTGCAACAGAAGGGTGTTTCCTTAATGTGTGCACAGTACCCCCTTCCTTGCACAGTCAAAGCTCCCACTCCTATCTCTGTACCAAGAATAACACAGCAGGACACAGCCTGATGAAAGAATTAATCTGTATTTTGCTTTGAGGCAACCATGTGTAATTGTGTGTTGTGTTTTTATTGCATATTTTTGCAGCCAACCTAGATGCTTCCTGAAGTTTCATAATCCTTAAGTTGTACTGTTAGTACATTATGGATGTTCATCTACCAGTATGACAAGTCATAAATACTGAAACTGCTAAGAAATATAATGCAGTATTTTTGTCAAAGCCAAACCCAAACAGTTTTCAAATGGAGGAAGCAAGTTAAACCAGAGAATTCACACCAAGCTATTATGCTTCATTAAAAAAAAAAAAAAAAGTTATGTTTGGGGAATATTTTATTTTTATATTTTATCTTCAGAAGTCCAAAAGTAAGTATTTTCTTTCTAAGAAATGTTGTTGTCCATCATGAAAGCAATAATTAAACATCGGACAAACATTTAAATGAAACATGGATTGGATTGTGTATGTGTTAATGTTTTTTTTTTTGGAGTGAGTAATGATTGTATAGCTGTGATTGTTTAATGATGTAAGTAGGGAAATGCCTGTAAGGAATCTATATTTTATTAGAGCAGCTGATATAGTTGGAGGAGGGAGTCAGACAAGATTTCTGGCACACAAACCCTTTTTCCTGCATATGTTTCTTCTGTCACTCAGAAGTGTGGTTTGGAGACTAAAAAATATGCCATATATCTTTGCCAAAGTGGTTATAGTTTTTCTTTAAATTTCATTTCTCTAGACTTTAAAAATATTTTAACTTCTGAAGGCGTTCAAAATATAAAAGACCTTTTCGGTCTAAAAAGAATTTATTTAATATTTTGTCTTATCAAAATGACTAGTAAATATTATTTTTAAAAATTTATACTGCACTTGTGCAATTATTCTGGAGTTCCTGTTCATCTAATAGTATTTCTTGAATATGTTTCTCCAGACAGTTTTACTGGTACTGCTCTGGAACAGGACTAGGAGAAAGAGATCACTTTTTTTGCCTTAGTATAACTCAGATATATTTCTGATATCTCTCAATGGCATCTTAGGACCAATGAAATCACTACACAAGAGACTCCCAAGTAGCTTGATAGATAAAAAATTCAGAATAAATAACAAAATAATATGAACCACTAACTTATAAGTGATAAGTGTACCTATTTGTCCACATTTCCATTATTATAAATAAAAAAGGCATTAGACAATTAGAATTCTATGTTTTTTCTCTTTTTTTCCCTTGCAGTGGGGAAAATGCTTAATTGATGCATCAAAGGCATTGTCTGAATTAATTAGTTAGTGATTATTCAGTTCTATAAAGACTATTATTGATAGTAGCCAAGCATGAGACTGAAGTTATTTAGCTTTTCTGTTCACTAAAACATTTACAGAGAGAATTTATTGTGAGTACGTATGGTCACTTTGAATTAGTTCTCATTCATTCTGGACAAACCAATCAATGAATGGAAGATTAAGGAATTTGATGTGTCAGAAATTTTTTTGACGCTTTCACACAACAAAGTTGAAGTTAAATCAGTCTGGATTTAAAGTCCATCTGTTCTAGATGTTTGTCATCTCAATGACTATCTACATCTCACTATATTACTGGAATTCTTGTAAAAAAGAAGGCATTTTTGCTGTTCAGGAAATGCATACACCATGGTTTTAATTTATGTGAGGCCTCACTTGCTCTTAGCTTTTTGCACATCCTTGACATCTAAACTTTACTTTTTTATACAGATGCCAATCTGACCTCAAAAATAAATATATTTTGAAGATAGTCTGCATTATTTTGTCACTGAATAAACAGTCTCTGTTTACTTTATGCATATGTATATAAACCACTGGCCAAACACTAAATTGCAAAGCCATTTGCACCTTTGTGCTTTGTGCCACCATCTTCCCCACACGCTTTTTTTTCCTTTTCTGCTCTACATTTTTGTAGCTTATTAGGAAGAACATTTCCTTTGATTCTACCTTTCTCAAATCTTATTTATTCCTTGAATAAAACTCCTTCCATCAATACAGGTTCTTAATAATTAGGGGGCATTTACAGATGCCCAAACCAAAGCAAAAACTGAGGTTTTTTCCATAAGTTATTCTGACTGCCCTCAGTTCTTCCAATTTCTCTTTTCCCTGCATCTGTTTCAAG
Organism: Zonotrichia albicollis; assembly: GCF_047830755.1. NCBI lineage: Eukaryota > Metazoa > Chordata > Aves > Passeriformes > Passerellidae > Zonotrichia > Zonotrichia albicollis. The sequence goes on along the minus strand of NC_133821.1, from coordinate 73,771,304 downwards.
TGCCCTAGTCCCATTCAAGACTGTGTATGGTCACAGAAATTTAACTCCCATTTAATTATCATTCTCCACAGTCTTAGTAGTGTGAGTGAAGTGGGGACAAATCTCCTTGCCTTGCAGCTTTGGTCATTGCCTATTGTGACTTGCATGGAAGAGCATTTGAGGTTTGGCCCTATCTGAGACAGCTGAATCACTAATACCTGCTGAAATTATCACTGGTGAAGTTTGTTTTTCTCCCTGTTCAGTGACAGACATTTTACTTAAAAGCTGGTTAAGATTCACCATATAATTACTAGATGTTAAAGACAGGCTCTAACAAGAAAATGAAATTAAAACAAAGCATCTCTTTTTTGCCTCCTATCATAGTCAAGAAACTTCCTTTTGGTTGAGCTAAAGATTATTATGGCCTTCTACAGTAAACATTCTACCTACAAAAAAACTATTCCAGATTCACTTTTCATTGAAACTGAATTCTTAGTGTTTTGTCGTATTCACTTTCGGGATTCAATTTAGTAACAATCTCAAAACTAATTCATTGTCAATTGTGGGAGGGAAAAATCTGAAATCCTTTAGCGGAATCTACCACAACAAATCAATTAAAAAGACAGGTAGCATCAATTTTCCTTTAATTAAGTATAGTCAAAGATACAGTCAAACATTAATTTGAATTCACGTTCTCCATTTTTTGTTGTAGTGTGTTGTTAAGTTTCTTGTGTTATTCCCCCAATTTATGTATTGTTCTCCCCTATTATGTGTAAAATGGTTTCGTTCCCCCAGTTTTTCCCGCCACTGCTAGCCTGTCAGCTAAGTTGCTATAGTAACCGCTATTCATAGTTGCCGATGTGTAATTGCTCCTCCCCTGGTTTCCCTTATAAGTGAAAGTTGTTTCCTCCCTAGGTCCAGTCAATCACCCCCTTTCTCCTCCCAGGTTTCGAGAACCTTCTCCTCTCTGGAGATGGTAGTTGGCTGGGGTCCCAAGACACCTCCTTTACCTTTTGATTATTGGTCTCCATGGAGTGTCAGTTCTGTGAAGTTCATCCCCTCACCTTTCCCGATTGGTTCCGCCTGTACCCACCCCCCTCCTTTATAATCCTGTTTCACCCCCTGTGAAAAAACTTTTTCCCGGTTGGTTTCCCCGCGTTCGGGTCCCGCAACACCTTCAATAAACCGATGTTTAACCCCCGGGAAATGGTCAGCTCCGTTTCTCTCCAATACCAGCGGTGTAAGCCAGTCCGCAGCCAGCACAGCCCGAGGCCATCAGACGCCGAAGGGTGCTGGCCAGGAATTGCAGAGGGGCGTCGGCCTTTCGCCCTCAACTAGTCGGACTCTAAACTTCGGGCCACATATGCCCCCCTCTGCAATTTTTCTTCTGGTGGAATCCTGAATGTATCTTTCATCTAACTGAAAATTTGAACAGATTCTGACGCATTTTTCTCAAGACCACCATACTCTAAAATGCCTTTTGCATCATTGTTGCTATGGCATTTTTGGGGCTGACATTAAGTCCTTTTGCAGAAAGTAACTAGAGCACATATTTAAAAGGCACTTTATACAGATAAGAGCAGAGTATAGTGTTGTTTTTGAAAATGTGTACCAAATTCATTTTCCTGTTTTCTAGAAATAAAAAGCAATAATAATTATTTGAAGCATATTCATAAGGAAAAACACTGAATTCCCATATAGAGTTCCAGAAAATTCCTGTTGCCATTTTCATAAAAACATAGAAGTCGTGTACCTGTTGCTTTGCGGTTTGCATAAAATGTGTGATTATTTTCACTAATACTAATGGCAATTATAAAAAGAGCAAACACCTACATTACTTGGAGATAAGACTCTAAACATAAAGCAGGACCTGCAGGCTTAGAGTTAATAAAGTATGTACATCTGTATGTTGCACAGCATAAGCTGAATGTGATAAAGAGCTTGCTGAGGTTTCATCTCATCAGCAGAGGAATTTTTGGAAGGAGATGAAGCTTTGAACTAATATCAGAGTATGTTTTGCATGCTTTAATGGAGAGGGTTAAAGAAAAAAAACATGAAAAGAAGTTAAAATATTTCTGAGGTACAGAAATAGAAATGTACCAAAGGTATTTTAATGGCTTTCAGTACATTTTCTGCCTGATTTTTAAGACTGATGCTGTGTTTTAGCAAATTACAAGCAAAACAGATATTTTACTGAGCATTATTACAGAAAATAATGAAAAATATGTTGCCAGGGCTGCTATAATTTGAGATGACTCTTCTATATGAGATTTCAATTTTACCCTGACCCCAGCCTCATATGCTGCTCAAATACATAATAAATGGAAGGAAGGAAAAATCACCAAATTCATGGTATCTCAGTAGCAAAGCTGTTTCAACTTCCAGGCCATTGTTTCATGAAAACAAATATAGTGGGGAAATAGGCAATAATTTTCTCATAACTGCAATATTTCAGAGAACTGGTAATGCTTAATTTGTTTTGCCTGTTTTATGACAAAATCTGAGGACAAAGAAGTCACAGTCAAACCGGAAAAGAAATCAGTCTTAAGGCAGGCACAGTGGCAAGACTGCTCATGGGTGCTAAGGGTGAAAGTCATTGGAATAAACCTGCACCTCCTCAAGCTCACTGTGTTTTATTTGTAGCAGTCTCTGGGAAGAATTTGTAATGTTTTTCTGTAGTTTTAGTAGTGTTAATGAAAAAATAAATAGAATTAACTAATTTAAGTAAAGGATTAAATTTTCCCACAGTGCAAGAAATTTTTCCCACTACTCACCATAGGACTGTATTTAAAAAGAAAATATAAAATAATTTTTGTGCTGAATGTGTTGTTCTAGGACTTGATTAGGATGCAAAACAAGATCCCTGTTCTGCAGACGTTTTTTCTTTTATAATGTGACCTGTTGCACTGGTTAAGAGCTCAGGTTGACAGGTTCCTTTTTTTTTTTTATTGATTCCAGGTTTTTAAGTTATTATTTATATAACATGTGCTAAATGGATGTAGATGAAAATCCAGCTAAGTAATGAGGCATGCATATATTCTTCTTAATAATCTATATTTAAGATCTCCTTCATGAAGGCAGGTTGCTGTATTGCTATTTATAGTGGGATTGAAAACCTATGAATATTCATGATATCTAATATGTCTTATATCTGATTATTGTGCAAGAAGTACAGTTCCCATAAATAAATATTTTAATAAGCAGATGAACCGCAGTGGAAGTATAATGCATATCTGTGTTCTCCAAATAACGGTGAAACAGGCACTTCTAGTGAAATATAAACCTCTGAACAAAACTCCTGCTTTTATAAATCTCTTATTTTCTGAGCAGGATTATGACTGTAACCTGTCTCATTAAAAGGTGAATATAGAAAAGTAGTCTAGAAACTCATAAACCGGTAGAACACAGATATTTCCTGAAAAGCTCTAAACTTTTTTTTTTTTAATTTATATTCACTATGATCTCTATTATGCTTCAAGTTATATCATAGTTTATATCATAAAGAGGAGTTACATGGATTTTTTCATACCTTAATAGGCCCTAAATGCAAATATTCAAGACTGAGTGAGAGATCATGTCTGGGACCATAAACTGAAAGCAGATGAATGTTTTGAAGAAGTGCAGTCACAAATAAAAATAAAAGAAATTTCATGTATGGTTCTCCCACTCCAAAGTAGTATAGAAGGTCATTTAGGAGCAATCTAAACTGTCAATTTGTAAGCAAAAATTCAAACATTGCAAAGAAAAATGGATCTCAAAAAGCTGAATAAAGCAATTATGTTCTTGTGGGTGTTCTGACTACTTAGGGTTCTAGTAATGAACTACAAATTCAACTTAATTGTAGTTCCTATAGATGCTTTCAGATCAAACAAACCTGAACTAATGGAAAATGCAAGTTACTTTCAAAATCCTTTTAATGATTACCATTCACACCACACTTAAAGTATAAAAATTTCTCTCCTTCTCTGTACTTACTTAAAAGAAGTATTTGGAAAAAACTTACGGTTTGACTTTTTGCTTCCAGTGACCTAAGCACATTCCTTTTTGCTCTAATGACTGCAGAATGAAGCACTACAGTAACTTAAAGTGTTTGGAGTGTTTTGGTTTTTTTGTTTTTTTTTTTTTTCTTTAAGGAAGTAGACCAGGTTTTTTGCTTTGTTTCTTGCCCATTAAATCTTGTGAATGAGCTTATCACCAGGGATGCCCGTGTCTGAATTCTCACAGATGGTTTACTGAGGAGGAGCAATTTTATCGTTATTTGTGATGAGTTTGGGCTGTAATGCTCCTTAACGTTCTGTTGCACATTTCTGCTGGCAGTGATAAGAGGAAACAAGAGAATGTGGGGATAGGTGCCCACCAAACAGCTGGCTTGGCAGCTCCTGTGGTGACTGCACTCTTCCAGTATCCCTTTCCCTTGGGTAGCAAAGTGCTCCTTTCTCAGCTTGGTGCTTGCAGGACATTTCCTACGAGTTCTCCTGTCTCTGTCTCGTTCAACCCAGCACTTTGTGAACCTCAAGCAGAAACCCCTGCAACTACCAGTTCAGAGTGCTTAGTGCACATCCTGAGCAAAAGCCCTGGATATGTACAAAAATAAATTTAATTAGTTTTTTGAAAAATCCTTGCTACTGCTGGCCAGATTAGGCTATTGGCTGATGTGACATCTACTTGAATCTTACTGTTAGCTCGACACAATTTACCTAGCATCAACTTAAATACTTCTGCCAAACAAACAAAAAAAATCAGAAAAACTAGTACAGTGGAATCCTATTTTAGGAAAACAATAATTTCTTTATATTTAGAGTAGCTAAAGGACTTGTTAATTTGAGAGACAAAAATTTCTAACACAAGTTTCAGGCAGGTTTTATGAGAAAAGTATTATGCAATGGAAGAAATGATCACTGAGCTTCTGATGCCAATAAAAGCATTAGTTTGTGTTCATCTCTCCTGCTCTGTTGCTTCTCTCTGTATTGTATCAACTTTTTTTGCTAATATGAAAAGCAACATATTTTAGATTTTATGTCTGTCTTTGTTTTGTTAATGTTCAAGTCTGGGTCCTTGATTTCTCCAAGGTGGTTCAGCAAACATATTTTGGGATCATATGAAACAAGAGTCACTGCCTTGTGTCTTCTCTGACAATATTCCAAATAGGATTCACTCATCTGACCTTTATCAAGTACCCCTACCTGGTCCTCTAGGTAGCAACATATTATCCTTTTTGGAAAGAGAGAGTCCAGAGGTCAGGATTAAAAGAGATGCCTCTCTAGGAGAGCTGAATTTAAGACCAATCTCGTATTTTTCTTCAGTATTCACTCTTTCCTGGTGGATCTGACCTGTAGTGTACAATACTGACATGTAGGGGTAAGGGCAGCTCATTTTTATCCATGGAGGCTCTCTTAGGAATCAGGCTTCTCTCCTGCATTTGAGCTCTCAGTAAGGCAACTGTTTGAAGAACCCCATCCTTCCCTGCAGACGGTGTCTTTCACACTTACCTGTTGTTATTGTTAATAGCAGAAATCTAATTGTTCTTTTAACTATGGTCCCCAAGAGCCACTACTGCTGTAACATCACTCCAGTTACATTTTAACATCTAATTGTTAATTACTTGCCTCTCTTATTCCTGCATCTCTTTTTTCTCAGCACAACTTGCCTTTTCTACTTATTGTTTGCATACATCTGTTTTAAACATGGCCACAATATTTTGTCTTTTTTTGGTCTTTCTTAATATACTTGCATTAAAAAAGTAACATTGAAGGGTCTTAAACATAAATGTAAAAAAGAAAAGAAAAAAAAAAGGAAACCAGTTATAATATCTTTCTTCTCTTGCTTAGGATTTTTTTTCTTTTTTACCACTTGTTTCTGTGGTTCTTTTAATGTATTATTTTCTTCTTGCTTTTAAAGATAAATGCAGCTGTCTAATAGACTATGTTGCCTTCTTTTAGTACTTTAATTGGTATTATACCTCCTTGACCCAGAAGAACAAGGGCACTTTTTCTAAAGAAAGCAAATTATATACTTCAGGTTGTGTAGCAACATGGTGCTGGTGAGCAACTCCTTTAAAGCAGTTCTGCAGAAAGCACTTTGAAATTACAATATACTGGGAAAATAAAATCTACATTTTCTAGCATGTTTTTCTTATGTTGCTGTTAACAAAGCAAATCTAATCCCATTTTTAAAGTCCTTGTATACAATTTATTATTCTTAAATTTAGATCTATCACATTTCAAATAATTTCCAAAATAATTTAACAAAAGTAATTGTTATTAATCTTTTATTTCCATTATTTAAAATCTTTGGGCATATTAAGAAAGTGCAAGATAAAACAGGATGATAATAATAATAAAAAAAGACAATTAAGTAGAGGGACAAAGATAGCTTCATAGAACATTTTATAGAAATTATCAAGCAAAAGCTCTAAACATGTGCAATTGGGAGTGGAAATTAATGTAAATTGATGCTTCTTATTTAAGGAACAAAAGCAATGTTGGTTAATCCCAAAATGTTGAGGTGGCTTAGCAGCAGCGTGAGAGTTCAAACCATCTCTTAAATTCCATGGGGATCAGGCCAGTAATTAAAGTTGCCTTCCATCCCTCTGAGGTCTAACCATGAATTCCTCTTTCATTCTAGCAAAGGCATGATTCTCCTTCATGTTGCTCGTGGGCAAAACCAGCAGAGCTTATGTTCTCTGTAACCAGGGGACAGGGATGGGGGAAAACAAGGGCTTTGGCAACGGTAGTAAATTGCCTGCCAGCATGGGACCGTAATTGAAGCACAAAGCCAGACAAAGCTCACCTTCCCTCTGCCCAGCAGAGAGTCATTTGCAGTGCTCTGTGTCAACTAGCACGGCCGTGGAAGAAGATGCCAGCTTCACCTTTGTTAATGAGGTGCTGAAGGCTAAAAATATTCTCCTTGTATGCGATGGAAAGACAAGATAAGGTACACATTCTGACTCCCACGTGCTGCAAAACTAGTAAGGCTGCATTTGCTGAATGGCAATTGAGTTAAAAGTGGGAAAATTTAGCCTCAATGCAAGCTTCAGAAAAGGAAGCCGGAAAGAACCGTACATTTTACTTGCATACAGAAAATTTCACCTCCCACACAATGAGCTTTAATGGCAGCAGCGTGTCCTGGTCCAAACCTACAGATGGGGTCATAGGGTTCTCTTTAGCTCTCTCCAACTGCAAACCATTGAGAGAGCTGAATAATACCACAAAGGAAAGAGAGCTATAGTTCTGTTAGCAAAGACTTTCTATCACCTTTTGAAACTATGTCTTCTTGTAGCAATTCAGAGACACTTGAAGCTGGGAAATGGTATGTGTATTTTGGAAGGAATTAAACTTTCTAAAGATGTATAGCATTAGGCAGCTAGCAGAAACTCCAGTATTTCAGATTTTTAGAAAAGACCAAAATAATTGTGCAGTGGAAAGTCACTTGGCAGAAACACATTTAGCACTTTCTATTCTTGCTGGTTTTTGTCTCGTTTAAAACCATCTCAGCTCTGTATTGAAAGCACTACTATGTTTGAAACTTGAGTGTTGCTTTATTTGCATTCTGTTCAAAAATGGCCTAAATCAAAAGCAGTGGAGAAAATACTGAACAGATTAATTTTGAAAAAAGCAAAACCCAAGCCTCCTTCCCCCACCTCTCTCACATTATTGATTCCTGTGGGAGACTTAAGCAAAGTTATGAAAAATTTAATGTGTTGATGGTGATCTTTTCCCTTTTCTGACACTAGCTGTCTGGTTACATCAGTGTAGCTACTGTGTCAGAAGGATGCTGAAATGTGTGATCTTTCAGGTCAGCTTTCCAGCAGATAAGTGATGACATTAGCTTCAATGGTCTTTTTCTTTAATACTATAAAACATTAATATTTTATTTACACACAAATGTCTGTGCTTGACCAGAGGTGGCCCATTAGGATGAAGTGCAATAGTGTCATCTAGTACACCCACATTATATGAAATAGTCATGGACACTAAAGCTAATAATAAATCCTGGTTTTGATATATCTCTTTCATGCAGAACAGCATATAACCCAGCTAAAAATCAGCACATGCCTTCACTGGCATGTGGCAAGGAGGAAACCACTAAGCTATCAAGCAAATTAAACTAGTTATCTTCATATGGTGTCACATCCCAGATCAAATGTTATAGACCAGTGTCTGCAGCTTGTATTTCTCATGGGAATGGCTGATATATTCAATCCTTGATGTATTTTCTACCTTTAACACTTAGTAAAGAAAAATCCCCTGACAGAAATATGCTTTTCAGGCATAGAAGTGGAAGAGTTATTTGAAACTGGATTTATGCTGATGCCAATCCTGATGTTGGTTTTGTTTTGAAAGGCTTTTTTTTCAAAAAAAAAAGGTGTGGTAGGGTCCAGAGTTGGATGGATTAGCACAGGAAGTTCCAAAGTTTACAACTAAATAGGAAATGAGAAGTAAATGTAATCAGATATCAAAGGTTTGAGATTAGAGGGAAATCTCTGTCTTAGGGCTCAGCATTGGTTTATTCGTATGAGATGCTGTTTCTGTCATCTGTTTTCATTAACATCTTGAGGACTTCCAAAAAAATCCCTATATTGTCCATGTACTTAACTAAGCAGATTTGTTTTTTTTCCTACATCACTGCAAGTTTAAACTGTAAAGTACTGAATCTACACTGAATCTACCTGTGGTGACAAATTCTACATACATTCTAAACTCTTTTCCAATATTGATAGTTCCACCTACTTTGATTAAAAAATGCATTTGAAAGCATCTTTAGCTGATTTTGTTGTCAGTGATGGTCAGCCATATATATGATGGTAGGATTAAGCCCTTCAAAGTGCCCGTACAAGGTTTTCTGATTGTGACTTTCAGCATCCATTAGAGATATAACCAGTTGCACAGTCAACATTTTTTGATACATCACCTACAAGTCCTTGTGTCATGGAGTCCTTCATACATAATAATGAAATCTTTTCATTGCTGGTAATCTAAATACTTGTTCTCTTTCCACTCAAACCTTCTTTGACTAGGTGATTTTTTGCAACAAAAATAAGAATGTGTTTAAAATTTTAAGAGATCTTTAGTTATGATGAAGAAAGCAGCATTATAAAAAATAAAAAACACCATGTTTTATTTAGAAGTTTTCTTTATATACAGATTAACAATAGTACTTAGGACTTAAAATGAGTCCTTCAAGAACAAGAGAAACTTAGTCTAAGTTATCTAAGAAGTGGAAGCAATATTAATAAAGGCTGTCAGTAAAAGGCTAAAGTGAATATGGTCAATGCCATCTCATTTATTCAACACACAGAGAGATACAAAAAAAGGTGCTGGAAGGATTTAGAGATCTTTCAAGATGAACAATAGATTTTCCAGTAATTGGAGGTACATGAATTATAAAAAATTCATATACTTCCTAAGATGATGAATGAAAGATTGTAGTTGAAAAAAAAGGATGCATATCATAGGAAAAGAGTATAGATTTACACTCCATAGCCAAAACAAAGACAAAAGAGAAAGGAGCGGGAATCTGATGGAGAGGGAGAGTGTTCTATTCAGATTGAAAGATTGATATATAGGCTAAGTTATTACCCAATATAGTAAAGAAAGCCCTGGCAGGTTTATTAAGGAGTGTTCAACTTCAATGTAAAATTTATCTTTTGGAGTCAGAGTGCAGCACCACTAGATTTTATTTAAATTTAATTTTATTTTTTAATAGGCGCTTGAAACTAGGTCTTACAGAGAATTGTTTAGAGGTGTATGGTCACTGAGAAAGTGTATGACTGAGTCAGTTTCATAAAGAGAATTGTGTGACAGAAAACTATCAACTAGAAGGCAAGTCAGTAAACTGAGATTTATGATGAGATGAAAAAGACAATCAGTCAAGGATACCTGGATGAAGAAGAGTACAAGTGCAAATGAAGAGGAGTTAATGAAATTGATCACCTGTCACTCAGAAAGAGTAGTGATAATTAAACTATTGTCCTGAGATATGATTTATTACAGCAGCAAATCTCTGAGCAGTTATGTTTAGTGATCAAAATAATAGTTAACAAAAGTAATGTTTACCTTTAGGAGATGTTTGCCATAAATTATGTAATCTCCCTCTTGCTGCTTGATGCAGCCTTGCGTGCCCTATATCCCATCGTGCCAACATCCTTACATTGTGTCACTAATAGTGTCTGGCACAACCTGGAGAAAGAAGGACAGTGTGGGTTTGTCACAGTCTGATACCGTTCTAGGACTGTATATCTGTATTTTCTGTTTGTTGGCAATGAATGTGGTGCTGGTTGCTAGTCTTAGGTGCAGAAGATGAATCTGCATCCAGCAGATGATGCAAAGTAGATTTTATGCAGCCCTCCCAGATGACTGTCCCCATTGCACTTGCTGTTACTAAGAGAAATCATGCATATGGATTGAGTACACTGCTGGAAACCCTCTGAGAGGATGTGTTTTTCTCCTGAGGAAGGCATCATCTTGTTTCTTAGCCTGTGGGAATCACTCTGCCCTGGCATGTTACCTCAGCCTTGGTTGCACCTCAGGAGAAAGCATTTCAAGTGCATTTCAAGATACAGTTAAGTCCATACCACAGGACTGAAATCCAGCTATAATTCAGTGCATTCCTGTGACTGAATGAGTGAACAGGATGGTTCTAGTGCACTAAGTGGGTTATGTACATGCACCCTGTGCACCCCTCCTGCACCACCAATTTCTTTGTCTTTTTGCCAGACCTGCCAGACAGATTAGGCTCTGATTAAATTTCGGCTTTAGAAAATATTATGATTTCCTACAGAATGCAAGTTTTATTATTATTCTGACAGGCCAATTCCCAGTTTTACATAGTTTATCTGTAATGTGCTGTATTCTACTTTTTCTACATTTTACCATAAAAGTCCATCCAGTGAAGTGTCAACACAAGATGAAGGACAGATTTATTTTTGTTACACTAAACCAGATTGTATCTACAGATATGTGCATAAGGGGTGGATTCTCTTTGGCACATACAATATTTAGATCAGGATAGCTATGAATGGCAACTTGAGCATATAAACATCTTATTTATGATGATTTCCATCTATGGCATGACACAGTTTTCAGAAAAAGCAGTACGTATTACCAAAGTCTTAAGTATGTAACTGTCCCCATTCATTTCTTGGATGAAATCTTTTAAAGAGGGTGTACTTACGGTGACTGTTCCACGTTTTCCAGGACATAATTCTCATTTTGAAAGTAGCACTGGGCAGAGGGAGAATCTCGTAGGCATAGGTATATTTAATCTGGAGAGCAAGTTCATTTGTGTCAGGTTTATTTTTCCCCATGGTGTCTATCCACCATCAGTGATTTGTTTAATGAATGCATTTTAGCTGTTGGTTACAAATCTCACAGGATCAGAGTTCTTAAATATTTTAATGTCATTAGCTGCCACTGGAAATCTCAGTGTAATTTGGAATAAGATAGTTGTACCAAGGTGTTCAGTGTTCTTTTCAGTCATATATATTTTTCCTGAATATGCATTTTAAAGGGAGTTTCACTTCTCCTAACATACACATTAGAAGCTTGATGTCTTTATCCTCAACTGAGTAACCTTCCTTAAGACAAAAGATAGTAAGTGCTGGTTGCACCCCTCTATGGATTATGCCTTATTTATGTGTCCTTTCTATCAGAGTCTTTAGGGTTTTTGCTCTGTGGAGCAAAAATTATTCTTGATCTGATATTTTATGGTTTTTAATGTGAAGATTTTTTTTTATATATATCTAGACCTTTATAACATTTTTCTTAAACAGTACAACATAACACTGCCCATGATATTCCTATGTTTGGCAGCACAGAGCATCATGAGATGATTTGCTTCATTGAGGGATTCCAGTCAGTGTCTCTGAGAACAGTTAAGAGTATCCACACCAAAGAGATCTCTTTGACATGAAGAGATACTTGCTCTGACATCTGTGCAGGTTAATGCTGTTGATCATCTTCCCAGAGGCTTTATTTTCCAATTCTAGTTGTCTTTCTTCAGATAAGTAGAATAAAAAGTTAAAAACAGCTGTAGCTGCAAGAAGCAGGAATAATGTCTCTATTAATAAATCTTTAACCATGGGGATGATATTCTGTATCTCTACTTGAGGGGCTGAACCTGCCCTGGGGGTGAATTTTTGAGCTTCACAGATGCCACGATGGGGGCCATTGGGTATTCTGTCTTTGTCTTGGAGTTTTTTTGGAGGGGTTTTTATTTATTTTGTTTTGGCTTGTGTTTTGGGGGGGGGCTTTGTTTGTTGTTGTTGTTGTTTTGTTAGTTTATTTGTTTGTATTTGGTTGTTGGGGTTTTTTTGTGGTTTTTTTTTTTTTTTTCTTAGTTGATTTAGAAAAGAATTTGTGGAGAAACAGGGTTTGCTTTTCTTGACTTTTACATACCAGATAAGTTTCCATGGCAAATTGTGCTCCTTTCACTTAAGAGACAGGACATTCTGGTAGAAATACTCTTCATGTTCTTTTTGTATCATAGTGTAAGTTCTTCAGAGCTGTAAAGGCTAGAAATATAGCTTCATTCATGACAGGAAGTAGAAAAGGGAGAAAAAAAAATCAGTAACATTTTAAAAAACTGTTTGCTATGTACAATTGTGTAAAAAACATTTGGCAGTTACCTGTAAACACAGTACTTGACTATATCATTCTATCTCCCTCTCTCTCTTTCAATTTATAATATATATATAACAAAAGCAGGAATAACTTTCAGTTTGACTTTTATGAGTATATTTGATCAGGACTGAATGCAATATTCATAGTTTAGTGCAGCCAGTGCGTTGTTGACTACCTTTAATATTTCTTTTAACAGAGCCAGAGTAGGGTTTAATTTCCAATCTTTGTGCCCACATTACATTTATTACTTATAATTTACTAATCCACCAAATTTTACATCTTGTATTTTTCTTAGATTTTGGATTTGTCACATCAATTTTGTTAGTCATTAGTTGATCTCATTCAGATTGTCATTTCTATTACTTCTGCTCTTGGTTCAAATGACTCATCTCATCTAATACTGAAATTCTCCTCTGAATGTTGCTCCTGTTGTAATTTTTACCAAAACTGGAGTTCTGGGGGAAGAAATACAAAACAAGAGCAAGAAACCAAGTGACTCTAGATGTTCTCTGTCCTGTCAACTCTGAGTTGGTCTCTATATTTGGTGAAGAGGTTTTGGGGAATGGTTTCTGCCATCTAGAGAGTTCTTTTGATAATGCTAAATCAATGTGGTAGTTGCTGAAAGTGCTAAATACTTTTTTTGCTTCATGGGAAAAAAAATCAAGAGTGAAGAGAAAATTCTTGCTGTAGTCTTCTGAATTCTCATTTTAAAGTCTTAGTTGAAAAACGATACAATTTTTTTAAACTGATCTTGTTGTTGATGATGAAGATTGCTTGGCATCTGACAAAGTCGATGTGCTTGTATGCACCTAATGTTTCATTTATGGATTAATTTGTTTTATTTAATTACCTATGCTCTTGTATTCATACCCCTGAATCAGTACAATGTAATATTTATGGAAGTGCAAGTGACCTTGGAGATTTACTTCTAGCCATTGTCTTGTCTTCTGAGAATACAAAATCCATATGGTGCCATCCAAAAAGAAAAGTGTTTATGCAGCCTTTATGTCAAATTAGCTGTCATTACATTTGAGTAAAAGGTGAACAGTTAGAGGCAAAACTAATTATAATCTATTGCTGCTTACATTCTTTGTGCAAATTCGACATTTACATTTTTTAACAGCAATGCAGAAGATCAAAGTACATCTTTGTTAATTTTGCTTATTATTGCCATCTATGCTGGTGTCATAAACTCTGGTACTGACAGACTGGCTGAAAAAATAGCTAGAGACCTAATTGCTTGAAATAGGTTTCATGAAACTTATTAGGTGGTGTTGTAGCTACCACATACAAAAACATGGAGTGCTGTATTGGACTGCTTTTTTTTATTGAAAACTTTGTTTCTTTTGAAGAATCAACACAATCTGACTGAGGCTATTTGCAAATTTCAATGAATTTTTAATTTAAAAGAATTAATTGAGATAGTGGATAGCTTATATATAATGAAGGAAATATTTTCGAAATGCACTCTTAAAATGATCAAATTTATTCTCAAAAATTTATTTCTAAACTGAATACAATATTTGATTCCTAAGTAGGCAAATTTTGTTTGATACAAACTGGTTGCTTGAACAAGCACAATTATTTCAAATTGATGAAAAAAAATTTCCTCCTCCTTTTAAACCTACTCAATCAAAACAATAACACTAGAATAGAATTATATTTCATAGACTATGGTGTTCATGGAAGAAATGTTAACATTTAAGAATGCATTGGAACAGTAATTATAAAATAATATGAAAATTGGTAGGAATAGAAGGCTGTAGGAGATTGCTAAGGAGTTCTTTACATTGAGTACTCTACAGCAGCAGGCAGGCATCAAGCAGCTGCACAGATCATGATGGTCCATAAAATATCTGCCTCTACAAAACTGACCAAAAAGCATTTTCCACTATCTTACATCAATTCCAATACTTAAAGGGTTAAAGATAGAAATTAAACTAAAACCAAACACAAAAAAACCCCACACAAACAAACTAACAGTCCCAACTAGTGTGCCCCAGAAGTAAAGAAGAGAATAAAGGACATTGCTGGTGTCATAACCACTTCCCTGCATGCCTGCAAGTCTGCTGGCCTCATCATGCTTAGACTTTGGAGACAGCCACTGACATGACAAATTCCATTCCATCCTCAAATCTGGAGATCAAAGACCCCAATCAAGTGATCTATACATTGACCAGATAACTCTGAGAGCTTAAATTCTGGGCTCTTTATTTTGCTTTATCTGGTTGACAGAATCCTGGAGTGCTTGATGCAACTCTCCAATCCCACAATGTGTTATTAAAATGAAAAAAAAATCAGATTATGAGAATCCTTTCTGATCATGCTGGTAGCCCTAAATATTTTTGGAGAAGCAAAAGGATACAGTGGGGTTTAGTGTACTTCAACATTCAGACAGGTACTTGTGATTGTTTTTTTCTGTTCTTGACTCCTGTCTGGCCAGAAGAAAATTCTTTTCATTGACATTTGAAGTTGTGCATTCAAAAGGGTCCAGGGCCACATTTCTAGGCTCTCAATGTCCATTTATAGGTCACAGAGCTTGAAGAAGTTAAATTCCTATTTTCAGTTTATCAGAAGTGTGGCCCGTGGTGACACTGATGACCAAGCTTTTTCAAAGGTCAGCAGCTGACATGCTGATTTTCCCTTGAAAATTCTCTCTTGAGTGTGGCAGTCAGAAAATTCTGGTGATGGTGCATTCTGCAGGATGTACATGCTGGAGCTTCCAAGCAGAATTCAGTCTGATTGGTTTTTTTACTTCTAACTGGGCTCCATCAGAAGATTTCTAGAGTGTGTTGTGATCACAGATGGTTTCATCAACAGCTGCGTTAGTGATGAGTGGACATGATAACCTGTGTATGTGTGCTTTCACATTAGGACAACATGTTTCTGGAGAGGACTATGGCTGGACCTCAATGTTTTCAAAGAGCTAAGAAAATTTTCAAGCTGAGCATATTTTGTGTGAACACCAAATAGTCAGCTGCCAAGTAATGACACTTTAGCTTGTAAAACATAAATAAGTCTGCAAATAAAAACAGAATATTCTTGGTAATATTAAATAGCTACTATCTTGCTTGAGCTCCTGAAAGCCACATTAATATCTTTTACTTGTAAAATAGGTAATTGGATTCATTCTTAATATCTCAAATACAACCTTGTAATTTAAATGGATTTTTTAATGTGTATTAATTTTAATGAATGACTGGGAGGTTTATTGGAGGGAGGTAAAGTAGTGTCTCTGAAGCCTCACTGGTTAATCAAATTGCTATAAATAACCTTTGATAGTGTAAGGCTCTATTCATAGATGATTTCACTCATCATTATCCAAGATGTTAAAGAACTGACACCTGCAGAGGTTTGCTTTCAGATGCTGGTAAAGGTCAGGAATGTAACTCTTCCTCCCACCCTGCTCCCCTGTCTCCCCAAAATTCCTCTCAGTAGAGGGTGTAACTACTGTGTAGTATGTCAGATCTTTGCTGTGTGTGCATTTGGCAGTGAAAAGTCATCTTATTTAGATTGCCATTCATGGTACCACTTCAGTATCTCTTGGTCATGGAAGGAAGATTGAGGGGAAAAAAGTGTGTGACCTTACTCAGAGGCCTGCTTTGTGCTTTCTCCATGAGCAAAAATAGAGAGACTTTCATACTGCTATCACAGGGATTCAAAAGGAATTAAACAAAAGATATTTCAAAAGCAAATCAGAAGTACGTGGACTAGGAGACTTCTTTCTTCAAGTGAATGTTGCTGAAAGTGGTTATGAGCCCCTTGACATCAACTCCAAACTCTTTTCTTCTTTAAACTTTATCAGTACTGTAGTTCAGTTTTTCTGCAAAAAACCTAGATAAATGTACTGCAAACAACTGCAATTGCAGTTTGTGTTTTGAAAGCATGGTTTTAATACCAAGAAGTTCATTCAGTTTTCCAAATTAATGAAAAAAAAAAAAAACAAAACAGCATGAAAGCTCTGCAGGAGCAGGAATCACTCAATCCTAGGTCCTACAGATTCTAAACAACCGTCTAAATAATTTTGCTCCTAGTTTCTATATTCTTTATCTTGGATCATTCTGACAGGCTGCAGCCTGGTCCTGTTAGATTGTTCTTATCACATTTGTGGCAGCCCATGACTTACTTACTCCTACTTTGTTTTATTTATATGTTTATGCTTTCTTGAAAATCTAAGTAAGCTTATTAAATATGTGTGTGCATTTACATGTGCATGTGTGTACGTTCACATTTCTGTACGAGTACAGACTATTGGGAACTTTGGATGGATTGCAGAAAATTCAGAGTAGGTCCAATTAAGTTGATCTTTTCTATTAGTATGACATTAGGGTATTTGATCTTTTGAGTTTTGCTAGTTCAGGACCAGAGTCGCAAAACTCACTCTCATTTTCCACCTTTTTTTGCTTGTTGTCTTGGCTGAGAAATTGCTTATCAAATAGGATGCAGAACAGAAATTACTTATGCCTACTAGAAATACCAATTTAAAGTTCGAGATATTTTGTACTTGTGGACAAATGTTAGCTAATTGGCAGCAAGAAGGCATGTGAAGGCTGTTCTTCAGTTTACATACCATCTTAGTATAAATTGAGCTCTTAATGGTCCACACTTGAAGTTAGAAAACAGTGTCAT
This sequence comes from Zonotrichia albicollis, assembly GCF_047830755.1. Lineage (NCBI taxonomy): Eukaryota > Metazoa > Chordata > Aves > Passeriformes > Passerellidae > Zonotrichia > Zonotrichia albicollis. The sequence continues at coordinate 73,754,076 of NC_133821.1, read as the reverse complement.
TGTGTAAAGACAGTTGTATCTGTCTGAATGAGAGAGGGAAAATGAAAACCTGTTTTGTAGTTGTCTTTGTGACAGCCTTGGGGTTGCAACTTTGAAATCCACAGTTCCCTCTGGTCAATATGAACTCAGCATTTCCAAAAAGAAAAAGGTTTTGAGAGTGGGTTTTCCCTGGTGTACCTAGTTAAATACCTTCCTTCTCATCTTGCTTTGTTGTGCTCTGGGCTGCACACCAAATTGGCTGTATTTCAGTGCCACCAAATGTGTACAGTTTGATAAGCACGTTGTAGCAAATCTTCAGGACCAAAGTCACTGTATAAACGTCAAATTATTTACCCATTTTAAAGCATTTTATCCTCCAGAGCTGTAAATCCAGCACCATTTACTGACACAAAATTAGGTTTTTAATGCTGTGGGACCCTCTAACACTAACACATATAACAACATCCACATCCTTGCTAGGGGGGAGGAGGGGAAAGCAAAAGTTGATGTGTCTAGGTGAAGCTTCAGCAATTCAAGTGCTTTATTCACACTGGATTTAGAATCAGATTAACAGGCCATACCAGGTCTCAGTTCAGCAATTCTGTCATCCTGTCTTTTCTTATGAGCAGCAGAGACCAAATATTCTCATGTACTCACCACTCACAGAAATCAGCAGGAGCAGCAAGCAGGCGAGAAAGGGAAGAATGGGGCACACCTGTGTGTATTACTATATTTACTTCATAGAAGATTTATGACTTCTTTTTTTGGCAATTAGTTGTGGTCACCTGAAAACTTGAAAGAATTGTGGAAAGCCTACTTGTGTATTTCCAGACTGGTGATGTATTACACACTTTGTGTTTTCACTTTGTTGGTGTTCCACTGTGAATTACTCTTTTTTTTTCCTTTGGTCAGACTATTTTCCTCAGCTTTCTGTTGCCTAATTTTTTATTACTACTTTCACATCCTTTTCTTAGGAAAAAAAAATCAATAAAAAGTGCTTTTAGCACTGGCACAGCACAGTGGTTTGCTGCAGTGTAGAGGCTGGTGGTGCCAAGACTGCTGACCTATATATTGGGATTTTGGTTAAGCAGCAGATAATCATATGGTGTTCTTTTAATATGTGTCTTTATCTGGACATGTTTGGAGTTGGGCTTTGTTAATACACATTTGATTTAAGTTCTGAAAGAGGACCTAACACAGACTTTTGTTAACCATTTCTCAAATGCTTCTCAAACACTATTTTAATCATATATAAGGTTCTATTAAAAATATAATGCTGAAAAAAGAGGACAGAGAAATATCAAGTATAAAAATACATTCTGTCTTAAATGGAATTTTACTTTTATTGATAGTGAGGTAGGATATTACTGCATGTTCCTAACTTTAGACCTGTAAATATACTTCATGTTTTGGGACAGGAATCATTTCCCATTCAAGCAACATACATGAGATTTAAAATTGTAAGGTGGAAATTCTAGAAAGAATTTAGGATGAATTCAGAACTCCCCACAAGTCATAGTCAAAAATGCACCCTTGCTTGTCTATAGCCCTACTATTCCTTCCCCAGATTAAGTGCAGTTTGGCAGAAAATAATGAGAGCCTCAGTCACATTAGTGAGATAAGGGAGATTTCTGTCTCAATTGGAAGACCTCAACTTTCTTCAGCCCTCATGGGCTTGAATTCTTGCCTCAGTTCCCCTGGTGGCCATGCAGCTGTGGGCAGGACAGGAATGAGGTCTGTCCCTGTTTGGAATTGGTAGCCATGCAGCTGGGACTGTAGGGGCAAAGGGCAAGGAAGGGAGGAGCAGCAGGGAGCCCGGGTTCAGCAGTGTGCAAAGGCTCTGGCATCAGCGGGACCCTAGGCCAGTTTCTGAGCACAGCTCTACACTTTGCATAGCACTCACTGAGAATGAAGCAGCAAATTCTGTCTCCCTGCATCTTGTTAGGCTGCTTCTCCACAGCAGAGTTAGACAGATTCTTGGCTTCCTTAGAGATGCCCAAGAGGACTTCAGAGTGAGGAAGAACATCTGCACTAACGTGATACTTAAGATCTGATTTTAATCTGGTTTGTTTGATTAATCTAATCATAGGTTTCATTACCTGCCTAGAAAAATGTTTAGGAATGTGGACTGCAGATGGAAGGAAAGGGCAGAGCCTCTGTTCAGCATTGAAACTCAATGAAAGAGTCAGGCTGGGTTTTCCTGTGTAGTGAAAAATTCTCTGCTCAGTTCATTCTCTGCTATTACACCTTTTTTTTTTTTAATTTCTTTTTCATTATAATTATAGCAGCCAAATATCTTTTGTCTTCCTTTAATGTTGTAATGTCTGACTGAAATTAGGAGATGTCAGTCTCCAGATGGTTTGAAATTTTCACAGGCCTGCGTTAAGTTGTAAGAGAAAGAAATTCTAAAAAATATTGTCGTAGAAAGACAAAACAGAGCGCAGTGTTACTACACCTGATAGAATTCTTGCTCTGTAAGGAAGATGTAGCTTGTCACAAAGCTGTGAGAAAAAGCCTCACAAATTCTAGAGCCTTCATGTTCAATCTTTTTAATTGCTGAGGTTCCCTGGGATTGATGGCTGCAGAGGCAAGCAGTAGAAACTAAAATGCTGAATGGTAACTGGGAGGTTTCAGGGAGGTTCCACGAGGAAATCTATGGTCTCTTTCTGGAAGAAAAGAAATCTCAGTAATTCAGGTAAAAAAGGGCTACATGAAGTCATCTTTTAAATACATTTGATAGTGAATATAAAGTCATTTGGGAGATTTTTTTTATTTACTTAATATTATAATTTTGCCTTTTTAATTTCCACCTAATGAAGATAGCTTGACTTTAGACGACTAATTTTAGTACGTGCTTTCTATGCAGATATATGGAATACAAACAATTTGAAGGCCTAAGAAAAAGCTACACTAATGAAATGCCTAATATAGATAAATGCAGAAAGCAGTTATTTGCATTTTGCCTGCTTATTTATTGTTCACAGAGACAAGTAAAGGTCATCTTTTGCTATGCCATTATAACCTTGGCCTCCTTGGTATCAAAATGTTAAATATTGTAAAGAAATTTTTCTGTGTGATGAGGATATTAATTATAATATCTCTTTATGTTTTCATTCTAGCACCAGTCCATTTTCTTTCCATGCTGAAGTTTTCTGTAATTTATTCATGACCTTTAACTGCTTTAAAGAAGCATAGATTGGGAATTATTGCTTTTCTTGCAATTAGAAGTGCCAAGGCAGAAATGCCTTGAGAACCTTCATGGGACTTTATTAATGAGATACACATCTCACATTAGAATAAAACATCTGAAGCTTCTGGGTTTGCTCATCCTGGTGTTATCTGGAGTATCAGTGTTTAAAGTCACTTGTAGACTTTTGATCTAAGCTAAACAAGTGATCAGACCACATAAGGGTATGCAGTTATGATGAATAATCTGGTTTGTTTAGGATTCGTTTTTACCCTTGCAATTCTGACTTCCTTCCCCCTAAAAGGTGAGTTAATACAAAATAACAGCTGAGTTCAAAGCATGAGTAAGAGAAGGAAAAATTCTGCACATGTATGAATGTAGGATAGGATTATAAAGGATATCCACCCTTGTATATGTAATATATGTTCAGAAACACAGATTTTAAATTTATTTCTTCCCAAACTGCCTTTGTCATAGTGACCACTGCAAATACAAACTTCAAAGAAAGATTTAGAAAGTCAATACTTAAGAACTGTTAAGACTTCTATATAATTAATTTTATCTCTATGCAAAGCTGGACAACCTGGTGGCCTCAAATGGAAAGGTCAGGAACCCTGTCTCCTTTATGTTTGTATCACTTCCCATACCCTCATCTACTCTGGGTAGTTCCACAGTCCTCCAGTGGAATAGACTTGGAGACAAGGGGAAAAAGGGGGCAGGGAGAAAGAGATGGATGCCCAGTGTGAAGATAGAGGCCATGAGAGGAGGGAGGGAGATTGAACCTTCATTCAGTTCATGGGCCAAGACTAGCAGAACAAGCACTCATGTCTTCAGAGACGTCAATTTGGGTGTGTCAGATTCTTTGGCATTTCAACAGGTGTTGAAAGAACCTCACAAAAATCTGCCACAGCTGTGCACTCCCTACAACTGCAGCTCTTGTCATGTGCAGGAGTGCTAGGGGCGCAGGAACTGAAACACTGGGATTCGTGTCCCTTGGTGTTCTCTGCAAGATTTCAGTCTGCATACATCAGGAAACAACTTCAATAGGATATTGCAGGATGTACCAGATTATAGTTATAAACCTGCTTTGAAATGATGAATTCAGATTAGGAAGAAGCTAAGTTTGCATCTGTGCCTCTGATCAAGAGAATGGCAGTGGGAGGATTTCAAAGTTAGGGTCCCACTGATATCAAAGTTGGGGTCCCAGAGAAGGATGCTGGAAATAAAAAGCGAGAAAGAGATCAGGAGGGCTAAACAAAGCACATGCTATCTCAAACCCTTTATGTTAGCAAATAACTGTGAAATACTGACAGTGTGCTCATTTTTCAGAGAGAATGGTAGAAGATGGCAACCTCTTGGTTTACTTTGTTCCAGCAGAGCATTCTCTTGTGGGTGTGTACTAGACAACCTCTTTGGTGACCTGCACCTCATATGGATTATTTGAGTTTGTGAAATTAATATTTTATCTTTGGAGATCATAGCAGCATTTAGTAAGATCATCAAGTTCAACTGTTAGCCCAGCACTGACAATTCCACCACTAAACCATGTCCCCAAGTGCCACATGTAAATATCTTTTAAATACCTGCAGGGATGGTTACACTACCAAATCCCTGAGCAGATGAAAGGAAGGAGTTATTTTAATTATTGCCAAGTGCAAGTTCAGATCTCTAGTGTTTAACACATTCTGTAACTGTTAACCCTATTTAGTATGCTTATTTTAATAATAAATGCTTTTTAACATAATTTGGTGTCTGCATTTTGTATAGAAAAATGCAGTTAACCTGCCTTTTAAATTTATTCTATTTATTCTTTTTCTCTATCTACTTACTACTCTGCAGTAAAGTATAAAATAATGTTTCAGAAACCTCTTCAAGTCACTGCAAGTTTTGAACAAAAATTTACTTAGGTACTAAATTTAATTTTTTGCTGAAAAAATAATGTATTTTTAGGAAGGATTCGTTTAGAGTTGTGATAAACTCAGTTGCAACCTTTTTCTGGGGAGTGTCAGTTATTGGCCTGTTGTGGTAGAGGTCATGAGAAATTCATGTCCTATTTCTTTTCTAATGGCTAGGGGATATGCTCCTTGCAAGCAGCAGAAATATTTTTTTTTCTGTGTAATGTCTTGTGGCTCAAGTAGAGATTTATTATTTTTTTAATGTAAGGTGTTATACAATGGAACTGAAGGATAAGATATTGATCTCAGCAGTATAAATTAATAAACGCACTGTAGAAAGTAATTTACTGTGACGTGCTGTATTCCTTAAATATTTGTATGGCTTCTCTCCCCTCATAGATTCTTTTCACAACAGGATTACCTTAATATTGTAACAAGTTGTTGAACAGTACGAGGCCCATGTGATGCACGATATCATTAAGTTTTGATGTAGTTGCAAAATTTAGCTTGAACTTCCAGATTGTAATGCTTGGCAGGCATGCCTAAATCCAAACTTAGGTTGTTGAATTGGTTTTGCACAATCAGTTTTTACTGTAATAAATCCATGACCAATAAGCATTTGCCATGAGATGCCTGGCACTTTTAGAGCTTACCTCAAAGAAGATCTCATAACAAGTCAATTGAACTTGACCCCTACCTATCTACAGTCTCCTTGCAGGTAGTTATAGAGAATTCAGCCACTGCCAACCAACATCCCCAGGTTCTTTTTCTCTGAGCTGTTCTCCAGCCACTCTGCACCCAGGCTGCAGCACCAAAGAGGGTTATTGTGGCCAAGGTACACACCCCATCACTCAGTCTTGTTGCACCTCATGCTGTTCATCTCAGCCCATCCATCCAGCCTGTCCAGGTGTCTCTGCAGAGCTCCCCTACCCTTCAGCAGACCAACACTCTCACCCAGCTTGCTGTAGTCTGCAAGTTTACCAAGGTCCCACTCAATCCCCTCATCCAGATTTTCAGTAAAGGTATTGAGCAGCTCTGGCCCCACACAGATCCCTGGGGGACACCACTGCTGAGCAGACACAAAGTATCTTCACCATTCACCACCTCTCTCTGTGCTTGGCCACTCAGCCAGTTCTTGACCCAGTGAACAGCACATCTGTCCAAGTCATGGGCTGACATCTTCTCCAGGAGCTGGAGAAGAGCTGATTGTGAAAAGAATGGAAGGAAAGGTCAGGCCTGTGAAGATCAGGAAGAAGGGTCTGTTCCCCAGATGGTCAGTGCCTTGGGATGGCCTACAGAGACTGAACACAGTTGTTCTGGTAGCTGTAAATGTTTCTAAAAATCTCCAGCAGATTCTGGACTGATGTTTCAGTTGGTGGTGACCAGCAGTCACCTGTCCACTACTGCTGCTACTTGCTCTGCTACCTTAAGTACAAAAACTATGTGGGGAGATGTAAAAGTTCCCCAAATAGCTGATTCTGGAACATAAATTTGAGTTAAACATCAGTTAATGGGCTATTGTTTTGCACTCTGCTTTTAAAATCAAACTAGACAACTGAGAAATCAGTTGCAGGAATCAGGAATAAGAATACAACTAAAGTGATGAAAGCAGAGCTTAGCATTTAGAAATTACAATGCTGTAGATGCTTCTGCAATGTCAGTGTCCTCCCCTTCTAACACACCTGTAAGGGTTTTTCTTGTTCACACTTAGTCAAAGAGAAGGATGGGCCTACTCTGGGAATCCAGCAATATTGGGTAATGAAACCCAAGTATATTTTTTTAAACTGACTTCTGCATCACTTATTGCAGAAGTCATTTTAAAAGTTGGAAAGCATAGGCTAAGCAGACAAAGGAGTGTAGAAGAATGGGGTTCACTTCAGGACAGAAGGAGATGGCACTTGCTCTGAGAAATTGTATTCTAAGCCTGCCACTAACACCAAGTTCCTATCTTATGCCTGACAAGAGATGAAAGCAGACTTTTCTTAGATATGATTGTATGTTCCTCATTTTAAGATTCGTAACCTATGATACAGATTTGCAGATGTCGAAAATGGGCTTCAGTGTATGAAATGCTGCATGTGCTGAGACCTTGAAAATCAAGTCTTAAGTATCTCATCCTGACCCTCAGCAAATAAGGGAAGCCTCGACCTTGATGTCTCTGTGCTACAATTATAGTAGCCAGTAGTGTAAAGGGTAGTATGAAAATAAATTATTTTTTTTTAAATATCATGTGGAAAAAAGCACCAGAAAAATAGCTATGAGAAAATTAATAACTCTTAGGAGAAATTAAAAACTATGTCTTTAGAGCAGGATGTGAATAGTGTGCTGTAGGTAATGAATGGAGAACGTGTGTTGAACACCAAAAAGAAAGCAAAACATTGAATTATTACTTATTCGGGTATGTAGTGTCCATTAGGAGCCCCAAATAAAGTGGAGTTTATGTGGAAAAAAACCAGCATGCAGTCAAAGATATAATCATGTTGATATGCAGACGGGTCTAACGGAAATTGAGCCTTTGGAATTGCCTTGCATTTGAGTACTCAACCTTGCAACTATTTTAATGTCCTTTGATTACAATTTTGTTTCATAAAAACTCATGTGCGCATAAATCTGTGTATATTTCTGCACAAACATTTATTACACAGATTCTAATTGGGTGATTACATTCTATTTCAGTAACAAACTCGATTTTTTCCTATTCAAGCTTTAGTTTTAGTAGACCCTTGGGGCTTAATCCAGGCTTGAATTTTACTAGTAGAGCATGATTATAACAGCCTTTTCACCACAAGTGTTAATACTATTATAAATTATTTGGGGCTAACTTTCAATGCATTTTGTATTATGTTGCTTAATGAACTAAGTTGGTGTTTTGACTTTCTTAGTGTTTTGACTGTTAAGGTTTTGTCCTGCCACTGGAGATAACATTATGCATGCCAGATGACCTTTTTTGGACATGGTGAAATCTGTAGTTTTCAGGTTATTGTTATTATTATTTCCCCCTTTGACATGTACACGTTTGAAAAATGAGCTGTGAATTGTCAAGGTAAGTGTAGATTCAATTCTATTGCCATGTTTATCTGTGGATTCTGCCCCAAAAGCGATTCACACAAAGTGCTGAATGATTTTAAAAGCCACACTAAAAGCTCACACAGGATTTGAATATAGATTGGCTTGCAGCAGAACAGCAGCTCTCTGCAGTTTGAAATAGTGTCAAAGGAAAGAAAGTTACTCTTCTCTCTCACTCTCCGTGTGTGTCTCCAGGGTGTTAGTCTGTCTTTTTAAAGTGCAGTAGAATTAGAAAGAGCTTAATTTGTGTAGATGATGCAGAAGAAGGTTTGGGCACCACTGTTACAAAAATTAATTCAGAGCTGGACAAAAATTTTAAATGGCTGCTGCTGGACGTGGGCTTTGCCAGAGGAAGGGCACATCCTGCCCTTGTTTTGAAAACATTGCAATGCTATCTTTTGCCAAGTAGTCATAACTGCCATTTATTGCAGAGCCTGCCAGAAATGCATGAATGCTTTTCATCTAAGTCAGAGAAAGGTTAGCAATCGGTATTTCCACACATTTTTATTCCCAGTGTATGAGGACTCCCAACCTATACAGCTTGTAAAAATGTATAATAGTAGTACCATGTTTTGATGCTTAGAAACTGACAAGATTGCTTGTAGAGACTGCTATTTCCTCTTGAAACAGGTACTGAAGAACCTGAAAATCTACTCTGACTGGAATTGTAACAAACTAAAATTTCTGTTTTGCATATTATTCTGCAAAGTCTAAATAGGCAAACTTCAAAGGCAGAAAATTGAAATTAAAATTGCAATAAAAAATTCAAAACATAATTAACCTTTAAAAAGACATTTTGCTGTAACATAGGAATGTGCTGAAACAGGAAGCTTACTGTGAGCTTAAAAATAGGTGTTCCATTCCCAAAATGAAATTTGATCTGAAAGTGTGCAGTGGTGTAATACGTTTCATTATTGACAGCACACCTTTCTATGTAGTTTTTACGCAGTCATATTTATTTTTCTGTTGAAAATTTTCTTACCTGTTCAAGTTGCACCAGCTCTTTATCTGAGCCATAGAATAAAAGTATTTATTTGATACAGAAATCAATTTATAACAAGGAATAGGAAGTCTCTTTCTGAGCATATAAACTTTCATCAAAAGTTATGCAGGTTTTGCAGTTGTACTGATGATGTATTTGAGCACAGTTTTCTCAGTCCTGTCAAATTGTATGACAAGATTATGAGATGAAAATGTATAGGAAGTCCTGTTTTCATCAGAAATATTCAATTTTCCTCTGAAGTTGAAGTGAAGTAAAAATGTACAGTAAAGATTTTGGGTTTTAAAGATAGAGTTCATTCCAATATGGAATGAAATATTAAAAAAAAAAATAAGTTCTGGATGCCTGAAAGCAGAATTACACATTTCAGATTCACAGGACATGGAAAATGCAAAACTGGTGGTTTCCACCTAGGTTTGAAGTCTTGAGCTTGTTCAGAAGCACATATCCAGAGCTGCTGCATTTGCCAAAACTCATCCTTGGATTTTACCCAGGCTATAGGATAAGTTAGAGTTACACTCTTAGTGTCTCAGCTCTTGTCTTCTTTTCTGCCTAGTGTGAGACCTGGAAGATCAAGATATTCAGTTGAGTATCAGAAGCTGGCAGGTGGAATTGGAAAACATGTGTTCCAGTAAATTGGCAAAAACTGAATAATCTCCATGAGGCAGTTTCAGTGAACCAGAATTCTTCTGCAGGAGAACACACAGTATAACCTTTTTATGGCACGGATATTTTGACAAAGCTGTCTCCTGAAGCACTTTTACAGCAGGTGAGCTGCAACCAGCCAAATGTCTCAGTGCTCTAACTGTATCTCTTTGGCTCTCTCAGATGTGGCTGACTAGGAAAAATAGGCTCAGTCTTATAACTCATAGGATTGCAAACCAGTGCTGGCTGGAATAGACTATGGAGAGGCATGTCAGAGCCAGTTGAATGATTATCTCAGTGTTTACATCCTCATAGCTGACAAGTGAATGTAAGGGCTCCTTGAGAGGCATAATTTGAGCTAGCCACACACATTGCTTTGTTGTAACTGAGCAGCGAAGACTTGATGTTGTCAAAGATTGCTCAATGACTACAGCAGGAAGTGAAAAAGCAAACAGGGTGTTCAAACAGACAGAAAATAGTGCTATGTTACACATGAATCAATTATAAGTCAGCTGGAATAAGACAGTTCTGGTCAAAAAAGATAATTCAGAAAAGAGAGTAGGTATATAATAGAATCATAAATGGCTTGGATTGAAAGGGACATTAAAGACTATCTAGTTCCAACCCCTCTGCCATGGACATGGATGCCTTCCACTAGACCAACTTGCTTAGAACCCCATCCAACCTGGCTTTGAACATTTCCAGGGATGACCCTGCACAACTTCTCTGGGCAATCTGTTCCAGTTCCTCACAGTAATTTTTTTTTCCAAATACCTAATCTAAATCTTTACTCTCAATTTGAATCCATTCCCTCTTGTCTGTCACTACATGCTCTTGGAAATAGTCTCTCTCCATCTTTCTTGTAGGCTTCCTTTGGGTACTGTAGGGCCACAGTTGGGTCACGCTGAAGCCTTCTGTTTTTCCAGTTGAACAATTTCAATTCTCTCAGCCTTTCCTCATATGGGAGGTGCTTCATACCTCTAATCATCTTGGTGGCCCTCCTCTGGACTCTCTCCAGCACATCATTCAATGTCCTTCATGTTCTGGGAGCCCCAAAACTGAATGAAATACTCCAGGTGTGATCTCACCAGAGAGGAGCAGAAGGGAAAAATCACCTAGTTCAACCTGCTGTCCATTCTTCTTTTGATGCAGCCTGGGATATGGTTGGTTTTCTGAGCTGCAAGCACATATTGCTAGTCCATGTCCAATCTCCCATCTACCTCCACCAGCATCCCCAAGTGCTTCTGGGCAGTGCTGCTCTTCATCTGTCCATCCCCAGCCTATGTTGGTACTGGGGTTGCCTTACAGCAGGTTCAGCACTTTACACCTGGTCTAGTTAAACCACACAAGATTCTCGTGGGCCCACTTCTTGGCCTTGCCCAGGTCCTGGAGGGTACCTGATCCTTCAGGTGTGTCAGTGGCAACACTCTGCTTGTCATCATCTGACAATTTGCTGAGTGCATTTTATCCCTTCATTTATGTTACTAATGGAGATAGTAAATAGCAGTGGCCCTAGTACAGACCCCTGAGGGACAGCACTTGTCACTGATGTCCATTGTGACTCTGAGCCATTGACCACTAATCTCTGGATGCAACCATCCAACTGATTTCTTATCCATCTAACAGTCTGTCAGCTGAGCCCATTTGTCTCCAATTCAGAGAGAAAGATGTTGTTGCCCTTCCCTTGTCTACTGATGTAGTTACTCCATCAGAGAAGGCTGGTTGGTTTTTGAAGGGAGGCTGAGTATAAACACTTCCATACAAAGACTTGACATGTTATTTTTATTTGGAAAGGATTAAAGAAAATAAACGATATAATGTAGATACACACAAGGAAGATAAAGTACTCTCTCATACCTAATTTTTTGTATGGTATAAAAAAGAATGGGTAACTAAAAGAAAATAAAGAACAAAAATGTGCTTTTATAAATACAAAGTTTGTAAGCACAAACTATGTGTAAATCTCATTTTCACAGGCCAAGTAGAATTGAGGCTAAGATCTTCATACAATTTGTAAATGAATTAGACATTTGCATGCTTCTTTTGACTTTGTATCATATCAAATAAAGATTTTGCAAGCAAATGCCTCCAGGCTTAAGAGTTAAAAAGAAACATTCCCAATGGGCAGATTATTCTAGAGCTGTTCATTACTTTCCATAAGGCATCTTGTTATGTTCTCTGTTTGAGACAGGTTTCTGCAATTAGCCGGTGTTACAACTTTTTAATAAAAGTGCACTGTGCAATGTTTTGAATGTAACATTTTAATTACATTAGGGCTGACTATGTTAAAGCACTTTTCAGACACTGTAACTTAAGCTTTGAGACAGGCATTCCTACAAATTCTTGCCTTGCCTCCTGTCAAAGATGGAGCTCTGTTCGAGTTCACTTGCTATATATTAGTGATACAGATAATGGAGAATAGAGGCAAGAAGCAATACAAAAAGCAAGAAAAAGGTTCAACAGCCAACGGAAATACAACTCAATATACAATAAAAGGACTAGTTTGACTTCTCATTTTTGAATATTCTTCAACTCAAAATATTTTGAATTCAAGAAAAACCACTCAAATATTTCACAAATGAAAAGGTCATTTTTAAAATGTTGTTTTAGCACTTATTTTTCTTTAAAAATTGGCTTGGAAATGAAAAATATTGTTCACCTAAAACATGAAGACGACCAAAATATTCAAAAACATAGTGAAGCATTTACGACACTTGCAATTAATTAGCCAATCTATTGATGAGAGACTGAAGAGCAGTCAGAAATATTTGAAGTGTGTTTAATTAATAGTTTTTATGATCCCTTCTTTCTTCAGTGTTATTTCAGAATTTGAAATCAAAGCTTTACAAACTTGTTGCACTTTGCATATTGAATTCTGCAACTGTTCTTGTGGGCTGCTTCACAAAAGCAGAAACTCTGGTGGTCTGTGACCCCTTACAGGAAATATTTCTCATTTTACTTCGGTACTCAGGAAAATAAGGTCTCAATTTTGTTCATGCTCCAATACTAGATATAACATAGAAAATTTGGAAGGTTATCCTGCCTGCCTGAATTCAATTGAGGGTCAGGTTTTTTGGTTACTTCCATGGAATCAAGATCAGATAAGGCATACTTTAACCTGTTAGAGTCCAACCTTTAGTGGTTATCAAATGTAAATGGACTGAGTCAGAATAAGCAGGCCGAAACAGTTCTTCAGAATAATATCAGCCATTATGTTTTAGGGGCTACCTTTCTGTTTACTAGATCTGAAAGTTCTTTCTCTCTTAACTTGTATAGTCTCCTTTTATATTCATCTAACTAATTTTCATCTATTTATTTCTAAAAAGTATTTCCATGGACTAACTGCACATTTTATCAGAATTTCCCTTGGCTTGCTACTTCTTAGGTTTCATTTGTTACTCCCGAGTTCCTGTATTTGAAAAGAGGGTTAATGACATAATGTTTCCTGCTATGGTGAGGCATAAAGCAAATTAACCACCTCTGGGTTTTTTTCTGACAAAAGGGGTAGTTCTTAGTGGAAAGGGGCAAGTTACTTGACTAGTTTTAGTCTGAAATTATCACTGCAACAGACTGTTAATGATGTGATGGGACCTTGAAACTTCCTTTTATTTAAAAATATAGGTCTTAACGTCTCCAAAGTACTTTATAATGCAGGGCTTTTCTTTAGGGAGAAATTATAAAATGGAAAGTACATTTATTGAATTGCATTTGAGCCCGTGCAGGAGTTCTGCTGCACCCTTAGCACTTGTTATTGGTTTACTGTGGGTAGCTCCTCTGTCATCCTACTGATTCTTCCTGATTACTTACCTGGAAGCCTGCAGTTTTCCTTAAGTGTTGCAAAGGCCAAAGAAGCAGCTAATGCTGTCTTTAACATTTCATTTGGGTGGGCAAGGGAATAAATTTAAGTATTGAAGTACTTTAGATCAGCACCTTTAATATCAAGGCAATTGTAGTCAGTTGATAGGTTCCACTGGCATAGTCAGATCACCAGCCGGGGGACCATGGCAGAGGGTGAGGGGACAGTAGAGGAGGGACAGGTTAGGGACAAAATGCAACTGCCCTGCCAGCTCTCCTGTGTGTGAGAAACAGCTAAAGGTGCAATGCCATAATATTATGGCTGACCAATAAGAATGGGATGCAGGTGTCTATCGATGCATAATTCACAATATGATGCGGGGTTTAAGACTTGGATGATGTCAGAATTGAGTGGGAGTCCTTCCATCAACTTTAATAAAAAGTAAATGAGACTGCTATTCAGCAGGTAGTTAAGAACAAGCCTAGTTTTCAGGCACAAGTGGTTGATTTCAGAGGAACCTAGTACATGTGTACAACCTTAGAGTATTGAGATTATATTGAATCATACATTGTCAGCACTAAGTAGCATGCAAGCACCATAAAATCTAATCAAAACAGTAATATGAAAGTAGCAGACATTATTTCATTACAGTTTTTACTAACATGCTGTGTTTATTATCACCATTGCCATTCAGCTAAAGCTTCCTTAGAACTCTTTTCTAGTACCCAAATGCATTAAATGGTTAATATTATTTTGACAGAATTAAATATTCTCTAAGAGGCTCAAGAGGAAGCATGTTCCAAAACCAAAATCCAATCATACAGAACCCAGTCTTTACTCCCCAAAAAAGTATATGCTGGATTTTATGTCAGGTTTATATTCACCTGGTAAGAGATGTCAGAGGGGATAAGCTTTGTAAAACTGAGTGGGGGGAGGTGTTGGATGTTGTTTAGTGCCTGTTTCTGTGCTGCCTGCATTCATCTCTGTTGTAACTAAACAATGGAATACAGTATCTGTAATTATTTAAATAGGCACATTTGCAGTTATAATGTATTCTTTCACAAGCAAAGCTATTATTTAAAAATTAAAGGGAAGAAATGAGCTCTTTATGGCTTTGAATTAAAAATACCACATAATATGATAGAGCAATTTATAATTGTCAGAAAAATTAAAGGTTTTTATTTGATTTTACTGGTCTTAAGCTGATCCAAAAGTATGAGCCAGCTAGCAGCATCTTAAGACAGTAATGGTGATTCTATTATTCTGTCTTTTTTTTTTTTTAACAAGGATTTTGGAATTGAAATTAGCTTGCTAGTTGATTTGTAATGTTGGGACAAGATGTCTAGCTCGTACTGTGTTCGACTCTAACTGGTCAAAGCTTTTAGACTTTTTGCCATATCTGTAAAGCCTTTAGCTGGCAGAAGTGTACAATTTTTATTCCATCATTTTTTCTGTCTGTCATGGCATGCTGGTGTATTAGTTTAAATGCTCTTGTTGTGCTTTTACTTGATCCTGTTTTAGAGAAGCTCCAAAGCTCTTCTAAAATGCAGAGCCTCATTCTATTTGTTAGAGAAATTGCTAAAAGCTTAATAATTTCTAGATTTACAATGGTGTAATTTTATGCAGTGACAGACACATAAACCTTGAAGAACACAGCAGTGGTTCTAGTGTTCCTCATTACTAAATTTGCAAGACATAGATTCTGAGTAAACAGGAGTTCATACATTGTTTATTCAGTTTAAAGTAATAATTTCCATTGAATTTAACTTTCCATAGGTAGTTATTAACTGTAGCTGGAATCAATTTTTAGAGTTATTTTTACCAAAAGCCTGAAATGGACACATTCATTCCTAGGTGCTGTTTAATTCCAGTTGTATATTGTTTACTAACCATCTGGGCATCTGATTAGAGGCTATGACCATCATTTGATTTGAACTTCTTTACTTGCACTAACTGCTAGTTATAAAAGATAATTACTTGGAAGTGAAAATATGCAGCTCACATGGGTAGCTCAAGCAATTGTTTTAGCTAGCCTTGCTGTTCTTTCTATTCTGATCCTTTGCGTTCAGAAGAGGAATAAATCCTCAAAGTCTCATACCTCACAAAGAACCTGGAGTATGAGGAATAAATCCTCAAAGTCTCATACCTCACAAAGAACCTGGAGTATGTTTTGTGAAGGTTTACTGGGTTTTGTGCACTCTTTATGACCAAATCTGCAAGAGGAAAACAAAGATAAAAGCTTTATTTTCTCCTGAGCATTTTCTGTTCATAGAGACTAATAGCCAATTAAGATAAAAGGAAATATTTGATGGCTAAAATCCAATAATATTATCTGTCCCAGGTCAATTTGACATTTAATATGTTGTTTCCTCTTCAGCAATTTTGCTACAAGGGAAAATTCAAGCATTGAAAGCGAAGGACTCATCTGTTCTATGTATTCTATCTTGCATAGTTTTTGATTTTTTGATTTTTTTTTTTTTTTTGCTTAGGTGAGGCTTTATCATTACAGCAGTTAGTTATTTATGTACATAGATGCTCCATAAAAAAAGATTCATCTGTATAGTAAGGGTTTTATTAAGATTGATAATGACTTCCTGAAGAATTATAATTATTGTAAATAATTTAACACTATTGAATTGTTGGATTCTTCTTTCCAGAACTATCATTAAAATAAGAGGGAAAAGCAGATACACCTTTTTTGTATGTAAATATATTTTGGTAGTTTAATGCAGGATTATTGAATAGCTTTTTAAATTAGCTAAGAATACCTAAGGTGTCAGAAATATATCTAAGTTGTCAGCGCCAATAATGATGTAGACTCATGAGCAATCTATAACTGCTCAAGGCTTTGATTTTTACTGAAATAGTTTCTCTGAATCAATGCCAATACTTGCATGGACCGTAGTCACAAGTATTTTCTTGATGGACCCATGTACTAAAAAGGAAAAATAGATCTTAGTAATTAATGACTTTTTCTTCTTACGAACTGGTAAATAGAGAGTAAATGCAAAACTGACCTGAGGCATTTATCATGAACTTTTGCCAGCTGAAATAGTGATGTGCTTCTTTAAGTACTTTCATATCACAAGCCACTGTCATTTAAGGCATTCATTAGATTGTGATAAATAACTGGTTTATCTGTAGGGTATGGAAAATTGCTGCTTTTAAAATCTTTTGATAGTTCGCTGAAAAATTGTTTGTGTCATGTATCTTGTTTTTTTAATAGTTAAGAGAAGACTATGGAAGATTATGACATTATTTTGGGTTTTTGGGGGTTTTTTCCCTTTTTTTTTTTTCTTTTCGAGAGCGCACTTTTCTTTGTTTCAGAACTTGCAAGTTATCATGGTGAAGAAGAATTAGAATCACATTAGCTACCTTGTTTTCCATTGCATGTAAAGTTCTCTGGTTTAATAGTTCAGGTCTGATTTGCAAAGGCACCTCTGCTGTTTCCCATTACAGACCAAAAAACAAGATGTATTCAGATAATTTTTTGTAAATATAACAAGTAAGTAATTCATATATATATAACCTATGAATTGGAAACTCTGGCTTCTATCCTATAAATACAGGTGTCATTTCACATGTCTGCTTTCTGTTTGTTATGCTTCAATAATTGCATTCCTGTTGCAAGACATTTCTTCATCCTGGGACAATGAAAGACTCAGTGCTTCTGTCTCATTTTCTAGCCAGTATAAATGAATTACTTTGGGCATATTCTTTCAGTTCTATCACTTGTGCTTATTAATACTGACTTATGAGAGCAGAGATTCCAAACAAGGTACTGGCAACATCTGTGTCTTGCCTACCTATTACAAAAGGATTTTTTCACATTGCCTTCTAAGTAACTTGTTTTGATAGAGCAGGACAGACAAATATTTTGTTCCTCTTCCAGTTTTGAAGTACAGATCCTCATGCAAACTTAGCGTTCCTCTGTGTCAGAATGAACAAGATCATTTTTTCCTCCTGTAGTAAGGAAATTCCTTTCCACAGTGGCAATGGAGTGAACACATTTCAGTTTGGTGCCAGAGGGCTCTTGTGGGTGGCAACTGTTGAGGCATGGAAAGCATATTAATGTACCATAGGTTAAGTCCTCTGCATTTTCTGTGGTCTGATGATAATGAGTTCTGTAAGCCCTACCTGAGAAAAATTCCTTTCTCTTCGCAGTTTTATACAGACTGTAACCATACTTTATGCAAAGCCCACAGCCCTCACAGAAAACAGTGACATTTTACAGCCAAACGTGCTTTCATTCATTCTGCAGTGCTGAACATTTTGTTTTAATTAGTAAAGAGAAGTTTAAATCAAAAATCATCACTTTTTATTTATGCATATTTTTATGAATGTTCTGTCAGCATTTGATCAAACTTACATTCTCAGGCATGCATCAGAATCCCATTGCACCAGGTAGTATATCAGCATGGCATGAAAACGTCATTCTTGCTCAGATAGGTTTATAAGACAGGAGAAGGCAGGTTGGTGCAGACAGTGGGCAAGGATGTTGAAACAATGAGGTGGGCCTGCTTAGATGGAGGGGTGGCATTACCAGCCTGCCAGCAACTTAATCTGTCTAGCATCAGTGTCTTTCAAGGAAGAAGTTAAGGTTTAAGAGAAGTCTTTTTGGATGCTTACAGTGAGCTCCTATAGGACATTAGAGACAATTTTGAAGACCTCGTATGTTTGAAAATACATCTAGTAGGAATGCCAGTGTCGTAATTTGGTCAGAGATAGAGACTGAGACAAATTAAAACAATGCATAGGAAAGGAATTGTATAGGTAGTGCTTTGAAAATTGAATGAAGACAAGTCAAATAGAGTTTATGCTTGAATGGGCTGCATAGTGATCAACCCAGCAATCATCAATGCAGTGCCTTGGGAAAACAATCATTGCAAAACCAGTAGATATTTGGAGGATGCAATTGACTTTCTTCAAGCAAGCCTTTAGTTCCCTGCTGGATAGCTCTTCTTGGTTGTGAAAGGGGTCTCTGATAAATCAGGGGTGAAATGTAGGAAAAAATCTGCACACCATTTTTATTAAAAGTACCATTCAGATAATTGTTCTTATTTCTGTTTTCTCTCAAATCAAACATCAGTTATTTTCCTGTGTTATTTTAAAATGTCAAATTAATGTATTTATATTTTCCCCTCATAGTAGTACTACATTATGACTAAGGCTATAACAGAGACATTCTTATTATTCAGCTGTTCCTCCAAGATCAGCATGAATACTTTCATAAAGATCCTTTTGAAATATTTTATAGAAGTAAATTTCTGACATACCGCTTTCCATTGAGGCTTGGTGCTCCATTTTATTGAGGTAAACAATTTTTACTGAGTTGAACAAATTGGTTTCACAGGATTTGGAAAAATGAAACCATAAAAACTCTTGAAAAAGGCTATTCCCATTTCTCATCTCAAAGCACTTTTTTCTAAAAAAGTAATTATTTCTCAAATTTTTGACAAAAAGAAGTGCGTTTCTGATTAAATAATATTAAATATTTTCTTGACCTTTTTTTAACTCTAATTTTCTTTTCCTAGTTTGTCTATTAAGTTTTTTTTATTTTCAAAATTTATTATAAAATAGAGTATTGATCTGCCAAACAGTGTGGTCATGGTTGAAATTTACATTGCATGCAATATTGCTATGTCTATTATCTAGATTCCTACTGTATCAAATATCTTTGGATACTAAACTTTAAGGAAGATGAGTATAAGGCTTCTCTAATAATCATATGCTCCTTTTAGGTCTTTGTACTGTATTTTGGGTGACCTAGAAGTTTTATAAGGAAATGAACAGCACTTTTATATAAACTACTTATTTTTATCTTCTTGTCTTTCTATCATTAGAATTTCCTTGCTACTCCCAACAGTGAGAGCGCTTCATAGTTTTTAAACTTCATTCATCACCATATGAGATATATATTATCCTAAACTGTCAATGGAAAAAGTGGTAATTTATTACAGGACTGCTTTTGTAAGCATGAAATATATTTAATAATATCTGACAAGGATCCACAAATCTATTTTTATAGAACTAAGGGTTTTTGTAAATGGTATGAAAAATTTTAAGCAGCGTAGACCTGAGTACTATTTCTCATGTTATAGCCCACACAGCAATAATATCCATGTTAAAAACTATTCACTCATTATAAAAGTCCACCTCAGAGTTCTTCAACAAGAAAATCACAACTGGTCTCTTTCTTTGTTTTTAAAGCATCCACATTAATTCCAAGATCTTTCTTGTTCCAAATACTGTATTTTTGCAAAAGCTCTTTGAAGTAACAGCATTGCCTTCTTTTCTATATTTTGCTATCTGTGAAGATAGTTCTGCCTCTTCTAAGCAGTGCACAGGAGTAGAGTTGATGCAGTGGGAATAAGGAATGCCATGTCTGATTCATTAGTTGCAATTACTTATCATTATTCATTATTTATTTTGATTTATAATGGATAAAAAGAACCTACCCAGGGCCATTTTAACATGAATGATAAATGGTGTCTCATAAAACGATTAAACTGGCAACTGCTGCTTGTCTCTTAAGTGGACAATAATTGATGTAAGATTGAGAAATTCCAACCAATGCCTAGCCTCAGTCTTTTTTTTTTCATACAATTCTAATTAGAAAAGCTGGCCAATCTTCCCCAAAGCCAGGAACATTTTCAGAAACTTTTAGCAAATGATGAAAAAGCAAATTAAAGCCTCATGTAAAATCAGTCACTTTTCTCAACACCAACAACAAAACTTATTCTTAAAGATCAGCAGTAAATTTAGTTTGGAGTCTGTAGAAGACTAAAAAAAGTCAAGGAAAGGTTTGAGAGAAAAACACTTTAGTTCTTGTTCAGGATATTGATCAGAAGATCAAGAACTTCTTCTACAAGCTGGAAATCATCCTTCATGATATTAACGTAGAACAGCTACTCTCTGAATAATTAAAATTCTCTACAAAGAACAGGAAAGTACATCAGCTATTAGGATGTCAGGAACATTGTTAAATACAATAAAATGGAATACCGATTATTTCAGTGCTCCTAAAGCAGTGGTATTGGAAATAAAATAGATGTATATATATGCATACTAGTATTTTTCAGCAATTCATATCAAATTTGTACTGGAAAGGGACAGCATGTTCATAGTTACATGTACTTTGGCTGATTCTATCTATTTGCTATCTACCTACTAATGCTATTGACTTTGCTATCCTTTATAAAAGGAAACCTTAGTGCCTAGGAAAGCCTTGCAAATTTAAACATAGTCAAACATAATTAGTCTTGCAGTCACCAAGAAAACACTTCTAAATATTTTAGATTCCAAGATAAAAAAGTTTAATTTACCTATTATTATGCAAATACTTTTAGGGAGAATATATTGAAAAGTGTTGCCCACCTGTCCTGTGGCAAGCATGACCTGCCTGAAGGAAGTAGCTAACTTCCTTGAGTTTATTGTTTGTTGCAGTGATTTGTGAGCACAGCAGTTACCTATATTGACTCCCAGCGCATCTAAATGTGAAGCACGAGTTATCCACGGCAGAGAGTCTCCAATGAAGCCAGGCCTCAGTATTTTGTGCAGTTTTAAGACCTGGCGATCTTCATGTTTGTGCCTTGTAGAGAAATTAAGTTTAGTGACCAGTCATCATTCCCGTAGTAGGATCCAGGCCAAGGAGTCAGTCAAGCTGTAGATAACAGGAGTGTAGGTATTGTTGTTCAGTAAATCTTGCAGGGGACCACAAAGCCCCTTGTGCTTCTTTGAGTCTTTCTGTTGTCCAATGTGGTCTTCAAATGAGAACTGTAGGAATATCTCTCAGTTTGAGGTAGCACCATGTGCCCTTCTTCCATGGCAGCCACGCAACAAGAAATACTGTGATTATCTGCCAATGTACACACATCACCTATGACAGGCCGTTAAAAGGCTTCTACTCAGACACCTAGGAAGGTGTCTTAAGCATGCTACTGAATATGCTACTGAGTGTTGTTACTAGTTGTTGTATCAGCTGTAGGGCTAATGACAGTGCCTGGTTTCCTACTGGCTTTTGTCCTTTAATCGCTCAGATCTGTCTTCCATGGAAATAACATCTGTTCCTTCCTGAATCTGTCTGTGACACCCCTGCAGATAAAGCATTTTGTCATTAGTCTGCAACTAGATATGTCCAGATTGCCTGGCCCAGCTGCTTTCAGATGAGGAGTGTAGCTGTTACATTCCGCCTACCTTCCTCTCAGGATATTGTATCTCAGGATGTAGCTGTGTCCACAGTTATCTGTCTACCTCCCTGTTTTCTAGTTTCCAAATTTATAACATCTTTTAGACAATTTTTAGGAGGTCAAATTCTCTTTGAGCCTTTACCCGTTTGCTAAATCTACCTAAAACTGGTCCACCCAAAACTTATTTGAGGGATGACAGGGAAGGAAAAGTAGTTAGCATAAATATTGTGTCTTGAGACATTTTAAAATGAGAGCTATTTCTTAGAAGTCAAATTTCATATGTGTATTTGAAATATCTTAAATTTATTTGATAAAATGTGGTAATATTTCCCTAATGTCCAAAAAGAAACTTATTGGTATTCAGTACCTTAGCGAATGCATGTAGAATTCATTGTAATCTATGCAATCTTCATGATATTAATCACATAAGTACATTTATGAAACTTGTTTTCTCAAAAGAAGTACCATAATATTTGAAACTTTTTAAGCAGCATTTTGGATGTTTTTACTAGCATTTATTGAACAAAATCCAGGATTTTGATTATTAAACACTATGACAGGATTTGCACAGATTTTATATGAGTGACAGCAATGTGATAAATAATGTTCTAGAATAATTTTAGAATAGACACTCAGACCTCTGCATTTTTTATAGCTTCTTGTAATGTTTTCACACTTGCATACTCTAGGACTCTTCTGTGCAAAGTCTGGTGTTGTAGACTTCTCAGTCACTAACTTTTCTGTCTAGAGTATAAATTGAAAAGCTACTAGACTTTTATTGCACATACCTAACAGTGCAGATCATAGAGGAGGTAAAAAACCCTAATGCACATGAGAATAATTGGCTGTATTTACGCTTTTCCAGCTTCTGAATTAAGAGTTAAATTATGCTTAGACAACATAAAAGATTCCTCCCCTCTCTGCCCTGACACTTCATCACTTAATCAATAGATAGGTGGAACTTCAGAAATGAATTATTACTATTAAAAAAAAAAAAAAGTGTAAGAACTTGATTACCTCTGCAAAACCTGTCCTGATATTGTCTGCCTCACGTGCTGCATAAAAATGCCAGGTTTATGAGGTAAAGGGCAAGATGGACATCTCTGTGGCCATGTGCTTGCTAATTAACCAGCGCTGAAAATAGCCTTGTCACGAGAGAAGAGTCATCTCCTGTACAACTAGGAACCAAATGATTTTCCTGCTTAGACCAGAAGATCAATACAGAAGCAGGCTGGATGCCACTGGAATGAAAGGAAAGCAACTCATAGAAGACTGTTAGGTACCAAAGATGCTTTTTCATTCCATATTGAGAATTTGGGCACTATAGAATTACTAGACTTATAGGGTTTTTTTAACTAGTAGCCCTAAACTGAATGGACAATGAAAAAATGAAACAGAAAAAAAAGAGAGATTGACCAGACAGTGCTGCCAAGGTTCATTAGCTTTATTCTATGTGATCAATTTTCTTCTATTCTTCCAGCACCTTATTTAAAGCTTCCAACACTTGCAATAACTTTTATTTCTGCCTTCTCTTAAAATGCATCTATTTATATGCAACAGTGAAAATAAGTTAGGGAATTGTTAGAAAATTAGGGGTTTATGATCAGTTGTGATAGTTCTCCCTTGCTTTACTTTATGAGAACATCCTTAGCTGAAAACCAGGCAAATCTAATGCAATTCTCTCAGACAGTCTCATTTTCTTTTCTGCCTCTAATAACACATTTGTGTGTGAACACCTGTTTTAATAAATAATTGAAGCTGCTGAACTTTTGCTTTTCAGAAGTGTCACACTAAGATAATTGATATTGGAAGTGTACTGTGAAGCAACCCTTAGATTTTAAAAAGCCAGCTATTATAATAGCTTTTAATAAGAATCATAGATGTTAAAGGAAGTTAGCCATCTATTGTTGGTGGCATTAATTTGGGAGTGCTGCAGTTGTCTGTATTATAAGTCTCAGTACATACAACTCCATTTCCCAGTTTCTACCTCAAGCAACTGATAAGGCTTAATAATTGAAAATTAAATAATACAATACACTTCTACTTGTGGAAGATATAAATAATTATTCTGTTTTGAAAATTAAAAAGTATTAGAAATTACAATAATTTACCCAGTGAGGAGGCAGATTGTAATGATAATTTCTAGAAAAATTGTTGGTTTTTATGTAAAGGGTATGGGTACCTCAAGCAATGAAATAAATGACTTTTTTTTTTTTCAGGTTTTTCCATGACAATAAAAACAAGTCTTTTTTTGTAGAATTATAATTCAGCCATTGGCAGTGTAATGCCTGGGCTACCCAGTCAGAAACTCGAGGTTCCTTACAAAACAAATATACCACAATGAAGCTCTGCTCATGTTAGGGACATCTCCAGTAGCACTGGGATGTACTGTTGGGCAGCTCCTTCCAGCCTAGTGGGTTTGATTCAGGTGAATTTGTGCATAGTATTCAATGGACGCTTATAAAGAGTCTTTAATAATGTGTAATATTTTAATAGGGAAATTATAAATGTGCTTCGATCTAGGATGATCTTTATTTTTATTTGTGTAGCAGTATGGGGAAGATTTTTGGCAGTAGGAAAATTACTCACTATACCTACAGTGTAAAGTAGCATGTGCTCTTCCTGTGAACACTCTCTCTCTCTCTCTCTTTGCTGCCACAATTAAATATCACAATCTTTTATCTTTTACAATGGATTTCAATGCTTGTTGTATTGATATTTACTCCTGAGTTATTCCTGTTTTACCCTGCCCTGGCTTTGTACAGCTGGTATAAGAGTTAGTAAAGCTGTGTGTCCACAGCAAAAAGATCTGTGCAGTGTGTCCTTCTTGTAACTTGACTTCCAGTCATGGTTGCATCAACATGACTATCAGCCACAGACAGGAAATTTGGGTTCATCAGCCATAAAGGAGCCATGATGTAGTTTACTGCTCCAACAATTAAGGGACCAGAGGAGAGAGTCAGTTTCGAATCATACATCTGAATCTTTAGATAGAGCCTTAGAGAATCTTCATCTGTTCCTGCTGTTGCATTCATTACCTTTTAAAATATTTCTCTGTTCAAAACAAAAATGATGGATTGGCCATAGACATTAACGTTAATCAGTGATTAAAATTCTCCAGCAATTTACAGTGGAAGCACAGTGGCTCCATTATTATCTTTGAGCAAAGTTTATAATTGTTATGGGAATTCCAGCTAGTTAAGCTATAAAATGGTAAGCACAGAAGTGTTGCAGGTGCAGGTTGCATATGTCATATAAACATTTTTTAACTCTTGAGAAATAGCCAAGAGAAGAAGGGAGAAAGCAAACCACATGAGAACCCTGTGAGCTGAATCATAAAAATGTTTCTACTCCTAGAGACAGGCAATAGGAAGAGGCAGTCCAATCTTTTTTAAGTCAGGTGCCTATCTCAAGTATAGAGAGCCAGGAGTCAGTGTTTGGTTCATGTCTCCTTGAGCATTATTTGGCAGAACCTTCTACTATGAATGTACACCCATTGGGTGTGGTACTACTTTACTGCTACGTCTGACCACCTTCACTATCTGGCAAGAGAAGCCCCACTTGTCTGGAGTAGCAACCTGGGCCCTTGGCACTATTCATTTCAAGAAAGATTGAACTCATGACCTTATGTTCTAATCCCTATTCTGAATGAAGATGTGCTTCTCTTTCCACTTTATGGCACAGAAGCAATGATTGACAGCTCCTTGGAGAGGGGAGATTCTCTCCATATGACCACAGACACTACTGGTTTCCTGCTCAGTCCCATGAACAGGAACATTCTCCACTGAAGAGTGCTTTAGACAAAGAGATAGGACTCCAGCAGCATCCAGGAGCCAGTTCAGTGCCAAACACTTTTCTATAATTATGTTTTTGCTTGATACTTCTGATTGTCTGGCTCTTGACTTGTTCATGCCTGGCTGTCCACAGTCTGGCTCAAAGAGGGAGTGGAAAACACACTCACCCTAAGTCAGAAAGTGGAGTATATGGGTGTTGACCTAAGATGGATCTGAGGTACTTAAACTGAAATTTAGATAGCGATCTGGTTTGTTAAATGAGCATGGGATGATGACTTCTCTCCTACACCTGGAAATGCATCTACCTTAATGGCATTACAGCAAATAGGTGCTGCCCACACTCTCTCCCACCCTTCTCAATGATAAGGAATTCTTTAGGCCTGAGCAGATGGTATAGCACCTTGATGAATTGCTGAATTCATATTTATTTGAATATTTAACTGCTTTTATAATGTCACCAATGTCTTATATTGTGTCCTATATTAGAAACAAAATAAACATAATGGCATGTTAAGATTAGATTAGTAGAAAAGGGATTTATTTATAAAAATTTATCAGGAATTCATAGTAACTGTAAAATACGATAAACAGCTTTAGTGATAGACTGAAAAAATCTTGATATGAAGGAAATCAAAAAACACAATAGTTAGAGGAAATTTAATGCATGAATATATTTTGCATCCCTTTTTTTTTAGTTATTTGTATATATGAAACAACTTTTGTGTAATACAAGACACACAGTAAATATTGTAAATCACATATACTTTTATGCCTGTACCTTCATTTTAATGCATTCTAGAAAATTATTGCACAATTTTTTTTTTATTTTATTTCCTTGGACAGCTGCCAGGATAACATAATAGGGAATCAAACATGTGACTCCATGTGTGCCAGACAAAGCCATCAGTAGCTAAAACCCATCCAGTTTCTTTGACATTCTTAAATTTGCAGCAAATAATATTAGCATTAGACTTTTATCATTTTTTTCTGTAAGAGACCAGCAAATGCCAGTTTTGGCCTAGGCATTAATATTTATTATTATTGCTGTCATTTCAAGCGATTGTTTCTAGAAATCTGAGCATTTTATCTCCTTGGTGTATGTCTGATGGTTACAACTGAAAGGAAAATCTGAGTGAACCAACAACTCAGTGAGTGCACTTGGGTATTGTAGTGAAGCTTCACACCTGTTGAAAGAGATTGCTTACAAATAATTTTTTGTATTTTCCCTGTGATTGTCTTGAAAAGATAATGAACAACATTCCCTTTAAATTAATTGAGATTTTTTGTTTGTAAATTTTACTGAATTTCTTTCCTTTGAGCCTGTATGAAAGCTCCAGAAGATTAAGAAAAATATACAGAAAAATCCCTTTTAACATAAAGGTTAAATTGCTTAGTAAAAAAGGTGTGAGTAAAGGTGCTTGCTGATTATGGTGACAGTTTTCAGAATTATAGATTGGTGCAAAATAGAACAGAGGCACCTGGCAGAGATGAACACTAGTGGGTGAGAAAAAGTCACTCTGCTGGATTTTCTCGCAGGTTAGTCTGATAGTTACAAGAAATATTTTTCATATTAGTCAAGCTAAAATTTTTCGGGGTTTATTTTTAGAGTGTTCATGGTTTATTTAGAATTAAGATCTATAATTTCCAGCAGCTGTCACTCTTAGTATAAGGATGCCCATGCTTTTGCCCAAGTGGCAGTCTCATTAACAAATGCTCTGTTCATTTGCATATCAGCATAAATGTACTATAAATCATTTTTTGCTGTAGTCTAGATAATATTTTTAAAAGACTGTTGCTATCTTGGGTGGAGGAGAAAATTCTTAAAGAATGGTCTGTTGGGACCTGTAACCATGGTAACTAGAGATCCGACTCGCTATAATTTGTTGCAAGTTAAAAGATCTAACACTAATTTACTTTTTACTTCATAAAACATAATGGATTCTCCAATAAAGAATCCATACAAATAAGTGCTGTGCTTCTATATACTGTTGAAATTCACCAAAAACATCTTTTGGGAAAATAATCTGCAATTTAAAGAAGTCTTTGTTTTCAGTTGAAAGTCAAAAGATTGTAACATCTTGATACTACCTATGAAGTTAAGTTACAGTATATAGGTCTTTCTCCTTCCTTATGATTATCTATGAAATATTTGTGTATGGCAATTTTTGTAATGCTTTTACGACAGTTCTGAGTGCTTGTCTGTTCTCCTTCCACCATTGACAGTGCCCTATTTTTCCATGTCATCACTGTATTTCCACTTTATGTAGTTGTTTTGCACCAGTACCTGAAACCACAGGCAGAAATCCAAGACAGCTAGAGAGGGTAAAAACTAAATCTAACACTCATGTAGTCCTACCTCCCTAAGCACTGTTAAAGGAGCTAAATGGTGGGGAGGGATTCCTGCAAATCAAGTCTCTTTTGGAAGCAGGGAAAGAAAGGAAACAGAAATGTGAAGTCAATGCTTCCAGGCTGGAAGAATGAGTTGCTCCCTTTAATTATATTTTAGATTTGGGGGTCTTTGAAGTCAAGGATTAACAACCTTCCTACTTTGAGATTAAAATAAAATAGCTAATTAGCCCCTAAGAGAGAAAATAAGTCCCATGAAGTTGAGCTTTTGGCTTTGTTTTATGTTTCTATGACCTCTGAGGATTATCAAGGTTTTGTCTTTGGAAGGAAAAACCCGTTTTGTGGGAAACTGTAACTCAAGGGGGATTCCTGCATGAGCTGCTTAGGACCTCTGGTGTCTTTGTACAGATATTCTCCAAGTCCTATGTCTAAGAATTAAGGCCCAGATACTGAAATAAAATTACTTCTGTCAAATTATTTGGCTTGCAGTGCTTCCTGAATGAGACACATATTTTCCATATACCTTTCAGCTATAGTAATTGCTGTGACATCTTTGTATTTTGCTCATAATTCCAAGCTAAAATCACATTTACTGTTAATTCTTGAAGAAAAGACAGATTACAGTCTCTTCGTTTGCTATTCCTTTCTCTGACATTCTTTGTAAGATGTCTCTTCTATGACAGTTGTGAAACAATAGCCCTTTTAGGTATTGAAAGCTGACAGATGGGTTTAAACAGCATGTACACATCGCACAATTTGAATATTTGCAAATTTAACAGGAAAAGCTTTTAAATATGCTGCTTTAAAGAAGGGTGAACCTCATATCACTATTTGTCACGTCTGCACCAGTTATTGATGGCAGTTTCAGAAAGCCACCATTAACTTAGAATATCACAAATGAACTGGAGTTTGCAATATCAATCAAAATTTGAATATAGAAATAGATTAAATAGTTTCTATGTTGAAGCCTATCCATTTGAAGAATCACCCAAAAGACAAGCTTTTTATAGAATTTATGCGCTTTGAAGCATCTTTCTTTCTATCAAGAGTGAATGTATGATATCTCATGAAGATCCGTTTCTATAAAATGCATCTAAATTTTATGAAAGAGTCATAATGGAAGAAAACAAAGTGATGCAATTAGTGCAAATCAATCAGCCTGAAGCAAGAAGAGCTAAGAATATCTACTACCCATATTTCTGCTCTTCAAAATTTAGCACTTTCTCCAACACCGTTTCGTTTGGAATCTCCTTACAAATGATCTTTTAAGTGTAGCTCAATCTCATACATGACATTTTGTCAATAAATATCTTTGAAAATCAGTATGTTTGTGAGGGAAAATGCTAGCAGGCTTTCTCCTGCAGGTGCATATCTACCATTTTACTAGGTATTATCTCTCGGAGTTCCACTTGGAGTTTTTGTTTTATTACATTATTTCTAGGGAAAAAGCTTTCTTCTATGGGAATTATAATATTGAGACGGCTCAAAATATTGAATTGGTTTAAAAATAACATTCTTTTAATAAAGAGAGACCTGAGTCAAAGGGTAGTATATCATTATGTAATTAAAAGGTACATAAAATATTCATATGCTCAAGAGATAAGACTTCAGAAGTTCAAATTTAACTTTCTTATCTCTGATTTTTGATGAAGGAAAATTAATTTTGCATGAATGTAATCTCTTACTTGACCCTTATAAAAGAAGAAAAATATTCCCCATTGTATTTTTACAATAATAGCTGTAGTTCCAGGTTTAGAGTGTCTTTGGAGGCTTTTGGGGGTGGTTTTAGGGATTTTTTTTTGTTTGTTTGCTTATTTTAACCATTATATTCTACTTTTATGCTGCTCTTATGTCCTCTCTGACTGCATAGTTAGAGTTAAATTGTTCTAATTTAAAGTCAAATCACCCTTCTTTTTTCTGTTATGATACCGCCACTTTGTTGCACATAAGCTTTCTCTGGACAAAGTTTTACATTTCTGAGTATGAATGGTGGGTCTGGCTTCATACAAACACAAAGTTTGAAACAGCAACAACCAAAAACTTCATAAACTGCTGAAAGTACTGATTTGTCTACAACTAAAGAGGGAAATCTAGACATATTTAGAATTGGACTTGGTCCTGACAATATTGCCTCTGAAACAAAATACAGCTGGAGAATACAAGGTTTTACCATAATTAGTTTCATGAATTATTATCAATTCAATGTTCTGTTAACCAATTATCACTTTTTATCAAAGTCTGCATGAGTGTATTATGTTTGAAAAGCTAATTGTATCTCCACAGGGTGCTGTCTTTGCTCCTGTATATTTAAACCAAACCACCATCCTCTCTTTTTTCCCTCCCTCCCTCCCTCCATCCCAGTTTTCAGGTGCCAATACCCACACAAAATCTAGGGTATTTTATCATGAGGTAAATATCAGAAATAATTCAGGTGAGATAAATATGGATAGCATGAAAGAAAGGTTTTATAGCAACACTGTAGTTGTGAACAAGGTATATAGGAAAGGAAAGGCCAGATAGCATGGAGCAAGTGAACTTGAGAAGAGGACTATTGTCAGGAGAAATGTAGATTCCGGAGGGTGTGGAAAGATAGCATGTCTCAAAAAAAAAAAAAAAAAAAGAAAGAAAGAAAAAGTTTTGGGGTTTTTTGTTTCTTTTTATCAATTGTGATTGCAAGCTGTAACTCCATACATACAAAAATTCCATATCTCTGTCAAGTCAGATGGTAAGACTTTAGTCTTTGCACATGCTAAAAAGCAGTAATTGGAAAACCTGATTTGTTTTAGAAAGCTGCTATGGAAGAGCTGAAGCTATTCTTCATTTCTGTGATTATGTGTTTTAGTGCTTCTTGCCTGAAGTATTTAGCTGTTGGAATTATACTTTGCCAAGGGCACAGCGGCCATGCACAATAAATCCTGCTACTTGGCTGCGGTTGGCAATCTGGAATTCTGACACTGCACAGGTGGCACTGTTTTAGATAGGTATATCATGGACATCTCAATTTTTTGACATACAAGAAATTTTCTTTAAAAAGTAATGATCTTTTTCTCTACTTTATAACATACCACACAAAAATATTTTAAAAATGAACTTCCACCAGACAAGCAATGATTGTATATCAGATTCTCATGTTGCTGTAGGATACACACATCACTGACTCTGACTGCCAGGCAAGCTGATAAGGGTGAGTTTGTTCATACTCTGGAGTATCTATAGTAAAATTATGACTTTTATTAAAGCCAAGTATTTCAGAATTTTGTTTATTTCTTTTTCTTAATATGTGTTAAATTGTTGCTTATTTAGTACTGTGCAAGTACTTCTGATTTACTCACATTCTCAGTATGCACCATATTTGTTCTTTACTGAACCAAGTCATTCCCTCCTTGGAGCAGGCAGTCATGCAAGGGATCATACAATCATAGAAATTTTGTGATTAGGAGAGACCTGAAAGATCAACTAGTATCAACCACCCTGCCATGGGCAGGGACACCTTTAATCCAGGGATGGCCTTAAACATCTGCAGGGACAGGACATCTACAATTTCTCTGGGCAACCTGTTCACCCTCACTACCCTCACAGTAAAAAAATTTCTTCCTCATATCTAATGTTTTCCCTAGTCTTTGGTAGTCTGTTTTCCTAAAATGATGCCATTTGAATGGGAGCTATTAAGGTTTTATTATTCCTGGTCCAGGACACCTGTGGCATTGCCTTGATATCGTATACTCTAAGCCATTTAATGATGCAGCAACTTCATACCCTCAATTAGAATTCTACTTGAATATAGAGAGATTCTCTGAATTGTTATATCCTCAAATCACATCTCCTGTGTTACATAAATGAAGTGTAAAAATGGCTTACAACTCCTGCAAGATGCACTGCTGTACAAAGAACTGCTCATAAAATTACCGGATAAAATGAACGGATTAAGAACATTCATGCTGTTATTTTCAGTGGATTAAATATCCATGCTTTTTATTTCAAGTTAATCAGTCCTTTGTACTGCAGGAAGGAAAAAAAAAAAATCCCAACCCTGTCCAGTAAGCCTCAGCAGCAAGAATCATTATAAAAACCTTCATTGCTGTGAAGGAGTTGCTGAACTTTTTAATATCTCAAATTGCACTTCCTAAGTATGTACTACACCAGTTCTTTTTAAACTGAACATAGAGGTTTATTAAATGATATATTCAAAAAGTTGAGTTGAAAAAGTTTCACAAATATTCTAAGCTATGTTATTCATTCTGCCTAAATTGTAGCATGCACTCCATATAATACACCTTAAAATACTCCCACACATGATACTAATTTTTGCTGAAGGAGACTGGATGACATAAAGAGGGGCTTTTTTTTTTAAATTGCATGTCTTAATAAAGAGATTTTGCCACTGACTTACTGAATGCACAAAAATCCCACACTACTCTGTGATTTACCCTAGACCAGTTAAGAAGCAAGTAAGGCATAGTTTTCTTAAAGATAGAGCACACACAAATGTGAGCACATAATAGAAAACCTTGTGTGACATGAACTTGAACATTCTATATGAAGTGCCTCTTGTAACTCTTATATTTACACAATCATAAATTTTCAATTGTAATCTATATTGATGAACTGTAGGCAGTTTTGAAAAATAGATACCTGATAGTTCTTGCTAGCAGGAGGAAGTATAACAGTGATGATGCCCTTTTAAAGAAAGCATAGTAAACATCCATAATTATCTCTCATAAAGATTCACCAATGTGCCACTTCAATAGAAAAATGTGAAAATTATAAACGGATGATGAATAGATGATTCTAAACAAGTATCATGTGTCTAACACCAGTGGTATTAAACTCTCCCAGGACTTTTCAGGGTACTGCTTATTTTATCAAAATAATTTTAAAAAGGGTTGAGGTCTTTTATAAACTTTCAGCCAACATATTTTTACAGCAGCTAACGTATTATAGAATTACTGTGGGAGTTGGCATCATTTTGGCCTCACTAGTGTGCCATATTCCCCTTGTCCTCTCATTTTTCTAGAAATAGTTTCCCTTGTCAGACATATTGTTGCAAAATCCCTGTCTGAGCTCCCAAACAGATCATGTTTCTTCTGTCAGTCTGTACCTTAAGCCACAACATGAAAGAGACCAGGAAATTCTACAGCTCTTTCTCCTCATCATGCATAAGTAGTTATTTCAAATTACCGTGAGCAAAGTTTGAGGAAATTGAACCATCCCAAAACTCTCATTCAGCTATTACTAGCTACTTTTCCCAGGTGAGTCTTTCCTTTTTGCTCCTTAAAGTGAAATATTGCTTGTCAAGATTACTAGTTACCACAATTGATTGTGTAGAGTTAAACTAACTTTTTTTTACAGTTTCTAATACATTATATTTTATTTAGAATATTTGCTTAGCTTGAAAAATAACCTAGGCTGCAACAACAATTTTTTTAAAAGTCTATGAATCTGAACTATTTTATGTATAATCCAAAGAAAGCTGTGTACAAGTCCATAATTTAAAAGCTATTTATCATTGCAAGTTCCTGTCAGTCAAAGTAAGGGCTATGGCTATATTTCATAATAATGGCATAACTCCTAGCGAGCTAAGAAATAGTACCAAGTAGTCTAATAGAAACCCCATAACTTCATACATTTGCTGTGTGAGGCACTGCATGAGACTGCTGGCTAGAGGTCACATTCAGCAGAGTTGAGAATTCTCTAAATTCTCAGTTCAGACTGGATATTAGTTTCCTCATGCAACACTACAAGCTAGTACTAATGTGAGGCATTGGTGATCAGCCTTTTAACCCCAGCTTACCCTCAACAAACCTCTTCATAGAAGAGGAAAGAGCTTCCAGGAAAGGTAGGAAGAGAATGCATTCTTCAGTGTGCTTCCCCTAGGCTATAAAGAATGTATTTGTTAGAAACATGTATCTGAAGGATACTAATTTTGTCCTCAGTAGCCAGACAATAGGCAGTGGGATCGACTGAAGACATGATGCTTCAAATTGTGAAAGCCTTGACGTATGTTTTCCTTGTGCTTATGGCCAATTAAGCACAATTAAGCCCTCGAAATTTTTGTCTTCATCTGTGTTTGATGTAGTATCCTGCTGAACATTTCCATTTTGGATAGGAAATAAAGATCAATTTTTCCCCTTTTTATTTTATTTTATACAAAGTATTTTTCTTCATTGTTCTTTCCCTTTCACATCTCAAGGGATACAGTATAGCAAATTTTTCATGGTGACTTTCTATCTACTTGATTTTAACTTGTCTGTCTGTTTGTGATGTATCAGTAAAACTGTTGTTAAAGCCATGACAGAAAGGATCCATTATATTACCAAATCTGTGGAAGGTCAAAACTGCCCTGGAATTCTTTGTCACCCTATCACAAGTCATAGCATCAGCCTCACTGAAAGGTGTTAAGTCAAAAAGTCAGTTTTGCTGTTCCTGATTTTAGCAGCTATATCTGGATGTGGGATAATCCTTGACCCTACATCACGCTGCTTTCCAGAAGCTTGCTTGCTTTTATATCTGACAGCATAACAACATAGGTTGCTGCTCTCTAACCCATTTCTATCAAGAAGGGCCAGCATTGACGCTAGGGCCACACCAAACTCGGCCATCTGGCCAATTGAACAACAACTTATAGACTTAGATCCACAAATCCATGCGGTGCTGGATTTTGTGTTTGTGACAAAGGGCATTTTGGCCTGTACCCCTTTAACCCAGTTCAGCATGTAACATCAAGCACAGCTTGATAATCACAGCGTTTCTTTGCATGTGTGCTGGTTTTGGCTGGGGTAGAATTAATTTTCTTCACAGTGGCTGGTATGGGGCTGTGGACACGAGGTTGATGATATGGAGGTTTTTTTGTGTTTTTGCTGTGCAGGCTTGCACAGAGCCACAGCCTTTTCTGTTTCTCTTACTGCCGTGGCTGACAAGGGAAGTTGGAGGTTCAGCAGCAGCTGGAAGGAGACACAGCCAGGCCAGGTGACCCCAGCTGCCCAAAGGGATATTCCAGACTACATGACATCATACTCAGTATATTAAGTGTGGAGGAAAAGGGAGAAGGGGGGGACATTGGAGTGATGGCATCTGTCTTCCAAGTAATCATCACAGGTGATGGGGCCCTGCTCTCCTGGGAGATGGATGAACCTCTACCTGGCCATGGGAAGCAGTGAATCAAATCCTTGTTTTGCTTTGCTTGTGTGTGCATTTTTCCCTTCCTCTATTAAGCTGCCTTTGTCTCAATTCACTTTTTAATTTTTCTTTTACCTTTCTAATTCTATTCCCAATCTTACTATTGGGTGAGTGAGTGGGTGGCTCTGTGGGGTTTGGTTGCTGGCTGGGCTTAAACTGTGGCAGCTTGTGTGCTTAAAAGGTGACCTTGTACTTATGGTATGTCAAGAAATGCTTAATTGTGTTGCTTTTGCATCAGTTCTTCCATCACTTGATAGACATGGTGGTTCTTAACCAAAATACCCAAACATTTCTGTATTTGAGAACAGGAGCTCTAGGACATAATCTAAAAGCCATTAGGTCATGGAAGATCCTGTTTAATTCAAGCTTGACTAGTTCTCTAATAGGACATGTCATTTTAGTGCCATGGTGTTGATGAGGTAGGGAAAGAAGCTGAGCTGTTGCAGATTAGTCAGGGCAGCTTATGGCCTTTATGCTTCAAAGCATGTGTCCAGTTGCCAAATCAGCAGGACAACTTTTTTTTTTCTTTCCTTGCCATTGGTCAAGATGCCAGAAACAAATAGCACATAGTGATCTAAGTTGAGAATGAGAAAGTTGTTACCACAAATACTTTGAGGAATGAGCTAATACCCATCTTTCAAAAAAAAAAAAAAATCAGAAAAGAGCTATTTTCTGATACTTAAAATCAAAAAGAAAGCTTGGTTATTGTTTGCAATAAATCTTTCTTTTTTAGTGCTAAATACCTGGGTGATGACTGCCTACTCTAATAAACATCGGTCGAATAGCAGTGCAAGTAACCTCAAGCAGATACCATCTAAACCACATTCTTATTAGTTAGAAAATAGCAATATTTTCTTCCTGACATTTCCATACTGCTGAATGGGTAATTTATTTAATTTTTTTGGTAAAATAGACTTCTCAGATGATAAAGAAATTCTTTGAAATGTATTGTCGTGAAGATAGTCCCTTTGTTTTAAAGTGTTCTTTTGCCTGCCACCCAGCAGAATTAGCACCTTGCATTAATCCACATTTCCCATGCTTTGCTGTTAAGGATGGCTCATGTGGCAGGAACTGATCAACCCGTGTGCTCCTTCCCCTCTGCTGAACTCAGCAAATGCTCTGTACAGAGCTCCAGCAGATGGACGTATTATCTTCTGAAGACACATGTTTCTCTTATGGACCATTTTATAGTTTGTGCTTGTCCAGTTTGTACTTTAATGGATACACTAATAAAGAGATTATCCGTGAAGTTCAGCTCTTCACTTCAAAAAGGTGAAAGGTGTAATGAAAAATAAATAATGAAGAAGAAGATGAGGACAAATGCTTGATTTCAGTGAGACCATGAGACCATTTAGGCCTGCTGATGTACACCCTTTGTCTGTAGTAACCCCAAATAAAGAATGGCTTGTATTCTTTTAAAAATAAACCCCACAGTTTTATGTTCTACTTAAACAGGTTTTCTTGGTATGAGTTACAGTCCTAAGCTGTAGTCAAATCTCTTTCCTGGATAAACTGAATTCCATTCCAATAGTACTTTTCTGAGGAGTCTCTGAGATGAGGATTAAGCTCACCATGACACAAAGATCTTAATTAAAGGAAGTGTTACTTAAAAACCACTATGTATAAGACGTAGTCAGGACGGGATTTAAACTGTATTTGGTGTGCTTGCTTCTGTGGTGAAATGTAAGTGCACTTTGCAAGGAAGGATGACAATGCTAGGGAAATTTGTACAGTAGATGTAAAACAAAGATTTAGAAGACAGTATCTGATAAAGAATAGAACAGGAATACAAGAGAAAAGCATGCAAGCATGAACTTTAGAGAATCTGACCTCAGATATGGCAAGCAAACAAGGTTATTCAGCTTTGCATGTATCTTTGTCACTCAGAATATTTTGGCATATTTAAAGCAATTTTCCCGTTTGAAAACAGAAAAAACCCCATGTGAGTAAGTTCCTGAACAATCCAAACACTATTGTTTGAAATAATGTCTTTGAGAATTCAGCAAAAAAAAAGGATTAGACATTTCTTAATTAAAGGAAACTTTGGGTAAAATTATGTTTTGACTCTGGCTTTGTAGTAGTGGGGCTGTGTGCCAGAATAGAGGTTTGGGAGCTTAGTAGCTCTGACAGCTCTCTAGTAGCTACTGTAAGCTCTGATTCATTCTGCTTTGCTAGTAGAGGTGTACTTTCATTACTTTAACTTGATATTAAAGAAGCAGTCCTGTAATTGGCAGCATCAATTGTCTGGGGACTGAGAGGGAGGAATTTTAAATACATCTCTTCAGGCTAAAAGGGTACTCTATGTTTATTCAGTTTTAACACAGATAAACTTACAGGCACCTTTATTCTGATGTTTTGGAAGATGCAGTGTTTTTTAATAGGCTTATTTTTGAAGATTCAGAACGTCCAAGCTCTGAGCTAAAAGCTTACAGCCTTGATTGCCATCAGATATTCTGCTTCTGTGGAATGTGGGAATTTACAAGGCAGAGATTTACAAGTATGTCTCCTGTTTTGAAAGAAGGCAATAATTTTGCTCACATCTAACACCCAGAGTCATGCAGTCTGGTATCTTCAAGTCAAGGAGTGGAAGGACATGCAGAGGGAAAAGCCTTTAAGGGTTTTTCAGAGAAGCCCTCTGAATATTTCATAGTTGAGAGAAACAGCATTTATTGCCAACCAGCTTCCTGGGTGGCCCTCGCTGTGCTGGGTGGCTGCAGCAGCTGTAGGAGAGAGGACCTGGCATCCTCTCCCTTCCTCTCAGCTGTCAAAATCCTCCTACATCCTGATGTTTACACCAGAATTCTCTACCACATACTCACCCATCACCCGGCCTCTGCAGCATATGTCCTTCTGTGAATTATGGAGTTTTCTTGGCTTCCTTTTCATGTTTGAATCAGAAGTACCAGCTTTTCTGTCTTTCTAGAACAATTTCAACATCTGTAAAATTCTATTGACTGCATAAATATGAAATATAATCTGACATGAATCAGTGAGAATCCCTGTGTGTACAGAGAAAGAAAAAATAGGCCTATTTAAATATCAAAATCTTTGCTAAAATGATGTGAAGGGACAGTTTAAAGAAAAAAATAACAGTTAAATACTTTAAGGCAAAAGGATTTCTGTATTTCAGATGACATTATGACTATTACAGTGGTGTAATTCAAGAACCAAGGGATTTGTTCAGAAATGTGGTAACTGATCTTTCAATTTCTTCTTTATGCTCTGAAGAAAAATAAAGAAATGAGAACATGTGAAGAAAAAAGTTTTCCAATCAACTTGGTTGCATATTTTAGAGTATTTTTTACTCTCTCATGATGAATTTAGTTCTGTATTTCTTCTCAATTTAAAATTATGTCTAGAAAAAATTGTATGAAGTGCAACTACATGCACTACAAGTTATGAAAATTATTATAAATTATTAGAAGACTTCATATATAAGTGGTTCAGAAGTTTTTTGACAGGTTAAAAACCATAGAGGCCCTTTTTCTTCTTTTCCCAGAATCTGAAACTGACTTTACATTGAAATTCAATATTGATCAAATCAGGAGGTAAAGATAACAAGAGAGTAAGAAATGTCAGAAATGGTGATGGTTGGATTACTAGATTCCCTTGTACACCCCATGGAGAAGGATGTTTGCATTACACTCTTCAGACCACTAAACCCAATAACCAGTAAGGAGTTGTTCTTCTTATCATGGCTTATTGGCTAAGCTTCAGTGTGCCCATAATGGAACGGGGCAGAAAAGATCCAAAGGCAGAGAAGCTGACAGAATGATTCAGAAAATCTTTGCTTGGTTTCCTTAGTCCTAGAAAATTGACTCTGTACCTGAAAGAGGTCAGTGTTAGTTTGAGACCATTACTGTCTATGAATTTGAACCAAACATAATTTGAATGGGTTATTTGGGGGTAAATAGCAATCCAGCAATCTTCTGGACCCAGTTGTTGTTCATCCAGGAGTTGCACAGGTATTTATGCTTTCAAGATACCCAGCTTTGAATCACTAGCGGCATTGACATTTGTCTTTCTTACTTACCTACTGGCTTAGCTAAACGCACCATGTAAAACTTAGGTTTTTAAATACTATGTGTTTAATGTGATAGCTTTATATCAGTTCCTTCAACAATTTCCTAGTGAAATTTGGACAGTAGACTTTGCATCACAGCACTCAATGCCACCAAACTTAAAATTTGTCAGGTTGCAATAGGATACAGAGTTATTCCATTGTTTCACCTCAAACATGCACTCTCTAAACATAAGAAGCGCTATTCACAGAAATACCATGAAAAATATTCTCATATAAGGAACTTCACATGATGAGGGAAAATTCCTCTTTCTGGCAAATTATTTACAGAAGCATCACTGTTTATCAGTTTGTGATAAATACTGTGCCTCCAGTATTTGCTATTTGCAGTCCATGACTACCATGCTAAGTCATATGATAATTTCCTGTAATTTAAATTTTTGCAAAAGCAAAAGATTGGACACAGCAGCTGTTCACTGGAAAAAACATATTGCAATGCTTCTTATTGGCTGGAAGAGGAATGCTATTAGTTAGGCTGGTTAACTACTAGCTATAAGACTTAAAAAATATAATGGCAATAAATATCAGGGTGAAGGAAACTTGAGATTTCTTGCACATGTGTGTGTCTCTATTTTGCTGGGCTTATTTGTTTATTCTCTTTAATATTTTGTAGAAAACTTTGTCATGGCTTAGGACTCTAAGTGTGAATACCAAACAAAATGACATTTGATGCCTTAAAGGTCTGATCTTGTGTCAGGAAACTGCCTTATCAGAGATGAAAGAGGAAAAAGATGATGAGTATGATAGGTAGGATGTTAACAATCTAACTTTGTGATGGCTTAAAGGAAAAGAAAAAGAATTATGAAAGGGCATGAAGGAGAATAATGAGGTAGTTCTGCCTGTGTTTACAAGGAAATCTTCCAAAATCTGAAAAGCAAAACAGGGAGAAGAGAAACAGCTTTTTTTAAACATAGTAACTGGATGAAGTCTTGCATCATGAGCTAATCAGTGGCAGAACTCAGTCTCCATGGCTGATGAGAGAGAAATGGTCTTGATAATTGAGGCTGGTACTTGAGTCAATAGTGAAGGAAAAGACAAGTGGGATGGAGTGAGCTGGATGCCCCTCAGCAGCTCACTGGATACTGTGATTGAAACTTCAGATGTCAGAGACTTTTATACTTTTAAATGTGCAGGTGCAGGTGAAAAGGTACAAAATATCTACGATACTTTGCAGTGAGAATCTGCAAGGTAAAAATAAGTAAGTACAAAATATCTAAGATACTATGCAGTGAGAATCTGTAAGGTTAAAGATCAGTAAGTACTTAGGGTTTTGCAGGGCACTCTCTGATTTAACATCCAAATTAATGATTTCAAAGAACTTAATGACATGTAAGTGAAATTCATAGATAACTAAAATTGACAGGAAATGAAAACATATTTAGCAGAGAGAAGGCATCCAAAAACTGGAAGAACTGGTTAGTGAGAAAATATGTAAATGCAAATGTACTAAAGCAGGACTATTTACAAAGTGCTGGGGTAATAAAGGCCAGAGATCATTAAAAATTGAATATCTGTAGGTCAAGATATGTGATAGAAGTGTGGAAAAGACTCAGAGTTCTAATTTGAGAGTTGTTACAGATTGCCAGTGTTAGGTTGTAAAAGGTGTGGTGCAATATTGTTAGTATTACAGGAATAAATTTTCTTTGGGATATTTGATGTTGCCCGATTAAGGAACAACTGCTGTAAATTATAGTAGGTTTTATGTAGTTTTACACCACATAATCAATTTACCAACAAAAGAGTACTTTATATCTTACATTGACCAGTCATTCTGTAAAACCTCTTGCTTTAAAACAACCCTGCATGTGAGTGCTCCTAAAATGGAGCAATTTCCTGGATTATGTAAACAATATATACAGTGTAGTTAATTTTAGAAGAGGAAATGTGAATAATGATGTAGACTGTCTAGTAAATCTAAGTGGGCAAACAGTTCCAAAATTTAAAAATTAAGAAGAGTTAGAATTTCCTTAAGCATGAATGCAAAAAATACTTAAGGGAAAACATTTCATTAGGGATAGTTTAAGTTCACGACAGATAAATAAAGAGCTCCTCATTGTTTATACTTCTTTTTTTTTTTAATGATTATAAGCAGACAGCTTTTTTTTTTTTTTAACTTTTCAGTATGACAGCTACATATTAGAACTTGGCACACACTAGGAGTGTGAGAATTGTCAAAATTCAAGCCAAGCTACAGCATACAAAAGGTAATCAAAACAAACAATCTTTAGCAATGTAAAATTAAGAATAAAAAAGGAAAAAAAAAAGGTTTTATTATAGGATTGGACAGATGGAAAAATGGTTCTTTTTTTCTCCAAATTCTGAATTAAAATCTTATCAAAGCTTTCTATAAAGACAAAGGTCCTTAATATTGAGAAAATTCTGAAAATGAGGGCATGGAAATGTGACTTACTGTTTCACAGAGGAAAAAAAGCTTTAAAAATTCCATATGATCTAGATGGGGAAGATTGGAAAGTATTCATTTCAGAATTTTGAAAAAATGTGTTTAAAACCACAGATCTATTCAATTAACCTATTCTTAGTCAACCTTTCCCAGCAGATATATACTCAGAGCACAATGCTAAAGCCTACACTTTAAATTTAGTGAGGGTTTTGCATGGAATTCAGAGATTTGGGATACTGGATTTGAATGGCAATTATAATGAAATGTATGAAGGCAATTAGAAGTAGGACAAAATAGGACATGTTTTTAACTGCAATTTTTCTGTGGTAAATAATTTTCTAGGCAAATGACATGCAGGAAAACTCATCTATTTGGACTTCTGTTAAATATTTGATTCAGTGCCAAAGAGTAAATTGAAAATAGGATTGTTATAGGAATTTTCATGTCTTGGAAGGAAATTAGTAAAGGGGAGAAAATCAGGTGTGATATTAAAACAGTTAAGATACACTGAAGGGGAAGGGGGCTATTGCAGGTGATTTTTGAAAATCAGGTGTGATATTAAAACAGTTAAGATACACTGAAGGGGAAGGGGGCTATTGCAGGTGATTTTTAGCATTTTTGTTGCATTCTCATTTAGTATTTTCCTTAATGATCTCGGTCTAAAAGGTGAAAGTATGTCATTGGTTTTGTCTACAGTACATATGGGTAATTTATAAAATAACTACCATAGGGAAAATAAATAATTTTAAAAACTTGAAGGCTTAAATAATAAAAATGGGTACATGGAATTAAATTCATCAGTGCAATGGATAGTGATATATATTTGGGGACTCTTACAAATTTTTACAGTAGGACATGTTCAGTAGGTGAAGGGGGAAATAATTGGATGTATTAGATGATTGAATCTTCAAAATCATTCAGACAAGAAGAAAGCAAATTTAGTTGAGGGGATGGTTCTGAAAATTAAAAAATGCTAATGTCATTGTGTAAGGAAGTATTAGGCCTCCTCTGAAAAGCTTTGTAAGATTGAGGTTACTAAATCAAAGAAAAAATGAGTTCACAGTGTAATCGATGAATGAAAGCATCCCAAAAGAATCAATATGGGGAAAAAGGCAACAAAGTAGAAGATACCAAGAAGCTGGAGAAAACCTAAAGCTGAAAGCATACATGATTGTTTTCTACAAACTCACACAAAAGATATGTACAGGAAAGAAGAAAATGACAACATTAGAAATTAGTTTTATTGAGAGAATTAGTTGAATACAAACTGTCAATTATTTCAACCTGGAAATTAATAGATTTCTAACCATGACAGGTTTGTGTTTAAAGCTTTCTATCAGAAATAGAAAAGCCAGAAACTAACTGCTTTGAAGATAATAATAATTATACATATTTACTTTACAAAATAAATTACCTGAACTAGCACTATATTAAAGTCAGTGAGCCATAAATTCGTACAATGTTCTTTTCATAACCAAAGGGAAAAATGGTATAAGTATCTGAAAGACATTTAATTTTTCTTTTCCATTATTGTTTTTAATGTGGTGCTTACTGATAACATTACTGTAAGAGTGCTGGTATACAATATCAAAAAGGATAAAATTAATTTCTTCCTTTTGACCTAGAGATAGCTCTTTAGAAAAAAGGTGATAGCCTCAGATCTTGAGATATTTAATAGCAGATACAATGTGCTACTGAAGAAAAATACTCTAGGGACCAAACTGGCAGTGAAAGGATGAGACTTAATAAGCATTTTTCCCCTCGGTGCTACTTGGAGTGCCAGCCTTTCTGCTGTTCTTCTCTCTGGTATGGCATCTCCAGGTCTACACACAGTGTGGCTGCCCTTCTGAATGCATGGATTAGCAAAGTAGCTAGTGAAAATGTTCAGTAGCTATTTTCAGATTTAAGTCACTTTCTATTTCACTTTTTTCTTTTAATTACAACAACTGCTCACCCGTAAATTGTGCATACCCTTTGATCCTTAATGGGAGATTTAATTTTCTGGTTGAACATTCTGTTGAATATTCATTCTGATTGAATATTTGACTCAAAGAAATTAGCAGTTTCTGGAAACTAGTAGCATATATCCAAGAACTTTTGAGAAAAATATAGAAATAGAGAAGTATTTTATTTTTTTGGTACAATCCCAAAAAATAGACAAACTTGTCTGTGAAAAATGAGTGCATTCAATTTTCTGTGATAAACTTTACTTGCAAATAAAATCAAGGCATCTTCTGTGACTTTTCTGAATGTACAGAGTTAGTGTTGCTTAAGGGGTAGAGCAGAAAAATCTCCTGATTGTTGCATCAGGAATATGAGCATTTGTTCTCATGGAGAAATCAGTATTTAAACAATGAAATATACCAGGACTGTAGACTTTTGGATTGTTTGTCTTTTAGGTAAAGATAGAATTTTGTAAGAGATAACTTGCAAGCAGACCATTCAACATTCACAGAACCTTTTAGATTTAACAGTGTTTCACAGAAGCCAAGCATTCCATAAGTACATTTTAGCTTTCAGAAACATGCATGCTGTTGTGAGCAATTCTGCACTGGTATGGAAAAGCAAGTATATGGTAACCTAATAATATTTCTTATCATCACACATTTTTTTGTGAATTTGCACCAAGCTTTTGGCTGAAAGTTTTACAATTGTTACTCATAAATGTATATATATATAAGTGTGTGTGTGTGTGTATAGCTTAACCAAGTTAACAGTTTGCACTAGTATGATTAAATTCTCA
Organism: Zonotrichia albicollis; assembly: GCF_047830755.1. NCBI lineage: Eukaryota > Metazoa > Chordata > Aves > Passeriformes > Passerellidae > Zonotrichia > Zonotrichia albicollis. The sequence continues at coordinate 73,709,778 of NC_133821.1, read as the reverse complement.
CTTTGAAAGTCTGATTTTGAAAGGGGAAATAAATCAATTGTGAACTTTTACTATCACGAGTTGGGGTAAGAAGAACATTTTGCTTCCTGTGTTCAGCACCAAACCACTGAAATTGTCTAGTTTAATTTAAATAAATTTAATAATTTACTAATCTGGAACAAAATTAGGGCAAAACTTAACTCTTGCTTTTACTGTACCTGTTGCAAAGGCAATATGACTTCCTAGCAAGAAGAGAGTGTTGCAGTTTTAAGACAATGTTTGCTCTAGACTTTTGTTTAAAGTGTATGTTTCTCTTTAGAGAAATGCAGTAGCACAACGCTAAGTTTAACATTCTTTACAGAGCACTAAGGAGCTTGTTGAGGTCAACAGGAAATAGAGCTGCTGTTATTTAGCGACACCATTTTCAGAGAGACCAAGTTGCTAGGCAAAGTTTTGTTAGGTGTGCAATAAATTAAACAATAATGTGTTATTACTTGTGTAAATTGCCCAGAAATTCTCCATTTAATAAGTACATCTTGTTAGTTGACACACAATTATGTTAATGCAATGGAATTGGAGAGTAATTTAAATGTAATTATCATTTTAGGGCTTAAAAGATAAATCGTACAGAACATGGAACTATGTCTGAAATACCAAGTGTGTCTGAAATACAGTCTTACTGTTTTACTTTTGAAATTCATTTTTATCCAATGGAATAGAATAAATGCAATTTGTAAATCAAAATACAATCGTGCTGCTCAGTGATTCAGTTCCAAGTTTAGACTTGCACAATTAAGGTAATCAGAAAACATATCCTTAACTGAGGTTCAGTGTAATCACGTATGTTATCATGGCTTCAGTTTTGCTGTTTTACTAATGTATAGTCTAATAATAAATTATAAATAATTTATCTGCATTTGTAATACTACATTAAAATTCTTATCAAGTTTTCTTCAGTATTTAACTGTCTGTCTGTCTATGTATACATATTCATGTCCTATTTAAGAGATAAGAATAACTTTCTGCCATCAGTATGTTCTAACATCAGTTTAGGAAAAAATAAATAATAATAATTGTTTGTTAATTATTGATTTCACTAGGTACTTATTTTTTAATGTTAGCATTTAGAATTTTTTATGGATTTAATTATTATGAGATATGTTTTTATTTTTTATATTTCATCTCTTGGGGGTTTTTTTAAACTCCTCTGCCTATTAATGCCAGCTGCTTTCTGGAGCAGTGCTTAACCATCAAGCTGTTAAAAAGGTGATAAGCTCAATTTTAATTAAATTCAAATACTGTCTAGTTGCTTGATTCTAGACCATGATGGAGTCTTTGGTAAGAAATGGCATCTCCCATACCTTCTGAGGCAGTTTTGAGCATGCACAGATGAATAATCAGGATAAGCCAACCTGGTTACTTTAACCACCTTCAGAATTAGTCTGCTGGAAAAAGGAGCTGTTGGAACCTGGTTTGGGGACCACATCTGAGTTGAGGCAAAATAACCAAGCCTTTTCTTCAAGGCAGCAAAGCATCATCCTAAACATTTTTTTCCTGGTAACTCTGCAAACGTTTCTAAATCCACAGATTTTACTTTCTCCTACTACACATTAAGACAGTAAAAGAACAATGCAAGGACCACCCCACAGTTTTGAGAAAGCTGCATTGTCTCCTACAGTCTTCAAACAACTGTGTAAACACAGTAAAAGAATACCAATATTATTGTTCTGAAATCCTTGGAATATTAAGCAAAGTCTTCCTAATTTAGAAAAAAAAAATATTTATAACTGTGTGAAGGTGTACTGGGACAAGTGTTTCAAAAATCTGGAAACATTGGTCAATATCCTCAGCCTGATGTTAAGGCTGCTCTGCTCTATTTTCTTTAGAAAGTCATTTGCATCACATGCTGTTTGGCAAATGGAGACATTGTTTTATGTGTTACATTCTTGTACAGTTTTTTAAGCAGCAGGGATCTCTGGATGTCAGAATGGTCTATAAGCATAAGAGTTCTTCACTAAGGGCACTGGCATTATTCCAGCCATCTGTTGTAGAATAAATTCCATCCAGTATGATTTTCTAAAATAAGTATGCTTTTTGCTGTTTTAGTTAGGTTTGACTGAATATTTTATTGAAAACTGTACATCACTAAGTATTGGTCAAAATAACCCAAGCTGCCATTCTTCTCAGCAAAGCTTGGTTTTATTCAAGTTTTGTGTTGGAGTAGATATAAAATGAAGTTTAAGACTGAACTTTTATAGAATCAGCAATGTGTTCTGATTTGGTTACTGAGAAGGTAAGAGGAGGGAAAGTGCAAAACAAGAAATCTAAGAGCAATTTAATAATCCCAATTGTTTAGAACAAGCACCTTCAAATGACGGAGGATAAAGGATATATCTTTTAAAGGATATAAATTAACTTTTCACATGAAATTTTGAATTCTGTTTGAGGTGCATATCTTATCTTGATCTTCTAAGTCTTGCTTCGTGCCTGGTTGGTGGCACTAATTCAGCAGCACTCAATCAGCGTACCTTCATGTGCACCTTTCTGTGCCACTATAGCTCAGAACCACCACAGCACAATCTTGTCTTTTACTCAGGTCATTGCTGGGAGCCCTGGAAGGGAGACACAGAGTGCTTTTGGAGACTCTGTGTTGACATTAGTACCTGGACTTATTGCTAGACCATCAGAAGGTCATAAAGGGCAGAACAAGGATCAAGGCTATTGTGGCAGTGGTGGTTTAAGGACAGTGATTTAGATGGGCTGCCCATCACTACACTTGGTCAGGTTTAATGTCTATATATCAATCCTTTTGATTCAGGTCAGAGAAGTCGTATTGAAACCGAGGTAGCAGTGTGTCACAAAGAAATCCGTGCTGTAAATGTCAATGCAGCAACGGTTTCAAGGATGTTTCAATTAATCTTCTGTGCTTGCTAAAGGTGTGAGTTAGACCTGCTTTAGAAAACTCTGAGATGGGCATGTTTTGGTTACCCTTTTTCAACCCTATGAAGTTAAAAAAAAAAGCAGAGAGAGAGAGATTTTATGGATTGAAAGACAATTTCTGAAATGGTTGGCTGAGGGCTTACCAAAGATTCATTGACAGCAAAGTATAATTACACAATGAACCTATTTAAACAAAGATTATTAAAAAGTTGCCATTTTTACATAATACAAAGTGCATACAAAAGAAAAATACAGTCCTATATATGTTGATCCCAGGAAAAATTCAGAATTGAAAACTGTTTTCATGCTGTGTCACTCCAAGGTATTAGTACATTTTTACTGTAAGGTATTTTCTTTCCCAGTGAAGGGAAAAAAAAGTCACAAAATCTCTTGTCTTCACAGGAAGAGCAAGACAACAGGATTTTTTTTTTTTTGTTCCCATTTCAGATGTTAGGTTAATTTTTTGATCCATTTTCAGGAATAGCAGAGACAATAACATCAGCTGTATGAGAATTACAAATATGATTATCCTCACTCTTGCAGTTCTGCAAGTTGTTAGAGTGATCTGTATCCAGAAAAGTAATCTGTAAAACCCATTCAGGGAATCTTTTTCCAAAGGAGCTATTTCAAATCCAGGGACTTCAGTCTGTCAAGAAAAGCACTGCAAAAATGTCTAATTGTTGTGCCACAGATTTCTTTTTATCTCAGCTCTTTCATCAGTTTGTGAGTTTGCTTTTCCTTTTGTTTTGTGAAGTAACATTTTCAATCTTTTCTTGTCTTTTCTCCTTGAAGAATTATACTCATCTACTGTTTGACCTTTTGCCAAAGAGCTTTGTAGTCCATAAACCCTTTTCTCTCCTTCCTACTTTCTCCAGAGTGATGGATCTCTGGGAAATGCATTGCTTCCTTCCCAAGCTATCAGGACTAATCCAGTCAGAGACTCCCATCCTTACAAAGACAAAAGGAAGGTGCTGCAGGCATTTAAAGTGGAGCATGCCTCACCCTATTGACTGTCTCTTGGTTTGGCATGTGGGAATGATCATTGATTTATCTCAAAGTTCTGCCTCTGGCACTGACTTATAAAACACAGTGCCAAAAAAGACATCATACACATGGCACCTGAACAATTGGGTTATTCTGAGTGAAGCAGGATAAATTGATTCTTTCAACTTGATTGTGAATATTTTTTTAAATTATTTTTGCAACTGGTGCACCTATGACTGCAGCATGTCTGAGAGCCTGTTGTCTGGATTTCCTTTGTCTGAGGTAAGGAAGATGAAGAGCTGGTGTTATGTGGTAACTTAGGGTATTGTGGAGAAAGCCAGATACATGATAGGGGATTGATCCCAACAGAACCTGGCCTTCATGCAAGGTGCAGGGACTGCAGCATCCTTGATAGAATGCCTTGCAATCAGAGTATTGCCATAAAGAGCACTGTTGGCCAATCACAGATCTAGTATGTTGAAATTAGTAACAATAGGGAAGTTTAAATAAAGGGGGCATTCAGCTTCTTCTTTCTTTTTGTTTAAAGATACAAGTCTTTATATGTTATAAAATATGGGGCCAGAAGAAAATGCTCTTAGCTATGTGTATTTAAAAATATTTCATGATTTCATACAGCTGCATTTAAAAATATATTCAAAACCAGACTAATAATTTGTGAGCGTCAACTGGAGTAATCACTTATGCTTTTTTCTGATTGCAAATTGAAGGTTTTATGTTTACATACAAGTCAGGTTTTGATTTTGGCTTTATTTTTCTGTTATTTAGTCTTGTCATTTAGGCCTTCAGGAAACAGGATGGCATCATGTTTCAAAATGTCAGAGTCAGAGGTGTTTTTTTTTAAGTTGGAGATTTTTGTTTTGCTTTCTTTTGTTTTGTTTTTTCTGGGCGTGGGGAGAGATGGGCTTAGCACTTAACTAATTAAAAGTGATTTGTTTTCATGATCTGGATGAAGTGTTTTTGTCAGATGCCTAACATACCTCTGAGATCCAGGCAGAAATTTGTCACATCAACCAGGAAATCCTTATCAAAACACAGCTTGGAACTCTGGTGGCACTGAGTGTATCATTTGATAAGTGAGCCCTATTTTCTTGTTTGCACACCAGTCCTTTGTAGCAAAGGGCATGTATTAAGGAAACAGATGGGGAAACATCAGTTATCTTTTGTGCCTTCTGTTTTCTATAAAGGCCAGCAAGACAAGGCAAGCTCAACCAAAATAATTGAAGGCTTCATAGAGTAAGTCAGGTGAGTCAGGGTAGAATAGATTCACTATAGCTCCAGCAGCACTATAGTTCCTGATTTTAAAAATATGTTTGTCATGCAGATAGGTAAAACAGCTCAAATTTTGAAAAGCCACAGAAATTATTTTTCAAAGACATTTTGATCAATGATACTGCTTTTACTAATTCAAGCTGTTGAGCTATGTATACATGTAATTGGTATGAACCATTTCTGAACAAAGAATTTTTTTTTTTTAAATTTGGGAGCTGCAGAGGTGCTGAACCACCAGCTGCAGTTTTTATGGGCTTCTGCAGAAATAGTGAACCATTATAAAAATCCTAAGATATCTTTAATCAAAATCATAGATATTAGGAGCAATTTTTTTTGTCCTGGTTTTAAGTTTGTCACAGCCATGTGGAGGGCTGACCTTGGCCAGCTGCCATGTGCTCACCCTGTTGTTCTCACTCCCCTTCCTCTACAGAACCAGGGTAAAAAAATTAGATTAAAATCTCATGGGCCAAGATAAAGGCAAGGAGATCACTCACCAATTATTGTCAAAGAGAAAAGAGATGCAATTTGGGAAAAAAATTTATCTAAATTTATTGCCAATTAAAGTGGATTTGGATGGTGGGAAACAAAAACTAAACACCCATTGCCTGGCTTTTTTTCCCAGGCTCAAATTCACTCTGTCATTCCCAACTTGTCTACCTCCCCACCCTGACTGGTGCATGGGGATGGGGAATGGGGGTAGGATCAGCCCATGACAATACTCTCCTGTCTCCTGCCTTGTGCTGTTTCCCCACTCCAGCCTGGCCTCCCCAGGGACTGCAGGGCACTCTGTCCAGGCACATGGAGCACCTCATCCTCCCCACCTCCATCCTGGGCCTCAAAGGGCTGTTTCTCACACCATTTTCCTCTCATTGATTGCTCATGGGCTGTGTCCTGCCCATCCCTACACTCACTTTCCTAAGGCACTGCCATCTCATCTGGGGGCCTCAGCCTTTCCCTAGGATGGGTGAGTGGGAGCCCACTTAAACTGGCCATGTCCAACACAGGGCAGGTCCCCCACTGCCTGGGCACTCAGCACAGGATTGTAAGTAAAATGTGAGTTAATTAGCTATACTAGAATGAAAACAGTATGAGTTATAGACAGTTTCTTTCATCTGATTTTTTTTCATGGCTAGGCTTCATACTTCTCGTAACTGTGAGGCTTTTAATTGCGTTCACTAATGGGATATTTCTTAATTTATAGTAGGAAGTTAAATAAATTAAAAAGTAATCACCAAAACCTGAGGAATTACTCATAAAATTCTCCAGAAGAAAGTATGTAGAGAGTAAATAGTACCAGGTTCTGTTTTTTGCAACAATGTCTGGTTTTGTAACAATGGGATTACAATAGTTTAATCAGGTTTAGTGATGAAATGCTGCCCTAGCAGTATTGTAGAGTCACGCAAATTTGTGTTAGGCAATATCCCATAAAAGTTGGGGCTCCTCAACTCTACATAGTTTTGCCAGTGAAGGACAGAACGAGGAGCACAGTGACATGGTGGAACAGCACAAGTTAAGAAACATATTGGAAATGAAAAATATCATGTTAACATATAAAATAAGATCATAAATATCTCTGTGTCTTAATACTTTCTCAAGTATTCAGGGAAAAAAAAGTGAATTTTTTTCTACAGTGTAGTATATTGCTTCATATTACTTTGATTCTGTTGAGATATCTGATGATATTATCCCTCAGACAATATTAATAGCTTGCCCGTTATAGTAGTCATAATATCTAGATACAAGTGGAATTATCTTTCCTATTGCCTAGATTAATGAACTGAATGGGTAAAAAACTACAGTCATAAGCACGGATTTGTAAGCCCATATTATACATGTACATAAATCACTTTTTTTGCAAATGCTAAGTGTCAGCCTGGTTCAGCTTAAATCCATGTTTGCTGCCTTTAAATAGCAGGAAAGGAAGTTTGATTCCTTACCTTAGTACTTTCAGTGTCCAGATTTGTGTTGTTATTAATCATTGCCTGTTTGCCATTGATAATATTGCTGCTTCCCAAGGCAATGAAATGGTTGTATTATTGCCATAATAATGCAGTTTTTCTGTTGACTTTTGATACCAATTGAGTTTTTTGTTATCTTTAGTCACTTCTGTTTGTGGATTCACAAGAAGAAAGAGCTGTTTTGAAAGTCCCTTAAAATAATCATTTTTCATTTTAATGTTTTTGTTCTTCTAAGGTACATATTGTGTAGCATAACAAAATGTAATTTTACAAATCTGGGGAGTCTAGACCTCTTAGCTACCTGCATCTCAAGGAAACTGTGCAAAGTCCTAGGAAACTCCCTTATCCAACCAACTTATGAGCTTGTGTTCATTCATTGAATGTTTATTCATGTTCTCAGGCCCAAAGCAAATGGATTGCCAGTTTAGGTATGAAAAGCTTCAAGTTTAAGATTAGTTGTATAGAAAGACTTAAAAGGATGGTTATCTGCAATGTCTTGTGTGCCTTGCCCCAAACTCATTATTTCAGTTATGTCCGCCCTTTTCAAAGCAGAACTTCAATTTCTTTTGTTTAGAGGCAACTATTCATCAGTAACCAAAAATTATTGCACTTTCCCACTAGTGCCAAATTCACCTTCCCCTTTATAACTTAATAAGGTGTAGCTTTTTTACTGGCCAACATTCAGTGGTGGGTGAGTGTCTCATGAAGCATGCAGTGGAGTTTTCCATCTGCCATTCTTTTCTTCCTATCCAGACTTAATAGAGTATATATTTCCTCTTCAAAATATTGCACTTTAAGCTTGAAAAAGACTTTTTCTGTCTTGTGCTCCAGCTTGCATGATGTGGCACTAATCTGCCATATCTGAGCAATATCTTTTCGTTTCAAAATACACTGACTGGTTTGTTCTCATTGCAGTGTCAGTATTGAGTGAGGGTGTGTCCTGTAGCAGATGTGTCACCTCTTGGTGCTATGCTGATATGAAGGGACTCATTAAAATAAGGAATTGTTCATCTTTTGTATGCTTTTAAAGATTCAAGAACACCATCAATTTATTGTTAATATACCTGACAGTCTTGTATTTTTTCATGACATACATTATTAGAGCCAGATAATAATATTAGTAACAAATGTTTATTATAAATGGATAGATGGCTGTCTTCAGGTTCTTGATAACAAAAGTGCCACTTAACAGCTGTCTTCAGTGCAAGTAGAGACTGCATACTTCACTGTCAGGTCCATGCTGGTGTATTCAGCTGAGTGATTTTTGGTGGATCTATAGCCTATTTGTTCTTCAAGTCCTTATTTTTAAAATTAAGATAGTGGTGTTTCATGTCCTTTTATAAGAGTCTTCAGATAAAAGGCACAGTGGAAGAATTGCAAATTTATTTAATTATATATGTAGGCTTGCTAACAACCACAGAGGATGTGAACAATTGAAGAGAAATAGCTGAGAAGGATCAGCCCTGCAATACCTATCCCAGGATAGACAAGAGTTACCTATCGCAAAGGATTACCAAATCCAGGCTTAAGCTAGATTTCTTGAAGTCTCATTTTATCTACAAATAAAATGAGTTGTTCCTTAGCTTTGCCCTCCCTCTGTGCCCCCCTGTATCTTGATGTGTAAGTAAATGGAGCCTTTTACAGTATTATTCAAAAGTTTTGAAATAGTGCTGTTCAACGTCATGGCTATGTATGTGTTCAATAAGCTGAAAATGAGAACAAATGAATGAGGATTTGTAAATAAAGGAAGTGATTTCATTTTATACTCTCCTAATTCTTGGTCTTTCCTATTAGCCACTAGAGAGCAGCTTTCCACAGGACCTAAAAGAGATGACTGTACTGCAGAGTTTCTAAAATGTAAACAGGGAATGTCTCCAAAATTGCCATGTTTGAAAGTCATTTTATAAATAAGTTCAGGCAGCATGATTGTAGATCATATTGAGTTTGTTCCTGACCCAATTTAAATCTTAGCACTTCAGACTTCATGGTCTGAAGGCATAATGTTCTGTGACTTAAGCATAAGTATACATATTCTCATATGCCATCAATGGGCATCATTTTAATAAAGTTTGTGATTTTGCAGTCATGTCATTGCAGTTTAAATTGAAAAAAAAATAAACCCAAGGAAACAAAACAAACAAACAAACAAAAAAACAAACAAAGAAAACAAAAACAAAAACAACAGCAACAACAAAAAAAACTATCAAACCCAAACCTGTAAGCTATTTCAAATGGAAAATAAAAAAGCCGTATTAGATGAGAACAAAAGATCACCTAAGCACAGAAATCTGCCTCAAGTAGCAGCCGGTTGCAGTTGCCTAGTTAACAGTGTTGGACCCTGTAGAGCATGGTCATTCCTTCAATTTACCCTCTCAGCTTTCAGCAGTTGGTAATTATGAGACTTCTTAAACCAAAGGCTGTAGCAAGACCATCATTTTTATCTGCTATCAATGGACTAATTTTCCATGAAATTATCTGCATTTTTTCTGTCTAAAACACAAAAGCCTGTGGAAATATATTTCCCAGGTTCATTATTAACCCTGTAAAAATATATTTCTTTTTTCTTTTCAACTTGTCTCACTTCATTGCAGCCAACTGCCTCTATGACTAGTGCTAGAAAAAGTAATAAAACCTGCTCCTTACCTATTTACTTTATGTAATCCTTGATTTTTAAGAGTTTTTCATATTCTCCTACAGCTCTCTCTTTTCTGACTTCAAGAGCCCTAATTAATTTTGTCTATCCTCAGTAGAAATCTTCCACTATTCTTATAATCCCTATTACATTTCTTTGTACCTTACTTTTCCAGCTTTACTGAGCTTTACTGTATCAACTGTTGCAAGTGTGGTGCTCTCTTTAATAGTACAGTTTTCTGTTTCATTGCCCACTCTTTCTTAATGATTTCTGAAATTTGGGGGTTGTTTATCATCAAGCTGACATTTTATGCTAATTTTCTGGAATAATTTTATAATTTCCTGAGTAGTGATTGTTAATTTAGAATCATCCACTCTGTACGGTAAATATTCTTTCCTGTGGAGGTACATAATTTTGCATTTATCAGAACTTCATTTCATTTGTCATTTTGATGCCTACTCATTCACTGTTGTAATATCCTTTCCAGCAATATTCTGGAAATTTTACTATTGTCTACCTTGCAGATTTGGATAGACATAAAATTTCTGCACCTTCCCACATAACTTCCCATTAAAACATACTTACTTCAAGTGTTCAGTTTTTCTGAAGCTTTATGAAAGAAGTAATACTAGGAAGGTTCAGTCACTGGTTCTTAACATCTTTTAGCAGAAATATTGTCAATTCTCCCATAACAAGTTGCATTAATCATTTTTTTCCCCCAATCTAACCTGTAATCTTCCACACAGGAAGAGAAGGAACTGGTCAAATAGTATTTGAGCAAATTTATATCCATCACACTGATGGATAAAATAAGGAATTGTTGAAAAGACATTTTTTGATCTCACCTCTGACTCCTGACATACTTCTACAAGAGTGGAAGAGAAAGTCCAGTGTCTAATAATGCTGAAAGTTAATACTTGCCTTTGAACAACTTTCACCTTACAGATTAAACAAAATAAAATATTCACAGTTGCTTAACTAACATAGAAACTTAATTATTAGAGAAACTCAGTGAAACCTACAGTCCATTTTGAGATCAGGATTTAAATACTGCCTAACTGCATTACCTTGAAGGTAAAAGATTTTGTCTGAATCCCATGGGGAATCTGTGGCAGTCCCTGGAACAGCATAGACACCAGCAGTCTATTCCTGGTCTATCACACGTATTGATTAATTTAGTAATAATTATGGTTCTTTTAGATTAAATGGATGGATCACATTAATTTTTTCTTGCTTAGGTGTCTGCACTTAGTCAGAATGGATTTGCCTCTGGAGGTTGACAGTGACACACACTTTTTAATTTAGTATACCAGAAATTTGGTGGAGATTCAATAACTAAAATGTGGATAGCAGCTAGAGTCCTACATTAGGTAGATTGGACTTCACCTCTGCTTTCTAAATAAAAGGTTCAATTGGGATGGGCCAGTGGCTTCTTTTCTAAGATAGTATCCTTACAAGAGGAAGGTCCATTTGTTTAGTTCAAAGGGTTTTACAGCCATATGTGGGGTGAAACCTGCTAGGCAGGGGATGAAGGAAGAGACTTGCAGTTTAGCAGCAGGCCCCACAGCAGGGAAGACAGTTCTATCTAGAGGAGAGCACCTATGCATGAATCAATGGTTCCTACCTGAGCTTCTCACAAAGAAAAGACATGAACATCCCTAAAAATATTATTGGTGCTGACAACCATTGTCAGTTCTCAACAGAAATCTGAGAAATATTTGATTAGTTTCCCACAATAAGAAGTTGTCTTTACCCTAAAGTTTTATTTTTCACCATAATTTACTTTGTATTGTGAGATACGTTACTGGAAAATTTGATGACTCCTGTTTTTTCCTGATATATTCTCAGATGTGCACAAGCTTTATCTATTCCTTCTTCTCTCCAATGTACAATTGCCTGTCAATATCAGGGCATCTTGAATGGGCATTGATCCTTCCTTTCCTTGGCTGAGGTAACAGATCAGCAGGAGTGAGAGAGGTTGATTGTTGATTCTGCTTCAGTTACTTTTTCCTGCTTGAAAGAAGGCAGCTATCGCTAACCAAAGTTCCTTTTCCACATAACTGCATTGTTTGCCAGGGAAAGCAGCTTCCTGTATCTTCACTGTAAATGGAATTCCCATCAGAATGTCATCAGGCTAGAGGCAAACCACTGGGTAAACCATTACCACAGTCAAAGCAGTGCCATGCAGCACAAAGCAGGAGCCAGCAGGTGCTGCATTCATTGCATAAAGGTGTGCTGTTGCCTTAGCAGAGAAGCAGCAAGCAAAATATTATCAGATTATCTTTTCCTTGAGTTAAAAATGCTCTCTCTCCAGAGAGGTCACCTATACCACTAAGAAGCGCTCAGGCATTTGGTGTTATGTAAATGTTATTTTTTTTCCTATTTTTCCATTAATAATAGGAATTTGCTTCAGAAAAGATGCTGTAGTTACCTTCAAATAATTGTACTAAAATCTGCTTTCTAGCAGGGGTTAGAAAGTCATGGACGTGCATCATTTCAAACATTGACTAATACATTTATAGGAAGAAAGGTTAACTGCCAGATTTTTTACAATTTTGTGTAAGGTATCATGCGATATGAAATTAAAGTGAAGACTGTTAGCCTTCCTCTCCTAGTGTAATACACACACAAAATTGGTCAAAACCAATTATAAACACCTCTTTTTTTTTGACAGGCCATGACTGGATAGAAGATTGGCTTTTTTTGTACATTCAAGGCAGTAATTTACTGACAAGATGGGGAATTTAAAAGGCTAGATTTAAGCAGCTAACCCAAAATTGTCAGGTTCAGTTTTGCTTCTGGGATTTGATGTTGTTGTTTTGGTTTTTTGGGGGGTCTTGTTGGTTTGGTTTTTTTGTTTTTTTGTTTTTTTTTTTTATTTTTGCTAAGCACTGTAGAAGGCTCTGGCTCAGGCAATGTAATTTGCCTTTCATAGTCTATCACAAGGCTCATGATTATTTCTTACAACAGAATATTCAGTGCAACAAATTAGTAGATTCTGCTGTGTTGGTTGGGCTGCATTCCAATTCCTGCCTTAGTGATGTTGGCTGCCTTCAGCACTGCCAGCACAATAATTATTGCTGCGTTTTCTAGACCTCATGAAACCAGGAAGGTGATCACCCCCTTGGAACAGCTGAGGATATGAGGGATGGAAAAGTGGAAAGAAATTGCTGCAACTCTGTGCCAGCAAGTGCCTCTTGAATGATGACAGCTATTGGCAGGGACAGGCCTCTGCTGGGGAAGAGCTTGCAGCAGTGCTAGATTATAGCTTTTCCTGCTTCCAAGTGGAGCTGCTGTGGGCACTGAATTAAAGAAAGCAAATTGGGAGGTGGGGAAAACAAAGATTCGAAGGCAAATGCAGAAGAGTAGAGGATAAAATCTGACAAGGAGCCAATTTTTTGGTTTACTGTATGTGATTGGCTCTCCTTATGAAGGAAAAACCTGCCACAAACACTGTCATGTCAGCCATGCAGGTTTGTTAGGCAGCCCTTTCCAGCCTTCCTCACAATGTTAAGGTACCGACTGGTGTCAGCAAATGGATGCTATTCTTTTTTCAATACAGAGAAGTATAATACTTTTGTCAGGTTTTTACCATATGAAGAACAGGAAGACAGTTTAAAAAGCCTTATTTTAGTTATTTAGCAAAATTTTCATCACTAACATATCTTCTGAGAATGTGCTACTGTGCTTGAGTGTATAATTTGAGTAAGCAAATGAGTTTAATCCAGGACACAACACTAGCCTTCAGCACACAGAATAAACACCCAATAAAAATCTGATTTTAGTCTCAAATTAGTGGATGTAAATTATTCTCAGATAAATGTTTTTGACTGCTTTGACTGGTTTTGACCTTCCCTTCTTTTGATACTTTTAATTTTATTCCAAATACATTTTTTCTGGACAATCTACTTGCATGGAAGTGTATATTTTTTACACCATTCTCATCACTACTAACAACTAGTAGCTCTGTAAAATAAATCAAGCATTTATCTTGTGTGTTTATTCTTTTGTCAGAGTTTTGCATTTATCCTTTTCCATGTCACTCACATTTTAACTTCTCTGTATAACAGACTAGGAGGAGAGCTTTGCATCTCACCAAGTTGGAACTTTAATAAAGTTTTCCCTTTTTCTGTATTTGTTAGTTTTTAAGTTGATAAAGCTTGAAAGCAAATAGACAGTACTTCAGAAAGAATGTATTAAGAGAAGGAAATATTTGTATCCATACATGAATTGGCTACTAAAAAGGAGTTCAGCACACCTAATTAGTACATTGCTCATTACCTACTAGCTTTATATTCATTGCTTTTGTAATAGGGGCTAGAGAAAAGGACTGAACAGACTGCTTCTTAATTTTATTGAAGTGTTAATGTTGGAAAAGACTAGAGAATGAGACTATAATCTGTACTGTTTACTTATATTGCAGAGGCTGTGTTTCCAGGGGCAGGTGATAGCTTTTGTATTTTTTTTCAAAACAGAAAGCTTAGGGTCCCACTCATTAAAACATATTGTTTCATAAAATCAGGGAAAACCCATCTCTTTGTGTTTTCCTTGAAATATCCAATGGGAGCAGTGTCTGACTGAGTCACTCTAGCTGTCCATGGGAGCTGGAATCACCTAGAGTTTTCCTATAATGACAATGACAGCAGAGAGTGCTTCATGTGCTGCCTTTTTTCCCCTTATAATCATGTTCCAAAAAAGATTGAATAAAAATGATTAAATATTGAAATATGATGCAAATTAGCCAGTTCAAATCAAAAACTCTCAAGCTGAATTAAGTATTGAACTAGCCTATAAGAATACGACATTTTCTTTATTAACCAAAAAACCCCAAAACAACCAAAAAACATTGATGCTTTGGATAGAAATGTATGTTCATAGAACTGGGTTGTAGACAGTAATCAGTGTTCCCCAGCTGCCATTGAATTTAAAGGTGCTGATCCTGGGAACTGGGAACTGGACATCTGGTGAGACCTTGTGCTTCTCCCTTGGACTCTGTGTAGAGACCAGATAACAAGTCTGACCCTAAGGCAGCCATGTTGCAGAGAAAATGCCTTCTATCCTTCTACAGTACTTGAAGCTCTCTAAGGATGGATGGCTTTATACACAGGTAATAGGCAAAGTTCAGCAGGTAGAAACTTTTCTGTCTATAACTGATGTCAATTATCTTTCTTCCATAAAGTGATCGGTATAGTTTATATATCAGTTTTCAGGTGATGCCAAGGCATTAAAATGTAGCAGGCGCTTCAAATATTCCATGTAGTCATAATGATTACTCCAGTAGAAGCATGTTGAGAGAGATTTCTCTAAGGCCAGTAAAGTCAGCATTCTGCTTATCCAGGTTTAGTTGTGGAATGAGAGATTACAAAGGAGCCCTCTCTGCCTTACTGTTCTGACATGGGCTGCTTGACATTCTCTCACCATGTCATTCTCTCTCTTGCTTTGTGGACACTTACATACCTGCATACAAATAAAACCATCAGGACACAACAACTAATGACTCTAGATTGGCTATTTTCATTTGATTTTCACTCTGATACTAAACGCCTAGTTGTTATTATTATGATGAGACTCAGACCTGATGAGATAATGAGTGATCCCTGCCAACTCCACTCAAAATAATTTGGCTAATGAGGTTTCTTACAGGCGTGCCTTTCCTGCTAAGAACTAGAGAATAATTTTTTGTTGTTGTTATAGGGCAATTTTTTTTTCGGGTACTAAACCAGAGTTTGTCCTGGACTGAGAATCTTACATAGAAGTTAGGTTCACTACCTGAACATACCTGAGATACTTCCTTCTTTAAATTCTATGACAGCATTATCACATCTTTCTTGAGTTTACAAATGTAATATAGCATAATATGAACCAGTGTGTGGAAGCTAGTTGTATTTTTTTTTAATGAAACCAAGATCTATTTTATTGATAAATATCTCCATAAGGACAGAAACAATTTGAAAGTATTTGATCAGGCTAATCTTTCTGAATGATCTCTGCATGCTTGATTTTGCCTTCAGGCTTTACTGCAGGCCAATTCAGATTATTCAATCATAAATTATTATTAAATCTTAATTCAAAAGCATTTTTACATTTAGAATTGGCTCAAGCTTTCTCAGCAGTGTCAGTAAAATTGAATTTTGCCACCTTAAAGTGTGGGTGCCAGTCCTTCGATGTTCTTGCTAGAAGGATGTGAACAGGGAAGAGAGAGAGAAAGATTAAGAGAGAGATGGAGGGAGAAATAAGGGTCAGCCAAAGAGATGGAAGGAAACTCATACGTTGACAGTGTTTAAACTAATTCCCACTGGTGGTCACTAACCCATCTGTCACGATCCCTCCTTTGGCCACAGTCACAGCTAGCCTTCTTGTTACACCCCCTTGCTGGCATTTGGCAGCTGAGTATTTTGTGCTACAACATTATCTTGGTTTTAAGGTAAAACAGAATCTCATAACTTGACCCAATTTATCTGTTTGAGAGCAAACCACTTCTATGCACCTCTCCCTGTGTTTGACGGCATGCAAATATGTCATATTAAATAATTTGCAAATTGTTATTACAAGTGTTCATGAGCAGGAAATAAAATATGCTGCAGGGATTAAAATTTAGCACCTGCTGCTAAAGTTCATCCTGTAGCTGAACTACTAACTTATTGATAGGCTCATGGGTAGAAGAGTTTTCATGAGATGGATTTTTTAAATTTTCTTTCAGACACACAAAAATAATGTGTTCTGACAAATCTCTAATTCTTGCTACTGGTGGCCAGCCAGAAAAAATAAACTCTGTTCTCTTAAAGCATGCACATATGCACACACACACAAAATTTGCTGTACCCTGATTTTAATATTTGTGCTCTAAATCGTGTCATGAACTTAAGACTCTAACCCATCTAAGCAAGTCTTTGGGATCGAGTGTGCAGTTGTATACAAAACTTAGAAACAAAAAAATTAACTGAGAAACATTAAATTAACCAGTGCTCTGCTGGTTTCAAGAGCATTGAAATGTAATATGCCTCACAAATTCTGGATTTTTGTTGTTGTTTTAAATATTAGTAAAAGTGAATTTGGTCTTGTACAGTAAAAACTATAGCCATTTCAGGCACAATTATCTCTACAATGCTGTGTAGATATGCTTCTCACTACTACATAACAGCAAACCTACTATACAAAACTTGTACTTGCCATTTTTTTATTATTGCTGCACTCAGTTAGGGAAGGCAGCAGCTGAGACTAAGAATGCACTCTGTACCTGAGGAAAGGTTTGTTGTCCTTAGTAGGTCACAGCAGAATCCACTTATACAAAATATGATGCAGGAATGTGGTCCTACACAGGATTTTTAAAAACTATGATTAGCTTCTTATCAAGAGTGGTGAAGGCCTATTCCTTTTCTCAGAAATATCAAATGGATTAAGGATGGTGGCTTAGTATTATATATGTGATTCCTTTGAGGAATGAATGGACAAGTGGAAACTAATTCCTTCTTGATTTTAACTTGAATTACCTGGTTTTGCTATGGTCGTGATGGTTTATATTAGATGCACCAAGAACACCATTGTGTCCACAGCTCTTCACAGCATTTAATTTCAGTGTTGCCTTTTTTACCTTTCTTCTTACAAAAAAAAAAAAAGGTTTTTATCTACCCTGCTGTCTTACAGTAAAAGACTTGACTCACATGCGCATGCATGCTTGCAGATGTGTATGTGTATTTCACATAGATTTGACTTTCAAAATATTAATCTGTTTTTCTGCTGGGTGACTGTGGAGAATTTTCTGAGTAACTGGGCTCTCTATCTCAGGATACTATCTGAAATTTTGATGAAAAATTAAATGAGCCTCTCTAAGGAATGGCACAAATAAATGCATTCTGCCTCAAAATTATGGAAGTGCTGGGGGAATGTTAGCTGGGGATATTGTACTCATGCAGGCAGGCTTTAGCATTAGAAATCATTCATAAGCTAAAGGCCCAAAAATACTTGTGTTTATTTGACTCTTTTTAATTTTCTATGCCATAGAGCAAGAACTGAAAGTATTTTAAAAACTTAAAAGCTAACATGAACAAGAAGGGAATTATTAGATGGTGTGGGCATCTGATACAACACAGTTTTGCTGAGGGGACTTAATGACTTAGTGATTAGAGCTTAATTTCCTTGCTCATTCTTAGTGTGAGCCATTCAATGATATAAACCATGGTTGTTTGATTCTCCTGCACTGTAATTTAAGCTCTTCTTCCTTTGGATTTTGCTGAGAGCCTGTTACCACCATTCAGCCAGTTGTGTGACCCTGCCCCAGCCCTGGCGTGCTGAGCACCTGTGTGCTGTGTTTGCTGTCCAAGGACCTTGGCTGGCAGGGGCTGTACATATCCTCTTGCGTGTCTCTGCCTATGTGAACTTTAATTTATATCTGTGCAAAGTTTAGATTCTGTATCATTGTAAAGTAGTCGTGGTTGAGTTTCTTCAGTTGTGGTTGAGTTTCTTCTCAAGGAGATTTCTGAGCAAAGGCACTTAGTCATTTTCTATTTTGGAGTTTGTGTTATAAATCATCTTTTGACTGGTTTCTTCTTTGTGGCTCCTTTCTGAAATTCTAGTCCAATCATATACTTTGAGAATAATCTCCAGATGTTTTTCATTTTCCTCTGGAAATTCAACTCATAGATCCCTCAAGGTCAGTAACACTGTTCATCTATTAACAACAACCAGCCTCTGAGAAGAATGTGGAAATAGTTTTTGAGCTATGCCAATTTGGCACTATACGGGTTCATTTTATTTTCTATTTATTTTTACAACAGTTTGCCAGAGTCCAGAAAAAATAATGTGTTAGTAAAATAGTTCCCTTTAAATAAAGTCTTCTGTAATTTTATCAGTGAATACATCAAATCTGCCTAAGAAGACAATGTGGTGAGTAATTATTTTCTAATATTAGAACCTGACTGTCCATAATCCTACATTCTGAGTTTACTGCATTATTAGCCTGGAATTGAGTTAAAACACATTTTTCTTTTTCAACCACATTATACTTCTTCATCCAAAGCAACCTTTTTCCTTTTGCTTTTCTCAATTTAAACTCTTTCCCTGAATCATAGAATCACAGGATGGTTTAGGTTGGAAAGGACCTTAAAGATTATCTAGTTTCAGCAACCCTGTCATGGGTAGGGACATTTTTCACTAGACCACATTTCTCAAAGCCCCATCCAGCCTGGTTTTGAACACCTCCAGAAAGTGAGGAGTCCACAACTGCTCTGGGCAACCTGTTCCAATACCTTGCCACTCTCACAAGAAAGGGTTTCTTAGAGTTCCGAATAGCTAATCTAAATCTACCCTCTTTCATCTTAAAGCCATTTCCCCTTGTCATGTCATTGCATGCCCTCGTTAAAAAAATCCCTCTCCAGGTTTCTTGTAAGCCCCTCTTTGCTAGTGGGAGGCTGCTCTAAGGCCTCCCTGAAGCCTTCTCTTCTCCAGGCTGAAGAGTCCCAGCTCTCCCAGCCTGTCTTCACAGGAGAGGTGTCTAGCCCCGTGACCAACTTAGTCAGTGAACTCAGTGGACTTGTTCCTACCAGTTGACATCTTTCTTGTATTGAGGACCCCAGAGCTGGATGCAGCACTCCAGCTGGAGTCTCACCAGAGCGGAGTAGGAGAACAGAATCCCTTCCCTCACCCTGCAGGCCATACTGTTTTTTGATGCAGCCTAGGATGGGGTTGGCTTTCTGGGCTGCAAGTGCTCTTTGCCAGCTTGTGTTTTGCTTCTTGTCCACAAACAACCCTATATCTGTCTACCCAGGGCTGCTCTCAATCCACTCTCTGCACAGCCTGGATTTGGGCTTGGAATTGCCCAAATCCAGATGGAGGACCTTGTACTTGTACTTGGCCTTGTTGAACTTTATGAGGTTCACACAAATGGACCTCTGAAGCCTGACCAGGTCCCTCTGGATGACATCCCTTCCCTCCAGTGTGTCACCTGCACCGCACAGCTTGGTGGCATCAGCAAACTCACTGAAGGTGCATGAGACCTCAGTGCCCATGTCAATAACAGAAATGCTAAAGTGCCAGTAACAATCCCTGAGGAGGAAGAAAGAAAATTCCTTGACTTTAAAGATTGATATTTCTTTGTTAGTTCTTTCCTTTATCTCTGTAATATCCTTGAAACATCATTAAACATTGAAGCTAGCAGGTATGATTTGAAAAAGTGCAGTTTAACCAAAAATTTTGCAGCAAAGGGATAAAATGCTTTTAAAATCACATCTATATTTTCTCTTGCTATGTAAGGAAATCCCTTATGATTCTGACATCTGTGGAAGAGGAGGAAGCTACATAATACTATTTTTAATAGTCTTTGTTACTACTTTGTCCTACTTTCTACTTTTCTCCTTTTGGAAGCACAGTGAGATTTTTTAGAAAGTAACTCATGTAGAAAGTCTCTATTATATTTTCGTTTGTTTGTGGATAAGTTTTAGTGTCTCTTCACCTTCATCTCTTCAGGAAGTAGGAATAAAGATCTAGTTCTGTCCTATAATTTCCATTTCATAAATCCACAATGCACCTTGCCATGTTAGTGTGATCTTCTAAGGAGGAGTTGCATTTCCACAGCATTTCATCTGTACATACCTGACAGAGTGCTGCCATTTCACATATCCAGCAGCTCCTGCACACAGCTGACTCCTTGAAGTGACGTGAGAAAATTTAATAGCAATTCTGCCTGTGGCAAATGAGAGGTAGATATACATGGACTGAAGTGGCGCAGACTTGTCCTTTTCTTCTGAATTTACCCGCTGCCTTGTGTGCCCCGCTGTCTGGTATTTACTCACCTCAACTTCAACATGACCACAAAATCTGAGTGGTTGCTTGGTAATGAAGGAATTACTAGCAATGGGAAAAAACAAAGAGTACACTGATGTATGAAAAGGAAAGATTCTCACAGAACGGCCATTTATCCAATGCAGTCCCACAAGGAAGTTTTGGTGGAACTGCATCTTTCACCAAGACAAGCAAAACAAAATATGTTGGTGCATGGTAGCACAGTTTCATTTTTGACTAGAAGTCATGTCAGGAATATGAGGTTTTCTACTTTTTATACAATTAACTAGCATGCTGTAATTTTCCTCTGTAATTGGCATACTTAACTGGATGATCTCCTGCTGTTTGAATGATTTGCATCTTCCCATGCATTGTTTTTTGCTTGCTGAATCTCTACTGTTACTAAACTAAAAACAGACTAGTGTACAGTCTGCACTCTTTTTGACACTGCTTTGCTCGTCTCATTTACTCTTTGTTTATCTGATGAATATAAGAGCTCTGTGCTCAGAGGGATAATTTTCCCTTTGTTACCTGTTTAACAGCACTTAGGTGTTACAGGTCTTTTGCTGATACACGTAACAGACTTTACACTGACCTATGTAATACTGCTTCATGCCACACATTGGCATTTTTTAATATAAATTACTGTCTGTAGTCAAGGAAATATTTCTTAATGATAAACTTAGAAGCACAGGCAATCTGAATTTTCATGAAGTTCCTAATACAGCTTGATCTTCCTTTTGTTTCTTCTTCATTCCATTGTCACCATTAGACATGTCTTGGGATTCTGGAAACTCTTCTGTGACTTTCCTCTGCTAGGGAGAGTTGTAGGATAGCACAAATAGTTCATAAACATTTTGGATCATGTAGGAACATAATTTCTTTCAATAAAAATGTAAAATAAAATGGTAGTCAAAATACTAAGACTAGTTATAAAAAGGATGAATTGTGTGAAAGAAGTCTCTGTTGAAAAGAGAAATTCAGTGTTTGACCTGAAACCTGAACACTCAAATTTGAAATTACATGGCTGGCAAACTTTCCTGGGATTATTTTGGCAGTCTCCATCTCAAAGTTCAACAAATGTCAGTACATAGCATATAATTAACAGCCTTTTTACATTTGCAATGCTGATGTGAATGTAGGCTGTCTTTTAATGAAAAGTTTTCTTATTTAATTTCAAAAAAAAAAAAGTGTTCATGTGATAGTGGACTGTGGCATGAAAATTGAAAAATTCTCCCATAGCTGTACCATAAAAAAGCAGTAACTAATTGCTCATTTAGTAGTTGATCTAAAAGGTGTTACTTTTTAAATGAACAGAGTGGTTGGCACAGAAACCTAATTCAGTTCGTACACATCATAACATAAACTCAGTAAATAGTTACCTGTTATTTAATGATACTTAATAAAGAAGCAACCACCTGTTCTTTTTTTCTTTCTCTTCCTTATTCTCTTTCTCTTTCTCTTGCTCTTGCTCTTGCTCTTTTTTCTTCTTGTTTTTTTGAGTGTGTGGTGTCTACATTGCTGTTATTTTAATTATTAATAATAATAATTTAATTTTTAAATTTTATTTTCATTATTCACATTTTTGTGAAATTCATCAATTCACCATTCGAGTTAGTGAAATTGTTGGAATGCTGTCAAAGAAACTTCCTGATCTTTCTGTCTAAATTTACTTCACCATTACATTGCCTTCTAATATTAATATGAATATTATTTTTGTCAAATCTTGTCATTCTACCTATGGTTTGGGCTACAGTACTGTATTTTTACATAATTTTAGAATACCACTTAAGGGACATCTACTATTGGAATTGTGAAATTATTTCTACTGGTACTGTTAGGGAGGCATTTTTTTTCTAATATCTGATCTGTCTGTTTGGAATTATATTAAACATCAGACTGGGATTGTTCCCCAATTGACTTTTAATATTATTTTATATTATTTATCTAGAGTCTTGGGGAAGACTCTTATACTTCAGCTGATGTTTCTGACAATGGAAGAATGTAAACTAGAGTCATTATCAGCAAAACCAGGTCAAAAAGTTGCATGTATTTGTTTACAGGTAAAAGCCCAGTAACAGAATAGCTAGCGTAAAGAGAAGAGATAAAAATCAAAATGCAGTGAAATTGTGGAAGAGACAGGACCAGACTAAAGGATGGTGTTGTAAAAGGAAACAGTGTAGATGAGTAGAAGTCATAAACCTATCACATGTATTCAGCACCGATGCCCTAAAACATTGAAATAAAACACTGATAAAAACACTGATACCCTAAAACATTTGCTGTTGTATGTAAGAGTGATTTGTGTTTCTCCTCCTGCAAACATACCATTCTAGATGAAAAGTTTTGTATCTTGGTAGAATATAACTCAGTAACCAGTGAGAAGTGCAGCTTTCATTGAAACTAGAAGTTGAAGCATTTCAAAGTCATCTTATTTTACTGCTGACAAGTTTTTTTTTTTAACCCAGAGCAATTGTCTTGGATATGGGATGGGGAAACACCTCCATATATGATTTCTGGTTTGTTCTAATCTATTTATGCTTTTGCTTTTTAATCATAGGTTTCTGTGCTCGAGAGGCAGATATTTGACTTCCTTGGTTATCAGTGGGCACCCATCCTCGCAAATTTTATACATATTATTATAGTCATTCTTGGCTTATTTGGAACCATCCAGTATAGACCTCGTTACATAACAGGAGTGAGTATTTCATTTCATTTACTTACTTTGATGTGCATGTGGAAAAAAAAAAAAAAAAAAACAGAAAAACACTCCAAACTGCATCATTCTTAAAGCAAATAGAAATCTTATTTTAGTTTAATTTTCTTCTGTAGCATTTTGACATTTACTTACTGCGCTTTTGGGACACCTGCAATAATCAA
Organism: Zonotrichia albicollis; assembly: GCF_047830755.1. Classification (NCBI taxonomy): domain Eukaryota; kingdom Metazoa; phylum Chordata; class Aves; order Passeriformes; family Passerellidae; genus Zonotrichia; species Zonotrichia albicollis. The sequence goes on along the minus strand of NC_133821.1, from coordinate 73,686,339 downwards.
CTGGTAACAGTCTCCAAAATTTAAAAGTCAATACGGTCATTAAGTGCATGACAATATGAACTTTCAAGTGGAGTCAGCTTAAGGAATTACAATGTCTTCAGTATTAGGGGAATTTAGAGCTAGTCTAAATGTTAGCTGTAACTTTCCTAGATACACTGGTCCTCCCCAACAGAGGCGTGATTCATTATAGTTACTCATTATTGTTATTAACTTCTGTTGCTAAACTGCTTATCTGTTATGTACATGCCTCCTAGAATTTATAATCCAACCTGAAGTGAAGTATGATGTTATGGTTAAAAATAATGGACTGAGGGCTCCAGTATGAAAATAAGGATTTGGACCTTAATTAATATTTTTAATCCATTTCTTTCTTATTCAGTTACCCCTTATACACAGACTTAGTACGTCTGTACTCTCTGGCACAATGCAGTATTAATTAAATTCTCTTTTCATACACTGGATTTTTGGGGGTTTTGCCATTTGTTCTTCTACAAAGAGAAAATAGCAGCAACTCTGAAAATCATCATTCAGAATACCTTTTGTTAGATTTTAATAACAATTTTTAATTACTGTTTAATTTGTCTATTAATTCATGTAAAGCTTGTATACATTTGAGAGACAGGAGTTGAAAAATTTGCCTATACACAACCATATTTTCATTTCAGATGAAAACAAGGGGATCTTAAAATGATAGAATGGTTTGCATTGGAAGCAAGCCTAAAGATCACCTGGTTCAGAACTGGCAGGGGCACCTTTCAGTAGGCCAGATTGTTTTAAACTCCACTCCAACCTGTTCTTGAGCCCCTTCTGAGAATGGGGAATCCACAACTTCTCTGGAAAACGTTTTCTAGTGTCTCACCAGCCTCACAGTGATGTGGATTTCCTAATATCTAATCTAAATCTATTCTCAGTTTTTTCTCTTTCATTTTAAAGTCTTTACCCCTTGTCTCTGTTAACTCCACTGAATCTGTACCCTCTTCTGCAAAGTCTCTCTCTTAACTGTTCCCTCATACACCAGTAGTCACTCAGAATATAGAAAAATTTTGCTTTTACTCCTGTGCTACCATCCATATTACGTTACTGTAGTGCTGGGAGAAATACATTAACATTTGTGTCTGTGTTTCTGTCTCTGTGATCTCCTGTATGCAGAAAATTTGTATCCTCATGTGTGATGCCTTTATGCATGCACACAATTTAATATATTCTGAAAAATTTACTATCAACATTAAAGAGTACGTTGAAAGCCTTAAATATTTAGTTTTCCTTCAAGTTACAAAACTGGCAGTCATTTGAACTGGAGTTTCCTTTCTTTTCTGGTACTTTGACCAGTACAAGAGACTTGAAAATAAAAATGCAAAATTCAAGCATCTCTTAAAGAAAAAGGGTTAAATGTTCCATCCCAAGACTATTCTGTGGCATAAAACGAAGTATGGGCATAAACTGGATAACTGAGCTAAACAAAAAATTATATTTAAATGGCCTGCTACTATGATAAGGGCATTGTGAATGGGGAAGAACACCAGCTTTATAAATTGAGTGCATTCACATGAGTTTCTGAATGATGTGGTTGTGCAACACTGTTCTAACTAATTTTCGCACGCATCTTTCTTAGAGCTCACCCCAACTGTGGAGCCCATCTGGCTTTGTGAGTTTGCCTCTCTGCATCATCTCATTGATTTGGATAGAACCAATCTAAGATCCAACTGTCTTGTTTGGAGTTTATAAAAGACGCCTGAATGTGCCAGTTATCACAGACTGTTTGAATAAGAAGACCATGATAAAAATTTCATCCTTTATTTAGTTGAATCAACAGAGCAGCTCTGTGGCCCACAGTAAAAGAAAGACATAAACCTGTTAGAGCAAGTCCAGAGGAGGACCATGAAAAAAGTCAGTGGGGTAGAGCATCTGTCCTCAGGAGGCAGGCTGAGAGAGTTGGAATTGTTCAGCCTGGAGAAGGGAAAGCTCTGGGCAAACATTATTGTAGCCTTTCAATATATAACGAGGAGTTATAAGATAGACAGAGGAGGTCTTTTCACCAGGGCCTGTAGTGATAGAAAAGGGAACAATAGGCCCAAGCTGAAAGAAGGCAGGGTTAGATTGAACATAAGGAAGAAAATATTTACAATGAGGCTGGGTAGACACTGGAACAGATCAGGAAATTTGTGTATGTCCCATCCTTGGAAGTGTTCAAGGCCATGTTGGATAGGACTTTGAAAAACTGAATCTAGAGAAAAATATCCATGCCAATGGCAGGGGGCAAAAGGGCTTTTAAAGGTCCCTTCCAAGTTTGTACCTGGTCACATTAAGTCTGTGAGAAAAGGATAGATTATTAGTAGTACATTAGTTAACATGTAATTGCTACTATACATGTAAAAAACAAAACAAAGAGGCAATTACCTTTTGTCTGTGCTTCTCGCAGCATCATCAGTCTGCCAAACCATTAGGCCCCAGAGAGTACAGTTGAGCTAATCTATGTCTTTTTAAAGACTAGATATGGTCAATTGCTCAGCACACCTAGTGGGATCTACTTAATGTCTTAAATGACAAGTACCTCTGACTCTACCAATTCAGGTTTGGAATGTTTCTGTTTTAAATTGAAATTTATTATCTTGCTTTCTTAAAAAAATGTTTAAAGTAGCACATGAAAATATGCAGCAGTTCATCTCCCATATGTACATACCAGGATACTATCCAACAACTGTAATCATGCCATGGGAAATTCTAAAGCCACTGAGCTACCTTTCTGAATTTTAAAGACAGTAAGACGGTCTCCATATGGTGAATGATTTGGCCAGGATTTTTGGGGAGAAAACATTTCAGACGACTATTTTGCTAAATCTTGTTAAGAGAACCAATTTTCAGATAAAACAGTTATAATAAAAGGATTCTTAAGCTTAACATTTTTAATAAGTGAGTTCTGGCATTAATACGCCTTATTGACATAATTTGATTTATCTTCCAGATAAAGGTTTTATTTATAATAAGAAAGTTATATCAAGTTTAGCATACAAATTGGTAAAAAATATATTTTCACAGAATCCCATAATGGATGAGGTTAGAAGGGACCACAGTGGATCATCTGGTCCAACTTCCCTGCTCAAGCAGGGTCATCTTAGAGCTCATGACACAGGATTGCATCCAGATGATTTTTGAATATCTCCAGTAAGGGAGACTCTGCAACCCCTCTGAGCGACTTGTTCTACTGCTCATTCATCTGCACAGTAAACAAGTTTTTCCTCTTGTTTTACTTCTGCTTTGTTTATAATGGTTAGGGGAAAAATTATGTGTAAAACCATTTAACAAAAAGGACAATGAAATTAAATAGAATGGTCATTGTGCATTCTTGTCAGCCTGCAAGACACAAAATTTTGAAGTCTGTGAAGTCAGACTCCTACCTGAATCTGCTCTCTGTAAAAGGTTTTCTTAGGAAGTACTTTTCCATTCTGAGAAAAACCATTCAGTGCTTCTGCTTAATTGTACTTACTGTGTGGAAACTGAGATGTAGACATTTATTTATAGAAGGAGTCACACAGACGTTACTTCTCTGCTCTACACAAGTTTTCAGAGCAAATGATAATTTGGGAACATAAGCAATAATTTTCTGCATAATCATTTTGAGCTAATGCCCAATAATATTATAAGTACAATTAAGTAAATGACCTTGAACATTTTAGTAGTAGCTCTGTCTGGTGGCTGTCAGAGGAAGCTGTGAATCAAGATTCTGCTTCTGTTTCAAGCTGTGCCATTGGAAAGATGACTTGTTTGTTCAACTTTGTTCAAGCACACATAATAATATTCTTCAGTTTCTTCCTTGATTCAGTAGTTTGTCTTGGATAAAAATGAATGGGAAATTTTTTTTGTTGTTTTTAGAATCATAGAACCATAGAATATGCTGAGTTGAAACAAACTCTTCAGGATCATTTAGTTCAGTTTCTGGTCCTGCACAAGACACCCCAAGATTCACACCATGTGCCTGAGACCATTGTCCAAATGCTTCCTAAACTCAGACAGACTGGTGCTGTGACCACTTCCCTGGGGAGCCTGTTCCAGTGTTCAACCACCCTGTGGGTGAAAAACCTTTTTCTGATATCCAGCCTGAACTTCCCCTGTCTCAGCTGTGTGCCATTTTACTTAGTCCTGTCACAGATCACCAGAGAGAAGAGATCAGTGCCTATTCCTCTACTTCCCCTTGTGAGGATGCTGAAAACCAAAATGAGTCTCCCCTCAGGTTCCTCTTTTCTAGGCTGAACAAACCAAGTGACCTCAGCTCCTCTTCATAAGGGACTCCAGACCCTTCCCCATCCTTCTACCATTACTTTGGGTTTTCTTTAATAACTCACTGTCTCTTTTATGTTGTGCTGCCCAAAACTGCAAATAGGGTTCAAGGTGATGCCGCCCCAGCTCAGTGCAGAGCAGGACAATTCCCTCCCTTTCCCAGCTGGCCGTGCTGTGCCTGATGCCCCCCAGGACATGCTTGGCCCTCCTGGATGCCAGATCACTGCTGACTCATGTTCAACTTACCATTGACCAGGACCCCCAGGTCCCTTTCCATGGGGCTGCTCTCCAGCCTCTCCTTCTCCAGTCTGTGCCCACAACCAGGGTTGCCCCATCCCAAGTGCAGGATCTGGCACTTGCCCTTGTTAAATTTCATATGGCTGGTGATTGCCCATCTCTCTAATTTGTCAAAGTCTCTCTGCAGGGCCTCTCTGCCCTTGAGTTGATGGCTCCTCCCAGTTTGGTGTCCTTGCCAAACTTAGTATTCCATTGTCTCCTTCATCCAAGTCATAAATGAAGATATTGAAGAGCACAGAGTTGAGGATGGAGCCTTTTGGAACCCCAGTAGGGACAGGACACCAGCCTGATGTCACCCCATTCACTATAATCCCTTGTGCCCAACCCATGAGGATGTTGCTCACCCATCACGTAACACAATTATCTAGCTGTGAACTTGATGCTTTGTCCAGAGGGTTGCTGTGGGAGACAGTATCAAAATCTTTGCTCAAGTCCAAAAAGAGTACATTTCCTTGCATTTCTAGATCAATGAGATGGGTTACCCTGTCGTAGAAGGAAATCAGGTTTGATAAGCAGGATTTTCCCTTCATGAAGCCATGCTGGCTGTGACTGATGACTGTGTTGTTCTCCAAGCATTTTTCAATATTTCCCAGAATAATATTTTCCATTATTTTAACAGACACCAAAGTGAGACTGACAGACATGTAGTTTCCAGGGTCCTCCTTGCCATTTTGAAAACTGGGACTATGTTGGCTAGCTTCCAGTCAACCTCTATGGATTCCCAAGACCACTCAAAAATCATCCAGAGAGGCTTTGAGGTGTCATCAGCTATCTCTTGGAGGAATCTGGATTAATCTCATCAGGCCCCAAAGATTTGTAGGGATCCAGCTGGAGCAGCAGATCCCACAAAAGTTCAGGATCAACTGGATCAACTGATCAACAGCTAATCATTCTCACAGTCATGGTCCTCCAGCTCAGGGCACTGAGACCCTCTTGGCCCATCGTCCGTGTTGAAGACAGAGGAAATTAATGCATTAAACACCCCTGTCTTGTCTCTGTCCCTTTGTTGTTCATACCTATATATTAATTTCTGTATTTCAATGCGTTTAATGAATAAATTCTTTCTATTACTCACATAGATTTCTGATAATTTTATTTTAATGTAAGTAACTAAACAGTTAGCTATTATATCTACTATATTTCAGAGAAGACCAGCCCCTTAAACTTCTATTTCTGGCACCAATGGGCTTGAAAAAAACAATTTCCTGCACCTATCACCAATTCCAGCAACCAAATGATTAAATTTTAGGATATTCTGTCACCCTATTTACAAAAATCTTCACTGAATGTGAGCTAGAAGGCAAACTGAACAGGACTGAAGTAAATCCACCTAAAACTGGAAATGTTACTTGTATGAAACATCTTTCATTATCCATGCTGTTCTCAGTATAAAAAATTTCAGGATTTATTTGTTTCACTCTGGTAGAAAATAGTGTGATGCAAGGTGATTTATATTTTAGTACTTACAAGCCAGATCAACCAGGAGGTGTGTGACCACAGTTATATTTCCATCTTAGTAAGAAAATCTGTGTCAGTGAAAAGTAATTACTAAAATGTCAGGAGTAATCCAAATATACACCTACCCAATGAAAAAGTTAAATCCAAACAAACAAGAGAGGTATCTCAGGGAAAAGCAATGAAAGATAATGATGACAGAATAGTAATTTCCCCAGATTTCATAGAATTCCAGGAATTAAACTTCACATGTGCCTTAAATAGGGAGGACAGAACAGCTTTTTATTTGAGAACTGCATGTTTATTAAGATGTTCTTACACTTGGGAAGGAAAAGAGAAGGTCATCATCCATTAGTTTCAAGTGGCTGTATCATAAGCACACTACCATTACGTTTTCAATCAGAAAAATCAGAGATTCAGAAAACACAAATGATGCAAGATTGAGGAGGTGACAGCAACCCCCAAAGTGGCCATTATGGAAAGCTCTGCCTACATCTAAACAGAACCAATGTTAAAGTGAAATTTTAACAAACTAGTTCCTCAATGCTTATTCACTTTGTTCTTGGGGCTGTTGATTAAAAATTAGGTATGTAAGTAGTTTTTCTTCAGCTTAAAGAAAACCAGATAGGTTTTTAAAAACAGAAATATAGCTAGTCATCAATTAACAGTGTCTAAAATATTAGTGGTCACTATGCCTCAGGAACTATCAAGAAACAAAACATTTTTTGTTAATCCTCATCTTCATGAGAAACCAATGAATGAGAGAATCATTAAGACTGGAAATGACCTGCGTTATCATTGATTTCAACTATTAACCTAGCATGGCCAAACCCACCACTGAACCATCTCCCCAGGCACCATATTTACATGTTTTCTTTGAATACTTTCAGGGATGAAGGAAGAGAATATTGCTTTAGGATCCCTATAAACTCCCAAATTAAAGAGTAGAAAAAGCAAGGGAGAAGCAGAACACTTGTATAGCTAGTTGGTAGATATAATTAACTATAATAAACTTTACTGTGAAAGATTGTGTCTGATGAAGTAAATGGAGATATAAAGTTGCTAAAACTATAACACAGCACAGAATTTGAAGTGCAAAATGTGTGACCAAGAGGATAAGGACAAAAAAAAAAAATACAAACTTAACTAGAAAACTTAAAAGAGCACTAGTAAACCTTGCAGAAACATGCTTGGGACGCTGGTAAAACTCCATAACATGAATTAAGACTCTAATGGTGCTGGAGAATCCACCTCAGCCCTGAATTAGCTTTGCTTCATTCATGGTTTAATTTTTGTTATGCCAGATAAATTGATGCTAATGAAGCACTGGTATTTTATGATGTTCTTGTTTCTGCATTGGGGCATTTTCTTGAAATGCTTTCCATACCATGAATAGCAGCATAAATTCTCCTTGGCATTTTCCATGATGAGTATTCAATATGTTAGCATTCTTTTCATTCCAGAATTCATACTTAATATTTTGGTTGAGGAATGCTTTCTCATTAATATATTTGTTCAATAAAAATGTTTGTCAAAACTCTTCTTCTTAAAAATGTCCTTTATTCTGGTCACCTTTTCAGTAGTTCTTCCTCAAGTCTTGTCAGTGTTTTCTGAAATATTTCTGTGTTCAGAAATACCAGGAACAAGAGCACATTATTGCAACTTTTTTCTCCTAAAAATTCTCATAAAAGATTAGTGATAATTTGGATGCCAAGGAAGAGTAGAGTTTGGGATTCTTTTTATAGTCTGTCCTTTTACTACTGATGCAGCCTCCATACAAATGACCTTTGTAAACTTGGCTGACTGTTATTTTATTGGAGGATTTCGCTCACATCTGGGAGATGCTGTGAAAAATCAGTAGGGATGTAAGTAGAAGATTGCCCTTTGGACTTTGAACAACATATGCTGAAAGGGATTTGATTCACAGGGAGGTAGGCTGTTTAATAGAGTGCTTTTGCTGCTGTTGTTAAAAGACTAGATTTTAGTATGCTGTGGATTCAAATATACTTTAATTATACTTAAAAGGACAAACTCAGCAGTTTACTTTTGTAACTGAATCTAGCCTGCTTTAGGATAGGGATGAGAATGTGAAGGGAATAGAAGTTTCTGAATAGCTGGCTGGTCAGTGTCATAGCACTAATCCAAATTTTGAGTCTAATGGCTAACACGTACAGAACTTGATCAAACAAAAGCTTAACTATTCCAGTGATCAAAAATTAATTATTTCTGAATGCTTATCCATTAGATTATTGGTGGAGTATTAAATACATGTTTTAAAAAAATGATCTTGATAATCAGTCCAGAAAATTGGTCTAAGATTAGATGACCCTGGGCTTTTGACCTCTCCTTTTAGATGTATTTTGATACCTTGCAAGAAATCTCTATGGATTTCAAATTCTTAAGTCCTGGAGATTCAGCTAAGCCTTGAATAAATATGTTCAAGAATCACTTCCAGTATAATATTATACAGAGTGCATCTGTCTTGACTGTGTGGAAGTTGATGAAAGAAGATAGTCTACAGTAAATTTCTCTGCATTTTCTGTCATTTTTTGGCCCTTGATTTTAAACTTTTCTTATTATTTAGGATAGAGTATTTTTTCCTGTAATTGTCTGGGTGAAGTTTGACTACTTTCATCTGCTCTCTTCGCTGGGACTTATTTAGGTGTGAAGCATTGAGGGTACAAATAATTAATCTAAAGGAAATTATGTAAAGGATGGCTCTTCTTTAAAAAGTGTAAAATATTCTTTGAAGATTAAAGAGTACTCAGACAGTAAATCTGCCAGCCCTAGGAAAGCACAATGGAAAAAAAAAAAAAAACCACAACCCCCTGCTGATCAGAGAACTAGTCAAGACATAAAAAGGAAGTGATCCCCATATAAGAGCTCTTTAGTCTCTGATTTCTCTAAGTTTTGTGTAGGACATTACTTTCTCAGAAGTTCCCTGCTGTCAGAAAACAGTTCTAAAGAGCAAAAGAGAAATGGCCAGGCTCCAAGAGGCTTTTTAAAAGGCCGGCATTTTAAAAACCACAATATACTCTTTTCCCTTATTTGAACATGAAATCTATTGTATTCTTAGAGCCACTGATTCCTGAAAATTAATTGGATATATTTTCAGAAAGTATGATTAAAGACACTCTGGACAAGACTCCGGTACAGAATTTACTTGAACAGTTCTGCATGGAGTTTTGTTTTCCTTCAGACTGAGATGGATTTTCACTAATTTTCAGAGTGTTTTTTAAGTTTTCCATTTAAAAAAAATCCTTTTTAAGACACTTCGCTAATACTGTTTTTTAAAGTGATTAAAATGCTGATTATTAGAAGATGAAGGATTATAATTTGCATCATATAATTAAGTGCAGCTTTGGTTCCCAGGAAATTTAATGCATAACCTGTTCAGTGACTGATACTTTTAATTTAAATCCACACTTATTAGTCTCATGACAGGTTTGACTGGTCTGGAATTCAGCTATATTCATCCTTTCCTAGAACTTTTATTCTCTTACAATGAATTGTATTCACATTTAAAAAGTAGACATTCAAAGTGGCTCTCCCTCTCCCATTCCACAGATAAGGAAGAGGTTTTCCAGGGAGTCACTACTGAGAAGTAAAGTTCCATGTAGAACTGAAAACAGTGTATAATGAATATTGTACTTTATTTCCATTCAAACCAGAGACATCACCATGGCAAGTTGAAAACATGAAGTTCCTCTGCATTTAGGTTTTTTTTTCTTTAGAATAGATCCTCTGTTATGTCACTGTAATATCAAAAGGATTTTTTTTCTACAGTGGGGTCTGTGCTTCGGTTTCTTCATTTTTTTTTCTCTTTAGAAGAACTAGCAACCCTTTCTGTTAAAATAATATCTAATAGGCTGAAATAATGTCTAATAGATTGAAATACTATAAAGAGCATGGAGAATGAATGATTTAGCTGATGAAGTCTTTAAACAGATAGGTAAAGGAAGAGATTAGAGATTAAATCCATGGGGTTTGCTACCTCTACCTAAACTGCAGTGGAAAACATTAAAATTCTCTTAAGCACCCAATAGCCCTGGCCAGTTAGACATAATTAAAGTAAGGATAAAGTAATGTTTCCACTGCTCTGAGATGACCTCTGTAGTTCAGTGCTGAATATTTCTCTTTTTCTAGTGCAATCAGGTTTCCTTGTATTTCCCAGACATATACCTGTATTTGTCACTGTGGATTTTCACATTGTGTATTTAGTAATTTTTTCTACTTGCTGTATATCAATTATGCTGACGTTTGATTTTTTAAAAGGTTATAGCTCTATCTTGTTATCTTTTATGTGTTCATAGCATGCATTCATGTAGATATCTGTCCACCTCAGAGCTTTTAATGTCTCTGCCCTTGTGTCACGCTGCTGGAGTAGGGAAGTATTCCCCCACACTACTTTAAAACGTGGCAGCTGAAATATTAAAGGTCTGAGACATTTTCTCACTATCAGATGAAAGGCTGTGACAGATAATCATGTGAATCCATTTTTCTCAAGTTACAAGCCTGTGTTTTACCCAAGGCATCCAGCAAGCATAGGGGTGCTGCAAACTATCTATAAAGTCTCGGAATAAAGACTGGAATCACAGCTACCTAACAGTGTGGAATACTTCTGTGAGGATAAAAAAAACCCCAAAAAAGAAAAAAAAATAGTCTTTGGACAGTATCTCTCTGTCCTAGCTGTTAGCTGTGCCCCATTAAATCACTCCCCTCTGCTGGGATGTGGAAGAGAATTGAAAGGGTAAAAGTGAGAAAACACATGGGTTGTGATGAAGATAGTTTAAGAGATTAAACAAAATCTGCACATGCAAGCACAGCCAACTAATTCATTTGCTAGTTCCCATGGACAGGGAGGAGCTCAGCCATTCCCAGAGAAGCGAGGTTCCATCATGCCTAAAAATTATTTGGGAAGACAAACGCCATCACTCCAAACATGCCCCTCTTCCCCCACTTTACATACTGAGCATGATGTCATAAGGCATGGAGTGTTGCCAGGGTCACTTGGGGTTGGCTGTCCTGGCTGTGTCCCCTCCCAGCTTGCTGTGCACTCCCAGCCTCGCTGCTGGTGGGCTGGGGTGAGAGGCAGAAAAGGCCTTGAGGGGCTGCAAGCTCTGCTCAGCAACAACAAAAACATCTTTATATTAAAAACACTGTTTTCAGCACCAACCCAAAGCATAGCTTCATACCAGCTACTCTGAAGAAAGCTGTCCCAGACAAAGCTGGTACCTCCTTTCAGCAAGGGAAAAACTGCTGATGCCTGAACCTGGTTTTGTAATAACTTTTGTCAGACTCCGTGGCTGTTGCAATGGCTACTGCTATCCCTTGTTGTGCTTCTTCCAAGGGATTAATATATTTTAACTAACATCTTATAGCACAGTGAAATATACATTAGAAAAAACAGGAAACATTGCCTTTAGTCCAAACTATCTGCTCAAATCTCACATTCCTCTGTTGTGCTGCCTCTCCTTTGTAACTGGCTCTGGGCTTGTTGTGGAATACCACCACAGAACAAAAACGCTGCTCCTTCTCTTCTTTCTATTCCAGCTCCTTCTGTACTTCTATGTCTCCCCCTAATCTCTTCCCCTTGATTCAGTTGCTAATCTCTACATGTATATTTGAAAAGGCATTGTACTGCGTGTAGCTAAAATTAAATTTTAGCTTTAAATTAAATGGAGACTGAGCAGCCCTGCTTACCAGTACTGTACTGAAACCAAGTTCTTCTGGCCAACTGATTAAAATTTATGCAATCTTAGTAATTTGGATGAAGCTGACTTTAGTCATAGTTGTCTTATATCTCTGCACAGGATGACTTGAAAGTACCTGGAGTCCACCCTCATATTTTTTCCAAGAGGTTTTTTTTCTAAGAAATGTGGCTGATTCTTTTTTGTGAGCTTCATTGTCACCCTGAGGTTATGCTACAAGAAAGGTGCATTGAGAATCACACAAAGCTATACCAGCCTATTCATTTACAAATCCCCATTTCCAATTCTGAGAGAAGATGGAGATGCTTTTCTTCAGTTATGTTCCAAATGTGGCCTTTTTTTCCCCATCTGAACAAGAACCTACATAAAATAATTTGTAAATCTTGTCACAAATCTTCATTTCAGAACTTCAGAGATGTTTTTCTCCTTCCATCTGTACTTCCCTTTTAAAATTTTTGTTCTTTTCATTATTGTTTTCAACTCCCAAAGCTCCACAAGAAACAAAACATGGTACTTTCAAGTTTTGCCTGTTGCTGTGAGAACATTACCAACAAAGATACATTTTCTGAATGACACTGAAAGGCAGGATAAACAATGAGTAGAGTTGTAAAATGCACTATTAAGCATGTTCCAAAATTTCCAATGCTCCCTACCTCTATAATTTAGCTGTCAAGGGCGCTATTTATTTGCATTTTGTTTTATGGCTTATTATGTATATTAGGCATAGAAGTTAATGCTACATACAGTCATATTGGTTAGATCATAGTGAAGCAGCATTTTATGTGCTATGAACTCAGCAGGTAAGATTTGAATTATAAATGCCTCTAAGGACAGAATTTTGCATATCAATATAAATTTTTCTTCCATACAAGTCTAGTAAAGTAACATTTTAGTTCTACAATTAAATGGTATGATTCCCCCTACACCAGTTCAAGCAACCAATAGTGCTGCTGCTCACTTTGGTTCCTAGCTGTAATTTCTTAATCATTTTCAATCATCCTGTTTGTTAGATTTCTATTTATTTATTTATTATATTAAGCTCTGCAGCTGTTTTCATTGATTTCAGTATCAATTTTGGTTAGATTTCTATTTATTTATTTAATATATTAAGCTCTGCAGCTGTTTTCATTGATTTCAGTATCAATTTTGGGTGAACAAGACATAAAAAATTTTGAGTTTCATGTTGTTTTTTATCAGCTACTAGGACAGTTAAAGATTCTGTGCTGATTGTACTCTGAAACAGTGAATGTTTTTCCTTTCATTTATGGCTCACAAAATCAAACATTTAGCTGGTGGGTTTACTGTCCAACTAGAAAAAAGGCAGAACTCATTAGAAATATCTACAGAATATTAAATCACCATCTTTTGGAAGATGTTGTTCCTTGAATAAAAATTTTGTTAAAGGATAGCATAATGTAAGTAATGCATAAACAAGCATGTGTCCTTTGCTATATTGTTTGAATAGGTGATAAATTTCAAAACAAAATAATGAATTTTAAATTGGCATAATTTATTTTATCAGCTCAGTGTTAATCAGTTTGACTTTTTTAGTCTAGATCTAACATAGTATTCAAAATGTTTCTGTTGTGAGTAAAAATCAAAAAGTTATTCATAGCCTATGGCACTGACCACTCTAGATATTTAATTTTGTATCTCCCTGAAGAGCAAATTCCTATTTGAAATTTAATGTTGAAACAAGCCCGTCACTGATTTTATTTATGAGTTTTGTTTTACTTAGGTACTGCTTTTACTTTCTGTGAAACAAGAAGCACTCTCCTGTCTTTAGTGTTTTTGAAATATCTATTCATAGATTTGAAATAGTTTTAGTGACATAAATGGTCCAAAGGTTTTGGGTCCTACACCTCTTAGTTGTCTTGTTAAGCCGACTTTTTATTTCTTACTGATGCTCTGAATTCTGTGGCAAAATTAGATCCTATTTCTGTCTTGAGAGACTTACCCGTGTAATAAATTTAATTACTACCAATGTTAATGCATTTGTCTGAATGCCTTAGGGTGATTGACAGAGCTTTTCTCTCATAAAGATGTCATTGTTAAATTCCCATATATGTAGACACGGTGTGAATGGCAGCCTTTTGTCATGTGTCTGTTTCTAAAATGCATTGCTGTTTCTGTGTGAGTAGTCTCTTTGACGACTTCATTGACACTGACTTTTTGCCATTTGATGTTTGAGTTCTAGGATAACAGATTCTAAAAATGGCTGGCTTTATTTATGGTCACAAAAGGCCTGGAAACAGGCACTGAGCATGGAATGAGGTTTAAAGTTTTGATCCTTGTATGCTGTGATTTCCACTCAATTGTATTTTAAAAGATGTGCATAGTAGGAGGATTCCTGCACAAACCACATCACAGAGAGTCTCTAGAAACTCAAAAGCTCTGGTTAAGTCAGGGAAGTGTTGAGAATGTTCATGCATGACAATGTCTGGGAATTTTAAATACATTGTTGCCTTTCCCATAAAACTAGTCTTCATTCTACTAGTAGGAGAGGTGATGAGACTCAGATTTATCCTTTTCTGTCATCTGGGAAACAGAACTACCAAGTTCTGGCATTAAAAATCATGAGGATTGAAACACATTGAAATACATAAAGATTTTTTATTTTTTATTGCCTTAAAGGAGTGTTTATCGCCAGTGATCCTGAGAGTAAAATAAAATAAATAGAATATGCACTTAGTTACACTGTATTATTCCTGGCCCTGTTTCTCTATAGAAAATCTTCATTTATTTACAAAATTTAATGGATGTTCTCTCCTCACTGTTGAATAGCTTAGGTCACTGTATTAGATCTTGCACTCCTTAATGAAGGCAATAATGAGATATTCTGTCATCTCTGCTCGCCTGGACTTTGCTGTAGTGCAAATTCTCTGCTCACTTCCCATTCTCAAAAATGGAGTCTACACTGTTCTGCTGCCTATCGACCTGTGCTATAGTTAACCTATCTGTAAAAATTATTATTTCAAGGTTCAACTCTGGCAGTTTTTTGTGCCTTCTCTTTTTTCATTTCTTTTAATCCGCTTATCAGCCTTTGTGTCTCCGTTGAACTTTCTTACAAGTTCCTATGATAACATATCATAGTTTTTCATAATCTTTCAGCATCAGTTGTGGTTTGGAAATTCAAGTCTTCCTTCCTATCTTTACAAACAAAATGGGATAGCAATTTTTCCATTTGATTGGTTTTGGGTTCTTTTTTGTTTGGTTTTTTTTGTTTGTTTGACTGCCTCCTTGGCATAATTGCTACTTATGACTGGGTTAATCCCCACTAATTTCCTCTGAGTCTGGTTCAAATATATATTGTACATGTTGAACATAACTGACTTCAGTTCCACATCTGAATTTTGACTTATATATTCTGGACAAAGTGTTAGACTCCATGAGTTTCACATTGTGTCAATCCTCAGGTCATTAAAAGAATTCTGATGAGATGAACTGCAAAGTACTGTCTTATAATCAGAAATCTAGAGTGCTCCAGTCACATATTCCCAGGGAGTTTGGGGTACATTAGAGAATGTAGATATGTATATTAAAAATACTGTATGTAGGACAGACAGTATTTTTAAATTAGTTGCCTAATAGTATCTAAGTATTTTGATATTATTTGAATGGCAAAATATTTCAGTATGTTTATGTGCTTTCAAAACACTAACTCATATATCCCATATCAGTTTAGACATCTACCAACTACGCAGGTTTTGCTCAACAAATGCTGCAATTTGTTTTTATTACCTGTAGCATACATTTTCACAGAAAATGGCATGTATTGCTGTTAATGGTTAGGATTTCCTTTCATCAGTCTCTCTCTGAAATCTGGGTGGAGATAGGAATGCTTCAAGCTGCATTTGTTTGCTAATTGAACCATGAGTTTACCTCATGACAGAAGCAAAATAGTTCTCATTCACCAGCATTTTTCATTTGGTTTTGTTATTGCTTGAAGCCTAATTTTATTACAATTTAAATTTGGCATGGTAACATATTTGTTTTGACAATGAATTACTTTCTACCAAGATAATTCAACTCTACCTATGTGGGGAGGCTAGTAGGGGAAAGTAGAATTACTCAATACAATAATGACTGTTCAGCTGAGATATGCGGGAAAAAGATCTAAGGCTCTGTAGGCTTTGAGTTGCTCCTACACGTCCTGGGCTGGTGCTGTATTATAAGGCCAATTTCTTGATGACTTCTGTTTAGTTACTTTTTACATTTTTTGGGTTTAGTTTGTTGGGTTGGTTTTTCTTTTCTTCAATACATTTTGAAAACAAACCTCAAATGTGACATCTCATCTTGCCTAATTGGAAATTGTTTTTGTTCGTTTTCTTTTTTTGGGCACGGGAGGGCAGTTTTGGTGTTAAGTATCCTGTGGGGAATTGTTTGCAAGTTTGAGTGGATTTTTGAGTGAGGTTTTAGACTAAGTAACTGTAGCATGTGTTGCTTCCCATTTCGTTTAAATCTATCAAGTCGGTCACAGTTGGATCCTGCTGTTACTTGAATGGGAGGACAGTTTCCATTTCTTTACAGTGTAACCTTTATCCTGAGGGATACAAAAATCAGAGAAATGTTAGCCTTCTTTCTGTAGGGCTTGACTCTCAATAAATAATCTATCATCTGTCTCTCCATCATTTTTATGTAATCTATTTGAAGCTGCATGGTGAGTGCTGAGTGCTGAATGTCAATGACAACTGTGTTGACAGCCAGAAATATTCATTAATATGCCTGTGCATAGTTTGCTTTTTCATTTCACTGATACTTGGAACTATTTCTTCTCACTTATTAGAAAGCATTTACACTTATCAATGGATTATTTTTTGAGAACTTATATATGGAAATTAATGACTTAGAAGAATATATTTATTTATATTCTTCAAAGATCTACTGCCTGTTAGGACTTGTTAGCTGATCAGTATAGCATAGACAGGAAATCACATGACTTTTTTTTGATCTTTTACCAAAAGTAAAAATGCTTTTCAAATTATTCAAAGTGGTTGAGGTTTGCACCAATTCTTTTGAAAAGAGGGTTACTCCCATACTTTTAAGGACAGGATTATGGCAGGATGAGTAAAGACCTTGATAAGATCTGGATAAGAGATTTGCCAAGAAGACCAGTGACATCCTGGCTTGTTTCAAGAAAGGTGTGACAAGCAGGACCAGGGAAGTGATTAATTCTCTGTACTCAGCACTGGAGAGGCCACACCTCCAGTATCATGTCCAGTTTGAGGCCCATACTTCAACGAAGACATTGAGGTGTCAAAGTGTGTCCAGAGAAGGGCAATGGAGCTAATGAAGGGTCTGGATCACAAGTCTTATGAGGAGCAGCTGGAAGAACTGGGGTTGTTCATCCTGGAGAAAAGGAAGCTCAGGGGTGACCTTGTTGCTCTCTACAGCTGCCTGAAAGGAGGATGTAGCAAGGTGGGCGTTGATATTTTCTTCCAGACAATTAGTGACATGACAAGAGGACGAGGCCACAAACTGCACCAGGGGGAGGTTAAAGTAGGATGTCAGGAGGAATTCCTTCACTGAAAGGGTTGTTAAACATTGGAATAGACTGCCCAGGGATGTCATGGAGTCACTATCCCTGGAGGCATTCAAGAAACAACTGAGAGTGGTATGTTGTACTATGGTCCAGTTGACAAAATGGTGGCCAGTCAAAGTTTGTACTCGATGATCTTGAAGGTTTTGTCCCACATGATTCTATGCATCTCTGATAAGAGAGCCATGCTGAGTTCTGTCTTACTATGTCTCCCTTTGAAGCTAGAGTGCACTGCTTCCAGTTATACTTCTAATTACCAAACCCAAGAAAACCACATGACAAGGGGACATTTGGAAAAGCATTTAATGAGTGTGCTATGCTGCAGTGAATTCTGATTCTCACCTGTTTAAGGCTTCCCTGCTGTAAAGCTTCTGTGAGAAGTAGCATGGTGAGAGAATGGAGAATGACATTGTTAACAGTGTAACTATTTGAAGTCTTCCTGAGCTATAGATGAAATATTTATACCTACCAGGAGGAGCAATGCTATTAATCCACTCCTTATGAAAGGCTTTTAGTCAATAGTTTTGTGTATTACTGTGGTTTTCACCAGTGAAAATGGAAAGCTTTTAATATACATAACAGATAAAACTTGTAATTGAAATTCTCTTTCTTTCTTTTCACTAATCCAGAGAACAACATCTTTAGTGATAAATAGCTGCAGTTTGGTGTGGTGGTTTGACCAGGAAGGAGTGGGAATTCTGGGAAGCTGTGGTCAAACCAATGAAGGTTTTGGGTTTGAGACTGGCACCCGGTGTAGCCAGTGGGGTTTGGACACACCTCCGAGAATACACAGGGGTTAAAAGCAGGGCACTGCCCTTGGCACGCTCTCTCTTAGGACGTCGCTGTGAAGAAGTCAGATCTCTCCCCCGTCCAGCCTTGCTGCTGGGCGGGGGAGGGCCAGCCATGCGGTAGGCCCGGGGCCTGGACAGAGATGGGAAGTGAGGGGCCTTCAAGGATGGAAGGGTGGAGGAGCCCCAAGAGACATCGAGACATCGGGCAGCCAGCCCCCCTCCCCCCCCCCAGGAGGGAGAGAGAGAGAGAGAGTCGGCGGTGATAGCAGCCGGCCCAGGAAGAGAAAAGGGGGGGGAAAAGGGTGCAGCCCAGCCGGCCGCAGCAGCAGCACGTGTGGGAGTATCATCTCGTCCCAGGACAGACAAAGACTGAAAACTTTTAACCCTTTCTTTCATGATTGGGGCCTTGCAAAAATGCTAATCCTCCTCGAAGCTGAATAAGAAGGGAGATAAGAGATGAGATGAGACAAGGACCTGGCCCGAAGAACGTGGAGATGATTGGATGAGGAGAGATGATTTGGAGTGGCTTTTTTGGCTGGACTTTTCTTGTGGCCATAGACTCAGTTGTTCCTGTGACACAGACTGCATTTAGGGGGAGGCAGTGGCTCAAAACCAGGAGGGTTCATTCGTGAGGACCCCCCGGCCCCAGGGGGTTGGAAAAATATGGGGGGGACAGATGTCCCAAAGCAGAGACTGTGCCTTTTTTGGAGTGAGACAAGGCATCCTTGAAAGACAACCCTAAAAGCAGCTCTGGCCATGTCTCAGTGGTGAGAGCACTGGGCATGGAAGGAAGATGTCACAAGCGGCAAAAGGACTTTTTTTCCGGGCGGTGCCGAAGTGACAAGGAAGCACACGAGGTTTCAGTGTGTTTCCAGGAGAAGCCTATGGAACAAGAAGGACTCCTTTCCTCTTCATGAACTGCAGTTTGAGTATACTAAAGTGTCGTGCCGGGCTGGGCAGTTGGTGTTTTGGGAGAATGTATCGGATTGGGAAAGTCAGGGAGTGGGGAGGAGGAAAGTTTTTTTTTGTAAGGTTTTCAATTTCTTTTTTTCTTTTCCTGTAGTTTAAGTAATAAAGTGTTCTTTATGTTTAAGTTAGAGCCTGTTTTGCTTATTCCTGGTCACATCTCACAGCAGACACCAGGGTGAGGAATTTTCATGGGGGGCACTGGCTCTGTGCCAGGCTCAAACCATGACATTTGGCTAGCTACTTATTTTAAAATGCTTCTCCAATTGTAAGTTTTCTGTCTCTGTATGTCCTTCCAGAATAAACACTTACCCAAAATTTTGCCTCTGCATTTACCAAATGAGGAAAATTTTGCTGTAACTAAATTATATGTGACCTCACACATAATTTGGTTCTAGTAAAAATTGCAGTCCTCAAAATGCCAGGCATAATTTGAATATTAACTTCTACCTTTTTATTTAAAAGTTCCTTTCTTTTACTTGGAAGAATAAAATGTGTACAGAATGTCACTATTTTACTAGTCTCCACAGCCTTTAGCAAGTATCACGAGTATTGTAGCAAGCTACTAAGAATGTTAAAAGTAAAAAAAGGTTAGTGTTGATGCTAACACAAGATCTAACTAGAAGTTTTTAATTTCACTTCTACCTGAAGTAGAACTACCTGTTCTTTAATTTTCTATGAATAGACAGCTGTGTGGAGTCATGAGATGCTTGCTGAACTGAACAAAGATATTCAGGCAGCTAAGTAATCAATCCTACATACACCTACATGCACCTTTTAACTTTCTATTTATCAGCAAAACACTGAACTTAGCAGAATTACTTAGGTATGAAGAAAAGTGTTAGGATGTTTGGATAATTGTGATTATAAATTCTGATCCACAATATGATTGACTGAAAAGAGAATTTCTGCTGGAATTTATTATAAAACTAACACAGAACAGAAAAAACAACTTCTCTTTTTAAATAAAATCAAATTTAAATGCAAATCTACAACGTGAGAGGATTTTTTGCCTACTGAGTTTTCTAACCCTCATAAACAGAGTGATAACTTTGCATTTCAGATATATGGAGGATGTGCACTTGTAGCAGGAATTCTGAAGATATCTTACCAAACAAATATATCTGGTCAATCTTGCAAAACCCCTTTTGATAATATTTATGCAACATATGAAATAATTTATATTGCTCTGCATGCCTTTCCTTCCTGGAAATATTCCTTTAAATTACTTTAATAAGCATGAAACTTCAAAACTGAGGGACAAAACAATCTGATGATTATAATCCTGTACATTTCAATATCCGTTGAAGTTGAAAGCAAATCCTACATTCATGTGGAATATTCTTAGTTCACTGTATTGATTGTTCCTGTGAGTTCTGAAACAATCTGAACAACAGAACTGGGTACTATGTTCACCAAAACTACAGAGAGAAATAAAGTATTACTGTTAAGTTTGGTATCTGGAAATTGTCTTATATGAGTATGTTGACTATATTTACAAAAGTACCTTTTGAGTAATTGTGATGTAAAAACGTCCAGCATACAAAATTTTGTTTCTGAGCATTTTCAGTTTTGAAAAGGCATTTCTGAGCATTATCACCTACTTATATGAGTAATAAATTATACGTTCTATGGAAAATTGCAGACTAATTTCACACCTTTTAGTTTAACCAAGCTTTCTTGTCAGAATGCTGGGATTTGAATTATCACACAGTAAAATGCACGGTCTGTAAAGTTGCTCCTGTTAATGTCATTATTAATCACTTTTGTTGCAGTAAATTCTAAGCACTAACCAAGAAGGTGCTCTGTTGTGCTAAGCAGTGTATAAATGGAGCAATGGTGGGATAAGACAGTCACTGGGAGAGAGAAGTTAAAAGTGAGAGAACGTAGCAGTCACAGAGAGAAAGGCAAGGGTAAACCTGAATGAGGAGACGCCTGTTTTATGGCAGTTGTATACCAGGCTGCTATTTTGCAAAGGGATCCCTCATTTAGATCCTAACACCTAACGACCATGCACTAGGTGAGACTGGATTTTTGTTATGGTTTCCTGTGACTGTCTAATTCCCTGGGGACTCTGGAAGTGGGAGCATCACCCCATGCACACTCTCAGCATGCTGAAAGATGCTGCTGGAACAGAAGAGGAAAGCATTGGCTGCAGAGGCTCAGCACAGGGGATTCTAGTCATAACTAGAATATAACTGCAGAAAGGTCTCAGACTCTGTTCCCTGTCTGGCTTCTTTCTGTGATTGTAAAGGCAGGAGAGTCCCTCTGAAGTTTTACCTCATTTGCCTGGGGAACAGAGAGGGATCACTGTGACTCTATCCAGTGTCTGCTGTTTGAAGCCTGCAGAGCTACAATTATTATGGAAGAGTTTATTGATTATCTTAAAAATAAAAGCTTGCAGATAAGGGTCTTTAGAACTTTGTCTCCTTTTCTAACAAGATGACATGTTAGATGCCACACACATTATTAAATGTCTAGCCTCTATCAGATACAGGATGTCACAAAGAGATGACACAGTTATCACAGGCCAGCAGACAGGAGGATTTAAAATCCTTGTCTGGATTATAGCCCTGGTGTAAATACATGGGAAGCTATTGCTTTCAGTGGAACTTAACTGAATGTACTAGCTGAGAATTTGTTATTAAGGGCTAAAAGTAATGCTGATAAGAAGGCATTTTTTTTCCCCATGGTAAATGAAAAGAAATAACAACACCACCCCCAAATTATCAGCATAACTGGAGGAGTACTTGTTTTAGAGCCTGAAAATAACCAGTATCTATTTTGTCAACACCTTCCTCCCTTTCAAAAATCTCATGGTATTTCAGGTGCAGAATTTAGTTCAGGACTTGCTTTTTATTTTTGTTACATGAATTTAATTATCATGGAAAGAGGCAACTTGATAGCATTAAAAATTAAGTCATGTTTTTTTATACTCTGAACAGCCATGAGAATACTGTAATTGACATCTGTGTTAGCATCTGCATTATAACCTGACAGGTAGCTCATCCTAGGCCAATAGGTGGAAGAGTGGATTAGTTCCAATAGTAATGTATGTAAATTTTCCATGACAGAATCTTTGGCCTGTCTGCCACATATAATCTGATCAAAACAGGTATTTTTACAGCACTCCATACTGTAGTTGCTAAGTGCTTCACAAATATTTCACATTATCAGCATTTTAAAACTGAGAAAATTAGGTCATATTTTTGAAAAAGAAATATATAGATAGAAGCATAACATCTTTCTTCCAACATAATCTGCTACTTTAGGAAGGTTTTTAATATATTTTTCTTTGTTCTTGTTTTTTCTTTTCTGTTTGCTTCTTATTCTATTTTTTTTTTAATAGAGGAAGTTTCATAACATCATTACAAACACTGGTAAAATAATTAAGTTTTGGTATGTAGTGTCTGTTAGACAGCCACTGAATTTAATAAAACTAAAACCCAAAGTTCCTTCTTCAATAGCATAACATTTATCATTGCATTTTTTTCTGCCAGCTATCGCATGCTTAGTGAGTACTTAAGTTCCAATGATTCCAATGGACTTTGCTTGAAGTTAATCATTCATATTTGCATGTATTTTCAAGTGAGGATTCAATTTATCATGCTAGTTTAAAGTATTCAAAAACAAAAAGGTGTAGAGGATCTTTGCCCATGCAATAGATATTACCTGATGATGACCCCAGAATTCCTACATTTATTGTCAAGTACTGTTAACTGAAGCTGTTTGATCCTGTCATAGAACAGAAATGTTTAGGAAATCTTTGATTTGTCATCTTTAAATCTGTTAAGGCTTGGACCTACATTTTGGATCCAGTGTGAAATTCCTGAGCATGCTGTGTAAATTTTTTCAGTGCCAGCTTAATATGTTTTCCACTTTTCTTATCACATAGAAAAATGTAGTGTTAAATTTTGCACTGTGTGGAGTTTGCTGAAGGGTAAACACAAATGGACATTCAGCAGTGATGTATGGCTCAGAGAGAGAGTGAGACTGTGTGTAAACACAAGTAAACAGTTCCACAGCAAGCCCACTATGGGTCATTAAGAAATGAGAACTTTGCAGAGAAGTCACAATAAATTGCAACATTGTGTCTCTGATTTTTAGCCCAGTGAACTGTGAGTCAGGCTTTATCATTAATGCATTTGGGTGGCAAAAGGGAAAATACTGGGTGACAAAAAATTAAACAAAACAAATGAATGCTTGTGTGGGTGGTGAGGAAACACAAGGGTTCTGTTATGAAGGTAGAAACCATCATCATCATTTGAACCTTCGCTGTCTTTAGAAAAGACTTGAAGAATTCCTGCCAGGAATCATAATAAGATGATGCTGAGGTTGTTGTTTGCTTGCTTGCTTTTTTTTTTTTTTCTCTTTTTAATTTATGGAGGCTCTTCAAAAATACGGCAGCATTTTTTTTCTGGTTCTTGTGCTTGAAAATGAGTCAAAGCTTCTCACATAGTTTGTCACAAAGAAACAGAAGTTTTAAGATAGAACTGTAGGCTTTTGGGGGAGGCAATTGTTGGGATTTTTGATAAGGAAATTACAAGAAGAAAATAAGAAGGCATCATTCTGGGAATAAAAAAAAAAAAAAGTAAATAAGTAGTTATTAAGACAGTGAGAACATTGAAGACTGCTTACCTGATCTTTCTTAGGAAACAACACGAAGCAGGAAATCTCATGCTGCTGGGAAATCTCTAAATATGCCAGAAGCAATTGACAAGTGTAAAATTATTCTTGGACTAGAGCAAAGCTAAAAACAAACTAAAAAATATTTCAACATCATGTGTGACAACAGAATAAAAAAATTAAAAACCAGTTGTAAACTCAGTGTTGGAAGGAAAAGGTGTTAGGCTGGTATTTGAGTGTCATGTCTGCACAGGTGATGTTTGGAGTCCTTGCTCTTTATATTTGCACTGGTTTTGTCATATCATTTAAAATGAAACTTAACTAAACCAAAAATATCCTTATAGATAATAATGAACAAGGAGCTTTGTCTATATATATACATATATTTTTAATGCTTTTTTCTTAAATCACATTAATGGAAAAGAGGATAGCACTGCAATGAAACAGCATTTATATATATATTTATCTAATCATAGTTGTTCTTCATAAAACTGTTGTTTAATAAGTGTTAATCTATTAAAATGCCACAACCCTTGTGATAAAGTTTTCAAAATATGGCTATGTAGCTAATAGCCTTGGTGTCTTCCAGTTGTTGAACTAAATGAACCCAAGCCTTGTCTTCTGCTTAGAATTAATATGAAATGAGAAAATTAGCCATAATTCTATACTTTACCTATCCACTTTAGCATCCATTTCTTAATTGCTTTCTAACATGTAAAAACAAAGGTAGCAAACAAATTATATAAAAATTTTCAGATTTGCTGGACAATATATTTTCTCTTTCCATTTAATTCCTTCAATTTATTTATTGCTACATTTTATCCACAAGATTGGGTGTCAAAAAACATATGGAAAGGAGCTCGTCACACCAAAAAAATCTTCTCACTTGATCTGTCATATCAGTGATTTATACATGCTGGCTACATATTATTTTGAGGAAGAATTCTTTGAGGAAGATTCATGCCAGAATCAAGAATTTAGAGGACTAACATGCTTCTTTAAGTTAAAGATTCAGGACTTTTCTCTGTTTAGGTAGATGTTCCCATATCTTTCTTTCATCAGTAGAAATGTTGCACTGGAGGCTTTCTAAGGCCTAATTTCTGCAGATTTATATATATAGCAGTCATTTATTTTCCACAGCAAAATAAAATATTGAGACAGAAATAAATCCCTGCTGAACCAAAACAATTGTACAGACCAGTACTCTTTTCACTAAAAGTTAGGGGATCACATCTGCAATCTACACTTGACACCTTCTCTAAGACTTGCCATTTATTAGTTTGACTGTTCTGCAAGTATATCCCATGGGATAACTAGAAAAAGATTCACTTCATTGCTTCCTAATACATGTTCAGTAGGCAAAATCTTCAACACACTTAGAGCAGTGCAGGGGAAAATAGCGAATGTAAGTTAGAATTTGAGGCTGCACAGCAGCCTCTTATGCTGCTTCATCTGCTTTCTGCAGAGTTTTGTTCCAAAATGAGTGCCATGGGAATGTCACCACGGCAGCAGGTTCTCACTTAAACTGGGAGTAGACAAAGTGGCTACAGAATTAATTCAGCCAAAGACACTGCAAGTGTGAAAGCTCAGAGAGTACCAGGGTGCTCTCATTATCCTTTTCTCCCCGTCTGTGCTCCTCCCAGGCAAGTGCGATCTGAGGTTGGGTGAGACAAGAAAGTGTTTAGTAACGGGAAAGGACAGAGATTTCTAAGTATTTTCCTCTTTCTAGGTCTGCATCTGCTAAAAAAAATCAGTTAATACAATGAGCATTTACCTAAGTTTCCAGATGAGTCCATATTTATACTGCTCAGCCAAGACTTTCTGATTCCTTTGGACCAATTCTGTCTGGTAGGGGAGAGGTTTCTAATTTTATAACTACATGTATGTGACAAGTCTATGGTTGTTCTAGATTTCTTTCTTTTCATTTTAATGCCAAACTTCTTTGCTGATGATTTCACTGCATTTCTATTGGACGGGTGGTCCTGCAGCTGAGATTGTAAACATAACCTCTCTGTTCTTTTATATTTCTTGCCATTTCATTAGTGTTCTGGGACAGAATCCGGCTGCTATGGAAGTTTTCTTAATCCTTTTGGTCTAATTTTGAGCTGATCACTACTGACCTGATAGTGGTACTCTAACAATTCTTTTTCTCTTGCTTTTTCTTTCTTTTTACCCCTTAGAGTTTTGTAGTTTTGTAGTTATCTTTCTGGCTTTTGTTCCCCAATGCTTACGTGAGACACAGATCCTGTCTACATTTTAGAATTATCTTTTGCTTCTGACAGTAAAATTACACTTTTTATGCTTTTATTCTTTAAAATGCAATCATACTCTCCAATAACCTCTTGTGGCTTATATCTTTGAACATTATCTTATTTACTTAACCTTTCACATGCTTCTTTCTGTTTTGAGACATTATATCCCTTTGCAGTATTAATACTTCTATCTGCCTTACCCTCTTTGCTTTGGAAGTTCTCCTGTTTGTTCTCTCTATGACTAATACTACGGGATACATTTAAAGTAGAAATAAGTGTAAAGGACTATTTAACAATGTGGAGAGATGAACAGAAAAGAGCAGCAAGATTTGGGCAACTTATTGAAATTTCTTGTAGAAAAGGACAGCAGATCTTTTTGATGAGACTGTTTCTTTTAAGTATCATCAATGAATGGGGACATATCACCTAAATATTACTGAAGTCCCAGCAGTGCATTTGTTCATCATGTTCTGAACAAGGCTGGGGAAAAATAAATTACTGTATCTATTTAATGATTTCCAGAGTGATAGTCAAGTTTAGCAATAAGTGTTTATATGTAAAGTTGTCCAGTGGTTTCCATTACAGAACGTTGATATTTAACCACTTTTATAAACAGGCTACATTTAAACACTTCAAACTAAAGTTTTTCCCAAATCCGTTTATTATTTTTACCATTAAAGCGACTCAGTCTTTCTTATCATCTAGATCTATAGAACTAAAAGCAAACCAAACGAAACAAAAAAATAAGAGGTTTATTTTTGTTCTGAACATAAATATGTTCTAGTACTTCTTTCTTGCAAAGTCAGTGTGACATTTGACATAGAAAGAAAGAGGGAGGAGATGCCACGGGGCATCATTTCAGGCTGTCTCTTGTCCACATTACAAATTCAGCTGCATTTGTTAGAATGGGCAGTGATTTCAAATCAGGGGATGGCAACAAACTCTAGGCAGGAGAGCCAGAATGCAGCCATCCACCCTGCAACTGAGCCACAGGGCTGAGGGAGCAGGCTTTGCTTCTGCTGAACAAAGGGATGAACCCTGGGGGCTGCTCAGGCCCTTACTCAACCCATGCCTCTCCTGGCTCAGGCAACTGGCTCCTTTGCAGAAGGGAGAACAAAGAGGAGCATTTTTCTTCATGCCAATGGTGAGGGCAAGAGGCAGGAAACCATCATTCAGTTTGGGGAAAGAGGGGAGGGCAGAGCACAGAAGCCTCTAGTCCATGTAATCATGGGTGGTGGGCTGTTGCCTTCTGTCGTTTTGTTGACTTGATTGGCACAGTTTTGTTTTGAGAGGCTGAGAGTCTCTAATGGCTCGCATGTTGATCAACAGCTCTGTGTAACAGTGGTTTTGGAACTCTTTTTGTTTTCAATGTGTCCTTTAAAAAGCATAGAAGTATTTATACCTATGTATTAACAGCAAACTCACCTGGGAGCTATTATCAGCTCATGTGGAA
Source organism: Zonotrichia albicollis (assembly GCF_047830755.1). Classification (NCBI taxonomy): domain Eukaryota; kingdom Metazoa; phylum Chordata; class Aves; order Passeriformes; family Passerellidae; genus Zonotrichia; species Zonotrichia albicollis. The sequence continues at coordinate 73,658,974 of NC_133821.1, read as the reverse complement.
GACACTGCTCATCACACGTTATTAACTGTGGCTACTTGACTGCATAACACCCACTATCCACAGTGCAAGTGCAGCTGAGAAAATGCTTACACATGCACTTTTTCAAGCACTGGAACAAGAATCTATTACAGCTGCAAATGGGGCGTCCGAGACTGAGAAACTTCCAAAACTGACGCTGCCTCTGTGACCTTTATTTAGCCACCTGTGTTTTTGAATTATGCCACAGTCCTTAATTGTGTGATCAAAGTGAGCATCTCCTTATTAGTGCACAACATGGTTTTCTGGCACTGGCAATGAATAACATGCTTGCCTTCAGCACCCCAGACTCATTTGTGGTGGAAATCTCTCATCTCTAACATGGGACTAATAACTGTTATCCTGCCCAGCCAGTGCTTTAGGAAGGTAATCCATGCTTAAGATGCACTCAGAAGCTACAGTAAGTCAGCTAGCCTAAGAAAATCCAACAAACAGGTGAATTTGGATGATATTCAATAATAAAGCACAAATATGGGCTGGGTGATGAAGGCAAAAAGAAATGTTGAACAGCAACATCCAGTGAACCTCTACTGTGATACATGAAAAAAAAAATTGGATGTGGCTGTAAATTACCATGGGTAACTTTTCATTCTTTTATAATTTTTCCAGGACTTTACCGTGGCTTGTTTTTATTCTTGGAAATATCTTCTTCTTTTCCTTTTTCTTTAATTTTTTCTTTGCATAGAATACATTTGTGCTTGGACAGAAATATAATGTTGAAATACCCAGGCAATTAGGGCAGCAGAATATTCTAATTTAATTCAAGCATGCAATATAAGCCTGAACTTTACCTTACATAGATAGAAGATTTTTCAATGGCCACAAAATTATCTTGCTGATTTTGAAACAGCAGCAATTAGAAAATGACATTATTTTCCTACTGGATGTTTTAGTACTTATTTCCACGTACCTGGTGGAGTATGCACTCTTTCTGGCACTTTGAAATGAAATTGGAGAGCAGGAGAAACCCATTCAATTTTCATTATAACTTCCAGAACTTGGAATAATTCAGTCTGGTTGCTTAAAAACCCAAAGCTTTTCCAAGCACATTTATCAGTTTGTCATGCTGTTGTCTCCTGTCATAAAACTGTCATCACAGTCTCTCTGATGTGGCAGCGCTGGGGGCACTGGCAAGGGTTCTTGGCTCAGCCGTGCTCAGATTTTCATGGCAAGTTGGGCTGCTCCAGTGAAAGTCACACGGCTCTTCTGCCTCAGTGTGGAAGCCACCGTGCCTTTCATTGCTAATGCCATCGACTGCCATCTTGACATCTGGATATATTCCCACCCCATTTGAAGTATCAGCTCTTTTTTCCCCCCACTGTTGACCTTTCTTACCTTCTTATAGTTTTTTGAGCTATCATCCTTTCAAACAACCTGCTATTTTTACTTTTTCTGAAAAGTGCTGGGAAAGGATCTGTGTAGCACTGAGTGTTTATCAAAATAATGTGTATACTTTCCTGTCTGAGCTGTGCATAGGTCATAATGCCAAGAAAGATATGAAAGAATCAAAGAAACTGAAGAAAAGCTGGGTTGGGAAAAAAACATTTTACCAAATATCCCTCTAAAAGTGAAGCAAATTTCAGGGATCTGATGTTTCAAGGCAACCCACAGTTGCACTGTTAGTTTTCTTGACTACATTTGCTGTATCTCCTAATGTTCTTATATCAGACATTTTGCTGCAATTGATTGTATTTATGATACATGACAAGCTCACATGCATCTTGTACACTGAAAGTCAATTTAATTTCTTCATCATGTTTCTCTCAAGAATTTTTTTCAAGACTTGTTTAATTTAAAGCTTAAATAATCTTCTTAGATTCCAATTTGCTGAGTTAGAAGTATTATAAGAAAAATATGAGGTCTAGCCTTAGATTGAAATAATATCTCCTCTGAACAATGGTCCCAAAAACAAAACCAACAAATGATATTTAAATTTCTGTTGGAATTGTGTGCCATATCTTTGGGATGAACTAAGATTATTCTTCTATCTCAGCTGTATGATTTCATATAATAATTTGTATGCTTTCCTCTCAGTCTAGTCCAGTTCCATTTGCAAAGCTTTCCTCATTTCAAATTTTGTAAAATGGGATGAGTATGTATTTTTGCCTTATTTTTTTCCTTAGGATTAGAGGCATATGGTGCACAATACTTAAACTATACTCACAAGCTGCCCTACTCTCATTTTATTTCATAGTGGCTTTGCTCATCAGTGTCTTATCTGCTTTTATTCTGTTTCACTCCCAGTACCACATTTTTGTTTGTAAAAGAGGTACAAAAATGGTGATGATAAGACCCATTTTCAGTGAGTGAAAAAAAGAAGGAAAAAAAAAGCACAAAGACAGTCTATTAGTATCTCAGCTCTAGCGTTTCTTCCTACAAAAGAAATGGCACTTTTGTGGCTATACAGGCTACCCATGTAAAACCTTTTTTTGGCACCTCTGTGTACTGAAACCGTCCAACTAGATGATAAGCAGGCACCATGCCACCAAAGCAGATGGGCATAGCTGCAGAGAGCCAAAAGACAATGTATGTGCATCAAGTGTGGATGTTGGTGGCAGGCTTCCCAGTCAGTGATGTCTTAACGATTAAATGTCTCGAGTTTTTTGCATCTGTAGTTACAGAGATGCCAGCCTTACTTCTGAATGGCGTTTGAGACTTTTCTCCTGGTTTGTTTATAAATTATAGGGATTTTTTTGTGAATGCTTGACCTAGAAGATACTTTAAACAAGAGGGTTACCAGTAAAGGAAATAGTAGCAATAACTTTCCCCAGCCCTAAACAGCTGCATGTTTCTCCCAAAACTAAGCAAACAAAAATTCCAGAAAGTGATAGTGTTTTTCAGGGTATTTGAGATATGCAGAGGAGAGGAGTAACAGGTACTTTAAGAGAAAGAAAATCAAATACAATCAGAGATACACATTTACCATAATATTACCAATAAAAGGATTTGGAGGTGATGCCATAAGAGAAACACTCTCAAAGGCATGAATAAAGAACAATATGCTATTCTTTGATCATATCACATTTAGGGAAATAGAATTTGACCAGTCTATGTATATTAAGAGGGCTGGACCACAACATTATCTGATTTTATTTCTAGTTTCTTCTCAGAACTGCAAAAACCTAGGGCATGGAATATTTTTAGCTAAAGTTTTTTTGATGCCAGTTCAAAGCAAAGGGAAAGGCAGTTTCCCTAATATCATCTAAGACAAGGAACTTACTTTGTTTCCTGAGTGACACAGAGCAAACTTGTACACCGAGTCAGGTATAAAACTCCTTGAGGAAGGCCCTAATGCTTCCAATGAGCAAACAAACTGTAATGTGTTTTGCTGATTTGAGAAAAATCAGAGATTGATTGACTGATAAAGAAAATGCTTTTAAAATAGTACTTCATTTGAATGTATGCAGTCTGATTTCAACACAAAATTATGTTTTTTAGAAAAACATAGTCCTAAATCTCCCTGAAGAAACTATAAAATTAAATCCATTTTGTATTTTATGCCATCTTTGGAAGCGATGTTTGTGTGTCTACTTCATTGTTAAAACTTCAGATTCCTCTTTTGTTTAATTCAATACATTCAGGATTGAAAAAGACTGAAAAACCCATGTTGTATTAAAACATACTGATCTTGTCAATCAGGCAGTCTTGCCCATCTGATTTACTAGAAGGGAATAAGGGAACATCATTCTTTGTCTTCTCTCCCTTGGCTGTGGCTCATTGGACTCACTCCCAGAGTCCGTCCCACAGAAGTGGGAGCAGTGATGCTCTCACCGGTAGGCACCCCCTACACAAGGAAAATGTGTCTGTTCCATGAGGCTGGGTTTTCTGCCTCCTGAATTTGGCTCCCTCTCCTCCAGCCAGCTTAACTCCTGAACAAAATTCAGTCTCCATGGTTCCATGGCATGGCTGGCTGGAAACCCTCTGCAGATCCAGTTCCTGTGTGTTATCTCCAAATAATGGAAAATGACCTTTGCCATTGACTGCTAATGTCAAAGCAGCTACTGACCTCCCAAAACAGAGTTGCCAGCCAATGACTTTGAAGGTCTGTGTGCTCAATTCTGCAACTCAGAAACACAAAGTTTCCTAGTATCTTAGCCATGTCCCAATTTTTTCCAAAATTTTGGAGTGGCCAAAGAATTTCTGAAAAATTGTGCTGCAAAAAAACAGTTTGGAGAGAGGCAAGAAAGAATTTGATGGTCCTCATTTTTTTTCCTGTGGTAAATCTTTAGTTAAAACTATATCTGCTTTGGAATGTGAACATTAAAGACCACACTCACAGCTCTATGGACTCAACCACCAGAATCCTCATGACTTTGTCTGCTAAGGCATTAAGACAAAGAAAACTGAAGGAGGAAAACAATACCTGGGAAGCTGAATAAAACCATCTCAATTTATCAAAAAGATGTTATTATAAATGGCTTTGTTTTAGTTTTAGCAAGCATTTCAGTATATTCTCTGAGGAGGATGGATTCCCTTTATAAATAGTTGTAGTTGGCACTCAAATACTGAGGCATCAATAAAAGAATCTAAATAAATGTCAGTAGACTTCTGTTCCTAGCAACAGTAGCTATTGATTTTACTTTTTGCACTCTGTTAAAAATGAACATTGAAAGAATTCTGATTGTCCTGATTTGTATTTTTAATCGAGAATTCAAACGGGAACAGCTGCTAAACGTTCCATTAAAATAAACTGTTCAATGACTGAATTATAATCAAGATTTTTCTTTTTGGGTGTTTCTGAAAAGCCCAGAGACACCAAGGAAACAGTCAATACATGTCTAGCTCCATCAATTGCTAACGTCTGAAGCAAATTACTGCTTCCCACTTTTCCAGTGAGAAACCCTTCCTGTTATATTACAGTGAGGTTATGTGTCTATAGGTTTATTTTAGCTGACAAGAACACCTTTCCTTCCTCACTGCACATTGTCCAGCTCAAACTGGAGGAAGTGAAAGTATTCCTGCTGAGGGCTGGCCGCTCAGCAGAATGGGCAGATTCCACCTGGGACTGCCTCAGGCTGAAAAGGGCTGGGAGAAGGGGTCCCAGCTGGTGACCCTGGCTTACCCTGAGTGGAATGCAGGCATGTGGCAAGGTGAGCACAGCCCAGAGCCCACGTGGAGGAGCACTGCTGCCCTGCCAGGGGCTGGGCCATCAGCGTGGCCTCCTGAACTAGCACCATCAGCAGAGCGCGATGGTGCGACTTTTTAACTCTTGACAAGCTTGGTGCCATGACCACTTCTCTGGGAGCTGAGTCCCGCTGACCATCCTCTGTAAAGAACCTTGGTGTCCAACAGGAATTTCCCTGACACACTTGTTTAACCAACTCAGCCCCAGGGAGCTGCCTGCTCATTCTCCCTTGGTAGGATGGGGAAGAGAATTGGAAGGGTAGAAATGAAAAGTTATGAGTGCAGATAAAAACTTAAGAAAAAAACCAAAGCTTTCCGTAAAGCAAAAGCCATGCGCAGAAGCAAAACAAAACAAGGAATTTATCTACTCTGTCCTCTGGGTAGGAGATATTCACCTCCCAAGAAAGCTGGGTTCCATCATGTAACACTGACTCAGGAAGACAAATGTGTCACTCTCAATTTTCCCCCTTTCTTCCTCCAGCTTTGTATGCTGAGCATGGTGCCATGCTGTGTAGGATAGCCCTGCAGTCAGCTGGGGGCAGCTGCCCTGGCTGTGTCCCCTCTCACTTCCTTGTGCATCTCTCTGGTGGGTGGGGCGAGAAGCAAAGGAGGCTGTGAGTCTGAGCATTGCTCAGCAATAATGCAAGCATCTCTGTTACTATCTACACAACATTTGTATTTTCAGCACAAATCCAAAACACTGCTCCCAACCTGCTACTGTGATGAAAATTGACTCTATACCAGCCAAAACCTTCTGTGACAAAGGTGTGTATTGGAGGGAGGTCCCCCCTCAGCCTCCTCTCCAAGCTGAACAAGCCACGTAATTTCAGCTGCTGTGACCTCTCTCAATCTAAGCTACCCTCCTCCTGATAAACTCCAATAGCTTTATATCCTTCTTATGTTGAGGTGACCCAAACTGCCCCCAGCACTCAAGGTGAGGCTGCCCCAGTGCAGAGCAGAGCAGGACAATCCCCTCCCTTGCCTGGCTGGTGATGCTGTGCCTGATGCCCCCAGGACAGGGCTGGCCCTCCTGGCTGCCAGGGCACTGCTGGCTTGTGTTCAATTTGCCATGTTTGGATTAAACACTGAGATTAGGATCTCCAGATTTTACTGTGAGATCAGGACCTCTAGATCTTGCTGTGTCGTCCAAAACTCAGTTTGTGTAGTGCCCACTGATACACACCTGGACTGGGCAATGGCAAGTAACAGGCAACCTCATTTCTTGGCAAGGGAGTATTCACATATTCTGCAGAAAAGCAGTTACATAATCCTCTTGAGCACATTTTCAAATACTTCTTAACAACTGAGGCAAACTTGTATATATTAAACCATTCTGCCACCTATCTCTTTTCATGCTAAATTTGTGGAATTTTTTTAATCAATTTTTTTTTCTATTTTGCAATGTGGTTATTCCATAGTAGTATTGACTCTTAGATTAAGCCTTTGATAAAGCAGTTTATAATATCCAATGATCTTATTCATGTTTCTTTTTCATTGGTAACTAATTGGTAAAATGTTCCGGAGAGCCACAAGATAGAGTGGAATTTTGCCATAACAATTTCTGCAACTTTCCCCTAAGATTTCTTACAACAAATGTATCCATCAGAGAGAGTTTGGATTCATTTGAATGCAATTTCTACACTGATAACTATGTATTACCTCTAAGGAAATCCAGGACTTGAAATTCTAGGAGTGTTCTAGAAGGTAGGGTTTGAAAAACTTATTTCAAAATATTTCTAGCACTAATTGAAGAACCAAATAACAAAATCACATCATTTTGGTTTCTATTTTTTTTCCTATGTCAACTTTAATATAAATTTAACAGCTGATTAGAACTGGTCAAAAAATAATGTCTTTTCAATGCCATTATTTCAGGTTTTTATTTCTTGAATAGCATTGATTTCTACTGCTAGTAGCTCTTGAAGTAGATCCTGGTAGATTAATATTGGAATTGAAGCAGAAAGGTTAAAAAAGGTTCAATGCAGTGCTATTTTAAGGTTGCCTGTTGTGTAACCAGCTCAAGTTATGTCTTGAAATACAGAGATATAACAAGAATTCTGTTATAAAGGAAGTGTTTTGAGTTCTATTTAAATGAGAACTATCATTTTCCTGTTACTTACATTTAATTAGTAATTTCTATATTTGAGAGACTTTATAATCTGTTCTACAAACAAAAGAAAGCGTACTGAAAAAGTATGGAAATAATAAGAGGAAAAATATCAATCCATTGTGAATGTATGTATGTATATTCATGTGTCTGCAGCTGGTTGGATATGTACTGTGTTGCAGTACACTGAGTATTCAGATATTTGAAGTTACTTCCTGCTGATAAATGTTTCACAGCAAAGATGTGATCAAAAGATATACAGGAATTGATAGATGAGTGAAGCCAAACCAATTAAATTTCTACTGCTATGTCAAAAGATAAAATAAATATGTCCTGTTAAAATTTCTGCCTTACCTTACTTTCTTTATATGTTAAGTACACTTTTGTTAAAAAGCACAACAATTGTAACATACTTATGCAAAAGAAGCCCAAATTCACATCAAACTGCCCCCCAAAACCAAACAAAGAAACAAACAAAACCAAAACAACAAACAACAGCAAAAACAACAACAACAACAACAAAAAAAACTCCAACCAAGAAAATAAGAAAATATTTGAAATGAAACAAAGAAAATTTCTTTGCTCCTCTCTTGGAAGAAGAATTTTTTTTTTAAAGAAAACTTAATTTTAAAAGTAACTTAGTTCCAGAGTACTTTCATCTGGGGAGCCAGACTATTTGTAATTCCCTATTGTAACTGACTGAACAGTGCTACAGTGCTAGAATGTAAACAAGTTCTGCATTTTGTCCATTCACTCTTCTAGCATCATATTGAAATAAATTATTATTATAATTTGTAAGAATAGTGACTACACTGAGAAAATTTTATTTATCTTCCTTAGGAAAGCTGTATGAGTGGGCTGATGTATCTCCAGAGTTGTTCGTGGTTCTTGGAATGGAAGTTTGTCATTTCGTGTTGTGCATTATATCTTCAGTGGTGTAGTTGGACACTGATTTAGAAGCTGAAGGACAAATGAACATGATGCAATACCAAAAACCACTTTTCTCAATCTTTTGCACTAAAACCTAAAGAGCTATGAATCCAAGAAACAGGAAATTAACAAATTAACAGGAAATTAGCAAATGAATTATTCAAACTTAAGCATTAATGGACCATCAGGAAGTGTAGGATATAAACAACAGTAGTTCTGAGAACATGTCTCTTCAGCAGTCCATCAGTGATATTTTACCCTTGTGATGTTTAAATTACTTTGGTATTTTTGTTTATGTGGGGAAAAAGAAGGAGCATATATCTGCATAGTGCAGTGTTACTGTATTATTCTTTATGTCACCAGTACAAGATTTTTAATGGGCTCTGTGACACTGGGAATTTCGTTTCTTAAAAGCTTGGCTTTCCAAACAGCAAGGGTAGAGTGATCTGTGTCAGACACTGGGAAATGAACCAAGCCCTCAAAGTGCCTTTCCTCTGAGTTGAGTGTAATGGAATCTAGATGCTGCTCAGAGAAGGACATCTGCATTGCAGACATCTAAATGTGGGCAGATGGATGGTACTCTGACAGTAATGTGCTCTGTAGAAATTCAACTTATTTTATGCAAAAGGAGTTGGAGCTATGTCTTCATAACAAAAAGCAAATCTCTGCTGTGCTCTCTGTTCCCACCATAATTCTGGCACAAAGAAGAGGGAAGAAAACAGAAGCAGCCATAAGAAAGAAGCCTAGTGAGTCCCACTCAAGGTAGAATCCCTTGGCCATGAGTAGATTGAGGGCAGACTGCACATCTTATCAATATACTGGGCCCTGGGCTGTGCCTTTGTCCATTTATGACCTGACCAGAACGTGCCTCAACTTTCCTCCTGTCTTTTATGCTTATGAATCCTTCTCATGCACATCAAGGGGAAAATAGAGTTAACAAATAGCATAAAATCAGAGTTTATAACTGAGTTCAAGGAACTTGAAAGTTTTTACATAGCCATGGGTTGCATGGAAAGAAATTTTAAGCAGCATTTGCTCTATATCTGCAAGCACTGATTGCTCAAGAGGAAAAAAAGCATTCCAACAGCAACTTTCTGTTTGGTAGTGACCAGTTCTGATACACATGAGAGTTCAGCATCTTTCAGTCAGTCTTGGCAAAGGGCACTAATTATTGAAGTATAATGGCAAGGAAATAAAATATTAGGCAGATTTTTTTATCTGAAGGAACAAAGGAAAATAGAAAAAATGTGTGACTGAGGAAAGACTGAAGAGTCAAGGAATCACAGTGCCAATGGGTTAAAAAATTCCCTGATAACCACAAGAAGAAAACTAAACTGTCATTGCAATTTGAGACAGAAAACTACAGCAACTCAAAATGGATGCTACAGAATCAATTCATATTTGCTTAGAAGCAGATGCTCACAAGGATGGACAGTACTCTGATACTGTAGCCATGATTAAAATTAAATGAAAAAAACCTAGCAAGAAATATCTAAGTCTTAATGATAGGAAGAATTCAGCCAAGCAAAACTAGTGGAAGCTGCATGCTGGGACAATCAACGAGCACTGAAAAAAAATCCAGATAATTTTGTCATTCTGCAAGAGCTTCCCAGTACATTCAGGGATGTCAGTGAACATTTATTGAAGTTGAACTGGTTGCACAAAGTCCTCTGCTGCCAGGAATATTATTTGTTGTCAAGACTACTGGTTTTGGCCCTGAGCTCTCTTCAAGTGGGGCCTGTGGATAACTGCTGGGCAGGGAAGACTTTCATGTGAATTATTAGTAGGCACATCTCTGGTTTCTACTTCAGATGGACTTCTCACAGGAGAATTGAGGGGATTCTATCAGTTCCAGCCATATGGAAACAACGGGCAGAGGTAGCATATGGATGCCAAGTATTCAGAATTTCACTTTTTACTTTTCACTTTATTTGCTGGGGAAGAGATAGGTTTGAAAATTGTATTTCTAAGTGATATTATCTTCATAGACTGGGGAAATTAGAGGAAAGTAATTTTAAAAACAAAGATAATTACATCGTAAACAGTTCTTACTGCATTACTGGAAAATCATGTTCTTCCCAGATATGCTGGACTCTAGGTAATCTTTGAACAGCGCAAGTACTGTTGTCCAGATAGCACAAATAATCACATATTTAATGACTGTGGTTAATGTACTAATTATAGTTTTAGAAATTCCTTCCATTTCTTTTCCCTGAATGTAGCATAGAAGGATCTTGGGGAATATTTTCAGATTTGGAAGAATCTGAAACTAAAATTTTGTAGATTTCTAAAAATAAAATAAATAGCAAATTGTTAATGACAAGGACAATTCAATTGCTTTGAATTTCCACAATGTAGGTCTCAACCCTTGTATCCCCCAGACAAATGTGTTTGTAACTGACTCACATATCACAAAAGAATTTGGAAGCAAGAGAAATGCCATGTAAAGTCTTTGGGGGAAAAAAAAATTAATTATTTAATTTAAAATACTCCTAGCTATCAGAGTTTGTGGCTATTTATGCTCGAAAGGTAAGGGACATATTTCTCCTTCAGGCAAAGAGTGACATGAGTATTAGATGTGAGTTCTGCTGACTGTGTTTATATCAAAGGCAGTTGGCCTACCTGAACATTTGCTTCTTGTGCCCTTGTGATCATTTTTCCATTTGGCTTAGGTATTAAGTGAAGTGATTTAATTTCTTTGACCTCCAGTTTCCCTGTTAGTAAGTTGGAGATAATGTGACTTTGACAGAAGTCTGAAGAGAAATGTATAGGTTCTGAGTAGTGGTACAGATATTTTAATATCTTAGTTTTCCATTCCCCAAGAAAAAGAATGCATCCTATATTCATTTGTGATGGTTCACAGTGAATGTATCTACACAGCATCAATAAATCATTAAATACCTGATTCTTCTGAAAATTCTTTGCAGAGGATTATAAATTCATGTTTACCATTCAAGTCTTCAGCCTTAACCTAGTTATACCTCTTTCCAGTGTGAATCTCCATAAAAATAATAAGCTTCATTGTCACTGCTGTGCCCCTTCTTAGTATCTCCTGCTTGGTCAAGTGTGTACTCATCAAAGTTCTTGTCTTGCTGTTATGTGATTGCTGTAGCATTGTGGTGGCTTCTGTCAGATAATGCAACTGACTTGAACTCCCACATATAAGAAAAAAATACAGCTATAGCCCTTTGAAGATCTCTTATAAAATGTGCTTCTAATTAGATACATATAATAGAGAGTGTCAGGGGGATTTGTTCACTGTCACAGACCTTCAGTGCTGAATTTCTTCAACAATTTGCTGAAGCACATAGAAAACAAGAAGCATTTATGACTGCATGTGATGCAGAGATAAGAGATGAGCTACATCTGAAGCCTCTGAAATAAGAAGAAATGGGAAGCAGAAACATCCTTTTATTTCAAGGCAACTAAACTCAGTGTTTATCCATCAAATTCAGGTAACGAGCACTTAACACGGCATTTCAAAAGGAAGAAGTTTAAAACATACTTTTAAAAGACACTTTTAGCCTTATCTGTAGTCCAATAACAAGACATTCTTGTTAAATGAGTTTCTCTAAATGGCAGAAAAATGTGTCCATGTTTTGGTGATAAATTAGCTGTAAAAAAGAAAAGTTTTATTTCTTCATATAATAAGGTTCTCTGCTGGCACAAGCAGTTGCAAAGTTCCTTGGAGTGTTCTGTTGAATGTCCTGTGCACGTTGAGCTTTTTCATCACTGTTGCTTGCATCCAATGGTAGATGTTGTGCTATGAACAGCTGACCTAATGAAACCTGGTTTCCAGAGTCTCTCTCCCATATTTTCCCCCTTCATGTTGACTGATAAATGATGATTTTGTAAGTCCTTCTCTGTAGAAGGACTTAATAGTTTCTATTTCCATTTGTATGCCCATTTTCCTGAAACCTTTGTGGGAAAAGTATCTTCCAATCTTCTTGTATTCTTTTGTCCAATTTGCTTAGAATTTTTCTGTAGCACAAAAATTTTTCAAGGAAACAGAAATTGCACAGTTTGTTTCTTTAAGAAACCAACCTAAGTGCAGTGTTTAGAATTTTCACTATAAGGAATGCAGTTATCTTCACATGTCAGAAGGAGTGTTTGTATGATCTACATAAGAATATATAACATTACAGTATTACAATAATTGGCAAAACCCAACAAGTTAAAATGCTGCAAAGTTGGTTAACAAAGCCAAATTAGGGTTTTTGAATCTAAATTGATGTTTTCTTCTCTTTTTTGTAATTATAAACCTCCATGTTCCATATGAAGAGGGGTGTACTGTGAGAAAGTTACAGGAAAATGAAATGCTTAATATGTCTCAATGTTTCTTCAATGTCTCAAAGTTTTGTTTAAAAAAAAGAGTTTGTTGAGACTCTCCAGCTGAACAAGGTTTCTATTTTCCAAAGTTTTATTAGCAGCCTGCATTCAAAGTGTAGATGTGGATTAGCTGGGTCATCTCTGGAGGTATTCTGACCTCAACTGGATAAATCCTTGCAAAACTTGATCCATGCTGGTTGTGCTTTAAGCAGAGATTGGACCAGGTGACCTCCAGAGAGTTCTCCTGACCTAAATAAATCTGTCATCTGTGACCAGAAAGAGCTGACCTATAAAGTATATGTAATCTGTATGCTTTAAATTACCTGAAATTACTTTTGTATAAAGCAATTCAAGCATTTATAGCTGTGTTAGCTTCCATTAAATCAAAACTATTTTTATCATAACTTTTTAAAATCTGACCATGGGCCAACTAATAGCTAGGCTGGCTGGAAATTATTTTGTTATCTATGAAAGAAAGGAACTTCAACAGGTCTAAATTTTGGTCATATTGGATATAGTCTCACTTTAAATTCTGGGAAATGGCAGAATTGTTTTATTTTCACAGTAGCTCGTAGATTAGGTTGAAAATGGCATGTTGAATAATAGACAGGGTAATGCAGAACATCACTTGCAAAAGGAATACATGAAGAATCCTGCATATGTTGTTAGTAAAAGAAGAGAAAGAGATTGTCATGACAAACAGCTGTTTATCATGAAAAGTAAGTGTGTAGATACCTGTGAAAAGTGGGGTGGTGATATAGCAGGAGAAAGCAGCTCTCAGCTATACCAGGTGGGGAATGGTGTCCTATTGCTGTCATATTTCACATGTATGCAAGCCCTTGTGGAAAAAAATAAACAAACATGCAGAATTGATTTGTGGACCTAGAGGATGGCTACAACGGCCGGCAGAAAAACATTTGAAGATCCTGATGTTTATTAGGTGACGGAATAATTTGTCAAGGGAAATTCTTAAATACAATCATCAGATAAGATTAGCAACTACAGGTCAGCCTTTATTGTACAGGATCCTTCAGCATTACAGCAGGGGAATTTATTTTCCAGTCCTAGCACATAAGGTTTTATGAATACAAAAAAGAAGCAGAAGAGTGGACAGGAGGAGAGAAAAATTGTATCCCATTACTCATATCAGATACATGAATAAGATGTTTGGCAACTACTAATGAACAGATATTGCTTAAATAAGAATGCTTCTCCTATACATTCTGAGAAAAAAAAATTAGAACCCCAAAGAAAGTGGCAATTTAAAATGCAGTCTGTCTCCTGAAGGTGTTGAATAATTATGAATCTTGCTTTGGAAGGTCACAGAATTCTCCCATATTTTGTAGAAATACTGCAAAAGATAGGTAGGTAGGTAGGTAGGTAGGTGGGTAGGTAGGTATGTAGATAGATAGATAGATAGATAGATTGATTGATTGATTGATTGATTTTATTTAGGTTATATATGCCTGGTTTCTTAAGACTAAATCTGAAGCATTGAAAAAATCCAGGGCTAGTTCAATTAGGCTGTTATTTAGTAAGTTATAGATGAATGATCAGGTCTGCACTTCTAATATAATTAATACAATTACATAATAACTACTATTAATAATTAATATAATTGATATTACACACCTCTTTATTGTAGCATTACCCATTTGAACAATGAAAGAGATAGAGATTAGTCTCAAATTTAAATGTCAGATTTATCAACTGTTTGCTGAGATGCAGGTTTTCTGCTGGGACTGACTACTCACTAGGTCACTAGACCCTGTCAGGGAAAGGGAAGAATTTATTTGTAATTCTCTCTTATGTATATCATTTTTGTTCATAGGCACCATACTTATAATCTGGTTTTGTCTCAAACTGAGCTAATGAACTAAGTTTACTTCAGCTGAGAGTGGAATTGTTAATTCTGTGTTTCTCTCTTCCTCCCTACAGTATGCTGTCTGGCTGATCCTTTGGGTTACATGGAACGTGTTCGTTATCTGCTTCTATTTGGAGGCTGGAGACCTTTCAAAGGTAGCTGGATATGTTTAAGCCATCAACTCTTTGTTAACATGCCCCAGCCTGTGCTCTGTTGAACTCATTCTTTTAGTGCTACCTAAATGAATATCGTAGTATGATGTAAATTTGGAATATTCTGGGTATGTTAGAAACTTTTACACCAGACAGTAATGAATGTATACACTTTGATGCCCACAGCAATAATTACATATATTCTTTAAAAGAAAATTACCTCTTTTTGTCCCCCTCAGTAGCCCTGCAATGCAAATTCCACCCATGTGAGAGAGACATTAATTAATGGTTTCATGAATAAAAAACATTGACATCTCAGGAGCAAACAAGTATTTATTGTACCTTTTAGCTTGCAGTTACTTAGCTGGATTCCTTTCAGGGGTCTTATACGTAGTATAATAGTTGTAAAACAAGGAGTTTTTAATTAAATTAAAGATGTAAATTAGGTGCCAGAACAGGTTGCCATTTGGCTTCATCAGTGTTTTTAAAGTTTAGGCTTCTGGTATGAATTTTTCCTTGAACACTTATACATAGTAAAAATCTATATCAAAAATATATTTTCCTAAGAATTACATATTTATAGAGTTTTATTGACATTGTGATAATGCATAAAGTGGCAGTTGCTAATGGCCTCATACCAGCACTCCTACTTTCCAAGGTGTTCCCAAAAAGCTGGGAATTTGTGAGATAAAAGATTAGCAGTGGCAACAATTATTTTTAGGGTAATATGCTCCAATTGAGTCTAGTTATTGCTGAATTATGCTCACAGTACCATGAACTGACCATCAGGGAGAATCCCTCGTGTCAAACACATCACATTGTTTTCTTGACTCAGATTAAAATTTTTTTTCCTGATTATAGGGAATTTAGCCCAACGGTGAGTTACAGATGTAATCCTCTGATCCTTTGTGAGTTACTGATACCTTTTTATGCAGAAGGTTAAACACAATTATAGGAAGAATAAATGAGGCAGAGATACATCCTTGCATGTTGTTTCTTTCAAATCACCCCCAAAGTACAAAAACTACTAGAGACAAGGTGTGTCATCCCCGTGTATTCTCTTTCTTCAAAGGTGCTGACTTCAAAAGGATCAAAATTTCATTTCCTTAGGGTGTAAAGTAATTTTCTGCAGGTAAAATGTTACTCTTTCCTGGTTTTATACTTTCAGACAGGCCAAATCTCATTAAAAACTTGGCAAAAACATAGCAAATAAAAGAACTTGCATATATAATCTTTTATTTGGTCAGAATTCTTTCTTTGTTGCCAGGAGATCTAAGATGTATAACAAACCTGGCACCTGTTGTACAATTATTTTCTACCCAATCCACCCTCTTTCCACCTGCTTGTTTCAGCCACCTGCATTCCTAAACTTGTAAATGTTGGGATGCTTATCCTGCCTCAGGAAGTGAATGGGGGTGGGAAAAATGGAGGAAGGAGAAGTAGCTGTTTGAGCAGTGGGTATAAAAACAGGGTAAGGACACAGGTAAGTGCTAGTTGGAAATAAAATAGGCCAAAAAGAGTACCTAAACCTTGAAATTATTTTTTTTCTGAAGTCATCATTTAGAATGTTTCCCCAACAGGCATAGAGTTCAGGTCTATATTTGAATGCAGTTTAATCTTTTATTTGGTCTCTAGAGGTATTATTTGCTCCAGTGATATGATCTGCCTTGAAATACCCAGTAGAGTATATTCTTTCCACTTCAACTGGCTTTCAGAGCACCAGAATTGGTAAATAGAGGGAGAAAAGTTCAGAGAAAAATGGATTTTAAAAAATGGTGGAGAGATCAACTCATTATCTACAAAAGATCCAATTCACATGTGGGTCATCATTCTCCTCTCCTTTTCAACTCAAATGCTATGTCAAGATTTCCCCACATGGGAAATATCCTAGAACATCTAATGCTTGGAAATATACATCTAATGCAAAGATACTCCACTGTTCAGGTTGATACAACATATCCCCTCATTCTAGATCCTTCAGAGGCTCTGGCTGTTTTAGACATGTAGGCATCTTACAGAATAGATCATTTCAAGTGTAATGTTTCTCAGGCCTACTCATAAATCTTGCAGTGAATCTTCTTTATTATTTATATTTTCATCTGGGAATAACTGCAGTTTTAAATCTGTGGTAATAAACCTGGGTATTTTCTTTGTTTGAAATGGTATGTGGAATCTTGAGAAAAGCACTGGGTCTGAGCTAGTTCTAAATAGAGAATAAAGACCAACTTTTAAGCAAGTACCATAGGGATGCCTCTGAGATTGTAAACCATGTTCCCACTGTTGCAATACAGGGCAATATAGGAAAGGAAGTAACATGCTTTGAATGCAATTTTTTTTTTTTTTTGCTGCCTGTGCAGCATGGCTTTAAGAATTAATAGGTTAAAATTACAGCCTAATAACAGTTCAGATTGGTATAGTTTATATGTATTATTTATAGCTTGCTACAAAATAAAATAAAGAGAAGGCAAGGGGTTTTTTTCCAAAGTTTTAAGAAAGCTTTTATTCTATGTGTACAGCAATTTTTCCATCATCACCTGCTGAGAAAATGGAGAGGACATATTTCAATTGTTAATATACTTATTTTACTTGTGGGGGTGGAGGTCATGACATTTTTACAGCTCCTCCTTATTATGCTGAAACAGGTCTGTAAAGACTCAGAAATTTTCAGAAGAATGAGATAAGCATCTCTAAAGAGACTGAGGAGATTCAAGGACTATTTGTGAACATCCATGTAAATCTGTTTGCATTATACACCTTTACAATCATAGATATCTTGTGAAAAATGGTGTCACACCAAGTATTTTCTGTCCTTGAGGCACAGTTATTTTTGCTGAAACTCTATCACAGCAAGAGGAAATATTTATGGCTTTTTAAGTATGGTTTGTAACAAAGAGGAAGTACAATCACTTGTTCTTAACCTTGATTTTTATGTGATCTGTGAATAAATGCTTAGAAAACCCACTTCACAGATTTCCTTTTCAGTATTATTCTTCAAAAATATTTAATTAGTTTGTGTGTTGTTTTGCTTACTGGTGACTGCCATACTCTCTATAAGTAGGACTTTAAGGTGTCAGGACTGGTAATATTTATTTTGGCCTGTGGCTAACCAAATGTAGCACATGAAAAGCATAACCTCTTATCTTGAATGAGGTGCATCTGAAGTATACTAGTGAAACAAATAATAAACCATAAAACAAAAACATAATAGAAAGCATTTCTGAGAAAATGTAATATTCCTGTGTTTTTTTTTTAAACCCAGGAAAGTAGAAAAGGAGATAAATTCATCTATCTCAGAACAGCAGAAAATACTCATGTGATTAAGAACAGCACTCTTGATTCAAGGCATTTGAAAGCTTTCCTTAATGATGTCTAATGATACCACAAGCAGAAAATAAGCAGAATAAGAACTATCATACTACCATTTTTAGTTTTGAAATGAGTAAACAGTTTTTGCTGCAAGAAACCCTTTCCTGAGGTTGCACTGGTCCCATCACAAGCGTGGGAGTGCAGACTATTGCTGTCAGGTGCTGGAACTCAAGGCAGAGGCTGGGTTCAGGGTGCTGGACAAGGGGGGACCCGCTGGGCCTCAGGGTCCAAAGCAGCCCTTCCTGCACAGGGTCCCATCCTTGAGTCAGAACTTCTGGTTCTCTTTGCATTCAGCTCTACTTGTCTGACCAGATCCAAGAATTCTCCTCTCACTGTTGCCCGGCTGAGCTCTGTAATCACTTCACCATAGTCCCCATAGTACTGTGTGAATACGACCAAAAGTACACATCTGAAAAGCTCCTTTGAACTGTCAAAATTGACTTAGTTTCTATTTTTATGGCATTCCTGATGTCTTCCTTATTTATGGAAAAAAAATTATGCTTACTATATTAAATCATTAGGTTGTACTCACATATTTTTTACACAAAAATTAGATGTTTGAAAGTCGAACAGTCTGATATCAAGAAATGCCAGAATTAGGATTGCTTGACTTAGCATGATTTAGCTCTCTTCTACATTCATTTTTACATACCTTTTAATGATGAAGTCACAACTGTGTATTTTTCTTTAATCTCTGTACCACATAGCCTGTTTCAGAGATGAAGTTTAGGCAGTTGAGTGAGGCTGCCATACTGCATCTTACTCTATATACTGCAGCTGTCAGAAGAAGCTTAATAACAATATAAATGTAAATCCTGCAGTTCAGTTCTGATCTGAAAACATGTAGAATAAGAATATAAAACATTAGGTTCAGAACTCTGGCACCTAAGTTGTCTAAGCAGAGAAGTGATATTGTGTATGTAGCTACATAGATCACTGGGTGTAGTCAAACTGTGATTCCTCATTATTCATTATACAGGTCCAAGCAACTGTTCTTAACAAAAAAAACCAAAAAAAATTGCATTCAAATCATGTTACTTCCTTTTCTACATTGCCCTGTACTGCAACAGTGAGAACATGAAAGAATAAGTTTAAAATATGCACTTACTTAAAATTGAAATTGTTAAATATAATGCAAAGAACTGAATTTTCTGTAGTTATTAAAATGTAAACATAAAGGAAAATGTGTAATCAGGTTGTTTTCTGCCAGAAGTTTTAAGGGAAATGAAAGGTTTCTGAACACTTTCTCTCCTACCCACCACAAATAACTGGAAATATCAGATAACTTAGACTTACAAAATCACAGACTTATTTATGCTGGAAGAGCCTCTCAAGGTCACTTAATCCTGTCTCCTGCTCAGAGTAGCACCAACTTAAAGTTCTATCATGTTGCCCAGAGTTTTAGCCAGTCGAGTTTTGGAAGTCTTCAAGGATGGAAGTTTCACAACTTCTCTATTTCTTAACCATTCTCATTGTAAAAAAATTTTTTCTTGATATGCAGCTGAAATTTCCACGACTGCAATTTGTGGCATTGTTTCTTGTTCTTTCACTGTGTGCCTCTAGAAGAGTCATGTTCTACCTTTTCTAACATTCCCTTTAGGCTTTTAAGTGAAGCTGAGTACTTCGGTTTTCTATTTGTTCTTTCTGTAGTTGACTTCCTATTTTATAACAACAGATAGTTTTTTGCACTTCACAAGAAAAATGCTAGTTATCTTGTAATAAATGATCAATCGGTTCATTTTTCACACTTTTGCCTTACTGTGGGAGAAAAATGAAGGCTCTTTGCACATATGTAAAGCTATAGAGCATCTTATGTATATAGGTTGTCCATGTTTGGAAAAAGTAGTAACACATTCAGAAAGAATTAGAGTCCTTTAGTCCAAAGACAATTCAACTTATGCTAATATTTGTTGCCTTATATTGTATTTAACAAACTACTGACAATCTTGTGTGTAAAACCTGCAGTCTAGTAAAATGCTGCAAATATGTAACTCTTCCCTATTCCTGCTGAGGTAAGCAAATGAGGAGGATTAACCAAAACTTGGTGAAGGCTCCCAAGTAACTGCTAGGGAGCAGTAGGAAGTCAGTATCATGGCATTGTTGGGGAATAGCCTTGGGGAGAGAGTCAGTTCTGCAAAGCTGGAGGAATGAAGATTTAGTGAGAGAGTTTGCTGCTGTTTCATTATCTGCAAGTTCTGCCCACTCTCAGCTGGAGTGCAAGCTAGTCTGTTTTCCATATCATGAAATCAGAGGAATAAAGACAATCGTAAGAAATCTTGTCCAGCTGCCAGTGAGCATTCTGTTTAAAGTCAGTGTTTGCATACTCATGGCCGTGGTTCATAGTAAAGTAAAGCCAGAAGGGACTCCGGGACGCAACCATCAGTTCTCCTGTCTCCAGCCAGAGCCAGCCAGCAACCTGCACTGTGAGACAGCAGCGGATGCAAATGATCTCAAGAAGGAAATGAGCAGTTTAGAAATCTGCCGGAGCACCAGGGTAGCTATAGATCCAATGGTTTCAGGAACCCACGTCTTAAGAGAGGAACCCACTTGCCGCGGCAAAAAGTCCAAATATGGACCACACTGGACAAATTCAGACCAGCCTTTTTTGTTTATTAGTACATCAGCCTCAGAACATTGTTAGATGTTAACAGCATGCTGGCCTAAAGGAAAATGTCCCCGAAGGTGGGGTAAAACGGAATGACATAAAACCATCTCAGTTTAGATTTCAGCCAATCACACCAAAACAAGACATATTGACAAGCTTTCCATCCAATCTTATAAAACATGCGTAAGAGTAGTTAAAACAAAGACTGGTTCATAAAAGACAAAGAACAGAGCTCTATTCACAGTAACCTTCTAAAGATATACATTAAATAAACTTGTTGCCATCCTAAAGCCACATCTACAGAGTCCTATTGTTATTTGTCACGTCTAATGCTTGGGAAACTTTTCTGCTTGCTTGGGAAACTTTTCTGCTGTAACAGAATCTTAGGGCCACATCCTGAGGCCTAAATACTCTTTTTTGACCATTTCCTAAAAACCCTCTGACTTTATGGATTCCCACATTTCCCCCTCTCTGTTTGACCCAGAATCTTTCATTTTCTTGTCGCTTACTACTTGCGTTTCATAGCTCTACTGTAAAATTTCTGCTTATCATCTCTTGGAGACCTATCTACACTAAAGCACTGCTACATTACGGCACAGCAACTTAATGCTGTGATGGTCTCATCCTTGAAAGAGATATGAATCATGTTTGGTAACAGTTACAAGTCATTGTTCAAAAAACTCTGGTCGATTCCAAGGCCTTAATTCAAAACCTTCGTTCATGTCTTTACCTTCATCTATTGCTTTCGTGAGATTCCGAACACTCTCTGTGCTTTTATTTCCTAAATCTCCTGCTTGTATGACGAAAACTTCACGGACTGTTCGGTTCATCATTCGCCGAACACAACAAAGTACACAAGGTACTACTATACATATCAGTATTAGAACACTTAGTACATAAAGACCTATCTTGCAAAGTTGCCTTAGCCAAGGTGCGAAACTCCATTTTTGAAACAAATCATCCAACCAGGAACTTCCATCTTTTTTAATTTGGGCTGTCAGATCCTTCAATTTTTGAATGCTTTTGTGAATGGATTCAGAATGGTCAGACAAATTCATACAACACAATCCTTCGAATTCCTCACAACCATGCCCTTGTGCCAGTAAAAGAAAATCAATGGCTGCTCTGTTTTGAAGAGTAGCGTGTCTAATACTATCAACATCGGTCAACATATCACTGATTGCAGAGGATGTGGCATTAGCTTGTTTGCTCAGCCAACATCCAACTCTATCTAATTGTCTCAATGCCACTGCTGAGGCCAATTGGGGTAAAAATATACCTGCTGAAACCCTTCTGGCGGCATTCCAAGGCATAAAATCACTCTGACAGTTCTCATCATAATGAGGAACAGCTCTTGTTCTCCTTTGTTTCTTTTTCATCACTGCTTTGGCAGTGGGGGCAATTATGGTGAGCATACCAATGCTACAAGGACCACCTTCAAGGTGAGCTGGAATACCTTGCCAAGCACGAGTCATAAAAGTAAAACAAAAATCCATGGTCAAAGAACCAAGGATTTCCAATTCTTGAGGTTCAGATGTTGCCCTGAGAAGTTTTTTTTTGGACCAAATGTTCCAATTGAAAGAAGGATTATTTCCATTGTCAATTCCACCTGGCCTACCATTGGATTGTTTTTTGACCAAAGGCAACTCTTTCACTGGCACACCAACCAAACAGGTTGAAAAAGGCTTTTCTGGTTCTGAATTTGATAGACATATAGTATCTGATCCAGCAGCCTTGGCTAAGGTCACCCAAACATTTGTTTTCGGTTGATCCACAGGAAAATCTGCACGACAAAAAACAATTAAAATCAAGCAAGACAAATATACTATTTGAACTTGCTCCATCTCTTTCATGAACTAAGTCTTGGCAGAATTTTTTCTACACAAAATCTCTAACTTAAACCTTTGCCAAAAATTAAGACTGTTGAACAAACATTCAGCATTCAATTAGTATACTCATAAACAACATTGACACAAATTCAGAGTTCATGGGTTCCACCGATGTATAAAGAACGTCAGGCACAAGAGATGTCAGGCGAGACCCGGGATCTTTCGATTCGGTTCACGTCTGCGTACTTGCTTCCTCGGTTCTGGGCTCGACTGCAGGTTCTGAAGTGCGATATGGTTTGACGTTTTTGGCAGGAATCCACTTAATTCCAGCATCTGTGGAGACAAAAGCATACCCTTTCCCCAAATTATTAATCAAAATCCCCAATTATTAATCAAAGCCTTGTTCAGTCTCATCTGTGGGGTGACCTCCGTTCCCCCTCTCTGTTGATCTAATATGCGTTTTAGGGTTTGATGTGTTCTTTCAATGATTGCTTGGCTTGTGGGAGAGTGGGGAATACCAAAAATGTGCTGAACACCCCATTCATTTAAAAATGTGGCCAGGACTGTTGTCAGTTTTTACTCCTTGGGGTACAGTCAATGAAGCAGAAGCTTACAGGAAATGATGACAGGCATAGCTGCCGGTTTCACCTGTGTGAAGTGAAGCAAAAGCTGCATCATAGAACGGGTCCACGGAAACATGAATACCCTAATATGAGAAACAAAACATGGATTAGTTTTATATTGCAAAGTTGTAAAAAGACAGGAAAGCCAACGATGTAAAGTTTCATTGCTAACATCCTTTAAAATTGAACCTTCTATTCTTCTAACTACATTAGCAACATAAGCAGAATCTGTGACCAAATTAAAAGGCTGAGGAAAAAGTTGAAATGCCCGAACTACTGCGGCAAGCTCAACGATTTGAGGGGATCCCTCTACTGTTTGTATATCAGATTCCCAAACATTAGTTTTTTGATTAAACCAAGTTACAACAGACTTGTGGCTTTTGCCAGAGCCATCAGTGAAGAGAGTCACAGCATTTAAAGGTTCTTCACTTAATTTAGGTTTTTCTCTGAAACTCAATTTTGCTTGCAGTAGCTTGTGAGCTGGATAGTGTATGGAACACACACCTGGGAAACCCAAAAATGCATATTGTAGATCATCAGAATTTTGCATTGCCCAATTGAAGTAATCCTTTTTCAATGGCAAAAAGATAACTGAAAATTCCTGACCTGCTAAAGTTAACAATCTGGTTCTAGCTTTGATTATTATGTATGCAATCATTTCTAGAACTGTGAAAATGGTCTTTGGAAACCTGTAGGGAGGAAAAACCCATTCCATTATTAACAAAGGATCTTGCTCTGTGGCGTCCCACTGGAAAATGAGACCACAAAGCTGCATCTTCTCTCCTAAAATTGCAAGCAAAAAAGGGTTTTCAGGAACGCAGCGATGAGCTTGTCTTTGTTGAAGAGCCTCTGTGATCTTGTCGAGAGCAGCACAAGCTTCAGGGGTTACAGTTCTTGGTGAAGTAAGGTCGTTACTTCCTCTCAGTAAATTGAAGAGTGGACTCAGTTCATCATTGGTGATTCCCAATATCGGTCTGACCCAGTTTTTTTTGACCCAGTCAAAAAAGAGTATTTAGGCCTCAGGATGTGGCCCTAAGATTCTCTTTTTTGACCATTTCCTAAAAACCCTCTGACTTTATGGATTCCCACAAAATCCACCTACAAATGATGCTCATCCATTTGCAAATTTTCATCACTGAGAAATCCTCCTTTCCCTTGTTGATCTCAGATGTTAGTCCAGGATTAGACAGATATAGCTGACTTTTAGTCACTGTAGGGCAGCCCATTCTTTTTCTTATCCTTTTCCATTACTCTAATGAGAAGACGAAGAGGCAGCAATGGTCATAGCACCTCCTGTCAACAAATTAGCACCAGTAGAGATTGCTGGTGGAAATAAATGGAGAGGATGGGAGGAAATATGGGAGGGTGGGAGGAAATATGGAACCTATTTTCCCTCCAACTGTTCCCACTTGTCCCTACCATCTTATTGCACAAAATTATAAGGACCAGCCAGAAATACACCTTGTAGTATTTTTCCATTTGAATATCCCAACCTTGGCAGGCACACATCCACCTATGTGTCTGACTTTCACATACCACTGCTTGGATTGATACCTAGTTGCTCTGAAATCCAGTTTATATCCATATGCAAATTAACTGCAATAATGCAAATTACTTCAGGATATGATTTGCATAGCTTGTCACTCATGCTGCTTAAAAAACATGCTGGCTATGAGTGCTGAACACTTTATGCAGCTAATATGCTCTGATTTTAAAGGGAGGGCTTCATACATAGATGAAGCTGGGGAAAGAACAAAACAAAAGGGTAATTAATCTTCAGCATAACTCAGTTGTAACAAAGCAATGAACTTGGCAAAAAAAGATTGAACTTACACCAGTTATGCATTCATTCTACATTATTTTGTGTCCATTGGTATTATTGTTATACTGCTTTGATTCCATATTTGCTAATTACTTTTGTAAAGCAGTGGTCATTAGCAGTTAAATGTCAATGTCATACATACTCTAATAAAACAACCTGCAGGATGGTTAATTTTGAACATATTACCTTCCTTGGATGTTGTTTTAACAGATGTCCTGTTAAGATAACAGAGAAATTAAATTAGTTTTCAACTCAAAGCATCTGGTTAACTTTGTAGGTAAATGCCTTTGAGCAGTAAATCTGACCAGGGTTTTCAGATAAATAGCTATCAGAATGTTTAAAGTAAATGACTTTATTTTTTCACTTCTATTACTTAGGGCACATTTGACATGCTTGATCATATATCTAACAGATGAAAATTGAAAATAGTGCTGGCAACCAGCAGTGTTAGGTTATTCAGGGGGTAGTTTCATGGGTAGATACTATTAAGCATGCTTATAGTTTCAGAAAATTTAGTTCTGCAGCAATTTTTAAACCTCAAGATCTTTACCAGCTGGAAAATAACTGATTATGAAATGTAATCTCTTTAATACTGTAGACATAGCATATGGTGGAATGCATTTAGATAAAAGTGGAATTTTTCATCTTTTTAATGGTGAAGTAAATTGTGATAGCTAATCATTCAAAATGTAGAAAAATATGAAATATGATTGTATATATTTTGCTAATTGTAACAGTTTTATCTTTTAAAATCCTGGGACATATTTTACATTGAGTTTATGAATAAACATATATCTTCCTGTTGATTTATTTATGCTCATTTTTACCACAATTCAATAGCTTTGCACCGAATACAGGAACACATCAAAATAACCATAGTGACTGGTTAGATGGTAATTCCATGATGATTTCCTTATGTGTGTGTTTACATATATATTGAGTACCTTAGTTATGCTATTAAAATTGGGAAGCATGCACTTTAGCATGTACCTTAAAGCTGCATATATTATAGTTCCATGAAGGCTTTCCTGTATATCTAAAGGCAGTGCCATGAATATTTCTGCAAGTCTTTCAGACATTATAGCCAAGACATTGCAGAAAAATATCCAAATATATATTTATGAGATTACTTTTTAATATTTATTAATTATATTGCAGTACCATCTAGTGGCCCCATTTTGATATCAGGGTGCCATTATACTGTGAACCTTAAACACTCATAATATAAATAAACCTTGTCCTAAATGGTACATACTCTTACTGGTTCTACGAGAATGGGAGATGGAAACCAAAAAATAGTAGATTGCTGTGACAATCCAAAACAATGTTATATCTCTGGAATTCTTCATGAAGTCTGGATTTCACAACTTTCTTGTCCTATTTTTCCCCATGTTTCTCATCTCTGTGAGGATTGATAGTTGAGTGACACAAAGCCCTACTCTTAGAGCATTTTGTGGTCCACTTCAGTGAGGAAAACACTTCTGTATGCTGCAATGCACCATTGCTAGCACTTTACCAGTTGTGTAAGGCACTGGGGGAAAAACTGTTGATTTTGCTTAAAATGAAAGATCAGAACTAAATTTATTTCTAGTCAGGCAGATGCTCAGAAGATCACAGCTGCAGAATGCCTGTTTTCTGTGACAGCTCATCTGGGCATTGTCCGTGCCTCTCATACACAGTACCTTTACTATGGCTGTGTGAGTCAGCTATAGACCAGGGCTGAAGGGGATTTACCATACTTGAAAGCAGAGAAACCTCTCATCTTTTGTGAAAGTATAAAAGAATACGAAAATATGCTCTGCTTTTAAATATTCACTGTCTCATGGTGTCAGCCTTGTGACATTATTTATTTTTGTTGTACGGGCGCAATACTTTAATATAGACACTAGCAATTTTTTTCTAAATATGCAATGGCTAGAATATACTTTTCCCACATCTACTCTTCCTCTAAATATAAGATAGATGCTAATTAGAATCTACCAAATAAACTCCATCTTGTGAATCGGGGTCCACCAAAAATTTCAAGGCAGCACTAAACCCACGCATTTTCTGAGGAGCTTTGTGTTATTTGGAATTTCTGAAGGAAGCCATTCTGATCCTTGTGCCACTAACAATTATGCCAGTGTTAGTCCAATAGGGAAATGAAATTCTGAATTGCCTCCAGCATCTTTTTTCATATGGATAAGCATTTTTTGAACCTGGGAAAGCAGTGTGAGCTGTGAAGTATTCTCCATTTTGATCCTATTCAGTATAGAAACCCCATACTCTTTTCTCACCACTGCAATGGTAGCAATGGGCTCACAGGCCATGCACTGAAAATGGCTACGGTGTCTAATAATTTGTTACAGCAGTTCATCATCTTGTATAACTCTGTATTTGCAGTTGCCCTTCTGCTGGAGGCCCCCACTCCCATGGTCCTGCCCCTTGAACACTCATGATCTCTCTCTGGGCTGAAAACACAGGTGTGCCTTAAGGCACTTCGGGCAGCCACATAAAATTTGTTCTTACACAGACACAACTTTGCGCTGGAGCATGTGAGTGGCTCCTACAAAAGGCTCTACTAGAAAGTTAAGGAGGCCGTAATGTGTTTAAACTGTCACAGATATTTCAAAGTGAATGTTTACCCTAGTCACAGAGCCATGCTACGCTTTCTGCACCGTGAGAGAATTTATACTCACTAAATAAATTTCCTTGAACATTTAAACAGGTATTTCAAATTTCAAGAAGCATGTTGGAATGTAGCTATTCAAGACAGAACAGAAATTCATTTTTCCTCTTGCAAAACTGTGGAAATATTTTAAATATTATTAATCTTTTTCATGTCATTTTCTTCCTTTCTCATTACCATGAAAAGAATGTCTCCAAAACTGGTACTGAAAAGCAGTGATCTGTGGTATATGGATAAGTGAATTAACTGATGTCAACTTCAATAATGGCGTGGGGTTAGCTGATGATTTTTTGATAATTTTCAGTAATAAACAGAAAAAATATTCTCTCCCATTGACTTCAGTGCTGTCACACTGCAGTTGACAGTACACTCACAATTGGTTTTATTTTGCTGATTCTCTACGCTCAGAATGAAGCACTATATATGAAAATATTTGATGTCCTTTTCTAATAACCCGCTAAACTCAATGATTACCTTAGTGAATTTATTCCCAGATGATAAATTTACTCTAGTGTTATTTTCAAAACTTGCTGCTGTTACTTCAATTACAGTAATTTTAAGGGGCATCCTATCTGTTCAGGAGTGCTGTAGTATGGTGCCACATCCCTCTTATCAGACTACCACAAATACCTGTTTGTTTAGAAATTGGATTCCCTGTTTTGAGGGCAGGATTTGATTGATTGAGTAACCTTAGGAATTGAACTGAAGTGTGGTTTATTGTGGGTTTCACACGTTCTTCAGCAGGCCACAGTGTAACTCAGGCTATTTTTCTTCCACCCTACAACAGGTGGGTAATTCAGCAATAATGAGGTGATCAGTAATGTGCTGTGTCTAAGTATCGCACTGGTATCTTTAAACTGCCAATGAATCCTTTTATAGAAAAACTGCTGTTTGCAATGCAGAAGGATAATAAGATCAGAGTGTTAAAAAATATCTGAAGAACCTCATCTATAAATAATTTGAGATATACCTCACTACTCAAATGAAAAAATAAAAGGGGTTAGATTTGTCAAGCTTTTTATCATATCAAAAAAGGGAAGGGCTCTCCATTCATAGGGCAGCCTCATAGAAGGGGTCCTTCTGTGACTTCCAATCAGGTGCACAGAGCACATCCTCTCTTTCTCTCTTTTGTTGGCAATTTATACTTGTCACTTCTCTCTTTTCCTCCATCAGTTTATTAAAGCTGATCACTTTTTATCTTGCCTTTGCTCACCTCTGGCACATTCCTCTGACACTTAGCACATCCAGAGGTATTCTATCTTAATTTGGCTAAACTGGCCAGGGTGTTTCTTATTTAGGAGCAGAAGGAAACACTGTATTTGAGTGCAAGTTCATTTAGGTATTTCTTATAACCTCTATTTACAGAACACACTAACCGTTGTTGTTCTTGACTGCCCATTGTAACCAAATGCACTTGATTCAAAGTGTCCCACAAATGCTCTTAAATCACAAGTACAAGACATTAATCCTGCAGCTGCAATGATGGAGATTGATTTTCATTGGGTGGAGAAGTCAAGCAGTTGCAACATATTTATCTTAAAGTTTGACTTAAATACATCTTTTTTTTTCCTCATTGGAATGCCAATATGAGGTTTATATCTTCATAAGCTGTGTATGACATAATAATAGAAATTGTAATGAAACATTGTTAAATATATTGCTGATATAATTAAAGTAATATACAGTATAAAAACTACTTGCACAAGTATTCACATAAAGATTATGTAAAAATTGATACTGAGGGTTGTGCAAAGCTTATCCATTATTATCATCGACCCAATGGTATGCAATCCTAGGTGTTCAAATTGCCATGTAAGAAACACTGCCAAGAGCAAAACTGAGAGGTTCCTCCACTGGAAAACTTCTTCTTAAGCCTTGAGATCTAATCACTCACTTTGATTGAAAAACAGACTTATACATCCATCCATCCATCCATCCATCCATCCATCCATCCATCCATCCATCCATCCATATTAGATCAGTGTTTTCCACTTCCTTTAAAGTATTTCAATAACAAAACTACATCCAACTCACCACAAGGATATTCAACATAGCATAATTTGCACAGAATTAGAAATCTTTGCAGCTTCCAAATGTGCATTTCTCATGGTTGACAAACTATGACAGGGTTAAAAGCATGAGATGTTTTCTAAAACTACAACTTCTGGCTTTTGTGTTTTGCTTTATGAATTCTATGGTTTTAATTTTTAATAAAGGAAAAAGCCATGAGATCAGACAGCTGTTTGGAAGAAGAGGCTACAGGAGAGCTCAGTAACAACAGACTTTGATACTATATAATTGTATTTTTTTCTCTTCATTAGCATATACAACCTGCTACAGGAATGCGGATATAATGATAATTGCCAGACTCTTGGGTTTTCACACTTGGAAATAGTGTAAAATACAAATTTAAAGTAGTAGGGATTACTTCAAGAAATGTCTCTGTCTGCAGAGTGAAAGCAGGAGCTTGTAGCAGACTGGAGATTTAATTTTGATGCTAAATTTCTGGCAAAACATCTCCAGGTGATAATAGCATTTATTCTCATTCTGGTCTCAAAGTGAAGATGAGTGTAGCACTCATTCTTTAACTTCCCATTAAAGGATGTTTGTCTGTGTCACAGCATGTAGCATTAATGATAGATTCTGCAGAGAAAAGTTGCTGCTATATGAAAAATCGCTGGAGACTAAAGTTTATTGAAAAAGCTTACATGGGAAATTTCTTTGATTCCTGTACACATTTTGTTTAGCTTTAGGCAATGTTTTCATTTTTTCATTAGCACAGTAATGTGTCTGTTAAAAAGAATTTATAAAAATAATATCTTTTTTACACTGAGATTTTTGTGTGCTGTACAAGACAATACTCCTTTGTTTTCTTTCATAAAGAGTCATGCTTTCAAAGTTGGTAAGTGTCAAGTACCATCTCATAGAGGCAGTGCAGAATACTAAGAGAACTTGTGGCAAATCAGTAATAAGTAGAGTGTTGTTTCACATATAACTTAGGTCTGTGATAATCCTAAA
This sequence comes from Zonotrichia albicollis, assembly GCF_047830755.1. Lineage (NCBI taxonomy): Eukaryota > Metazoa > Chordata > Aves > Passeriformes > Passerellidae > Zonotrichia > Zonotrichia albicollis. The sequence goes on along the minus strand of NC_133821.1, from coordinate 73,628,501 downwards.
TCTAAAAATTATTTTCAAATACTCAAATAATCTTCCTTCACAGCAGGACATGTCCTGGTGTCTTGCTCAGCTCCCACACCCATAGGATGTGCCCCTTTCCCATGTGCAATCCTTCACTCTCTCTTACTCCTTCTTTTTACATTTCCCCTGCTTTCCTGGACACCTGCCTGATGCAGGTGGTGGAGGGCTGAAGCATTCTTTGGAGATCCCAACTTCTCTGCCTAGACTGCCACCATAGCTCAGAGGGCATCCCTGACTTCTAGGCAGCTGAAGTTAAATCGGCTGAGTCCAACCCTAAGTGCTTATCACCCACTGAATGTGTGGTAGTTAGGCACCAACAGGATGCCTTTCTTTAACAATAAGCTCCTAATATATTTAAAAATCTGGTGGCATGAAGCCTAAATTGCATTTAAGTAGAAATTTAAGTATTTAGTCGGTTAGTAATTTCTGAAAATTGGGCTTGAGTTCTAGCAAAAAAATCCTTCTCCTTTCTTGATAATCCTGCATTTGTTGATTTGCCTTCAAGAATAGAAGTAAGAATGGCAATGGTGGAGATTCCATTTATAGACATACTGAAAAACTGCTTCTTGTTTTCAGTTCATATTATTTGATTCTCTTCCTTCATTGATTATAATTTTGTTTCAGAGTAAGGCAGTGATGCTGCACGTAAAATAAATTAAAAACCTGCCTACCATACCCATGAAACAGTGAGAGTCGGTTTTGAATACCTAATATAAAACATCACTCTGACATGCATATGAATAATAAGCTTTTGGTTCAGAACATGGAATAGCTGAATTTCAAAACCTGAAATCCTTAAAAAGGCAAATGAAGTAAAGTACATGCTTCAAAGCAAAGAGCAGTGTCAAGAATTTGCGGCTCTGTATTGATTGGTACTATAGAAGACACTTATAACAAGAAAAATTGAAAGACTGCATGAAAAATTCAAAGCAAAAGATCTGATATGAAGATTCCCAATACTGAGGAAGGGACATATATTCAGCATACTGAAAAATTTAAGACTAAATTTTTATTAATGGCTGTTCTTTTTCTGTAGTATTTCTTTTGTGATGAGCTGCATGGTACATGTTAGATCAGGTAAAAAGGAGAAAGAGGCAAACTTTTAAATATGTAAGTCATTGAGTGAATAAATATTTTATTTTGCTTTTTTAGAATTAAATATCAAATGTCAGAAATGTAGAACTCCTGTATTTTATACATGGAAATTCACATGGAATTATGTTAAGTATAAACTCCTTTGGAATTATTTACTTTATCATTGTTTTACCACCTACATGTTAAAATATATTATGTTGATTCATTTTTCTTTGCTGCTGTTGACAAGGTGGTTTTTTTTCATATTTTTCTATTACTCATATTTTCTATGTATTTTATTTTTATTGTAGTCCTCTGTGTTCTTCCCATGTACTCTGCAGTCTTTTTAGTATGGAGTATTTTTTTTAAAAAAAGCTATTTCATTTAAGACTTCCCCAGAACCAAATAAAGCTGACCCATAGGACCTTTAGTGTTTTATTTTAAAACTTCCATTAAGTGTTACTGAATGAGATTTTCTTGATTTTGCCCAATGCTACAGTGTTGGTTTTCATTTCTGTGTCACTATTACAATCTCCTTCAGCTCTCTGCCATATTTTACTACCTTGCCAAATGTTACTTGCTCCCATTCTGTCTGATTTCTCCTGCCTACTGGAAGCATTTTGCTCCTTATTTAATTCACCTTGTTGTTCTTCATTTGCTGAGATCTGCCCTCTGCAGCATTTGCTATCCTTTTTCTGCACTATATAAACTGTGTTAAATCCTATAATCCAATAATTACTGAAAAAATAAATTGAGTTGAATTGAGTGGATGTCCACCTTCTTCTTCAAACCTTTTCTCAGCTTAACACCCAAACACTGATGAATTCTTTTTTGTGAACAGTTTTTAAATCAGCTGTGGAAGTTTTTCTGGTGATTTACCTGCACCTATGCAATTTCTTTGTTTATAAGGGACATCACAGAGCCCAGTGTCATAAGATGGAATAAATTAGATCCTCTCTACTGTTCTGCCTCTCCAAAACCACCACATCCAAATCACCTGTCACAGAAGAAGGACAGTGATTTTCAGGAATAAGTGCTCTTGATAATTCATATTTATTTTACTATTTCATTGGTGCATGGATTAAAAGTTTTGTTACAGAACCTCAAGATCAATTACTAATTCACTTTTCTATAACTGTGTAAAAAGTGGCTTTCTTTCTGATACTCTACGGTTGCTTCATCAGCTTTATTTTTTTGTTCTGCTTTTTTTTCCTTTTTTTCGGTCAGAAACTTCAGGTGAGATCATGTCCCTGTTGAAATCAATACGTGGGGGTTTTTTTTATTCCATTTACTACAATGAGGCCAGTAGCTAACACAGACTTTTCAAGGGCTTCTCAAAGTGCCAAGTTTCAACCCTAAAAGCATAATGATATCTCAAGAATTCTGCAAATCAAAAACCATTTCATAATGGAAGAGAATATTTTAGTTTCATTCATATGGAAATCATGTTATGGAGCACACATCATGAAAGCATTCATTGTCTAAACTGACACTGTGTAAGTCATTCATAGATAATTTCCATCCTCACCAAAATGTTGTTAATTTAGATTTAGTGAAAAAGATGTACTTGTACTTACCATCACAAAACACAGATAGACATATGAGTAATAGTATGAGTTCTGTTTTTGTTTTTGCTTTCATATTTCTATGCAACTGGAATATAAAAGATGTGCAAATCTTAGAGGATCTGAATATGTACATGAAGAAACGAACATTCATTAATCTATTCAATATAATCTTCTCACCAAATAAGCCAGTTATTTAACTCTGGAACAGGAGCATGACTTTGTAGTTCAAATCACTTTACTGAACCTTGAGAGATTTAAGTCCACTTTTCAGCTCTAACTCAATTTCCTGCAAATCACAGCTTTTACCTCAGCTTTTGCTGTCAGCTCCTGCTACTGTAAAACAAGATGCTTGCAGCTGCCTGTGTGAAAAGGAAACCACCATAGTGAGGTTAAATCAGTATTGCTCAAGTGCCACACAGTATTAGTGGAGACACCCCACTCTGCTGGTTCACCATGTCTGGTCCTGTTCATGAAAGTGGAATTACTTAAAGCCTTGTTCATAGAAACAGGTCCCTTTAAGTTTTCTCATGTGTGAATTTTTCCCTTCCTCAGTACATCTTCAGCCTACTGCTAATAAGACAACTAGTCCACAATATAATTAATCTTTCCTGTGCTAATGTTTGTGATGACTTTATCATACTTGTATATTCAAATTATTTTTTGAACTTCATGGGGGAAAAAAAATCTTTTTTTAGAAACTGTTCACCAAATGACTGATAGTTTGGAGTTTGTTCAAAATATTTTTTGTTTTTAGTGATTTGATTACTATAACTGGATTACATGAGTCTATTTGGCATATAGGGTTTATAAGAATGACAGTCAATGAAACAATACAGGCAGTAAATATGTGGCAGGGTCCTTGTAATGGTCTTTCATCTTTTGCCTGGGCAAAAGTTTTGGGTGATCAGTTCTGGAAAAGAGAACTGATCAACACTGACTCAGAGAACAGACCAACATTTCAGTCTTTTTATATTAAGTACATGCATCTGTAACTGCACCTTTTCTTTTCTTGTTACAATTGTGTTTTATGTTATAGAGTGATATGAAAAATATTTTTCTGGAAACAGTATACTTACTTAAGTAAAGATAAGTAACTGATTCATGATGCAGTCTTCTGGGTTAAATGAATCCTTATATCTAGGATTTCATTTATTTTTTTGTGGCACAAAGGAAAAAAGAGGATGATGAACTGAACAAGATTCTTTTAGAATTTCATTGACAGTTGCATAAAGCTATTAAATTAAATTTACTTTAGGGATCATGCAAGCTGAACATTTGTACAATATTCTAAGTTCTTAAAACAAATATTCTGTCTTAAATCATGAAGATCAAAAGCAATCAATTTAAATGAATATTGATTCATTGAAAGTTTCTGCTTGTCATTTTTTAAGGCATCATATTTTCCTATGGAAAAGGTGATTTCCCCTGATAAATAATATGGAAAATAACTTTGAGAAAAGGAAGTTTAATAGTCATTCCGCTGGCATGAAATGAAGTACAGCTGACTTTTTAAACAAGAATCTCAGGGGGAAAAAGAAAATCTGATTTATGCTTAGGCATGACTTTTTATTTTGAAGTATTGTAAACAGATATAGAAATCACACAATCTGTAGCTGAACCATAGCAGTATCTGAAGGCAGAGGTATGAACAATCCTTTTTAGATTAGAGAAGAAGAGGGATATCATCAGAAAAAGAAATTAGATATGCAGATTATGATCTAGCCATATTAGATATGATTAAATGTTTCTGGTCATCTACCTTGCTACAGAGGCCAATGCTTCTCTACCAAAATATGATGGATCTTTAGCAATCAGAAATGCTTAAGCATCAGACAATTTATCACAACCATCAGTAAAGGGAAATCTATCAGAAAATGGATTATTTTTCAGCCCAGTCTGGCCTTCACCTACAGCTACCCCTCCAGGAGACCTGAGGGTTTTCCATGGGAAAGAGCACCTAGAGAGTAATGTCATTTCAGTGGAGCAAATGTTATCAGAGAGAAAGCCAGGGACTTTACTGCATAATACTCTCCAAGTAAAAATTCTGTTTATTTCCCTTTTAACTTTTTATTAAAATTTAATTGGTAATCCAATATCAGATAGGACACAAAAAGTAGAAAACAAAGAGAGAATTTCCACAAGGGTAGAATTGGCCAATGTGTTGTAGCAAGATCTGTGCTAACCTTTTCTCCAGCAGAATATTCAGCACTGCTCAATCAAAAATGATGAATAAAATGAAGTTACAGAAATAGCTGATTATATCACGAACTTCAGGCTTACCAAAGTTGAGTCTAGGTAGAATTACAGAACAATCTCACAATCTTTGTATTTTGAAAGTAGCTGATAGGACAAGTTGGCCCTGATAATAAATGCCTCTCAATACAACAATCTATCATGTGACTAGTTCTTTGAAATCATCAATTCAACACTGGAAAAACTATCTTAAAACTTGATAGGAAAGGAACAGATCACCAGGCAAGTAATGTTGAAATACTGACAAACCACAGCGAACTCCAGTGTTAGGTAATGCAACCAATTCTGCTCATTTGTAACAGAAATAATGTGTGAAATTGTCTAAGAAGGAACAGGGATGCTAGATTGGTTTCATGGTGGATGAGTGACTGTCACAGCTTCTTGGAGTAAGGAATATTTTCCTGGAGTATCTCTGAGTACATTCTCAGGGCTATCATTTCAGTTTAGCCTATGGTTCTCACGTGTTTTGATTTTCAGGAAAGAGAATGTGTTCTGATTTGTTGCTTCTAAATATTGTCCTCTTAAAATAGCAATAAAAAATACATTATTAAAAAAACTGGAGGATAAAGACAACTGAACCAAATTATTTAGGAATTTACTAGTAATTGGATTTTTGTTTGTAGCTGATGAATCACTCTGCCTGCCTACCCTCCCTCTCCTCTTCTGCTCCAGTAAAGCAGAGAGGAAGACAGAGGTGATAATCCTTCTGGATGGAAATATTTTACACTTGTTTGGTAGGTGATAAATGCTTCATTCCAAGGGGATTAGCACAGTGAAGATTCACTGAAGGAGTGTTTCTGCATGCACACTAAACAATCAGAGCCTTGTTGTTGAATCAACAGTAATAATACTTTTTCTGTAGGAACAGCTAATACAGGAGCAACAACCACTTTAAGTTTTTTTTTTTAATTTTAATATTCTCCTACAGCCTCTGTGTTGTGAACTAGTTTAATTGTTGTGAGAATTTTTCTTTCACTAGTTCACATTAATCTTTATAGTTAAATCTTAATGAAGTTAATAACAAATATTTCATTTTCTCAGGAAACTAAGGCAATTTTAGGCAACTTAATGTTTTAAGCCAGATGAAGCATTTGTAATGATCAGCATTACAGCCACCATAAAATGTTAATAAATATATATCCTAATGCATGCAAAGGGTATAATATTGCCAGTGAAACATGTCTACTTTTTGTGGATTCCCATAATTTCTAAATTATTACAGTTTCATTTAAACCTGTCACTGAAAAAACATGCTTAATTTTCAAGAAAGGCAACTGTACGAGGATTCTATATTTCTTATCTAAATCAACGCACATTCTAAAATACTTTTGAGAACATTCAGACTTTTTCTTACATTAATGAAAATAATGGAAAAAGAACTGCAAGCATAAAATGAGAAATTGATTTGATGATTATAAGCTGTTTAAACTCCCCTCTTCCAGATATGACAAATTTATGCTTAAAAATTCTGTTGCTTGGAATTTCTTCCGTCTCCACAGAATAACAAGGCAAATAACTTATACTAATATTGAATCAAAACAATATGAGATTTAAAGGATGGTATTAAAAGAGCAAAGTGGAATTGTTTTCTGATTTCTTGATTTTTAAGCAGAGATTGTAATAAAAATTCTTATAAAAATGTTAGTTTATGGACATTTTATATTTTACTTTGTTTTTCCTATTCTGTCATGTACTATCCATAGTTATGTCCTAATGTGCAATCAGAAGGCTGCAGTGGAACACCAGGAAAAAAAGAACCCATTAACCTATCTAATGCTAGATATTTCTACTACCAGATGGTATCACATGGATGTTTTTAAATTGTGAGCTTTCTGCTAGAGCTGAGTGCTCCATCTGTGACAGATTAGCTCCCCAAGTTGGAAATACTGCTTTCATTCCATTTCCCTACTAGAGACTGAATTCATTACCTTTAAAAAAGCTGTGCTTTGAGCATAATTATCTTTGCTTTGAAGCACCATTGCAAGACAGTGTCCAGTGAATTCATGCCAACAGACTGAGCCATGCTTGCTCCTGCTTGAAGGTTGTTTGTTTTGGTAGCCTTTATACAGGTTATTTCCATTCGTGTTCTCAGTATTGAAAGTGTTGGGGAAGGGGGGATTTAAACAATTGTGTTTTATTTCTCTCCCTTTAGTTTATGCAGTTCTGCCTTCAACAACATAGGATTGCAGGCAAAGGAAATGCAGCCACCTTGCTGATATGTGGTGTAGAAGAGAAGATGAAGGAATGCTAGGCTAGAGTGAAAGAGAGCTTGGATATGAACTGATTGCTGGGGATCTTAATATATCTCCCCTTCAATGTTGAGTTACCTTCCTTTCACCAGTTCCTTTTGCAGGTTTTGTGCCTAATAAGTCAGTGTACAAAGAACTCAGACTATCAATACACTGTAGCCTGGTTCAGGAGGAATCTCAATTTATTTTTATAATTTCATGGAAATGTTAAAAATATTGCAAACAAACTAATGAAGGTAGAATTCTGAAAACATTGAATTGTCTTTTCAGTTTTCTGTACCTTGATATTAATTACACAGCTTAAATGATAGGCAATGCATTTAAAATAACTATTAGCTAAGAGAAGAAAATCCTAATAAGTAAGACTATGGTATTTTTCTGAATAAAATGTCATTTTTGATATATGAAAAAAGGTACCAGTGATGACTACTTAGATATTGAATTTAATGCTGAAATATTGTAATTTTTAAAGTCATCATATATAAAAAGCCATCAAAAACTGCATTTACTGTGCTTGGCTTATAATAGATCATTTTATGGCTTTGTTTAGTCTTTCCAATATACAATGCACTTATGATGGCAGAAGATAAAATGATGCCTCCTCTGCTGATTTAGGCTATAACATTTAAATGCTGCAGTAACTGGAAAAGCTATCTGCATCTTAGTGGTAATTTTTAGTAATTTTTTGGACTGCTAAGAATCTTTGTGTCATATGCAAAATAGAAGAATAAAATTTTTCTATGCTAATGGTGCAACACTAAAAATATCTAAATATTTTCGGAGAACTGATTTGGTGGTTAACACCAACATTTTTCTTTTTCATGGAATGTAAGGTTTTAGCACTTTAGACATAAATAACACTGGTGGCAATAAAAATGCACAATATTGGCAAGTCCATTGAATATATTTTCATGTAGATGAAATATTTTGTGAATTTTTACTTTCAGATTTCTGCTTCTAAAATGGAAATATTTTTTTTTAACATTGGATGATATCTCACAGCCAAAAGTAGAACTTCATCATCAGCCACAAGATGGGGGGGATCGTTCAGTTGAATTAGTCAAAATCTTCTTGAACAAGTCATGTAATAAAGAAGTTTACATGTTTCATCTTTGCTTAAGACACATTTCCAAGTAGTTCAAATAATGGATTCTGGTTATGGGTTGTTTGTTTGAGAATGATGGTGGTTATGCATGGGGTGACTTGGGTGGTGTACATACTAGCACAAGAAGTATGTAGAGGGCAGGTGTAAAATAATAAAAAACTGGTGTATAAAATATTCTATGCAGAAAAATAAAAAATATTTTTCTTCAATAGGTTTGATATTTTAGGGTGTTCCTTTTTTATTGACAAAATTTGTGTATGTTCCTCTTTAGTTGCCTCATTACAGTGTTGGTACAAATAGATGAACAGGTTGAGGGGTAAGTCTTTTCCTTGTCTAATCATTGGCATTATTTAGTGAATTATACTTTTAAAATTCTGGAACATTATTAGACACCATTTTGGAGACACCTTTACTGACAGATCTGAGATTTAAAGGGCATAAATTATCTCAACAAATTTTTGCCTGGGTAGTGGCGTGATAAAAGAAGGTACTGGTTCTGTTCAGATTCTATACTGAATTTTGTATTCTTTTATTCTTTTATCTAGAAAATATTTAGAAAAATTATAATTGGAGCCATGTATTTAGTCTTTGTAATTCTAGTATTAAATCTTGAGAGTTGTATTAGATATGTACAGATCTGTTGTAGCACATCTTTTTGTTGAAGTACATTATGGTTCTCTTTTTAACTTAAAGCATATAGAAAACGATGTTTTGTCAGAATATGAGGAAAAGTTTTACTTATGAGGACATAAATTGTGATTATTGAGAAAGTTCATTAAGAAACACCTTGTTTTTCTTATTCTTTTCAAAGGTTGCAGACATAAATTTAAATTTAGAATATTCTCAGTAATTAAAATGCAGTAATTGCAACAATACTGTGAGCGGTTGCTTGCTTTTGAAAATTTTAGTATATGAAAAGAAAGGAAGTTAAGGAAAAAAGAGAGTTGGAAAGTATTACAAGAGGTCTTTGATGCTGCACAAGAAGAGCTATAAAATTACCTTACTTGAGAGGAAATATATTTTTATTGTTACTGTAAAGAGCATATTTAAGTAACCCAGTTTAAAAATAATGGGACTTATCTTAACAAAAATATTATATTCATGGATTTGTGGTGCTTTTTAATGGGAAAAATCTTTTAATTTGGCCCTGCTTTTCCTCAACATATATATTGTCTGTCAGAAAAAGTCATTAGAATGATTACTTGTACTGAGGAAGAAAATAGACTCATATTTTGTGGGGAAAGAGTAAAAGGGTCAAGGGTATTTCTTGAAATGTTAGGGCAATTTTGCTTTTACAATTGCTACATACTCTTCTGTTTAAAATTGCATACTTGTAAGCAGAAATGTAAGTAATCCGTTTTAAGACTCTGAGAGCCTGTTATGATCCTCTAGTTTGATCTCTTGAATAACACAGTCCTTTGAATTTCACTGAGTAATTTTTCAGATTCTGATGGAGCTTCTCTTATCTTATGGAAAGAAACTCATTGTAGTCTAAAAAGATTTAAAATGATGGAAAATCCATTGTTCTCTGTTTTACTGAGTAGGTGTCTCTGGGACTAAAACAGTGCTCCTATCTCATCTGAATTTATTTAGCTTCTAATTTCATCCTGTGCATCTTGTTATACCTTTGTCTGCTATACTTAGTGTCTTGTCAGAAATGTTCTGTTCATATTTATATTGTCTTCCTTCTTGTACCACTTGTCCTGTATCATCTTTACCAAGTTTCAACTATAAAATTACTGCTATTAAATGACTAAGTGATATGGATTAAAATTCTTAAATTTCTCTCTGTGATTCAGATCCAGAATAACTTTTTGAGCTCTTCACAGAACTATTTTCTTTTTCAATTTTCATTCTAAAAAGTCCAGTTCAAACATACACATACTACATATTTTTTCAGGGATTTGCATTTTATTCTTTGGGATTTGATTCTGTGAATTCTAGTTCATTGATCACTGTAGATCTCAAAATCCTTCCTGAGAATGATTTTCCTACTCTCCATGTTGGAAAAAGATTTTGTGAATGGACTCTTAAATGGATAAAGAAATGGTTGTATGTTTGCATCCAGGGAGTAGTGATCAATGGCTCAGAGTACTGATGGACATCACTGACAATTGCTGCCCCTCAGGGGCCTATAATGGGACCTGTGCTAATTAATATCTTCATTAATGACGTGGATGAAGGTGTTGAGTGCACCCTCAACAAATTTGCAGATGACACCAAGCAGAGCAGTGTTGTCAACACACCTGAAGAACACGATGCCATCCAGAGGGACCTGGGCACTCTGGAGGATTGGGTCCATGGGAATCTTACGTTTTAACAAGACCAAGTTCAAGGTGATGTACCTGGGTTGAGGCAACCCCAGGTATCAACACGGGCTGGGGATTGAACAGATGATGAACAGATTGGGAGCAGTCCTGCTGAGGACTTGGGGGTGCTGGTGGATGCGAAGCTGGACATGACCCAACCATGTGCACTCACAGCCCAGAAAGCCAAACTTGTCCTGGGCAGCAGGGCCAGGGACTCTGCCCCTCTGCTCTGCTGAGACCCCACCTGCTGTGCTGCACCCAGCTCTGGGGTCCCAGCACACAGAGGAAGGACATGGACCTGTTGGAGTAAGTCCAGAGGAGGCCACCAAAATGATTAGAGGGAATGGAACACCTCTCCTAAGAGGAAAAGCTGAGAGAAGTGGGTTTGTTCATCCTGGAGAACAGACGGCTTTGTTGTGACCTAATTGCAGCCTTACAGTACCTGAAGGGAGCCTACAAGGAAGATGGGATAGACTTTACAAGAATAGGTAGTGACAGAAAAGTAGGGAATGGCTTCAAACTGAAAGAGATGGGGTTAAATCCGATTTTAGGAAGAAATTATTTTGTGTGATGGTGATGAGACGCTGGAACAGCTTGTCCAGAGAGGTTGTGGATGCCTCCTCCCTGGAAGTGTTCAAGATCACATTGTATGGAGCTCTGAGCAATCAGGTCTCCCATGCTGCCCATGGGAGAGGTACTGGAACTGGATCATCTTTTAGATCCTTCCAACTCCAGCCATTCAATGATTTATGGTTCTATGATTCCAAACTTCAGGCATCCATCAGAAAACTTGTGATGTGTGTTCCTTCTTCCTCATTCTAAAATATTTTAAAATGTATTGTTTTGAAATCTGCCTTAGTCAGTAATGTAGATATATGTGTAAAAATCTCTGCTACTCATGAGTGTTCCTCATTCCACCATTTTTTTGTCAACTGCAAATTTTTGCTACCATGAATGTGCAAATTCTGGAATAATGAATATTATATAGATCAAGATCTTTGAACTAGCCCACAAAATTTCTTTTTGTATAATGGTTCCCAATTAGCAGCTGTTTTCTGAAATTAGCCAGTGAACAAGTTTTTCAAAGGATTATTATGCGCTACAGGGAATTTTGTGTAGTACTAATTTTTAATCTGAATGTTGTGCAGACAAGTGCCCTTACAGAAGCCATATTATGTCAACACCCTTTCCTCTGTGAACTGAACTTGTAGCCTCATCAAAAGTTCTGATGAGATCTGTTTTCCATAAAACTAAGTTGATTGGCACAAATTATGCCACCATCCTTTATTTCTTTAGTACTTTTATGTTGCATCAGCTTTTCTGCAACTTTGCCGAGAACAGAAGTTCATCTAAAGCAGACCATAATTATTTGGGTCATCTCATCTACCCTTTACAAAATACTCTACAATAGACAATTACAGCTCTTTTTTTACTTTCCATTATGTTTTACAAATATAGCCTGAGATCTCCATACAGAATGGAAAGTAGAATTTTGTGTAGTATGTCCTTGGAAAGGACTTGGGTTGCAGGCCGTGGGACAGCTTGTCTGACACAGGGCAGAGTATTGGCAATCTGTATGCAGAGGCTGAAGATTGTTACTTTTCTCATGACAGAGTGCATACTGACAATGCTGCTGGAAAGGTTACAACCTGCTTTAACTCTTCTCTGCTCCATTAAGTTGTTCCATATCTCAAATAATATCTTTCAGTGGTACATTTTCAAAGCCTTTGTCACAGCTCAGTATCACTGTCTTGTCTGTTATGGCAGGACATCACAGAGCACACGTCTCAGAGACACCATGAAGATGGATCAAGATCACCACACAGCATGTGTTGCTTTCAGTGATGATGGTTGAGACAGACTTAATTGTACTTAGAAAATAGAATATTTATCTATTATAGATCTGTAGTTCTCAATCTCATGATCTTTTCGTAGTTATAATCTCAGGGCCAGATGCTCAGCCAGGGTAAAGCAGTTTCAGCTAGCAATGCCCTTTTAAATTACGTGATGTCATTATGATTTCTCCAGCAACCAAGCAGCCATAATTGTTCTGAAATGGCATTAACACAATATTTTGCTTTTACTCCTGAAGAAGAGTTACCAGAGTTGCATGGCATCACCAAAACCTGAGATCTTTAAATATTTAGTATGCATTTGGACTGTTTCCAGTGTTTTTCAGATTAATACATCAAAAGGTTCTCTCTGAAAGAACACTCTTTCATACCAAAGAATAAAACCCAGAAAAGTAGCACAATCAGAAAAAGAACATTTTGTGGAAAAAAAATCTTAAATTTTCATGCCTGCTCTTGCCCTTTCAGAGGTGCACTTTTAGCAAAAGAAAGCTTAATTTTTCCACTTTACAAACCCAGTCTTCTCTTGTGCAATAAATGAGGTTGGTGTATACAGAGGAAATAGCTATGATTTGTAACATAATTTTACTAGCAAATCAGATACACATTTTGTTGCCATTTTGATCTTGGAAAATAATTGGAGGACTGAATATTTTTGAAATGTGCCAGCAAAAAATAGTATGCTGGAAGTCCTTTTATTTTGAGGTGGCACTTCAATACATCAAACATCAGCAAAACTCTAGAGGGATTGAAAATACAGTGCAATAACCCTGGTTTCTGTGTGAAAGAAAAAAAAGTGTAAAGAAAATCTATTTGATTATGCATGTTTATAAAAAGTGTATTAAAATGTATAAGAAGCATAAACAAATTTTAGAGAAAGTAAAATATGATCTGCATACTATGCCACAGTTGAGGATTCATAGCAGATGTCACCTTGAGCAACTGCTATCAAATGTTCATGCACATTTGCATGTATGAAGCTTAATCAAGATATTTTTGCAGACAAAAATACTGCTGACTAAAATTTTTCTTTGGAATTATAGGAAATAGCAGGGAATATTTTTTTTTTCTAGTTTAGTTCACGTTGCTCTGCAAGAAGTCTACAAGAGGTCTCTGATCCAGAATTCTCCTAAGGAGATTTCATCTTAGGAAATTTCTATTGCCAATTGATTTTAGGAATCTGTCCAGGTTTAGAGCAAATTTGGGGAAGAATCCCCCCAAAGGAGCTCCGGTGGGAAAAGCAGATCCAATCGGCCCCTCCCCCCAACTGGTCCGGGAGGAAAGAAAAATACCTCCTTGGAGAAAGGTGGAAAAAAAACCCTGTTTATTAAACAATAAGACCAAAACAGTATCAAAACAATGAGACCCCTTGCCACTCTAAAAGAGATGACAAACTGAGAAAACCCCGGGTTCAAGCAGCAGCTCACTCAGTCTCTGATCAGTCTCTCAGTGCTGGAATTGTCGCAGGCCAGGGCCGGCCCAGTGGGCCACAGCTGCAGCTGCCGGTGCTCTCCTGGGTGTTCAGTCCAGAGCAGTTCCAAGAGGTCCAAAGAAAAGGGAAAAAAAACAGTCCAGGGAACTTCTTTGCCCCAGCTAGCTAACACTATCTAAAAAGCAAAAGAAGAGCTCTCTGTCCCGCTGTCTGTCCGCAGACAACACAGTCAGGAGCAGGAATGTGGAGGAGTGAGTGCAGTGTCTGAAAACAAACTGCGCGCTTCTTCTCTCTCCCCCTTCACTCTCTGTAACACTCTTAAAGGTACAAAACTTACTATTATTCAACATAAACAGAATGAGACGATTGGGGATAAAAGCATCATATAGTCAACCCAGGACATAATCAAACAAGTTACTTTCTTTGAATGTTTATGTAAGTTTGCTTCCAAGAAGTGAAAAATAAAAACAAAGTAAAACAAATAAAAAACAAAAACAAACAAACTAAACTTCTCACTTATTCTGGAGGCAATATATTCAGGTTTGATTCCATGACCTGAGAAAAGTTCAGATATTGTGCTTTCAAAAATGGTACCTGAATTGGTTTGCATATTCCTCAAAATGGGTTTGAGGTGTTTTCTTTTTAAATGATTTCACTAAATATTAATTTATAATAGATATATATATTTATATATATATGGTTTTAGTAAGAACTTAGGTATAATCATTGTGTTAAAGTAGTATCTGTGATATGTGTATGTGTTATCTGTGATCTGGGCCAAAGTAACTTGAAGATTAGTTAAGACTGATAAATTTGAATCATAATGACTCTCCTTCCAAGGTATTAAAATCTGGTTTTGAAGAATCCTGCTCAGTTTCGTAAATCTGAGGCACAAATTTTCTTTAGCTTTTTCAAAACAACATAACACATATGACTGAGAAATTCAGTTGCTAAATTATAAAATGCCAAAAAGTCCTTCAATTTTAACTTTTTAAAAAGGAACTGTATTATACTGATCAATCTTTAGAGAAGTTCTAATTAACTCCCAGCCTTAGTAGAGACGTAATTGCAGTTACTCTGTTTATAGGTTATGTTTGCCTTCTTCCACCTAGAACTGGTCTATCCTTAGTAGTGCTTATTTGTGGCCAGAGGCTCTTGAGTCCTTAATAGTAGACCTCAGTGTGATGTCTGACTTCCTGTAGGTGTGCTTTGCATTTCAGTGGACAGTTTCACATTTTGAAGACAACTATTTAATCTGGAAAGGCAAACACAGTCTCATCCTGGTTTCATCACCTGAAACTGTAGCTCTGTGTTCTCCATGGAAACTGCATGCCACAAAAATCTGATTTTTTTTTTATCAGAACTATTAACATATTTTCTTTTAATTATTATCTTATGATAATAATTATCTTATGAAGATGATAGAGATTTATCTGCAAATAGCACCAAAAAACATGTGTTCATATGGTGATAAGGTGATATGTGAATTTTGTGAGGCTTTTTATTTTAACCTTAGTTTTACTCAGCTTTCTTTTATTATTTTCTTCATTTGATTATGCTGCAAACTTTGCAGGCTATTTTCCTGATTTTGGCTAGGATAGAGTTAATTTTCTTCTTACTACCTGACACAGTGCTGGTTTTTGGATTTATCATGAGAATAATTTTAATAACACACTGGTGTTGCGATTGTTATTGTGCAGTCCTTACTCTAAATTGAGGCCTTTTTAGTTTCCCAAACTCTGCCAGTGAACAGCCAGGCAGCTGACCCAAACTGCACCAAGGTTATTCTATATCACAGAATATCATGTCCAGGATATAAAATGGGGGTATGGCAGGTAGGGCTGTTGTGGCTTGACCTCAGCAGGCAGCCAAGTACCAGGCAGTCACTTACTCTCCCCAGCAGAATGAGGAGGAGAGTCAGAAAACAAGTAAAATTATTGTTTGAGATAAGGACAGTTTAATAATTGAAACAAAAATGCAGTATAACATGGCTACTACTATTAGTAATAATAGTAATAGTAGTAATAATAAAAATAGTAATAATAATAGCAGTAGCAGCAGCAGCAGTAGTAGTAGTAGTAATAATAATAATAATAATAATAATAATAATAATAATAATAAGGAAGAAGATAATAAAACCCCCAAGAGATGAGTGATGCACAATGCAATTTCTCACCACCTGATGTCCAGCCAACCCCCAAGCAACAGCTCCTCTCAGTTAACTTCCCCCAGTGCTATGGAAAATTCACCATGGAGTAAGTATTGCATCTCAATGCAGAAAAGAGACAGAAAACTCTTGTATATTTTCCATTCTTTCCTGTAATACTAGTTTCTCTTAAGTAGATTAGTTTTTCTTAAGTCTCATTTATTTTCATTAATGGTAGTTGGAAAAACTGATAAAAAGCTTCATTAACAAAACTAATGGTATAAAAATTGCCCGCAAAAGATTAAAAAGAAGTCCTATAAGTGGATTGGTTTCCATAAGATAGTGTGGTCATATATTTTTAAATTATTAGTCTAGTTTTTATAGTTACACTTTTTGAAGTGAAAAAAATTTGTGTTTGCATTTTTACTGATAAAAATTAGGAAAGCTTTTCCTCCCTATTTTCCTTTATGTAGAAATCCAGTGTTTAGAAGGTATTTTAGAGAATTGACAGCATTATGACATACTAGGTGTGGAGAAAACTTAATTAGTTAATATAATGTGGGTTTTTTCTTATTCAGATTTCAGTCATATCTGCTTATAAATTTCAGAGGAAAGGTGAAGACTAATCATGTCTCTTGGCTTCATATCTAAGGATAGGAAAACAGAGTTTTGAGGGAAGAGAAGGGTAAAAACACTGATAAATAAAATAAAATAAAATAAAATAAAATAAAATAAACAGATTGCAAATAGTTGAGGAAAGTGGTAGATGAACAGACAATTTTTTCACTGATAAAAATTTGATTAATTATTTACTTTTATTCCTTCCCACATTTTATTGTTTGGGGTCAGTTTCTAGCTGTTGGAATGTGGTTTACCATGTTTCTGTATATTTTTGTGTCATAGACTCAATTCTTTTCATTTTTGGGAGGTAGATAGGGGAAGTGCAAGGAAAGCAGGAGAAACAGCCTCTGTGCTCATTTTCAGTGAGGCCTTTATTCCTATGCTCATCTGGGATCCAGTTTCTGAAGAAAATTTCCAGGGGTAGGTGGAGACTTGTTACTTTTACTGAGTCTTGTGTAGAATACAGAGAAGTTCAGCTGTGTTATATTTGTTATCTTCACTGGAATGCAGGGGCAGAGAAAAGACATTAATGTCAGGGCAGAACTCCTCTTTTTTAGGGCATCTTACCTTTTTTTAACTTTTGAGATGTAATTGCTCAAATATGAAATTCCATGATGCATATGCAACTTTATGATTTAAAAATGTTACAGTTCCAAATAGTTTTTCCAAGAAACATGTAATTTTTTTCTCTGCCTTTTTTCTTTTATTTTAATAAGATGACAAACCTTAATTTCAATTTCTTTTTCTGAGAGACAAGAATATTGCTTTTTTTAACAAGAAAAAATTGAAGGATTAGAATGAGCTTTTTGAGGAGCAGTCACAAACTTCAGCAACTTTCTACGACTGTGTGTCTCACATTGTTCTTTCTTAACATCAATACAGAGGATGTGCACATATAACAATAATTTTCAAACATAACTGCAATAATACTGCCAAAAAAGGATACTCCATTGCACATTTATCTCTCGTTTCCCTCTTCCTTTGATCAAGGTGATTAGAGAAACAGACGGGGTAGCTGTTAGTTGCATGGCTTAGAGCATACTCAAAGAAAGAATCAAAAAGCATGGAAAGGCTAAAATTATCTTTCATTTTCTTCCCCCTGAACATTTATTTCTATAATACATGTTATATTACATATAAAATGTAATTTTCTCTTAAGAAAATAAAATCCAGAGAAGTGTTGAAATTTTGAGGCTAATGATAATTCATATTTTAAATACCTATCTTTTCTGTGGATCACCTTTTCATGCAGAATACGTGTACTCTTTGTTTTCAGTCTGTCCTTAAGAGTTATGCTCACTGTGCTGCTATCAAGTAAATGGTCTACTAAATGTTAAATCCAGGCTAGATTATAATCCACAATTACATTCAAAATTTTCAATTCCATGTAGTTTTGGATATATCCAGAAAAAAATATATGGCCAACCCTACCTTATTGTAATTCATGTTATTGAATCATGAAGACTATTATTCAGGCATTTGAAAAGGGAAGCCCTCAGATATTGTCCTTTTGTGAAGGCAATACTACATAGAGTGTGATTAAATGTTTATACACAACATTTACATCAGGAACATGGTTACATTAAGTGCACAAAGCACACTTTGCTGTCTAAAACAGAAGCATGTTATTTCTGTTTGTGACATAATTATTTGTCACACATTTTGCACTGGATACAGATTTAATATGCATTTGCATATTACACCCTTGACATTGCAATGGGCTGACCAAGGGAGGTGGTGGAGTCACCATTCCCAGAAGTTTCCCAAATTTCCAGTTGGTTCCCCCACCAACTGGACATGGTGTTATGGTTTGGTTGGCATGGTGGTGCTGTCAGTCAAAGATTGGACTTGATGATCTTGGAGGTTTTTTCCAACCTAACTGATTCTGTGGTTTTCCAGTCTCTACATAGAGTAATAGCAATGTCCTCTTGAAGGCTGCCTTTATAAACACAAACTTTTCTTACAGAATAGTCAGCCCTTTGATAGGAAGAGTATGTATAGTGCTTAGCCATAATAAAAAGACCTTTTTTTCCATTATAAATTCTTATTTGCAAGCAATATAGTAACTATTAATTAAAGCTAATTGTATGTCAGAAATTAATGCATGCAAAGGTACCCACTGAAAATCACATGAATAGATTAAAAAAGCATCCTGATCAGGCAGTCCAGTTTTCTTTGCAAATGGTTTGCCACAGGCACAGTATTAACAGAACAGGAAGACAAATCAGGCATTTCAGCTCCCTGGCTACTCCTTGATCTGATGGGAACTGGGTTTTTTTATCTAAATTAATTATTTTAAGGGTGCCTAATAATCCAATTACACTGAATCTAAAAACTCTGGCCTATCTTTCTAGGAAGAGTGCCAGGACTAGTAACTAGGAATTAATGCCAACAATAGTCCAAAGCAGTTTTCACAAATTGTCCACAAATATTTCATGGAAGTTTGTGTGTTAATGTTGTTCATTCAGTGCACTAAAACGGGTTTTGCAATGGCATGTACCAAATCCTCCCAGCCAGTTTAGAACTTTACTGCACAAGCAAATCTTTGGTATATATCCAAAAATGCTATTTTGTTTGCTCATATTGCAAGAAATACCCTAGATATTTTCTAACTGCAAGTCTTTTCTGCACTGATTGTATCCCCTCCTGGAAGGTGGCACACAGAATTACCAAATGGTTTCTCTGTTTTATGCTGAGACAATGGTCTGCTACTGATCAGAGGGAGGAGTGCCAAATATCCACTCATCGGTGCTATTTTCCTTAGCACCTGGGATTTTCTTTGGAAAGGTCCCAACCAATTATAATGCAGGTCAGAATCTGCTTACCTTATGAGATCTGACGAGATCACAACCTGAGGAAACACAGATGGTGAGGCATTCCTGTCATTACCAGCATTACCAGCATCCACAAGCAAATGAACTTTTTGTTTAGCTCTGCTTCCCAGGAAACTTAATATTTGATGGATATTATTAGGTTAAGTGAGCCAGAATCCAAGACTAGATATGGAACTATATTTGTAGTGCATGGATAATAAATCTCAGTTATGAGCACATGGCAGTCCTAATATCTGAAATTGGTGTAAACAGCAGAGGGATGTATAAGAACACTATAACTCATTATATGGCTGGCCATTGATAGTAGGGGAGAAAAAAGAGCAAACCACATAAAGAAAAAAAAACAACAAAACACCACAATTGTACCAAATGAAAATACAAAACCAAATGACTGTTGTTTGTGAGAGAGTTTCCATACTTTTGGAAATATGGAAATAAGAGTATATATCTCTCTGTGTGTATATAGATATAGATATAGATATAGATATAGATATAGATATAGATATATAGATATAGATATAGATATAGATATAGATATAGATATAGATATAGATATAGATATAGATATGCATTCAAAATGTATGAAATCGAAGGCTGCAGACCTAAAAGAATCATGGGAGAGATGCAGATCTCACTATCAGAAAAAAACAAAACCCTAAATCTCCCCTCTGAGACAACTGAACTAACAGTGAAGCCCACAGGAGTTATTCCACTCAAAATGCAGAGGAGAAATGAGAGTAGATACACCCTAGGATAACAGGGGAAACCTAATCACAGGGTCATAGCAGTTATTCCCACTTTCTGACTCTGTGAATACCTTATCATTTTACTAACTGGAATAGCTCCCAGCTGGAATAGTTTCCAGCTATGAACTTAAAAGGAGATATTGCTATTAGATCTACCTGATATTTCAGCCATCAAGTCTGACACTTGTGTTTCAGCCCACATCATATCTGATGAAAGTCTGTATTTATCTGCGTGATGGGAGAGTCTAAAACAGGTCAAGGGGATTTTGCATTCATTTTAAGTCTTTTAATCATTATACTATGCAAATAAAGAAAAAGAGGCAAAAACAATCTTTTCAATTTTGTAAGTGATATATCATAAGACTACTCCTTGTTAGGCAATGCTGGAATCAGTTGTTTAAACGTGCTTCTCGTTTGATGTCCCACAAATATGGATTCTTGGGTTCTGCAGCAAAGATAAAATGCAACAACAAAAAAAGTGAATTAACAAATCTGAAGAAATAAAACATGCTACAAGTTAAATGTTACTGTCCAAACTGCATATAGATGAAGTCAAGGATTTGTACCATCTGCCTCCTCTGTTTTTTTGAAATTCAGAAATTCCCATCTTTTCTGCCAGTTGTTGCTTTGCAGTCTTATAATCTTTCCAAAATATCTCTTGATTTTTCTTTTTTTGAAAGATCTGTTTTTTCTTTCACAGGAGTCATTTTGTGATTCTTGTATCCCTCCATATCCAAATGCTTCTCTCGTACGGTTGAATTGCAGTGCTTTGGCTCAGAAATGTTACAATCCTTTTCATTGATCACAACCCATGACCCTCATGGAACACCTGCAATTCATCTGCAGCAATAAAAATGAGTCTGCCTTGATACCATTTACCTGCCTCCTTTTTTCAGTGGCTTTGTTGTGTTTCAGGGCTATCATTTCAGCAGCAGTGCAGCTTTGCTTGTAATATGCATATTTCTGTCTGGAATGTAGATGAAAGAATATCAGTCTGATTAATATGCTAAGAAATGTTATCTTTCTGACTCATTTTAGGGTGGGAGCAGACAAATGTCTGAAGAAAGATGTTTTTTGTTTCTCCTGTGTGTTCTCCAATCCATAAATAAATATAGAAGAGAATATAAGCTAACCAAAGGAAGAAAACACTCCCATAAAATGCTAAGACAGGCTTGCTTGCATACCATTGTGTGATAGCCAGCATCTCAATCCTGTCTGCAATTATGATAACATTTTGCTTTACAAAGCTGCTGCAATTAGCATATTTAAACATAGTCATTTCAAAGTACACTGTTCAGCTCAAATTTATCAGCATTTTCATTGCATAAAAATTTCATCTTAATAATCCATGAAGGTCAAGCTATTAGCAAGACGCACACACAAGCTCACAAAAAACATGCCTGAAGCACAGTGGAAAATTCATGGCACTTAAGTGACTTGGCTATAATTCCTTTTCATCTCAACAGCCTTTAAAACTCTCCACATGAAAACAGCAATAGCCTTATGACATTTGCAGGGCAGTGTGTTTTCTGAACATTTACTTTCTTGACTTTTTTTAACCTAAGGGTGATGTTCCATGCCAGCATATTTGCAGAAGTTAAAGACAGAAACAGAATTCAAAGCTGTAATAATTTCTCATAAGAGACTTACAATATTTATTGAAAAGATACACCTCCAGAAATGCACTAAATTTGCATTTGCACAGTATTTTCTGTGGATAGCCTGGATTTTTATGAACAGAAAAGAAAATCTATTTCAGTTTTTAGGTCCTTTTTTATGCCCCACAATATTATTTCTCATACGTATTTGTTCTGTTGACTTTCTGAAGTTGTTTCTGTGAAGTCTACATGAGGCTATGAACTTAAGAAGTTAATTTTTCTAAGAAGAGAAGTTGTATCAGGATTATTTTGACAATTTGCGCTTCAATAGTAATGTCAGAAAATTAAAGCATTTGACCACTAGGGCTCCCTGTGTTTTGATTTTCGCAATGTAAAGCAAACAACACCTCCAAACACTCAACAATTTTTAATCTACTCTTCTTTTTCTTCTACAACTGCACCATTGAGGACCCAAATGCATTCAAATTTCACTCACTCTTGGTTTAGCTTCATGTCATGGATATAAATTGCCTTCTCAATGCCTTTGGCATTGGATTTAATGAGAAACTTCTGGAACATTTCATAATGTTCTATTTATGGTCATAATCTTGATCTCACAGGGACCCCCCATGCTTTATTTTTAGTTTACATTTAATTCAGATTCATCTCAGACGTTTTGCTGAATACTGTGTGCACATTTTTCTACCTTACTGATCCATCAGCTGTGCAAAATTCCATGTCATTAGTGGAGTTAATGGGGCAAGCAAGTGTTCATTGTCTAATGATAGATGTAACCTGATACAAAAACAAATGAAATAACATTTAGTGGAGTTTAATAAAGAAAGGTGGGGGAGGATTCTGCTGCACAAGTGAGTGTCAAGAATGACAGTAGTCAGTGCTAAGGGAGTAGGAAACAGGCAGCTGATGTCAATATTCAACCAGTTATAATAATTAAGATACATGCTCATTACCTGCTGTGTTACAAGTATTTAGAATCAGAGAATCATTCAGGTCAGAGAAGACCCCTAAGATCATTGAGTCCAGCCATTAACCTGACACTGTCATGTTCATCAAATTAAAATACCTTTTCCCTTGCAACTTACTGGTATTAACATGCCTTCTAAGGGGAAAGGGTTGGTGTTGCATGAGGTTTTTGCTCTTGTTGAACCAATTTTAAGCTCAGCTTAGGGATGCATTACACTGTGGCCTAATCATTAATGACAAAATGGTTTCAGTTTTGAGCCATGTCCTGTACTGCGGTGACTTTTGCTTATTATTTAGTATAATGTGTTTTTCTGTGAATTTTTCTACAGTAAGTATAGTTGGTAAGCAGGAAAAGCTGCATTTTGACAAAATAAATGCAGAGAACAGGGAACATGTTAGATCACTTAGCTTCATTATGTCACCCACCTGTAGAAATTATTGCCTCCTGTCCTGTCACTTTTATAGAAGTTTACATTCTAATATACCTACCCACAGGGATCAAGAAAATAAAGTAAAAATTTATTTATTACATCTAAAGCTAAAAATAATCAGTTGGAGGAATTTTCTTGTCCTAGAGCCCAAAAGAACCCAAAATTCAGTTACTTCAGCTTCAATCATCATCTGTACACTACTTCCAGGGGTGCAAAGAAACAAGTTTTAGTTCAATGTAATCAAACAACAAAAATCTGACTCCAAATAATGGCTTATGTTCATAGACATCATTTATGATTATGATTTTTATTCCTTTGGGCATCAAATCCCAGTTTCCTTGAAGTTATAATGACCAAGGTCATAAGTTTAAGTCATTGTATTTCACATGCTTATATATGTTTCTAAGTGTCTTTGCTTTTGTTGCTTCATGTAGAGGGTCTGTGGGCCTAGCTTGATGTCGTTTAACCTTTTTAACAGAGATAACTATTTGTTTAAGTACAGCAAATTTTTTAGTGCTAGAATTAATTAATAATATTTACACAGTAGTCTTGGTTTGGGTCACCTCAGGACAACAGTACATATCAACTCAGAGGATTTTTGAAAGAAGAGAAATCATTCACTTAACTGTTTTTCTTGTGCTAACTAATATCTTTGACTTTATGTAATTCTGATCTATGGTGATCAACTTTAATTTTTTCTAAATAAAAAATTCCTAAAAATAGTTTCTAGATTAAAGGAACTATCTGCATTTATCTTCAGTGTACCCATCCTATTCTCCTATTTTGTACCTTACTAAGAATGAAAGCAAACTAGAAGAGAAGGTTTCTTTTCCAGTGAAGTAATATTGTGTTGAGAAGGATTTTATTATTTTGTTGGTTACGGAATCTACTAAGAGACTTACAAGTCAAAATAAGGAATTAACTTACCAAGAACTGAAAGTGATTGTAAATTTGAAGTTCACATGAGTCATAAGCTTAGGTTATTTGCTCAGTAGAAGTGAGCCTGATTAGCTTTCCCTTTCTGTTGCATGTCAAGTGTGTGTGTGTATGTGTATGCATGTGTATGCTTAGTGGAAGTCAAATTGCAATTTTTCATAGGATTTTTAAATCTTGCAAGATGCAATGCCCTCCAACAGCAAGATCAATTGTAAGTCTTATTTCTACCACCAGCCTCTATGACTTCATATAAAACTCCAGAATTCTGATAAACTGTCATGGGGAAAAATGATAAAGTGATTTATACTCAATTTCGCTGGAAGGGAGAAATGCAGAGGCTGTCAGTCTGGGTCTTCAGAACAAATGAGTTACAGTTCATGAGGCAGCTCAATAAGGCTATCATTTCCCATCAGCTCCTATCACTGACAGCCACAGATTTACTGGACGGGGAAAGAGAAAATGGCTGAGTTTTTGTGCAAGGTGAGTCGACACTATTACTCCATCAACCAGACTTGTGTAGACAAGAAGCTACCATGAATATTTGATAGTAGCTTCTTCCTATAAGTGCCTGTAGAAAGTAGTAAAGCTGTTCTTTCTTTTGTATAAAAACAGCCCTTCATCTCTCTGTTTGGATCCAGTTGAAAATGTCCATTTGTAAACTGCTAAGGTTTTTGTGATTTATTTTGTGGGTGTGCATTTGTTTCACTCAGCAGTCTGTTTTGTGCCACATGCCTTATTTATAGCCCTTGCTGAAAAAACAAAAGAATCCTCAATCTGCTGGGATTTTGTATACAATGCATTTGTCACTATCCATCTCACAAGACTGCAATACAAACGCAGACTCAGAGACACCTGTGCATGCCCAGAGGAAAGAGGACTTTGCCACAATTACAAATTGTTAGAAATATCTATGTTCCAGTTTCAGTAAGAAAAAATATTCAGGACAAAGCTGAAGTGCTTGCTCTGTATGTGCTCATGTTAAAATAGATCAACATAAATGACTTCTGTACTCTGCCAGGTTTCTCTTGCACAGAACTTTCCTGTCAATTGTTGGTGTCTGTACAAAAAGATACTATGAGGATGTTTGCACTGCTAAATTTCTTAACAGAAACACAGATTTGCTTTACTGATTCATGCTAAAATATTTACTTTTTCTTTAATCTTTATTTTCAGTAATGAATTTGGTCCCTAGATGTCAGCATTAAACATTCTCTTAGGCTTGGACTGTTGTGTTACAAGGGTGAGATAATAGAATTATAGAATCATAAAATATCCTGAGTTGGAAGGGACCAATCAGGATCACTGAATCCAGCTCCTGGCTCTGCACAGCACCATCCCCAAGAGTCACACCGTGTCCCTGAGAGCATTGTCCAAATGGTTCTTGAGCTCTGTCAGCCTTGGTGCTGTGACCACTTCCCTGGGGAGCCTGTTCCAGTGCCCAGCCACGCTCTGGGTGAGGAACCTTTTCATGATATTCAACCATAACCTCCCCTGACACAACTTCTGGCCATTCCCTCAGGTCCTGTCACTGGTCAGCACAGAGAGGAGATCAGTGCCTGCCCCTTCTCTTCCCCTCACAAGGAAATTGCAGGCTGGAATGAGGTCTCCCCTCAGTCTCCTCCAGGCTGAACAGACCTCAGCTGCTCCTCATACAGCTTCACTCAAGGCCCTTCCCCATCCTCCTGGCCCTCCTTTGGATGCTTTCTAATAGTTTAATGTCTTCTTTATGTTGTGGTGCCCAAAACTCACAGGTGTTATTGTTAGGCTGCTTTTTGAGATAGAGATATACTCCCAAAGGAGAATTATATATGACAGTCAGAAACAAGGCTGTGATGTTCTCACTTTCCCTGATATGCCTTGTTTACCTGATTCTGTTTGCAAATCTATGTTGTGAATCAAACACTACTGCACCTGTATGAGTCAACAGAATTATATCTCTGTCCCTTATTTATCTGCAGAAATGAGACAGACTCCAAGTCTTTGCTTGTTTCCACAGATTAGACAAAACAACTTTAAATACCTATTCAGTTACATAAACTCCTTCCATCATATGCTCACTGACAATAAAATTTGAAGAGTTCACACAGGAAAAAAAAAAGAATTTAAATGATTACCAAATATGTCTTTCATTATATATTGGGTCTGGCTGAGATGGTGTTTCATTTTACAAGCTAAGAAGAACAAGGCTATACAGGCATTGCAGGTATGACTAACCTAGTGCCAAAAGAGTTAATGATGACAGACTTCATTTGATTTCTTTTTATCTTGCTATGAAGATTTAGAATAACAATAACATTCTACATTTGTGGAAAAGTACAGATAAGAACAAATATTGCTAATATTAAAATTATGGTTTCTTACCTGAATTTTTAAACCACTGCTAGCTGGTTTGTTTTGCCTAGGTTATTTTCCCATGTGCTTGAGCCATTCCTGTCATTACTAACAGGTACCATTTATTTTTTCAAATATTGCTCTGCTTTCATTTTCTCAAATGACTGAAAGCTGTGTACCAGTTCTATCTTTAATCTTTTTCTCTTAAGCTTTGAGAATCTCAGTAAATACACTTTCAAAAATAGAAAAAAATTTCAAAGTCAGATCAGATTAACAGGTTTGCCATTTAATAGACCATTTTCCATCTAGGAATAATAAATACAAAGAAACAATTTCTGATTTATATTCCTCTCTCCTGGAGCAGAGAGGGCGGAAAAGCAGAGTGTGTCATAAATGGATCAAACTCTATGTAGACAGAGTAAGGAAAGTACAGAATGATTACAGTCATAGAGTCCTTGTGTTTCATATCAGTCATCTGTCCTCTTAAACTCTAAAGAACATAAGGAACTACACATTAATCTAGTCTTGAGAAATCCTAAAAAACCTCTCACCATGTGTTTTTCCACTCCTTTTGCTTTTTCATTTAGCTGAACACACAACATAGTGATCCTGTGGGAGAGACTTAAAATTCTCTATGCAAGGAGCAGGAACTCACAGGGATTCCTGCATCTCTTCAGTTTTTGTCTTTTTAAGTTCACATAACTGACCATGAAAAGGAATAGCAAACTAGCATACCAAGGCTCCATGAGTATTATCTCACTGCAACTGTTTCCTGCTCTCTCCAGTGACTAAAAGAATGGAACATGAACTGGAACTGCATTTTTTCAGAATACCAAATGATTTTTCACATTCTTATGATCCTGTATCTCTGTGTGGGAATATTATGGCAGAAAGGCAAGGCAAGGAAATGGAGAAGGGGATGAGGAAAGAAGGCAAAAATGGAAAAAGCAGGAGGGAAGAACTGGAAGAGGAAAGGTGGAAAGAGAAGGGGAAATGGAAAGAGAAAATAATACATGTCAGGTTTCTCATCTAGCAGATATTCCAGGAAGATAAATATTATATAAATATTATATAAATATTGTATAAATATTATATAAATATTATATAAATATTATATAAATATTATATAAACACTGGAGTTGAAGTTATTGTTCAGAAGTGATTTCTCTTTGAATTTAATTCAAATTTAAAGTTGATTTGTGTTTCCTGTAGCCTCAGCTGTGAAGCATGAACCTACAAGTCATAGGTTTATAAAGACTTCCAAAATTTGAGGTGGCAATAATTTCTCATTTGAGCCAAGATTTTGTCTAATTTTATCCTGTTTTCCACTTCACTAAAGAAGTGTCCATCTTGACTGAGAGTGCTAGGAAAGTATTTTCCCATCTTGCCCAGCTATAACTATCAGACACATTGCTCTGAAATGTTGTGAATCAGCATTTGAATTTGAAGAATGTTCTGGAATATTCTTTATAAAGCTCTGATGGTAGCTGGTACACCTTTAGTCTTTTGTCATATTTCCCAACTGAATTTCCAGTTTCAGTCCACGTTTCACATTTGAAAGACTTTTGTGTCACAGAACCGCTATGAAAGCTGGCAAGACCAACAGCAGAAGCAAACCAGAACTGAGATAATCAGGCAGGATGAATGCATAGCTGAGAGTATCACATGGGCATTTCCACATTGCCTGCCTGAGCGCCTTCCCACGATTTCTGGCACTGGTTCTAGTATTTTTGTAACATCCTGTTGAAGGAGAGTCTTATTCTTTGCCTCTAATTTTGTACTTGCAAGGATAAAAACCCACAAATATGTGGGGTTTTAACCAAAATCTTTGGTGAGAACCAAAGGATTTGAAGTCAGTGCAACAATGCCCTGAAATCTGTACTTGAATCAGCCCTTCTGTTACATGTTACATATTAAAATTATCTTCAGAAAGACGAAAGTGTTTTGTGAGTCTCTCAGGTACAGAATTTCAGGTAAATATGTACATGATTATATAATATTATCTCCATTTTATTTTCTAGTAAAACTTTAAGAGCTGTTACAGGTTGAGAGCCTGTGTAAAAAAGATAAGAACTTACTAGAAGGTATTAATTGCTGTCACAGTTATTCATGGATTAATTGTATAAATTCTGCTGTAAAACTGAGCTTGTAAGAATGCAGCTGAGCCATTTTCAATCTCTGTGCAGTTTTACAGCTAGTAATAGGTGAATCTGTCACCACATTGCATCCCTCCATTTTTCTCACATGGGCTAACATGAAAGTCCTTTACAGGGTGAGGAATTGTGTACCTTGCTCAGGGATCAAATAATTTACTTTCTAGTAGTTGAATCACTGCTCAAATTTCTTTATTATATTCTCTGTTTTTCGGTAATGGAGTGCTGTTTCTGTACAGCAATTCAAGGTGTAACATGACAACTTTTCTATTTCTTGAAGTAAAATCATAATGGATAATATCTAAAGAAGAAAATTGGACTCAATACAGGATCCAGCTAGATGAGAACCACAGTAGGGATGCTGTTGCTTTATTTATTTGAGCCTTAATAATCTAGATTTTCCAACAGTGTTCAAGTATTAGAGTAGAATCAACAGTGAGGAAAAACTGAAATGTTTATAATAAAGTTGAGGAAGTCTTTACATCATACCATCCTGGTACCAACAGAGGCTTTGAATGTTAACAGTCTAATGATACTATGTTTATTTTCTTCAAAGGAGCCTATGAAAGTTACTTTCTTTTAATCCATAATTAAGAAAAAAAAATGAGGCCACAATTAAAAACAGATAAACATTAAAGGCAAAAACATGTCTTGACATGGAAGATTTCTTTAAGGCTGCCATCTTGCTTATGGCAGAGAAAATTCCAGAGAAAGGATAACTTTTGTTTTTTTCTTTTCCAAATCACCTGATGAATAAGCTAAGGAAATTGCAGAGGACTAGATTTATTGAATTGTACATATATTGAATTGAGATTGAGTTGTACATATGCACATCTCCTCAGACACAGCTCTGGCAATAACTGGATGGTGCAAACCATTATGAAGCAGCTCTCCACGAGTGTAATCCACTTGAGCATTGCAATGCCATACATGCTACACAGCCTAATGAATAAGAGTCAGGGCCAAAGTGGAGTCCACACCTCTCAGCTACATTTGCTTCTTAGGCTAACATGTTTCTGGAGATGAAATAAAGGATGCTGACCCTCAGCAGGAGGCAAGGGACAGTTCCAGCTGTGGGTTTGTTTTAGCTGGTTTCAGAGATGCAGGTATAACAGGTGCAGATGTAACAGCACTGCCTCCCTCCCTCCCTGTCTCCAAACCCACAGACCAGAGTACCCTGTGGAACTGGCTCATGGTCCCCATTGCATGGCTCCACCATGTCTTCTGCTTTCTTGTCCGCAAGAACTGCTCATTCAAACATTTGGGTTGACTCAATGAACGTCCATAGTCTGCTTGGGGAAAAGATGTGAAATGCCTGGCAGTCCTCTGAAATTCCTATCAGTAGGGTTCTCAGAGCATGATCCAGACTCCTTCAAGGGCAGAAGGGAGGAGACTAACTACTGCATTACTGATGATGTATTAGAGGGGAGGCAGTATGTCACTACAGCTTTGATGTAATTTGCTGATTTAAAGCATATGCCACCCTGGGCAGTTCTCACTGGGTCAGGCAGAGAGCCAGTCCGCAGGAACATTGGCTCTTTATTTTGCACAGTAGCACTGGGGTTGCAGGATGATATGGCAGTCACCTGCCTTGGGGAGAATTTCAGATTTTCCTTCTCTCTTGGGAAAGTCAACCTAAACCTCCAACAATACTAGAAGGCGGTTTGGCAGAAATATTCTCTTTTGAAGTAATAATGCTCTTTATCCTTCAAGCATAACCTGTTATACGCCATAAAATTCTTGATCATTTATACTTAAGGTAAAGATATGGCCCAATGAAGATATGGCCCTGTGATTCAGAACAGGGATACCAAGAGTGTCAGATGCCCACAGAGATCTGAGTAGCATCATCTCCTTCTTTATCTTCAAAAGTTTTAGTAGAAATTGGCGGTTTTATATGAAATATCTTGATTTCTTTAAATTGATGTTTGCCAGTGGCAAACTTTTCATTTGGTGAATTTGCATCCAGCTCCCTTTTGCAAGATGCTGAGAAAAATCTGACAAGAGACCAAATTCATGTCAAACTTCTTTTGTAAATGAAAATCTGTCACTTCTGTTGGCAACAAGAACTAATGATTTGATTGTCACATAGAATTTGTAGCAATCCAGTTCCAACAAGCTGGAAAATTCACTGACATGCAAGAATTCTTTCTCTGCCTAAACATACAGATACATCTAGAAATCATTGATCCACACTATATTCCATTATCTTGATTTTTCCAAAATATGCATTTAATAAAAGAGAGATTGAGGGTCCCCCTTGTTCCACAAAATGACAGTCTCCAGCCACATCTTTTAATTATTCACTGACTGGTTGGTATTTAGCATGACTGATTTTCTTCCCACTTGTATCAAGAAATAAGTCTTTAACCCTAACCAAACGATTCCTTTTTAGGAGAAGGCTGTCTTAATAATTTTATTTCAACAGTACCATAGTGCCTCTGCACATTCTTGGCCATATTGATATAAACTACCAAGTTTATTGAAGGTCTTACCTGAAACACTCATAACTGTTCTTGCTTATAGCTCTTAACTATTAAAAAAAACCAAAACAAAACAAAACCCTTTTGGTCTTTATTAATGGGATCATGGGTTCTTTAGTAGTTATGTCTGTTCTTTCTCAGAAAGCTTGCTACACATTGTGTATATTCCCAGAACTATGAAGGACACAGATTTTCACTGCTTTCATAAATACTATATTATTAATGGTTTGTTTCACTGGACACTGAATAAGAACACTAAGAATCTTTTTTTTCACTTGAAAATTTTGTTTCCTAATTCAATAATTCATTTTAAATTTTGTGTTAATGATTTACAGTAGAAAACGTCAGCTGCATTTCAAATCAACTAAAAATAAAGATATTTATATTTCTGTCTAAAGCAAGCTTTCCTAAGTCTGCCAATGTTTGTGTGGAACACTTTTATCATAGCAAATTAGTATATTTGTAACACAAAATGTTTCCAAAATCTTGGTATATTTTAATTGCCTTTGTGTATTTCTGACTGTGTTACGGAATTTTGTGAAGCTTCTCCACCTTTCTCTGAGTTTTTGATGATCCCTTTATATTCTGTTTAGACTTTATTATCCTACACTGTGAACAAATGAGTAAGGTAGAATTACACTCTTACTTATGCTGAGTTAATTGTGTGCACTTTCTACTGATATTTACCTGCTGAGTTTGCAAGGATAATTTGTGTCATTATACTAAACTTATGTGGTTTCTTTGTGATATGTCTTTTGCTTTTGTATTTTTATTTTCATAATGGCTCTACTATGCTTTGCTACTTTTACTAGTTTCTCTTTCTTTAACTTTGTTTTTCTATCTCAAATCATCATACTTTTTAAGAAAATTGTACAAATCTTTCCATTCATTCATTTTCTTTAACTTTATGATTATTATTCTAATCATTTCACTTTTCTTAATTCATGACACTTTCCTCATTAAGGCATAAAACTTTACTACTAATACTTGACAAGACAATTAATGCAGTGTTTTTGGGAAGATAAACTTTGCTTCTTTAATATGCTTGGCTTGTAGTAGTTGGAATTTTATTTCTCTGATTACATTGGCAGTGGAAAAAAGTGAGTATTAAGTCTTCAGTGTAATGTCAAGTTTTACTTATATTTTTATGATCTGTATCTTGCTCTACCCCTATATAAGAAAAAAATAAACCTCAGTGAAGTGCACATTTATTGGACTGTGCTAAATTTTGAAGGTTTACACTTTTTCCTTTTAGTGTGATTTAAGCTCTCAACGTAGGTGGTCTAGTTGCTCAGCTTACTGTTCTCTGACTCACATAGCAGGTGATTGACTGAAATGTTATGAATTTTCATCCCAGTACTTATAGACTACTTCAACAGTGGTATAAAATGGCTTGTCTGCTCAGAGGAGACCCAAGAGTTATTTTTTCCACACAAGGATCAAACAGAAGCTCAAATAAAGCTTGTCGTTTTTTATTTTCTTGATTCACGTTACTTTCTTCCCAATGGGATGGAATAATTAATTTTGTTCCTTTCTTTAAGGGAGAAAATTGTTTTGATTTCCCAATTGGAAATGAAGATCTCCATGAATGCCCAAGCTTGTATGGGGCTGTGAATCTTGTTCTAAGAAACCTATTTC
The DNA here is from genome assembly GCF_047830755.1 of Zonotrichia albicollis. Taxonomy (NCBI): domain Eukaryota; kingdom Metazoa; phylum Chordata; class Aves; order Passeriformes; family Passerellidae; genus Zonotrichia; species Zonotrichia albicollis. The sequence continues at coordinate 73,595,739 of NC_133821.1, read as the reverse complement.
CCTGTTTCGATTTGACTTCAGGGAAAGGCATCAGGTTTCCTAGGATTTACTTCAGTGCCCTTGAAATCAGAATCTGGATCATGCTGTTTTTTAGAACTAGGAGACTTCAGCTCATAGAACCACAGTATCTCAGAAGAGGTGAAGCTGGGAGGGAACTCTGGAAATCATCTAGTCCACACATCCCAAGCACCACACTCACCCTCCCCATTCAGGCAGGGTCAGCTGTAGCAGGATGCCCAGGATGAAGCTGTTCCTGATGTGCCCCAGGACATGGATGGCCCTCCTGGCTACCAGAACCCTACTGACACATATCCTACTTTGCATCAACCAAGACCCCCAAATCCCTTTCTGTGGCACTGCTTCCCAGCATCTCACTCCCCAGTCTGTCCGTGCATCCAGGGTTAGTCCTTCCCAGGTGCAGAATCCGGCACTTTCCTTTGTTGAAAATTGTCATTCAGGTCCATTACCTCTTGGTCTTTCACTTGGTCCTACAGAAAAGACTCTGGCTCTCCCATCTTCCTTCCTTTCCATCAGGTAATATCCTTTCCTTTCTTCATTGATTTCCTTTCCTTGCTACTTTGATGAGAAGTCTTTTTCTCCTCTCTCCTTTCTTATGGCTGTTGTGAGAGGATAGGTCTTCACAAGTGCCTGAGCTCCTCTGGCACCATGAATCTGATTTTTGGCAATTGATAATGTATTGTGGGTAATTAGGAAGCTCCAGTCTTGTAACAAAGGCAGTGCCTTTTTGGAAAGAAGCTAAAAGGGAAAACATAGCACATGAATCCCTTTTTTTCTGAAATATAAGCAGGTTATAAATATTCTTAGTGTGCCACTGCTCTGTAACTCAGAAATTATAAACATTAGTAGAAAGTAGATTTAAAGCCGTGATATTGCCTGCTTGTACTTTTCTCATTCTAAACCACCAGTATTAAGTTCCTGTTCTTTAAATTTAGTTTCAAATCACAAACTCAAAAACATGCCCTGAGCTTAAGAGACTGGAACTTCTCCTAAAAGTAGGTCACAGAAAAAAGGATCTGAATCATTAAATGATGCTATCCATATCAGAAGAGGAAAGTCAGAATCTTATTATATACTGTTCCAGACTTTTAAGCATTGAAACCTGAAGCTGTATTTTAGTTAACTGAAAATACCTTTCAAATTTGGAGTAAACAATAAAAAAAATAAATCTGTCAGCAAAAATATATGAATCTTTGATAAACTCATCTCTCAATCCCAATCATATTCCACATTCAATGCATACATAGACTTATAGAACTGTCACACAAATATTAAAGGAGAATAGAAGTATCAATTTATTTTATGTCACTGAGTCCAATACTTCAAATGCTGAATATTCTGATGCATATTTAGGATAAAGCATTTTATCAGAAAATATTCATCTAGTTGGTAAAATAAGCTGAGGGATATATTAATACAGATAGAACACAGGTTTCATGATGCAAAATTCTTTGGAGAAAATATTGGAGGTTTGTTAACAGGTAAGAACGGAATGGGAAATGCATAGTGGGATGAAGAAATAATTAAAATTTGTTTTTATAGAACAGATTGTTAGAGAAAATGAAATAGGTATGCTATTTATTTGATAATTTGCTAATTTCCAGAATTTCATTCAGCTTTTTCCATAATGTAAAGGTATTTATAACAAAAGGGTTTTTTATTTAATCTTCTTGAACTTTTTAGCAAAATCACTGGACTTCTTAAATGGCTTTATGGTGTTTGAGAACTTCAGGTGTGTATGTTTCAAATTGCTTAAGGTTAGAAATCTACCACTTAGGAGCACAATGTAGGAGTTTGTAGTGATGCATGAAAAATAGATGTAGCCCAGCTGTGAAGCAATAGAGAAGGCCTCTAAAATATATGTCTGCAAAACTGTCAGTGAAAAAGCAAGTTAAAACCATGATAACCACAATGCAACCTGAATTGTTCTGTGTAGTAGTTTTACTGGGATTTTTCAAGTTCCCTCTCCACATCATTTAAATATGATCCAGATATGTTCAAAATTAGAACATATAGAGTTCACCACAAATTATGGTATGTATCTTCCTTTATGTAGACAAATTCCTTTCATTAGCACCTAGGCCATCTAAAGATGTTGGGGAACAAGTCTCTCTTACCATTTTGCTGTGGCTTGATTTTGGGAAAATTAGCTAACACTTTGGATGAAAATTTTGAGGAAAAGTTATCTGAAGTTTGGCTCCTGCACATTTAAGTGGTGGTGACATGTTTTTTGAGCTACTGAATGCATCTGGCTATTGTACCATCATTTTTATCTCAATGGATTATTTTCACATAAACAATCTATTTTCTAAAATTGATAGAGGAATGTTTCATCTTCACAGTGAAAGAGTGGAAATATGGCTTTTACTTGGTTGAAAATTGGGAAGTATTTCCAAAGAGTAATTTTATGGATACACTTAATGTATATATTTGCCTAAAGGATATTGTTTTTCCAGCTAGAAGGGTTTGAGGCTTTTTTTTTTTTTTTTCTTTTTTTTTTTTTTTTTTTTTGCCATGTGTGTGTATTGATCAGTCCAGGAATGATTGGTCTTTCTTGGCTAGATTTTTCTCTCATATGGGGGCAAGTTTATACTTGCATTTTTTCAAACTTCTCACATATTTCAGAATGTTGTTTGCTCCAGGGGCTGTTTTGTGGCAAGAAAAGGAGGATATAATGCAGAGATGCAAAAGCATTTCCTATCTCTCTGTCTTTCTTAACACAGATTCAGATAGAGTTAAAAGAAAAGAGAGTTCAAATGAAAACTCACAGTAGTAGAACGTCTAGTCAGCCATACTTAAGGCAAATAATGTCTAACACTGTGCAAAAATTAATTGTGTATGTAAATGAGAATACTGTAATAATAGTCTAGTACATGGAGCACTGGCATGTTACATCTATGGTCATTTAAATCTAACCTGAGGTTTTAACCACAATTAGAAGAGTGGTTTAGGGTTATTACCTGTTAGGCAGTTGTCCCCCATTATCCTCAATAAAGAGAATATAATTTATCACAATTAGGCTTAATTGGCAATTCTCAGTCTGTGTTCAGCAGAGTATCAGGACTAAGGCAACATGGACAATTACTTTATTCCTTTCATACTTGAAGGTGATTTTCCTCAGCTCAGTGATAAACAGTATGACCATCTAATTTTAAAAAAATAAAAATTATAAATTCAGAACCTGTCACACATTTCATTCTTCTTCAAGTTAGACATTCTAGGCATTTCAGTTAGGAGACGTGACACTTAGAAGATACCTCAAATTATATTACATTATATATGCAGAAATTGAAAGAACATGCTTTACATTACCAGTACTCATTACATTGGCAAGTGCTGCTGAATAATATAATGACAAATTTTTATATGTTTAGAGAGAATGAATAAAACTTAACACCTCTGCAAGCTCACCTGTCCCCCACTGAAATTATATATTTTGAAAAGCTGTACCCCCATTCAAGCTTTTTCCTCTCTCCTTTAAGGTTTGATATCCCATTCTACTGTTGCTAAGTGTTACAAAACTGCAACTTATGGTTAAATTTGATTGTTTCATGGGACATCCTTCCTTATCAGCTTGTTTTGGTTTTGTTTGGGTTTTTTGTTTGGTTTTTTTTGGTTTTTTTTTTTGTTTGTTTGTTTGGGGGTTTTTTTTGTTGTTTGTTTGTTTGTTTTTTTGTTTTTGTTTTTGTTTTTGTTTTGCAACAATCTCTATGACCAGCACTGCCAAATGCAAAATGTACATAGGCAAAAAAAATTCTCGCACACATCTGCTGTTTGTGCAGTGGTTTTATGGGAATAAGGAGAAGTATGGGAAAATTAATAAATTTAGGTTTTCTTCTTTTTATATATGTAGTTTTTCTTTTCCAAAATCCTACCAAGTGTTGTAGTTCAAGATCATTGTTAGGGTGAAGTATGCAAGGATGGCTCTATTTCAGAATTAAATAAAAAAATAAACTCCCAGCCTAGCCTGTGTGTTTTTCAGCTCAAACTGATCTAAAAGTAAATTATATTCCTAAGAATATGACACTAAATGTAGACAATTACCTTTCTCTTCCTGGAAATATGGGAATTACTCTTCTGGGAAAACTGATGTGAAGTGACTCCAAGGTATACAGGGCGTCCTTACTGAATTTAGTGTTTAAGATACCACAGTGATGATACGGTAGGAGGAAAAAGAAAATCTGTCAGCCTTCCCTCATAGTGTACCCTCTTTAGCAACAGCAATATTAAATCTCAGGAGGTTTTTTGTTCAAATTGTATGGTGTTGGTTTGTTGGGTTTTCTTTTCAAAAACAATGAATGAACAGAACAGAGCTGAAGTGTTCATGGGGCATTTTGTTCTTTAAGGAGAGAGAAGTACGCATAGAGAAGTAATCATTTCTTCTCAGGGTTAAGCACAGTATTCACTTGCAGATGCTGTTCTCACCAACAATCCCTTTCCATTACACCAGCATCACCTCTTCAGCCTCTGTAAGGGCTCTTGTTCAGCATCAGAAGCTTATACTCAGTCTCTAGGAAAAGTGAAAATAGATGCTGATGTGGTGAATGTAGCCACATATTTTGATAAGCATTATTTATGCCAGAATGTATTGTTTTGTAAATTTATGGAATGGGAAAGGAATAATGTCCCTCAAAGCAACATAGTGCAATATCTCAAGAAATGTATGTAATGGAGAATCAAGACTTTGCTCTTTCACTTGAGATATAAGATCTGCGTCTCAAAATATGCTGGTTTTGACCTAGGAGCAATGGAGAATTTAAACAGTCTCTTCAGTGCAGTAACAATGTAATACATTTATACAACATCTTTCCTGAGTCACAAGGGGCCTATCTGTGATCTTTCAACATGTCAGGCATACTGGATCTAAATAATTTCTTATGTGCTGAAAGGAAAAATGGATGTTGTTTAGGTCTCCTAGACAACAGACTATGCTTCAAAGGCAAACTATGTAATAGGTATTTATCTGACTCAAATCTAAAATTCAATTTAAGAGTGAAATAACATGACCATCTGGCATTGTTTTACTGAGCTGCTTCAGATGGACAAATAAAACTCAGCCAGGCTTCAGTACTGTTCCGTTCAAATGTTGTTCAGTTTGTGGGGGTTTTGGTTGTTTGTTTTTTTCTGTTTATAGTTTTTTTTTGTTTGGTTTTCTGTAATAGATATCTAGACAGAAATATTTCTCCTCCATTTTCCTTATAGAAAGAATAATTCCATTGATTTGAGTGTATTGATCTTTCTTCTGACAGTGATTTTGCTTGGTGTAAATTATATTTTCCAAATGGACAAAATCTTACTATAAACCAACAACTAGTAATGTATTTATTTGTGGCTCTTTAAATATTATTTTCTAAAAAAATATTATTCCACTTTCAGACCTATATTTCCCCTTATGAATAGTTTACCTTTACCAATAAATGTCTGCTATCCTCAATTGCCAACAAGGCACCAAAGTAAAATGAATTAGACTGAAATTTTTGTAGCTGTCTGGAGAAAGAGGAATATTCTTTACAGAATTTTTTTAAAAAGTAATTAAATCAGCAGTTCTTTCATATCTGCTGATGATGACATCTTTAAAACCACAACCAATTATGAAAAAAAATCTCAGTGTGATTTCTCACATATATATTATCGTACATAAACTTGGTTTGCAGTGTTGAGTAAAACCACATGGATTAAACAACAAAATGAACTAATTTTCAGCTACATCAGATTTCAGGTGAAAATCAAATTAGCTGAGGCAAATTTAGCTTAACTTTTTCTCTAGGGATACTTCTTGAAAAAAGAGGGAAAAAAAGAATTAAAATGCTTTGAATTATAAAAAATGAGGACAACCTTTTAACAGTATTTTATCCTAAAGACATAAATTTTCTACATGAATTGTTGAATTTTGGCATTGGAAACTCATTCAGAGTCTCCATTCCACCTATTAAACAACGCTAAATTAACATTAAAAAAATTAGTTTCTCTGAAAATTAATATTTGAAGTCCCCTAGATTAAGGAAAACATTTTATTATTTGCCTCCCAAGTAATATTGCTTTTTTCTCTATCAGAAAAAATAATGAGTTTGCTTCTTAATTCATTCATTGCTCTTAAAATTTGTCATAGCCACAGCCTCGAAAGTTTAGGAATATTAATTGATGATTCCATAAAATTTAAATTATACCTTTATAAAATTAGATGGGCCTGCCAAGTTATCTTACCTTTAATTTAAGCACCATATGTGAATATATAAGTAGATATGCTGTTTTGTAAGTTAAAATGTAACACAAATAGATATTTTAGCAAGTAATCTGAATAGAAAACAGACTTTTTATTGCCAGTTCTTATTTTGAGAAGCCAATACTTGCCATATTTACATGTCTGAGACAATCCTGATACAAAATAATAAGATAATTGAAATTAACCGGTATCTTTTTTCTCTCGTTAAAAGACTTGATATATCTTTCTAGAGCAGCTGTTTGGCTGTCAAAATCAGCCATGTAGCTTTTTGCTGTTAAGAAGTGTTTGCAAGAATCTTTTCACTGCTGAAAATAGTTTGAAAGTTTTTTCAGCTGTTTCATCTCAGTGTTAACTGCACTGCAGTTATCCATAGGAAGTAAATGTAAATTATTTGGTCTGTATAATTTTAATTGAAAAGTATATGCACTTTAAGATGAGAAATTAAAAGATAAAGTCAGAATAAGAGATAAAATTTAAATTCAGTGATCTTGCAACTATAAATTGCTAGTAATTTTTTTAGATGATATTGCTTTGGGATGTATATATAAAATGAATATGTTTTCTTCCATCATGCTGGTTTACATAGTAGTGTAATTCCGTGGTATTTTAAGGATTTTTATAAAAGTATATCTCAAGCTTCTGCACCATAAACCCTGACATGATGAAAAAAACCCACAGATAACTTCAGTGGAACTCTCTCCTGGTATTCTGATTTGGGACTGCATTTGTGCAGGAAGGGGTGGGGAAGGGCAGGATATGGGATCAGTGTCTAGGTAAGGAGATCCCAGTGAGTTAGGGATTCCAAGGGGTGACAGACTGTCAAGTCACACTGTTGCTCCCAGCCGTTATGATCCAATTGTTAAAAGATGCCTCTGCCTGAATTAAGGTGCAAACAAGATCATAGGCTGAAGTCAATATTATGGATTTTATTTAACAGCAAATTTGAGGCAGAGACGTAGAAAGAAATAGGAAAAAGAAGGGGGCTAGAGGGGTGGGGGAGGGAGAGAGAGAGAGAAATGGAGAGATCAAGCAGAAGATAATTACCTCCCATGGATGCAGTGGCATCCTGCTGGTCCCCCTCCACCCCGGTCTTCTCAGTGGTGGGGGCCTCAGACTCATTCTTCTGGCAGTACTACCTTTATACAGTTCAAGTTCTGGATCTCCTCAGGGTGGTCGGTCGCAGTTGTTCCTACAACATGGGCTCACATGGGTGTAAGCATTTGTTTCCTTTCCCACAGTCTGCACATTGGGAATTTTTGTTCAATGTGCTAACAAAATCTTCACCTCCATTAGGCCAGGAATTAGAACCTTCCTGATGTTGCTATCTTGCTTATCTCAAGTTTCTGCTGTTGTGGTTTATCTTGTAGCTCCTTCTGTGGCCATGACTATTCTTTGAGACAGGCAACTGCATGCTTTAAATCCTTACACTATCCCATGGTGTTGCATGACCTGGACTGTAAAAATGCTCTGCATTCTTCTCCGGTTTTCAGGTTTCACAGTTGGATGACAGAGGGTCTTGATGCACAGGAACAGATCAGTCTGTACCCTACTCAGTGTTCAAAGCTGGAAGAATGCACTAAAGGATGACTTGTATATATATGTGTGTGCACATGTTCTCTTCTGAAGCTCCTCTATGTCATAAAAAGAGACGCCGGACATTCTTATGCTCGAGTGTTGTATGGATAGAAAGAATTTTGTTTTACTCTCTGGAAACTGAGAGCACAGAGCTATAATGTATATTTAGTTGCCCAAATGCCATTAAAGGCTTTTTCAAGGTAAAAGGCTTTGCAGCAGTGCAGTCTTCATCTCATATTGGCATGACTAAAATCTTGTCAGGTTATACTTAATGAAAGACTGTCGGAAAAACTTCAGAGCACACATGGTTTAAGTACTGACATTTGGCCACAGATGCTACTGTGAGATATCTCAAATTCTCATTACAAATAACCAGAATATTAATGGAGAATTAAATCTCTATACCAGTAAAAGATGGAGAGAGCATCTTCTTTTATGCCTCCTTGCCCTGTCTGAACTACTTCTCTTATAATGGCTGCATTTCTGCCAAGTGCCTCTTCCTTCCGGCAAAGAACTATAAAAGCAGACTGCCCTTGCCATTTAGGAAAGATGTTGACAGGAGGCAGATGCAGTGATCCTCTGCATACTTATGGCATCAATTCTCTCCCATCAGCGTCACACATGAATAAGTGACTAACTGCCAAATGCCATTCTCCAGAATGGAGACATTTAGACAGTGCTGGATAGTCTAGTCTGGATCTCCAAAACAACAAAACTCAAGGTCTCATCTCTGCATAAGAATGAGCTTAAATAGTATCAAACCCGAGTTTATTACTAAAGAAAGTAAATGGATTTAAATAAGGCAGTAAAATGAATCAACTTTTGTCACAGGTGTTCCTGTCTCTAAGTAAAAGAGGTCATAATCTGTAGACCTCATAAATACCATCTACCAAGTGAAAGTTATCTTTTCTCAGTGCTAAATTTGGGTGTGACATGTGTATGTAACTGTAATGTTTGGCACACCAAGCAGGTGCCCCAAGAAAGCTCTGCCGGTGTCAGTATATGAAAAATACAGTGATGGTGGGTCTAAACAGCTGAGAGCTCCTGCAACACACAGGCAGTGAAGCAGCACCTGAGTTCTTCAGGCCACTGAAACATGCTCTAGTATGTTTTCAGATTAATAATGAACTGCTTTGCATGAATGAGAGTAATGTGAATGATAATAGCTGAAAAGTTCTAATGTAATATAGGTACAGTTTCCATGGAAGTCTCCTTGAAGCTGGCATTCTGTCTGCTGGGAGTTATTGGATAGCACGTGCCAGGCAGTGCTATGTAGCCATGAGGCACTTCAAATGATTCTGCAGAGACAGATGTTGGAGAAAAGAGATGATGGTATCCTTAGGCTCCCCCAAAGTGAAATGATGGATGTCCACTGGAAGCAAAATCACTCTCCTTACAGGAATTTGTGTAGCTTCTGTTTCTGCATAGTGTTTTACAGTGTCAAAACTAAAACTCCTCCCTTTTCTCACTTTCTATGTAGCCTGTGTTGCCTCTTAAACAACTGTAACTTTTCAGTGAAGAAACAACTCCTTAGAAGATGAGTTTTAGAAATAAAAATGGCAAACATTTCACACTGTATAGAGGTGTGATATGTTACAAGTAATCTTGGAAGAAATGCAGTAGTGGGCAGAGTGCAGGTGGAGTGTTCAGAGCTGCATGTGTAATTCACACTTAGTGTGGTGGGTACTATAAAAAAATCAATACATAAACTGGAAGGCGGATGGGATTCATCACATATCTCTGCTGTTTGTCACCTGAATATCCCCAGTATGTATAGAATGCATCTGTATAATTTAATCCTATTTTACTTTTAAAAATACATGTTAAATGCATATTAATTTCTATACACAGAACTAGAAGTGTTCAGTGTAAAATATGCCTAGGATGCTGGGAAGTTTTAATTGGAGATAACTCACACAGTGCCAGAACAAAATGCATCTTTTACAGCATCACACTCACTCCTCATCAAGAGATCTGTCATATCAGTGCTTCATTTTGGGTAGCTCGTTCCGTTGAAATGTATAATATTACTTAAGCTGTAACAAAAAAAAAAAAAATTACATGAAAGATACCCATTAATAAAGATACTTTATTAAATATATTATCCTTCGTTTTCATAGCTATGCCAAATGCTAATTTCTGACAAGTAAATATTCTGGTTTTGCCATTTGATTGACATCTGCAGTGGAGTCCTAATAGAAGGAGAAATGATTGAGGTATCTTTGTATGCTCTTGCTATGGTAAATAAAAAGTGGCCTTCAGGCCTTTGATATGATATTGAAAAATGATTATTAAAGGGAACAGTAGGAATTTTAATTGAAATATAGAATTTTCAGTTTTCTGAGAGGTACCTTCCTGCTAGTTTAAATTGTAAACATCTGAAAATCCTGTGTAAATTGATGTTATATTTACTGTGCAGCAGTCACTTCAATATGCTTGCCTTGAAGCCTCAAAAGCAAAATCCTGTGTATTAATCCTATGGCTTCAGAAAAGCAGGGAGAAAAATAACCATTGATGCTTATAAATATGAAGCCTGCAGAGTATAAGTAAAAGAAATTTATACAGAAAACCTTGAACAATTCCTACTGCAACATCAGCCGAGTTTCATTCTGAGCTGTTGAGCCAGAAATGTGAGAAAATGAAGTGACTGAAGCCTGTCAGAAAAGAAAAACAGCTAGTGGAGTGATGATATGAATCCACAGACGAAAGCATTGAATCCACTATCTTCACTGCGTTGATTAAAGACTGTTGCTAGTCAGGTGAATTGAAACCTTCACAGGAGCCATGGTGGAGATGAGCACAAGAAAAAGTTGTTTTTCATCTGTAATTCAGTAGGACTCTGAAGTAAGGAACTGATTTTTTTTTTTTCTTGGATTAGGTTATATTATATGGTTTACAGGAAGAAATATATATCATGTATGTTTCTCCCAGTAAATACCTTGGTTTGTAGAACATGTTAGCAATCAGATTAGGCAAAACCTACAACTCAGCTAAACTTTCCAAATATAGCTCTACCTTACTGGTATAATTTATATCTTGAGTTCAATCCAGTTTGCATAAAACGTGCATCACATTTAGCAGCTTCGTTTGAAGATGAAGCTGAGCTTTGAAAATACCACAGATTTCAACACACTTTGGTCTCTCCTGATCCAAATGGATACTAGTATTTCATCCCAATTGTGACACAAAACCATCCTTTTTCATGACAAAAAATAAAAGATATTTCAAATTTTTTCAGGATTTTGAACTTTGTACTTTTGTTTATGTTGTGGCTTTTGGGCTTGATTATTTAGAGTTCTTTGGAATTTGTTTTTTGGGGTCTTTTGTTATGTTTTGGTTTGTTTTGTTTTGTGAGAAGATGGCAATTTTTTTTAAACCTTCATCTGTACAGCATTTCATTACAGCTTGTGGACAGATTAACTCATCAAAGCCAGAGACGTTACCCCTGGAATACTCCTGAGGCACAGATGACTGCCAAGGAGGAGGCATTTACATGGAGCTTTTGTCCTGACTCAGAGCTGAGTACTTAATCTGGGTCTCCCACATTTCAGTCGCACCTCCTACAGACTCAGTCACTAGGTGCTTGTCACTAGGTCTTCCCAGCAATTTGAGTAGGAATTTCTCAATTTCAAATAGATAATTCAGGGAAATTATTCAAAAGTTAGATTTTCTGGTCTGCTTACATTACAATGAAGATAGTAATTTTGCCATAAAAAATCTTGTAATAACATTATTAAATACATTAGTTGTGGCGGGCCAGGACTTGTAAATATCAGGTATGTGGAAAATGATCAAACAGACTAAAGGAATTATCCAAAATTGAGGGCTTGTCAGGAATTTGACACACTTTTAAGTGAGATTCAGCAAAACACTATAATAAATCTTTCTACTTCCTTAATATGAAAAGAGGCCTACATTTTACAGCATTCCACAAGGAATGACTTGGCTGTACTCTCTGGAAAATGTCAGAGCAAACCTCTGCTTTGTCACTCATGTATGCGTAGTAGCAGGAATCACTCATTAATCAGTTTAAGTTTAAAATAATTGTTTCTTCCAACAGTTTTTAAATTGACTTGACGCTATTTCAAACCCATGAAGTTAAATTAATTCAGAATCCTTTCTGTTTCTCAGTCAGTTATAAAACAAAATATGGATTTTATTCCTTATACCTCAAAAAATATGAACATGTACAAAAACCACCTTCTAATTTATGTGAAACTGATTTGATATGTTACTTGTAGTTGTAGCATTCAACAAAGTATCCTTAGCCTGACAAAATCAAAAAAACCACTGTATTCTGCTATGTTGCTTCTTGTTTCTACTGAAAAGCTTTCAAAAATCAGGGGAGAAATCCCTGGTGGTTTTAACAGTAGAGAACTCAGCTTTTTCTGTATGCTTTATCCTCTCTCAGTACTCTTTTGGCATACTCTTTTGCAGAGGAGAAAAAGATTTCAGGAGATATTTCTTAAATTATTAGAATATAAACTGTGTTTTGAGTTCACAATATGAAGATATAAAAGTCAATCATTGTTCTGGGCTTTGGATGGAAGGAGGTTTTATTTCAAATGGCATCAGTTAACAGTACCATGTGATTTCAGTAGGTAATCTTTATGGAATAAGATTGTAACTCAGCATTCTCTGATATATGTTAATTTAATTAAACATGATTATTTAAAATTTATTAACTCTTTGATTAAGAAAGGTCTCTCTAGCATTTTTAGGTTGTTGATAGTTCCTTTATTTTACTGCTTAAAATTGATTGCATCGTTGCAGTTAACTCTATCCACCCTTACACAAGATGCTGCTGCTCTTTTCAAGAATAGCAGAAAAAAGTCAATCCTACTAAAACAAATTCATATATCAGGCATAAAGCCAAAACAAACTAGCTGTTGCATATTTGTAACTTATATCTGCTGCACTTGAATGTAATGAAATGCAAATTGTTAGTTAAAATGAAGGTACTGATAAAAGAATATCCCTTCAATGTAGTTTCCTCAGTCACAAAATTTGGCAGGTTTTTGCAAGACCTTAAAGATGAAAAATAGCCAAAAAGAATGCCTGATTAGGAACTTTAATCCTGTTGATTCTCTCCTCATGGGCTGACCTTGCTTCAGGAATTTAAGAAACTCATTACCACAATGAGTTATTCCCATGGTAGCAACAGATAACATAAACTAGATTGCTGGCATTCACAGGCTCTGGAATGTCAGCCATGTACTTCAGTGGTGCTGTTTCTTATCTTTTCCAACAAGTACCAGTTAAACTGAGGGGAAATTCAAGGTGTTTGTACATAGCCCTAACTGTTTAACATCTCATTTCCTGCCATCTCTGACTGCTCATACAACGTACTGACATCTATAGGTACTAAAAACTATTTGTCTGGTGAGCTCTTCTAATGAATCAAGGGAAAAAAAGGCTTTTTCAGACTTTAATGCCTTTACAAAGTACTCCCTCACACTTTCTTTTAGGCCTGTGTTGTCATGCTTTTGCATTTAAGTTCTCAGATATTATATTCTTTCTCTGTTCTTCTAGTCTGAATACAAATTACAATTTCTTAATTGTAAGATATCTTTTATTGAAGATAGCTTCTTTTTTTTTGTTTTTTTTTTCTTTATTCTGTTAAAAATCTTAATGATGAGTGTCCATTCTACAATAATACTCTTTGACAGCAGAGAGCAAGCCAAGAATAAATCACTCCACAGGCCCTGGATTGATGCACCACACCACAATTTTATGGCCAATATAGACATATCCATTGCTTACTTTGAATCTCCTTCCTATGATTTGAACACTTCCCATGATAATAGCAAGCATTTTGTGTCTTAGGTTTTACCTTTTTATTTGCTCTTATAAAACATCCTTGCTTTCTCTTTTAGAAATTCTTACCAGGTTGGTTTTATGTTTTTAATGTGTTCCTTCAAGGATGCAGATAATGAATATTTTATCATGTCTATTATGAAATGGCTCTTATGGCCATTATGCCTTAAATCAGATTCTTCACAGCTGTACCATTTACCACAAAAAGCTAAATAGAGTATTTATGTATATGTAGTATTATATCTATAATAAGAATATAATTAATTGGAAAAAAGTCATTTACCTAGCAATGGAATATATCAAAGACTGAGGATTTCACATTAAAAATTGGGTGTAAAGTCTGCTAAAATGGTAGAACATCTTCAAAGCAAAACATTTTAAATAAAATCAGTTTCACATTGATCTACTACAGGCAAAATCCTAAACCCATCATAAATATGACTGCTATTATTGTATGATGAAACATTGAAAAGCAGATGGACCTTATTTGCAATAATGTAGTTGGGCTGAAGGTATTTTTCCGCCTCTCTTCCTGCATTAATAATGACAGGTGGTGTTGAAGATAATTTTAACCAGATTATGATGAGCTGTAGTTCAAATTCAAAGACTTTTCTTTTCGGCTTCTCATGCTTGGTGTATGAGTGAACATACTTTTAAATGCAATTCTTCAAAAACAACATTTGAAGATTTATGTGTGTGGGAGCTGATGAGGTTCTTGCCTTTTCTGAAAAGAATTCTTTGAAAAACTTAAAAAGGACATATTTCAAAAAAAGACTCTTCTGACTTTCATGTGAAGATATCTATTTTGATATGAAAATGCTTGTAAATGGAATTTCCAACTAGCAGATTCCCTCCTTCTGAAAAAAGGATCACAAACTAGGTGGAGAACAAAAAAGGATTCTGTGCTTAGTTTAGACCTTGCAAGCTGACAAGGTAGTGTGTTAATAGCAATCTGCTTGCAAGGCAGGTTCTCTTTTTAAGAAGACATTTAGTGTATACATTTATGTGGTACTTGGTTTTCCTCACAGGTCAGTGAGTTACCTTCAAAGTTAGCACAGCCCTTGAAGAGAATTTCAGTTTCTTACTCGCATTCTTTGAGTTTCACCTTCTGTTTTATCTGTATTTATGCATATGGATGTATGCAGATATATGCAAATGACTGCATAAGTTGGAAGTTTCTAGAGTTAACTCTATGTAGTGGGAAAGCAAAGCGCTATGGTGTTTAGTTTATAACTTAAGTGGGCAAAGAAATGCTTTGGGAAAGGGTTGATACTTGTAGCAGCCTTATTCAGCTGAATGAAAATACATATTAGTGAAATATTAAATAGAGAACTCATGTTTTCTGTAATTTCTTTGTGATGAAAAGTTTCATTTTATGAAAAGCTGAGTATGTTTTCAAACTGCAAATACAAATACTGCAAAAAATGCATTGAGTTCTAGCCACAAATTTGTTTTGAATGACATCTGAATTACAGGGCTTCAGTAGTTGAAAAAATGGTAGTTACAGGTATTATTTGATCATTTGAAAAAACTGCTTGGGAGAAACACTATAAAGAATAGTGGCAATTGACCATGTAACCACTCATAGAGTTTGAATAATTATAATTTCTGTGAATATTTCTTTTGTCTGCCTGGTAAAGCTAAATTTTTATGCAGTTTGATTCTGGTATCTGATGTCCCTCTGCAAAAGTTTGTATCTCTGCAAATACATTGGAGTAATAACAAGGTGCTGCCTCAGCATGTGCTTGAATTCATTTTGGTCATCAAGAACATGAGGGAAAGCTGGTGGCACATTCCATGGGAGCCCAGATTCCAGGGAGCCCTAATGCCAGGGCCTTCTTTCTCCTGTTTGTAATCATCTGACTTTCTTTGCTGACTGTTTTGCTCAGCTGAATCCTCACCCATACTTTCAGTAAGCTTTAAATCTGGTTAAAAATGCAGTTTAAGCACCAATGAGTCACATCAGTAGTGAGTTTTTATCACCTGGGCTAGGGTTATACATAACCATAACTTCAGAAAATCCTTAGAAAGCTCAAAGTAATGCTCGCCCTTTTCAGTGTGAGTTCACTGAGACCAATGAAAAAATTATTCAGAAAACAAAGATGTATTTGGCAGATCAGTTCCTTATCATAAAGACAATCTCCATAAGACTCAGATTTTCTTTAAAACACCTCATTTCAGGACAGTTGAGTATTTCAACTTGATATTATATATTTGGTAGATTTTTGTAACATGGTGTTAGGTCTCACATGCATAGTACAATTGCTTTGCACAGTAATTATTTTCAGACTTGGGCTTTGTTACTTACTGCCCAAAGCAGCCAGGCAATTAGCAATACTGGCAGATATCTGCTGCTGAAATTGCAAAATTTGTCAGATGACATGGTGCATGTTAGCCTAAAATTTCAGCCTTAATTCTACAATACTGTTGTCTTGGTTCAATCAAATGCAATAAATCCAACTACTCTAGCTAAACCACTAAATGAAGTTGTGCAGCTACTTTTATTGCAGTTTAAATGAGGCATTTTTCAATGTAATATAAATTAGGATCTGTTTAAGCTAAACAGAAACAAACTGCTTTTAAACAGAGTTATACATATACACCGGAGTTTAACTAATTCATTTTATGAAAAAAACTTAATAACCCACAAATCTCTTGTGTGAACAAAACTTTATTCTTCCTATACAAAACTGATAAAAGATTATTAAATATGGTTTCCACATCTTGGTAGAAAAATACAGAACAAGTCACATTTGACACGTGCACATTTGACACATCTGCACTTCCCTGATCTATATCAGATAGAAAGTTATGAAATAAAAATTTGGTTTTGCTAGAATACAAGAGCAAGTGTAAACACTGAAAATCTATTTTGTTAGAAAATGTAAATAAATTAATCAAGTCTCTGAAAAGCAAGTCCTTCTATCATTAAGGAGATGTAAGAATAAAACGTGCAAATATCTTGGTTCAGGTGATAGGTTCTTCACTATAATGAAGACAGTGGAACTGCAATGATATATTAATATTATCTAATGATCTACATTCTTCTAACATACTACTGAAATGTGATTATTTCATACACAAATGTGAATGCAGACCAAGAAAGTTTTAAAGAAAATATTAAAGATAAATCATTTATATTCTTCAAGCATGTGCCGTGCTTCTATCAAACTCCTGAGTAAAGAGAGACTTAAGCACACACTTATGGACTTCCTCCCACTGGGACTCTGCACCATGATTATCTCTAACCATGTGAGTACAGGTTCTCCTGTGTTCTAGTGGCGTATGACTGAAAAAAGAAATTGCTTTTGACTTCAGAATAACGGAGTACCTTGGAAATATTTTTATTTCAGCAATTGAGGCCTCTTTGTGGACAAGAGGCATTTGGAGTAGTATAGCTGCAAAAGAAGAATATCTTCTACTGGTGTAGATAACATTCATGAATCAGACTTAATAGGAAATTTTATTGAAGACCACTTTCATCAGGCTTTGATATATTTTTTTTATATCTGACTTCACTGAATTTGTTCCCAGCAAACAGTAAACACGTTTATTGTAGGCAGCTCAACAGCACTCTCACATGTGCCAAATGCAGCAGGATAGGTGTCCTCAATGTGACACCAGGAAATGATAAAGGAAGAAGAGGTGCTTTACAAAAATATCACAAACACTTCATGTCCGGGGCCAGGGAGTTGTTCAGGCACCATTCATGACTTAGATTTATATTGAAGCCTTCACTTGAGAAGCCTTGTCTCTGATATTGTCTTGCCAAGCAATCCAGATCTTCTGGACTTGTTTACACGAGAAAATTCTGGAGCAGAAAGTGGTGGACAACTTCTCAGCAGGACGAGAGTCTCCCCTTCTAAAAGGGGAGCCTGCCCTTGAAGAATCCTGGAGCTGGAGACTATACCAGGGCAGGGGAAGGCAGGACTGTAGCCGTATGTTATGATTGCCCTGTAAGACTGTATCAGACATTAGGGAGGAAAGGGCCTGAGGCCATAAGTTAGATCATCGAGAAATTTTGGTTGATTAGTGATGAGAAAACATTAGAAAAAAAGGGGTCAAGATCCATCTTAAATAGGCACTGTGCTTTCATAGAAGAGGGCTTACATGGAATGTCTAACTCTTTTTTAACTGTGTGTTTTATTCAGGATAAAATGTTGCCAGAATTCAGTTATTTAAAAATAAATAAGCAGCAGCTTGAATGCAGATAAAGGTACCCAACTCCATTAGGAAGGATTTTTTTCTGCAAGTCTGAAAGCAGGCATTATCCTTCTTTGATAGAAAAACACAGCTGTGCAGTGCTGAGATACTAATGTGTTCTGCATTCAGCAGATTGTAGGGAAAACAGACATTCTTATTTTGGATACAATTCAAACTTTTGGCAGTGTCTTCCAGCTTCTGAGGTCATTTTCATCACTTCATTACAATGCAAACACATTGTTCATACCTTGTTATATGCCAATTGAGTATAAGTAAGTATTTGCATATTATTGCTCCACAGCTTATTGAGAGGCACTTCATTTCAGAATTTTAAATATTTAGTGACCAGGTGTTTAACTGCCAAATAAAAATAATCATGTCTGTTTCTTATGAGGAAAAAGTCTAACCAGTCCAGTAAGACATTCTCAGTACTGAGCCAGTGAAGTGTGTAAAAATGTAGTGAGCTAAATTCTTTTCTCATTTAAAACAGCATAAATGTGCAATTATTCCTCTGAAGCAAAATGTACACCACCAGATATATTTGATTTTAATTAAAATTAGAATGTGGACTCTAGCAATCAGTATGTTAGTGATGTTTTGTGTTAAAACACAAATACAATGGAAGAAATCATTAGTCATGCAAAGAATAAAGAAAACAGAAGAGAAAACTTAATTTAAGCTTCTTCTCCATTTTTATTTTACCCTTTTTCCAATTATTCACATTTCATATTTTTTCTGCATTGTTGTCAGCGGTTTTGTTTGTTTGTTTTTAATTGATGGCTGACTGTTAGACTCATTAACATGTACCTAAATGAAAATAGATTGATTTTTCAAAGTCATAAAATATCTTCTGTGCTCCTTGATTCAGTAGCTTTCATTATTTGACCATAGAATGACTATTAAGAATGTAATGGGATCATAAAAAAGACAGATGTTGCACTGGGCTATGTCAGGTAAGGTATGTCCACTAGAAGTAGAGAGGTATTGAAGCTGTTTTATAAGGCATGGCTGAATTTTCATACAAAAGGCAGAGTATAGTCCCAGTGTTTGCAGCCAAGAACCAAGCATTTGAAAACAAAAGATGTAAACAGAAGCTTTTGGGATGATCAGAAGTTTGGAGAGCTTGCAAGAAATGACTACGAGGATCCAAATTATTCAGTTGAATACAGAAAATTGTAAGAAAGATGGCTAGAGGAGGGTGTTATTTTCCTGGTATGTCTTTCTGCCTCTGTGACTTAAAGTATTAGAAACCTCCTAAGATATACAAAGCTATTCCATACTACCAGCCATCCTTGCCACTTTATGTGTACTGTGAGTAATATCATAACCTCATGTCTGAGATAAGTGGCCTGAAGTATGCACACAGTAATTGAGATTTCCATGCATTATGTATTTATATAGTAGCATAATTTTTTTAAAATTTGTCTTTTTTTTTGTTTCCTACACTCTCTATAGAAAATAATTAATATCTTCTGTCTGTCTTTCCATTGTTTTTGAATTTTTAGGTCTACAATCATTCCAAAGGATCTTTTCTGACTAGTTACACCTAGCTCAGTCATCAAAGAGTTTATATAAGCAGAGATTTTTATTTTTCTTTGTATGCTTTACTTTGCAGCAGTTAACCCTGAATTTCTCTCCCGTATTATTTATTCAAAGATGTAACTGGTTCTGGTTCTGGTATGCAGCCTATTTCTATATTACTAAACCTAAAAGAACTCAGACAGGGACTGAATCCCTGGTTCAAGTCCATATTCTTGCATTGTTTAGCCAGGTCCCCGACATATTTGTGTCCTATGCCGTCAAATCATTGCCTAGACAATTTACAGGCACCATTTTGGCCCTCAAAACTGGGCTTTTTAAATGCAGCTAAAAGGTAGGAAATAATGTTTATTGTTCAAAGTTTATTAAAAAAAGTTTATTGTTCAAATCATGACTGCATAGCTTACCTCTACATTTAGAAGATATTTATTATATTAAAGAGAAATATTCTACTTAAATCTCCTAGGTTTGTCCTGTTTTTACATAGAGGCAATAGGCCAATTGCTTAGCAACAACTTTTGCTATGCCCCCACTCAGATTTGCCTTTATGTTGCCGAAAACCTTGAACTTTCTCCTCAGATTCAGATTTTCATGATTGCAGCTCTTCATCTCTGCTCTGTCATGGGCATCTCTGCCAGTCCACAAATTTTTGGGGACCTGGTGCTCAGAACAAGTGTTTGGAATGCACCAGTTGTGTCATTTCCAGTGCTGGGGTGAGAAAAGCATCACCTTGCATGTCTTTCAGAAACTCTTTTTGCTTCTTAATATGGTATTTGCTACTTCTACAGCTGTTTAAGGAAAATCTTTTCTATTGGTCTTATGGTTCTGAGACCTCCAGCAAAGGCAATGTATGTTTTGTTTGCCTCCTTTAAATATCCCAACCATTTAAAGGAGATTTTCTAGGTGCCAAGACTATAATTTATTTTGAGTATCTTATCAGATGCCAGTATTTCATTGCAGTGTATAGATATTCCTTCTTTATTCATGGACTTTGAAAGAGAATGATTGATGAATGGAGTTGCTCCATCAGAGGTAGTGATTAAAGCTTCAGCTTTTAATACTCACTCTAGATTATTTCTTTTACCATTTTAGCTTAAAGCACTGAAGTCATAAATGTTTCATTAGACAAGTTTAGAGCCTTCAAACTAGGAAAGTATTCCGTTAAGTCAGACGACAGATAAAAGTTTGAAAAATTTCTGATCGAAGTGCTGAGGACAGGTGTATGAGCCTTTTGCATTGTGATACCTTATTTTCAGCCTATTTTTAACCTAAATTAAAAAAGGAGGGTTTTGGTCTGAGAGACTTCTGCACATTTTCTTTCCTTTTGTACAAATCTTTGAGAAAAATAGAGATGAGAGTTTGTGCATAACAGAGGAACTGAGTTCTTTGTAAAATAACCAACCTCTCTATGAATTCACAGCCTTATAACTATGACCCCTAATGTTCTCCTAAATCTTCCAAACATAAATGAGTAGATATTTGGTTATTATTAAAATAACTTTTCTACAGTGTTTTAATCTTTCTTTTCTGCATTTGATGTTCTCCTGCTTGAAAAAATAAACATGTTTAAATCTTCATCTGCTGACAAGGCATGACCTGGTCTGATATATAGGCTCTAGCCTGCATAGAGAGGATTGCCAGTTGTTTCTTTTTGGTTTATTTATATCTGGGTTGGTTTTTTTTCTTTTACTATCAGTATCACATTTCACTCTAAGTGTTCTATGCTTTTACATACCTGCAGTGCCAAAACATTTTAACACTTAATATTTTTTTAAATTTAGAATTAGTCTTAAGAGCTAACATCCTGATCATTGTTTAAGAGCAAAACAAACCTAAACCAGTCTAGATGCAGGCAATTAAAATCAGATTTTAAGACAAGCTAGATAAAGGATCCATAAAAAATGCTGTAAAAGCTATTTGAGCACCAACATGCTATAACTAAGCACATACTGAGAGTTATTATTTTCAACATTTTTTCTGTTTTGTGTAGAAAATATTTTTTAAAATTAATTTTTTACTTTTCCAATTTTCTTTATTTTTCAAATGCACAGTAAAATATTTTAAAAATAGATGCAACTGGATTCATCTTCACACGTCCTGTTTTCCATACATTTAGAAGTGTACACTGTTACACGCAGCACAGAGAGCAGCTCACTGGCCAAAGGCAGTTTATTTGAACTTCCATAAAGTTTTCACCTCTTCTATAAAAAGCCATTTAGAAATTAAAATTAAAATGCTGCCTATAGCTTGCTTCTTACCTTTTAATTTTAAAAATCCAAGATTCCAGCATTCTTTGGCCTCACTCAGGCAAAATTAGGGTTCCGTTTTAAACTAAAACTACAAGGATGCAGTGTTGTAAATGTCAGACTGCCAAAAGCATGACTGTTTCCATGCTAAGCCTTTAACCTATCTTGATTAAAATTATAACTCCTGTAAAATTATAATTTCTGTATATTGTGTTATAGTATCTAAACTACTGTATAGTATCCCATCTTCTAGCAGAGTTATTAAAAGCACCCAGAAAGTTTCCCTGTGACAACAAATACTGCTCTTAAATGTTGGACTTAACATGAGTCCTGCTTTAAGATGTTTGAAGTTTGATGGCTTCAGCAACCATTCATGTCCACATAATGTTAGAATATTGATTTGAAGAAACAGAAATAGATTTTCACATTAGCTATTTCTCTACTTCTCTCTCTAGAATGGAAAAAATACAAGGGGAAATAGAAATGTCAGCAGGTGTGCCTAGGCCTCTGGTAATTCATTTGCCATGTTGTGCTATCATTTATGCCTATTTGATTGCCAAAATAAAGAGGATGCCCAAGTTAGGTTATGCTTTATTTTTATTTTATTAACTCCAGCCTTGGTCTCTTGTTCCCTTTTTCTTGCTTAGTGCCATTACCGACATTTCATTTATGAGTACTATCAGCAGTTATGAAAGAGCAATAAAAATGATTGAGGGTCTGGAAGGGGCTGATTTATGAGGAGAGGAGAAGAGCTAAATATGGAGTGCCTGTCTAAATAATGATTCATGAATGGCATGCTAAATATCTGTAAGTGTTTTAGGGGGCTAAATGAGAGAGGAATCTGGTAGGGTGGCTCAAAGAGAAGTGACCAGGAGTAACTGAATGAAAGTAAGAGAAGGATTTAGGCACATTTTCTTTTATAGCCATATTTTTCTAACAGTAAAACTGCATGCAACAAGAAACAATCTCCTGGGGGTGCTTAAAGCAGTGCTGCCACTTGACTGGATCAAGTGCTCCATCAGGACACTTTAAAAAAACAGTCTCTGAATTGGCCATAGCTATAGGAATTCCTCTTTTACACATATTTCAAGGGTTTCTGCAGCCAGTACTTAACACCTTGGGACACCTTTTTTGGTCAGGTGATGAGCATTAGGGAGCAAAATCAATATGGACACAGGTCTTTACAAATTATGACATAAATCACAACTTTAATCTTCAATGCTTCAGTTTGTATCACGAAACTAAGAAGAAATGCTTTGCCTTGCAGTATAGTTACAGGGATCAGGAAATCTCAGACCTTGGTTCCATCCTTTATTTATGGATGTTTGAAAGAATGTACCTAGTCACTCACACTGAGACGTAATGACTATGAACTTTTTGAGGTGCATGATTTCATAGCTGGACTTGACATATATGTCAAATTTCCCTGAGTAGAGCAGGAAGGGAAACTTTCTGCTGATAAGGCATCTGATACTGGCAATTCTGGTCATATCCCATGGATATTCTTAAGTGTAAAAGGAGCAGAGAGAAATTAAAAGTTTCATTCATTCCCAATGACATTTTATTTTCTGTTTTGCACAAAAAATTTTATTCACTTTCATTTGAAATGTCATTAAATTTGTCAGTTCAGCTCCTAAAAAAAAATCTGATTGACAGCTTCCAATCATGTGAAAAAATGCGTCCATTCGTTTTGAATCCAAATATCCATCTACCTGCAAAGCTAGATGATTTAAAAACATTCACAGCACTAAGATTAGGGAGAGAAAGCCAACCACAAAATATCTCACAAGAATAATAGTTAGACAAGCAGGAGAGGAGGACTTTGAATGGCAGGGAAGTTGTTCTTCTCTTTTTAGAAGATCCAGCATTCTTTTGTTATTACTGTGTGGAGTTAGAAAGACAAGGATTAGTGACTGTGTTTCCCCTACTCTGACATTTTATAACTGATTTCTCTATTAGAACATCCTGCTGGATTTGTAATGATTCAAAAATGTAGTTCCATTTCAGCTCCTTCATAAGATTCATTCCTCAGGAGGAGAAGGAATGGTAGAGGAGAGAGCATCTATAAAAGGATATGAAGCAGAATTGCAGAAACACAGAGTAGCTAAGTTTGAAAGGAGACATTAAAGGTCACCTGATCTGCCAACCCTACTCAAGCAGGTCCACCCACAGCCAGTTGCCCAGGACTCCATCTAGACAGCTTAAGAATATCTACAGGGATGGAGTCTCCACAACCTTCCTAGGCAACCTGTGCCAGTGCTTGGTCAACCTCTTAGTGAAAAAGTGCTTCCTGATGCTCAGAAAGAACCTCCTGGGTTTTGGTGTGGGCCCATTGCTTCTGGTCCTGTCACTGGGCATCACTGAAATGTCCCTGACTTTTTGTACCCTCTGTTTATGTATTTATATACCCTGATAAGATCTTCCTGAGTCTTCTCTTCCCCAGGCTGAAGAGCCACAATTTCTCAGACTCTCCTAATTTGATAGCTCACTCTTGATCAACTTTGTGGCCCTTCTTTGGAAGCTCTCCAGTATGTCCACATTTGCCTTGACCAGGGAAACTGAAGACGGGACTCCACAGCCCAGGAGTGATCTCACCAGTGCTGAGCAGAGTGCTGAGTGGAGGAGTTCCTTCACCTGCTGACAGTGCTCTTCCTAATGTAGTCTAATCCTGTTACTGTCAGCCAGCTTTGCTATGAGTGTAGTGCTGCTTCATATTCAGCTTGATGTCCACCATGGTCCCTCTTTTCTTATAAGAGGCCTTCCAGATAGTCATCCTCCAGCATGTACACTGGCGCCTGGAGTTGATCTTCCCCAGGTTCAGGGCGTTACACATTGTTTAACTATGAAGAGGTCAGAGCAACGATGCTCGATTTTTAAAGGACAGATGCTTTTGCTCCTTTTTCAGACATCCTTTCCTCAGTTTACACTTGAAGTTTGGTTGTGCAAAATTAATAAAGTTGTCTTTTTGCAATTGGTCTCCTAGCATACACCCATTCAAATCTTACCATGGAACCTGCCAATTTGGACTAGAAGATATACAGCAAACATCTGTGAGCCAATCAGGAATCGCTTCATTTGGTGTGACTTTTGATTTCTTCCAAGAAAGATGATAGCCAAACATCTTTGGATTCTTAGCATGCTAAAACTATTAACTTTCTTTATGACTGCTAATTTTGTGTCTTGCAGAAGAGACTCTCCATTAGCTTTCATATTTTTCTTCTTTTACATCACACTTCTTATAAGAACTAGAGGAGTTGTTATTACCATAATAAATTATGTCTAATAGTATCCGTGAAACAACTTTGAAGAGAAGAATTTTTTTTTAATCATCCATCCTGAATCCTAAAAGCTATTTTGGACTTGCTTGGGTTTATGTACTAGTGTTAATTACAGAACCAAGTAAAATATTAATATTTCCTTTTGAGAATACCGCAGTAGGTGTAGAGGTTGCACCATATATAGTCTGTGTTCATAGATAAGTATGACTAATGCAGCGTACATCAAAAAGAAATCTGTCCTAAGGCACTATGCATGAGTCACAAAAACCATAGTATTATGTTCAGACTAATAATCACACAAGAAATAACAGACTCCTAAAATTTAATGAGGTCATTTAGTCAAAAAGTGTATTCTTGGTTTGTCTTAAGCTACAGACCAGGGCTGTATGTGCTTGGTTCTTTTTCTTTCTTTTAAATTCTGTTAAACAACCACATGCAATGGAGCTATAGATTACCATAACATTAGTCCATAACCTCAATGAGGTAATACAAGGTGTCTGCAGTCTCTGTTTTGTAGTCATGTTGCCTGCATATTATGGGAATCATTGTGATGAAAACAAACATCTCTGTAATAGATTGCCTTATAGGTGAATAATCCTTATTGTATCACTGTAGGTGATAGGGACAACATAAAAAACCCAAAAAACACTGCTTCAGAGATGGCTGAGTCCAGATACTCAAATAAAAATAGGTAGGAGATTTACCTTTTAATAAAGGTCAGGAGTCAGCAAACCTGCACTAGTTTTTTCTTCTGCTTGTAAGGGAAGGAATAATACAGGAACTGCTGTCATAGGTTTCTCACAAATCACACAAGTTTCTTTTTCCTTTTCTTTCTGGAGTAGTATGGCTTCTAAAGAATGAGTGTTTAGAATTAGCTGCTTCTTTTTCATGCTGTCCTTTATATATATCTGAAAGAAATATCTCTCTATTTTTCCTTTTTTAATTTTTTTTTTCCTAATGCGGTGGACTACCAATAAGTGGGTATAATTTTTTACTATAGCCTGCAGTGACATGTTCTTTCAGTTTGGTTTGTACCTACCTCTAGTGTGAAGGAAAAGCAACTTCTGCAAAACCCTGATATTTTGAACTGTTGGTGAAATTTTATATGGAGAGGAAATGAAGGTTTATTCAAGAACATGTTTGCTCAAACCCAAATAATCTACTCTAAAACTAAAGGATCAGTAAATTTTAATGACAGAATTTCTTTATACATTCGATAAATTTGAGAACTGTCAGGCAAGAGTTTCTTCTGTACAAAGATAACTATATTTCAACACAGGTTTTGAAGTAATAATGGGGAATATTTCTTCCATTTGTCATTTGTGTCTTGTTTTTTGTTTTTCTGAGATGTCTTTCATCTATTGATAGCATAACCATACACACAGGGCAACATAAATTAATGATCCTAATATTTCAGTTGCAAATTACATTCTTCTCTGCTCCAGTCCTGGAGCTAGCAGCCAGTCCTGAGTTAGTTGAAATTGTTAGCTATTACCTAACACTACAGAGCTGGAAAAATTGCTTTAAAAACAATTAAGTTTTGCAATTGCAAAATTTGTAAGTTAAGCAAAACAAACAACCCAAAAGTGGAGGGTGGAAAAAAAGCAGAGTTTTTTTCTAGAAAGGTTGTCTATTTAGGCCATTAATTACCTCATAAAATAAATCTTAAGAAGTCACCTTTGTGATGTGGTGTTTGGCTGTCCTTGACACTGGAGATGCAAAACAGGAGGCTAATTTGAAGATATTTTGTTTAGGATGCTCTGTACTTTGCATAGTGTACTAGATATACAGAATATGACTTTATCCTGTAAGAGAAAATAAAATGCATTAACATTAACAAAGTACTTTGTTGATACTTATCTTATTGAAGAAGAGGACTTTGGACTGATGCCAGCAGGTTTGGTGATTAACTGTGGTCAAAAAACACAATGCTGTCAAAGACTCAACTTCTTTATAGTGCTGGTGTCTTTTTACACCCCACAGAGATAATGACTGGGTTGCTAGGAAACTTACTTGAGTTTAACAAAGGGTAATGTAGGCATCTTTTCTATGGAAATGATGCATGAGCCAAAAGCTGTGCTCCTTAAGGAGCTACTTAACCTAAAATGCCTTTATTTTGTTTTACAGCGAGTGGACAGGTGCACTTGTCTCTTCACAGAAACATTTTAATGTATTCTAGTGCTGCTAGAGAGTATAAAGGTGCCTTAATCAAACTCCAAGGAAGATATTTCCCTAAGACTTGATGGAATCTGTTTTCAGAAACACATAAATGTTCAAACTATATCAGTGAAAGAACCAAGGGACCTTACCTTTCTTTCCTGAGTCTGTCTCCCACAAAGCAATTCTGCAAATCTAATGTCACGCAAGCAGGAAGTTGAAGGGGGAGTTATTCTTTGGTTTTGTTTTTATGAAGGAGAGCCTTGGCTCTGAATTCCTTTTCCTTAAGACAAGCCTGCTTTTGTGAGTCTTTTGGTGCTGTCCCTTCATCTCTCCAGCCCTTCTCTACAGCTTCAAAATAGAATAGGCAGCTGCAAAAACGTTCTTGTGGCTTCCTCCTCTGAACTACCCCAATGCCCAGGATCATTCAGGCAGCTCCAGGGGGAGGTGGCTCACCTCCATGGTGGGGTCTCTTAGATGCTGCCCTTGTTTCAGCACCATCCTCTACACAGGGTTTAGAAAGAGTTTCTATCCTGGGATTAACCTATATGAAGCCAGTGAAGACACTAATACACCTCTTTTCTTATTTTTAGGGGCATTTCCCACCAGGCCACAACTTTACTCTGATTCATATCTATTGCCCACAAATTTAGGCAGACTTTGCAACATTTTTGTGAAAATATTCTACACAGACATTCTATGTGTTAGTTGAATGCTATTGGTTTTATCCTTTTTGAATTTTATTAAAATTTGCTGTGAGCTTTCTCTTCTCAGAGTAACCATGGCAGCATAATTGCCTTACCTGCTATTTCCTTCTTCCCCTGTTATCAATATTTTTTTCTAGGGTATCATAAGTATATACAAAAATAAACCCCCACATTGAAATAATATTAGGAGACTTTGCTGACATTTTTACCCTCACAATTTCATAACCACTGAGAGTAGATTTGCTTTTCTCTTTAGGAGTATGGTAGCTATCACTTCCACTGTGCAGGCCACTTTAACATTGTTGAGATCATAGAAATATCATCAAAACTGATGTCTGATGCTCTGCAGCATAACAATTTATTTCTTGCTGTCAAAAGAATAATGATATGAGTTTAAAATAACAAGTCAAAGAGAAAATAAAAATAGATCTTTTGGACTTCAACCTATAATCATGGTTCCTGATTACAGTGAGTATCTGAAATTGTAGATATTCAAAATACTGAGCATGGGTTCCAAGTTTTTTAGTTTTAGATTTCATCTCATAAGCAAAATTATTTATTTTAATGTCAGTCAACAGTTCTCACTTTACCTATGAAACAGATTATCCTAAAGACCCCAGAAATTCCTTTGTAGAACTCAAATCCCATTATTATTTATGGCTTTTTGGTTTGGGGTGTTTTTTTGTGTGTTGTTTTGTTTTATTTTGATTCAGTTTGAGTTTTTTGCTTTTCTTTTTTTGTGTGTGTGTCAGTGTGTAATTGCTGGCATTAAACCCATGTTAAAATCAGGAATAGCTCTTTTTAGAACACATATTTATATTGTGAGCAAGTTAATCTAAAACAGTAGTAAGAAAGAAGTATTCTAGCCCTTGGGCATCCCAGAAAAGGTAAGTATAAGACTAAATCAGTTTTTTATCTATAAAAGAAATTCACCAATTAAAACTATGAAAGTATTGAGAACAGCATTTTAATTGCTATAAAAGCAATTGTAAAACTGGGATTTGATTAAGAAAATAAATGTAACTGTCCTGACTATAAGAGAAGGAAATTAAAAGGTGAGAGAGGGGAGACCTGTGAAATTTTGGGGAATTAAGTCTAGTGAACTCAGAAAGGTCATCTGAAAAATAAGCAGTTTATATCACACCACCTGTCTCTATATAATTCTTACTATGCTATTTTTCAAATTTTATATGTAGGTATGTAACAGTTCTAACTGTAAAAGCTATAATCAATATTATAAATGGGATTTTTTTCAGTGATTACATAAAAAATAATCTTTGAATTTAATCAATTCTGCATTACTGAGTTTGAAAGAAGGAGAAAGAATCAAGGGGCTGTTTTGAAGAAGAACTGAACTAAGAAACATGGATCCTTCATGAGACTTACTGAATTTGTGTTGAACTCAAAAAGCCCAGAAAATTGGTTTCTTTGAATTCCTCAAGATCAAATATGCTGCTGACTGAAATTTTGTCTAGTGATGAGCAGAAAATTAATGGGTCTGATGATCCTGCAAGACACTTTTATTTCATTGTCTTTATTGAAACATAGTCACATGTTAATTAATGTTTCTTCTCAGACCTTTCAGCAACATTTGCACATCTGCTGTATTCAGTAGTAGTTTTTATTCATTTCTGCATCCAAAACACTGCAGAGATCGATCTGTGCTGTATGATATAAAAACAACTAGAAGGCAAAAGCTTCAACTTGATCAAAAAGTTAAAATTTCCTTTTATATTAATGAAATTGCCTTCAAGTGAACAAAATCAACTTTAAAAATAGTGACTGCAAGGCTTACATTCACAGATTTGCTAACAAATTTGGCAAGCAGAAAAAATATAGGCAGTGATAACAGAAGAACTGCAGCTTAGGTCTTGTGAAGATTGTGCTGATCCACAATGTGTATTGAGCAACAAAAGTGCAAATCATGGCTTTAAAGAAAATAATTATTATTCATGTTCATCTGACCACAAAGATATCATCAGACACATCACTGACTTAAAAACTCTTTAGTACTCAGTGATCCTGCAAATATCCAGAACTGCTGTTTTTTGAGGATCCTGCTTCATACCTGAGCTCTGTTTTGTGTGCCTGTATTCTACCTAGAAAGTAGGGCATCTGGATTCAGTTCTTTCCTTCCTGTAACAGCATTCAAAACCAAAATGTCTCCCAACTCCCAGATGGTGCCTTAGTCAAGAAGCTAAAAAAATCTCCACCATTTTGAAGGATGGATTCTACAATGAAGAACTCAACAAAGGGAATTTGTAGAGGAAGATGCACAAAACTACAGCCTTGCAAATTATGCATTCCTTTTATAAGAAAAATATACTAATTCTGTTCTGTTTGTGCATTTTGTGTTTCAAAGTCACTGCTAAAATAGTGAATAACATCTTTCAGAGACCATATCCAAACCCTGATCGCTCTGGATGATCATCTTATTAATGAACTTCCCAAAGCCCTGTGGATCCATACACTTTCCTGCAGTGATACAACTTCAGAAAGAAAGAAGGAACTTATTTCTAGCATAAATAGCATAACACCTGGTGCTTTTTATGGAAATGCAAATTTTAGGTTGGACTCCCTCTCACTTTTACATTGAAGACTTGACAGAAGGAGGTGGATATCAAAGGGGGAAGAATGCTTAACATAGGAGTGAATATAAGATTAACAAAAGGTGGTTTTTTATATGCAGCTTTTTTTTTTTTTAACATATGACCTAACTGTGCTTGTTCATTGTGTGAGATTTTTAGGTTACACTTCTAATACTTAACCCAATAAGGCCAGCTTTTATTTGTGATAAACATGCTTAAAATTCAAAAATTCAAACACTTCCAACAACCTGTAGTTAGCCAGTTGTTTATTAGACCTATCACTACATAACTCAACAACTAATTACTTTAGAATCTTTAGAAAAGATTCTAAAGTAATGCCACATGGTTAATCAGGCATGACATCTGAACTAAAAATCCATACTGTGATCCATAGAGTTAGCTGTTCTCACTCCTGAAATACCCCATGCAGAACTCAGTGTCCAGGTTTCCTAGGACCTATTTTGTAACACAGGGGCAGCAAAATTAGCTTATTGCTAATTTGGCCCTACAGCTCCATTAGCCACAAATGCAGCCCAGTAGGAAATTTTCAGAGTAAAGGTTTTGGTGCTGGAGATCTGACTGACGCAGTAGGGACGGCTCAGGGTCAGACTCTGTGGCTTCAATGCCTGCAACAGTGAGAAGTCATTGAAATACTTCTAGAGTACATCTGGGGATTTTTGCCCAAAAAGTCTCCCTTGCAATATTTCTGGGCCTGCTCTGCAGTGTAAACTGAGGCCAAAAGTGAGGTGACCTGTCGTTATGTCCCAAAAAAATTTCCTAAATTAGTCTCACCCTTGTGATGTGAAAAACCTGGGAAATGGGGGGATTTCAAATCTAAAAGGATTCTTGGATTTTGAGCAAGCTACATGAAATCATGTGCCCATTAGAAATCCCCTGGAGCATCTGGTTACCCTGTGCTTGCTTGGCAGCTCTGACACAAGCAGCACAACCCCAGCTGGGTCAGGGAAGCCCTGCCATCCCCTGGACAAGGCCTTTAGCTCAATATCATGGCACCAGAATTTAAACACCTTTTATAAAGAGGTGTCTTGTGTGCCATGTAATGCAACTATGCTGGTGATATTGTCAACAATGTGGAGGCCACTGTGGGATCAGAGCAAGGCTTTTCCTCCAAAAGCAGACCTCCATCACTTAGTCATCTAAATCACTCCTTGGGCTCCACTGACTCAGTCTCCATCCACTGTAGCAGAGCCTTATAGGCCCATACAGTGGGACTGTAGATATTTATCACACACAGACACATACATGAGACACAACATTAGATGTCTTAATCTTGCACTGGATTTGTTTCTTGAAATCAGAACCTGGCCATGATGAATCTCTCAAAGGGCTTTAGAAGTACCAGCAGAGTATTCTTGTTCAAATCATTCACATTAGGATTATTCAGATCAATGTAAATCTTTATAAACTGATCTTTTAAGAGGGAGTATATTTTGAAAGGGCAAGTGACTTTGGCAAGAGAATGTCAGGGTCTCAGAATAGACTCAAAAAGTTGGCATCCCTTTGCAGGGAAACCAGATTACTTAACACTGGCATTACTGGCAGAATGGCAAGTTTTTAATTTACAACATTAATTTATTTTTGGTTTTGGAATAAATATGTTTATGGAGTAAATGTAGGATTTTGAGTTCCACAGGAACTATCCAGTAATATAGTAAATTTTAGAAAATATCAATTTGCAGGGAAATCTTGCAGCCAATGAATAATTCTCCTTTCTCTTGGCCTGTTGTTTTTAATTCCTCTCTTGCAGAAGAGCAGTAACTCATTTCTCCATGTGCTTGAGGGACAGATTTTTCCTCTTCTCATGCACAGACACAGACAGTGCCTCACAGCTGAGGGCTGGGGTCATCTTGCTATACTTAAATCACTTCTGTTAGCTTTACAGCCCTCATTTTACTCCATCCACTTCCTTTTACTTCTTTCTGCATCACTTATGGAAACTGAAGGACAAGACCTACCTGCTTTACAGCGACAAGAGTCCCTCTGCAACAGACAAAGAAAAAATATAAAGATACAGATGGGAAAAGGCAGAAAGGCTGGACGATCATTAGCTGGGACATCTGTGTTTTAAAAAGAAGTTAAATTTAGGAGATTTGAACATCAACATAAATGTACTCAGCCCTCTGAGCCAGAAGGCAGGGATGGGGAGCAGAATGAAGCTCCCATAATCCAAGGGAAAATGGTCAGCGGTCTGCAACACCACATAGACACACACATAAGTCTGTGGGGCTGGATGGGATTCATCCAAGAGTACTGAGGCATCTAGCAGAAATGCTCCCTGAACCACTTTCAAACCAAGAAGTAAAACTATTTTTAAGAATAAATTTTACCTGAATTACTACCTTAACACCTGAAGACAGTCTGAATATCTTTCAGAAGTTTTGGTTGTCCTCTCCTCAAGCCTTGATATAATTCTATGATCTGATACTCAGAAATCACTTCTACTTTGTATGGAAAATCTGTATTGCTGGAATGATGAGAACTCATTGCAGTGCCAGTATGGTCTTTGCATTTTTAACACTAAGAGTAATGTTGCAACTAAAAAGTGGATTTGTCTTTTTTTTCTCTGCTGCTTTTATAAATTATGCAAACCATAACCCATGGCAGGTCACAGCACAAGATTTAGACAGCAAGGGTCTTGTCTGTTTTCCATTCCTGCTGATCCAGACTTTGATTTCTAGCAAATTTAAAACTAGAAATGTCTGAGATAATTTTATAACTGAACTGAACTGATAACTGAACTAAATTCACTTTAATACTGAGACTGTAGCTGACTAATTTGGTGTGTATCATTAATTTATATAATTTAGTTAAAAACTGCATTCTATGGTCCATATTAAGAGGTAGATCAAAAAAGCAAATTGTTTTCATCAAATCAACATTTCTGAATTTATATTTTTAAGGGTTTTTTCCATTTTTACTTTTTGTTTTGAAAGAAATATTCTAAAGTATCTTTTCAGAAGTTTTAATCAACCTTTCAATATGAAACAAATTCTTTCAATTTTAATCCCAATAATAAGTATAATACTAACTAAAGTTTGATTCTTAATTCCATTTTTGGTGATGAAAATCAGATAAATTACTTTTGTACAATTTCAACTACTTTTACACACTTCTTGAATGTCAGCACTTTGCCACTGATTTGAGAAGTACTTTTCAATTTATTTTTCCAACTGATACCTATGTAGAAAATTCACATCTTCATTTCTCCAGATAAATATAGACAAAATATAATAGAAAAGAAAAAAGTTTCTTTTCCTTAGTGCAATTACATCAAGGTATCATTTTTGCACTTTGCATACATAATAGGAATGGCTAATACCATTCCTTGCTTTCAAACACTTCATCTGTTCTTGACATGGAGAAAATGTCATTCATTATGTGGCTGCTAACACAGTTTCTGTTCATTGACCCCAATTATAGGAGCTATCACTTCTCAGGCTTAAGAAAGCACTTAGGCACACACTTGAGTTCCATTAGAGGGACTTGTTGAGTGGGAAAAGGCAGACACAGGCTGGAGTGCCTGCTTGAGCAGGGCCCATCTCACCACTGGCCCTGCCAGCGCTGATGTCCTGTAGCACAACAGTCTCTCATTGACACCAGCAGGGCAGCTCGTGCGAAGAAAAGGTCAAAATTAAGTACAACTCTGAAAATTGGCAGGACCAGAAGCTGGATGTCTTTGTAGTTACCTACAGGTGACTGCAAGCAAGCCTCATCCACAATGCAAACTGGCCTCACGCCTGCTGTCTCAAAGCCTGGGTGTTGTGTCAGAGCTGGAAGGAAGCTGTTGGACTATTCCTTGGGCACCCACTGTGGCTGCTGCTGTGGGCCGTGGTACCCCATTGCACAGCTGTGGTGATGGATTTGGGATGCAGGACAAAGAGAAGCCCTGGAAACAGAGATGTCCATGTACCTGCATTTAGCAGCTGTATCTGTCACAAAGAAAACAAAGTGGTTAAAAACATCGTTCACTACTGCACAGCTCACATAGAGCTGTCAGAGCTAAGAAATTGGAAACAACTCCCCAGCTTCCCTCACCTACCACTCACTGACAGGAAGGATGCAGGGACATCAAGGTGCTTCCTTATGAAACAGAGAAATGGTGTCCATGTGTGATGTGGGAAATTAAATTATTTTATTGACTTCTTTTTCCTCCAGAGAAGGGAAGCTAAGAGTGAGCATCTACGGTAAAAGAAAACTAGCTTGTGTCTGCACAGAGCACAAAGTTTTCATACGGGTGAGGGATTTAAAGAGAGATGGTATCTGTAATTCTACATCAAACCATAAGCCAAATTTACAATATGTCATTCACTTCCTTTTGATTGTTCTATGATTTGGTCTTGGTTCTTTTTCTTTTTTTTTTTGTCGAAGTGGGTTTTAGTCTCACATGACAGTCCATGGAATTTAACAGAAACATCCAACTCCTGTCATTCTTGACAGACTTACATGTCCTTGTAGATCAGATTATGAAAACAACCTTTCTGTCTATTATGTCACTAAAAAATCAATGCACTGATGCTTCAGGTGAATAACTTCTTGTTAAAAATACAGCCTGCCAACAAGGAAACAAATGTATAAATTACCTCTGGGCCAGCCATCACATGTATTTTTTTTCCTAAACTGTATTACCTTCTAGGCACTTGCTGCAACACTCTTGTATCAGAACAGACAAGACAACATCACGATTTTTCAGGATGAAGAAAGGAAATGTAATGAAAATGCCACTTTTAATAAGAAAGCTCAATAATATTCAGTCTTGGTTGTTCCAGCTGAGATATTAATGGCTTTCACTTCTTTCTGGAATTCAACAACCGAGAGAAAAAGGTAGGGATCGGGGGAGGTTAAAAAATACTTGGCTGTACTAAACATATAAGGTCACTGGAATTATTGCTAGAATTGATCTAATAACAGTTGCTCTTTTGACATTTTTTTGCAAGATTGTTCAAGGCAGCTGGAAGGGAACTCCTTATCTGGCTAAAGCATAAAAATGATAACTTATTTTTTTCTGCAAGACTGAAGCTTTATCCCATGGAGACCAAAAAAAGTTCTGAAATATTTGGAGTGAAACATTTTTGTAAGACCATTACCTGTACACAGGCACAATGATTGAATGCAACCACACCTCAAAGTAGTGGACTAGTATTGGGAAGGACCTCGTAGTCAGATATTGAAAGATGCAGTTTTTGCATCCACAAGCCATTTTCTGCTTTAGGATCCTCTATTGGCCTTAAAACACACTGTAGAGATGTAGTCATTTTATTGCAAGAGTTCTACTGCCATTACATTGCAAGGGTTCCATATTGCTAGAGTTCTGTACCTCCTTGATGTTTCCTGTAGGCAGCTCCTCTAGGCACTGTCTCTTCCTTGTTCTCACAGCAGCCAATTGACCCCAGCTCCCCTTCAACCAACCAATCCACTCTTTGATAACACTCTTCTGATTAGCTACAGGTGTGGCCTGAAAAACTTGAATTTTTCCTTTTTAGATTTTTTTTCATATTATACCCTTCAATTATAAAAGGAAAATTAAACAAACAATAAAAGAACGCCTGAATGTTTTGAGTTATTTTAAAATACAAAGGACCAAGCAAAATCTTATACCAAAAATCATGATAGCAAGTAAAAAAAAAAAATCTGTTGGAATGTAAGTTTCTTATTCAGGCCCAAAACATTTGTTAAAGCTAAATTGTATAGAATTTAGGTAAATGCTCAACATACCATGCTTCATTGATTTAAAAAAGTCAACTGCTGGAAAAGGATATTTGAGTAATGGTGATTGTCCTCATCTTTTACAAATAGTGTAATAATGAAAATATTTTCCTTGTTGAATCTGAGTAAAAGGTCTCTAATCCGATTTCAGTGTTTCAAATCCTCATTTGCTACTTTCATTGAAGATGTCTTTAGTAGATGGGGTACAGACCAGCTGGGAAATAAATGAGTAAACCAAGGCTGGGAAAGAGAGCAGCAAAGTATACATGAGTCAAAAAAGAAACAAAAAAGCATCAAACTCTTCAGTCAAAAGGTTAGCTTACTCTCCTTGAGGGGGAAGACCAATTCCAGCCCTTGTCCCCAGGCTGGTTTATGTATTCTCACTAGAGACTTATTGCATGGAGAAAAAACCCAAAATCACCGCAAGATAGATAAGGTACTTTGAAAAAACCCTGCTATGTTCAGTTTTATTTTGCTTTGGTTTTTTGGAGATTTTTTTAAGGAAGGGAAAATATATGACTGTTCATTAGATTGGCATTGCAGGATGGCACAACCTCAGTGTTGATGATGCACTTGATCTCCATCCGTCCTGTATTTCAAAGATAGTTGGCCTTTGAAAAAGCATTGTTTGGGGTTTACCTAAAAGTTACATAAGTAGAAAGTCTGAATGGCCTAAGCACAGAATAACTTAGTCTGAAAGGGACTTTTTGGAGATGATCTAGTCCATCCCTCTGGCTCAAAGTAGAATCAGCTAGCACATTGCCCAGGACCATGCCTAATGAGTTTTGAATATCTCCAAGGATGGAGGTTCTACAAACTCCGGATGGTCTGTGACAGTACTCTGTAAACACAGTATAAAGTGTTTCCTGATATTCAGAGGGAGCCTCCACATTTCAGTTTGCACTCATTGCCTCTGCTCTTGTAACTAAGCACCACTGAATAAAGCCAGACTCAATCCCATTGCACCTCCCCTGCAGGTATTTGTGCACTCTTTTCCCCTTGAGCCCGTTTTTATCCAGCCTGACCAATCCCAGCTCTCTCAGTCTCCCCTCATATGACAGGTGCTCTAGTCCCTCATCTTCATATTCGTATGTCTATGCCTGTCTTGTGTAAGGGAGCCCAAAACTGGGCCCAGACCTCTAGGTGTGACTCTACCACTGCTGAGTAGCTGGGAAAGGATCACCTTCCTGGAATGGCTGGCAGTGCCCTGCCTAATGCAGCCCAGGATTCCACTGGCCTTCTTTGGTGGGAGAGTGCATTCATGGCAGGGCCTCAGGTCCTCTTCTGCAAAGGTTCCTTCCACGTGGTCATCATCCAGCCTGCACTGGTGCTTTGGTTTGTTCTTCCAGAGGTGTGGGGCTTTGCCCTTCACCTTGTTGAACTTCATCAGGTTTCTCATCATCCCTTTTCTTAACCATATATACAAAATATAATTATTCTCGAGTTACAGCACTCAATCTTATATGATTGCAGCTTTGCAAATGTGGGAAATAACAAGTGTTCTGGTGAATACCATTGAACCCTTGTTGCAAAGTAAAAACTGATGTTTTGTTTTTCTTATTCTGATCTCAGTTGTCAAAATACAGAAAATTGAACCACTGAAAGTTTTTGAGATTTTCAAGTACAGTATGGTTTTATGGATGACTCCTGTTGGCTGATTTGGAATTCAGAGAAACAAAGAATATCTGCTGCTGCTTTTTTATTGTTATTTTTAACTGTCTCTTTTATCAAATGCAATAATAAATTGACTTGTCAGTAGCAGTGAAAATCAAGGATCAAACTGGAGTTCTTGTAATGATGACAAACAGGGTAGTCATTGAAGCAGAAAGGCTCCCCTGCCCCTATGGAAGTGTTTGTACCTAAACAGAACTGTCATCCTCCTCAGAATTTCATATTCTAGTGCAAGTAGTGATCCAGTTATGATGGCTTAATCAATCCCATTTTGACATCAGTCTAGTTTTATGAGCTCCAATAAATGTATTTCAAAAACAGATTCATCAACTGTAGGATTCCTCAGCTATAAGGTTCCTCAGCTTCTTATTCCCAGCATCTAGGCCAGTGTCAGAAATGTACATGAGTGGTATGCTTGAAATCTGGTGAAGAAACAGCAATTGCAAAAAAAGAAAGAGGTTTGGAAAAAGAGGCAGGACACCAGTCTGTGTGCTCAGGGCTGGAATTCCTAATCTAATTTTACCACTTTTGTAAATAGCTCTTATGAATAAAGAAACAATTCAGACTTATAAAGAATAGGTCCTCTAATATAATTACAGAGTGCACAATGCATGAAGAAAAGTAGAACTTCTCACAGCAAGGAAGAGAGGATGATTAATAGGAAAAGAAAGCAACAGATTGGAACAGAGCGGGAGGCATTCAGGAAAGACTCAGGCTACCTGCAATCCTTATTTTCAGGAAAATAAAGCAATCTTGCATAAACAGGAAAGTGGTGGTAACAAAAATTAAATTTGTGTTTGTAGCAATTATGGGGGATGAGGGTAAAAATGGAGAATATGAGGTTCATTACTACCCTTTTTAAAGGACAATGGGGACAATAGGAAGTCAATGAGACAGTGTGGCTAGACATAACTTTCTATCAAATGGCTGGCAAACACTGGAGTGCTGCCACACAGGAGAGAATAAATTGGATATGAGCTGTTTTCTAAGAAAAATTGATCTGCTACTGATATCCAGTGCCCCGTCTAAATGTAAATCCCTGCAGACTCCCTCTGTAGTGACTAGTGAGAAACCTCTTCAGAAGCAATTTATCATATTTAAAAAAAAAAAAAGTCCAAGATTATTTATTTCTCATAGAAGTCTTCAGTTACTTCAGTGTTAGTGAAACTAAAAGGCTGGGTGGAAGAGATTTTATCAATAAAGGCCAAATTGATGACATTTAAAAAGAAAAACCAAACTGTCCTTCTTTGGAACCATAAATGGGTCTCAGGAAGTTACTGATCCCTACAGCTGCCACAAGGCTGTACCTAGGAAGTTTCTAACGTGTTTGTCAAAGCTGTTTATTAGTTTTTCAAGTACCTCAATAGCTCTAGATTTTTTTTCTCCTAAACTTCGTTACTTTGAATGCAAAGAAATTCTTTTCATGGGGAATTAATTCTGTAAGGATTATTGAACACATATAATCTACTGTGCTGTAAGAGCATTTTAGACATTAAAGGCAATATGCTCACCCCTTATCTGCCTCCCAAGGCACCTGATTCTGGCCATTGACAGAGACAGGACACAAGTCAGGATACATTTTTTGTCTGACTCAATACAGCCATTCTATCTTTCTAATATTGCTCCTTAATATTCTTTTCTTAGTTGGGATACACTGCACCAGTCGCTGCAGAAGAATAAAAAGTTTTCAAAAATTCAGAATCAGATGTGAGATTTGTAACACCAATTTCTAGGAGGCATTTTTTCAAAGGAACGAGTTTAGCTACACTAAAGTGACTCCCAAACAAGAGTGACCAAGCTGCAAAGGGTAAAAGTTAAAAGGTGATGATCCCTGTTGGAGAACAAGAACTTCTGGCTAAGCTTCAAGAGCTCTAGCAGCAGGACAGAAACACTGAGTGTTTAGTCATACAGCGTCCACTACAGTTATCACTAAGATCAGCATGTCTGGAAGGAAAACATTCACTTGATATCCAGTGGTGGGAAGAGAGTGAGAAATAATCCTAGCCATCTCTTCAAGGCTTCCTGTATTCTGATTATCCCAGCGGGGCTGTGTGAGACCAGCACCAACAGCAGTGCTCCTTCCAGGCAGTGTCAAAGTTGGTCAGGCTCTTAGAGCACAGTATCTATTTTTCAGAATGAAAGAAGAGAGGAAATAGATCACAGAGCAATCAGCAGCTTACAGTCACACCTTGCCTTCCTAACACTGGCTATTGCACCTCTAGGAACTAATTTTCTTTAGTCTGTGATTTTTTTGTTCTAATTTAATGTCTCCTATCCTATCCTATCCTATCCTATCCTATCCTATCCTATCCTATCCTATCCTATCCTATCCTCCCCTTTATGGAAGTTATAGGAGCAGGTAACCCCCATGTGCTGTAATACATGTATCTCCACAGAAATACATATAACTCTTGTAGTACACTGATGCAATAGTTTTTGGATATTTCATCATGTACCCTGCATCTATGCAAATAGAATATTTATTATTGCATTCTTCCAAAACATCTCATCTGTTACAAAGGATGAAATCCTTTCAACTGCTGCATTTTGCACCTATGCTATTAGATCAGTGAAAAATTGCATTCCAGCTGATTTGTGGAGGCAGATGCATTGTACCCCCTGCCACACTGAAAAGCAGAAGTACTATGTGAAGGAGTCACCGTGTTTTAGAATACGAAAACATTATGATGCCAGTGGCAACATGCAGTAATTTGATAAGAAATTCCTGAGAAAGTCAAGGTTTATAGATGTTTGCAAACATCAGTGGCACCGAGCACTAAGGAGCTGGACAAAGAAATCCATTTATTTAATTTCAATGCAGCACCAAGATATTGTCAAACTGAAACAGAGTTATAAGGGCCTTGTAGAATTTGCAAAAAGAAAACAAAGGCATAGTGCTAGGAAATAACCACTAGGATAGTAAGAAAAATATGAAGTAGATCCCACAGTGCAGCATAAGATACTACAATATGCAGTACTTTATTGGTTTTAATCCACCTCAGAGGGAAAAAATGGTAAATCAATGAAGAAAAGGCAATGCTGGCCATGCTGGAACTTCTAATACCTTCTAGAAACAGTAAAGGACTCACATGAAGTGAGGTTCTGCCCAGCACATAAGCAGTTTCTCAAAATGTGCCGAAGATTTCAATGGGAGTCCAGTGATCCTGTTCACAGCTGTCAGCCCCTTCAGGAGAAAGTGGTTTCTCTATGTGAACAAACAAGCTCAGCTGGGTAGGTAGAGTGCTCCAAGAAGGAGGAGAGCACCCCATACTGAAAAAGGAATATGGGGAAAGTTCAGCAATGGCTGTCAGGAGTGAACAAACGGGCAAAACATTTTCTCATGCCAAAGAGTATTACGCAATGTCTGTTGGAGGAATCACACACACTGCAAAGAAGCTGTTGAGATAATGTCAGGCTAAGCAGGCATCCTTTAATGACAAAGGAGCTGAGGTTCTGAGACTGAGGAATCCTGACTGGTTCAGTCACATTTGAGCTAAAACAAGTGAAAGACAACAGGCTGAGCCTCAAAGGCTCCTGATTGTGTTATACCACTACACACTCAAACATTAAAATAGAAAAAGCTGTCCTAGACTGGGAGCTGTCTCTCCTCAGTGGCAATAGCACAAGAAAAAGGATATTATTTTGATCAATGCAGCAGAAGAATGGTTTTGGTTATTAAAGGAAAAAAAATTGAGGATGAAGATGATTTTGCTGACTTTCCCCTATGGTAGCATATCTGGCACCAGCAGGTTAGTCCAGATGTTTCAGAGCAGAACTCATTTTCAGGAGGGCAGAGAAGCAGAAGGTAGGAAAAAGGATTGAAACTGGTACTTGGAAAACAGATTACATGTGTAAACAGCTGTAATGATAGGCAACTGCAGTATCTCTGTAGATAGGTTTTATTTTATGAAACTTGTATTTTAGTCTTGTACATTCTTCTACAATGCAAACAAGAAACATCAAGATGGAGCTGAAAGCTTTCAAAACATGAACATGGAAACATTCAGAACTTGTGCCAATCCCTTGCTTTCCCTTAGGCAGGCGGTGCTGTCCAAACTGTCCTCTGGTACAGGCTGGAGAAGGGGGTAGCAAAAGCAGGGCTGCCCTGGTGTGGGAGGATGAGCTGGGGGAAGGATGATCTGGGTCACCAGAATACAAGCAGTGCCCTCAAGGACCTGGGCACAGCTCCAAGCAAGGCCCACATGGCACCAGTGGAAGGTCTTGTTGACAGACAAGAGGTAATGGGTAATGTCCAAGGTCCCTCCAGGTGAGCAGCAGAACTTGGCCGCAGTCAGGGTTGAAGGCAAGGATATCCAGTTCATAACCCTGCAAGCCGAAGGTTTAGATGTGGTCTGCCCTGCTGCTGTGTGTGGATCCAGTTTCTTGCAACCTAGGGTATTTTGCAGTAGGGTTATGTTCATTACTCCAGAAATGTTTTGGTAAATGCTAGTGGTGTTCAGTTTTCTAAATGTACAGGACCACACATTTCAGATTCAAGCTAGTGGCAGATGGTTCTACCATGCTTTACTGAGTTTCTTGAACTGATGAAGATACATTATTTAGAAAAATGTAGTCAATAATTTATCACAAGTCAGATGGTATTAAAAGGCCAGTGTTGCAATAGTGCACCAGAAAGCTTTGCTTTCCCTGGGTTAAAGTACACGAAAAGTGTGTTTTATCAATATTTAAGACTGTTCTCTAATTGGCTAGACCGAGTTTTTATTTATAAAGTGTAACAGTATCAGACATAAGGGGTAAGGATCCTCAATGTATTCTGCAGTTTGTAATGTTAAAACAATGGCTTTTCAGTTCTGTGACACTTTAATTCAACAAAATGAATAGTTTGAAAACTGTGTAAAAGCACAGATTTTATAGCTTTTTATGGTTGGTACAGATTAGTGAAGTGAAAATCAGATAGGTTTCCACTTCATAAACTCATTCATTTGTGTAGGCAGAAAACACAGCCAAGGAGCCCTCCTGGGGGTTTGTGGCACTTCTGTTGAGTCAGTGGAAACCTCAGACTTTCCCAGAAGAGGGAAGGATTGTGGCCTGGGGTGGTACAGTTGCCATCCCTGGAACAAGTGAATAGGAAGCTGAGTGTTACGCAAAGATGGATGTAAGGATTTGCCGCTATAAAGCTTTACATTTATCACACAAAATTTTATTTCTAGCTTGTTGTATAGCAGCCCTGAAAGCTATGTAAAAAACCCTTTACATTTGGCTACAAAAATATGTCTCAAAAAAAGTATTTTTCTGTTGCTGCAAACTGGAGCAGCAGCAGAGCAGCAGTGTAAACTTACCAAAGTTTACACAGAAGCTGATAATATCTTCTTAAGACTTTTATTTCTTCTTTCTAAACCACATTCTGAATTATGCTTGAAGGCTGTATTTAACATCTCATTGAAAATTAAGAACACCTAGCAGCAGTGTCTTACTTTGAAAGCAAGATTCTCTGTCTGCATTAAATTCTTTTCAAAGAAATTACTGGTGATTGTATAAATTACTCTAGATGAAACACACTTGCAGTCACTAAAAATAGGAATAGATTCCAGAGATGCACCTTAGCATCCCA
This sequence comes from Zonotrichia albicollis, assembly GCF_047830755.1. Classification (NCBI taxonomy): domain Eukaryota; kingdom Metazoa; phylum Chordata; class Aves; order Passeriformes; family Passerellidae; genus Zonotrichia; species Zonotrichia albicollis. Next base: position 73,552,421 of record NC_133821.1, on the reverse strand, counting down.
GTGGAACTTAAAAATGGAATTCAAAATTAGCACCAAGCTGGTAATTAATTAAAGAATCATTTGGTTTCTTACCTTACTGAGCCTCACCTGCCTTCCCTTCACCACTAGAAATGTTTGTTGTCTCTCTCTTACGTCCCCTGCCAGTCGAAAGTATTGTACTTATGTGCTTAGAAGTTGAAACCACCATGTGCTGCAGCACTAGGGAAAACATTTATGATGTTAAAATATTTATACAGCTGGATTCAGTGAGATGCAGCATCTCCTTTTAGGTTAACAAGCTTGTCAACTGCTAGTTAGAAAAAAATATAAAAGATGCCTTTAGAGCCAAAACTCCTCAAACAATTTTTGTCACAATCTTATGAACCATGTAATTCACAACATCATTTAAAACATTTTGCAGTACCACATCCCAAATACAGACCACGACATGCACAGAAATGCATGTAGAATACACATATATTATTCTTAAGTCTCTGGGCCTGGAAAGATTTTACTTTAATTCTAACTCTGGGAAGAGAAAACAATTTCAAGAGAACAGGAAAACTGGGTTCTTGTCAAGGTAAAACCAACATTACCCATTTGTTGCTCTTTATAATCTGGTAAGATTGGAGAAAGCATTTTCCTTATAGTAGCAGTCAAAGCTGGATTGCTTTGATATGTCTTAGATAAAGCTGTTATCCCAGGAGCAAATTAAAGGTTAATATACAGTATTTATTCCAGTCAGTCATACCATTATTTTTGAACTGACAATAACATCTGAAATTACTGATTTCAAATCACTAATTTAGAAAACAGGAAAAAAAAATCTCTATGCATGACCTTGTTACTGCATAATATTGCTGGAAAACATGGTCACTGGAATCTAGCAAACCCCCTATGATGTGTGCCTGTCTGTCAGACAGGTGCATATACAGAAATCTCATGGTTTGGGGAACTTAATTTCCTGTTTGAGCAGCTGAGAGGAGACAGCCTTGCTGGACAGACCCCAGGCAAGCCACTGCCCTACTCTGGTTCAACAGCAGCCAGTGGTTGAGTTCTCTTCCATTCCCTCTCTGCCTACTGTAAGACAGAGTCTAAACATCATAGCTGTGCCTGATCATTGCTGCAAGCACTTGGGAACACTTCATGCCCCAAGTTAGCTTCCTAAAAATAATTAGCACAAGATCCTCAAGATTAGCTTTTCATTTTTAACTCCATTTTTAACTTTTCTGGAGTTAAAAGTGGTTCTGGAGTTATCAGTGGTTCTGGAGTTAAAAGTGGTTTTGATAATGAGGTCTGGCCAGTGTTTAGTGCCCATGAATCTGTTTTCAGGGAGGTTTACCTATTCCACAGACAGCCAAGGGCAAGTACTTATGCAAGCTTTCTTCTCTGTGGATTTGGACATTGCTTCTTATTTTAAATGCTGAAAGGTTGTATAAATTTTGACTTTGGGATTTAGATATGATTTCACAAAAATGTAATATTGTTAAACCTTCCCTGAAGTTAATAGAGCGACTATTTCTATATTTTTAAAATTGTAAAGATAACAAATAGGTGTACACTCAAGAAACTGACACTCCTGACACTTCTACTGCAAATAAAGGTATGAAAAATGTCTGTTTTATTTAAAAGCCATAGGGGGTCACTTGTGGGATCAGTGCCCTGGAGCAGACCTTCCAGTTCCATGTCTAATTTGGGCACAAATTGGGATCTGATTAGGACTGAAACCAAATTATAAGCAAACAAATAAATTTCCCAGAGTCAAGTGAGCTTTATGGGTTAATGTGGATTGCTTGGTGAAGATTCATCTGAAAAATGCAAACAATACAAATCCAAGATCATGCATCCAAGAGAAAAAGATCTAAGTTGTTCCCGGGAGGTGAGAGGATATTTTGGATTGCATTGATGGTAGACAAATTTTGGGGGTACAAGAGATAAAGGAAGAGATAAAGTCTCAGATACTGTAGCTCTGAGGATAAAGAAAACCTGTGGGTACAGAACACTGCAGCTGTAAATGGCTGCTGCTCTCCTGGATGCAATTCTGCTGTTGACATTTTTAGAAGGGTGGCAAACAACAGGAGAGCAGTGGGAAAAGAGTGATTAATAAAACATAGCAAGAAGTATAGGAAACTCAATTTATTCAGTATGTTCACTCCAGTATAATGACCAGAAAAGAACTAGCAGATAATTTTTAATCTAGGAGAAACCAAAGTTGCAGTAAAAACTATGATTGAAAATTTTAGGTAAATAAATTCAAAAGTCTTGTTTATGAAATGGAAGTAATTAACCTTCCCTAAAGAACTGAAGGAGCCTTCATCACTTGAAGTGGTTAAACACTTGTGTGCTATTTTGAATTCTGTGCAGAATGTCACTGAGCAGTATCTTTCTACTTGGTGGAACAGTCTGAAGTTCTTTGTCCTGTTATGCATAAAATCCCATTAACACTCCCCTCTGACTTTAAAAACTACATTTCTGGTAATATTAAGATATTTCTCCAAGGACAAAACACTCTGAAACTTCCTGAAATCCTGGTGGCATTTGGCATCTCCTATTTCCCTTATGTTCTAGTGAATAGAAGAGTAACCAAGTTCCAAAGGAGAAATGTTGATTGTATGTACATTCATAGGGGGGCTTGTCTATGTGTGTGTAAGACAAATTAGGATGTACAACTGTTTTGAAATCTTACCTAAGCCGCTGAATCATTGTTCATTCTGCATATTGAGGTTTGGTCTGCAGCTATCTGCATTCAGACAGGAAATAATTACATTTACATATGCAAACAAAATCATCTTCACTAATCTAGGTCTTAGAAGCAAGGTCATTGTATTAAACTGATTACTTTTATCAAACTATCCTTAGGAAAAAAAAAAAGAAAGAGAGAAAGAGAACAGACGCATACAGACTTATCTGGGATCTGGGCTTCCATAGCCCTTCAATAAGTGCTATATTTAGAAGAAGGGATCAAAAAGTTTGGGTGTGCTTTACATGCTTGGTTGTGGAGTCTGATTCTAATTGCTTTTACTATCTTTGGGGATTATTTTCATGAAGTGAGACATCACTCATCACAAATAACAGAGCCACAATTAAGCCTTTCAACAGCAGAGTCAGCAAGGAGAATTACCCATAGCCCAGAGTGAAAAAAACTGCCTTTTCTAAACAGCTATATGGACATAAAAAAACCCAAAAGGGTCCTGAATTTCAGGCAATAATTTTGATCATAAAAGGGGTCATAAAAACATTTTTGCCAGATTTTACTATGACTCAGGAGCAGAAAGAAATAGAACAAAATATGCTCAATTTTAAAATACTTCACAGATTAGCAAGATTTGTTTATTTATTTTATTAGGAAAAAAATAATGGGCTTTGTTTGATATTCTTGAGCACAGAGACCCTTGACTTTACATCCTTAACTAAGACATTGGGCACAGCAGTGGTCTCAGGCATGTGACATTTTAACTTGTGTTCATTGAATAAAGTATCAGACTTCAAAAATGTAATTCTTCAGACACGTTAATAACTGATTTAATGTTAATGAAATGTTACAGTTTTCATGTCCTTTTTATAAAGTTATAACATCCTGTCATGCTGTCCTCTGTGTGTTAGAAGTTCAGAACTGAAAGCCACACTTACATTAAGCAGTCAGGCTCACAGCAAGGTGTTCAACTTGACATTTTGAGGAGCATGGATATTTCTATCCCCTGTTTTTTCAGCTTAATGCATAATAATTATGCATTTTAAAGCATTTTTATTCTATTTTATTGCTCTCTTTCCAAACAGTATTCCTCTTGAGTCTCATAGAGCACATATTTCATGACAAGTATAATATTTTTTTCAAATGCAATCCTTTTTGTACACTCTGGTGTACCCACTGTTATTGATCAGAATTTAAAACAGACCAATTTTTTTTTTAAAGTGCCTCTCAGATTCTTGTTTATCTCTTGCTTTATGCAGACAATAGGAACAGAAAACTCTAACAAGTAGCCTCATACACGCTACACATTTTTCAAATGCAACGTGTACTATAAGATACTCACACTGTGTGCTAATGAACAATGCAGGGCTGGGCTTCCTGTGTAACTTCAGCTGTGAAAAATTCCAATTCTCTCTGTCCTCTAGGGCTGTACAATGGTTCTGCTTTCCTACTTTTAGGAACTTCAGTTTGTTTAAAATAGCCAGCAGGAATTATCTCCCACTGTGTTCGAACTGGAGGTGCACCAAGTAACAAGATATTTGCCTGTGTTTTGCGACTATATATGCTGATTTATTTCAGTCATACTCACAGAGTTTTTATTCACAAATGGGAAGACCTTATTCATGTGAATAATCCAAGAAAGGGAATGAATTGTAAATATTAGAAAGAATAGATTTATAGAGTATTCACAGCTAGTGAAAAGCATCAGAGCCATTTATTAAAGACTCTTTTTTTGTCTTTATCACAAGAGCCATCAAAACCAGTGGATATTCATGTATAATTCATTAACAAACAAGGCAATTTTCCTGCTTATAATGCATAGGTCACTCATTCTTGGAACAGAAATAATACCATCTGATTTGGTGATTAATCAAAGTACGCAGACTAAACAGAAAATAACCATACTGACCAGTTATGAATAAATTCTACAGGAGGTTTAAAACTGTGCATATAAACTATGACAAATACACAAATACAGAAACTTAATTAACAGCCTGTTCAGGAATAGTTGGCAGAATGACTGTATTCATCGAGAAAAGTTGTTCTTCATAGTTAGTAACCACAATAAATATCCACTTTTTATTGCATTGCTTGGACAAGAAAAATATGTTCATACACTCAGTCCTCCATGAAGTTGGGAAAGCTTTTTTTCTGCTGATAGCTAAAAAGGGGAACAGGTTAGTTTGACTGTTTAGAATATAATCTTATATGTAGAAAAACAAAGCGCAAATGCAGAATCCAAAAAAGACAGAATATAGATGAGAAAATGCAAAAGAAATTGTTAACATAGGCAGAGTAATTAGTAAGATTTTACTTCCTGTGATTTTTGGTTCCCTTACAGTTATTACTGTGCCTGCCCTCTGCCCAGAAGACTTATTTTTCCACAATACTCTCATTTTTTTCCTTTAGTGGCCTCCAGGAATAATTCTGGCTCTTCCCCACACCATCTCTACCCTCACTTCTCTACTGCAGTAATACTTTATTTGCCAACAAAAACAAACAAAAAAAAAAAAAAAAGAAAACCACACAACAACAACAACACCCCCCAAAAGAAGCACTTACACAATGCCTAGCATCTTTTCGCATTTGCTACGTACCTGGCCAGACAAGAAAAGCTGGTTCTGCTGAGTTGCAAGCTCTGTTTGTGCTGCTTCTCTGGTCCAGGTACATGGGCTGCTTGGTGGACCACCAAGCCAGCCCATAGAAAAAGCTTCAGAGACATTTTAACCTTCCCTCTGTGGATGTAGTAATAGGCTGTTTCTCCTCTTCTCTGTTTTCTCTCTTCATTAAATTTGCATGATTTTAATATCTAGATGTTTCTGTTAAATTTGATTAAAATCTGCCAGCAGGCTCAAAAATTGCATAGGAGAAGGAAAAAAGGAGTTATACAGAAAGAGAATATATCAAGTCAGGTGGTAGAATGCTGCAAGCCTTTCTTTTTCCTTATAAAACTAATCTAAAGTTCCTGTAGCACATAGTTAAGTACAGAGCTTTAAATATTCATTTACTGGCTAATTGATACACAAAATATGGGATTCAGAACACCCTCAGAGTTTCTCTAAAACACTAGCTGTAATTGAAAATAGTAGTTTTTCAAAGACAGATAATGCTGTGTAGGATCCTGGCAGGCACAGCAGGAAGGTTGTAGGCATGTAGCATGAAAAGCCTGCAGAAAAGTTAGTACTAGTGGCCTAAGGAACTCATGTAATCTTCAGGCTGGTGGGAACTCAAAGGGACATTTAGCACATTTAGCTCTGGTGGTTTTTCATTGCTTGGCAGCCAAGAAGCCCAGGAAGACATGAGCAGCCCTGGCTATTGAAAGCAAATGTGGGCACAATCTATCATGTTCTCCATCTCTGTACTAAGATGTCCTTTGTACCAGTCAGTGAGGTGTCTGTCTGTCTCTGTGTTATAAATTTATGTGCATTTCCTGAAGGTAAAAAAAAAAAAATGCCAGAACCAAAAAATAAAAAAACCCAACATAACAATATATTCTATTACTGGAACTGCAGGTAAACTGTTATAATTCTTAAAAGAAATCACCTTCTGTGTGATGAAAATGCCTCCCAGTGTCCTCACCTAGCATGCTGAGAACTCAGAGATTTTTTTTCCACCTGTGATAACATTTTCAAGTTTCTTACTGTTAGAAGAACAAAAATACAAAACAAGTTCCTCTTCGGTTCCCGCCAAAATACCCAAGAACTCCACCTCTTATGAATAATAAACTAGCCAGATGCTTTCTTATTAATGACACCTCTTCCATGTGTGAGCAGATTAGCCAGGAGTATCAGCCACCAGCCAAGGCTTTCTCTGCCAAGTGCTCTACAGAAAGATACTCCCATGTAATAGTGTTCACAATTTCACGTATAAGACAAAACAAAAAGTCAAGGAAGCATTAGATAACAGTAATGCTGGAGATGTGGAGCATTTATTTCATATACTTTAACTTTGCAACTCTGTGCTACCTTTTCATTCCATACTCCACTTTGGCTGGTTGCTTCTTTTCTACTTTTGCCAACGTTTGTGGGTTTAAGGCCAGTACTGTATTTGATACCTCTTGCTTTATAGATATGTATTTGCTATCACACTCAATTTTAACAAAGATTAGAGAGACAGAAGTGGTACAAAAGTAATATTTCCTTCTGGTTCATGACTTGTATTTCTTACCCACTCCCAGCCCAAGACAATTTTCTCCTCAGGCAACAATCCTTAATATCTTCTATGCAAAAATCCTGCACACCTGCAAGAGAACAGCATATCTAAGAATTACTATCCTGCACACTTAATCCAGGATTAAGTATAAAACCCCTTTACCTTCTTACATCGTGTCTTTAAAGTACAGAAGCCCATTAACTTCAAATTGTGCTTCTGTTGCCTTTTTTGCTCCAGCAAGGACTGCAGTAAACACAGCACTGCTAAAGCTTCTGCTCAGCCCAACTTTAGATTTCCATACTTGTGTCTTTTAAGCTAGTTTCTCTGCAACATACAAGGTGTTAATAACTCTTTGTGTGTTCTAGGTTTTCTACAGAGCTGGAAGAAAGCGTGGATGCACTTTAATTATCATACAGTATATTCTGCATTTAGTTCCCAGTGCAAGCAGTTACATTTGCTGATAACAAAATGCATTTATCTTCAGTGACATTTTAGATAGCTCCACAACCTGCTGCATATTCTAATGAAACTGGTATCACTACCAATTAGACACCTGCAGAAGAAGTGGGCTATGCAAATGCCTTGCCCCACAAACGCTATTTTCCCTCTCTCATTAAGTTTTCAGACTAAATTATATCACAGCTAATGGCTAAAGACTTGCCCCTCAAATTTCAGTGTTGTGTGGAATTTTGCCAAATATCTCACACAGACTTTAAGGAGTTGTGTGACTGAAAGTCTTTCAAAATGTATTTTCCTTGCTTCACATATGCTTAACCTAGCCCTGCACTTGTCCACCTTCCTTTTCTTTCACTGACACACAGGCAGAAATGTCCTCCCTCCCACCCTCCATCACTGTGACAAGGTATTCTGGTGGGCTTGGAAAACTGTAGATTATTGCTTTGTTTTTCATCTCTGGAGGTCCTTGAGTTCAAATGTATTAGATGTAAGTCAGACTTGCTGTAAACAAATATTTGTTGATTGGATATACAAGATAGAGATTAAACAGAGGAAATCTTGTTTATGAGGTTATATATCCATCAAAGGTTTTCAATGACATCATAAACCATGACAGAAAAGCAAACATGATTTACAGAGTTGCCACAAATCCCAAGATAGAACGGTATCTTGGTAATTCACAATTGCCAGTTTGTTTCATGCCAATCTCAGGACCAGTTCTAAACCCTGTCGGGGATAGAGTCCCCATTTTGTTCCCAGGAATGTTGCATTAACTTTTCATTTGCTCTGGGCTCCTGCTGTTGCTGCCCCATATTCCAATTTGTCTGGCTGCTGCTCTAGTTGCTTTCATCTCCTTCTCCAGGGTTCTCTCTGGTGAGTGCTTTGGCAGGAGCTGTAAGCATTACCCCATATCTATTAATTACACATGCAAGCACATTTCTGAAAGCATGCAGTGTGTTCATAAGTCAAAATTGGATTATGAGATGCCTAAACTGTTTGTGGCCACGAGTGAGTAAAAATATGTGATCATCTCTGGAAATGCAGACTGCACAGATTTGGTAGTAGGCTTTAGATTTTCCCTTTGAAATTTTGGCCATAGCATTTCTAGAAGAAAAATGTGTCAAGAACAGGAACACAGAAACATTAAAATCTTAAAACACAGAAGGAGGGTAGTGATTAAGTATTTTTTTGAATCTTCATTTGCTATCACTTAAACAGGATCCTCTATACATGTCAGTTGTTGTAACTTGCCTATGACTTACACTTTTTTATTGGGCAATTTTAGTGAGACCAATTGTAAGAATACCCTTGGTTTGTGTAAATCACAGTGGAAATCAATATCATTTCATCTGCATGCATATTCTTGTTTCTATAATCAGAAGGTAGAGGACAGGCTGGATCTGCTGTTGAGTTTCACTTCATATGAACTTTATATTTTAAGTAACAGTCAAAGCTGGAATGAATTTAAGGCATTATACTTCACTTTGGCTGACCATAAAAAAATAGTGTTGTGGATTGACCCCAGTGGGCAGCTCAGGTCCACACAGACACTTACTCATCTCCTCCTCACAGGGGCATGGGGAAGATAATTAAGACACAAAGTGAGAAAATTCCTGGGATAAAGACAATTTAATACGTAAAGTGAAAGCTTTGTCTTCAAGCAAAGGAAAATCAGCAAAAAGCAAGAAAAACAATTTTAAAAATTCCAATTCCACTAGCTTTGAAAAAATATAGGCAAAAGTTTGGAGAGAATTCTTACTCTGATAGAAACATCAGCAGCATTGTCTTTCTTTCTAGCTCAAAAACAGCAAGAAATTTGCACAGTAATGTTAGCTACAAATATTGCCTTTAGCACAGTTCAATATAGCTGGCTAAAAAGTAGCATTTACAATGTGAGTTATCCTTATCACAGAGATCTTTGCTCAAGGGGCAGACTCTGTGAAAAGGGGTGTCAAATGACTATTTAGTGAGCAAGGCTTGTGTTTATTCTCTGGATGGCTTTTTTGGTATTTCTTTTGTTAGCTTACAGTAACACCTGTCTAGGTGACAGAAAACATTTGAGTTTGCTTTATTTGCTATTGCTCACAAAACCTCAGAGAACAGAAGTGTGTAATTATCCCAATCTCAAGAAAACAAAAGTTTTAGATATTGCAAGACACCCCATTGCTAACCTGCTTACCTGAAATATTTTTTCTGATACCGCACAAGAATTTCTTGTATCCCAAATAGGCACTCTTTTCTGCTTCAGAATTAAATATTAATTGGTTTTGGTCAAAATATATTTCTGTTGTTAATTCCTAGTTAAGGAAGATATTTTCCTTTTGTTTTCTACATAGTGTAAGAAGGTGAGAGAAGTTTAAGGCATTAGTCTGAGTGCACTGTTTTTTTCTGTCATGGTCCTGGCCAAAAACACAGGGCAATGGCTGGAAAGATTGACTGAGACAGGGCAAGGGAGTTCAGGACCCAGAACCCATGGAAAGAAGTAAAGTGTGCTGCTTCATAGCAACACCTTCAGCCTCTTTCAAATATCAGTGTACAGTTGCTCAAATTCCTAAAAACTGCAAAAAGTTTGTAGTTTTAGCAGTTATGTCTGTAATATTTTGTGTTTTGCTTGAATTCCTGTTCCTGTAGACAAAATTCACCATGCAAATACCCTTCTATCACAGGAATATTCTGATGAAGGATCTAAGAAAAATTAAATAAAAATGTTTTAATTACAACCCTCACATTCATTAAGAAATATTTGAAGTCTTGGCACAGTACTCAAACTGTTCAGAAACCAACAAAGGGAAACAATTTTTTTAAATGCTCGCATTTTTAAACTTAATGTCAGGATTCTGAGAGATAGGTTCAAGATTTCTCTATGTTTGAGGTTGTAAACCAACCCAAATATATGGGGAGAAATTTGAATTGGACTCCTCTCATAAACATTCTATATTAGAGTGCATGAGCACTAGCAAGCCTTTCCATCCTCTTCCACAAAAAATCTAGTCATACACAGGTTAATAGCTCTGTCTCATTTTGGGCTATCTGGGATGCTATAAGCTGGTAGCAGTCATCAAAGCAATGACTTCTATAATTATTGAAGAGATATTGGCATCTATCAAAAACATTAAAGGAAGTTGTCATGAGGAGGGCATGGTCTCCTTTCTTTTCACTGAAAGAATGGTTAGGCATTGGGATAAGTTGCCCAGGGAGGTGATGGAGTCACCTGTCTGAAAATGCTCAAGATGTGGCACTTGGGGATGTGGTTTGGAGTGGTTACACTGATGCTGGCTGGTGGTTACACTAAGTGCCCTTGAAGGTCTCTTCCAACCTTGATTTTGCTGTGATTTTGTGGTCTTCAGAAAGTTTTTCATTTCATCTTACCCTCTGGATAAGAAAAGAGTTTAGATGAGAGACTGAAATCTGTCCTTTGGATGACTAAAATTGGGTGGACTACACTCCAGTCTGTTTTGGTAACATTACATAATGATGGCATAATTAAGAAGCATTTGGTGCTATTTCTGTACAGCAAATACTGCTTTATCATTTTTTCTTTTGTTTTATGAAACAACTAAAGGATTGTTTTGACAATATGTTATTGATCTGGAAGAATCACAATCAATAAGTATTATAGCTACTCAGTGACTAGATTATTAGAAAAATAAATTAGGAACTATCCTGCTCACAAATAACCATTATTTCACATGATGGGTAGAAAAAAATTGTACACATGTCATGGCATATTGTTCATTTGCAAACACAGAGAGACCTTTTCTAATCATATACATTTCCTTTATTGATTAGAGATCATGATAAAGTGGTTTCTTTCAGAGTGCTCTTTGTCTAAGCTCTCTCTTTTAAATTAAGAATCTATTTTACATTACCACAACCCAACATAAAAGCTATGTACCCATGTGTGTACAAACAAGTAACTTCTTTCTCTCCTGTTTCAACATAGCTGTTAGTTTTCTTATTAAGAAAAAAAAATCAGTTTTCTTCTTTCTCCATCTGATTTTTTGTTCAGGTAGAGCAAACATGCTGCTACCTATTGTGATTTATGCTACAGAAAAATCTGACTTTTGCATTTGCACGTCGTGTGCATTTTGAAATAAAGAAGTGACAGCTGATCTGCATATTGAAAGCACTGTGTTACTATTGCTCTATAGTTTGTTGGTTTGCATTGTTTTGATTTGTTTTGTTTTGCTTTGTTTCCTCTGGAAGTTCTCACAATCTGGTGTGAAGAAGTTGTGTGTTAAGAAAGGGAAAAGAAGTATAAATCTCACAGAGGTTGGTGCAGAGAAAAATTGTCACAAAGCACCAGACCACAGAGATTTAAGCCTTTGTGTCCTCAACAATAAAAATACACTAAGGTAGCCATAGATTCCCTATATGGGAATTTGCCCCTCCAGAGGACACCTTTTTTGTTGACCAAGCAATGACAAGGTATGAAAATACACCTGCTCATCTTTAAGCAAAATAAAAAGGGATTGTGGTGGAGAAATACACAGAATTCAGTATTACCTCAGGAAAGAAGTTTCTAAACTGTGATATGCACAGCTCTGGTCTCTTTTGTAAATAGCAATAATCAAAAGCATCTGGCTGCCTGTTTATGTGCCTTTGCCTTAGCGGGTAAATGCCAACTCACAGGTAATCACATGAAAACACCTGGGAGAATTGAAAGAAAATGGATAAAGGCAGAGAAATGAGGATGAGTTTGTGGGAGGAGGAGAAAGTACAGGGGCTGCCACTGTGGTACAAAGGAAAGAGATGTTAGGGGAAAGACCTCAAGGACAAAATAATCCTTATGCTAATATTTTCATGACACCATTTTTAATGCAATTCTATAAGGTACATTTTGGAAGCCAAATCAATGCAAATCACTGCTGCTCAGGTCTGTCTCAGATTCTCACTGTAAGATGAGTTAAACAGATTTATGAGAAAATGCCAGGGCAGAGAATGAATCAATAAACGACCACAAAGCTTAAGAGAAAAAGGGTTAAAAATATTAGGCTAATCAATTCCAAAATTTATGATAATGCAGCCTTAAAAGTCAAATGGTACATGGGTGGTATATTCCAATAGTATGGAAAGGAATTGAGGACTGAACAGGGGTATGGAGAAGCATAGGGCCTGCACTGTTGTCAGCCTGCAAGGCTCATCCTGTGTTGAGCAGAGGAGTTCAGAGCTGGAAGCATGTGAAGCACTGACAATTCCTTCCTGTAAGTGGAACACATGGAGCGCAAGGACTGCAATGTGCTGACAGGAGACCCTTTTATTTCCTTTCCCTCACAGTGGGTGCAGCTGATCCCTGATATTTCCAGCCCCACCAATTCAAAGGCATGATATCTCAAAAGCTGATCTGTGTACGTTGCCTTCCTCCTCTTCTCCAACCTCTTCTACATCTAGGAAAAGACCTTGATGAGAGCCAGTATGCTCCTGGTCCTTTTAAGTGAATAAGACAAATCTTTCACCTTCAAAGGCACACTAAGCTTTTAGTTCCTCTTTTCAGCTTGCTCATGTCTAGATAGATTTGTCCATCCCACCAGTTTCTGTACCTCTAGCAGGAAAACTGTGGAGAAATGAGGAATTATTCTGCCTCCAGCAACAAATAGTCTTCATTACACCTTTAATATTTGCTCTCAAACTTTATGGGTTGTTTCTCCTGTTATGTTAATTACTTTTTAATGACATGGGATAAATTTTCTTCTACTTTTTAAGTATGCATTCATTTTCTCTGAGAACTCAGTGCCCTGAAACACAGGTTCAGTTACCTTACACACTGTTTTTAGTTTATCCTCCAGTTAGAGAATTGCCTCATACCAGTGCCTGGAGAAGCCTTGTGAAGCATCAAGCTCATTTTTTAAAAGATATTTGCAGATACTCTTTGAGGTAACAGAGATGACCTTGAGGCACTGACAAAACCACACCATTGCACAGTTCCAGGGATGATACTAGGGTGAGCCAGGGGAGCTATGTTGTCAGGGGGCCTGAGGGCAGCATTCACACAAAACAAGAGCCAGCCTGCTGCAGTGATTGACGGCAGCCTGATTATGACATCAGGTTTAACAACCCCCACAGCATATATATATATCTATACATTTATTTATTCATTTATCTATTTATGTATTTATTTATTTATTCATTTATTTATATCACAAAAGCTTTTCTTTTTCTTCTGGTTGTTTTCATTGCATAAATGCAGGATTTGCTATTTTTCTCTTTTTATTACCTTAAATCCTAATGTATTAGTCTGCAGCACTAATGTATGTTGCAAAATATGCAATATGGCTGATGTAATAATCCCATTAGTGATTGATTGATGATTTTTGAATCCCTTAATCCTGAAATTTCACACTACTTTAGTTCTCATTTTTGCATTTAAAAATAAGACCTTGTTGCACAATATTTTGCTTGAAAATAATTGAATGTTTGGCTCTTGCAGTGGAATCAATGCCACATTTTAATCTTTTTTAGGTTTTCCTACTGTATCATTCTTTATGAATTAAAATGAGTGTAGTGCTCAGAAAATGTTCCATGTTTCTAATCTACAGAATAATGCAGGTAGTATCTACTCTTCAGCATAATGCAGGTAGTATCTCTTCTCCAGTCTACAAATTTTCTCCTCTGGTTTTTATATGAAGGTACAGATTCTGGAGACCAGGGAAGTAATTCATTCCTTGTACTGATCCAGTCTCTGACCTTGCATCAGCTGTTTAAAGCAACAAAATATTTCTTCCTTCCTCTTATCTCTGAGAGATTCCATAAAACAAGTCTGTGTGTAGTGGTAAAAAATATTCATAAGGGAATAAAGAAAGAAATCATCTTCCTTTCTGTAGTAAATGTAAATGAAGAATGAAGCACCATAATAGGAAAACATAAGGATACTTTGAGAAAGGCTGTTGTCTAATGCAGAAATGTATGATATCCTGTAACTTTGAGACATTCAACATTTGTGTCTAAACACTGTGTACAGATCAAGAAGTGAGAAACAAGCAAATGTGTCTTCATGGAAATATGAATTTTAGGGTGTAGCAATAAAAATGGTACATTCTAATGAATAGATGCCTTAAATTACCACCTTCCTATCGCACCTTAATAGTCTTATGTTAAAAATAAAAACAAACACAAAAACAAACTAACAAAACAAACTAACAAAACAAACAAACAAACTCCCACCAGAATCCTAACCAGACCTTCCAGAAGATAGTGTCTGCTTTCTAGACAATTTTGCTTCTTTTAGAAATAAGATTTGCAGGTACCCTACATAAGCATAAAATTAATTTTTCCTCTGTTCCTGTGTTTATTCCTACATTTCCCACTACTCTCTGAAGGAGGACAGATCAGGAAATTATTCCTGCTACCTACCTGCAGCCTACTCTCTGGAACACTGCATCCTTAAAAAAACTCTTATCTTTCCTGTGTTGCTGTGAAATATGAAAGTAGTACTATCTCCTGTTCAGAAAGTGCAAGAAAGAGAACTGGTTTAGAGTCTTTCTTCCCCAATTATAATATTCTTTTTCCAAATCTTGGAAATCTGCCCAGATGGATCTTGGTGCGAGTGCTGTACCAAAATCCAGGTAATGTCATGTTTGCTTGCTTAGTTCTTCTTGCCTCCTTGTACTCCAGTAAAGGAGAATATAATCTTAAAAAAATTTAAAGAACTTGAATACTCTTTCCTAATGACTGAGTATTACAAAGGCCATCAATAGTGAGAGTCTCTATGCCAAGAGAGAACAGCATGTTGGATGTTGTACAAAACTCTAACTAAAGACATGTCCAAAAGTGTATTGGATAAAGCTGGTTTTATAAATGAAATACCCTGCCAGAGGAGTTAAGCCAAGTCACCTTTTGTCTGTTTTGATGACTGCCTTGAGAATCCTGTGAAAATTTCTTTGAATTTCCCCAAAATGCAGAGCTTGCCAACTGAACACATGGACTACAGTTCTGCAATATTTATTTATAGCAGCAGAGCTCAGTCTATAAACAAGCACTACACCCCATGTCATTTATTATGTTATCTGTATTTTCCTGTGATTAGAACAAATGGCCAGATCAGTCCCACTTCTTGTATTTACAAAGTAGCCTGATAGACAGTCAATACAGCACTTTCCTGTGAGGGATGAGAACAAACTGTGCAAAGCAGGCTTCTCCCAGCCCCTTTTCTCTTTTTGATCATTACTCTTTTTCTAATGTTTTCAGCCAAAAAAGCACTGTATGACCTCTGAGAAATGTCAGGAAAACATTATTTTCTCTGTGCCACTCCAGTTTGTGGACATTGGGTGTATCCTGACTGCAAGCCCAGCTCAGAGCAGCGTATCTGAGACAAGTAGTGCTAAAATGCCTCTTATTGTACTCTTGGGGTGCCACACACCCCTCCTGACCTTCTCTGACTGCTAAATGTGGCTGTGGGAGTCTCACTAATAAACAGCACTGCACCATCTGTTTGGCTCCCACTGCTGGACCTCCTTGGGGTGAGGGAGGAGCAGCAAGCAAATGCCAGTCCAATACCTCTGTCTGACTCACAGAGCAGTACAGCTGCCGCTTCTGTGCTTTCTGCTCTTTTTTTTTCCTTTCCAGAACGACTCAGATGCATTATTGTAATTCAGAAGTGTAGGAAACTTAAATGCATAGAATAGAAATAAATTCATCGCAGTATATGTGATAGAAATAAACAAAGGAAAATTCAGTTAAAATTGTACCTGTTCTGCATGCATGACTATGTGTACAGGTGTCTGTGACTTAAGAATATGAATTTCAAACGGGATAAAAAGCTATATGTGAATATTTGCAGAAGTACATGTTTTGGTGTTTTTATGATCCCACAAGTTTTGACAGCTGAATCTAAAAAAAGAAAAAAAATCTTAGGCATAAATTTTGTATCAAGGTTTTTACATTGCACTCATTCAGTAAAAAAATGTTTTAAAAGGGAGACATATTCCTTTATTTTAATTGCACTTCCTTCATTTTAAAATTCTCAGGACAAATACTCTCTTCTTTCTTTTCTGCATTGTTTCTAGTACCTTTTTACTCAACTGTGTAATATGGATTTTACATTGTATGATAGAAAGACAGAAAGTGATTTACTATGATATACAGACTAGTGTACTTAAGTTTTATGTATAGTAAGTAAGGTGTTGTCATTGTGTAACATTTTAGTTAGTCATTGGGCAAATGAAGAAAAATGTTCCCTTCCATCTCTTTCAAAGCCTAGCAGAGGACTGGGCTGGGTGTCCTGGTGTTTCTGATGGACAGCAGAGTGTTGCTTCACTCCTGGTTGAGCAGCCTGGAGGTGATAGGATCGCTCAGATGGGATTGCCTGATATATGACCCAACTTCTGTGGCTACAGCAAATCTTCAGACCTGGGTTAGGACAGTCCTGTTTGAAACTCCTGCCTCTCCTCCACAGTTTCCTTGTTCACTGTCAGCAACACCTGTGTTGGCTTCATGAGGTATTTGTGCAAAATCACACTGGGCTTGGATCAAGGACAATCCACATTGGTGCCAGTCCTGAAGTCCCAATGGACAAAGCTCCCTCTCTTCTCCACTGGTCAGGGAAAGTCCTGGGCCAGTTCTCTGCTGGCATCTATGTTCTTCATCCAGCTACCCTTCACCTGTCTTTGCCCTGGGAGCCCTGTAGTGTCCTATTGCAGGCTGCAGTCTTGCCCTGTCAGTCTGGATGCTCTTCCTGTATTGCCATAATCCCTGAGAAAGAAAAAAGAGCTGAGTTTTATTCCTCCTCAGAGCAGCATGACTGCTCCTGCAGAGCAGCATGGTGCAAGGAGACATGACGAAGAGCAGCAGAAATAAGTCTTTCTCATCCCAGTCTCTTCATGTCCCTTCTGTTCACAGTACACAGATAAATGCAAAATAGCAGCTATGTGGAGAGGTTTCCCAGCTCTCTGGAGAAAAGCAGGAGGCTGACAGGAATGAGAAAGCAATTTTTTTGCCTTTTTAGTTGGACCAGAGTCTGAACTGGATTAAATGCTATAGGAGTGTATTTTTCTTCTCTTTCTGCAGGTGTGTGCAGTTTAAAACCAGCAGAGCCATGGCCATAGTAAAAGAAAATACAAAATGAAAACAAACCACAGTACTAAAACCAAATAAAAATTGTGTTGTTGTTGTGCCAGATACAGTCAGAGACATAAAAGAGATGTTAATTAGTTATGTTACTTGCTTTCTGCTCTGCATTTTGCAGCTCTTTATAGGGTTGAGTGTTGTGCAACAGAGTGGGAGCAGATGCTATGCTTCCTTTGTGAGCACCTATGCCAGTGACAGGATTTGAACATATCAGGCATATGTTTTATTCATTAAGGCTCTAAGAAGCCATTTTCTGTAAGGTTGAATATTGAATGATGGAAGAGATATCTTGCATTAATTTTATACTTTTTTGGGGGGGATGCCAAAAACCAGATCAAATATGTTTGGAACATGAGATACGAGAACAGCTGCATTTTGATAATAATGCAGAGAAAGAGATGACCTTATTAAAATTTGTCTCCCCAAATCTTCCAAAGCAAGAAGCACAATTACATTAGAACCCTCCAGAAACTCAGTAGATTTTCCTGGATTTTTATTCAGTCGTTTATTCAGTATTAAACTCCTGTCCAATGAACATGACATTGCATGATATACTTCAAAGCCTAGGCTTTAGGTGCTATCATAAAATTATTTATTTGGGAAAACAGTAAAGGTAAAACACTGTTTCCAGACTGCCCACATGTGTGCCTTTGGGCTTGATTGGAGAACCATGAAAAACTTATTATATTATTCAGGTCTTGTGTGAAGAGAACTGACTACAGGGAGGAAAAAAGCAAGAGGGGCAGATAAAATTAAAAACTAAAAAAAGGAATTAACTCACTGCTTTCAGACCAAGTCAGTATTTCATATAAAAAGGCAAAAATATTTCATTTGTGGCCCTTTTTTTGATTTTTGAGGTTAAGTTTTTTTAATTAATTAAAAGCTGTTCAGTGTTTTCTGGATTCATCGACTACCCAGGGAAAAAAAAGGATATGGTTTTGGCACTTACTGCACTCAAGGCAGGTAATTTAATCAATGTCCCTGTCACCTGTATTTGTCTGTCTACAGGAAAAACACAGTAATACCATCAGCAATTTGAAATAGCTGTCATTTAAGTATGAGTATGATTCACCAAGGGCAAACCAGGCCTGACAAGCCTGATCACCCTCTCTGGCCAAGTAACATGCTCAGCTCACACAGGGCGAGTGCTGGTCATGGTCTACCTGGATTTCTTCAAAGCTTTCACTATGGTTTCCCACAGCCTCCTCCTGGAGAAACTGGTTGTTTATGGTCTGGGAAAGAGGCCTGTGCAGTGGGTGGGGAAGAGGCTGACCAGCTCACCCAGAACACCACACATGCTGGTAAATAACTCGGTTTCATAACTGGAATAATACTGAAATAACTGGAAATCTGGTCCAAGTGTGGGTCCCAAGGGAGAGATATTGGGCTCAATGCTGCTTGCTGCATTCATAAATGACATGGAAGACAGGATCAAGTGTACTCTGATGACATTTGCCATTGAGACCAAACTGAAGGCTTTGAAAGGGAGGCCACTCTGCAGGAAAACTTGGACAGGCTGAAAGAGTGGGATAAAATCTTATCAAGCCCAACAAGATCTTGCACCTGGGAAGATATAGTCCAGGAGCATAGCACAGGCTGGGATCTACCCAGCTGGGGAGTACCTCTGTGGAAAGGGAACTGAAGGAATTGGAATAATCACCCCGGGGGAGTGGTGGATTGCCCAGTCTCGGACACTTTTGAAATTCAGCTGTACAGGGTGTATGCCATTTTGTCTAGACCATTTTTGCCACCAAAGGTTGGACCAGATGATCTGTAAGATCCCCTTCCATCCTGGTGTTCTATGACTCTGGGATGACAACCCATTTTATTGATTATGGATGCCTAGTGTCTTACTGTTGCATTGATGGCAGTCTTAAATTTTGTTGTTGTTGCTTGGATTAAAATAAGGAGTAGGAGCAGGTGTAAAAAAACAAGATCCTGGGACTCAGGATGCTCTCTTTTCTCTGCCTGCACTATACCTGAGCAACTTTGGCTTCCCCAGGACATGAATCAATGGCCCCAGACAGAAGATAGCAATGCATCTTTCTCACAATGAAACCTAAAAGACCTGATCTATAGGACACCCTTTTAAATTGCTGTGGTAAAATCCTCTTTGTTGTTTCCAACTATAATAAAAAATCAGACCTCTAAGAACTCTGGCCCTGCAGTGGGGAGCTGAGCAGCACCCAGGATGAAGCACAAGCTTTCTCAGTTGGGTGGGATTTACTGAGTCACCAGTAACTCAATAACAAGCTCTTTAAATTCCACTTTTTGCTCAAACATGGTTTTTAAACATGCTGTGGTGTGGCATTAATAGGAAAAGAGACCACAAAAGTTATTTAAATAGATATATCAGATTTATGTAGCAAACAAGATGTACTAAATTCTCTTAGCTGAGCAAAGACTTTTTGAAAAAAGTTCTTTATATGACAAATAAGATACGGAGCCAAAAATTACATTAAATCTTTATAAATTGTGGAGTCCTGTTTAAATAAAAGGATTTATGCAAGTAATTCTATTAATGGTATTGATAGCTATCTGCATAAATCCCAGCCTTTCAAACAGGAAAATATGTTTTTGCATTCAAAATGCATCTGACAAAATGCATTATGTAGTACTGTAATCCTTGCTCTCAGTTCGGAAGATGAGGATGGTGTTCTGTATGTAATTATCATATACATTAACAAATAATGCAAGAAGATATTTTCAAGGGATTTTTTAATAGAGTGAAAAATAAGATGTTTGGTTATCTTTCAGAAAGAGCAAATATGGCCTATGAGGTCTCATTTATTTTCTGTTCATCTGCAACACTTGGAAATTTAAAAGTTTTTTGAGATTAGTTAATAATTTTTATCAAATAGGAACAAGTTTGTGTAGAAGAGGTATTAAAAAATTTCCAGGTACATTTTTTAGAGCACCCAACAGCTGAAATAACTGTGTGGATTTTGATAATTCCTGATGAGTGTACTAGAGCTCTGGCCAAATAGTCAGTAGAGAATAGGATCAAATGCTAATATTTGATTAAGTTCTTCTAGAAGTTTGCCTTTAGATTAGGTCAGAATCCTACCCAGTTAAACCTGGATAAGGAACATGTTTTCAGAAAATTTGTGGGGTGAGGGAGAAGGGGCAGGGGAAGTAACATCCATTATTTTGTCCGAATATCCTACCAAACATAAAAGTTTGTAATTTGCAAGTTGTGGATCTGAACTCAAAATTAGAAAGAGTGTGTGGGTCTTCACAAACCTTAATCCTGACTCTTGTAATTTAAACAACATTTGTACTTCCAGAAAAAAGGGATGGACGTGTCCACAGCAGCACACCTGTACTGGGAAGGGCGTATGCCTCCCCCACAGCTTCATTTGGCTAAATGACCCCACCAAGTAGTGTGAGCTGCAGCTCAGTAGCTAGCCAAGCTAGCTGGGACCTGCTCAAATCTGTGCAGGCACTGCAGTTGTCGCTCTAATGGAGCCTTGGAGGGCCTAGGAGTGCATCCAATAGCACTGCATCCCATGGAAAATCCCATGGTGATGTCCTTGCGGAGACACTCATAGCCACGCAGCCTACTTTTCTCTGGGTGTCCCACGCTTGTGTCCTGCACAGATTACATTTTGCCTTTTACCCAGTAACACTAAAATGGTTATGTGTGGTGTCAGCAGGCCTAGAGATGCCCTCCTCAGCATGGCACATTTCTCAGTGGTGGATGTCAGGTCTCTGCTGGGAAGCAGAGTAGGAAGCAGGAGCATCCACTGAGGAGCCAAGCACTGGCTAAGGCTCTCAGTGTGAGGTGGAATCCAGTGTCCCAGAAATGCAACACACCACAGAGTTCCTCACTGCCCACGTGGGCATCTACATCTACGTTCCTAGGCAGATTTTTTTTCCTTTTAACTTCCAATCACCTAGATAAAGTCTCTTCAATACTCCTGCACATATTTAGCCAGGATTTGCAGCATGGTTTCAAGGTACATTTGAATCTTACTTCTGCTACTTTTTTACTTGAGTATCTTGTGTTATGTGTTCAAATAATATTTATTATGTTCAGTGTGACCAGAAAAATTTTATTGCCCTCTATTGCCCGTTAACTTGGAGATGGTAATCCAAAAGTGTTACAAATTACTCTTTGCTGAGGGAGTGGAAACTCTGGCTGTCTAATAGTAGAGGTAGGAAAAAGAAGCCTATAGGTACAGTGTTTAGGACAAAGTATTCTGGAAAGGCTTATAGGCACACTGAGAATCTTCTGGAAAGACTGATCGAGCTGAAAAAGAAGCAGAATGGGAAAAAGATGATGCTTTTATTGTTTTCCTCTTACAACTGATAGGAAAGATCTTTAAAAAGTAGTCTTTGAAATGTTGTCTGGGTCTGATTATTTTATTGCAAGTCCATGCCACTTCTGTGTGTTTTGGTATATGTTCCTTCTCTTAATTAGTTCAACCTGTTCCGAAGTAATCAATGCATCCGTTTTTGTATTCCTCAGGCTTACATACAGTGTGCAGTCATTAGTGAAGTCTGTGGCTGATATTTTACACTTCCCCACACCTAAAAGTAGTGAGATTTTATAGCCAGACATATCTTCTGACTGCTTACTTTATAAAAAGAAAAAAATTTAAGAGGCTGACAAGCTCAATCAGAAAAAGTACTGGAACTACTGTTAATATTTTTTCCCATAGCATTATTTTTGAATGGTCATTTATTTCTAAGGATTTTTAAAGTAATATGAAGTACCTAAACAGAAGAGAAATGCTGAAACAACAAACATCCATGTCTGAAGCAGCAAAGGGTTTTCAAGACTACTTCTAAGACATGTTTTATTTTCCACTGAGGAGATTGTTGACTTCTTCTGAAGAAATGGTGCGCCTTCTCCACTAAGACCAATCTGTAGAGCCATAGCCAGAGAAAAAGAGGATTCTGAATTCCAGATGCCGGATTTCCAGGGATTCAATCATGGCAGGGCTGATTTTTTGTTTTCAGGATGCATGGAATTTACTCTGTCAGGCAGCCTGTATACAAAAGTCACTCTCCAATCTATTTTAATCTATCTTAAACTCCTAAATATAGATTGTTACTGATATGCTAAGTAACATGGAGGGAGAATTTTTGTTTCATTTACGTGCAAATGGTTGTCTTCACAATACTCCAAGGAAAACTTCTGGAAAAGTGAAATATCAGACACAACCTTCAGAGGATGAAAACATTGTACCCTACCTCCCATGAAAACCACTTGCAGAATAACAACTGTGCTGAACGGCACCCACTGCTGAGCAAACACATTTCAAAGCTTCACTTTCTGCACTCAGAATTACTTTGGGATTGTTCGTTTGGGGCTTATTTTTGTTTCTTTTTCAATTGTTTTGCACTCCCAAATTACACCAGGATACCTGAAAACCAACCCCAACCAAGACTTTGTATCAAATTTCACATCAGGGTTTTATCTTATGTTGCAACAAAGGGAATAATTTCTGATGTGCTTTAATGTATGCTGCTGTACCTTCTCAGAAAATGAGGTAGTTCCTATGAAATTTCACACAAAAATTAGGTATAATTATCTCCCCTCTACAAGGGAACGTACTAGGCTGAATAGCTGTAAGAAGTATTTAATGCTATTTTAAAAGATAAAAATGTAGGCAGACAGATTTACATTTAAATCATATTTCAATCAACCTTAAAGGTTCAGTTTACACAGTAAGGGTATAAAAAGTTAGCTTATTAAA
The DNA here is from genome assembly GCF_047830755.1 of Zonotrichia albicollis. NCBI lineage: Eukaryota > Metazoa > Chordata > Aves > Passeriformes > Passerellidae > Zonotrichia > Zonotrichia albicollis. The sequence goes on along the minus strand of NC_133821.1, from coordinate 73,529,375 downwards.
TATGCACAATGTTTTGCATTGCATGAAGGATGTGGATTGTACTTTCAATTTCCAAGCAAATTAAACCTGCTGTCAGTAAGTACACTGTAGCAGGATGCAGTGGGCTCTGTGGAAACCAATTTAAACAATTTATGCTACTGCATATCAGTTGGGTGAATTGGATTTCAGATAAATCCTCAGTGACAAGCTGAGGTTCTTCTTGCAAGAGTAGGAAGAGTCCTCATCTCTTTTTCTGATCACAGGTTTAGGACAATACTTTTACACTCCATGCAAAGGAGTTGAAAGGGTTGTGGTGGCTGCATAGAAGGCACAAAAAATAATTATTATGCAGTGAGAGACAGTCTCTATGACTTAGCAGCATCTGTCTACATCTTGCCATGTACACATTAGGGATTGATCAGGGAATTGTGTAGCTTGAGACCAGCCCACTCATCCCTAGCCTTCTTCTGTGCGAGCGTAGTCAGTGACCCTACAGTCATGGACATTTAGGGATGCTTTTTTCTCAGCCTTTGAAGGCTGCATAAGGAGACAGATTGTGCATTAATTCATACCAGTCAATCTACCTCATCATATGGTTTTCCTTAATCCCTGTGTTACAAAAGAGAGGAGGACAAATCCTGCCTATCCAGTGCCTCATGGTTTGGGTATTTTTTATAAGGTGTAATTACTGAAGTACACTTGAAATCAAGTTTTTAAACACCAACTTTACCCTCCTTCCAAGTGCTCTAATGAACAGCCAGGGACACATCATCATGTATAACTTCTTATGGTACTTACTGTGCTTAAAAAAGATATTCTAAGAACATTCCAAACATTGATTCATCATCCAGCTGAGAATTCTGAGAACTCATCTTTTGAGAAAAAATGCTTGTGATAAAGATGAGGCCATAAAGTAACTGCCTGCATTTAATTGGAAAGTATTTCAAACAACTGAATGTGTAACATAAACAAACACAAGTTTGAAAAGAACCAAATGTCTAAGGCAAGATAATTTTATTGAAAAAGTACAATTCCTTAGTAATAATGCATTTACATATTTAGGTTAGAGGGTTCTAAAGCCCTTTACAGACTGCATGCACTGTTTTCAGTGTATTCATAAAAATAAGCAGACATTTCTAGATGGTACTTGTAAAAATTAAATGACTCAGCAAATGATCCTTTCTCAAAAAGACTTCGGGAGGATTTACATTGTCATCATATCCTCCTAGTCAACATATTGTTAAATTGCTGCCACTACTGAAGAAATTGGATTCTGTTTGTAGAATACCCAACCATATTTTCAGCCATCTTATCACTGGACAACAATCCCAGCAAATCCAATTTCCAGCCATAAAGTCAGTTTTTCCAAAAGTGGCATCCATCTCCCAAAAGATTTCCATCAGACACATCTGTAAGCAACTTTCAAGTTTCCTCTGGATGAATCTGTCATGCAATTAGGTTATGGATGAGCTGCCGTGACAAATAGGTTGCCATTTGCCTTTTGATGTACTTTTGATTTTGATGTTTCAAGTATTTCCCTCTTTTAAATGCCGTCTTCTGGGAGCTGTACCCACTCTATTTTATGTTTTGGATAAAACACTTGCAGCAGCATCTTTTCTTTGGGAATTCAAAGAGCATGTTATAATGTGTCATACTTTTCCCAGGAGTGAATATTATTTTGAATACTTATCGTATTGTGGAATAGCCCGCAGACTAAGGAGTGTATTTACTTACTGGTTTTCTCTGCCCTGAGAAATCTCTCAGTTGGTAAAATAGAATCATAGAATCATAAAAGGGCTTGGTTTGGAAGGGACCTTAAAGATCATCTAGTTCCAAGTCCCCTGAAATGGGCAGGGACAGCTCCCACTAGACCAGGTTGCTCAGGGCCCCATTCAACCTGGCCTTGAACACTTCCAGGGATGGGGAATCCACAGCTTCTCTGGGCAACCTGTGCCAGTGCCTCACCACCCTCACAGAAATTAATTACTTCATTCTTCCAAAATATCTAAATAGTAATGTTTTCTGTTAAGTCTTTATTTGCCTCTGTTGCCTGTGGCTTATGATACCATATTTAATTATATTTTTATTTACTATTTTTCCTCAATATCTCTGCCTTGTTCATTGCAGAGTGGAATAGATAAATCACCTGCAAGGAATGAAAGAGACTGCTGTCTGAGGGAATTCCTTTGCTGAGCTGGAATAGTAAGGCAAGAACCTGAAAGAGAGAGAAATACTAAAACAGCTATTGCTGCTCTGGAGGAATAGGTTCTACTCCTCAGAAACTCTGTCTAGGTTTCTGAGTGGTGCTACTGTCCACTGCTAGAATAACTTTTGTCTAATAACTGGGTTTTTCTTGTTTCTTGCTCCTTTTTCTTTATTTTTCTTTTTTTTTTTTTTGCATTAGGTTTGCATTGAGATATCTTTCTAAGAAAAAGAACAAATTGAATACTATTTTAAAAATTTAGAAGATGAGAGATAAAATCTATCTTTTTATTATTTAAATAATTCTATTATTAAATCCAGAAGCTAGTCCATACTGCTTTACTCCCAACTTCTCACTGATAAAATTTTCCAGTTTTTTCACATCTTATTTTTGCTCATCTTTCCCTATGGAAGTATGGAATATTTCAGGTCAAAGAGACTTAATTAATTGTTAAAATTATTTATTTAAATTCCAATCAGCATGATCTTTTATAAAAAATTACTTCAAAACCTTGTGCATTCCTGCGTTCCATTGCTGTGTTGAATGAAGAAATTATGAATGCATATTTTAATGTCATCAATGTGAGAACATTGCTTTTGAATTTTGCAGCACATCTAGAGGCAAAGAAATAAAATGGGCCTTTAAAAGCAATGTGTGTTACTGCAAGTAGTTAGGCAACTCCTTAGTTCCTCTGCACACAAGCAGTGACTAGACCCGTGTTTCAATTTGTGCAAACATATAACACAATTCAGAATCTGCCCCTACACCAGGCAACTGATCTGCAAATAAATTTGAATTAGGAAGTGAACAATATTGTTTTCTGAGGGCTCCAATTCCAGTTTCGTTGTATTTTTTCTCTAAGTTGTCTAATGTCCTTGTAGCTTAAAATCCAAATTGCCTGGCAGTTAATGAGGTGTAATTACTTCCACTTTCTAAACACTAAATATTTTCTTTCTTTTAACAAATTTTTAGGTCAAAACACTTAGAAATAAACTACATTCATACTTTTCATTTGGAATAGACTACATCCATACTTTTCATTTGGCTGTTAAAGGATAGGTTTTCTCAAAGCAGTTAAGCAATTTAGGAAGGTATGTGCTACTAGTTTTATGCACTGGTCAGTATAAGACAGCATAAATTATTTAGAGTTCTTGATAAACTAGCTGCCAAATGTATCACAAGATGTCTATGGGCTAGAAACACTTTCTCAATATCCAGGTTATAAAATAAGAAGAGATAAAAAACTGAAAGTAAAAAAAACTACCAATCCCCCCAAAAAACCCCATAAAATAAAATTAAAAACCTTATCCAGGTTGCCTATATTTCAAATTCCTCCTACAAGTCTTTCTTAATTGTCTACTTCATTGTTATGCTGCCATCCTTCTATTGCAGGTAAGTAATTAACTTTCCAAAAGATGAGCTTAACTTAAAAGAGAAAATACTTTAATTTAGGGGAGAAGAACCCTAAGGTTTTCATACAAAAAAATCAACTTCCCCATGAATTGTCTCTAACACTGAAACTGATGCCTATTTCATCATAATGTTTCAATGTCTTCTATACAATTTATGTTGTCACAATACTATTACTTTTATGAGATAAGGAGGCATAGGTAATTATGCAATATACTGCATAAATTTTTTTTTCATCTCCAAGTAGTTGCAGGCTTTGTGCATTAAGGATGTTGCCTTTGTACTGCATGCTAAGAATAAGTACTAGAAATTGTACTAACTAGAAATATAACTACTTGTTCAAATATTAATATACTCCCCATATAGTCATTAAAACTAAAAGGAAAAATTGCTTTTGAGCATTTCACATTCATCAATATTTCATGAAAATACGTAACAAGTTATGACACATCTAATAAAGATGAAAGGGATGAAAATCCTTGTGAATTTTTAATATGGATAATAAAGGGCATTAATACGGCTTAATTATATTGATAAATAATTTAAATTACTTTTTAAACTATGTTTTATTTTTATTTGAAATAACTTTATATGTTATTCTTGGAGGAGGTATAATCATGGCATTATACTACCAGCCACTCTACAAGGGGAAGTAAATTTTGTTGTATTGGTGATCTGAATAAATATAGCCATTTAAAACATTCTTAGAACATTTCCTCTAAAATGCTGTATCTTTTAAAGTATCCTTTTAAATCCGAAGTTTAGATCAATGTTAAATAACAATAAAAGCATCCAAAGATCTGTCATGAGATTAGATGTCTGATTGATCTGCCCTCTTAAGGCAAATCAGTTTCTGTACATATTGTCATACAAAGGAATTATGTTGCTGTCTTTGCAAGGGACGCTTTTGATTTTCAGTCAACTTGGGTACAGCTAAGTTAAAGGAAATGTAGGTATTTCATTTAAAACCAGAGGCTTAAACCAAAGTTCAAGATTAAGTCCCTAGCTTTATTTCAGTGAAATATTCTGACTTTATTTTCTCAGCAAAGTAAGCTAATACTGCATAGGAGCTTTAACTCCTCAGCAGTTCAGGGTTGACACACTTTTAGCAAGATCTGTGTGCCCAGACTGAAATTTGTCTTTTTCACCTTTGTTGCTTTTTCACAGAGGAGTGCACTAGCGCACCTCCCTTTCTCTCCTTCTTCATCTCTCTCTGTGTTCCCTGGCTGCGGCTTGCTGACATTTACCTAGAATCACAGAATTATAGAATATCGTGGCATGCGATGGACTGTGGGCCGAGGAGGAGGAGGAGGAGGAGGAGGAGGGGTTTGGTTACAGAGTCTCTGATATGAACACAAGCATGTGGCTATTGGTTCATGGGCTGGGTTGTGACCAATCAGCGTTGAATGTGGAGTCTTTTATATAGCCTATAAAAAAAGCTGGGTACCCAAATAGTTTCTCTGTGGCTTGAAAACTTCGATGTGCGTCATCTCTCCACCTCCCATGCACCTTGAGAGTAGAATATCTTAAATTCTAGGGGATCCATAAAAATTACTGAGTCCAATTCCCTTCTTCATACAGGACTACCTAAAACTAAACCATATGACTACAAATATTGTCCAGACATTCCTTGAAGTGTATCAGGTTTGATCCCATGACCAATTCCTTACAAACCCTGTTCCAGTGACCAGTCACCCTCTCAGTGAAGAATTTTTTTCCTGATGTCCATCAGAACTTACTTGAGCACAGTGTATTTCCATTCATTTCCTCATGTCCTATCGCGAGTCACCAGAGACAGACATAGCACCTCCCTCTGTCTCCCTTGAGAAAACAAGGACGGCAAACCCTCTGCCCTCTCCAGGCTCAGCAAACCAAATTACCTCAGCCTTTCCTCATAGATCTTGTCCTTGAGTCCTTCCACCATCTTCTCACTCTCACCTGCATGCACTCTAATAACTTTATAGCCTCCTTATACTGGGGCACCCAAAACTGCCCCGAGCACCTGAGGTGAGGCTGCCCCAGTGCAGAGCAGAGCAGGACAATCCCTCCCTTGCCTGGCTGGCAATGCTGTGCCTGATGCCCCCCAGGACATGCTTGACCCCTGGCTGCTGCACTGGGAAGATACACTGGGCACACTACAGGGCACACTTCACCTTGCCATCCACCCAAGCCCCAGGATCTCTTTCCACAGGGCCTCTCTTCAGCCTCTTGTCCCACAGTTTGGCTATATAACCTGTACAACATGCTGCAGTAACTGGTTTTACCTGAGTTATTATATATACCTCTACCTGAGTTTCTCCTGTTCTGGTGCAGAGAGCCAGGGAAGCAGTTATCACAGCCACCTGAATCAGCCAGTGCAGCAAAATTTGTACAGGGAAATACATATTTAATTTTTTTCAGAAAGACACAGATACATAGCTTGGCAGTCCTGCTGCCTGAGGGCAGGTGCTTCCAGAAGTCCAAAGGAATTTTGTGTCCTAAACACAGTTGAGTCTGATTTCTGCCTTCTCCATCTAAAAATTTTCATGAAAATCTGTCAAGGCTGTTTCTTAACAGCTCTAGAGACCTTTATTCCTTCTCTTCAAAGTACATTTCTGGTCTCAGCAGGGATCAGACCAAAGACCCAAAGTTACTCATTATGTGCTGTCCCATGCACAGAGGAATTGCAAATGTTCACTGCCAGGTGACTCTACTGAACATTCCCCATCCTCCTGTTTGAAAGATCCCTACAGAGAAATACTTAAACCCCAACACCATGCCAATAAGCAAGCCAACATCTACATTAATAAAGCATTAAAATCTCTGCATATTTATCACAACCTCCACATATTTAACTTCTGAAATATTTATAAAGTGCATAATACTTTCTGAAGTTGTATTTTATATTAGAAAATGAAAATAAAAATTAAAGCTAAAAAATTCTCTGTCCCCTCCAAAAGTGGACACTAACAGGAATTTTTGGTAGGAGCCAAACTGCATCTTTGCAACAGTTCAGCAAAACCCCTGCTTCCCAGAGGTAGTGTGTGACAGGTGCACTTCTGGCACCCAGGGAAACACCATCTCCATGGCCTCCCAGCATTAAAGTTAAGATTTTATTTCTTCCTCTCTGTCTACTTAAAGCTGAGGGTAATCAAGTGTGTTGCAAAGATGGTACAGAAGGAAAATCCCACACTGTCCGATGATATTACAGGTTAAAATAATCAAAACAAAAAAAAAACCCCAAAACCCAACCATACAGTTGCCTAGAAAATAACAGCTTCATAGAGATCTATAAACTATCCTCTCATGTAAATATTCAAGGAGAGTATTTCATCATGCATTAGAATGAAATAAGCCACTAGAGTTGAGGTAAAATATTTAGGAGAAAAATTTAGTGATTTTATTTCACAAAATATTTTTAAGTTTAAAAAATTGGTTCCTTCCAATTAAGACAAAAAATAAATAACAAATGTCCTTAGGAAGCATACAAGAAGAGAAGTGGAACAAAATGTGTCCTAGCTTTTAGAAAATTGAAATCCTTCATCCAGAAAACACTAAAATTTGAAAGGAAGAAAGGTAACAGTGTGTGTCCAGTTCAGTGAAAGTGGATCGTGCTATTTCAGTTTCTCTGCTGTCTCTCTCTGTAGCAGATGACATCCAGAGGTCCCTTGATCAGATGTGTCCCCTTGTACCAAGGACACCTCTTGCCAGTTATTGCAAAGCAAGATGCCCTGTGGGCCAGACCATCTACAGAATTTGTCCTGGGGACATGGCTTATGAATCCCTCATAAAACAAGGTGCATGCCCATGTTGTGCTTCATCAGCACCTGGCTTGTATCACATTTGGGCTGAGGGTGAGTCCAGGACTGCCTATAAAACCTTGTGTCCAAACATTTTCATTTTGGTGCATTTTGATGCGTTTCCATCTTAACATGACATTTGTCTAAGATTCAAAATTCTTAACAGTTTTCCCAGTGTCTTGAGTATTTAAATGAAAAATAAATTCTTTCTTTTGATGAATTTGGTCAAAACAAAACTGCATGGTCATCGCAACAGGGCATCTCCATCTCAGGCATGTTTGGGGTTTGCTCACATGCTGAAGAATTCAGCTAGATGACAGTAATGCTACTGCTTATGCAAGAAGAACAAAATGACAACAGTATATGAAGGGGTACTGCCAAAGCAATAGAGGAAATAAATTTCAATAAGAGTTATATGAAGTTAGGACTGAAATTAAATTTTGGTTCTTCAGCAGTGATATTCAGCACTACCACACCTTAAATAAAAATTTATTTCTTGGTGCAATAAAATTGAATACTGTTCTTTAACAAAAAATGCTTGATCTTATCAATAGCTACATAGAATAGTATTAAAATACATCTGTGGACATAGTGACCTTTGTTATCTCTCCTTTCTTCTTCTGTATTGGTTTCCTTTTCAAGCCTGTCTGTAAGAAATGCATATCAGATCATGGATAAAACAAAGAATTTCATGGGTTGTTCCAATAATTTAGTTCATTACAGAAATCCAGATTTGAAGGAAATGTAATTTCTTTACTTACTCTTGCTGGATTTTAGGCTGAAGTGGGGGTACCCAAAACTCTGGGAGAATAATATCTTTTCAAAATTAAATATCACAAGGGACATTTAGGTGACTTCAGACTATTCAGACATGCTGATGATTAGATGTATGTCAACTAAGACCCATGCTTCTGAAAACAACGAGCAGCTATGTCTTACATGTAGATTTGAAGCATCTAATAATAAACATCCATTGCAAAATATAAAAACCTTGCCTTTCTCTGCTCAAGATTACTAAAGCTGTGTTAACACTGCATAGGTGACCTGGGGTCAGAACTCCAGGCTCTCACCTGCCAAGTCAGCTGTCATGGTCAATTTATGTCCATAGCTTCATTCCCAGCTTGGTCTTGCCATACAAGCAGCACAATTTAGGGCCAATTCCACTTAACAACTTGTTGCTGTTAAGGGATTTTGCAGAGTGCAAGCATGGTTGTTGTGAGACAGGAGCTTGTTTTTCAAAAGAAAAAGAGGAGTTCAAGGTGAAGGCTCAATTGTTTAACTTGCAACTGGTGCTGCTTGGTCAGATGTGAACGTTGGGGGAGGGTTAACATTACTGATTGTTTTCACTATTCCTATCACTTCATAGTAGTCGGCTAAAGTTTTACTTCATCGTGTTCTTCACACAGTCTATTGCTTTCATTTACCTGTTTAAATAATATTTGTGGAAGAACGTCATATTTGGTTTTGAAACCTGGTTTACTTTTTGTGTAACAAAATTTTCATATGTGCAGTTTGACATCCTGGGATCTGAAGGATTTTTTCAGCCTTTCTTTAAATTGAATAGTTTAAAGAGAAGCGAAAGTAATCCACTGACATACACCAAAACTCGGGGGATGCACAGTCAAAATAGTAAACTGGCAAACTCCAGCTGACCCACTTAAGCAACACATGCCCACAGAAACGAACACAGGCTTTAATAGTCAGCTTAAACAAAATATAAAATAAAATATGCATCTTTAAAGAGGAAGGATTTTGAAAACTCCACATCATGAAAAAGAATGTACCATATTTAGTGTGCAGTTGCTTGAAGGTGTTGGTTGAATGGGAAGTTCTTGGTGGGACAGACAAACCATTTTGAGTAGTGCCTTATGCAATGCAATTACACTCCCTAAGAGAAATTTTGAGGAAGCTCTTCTTTAGATTCTGGTAAAAAGAAACACTTAATCAGTGGTGGACATATTTTGGCTTAGCTCTGACTAGAGAAAATGATTATAATTCAAAGCCTTTTATTATTGTTTTTCATGTCAGGGATGTCTTCTGTGTGTGTTCAATTAGTGTAGGCAAGAAGAAAATCAAAATTACCTTTTGAACAATTTGTGGGAAAATAAGAGAGGAATTACTCTCTTCCACTTACAAGAGGAAACACGAAAGAAAGTTGATGAGCAGTTATACTCACCAGCAGAGTGTCTTTTTCTAATATAAAAGATAAAAAGCATTGAGATCTGAAAGTGAGAAGTATTCTGGATCTCCCTGAAGAAAAGTGGAAAATTCTCAGACAAAAAAAAAAAAAAAAAAAAAAAAAAAAGTAAACACCTAGGATGAGCTACAATTGGAAATTAGAGTACATGAAAATCATCAACTTTATATAATTCTGACCTCTGCAAGGCAAATTGTTTTTTCTCAGTAAAATATTATATCGCTGTTCAAGCCTTTCAAACACCTTCCACAATCCAGGGAAAAAATCTAAATTTTGAACCTCCCTGGTATCTGGGAGATTTTGAATTGTGATATCAGTTCTAAGCACTGATATCAGCTGTTTGCCAGATATGAATTGGGTTCATGGGCCTGACTTATACTGTCCTTGAAGGTTTTAGGCTCAGTCCACTGCAGTTTCATGTATGAGCATTGTCTGTGTGGTTGGGTATGTGTGTTTAAAATAAGTCACCAAAACCTACAAGGAAGGGAATGCATCTTAAAGTAAGGTATCTCAACCTGTAATGATTGTCTCTGTTTGGTGCTGCTACTAGCTACTTTTTGTGAAAATTAAAATTGGAGTTTAGATTTTATTGTTTCTTGAGCATATTTGTTTCCATTTAACATGATGATCCCTTTTTTGTGAGAAAAGCTTAACCTAAGAGAAATTTGTTCAAATATTCTAGTTCTGTAATTTTACTGAAGATAGAAGAGTGAAGTTTGCAGAAAATCCAGGTCTTTATTAGATAAAATGGTAAAGATGCTGTCAGGATTAAAGCAGCAAAATAATCAGAACTCCTGGCTTCTCTTTCCTCTACCTTTATCAGTTTAGGTGTTTTTCTAAGTCTCAGAACACTTTTTAAAAAGTAATATTATGGTCCTTTTTATTATTTATTTTTTTCTTTTGAGGAGTCTGTAATCACTTTTCAAATACTGCACTCCCAAATCCCTTTTTGAGACAGGCGCACCTTCTTCTCTGTAGTTCTCGAGAGTTGAGCCCTCTTCCTCTCTTCACATGTATTATTTATGTGAGTAGGCAGAAAGCTGAAAATAAAAAATTTAGATAATAAATCGTGGCTTGCACACCACTCAGTAGAAAGCTTAGGGAGCACAGCACCACAAAAAATGCACCATAACTTTGCAGATTGTATTGGACACTTTGAAACATTATACCTCTTGGGCAAGATGGCTTCTGCCAATAAAACTGGAAATTGATCCTGGCAACAAGTCCTTGTAAGACTTGTACCTGCAATAATTGAACGCAAACAATAGTAGTAATTAAAATCTCACAAGATTCTCCTTTACTACTTTTAAGTAAGTCTAGTAAAGAAAATGCAAAGGTAGATTGTCTATCAATTAGGGCATTTTATGTATGTTATTAATTTCTTATGTCTTCCCTAAGCAGAATTTTCTCTCTGCTTAGCCACTATGTAAAAAGAAAAAGGAATCGCGTTTTTGGGAGTTTTGCCTACCCCTGTTAACTTGGTGACAGGAACAGTGGGGACAGTAAACTTCTGCAAATGTAGGCCAATAGTAAAGTTCTAGCTTCTACAGAGAAAAATTAGAATATTAGTATAATCTTTACTGTGGAATGCCCTTGGAAAAGAAGAGCACCATACCATCTACTGGAGCAAACATTCTCACATGTCTAAAGAGTTGTTTAAGAAACACATTTAATCATACCAGTACAAAGAACCTCCTAGACTTAGTCTAACCCTAGGCCAGTACAACTCAAGCCTGTGACCCAGTGTGATGTGCAGCAAGGCAGAAAGGCCTGAGCTGAACTACCGGATAAAAGTGCAACAGGTTTGTATGCACAACTGTGAAGTCCCTGAGTCAAGGCACAGAGTGGCTATTACCTGAAAGAAGCATCCTAAAATGTAACAGTCATTGAAAATATAAAATTCAAATGAAATTGTTATGGCATATGAAGTGTAAACCTCTGAACAACGTTTCTAAGAGGAATCATGCACACACAGGTATGCTGTGGGAACCATAGTTCTTCACAAGTGTTTATGGTTTCTTTCACTGTGTTTTTATACTTAACTGTTACTGATAAGAGAACAATACAACACTGAAATTTTATGAAGCAGAGAGAAAGCTTTATTTACCACAGATGAACATTTAAAACCAGAAAGTTAAAAGATATATGAGGAAACTTTTCCTATGAGCCTCTACGATAAAGAGTTTCTCATCTCTAATGATTGCCTTCTGTATTCATAGTCTACTTCAGAGATTTGCATGCCATTTTATTCAAGACTACTTCTGCTAGACTGTTGTTTGCTGATAATCCTTTACTACTATTCATGTCCCTAGTGTTGTAGTAATATCCTATCAATCTCTATCAACGTGGAGGCTGCATTTTTCCTATGTGCTTTACAAACACACATAAAATGCAAATTTACACAAATATATCATGACTTTATCTCACTGCTTAAAATAAAACAAACCTTTAAAAATGTTTTATTTTTAATTATAGCTTTTGTCACTGTGAGCTTCCCATGTTTTTCCTTAGAGTCTATTCAAATATTTTCAAGTAATAAATTAGAGAGAACAAAACCTAAAATATAATGCTTATGCTCTGGTAGGTAAACAAAACTGCGCAGTATATTTTAGCTAAGGTTTTTTTTTTTCTCTAGTTTCTATTTTCTCTTGAAGCTGAGGACAGAGTCAAACTGGGGAGTGGAAATTCATGTTTTTACACCATACTACATACTCTAGAAAAGCAATTTTCTAGATTACTGTATGCAGATAACTAAGATGGGGAAAAGATGAGATTATGATATTTTACTGCTGTGTCTAAAGTTATTTGTGATGGATTAAACTACAAAGGGAAGTTAAAATTCAAATTCACTTTGCACATCATATGGTTCTTGTTTACTGATTTAACGAGTCTATAGAATTTAAATTTGAAGAGTTGTCCTTAATTTAAAAAGCCCTGGTCTTGTAAATATTTGCAAACTACTTGTGTAAAGGATGCAGGTTTGTGCGCTATTTTTTCTACTGATTTTGAACTTTTGCTGCCTGTAATGTCTTTTTACTCTGCACAGTCAGTTATTCATTTGACTTTTTCGCTTACTAGTTTGCTGTTACTTCTCCTATAATTTTTAGATGGATGTAGTAGAAAGATTTGTTGACCAGGGCAAGTAACTCACTAGATTTAACAGAGCATGCCAGGTCAGTGTTGTGTGCCTGTGGCAGAGTGGTCAAGAGAAGGTTCCTGGCCGGGCACAAGAAGGTTTAAGTGATCATGTAGATGATTAAGATTAGCTTTGTTGCTAATAAAGTATCTAAATATTGCCAATGCAGTATCTAAACATCTCATCATCTGCTACAATGGATCTTAGTATAATCCAGTCATGGTCCCTCCTCTTGCATCATGAGCTTTAGTGAGACCCACATGCTCCCTAAGCTTCTCAGAGAAGTCTAAGTGTGGCTTAGTCCACTGAGTTTCAGATTTGGGCAACAGGCTGTGTCTAAAGGGTAATAATATAAGCAGGTCCAGCCAGAAATGTACAGGATTACAGCCTCTGGCTTTGCAGAATTCAAAATTACAAAGCAACAAAGCACCTAGGTGGCCACAACATTATGCCTGTATTTGACTGGACCTTAGTGCTTTATACTGTCCCATCCAAAAGTGAGTGTTTCCCATCTTCAAGCTGGACATAGGAAGGGGATCTACCTGGAAGCTGCCTGAAACCTTGTTAGACTAGATGACCCAGTCTCTAGCAGCATTTTACACCTTTTTGCAAGTTGATGTGCATCAGAGTTAATCACAGACATCTCAGCTCCCCCATTTCTGGAATGCATTGATTGTGTGAACATCCAGACAGTTCCTCCTGAAATACCCACCTGGCATTCTTGCATTAGGCCAAGCCACATCACCCATCAGAGAGCTGGAAAAGAAAAGAGGTTGTTGGGAGAAGAGGCACACAAAGATCTATCTTTGGTCACCAACACAGTGTTATGTTTGATCACTACAATTACAATTATCCTGACCTGAAAAAATTTTGCTAACTGTATGCACTTTCTCATTTTTACATGGAATGAGAAAGTGTTATGGTCCTCCACTCACCCTGTGCAGAGAGAAAAATCTATGTGAGAGAAGAGGAAAAGACAGGACACATAACACAAAAGTGGAGTGTGTTTTTCCTCAGTTACCTCATGCTAGAACACTCCTCTTCCTCAGTGTCTCCATCTGTCACTATTATCCAGGTTAACATTTTAAGTCAATGTAAAAAAGTTGCCTCTACTATATGATACCCTGCATTATATAAGAAAGAGAATGAAATATGTATATTATATAAATATACATATTTATATGTATGAAGAAACAACATTTTTTTACCTCTACAAGGGACTTTTTCCCCTTTATTCTAAGGAGATTCCACACACCTTGCTTAGCTTGTCTTTGCTAGTAATTACATTTAACATATTTAAAACTAGGTACCACAAATACCTCCCTCTGTGCCGAGAAAAAAGATCAAAGCAGACCTGCTCCTTACTTCAGTCTCAGTTACTACATTGAGTAAATAAAGTCTGCTTATATGAGACTCAGGTGGGATTCAACAGGTGGCAATGCATAACTCTGTGTTTAAATCAGTCAGCTTTCTCTCCTTTGACAGTTACCAGAATTATATTTAACAGAGTTAATATGCTCTAGGATGTAATTCACCTCATCTAAAAAATCATCTAATAGTACAGGTCATATAAATTACAGTTAAAAGTGCATGCTTGCCTCCCCTGGCTGTAAAATGGGAGCCTGTAATGTGGTGATGGGGGAGCCTGGTGTCAGGATGAGAGCAACAGGCTTGTAAAAGCTGGCTCTGGCTCTCAGAGTGCAGTTCACAGATTTTGGTGGCAGACCAAAGCTGCACCTTAAGGTCAAGCACTAAATAGCCTAGAAAGTTATTTGTCCTGATGTCTTCTGTTGTCTTCGCCCTCATTCATTCATTTAAGATAAGTTATACTCTCTCATATTTAATTGGACAACAAACATGCTCCTGGATCCTTGCAGCTGCTCAGCTGACAGGAGGCAGCTTGTTAAGTCACTGCAATTCAATTGTGTTTGATTGTACTACTGTAACCTGAAGCTTTGGCTTTCCTCTGCTGTGGGTTTAAATCACAAGTAACTTCCCTGAAGATATTAGATTTATTTCACAGAATAAAAACAACATGAGAAGAGAATCAGGGCCTTAGGCCACCCAGCTTAAGCAACAATAAAAGGAGAAAGGGAATTTATGGATGACATCATCAAAGCAGGTCATAAAACCAAACTTACAGCTTGAAAGTGCTATACTAATTAAGAAAGTGTGTTGCCAAAGTTGGAGACTGTAATGCAGATACATTGTACGATGTAGATACATTGTACATTTGTACAATGTACACCATCGTACAAAACAAATTCAATTTAATAGAAATTTAGCTGCTGAACCTACAGAAGTCTTGAATCATGAGTACTTTAATTTGATCAGAGGCATAGAAGTTACGTACTGCACAATGGACATAGGCAAATCACTAAAGTGAATAATAATCTTTAGATACTCAGAGTGAGTATTTCCTATCACATTGCAGGTATGTGAGGCATGAACATTATTTGTTTATTCAGTTAAATACATCAAAAAGCAGAAGCAAAACCAACACACCACACAGTTCAACATTACAAAACAATTATTCTATTCAGTCAGTGCTTTAAAAACAAACCCATTCCAGAACAACTGGAAGCCTGCAAGTGACATTTATAACAATTGCAAGTGGTAGTTAACATAATGTAGCAAAAGAAAAGCTTGACTCTTTTGGTCTTTTTTTCCACATATTTTATTTCTAAATTTACATTTGGTTTATGATTTTCATGTCATCTCTTGCCTATTCTTTTATCTCTCCTGAAAAGTTCTAATTAGCAATTCTCACTAGCTTTGGTGCATCTGTCACTGGAATCCTTCCTAATGCATTTTAACATGCCCAAAGCCTGCTCCAGAGTGCTTTTTTAATAATATGTATATTTTGCTTGTTTGTTTGTTTCAAATTCAGATACATCCTGTAAGCCCAGGTTTATCTGCCAAAATGAATAATGCCAAGTGTATTGGTATAATGGTACTCAGAGCTGATTAATTACTTCTAAATATAGTAGAAATAAAGAAGTCATTTTATGAGTGTTATTTAAGTATTTTAATTTAATCTTGACCATGGGTTTGTGTCATTTAGGGCAAATATCAGCAGAAAGCATGGTAAACCACACCAAGGAGATACACTGTGACGACTCTTCTTGAAGAAAGAGAAAGTTAACTGGAAGCAGAATATAAAAGCTCAGTTTGAAAGTGCTAGCCTGTTTGGTTTTTTTTTGTCTCAGTGGAAATGAATCATTACACTGCCTAATGCCAAGGCAGATCAACTCAGACTTGGATTCCCAAATCCAGAAATGACCCACTAAACTGGATTTATTGTGCTAATACAGCAAGTCATGGTGCTGACTATGAATGCTTCTGTTAGTGGTGTGAGAGTATGAATGGATATTTCAATTAAATGACCAATCAGGAGCTGTAAAGTTAGTCCAATAAATGAAAACTATTCATTGATGAAAAACATAAACACATCATAGACACCTCATGTATCTTTAGGCAAAATAAATCAGAAACCTCTTAAGCATCCAATGGACTTGAGTAATGGAGGAGGACTGAAGATGCTCTGCTGCACAGAAACAGCTCCACAGCCATAGTTTGTGACCAGATTCAGCTACTGCAGAAGCAGTCCTGTAAATGCTGTGGCACACCTGGGGAAAATTGAGGTAATGCTAGATGCCTTACAAGACACCTTGTGTTTTATTTACCGGCCATGTGGGTCAGCACCAGACCTCATCCATCTCATCTGCTCTTACCGGGCTTTTATGCATCCAATATAAAATGGCCCAAAGGTGCCAGACCTTGTCCTCTGTTGTTTATTGCTGAAACACAGCCTTCTCCAAGGCTGCCTGCACAAAAATGTAGGTGCAAAGTCTCTGGTCTCGTGAGTGCCCAGGATTTCAACCAACTCAGACAGCTTGCTTGGCTGCCCTGTAAACACCTCCATAAACTTTTCCATAGTGTAGTTGTGTCACTTAAGTTAATCGCCTTCTCTGGGTGTGCATTTAGAGGTTTCATCCATGCTTGAATAACTGCAGAAGTAGTGTGCAATTGAATTATGAATTAAATTCTATGAATTAAATTCTTCAGCCTGATTTTCTGGTGCTGGGCAATGGGATTCTCTACCACCATACTCATGCTGTCAGAATCCAAGCACCACAGAGCTGCACAGGGCACTGGAATGAGCCCCACAATAGTTTAAAAAGGGATTTTAGCGGTTACACACATACACAAAGTATTCGGGGAGTTTCTGAGCTTCATATTTGTGAGGGAGGGCATGTTGGGGTTTTGTTCATTTTCCACCAATTCCTTGCAGACCCTTGAAGGAGTAGGTTGAAAATGAGCAAAAGACATACCAGACTTCTAATTTTAAGACAGCAAAAGAGCAGTTTGGACAGCTCTGAAGTACCATGTAATACTACTTTTATTCCTCCCAGACCCACTTGTATTTCTGCATGCAATTCAGCTCTTGTGAACAAGAGTTGATTAGAGTTTATGGTGCTCCATCTACATTCTATATGCAGGAATTTTCAGAGGGAAAAACTGCCAATGACATCATGTTGAAGAGATCAATAAGCAGATGGTTTTTAGAAATGTTCATCCTTATGTAGATTAATACAAGCCCAATCTACTATTAAAAGAAATTCTGATATTTTAACAGATTCTTACTTCTCAAGTTGTCAAACCAAGAGGTTTTAATTGCTGTGGATTCCCTGTTGTAGAATTTTATTTTGCTGATGGATCTGGTCTAATTCCTCTAGCAGTCAGGAGAAATCCAACCACTAGCAGTGATTGAACAGTTCTTATACTGGAAAAAGTTAAGTCATTATTATAGCTGTTAATCAAGCATAGCCTGTATTTTAACATATGATTTTCTGTCATGTAATGCCAACTAATGCCATCCAAAGCCCTCCAACACAGAGACAGTTACAAATTAATTTTGTAAATTTATATCAATGGAAAATAGGATATTTAACTGGTGATACAACTCCAGTTATGTAACAGTAGGGATAGGCATGTCTACATCTTCATATTTGCTTTTTTGCAACATAGAAAGGCCCCCAAAGACTATTTTTCAACAGAGTTTAGACAAAAGAGAGAATGAATCCTCCATTTGACCTTCTGGTTTGTTTTCTTTTTCTTGTGGCCTGTGCTAGGAGGAAGGGCATGGCACAGCTTTTGATAAATCTTTGGGGGTCAATTTTAACCACAGAAATAATTCAGAATATTTTTCTTTGACTTTTTATTTTTAAAGAGATTAATAACAGAAGGAATAAAATAAAAACTAAAGTTCTTCTCCTTTGAATTTCAGGATGGTATTCTTTAAAACAGGTTGGATTTTTTCTTCTCTGCTTCATGGTTAGAGTTAGGAAGCTGTTTCTCCACTTCTCTTATATACTTGGCAGAACAAATTATAGAAACTGCTACCAGTTCAGATTTTACTGTAGCTTAAACCTTGTCTGAGAGTGTACATCCAGAGCACAACTTTGTCTTATGACAGCTTCTGAATCTGTGTTGCCTGGGTTTTAATTCAGACATTTTGGTCTGTAAACCTCTCACTTCTCACTGAACCTTATCAAATTAGTGTTGATGTCTGTAGTATTCAGAAAATGAAGGAAAGGTCATACCATTAATTCAGCTCCAACTGAGGTCATGCCATCCTCCAGGACAGGTCCTCATGTAAGATATGATGACTCATGTCCTTGAAGGAAGCTGCAGCATGGTTCTTTTCTTGGTTATTATAGAACGATGTATTTAGTCATCAAAGTCTGCTGCTGCCAAAGAAAGGAAAATAAAGACTTGTCTAGCTCTCAAATTCAGGAAAAAAAACTGGTTTATTTCTTCATCATCAGACATCTATATACCTGTCTGGCCACAAAGCAAGTGTTGTTTATTCAGGTCTTACTGAACACAAAAGCATTGTGCATTTTATAAGTATAGTCTTGCTCAGAGACAGTGCTATATACAATAAAATAGGGGAGGAGTACCCAATCCCTCAACAACACAGTCTATAATCTGAAAGATAATAAACATCCAGAGAATGCAAAAGTGAAAAAGAAGAAAAAAGTCAATACAACTTTTTCATTTGATATATGGCCTTCTTTTCCATTTTATCTTTTGCTCTTTTAGTAAAAGCTTCTGGGTAAAGCTGCTGACTGCAGAAGCTATGACCCAGGGCATACAAAGCCCATCTTCACAGAGAATAACCTGTACAGCAGGCTGTTCCAAAGAGTGACAAGCCTGAAAGCTGTAGGAAGGAAGAAAATGTCTGAAAGAAGCTTCAAATTCTAGAAATCAAAAGATCTGCTTTCAAAAAATGTCTCAAAAAGTTTCAGTGTTGCTGCTGATTACCTCTTATGCCTATAATTAAGTAACCAGGTACACTGTGTCCCTTTATTCCAGGTTCTGTACAGATTTAAACAAAAATCTTTTATTTTTGACTGAATTTGCAGGGCAGACTCAGATGCTTAATAGGGAAGATATATAGTTTAATGTAACAGTACGATGTGTAAGGAAACTAAATACTGTTTTATCCATGCTGAATTAATTATATTCAAAACTATGACATGAAAACAACTACTTCTTACCAATAAAATGAAACTTTTTCAAGGACAGGTAAGGTCTAATAATTGAATATGTTTGGATTGTGTTTAAACAACACAATAAGGCATTAGAAGCCTGGAGAGGCACATAGATAATGAAATTGGGGAGGAAGCAGCAGTGGAGTACTGAGGAAGCTCCGTTGATCATATGGTGGCTGGTATTGCAACATTTACCAACTTTCTTTTTTCACAGTCTGGAAAAACTGTTCCTAAAATAAGTTTTCCCTTTTGGAGGTTTCTGATTATTCTGGAAGGATGAGAGTGAGGCAGCAGGGACAGGGGAGCTGGCCCCAATATTGGCAGTGGGATCCCCAAATGGAGTCTGATCACTTATGGTACAGGGACATCAAAGAGATGGCAAAGAGGGAAACCTCTTTTTTCCTTGAACATCTGTCTTTAGGGTTTTCCCAGATGTGTAATTATTGCCTCAAATCCATGTAATCTCAACTTCTGCTGCAGTCTAAAGGTATGAAAACCTGGCTTTACTTTGAGCAGGAGTGACCTACTCAAAGGTCAGTGTCTGTCACAGGAAGCTGTTTGACAGTGAGTTGTCCAAAGAGAAGATAATCACCTGGATATCCTAATGCTTAATCCCAGATGAGGTGCTCATCTGGATAGGCGGGATGAGTCATCCACTGGAGGTGGCCATCACTCCTTAATCCTGTCAAAGGCGCCTAAACAGCTAGCTTTGTCTAGAAACTTGATTGGGTTTCATTAGTCAGCCAAGGATAAGTGAGATGAGCCTTAACCTCTGCACATAAAATTGCTCCTATCTATTAGGAAGTTGTCCTTAGTCAGAGAGTGCCTTAAGATGACAGATGCCAGCAGGTACCTTTCACTGAAGTAGGTGTGAGAGTACTTCAGAGCAATAGTGGTTCAAAGTGGTGCCAGGGAAGGGTTAGATTTGGACATCGAGGGAGCATTTCTTTCCAAGAGGATGGCTAACCATTGGAATAGGCTTCCTAGAGAGGAAGGTGATGCTCCAAGCCTATCAGTGTCAAGATATTTGGACAATGCCTTTAATATTATGCTTAAACTTTTTGTCAGCCCTAAACTGGTCAGGCAGCAGGACTAGTATGTTCCTTCAGAGTATGTCCCCTCTGTCCAAAACTATTCTATTCTATTCTATTCTATTCTATTCTATTCTATTCTATTCTATTCTTTCTATGGGGCATTTTAGTATTTTACTGCTGAAGAGCAGCAAGTTTGGGGTCTCCTTAGATGAATATTTTTACAATCTCTAAATTGAATTATCAGTGATCATCCTTAAAAGAGTTATAAATTAGACTCCTGACAGTCAAAGTTTTTCCTATAAGTTGCTCCTCTTCTGGTTTGGGAGAAAGTCCTTGTGCAGATTGTGCTAGGGAGCCCAGACAAAGTTTGTAAATCCATAAATTTTTGTCTTTTGAGCATTGACGTTAAAATATAGATATGTAGTAATGATTTCTCTGCTCAATTTTTTACTTAATATCCCCCCAGGAATGAAAAATAAAATCCATGCAAGATAGGTTTTATTTTATCTTCTTTATCTTCTTTTTTTAATCTTCTTTTATCTTCTTTTACTTCTTTGCTCTGGAATTTTCCTTTACATGTGTCACACACCATGTTGAACAATTAACAGCAAAATTAAATGAGCTTTTATCCTGCTCTGTCCTGCTAGATGGACTAGATTGCCTGGAAAGGTTTGGAGCAAAAAGTTGAGCTTTGCCATTAATTTCAGTGTGTTGATAAGAGTAAATTCCATTTGTATCATTTGTCTTGGAAGTGCAGGTGAATAAATTAATGGTGTAAATGTCCAAGGTTCATGGGTAGTTTTACATTTCAAATAGACTTTTCTCAAATGATCCCTAGGAAAAATATTGGCTTTGGATAGAGATCTGAATCAAACCTCCTAAGATTTTCAATCTATTTTCATTACACTTCTTTCCCTCCCTTGCTTTCCAGGATCCAGAAGGGTATGAGAACATGAACCAAATTGTAAAATAAATTCTGTAATTTGTTCTGAAAACTCAAATTTGTTTTCAAGTAAGTGTAAAAAAATTACATTTTTAATTAAATTAAAAATATCTAGTATAAAAGTGTATATTTTTAATTTTGAAATTATTTTTTATTGTTTTTATTAATACTGATGTTTTGCAGCTTTTCTAAATCAGTCAAATGGTAAGAATTTTCAATTATGAAAATTGCAGATAAAGGAGTGCATATTCTATTAGCAATACAAGTTGATGTTCTTGCTATTGGTAGTTGATAAATTTTTCTTCTGTTCTTCACCAAGAATCTGTCCATGTGCTTTCTTTTCCACAAACTTAAAATGTGCTGTGAATGCAGGCAGGTCAAAACAACAGTCTCTTTTATTTTTCACATTATTATGAAGGTTGCACAATTCAACTGTTTGAATATTTGCAACACTAACACTCCAAGGTCAAGGTTAAAAAAAGCTGATTTCAGAACAAAGGGAAGCATTAATAATTTCCAGGAAGTATTCACTTCTCTCAGTATATTGGGCAGGAGCTAGATGAAAATAAGCTTTCCCCTTATAGAGGATTTAGTTTTTTATGACTGTGAGCATCTACATGTACTATGAAATTTCTGTGAATGCTGAAGGCATCTGTATGGGAAAGGGTAAGAAGGAGCACTGGAATGGAGCTGAACTCTCTGCTTAAAGAAACCTTTTATGTCTTCCTACATTGATTTGTGGAGCTGCAGAGCACTGCTGAGCTTCTACTGAGGTACCTAGAAAGCCCTTCTTTATTACAGCTCAAGGCAACCGAATGCAATTCAGTGTGTTTCCTTTTAGAGCATAAACTCTCCTGCACTTGAAGCTGTGAAGAAATATTGCAGCAGGCATAGTCAAATCTGCTTATATGTGAAGAAGCTGTATATGTAACAGAGCTTTGTCATTTCCCTTTAGTTTCCTAAGTAATATACCACCTATATTAGCTACCAGATAGAGCTACAGGTAACAGCTGTTTTCAGAGGTCAGCTTATTGGTCTTTTGAAAGTTGCCAAAGCCATTAAATCTAGACCTGATGCTAGAAGTGTGAGCTTGGAGATAAACAGGAATCCTCCCAGTCTGGAATTGTATTGGAGCTCTCCGATTCTATTACATGCATCACAGACTCAGTGGTGTAGCCTTGCAGAAATCTGTTATGAAATGAGCCTCAAGGACCATGAAGAGATTGATCACTTATATAAAATAATGTTCTTTTTCTGGTTTATTCTGTTTGTGCAGCCACTGGAAAAACATTTCATTTCTTGACAAAAGTGTTGTTCAACATCCAGCCACTCTTATGAAGCTAAAAGAAATAATTTATTTTGCAGCAATACAAAGAATTTTTATTAAATACTTTTCCATTATGTTAAGCAATGTTCTGCATGCCTTTTAACTTCTTTTTGGTTTTTCTTCTTACAAAGGTATAGCAATTGTACCATTCTTTTCTGTATTTCGGATACAACTTGATAGGAGGATTTATAAAAACTGATTCTTTTGAATTCTATTGAACAGGGTTTGACCACTTAAGTTTACTAAAAAAAGAAAGCAAAAGTAAAAAATAGACAGAACTTCAGATGGACTGACTTCTGAAATATATAAGACCTTTGAGAAAATCTCAAGAACTAATTCTCTAAGGAAAGGAAAATTGCATCCTTTATCACCTCATCCTCCTCGTTGTTGCTCTTGCTTTTGTCTGCAGTTTCAGAAACAAATATCACACTGGGAAGATAAAAATACCAGTGTGTTTCAAAAAAACAAAAAAATGGAGAATGTAATTTTTCTGATACTTGTTCAGGATGTTTAGGCTTATGCCTGGCTTTTGCCATTTAAAAGCATTAGGCTACAGGCCAAGCTGAGGTTTGTTGGAATCCTGAGTACCTTGCTTATCTGAACCTCTGAACAGCAGAGGCTGTTATTTTATAACATAATAGCTTTCATAATAGATTTCAAGGTAGGCCAGGTCCTCATTTATGGTTTTGATCTCCTTTTCTGTGGAATCACCACTGACCATTGGCAAGAAAGTTGCCAGAGAGCTCCTTAAAACATTTAACATGTCAGCAAAATCACTGACAAATTAGTATTGTTTTTCTGATGCAGCTAATCCTTTTTTCTCCAGTGATACAGTTCCTTTTGATCTTTAGGTGAAGCATTTGCACAGTCACAAAAAACACAAAGCAGGATGAATATCTGCCTGGGATAGCAGATGTGATTTGCACTATACCTTCTCTCATGGGTGATAATATTCTCACAAAAATAGTCTCTAACTCTTTAATAATTTGACTTTAAAAAATAATCTTATCTTATTACGAGGCAAAGCTGTAAATGACTGCAAGTCCAATAAACAAATTAATGTCATTTTTTACTCTCATAACTCTGATGCTTTCATGAAAAAGAATATCTTGACTCTAAAAAGGTCATTTCTCTTTGGCTGTAGGAGGACTAACAAGCTAATTATAAATCCAGCTGAAGGGAAGACTTATGGATTCAGTCCATAATTATGTCTGGAATTGGTTTATTCTGAAAGTATAGTGAACTCAGTGGAATCTTCTGGGATTTCAGGCACTCTACATAGACCATTGAAATAAATCCTTAACACAGTTTTAATTTCTTTTCTTTTTCTATATAGACCAAGTTATCCCTCATGTAGAGGTTTTGTTCTAATTATTTCATTGTATCAGTCATACAGTTTTGCAATACAATGTATTCTAAGGGTTATATATATTTCAGTATATAAATGTATACAAAATTTGACCTACATTTAAGAGAGGATGTGAAAATATTTTGAGCCCAATAGGAAAAAAGGATGTGTTCAGCTATTTCCTGGAGTAGGGCTCTAGTTGCAGCATAAATGAAGAATAATGGGAGTTGCAAAGGGGAATATTTCTCCCCTACTGCCAAGTGACTAGAAAAATTAAAGGAGAAAAAAAAATGAAATCTCAGAGGGTTTTATAACAAACCTTAGGACCAACATGGGAGATGGATGTGAAAGACTGCATTTTTAAAACTGTTTTACAAGTTCAAAAAATAATCTTTTCTCTCTTCGTTTTAAGGAGAATTTTAGCATGAAATGAATGAACTTTTTATGTACAATCAATAGTCCTGAATATGTAAATGGTGCATTGTAATCAATATATAGGAATAAACACTAAAGCAGAAATATTATCACCGATAAAAACATCCTCATATAGCTGAGAAAAAGCGGAGATGAAAATTTATTTTTCCCAATATAACCTCATAGCAATTTTTTCCCCTCAATGTGAATCAGTGATTGGTACTGAAGGGCAAACAGAAAAATAGATTTGAGATATAGTTATAATAATAAAACCAAAATTAATATCAATATCAATATGACAGGTACTAAAATATACTGAAAAAAGCCACTTCTTTTGAACCCTTGAGCTGCAATTCAAGGAACCTGCCATGTTTATTGATTGATATGAGAGTATTGCAGCAAATGCTTTAAAGAATGAAAAATTCCCAAGTAATATTGTGTCATTGCCAGTAAACAGATTTTAATGTTATAACTTCATCCTCAACAACACTACCTTTTGAAAGAAGTTTGTGCAATGTGACCCATTTGTCAAGCTTATCAAGACTGAGCTCTCCAATAACATATGATAAAAAAAGAACTCATATGAAAGAATCAGACATGTTGACAAAAGTGGGTGAAAATGTGCTTTATTATATTATTGAATATGTAGGAATACCAAATAAAAAATGGAATTTGAAATAATTTTAAATTGTCCCCAAATTTTGTAATAAATATAAATGTGAGAGAAAGCTTTGGGATATTATTGAAATTCATGACTCTGATTATTTTGCAAAGTCTAAAATTTCCATTCAAAAAGCTTTTGTCCAAGGACAATATCCCTAGATAATCAAGAAAAAGCATTGCCTTTGCTCACACAGCTATGCAATGCACTTTCAATATGTAAACTGACAAAGGCATTGAAAAGAACATTAAATTTGTTCTAGTTTCCCTGACCGAGCAGGAAAGTTCAGAGGGTATGTGATTAAAATACATGTTTAACCTTGGATTATTAAGTAGGGGAGAAAAAAGAGTATATATTAAAAAAAGGTTTATTTTGATAGTCTTTCTGTTCTTCAGTCTGTCATCCAATAAAGCTGAAAATTTAAGTCTGACTATAAAACAACCTTAACTATTCTGTCAAGCGTGACTTTTTAAACCTGTCAAGCAGTCATTCCTTTCCTACTGCAAAACATCTTACTGCAAGCTTAATAGTCTTACTACTAAACAAAAGTTTCAGAATAAACCCCCACTTTATAAAAGCCTTTTTACAAACTTCCTGAATTCTGGAAGATGCTCCAATTTCCATTTCCTATCAGGAGCTAAGTTAACTGATAATTTCATTAATATCACTTAACTTAGCTCCTGATGGAGGCACTGAGGTCAAAGAAATTTCTATGAACAATAATTAAGTGGGGAACTCTGTGAAGCAATTAATATTTTTGCCCATTGGTTGCCACCTGACAACAATGACAGTGCTATGGAATTTTGCTATCAAACTGTCAACATTAGATTAAAAGTTTTATTTATCTGTTGTAGCACAGGTTGCATAATAAGGTGCTGTCTTTCTGTACTGCCAGCTCAGCAGGAAATTCTAATAAAAAATGTGTATCATTAATAAGCTACTAAAAGTAAATTAAAGTGTCTTCCTCTGGCACTGGACAGTATAAGAAATCTGTATTTGAGACTGCATAATACTTTTCACTAAGAAATCCCAGTTTTCAGTAACTTATGACTTTGCCTTAGGTCAACTTTTCACGCTGAAATTTTCCATGCTTGCTCCATACTTCAGACTTTTTCTTGTAGGGAGATGGGTGTGAAATTTCAGGAGAGGTTCAAGTACTTCAAAGAATGAGAGTAGATAGCAGCTTTACCAAAACAAATTCTCAGGTATTTGATGCACTCTTTAGAACATCATTCTGGCAATAGTAGTGAAGACTGCTGTTGGAGATACACATCTCTGCCCCAAATCAAAGTCAGATTTGGCCAAATTAGCAGTCTTAAAATCTCCTGCTGCACCTCTTGAGTCAGTTCTGCCAGGGTTTGCCACAGATCCCCTGTGCTTAATCCAGGCACCTTGCATCTGCTCTGGTCTCCCAGTGTGGAAGCTGCCCTGAACCCACCAGAACTCCCCCAGGAGCAGAGAACACATCCCAGAAGTGGAGAAGCTTAGGATCAGCAGATCCTTCCCATGTGGCTTGGGGCAAGAATGAGTTGAGACAGAACTCTCATTTGAATGGTAATCTAGTTTTTCCAGGAATAATTGATTATAGATCTATACCTTCCGCTATCTTCACAATTTTATATGAATTTCTGTCAACTACTACATTGTAAGCAGACAGCAAACAGTTTTTCTACATCTCACCAAAAACCCCTGACAAATTTCTCAAACTCTCTCCAGGATGATCCAAGGCTGTGACTCCAGCATCCCATGCCAAATTTTCTCCCTATTTAGCCAATGAACTGTAAGAAAAAGTACACCCTTTTAAGATCCTTTCAAGAAAAAAACTGCATTTTGAATGTGTTCTGTACTGGCCTAAATTATTGCAAAACTCCCCAGGTTTTTGTAAAACCACCATTCTCAGGGAAACAAGCAGAATATCAGCAGTAATATGTATAAGTGTGCTTTAAAAAGTATATGCCTGCAATTTCAGAACTGCTGACAGCGAGTTTGAGTAGGGATGCAGTTTTCTGCGTCCACTATAAAACTGGGCAAAGCCTTCTGCTTTGTCCTGTTTGTCCATAACATCTTTTTAAGGTTTGGTTTTTTTTAGCAGTTACTCTGAGTAATTAATGGAGCAGGATTGTCATCATTGTACAGAACAGAACCTAGGGAAAAATTGCAGGTCATTTCAAAATATGTGAAATCAAGACTGTTTTCACTTGGAAAAAGCAGTATCTAGTGGGTTGTTAATGCCAAGGTCAAAAAAGTTTTGCAACTTCAGTCAGGCATCCTAAAAGCAGTAAATACACAGTATGCCTTATAATATGCAATTAAAGTGATTTATGTACACAAATAGAAATCAAAAACTTACTTTCACCCACCCCTTCCCCCCTCCAAACAACAGGAAAAGAAACAACACATCACAGACATGGGTGATTTTGTTTTAGTCACTACTGGAAAGCAGCTAGAGATTTCAATGATGAGATCAGTATAAGGCTGCTATATCAAATGAAATGGAATTGCTTAGTGACAGCAGAGAGGCTGGATTTGTGACAGCAGTTCTGGAGCACAGAGCAAGGTAGAACAAAATGGTCACAAAAGCACCAACAGTCATGTTTTAGCTCCATAGCTTATAGCAGTGGCTAATGGCTTTGTTTTGTTTTGGGTTAAACACATCATGATTCTTAAAAACTTCATGAAGTTGAGTGAAAGCATCAATCTATAAATGCAGGACTTAGCTGAAGTCTATTAAAGCAAAGCTCCTGATTTTAGAAAATGAAAACATCTTTTTACTCTGTACTGAAATGCAAGACACAGACAGATTCCCTAATGTTATAGAACATGTTACAGAGAGAAGAAAGAAGCTGTTAAAACACCAGGACAGTCTCACCAGGTCTCCTGGGCTTGTATGAAATTATTTACTGGCTTTACAATGCTTGATAGATCTTCATGCACAGTGAATGTCTGAATTTGCATATAATGGTTAATTCTTTGAATTCTCTTTGCAGCTTGTTCTTCTTCTCTAATCCTCTACCTTTCTAAGAAATGACAGTGGTCTTTGGTAAACCATTTCCATGAGAGAGTTGCCTTTGCAGATACGTAGACTTTTTTGGTAGGTGCATAATGCTAGACTCGTACAGAATCAAGCATCTCCAGAATTATAAAAGACAATAGTAAACCATGTGCGTAGAATATACTCCCACTGGGTTTCAAACCACTTCTGTTTAGGATAGTATTGAAAATTTCATATTATTCATTAAGCTGAGTGTGGAGGGATAGAATGTAAGAGAATAGTGCAGAAGGCAGTCTCACACCTGAGGAGTTGCAGCTGTACCAATCACCAAAGATTAGGAACAGGCCTGCCCTTAACAGGCCACAGCTGTGTCGAACAATAAGAAGATGAGTGCTACAAAAGAGTGGGTTAGCTGGGTGAGAAGAGGCCTGGCGTTTGTTGGTTGTGCTGTGAAGGATTCAGTGCTGGGAGGAGCTACACATGAGAAATTACTGAGAAGGTATGGGAGATTTACCATGAGATGAAATTAGCTGAGCACACAGTGCTGTTGAAATTTATGTGGTTCATTCTTTTAGTTTCTGTGTGAGGCAAAGTCAGCTGGGGTAAAAAAATCCCAGTACTCTACTCAGAGTTTAGACACAAATGAAATATGGAACAACTGTTGTAATTAATTGCTGACAAGACAAAGTCCAGTTCATTACTTTTAAAGACATTCTAATAGCATCATTTATGAAGTACTCCTATATCAAATAATCAAGTGGTGCATTTTATATTTGGCTTTGGGTAGAAAAAAGGAGGGCTATGAATGGAAAAACACCTCACTATGCAAAATGTCATACAAATATAGAGCACATTTTAATACTGAAAATTTTAAGATAATAGTTTAATTATTTCAAGATGCTTTATCCTGGAAAGGAAAAAGTTAACATTGCATTTAGGTTAATTTAGAGGCAGATTGTATACTAAAGGATTGACCTAATTAATTTTGAATTTACACCAATAAGCTGAAGCTGTAAAAAGTGGCTTATATCCTTGTGGTAGAACATGTCTTCAGGCAGTTCTCAGGTGATGAGTAACTGTCACACATTTTGGAGAAGGTTCTGTGTTACTGTATCTTAGTAATATATTGATGTACTTCATGGAGATACCAAGCATCTGGGATCTAGAAATTATTATTCATTTTTGAGCTGTAAAAAAATCAAGAACTTTTAATTGTTAGGTTTTGTTAAACTCAAAAAATTGTGAGGTGGATTTGAAAAAAAAAAAGTCATTTTACAAATTCAGTGACTAAAGAGTAAAATAAGGTTACATTCCAGGCATTTCTTTGGAAGTAATCAATATTGTGTGACAAATTTTCAAGTTACAAATCCTGGGGAACTTTTTTCCCTCTCATTTGTGCATGCTTTCTCCCAGGCTTTAAGCAACAATTGATAGGCTATTGAAAATTTTCTGTAGTACTCACAGTCTTAACTTCATCCTTATTTCCCCACTACTATTAAATCTCTGCAAATCTCTCCTAAGTAAGGACAGCAGCTTCTTAAATTATGTAGGAGTGCTACTTCCTTTTTACACAGAAGGATGATATGTGGGTTTTTTATTATTTCATTAGTCCAGTCTTTTTTGCTTTCATTCCTGTAGAAGGCATATAATTAAGCTTGATATAATGGCAGAGTTTTTTCCTTACTAATGTATTGGCATCAAATGAGTTATATGGTGGAAAAAATTACAAAGATACAATCAGTAAAAAATTTTAATAATATAACCTGGTAACTGTTGTGGTTTTTTTCAATGAGTGGTATGACAAAAGAGCAATTAATTTCAACTCTCTGAAGAATAATCCAGAAAGTATGTTAATGAGCATAATAATTTTTCTCTGTATTCTGTGTGCTTATGCCACATTGCTGTTCATCCTCATATTAAGGGTACAGACAACCCTCAGCTCAGAAGGTGAGTTTGGAATCTTGAACCTCTTGTAAAATAGACTGTGAAGGCTGAGTCTATTATCTGAATGCATACAACCGTATTGACAAAAAAATGAGTATGAGAAAAGCAACAATTAAATTAGAACTAAGGGACCACTGAGTCACTTAAACATAATTGTTACATCAGACCACTACAAATGTGCCATGAAGCGTTTTGTTGCACCTCACATCCTGGCTCTGCCTATGAGGTTTGTGCAGAAAGCACCATTCCAGCAGGTTTTGTCACACAAGTGCGCTTTTGTGTCAGTAATTTGCTAATGCTGTCACCTTGCAGAACGGAGCAGCATTAATCTTATGAGAGCACAGTAGCATTCCCCAAATGATCACAGAACCTGAAGCACCTGCATCTGGTCTTTGCCTGCTGCTAGTGCTAAACCCTCATCTCACAAAGGTGATCTACCTTTTTATTATCTTAGGTTTGGTCAGAGAGAGGGAGTGTTCAGTTGCAGGGTGAGTCCAGCACAAGGCTTTTGGCTCCAACAGAACAAAAACTTCCTAAGTGAACAAAACATAATGGCAAATCCTTAAAATGTCACATCTCTTGTGTCCTTACAAATGCACTTATGTTCCTTGTTTTATAATATGTTGACACTTGTGGGAGCCTAAAGAGTGGTACTTAACAAGAGGAAATGTTATTAGCTGCAGCAGATTTCATGCATATTCCCATCAGCTGCAAAGTTTTTGTTCCCATGCACATCCTGGGCTACAGATAACCGTCATAAACACTTACTTAAAATCCAATTCTTAAATATCTCCAATCAATCCTCAAGAGTGTATAAGACCTATAGAAAATTAATTTTATGGTCCCTTTCCTTTTAGAGGTGAAGAGCAAAACTCCATATCTAAACATATTCTTTAGGCAGGGTTGCCAGATGTTCTTCTTTGGCAGTGGAAGGGCAATTAGAATGGAAAGAAACATTGGAAAAAATCTAAATTATCTCTCTTGCTAAAGTTTGCAGCAGTAAGTTCATAGGTTTTGCTCGTGTTTTACTGATGATGTGCCTTGCTGCCATACAGCAAAAGTCTGGACCCACAAGGATGTTCAAGATGGAGCTGGGACCAACAAGGGATAGAGCCATGGAAAGAAGCAAGCTTTGCCTGGGTGGGAAACAACTTCCTGGGTTGGGCAACACAAGTCTTCCTCACTTTCTATAAATTCTGGAAAAGGTGGCATGTAACCATGATGCTATTAATACCTTCTGAAGTCTGGGATTTTATAGAAAACAAAAAACTCTACAGACAAACAAAACCAGATTTCAGACTCATTGCAGAACACATCCTGTAAAATATCAAAACAAAAGCATCCAGCTTTATGAGGTTGGAACTTTTCCCTTAGATCTCATTAATTCATCTCTGTAACTTGGAAAAAGGATGAAAGTTGTCAGAAGCTGCATTTAATTTAATTTTTTCTCTTTACATTTGTCACCAAAATTCATATAATTCTGAGAAATGCATAAGATTTTTTATTAGCAGATGAAAATTCCGCAGCAGATGTCTGGCAATATCTTTGCACAACAAAACAAGAACTGTGAGGTGTATTTCCATCAAAAAAAAAAAAAAAAGAAAAGAAAAAAAAATCCATGTCTTTGTAGGGAATTATCTAATAATAGAGAAAAATAGAGGAAATTTTTAGGTTGCTGTGTGGTGGTGTGCAATTGAGAAAACTTTGCCACATGGAGGTTACTTTAATAGTTTACATCTTGAGTGGGTTGTTAAATTTGCCTTGTAAATATAGCTAGTAATTGATCCAGAATGAGAAACACTGTTTATTATTCTCATTTCCTCCATATCAAGAGTTTTCATACATCCAGTAAGAAGTGGAAACAAACACAATTCGTTTGGTGCTATAGATGGAGCTGAACTGCTCACCAGGAGGGAGGGGTGGGAATTGCTTCTGGTGGTGATGCTACCACTAAACGAGAAGGTTTTTGTAAGCTCTGAGTATCTATCTCTTTGTGGCATTCAGTGTTGTGGTTTACTTGGAGGAAGATGAATCTGGGGTCTAGAAGCCTGTGGGCTGACAATTGGGATTCATGGCCTCAGGCTGATAATATATTAAATTGACTAAAAGCAACATGGAATATAAAATAGGCTTGATCTAGCAGATCTCTTCTTCTGAACTGTGGGTTCTATTGAAGGAACATCCTTCTGCATATTGTACAGAAGAGTTTACAAAATCTGTGTATAGTTGCAATTATATGTTTTTCAAGTAATTTGACAGCTTAAAATGCAATGTGGTTGTCTGACATGGATCTAAATATGGTAACTCACAAATATATAAATGTTAGTAAATTAGGCTGTGGTTTGAGGCTTTGTGGGATTTTCTTAAGGATGTTCTCTGGAAAATATTTTGTCTAAAAATATTGTAATAAATTCTAACCATGTTTTCCTTTTTGGAACGAAGTTAATTCCTCTATGATTAGCAGAGAGAACAATTTATTTACTTTTATGCCCATCTACTCATTAGTGACAATAATCTAGAAATGTTCAATATTAAGTAATTATGCATTCACTGAAATTTTTGGAGGTGAGAATTTAAAAATAGGTCAAAACATCTTGTACAAAATGTACTTTTCTAAAAGCATTTGGCTTATAGCACCACAAAAAGTGATTGAAATTGCATTAAGAGTTTAATTCCCAACTCAATCAGACTCATAAGAAAAAAAGCTTCTAATTGTCTAAATTACATTTTGGATCTGCTCCTTTTACATTTGTATCTATTGTTAATATACGGAATAAGTTATTCTCATCTTTGTTTTTTGAAGGGAACTTCTGGACTACTGTTAACTAAAGCAGATTGTAATCTTGGATCCTCATTAAGCAAAATAAGGAAGATAGAATTTGGTCTAATGGCCCAAAAACAAAGTTGGAAAAGAATAACTCTCCAGTCCTAATTTGTCAGAATCAAGTCACTTTCCTGTCTGGATTTCTCCACTTATTATGATTTTCTAACACCCACTATATATCCCATGCTATTCATTAATTCTAAAGTTCTTTGAAAATATAAGGAGTCAAATGTTGTCACTAAATCAATGAACAAAATAATTAAACTGTCTAAACAGAGTTGCAAAGAATAATTAGCAATTAAACAGGATGCTATTATCTGTGCAGTGTGATGATGAGAGCAAAACTAAGACAATCAGAACCTATCTCAATATCGAGGAAATAAGCAACAGTGAAAATTTATTTAAGTTTCAGTTCATTAAAATGCACCTAAATGACTTCCAAATATTTTAGTCTATTAAATGATCAGATCTAAGACTTTGAAAATAATTTTCCCTTCTATTTACAAATTAATTTTGTTATTCAACTTCAGCTCTACACAATCTAGCAGAATCTCCTTTCTGAAAGTATCAATGAAATGCAAGCCTCCAGCAGTCTCATCAATGTCAACTATAGCTAGTTTAAAAAATAGAAGTAGTACCAAATCTGTAACATATCCTTAATCTGTGTGTTCTTAAACCCAAATATTCCCTTTAGCTACGTGTGTTCAGATCTCAGTGGAAGTCACTGGTAATTGTATGTGGCATCTCTGGGCCGAACATGATTTTATTTTAGAAATATCTCCTTTGAAATTCTGTAAGTGGCAGGTAGACTGTCAAAGACCATGTTATTGCAATGGTTGTATTGGCAGAGGAATGAAACCCTCAAATATATAGCCTGCACTCTGAAAGAAAACCCAGCAACTGTCCTGGTTATTTTTCCATTAAAATGAAAAAATTAATTCTCTTTCAATAAACAATGGGTGTGATTTTCTGCACGGGTGTGGTGACCTATTTAAATCTAAGGATAGTCGTAAAGCAATTAAATATCAATTTGTAGAATCTGAGATTATTCCTGGTAAGTCCCATTTGAGAGACAAACCCATCAAATGGTTAAATCAGCAAGCTGGATTCTGGGAGGCTGGTTCAGACCTATTCTTTGTCATAAACCTAACCACTCAAAGCCTTTTTGATACAGATTTTTTATAGCATTTAAGTACCCATCAAAATAGAATAGGCTTTTATATGTCATGGAAATCCTGCACAATTCTCACTTCCCCACAAAGAAAAAATTTGAAAGTAATGTCATTCTACTGAAACAGGAGACCATAAGTACAATATCTTGATTTATTCAGACAAAACAGCACTACCTAACATAGGTGAAGTTTCAGAATCACAAGCTCTTCTCTGCAGTAAATGTGAAAACACCACTATTTCTTGTGCTGCCCCAAACTCTAGACATATCAGAGAGCTGCAGTATCAATAACGCAAATACTGCATAATTTGCATGTAGAATCAGGCCACAGGAAATTCAAATTAGTCACTTTATACAGGCACCAATCTTCTGACTTCTCACTAAAAATTAGGAAAGTGGAGGAGGCATTCAATTTGCAATGTGTTTTCATTTTCAGAAGGTTTTCCTGATTTTGTATCATCATTAAATACATGAAAACAGCGAACAGAAAAAAAAATTTCTTCCTCTGAGTACAGTAGGAAATGGAGGCAATACAACAGGGAATCTGTTTACCATGTTATCATATAGGGCAACTTTAAAAATATTGAAAGGAAAATATTTGGTGAATAATCACCAAATGTGATTGGTCACCAGCATGAGATTAAAATATTATACAAAACAAAACTTGATGTAATTTTTAAAGCATAATATTTTAATTTATCTTAGTTGCCATCATAGGACTAACCAGGTGAAGGCCTGTAAAGAAATGGGGTAATTTCACAAAAACACTTGTGTGATCTGCTGATAGGAGTCCAATTTCACAAGCTGTGTAAATTGTCTAAACGCTTTCTCTGAGTTGCTCTAATAAAAAGTATTCTTGATCATTTAACTTAGCAACCCCAGAATCTAAGAGAAGAATGTTTAGATATTAGCACAAATCTGCTAATTTCCCATGAATGCCAGAAAGCAAAAAAGGAATGTTAGTGGTTTTTAATCAGAAAAGCACCTGATTTAATAAGAAATCTTAGCTGAATAACTGTCATATGAAGTGTCAATTTTGAGCAATTCACTAGAGATTAGAGGAAAACACTCACAGATGAGTTCCCCCACTCTTTCAGGGTGTTTAACACCGTGCAGACATCAGATGGCACCAGCTTGGCTGGTGAGGACCAGTGAGCACACCAGTGAAGTGAGGAGGCAGAGAGCTCCAGCCAGTGGAGCAAATCTCAACACACTGCCCAAGGGAGATAATCCAAAGTAGGTGCAGGGCAGGCCTAAAAATGTAAATGCTGGGCTGGCATCCAGGTGGAAAGGTTGCACAGCAGACATCTGAAGAGCTGGGATCTGTCTAAGAGGAAGGCATGCAGTCCTGAGTGAGGCAGCACAAGGAAAAGCAAGAACTGCAAGTAGGAATAGACTGTTGGAAGCCACCGTAAGACCACTGCAATTATCAGTAAGAGGCAATAAATGAGCACACTAAATAAACTCTCAATGGTCAAGCCAGGCCTCTGGGAAGCTGTTTGTCACTGCTGGTTGGTAGAAGCTGGTAACTGGTCACAGCACTCTAGACATGCTTATTTCCTGTACAATCAAAAGATAGATACTACATCTTTTTATTGTTTGACTGCCAGGCTTAATGATGTTGACCAGCTTTGCTTAAACACACTTTGATTGTTAGCATTGGTTTTGACTAAATAACTCATCCAAGAAAGTGGTAACTTCTAATACACTGTGGAAGAGAGGAGGACTTCATCTAGCCCAGAAACAGTGGGGAAAAGGAGCTTCTGAAACCTATAATTTTCCCGTCTGTTTTGTTACTAGACGTGATACAACTGACTGAATTCAATTGATTGAATTCTATTCTATTTTTTAAGGTTTTGCAGGTGCATGAAGATAAACATTTTTCATTTTCATCAGGTAAAAAAAAAATTAAAAAAAAAAAACAAAAAAGAACAAGCCAAACCTCCAAAAAAATCCTGCCTCAAAACAAGAAATGTTAATGCGTGTAGAATTAAAATTCTTTATTAGGCTTCCATCTTGACAGGAAACTCCTGAAAAGCATTAGGATAAATTACAGTACAGTTTCAAGAAGCACAATGACATAAAGAAAACTAATGCTACACAAATGAGTGATCAAACTGGCTGAAAGCATAAAGTCATGGTAACCCATGCCAGCTGAGTCTTCTTGCACTGCATCATTCTGTCTCAAATGTGCACCCTCTGTAAAATACAAAAGGATGGGCAGAAAGAAAATAATTCATTTTGTTCCTTTTATTAGTCACCTCCTGGTTTTCTGGATACTGCTAAATAAGAAGGGGATATTCTCACCTGCTATTGTGCGTTACATTATGTCAGATTCATTTCATATGTTTCATAGAATTGTGCCCACCAAAGAAGTATTAAATGCAATTCTGAACTGAATGTTGCTGTGCCATTAACAATAAAGCTTAGGGGTTTAGATGACAAAGTATGTGAGGTCAAGACTCTGCAAACTAAGCCTTTTAGCATGTGTATGTTCAAGTCAAATTTATTATTATCTAGCACAAATAGCTCAGAGGCTTGGAGGGTTTTCGAGCAAGTAAAAATAAATGAACACAGCATCTAAAGCCAGAAAGATCTAGTTGAAAATAGAAGAGCACTCAATCTGTCAGAGGGATCAAAAAATGTTTAAAAATAACAACAATGACAATGCATTTTAAGATCTTTATATACCAGAGAAGGCAAGTTTGGAATCCATACCTGTAAACAAATTGGAAAAAAATAGTTGACCTGTGTGAAACTGCACAGGCCTGCAAAGGACTGTTCTGCAACATTTATCTGTATTATCACTTTAATTCCTGTAGTTCACAATCAACCCAGAAAGTCTAGGATATGTTTGAAGAATCTATATGGTAAACATATAAGACCATTCACAACCTCTGTCCATTGCAAAAATACCGGGGAAGCTGAAGTGTTCCATACTTGAAAACCCTGAAATCTGCTTCTTACGCACCTGCAATTCATGCCTTGTTGCACATAAGCATTGTCATGACAACTTAGTGTTTCCTCTTTCTTCCTTTTCAATTTGCCCTCTTTGTTCATTGGTTAATGAGGCTACTTCATACTATTCAAAATCTGCTACTTCTGCCTCAGAGGATGGCTATCAAAAACAAGCACAATTAAAGAGAAATGACAAAACATGAGGCCTCTTGTTTTCTCCCTGCCAAACATATTGGCTCAAATAAGTAAATTTGTTTCAGATAGCCTTTCTGCCAGGAAAAGAGTAGTATCATACTACACACCAGAGAAAAGGAAGTAGAAAATTAAGTATGACCTAAAAATATCATTTTAATCGCAAGTAACATATGAGATGGTATTTTATGTAATTTGATGTAGTCAGAACCATGACAGCTTTTTTTTTTTTTTTTTAGGTTAAATCTAGATAGCCATATCCTATACTCACAGCAATATGAATCTTATTGTCAAAAGCCCATCTAGGGTCTCTAAGCAAGTGGCTGAATTATTCTGTGCATCTTCTTAATGAATATTGCTAAGTAAAATTAGTTAAATTAAAGCTAACTGAGAGATAGACAACTAAGCTGCAAATGCACACTGAATTTCAATGTCACAAGATAAATTTTTCCTCTTTGGGTAGTTTAGTTAATATGAGCCAACATGCTGGAATAACTCACATGTCAGTTTGCAACATAATTATCATAATGACTAGAAGATAGATGGAATTTCAGTAGCTATTATAAAACTAAATATTCATTGGAGCAACTGCAGTATGGTTATCTAGGAACTTTCAGAGTCTGGATCAGTTAAAATAGAATTAGAATTTTCTTGTTTTTAATATACAATTTCCTGATTACAGAGGGATCTATAGGTTGTACTGTGGCTTTCTGACAAAATATTGCATACTGAGTATGAAGCTAATGGTGTTGGAAGGAGGATTGAAAGGTAAAGGTTCTGCTCTGGATTTAGATGGGCTAAAGGACACTGACTTTATATATCAATGTTGGGTTGTATTTTTGTATAGACGTGGCTGTTCCTTCTACTCTTTGTTTCCAGTGTACGTATTGCATATGCAAGTTACTTATCCATATAATCTGTAACCTTCCTCTTTTTTGAATTGTGACAACTCAGTTGTTTAGAACACCATGCTAATAATGCCAAAGTCCATCCCTATGGGGCCCATTCCCCTAAGAGCTGGACTCAGTGATCCTTGTGCGTCCCCTCTTCCTCAGAATATTCTGTAATTGCGAAGTTTCCCAAGTGTCAGACTGCAATTTTACCAGACCTGTAGTTTCCAGGCACACATATACTCCTATACTCAAATGTTACTAAAGTGAATGAAGCAAAATCAGAAATCCCATTTTAAAGAGATTTCCCATTAAAATGTAGTTTTCTTTTTAGTGATCCAATAGTAATGATTCGAACAGCTCATAAACATCAGGGAGTTTGCTAATAAGTATACGTAGTAAGCTTTATAGTTCTCCTGCATCCTAAACTAAGGAAACAGGTTCATTAGCTTGATAAATTAATTAAACGTAGGTTTCTAACTCTGAGATCAGGTAAATAAAGATCGCTTTGACTGTGGTTTGCTAACAATAATACAATAAGGAACACTTTTCATAGATTCCATACTAATTTTATTTTTCTATTAATTTTTTTAAAAAACTTTATATAATGAATGAAAATGTTTCAGATATACTCTTGATGAAGAAAAATATTGTTAAGTTTTTAGTAAAGGCAAATGAATATACATTGCTCTGTGTTAATCAGATGAATAATACACTTCTAAGAAAGTAATAGCTGAATTTCACTAGAAAACACAAATTATGATTGTTCAATTCATCATTCAGTGGTAATATTAGAAACTCCATTACACAGAATTATGTTCAGAGATCCCATGAAAGTGTTCATGACTACTGAGCAAACACTGCCACTAAAGACCAATTTAGAGAGTTGCATTATTGAACAGAACATGACACTTGCTCACAGAACAGAAATCATAAACTTCAATCTGCTTGTTGTCAGGGGGACATATTGCATGTGAGTCTAATGATTAATATCTAATTTGAACTGAGAAATAGCTGATATTTCAAAAGCATATTAACTCTATGCAGGGATCAAGAACCACTGGATCTAATGCAATCATTAGTATGTTACATGAATATAGGCTGGTAATGAAAGCTGGTGGTGAAGGAAGTTGAAACTGGAATTATTCAAAATAAAGGAAACAACTGCTATGACAGCAGATAAGAAGTGAAATAATACCAAGTAGGAAATCAGGACTTAACAGTTATGGAAATTTTCATCTGATATTTGAAAATAGGAAAACAACTTTCAGGTTTGTACAAAGAAAGCTGAACTTCTACATGTGGTTACCTGTCTCACTTAGCACAAATTAAATTAATTACAGGTTAGCTCACCTTTGCAAAATCTAGATGCATCAAGGACCATTTTATTTGTAAACCATTTTATTTTTTTAATTTAAAGATCCAAAATCAGGTGATATCATATTTTAATATTTTGAATAATGCATGAACCAAATATGCTCCATGATACTGCAAGCTATTTCTGATCCTAGCATTTTTCATTTGTGTTACTTTTGTTCTGTTCCTGAGACTTTTAAAAACAGATAATTCTTGACTTCACTTTCTTTGTGGCAATTTAACATTTGTGTTCAAGGTAATGTTGTCAAAAAAGAAAACCCAAAAAAATCAGGTGCACTAAATTCCCATATTGTCTCCTTTTGTCCAATCTGTAGTTTCAGTTTGCAAACAAATTCTTCTTTAAAAAATTAGGTAAAAGGTAGCTGCCTGTAATTTTTTTTTTTTGGCTCCTTTATGAACTCTGTGGTGCCAAACAAAAATTCCATAGAATGTTTTGATATTATTACACACACAGTATCTCTTGTCTTCTTTCCAGTATTTCTTGTCTTCTTTCCTTTTTTGGGATGGGATATAAGATATCTATCAGAGAGCTTGGTGTTCCAATAGGGAAGTTTTGAAGTTTGGATATTGAATCCAAAGCAGTACATTCGAGGCAAACTGATGACAGAATCCTAGGAACTGCCTGCAGCACTGCCACAGTTCCTGGAGCTCACAGACACCCATAAATCAACTCTTTAGTTGATTAATTCAGAAATCAATTCTCTAGTATTTCAGAAATACTAGAACTTTGTCTCAGAGTTCTCAATTTTGTCATGCTGCATGAGTTCACAGACATTTAAGGTCAAGTTCCCAAAAACCTTCAGGAGTTTTGTAATCATACGTAAGTGTCAAAGTGAATAATCTTCTTAATTTTCAAGCAGAACTTCAGTATTCTTCCAAAGGAAATTCCACATTATATATTTAACTAAAACAATTTTTTTTACTATTCATGAGGGAATTTCCAGCTTATCAAATATTTGCTCTAATACCACATATTTCTAGTTGAAGTGCCTTTTTAGCACATGTATCTACAGAAAACATGCATCTGGCTAACAGATTTTTTATATATATATATATATATATATATATATATATATATATATATATACACACACACACATATAAAATTATTTTTTTAATCTGATTTCTTTTTACTCAAGAATAGCCATACTTCTGCTTTTATTTCTTAAGTACATGGAGTTGAAATGAATGCAGATATGTTCCTTTGGATTAGTATCTTGAGCTGCTCTAAAGCCAGAGGACTGTAAGGCATGATTCACCCCATGCTGAACAAAACCTCCACACCTTTTGAGATTACTCATACCCTCACAACTCTTTTTCTGCTCCATTGCTCCATAGGCAACTAGCTCAGAAGTAGACAGCCAAAGCTAGGGAAATGCATTCCAGCTTTTACAGGTCACACTCTGTTTCAAGAGTGCCACTGCATGGACGGTGCAATATTGTACTGTACTGTAGCCCATCAAAAGCTGGAAACCTAAGAAAGAAGAAAATTTTTATAGTTATTTCCTTAAAATTACTTTTATAAATAAGGTTCCTTTTCTTGCATTAAAACTGCTCATATCTCTTAGAAAGCTCCAGGGAAAAGTCTTATATTTAAATTCAGTTATGTTTATGTGTTACATGTTGGGTACTTCCAATTATTACATTAAATATATCAAATCTCAGTGGGATAAGTGGTGATAAGTGTTGCATATTTAAAAATATTATGTATTCCCAGAACCATGTTTTGGGTTATTAGAGTCATAGATTCACGCTGATGAATGGCTCAGTAGGTCAATTAGTACATGTCATCAGCCTGCATATGCATGAATACATGATAGAACTTAGTCTATTTTGTTCTTAAAAGCCAGTAAAAATAGATCACACAAATTCCCAAGTCAGGTCTCTCCAGTCTCAGGTCTCTCTTTTCCTCTCCCTTGGCTTCAGAAACTTTCTCCCCCAACATCTAATTTGTATTTTCTTTGCAATGTCTTTGCCGCACAGCCGAGTTCCTGGGCCAGTGACGATGTACCCCGATTACAGGCAGGGAAAGAGGTTACTCACTTCATTCCAACAGCCAGGCATGCTCCCACGCTTCTGAGCCAGGAAACCCCAATTCCTCCTATCTTTCTTCCCAGGTCTTGTTTTCAAAAAGCTGCTCATTCTAGTCCACAGTTTTTCTTGAAGTCCTTTGAGTTGAAACCCTGCCAATACTAGGGAGAGTTTGAGCTGTGATAACTTCCCCCTTCCTTGTAAGAGAGTGACATCCAGAATTTTGTTACCCATACTGTCTTTGTATGCTTAGTCATTTCAACACAAATGTACTTTTCAACTTGTCCTTGCTGAGTAGCACTTTACAGGAAAAATCTGAGGTTTCTCAAGATGATTTTGAATGCCAGTCCTTTCCTCAAACGTTCTTGCAGTCTCTCAGTATCATATAGTAACAAGCCTTTCCTCTTTTCAGTCATTCACATAATTAATTAAAATATATCATCATTGGGCCAAGAACAGATCACAGTATAGCATAATTTCATATTTCTTTCCAATATGACTGTTAACTACTGAAGTTTCCTTCTGGACATAGTTTCCCCTTTTTTTGCAGAATATCTAATGGGTAAGTCAGAATAAAAATTGTTTTGCCATTATTGAATTGTTTGAATTGTTAGTCTCATATGACATTCACTTCAGTGTGCTAAGGAATCACAGCATATTTATCAAAATCAGAGAGAATGCCATACCCAGAATGAAAAAGTACCCATATCCCCATCAATAAGAAAAGATACATTAATGGGTTCAAATATATATAAAACTATAGTAATGCCTTGGGAAATGCTTATCTGAATATCTGGTCTCAGTTTAACAAATTTATCTCACATGCTGTGAAAGTTCCATTAATTTAATGGAATTATTTCCAGGACAAAAAAAAAATAAGAATTCTGAAGTTATCTTGGATTAAGCTGTTAGACTCTGCAGGTTAAACAACTAAAAAATACATGAGGGCCTAATGATGAAGTTTTACAGGATGCTGTGTGCTCAGCCCAGGCAATAAAAAATTGTATGTAATTAACACTCTATTGTAGTGCTGAGGTGCACCAAGGCAGAACCAAGGAGTTTGTCATTTCCTAACCTTTGAGGAGTTAAGCATGTAATTTTTATTTTCTTTCTTTACTCTGCCATTTGTTTTTGATATTAGGTTCTTTTTTTTTATTTAAGAGATGCATGCCTTTAATGTAATAATACTTTATAGATTCACATTTCAGATTAAATTAAAGCATTTATTTTAGATTGGAAGCATATAGAATTTTACTGCTGCCTTCTCTGGGCAAATTCAACTCCCAGTGAAGTCAGAATTGCACTGACACACATGGTAGAAAACTGCTGTGATCCTGGGAATTCAGACAAGCATTAATACTTCCAATGCTTTTCTTCAGGAAAGAAAAAATCAGTGATGTTGATGTAAAAATTACATGGCTCTGTGTAAACAAAAGACACCTCTCATAGTTATTTTATGAGAGTTTTACTCCAAAGAAAAAGACAAAGCACACATTCTCTATTACTGGCACTTCATAGTGAAGTGATTCTATAGATTCTGAAAAAATAAATTATTTATTGAATTTTATATAGTTTTCCATTGGGCAGATATGCAGTTCCTTGAAAATATTTTTACCCAGTCTAAATTTAATAAATCAGATATGATATGTTTCTTCCTTGACTAAAAAAAATGAACTCTGCTTCTTTGAATTCACAGCATTTTTCAATATTCCTAAGCACCAGGAAATCAAAGAGCCCTTTGTATCACTCTTCTCCCTGTGACTGTTCTGTTGTTGTACCAACTTTCCAATTCCAAGTAATAAAAGCATTGATCTTCTAACATCTTGGCAGTGGAGTTCATCTAATTCTGCATTAGCACTAAACACAAACAAAAAATTTGGTATAAGCAGCCCCAAGAGATGCTTCAACCAGATTTCTCCATTTCCCAGGGCTAAATCAGCTCCTCAAAAGTCAATTTAAGAAACTGACACAGACACTACAGTTAGAATGGTAAATCTACTCCCCATCAGTTTCTTAAATAAAGTTTTCAATCACTGATTTGGTCTACAGAGATAGAGCTCTGTTTTAGGTACTCCTCTCAATCTATGCTCATTAGAGGTCATTGCTCCCAGTGTTTCATCTTAATCCTGGCTGGAAGTTGGAGGGTCTTTGAGTACAGAGCTGGATATTGAAGGGATTTTCTATAGTAAATTTTAGCTAGCCAGTAGGAAATGCTTGCAGGTAAAATACGAACACTGAAGAACTGTGATATGATTCAAA
The DNA here is from genome assembly GCF_047830755.1 of Zonotrichia albicollis. Classification (NCBI taxonomy): domain Eukaryota; kingdom Metazoa; phylum Chordata; class Aves; order Passeriformes; family Passerellidae; genus Zonotrichia; species Zonotrichia albicollis. The sequence goes on along the minus strand of NC_133821.1, from coordinate 73,485,746 downwards.
AGGAATGGAGGCAAGAGAGAGAAAATACCTTGAAATAAACTTCCTGAATTTTTGCACGCTTACATTTTTTATTCCCAAATACTGTGCTTTCACTACTACCATGGTCCCCAGCATGTTACAGTAGGATTTTTAGAGATACCCCATAGATATTCATGCTTCAGGGAAACAATCCATTCTATAACCAGGGGGGTTGGGAATTTTTGTTGGTTTAGTTGGTTGATTCATTGATTGCTTGAGTTTTTATTTGTTTTTTGAAGAACTGCAACAACCCTTCTAAAGCCTTCAAGGAAAGACACATTGAATCACAACATTATTTAGGTTGGAAGGTCACCCTCTTCTCAAAGGAGGGCTAATTAAATGACATTGTTTAGGTGCTTTTTTGGTCATATTTTGGATATTGACAAGGATGGAGCTTTTAACTCACTTCTGCGCACTCATTCTAGTCTTTGGCAATTCTCATGGTTTAAAAAAAATATTTAAAAATTATTAAAATTTTCTGTGTTCCAGCTCATGTTTGTTGTCTGCTGTCCTTCTGTTGTGGACCTGTGAGAGGAGGCTGCCTCTGCCTTCCCTAAGCTCTCCCTTTCAGTGGTTATGGGCAGGAGTGGCATCCTCACAAGCCTTCAGCTATTAATCCTGAACTGGCCTCACTCCTTTCCCCTCTCCTCAAATGTCCTGCGCTGTAGTCTATAACCAGCTTAGAAGCCTTTGCTGGACTGGTTCCACTCTGTGTGTGTCTCTCATACTGGGAAGGCCAGAACTGGAGCAGCCCTCCAGGTGTTTTCTCACCAGCGCTGAGCAGAGATGAAGAAGCACATTTCCCCAGCCTGCTGGTGGCATTACTGCAGCACAGCCCAGAAGTTTTTACTCACCAGCACTCCCAGGTTTCTTCCTGCAGAGCTGCTCCCCTGCCAGTCAGTGTTCAGCCACAGAGAAAGCTCCATTCTCTCTGAAAAGGGAGCAAACTACTGATGGTCCTGTCTGAGAGCAGAGCCAGGGACCCCTCACAGTCACTCAAGCACTCTTGGGCACTCAATGTTATATTAACTAAAAGCCAATCTTCCCTTTTCCACAGCCCTGGGAGACAGAGCAAAGCATCCAAACATTAGCAAAGCATCCAAATATAACTTCAGTAACAGTGCAGCTGACAGTTAACATGAACAGTCAGTGAACTGTCATTAAAACATAGCTGATCTAGGAATTAATATTTAAGGATGCCTGCCAGGTACTAGATCCTACTCTTCAATTAACAGGGTTTGCTGTGTTGTCTTTCCTAAAATATTTCTTATCTGAAATATCTCTTATCTTACACCTTTGTTTAACATGTGAAGCAAAAAGCAGTTTAATTAGATTTTAATCAGTCCATGTAATTTCTCTTTATATAAATTTAAATTTCTCTCTTAAAAATAGAATAAAGTTTCTGCAGGACCACTCTGGAAAATACAAGACCAAACAGCATTTGCTTTGCTATTAAATAACATATCTTCTACTCACTATCTTCTATATCTTCTACAAAGTATCATGAAAATATTTGAATCTAAGCGAAAAGAGTCTTAAATTATGGGAAACAAAAGCAGATGTAAAGAGTAGAAAGAAAGCGTGTGATACTTGGAAAATTACTTTTTTTACCACCTAATAACACCATCAGTTCAAAACTGTAGCCCCACACACTTAATATGCATATTTTTTCTACATCTTATATATACACTATATATATATTGTTATATACAGTGTGCAAACTGGTGCTAAGTATAAGATTAGAAAAATAATGGATCTTTTTGTTGAGGTGATTTTGCCGTCTTAATTTAGGTGTTCTTGCATTATATGTACGAGCACATATATTCTAATATATGCAGGTAGTCCTCTTAGGCTTTAGCAGCATTACATGCCTCACAGACAACAGGCAAAAGAGAGACATGCTGTCCATCTGTGGGTTAGTACTTAACTGGCTTCAATTGCTGCAGTTTCTTTTGCAGTACATGAGATGCTTTCCTGCATACTAGCAAAAATATCTAGCATGGCATCTAAGATTACTCCTCAGGGAGTGCTTTTGAAAATGTAATAAAACCTATACATTTATCCAGAGTTATGCACTGAGTTATTTTAAATGGCTTTGAATTGTCCTTGGGAGGCTGTGGTTTACTGCAGTGGTGGAATTGTCACGGCATAGCAGCAGGTCACTAGAGGAAAGGACACCCCCTTGAAAAGTTTTGCTAACATCAGCTTGTTGGAGATTATAGTTTGTTTATTAATGTAGGTGATTAAGATTATTTTCATCTGTTTCCGGGAGACTTTTGATGTCAGAATAGAAGTTTATGAATTATTTTTGATTTCTAATTCAAGGATTTGAACCATATCTCCTCCACTGGATATGTGGGACTGTTAACATTATCCAGTTTGCAAATGCAGCCTAAGCACCTCAAGTTTGGAAAATTGTAACATTTTACAATGAAAATGCTGAAACACATTTTCCACAGTGTAGTTCATTTTCTTGGTCTTTTCATTTTGAAAGCAATAACTAGCTAAAAATGGATTTCATCCATAGTAGTCTCATTATTCAAAACTTTTTCTAGCACACAGATTAATAACAAAACAAAAAAATCCCCAACAACAACAACAACAACAACAAAAACAACAACAACAACAACAACAACAACAACAACAACAAAACCCCTGAAAATAATTATCAGCTTCAGGACAGAAGCAATTGTGTACATTGTTTCTTAAAATTAGTTAAAATAATTTTCAAACACAGGAAGTAGCCAATGTATGAAACATCCATAATTCTCTCTGCATTCAAGATAATTTAGATCATCTTATTTCTGTGCTTAAATGACAGTACTGGATAGTTGAATTAGTTTTAATAAAACCAATCTGTTGTCCGTGTTGAGTGACATGATATCACACCACAAAAAGAGAGAGCAATTTCACCTACTGCTAAATTAATTAGTTCATGTAAATTGAAAAGAGGTTGATTTATCAAATCTGATATAGCCTTAGGTATTCTAATAATAACCATCATCACCTACAAGGACATGAATAAACGCTTAATGAACTGAAGTTTATCAGAGCCATGTAACATGTTCCTGTAACAGATATCTTTTCATTTAAAAAATAAAATAGCATCTTTCAGACAGGAGCTGAAAGTGTTTTTTTAAAGTCTATAGGGTAGCGATAGCTTGGGCAAAAGGAGCTCTTGCCATACATGGAAAGCATTGAAAACTGTGGCACAGGTTTTCCCATGTCATGTGATGGATTGCAGCTGTGCAATTCCTTAAAATTGGTGAGTTGTACTGAGGAGTAAAATGCGCTAAACTAATTGTCAGAAACCTTAGATATTCAGCAGTATTGCAATAGAGACTGTTACATGCAGGCTTTGTGCACATCAACCTGGGCATGCATCAGTGTTTCTGCAGAGATTTGACTTTTCTTTTACTGGCCCAAGTTTGCGAGGTACGTGAATGTTGCACAGCTTCAGATCTGAATCTAATACTGTGGGTGATGACATCTGTCAGCCTGGTCAGTGGTGGAACAAGTTCTAGTGAAAGAGCCTGAAGTAGTTGGTGCTGTGCAGTTATTCCACATCATTTCTTGAACAGCGCCCAAGGGCCATGTGGAGAGAGCCCACACTTCTCCTTCTGTGCTTCCTGATAATCACTCTGTGCTGCTCAGCACCTAGATTTCAAAACAAGCTTTCCACAGTCCTTCAGGAATATTTACCACTCTGTTACAACTGGGTCCTTTCTACTGACTTCAGAGGAATTCAAACCATTTAAATCTGGATATTTTATTTTGCACTGAGAATGCAAATGGGTTCTGAGAACAAGCTCTACTTTTAAAATTGATGCTTTATCTTGTTGCAACCTCCCCACAGAAGCAAATCCTTTAGAAAATATTAGTTTAGGAATAGATGTGAATCAAACTGAGAAAGATTACTCCACATTCTTTTTTAGAACTTTTCTGACTTATCTAGGCTTCATTTTAATCATTCTGAGATCATAATGCTTATAAAATCACCACTGACTAGAAATGCTTGGGCTTTAGAGCACAAGGTACAAAACACATATTTCTCCTCAGCCTGGTACTTCATGAACCCCACCTGTGTTACAATAATTTCAGGTCTCCTAACACTGCTTTTGGTATAGCAATGACATTTTTGGGATAGCAACACCATTTTTGTCGTTTTAGAGCTCTATCCAAAGTCTTCTTACTGTTTTCTGCACACACTACTAGATAATTATTTACATTTTAAAAGATAATTCAAAAAAATAGGAAACAGAAAACATAAATTTATCACTGCACACATGCATTTTGTTCTAGCACTAAATAATAACCAACACCAGGGAACACTAAACAAACTGCATCATCTGGAAATGTCTTTCTGCATACATTCTATCAATTTTCTGATGTTTAAGTTCTACATCATACACTTCTGCATCCTTCCCTACTGAACGTTGGGCCATACCAAAATTTTTTTCTGTGGACAGAGATGATCAAGCAAAGTATTTCGGGGATGGTTTGGTAACTTGGTAAACCATTTATTCTAAAAAATAAAATAATTTTAAAGATTCTAATTTCATGCTGCAATTTTAATCAAGGCCTAGACCTTTCTTTATTCAGCCTTCAGAATGGTGATTCCAGCTCAGTGGAAGCTTTGCATAGTCTTTTGGATGCAATTCAAGTATAAGATGTCTTTGCAATGCCTAAAGATTTTTGCTTTTTATATATTTTTTCATATACTTGTAGCTTTGTAGACTGTTAATACATGGTTCTATAGCTTGTGGTACTTTTCCTGCCCTTTCTCTCACATCCAGAACAATAAGCTAACCCTTTCTAAGGCATTCCTGAAATTCTGTTTAATCTTATTCTCAAGAAGACAAATCCTAACAAGAACACTCTGTTTTGCACTGGAACTCAGAAGACATAGCAAGAAATAGAGCAAAAAAGCCCCTGGAACAACTCCAAGGGACAGAATCAAGGGTGGGTTGCTGGGGTAACTACTCTGTTATTGGATGCACTAATTAACCTTATAAAATTTGTAGTAAATCAAATGTATGCATGTGCAGAGCCATACTTGTGCACCTGAAATCTTGCATTGAAGATCTGCTTTTCACATGATCACTCTTAATATTGTTTGGAAAGTTTTTGTCTTTTATAGGCAACACTTGTGCTTAGAGGGGTTTTACTTAGAATTAAGAGGTTATGGATATTTGTGTCTGAAAATTCTAAGCACTATTGATCTGTGTATTTGCCTGGGTAAACCAAGGGAGAGACATACTTCCTTTACTGTTTAAAAACAAAGGGGGGAAAAAGAAACCATCCCAAGTGAAAAATGAACTAAACATCTTTAGAAGCGTTATGCCTTACTCATAAAAAACTGGTACTAATATGTTGTGAAAGTGCTGTAATCATGCATTTTCAGCTCAGTATTAATAACTAGAGTTTGGAAACCTATCAGAACATTCACTTCACTTCTGCAAGAGACCCATAACCATACTGATTTTAGTTCAAACATAAAATTCTTTGCCAGTTTTGTTTCATGGGACACAGATGAGATCTGGTAATCCCAAGGACAGAACCATGTAGATCACCTGGAAAACTGTTCCCTGTACACTCACATTATCAGATCTTGGGTATAAGATGTCTTTGTCAGAGAATTTCAATTTGTCAAAACAATGTGTTATATTTAACTCAATTTCCTTAAACAAATTTTCTCAATTCCAGAATGATATCCTTGATTACTGCACAGTGTGACATAAATAAGATTCAACAGAGTTAGCTACTACTGTGAGATGTGAATGCCTATAGTTAGCTTTCCATTTCAATGTGTTTTATCACTGCACAAGCTTACATCCTCCACAAAGTAATTTTCCAAGAAATTACAAAAATAATGCTTCTCAGGATCTTCAGTAAATATGTATAGTAACTAAATTAAAATTTATATTTGACTGCAACTTCGTAGTCCTCATGATAAATGACATTGGGCTGCTGTGAAGGGCTAAATTTGCATGTTCTGCACAAGGAAAAAAATCAATGGATCTTAGTCCAGAACATTCTAAAAATATTCAGTTTAAATATGAAAAAAAATTTATGAAAGAGTAATATTCATGGAGCAGAATAATCATGTTAACCTAGCAATATAAACTGAAGTTTCTACTTCCTTTTTCATTGTATTTTAATTGAAGAACTAAATGGATATAAATTTTTTGAAGAATGATGTTAATAAAAAGTCTTGATACCACTGATCTAATTAAATTAATATTCTGGAGCCTAGCAGGTGGTCTGTCTTTTTTTAGTGAGTAGAAACAGAGCAGATTAATTTTTTTTAGATTTTTCAATGTACATATTAAACTACTAGAAAAATACAGAGATCTAAATTAATATAACATTAATTGTAGCTTTATTAATTTCAGAAGATAATTGACATGTATTATACAACAGAATAATAATTGACGATGTCAAGCTCTGTATAGCAGTGCCTATGCTTTTTGAGGATTATTTATAGTATTTTATAAATATAATATTCTAGTTTCATTTTAGAGAAGAAAATCAGGACATCTGAGTCATCTCTTTCATGCTGGGAACTTTATAATGAAATCCTTCGGAAGTACGTTGGCACACCGGAAGTCACTTAAAATACATTTGTAGCATTTTTAACTGAGAAACAGAATACTGAGAAAAGCTATTGGGGGGACAATTTTTGCCATTTTTCATTGATGAGCTTCAGAAGTATATCAGTCAGGTATATTCAAACTGGTTAAACCTTATCTGATTAATGACATAGGTATATCAGATTCTGTAAACAATTTTCAATTATACTAGTAAAAAATGGTTTTACAAGAGGAAATTAAAGAAGGGAATTCCAGGTTACTGAAAAAAAATCAAATTAAAGGGAAAACATCACATATATACAAAAATTAGGGAGGAAAACACCCAAATCAGATGCAACAAAATAGAAAAAATAATCTTTAAATATCCATCTTCCCTACAGATTTAGACAATAATTATTTTCTATATATAAACTTTGCATTTAAAAGAAAAAAAAAAAAAAAAAAAAACAAAACAAACCACACAGCTGATAAGCTCTATTTTTGTTCTTCAGTGAGGAAAGTTTTTCTTTAGACAGGAAAAAGTCCACTTGCATGAGAAAATGGTACTGCCTGGTGGGAGTTAGTTTTAGTGGAAAAGTGAGATAACAGAAGAAAAAAAAAAGCCTGTAGAAGCCTTGGTGCATCCTAGGCATCCAGAACTACAAATGCTTTCAGACCCTGATCTTTTATCGCTGAAACTTTGTGTGATTGTTCACTCTCCAAGCAGCCGGTTCTTGCTAGTTTGAGTTTGATAAATGGAACAAGTGGTTACACGGTTGTATTCGACAAAAGATGTACAGAAGCTTGGCAGGTTTGCACAGATTTCAGCAATTCCTAATTAGAAAAATAGAAGAAATCATTTCCCATGACACAGCAAGCCACAACCATTGAAATCAGTACAATTCAACTTCCCCCAGTTGGGGAGATCTCCTGGACTTTCAAGGAGAATCACCCTGAACCACTCCTGTCTCTTTTTTCTCATGGCACTGTTTGGAATTAGCTTCTCTGAGGTGCAACCAACAAAAATCATTGAAATAGGAATATATTGTGATTTCTGCAAAGAGACAGCACACTTACTAATATGTGCTAGTTCTAATACAATACACAAAGAGATGTCTTCCTTTTAAGCACTGCTCTCCTCCAGCTGTGTCTGATTACAAAGAAGCTTTTATTCTTTTTCGGGCAGCTTTTACAAAGCTTTATGTTGCCATGTTCTGTTATCAGCTCTCCTCAGCCAGAAAATGCTATGCACTGTGCAGTTGACCCCCGAAAATGTTGCCATCTACCGTATTAAACATAGGCACCAAACCATCAGAGCTCAGATTTTTACCAGCTAAGCTGAAATAAAATCACAGATGCAATTTGAAGATGTCTCATGTCTCAATCTCAGAAATCTGAGTCTCTGAGACCTCCAAACTTCAAGATTTGTCTAATCTAGCAGTACTTTTCCTGACCACTACAACTATCATTACATCTCCAGAATGTCAGCAAAGATGTTCTACAAAATGTTTTCCTTTGGGCTTTTTTCTTGATGAGTATAAAAATCTACTTTAATGCACCAATTTTCACTAAAAAGCTTTACAAATACCAGCAGAATTTACAAAAGCAGCACAGTGATCAGCAATAAAGCCCTTACAGATGTATTTCTGTGTCCACAAAGGAAGCAGCTGTTTGTTGAATTTAGGATAATGAAATCTTCCTTGACATACAGACTTTGAACAACAACATATTGGCTTGCCCAATGTGTATCAACAATTCTTGTTCGTTTTCATAGCTTCAAGGCTTATCAGACCATTTCTCTGCATTTCCCTGAACAAAGTTTGAGCCACAGATGTTGGAAAGGAAACAGACGGCAAATACACTAGAGAGCATAATAAATCCCCAGCTTCCATTGTAGACTTTGCCTATGTCCACTAAAGCTGTATTCAAACAGTGAACAAAGTAAATAGCAAGCAGAGTTTGTCCAAAAATAGTTCTAAATGCTGTCAGTAGAAGAGATGTTAATGATAGATACATCATCCCCTTCTTGGATTCCACAGTTCTAAAAGGGGATTCAATTCCTTAAGTGTTTTCTTACTAAGGGAAACTTTTTCATAAGCTGGGTGACCTTTAATACTGAGCAACAGGAACTGCTCTGCTAATATGGTTGCATGAAAGGGACATGGCTTGAAGATTATAGGCAAGTTCAAAGCATAACATAACAATTTATACCTGAGATTTAGCTGTGCTGCAGCTTTGTAGTTAATAAGCTCCTTCTATGCTTATTCTGATCCCAGATATTTTGGGGATAGGAATTTGCAAGGTCTGCCTTACGTGTTGACTTCTCAAGATTTTATTTCATTGCCATTCTTAATCCATCCAAGCTGGACCTGAGACATGAATGGTGTCTAATCTTACACAACCAGATTTCATGTTTTATTGGTTTGCTTTCTGAAGTTTACCTTTATTCTTAACAGACTCAGTACATAACAAAAGTAACAACTGCTTTTCAAAAGCCTTCTCAATCACATGATTCAAAGTTCTTTAAGATTTGAAGCTGTGACTTGCAGTAGAAATATTATTAGTAGTATGTATGACTATGAGTATGAGTATGAGTATGAGTATGAGTATGAGTATTAGTATTAGTATTACTTAACTTCCAAAAGAATATTTGAATGAAAAGGAGTAGTGTAAGTATTTCAAAAAATCATCTGAGGATAAATTCAGGGATGGGAAAAAGCTAGATTTTGTGAAGTTTCTATTTACATATGTAATCTTAAATATTTTAATGTGTAATTATATTTCCCATGTAACTTGGAAATTTACTTATGCTTTAACTAATAATTTTTTTGATTATTGAATCTGTGGTAAGCAAAAATCGCTACCCCTAGAGAAATGATATTGTACACACAGAGCCCAGTTTTGATCCATTTTCACTTCATCTGGCAGATGCATAACATACTCAGTTCCTGCACGCCAGTTTATCCCTTTCTTTTTCAAGGAATACATTTTTCATTCCTAGTCTGCACTTTGTAAAATATATTTAGTCCATCATGATTCTTCTCAAGGTATTGCAAATGCTAAAATAGAAATAGACAATATTCATTTGTGCTGCATCTCCGATAAGAGATTAGAGGTTTCAAATTTTCCATAGTAACTAGAATGGCTGAATTTTTCTCTTGACAATAACATGATGAATTCCAGTTTCAGTCATTTAGGAATAAATCTATTACTTTAAGCAAAGTTACTCCAAAGATGTCCATTCTACAACTTCTTACAGCAAGTGAGAAGACCCGTGTTCTACTTGAGGGGATGTAGCAGCCTTCAGAAAGAAAAATAATCTTTTGGGTTGGGTGAAAGGCAAAAATTCCCATTTCCAAGAAACACATGGCAGACACTTTCCAGTGTCTATGGCATTAGTAGGGAAGGATCCAGAGAAAAGAGATGGCTTTTGGGGGTGAAGATATAACTATACATCAATATATATATTTGGGCATAATTTGCATTGTTTATAGAAATGTTTACTGTAGTTTTGATCGAAACTAAAAAATGCTTTAGGTTAGTTGTATGATTAAATTCATATGAAGTATTTTAAATTTTCTCATACAGCTCATTATTTGCTGGATTGGACTGTTGTAGGAATGAAGGGTAATTATTAATTGCAAACATATTTAGGTCCCTCCTGCCATCTGATAGCTGTGTGTGCTTATGCAGGATAGCGATTGATTTTTAAAAAAAAAATCATATTTTTGGTACAAATTGTAAATCAGAGAAAAAAAATTAAGCTACACTGCAGTGTCAAGTGCAATCACAGATCAAGTGACATGTGACATTATCCAAAACCTCTCTGGATGGAGTTACCTCTTCATAAGTTAGTGCAAAAAGGTGAAATAAGTGAGACTGAAAAAATGGCTCTTTTGAAGGGAGAGAGATGTGAATACAACTTATCTGCTACAGAATAGCATTCTATTATTTTGGCACGGTAAGCCTAATTAAATAGTTACATTTTAAAATCTTTATGAGAATCTTAATTATTAATGACATCAACAGGCTGGAAAAAATGTAGGTTAGGTGTGGGGAGAGTTTGGCTCTGCAAAGACATTACTTAAAAGCAAATTTTTTGCATGACTGAGCACATGTGCACGCAGACTAGATAGTCACACTTTACAATGAGGTTACAGTTATAAATTATTTATAAAATGTTGGTAAACACTGTAGGCTATTACAGAATCCACAGAGTCCATAGTTTTGTTATAGCTATGTGTAACACTATCAAGTAATGTGCAACTACATATAATTTATGAAAGTAATATCCGTAGTATTGTTTATGATGTGCATTAATAATTTATTAATCCTTTATGAACTATTTATAAATGCAAAACTAATGGAAGGCATGGCTGACTGGTTACTCCATCACCCAAGCTGTATGGGAGCCAAAGGTTGCACACCTCTGCCCCTCCTTTCTACCTCACCCAGTAGTCTTTAGACAAGGCAGCACTCACTCTTTCCTTACAGAATCGTAGGAAATTAGAAATCAGAGAGACAAATTGTAAAGAGATTTGCCTGCAAGCAAATGCACAGGATTCTTCAATCTTCTCCAATATTTCTGCAGAGCTACCATAGGTCTCCTTCGCTGGGTCCATGAGAAAAAACTCCTTGCAGATGATGTGTGTATATTAAAGTGTACAAAGGCTTGATTCTAGGGGATTTTTGTATAGTTTGGCATGTCAGACCAACAAAACATGGGCCATCAATCCTTATGGTATCCACTGGAAAATGGGCAATTTGTAGAAATGAGTGCTGTAGTCTAGGCTGCCATGATCTCTAAGAACAGATCCTGGCTTGCAGGATTATTTTTCTGCTCCAAAGCATTTCTGCCTGACAAGGTACAGCCACTTCTGCTTGCAGCAGGCAAGCTCCACTAACTTTCATGTGCCAGCTCAGTTTTATTGCAGCTCTTTGCTTCTTTATGCATGCTGTGAAATCCCTTGCTGAGGCATTGGATACCAGAGTACCATCCCCACACATTAATTCTTCTCTTGCTCTCCTGCAGGAAACAGATCTCATTCTGACCTTTAACATCTCAATGCACCGTTCCTGGTGGATGGAGAATGGGCCAGGCTGCACCGTGACCTCAGTAACCCCAGCACCGGACTGGGCACCAGAGGATCATCGTTACATCACTGTCTCGGGGTGTTTCCTTGAATACCAGTACATAGAAGTGGCTCACAGCTCTCTTCAGATCTTCCTTGCAGTAAGTGTTTACAAATAACTTCAATTCCACCGCCTTTTCAGGATTTCTTCTTGTCTTTACTGGAATAGTGGATGGTTGTGGCATTTACTCACAAACCTTGGCTTTAGGTCTTTGTTTACTTATGAAACTCAGTTGTCATTCAGCCAGTTCAAGATAGCTGCATGCAAAAATTTCCAACATCATATTTATTACTGCACTAAGAACTACTGACATGGCACACTCTGTTTTCCTGATACTATAATATATGTTTTGACATAATAGCAAGTTAAAGCTATTGTTGTGAAAGCCAAATTAAATATGAAATTGAATACAAAAGACAAACCAACAGTAAAAATAGATTCCCTGATCAGTGCACAGGACTCAAACTCATCAATTTGTTTTTAACTGTATTAACTGACACTAGACTACAAAGGGAGGGGTTTTCCCTCCTCTCCCCTCCCCTCCTGAAAAAGTTACACTTACATGAAAATCAAAACCCAAGATCTTAAATCTTTTATAGGAGTACAGGAATCCATTGTTGCACTGCAGAAAATTTATAAGGGATGAAAACTGTTTGCTTGGGGGAAATAATGTATAATGGAGCTCGAAGTTATCCAAAAAGTGGGTGACTTTTCCATTTATCTATTCCCCAGCATTTTTTATCACTCAGACCTGACTCATGGAATTATAGCTTCATAGAATAATTTTGGCTGGAAAAGACCCCTAAGATCATCAAGCCCAACCCTTAACACAGGACTGCCAAGTCCAACACTAAAGCCTGCACTTAAGTGTTTCATCTACACATATTTTAATACCTCCAGGGAAGACAACTCCACCATTGCCCTGGGCAGCCTGTTCAAGTGCTCAACAAACCTTTGGTGAATAATTTTTTTTTAATATTCAACATGAAGTTTCCGTGGTGCAAGCTTGATTTCTCTTCATCCAGACCAGGATGCCATTGGCCTTCTTGGCCACGTGGGCACACGCTGGCTCCTGTTGAGTCAGTGTTGACCAGCACCCCCAGGTCCTTTTCCAACAGACAGCTTTCCAGACACTCTGCCCCCAGCCCGTGGCAGTGCCTACAGCTGTTGTGACCCAAGTGCAGGACCTGGCACTTGGCCTTGCTGAACTTCATATAATTGGCTTTGGCCCATTGATTCAGCCTGCCCTCTCCTCTGCAGAGCTCTCCTACCCTCAAGCCTTCAAAAACAGATAACTAGACTAATTTTTCTGCCTTTTATTTTTTAATTTAATGAACGGTGAACAAGAAACTCGAGGTATATGTAGTTCAAGCCCAGTTCTGTTCCTGATTCAACAAGGTTTTTTGTGTGTCTGTTTTTAAATAGAGCTGTGGTTTTGGATAATCTCATTCTTTTCAAGTTAGAGTAATGGTTCAAAATAACAAGCCATTAGTAATCTGCTAGCTGTAGCTAACTACATCTGTGTTATTTTCCCATTCATGTTACTCCAAATGTGGTTATCACAGGTAAAGGGCTGCACAGCATAAGTATGGGTCAATTTTACAAACCATGTGCTCAACTACTGTTGACATCACTTTCACATTTCCCATTGTGGCTATTTTTTCCTATTAGAAATGCTAGTGTAAATTCACTCCCATATTAAATGTGATTAAATGGGAAACGGAGGAATTAACTGGTAAAGCTCAGTGACATATAACACAAAGTAATAAGAGAAGATACTGTTTGTGTCAGGAAAATTAATCCAGAAATACCAGAGGTTTATATCCAAATAGGAGATGGAGTCCAGTTACTTTATTTGAATAAAGGGACAGGTCATGGGCATTTCCCATGGGGTCCCTCAAATTGTTAGAGGACTCAACCTCCTTTTTATCTTTATTTCCCAGCCATATTTCTCTCTATCTTTCCCCATTGGCTGAAGTACTTGAGAGGTACAGACTTTCCAAATCACGTAAGACCCCCTTCTAATACATACCTCCTCCCTTTTCTTTATGTCAGGCTATGGAATTCCTATGGAATTCCATTGTCAGTGGAGTTGGACTAAATGATTTCCAGAGGTCCCCTCCTACTCTAACAATTCTGTGAATCTGTGATTCTGTATTTCCATGGAATAACTCCCTCATTTCCTGCCCTCCCCAATTCTTGATCAATATCATAGCTGAATCTGCTAAGGTGAGATCTTAGCTTCATCACATTTTGACAGCTACAGCTATTTAAAGGTTTGCTGATAAATGCAAAAAAAAAGCATATTTTTGGACACAACTAATTGAATATTCTTTTTGGAAAGAGCTAACCCCTAATGTAGCCTGTGCTCACATTCTCTCCGGTAGGCACTTCTCTCCCAGGGAAGTCTCATTTACAGAGCTCCCAAGTCTTGAGCATCTGATCCATCCAATATGCTCTGCAAGGACTACAACTCTGCCTGTCCTTATGTCTACAAATTACCAAAATGAACTGGTCTAGTGATGGCATGACTCATATACTCATATGCTTCAGGCAATAAAGTGTCCTTGTGTGTTTAAAGGCTATTGATTCTTGTTGCCTGCATTAGAGAAGCTATTTCATTTTCAGGCCTACTGGGTTATCAAGGATAGATATACTTAAATGACTGATCTCTGGAGAGAATTATTCCAGGTAAAGAATGAGGTCAGTGGTACTAATGGGGATTTGATTTGCAGCTATTTGAGCTGCATTCTGTATGGCGTCTACAGAGTGGAGTCTGACTGAAACTTCCTAGCTGTAAACAATAGGAGGTATAGCTGCCACTTCTCCACGAGGAGGGCAATGCTTGGGAGGGACACAGTGCAGGTCATGCACCACTGCTAATCTTGGCATGTCGTGTCAGGGCTTAAGGTGGTCATTGGCTCTGCATGTAAATAGCATTTGCATCCCAGCCTTTTGTCACACAGCTCAAAGTGTCTCATAAGCTGGCAGTTTCTAAGCACTCACACATATCAGCGTCTAATTCTACCTACAGAGCCTATGTACAATTTTCTTCATTTCCACAGTTCGTTGAACTCCTGTCTTTTAAAAGAAGGTGAAAGGCTTTTCAGTTCAGGCCCTGAGCTTTGGTTCAGGTCAGAGGGTTCTGCTTCCAGATCTATCACAATATTCTTCTGAAACCATTTAATCTCTCTGTGCCTCTTTCCAAGTGCAGAAGAGAGACAAAGAAGCATGTCTAAATTTTTCATGTTCATTTCATAAGACTCTGTACCATTTGCCTAGATAGAGATCTCTTGAATCTTTCAAAAAGCCCCTAAATATGCGAGACACCCAGTACAGGAAGGTCTTTGTGTGGTACAAGGAAATTATAATGTTAATTGCATTTCATACAGAAATTGAGCTCAGATTCTCTGCATCCTCCTTTTGTCTTTGTTTTACTCTTTGATATGCATGACCTGCCCTCATTCCCACAAGTTCTGTTCTTGCAAAAGTCAACAAATTAAAACCCATTTGTAGATCAAAACTCTGAAAATATGCAAATTAGAGATCAGCCTTGGAGATAAGTGTAACAGAATTACAAATCTATTTGCCAACACAAGATTAAAAGTATTTAGTATGCTTATCTTTTACTTCTCACACACTCAAAAATCTATTGATTTTCGTGGAGATAAGTGCCTGAGTTATGGGAATATGACTAATGTGAAGGCATCACCTTAGCCAGTTTGGGTTTTAGTTATATAGCCCTCGAAAAGATGAACTGTGTAATATTATTCCAGTAAAACAAGTGGAAGAAAGGCATTTCTTATGTACTGCATCTGCATTATTGATGGTAATTTACATACCGAATAAATAAAACCATAAGTAAACTATTACATAAAAGTATTGACCATTTTCAAAGTTATCCTGTCCACTGACTTTTATGTGTTATATATTAGTCTGAATTTCTTTTTGTTCCTTCCTGTATTTGTGCTTGAGTATATGCTTCATTCAATCATTAAAATTATTATTTCATGCTTCAAACTCTGTAATATGTAATTACCCATCCATAGTATTTACAGTAAACGTATATTGTTTGGATTTCTGCAAAGTCTGCATCAAGCACAGTACCTTTCATGCCCTGATGCTGTCAGATTGATTTAAAACATCGTGAAGCATAACTGTGCTATTAAGATGCAATAGTACAGCTATGAAGTTAGGACGCCAGCATCAAAATCTCTGCTCTGTTGCAGGCTTACCATAAGACCTCTGGCAGGGTGCTTAATTCATGCCAATTATTGTCTGTACTATACAAACAGTGGTTCTTAAATATTTCAGAAAGATGCTGCCAGGACAATTCCATTAAACGTTGCAGGTAATCCAATATTATGGAAAGGTGGTCTGTGTATGTATTTAAGCACTTAGAACAGTAGAATAGCATTAATGTTCCCTGCTTCTCTTAAGGATTAATAATTAGAATAGGATAGTCTTAAAATCTTTAATGTTTGCATAGCACAGGTGGCATTAAATACTTTCATGCCCGGGTGGAGAGATAAGAGTACTCAGTAAAAGTTTGCTTTTACAAGAATATATTTACTGAACTATCTACCTGTGTTTTAGACCTCCATGCTCAAATATGTTACTGAGAATCTAACACTTAAAGGCCCTCAACATTGCTGAGAAGATATGATTGGAAAAAAAAGCAGTGGTTCCCATCCAAAAGAACTAAACTTTGAAGTATAAAACAAGCCAGCCAGCCCATATGGAAAGGAAAGGAGGAAAAAACGGGAAGACAGAGAGGGAATATTAGTTTGAATTTTCATTGGACCTCCTGTTTGACCATTGTCAGCATTCCTGTAGGCATGATAAAAATGTCCTATGATTCAGAATAAGTAAACTTCTGATAAATTTTATCTGCTGGAAAATTATCCTAAAAAGCAGACAAAAACAGAAGTGTGTGAAAGTTTGAAATTTAGGAATTCGCTGCCAAGAAACTGGTGTCTCATTAGCAGTGCACTCTCATAGTGGCAGGAGGGGACAAGCCAGGTGGGACAGGCCACAGAGAGACTTGCAAGAGAATGAAGTAGGTGAATTTCACAGGACAAAACTAAGGAGAAGAAATGGATGTTTTAAAGCAAGAGGTGGAAAATAATCTCAGCAGTGGGCATTTTCAGGAGCAAGGAGAAGACATGGCACAGGAGGAGAGGGAGGATGCTCCTCAGAAACTGAGACTCAGAGTGAGACATCAAGAGGGTATAAGCAGGACACCAAAGGTTAAAGAGAGAGCTTGTAAAGGTCTGGTATTTAGATCAGAAAGAGAACAGAAGCCTTCTGCTAGGGAAGTACATTTGATCTCTTTTTTTTTTTTCCTTTGTGTTTTTACTTTTATTTTTATTTGAGAAGATATTGATAATACCTGAGTAGAGAAAAAAGCCAGAAGTTCCTCCAGATACACCAGCAAATTATAGAGCAAGACTGAAAGATTCAGGCAAAAGATGTATCAGCAGGACAGACACCATGATACAAGGAGAGGCAAAACAGCAAAGGCAGGGGAGATTTGGAAAGTAGTCACAAGAATGCATGAAAAATAAAAGCTGCCTACCAAATAATGTCATTAAGAATGAGGCAAACAGTAAAAGAGTGTTTCTGTGTGTCCCAAAATATTAATGAGTGGAAACAACACATAGGTTTGCCCTGGATAATCCAAGCTGAAATTCTAAAATTAAACAGGCAGTTCCCTTTGACAGAGCTGCAAAGGAGTATTCTGAAAACTTGTACTGTAGTAACAGCCTTCAATGTGCTCAGATGGATAATATTCATCTTTTAGGAAGAGTAACTATTGATGTAGCCCTTATGTTCTGCCAATAAACCAACATATTCCATTCCTCTGCTTAAAATACATACAGTGTGATATGGTGGGAAAAAACAAAATGCAGCAAAGCTCTTGCAAAACATCAAATGCAGCAGTAAACCTAATGCTGTGGTCTTAATTTTCCAGTCCTTTTTACCCAATATAAAGGTCATCAATTGTGCAGGAAGTACATCTTGCACATAAAAGCCTGTTCTTAGATTTGTCCTTGATGACTTTTTTCCTGCACCTCCCTTCTGTCAACAGCCTCCACCTCTGCTACATGCTAATATTCATTCATATACTATTGAAGTTGGAGGGAGACGACCCACCTTGCGTTGGTCAGCCATCGACTCCGATTTATTAATCAATCAATCACCTTTTATAACAGTGTTAATCAAGTTCATGCATATTGCAAAATCTGAGCTCACAATAGGTCAGAGATAACATACCAACCCCTCCTTATGTTTTCAATACCAAGATTTGGGTTCTCAAAATTATTCTTGCTTTCCCAAAACAGCCAAAGATAGAACATCCACTTGTTATGAGAAAGTTGCCTGAGAACTCTGATGTGCAAGGCTCTCAAGGCCTTCATGCTTGTCACTTTTACCTATAATTAAAAATAACCTGAGAACCTTTGAGAACCTGCTCCTCACAGCTGCCTTCTAGGCCATCCCTGAAAAAATCTCCAACAATATACTTTGCACATCAGCTGTCTCTTCCTGTGCTTTTAGAGTGGTGAGAATATTTATATGTGAGTAAGGAGACAAGAGCTCATGTAATTAAGTTGTGACTCTTTGAACCTAATGGAGAAAAATAACATTATTTAATTAAGGCAAAGTTCTTTTCTAGGGCAATACAATGGCTGAAAGAAAATTGATTCTCAGTGATATAGATTGGTACTTTAGAAAGTCTTTTTTTCACTCTGGGACCGGGCAAAATCAGCACAATGTGAAGAGGGTATGAATCATTGTAAAGTGTTAATAACACCGATTTGCCATGTTAGCAGGCAGGCATCAGGTTCAGGCGTCTTTGACATTGGCTCAGAGCACAGTATATTGCTATTTCTGTGTTTGACAATAATGCTACAACATATGTCATTAGTATTTTGAAGGATTTCTGTAAGAGATTTTTTTATGTCTGTCTGTATTACGTTATTGCTTCTATCAAATTTTACCTGCATTTCTTTACTACTTCTTGCAGAAAACTGAATTTTACACATCAAAGCATAAATGTTTTTCATAATGAGTAGGTTACTTTGTCAGTAGAATTGTACTCATTCATTTCCCTAAAAACTTCCCTTCTTAATGAGCTGTGTTTGTATAAAGCTAAGCTATGTAATTGTCTGAAAACAAGTTTTCTCCAACTCAGAAGAGTCAGCTTTAAACAGTCTTCCCCTGACTAAGGCAAACAGGATTGTCTCTGAAAGGTTTATTTCCCTGGTGGAGAGAAAAACAACAGCACCAGCATGAGCTGAGACTGGAAGAAGCAGTTCTGCTTCTCACAGATCTTCTTGAACTACCAAAGGCAAATAGCATATGTGATTTTTTTTTTTTTTGGTTTTTTGAGTGGGATTGGAATTATGAAAACAAAGAGCTGAACATAGGACTCATTACTTTGTGGCCAGAGGGAATTTTCCTGAGAATTTGTTTTGATCACCTCATATGTGTTCCTTGACACAGGGGACTCTGAATTCTGGCTGACCGTGATCTGACAGAGCAATGAGATTAAGGATCCCCAGGTTCAGTGGCTCACGGCTGTCCGGGGGCTGTGTGATCTGGGTGATGCTTTCTTTCTGACTTGCTGCCTCCCACGGCTGGCATTTAAATTATTCCTCAGTTCTGGTACTGGCATAGTCCTGTTTTATTTCTCTGTCATAGCATCAGAGCTGCACATGAACATGTTCCAGCTATACACAGGTATATGAATTGGACTGGGGTCTATTTAACCTAGTCTTGGTGAGCCTCTCTTTGAAGAGATTCTGGATAAACAGCCTAGTCCATTTGATTTTCTCTCTATACAAAGAAATTTACAAGGTAGAAAAAGCTTATTACACTTGTTTGAGATGTAAAAATAGTACTGAGAAGACCAGAATAGTAATAAGTAGCACAGGCTTCTATAATCTAAGTATTCCTCTACAACGTGTAATTAAACAAAAAGCAATACCTCTTCATACTGAAAACTCATAGTCAAGTGCCAGGTTCACCAACCCCATTCCTGAGCTGCTTCTGAAGGTACAATAAAAGTGAGGGCTGCTGCTTGGAAATATTGAAAACCCCATCCACAGTACAGCTATACCTCAGTGTCTCCATGCTTCGTATTCCTGCTGATATTACAGAACTGTCCTGTTCTGCTTGATACAAAAGTGACATTTGCCATTTTGCTTCATATCCCAGAAGAAGCCCCTCTAGTTCTGGAAGTAAAAGGACTCAGTTCATGAGTTAAGGTGATTTTTTCCTGACGGTAATATAGAGAGTCATAAAACATACAATCAACTTCCTCACTTCATAATAGAGACAAACACAAAAAAAAAAACTACCAGAAAAACAACTATGATTGTTTCTCAAATTTGTGGTGAAACTTCAATGGTATACTTTAGATAGTATGCTTCATATTTCATTTTTGTATGCTATTACCACAGCTTCCTGAGCAGAACATGAACTGAGCACATAAAAGTATAGCGTTACGAAAACATAGAATGAACTGTTTTGCAGCTTTAGTCATTACTATTCTGGTCACAATACCATACTTCTGAAAATCTGATCTGTAAAATTCACCAAAGATAAACAATATGTCAGCAGCTGTAACTGAACCTGTATTGAAGGCACTGACCAATGAGAGATTCCTGAAATTCAATAATACAACTTGAGTGCTTCTGGTAGAGGTAACTACCCACTAAAACGAATAACTGCGTCTAAGGAATATAAAAATGTAGAAAGTATTTAGATGTACTGCGGCGAGGTGTAGGTGGCCAAAAGGTCAGTGTCCGGCTAGCAGAGGGTTATGGGCCGACACCCAGCTGCAATTCCCTGCCAGCCCCCTCGGCGTCGGATGGCCTTGGGCGGTGCTGGCTGCGGACAGGCTCTCGCTGCTGAAGTGGACAAGGAAAGGAGCTGGACACTCACTGGGGGTGAAGTCAGGTTTATTGAAGGACCCAAGACACCATCCAGGGTGTCACAAGGAATGGAGAGTGAAACAAGGTTATAAAGGGGGTGGGTGTACAAAGGAGGGGTTTACACTGAACCAATGGGGAAGGGTGATGGGATGAATTTAACATAACTGACATAATGGGGAAACCAATAAATACAAAGTAAAGGAGGGGCCCCGGGACCACAGCCAACCACAACCCCCAGAGAGAAGAAGATTCTGGAGAGTTGGGAGAAGTGCGGGGTGATTGACTGGGCCCAGGGAGGAGAGAAAGTCTACATATAAGGGAAGGAGAGGGAGGAGAAATTATATAACTAAAAAAAACTGACAACCCCAATGGCGGGAGTTGCCATGGGGACAACATAATTGGCAGGGCTAAACTGGGGGAGGGCAGAACCATTTACATTAAACAGGGGGAAACAATACATAAAATAGGGGAGTAATACAATAAACTTAACGACACACTACAATAATGTATCTATTCTTTAGTGTGTGTATAATAAAAACTATTATATGATGGTATGAATTCTGCAATTTTTTCCCCCATTTTCTAGCACAGACTGCATAACAAGCCTTTACCTTCCAGAAAAAAAATTAAAAGTACCTCGCTTTCATGCAACTGTGTGCCCTAGAAACCTTGGTATAAGTGTCTGAATCAGGCCAAGGTATTGGGGTCAGAAAACTGCTCACAATATTTTTGATAAGTTTCTACTGCAATCTCAGGATCAGAGCTAATTGGGAATTTTCTGAAGGAGCATGATTCTTTTGAAAAATGCATCACCTCTGAAATGTTTTGTCTTAACATAACAGTGTCATAATGGTCATTTAAAATGCAGGCAAGTGGTCTTTAACATAGCACCTGCTTTTTTGCTAGATTTTTTTGGCTGGCTGCTTGGGCTCTGGAATTTCATAGTACATTTTTACTTGGACAAGGCTCATCCTAAAAACTGCAGCATGATTATTCAGAATGCTTGACTTTTGCTAAAGGCCCTGTCATGCATTCATCAGACATTATCATGGTCCCAGACTCTGGTGGGCCATGGGTACAGAGGTAGCACAAACCAGGGAGCATCTCTGATAGCCAGTTTGGATCTGTTCATCTTGTTCTGAGGCAGAAAAAGAGCTTATTTGTGTGAACTTAAGCTGTGCTATACCATTTGGCCTCTAGGTCAGAAGACAATCTGTAGGTTATTGCAGTTGACAATGTGTCTATATACACTTCTGTATGTTCACAACGTCATGGCAATCACACACTTAGAGTTGGTGTTCCCTGGACATTTAACAATACTAATGATATCTAGATCTCCAGCTAGTGTTTGAGTCATGCTGTGGACTCTGACCTTGCAGTTTAGGAAGGAAGCATGAACTGGAATCCTAGTACTGGGAGAGAAAAGTTTATCATGTGTCTTAGTTTTTTAGTGCTTATGTAGCACACAAAACAATGCATGCGATAAAGATCCTCTGTTGACATGCCTTAAGGATTCTTGGCTCTTGACTTCTGCAGTTCTAAGGAAATTAGAGTCTGAGATTGAAAATTGAGTCTTTTTGTTGTAAATTTTCTGAAATTTCCACCTGAAGCATAGATTTTAAGTGGCAGGTAATATTCATTAGTGAAAAAGTCATTGTTCCATCTAACTGAAGAAAATTACTTTCCCTTGAAATCAGAGGTTATCTGTTCTTTTCTGGTATTCTCAGTAGACATCAGCCAATTCTCACCACTTCTTTAATAGATGTTATCTTCAGCACCAGCTGGGCAGGTACAGAGCACATACATGCACTTCTGATGTGTTTGGGGGCTTTCAAGGTGTGCCCCTGAGCAGCACCTTTCACCTAATCTGCAGCACTATTGAGACATCAGTTTTGCAGTACCCAACTGCTTGAAACAGACTGGCATAAAGTGATTCATGTTTTCAAAACCATTGGAGCAGGTTTTTTCCCAGCAGGCAGCATTCTTTCAACTCTACCTTTGAGCTTTGTCAGCCTCTATTCTGGTCTGAGCACAGTAAAGGAAATAGCTATTTCTTAATGTATAAAATTTAATAATGAAATGTTGTGACTTCCTCTGCTTCATTTTCCTTCAGTACATCCATGTTTTCTGCAGATCAGACAGATCAGTTGTGTGTACATAATCACAACCAGAGGAAAAAAAGGCATCTACAAAGCCACAGGAGCATTTGTCTTCTGGTAACAATTGTTTCCATAGATGGGAATTCAACATCACAATGACAGAATTTATTTTTCTTTATATGTTCACAATGATGAAGTAGTGACATCTAGAATCTACCCCAGAGGTTCAAGTCAATAAAATATTAATATGTGCCATTTCCAGCGAGAAGGTTGTAACAAGAACACAGCGGAGAAATCTCTGACATTTGTGAACTATTGTTTTGCACCTAATTATTTAACTGTTTCCTTTTCCACATATTCTTTTCCTAAAGATTAGGAAAAATAGATCTGGGACTAGGATGTGATTCCCTACCTTCCATTTTGGTGAACTGTTCAGATGGCCCTATTTCCTGGGAATGCTCTGGGAAGTGGCTACTGACAAGGGGCTGGATCCTCAGCACATCCTCCCCACTCCCTGGGAAGAGCAGCTTTGGGAGGAGCTGGACTGACTACACACATCTGATTCATGATTGAAACCAGGCACAGAAATTGAGGCAATTCTGGACAGCCTCACCTGAAGAGCTCACCATTTTCTCAAGAGATTATCAAGGCTTTCCTTAGTAATTCAATTCAATTCAATTCAGTCACAACGAGCAGAGAAAGCTGGAGGAAGAGAAGCACTGTCAAGCCTTGCTTTAGACAACTCCATTATTCCCATTCCTCTCATTCAGTGAATAAGTATTAACAGTCACTTATGCATAAGAAAAAATAATGAGGTTTAATGAATCTCCAAAGATCAGCTACTTCATAAAAGCAAATACCACCCTTTTATCAGTAAAAGTCCTCCAAGTCCAATATCAGCAGCAGAGGGAATTTCTATTTTAAAGCAAATTGCACCCAGTTTCAGTAAATTATCACAGAATGATTACTCAACTTTTATCCAGCCAATGTTATGCCTCCCCAGTGAACCAGTTTATTGTCAGTATGTCTGTTTCAAAACATGTCTTCCCTGGAAAGCACTCCTTCATTCAGCTTCTGCACTGGAAGCAGGCAACAGCTTGAAGCTAGCAGCTGCTCTCGAACAAAGCAGGTAGAGAGGCAGAAAGGCTGCTGAATCCATAACAATAAGCACATCATGGCATAATTATAGTAAATCTCCAGAATGGTCTGTACACACAAAATGACATATGTTTTCGACAGAGGAAGTGTGCACTAACAAAACTATAGTATAACATAAGCATTTTCCACAGAAGTCCTGTTAGCTTCAAATTGATTTTTTATATTGAAAATTATCATTGACAGAGCAGAAGATAATATTTGAATGGTCAGCCAGTTAGCCTGAAGGGAATATAATTAATATTCTGAAGGGCAGGAGCATGTGATAGAAAGGTTTGGGGGAATTTTACAGTTGTAACTGCATAATCTAATACTGGTGCAGCCATTTAACCTTTCTTTGATATGCTCTTCTTTCACCACTGCATGTAATAGTTCTGTTTTCTAAATGTCTTTATTTGACTTTGAACAGGTTAATAGGATTTATTGCTTCTGCAGCCTGCCTACACAAAACAGATTGTCAATATGGGCAATCCTTTGTGGTCTGCCAGGGAATAATAGACTGCTTTCTCCATCCCTGCTTTTAGGAAGTGATTTAGTTTCCTGAAGATTTAGGTACAAAAGGGAGAAGGGGGGGTGGGTAGTTTTTCTGTGTGAGTCTATCATGAGCTGGCACTGCTAAATGGCATTTGCTGTATCAGCTGGTGGTGCTTGCCTCATTTTCAGATGGCAGCCTCCTGATTCTCCCTTAGAGATGCCTGCAGAAAATTTGCTATGTCTAGGTACCAACGGTACAAAATACATAACCCAGATACATTTCAAAGGTTGTGGCAGACTTTCACAAACATTTTCAGTTACAAACTGCATAAATTGATCTCATCTTCAAAAACGTTAATCTGCTAAATCATTGTTTTGTACTCTGGCTGAACCTACATTTTAGGTTTCAGTGGCTTTGTGGTTTGTAAAGATCGCTCTAAAATCACTGTGTATCATAAGAAAAGGATTTTTCCCTGGGCTGTTAGCTCTTTTTGCCATGATTATTGCTTCCTGCTGCAACTATCAGAATATAATGATGCAGCAAATTTTACAGAAATGTGAATTACTTGAAAGGAACAAATTGTCATTTTTAAAGCATCAAGTCTTTCAAAATGTCTTCTGCACATGAGTTATGAAGCTCCAACTCAGTGGAAGAGGTTAGTCACAATAAAAATTATTATACTGATTATATCTGAGGCAAAGGTAAGCAATACATGCTGCATTTCCAGTCTCTTTTTGATTCTGGAAATAATACTGCTATGAGATGTTCATTATGAAGATCCTAAAAATTACCAGAAGTAGTAGTCATTTTAATTCTATTATTTTTAAACATGTGGATGAACCAAATCCCTCTGCAGCACATTGTATTTTCTATCCTGAAATACCTCTTTTGTGCAGCCATTTAGCTTCCTTAAACTCTGATTTATTTTCATTAAAGCAGTGAAAAAGAACCTGAGAAAGAAAAAGGAATGAGGGTGGGGTTTTTGTTTGGTTGGTTGGTTTTTTGTTTGTTTCCTGGTTAGTTTCCTGTAATTTTATGTAAACCAAATCAAACCAAACAAAAAAACAAGCAAACAATCACAATTAAAAAAAGGCCACAGACAAAAAAATCCAACTGGTCCAATGGGTTTGTTTCCAAAGTCATGTGAAGGTATTATCCTTCTATGCACTTACTGGGAATTGCCTTGGATAGTGAGATCCATAACTAACAAGAATTCATAAACTTCCAGAAAAACAAAATTAATCCCAGCTATTTCCAGACAAGGGATTTCTAGGCAAGGGCAGCCGCAGATGGCAGCTGACTTCAGTGGACTGAACAAGCCACGTGCACTCGAGCAAGGTTTGATTTGGAGGTTTTGATCTCGGAACAGGTCTGAACTTGGAACTGAACTTTGCAAAGATGCCTTCCTCAGCTCTAACACACTTAGGAGCAACAGGCTCCATCTGATCCATAGCTCCTTAGAGAGCTCGACTCAGTGCACGGAGCTTTGAACAAGTCTCAGGGGGAACTTTGAAGGCAGTGTGAAGAGCATTAGTGCCATTAGCTGCCTCATGGAGGGATTTGGTGGCATTTTGGAGTCAGCATATGCAGCTGCATAGACCATTCAGGAGGTTTATAATTCTTCCTCTAACTTCAGGTGTTTAAACAAAACTTTACTGAAATTAAAAAGTAATATTCTTCTGAAAGACTGTTTGAAGGTTTTTTCTCTCCCAGACAGACTGCCAACTGGAAAAGAGCAAGGAATTTTGAACTGCTGGGGGATTACAACTCCTGGTTAGTGCACATAAACACAAAAGTGTGTTTATCATCACTTTTGGAAAGCTAGCTGGTTTTAAATTTTATTTTTAATATCTTAAGGGGGTGTACAAGAACCTACCATTATTTTCCAATATCTACAATTACCTTCAATACCCATTCTTCTGGTGCTCTTCAAAATGGTTTCTAAGATTCTCTTTGATTCTAGATGTAGAATATTTTATATGAATCCCAGAATCTAATATTTTTCTATGCAAAGCATTTAGTGAATCAGAAACTCACATGGTAATATTCAGCTTCTTCAAAGGAATGTCAGAGAGATTAAGTTTCACTGGAAGAAGCCTATTAGCTGGAAATGGTGAACGTCTCAATTGTTAAACTATCCAACATTCCTCCCCATGGCTTGTCTACCAAAATTTGAAAATACGCCCTTGCTTCAGTTAGCATTTTCTTATTCTAAACTAAAAGTTACTATGTGTTGTTGCAGTTGGTTCTGCTTGATTGTTGATGCTGTTGTTGTTGTAATTTGATTTTATCATGTAGAATTCTTGTCACTCAGTTTGATCACTTACACTATCAAACATCATTCAGGGTGAAATAAAAAACTAAGTATATTATCATGTCAGATTGTTTTTGCAGAACTGCCATCATACTCTACAAATTTATGTTTGTTTACCAAAGCTACCTTAGTGTTCCAGAGATGTGACGTGGCATCTATTGAGCTTTACTGAGCTTTACAGGAGTTGTTAGAATTCAGTACATTTGTTTGACTTTTTTTCCCCTTCATTTAACAGAAATGGCACTTGTCAAAATTGCAATCTGCTAACTTAAATTTGGGCATCATTCAGCCAGCCTCCACACACAAAGGTACTTTGGCTTTACTTCATGCAATCTGCGACCTTTGTTTGCTCTCCTTCTTGACAAATGGCCTCGCTAAAGCGACAGACACAGACAGACTGACGTGGAAGATCATAGAGCAATTTGGAACCTGCGTGCCTTGGATTTTTTAATGCCATCTCAATAATAATACACCAGTGACTAAAGCAGGTGATTGGAAGTGGAGCTGATGCATACAGACAGATGGATTAAGACAGCAGTAATTGTGCTTTCACTTGATTATGATATTAACAAGCTCCAGGTGATTTCTATTTTTCACAGCGTCACTCATCTCAACAAATCCCAGCAGGCCTGGAAGCAGAGTAGAGATGCATCCTGCTTTTCACATGAACCTGTTTCCAGTGTGAGCACTTAAGAGAGTTCTTCAGTCAAAAAGCAATTAGCTTCTGCAGTCTAGGGTGCCACTTAGAATATCCAGGCTCATGTGTTTCATCATAAAATTGACCTTTTTAATTTTTTATGCCTGAGATTCCCCACTAAAAGAGTTAGCATTAAAAAATACAACCCTAGAGAAAATACTGAAGGCACATGTAGAATTTATTAAAGGATGTCTGGCCCTGAAGTGCTGCAGATAGCAACTCCATCTGAATATAATAAAATGAAGTATGCATTATTGTGTTCTTAATTTTTAAGTAATTGGTGTCATTATGTAGCATAATGATACCAATTACATAAAAAGCATAGGAAAGCAATATGTGCTACATTTACAGGCTTGCATTTTTCCTGTAATAATTGCTTTTCCATACAAATAGTGTCTACTTGCTGATACCTTTGAATAACTGTGCACAAATTATCCCAATGTTTCAGAGTTTGTTCTGCTTTTTTAGTAGCAGTGCCTGTCTTGGTAATTCACTTTTTGACAGAATTTTGCACCATTTTCTTGTAATAGAGCCATTCAATTGCCATTGACATTGAGGATAGGCAAAGAAATATCTCTTTTACCCAGGCAACTTGAGTAAAACTATTGCCAGCAACAGTAACATCTTCCCTCCACCTCTGGGATCCATCAAGTCAGAGAGTTTCAATAGCACAAGAGTACTCAAGATTTAAGGTACAAATAGATGTTAAGCTTTAGGAATATCTGGCAGAAGCTGATATAGTTTTAGAACAGTACTTCAGTATTTTGCTCTAAAATTTAGTAGCAAGTTCCACTCACATCTCTACTGTTTAGACAGAAAGAGGACATGACAGCACCTTTAGCCCTGCTTGGAAGTAGCATGAGGTCAGCTAGGATTCTTGAAGCTGACATCTATTCCTACTTATGAACTAGTATGCAAGACCCCTGCAAAAATGATTCTCTGTTGTAGCAAGGTAGACACAGTGCAGAGAAGTGCAATTGTAGGAAATAAGAATATGCATCTATGCAACACACATACACATCTGTGTGTGTGTGTATGAAATGAATGAAACAGAACTCACTGCAGTCCATACAGAGGAGATCTTTAGCCAATGTGCAGTAGAACATAATTATAACATGCAAAGAAATTGTCAAGATTTATGCCTCATGTCACTCATTTGTCTGCATTCAGCTTCAGACCCAGTGTCCGCTGTCTGCATAAGGAGCTGTCGAAAATCAGCAAAGACAATGTTCTATAGACATGGCATACGCATCAGAATAATTCAGGGGTCTATCAACTTCAGAACCCAATCTCTGACACTGCCAATGAACAATGTGTCAGAATAAGCTGGAAGTTAACTCAGTTCCCTAATGAATTCATTGGGTCAATTCTGTACTCTGGTCTGAATGATGGCACATGAGAAATTTTTGCTAGAGGATGGGCCATCCTTTAAGAAAGGATCAAATTTCTTCATTTTTCAGGAGAAAGGAAACAAAACAAAAATAAGCAAAACAATGGAAAGCTGCAAGAAAATCCACCTATCCTGTGCCCTTTAATCACCTGAAAGTCCTCACCTCTGAAACTTTTCTGTGCACACTAGGCTGCTTCTCTTTTTCCCTTTACTCACTAGGATGCTCTAGCTCATTAAATTGTATGTCCTCTTTCTATCATTTCCCAGGAGTTCAGTTTTGCACTTACCTAACTTTATTTCTTTAGCCTTTCCCTTGTCTTCCTTGTCCTTTATGCAAAATGGTGCAGGTTTTCTTTCACCTTTCATCATCTTTGCTGAACCACCCTAAAACCTTATATCTTAAAGCTTTTGAAAAATTCAAATTTATGTAAAGGATTCTGACTACGACCACCTTAATCTTTTTCCTTGTCACGCAACTTCCATTTGTTGTCTAACCATTCCAATCCATTTAGAAACTACTCTGTGTTCCAAAATCTGCTCTGAAACTCTCTGCTGTCTCGTTCTCATGGCAAATACTTTTTCTCAGATTTTGCTCCATGCTGGTTTTGCTTGTTATTTAGATGCTAAGCCCATTGGGGTACATGATGTCAGTTTGTTTATGTTTATAATGCTCCATGTAATATTATTGCCCTCTGTAAAGCTGTAGTGAAGGCACATTAAGACTGATAAGCCAGTTTGAAGTAAAGCCTCCAATGATTAATGAACTTGTCGAATCAACTAGGACACCTGCTAATCATTTTTGAAGTACTGACAAATGTAACAGCTGTTAATTATACCAGCTGTAGCCTGCTTAGTGCTCAGGCAGTTTTACTATCATTAAAATACCAAGAGTTTTCTGAAAGTTACTTTGTCATTGTTTCCTTCCCTTCACAATACCAGCTGGAATAAGAAATATAGTGTACTGGATTTTGCTTGTTAATGAGTTATTTAGGTTTAAGCTCCCACAAGCCACAGTGTGAGGAGCAGAAGCACAGGAAGACACAGAGGGCTGAAGCAGTCAACAGAAGAAAGCACTGTACTTAGAAAACTAATTTTCCTTTAAGTATGGTAGATTGCAGCTCTCTGAAGCAGAGTCCTTGCTTTCAAAAAACCAATTTCTGGCAGATTGCAGAGGTTATTCCCCTTTGGTTTTCCAGCATCAGACAGGAGATTGGAATGGTGGACCCTCTCTCAGGGGGCTGGCAGCTTCACAAAAAAACAGATGGGACCTGACAGGCTATTTCCCAGAGATGGAGCCTCTGAAGCAGGAAGCAGGGACGCCTGAGAGACTGTGGGGAAAGCTGCTTTAAAATGGGTGAATCAAGGACTCTTTTGACAGGAGGCAGCATCCGTTCACAGGCTACCAACTGCACTCTTTGTTATGTGACAGTCTTACCAGTCAGAGGTTGTGCTATGAGCTGCAAATGATTTGGTTAGGGTAATGTTGACCTGTGCAACACAAGCTGTCTCTCCATGATTTTGACAAGAACCATTTGTTTTGCCTTGTCAGTGGGTGCACCTCCCTCAGTCTCCAGCCCCACCTCACCGATCACATCATAACCTCCTCATTCTGAGCTGCCAGTTAAGCTTCACCCACAAAGGACTTGAAACATCCCGCTTTTTCTTATTTCCTACAAATCCTTTAAACGAAAAAGAAATTATTTTATGAAAATACTTTAAATTTAAACAGTTGGAGATTGACTTGTGAGAGCCTTTGAAATTCAAATCTCTCGTCCTAAAAATGTAATTGAGTGTTTGCAGAAGATGCACATTGCATCTGTCAGAGAAAGGCTGTCCCTGAGGAGCTAGCTCTGTGCATTGCAGGCATGAAGGTACTTCTCTTCACCAGCTGCAGGAAAGTGTGCCAGCTTTTTAGCAACTGATAAGAGTAAGCTCATCAGTTAAAAATAAAAAAAACACCAAAAGACAAGAAGGTTGGAAGATAAGAATCAATATGCAGGTCCTGACCTAGATTGCTGAACAATGATGTTAAGTTATAGGAGAAAGATAGAAAGAAGGATACACCAGAGGGTCTCTCAGTTCTTATATACTCCTACTTAAAACAGAAATGTACTGAAAATGCAGATATAGATGGGTTTGGGTGATGGCTCACCTGCAAGACAATGTGTTTGGGCTCTTTCTCAGTGCAGGAAGGGACCTGCAGAGATTGAGGTCTTGTCTACAAGGGAGGTGTGAAAATCCACATTGGAACAGGTGGTCATTTCAAACCATTGTCTTGGAGTAGGTGCTTTCCATCCTTGAAAAAAGGGAGATGAAATTAAAACTTTACCAACTGAGGTAGATCTAAACATGGCCTGATCCCAAGAAGTGAAAGTTATAGCAGAGGCCATGAGGTGATTCTGCAGCTTTAAGTGTCCTCCTGTCTTCGTGTTTCTGGGTGGTGGGAGGGTCTGACGTGACCCCCATGGAAACACTGCTGATGGCATGGATGCCTCTGGGAGCTGGTCTATGGGTGCAGCACTTACAACTCTGTGACCCATCCTCTCCTCAGGATTCTTAGAAAGCAACTTTACCCTTGAGCTATTCCTGACACAACCAACAGCTGTAATTAGGGTCAGACAGCTTTATATCTTATCAGACAATATTATATTTTGTACAGATCCTCACTATGTTTTTAAACAGCTTTCTGTCTTCCAGGAAAGGCACTTCATCCTAATACAGTAATAGAGTTATTTCTTGCTGCAATATTAGTAGCAGATTTCTAATATTTCCTGTCATCATTAACAAGTATTTAAATGTATTTCAGATATGTAGGAAATTAAACTCAATGTAATGTAAACATTATGTCAAGTTGGATTTTTGATGCAAATGAATGTATTTATAGCTGTGCACCCATTCACGTAAGGGTATGCATTTGTTCATTGAGTTTTAATTAATAGAATCCTTGCCAATTCCTCTTTAGACCTTTATTATCCCTTTCTTTTAATGCACTCCAATCATCACTTTTAAAAATTAGACCAATTTAGTTGCATAATTTGAATCCATAATTGAATCTACTAGCTACTCTCAGACTTTACAAGTTAATCAAATGACATCGTTTTAAACACATTTTCAGTGCATGGGAAAAACCGTGTTAGTGACTAACCCCCAGCCCATTTAAAATGGGAAACTTATTCTAAGCCAGGCTCTGTGCTGATTAAACTTCTTCTCCAGACTGAATTTTTCCAATCCCTGATAAAAATTAATAACATAAGACTATGTAGAAGGATGAATAAAGTATAATTCTAGTTAAGAATGGGAAATGACAAATAAATGAAAAATCCTATCTAGGGGTGGAAAATAAATGTGTAATTGAACAGCATAGAACCATGTCAAATGCCTTCACAGAAAGAGGCAGGAAAAGAAATTCCCAACAGTATCTCAGTGAAAACACCAGCCCAACTACTTCTCCTCACTAGAGTGCTCTGGACTCACCAGGGACATCTTACCTGGTTTAGCATTTCACAAGTCTCTGTTTATGTGTGCTGTCACCCAGACAATATTTTATATTCCCCCATTCTGTCTCTCTCTCAGGCTAAAAAAGCTGTGCATAAGCTACCAGAAAGGAACCCAAGTAAATTAGGCAGGACTGACAGCTATCAGAACTAGTGACTTAATCAGAAAGTTGCTTTGTTTTAAGCCCTGATGTGTTTGAATTCCATTAGACTTGCATGGATTTGTGCCAGAAATTATTTTAAAAGTATGGCGAGCAAATAAGGTTTCATCTATGTAGGTGAAACCTTTGCAAGGATGGGTGGGTGTGAAGTGGGAGAAAAAAATATGTGGATTTCCATGGAATAAGGATATGAAAATTCATGGACTGCCATTATGAATGTCCATGGTATTAATTTATTTTCCTGCCCCCTGCTGTATAACTTTACCAGCAAAAACATAGATGTTTATGGTACTGTATTAAAATAAATCTGAAATCCAGTAGTGGAAATTACTTAAGCTATAGCAGCAGAAACTAGTCTTGCCAATATATTCTACATCTCTTTTAGAAACCTTTGCTTGTGTGGCTGTATTGATTCTCAGTGCAGATCTATGTTTCCATTTTAAGGTTATAGCTCTGTTTTTTCCTTACTTCATTGACTTGCAGGCAAAAAATGTTGAGTAAATGCTTCAGTGCAAGCAACATAATCCTTTGCCTTTCCACTCAACAAAAGAAACATTACTTTCAGAGCATAAAGTAAATAAATTTTAGCAGCACTAGAATGTCCTGCAAATTACATTTTTTTGGCTTCTTTTAACTCTCTGAATTCCTTTCTTAGAAGCTTTTCATTATGGCCAATAAAGCCATAATGACCTGTAGGCAACAGGGTGTTACTTAAGACAATGTGCAGTGAGCCCTAGATGTCAGGGAAAAAGAACTGGAAAAGGAAAGGTCAAGTACTGGCAGTGAAATGAGCAAAATTTCTTTCCACTACTCTTAGCTCTCTTTCTTTGTTTTATCCCTTTGCTGTTAGCATCACCCAAATCTCATCATTTCTCTTCACTTTCCTCTTGTTGCCAGTTTAATAGAAGAATACAACAGCTGCCTAACACGCGCAGTCAAATCATCACTACATCTATGTAAGAAAACATTCAACCTTTCATCAATTTCTGAGCTGTAAGATTACCTCCCAGAGCATGAACTTCTCTCAGGTCTCCAATACACATTTGATTCCAGAGCACATCACCTGTATTGTATTGATAAACAGTTCCTGGTCAAGGCTGTCTCCTCTGGGCTTGTGGTTGTGTTTGTGGGCTTCCTCACCTGACTCAGAATTGTCATGAACTCAGGAACTCTGATGCTGCTTCCTCTGCAGAAAAGGAAATTATTACTGCATCACTGCACAGTGATGCTATACATTTCATTTCAACACTTTTTTCATTAGTAAAAGCCTAGAATTGTTCCAAATCACTGTACTGTTAATTTGACGGTTTATGTATATTTTTATCCTAAATAGAATATACAATGAGTGTATTAGATATAATGAAGGGTCTGA
Source organism: Zonotrichia albicollis (assembly GCF_047830755.1). NCBI lineage: Eukaryota > Metazoa > Chordata > Aves > Passeriformes > Passerellidae > Zonotrichia > Zonotrichia albicollis. The sequence continues at coordinate 73,451,927 of NC_133821.1, read as the reverse complement.
GAGCATTTGGCTGTTCTAAAAAAGACCATTTTTTTCTTACAGTTTCAATTATTATTTGGCTAAAAACCAAAGAAAAATAACCAAAGATCTAAAATATACTTCTCAGATTGATTTTTTTTTTCTGATAGATTTATATTTTTAAAAGTAAGTTTGACTACACTCTAAGTCCCCAAAACCTGGGCTCATTTCCAGATTTAAGCTTGAAGATTTATTGCATTTCCACCCTCTATTCTGCTTCCCAGGCACTATCTGCTTTTGGCAATTAATACAAACGTTATGGGCTTTGGTTTGCTTCACTGCTGCATGTGAACTCAATTTCTCTTCATTTGTAGCTTTGAAATAGCATAAGCCTGTTTGTGACAGTCTTTCACATTGCACTGGTACTGCTTACTGAGCTGTGGGTGCAGAGCAGCAGGGCCAGCTGTACAGAATGCATGCCTTTTGTTTTAGCTCAGATACACTCACTTTGTGCCACGTCAAGGCAGGAATTTAGACAGGCAAGTGTTACAGCTGGGGTGGAAATGGGTTTATCAGCCATCAGACTGATGACACTTGTACATTTACATGGGCTAAAAGGGCAGTGGAGGCAGCCCCGCAGCTGAGATTACATGACAACACCAGATACTAAAGTTTCATTTATTTTTACTACGCAGAATGACACGTCATGAATCTCAAGTTGTTCCCACATTCATTTGCTCACAGACCCTCACTAACAGAGCAGTGTATTAGTACAGACTAATGTGTCCAAAGAAACCAAACTGCATAATGACCATCTCCAACCAAACTTCCACCACTGTCCACTGCCTCTCCAAATCCTCTGGGAAACAGCTGGTATTTCTGACTGTGGCTGGAGCAGATATCAACTTCAATTTTTAGCTGGTATCAGTAAACCTTGCAGACCACTGAACATTTGAACATTTCAAAGTTGTTTCCATGTCAGATTATCTGCTAAGGAAGAAAAATATTCATTGGACTCAGAAAAGAAAAATGACTGATTAAATGAATTTGAGAGTAAAGTCATCCCATGTACACAAGTACCTGTGGAACTCTTCTGCAGTCCAGAACCAGAGTCTTCCCAGCTCTAAGTGAGGCTGGAGAGCCTGGCCACCAATGTAGCTGTAGCAGCAGGCGAGCACAGGGTCAGCTGGCTGTCCCACAACCAAAGGATGAATCCTCCTGGATGGGCTGATAGGGTTTGACAGCCATTCTACCCTGCTCCAGCAGTCCCAATACATGCACCAGATATGAAAAAATGAATATTGCACCCATTGTCCTTAAAATCATTATTTCATTTCTCTCTGTGGCACTTTTGGGGGGAGAGGGAGGGGGCAGGGGGTGGGCAGGCACTGATCTCTTCTTTCTGTGACCAGTGGAAGGACCTGAGGGAATGGCCTGAAATTGTGTCAGGGGAGATTTAGGCTGGACATCAGGAAAAGGTTCTTCACCCAGAGGGTGTCTGGGCACTGGAACAGCTTCCCCAGAGAAGTGGTTCCTGACAGAGTTCGAGTGCCTGTACAATACTTTCAGGCTCATGGTGTAAACTCTTGGGGATGGTCCTATGCAAGGCCAGGGATTGGACTTGATGATCCTTGAGGATCCCTTCTGCCTCAGCCTATTCTGTGATTCTCTGACTCCTGTTATATTGCAGCATCTGTTGAGAATTTGGAAGACTATGATGATTTTTTCTTCATCATCAGAGTATTTCTTATTTGTATTGAACCTCAAAAGACTTTTTAACAGGGTGAACAACAAACAACTACTGTTTCTTATGTTAGATTAATGTACCTGCATTTCTTTTTATTCTCCTTTATAATAATACAGTGGTCATCCGACCAGTGTTAAGGGAGTTGTAAAGAAATTAGGAAGTTCAGAGAAAAAGTACATCTACCTCACACAACAGAAACCCCAAAATACCCAGAAAATACCATAAGCAGCTGGTTTATAGGCTAGAAACACTGTGCTCTTGTTGTAATCTTCGCTGCAGTGTTGTTCTTCCCTCTCTGCTGGGGCTCTTCTCCTTTCTCTGCAGCACAGTCCTTTCTATCTTCTCAGGGGCTCCTCTTGGGCTCTTGACCCACCCCTATTTATCTCAGTTACCTTCACGAGCTACAGCTGCTGCCCAACTAAGGACCCTGCAGCTGCAGCTCGTTTGGAGCAACTCGGACTCACACAGATCCCACAATACAACATATATTCAGGCCCCCACATGCTCTGTCTGAATTTATCTGCCTGTGAGACAACCCTTGTTTTAGCTCAGTTGAAATGCACTTTAAATTGCACAGTTGTCAAACTCAAAGTATTACATGCTTGAAAAGTGCAGCTAAGAGTTTATTGAGACCAATTAAAGATTTAACAATCCTATCAAAACAAAACAATTGTTACTAGTCAAATTACAATGATACTAATAGTCTAGTCTATCCAATTATCAGAGAAATGTCTGAACAACCATGCAGTTAAAATTGTTATGCAAAAACTTTCCAGTATGTACCCCTTTCTCTGGTGTTACATTCATCCCTTCAGTCTTCCAGGCTTATGGCTGTGATGTCAGTTTTACTTGTATGGTGTCACAGTCTGAAAGACAGGTAACTGAAATGCAGCATGCTTTCTCCAAGGCTATCCTGCTGTTGGAAAGACAGGCTTTATAATTAAATACCTTGGAAATACTGAAAAATTATAGAAAGAGTTATGCTAATTCCCAATATACTTCCTTTTTTTTCAGAGATACCCATTTCTCACAGCCTACTAGAGGGAAAAAGATTTCCTCTTATCCTATTTTCCTCTGATGAATGAAAAGGTAGAAAAGGCAAGAATGACGAAAGCTGAGGAAAAAAACTCATGACTAAAATATGTTATTTATGTGAAAATATATATGAAAAAAAATTGACATTCTTTAAAATTAAACAAAGATGTTTTCACTCCCATTCATCTCTACCATTAGCAAATACAGGTCTGGTACAAGGAAAGACATCCAAACTTGTAAACTGTATCAAAGCACAGTAATCAAATACCATAGAGAGTTATAAAAGATGCAGGTGGTTCACATATCTAACCTCTCCTTAGGTTTGCTCACACTAAAACATCTGCATTACAGGCTTCCTCTCAGTCCTGTACTCTGGCTGTCCCCACAGACACTACCTGATGGGTGCACATCTTCAGGTCATGGTAAAGCTTTCTGCACTCACCTCAGCCAGTGCTGTTGCTTACAAGACTTGTCCCCCCACTGCAGGACTGGGAGCTCCTTTGGATGCACCATTTTCAAACCATCCCACACCTAGTTAGAAAATTTGCCGCCTGGTTTGCTTGCTGAATAAGTAAACACCTGCACACTCAAAGGCCATAGGCATCACTGCAAGCATGGGTGTGAGGTGTAGAGCCAGAAATATGGTCTTGTCCATGGAAGAGCCAGAATTGAAACTTGAATTACAAGATACTTACATTCTAGTCTTCATTAAAAAAAATTACTAACCAGGTGTTTATGTTCATTGAGTTGTACAGGCAACACCTAAATGCAGTTTCTATAGAAGCAATGTAAATGTGCACTTTTCAGGACTGCAAGATGGATCTCAGTTTGTGTCTAAACTTGTTGGATAAGACTTACTTAGAAGGAGTCTCTCTTCTCTGTAGATTTTCAGAGTTCTCAGGCTGCTAGAAAAAATGAGTCTCAATGTCCAAAGTGTGAGTAGGAGCCCTGCTGTGAAAATTTTGTTATCATAGGTTGGAACTGACATTTATAACAGCAGTAAAGCAATTGTAGGAGCTTAATAGCATGATGCATTCTCGATTACTGCTGTGTACACATGTCATCTGAGATAGCCTCCACTATCAGCTGGTATCATCCAATCTAGGTTAGCAATCAAGAGACAATGATGTGTCATCTTGTCATGGTTAAAAATAATTCTGTAAAACTTAGAGTATCACACAGTTTGTCAAGTATACTTAATTGAGTTAAAGCAGCTCAGTCACTGATCAAATCCTTATGGCATCACAGTGACATGATAGGCTACAACACATGACAGTATGAATTATGGAGAGTCTTAAATGATAGGTAAATAATTGGAATTACAAGAATGGAAGTACATCAGGGGATGCCGGGAATGCTACAATAAGCCCCACATGCAATAGGGCTTATTGTAAAAGCTCTGATGGGATCACATCTACTTCCATTCTTGATGTTCACAGTTCCTTTTATGCAGTGATGAGGTGTGCATGGAATTACAGTTCCAAATGAGCCAATTTGCTTTGTTCTTTTAAAATCTGCATTCACAATGGTGTGATTTCTGTCTGATGCCAATTTTCACTTTACCACAGGTTATTTATTGTGTCTTATTTCTATGTTTCCTTTTTAATGAGACATATACCACACAGTGGTAAGCTGTGTATTGGCATTGTTTTCCAGGTTTTATTCAGGTTTTGAAAAAAACCTCTGGTCTGATTTGCCCTGACTTGCTTTTGTATTGCCACTGTTTACTAATTCTCCATAGGGCTGACTGGAGTATAATAACTTGTCACATCATACAGTACAGGAGGTTCCTCCTGGGTTGCATCTAATCTGGAAGGCACTTGCAAGACCAGACCAGAAAATATGTGCCACCCATGTGAGTTGATGCTTTTCTGTAAGTTAGGAAGGAAAAAAAAAACAGTCTGAAAAATTATACTGAAATCCATATGAGTACAAAGGATGCCAGGCACACATCTGGTGGGAGCAAACAGTCCTTGAACTAATTTTATTATTGGCTTATGCATTTTGTGGTAAACTACTCTTAATTTATTTGAAGTCAAAGTCGTTCATTTTTTGACAACTTTGTCCAGCCCATGTGTGGAGACATATTTATTACCTGGTGTCTGGTGTAGGTCATTAGTGTCTGCATATCCAGTCATGTGGCTTGGATATTTAAATCTTTAAAGTTAGAGACTCTTCCTAATGTGCTGATAAACCAAGGCCCTTAGCAAAACAGCTTCAAGAAGCTGCCATTTGTGGGGAATTTTTTATCCCTGGATTTAAAATGCTTTTCTAATAATGAGAAATTGAGTCTTGAAAAATTGCACTCTTTAAGGAGGGCTGTCTTTTGGAGCACAGAAAAATAATGCAGGAAAATTTCCCTATCACCAATGCCTACTCTTATTTCAAGAAAACAAAAGGTAACTAATGTGTTCTGTAAGCATGCCACCTTTCAGTAATATTAAATAAAATAATATCTTCTTTCCAGTTGCCAATAAAGCACTTAGTTGCTCCCATTTCACCCACAATGGAAAAAACAAACAAACAAACAAAAATCAAAAACAAAAACAACATCAAAAAACACTACCACCAACAAAACCGAAAACCAGAAGTGTCTGTATTATATTAAAGCATTTCTCAAAGAGCTGATAAATGATCTGGGCACTATGTAAGTGCCTTCTGTTCGAGGCCTTGTAATTCCTCATGATCTTCAAAAAAAGTTTTACTTCTTTCATTTGCTCCTAGTTTACAAAGTACAAAACTGAAACCTTATTTTCTGGTATAAGAGGGGATTTTTAATAGCACACACATACCATAGGTTGTGATTCTCTCTACTTCTGTAGCTGGGCTCAGTTTAAAGTAGTAGTTCTTTTCATCTTTGAACAAGCTATCCTCCTGGAACAGCTGCATTTTTCTGTTTCTAGACTATCAAGTAGAATCAGGATGTACATCAATTGCACTTATTCCCAGGTTTGCTGTCCTCTAGCATAATTCAAAAAAAAAGGGAAAAAAGGAAGCAGAGGAAGTAGCATAAAGGTAAGAGGATTTTTCTACTCAGTTTTTATCTTGAGTATGCATACAGTCACCTTTTGTAATGGCTGGAAATAACAAAGAATATTTATCTGGTCCAGCAAGTGGCCTCATGACATCATAGTTTATATTTTTCATTTATTCCTCTAAGAAAGGTTTTTGTGACATGAATAAATTGCTTAGCATCCAACAGCTTAGAAATCCAGCAGCTTTGTGAGATACTCTTTAATGTTTCTCTATCATTTCACTTTGCTTTGATTTTCATTACCTCATAAGGAAATTTATCTGAAAATTGAAAAATAATTGCACAAAAGTTTGCTATCCCTGATTTTATTCTAGTTCTTGTGTTTTTAAGTATAGTAGGATTATCATGGCTAAAAAATTCCTTCTGTCACATTTTCTAATAGGCTTTCAGTAGTGGTGCCTGCCACAATTTTTCATTTACAGACTGCAAATCTAACACTCAGAAAAATCACTGTCAGACTTCACACCTCTTTCTTCAGTGTGTTAGAATGGCACAGTCTCAGAGATAAATGAATATGAATCATGTGGATAAATTATTATTTTTAACATTCCAAGCAGAAAGGTCTAAGGCACTCTAGACCCTCAGTAGAAGTTCAGAGAGGAAATAATCTGCAATGACTAATTGTGAACAGCTGTTGATCAAGGAAACAAGTCATTATATCAGCACTTAAATCAGTGATAGCTGGTTTATAGTGGAGGAAAACAAGAGAAGACATGCCAAATATTGGGGCAGAAAGGCATATTGTCTTTGTAAAATCTTGTGTTCACAAGGGTTCTTGAGTACTCTTTAAATGTAATTCAATGTCTTAGATGATACTGTAGTGTGATATCAATATCTGCTACATTTTTCTATTCACAGTTTCTTCCATCTGAGCTTAACTTTGTATCTTCATCCTCAGTTGTTTAACTTTGTTTAATTTTCTTTTTTATATGTTTATCATGTATAGCTAAGAACAGAAAAAAGGCATTTCCACTATCTAATTACAGATACAATGAAAAAACTAGATGATTACTTGCAAAACATATTTAAGAAAAAAATATAAAAGTTGAAATCAAAAAGATAGTAAAGTTCAGTTGAGTCCATTATCATTCAAGCCTAAATGAAGCCTTTTGTTTACTTCCCAGAGACAGGACAACTGCTTCTCACAATTAAGTTAGATTTTCAACACATTCAAGAAATGTTAAGAACCAGAACATTAATTTGAGCCTTAACCAAATTACAACTGCTGAAGCATATCAGGATGATTGCAGGCTCCCTCATCTACAATTTAATTGACACCAGTTCTTGGGCACCACTGGCAAGCAATAAAAGAAAAAAAAAAAAGAATTGCATGCTCTTCAGCCACATATTACAGAATACTGTTTTTCAGTAAACAGATTCAAATGCTGATGTTCTGGTGTGCCAGGCTCAAATCCTGCTGGTAATGCTGTACATACTTAGTTGTGCTGGGGAACAGTATGCATTAGAGATGAAGCATTTCAGTAAGTCTATAAAAACCTCTAAACCAATCAGTTTTCTCTTTGCCTAACAGAGTAGATTTGTAGTTGCCATCAGCAAGTCTGATAAACTTCAACAATCATCTACTCAATGAATCATTATGCAACATATTCCATGAAACCATTTTGAAATACAAATATGAATTCTGCCGTCAACAGCAAGCAAACAACAACAAAAAGAAACATGAATTTCTGTTTTGCTGCTTTCACTATTACTGCTATTTTCATAGGACCAGCTCTGGCTGTTATAGCTACAAAGAGCCTAATCATCTAAAAGAGGGCTCTGGCAGAGTAGGGCTATTCATGTTTGATTAGTGAGATTCAGGCTATGTCAAATAAAATGTAAAATCCTTTCTGTATTGCAGAGAAGGCTCAGAGGTGATTCAGAGCATCACTCAGATGTCCATTGCTAGACAGCACTATTAACTATTTGCTGCCTTTGCTCTGCTGAGGTGCAAAGACATCTCACCCTGTCAGTGCCTGGAGCCTACTGAGTTTTCACCAGTAGACTTTCTTTAACTTCTAATGTTTTGGATTGGCTCAGAAGTATCAGTCTTCCTTGTCACTGAGCATTAGGTATTTAGTCTGTGCCCTTGCTCTCTGATTTTGCACTTGCTCTGATTTTACAGTTAACTGCCGGTGATGCCTGGATGTGAAACATGGCTCTGATGATCTACTGACCCCACAGTGCCCACGACGGGAACTTCAGAGCCACTCAGCTAAGAAACACAGACAAGGGCTGAAAACTGAACCTACAAAGAGAAAATAGCAGTGTATTTGTTTCTGACTTGACAATTTCAGTGCTTGCTAAAGCTGGAGGCAAGAAGGCTGCAACAAGTTTGATGACAGTCATGTTAGAGGCAGAGGATGTGAGCCCAGACCCAGCTAGAGGCCAGGACCAGACCCTGCACTAGGGTCCTTCATAGCGGTTGCTTGAAGAGATCAGAACCCTGGACTTTTCCCCTCTCCACCAGCTGAGAAAATTCTTGTTTCAGAAATGAATACTTGGAAGGAAAGTAGGAATACACTTCTCATCATCTAGATTTACTAGGGCAGCAAACCTTGGGTTTAAATTGCAATGAAGAAAATTCAGAAGCAGCATAGTTCTGTGCTGAGCATAGAAGTGGGGAGTTACTGATATGGATCAACTAGGCTAATCAAAGAATTTTTTCCAGGAGAGTTTTCTGAAGCATTTTTCACTCATCCAGCAAAACATCTGTCAGGAACAGTATAGGTAGAGCTAACTCTGCCTTGAGGTTGGAAAAGTCAGATATGCATAGATGTACTTTTCTCCCTTCTTTCATATCATCCCAAATGTTCTTTAAAAATAGATTATAATCTTGAGAAGTGTGATCCAGGAAGCAATTCTGCACACACACACACACACACACACACATGTGAAAGAGAAAGAAATGTATATGATGAGCCAAGGAAAAATCTTACATCACCACATCAGAGGGGACAGAAAAGGGTTTAACACAGTAGCTTCCATCCTTTTTCAAAGATAGGTCCTGAGTTCCTATTATTGCTTCACTGGACACTTTCTCCAAGCTTATGATGTTGGGCTTCCCTTCTGCAGCATTTTTGGACACAGCATGTTACCTTCAGGACAGTCAGCACTGGGATCTGGGCAGTGCATGGTGAAGACACACAGTGGAGCATAATTGTTCTGAGTCTTTTTTGCCTGGTTTCTGTCTCCCATTAATTCACTATTAGTCAGGGGTTGGGGTGTGGGATAACAGACCAAGGGAGACTAAGACAACAGAGGGGATTCACAGGGTGAATTTGGACAGAGGCTGCCTGCAAGACAGATTGTGCACCATGGCTGTACTAATTTCATGAACAGACTCTAACTTGAGTTGAAGAGACAGAAGTAGCACTGAAAGGCTACAGAATGGAGCTTAATCCACTTTGCAGCATTCTCCTTTGACCTGCAGTGTTGACTTGTATTAAAGAAAACATAAAGAAAATCATTGGAAGTCACAAAAGAGACAGATTTGCTACTAACACCTCTCCGTACTTCCATGTTGCCAAACCTCATGAGTTGACAAACCTGTTGTAGAAAAAAAATGGTGCTTTTTTGCTGAGGACAATGTAGAGTAAGGAGCAGAAATGTTTAGAGCTGTTAAGGGAAAATGAGATAAGTATCTAGGCTGGAACTAAAGGGGAGTCCTCACCTTTCAATGTAATATGTTGTCATACACCAGGATCTTCACAGAGCAGCCTGACTATTTCCACAGGGATGGAGTAGCCTCACATATATTAAAAGGAGGGCTGAAGCTTCCTACAATTTAAATTTCACTGAATTAATCTAGAGCAAATCCTACATGAAAGTAGTTCCTATGGTGAAAACTCTTTCTACATGCTCCAACCACCAGCTCCAGTCCTGACAAGTTCCAAACCAGCTAAAAGGAAATAAAGCACCATGACATCTTTCTGTCATTTCCCTCCTCAGGGCTAGTGAATTCCCACCTGAGAGATAGAAAACATATGAGAAAATTATATTATTATACTCTAGCATAGTTGTTGCTGTGTTGAGGGTACTTTCTGAAGGGAAAATTTCATCTTTTCCATTATTCAAAATTAGGGGCTTGAAAGGGAAGAATTGCTTGCTGTGATACTTTTGAGGGAAGTTCGAGGAACAAAATCTTTCAAGAGTATGGATGTGGGACACGTCCCATGCTAAAGAGATAAGATGGTGGTGCTGCAGTGTTGCTAGAATAGGAAATGGCATTTTGGCAATTGGATTCAGTGTGGAGCATATGCACTTAGAGACGTCATGACCTTCTTCCTCCGTGTTCACACATACGCACAAGAACTGCACCATGGCCCATTTATTTCAAAACACTGCTGCAGCTGACACTGATTCCAACTCCAGGGAAGCAATGTTAAGTAATACAGTGTTGGGTTGGAGTGTACTACACAGAAAATATGTCCATGGGATTTATGTAGAGAACTCCTCTGTACTCCTTTAAATGCTCCTCTCTAAAGGCTCTTATTCTCTGAGCTGCTTGTTTGGGGTTTGTGCAGCACAGACATTCCAAAAACCCCAACACTGCTAGCATGTTTATCAAGTAGGGTGGCCAGATGTTCAAAACCACCAGCAAAGACTAAGGTTAAATACCTCCCTCAGGGGTTCCTTTTCTGAAAATGTTTTATGACTGTAAGTTATTCTGAAAATAACTGAATTGCCTTTTTCTGTTGCCTTCTCACAGCTTCACACAGAGCACAGGGAAGCAGGCAGAATGACAAACACAGTAACAGAAATATGGAGAAAGTGCAGTTCTTTACATTTCTTAAACACCATTTCATTTTTATTAATATATAAAAGACTAGAATCTGAAATAGAAGGTAAAGATTAGTTTAACACACAATATTGAATTATAATGTAAACTGTCTCAAGCTCTCAGTTATGAGGTTCAGCTTAATGAGGTTTAGCATAAGTTAAGAAGAAATCAAGACAGCTAATGCAAATAGAAGCAAATTATTTCAGATGTCCTGTTATAAATTCAGAAAAAAAATCCAGTAGATTTTTTAAGAAATGGAAGTTTTGTTTAGTTTTGGAGGCTTTTTGTTAGATTGGTGGCTAGTTATGTATTTTCTGTCTTCATGTATTTCCCTTATATGCATCTTACTCTCTCTTTCTCTGTGATTATTTACGGGATTATTTCATTTTTGCAGTCAGGCTTAGGGTGATAGTTTTGGAGTGGAATAAACTTTCTGGCTGAAAGCAGTTTTAACCATGGTGAAATAGCCATACCTTAGGAAACTTCCTTCCTGGTGTTTTACCTCTAAAATATTTCCAAAATTATCTTTCTAGAAAAGAGGTTGGTGTCCTTTTCATTATTATTTTTTACTCCTGTGCTTTGGGGTTTCCTCCAAGAAGGTATTTGCTGTCATAATGAAGAAATATGTTAAGCCTTCTGTCAATTAGCCTAATTGATGTAAAACCCTGATTGGGTCCTCAGAGAGATGAGTTTTTCCAGCTAAACCTTATCAAGAAACAACTTAGCACAAAATAAGGAAGAAACCAAAACATGCAAGACTGCCAAGAAAAAAAAATCAAAAACCTGTGATGCTATGAGACAAGGCGAAAGAAAAATTTAGGTGTAACAGTAGGCTGCTGTGTAGGTGTTATGAAAACAGGTCAAGTGTTTTCTAAATGCTTTCCTTTTAGTGCATAGATCTGATGTAAAACCATTAAAGTAAGAGTAAAAATGAGGAAGAGATAAAAGATTTATCAGGAAATAATATCAGAATGTGGAAAGGACAGGGACTGAAAAAGGCAGTGGTTAACAGGCCAGAGAAGTGACTTGCTTTAACATTCCTTGTTCCTTCTGGAAATGGCCATTACAGAATACAATGAACACAGAGTCCCAGGAGGTGTGATGCATTATGATGCCATGGGCAGACCTGGTGTTGAAGGTGGTAAAACACAGGTGGTGGTGGTGAACACATGAAGCTCAAACCAGAATGAGAAAAAGCTTCTGCAAACTCTGTGTGCACATGTGCGGTGGAAAACTTGGCCAGGTAGTGGCATCAGCTGCCAAATTATTTCTAAAATATTCCAAGTTTTCCCTAGGAAAACCTTCTTTTCCTTCAGGTCTGATGAATTAAATATTGGCCAGGAGTCAAGTACTCAGGAGTTCCAATTCTGCTTGTAGAGAAGTTTTATCTATACCTGAAATTGCACGGAAGTTCAGCCTTTGAGTCAAAATTGAAGCCTGTGTTCTTCAATTCTGCTTAGAGTATAAATACACAGTGACCTCCTGGTAAACCATTTCATTGTTATCTCCCATTCTGCACTTGAAAACAGAGGTAATAAGTTGCCTGCTACTTTGTTATAACATTGTAAATTCCTTGACTTATGTGGAGGGGGAAAAAAGAACTTTATTGGAATTACTTGGTTTTGCTGGCTTTAAGGTGTATGTAGGAAAGACTATTCAGATTCATCAGTTCTGGTGAAGAGATGGACAAGTGGTGCTACATGCTGAAAGCTTCTGCTGGGCAGGTTTTACTGTATTTGATCTAAATCTGAAAAATGGCTCAAGAAGCTGCAGTATTATTTTGAGTGTTCTGATTTCTGCTGGTGCACTTTTTCACTGCCATAAAATACCATGTCACATCCATGTGCATTTTTCTCATAGTAAGGACAGAAAGATTGAGCAGACACGGCAGAATATATTTTTTTTATGCTATTGTCAGCTCTGAGCTTTTCTTGACCCTGTGCTTCAATATTTACTTAAGCAGTTACTAAACTAAAGCTGGACTTAAGGCCTAGATGACATTAATACTCGGTCTCGGTGTGCTATGATATTCAAGCCTTTGAAGAGTGGTGTTGGGAGGCTGCCAGACTGTGTTTCACATGACATCTTTTTCACTATGGTTAGTCTGAGGAACAAAATATATTCCCTGCATTTAGAAACTCATAAACTGTAATGTAGCTAAAATGGAGCAACAAGTACAGCCTGTCCCTTTGCACCAAAATCTTTCCTCTCTCTTTGTCATGCATGTCCTCATATGCATGTGGGCACAGAAGCAGAAGCACATACCCATTGCAGAAAATATTTTAAATCAGCTGGTGTCTAGCAATTACTTTCATCATTTTTATATCCTTTATTAAAAGATGTCAGAGGGGAGGAAGGGAAGTCATGTCTGAAAGTAAATCTAAGCATCCCAGAAAAAAAAACCAAAGTTAATAAGGTGCACCATTTTATGCATTGTACAAATGAACAAACAGCTCACAGAGTGAGGTGAATGCAAATGCTGGAGACCTAAGTTCCAACTGAGAGATGTACATCCCCACACAGATACAAAGAAGATCCCAGATGTGGTCAGTGGAAAAATATGAAGGGAAACTTGATTCGTAATCAGTCTGACTGGTTCCAGTTGTGAAGCTATTTCTTGCACTAGTTTGCATTAACATTAAGGAGACCATTAATCTCAGCAAGGCTGTCTGAGGGAAGTAAATACTACTGTGACTATGGAGATTTACAGAATAATAATAATCACATTAACAATATGTGTTTCAAGCATTTTGGCAACCTTTGGATCATAGATGTTGAAATGCTTAAAATGAGAATGCTCTCAAAGGGAATATCTGTGTTGATTGTGAGACAGGGCCAGAGAGAGAACCCAAGCACTGGCCTCCTGATAAATGACATTACTTATTTTCCAGCTTACACCCTGCTTCTGTTTGGAGTACTCACATGAATATTTTCTATGACAGTACATGAATACATTTCTGGAGATAGCTCCTTTCAGAGAACTCTCCCAGAAGGCAGGATGGATAAGACAGCACCCTCCTTTGTTCATTCAAGCTTACACATTTTCTCAGTGTTATTCCAGATGCTTTGAATCCCCAAGCACCCCTATGTACTCTCCTGTTACATCCAAGAGGCATGACAAAATCCTCAGTCTTGCATCCAAGAGTAGTTTACAGAGTTAAAGACAAAATTGAGGAACCATCTCAATATAGACATCAATATCGAACAAGAATAATTTCTGCTGTCTCTCCTCTGCCTTGCCACTTCCACTATGAGAAAAATTTGGATGAACTGATATGAGATAGCCATTTTTCAGTACAGCAGCAGTAAACTGAGTGCAAAACCTCGCTCTGCTGGGCAGTGACACAGCCCTCATTGTTTCAGACACTTTGAATGGGAAAAGTAACACCTCAGAGAAGATGGCATTACCTCAGAGCTGTAAGTCCCTACCACTCTGGACTCACAGGAGTCTCAGTTAAGGGCTGTGCAGTCTATGCATGGCCCCTGTGCTTTAGCTGGAGCTGCACAAAAGCAGTGTTGTCAAAAGCCAGTCTACAAAATTTGGCCTGGAAGCCAGAGATTGGCTCTTGGCCCTTTCCTATTTAGCAACACAGCCATACCCAGAGTATCTTTCCCTGCATCATTAATTGTCCAGATCCCACTCTGCTTTTATGAAGATAAAATATTCCCAGTTCTGCAGTGTCTCTGGGTCATGAGTGCGGCCCTATTCCATGATACACTTGATTTATGCAACTGTACATCTTCCTGTCATTGCTGGCTCTACAGTTCACTTCTTTTAATATGTTCCATGAGGGCTACTTGCTGACAAGGGAGGGCTCCACCAGCCGTGGGCTGCCCCAGTGCTCTCGTAGCCTTGAAGTTTCTGCACCTGATCATTTCAAACGAGGAAACGTCTGACACTGTGGTTGTGTGGTGATCAGCAGAGAGGAGCTGTGTTTGCCTCAGGCAACCTCCTGCCAGTGGTACAATGTCTATTTTGAAATTTTGTCCCTCTGCACATTTCATGCTAATCCACGGCCCTCTGTAGAATAGACTAGTCAGAAATAATATGCTCCATAAAAAATGAAAAATTAAAAAAAAAGGAACTGAAAGAGTGAGTCAAGGTGACATATTTCCTCAGTTTTCTCTTTGGCATATTCCCAAGTGTTCTTTACCTTCTTTAAATCCTCTGCATTTTGTTTTGGATGTATATTTTAAGATACTACTTTTTTCCTTTCTGGAAAATCACATGCATTTCCTGACATAAGGATTGAAGCTTTTGAGGTGTGCCTTCTTTCCCCATATTTCCATATTAAATATTGAGCTGAGATCTGGAACAAGCTGGTTACCCCTCTCCCGAGATTCTTTGGATTTAATTCAGGACTTACATAAATAGCAATGTAAATTACATATCTAATGAATTAGGTGTTGTAATAATGGTGTAATATGCACTGTGCTACTTATTACTGAGTCTGCAAATTGAAGTTAATTTACTCAAGAAGAAAAAAGTAAAAGAAATCATAATACAGTTGAGGGTAATTGTACTCCACTGTACCAGAGCAAGCTAGATACTAATTACAAATATTTTACTATACTACAAGTTCCTCTGCTATTCTTCCACTAAAGCAGAGCTAATTTTTCCCAATTTTAAGAATTAATTTCTTTCACAAAGACTCCTATATACTAAAATCCTTACATACCTCAACATTACCTGCACCATATTATAGTAGAAGACCATGAAGACAAAGGGAAATGCTGCAATTTTCTAGTCTGATGTCCTACATAAGACAGGCCATAGAGACTCCCTGAATTAATTCCTGTCTCAAGTCATAAAACATTTAACATTGATCTTAAAGTGTCCCACAATTGAAAGTTCACCACAATTCTTGTTAAAATTTACCTTTAACTTGTCTAAATATCTAGATTTCTGTCCCGGTGCTTAAAATGCAGTTATCTGCAAAAGTACATCATCCTGTCATTGGGAATATTTCACTAGCTGTTTTTATGATAACAGTTAATTTCCTTTGAGTAGCCAAACTGCTTTATCTCCTCCTCCTAGCCCTCTAACCACTCTCAGAACTCTTTTCTGAACCTTCTCCATTGTTTCAAAATCCTTCCTCGAGTGTGGACTTAAAATAATAATTTGAAAATTAGCATGTACAGTACCACTGTTAAGAACAGACAAGAGTCTAAACAACTCTTGTTTAGACTCAGAGTTCCCTTTTAAAGAACCACACAATCTGTTTAGCCACTTTGCTAAGGGAACATTCCTGTCTGACTGTCCAGGAGCCACTCTGTCGTCTCTTGCCTCAGACTCCAGCCCCACAGAGCTTAACCTGCAGCTTACACTGCAGCTTCTCTTGCCTCAGACTCCAGCCCCACAGAGCTTAACCTGCAGCTTACACTGCAGCTCCACACCAAGCAAAAGGCACTAAATGTACTCCTTAACGGCTGTTAGAATCCACGTTCTAATTCTAGTGCTAATTATGCATTATGAACCACAGGTCTGGAGTCACTGCTCCACAGACAACCCATCTGTGAGACAGGCTTTCCTGCCTCTATGTGTTCAAACACTTTATTTGCTTGTACTTGCAGTATCAAGATGTCCAGATTGTTCTGAAGGAGTGTCAGTCCTCCAGTCTGCATATTCTAAATTCAGTTGATTTTTAAGATTGTTGTAGGCATATAGAAACTCTGAACCTCTTTGTTCTGCTAGAATAGGCGTAATTCAAATCATCAGGCTTCAGTCTCCTAAAAGCTGGTATCTAGCTGAAGCTAGACAGCAGTGGGGCTTCTTTCCCAGATATGAAATGAAACAGGCATCTATCTCTGGGGAGATTCATCCAAACCTATTTTGGAGAATTTAGATACCTGAAACAGGTGGCAACTTTTGTTCATTCTATAGCTGCCTGACTCTAGGAAGGGGTCACTACAAATGAAAGCTAGTTGGCATTTCTTTTCACATTTATAAGGAAAAAAAATGAGATCATTATATTTGTCACCAAGTATTTTTGAGGTGAAAACTTTGGAAGCTGCAGGGCAAGTAAGACTTGAAGGCAAAACACTAGTTCTGCCATTTTTATCATGGCCATTCTCCTATGTCACAAAGAGTGAAGCACCAAGCAAGAGTTTTTGGCTCTTAGAAGAAATATCAGTGTATTGGTATTCCATTAATCTCTCACTAAGCACAGGGACTGCCTTGGTATTACCTTGTTCATTTTGAAAAAGTGAATAATTCATGACAAAGATAGTCTAACTGGAAAATATTTTAAAGTTGATATGCATACCCCAGTCATTGCATTCAAACAATGTTACTCTAAGGCTGGATGTAAATGCTGCTGCTAATTCAATATTTCAGTGTACTTGGGATACCTTTCCATCTTTATTAGTATACCTCCATGCAAGTGTACTTGTTTACATCTTTTCATGTGTGATAGAGTGGCTGACTAGGGGAAAAACAGAGTTGATGGAAATAGCAAAAGAAGTCACTAGATGGTTAATAGAAACTATAAGGCCACAATTTTTGTTTCTTGACAGCAGGAAACAGACTAGTTGACATATGGAAGACAAAAGACATTTTATTAGAATATAGAATCTCCCCATGATACACACAGTATCAATGTAAAGAAGCCATAAATAATGAAAGCATGCAAAAGGGTGCAGGTGAAAGATGCAAAAGATGACTCTAAATTGATTGAAAAAATATTGTTATCAGAAATAAAAGTCTGTCTGCCTGAAGCAGCAGCAAGGACAATGAAGACAACTGCTGTACTTAGTGGGCTCAGTAAGAGCTCGATATCAAGTAAATCAATATAAGAATGATGAAAAAAATATGCCATCATCAGGACCTTTATATTTGGTACAAAAGTGCAATGACCTAAAAAGAACTTGGAAGGATTTCTCCAAAAGAACGCAGAAGAGTTTTAGGATGACTCTGTCAGATTCAAGTCAGATGGATGAGGGATCATTATCCAGATTTTGTGTTGGAATTGAATGAGATGGCTAGGCTGAATGATCAGCATGAGAAGCTAAAGGATCCCAAGGAAGGCTTTTGTGCTACATGCCATCCTCCAGATAAAATAGACATCTTCATGAATTATGCAACTAACTTGTGTCTGAATACCAGTAGGGCTTCACATCTGTTTGCTGCCCACTTCTAAAAAGTCTTCCTTCGTGTCTACATTGCTGCATGCTGGAGACCACTGTGAAATTCAGAGAAATGCACCTACTAATTAGGCACATATTAAGCATGAAGTCTAACACCTTGTTGTGGAGTTATGTCTTCACTGACAATTCTGCAGAGTTTTCAGAAAAAAACTTGTGAACACACAGACTTTCTGGGCACATAAGCAGCCTCCTGCCTCTGCAAATTTCATTTCCATTGCAGAGGAACAGCAGGCCTCTGCAAATCTGAACAAAGGACTGTGAAATCTGTAAAAGAAAGATCTCCACTCTCACAAGCCCAGACTGAGCTCACTTATCTCCTCCTTCCTGATCCCAAAGTTTCCACAGGAAAAAATATCTGGATACACATGCTAAGCAGGAGATGTGCTTGTCCCAACCAGGCCCCCAGTAATTCAAGCAAATGAACCAAGACCATCAGATTGGAGCTCTTTAGCTGAAGCTGTGATTTAGACACTGCTTGCAACACTTTTGGAAATTGGAATTTTTCTGCCCTAATGAATTTTGTGTGTGAAGGCTTTTGGCATTTTCAACTTAATTTTAACCTATTTCTTTAGTATTATTAATGTGTTTGATATGTTTCAGGTTTTTGGGAAACAGAGACCTGCTTATTGGGCCTGTATCTACTCTGGTTCATAGACAACCAAGCAAATGATCTGTTTTATTTGAATAGCCCATTCATATGTCAAACCTTGAAAATCTTTTCTCTCTAATAACTGCTGTCACTCCAGTTCCTGTGCACTGAACTATTGGCTGCTGTTTCTTTTGTCTTGGCATAAAATATCTGGGGGATTTCCAGACTGTTTTTCCTCCATTTTCTATAGCTCTGAATTTATTCTGCAATGTCTCTTGACTTTCATACCTAATGGGTTATACCTGTACATTTCTGGGTTCATGTTGCAATCTCATGTTCCTACAGATTCATGATTTCTTGCCCACTAATACTGTTGTTCATTTTCCAAGAACTTCCAAGGATCTTCTATTCAAAATACAGTACTAGTATTTTACTAGTGAGAATGTGAGAAACCAAATAAATTTCAGTTTATGAAATTTGTTAGGGCACCAGGGAAAACCACCAGTGAAAAGTAGGTCAGCATGCCTGTGTGCACTTGAGTACCTGGTCCCTCTTTCCCTCTGTGCTGGCACTCTTCTTTCCCTTCTGACAACGCACTCTAAGCAGCTCTCCAGAAGTTTATACTGTAAATAATGTTTTTCTTCTTCCTTTGAAACATTCTCCTGATGTTTCCTAGTAGATACAACTTTGCTGCTGACTAGCATCATGTATTGCTATTTGAAAATAGGCAGGATCATACAAAACATCTCAGGTTAAAGCTCTTGAATTGGAAACATGACTAGAACCTACCTCTGACAACAGATTTTTTTTTTTCCTTCTTTTGAGAAGTCTAACTCAACTTTATTCACATTTTCCTTAAAGTCTTCTAAAGATTTCAATTGAAACTAACTTCTAAAGATTTCAGTTGAAATTTTTCCACTTATTTCGGGTATATAAGAAACCAGGGGGCAGAAACCCCTCACTAAAACTTTACCCTATATGTATTGCTGCTATGCAGCTACACAGCTCAGTGGTCTGCAAAGATGGCTGTGGATCTTATTGCACAGTGCTGTGCTGTGTTCTCTTATGTGTCTTCAATTAAATTATCCTTCTACCCTTTATCCTGCCAAGTGAATACAGCCAGATGAAATATTTTTCCATTCTGGCAATGAACTGGTGAAGTAGAGCAAACAAACATCTAAAAATATTTTTTCTCTAACCTTCAGTAGGAAATAACATCGTCTTTCATTTTTCTTGGTGCATCTGTTCAAGTCAACACCAAATTTCTGTCTACTAAATATATATTTTTGACAGAAAATTGCAACTGAAGTGATGCTATAAACATTTGGAATACACAAGTTAAATAAAAACAACATTAAAAATAAAGCATTAACACATTGCTGATATTCCGCACAGAGTATTATTATAGATAAATAGCAATGTAGAATAATACATGCAGCTGTAGCACTTTTCATGCCTTCCATGCAAAAACTGAAACCAAAAGTCATAACATTTACTGGTAGCTTGCAGTGCCCTGGAAAAACAGGCACCTTTATCTCTACGTTACAGATCTTGTGAGGAAAAAAAAAGAAAAAAAAAACTAAAATATGATTGATTGTGTTATTGATATTCATGTTAGTGGTCTGCATCACAGAAGTGGGACTTTCTGGAGGCAAGAAGAGCAGAGTATTTTCAGGGACAAAGACGAAACAGCTGCTGTACCAGCATGGTGGCTGCTTGTGTGCAGTTGTCAGAGCAGAAGGAAAAGGTCCACGGCTTTTGCTCTCACTTCATGTGGTCCATTGCCAGTGTGCAGCTCAATGGAGACTGCCCTTCTCTGTCAGTGCAGAAGCTCTCCCTCACCTCTCCTGCTGGGGCCAAGGCAACCTAATCTGCCACTAGATGGGCTGCCCCGAGTGACCCATGCCTGGAACAGGTGACACAGCTGCAGCCTGCACCACGTGTGGGTTAAAGAAAACACAAACCTCACATTTTTCATAAAGACTAACATGTCAAAGTACTCCTGCCTCTTGTGCTTTTCCTACCGAGCAGCTTCTGCATCAGCACATTAAACAGCCTGTTACTGAAACCTGGGGGAGAGATGTGTGCTGTGTTACTGAGAGCCACACAGGTCCTCAGAGCTTCAAGCTGGTGATCACTGCTTTAGAGAGAAACGTGCCCAGTTCAGACAAAACATTTATTTTTAAATGGGCATCTGATGTCTGTTGATGGCAGAGGTCTAATTCAGACTTCCTTGATCACTGTGGCTGGCACAGTCCCAGGTACTGCATTATATTAACAAGGTTCATAAGCTGTCAGAGATATAACTCATCCACTTAACTCTCTGAAATGAGGCACAGACTCTGAGGACATGGCCTTTCCGAGAATGTTCTCTCTCTGCAATTCGTCATTCCCCCAAAATGCCTCATGTGATATGATGTTACTGGAATCTTCAGCTAAAAGGTTCAATTTTTTTTTTTTTTGGTCACATGTATTGCAGAATGTATCCTTATGTATTCTACCACCCCAGGTGGTGACTGGGGTGTCTGCCATCAAACTATTTCCATTTGGAGCAAGGAGATCACTATTTTTCATGCTGAACACACAAGAGTGATCCCCTGCCCTTAAGCAGAAGGTCTAAGGGGAAAGGTGCCTTTGACCATGGAATTCAATCTGTTGTTCTGCTTGGAGCTCTAGAGCATAATCTCTCTTTGTACCAGCCTAGGCTGCATGGTGTGATATTCATTTAAACTCTCCAGTGGTTCTCCTTTTGCAGAAAGGGTTTTCACAAAGCGCTTTGGCATTTGCTTTTTGAAGCCTGCTTAGCTGATTTTGCTGAATGGAAAAGGTAGCCCTAAAACATATCTTTTATTATAGTTTTCAAAGGTGGAAAAAAGCTGGCAGTAGGCTAATGCTGAGAGGAAAAATAGCATTGAAACATTAGCTGAGTTCAGTTACTTTAAACATTAGACACCACAGGAAGAGGTTTTATTGACTTTGAAACCCCTCCTGACACTTGATGCTGTTATATTGTGCACCTGGAGCAAAATGTTTGTGCTAAGCAGTGCATTTGCTAGATGTATGGACTCTAAGGAGATGGAATGATGTGGAGCACCCTATGCACGCTGCTTTGTGCTTTCCTGAGATACCTCTATTTCTTTACTCCAGAGCATGAGGCTTAAGGGAGTTATTCAGTTAAGATAAGTTCATTCATCCTCATCTTCCTGATATGCATTGCCAGAGACAGAGGCTGTCCTGTCAGGTACCCCACTTTTCCGTTTTGTGCATAGGCACAAACAGCCAGGGGGCTCAGGCAGAGCCTCCACCTGACAGTCACCTTCCTGGCAGCTCTGCTGCTGCTGGCACTGTCAAAGAGATCTGTCAATTCCTCTGCTGTTAGTCCACAATTCCCACTGAGCTGCTGAATAACTATTACTGTATTTTGATAATCCATCAGCATTCAGGTTTCATAAGTTCAAGCCCTATTCATCCTGATCACACTCTTTAGAGCTGTTCCTGTGAAAGCCTTATTTGTTTTTCTTTCTGTATGTTAAAGCAATGAGCCTGGCTGTTCAGGCTACTGAAGAGCTGCTTCAGCTGAGCTGTGCACTTTGCATACCCTGCATCCGCCTGCCTTGTCAGCACCACCATCCCCAGCTGTTGTGGGAACACTTTGATCAGAGCATTATTAGGCTGCTACAACACAACCACCACCATGGAGTCAGTGCAGTGCAAAAGCTGTCACATTCCATGGAGTTTCCTGACCCTGGGTCCATCATCAGAGCCTTCAAATAAACAGCAGTTCATCACAGGGAAAATAAGTATCATCACAGAGAAAGAGTTGGCTGTTACTGAAAAGTCTCTTACCTCTGATGAAATGTTCTGGCTCTTGTCATTTGTGCAACAGCAATGATCTAATTTAATCTAACATGTGATGTTGGAGAAGCGAAAATTACCTGTGCTTTCTTTCTGAACTTTTACTCTATACAGTGTTCATTGTTGGCCACAGTCCTGAGAAACTGGCAGACACAACATATTATTCTCCTTCTCATCTTATTATTATTCTCCTTCTCATCTCACTGTCTTCTGAATGTTTCTGTTTTCTGGATCCAAGGGCCTGGTGTTCACACTCAAAGCATTGAAGTTTATTTGCCATATGGGTGCCTCAACATGGAGGGATGAATTTTCACTGAACAGAAACTCTCATATGTGTTTGTTTATCAGAAATTCAAAGCTCTCATGTACCTTCAAAATATTTTCCCTTACACAATCTGCACAATTTTTCTTTTTTTTTCCTACAGCTCCTCAAAAGAGTGAGCAGCATTGATAATCAACTGTCTCTTCTAACAGAGTTGAATTTAAAATGCTAGACATTCGTTTAGTGGGCTGCAAGGAGTCTGTGGCTTTGTTAGATCTGCAGCATAAAGAACCAATTTTTCTTATCCTAATCCTATGGCTGTCTGAAAAAGGTGACACACAGTAACACATAATGATAAGAAAAGCTACTGCTGCCAAAGGCAGTAAGATACCAAAGCCAGATGATTAAACCATTCCAAATCTTTCCCAGAAGACAAGAGGAAGCAAAGGTCCAAAGTTTTTTTCATAGAAGTTATCTTGCTATAAAACCTTCAGAACAAAACCCACATGAAGACACATATACACTTTTGCTTTAATAAACCATTCTTATTATTTACAGAAAAAATGGGGTGATGCATATTTTAAAACCTTTAACTTTGGGGGTTTTTTGTCTGTTTAATTCATTCTTTGTTGGTTTTTTTGTTGTTGTTGTTGTTGTCAAGAGGACAGAGGCAGTTTTCTTTAAAAATAAATGGGATTTTTTTGTGCAATCTACACAGCTCTAATGGCTACACAATTTTTATTTAGCCTGAAGAACAGGCACCACACACACTTGACCCCTGTACAATCAAAACTCTGTTCTCACAATGACAAGTTGGGCTACAGAGCTGCACCAAAAGAGGAAACAGAGCAATAGACTTTTCCACCTTCAGGACTTGCCATACACTTGGATTGGATGGAATTAACAAAAATACGTAACCAAAACTCTCCTCTGACCTTAATGAAGTCAGAAAATGTAAAGCAAAAACAATTCACAAAAGCAGAAAATATAAAATTAAAATTGCTCCAGGTTTACCATATTTTTGGCATCACTAATTCCTTCAGCCTGCACTGAGCAATGCACATTTGAGCTGCACCTAGTGCCTGCTGAATGCAGGTGGGGAATTTGTTCCTGGCCTCTCAGCCCCATCCTTGCTCCAAGCTGTCCCCTGGGGATCTGCACAGGTGAGCCCACCAATGAGATGTGCCTGCCTCAGCTTCTTGAGGGGGTACAGAGAATCCTGGCTGGGCCATTTCACCTGTGGGAGCAGGAATGTGAAGTTCAGTGTTGAGCCTGGATCTACAAGATGCTCCACAGTTCAGCTAACACAGGGGTTAGCAGTAAGTGATCCCCACATCACCTTGTGTGAGCTGGTAGCCCGTGTATTTGAGGTTACCTTTCAAGTCTGAGGCAGGGAAAAAAGGACAAGGTACTCTTTAGCAGTGAGATGAAATCATGGAAAAGCGCCAAATATCATGTGGTTGTCAAAAGCATAAATCACTCTGAAATCCCTAGGAAGAGTGAAGACTTGTAGAAAGTTCTAGGTCAAAATTTCAGAAAACTCTTGCTAAAGTTTAAGCTTTCTGGAAATTTGGGTCAAGCCAAATGTCTGTAATACAGCTACAAAACACATAAGTATCTCTTCCTTTCTACAGGGGTTAAAGGTTTGCACTGCTCTTTAGTGACAAGCCACAGTGCTGTGGTTTCAGTGCCCCTGTAGTCTCTTCAATTCATCAGGTGCAGCAGCCTGCCAGGAAAGATGCTCAGGGAATCCTGAACAAGATACAACTGCTCTCAAGCACCCAGCAACATTTCAAACAGAAGCTTTCTAGCAGGTCTCCACAGGGATCTTCAAATGTTTATACAAAAGGAAATCTCCAGAAAACTGAAGAGTCCACTGAGAAATAAAGGAAGATTTTATGTTAAGCACTTTCTAGACAGCTGTTATATAAAAAAAAAAAGATTATGATGCACTAGTTGTAATAAATGCAATTTTTATCACACTTGTCTTTTCCAATGTGCCTAGACTTATCTGAATTTATGATTCATGGTTTTACTGTATCTGCTAAAAAGAAAAAAATGAAAACCTTTGGGGCTGAGTTTTCAGCTCAAGAGAGGAAAGAAAAATAATTTGATGACTACACTGGCTAAGAAATTATCATTTTGGCTTGCTTTTAAATTTCATAAGTGCTCACTAGATATTATTGTGGACATGTCAGTTTGACATTAACTCTTTTAAATAATTATTTTGTTGTACAGAATAAAGCTACTTGACCATAGTAATGAAATCATCCTTTTGGACAGCACATAGTTAATTCTGTAAAAGAATGGCAGCAAGGCCACAGAGTCTACCTTCCCCATCAGGAATCTGTCCTTCTACCAATAGTTTGCCTATTCTCTCCTTTTATGATGAAAAAGATTTAAACTTGGAGGAATGACAGGGTTCTCATAATGTTAAATGTAAGCACAAATAAAAGCATACCTCAACAGAGTAGTTTCCATGGAACACAGCTTGAGTTTTGTACTAAACTCCAGCAATGATGTTCACGCACTGATGCAGCTCTGCTGAAGGCAGTGAAATCAAGCTTGAAAGGGTTTTTGCAGGGGGCAGCTTTAGAACCCCCATGACACCGACTTAAATCTACAGATATTGAGAGAAAGGTCTCTGCCTCACTTTTTCTGCTAAATAATGAGTATGATTCTTCTGAGAATCAATACACTAGAAGCTTTCTAGACAGTAATTCTCCAGTTCTTCAGTTGCTCATAATGTGTGTGTGTGTATATATATATATATAGCAATATATCTCCAGACTCCAAAAATCCATTTTAAAGAAACATTTCCTCTTAAATGCACATCACTGCAAAGGTTTTATGTGTGCAGACCAGTGCAAGCTGAAGAAATATGATTAATTTGCACATGGCTGGGCATGTAACATCACAGCTTTGCAATATAGCATTCCCAGAGCCAGAATTACATCCATGTATTTCTGCTGTATTATTGCTTGAACTAGCCCATATTCTGCTTAGGTCTTAAAGCAAAGTGTTTATAGACACCTGCAAAAATGTAATAATGAAAAGTAAATGCACAAGCCTTAGCTGTTTGAGAGATACTGAAACATTTTTTGATAGAAAAACACAATAGGTTTGTAGGGTTTAAATCTAAGGTCCATTTCACAAGACCAAGTATGGTTATAGAATAAAAACATATTCATTCAATGAAACTATGTGTTATTTCCACAACCCTTAACTCATTAATCCTCATCTCAAGCCTGCTCCTCACCACCCTATCCCAATTAGATCTCCTTTTAGTTTTTGTTTCTTCCTTGCCATCACTCTTTTGTTTCAATTTCCCAGCTTAATAAACATAACTTGTAGTAATTATCTATATAGATATTGCTTTAAAACAGGGAAGTGTGGGAACCTTGGTCAGAAATTATGGTTTTTTATATGATAGCCTTTTTTCCAAATCTGGTGCTCTTTGCAGTGTATAAAAACATTCATCTCCATGAAAGAAGTGAGAAAAAATAGCAAGACAGGATTTTAATCAATACTGATCTTGATTGAGTTTGATCACAGCACTTGACATTTTGAGCAAGTCTGGAAGTACACTCACAGTGACTCAGGCTCTGCCAAGAGTCTTTAGAGGTGTAACGGGACATCATTGACTTAGGTGGGAATATTCTACTTTTTTTGTTTTCCTTACACACCTATGATAAGGCAATAAAATGCATTAACTTCATTTTGTAGTTAATCTTCTTACCAAAGCTTCAGTAATGCTGTTTTATTGGTGATTTATTTTAGGCTTTGCTTGTCTTCTTTTTTTTTTTTTTTGACAGAAGGAAAATGGTTTTATCAACATGCTTAAAAACAAACAAACAAACAAAACCCCCAAAAATTAACCCCCCCACACAAAATTATTAAGTGTTTGAGATCATTGTTTTGAAATTAAGGTCATCAGATGCCGTCAAAATATACCCAGGGAGCTGGTGCAGGCATGGATAATGTGTCACTTTTAGAAAGAGCAGTATTCATTTATACTCTCATATGGACATATCAGGGAAAGTTGTAAAGAGCAGATTTTTTTCAAGGTGCAGAAAATGAGGTTCATAAAAACATGCATTCACTAATCACTCTGTGTATAAATGAGCAGGAATGTTGCTAATGGCTCCTTCTCCTCTAGAGGCCCATACTACAGCATTAAAATGTGAGTGGGACAGATGTAGACACCTAAGCTTGATGGGTCTGGGATCCAGAAATGATCTTCTGCTCATTGCACCTATTTCTTTTTATCACTGCATATTTATAAAAAAACAAAGCTCAGTTAATTAAAAAAAATAGGTAGAGATGCAAAGCAATCAGATTTTTCAAGCTAACTTTCCCAGTTTTTAACTGATTTTCTGAGACGGTCAGGCTCCTTCTCCTCTTTATCTCTGAGGACTCATTTCCTTCCTTCTCATGTATGACAAAAATCTTTTGGAGCTACTGAATCAGGAAGACTCTGCTCTGTGTAATTCTCATATTGCACTGAGCACTGCTGTGTTTGAGGACTTCCAAGGAATATAAGTGATGTGACTAACTTCTATCATTTGCTTTGGTTTGGGTTTCTTCTCTCCTATCCTTCTCCAGGATGAGGAGTTATTCACTGTTTTGTTTGGATTTGTTGGGAGTTTTGGGGTATTTTTTGTGATACAAAGGTGTATTGTGGTGTGCTTTTGGTAGAGAGAAAAGGTTAAAGTCTTGCACTATAACAAAGGTAGCAAATTTTGGAAGACCTATCAATCCATGTGGGAATTCATTAAAAATTTTAGTTGACCAAAGTCCCCAAGAAATCTCTGCTATCTGCATAGATGAGCTGTACCCTTCTTATAGAAGTCCTAGTCCACAGGGAAGGAAATATGTTCCTGATGTCTGTCTTGGGGATCTCTGCAGCTACCATGGGCTCAGGTCATTGAGTATCATCAAAGTGAAAATTGCCACTTTTGGTTCTCAGCCTCAGCTCACAGTGTGTGCCCACTGCTGCTGATGCAATTAGAAGGTAAACTTGAATGACTGTCACTGTATGAGAACTGATAAATTACTTCGTTAAAAAAAACAGACATAAGGAAAAACTAATGTGGGATTCAAGTAAGAACAAAATGATTATGTTTACCAAGCAAAGGGTTGGATAAATGTGGGAGAAGGGGAGGTTTCTTTTATGAACTCTGATTATCTCATGGGAAAAAACCCTGACATTCATACTTAGATCAGAACAATTTGAGCTTTAAGGCATTCTTTTAATCAACAAGCTCATCTGATGAAATGCTGTAGGATTTGCTTATATATCAAAGGAGTTCCCTAGAGATTTAAGCAATGTAACTGAATGCAATTAAAAGATCAGTTGTAAACACCATTTGTGATACAGTTTGTTTGCTGTGCTTTGTAAGATAAGTTTGGTTAATAACACATGAACCTGTGTTGGTTGACAAGACAGTAAAGTATTGAACTGTAGTGCAAGAAAAGGATTACCCTAGGAGCCTGCTAGAGATGCAGCCATTCAGCTATCTTGGATCTGATGGTCTGTAAAAAGAGAACAGAGAAACTATTATGCCAAGGTTCACATCCAAGAATGGAATCATTTATGAACAACCTTTCTGGGCCTAATTCGTTGCTGAATTAAACCTCAAGTAATGTCATTGAAGTCAATGGGGTTATGCAGGGCATAAGTCAGTGGAGCAAATTAGCTCTCTGTCTTGAAGCCAAGAAACAAAAGGGAAGAGGGATCCAATAAAGGAGAGATGAAATGCTGATATTAGCTGAATGCCACTTCTTGGTACAGTGTGTTCTTTGTGTCCAGCAGTGAATATTTCATCCTTCCCAGGTGTAAAATCTTCCCAGCAGCACTGTAAGGCAGATTTATAATAAATGACAAAATTAATGGTTTAGTTCCGTTGTAATGCAGCTTCTAGGATTCCAACAGGAATTTAAACTGTGAGCAGACAACACATATGCCTTCAGTGTGATCTCCAAATCCAGTCTTGATTTTTTTAGGAAAACCTTCAGGCTGACCTTTTTTTCCCCCTTTTGCCATCTCCTACCCATACAAATATTAGAAGGTAGCATTTGTAGGTATAGGTAGCTTTCTACATAGAAAACTGACAGAAATTACAGGAATATCTGTGTAAGAGCTGGAAAAAACTAGGTATAGTCACTGCCTCAGGTATGAAGGCACTACAAAATATAATGGATTTTTTTGCATTTAATTTATATATGGGTAATATTAAGGGCTCTAAGAACCCACAGTATTGCAGTGATTGTACAAATGCCTTGGATTAACAAAAAAAAAAATCCATTTTGACTAACCAGCATTCATAATACATGGTCTCTCAAATTTCACTTCTTCTACTGTCCAACCACTGATTACTCAAACTGAAGTCAAGATCATCATCTCCCTCAGCTGGAGATTATGGGCTTTGCACCACTCCCAGAGAGCTCACTCCTGGCTGAAGCCTCTAGGCATTTTTATTATCCATATAAAGAGCAAATTCCCGAAGTGTACAGATGGTTTTGCAGCTCATGAAAATATCTCAGTGAGGTGGCCTGTGCAGAATGACACATTTTGGCAGCACGGCTCACTTTTCTCCACACAGAGATCAAATAACTGGAATTCTTTAGACATCCTGCCATGCAAACTTCAGTGATGAGCTAAAGGATGAAAAATTTCTTATAATGGAGTAGAGAAAACTCTTCAGACCTACATGAAAGGAAGTTGGTTAAAGCAGGCAACATGTGACACGTGTTGCTGCTCCAGTATTTGTTCTTTTATTTCTGCAACAACACAACTTGCTGGAAGGACCAGCAGCTGACTCAGATGACATTTGGCCTGTTGCATGTATGATATTGGCCATTTATTCCTTTTTTTATTATCGTTTTTTTTTCAGGTGGTACTTCAATAACTACTCCAGATTTTCATTTTCTTTAAATCCCATTGCTCCTGTTTACAATTCAATTCTGGGCATGCTCTGCAGAGAGGATTGAAAGGAACAAGATACAAATTTGCCAGCTGCTATGTGAGATGCTGATGTAAACACATTCAGGACTATCCAAAGTGACTTGTGTTACGAGCCTTGGAGACTATTGCAGATATGGGAACAAGTTCTATTAATTCACAGCCCTAATTTCAACTGATAAAATATCATTAAAAGCTGGTTTACAAGTGCGCTGAATTTGTCCTTGATTTAGTTGGCACAGTTCTGATTTAAAAAAAAATTCTGCTAGAGGGCCAGGTTTTGTTGGGTAGCAAATCTGATTTTGACAGAAATATTTACATTTTCAGTAGCTAAAAGCTCATCCATCCAAATACTCATCCATTTTTGTTTTTTTTTTTCAATGATTTAAAAGATGTTAACTAGGTATTGGAAAAATTTTGATCAATTTTTGGAAGTTTTATTGAAGGATGTGTTTTTCAAGAAAGATGCAGAATTCCCCTATTTCTAATTAAAATTATTAAACTGTTGTGGAGAATTATCTTTACCTCCTCAAAGGAAGTCTGTTGAATTTTGTTGTTTCTATTTCTATAGTCACTTTTCTAAAGCCATCTCTTGTTTCTCTATGGTATCAGTCTTACATCTAACACTATTACATTTTGTTTCAGCTGGCAGGCTTCATCTATGCCTGTTATGTTGTGAAGTGTATTACTGAAGAAGAGGACAGCTGTAAGTACTAAAGCTTTATTACATACAAAATGAATTCTTTTTTTCTTTTTTTTAATCACCTCTCCACTATGCTGGCTCTTGCTGACTTCAACCTAAATGCCATATTATACTGTAGCCAGTTTATGTTTTCTGTCCATCCTTCTTGGTCTAAAATCCGGAAATTCTGAGACAAAGGAGGAATGAAATACTGGTTTAAACATACACCTCTCTCCTGGAAAGATCATTGCAACTCTTTATCTCATTACTTATCTTAAGACATAAAACAAGGGGTTTTTTGGTTTTTGTTTTTGGTTGGGTTTTTTTTAATAAAAAGAAAGAAAGAAATCTCAATTATATCTCAAATACAAGTTGGTTTTTTTTTCCTTGCACCAGGCTTTTATTAACTATATTCAGAGTAATTGGTTACAACTGAAGTTATAGTTCTTTTGTGTTGGCATTTATGTTGTCCTGTAAAAGCAATTCTGGCAAAAAAAAAATTACTTTAGATCATTGCAGGACTTTAATTTATGAGAGGTTAAACAGTAGAGCTCCTCTTTGTTCCTCTTTGTTCCTACTCCTCCCAGGGTGCACTTACATGAAGTGAAATGATTTCATATTGATGTAGATTTGTGTTTCTTCTGCTTATTTATATCAATAGAATCCTGTTGAGCAAAATTTGCTCTTATTGCATTCTGTAGAGTCAACCCATTTCATTTTTTTCTCTACTCTAACCCAGACTTTTTTAAAAATGTCCACTGCAGCATTTCACTACATCTTGGGATTCATACTAAAGCACTTTAGAAACAAGTATCAGAACTGCATGTAACTTTGATAAAATATACATGAATCCTAGGGAGAGCTCTGCAACAGGAAGCTAAAGGGTTTTTATTTGATTGAGAGCACTGCTAGGACTGGTGGGGGTTCCTTTGTGTGTTCTCCTGTGTGGAAAATAGCTACAACCCTGTAATCTATTGGCAATACAGTGTCACTGTGAACCATCAAGGGGAGATTTAATGCTGAAATCAAACCACCACACTTTGGAGGTCGTTTTGACTATGCTCATTTCAGTTGTCTTTGTGTTTCTGTGGAAGCGAGGAAGGTATAAAGAGTACAAAGGGGTTGGGAAGCTGTGTGGAGCAGGGCCATGTCGCAAATAGACTTTTCTGTTTAGAGAAGTACTCTGTCAAATGTATTTTCTCCTGCTTTCCCATTAAGTGCATTCATTATCCACAGAGTTGAAGGAGAGTTATTCCTTGTCCCCCAAAAATGGAATCCCATTCAATACTGTTCTGCCCTCTCCTCTAAGGGCTTAAATATTTTTTTCACTATTCTCTAATGCTTTGGGGCACTATGAAATAAGTAAAAAGCAAGGAAGGGACTTGAGATTTGGCTCACCAATCAAGCGCAGAAGTCAGAGCACATTTGGGAGATCTCTCCCATGGTTCATAAAGCAGCATTCCTGGCAGGAATGCCACAGCCAATATGGTATTGTTTTCTTCTCTCTGCACCAAGAGCTCCCTGTTGTTCAGCAGCCATAGATTGTCATGCTTCTTTAAATATTTTCTTGCTATCACCTTGACTATTGTGTCATTACTTTTGTCATTTAGATTTCATTATTACTTTGTACACCCCAGCCACATTCTCCTCATCCAGTCAAAGAGCACCTCACCCATCTGCCAGCGCCTCTCTGAGGCACCAGGGTGAATCCCCACCCAGTGCAATGATGCCAGCACAAGCTCAGGTGCTGCAGCTTCCCCTCTGCTGAGGTTTGGAAGCTTGGCTGGCCAAAAAGGGAAAGGGAACGTCTGTGGCTGAGTTGTGCCAACAGTGTAATAATCCTCAGATTGGATCTGGCCCCTCGAGGTATCATAAAATTAAGACAGCTTCAGTTTCTATGGAGAGGCCTCATGAAGTAGCAAGTAAGAATGATTCTAGTTCTCTCTCTGCTCAGACATCCACTGACAGCCAGAGCCTGCAGTCTATACAAATACTCCCTGCTCAGGTTTAATTTAAAATTATTTTATTTTTTTAGATACATTTTCATGCTTTTTCCATCCCTTTTGGCAACACATGCATCTATCGTGCTCTTCTGAGAAGTGTATCCCTTATGGATGTCATGTCATTTAGTATTTGTAAGGATAAACATGTTGGGTCATACCAAACTCTCATTTAGTCACAAGTCCTTTCTGATGAGACAGAACCAAGAGAAAAAGCCTTTTGCTTTTCACGATGGACAAAGTGAGCACCCATACACTCAATTCCATTTCTTCTGCTTTGCTAATGGGCCATGGGAACAACAGCAGTCCAAAAGAAAAGCAAAAGAGGCAGAAACACTGAACTTGGCAGAACTGAGCAGCAAGGCATAAGACCGGAGAAAAAGCCATGCAATGTCCAAGAGCCAAACCCAGGCATGTTCCAGATTTTAACCAGATGAAGATATTGACACTGCTCTGGAGTATGGAAAGTGTCTCATCTCCTGTTGGCACAGAGCCTCAACTGTAAAAACACAGTCAAGTTGCTCTTAAGCTGCTTCAGCTGAATTAGCTTTGCTCTCAAAGTAATTGGAACAAGCTGAAAGAATTACTATTTCTCCATTCCTTATGCAGATTTTATTAAGAGAAAAAATGAAGTAGGGTAGAATTAAGCAAACATTTCACTAAGATTAACCTGCTCTAATCTCACTAAAGGATTAAGAATGGAACAATACAGTGATAAAATCATGGTCATAACTAGGACTGAATCAGCAAGCCTAGAGGTTTTAATTACTCACACCCCAAATAAATCCAGCTGCATGGCCCCTAAATCAAAGCTCAAGCCTGTGCTACCTTTCATGAGAACAATCTGCTTTGGTTAATTCTGCACCAAGGATTAAAGAGGAAGTTGCTTTGTCTCCTGGTATGACCCCAGAAGTGCTCTGGTGCACACCAAACTGCAGCACTCATGTCTTCCCAAGGGGCAGACAAGAGCAGCTTTTCCATGGCTGCTTCTCTCAGTGGAGGTTTACCACTCCCAAATATTTTCCCTGTGGATGCATAAGAAGGTGGAACTCTGAAGGTTGGAGTGCCTCTGGTCTTTTTCTGGGAAAGACAAGGGAGTGCAGGTCCCTAGCAACATTGCTGCCAGCTCTACACTCTCTTCTGTCACATTCACATTTTCTGAAAAATGCCTTCACCCAGGATTTTTCTCCTGGGAAGCTGAGAAGCCCCAGAGAAAAATGGAAACAATAATCATCTCATTTGCTTCTCCTCTGTTTTGCTCATCTGGAATGTGTTTGGAGATTGTTTACCCATAGGTGATTGTTTCATTGGTTTCTGGTGTGAGTGTTTACACTCATTGGCCAATCAGTGCCAAGCTGTGCTGGGACTCTGGAGAGAGTCGCAAGTTTTCATTATTATCTTTTTAGCATTCTGTAAGTATCCTTTCTGTATTCTTTGGTATGGTTTAATATTCTTTAATATAATATAGTATCATAAAATAATAAATTAGCCTTCTGAGAAAATGGAGTCAGATTCATCATTCCTTCCTGCCATGGGGGTCCCAGCAAATACAATAACTCCTCTTCACCACTGCCATTGGAATGCCTAAGCCATTGCCATTCTTAGCTTATTAGCATTATTAGCTGCAGCAATTAAAAATAAAACATGAAAATGTCAGCAACAGCCATTACTTGGAGGCATTCAATGACTGTGAACTTGTTGGAGCTCCTCGTTTTTCTCCCAAAATCATGTTAGGCCTGCATTTTTCAAAGGCTGCACATTATTTTTAATAACATCGAAACGTTCCTTTAATGTGCATTTGCTCGCTAGCAATTTGGCTCCCTGCTATAAGCTGCTACTGCCTTGCTAAAAGAAAATTCAACATATTTCTGAAAACTTCATTAACTGTATAGACATTTTGCGGGGAACACTGGAATATAAGCAGTCAAGCAGCATCCTCCCAGGGCTTTTTGTATCTAGCAATTAAGAAAGAAACCTAGGTTACGGAAATGAGAATGTTGCACTCACAGGTTCTGTTGAGAGTAAGGAGATTTGCTTGTTACTAGAGGAACAGCTTTGGCTAGGAATGAACCTCAGCTAAGAGAAAATCTCTAATTTAGTCTGTGTCTCAGTGTAAAATCCTAACCTAGAAGGCTCTCTTGCTGACCCAGAGAGGGAGCAGAAATAGCGTTTACCTACTATTAGGCAATGGCAAGGCTATCAGAGAACAAATATGGCCCCTCTGAATGTTCCCTTGTGTACCATGAGGTACAACCTTTGCACCACCTGATGCTAGCAGGGATCCAGCCTGCACATACACTTTCTTCTTTTCTCCTGGCATTGTTTCCAGTTAAACTGCAAAGCAAAAGAAATTGCAACTTTGTCTAGAAGATTTTTGCTGCATATTTCCTGGAACCCTGCTACAGGGGATGTCTTGGCACAGAAGTGAAGCTCTATATAACCCTTTAAAATTCTTTCACTCCTCCCCCTCCAATAAAAATTCTGATTAAAGACCGCATTTGAATTACTGAAAATGTTCAGCAAGACAGCAATACCCTAGATAGGAAATATCTTTTGATAAACAATAAAGCATTATGTGCCAATCAACTTGGTGCCAAACAATATTCCACTCTGGGATCCACGCTGACCTGGGAAGTACAAAAAGTGATGACAAAGATTTTCTTTTAAAAGACAGTATTAAATCCATTATATGTGAGAGATGCGAAATTTGGCATGCACATGGGATAGACAGAAAAACATTTTCTTTTTATCTCTGTTATAGGCAATCTTCCACCTTTGGGCAGGTTGTTTAACCTCTCCATACTTCTGTTTCCCATATTTAAAATGGGAAATAATTGCAGGGACAAACTCACAGGCGTGTTGCTTCATAACTTTGAGCGTCTGGGATGAAAGCACTATTGAAGTGCAGAATATGCTCAGGTATCGCTTTTTTTCTGTGCCAAATGCTTGTCACAATCTGCTTAGTGAGACATTACAGAGAAATAATACCCCAGCTTCCATTCCTGCTTAAAAAAATCTCTAAAACAAAGAGAAAGAGAAACTGGTAGCAAACATTTGAGTATTAATACTGCTTCTTTGTTTCCCATCCCAAGTTTGTGGTTCCCAGAATTTCTTGACGGTAATTTGCTGTTCATGGACTTCCTTAGCCACAAGAGGTCTAGCTGTATTAGTTTCCCATAGTGGTCTTTTCTTCTTGAAAGTTCCAACTATGTATGAAACAAGAAAGGTTTTATAGAACAGCCTCCTGACCCAAGGAGATCTCATACCTCAGCTATACACTTCCTTTGTTTTGCACCTACCATTTGTGTAGTGTGTCCTGAGTCTGGTGTTTTCTCTGGAAAACACAAAAGATTCCATCTTCACCTTTTCCATGCTGGCGCAGTTGGCATCCATCTCACACTCCTACAGCCACATTAAGTAGGCCTGCAGCTTAAATTAACAATCAAGATTTCCAGCACAGTCAGTGGAGGCAGGGATGCAACCCCAAAGAGCAACATGCCCTATCTGTGGTAGACCCCTCTCTCATGACACAAGGAATCACTGGTCTGACTTGTTTTGTTGAACAGCCTGCAGAGACAGCGCAGCAACAAATAATAATAGGAACAAGTAAAAGCCAATATTTAAAACATAGTTATTCTCCAAACTGCTGAACAGGTCATTGTGAATGGGAATGCAAGAAATATGCTACAATTTTGAAGCTTCAGCTTGTTTTTGCTCAGCTGTGCTCTTCAATTTACAGCCTGCAGCTCAATTAGAAGCTTTTTCTATTTACTTGTTTCATTTAGTGTGGTGACTGCTACATGATATAAGTAAACCAGAGGGAGGAAAATGGGATGCCTTTGGCTGTCAGTATGCTGATAGAAGTGTGGAGGGAGAGAAGCCTTTGAAATCCCAGGATGCTACTTCATGTTTGTCATCCTAAGGACAGCTGCCTTGGAGAGCCGCGATGCCACCAGGAACATTTAGGAAATTCCCTGACACGCCTGTACAACATCAATCTTTTGTACATATCAATAGCTGGTTCCTGTGTTGTTATTTCCAGTCATGTCCTGTCTGGGAGGGGGCCCCTCACGGAGCAGAAGGCTGGTGTTGAGCGTCTCGTTCTCCTCGGCACAGAGCGCAGGCAATCTTTGTCCCCTAAGGTGCGTGTGCTCGCTGCTTCCGAGGCACAGGCTGAAAACGTCTGAGCTGCAGAGTGCAGGCTGAAGCACAGGGGAACAAGTTTATGGCAGGAAGATATGACAAGTGAAACCGGCTGCATTTGAGATGCAAATGGAGCTGAGCAGTCCAAGGTGTCACAGGGCTTGGCAGACATTACACAGCCTGCTCTGCGATCATTTGGCACAGCACTGCAGAGAGAAACAAACTTAAAAGCTCTGAGGAGGTGCAGTTTGTTTAAATAATGGCAAGTAATTAGTCTGAAGACAAAATCAGTGATGGCATTTTATAATTACAATTAATTTAAAGGTTAATTTCCTTTGGTGCTAAAGTCTTATTTAAAACATTTACCAGGAAGGGAAATTAGGATGTTACTATCTAGATGCATGGAATGCTTCTGGGAATCCATGCCTATTATCACTAGAAAATTAGGTTAGATTCAAAGTGGGAATTTCAATTCATTTTAGTGTATAATAGATGGTGGTCAGGGCCTTGAGTCAGAAGGTTTGCTTAGGGTAGACTGTATGATTTGCATTTTCTTTGTTTGTGGGATTAATTGCAAATGTTTCTAACAAAAGGGCTGGGTTTATACATGAACAAGCTTGACATGAAAAGAAAATTGGTTATGGATTGCTGCCTTCGTAACTAATGAAGTTGATGCTCAAGGAATCCCTAGGAGACAGGGTTGTGGTATGAGACAAATATATAAATAAAATCACACAAGGGAAAATGGTGGCATTGCTGGCTTCATCTCTGATGATTTCTTTTCTCCCTCTCCTGTCTTCCCTGCCACTCCCCCCGCATCCATCACCA
This sequence comes from Zonotrichia albicollis, assembly GCF_047830755.1. NCBI lineage: Eukaryota > Metazoa > Chordata > Aves > Passeriformes > Passerellidae > Zonotrichia > Zonotrichia albicollis. Next base: position 73,414,901 of record NC_133821.1, on the reverse strand, counting down.
CCTCCTTTGGGGATTGTCAACTCCCAGTTTAAAAATGTCTAAATAACATAATGTAAAGCTTGAAGGAAGTAACATTTCCATTCCAGCAGCTCATCACAATGCAATACCGCTTAATAAAATCATTGCATTGTAACAGCCGGGGAAATATACTTACCTTACATTTTTTTTGACTATAGATCACACAATTTTTACCTATTCAAGAATGACATTGCAGAAAATATCTGCCCATGTCAATAGTGAATGAACTGATAACATCTGTTTTTTTGAAGAAAGATACATTTCATACCAAACCATTGGGAAAATATTACTCTTAATAAATTATTTATTTCAGGAGAGGAGCACAAAGGCATTCAGACCATGAAACAATGTCCCAGGCAGTTGTGTCAAGCCAGTGGCAGAAATTAGGTAGTAACTAGTGATGGTTCTGATAACAAAGGCTACAGATCATTTGAAGCAATGCTCAGGTTGTTGATGCAGCTGAATAGGGTGTGGTCTTCCTAGACATGGAAATATTTTGACATTGGGAAAAAAAAAAGCTCATATTCAAAATCAGGAAAAAATTAGCAAAATCTGAAGCTCTCCACAAGCTGAAAATTGCTTGCAAAATACTTCCAGGCATGTTTTGTTCTGGTGCTGGTGAAAGACTCCATTTCAACATCAGTACTTTCCTGCTACTTTGCACTGAACATGGAGGGCTGTCTTTGAAAGGAGACTCTCCAATGGGGAGCATCTCCCCCTTCATCCCCTGAGGAAGAAGAGAGACAGTTTTTGGATTCTGAAGAGGAACAGCCTGCAAGTGGCCATGTGGGGCTGCTGCCCCCTTCCCCACCCTGGTGTCCAACCCTTTGAGGGCCACAGGCTGCCTTCTTAGGGTTTAGGTGGGTTAGTGGGTGAACGGCAGGTCCTGGCTATCCAAGATCACTCCAGGCTGACAGATAGCAGAGTCTTGGAGAGGAATGGTGATGAGCTGCTGTGGGTGGACCAGACTAATTAATTATTTCCAGTGGCTCTGCAAAGGACACCTGCCCACAGCCTTAGTGTCCTTCCTGCTGAGACAGTCAGTGTGAGCTCCTTGCAGTTTCCTACATGCCATGAACATAGCTTTGTACTAAATTATTTTTATCAGCATGACTCCTGTTAAAGTTTTCCTTATTGCTTTTCCTTTCAAATATCTAGATAGGTCTTCATTTGCATTGGATTGTTAACTTTCATAGATTTGGACCTTAATTCTCCCCTTTGTTGCACCTACTAATGACTCTTTTTCTAATTTATTAGTGTGGCAGTCACACTTGGAGGCCACTGCCCCAGGCATTTTCTTTTTCCTTCTTTTCTTCTCTTTATTGCTCACCCCGAGCAGTGATCTGGCTAAGAACAATTTTTCCTAACAACTCATTTGATGACTTCTACAATAATTCTGTCTACCACACATTTAATCCTTAGAATGATTAAAATCTATATGGCAGGGCTATATTTTTTTGCTCAGCACTTAGGGATGAAAATTTGAATGCAAATGGCTGTTATCCAGCAATGCTCAGGTCTATCCAGTTTAGAAAAATAATATATTGTTCAGACTATTATTGTTCTCTTAGCTTATTATTGTTCTCTTGCCCTCTTAGCTGATTGCAGGTCTTTTACTGATTCTTTCTTTACTAAGCATCAGACAAGCCCCACTGCAGGTTTAGAAACAATCCTTGCAAAGCCTCACAGAGGTCAGGCAGCAACCCTATTTCCAGATGTACAGGCTGACAGGTGGCTTGCTGTATTTGCCAGGTATAAAAGGCAGTGCTGGCCATTTCTCATTGCTGCAGCTATGCTCCAGATGTTTCCACCTGCCCTTTGGTCCTTATTCCTGCCTGCCTTATCCCTGGTCCCAGTTTCTACCTTCAGCCACCTTGGGCTCATGCCTCCCAGTCTTTGCTTGGTTAGTCCTGACTACTTTTATACCAGCTCCTTTCTGCTCAGCAAGCACCTTGGTTCCCATCCTCTCAACATGGTTCCCACTATTGGCCAGCCTTGCCTTGCAGAGGCCTTGCTCCAGAGCATGGTCTTCCTCATGTCATGGTCCAAGAATCAGCCGCTGACCAGACGCCTTCTCCACCTGCAAATCTGAGACAAATTGTGACTTGTCTAATTTCTGGACCCACAGCACCATTCATCTTGGTATTTTCTGCTGGGTACAACCATGAGCTGGATACACCTGGAAAGCAATATCTGCATATCTGTTGCTGGATAACTGTAGGGAGCAACAGGCAGAGACCCCTGCCTGTATTTCTGTGAGGGCAGAAACACCAGATCATATTTATTAGACTTCACAAACCTGAGTACCTCCCCACTCCTACATCTTATCTCAGAAGAGCTGATAAAAGACTCAGCCAGGGGATCAGCAGAAATAGAGACAGAAGAAGATGCTGCCTTACACCAACAAGAAACACGATAAAAGGAGAAAAAATTGGAGGACAAGGCCCTGTGAAGTAAAAAATTACTGAATCATTTTGACTATCATACAAGTAAACAGTATGAAAATAGTGGCAGTGGAGCAAAATCTGAGCTGAGAAACTCCATCAAAATTTGTGTAAGGGCTTCCCTTTGCAGCTCCAGTGGCCATTGTAGAGCTCACAAATGCCATGAGGTTACAGTTTCAAAATCTGAGGTTTTATATCCACCTTGCAAATGGCTGAGCTGAGAGCACTCACAGGCCCTTCATTACTGACTGCTTGGCAGAAATGCTGCTCATTGCACCACAAGAACTGGACATCATGTCCAAGTCCTTATGCCATTTCTGAATTCTCCTGTGACAGCAGAAAGGGCACAGCCTCATGTGCTGGCAGATGTCTCCTTCCCCATGTTTCCCTGGTGTTTGGCTCTACTGTGGTTTGAGAGCCTAAATCACTGTGTACTCAGCACAAAGACCAATAATGTTTGATTACCACTGTAAACAAACTTTATGGAGATCACATTCAAGCAAATCTCCTCCTGTGTGCTATTTTGTGGAACAGCCACCAGACCATTCTCACAGCATAAAAAGGCAGCAGCACTGAATTGTTTGGAAGTGTCTTCACCAAACGGAGAGCTGGGTAGCAGGATACTGGCAAAAATGGAAGAGCAAAGGTGTCCCCATATGTTTTTTAATATTTTTGCCCCATATGTCATTTCCAAGGTATTAAAACGAAACTTAATTTTACTTCCCTCCATTTATTTTTTTTCTCAATTTGGCCAGCTTTTAGCTACCGCTATTTATGCACAGCTCTCTCTTGCCTCACATACTTCTGCACCAGCACTGCCCTCAGTAATGTTATTAGCTGTAGTTTGTTTGCCATCTCTCCTTCCTTCCAGCTACACCTGCAGTGATGTACCTTGCTGTGACAGTGGAGCTCAACTGCAGTACTTCAAAAACCTGAGTCCAGGGAGCCAAGTCTTTGGCTCTGAGAGGTTGCAGATAAATTTAAGACCTCGCAGACCAGATGTAGGATATGAACACCACGTGTTGTCTCTCTGCTATACCACACAGGACATATGTCCAGTCATGGCGTGCACATGCACCTCCATGGTCATTAACTCTTTTTTTTAAAAGGTATCATCTTTATCATGGGTAATTCTAGGGTTTTTTATATTATTTTAGTAGATGCATGAATATAGTTAAGGACCATTGTAATGCCAAGCACTGGGGTTTTTTTTCTGCATCGCATTTAGTGGTCCTTCTAGATACTGTAGACTTCCAGAAATGGAAAATGAGAAACCCATTTATGCCTCTCATCCTGTCCTGAAGTACAGCAGAAACAGTGGGGACTCTGACTGTGAGCAAAGGTTGAAATTTCACATTCCTGTGGGTAATTATTGATAGAAAGTATGTCCCTACTTTGAGCCTATGTCTTGTGTTACATTTGTAACAGTCATATGTCTGACAAGACCCTTAACACAAGCAAAAGAAGAAAATAATCTGAAATTTTTTAAATGCATATTTCAGATAAGTAGTACTGCTATTATCCTATTCAAGTGCAGCTAGGAAAATAAAAATTTCAGCACACAATATTTCAAAGGTGGGTTTGCATGGCCAGGTTTTAAAGGGGGCCACAGGGGTGTGTTCTGTGAAGAGCTACTAGAAGTTTCTCCTGTGGCTTCTGATAGAGCCAGTGTCACACAGCTCCAAGATGGACCTACTGCTGGCATGTCAGTGACAGGGGTAGTGCCTGTGGGATAAGAGATTAAAAAAGGGAAAAAAAATTGCATGATAACTCCAGTTGAAGAGTGGAATGGAGTGAGAGCAACAACCCTGCAGCCCAGGGAGGGCCATGGGGGAGCAGAGATCCACCCCAGCCCATGCAGGACCCCAGGCAGAGCAGGTGGGTGCCCAAAGGAAGCTGTGGCCCTGTGGGGAGCCCGTGCTGGATCAGGCTCCTGTAAGGATCTGTGGCCCCAAGGAGAGAGGAGCCCACACCAGAGCAGGGCTGCTGGCAGGACTTGTGACCCTGAGGGGGCACCCACTGGAGCAGGCTGTGAAGAGCTGCATCCCAAGGAAGGGACCTATTGGAGCAGTTCATGAAGAATTACAGCCTGTGGGAGGAATTCACATTGGAGAAGTTTTTGGAGGACTGTCTCCCATAGGAGGGACCCCACATTGAAGCAGAGGAAGCATATAAGGAGATCTCCCCCTGAGGAGGAAGGAGCAGCAGAGAGACTTGTGATGAACTGACCACAACCCCCATTCCTCATTCCCCGATGTCACTGGGGTGGAGAAGGCAGAGAATCAGGAGTTAAACCTGGGAAGAAAGTTTAATATTTGGCATTATTTCTCATGATATTGCTCTTCTTTGGTAATAATTCAAGGTTATCTTACCTGTGATGATAATTGCTGAGTGAACTCTCCCTGTGTCTGTCTGGACCCATGAACCTTTTGTTACATTTTCTCTCTCCTATTCATCTGAGGAGGGAAGCAACAGAGTGGCTTTGGTGGACAACTGGTGTTCATCCAGGGTCAAACCACCACAAAAGCAATTGTATTTTGTTTGTAAGTTCATGTGTGCTTTTACTAAAGTGAAACACAGCATGAGCCTCTTGTGATATCAGTGACATGTAAGATGAATGTACGGTAGAGTAGTCAAAAAAAGTGTTTGATGTACGAGGCTAGGGATGGACACCTCTGTACTGATTCAGCTAATGAGCCTTGTTTTATTCATCTGATGTTATGGCTGCCAGGAATGTATCAGTTGTATGACATTTCAGTGACCTTTCAGGCACAGCCAGGATAAAATGCCTGCAGAAAGGGCAGCCTGCTGCATGCTTTAAGAAACCAGCTCAGAGTCCACAGGGAGCTTTTAGCACAGTCTGGACACCACGGGGTTCGCAGTGCTGAGAAGCAGCTGCCTTGCTGCTTGAAGAAACCTTGCTGCAAACAAATTGATGAAATCCTTTTGTGCTGGAGTTCACTTTCTATTACCTCCCTTCACCTACCTTGCAAAGCTTGTTGTTGCCTGCAAGAAGCAATTGTATGTCTCCAGTGAGGTCATGGTCGTACTCGCTGCCCTGCCATCGTTTGGTTACACACATGGCAGCTTCTATAGTGAGCTGAACACAGAAATGTCTCTACAACCTTGCTTTGTTTGCAGCTTGGCAATCTGGCTTACTAACACTCTGTGCCTGCTCTGTACAGCAGGGCAAAGCCACCATGCACAAACAGGTATTCAGCACGCATCTTTCCCTCATGCTCACACAAAATAATTTTTCTCAAAGAAATCTTTTTCTCAACACATTGGTTTAGCCTTCTGAAAACAGCCCTGGAGACAAGCTTTTGCCCCACATCTAGAAAGCAGAGTGTCTATGCCTGCAGCCTACTAATAATGTTTTACAGGTTGCTTGAAATAAAATGTTCTAGGAAAGTACAAGAAGAAATGCAAAGCTGGACAAATGAGTATAAGCAATATCCCTAAAGTGACATGAGCTGACAACAGTGAGGCACTGATCCAACACAGGCATTTTCTGACTTGTGTTGTCAGGGGTCAAGAGTAACAAAAAGAGAAGAAAATTGGGCAAGCAAACAACAAACCATACCTGCAGCAAAACATACGTCCATACTTTTTTCTGCAATCTTTGTATTTGAATTGTGGGGGTTTTTTTTCTCCCAGCCTAGCACTTCACTAAACAATATTCTTCATTTTCTGCCTGTAAACTTAGTATGTTCCCATAGACATGATAACATTTTGATAAAGGTATTCTGATGGTTACAGACATTGATTAAGTGGAATGCAACAAATAGCATTTGTCTTTATTTCAGCAAGATATTGACATTATAAAAGGTTTTGTAAGAAGTTCAGGAAAGTACTGTCCAGATGCAATCAGCATAGGTGGAGTGCAGAACTGTTTAAAATTCTATTTGAAATGTAGTTACAAAGCAGATGGGACATTTCAGAACCTCAGCTAGGGAAATAATTCTCTTCATTATTTTTATTAACAACAATGAGGATAGAAGAGAAAATATGTGTAAAAATTTTAAGATTAAACTAGACTGGGAAGGGTACAAGCACTTGTGAATATAGGATTAGAAGTCAAAATAATCTTGAGAAGTAGCTTGAAATCAAGAAGGTGAAATTCAGTACAGACAAGTGCAAAAGAACTCCTGTGGGAAAGAATCAATCATCTTCAAATAAAATATAGACTAGGCTAGGCTACAGTTAGTGTCAAAACAAAAAATAAAGGGCTGATTATTAAGCATTTGTGTGATGATGTTGAAAAAAGAAATTGGAAACCAAACCCAAATGACACAAAACAAGAACAACAAAAACAAGGAAAAAAAAATCCCAACCAAACATACAAACCCCAGAACCTACTGAATTATTTCAGGTAGTGAACAGAAGACTGTATGGCAGTTGTCCCAGTAAATCCTGATTTGTGCACCCCACTGTAAGAAAAACATAAGTAAACTGAGGAAGTATCTTCAGGATTCAAAATGTAGAGGCTTGCACAACATGAGCTGTGAAAAAAATTTGAAATAACTAGGTTTGCTTAAACCTGAAAACAATGGATGGTGTGAAATACATTTTTTAAAGGTTTAAAAAGTTATAAGAGAAAAAAATGCCTCATTTTTCTTCATATCCATAGGGAGAAAAGGCCAAAATATAGATAAGTAGTTAATTTGCAGGAAATTACATTTAAATTAGACATTAGGAAATTAGGCACAGGGAAAAGCAACACGGAGAGGCTACAGAACCTCCTTCATTAGAGATGTCAGGGATTAATTTAGTAACACATCTTTCTGGGATAGGAATACACATAATGCTGCTACAGGGCACAGAAATGGCTAAATTATTTCTGCAGGGGCCATCCTTGCCAGCAAAGAATGACTTTATGACAGATTCAACATGTGTGCAGTTGCAATGGAGACATACTGTACCCAGGCAGTCCAGTGTTTTAGTAGCTCTTTGCTTGCAGAGTAAGTGGTAAATGGAGGCATATAAGAATTTGATATTTTGGTAAATATCTGGAATGGCTGAAACTGTATTGATAAGTGTGACTAAGTGTGGCACAAATTGGGGGGTACCTTAGTATTAAAACAACTTTATAAATGCAAGTGTTAAGGAGTCCAACCACTGTGGAATTTTTCAAACCATGTAAATTTACTTTTTTGTTGTTTGTGACTGTAACTGCATTTTAGATCTACAAGAAGTTGTTTTCTATCAAATAGCCTTTTCTTTTTCTTTTTTTCTCTTTACTTTTAATGTACACAGAGCCAGTCTGTCAGTAGCATTGACCAGACGTGAAAAATGCACTTCCATACCTGAACTCTTTGGTGCTTTTCTATCAAAGTAAAGTCCAATTCAGACCTGTGATGTAAGAGACAATACTTCAGGGACAAGAACTGCTCCCAAATAACCCCTATAAGCCGATAGTTGAGTCTCCTGGGACAAAGGAAGCAAATGGCACCATTTTACCTGTGCAAAGAAAGTGTTTTAGCAGAGATATAGGGGTCTTGGGCTCAGCTGAGATTGAATTTTCCTGGAAATTGTTTAAAACAAACATGAGAAGGCCATCAGAAGCTGGCAATTGTGTGAATTAATAAATAACTCCCACCCTACAACCTTCTTGCAGACCTTCAGCATCTTGTGAGAAATGCTGGTTTCCTTACATCTGTGAAGTTTCATCTCAGATAAATTGTTCCAAATCTCTGTTCATGCATTTCAACCCAAATGTCAAAACAGGGAATCAGAGAAACTTCTGTCTCTGAGACAGAGTTGGATCAATGCACTCTCTCCTCTACATCCTCTGCTGAGCCATGGTATGACAGCAAGCCAGCCACAGTAATCAGTCAGAAGCATTCATGCCCATAAATAAATGGTTTTCAGCAGTTGTAATGTCTAAATAGCATGTTGTGTTGTATTAGTGAGGTGGTCTACTTGAAAAAGAGGGATGTGTGGTTATTTCTGGTGGAAAGATGGTTGTTATAAATGCTTTACTGTTTTTATGTGGTTTTAAAATTGAATGGATTTTAAAAGGAAAGGGAAAAAAGGGATACTTTGCCTTTCTTTACTTTTTTACTGTTTTTCTGTATCTTCCCAATTAGCTGGTCTAATATTAACAGATTATTAGAGGACCTGTCAAAAATAATCTGTGTACTGGGTGGTTCTTGAATGATAATGCCTATCAGTTCTGAAAAGATGTTGCTAATGAAAGCAATTTCTCCCCTTTCAGTTGATTTCATAGGTGGATTTGACTCTTATGGCTATCAAGGTCCACAGAAGACATCTCATTTACAGCTGCAGCCCATGTATATGTAAGTACTTAACTTCTAGGATATTCAGCAGAGTGGCAGCCTGATATTAAAGGATCATTAAGCTGAAAGATGGCATGACTTAAAAATTTGGAATAGTCAGAAGCCTTTTTTGATGGACTGAATTCAAGTTACACTTAGGAACCAACATTACTCTTGTGTTGAATTAGAATGATTTCTTAGGGCACGATATCATGTGTCACAGTTTTTCAAACAGCATCCAGCTCTCACCTGATTTTTCCCTATTTTCATTCAGGCAGATTCCACTCAGAGACAGCGACAATTTGGTGTAGAAAAAACACTAATCATATGTGACAAACCTTGGCTGTGAAAAAAAGTGGATTTTTATGAAGTTTTATTAAAAGTTCAGAAACTTGCTAATTTAGTGGATGCATTTAGCATTTGTCTTACCAGAGCATCTGTTCACCAAGGCACCTCTGTACCTCATTTCCAGTTTCCACATTTAAAAAAGCCGAAACAAATGTAACAACATATGGCTTTTAAAACTAGTTTGAATAGAAGACAGTATTTTACCTAACCATTGAGTGACAACTCCATGGTAGAGTGCAATCTGATATGTTTGGGAGTTAAATGAACAAACAAATCTCAGCTCATACACACAGCTGGAGTATATTCACACTAGAGCTGATGCACAACCATAGACCAGCCCAGGAACAATCGTCTCCAAATCAACTGAAATGCAGAACAGTCCTGACTGCCCAGATAAATCTTACCTCACTGCTGCAGCCTTTGGAAATATTTTTTATTTGCCATCAATGCCCTACACACTAAAAGCACAGCACCTCACAACTCATAAAGGGGCAACAGTTACATTTTTTCCTTTGTTTCTCATCTGAACATTTCTTTTGTGGAAAAGAACTAAGTTCAAGCAAACAGTAGCCATCCCAACACACAATTCCACTCACCTTTGAATGCAATTTCATTTCTTCGGATTAGTGGAAGCAAGTCTACTAATGGATTAGTGTATTTTTGAATGGAATCTTGCATTTACTCCTTTATCAGTGGCACAATCTGTTCTGTGTTGGTGTTTGGAACTGGGCCCTTCAGGAGCTTTGCTAGGAGCTTTTTAATAATCTCAAATTACAATGGTGCATATCTCCAATGTCGTCTCAGCTTCAGCTTCCCATCTGTCTGTGCTCAAGTAAATATTTTTCACCTGCACTTTTGGCACAGTGCTGCACATTTAGAAAATGTTATTTCCTTCATAGTTTTATATGAGGTACATAGGTACTTAGAACAATTCTGATCTTATCTCTTTCTCAGTATACCATACCTTGTCATCAACATATGGAGCCCTCTAGCTATTATCCCATTCTCTTTATGCTCTCAGTGTTTCTTCCAGAACAGCAGATTGCATTTACTATGCATCTTCATACTGACTGGAAAGAAAACTAGACCTGTGAAAAAAAAAAACAAAAAAGAAGGCAATAGTTTTCAGCCTGTAGCTTAGATGAAGAGATAGATGATTAATCCATGTAAACTGTGTTTTCTCTTATTCCAATGCTGCATGCTCACTGGAGTATAGGTGATTTAGCTGTCTTTAACAAGAGACAGAAAACAGAATGTGAGTGGACATTTTGTTCAATCAACCCGCAAAAATATTGCCATGTCCCAGCCACAGTCAAATAAAGACACTTCATGTTTCCCTCTGACTGTATAGTGTTTGACAGGGCTCTCTAAGTTTGCTACAATCTGTCCTTAAGAAGCTTTTATGGCATTTAGGAATACCTTTCTTTATTTGCAGCTGAGGCACACTAGTAACACATGCATATGTATTCACATTGCAGTTGCTCTGTAAATGTAGGCAGTCCATTAGGTAATGGAGTGACAAATTCGAATGTCAAATTAATCAAGTCAAGGTTTGATCTGCTTGTAGCTCTCTTTACAGCAATATTATGTATTAGAAATCAAAACATGCTGATATGACAACAGGCCTTTAAAATACCAAGTATTTTAAAGCTTTATTTGTTGGGAGGAAAGATTTGGTTCCCTACGGAGTTTGTTCCCCAAATATCACCAATATAAACCTTCACAGTATTCAAGGAAAGAAAGAAAAACAGAGAGGAGAGGAGAGGAGAGGAGAGGAGAGGAGAGGAGAGGAGAGGAGAGGAGAGGAGAGGAGAGGAGAGGAGAGGAGAGGAGAGGAGAGGAGAGGAGAGGAGAGGAGAGGAGAGGAGAGGAGAGGAGAGGAGAGGAGAGGAGAGGAGAGGAGAGGAGAGGAGAGGAGAGGAGAGGAGAGGAGAGGAGAGGAGAGGAGAGGAGAGGAGAGGAGAGGAGAGGAGAGGAGAGGAGAGGAGAGGAGAGGAGAGGAGAGGAGAGGAGAGGAGAGGAGAGGAGAGGAGAGGAGAGGAGAGGAGAGGAGAGGAGAGGAGAGGAGAGGAGAGGAGAGGCATAATCATGGCTTTCCAAGCCATAATCATGTCCATCCAGGATACAACTGTACCCATGTATGTCCATATATGTGTATTCATATAACTATTTCCATAATTTTATCAGTTGCTACACAATGTCTTTGGATTCATAGGCAACAGAAGATATATTAAGCATAATATATGGAAGATATATTATCATCCCATCTAATTCCGGCAGAAGATCAAGAAAATACAGAGATCACTTTTTGCCAGCACTGCATCCTGTCCTATTCAGACTCACATTGGGCACATCTCATATGGAGCTCTGGATTTATTAGAGAAATTGAACAGGAGACAGGTGCCTTTAAATCATCTGATAGCTAACTATATGCAGAAGCACAACAGCAGTTTGTTCTCTATGCTGTGGTGTGCTGGGCATGCTGCAAAATGGAAGGAGAGCATATGGCCTCCTCTTTGAAGAGCTCACCAAAACAATATCACCTTCTAATGGTTGTTCAGATTCTTTCAAAATACAAATTTCAACATGTAGTTCAGTAATACAGAACAGAGAAGCCCCTATATATTTACCAGATTGATTCATACGCAGAACTAGTACAAATCTTAAAGGCATCCAGAATTTTGTGTTAGGTCTCAGTCATTATCCACTGCTTGCTGATATGAATTGATTTAATGGATTGCAATGACAGAAGTCCTTCAATAGAAACTTATTTCTTTGGAAAGTCAGACAGTTTTTCATCTAAGTGATTGAAATCAATTTTAAGTCCTTTATACATGCACTATTTACCTATTCTTCTGAAGGAATGCTGGGTTTACTAATTGCTAACTGTTAAGACATACTGTTTTGTAACCAGTTCTTCCTGTGTGCTAAAGTTAGGACTTCATTTTGTTAATGTGGAGGTTATATTGAACCAACTTACATGTGCAAATTTTATTAATTTATTCAGGCTTCTCATATTTACATTTTTATTCTGTCATCAGGATTATTTCATCTAAAGATTTATTACTTTTTATTTGTGATTTTCATCAATCAAGCTCTACTTTTCAGAACATTCTAATTCAGTTTAAACACACATAGTTGCTTTCTGTGGTGTTTCATCAGTTATGCAAAACTACCCTAAATGAACAGGATATCTAAGGAAAAGAAGAACCTTGGTTTCTGAAAAAGAAATATTATGTTTAGATAGTTAATTAAAGTGACTATCTCTAGCTACTGTTACCTTTAATAGTCTAGAATTATTAGATTCAGACTCACATTGAAGTTTTTTTCCTCTATGTTTTAGGCTTTAAATTCCAATCAAAGTTTTCCTTATCACCTCTTCCAATTTAATATTTAATTTAAATCAGTTTACTTTTTAAAGTGAAAAATATATGCAATTTAAAACTATGCTTGGGGAAGAGTTCTTATGGTGACATTTCTCTACCTGTTATAAATGGGATTTTTTTATTATTTAAGTGCCAACAGTGTGCTCTATGCTGTCCAAGCCAAGAAGCCTAGACAGTCCCTTCAAAATGAATACGCTTTTTGAACAGAACGGGATGCTCATGTACCTCCTTGCAGTGTGGCCACAGCTGATGTACTCAAAAGCAGCTTCCGGGCATTCTGTGCCGGAGATGCCAGTGCTCATTTCCAGACCATGGGAGAAGGACACAATAAGATGGCGGAAATCAATTGTCAAGTCAAAATTCTCCTCATGGGAGGTGACGGAGGAAGGTGACTAAACACTCCCTGACACTGATTCTGCTGCACATGAAAAAAAACAGTGGTAGTTGTGGAACAAGACTGCACTGCATGATCACTGCTCTAAAAACAGTAGGAAGGAGGGAGGGGAGAGAGATCTTTCTTTATGTTCTTCACATTGAACTTGTTTGTTCGAGAAAAGAAGAAGTGAAGCAAAAAAACCCCATGCATGTCTGATGTTGATGCCTAATGCACTGGAGAAATTGCTCAAAAGCAGTGCAGCCCTGAAGTGAAGCATGCTTTCCTCCTATTGTGAAGCCTAAGAATATTTGCAGTATCTGTATTCCTGCACGCACACACACACACACACACACACATATAGGCATTTGTCTAGATAATTGCACAAACTGAAAGCGCTACCTACTTCACCATTCACTGAAAGTATAAATGAAACACAAAACAAAAAAAGACACTAAAACTAGCACCTTGAGTATAACCACCATGACACTCCACATGTTCACGCAGTACAAACTTCTGTGTAATTATCACCTCATGTTTTGGGATTCAGACACATTTAAATAACCTACCACCTGAGCTTTCACTATCAACAAACAACATCCTGTCAATTTTAGACTGAAAGCTTTAGTTACAAAACATGGGTTTGGGACAATACTGTTAAGGTGGCCGGGCTGTGGCGCTTGCACAGGGTCTCTGCTTTGTGAGTGAGCTGTGGGCAGCTTTCCCCTGCACCTGCAATCCAGCCCTTCTGCCCTCATACCATGTCACTTCTTGGTTTTACAAAGACAGCTACGTATCTGATGGATTATATAAATCAGGTCATATTCCAGTTGACCCATGGACATACAGTAAAGATTATAATTAAATATAACTCCTGCCTAAGATTGTTTAGAAAACTTGTGCTGACTTCTCTAACAATGTTCCAGAGAAAGCCAAGGCAGTTACTTGAGTAAACACTTTGTCTTTCTGTCCTCTTCATCCCACGTGTATCTGAACTGGTTTGTGGATTACACTTGCTTGCAAAAGGGCACCAGAGCAGCAGGGCAGGGATTAGAAAAGTATATCCTGGATTATAAATATTGTTCTTTCTCTGTCTTTCTTCTAGGTCAAAGTAAATATGGGGACTATTCAAGGTGGGCTAGAGGACCTGTTCAAAAATCTCTTTCAGGATGGCCTCCTGGTTCTTCAAAGAGAAAAGAAATTCCATTTTTGTGCTAAAAATATTGTATAAAAACTGATTGAACAGTGAGACAGAAAACAGAGACCTGCAGCCTCTCTTTCTAACAGGTACTAAAGGAGACGCCCCAGAACCCCTCCTTGAACCTCCTGCCTCTCAGCACCAGAGGGACACAGCAGAGGCATTGGTGCCACCTTTTGTCCCCTTTTTTTCCCTTGGCCACCGCCACCATGGCCCATCTGGATTAAGACATGAACCCAGCCCACTCAGTGCTGTGGGAGCCTCCTCCACACTCCGGGCCGCGTTGAGTCTCCTCAGTCAACAACACTGAAACACCAGGATGACCTTGCAGCAGAAGTCAATAGACAGCGCATTGTTTGCCCTGAAGGCTGTACAGTTCATACTTGCCTTAACCCAACTGCGTTGCACATTAGAGAAACTACGTGCAAGCTTTCTGAAGTTAACATGCTGCTGTTAATTCTGAACGATTTCTAAGTCAGTGGTTTTCTTTTGTTTGGTTTTGCTTTGTTTTCATGTCAGGGAATAAGGCTCTGTTGCTCCATGGCTCCAGAGCAACCAAGTAGAAAACTGCCAGCTGTCTGATAAGTGCTTTACTTTTGGGGCTCCACAGTGGTCAAGAAATAGTTTATAATGATTAAAAAGAAAAATAAATAAAGAAATAACTGAGAACCTTTTGGGGTCAAGATGGGGAAAGGGGTAACAGAAACTAATAATTGAACCTACTGGAAATAAGCAGCAGAAACAGTGCTTCTTAATCCCGCTGGTTTTATTTATCGCACTGTAGGTGCTTTTATAGCTATCTCTAAACATCTTTTACTAACTACAGAGACATCTGCAGATTTCTATGAACAAAGGCCAACTGAATATGTACTATCTATGTTTACTCTTTTATATCTGATTTCAACTAAAAATTCTCTGTAAGTGAGCTTTTTTTTTTCCTAATTGCACCATAAGGGATCCACATATTTTATTTCTTGATTTTGGTTGGAGAGGGCAGGGAGGGACTAGTTGAGTTGAAGAAATACTGAAGACCTTTTTGTGGTATATTTGGGGGATCTGTCGTGTGTTAGAACGTGTATTTTATCTTCCTGTATTATTGTGGCTGAAAAAAAACCCTCTGTGCTGTTACGTAGTTGGCAACAAGATGCCTTTGGGAATTTTGCTAGTAGGTCAATGTGTATATGAAATACTCTGAACTCCTAGGAACATATGTTTTATTCTACATCTGATCTGTACTTTCAAGAACGTAGATGGCTTTCACTAGGAAAACCCAATATTTTGCTCAGGTTTTTCAGAAACTTGGATTGTCATTGTTTCTTTGCTCAGACCTTGCATAGACAAACGCACGCACCTGCCACACCTGAGGTGACCATGTAGCTTTTGAGGGCAAGAGGGAAGGTCAGCGCTTGGAAATGCTCAAGGCAGCCCTGAGCAAGTCCCTTTTCCCTGCTGGCCAAACCCTTGCTCCAGCAGCCTCACACCACTCACCCATCCCTGTACAAGCCAGTGCCCTTTGCTGTGTCTGCATGGATGTACAGTGTCACAAGCAGCAACTCTGGACAATGACAGAGGAACAGGCATTCACCAGTGAAAACAAGACACGGGACATGTTCAGGAACTATACCTACATTGATTCAGTGAGATTTATATAGATATAGATAGATATATATATATGTAAGTGTGTGGAGGTGTGTGTATGTCTATGTATATAAAATACACAGGACTAACTATTTTGGGGGCTGCATCACCCAGGAAGATTCTGATGCAGTGGACCAAGGGTTCCCATCTCAGATACTGCTGGGAATTTCATGCATGAAACATGAATGTCCCCTAGGCCTGATCCTGTAAAGTATTCATTGCTGATTTGGATCTCAAATTTAAATTTTCATACTTGAGTACCTGAAAATATGAGTTCCTACTGGGTAGAGATGCTTTTCAACCCTTGGAAACCCCATGCAACTTCCAAGTGACAGGCTGAAATTTCCCATAACTTGCAAAACTAAAAAAGTTTCAACTTTTCTGTGATCTTAAATATAGCAGATGTACAGTATTAAACACAATGAAGAGGTTTAAATGGGATGAAAATGTCATAACAGGTTATTTTATCTTTCCCTGTATACCAGTTAATCAAAATGATATTTCTATAAAAATCATTTTTTAACATGAAAAGAAACCAGTTTAGGCACCTAAGCAGCAATCCAATTTTCAGAAGATAATTTTTCATACCTTTCAGTGATTTCCCATGGAACAGCGGCTACTGGTAGTTAGCAATTTTAGAAGTCAGACGATTTAATGAAGTGTCTGCACGTAGCTTATAGGCCTGATTTTAAATTAGAAAATTTTGGCCTTAATTTCTCTGTGTCTTAGTCTTCCCATCCATAATACAGAATAATATGTGCCTCACAGGCTTTTTGTGAGGTCTGAATTGTTAATGTTTGTAAAATGCTTAGGAAATAGGAAGCACATCTAACTACTATGGATTGCAATATAAATGTGTATTCATATATTACATATAGAGTAGATACACACACTCACATACACACAGTATATATATATATATATATACACACATACATACCTATATGAAGTTGGTATTCATAACCTTGCTTAAGTTGCAGTTAGAGCACCACCATTAAAAACGTTAGGACTGTTGACTACTCAACTAAATGATTAGTGGACAGATCTCTTCTGGAAGCAGTTTAGAGCACAGTAATGTGAGAATATCTGGATGGCATTTTTGATTTGTACAGCTGTATCCTCCTCAAAATCCAGTAAAGAATGTTATTTTTCTAGGCTGGGCTTTTGTTATAAACTAAAATATTCAGAAGGCAAGAGATACAATCCAAATGTGTCTTTTTTCCTTTCTTTTTGGCATTTGTTAATTCTGAATGTATTTTTAACAAAAGTGATTTTTTTGACTTACTAGTGTAATTTGCATTTAAAAAAAAATAAATGGAAAAATATAGGTTTCCAAGCTATTCATGGCCCCCTGCTGCTATTCAGAACTTACAGGAAACTCAGAATTACTCTTCCCAGCTGAGCAACAATGCAGGATAAAGAATCCTATTACATTTACATGATGACAATCCCGATCTGTGCAGTGCATGGATGTGACAGCCCTGAATAGAAATTGCCAGGTCATGACACCATTTTAACGCTGTCATATGTACCAGGTATTTTCATTATCACTGACACTAAAAGGTTTCTTTTACAAGGCTGACTGCAACAGACTCTACTTAGAAAACAGGACTGGTTTTTGCCCACTCATCAGGAATTTTAAGCCCATGATAGGTATAGAGTTGCCAACAGTGTTAAGTATTGCAAAAATAATACTTGTTAAGAATGAGCTGTGTAACATGGATATTTCCTCTGCATTCATATTCTTTTATATGCTATTTATTGTCCCTACACTGGAATGATGGAATCCTGTTTTAGGAAAAATGTTTATAGAGCTCACATATATTGACAGCTTGCCTGAGGTCATTTAATAAAGGTGGAGCAGAATTATATAAATTTTGAAATACTCAGTCATGCTCTCTTAGGATGACTCCTTAGAAAGAGAGTTCTTTCGTTAGGACTTTTTAGGTCTTCATAATAGTGCAAGTGATACTTTTCAGTCAGGTAAGGAGAAATGGTTTGTGCTCCACCTGCTAAATCTAAGTACTGTTGACAATATTCCACTGCTGCACAGCATTTTGATAAAGTGTCGCACAGTTATCTATTGATTGCTGGATGTCTCCAGATAGGAATGGCCATTAACTCAGTGTCTGAGGCCTTTCATCACTGGCATGCTCACCTTCCATTTGAGCACACTGATAGTAGACCAAGCAAAACTCCACACTGTGAATCACTCCACCTTGCAATATTTTCATTTCCAGTCCTCTGTTTTAGTTTTAAAGGCAAATACTATAGCCCCATTAATAGTCTATGTGTATGTATTGCTTGCTGACTGTCTACTGGTGAGTAGCTGAGATGAAAGTGATGGACTTCTTGAATTTGTTCCCTAGCTATTCTGAATCTGGCTTTTTCCCAGCACGTGTGGATTGACAGCAGACACTAAAGGTAAGCCAGGTGTTGTTGAAGAACCAATACATAGCAGTACTGCAGACAGCACTGCGTCCACTGCTCCTTGGAGAAAGATGAAGACAGTTGTTAAGCTAATTGGTCTGCTTCAAGCTATGTGCAGTATTAAATGCAATTACAATGCATAAAAGAAACTGCCCTTTAGACTGCAATTACTCATTCACATACAGAAGTGGCACAGCACAGAATCAGTAAAAGAGATTTTCCTCCTGTAGTCACCAATATGCTTCATCTCCTGACATGGATTGGAGAAATCAGCTCTGTTTGATCTCATGTCCTGACAAGTCCCTCTGTTCAGACCTTCAACAAGAGAAGCAATTACAGCTAGTTAAAGTTGAGACCTTGGCACAGCTGAGTGGTTTAGGAAGATACTGTACCAAATGTGAAGTTCTAAGTAGCACCATGCATACATTTGTTGCACATCTCTCTCCATACGTACAAAAGAAGGGTCTTTTAAAAATGCACTTTTCCTTTATCTCTCAGAAACCAATTGAAACAGATTATGTCTTTTACAAGTGTCTTCCAAAATCCTGCCAAGATCACAAAAGATCACTTTTTATTTTTCAATAAAAAGTCCAATAAAAACACCAATTTTTCTGCTCTCTGTTGAGTAGAAGACGTAGCTTTTGGGACTTCCAACTGCCTTGAGATTATTATTGTGGATAGATAGAAGCACTATGAAACATGAGAAACATGAGAATTAAAAAATAAATAATGTTTGTGGTCATCTCTGATTCAAAATTATATCTCTACAAAAGCCATGCTTCTCCATCCATCAATGGAAAAGGGTCTTTATTGCCATCTGGTACCTTATCATTTTCCCAGCTTTGCCTTTGTCCTGATGGGAAATAGGTTATGGGGAGCTTAAGGTGAAGAGGCATGTTCACATCCAGCATGTGCTCTCGAAAAGCCCCCAGTTCTGCCACACAGACATTTCACACCTAGTTAATTTCTCTCTCTCTGTCACCATCTTCTCATGCCATTCTCACTGTCTCTCTTCCTGAACACAGCCCCAAATACCCTCCCAAAATTACGTACTGCTCTTTGTCACGCCCATTGCTTCCAACTCACATAAAGGTGGCAATGGCAGCCGTGGAGGAGTGTCACTGAGGATGGGTGCAAAATGACAAGAAGAGGAAGCACAAGGTTATGTACATTCTCAAAAAGCCCCAGACAGGGAGACATTTAACCAAATGTAAAGGTTGGCAGCATTACAGAAGCCAGGAGACGCAGCAAGCCCTGGCTGGAATCATAATTCCATTTGCTAAAGCTATAGCTCACTAAGTACAGAGAAAGTCATAAATATCCAGAGCTACAAAAGGCACAGGTGAATTAGAAGAAATTAATAAAAAATGTTTGTGAACACATTTACTGGATTAGATTCACGTTTCCTTTTCTCCAAGAATTTTCTCAGGATTGTGTTTTTCCCCCTTGCAAACATTTAGATAGTTGATTTCTTTGCATGCAGGTGAATATTTTGTTCCTAGGAGAGCACACAAATATGTGAAATTGCTTTAATTTGCATAGTATTCTCCATATTGATGCATCTGTGTGCATTTGTGGTAAATGTTGGCTCAGTTCACTCAGTCACACATACATGCACACATACACACACACCTGTTATGTGGCTATATTTTATGGTGGAGATACATAACCACACACAGTCTCTCACCTTTTCTGCTTAGCTTTTCCTGTCCCTCCTCTCAAGATATTAAAAGTCCTATGTGTTTATTTTCTAGACAGGGATTTGGTATACAAAAATTATTATTTCTGATAATTACTGGATGTACAAGCATGGTGCAATCTATGAATAGAGTAAATAAGACAGTCCTTTCTACAAAGGATTTATGTGATAAATAAAGCAAGTTAATGAGAACATTTCAAGCAGGAAAAAAAAGAAAAATATGATCTCACATTCCCCCCCCCGCTGTTAAACTTCAGTTAGTCAAAGAAGTGGGTGACAAAAAAAATTCAGAAAAAGGAGAAGGTGATACAGTTATTTACAGCATTACATATAAGAATTAAGTAAAAGAATCAGCCAGCTATATCTTACTAGGATATCCAATTAATCTATGGTAGCTCCATATGGACATATTATATCTTATTTTACATTTTAAAGGCATTTAAAACAGTAGCTATGGAAGAAGTACAAACATCAAAGGGATTGCATATTGATGTAATCACAAAAGGTTGATGGATTGATTCAATTAATCAGTGACTCATTTCTAAGAGTTCTGCAGGGATTTATTTACCAAACACTTACATTGTTTATTTTGCTCTCTGGACGGTTTGTATAGTGTCATTTTTCTTCATTATTCTTCTTGTTTCATTCATCAGTTTCTGACAAATGTTTTCATGCTGATATGTGGCATGTTAGGCATGTAAATTGTCTACACTTACTGATTTAAAGCAGTGCACTCCAAACTCTCAGGATCTGAGAACTTTTGTTTATTTCCCTCAGGTCCTGAGAAACACTAGCCATCTATAATTAATATAAAGATGTGTTTTCCATTTAATCTTTGCTTTTAGTGTCTGCTCAACATGGCAAAGATGTAAGGTCTTTTCTAGTGTAACCTCCTGCTTAAACTTTAGAGAGAAACTTACTAGGAAAAACATTTTGAACACTCTTGACAGTAAATAGAATAACTGTTCCCTCTTTGGTTTTCCTTATGTTTTGTAGTTCAAATCCAGGAAAACAATGCAAGAATGTTTTAAGGAGGCCAGCACTTTCACGATGGTTTCCATAAGTTTAGATAAGATTTTACAAGGGCAAGAAGTGATAGGACAAGGGGGAATGGCTTTAAAAATGAAAAAGGGAAGCTTAGGTTAGACATTAGGAAAAAATGCTTTCCTTTGAGGATGGTGAGGCACTGGAACAAGTTGCCTGGAGAAGTGATGGATTCCCCATTCCTGAAAGTGTTCAAGGCCAGGTTAATGCTGAGCGAATTGGCACAGACAGGAAAACAAAGGCAACCATCAAACCACAGCTGAAATGCAAAGACTGTATTTATTTCATTGTCTTGCTTACAATGCATTCCGAGCAGCAGAGACACACAGGGACACAGGCTCCATCCTGCTTTAGTTCATCCCAGCAGGCAGCAGCAATCCAGTCTAGTGAAAAGTCTCCCTATTCATGGCAGGGGTTTTGGAACTAGATGATCTTTAGGTTCCTTCAAACTCACATCATTTCATGGTTCTATGATTTTCTCTTTTAATGTTGTCGCAGCATGTCTTTCAAAGTCAATACATAGAGATGGCCAAATTTGGACAAGTCACAGATTTCAAAATGGCAGATATTGGGCATAATAGAGGTCTGTGAAAGATGAAGAACTGAAACCAAAAGGAAACCATTCTTTGAAAGTGTTGAGTCTCATTTGGGCAAATATTTTTATTTTAAACTCTCAAGAACCCTGAACAGCTCTTTTTTTTTTTTTTTTTTTAATTAACATATTAATTGCATGCATACATGCAGCATGGGTGTGATTTACAGGCATCTTCAGCAGTGGTCAAATTCTTCACTTTTAGGTGGCTAGGAACAACTCCTCAGGAAAAGTGAAAGACCATAGACCCAGTGACAAGTGCCCTGGCAGTCTGCATCATGGGACAGCCCTTCCCCAATGGATTTAGAAAACTCCACCCTACCTATTAAACCAACTGTAACAGACAGATGGAGACAGGCACCTCTCAGTGATAGCGGGTGACACACACAGAAACACAGGACATTCCCTCTGAACATCAGCAAACTCTTTCTTACTGTCAGAGTCACCGAGCACTGGCACAGATTGCCCAGAGAGGTGGTGGGGTCTCCATTCTTGGAGACTGTCAAATCTTGATTGGACTTGGTCCTGGACAATGCTCTGTAGGTGGCCCTGCATGAGCAGGGTTGCTGGAGACAACAGTCACCAGAAGCACCTTCCAGCCCCAACCAATCTCTGATCCTGTGATTTGCCTCTCATTCAAGCTATATTTTTTCTCTGTTGGAAATACTCCTAGCATCTCAAAAGGACACAAAAATCATCCTTTTTAGTCTGAGGTAGTCTTGGAATTAAGCATTGGGGTGAACAAAACAGGTCTGCATATTAAGAGAGAAAAAACCCCCATCAGTTTCTACAATGCGTTGATTATTATTTTTCCCTTATTTGAGTCTCCTATAGTTGGCCAGTTGAATGAAATCCCATCTTCATTAAGGCCAGTGAGAATCTTGCTGATTGTTTCAATGAGATTTCAAGATCTCATACTTTGTGATTAAGATGTCTGAATATTTGCTATCCTTGAAAAACAAAAACTCACAGCCATTATCCTCAATAATTTTTAAATGCTCTACAAAAATTGAGATTGTTTTTTTCCCTTTTCATGCCCAGCATTTGTGAAACACATAATCTTGTGATATAAAAATTTTATCTGTACTCTTTTGTGCTGACCCATATAACTTGCTCATTGCCACATTTGTGCCAGTAAAATCTTTCCATCGTTCCCGCTCCTCTGTGTATTTCATTTCATGTAAATGAACATCACCTGGGGTATTAACACCCTGGGAGGCTTTCTGCAAAACATGAGCATTAGGGAGAAATCAAGACATTTGCATAGCTATTTAGCCAATGTGATAGTAGGAATCTGCTACATAACCTCTTTTCCCTTTATAAATACATGTTAAATATTAGTTGTAACCAGAATTCTCAGTGTATTTCACATCCTTCTTGCTTCTTGCTCAGTTGCACAGAGCTCCTCAGACTTGATAAGATTTCCATTGAGCAAACTAATTCAGCAGCAGGGAGATTTTTGCACATAAACAGAAAGAAAAAGCACCACCTCAAAAGACAGTCTAATAATATCCAGTGTTTCTAGAAATGCAATTCTTTTGCCAAAGGCATGTCTCAGTCTGGAGTTTCTCCTGTGCAAAAATGCTTCTTGTTCATTAACTTACAGCCTGAAATGCAGCTCCTGGCAAAACTCTGTCTGGGTGAGACTCCCACCCTGACAGTCACTGATGTCTACAACCCATGTTCTGCGCTGTGAAAGGATACAGATGAGAAGCTAGCAGTACTCTTTCAGGGCTGTTCCCTTGAGCTTGTCCTTCTCACACCTGATCATTGAGACTGTTGCCCCCCAACAGTCTCAGTTGTCATGGCGCATTGAGTTATTGAGCTGAACCACTGCTGAGTGCCAATTAAAATTAAGCAGGGTCTCTACATCCTCAGTGGAAAAGCATCCAGCGCTCCAGTGGTGCTGTGCCACCTGAGCAGGGGCAGATCTAGGCAAAAATGGAGTAGGGAATCCTTCAAGCAGGGGCAACCAGGAAGGGCAGCAATATCTATGTCCCTGCTCCCAGCTTCTGTCAGAGCCCCAAAAACTCCCACTCCCTGTGTTGGCTCCATCACCAGTAGCGCCCAGAGCTGACCAATGGTATCATCCAAGAGATCCCATCCTCCTGGCACCAGCAAGAAGAGCAAGTCTGCATCTGGAGGAATCATTTCCAAAGTCTCTGTTTTAACTCAGATCATGTCTTTCTTGTAAGAGAAGAAATCAGACTTTTGTCCGGCTACAGCTTTTTATAATTGAGGTGGCAAAGTCCTACCTTGCTTCACTTTGCACTTGGTAAAGAGCAAGTTCAGTTAGAGGAGGTAGTTTTGGCAAACAGGGACAATGCTCCAATTTTTTTGCATTAGGAAAGCTATAGTTCAGGTATACTTCTGAAAAACAAACTATAGGTAAAAAAAGATAATTCACTGTTTGAACTTGAACATATTCAAGCTTCCTTTATCAATGTGAAGACACCCTGAGTCATGTGCAGGATTATTTAGTGTCATTACTTCTATGAATGCTTATTGATTATATTAAAATTAATACATATTACATGTAGAAAAATCAAAGGAAATAGCAGGAAAAACTGACATGAAGGTATTCTACTGTTAAGTTAACCATCAGGATCAATCTCAAAAACTATCCCCAAGTTCAGGTCTATAAACCACTTACACTACAAAAAAGCTTCTCAGTCCTGGAAGTCATACAGTTATGGCCAGAAGCTCTGTTAATCTCAGGCTGTTAAAATATACTTAAATGACTGCCTGGTGACTGTCCCAGATCATCTCCCAGTCCTATTGCCTTTACTCTCATTTGAACTCATAAGGTCTCCGGGTTTGTGAAATGGAAGTTCATAGTTCAATTTTTGTCCCGGAATTATTTACTTTTCATTTGTACAGTCCATTACAGAACCAGGAGAAAGAGACCAGGCAGATTCCTAGAAGGACTTGCAGGCATGTATAACAAAGAGACTTTCAGAGGAAATAATGATGGCAAAGAGCTCCTCAGGCTGGGCCTTCTCAAACATTTTGGGTCTGCTTGCATTTGTAAAGAACTGGAGCCCAAGCCATTCCTTCAGCCACTTCATTTCTGTGGTGTTTGTGAGGAGAGTTATCCTCAAACCAGACCCCCAGTTTCACTGAAAGTCAGCAGATCTTAAACTCTTCTTGGGCATTTAGCTTCTTGGGCCTTTTTGAATATTCACTAATGTTTATTTTTATTTTCAAACTCCTCTGAAGTGGAACAAAAGGGCCTTTGAAAATCAGTGCCTTGTGATTAGACTCTGTGGACAGGTACACTTTGCTCATCAGGCTAAATAAATTCAGTAATTTGATTCAGCCCTTGAGTTTCAGGTCTCCACATGTACTGTACGCTGCTAATTTCCCTGTGATTTTTCACAGCTTTTATGAACAAAGAAATATAAACTTCATCCACATCTGCCCTGATACTGACTTCCTGATATAACGGATGCATGTCAGTAATAACAAAAATAGCTGATCTGTGAAAGCCCACGCTCTGTGACAGTTTGTACAATAATTTTTTACCCTCAAACTCCATCACTTCAGAATCCCTGCCTCTCCCATCTGTCCTAAACAAGTGGGAGAGGCTTTTTGCTAGAAAATGTACTTTTTTAAGTACCTCTCTGGAGGAGAGCATAACAACTCTGCCTTAAGAAAAATGCTGTTAGTCCTTCCCGTGTGTCAGAATGGAAGCTGCTACTAATTATAACTAAGATCCTGTCAGTTGTCTGAATTCACTGGCAATTCTCATAAGATCCTGAAGAAAGTGAGTAAACACATTAACAGGAATGTGCCAGCAGCAAGTCACCACAATTCCCTTCCCAGCTCTCTAAAACCTATTGCGGGCTCACAGCAGCAGCAGCAGCAGCAGCAGCAGCAGCTCTGTGCCACAGCCCACGGAACACCTGGGGCCAGTGCAGGCAGCCTGACCCAGGCTAGCAGCTGTCTCCAAACAGGCACATCCATAGCAGGACTGCAATGCAATAGCTGACAATCTTCTTGACAGGTCTGGAATATGCTGGAGATTTGGACAACAGTGGGGAAAATCTGTCACTCAGGCTCTTTTACCTAAGGAGCTAAGGGAGAAGAAAATCCCTCAAGTGGAAAAGGGTGTGCATTAAAATGTGGCCCCAGCCTCCCTGGCAGTTTGGGCATACTGGGTTATGCCATGTTCTTTGTTGAATCCAAAAGAACAGAAATCTTTCTGCTGAAACACCAGATGCTGTTAATATTTCTATAGCACCAAGTCTTCCCCAGGGACTATTCCTGCAGCCCTGGGCACACAGGACACATGCACAAACCAGAAAGGACTGGTTCTCGTTAAATAATAACCACCTTTGCTATTGGGACCCCCTTGTGCCTCTCTGGAATGTAAATAGCCCTTCACAGGAGCAACTGTAAAACACACCCATCCAAAGATTCCTGCATTTGCTAAAAGAGCACAAAGGCAGCTTGGGGAAAATAAGAACCTGATCCAGTTCTCAGTAGCAGAGCAGGTTAAGTATCCTCCTTCTTCAGGGCTTTTTATCATTATTCGTAAGTAACAGCAGGTGCAGTAACTGATTTCTTTTTTCCAAAATACACACCAATTCCTTTTTGGAGAGGGTTTGAAAGATGGGATTTTTCAAGCCAAATGCAACCCATGGAACCACTCTGCTGGGTGACAGAGCACAGCAGCTCCCTTACCCTTTCTGGGGTTTGATACAATTCACATTCCTGCACAGAGGGCAAGAGAAGAGGAGGACAGGGAGAAGAATAGAAAAGATTACCAGACATTGAAGAATGCAGTATATTCAGCAAAAGCTTAATGAGATAATCCCATGGTAACTGTCAGGTTTTGGCTTTTGTGCACAGCTATCTGCAGAAATGCTACCAGCACACGGCTTGTTTGCTGCTGACACTTTCTGTTAAAGAGGGAGAAATCCGTGAGGAGGTCTGGATTACCCACAGGCTTGGCAAGAGGACCTAAATCTGGGGGCATGGTGTGTGCATGGTACTCTATTGGCCTGGAGAAGATGGTTTCAAGGTATCTGGCAGTATGTACTGCAGCCGTAGCATGGTATGGGGAGTTAAAATTTAAGATAGGGAGCCTAAACTGATTTTACAAAAATAGAATTTTTTTTCTTTCTCAAGGAAGACCTGACAGCTTTTGTAGAGTCAAAATTTAAATAAGCAACTTCAGAATCCTTCAACATTTTTTACAGCATTTATAGTATTTTTTTTCCCAAGTAGCAGGTACCATTTAATATCAGGTACCAAGTAATTTAATAGCTGTCTGAGTGAAAATTCCAGAGTCTTTTCTGTTTTATTTCTCATTTTGAACAGCCTAACTTCATTTTAACTTCCATCCAGATTAGTGTCAGGCTTTGGTCTTGACTGCTCTGAATTTAATGAAAATCAACAGTGTTGCATAGGAACAAATTACTCACCCATGCAATGACAGACTCAGAACAAAGGTCCTCTTCCTATTTCTCTTGGCTGTGACAGCTGACAGTGCTGTCCTACTGCACTGGCATCTGGAACAAGCAATCTAGGATCAGATTAGCCTGAAAGAAGTGTAACAGGATTTCAAATTAATGAAAACTTAAGAAACCTTCTTTTACTAGGAACACAGGCTTGGCACATGCTGATAGTGACCAAGAAGCATTATTTAAGGGTTACTCACAGTTCTTCTCTTGAAAAAATAGTGTTACAGATATGCAATGTCTGGCATTGCTGCAATACAACTGCATTCTGTCACATGAGGTCTGCAGATGACAGCCCTCACATTGCTGTAGGTGAACTCCAGTGGCACATTTAGCTCGGGACTTGGAGTCTTAATGCAGCACATGGGAGTTTGGGGCATTCTCTCCCTGAGGAATTTGCAGTCTTCACACATCTATGAGGGGTTTGCAGGTCTGAGTCACAGCAGTGAGTCATGCTGTCAGCTGGTAAGCAGGTGCCACAGTCAGTACAGGCTCAGCTTCCAGGCCATCCATACCCGTCCCCACTGCCTGGTCCCTGTGTCTGGCTGAGAGCAGGGGCTATTCCCAGCCACCAGCTTGGTAGCCCTTGT
The DNA here is from genome assembly GCF_047830755.1 of Zonotrichia albicollis. Taxonomy (NCBI): domain Eukaryota; kingdom Metazoa; phylum Chordata; class Aves; order Passeriformes; family Passerellidae; genus Zonotrichia; species Zonotrichia albicollis. The sequence continues at coordinate 73,387,398 of NC_133821.1, read as the reverse complement.
TACCTGTTTTGATTGGTCAGCAGACAAATGTCCTAGCTACAATCAGCATCTTCCAGGAACCTTTCAAAACCTGAAGAGGAAAATGATTAATATTTATGAGGCCAGGCTGAAATAGCTTCTGAAATGGAAGGAAACTTCACGAGGAGACATTTTCCTTAAATTGACGGAAAAAAGTCAGGGAACTACTTATTGGCTTTGAAACTCAGTACAAAGGAATGAAATGATAGAACACCTTAAAACTGCTTCATGTGCTGACTGACTCTGGGCTGTGTTGTTTGGTTTGCTCAGCTGGCAAAACTGACATGACAGTTTCACACTCATCAGAATTAGGGCCTAATTCCTCAGGCAGATCACCTCTCTTGGGTGTTGTCTTTCCAAACAAAACTGTAAGCTGATGTAAAAAAATCTGCTACTGTGGCTTTTTATTTGCAAAGGATCCATTGGACTGGAAGTGAATCATTCTTTCATCCCATCATTTGCAATTTTGGTACTTAATCTAAAATAGGGATAGCAGCCCTGAAGTTTCTTGTCAGTGAAAGGCTGTTTGTCACAATGTTGGCCTCTGATATGTAAAGGCATTTCAGGAACCAAATGAGAAACAGCCCTGGGCAACCTGCTCAGTGTCCCTGCTCAGCCATTTGTTGGAGCAGCCCATCTCCAGAGGTGCCTTCCTACCTCAGTCATTCTCTAACTCAGGCAAATGTGGCTTATTGCTGAGCTGCAGCAGCCATCCTTGTCAGCCAGTAAACAGAACTTTTCACATAAGGCAAGCACGGCCTTCTTACAAACTCAGCGTCTCTATACTTCTCTGTTACATAAGATTAAGCATACAAAATTGAAAAAAAAACATGCTGTTCCAGAATCACAGCTTGTAGAATACTTAAATCAGCATGCAGCTCAGTACCTGCCTTGAATGCATAAATGGTGATAGGAAACAATTCAAGATGTAGGACAGTAAGGTGTCTGGAATAGAGAGTACCCCAAACACTGCCTGTGAGATTTCAAAGACCTTATTATAGAGAATTGCTAGATGTTGAGTTCCTGTGTAGGATGACTTCTCCTAGACACCCTGAGGAGGTGGTTGGTGCTGTTGTGTGACAGTGGTTACAGGGGTCTTCAGGTGAGGGAAGAGACGAGAATGTTGACTCCATGTTCAGAAGGCTTGATTTATTATTTTATGATATATATATTACATTATAACTAACTAAAAAGAATAGAAGGAAAGGTTTCCTCTGAGAAGGCTAGCTAAGAATAGAATAGAAAGGAATGATAACAAAAGGCAGCTCTCTCAGACTCTGTCCAAGATAGCTTGGCCTTGATCGGCCATTAATTATAAACATCCAAGATGGGCCAATCAAAAATTCACCTGTTGCATTCCACAGCAGCAGATAACCATTGTTTACATTTTGTTTCTGAGGCCTCAGCTTCTCAGAAGGGAAAAAATCCCAAGAAAGGATTTTTAGTGAAAAGATGTCTGCGACACTGTTCTACTTCTTTCCTATGAAGGGTACCACAAGGGTACCTTAGGCAGGAAGGCAAGTACCAGAACAAAATGTATGCATGGCAGAGGAAGAGCCCTAGAGAGTGAGGGAGCTTTAGATCAGGTGGAGACACAGGAGAGAATACTTCATATCAAGAAAAATCCTGGTCAGTTTTTACAAGATCAAACCACAAGTTAGTTGCCCCACCTCTTACCCAGATGCAGGTGGACACAGCTTCCATTTGAGTCTGTGTAACAATGCAGTTCACTCCTTCCATGGGGAATCCAAGCCCAGGCATGGGACATGCATTCAGGAAATTTGCTGTGTAGAGTAAATGTCTCATGTTGTGAGTGAATGCATCTTTGGGGGTGTCTGACCAGAAGCTCTGTATACACATTTCCATAGGGAAGATGAAGCTCAAGGAAACCACAGGATCTGAGTGAGGATAAGGATGCTAGGAATTACTATGGTTAAGCCAAGGGGGAGATGTTTCAGCAGATGCTGTAAAAGTTCCCTAATTTTTAAGTCTGGATTTTTCCCACACCTGTATCATGGTCTGTTCTGCATATTCTTATATATAGTCACTAGGTTAAACAAGGCTGTGAGCTGTGTTGCTTGTTTTCTCCCAGAGGCTTGATGGGAATCATCTTCCACATTTATCAGAGCTTGTGTGGCCAACACTCACCATACTCATAGAGACACAAGTGGGTCTAAACCATCTGTGTGATTTCACACAGGGAGGAGCCCCTCCTTTGGTTCAGAAACACCCAGCCCATGGTGTTCATTTATCTCACTGGAGTGGCACTGTTTTTTATAATCCTCTTTTGAAAGGAATTTTGTATACTGGCACTTCTATCACCAGTAGTATTCCTATTTTTTTCCCTCTGTTCACTCAGGTGTTTTATTTCACCCTGGTGTGAGGTTTTGAGAAGGAAAACACAGGCTTTTCACAGGGGTTACAGCTTTGCACTTTCTGCTTGCCTGTGAAGATGAAATGTTTGACTCCAGAAGTGTGTTTTTAGCAGCTTAATAAAACAAAAGAGGTAGCACTCTTGACCACCTTGAACAGTATCAGAATCTGCTGGCAGAGTTGTGTGCCCTTCAGCCAGCCCCAGGAAGGGTGAGCAGAGCCAGTGGCTGCCTCTGCCCTTCTTGCCTGCATGTAAACCAAACACTAATGCTTGGAAATTTTTCAAATATACCCTGTGGTTCATTGTGTGAAGTGAGGTTGTTATTGCTGCTTTAGCTCATTAACATTGCCTTTGTGTCACCCTGTCCAGAGATCATCAGTATATTGTCTACTGGAACTGCCTCAAAGATATTTTTGTCATAATAATCAGGCTAAGGATATCCTCTAAATCAGTTATCTATTGCTCCTGGACTCTCTAAAGTACATCATCTGTTAGTATAAGAGCCTCTGCTTCTGCCTCTAGCAGTTTTCATAATGGAAGTATCTATTAATTCACTAATGCAGATCAACTTATTCAAATGTTTCAGATGCTGTTATACACATATTATTGCCATATGAAAAAAAAATCTACAAATCATCAGCAGTCCTAACCATGTCTTGTCTTTCATGCACATTTGAAACTGCTGAAATATGTCTGATCCTCAGACTTTCCATAACATCATTGTCTGATCCATAAATCTTTGCCGATGCCTGGAAGGAGCTTTCTTCATTGTCACTGCTTTCTTTACATTCATTTTCAAGCTTAACTTTGTTTTCCTGATAGGACAGGAGAACTTGGTTTTGGACAAGCCATTCTGACCTATTCCTTTAAAAGATTCATCATATTAGTGTTCTTTATTTTTCTTTAGCATTTCTCCAGCTTTTTTTTTTTTTTTTTTTTTTTTCAGACACCATCTCATGTTGCTACAGGAATTTCTCTTCTGGGCTTGTGCTTCACTTTGAAGTCACGCCTTTGTAGGTTTATGATCATGTGCAAAGTCTAGATGGTTCAGAAGCTTAAGATTTGTCAAAAATATCCCCTAAGGTTTGTAATCTATTTCAGCAATACTGCACAGTATGTACTGACATCCAGTGACAGTGGTAAATTCTTTTCTATTTGAGTATAATTTTCCTGTGATAGTTCTATGCTCTCAATCCTTATGCCCCCAAAGTGTCTCCTGTAAAATACTGTTTTGTCCATTATTTACGGCTTATCTACCTTTTCAGTGTTGTGACCTGAATTTCTAGGAACATACCCTGGAACACATCCAGTGAGTTTGTTGCTGCCATTTTTTGTAGTTTAAAAATGATGCAGCTTTGTGTTCTCAAAGCTCTCATCAGGCTTTCCCAATAAGATGTGCTTTCTATTTTGGGCTTCATAATAAGAATCTGTATAAATCTGTTAATGGGTAAACCATCATGTTTATAATGGATTCTAATTTTCAAGCAAGAAGTTAGAGATTTGAGAATGCTTTATTTTCTTCATATTGTTTGAACAGGTCCAGAGATATTTTCCCCTAAGTTTTGGTCAAAGTAACTCACACAACACCTACTTTTATTCTGCTGTGATTCAGTTTTAGATGGCACTCCATCTTATGAGTTGGGCCATTAGGTTTTTGTTGAGTGTCTCAATATACTAGGTTGTCAACAGCAAGGTCTTGTATTCCACTTAATATTTCACTGTAGCTTTTCTGAACTTGTGAGCATAGGAAAAGGTATATTCTGGGAGAACTGTCTTCCAGATAGACAAAAGTGTGTGTTTCAATTCCTTCTTCTTCAGATTGTCCAACCTAGCATGGCATCCCAAAGCAGATTTTAATTGATGAAGTGGGCACACAAGTGATGTCCTTTAGGCTGGTTAGACTGTAGCTGGGCTTTAAGGAAGAAGAAAGGAGAAGGGAGACATTTGCCCCAAGGCAAATGAGATCTGTATAATCACATAATCTAGCAGAAAAAGGGAGAAGTGGGGGCTGCACTGTAGCTCAAGCTCATCAGAGACCCTTAGTCCTGATACTTGGTTTTGGTAGCTACAGAAGACTCGTATTCCCTTATCTCACACCAGTGTTGGATATCCCAGCTGCTGAGGTTCCCCCTTTTTCACTTATGCTCAGCCATACGCTGCTGCTGTCCCCTGTCACACTGCATTTAGAAGTATTTGAATCCCTGGAGCTGTGGAGGCATCAGGCATCCCTTAAACACACCAAGAAAAGGTTCCTCAATCTTTTCTGCTGGAAGACAAATTTTCAGGCATCTCATAAAGTATAAAATTGTTATCATTCCTCCTGAAGCTAAGACAAATATTCTTAGGAATGGCTCTGTTGTCACAGCTATCACACAGGCATCAAGACTTGTCCAGATGCTTACATCTAAACCTGCATTCCCCAACAGGCCTTTATGACATTATCAGCCTTGCTGACAAAAGCTATACGGATGTGGCTTAGATTCAACATTCTGAGTTATTCTGCCCATTCTGGCAGGGCAGTTCAAGTAACAACCATGAGGCTTACGTACATTTTCTCATACTGCATTGCAGCAAAAGTGAAAGTGGCTGCACTGCTGCTATATCTTCCATCCCCTCCTGCAAGGACCTGAACTGTGTTTTTCTCTCTGCCTATTCCATGCAGAAGCCCTTGCTCCTGCTACATTCATCAATATCCTTATGCAACACCAGGCACTACATGCTTCCTGTGATTGTGCTCTGCCACATGCTTTCCTTTAACTCCTTTTTGTACCGTGCTGTTGCTCCCATGCTTCTTTTTTTTTTTTTTTAAATTTATTTCTGCCTGTATGGCTTTGCATCACATATATATCACGAATGATTCTTTTGACCCAGGAAGTAATTTTTGGCTCCTTTCCTGTCTTTGTTCACCCTTATTGGTCCTCCCCTGTCTGAAATTGATCTCATTTTTCTCTTAGAGAGATTTCATCTGACTACTGCAGCTGCTGTCGTTTTGTTCCTTCTATTTATATTTCTCGATTTAAATTCATCTGATGCCCAAGAACCATTTATTTTGCATATCTCTTTGTGTCTGTCTCTAAAATTGTTGTATTAAGTTCCTTTGCATCACTTTCAGATTGTTTCCTATTTCCTAGAGAAAATATCACCTTGCCTGTGTCTGACAAACATTTTGTCTTTTTTCCCACAGTTCAATTCTGCTCACCTTGATGAACTCTAATTAGACTTTTCTCTAAGTAGCACCTTTCTACTTTTTTCCATACTAACCTTCAAGCTGTGCATGGACAGCTGCAAACTTAGCATCAAGTAATTTATTTTCTTCTACCAAATCCTGAAATACTTTTGTCCTAATCCTGAAGGACTAGTCATGCATCACTAATTAGTTTCTTCTTCCTATTTTAGGGAAAAGAATTCTCCTTGGCTGTACTGCTTTTCATTTGTGCCAAGTTTAGTGTTTGCACTCTTTCAAAACATTCCTGTAAGGAGGCAGTATGGTTTGAATTGGCGAATTATGAAAAAATAAAAACAACTACTTGTGTGCACATTTCCAAAAGAACACAATTCAGTGAAATGAAGATGTAGTTTAAGCAGCATTTAGCAAGTCAGTTCTCTTTTAACAGCACTCTTGGTTCCTTGAAAATTTCAGTTCTTAAAATAGGTGTAAATGAAGCTCAAACTTAATCTCAAAACCAGTTGTCCCCAGTAAACTTATCACAGCTACATCAACAATCTATCACTAGTTCAAACAGTGATTAAGGAGCAGGTTTTTTTCCAGAGAGATGGATGAGACAAATTCCAAATCCTCTCAATGTAGCTTATTTAGAAAACATGAAAATGTGAGCTGAGCAACTTCATTTTGGAGTGTATGATGCTTGCTGTTAAGATGATGTAATGGCAGGAAAATAGCTTAGATTTCCCTGTAGCTGTAGTAGTACAGTCTGTACAGCTGATTTCCAGGTTGTCAATTTTAATGAAGTTGAAAACATGCTGACAATTCATCAATGTTTTCTTTTCAGCTGTGCAAATGCTGTGGCAACAGATTACAGCGGGATTGTAAGTACTTAACAAGAGCATTACAAAAGAAAATAATAATTGGGATGAGAGATGAAAAGAGAAAAAACATGGAAATAAATTAATGTAATGAAAAAACTAACTTTCATTACTCTAAGATTTATAAGTACAGTAGCAGAAAAAGTAGCCCATGATGTATTCCCCTTAGTGTTTTATGTACCAGTTTTAAAGCTATCTTTCTGCATTTTTTTCATTAGGAAATAAAAAGAAGCAAACAAATGGACTTCTGCTAATTGTAACTGTTAAACAGAATGACATACCAAACATTTCACTGAATGCATTTTGGATAAATGTCATTATTCTGAATTCCAGTATAGCCCATATGCTGGAATAATATGCTAATTTTGTGGGAATTATGTATGCCTTGGAGATCTACAAAGTCTGTCTTGAGGTCAGAAATTATCATCATCCAAGCACAAACCTCAGTGCTGATTTGCAATCGAAATTTTAAAGCAAAATTTAGTTGAATCTGTTTCTGCTTTCATAGAGGTATTTTCATCTCAGAAGGCTGAATAAAGAAGTTCAGTGCAGGATTCAAAGAATAACATCTATGCACAAAGATTTTGGAAATAGCCGCAGAAATTGAGTGAATGTGTGTTTGTCTGTTTGTGCAGGTGTATGTATATTGTGGGAGAGAGTTAATTCATGAAAGCATTGCAGATGACCTGTCTATCAAGAGTACAACTCATGCCTCACCGCAGTGCTGTCCAATACCATTCAAGTGTACAGATCTTTTGAAGGTTGGCAAAATGAAAAAACTTATCCCAAGCATGGATATAGATCCAGTGTCTCTCTTCTAGCTCCTGGAATAATAAATAAAGTAGATTTTGTCTATAGGAAAGCTTAGGATATCTACACCAGTTTATCCACACTTGCTTTCTTGGTCCCTTGATGATGCCACTGACCAGGTAGCAGAGACAGATACCTTCTCTCAGACCCTCCTAGACTACCTCTACTATTGCAGATCTGATTTTAAGACAAAAAGCATTCTTGGAAGCAGCTACAAAGAAGAAGCAGCTACAAGTAGTTCTACAAAGAATATGTGGCATTATTTTCCACGTGCAGAAGACATCTTTCATTCCAATTGGTAACATAAATGGCCTACAAAAAATTAGTTTTGCCTTTTTTTAAACTGCTCAAGAGAGCTGCCACCCTGTGCTTAGGCAGTTTCTATAAGGACCCAAAAAATCAGAGCAGCTGTCCAGCCATGTATGCATCACATTAACAGGTTTAATCAGGTTCTATATGAACTGTACAATGGCAAGTACAGGAGAATTCTCCATTCATTTCTAGGCAGTTACAGTGTCATGAATAATGAAGTTACTGGTTGTACATATTTCAAAATGTTCAAATATTCCAGATGTCTATCAGTGTCATCAAAATGGAATTAAAATATTGTTTTAAAATTCAGAATGGAATTAAAACATTTTTTTTTTAAATTCAAACCTATTTTTAAAAATAGGAAAGATGTTATAAGAGAAAACATTTTCTGAGATGAAAACAACAGTCAATTTGGAACATAAGTGCAAGAAGAATACAATACAGAAAGCTCTTGATAAATGGTGTTTATATGGGTGTTAACAGAGCTTGCTATGCTGCATTTCCCCATTTTCCATTTTAAGAGTGCTAATTGTAAAGTATATTTACAGCATAAAGCCAAATATTCCCTTTCCATCCAACCAAGCTACTAGGCAAGTCACCATGCAAGGAGAGTTTAAATTCTGGTGTGCATTCATTTGCCATGAATCATACACAGCCATACTATTTCACACCCTGTAAACAACTATTTAAAAAACAACATCAACAGTAAATACATTTAATTCCCAGAAGACCCACTACAATTACTCTGCTTAGTGTCAAGGAGTTTGATTTGCTAAGGAAATGGTTGGTACTTATCTGTAAATCTGGTTAGCGGGAGAAGGCAGGCCACCATTTCAAGACTTGCTCAATGGTTTGATATCAGATTTATTTAACCACTTGGGATATTGTGGCAGGGAGAAGAGAGCTTTCTTGGGCTTTTCTGAATCATCCATCCACATGGCAAGCACAGGTGAATGAAGGACATGTTGGTTTAATGCCACCATGCCATTAGCCCCTGGAGGAGCAGCTCCCATAATCATCTCTGCTCTCCCATAATCTCTGCAGTAGCCCATGGTCCAAAGCTCAGCTCCAGTGAGGAACATCTACTGCTTCCATTGTGCCCAGTGTCACCTCACAACCATCCTTAATCACCCAGTCTCCCCTCCTCTTCCCTTGGTGAAAGGGAAGATACATTGGGCAAGAGTACAGAGGCAAGTTCAGACTTAGTCTGCTGGACTTACAGTGCAAAGCCACATTTACTCTGTGCATCTGCAAGTTGCAATATAATTGGAAGAAAATAATTGTTCTTTTAGGAGTAATCTATGAGCCTGCTTACAAATGCATCATGTTCAGATGTTCTGAAATTAGTACCTCCTAATACTCTGCCCTTTTACACATTTTCAAGCCATAGCTCCTCACTAGTTTGTACAAGATTATTCTACAGTTTATAGAGCCTTTAGAGAACTCAGTTTTTAAAGGGTTTAGGCATAACTCTGTAGGAAAGAGCTGTCATGTCATGTTGCAGCTCAGGTTAAGTAACACAAATCAGTAAGGTCTCTGACCAAGCAGACCTCTGTCACACTCCTTGGCTCTTCATGAGTTCTGAATTTTTGGTGCATTTCGAAGGTATTCACAAACAAACTCTGTCCATACTGCAAACTGAACAAAGATTAGATAGTTGTGATCTACTTGTACTTCTGCCTTCACATGAAAACTTCTGAATTTGCTTGAAATAAACTGGCCAGTGGGAAGAGATCACAGTTCTACTTGATTCCTGAGTTTGGGCAGGAGGCATTTCTAGATAGACAGCTGAGTTTGAAAAGAAATTGAGGGAGTGGCTAACACCACCATTCAATTTGGCCTCTGCAGTGAAGACAGACACTAAAACCAGGTTTCATCATTTCTCAGAGAGCACTGATCAACCCCCTGGGTGCCTGAGACACTAGACATTATGTAGTGCCTGAAAGATACAGCTGGAGGCTCTGGCAGATCTCTGTATCTGGACACTGCATTGTGATAAGCACAAGAGTGGTAAGCACTTGCTGCAAAATACATTACATAAGTTTTTTATATTTCCAAAGTTTGCTTGTTTATTTCAATAAAATATTATTGAGGACATTGTTTCCCAGTGATGATTTGATTCCCCTCAGCAATAGCATGGCAAAATGCTTACAGAAGCCCTCAGATCAGCACAGTTTTGGTGTCTACCATCATTCATGATTCTCTTTCAGCTGTAGCATTTCTACATTCCTCTGTTCCACTGAACATGCTTTTTAATGGCACCCAGACACTTCCTCTGTGTCTTATTCTGAATGCTATTCTGTTGTTTGCCTAACCTGATCCAACAAAGGATATTAGAAAAAAGAAAAAGAAAAAACCTAAACAAATGTACATGCTCCCCATGGGTATCTCCTTTATTTTTCTGAGATCTGAGGTCAGGTTGTTATTATCGTTTGTCGTTTTCCTTTGTCTTCCTAGGTATTTACATTTGTTCCCAGTACCTACATATCTCAACAGTATTTATATTATCAATGTTACCCATTGCTTCATGGAAGATAAAAAACTCCCCTGGTGCTTCAATTTGTGGAGCACAAAAGTTGTTTTCCAGCCCCAATCAACAGTTCAAGCTGTATATCAACCTCATGTTTTAGGGACTCTGTTCCAGTCCTGAGTTTCAGCCAAGAGACAATTACAACCTTCACTTCTCACTTGAGATTATTCACTAAGTTGTTAAATTATATCAGTCTGCAGAATCACCAGGAGAATTTGGGTCTGAATAAGGTACATCCATATTTACTATCACCCTTTGATTATGGCATTGCAGTCAGCTTTCAATCTGCATGACAAGTTTCCCTTTCCAACTCAATTTGAATTAATTTTGAGATTACAATTTTGTGCGACACTGTAATTAAAGGTGTGAGTGCAATCCAAACACAGACATCTACAGATTTTCCTTCGCTCATGAATGTTGCAATTCTATTTTTAAAAGCAGTTAATGACTGTGGCAGAGTGTATTCCTTCCAAACTAAGGTTACTTGCAGCTTATCTCTTTTTTATAAAAGAAGGGAGGAGCCAGACCCAGCAAGTAAAAGTGAAAGACATTAAGAGTGCACTGCAAAATAGTCTAATCAGACCTTTGTACCTTGTGTATTGGGCACAAATAGAAGGCTCTGCTCCTGTTGGTCTTCATGCACCTTCTTTGGGGGTTTTGATATATTTTATCTTCACTCCATCAAACAATCTTAATCCTGGTCCCTAACATTTTTTTTTTACAAGAGCTAAAAGTACCTTATCAGCTCTCCCCTTGCTTTTCTCTAACAATCACACAGTTACAAAGGGAATGAGACAGGCAGCAGAGGGATTAACTACTTTGACCTGAGGGAAAAAGCTGTAACATTACAGGTGAGATTGTAATACCTGTCTCTTCTCAAAAGAGATATCATGTCTGCTCACCTTCCTGATTGCATGTGATAGCTTCACATTATTCATGGGATCAGTAACTCCTGGGATTCTCCCACTGTCACCTTTTCCTTTCCCCATCTCATTCTTCATAAGATATATTCCCATATACACTATTAAACTAGAAAATGTATTCTGTCAATAGCCTCAATCAAGGTGTCCTTTTCAGCTCAGAATAGTGCTAAAGAGCTTGATCTGAAATTATGGTTATAAACAAAATCAAGGCAAATCATGATTGGATCAGAGTTTTCACAGAGAAAATTGACATTCAGGCCATATTTCTAATTTTAATTAAAGAATCTTAATGCCTACTATTACTGAGGCTCTTTGTCAGATCTGCCAGCTTCTTATATCATTCATTTTTTATAACTAAGAAAAATTTTGAAAGAGTGGTAGAATTTTCAAGAATGTGATCTTAAGACATAAAAAGTGCATAGCACTGAGTACAGAAACAGACTACTTACTGATCAAAAAAGCCATAAACAGCCGTGGCTCTTGCTGACTGCTGAGTGCCATCTACTGCCAAGACAGTAGAAGCTGAAGACATTTCTTGCAAAATGTACACTTGTACCTTCAGCTGGCCAGCACAGGAGAGAGAAACCACTGCAGAGCCTCTGTGGTACTTCTGCTGAGCTTGGGCTTTATGTCTGTCCCTCTTCCTGGACTCTGAAGATTTCTTGGGAGCTGCAAGAGGCAGGAGCTGTCCTTGTGCTCACAAAGTGCCTTTGTTTAGGCTCATTCTCCACTTGATTCCTGGCAGCAGTTCTCCCTTATACTCAATGTCAATAGGGAATGGAGGGGGTCCCCAGGATCCATGTCAGATGGCAGGAGGCTTTCCTCACCACACACTGGAAAGACCTGTAGCCATTAAGCTATGCCTGATTTCTCACCCAGTATTCTCATTGCCAGGAAAGCCACTTACAGGTATGAATCAGGTCTGAAAACAGGAAACCCATTTAAACCCCTGCATGTGAGCTGGCTTTCAGTGGAATTTAAGGGTTCAGTACTTTTGTTGAAATGCTCAAGCACAAGAGTCAAGGAATACAACCAGAAATGCCCCACTGGCCTCCTGTTTTTCTTCCAGAAGGGCATGGGCCTCTGCAGCTATGTCATTTTTGCCAAACCATTGAGGACATCTCAAGTGACATTAGATTCCTGCAATCCAACAGCTGAATCAAGGCACTAGACAATATCATTCATGGAGATTTTGGCTGACATTTTTCCCCAAACAAGACACTTGTCTTTGTTCTGTTCAATGACATACAAAATAACTCTAACAACAGTGAAAGTCTAGGCACCAAGCTCATGTGGCCTCCTTCAGGAGCTGAGCCTTAGCTCACATCTCTGAATACCATCCAGTCACTCAATGTGATGCCACCTGTTCAACACTTCCATTTAATTCTTTCCTTGATGCATCCATGTGATTGATGACCTGTCTCTGATCAGAAACAATGAAAACCTCCATGAAATTGTTAAAGTTTCCCATCTGAAAGGTTTTATTTACCTAGTAAAAAGAGAGAAAATAAAAGGTTTGCAAAAATAAACATAAAGGCTGTGGGATTTCTGGTTTACATTCGTAAAACAGTGTTAGGAGCTACTCAATTCACAGCTCTTCTATTCTCTCTCCATCAAACTGCAGGACCAGTTTACTGTTGCTGGAGGTAGTCATTGCCATCAGAAGGCTATAGACAGGTAAGCAGTCGCGCTTTAATCTAAGTGAAGGGATCAAGGAACTGGTCTGGGTTTTAAATTATAAATTTCAGAGCAAAGAGACAGTTTTGCCATTATGTAAGGCAGCATTCAGGGACTCAATGCTTTGGAAAGTGTAAGTTGTAAACTGGGAGGGAATGTGCATGGCTCTGTTGCTCTAATGTCTGTGCTTTTGTGCATAACTTTTCTTTCTGAAGCAAAGCTATTGCTCCCAGAGTGTTGTAGGCATGTCAAATAAATTAGACCTCTCAGGTAACCACAGAGGCACAGGAGGCAGCAGTTCAGGGCAGGATCTGAGAGAGAAGTGCAAGTCTCCTGTGAGAGAAAGTTAGTGATAGACATTGAACAGGGAATGCAGTCTGAGAGACCAAGAAAGATCAGAAGATCAGCTTAACCTTCCCACTGCAGTATCTAAATCCATGGAGAAAATCAGCATGGAGGCAGGAGAAACAAGGCAAGGGCACAGCTAAAACTCTGCAGCAGCTAAACCAAGCATCCTCTGAGCAGGAACAGCATAGCAGATGAGCTCTCCTCGTCCTTCAATAACCCAAGTGATTAAAAAAAACCTGGTCAGATTGTGTTGCTGCCAAAACATGCTGTCTCTGAACCTTTTCTCTCACACAGGTAGACCTTTTCTACTAATTGAAAACTGTAATCTATTCATGACTACCTCATTCCCACACAATCTGATTGTGTGCAGCAATAAAATACAACTGATACTTCTTTTCTGGGCTTTTAACCCTGCTCCTGTCTTTGAATCACATTAGAGACTCTCAGCAGGTATGAGAGTCCTGTTGAGACAGACACCCTACTGGGACCACACACAACAAAACCCTGTCTCCAAGGAATAGTGATGTGCTGCACACAACATTATACATTTGCTCAGGCCAGGGTCAAAATGAGCAGTTGCCAAAGCAGAATTAGTCTTGCTAATGAGGCTTTCATTCCAGGAAAACAAGTGAAAGTGATTCCTCATTTCTCCCTTCCCATATAATAGCTACTTTTGTGTAATGATCGGAGTAGGGTAAAATATTGTTAGTGATTCAGAAAAACAAAGTAATAAAAGGACTTGAGTAGCTTGGAGGGTAGAGAATACATTGAACTTTGAAAAATACTTAATGCATCCATAAATTAGCTAAGAGAATGTGTAGAGTCTTGTGGACTCTCATAAGGAGCACTAAGAAGAAGAGACTAATGACTCATAAGAAAATAAAAAACAAGAATAAAAATACATATTTGCTCTACCCTTCCCTCTCATCCCAATCTCATAAATATCAGGAAGAGATACTAGAATTTTTACCCTCCATAAAAACCCTGCAGTACTTATTTGGCAAATGAAATAGTCTTTCAGATGTTCCTAGTGCTACATTTCATTGTTATGCACTTATTTGAATATGATGATTTTTAATTAATTCCATTAAATTAAAAAAGTATCATGTATAAAAATATAATTTTCTTTATATACCTGAATTATTAGTTAAAATGGTTAGAAACATTTAAATGATACTGCAATTTTTGAGTTTACAATGGTTTTTCTCCCAATAGGGATATTTAAAAGCAATATTTGAACAACTCCAGCCTCCCAAATTCCTGCACCTTCACTAAAACTGAAATTTGTCTCCTATCTACTTTCTCTTCAGTTACAGCATAGAAAATGAGAAGAGAATATTGGGGAAAGAGAGGAAGGAAAACCATAAGAAATATTATAGGAATTGATATTGGCAGAGGAATCCCTGAGTTCCTATCCTTCCTCTGAGCCATCTCTATTCATGTCATTCATGCCTGTATGTTACACAGTATGAAGTCAGTGAGCAGCCCTTGGAGCCAAGAAGGGAAAACATAGGGTTATCGCAGCTGTTCAGCTACAAGAGTGCTCTCTTTATTTTCTGATTCTTGTGAAGCACTTTTTATTTCATGGGAAACAGAGCAATTTGAGCAGGAGGTATTTAGATTGTTACCACCATTATGCTACCACTCCACAACCTGGGCCAGATGTTGATAGATGAGATGGGAAATTAAAAACTCCACTCCAGGAAACTCAAGAGCTCATGCCAAGTTTTTGCTTAAAAACTATTCATTTAATTCACGTTCTCCAAAGCAGTTTTTACTCCAAATACTAACCAGAACATCTCTGAGCTCCATCCAGGATTCTCAGGGTGCATGGTGGAGAATAGAGCTGGGTCCTGGCAGGGAGCAGTAGGAGGATCCCCTGTCTGAGATTGTCCAGCTACTCAGCAAAACTGAGTTTGGGGACACTTCCTCTGTGGCAAGTGGGCAGCAGAAGTGTCAGGTCACCTATCATAGCAACAGCTTCCAGTCATAGCAGCTTGCTCCTGGCTGCCAGCACTGGCTATTAGGATCAAATTAGCTTTCATTTCAAATCAACCATTGGATTTGATTGTCACCATTGGCATTCGGGACAATGAAAGGGTCAGCAGCAGTGATAAACCAGTTACCAGCAACAGGCAGTACATGACAACTTCCTTCTGACCTCTACATCAGGGCTTCCTGAAAGGTCCCTTTGCAGCTTTTCATACAGATCCACATGTGCTAATCATGGAGTGATTGGGGTGTTGGGGTGTCCTATGCTCAGGCTTGACATAGGTTAAGACCTCCCTCATTCAAAGCATGACATTCCCTTCTTTGCAGTCACACGTGATGCTGCAGCCTCAGCAGAATGGCACTGCTCTACTCCACGAACAGAAAAAAAGAAGGCAAACTGTGACAGCAGGGGCAGACCAGGTGCTGATTCTGGATGGAGTTCATTTTCCTCATAGTGGCTTCTATGGGGCTATGATTTGGACTTGTGCTGGAAACAGTGTTAATAACACATGATGCTCTAGTTACTGCTGAGCAGGGCTTTCCCACAGACAAGGTCTTTTCTGCCCCTCACCCCATCCCACCATGAAGGAGGTGGGCAAGATGGGAAGGGACACAGCCAGGATAGCTGACACCAGCTGACCAAAGGGATATTCCACCTATCTGGAATCATGCTCAGCAAAAAGCTACCAGGAAGGTTGGGCAGGGGGTCACTCCCTGGAGACTTGCTGGACATTAGCTGGTTGTTGATGAGAAATTGTTTTTGTTTGGACCACTTATCTTTCTTGGGTTTTATTTTACTTTCTTTTCATTATTATTATTTTGTCATTATTAACCTCATTTTAGCTAAACTCACAGATTTTCTCCCTTTTACCTTTTCTTTTCCCCCCAGTGTGCTGTGGGCTGGGGCAGGGGAGTGTGTGAGCAGCTTTGTGGTGGTTGAAATTAAACCATGACAGTTTTTTTGGTGCCCAACATAAGGCTCAAAGAGTTTGAGATAATAGCAAATTACCAGCGTGTATTAGAAAGGACTTATATCTATTAGCAATTGCAGGTCACAACATTGATTCATATGTTCTCAATATTAGTTTATCAGATTTGTGCCATGCAATTTTTTGCTGTAGATATTAAAGCTTGGAGCTGGCTTTTTCAGTTTGCTGTGCTCTGTAGTGAGTAGTAATATTTTGACTGGGAGGTTTTTTTTTATTAAAGCACTGACCTTGAGCTTAGTCTGTTATTTTGGGCCCTATAATGAAGTCATTACTGTACTTTGGGTACCATCTCCTGGAGACAATTAACAATTATATTTCTTCCTCTATGAGGCTTTTGCGAAGGAAATACAGAGTGGCACCTGCCCTGCCTTCATCTGTAGTGTTTTTCTCCTTCATTACAACAAATTTCCAATGTCTTGAACATCATTGGATAGTTAAAATAGCTCTACTGGTATTTCCTGGGAATATTGCTTTGGTTTTGTCTAAGATCAATGAGTTTAGGAGTATGACTCAGTCTCCATGAGAGAATGATCATGGGGTGCAGAGCATGTGGAAGAATATGGGCAGGTATCTAGAGAACTTCTTACCCCCAAGGGTCTGGAACTTCACTCCCAAACAATGACAGGGTGATGATGAATTGATAGAATTTTGAAAAACAACTGTTATGGCTATTCCATAGCGGCACAATTGATGACACCATGCTGGGCCCTGGCCAGGATCTGCAAAACTCTGCTTGATATCTGCAGCGTCCTCAGGAAGAAGAAAGGAAAAGCAAACAAACAAACCAACAAATTACAGCAAGCAGTTGGTAGTAACAATTTGCTGATGGGTATTAAAAATGTCTTTATAACTAAGACAGTAATGATGCTTACAGCTCAGGTGAAGACAGATCTCAACATAGTATCTTTGATAAGTTGTGTGAAAAATTCATTCAAACTTGGTAAAATTATAAGACCATCACAAACTCACAAGTATATCAAAGACTATTTTTAACCAAATAATTTGAATATTCTACCTGCAGCAGTTATGTCATATCTTCTTGTGGCTTTTCCCTACTTACCATATTTTATATGCTATGTCCTCAGAATGGAAAACCTTTTTTCCAATTTGGGCTATGGCAATGGAATTATATTTTCTTTTCAGTTTCTTTGCAGTACCTCTGCAAGGATTTTGTGATACATTAGAAAAGATAAAAGACATTTCATCTCTGTTTTCCATATACTTTCTTACACATTTGTGCTTCTTCCACTCTTTTGTTTCCTCAGAGTTCAGAGTAAGGGAAGGTGCTGTGAAGGGGAGCGCACTCTTGTTATGAGGACTATATGTAACAATAGGTTAGAAGCCTATCAGTCTCTTTTGGGCTGAGTAGTACTGAACAGTGCTAAGCAAAGCTGATGCTACCAAGCTAAGAGTTAAGGTAGAGCTGTAGTAGCAGCAAATATTGTTAGTTCTAACAGTTGTTTGCAAGCTGAGACAGCTCCAGACCTGAGAAGGCACATGGCATCAGCTCTGGTGCATGTATCTGTATGTCACACACACATATCTCACAAAAACAATGGAACAATCAGTAGTGAGGCACACTGGGATGAAATATGCATATAAGAAAAGCTTCATTCAGGGAACAGAATACTCCACTGGTTTTTGGCTGGCCAGGTGTTTGCCATGGTTGTGCTGCTTATTGCACTGGGTGAAGGAATCCACAGTCTCCATATGTGACAGAGAGGGCAGAGGTGGCTTTTGAGGAAAAGCCATCAGCACAGTAAGTGCAACCATTTCAGTTTCAGTTTTTACCTAATGAATGATAGCTTCATTATTAAATCCCTGGTTCAATTTCTAGTTCTACTAGGAAAGTTCCAAATAACCTTGGAGTGACACTGAGAAATTAAACCCTGATCTCAGCTATTTTAATGTTGCCATCACAGCCTAGACATTCAGCTCTTATCCAAGCAGACTTTCAAAGGTGTTTAGAAGCCCCAGGGTGAATGCTGGCATTTGGTAGACAGACAAATAAGCATAAACAGGTTCTAATAAACTCCCTTTGAAAATTAAATACTTAGCTTGCTCAGGCATTTCTGAATAACACAGCAGGTGATGCTCTATATCTTCCTAAGTATTTTAATAAATGTAGCTACTTCTGCCTCCTTTTTAGCTGCTCTCTTTAATAGTGCTCTCCTAACACACTGAAGTGCAACAACTATAAATTCACTACTAGCTACTAACTGTTCTAACTTGAAATACTGAGGAAACTTTTAAGTCCCTACATAAGTTTGCAAGAAACAAATGTTCTAGAGCTGACCAAATTGCTGAATTTCTTGCACTGATGATAAATGCACAGGAGAGGGGGCTGTAGGACTAGACTGATTTTCACTAAAAGAGACTTGCAAAGCTGAACACAGGATGATAACTAAAGGATTATAGGAATTATGAGAAAATAGCTTTAATGTCAGTTTTTTTTTAAATATCTCTAAATAGTTATGTAGCTAGCCCTATAGCCCTCTAACATCAATAGATGCTCTTAATCTTATCTGTATATTCCAACTGCATAAATATTACAAAGTTTCTTGACTGCTTTGTGTAACATAAACACCTTCTAGGATTATGAGATCAGAGTGGCATAAATGTTAGTCCATGCAGAAGAGGAAGCCAGGTGGAAAACGGGCTCCTGGAACTGCTGAGATAGGTCAGCTTGAAAAATGGGAATTGGAGAGCAATCGGGATAATTTTACGTTTGTTCAGGACAAGCATGGAGTTTAGAGATAAAAAAAAAATAGATTTCCTGCCTTAATATGTCCTTGTCCCTTTACTGTGTGCACAAGGTCTGTTCCAGGTTGCTTCTCTTCAGACTTTTTACAACTTTATTTGCAAGTGGGGTAGCAGTAATGGCTGCATCCCCCAGAAATTATCACTTTTTAAACATTGCCCCCATCTGATTACAGTGGCTCAAACTTTGCACCATGAGATAATTTTCTGAAAGATATTCTAAAAACTGAACCAAAAAGTTTACTTCAGCAGATTCAAACACAAGAATCCACTATGAAGTCCTCCTTGAGTATAAAAAGAAAGTTCCCAACAATGTTTACCTGGAGTACTTATCATGTCTTTACAGTTTTCCAAAACTGTAACATATGTGCTGATGTTTTGTTTCCCACAGGCAGGGTACTTCATCTAGCTCAGACAGTTTGTTTTCATAAACTGAGCTTTGGGAGCCTATGTCTTCTGCAGTGCACAACTTAGAGACTAATGCAGCTATGGCAGAGCATTTCAGATGTCTCTGATGCCATTACCAGAGTTAAAACCCATAGCACAGATTCCTTTTGTCAATACTTATGATGTATTTGGACCAGAACGCTCCAAGCAAAGACACTCTGTCTTTTAAATCAGAAAAGAAAGAAATGTATGCCTTTTTCCCCAGGAAAACAACTCCACAGAATTGTAATTTTTGCAGGTTTTATCGCTTTATCTTATGTGGTAATGAGAAACTGGTGCTTTAGATGGAAGCAGCTGGCCAACAGCTAATTCATGGAAGTATTTTAGATTTTTGTTCTACCTCAGAGGGAATACTTGATGGGGATTTTTTTACCTTTTTTCTTAGAGAATAGTAATGACCCATGGTTGCGTTTTAGCTGACCAATACATTTTTCAGCCTGTGCATACTTATAACACACAATGCATAATTGTGAGAGTGTGAGTAATGGATATTTAGCTCCAGTGAAATTCTGTGCATAGCAAGGTAAACCTGGACTTGCTGTAGAGACCCGCAGAAGTGAAGAAAAGTGGGCTCCTCCTACCCCATCCCTAAAAATGGATATATATGAGATGGAATGACTTGCCTTTCTGTTGCAAGGTACTTTCTCCATTGTTTGAAAGAATGTCAGAACCAGACCAGATGCCTCTCTTTTAGGTGACCTATGCTAGATGAAATTAAGTCACTGGTCAAGGCTAAATCAAACCTTGTTTGGATTGAAAAATTCCCCACTTATTGTTTCAGTAACCTAGGTACACTTTGGCTCTTATTTTCTTCCCAGGCCCCATTATGAGATGAGACAAGCTATGTCCCTGAAAGCCTGACTAAAGCAGATGTCACGGTTACTTTCATTAAAAATACAGCGGGAGGAGGAACTATATCCAGGTTTTACACAGTAGGTGACTTATTAGACAGCTCACTCAGGATGTGGGAGATCCACATCAAAGCAATTCAGTAGAAAAGCAGGCAGCCAAAGCTGCCACCCCTGACAGTGTGATGACTGTGAGTACAGCTCTCTTATGCTGCAGTTTCAATGATCACAGAGCATGATTGAGACAATCGACCACAGCACAACAGGATAGACACACAAAGATACAGATCTTGTATCATTATTTGCTCTTGGACATAACAGAGGACATTGGTGCCATCGTGAGCTGTGCCTTTCTACATCAGGGTAAGTGAATCCCTTGATTCTTCGCTGTCTGCATTCCTCAGTCTGCAAAGTGGTTTTGCAAATATGGCACCATCCTGGCTACACTTGCACCACTTGAAAGAGCAAACTTCAGACAACTGAAGACATGACAAGCTGTGGCTCTTGCCACATTTCATGCTCACTTCCCAAGACAGCCAGCAGCATTGCTCATCCCAAGGGGCTCCTAAAGGCACATCCTAGCTGTCCTGAGCCTGAGCTGGACAGGTGTCACTCTGAAGGGAAGTCTTCATAATCTATGACCAGCTACTGTATGTACCAGCATTTTTGTTGTCAGTTACTCATCTTGGATTCCCTATTCTTTATTTTAATGAAGTCCCTATCAAAAAGTCCCAATGTAAACTGTGCACAGAAGATGTTTGCAAAAAAAACCAAACGGCCTTGCAATATCCAAAAATGGTGCAGAAATCTCTGGCACCTCATCTGTGAGATCCCTAACAGCAGCAAGTAAAGTGAGGCAAGAGCTCCTGTATCAGGCCAGCTAGCAGTGCTACAGAAAACAAGGAGCACAGAAGCCTTTCTTCCCATCTCAGAGGACAGCTCCCTGTTCAGGGTAAAGAAAGGCCTGGTGTCCCAGACAGAGGCGTCTGTCCCTGCCCGGGGGAAGGGCTGTGTGCCCAAGGCCACAGCGCCTGTGCCCCAGCACTGCCCGATGGCTTTGGCTGATGTGTCAGCCAGCCTAATACAGCCATTACTTCTTCTTCAAATACTGCTGCGTCTACATCCTTAAACTATCACAATTACGTCAGTGTTTCCATTTGTATAGAATAAAACCTTAAATCATTCCACTAACAGGGAGCAATTTGTTCTCTGTCTTGGGCATCTTTTGTCTCTCAGTGAAGGCACCCCGTTCTTTGCCTGCATCTGCATCCAGTGGATGCTAAGAGAGCATCATGAGAAATTAGAAAGTTTCTTTTGGAAACACCTGGGTTTGTTTTCCTCCACCCTGGAAAGAGCAGCTGCTGAAAATTTTAAAGGTCTGTTTAACCATCAGCACTTTTACATAATTCCTGCATTAGGGAGAGGAGGATAGTAGGGAGGTAGGAAGGCAGGAAGGAACAGTAAGCACTATGCTACACATGCTTATGGTTTATTTTGTATAAAGTATGCTGTGTAAGAGTCCATCTAGCCCATTGTGCTCTTGCCAAAAGTAGCCATAAAAAATGGCTCAGCAAAGAATAAGAACAAAACAAGTATATGCAATGCACACATTTAAAGCTCTTCCAAATATCAATTATTTCCAGCTTGGGGACTTTCAGGGCTAGATATACATTCTCTGCAATCTTCTATTAACTTGCTCCAGCTCCTCTTTTAACATCTACCTCCTTTGATTTCTCACAATGGAAAGAATCACTTTCTTACTTTACACATATCTAGTCTGAATTTCATCTGCCTTTTTGCTGCCAGGTCATCTGCCCCTATGGATTCTTCCTGCAACCCACAATTAGCCCTACTTCCTTAAACAAATTAGAGTCATCTTCACTCTTTGACGTTGTCTTAATTATGGTTGTTTATGAATATGTTAAACAGAACAGATATTTGGGTGGATCTGAACTACATTGGTCAAGTTTTTTGCCTTCAAGGACTGACTTGAAATTTATGTTTCCTACTCCTAAACAAGGTTTTTACATCTTCATTTCTATGGTCACTACTTTATTACTGCATTTTAGATGTTTGGTCTGCTGCTAAACCAGAATATATATGGTGGTCAAAGTAAAAGAAAATAGTATGCAACCAGGTTTGGAAGTATGAGAGCAAGGTTAACATGATTTCTTAGGCTGTCTCTCCCACTGCTTTCTGCAGAAGAGTAACTTCTGCAACTTTTGACTTCATCAGAGTCAGAGGAAGAACATTCTACCATGATTACTGGGGGGAAAAACCCCATGGGGCACTTAGATATCCACCTACTGAGGTACTCGGCACTCTGTAGGCTTAAGGAGATGTAGAAAGCCCAGGTCTGTTGAAGGATCCACAAAGCAGCACAGCCCGACCAGCACTCACACTGCTCACACACATGCAGAGCTGCTGACGCTCTCAGTGCACCCAGCAGAGTCCCAGCTCCCTGCCACATGCAGCTGCAGGAGAGCAGCTGTGCAGAGATGCCCCACTGAGCCAACACTGAGCTCTTCTCACCAGGGATGGGCTATGGCCAGAATCAAAAGGTGCCTCTTCCACAGCACCCTGGCAGTGACCTTCCTGGGTAGTGTGATTGCAATGGCATAGCTTCTTGTATCATAGCTCCCATAGCTTCTTGCATCACACTTACAGCATCTCCCCTCCATCCAAGCTCTTCTCTGTTACTGGTGATTATCAGCTGACAAAACGTCTTGGCCAGCCAGCTTTAGCAGAACTGGAAAAGCTCTAGATAATAACATCATGCCTCACTGGCTGGCATCCCACAAGTGTGTGTGCGTCTGACTCTAATTTTGTTCCCAGAGAGCTCCTTGTTTTCCATTCCTTCCCACCTCCAGTCTGAAAGAAAACAAAAGTCATTGAAACTTATTCTAGGCCAGCTGGTCACTGTAAACAGACACCAGCTCTGCTCATAGCCCAGATGCATGAATACTTACACATGGAAAAGCCTAACATCCTTGTATTTTCTCTGGATAGAAAATACTGCGTTCTATCTGCCCCACTGATCCACTGTACTGCAACCAGGGATAAGTGCCACCCACTATCAAATGCTCTCTCCTCATCCTCACCCTCACCACCTTCCTCTTCCTCCATTGGGCTTTCGCATGGATCCTAGTCATGGTAAAGTCCTCTTTTTCTGGGCCAATCATTGGACTGGAGAAGGAAGTCCTCTCAGGAAATCTTCTGGAGTGCAAGGATGTAAAGAAGATATATACAGAACGTGGGGGTTGCAGGGGAGAATTTGGAATATGCTGAGTCGGAAGGGACCTATCAGGATCATCAAGTCCAACTCCTGGCCCTGCACAGGACACCTCAAGAATCATACCACATGCTTGAGATCATTGTAAAAGCACTTGAACTCTGTCAGGCTTGGTGCTGGAGGGCCCTGGAGGGCCTGTTCCAGTGCAAAACTTTCTCCTGATATCCAGTTTAAGCCTCCCCTAACTCAGATTCATGCCATTTCCTCAAGCCCTGTCACTGATCATGAGAGTGAAGAGATTGGCACCTGCCTGTCTGCTACCCTTCATGAGAAAGTTGAAGATCATAATGAGGTCACCCCTCCGTCTCCTGTTCTCCAAGCTGAACAGACAAAGTTCAGTCCTCATAAGGCTTCCCCTCATGGCCCTTCATCATCCTCATGGCCCTCACTTTGGACACTCTCTAATAGCTTAATGTCTTTTATATGTTGTGGCACCCAGAACTGCACACAATCCTCAAGGTGAGGCTGCCCCAGCTCAGAGCAGAGCAGGACAATCCCCTCCCTTGCCCAGCTGAAATGCTGTGCCTGATGGCCCCCAGGACGAGTTTGGCCCCTGGCTTCCAGGGCACTGCTGACTCATGTTTAACTTGCCATCAACCAGGACCAACAGTCCCCTTTCCATGGGGCTGCCCCGCAGCCTCTCATTCCCCAGTCTGTAAACACAACCAGGGCTGACCTGTGCAGAATCCAGCACTAGCCCTTGTTAAACTTCATCCAGGTGGTGACTGTCCATCTCTCTAATTTGTTGGGATCTCTCCACAGAGCCACTCTGCCCTTAAGGGAATCAACAGCTCCTTCCAATTTCAAATTATGTCATCAGCAAACTTAGCTTTTTTCTTTTGCTTCCATAACCACTGCTGAAACAGAGAGCAGAATCCTTGCCTTGGTATCCCTCTAAACACTCTGCGCAACTGAGGGTTTAAAACTCTTTCTGGACCAGAATAAGACACAGCAGGTTGAGGAGGTCCTTAAGGAGGTGTAACCGGCGCTGGTTTTCTTAGCAGACCCTGTGGTGCTGCTGGAGGCAGCTGAGGGGGGCGGATGCAGAGCTCACCTATACTTTGGTGTGGCTGGATGAGTTGGAGAAGAGAATCACACTGTCCCTGCAGCTGAGTGAGGCCTCTTCAGGAGCCCAACCTCAGAAACAGTGAAAAGCCTAAGGCCTGCTCTATTTTCTTGTGAAATGACCTGCTTCAGGCTATTCGAAAGTTACTCAGGAGCTCTTTAATAAAAAGCAGCTGCTATGACTTCTGCACTGCCCTGGGGCACAGAGCCTGCAGGGAAGCTCCTCTCTGCAGCATCAGGGGCATCTTCTTCTTCACCTCAGCCTCTGTGGGAGAAAAGGAAAAGCTCATTTTGGGAACTGAGTAACAACAACAGGGAGTGAGTGAGTGGCTGTGTAGTGCTTAGTTGCTGGCTGGGGTTAAACCACGACAGTCTCTTGCCAGAAATAGTGCACAGCATTTGTTCCCTCACTAGCTTCTTGAGAAGAGGACTTGTGCTCAGAATCCCAGCCATCCTATGCTTACCCGGCCCATAAACCCAAGGGAGGTGTTCACAGCCATGTTCCTGGCTCTGATCAGTTCCGCTGGTCCAGGAGTTTATATACTTTTAGGTGTGGTACAAGGTGGAGTCCCTGGGAAACAAGAGAGGGACACTTCTCTGGTCCTTGGGTTTGATGGGGACAGCTTGGTGTGCAAAGCAAGCATTCACCATGTGGGAGCACACACAAGCCCTGAGAAAAATCCTGAGACCCCAAGTTTCTTCTACCAGTGCCAAGACAGGTGATACTGAGAAAGGGCAAGCAGAGCCAGTTCTCTAAGTGGCACATTCAGGTATGGGCTGTTTTCAGTGCAGACAAGTGTCTCCTGGTGCCAACAGGGATATTTTAACCAGGCAGCCACAACAACACTGTGATTCCAACTGGACATTTTAATGCAGCATAAAGATTGTAGGACAGACACAGATGCTTGTGCCCAGACAGACATGGGACATGGATGACTCCATTTGCCTAAGTTCATAAAACAATTTGGGATTTATTGAGAGTGATTACATTCAAAGTCTTGGCAAAACTTTGAATTACAAAGCCATTTTTTATTAATTTCTAAATAAAATAGCAGCACAGCTTAGCAAAAATTATTTGGGGCATTAGAACTAGTGTCCTTTGGATATCTGTATTACTGGTATAAATTGAAACATGGCACAACTAATTCTTGGACTCAATTAGTAAGTTAAGCTCTTTCAAATGCTTAAGTAATATGATAATTAAGAACTGTACTATTATATCTCTTCCTTTCCAGGTTTTAAGACAACAAATCAGGGCATATCTACTGGCTAGCAAAGAAAAATGAAATTAAACTATGTTCCTTCCTTCCAGGGATGTAGTGATAAATTAAAAATTAATTTAAAAGACACACGAGTTATTTGGTAAATAAAAACTTAGGCAAACATTCCTGTTTGAGGGATAGCAAAAAAGAAATAATTTCTCCATTGTTCTGCAGAGTAGATAAAATCCATTTACCTATGTTTCTCCTTGACAACCCCATGGTTCTCTATCTTGGCCTTATATTCACAATATATTCAGGCATATTTACTATTAACTTTTTTTTTTTCTTATTTTGTGGGTAGAACTACTTCACTGAATTTCAGAGGGAATGGAAAAACTGACAGAACACATCACTGCTAAGTCTCTTCCAAATAATTCTGCAAAAGGGTTCAACAATTCTCTCACCAAATGAACAAAGAAGCCAAATGTTTTGAAGTATCAGCCACTCAGGGCCTCCACTGATGTTAATGCTCCTGGAAAGTCATTTGACTAGCTGTGTTAAACTGGTTGTTTTCTTTGTCCCTGAAAGGAACTTCTCCTTTAAATAAAACAGTAAACAATAATCATCATTATGGCTCTGTATAAAATCTTCTAAAATGAAATATTAAGGTTTTACGCTTTTGTGTACTTTTGGGGATGTTTTGCTGGATGTATGAAGTGGGAAATTCCCCACAGAGCAGAAAACATATCAGGGCTAAAGGAATCCTGAGGATAAATGACTGAAAATCATCCACCTAACTTCATGGTAAAATGCACTTAAAAAGTGGAAACCACTCCCCTCTATCCAAATCTTTAGAAACTCAGGGAAAACCCTCTTTAATTTTACCTGCAGTAGGAAAACTAAGGTGCAGTACTTGTTGCTTGTGCCACATAAGCAGGAATTCAGGAGTGGATATACCAGGCAGGCTTGAGACCATCCACTATACAGACACACACAAGAGCCTGTGGTGCCCATAGAATATCTTGAATTACATGGTAGAGGGAGCTGGAAAAGCCTTGCCCTGCTTCCCATCTAGATCCTGGCTCTCTCTGCCCATTCCTGTACCGGAGAGGCTGGTGCCTGCCAAGAGGAATGACCTAGAGGCTGACTCTTCAAAGCAGCAAGATGGAAAAGTCCCCAATTAAGAAAAATATTAAAGGGAATTTAGAGATGAAGAAAATGTGAAGTTCTATTGAAAGCAAAAGGAAAGGAATGAAGAACATTTTTAAACCCCACTAGCTTCAATAAGACTTAAATATGTGATTAAAGGTAAGTGCATACTTTCATGAATAAGAATTATTTAATGACCCTTAAATCTACAGCTGTCTCATTGACATTATCTAGAGTGGAACCAGAAATTGTTTCCGGTAATCTGAGGCTAAATTACTTGAAAATGAAATTCTATGATGAGCAAGGAACAATGATTCATGTTAGAAACCTAAGCTCCCTCTCTTTCTGTCAGTCAAAACCAAATCTAAATCTTCACCTCACATAAAATCCTTAAGGGTTTTTATTATTGCTAAACTACTTGAAAATTAAACTTTAGGAAGAACAAGGCACAATCATTCATCTTAGAAATCTACAGTTCCCTTTCTTTCTGTCAGTCAACTTCAAACCTAAATCTTCACCTCACATACACAAAATTCTTGCAGGCTTTTATTATTGCCCATTCTCGGGACTCTATCTGGTCAGTGATCCCGAGATACGTTAGAAGGTCTCTTTTCCCAGCCTGGCGGTCGAAGAAGGAGTCAGGGCTTTTCATTTCTCAGCCTCAAGGTTGTTTATTGTATCTTATCTATAAAATTCTTTCTCCTGACCAGCTGAGGTCTGCTCAGCAGGACAGACAGAGGCCCTCTGGCCACCCCCGGGGCGGTGTTATCTTTTTATACTAAAAACTACATGTACAATATCTACAATTACTTTCCAATACCTATCACCTGTGTTAGCCAGTGAGCTTCTACTCTAAACCAATCTAAAAGTGCCAACATCACAGCAGAAGATGGAGGCCCAGAAGAAGAAGGAGAAAGGCTGGACATGCCCAGATTCCTCCATCTTGCCATCTGAACCCCCATTCTAAAACTTCAAAAATCTATTTTTTCACCCAGTGATAAATTCACTATCATTCTAATTAAACTTTCATGGCTTGTAATTCTTCATATAAGATTGGTAATTATCTTTTCCAAGGACTAAATCAAAGGCACAGGGGTCTTGGGCTCTGTGCCAAGGTCTCTGAGCCCCCCCAGGCAGGGGTTCGAGCTCTCAAGGGCAGCCAGAGGAATTTCCTGGGTTCCGACAGCCCATCTTTATTATTTTATTTGTAGTTTTTATTTTCTTCTTAAAACTAGACAGGAGCTATCTAAAAACGATGTTTGCCCAGATGAAGACTTCATAAAACTCTCTTAAAAATTGATGGCCTCATAAAGTAGCAGTCAAACATGCTGAAGTTGCATTTGAGCAAATCTGTACAAGAAATCCTACTTCACTTTAAAACATCAGAGCTGTCAGCTCT
This sequence comes from Zonotrichia albicollis, assembly GCF_047830755.1. Classification (NCBI taxonomy): domain Eukaryota; kingdom Metazoa; phylum Chordata; class Aves; order Passeriformes; family Passerellidae; genus Zonotrichia; species Zonotrichia albicollis. The sequence continues at coordinate 73,359,219 of NC_133821.1, read as the reverse complement.
CATCCCACTGCGTGCAGGTGATGTATCCTGCAGTGTCCTGTGCACAGAGCAGGGCCAGTGTAGACACTGCTGTCCCACAGCATTGCTGAGCCAGCCGAGGGCCACAGGTGGGGCAGGTGCCACACAGACAATGTGGCTGCTCAGCCCTGGTCCTGTGTCCCAGGGGCATGTGAAAAACCTCTCCAAATCACAGGCCCAATAGCTGAGGTACTTTTGGTCTTTATGAGCAGCGCTGGTGAACTTTTCCATAGTGCGCCCTTCTCATTTGACTCAGGCCTTTTAGGGGGTGGTCACCATTTCCTACACATTTGTTGAAAGAAAATTGCAAGGGGGAAAACCCTGATCTTATAAAAGTTGAAACTCGATATCCCATCATTATACTGGTGTTTTATCCCCTTTAAAAATCCAAGGCAGCACTAGAACAATATCTCTTGTCTTTTTAAATTGTCTCTTCATCTCCAGGGTTCCTTCACCTTCTGAGATAAAGAGATCTGTTAATAAAAAACTGTAACAGGAATTTCAACTTATTGAGTGTTTTGTTGTGGTTTTTTCCCAGTAAAGTAGGGAAAGCACAAAGAATATTTATACGTTTACTATTTCTTGCCTTCTTCCTTGTACTCCACTTCTACATTTTTTTGAATTGCACTCTGAAGAAGAGAGGTGAAAGAGCTGGACTTCAGAATGAGAGGTCTTCATATTTTTGCTCTTCCTAATCTGAGTAGTGCAATGCTTTTATTATTTTTATGGAAAATATAGCTTTTCCTCCTAAAGTGTTTATTGTATTCTACAACTTTCTAATACAAGAGTTGTACACTTCTGTCTGTGGAAGTCTGACTTGGTTGTTGCCTGACAGTATTGTCCTCGTAGTTCTTCCCTTAAACACAAGATGTCAGGTTTTCAACCCAAATATCTCTAAGCAAGTGAAAAATGTTCTTGGCATTGGATAAATTCCAGTATCACTGGAAAGAAGAAAATCACTAAAAAAATAAGCAATGGTTGCACAGTCACTTTAACTGGTATGACAAGACCATTAGTTCTTTGTGTATCTAAATTAGTGCCATGTTGGAGATGCCAGAGTAGGAAATTGGATCTCACACTCCATATTATGAGACTGGCAAAAGGCAAAACATAGTACTATCATTTGATCTTGGTTAATTTTATTTGATCACTGAAGGCCTACTCTTCTATGTCCTTCTGAAAGACAGGAAACAGAGCAAAATAAGTATGCAGAATTATGGGGTTGGAATAAAACATAAAAGTCTTTCTGTTTAGAAAAATCTCCTCTCTGAAATCAGATATTTTTTTAAATAATCTATGGTCTGTTGAACAAAAGTAGCAGTCGTTCTGAGGCATGAAGCAGGGAACATTTGGGTCCAGATCCAAATGTTCCCAAAGTGGTTTTGTTTTTTTTTTTTTAAGTTCCATTAAAGCTTTTAATGGACAGCACTGTGGATCAAAACTAATGCTACCACGGGAAAGTGTTTTTGTTCTTAATCTCTGATCAGATCCAGCACACACACATGACCTGGCTGCCAGCTGAAGGCATGGTTAGCCCTTGAAGGAGCATGTTCCTGGTCTGAAATGGCAGAATGACACTCACATCCATCATGCGCTCTTAACAATCACTCTTTAGCCTTTAGTGACTCATGCATTTAATAAAATTGCTTTTTTGCATACGCTCCATGTTGATTTTACACCATGTCCTACATTCATGAAAGGTTTATTTTCTAGTCAACTGATGCATTTCACTGGTTTTTTGATTGCAGGTCTCAAAGTCAGTACAAAATGGAATTCAGCCTTGGTGAGTTCAGCTTAGGTCAAGGAAAGCTCTCACACCAAATTTCCATATATTTGTTTATAATATAATCCAGAAATTATTAACTATAGAACTCCATATGTACTAAACACATTTTAAAATAAAACCCCTTAATGTTTGATTTCCTCTAGGATACAGCTAAAGCTGTTTGAATGCTTTAGGATTTGAAACTCCAATATCCTCCTGTACGTAGTGAAGCCTTTTTTCCCCTAACCCCAGAAGAGACCAGAATTGAAGCACTTACAGTGGTCCCTTACTTTGTGCAGAGCTTTAGAGATAATTAGAGGAGGAACAATAAAAATTCAAGTACTAAAAGCAAAATCTGCAAAGCAATAATCCATAGCAGATAACACCACAATCACTTAATATAGGGCAAGATATCAGGCAGGAGAATAATGTCCTGGAAACATCCATGTACAAAAATGGAGAAAGCAAACTGAGAAAACAAAGAGATTTGTACTGATAAAGTCACAGAAGTGGCTTTTCAGGAAGTAAACCTGTAGAGGAGTGGAGGCAGGACTTAAAAAAAAAAAAACAAACAAAAAAACTGGCAGCCTACTTGTTTCCCCTCCTGAATTCTCTGCAACAGGATTTCCTCCTCAAATCATGTGGAGCCATGTAAATATGCCCCCTTTGGCTACGTGACAGGAATCATTTCCTCCACCCTGCTTGCAGGGAAGGAAAGCAAAAAAGAAAGGTCAGAATCTTGGGGATTTGTATTAGCAGAAAGCACTTAGTCAGGAAAAGGATAAAGATTACAGGGCAAGTAGTGCTATTCATCTGTAATCCTTTTCTGTTGCACACATTTAATATATTAATAATAAAAAAATATGTGGAAAAAATTAAGCTTTACTATTCTGTACTTTCAATTCTTCACTGGTATTTAAAGAAGGTATAAAGATTTCAAAATGTCCTAGAAGAAACTCATAAGCTGAAATTTTACCAGCATCCACAAATGTGAAAGCAAACATTTTTCCCTGGCATAACTTCCAGGGAAAAAAAAATTGCACTGCAAGTGAAGTTATTAACCAGGAAAAAGCTTCCTTAATTGTTTGTTTGCAGGAATTGTTGTGATTGTTCCCAGTCAGCCTCTGTGTGTTCAGTGCTCCAGCAGAACTGGGACCCTAACTCATGCTTAACACAGCTGCACAGAAAAAGCCCAGACTCCTGCAGCAGCACTCTGCCTAAACACTCAGGTGACAATAGACACCTGCTTTTGCCAGCTCTGATCAATGTGCAGGAGTTTTGCTTTCAACACACAGATTCATAAAAACCAGTAAAAAAGCACTTTTCTAGTAGATTTTAGTCTCGTTTCCTACTTATTCAATATATACAGACTACAGTTAATATATCTTTGATGGAAAGATAATTTCTAGAAAAGCATCTATTCTTGAAGACTTTAGGTGCTATAAAGTCTGTTACAAACTAAATTTGCATGTTGAAACATAGTTTACTAGTTTTTGTTATTATATTAAGACATTTTATTGAAGCAAGACTAATACAGTCAAGTCAAACTCCTTTGTAAAACTGTGATTTTTTTTTACTGTTACTCACTAGCTTTTAATCACTCTATATATTTTCTCTCTGCTCATGAAATAATTGAGCAATGCCAGGACTTACACAAGTCCTCATTGAACTCTACTGGATACAGCCCCACCTGATGATCCTTCCCTACTGATAGTTACCTCTTGAATTAATTTACCCATTTTTTCATCTATATTTTACATGTATACTACTTCTGTTGCAATGTAATGTGCTTTAAACAATAATATTATGCAGCATTAAGATAAATGCTTTATGCATTTTTAAATATGTGCATTCTTAGTCAATTTTAGACATTTTACACCAATTTATTGTACTGTTGATGAGACAAAAGAAACTGAGAATATCTAGAAGTACATTATGTTAACATACACTGCTAACTGATTTATTTAAATAAACACATCTTGTTTTGGATATTTTTCCATTGGCATTGCTGCAAGCTAAACCAGTTTACCTTGACTAGCTCTGAATTGCACCAATTTAGCTTCACTGATCTAAAATCATGCTGTTAGTGCTATGTTCAGATCAATTCTTAGCTAAAAAAATATTCCATTTATAGTTGCATCTCAAAGGAACAACAGATAAATGTTTTCACTGGAAAATAAGTAATCAATAGATGCACTTCATTAGTATCCACAGAATAAAGCAAGCCTACAGCTGTTTCATATATTATTGCTTAACTAGTAGTCTTCTAGCATTAGACTTTTTCATATGCCAAAAAGTTTATAGGCAACAAAAACTTAAAAGACAAATCTGATTGCAAGTACATAATTGCCCTCCTCTTTATTCTTATGCTGTCTCTTATAAGCAGATCAAATCACTCCAAATGGCAGGTGAGATCACAGTAAATCAAGCAATCATAAGTAGCCAAATACTTCCTAAACTAATTAATAGAAAGAGCACTGTTGCAATTCTATTTACTATTTCTTTATAAAATCTGCCAGTGTTCATACAAAAGTGAAACTTATGACTGGCACTGAAGAACATGACAGTGAGAATTTTCTCCACTAATCTGCTTCAAGTTTGTCTGAGGTTTAAAGTGAAATCAACACTTTTTAAGTTAGTGCTCCACAGCTGCATCAGATAAGTTGGCTTGTTTCTTCCTCACAAACTCACGTAACAAGAACCCATCACAGCAGCTGATTTCCCAGCAGACAGCCACGTGAGTGGCTCCTTGGGAAGGCTCCTGTGATAGCTTGGCATTTCTGACTTTTAATGTTGCTGATAAGGATACCAGAACCACAAAACAAAGTGCAAGGCTTTCACTGCAGCTTTGGCTTGCCAGCAGTCTCAGATTCCACTCTGACAACATAAGGATTTTGTTTTCTGTCCAGACAGTACCTTCAAATGCTACATTTTTTCCCCCAAGTCAGGCTTCCCTAGGATAAGAAGTTTACTGATGCCCTTTTATTACACCAGGGATTGTTCCGACATTTCCATCCAAAACTTAATCTGCAAACCACACAGCTGACCTTGTTGTTAGGGCATGATGTACCAACGTTGTGTCTAAAAGGGCTACTAAGAAACAACTTCTGAAGGGAGAGTGCAAACCATTTTTTACCTCTATTTATCAGGTTCCTAGCTGAACTTTTCTTTCAAAACAGCTTTCCATTGCAGTATGAAGATTGTTCTAGCTGGCCAGCACTTTCTAATAGTATTGCTGGTGCCTGTTTTAAAACAAGATATGTTAGATAAGAGAATATAGGAAAAGACTTCTAGGAACAGTTTTTTCAGTGTTGCTGAGTACTATGTGCAAAAAGATTCATGAGGTTCATTACTCATGCAGGTACAAGAGTGTGGTCTTCAGCTGTATACAGCAATTCCTAAAGTAAAACACGTGCCTTTTACCAACAACTTTTTCAGTGTATGCAATGAAGGCTTTAAGAATCAACCTTTACGTTAAAGTGTGGACAAGCCAAGAATGCTCCATGAAAACAAACAGTCCATAGCAAAAGTATTGAAATTACCTTTCAAGGAAATGATTTAACTGATTCCCTGTTAATTGCTGTGTCTGAGCAGCAATTCAGAAACGACATGGCTCCTGACATTGTGTTGTGCAGCAAGTTCAGTATTAAGTTTTGTTAAGGCAATTGCTGTCTTGCCTGTTTCCATTTTTGATGCTTCTCAATCCCCACTGCAGTCAAGCTATCTATAGAATAATCAATTGAGCGTATAATCAATATATCACCACTTTAATTTTGCAGAGTCATAATTCAGACTCCTATTTCCCATCTAGCTGAGAAGATTTTCTTATCATGGTACCTCCACAGTGAAGCCAGCTTTACAGGCTGGAAAGCACAGGGACTTGCAAATTAGGGACAAAGCCATAAAATATATCTGTATTTTTACCTGTGATGTTATGAAAACAGCGTCATCTCACTCTGCAGAATGACTTACTGAGTGTAATCAGACATTACTTCTTGTGGCAGTAACAAAAATGAATTTGTGGAGAGAAATTACAGTATTTTGATCCTGCTAGTGAATTAGGTTTTATTCTGGCCTTTCTTTCCTTGGTGTAATTGTCACACATACCCTACTAAATAGCTGTTTTGGTATAGTAGATGAAATACCACTGGAAATCTGGACACATGATCTGAGCAAGGGAAAATGTTTAGATCCCTGCATTCTTACGCAAAGAGAGCATGAGGCTGAAGGTGAGTTAAGTTCCTGGTGTTAGCTTATGCAAATAAAACCCTCACAGCACATACAGTGCTGTTCAGTAATGACTACAGCCCAGCAGAAAAATTCTTTCGAATGTGGTGTTCCGCAGTCAAATGAATTAAAAATATAGAAAAGTATCTGAACATATGTAATTTTACTTTTAACTATAAAACGTGCTATTAATGAGCTGATTTCACGTGAATGAGGAAATGACAGTGTTTTGTTTGTGATACAGTGGTGGTACCTCGAGCATCAGCCAGGACCAGGGGATTCACTGGGTCACGCAGTGCTGCAGCTGCCAACACTCCTTGTCACACACGGCTTGCAGTCTAAATAATGGAGACAGGCAAAGGGTAAAAGGGGAATCAGAGATACAGGAGTATCTCATCCAAGGTCACACAACTGGTCAGTAACAGAGCTGAGATTAGAAAAGGGGCCCCCCAGGTCCCCACCCCGGTGCCCTGACCACAAGACCTCACTGCCATCCGTGCCTGGCTGGCGAAAGCAGCTCCACTTGTTAGAGCAGCTTCCTGTGCAGACGTGCTGAGTCTCCATGGAGTCACAAAGCATGTAATGGGAGTCTCTGCTGATAACAGTGGGGGTTGCTGAATTACAGAGATGAACTTCAGGAAGTCTTCAAAAACATTCTGAAATTTGGCTTTAAGAAGCAAAGCAGCATAATTTAAAAATAGCTAATTTGAATAGCTTTATGTATCCCCAATGTCTGATCAGGTTAATGAGTTAATTTCACTTTTTTTTTTTTTTTTCTGAAATCCTTTTAAATTATTTGCATAGCAAAAACCCCCTCTAGTACAAAATGAGAAAAGCACAATTTGATAATCCAGTAATAAGGGTAGACAATTGTTTTAACAAATGTTCAACTGCTTTTCAGGCCTGAAGCTAAGAAGGAAAAGATAGCAATTTGCACATCAGAGAATGACTCACAATATTTTCAAAAACGTAGCTGCTAAGTCTTTATTTTACAAAACATTCTATTTGTGTGTCATTCTGCATAGTTAATGAAGCAATAATAGCTATAAAATATACTAGCCCTTCAGCAGAATTTACTCTCACTGTGGTGTTGTCAGGTAATCCTGTAGCCAACTATTACTACAAAACTAAATTCAAAGAAAAACTAATAAAAATAAAGCAGTGATGAAGAATTCTTTCTTTGGGAGAGTCTTAAAATGCTGATGTAATTTAGCATGGTCTCATGGCTGTACTGCTGCTGATGGTGGTAAATAACTCCTGCTTCCCCAAAATGATTGCATTGCACCCAGGCTGCGCATCAAGGCATTTCATTCCAGATTAACACTGATAAATGATCTGGGTGTTGTCCGTTGTTAAGGAAAAACAGTGATTGTGGGATACATGGAATGTAACTTGAATCCGGTGTGCTTCTAGGACTAACAGCAAATAAGTTCACCTGGGGAAGCAAGCCATGGTCATGAGATTCCCAGCTCAGTTTCTCAGTTTTAACCTCAAGAACTTGAAAATATATACTCCCATTCTATTAAAAGTAAGTTTCCTGCTTCACTCAAGTGGTTCTTTGCATTTGTTGAAGATGAAAGTGATTCCTGATTTATGAACCCAGGTGACATAATGGACATAATGTGGTCAGAAAATCTTGGAAGAATAAAAGATTTGAGTGATGAGGAGAGGGAAGTAATTTCCATCAGCTTAAGTTTCTGGTTGGTCTAGCCTTCAGTGGGAAACTGGATTCAGCAATATCCAGAACACAAAGGCAGGCATGAGTCTCTCTACAAAGCTGTAGGCTAAATACAGATCTTTGTGACAATTTTAAGAAGTGAAGATGTGATAGGAAAAAGGATAAACATACTAAAAACTAGTGATGCAGGCAGAAAACCAAGAAAATAAAAACAGTGTTGCAAGTGTAAAAAAGGACTTTGAAGAAGTGTGTAGAATTAATAATTCCAAAACAAGAAAAGCAAATAAGGTTTTAAGTGCCCTTTAAAATATGACTTGAGTCATTGGTAAGATCTGTTTGGAAAGATCCAGAAATTCTAGAAAGGCATTTTCTCTCCTTAGCCCAGATGTGGGCAGTAAGTACCATAGGTAGTACAATGGGTTTGATCTGTTTAAGTAACTGTGTAAGATACACAGTTATGTTTTGAAGGTTGTTTCCATAGTGCCAGATAAAAATAATGGCACAGACTGTTTTCCAAATAAATACTGTAACAATTAAACTAGGCACACAGTCATTCTTCCTGATCTAATTAGGATGCTCATAAGAAATTATTCTAGTGCATGCCTTTTTCTAACCTACACTTTCTGTAACATATATGCGAAACTTCCACCTCACAAGATGAACAGAAGCCCAAGGATCCCCCTCAAAAAGTAAGTTCTGCACCCAATGACCCAGTACCATACTGCCAGCTAATTACTTACTACATAGAAAAAGAAGGCTTCACATTTCCTCAGAGGCTATCAGCATAAGCCCAGAAGAATGAATGTTAATTACTTATTCTAAAAACATTAATCATTTTTAGTAAACGTAATTTTCAAGAAGTCTCAGGAATCACAGCCCTGGGAAATTAAATCCTCCTTTCACATATAAGTATATACACAGATAGATATAAGACACAAACAGCACAGTTGTTTAGGTCTGTTGTATTGCAGAAAGTATCTAATCAGTTTTGTAATTCATTACAGAACTGCTTTCATGACTGTGCAGCAATGAGTTCTGCAGTTTGCCTATATGCTGCATAGCCCAGTATTTTCTATTGCTGAAATTTTACATAAGCTTGTGCTCTTTGATTAAAGGAAAGCAAGGAAGGTAGGGAAGAAGGAAAAAAGAGAGAAAACAAGGGTGGAGATTCTCAGGCATTACTCTGGAAAATTTTACAAATTTGGAAAAATGCAATTAATTGATTCAATAGCCATCACAACCTCCTTGTTCAGTGTGAATAATTAATAACAATAATAATAAAAAACCCAAAACAATCCCAAATTTGGACATTGCTAGAACCTTGGTGCTAAGCTGTGGAACTTTAAAATCAGGCATGAGTAAAAGGACCAGCCATAAACATACCTATTCAAACCAAACCCTCCAATTTTATTCAACAGAGAAGAAAAGTATTATGGAATTTGCTATGTTCCCAAAGTTAACAAATCTAGGTTCTAGTGGACAGAGCTTTCCAAAACCAGGGATGTCTCACAAATAATTAATGCCTTGCCAGCTGCTTCTTCATACTTCATTTGCAGAGCTGAAATGTGTGAATCTCTGTGGAGTTTGACTTGGCAGTACATCACAGGGAGAAAAGTGATTTTTCAAGCAACTAGGCTCAGTTCTACACAACTGTGCTCAAACATAATGAAGTTCTTGTAAACCAAACAGTTTGGAGATAAAAAGATTTATCTCTGTAGGATAATTTATTTTAATCTGTTATCTTGTGCAAATCCAGCAGTGCTGCTATCTTTCTAATATCTTCTGTAAGGCTAGACAGACATGCTCTACAGAGAGTGTAAAATGTGTCGATCTCAAATCACGTTTTAAACCAAGAAAGTTTTAGCAACAGACTCATTCTGGATGCAAATCTGACTCGTGGTTTCTCAAAATCTGGGCAACAGCCAGCCTAAGACACATCATGCAGCCTGTCAGCAGCAGTGCAGCCTCTTTGGGATCCACACATTCATCCCTGTACAGACTCGCACTTCGTGCACCCAGGCACCCACCAGCAGTGCCACAGAACCAGCACCCCTCAATGACTGCTCCGTCTCTCACCAACTCTCTTGCAGAATAAGCAAGGGCCATGCAACACAAAATCCTGTTTTGTCGGATTACTGGGGGCTGATGGAAGGCTGGGGTGGTCTCTTTGTGAAAATTCTCCCTTAATGTCATTCAAATATGAGTCTGTGTAAAGGCACAGGGGAAAGGCCATCAGTACATACTAGCAGGTCATGTTATGTTTTCCTCAAGCCTGTTTTTTTTTTTTTCTGTCTACTACTGTATAATTTCATACTTTTTCAATATACCTGAGAGAATACATACAGAATATGGCAAAGACTTGTTGCAAAGTCTTGGTTGATATGTTTGTCAAAGAGTGGGAGAGTCCCCTTGGGGGCTGCTCACCAGCCAAGGCCATGGCAAATCCCACAATCTCAGACAGAATGGGGACCCTGGGAACAGCTGGGCTGGCACATCTGCTCACTCTTCACAGCCAGCACCAGCAGGACCCATGGCTGGGCACAGGCCACTGAACTACCCGTCCTTAGACCACAGGCTAGTAGGGCACAGATAATTCTGCAACTCCCATGTGCTTCATGCTTCCCCTCAGATAAGTATGATTATCATTGCCATCCTGAATTCCTGAAGGACCCTTTTCCCCTGCTGTGGTTTAGCACACGCATTTCCAGATTAACAGTGGAGCAACATTCTGGCTTTTACAATGATGCTAACCATCTTTCTAGTTTTTACTTGAAGTTCCAAGTTCTTAAGTGGTAGGCCTGAAGGAAATTATAATGTTTATTCAATCATTAGAAGTTCTACACTTGGTATTTTCAAAGTAAGCTTTGGGATCATAATGCCTAAAGGCTCAAGTAAGAAAATTTACACATATTGTTTAAAAGAAATAATTCCTCTACATTGTTTTCCTGGAAGAGTAACTATAGTTGGACATTGCACAAATTCATACCCACTGACTCTCACATCTGATTGGGTCTGCAAGAAATACAGTATTTTCAAGACCAAGAGCCCCTCCAAGCCAGCAGCTGTTGTCAGTTGCTCCACAGAGCCTGCGGTGCCTCCAGTGCCAGCCTTCAGCAGCCACTCTGTGTGACTTTCTGAGAGGCTCAGCTCCATCCCAGAGTGCACGTGTACTTCAGTGCCACACAGGAACCAAAAGATGAACTGGCTGCATACAGTGTCCTCAATGCCCTGACTGTGGGACACTGCAGCTGAGCAGCTGCGCTGCTGAGCTCAAACACAGAGCCAGGCAAACGCACGGAGCTGCTCCCTGCGTGAGCCCCAGATCATGAGCTCACTGGGCTTGAGGGTACGACATGCAGACAGCCATGATGTCCCTGATTGTCATCTCCCGACCTGCAGACCTCCTCCTCTCACTCTAGTTAAGCCAAACGCCATGTCCTCTCAAGCAGAGCATCTAATTAACCACGGAGGAACACAAAGTTCGGGATGGAAACTGCACAATCCATGTTAAGGTTGCTGCAGCATCAGTTCCATGACATCTTCCCTATGTGATGATGTAAATGATGACATCAAGGCCTGGAGATACCATCTTCAAGCAGAGGCACTGGCATACTGACCAGCTCTGGAGCAGAATGTCCATGCATCCCCCTAATCCTCGTCAGTACCTGAAGAAGCAAATATCGTTTCGGACCTGTGGGGGTATTCGTGTTGCTAAGTTTGAATTATTTTTGTGAATGTCACTCTATTGCCTTGATGTTAGTGCGTGGCTCTCACAGCGGAGTCGATGATGCTCACCACAATTTTTTCCTTCGGGGCTGATTTTTAATCGGACGCTCATCATGTACTCAGAGGACATTACGCTGCGGCCGGGCCGCAGGTACCGGCACACGTCGGAAGGAACCTGGGGCCCAGGTCAACGCCTGGCGGTGCCGATGCCGGGCGCGGCCGTGGGAGCAGCCACGCAGTGTTTACGGCGGAACGAGGGGCGCAGCCGAGCAGCTGCGTCAGCGCGGGCGGGGGCGGGGGCGGGCCGGCCCGGGGAGGCGGGCGCGCCCGGCGGGGCGGCCGCCGCGGGCGGGGGGCGGTGACGCGCGGGGCGGGCCGGGGCGGCTGCGGGGCGCGGCCGGGCGCGCTGCCCCGCGGCACCAGGGGAGGCTGCCCGCGTCCTCCCCGGCATGGGGGTCGGGCTCGGGCCGGCACCCCGCGGGCGGCGTTGACCGGAGCGGCGCCCGCCGCTGCCGCCGCTCCCTCCTCCGCGCCCGCAGCCCCTCGGCGGGGAGACCGGGCGGCGGCGGCCAGCTCCCGCGGGCGGGCAGCGCGGGGTTCGGCGCAGCGGGGCTTGGGACCCGGAAGCAGAAGCGGGGCCGGGAGGCGGCTGGATGGGAAGGAGCGGCGGCGGGCTGCGATGGGGGAACAGCAGAGCTCGCTGAGCACCTCGCGGGCGGCCGCCGCGCCGCCGAGCCCGGTCGGGGACCCGCGAGAGCCCGGCCCGGACGAGCCGCCTTCGCCGCGAGAGGCGGTCCCGGGCGGCGGGGCGGCCGGGCCGGGGCAAGGCGGTGACCTGCCGCCGGCCGCCGCCGGCCCGGAGCGGCGAGGAGCCGAAGAGGAGGCGGAGGCGGCGGCCGGGCCGGAGCAGCCGCCGGGCTCGGGGGAGCCGGCGGCCCCGGCGGAGGAGGGGCCGGAGGGAGGCAGCGGCCGCCGCCGCCCCCCCCGGCGGCACGTGTACTGCACCGTCTACTGCGTGGAGAACGACCGGCCGGCGGCGGCCCCCGGCTCCCCCCGCGGCGGCCTGGGCGTGGGGCAGCCCCCCGCGCGGCGCGGGGTGGTGTCGGGCGACGACCCGCTGTCGTCCGGCGGTAGCATCGAGGTGGTGGACTTGTACCTGCTGCCCGAGCCCTTCTCTGGGCTGATCGCGGGCGAGTTCGGGCCGCTGCTGGTGCTGAGCTGCCGCGTGTGCCTGGAGGAGAAGCCCATCAAGCCCCTGTCCTGCTGCAAGAAGGCGGTGTGCGAGGAGTGCCTCCGGCGGTACCTCAGCTCCCAGGTACTTCCCAGCGGGCGCAGCCGGGGTGTGCTGGGGGGACTGTAGCCGCAGCATGCTCGGGCAGCCCGGCGAGCGGGGCTGGGCCGTGAGGTGCGGAGGGAGAGCGAGCCTTTCCCGTCCCGTACGGAACGCGTTCGGCCGCCACCTGCGTGTGGGCTGCGGAGTCAGCGACCGCCCGTTCCCGAAGCGCTGCTCTCCGCGTTCGTACGCGGCTGGTCGCTAATGCGTTTTTAGGCTCTGGCCGTCTTTATAAGAATTTTCGCTTTGAAATCTCAAACTCCTGCTGTTACCTGACCGGCGGCACCGGTTTTCTTGTAAGAGGCGGCCAAGGAGTGATAAGGAGCGGAGTTCGGGAGCGCTGGCAGCCGCCTCGGAAGCGGCTCCTGGGGCCGGGGCTTTGCCCGCTGCCGCTCGATGGTCGGGCCCTCGGTGCAGCCGCTCGGCCTGCTCCTCGCAGGACACTGCGTTTGATGTTGCAGCAGTTGTGCTAGCTTAAAATAGTGTGTGTGTGACTGTTGGTGAACAATTGCAGTTAACAACAGTACACAATAACTTCTTTGGAGGAAAAAAGTTGAAAACAACTTTTCTATCCTGAGCAGGCAACTGGTCATCCTGGTAGATAGCTGGCATATAGGGTGCTTACATGTTCATCACTGTTTTGTCAGTCAGAACTGCTATTTCAAGCCGAAATTAGCTTTATAACTAAGCTCTGTCTTTGCTCTTTCTGTAGTTAGTTTAGCTCACTGAATATTTGTGTGTTTCTGCTGCTAGTGTAGTCATACCCTAAACACGAAGAACAATGGGAGAAGTATGTGTGTGTGTGTGGGAAAAACAAAATCAACTAAACCTGTTGCGTACCACCTTTATGCTTTTATTCAGCAGAAGCTTTTAGGATGTGCCTGGTGGAAATGTGATAGTTTGTTGGGGGAATGAATTTTTTCACCTGTTTGGGGCTTGGTGCGGTGCTGGGTCAGTTTGTGCTCCTACTGGGCTGTATGTGTAGGGAATGAATGGATGATTACAGCTACTCCTGCAATCCATAAATAGTTGACAGGCCTCTTCTGACCAGAGTACATTTCACTGCTTGGAAATTGCACGTGAAGTGCAAGTTGCTCCTCTCTGGGCCCTGGTAGCCTATGTAGCATTTGCTGGTGCTGGTAGTATTTGTTTTGGCTAATAGTAAACTCAGTAGCATTTTTATGATCTTGTTTGGATATGTTTAGATAATAGCGAAGGGCTTTACTTGGGAACTGATGGATTGGATGGTCAGAGTTAATGTTTTGTGTGTTTCCTGTAACACTGAAACTCAGGAACACTTAATAAGCCTTCTTGAGACTTCATGCACAGAATGATTTGATTTGTAGATAAGTGGTAGACTGCAAACTCTCACTAAGTTTTTAGATTATATTGTCAGTGCACATTTGTACTGCTTTGCTGTCTACCACTGAGGTCATATGTCAGAGTATTGCCTTTCATTTAAGCTGGAAATTGACAAGTGTTGTGATGTCAGGGTGATCTTCCCCATGTCTTCCAGGTGCCTGCAGTTTACAGCGATGTAATGGAACTTACATGATCTGGTGTCTAAAGCCATACTGAAGAACTCTTCTGCCCGGTTGAGGCTGAACTCTGGGAGGAGGAAGCAGCAGCTTGGTGGCTGAAATAGCTGGCTGGCTAGGAAGTGGGTATTTGTGCTATGGAGTGGGTTTAGCATTGGCCAGGTGTTGGATGTGTATGCAGGGATGCCCTCCAAGGAGGCCGCTAGGATTGCTCAGCACCTGCAAAGCTGGTCCCAGCAGCTGGGGAAAGGAAGGCACACATATGGCACATGGCCATATGGATACTTAGCTGCTGTGCTTTAAAGGTGGGGCAGGGATGCTGATCCTGAGGAGTGAGATTCACAGAGCACTTCTGTGGACATGTTGTTACAGATGTGTTTATGACCAGGCAGAATTTTAGCTGCTTGATAAATTTGTTAGGGAAAAGTGAAACAAAATGCAACAACAGTCCAATGTGTTCTTCCCTTATCTTCCTTTTTGAAAAGGACAAGAAAGCGATATTTCTTCAAGAAGAACAAGAAGTGATCTCGCCTTCCTTTGTGCAGTGGAAGGACCCTGTGAGTCATTCTGGAGAGAGAGAAAGACATCTCTGTGTCAGTTATGTTAGAAGAATTTTTGGGAAGAATGAGTGAAAAGCCAGTATAGGTTAGAAATCAAGTTACCTTTCATCTTTGAGACTTTGCATTTTTTGTAGGAAATTAAAAAAAATTGAGATGTTCAAAAGGTATAAATGCTGAAAAGCTGTTTTTGTTTAAAAATGTTGAAAGGTCTTACATTTTGGATCTGATTAGCCCGATTTAAGAATGTTCGTAAAATTGAAAACAAACAAAAAACAATTGAAAAATAGCCAAGCAGCATTGTGAATAGTTTAGATCTGGTTTTCTTGTCAGAGAAATAGTAATCTCTGCCCTGGCTGACTCTACATCTCTGGAGGAGTGGTCTCTCATGATGAAAATGTGGAATATATTGGCAGAAGTATAGCACTTAAAATAATTTGTGTAGTCTTTGATGTCTGTGTGTGTTCTCTCACTGGAAAAAGTTGTGTTCTTCATGATAGCTTCATTGTGATTCCTGAAATGATGTTTAATGGAGTAGCAAAGTAAAAACTCTGTTAATGCACCATGCTTTCTTCTATGCAGATATATAAAAGCATCAGAACTTCTGCCTTCAAGCCCTTTATAGATAAGAAAAATCAACCAAAGTTTTAGGCTTTCTTAAAAGAAATGCCAGATGAAAATACTCCAACTGCAGAGTAGTTGCTCATCGTGCTGGAAAATGAGGGTAATGTCTGAAGGTCCTTAGAGGTCAAGTCCAGTCTTATCACTGGCACCTTGCTGCATAATCCCTTTCAAAGATTTAGTGACTGGAGCAGAAGCTTAGCAGACAAGCCTGGAATGCCCAGGCTGATCTGGAGCCTGACTTTGGGAAATCATGTGACATTACTTCTGCCTCCATTTAGCACTTCTGTCTCACATCCTGATAGTCACAGAGTACTTGGAGCTCTTTGGGGTCTGAGTATGACCAGTTGATCTACAATTCACAAAAAAGTTCTGTGACCATTTGTTTGGACTCAAAGAAATTGATGATGTAATTGATGGGTATGGGTTGTTGTGGAAGAGGTTGTGTGGAGCTCAGGATCTGTTGTGGATCCCACAGAGCCTGAGTCAGGTCTCAGCAAGCCCTGTCCCCAGGAACTGATGCAGCCCAGAGCTGTTGTTTGTTATGCTAAATGGGTGAGGTTCAAGAGTGTGATTGTCTGAAGGGCCAGGGTTCTCCCTCCATGGACTCTCAGGTATGTGTTGAGTGAGGTTGAGATCAAAAGTGTGGAAGAACCATTTCCCATTCCGCTGGAAGCTGTGGGTTTCTGCGCTGTCATCCAGGATACAAACTTGGGATAGGGAAGCAAGAACCAGGACACTTAATCTCGCAGGTGTAATATTACATCTGTATCTCCTTCACCTCCTTCACTTCCCATCTTTCTCTTCATTAAACATGGCACCAGACCCAAATTATTTCAGAAAGTGAGTATACCAAGGTTTGCTAAAAAAGTGATTCGCTGCCTAACCACTCTGGGCTGCTTGTATTTTTATGAAAGAGGGAGCATTTCACTTTTCCTATAAAATGGCTGCAAAAGTTTTATAGAAACCTCGGTGCCTGCTTTTTCTACATGCAAATAGGGAAACTTGATAATCCAGTTTTGATGCTGTGCTCATTAGTGAAGCTTTATTTTGTAAATCTTGTAATGCTGTTGGGAGTAGTCATTCTTATAGTAAAAGACTTTGGGTGAGTTAATTTAAACACCATACTGTATTCTTCATCAGATTTTATGGTGCTTTAATTATAGGAACTCTAATGAGATTAGTAGCCATGAGTAAATCAGAAGGAGTGGTTGGGGGTGGGGAAGGACTGCATCTGACAGCGTTTTGTGCATGTTTAGCTTTGGTAGGACAAAAATCCTTCTTTCTTCTGACCGTGAAATGTGGAGATCATCCTTCCTCTGCTCAGGACCTCAGTCTTTGTCTATGACCTGAGATCTTTTTTTTGACCCCACTCTTTTCTGTGCATGATTTCTTTCTGAACGAGTTGGAGAAAAAAAATCTGCTGACTGTTACATCAGGATTTTTGTGGGGAATGTGATTATAAACCTGCATAGTGAAGAGTAAAATTGGAGAGCAGTCTGCATCACATAAAACTAGCACTGGCTTGGAGCTGGAGGGCCTTGACACCTGTGTCTCGTCAGGTGTCTGATGGTATCATATAAATGATACATCTTCAAAGCTGAAGTCTGCTGATGAAAACCAGCCAGCAGAAATGTGGGCACCAAGTGCTGAATCATCTGATGGTTAATGAGCTGCTTGTGCCCTGAGTCAAACCAGAGCTCAGAAGGGCCACTGTCATTCAGTGCAGAAGCAGCTCTGTGTTTGCAAGGGTAATTAATCTAAAATCTTGCTCTAACACCAGCTACCGAGTTGCTGGGACAGCTGCACACTGCCTGCCAGGAGGTCGTGGCAGGGTGAGCGACCACCCCTCCAGCTGACATTGCAAGAATGCAGAAGTTTCCAAAGGAGGAAGAGAGGTGCAGGAGGAGAAAAGAACCTGCTGGTTTGCAGGCTTTCTAAACCAAATCAGCAGCCTCAGCCACTGTAAGCTGGCTGTGCTTCTGAGGAGAAGAAGGCCGATAGACTTGGTCTATCAGATGCAAGCAGCCTATAGGCTCCAGGAGCACCTAAACTACTCTGACATTTTCAGCAAGCAGCTTCTGAAAGTCTGTAGTGTTCTCCTCATGCGTTGTATACAGTACCAGTTTGAAACTGCTGCTGCATAGGCAGATGTCACAGTTCAGGATGTTACCCAGGTCCCTCTAAGATTGTGAGTTACTTCTCTCAACTCTTTCAAGTTGACAAGATACATGGCAGAATTTAAGTCCATCTTGAATGCTTCTTGGTGAATCCAGTTTGTGCCAAAACTTAAGTTTGGAACAGTTTACAGAATTCAGCGTTGATGAATATGCTTTGAAATTAATTTTAAAGAAAACTAGTTTTGAGCAATGTTCTTGAATGATAATGTTGCTTGGTTCCCACTGGGTGTAGGCCTAGGTACTCTGTCAGCATATGGGCACTGCACGTGGTATGTTAGTTCCCTGTGCAGGAGTAGCTTCAAGCTTACTTACTCTTTGTGGCTAGCTGTGACTTCCTCTTGTTTGGGTAAGTCTTTGGCAGGTGTAGAGCTGGAGTTGTGGCTGTCCTTTCTTAGCCATGCTGTTATGAAGTGAAGCGGAAGAGAGTAGCTGTTCTTACAGCAAAGAACATTTTCAGTAAAACTCTGGGATCTGAGATACTGAGGCTAGAATAGATGGTGTCATGTTTGAACAGCTGCAGGAAGGGTTTTGCTGATGGAGAAAGGTCTCAGTTCCTGAGGGGAGGATGAATGGCATCATGAAATTGTTGATGCTGGTACTGAGTGGTAAGGGTAAATGGTGGGTGCTATGGTGATACCATGAGTTGGCTGATGCTGATAGTAAAGTTGATTGAGGTGTAAGGTTTTCCTATGAATGGGAAAATGCAGTGGGAGATGGAGAACCAGTTTTGTTTTAGTTGGGGCTGAGACCTAATATGAAAATGTGTTATTTCTGTGAAGCAGAAGCCCTCTTTGTCAGCTGTGTCTCACAGCCAGTGTGTTGCACCTCACTGGTCTGTGGGTGGTGTTGGCTTTGGGGACCACTGACAGGCTGAGCCATCAGGAGATCATCTGCTGCCAGCCCTCCCTCCCACTGCCCCCACCAGCTGTTCACAGGAGCTACCAGGCACAGGTATGAAATCAGTCCAGGGAATGTAAAACTAAATGAATTGAAAAGGGAACTGTTGGTGTTTAGTTGCCCAAACAAAAAGAAATGAAGGAGTTAAATGAGGATTGGGAAGGCCTTCAGCTCACCTCTGCCCCATAACTGCTTCACCACCCAGAGCAACTTTTCTTCCAACTGCTCTGGGGCCTCTTGGCCCTTCATTCCTCTTTTCTTCTTGTACAAATATCTTGCTTCCTGCTGTCTAAACCAGCCAGGCTCGAGGAAAGTATGTATTTTAAATGGCCAGGATGTCAGTACATTGTCAAAATGATTAAGAGGTGTAAGGGATGTAATTTCTTTAAAAGAATTCAAACTGGAGGCTTCCCCCTGAAGAAGTACATTACTTAGCCACACAGGTTTATCTGTCTTTCTGTATGCTTTATCTGCTTGTGCTTATGTTTCTCTTGCTCCTTTTTTTAAAGTATTTTCTTGATTAATTATATTTTAAAAGTAAAAAAGTCCTTGTCTATAGGGTTTTGTTAGCCAAATAGTACTTTTTCTGTACTGGAAAAAGTGACAAATTTGCCTTGTCATGAAAAGGCTGTTTAATTTTTGAGTCCCTTTTTAAGTACTTGAAAAATTTTTGGTAAGGCAAAGAAATTAATTTTACTTGGAAGTTAAAATTAGGGTGAAAAATTCAAGGCTTTACTCAGAAGAAAATTTTATGGATTTCAGTGTGGAAGGTCAGAAGTTTAACAGTATTTTAGGCCAGATTTTGAATTAAACCTGAAATGGCTTAGGTTCCATGTTCAAGTCCTTAGAACATCCAATTATTTACCTTAGATGCTGCCTCACTGCTTTGATTTGAGATTGATGTATATTTTCATTGACAGGCTTGTTGGGATATGCTGTTGCTCTCATTTACTTATTTAATTGTGAGAAAGGCTGTGCAGTTTCTAGATTAGAAGTCCATGAAAAGGTAAAGAAATTTCCAAGTCTGTCACACTTCCAAGCGTGCTAAGTAGACTGCAGAGCACTAATTTTCCACAGTGATGTTTTTATTAAGTACAGCACGAACAATATAAGATCTTGTACTGGAAAATAGAAAGGGCAAAGTTTTATTTTTTCAAGCTTAGTCATCCTGATGCCATTGTGTATTGTTTTCTACCACTAACATGATATGGATGGCAGCAAAGGCAGGTGCCTCTCTGATTTACTTAGTTTGGCTTCCTGATCTTGTAGGAATGGTGGTGTATCAGCTTGGGGTGTGGGATGGGGATCTGAGTGACTCTGTCCCTTTAGCTTTTAGGAAAGGGAAGTCCCATCCAAACTGTTTCAGCTGTGACATGGCTCTGTGGGGTGGCTCACACAATACAAGGAAGGAAGAAAAGGGAGAAGAAGATTGCTGGGATGGGAAGGGCATGATGATTGTGTAGGAATTGGATTGCTCCAGAAGGTGGACTTGCTCAGGGTAAGCTTTCACAAAACAAAAGGGAATTGTGAAGGTTGGTGACCTCCAAGTAGGGTGGATCCTTGGCCTCTATTAAAAGCTGCAGCTGAGTACTGGCCAGATATTCTGGTAAATGGTAGCCAGAAAGTGAAATGGGACTTGCTCTTTTAATGGTTTCCTGTTGGATGGAGGTAGGCAGGAAATAAATGTAGCTTTAAAAAAGAAAAAAAAATAGTAAGGGTTCTAAACTCAGTTTAAAGTATAGAACTTCCATGAAAATAATGGGTTAGTGTTCTACTGAGCTTCTGGAAGACTTCTATACCCCATGGGCAGCAGGGTGGGTGGAGTAGGTAGGTAAAGCATCCCATCTGTGACACGATTACAGAGTGCCTGTGAGGTGCCATTTCCCTGCAGAGGCAAAAAGAATATAGTGTCCTTCACTACAGTCAGTACTATTGCTGCTGTAGGGGGGCAAGGAAATGTGGGGAGGGGCTTCTTAACCTTTCAGCCATTTTAATGTTGCTCACTATGGGAGTGTTAGCTGGGGAAAGGATATCTTATGCCTCTCCATTCCAGTGCACTTGTGCAGTGTAAAATTTGTCCCCTTAGAAGCCTCACAGGAGCAAGCATATAAATTGCTCAGTGCTTTTCTACATGCATGTGCGGATCAGTTGTGCAGTAGCTTGGAAACTGTTTAGTAACTTTATGGCATTAGCATGCAGGTTAAAAATGGAAAGAATGTGCAACTTTGGACTTTTTTGGAATGGATGGATCTGCAAAAGAGCGATGATAGCTCACAGTATTTAGATTCCTAGTGTTGCATACCAACTACAAAATGTACATGTTAGTATGTTTTTCTGTGATGAACAGATCTATACGGAGGTTAGAAAAGGAGTTGTGACACACTAGAGTTCAGTCTAAGTGTTGTTTTTGTTAGAATTTATGCATATTGACATATACAGGTGCACCTAGGCCTCAAAGTGGCCAAAGTGCAATACAATATTAAAATCTGGATATTTCAAAGTATGCATTTATCTGGTGGTCCCCATTTGTCTTACATAAGGGAAGTGGAAATCAAGCAGACTCAGAAATTCATTTGTACAACGGAAAGTAAATTCAGCCTTGCTTTTGTTGTATTGCTCAGTAACATTTAGAGAGTAATTTTCAAGCTTCTGAAGATATAAATTCTTTCAAGACATTATTTGGAATTCTTACTTTATTTTAAATTACTAGCATCTTCCCAGTCAGATATAAGATATAAATCCCAGTAAGATATAAATCTTCCTTGCAGTGAGGCGCAGCTGTTACTGATGGACATCGCTGAGTGCTTTTGTCTCAGCAAAGTAGGTATTTCATGTCAAGGCTTGATTTGTTGTTCTTTCAGTGAAAGCCACTCATCAGATCCTACCTGAATTATCCCAGAATGTAATGCTTCATGAGAACCTCACCCAAGCCATGACAGGTTGTCAGACAAGGCCAGACTATCACTTCTGGTAAATTAAGGATCTAAAATGAGTTCTGGATCTCATTCTATTTTCTCTCCATGTCAAGAAAAGGAAACTTGTCTAAAGGTGATGGTATACAGTGATTTTAGCTAGCAGTGCTGCTTACCCCAGTCTGCTACTTGTTGCCTACTATTTGTGCATCATTTGATCCATCATCAGAAAAAAAGATCTGGTTTAAAAAGTAACCTTTCACAGTCATTTTTGCTTCTTTTATTCATACTCAGCTTCTAATTGTGTTATGCACAATATACAAATGTTTATTTCACCGCAAGTTGGTACTGAATAAAGTGCTAAGTTGAACAGTTTATTTTGGCAACTGTGGCAGCTGTCAAACCAAAACATTTGAAATTGACATGTTCACAAATGTGGCAGATGGGGGTTTTCATTTGAGCTCAGTGGAATCAAAACTGCAGTTTGGTCCTTCTGCTGCATCATTTCCTCTTTCACAATCCAGACGGAAGTTGCAGCTTATCCAGTGCCTAAGGTGCATCTGCACCCACAGCTCTTGGACAGGCAGGGTCCAGGGAGTGACTCAAGCGGCTCCCAGCTCTGAGGTGCCCAGTCAAGCCCAGGCTGGTATCCACTGGTCCTGTCTCCACTGCCTGTGGCATCATTGCATATGAGCTTTCAACTAGCTGAATTCTAAAGCATCCTCATGTGTTTTGTAACATAGATTATGCTGAAGATAGTCTTACAAGTGAAATTTTTCATGTGAATACTGTTGCAAATGAGGAACCTTGAAGATCTCTTGATCTTGCTTGTTTCGACAGCTTTAGTTTGCTGCAGCCAAGCAATGCCAAGTATGGTTGTTATTTTCTTGAGAGAATTTTTTTTCTGCACCACAGCGCTCTCAAAGGAAGTCTCTTGTTGTTCCTAATCTGTTTGAATAACAAATGATAAGATGCAGAACTTAAAATTATAGAAGAATTTGGCGGTTTTATCATGTGGGTTATGTTTTGTTGGGGTTTTTTTTTTGGTGGATGGGGATGGGGGTTTTAGTGTTTTTTGGTGGTTTTTGGTGTTTTGTTTTGTTTGGGATTTTTTTTTCTGCAAAAACACAAAATGTGCATTGGTATTGAATATGATATTTAAAAATATACAACAGAGCAATGTATGGTGGTGTCATGGAAGAACTGGTATGCGTAATTAAATTTTGATAGTGAAGGTTCTTTTGAGCTTGGTCATACAGTATAGGCTTATACTTATACCAAGTAAAGTATGACTTTACTTGGTATAAGTAAAATGCCTAATGTTTCTGTTGAAGACAATCAAAATAATGACTATTCCAGCATATTCTTTTCCACTCTAATTGATTTTTTTGTTTCTGTAGGTGTACTGCTTTTGACCCATAAAAATTTTAAGCCTCTTTTTAAAATTAATCTAGATTTTTAGAAAAGTTCTAGCATGTGCACTGGGCTGTGACTACAGCTTTCACAGGCTAGAAGCACGATTTTTAGTGAGCAGCTTTGAGATGTTTGGAGAAAGGAGAGGAGAGCAGGAGTCCCATTTCATTGCATCAGTAATGAACTGGCACCAGACAATGAGCTTTACGATACTAGCTTATTGTTGTGCTTCTGTATTGAGTGCCCATGTAGGAGAATTTTATCTATCCTTATGATGAAAAGAAGGAGCAAGGAAGAGGTCTTTGATTATTTTTATTTTTCAAGTATGAGCATGTCCAGGTGTTGGAATGTTAGGAGGAGACAGCAGATCTCGGTGAATGATGGCAGATGATGTAAATGGCTGATAATGATGAAACCACTAAAATCCTGAATGCAATTTGAGGTTCTAGTACAGAGAGGAGAGCAGTGGGGCACTTGTATGAGGTAAGGCTTCATTTGGAGTCTCGGTGTAGTGGGTGGATGCTGGCCAGATGCCAGACACCGACCAAAGCCACTCTCTGTCCTCCTCTGGACAGGAGAGAGAGAGAAAATACTTGGGGTTCATGGGTTGAGATAAGGACAGAGAGAGATCATTCACCAGATACCATCATGGGAAAAACTGAATCAAATTAGAGATATTAATTAAATTTATTGCTAACAAAATCAGAACAGGATAATAGCAAAATAAACCCTTAAACTATCATCTCCCCACCCCTTCCTCCTTCCCAGATCCACCTCCTACCCAAGGGAACTAGGAGACTGGAAATGGGGATTTTGGTCAGTTCATCGCATCAGGAGTTTCTCCCCCTACTCAGGGAGAGGAACCCTTCCCCTGCTGCATCGTGGGATCCCTCCCACAAGAGACAGTTCTCTGCTAACTTCTTCAACCTGAGTCCATCTCACAGGAACAATCCTCCTCAGACTGCTGCAGCATGGGTCGTACCTCCACAGGGTGCAGTCCCCCAGGGACAAGCTGCTGCAGCAGGGGCCCCTCTCTCCATGGGTCTCCCACCAGGTCACAGCCTCCTCTCAGGCATCCACCTGCTCCAGCATGGATCTCCTCCGTGGGCTGCAGGTGGATTTCTGCATTGCTGTGGAGCTCCATGGGCTGCAGGGGCACAGCCTGACTCACCATGGGCTGCAGAGAAATCCCAGCTCTGGTGCCTGGAGCACCTCCTGCCCCTCCTGCACTGACCTTGGTGTCTGCAGGGCTGTTCCTCCCACATGTCCTCGCTCTGCTCTTCTCTGGCCACAATTGCATCTTCACAACAACTTCTTTTTCTCTTGTTTAAAACTATTACCCCAGAGGTGTTAGCACAATTTCTGATGGGCCCAGCCTTGGCAAGCTGCATATCCGTCTTTAGAGCCACCAGGGACATGGAGGAAGCTTCTGACAGCTTCTTACTGAGGCCACCATTGTAATCCCTCACCCCCACAAACCAGGTGCTGTAAAGCCAATAAATCAGGTTTAAGAAAAAGGGCACTAAGGAGGACTGCAAGGAGGAAAGAGCTGTTGTGCAGATGCAGAATTCTCTACTTGAGCGTAAGCAGAACTGGGAGAAGAAATAACTGTTCTGTCTAAATGCAAGAGGTTGTCATTTGGGTAGGCGCTTGTAAAGAATTTTTGGCACAGCACAAAACTCTAAAAATTGCAATGAATTGCTGGAAATCAGTGTGAGCCTCTATCAGAGGGATTTGGGAGCATCTTTCCAGTCTCTGAAATCATGAAGAAAGGGGTGGTATCAGAGTAGTTCGCAAAGCCAGCACCCTCAGTACTCTCAAAAGAAGGGGTTTTCCTTGTGGCCCCACTGTGTGCTGAATTTGGCTCAGTTAGATGGTAAGGCTGTCTGGGCTTCTCAGTGCACTTTGTTGAGAAGCTGGAGTCCCGTGAGGAAATGGTAGAAAAGTTTTATTGTCTGGGGTTGTTTTTTTCTTGACCGTTGCAAACAGTAAAATACTTAGTAATGCCCAATGGGTACCTGCTTGCAGCACGCTTCAAACAGTGCTCTGTATCTGGCATTGGTTTGTTTGTATGGAAGGTGAAGTCAAGCATCTCACACTGGTTTTAGGAGAAATAGCTCTCAAATAAATTTCAAACCCGAGTTTTTGAGACAGCTTCTGATTAGACTGTTCTGGCTGAATCAGAGCAATTTTCAAGCAGTTCCTTCCCTCTGCTGGCAGAGGAGAGACTGCATTGGTGTTACCCGAGTTGACCTAGGCTATAGAGGATGCCTTTGTGAAATAACTCTCCAAGGGAATGCATGCAGGCTGTTGTATAAAGAAACTTGTGAGAGAGAGCATTTAGCAAAGACCAGTGATTGTTTTAGTTTCCACTGATTGCCTCTACATTAAAACAATGAACAGAACAGATGGTTAAGGTGGAGGAGCTATGTAACATTGAAAAACAATCCCTGAAATCATGTGATTTGGGCGTGGGGTCTGTTTTGAAAAAGACTTTTTTTTTTTTTTTGTGAAACTAACTATTACCACCTGGGCAAATTTGCTGTAAATTACTGGAAGGAAGTAGCTGGATGTTGAATGTCCTTGTCTGTTAGTTTTCTGTGTGCTTCAGTTGACAGGCTGCAGCATTATCATTCTGGATTTGTCTCCTGATATCTCACTCTTAAGTTGTTGCTTTCTCTTTTTCTCTTTTTTTTTTCCCTTCTAGTTTTATATACCATTATCTGTCAAGTTTGTTGGAAAGATTTTGGCATTCTTAGAGTACTTATCTTGGCTGCCAGGTAGTCCTTTGGAATCTTAGGGTACTTGCAAGGTGGTTTATTGGGGGTTATGGTGATGTCTGGCCTGGCTGCATGCCTGACCTGGTGTACATAGGGAGGGCTTTGCTGCTGAGATGCAATAAACATTGAGTTTCTGTACTTGTCATGAAGTACATCTGCAAACTGTCTAGATGAGCTTGTTGAAGCTGTTGCGCTCTTTATAGCTGCTTTATGTAGGAGCTAGATCCACAGGGAAAATCAATAAATACTGCGTAGAGTTAGAGGCTTGGTAGCTGCGCATACATGCCTTATGTTTTAATGTTCTGTATGTGTTTGCACCTTTGAAGACTGTGCAACATGAAAGAATTGTTTTTATTCAGTTCTTGTTAAGTTAGGTTTATATGAGACTAAACTGGTCTCCTGCAGGATTATATCATTTCATGTCTCCAAGTTCACCACTGAAGTCTGTCTGGAAAGACAAATTTAATGGAAGCACTGATAGATGCAAATTTTGGCTCTGCAATCAGTATGAGCACCAGTTGGATCACAGCAAGCCTACTTCTGGATTTGAACAAACCTTGCACAAACATGATAACTGGCATATGCTGACACCAACAGCAGGTGTTGAAACATCGAAAATATTTCTGACAGTTTTAATGGATTTCTTTGTATATGTAGGCCATGGTGGAAAAAACTGATGGAAGCTCTCTCTGGAATAAATCAGATAATAGTATATCTTGTGAAATGATCTGTTGAAACACCTGAAAAATGCAATGCTACTGCCCAAGTAATAAGATGGATCAAAAGAAGTAAATGGCTGGCTGACACATATTGAGTGGGTTATAAAACCTTTATTTATGGCAGGAAGTTGAGCTTCTTCAAAAGATATGTGCTTATCTAGTGAGTGCTGTGAAGATCCTGGAGAGTGACCTCTGTCCTCACCAGCTTCCAACTTTTGCTCTCTTTCTCCTTCCCTTTCCTGGATAAGTTTCCTTTCCCCTGCCAGGAGCTTTTTGAAATGCAGTTTCCTTTTCACAGCAGCCCTTTTGCATACAGGGTGTTTGTAGTAGCACTCTGAAAAGGTTTACAGAATTGAGGACAAACTTGGTCACGTTATAGATAGTTCATCGGTGCCATTCAAGTGAAAATTACTCAATTGTGAACTTTTCTTATTTCTGTGGACTTGAACAGTTTGTCTTGTTTTTCTTCCTGGCAATGTTTAATTGCCCAGGAGAGAGACTTCCTTGCAGTAGGATCTTTGTAATTATATGTCACATCCTTTTGTCTGATGAAAGCTTTAGCGAAGGTGGTGGATTTCCCTGAGAGCTGTCCATGCTTTGCATTGCTGTTGTCACTCTGTTGTGTTCAGCTGAGACACTTGGTTGAACCTTCATGACACAGTCATGTACAGCTGGCTTCCCTGTTCCTTGCTAAGGTGGACGCTGCTGGAGAGGGGACTGAACTGTTCAAAGCATGTTCGTGGTCATGGGAAGCGTTGTTCCCTGTGGCTTGCAGAGATTCTGGGCAAGCCTGTGTTGCTCTGTTACTCAGCTGTGATTCCAGCACGCTGGTTTTGAAGACAGAGCTCAGTAGCTTTGTGCTTCTATTATACAAATAATTTTGTTTGCAAAGTGAAACGATTGTGAAATTTGGAAGTATGTAAGTATGTACTGTTATCTAACTGTTGTACTGGCTTTTACCAAAGGTTTTGTAAGACAGCCTCCATCTCCTTGAAGTAGCAGAAGAGATGGATTTTGTTCTCCCTTTTCTTACCTGTCAAGCTCGATTCCATTCTGTAAGAGAATGGAATAACTGTGGGATTAAGACTTCATTTATCTGCTTTTCCTTCCTTTTTTCCTCCTCCTATCTTGGAACAGAATTTGGTTGGGGTAGGAGGGCATTGGGATAAAGATCTAATCTTTCTGAAGCAGTCGAGTTCCTGTGTGTGATGTCACAAGAGACAGGTTTACTCCAATTGCAGCTTTAATGTTCCAGTTAAACCTATATTATACTGTGTTAGATGGACTAAGAGGTATTTTGATGCCATCTAGGTGTCCAAATGTCCTTGGGCAGGATGTGACTAATACAGCTGGGCAGGTAGGGCTGCACTAATGAGACCAGAAAAAAAAAAAAGGGCTTTTTTTAATAACAGAGAAGCTCTCACTGTCCAACTTACAGAACACATCACATGGCATCAAGAAATTCAGTGTTTTGCCATACTGTTGTTTTCATTGCTTATTCACATTTTAGAATTTTTTTGGGGGGGTGTAGGTTTTAGAGAAATTATCTGTATATATTATGTCTTGGGTTGTATAACAGATAAATTAGTTGTGCTAATATTACATAGTGCAAACCCAAGAAAACAAATAATGGCTCCTAGATTTCTGGATTTTTTTAAACTGAAAAAACAGAATTAGGAGAGCAGTTCAGTCATACTTGTCCTGTGGTGACCACAGTGAAAAGTCCTTGGAATCATGCCTAATTGTGGATCCAGTTCAGACTACTTTGAAAACCAGTTTTGCCGTAACTCTTTGGGAAAAACATGTTGCTTTTTGGTATTGTTTCATGTGAAACTAGCTGCAAACTTGTAAAATTCCAATTTTTTTTTTCCTCCCACAAAAACTGTAATTTGGGGAACTGGTGCCTGATTGTTGAAATTTCCTTGAACCTATAAACAATTCAATTACACTGATTATGGTAATAATATGAATATGATGATAATTAAATTGTCATACTAAAGTTAAGTTACAGCTAGTGAAAGTGGAAATATATACATTTTGCATTACTTCCTTTCTCCTTTCATGTTCTCTTTTGGATTTCTGTGTTTGAACTCCTGCTGTTAGGTACTCTCTGCTCTCTGAATTTGCACACATCAGTAAATGTAAAGTTCCTGGAATACAGGTAGAATGGTGGTGCCCCATCTTTTAGTGGGGTCTCAATAAAAGTTCTAGTCCACTCTTGTGGACTTTTTTTGTTGCTTTTGTTCCACTTTTCTCGTTTTAGCTCAAGCAATTCCTGCAGGTTAGCCTGATTTTCTTTACTATATTGCATTCAAATTTACCGTTTAATGGGTCTTTCCAAGGGTTTCTTAAAAGTAGTTCTGTAGTATGGTATTCAGAGCTGCATATATGCAGTATGTCTAGTCTCATGTAGGATGTGAATCCAAGGTCTCCCATCCTAAGACATTTGCCTGCTGTCATAGCTAAGGAGGAAAATCATGTGAAATCCCTTGAGAATTCAGCAAGTATATTTTTAATTTATTAAAATTATCATTTTTACATCACACGTGCAATTTATTGTGTGCTGTTAGAATTGAAGAGTCCTAACACAGACTTCTAGATTTTCTTGGTTTCTTCCAGATGGAAATGTTCCATCCTACTTGAATCTGTGGGGGAAATCTGAGTGAACAGTTAGTTTGAAGAATTCCGAGCATGAGCTTTGGAGAAACTCACTTACTTGGTTGCTCCTGTGGTTGAAAAAACAAACCAACAAAACAAACAAAAAAACCCAACCCAAAAAAAAAAAAAAACCAAACAAAAAAAGGAAAAAACCCTGCTCAACCCACACCCCAACAAGTCACATTTAGGCTATTTCACTGAAAATCTTTAGTGTTTCAGTGACTGAGTGAGAAACTCAGTATTGCAGGATGCCTGTCTTCATATTTGCAAATGCTGTAAACAGGGAGTGAAATATTTAACTGCAGTTTTTCACCATGTATTAGCTGCAGATTTTTTCATTAGGTGGCTTAACTCCCTAATTCTTACTGCATTGAGGTGTCCCAGTCCTGTGGGGCTTAAAACTAGATCTACTTTTTGTCCATGCTGGCAATTTTAGACCCCTGGAGTTTGCTGTGGTGGATTAAATTGCATGGGACAGGGCTCCTTATTTCTGGATGCTGTGCCACAGCAGGGTCCTGAGGGCAGCCTGCATTCCAGTGGACATCCAATGGATATCCAGTAAGGCTTCTGATGCAGGGGATGAAGGCTGACTGTCTGGCTTGGTGAGGAGTGAGAGCAGAGTGGTGTGTGGGAATTCTGGTGCAGGGGGCAGAAGAGATGCAGGGCAGAGGAGAGGCTGGGTGCTTGCAGGCTGCAGCTGAGGCTGCAGGGCTCTGCCTGCTCCCTTCATTTGCTCTGCCTGGCATGTGCTCTCTCCTGGCACATACCTTCCTAGCAGCTGATCAGCATGGGGTAACTGCCTGCTACTCGAAGTAGCTATTCCCTTTGATCAAGGGTTATGTGTTCTTCCTCTCTATGTGATGGATTGATTTCCACCTTGCTCATAAAAGTGTGCAGAAGCTGATAGTCTCACATAGAAATGTTTTTGAGGAGTAGAGGATTATTACAACTTTCATGAGTATGAGATGAGAGAGAATAATGTAATAGTGAAGTAGAAGAACTGTGCTGTCAGTTTTTCCCCTTCCTGGTACTATTAGAGCCCTCCAGGGTGATCCCAGCTGAGACCCTGGGGACTTCTCACAGATGACCACTTAGTGCAGTGACTCAGTTTGTGAACTCACCTTTGGCACTCAAAATCACTAGGGGCTGTGCTTTGAGGTCAGTCAAGCTGGAAAAATACATTCTTACTTGCAAGACATTTATATTCTATTATGAGAAATGAATCATTTTCTTTAGAGGCTTGGTGTGCAGAAATTGCTGAAGGGGCACATTAAAAAATGCTTTCACGATTTGTTTTATCTTTCTTTGTGTAGACTTGCTGTCCTGTTCTTTCTTACTGATTACAATTTTGCAAATGAGAAATCAAACTGAAATGTAACTTTGCACTTTTAAGCATAACGGTTTGTGCTTTAGAGACACAAAATGTTGCAAGTGTATGGAAATCAGCACTGGTATGGGGTTTCATTTTTTTCCTAATTTTAATAATGTTTATTGCTTTCTTGAGTTGCGTAGTTTTGTTGGACTTTCTCATATGTATTGTTTATTGTGCAAAACTTGCATAATTATTCTGCATATGAAAACATGATATGTAAGTGATCATTTGGGGGAATCATTGATCAGTTGAAGGGCTCAGGTACTTTTCTATTCCCCTTGAACTATATGTGAGTGTTTTCTTTGGTTTTACTATATAATTTTTATAATTCTTACCATGGTTGCATTAAAATACTTTACTAGACAGGTATTTCAGCACAGATTGAAAGAAGAGTCCAAAGACCTATTATTTAAAATGGCTTTATAATTAGGTTACTCTATGCATAAGAATACAGCTGATTATTACTTTAGTCACAAATGCAAATATTCCTGCCTTTATTTTGAAAGAAACTGACAGAAAGTCAGTGTGCTTTGGGGCAGCAGTTTCCTGCATAGCAACAGCAGCAGCTTTTAGTGGCAGCTTCTGCTGCTTGATGCTGGCTAAAAAGAGACTTGACAAGTGCAGAGTCATCACTGGATGATGAAAATGTGGAGCAACTGGAACAGTTCAGAGGTGAGCCACTCTGTGTGTGTATTATTAAATTCAGTAAAAGTAGGTGGATTCAGAAAATTTTGAAAACTAGACTTATTTCCCCCGTGAATGTCAGGCAAGAGGATGTTATTTTCAAGGGGAAAACTGGAGGAGAGAAAAGATGCAAGTTATGGGAAAGGCAGGATTTCCTAGAAAGGCTGATATGGGTCCCTCTTCTTTTTCCTGAATTTTCTGTTCTTCTCTTCTTCCTCTCCCCAAACAAGCTATCAAAGCTGCAACTTCTTTCCCCTTTCTGACATGAATCACTGCAGCTACCCAGGCCTCTAGAGAAGCTTGTTTGGTGGTAAATGGTGGTCAATGATTGCTTAACCATAGGGAATAATCACAGTGGGAGGATGTAGAAGAACTATTGGGTTGTTTTTCTAAAAAACAATAGTTCTTATCCCATTAAAAATCTGAAACAAAACTAATATTTTGGCTAGACAAGTCAGTGTTTGACATCATGTGAGATGTTTCCATTTCAATGAAAATATCAAGGAAATGTAAATCAGATAGTTTTGAAAAGTTTTCTCCTCCTTGCTAACAATCATTCTGTTTGTCTGCTTGTCTCTTTGTCACGAAATCTGTTGGTCCATTATTTTTGGTCTGGCAAAATCTGGAATTGGAGATCTATGTTCTTGTGTACAAACCCTCTTGTGTTCTGTTACTGTGCTTTGTAACTTCTACTCCTGTGCTACTTCAGTTCCTACTTAGTAGCTTTTCTCCCACTGAGGACTATATGAATGCTTTGGAAATCATTAATGAATTTCCTCAACTGGTATTGGATTCAATTACTGCTATAGTCTATGGCTTCAGAAGTGGAGATGCATATAGTTGACTTGATACCTTCTTCACCTCACTTCACCTGTCCATCTTCTGGTCCCCAGTCCTTTCTGGTGATTTGAAAATCTTACCTTCTGGTACTGCAAAAATGCTTCTATAAAAATTCAGTATGACAAACCAGTTTCTGCAGCCCCACAAAAGTTTAATGCTGGCAGAAGTGGAGTATCCAGGTGTCTAATGACCTGTTCAACATTTTTTAAACCTTTGTACTCAATAATCCATGATTACTCTGGTTTTGGTTTATTGCAGAGGGTGATGTTGAGACAAGTTTGAATTTTATTTTTGTTTGTAAAGAGGTAGGCAGTACCTTCAGAAATAAAAAGTAGTGGTTTTCTTCTAATTGCAAGGAGTTTCTCCTACTATAACCATTTTAACTTGGATTCTCCAAAGGTAACATATTTACTGTTGGAATATAAAAATGAAACATATTTAATAAAAACATTTTGCAATGTATGTCAAGTAATGAGATGTTCTGTTTATAGTATATCTTTTAGTATTCATTGTTTTTCTCTTGTGGTCAGCTGCTTCACAATGTTTTGTAGCGTATGTGACAGCTGTTGGTAGAGTTCCTTCCTGCTTCTTGGCCCAGAGTTTCTGAGGTTACCTATTTACTTTAGCTGTTTCATTACAAGTCATGTACTTCTTCATCTTGAAAAACCTACTTACTTCATAACATTTCCTCTTGCTCTGGCTTTACAGATGAGACTCTTGTATCCTTCAGGGAGACAGCTGAGAGGAGAGCAGGAGTTGTGCCTACAGAAGTGGGAAGCATGAAGACCATCTGGAGGGCTTTGGGATGGGTGTTAGGGCAGATGCTGGGCTGAGACCTGAAGCTCAGTGACGGATTTTCATGCATGGTGCTGAGCATTTCAAGTATTCGTGCAGAATGGGAAAATATACTTTAGTACTCACAAACCTGGCAATCACGTAGCTATGACAAAATACAGGCTGCTTTCTGGAGAACAGGAGTTCTGGCACCTGTGCAGAAAACACTGCTGCTTAGACTCACATGGAGGCAGTGATCAAGTGCACTCCTCCAACCTGGTCCTGTACTTGCCATTAAGCTTTTTTTTTTTTTACTGAGAGGAGCTGCTGAGCATGTTTTGGGCTTGTAGCTTCCTAAAAGTAAACACAGTTAACATGAGATGTGCTTGGTACTTGATCTGAAGGTGTAGATTGACATGACAGGTATGACAACTGGTGGCCTGCTACCTCTGCAAGAGTCTCTCCTTGTCTGTGTGCTTCCTGTTTTTCTCTTGGGTTGTCAACTAGTGATCATGTGTCACAGGGGGAATTAATTCAGCTGCTTCATCAGTTAGAAAACTTAATTTAAAAACACTTGTGTCTCATGTGTTAGCTAACTGAAACTTCTCTCCTTGCAGCCTTGCAATTGCTCTCTAAAGGAAGACAGTAAATAGGGAAGGCTGCATTGACTTCTTCCATAAATTTTTATCCATTTGTCATAGTGGAGTCTGAGATAGTGTCAGTCTTGGCTGACTGTGACCTGATGAAGTGGCTGAAGGGGTCTGAGACCAGGGGAGGGATACTGGGAACAGCTGGTATGGGAGAGGTCTGTCTAGACCTGCACCCCAAACCTTTCAGGTCCATATAGGTGTTTGATCACTTAACTAGAGCCATTGGGTTAAACTGGTGTTAAGGGGTAAGCCTGGCATACCATCCAGAAAGAGAAGTCTGTGTGGGTAGGAGTCCTCTTTTTCTTTTCTGTTCTAGGTCATTCTATCTAACCAGCCAAAAAGGGGTGACTGCAGGGACCCAAATTCAGTGTTAACAACAGTTATCCATCTTTCCATATTAATTCTCTATCTGGGACTGCTGCTATTCTCAAAGTGATTAAAAACTTAAAGCAGAGAAAGAACGTTCTTTTTGTGGTGTTTCTGTTGTTTTGTTGTTGTTTTTTTTTTTCCCTGCATGCAAGAATTACACAGCCTTATCTGATCACAATGCACAAATCAAATGTCCTCCTCACTGTTATCACTGAGATTTTAGCCTGGAGTCTCCCCAGGCGCTTGACTTACTCTAGATTTGTTCATTTTTGCTTCATTATAAAAGCAGGCTGTCAAAACACAGCTCTTACCTTGCAACATCTTTGTCAAATGCATATCAATATTTTGAAATAGTGAAAGGTTTGTAGTAAAGGTTGTGTTATGTTATACTTTCTGTTAAACATAGATTTACATATATAAACAGTAGATGAGATAACTAGTAGTGGGTTTGGTTTGTTTTGTGTTTATAAAGAGAATTTGTTAAAAATAGGAAGTTGTAGTTTCTCCTCCTGCTGATGCAGAAATGGGTGTGTTAATTGCCTTGTCAGCAGGTAGTACTGCCCTTAGGAATTCAAATGAACTTGCTTCATGTTTTCTCTGCTTTAGGAGAAAGTGTAAGTGTAATATATTGTTCTAAACACAGTTACAGTTTGATTTTCCTAGTATACAACACCTGTATTGTCTGCTTCCCCCCTTGTTTTGCTGTTTCTAATGGGTTTATTGTATAAAGATTCTAGCTGCTTTTGACAAACAAGGTCTGCAGCAATCAATACACAAACTGTCCTTTAATCAATCTGAAATTCCAGCTTTAGTGGGGACCCTATTCTGTCAGATTCTTGGGTAGACTGACCTGACACAGTAACAACCCCAGAATTACAGCCAGAGTTTGATCATCAGGAGAAGTAACTCTCACAGCTTGGCTTTTTTTAAGCTGTTTAAAAATTACTGTGCACCAGATGAGTGCAGCACTCTACAGGATTACATCAATTGTGGGACAGAATTGTACTTTCAACTTTCATATGATGATTTTTTTCTTCTGTGCTATAGGTTTCTGCTGAGGTATTTAGGTAAGAGTTTAACTCTTTGGTGATTTGGGTAATTTGCTCCCAGCTGGGATGACACTTCAGTTCTGCTTCTCCAAGTATGGATCAGAATCACTGTTTAAGCTTTTGCCTCAGCTCCCTGGAGAAGGCTGTGCTGCTTGCACTTGTTTATCTTGCGTGTTTGCTCCCTGTGGTGGCTGTATCAGTCATTGCACTGAATGTGAATTGAAATGTGGTTTCAACATAAAATGCACCGTGAGAAATAACTTGATGAAGTAGTGTGATACTGGAGTTACAGCACAGTATCTACAGTTTATCCAAGTGGTGGCATATGGGGAGAAGCTTGGAAGTTTGTTCTGCATTAGCCTTTCCTAGATTTTTTCCTGAAAATGGGTCAGCATGGGCATCCATCATTGAAGCCATGTAAAAGTTACCAATTTCTGTCACTTCATGGTCCTTGTTATTGGCACAGTTTTTCATCAAAACCAGCTGTGTGGATTGGTACTGGTATGATGAGATGGGTTACTTTTCTAAAAGGCAGAGCAAAGTAATTATTTATAAATCAAGACTTAGCTCTTTTGTAACAACTTGATCACATAAAGAAATTTATACAGGTTACCTTGTTTGTAGGGGAAGACAACTGATGGTATTTTAATGTCATACATTATACCTTGAATCTAAGAAGTGTCTACTATTTCTCCTGACAATGACCTGCCAGTTAGAAAATACTTTTCAGATTTTCTTCTCCTTTTGCTTGTACCTATGAACTCTCCTGTTTCTTTATTAAATTCATCATGTAAAGAGGGCTCAATTTGGCTTCATGTCTGATAGTCAAGCATGAAAATACTGGTTATTCATACATGCACAAGGAAACTCAAACACTCAAAACTAGCAAAGGCATGGAAACTAGTTGTAGGTATCTTCCTGAAGGAAAGCAGGACAGTTTAGGAACAGCTCTAAAATGTGTGTCCTTTTTCTATGGGCAGGGGAATGTAGGCAATCAGGTTGATGAAGAGAGTAGTTGAGACATTTGTGTTAAAAGTTCTTGCTATTTTTAGTTATTCACCCACATCCATGCCAACTCTGTCGGGTTTTGTAGTTGTCTTTGGGGATGTAATAGTGAGATAAGCAAGAGTATACTTCTCTTACCTCCTTTGCTTGATTATGAGAGCTTTTCTTATTTTATGCTAAGTACCACTTTCTATTGGAAAAATATCAAGCATCGTGAAGTGTTTCTGTAGGTACAACAGTAAAACATAACAGCAGCTGTTGTTGGAGAAACCAAGGCTTGATTGATTATTGCTGATGATACCTGTTTGGCTTTGTGTTAGAGGTTCAGTAATACAGGTTAGTGAATTGATTGTGCAAATATACAGTGATTTGCCCTATTTTATTTGAAATAAACAAAATACTGCTTGGCAAATGGGAGCTCAGGAGCCTATTCAAGGTTTCATGTCTGGTGGGGAACCTGACTACTACATAGCAGAATAGAAGAATGGACTTTTGGTCTTGTGTTTTTCAACATAAATAACTGTAGGATAAATTTTCACCATTCATGTATTTTTCTTGTCTCCAGATGAAGACCAAAGTGGTGATTCCAAGTGAAGGTTGAGACCATGTTTTTTCACTGTAGGATGGTTTGGATTGAGAGGGACATTAAAGATCATCCAATTCCCTCTGCTGTGAGCAAGGATGCTACCCACTAGTTCAGTTTGCCCAGCACCTGGTCCAACTTGGCCTTCAAGACTTTGTGGGATGGAGCATCAAAAACTTCTCTGGGCAAGCTGGGCCAGTATCTCCCCACCCTCTCAGTAAAGAATTTCCTCCTAACACCTGAACTAAACCTACCTTCTTTCTGTTTTAAGGCCAATTACCCCTTGTTCTGTAACTCCATGCAGTTGTAGAAAATCTCCAGCTCTCTTATAGGCCCTTTTTAGGAACTGTGAGGCTGCCCTAGGGTTTCCCTGGAGCCTTCTTTTCTGCAGGCTGAACAACTTTCTCAGCCTGTCTTTATCAGAGAGGTGCTCCAGCTTCTGATCATCTTACAGATGTTAACTTTCTGTCCATCTTTAAGAAAGGCATGGGAAATGTTTTTATAGCCATGCTGAAAGCCTAACGAACCACCACCATTACAACAAAGGTGTTGCTTCTTTGCTACTTTTTAGTAGTGTTTGCTTCTTTGCTACTTTGCAGTAGTATTTCTTAATGCTACAGAGACTCTCCAAGAAGGGCTCACTCCTGAGATACCCTGGTTATTTAAATTTATCATGGTACATGGATGGTCTCCTGGGCCTTGCTTCTTTTCTGAATTCCCTCCTTGCACTTGCTCAGTTTTAATATGGGGTCTTTTGTTCTCCCATACAGGAGCAACTGCCTGTCTTTTCCAGCTGAGAAAGGGCAGGTATCTGGTTTGTTCTGCTGTCCTCAAAGTTCTTCTTTCAAGAGCATTTTTGGATCTTTTATTAAAGCGAATTTCTATTCTAAGGAATAGAAAAATCATCATCAGCATACTTACATTAGTAATATGCACACCTGGGCAAAATCAGAAAGCTTTTGTGCTTTTCATTCTTCCCTTAATGAATGAGAGAGCTGTGGGTTTGGGTTAGATTCCTCCAAGGTTTGCAGTTTCTTACATTGTTGTTCCCAGGTTAACTTGCTCCACTGGGATTTCCCCTTCCCTCTGCCCTCACACGTGTGGGGAGGAAAGGTGAAAGATAACTTTGACAACCTTTGGGAGCCCTGGAGAGTGCAGGATGAAGCATTCTGCTAGTCAGTCTCTAACTAGTCAGTCGGTGTAACTCTGGCATGCCTCTTTGCCAGAGAGTGACCCAGTTCAATGGGCAGCCATTCCAGGTGTACCAGCCCTGATTTTGTCCAGGCATGGGACTGAGCTTTACCTCTGCTCTGGGTTTCAGCTCATTGTGGATTTCAGAACACCAGAACAGAGAGCAGATAACCTCCATGCTTGCGGGTGACGTGCACTAGGATTGATGAGTAGTAGCAGGCAGAGGCATGATTTAATGCAATGCACTTTTTCTAAATGCAATGCTGAGATAAAATTGTTTCCTTTTTTAATTCGCTCAATGAAGTAACAGAAGATGAAAAGACAAAAAGGGAGAGCTCTCCATGTTGATAATTGTTCACTTCTTGCAAAGGAGAATTTCAATATTAGTTTGTCTTTCTATAAGTAATTTTCTGAAACCCTGTTCCTGTGTGGTGAGAACAAGAAAATCTGAATGTTTCTGTTGATATCAGATCCATGTGAGGTAATGTCTAGTTCTGTGGAAGAAAAAAGGCGTAGAATTGTCACCATGTCATCAAATGAGAAAGCAAATTAAGAGGCATTTAAGAAATAGGTTTAGTGGTGTTTTAGGTGCATTCTGAAGAATATTTTTCTAGTTTATTCTCAGAGTTTTTTTAGAAGAGTTGTAGATGTGACTGTGGAGTCAAAAAGAAGTTTCAACGGGAAACAAACAAAATGGTGTGGGGTTTTGCTCCAGGCAGCCAGGGACAGTTTTGCCAGTTAAAGTTTTGGGTTGTTTCTGGGGCTAAAGCCACTCTGGTCTCTTCCCACACAGGTGGTGCTGGCTGTGACCCTCGCTGGTGTGTAGCTGCACCATTCCACAGTGCTCCTGGGGACATGGATGTGTGTAAGTGTGCTCCTGACAGTGGTCCTCAGAGTTATGAATGAAGCTGCAGTCTTGGCCTGTGGCTAAAGTTGTAAAAACTAGATGACCTTTAAGAATTAAAGTTGATGCTGTGTTTAACTATGCTTTGTAAAGCATTCAGAAGACTTGCTTTTGGAGCAGAAAGGTGCTTTGATGGTGCTGGTGGTGGTTGGATGCAGTTCTGTACACTTAAATTCTCTTCCAGCTTCTTGCTTGTGAGTGCCTTTCACCTGAAGGATGAGGGACTGACAGGTACTTCGAAGGTCCTGAGACTTTGCTTCTTTTTGTGTCTTTTTTTGTGCTGACAGTGTAGTAACTAATGCAAAACTCATTGAGACCAAATTGTTGTCAAAACTAGAAGAGGTGGTGTCTGCTAGAGCCTGCAGTGTTTGTGCCTTAGTCACTCTCTCTGAATGTTGTGTGGAGCAGGAGTCACTGTGTCATTGTCATGGTCACATCCACAGGCATGGTGCTTGTGAAAGGAAAACAAAGACCCAGAGGACATGTGAAGGGGAGCATCCTCACAAACCCAAGCTACTGCCACAATAGAAAAGACTCTGGTTCAACCTTTGTTAATAGTAAATAGCCTTTAGATGATCTTAACGGCAGATCAAATGTATTATTTTGAATGCCTTCTGGATCCTTTTGAGGACAGTGATACATACACTGATAAAGGCTAGTGAAGCCTTTCCCTCCTGAGGAGAGGAGAGGAGTGATGACTCTTGTGTGATTTTACAGATGGTTGTCAGAGAAGATGGGGGACCACCTGAGTGAGACAGGCATTCAGGAATTAGCTTATTGCAAGTTTGTTGAGAAATGAATTTAAGAGGGAGTAAAAGTGAAACACCCTATGGAGTATGTTTTGTGAAGTGATGAACAACAGGCAAGAAGTTTTGTGAAAATGTTCTGTGGAGGAGGTGACACACACAAAACAGAAGATGTTTTTACTCTTTGGTAGTGACACAACCTAAGTAGTTGCTGATCTAATTACTATAAGTTCTAGCTGTTTATTCTTGCTTGTCTTGCAGCACCCCTGGGGATCTGTATCATTTGAGAGCAAAGGAGGGAGGAGGAATGAACTGAAAAAAGAGAATGTATTTTTCACAGGATTTTTTTTTAAGAATTTTGATGGAGAATGCCAGGATATCGCTGGCACAAATTAGGGATCCAGACTGATGAAGTTAATATGAAAAACAGAAATGCCTTAAAGGCAGGTGCAAAATGTATAGTAAAAGTTTGAACTGGCTTTGGTTTGCACTTCTTGAATCATGTCTAGTTTGATTTCATTTGGTTAGTACCTGCCATTGTGGAGTTCTGAATCGTGGTGATTCCTTCAAGTATTTTCCACAAACTAGTACTGGTTTTTTAAAGAAACTAAATTGATAATGACACACTTTCTAAATGTACAAGAAAAGTAATTCTTCACTGCTTTGTAACTTACCAGTGAAAATGGAAGAAATGTTTCTAGTGAACTAGAAAGGAATAGGATTTTGCTTATAAGTAAAGGGAATTTTAATCCAGCTGTTTCTTTACCTAGAGTATGAAAGTCCTCTAGACTATACTGTCCCTTCCCTTGCATCTGCACATCTCCAGAATATTTTTTTTAATGCATAACTTCCTTGGTAATTTACAGGGAACAATGTGGCACACTGGTAGAAGGTAAATTTCTCTACAGAAGTGTGTATTTGGCATGGCTGCGTTCACTTTCAGCTTTAAGAACTAAGAGCAAATGTGCATCTCTGAACTAAGAGAGACGTTTCAGTTAGAAAATGCTGGTTTGTAGATATGTGTTATAAAATAGAATGGCCCCTTACTTAAGGAATATAGCTGCAATACAGCAGCACAAGTACAGCCTGCAAATGTCACATTACATCCAGCCTGGGGCTGGCCAAATTACAGGTATAAATCTGGTCTAGTTTGAACTTTGCTTTCTGTGCAAAATCTGAAACAAAGATTTCCTTTGAAAGAAGACTCAGGGTGTGGAAATGATTTTCTGACTTAAAGTATCTTGCCTTCTGTTTTCTGTTGGTGGTATCACTGCTTTCTTGGGCAGTAAGTAAATCAGTGTAGAGTCCATGTATGTGTCCTGTCTCTGTTCCCCCCACTCTTTCTCCTCCCTACCACCTGCCAATAAAAACACTTTTAAAATGAAATGTCAGGAATTGGCAGGAGGAGGCACATACTGTTCTCCTGATAATTTAAATGTTGCCTTTCTGTAGGATGAAAGGAGCTGGAGCCTGCTTTCTCCTTCTGAATTGTAAGTAGAGTATCCCCTCCTGAGATGCTTTATAGAAGTGAAGCACAGCTGAGTAAAAGAGCTAGATGCTGCCTGACATTTAACACTGCTGCGGCTCAGCTGCTCTTAGACATATGAGTCCTTCCTCATGCTGTGAAAGTACACCATGCTGTTCTGTATACTGAGGGTTCTAAAGTTCTTAATGCACAGTTTTCTTAAAACTTGGGGGTTTGACATTGTGAGTAGCTGATATTGAAGGGATAAGACTCCGCAAAACAAAAAGAAAACGAAGGAAAATAATGAAACTAGTTATTTGTACCAGTGTCATAACAGATTGTTTTACTTTGTTTTTCCTTTCTCATTCTGTAGCATGTCCTGAGTTCATGGCAGCAGGTAGCCTGACAGGCTACCTCTAAAGCTCTACTTCCATCAATTGCTGATGTTCGTGCACAAAGATGGACTGTTTTGGTAGGACAAGGCTCCATTGAAGTTACTGCTAATAAGCAAGCAAGCTCTGTTCACTTCAATCCCATTCAAAATACAGGAAAAGGCTCAGTCTTTGCCAAACTTGAAAAGCTGAAACTATTACAGAGGTTAAAATTATTTATTTCAAGTGGGTGTAAAACATATTTTCAAAATAAACACTGAAACCACACCTTACTCTTACCACATATATTAATCATATTCTGTGTGGGCATGAAGTACAGAAAATGTTGAGCTTTGTATTCCTTGGTTTTATAAATGCAGGTTTGTTCTAACTAGCATTTAATATAAGCAATGCCTTAGTATTGTCAGATACAATGCATCTTCTCATTATGTAGTGCTGCTTCATTGTAGCTTAGTTTACTCCTGGCAAAAAGATATGGCTCTTTTAATACCTCCCTAATGTGTAACTTTTTTTTTTTTTTAATGATATAGTCATAGGTGGGATTAATTTTACTCTTCGATTCTAGTGTACCTATACTTGCGTAAAAAAAAGCTGATGCTAATCCGAGTGCAATAGCTTATTGTGTTTCTGTAACAAATTGTTCTCTTAGTTGAGCATGCTTGTGTTCTGTGGTGCTGTACTGATTGTTGTCTGCTTTTTAAGTACATACTTGGTTTCAATTTTACTTGCTGCTGCTGGTGAGTCAGTGTCTTTCAGGTACAAAATGCTGGCATTCCCCAGCATGTAGTATGTGAGGTTTGGGGGATTTTTTTGTTGGTTTTTTTTTATGTCTTGGAGTACATGCTCCTCCTGTACCCGTCTGTGTAAAAGCCAAACTGAGCCTGGCATTATTTGCAAGTGGCAGAGCTCTGCGCACCTTCTAGAGCTGGAAATTAAATGTGAGGAATTTCCCTCCTAAGAATGGATGTATTACTGGGAGCTGCCTCTTCTCCATACTGCAGACAGATTTGCCTCCATCCTGACCTGCCTGTGCCATGAGCCAAGGCTTCTCAGGGCACCAAAGCTTGCTGAGGTGTTCTCCGCTTTGATCTGAGAGTCACTGCCACCATCCACACCCTGCATTTCTGTCTCTAACATGTACCTAATCCCTTTGCTCTCCTAAGTTTTAGCTACGTTGCTGAGAGAACAGAGGTGGTACAGTAGGATTTTTTTTTTTTTAATCAGTATAAACCTTGCATTTGATACCATGTTGTAATGACTCTTCTAATCCTCTGATTCCTGACTGAGCTATCATTCAGTAGAGTTCGTGTGGCGCAGTTGCTGAAGCAACAATGACAGGGTTGTGTTGTGTTGCTTTTTAGGGTTTTGACCTCCTTTTTTAGTTTAAATACTGCATTAGTGGAGTCCTTGTGTCTTCTGGTACCACTATGCAGCAATGAGATCTGCATCCAGATCTGAGGCGTTTCTGTCTTATTTACTGTGTTGTTCAGCAGGTTTCTCTAATTGAGGATGTTAAAGAATAAGCAGTGTGGGGAAATCAAACTTGCCAACCTTCAAATAGTAATTCCTGGAAAGAGATGCTGGTTGCACCCTTTGTCCCTTCGTGGAGATACTCTATAAGGAAGGAATTGAATTGGTGGTCAGCTGCACTTGTGCAGTGAAAACTCACTCATTCAAGATCACTTGGGGCAGACACAAACATGCTCTAGCTGGGTCATTGCAGACTCTCAGGATCCAGCAGGGTTTATTAACTTGGGCTCACTGCCAAGCAAATGCAACTGTGGTGCTCCCAGAGCAAGTAAGATCTGCTGTTTTGGCATGGAGTCCGAGCAGTCAAAGCCTGCCAAGCATGAAGGGTGCAGAGCTGGGTCCAGCGCGGTTCTTGGATCCAGGAACTCTAGAAACACGTTGCGGATTTCTGACCACATGGATCAGCTTGGGACCATCACGACTCATTAGATCAGCAACAGTTTCTGCCCTGTTAACCTCAAACTTGTTTGTTTGTCCGATTTTAGTTTGGTTTTTATTAAGGTTTTTTTGTTAGGGTGCATGTTTTTTAAAACCTTCAACTCATGAAACTTTCTGCATGTGCAGTATGGCATGTCAGGAGCTTCTTGAAAGCAGACTGCAGAGGCACTGAGTGTACTGAACAGGAACCAGCTCAAGGTTCTGGAGTTAGAGCTGCTGATCTTAAATTGACTTTTAATTTTCCCTGTGTTGTGATTCCCAGGTCTTTTTGCAGTGAATCAGTGTGCCAATGTTTCCATTGTCTGCTTTCTCACAGCCTTTGTGAGCCATGACTGGTGCACTCACCATTACACCCAAAGTATGAAGTGGACATGGTTAGTTAGGACTTGTGTTTGGTTTTGTGGTGTATGTAGCCGTGGTACATACACTGAGAGAGTATGTTTAATAATTGCACTTGTCAGGGCAATTAGCTTTTCTGTTTGGATTTGAAAATGCTCTCTGGAAAAATTGCACTGTGCTCGGTGTAACTCCATCAAACACAAATGAAATTATCTGAAGATACATTGCTGAATAGTCTCTGAATTGTTACAGTATTTGAAGTTAATTTTCCTCACAAAATTCACCAATGTTCACTTAACTTTTCCAGGCAAAAGCTCTTTTTTTTTTTGTTCCTATGTAGGTGCAGCTGGGACAAGCGGATATAAAATGCCCCATCACAGAGTGCAGCGAACACCTGGATGAAACAACTGTGCTCTATAACCTGCCCCATGACGACATCATCAAGTATAAATACTTCCTGGAACTCAGCCGCATTGACTCCAGCACCAAGCCATGCCCTCAGTGCAAGCACTTTACAACCTTCCGGAGGAGAGGCCACATTCCTACCCCTGCCAAATTGGAGAACAAATACAAAGTGAGCATGCTTGCCGGGGCTGTGGGTTAGATGGCACTGCAAAAGTAGGACAGCATTTGGTGAGCATTAAATGAACTTTTTTGTTTCACTGGAGCTGTGTGCAAGCTGTGATTAGGAATTTGAACCCATAGTAGTACATCACTGATTAAGTAATAATTGACTTTTAACAGTTCAAGCAGCTGAACTCTTCAGCCTGTATTTTGTTTTTGGTAGGTGGCATAATTTTGTCCTGATATACATTTTAATTTAAGGGGTGTTTTCTTTCTGACATGCAAACAATAGTCACAGTCAGAAGAGGCTGGGAATGGGGAGTTACCACTACAACTGATAATTTTAGACACACAACTTATAAGTTTTCCCTGAAACTCTTGGTGAGTGAATTCTGGGCATCTATGATGTTAGGCTGTTGGCTTTGCTTCTTCCTTAGTAACAGAGCTGTTGTCTGTCCTGCTTGTTGGTTCTGATTTCTTCACTCCCTTACCAGAGATTATACATTACTGTAATCTCATCATTCACAATGCAGAATTTGGAGAAATAGAGGGGGCGGGAAAAGCTATTTCTGCAGCATTTCTTTTCATAGAAGAGTCGCTTATACTGTGACTTTAATCAAAGATGAAAAGCAAGAATTTGAAATAAGCTTTGAGCTGCTTAAAGTCCATCTGAGTTCCAGAAGGCAACCGTGGTCTGCAGCACCATGTTCTGTGATAGTTTTCTATCCGGTTATTAGATTTGTTGTGGTTAATTTCATGATTGAGCTGGCCTTTCCTGGACAAACCAGTTCTTCTCAGTAGGAATTTAGATGACTGTTTAGATAGCCCTAATTACACAGCATAAGATTCAGCCCAGTATGAAGATTA
The DNA here is from genome assembly GCF_047830755.1 of Zonotrichia albicollis. Classification (NCBI taxonomy): domain Eukaryota; kingdom Metazoa; phylum Chordata; class Aves; order Passeriformes; family Passerellidae; genus Zonotrichia; species Zonotrichia albicollis. The sequence continues at coordinate 73,314,435 of NC_133821.1, read as the reverse complement.
AAAGGTGGAAGGTTGTGTATTCATTGGAGTTGAAAAGTTGGTAAAGCTAATTCTAAGTTATGAGCTACTTGTTTATATCTGTGTAGGGCATGAATTGCATGCCATGCTCTGTTGGACTCTGTTTTCAAATTTGTCATCTTACATTGAGGTGAAAAAAATCTGAAACTGCAAGTAAAATTCCTTCTGCCCAAAGCTATTCTCCTTCACCCATCTGCTTCATCATCAGCACCCATCAGATGTAACCCAGGGTAGATCAGAGCTTGTAATGCTTTGGCAGGCTCCTCTCAAGGTATCAGAGGCTGTTAGTGTCCCATAAGTGTGGGTCATTGGTGGTACAGCTGTTGTATCACAGGCCTGCCAGATCTGAGAACATTCCTCAGGGCACGACCAGTGCTCTTTTATGAGTTAAAATGCTACAGTTAAAATGTTCCCAACTGCCCTACAAACCACAATGGGAAAGAATGGGAGACTGTGTGATGCATAGTGCAAGCCAGGAGCAGTTCACTGGTCATGCGGTGATTCAGTGTGTATACCTGTGATCTGCAGAGCTGAAATCTCCTGGCAACAGACTCAGGCAAAATGTGTCCTTTGAGCTGAGCCCAGGTGTTGTGTGCAAGAATGTCTGGTTGATGCTAGTCAGAAATATAATTAGGAAAATGCTGGCAAGCAGTATGGATGATCGTGGTCCACTGAGCTTCAGCATGCTCTTTGAACCTCAACTGTTTTCTAATGTAGGTACAGTTTTAGTGATTTGTTTTAAGCTGAGCACAAGAAGTTTTGTTGCAGGGAGAAGGTTTAAAAACTATGATGACTGTAGAGACTGTTGCAGGGAGAAGGTTTAAATGACTGTATATGACATGGAGTGTATGTGAGTAATTTACATACACACATAGCTGTGGGCCAATATTACCTGTTTTCTTGGGTTCTCAAGTGATTACATGTACACATTGTGCCTTGTATTTTAGGCTGTTGGGAGGCAAAGACATTTTCTTTTGTGTATAGCATAGGAGACATCTGACTGGAGGCTTTTGAGGCTGCCCTGTTCATATGCAAGTAATATAAACACCAGTTGCACCAGATGAATTCTGCAGCAGCACTGCAAGTGTTGGCTTCAAGAGAACTGACTCGTGTGGGGAACAAGCCTACTGGTAGGGTTATAGCACAGCCCCTACACTCGCTTTTTTATACACTGCAAAGGGAAAGCACTCTAAAATCCAAGACTTTATTTGAACTGATGCTTTAAAAATGTTAATGCCATTTCTAAAATTTTATACAGTGTTTAAAATTTTAAGTAACATGGAAATTTAAAGAGGCAGAAAAGTTGAAATTTTTTTTTCTTATTACTGATTTGTGTCAGCTAAGCTGATCTAGGTCCAGCAGTTCAATTGGCTGGGACTCAAGTCTTGGTGTACTAAGCCTTGGAAGTTAACATGTATGTTGAGGAAGGAGGAGACGAAAAGGAGAGCTTTCTTATCCAAACCTTTCTCCTACTATTAGTGCCACTTAGGGCCACACAGAACAGCAAGAGAACTATTGAATTTTCTATATAAAATATTTTTATCATAAATGGAACCAGTATTAACTCTGAAAATTTCCTTGCTCCCTCTCATATGTTCTGAATTGAGTGTAAGGTGGTTGCAGACAAGACCCTAACAAACCTTTGTTCAGAGCTGTTATGCAAAAGAGCAATGGAAATGGGCAAAAATTAAAAAATTGCTGCTTTACCTGTTCCATTGGGCATGAATCAGGTAAAGGTTTCACAAGAGTGAGTAAGAAGACTTGTTCTGTGAGGAAGCTCTGGCTCTTGCTTGTTAGAGTTAGTTTTTTGACTTGCCACAGAGAAGCAATTCTCTCTGCTCTGTGAGATTCATCATGAGGTTTTCTTGTTCACTTCTGTCAAGAGATACACATCACATAAAAGGAGGACTTGAGTGCTTGGGTTTGCAAATGTAAATATTTTTTCAATGCGGTTGTTACACAAACTGTCTTTTTTTTTAACTACTGAAGAGTTTCTGAAAGTTGTTCTAGAAATACCAGGAATTTGTTCAGATGCTTTGATCTGTTAGCTCCCTGCTTTTGAATCAGATTTTGTCTTTAAGTGGCAGATATCTTCATGGCTATACATCACATCATTCTGCCTTGAGCCTCAGCTGCTGCAGGTGTGGTGATTTTGCTGTGCTCTCCCTCTTTCTCTCAGCAGTTCATTCCTGCTTTTGCTTATGGTGATGTTTTAGTGTCACACTGGGAGCTGGATCAAAGATGAGCCCTAATGGGGTACAAAATTTGTTTGTTTTGTTGTTAATTATTTTCAGCTGTTTCAAGAGAGGGGATGGGTTGATGATGAGGAGAAGGAAGATGTTTTGGCTGGAGCTCATATTTGTTTTCAAATAAAGTGACAGTGACTGCAGCTAGAGACTGTAATTCATGTAATCAGTTAATTGCATGATTAATTTGGCCATCCTGTTATATAACTACTGTTCCATCAAGCAGCAGAAAATCCCACTAAGCTTTTTGTACCTTCAGGTTATAGGGATATTTTTATGAGCAGTCAGTTTTGCTGTCATCAGGTCAGTTCTGTTTTGTGCTGAAATTATGTATCAGTTTTGAAAAGTCTTTTCCTGTGAGGCGAGTAAACTGTTAGATAAAGTAGCTCGCAGTAAAGAGGCTTGCTAAGAAAATGGAAGATGTTAGCCTCAAAGATAAGTGTTTCAGAAAGCTAAGAACCAAGAGAGTTAGAACACAAAATTGTGTAATCTTTTCTATTTCAAGGGAGGCTGATCTCCAGGTGGCATAGAAGTTTGTGTATATATCCATTCTCTCAATTTTAATCAACAGAAATAGAAATCATAAAATAAGTGGGAAAATGTTTGTGTGAGAAAAAACATATTTGAGAAAACACAAGGTTAATGTTTTGTTTTGCAGATATAGTTTGTCTGTGTTGCTGGACTATAATATATTTTACTGGTTTAAAATCATATGTAGATAGCTTTTCTGTGTCCTTGCTATGGTGATTTCATGTGTAAGTACTGAAGCATGAATCAAATAACATTTGACTTTCTTTCAGGAAAGCAGAGAAAAAGTGGAATAAGAACCTGAAAGACTGCTTTAATTGCCCTGTTCTGATTGTTTCTTAAGCGCAGGGGGGCATCACGTTGCATTCAAGTTTGAATGGTTTCAGGGTGGTTTTGTTTGTTTTTTTTTTTTGCAGCTACTAGTTCCAAGAAAAATAAGATTCATAAGTACTTAAGGTACGTAGTTTTCTCTGTGCTTCAGTTATGCTCAGGAAGCATTGAACCCACAGAGAAGTGAAATAGCCCATTCAAAATATAAAAACTATTTACAGCTTCAGTTTTGAGGAAGGTGCTGTCAGGGTGACAGGTGGAAGAGGAAACTGGTAATGAAACATAGAGTTCTTACTAGTTCAGTTAGGGCCATTTGTGGTAAGAAATGTTATTTTGACTTCATGTGGTTATAGCCTCATCCTGTATTTCAGTACTTTCTGATTAATGTATTTGGAAACACCTGATGTCAGTGTGCGTGTGTAAGTTTAAATACATATCCTGGTGGCTGCTGCGTTGCTTTTGCTTATATACATGCTATAATAGAAAGATAGAGTATGCAATTAATTAGTCACATATTCATCAAAAAACAAACAAACAAAAAAAAACAACCAACACGCAGAACTTGTGGTTTAAATTATGTTGCTTTTTTTTTTACGGAAGCAGCTTTAACTTCCTGACCTTGTTGATTTGGGTTTGTACTTGTTAACAACTATGTTATCTCTCAAATGTCTGAATACTGCAACTGATAAGTTTTCAGGTTTTAGAACATTGACTTGTGGCTACAAGCTCCATCTTTGGCTGAGGCATAACAAATACTGAGCCCTTCAATATGATGCTTGCTATAATCTGTCTTCCCAGCAGTAGGACGCTGACTTGTGTTGTTGAAAGACATAAATTCAATGCAGGGAGGGAGTGGGGGACAAAAAGGAAAAAGAAAGACAGATAGGGGTTAGGTAGGATAGGTTAGATTACTTTCTTGTGCATATTAGATTTTAATGTGTTGTGTAAACATTTAGCAGTGCTCTGTGTTAGTTTGGTTTGTAGAAATATAAATGTATGATTCTTTAGGTTCCTCAGAGCAGCAAATTTCCTTTTTGCTATGCTGGTTTATTAGGAGAATTCATCTGGGAAGCTGAGATGCAAGTTCATGTATTTTTGTTGATTCAGCATATTGGCCACTGGTTCATTAGATTTTGAGAATTTGTGCTTTTTGTTGCTTTTGTTTAATACTTTATAATGGCCTTGGATGAGTTTTCAGGTAAGAACTAACAATGTTTGTAATCCACGTGTTTCAGTCCTAATGTGTTGTTTCTCTTTAAACAAGATGTAGTGATTGCATGTGTAAACAATTTTGGCTATCCGCAGCAAAATATGTAAGGGTGATCAGAGCACCTACTTTGGACTCTTAATTGTAGTCAAGGAAGCATAACACCAGTTGTCAGGACTCAACAGGAGGGCACAGCAGCTGGTGGGAGTGAGAACTTGAGAAATATGTTTTGAGGACATGTGACTGCACTCTGGGATGAAGTTTCCTGAGAAGCACCCCCATCCATACATGGTCAGCACAAATGTTTCTGTGGTTTGGTGGTGAACCAAGTCTGGACACAGATATAACCAAAACTGCTTGGTTTGGCTGGTCTGGTTGAATTCCTCAGTCCCATTCATCAGCTGGGTACAAAACCAGGGCAGTGCCAGACGTGGACTGCAGCTGAAGGTGGTGGACAGGGCTCAGCAGTCGCTTGAGCCTGAGATGTTTTGCTGCTGAACAAAGTGAACATGTTGCAGGAGCCTAGATGTGCCTGAGTCTTAAGGTGTCTTCTGGTTCGTGCTGTCCTTAGTCTGATCCAGGTTGGAGGCCTGTCTTTTGTCATATATGCAGCTGCAATGTGCCTGTGTTTATTACTCCTGCAAACACAGCAGCTGCCTTAGCTTTTCATGAAAAAATATTAAGGCTGTGGAAGAAGACGTGATGATGATGGTACCTGTTTGACACAATGATTTAAAACTGAGGGAGCGGAAAGAATAGATCCTTTCTTAGTTTGAGTATGGCTTGTGGGTTCTGCCATTAGGTGTGGTCTGTAGCAAGTGGGCTGTTTGGCACAGGCTCAGCTTGCCTTGACGCAATCAAGAGCAAAAGGAGGTGCCTGACTTCCTGTTGGTAGTTGTGGCTCTTGGATGAGAGCCTCACTCATGGCTCCTTTTCCCAGGACCATTTCAGAGCCCATATGAAGCCAAGCTCTGTAGCACCTCTTCAGAAGACCAAGTGCTTTCTGTGATAGCCTTGGCAGTGCAGTCTGTTCCTAGAGAAGGACAGATCCACTGCACTGAAAACTGTCAAGCTAATTTCCAGGTGTTCTCACAAATGTATTGGAGGCAATTGAGTAAGATTTCTGGATTCTGCCCTTTGTCTGTTGATCTATGCAATCACTTTGGGAAGTAGTGCCTGTGATTAAGCCAAGCTGCTTGCACTTCATTCGATTGAGGCCTTTCCCAGCTTTAGCAATTACTTTTGTGTTTTCTCTTTTTTGAAAAGGAAAAGAACAAGCTAGCTTCCACAATTTCTTGTCTTTTTAAAACAGAGCCTCCAAAAGATGTTAGGTCTTTGCTGGACAGCTGCTCTTGTAATTGAGGAGCAGTGGTTTTAAAACAGGCTTTCTAGTTGTATCAGCACCCAGCTTGCAAACATGTGGTGTTTTCTCATTTATACAGATCCAGTGTCCATCTTGCCAATTTGTCTGGTGTTTCAAGTGCCACTCTCCCTGGCATGAAGGCGTTAACTGCAAAGAATACAAGAAGGGAGACAAGCTGTTACGTCACTGGGCCAACGAAATCGAACACGGGCAGAGGAATGCCCAGAAGTGTCCAAAATGCAAGGTGAGCTGCTCTCCCTTGGCTTGCAGGTAGTGCTTCAAACTGTTCAAATATACATTTAAAATAAATACTTGCAGCTTCTGCTCAGCATTGGAAATGAAATTTACACTTGCTGTGCAGTTTCTTGTTAATGACCCATTGAGAAAAACAGGTCAGATTATTTTGCTGGTTCCTGCACTGATTCTGCAGAGTGTCTGCATGTAAAGAAACATTATGGAAATTATTAAGAGCGGGTTTTGATGAATTGTAGGAATCTTTAGGTCAATTAATTACAAAATAAATTAATCCTAAAATAAAGCTTTAAAGAAATGGAAAGCTTTAGGGAAATTCAGTGCCTTTGTCAGGTTTTCCAGAGAGTCTGAGTGTATTCAGTGTCTGAGTATGGCTGGAAATACTCTGTCAATAAGTTAACTAAAAGAAACTAAGACTTGGCAAAACTGTAAGTTTTGTAGGATCAAATGTTACTACTTCACAAGCTTCACAGGCCACACATCAAGTGCTGTGTCCAGTTCTGGGTCCTTCACTTCAAAAAGGGCATTGGAGATTCTGGATTGAGTCCAGAGAAGGGCAACAGAGCTGGTGAAGGGTCTGGAGCACAAGTCCTGTGAGGTGAGGTCCCCCTGAGCCTCTTTTTTAACCTCATCATTCTCTACAACCACCTGAAAGGGGGGTGTAGGGAGGTGGGACTTGGCCTCTTCTCCCAGGCAGCCAGTGACAGGACAAGAGGGCATAGCATCAAACTGCAGGGGAGGTTCAGACTGCACATCAGGAGGAATTTCCTTGCAGGAGGAGTTGTTAAACATTGGAATGGGCTGCCAGGGAGGTGATGGAGTCACCAGCCCTCAAGGTGTCAAGAAATTACTGGATGTGACAGAGCCATGATCAGGTGACAAGATGATGGTTGAAGGTTGGAGTTGATGATCTCAGAAGTGTTTCTCATTCCAATGTGGATGCTTCTCTTAAGTGTTTCTCGTTATTAATTTTGGACACTGAAATGCCATTGCACACCCTAAAAATGTCATCAATCCCTTCAGAGATGAGAAGTATTTCCCACTACTCAGAGGAGATGCAACAGCCCTGCACATGCCTGCCCCAGTTGCCCTTAATGAAGGCCACTCTTAAATTTGTTCAGTTTTTTTCACAGCTACCAACAGAGTAGTAAGTCAAAGCTGGACTGTTTCATAGAAAATTAATATTGAATTTTTACTTATCAGATTTACTTATAAGCATACAAAATATATGTAACACTTTGAGCCTTACACTGTGCAAGTAAGAAAATGCTCATCAGTTTACTAAGTATCATATTTTGGTCTTTAAGAAAGAAATGCCTGTGATGCTATAGCTTGAAATTGAAAGATTTCAAAACACTGAGCAAAATTGTAAAGCTCTGAAATCAGCAGCTGGTTGCTTAGCCTTCCTCCTGCACATGTGTGACCTTTTAACAGTTTTTGCAGCTTGCTTTTCGGTAAGAGTTCATAGATTTGAGTCAGTTCCAAAAATGTTCACTTTCTGGGAAGTCTTAAAGTAAAATACTTCATTCCTTTCTGAGTGGGAAGAAGTGTCTGTTTTGATTTTAATTGTTTAACTTGTATCAGATTTTGTGACAATGAGAATGATGTAACTTAAATAAATTGTACAAAAGATTTAACAAAGTGGACCAAGCAAAAAAAAAGTTAATGTGGAAAACCAGGAGTGGTAGCTGATAGCAGTTTTGGTTCCTTTTTCTTTCCAGTTAAGTCTAACATTCAGCATGAATAAGTTAAAATTTAAAATGTTGTGTTTAAATATTCAACTCTTTTCACCATCTTCAAAAGAAAAGGTTGGACACTTTAAACTTTACATGGCTTGTTACTAATTCTGAAGCATGAAGTTGCATGAGTTTGGCTGCTAATTTAATAAATACTTGAGGTTTCTTTTCTTAATGAAAGGAAAATAAAACCACCTACATGGTGGGAGGCAGTATGGAAACTTATGAAACTAGCACAGAAAAAGAAGTTATGTTAAGTCCTTCCTGGTAATGTGGCACTGTAAGTGAATACTGAAGAGGGAATTCAACCTTTTATTAAACTGTGTTGCTACCTCACTTCTTGATTGTTGCTACCTCACTTTCTTCTTCAGAAAAAAAGTTCTTCCTCCCTACAATGTCCAGAATGTTTCTCAACATACTGTTTATCTTTAAATCAAATCTATGACCTGCAAGTAATCAAAAGTAACAGTTAGCTGGAAGTTAATTCAAAAAATACATCTTTGGATAGTTTAAAAAATACATCTTAAGCAGTATTCTTCATCAAATATTTAGCAGGTGTTTGGGCACATAGGGAAAAGCATTCTGACAGTTAGCATTTTAAGTCAGGGGGACTACATCTAATACTTCTCTGCCTCTCTCTCCCATCCCTCCCTCCCTCCAAAACCTGTTAATAAAATCACATTGAATCAGATGAGAATCTTATTTCCAAATAAAATAAAGAGTGACAAAGAAAATAATTTGTAACACACTATTTGATTTATCTATGTTCTAGGTCCACAGAGGCCATGTTTCTGGTGAAAACATACTTTATTTTTAACCTCTTTCATATTGTGGTTGAAAATTTGCAGCAGCCAAAATTGGCAAAACAGGTTGAGGGAAAGTCAATGTTAAATTGTGTCTAAAGATACTAGTATTTCATCTCTACACTAAAACTGAAATTAATGGAAATTTAAGGTAGAAACTTAAGTAAGGTAGTTTCTTTACTCAAGTAATGTGTAAAATTTCTGGTAGCTTCCAAAGTATGTTACTGATGACAGTGTTAACTGTGACCATATTTTGCAGATAGCTTCTGGAGATAATTATTTCTACCTCCAGATACATACACACACTGACTCTTTTTAGCTGTACCATGGAGAAATCAAATGCATTATCTTCTCTGGGCATGCTGGTGAGAAAATCAAAACACACTTGGGGGTATGTGCATACAGAGGCAGATCCTCAGGCAAATATGAGTATTTCAGCGGTTTGGGTAAGTGATTAGCAAGAACATAATCCTTTGTAATGTCAGTATAGCAGGGACTGTTAGATAAGCTTAAACTTGATTACTTTTTCCTGTAGTAGGATAGAGCTTTTAGCACTTCTAATAGGAATGGCTTATATTTACCTGGTCTCTCCAAGATGTGTTTACATAAGATAATAAAAATGTCACACGCAGTCCAAATGTTTATTTGTAGATTGATGTTGTGACTGTGTGTCAGTATGGAAATATGGAAAAAATGCTACTTTTTTTAGCTTCATCTTAAATATATTTTGACTTTTTTTTTAATTTATTTATTACAGCCTTCTCCAGATTTACTATACACTATTTTGAGAGTCAGTGTAGACCATTTTTCTCAATAAGATTTGTCCAAAAAGGGCCGGTCTTGTTCTAGAGTAATTGGCTAATAAGTGCACATTTGCTACGTTATTGGATGTTGTTTGCCAAAATTTATAATATTTTCTGTCTTTCTCCAGTACTGTTTTAAGGGGTTATTTTTTACCATTTCTTAGTATGTTTGCAACAAAATGTTTTTGTTTGCACAAGTGTTTTTACAGTACAGCAAACCAAGGAAATACTCCATGTTGGTGTTATCTTACCACAGATTTCAAAAGCAGCACTATCTGAGGAAACACCACGTAGCAGCTCTGGCTTAGAAGACTTTGAACAGCAGTGGAAATTTAAGAACGAGCATGTCAATGCAAATAAAGGAGCACGTGCTTCTTACCTTTCTGATTCATATAAGCGTTACCAAAGAATTCAGGGCATAGTTTTTAGAAGCACTCTGCAAATTAATTCTCAACTTCTGGAGGGAGGAGAGTCCTTATTTGTATAGAAAGTGATAAAGCTGTGCAGGTTTTCTTCAGAAGTGGAGGAGACATGGCCACTCATCCTCAGAGCTCTTGGCAGTGATTTCCCTAGAAGATCCCTTTGAGAGGGCATGTAACATGCAGAGGGGGTAAAATGAGGGTCTGAAATAGCCACTGTGCTACTTCCAGTTCAGAATCTTAAGTAGACAACTGATGTGTTTGCCCCTGGTGCGTAGTTTCCACCCCTGTTGTTCTGGAAGCCATCCCTGGGTTTCTGAATGGCTCCCCTTCCCCTGTAAGGTGAGTGTACGTGTTTGGTTTTGAGCAGGCCGTGGCGGCAGGGTGAAGCCTGTAGCTTTGACTGAGGGCATGGAGGCAGAAGCTGGGCTTGCAGTGGCCACGCTGCAGGGCAGCCTGCAGTCACACTGTACCAGGCCCTGCACGGGCTGCAGCTTCCCACAGCCAGCGGCATTCCCGGCCCCACACGTTCCCCGGCTGCCTCCTGTGCCGTGGTGCTGCCAGTGGGGCAGGAGCACTCGGATACCCGAGCCATCGGCCATGGCTTTCCCAACCTATGGGTTTGTAATCCATCCCTGTCACTGGATTATCCAGAGGGTGCAGAGGCATGCCCGTGTGAACCGGAGGTGAAGTTGATCTGGTGGGATGTCATGTCTTAGGCTTGAAAGCAGCCTGACCAAATGATCCAGAGTTCACCTGGCATTGTCAGTCTGCAAGTATGTGATAGGGAGCTCAAGCTCTGCATCTGAGGTTCGTGGGGCTTTTTGCTTTGTTTTTTCTAATCAAGTCTTTGCTCACTGTACTTGCCTACACCTTTTTTTGGCAATAAAAAGGTATAGGCAAGTACAGCTGGTTGTTCCAGATTAGCAGCATTTGAAGACAGTTACATGTGCAGATGAGTATTGACTAAAATATTTTTTATGGTTTGCTTTTTGAAGAAGCAAATATGAAGTACATGTAGTTGCAGTATTTGTCTGTGAGATAATAAATCCTTATCAACTTCTTTCATGTTTCAAGAGGACAATATGTCTGGAGAATTTCGGGCAGGACCAAGTAGATGGACAAATGATTCAGGAGCAGTGCACGACTAAGTGGAGCTGGGAGGATTCTAGGAAAGCATGGGTAGAAGGATGGCAGGCAGTTTCTAAGAGGTGGATATTTCTGATATGAATGGTAGAACATAAAAGGCTATTGCTAGCATCTCCATTAAGTTCTTACTGCCAATAAAAATTACCTTATTTTTGGAATGTGAAGTAATTTTGGTTTGCATCTAGGATTTTTATAGGTTCCATGATTCTATAGAATCACAGTGAGGATGAATGATAACTTAATTGGGTTGGTAAATTGGAGAAGAGGGAGGAAATCATATTTCATTGATTCAAAATGAAATAAAGCAACCAGTTAATTCTCATTAGTCACAAAATCTAGTTCCCCCATTTACATTTTTAAGATAGAACTAACAGATGGGGAAAATTACCCTTTAAATTACAAAAGTCTCTATAGTTGCTGTTTGAGTTGGTCCCCTGAAAATTTAATTTGAATTAAATTTTAAAGTTAATTTGTCAAGATACTTTAAGTCAGTATTAAAATACCTTTGTTTCAGTTCATGTTAATCTGAGGAATTGCAGTAACTCCAGAACTGGAGTCAACATCTTTTTTCACATGTAACCTGAGAAGTAAGAATTTGAACTGGCAATGTAATGTCCCTTTAAGGAAAAAAAAAAGTGTATCTCTTCTTAAGTTATGCTTAAGTTGATGCAGTATTGGGTAGAGTTCTCTTTCTGCTTTGTCTGTTGTCAGTGCTTAACTGTGAAAGTTTTGAAGTCAAGTGGCTTATAAAGCTCATCAGCAATGGTGTTTTTTCAGATGCTTCTTCAAAACAAGACACCTGTAATACAGCAGAATTCCTTGGAGTAAAGGGAGATGATTGCTTGGTCTGAAAAATTTTAAGTGTACTAGAATATTTGCTCACTAGAAAACTTATTTTTTTAATAGCTCAGTTCTCTCTTTTGTGAACATTTTCCCTTCTTTTGTATAAAAGCAGCATTTGAAAGTATAGAAAAGCAAATCCTGAGATCACTGCTGTGGCACAGGGAGGCTGGCAGGGGTATCTGGAGCTACTGTTACCCTTGTGACTCTTTTACCATGAGTGTTGCAGGTGGAAAGCATCACTTGCACTCTATTTGTATAAGTAAGTTTCAGTAGATATTTGGATGAGCAAGGTGAGAGCCCAGATCACCCCTGATCAGCACCAAAGAACAAATTGACCCTCCCAAGAATGTCGGATACCCCAGGAGTCACGAGCCTCTCTGGAGCTCACTGAGCTTTCAGTGTCTCTGGTGCTTGCAGAGCCACTGGGTGGTCAAACCATGTCTTTGCCTGTACTTCCCTGCAAAAAAATACACGAAGGTAAGTATAGGAGGTTTCAGGAGGCATTGATGCGTCTGTTGCAAGTTTCAACAGGTCAAATTAAATTGGATGTAATGGAAAAAAGTATTCCAGGGAGGATGGTGAAGCATGATATAGATTGCTCAAAGAGGCTGTGACATACCCATGCTTGGAAATTTTTTAAATCTAATGGGATGAGATCTGGAGCAATGTGATCTCTCTGGAGATATCCCAGCTTGGAGCTGGGGGTTAAAATAGATGACCCCTGAGCAGCACTTTCAGCCTCAATTGTTAGGCTATCTACAATTCCACTGTGGAACGTGGTCTTGGAATGCAGGATGTAGAGCTGTTTAGCAGGCAATCAGTAGGAAAATGGCTGTAGAACTAGGGCAGCCCTGTTTCATGCTGTGCTATGGATATTATTAAAGCTTGGCGTAAGTTTTTATTCCACATATAGTTTGTGGAATTTTTTTTGTTTGTTTTTTTAAGAAGGAGAAGGCATCCATACTTCTCAAATCATGTACTGTAACAGCAGTGCCTTTCTGGTGTTTATTACAAAATGCCAAATCAATTTGTGATGGAAAAGGGAGTGGAGCCACAGGTGGCCTAAGAGGGAAACCTATCTGGGGAGGGGTCAAACAGAGTTCATCACTGTATTCACTGTGTTGCTTTTATTTTTAATAAAGTTTGGTGCTAACATATCTACTTCAGCAATAAAACCAAACTTTCAGTAAGGGCAAGAATTCTCTGATCTGAAGAGCATTTAAACATAAAAAGGAGGATTACGTAGGAAGTGGGAATCTGGCAACAATAGAACTCACATTTAATGCTCTGAAATGTGCCTCAGAAAACCATTCTTGTCTTAAGCCAGCTGCAGTATTAATTAATGCAAATACTGACTTTGCAGGGGGGTGCTTGCAGCTTCTTTTCATCTGGCACATGAAATGCCCCAGGTTCCTCTTCCTCCTGTTTGCTTCCACATGAAGCACCTGCTTTCCTGTGCTTAGGAAGGGGGGAAAAATAATATTTCTTCTTTCCTTCTGCTCATCCAGATCCACATCCAGAGAACTGAAGGGTGTGACCACATGACCTGTTCACAGTGTAACACTAATTTCTGTTACCGTTGTGGGGAGAGATACCGCCAGCTGCGCTTCTTTGGAGACCACACGTCAAACCTCAGTATCTTTGGATGCAAATACCGCTACCTCCCCGAGAGACCACATCTGAGGAGATTAGTGCGAGGCTCTGTCTGTGGTGAGTTCATTAGTGCTCCTTGTGGAGAGCTGCGCAGTGAAGGGATGGGGGGATAGGGCAATTAGAGTTAAATTAAAACTAGTGGTTTAAAGGATTGGATGGACAACTTGCTGTTCAGTTATTGAAAAGGTGGCTTATTAATTATATTTAAATGTATGGTACTTACCTGCCCTTTTTAGATGGACTGTGTATGATTAAGTATTGTGTCCTCTTCTGATAGCTTGTTTTCTAATTGCTTTTTATAATACATAAGCAAACTGTAAAAGTGCTGTCAATATGCACGTCTCTGGCTGTGTTCATTAGTCTCAAAGTATATTGGAGAAATGGGTCATTTCTCATTGGAGAAATGGCTTATTTAAATTAACCTTGGTAAGTCTGTTTGAATGAAGTGCTCTTTGGATTTGAATCTGATCTTAGTAGCAAAACTCAGGGTTTTCCCATATGAATAGGAGGACGCTGTTTTAACTGTTAGCTTTAGTTCAGATAAAATCAACTTGAAACCAAATACAACTTGAATACATTAATTTTGCTCACAAAAGTATGAGGCTGAAAATGTCTTTTTATTAAACCAAAAGGCACTCATAATATGCTTTTGAGCCAGATAGATATGTTTCAACCTTTAGAAGCACAAGATAATAAAGTAGACTCATATGTGTTGTCTTTTATATATGTGAAGCTCAGTCATTGTAGTGAGTTTACAGCATGTAAGGCGACCTATAATGTTACAAGAAATAGATGTATTAACTGCCAAAAACAGGGTACTGTCAAGGAAAATAGAACTTTCCATACTTTGAATTAATGCTTAAAATTTGGAGATGATTTGTAGTTCACCTAGAATGAGGAAATGCTTTGAGCTTGATTGTAGAGGTAAAGGCAAGACACAGAACAGGTGGGGAAAAGCAAACTTGAGGTGAAAGCATTACTTCTGAGCCAGACATATTCCAGTAAGAAAACTAGGTGGTTTTCAGAGCAACATAAGAATTGACACAAACTCATAGACCTGGTAATGAAAACGCCAGTCTTGCTGCTCTGCATTGTGAGGGATTTACAAACCTGGAATGTTTGTTTTTCAAAAGTGGCAATATGGCATCCAAGCCCATTAGTTTGACCTTAGGAGCTTGCAAGGCTTTGGTAACAAACTTTGAGAGAAGTGATTTAAAAATATAGAAATAACTAGAAAGGAGATAAAAATTGAAGATGATTGGAGGTGCCTACTCTGAAACATTTTGTAGAGATGAATTGCAACACACCAGAAGATCTAGTCTACGTGAAAGACAGTGCTGGCATTAGGGCACATGAATATTTTGTTCATTAAAAATTTAGGCTTAAACTTGGAGAACTGTTTCAAAGCACTCAGTAGGATTTCAGAGCAGCTTTCAGTAATAGCCACAATGGAAAACAATTTAAGCTTTTTTTAAATAGATCTTGTTATTTTGCTATAATTAGTCTGCTGTAGCAATAGATTGTACTCAGAGACATTACCAAATCAGTGCTGCTCACATGCAGAATTGTGGGTAATCTTATTAGAATTATAGATTAGTTTGGGCTGAGAGGGACCTTTAAAGGCCACCTGCAATGAGCAGGGGCATCTTCAACTATATCAGGTTGCTCAGAGCCCTATTCAGCCTGGTCTTGGATATTAAAGCTCCATGGTAAATATGTGTATGCTCATATTTACAGGATCACACAGATAAGTATAAGATACTTTTATTTTCATCTCCTATTTGCCAGTGTACTTGTGGTTTGCATTAAATAATAAACCAAGAAAGATTAGCAAAGCTCAAAGCCTCAGATTACATTTCTCATAGGGTTTTCTGTTAAAAATTTCTCTCCAAAACTCCTTCTGTCATATGATGTGATTTCTCAGAAGAATGGTCATCATCTGAACAAAGGTACCTGAATCTGTCAGCACATGGTAGCAAGTGCCTACATTTTTACAATAGCTTCTTTACACTCAAGCTGACAAGAATTCAGCAAATTCTTCATTGGTACTTATGACCTTAAATCTCTGTCATTTCTACAGCTCTAGATTTGAATATTAATCCTGGTACACTCTATGAATAACTACCAAAATACTCCAGAGACCCAACAGAACTCATACATGAAAATAAAAAAAAAATCTTCAGAAATTTGCATCTGATTTGAATTCAGAAATTGAGCTCACAGCTCTTCTCCATTGCAGTAGATTTTGGCTGTGACTTGTATGTGTGAGCCAGTCTAGGTTTTTGTACTCTTTTCCACACCAGTGTATGTGTGGGTTTTCACATTGATTTTTAAAAATGTGTTATATTGGTAAGATTGTACCTCCTGACCTTTTGAAGACGGTGCAATACCAAACTGACATACAGTTTGTGGATTGTGCCATTTTCAATGCTGGAAATTTGCTAGGATCATCCCTCTTTGTAAAGCAGAATTCAACAGAATCGATCTGTGGCTGTTAATTGGGCTTGTATAGAGGCCTGCCTAATGAGTCTGTCCTCAGCAGTGGTCAATTAGAAATAAGATCTCACTCCCTGTTTGTTTCCAGTAATCATTGCTTTAGATGCTTTCTTAGTTAAGGTTTGTATCTGAACTTTTGCTTTGTAACCCTCAGTGGGTGGAAGGATCCTTCGCTAGTTTTAACAGTTCTTAAATTTTGCCTTCTACAACATTTCTGGTAGAGCCTCTAGGATTTCACATTGTGTCAGGTGGAGAAAGTCCTGAGGTTTTTTCATTGATTCCTGATAATTTCATTGGCTAGTTTTGTTATCATGAAATTGAGTAAATAATAATAGCTTGCAGGCCTTTTCATATCATTCTTTCATGGACCTCACATCAGATTCTACTTTGTCATGATATTGGATTTATTTTTTAGTTTTGTTTGTGTTTTATGTGTTGAGCTGAAGCTTACTAGTCCTAATCACTTAAGATCAAATTTAAAACCCAAAAATGTTGAATTCCAGTTAGAGATCACTCTCAGGCTCTGGGAGGTCCCAGTAGCTAGAACTGAAAATATAAATATGTAAGTACTTTATCAGGCAAAAAAAGGAGCATTATCATTGGGAGGTGTTACTGCACAAGCCTGGGTTTTAGTTCTGTTCTGAAAGTCAGCAGAAGAAGATATGGTAGCAGAGATGTCATTAAAAGCATAGACTCTACATTTTAGTAACATGTACTGAGAAACAGAGGTTGGATTTCCTGTAGAAAAATGCCTCTGCTAGTTAGCTAAGTAGTGGAAACTAAAGGAATGTTATCTTGGCTATTGGGAGGCTGGTGAGGTGTTGCTAGATATGTGGGGGTTTTGTATGACTTTTTACTTTATTGCTATGGAGACGAAATACTTTAAATGTGATTTTGTAGCCATGTGGAGCGAAGGTTTTGGGGTTGTTTCTAAAACCTGGCTAGGTGGAGTGTGTGGAAAGATCACCACAAGGCAGGCTGGCATGATTTCTATTGAGGAGCAAGTGTGCACAGTCACAAACTGCTCTGCAGTAAAAATAAGGGAAAAGAATTCATGGCAGCATAATTTTAAACATAATTTTCATCATCAACCAGCTGTTATGTAAAGGTGATAGTAATCACAGGGAGAAGAAAACCTCAGAATTGATCTCTGACATTTCTTTCCCTTCTTTAGCCAGCATGGTTTTTAGAGAAACTGTCCTGTGACAGTACAGTGGATATATTACCCTAAAACCTGTAACTAAACCCAAAGTTGCGCAAGGGAAAAGTATTCCCTCATGTTTCCTGAAATACTTTGTTATTTTGCAGAAGGTTGTGGTTCTCTGTATCACAAATAAGGCAACCCTTCTGAGACACCTGCAAATACAGTTGTTGTATTACCACAAATGTCTTCATCTTCATGCTGGGCCACCCAATAGAGAAATTGTTTACAATTAATTTGAGTGCAATTGTAAGAAAGTTCTGTTTCGATTGCTTTTTGTGAAGTTACCCTTAAAAACTAACTTCGGACAACAGCAAACTGGCTGTCATAGCCTGCTGCTGAGATGACCACATGGGCTAATGACCCAAGATTTTATTCAGCTCTGAGACAGGCATTACATTTTCTCTCTGTGCTCTCAGTCTCTGAGCTAACAGACACAGGACAGTTTAGTGCCTGCAGCAAACAGCCTTAGTCTCAGTGACATTTCTTGCTGTGTCATGATTCCCTCTTAATCTTTTGCACTATGACAAACGATGTCTATCAAGCTGGAATTGGATATATAACGTAGTTTTCAATTCTGACATGTAAAACTGAGCATTTTTTAATTGTTTCATATATGCAAATAGAAGCCATTGGAGCAAATAGTACATACCCACTGCTGTTTGTACTCTTCCTGGTGGCAGCATTTGCAAGCCTTGTTCACCTTGTGTTGTTTGTTAGTTTTAGTTTACAAAGGTAGAGAAATATTAAGGATTTGAATGTGACAGATGTATAAGTAGAAAAATATTTGTTTTGAAATTTGGTCTTTAGAAATAATGCATTGCTAACCAAAAGAAGATACAGTCTCATGATGATGAAGTAATTTTATTCTATAAGGTAAATTTTAAAAAATAACTACTCAGTACTCATAACTTCATATTCCCGGGCAGAAGGAAAGACACTACTCATGCTTTATTTCAGCTCTGAGTTTGTCAAATATAAGTGAACAAGTTCTTGAATTAGCTCAGGGACTGTTCTTTGTGTCTGAAAAGAAGTTTTCCAATTGAAGGCTAGCTTAGCCCTTCTCATAGACTCTGTTTCTGTATACTTAGTCACCAGCTCAGTGATTTAAGTTTTTAATAATTTTTAATAATTTTGATACCAAACATCATAATTTTCTAGCATTATAATTACACGGCTATTAATGAAGTAAGGAGTTTGTATCGTAAGCCTCTAATCTTTTACAAGCCTAACTTGAAATTGTTGAAGACTGATGTTTATAAATGCATTTCATTTCTTTTGGACCTTTCTTGAGGTTTTTTATCACTTTACATTCATTCTTCTGTCTACACTTGAATAATGTACTTGACAAGTTCTTTGTGTATAGAGCACAGCTCAGTGGAATCCCAGGAAGGTATGCCATTAGGATGCCTAGCAACTAGAGTAATACAAATATTTGCCAATTTTTTTTCTTCTGGAATTAATGTTTCCCACCCACTGTACTCCCATGAAATTTAAAAGCTATCAAAACAGAGCAAGAAAAGGACCAGTTCATTTAACTGCTGTAAATATTTCCAAAATATCTCATTTTTCCTTCAGACTGCTCAAATTAGTGTCTCAGGTTATGGAAAGGTTTACATAATTATTAAATGTAGTAATCCATTTACTGAAATCTGATATGAGTGACTTGAGGGAGGGAAGAAAGAGGTAAGAAACTCAATTTTTCTCCCATTCTAAAGGTGACCTTTCAAACACATACCTAACTTGGAGAATTGCAGAATTTCAAGTCCCTGCTCAGACTGCTGGTGTATCAGTAAAAATGCCTGCCCTCCTGCATTTTCAGACAGCTCAGTTAAGGGATGTCTTTGACCCAGCTGCTGAGCCAGCAGAGCCAGGGAGATTCTTCCATTGAAAGCATGCAGTGCAAGGAAGATAGCTTGGGTTTCAAATTCACATTTTCAGCAAGACCTGCCTTCACTGTGTGAACTTCTACAAATCATGAACTCATCAGAAAGTAAAGAATGTGAACACGCTTTATTTGTTCGTGGTTTTATGCTCTAGCAAGTATGCTGCTCAACATCACTGCCCTACTCATGTGAGAGCCACAACATATCCTTATAAATGTAGATCCAAAATAGACTTGGCTGTGGTTGACTTAGACCTAAATCACAGCTGTACATGAGCACTTCACTGTAACCTTTTAAAGAGAGCAGAAATGTATTTAAAGGTGATGGTCTCATCACCTTGAGCTAACCTAAACTTTCCAAGATGCTAGTTTGTTTGGCATCTCTCCAGGCTGGTTGCTATGCAGTAGGATTCCAGAGAAGCCAAATTATAGTAGCTTTATAGCTATCACGTTCCTGTCGATGCTTGAGGGACTTCAGAATGGAAACAGAAATAAATGCAAGCTGTTATGGTATGAAATAAGCTGTGCTCAGAGAGTTGGGGTGGGTGAAGAGGGCAGAGAGAAATGTGTATAGGGAACTGACTGTGTGGTGATAGTTCCTGGCTGAATTTCTAGGATGAAATTACAAATAGGAATCCTATTTTTAGAGGTAAAGAATATTAATTTTAAAATAATAGCTTAAAACATTTTCTGATATTGAAATATTTATGAATTGTTGGAAAGGAAAAAGTAAAACCTTCTTTGAACTGTTTAATGAATTTTGCATTTCAGCTGGAAAACTACTCATTACACCCCTAATATTGGTTCTGGGACTGGCACTGGGAGCCGTAGCTGTTGTAATAGGTAAGAGTTACATATGTGAATGAAACTAATCCTGATTATGCAGTGACTTTCTCTATATGACATCTCAAAAATATGGAGACAAAGTACAGATTTCACAGATGCTGTTTTAGTATTAAGCACATTACTTATTTCTAAAAAAATGATGTTTTTAAATTTATGCTTACTAGCTTTATTTTTGTTCCCATTTATTTAATTTTCCAAATAAACATCTTTAACTGCTCTAGATAAACTAGCAGAAAGTTCAGAGTAATTTAAATATAATCCTGGGGGCTGACTGACTTGGACCCAGCCTTATAATCACTCCATTGAATCACTATTTCAAATCTTAGTCATGTGTATGACAATATTTTTAGGGAACCAAGGCTTAGTCCCAAGAACTCATCAGCTTGAAGATGCAACAGGAACAAAGCAGCAAATTGGGATGAGTCAGTCTCAAAACATGATCCAGTGAGAACACTGCCAAATTGTATTCCATCACAAAAACTGGTACTCTGAATTCACTGGATTACAGTATCAAAGCTCTGTAAATGTGGTTGCATTAATGTGGACAGATATTTTAGCAAAGCTGCTCTTTGCCTGAGTTTTCCCACAGAAAAGAGATTAGCTGTGACAACAAGGTATCATTTTGCTCATGTGAGTGCATATCCACTCTTTATATTGGCAGCAATATGTCATTGCAGGATCATGCTGCTTCACAGCTTTTCATCAAACTGCTTTTTCCACTGGGAATTTGCAGTGCATGCCCAGCCCTGAGGTATATTGGGGTGTGTCTCCTTTATTTTGATATAATAAAGCCAAAATACACCAGGATAGCTGTATTAATAAGGTTGGAAGTAACCAGTCAACCTATAACCAAAATACTATTACAGCTTTTCTAGACTACATCTGGCCAAATAAGGACTATTGCTGTAATTTCTGTATTTAGACCAACCATCTTCACTGAAGAGAGTGAGCAGTGCTTATCTTAAATATTTATTCTATTCAATAGCATTTTTATGCCAAAATTTTAAACAATAAAGGCTTCTTAGTGCCAGTAAATCTTATTTTGGTCTGCAATCTGGTATAATGTATGGTGAGGGAAAAAAATCCACTTTTTTATATACTAAAAATCAAGAGGGTTTTGCAGTAATATAGTAACAATATTTGCAATAATAATCAGAATGCCATTGAAGTCTCATGCTAGACTTGGCTGGATAAGATAGGATGAAGGCCAGCAGTATGAGCAGTTCCAGAAACATTGACTATTTATAGAAAAGTTCTGGTTTTGAGGTAATTAGAGCAATATTTGCTGCCAACCACTATTAGAATAATTTCAGTTGCATAGCTGAAAATCATACTGCACCATTTACAAGGCTATTGAGCAAAGCAACAGCCCTGTGATTGTAGTAGTCTTTTGTTCTGTGTTGTTACTGTAGTGGTGTTTGAAAAGAAAATCTTTGGCCATTTCAGTCAGCTGGTAGCAAGAGAAAGAGGAAGATCCTTCTCATTTTGGTTTGAAAGAGTACAGACTATTTGAAAAATTTTTCACCTGAATGATTGTGATGTGTGGGGTTTTTTTTTGTTTTTACAGCTTTCTTTCTCTCAAAAGACTTAAAAATAAATAGTTCCCTGTCCAGGCAAGCATAAACACTTGATATTATTAAAGATAAACATTTGGTATTAGTTCACAATAGATGAGGACGCTTGTAAAAATAAATAAAAAGTAAAACTATAATGTGCTGTCTCTATTGTATGTGAATCTAATTGAAAACTAGCTTTGAATTTAGATCTAAGAATTTCCAGACTGCTTTTAAAAGTTTTGATTGTACCATATACCAGACAGCATGATTCACAAGTTAATTTGTCAGAGGTGAGTGCAGGGTTAGCAGGAATTTGTCGTAACGGAAAAGAGTTAAGTGTAGCTTAACTCATTATCAAAGACAGTGGTTGTTGCAGGCTAGTGTTTTTTTCTGCTTGTCCAAATGCCTGGTCTGAATTCTCCTGAGACATGAAAAGCTCCATCTGAATACATATACCTAAAGAACATAGAACATGCACGAAGGATTGCAGTTACTTATGTGTTTTTTTCATGTTTCCTTCTTTTGGCAGGTTTATTTGTGTTTCCTATCTATTGCCTTTGTAAAAAGCAGAGGAAAAGGTCACGGACAGGTATGCCCTGGTGAGGACGGACGTTACTGCCTGAACTGAGCTGGTCCTGCAAGGGCTATCCGAGTTTTGTGCAACAGAGCAATACAGTGCTGGTTACAGCATCAAAGCCACCGCCCTGGAAGAAGGATGGGGGCTCTCCTGCCATCTTCCCTCAGCTGAAAACACTACTGCAGACCAGAAAGCCTCTTTGCTCTGGTGCACTCTCAACAAGATGGGCCCCCTGACTGCTGCTTTTTAAATGTTTTTTGGTTTGGGGTTTTTTGTGGGTTTTTTTTTTTTGTTGTTGTTGTTTGGTTGGGTTTTTTTTGTTTTGTTTTGTTTTTTTTTAGTTATTACTTTGGAGGGGTTTTTTTGAGTCTAAGTTTCTGAACCAGACAATCCAAGTCTGTATTGTAGCCACAACTCTACTACCGATTTGGCCTGTGAAGAAAGCATTTAACTGCTAACATGTGCTCATTTAACTTCAGTGTCGGCCTTTAAGGTGGAAATGCTTAGAAGTGTTTGGACTCTTACTGTGTACTGAGCATACTACTTTTGGTATTAAAAACTTCTTCTGTAAATAACTTCCATCACACAGCATTCTGTTGAGCATACCAAAACTCCATCACATGCCAGAGCACGACAGCTGGTTGTCTTCTGAGCCCTGCTCCTGCCAGTGGAGCGCGCATTGCCCCCGCCAAACTGCAGTGCCTCAGAGGGAAACACCCCTGGTACTGGAGCGCCGTGATGCTTAAGAGTCTGGTGATTGGTTTCACTTCAGTAATTTATTTATGACAGTCTGTTAATATTAATGGCAGAGGGTGTGACAAGATTTCTTACAACAGGACTTAATTTTTAAATTCTCACAGTGCAGAAAAAATCTGAAGGGTTTAGATAATAAGATGTGTCAGTGGCCTAATCTGTCCCAGGATATCCCTGAAATGTGTCTTCAGGGAAGCTGGAGACCTGCTCTTTTTATTCTGACTTGGAATATGATATACATGCTAGACACTACCTATGTGAGGATTGACTTGATGAAATTTTATAGCCTAAATAGCACATTTTGTTTGTTTGTTCCCTTGAGTAGGCTGCTACTACTACATAAGTCTTGGAGTATCCGCTGATGTCTTAGGAGGAAAATCTGTGAATCCAGGGTAAGGGAAGCGATCATAAATTCTTAGGAGACCACTTGATTCTTACTTTCTGCTTCCAGTGTTTCTCTTCCTGGCACATGACAGTTCTGAAGAGAACAGCTATCTTTGCTCTTTTTTCCTTAAGTTCTACTGTTTGCTACCAAACCACTTTCTCAGTGCATCACAACAAAAGTGATCCTTAATTCAGCATAAGGAATCAATTATGGAGAATCTTTACACTTTTAATTTTGATCCAAATCTATCATACAAATATAACTTTAAAAGCTAGAATAAATTTGTTCAGACAGAACATTGAAACAATAAAGAAAGGAACTGAATAAAAAAATATCTTCTTCATACTGTAAAAATACAAGCTACTCTTAAAGAAAAGAAGATTGGATTTGTACTGTGAAGGTACTTCTTTTCAGTTTGTGTGTCTGAAGATATACACATTTATATATCTTTGTTTGTGTATATATGGGGAAAGGGGAAGCAGGAAGATGGGAAATGTCCTTAAGAGTCTACTGACTTCAAAATTTAGGCTTGCAAAAAGATATCATTTAAGAGGATATACTCTGTACCACTTTCTTTGAAAATGGTTGTTAAATCTGAATCCAGTTGTAATTTTTAAGCAAATGGTGTTCTGCCCCACCAACATAATACTGTTACAAGATACTTTGACTTTTATGCCTCAGTGGAAGAAGCTGATAACTTTTGTTTACCTGGAAACACAAATATCAGTTTACCATAGTTGGCTAGTATGCTTGTTTTCTGTCAGCTTCTAGTTTTGTTTTCTTGTGTGTTTTTTTTTTTTTTCTTTAAGCACACCATAGTAGTGAATACCTATTTAATAATTTCCATTTGAATTTAAGGGCATGTTTACCCTGTTATCCTAACAGTAGAAATAGTACCTTTCAAAGATTTGCAAATTAAGAAGGGAAGCAGTGATGTTTAGAAATAAAATTCAAAGCCTATTATCGATGCAAATTCACCTGTTATTTAGACTTTCTTCTGAGACACATCAGTTTTCTATTTGTGTTCTGTCTGAAGCTGGAAGCTGCCTTAAAATTGGTCTTGGTTTTGAGTGTGTTTTCTGAGGCTATACATATCAGTTGTCTTTGGCTTACTCAGGGATTTTTATTCCTCTCTTTAAATGTCAAATAATGAAGATATTTTTGTATTATTTAGAAAAACCTTCAGACCTCAGAGAGTGAGATATATATAGATAGATTTGGGTTTGCAATGCAGTCTATAACTTGGTGTCAAACTATTCCACTTGAGAATATTTTAGTACTTAAGATTATCTGTACTTAACTACACAGTGGATTAATTTCCTTTCTTTTCCTGTTTCTGTGTAAATGTGAGAGATATTCTTACAGTCTTTGTAGCTGTTTTCACTCTGCCATGTTTGCCTTTTTCAGTTTTTAACTAGAGTTCAGTAAGATCTGAAACTAAGAGAATAAAGAACATAAAAGGGAAGATAATAGATCTGCACTTACTTCTATTCAGAAAGTATGTCCATGTGGATGGAGAAAAGGAACATAAAACTCAGGTCCTATATTATCATTTCATCTAGGCCATTTTGATTTTATCAGAACAGAATAAATCAAAGGGAAATGGTTCTTAATTTTCTATACAGAGCAGAAAGAGACATCTTTGACCTTGTAAAGATGAGTGAGTCTGATTGTGCTTTTCCTGCAAAGAAAAAAAAGGAATTGCAATAATTTTTGCAGTTAATAATTTTGCAGTTGCAAGGAATTAAGATAATTTGTTTTGTAGAACAGGATAAATGTTCAAGAACCTGGAAGAATAGGTGTATGGAAGTCTTCTTCCATCTGTATAAAAATACTCGCACTTGAAAAGTACATAAATACAATTTTTATCAATGTTATATAATATAACCTACTAAAGCATGAGAAGTAGCTCAGTACAAAGCTTGATTTGGTTAAACATTAGCTTTTAAGCAACTCATCACAGCAAACCTTGTATGCATCGAAGCCATGTCATTTGTTTTAAAAACATTAATTTATTCTTTTGAAAGAAACTGAATGAACTTTATAAGGAAATTATGTAAGTGTATTGGTTTTTTGTAACTACTCTAGAGAAACCATTGGCCTGTTCTGCTTCATGTTTATTAGCAGAAAACTTCATCAGGCAGCTATATTATCCTGCTGAGGCAGATCCCACACTACTGTATGCTGATCATCATGGTCATTGTGTTTGCTTTGGCTACAGTTCATATTTAAGATTATTTATCTTTGTTGCTCATCAGTGCCTATGTTCAGACTAGGAAATGCTTAAATCCATTCTACACTAGCCTTCTGTTCCAAGCTTGCTGGGGCTGCCTTTGCCTGTGCACTCAGTTCTGCATGCGGGTGCGCAGTCAGAGCCGGGGCTCTCCCCATCCTGTGCCATGGCTGGGTGTTCCCCATCCTGCTCCTGCTGGCAGGGCTGGCTGGCCACCTCTCCCAGGAGCTGCTCTCCCTTTCTCCACTATGCAGAATTTCGTTGAATTTCAGTAGTGGGGTCAAGTCCCACGGCATCTCAGAGCATAGTTAGGTATACGTAGAGACTTTACACAGGAGCTTGTGACTAGAAAAAAAAGTGTGCTTTTCCTTTCCTATTAGCCAATGAGAGTAATAAGCTGAGTAGGAATACAGGCAAGAAGCAGAAAAACAATTCTGAGTAGCTTTGTGCTGAGCTGACCCATCAGGCTTAGTTCTGTACAAAAAAGTCAGTGAGTCTTCATTTCTCACCACCTCCATAATAAACAGCATATTCCTACCTGTTCAGTGTCATTAAAGTACAGTGCACTTTGAGTGATCTATTATCTTCCTTTGAGGCAGTGCATATGCATAAGGGAAGATTTTGTGTTTGGTTTTGATGCTCCTAATGCTGACTTGGTAATTCTTCCTGGTGTGTTAAGGGTTTTTGTAATTTACACTTATTTATTCATTACAAAAGTTTTACTTTATTAAAAATATTAATTTGCAGGGACTACTGCCAATTTTAACTAGAAGGCATTTTGGATCACTGTCAGGTATTCTTTTTAGCCAAGAGGCGTTTTGCTCTTCCAAAGACTGTCACAGTTTGTGTGATGTTAAATGGTGTGTAGGTGGGGCAGTAATTCTCCCAGAGGATATAAATTCACCAGTGATGGAATGGTTTCTTATGCCAGTTAGGTTTGAGAAACTGTTTAATATTCAGTGGCCAAACAGATTGCCTTGCAAATTATTGGTTGGATTGTTAGTTTTTTGGGATTTTTTAAATTCAGTTATGTTATTTTGTTTCTCGAGCAAACCTTACATCGTAATTTTTGGTATGCTAATTGTGCAGGTTCAAGTTGTGGGTAAGAACCACAGATTGCTGTTACTGTTATAATCTATATTAGATCTCTGCTGATGAAAAGAATCCTACATAAGGAGACTATTAGATAATTTCTTACTTTCTTTTCATTTTTATGCCTTATAGTTGCAATGAGTCAGCTTCATTCCTGACATCAGTCACAGCCCCATTAAACCAGAGAAAACTATTTTTGTGCCAGTGTGGAATTTGGTCACAAATACTTTTATAAAAACATCTAGAAGCATGTTAGTAGCCATGGAAAACCTGGTTCACTTCTTAAGAAGTGTTAACTACTATGGAGCCACTCCTCTCATTGCAGAATGATGCCAGTGTGTTGAGTAAGCACAGGAGAGGGAAGGAGTTGGGAAGAATTTCCAAACAACATTCTCATTAGAGCAGATTGTCAGGAGAGGAATTTAATTTATTTCTTTATTATTTAATAGAATAAAGAAATTTTAGTGCTTTGAATCACTAAAGACGTTAGAAATAGTACCCAAAGACAGTGTTAAGTAACATTTCTTCAAATTCTGCTTTCTTCAATGTAACAAATAGCAGCACACTGTAAGAGATGGAATTGCAGCTGTTCAGTATTTTTAGGACTTAACACACAAACTTGAGGGTGCACAACATCTGAAAAGTTATGTTGCTGATCTGTTTGGTAGTTTATCTTGCTACTGTTACATGAAAAACAAGCTGAGCCTTGATTCAATTGAAAGACAGTGTTCTCACTGTTGTTACAGCTTGAGTACTTAATACTCCAAAACATATTTGTAATAAAACTAACAAATGTAGTTGCTTGCAGACTGAAGCTTCCTTGCTAATTCTTCCTTACCTTTCTGTGCATAAGAGTTCAGGAGCCGTATGTTCTCTCTGCAGTAAGGAACAAGCTGCACATATTAGACAATTAATCATTGATGCTTCTCTTCTCTTGGCCTAATAGTGAAATGCCATAAGGTTGGGAAATGAAAACTGATCTTAGAGTGCATGCTCTGATTTCACAGGTAAAAATGTGTAATAAGTTTTAATTACTCCATAGCAAGAAATAAATACATACATTTTGAAACATAATTCCAGCTGTTAATTTATAAATCTGTCGGTATAACACAATAGTTATAACAGTGATGCATTTATTAAAATACGTATATTGTGCAAAAGAAAGCCTTTTTTGGTGCTTATTTGGCTTATCAAAACATGAAAAATTAATCTGAAGTGTTTGGATAGATTAAAGGCAGAAGAGAAGCCTATTGTGTAAAAATATTTGTTTAGCATTAATGTGAACTTTGCACATACCTTAAACACAATTGCATGCCAACCCCTTTCAGTGTTCACCTTGTTGAAAATTTATCAGACTGAAAACAGTGTTTTTGAAATTTTTAACTTACTGTCACAGAGCATGATGTTACTAACACAATGCCACATTTACCTCATTTTTAGAAGGAAATATATTTACAGAATTCAGAGAAGCTGTTCAGGTATTTTGAACTAGTCCTGTAAAACAATGATGCAGTCAGAAAACATCTTCATGCCTTATGCCAGCTCTAGGTGAGCAGATGGCTTCAGTCTCTAGTCATGGACTATGTTTTTGCATAAAAAATGCACTCTTAATAGTTTTTCATATCAATTTGCATCCTGCTGATTTGTGTCCTGAAATTGCAAGGACAGGGATAGATTTACATTTCACCATTTACCATCTCATAATAAATTGTTTACCATGTTTCCATTCTTACACACTTTGTTTCTATGCACTCCTTCTCATTCTAAATCTCATCATTTGAAGCTGACTCATGAAAATGGCTGATGATCAAATTGCACCTGTAAAATGTGATCTCATAAGAAGTTGCTGCATTAATGCTTTGCTGAGATATAAGCAAAATATTAATTTTGTTGTATTTACATTACTTAAAAGCAAGATGCTGAAATCCGTTTTTCTTCAGGCTTTTAATTTTGAATTTTTTAGAAGTTCCTTAAACAGCATAGTCATCTTTGTTACATAACTAACCATATGAGTACAAAATAACATTTTGGGGTATTTGTTAATTCTTGTCGCTATGGTAGAGATGACAATAGTGTTGAAAAAATGAAAAAAATACCTCTGAGGAGTACAAGCTGAATTTAATTCCATGACAGTTCAATGAGAAGTCTTCCCTTGCCCCCATCTCTTGTTTTGTGTATTTTAGCGTGAAGGATTCCCTTTAAAATAGGTTTAATTTGAATGGCAAGGAGTGAGGGTAGTGAGATAATGGAACACACCGTTTTTAGTGTACAGGCTTCTGGCACAACTAGGGTGCTGGCCAAACACTGTGGATTCATTAAGAAAGCAATTTCTAGTTCTGCATTTGGGCAGCATACAAGCTAGATGTATCAGTGATGGGAACTTTTTGTAGTATATTTATGGGATGACTAAGAACTTGTAAAAACTGGAGTAAGGCAATGCCCATGAAAGCAATGCTTGAATTCCAGTATTTATTGTTTTGTATAATGAGGGATTTTAAATGTGTAAGTGCCTTATTGCGTGAAACAAATGAAAGGTGTTCATGCCCCTCAGCAGAGCAATGTGGGAATTCCTGTTCTGTGGACTCCTACAGTTACATTAACCCAAAGTAATGCGTTTGGTTTGCTGAGAAAGTTGACAAATGTTATATTAGGGAAGAAGTTAGCCTATCATAAAAGTAATCTGGCATGCTTATGTTGATTCCGATGATCTCATTTCTGTGGTTTTTTTTAACTTGCTCTTTGCCCCCATCCCTCCCATCTTCCTTCAGACTTCTGCAGAAATGCATCTTAAATTGTTAAGAGTAAGCCTGGCTCCTCCAACATAAGAAGCCCTGAGTTTTCAACCTCTGAAAGAGATGCAGCCTGTTGGAGAGGAGAATTGAGCACAGCCTGTTGTGGCTGCGCCTGCCAGC
Source organism: Zonotrichia albicollis (assembly GCF_047830755.1). Classification (NCBI taxonomy): domain Eukaryota; kingdom Metazoa; phylum Chordata; class Aves; order Passeriformes; family Passerellidae; genus Zonotrichia; species Zonotrichia albicollis. The sequence goes on along the minus strand of NC_133821.1, from coordinate 73,285,149 downwards.
TCACAGGCTCACTGGTGCCTTGTTCACCCTAATTGTTGGAGGTGGAAGCACCAAGGCACATGGAGGTGCACTGCAGCTAGGCTAGGACTTAAAGCGGGTTGAGAGCATTTCAGTGTTCTCCAGCTGGAGCTGTCCTGTTAATACAAGTTGGTAACTCCTGTGGAGAGGGAATCTAGGTGGACAAAACCATCGATCAAGATGGTGGTGCAGCTCTGGGAGCTCTGCCCAGCCCTTCACTGCAGGGTGGGAGGTGTGATCTGGAAAAGTATTACTCATTTTGCCATCTTCTGATAGCTTCAAAATGGGTGTTGTGGGGTTTATTTCTTCTTGTTTCATTTTCTAGAAGACAGTGGAATTGTACCCTTTAGGTTCTAAACTTACTAAAGGACCTGTTTGTTCTTGCTAACATTGATGCCACTGTTGTCCATTTGTTACTGAGGTCAGGAATAAGCTACTTTTCTAAAACTACCTTGAATTTCATGAGCTTATGGAAGCAGTTATCTGCCAAAAAAATTGAAGTATAAAAGGTAATTATCAGGAGGAGATTGAGTTAATGGGGGGTAAGAAGAAAAATTAAGCTTAGAAGGTCTTATTTTTTATAGATTCATGATCACAAGATGGTTTTAATATGTTCAATTTCCTCCACTGAGAATTTGTGAAAAAAAGCAGGAGAAATTAAGATGAGTATTCCTTTGAACCTTTTCTTTTCCTGAAACTCTTGAGTTTTTCAGAACTGTAGGAGGGGCTTTTTTTTCCACCCTGGACTTATTAATTGGTCATATAGCTGTGACATACTGTGAACACTACTGTGACTGTTTAGTCAGGATTCACCTTGCATATCTAAAGGTTTTGGTGATAAGGAATTTGATTTAGAGCCATACTGCAATAAAATTATAAGTGAATTATTACATATCTTAATGACTTCTATTTCAGCATTAGCTCAGAATTTTAAAATTTGATTCTTCTATAATCTATTAAATAGAAGATGCCATATGTCAAAATACTCCTTCAACCTTATGAGTTTGTTTATTTTTACTAGTTATTTCCTTATATGATTTTTTTTCTCTCCTAGAACCAGCATTCACACAACCAAAATGCTTATACGATTTCCCCATTGTCTTTGTCTTGCATTTAGCCAAAACTGTTTTCTGTTGCCAAGTATTGCAACAATGGTCTTCATGCTGTAATAACTTGATAAAATATTCAGTAGTCTTGGGCAATATTTTACAAATAATTCATCTTCAAGTTGGTATTTTAAATGTATACCAATGATCACTGTTGAGTGTGCTACCTATGTGGCTGCTTCAGTTCATGTCAATGTTTTGTAAGGATTATTTCTTGCTACCCTCTTCAGAGTGCCTTTTCATTTAGGAGGTCAAGAAAGATGGTTCATTGAAGTCTTTTGTTGAATCTACCATAGTAATGTCTGATCTGTAAACTTGTCCTGATGAATGTATAACTAAAATCTTGTTCTTTAAAAAGCTATAGTAGACACAGGTTGTATATGCACATGTACATGCATGGATACAAGGGAAGATATTCTGCCAATGTTTGTCCTGCTGGACAGGACCTTTCGAAAGTAAGTGAATTTTTTAACAGTTTTATTTTCAAAATGTTACCTCACTAGTATTCAGTAGTAGATATGTCTCTGTATTGCTTCACTTTGCTAAATACAATCACGGTAGGCAGTTTAATTTTTAAAAGACTCTGCGATGAATTTGGTGTTCATATGAGACTGAATTTCGTAAGACAAAACTTACGGTACTTTATTTCCTTTAAAGGCATTCCTTTCACTTACACTGACATCCCAAGCCCCTGTTAGCAACAGACTGAAAAAGTGCTTCCCCATGATGAAATGGAAGAATGTCAAGTAGCATTTGAATGCACTCCACCCATCTTAGAATCAATATTCAGAAATGGGGGTGGGGGGCAGTGGATTTGATTAATTGTGGGGAGCCATACATTGTAGAGTTCATTCACTTGCACACAAGGGGTTTTACAATGTCATCTAGTAGTGTCTACCTAATAAAGTTTTGAAAAAGAAAAATTAAATTGCCTGAATGTTTAACTCTTTCTTTAAGCAATTCTATGCGTGAAGGATAGTTGACAATCTCCAAGGGGTCTTGCTTAAATTTGTAATACTTTTTATGATATTTATATAATCTTTTTTAAAAATCACACTAAATAATTTAAACTTCAGAATCTTTGTGTTCTCAATCCCTGTATTAGTCACTTCACTCTTAGCTGCTGTAACACTGAAAATGAAAGCAGAGGTAAAAAGCCAGTTTACTGTGGTGAATATTTTAATACAAAATACTCCCTGTCTTGTGGTGTCATCTCTGACTACTGCTTTCACTTTTAAAAGCATCCTAAAATACAACATAGAATTTTACCTTCTCATGAAATGTTAAAATGTTAGCTTAAAATAACTGAACACAAAATGAGGAGAAAATGGCTGGAATCCAATATTCCCATTCCCTTTTTATGACTACTTTGTAAAGCTTTATCACTTTCAGAGGGTTTCAGAGAAAGCAGACTGTAGCTGTAAATTTGAAATTGGTAACCAATCAATTGATGCAGTTGCCTCTTCTCTCTGGAAAGGAACTGTGTTCAGTTTCCTTACTAGGTGAGCTGTCAGTATTGATGGAGTGTGTTTTCTGATGTGTTGGGGATTTTTGCACATTCATGAACAGGCACACAAGGTATCACCATTACCTACACTTTGTTTCTGTAGGAAATAAAGCTGAAAACCAATTCCCTGCTGAGAAATACTCAGGAAAAATCTTGAGGCCTATGCTTTGTCCCACTCGTGGAGAAAAAGCTTTTGAGCCCTCTCCCCAGGCCCCTCTAAAACAGGATTTGCAACAAAATGCCAAGGACATCATAGCAGAGGCTCCTTATCTGCAGGAATTGTAGCGTGCAGTGTGCAGCAATGGAAGGATAATCCGCAAGCCAAAGAAATCAATAGCCCTAGAGCTGAAACTGAAGCTAAACTAACTTCTCACTTGCAATCTCAAACTGTTTGACAAAGGACAGACAGCAGACTTTGATTATAAGCATGGTATTTCCCCAAGTAAATAGGAGTAATGTGCTCCACAGAGATCACAGATACAGAATTGTAATCTCTAGATGCTCCTCTTCAATCAGCTGATTGACATTTGGTGCTTTTGAGGGTTTTCATGATTTGCTTAGTAGTTTGGCTTGAGCAGTGAAATGAATCACTGTGGGATATGTGAAATACTGAATTAAAATTAGCAACCATGTAAACCTGTAAATCCTTCTAAAAGGTCAATACAGCTTTTATGAAGGAGTCCTGTCTTGTCAACCACAAAGTTTATTGGCAGGTCAGCAAGTTCTGTAATTCCTTGCAACAGTTTCAAATTAAACCTAGACATGGGCTGAGAAGGAAGATCTCACATGGACAAGGTGGGCGTAGTATGGTCAGAACATACAAATTGATTGTAGTAAATAGCTTGTGCCATGAAGGGAGGATGCTACTTGAATTCTGCAGAGATTTTTATTTGGCTCTGCTCTTGACCATATTTGCAAATTATCTAAAGAAAAAGGTAAGCAATTATGTAATAAACAATTTTGAGTTACCTGGGAGTGAAGAGATGAGAGTTAAATCAAATAAATGGGATTTGGACAACAACAAAATAGAGGTAGATAGGTTCTTTGCATAAAATAACATGACTGATGGATATTGGTTATTGGGCTTGTAGCAAAGGCCTCTAAGTGATACAGGAAAGACAAAACAGTCATCAGATGGGATCTGTAACAAAAAAGAAGGGTGAATCTTAATGAAACAATGAAAGACTGGTGAAGTCTCCTGCCAAAGGATATTGTAAATGCTGAGAGCATTTACAGGAAAACTGGAGCAATTACAGGAGAGAAAGTGGTGGCAAGTCACTTAATGTATAGAATAACAAGTTTGGCTCAGAAAGTCCTTTGAGTCAAAAATCTTCGGAAGCCTGAACAGTAGTAGATGGTAGTATTTGTTTTCAGTATTTTGCATTCTCCCCCAGAAACCTGGTTTTATTTACTGTCAGAGAGACTATTGGGTTCCCTGAAGCATTTCTCTGTCCCAGTATTTTTAGGTAATTTTCTTTTAATTAGAATTCCCTAGGTAGGGATAATGTCATAGTGGATCCCAGCAGTGATCCAATGAGAATGGGAGGATATGGCCTTTTCCATCCTACTTGACCACAGAAAACATTCTACCATGGATGAGATGCTGGTAGGTAAGATAGGGGTATGCAAAGTTGTGAAGTGCTGCAAATGTGTCCCCTTTGTGTTGTGTTCTCACTACCAGCTAATTTTTTTCTACCTGTTCTGAGCAATGTTCTTGCCCCAACTTAATTTCCACCTAGCTTGTCCTCTTACTTTCTGGGATATATTCATGATTATCTCATCCTTTCCCAGGCTGTTTTCCTCTTCCTTAATACCTCCCTTACTGGAATACTGAAATAATCTGAATCTAACACATGTTTTTGTGATCTTCTAGGAGTGTTGTATGCATCCAAATCTGTGTTCTATGCTGACCCAGACCTTGACTCCTTGACCAATTTGCACATAAATAAATAGCACTACTTCTCTAGAAATATTTATTTCTAAATGACATGCCATACTAGGTGTCCTTTACCCACTTTTGTCTGCCTTTTATTTTATCAATCCCATTTTATTTTGTAAATTATGTTTCCTGTTTTGCTCTCTTTTATGCTAAAGAACTGTTGGGTAGTCTCTCAAAACTCCAAGCAGGTAAGAGAAAAAGTGCAGCAAATCAAAATAAAATTACAGGGGCAGGAAAGCAGCACTCTGTGATTAAATGGGACTCTAAAGATTCCCCTGCCTGATAATTTTACACTGCTCGCTTTGATTTTTTTTTTTTTTATTTTTTGTTTAGCACGTGCATGATGCATCTAAAACATTACCTGTGAGCCTGTTTTTGGTGACTGGTTTTGGTTTGTTTTTTTTTTTTTTTCTGTTGGGGTTTTTGGGGGATGAGGGGACTGTGGGGCTGGGGTGATTTTTTGTTTGGTTTTTGTGAAGGAATCTGTATGCACCTTCTGGCTGATGGGGGATCGCCCTTCCCTGAGGCTGAAGCCAGCTGAGAGAGGGTTTTGATGATCCCCATGATGCAGGACTTCCCAAGTCACACTCCCAACAGCAGAGTCTGATGGATAAAGCATCATTCCAGTGCTCGGGACTGGCAGCCTTTGCTGCCTTCACCCCCTGGGGCAGGAGCGTGGCCAGTTCATGTCCCTGACCTCCAGCCCGTTCCTCCTAAGAACTGCCTTGTAGATTCTCTTCTTTTAACTCATACCTTGTCGACTAGCAGCAATGGCAGGCACCAGTCATTGGTACATCACCCCAGAACACTCCATGGAGCAGGAAATGATGTCTGGGAGTGGTGGGAAGGACACATCTGCAGCAGCAGTATGGTGTGGCACCTGTCTCCCTCTGTCCCAGCCTTCTCCAGGCATCTCTCCACAGCTCTCCCTGCTTCTTACTTTTAATGTTTTTCTTTTCAAACCATGTCTATTTTTACCTTTAATTTGATCATATATTTGTTATTTGTTAAAAATACTTTCAAATACATGGCTTCATTTTGATTTCATTTGACTTTTATGAGGTGATGGGACAAGTCAGAGCTAATACTAAATGGCTTAGTGACAAACCTTTGCCAAATCAAACAAATTTTAATTCAACAGAGCTTTTCAATAATGCCTTCAGTGTTTCAGACCTTCTGTGTCTGTTGTTGCCTTTTTTTCAAATTCCTTTACAACAAGCACTCTATGTCACCACTCCCCTTGTGATGCTATTTTTAACAAACAGATTACTTAGATTTCAGGCAACATTGACTCTCCATTTAGCTATCATTTTTTATGTATTGTAATCTTGAGTTAGCTCTTTAATGGCTTTGAACCTTAGAGATGATTGTAGCGATGTTATCTCTCCTGTAGCAGTAAAAGGAGACAAGAGAGACAAAGGCTGACTTTTCCTCTCCCACAAAGGAGCATTCAAGGACTAAACATGGCTGTCAGTATTGTACTTCATAAAAACCAACCTTTGTGGGGTCCCCTTGTCAGCCTGATGGTGGATACATGGAGCAGCTGCCTCTGATCATTCACCTGACAGCCTGTCAGATGAGTTCCCCTCAGGAAAAAGTGGCCGAATGGGAGCTGTCGTCGTTGCTTTGGTGGCAGCCTGTCCTGAGTTGCCATTTTCTCCAGCTCTTTGAGGGGTAAGTGTGGGGTGTGTGCATGGGAACTTCAGCAGCTCCCAGGGCCCTGGATTTGGTGTGTAGGGTGCTGGCTCTCCTGAGCCACAGGTCCAGCCAGGTCATAACAGAGCCCTGCACATCCCAGTTCTGCTAATGGAAGACCTCGCAGGAGCCAGTCCTGTCAATGTACATAAAGGTAACATTACTAAGTACAGTTTTTTTAACTATCATCTTTTCATAGACCTATCAACATCCTTCGGCACAGAGTTTCTCTGCCTACTGTAAATTCAGGAAACAAATATTTCCCATGTTAAGACGCAGAATTTAGAAAAATACATTTACATATTTCAGTTTATTATGTGTATGCATATGGTATGAAAACTTTTGTGCTCTTCTTTAAAGTACGTAATATGTAACAATTTATGTTATAATGTAATAATATGTAAAATTATATATATTATAACATAAATTGTTAAAATATATATATATATGTATGTGTATATATATGGGTGTATATATATATATATATGTGTGTGTATATATATATATATATATAAATATATATATCTATATAAAAAAAAAAAGTATTTTTTTTTTTTTTTTAAACCATCTGAAATTCAACAAAGGTGAATGCAGGGTGCTGCACCTGGGGAGGAAGAAGCCCAGACACCTGTTCAGGCTGGGGGCTGACCTGAGGGGAAAGCAGCTCTGCAAAGAAGGACCTGGTGGACAACAAGCTGCCCATGAGCCAGCACTGTTCCCACGTGGTCAGTGTATCCTGGGGTGCATTGAGCAGAGCATTCCCAGCAGGTTGAGGGAGATGATCCTCCCCCTCTATTCAGCCCTGGTGAGGCCACTTGATGCAGTTCTGGCCTCCTCAGCAGAAGCTGAGGAGCTGGAGCTCCTGCAGCAGGTCAAACAGAGGGCTGCAAAGGGGATTTAGGGACTGGAGCATCTCTCTCATAAGGACAGGCTGAGGGAACTGGGAACTGTTCAGCCTCAAGAAGGGACAATTGAGAAGAGGGGACCTCAACAGTGTCTGTCAGTATCTGAAGGGAGCGGGCCAAGAGAATGGAACCAAGCTCTTGGTGGTGCCAAGCAATGGGACAAGAGGTAACAGTCAAAAACAGATTCATAGGAACTTGCACTTGAATATGAGGAAGAATTTCTTCACTGTGCAGGTGGCCGTGCACTGGAACAGCTTGGCCAAAAGTGATGTTGGTTGTGAAGTCTCCTCCACTGGAGAGGTTCAAGAACCATCAGAACACAATCCTGCTTTAGCAGAGAGGTTGGACCAGATGATCCATTGTGGTCCCTTCCAACATGACCCACTCTGTTATTCTGATGTTATTCTCATCTGTGGGTAGATAATAACAGCAAGCCAACAGCATTATTCATTCCTTGCTGGTTTGTCACACTGCATAACAAAAGAACTGCAGTAAAATAATTTACCTGCCTGTTTTATTGTTCAAGTGCACCTCTAGGGCTTTTTTATTATTACTCTTTTGCTAATTTGCTTATCTCAATGGCATTCTTTGGCACTGGATTATCTGCATTCCAATGTGCAAATGTATTTCTTTGCTTTAGTAATTGCCTTTTTATATAATGATTGTCTACCTCCTTTAAGATAAGAACAAGGTCCTGGAAGATGGTTGTTGATTTGAACTTGTGTATATTAAAAAGTGAAACAAGAACTAAGAAAAGTTTTCTCAGTAGTAAAAAGGACAGCAAAAAAGGATTAGCAGATAAAGGAAAACTGCTGACATGAAGGCACATCTGATGAGAAATGTGCATTGTTTAGGTTAGAGACTGACCTTATTAGACTGATGTACCCAAAAACTTTTATACAGCTCAGGGATTAAAAGCAGAGTCCTGTCATTGTTTCTGCTGGCTACTAGGTTTGTTAGGCATACCATATTTAAAATTAGCTATTCTATGAATAGGAAAGCTAAAAGTCTGTTTCCTTGTGAATTCCTTTTCTGTGCTCCTCTATTACAACCTGTCTTCACTTCATACAGCCTATATGAACTTACCTCTTCCTGTTAAATTTCACTGGTTCTGCCCAGTGTTCCCTAAAATCTCACACAGTGCCTTCTCCCCATCTCTATCCAAGCAGAATTATCACATGCTCTACCTTTTTCCCAAGCACGTAGGTGCCGGTTGATCATCTACTGGAACTGCGATGGTTGCCAGACCAATTTTCAGGAGCTGTCGGGCAGGCGGGGGGGCCCATCAGGAAGTGGTGACTGGGTGCTTCACTCTTTTTCCCAACTGAAGCACTTCTACTTCAGTGGCCTTTCTCCAGGTACTGATTTCCAGAAATCCTATTTGAGCATGGTTACTGTAGGCCAACACACAATGTAGTGTTCTAAGCCTCATTTCTTTAGAATCTCAGGAAAAAAATGGAGATTTCCATACATGCAGACACATAAGATTTTCCCTTTAATTTCAATGTGAGGTTTCATTGTTTGAACATTAGTTTTAAAGCACAACAAAAGTAATTAGATCATGGAAAGTGAGTGAGCTGTATGTTGGACAATGCTACATGCAGTGGGTATGAAAGAGTATAAAGATGAGAAGAGGTACATGGACAAACAGAACAAATTCTGGAGCTAGGAATAGAAATGAAAAAGTATTGATAGAAGTACTGATGCTGATATTATGACCAGATATTTCCTGGCTATGGAGACTATTTATTTCTTCAAGTTTTGAGTCTGAATCTACAATGAATCTCCAGCAAAACTGTCCTGTAACTGGAATTTTTGAATCTCCTTCTGGTGCTGTGTGTGCCACCAGCCAAACAATTGCTAGGGAAGGATATCAAAAACTGCTAATAAAAAGAAATAATATTTGTTTTCATTTTTTATTCAATTAAAGAAAATTTATTTATTTTTACATTTTTAAAAATGTGGAAAATTTACTTAGCAAACTTAACTTTAAATGATCACAGTTGTACAGAATAAAAAAAGCCATGAATCTACTGTTTTGTTGGTTAGATTTATTCTGTAAATGGTCTGGCCTAAAGTATTTCAGAGTTGTGAGGTTTTGGATATTTTTTAATAGTAAAAAAAGCTGCTTTAAAAGGGTGTTGAATTCTAAGAACTTGTTGAAATGGTTTCAAGTTACTGCACGTCTGCTAAGCTTAACTGTGTGATTTTATCATTCACTATCATTTTGTTTAGGCCATGCAGTTCACCAAAGTCAGTCTCCTTACCTAGACAGATAAAGCTAGTAAGGGAAGAGTTCATTTTCAAAGCCCTTTTTCTGCACATAGGTACATTATTCTACAAATTCCATATAAATATATTATTATTATTATATATTCCATATATAGTTTGATATAAAGCAGGAAAACTTTCTTATTCAGTCTGGTTATATTGGCAAATATATGAAGCCTTAGGAGACAAAGCACTTCCTTTTGCTACATCTCTCACATTCATACCTGCTCATTTATTGACAGCCCACCATGCCAGAAAAAGGACATGATCAACTGGGTTAAGAGATTACATTTATTGTCTGTTAGTGGTTTACCTCATGTTTAAGTAATATTGTAGGACATGCTCTTCTGTGACCAGGCATTTAAGGAATTTGGGCAGGAGTTAGCAAAAGTTAAAAATTACCTTGGGGAAGAACAGTGCATCAAGCATATTCATTATTATAAATCAAATGAAGGTATTTTTATGAGTCATGTTTCATGTAAGGAAAAGGCAAATATGCAGTGATTTTACTGAAGAATATTGTTGAACTGAGTTGGACTACACATAGTGACTAGAGTGTTGTTCAGAAAGCCATTGAAATGGGGTAGGGTCACTATATGACCAACCTCAGTGGATTTGATGAATGCAAGGTATTTCTGGAAAAATGCCATGTACTTGGGAGCCTAGGATCAGCCTTATGTGTTTCAATAATGCTGCCCAAACTTCTGGATCAAAGGGCAAGGAACTGCTTGAAAGTGGATGGTAGAAGCACACATCTTTGAAAGATTTTTGCAAAATAATGGGCTATTCTTAAATTTTCAAAATAGAGTTTAGCCTCATGCATACTCTCCATTTTATTGTTAATGAGTTCAAAAGTAGTTGAAGTAGTTAGCCTTACCTGCCATGGAATGTAAATGAGTCCCAATCCAATTCACCCTGAATAATCAGGATCTTTCTAGAGGGACTACTAGAAGCCAGGAAAGGTTTTAAGACAGGAATTGTGTAGCAGCAACTAGGAATAGACAAGCATAACAGTCAAAGCCAGCTGAAAATGGCCCAGCATTTCTAAAAGGTAAGAAAGCAAATTACACATCAATCTATTCTAAAAAATTGTCTTCTTGGCAGACAGGTGTTTTTTTAGACTAATATGTTCAGATGTTATGTCTAAAATTATATTTTTAGGTAAATGATACTCCTCACAAAGAGCAATATTTGTGTGTCATGCTTTATCAATCTATCAAGCTAGAACTAATTTAGTTGAAACATTATTGCAGGTATTACAGAGGCTGAGACCAATGTTCCATACTCACAATTTGAAGTTTTAGCATGTCTGGACCTACTGCTTTCAGCAAGGAGACAGCAGTTTGATGTTGACCTTGTGGAATGCTATAAGACACCGAGTGTGCAAATTTATATCTGAATGCATTTTTAATCACTTTTACATAATTTTTAAGATTATTGCTAGATTGACCTGAGAGACAATAAGGCAGATGGCTGACTTCTTGCATGGAAACATTCAGTTAATGAGGTTAATGAAACTTTCTTCATAAAACACTAAATATTTTCATCTAGGCCCTATGATCTCAAACTCACAACTTCCATTTGAAACTAAAGCAAAAGGAGTGTGGTTTTCAGCAGAAAAGTATTCAGCAGAAAAAAAAAATAGAATGTGTTAATAGCCAGACTGAGATTGTAGATGATAAATACTTTATTCAGCCTCACAAATGCATTTTTTCATTATCTCTCTCTCCCACACTCACAATTTGACAGACCACTTACATTTTAGTAAACTGATCTCTCCACTGATCATAAATATCCTCTGTTTTGCTACCAGAGGGCAACATCTTTGCTTCCAATTCTTGGTCTCTAGCATGTCACTTCTCTAACAGATTTTCGGTCCCTTTCTACCTTTCAGTTGGAAGTGTCACATATTTCACAGCAGACTGTGAACATTAGGACAGCACAAAGAACAGTGTGGGAACAGCAACTCTGAGGCAGATTTCTGATCCCTCACTGTAATGTTCTCCTAGTAGCTCACAACAGTTTTCCTGAATCAATACCTGGTCCGTGGGAACTTGTGACAGCAGCTGTACTGGATCAGCCAACATCTGATAACACACAACTTGAATAGTGTCAGGACTTTTTAAGCACTCTTGGAGGCTCTGCAGGATCTGCTGGGGAAGAAGTGGTATTTTTTGTGTTTTGTTGGCCTTACAGGTATTTTTGAATAAAATTTCCCAATCACTTTTAAACAAGTGCAGATTTTTATTAATCACAATGTTCCACAGCAAGGCAGGTGCTAAGTTAGTCAGTATTTTATTAAATTTGGAATTGCCACTAGAATCCAATATGCACTGTATAGGAAGAGACAGTGAACTGTCAGCCCCTGCCCACTGCCTCCATGTTGTGAGACTTGCGTGCCCCTGCTCCATATAACATCATGTAAAATTCTCCCTGTTCTCCATCACCCAACATCCTCTTCCAAGCTAAAGTGCCTTAGCCTGTGAGCTGCTCACACAGCAGAAATGCTCCCAATACTTTGAATGTTCTTATTGCTGTTCTCTGCTCCTTTTCCAGTTCTACTTTTTTTTTGAGACAGGTAGTACAGTACAGAATGTAGATGGGACACACACAAGGTCCTGAATAGCTGAGAAATTATGGACTCTTATAAAAGCTTTCTCATTTTTCATTCATGATTTTCTTTTTGACTGCTACTGAGTAAGGAAGTGAAAGTTCTGTGAAAGTCCCTCTCAAACACCAAGGTCTCATTCCTGAGTCCTAGTTAGTCTGTACTGACTTGAGATCTGGGTAGGTTGCCAGACAGGGTGAAGAGACTCTAGAACCTAGGAGATTGTTTCAATTTCTTCCTGATTAACTTTTTTTCTCCTTCTGGAAAATAAATTTAGTTCTGATGCAATTTTCTGTCCTTTTTTTAGATTATTTATTACTCCATGTTTCCTCAAATATAGATTTTCTTTCACTTTGTAAGCCTATATATAGATATGTCCTGTATCTTCAATAAAATAATCTGAGGAATAGCTCTAATTATAGCAGTTACTTTCTATTTTAGTCTAGCATCTCCAGCAGCAAAGAGCCCTCTTGATTATTGCTTCCAAAAGAGTTGCAAGAAACTATGCACCAGGCAGAAGCTAAATATTCTGGTAGGAGAAAAGAATCTTCCCTCTAAATGCCAAGAAGTAAATTGCTTATATATGCCCAGCTGGGAAAGGGATTGGGTCCTTCCCAGGCCTCTTTCACAGTTCTGGTATTCTTCTCTATTTAACTAGTTTTCAAACCCCACTTGTTAAATGACTCAAAATGTTCCTCTTTCACCCATCCACTGACTTCTTATGCACCTTGAGAACTAAAGGGCAGACTTTTTTCCAGAAGGAAAATTCCTTGCCTGTCATTTTCTCCACCCACACTAGTAAGTTAACTCATCAGAAAAAAATTCATCCTGCTTACTGACATTGAGGACATATATGTATAGCCAAGATTTTAAATTGAGGGGTTTGTTTCATTGGATGGTTATGTAAAACAGTACAATAATCAAATACTATTCTTTTTCCCACTAGCTTTTATTTATATATATATGTACATATACAGAAACACATTCATTATTACAAATTGCAGTTTCAGTTATCATATTAAAGTATATGTTGCTATGTGCATTTTATATATGTATCTCTAAAATCCTGTTAAGTACTACTGACTTTTAATCATGTTCATCTTATTGCAGTAGGGTCATGCATTAATTCTCACGCACATTTAAGCGGCAGCACTGGCAGCAATGCTGTATTGAACTCTATGTGCAACTGTGGTGTGGCAATGCATGCTAGTAAATCCTTCCCACCATAGGTGACCTAAGGTTAGGACATATCTGTTTATTAGCTGGGAAGGCACTTTTACATGTCAGGGCATGTAAGGAGAGCTAGGCTGAAACCAGGAGCCCATCCCAGCTAAACGGGTGGGTGCTAAAAGTGAGAATTGGAAAGAGGAGCAGAAACAGCTGAGGTCTTGCCACAGAGCAGACAGAAATGTTCTTTCAATAGAATAGTGTGAATTGAACTTTTAATTACTATGTGCTCTTTTCAGCACAACAGATGGAAAACTGGAACTGAGCAGCTGGAAGCATGAACTGTTTTCCAGGAAAAACCTGCCTTGAAAAGTGCTTTGTGAGCATGTTGGCACTGGAGAGGCAGATGTGTGATTTCACAATTTGATTCTAATTGTGCTCTAACAAGCTTGTGCATTCAAGTTCTTAGGTTGGAGCACTGGCTGAGGACAGGTGCTGTTTAACGTGATTCAATTGGCCTTTTGTGAATCAATTTAAAATTACAAAAGTAGCAGATAGATGCCATGCATAATAGTAATGACATTATACAAACGCCTTCTGCAAATACTCTAGAAATTGTCTAAGTTTTTGGCATTTTTGAACATCGCTTCTGAGACCAGCATCTCACTCTGATCAGAAGCTGATCAGGAGATCAGAAATTAAGCAGGAGTGAAGATGATTGCAGAGACACTTCTACTATAGCACAGATGTCACAAAGTGTAGCTAAATCCCTTTGCCCGACTGCAGTAAGTCACACAGCATCTTTCACAGGACTGGCAGTAATTGCCCAAGCGCATGGAATGGCACCCACTCAACACCTCAGCATGCACCTGGGTGTAACTCTCTTGCAGCTAAATGGCTTCCTAACATCTTCAAGGTGTCCTTGAGACAGCTGCCTTCTGCTGTTTCCCTCCTTACACTTTTCCATTCTGCATTTATCAGTCTTTTCAGTTTCCCTTTGCAAATCTGTCGTGATGCACAATTTTCTCCCTCTTTCATACTCAGAGGGAACCCACAGACCTTGTTAAGCATATAGCCCCTATAAGCATACAACCCATCCCTGTGGGCTGTAAAAGAAAATCTGCACAGAATGCTTGCTGCAACTTCATAATTAGCTTCATTTCCCTTAGGGAAATGAGTATTCAAGAGGAGTTTGTAAACGTACAGCATGTTGTTCATGTCCATCCTGAAGAAGAGCAAGCCAGTGGAGATCTTCCCTCTATGCCCTAAAGAATGCTATGTGCAAAAGGTTAGAAGTATCAGCGCCTGGGCAGCCTCCTTCCTGTAACTTCTCCAAAGTCAGCCACACTACACCAAAATGTCAACTTGCCTGTAAATTCTGCCTGCAGCCTCCTTGGCACAAGTACGTACAAGTGCCTTCTCTTATTCCACTGTTTTTACTACTCCCAAGTCCTAAGGAGCAAGCACAAATCTCCACCCATATCCCTTCTAATTATTTTTCCTCTTCTGATGCTGAATTGCTGCTAAGCATTATCATAGCTCACTGTCCTAAATATCAAATCAATCCTACCTAAATTCTCTGTGTTAACCAAAGCTAAGAGTCCCCTGAACAATCTTGTGCTTGCTCTTGCCAAATTCTGCTCATGGTGATGCTGTGCCAAGCACTATGAGTCAGTCACATTTCACTGCTGAGTCAACCTGCTCAGCTAATTTTATCCTGGACTCAAATACAAATGAGAGTGTCGCAAATGGTGAGGACATGAGGGAGATTTGCAAAAGGAGGTGACTGTGGAGCAGACACACCTTCAGGGATGTGTATGGGAAAAAGGAGCACGCTGGAGATCTGTACATGCCTGGTTGTCCTCACCTAGAGGATATAAACACCAGCTAGCTTGACATCACAGAGTCACTGGCAGATTGTGCTGATATTTAAGATATACACACACAAGATATACACAAGATATCTGCATTTAAAAACCATTTTCAGTGCTGAAGTTACAGTAAGTGAATGATAATGCCTAACCTTCAAATAGCCCTGATACCAAATGATAAATGTATGTTTCCCATGAACAGCAAATACAATTCAATCTCCTACTTAAACGCCTTTTCAGAAGATGAGTTTGTTTTAAAGTGTTTTTAGCTTTGATTGTGTAAAACACTTGGCACCACCAAGTGGTAAAACAGTGGACTGCTCCTGCATAGCAGTCTCAGTAATAAAAAGGGAACAATGATGTAATTGTGTAATAGAAAGGAGCCTAAAGAAACTTTTGAAAATATTTAATCAAGGTTATTTGAAAAAGTTTACAAATTTTTCTCAGGAAAAGTGCTGGATTAAATGTTTTTGTTTCCAGCAAATCAAGTTGGATCTGTCATTGCTTCTGCTTGGATATATCATGGCAATGAGTTTCAGTATTTTTCAATCTAAATTACAGAAGTTGAGGCTATTTATATGTGATCAGCATAGAAAAAATGTTCACTTTATCATAGAAGCTAATGTGAACTTTTTTGTTATTCTCCTTGGTGATGCCTTAAAACAATAGTTGTATAAAATCGAAGCAGAAGTAGTAACCTGCATTGTTATGAGATTTGCTTCACTTTTCCTTACTGGCCATTGAATAGGCTTGAATGGGGCCAGCCAGTGGAAAAGGCAGTCTGCAAAAGAGTCTGCATAGGCAGATAAAATGAGTAGAAATCAAATGCAGAATTTAAAAGAGCTCAATTAATTTGATTCTAAAATAATAACAGCAACAAAGTCTTCTGCTAGGTTAAACCCAATTCTGAAATCTGAAGAGATTTTAAATTATGCTGTAATCATGCATCATTTCAATTAGTACCAGCTTTGGTTCAGATAACACTTAATATATGCATAACTTGATAAAAAAAATTATAGACCTACCTGTGGGGTAAAATGATCTATAATTATATCGGTTGATTATTACACAAATGTTTTTAATTTTGCCAGTGTGTGCTTATCAAATAGGGATTAAAAGACCCTTCTTAAAAAAACCCCAAACCAAACAACCAACCAAAGAGCCCACAAACCAACCAAAAGCCCAAACCTGCTGCCATGAAAATAACTTTCTTTATTACTTAAAAATTCATTTTAATAAGATGCAAACTCCAGCCAATGAGCTCACACAACTGAAGAGATAGAAGAGACAGGGAAATGAGCTGACCTCTGAGAAGGAAAAGCAGGTAAATTCCGCCAGGGAGCAAACCAACCTGAATAAAAGCGAACAGAAAATCCTTCTCTCACAGTCAAATGTATTTTTCCTGGTATCACTGAATACACAAAGCATTTATATGGATTGAATCCTCATGTTTATTGGAGGAGAAATATTTGATGCAGAAAATATTTCTCCATTTTGCTATGGATACAGAAGATGGAATTCAGCTTGTCAGAAAATGAAATTATTAATGTTAGTTTACATTATTTTCTTTTAATCTACTCTTCAGATACATATGGTCAATATTTTAGTAAGAAGTGAAGACTTCATTCTCTACTGTTAGTTGAAATCAGCATTAACTGAACCTGGAATTCTCATAATGGGAAGAGGAGAACATTTACACACTGCAGGAGGCTCCTTGAAAAGCAGGATGCCCAGCATCTTCCTGCATCCATAGCTTGTAGCATTACGATTTTTATATATGTCTTAGACTTCCAAGAAAAGGGA
Organism: Zonotrichia albicollis; assembly: GCF_047830755.1. Taxonomy (NCBI): domain Eukaryota; kingdom Metazoa; phylum Chordata; class Aves; order Passeriformes; family Passerellidae; genus Zonotrichia; species Zonotrichia albicollis. The sequence continues at coordinate 73,268,259 of NC_133821.1, read as the reverse complement.
AACGTGAAGGGCCTTTTGTGACATCTTGACCAAATTTTAGGACATTACAAGTTGCCATTACATTGCAAGGGTTCCATATTGCTAGAGTTTCATACCTCCTTAATGTTTCTTGTAGGCAGCTCCTCTAGGCACTGACTCTTCCTTCTTCTCACAGCAACCAACTAACTTCAGTTCCCCCTCAACGAACCAACCCACTCTTTTATAGCACTCTTCTTCTTATTGGCTACAGCTGTGGCCTGGTAAAGTCAGGCCTGCTCCTAATCTTTAATAACTAACTCAGCTGCAACTCTTTAGGGGGTAAGATTGCTTTCTATACTACCTTTATTTACTTATATTCTATCCCCCTACAGTTAAATGCAGAAAAAAGTTTTTCAAATTGTCTTTTTTCTATTTTTAAGTGCTGATTGTAGTAGCTCGTCAAGCTTCAGGAAATAATGTGCTCAAAGAGAAATAGGGCAGGGATTCCAGCAGTGTGCAGAAGAGCACAAAACTCTCTCACTGTTTGTCCCAGTGCTAGGTCCTAGAATCCCAAGTACAAATGCAGAGAAATGTTACTTCTTAATAATTAGTCAGGACCAAAATACGTGAATGCTGTGTCAAAGTATCATAGAAGAAAAAAAACACATTTATGAGGGAACAGTGGGGAGAGGGACAAGGGAGATGCATTGTTTCATGAAGTCCTCAATAATATTTTGGTGTAATTCCCTTGTAGAGGCCTTACCACTACTCATAAGAGAGTGATTGACAGCAGCATCCTCCCAAACCCCACGTCTGCCAGGGAAGAGGAAGGGTTGCTGCAGGCTTTGTTATCAGCAGGGGAGATGATCTGGGGAATGCCAGCGTTGCTCTGTCAACACTGTGTCTCAGCTCCACCCAAATGCCAGACAACTCCCAAGCAGGAGCCATGGATCCCCACGCTGGCACAGCCCTGAACCCAAGCTAATGTACCTTGCCTGCAGCTCAGCTGTCTGGCTGGGGCTCAGGGCAGGACTGGCTCGCGTCCCTCTGAGCTGGAGCACAGGCAGGCTGCCCTGAAACTGCTATTCGTGTGAGCCTCGGGAAGCTTTTGTAGGCACAGTCTGAGTAACAGGGTGTTTCATTTCACACCTTGGAGAGGAATCTGTTCTACAGATCACACATCCTTCAGCTCAATCCTAGCGTCATCTTGACTCTCCCTCAATTTAGAATTTGCCAAACCAAAAGAGCATGCAGTGATGTCACTTTATCACATGGATAAAGCCATGGCTTAACAAGGGCTTTAAAAAACCCCTGCAAAGTAAAAAGACACATCGAAACAGAATATGCAGTCTGTGATTTAGATGTTTTAATAAATCAGGTAAAAAATTAGGAACTATTCACTATTTGCTCTTTTTCCCACCACTCATTACTTAGCAAAAAATGAAGTCAGAATGTGTTGCAGATTTTCAATAAGCAAGCTATCTCTTATCCCAGAACACTGGCATCCCAAATTAATGGTATGGCTTACAGGTAAGCTGTCAGTTAACCAAAATTTGAATCTTCATGTTGATGTTGTTCTGCTTTCTTATATGTATACGTTTACCAAGCTCAAGCAAAATGCAGAACAACAAACAGCTGTAGAGCAGCCACTTTCTAAAAAGAGGATAGAGATTCTGAAATTGCAATGGCTGTACATAACATGGAGGAGGAAATTTTTTTGAAATAGTGATGGCACAAGAGTAGATAACTTGCAGTATCAAGTTATTTGTCTTGTGGTAGCTGGGATTTTAAAGGCACAGGACTCAATCTTAAATACATTCTAGTTTTGGGAATCAGTTGTGTTCTTACAGAGGCTGAAGTCACTCTAACTGGGCATCCAATTCTCTGAATACACTTTGCTCATTGTGATAGATTGCTGGCAGTTCTTCCCTATTTACTTTTCTTTTTTAAGAGAAAAGGAAATGAAATTTTATTCTCATGTTTGCCAACTCTGTGATTGATCCTTAAGAGGCATCCTTTTTACTATGAATTCCTTTTAAAGAAATCTTAGGGGTTTTTTTACATTTTTGGAAGGATACATCTCAAGGGTTTTGCATAAATTGTATAAATTTTTAAAAAGCTAAATTTTCAGTGAAGTGTGATTCATATCTTTGCATCATGATGCTAAATGGATACCTATGTATCCATGTATCAGGACATTACAATAGAGAACTTATCTGTTTCTTTCTGCTGTGTTTTAAAGAATTGTTTCTTTCCCTTGGTGAAATAATAGTCATGTTGGTTCAGTCACTCCCAGTCACATGGCAGGATGCACTTCCACTTCAGTCTGGAGATGTAGGATTTAAACCCCAGAAATGGGTATTGCATCCAGCAATGCAGCAATAATTCCATCTGCTAGACATTCCGTCAGTATCAACAGCACTTCAAAGAAGAAGCTCCTTTAAGAACTTGAATTAAATGCTTTTCAGCAATAGCTTTTGTACCAGATTCCCAATGCACATATACAGAAATGAATGCTTTCTAACCAATAAAGAAATCTACTTCTGAGCTACATGTGAAAAATAAATTCTGTCCTTGCTTTTAGAATGGCTTCTTATCTTTTGGGTATAAAGAAATCATTCTAAGAAGACACAAGAAACCACATCAGTTCTGCTAAGTGAAAACTGAATTGTATCTATCATGATTATTTTACCTGTATCAAAGATTGATTTTAACCCATTAAAAATATAGTTGTCATGGATTCACCAAGTCAACTTTCTTTAAACAGCACCATTTTGCAGCATTTGCCAAACCTGGAATTTTATTCTACAGTTTATTGTACAGCAAGATGGGCACATCACTAGATCAATGGACAGAGAGGTGGATCCAAAACTGACTGAAAGAAAGGGTTCAAAGAGAGTAGCCCAAGCCCAGCTCGAGGCCAATTACTTGGGGTGCACTGGTCTGCACCAGGTAGAGTGGTGCCAGCAAGCCAGGTGGGCTGATCCTTCCCTCTGCTTAGCACAGGTGAGGTCATGTGCGGAGTGCTGAGTCCAGTTCTGAGCAAACGTGGACGTATGTTGGACATGCAAGTCCGGCAATGGATGAGGAAGATGACTGAGAGGTTGTTATTTGAGGAAAGGCTGAGAAGGCTGGGATTGTTCAGCTTGAAGGCTCAGGAGGAATCTCATCACTGGGTATAAGTACTTGATGTTTGCAGTATCACTGGGGCAGCCCCTGGGCTTTGTGTTGTGCTGGGGAGCACACACAATGCAGTCTGAAAAAATAGAAAACCTGAACAAAATTTCACCAAAGGACATGTGCTTAGGTACAATAAAGAGGATCTCCAAAAGGATTCCAAAAACAGACTATATGACCCAGAAGAATCAGGTGATGGGCCTCTGAATCAGAAACTGCACTCTAAGTTTCACAGTGGGAGACTGGGGGAAGGACCTCCCTCTCCCACAGCCGTGGGGGAACTCACAGCTGTCTTTGAGTCTATTCCAGGGTGCAGGCTGGGGCAATGTGGGTTTCCTTTTCCTCAGGTTAATGGCTTTGAAAGGTTTCACCTGTGTGAGTTAAACTGATTGCCCAGTGTTTAGTTTCTGGCATGTGTAGTAGCAATGTCCATGCCCTGCTTCTGAAGGAGAGCTATTGACTATGTTCTTGAGGAGGTGGGAGAGGTCAGCTATTTTACAATTATTATTTTACAATTTATTTTACAATTAAATTGCTTTAGGAGTATAAAACCAGCAAGTTTTTCACTCCATACACCACCAACGAAGTTGTTCAAGGTTAACAACTGGTCTGAACAAAAGACTAGTGGCAACCTGACTTACAAACCAGGATACTTAGAGCTTGCATAAAGTGACAAGGATGTTCTTTGAAAGGGATGAGGTGATTCTGGCAGGGGTGGATGCACATTGTCAGGCAGACTTGCTGAACATGCAACAGTTCTACAAACACAACATGACATTAAGTACATCTTAACAGGGACTCAACCTACAGACATTTAGCCCACACCTGGCTGCACAAAGCAGGATTCAGTTTTATGAAAAACCCTTCAGATATCGCAAGGAGTCTCACCTGGTCTGGATCTGCTGCTGCTCCAGAGAGTTCAGGGCTCACACTGGGGCTGGGCTCTCTGCTCTCTCATGTCTGCTCTCTCAAGGCATCCTATACTCTCCAGGAACTCCCAAGCGGCATTGGATGTTTTTCTGTAGGTAACTGAGTGCCTTCTATACTGAATATTTCAAGTGCTTCAAGTTAAATATCCACTAGTATTTTAGAAATCCTAGGGTATCCTGCCTGTCCCAATATGACATTTCACAGAACTCCCACAGATCTTGTGTGATACATGCCAGCTCATGTGGGTATCTCAGGTCTTTTGGACATCTAAAATGGTTCTCTGTATGTATGTTTAGACATTTAATTGCCTTCCTTCTTTCAGGCAGCTAAGTTTAGTCGTGTGCCATCTGGTGTTGAAAGATGCCATGAGGGAATCAGCTCTGAGCTCTTGCAGCTGCAGTTCATCTGAATCACTCCAAAGCTGTGTGTCAAGGTGGCATCAACCCACGCCTAGAAATGCTGGGTTTCTTTTGTATATTAACATGAGTAATGAGCCTTTACATCGACACGTAGAGTATTTAATCTCACAAGTTTTAGGAAAGAATGCTGAATTTTTTATGGCAGTATATATATATATTTTAGAAAGTCCTGACAACCTAATGACAACACATGCTCGCACTGTGGTATCCACAAGCCCCAGGATATATGTCAGCAGTTTGTAATCATTTCATGTACAATTTCTAGTCTGAACCAACCTTCATTTTCAGTCTCTCTCTCTCTGTTTTATTGGTGAAGAGTTTGATGTGCCTTCCCACTTGCTCATCCTTTATTTTTAACCTCACAGGATCCATTTGCATTCCAGGCAAACTGGAAAAACATTTGAGAGAAAGGGGAAAAGACTCAATTGATAGGATAGCCAGAAATCTGTTAAGTAATGGGGGAAAAAGTATTTCACTTCTCAAAAATATTCTAAATAGTCTCTGTGAATTGTAAAAATATAGAGTAATACTGTCACTAGTAGTCCTGTTACATATTTATCAAAGACAGCTGCACTGAGTTATCAGAACTTTATTATTTTAATAGAGATGTTGACATCAGAAAAGGATCTTGATTCAGATTCTCTGACATTAGAGCATAGTGATCAGTGCTGGATCACTGATGCAAAGCTCAGTTCCACTAATCCCAGGAAAACCTCTGTTTGAAGGAAAACAGAGCTGTCTAAGAATCAGGCAGATATTTTTAATTCATATCAATAATAATAAAATAATTTTCTGCTCCTGATTCTATCACAGAGCATGTTTCATACAAAGTTAAGCACACTCAAAAGTACCACAAAAGGCTTGTTTGTTCATTCTTACATTCTGCTAGTTACAGCTGGAGAAAAAAAAACATTTCATGATAGGAAAAGAAAAAATGAAACTACTTTATCATTAGACCATTAAGATAATTGGGAAATTAGTTTCAGAACCATTAGGACAATCATGAAAATCTGCTGATAAAAATGTAAATTTAAAATTTCAAGTTCAGAATAAATCACTAAAGAGCAACCTGTTCAGCCTTTTTTTTGGTTAGAATTGTCTTCTGCTGCAGGCCTGGCCTGACATCCAGCTACAGGTAATATGAAATATATGGTGGTAAAATAAATACATGCTTAGATTGTATTCCAAATAATTCCATGTTCCTAGTATATGCATCCTTACAGCCTGTAAGAAAACTTCAGAATATCTCCTATACCTATTTCAAAATTCTGTTTTGCTGAACTATCTCTTCATATACAGATCAGATACATGTGAAAAGGAAAATATTGTCCTATGGTAGACACATATGTGATAAAATCAATGTAATGCTTCTTATTTCCATTATGTCTTCAGACCCAGCCCTGTCCTCTGCTATACATTATTTTTTTTACCAAGGTTTATCAAAGAAAGTAAAGGAGAGAGATTTTGGAAGAGATTCCAGGAGTGGTTTCATCTTGCTATTAGAAAGACATTTTTTACAATGAGAGTAATTAATCACTGGAACAATCTCCTGAGGAATGTGGTTGAGTCCCCATCAGAGTTCACCTTCATGAGCTTATGGGATGCTTCAGGCACATTACCTCTTACTCTAGCACCAGTGGAAAATGGAGTTAAAATTTTAGTTACAGTTAAGAGGTAAGGTCTAGTGTGTGTAATATTGTTCTCTCATAATGTATTTGTATAATTTAGCTCAGTGTTATTTTTTATAGTGTTCATAGTATCTTTCTAGTATTGTTCTAGTACCTTTTGACCCATGGAGCCAGAACCCCACTCTATGAAACTGCAAGCTAAACTACAATCCCTGTCTGTAAAATACACAAAGCAAGTAACATCTCACTGTTGTACACTGTAGTAACACCTCATTTCACACTTCATCTTCTAAATTGCAACACTGCCCTAGGCATTAAGTATACAAAGAATAAGAGATGAAAATCAAAAGAACTTACTAAAGATTGAAGAAAAACTCTGAAAGAAGATTAAGCATATTCTATTTTAATTTTCAGTATTTCTTTCAAATATCAGAACCCACAATATTCTGAGAACTAAACATTTAGCATAGTGCATTTGGCAAAGAACTCAGTGACATCTGAATGGAAGGAAATAAATTGTAAAGTCTTGTGTGAACACATGGGTTTTGAACCTTGTACAAGCAGGCATGGAGCATATCCTTGGCTTTTCCATCCATGGCATATTCCTATGAAGATTTAACCTGCTGCTGGAATCTAGCTTTGTATCACAATTGCAATGCTGTGCTTCACTGCAGCCTGCCACCTTTTCTCCAGAGTACATGGATGCCCATGCCTTAGTCCATCCTGCTAAACAATCACTGGCCTTTAGGACCAACAAATTCCACTGGTATTTCACAGTCTTTAGATGGTTTGCACTTGTGTGAATTATTCAGTAGTTTTTCCCCATTACTTTCCATGGAAAATAGGTAAGAGTTTAGGATACTGATTATCATGCAGAATCCTGCCTTAATCCCCAACTTCAAAATGCTGCAGTTGCTCCCTCCAAGAAGAGAGACACCCACTGAAGGCTGGCACGAGACTGGATATTGTCACTTTTGTGTTAGAGGACAAGAACCAGTCAGTGCAATGACATAAACACGATACATTTATTTGAAGCCTATTGCTGCTTTATTGTGAAAATGGTGTCATCTGAAGTGTGTGGTGATACATAATTGTTTCAAAAATAAAATAATCTGGCTTTTGTTTTATTCTGTCTGACCTCTTAAAAACCAAACAAAACCCAACTGTTTTTAATTTCAGCATGATGGGAGAGACAATGACCTTTCTCAAGCAACAACTAAGCTCCTACAACTTGATTGAGCCTTTCAAAACAGAAAACAAGTCTGAATTATGCCAGTCTCTTCAGACATTGAAGTGAAACAAAATCTCTTGCAAGGCAAATTTGATGAGGAATCTCACTAAATCAGTGATATATGTGGGACAATATGAAAATGCATACTGTTGTACGGTAGGCAGAAAATTAATCAGCTATTTTACAATTAAATTGTGTAACTTCAATGGGATAGTAACTTTGTAATAAAATCCACATTTAAAATGCTGACTTCCTAGCTGCATGTTGCAGGAGGATATTGTTATGACTGGTTTCTTTTTCCTGTCAAACATACCACAAGATGAACATAAAACTGTGGAACTCAAGACTTACAGGTTTGTTTACCTATTTATAGCTCTCTTAAAAGCAGAACTAGTGTTGTTGTTCACCATAACTTGTTAGGTAAAACACAGGTTGGATTTTCCTTACAGTAGAGGGCATTCCTGCTGTCGAAAAAGAAGTAATGTATCTAAATGTAGAGGACAAATCAAACTCAGCATATAAGCATCTGGTAAAATTTCTGTCGTTCAGTAATTTGAATAGCAAATGCTGCTGTAAGATTTGTAATTAGGTTTGTACATAAACAGTATTTTTAATACTGTTGTAGCCCTGTAAGCAGATTGGGTGCTGATTTTTCATCATGCTTCATAGGAACTGCAAAGGCTGCTTTAGAAAACCCTGCCTGTATTTGCAGAAAAGTACATTTTCTAATTATGCTGATAATTTCAGATGTTGAGAGAAATTTCTCAAGGATTTCATGCATTCGTGGCTGGACCTGGCTTTGTGTTTTTTTCATGTAAAAGTTGCCAGCATTTCTGAACTCAAATCTTGTCACGGTAAGATGTCTCTGCATGTGAAATGACATGAGTGCAGGAATTCATTCTTCTGACAACCTCTGTTCTGCTTTTGTCAGTGGTAAATTCCAGCTCAAGGAGATGTCAAATCACAATGAAGAGAGGTTTGCCTAGGAAAAAATAATGATAATTCATGCCTTACGGAAATTAAAATTCAAACCCACAAGTGTGTGTGTATTAAAGGAAAACCTCATTAGATATGTACAAATTAAAGCTGCTTTGGCCTTAGTTTTCTAATTTTTTTAGTAAAAAGTGAGAAATTAGTCATTTTGATGCTTTGCTGCAGAATTTTAAGGAAAAAAGGAACTATTATTTCTTAGCTATAAATGGTCTTTTTTCTTTGACCAAACCACATAATAATTTTCTTTCAGACAATTTTCTTCAATCAAAGTATGACCCATTTGTATAATTTCACAAACAAATGCCCAATAATTCTTTCATCTGCCCTTACTGTCTAGCTTTGTAATTTTTAGTAGCACAGGCCTTGAGAAGCCATGCATCCTCAGTGTGTCCTGGAGGCACTAAGTAGTACCATACACTCAAATTAGATACAGTGTCTGACTGATAAATATGTGGATAATCGACCATGGAGAAGGCAGCCTTGCTAATATTCTGGACCCTTCCAGGAGTGAAGTTAACGTGGACTAGTAACAAAGTGTGGAAGTTATGTTGGCACGAGCAAACCTAGAGTAAATGAGTGCTGCAGTGTGAACTGTGTGTGGTCACACTACGCAGTAATAGCAGGAACATGTGCTGTGAAAAAACCCCAATTTTTACTTGCTAAGTATACATGATAGCATAGGTTCTGTCATTATTTTGCATGTGCTCCCATGTTTCTGCCATAGGAGGTAGCAGAACTTGACAGGCACAGGAACTCAGCTAAGCCCTGAACTCGTTCACGTCAGGCCCTGACCGCTGCACCGTGCCGCTGGCACACCAGGTACGCCTTTGCTCGGGGGGCAGCCCGTGCCGCCGGTGCCTTGCGGCTGCCCTGGGGGCAGTGCCGGGTGCCTGCCCTCAGCGGGGCACAGCCGTGAAAGCCGGCGGCGCCGTGCGCTGGCGAGGAACAGCGGAAGCGCCGCGGGGCCGGCCCGGGACGGAGCCTGCGAGGGGACAGAGGGGCCGGGCCGGGAGCGGCGCCGCCCGGGCCTGGCCGCCAGGGGGCGCCGCGGGGCAGCGGCGGAGCGGGGGCGGGAGCGGCGGGGGCGGGGGGCGGCGGCGGCGCGGCCCCGGCTGTCAGCGCCGCCCGAGCCGGGCTCCGAGCGGGCTTCGAGCCTGAGCACGCACGGCCGAGCCCCGCGCTGCCATGGAGCCGCAGGCACGCGGTGAGTCTCGTCGGGACAGAGCCCTCCGGGGCGGCGCGGGGGTCCCGTCCCTGCCGCCCAGAGCTGCGCTCACCCCGCGGGGAGGGCCGAGCCGGCGCGGGGACAGCGCGAACTGGGGCGGGCGGCGCCCGGGGAGGGGAGAGCCCGAGGGGAGCGGCGGGCCGGGGCACGGCCGGTGAGGGGAGCGCGGGGAGCGGTGCCCGGCAGCGCTGCCCGGTGCCCGCCGCCTGTGGCAACCCCAGGCTCGGCCGAGGAGCGCGGCATGACCGGCCCGGCCCGCGGGGCGTTCTCGCCCTGCGCCCCGTCCTCCATCCCGAGCCGGCATCCCCTTGGCTTTCTTTACGGTTGGGATGTTGGCGGCCGCTTTCTCCTCCTGCTGGCTTCAGGCGTGTCGCGGTCAGTCAGGTAGCTGGCTGACAAGTGTGTTAAGTTCGTGCCATCGAGGTTTGTTGTGGCTGAGGTATTTCTGTGTGTCCTGCTCCGCCGGCCGTCCCCCTTGCCCGGTGGGGCTGCAGGCGCTGCCTCCCGGGCACAAGCGGGACGGTGCGAGCCGGTGCCGGCATCGCCACCCCTGCCCTGGAGAGCTGCATCATCTAGATCCACCGAGAGCCGCTTAAAATCGGATCCGCTAAAATATTTCTGCAGCTTTGCAAACACGGCATTCATTCACCTAAAGTGAGCATTTTTATTGCAACAGTTACGGCTTACTTAGCTGTTCATATCTCTCTCTTGATAAAGTTAATTGGCGTCCAAAGAAGTGAAGAAACTTTTCGCGCGAGTTACCAATGATGTTTGGGTCAGCCAAAGAGATTTAGTGCAGGCAGGTCTTGCTCACCTTTATAATCTTCCTTCTGTTTTCTAAAGAACCTCATGGCTTTGTGACACAGGACTAAGCAGGTGGTACAAATATTTTTGCAAACTCAGAATGTTTAGGAAACATTTTATGTCATCTATGAAACATGGAGATGAAATAAGCAGGAGACATTTGCTCATTGAAACTAACTGAAAAAATAGGCTTCCTAATTCCTAATAAAATAGTTAAAATCTGCCTAAACAACTACACTTAAAAGAGGCAATGTTGGCTACAAATGCGTTTGTATGTAAAGGAATACAGTGGGAAATTTGAGTTCATGATGCTTGTGAATGAGAGCCTTTCTGGCAAGTGTTGTGCATATGCTGTCCCAATGGATGCATGGCTGAGGCTGCCTGCTGAAACAAATAGATCTGTGGCTCAGTTCTTGGGAGTTTTAGAAGTCTACAGCACAAGACTGTTATTTAAAGTAAATTTCTTTCTTCATCTGTATAGCTACTATGATGGGAGCTCCTGTTCACTAAACAGGACCTCCATATGATACAGAATTTGGATAATTTCTTGTTTTGTAGACCTGATGGAAAACAGTATCAGATTCTGGGTAGCTGGATAGTGATGTGTATACATGTGAATCTTTTGCCTTCTCTGACTAGTTAGATGAGTAAACACACATGCTCTCAGTGTGTATTCAAAATTTAGGTCAATAAATGTGTTTTGCTAATGTATATTTGGGTCAGCAGCTCTGTTACTTCCCCAGGTCTTGAATGAATTTTGAATGAATTCTTCTTCTGGATGACTATTGGCTAGTGAGAGAATTAAAAATTCTACCTGTATTCAATTCTCAAGTCACTTTTTTCTTTGGTTTCTCATTTGCATGTTTTATTTCTACAGTCTCTCAGAACAGTCTCCCATTACTAAGAAAAAAAAAAAGGAGTATTGCTTTGATAAACTAGCAGTACAATCCAAGATTTTTGTGGTAGGTATTTGCATGCCAGCAAGCCTTTGTTTTTACCTTCCCTTTCCTTCTAGACTTAATTTAGTGCATGCTACTGCAGATATGGAGCCTTGCTGGCAAAAAGAATTCAACCTGTATGTGTCTAATGCTGTCAGATGCAGTTAGGTACATCTAAGCACTGGCCAGAAAACTGAATTTTTCAACCCCAGTTACACATTTTGCAGAGAGCAGTTACAGCACTTTACTAACAGAACAGTAACAATTTCCTTGAAAGGGTGCTTTACTCCCAATATCTCCTTAAGCAGCAGGAGAAATGTGTATACATTTGAATGAGTTTATTAATTGCTTCTAAAGGACTTTCAGATGCCTGCAGAGAAATGAATCCTGAATGGTTTGTTCCAGTGTGCTCTGCTGGGGTATTGTATTCCAACTGAAAAGATAAAGAAAAGGCCATGTATTTAAAAACATAATTATGTTATTTATGCCATTTTATATTGTCCTTCAGGCAGGCTATGCCTGAGTAGAGCAATTTTATGTTCAAGAAATGCATGCAAGTATAAAAAACAAATTTCTTCAGAGCAGAAAAATAATTTTTGTCAGCATTTTTACATAGCAGCATGAGATAACTTCATGAGTCTTAATGCAACCGTGGACAAAAGAAAAGTATTATGTGTAAATGTATCAAGGTACTGGGCAGAGGTTACAGCTGCATTCCATGAGGTTTTGGGTGGTTCAGGGCACGATGCAGTATCTGTCCATGCCCCGAGGACTGTGAAAATTAACCCCTCTAACACTTATTTAAAGTAGTAGAGAGAGTTCATGGAGTGAAACTGAATCTCTGTTATGTTAAACATATTGAATGTGTCTGGCACTATTGGAATATGAATCCCAATATAACCAGTTAGATGGTGCCTGGGCGAGTTCTGACCCTCGCTGCTGGGCCAAAGGCAGCACTGTGGTGTTTTACCCCAGAGATACCTTGGCTGGCGGAGAGTGCAGCGGAGCACAAGACGCAAGTCCAGGCTTGTCAGGACTCCGTTTACCTCAGGAGAGAGCTTCTGGCAATGGTGAAGAGAAGGAAGGAGTGGATTCTGCCAGAGGGTTATATCCAGATGTTTATTCCATGGGTGCAGAGGTCTGCACTGGGACAATTCCTCCAACAGAATCGAGGCCACATGGTCTCATTAACATTTTAAGCTCAGGGCAGGGGAAGGGGAGGGGACAGGTGAGCCACCAACCAGGTGAAGGGGCAGGGTCTCAAGGGACTAGGGACACCTATCACATGACGCCTTGCTGGTATGTTAGCCTGATTGACAGGGCACACTCAGGGAGGGGCGAGGGGGAAGGGAGAAGGTAAAACAGGACATTGCAACACACCACAACATGACACCATTCATGTGGATGAACTAGATAAGACAGTCAATCAGACAGAGGGTAATAGTAATTAATGTTAAAACTATTTTCAAAAGAAATAGACACATGTTCCATGTAAAGAAATTAATATGTGTAATAAAAAAAATTACTTTATCTAAACTTTAAGCCTCTGGGTGTTTTTCTCTTTGATTACTTTTTTCCTTAATGGAAGAGGGGATCCAGGAACACACCAGCCAGACTTGTACTAGGTACTGAAATTTCATATGAGCATATTTGTTTTCCTTCCTGTGACTGCCAGTCATTTCTCAAGTGAAAGTTGGGAAATCTGAAGAACAGTGTTTCTCTTTGAAAGGGAGGAAGATCCAAGCTGTGTATTTGCCTCTCATCATACTCATTCTACTCCAGATCCAGATTAACTGACGATCCCATGTAGTCCTGCTTTCCCGTTTAAAACTGTGAATGTCCTGTAATAATGACATGTCTTATTCATGGATGTCTTACTCTGTCTCTCATCTGAGTCCTGTGTGGCCTTTTAACACTGGAGCTTTGCTTATTACGCATTTCTCTCCTTTTGCAATAATTCTCCACTTCTTCATGCATCCAGACACAGTTGTACCCTCTTTCCCTGTCACATCCTGTCTTGATTCTTACTCTGATAAAAAGCTTTGATGTGCAGCTTTCTGCTCCCTTTTTACCTACACAGGTAGCTCAGCCAGCTGCTCGCACTCCTGGCCTCTGAAGGGGTTTTTGACTCTGTCCTGGCAATTCTCCTTTGAGCTGTTCCTGACAGATGTTCTGCACCTCGGTCAGTTATTTGTTGTGGCCATAATAGCTTGCAGTGGCTGCACTTACCCCTGTCAGTGGAGAGAGCTGTGCTTAGTTCAGATGTTGGATGACTCCTTCTCCAGGCCCTGTCTTGTAGGCTTGCACCACCTCTTCTTCCCTCTGCTGTGTGCAGCTGGCACACTCCTTCTGGGATCCTCAAGCCAGCTGCATCCGTCCTGTGTAACAGAGCAGAGCGGCAGCACCTTGGCATGTGCATTTGAGTGGACCTTGTGATCAGAGGAATATCATTGGAAGTCACAGGAATAGCCCAGTGCCCTCTCCCTGCCACAGTGGCACCTCCATCTGTGGCACCTGCCTCTCAGGTGGTCTGAAATCTCCGTGGTGGGAGGCAGTGGTGAGGAGGACTTGTGTCACCTTGATACAAAATGGCATTGGCAGCTTGGTCAGCATTGTCTCTCCTTGCTAGCTACTCATGTGGTTACTAATCCAGATAGGAATCCAGATAGAGTCAGTCTTGCAGTGGGAAGGTGGGGATAGAGAGCACACGGTGATGCTGTCTCATTGTAGCAGCAGTGCTGTAGCCATCAACAATGGTGGAGTCATGCTGGAGAGGGCAGCATCTTCCCTGTCCTCCTGTTTGAGCCTGGTGCTCTACCAAGGAGCGCTGACTGTTTTGATCTATGTTGTTCACCTTCTCCCTAAGAGTACGGCTGCTGGTTTGGAGCTGGTTTAGTCTAAGTGTTTTATGAGAAATGCCTGTCCACCTGTGCTTTTTGAGGCATCAGGATTCACTCTAGTTATCCACAGTTAGTGCTGTCTCTGTACTGCCTTCTAGAGCTCAGCAGTGCCCACTATGGAAAGCAGGAGAGAGGACTTTGCAAAGGGGCAGGAGGATATCGGAGTAATTGAACCAGCCAGTGATAACCTGATTATTTCACTGCACAATGGAAGTTTCAGTTGCTGTGTTTGTAAGGGCACATGTAGAGGAGGTCAAGTGAAAAAGGCAGGGTTGTAATTTATGATCGGATTCTTAAATATTTAACAACAGTGCACAAAGCTCAGAATAATAGCTCTTTCATGCTTTTTATACTACAAGGAGAGAAAATTCATGTGTGGAATGAGTTATGTGGTATATCAGGTTTTAAATAAGTAAATGTCTGAAATCAAATGCAATGCTTCTCTTACATTTTTGTACCAGTATTGTTTTCAGCTTCATGGCTCTTGTCACAAGTTGAAATTCAGTTTGCTGAGGCTGAGAAAATTTGAGTGGCTTCATGCTACACCTGAGAACTGAAAATAGTGTGCTGTGGGATTCAGAATTGAGGTATAAAAGAGAGACCTCATCTAAAATCTAGGGCCAATCTTACAAGTGTTTTTTCACAGTTTTGCAGTCATGAGGACGTAAAATGTAGAACTTGCTAAAACAAAGACATCTAACCCAAAATAATGTTTTAAAATTCTTGCTCTATTTTTTATTCCTGTGTCTTATTTTCACAGGTTTGATGATATGAGCCCTAGAAAGCAGCACAAGTATAATCTGAGTCTGCTCTCTGTACTAAAGTGCACTAGTGGAAAGATAAGTATGCTGATGCTGTCCTGACGTGCCTCACTGACTAGTACAGTAGAGAAATGCATGGAACTTTTGAGGGGCTTTGCTTAAGCCATGTGCTGCTTGAAGAATGTGGCACAACCTTGACTGAAGATTGCAGAGGGTTGGAAGGAATGTTGCCGTATTTAAAAATTTATGTATCAATTGGTAGCTTGTTTTAGCGCAATCCTGGAACTTGGATTTAGAAAGAATGTACTCAACCCTTGACTCAGAAAGTGTTTTCAGGGTAGAATCAATTATTGCTTTCTAATTATAAAATACCTCTTGAGTTAATAAATAAAAATGAGATGTGGGCAGGCTTGTTTTATCCGGTTTTATTTGTACCTCATAGAAATGCACAGTTGCAAAGCCAAATTTTATATATGTAGTATGCTATAATCATATCATTGCTGTCTAAACTGGGCCTTTTGTCTGCTGCATGCTCTAAACCCATCTTGTATGAGAAATGGTGAGAAGGGACTGACAAATATGGATTTTAGTATCATGTCACACTGACCTTCTTCAAAATCCTTCAAAGTTATGTAAGTGGATTTCTTTCATACTTTAGGACAGAGGTAATATTACTTAGCCATCTTTGAGGTCCATGGATCAAAATCATATCTGTCATGATTATACTTCTGCATCCGTGATGTGGTTAAGTGTTGCAGGTAATTGCAAACTACATATTTAGCAAGTGCTTGTATTGTACTTTAGCAGTGAATCTCCCTTTTCTTTCTCTTGTACTGTCTCTCAGTCCCTCTTTCACTTCGTACAAAGAAATAGAATGGCAGCACTGAGGATCTTGTTGCAAATGTTGTTATTGAAAAGTGTGAAACAATTACAAGAATGCAACAACTACAAAGTGATACTTCCTGAAGTGCCATCCTACCGTGATGAAAAGGTCTTGCAGTGTCTTCAATTTTCCCTCTCCTGCTTGGCTACATTTTACCTTTTCTGTGCTTTTAGGATTTAAAATGGCTGGATGATAAAAAGGGCTCCAAAAAGGCTGCTCTGGTTAATTAATTACTTCTGTATAAGATTTCTTGAACTTTTTGGTCCTTTGTTACTTATTCCAGCAAAATGTCATTGTGCATATATTAATGGCATGCGGTTAATGGCATGATGAAGTGAAGGACCCACTATTGGATCTCCAAGCAGACAAGAAAGATTCCACTGCAAATAGTTGCATAAAACACTTGGAATTTCTGTATTCTCTTCACATTACCTGTCATGTTTTCTTATGTAAGCTGATTGTTGAAAAATATCTCATGACTGCAGGTAAAGCCCCTACAATCTTTAGCAACCAAAGTCTTTAGCAACCAAATAATAATACAGCAGTAAAATTTATAAAGATGTGTTTACAGAGAAAAGGAAATGTCATGGTTATGTGTGTGTATCCCAATAAAATTGCTTCTCTGATTTAGTCTGCTCTCCAACTAATGGGCTTTCAGATGCTTAGCAGCTATGTAGTCAGGGATCCAATTCTTGGATTTTTGTTTTACATCTTTGCATTTCTAGTCACTGAAGGAGAATCCAGGGAGCTCAGAGAACTGGGTGGGGGTATAAAGAAGAGAAGGAGGTCTAGTGACTTGTGTCATTTCCAAAAGGGAAGGCAATTATATGTCTTGAGCAGTCAGTTCCTTCTGAGCAAGAAGGGCTGTCAGGAAGAATGCATACTTCTGGAGCTTTTTTTGTTGGTCTTCTAGGGTTTGGTTTCTGTAAAGTTGTCCTGCTTTCACCGCTAATGTACTTTAGCCAGCAATTATCCTTGCTGTCCACCAAGAACATAATAAAAGTACACAGAAACTAGAACACCAGTGGTGCTTTAGGCAGAGAGAGACCTAAAGCTACATTTGGAAAATACATTTGATATTCATACAAGTGTGAAGTGCCTACAGATATGGTGTTGATTTTCCCAGTGAAAAGTGTTTACATAACAGGCAGTGCAGTTTATTTTCATGTGCTTTCTTGCTGAAAGGGCTACTTTTGTTTGCTGATCAATGAAGTTGCTAGGACCAGATCCTCTCCAATCTATTTCTTTCTCTATTGCAAGTCATTCTTTCTGGGATATTTTTTTTTTTGCATTTATACAGTCTGATTTTTCTCTGAGTTTTCCATTAATTTGTGAAACACCTTTCCTCCTTAGTCATTCAAATACATAAGTTGTCTCTATTTTGTACCTGTGCCATGCTTTCAAATTGCATTTAATAATTGCCTAATAATTAAAGTTACTGACTGTGGTGGTTTGACCAGGAAGGAGTGGGAATTCTGGGAAGCTGTGGTCAAACCAATGAAGGTTTTGGGTTTGAGACTGGCACCTAGTGTAGCCAGTGGGGTTTGGACACACCTCCGAGAATACACAGGAGTTAAAAAGCAAGGCACTGCCCTTGGAACTCTCTCTTGGGACGTCGCTTCGAAGAGGTCAGATCTCTTCCCCCGTCCAGCCTCTACTGCTGGGCGGGGGGAGGGGCAGCCATGCGGTAGGCCCGGGGCCTGGACAGAGATGGGGGTGAGAAAGCCTTCAAGGATGGAAGGGTGGAGGAGCCCCAAGAGACATCGGGCAGCCATTCCCCCCCCCAGGAGGGAGAGAGAGGGAGAGTCGGCGGTGATAGCAGCCGGCCCAGGAGGAGAAAGGGGGGCGAAGGGTGCAGCCTGGCCGGCCGCAGCAGCAGCAGCATGTGTGGGAGTATTATCGTTCTGAGATAGACAGAGACTGAAAACTTTTAACCCTTTCTTTCATGATTGAGGCCTTGCAAAAATGCTAATCCTCCTCGAAGCTGAATAAGAAGGGAGATAAGAGATGAGATGAGACAAAGACCTGGCCCGAAGAACGTGGAGATGATTAGATGGGGAGAGATGATTTAGAGTGGCCTTTTGGCTAGACTTTTCTTGTGGCCATAGACTCAGTTGTTCCTGTGACACAGAGACTGCATTTAGGGGGAGACAGTGCCTCAAAACCAGGAGGGTTCTTCGTGAGGACCCCCCGGCCCCAGGGGGTTGGAAAAATATGGGGGGGACAGATGTCCCAAAAGCAGAGACGGTGCCTTTTTGGAGTGAGACAAGGCATCCTTGAAAGACAACCCTAAAAGCAGCTCTGGCCTTGCGCAGTAGTGAGAGCACTGGGCATGGAAAGAAAATGTCACAAGCGGCAAAAGGACTTTTTCCGGGCGGTGCCGAAGTGACAAGGAAGCACACGAGGTTTCAGTGTGTTTCCAGGAGAAGCCTATGGAACAAGAAGGACTCCTTTCCTCTTCATGAACTGCAGTTTGAGTATACTAAAGTGTCGTGCCGGGCTGGGCAGTTGGTGTTTTGAGAGAATGTATCAGATTGAGAAAGTCAGGGAGTGGGGAGGAAGAAAGTGGTTTTTTTGTAAAGTTTTCAATTCTTTTTTTTTTCTTTTTCCTTATGGTCTTTCCCTATTTTCCTGTAGTTTAAGTAATAAAGTGTTCTTTATGTTTAAGTTAGAGCCTGTTTTGCTTATTCCTGGTCACATCTCACAGCAGACACCAGAGTGAGAGCATTTTCATGGGGGGCACTGGCTCTGTGCCAGGCTCAAACCATGACACTGACATAGAAATCATAAATAAAGCATAATTTAAAACTACATATGATATGAATTTAAAAGGCTGTATGATTTATGTTCTGGAAATACTTATAAATGGTAGCTGAAGGGAGGTAATGCTTTCTATGTTTGCTTCTTCAGTAAAGAGTTAGGCTTTTCTCTGCTCGCCTGTTTGTTCAACTGTCTTTTCACTAGTTTCCTCCAGGAAATTGCCTTGCCACCTGGGTGAGACTAAGGTGATGCAGGTTTGTGGTTACAAAAAGTGGCTCATCACCCTCTAAAAGTTTTGAAATACTTCTGCATAGTTGCCTCGGAATAACAGTTTTCATTGTGCTTTAGGTGAATTTAGTAATAATGTGTCATGCTGATATTGGCTAAGGCATTTTAGGTGTTTATCTAATTCCTCTTTCTATGTTTCTCATTGAATTAAAATGTTCTTAAATGGACAGAGTAGACTTTGGGTCATTCTAAGGTTTTTAGAGGATGATATGGAGAAAATGTGTCTAGTAAGAAGGTCTTCTGAAGGCCTTAGATACTTTATATTCTTTCTCTGGTGCATACTGGGCTGTTGCAGGCTAAAATTTCATTTTAGAGTGATCAGAGAGAGTTGTATTTAAACACGTCCAGATTTTTCTTAGAGACAAGTAAAATATATGTACATTACAGAGTTAGAAGGGCAATTATGCCAGGAACAGAAGATTACCTTGTGCTCAAAGTATTTCAGGTAGATGGCAGCTATTAACTTATTATTGTGGGAGGAAGGAATCAAAGTCATAATCAGAGAGAATGATGTTTGCCATGTCATTACCTAACCAGTGCTGTGCACTATTATGTGCATATGAAGAACCAGTTAAGCCATGTGCTCTTGCAAGAGAAAATCCTTTAGTCATGTAGTGAGATAGGTGGTTCAGAACTCCTGATAGCAAAGAAAAGATGATGGTGAAGAAGGAGCAATTACTTGAATAGCCTGACTGATAAAAAATAAAAAAAGGCTGCTGAATAATGTCATTCAGACATTGATATAAACTGAATCACAATGCAGACTTGAAGACTTAAATAAAGTCTTTGCAGAGCTAAATAACGGATTTTATCAGGAAACTGGAAGTCATATACTACAGGTGGAGGAAAAATGTCTTCTCTTAGTTTTAAATTGCTTCAGAAAACAGAGAAGCATAATCAGCAATATAGATGAAGCCTGCAATAAGCACAAGGAATAAAGAAGAGTATGTAATAATAATAGTTTTTACCTATTTAGGAGAGGCTTAAAGATAGGAACCAGATTTAGACCTAGATCTAGAATTAGAAGGTTTCTCAGTTGTGTCCAATTCTGCACAGAAATATGGAGCATGGACATGTCCTGAAAATGGAGCAGCAATATTTTGGTCATGATTATGTGCTGTGCATGGGAGTCAAGGATGGGGAGGGTAAGAAGAGAGAAAAAATTTAACAGTTAGGTAGAGTAGGGATGAAGATGTGAATGAAAGCTATTAGCAGAGATGCAAGTATTGGAGTTCTGGTTTATTTCAGAAAAGCACATTGTGTTATGTCCCTCTTGCAAGAAGTTCCTCAGTAAAATATTACTACTTAGGGTGGTAGAAGAGTGAAGAGAAGACAAGGATTGTCTTGTGCTCATTTTCTAGACTTTTTTAAGGTACTGAAGTTAAAATAGGCATTATTTCACACTGTGTGATCTGTAAAAATTTGGTGTGTTCCCGGATCAGCTCTTCCATTAAGAAAAAAAAGTAATCAAAGAGAAAAACACCCAGAGGCTTAAAGATAAAGTTTAGACAAAGTAATTTTTTTTATTACACATATGAATTTGTTTACATGGAACATGTGTATCTGTAAAAAACCTCTAGATTAGAGGTTTGAATTATATTCTTGTCGCTTGAGTGTGGTCAAATGCAACCTCAGCAGCATGGCAACTCATGCCATGCACTTTGCTAAACCCCATCCTTCTCTTGCCCATTGGCTTGCCATTGCCTGTGCCCACAGCAGCCCTCATAGTAGCTCACCCTCTTTGGTTCAGGGCTTATTTTCCCAGCTGATCTTCAAGGAAAAAAGGAAAAAAAAGCCCAATTTTGCCAGTGTCAGCTGCCATTTTCTGCTGGTATTTGAGGGTGAATTGGAGACCTCAAAGATTGAGTCTGTATGGTGCGGCTGGATGTGCAGTCTCTGTCTCGTGGTCCAATAAATATCCCCTCTTCCTGAAGCACGGTCTTTGTGTCACTAGGATGGCTGCTTGGGGCATGTCACCTGTTTCTACACAGATAGCCAGGACCCTAAACCCCAGGGGCCTCCACTCAGAGCCCCACTAAACCAACACCTTTCTTTGTAATGGTGTTTTACGTAACACTGAGTAGGCAAAGCCACAACCAAAACCTCAGAAGCCTTAACATGGAGCTTAACACCAGGAGCAGAATAGTAAGTGCTTCATTTCACACCTCAAAATGCTGGAAAAAAAGCTTGTGGGAAAAACAAGTAAAACTTGGTGGTGGACAGGCCCAGATGGATGGTGCTATTCTGACTGAGAAGTGTTTTTTGTGGCCTGTGTGCAGAGAATTACTGTTACACTAATTCCAGATTCCAGGTTTATCAGAGCAAACCACTGCAACAAGACATCCTGGCTGAAAAGCAGAGTATCTGCAGGAGGTGGCGTGGCACTCAAGTGAGCTGTTTGTTAATATATTTAGAGTATTTCCTTTAAAAAATAAAAAAATGTCTCATCTTGAATAGAGGGCCTGTGCAACAGAACATGGCCGTTGTCTCTATTAGAATATGTTGTTTTCAAATAATATTCATATAAATGAGCCTTGTTTTTATTTGTTTTAAATAAATTGTGTTGCAGGTAGATGCATCCATGAGTAGGTCAAGTTTATTTAGGGAAGACTAGGAAAAGTTTCCACTGTCATATGACACAGCCCTGTTGCAGAATGAGCTATTTGTCGGGGATGAGCTGTTTGTTGGGTGCAGGGAAAACTTGGGATGCTCAATATGAGAATCAGCAAACTTTATTTATTGAAGAGAGCATCAGACACTTATACAGCAAGTAATAAACTCATGAATATTCTGTAATTTACACTGTCCATTGGCCACACCACAACATCAGCTCTTCCCCATTCCTTAGGGGTTACATCCTTCTTTTCTCATGTCTCTTTCACTATTTGTTATCATACTCCAGCTAAGCTCAAAAACACGCTATCTTGCAAGGGCAAGACTTAGAATTAGCCACAGCCTTGTAAATCTCCAATTCTTAGCTACTCTTCCAACACAGCCCCCCCTCCCCACTCCCTCCACCCTGTTAGGGAGGCAAAAGTGCACTAGTGCAAAGTAGCTAGTCTTAATTATAAAGGGATTAAGGGGTGAAGCAGGTGGTCCTTAAAAAAGGAGGGGCTGGGAGGGAGACATGACACAAGACATGTCTGCTCTGAGAAATGTTTGATTTTGGTAACCATGAGCTTTTACATAATGTAACATAAAAAATTAAGAAAAACTTTGTGAAAAGGAACTGTACCTTTCTCCCAGTTTAGGGAGTGATGTCAGCTCTGGGGCCTCCAACTTAAGGAAGGTATGAAGGGCCATAGCAATAATGAGAGAGCTGGAGAACCTGTTCTAAGAGAACTGGTTGAGAGAGTTAGTGTTGTTCAGCTTGGAGAAGAAAGGGCTTTGAGGAGACCTTACAGCACTTTCCAATACCTGAAGGGGTCTGCAAGAGAACTGGAGGGACTTCTTTCAAGGGTGTGTAGTGGCAGGACAAGGGGAAATGGCTTTAAACTGGCAGAGTAGGTTTAGATTTAGTACCACGAAGAAATTATTTACAATGAGGATGGTGAGACAAAAGAGCAGGCTGCCCAGAGAAGTTGTGGATGGCCCATCCTTGGAAGTGCTCACGGCCTGCTTTGAGCAGCCTGGTCTAATGGAGGGTGTCCCTGCCCATGGCAGGTGGTTGGAACTAGGTGATCTTTCAGGTCCCTTCCAACTCAAACTATTCTGTGATTTATTGTTGCTAATTTGTAATTATGCTGCCTGCAAAGCTTAGTCACAGATCACGGATAATTTGTGCCAAACACTATGCAATAAGGCAGTCCTGGTCCTTTAAAACTGTGATCTTACTTTCCCAGTTTGAGAGATTGATCACAGAGGGGAAAGATCGTTTGTTCCTTTTCTCCCAGCATTCCTAAATGTGAACTTTAGTATATGTAACAATGTAGAGGCATGTATTCTGTATTAAAACAATGGAAGTAACTAATTTGAGCCTGAAGAGCACACGGAATCTGTCATGTACCCAAGTATAATTGTTTCCTGTGTATTTTCCCTAGTACATTTACAGGACCAAAAGTGACACATCTGTCTTACATGTTGAAATAGCTGAAAGGGGGTGTGAGAAAAGCAGGCAACCTGCTGGCTGCAGCATGATTTTGCTCATTTTTAAATTACACTTTTAAATATCATGTTAGTTATGTGTTTTGTGATCTAAAGGACACAAAATATGACTACATGAAGAATTTATTTTGCAATTAAAAATATAATTTTAGTACTTCTTGCAGTACAGATATATTGTTAGACATTAATTGAGGAGGCTTTTGAGTTTAATTATACTGCAGTTAGATTGCTATCTAATTATATTCTTTTGCACCTGGCTTTAGAAAAGTACAATAAACTGATTCATTCTTAGAAGGGAAAGGTTATTAAATCCTGCCATTAAGTTTCAGTGATTTTGATTCAGTGAAGCAGATGCATGATCTTAATTATAGAATTGATGGTATTGCCATCACTTCTACCAGCTGAGGATGAGACCCTAGGTGCCTCTCTGTTCAGAGATGAGAAAAATGTACTGTCATGTATTTTTAGTATGAAAGAGTGGGTTTAAGAAGTGTGACTGATAACTTCCACCTCTGACTGCCAGCATTTTCATGTCATAGTTCTTATCTTCCCCTACACTGCTTTTTCTCTAGTTTGATTAAATATGCATTATTCCTTCATTTGCTTCGTGTTGTGTTACAGTTTCTAGAGTACCTTATTTGTAGAGAACAATTCCCTTTTGTGATGCAGTGTTATCCACTTTCTCATTCCCTATTATACCATTGTGACTTCATCTTTTTCCTTCTTTTTCCCTGTTCTTCCTAAAGAAAAAGAGATGACAACTCTTCCACTTGAGGCATTTTTTTCTTACCATTGACTTCACAGAAAGTTGTGCAGCATCATCAATAGAAAGCACAGAAAGTGATACAGTGCTGTCATTAATTACTTTCAGTTTGATACAACAGAAGGAAACTTCTACTGTCTTTAACTGTTACATTTCACAACAATTGCTTTGTTTTTCCATAGCTACAGCTTGAAAATGTTACCCTTGTCTTGTCCAGGCATTCAGGATTATTATTCTATACAAAGAGATCTTGCTATAGGGTAAAATGTGCAAGATCATCCTTGCATTCCTGGACTTTTCAGGAAGGAAGATCAGCTATTTTGCTTGGAAGATCAGTTCCCAGGTTGAAATCTTAGATTGAAGTAAGTGATATGTATTTTTTAGCCATTATTGCTATTCTCACTTTTATCCATTTTGTTTCCACGTTTGGCATGATTATCAAACTCCTTATCAATAAACCAGTGTATATGGTGTACCAGTGTATCCTTATCGTAAGCAGTGTATATGGTTTCTTGGTGCAGTGGTCAAGCTGTTGAGTCTCTTTTCTGCCAGTTTTTTGTGTGTAGATTGTCTCTTTTCATTGGCATAGATTAGCAGCTGTGTCAGTGGTTTCTGGGGGAAAAAGAAGGTAGAGACATCCTCAAGGTATGATTAATTTATTTTTTTATACTAAAACAGAGAAAAGAATCAGCACAGTACAACTGGCTGTTTATCCAGGGATTCCAAATAAAGTTTTCCTTTGTTTGGAAATCTGCCAATCTATCTCATAGCTGTGGATAGATTTTCTTACTGCTTGGGTTTGCAAGGGTTAAGAGATAGAAGGCAAAGTTTTAACAAAGTCAGTAATAAGCTGCTCCAGGAGGACCAGGGATGCCTACTCTGAGATTTTAGACTACACCCTTGAACTCTTGAATACCCAAAAGCTGTACTCTCTCCCTATCCTTGACACTACTCCCAGCCTAAAGCTCAGGGAGAGAGGGAATGAAGACACTTGCACATCCATCTCTCTCTTTGAAGAAACATAGAGCAAAAAAAAAGACTGAGCCCACATGGTTGCAGAAAGTAGAACCTACATATTTCCGTAATGTTTACATTTTTAGTCTACATCACCTGTGCATCTTGAGTATTTCCCTCTCTTAGCCAAGATGAATCCAGCCTCTGAGTTTGTTTTTGAACCATAACTTCAAAATCAACCGTATATTTTCAGTTCTAGGTCCTTTAAGAGAGTGGCAGGCTGTATGTAATTGTTAGGCTCAAGCCTAAGCAAGTTCAAGACAAATTCAGACTTCTGGTCCACAGTTAGAACCAGTCACAAAAGGGAAGATCTTCCTTCAGTAGTTTGTTTTCTAGATGAATTAAATGACAACATATTTTCCTATTTTGATCTTCCAATAATAACTTTGTTATTTAGTGGAAAAAATGGTATGGAAATATATAGTGGAAAAAATGGTATGGAAATCCTTGCAACTTCTGATAGCTTTTTCTGATCAATTTAGTTATTTAGTGCATGCTTCTAGTCCCGCTTGTCTCCCCCTTAATCTCTATATCTGGCATTAGGAGTACATTATAAAGAAGATCAAAGACACTAATGCAGTGTCTGGACAGTTCCTTTGTTCTACTTACCATTTCATCCCTTTGAAGACTTAATTGCAATTTAAATTTGTGAACAAGTGTTTTCCAAATTTAAATAAGGAACTCTAATGACATGGCAGAAGAAGCTGTTGCAAGTCATTTTGCTTACTAGAAGGGTTATGTAATTTGTTTTCTCACTATTTGATGTGAATGCTAGATAACAAGGTAGATATGGTACTTTTAATTGGTTGGAAAACAAAAAAGCAGAGCAGTAAAAGCACTTCAATTCTTAATGCTTTGTTAACACAAAGGATCATCTATATATTTCCTTGAATGAATGTTTAAAAATGTACACAAACAGAAATTTGATGGTTTTTACCTTAAATTTGCTGTCATTATGGTTAATTCAATAAACATCAGTGCCTATATGTGAGTTTTTCCTTTTTTTGGTTTTTTTGGGTTGGGGGGTTGTTTTTCTTTTTTAAACAGCCAACATGCAAGAAATAGTCTGATGGTCTACTCTAGAACATGGGTCTGAGATGAATACTAAGAAAAGACATAAAAAGCACTAACTAAACCATCTTTATGTCGTTAACCTTTAAATACCTGAGTAAGTAAAAAAAAATCTGTTATGGATTTTATCATTGTATTATTTGGTTATTTTAAATTTTGTAGAATAGTTACAGATCTTCTAGATTCTAAGTGGCATATTAAATTTTTCATCCCTACAATCCTACTGGCAAACATATGCACAGGTATTGATCAATGCTGAAACAGTTTCTTGCATTAAATGAGATTTAACAGCAGACTGTAGAATTAGGGTCACTAGTCTTAGCCACAGCTACCATGAGCTTTGGGAGAAAATCAAAAATGCCCATTTCAGCTGGTTGTTGTATTGTTTTGTCGTAGGAATCTTGCAAAAGAACACAATTAATGGGCTTCCCCAGCTATTCACCTCCTCCTACTTCTTTCTGTATAAGTCTCCTAATAGAAAGGGTTTTCTGCTCATTTGTTTCAACTTGGGTCCTTCTGTATGATTTCAGTTCCTATTTGCTGATAATCCCATACTTTTAATGTTTCATTCACATTTTATCTAATGATATATGTGGCAGTAAGTACTAAAACCTTCTTTAAACTAGCAGCCAAACAGTCTTTTGCATTGATTAGAACCTATTTTATGATTTCCCACACTTTATGGGGGCGGGGTTTTTTGTTATTTTGAAGTAACATATGTCCAGAAAATCACTAGTTTCCGTGTTTGTGGAGGATAGATGAGTTACACATGAGTATATTATTAGTGTAATTTGCTGTAGCAACAGCAGGTTGTATAAGACTATAGAAACCTGCAGTTTTGTCTCCAGCAATCCTACACCACAAGACAAGGCTGTCTGGAAGAGATAATGAGGGAGGTGGGCTGGCTCTTGCATCTGTCTCTGGGCAGAGTCTTGTGACAGCATATCCAAGAGCTTATTGTTGATTAATTGATTAAGCTCTGGATTGAGTTTTATTGCAAATGGAGAAATGGAAAGAAGGGGATAGGTAATGAGAACTCCTTAGCTGACCATGGAGAATGAGGGAGGGGAAGTTCAAGGAACAGGTTCTAAGACAGCTTCTGTTCCATTCTGTTCCATTTTTTCTTTTAGTATAATAGAGCTGCTTATAATAATATAATAGTATAATAGGGCAGGCACAGCAACTGAATTTAAATTCAGTTAAGTTAATCTGTATAAGACATAGTAGAAGAAGAAAACAGATGTTAGTTAGTGGTAGTGTCTAGGCTCTATCCTCATGCCTTACCTTGTAGTGGCCTGCCTGAATGAAACTTGGAAAACCTGTGCTTTAGATCAATATGTGGAGATCAATGCCTAAAATACTGTGCTGTTAGTAAGGGACATAAGAGATACAGGACATCACCAAAGCCACAGGTTCTTGTAAATGGCTGGTGAAGTACTGGATGAGCTCCTAATTCATTCAGGGCAGCTTATAACACCTATACTACAAAGTAAAGCAGAAGTTATTCAACCACCCAACAACTGAATTGTTCTTCTAAAAGGATGGAAAGCTAGTTTCCAATTCCACACCTGGATATTAGTGCATTTCTGAATTAACAGCAGCTCTGCATCTGAACAACTAATGACAATTTAATCACAATTCCAGATTTTCCAGATCTGACAACAGCTGGGTGGGAGCAAGGCATGATCTTCAGTATTTCTGGGAGGAGTAGGTGAGAGGGAAGGAAATGCAATTTGAAGGCAATTTTTTTTTTCCTGCTACCAATGACCTTATGTTAATCTTGAAAACAATTCAGCTACTTGTACAACTCCCTTCCCAGAGTGATCAAGCCTTCATGGCTCATAACTAATACCTATGCATCTTTAAGCAAAAGTACTGTCTTTCCCCAGAGCAGTTCCTGTGTGTTGTCAGGTTATGTAGCTGGGCAAGAGAGGAAAAAGCCTTAGTCTTCTTCAGTTCTGAGAGGAGACCTCATAGCAGTCTACAACTTTTTCATGAGGGAAGAGTAGAGGCTGACACTGATCTCTTCTCTCATGACCAGTGGGCAGGACCTGAGAGAACAGCCTGAAGCTGTTTAAGGGGAGGGGAGGTTTAACTTGGATATTAAGGAAAAGTTTTTCACCCAGAGGTTGGACACTGAAGAAGTTTCCCAGGAAAGTGGTCACAGCTCTAAGCCTGACAGAGTTCATGAAGTGCTTGGGCACTCTGGAACACACGGTATGACTCTAGGGCGTGGCCTGGGGTCACAAGCTGGGCTTTGATGATCCCTGTGATGATCCCTCAGAATATTCTATGATTCGATGCTTCTGATCCATGGCCACCCAGACTTTGAGGCTGTATGAGATGAGAACTTGTAGGTGGGCTTACATCCCTTCAGTTGTCCTGGAGGGTGCTGGGCTGCTCCATCTCTTGCATGGTCAGGGAATCAGAGCTTCCTTCAGTCTGGAGACCAAAGTGTGAGACATGACAGTATCTAGAGAGAGACACCAGTGACTGGAAGAAATGTTCTGCTGGCCTTGCAGTGTCACACAGTGCAGAGACACCCACAAATCCTGAGCAATAGGTACACCTGTGATCCAAAACATCCTTGAGTCCTAACTCAAGGCTCCAAAGCACTGTGCTAGGTTATCAGCACACCTGGGCTGATGAGCTCTCTAACTTCTGTGGAGAACTCATACAATATGAGTCTGAGCTGGGGGATGCTGACCTCTGCTGTGCTCCATTACAACTATGATGTCCTAATTGTAACCACTCTGCTATTGTTGCTGCTAGAATCTAAGTATTCTCACATAAGGAAGTTTCAGAACTCAGACTGGCCTAAAGAAGGCTGTGACCCACAGAATGCTAAAGAGATGTTCAGACTGCAGCTGACCAAAGTGAAACATTTGCAGAGGGACAGTGACCATTATGGAGAACTCTCATAGCTTGAACAAGGAGGTAGAGACTGAAGAATCAGACTAGATTTTAGAGGACTTAAACAAGAAGCAAAGGACAAAAATTGGGAGAGAAACTGGATGAGTTTGCAAAGTATCATAGAGAAGATTGATATGTATTTGTTGTTTTGGAATGAATTGTAATTTCAGTCCAGTCTTGAAGTTTTAAATTTGACCAGTGGGCCGAGTGTTAAGTGTTATTCAGTTGTTTCTGGTGATTTTGTCCATGTTGGCTTCCATCTCTTACCTAGCTGTTCCAAAACTATTGTTATCCCTTGAGCATGGATCTGCCTTCTTTTTAGCTTAAGGATCAGTTGGTCTGAGATCACCTCATCTCAACATCTATCCCAAGGCCTCCCTTAAGGGTTTTCAGCCCTGTTGCTCCTTAGATCCTTCCCTGCATTTCCAACAGCTGCCCTGTACCACTGCTCCTCCATCCATGAAAAAATAGACTGCCTTTCAAGATTGTGCAGACTAAGTTTAGCTTGAGTCCCATAGCAACACTATTAATCCTCAAACAAATACCAAATAACAATGTGTTTAGAGATGTAGGGGTGTTAATAAAGGTGATTTGGGAGTGTTCCTACTGAATAAATATGCTTTCCTTTGTCCTGACTTCAGCAATCTAGGTTTTCCTGGCAAGTTGCTTTTTGGGTAATAACTAAGATTTCAACTACTTCTATATGCCATCATGTTTTTAAAACATGTGTGCTTAAGGGTGGTGATCTATTTCTGCATATGGTGCCAAGCAGGGGTTCAGCACCTGTGTTGCTGCCCTTTATCTTCCCACTCAGGGAAGATTGTAATTAACAAGGCTGAATTCATCATGTTCTGCAGGGAAGTTGACAGTATGAATCGAATCAGTTCTGTTCTGTTAAATAGAAGGAAATACAGGTACACTGGGGGACTCTAGGTGAAGGAAATGGCAGAAGGCTGGAGGGAATTTTGTTTTCTGCATGAAAATGTAAAGTACTCAATCTCAACAGACTTGTTCCTTGTAATCTCTGTTCTTTAATGTCCAAACTTAACTAAGCTGTATTTTAATCTCTTTATAATAGAGTATACCAGCCTCTGTGGAGCTAGGAAAGAAATTGTTCTCTTCCATATTAAGCAGTATACAGGTCGCAGCAGTCAGCAGAGATGGCTCATTACCCTGCTGGGGAACTGAAATAAAGAGGAAAGTGCTGTCCCAGGTGTAACCTGGAGGAGATTTTTGTTCCACAACAGAAGATGATCTAGAATTTAAAACAAATTCCAAAGTGACTAGAATGTTTTCTGTTATCTCATGGTTTGCATTGTTTTCTCTGCAGACCATAAAGAATGAGTGGCTCTTAGTGGCTGGAGCCCCAGCAATCTATTCTTCACTTTAAAGATTGGGAGATAGGAAGTATTTTGTTTCATCAGTACCTATTATGCCAGGCAGGCCCTGGTCTTGCAAGCATTTATGTATGCACTTACCTTGCTTATTATAGATACTGACCCTGATCTTGGGCATGCAGAAGAAAGTAACAAGGTCCAGTGTATTTTCCCCCCTTCACCGGCTTAGATTGAGCAAGCGAGGAATGCTTCTCATTAATATTCAGAAAATTTAAACAATATATGTGGCATTAACTTCTGCAAACTGTGTGCATCTGTAAGGTTTCAAGTTGCTGTAATCAGAGGTACTTTTAGAGAAAACTTAGCTCTGTAATATACTTCCTTTATTAATCACTGTACTATTGCTGCTCTTCGCATCAGTGATCCACATTAGCCAGCTTTCTTATTTTGAGGAAAAAGCCTTCTTTTTTTCTTCTGTATTGTTAGAAGCAAAAAAATGCCTTATCAGGGATTAGTAGGGTCCAAGGTGATTAATTTCTGGGAATGAGTGGTGTTTACACATATTAAATTGCTCCTGTGCAGACACTACTCTCTGAAACTTCCAATAGCTTTTCAGAAGTGAAGAGAAGCTGAATGCAAATGATTGTAGCAGGACAAAAGTTGTTTTTTCTTTGTTTGGTTCTTTTTTTTCCCCTAGTGGGTAAATACTATATCATTCTTGGATTTTAGGGCAGGCCAATTCAATGGTTGAAATAATGAATAATGGTTGTCTTGACCTTTTAATTTTTTAAGGCCTGTTGGAAACTCAGCCATTTCATGAAGCAGATGAAGATGTGGTCACTGATGTTGATTTCACCAATATGATTTCTGAAGAAGAAAAAGAAGAGTTAAAGACTGAGCTAGCCAAGGTAATGAATTTGAATTTCTGTGAGTGTTAGTGTTTCTACTTCCTTAAACTGGAAATATTAATTTTAGGATGAAGTATACATCATAAAGGCATGCCTTTCCTTTTTGGTAAAATTATTCTAGGTAACAGTAATGTAGCTCATAATTTTCTTATATACCTATTTTTTGAAGGTTAAATATCTTCTACTTGATGATTGTACTGTGAAAATCAAAATGCACGGTCCCATCTTAGTCAAACGTGTCTTTATTTATAAATGTTCCTTGAAAAAGAATGAAAGGTGTTCTCATTAGATCTGGTATTGTTGTTACAGTGGTTGTGCCACCTGATAGAAACATTTCTTTTTGTGGTGCTCAGAGGAAAAGGTAATAATGATGGTTGCAGAAGAGGCTGATGATAACAAGCACCGTAATTTTATCACATTTTTGTTTCCTTTGGCACTGATGTGTTTTGAGAAGGTAGTATCCTTTTTCAGGAGTCTGGAACTCAGGACACTGAAGAGGCTTAAAAATAATAAGGAGATGGGAAGTAAAAGGTGTGAACCACATGATCTCTTTATTACAAAGATTAAAGAAATTGTCTAAATTTGGTCTACCGTGGAAGGGTGGATTCAATTTTAATTATTACTGTTGAATACTGCAGTAAAGTGAAATTCTGAAATGAAAAATGAGAGACTAGGGAAAGCTGTAGGTTTAATTTTTTGAAATACAAGTCAAATAACAGAAATCACAGCCATATGAATGTGAGGAGTTGGTTTTGCCTTAACTGGAATACTTAAATTGATATTAAGTTGTAGTACTTAGAATACTTACAAAGTACTTACAAGTACTCTAAGAAGTAACATCTGTAATGACTTTCAAGTAATTTACCTGCAGTGCCAATTCAAGTGGATTTTCAAGTGAAACAGAAGACTGTTTTTTCACTTAAGTATTTTATCAATCCTTGTGTTTCTGAGTTACTAGTTAACTTTTACTTCTTTGCTGATCCTGTCACATCTGTAAATAATCAGAAGGAAGCTGAAAGTTTACATACTCAGTTTATCAAATTAGTTAGGATTTGGCGTATTCAATACTGGCTTTTTATGAGGACCAGAGGCAGTGGGCACACACTGAAACACAGTTGGTTCCCCCTGAACATCAGGAAGCATGTTTTTAATGTGTGTGTGACTGAGCAGTGTACCCAAAGAATTTTGGAGTCTCCATCCTTGAAGATATTTAAAAACTGTCTGGGTACAGTCCTGGGAAACATGCTCTAGGTGGGGCTTGAACCAGATGTGCTACAGTGCTCCCTTCCAGCCTCAGCCATTCTGTGATTCTCTTCTCTGGTGAAGGGGGCTTCACAGGCAGGTAGAAACAAGGAAGGAAAAAAGGCCAGAACTTCCTGCAATCATCTGAGAATGATATGCCTCTCTCAACAGAATTAATCTCAAGTGTTTCTGGGTATCCCTTCTGCTTACTGATCACCATAGGAGAGAGAATTCTTGTTAGCTTGTGCTGGAAATGCTTTAATTCCTGTACTAACATACAAGTGAGAGATTGCCTGTCAAATATTGTGATCTTGACTGACCTCAGAATTATTTTCTGAATTCCTTGCAGCAGTTTACTGACATGCAGCTGATGCTTAAAAGCAAAATAAAACTGATAACTATGCTAAGAAAGGTTTGAGAAACAAAGTCTGAACAAAGTCTGAACAAAGTCTAAAGTTAAATGAGGCTTATGACTCTTATAAAAGACTGCAAAAAAAAAGTGTGACATTGCCTCCTTCACAAAGAAAAATTTGCTAATGTGGGAATTGGGTAATGTTTCCTTTTGCAAATCTGTAAGTCTTTACTTACAAGCCCTTTCTGCTCCACCAATGATAGTTTTGTTTTCTTCAATGTTCTTATGTGCTAAGTAATACCTCTTTGAGCCTGTAGGAACAAGCACCTACTGTTTGATCCTACAGGCTCAAACAGTCCTGTTTCAGGGGTTCTGAGGGGTAAAAATCTTACTGTTCTGAAGGGTAAAAATCATCCTTAATTCTTCTATCAATCGTTGATAAAATGGGATCTGTTTGTGAGCACCTGTTGTGCATTTATTTAAGCAGAAAATATGTGCTTCATCTCTGTGTTGTGTATCTAATGTGTATATTCTTTGCTTTCTTCCTCCTTCTCACTCTGACAATAGGAGAGGAACAAGCACTACTGTTTTTCTGGCAGGATTTTTTTTGTGTCCTCTATTCCTATTCTTCTGCTAATAATCTCTTTTTACTGGAAACTTCTCAGAACATGGACTTGCTCTGTTCTTGTATTTGTAGCCTAGCTAACACAGCAGGACTCTGACTCTAATCAAGCCTTAGGATTTCTACAATGAAGCTAAAATGAGTAACTCTTACAGAAACTTCTAACAGTCATTTGAATTTACAGAGGTCAGCCTGACTTTTCAGAATAACAGCAGAAAATTGTAGCCCAAAAGCTTTACATAAGGCCAGGAGATTGTTAGCAGAACAGATTCCCCCCGCCCCCTTTGCTGTGAGGAGCATTGTACAATGACTCTTGAGTCATGCTGGGGGCTGAGATTTTGAACTACCTTGCTCACTGCTGTCAGTTGTCCTTCCATTACACTCATCAAAGTACTCATTTACTCTTTGGTGTCTTCCCCCTCCCACACCTTCCCAGAAGGAGCTATCTGGTTTGATCTAGCTGATGCACAGCATCAGCAGTGTGTGTTACTGCATGTTTGTTCCCAGTTTGAGGAAAGATTATAAAAATACCTTTTTCTGCAAACTTATGGGAGAACTTTTTTTCTGTATGATGTGCCTATACTCTTCTGACTCTGTTGCACTTTGAAAGAAGGGAACTATGATAATTAGAAGCTTGTATTTCTGTTGACTGAAGCCCTAGTTTTATAATGGAGTTATAAGCATTTACAAAAGTGGACTTAAAAAATTCCTTAACAAGTGATGCCTGACTTCCATGAGAATTAGGTTTGTTACATGCTTAAATGCTTTTCAAGATCCTACTGTAAGTCCCTAATCCTTTCTAGCTACTTCAGAGTCATCACTGATATTTGAGCACTTGAGGGCAGCTTTGTATCTGTCATTATTTCAAAATGATGGAAGTTGAGGAGGATTTTGTCAATTCAAAACTGATTGCTGTGTTATAAATAATAAATTACTTTTCTTTAATCAAAAATGTTGCTCATAGTTCTGCCATTGAGCACAAGGCTAATGATTGTTTAGATTATCACAGCTTTAAGATGTCTATTCAATGAAACAGATGGAAAGTAATTTTAATAAAAGGCCTGAAATATTTATATATCCAAGTACCTGATGATCAACCTAGCACTGGCCCATAAAGTGTCCTGGCATCAGTTTAAGTAAAGCTCTTTAGCAGTGTTGCACAGGTAGTCGTGCACTAAGGGGTTTGCTCTTGGTGAGAAAGAACCAAAATGAGCTCTGAACTGCTGCCTGAGGAATGCTGACATTTGTGCTTTCTTTCTATAAGCATATAACCATTTATTTTCTCAGAAGAGAGCCTCTTGACACCTGCCTCTTGACAGTATTCTATTTGCAGGTTAGGAATATAATGGAGCACACAGGACATGGGGAGGAACAAAGCAATTTGGATTGCTGTGTATCTAACAACAGTACTGGTGAGGTGTTGGCATCACAGGCATTGGTGAATATTAATATCTACTTCACTCAGGTCATGATTTTGCTCTGTGTTCATAGCCTTGCTGCTTAATTCCTGAGCTGCTTGTATATTGAAATAGCAGGTAATGACAAAAGAAACATAGCTGGGGGATTCAAGGATGTGACTTTACCAAAAACAGTGACCTTGCAGCCAGTTTTACAGTGAGGCAGAATGCATGAATGTGTAAAATAAAATAATGCTGGTGCTGATATCCTAAATATAGCCTTGGAGATCAGTACTGCTTCAGCTGGTGCTTGCATCATTCCCTGCAGCCAATGGAGTTAAATCAGAGGGAGACTGTGCCTCCAGGGAACTTAGCATATGGTAATCAGATAAGTTGCCATATGTTACCTTACTAACATATGGAGGAAGGAACACAGTTGATAGGGGAATTTCTAAACCTGAAGTGAAAGGCAGCTGCTCTGGTGTCACTTGTCCTTGTTAGCTTCAATATCTTAGTGTGCTGCTTGTGTAGATTAGCTTGGGAGGCTTGCAGGTGAAGAACACAAAGCCCTGCTCCCTTGCAGGAGTGCTGCCCAAGGAGCAGGATTCTGAGCCAGTGGGCAGGGTCATTCTGGAGTCCCTCTTCTTACAGTCCTGGTTCTTGCCTTGGAAAACACTGCCTTTGATTAAATGTTTCAAAAAATGTTTACTGCAAAGAGAATTATATTGCTCTGTTTGGGCTGGATGTATTCTTTACAGCTTGAAATTGCAGTTTGGTTAAATACTAGGATCTTTGGAAAAACTAATTTGCTCTGTCTTCTGAATGCTTTTATGCTTTAGGTACTGATCACTCATATTAATAGTTCAACTATAAATTTTTATGTTACAATTTTGAAATATGTAGGGCCTAAAATACAAAAATAAAACTCATATGACAAGGATATTACATTTGATGGTACTCTCAAGTCATATATTATCATGCAGCTTTTTCTATTTTTTTAATCTGCTCCTAAGAATTTGCATATGCTTTTTTCAGGACCAGAAGACTAAAAACCTGCAAGTATGAAGTTAAAAGCCTGTGCATTCAAATAAATATATTTGATTGAATTTTCCAGTCTTCTCTTGTCCTGTCCATTCCCATTTTACTAGTGAATGAAAAGCTGGTATTTGAGACTCCTAATGCTCCATGGCAGATTTGGGTGAAGTCGCTTCCTTACTGGATAATTCTCTCCCTTATCAGATGCATGTGTGTGACAGTGAGCATAGGTGACACAGAGGCATTAATTTAACAGAGTGTCAGCTCTGTTCTGGGCATGCCTTTGTGACCTTCACAAGCTCTTGACTCAGTCTCTCTAGGTACCTACAAAAAGCACAAGTTTGTGAGATTCATTTAGCCTCTTAACACTGCATGTGTTTATCATTCTGTGGGAACAGGCTAACTCCTTTCTCCTTGTTTCCCTCAGCTAGAGGATGAAATTTCAACTTTGCGGCAAGTGCTAGCAGCCAAAGAGAAGCACCTGGTTGAAATTAAACAAAAACTTGGCATAAGTCTGATGAATGAACTGAAGCAGAACTTTAGCAAAAGCTGGCATGATATGCAGACAACTTCTGCGTGAGTACTGATCTTTATACTTACACATATGAACATACCATGTTTTTCTAAAACTTTTTGGGCTGAATTAATAGCAACATTGGTAGAAAGAACCACCCACCTTCATCAAGTGCTCTCTGAAAAGTCATTTGCTTTTTTTTTCCTCTTCATTTGACAACTGAATTTGACACTTAAGGAGAAGGAAAAGTGAGCTTCTCCACAAGTGAGCTGAACTGGGAGTTGTCAGCAGGGAAGGCAGGGGGCAGTGGCATGCATCATCCATGAAGGAGCAGTCTCACAATACCTGAACAAAGAGAGCAGAGCAGTCCAATGACAGCAAAGAGGGTCAAGCCAAGAGTTCAGATCTCCAAGTGCCTCTGTACTGATGAGCCAAGTCCTAGGTCAAGCCAGGGAGTCAAATCTGTGAGTTCAAGATCTGTGAGGTACCTGGACAGATACAGGCATATCATTAATATGACTTGACATTTAATTCAGTCTAGGCTTTGGTATAGGTCCCAAATGAAGGGAAAAGGTGCTTAACAAGCATTCTCCCAACTCTTGCACAACATTTTCATCACAGTCTTACCCAAGGTTTCACAGCTGTGCAGTGCCAGATCTCACCTTGAGCTGCCAAGTTCAGGGGATGGGGGGAAAGCATTAACAGTTCCTCTCGGTGCATTCAAGGTGCTGACAGAGACTTGGTAAAACATGTTAAAATGTACACTTTGACATCAAAAGAACTATTCTTTGTATTTTCATGAGAAGTCAAATAAGGCATAAACCCCTTAATATAAATACAGTTTGTATGTCTCCTGTCTCTCACTGTTGGGCAGTTTCTCATCTAGGTCCTGCTTCTCATGATGTGTCATTAGCAGGGGTATCACAGTTGCCTTGGTGAGGATGTCTGGCATGTGCTAGGAGAGAACAGTCTAGAGACACTAAGCTTTAGAAGAGAGGAGGGGCACAAGACATCTGAACTAGAATTACTGGGACAGACTAGCAAAATTTTGAAGCAAAAACTTTCATTTTTACTTGAAATTTGCTAGCAAGTTCCCAGTTAGGTTTTTATTTTTCCTCCACATTGACATTTTCCACATAGACTTAGGAGACTTTTTCAGTGTGGTAGCTGCTACTGTTTATTTGAGATGAGTTTCAGAACTACAGTCCATTAGGTGGTAAGTGTCCAGAAATTGTTATGTGGAACTGAACAGCAGGAGTCCCATTTTTGCCCCAGAAAATTCTCATGTTTATGGTCCAACTGCTGTATAATTCTGCTAGACACTCATGCTAGAACACCAGTGCTGATACAAATCATGGTAATCCAGCATTCTTAAGAATGGATGTGTTGAGTAATAGAGGTGATTCATTGTTGCTGTACCAAAATAGCAGTGGGACAGCATTATT
Organism: Zonotrichia albicollis; assembly: GCF_047830755.1. Classification (NCBI taxonomy): domain Eukaryota; kingdom Metazoa; phylum Chordata; class Aves; order Passeriformes; family Passerellidae; genus Zonotrichia; species Zonotrichia albicollis. Next base: position 73,230,647 of record NC_133821.1, on the reverse strand, counting down.
CACCAAGATTCTCTGATTTAGGAAGGATGAAAAGCTTGGTTTTTAAAAAAAAAAAAAGTTCTAAATATTTACATGCCTGTGGTTTAGGTTTCTAAATCCACAGTTACTAATTTTAAATTTTAAAATTATCTGGTTTTAAGAGGTGAAATTTTGTTTCACCTAGCTGGTATGCTTTCCTGTAAGTTAAAACTTCTTTTCTTTAGCAGGGAGCTTTTCAAAGCCACTGAGCACCAAGGGGTTTTTTCCACTTATTGTAATGTTTTTAAGCTCTCCATTTAGGGATGCATTCTTAGATTTAGAGTGGACTTAGAGGAAGAGGAGTGGACTTCCCTCAGTAACAGTCCTGTAAAGTGTGCTTGACCACTAGTTGAGAGTCATGACCTTACTTACAGGATGCATGCCACCTCTACTGACTAAATTTAAACTTGAGGTTTTGACTATAATAATATAATAAATAATAAAACCTATAATAAAACCTATTTTAAAGCATTTGCATTTTAAATGGTTGGCCACAAGTTCCTTGTTAATTGCTTATACTATTTCATGCACTGGTGTTTAGTATAATCTATTATATTGTAATAGAATGTGTTGGGGGAGGCAAAGGGTTCTGCTGTAGAGCACATCAGTAACTACAGAGCAAATGATTGCCTTGGGTTTGGTTTGGTTTCATGGTGGTAAGGCATTCAACTGGAATGACTTCCCACACACACCTTTTTAATGATTGGGTTTTCAGTGAATAGAGGTGGGTGGATATTCAACTTCTAGCAATGCAAGTTTTTTACATTTTAAAAATAGATAATTCATTCTTATTTAGATGCCAAAAGCAGGGTCATGTTGGTGGATTTTGAGGTTATTTATTTTAACTTCAGAAATAATTACAAATGTCTTTACATGGATATTTGTAAAGACCATAATTGAGTTTTTCTAATTATTGTTCTGCTACGAAAGAAAGGTTTATATAACCTGAATGCATTGTATTCAGTTGAAGCTTCTAGGTAGTGCTTCTGTAAAGTTCCCACAGGTCTCCTTACCTTCCATACTTCAGATTTTCACCATACAGTGGATTAAGGTAGAATATAGTATTTATGACAATTAACCTGGTTTTATACAGAATCACAGAATATTTGAGGTGTTAACAGCAATGTGAGAAGACTCTCTGGTCCAACTGACTCTTTCAGTCAGGACCAGCTAGAGCAGAGTGCTCAGGACTGTGTTCAGTCAGGTCTTGAATATCTCCAAGGATGGAGATTCTACAGCTTCTCTGGGCAGCCTGTTCCATCTTCAATGCCCTTGCTGTGAAAAACATTTTTCTTAAATACTAAATTATCAATATATTTTAATATTTCTTGCATTGAATTTGTGCTGATTGCCTCTTGCACTTTCACTAAACACCACTCAAAAGGGCTTGTCTCTTATCTTCTTTCCTCCTTTCATTAGGCTGTTTATACACATTGATGAGATCCTTCCACGAGCTATCTCTAAGGTGACCAGCCCCAGCTTTCCCAGCCTCCTCATATGAGATGTGCTCCAGTTCTTTACCGTCTTTATGCACCTTTGCTGGATTGCTGGACTTGTTCCAGTTTGTCCATGTCTGCCTTGTACTGGGAAGCACAGACCAGGACCCAGCTGTGGCCATAGCCAGGGCTGACAGGGGAGGGATCACTTCACACAACCTTTGCTGCAAAGGCACATTGCAGACTCATGTCCAGTTTGTTCTCTACCAGGATTCCAGGCCTTTTTCTGCAAGGCTGCTTTCAGCTGGTTGATCCCCAGCCTGTACTGGGTTATTAATCCCAGCCTGCAGGACTCTGCATTGCCCTTTGTTGAACTTACTGAGACTCCTGTTGCATCTTTTTTTTTCAGACAAAGTCCCAAGTCATTGTATTCTTCAATGCAATTACAGGATTGCATTTCATTATATATGGAGAAGGTTACAAGGGTTATTTTAGCCTTTCACTAGTCCCTCATATTAAGCACTAAACACTATAGATCCACAAGATATCTTGCCCTATGCTGAGCATTAATGTTGTAACCACACTCAGCTTTGTCCCTCAGCTTTTCATTTGGTGCTTTTCTGTAGTTCTTTGGAAAAAAACACATGAGACATTGTAGTCCTGCCTTTTTGTGAGATATTTCAATTCTGCTGAGTTTCTAAGCAGCAGTTTTATCTGTAAAATTACCCACCAATAAACTCACCCCAGCCTAATAGTTCCCACAAACTTCTTTGCCATCCTTTCTTAAAATGTTATCAACTTCTATAAAACATAAACCTCCTATTTTAAATGGTTAACCTTTCAACGCATGGATGGAATAATAGCTGTGGACAGAGCTTCTAGGGAGATGAAAATGCTTGGTTTGCTACTAAACCTCTCCAAAAAAAGAAATACTCCAGACATTCAGACCAGTGTAAGCATCAGTACTTCCATGGCAAATAAATTATTAGAAGATCTAGAAAATTAGAGGAAACCCATTCTGTCTTCAAGGGCTGCAGTGGTGAAATGATGTAAAATGTTTCTAAGTCAATATGCTTAATGATTCCAACAGGGGGGCTGGGGAGCCTTTGATGTGATGGAAAGTGGACTCACACAAGGCAAACATTCAGGATAGGAATCTGAAAAAGCTGTTTTCAAAATGGCTTTTCAACTTTTGACTTTAGACAGAATTTTTCACTTGTAGAAAGGGAAAAGCTTATGAATTATAGGCCAGAATCAAGAGAATGTAAGTGCTGGCTCCCAACAGCATGTTTCCCAGACAGAGCCCTTGGCTTTTTTTAGATGGTGACTGTCTTTTCAAGCCTTTTTAGGAAGGCTTCAGTGTTGCTCTGTTCTTGCATGTGATATTTAATTAAGATTTGGGACAAGAACATTCAACATGGACTTGGCCTTTTCCTCCAGAGGTGGAATAAAGATCAGTTCATTGAATATTGACTGAGCTATGTGAGCAAGCTTAGTTCTGCTGAGAGGAAACTTGAGGACAACTGCATAGATTTCAACAACCATTGGGAACTTACTGTTTTATAGTTCAAATTTCTGCCAGGACACAGGCAAATAGAAGGTAATAGTTGCACTGCATGTGTTTTAGCCTTACAATCTGTGGTACAGGCAGTCTTTGTTAATATAGCTTTAAATATATAGTAATGTGTTCCAAAGTTTCAGAACTTTTTTCAGTAAGTCAGATATAATTTGTGGACAGCCACAGTCCTACTGTGACTTCTAGGAATTAAGTAAACTGTGTTCCCACACACATACTTCTTGTGAGAGGTAGTAAAAGAAATGTGGGTGTTTCTGTTCATTGCAATGTGTAATCACCTTTTGACATTTTCTTCTCTAAATTTGCAAGTAAATGTAGCAGTTGTGTAAGTGAAGAAATTGTGTGTTGGCTTTAGCAAGTACATTACCTGTGAGTGGGTCTGTGCTATATGGAACTAAAAGGAGCCTTTCCCTTCCACTTCCTTTGCTTCCATTGGGTCAGACCAGGCAACCTTCATGCTGTCTTCAAAGAGAATTATTTTGCTGCTTTTCCACATGTGTCTCTGGCCATGAATTTTGAAGGGTAGGAGAAAGAACTTTAAGAAGTTAACTTAGTCTGTTCTCATTGTTCCTTGTCCAAAAGGTGTGTGTCCATTTGTTTGCACAAGAACCTTCAGCTAAGGAAATTCTACAGCAGGGTCAGGTGATCTGTTCCAGATCTTCATTTCTCAGGGACAAACCCACTGTAATTATCATGGGGCACCAGTAAATATAAGCATGTGTATTATAGTGACCTTTATGTGTGTATATCTAACTGTAAGGATGGGAAGGGAGGCCTGAATGTAAATTGAGATCTCTGAAATTACAAGGATTAAAAATATCCAGGAAAAAGTTAGTCAAAAAAAGAGGGAGGACAAAGAGAAGGGAAAGGAAATGAAAGTATAGAAAAGGAGAGAAAGAAAGAAAGAAGAAGAGAGATTGGGATGTGTTTAGTCTTGCATAATTTTTTTAATCTAATGTGTAGTACATAGCTCACAGACAGTGTTACTGATACAGTTTAAGGTGGGATGAACTGCCTCTAATGTCTTAAGATCATCTGTGCTTTAGCAAAGATATTTTGGCTTTTTGGCTTTTCTATCTGGAGTGTAACTGTAGCACACTTCCCCCTTCCCTCCCCATTCTATGCTGCACTGCACAAATAATGCATTTCAAACAACTCTATCCCATATTTTTCCCATGTGTTTGAAGTTTACAGGGCAGTACAGCCCAGAATATTTGTCACCTTTGTCTGGCACTGACCTGTGACTCTCTCCAGCCTGTTGAACAGCCAAGTCACCTTCCAAGTGCTGCACAACAGATTGCTGCTGCAGCCTGCAGAGGTTCAATTCCCTCAGTTCTCTCCTTCCTCTCCCTGTGGGAGAGGAACTACCTGGGGCTTACTTCCTTAGATTTAGGTGTATGTACCTATCCAAATGCCAGCACTGTTTCAGTTCATTCTTAACATTCCTGGCAATGGGAAGGATGACAAAAAATACATCCGTCATTTGGTTTTGAAGTTGGAATGAATTTCAGGAGAGTACTAAAAAAAACTTCCAAAACAAAAACCTAAAATAATGCACAACAGCTTATAGTTAATTTGTTGCAAAAAAGACAATAAGAATGCTCATAGAGAATATTTTATGTACCTTTTATCTGTCATATATGCATTTATCTCACTGGCCTATTAGTATAATTTAGTTAATGCTGAGCCCTGTTTCTCCCAGAAAATCAACAGAAAAAGAGCTTTGTAGCTGAGAGTTTCTCAGGGATCCAGATGCTTTAGATCAATTGCAGAAAATCATTCTTAAGATGACTAATGGTTTGAAAACTGAAAAGAAGTAAGCTCCATAGGGCACAGCTTGTGCTACCAGGCTCTGCTCTACTGTATGGTTTTGTTGTTAATTGTTTGCATTCTGTTACATCCTCTGTGAGCCTTATCACAGGCAAGGCTTTCTCAAATGGATTAATTTTGCCAGCAAGCATTGATGGAGAGGCATAATGCTGAATGAAGATGAACTAATTAGCAAATGTACTAATTTTACAGAAGCTGAATTAAAATTCTTTATCATTTACTGCAGTACATCAAATGTGCAGCTTGACATGCAAAATATAAATATTATATGTGTAGCCTACTTCTGTCAGCACAGTCTGTATTGCACCTGTGAATGAAGGGTACATTTAACTCTGCCATGTGAAGGGCAATTCTGTACTGAGATGAGATGAGTATGATTGTCCTGTCATATCCTGCAGATGATGTTGGCCATTTAAATGTCTAGTTCTCTCTATATGGCTGCTGCTTGGCAGTTCTCTCTATAAAGCACTGGTTCCTTCACATGTTTTATGAAACAGTATCTCTTCATATTTCCTTTCACTGTCTGTAAAAATCACAGTGAGATATATATAGTGAGATGTGGTTGTCACAGGATAGCATAACCTAAATGTAGTTTCACTGTCAAGTGAAAGTGCAGTCAGAATATGCAAATCTACTTTGTCTAAATAGTATGTTACAGCACTGGAGACATGAGTTATCTTTAAAGCTCCTTTTAATTATGTCAGGCGTGTTATTGGAATATAACTGCAATATCAGCATGTTTTGTGATAACCTCTGATAATCACTTTTATAAATAATTGCTTCTGTTAAATAAATACCCTGTTTTAAAAACAAAATTATCATCAGAAGTTGATGGATGAAATTCTTAGGTTAATATCATATATAAAGATAATGTTCAAATGTTCACAGGTGAGTGTTATTTACAAGTTTAAAACTGAGACAGCAGTTGATATAACTTATTTGTTTAATCCCTCTTGTCTATGAAATACATTACAAATATTTATTGTTAAGTGCTGAGTGAAAGCACAGAATATGAGCCTTGTTAACCATTACCAGCAATTCTTCTGTGCTATAGAGTATTTTCAGATGGCACAAAATCAGAGCAGGATTTCCTACTCTAACTGAATAAATCAAGTAGGCTGTTTCTACTTTTGTTGATGCTACTTGGTGTACTGCTGATGGTGCCTTTGTATGGGTGTAATGATGTATTTGTGTAAAAATGCACTCAGTGACTTGGATGGAAGGTGGTCATTCTTGAATCCCTGTATCCTAAATTATCTGAGTTTGCTTTTGCTGGAGTATTTCTGCCCATAAGTTTGGGGGCCACTGGTTGACCTGAGCTGCTGGCTGGCGGATTCCTAAGGTGCTGTCAGCTGTCTTCATGAGCTGGTGGTCAGCACTCACCTAAGGACTGCCAGCAGTGGCTGCTGATAGGATGAGAGTGCCCAGGTCTTGTAGATGACTTAGCATGCAGAGCATTGGGTGGTGCAAGGAGGACTTAAACCATACCTGGAGCACTTTTTCCAGGTAATAAGTGTTTGTAGTTCTTACCTGGAATATCCAACTTTATTTCTGCAGGTAAAGGTTTCTGAAAATTATGTAAGCTGCTCAGTGCATTAAAACAAAAGTACAAACTGCTGTGAGTTACATGGCATGATGAAAACTGCTTGGTCAGGTGACTCATGTGCAATACAAGCAGATTCCCAGATGACAGAGAGAATATGTTGAAGAGATCATTGTTACCAGAGTGCATGGCAAAGACATCAAATGGATGCTGTAAATATGAAATAACTATGAGGATAAATATATCTGAGCTAAAATACAGTGCATCATACATCCAAATATCAACACAGCACATACTAACTACAGGGAGGCAATGTGCTCTGTGGAAAAATTATTTTTGAAGAAGGCATAGTGATATATGTAATGGTGGAGAGATGGTAATGGGCAGGAGGGTTAATTTTTAAGCTATCAGAGAGCTCTGCTGAGATGCAAATTATTTTTTCTTGTCTCTGCTGACAGGTATGGCTTGTTATGCTCCATTTTCACCTTTGTTATTTTGTTGTTCCTTAAGGCTCTTCTTCAGCATTGCTGAAGGGAGGAGGGGACATGTCATAGGTCATTTTTGCCGAAGTTGGTGCTGAAAAAAGACTAGTTGTGTAACAGTTTTAGCTGGATTTGTGCTCTTATGTAATGTCAAAAGTATTAAGAACACAAATGCAGTCTCCATGTCTTCCTCACTAGTGGAAATACTGGAGGATGTTTGGTTTATGGGATTTACAGAGAAAACACAATATTGCTGGAATGCCAAAATCAGTGTCGTTCCAGCTACTTCCCTGAAGATATGTTCTGACCAATGTAATGTTCAGAAATATGTAGGGGACTCTAATGTTTCTCAGTGAAATTTGGGTCTCTCCTGTATGGTGCATTTTGGACTGTTCTCCAAATAGTTTTAGACGGTGTGAAGAACGGGCAGTGAAAAGGTAAGACAGAGATATTTTATCATAAAGTTAAATGTGCCTATAAATAAAATTAACTACAAGGTGTCATTTCAAAAAATCAGTTTAGAGGGATATCTGAAAAGTATTTTTAATACGTACATTCAACCTGTACATAAATAGGTTGCACTACAAAGGACCTTTTAGACTTGGAAGTCAAATCTTGGTCTTCATGTTGTCATCAGCAAAATTCCACTTGTGCTGAATGGTTTAGGAAGCTTTTCTGTTCACAAATTCTTTAAGACTTGTATGCCACAGGCAAGAGAATATTTGATATTTTTCTTTTTCATGGGCAACTCTTACCAATAAGCTATGTGCTTATAGTTTGCCAGTAGAATCCTTATTTTAGGGTCTCATCCCATTCTAGTTTATGAGAGTATATCTGCTGTCAGCAAAAGAATGACATAGCTATTGAACTAGTTAAGCTAGAGAATGAGGCCTCAGTGAAATAAGAGTATTGCATTCTTGCCATGAGAAGAAAGGAGAAGAAAGGAGATTCAGTAAAACACAATCTTTTCCATCTTCTCTCTATTGTACTAGAATAAATAAAGCAAGCATAACCATTGCTTCTTCCTTTTTAATTATAATTTGTGTTCCTTCTGTCAGTGTTGCAATGTTTTAGCCCTTGTTATTCAACAATGTCAATGTGTTTGGTTTGGCTTATCCAACTGGAGACTCCTAGAAATTCCATACCCTAGTCTTCAGTTTCTCCCTGTGGATTGCCTTGTTAGTGAAAACAGAGACAAGCACCTTCATAGAAGGAGCCCTTTCACTTGGCGGTTTAAAAACTTGTTAGATCAGTAGGATGTTGTGGCTTAGGAACATAAAATTCTAATATATTATCTGAAAGGACAGAGCATTATGTGGCCTCTGCCATCGAAGCGGTGGTTTGTAAAACACAGTCCTGAACAGAGCACTTTCAGCAATAGGTCCTGCTGGGGCTAAAGCTATGTGACAGAATGTGGTGTGCCATACTGCAAATGTTAATCTTATTTCCCCTCCTTCCTCCACAAAGTTATTACTTTCATAATATAATATTTTATATATATAATATTACTTTCATAATATAATAATTATACAATAATTATATACATGATAATAAGGAGAAAATACCCTGTTGTAAGGACTTAGGCAGTAGGATTTTTTTTTCTTTATCAATTGCCAGTATATTTTGGTACATGCTCGCAATTCCATAGTTTTTGTTCAAAGGAGAATGAGAACCAGTGGAGTTTTATTTCTGAATTTTTTATGATCATTTCTTGTCTGCCAACACACACCACAGGATAGAAGGCTGATTATATTGTGCTCTCCTTTTGTTACTAGGTTAGTACTTCTAATTCTGAGCTTATCTGCGTCACTGGGAGTATCAGATAATTTACTCAGAAGGAAGCCTCTGACATGCTCAGAATTAGTTTAGTCAGCAGAAAGTCATCTTTGCAGAAAAGCTTACTGATTACTCTGAGAGTGCAAGTTACCTGTACTGAAGGGTCTGTATGGGTCAGAGCATGTATTCTGGATCACTAAATTGAGATGATTCTGTGTTTGAATCTGCATGCTATTAGTGAAATTAGTGACATATTTTAAAATAATTCAGTCTGACTAAGAATATGCATTCACTCTCTAGGTTTCTTCATCTTTCTTTCTCTGTCCTTCCCCAAATCTTCCTGTAAAGAAATTTTTAAAAGTGAAAAGAAAAGAAAATTGTGGAATGTGGAAACGGATTTGATGATTTTTTTCTATTTTAAATATCACTGAATCATTTTGAAGTGTATCTGTTAAATGTACCTAATATGTATATGCTTGAAAGAGCAGAGTTGTATTTGTCCTGATTCTTTTCTGTGCTTCAGACAGCAGATTTTGCCAGAAGGTCAGTGTCTGCTGAAAGAATACTTACTTGATGTAAATATGATTTTCTGTAAACAAAGGTGTATCAAGCAGGTATTCCCCAAATCACTGCATTCTGCTCTTAACCAGCATGCACTGGCCCATCTGGGGGATGTTGTCTGCAAGGGGGAAAGAGAGGATTGCTGAGATAAGGATTGCTCTGAAGAATCCTGCACTTAGGAAGCTGTGCAGAAATGGGCATCCTCACCCATGCTTGTTTTGAGCCACAGTTACTATGTTTATCAACATTTCAGTGGATGTGACTTAGGGAGAAATTAGTTGCAGGGATTCTAGTCTCTTGTTGTTAATACCTATCACTATTTCTGTTCTATTTTTTGTTTCCAGCTACAAGAAAACACATGAGACCCTGAGCCATGCGGGGCAAAAAGCAACAGCAGCTATCAGCAATGTAGGAACAGCTATCAGCAAGAAGTTTGGAGATATGAGGTATCAGCATCTGCTGCTTCTCTGGTCTTACTTAGAGGACTAAATGTATAAATCATTTGTCAGCTCTTCATTTCCTTCTACATTAGTGTTCTAAAGGTTCAATAGAGTATTTAATAACATTCATGTTTTTAAGTGGAAAGAAGGTAATGATGACCAAAGATAGAATTTTTATATAAGTCCTGTTTTTGCTTTAAAAAGTACAGTCATAAATCCTTTTGTAATAACTTTGAAAACTCAAGGAAACGTATAAGTAAAATGGAACAAAAAATTGCTGTTAGTTCTTCATTAACCCAATTTATTCTTATGTGGATGCTAGAGAATAATATCATCTGAAGAAAAGAAGCCTACCTAGGAGCTGCTTGTGATAATACAAAAAATATTTCAGGCTATTTTTATTCAGCTTTTATTCAAGACATACTGCAAAGTTTTGTTCTGCAGTTGTATAAAAATAGATATGATAGAAGTAACAGGAGTTGAGGTCAGTAGAACTGCCACTTAAAGGCAACTTCAGTGTCAGGCTTTATATGTTGATGTATCTTTTAAAGTGTTGGTTTTAAAGTTCCTCAGTATGAGAGCAAAAATTGTATACTGTAAACCAGCATTCCAGTTTTCATTAGGCAGTAGAATTACAGAACTTCCTGAGTGATTGAAGGAGTTGATTTTTTTGTTATAAGTGGACATGGATAACTCTAAAATTGTGTAATTAGGGTCTCATTTATTAATAGTGCATATTATCCCATTAGTATGTAGTCATTTTTTTTGTTATTTTGTACTGTATGATGTAACCATATCCTAAGATCTGTGTGTGCTGCAAATGACTGAAGCTTAGTTCATGGCAATAAAACCTTTTTTTCCTCTTTTTATTTTTATTCTGTATCTTAAATCTTTAGAGTCCCCCCCCCCTTAATACCTACCTTTTACATACAGCTCAATAAATCCTCTAAAGAAGTACTTATGTTTTTCTAGGTGAAACTGAAAAAGGAAAATCTTCATTACTGTATCATCTGCTTTACAGTGTCTTTTTCCACACTGCAGTTCAAAATGGAAATGTAGTGAATGACTTGCAACCTTCATACATAACTAAGTTATGTATGAAGAACTAAGAATTTTTTACTTTATACAGTTAAACATTCATGAGTAGTATATGCCTATCAAATGCTAGAAGAATAAGAAGGCATGCAATTATATTTTTATTGTATCTTTTTTAGTGTTCAGAAATCTAAGAGCTGAAAACTTTCTAAAACATAAATTTGAGCCTTCATTTAAAAGAAAAAGGTTTTCCTTCATAAATTTATCATTATTTAGAATTTATTTTAACTTTTATGAGCTTTTGAAATTCATAACACCTCACATCTCCCCAGAGGAATAGAAATTTATGTGGTAAAGTCTGTGGTTTATTTGTTCATTCATTCATTCATTCATTCATTCATTCATTCATTCATTCATTCATTCATCCCCTATTTGGAGTCTCCCTGGTCTTTCCTTTGGTGCCTTCTGGCTCTTCCATTATGAAAAACAGTGAGTGAGTTCTTCTTCTGACCTTCATTTCACTCATTATTTCTTGTGAGTTTATTGTATTTCACTTCAGTTCCCTCTTTCCAGGCTCCAGTTGGATGAGTCATTTTCACAAGCCTTTTTGTTACCTTTGTTAATTTTTTCTGCCTTCCCTGCATTTATAGTTGTATTCTGTATTTTTGAGAAATGTATATGTGTGATGCATGTGGCACCAACATATTCCCTGTTTCATTTTATGTTTTCTTAACACTTCCTCTTGCAAAAAAGACAAGCCCTCAGCTCAGCAAACAGGTCCTGTTGCTGCTTCCATGCTTTAGATCCTGCAGCAGTGACCAAAGAGTTTCTGTGTGAATACTTTGAGCACTGGCTCTGGATTATGGAGGGAAGGGTGACTTAGCGATTCAGGATTTCTCAGGTCCTGTTACTTGTGCCTTGCACATGGTGTGAGATTAACTGCAAAGGCAGAAATGTCTTCACTGAAATACAGCATGTTCAGCCTTTAATATTTCCCTTAATTAATCACTGTTACCAAATGCGTTTGTCTTACCTATCAGTGTCAGCCCCCCTGCCCATGGCAGTCATGCTTCTGACATGGCAGATGGGAGGTGTTTATCCCATTAGCTCTTTGGCTCAAAGCAGAGGCTGAGTCCAAAAGCATTCTGATTAATCAAAAAGAGGATTTCTAGTAGCTTTCTTTGATTGAAATTATTACCTTGAACCTGGTGGGAATTTTTCAGGAAAATATGAAGTACCAGCGCTGCCTTTTTTGTGGATACTTGCTGTTTTCAGTTCTCAGTTAGGAGAGTTTTCTTGATGCTTGATGATGAAGCAGCAAGTGGTCTAGCCAGGTTCCCATAGTTATAGAGAGAGTGGCGTGACTGGGACCTTCTGCATCTGCTGCACATCCCAAATCTGGAGTGATGGGCAGTATTCTTCCCTTAGCAACAAAGCTGGCCTAAGTTCTTGGCTCAGCTTGGCCAGGTATAGTTCTGTGTGGGGTCGCATTACAAACCTTATCACTTAAATAACCTGATTATTAAAAATCTTCCCCCTCCCTTTCCAATCTCACTTGTGTTTGGACACAAAACTGTAAAGAGGCAGGAATTTTCTGTGTCATTGTTGGCTTGCTGTTTTTGCTAATCCAAATAATTTTATTTCAGTGATCTAGTGTATGGATTATCACCACCCCCTCCCAACCTGCCGTTTTAAACAATCATCAGACTCTAGCTTAATTCTCTTGGTTAGGCATTAAGGCTGATAGTCACCAATGACATCCAGATGCAAATCCCTGTTCTGCTTTCACTCAGAGCAGACATTTGAAACTGATTTCTAAAATCCAGATGTCATCATAATTCCCAGTATGTTCAGCAGCCTTACCCCCTGGTGATGGTGATTTTACAAGGGTTTGTAGACAGACTGACTAAATACTGAAACCTGCCTTCTTTATGAAACAAAATTCTGTTTTCTATGTTACCTGCTACATCAACTGTACAGAGCACTACATGAAAAACATATTTCTGTTCTGAAGTTATTGGATCTTAATTTTCATTTTGTTTTGTCTCTAAAAATATTACTAAAATGTAATATAAAAACAGGCCAGACATACTCCCCCAAATGTGCTATTTTGTTATGTTAGCATTCAAGAAGATAAAATCTGTGAGAAAAATCACATAATTCTATGTGTCTGAAAGAACAGATGCCACCCTTTGGGGACCAAGTGCTTTTCCTACAGCTGCTGTGCTTCTCTTTCATCCCCACCCCATCTTCCCAGTGTCACTACTCTGTAATTCATTTTGTGCATGAATAATCACTAGCATTTTACATTTTCTGAATTTTGTATTAATAAGCTTGTAAGGGATCTTTACAGTCATAATGTATCCTATTTAATGTTGTGTTTCTAGAAATACAAGAAATGCATATAAAACCAATGTACAGATACCTCTGCTTTAGGATACAAACCAGACACTAGCCATATAGCTAAGATAATAGATTCTTCATTAATAGGCCTTGTTAATAATTATATGCCATCAAGATTTATTTTTTTTTTTTTGCTCCTCCATCTCCAGCTCACATTGTCTCTTTTAATATTTATCTGGTGTGGAAAGTTAAGAGGAAGGAGGTAGTCCCAGGTGACTCACAGGGCATTGATCAGAGGCTCAGATCTCTCGGTATTAGAGATTGCACTGACATTTTAACATGGCTCTTGCTAAGAGGAGCACAGATCTGATAGAGTTGGGGTCTTTATCCTTTTCTCCTTTGCTTTCTGCTAAAGTTTGAATATTTTCATGCTATACTGCTGGACTACTCTGCAGTTGTCTGTATGAATCTATGTCTCATCCCTGCTGATGACCTTTTTAGAAACAAGTTGTGATACCAAGCGAGCGATTTTTTTGGGTTGCTTTAAAAAAAAAAGAGGAAAGAAAGAAAAAATAAACTATGTGCACTACACTATTGTATGCACACTACCACATACATTGCTGCTACTCGAGTGAAGGTATTTAAAGATTAGGCTAACAAAGGCATGCATGCAAATGAGGATGTCAGCGGTTACATTTTGCATAGCTCCTTTATTCAGCTGCCTGGTACGTTTTCTTTAATTACATGATCACACAGACCCCTTTCAAATTCAGTGCCTGGGATGAGCCAGCTCTCAAGATGAATGAAGGTAATATAATGCCTCACTCCTGCCAGGAGCTGGAAGGCACAGGTGGAAAGACACAAAAGGCTGCAGGGAGGGACAGCCTGGGGGCATGACTGTGGCAGTTGAATGTGCCCCGAGAACAGGAGGCACCAGAGGGGTGGAGGAAGGCAAAATTAATTCCTCTCCAGAGGTGCAAGGGGGATTCTGGGAACTACAAGGCAGATACTGGAGGAATGCATTAACCTGTTATTTTCTAAGCACCTAGAAGATAGCATGAGAGCAAAAACATAAAAGGGTTTGTCAAGAACAATTATCTTGAACTGACAGCACCTGTCATAGAGGATAGATGGAAGGTAGGAGATGTGATAGAGCTTGACTTTGATAAGCCTGTCTGTATTACTCTTGCAGACGTAGAGAAATACAGCTTAGGTGTTATTGCTTTAGCAGGAAGAGAGCGTAGGGAATTGAAAATTGTATCCAAAGAATAGGTCTCAGTAGCTGACCATAATGTAGGATTTTGCAGGCATCTGTCCTGAGTCTGTTATTCATCAGCATTTTCATTGCTGGGTTAGATAAAAGTGCCAGGATGGCATTGCTTAGAATTCTCAAATGATTGCAGTGGCAGGGTATGTAAGCACTTTAGCCACCAGGATTAGAAATCCACATTATTTTAAATGATGAAATAAAATTCAGTGTAGGAAAGTGTAACATGCTTTATTGCCAAATGGGGAAAAAGCTGAAAAGCAGAGATGGGGAGCACTGATTAGGCAGCTCTGCAGAGAAGGGCTACAAGCCTAGCCTTGTGGTTCACAAGTGCAGCTGAACAGAAGTTATTTCTGAAGGCTGTGAAATCTCTGTCATTTAAAGTTTTTAGAAGCAGGCGGGGCCAAAATCTTTTGGTGATGGCTCAGGTATGATTAATTTGCTTTACCACTTTGGGAGTTGACTTTGCTTGTGCCTTTTTTGTTGTGCCTTTTGGGGGGTTTTGTTGTTTGTTGTGGTGACTGAGTTTTTGCACAGCCTTTTAGAATTTCTGTGATGTAAGGGTGTTCTGGGCACTTAAAATTGCTGTCAGATGTGAATTCCTTCAAATGCTGTAGCTGTCATGCCTGCAACTACCATTCTCAAACTTTGTCTTTTGGTACCCCTATAAAGGAAATAGCAACACTTCCTTGCTTCAGAAAATTATTTCATAAACGTTTCTTTTGCTGATGGATGAGGAAGTTGTTTTCTCTCACTTCCATGGACATTTGTCCCTTAATTTGTGCTGGTTTTTATAGGTCTGCAGTAACAGAGATTTCATTATCATATGTCTGTGCAGGTACCTGTACTTGCATGGAGAAGGGGGTGGCTGGCTCTGTAGTGGGAGCCAGCAGGTAGTAAAAGGAGGGCAACAGTATTACTGAAACGGGTCTGAGCAGAAATGTGTTGTGAAGACAAACCCTTGACTGTTTGAGAAGCAGCAGTATACATGATGATGTGTATAACCTTGTAAATAAACCTGAAGAAATCAATGCTTTTCTTTGGAGCAAAGTATGAACATTGCACAGTAAATAATGCATCACACTACACATTGAGAAAGGATGTGAAAAATGAGCATTTGAAGGGATGTTCATTAAGTGTGCACCACCTCTCTGGCTCACTGCATGAAGCAGGTGTTCCCTTGAAGTGGTCTGTAATTAAAGACTACATCAGTAACACAGATGAAGGAGAGGCTTGTCTGCCTCATCATTTCTCAACTTTGGAACATTAATGACATCCTTTGAATATTGTATATCAGTGTGTCTCTCCCAGTTCCGCCTTAATTAAGTTTCCTGAGAGGTGAAACACAAAGTGTTTCAAGTATTATTTTCAACAAAGAACAAGTATTTTAGAAAATGTTGTTTTAGGAATTAAAAACTCCTTATTTTTACATACCCTTTTTAAACTGAGAGATGATTAAGGGATTCAGAGGGGGAAAAACATCATTTGCTCTTATGTACTTGTACAATTCCAGTTCATCTATACTTTCTCTTTAATGATATTAAAGGAGGCTATGAGAAGAGAAAACAGCATTGTTTAAATCTGTTCTAATGAAGAGAACACAAAATTTAGTTTTTAAAGATAAAACTTCTGTTTTTCAATGCATACAGAATAGGTGACTGCATAGTGAAGGACTGAATGAAAATTTTTGCTTTGGGGGGATATGAACTGATCCACATTCTACTGTGAATTCCAGCATCAAGATTTGAATGTAAATTATTTTTTTTTCTCCTTGGGCAGTTTGACATGCTACAGATGTGTGTGTATTTTTGTTACCTTTTCCTAATACTTTTAACTCTTGCTTTTCTTTCCTTGTGCATCCACCCCAGATCGCATTCAATTAGGTAAGACACATTACTCTCCATGAACACTGCCTCTGTATTTGACAAGATTTGTTTTATGGGCTGTAATGCAGTAACCTCTTTCCTTTCAGCATCATTATATGCTACTTAAATTGTTATGCCTCATTCTTACAGCATGGTGAATGTAACAAGAAAAGGATTCGACTAAGTTTTTGCCTTGAGTAGGTTAATCTTAAATTCAAATAATGGACACATTCAAAAGACGTTGGTCATGAGAAAACCTGCTGATATTTAATCCCATTCTCTCAACCATATTCTTTCTGTCAGAGGTTTAACATGAACAACAAACAGTAAAAAGAGCTATTCAGCTGAGTTTTGTAAAGATTTTATGAAGTATTTAATTACCTCATCTTCTATAGAGCAAAAGTATCTTGGTCATGATTCTTTAAAAGTCTTGAGTCTGGGGGAAATTTCCAAGTTCTGAAGATGATAAAGGAGTTCTTTATAATTAGAGTTTGAGTTTATTAATTCTGTAAAGCACTTGAATATATGATTTTAAAAAAATGTTAGAAAACAATTGTATGTGTTCTTAAAGATTCTATAGGCAGTCTGGCTTTAGGTCAGATCACCCTGAGGAGAGGCTGAACAGCCCTGAAGGCCTTGCCACTCCCTCTGGCCTTCAGTGTATCTTCAGTGCACTGAAAAGCTCAAGAGTATTTCTTCCATTCAGCTAAGTTATCCTAACAAGGACTCTAATTCATGAGTAAATGACAAAGTACAGCATAGATTGATCTTCTAAACTCACTCTAACATGAAACTAAAATGTAATAAGTGACAGATTCCTCTGTCATGAAGGATCCCTGTTCTCTGCAATGATCACTATCACAATCATGCATGTCTTTAAAGAAAGCTTAATATTTTAGGCTTGTACTAAAGGAAGATTTTTGCACTATTTCTATAACTTGCATTATTACCTCTTTAGAGAAATTAAAATATGAACTCAAAAAATAAGCATTTAATATTTTGATTGTCTGTCATGTGCCATCTCTTAGCTGTGTGAATTTAATCTTCTGGTTTAAACCTTTATATTTGGAATGTTTTCCTATTAAAAGAGGAGCAGTCTATGCTGAAATACTTCCAAACTCTATTTTTCCTATTTGTTGTGGGTTGCAAAATTAAAACGGCAAGGATGCTTGTTTAATTTAATGAGGACTCTTAAAGATTTGCTGCACTTGTGAAATGTTTGGGCTAATCTTTCATAAGTCTTAAAAATTATGTGAAAAATTGAACATGAAACATTAGCATTGTCTGCTGTCAGTTCTTGTCCATCTGATCTTAAAAGAAGCCTTAAAATATATACAACAGCAAACAGTTTGTATTACAGCTCACTATTCCACCTGCTTGCCAAATAGCTCTTCCCTCCCTTCCCCACCCCCATTTGTGAATCTTTAATCTGGAAAAGCAAATCTCTATGTAGACTCAGAGCTGCTCTGATTTTGTGTCATTTATAACAAACACGTGTGCTTTTTGTATGAGAGCTTTCATTTTTTAATACTATAATCATGCTTTGCTTGCAGCCAAGTGCTGGTGATGCTTACAGTAAAGCTCTCCCTGTTCTCAGTCAGACCAAGCTGCAGCTGTCAGTCAACACTGAAAGCAGCAATGCAGGGGTTTTTGGAAAAAGACACACTCTTGCATCATACGCTTTACCTAAAGTGCTCAGATCTAAATGTGCTTATGAGAAGTTCTTAAGCTTCAAGTAAAGATTCTTGTTTTTGACCAGGCATGATGTTTCCCAGCAGCAGGGAACAGGTGATGCTGTGGGACACAGAGCTGGTGTCTCAAATGGGAGAATTTGGCTCATGTAAGTCAAGCAGTCAGCGTGGGTGGCATTTGGAGGTCTAAAGGTGTGCAGTATGATTTGGGGATCTTTGAGTAATGCAGAGGCACCATCCTCTGCTTACAACTTTCCAATACTCCTGCTGCTGGGAAGTCTGAGGAGGGAAATATCATAAAGAGAGCTGGATGAGAGCTGTGGAAAATAGCTCCATACCTTTGGTAAAGTTGAAGAGTGAAAGAGGAAGTGAAATGTCCTGGAGAGGTGCAGATATGTGAGAGTGCTGCCTCTCTGGCTGAAGAAACCTCTTTTCCTCAGCCTTTTTCTGGCTGAAGAAACCTCTTTACCTGTTTAGGTAAGCAGTTGTGCAGGAACCTTTTGAGATTGGGAGTCAGCTGAACCAGCTGTGCTGGTGTGCACAAACCTGGGGTGTATCCCTCCTGCCCAACACAGAGCTCGTCCTCTGTCACTGCGGGACATGGAGGTGGCTCTCTGTGCCATTTCATGTGTCTCTGTAGATAGCCAGGGCCTGCACCATTTATTGAATTTTGCCAGGAGCTATTTTGCATCATTCTTTTGAGCCCCACTGCTGGTCAGTTGACTTGAGAATGTGGCAGTAAGATCTTCAGTGCTGAGAGTTTGGCAAGCCCCTGCCAACCAGAAGAGGAAGAGTACCGGCTGTCTTGACTATATGTATATGTACATTTAAAGCTAAGTTAAAAAAACACATTATAATCATATTGGAAATGAGATTTTCAGCATTTTTTTCTTATGTTTTGCTTTCCTCCCACAGCTACTCTATTCGCCATTCCATAAGCATGCCTGCAATGAGGTAATGTGCTACCCACATTCTGCTTGCTATGGTGATGTTCAACAGAGTAATGAGGGGGGATTTGCATACTTTGATCCTGAAGTTTTTAGTTGGATGAAAAGTCTCACTTCAATCAATTAATGTTATTCATGTAGATGAGTGCTGCAGGACAGGCTAGCTGTGGTTGGTTTTTTTTTTTTTTTCATTTTAATTGTATTAACTGCTTAATCTGTTCTACAAGCCTTTGAGTAAATGAAGCAGTTCTGAGATGTATTTGGGTAGCTGATTGTTATCAGGTTTGTATTACTGAATCTGAAATTCAGTTGTTTTGCTGTCTCTAGAACATCATCCAAAGCCCATTAACGTCAGAGATGCTTTCCACTCCAACAGGCTTTGGATCATGCTCCTATGGAGGGATTTTACATGAGTGCTTTCATATTTTAATGGCTATAATCACACTTTACTTGGCTGCAGCCAAATATTGACGTCTGTTCAAGTAAAGCTCTGACTGTTTTCAATAAAATTAGTATCCAGCTTTCTTTTTACTCCCTTGGCCTCTAAATACATGACTGTCCCCACTCTGTGCCAAGCATGCATGAAAAACAAACTCACAACTAAATGATGGATGCTAATTCATTCAGCTTCAGCAGGTGGGTAGTTTAAGGCAGCATTCACCAATGTGACCTATGGATCACATATAAGTTATAAAACTGAGTTTCTTTCTCCTTTTGACCCTTCTTGCCCTATGAAAAAATCTGTCATCTAAATAACAGAAACTAAATTTGCATTATTTTTTCAACTGGCTTCTGTTTGTCCTTCCCTTAAATTGGGGTCATTTTAATTCAGCCTGATGAGGGATATGATATAAATGTATTTGCAGAGCGAGGAACTGTGCTGGACAACAGGGCCTGAGCTTCAGAGTATTCACTAATAATGAAACACAATGTATGTTTTAAATGATCTCTCAGGTGCCAAGCAAGGAGCAGAGAACAAGAAGGTCCCCTTCACCCATGGTAGACTTGTCCAAGTCTCCACTATGTTGGGTGAACGCAGAGGAAAGCTTAGCTTAGTCAGAAAGGCACCTTAGGAACACAGTCTCTCTCTAAAGTCTTTGTCTTTGAAAACAGCAGTGACAAAATCACAGGGAAGGGTGGGGGGGGCAGGGCAGGATTCCTCAATGACATTTGGGACCCCTTCCCATGTGGTTCTAATCTCCTTCCCAACCTTAGGACATTAAACTTGGCATCTTTTTAATAGTGTAGGTTATGAACTTGCTCATCAGCTGAAAAGAATGTTTATTTCTTTACAGCAACAATACAAATGGATAAAGCCATAGAAAAGCAGCATTACAGGCAGCATTGTCTGGCTGTTTTTCTGAGAACATGACAAATGTATCATAGAGTAGGCAGGCCAGTTATAATTTGGTTTCAATTACTATGCAGGTTCTACTTTTGAAAATTTGTAGCTAAAAAGTACTCATCCGATTACCATAATTGGATTTGACTGACAGAGCACAAGTGAGTGTTCATAGCCTTGTGCTGCCAGCCAGCCTTCATTCTGTGCTGGCAGTGTTGCCTGGCAAGAACTGATCAAATTGTGGAATTATCCCATGATGTTGGCAACTGACTCTTTTTCCTCCCTTCAACTTTTTTTCTCCTAGGAATTCTCCAACTTTCAAATCGTTTGAGGAGAAGGTTGAAACCACTGTCACAAGCCTTAAGGTAAATGTTAGGGGCAGAGTTTGCATTCCTGTGTGCGTTAAAGTGTGACAGCTTAGTTGTCCTTATCATTTGTACAGGAGACTGATTTAGTTTGTTGTTCCATCAAGAATGTCATTGAGCACTAATGGAAAACGAAGGCAATATGCGAAGAAATTGTTTTCCTTTGCTTTGTTACTAAGAAATTATTTCTGATGCCTGCCAAAGTAAGCAAGTGGTCTCGGAAATGCCAAAAATAGTGATGGTAAGGAGTGTCTGTTCCCAGTCATCTCAATGTGTCATTCAGAAATAGAAAAAGGTAATTCAAACTGCACAGCTCTGAAGAGCATTTCCGCTCACAGTGATCTGCTTGAGAAGCCTGATCTTATTTTGTTGATTAAGCAAAGGTGTTCTAGAGGAGAGTATTTGTCATGCCAGCTCAGCCTGTTGTGTTCAGAGTGCTCTTAGATCATCCTTTAAGAAATCTGTAATTAAGCAGGACAATACAGTAAGTTCTGAGTCTGAAATAATCCTCCATATCTCATGAAACCTTAATTGTCTGTCTTTATTGACAAACTCACATTTTCTTAAATATTTTCTTTCTGTATTTTTTCTTTTTCTTTTTCCTTTTCTTTTTCTTTTCTTTCCTCATGCAAATGGAGAAGGGTAGCTGGAGTCATGGATCTAGGGTGCCACCAGGGTAGACTGCAGACAAGTAGGAATGTTTCAGCATTGCTCCTCCTTTTTTCTACCTCTGTTCCAAGGCTTGCAAGATTAGGAAGACCAGGGAATGGGGGAGAAATCATGGAGTTACCCTTCAATTCTAGGGTTTTGTTATGCTCTCAAAAAGTGAAGAACTACCCAGAGAGGCTCCTGAAAATAAAGAACAGCAGTAGTCTTATCATCTCTCCAACCCCTGTATCAGCTACAAATCTTCAGTGATCCTACAGTGTTCTACAGTTTGCCAAAACTGATGTTCAGGTTTCATAACATTTAGAAGTCAAATTTCAAATTAAATTTTATTTTCTCTTGGAGTCTGGACTTTGGGTTGTACCTTTCTTGGGAGAGTGTACTAGTTCATTGTCCCCTGGAAATCAAACAGGATAAGGGTGCCTCATTTTGCTGAAAATCTGAACTCTGATGAATTAAATGTTTTATTGGACTTTCAAGCTAGGTAAGCTGCTGTGCTAGCTAAAGAAACAGGATTACGTAGGATTAACCCTTTGGAAACTTAGAACACAAGGTTCATTTAATTAAAATAATCTTCCTAAGCATTCAGTGGCTGAGAGGTTGAAAAAAATGTCAGCTTGTCTTTGAGTTCTGCTGCAATTCTAGGATGGAGTAAAAGGTTTTGCCCTATTTTCAGGTTTGAATCAACTTGGAGCAGGTATATCAGTAAGCAGAGCCACAAAAGAATGTTTTCTTACCAAGACAACCTAGTGACAATGGCTTTGTCTCTTCATCACTTAGTCTTGATCAAATCTTTAGATACAGCTCTATCTTTGTTAGAGAACTTCTTTTTCAAAGGTTTAGTCTTACAGATTTTTATTTTTAATACTTATTACAAATTCATTGACCTGAAGCATTCTGAAAGTAGATGTGCAAGCACACTGGATATGTTTGATCAATATATTTTGGTAACTCTTCTCTGCCTTCTCCCATGAAAATGCCACTGGCAGTTTTATATTCCAGTGTCTAGGCAGCTACAAGTGCCTGAAGGGATTTAGGTCCTTTGGTTACTACATTCTTTCTGCTGTCCAAAATCCCAGCGTGGTTTATGAATTTTGCAAGCAGCTGTGTTGCTATAGCTGGCATGTGGGCCACTCAGCAAATGAACCAGTTCATTTTAGTATCCATCTCTTTTCCAGCCTGCATAGAATTGGAAAAAAAGCAGTGAAACCAGTGTGAGCTACTCAGGTAAACAACCCTATTGGGTTTACTGCTAGGGTCTAGGATCCTGCCTGGGATCTACTTAGGGACTGACTCCTTTAAGCATATGAGACATGCCACTGTCAAATTTTATCATGGCAGCCTAGTTTAGAAATTGTGGAGTAAAGTTGCTTTATTTGACTGTTTTATAGCTGTTGTTCTAAGGAACCATCCCTACGCATTCTCTGCCTGAACAGTTCCCTGCTCTCCTTGGCCATGGGGTGGATTGGAAAATGGGATTTGCTTCAGTGTGGGCAGAGGATCTTGCTGTTCTCTGTTTGCTTATTTCAGACCAAGGTTGGTGGGACAAGCCACACGGGAGGCAGTTTTGAAGAAGTTCTCAGCTCTACAGCCCATGCTAGTGCTCAGAGCTCCCTCGCTGGCACCCGGCTCCCTGAAAGTGAAGAAGAGCTTCAGTGTTAAACAGCGGGCCCTCCTGAGCCCCACATGCCTCTCTTCAGAGACTTGCCCACACAATGGTTTTCAGCTCTCCCTCACCACACAACTTGCGCAACAAGGTTTTGTCAGCTTTGGAAAATTGCCATCCTGGCCTTGTGTTGGAGAAATGTTTCCTCTCCCTGTTTCTATTTCAGATGGGCCGTTTTATCACCAGGTACTTTGTACATCATCAAAACCACACGTAAGTCATTGGCTATAATGCACTAAATTCTGTGTTAAGTGGCTAAATAGTTTTCAGTTACGTGTGACTTCCCTCTAACAATCTCCCAGTCTCTGTTTCTTATTTATATTGGTTTACCTTTTTTTCTATCTGTTGGTTTCTGGCTTCCCTCTCAGTGCCACATCAGACAGATGGACCTAGAGCTGTGCAAAGCATTCAGCTGCCAGCAGTAGCCCATACACCAGCTGTCTACCATCCATACCAGGTGCCCTTTGCTCAGGAGTGAGTGTCTGTACATCATCTATTTCCTAACATTAAAATCACTTACTGTCACAAAAAGCTGTTTCTCCTTCAGTGGTACGGTCTGGCATTGCCCTACATCCATTGGGCAGCAGAGTTAAGGAGGGCAGGAAGAGACACCTGGTTATTCATACAGAAACCACCTATCACAGCTGCTCATTTCAGGTAATCATTCTGGCCGGAAAGGTTTCAGTTTCAAAATGTGCACCATTGCTTGCTCTCTTTGGTTTGGTAAGACTTGGCAGTGAACTTAATTAGAAAACCAAGTGGAGTGGAGGGAACCTCTAATATTTCTGCCTCTGTATCTTCCCCTCAAAACCAAGGAAAAATATGTTTATGAGCCTCTGTCAAGATACAGCCTTAAGTGAAAGAATACAAACCAAACGTTTGGCTTCAGACGTGCCATAGGTTAGAGAGCCCATGCCTTCAGAGCTGCTAGCATAGATCCCATCACCTGACAATGCACAGGATGAGTAAGAACTTCACTTTTGGTGTCAAATTTTGCTGTGCTTCACTCCAGGATGTTAATTCCACCAACCGCATTATCCCTGCTCAATCACCAAGAGCCAGACGTCTCTCAGCTTTCATTCAGCATGCATTCTGAGCTGCAATCTTTTCACGTTTTCTAAGGAAAGAGCAGCACGTTTGTGACACTATCTTGCTGTGTAGTGAGCACGTGTCAGTCCGCATGTTGTGTTGCTCAGCTCACCACACACTGAGGTGGGCACAGTTATCAGTAAACAGGATGGAAAGGAGCCTGGCTACTTTGAAAATAGATGTGTATTTTGAGCATACGCCAAAGCTTCAAATCAGTGTTAGTGAGTTTGACATTACAGACTGCTTAAAATTTTGTGAGAAAATGTGGCTTTAAGTGATTTTTGTTTTTTTCTTGTGTGGCTTTTGTTAGTTTTTACAAAGTTGAAAGTCCTTTTGTAATGTTCTACTGGATATAGGCTAACTTTGGACATTTATATCACATGCCTCTTTAGTGTGATTTTTAGCATGGAAGCAAACCTAATTGTTTTTCTAGCATTCTTGTGACAATTTTCTAGCTTATTTTACGTGGTTTTGTGCATAAATGTGAATTTATTTAAAATGGAAGATACTGACAACTTAGTTTGTGTAAATGAAGTTCTTGATATTCTTATTAAAAATAAATTTCTCGCTCTTTTACCCTTTGTGATGTTTTAATTCTGTTTACCAGTAGTACTGAGCAATCTAGCAGAAGGTGTCCCTGCCACTGGCAAGGGAGTTGGAACTTGTTGATCTCTAAGGTCCCTTCCCACTCAAACCACTCTGTGATTACTGAGCATGGGGTTCCACGCTGTCCCCTCGGTCCCCTGCAGAATGGGGAAGCCTCCTGCTATGCCGCACGAATGGACTGTTCCTGCTTAGGGCAGTGTTTGTGCTGGGTGTGTTTCTACCAAACATCCCTTCAAGGCCACTTTGCTGGTTTGTCAAGAATGTTCTCAATTCTGCCCTTCCATGCATCTGTAGCTTTCTCAGCATTCAATGCAAACTAACAGGCACTATGATTTGTGTGCATCTAGGTGGAATAAAAATGCTGACAAAAGCTCAGTGGGCCCAACTCCATCCCCCTCTGCAGTATGGCAGTCTGTTGCCAAGAACCACTAATCAGCTCAGCCAAGTGCAACCTGTTCTTCCAGACTGCTGCCCCAGCGGGTTCCTGAGCAGAGCAGGCACCTCGCATCTCCTCTGAAGCAGACCAATTCACTCTGCAGGTTCTGAGCTCTGTGCCAGCCATTGAGGCAAGAAGCTCCCAGCAACCCTGCACAGCACTCTGTGCTCCAGGAAAGGCACCAGCACAGAACACTTGGGGAGCTTCAGTCAGGCCCCTGAGGTTTGTGTCAAGAAGGCATTTCCTGAGTCATGGTGCCTGACAATGGGTGTTCAAATACACTACCTACCTTTAAAGGATATGACAACTGAATTTAGTTTTATGCTGCTTCATTGGACATGAGGTGGAAGACAGAGAAGAGAAGAGAACTCCAAGTCTCTACCAGGTAAGTTTTACAGGTGCAAATTTTGCTTATTTGGCAATCATGGCATTGTCCTCATCTCCAGCTGCACGCAATGCAGCAGTTGGGTGTGCAGACACTGGCCTCATGATGGCATTTACCACCACTGCAGCTTTACTTCACAATCACTCTGAACTTCTACATTAGTGTCCACTTCTGCCAGAAACTCATTTATGGCAGAACTGCTACCAGCGTGCCACAGCCTGGAGAAGGGAGCCAGCTCCACATGGATGTACAGACTTCTGCATTAGATTGCACAAACTTCAATGGTCCCTCCCAACCTCAGGTATTCTGTGATTTTTAATTACCTGTGAAGGAGTCTGTAAAACTGCCAGTCTGGGGTGAGGGGGAGTGAGGAATATAGACATAGAAATACTGGTGCCATTCCCTGATACAACACATGAACAGGGGAAAAGTTGCATGAAACAAAGAAGATACTGAGAAAATATAATTAATGAGATTACCAGTTTTAGGCACCATCACTTAAGGCTGATGCACTCCAAAGAAATCTCATCTCTAAGCTCAGTCAAGAGCTTCTACAGACACAGGCTCATTTAGTCTCGTTTCTGTGGAGCACAGAGTGGATATTAACCCATTTTGAAGGTACTTAAATCCATACATACTTAGAAATTCACAGAACAAGACCACTTGCCCCACACAGTGCATTACATGAACAGATTAGATTGCAATCAACTAATTTTTAAATGTACATGGACTTTCCCAGTGGAGAATCTATTTGTAACTGAGATTGCATGTATCAGAGGCTGATTAAAAAGGAGAACACCAAATACACTAATTCCTTGTTCCCTGACACAACCTCTGATCTGGAAGGCAACTACAGTACCTGCTCCCCTCTAAGTGGTCCTGGGATTCTCAGCAGTGAATGCACAGAAAAAAAATCTGCTAGCAGAAATGGTGATGTTAGAAGACAAAAAATAATGACCAGAATATAAACCAAAGTATTTATTATGGCTACAGCATTTAGGAACACCTTAGGAATGTGGAGGAGACGTGGCAGCTATTCTTTTTTTCCTTTCTATGTAAATCAGAGATACAAGCTGGAGTATTTCTGGGTGAACAAACTTCCCTGCAAAACAAAAGAAAGGGAAGGTTAATGAAAAATGCTCTCATTTTGCCACATGTGAAAGGCTGGAATTGGAACAATAGCAGAGATATCACTTTAGACTCAGAATAAATGTCAAATTATTCTTTTAAGAAAGTGAATGCTCCCAGTTCAATCCAACTATGGAGTAAGTGTAGCTACACCCCTTCTTCACAAAAAGCTTGTATTTTGTGCTTTATTAAGACATTTAAGAGCTGAAAAAGGGATGCACCCTGACCAAGATAATCTATACTATGTATCGTGCTACAGAAAACCACTCCAGTTCCAGGTGCACTTCGGGAACATGCTGCAGGCTCTACTCACACACCAGCTCATTTGAAGTTGTTAAATTCTGGTAGGGGAGCAAAGACATCTGTTAGAAAACAGAGCATTATCACCTTCGTTCACGTTGTCGTTTTTTCCCCTTTGCTATCAAAGTCTTACAGAGAGATTTTTACTTCCCTGGGGAATCACCAAAGTATCAATGGGACTTGTCAGGGACTCTGTTGGGTTACTGCTGGTTCTCCTACCCCTAGAGTTTATCTATCTTTAGTTTTTTTCCCAGGACAGGATGAGTTACTTATAGTCCTCCTCTGGTGTTCAACTATCTTGCCAAAATAATAAAGATTATTATTTTACCTATCTCTGCTTCAAACTACCAGTATATTCTGCAAAGGATGAAAAGCAGTGGATAGAATAAAAAGTAACACAGCTGGAACTTAATCATTTCTTTGAGGTGGTTCTCACAGGAACCTTGGGCTGGTCACTCAGCTCACTTGGGGATAACAAATCCTACTTCACTGGTTTCTGAAACACTGACAGAGTACCAACAAACTGCTGTCAGAGCATGGGTGAACACTGAAGACTCCTTTTTGAAGACTCTGATGTTTCAGGGAGATCCTTACACACATGCAAGTGTAATGAAAGCTGAGCCTCTCTCTAAGGTGAAAAGTGATGTAAAAGAATTTGGCATAAACTAAATTCAGGTTTAATACCTACAGATAAATGTCAGGTATGTTCACAATGCATCAAGTTTCTCCAGGAATATTAGGGGATTTGAGCAATGAGTAAAATAACTAGTTCTCACTTGCTCTGAACGTCTGTCAGGAAAAAAAAAAGGGAATTTATATATTTCATTTATGAAAGAGGAAGAAAAAAAACCCAAATGTCTTACCAGCAGTTGAATCAAAAAAATCCTGCAGTCTGCCAGGTGTCTTTTCCAACTCTTCATACTCAAATGCTTGCAGTATCATCTCACACTGATCCAACTGCTTTACAAACTTGGCCTCTGCAGTAGACTGGTTTTCATATTCCTGAAAAGATTCGCAGTTGTAAGAAAATAATTCTGTTACTCTGAAACAGAACACTAAAATCTCTTTATATATCTAGAACTTTCTTCATTAGTACAAGCCAATCCAGAAATATTCAGCACAATTACATCTTCCTCTTTGTTTTTACAAACACACAGTGGTCAGCAAAACACTTAAAATACATGCCAATTTTATATTAAATGCAGTGGGATGTAAAATACAACCTTTTGCATAATATAAAACTCAATACACCAATTGTTTTGGGTGAATCAGGGATGATATGGAGGCAACTCTGCATGACACACAAGTTAAAAAATAGGTTTGATTTAACTGTATTTTACGTAGAAAGATAACTTCAGGCCTGGCTAAGGCTATTAATTACCACAGTGTGTGCTATGCACTGTCACCACCTATTTTTAAGACCTATTTTGCACTTCTCTCACCACTTACTGTTTCTATATGGAGTTGTTCTTTATATTTCTCCTGACATTCCTGCCTAATCTTTTTGCTCTAATCTGTCTGAGCTGCTTATGTCCTTATGTCTCTCCTAGGAGATAGGGAGTGGTTAAGGGGTTTCCTCCCCTTCAGAATTCAAGTCCTTTAATCTCTCTGCTATCTTTTCCCTCTCTACAGTCATCATCAGCATGTATTTATGAGTGATTCAAATTTCTACTCAACTTGAACAATTTTGCTGTCATTTGCTTCCAGTGATGGCCGCAGACAGGTTTGGCATTGCATTTTCTCTTTTCCAAATCTACTGCTTTTTATGAGATGTCTCATGAGCAGGTCTTCCTGACTCTCCTGATTTCCAAAACCAAAGGAGAAAGGGCTTTTCTTCTGTGCAGGTTACCTTGATGCCATTGGCAGGTCTGACCCTATTCGTCATCCCCACCACCATTAATCACACCAAAGCGCACACTGGGACCATCTAAGCTCCCAGATGCACAGCACCTGTGGATCATAGCACTTCCACAGAGCAGCGTGAGTGCAGGAAGGGGTTTGCCTTTCGACCACAGAACCTGGCAATCCTTTCTGCATCTTATGATGCAGACAACTGTGGTGTGAGTGTCACTCACAGTGGAAAGACCCCAGCTTTGTAATTCCAGCACACTGATGCTCAGCGTGACAGTCATTTCCTTGTCTTGCATACTATTCATAGCCTGTTTTTAGGCTTATTACTTTACCTTTGAAGTCAGAAATCCAGATTTCAATGGCCATAATTGATTGGTTTACTATTCTATATAGATTTCAATGGTACTTTGAATTTTCAGTTACATCTGCATCATTATTTTAATAATAAATTTCATTTCAGTGTTTTTATCTTGTTTTTCTCTTTTCAACCTGAGCTTTGCCTCATTTTTAAATTGTTTAAGTACTACTAATTTTCTTAAACCTATTTCTTTCTTCTCTATTTTTTATAATCTCTTTTGCAGGGGTGAGAGTCCCTCAAAGACAACAAACTCTTGGCAGCATTACAAAGGAGAACTTCAAGAAAAGAAGAAGTAGGGCTGTTCACTTGTAAAAGTCAGTTTCAATTCCAACAATCAGGTGGGAGTATCAATCTGCTGCCAACCTCTGTGCTACACACCCGATGTTATTCACACCTCAGCTCACACTGTCCTCAGGAAACATCAGCTATTACATGTGCAACTGTGCACAGTGCTGAAACAAACACCTGCTGTTTCCTCCCCACAGGTGGCTAAGACTCTGAAATAACAGTGTACTTTGGAAAAACCCTAACTGTACTTTGGAAAAACACTCCAGCACCACAGGCCATCTTTTAAAAATCATTCCTGTGCTTTTGCACTTGAGAATAAAAAAGCAGGACAGAGCTGAAACGTGCTGACTCATTTACTTTACTGTTTTTTCAAACATATTTGGGATTAAGTGATAAAGTGAAGATATGTCTGAGGCATCTTTCTGCTGCCTCTCCCCTACATGACAGTCACCAGGTACCCACCAAGACCACCCAAAGCAGCAGTCCTTGTACAGCTAAAAGCAAAGACAGAGAGAGACAAGGGCAGGGCAGAGCAGGAAGGATTTCTTCACTTGCTAAAAGTGTGAAGAAATCTTGTATTGCTCAGCACTGTTCAGCTCTGGTCCATGATCACCTTCACTCACCCAAAAAAAATCATAGGGAAATGTCTCTGGCTAGCTGACGAAAGAACAGCACACCAGGTTATCAGATGCTTATTTTCTTTATTTCTTTTTTTTTTTTTTTTCTTCTTAAAGAGCAATTAGTTGTTCCACTTAACACTGGAGGGACTACATGTGAATAATGGACTTTCAGGGTACCCTCTCTGCCAGGTGGGTTGCACTCATGCTAATGAATTGCAGATACAGTGCCAATAAATAATCTTGAATGTAGAAACAAAGACCAAACTATCAAAAGTGTGCACATATTAAATTATGGTTAATGAGAATGATGAAAAGCTAACATACTAAAGAACTGACTCCATACTGAACAATCTCTTACAATGTCACTGGAGAAGACAGACCAGCAAAGAGAAACACCCAATTACACAGAACTAACCTTATCTATCAAAAACTCATTTTCCTCAATTATAAGAGTTTCTCAAGGGAGAAGGAACCAGTACTCCCTAAAAAAATACACACATATTATTTCCTGTATCTGATGATGTTGGTTAACCCCCCTTACCTTAAAATATAGCTACGGGTGCCCATTCCCACTGCCTGTTCAACCAACCACCCAACTACAACAGGGAAAAAAAAACAAAACCAACCCTAAACCTAAAACAAAACCACAAACAGGGTGTTGTAGCAAAAGGCAGAAACTGGATGCCAATATTTGGAATTTAAATTCCCTCTAAGTAGAAAAGAATATGAATGTAAGATACAGATTCAGATGATATAGTTCAAGAAACACAGAATGCTTGGACAAGAGGCTGTGGATTCAATTTCCCCCATGCGACCATATGTCAGGAGGAGATAAAGCACAGTAATTATAAACTTGAATTGTGTGAAAATAATCTAATCATCCCTCATTTGCAAGTATAAAAGATCTTATCAATTAACAGCATGGGTTTGCATAAAAATGGTTAAATCACCTTCATACACAAAAGATACTTTCTAATACAAACTTTTAAAGAATCCAAGACCAGAAATCTCCGGTGTTTGTACAAAAGTGCATTTTCTTGGGTCACATTTAAGTTTAAACGTTAGTTTACTTAATAATTTTAAGTTACTACTAAATATCTTGGTCTAATGTACTTTATTAGAAAGAAATGAAAGCCACAGATATTACTTGCATAAAAAGCAGAAGATAAACCACAGCACCATCACCCACCATTATTTTTTTTCCTGTATTAAAAGCTGCATGTGACCAGATATGAATGTAAGTGATAATGCAATAAAAAATCAGATTTATATCCAGAGGGCTGGTTGTAGAGGACAAACCTTTCCTTTAGCTGTACAAACCAAGCCCTAGACAGTTGATTGGGAACTCTGAGAGGCATGGGGCAGAAGATGGAAATTTCACCAAAGTCCAGGCTTTCTGTCTAAAAATGATCCAAAATTGACCTCGACTCATACTGTTAGGCTTTATCTTCTAAGAAAATAAATCTCACTTTCTTGGAAGTCAAAATAAGAGATGGCAGAATTTCACAGGTAAATGGGAAGAAGGGAATGGGTCACCCTGAATTTTAACACAGGATTAAAAGAATGCAAACTTACTTCCCAGAGTTCATAGATTTCTTTTCTGAGGTCCTCTGATAGAAGGTGGGTCAGCTGTTGCATAGCTGTCTGAAAAAAAGAAGCCATTTCCATTTATGTATTTTCTGAGCAACATTTGTATCATTAAATTTTCTGAATAATTATCTACATGTTACCAAGCTAGCAGAAACATTCACTACACAGCAAATTACTGTATTGTTTTGGCATGGCAATGTTTGGCTACAGCTCTGGCCAAGACCAAGGTGGTAACACCTCTGGGATAACATTTAATGGGAGAGGAAAGCCCTGTGCAACTTCACCCAAGAGGAGGAGTGAGAAGTGAGAGGAAGAACTCTGCAGATACCAGGGTTAGAGAAGGAGAGGGAAAAGGTGCTTTAGATGCCACAGCAGATTCCCCTGCAGCCTGTGAGGAAGATCATGTGAGGCAGCTGTGCAGCCCTACAGAGGAGCAGAGATCCACCTGCAGCCCCTGGAGGTCCATGGTGGAGCCAATATCCACCTGGGGCCCATGGAGGATTTGGAGCAGGGGGATACTCAAAGGAGGCTGCGACCCTGGAAGCCTGCACTGGAGCAGGCCACCAGCAGAACTTGTTCTGCATATTCTTTGTGTTCCCCAGTTGATCAATCTCATTTCTGTGCCATCTCTACTGTTTGGTCAGTAACATGAAGGGCTGCTTCTAAAACAACCAACATCACAAGCAAGACAAAAGCTTCATGCCATGATTGTTTCTCCACTTCATATACAGGATATAGTGCCACAATATGGTTCCAAATTGCTTGCCACCACTGAAGCATCAAGGTCTCATTCCTTCTCTCTCTTTCCAGCTCTGGAACTTACCAGATTTCAAGGTTAGGTGGCTAAAATGACTTACCTGTCAAAAAGCCCTACTTTGGGCTTTTTACAACAACCTCTCTCCTCCAAAAAAACCCCAAAACTTCTTTTATTAATCAGGTTCATTTTCTGCTGCCTTAGTGCTGTGAGACTCACTGGTTAAAGTTACTGCACAAGCAGCAAACTCTGGAGCCAGCTCAATGTTGGCTGTAGAGCAAGCAGAAGAAGGGAGAACTCTGCAGTGGAAGCAGAGTATTGATAATTCACCTCAAGCCACCTCCTGAAGTGGCTACCCATGGTCTATTTTTACAACAAAGTATTTCAGTCAGACCAAATAGTTCATGCTTTACTCTTCCTCTCACAATATCCTCACTGACTGAAATGGGAGCAGAAGGAGCTGCAAATACTTAAGAAAATTTCTTAAACATAACTAGGCATCAAAATCTCTTTTCTTGCCTAAATTCAAATGAGA
This sequence comes from Zonotrichia albicollis, assembly GCF_047830755.1. Lineage (NCBI taxonomy): Eukaryota > Metazoa > Chordata > Aves > Passeriformes > Passerellidae > Zonotrichia > Zonotrichia albicollis. The sequence goes on along the minus strand of NC_133821.1, from coordinate 73,197,858 downwards.
CCAAAGTTGAAGGCTGATCCTCAGTGACACAACAACCTTTAGAAGCTTCCAGTAAATAGGTTTTCTCTATTCAGTGTTCTGAAGCTCTTTGAAGAGTGTAACAAACACTCCAGTGATTATTCATCATCCATAAAAGGGGGCCCCTTTTATGCTTGTCTGGTTAAAACTAGGGGCTGGGGTCCATGACTAACTCTAGGAGTAAGTTCTTTGCAAGAAAGTGGAAATTAAAGATCTAAGGTACATTTAGCATCCTTGAAGTACTATCTTTACTGACTGTAATTTTGGTGTTCCTTTTTTTAATATACTTCCTTGTGTGTTTTTACACTGAATGAAAAAAGCCTCTAAAGAGTTTCTGAGGCATGACATTGCCCTCTAGCTGTGGCTACAGAAATGGTTTACATTTTCTTCAAATAATGCCACATACCAGAAATAATAAACCAGCAGTTAGGTTGTTTCTGGTTTGTGGCATTATTTGTGCAAGGCCAGCAATAAAGTGACTCTAGGCAGGCTCACTCAAAGAATCACAACAGTAACAGAAGAGACACCTGCATCTGAGGCTCTGAGCAGAAGGTTTAAATGAATTCTCTGTCAACCTCATGATCTGGCACCACACACAAGATCTGACATGAACTGTCATCCACCCTACTCAGTGCACCTACTCCCTGCTCCTCACCCCTCGGGAAGGAGGCTGAACATGACTCATTCAGGCTTACCAAAACTGCAGCTAGTTCAGGAATAAACAAAGGTAGAAACAAAGACCAAATCATCAAAAGGTCCAAGGTGAAGATTACTTCCAAGATTCTTCCATAACTTTGTACTTGGTCATGTTACAGGTACAAAAATCTCAATGAGCTGCAAACTCTACTTGGCTGTGGCAGGCTTGTCCAATGCCAATGCCAATGACTGCTTGGGATGTTCCTTCACCACCCAGAACACAAAAACACACAGAATGCTCTGCAGCTGTGGCTTCACTCCTTATGTTCATACCTCTTCTCTCCTGTGTTTCTCCTCTTTTGGGATATTATCTGCAGGAGCAATATCTCCAACAATGCATTCAGCCATATCATGAACCAAAGCTAACCGTATGCATCTGACAAGAAGGAGGGACAGAGTAATTAGTTTTTCAGCATTTTAAGTTGAAAACTTATCCATAAGGCTAAAAGACTGCAGAATTTATCCCCCTTCATTTTCTCTAAAGGTTGGTTCGAGCCTTTCTTAAACTTTATATAACATTTTTTGTTAAGGGAATTATTTTCCACCTTGACATGATTTTGATTTTTGATTTCTAGTCTCTACTGCTTGTAAATGTAGATTGAAGTATAAATACACTGTGTACCAGAGCATAATATTCAAAAGTAATGTACTTAGCTTTAGTATACTTGACTTTTGGAGATGTTGTGGCAATTAACTACATTATACACTTCACATTATTCCTGCAATAGGTAGAAGGTAATCTGATTGGAGCAATCCCAAATTCAGCATACAATCTGTCACTCACAGCTCTGCAGCTATGCCAGTCTGCAACAGAATAGTCAAAAAAGCCTTCATGACAGCTCTTAGAGCATTCTCTGCTATCCTAGAGGCTTTCTGTGGCCCCTTACTGCGGCTGAGCGCTCCTCTAGTCTGTCAAAATCGACATAGTCTAAGGCTCTGACACAGCTGTTTGTTGCTTGACATTGTTTTTTAACAAGGGTCTTCAGCCTGTTTATTTACTACTTGAAAGAAGACCAGCTTTGAGCCTCCGCACTAAGGACTTGCCTCAACACTCACAGTTAAGCAAAAAAGTTTTTACCCCCTTTCAAACGACCAGAGGATGGCCTGTCCAATGGATAGAGGGAAAAGAGGGGAAAGGATTTCAAATTCCTTCAGTGTCATTTAAAAGCTCTTACATGGGACAACAGCTTCTTTAGCCTTTTGTTTGCAGCTCTCCCACAACATTAACATATGGTCGTGATAAGGAGAGGCAGTCTCACCTGTCCTTGTTAAGGTTTTTGTCTTCAGTCACCAAAGCCATCATTGCCATCCTGTACATGTGGTCGGAGACGCTCTCTGGCTTCGCCACGTTCCTGTACACCCATCCCGTGCGCGGTACTCTCTGCTCGTGTCACACAATACAGAATCAGTCAGGCTGGAAAAGGCCGCAGACATCATCGAGCCCAACTTATCCAAAAGGCTAAGAGACTGCAAAATTTATCCCCCTTCGTATACTGTAAAGGCTGGTTGCAGCCTTTCTTAAACTTTATATAACATTTTTCACTTTTTTTGTTAAGAGAATTATTGGGCGGATACGACCGTATCAACGGCACTTAAAGGTTAAACCCCTCGGTTTTGCAGGCCGTCGTTTCAGAGACACCAGCAGAAATTCCGCCCCACCACGGCCTCCACGCTCCGGAGAGCTCTGACGCTCGCAGCGAACGCCTGCCCCAAGGCCCAGCCCGGCCCACCAAGGCTGTCCCCGGCCAGGAGCTCGGCCCAGCCGGGATATGGCGGCACATACGAGTCCCCGCCGCAGCCGCGGCCGGGCCGGGCCCGCTGCGCTGGCACAACGCGGGCCGTAGCCCCGGCTCACGGCGGCCTCCGCCAGCCCCGGCCCCGCTGGCAGCCCGGGCACTGCCGAGAGAATCCGGCCCCGGCCCCAACCCCCGCGCCTGGCCCTTGCCCTGCGCCCACCTTGAGCTGCCCCAGCAGCCGCAGGAAGGGCAGCAGCCCGACCCCACCGCCCGCCGCCATCGGCCGCCGGCAGCACGGGCTCGACCGCGGCTCCTCCTCCTCCTCCTGCCAGGCCGCGTCCGCAGGGGGGCCCGGGCGCAGGCGTGTGGGGGAATCGCGTCCCCCAAGCTCCGGCTCCTCGGGGTTCATTCACCGCAAAAATGAACGACACGGGCTGCGACTGCAAAAGAAGCTGAAAGAAGCTGGGCTCTCACGGGCATAAGCGCCGTGGAGTGGAAAAGGGAAGGTGGCAGGCGTGTCCTGTCCTCTCTTCCGCTGAGGTCCAGCAGGGAGGAGGAGGGAAAGGCAGGAATAGCTCTGTCAAAACGGAGCATCTCGGTGACCTTTACCATGAAGAAAAAAAAAAAAAAAAAAAAAAAAAAAAAGAAAAAAAAAGCAGCGCAAATTCATTTATTGTTCCGAGAAGAATTAATAGTTATCAATAATAGTTATGCTGATAAGTTTTAAATTATTCTGTCGACTCTCGGCATCTTGCTGCAAACACATCTGTCACTTTTATGAGTTGAATAGATAACACGGCGGCTTACCTGACAATTAGTGGATTTTCAAAATACATTGCATTTCTTTGCTACTTTTATCTTGCCAGCTGAAATAGCGGATAGTGGTTTGAACGTGGTGATGAAACGGTCTGTTTCAGGAAAGAACATCTGCAGTTTTGCCAGCTATCAACTGATGGCAGAGTATTTTACTTTCGTTTGTGTAAATATTTAAACGCCTAAATTAATAATAAAGCTCAGACAACATTTTAGTGACCATTTCAAGGCTGTTTTCCCACAATAGAAACAATAAGGGTCAGGAAAGTTATCCCCTTTACACCTGTGTACACAATCATTGATGCCTTGGGTGTTGCAGTACAGCTTTTCTGGTAGAAGTGAATCACACACCTGCAGATTTGTCTTGACAGCTCTTGAAACCATCCATAATAAGAATTTCATGCTTTGCCCAGGCTGTCTGCCTCTATGTGAGTAATTTGTTTCATCATGTCCTCTTTGGACCTTCTTTAGAATGAACACCTGAGCGATAATCACGAGGCTGGACTCACAGGCATTGGCCTCAGTGTAATTTTTGTAATATTTGTCAATTTTGTAGCATTTATATGTACAGAATTCCTCTGCATGCACTTTATGTGCTGGTTTTGCATATTGCTTATTGACACTGGTTTTCCACCCAGTTGTTCTTCGACAGTACTTAGAGGTATCATTTATGTGCATTTCCAAGTACCTATCAAATGCATTACCTGTACCTCAGTAGGCTGGAGGACCGGATCATAGTACAAATATTAGCTCTGTCAGGATTTTAGTCTTCTGTAAGTAGCCTGAAAACAGAAACAAATCAGCTCCATACAATTTTAAGCAGCTTTTTTATGTAATTCAGAAACTTCAGCAAGGATTAGCAAAGTCTCCCTACAGGATATTAAGGTAGTGCTAAGGCTTAAGTCTCAATCTTTGGTCAGTCTCAGCTGGCTTTCTTCTCCATCTTTTGCCAGAACAGATGGCAGTTTCAAAAAGGAAATCCCGAATAAGGTGGTTACCGCAGAGTAATTATGATTTATAAACTGGAGATGGCGCTCTCTGCCCACAGATTTCCGCCACAACGGCAGTTGCTGCTACCCAATGCCAGACTGAAATTGTGCTTCCATTTCTTTTAAGAAATAGCTCTGGGGGAGAGGAGTTGCTTTGCACACTTGGTGCAGTAATGTGAAAATCATCTCCGCAGAAGCCAGGTGGTTGGGAGGAGACCCGCTAATTACTCCTAAGGTGGATCATAATCAGTTTGGAGTTTATATAACATAGCACCAATGATAACACACCGGCTTTTGAAAATCCTTAAGTGTTCTGCCAGCATGGTCACAGTAAACCTTGTATTGGCAAAATATCTTCAGGAAAAGTAATTAATTGATGGGATTCATTCATTACTATCCAGCAGGAAAAGTAAAAGAAAAGAACATGTTGTATCGTTCAGTGGACAGGGCAAAATGCTTGTGTATCACAGATCCATCAGGAAGGAATAGCAGTCTTGAGCCCTTCCTAATAGCAACACAATCGATGAGCACCTGCCAGAAACTATAAATGGTAATTTTAGTTCTCCAGACTATAATATCTTCCTTCATGTGAGGCAATCTTAGCAACTATAGAGAGTCAGCTACTGAAAATCTGTTGCAAGGAGTCTTCTGTAAGGGTACAGAAATGCAAACCTCAAGGATGAGAGTACATGTGTGCCCTGTGGCTCCCTTCACTCTGCCATGCACCTCACAGTGCTGGACTGTGTGTGCTTGTGCCCAGGGAGCCCCACTCTGCCTTGTGTGGGCTCTCAAAGCTGGCACCTGAGCGAGGCACCGTGCACTGATATCTGTGCCAAGGGCTGGACATCTCCTGCTGAGACTGCATAGAATCACAGAATGCTTTGGGTTGGAAAATACCTTAAAGATCATCTACTTCCACCCCCATTGCCATGGGTGGGGACTCCTTCCATTTTAGCAGTTTGCTCAAAGTCCCATCCAACCTGACCTGGAACATTTTCAGGGATGAACATCCCCAGCTTCTCTGGGCACTGTGTTCCCATGTCTCACCACACTCATAGGAGAGCATTTCTTCCTAATATCTAATCTAAACTTAATTCTTTCAAGTTAAAGCTATTCCATCTTGTCCCATCACTACATGCCCTTGCAAAGCATTCCTCTCCATATCAGAAGGCTGAGGAGAACATACACTTATGGTAGGAGTCCAGTAGTCAGCAATAACTGTCCCTGCTCAGTGTAGCTAACCAGTGGCATCACTACCCAAAACAAAAATGTTCTTGCTGCTGTTGCATAACATCTTGGGCTTTCTGTGATTAACAAGAGATTTTTATCACAACCCTTAGGATTAGCCCATCTAAACCTTCGCAATTAAGAAAAAGTTTTATCTTATATGTGTAATGGATCTACAGGCCCAAGAGTAGAACTTTAGACAGGCACATTTTGGGGAAAAAAGAGTAAATTTAAGAGCAAATCAATCTTATATGAGCAGAACATTTCTAATGTAAAAAGGCAGCTGAATTAGAGGATTAGGTCACACTGCCTGATTAACATCATTTGATCTTTTGCTATTGAAAAGCCACTGGTCTTCTCAGAGAATGGAAGCATTCAAACTTTAAATGACACCACAAGCCTGGCTTAGAAAAAAACCTGCTAAACTGAAAACAACTTGCCTTGCTTCAGTAATTGTTGGTTTGTCTCTGCTCTGGGGGGATGCATCCAAATCAGGATTTAGAAATCCCTCACATTTTGCTATAACAAAGAAGGACTGGAAAACTGAATGAGGGCATCTTGGGCACTATGTGGGAGAGGTTCACAGCATGTGAATCTTGCCTCGCTTTGCCATATTTATTTCTTGTTTAAAGGTAGAAGACAGATACTCAAATATCTGTTTGATGTTCATTTTCTTTATTGCACATTCCCTGTTGGTTTTGCCTTCTTAATTTTGCTGGGGTAGGAGGTAACCAAAAAAAAAAAAAAGCTCACCTTGGGCCAAAGAGCCCACTCAGAATCTGAGAGGTACCTGCTGATGACATTTGCTAATAGAGCAAGAGAGGGAGTTCTAGTTACAGTTCTTATTGGTTTTAAAACTGAATTTGTTTTGACTAAGGAACATGTTTAAACAAAGAAGCTTTCCTTAAAATTATACCTCTTTCTTGTGAGCCTCAAAGTGAAATTGTAACAGATCAGCCTTGGTCATCTGAAATTTTCTAAGGTAAAGCAAGAATGAGAGAACCATTCTATGATATAAGTAAGCCTTTTGTCACTGGAAACACCAAAAACAAGAATAAATCCCATGTAAAAAAAATCCTCTGCTACTTCTGATATCTTTTCTGTTAAAAACATTATACTGTTTTCACTTAATTCTTCTTAAATGAGTTTTGAAGGGATTTTAACAATCACCTGCCACTAAGTGCCACTGTAGTAAACAGCATTTAGTCAACAGCAAGCAGACAGAAATCAAAGAATTTATTTCCGGTCTCTAATGATCTGATGATCAGTTTGCTCAAAGAATTTTTCTGTGCTTTTTTTGAAATACTAACCAGTATTCACAAGCAGTGTATTTTTATTATTTTAAAAAATGCTCATTTAATATTCATTATATTATTTTCCATCATAGTGTTATTTCAGTTGCTAGAGATGAAGAAAAGCAGCATTGTAAGATACAGAAAAGCTGTGAATATCCTTGTTATTCCCCCAGTCATGCTTTTAAGCATTGCACATTCATATAATGAGCACACAGATCCTGGTCAGACTCTTGCTTTTCAGCCATCTCCCAAATGTGAGCCAAGTCAGACCCTGCTTAGCTTCCAAAATCAGATGTGATCAGGCATGTAACAATGTAAAGAAAAATAAACCCTGAAAGGCGCTCTGAATTATAATGTACATTTTTTTTCCCTGACATGCAAGAAAGAACAAAATGGAAGTTTTATCACAACTCTGCTTCCTTTTGGGTGCCCCCACCCTCCCTTATTACTGTGAGCAACGTTTTCTCGAAATAAAGGCACACTGATTTGTTTGTTATTTTAGGCTCTGAGAAGCAGGTCGGGCTGGAACCCTGTGCAAATATATGCCTCTGGTCCCATTAAGGGCCTATGAAGGTGCTTATACCTCCATCCATTGCACACAGGGCATTGTGTCCCAGAGAGGGCTCCTGGCACTGCCCGGCGCTGTCCGTCCCCTGTGGCTGTGTGTGTTTGCGGCCTGGAGCCGCTGCGCTCCCGTGGGCCCTCACGCAGGGACAGCTGCCCGCGCTTAGCTGCCTCGGCTTCCTGCCCCCTCGCACACTGCTCGCCCATTATTTTGGCGGCGGGTGACAGGGTTCTGGAGCCTCCCTTCCCCTCGGTCACCCTGGCTGGCAGCCGCGGCTGGGCGGCCGCATTTGTGCCCTGCCAGCCCCGCAGGGAGAGAGGGAGGGGGAGCAGGGAGAAAACCCTGAGGCCACCGTGCTCTGCTGCAGGGGCTTCAAGGGGTCTTCTGAGGGCAGGATCCCTGGCCACGGCTGGGGGTGGCACTCCCTCCTCTCTCATGCGACCCATACAGCGCCTACACTAGTAAAAAAAACTCTGCTTTGCTGCTTTCATCCAAATAGTTGAGCCCTTCAGACACCCGTGAACAAAACACACCAGCCATAGGAATGCTCTTGCTGATCCAAGGGAACCTCTTGCATGGGCCTCTGCCTTCTAACCTGAGATTGACTTTAATTATCCATTATTCTGCCTTCCTCCCTGTGAGCCTCTTGCTGAATGCATTGTGCCACCCAGCACATTAGTCAATCATCGTAGCTACGGAGCGCTACACTTCACATCTTGCCTTCGGTGTCATTCATGTGCACTGAGTGGAGACAGCAACCACTTTTAAGACGCTGGGTAGATTTACGCATGCTAGGGCCTGTAGTAAATAGCTTTGCTGACATTTAAGCTGCACATGGCTGGATGTTAGGTCCAACAAAAATGTCACACTATAATCACTTTTTAAATAGCTGTTTCCGGCTCAGTTAGTACTGTATAGTTCCAGAAGAGAAAGCACTTACAAGCTGACAGGCAGAAAGGGGAACCGTCTGTATAGGATGTTTGCCTAATCCCATCCCTGCCCTTGCCTGTCAGGCTTGGAGGCTTTGTTTGTTTAAAAAAAATAAATTGCATATACAATTTAATGCCACTGTACTTTTCAGCTGGGCAGACTCTAAAGAAAACTCACAAAAATAAGTTCTGGGGAGAACTCACTGCTTTGATGTAGCTGTGAGGGGGTTGGGTGGCTCAGGGGGCACCCAGCCCTCAGCAGTTTTGGGGATGATATTGTGTATTGAGGCACTATGCTGCTGAGATTCTATTGCTGCAAGAAGGCATGTAGGTAAAATCCTAATGATCTCTGACAGGAGAAAAGCTGAGGGTTTTCATATTCCCTGATACCACTCCTTAAATTTGCCTCTGAACCAGCCTGTGAAAGACATGGACCACGGAGAAGCCATGCTAGACTTTCTTCCTCTCTCATAGGCCTCAATTTGTGTGTTACAGTGTCCATATAGAATCATAGAATCATTTAGGTTGGAAAAGACCTTCATATGGTTTCACTGAGACTCTGGCATCCTGCCCTACCCTAAAGAACTAGCATCCCCATGGGGCACAGCAATGGCTTGCCAGAGAGCTCTGCAGTATTCCTCAGCTCCTGGTCCCCCACTAACATAGACAGGTGCTGGGACAGAGCACCCTGTGATGAGGCTCAAGTGTTTATGTCTTTAGCCTCCACTCCAAATATGGCTGAAGGGAATACTTGCATCCCACCACTCAGACCCACTGTCCCAAAATCATCTGTGTATGCAGTGCTACCCACCTGTAGTTGTGTCTTTGCCCCACAAGCTCTCCTGGGGATTACCAGCAGTTTCTTTTGTGGCAAAGCACAGCTGTAATCAGAACATGGATCAGTGGATCGTGAAGCACTTGTAGAAGGCAATGCATGAGAGATCTACAAAAACAAATAAGAGCGCATGATCTCTTGGGAAGAACAGAAACCCATGAGGGAATAAAGCAGTTTGTCATCAGCAGTTTAGCAGGAAGGAGGAAGCCAACCTTTCTTGGCTTCCACTATAGCCTTTTTCATGTAATTTGATCTCTGGCTCTGTTATTTCTAACCAAGTGGCAGTCTGAGAAGGTGCTACAGATGTGACTGCCTGTCACCATGAGAACTGAGCCCAAGCCTTGAACACCCCTGGCTGTGGCTTCACAGAGGCTGCTGACCCCTGCTTGTAGGGCTGTTGTAAGTCATTTCCTTTCCTGATTAGGTCACCAACCTGAGTGTGTCAGCATGGGGATTTCCTGCTATGTTGATTTTCCTCTATCCCTAAGCAAGCTGTATGCTATACTTCTTAATTGAAAAGCAAATTTATCCCTGTAGGACATGTATTTCCTAGCTGCATTTAGACAGTGAGCAGTGAATCTTAGCACATTCTTCATTTCACATCATAGTTACAGCAGGTGGTTGCTACTGTTTGATCCCATAATGGATAGAAAATTATAGAAAAGCAAATCTCTTCCACATTCAGGCTGTGGAAGGTAAGCTTTTGCCAAATACAGTTGCAAACTGTGGGGCACTATGAAGGGGGTGTTGGGTAAAATATTACAGTCTCCAAGAGGTAGGACAAGTTAACCTTTTGTTTACAACCATCCAACATTACTTAACCCAGATGTGACTTTTGTCACACTTCAAATTTGTATCAGCAACCCTTTTTCTTACAGGCACAGTTTGCTGGGAATGACTGTGCCTTTGCTCAACCAGCAATGTGAGGGTGACTGGTTTCCATTGCATGCAAGCTGTGGGGAGTCACTCTGGGGCTTTTGGAGAGTTTCTTCTGGCCAGGGCAAGGAAGAAACAGAGTGATAGAATATATACCATGCACAGTAAATTTAGTAAGAATGACCACACATTTAAAGTCCAGCCACTTGTCCCTGTTTTACACGCTTTGCCAGTACAAAGAATGAAATGGAACTAGAGGGGCCAGAAGTGAGTGAGTGTTCCTGAGAAAGCACAAAAAAGGGCATGCACTGAAAAACAAATGCTGTGATTTGGGATCTTACACAGATTCACTAGCCAGTGAAAAGGAAAGGCCCCACTGATGATTGAGATAGAAACTTTCTAAATATGAGTTTACATCCTTGGGTTGTTGAGTTCTTCCTGGTCAAACACACAGAGCAGAGTAGGGGTGGGTAATGGCAGTTTTGTTACCAGTTACACTTGACCATGTAAGCCATGATGAACCATTAATTAAACACAATGTTTAAAGATGTAAGCTACCACCTTTGTTTTGTCTGCTCATCATCAAATAAAGACTCAGAGAACTCAGGCAAGAGAATATTTTCTTCAGTCTTACAACATTTAAACTACATTCAGGCATTAAGCTGAAAGATATTTTCTAGGAAATCAAAATTTAATAAGTAAATATTATATAAACAATTACAATTATCTCTTTGAGAGTTTTTTCCTTGTTAAAAATACTTCGCTTCCTTTTTTTATTTTACATCATATTCAAGAATTCAGTTGTAAGTGATTAGTAGCGCATTCTTGCAACATCACAAATCATTCTTTTTAGCGAAGATCACAGAATGACAGAATGGTTGAGGTTGGAAGGGACCTCTGCAGATCATCTGGTCCAACCACCCTGCCCAAGCCAGGTCAGCAAGGACAGGGGATCTAGGACCATGGCCATACAGCTTTTGACTATCTCCAGGGATGAAGACTCTGCAACCTCTGTTTGTCATCTTCAGTGGCAAAATATCATCCCTTTGTGCCAGCCTTAAAAGGAGAGGAACTTCCCATCAGCAGCTGTTTAAGTGAAAAAAAAAAAAAGGACATACTAACATGAGAACTAAAAAGATGTTAACATTTCCATGTTTTCTTTTGCTGACTCCACAATCTTTAGTTATATGTAAAAATTTACACAAGGATTTTATTAAGTAATTCTTTACACCCACAACGTTACTGTTTCTTTGAAAGTGGATCATAAATCCCCCAAAATTTTTAAAGCTAAACCCTGCAGCCATATGCCATTGAGATTCCCATGGATTTTTCAGTATTACAAATCGACTTCTGAGGTACCACAGCTTTTCATATCCTGTGGTTTTCATATGGGAAATCTAATACAGCAATATCAACTCTTCTGTGCTGAAAAACATTGATTTTAACTTACCTGCCTTTTAAATCATGTTTCTTAAGATGAGTCAAATATCTAGAACATTTATTTTTTGTTCCGTTTTTGGTTTTGGTTTTGATTTTGGTTTTTGGGTTTTGTTTTTGTTTTTGGAGAAAGATTTCATTTGGACACTTGATCTTGAATATATTTTATGTTTAAATGCAAATTTTTAATCAGTTTGTGGGTTGTGTGGGCATATTTAAACAGAAAACACACTTTTTTTATCAAGTGGGTATCTCAGCTTGGCTTTTTGGCCAAGTGCATTGACAGACATCATCCATACATGCCTTCCCAGGTGGAGTTGTGCATCTGCTTTGTGAGAATTGAGTATTTAGTTTTAATTGTTTTGCTAAGAGTAAAATTACTGAATGTTTTCACAAGCAGAGGAGCGAGATCTCTGCCAGAGAGCTCTCTGAGTGTGAGAGTAACACAGCTCGCATATGAAGGCTGAAGAAAGCATTTCAAGACCTCTGGAAGTTGCAATACCCCTGTGCAAGGCACCCTGACAAGCTGCTGTGCAAAAGTGTTCCAGAGCACTGACAGGTCGGTGCAGTGACATTAGGAGGATGACAGCGACGCTGGAACGAGGATTCCATGTGAAAAATACTCCCTGCTTCTTGATTCTTCAGTGGGTCATTCAAATTAGTGACCCAAAAGAAGTGCATTATAAAATTGTTGAGGCGAAATTTGTGGTGGTCTTGGATAAGGTATCTGGCTGCCCTTTGTAAACTGGTAAACTTGTAAACTGAGCAGTTCACGATTCACAACAAAAGCTACCCCAATACAACATTGCCTCTTTGTCTGGCTGCTTTTTGTTTTGTTTTGTTTTGTTTTGTTTGGGGTTTTTTTTGCTGTTATTGTTCTTGATAAAATGTTTGATTTTTACGCAGCTTGTCAGTAAGATTCTTGATCTCTCAAAATTCTGTATTTTCTTTTTCTGTGTGAGCATTTTAATCAAACCAAGTACGACAACTTAAAGATGTGCAGATGGCTTTTAAGCTGGAGAGAACTGGTTGTCTAAACTAACTGGTAGAAAGGGGAGTCTTCTACTTGGTTGACTGAAATTTGGCTCTGTTAATTTATTAACAACTTTTTCCTCAGCGTTTGTTCATATGTTAAAGGTTTTAATCTTTCCTGATATGGATCATGGTTCTACTAATGGTAAGTTTTTTTTTTTTTTTTTTAAAAAGGGAAAAGTATAAATCCCCCTGAAATACCCGATTTCATAAATGTTTTGGAATTTTATTTTTTTAACACTGGAATGTGTTCATTATTCATCACTGTTACTTGACTTTCTCTGGTGGATGTTTTGGTATAAAAATTTTTAAAATAATAAGCATGTGCAGAAAGGTGAAAGAGAAATTCTTCCTTTCTCACAAAGCCACAAAGCTTATTTTCCATAAATGAACACTTGTTTGATTTCTTTTTTATTTCAGTTTTTTCTTCAATTCTTTTACTTTTCATTTTTTTTTCAGTTTCCTGTTCCCTCATAACTTAGCTCCTGGCAGCTATGTTAGAAGGTTAAGTAGTCTAAGTAGATATTAATCTGAAATAAAAAAGTGTTTTGCTCAACAAAAGCTGCAAGACTCAGTTTGTTGGCAGAGGAAAAAGTGTTGGTCTCGCCCTTCCATGTTCTTAGTAAGGAATGTTTTAATGTCCAAATAAGAAGACTAAAGTACTATCTAGTAATAATATTTCAGGTAATTGAATTTGGGATTTGTGAGTTTTTTTGTGGTCATTGCTTGGTAATTAAGGGCTGGTCTTGGATTTTAATTTCTCATTTTTGAAATATGAGCTCTTTTTTTTTTGACAGATTAATCGGACATTTTGTGGCTGATGGCCAAGATGCTCAATTACAGATTTCGATATAAAATTCCAGCTCCATTTCGTGCAACTTTTTCCTTTGAATTTGTGACTTACCACACGCACATTAAAAGGGGAGGCCAACAGTGAGCAGCTGCCACCCGATCCCCCATTTCACTGGCGAGCAGCGAGGCGCTGTGCATCATCCCTGCGGGGAGCCCATTCCTGAGCAGGGAGTCCTTGGATCCAGCAAAATGTTTTGTTCACCTCTGAAAGCAGCTGTGAGCAACAGGCTGTTCTGTACCAAACACAGTTTGGTGGTGTCGGCTTGAACTTTATTCTGCTGGGGTTTTTTTTGCTCTTTTCTGCTTTTAAACATTTCAGTAAAGCTTTCTGTTTGCTTCTTGGCTGCAGTATCCCTGGGGGGGAAAGAAAAAGGAGATCTTTTGTGACCTACAAAACATGGAAATGGGAGTTTTAATGAGAGGTTGGAAGTGGTGCCTCCAAAATCTTGTTTGCAGGTGTTTTGTGGCCGCTCAGCAGAGCACAGAAAATGCCACAGTCGCACTGCCTGTGAGGAACACAGCTGAGATGCACGCTGGACAACACTCTAAGCTTCTCTTAAACAGCTTCCTAGACAAAAAATATTCTGCTAAAGAGGTCATGGGTAATTTCTAATACTAAATATTTTCATGACTTGAACTTTTTACAACAAGAAAATACAATTGTGTCACTTTTACCTTGCACTCATTGGAAATCATTTGCAAATAAGCAAATGTGTCAAAAATAGCCTACTGAAATAATTATGAAAAGCACTTTTATTTAGGGAATTATATTTACTGCTCCAGGATCAGATCTTCTCAAAAACATGTTGAAAAAAATGATCCCATGCCAAAATCTTTGGGATTCTTCCAATCCCACTGGAGTTGTGTGAGTTTAATCCAGTGCTGTTCTATTATCATAATGTATTTTCGACAACTGAAATAAAATATTTAAATGTTTTATCCAAAGTATTTTGATAAATAGGTAAATTCTTTATCCAATGCATTTACATGTATTTTTCTTTCCTCATAGGATGTTTCTGTTTAAATTTCTCCCTTATTCTGTCCTTAAAACCTTTTTATGTTCAGGGGAGGATGGACAGTGCAAGCACGTGCTATCAATTGCTTGTTATTCTGAGTGTGAGAACGGGAAAAAATACTTATCTTCAAATCAACAAAGTAATCTGGACAAATCAGTCATTTGTTTTAATTTCTTAAATTAAAGTAGGAATACTAGGTCACAAACTATTATTCAAAATTTAAATAAATATTTCTGAAAATATTTTTTTCTTCATTTTGGTTCTATTTCTTCATCCAAAACTCTTTTCAAATTTGACATAAATTATTGCATAGTTTCAACCTGTGTCTCCTTCTACTGACAGATAAGCTACAGAGGTTTAAAAAAATTACTTGCTCCAAAGGTACCACTTGCATATTGGACAAGTATCTGTTGCTAAAACAATAATGGTTAAAATGACAATAAATTTATCATCCAGTCCTATGAAACAAAACCACATTATCTTTTTAAAGAAGAATATATACATATACATATATATATATATATATATGTTCTGCTGTTTGCTTTTGAATCACCCATGGCTGCTGCTTGATAACAAATTTAAATTATGGAGACAATCTTCTAGACCCTGCTGGTAATTAATCGCTGTAACTTGTGTGTGCCTTTGTGAATCCAGCAGTGTGGCTGCAGATAAACAACTAATTAGCACTTTTATACAAGTGAAATGGATTTCCAATTACTGCTATCTCTCCCTTCCCCCCTCTTTGCATGCATTTTTCTTTGGCATGAGGGATACCTCATGGCTTACCAAACCAGATGGTCTTGTCTTTCTCTGTTTCTGTCTCCACCATTCAACAAGGGTTTAATCCAAGCCAGGCTGCTGAGCTGCTGGGCCTGCCCTCATGCTGCTGTCCTGGTGGGAGAAGCCTTTTGAAAGAAAGAATTGATATTTTAGGTAAAACAAGAAAACATAAAAAACTTTTGGGCAAGAACAGTGGTAGTAGTTAATAATAATAATCAGATGGAGCACTGGCAGAGAGCTGTACTGGGAAGAGGCTCTAGAATTATCCCAGGTCCCTAGATTAGCTCAGGACTAAAGGGAAAAAAATGTGACCAGTAGTAGGTAGCGTATATGGGCACAAACTAGGAAATCCAGAGGAATCTGTAACACAGTGTATTACAAGCAGCATAGAGGTGCAAACTAGTCCTGTGACCTGCTTATCTGCAGAAAGCTGGGACTGGATCCAGCTACTTTGATCCTCTGAGAAAGGAGGGAATGCAGCATCATGTACAGCTAATTTGGTAGAGTTCAGCTAGAGTACAGCTCCAGCCCTAACAGGGGCCAGATGGCATGACCCCGTGCTGTGCTGCCCGCCTGCCCAAAGCACAGCACTTCCCTTTGGCAGACAGCTGCCTTTCCACCATGTGGGATTGCTGTCCTCAGAGTTGCTTTAAGAAAAACAAAATGCCTTGCACTTCCTTTGCTCCAAAGTGGGACCCACCTCCTGAGCACAGCAGTCCTCTGTTTCCACCAATGTATTTGGAAATCTTTACAGTGTTCCACCAGAGCCAATGCAACTTTGAGGCATTATTTCTCAGAGGTAGAGCAAGTATGGAACATATTACCTTGCTGGGAAAATTCTGACTTGGATTATTGCTTTGGCACTTTCCAAGTGGCCTTCTCACTCTGTATCCCAAAGTGTTTCACAGGGGTAATAAATTACATTACCCGCAACCAGTATGACCTCAGTAAGATCTACCTATGGCCAAGAATAGCTCCATGTTA
The DNA here is from genome assembly GCF_047830755.1 of Zonotrichia albicollis. NCBI lineage: Eukaryota > Metazoa > Chordata > Aves > Passeriformes > Passerellidae > Zonotrichia > Zonotrichia albicollis. The sequence goes on along the minus strand of NC_133821.1, from coordinate 73,181,778 downwards.
CTGTCAGGTAATTAGTGGTGTCATTCATTAACTGAGGAAGTGAGAGCCAGGAAGCAACCCTTTACCCTTTATGGCCAGTGTCACAGCATGGCACAGAAGCCATCTAACCAGCCACCATTAGCTGGCTGAAGGGAGGTTAGATATTGACAAGGAGTTTGTTCCTCAGGCCCATGGGAGAGGCAAGGCATGCACAGTCACCCTTGCATGCACACCCCATCCATGGTCACATTTGGGGTTGTCATCCCACCTTCCTGCAAGCAAGGCCTGAGCTGCTTTTGCCTTAGGCTGTGCACTGCTCTGACCTTAAACCTTACCCCTGTGTAATCTGCTGGGGGTGGCTTCCCAATCCTGCAGACCAGTGCCCTCTAAATTCAGGTACAAAGTTGTTCCTCTGATGCACAGAGACTGCTGTATCTAATCACAGCCAGCACACTGATATGGAATCAGGGGAACCCAGTCAGGCTGCTTGCTGCTCTCTGTGGCCATCCAGGGAGCCTTTCTGGGAATAAGGATCAGAGTTCATATTTGGACGTGGAGTGAAAAATGCATCTCTGCTTCTGCACCCTGGTGTAGTTAGTGTAGTGATTCTTGCAAGCCCAAGTGCTAAACTGAGGCACAAGCCCATGGAGAGCTGGAGGAGCAGAATGCAGCTGCAGAGGGAAAGGTCCACACTGCCCTGCAACCTGGAAATGCTGGTATGGATGCTGCTGGCAGCATGCAGAGTGGCTGATGCTGCTCACAGTCTCCCACAAGGGCACAAGCAGCGCCCAGCCCTGCCCTTCTCACTGAAGGCATTCTGCCCCTGCAAACAGAGCTAGAAGTTGTAGGGAGATAAAATATTAGAAAATAAAGGGAGTATAGTAACTAATCTTACCCCATTAAGGAATTGCAGCTGAGCCAATTATCAGAGATTGGGAACAGGCCTGACTTTAACAGGCCACACCTGTAGCAAATAAGAAGAGTGTTATAAAAGAGTGGATTGGTTAGTTGAGGGGAACTGGAGTCTGTTCACTGGCTGGCTGTGAGGATAGGGAAGAGTCTGCCTAGGGGTGCTGCCTACAAGAAACATCAAGGAGGTACAAAACTCTAGCAATATGGAACCCTAGCTATGTAATGGCAATAGAACTCTTGCAATATAATGGTAACAGGAGGTGAAGCGTTAGGAGGATTTTTATCCACATGAAAGGCAGGTGGAGAGCACTGCAGAGATGTGTATGAGCCTGAATGCATCTGTAGTCTCAAGATTTCATAGATATGCAGATGTACTATGCTGGGCCTCTCCCTGAATGCTGGCATTCTTGGTCTTTCTGCTCCTTCACTGACACCTCTCTGACAGCCTACAGAGCTCTTTGGTATCACTCCTTATTCCATTCAGAGTTCATCCACCTCTCTTTACCCCCTTTACTCTGTCAGCAACCTTCCTCACCCTCCCACAGACAACAGACACCTAGCTCCCCCTTAGAACTTTTTTTTTTTAACATATGAAAAATTCCTTCTTGCTTTTGCCTCTCCTCTGCTCTGTTCCACACACATATTCTGGAAGTCACCTTCAGACCACACTGGAGTGTTACCTCTATTGCCCAGGGCTAGGATCATGTTACAGCTTTCCTCTTCTCACTAAAGATGTGTGTTCTGATTTGAACTTCACCAAAGTTCAGGGATGTTTGGAATCTGGACTTCTGGCTTGGACCCTTCTCAGTGCCTCGTGTCAGCATCTAGGAGTTGACAGAAGTTGTTTGCAGCTGAGGCAGCCAGATCTACAAGATGCAAATGACCAGGAATAAAAGAAAGAAACTCTAATCCTCTAATTAAAGCTGGCCCCATGAGGAATTGCCTGGCCTCTGGAGACATACCAACATATCTTTCTCCCCACACGCGCCACAGTGCTCACCTGGCTACTGGAAATCTTAACAAGCAATGAGATTCCATGAGTCTAGGACCACACATCCTGGCCTGGATGGCACACACCCTCTTATTCTTGCTTTCCTTTTAAGGGACTGGGCCAGGAGAACTGTGGGGAAAATCTCTGCAGATGGATTAACTCAATTTGGCACATGGCTGCTTTCCCTTTGCAATGGCTTTGGGGGAAAAGAGGCAATGGGACAGAACAAGTTGTTTTTTGGCTTTTTATTTATTTTACCAGAGTAGGCTTGTCCAGCTTAGCTTTGACTCCGTAACAGGACTCAATGTGCAAAGGATGGTGGGGGGAAGGTGAGATTTGTTTCAAAGCCCCTATCAAAGTGCAGGCTGTGTTTCTCTGCTGGCACCTCATCTCAGCAGCATGGCACCCGTGGGGTTTTGCCTGCTGCTGCTGGGGTTTGTGAGAGGCATTCCAAGCCTGTGCTCTCCACATGCCCTCAGCCTGCCCCTCGGGGAGGGAATCTTACAGCACCAGCCAGGTGTCTGTGCAAGCCCAGGGGAGCCTGCCCAGTGTCAAAACAAGCAGGGCTGTCATTTTCTCTTCTTCTGCTACAGGAACCAAAAATTTCCTTCCTGCCCCTTCCTCCTGGCAGAAAATAGGCAGCTGAGAGACAGGCCAGGGAGGACCAGTGGCCCACACACTCCCAGGATAGGAGGGAGCTGTGGCAGCCCAGGCTATTTTTAACCTGTTTTTGTTGCACACTGGCAGTCGTCTCTCATTGCTTTCTTCCTTCTCTGTGTCTCTGTGTGTCTTTGCAGCTCCTTCCTGCTGCCCTGAGATGTGTGAACTATATATGGCCTGGGAAATCGGCAGCAGGCAGTATTTTTAAACCAGGCCTCTGCTTTGCAGGCTGCAGTGACGCAGTCCATCCGACTTTGCCAGTTTCTCATGGGAATGCAGGGTGCCCGGCAGCGGCCTGCGATACTTGGCTGTTGAGGTTTTGGCCGGCACAATGCAACCCTTGGGGCCCAGGCTAGCATCTCAAGACTTGGGAAGCAGCAGACCTTGTGTGTGTGCAGGGGAGGGTTTGAGCCTGGCTGTCATCACAGTGCAGCTTTCTGGATGCCAGCTGCAGGTCTCCGGGGTGAGGTGACTTTTCCAGCTGGCCAGGTGTTGCCCTTGAATCTGGGGGCTGGGCACAGGGATGACCTCACTAGGTACCTGCCCTCCTGCAGAGCACGTGTCTCTCTTCAAAGTCCCTGTTCATGCCCTCTGTGGAAATGGTTTATGTAATATTTGGAACAGGTTTACAGTGAAAATAGCCATCCAGTGTAGAAAAGATTAAGTAAAAATACATTAAGAAATATTTGGGAGCAAATAATTTCATCTGCTTTCATATGTCATATAGGCCTTTGATCTTTCCTCTTCTTCCACAGCTAAAATTCTTAGTGAAAAGGTGCTGCTGAGGACAAAAAGTTTCCTTAGGAGTTTATTTTTTCTCACTGCTACTTTTAATTTCTGTTTTATATTCAACAGAGGAAAAATAAAAGGTTGGTTTGAGGCTCTTTGCTGGAAACATTCTGTCCAAAAACATTCTTTGAGCATTTCCACCCTGAGAAAAGACAGGAGCCGCTTTTATTGTCTACAGCCTGAACATCCATTTTTCTCATGTTGCTAACTTTTTTACTGAAATTCTTGAAAAAAATAAAAAATATGTTCTAGTCACTCAGAACCTTGTAAATTAAAGAGTCAATCAGATTTTCTTCTGTGAGAAAATGGTTTGTTTCTTCTTCTTTTAAAATTTATGATGCGCATAAGCTTAAGTTAAATAACCACTATCTGAAGATTCTCGTATATGACTCTACTGCTGTTGAAGAATGCATCATAGAATCATAGAACTGTATAGGTTGTAAAAGACCTCTAAGATCGAGTCCAACCCCTAAGCCAGCACTGTCAAATGCACCACTAAATAATGTCCCTAAGTGCCACATCTACGCATCTTTTAAAATCCTCCTGGGATGGTGACTCCAGCAGCTCTCCAGGCAGCCTGTTCTGATGCTTGACAACTCCTTTGATGGAGAAATTTCTCTCCAATACTATCCAATACAAACCTCCCCTGGCACAACTTGAGGGCACTTCTACTTGTATTGCTCATTACCTGGGAGAAGAGACCGACCCCCAGCTGGCTGCAGCCTCCTTTCGGGTAGCTGTAGGGAGGGATAACGTCTCCCTGACTCCCCTTTTCTCCAGGCTAAACAACTCCAGCTCCTTCAGCCATTCCTCATAGGACTTGTGCTCCAGACCCTTCAACAACTTCATTGCCCTTCTCTGGGCTCACTTCAGTGCCTCAATGTCCCTCTGTCAACAAAGTGTTGAAAATTGAGCACAGGATTCAAAATGTGCCCTCACCAAGACTGAGGAACATGGGAATGGTCATGGCCCTGGTCCTTCTGGCCACAGGATTTCTGATACAAGCCAACCTTTCCTGCATCAGCTAACTGGGCCACTTTGTCATAGAAGGGAGATCAGGTTGGTCAAGCAGGACCTGACTTTTACAGATCCACCCTGGCTGGGCCTGATTCCCCGGCTGGCCTGTACATGCCACAGGAATGCACTCAGTCCAATCTGCTCCATGGGTTTCCCTTGCATTCTTTTTCTTCAGTAAGAATCCCAACTCTAGCAGTGAAGAAGTTATGTCTTTGAGATGCAGTTAATTTTTATAGATTTTGCTGTGTTTTGGACCACACCCATCTATTTTTTTTAATGCTTGATTCTAGATTAATGAAAATACCTGTAATTTGTGAAGATTATCCTTCCAGACTTTAAGGATTTACACAGTATAGAGAATGCTGATCAGTGTTTATACAGTAATAATTTGTCCTCTACACCACTCCCTTCAATTTATTTTAACTGCTAATAAGGCACAGTATTTCAGTTTCACAAAAAGTGACTAATTGCAGATATTATCAGAAAACCACAGGATTTAGTACCATGACACTAGGCAGTATTATGGAGAAGATTAATTCCTCAGGCCCAACTGGACCCGTGTAGGGTCTGTGCCCAGGAAACTGTTTTTCATGGATTTATAAACATTTAAGTAAAACAACACCAAGGATGTGAATTGAGCAGTATTAAAAGAAAGCATGAGATATCTTTATTACCAATAGGTAAGGCAAAGGACACAGATAAAGCCTCATTACTCCACTAATGATAACCACACCCAGAAATTATTTAGGAGCCCAGTGACGTTAGCATTTACTACTAGTAAATGCTAGTAAATGCTAAATACTAAATGCACTCCCATTTAGTAAAGAAAATCTGGGATAAAATTCTGACCATCTGGAATATTAGATTAGGTGAAGCAAGGACCTAATCTTGCTTACTGAATTTTATTTTTCAAGTAGATTTTGCTCATGAAAACAGGGTTTATCTTAACATAGTATCATATCAAAACTTGACTTTGTCTTCTTTGTATCAGAAAAGGTCTTAGTTTAAGCACACACATTATTTTGGGATCAAAATGGTTTTATCATTCCAGAGATGCTTTCCAAAATGTTCCCATGACATGAAGTAGTCAGTGGACTTTTAATTCTGCAGATACCAATTAAAATCCAAGGTCTAAGAGGAAGTTCATTTCTGGGCAGTGAGAGCACATTGTGGGTGGCCATAGACGCCACAAAGCCTATGACTTCAGCCACCTGAGAAATTCAATAATGAACCCTGGCTGAGGAAGTTTGTGGGCATTACATCATTTACACATTAAAAAAAAAATAGATTTATAGGGCACATGGGTGGCTGTGAGCCAGCAGCCAATCTAGAAGTCTCAGCTATATCCAACAGACTAATGTCCTTTAATACCATTCTTTGTAGAAAGGGATCCCACGAACCTACTCCTCCTCTGCTTCGGGTTCCTATTTCTCAGTTGTTGCTACAGATTGACTGCAACTCTCAGATGTGTTGCCTAAACTGCAGCTGTACAGGGTGTGCTTTGCACTGAAGGAATAGGATGTGTGCCAGGTGTTTTTCCAAACCAGTGTAACCCTGGAGAGATGAAACTGCTGCTGCAATTTTAATGGGGATTGGAAACCAGTTTTAGGGGTTCCTAGAGATCTGATGTGTTTGAAATATTTTATTATGCTGGTACTGACTACTCAGAAGTGGGAATAGGGTTGTTCTATTTCAGAAATTATCCTGAAGAGTTACAAACAGTCTGAAAAACAATTATTTGAAAAAAAAATTTATTGCCTAATACAAAAGCTGGAGAACTAATAAATTACAGTAGTAGCAAAGCAGCAACAAAGCTGCAGCCAGCAGTGTCAGAGGCCATCGCTCTGGTGGGCTTTGTTGGGAATGGGGAGAGGAGGTCCTAAGACTGGCTTTAAAGGAAGGAAGAGCCACAGGAAGGATTGAATGATTTTGCAAAGAGAAGTGCAGTGAGGCTGATCAGCCATGGGAATAGCTGCTGGCAAAAGGAAAGGCACAGAGGAGGCAATGGTTGTTCCTTGGAGTCTGGGCCTCCATGTAACACAAAGACAATGAAAGGGTCTTTCTGAGTGCCACTGATCCCTGCTGCTTTAGGCTCTGCAACTCCTCCCTCACCCCAAAACACACCCATCACCTCAGGGAGTAGGTTGGACCACGACCAGCTCATATCCCTGAAAAAGCACCCTCCGCACACTGACCCTGGGCAGTCTTGCTGAAAGCATCTCTGAGATTTCTTTAATTAAAACTTTGATTCGTGCTCAAGCGAGAGAAAACAAACATTGTCTGGTTCCAGTGTTCAGATTCCTCAATGGAAGCCAGATGTCACAGCTGGTTCCTACAACTGCTCTCGGTGTGGCAGCGTGACCTCCTGCCACACGCCACACAAGGGCAGCAGGCAGAGACAAGCTCAGTAGCTGCCCCAGTGTGTCTTGCTTTCATATTTAGTCTCAAAATATGTTTCCTGGACTTTATATACTCGCTCTTTTCTCTCCTTTCTTTTCTCTTTTCTCCTCATTCTTCGCTCCCACCTTGAGACTTGGCACATAGTGCACTAACTGAGTAGCAAAAGGAAGGAGAAGGAAGAAAGAAAAAGAAAGGAAGAAAGAGCACAGGTCCATGTCTCTTTGTTTCTAAGGCAACAGGTAGGAGCTGCAGAGCACTGGCACTGCCCCAGCTGGGGATGCTCAGTGCCCATGAGGACTGGTGGGAGGCTGTCTGTCTGTCTGTCAGCAGGGGCACTGGGGAAATGGTGTGAAACAAATAAGCCTCGCTCGTGCTCCCATGTCAGCCCTTCGTGCGGGGCCACCGCCATGGCTGCCCCATCCCTGGCTCCTCTTGCCGGGTGACTGGAGACCAATGAGCAGGCAGGCAGGTGAAAAACATGATCTCAGGTGGCCTCAGATGACAGCTGAGACACATTTAAAACAACAGGGCTAGAAATAAATTACTTCCTCCTCCCAGGGTTACAGCCAGGTCATACAGGAAGGAGGACAGGATTATCACTTCAGGAAAGAGATGATGCATTTGGCAGTTAAAAATTTTACTGAAATAGATAAAATAGAATGCTTTTTCATCTGTTTTCTTTCCTTTGGTCTCTGGACTTCCTTCACCTGCCTCCATCCATCGTAAGCAATCATCATGGGACAACACATGAAGCTGGGGTCACAGTCCAGAAAGGGCAGGAGGACACTCAGGTCAAAGTGAGTCGGAAATGAGCAATGCTGAACCCTGCTGAGCTGTGTGGGCACTGCTGAAAGCCATCCTAGAGACCCTCCAGACCTTCTGGGTGCAGTCAGGGGCATGGGCTAGAGCAGAAAGAGGCTTGTGGAGGGGTTGGATGATAGCAGCCATAGGAATAACATGGACAATAAAAAACCACTGTTGCACTTTTCCTGCCTTTCCACTGTGTAAGGGCTAGGAAGCATTTTCATATGGATTGGTTACTTTTAGCTAGACTGCTGGAAAATACAGAAACATGGCAGAGGAAGATCTGTTGTGATCAAAACGTAACAGATGTGTCTGAGGCAAGAGGAGATTTACCAAAGGTAGGCTATGAGACCTTGGCTCCTTCCCTTCTTTTACTGGTGGGGGCACATGGTCCTGCCCCATGGGATGTGGGCCCCAGTCATACAGACTGAGGATGGGACTGTGGTCTGTCTCCTCCCCTGACTTTTCCTGAATGTTTTTGAAGGCATTTAACTTACTTGGAAAGGTTTCACTGAGCTGACCTGTCTCCATTTGCTCAAAAATATCAAGCATTCAAGTTTCCATTGTCTTCAAAACTAAGAAGACTTGCAGAAAGCTCTGCAGAATTTATTTCTGAGGTTTTCTGAAATATCAAGAGCTGACCTGCCTTTCTAGCTGTGGCACTAAATTTCAGAAAAAGCCCAGAGAGTATTCTGGATACTTTTTAATAATAAACTTAATTTCATCTGACTTCAGTTAATGTCAGCTGAACCACTGGTGCCTAAAAAAACCATATGTTGTTTGTAGGATCCACGGGGAGTGCAGGAATAATACGACCAGCAATAAATAATGACAATTGCTGGATAATCTATGACAAAAGAAATTATGCCAGAGTTCAGGATGCCAGTCTCTGTACTTTCAGAAGTCACCATAGGAGTTTCTCTGCAGGCAGGTATGTTGCTAAAATTGTGGTCAGAGGAATCCAGAGTAACCCTGTTGAAAAGGATGACAACAATTCTTTCCTAGACTATGATGATTAAATTTAAATATGGGGCTAATAAATCACTTCTTGCTCAGTCTAGTTGAGCCTTCCATATGTAGTAATGACTTTTCCAGTCAATGAATGGGTTTTTTCCAATTCCAGAATGGGTTGGTTGGCAATGGATAGTGGGCTGTACATTGCCCACATCTGTATCTGTGTGTGTCTGGAAGGTGTGAAGCCTGTGTGTGAGTGCTGCTGGAGGGGATGTTCCATAAAAGTGGCAATAGCAGCAAGAAGCAGAAATCACCTCTCCCTGATGGTGGCAGAGATCCACCAGCACAGCTGCACGTGCCTCCTGCTCTGAGAATTGTCTGGCATGTACATCATACCCAGGCTAGGTTAATGAGATGGCTTTGCAGTGACAAACCCAAATAACCTCAAGTGAATAGACAAAACCAGCAGGAGTTCTTACTACACCTACTTACCATTTTTTATTCCCGTAGGATGATTAATAAGTAATTTTTGCAACAGTAAAACTTTGTTTGCTTTAGAAAATTTTTCTTGTCTTGGAAAAGTAATGTCTTTTATTTCTAAATTAACACTAAAAAGACATGCATAAAAAGGCATTTTGAAGCCCTCTTAGTTACCTGGATTTTAAAATTCCAAGCAAGTACACAATGTGACTTAATTTGAACTCCAGGCAGGGTTTAGGAAGCATCTTGAAAAAGATCATAGTCTAGAACTGCCTTTCATTGGTATGTTAACATAAAATATTTTGAGTTTTTTGTGTTGCTTCTTTTCTACATTTGGAAGTTAATGTGTCCCTGATCTGTTGTACCTCATCTTTATTGATATCCAAGTCTTTTTTTTCTGTGCAACTTTTATTTTTTAGTGTGGCTCCTTTTGAAAGAAAGAATGATAAAAGAGAAAATTGAATCATACAAAAAAAAAGTGTCTTTCAGCTTGTCAGAGGTAAAGAACGGTAGCTTTTATTTTACTATAGGGAGCATGATTACCTCAAGAAGCACTTTATTTTACAGCACCAAGCCTTCTTATATTCTTTATCTATTTGTCTTTCACTTTCTGTTATTGGATTTTTTTCAAGATTTCCCATTTTATAAAAAATCTGCAGGCTACTAATGAAACTGGCTACTAATGAAAAAAACATCAAGACTAAATTACTACATGCAAACATTTCTGGGACAGATGTGATGAGCAATTATAGCATCAGAGCAGTGGGGAGATGTGATGTTTCACAGGGTAAGAGATACCCAAAACCACACTCTTTGCCCTACAAAATGCACACTAACCACACATGAAGAAGTGATTCCAGCTCGCTCACAGTTCGGGCAAAGAGGAATTCAGATCTGTGCCATCCCACACTTCTGGGCAGCTAGAGTCTGATCTGGGCAGCATAGAGTTTATATTTTCCATGGCAGGAAGGGACATAGTAACTGCCTGTATGACACCAAACTCAGGAAAATTGTGAAGCGTGTCCCAGCTGAAGCCCTTGAATAATCACATGGCAAGTCAAACATTCATATGGAACTGTCAGGCTCATAAGATTTGGTGTTTGGCCAAATGCATAAATTAAAATTACTTCTCCTGGCTCTCCTAATGGCATTAGGACTTATTTTATCAAAGGAAATATCATTTGTGTATCACATATCCTTTGATTGCCCAAAAGGCCTGTACTCAGACATGCTGCTTCAAAATGAGGCTTCTTTATCAAAAACAGGAGATACTGGAGAGCTCCTTATGCATTCAGTGTGCAAGCACCACTGCATTTAGGTCAGTGCCTTTACAATGATTGTAATGGAAAAAGACTATTCCCCAGGGTTTGGGAAAACAATTGCTTTCTAACACAATTGCCCTGCTAAGGCAGTTGGAGTGAACAACCTGTCTGCTGGTCTTTTCACACCACCTTTTGAGGGGTGCTCTAAATCCTGCAAGAGCAGCCCAGGAGGGGTTTGTAGCATCTCAGCTGCTTTGGGGGTTGGCATTAGGGTTAGTGATGAGGCCTTTTGGCAATGTACAACTTAAACACCATTACTGATAGTTCTAGTTGTGATTCCGTGAAGAACCTATGGCCAGCATGAAGGTTTCTCCCCTAGGGATGCTTCAGCTGAGGCGGGGAGCCCAGAGGACTAAATCTTTTTTCCTAGAGAAGGCAGGGTCTCAGAGGCACAGTGAAGGCTATCACATGTAGAAGTCCACCCTAAGAACATTATTCCCCTGAAAACTGAGAGACCTTTAGAGCATTATGAGTGCCTTTGACAGGAAACTCAATGGCAAATACCTGAACAAGCAAGGATTTAATGCAACATTAATCTCTGGTGGTCTTGACATCCCTGATCACAGTCTTCTGATTTCATGAGAGTCGGCATTTCCAGCACAAACGTCTACGTTTTGTGGGAGACCTGATTCCACAGGAAAAAAGAGACCCTGCATCTCAGCTGGATACTGATTTTTATTCTCCAATTAATTAAAATAGAAAACTCTTTCCACCCTTGAATGATGTGAAAGCAAAGAAGCTCAGGGATAGCTGAGGTCGTTTTTATTTCACTTAATTTCTAGCATTTAAGGGGAAACATGAAAGTGATCAACTTGAATATATTTGAAAAGAGACATTATATGAAAACAAGTCAAATATTTCAAGGTTTATCAGTAGGTGCCTGAGAATCAAGTCCTTTGCTGTTGATACAAGTGGCAAAGCTGATTTGGCTCAGCAGCAGTGGGCAGCAATCTCTGCATATGGCCATAACGTGATAGCTGCCACTGTGGTTACATCTCATTCCCACAGTTTACCCTGGGATAAATGGAACCAACTCTCAACAAAAGCCACCAGTGACCCCTGAGGCTTCCCTCTCGCCTTGCCACGCAGCCTGTGTCCAGCAGCAGCCAGCTTGAGCTGTCAAGGCTGTGTGTCAGTGGAATTTGCACAAAGCATAAGTGCTTCTACTCCAGAAGAGAAACTGGGACACTTCTATGCTTGAAAACATGGGACAACTGTGGCAGCATCTTTGCAGCTGCAAGGACACCAACTCAAAGTGTGACCAAAATAATATCTCAGGCTTTTTGTATTGTTTTCCAGAGCAACAGTGTAGTTCTGTAAGGTTGTCATTGACATTGAAATAAACAGATCACTGGGGTCTAATTTAAGATTGGGCAAAGTGTGGATGTGCTGAGCTGCCAGAGGAACTGAGGGAGAACTGACGGCTGTGATTTTGTCTACCCATTTTTTATCTGATGACTTTTCAGAAGGCTGTAAGGCAAGGGGAGGGGGCTGTGTTTGTGGAAGTGATTTTGGAGCCTATATCTTTGCTCTTCTACCCTGGTGTTTTGAGATTTTTACATGTGACATGGCTGCACACTCTTGGACAACCGAAAATTTCTGCTGCATATGAAAACCAATGAGCAAACATTGCTTCTTGTCACCTCTGAAACAAAACGCTAATAAGGGGGGAAATTATTGGGAATATTATGTGCTAATAACAAAACACTTATGCTCATCTAAGCTGTAACTTCCTTCTTTGGTCCAAAACCTGCCAAATAAATATAGTCCATCTGTCAATATGGTTGTCATGCATAGTTGACAGTGGGAGTCCAACTGGTAGAAAATGTGCTCTGTGCTTGCTAAGTGGCAGCTCTGTATATGGTGAAAAGAGGCAGGGAGAAAAAATATGCCCCAACACAAATTTATTTTCCAGACAACTGTATGTACTGTAGTGTAGTTTAAAGTCATTTTGGCATGGCTCTGTGAGTAGGATTCAAATCCACATGGAAAAAAGTTCAAGACAAAAAATAGTGACTTTAGAGAATACATTGGGAGTGTAAAGTCATTATGTCTCCCTTCAAGCTGTGGTTTCTCATGGCCTTCTGGAGCAAACTAGGAACCTGAAATCTAAAAAAAAAATAAAAATCTGCTTACTTGAAACATGTGTCTGAACACTTGGGGTACACTGTCCTTTGTGCCAAGAAGTTTTTTCACATGTGCTGTACAAGAATTGATTGCCTTTGTGATTTTTATCCTAGCTGAAACAAATGCACATGTTGTTCTTATTTGTATGAATGGCTAATCCATTTTAATATGCTGTTTTGACACATGTACATGACTTTTGCAAGTTAATAGAGGTGATTCACATCTGTCATGCCTTCCCTTCTGTCCATTTTCCTCTATACTGGCTTATGTTAAAGATAACAGGGAAATATATTCTTGTGCCAATGATAATGATATTAATTTTTTTAAGGGCTGATAGGCATCAACTTGGTACGGTACCAGTAACCCCAACCAGCTTCCCTTTTGGAATGACCCTCTACAAAATCACCAGTGTATGAAATTCCTTTAGGCATTTTGTCTCTCTTCCTCAGCTTGCCCCAAAATGCCTTCTTTCTGGAACACTCTGTGTGGGGGTTAGCATGAGGACAACCTTTTGGAACAAGGAATAGTCAGGGAGATTTGTGGGTTTTTTGATATTTTTTCTTGCCAAAAGGCAGGGGCCAATCAGGCATAAAGTGGCAATGAGGAATGGTACTTTCGTGCTTTATTTGTATGTGTCTAAACCGTTTTTCTGGATATTAACTGTTATCTCTGAAAACAAGCAGATGACTCAGCAAATCTCCCACAAGCTGGCCCATTAGTCATCAGAAAGAACCAAAGGAAAGAATTCACTTGGCCTCACCTTACACACCTAATTTTGGTGTCATTGCCAGATTCAAAGTAGGAGCCTGCAGTGGGAGCTGTGAATCATTGGCTGGAGGAGCAGCTTTCATTCCACTGATTGTAAGTGGAAGTCTGTGGAGAGTTCACTTTGGGCAAGACGTGGGTTTTCTCTCTAAAGAAGTCAACAGTTCTATTGAATTCAAACCCAGAGTCCAAAACTTGTAATCAAGATGCTCTTTGGAGAAGAGGATAATCTTTTGCTATAACAGATTGGAGAACATGAAAATAAGAGAAGTCAAACTCTAAGCTTTGAGGAAAAAAAATAAATCTCCTATGGAAACTGAATATTTTCCTGATTATTTCCATCTGCACTACACCCTGGCTATCCCATGCGATTTTAACCGATTAGCAGGGAGGAAGAAAATAATTTTCCAGAAATATTTTGCTGCACTCATGCAATAAGTACATTCCGGTTCACAATTACTTTGTATGTAAAAGCCAGGCCCTTTTACAGTATGTGTATGAAAATAATTATCTAAACAGGGGCTGTGTACATTGCAGCTGCCAAGGTGCTGACCACATGAATACCCTGTGACATAGATTTGGCAAGAGTGAGATTAACCTTGTTAACTTGGCCAAATTCCAGAATAAGTAACAAAAGCTGGATAAACCTAATTTTCTCTCAATTTTATCAGAGAATACTGAATGTGATGCTGCTGCTTTATATTTTAGGTAGTTACTCTCTTTATGCAGGGGGAATATAGAATATTGCCCTCTTGACATCATGGTTACCCCAGCACTCCAGAAGTAGAAAAGACATCATATGAGGCAATCACATCTTTACTTGGCTCTTCTAACTTTTTCCTAGTGCTGCTTAATAGCTGCTTCCCCTTAGTCAGATGAGGGGAATATCCTCATACCCTGAACAGGTTTCAATCTGTAATACTTTCTTTTGGCTTCGGTGAATTGTCCGCTTCCTTTGCTGAAAGGGTCTCAGGAAAGGTTTGTCCCAGGACCATTAAGTCAGAGAAGTAATGTGGATTGTACCAAACCTCACAACTTTATAACAGACTCTACTCGATCAGTGGTGTCCATTTAAATTTTCCTTGCCTCTGTTGGGAAGCACATGGCATCCTATCTTCTCATTGCAGGGTGAGTCCTGAAGCCATGTCAAAACTAATGTCAAAAAGAGATAAATAGCTTTGATTGGCAATAAGGGACTGCTGTTGGCATGGTAGAAAGCCCTAGATGTCCACAAGAGAGATCTGGGGTCCTTCAGGCAAAAGGTCTGTTCCCAATGTACTCCCTACACATGGATGGCCTTTGTGGAGGCAAAGGCTCTGTGCTAGCAGCACATGCTATTGACACTGTGAGCTGCTTTAAGAGCTGCTGGGAAAAGGGAGCTGGGCATGAACAAGGGAGACTCTGCGTTGGTCTCTGATTAGAATCAGGGCTTGAGACAATGCTGGTCTTACAGAGAAGGCATTGGCATGGAGTTAGGATTCCTAGGAGATGGAAATGGCTTTTTCTCCCAGGGCTAACATTCCCATTAACTGGAGACATGAGACCTCCCCCTTGCTACAAATTTGACTTGATATCAGACTCATTACTCAAGTTTTCTTCATTCAGGCAGCATGGCAGGCAGCAGAATACTGGCCAAACATCAAGCAATGGGGTATAGCACCCTACAGCCAAGATCAAGTCAGTTTCTCTATACAAAAATACTTCTAAGATATAGTATAATGTGTTTGTTAAAATGTTATGTAAATGATGCAAACAGTTTAGATGTGTATGTGGTAACCACTATGCTGCAAAAATAGCTGACTACCAAAATACCCCCATCATTGCTATTGAAGCTCTTCCTGCTTCCAGGCATTTCCAGCTGAAGTTACAGGCTAGCTAGGTTGTAGACCACTTGCTTTTGTTGGCCTGTCAGCATTGACAGTACTTATATTCTTCAGCATCTTTGCTTAATGCAGAGTTGATAGCAGCTGACGGGTTCCCTGCTGGAATCCATGTACCATTTTCCTGAGCAGGACAGCCCCAGGTTATGTCCCAGCTGGTGTTGTTACGAGCTGGGGGGTTGTATGTAAACACACCCAGGATGAAAACCCAAAGCCGTGCTGTTTGAAACCCGAGATGCCATTTCACGCAGAGTTACAGCCTAGCACGGGACAGCCTCCTGGCATCGGCCGCTGCTCTCTGCAGATCCCTCTGCCCGCCCTGGGGGAAGTGCTCTCATCTCGGGGCGGGTCAGCAGTGCTTCTGGCGCCTCTCCTGCTACACACTCCGGCAGGGAAGCGCCGTGCTCCTGCCAGGCCTCCCACACAAGAACCCGAGCACCTGAAGCTGAGCCCAGAGCCGAGGGGAGCTCTGCAGCGCGGCTGCTCTGTGCCCACGGGTACCCCGGCATCAGCAGCTGGGGAAGCTCAGTAAGCTGGAACCATGCAAAAGTCACTGTGCTGAATGGTTCAGTTAAGCTTCACATTGACCGGGGATATTTTTCATATTATGACTAAGAAGTACGGTGGTACAAGTTTACAAACCAAATTCAAAGAAAAAAAGGGGGTTCCGTTTTAGCGTTAATGATGATGTGTCACAAATTAGCACAAAACTTTCCTAAACTCCCTCTGACATGAAACTAGGTATTGCAAAATAATCACTATTTTAAATGGAAGTTTTAAAAACTTGGAAATTACTCTAAACCAGTATGTTCTAGAGTGTGATATAGGCTTGCAGTAAAAAGCTTCTGCCATTACTGTAGGCATTTCTTAATGTTAATTCAGTCTACACTCAGTCAAGACTTTCACTGGTATCAGTGGGAATTTTCCTGCAAAGTGATTTTGCAAAGCATGTAAAGGCTGTTTTGTGTGATTCATTTTTAGTTACACCCTCCGCCTCCAAAAAATTAGTTAATTTCATCTTTGCCTCCATAAACCCTTCATACTTCTCAATGCTGCTTAAACAGGGATCTAGATGAAAGTGCTTTGTGGAATATGGCTTTTGTCAGGGTTAGTAGAGCTGCTAAAATTCCAGTCTTTCCATTTTAAAAATGACATTTCTCTGCAGGCTTATACAAAGTACCAATACACACATGCAAGTATGTGAGGAAAAAAATGAAACAAACCCCGAAAACTCAAACCAAAAAACAATGCAGGGAAAATGAACTGGATTGGAGGTTTGAAAAATGCCACAGAGTAGCCCTGTCAGTTAATATCCATTTATTTTCCCATCCATTTTCATTCATGTATTTTATTTGTTGTTCAGGCATTCTATCCACTTATTCGATTTAATTAAATAGAATATTTTCTTCCAAAATGTTCAATGTGCCAAAAACTAATGAAAGCCAAAGATTTCTCAGCTATGGACAAAAAGACCCCATTTTCAATGGAACAAATTCACTTTTTGTTGGAAAAGCATTACAGCAGCAGCCTTCCAGTACTTAAAGGGAAGCTGCAGGAAAGATGGGAAGAGACTCTTTGTCAGGGAGTGTAGAGGTAAGATGAGGGGCAATGTCTTTAAGCTGAAAGAGGATAGAATTCAATTAGATATTAGGAAGAAATTCCTTTCTGTGAGGGTGGTGAAGCATTGGGCTGTCCAACCTCCCTCAGCCTCTCCTCCAAGGTCCTGTGCTGCATCCCCCAGCCAGTTTGGTGCCCATTGCTGGGCTGGCTGCAGGATGCTCCTGTCTCCCATGTAGAGGGGAGTGTGGAACTGGAGCCAGCACTCATCAGTGCTGAGCAGAGGTGAAGGATCACCTCCCTTGACCTGCTGGTGGTGCTGCCTAAAGCAGGTCTGCGTGAGGACATTGCCTTTAAAGGCAAATGTAGAAGGCAAAGAATCTTTTGTACTGTTTCCAGCACAGGTGAAATAACTCAGGAGGGGCAGAAAAGGTAAAGATGAAAGGATGAAAAGTAACTTTAACAACAAGACAGGGCAGGATTTCTGGAAAAAGATGCAAAAATACATTTTCATAAAAAATGCATTTGGAATACAGCACTTCAGACAAAGAGTAGTGATATATAAGAGGGATGCTGTGACAAGACTGACTGAGACACTGATTTTATTCTGATTCAGCATGATATTACAGGAGATGGGAGAGTGATACTCTAAGGAAACTGGGATAACAATTACTACAGCTGCAAAATTTGCCAGTGTTTATGTGGAAAATAAAGGCCAGCAACTGAGGGAGCAAATTCAAGGCAAAAATGTATAAAGTAAGCTTGACAAATCAAGAAATAAGAAAAATATATTTGCTATATGCAAGCAAGAAACATGCACATCTTTCCTTGTGAGTTTTACATGGATGTATCAATTTTTTTCTGCTTCTTACCTTTTTTCATATGAAAACATCTTATGGGTCATTCCATTCAACTGTTTATGGAGTTTTTGCACTAAAGAGATGTTAATAAATAAATATACACAGTTGATTAAAATCCTGTTTCTCAAACTGCTGAGCCTTTACTTAGAGAAACCTTTCAATATTTATTCTCCATTCATGCAGATAAATCTTCAGGAAGAAAAATATAGTAATGTGAAAAATGGGCGTATGCAAGCAAACATACTTAAAAAATATTTTCATGTTGGTTTAACTATTATTTTCTCTCTTTTCCTCAGACTACATAGAGTAAAAGAAGATGACAAACCTCTTCATCTCACTACACAGTGATCACTTCCACAACTATCTCTCTGATGTCCTCCAAAAGAAGGCCAAATCCTATTAAGGCTTACATAACTGCAAATCAATTAGAAATGTATTGGAATTATTGGAATTGCTGGTAGACTCACCTCACAAATTACAGAAGCTGAGAGTTCTCCTAGGACAGCTTGCCTCCTTTCCATGAGATTTAACACTTTAACCAACTGCCAATGTCAATTATTTGCCATTGCAGCAGTATAAAATTGCAAGAACACTGTGTATGTGTAAGGCCATCGGGAGAAGTAAGGTCAGAAATTATACAGCAAATGTTCCTTATGAGGACAAAGCTTCTGTAAAGGGAAGTGACTTGCCTGGGGTTAGGTAAAAAAACAAGGGCAGCCCAGCTTCACTGCTGGTTGGGCCTGTGTGCAAGCCTCAGGCACATATTTCTCGCTGAAGCAGCTCCTCAGCCATGGTCTAGAGACTCTTGCGGACTTTCTGATTCAACCAGTATGGTTACCCATAACAATTTCATTAAACTATTTCTGTACAGTCTTTTGCTTGTTAGTCTTTCCCCTGGTAGAAGTCTGTATGTTCTGTGCTCCACTCCTAAAACAAACAACATGCAGATAAATATGGTGCAAAGCACTTACCACAACTGAAAAATAAACTTCTAACCACAGTGAGGGAGAGGAAAAGAGACGGGTATTTTGTGGTCCCCAAAGGAAATTGAAATCTGCTTTTTGGTGGAGACATGCTTCAAAAGATGAAACCAACCAAAGGGGGAAAATGTCTCTTTTTCTCGGGTATGTGCGCAGCACATATTAATGGTTGCCAAAAGTTAAATGGGAAGCACTGTTGATATTATTGTCTGTTTGTTATTAAATAAAAATCATTCAAGCTTTGTTCTCTTCTCCAGTGGATTAATGAAAGACATCACCCTGAATCAAACGTGATCAAGCTTCCTTTTAGCATATCATGCCTTGCTGCAATACACTTCAGACAGTGGCTGCTGCAAAGCATTTTGTTTAGTGCCTTGTTTATTATTGTTTTTCTAGTTGACAAATGGTCCCAAATGTAATTTTTTTCCTAAAATTCCAATGGTCCACTATACTTTGAAAGAAAACAGATGATAAAAGCTTACTCTAAAATTCTATTTCTTCTTTTAGTGACTTTACAAGTAAATTGAAATTATTCTTTAAAAGGAAAGAAAGAGCAAAGAGAGGAGAAAGAGAATAAGAGAAAGAATGAGCAAATGAAATAATGAGGGAAGGTTCGGGAAGGGAAGGGAAGGGAAGGTTCGGGAAGGGAAGGGAAGGGAAGGGAAGGGAAGGGAAGGGAAGGGAAGGGAAGGGAAGGGAAGGGAAGGGAAGGGAAGGGAAGGGAAGGGAAAACGTATGTATATTTTTTGTAGTTAATGGGTTGGTTTGTTTTAAATAAAAATTAATAATATTTTCTAGATTAGTATTTTTAAAAACATTCAGAAAGTCACAAAACCCCTGAATGCACTGGATCCTGTGGAAAGGAACCCACAAGGATCATCAAGTCCAAATCCTGGCCCTGTTTGTTCATCCCCCGAAGCATTCTAAGAAAATAATTTATATGTGTTATTGAACCAGACATTTTCATGTCTCCACAGACTCGGGAATGATTCATGTTCTTTCCTAATGACAATAATACAGTAGGCTTTTGACCACTAGTGAGCCGAGCTGGCTTGAGCTGGTGACCTGGAGATGAAATGTTTACTGCCAATCTCCCGGGCAACCATCTCCCCCTACAGGCACCTTTCAATAAATCTGCCCTTCCTTATTTTCAAAAGACACTTTGGAAACATGCCATTTGAATCTATTGAGAATACTTCCAAAAATCCTTTTGTTTAAGGCTTGTTTTTGTAAGTATTTTGTGTAAGACAGGCAAAGTTTTCTTTCCTTAAATTTTAAGTAACTTGCAGATTTTACGTGGCTTTGCTCCTTTCATTTCTCAATGTCTTATGCTATAGCCTGTGGCATGGCACTTTGCTGGTGAACAATCCCACATTAGATGCTGCTTATGCAGCATCTATATTCTATTCTATTCTATTCATCTATATTCTGATGCAGCTGTCATCTCTGCTCCTGGGAGGAACCAAAAATGCTCCCTTCCAGCTTCCCCTCCCACATTGCCTTACACACCCTAGGTACCTCCACCTCTGCAAACCCTGTATTAAAACTGAATCCTAAAATGAAAAAGAATGATGACATTACAGAACTGGTCCTGATCTAAACTACTAAGTACCATTTCAGATAAGGGAGTATGAGAGTAAATTACTCCACTGTAGCCCAGCACACCTATGCAGAATTATGTGTAGAAACAGAACATAGTACCTGACACATAGCTGTGTTCCTGGAGATCAGCTTAAAATCTTCATGTTAAATATCCCTAGAAGGCAATGCTTATTATTCCCATTAGTTTCCCATACAAAGGCATGCCCATCTGTTTGTGAAACTATCATATAAAAACAATGGTTCCCATTCTCCATGCCTTACTCAGGCCTTTGTGAAACCAGTTACTGGAATTTTTATCTGGGTCAAAGAATTCAAAGCAGGACAAAATAAATTCAAAATTTAATATAATTAAACACTCAGAATGGAAGTTAAGTGTAGGGCTTTTTTCATATTTTTTGTTACTCTAAGTCCTAAGAGGATATGTTGGTAAATGCTGTATTGTAATATTCAAAACAGATAGTTTCTTTCTTTAAATTTCCATATGTGCAGAGTAAATTCTGTCACTTTGCCTTCAGATTTTTACTAGTTTACATCTTTTAAAGGCATGGATGATATACTTGACTGGGATGCAGACTCAGACACCTTGTGCTTTGAATTTCAGCTGCAATACAAGTCTGTATTCTGTAAAAAATTCATTTTACATGAGTGATCCACTCACAGCTTTTTCTCTTGAATCTTCTGTTCCACAGATGTCTAAATCATTCTATCTCAGCATGTCTATGCTGAGGGCAGCAGCAATGCTCCTCCTTCCATATGAGCTCATCCCTTGGTGGAAGGGATAAGACACTTCCTCTGACATTACAAACTTTCACTCCCACTGCATTTCCTTTGCCAGTTTGGGACCTGTGGTCTGGTCTCATCATATCACTGCATCAGACCTACCCACAGCCACATCTCTGTGTCCTGGCCAAGCTTCTCTGGGCTGATGCAGCTCATCAGCCACTCATGTACATGCCAGCTCCGCACTTAGAGGATTTGGGCTTGACTGACACCTGAAAATCCAAAAAATTTATTTGACTTTCATTGCTAACAACCAGAATGGGCTGCATACCTCTACTCTCTGAGGAAGGCAGTGCCTGATTTTGAGGCTATTTAAACTAGAGGGAGAGAAAAGATTTCACTTTTCCCTCACATTCCTGTTGAGATGGGTGCAGCCTCCCATGGGGAAGAGAAGAGAGGTTCTATTCTAAGCATCTTGGTAACCTGGTGCTCCTTCCTTGCAGCTGGAGGCTAAAATTGCTATACAAAGACAGCCAAACTCAAAGACTTACCAACCAAAGTTGAAAGCACTGTTGCTGAAACAGGCAGGAGTTTGTACCCTATGGTGGGAGTAGGAACTCAGAGGGACCAAGGAGCAAGGGAACCAGGAGGACTGAGGAGAAGGGAAAGGATGAGCTAGAGCAAAGGGTACTTGTTTTGTTGCCAGCAAGTGGGAGACGAGGGAGAGTATCTGGTAAATGGGAAGTGATTTGGATGATCTGATCTTCCTGGAAAACTCAATTTCTCTCTTTAGAAATTAAGCTGTGATCTCCACCAGTATTATTTTATGCCGGAAACTTATGGCATAATAGCTACCTTTGTGGCTTCCTTCTGTCTCTCTTTGTGGCTTTCTTCCACTGTAAGGGGGGCCATCAGCACAATGGGGGATCTCACCACAGTTTGGGTGCTGCTTTCAAGAGGTTACAAGAGCCAGCAGTGCTCTGGAACAGGTGCTTTTCAGAATATGAGTTGGATTTCTTGTTTCTCGAATAGGCAAATGTACCTAATGCCTTTGATAATAAATATTGAAATGGAGATGAGTGGAATACATGCAAACAAAAACAGATTATAATTTTCATCATTGACTGCATAAGGATCATTGCCATAGTTCCAGGTGACCATATAATGAGCAGACTGCAACTCTTGATCACAGTCCCATTTTGAATGAGATGTGTCAACCTTGGAGGAGAGGACTTTTGCAGATACAATAAACTGTGAATGCTGCTGAAGGGAGAGTAGGGGACAGAGAGCAAGGAGGCAATGAAGAGCCCTGAACAGTGCTAAAGTGGAGAAGATTTACAAGTTGTTGATCAAGAAAACAAAGAGTAATATGGGAAGAAACTTCCAAGGGGAAAGTGTGCAGAAATCTGAAGCACTAAAGATGAATGAGTGGATTACAAGCAATTTTTCAGCTTGACATGCCCATTTTCATATATGACAACACACCCCAAGGAAAAAAAACAAAGAAAGAAAATCAAGGAGAACATGACTTGCAGTTACTGGGAATAATTTTTTAGCTACAGTGAGATGGCAGTAAAACAGCAACACAATTAAAATTTTGAAAAATGAAATGTCTTAAATGTAGCATGCCATGACAAAGAGCAACAAAATGCACTGGGATGCCAGCTTTGAAGAAAAGCAATGAATTTTGCATCTGAGAGAGGCAGGTATTTCATGGAACTGCCTGTGTATATCATGATCAGATGAGGAGTTGAGCAACATAAAGAGCTTGCTCCAAGCCAGATTTAAGAGGCTGGGGCAATGGCTCTTGTCTGGGGTTGTTAGAAATCACGTACTTGATTGCTCAACAATGCAGCTGTAATTAGAAGAGTAAAGACAACTCTATGGAACAAGAAAAAAAAATAGGAGTTTTATTCTCCCCAGTGGGATGATGAAAACTGATGAAGCTTGCATTCCTTCTCACAGGGCATTCATATATGCTCTGTTACAGTGTGGGACTGCAGAGACTTTTGAGGCATCCACACAAACCCATCAGTGGTGGCTCTCAAAGATGGTGATGGAAAGGTGAGAAAGGGCTTAGTTTTGAATAAGAAAGCTGGAATCAGTCACATTCACAAGGAATATGAGGAGCTTATCTGATCAGGGAACTCAGCAGGGATCTCTAAGCATGTAAGATAGCTGAAGGATTTTAAGTGAGCTGCACTAGTGACAAACCACTTATTTTCCACTTTTGCCTTTCTCTTTTTGAGCAGCATTACAATTGCTTCAGATTTTGCTAAGTACAGAACAGGTCTGATTTGAGAGGCTAATAGAACCAATGAATTCCTAGCAAGATAAGGCACAATTTTTAAGAGCCATCATTGTGTTCAACCCTCAAAATTTATTAGACAATTTCCTTGGCTACCAATTTAGATGTTTCTAGCTGTGCAGTAAGCCAAGACACATAAGATTCCTCCTTTCTACAGGGCATTTCTGTTATTTTTTTGCAAGAAGACAAAGGACTGATAAAAGAACAGAAAAAAAAATAAAAGAAGCTGTATTTTTAGGCAGAAGCTTGGGAAAAAACAGCAGGGAAATCTTTCTGGACAAATCTGATCAAGGCCTTAAGAGTAATTGCTAAGGTTTCCAAGATGGAAAACAGGAAGATAACTTT
Source organism: Zonotrichia albicollis (assembly GCF_047830755.1). Lineage (NCBI taxonomy): Eukaryota > Metazoa > Chordata > Aves > Passeriformes > Passerellidae > Zonotrichia > Zonotrichia albicollis. The sequence continues at coordinate 73,158,326 of NC_133821.1, read as the reverse complement.
GTTCTTACCTTGTGTCCAGCCATGACATTTGTATATTAAAACTGTAAGGTTCTGGCTGATTGTCTGGCTCTTCTATCCCCATGCAGTCTGTGGATTTTTTGTACTTAGCCTTTTGTACATAAGACAATACCAGGCTCTTCCAGGGTGAAGTAGTAGGTTACCTATTAGCACTTTCTCCCTGCATCCAGTAGGCTTAGCAAGGTTCTAGGCAGTGGCCAAGATGGAAAAGGGTCTTTTATCCAGCACCAATGTGCCATGGGTTTTCCAGAGAGGTGAGAAGGCTGCTGAGCAGCTTTGGAAAGAGCAGGCTGCTGCTAGAAACTTTACATGTTTCCAAAAATGGATCCTAGAATCACAGAAGTACAAAGCTGCAAAGTACCACAGGGGATCATCTGTGCCCTCCTTTTACTCAGAGGTAGGATAATATTTGCCAAGACAATCTGAATGGGAGGATTATCTTACTTCTTCCAAAAATCTCCAGTGAAGAAAGACTTCTATTCACCCTAGGCTGCTTGTACCACCTGTTTCAATGTTGCTTTAATAAGAATTGATTTTTCCTAATACATAACTTAAATGCCCTTTATTTAATCTGATTATTTCTTGTCCTAAGACTAGTGAACATAATGAACAACAAATTAATCTTTTTTATAACTGTTTACATATTAGAAAACTGCCACCATGTCCTACCTCATTTTCAAGCCTTCTAGACTAAACAAACTCACTTCCTATGACCGTTCTCATCGGTCAAATTTCCCTGCCCTTAGCTCCTTCTTCCTTCTATTCTTCTTAGTACATACTTCACATGGGGTAGTGTCCTGGGGTCCCAAGGTCACTTCACTTCCCTAGGTGAGGCTTGGACTGCTTTTCTTCAGAGGAAGAGGAGACAATAACCCCCTACATTTTACAAATTAAAGTTCTGAAGCTTCACTCCAGAAGTTTTTCTTCTTTTCTGGTACACTGTTCATCTACAATTACTAAAAATAAAATGTAGGTGGGAATTCCAAGGTCCTCCTTCACCTTGCTGGTGAATGTAAGGATCTTGGTTTGCTCTCCTCAAACTGAACTGTAACTGTACAATATATATTGGTCAAATTATTTTTTTATGACTGATCTTTAGTTTTGGTTGATGAACAGAACTGTACTGTAAAAATATTTTTGCCTCCAGACGGGACAAGATGGTAGAAGAACAGAGATAGACTTGTAGTACTTTGACAAAGTCTTGTGCTACTTAGAATCATAGAATCATTAAGGGTATCTCCAAAATCATCAGAGCCAATCTTTGAACAAATACCACTGTGCCCACTGAACCATATCACACAGTACCACTTCTGCTTGGTATTTTAACACTTCCCGAAAGGCTGACTCCACCACTTCCTAGGGAAGCCTGTTTCCATGCTTGTTATTATACTATCCTGTCCTATGCACCACCATCATAAACCTGGATTTGCAGTGATTTTGATTTTTTTCCTGTTCTCTCCATCAGTAAATTTAACAAAGAAAAATGCAATCTGTCTGTCAATTAAGACAGGAATGACATGCCGTGTGGACTTCAGTTTTCAGAAAGCTCATGTGTCAAAGAGTACGAAATGGCCACTGATCTTTCAGAGTAACTAAGTAGCACCATAAAAAAAAGAAAAAGGATTTCCACAAAGAAAACCCCATACAAAGTTTGTAGTCTTTATGCAGCTCACCAGGCTACTTTTACACGACTTTTTTTATAACGGTTTCTCTATTGGAAAAATTCAGGCAATTACACTTTACTGCAGGAAGCAGGTTCAAGATATAGCTACAGAGAAGGATCCTCAAGGAATATTTTTCACAACATCATCAGGCAGTCTTATATCGATTACATGGCTGTCTCAGCAGTCTACTTTGTGCATTTAGAATAAAAGAATTCCCTGTAAGTGCAGGGATAGTAACAACAGACATTTTTAAGGCAAACTGTTTACCAGAAACAGCCTATGAGAAAAGCACATAGACAAAACTGCCCCTCAGGCAGGTGCTGTGGATTGAAAGGAACTCAGAAGTTTTGGGTGGGCTATTTTTGTACTGTTCCGTTCCTTTATTATCAAGGATGAAACTGAGAGATCCAAGACAAAAGATGTACATTTTGGACTTTTTGAGACCTCAAAGAACACCTTGTCTTCCCATTTAATGAAAGTTGGGGTTTTTTTTGCCAAGTAATTTGTTTCAGACCATCACAAGCATTACAGAAGTTACCTTACCTGTGGCCATGCTGTTACAATTCAAGTTGGTTGCTCAGTTTCTGGCTGTCAAAGTCTAGCAAAATGACAACCCCGAAGCAGCTGATAGACACAAAAGCAGAGGAAGAGAGAAGAAACTCTTTTTAAGTCTTGGTGTAAAAACAGGAAGTGTTTGACATTCTGCCCTGGCATCTGTGTAGTGTCCATACCTGCTATTTTAATTTTGGACATTTTGGTTCAATGAATATGAGAAAGAGGGAGGGAGGGAAGGAGGAAGGGAGAGGAGAGGAGAGAAATACTCCAAGCAAGTATCTTAAAGTAGCAGGAAAGTACCCCAGAAATGCCAGGAAAATCTGTTTCCAAAGCAATGAATTAAAATGCACAGGATGATGACCACTTACTGTAGTCCATACTGGGTCTTGTCCTGAGCACACAGACACAGATTTTACTTCATGTGTGACCTACAAATTTCAAGCAACATGAACTAACCAACCCTGGGAACACATTGATGGAGGAAGAGGGGGTTTCACATCTTGTTCATGATTAGCTGCTTTGAGAACCTTCAGTAATTTTGATTTTTCCTCTACAACGCTGAAAGCAGTAATAGCTTTGTCACTGTCATTAGTGATAAGAGAGGGAGAGAATGATTATTCCATAATTCTGAACTTGGGCAAAGCCTATGTGTAATAGGTACATTAAACAGGATGGAAAGAGGATGATCTGAAAGCTGTAAATTATTGAGTGCTATCTAATCCTGCACAATTGCTTTTTACTAGAAGCACTTCCTGGAAACTCAGGCATTTGTGACCTACTACATGAAGGCCTTCATTTAACAGACATGAATGTTGAGAGACTAAAGATAAGGCATTCAAAGGAGGTTGTATAGTTTTGTCCTCTGTATAAGTTGCTCTGTGAAAGCAAAACGTATGTAGTGTCATGAGCTGAGTCTTCATTTCAGAGTCAAAGACGTTTCCCACATTTTTCTATGTTAGCCTTTTATATGTGTTATCATGATGTTTCTCATAAATGTTATTTATTAGTAGACAAGTTTTCCCCCAATGCTCTCCTAAAGAGGCCAGCACACCCAGCAAATTCAGCTGCTTTTTGCTAGAACCCCACATGTACATCATCACTGTTTTATCAGAAATTCACATTTCCATGTGGTATAGCAAAGGTGTGAACCTCAGTTTCAATGCTATGCTCAGGTTGCCTTCCACACTCATTAAATTTGCAGAAAGGAAAGAATGGTGTTCAGACTTAGGCAATTCTGTGTTAGCCACAGATATAATAAGTTACTGAGATTTAAGGTAATATTATTGAGAGATATTTAACACCAATTGATTTAAAATAGGGTATGAAGGGACTACTAGGCTTTCATGCATTTTTAAAATGCTGTTCTTAGCCTTTTCTCTATGAAGAAACACAATGAAAATATAAATTATTCCCCCAGGGAGAGATATAAACAAAGAAATTGGACTAGAGTATTAATTACAATGGTAACATTAAAAGATAATTAGTGATTATAAATCAAGGGTGAGGTTTCATGACTGGCTGTGCCCGGTCTGTGAGCAAACCTGGCAACCTTCTGTTGGGCTGCTCTGAGGCTGTTCAGCCTAGAGAAGAGAAAGTTGTCTGGAGACCTCATAGCAACATTCCAGTATCTGGAGGGGGCCTACAGGGAAAGCAGAGAGGGACCTTTCATTGGGATCTGTAGTGATAGGGCAAGGAGAAATAGGCACAAACTGAAAGAGGGGGAATTTAGGTTAGAAATTAGGAAGAAATTTTTTACTGTGAGGGTGGTGATGCACTGTAACGTTTCCTGGGGAGATTGTGGATGCCCCCACTTTTGAACACCCTGGTCTAGTGGGAAGTGTCCCTGCCCATGGCAAGGGGCTTGGGACTTGATGATCTTTAAGGTCAATTCCAATCCCTTAACATTCTATGATTCTATAAAATCCCTTTGGGGCTTCCAGTCTCCTCCATGTATCATGATTCTGATGTGCTTATTCTGGGTGTCCTTCACAACACCAAGATCATCAAGTCCAAAACATTGTGTTTGGCTTCCCAAGGATAACAGTGGGTTTTTGGGGTCTTGTTTGTGTTTTCCAAGAAAGTTTGGGGGTTTTTTTCAGTTGGTTGGTTGGTTTTGTGGCTTTGGTTTTGATTTTGGGTGTTGGTTTGTTTGTTTTTTTAAAAGAGGCTTGTTAAAAGGAAGCTAGAAGATGCTGCTAAGAATGTGATAGGGATAACAGTGCAGAATTGAGTGCTGACATCTTGCTGTTGGTTCCTTATTTGTTATCTATCAGGTAAGACTTGTAAAAGACTTAAAGGGAAGCTTATGTGATTAAATATCAAAATTGGGCTCTTTATTATAGACACAGCATATTCTTCTGAAAAGATGAAGTTGTATCCAGACAAGGAACTTACACTGTAATACATTCTAGCAGATAGAATACAAAAACTTAAGTAAGCCAAGAACAAGAAGCAAATGCCGAAGTACTCAAAACCAAGTCTAAATTATTCTAGCCCATTAGGAAGGTGCAAAATGCCCTCTAGACAGCCCAGAAGCTAAATGCCATATCAGTGTGTGATGTACTACTGGTCTCCTTCTTTTGAAAAGGATCTACTAAAACACTGAAAGTGCAAGGTGAGAATGGCACAAAACATGTTCCCCAAGACGAACAACTAAGTAGCAGTAGTAGCCCTCAGACTCAAAAAGAGACAACTTGAGCAAGATATGATAGATCTCTACAAAATCATGAGTGGTCTAAAGGATTTAACTTTGTATTGTCTACTCCCATATATGAAGTAGGAACCATCATACAAAGATGTAAGATCCAGGGTTGGAGTAAGCAAAAGGGGATGTTTCTTCATGGGAAAAAGATATGCAACTTTTCATGTCTGAGGAGAGTTCATATGGGCACAAAGACAGACTGGACAAACAGTAGGATCAAGGATCCATTGAAGGCTGTTGAATAAACAAACTTCATCAGATCCCCAAAAGTTCCACTCACTCAAAAAGAGTTGGACATGGCAGAGGACCTAAAGAGGGAAGAGCCATATATTCTTGTCCTGTCCTTATTTATCCTTTATCACCCATATATGGACATTTAGGGAGAACGAAGACCAGGTAAAAGGGACATTTGTTCTCAACTAGTACAGACATTCCTGTGGCTGCTCCTGCCTCTCATGATTGTAGAATCAGATGAAAGCATTCTGGATAGATAAAGAATTTTTTATTTTTAATTTTTATTTTACTACACTAGGTAAAGTATCTCTTCTTGGATTTGTTAGATGCAGAGATCTGCTTAGCTTTTTTCTTGTGATTCTTTCTTGAAAAACACATTGACCCTTCTTCTATTTTCAAGCAGTTCATGGGTCACAGGGTCTTGGACCAATACTGGTCCCTAGTTCTTCCTAAGTACTTCCCTCATGTTTTCTTGTCAGGCTTTTGGAGGGATTGGGGTGGGGGGTGGGTGTGGTGCATTGTTTTTGGATTTCTCAGGAGAGCAATTTTCTGTTTCCAAATTTTCCACTTCCAATTGACAAATGATATTTCATTCCGTATCTTTTTTATGCATAAGCCAGTCTAGTGCTGTTAGTTTCCCAGCAGTTAAGCCCTAAAGAGCCTAACAGCATAGTTCAAGAGCTGTACTTACTTGTTTGAATATGTTCCTCCTCTGAATGAGGGTTTGAGTGTGTGCACACACGGCTGTGTAGCTCCTCAGGAGAATATATACATCTGCTCTTGCAGTAGCAGCTGGTTAATGCAGAACCATCTGTACAAAATTTCAAAGTTGCAGACTGTGAGATAGCTCTCTGCCATTACATATTTTAAAAATAATTTATACTCAAAATTTAATACTGTGATTAAAGAAATTTTTTTCACAGGTTATCTGAACAGAAAATACCAGCTGCTCAAATGGTGTCAGTCAGGACATGTGCTTTTTAGGCTAGATTTGTCAACAGCCCATAAAATGTAATTCCTAACCCTGATGAACTATACCATGGAAAATCACCAATGAGTTGACTTCGTACACATGTGTAGGCAGAGTTCTGTCAATGTACTTTAGGAAACCCTGCAGGAGGTCATGAGGAATATGACATGACTATAGTGGCAAACAGATAAAAAGGGCTTGTAAAAAGATTTAAAAGGATTCCAACTTCCCATAGTGGTTCAGGTGTTTTTTCTTTGCTCTTGTGTGCTTCCACGTATGCATAGTTCATCAGTGCTGGAGGAATTTTTTTTGGAAACAGAATACGGCAAGTTGTCAATAAATAGCATGTATTTTCCAGGAAAAAGGGAAAATGTGTAGAACATTAAAAGAGGATGCCCTCCCTTTCCTTATCTAGTGCTAAACCCCTCCATCTTACTAAGAATATCAGAGTTTTGCCACTAAGGCAATGACAGTGAGGTAGAGTCAGTGAAAGCCTATGCATGCAGTTAGTTGACATCAGTCAGTTGTCATGATACCAAGAGCTATCATGCTCAAAATATGTGCAAATAACATGAATAAGATTGCACAGACATCTGGTAGAGAGAAAAATTTTTTCCTTAAATCCAGTACTGACAAAGACACTAAGATCACTGTCTTCAGAGCTATAAAAATGCACTCATATGGTTATGCTGAGCATGTGGTTGCTCAGGGAAGATGTTTCTCAAAGACTGTCAGGAAAGGGAAAACACAAGCAGGACTGCTTTTGCATTTCCATGTTTAGTGGTTTACAGCAGTGGAATTCAGGGCCTGCGATCTATTACAGTGGGAGTGAGTGTGTAAGTCATGGCATCATCTGGTTTAAAGGCCCATAGCTGTTGTTCTTTTCCATCTAGGATCAGACAAAGAGGCATGAGGCTCCACATAATTAAGAGCAACTATCCCACAGCGGCAAGGAAAGCAGAAAAGATTTCATTGGGAAGGAGGACTGACTACAGGACTTTAAAGACATGATTGCAAACAGAAGAAGCAAACCAGAGAATGTTTAACAGGAAAATAGCACTCTGACCCTCCCTGGATTAAGTGCTATCAATCAAGTTTAAATTTAGGTCCTACATGGTTCCACATGAAAAGAAGGCAGTGGGGGCAAGGAAAGCTTAACGCCTGAGAATATTTGTATTGCATGGCAAGGAAAACAAGCCTAAAGTCAACAAAGAGCAGCCTGTAAAAACAAATAGTCCTGATGAGAACAGCACTGCCACCCGAAAGCTCATTAGCAGCCAGAAACAGAATTGTCTCTCTGCTCTTTCTTTGCTGGCTGCCCCCAGCCCAGCGCTACCGCAGCGCTTCTGACTCAGCTGCTGCCTCCCTCCTGGCCTAACCCCTGAGCACTTGCCAGCACCCACACAATGCATGCCCTCAGCATGAAGAGTGTTTCCCCAGGGTGGGCTGGGCTGCTCTATGGTGGGAGGCAGGAGTGGGAAAAGAGCAGGAAATATCTGAGGGTTTTTTACAAATAATAGTAATGTATACATACACGTATTGTAATTGTCTTTATCTCTTCTAAGATAAACCAGCAGAGAGGAATTTTGGGTGTAAAATGATGGGAAGAAACGCTGCCATGCCCACCAGCAAGCACATGGGATTTCAGAAATCATGTGAATTCCAAACCCAACGTCCCATCTGTCATCGCCTATTCACTGCTGGTGGAGTCACAGCTGTAGGGCAATGAGACGCTCCATTTCCTCCTGGTGCATGGGAAAACACAACCATGCATTTGGACACAGCTGAGATGTCTGGTGATCAGTAAGGAACACCAAAGACATTTTTTAACCTTAAGAGCCAAGATGTAATTTTGACAAACTTGCATTTAGGTACCTGAAAAAAGCAGTTGGATAATATCAGAGCCCATTTACTGCACTTTGAGATTTTTTGTGCCTGCAGGTTTTACACTAGTCATAAGATTCTGTTCTGTAGATTAAGTTAAGCTTAATATGTGGCAGAGTCTAAGGTCTCCAAGGACACAAAGTTATACCTGCAAGTGTTATAAAGGATGTTCAACATTGCAGTTTTATTTGCAAGTGCCATTTTTTCTCTTCTCTTCTCTTCTCTTCTCTTCTCTTCTCTTCTCTTCTCTTCTCTTCTCTTCTCTTCTCTTCTCTCTTCTCTTCTCTTCTCTTCTCTTCTCTGTTCAGACCACCAAACTGCAGATAAATGGACAGAAAGAAAAAAAATGAAACATCAGGGAATTTCTTCAAATGTAGCAAGTTGAAAGAGAGCATCTATTATGCACAATAATCTGAATACTTTCCTGCATCACTGTAGCACCTTTCAGATTCCCCATCCTGCTGCACTGTTTGACTCCTTTCCTCTTCCAAACCTGCAGATGCACACCAAGCAGCCAACACCTGGGCAGGGCCCTGGTGCCCTGACTACTGGTACATTTTTGTGTACCTAAACATATGACCCCACACAGTCTGTTTACGAGATTTATGGGTTTGTCTATTTGTCTTCTGGGGGTTTATGTATTTGTCTGTATATTTGTGGAAACTGAGGTTAGCAGATGCATTGCCTACACCAAATGCATTGGCCTAGGCACTGTCTATTGCCCCATGATGGAAACCACTGGACTGTGTATAACTTGGAATATGTGCCAGAGCTAAACCTGTGCAGTAGGAGGGTTCAGACATGTTGCTTGCAAAATCAGAGGCAAAATTCCAGTCAATTCAGCAGAGAAATCCTTGCTCCAAGGCTGACTCTTCAGTTCCTTACCTGTTACCATTCTCTCAGAATGCAATGGGAAGATGAAGTTCAAGACTAAAAATACTGCATTTAAAGCACCTCTATTTGTAAAACACACTAATACACAGCTTTGAGTTGGCTTAATTTTCTGATATCTGTATCATTTTTTGTCCAATTAGATGCATGCAGAGTAGAAAGAATATCCATCAAAGTAGAGGACCCATACAGCATATACATGCATTTAGAAATAAATTTCAACACTCCATTTAAGAAAAAGCAGCTTAGAGTAGAATCTAACCTCTTGGAAAACACATTTAAAATGAAATAGTGAGAACATACATCGTTCTTCTATATGCATTTTTCATTTTTTTAGAAGACATTGAGCTACAGCAATAAAATTACAATTATGCAGGTAAAGTATCTAGTTTTTCTGAGGAAAAAATAGGAATGTCTGATTTTCAAGAATTTTTAATTATAGGCATAAATCTATCACTTCAGATCTTTGATTTCATTCATCTGTAATCTCAAACTGGATTTTCTTAAGTGCAATTTTACCCTATAGAATCTGGAGTGAAACAAGTTTCTTTCTCACTCTTTTCATGTTCTTTTGGGTTTTTGGTATTGCCCTCATTTGCAGTGAGAACTGTAACATAATTGCATTTTCTTTTGCAAGCCGAAGGGGGAAATTCAAAACAGGCACAGGTACCTATTATGCTTCTTATATTGAGATGACTTTTAAGACATAAGAAAGAAAAAAACTGTCTACAATTATTAATTAATTTGTTCATGAAACAACTTTCCTCACAATATTTGCATACTCCTGCATCAGATTTAGACCAAGATTTCTATGAAAATGAATTTGAGGGTCTTCCACTAGAAAATGTACATATAATAAACATAAAATATGAAACTAACAGGGAAGAAAGGTTGAAGTTTCCCTATTTTGCTTCGAAGAATGTGGGAAAATCAAGGACACTTTTAGACCGACATATTATTTTCCAGAGGTATTTAAAATAAAGTCCTCTTTGAATCCCTTGAGAAGCACCCTTGCCCTTGTATGTTTAGTGGAAAGAATGCTGGCTAAAGTCTTTCAAAAGTCATACAAGTAGTAAAATGTCCATAGTCCCAATAAATACCCTACTTTCCACCTCTGCAGAATGACAGGTATTTACTTTCAGAAAGATGCTCTTCTGACTTGGTGAATATGAGCACGAGGAGGAAAGAAAAAGTTCCATCTACAGGTTGAGTTTTCTTCAGCTTCTGCATGTGTTCATCCTTGATTGCTCAAGAGACACTGTGGGAAAACTTGCTGGCTCATCTCAATGCTGGTGGCAAAAGAGGTAACAAATACAGAAAGCATCTCCATTTTTTCAGGGTTGTGACCAAGCTCTGACTGTCCCGGGTTGGCAGCAGGCACTGGAAGATGTGGTGTGGAAGTGTGGGACCAAGGAAACACCCCCATGTCTCTGGTTGCATGACATTGCAAGGTGCCCCCAGGCCAGCTTTACTTGCCTCTCTGCCTGAAGACCTGAATGGGAACAGAGGAAAAAAAAAGGCAGAAATCTCAGAACCATGGTGGCAGGCATTCAGGATCTCACACTGTTTTACCTATGTTAGCCAGCCTTCAGCCAGGCCTGTCAATAGAAGCGTTCGAAGGTCTGTTTGGGTGGGGGTATGCCTCCATGGGGTGCCTGAGACAGGCTGCAGGAGCTGAGCTGGTGGGACTTGACCTCCCTCTCCATCCTTCTCCCAAGGGCCTGAGCAAGGCTGCCTGACTGCCCTGCAGAGCTGGGTGGCTTCGGGAGCGCTCCTTGAATTAAACTCTTGTCACAGGTCAGTTACTTCTCCCAGTTGTACTTCCTCTAAAAATATCCATGCCTTATGGCTTCTGTAGACACATAACTTCATGTCTCCCTTACTCCTTCCCCCAGAGGAATGAAGAATGTTGAGCTGCTGGCAGCTAAATTGTATTTAAAGACATTTTTATTTTCTGAATCATACTCAGCGTGATGCTTGTTTTAATTATATTTTATGCCGAGTGCTGTAAGATGCATGCATGAAAGCCTGCCCATAAATAAATATGTCTTTAAAAGTCCTTATTTATTTTCCTTGAGTCAATTCCTGCTCCTTTGCTGAGGTGCACAAAAGCTGGGATGCATGTTCTCCAAAGCCCAGCCATGGAACCCATACACCACACGATGCCAAAGAGCCTCTTTGCACCAGGTCTGTGTGGGCTCGCCTGTGCTGTGGCACCGGGGGGAAAGGCCTGCCTCCCTGATGGTCACTCCAGGGGCCCGAAATGGCCATGACTGCCTGGGGAAATCAGCTACTGCACCTTCTGGAGAGGCAGGCACTCTCAAAAGCCTCTCCTAGTGCAGCTGTGGGGTGAAAGAAAAAACTCGCAAGGCAAACACATTGTGAACACCAGGCAAGCTCTCACGAGCTGCTCCTGGGCAGGAGGCAGAGCTCAGCCCTGAGCACAGGTCCCCGTGGAGGTGCCGTGACCTGGCTGTGCCCCTTCCCGGGGCTCAGATCCCCTCAGGGCGCCTGTGGGATGAGGGAATGTCACCTGCTCCTGGCAAAGCGTTGGCTCAGCAGCGCGGGATCAAACAGCGATGGCAGGCGTGGGCCTGCCCATCAAAGGGGCCTTTTGAGTTCAATAAAGAGGGATTCACGTTCTGTTCCTGGCTGGATCCTGTGGACGAGGCTGAGAACAGCCTGTGAGCAGCGTGGGTTGGAGGGCGGCCAGGGGAGGCCGTCCCGCCGGCTTTCACAGGACCTCTCGCTGCCACCGCTCACCCGCGCTGCGGCCCGGCCATGGCAGCCCTCCCCTGCCCCGCAGTCAGCCCTGCCGGCAGGCCGCTCCTTGCTCGGCTCTGCCAAACCGGCTGTCTCCTGACGGGAGAAAATAATCTGGGATCAAGGACAGGAAACTGGATCCGCGCACGCAGGCGAGATGAGAAACTCATGTTTTGTGGCAACCCCCCTCAATCAAAGTGCTCCACCTCCCTCTCCTACCTCCAAGCAATGAGAAACGAAAATAAAAGGAATGGAATAAAAGTAGGTACACATCACTATTTTTTTCTAACCTTTGTGTGGGAAAAAAAAAAAAAAAAAAAAAAAAAAAAGGAAAAGAAAGGAAAGCATCTAACTGCTTTTTTTTTTTTTCTTTTTTTTCTGGCATCAGCATCTTCTCACTCCTGTGACAGCTCCTGTGCCCTCACCACAGACACATGAGACTGTCCAAATACTTAGGGTTTCTTGGAGAGGTGTCCCATATAGAAAACCACTGGCAAACACCAAGGAGGGTAGGGCAGCAACCCTTTATGTCTGCAAGCCCCAGCCGCTCTCTGCGTCTTGCTCCTGCCCCTCGCGCATCTGTGTTTCAAAACCCCAGTGGTCCCTCACACTGCTGCTGCAGCCTGCGCTGCCTGGAAATGTTTCGAGTGACTGAATGTGTTGCTTAGAAGAAGAAAACGTCCTTTGATATGCTTCTCGAAAAGAGGTAATTAAAGAAAAGCAGCCCACAAGCCTTCCGAACTGGCTGTCCTTCTGGAAAGCAACTCCCAGTCAGCCCCGCACAGAGCGGTGGCCAACTGCTGGGAATGAGTAGAACCATCTGGTTCTGCTGCCCTCCGTCCCCAGTGCCCTCGGGGGGTGTTTAGCAGTGATGTGTTTGCTCCACCAGCACCATTGCCTTAGCAACACGGCCAAAGTGTTTGTCAGCATGCGAGCAGCATGAATGATGGCGCCTTGTCCGAAGAGTCTGGGTTGCATGTGTGGCTCTCCTTCACAAAGCCAGGCTCACCACTCGCCTCACAAAGAGCCCGAGCGGGAAACTGGGAGCCGGGAGGGAAACTTTCCTGGGAGTCAAAAGCATATTTTTCTTGTAATTGTGTAGGAACTGCCTTGGCATTTTGGAATCGGTGGTGTCTAAACTAATAAATAGTACCAGTCTAAAGCTGATGAGAAATAGCTACATTTTAACAAGTGTCTGCTATTTTTAAGTAGTAACAGATCTACTGAAGAAGTGCTGGAGGCCAGCTATGACCTGCCACGGGACTGCATCAGCCTTTTGAGAGCCTATTTCCTTCAACCTTTACTGAATTAGGTCTAAGGAAACTGCTTATATCTCCCTATTGTGCTCCTGTCAGTAGGTTTAAATGAAAATCTATCACTGAAATCCTTTTTCTCATCAGCCATTTTTCCCCAGATCAGATCAGATCAGATCAGATCAGATCAGATCAGATGTCAATACAGTCTTTATTGGGAAGGAGCAGGGTCATGCCTGAACAATGTTGTGTTCTTTTAATGAACAACACAGCTTACTTTTCATGCCCTCATGTTCTCAGGAAAAAAAAAAATCAAATTCCTTACTGCTATCCCTTATGACACTTTCCTCTTCTTCTCTCCTTTTCCTGCTCTGGTTCATGTCAAAGTGCTTGTTTCCCACAACCAATTCTTCTTAATGCACATCTCTTCAACTAACAGTGCAGTTACTCTCCATGAAAGAGATTGCAGAAAAACTGTTCACCAAAAGGTACAAATACGTGAAACCTTTCCACTACCTGGAAGAAAAATGGCACAATGGATGAATTCTGCAAAAATTAATTCCTTCTGCAAGGCATATCACAGTCCTTCCTCATTCAGTGAACAAATCTAAAGTTGACAGATCTGGAGGAAGAAAATAAAAGTTGAGAGAAAGTTGATCAACTAAATGGAAAGATAAAAAACATGTTTTTGCACTTTCAACCTAATCCAGGAGGGTCCTAAACTTAGAGAAACTTTATATCTTAAAAACAGGCAACCAAGTTCCAACTGACTTCTAAACATGATCAAGGTCTAGACATTTAGATCCTCAGAGATGTTCAATCAAAAAGTTGTATTGGAACAGTCTCAAATATCTGCTATGAACAAACTACTTTAAGGCAACATCACTGATTTTGGGGGTTTGTTTGCTTTGATTTGGTTTGTATCAATCCCTTTAAATAATGACTTCACCATTAGATTACACAGTTAGACAGTGGAGGACCTGAGCTTGGCTTTTTCCTTTCAAATCCCCGCTTCCTATGAGGTTGTTCTGACTGCCAGAACTATATCTTAGTGTGAAAGGGGCTCTCTCTGCCTTCATGCTAGTGCTGGATTCAGAAGGCAAGAAAAAAACAAAGAACAATTGGGGAACAGCTGCTGGTTGCTGCTTCAAAAATTGCATTTTATGGAATGGATCTTCCAAGGCAGGTCCTCCCTCCTCCGGTTGCAATTGCAGGCAAGATTAGCATGCTAACTTTAGGTTGGTCCTTTCTTTGGGTGCCACTGGGTGGGGAAGCCAAGGTGCTACTCAAAAGTGTCTTTCTCCAAGGCTAATGCTGAATATGTGCAGTACAGGGAGTCTGAGGGGCCACACAGGGATTCTGAAATTCCTCTGTGTTGTAGAAAATATAGACATTGGTTTTATGTACGTAAGGACCGGACTTGGTTAAAATGACCTAACCCTAATATCTCCTGTGAGGGTGGGTGATCCACCAGCATTGCCTGGTGTACTCTGTGGTTTTATCACACAGCCACAGAGCCTTCTTCCCTCACCTTCCAGACTGATACAGCCCCGTGGCTCCCACTGAAGTCACTGAGAACCATGAATTTTGTGCATAAACACCTCCTTTTCTGCAGGGAGCCCCGAGCCTCTGTGGATCCTCTAAGCACCCCTCCAGAAGTCTCTAGTGGCCCTGTAATTTATACTGTAAACTCCCTGCAGCGGAGCAGAGAGCTGAGCTGCATGCAGAGAGAGAGAGGTCAGAAGAAGAGACTGTCAGTAGAATTTCTCTGCAGTCATCAGAGTGCAACATGAGATGTTCCCCACAGTGTCCACGCTAACATCTGTGTACATGAAACAGAAAGAGTTGCAGCCGCAGAGGGAGGAGTGTTTTATGTGGTGTACTTCTGTTTGGAGTATGCTGTTCTGGATGGCTTCAGTGCATTTTCACAAGCAAATGACGTTCTTGTGTTTGTATTAAAAGGTTAGTTCTTCTTTTTTAAGTTTTAAGCCACAGTTTTAAAGATAGTGAAAGACCTTGCCCCCTGCAGATGTGTATCAGTCTACAAAAGATGTAACATGACTTGCAATGCCAGTAGGGCTGGTGTAGATTCTTTGATGCTTAAGCATGGGAGTTTATGAACATATTTAGCGTTCTCCCATGTGGTCTGGTAGAAATAAAGTCAAAGGAGGCATTGAAAAAGGGATTTCGGTAAACACGAGTACAAAAGGACAAGTTTTTAGGACCACAAAATTATATAAATACCGCTCAAAAACAGGGACCTGCTACAGTCAGAAAGTTCTGTAGAAATGTTGAAGGGAGTTGTTGAAGAAACAAAGAGGTGTGTATCTTGAAGTGATGAGACTGACATAGGATGAAACAGGAAGAGTAACACAAAGCCTTTTGATGCATCCAATTTATTTAGGCTGGAAAGTAAAGCACTGTCAAGGTGAGGGGAAAGAACACAGTTTCAAAAATGTTTTCCCCTTCAAATGAGTGGGCAATCTAGAGGTGATAGAGGAACTGGATATTTTCCACCATTATCTTTTAATTGAAGAATGGAATGATAAGTACATAGTTGCACATAAAAAGTGCATTATCCTAAAACTGTGAACATTTTTTTGAAACAAAAACAAGGTTAAAAAACCACAAGCTTTTTTATGGTTGGGACAACAATATTTGCGAATCAATACTTGAATACTTTTAAGAAAAAAGTGCTATTTTACAGAAATATGTTTTCTTTTAATTTCAAAGTTTTAAAACTTGGTGAATGTACTGCCAAGTGGCCACTAGATTTTATTAGATCTTGTATAAAATTCTAGGCTATATAGAAGGAGGTGACAATAATGAAAATGCCATCATTTGTCAGTCTTGCTTTTGATGGTATTTGTCAGTGGTGTATGTAAGCTAACTATATATTCATTTCTTGCTTTGTCCAAATGTTTTTGCACAGACAAGGTGCAAGTAAAAATCATACTTTTGGATGAGTTGACATGTGCTTTTGGAGCTTTGTTTCTGTGAGTAAGCATCATAAGAAAAGAACCAGATGACTAAAGGTTAATATAATTTTGTTTTCTGTGTGCAAAGGAGGACTAGGGCTGACACCAGCCATGACTCCTCAAGAGAAAGATAAAGAAGCACCTTGCACACTTTTTCAAGGGAAAGATAAGAAGTGAAGCCTTAAATAGGAATGGAAACACTGCCTGAATTTTCAGCTTCTTCGTGTATTTTATTTTTCTGAATGAAGCTGTTTTCTCAGTAAAATTTTCAGTCACTGAGACACCAATTCTACTCTCTGTATCTCAGTTTTGAACTTCTGAAACTACAAATTATTTTAAAATATAGTAGAAAATCCTTGTCTTAAAATCCTTATCTTAAAATATAATAAAAAAATCCTTATCTGAATTTCTGATACTTTTTCTGAAATGTTACCAGGTTCCAGCTCTGCAAAAATCCTTCTTGGTCACATCATAATTATTTCCTGCATCAGCTACTGTAACTCTCATTTTAATGAACTCCTGAAGCCATACTCACTCAACTTCAAAGTGCCTAGAAAACTGCAGTCAGAGCACACAGTGTTTGCTAAGAAGCTTCATCTCCCTTAACTTTATTCACCTATTACCTCTCTGCCCACAGAACTCAAATCGACTGCTAATTCTTCTAATTCACTTTTGCCTCACTATGTATTCAGCCTTTGGCCTAAGCACAATCCTAAGCACAAAATTTTGCCTTTATTATCATTCCAACAGATCAATTTCTATGAAATCCCTACAAGCTAAAGTTAGGGAGGTGGAACTTTTCAAGAGTTTTCTGTGAATTTTCCCAGCCAAAGAGGCAGAAATTAGCATTAGGCCTTTGAAGAAACACTTCCATTTTGAAAAGGCAGCTACCAAAATAGCCTACTTTTTTTAATTCTTTCCTGAATTTTCTGTAAGTCCCAGGAGCAGGGAAAAAAAATTAGATAAACATATCTGTTTGAACTCAAGCACTTCTATGCCTATGTCTTTCCCTTTCTTTTACTGGGCCATTACCTTGTAGAAGCATGGGAATTAGATGTTATTTTCATCTTCCTTTTATTTCTTCCTTTTATCTTAACACTCTCAAGCTTCTTAGACATCAGTATGCTTAGTTTAGGGTTCTCTTCAAGAGTGTTGTCCACTTTTTGTGCTTCCAGGAGAAAGTTCTATTTTATCAAGATTGTGTTACTCTTTTTCCAGGTGGTAGTAAACCTGTATGCAATCAAATTTGTCATTTGTTTTTCCATATGCTGTCTTAACTCTCTCATTTGTATCACACCTATTCTTGCACAATAATTACTATCTCAGCTTCTAATTCAAGACATAATAAAGGTTGCTGTAATCAATCAAATCATATTCTTTTTAACTAGTAAGCATCTACAAGAGATTGATTTCTGGGTGAACCACTTAACAGTGGGCTCTTATGTCTGCTAATGTTCATGAAATTATAGCACTAAATTTTTATTCTTGGTTTCATTGCTCCAGCACATCAACCATATGTGGTTGGAAAACTTTAAAATTGAACATCAGAAGAGTAAGGGAAAGAAAGTTTCCTTTTGCCTCTCAAGAAAATGCATTGTTTAATTCTTTCAAATACAAATGGAATGCACATACTAAGCCACTAGGATGTGCTTAATTTCTTAAAGATGTTTTTTCATGCGATGAAGTATCATCTGACCCAATAAACCAACTCTAGCCTGGGTTTGAAGGTTCACGAAACATAAGCGTTGCCCAACAAACTTCTCACTTCCTTTTCTTTTGGTTTTCTGTATGAAAGAACCCCTTTCAGAGGAAATGTTAGAATTGTTAAATTGAATAGATATTTTCAGATATCCAGACAATATAAGAACAGACCACAGAATTAAAGTATTTTCTTTGTCTTAAGATAGCTTTCTTCTCTAAGTATGAATAAACGTTTGGATCAGATCAATTGTTTCCTTTGAATTATAGTAAAAAAGAATTAAGTGGTTAAGCATACAGTTCACTGGTATTAAGAGACAAACATTTTCATCTGATCACTCTTTAAGCTTTAATGTTGATTAAAACACATTGTAAAAATCAGTGCTTATAAGGAAGGTCACAATGTGCTTGGAGTTCTGTGCAAAATGTCAAGTGAACTAATAAAATGTTCTTTTATGTAGGCAGTGCAAATGCTGTAATTTAAAAATAAAAAACCTAAAAATACACACTATCCTAAATTTTATGTAGAAAACAGAAAATTTTTCAAGTGACAAGAAGAAAAGGTTAAAATACATGTCACTACTTTCTCCTGGATGGTCCACTCTCTTACAGCTTCAGTCAGGGATAGCTGTGATTTGAGGCAGTAACATCTACATTTTAATGTACTGGGAGTGGACAAATAGCACTTTCCTAATAATGTGGACAAGTTAAATTGCTTTGATGCTTTCATTGTCATGCCACTCTTGTGTTATTTGCCATGGAAATAATGAATGCTCAAATGCATCTCACCATTTGCTTAGCTTATTTTATTTTTTTTTTTAATTGGGCAAAGGTGTGTCTCTGAGGAAAATGCCCAGGAGGTACTGGCTTGGGGAGATCAAAGGGATCTCTAAATTTTAGAATTTTTCATTTATAAAAACCTTGTTAAATGTACTTCACTCTCAAAATACAGGCCCTAATTTTAATATGGTCACAGTTGTGTTTCAATGAGTTTGTGCCTGATTTAAGTAGATAACAACAAGGCAAGTGAGTCCCCAAAATCAAGGTATCTGAACCAGACAAACATTTTTGAGATATAAATGGTGAGACAACCCTTCTACTAATTTGTGCTACTCAAACATACTTTTATGTTGCCATCAACCTAAAAATCATATAAAGTTAAAAGCTACCTATAGAACTATGTATTAGATCTCATCACTTATTAGTCATGACCCATATTGATCCGTTTCTTGTTAAAAAATAAACTTTTTCTATCTAACTTGTGGCATGAGGAGCTTGGCCTCTGTCTGGAAGCCTGTCTTTGACCATGGCGCTATGCAAAACCCCACAGAAAATAGAAGAACCATCCCAGTGACAAGAACTGGGGTTTCTTTTCTTCTTATCACAGTGCTCTATACTCAAGAAAATATGGGGCTTTCAATAAAGCAGGAACTCCAGAACAATGACAAGTCTCCTACACTAAGTGCCTTAGTAGACCTATAAAGGATCAAAAAATCACAATGCAGCCAGTGGTTGGGGGAATTTAGTGTGGTTGTATTTGCAGGTGTCCCAGGATGAGAGAAGAGATGAGAATCTTGACTCCATGTTCCAGAAGTCTGATTTATTATTTTATGATATGTATTATATTAAAAGAAAATTGTGTATTAAAGCTATACTAAAAGAATAGAAGAAAGGATTTCTTCAGAAGGCTTGAAAAGAATGGAATGATAAGAAAATCTTGTGACTGGTCACAGCCTCGAAACAGGTGTCTGTCATTGGTCATCAAGTAGAAACCATTTCACATGCTGGGTAAACAATTCTCCAAATCACATTCCAAAGCAGCAAAACCTGGGGAAGCTGAAGCTTCCCAGCTTCTCAGGAGAAAATATCCTAACGAAAGGATTTTTCATAAAATATGTCTGTGACAATTTAGCTTTTATTTCACCTCCGTACTTCCTCACCAGCCCTGGGATGAAGAGGTCTGCAGCTGGGTGGGACTTCCAAATGTCTCCTCCTCCCATCCTTACTCACCCAAGAAGAAAAGACAACTTGCATTGAATGGACAGAAGCATAATGGGTACAATTGCCTTCCCTCAGAAAAAGCCTTTTGTCATCTTCTGCCTCTCTGCCCGTGTCTGGTTTGTTCTTCCTCTGGAGGCAGAAATAAAAGAGATGAACCATAACAAATGGCTCTTCTTGGCCATCTTAGAACTGTCTGAGGTCTAAATCAGAGAAGTCACCTCAGGAAAACACAGTAAAAGCTGGCAGCAGTGTGCTTGGGTTTCTAGCAAAAGCTCCCTTATGAGTGAGAGGTGCCTACTCCAGCGGGGCTGACTGGGTCACATGCTATTGGTTTTCTGTGTTCATGAGGACCAAATGTTGCTTTAAAAGTGGCAGAGGAATGAACAGCGTTTAAAATAAGCCAATTTAAAGCCTGGGCTTTTGCTGAGCTTTTATAATCTGCTATTTACTGAAAATATCTCTGTGTGTGAGATCTTTTCCCCTAAGAACATATGTCCTTCCTGCTTGTTCAGACTCTGATCCTAATCTCAATTGTTTGATGTCATAATCTGTAGTATGGGAATGCAGGGAAATGCCTTCAAAAAAACCCCAGTGCTAATTGAGAGAAGGTGCCTTCTGGGGGTTTTCTGTGTGTAATAGTTTCAGGAATGATTGGAAGAAAGCATATTAATCAATTTTGCAGATGATTTGCAGTGGGAAAAGATCATAAACCACTTAAAGGCTGGGAATAATACCGACCACAGTTTTCATAAAACAAAGGAAAAATCTAACATCACTTGCAGCATACTGGACATTCAGATTGCTTCCCACAGCTACTCAGCAAACATTTTTGAAAACATTTTGAAAACCAATACACATGAGAGAATGAATCAATGATAATTAAGAAATACACTCATGCTTTAAATATTGGAGGCACCAGGAAGAAACAGAAGTATTTTCAGTATCCAATCTTATTCTCTCAAACTCCAGAAAGGATAATACTAGTCTTTAGCAAAATTAGTGCTGTGGTACCATGTTATGTTAGCAAGCAGGGTGTAATAATAGCAATCTGATATCCTCTTCAAACACATTTTATTGTAAGTGCCACTGATGGCAACAATGAACATCTGTAAGAGTGCCTTTTAATATCAACCCCCATAGCAAGTTTTAGCCTTTACCCTCAGAGAAGAGGATTTTTTCTAATGAACTCAAAGCAGTTCTTCCTTATATTCACTAGCAATTCCAGCTAGATATACAAATCTCTGTGTGACTGCAGAAAGGTAATTGCCCTGTGTATGTTGAAAAGATCAGTAATTTGAAGCTTCCAGCAAGTTACATCAAACATCGTGGACTTTCATGAACATGCAGATATTAAATACACTTGCTAATTTTGCCTGTAACCCATGAATTGCTTTGGATAGTGTGGGCACCATCTTGTCAGAATGCTTAGAGTTGGGAGAGTCCAGGCTTACGTAAGCACAGCAACAGGATTGGTAAAACATGCTTTGAGAAACCATCTCAGGCCTCCAGACAAATCCATCTGAATGTTTCCATATCGCCTTTGATTTACAAAATATATAATCTTTAATATAACTTTTTCTGACTTTTTAATATTTTTATGCCATTATCTCAATATGGTTTTTTTTCTTCTGATAGCTCACATTTCAGAAATTCATAAAGCATGGCCCCCGTAATTCCTGTGATTTGACTGTGGAACATAGAAAATGTGCATTACACAGTATGCTTTACCCAGGTCTTTTGATTAGCAGTCTTATAATCTGGGGGGATGAATAGAAGAATAGAGACTCAAGTGGTCTCATCCTATCACAAACTCCCTAGTCAAGCTATTTTACATTTTTGCCTTAGTGTCCTGATTTGTAAAAAGAGAATTAAAAACCTATTTGCGTTAAACAGATATTATATGGGAGTTAATTGATAGTGTCCGTACACTGCTTTGAACATCTAAAGAACAATATGTGAATGGTAAGAGCTGCTTTCTCTTTCATTCTTTAGTCTATGTCTTGCACTCAGATTTTACCTCTCTTCTCTAAACTCTTCCTACAGTTATTTTATATTTCTACTATTGATAAATCCACAGTCAGCTCCTTGAGTCAGTCTTATGGAACCTGGAAAAATCGTTCTATGGGACCATGTTGTTTTTTCTTTTATATTCCTTTTGTTATACTGTCTGTTCTTTGTTAATTTTATATTTCTTCATGCTATTAAAAGCCAGATGAAACTTTTCGCCTCATAGTGCTTATTCCCTTTTCTTCAGATTTCTTCTCTTTTCTCTGAATCCTTTATTCTTATTTCTTTTCTGACTGTTCATATACAAGAGTTTTCTGAATGTGCACTATGTGCGACCACTCAAAAAAATCAAGTCAGTTCTAGCTTATGCATTTACAAGAGTCAGAGAATTTTGTATTCCTAGTGTGTAAGATGATTTTCTCATAACTTAATTATGGTAAACAAGAAGGAGCAGGCCAAATGAAGAAAGATGGAATGTTTTGTTTTCTAATTAATTTCACACAGACATAGCAGTTTCTCTCGTGCTGGCTTAAAACAAGTAGCACGCAAGTGGTATGAACAACACTGTCAGCAGCAACCTCATTTGTTTAACCTCAGCACATTAAAAAAAAAAGGGATGAAGTTTTTTGGAATGCAGATATTATTGTGAAATGGGGAGGGGAGAAAGGAAAGGAAAAAATATAGGTTACACATGGCTGCTTTTAATGGAAATAGTATGATGTCGTTTCTCCCTTTCTTCATGGTTTGAAGTCAGCAATCCCCAGAGAGAAAAATTCTGAGGTTGTAATGAAAAGGGATCATTTCAGAACACATAACAGGCAGTTCCCTCTTCTTTTATGTTCTAGGGAGAGAGAATGTTTCCATTGTATGTGGCTTTTTGATATATGACTTTGAAAAGAATACTCAATTCTTCCATGAAAAGGTTGAATATTCTTCTTTGCTTAGTTCTCATTCCTGAATTACATTGAAATCCCACTCCCTGGTTATTCATAACTTGCTAAAGTTTCCCTGTGAGGCTTAAAATCATAGCGGTCTAGTCTAGTGTAGACATTTTAAAAAGAAATACCAAGCTAAAATAAATAATGCATTGCAGAATAAACAATATCTGAGACATAGCAGAGGGAGAATCAACACCATCCTTCCCTTTTTCTTTCCCTCGTGGTGACTACAGAAAAATTTATGCCAGTAAAAGGTTTTGCTTACATTAAATTGTGAGGCCATTTGTTGGTGCAATGCATTTCAAGCTCAAAAAGTACTGGGAGGCTGAACTTGAGACACTCACACTATGTAATAATTGCTCCACTTAACAATTAAATCTTAAGCAGTTTTGTTACTGGATTACTTTTCTGAAGGCTGGCTTGAGAACCAATCCAATAGTTCTATAACAGCGTCTAAAAGAAAACTGGAGCTTTAAAAAATGTGTGTTGGACATTTTTCACTGTTGTTCTTCCTGAGCTGCTAGTGCAGTTAAATGTTCCACAGTATGAAGAATTTGTAAGGACAATTGGATTAAAAATAGATTTCAAACAACAAAAGGTGCTGCAAGCAGAGGTTTGTGTCTGTGGAAGTAGGGCAATACGGTAACATCTGTAAATATCAGCTGAAATTTTAATCCTCTTTTAATTAGACGTCTTAGAAATAATTTCACATGCTAAAACTTGAAGTAAGGAGTCAGACATGGTGCTGCTGCACAATTTCCAGCTGGCTGATTAGATATTTGCTTTGCAAGTGTTGTGTTCTACAACAGAAGAGTATTCTGTTCATCTTCCCTGACATTAGACTAACAAAAATGTCATTAACCTAAATGTGTACCCCCATATCCTTTGTAGAAAGGGCTTGCCAGTTGTTTGTGTGCCTTTTCTGGATAAGATGACTCTCACTGTGAATTTTTCTTTCTATTGACGTGCAAAGGAAGTTAGGTGATCAGTCCAAACATACCTATTACTTCAATATTAATTAATGGAAGACTTGTACTGCACCAGATCTCATGGGACTTGGAATACTGCTTAAAAAGTGTTCTCAAGTAATATTAAAAGAGTACAGACCTCACCAAAAATCTGTGTATGGTGTGAACTCAATGTTTCGTGGCAGGGATATGCATTTCATTCAGCAACACCAGGGAGCACAGGGAGTGATAGGAGTCACTGCTGACAAAAGTTCTAGTCCACAGGCTAGATGACTTTTACGAGCACAGATCTCTTTTAATGGATCTGAGTAGTTTTGTGAGATTTAACTTGTCTTTTAAATAAAGTATGCAGGATTTAAAGTTTGAACTGACGTGCCCAGGCAACTTACATCTGCATTAAATATTTCAGGATTTTCCAGCAGTGTCTTGTGGTATTCATTTTCTATTTCTGTAGAAGAAAAAGTAGCGATTTTTATGAAGTAAGGCATATAGGTTTAACTCATTCAGTAGGACTTCATTCTGGGTGTCTTCTTAACTTTTTTATTGTATCTGTTGAAAAATATTAAACTCATAGTAAATAGTTTTGTAAATTCCTGCTTAGAAATGAAACCCTCTCCTGTCCAACACACTCTGTAGCTTCTGTAATTTCTCTTTTGTGCAGTATTCAGCTGACCTAACCCAAGACATAAAAGGTTAGCACCTTACCTTAGTTAATTGTCCATGCAACTTCTAGAGACACAGGTAATCCCCTCCTAAAGCAGATGTTTCAGATGGGTGCACTGGATTATTTCCTCAGGTGCATCCCTCCTTCCAAATGAGCTGAGGTGGCAAATGGGGACAAGACACCTAACTTGAAGAGAGATCAAATGAGTTCCAACACAATGAAGTCCATATTCTATATTTTCTTGGAGCAGAATCTCGTTCAAAGAAGTTTCATGGAAGATGGTAGCTACCTCTAGGCTTTTTTGAGAAAAGCCCTTTCTACTGGAACACTGTTTCACAGAATAGAGATGATCTTTTCCCCTTACTCTTCATTTTGTTTCCATCTCATAAACCCCTCTGAATGCATTCTGATGGTTTCCAAAGTGCCCAAAAAGAGCTGAGGAAGGGTGGTATGGGCACAGGCAACCTGAGCAGGGAGAGTAGCTCAGAGAGAGGAGCCTGGGATTCAGGTGAGGCTCACATGCTGTTGTGCGGTGAGAGCAACAGCAGATGATGGCATTTCACAGCTGAGACTGAGAATGACTGGGCCACCAGAATGACACTGAGTGATGGGGAGTGACAAGACCATAGTGGGAACAACTGGGGTTATCAGCTTAGAGGGAAAGGTCTTGTAGCACTTAGAGTAGCGCTTGTGTAGGACTACTGTTTCCCTACACCACTTTACATTCTGGCCACAAACACATGAAATTCACCGATAGCACAGGTTAGCTCATCCCCAAACAGTAAAATTGGATGTTTTGGCAAGACTCCACTTAGCCTGATATAATTTGGATTTGTATTTTGCTGGATTTGTACTTTGCATAATGTATTTCCTGGCATGGTTACTACAACCCGTTCATTTTGGTCGCTGTGGTTTGAAGATAGACTTGACCAAATCCAAATCTGTGTCACAGCCATGTTAATCACAGTGTAATTATAGATTGCAGCATTTTTAAATGGCCCATATTCACAACTAACATCCAAAAGGCCCATACATGAAAATCTGCAGCAATCATGTGCTTAAGCATCATTCAACAAAATCAGCGTGCAGTTGGGTAATGAAAATTTGAATCAACACACTCTGGTAACCAGTAACCTTACACTGAATGCCAGCTGAACATTTAAACTGAAAATGCAAAGCAGAGAAGCACAACGATTCGATTACCAACTTCCTTTCTATAAAGAAAATATTGTTTCAAGTGAGCTGCTCTAATGATCAAGTATACCACAGAAATGTGTCAGCAATTAGAGCACTCAACATAGCATGCTTTTTGAGCTTCTCCTTATCTAGCATCTTCTAAACACTTAGGAGAGATTTATCTTTTGGCTCCAGACTATATGTACAAAAAAATGCTGGAAACCAACTTTAAATAATTAGTCCTTTAAATAATTAAATAAAGATTTAATGCAGATTTAAGTTGCCTGGGCACGTCAGTTAAAACTTTAAATGCATAGACTCATTGTGTGATCTCCCATCTCAAGCAATACTTGGTTTATAAAAGAGTAGTGAGCTAAGGGACAGTGCTATCTGCTGAGGAAGATGCAGAGAGAACTGAAATAAATCATGCTTTTTGAGCTAAAACTTGAAGCTCATGACTAGGTGACAAGAATGAGTTCAAAACTCACCTGTAGTGTAGACAAAAGTGATGTCTGCTTCCCCAGACACGAGGGTTTGTGCTAGGCAGGGTCTGACTTCTCCACCCGTGGTCAGAGAAAGAGCAGAGGTGCAGGAAAAGACCAGGAGGAGCAAGATAGGTACAGCTCCCAGGGGATGCTAGAATTGAAAGCAGAAACTGCCTTGCTCTTCAGCACCATCTTCCTCCTGACTTTTCAAGGCTCTTTCACTGGCAAAGTTTTGCTGCCCTGTTACAAGCAAGATTTGCAGCAACTATTTTGAGGTGTGTAGTAGAGCTGGGTTTAGCAGGGTGACTTGAAGAGAGCAGAAAGCAAGGAGGAAGAAATAATTTCTTAGGAAAAAATACTCTGGGACACCCTGTTAGCACAGTGCCTGATAAAGGGTGCAAATTTGTGCCAGGCTAAATTCTGAGCACTTGTACATGCTGGAGGTTCTTCACCCTGGTGAGCCCGATCGGAGTGCTAGAGAACATCATTGTTCTGAGTCCAGTGACTGCACCTTCAGCAGCTACAGAGCACAAATTGCCATCTATAGCAATTATCTAGTGCACTTCTGACACATTGAATTGGAAATTTGGAATGATTCACTTGCAACTTAATTAGGACTGGAAGCCAGTGTCAGTCAGGGGGTGTTGTGTCGCCTACCATATCTATTCTATGCAATCACTTAATTATTTCCACAGCACATCTGTCTTCATAATTCACTGAGTAGCCTAGTGCTCCACTGACCTTGCTCCTGAATTCTTTGAATGTAACACAACTTCAGTATAAGATTGCCCAGCTATCACAAGCCTGGGACACTTTAAAATGATAGTCAGAATATTTGAACAGCACTAACTCCAGATTCTGAGTCAACCAAAAGGTAACAATTCAATCATTTTTCCCTAAAGACATCGAGATAAAGACAAGAGATACAAAAGCAAATACTTGAACTCCACCAAAGGCAACAAGAAAATCTTAGTGCAAATGCTGTTATATAAGTAGGTTGCTATTACTTGTGTCTCACATTTCATGCCTTTATGAAGCTTAACAGTGTGCATGATTTTAGATATGAGAGGATTTTAATATGTGAACAGGCTTGCAGGTGAGAGAACAAACAGATGGCAGGTATGCCATTGTAGCAACTGTGTACTGTGAGTATTTTAGATTTTTGCCACAACATTGTTGAAGTGCTGGGAGATGTTCCAAATTACTTCACTAGCTCATCACAATTACATTTTTAAAAAGTTGGGGAAGATGACATGAGCCTGGGGCAGTAGGCAAGAAAGAGGGGAAAGACACAGATGGGAAGGGGGCGTGGAGACAACAAGAGAGAGAATGAAAGAACGAAAGAAAAAGAAAGAAGCCTCAGAACTGTTCTTTCAATTTTCAAATGTTTTTCAGAAAGTATCAAGATGTATTGAGCCCTAAGGCAACAGCCTAAAAGCTCATCTAAGTTGTACGTGGAGAAAACAGGAATAATACCACAGGTTTTCACCATGATTTATAATAACATGAATGAAAGCTGACTCTGGCAGAGCTCCATCTACTTAATGAAAGACTTGTTGAAGAGGAAAAAATAGTCTAAAAAAAAAACTGATAGAAGATTAGCAAGAACTAGCATGAACATGAGTGCAGCATTTGTATATCTATCATTGAACACCATCTGATTAGTAACAAATATTTTGGTTCCAGCTTTTTTAATTGCACTATTCCCATTTTGAATCTACAAAGCCATGATTATCTGCCAATTCCTTTTAAATGTCCCAGCACATAAAACTCGTGGACATGGATCTGAAAACTTCCACTGTTATTCAGGACAGTATCTGTGCATGTTGGTGTAGCAGAAAATACAGAGGTGGCAACATGGAAAGTAGACCCAAAGGGACACTAATAAACACTTTGCTTGTCAGCTCGTTGTAACTCTATCAGTGTTTGCCTCTAGCCCAGCATCTCACTTCTGAACACTTCAAAGAAAGCATGCAGGGAAATCAGTTATTTGATTATCTCCTCT
The DNA here is from genome assembly GCF_047830755.1 of Zonotrichia albicollis. Taxonomy (NCBI): domain Eukaryota; kingdom Metazoa; phylum Chordata; class Aves; order Passeriformes; family Passerellidae; genus Zonotrichia; species Zonotrichia albicollis. The sequence goes on along the minus strand of NC_133821.1, from coordinate 73,130,473 downwards.
TTTATATCATTCCTTCTGAGGCTCAGGCCTCTGCTTAAGAAGGAAAATAGCAACTCTATATCCTCAAAGGCATAGAAATAAGAGCTGAACAGCCTTCTCTTACATCACTTAACACAGACTCTGCCAAGAAGAATTGCTCCCTACAGTACATTTATAAGTGTTTCCTCCTATGCCGCTCTAAATGACCAAAGGGATCGGGCTTCCATTGTCTCCCTGGGGAGGTTTCACCACAGCCTATTCAGGCACACTGTTTGGAGAGCAAGAGACAGTGATTTCATTGTGCCTCACCTCTCTGGGTTTCCACTGAGAGGTTGGCTCCATGCTGCACCTGGAGCAATCTGAAACATCCTGATGACGCAGTGCTGAAATTTCCTGTTCACTTGTCATCATGAACCTGATGGGCAACACCACTGTCAGCCAAAGTGCAAGCGAGCCAAATTCCTAGTCAGCTCTGCATGAAACGGATTCCATGCTAGGATATGACCCTCAAGTGAAAACATCTTGCAACTCTGCTTGGCTTCAATTCACGTCCCTTGGAAGCCCATGCACAAGGGACAAAGCTCTTTTGGTAAGCTCTTTGGGACAGTGACTAGCAGCCTGTGTGTGCTGATTATCATAAGTAAACAACAAGAGTTGTCAGAAGTCATTATGTACAGTTCTTCCAATAAATTGCCATGCTATATACCTGGGGCCAGAGCCAGGAAATGCCTAATTCCCTGATTATGAAAAAGGTGGAATTGGAGTACTAGCTATTTTCAGATTAATGAATTACACATTGTGATACAAGGTCTGATTCTGATCTAACTCTTCTCATCTGCTGGGGTAACTCAACTGGCTCCTGTGGGGCTCTTCTTGACTAACATCAGTGCAGTGGAGCAAGCTTACTTTATTTGTAAGCTGTGAATGTTTGGTAGCATATGCAGTGCTTGTAGCATTCCTTTCTGAGAAACAGTACAGATGTTGGTAGGATGCTGGCACCAGATATTACCACAGTGGTATAAAACATTTGAAACTACTAAGTGGCTCATCTTCTTCCATTGGATTAAATATGGTCTAAAAAATTCTCTTTGTAATTTATTTAGGCTGCTACTTTTTTCCAGGCAGATAAAAAGAATCTTAGTTTAATAACATATTTTGTTATGATATTGGGGTTTTTTGAGAAATACCTTTAAGGAACATGGCACAGGAGAAGATGTTATTTGGAGATTATTTATTCTGGAATCAATCTCTCTGAACTCTTGGTAATGGTTTCTAAAACATTTCTGGAGCTTCAAGAATTAAATGCTTAGCATTTTCATATGCTGCTTCCTAGTGCTGGTGAAACACTGGAGTCACATTAGCTGCAGCGTTCTGCATTTCTTAGAAGTACATATTTTCAGCAGAGCTTAGCCTTGGCATGATTCTGTTTCCTGTGATGTAAATGAAGGTTTCCTGCAAATTTCAACAGCAGCAGGTAGAGGCAAATGCTGACCACAAAGTCCCATCCTTGGTGACTCGCCCCTGTTGCAGCTAACTTTTAGGAAAGCCAATATCACAGCAAGTGTGTTGGCTGTTTTAAAACTACTTTGCTTCTTTCATTTGTATGTAAGATCTATAAATAAATTCAGGCATTTTTGTTCCAATAAGCTCTATTCATAATGACACTGTCCTTAAATAGCAGGAAAGCACTATAGCAATATAATGAATTCTTTTCTGTGTTTTGTTTGCAAGCTGATTAAGTGCAATCACAGTGGCTTAGTTCAGAATTCTTCCTTTATGGAATACATTTAAAAATAAAACAAAACACAGTCACCCGTGAAGGACTTCATAAAATGTCCAGGCTGTGAAAGGCAGTCAGCAATCTGTGCAAGTCACGTTCAAAACCTTTGTTTGACAAACTTTCCCAGAAGATTGGCAAAATGTTAAATAGCAACTGTACATGGAATTAGAAAATGAACAGAATCAGCTGACCTGAGAAAGATCTGAACTTGTAGTTCTTCCCACAGCCAACTCTGTCATACAATTTTTTTCAGAAACATTTTGCTGATAAAATCTCCCAGGCTCTGAATATTTACTGCTCAGTCATTTATTGTCCTTTTTAATAAACAGGTCAGGGGAGGTATTTGAGAACACGGCATATTTTTTTCCAAAATCATCAAGCAGCCAATATTTTTCAATACAATAGCCTACTTGTCTTGGGCAACTTTTTCATTCTGAACAAGGGCATGAATGTTTCAAGATTAGAAGGACAAATGACTTATTTATGTTTATCCCTCTTTTTGTTGTACCATTTCTTTAAATACCCTTTCATTCCATTCAGCTATCCTTACCTTCACTAGCTGTTGTAGATAGTCTGACTTGTGCATTAATTATTTTAGTTTTGTTAAAGAATATCAGACTCTGAGGGTCCCACTACTGTAATAAGACCACCTTAATGAACAGATGTTTGCTTGCATCTCTTTGCAGGGTAATGCAGTGCAAAAACATGGATACAATCCCTTGGGTGATATATTCAAAGCTGCCTACAAATTAGCTACTTACAGCAGGCAAAAACATAGGTTTTTGGACTTCTTTAGTGTTAGTACAAACTTGAGCTCTATATTTCTGTACTCATCAAAGTCTGCCTGCTTCAAACCTTGAGATTTCATTGACTTTTCTAAGCAAATGAGCAATATTTTTGTCCCCTTGTCATTTGCATTACTTTTGGCAGTGCTTAGTGTGCCTGCCTCTGTCCCCCACAGGATACCTATAGAACCCCGGGATCCCTGGAAGGCAGCAGTGCCTGTGATGTGCTGGTGGAGATGAGAACCCCAGAACAGGAAACATGGCTGTGGCAGGACACTGCAAACACTCCTGGCGCTTTGGCTAATGCTCTGCTGGGATGGGGCATCAGAGCAAAGCATTTAGTTATTCTTAATGACTTCCTCCTTGTGTAAGGACTCAGAGAATCTTAGATGGAATGGTCAGCTCTTTACTTTGCCCTGAGTATCACTGGACTTGATTCAGACATGCTGTTGTGGAACAGGCACTCCAGAACAGGGACCAAATTAGGCTCACATCCAACACCCTAACAGAACCAATAAAACCACCCAATATCTATGCCATCATGCATAACTTCAAACAGTAATAATGTAAAAATGTGTTTAAAAACATGTAGGATTACATAAAAAAATGAAACCTCCAACTGTTGAAGAGTAAAGTCTTTACTGATGGCATGCAGATAATTCAAAGATATTTGTCCTTGTTTTGACTGGGATAATTGTCTTCCTAATAGCTGGTACAGTGTGTGTTTTGGATTTAGGATGAGAATTACACACTGATGTTTTAGTTGTTGCTGAGCAGAGCTTGCACAGAGTCAAGGAAATTTCAGCTTCTCACACTGACAGAGAGGAAGCTGGGAGAGGGCACAGCCAGGACAGCTGACCCTTACTGGCTGAAGGGACATTCCACACTGCCTGGGATCATGCTCAGCACATAGAGCTGGGAATGCTGGCCAGGGAGTGGCCGCTCCTGCTCAGAGACCAGCTGGGCATCGATCAGCTGGTGAACAGCAATTGTGTTGTGCATCACTTGTTTTGCATATTCTCCTATCCTTATTGTTATTATTAATTTATTTTCTATTGTACTAAACTGTCTTTATCTCAAGCCAGGGGCTCTATCTTTTTTTTCCAATTCTGTCCCCCAGCCCAGTGAAGGGAGTGAGTGAATGGCTGTGTGGTGCTTAGCTGCCTGCTGGGTTATGCCACAATAATTGTGTATTGGAGGCACAGAGAAAATACATACCAGATCCTTAAAAAATCATAAAAAGACCAGAAGAAAGCAGGTATGGTGGCAACTGATTGAGGAAGATCTCATAGATCAGAAGATTTCTCTAAGAAAACATCATTAGATCAGGAAGGTTAAACGGAATTCACCCAAAGGCAGGAATTTTGAGAAACTACTTGTAAACTACATGGACTGCATAATAAATTGTTTTTCAAACATATTAGGAAAAGGCATCTTGCCACAGGATCTGTAGGCCAAAAGATTATTTAGTCATAAGGGCCAAACAACATCCTCTTTAAGAAGTGCAAAATTGCATTTCCACTGCAGCACCTTGGGAATCTTACTCCACTATGATTCTTCTTTGCACAGGATGCAGCAAATTATTTGCTTCAAATTGGTGCTAAAAATTATGTGAAACCTAATTTCAGGAAGACCTTGTCATAGCCACTGGCAGGTGAAATTCAACACATATATTGCAAACTCCATTCCTTACACCTACTAGGATAGGTTCCATGTTGCTGCTAATGCTGAGGAATAAAGTATTTATCTCATAACAAAATAGATACATGAAATTATTATCTTAGTGTTCAGTACTGTTCTGCTGAGGCCTTTTTCTTTGTTCTGGCCTTTTCATGTCAGAAAAGATATAGAGAGGAGGAACAAAGATGATTAGCAGTGCAGAGTGGCTTCAAGACCCAAATAGTCTCTTTCAGCACTCTTACAGGTGAAAAAGGAATGCCTTACAACAGACAACACAAAGGGCACAGAGCTCAAGATGATGGTTGGAAAGGCTCTTCCAGTGCAGGAATTGGAAAGTGTCAAGTAAAGGCAGAGCTTCCAAAACCAAAAAATAAAAGGAATTTTGTTTCACATTCCACATAGCTGAGCTGTGGGTTTCCTTGACACAGGATGCTGGGGCAATCAAAGCTCATACAGGTTCAAAACCAATTGGGCAAAGTTCAGATAATTCTGTCAGGGTTTCTTAAGTGTAAAAATGCAACTTCTCCTTTGAGAACAACAAATCACTGGAAGCTAGGAGAACATCAGGTGATGTACCACTGCACATTTATTTTTTTCTTATACTTTCCCTACACACTTCCTACTGATGGCTGTCAAAGGCAAGATCCTGGGCAAGGCAGGCCTTTGATTTGGTTTGATTTGTTCCTTTCTCATTGCCCTTTGAGACAGTCTGTGTTCATGGGAGATCTCCCCCCTGTGCTACTGCAGGGACAGCACTTTAGCTGCTGTGAGTGGTTTTCAAGGCTGTCTCCCCTCAGTGTTCACAGTGAAGGATTTCCTTTGCCTGTTAACAGCAGGCTGGAGCCTAAACACAGCCCAGGAGGGTGAGCCCTCCCTCCCCGCCTCTGCCCTGCTGCTGTTTGACATGGCACACCTGTGTCAGGGGAGAAGATTTGGCAGACAAATAGCATGGGAAAAGAGCATTCAGTTTTCAATTGCTTAATACAGAGACCAGGATGAATGGAACTGGTTTCCAGTGTTACCCTGGAGATGGAGAAAGCCCATAGAGATGGTGCTATAGTGCTGATCTAGTGGTTTCTACAGTGTAAGCACAACTATTGTTTTATGACTCAAAACAGTTAGATTCTCATTAATTTATTTTTTTTATGTTTAAGAAGCTTTTAAGGGAGGCCTGTGAAGCAGAATACATGTGTTTTTTCAGTCTGTTGTGATACCTGAATTTCCACAGCAGACTGTCACACGATTTTTCTAAAAGTGCTTTTTTTTTCCACTTAGATGAGAAAGAGACAGGTTGGCTGCAATCAGTTACTCAGTCTGTCAGCTTTTCATTCAGTCATAATAAACTGGAAAGCTGGCTGTTACACTAAACCAAAACATCAGACCCTACCCTGATGGGTGCCAGAACCTGGGCTAGGGAAAGCATGATGGAGGAAAGTGGTACAAGTTCGTGTAATCTGAAAGATCAGAGAGGCAAGACACAGAGAAAGGATGGCCTTGAGTAGGGTGGTCAGATGCAAATTTCTAATTCAAGGGAATTAATAACGTTTTTACTTGTGTTGCTTTTCTCACAAAGGTGGTATTTCCATTACAACTATAAAAGATATCTGCCAGAGGTGGGGAAACCTCTGGAAACCTGTCTAAACTGGTGCATGCATGGACAGGAGAGTGGGTAGAAGAAACCCACTGTGGTAAAACCTCCAGTGACTGATGGAGTATTTCCTAACAGTCAGCAGGCTTGAAATAGGTAAGAAATACTGAATGTAGATACGTGATGACACCATAGCTATCCAAACCACATAGCCAACAAAATAACTGTCCACAACAAAAGAGCAGAGAAAAAGGGCAGTTTTCTGCTGTATTTTGTACATTAGCACCCTGCAGAGCAAATGGTAGGCTGACATTATGGATTATTGTATAAAATTTGCTGTCTTTTCTTCTATTCCTTCTACAACCCGTGCCTTTCAATTACTGTGTCTCACCATTATTCAAGGCTAAACTTCTTTCAGCAGATTATTGGTACACACTTTTTGTTACAAGGGTATACATCTAGGATTATGAGGTCTATTCATGAAGGACACAGCACACAAGTAACAATACAGCTATAGGTAGAAAAATTAAACTACTTTCTAAATTAAATAATTATCTCAATGCATTCAGTAATGATGAATTTTTATGAGAAAATTTCATCTTGGAAATACAATATTGTATGTTAAATGAGGTAATGATAGAAAAGCGATGGTGATGCAAAGAGACGGAATATCTTATATTGAACACTTACAGGGTCTGATTCCAGGCTTGAAAAGTAATTGCCTGTTAGAAGAAAAATACCTATTACTTTATCATTCAAGGAATTCACAAGTGGGATAGGCAGCCAACGAAGACATTTCAATGCAAGAAGAGTGTTTATATGAAAAAGTAATATTACCTTACCTGATTTGCAAACACCCTCATTTAAAATTCTCTGACATTCAGTGTTAACAGATTGGCCTTGATTGCAGTAATCAGCTCAGTTACAAAAAGCTTCTGCTATCTATAACACAAATGGTACAGAAGGTGCTGCTCTCAGGAGGCAAAGGTAAAACCAGATGAAAGAGCAATGGTACAGAAGCACAGCCTGGGTGATCACAGCTAATAATGAAAGCATTCAGCTTCAACCAAAGTTTTAAGGGAAGAAACTTTCTACCAGTACAAATAGAGGTGATGCAGGTGGATACATATCTAATGGTTCCAACTGCAGAAAATTATTTTGATGCATCTGCACATTCCTGCCAGCTCGGCAATTCTTAGATCTGTGTGAGAAACAGAGAACCTGCTTCCCCTTCAGCAATACAGTGGAATAAACACTTTGGACCTGCTTAGGTCTAAAGACAGCAGGAAACTGATTCTGTGATGGACAAAGCACTTCTTTTTACAACCTTTTTCCTCTTTTGATAATTTGTAATGAGCACTGCATAGCACACAGAGCATGCATGTTGTCAGCATGGTAGTACTGGAACAGACAAACACAACCCAAATTACTTCATTTGCCTTGTGTGTGCACCCAGAGCTCTGCAAGAAGCAAAGCTTTCTGCTGCATTGACAAATACCAGCTTTCTGAAGTTCTCATTCTGCAGAAAGGGTACCAGCTAAGGCTTTGGGGATAGATTTCTCTCTTCTTATGAGGGAAGCCTGGGGACATATATTGAACAGGCTTAAAAATGAAAACAAAAATGTTGCAAACATTTTCCTTTACATGTCAGTGGAAAGTTGCTGAGCTGGTTTTAATCTGCAAAAATTATTCCGATTTTTCTGAAAGAAGAAAAGTGTGTTCCTGTTGTAGAGAGCTGTGACTCTTTTACAGCGTACCTCCAAAAGCCTGTCTACTCTACTCATTTACAATGCAGCCCAGGTCAACTCCTACACATCATGAGAAAACAGACAAGTATTTATTCTTCTTACACTTGCTTAAAGTAGAGGAAATTGTACCATTTCATCAGGCCTTTTTTTTTTCTTAATATGTAACAGATCAAAAAATAGACCCAGACCTTAATTTAAATGGATTTGTGTGCAGCTTTTAACTTCCAGCAGTGATGTTAGTGGCAAAGCAAATTAGAAAATTGAAAAAGCAGTAGGTGAACAGGAGTTCATACAAAGAAGGTTGGGAAAATATCCAAGCAATCGGCATCAGCAAGAGAGTTTATAATTTAATTAAAGTATGAAAAGAGTAATGGGTCAAGTGATGAAAACAACAATACAGCCTTTCAAGGCAATAAGGATTAGAGAAGCCATCTTCCAACTCACAAAAAAATCAGTCCTTCATTCCAGTAACACAAGAGCAATTGTAAATTCTGTTGATTGGGTTTGCATGCAGTGAGATATTAGATTTGCTCTAAGCTCTGCAATGCCTTCTTTAGCAACTGTGCCACAAGTGCACAGTGAATATTCTGAATATTTTTATGCCCATAGGATGCCTATGGACCACAAGTGTGAGTTGAGGTCACCATACAAAAAAAGAACTATGAAAATGTTAGCATTGTCTAAAAGCTTCATTTTTCTTGATCTTTTTACATCACTAAGATACAGGCTATCAAATTTAATTCAGAGGCCAATAATTGCTGTATAGACACCACAGAAGCAAAACCATACCTGATTTCTAATGGCATCTCAGACTGAGCCCATTCTGCAGCTCTTCCTTCCCTGCCTCTTACCTTGTTTCCCCCTTCATTCCCCATGAGCAGAAGGAGCCAGTTCCTGATTGACCCATACAGAGTTTTAGGAGTACAATTTCTTTTGATACTCAAAATATTTTTCCTTTTTCTGAGTTGCTTTATACTTGTTGTTTGTTTTGCTTTATACGGCTAAATTTCTTCACATCACAACAGCATTGAAGAAAGTATGCAAGGAGAAAGCAAGTGAACTTTTAGTATACATGCAACAGCAGTGCCTGATCTAATGTTCTAAACTGGCTTAAGTGCCATAGCCCTCTTCTGATATCTTTTAAAAAAACTGCCAGTGGTCCAGAGATTCATTGGAGCTTTATGATCTTTTCCTACTCACAGTAACAATACAATTACTGTAATTTATGATTAATAGAATTGCTCAGCTATTTAGTTTATAAGCCTTTAGTCACTTACATTGCCTGTTAGCAAGATGGAGCTGACTGCCCAGATCACCAAGCTATTTGTGATGTTTCCTGTTTAATTTCTTCATCTCTTTGGCACCACTTGTTCTGCTCAGGAGTTCAAAATCACTAATAAAGCATTAGCAATTGCCAGCAGTTTGTATATGGAGTAGTAATAATAATAATACAATAGAATGAAGGTTTTGAGCTTGGAAACTCTTTTTAGAAGAAAGCAACAGGATAGATCTATTTAGACTGTGCCAAAAGGCGAAAATGATAGGGATACTAACAGCAAATATCTTCTTCTAGACCACACTGACATGAAATCTGGGATTTAATTGAAGAAACCAACACACCATTGAATGAAGCAAATGAACCTCTGACAGAAAATGAACTGGTTTAGTGCGTTACAGTTATGGGAGATGTTTTGTCTTGTGTCCACATGATAATCCAGGGCCAAAAGCTTCCTTAAACCTTCTTTGAGTTCTCAGTACTACTGCAGAGATATGAAAAAATGATCTATCCCTGCCCTATAAACCTTGTTGCTGTCTTCAGCAGCCCTTGATTAGTGACTACTTTACTGGTGAGGAAAAGGCTTGGAAGAATAGTTGTCTAACCACCTGATCAAACCATCTTACTTAGATCTACAGCTAAAATAATAATAATAATAATAATAATAATAATAATAATAATAATAATAATAATAATAATAATAATAATAATAATAATAATAATTAGCAGTAGTGATTTAATTTATATAATTAGTTTGTTACATTTTAGCTACAGTGCTAAACAGGATATTTTGATCATGTATTGAAGAGACTGAATTATGTTCTTCAAGTGTTGTAATAAGCTGAATTGTTAAAATCCTTCACATTTTTTCCTTTATCTGGACTGCAGCGGTTGATAGAGAAAGCTGCTAACACAGAAGAACAAGACATTCCCACATGAAAAAAATATGAACAACAAGTAGCAGAGGACTGTGTTTGATGCATGAAAGAGCTACAAATACTGAACAGATAAAGTGAGGCTTATTATCTCTTACTTTGTGCTTCAGGAGTTCTCTCTCTGCTAAGAGACTCAAGAGTTGAAGTGCTGTAGCAGGAGTAATCTGGAGAGCAAGAAACATTGCCTAAGTGCCAGGACTGCCAGGCTGTCACATTCCTACCTGGGCTGCCTCTCAGACAGAAGCTTGGCCTGAGGTCTGCAAGTGTCTTGAATGCTGTGCATACCACCAACAAACTCTGAAAATGTTAATGCTCCAAGGGTTGGGATGATTTTCTTCTATGATTTTTCAAGTTATTATTTTGTAAATAAAATTTCAGTCATTGCAGTTAATATCCAAGGTTTAGGGTGGCTTCTTTTGCCTGTAATTATAAGATGTCCAGGCTGGGAATATATTACTTGAGGAATGGGGGTGGGGTAGATTATCTGGTTTTGCTAAATGCTAGATACTGAGCAAGATTTGAGCTAGTATCTTCTGTAGTTTGAGAACAAATAACTTTTCTCATGGTGAGAATCTCCACAGCTTTCCCATGAAAGCAAGCAAGCTTCTTGCTGTGGGTAAATGGGTGAAGTTCCTCTCAAGCCAATGAAAATCTGGCTTTAAGGAATTGTTTAGCAAGTGTTCCTTGTTTTGAGTATTTTCCTTTTTTAGACCATTTGTCACTACTGGTCAGTCAAACACTTCCAGCAAGCCAGGAACACTCTGTTACAGAGCCACTGATACAAATACCCTTGTCCCAGCTAATGCAATATTAAATGAAAAAGAACTTTATAGTTCTGTGATATGTTTTCAAGTCTGAAAGAAGCTCATTTTTGTTAAGGAACATGACAGGCATCTGGAAACTGTTGTCCTATGAGACTTAAAAATAGGTTGTACAACAAGGATTTTGACTTTTCAGAGTTTGGGATGTTTTGGAGCATGGCCCAGTACTTGCCCGGTCTTTTGTTTTGGGATCAACTACCCTTTGTTTGGTGGGCTTTCTTTCATTTCTAAAGCTACTTCCAGTTCCATAATTTTTTCTTCAAACCTTCCCACGTTTCTAAGACCCCAAGATACATTATGTGCTCCTGACTAAATTTAGGATATATGTGTGGGGCCAAGCCTGTTCTCTTACATGCTGCTGTAAAAAAGGTCAGCTTTTTGTCATTCACTTCTTCCTTTCCTTTTCTGTTTCTACATGAATCATTTCATTGGCAGGCTATAATTTATAGTTTTCTCCCTGTAATGTAAGTGCAAATGGTGCATTTTACTGACATAAATTATATGCAAAGGACATGCTTAGAGTTGATCAGGCTTACGAGCCTGCTCTTACAGCCTTAATTTGTACCTTATACAAGAAGAAAAATAATAAATGAAAAAAGAGTGGCATAAGGGAAGGTGACAATTAAAATAGGTGGGAAGAGAGCAGGGAGTTCTCATTCTTGGAAACATTTTCCTTGGAAACTTAATTAACTCCAGATGAATTCCACACAAATAATTTAGGATTTATCTCTCAGTGTGTTAACTCTGTATTTTTGCTGAAATAAAAGAGAAATAAGTATATAGCCTTTAATAATTATATAACGACCCTTTAACAACATTAAATTAAAGAAGATAAAAGAAAACCGATCAAAAGACCCTAAACAAAAAGAAGTGAAGTTTATAAAATGAGAAGCACTGTGTATTGAAATTTGGGATGGGGAGCCAGCAGCAGTGCAGCAACATGTCTGGGTAAGGCAGGAAACCCCAAATCCAGTGAGCTGTTTGTAATTTAAGATGCTGATCTCAGTGCCTGTAACGCTCGCAATGTGTCATTTCTGGAAGCTAGGATGACACAAAACCTGTGTGGGAAGGAGGGAAAGCAACCTGCACTGTGGGATTGTTTGCCTTTCAATGAAGGATAGCTGAGAAGTTAATTGTACCTACGGGTTTTTGATGAATGCCAGTAACCTGATCCTGTGAAATCTGTGGATGGAGTTCACCCTTCAGCTTCCTGTGAAGCTTGGCATGGGGGCTGCTATTGTGCACAGAATCACAGGAGACACCAGAGCCTGGGAGGCAGCAGCCAGCCCTTGTTTGCTTTCATCAGTCAGCTCCAGGGCTGTGATTAGGGCTCTCCCCAAATCATTCATGCTTTCTGCAGGAATAACCTGCATCACTACATGATACACATTCCTGTTAGTAGACTAGCTACTGTATTACTTGAAATTCAATTCTCTTACTTTAGGTATTGCTTGGAAGCTTCAACTCATATGCTTTAAGGGAAAGCAGCCACTGCATTCCCCTACCAAAGTGAATGTGCTGATGTTAGAATTTACTGTCTTCTTCAGTGCCAATGTGAGTAACATGAGTAACATGAGTAACATCAGTCCTGTTAGGACAAGGATCTTGGAGAGCTTGGTGATCTGAGAATCACCCCAGCAGAAAACACTAGGGACTACTTCAACCAAAAACATAATTTGCTTGTCAACACAATCCATTTGGATTTTGTTGTTTCTTTTTTTTTTTTCTTTTTTTTTTTTTTTGGAACCCGACTGATTCCTTAATTAACTTAAAAGTACCTTTGGCAACTCCTTCCTGGATATTTTAAAACAACAGGGAGAAAAATCTTAATAGTCTAGCATGGTATGCTTTCCAAACATCCAATTAGAAAGAGGTGGGTCGTTTAAAAAATAACCACTTTGACAATAAGAAAGAAATTAGTGCTAATTATAAGCATTCTATACAACAATTTTCTCTGAAACAATGCTCCCAAATATCTACTGTAAATCTAGCAGCTTCTATAGACATAATGGACTCAGTTTGCTCCCTGGTGTTCATACTCTTCTGCTCAGGTTGGTGGTCATGAGATTTATGACATGAAGGTACTCTGTCTTTTCCCATTATACCTCAGAATTAGGAAACTGCAGCAATGGAGAATATATTCAAAAGTGTACCCACATCAGAACCTGCCCATTGGTTGCCAGAGTCAGAAAAACACTCCCAAGGCAGACAGACCATCAGCTAGCACAGCATGTCTTGCAGCAGCCTGCATTTGAAAGACTCCTATTAAGCAGAGGAATCTAGAAAGGTTGACTTAAAGCTGTGGAAAACAAATGAAAAGTCTTTTTTCTGCTCTCCAAGAATATTCTTGTTGGACTATTAAAGCCAAATGGTGTTTCCTGTGGGCAGTTCCCTCCCAAGTGACCCCAGACTGCTGAGCGCACCTGTTTTGCCCTAGAGCATGATGATGAAGCACAGTTTCTCTTTACTGAAGAGGCTCATAAAAATCTCTCCTACTAATGCTGGTCAAACATGAAAACTGGACAGTTACTCTTCTGCAATTTCTAAAATTTCACAGTCCCAGCAACAGGCTCAACACATCTGGGTTTCCAAAGGCTGACATTGGTGTGTCACATGTATAAAGTAGATTATGTAACTCTTGCTTAAAGGAGTAACTATCATTAAGATAGTAGGGATCTTCATCCTGTAAGATCAGCACTGTAATGCTTTCCTTCATTTTTACTTCTGCAGCATGAATGAAGAAATTCCTGTGAATTATGGATCTGTTTCAGAGCCACTGTAGACAGAACATCACAGTCCTGGGTGAAATCTTGGACAGAGCTTGTCAGTGGAAAAACTCCCAAGATAGCAGAATATTTAGCTTAAGATCCTAGTGTCTATAATCTTATGAGCTCACTGTAAATGGGATATAGGTACTGTAGCTCTGAAGTCCTTTCTTCCTTTTTGACTTTTGTTAGCATGGATCAAAGACAATCTTGACACAAGTTAGTATTCTTTTATTATCACTCATTGATAATAATGTTGTGCTGTGACGCTGAGGTCAAAAGGAAAAGAAGAATAAATTACAATCACTTATACTGGAAATTAATTCAGAATCTCCTTTGTGACTCAGTGAGGTATATTCCTAAAGTTCACAGCCAACTTATTTTTTTTCTTATTTTTTTGAGATAATTCTAGAAAAAGCAGCTTAAAATGGCTTTTTAAATTTCCAGCAAATACCCATGTTCAAAGTACCATTTTGGCTTGATATACTATTTTAAAGGAAATTGAGATTTTTCCTTTGCAAAAAATTTGAAGACAGTTTAATCAGGCTAAAACACAAATCGAGATTAAAGCTAACTGAACAAAACAGATGAACTTGATAGAATCAGAGAGGTAGGACTTACACTGAAATAAGCTGACAACACAAATAATAATTCATTTAAAAGTCTGAGTAACCTGAACGCACTTTTGTTTTAATCAGAGAACATTGTCCACTTCCATACTAATGTTTATTTCAGATTTCTTTCAGTAGTCTCTATGAATAACTCCGAAAACAACACAGTTTTTTTAGCCAAGGGTAGAATAACTGAGTGCAATCCTCTCTTAGTTTACATGGAGCCACAACAGTGATGTTAGATTAAGTTAACTTGGATATTTAGCCTATTTAGTAGTGGTCAGCTATGTGCATTGCACATGAACATACACTGATTCAGAGGAAATTTAAACCTCTGGTTCAGTTGCATGCTGTTAAAAGATTAAGTTTCACCCTTCCTTCAACTAAACAAGTATAAAGTCAGTTCTTATTAGCAATGCAATCACATCCTTTGCATTTTACCAAATAACAAGTATTTTCAGTCAGTGTTTAATGTGTTTGCTGTTCTAACTTCTACAAACTATCTCATTCAACCAGTCAAAAATAGCATTCAAATGATGCTATTTGCTTTCTCCAGCTAGCTCAGGAGAAATTATAGTAACACGTTATGTGCAGCTACACCTACCTTTGTCACCTCTTAACAGGGCCAGAGTAACAGCCAGGAGCACAGGACAGGAAAGGACATTCCAAGTGAAGCTTGTCCTACTGCTCCCCTTGGTGCCATGTCATACAACCTCTTCCATTAACTTGTCAAGCTCCATCTTTACAGCAGGTGAGCTGGCTGGGAAGTCAGTCAGCCCTCTGGGAATGCCAGCCAGTGCTGGCTGCTAAAGCACAGCCAGAAACACACTATGCCCACCCACTGGTGCTGGTCCCAGATTCCCACCAGAGCACGTCTAAATGCACTCACATATGGCACCAATTCTTCATGGCAACAGATCCAGTTCCTGCAGCATGGGCAAGGCCACACAACATAGTGCTGAAAGCTCTAGGCTGAAAACCTTCTCTTAAAAGTGGGGTGCTCGAGGTTGTCCTGGTTCTCCTCAAAAGAAGCCATGTGAAGGAAAGAAGTCCCTTTAGGCTTTTGTGGTTTGGCAAATACCCCCCCCCACCCCGTGACTCCCATGGCTTTCTTTCCATCCACATCACACTTTCAAGGCGAGAAAACCTCTTCCAGGAGTACTTCACATTAAAATTTAACAGTTTAAAGAGGACAGGTAGAGCCCAGACCCGGACATTGATTTTGATTTAATGTCTAGTGTGATCTTATCCAAAGAGCAAAAATTGCCTGCCTCTGATAGGTATTTCCAATGTTATTTTATGTGTCAATCAAAAGTACTTGTTTATCTGAACCTAAACCAACCCAAACTCATCCTACCACTGAAGTGCTGTCTCATCCAAGAGCAAAAATCTTGGGGTATTATAGGGAAACTCTCTACTGACTTCATCCTGTGCTGGCCTGAGCCTTTATGTGGCTATTTTCCTGAATGATGAAAAAGAGAAGAGAAAGCATGTGCCTTCTCCTGGGAGACAGAAAGTATCTTGTCTGCCTCTCATTCAAGGTTTCAAATAATAATTCTCCTTTATAACTATGTATTGTTTCTGGCAATAATTATGGATATAAATCCAGATAAGTTTGGTGTAAATTAGCAGCAGTCTGTGAAGTCACTGGAGCTGTGCCAGTATATACCAGTTGAAGGAATGGCACGGAATGTGATGTTCTGGAGCTGTGCCAATATATACCAGCTAAAGGCATGGCCCATAATTCTCTACATCAGCATCTTTGTGCTGCATTCCTTTATCGACAGCTGCTACATATTCTAAAAACAGAAAGAGAGTGCTGTCTTCCAAGGTCTGTGGAGCACAGGCAGTTTTCTCATTGCAACTATTTTACAGGGTCTTTGAGAAACAGACACCATATGTGATTAAGGTTTCTGGGCCCTTTCCTAGTGCAAATGAAAAAAAAATTGCATTAGATCTGTGCAGTGTTTTTGCATGTCAAAAGTGGTTTGGTCCAAGTGATCTGGACCCTTCTAAACTCTAAAAGATGCAGAGAGCTGCTCCCTTCAGTTCCTCATACACAGGCATTTGGCACACAGGGGGTTCTGAACATTGCACTGCACACAAAAGACATGGGAATCTCCTACCTACATCTGAGCTGCACTTGAAGACAAGTGCTTGGGCATAGGGCATGTTTATATTTATACAGTCATTAATATAATTTCATATGTAAATGTTTGATGAATTTGACTGTGTATGTATTAAGATGATTGAATGTTGTTTTCCTTGCTTAAAGGTAAACCACCAATTTTTAAGCTCCAGAAGAATATAATTAATAATATTTGCAGTCTGCAGTTATAGTGCTCTGCCCTGTATTCTAACACAGGGCATGAGTTTTGCTCCAAGGTATTTAGAACTTAATGTTGACAGGTAGTAAAATTTCTTTTTTTTCTTTGCCTCATCTAAATTCTTCTAGAGTCAGCTACATAGATAAAGCCTGCAGCTGCCACCCCCAGACTAAAACTTGAGCTAGACCACCTAAAAGCACTTCTCTTACACAAAACAAATGAGGACAATTGCTAAGGATCCGTGTTTCCCAGCAGACAATACAGCCTTTGTTCAGTTGATGCATGCTTGGGTTTTGCTGGGTGGTTTTTTTCCTCTGAAGGAGTGGTAGCAAAAGTACAGCCTTCCCATTTTTCCTTGGAGCCTGGGATCAGTAGCCTGTTGAGTGCGATTTCTTGCCTTATCTAAACCTCTCAGTGATGGTCACTCGGGAGCAGACAGGCAATGCCACAGACGTTCCCAGACAGGAAAAAGTGGCCCCAGAGGAAAAGATTGAGCAGGTCTGTGTTTAAATGGATCTGACAGCTTTGCTTAGGGAAAGATGTTTGTCCCTGTTTATGGATGTGTCCTTTTCCCCTCTTACGATTCCCAGGACCAGCACTACATTTACTGTGTGTCTGACTGTCTGCTCAGGGAGCCGGAGGTCATGTGTCCCACAGGCAGTGGGGATGGGTGAGAAACAAATCCACCAAGGCTGCTATTGGCAAGGGGGATGAGTCTTTTCCATAACATTTCCATCACCCTATTTAAAGTTTAATTCCCCAATGACTGGATTCTCTCCATTTATGTCTGTGGAAGTAGAGTCAGTGTCTGTCCTAACCTGCACATGCATATACATTTTCACACGAGCCCTGCTGAGGCTGGAACAACAAAAATATCAAAACCATTTCTCTGATATTTAAGTTACAAAGTGAAATCAATTGGTAATCAGCCGCTTGTACTGATTCACAAATTTGTTTTTCCAAGCTGTGTTTTATATTATTTTACTTGTCATGTAAGATAAAGACTATTATTTTTAAACAAAAATAGTCTATAGATTTTTTTTTTGCCAATACTTGCATTTTGAGGACATCTAGCAGAAGTAAGAGAATCTTCAGCCAGAGTTTAATTTTAGAAAGGAAATATGGTATCATGTTTGAAGATTTTCTTAATCAGTCGGATTTGTCCTGGCTTTTAACTGTAGATAAGAAAATAGACTATTTTATCACAAGGTTTTAGTGTGTGTGAGGTTTAGTGCCAATCAAAAATGGCTCCCAGTATCTTAGTTATTAAAGTCACATTTGCTGGTAATTATAGCTATTTCCTGCATGAAATGAAGTTTCCACAAATACTTAATAAGTCAAAAGAAGTTAAATAAATGGCATGCCTCTGGAAATATGAAATAAATTAATATTTTTCTGAGATCTGAGTATCCCATCTACTTGGTTAAACATATGCAGGAACTTATATTTATTTCTGATAATGTCTAAAACATCCAACGCCTAATAAAACTTCACCAAATCATTGTTTTTATCTTCCAAGATGTTGACACTCTCTCTGTGCTCTTTCCTCTTTGGTGCAGAGGATCCAGACACTTTCCACCACTAGACAGAGTTAAAAAATAGCCTTCTACTGTGATCACAATCTATGAACTCTGACCTCTCTTTAAAAACCCAGAGATTTTTATAATGTTTTCAGTTACTTTCATCAGTGGTTTTGGTGATATTTTTGCTATAAACTTTGAGATAGATACATATACATCTACATCTACATCTACATATACATACACATATACATATACATATACTTTTACATATACATATCAATCATAGGTGAGGGGTTTTATTAGTGCTTATCTAATACGTTTTTTCTAAATCATTATCTAAAAAGTAGTGTGTTTAATAATGTTGCTATTCATCAGAAAAATATGGTTGTTGTAAAATTGAATTCAGTCCACATATTGAAGGAATAATCTTTTGAAAGTGCACTAGGCCAGTCAGAGAAAAGAAGAACTTTAAAAAATGACAAGACAAAACAATACAAGACAAAGCAAAAAGTTCTTCCAATGGTTTTTTTTCTATTTCCCACAATCTTGTGTTTCTGAAATAAGTGCCTGGGGCGCTTGATCCAAACTTCTTTGAAGATGAAGAGAAAATGTGCGCTGGAGGGTTTGTCTGAGCCCTGTGGGTGCTCCTGGTGCTCCAGGTTTAGCAGCCCATGGCTGCCAATGCAGAGGGGCTACCCATGGTGCTTGCAAGGTATTGATTAGCACAGTCCATTGGGCCCTGACAGTCCTGTGCACCTCATGCCAAACTTCTTCCATAAGGACAAGAGAGGCTGTCTTTCCCCTGACTTCAGTGAATGTGAGAAAACTCAGATATGGGAAGAGTATTTTGGAATAGCCATAATGACTGCCAAAGAAGGCACAAAATCTAATAAGGCACAGCTCTATTGCAGTTCACAGAACAAACAACAGAATATGGAAGGAAAGCTCTAAGTCCACAGTCAAAAAAATAAAAGTCTAATCTTTGATGCAGACAGGAACAATTATTTGCCTGCAGCTGTTCACTGGAAACAACCACAAACTTGTGAACACTGGCAGCTCATGATCTATTTAGTCATTTGTGTACACATCCCACAAAATAATGGCAGGGTGCTAATTATATTGAACCTTATTAGTATATAGGTTGTAGCTCATTTTTAACTCTGGAAAACTGCCATGAAATTAATCAAAGGTAGAAACTGAAGGACTTGGTCTATTGCAGCTTACAGGCAGGGCTCTACCACATAATTCTCTGACCAAATGGGTTTAGGTATCTGGAAATTACAGTTTTGCTGGTTTGTTCTCCTTATGAAAATCTCATTAAAAATCCCAGAGATACAAATTATTTGCAAAAAGCACCATAATCAAGGCCCTTAGTGTCCACCTGACTCATCTTTCACATCTGGAAAATCTTTCTTCTCAATTCAACCAAGCTTTCAGCAAGTGCTACTGTACACAGAGGAGTTTGACGATTACTCCCAGGAGTGCAAACAGAACATCATCTTGTGATACCACAACACGCTTGCCTTGAATATCAATCGAAGAAATATAAAAGTTCCTTGTGTTTGGCCCCAGATTCCAGAATTTTCATAGCTGCTCTCCTGCCCATATATAGTATCTTCACATCATACGTATTACTGCTTCTTGTTAACTCCAGGAAGAAGACAATTCCAGACGGATTTCTGCACCAGGCTGCTCTCTACAGAGAATTCAGAGGTTTGGGGAGGGCTCCTAAAGAGGACAGGCAGGACTCATTGCCCTTTGGCTACTACAGATAACTTTTCAGCTGACCCGAGTATGATTCATTAGAAAATATTGACATATTAACTTTTCCCCTGCCATTTCTTCCAGCAAATAAGCCGAAGGTAGTTTGTTGTTGTCTCACATTCACTCCTGGAGAGGAAGAACTCCCATATTTCTAAAATGCCTTGTACAAATGCAAACATCCCTATTTGCAATGGTATCCTTCACCTCTGAAAAAGAGAGCAGCTCATTCAGGTAATTTCAGCTGCTCTCCCTTCTCCTCAGTGCAAACCTGAGAAGGTAAGAGATTTTGAAGACTTCTGACATTGTGAGACTTACTCAGTTTCCCTCCTCATTTGCCAGGGGTTCACAAACACACCTTGAAGTCTCTGAACAGCTTCCCGTTGGCTTCAGTGGGTGTTAGATTGGACTTGCAGGTACAACTGCAAATCTATCCCCAGTAAGGCAGTGTTTCTGGCCCTGTAAATTGGTAATTTGGGATTCCCTGCTTTTATCCCATACCTAAGAGCTCCAGCTATGGCAGACAAAGTGCTTGAGCCATGCCAAGAAGCCAACTAGAATAATTTCCTTCATGAGAGCTAATTAGGTCAAATTGGGTGTCCTGCTCTGAGGGATTCAATCACAGAGAGGAGAGTGAGAAAAGCAATCTGGCTGGTTTGGCAGGAGCAACACTAAGGGCTGTGATTGTGCTGGGCTGTGAGAAACCAGGGGCTGGTGAGCGATCTTCATATGATGTCACCTTTGAAAAAGTTGACTTGTGCAAAGACTGCAAGGACCTGCAGCAATCCTCCTAGAAAGGCTCGGCCTTGTTGCTCCTGGATGCGGAGTGTGGCTGCCTGGGCACACACCTCACCAGGAGGAAAGATCCATGCAAGGCAAACAAACCCGCTCCAGGAGTGTTTATCTCGCGGCACAGAACGCTGCATGCCCCCGGATCAAAGCTGGTGGGAACAGATGCTGTTAGCAGGGCAGCAGCTGCACTCGGATCCTGTCCACACCCTTCCTGTTTGCCGTGGCCTACCCAGGGGCTATTATGTTCCCAACAGGGCGATGATTGCCCCTCCTTCCCACCCCTGCTGCCACTCTCCAGGGAGGTTGCACTGGCGCTTGCCTCGCTGTCTGCCTTCGGGTTCTCATTGTTTCTCTCGGAAGGTGCAGATAGTGGGCTAGACACTCCTTGGCTGCTGCTCTGATAAGGGGCTGGAAATTGTTCTCATGTGTTACACAGAAGCTCGCTTGAATGAAGGAACTCTACCCAAAATAACAAAACTGACCTCAGGGCTCATTATTTTCTTTCAATTAAGGAGCTTGAGCCTGTCCAGACTAGCAAAAAAGAAAAAGTCAGTGTGGCCAGACTCTATCTTTTACTGGACTGGAGTACTGCAGTTATTGATGTTACCATGCTTTCTTGCAAGTGCACTGGAGACTGCATTCCAGCTCTGCATGCAAGGAAAACTCTATTTGCTCGCTGCTCTACAAAGACTTGACTCTTGTCCAAGTCATTTATATAAAGTTTGGCTTAACCAAAATAACCCTAACTGTGAGCAGCAGTAGTGTAATCTTTCTTTGGTAGGGTGGAGAGAACTGTACTCACAGTAAGAGGAGGTGACTGGAACGCAGAGGTTCACCAAGAGGACCTGGGCAAGAGGGAAGCATGTTTCTTTTCATCCTGGCTGCCCAATAACCTCTGTTCCATCCATTAGTTTATGATGAGTTCAACCAGTAAAACATAGCAGACTTGACTCTGATTTTCACTTGTGAAAATCAGGAATACTTGCCAAAGGTAAGACTGGAGCTAATCAATGGAATTTGGATTTTTAAATGCCTTCGGATTTGCATCAGTAGCAAAGACAGAAATCCTCTGGCAGCTTTGGTGTGGCATTGTCAAGTATTACACAAATATTCCTACAGGTAAAACAACTCCTATCTTGCTTCTAGTGAAGCCTAATTAGTTCAGAAATCATCTTCAAAAGACCATTTAAAATACCTAGCAGGTACTTTTGTGGTTTATTTTTCAGTGCTGCTTGCAAGTTCAACAGCAAATCTGATACACCTGGATATAATTTAAAGCTATTTCTCTCAGAGCAAATACAACCCTTCCCCTCTACTGAGCCATAGTGGGGCCACATTTGGAGTATTGGATTAAATTCTGGTCTCAACAGTTCAAGAAAGACAAGGAGCTACTGGAGAGGATCCAATGGAGGGTCACAAAACAGAGGACCATAAAGATCATTAGGGTTCTGGAGCTTGTCTCATACAAGGAGACATTGAGGGAAATGGGCCTGTGTAGTCTGAAAAAGACTGAAAGGGGGTCTTATCAATGCATATAAATATCTCAAAGGTAGGTGCCAGGAGGATGGTACCAGTTTCTTCAGTGGTGCGCAGCAACAGGAAGAGGAATAATGGCCACAAACTAAAACACAAGAAGTTTCACCTTAACATAAGGAAGAACGTTGCATTGAGGGTGGCAGAGCAACTGGAACAGCCTGCCTAGGGAGGCCATGGAATCTCCCTCTCTGGAGAAATTCAAAACCCACCTGGACTCGCTCCTGTGTAACCTGCTCTTGATAACCCTGCCTTGGCATGGGTGTTGGTGGTGATCTCCTTCCAGTTATAACTATTCTATAATTCTGTGATTATACCAAAAAGATTCAATTGCCCACTAACTTAACTTCTTGAGACATCTTTGTTTGCTGTTGTACTACATCATAAAGGTGGAAAGATAGCAGCAATTACATTGGTGGCAAAAAAGTCAATTGCATTACCTTACATCAAAGAGAATAATAGGATGCTCCAAGTGACCAAGCCAGTGAGTGAACACACAAAATAATAATAAAAAAACAATGGGCTGATAAATATTAAAAATGTTTTGCATTTTAGGATCTCTTTAAGCAAGAGGAGATATGAACTACTCTTTTAAAAACTGATTTGTGAGCAGAATTACAGCAGCAAGCAACAGACATTTGTGCCCTCTCAGAACCATGTTGGTCACCTATTCTCTTACCTGCCTGCCCAGCCTGCTCTCAAAGTTCAAGTCCTTGCCAGCTCTTCAATACAGGATGTTGGATCACAGAGAGAGCTTTTGTCTTTTCCTATGTCCCCAACATCTTTGCATCATACTTCTCCCAATTCAGCTTCTGTCCTTACCATCAAACACCATCATTAGATGATGCTTCTAATGGGAGTGCAAAATGCACTGGAACACACAACTGTATCTGTGATGATAAAACATGCTGAGATCTGGGAATGTATTCTCAATTGTGAACATTTTTAACTTTCTGAAATGTCCCTGGCACTGTTTAGTCATGCCAGTTAGCAATTCTCCC
Source organism: Zonotrichia albicollis (assembly GCF_047830755.1). NCBI lineage: Eukaryota > Metazoa > Chordata > Aves > Passeriformes > Passerellidae > Zonotrichia > Zonotrichia albicollis. The sequence goes on along the minus strand of NC_133821.1, from coordinate 73,107,568 downwards.
AAAGCATTCCTGGTCAGAGCTCACCTGGGCCCTGTTCCCAACAGGCAGCCTATCCATGGACACCGTGCTTGGAGGTCAGCAGAGTTCAATAGCTACAGCTGTGGCCAGGCTGTATCTCCAGCTTTGGAGCCAGACAAAGGGCTGTTTAGTTTACTGATATAGATGCAGGCAATGGCTTTAAAAAAGCCTCTCGGTGTTTTCCTGATTAACCTTTCCCTGAAATAATACTGCCAAGGGAAACTCCCTGCTTACAAATCCTAGAACAGGCTGTCTCTTTCCTGGGTGTTTTCTCTCTATTAATTTGTTATTTTCCCTGACAAGTTATTTGTTTTCCCAGTTGTGCTTTCCTATCTGCCAATATGTGCAAGTTGCACAAATTGTGCTTTCCTACTTCCTCCGTCTCTGGTGTTTCCTCTCCCACCATCATTTTACCCTGTGGCATCTGTGGGTAAAATGATGGTGGGAGAGGCTTTCCTTTCTGTGAGAGGGGCTTTCCTTTCTCCTCACAGCAGTCCATGAGCTCTGACTACAGCCCTGCAAGTGGGAATGGGGAGGAAGGAAGGCAGCTCTGCCTGGTGTCTGGTGTTGGTCCCTCTCCTGAGCAGGGACTGTCCCATGCTGCTGCCACACTTAAGATGGTATGGGTTTTGATCTCTGCTTTTTTCAGCCTTTTTCTGGCTTTTTATTTCTTCACCCAAAGCCTCTGCAAGGTAAGAAGCATGTCTCTGTCCTGTGCTCCTCTGCACAGTCACAGCATCAGCAGGACTGTGCAAAATATCACCTGGGCACAAACACAACAGGCTGCCAGGATGGCATGTCCAGTTTCAAATGCCTTGAATCCCTTCCCACTGTGGAATGAGTCCCCTGGTTTCTTTTCTCTGAGCAGTCTGAGTAAGGGGATCATTTAAACAGTAATGTAGCAGTAGCTACAATGTGCCCATCTCATTTTGGTCATAGGAAATGTCCCACAAAGGCACAGATTGTCTCTCCTCTGTGGGGGGAGGCATCTTTGCAACCTTAACCTTGTCTCTGACAGCTGGAACTGGACAGGATTTCCAGTGCAATTCCATATATTTTGTTTTCTATTAGCTGACCATAGATGGTTTTACAGTCAGGACACTTTGCTGAAGTGATAAAGGGATGTAACTCCAACCCTCAAATTACATTCTGGGGGCCAAGTACACAGTTTGAAGTTGTGTTGTCTTTTTCTTGGATCTAGCTCCAAACAGCTGCTAACTGTGAAATACAATTCAGGGAGTTAAAAGTCGCAGAAGAAAAGAAATAGCACAGATATTAATGGAATTGCTGCTTATGACTGCTGTCTCCACAGCTAGCCCAGGTCAAGAAACCAACAGGAGAGAATGTGTGTTTATAATACAGCGCAGACAAGCAGCAACACCTAGATATTTTGGAAGACAGGTGACCATTGTGTGCATGGTTGAATGTGCATGCATAAGAGGCAAGTAGAGGCACAAGAACACACACACTGCAGGAGGCATGAAGTGTCAGAACACTGCAAAGTCTGCCTGCAGAGAAGTGATGTTTGGGTGTGTTTTCTACTTAACAATTTTGTAAGGTTTTTTTAATTATTATTGTTTTCTTAAACATCATTCAGGACCCCAACATAAGCGAAGACTCATTACATATATGTACCTGTGTGTTTCATCCTCCTAAAGGTTCTTCCTGGCAGAATGGCAGAAAATAGTAAGGTGTAAGTAAGGTGTACAAGAGCTCCATACCTCTCTCCATTTTTAATTTTTTTTTTAACAGTGAATAAGTGTTTCTGAATAACATACAATACTGATTAAGTTAAATTTCATCCTGGTTGATGGCTATGCTGGGACCAATCTCTCCTAGAGTTCCTAAGAACCAGTGCTGCTTAGTCCATAGATTCCAGGTAGGTTCTGTATCCTAAGAATGAAGAGTTTGTTTCAAAAAGCACCTGTGTTTACCAATCATAGTATTCCTGCCATGGGAACTGATGTTGAGAAACTCCAAGATGGAGCTGATATTTGAAGACATTTCTGTGTTGGTACAAGTTGAAATAACAAGGAAAGTGGGCTACAAGGCTCTCCTCGTGACAAGAGCGCTGGATGCTCCTGGACCTCCCCTTCTGCTTATCTGGATCCTTGACCCCTGCCTGCACCATTTGATCCACATGCCTACGACTGCTGGGGACGTATCTCTCACAGCAGGAATTTGCCTGTGCCTCATGCACCCACCTTACAGCCCACTTACAAAGTGGATTATGGGACTAACACTTCAACGCTCACAAGTGGGAAACCTGAGAGCAGGTCATGGTCTGCATCACAGGCGAGGTGTAACAGAGTCAAGTGGGAGGTCAAGCAGAGCTAACTGGGTGAGGCTCAGCATTTTCATGGCTCTCCACAGAGGCTCTAGGTGTTATCAGGTGTTATCTTTTCAAAAGAAAATTTAGTAGCTAAATAATTACTTATTTCATTGAATGTAAGTAATTTTGTCCTCCTGCTCTCTTTCCCAAATTTGATCTTTTCAAGATAATTTTATACAGGTAATGGAATACTCCTTCTTAGGGCATCCTACAGCCAGCAATACTGCTTTGGCCAGGGAAGCCAGGAAGAAAAGCTTTCTCCCAAAACACTGGCAAGTTGCAGAAGAGGAAGGAAGGGACATACTGTAAAATTACAAGTTGTTTGAGAGGAGACTTGTTTTCTATCCTAAGAGAAAATATGAGCTAGATGAATTTTTTTGGTTTTGTTTGTCCAATACACTATATTTTGGTCCCAAATTATTTCTTCTTCTTCTTCTCCCATATTGGTATATTAGTAATTTTCCATTAATTCTATATGTGGCAGTCCCAGCTTGGTGTTTAGGATACATTAATTTTTCAGAACTCTTTTGTTGTACTTGAACATATTGATTCTTCCCACTGCTCCACTACCCATTATGGCATTATTCTAAGGGAAAACTGGCAGTTTACTTTTGGTTATGGTCTTCTGGGCTTTTTATGGAGCCCACTATTTCTTAAGGCTTGTGCTGCTGGGCCAGTTGTATCTTCCAGCCTCTTGGCTAACTGGCAGATAGTGAACAACATTTCTTAAAAATGGAGGACTTTCCTGAGGAGCTTCTCTAGCAACTTCTTGAGTCACTAAGTGCTGCAGGGCAGAGAGGCAGGAGGCTGTGATCACTGCGAGCAAGCATTTGGTTTTGCCTGGTGACACATGGCTTTCTAAGTTAGAGGGCTCTGAATAAAATAAAAAATATCAAAGCCATGTGTCTGCTTGTGGGTGTCACATTCTTTAGGATCACAGTGGCCGTCCTTCTGCACGAATGTCACAGAAACGGCTCGGTTTCATCCCATTTGAATGATGTGGCAATGTTGTGAAACAGGGTGGAAAAGCATCCCAAAAACCGTCAAGTGAAGGAACTGCTGGAGAGCTGGAAAGCGGCTGTAGAGACCCAAGTGCTGTCACTTTAGAGGGGTGATGGGCCTGTGTGCCTTTGAAACCATTTATCACAGAAGCCGTAACATCTGCCACCATCTTGGATTCATTCGAGAAGTGCGTCTCAGTAGCCATTTTCAATATGTTTGTTTTCAATTCAAAACACATAATTAAATACAGGCTGGGGTAGAATATATGCCTTGAGCTGCTTTCTCTCACCCTGGTTCAAGTGTGGCTTTTTCACAACTATGTCTTTGAATTGAAAGCTTTTTTCTTTTTTCTTTTTTCTTTTTTCTTTTTTCTTTTTTCTTTTTTCTTTTTTCTTTTTTCTTTTTTCTTTTTTCTTTTTTCTTTTTTCTTTTTTCTTTTTTCTTTTTTTCTTTTTAGGTTTTTTGTTGGGTTTTTTTTTTTTCCTGCAGGGTCTGTTATTTCTCAAGTATCAATTGAAAGTAACGCTGCAGATTTAAAGGAGCCCATCTGATAGGAATCCAGGCATCCTGAGGCCACAGGGGCTTCCCAGATTCCTTGGACACTGAGCAGCTCCTTCCTCCAGGATGGATGGAGCTTGGCCCTCACAAGCTGCAGCTGAAGCCTTGCTGTCAGAAGACTAAGCTGTGCCTTGTGTTTAATTTAGCCATGTTCCACTTCTCAGACAAAGGACACTCAGATGATTTGTTGTCATGGAAGGAATGACCAACCTTGTTACAAGTCTCCATAAAGGCTACCAAAAAGGTAGTTATGTCCTTAACGTACTGTCCTTAATAAACTATTCACGTCCTTTTTCCAGACTTTCTCGGAGGCACTTCAGAGGGACAGCGTGAAGACAAACTTGGCTGTTAACATTGCCTTCAGTTCAGCTGACTTTTATCGCCATCACTGACACATTGCAAACAAGCCTGGGGAGAAGACGAGCAAATGCTCAGGAATGAGACACTCCAGACAGACAGGGGATGGGTTGAACCTGCAGTTCTAGCATTATCTCCTGAGGAGATGGAAAGAAAAGCAAGTTGCTAATACAGGAATGAGTCAGAAGCACAGGCAGTGCAGTTCTCTGTCTGTTCTTCCAAAGAAGAAGAGGTTTTTGTGTGAGGCTGGGACAAATCCATCTATCTGAAAATTCAAGTCACACAAGTTTCCTGAATGACAGAGGTGCTCAGATGCTGGGGCTGTGTATGTGCTGGTGCAACATCCTCTTTTCTCAATTCAGGCAGGCAAAAGAGAATAGGTGGGTACTTGGGGATTCTTAATAGAGACCTGCTCCCCACCTCTCTGCCTACTGGGGTTCCTGTGCTGAGGAAAACCAGGTGTACAAGTGGGCCAGGACATGCAGCATGCTTTAACCCTGAATTTAGAGCTGAGATGGCTTCTGAATGATGGCTGAACTGGGGCTTTGCAATGTATCATAGTGAGCAGGTATGTGAAGCTCACACTAAAGAAATACAGAGACAGATTATCTCAGATTTCAATAAGTTTATGCTTTTAAATATGACACCTTAATTTTAAAACACAGTGTATATGAGGCAGTTTTTCTTTCCTGAAGTTGCCTGTTAACACCTGAATTCAGAACTAGGCAAACAGAGAAGATTCTGTCATATGTCTGCAGTGAAACGAAGAAGCAGGCAGCTTTTGCATAATTTATGCTCCAAATTTCTATAGGAGATACCTACAACAAATATGTTCTTTGGATGATTAAATATATTCACTATTCTGTCAGTGTTTCAACTGAAAGAGGAAAAAAAAATGGAGGAACAAAGAGGAAACTAATGAGAATACTACTAATAATAGAGTCCCTGCAAGAGACTTCTGTCTGTGGTCACAGTCTTGTACAAAGGAGATGGGATGCATCTGTGTTGAAAGTAAAAGTATCTGCTTGGTATGCGCTCCTCGTGCGTGTTTGGGAATAGATTATAAATCTGATGTGGAGAAACTGAGAGCAGAAAAAGCAAGATACCTGCTGCTACTTGAACTAGCGCTTCTGAAACATGAAGCCAAAGCATGCTTTTAATTTTCTCCTACACCCATCTTTTTGAAGTGTCTCACATCCATACAAGGGGGGTGTTGTTATAGATTTCAAGGAGGAGGGGATTTGCTTTCTTTTTTCTCACGAATCTGTTTCTCATGGGCTTTCTTCTTTGGGCACGCATTCCAGCGCTACAGATGAGTGCTGAAATTACAGGGGTGAGAATTCAACCAGGAATGAGTAACACGCAGCCATACGCACAAAACAGAAAACATCCTCTTTGACTAGGTGATAATTAGAAAGGCTGCCACATTGCAGTGTACACAAACAAAGCACATCCCCTTTGGGAATGTGTTTTCTTTCTTCTGATGTGAAATATTTTTATTTGGTGGAGGACAGTTTTTCAGCTGCTCACTGACATAGTTTTGAACATAACTTCTTGCTGCAGCAGCTGCTTCCACATATAGGCATATGAGCACTACCTAAATGGGTCTAGCTGGTGTGTTGGAGAACAGAACAGAACTAGTGTCTGATTAGAGAGGGTTGATAACTTATCAGCACTCCATGCTACCAGACTAAAGCCTATTAAAGGTGTCTTGGAAATAAGCAATTATCTCATCATCTTCAGCAGAATCACAGACTGATAACCCTGTGCCACAGCTGCTGACTGACAGGCTGAGCCAACTATGAGCAGCCGACTTTTAAAAGGCTGATCTTTTAATCTGCTTCCCTGGTATTCAATCCCGAATGCAGGGGCTTTCCTCTGGATCTGACTCATCCTCTGCATTTCTTCATCACAGTCTGTAACCCAAACAGCCCAGAATTACCTTCCCAAAAAAGCCATATTTCCCCATGCAAGCTATAAAGGAATAATTAATGAGTAGGAAATATGATGCAAATATTAACTTTTAGGATTAAAGTTAGGGAGGGAGGGAGGAAGGCAGGAAGGCAGGAAGGCAGGCAGGCAGGAAGGAAGGAAGGAAGGAAGGAAGGCAGGCTATTTTTAATAATATCCTTCCTGTGTGCATTGTCTGCTTGAAGAGATGTAACCACATTCAGAACCAAGCTCCTCTTGCCAGAGTGCCCCACAGGAATACTGATGGTTGACCCTCTCCAGCTAAGCTTGGCTACTGTTCTGATCTACATGGAGGCAAAAATATCACAACACTTGCACTGTCAAGGAAATAATATGTAAATTAAGTTAAGAGACGTGTAAATAGTTGCAGCTCTTTCTGGTGGATAATTATTTCAAGTTCTGTGTGATCTTCAGGAAAAAGGAGTCATGAATTCAAAGCATAACTCACTAACTAGTGTACAAAGGTTCATACAGTGAGGAGGATATTAATGTCAAAGCTGAAACTTGATTTAGGTTTTATGTTTTTATTAAGTATTACTAGACATTCTGCCTTGTGTTCTACAAAGAAAAGGACATAGCCCCATAAAAGTTAACAAGTTTTAAGGTTGTTATTATCAGCCAGGGAAGAAATGGCAAGATATCATTTGCTTTCAAAGCACACAACTTCCAATATTTGGATGTGATTTTGTATTCAACCAAAGCAAAACTGAAAGATTGTTTGATAAAAAGTTCAACAGAATTTAAATGCAAATTATGTAAGATGGCAAAATACTTTCTGCGTTCCATGCACAGTGATAGCAGCAGGCCAATGCTGATGTGTTTAAATGTATTCAAAACGTATAATTTACATTTTTCTTCAAAGTTTTAGAATATATGCACACAGCTTTCAAAAGGGGCTTTTGAACTGAGATTTAAGTAGGACTCACAAAAGCCACTCCTAACTGAGCAAAGTTGAAGAACTAAAGAAATTTGCACACAAATTTCCAAACTGGCTGTAAAGCTCTAAATGCCATTATATTTCAATGCCATTGCATGTAAAAACACTCATGTAGGAAGCAGGTGGCATCTTTTAAGACATAACAAGATGAAATAGAGGTCAGGTTTGCAACAGGTTTTGTACTTTATTATGCACATATATGGTATATGCAGCAGCACTTCATATTTCTGCAGTGAGACACGTTTCAGCACAATCAGGTCCTGGTTCAACAAAATCTATGATAAAATACCCAAATTTTGGTGTCTGGCAGAACCCACCAACACAAGTCAAACTTCAGTCCTACTACACTCAGTATGTCTCCACCACATATTTAGAGTCAGGCTCAGACCAAGGTGTTATTCAGGATCAGAGCCACCCTTCCTCACCTTGTATGGCTGGGGTTGGCACTACCTCCCTGCCTGCCCAACCCAGCTCTGCTGGCTGATGTTGGTGCTCAAGCAAAGGGCTGGAATCTCCTTTGGCTCACCCTGGAAGGCAGCCAGGAGCACAGGGCAGCCCATGCCCTCTGCAGAGGCTGTCTGGGGCCGTGGGGCAGCAAGGCAGGGGAGGCTGCCCTGCCCCTCATGCAGCCCCTCATGCAGCTCAGAGCCAGCTGCAATTGGCTTTGAAGGGCTGCAGCAGCACTGGCTTTTCAGCAGATTGACAGAAACGATGGAAACAAAGCATGTGGTTTTATCTGAGTCAGAGCAAAATATGCCACAAAGACCTCTTTCACCTTAAAGGTGTGTGAGTAACTCTTGGCCAATATCTGTGTGTGAAGTAGAGTTCTTCCCCTAGTAATGCCCCACAGGGGTAGTTTTAAGTCATAGAGAATCCAAGGGCTTTCTGAAGTTAAAAAAAAATAAATCAAACAACAAAATAGAGGCAAAGCTGTCTTACTGAGCTGAAATTCCTTTGACAGATGAAAAGTTCTTGATGACAGTTATTTTCCAGGTCTGCAGCTCAGCAGCCCTGCCCCTGCATGGTTTCCCACATGAAGTGTTTGAAGAAGTGGTCGACGTGTGACTGATCCCCAAGGCCCACTGCCTGGTCTTCTTTAAGGATGGGGCAGGGACAGAAGGAAAGGTGAGGCTGATAAGGGAATCTGAACCAAATGTTGTCACATTCTAGACATGATTAGATGCCCTTGCTGTGACTTATTACACAACCTGCAAGTGGAAAGGGAAAACCTGGGGTGAAATGCAGCCACAAGAGAGGGAGATGCTTTCTCAGCAAATAGCAAAAGCCAAGACAGAACTTGATGTAAATGCCTAAAACAGGTCGGATATCAGAACTTCTTCTGCTCTGTGGGATAGAAGTGATGCTGCAGTAAATTTCAGCTCAGTCAGAGCTACTGTCATTTGCATTTATACCTTCACAAGCTGCTGATTATATAAAAAAGTCTTGTCTTTAATAAAGAATAGGACAATGCTAAACGCCATTTTTGATAAATCTGGGTTATTTCAGGTGTTGCTTTTTCCTTGCATGCATGAACGAATTAAAGCTTTGAAGTCTAATGTACATAATAGAATTAAGAGACTTAAAATTGGAATGTTCTCCAAACTTCCAGAAAATGTTTGTATATTTGCTTCTAAGAAAATGTATTGATTCATAAATTTCACCTTCTTAATATTTATCGTGGCCCATGAAATAACTAAATTATCGTCCATTTCTCCCAAAACGTTTCTTTCAAATGTCAAGACCTTGAGGCAAGGACTCCAAGATTTAATAAGTTATCACTATGCATTTTTATGTATATATTTATTTGTAAATATGCATTGTTTGTAAATAAGCATTATTGTATGTGTTAATAAATTGTTGTGCAAATACAAGGGAAAGTGCAAATTTTCTAGTCTAAAGGAAAACCTGGCAATCTCCTCCTTAACCAGGTGACGCACTTCTCTCCAGCCTCAATACCTATCAAATATAGACTGGATTTTTTCCACTTCTGGATGTGACATGGTGACTACTAGTTATGCCCCACTTTTTATTTATTTGTTGAAATGTTACAGGGCTCAAAAGGGTCTTTCAGGGTGAGAGAGAGATGAGAATGTTGACCTCATGTTCAGAAGGCTTGATTTATTATTTTATGATATATATTACATTATGACTATACTAAAAGGAATAGAGAGAAAAGTTCTCAGAAGCTTGCTACGCTAAGAATAGAAAAGGAAAGGAATCAACAAAGCTCTGTGTCCAGGCAGAAAGCAAGAACAGCTCTGCCGTGAGTGGTCAGTAGATCCAAACATTCACCCAAGACCAATCACGGACGCACCTGTTGCATTCCACAGCAGCAGATAACCATTGTTTACATTTTGTTGCTGAGGCCACAGCTTCTCAGAAGGGGGAAAAATCCTAAAGAACGGATTTTTCACAAAACATGTCTGTGACATTGAAATCCTGACTAAGGATGCGAGTGTGAGGGAGGATTTGGTCTAAACTGGATTGAAATCCTGACTAAGGATGTGAGTGTGAGGGAGGATTTGGTCTAAACTGGATTGAAATCCTGACTAAGGATGTGAGTGTGAGGGAGGATTTGGTCTAAACTGGATTTTAAGTTCTGTTGATACCCATCTGTTCTGGCTCCTCATGTTCAAAATACGCCTGATACAACACACGTCTGCTCTGCCCAGGAGGCACCTGGCTGCCCCTGAAGTTGAAGAGTAACCTGAAGAACAGCCCAGGGCCAGAAAGACCTTGCAGGGGACACCAGGTGAGCAGGGGCAGCAGCTCTGCTGTGACAGGCTCAGCATCCTGTTGTCGTTTCCTGATGTGGCTGAATAGCCATTTTAAATGCTAGCCTTTATCAAGCCTGCATTTCCCTGAGTAATGTCTCATGATGATTATAATGAACAGAAAAAGATCCATAGTCTGGTAAAGATTAAAGTATTGGCTCTCCCTTTTACTTCACTTTTATAGCTCAAGAGGAGCCGTGATGAGACTGAGGTTTTACCACAATGTAAATTATTGGTGTGGGTGTCCCAAAAAGTGCACGTATGGAGGCAGCCAGGTGGTGAGCACTGCTTTGCAAGCAGCTGCAGGAGTGCTCTGTGGAGTTGAGTTCAGCAGGAATTTTGGTTGGAAGTATGGCTGTGACAGAGAGGATCTATGGTTCGAAGTTTCCCATCCCTCTGACACATATGGTCACTCACTGTGTCAAGCAAGATGTTGTAGGAAGAAAAACGAATCCTTTCCCCCTGGTTCCTATCTCCCCCAGTGTTATACCTTCGCCATTTGAGAAATATATCTTTTTTATCTCCTTCTTCAAGTCCATCGAATTTTAAAGGCTATCCATGTTCTACCTTCATACCTTTTACTCTCCTATTTCCCTTCACCACAAGCACTTGCCCTCAGATAACCCTGGGCACATTTGTATTGCAGAGGAGGACAGCTGCCTTCAGCACACCCTCTTTTCATCCCCATTCTGCCGTTCACCCGGTCTCCAACCCCTGCCTGACCCATCTCTTTGCTGACAGCCTCACAGGGCCTTGAGTGGCTCATCTCCGACTTCAGGCCAAAATACACCTGGGACATGAATGAAGGTGCTGCCTTTGGTTTATTTTCTGTTCCACCAATAATCGGGAAACTTTACAATATAGTGTTGCAGCACAGATACTTCGTTTGCAAACTCCTGCCACATGTTCATAGAGTGTCTGCCAACAAAGAGGTCCAGTCCATAATAATAACCATACCAAAGCCTGTAGGAGCTTTTTGAAATATATCTGCATGCAGAATGAGAACACTGGACCTGCAGAAAATGTTGTATTGCTTTGAAAGATGAGTTGGGCAGCTTGCTTAGCTCTTTGTGTGATGAGCAGAGTGAGGTCCCTGTCCAGATGTCAGGAGGGCCTGGCTGAAGTCTGAGCTCAGCAAGAAGCTAAGAAGGACACAGCAACATGTGACAGCAGGGTGCTGCAAAAGCTCTGCTCATAAATGCACACCAAGTGGGGTTTGCCCTCTCTCTCACAGCTGCCAGCTCACTGAGGTACATGGCGTCATCCTGCTTTATTAAATCAAGGCTTCCATCTTGCTTTTGCCAAGAAGGCTAGCTCAGCCCTGCTTTCTTCCTCAGACATGACATCCAGTTGTCTTTCTGCTCACTTGACATAGTCCCATTTCTACAGTCACTCTGTTTAGCAAAGAAGTTTCAATCCCATTTTGCAGGCGTGAATGTGAGGCACAGAGTGTGCTGAGAGACAGCACCATGCAAGGAGCTTTCTTCTGTTTCACCAGCTCTCTTCCACCTGTTAGTTTGCTCTTCCTAAAAGCAAGAGGGGATGCTAAACTTCAGAGGCAGTGGGCACAGGGGGAAGCAGGTAAAGAGGAGAAAAAAAGGAAGCTCTGGCATTGACTGAATGGTGATTTCTTGCTATGCTTTGCTGTATCTAAGTGTTTATTTAGAGGGAGCAGCTGAAGGTCCCAATCCAGGCTGTCAGAGAGTGATGGAAAAGAGTGCATGATAATCAATAGGGGGAAAAAAAGTCAGTCACAAGGTCAGCGGTGAAATCACCCCAAGTGAACACATATGGTCCACTCCATAACCCCCAAATTTTGTACCATAAACGGGTGCAAGAGAAATTTTCCCACATACACATCCCTTCAGCACAGATAGCGGGGCAGGAGGAACTCTTTTACCTCCCTCTGTCTCTTGCAGCCTTCCACTCCCTTTTTATGCAACTGGGTACACCTTGCTAAAGGGCTAGGGCCTGCTCTGCCCTTCCAGCTGCTGGTTCAGTGCTCAGTTTTGGGGTCACCTTACGCTGTAGTCTGGTCTACCTATGGAGATTATTTTTACTTGCAAAAGGCACACAGAGTGAGGATGTCACAGCTCCTGTGATTGCTGCTGAAAGATGAGCTACATGGCCCCACAGATGCCAAGGCTGGGGAGGAGCGGGAAGAGATGAAAGACAAAAAGGTGGGAGGGAAGATTTGCTGTGTCTGAGGAAACTAGGACTTTACTGAAATTCAGGTTTTTGCATCCCTGACCCCAGGGTGACCTGCTGACCTCTCCTCCCCGCCTGGCTCCAGCCCAGCTGTTTCTCCTGAAGGAAAGAGGCCAGACTCACTCCTGCACTCTGCTTGACAGCGTGTCCAGGCAGACTGCTTCCTGCCAGGGTAAACACAATTACAGAGCATCATGCACAGGGTTCAGGCCACCTAACACCAAAGAGATCAAAGGGATAGGCACCCCAGAAAGCCCCAAAGTGGCACTGCCATCATAACAAGTAAATAACTGCACATGTGCGTTTGTTGACTGCATCAGTAAGAATTGTTGGATGTTGCTTGTTCTCCACAAAGATGTAAAAAACTGTAAAGGTGAAGCAACCCATGAGGTTATGAATACAGCTTACAAAAGATGCTCACTAATCACTTTTCTAGTCGAAAGACCCAAAAAAAAAAGCTGTGGCAGCATGAAGACTAAACCATCATGGACTAATTAAGAAGCAAGAGATGTATGGCTAGCTCCTGAGAGAAGAATTACGTGAGAGGAAGAAGCAATATTTAAAAAGCAGTCAAGAAATAATCTAGTCCACAGCCAGGACAAAGCAGCTACAATTATGTGTGCTTGTAATAGGAAGGAGCTATTCCATTACTAAACTCCTTCCTCAGGGAAGATCAAAGAAAGTTACACCCTTAAGAAAAATTTCTACAATGCCTCACTAATTAAACAGCAGTTGTTTCATGTAATATTGAAATCAAAAACCATGTAAACAAACCTTGAGACGGGTTTGAATATTTTCCATTCAGACATGAACCTGAACAAACTCTATCTTGCACTGTTCCTGACTTTTGGAGAAGTTTGAATCCAGAGATGGATGAATTCAATTTTTGTGATCTGGATTCATCTTCGCTTAGTATTAACTGAAGACAAATCCTTAGCAAGGAATATACAGTAGCTTGAAGGAAAATGCAGAACACAACCAATGACTAATAAGAAAATGTCAAATAAATCCAACTTCAGTAATGTTTCAAAATGAGCCTGATATGTCACAAACTTAGATGGAAGGAAACTTTTCAGTAACTTTTAAGTGATTCAGAGAAGGAAAATGAGCATTGCAGTAACACAAGTAGCAGCACCTTTCAGTATGACCGAGAAAGCTCCCAGGCTGGTGGCAAAGCAGCAACAAAGACCAGCAGCATCCTTCTTTCACACTTCCCCTCTGGGTAAATTTTCCTCCTGGACAGTTTATGAGTGCTGCAATGTAGGTGATGCTGAGCTGGTCAGAAAGGTACAGAATAAGAACCATAGTCCACCACAGCTTGTTTATACCCAAGTCTATGAACCCTGGCTCTGTAACACTTACAAATCTCTTCCTACAGAAGTGTTTTGACAGGGCTGTCCCTGCAACCACACCTGGGCACATAAATTAAAAAACTGATACCCGTAACCAGGCAGCTGTGGATTGATTGGATCCCTTCCCTTCCATTACCATTTTCTTCTCATTGATTTAAGACTTATCTGCAACATTTCTGTGCCTCAGAGTTCCTTCTGGGAATACTGGTATTGTTTCTCCCCTTCATGACAGAGACCTCTCTTTTTCAAACTAGCTTCTGCATGCCAGTTTTGCCCTGGCTATGCCTGCTCTGGTGAATTCAGCAAGACAAGGCAAAAGGCTTAAGCACCAGCCCATGACTGCCTCTGACATTTGGCTGTCAGCAGGCTCCTGGGAGCCGTGCCCACAGCTGCCTCTGAGCCTGCCTGCACTGCTTGGGCATGGCTAGCAAATGCCAAGAGCCATTTTCTCACACTAAAGGTGGCCCTGTAACCTCCCACCCCCTCAGTCACTGCCCCTTCCCCATATCCAAGGACCACCACACCTCATTCATGATTGCTTTCATGTTAACATGGGTCTGTACATAGTCACACAGTCCACTGCTATTCCTGTTTTTTTTCCTTTGAATCATAACTCTGGAGCCCTGCAGCTCTAGGCGGCCAAGTTTCTTTCAGAAAGAAGATTTACAAAATGAGAATTTCCTTCTCAAGAGCTCATCTGTTTAGTCCCCACCTGCACTCTTAATCCTACCAGTGACATCAGTGGGAATGGGCAGACATTTGAATTTTCAGTAAAAGGCAAAAGTGAGTGGTCTTATATTCATTGTCTCCACCCACACCCATCTGTTTCCAAAAAAAAAAAAACAAAAACAAAAACAGAAAAAGAAGTTTGAAAAGGAGGGAATAAGAGGAAACAATAGCAAGAAGACATGCACACACAGAAATATGGCAGAATCTGAAAGCAAACACTTGTGAATTTCCGTAACAACAAACTGGATTCACAGTTCGAGCACTCTTTGGATGTGGTTACCAGGAGCTGGAGCAGGCAGCCAAACGCTCAGCGCGGATGTGGCCCCTGGCCAAGGGCAGGGTAGGAGATTCACAAGAGGCACACTTTCTCTCTCTGCAGGCAGAGCACCAGGAAAGAACATCTCCCTCCCTGGGAGCCGGGGTGGCCACAGAGCTGGCCCAGGTTCATAGGCAGCCTCAGAAATCCTCCAGTCCTTTATGCTTCTGCAGAAAGGATATTCCTTTCCCAGCTCACCTGTGCCAAGCGCTTCCCTCTTGGGGCAGCTCAGAGCCCTGCTGCCTGCCACAGACATCTGCAGAGGCTCCTCTGCAAACAGCAGTTCCACTCAGCTTAACCCACACGGATTTGTGCTCTGCTGGGAAAGGACATCGCACTGAACTGTGCATTTGAAGAGTCCTTGCACACACACGGACACTCACACACACACCCACAAGCAGTGAGGTGAACAGCTGCTGCCTGGGGACAAGCACATTCAACACTGCCCTAAAGCATAACTCCACTGCATCCCCTCCTTTGGGGAAAAAACTTTGCAGCAAAATGTCTCAGGAGAAGAAGCCACAGGGCTGTTATAGCTTTAACAGACCCCGAGTGCTTATCTCAAGCTGAGAGAGTGATTTCATGGCAATAATTTGTTTAAAGTGTTGCTGATTGCTTCCTATTTCTTCCCAGCAAATGACTTTTACACCTTTCTACTGTTGCTTTTATATGAGCTGCTATGGCAATTACTCTGCGGGAGGCTGTATAAACATCACACAGACTCTTTTATCTCCCTACCAAAGGCCATAGAAGACACTCCTGAGACCAGATTAAAAGTATTTTCATACCTTTACTCCTTCCTTGAAAAAAAATATTGTTGTAAAGTTGCTAACAGAGTATTCTCTTATTCTTACAGAACCAGTTGAAATGTATTTCCAACAGAGACTGCCTGATCCCTGTATGTAGTCCCTTTGAAGGGACCTTAAATAAAGTAATAAATAAAATTACTGAGAGTTCATGGGGACAAGGAATCACCCCATTTCTGTTAAAAAAAGAATATCTCTGATAAAATTTTTTCAAATTGAATTGACTCTTTCAGAAGAGCTGTGGCTATGTAGGTAATGATCAGGGCTAATCTGATTGTCTGAGGAATCTCGTTCTGGTATCTCTGGTGCATCCTCTTATTCTCCAGCGCCAGCACTAGGTGTTAGCTCTCTGTTTCTCTCATCTCTGCAAGGAACACGTTCATGCAACAACTTTTGGGGTCTGGCCAAGGCACTTTGCATGTTTGACAGGAGCTCCAGGCCAAGGATATGGTTTGGCCCATGGAAGTTTTCTTCTCAATCCCAACTTCAAATGTTCTGCATTCTGTGGTCAGCAGCACTCAGAGATATGCATCCCATCAGGTCACCTGTGAAGCTCAAGCTCCATCCCCATCTCTGTCCAATGTACCACAGCTCACTACAGAGTCTGGGCCAGTTTTAGGCCTTTTTCTGCCTGTTTTGTTCTGGTTTTATGAGGACTTAAGATAGCTGAGCCAGCACAAAGCTAGAGCAGCACAGGAAGATAATACAAGATCTGGCATAAATCCTCCTGGTGCACAGCTGGGTGGTCAATGGGTTTTGGCACACTTATGCTGATGATGTGAATTTCTTCCTAATCAGTGTTTTACATCATGTGACCATAGTGATGGGTTTTTTTCTTGTCAAGAAAATCAATATATTATCCATGAAGAGTGAGAAAGACACCCTGATAGTAATTGGTAGAAAGAGAATGACAGGATTAAAACATACAGAATGATTAATTCAATAATTCATTATTTTAGCTAGGATTGTGATGCAAGATCCATTTTAATGCTTGATTTTCAGTTGTGTGGGGGATTTGATTGTTTCATTACAATATTGTTTCATTGCAATTCTTAAATAAAAAGAATTATTGAAGTTCCATGTGCTTAGCAACATATTATCTTCCTTTCTATGATTTAAAGCAACATAGTCTAATACGATATTTCTTCTTCTGATATTCTGTGTGAATGAGATGTTTCAAATGTCTTATGGATGAAGTCCCAAAATCAAAAGGAAAACTTTTAATACTTTTACCTGTAGACAAAATGGGAAATCTCTGTGGTGTTATCATAGATCCTTAATCACTGTTTTCAATTTTGTATACAGTTTGATTAATATTCCATTTCACAATCTCTAAACTTGTATTTACTTTGAGACAAGGTAAATTTGAAAGCAAGCACATCAGTTTACTTCCAAAAGCTGCCACTGCCATCATCTCAGGGATGAAGAGCACATGTACAATGTTATGAGGGGAGCACTCAGTTTCATCTAGTTCTGTTCTTTGCCTTTTCTGAATTATGGGTCATATTGGTCTTCCAGAGCATTCACTGCCCTGCTGCTCATCCACCCCTACTGATACACCATCAATAATACACAATGGCAGCTTCTTACATTAGCTTTCCCAGTAAGTTTTGGGTGGAATTTTTTCAGTGTTTAAAATGCACCTTCAATATTATCAGAGAATGGGACTCCAGCAGATAAACTCACATTCAAGAAAGGTAATTATGCAATTCCTTACTTACAGAGACTTCTCTTCTCATCTGTATTTGCACTTCTGGGCAGCAGAATAGCTCCTCAGCTTTAAGAAAAAAGCAGGTACTCATCAATAGGCTCTACAACATCTGTTGAAAAACATGCTGTGTGCAGCATGATGTCGAACAGGGGAGCGTGAGCCCTTTAGGATGTTAGGAAAGGAGTTTCCTTGTCCCTTGCACTGAAAGCCCATTGCTGTCTTCAGGTGGTAAAAACATTAAAATAAGCCCAACTGTGCAACTCTGCTTATTTCACACAAGCATGAATTGGTCTGGTACAAGAACTGTCTGTCAAGTAAATGAAATGAGATAAGCAGGACTAACACAGTATTATGCTCTTGGCATAACAGTAACTCCTGCAACATTATCTAGATGGCTCCATAAATTGCTCTTAAGTACTCCAAGTGTTTTTACATGCATTTTTTTCACAAACAGGCTTGGTAACATTGTTCTTCCTGACCTTTGCACACCCCTGTACAATCCCCTTTGGCACTCAGAAAGGAGAACTGTAACTGTGTGAAACAAAAGCTGAAATGTTTATTCACAGCAGTACTAATTGAAGTAACATCTTCTGAGACCTATTTGCTGTATATGCCCATGGGTACATGAAAAGTCAATGCAATACTGCCCCCTATGAAGTGAATATTCTTTTGCCCAACATGGAAAATCCTGGTTGAAGTCCCAAGATGTCTGCAAGATTACCACTAGGACCAAACAAAAAGGAAACTGCTGTGCAGTATCTCATGATCACTTACAAGCCAACACAGAGCTAACTAATTAGTTCCTTAATATTATCATATTCAGTCCTAAAGCCTGAATGATGGTTGGTATCAATGGTGGCACTATTTCATCACAAAAACTTGTTTCAGATTAGAAGACTACAGTGTCTGTGTCTAGTCAAAGTTGCTTCCCAAATACAGTCCCCTTCAAGCCATTTTATACAAATGAGACAATTTCTAACCTGTTTAAGCGGCAGAAGAGGAGTACTCAGAAAAACTCCCATTTTCCCAGCTGCCTTTAGCAACTTAGCTGCTATTTGGTGTGATTATACAGCTCTGGGAGAGGTGCAGGGTCCCCAGGCTTCCTTACCCACCCTGGGTGTAAGGAACACTAGGGAGAGGAAGATCCCTGTGAGGGATGCCCCTGGATACCTGCCCACAGGCACAGAGATAATAGATACCAAATTGTATCTTACTCTAATACACTAATGTAATTACAGCTTATTATAAAATATATATCTAGATGCCAATTTTACAGCCTTCTTTAATCACATCTGATTAATCACAAATCTCTCCTTAAAACAGAAAATGGAAGGAAATAAGAAAGCACACACAGAGAATTCAGTTTTGTCCAACATTTCTGTCTAAGATATTTCCATCAGTTCTCTGAGATGTTTAGGATTTTCTGTTGATTGCTTGTCCCTCTCCAACTGTTCTTTCAGAAGCTCTGGGAGCTGTGGGATGAAAATCCCTAACAGGTTATTGTCCCCAGGATCTCTCCACCCCGGCGCTCAGACTCAGCTGCCATCTGCCTCGCAGCCCAGACCAGCTCAGGTTAACAGGGTGGGCTGGGAGCAGCTGGAGAGGGAATTCTTCAGCTTTCCTCACACCCTGAAAGAAGTGCTGTCGCTTGTTGCTTCTAACCCAAGGGTGGCCACAGGGAATGTTCATGGGACTTAGGATCCTAAATCATTACTGTGGAAGCTTGACCCCAAATCTGGAGCATGATGTGTGGCCACTAACTGCAGTGTGAAGAGACTTAGATCTCTCTACTCTTCGTGGTTTGACTGTTGTTCCTTGCTAAAACAAACTTTTTAACAAGTTTGTCTCTGGAAGCCTTTGGATTTATTGTCCTTGCAATGTTTGTTCTTAGAATGGCCTGTTGCAGGAAACACTTAATATTTTGCATTCTTTTTGAGTCTAGTAACACATAAACTTCAGGCCTGTAATTCTATTCTTTGGAGCGATTGCAAATCATTTCATCTTCTTTCACACTTCCATTTCTCTGTTACCATTGTTATAACCCACAATTTGTGAGATAGATTGTGAAGAGCAGATGACAACAGCAGAATCAGCAACATTGCTCCTCATGCATCCTTCTAGTCCATGCTCCTCTTCCATTTGGAAAGAAGAAGCTGGTTTTTTATATAGATTATTTTGTCAGCTCTGCTCAGATGATGCAGTGATTGCCTGCAATGTGTGAACACTTTCCTCTGAGACCCCATGGACCACATGGTGTCCAAATAAGTTCTAGGAGATATTTGCCTTATTTTCTACTTCTGCAGAGAGCTACAAACCTGAGAATGGAAAAGGCAATAATTAACTATATTCTTGCTTCCTGTTAACAAGAAAAGTAGTGATGAATTATCCAGCATAGCAAATTCTCCAACTTAAGAGCAACTCCTGTAACATTTTATAACACTTTCTACTAAGGTACTTTTCAATTTACTAGTTTCAATGCAAGGCTTTCTTTTCAGTTTAATAATAGAAATTCGCCATGTAAATGTATTTCCTCTTGTGTAAGAATTTTTATAACTAAAACTTATTATCACAGGATCATATAATCACTTAAGCTGGAAAAGATCCATAAGATCATGAACCCAGCACTGCCAGGTCCACCACTGAACTCTGAACCTAAATGCCTCCTCTATACATTTTCTAAATACCTCCAGGGCTGGCAGCTCAAAAACTTCCCTGAGCAGTCTGTGCCAATGCTTGAACGCCCTTTTCATGAAGAAATATTTCCTAATAGCCAATCTAAACTCTTTTGGCACAACTTGAGGTTGTTTTCCTTTGACCTATTGATTGTTACCTGTGGAAGGAGAACGACACCCTCAGTGTGACCATCTTTGTCCCAGAGCGATTCTTGAGACTGCATATTTCTGGTCCTTGTAGGCAAATCCATTAGTTCTCTGTCATCTTTAGTCATCTGATTTCTCACCACATAAATGTACAGCACAGCTGACAAAATAGGACCATTTTCTGTATTTCTATATTTGCTTACATTCTCTTGTCCCAGTTTTCTCAGGAATGTAAATCATGCTATAAATCTTTATCTACTGAGTATTTTAAAGTCATCACATGCTTTTAAACTGGATCACAGGCAAATGAAAAGTATGTGTTGCACAGAATGGCCAAGTTAGTGGCATTTCTTGATGATACTTCATTCTAGTTTAGGAAATTAAAATTCTGGAAATTATTCAGTTTGTTTATCAATGAATATGATAACACAATTCTTACTTTTATGTTGATGAAGAAACACCCTAATTTTATATTCATTGCTGTTACTCTGATGATTGGAAGTAGATATCTGTTGAGAAAAATGTTTTTTTCTTTTGAAGGCTCAAGCTCTAGAGGACTCAGACAATTTGGCAGTATGTCTGGCAGTAGATAACATAACACCTATTGTTCTTAAACCTCTTTGAAATACGAATGAAATCCAGCAGAGAGTTAGCAACTCGACTGATCTCACTCATCATGAGTGGTATCATATAACCAAGCAACAGTCAGAGTCTGAATCCTGCTCCTGGAAGGAAATGCCAGTTACCTTGAGGCAATTCCATTCCCAGCAAAACACAAAGCTCCCCCAGTTGCAAGGATGCAAGGTCACAGTGAGTGACACTATGGAGAGCAGACAAAGACACTGGATCTCAACTGAAAGAAATGAGACAGGAATAAAGAAACAAAAACCAGGTGAGGGTTTCTCTGTTTATGAGGGGAAACTACTCAGGTGCCTTAGCTGCTGTTCTCCATGAAAAAGAAAAGGTTGGGCTGAGCTGGGAGGGTTGGAAACCGCATGTTAACAATAAATGGATTTTTGCCTAGAGTGTAGAGAGCTTTGGCCAACACTTAACCAACACAGTGATACTTATGCTATTGCTCTATCAGACCAATTGACTCTTGGCTGCTTAAATGACATCAGAAGCTGGAGACTGTAGGCTCAGGGAAGCAGTAAGTTTCTGCAAACCATCCTGCATCCATGTTGGCTCTTTAACTCTTCAGGAATCCATCTCAATCTACAGGAATTTTTTGTCTACTTCAACATGCTCTGACACATTCTGACTCCTACTCCTCTGGCTTATTCAAGCAGGAGATCACAGTTATCACAGCAGCATGTGTCATTTTGGGATGGAATCCATCTTCACAGACCTTATTAATTAAATTATAGGCCCTCATCTGTTCAGAGATCAATTTCCAAAACATTTTTCAAATGCAGAGACATATTACATGACTCATTCCACATGATTTAGCAACTTTAGCATCCTAAAGTAAAAGCTCCTCACAGATAATCCACAACATATTGAGAGAACATTGACTAAATATTTATAATTTGTATTTTATAGCTATCTAGCTTTCTTTTTCACCTTTCCCTTTTGTGTCTTATGGTTTTGGTAACATAGGCCAGGAGCATAATACTGAACCTTATATGCAGAGGAGCCTTCAGCATCCTATCCCTAAATTTGGGTGGGAGCAGAACTGATTTGCAATACAGTGCAGTTACCCTGCCTGCGTGTTGTGCAGCTGGGGAAAAACAGGGAAGTTGCTCTCTAGCAGGGTAACTCTGAGCATTCTTTGCTGGAGTTTAGCACTGACATCAGTTTTTAGAGTGCGAGAGTCAGTATCTCACAGAAAAACGTGCTTTCTAAATTTTTATATACTAGTATGGCATTTTCAAAAGGGTTAATAACAAGTTACTTCTGGCAGGACCTTCACCATAAGCTTTCTCTATGTTTCTGATTGCACAGCTCTGTTAATCAATTTTACACCACTAATGTTCCTGATCTACTACCCAAATTTGCCCTCAAGAGTTTCTGTGATCTGCTGTAAGCCTGATAGTATATTTTTTAAATTAGTTTGCCTTAGAGGGAAAAGATTAAGGCCCTCTAGACCCTCGACTGCCTACTTTTAGGCCTTTGCAAGAAGATGTATCTCTTTTATCTCTCTTGCAGAGAAAATTTCTCTCATTTTGTGGCACTGGAGGTAATACTTCAAAGCCACTCACTACAAATTGAAGGACAGAAACCTGAATATCATTAGCTCATGGAAGCCATGTTATTGGCTCCAGGGGGGAGAACAAATTCTGATATGATCACGGGTGTAGCTTCTCTTTGCACTAAATCTGGGTTTGCCTCAGAGAATGTTTTTTAGTTACTTCCACTGCTATTACTTTTGGAATAACGTGCAACAGGTTTCATCTCCCAGAATGCTCAGGGCTTTATCTCTGTCTTGAATTTTCAGTTTGCATGGAGATGCAAAATACAAATGGTCACAGATATTTTCTATGGTCAATAAATTAGAGAGAGCACACAATGTATTGTGGTGCTTTTTGGAACAGGTTTCCTCCTGCAGGATAACCCCACTATTTTAAAGAAACGTTTCACTGAAGTCACATTAGCATAAAGAGATGCAAAGGAGAAGTCAGCATCTGACTGTATTTGTGCATAAAGATCCTCACTGTCTCTTTCTCCTGCAGCTTAATACCCAAGTTCTCTGCAGAACAGCAATATTTGTAATACTTTTCATTGTACTGCTCTGGGTTGTTTGTTTTTTTTTCATAGAGTTCTGCTAAAATTCTCTGCTGCAGTCCTATTCATGTAAATCTCCATACAGACACTTCAGAGAAAAGAATTTGTTGCACACAAATGAAAACAAAGCAAAAGCACAGACCAAGGACTGTTTTGTCTGTCCCCACAACTTGAAAAACAGAAAAGTTTATCTCAAATATGAAGTCAAAACTCCATCTATAGTCTTAATTAAGCAACTATACCAGTCTGTTAACAAATTTACCAATTGTGGAAGCTGCAAACATACAATGTGGAAATAAATAAAATGCATTTTAAACTATATTTACAACTACCACAGAGTAAGAAAACAACATAGTTTTTGAAGGTTGATACATAGTTTGTACTTTTAATTTTAGATTTCTATATATTTCTGGTTTAATTTTTTTTAAGATGGGAATTTAGCCTTTGTTAATGACATCAAAATTTCATCAGAATTATTTCATCCCTTCCACGGGGATGCCACTCATTTCCAGCAAATCTAATGGAAAGCTGTCCCATCATGACTTAAAAAGCTCAAGTGACAAGCAAGAGTCTCTCAGGGCCATGGACAGCCTATGAGCTGTCCGTTACATCCCCCAGATTGTCAAGTAGGGAGATAGCACCCTGCAATTATTAGTGGGAATATTATCAGTATTGCCCTGCTTACAACTTGGGACCCTGAGAAAGTGAGGCCAAAATTCTGTCTGATGCAGGTCGGGCATCCCCTTCTTTCTGTAGTTGTTCTGTAGTCTTCATGATCTGCCATGAAAAAATGCTCAGCTTGCAAGAATTAATATCCTTAAATATTAACCCAAATCATTTAATGAAGCTTTCCAAACAAGAGATTATATATTCCACACTCCATTTTATGTTCCTTTGAAATATCTATTATTATGAAGGAATTCCAGAATTCATCCATACATTTATTATTCCACATTATACTTATTATTTCCCAGGAAAAAAACCCAGGATTTATTTCATAAATTTTGCTGCACAAAACACTGGTTAGATATTAGAAAGCCTTTGGAATTTTTTTTTCTCAAAACTGTGCTGTGGCAGACTGCATGAGACAGCTGAAGGAAGAAAACTTTGTTCTGTTCCCTTCATGCCACAGTGACCCAAGAGTATTGCAAGAGTGACCCAAAGTCCTCACTTCTGGGTTTGCCACAGGGGTAGCTGGGAGGCATTTCAGGAGGAGATTGCAGCCAAAATAGTTTTATTCAGGGCTATTGTAGACCAGGAAAAATAAGTTTATAAATAAAACCACAACACTTTACCTACTGATCTGTTTACATTTAAACTGTTTTTGATCACATTTAAACTGTTTCTGTTCATGAGCAGCTGTCAAGTGAAGTTACATACTTCTACTTTCGATGTTTAGATTGTATTTTCACTACAAATTTGACTCTAATGCTTATGTTTAGTATCAAAATCTTAAAAATAAATCAATATGTTCAAGAACATACGAGATTAGATGAAGCAGGAAAATGCTCCAAGGCTTAAAACTTATTATTATATTCTAAGATAATGCTTTTTTCTTTCACAGGTTTGCCTTAAATATACACAAAATAGCTATTGCTCTTCAATATTTTTCTAATCCTATACTTCTTTGTTGGCATACAGCTTTTTTTATACAGAATTAGATGAGGGTTTCTGGCATGCAGTTGAAAGGTAAGTAGTATTGTAGATGCAGTTTTGTTGACTGAGACCACAGACTCACTGAGATCATTGATGAAAGTACAGCACAGCTCCACAGAAAAGTCTTTTCTGTGAAAGTTTAAATACAAGGTGTTAGACTCAGGAAATTATTCCAAGAGCTTTTTGAATGGTAGGCTGGACCAGCATAGGAAAGCTGGCCTGAGCTTTTGATATTCACCACTGATATATGAGTGTTTGGGAGCAGTATTCATTAGCAGATATTCATTAGTCAGGATTGAGGCATTCACTGCGTTACCTGAGCCTAACAAACATGTAGATGAATAGGAGTTGCCTACCTTGTGCTTCCCAGGGAGTAGAAACCACAGCCTATTGTCTTCTCATTGTTATCCCTATACTGCATGCTTACAAAATAAAGAAAAGCTCATAAGCAAATGCCCAGCCCACTTCCAAGCTCTTCTAGCAATCTTTCCCAAACACATCTCTGCATGCTCCTCTGCCCAGCATTGCTAGAACCTGACCAGGAATTTCCCTAGGGAGAAACACAAATCTCTATACTCTGCTTTTTAAGCTCTTTGTGCTCACTCAAACCTGTCTCAAATATCAACAGCAGTTGCAGAGCTATCAGGAAAGCAGCTGGGGCTGGGGCCAGCACCATGCCATGCACATGTTCCTCACTCTGCAGGATGAGGGTGCATCCTTTGCCAGCCAGCACTGGCCCCAGAGCACTTTGATTCTCCTTTACCAGCTCCCTGTCTCCAGTTCCCCTCCTCACTGTGGAGTAGAAAGGAAGGAGAAAAACTGTTTTCCCTTTCTCTCTTCATTAGAGTCGTGGTTATCTTGTTTCTGTGTCATCTGTGGTGCTGCAATGATGCACCAGGTTTTGAGGAGCAGGGGTGGCAGCAGGACAGTGTATTAAAGACATGATGAGCAAAGCTCCTTCTCACTGTTCTCCCTGTGCCTACCAAGGCGGGAGACAGAGCTGTCCTTTTCTTTCCTTCCAGAAATCTGTCCTGGTGGGAGAAACAGGAGAGGGAGGGAAGATGAAATGGAAAGGGGGGAGAAGAGAGCTAAATGGCAAGAGATAAAATATGGAAGGGCCTTGCATAACCTTAGGACTTGGCGCAGCATAGTCACACTTTTTTCAGTTCCAAGCTTCAACAGCTTGCTAGACCATTCAGAAAATGCTCCCACAGGTAAGGGATTTAAATCTTGAAAAAACTATTATTTTACTGTTGTTATTCCCTGATAATCTCCAGGATTTCTGGAATCCAGTTTCCATGAGAGACCTAAAAAATCATATAAGAAATTATTAGAACAAGAAGCACGCATAAGAAATTCATAAAACACTTGCTGTTTTGCCTCTTGCTTCCTTTGATAAAGGAGGCCATTGGCATCTTTCAGCTGAACAGCTTCCACCCAGCTCCTGTGTATGAGAGCACACATCAGGAGAGTGCCCACATGAGACTGATATATCCCGCAAAACTCCCAAAGCACGCACAGTGCACCACTGGCTGGTACTGCAGCCCTCCAAGACTGCAGAGTGAAAGTTAATTTTATATAGTGAACAGTAAACACACAATGCAATACTCTGTTATTTAATTACATGGAAAAGTCCTTTTTTGAAAAGAGAAGTCGACTTATTTCCCGTGCATAAAACTCTACATCAAGAAAGTCATGAGTTATGGATTAAAAATGGCACCTTTAAAATACTTCAATGCTTATGATTTAAGGACCTGTAGCCCACAGCAAGCCACTAACATGCAGAAAAAAGATGCTTATACATCAACACTTGTATGGGCACAGCCTCTCAAAATCAACACCTGTCCTTCCTTGACAACATCTATTTTTTTTGTATAGAAATAAAAGCAAAGCCATGCTGGATTGTGTTTCCTATTCCAGCGCCCTCCCCATCTTTCTTGTTTCCAATTATGGATTAAAACAATGAAGAAGAATGTTTCATATCTCCTGATTCAGAGCTTTAAGTTTAAAGAGAATGAAGCAGAAGGGAAGAGAAGAAGGGAGTGGGAAGCCCCAGTGAGGGCAGATCATCTTCTGTAGTCAGTGAGTTCTGTGAAGAAAAAAGCAAAGATAGAGCCCAAGCACACCATGGCGTGCTCTCCCTGTTTACTCTAGCATATCCCCAATTTACTGACAGCACAAAGCAGTTGTTTATAATGTCATTCCTCAAGAATGCAATGTCCCACCCTCTCCCACTCTCAGCTTTAAACTTGTTTGATGAACACAGTTTTCCAGTAAAGACAACATGATATTTGGCCAGAATGGTGGAATAAGAAACATGATTCTTTTCATGTTGGACACTTGTGTAATATTTCTCAACATCCAAAGCTGGGTTTATGCAGGATTACAGCAATCCTTTTATTATTCATGAAAGATGACAGCATGCTGTGTGATAATGTTTAGGTTAGTCATCATGCAATTTACAATAGCTTATGTGGAGGGAAATATGAAATTTTAGTTAGTAAAATGAAGTCTTTAATTAGTTTCATCTGTCCAACATTTGCTCTTTTTTTTTTTTTTCTAATTCAAGCAGTAAATATCTTCCAAAAGATTCACAGAGCAGAGGCTTCTCTTACAGCAACAGCTAAGAAAAGTGCTTATTAATGCCCTGAGCCTGCCATGCATGACACAGCCAGGTTTGTCATGCTGTGGATCTCAGATCTGTGTGAGAAAAACAGATTGCACACAACCCTTTGTAGCTCCTCCAGGCCTGTGAAGACTTGCATGTCCTGTGCTGGAGAACAGCATTCCTCCAGTGGAACAGGGAAGGACGCAGCCCTCGGCCCATCACCATCACCTCCTCATGCAGGAATTGCTGCTCCCTCCACCACAGCAGGAGAGACATTGAGATATCCTTCCAGGGAGAGGTGAGGAAAAAGCAGAGAAAACCACACGAGAGACCTGCTGAGATTAACTTTTCCTAAAAGTCTCCATCAGACCCTCTGGGTGCTCTCAGTAATGTTAATGTAGATGATCTTCTAAAGGCAGCGATATGAGGCACGGACGGGCTCTGTTGCAGCGCAGCCATAAATAATTAAAAACAATGTAATAAATGAACCTGTCAAAACCAGCTGGCATAAAGTTAGACTGACTAATCTGATCTGACTGCCAAAATCAGCACACAAGAAAATCTCCATCTGTGAGCTGAGGGCCCAAGGTGCTCAGGGGCTGCCGTGCATGCCTGTCTCAGCCACCCAGAGCAAGGATGATGCCCAGAGGTGCCCTGTGAGGGCAGGTGAGTGTCCCACAGGACAGAGGAGTGTGAAGGGCAGTGCTTAATTGCTACTGCACGTCACCATGCGTCATACACACAGCCCAACACTGGATTTTTATTCTTTTTCTTTTTGAAATAGGATAAAACACTTCAGGGAACACCGACCCTCCAGTAAAATTTCTTCTTGCATGCACACACAACAGTTTTTACCTACATGAGCTGTTTTAATAAAGTGTCTCTGGTTGTCTGAAGATTTACTCAGAGCCAAGAAGTTAAAACTACACCCTCAACAGCAAGGCTTGAGCATTTTTTAAATGTGACTTTTCTCCTCTGTTTATTGTGCTAAAAAAAAAATAGTAAAAAGGAAATTAATCTGCAGCTGACCAAAACACACTTCAAAACACATGGATCATAAAAAACTGGCGTTTTTGGAAGATGACTGTTGGCCACACGTTGGTGATGTTATTGGAGTTTTTCCTTTTAGGTCAGACATTTAATCTAAGTATTATTAACACTTAAATAATTTGCCAATTTTTTCCCCTTACTAAGCTTCTTTTTAAGACGGTTATTTGGTTTCTTCCCTTTGAAATTCTTTTTCATGTGTGATTTTTAATGAAATTTCAATAACAATATCCTTTTTAAATGTCAAATACATTTTTGGGAAACGAAAAATATTTCAGAACAGAAACCTTGCAATTCCAAATCAGCTTCAACACTTTCTATGATGCACTCTCTTATTTATGGCAGACTGTCCATTTCATTGAAGCTAAAAAATCAGACAGCAAGATACTTTTGCTGTGTCTGCACACATATATACATATAAAACACATACAAATACACACACATGTATACTATTTGTCCAAGGCCAATTTGGATAAACAAAAAGAAACGTCTGAAAATGGTGATCTCTGGTGGAATAACTCTGCAGCTGCAATAAGCACCAGTTACCAGGAGTTTGCTTTCTCCATCTAATTGCAATTAACATCCTAGCAGGGTCTAGAGATGTTGTTGTAACTGCAATTTATTAGACTGAGACAATGATTTCTTGATAGCCTCTCCCTTCTGTTGTGGAAAACATACTCATATTTTTTTAGTTTTTATTTATTTATTTGCAGTTAGATGTATTTTTGAGAGGATCCTCCACCCCATTACGAGACCAGAGCTAAAGCTGATGAAAAGCACTTCAGTGTTTGAATTTCTTTCTTGACACACATCCTTGTCTGCATCTCTCTTTTACACTAGAGCAATGAAAAGAAAGGGGGTGTTATTCTTGCACGTACTAATACGACATAACTATTTTGAAGTTACTTGCGTGGATAAGAAAATAAATGTTCCTGTTTCTGCCTCCCTTACTGCATCAGGGATGCAGAATGGCTGCTTCATTTAGCTATTGTGCTAAATGATAGATTAAAAAATGTGTATGCTCTGAGCAGGGCTTGTGCTTGAGTGACGTTGGAGCAAGAGCCTGGCACATTGGGTGTGGGTGCACCAGAGGAAGCTGTGACACTCTCTGTCACCTGTGAAAAATGCGTATTTTATGACTGGCTTTTTGCAAATATGAAAATAGATATTATATGTGTTGTGTTTGAAAGTAATGCTGTATTAATGCTCTTGAGTGTCAAATATATTTTTAGGTTATAAAAATTGTTAAAATAGAAACTATGCTATGTAGGATACTTTTTTTCCTAAAGAAAGGACTTGCAGAGTGATAGCAGGCACAGGACACTTAAATCTTTCAAAGAAAAAGAATTTATTGCCTTCTTATTGGAGGAAACAAACTTCTTTCTGCCTTGAAGGAGCTGTCAGGATTCAGAGGAAAAAGCTGACGATGACTAGACAGAATCTTGTATTTGAATGGAATTTAGGTATCATGTATGAGGTGTATGAATATGCAACAGGTTATTGTTTTTAAGGGTTAATCCTCTGTTAATGTGTGTCCTTTTTCGGGCTTGTGCTGTCCAGAAAAAGGTACCCAGACGTCCGTAACTCTTTGTTTCTATTGTCTCATATCATCCTAATTCAAATTGCCCAAATTATTATTACTCTAATTGTATTACTATTTTTATAACAATTTTGTTACTATTAAACTTTTAAAATTTTAAAAAACAAGTGATCGGCGTTTTTCCCAATAACCATTTTATCACCATTTAACTTCTAAAATTTTCAAGACAAGCGAGTGGCGTTTTTCACATCACCCAACGCGCTTCGAGCACCTTCGCAATTGCCACCTCGGCCGCGGGAGCTGCGGCGCCAAAAGGCCTCAGCTTTGGGTGCGAGCGGGTCGTGGCGCAGGTGCCAGCCCCGCAATTCCCGCTTTGTCCCGCTGTGTCCCGCTGTGTCCCGGGACACAAATGCTGCGCTGCGTGCTGCAGGGAGCCCCAGCTCCATCCTCGCCCGTGCCGGCTCTCACAGGCTCGGCAGTGAATCCGTGCCGGCTCTCACACGGATCCAAGGGCTGGCACTCCGCGCCTCCCTGCCCGCCCGGCGTGCTCCATATCAGTCTTCCTGCAGGAGCGGAGCGCCGGGCCAGACGGCGGCACATTCTTGCGCCAGTGCCTGCCTTAGCGGAGGCCTTTTCCTCGGAGCGGCACCCGCAGGCAGCCGGCCAGAGCGGCAGGGGAGCCCTGGGGGCTCGCTGGGGTGCTGTGGGAGGAAGGCAGCCCCGTGCGGAGAGTGAATGGCAGGAAAGGCACCCCGCTTCCCGCGGCTCCGTGTGCGGGAGGCGCCGGGAGCCCGCCAGCCCCGCAGGCGCGTCCCGGGATTTCCGAGCCGCGGCCGCGGCCCCTGCTAACAGCCGAATATTTCACTCCAGAGACATACTACACTTCCTGATATAGGATGCACTTGCATGTCTCCTGGTGACCTTAAACACTAATAAAGGAGTCATAACACGACCTAGACGGGCCTTGAGAGGCGGCCGGCGCACGGGAGGCTCGAGGGGTGGGAGCGCTTGTCTGCTCTTTGTTCGGCAGCTTTCGTGTCGTGTTCCTTCCCTTTTGATTATGCAGAGGAAGGGATTTTAAAACGCGTTTGTGTTGCCCTTTTGCCAGCAGCAGAAATTAATCCAATGTGCTGGGAGAGAGAAAGCTCCGTGTGCTGGTGGCTGGGGCTCTCCAGCATCTCCCGCAGCTTGCATCTGACCGAGGAGCCCTCTCGGCTCTTCCTCCCCACATCTGTGGCCCACCAAGGAAAAGGGCAACACAGTACAAACTCTGATTCCCTACGGATCCTACTCGCTTATTTCCACTGCCTGGGCAGGCAAGAAGCTGCTGTGCCTGTGTATCGTGGAGATTTTACGGCTGCCCATCAGTTGTAAACTCAGAGAGACATCCAGCTCCTACCCAAATCACAGGCTGGAGGAATGGTGAGGTTTTCGGGGATGTTGGGCCAGAATTTCTTCTGCTGACCACAGGCTTGCTTGCACTCAAAAGAGTGGAGGACTTTGCCCCTTTGTGTAGGGAAATATAGAGGTTGGTACATGCTGCCTCCTGCCACATGTGGAGTTTTGTACTGCCTTGGCCCTACAGCTCAGCAAAAATAAGCAGAGAGAGGTTAATTTTGGACCATGCTGGCAATCCAGCTATCAACCATAAAATGTGCTCAGACTTGCTAAGTAATGAGTGAATGATGACTTTGTTACAGGCAAAGCGGTGCTGTGTCACAGTGTTAGAGATCAAATGCAAGCGGGGGAGAAACAAGAGACCACCAGGATAAGAGGCAGACTTTCTCATCAGCACAGAAAACTATTTTGCTCTTTTAATAGCTCTAAAAATACTCTATTTGACCGCAGACCTATGTTATTTAGATCTGTTTATTTGTAAAAGGAAGGATAACAGTCTTCAACTCCATATTACATAAGATCAGCTGACATTTGCTATGATATCATAGACCAACAAAATGAAATAACTTGCAGAGAAAATATTGACTTTCTTTGTCTGAATTTAAGCCAGCAGACAGAAGAGAGATGAATATAAAATAAGAAAAAATATTACAGCAGTCATATCCAAACTAAATTTAGATACAAGTGAGGCATGTCCTAATTTAGGAAAGCTCAAGAAAAGATCTTGGGCATTATTATCTCTAATATAAAAGCTTTAAGTTGCAGAAAACAATCCTCAATAATACCATCCTCCAACACTTTCACAGAATTCCCACTGATTTTGACAGGAGCTACGCACACGTTTTGGAGGGAGGCCTTCAGCTTCATGGAGAAATAGGAGGCTGAACCTGTGCACATGGCAATTCTTAATGGTCATTTTCACTACAAACTCAAAACTTTGTCTGCTCTCAGCTAAGACACTAATCAAATAACCTCACATCTGACGTGCCCTTAGAGTATCAGTCTGCCTTCAATGCTCTTTCCCAGGATCTGACTGACAAGGGCAATTAATCAGGGCTGGGTCCACTGCAGCCAACAATGTGACGTCAGTGCAAAGCTGGTGAGAAGTCCACACCAGAGCTCTTTTCTTGCATCAACTTTGTTCTTAACATAGTGCTATGGCTCACTTACACCTCATTTTTTAAAAGTAAAAACACATTTTTGAAGCTTCTGGTAGAATACATTTCTCAACTCGACTCAATGCAGTAAACTTTAACAGAAATTTTTACAAAATCCTATTCACTCACATTCCACTTTTTGGGAAGAGGAAAGAAGCAATCATGACTGTCTGAATATTTCTGTCACAGAGACTTTTCTAGCATTTCTTCTGTACATTGAAAACAGTCTCCTGCATACATTTTCTAGGGTCTGATATGCTCACTTGTTTTTTTTTTTTTTTTGATTTACCATCATGTGTATGGGAAAATATTCTCCTGACTTTTTCTAAATTCTTCAGTTTTAATCCAATGTATCTAAAAAACAGCTCTGCTTCCCCTGAGTATTAGGCTTGGAGGGAATTAAATACTGTCTCTTGTGTGCTCTAGGGTTTTAGGATGGCAGAAGCTTTAAATGTCAATCTTTCTTTAATATTTACAGGAATTGATTCATTACACTACACCCTCACTACTGAGTTTACACCTGTGTTCATAAATCACTCCAGGTCAAGAACTGTATTGAGGACGTCATCCATTCAGCATCTGGCCTTTATGTAGCAAAATCAGATTTAGAAGACTTTGGAGAACTTGCCACTTCTCATAGAATTCTGGTCTTTTGCATTATTTCTGTCTTCTTATAGTGCCTTATTAAGCAATGCTTCTATCTCCTGTTACCCCTTTCTAGTTCTATGCAAGCAGGATTGTTAGCATGCCCCTGCAATGCTCCAGGCCTCTCCACCTCTTTCCTTCTTCCTCTTGGCCTTTTGTCTGCTGTTTCTCTCGAGTATTTCTGCACAGCATTTCAATTTCTTTAAAGGCAACCCTATTGGTGCCTCAGCTGATCTCAATTTGTACATTACACAAGAAAGAAAAAAATAAAATAAAACCAGTCTGAAATACCATTTGCTTTTTACTGCATAAAATACACCATAAGTTCACCTCATGCCATGTGCGTGTTCCTGTTCTCCTCCGCATCAGTTTTTCCGTGGAAACTTGCACCAGCGTCATCCAGGGCAGGAGCTCCCCAAACTTGGGTTTGTCCTTCTTCGTGAGAGGAGGGCACTGCTGGGAAGGTGAGTGTGACTGACACACAAAGGGCCCCAGGCTCTTTGGCACATGTGTTCCTCCAGCTCCAGTTGTGAGCTGACATGTTTACATTGCAAACCACTCACAGACTGCAGTGGGTGCAAACAGGCATCTTCAATTATTCCTGTGGCCTCTTCCCCATAAATAAAATATTAAGAAAGAAGGAAAACTGTCTGCTGGCCTGTTTACTGCCAGGATTTCTCCCATCTTGTGGTACTCAAGCAGAGTGACTGGGACAAGCTCCTTGGCCGTTGAGGAAACAAGAAATGAGGACAAATGAGCCCTGACAATGGTCAGGTGAAGGGCACCGTGACGATGGGCTGGCCCTGCAGCAAGGCAGGGGTCAGGGCCCTGGCTGACATGCAGGCACACTTGAGCACGTCCTCCCAGGCCTGCTGTCCCCCCACAGCAGGGAGATGTTGGCCACACCAGTCCTGCTTGCCCTGGGGGTGCAAACAGCCCCCCTCTGCTGGAAGGGGGCCACAGAGTTACACAGCAGTTTAACCCAGGTGGCATCCCTGTCACATCCAGCTCCTGTGTGCCTCAGAGGGCTCCAAATCAATGCCAAGGGAGCTCTTCTGGGCCATAATGCATGTTCATGAGTTCAGTCAGACTTTTTTCCAACATGGTAACATGGCACAAACAAAACCACAGATACGATGCTCCGTGTGAATCTCATGCAGAAGTAGAAATAGCTTTGGTCTTGGGATATTTCAAGTGGCATTTATTTCTAAAGATCCTGTTTGAGTCATAATCTAAACACCATTTCTCAAAGAGACCTTAGGGCCTGCCTCCCTCTAGCTCTTGGTCAGGCTAGATTCTCCAAGTTGGCAATTGGATCACTTCACATGTGGAGGGGCTTTGCATGTCTCGATCCATGGATATCCCTCCTGTCTGGCACATGGCAGTGGGGACTGGAACACAAGGTCAGAGGTACTGCATGCCTGAGTCCTATGTCACTGCCCGGCACACAGGAGAAAAAGGAGCTTCAATTCATGCTGGGCATATTGGCAAACAGTGCAGGGACCAGTCTTGCCAGTTTTCTTTAAATTTGGATCTTTTATAACTAATGAAAAAGAAACCTATAAATAGATTAATTCATCAAAGCAGAGAAAATGCACACATTTTGGAAGACCAGTCTCCAGCAATAATCTGTGAACATTATGTTTCAGCAGTGCTTGATTTTCTTTTCCACAATTTCCTAGGAGTCACATTTATCCTGCCTTCAGGGACTGGTGCCCCTGCTTAATCAGATTTATAATAAGCCTAATATTTAGGTTCTCAAGAACAATTTGAGATTTCCTTCCAGTGAACATTAGAAAATGATACTGTGATTAGCCATGATATCTCTCTGACTGGGACTGTTAAACAAAACAAGCAGCTGGCACAACTGTTTGATTTGGGAAGAAAGAGAAGCAAGAGTAATGACAGCCTGTTTCCAGGTTTTTAATAGAGGAAATGTTTTTGATACAGAAGTCCCATCGCAGTTATATTTAAGTTCACATACAAAGTAACACAAGAACACAAGTTGTTTTTCAAACATGGAAAAGTTCAGAAAAGCTGATTAAAATTATTTCTTACAGCCCTCTATTCACCTTTTTCTTTAGGCAGCCCCTGAAAGTTAAAAGAGTTATGACATGTAAGATAACCAAAGGGTCAATCCTGCCCAAAAATATATTAGTCAGCTAAGACTAGAGCAGTTTTTTGCCCAGCTTTGCCTTTGGACCATAAGGACTTTGTTAGCATAAAAAAACCCCATTATTTTTCAGAGAAGTGTGATGTCAGTAGAGCTCTTGAAGAATAAACAAAATCTTTTCCTTCATTGTGTATTACAATCTTAGAAAAATAGGGAACTGACTTTCTTCTCACACTTTTTACCATGAGTGATGCACAAGACAGAAAGCTTCTCAATAGATTATGAAATTTCAAACTGAACCTAAAAAACTTGGGGAAAAGTTTCAGATTTAACAACTGTGACACTGAGACAAGTGGCAGACCAGAAATCTGCAACTTTACATTTTTGTTTTCCATGATTCAGCCTAATCCCTTCCACAAGCAGAAGACTATACAAGGCATTGACTAGAGAGCTGTTTCTTTTTCTTCAAATTTCAAAGTGCTTTTTTCCCTGGTCTTAAAATGTCTTAAAAGTAAACATCTGTCTTTCATCTGCTGGATGGCAATTTAAGAACATCGACCATTAACCCCCCAGGCACCTCTGCAGATCTGAGGTCCCTCATAGCAAGAGATGCTGGGGGCTCCTGGTGGTCCTTGGCTGCAGAGTAACCCAGAGCATCTACATCTCATTCTGTGAAGAAGAGAATACAGCATCAGGGATCCCTTTCTGCAATGCAGCTGGAGCATATAAAAAAAAAAAAGTCATAAAAAGCTCCTGAAACAGAACATCACTTACAGTATATGTCTGTTCCTACTTGTGTTCCCAATAGTGTCTTCAAGATTGACCTGTTTTTTTAAAAAAAAGAAAGAAAAGAAAAAGAAAGATTAGCACCTATTACAACTGAACAAAAATGTACTCAAGTACTCTATGGGATTTTCATGTCTAAAAACACAGTTTTTCTCTCTTATGTTTAGCATCCAAGTCTATCTACTGCTCTCTTCTGGAGCAGCTTTAAGAGTTCACCTCCTATCGAATACTTGTGCACATTCAAAGTGCAGGTACTTGACATTCTAGAATACATCTAATCTGTTAAATGAGTAGAAAATACTTTGCCTCCTTTGTTTGATATGCCACCTAAGATATTTCAGGAAATATGAAATCAGATTAAGCCTGAAATGCTCTGTCTCACCCAGTGACTCCTAAGTGGTATTTCCCTGTGCTTGGGATAAGCATTGGATGCCATTTCTTCAAAGAGCGAGCTGAGCTTTATCCCATCCCAAACTGGCTACACCAGGACTTGGAACGGGCCTCATGAAATTTCAACTTTTGTGTGCCAAATGACTGCTTAGCCACTAGAGCAGTGCTACTCCATTCTGGCACTCCTCAACCAGCACAGCAAGACCTCTTTGACCAGGGAGTAAGATAAAAAGTGGTGGTGGCTGGGCTGGGGGAGACCCAGGTGCTGTGACACACTGCTAGAACATGGTGTGTGTTGCCTCCAGCATTTAACACAAAGCACGAGTATTCAAGGGACTAATGCCTAAATATCATTCAGCCTATTCTGGTTTGTTTTATGGGGATTACTGTGCCTTGCATTTTACCACAGCCTCCCAGCAGTGTGCTTCCAGTGGTCCACAAGGCAGCCTACTGCTAGACCTGTTTTTAAAAAATGGGATTTCACCAGTCAGCCAGGCAGTTTTGAAAGTGTTACTCCCAGTCAGACTAAGCTCTTTGGGCTTCCCCCCAGAGAAGCTGCTGGGATGCCTGGGACCTACCAGCACAGAAGCAGTTAATTCCTATGAAGACTCTGAGGAAAAAAAAGCCAGCCTAAGAACAGCCCTGTGTTGGGAGGAGAGCTGGAAAACGAGGCTGTTGCTGTTGTTTTCATTGTGTGCACTCTAATCAGAGAGAGTAAGAACAATAATGCATGTAATGCTGATTTTGGACCGTTTCCATGCAGCTTTTCCCAGGCTAGGCAGCCTTGGGAACCACTGATAGTGTGGCACACCAGGGGCACAGCCTCAATCACCAAGCACAGGGCAGGGCAGCCTTTTCTGCACATAAAATATGTGAGGGATGACAAGAATCTTCCCAGCATGGGAAGTGGCAATAACAAAAAAAAATATACAAGGGGCTGAAGCTGAGTGCAACATCCACTGCAGAGCATGCCTGCAGGCAAGGCTCAGATTTGAAAGGTAGACTGCTATTTTTCATTTCCTCCCCCGTTTTGTGCTTGTTTGTTTGTTTGTTTGTTTTCTCTTCTTTCATTAGATGCCCCCCTCCCCCTCTCAGCACCACTTTGAAGCCAAGATGAAAGAATTGCTGTGGCTGCTGGCACAGAGCACACACAGGGAGAATGACTGAAGTGTGCTTTAGTTTAAGATGGCATGGCTTTTTTTTCTCTTTCCCCAAGTAAGGGAGGGACAGGGGGAGGGGAGGGGAGAAGAGGAGAAGAAAGTTATTCAGCTAAAAACAATATATTACACTTCATTGAAAAGCATATTGCACAGCTTGGATTGAAACATGGTCCTAATTTTTCAAAGCTTTGCTCTTCAAGGACAGAGGGTTTTGGGTAGCTAAGATGTGGCATCCTCCCAGACAGCAACTGCCCATATTTTATTCATAAAACCTGCCACATCAGTGTATGATGAGAATTGACACAACAAGCTGCAGCTCCGTGACCTGTTTTGAATAAGTCGGTCAAATCAATGATGTTTGTCCCTTAGTAGCAGAAATTTATGTAGCCACTGAGGGGTGGAAAAAAATCACTTGCTACCATTTTTGTTTCTGAAACAAAGAGACGCCTTTGAACAGTAACAATAAAAGGATCAACTTGTTTTCTTTTCTTTTCTCTGGCAATTGATTTCTTCTGACATCCACTTTGAAAAAAGAAAAGAAAGAAAAAATTTGGCAGAAGAAGGGAATAGAATTTACAGACTTCTTCCTTGACACTGGAAGATGTGATTATCTGTGAGTGGCTGATTCAGTGATTTGGGGAAATCCTGGTGTCAGTGACATCAGCAAGGGACTGTCAATGACTTCAGCATATCAACAAGTTCCAGTCCCACCAAGTTCATCATGTGCTGTCCGAGCCTGCAAGGACAAGGCCCTTCCACCAACTCAGGCTTGTCCCGATGATGGGAAAGTTGTACAAAGACTTTGTAAAATCCAGGGAAAAAAGGAAGGTCACCATGGATGGTTGCAATATTTTCTCCTGCCTTCAGCTGCCAGCCCTTGCCCCTATAAAAGTGTCATTCACCACCAGAATTTCATGCTTATTTAATATCTGTTAGTCACTGTTAAACTGCCAACAGCTAGCTAAATTCATACTAATGTTCTTTTAAATATGCAGCAGTCCTACCATTTACAATCATTATGGAATTAAACTGTAGAATTAAACTCTCAGGTCAAATACCTTAACATATACCTAAAACAGCATTAATTAGCATGTCCAAGGATTTTTTGGAAGCCCTTGAAGAGAGCAATTACAGCAATTGGTGAATATCCTTTGAAGGGTGGATTGCATGCAGCTTAGCAAGTTAGAACTTCTGACTATTAATTTATTTTGAACTAATTCTGACCCTGCTTCTGTCTGCTAACTGCAAGCCAACTTTCAAAGGCCAAATACACTGGTGTACAAAGTAAGCCAAGTTTTCTGGAGAATAGAGAGCAGCAAGCCAGCCTCTCAGAGGGATGGGGCTGGTTCTGTATCAAAGATTAATAGTGAAACAAAAGAATAGCAAAATAGGTGTTATCATGAGCTGTTACACAGAAAAAATAATTTTATAGCAATATGTTTTGTATATGGAACAATGCAGGGCCCGTGTTGGGAAACAGCACAGCCATTGAAAGAATTCCTTGTCACAGCAGTAACAGAGGGGACTTGTTACAAACTAAGCAGTTTCCAAGCAAGCAGCAAACAGGATTTTGTGACGGTGGCATCACAAGAGGATCATGAGGAGATCTTTAAACAACAGACAGACTATAGGACTTGAAAAGGTTTTCTGACTTGGCTCCAAGGAAGGGCCAGTTATGCCCAAACTATTCCAGGCATGTTTATGGAATCTTGTCTTTAAGATCTCAAATGATGGAGATTCCTCAGTTTCCCCAGGTAACATAATTCAGTGTGTAGCTGACTGCACATTAAAAATCATTCCTAAGATCTACCCCAATCTCCTTTATTACTGTTTGGTATGCATGCATCACATTCTTCTGGAAGGCAAAATGCATTACTCTTTAGCATTTTCATTTGGGCTGCCTTTCTCCTTATCATGGATATGTCCAGTCAGGTCCATCTTCCTTCTTAATGGCTCCAGGATGGTGAGATTGAAGCTGGAATATGCTCCATTACTTGCAGCATTTTGCCTAGCCAAATCCTAATTGCAGGACTCCCTTTTGTGAGTGCTGTGATACATTTCCTATCACTATTGTTTCAAAAGCACTGGCCCTTTCAGAAGTGCAAGCAGGAGGGGGT
Organism: Zonotrichia albicollis; assembly: GCF_047830755.1. Lineage (NCBI taxonomy): Eukaryota > Metazoa > Chordata > Aves > Passeriformes > Passerellidae > Zonotrichia > Zonotrichia albicollis. Next base: position 73,068,337 of record NC_133821.1, on the reverse strand, counting down.
TGGAAAAGGAAACATCCAACGTTTAAATCAATTGCAGTAAGTGGGTACCAAAACATTGGGCAGTGAACTTTGCATATCAGACAACCACATGGGTCTCTCTCAGTCTGAATTGACAGGCCAATAATAGTGAAAAAAAAATCATTTTAACTGAAAAATAAAAATAATTAAATAGAACAATTCTGCATGTGGTTATTCTCCTATTACTTCATAGAATCCAGCTACAAACCAAAAATTGTGGAGTGAGGAAAAATCTAGGATCCATAAAGAGTTATTTTTCAATGTGGTGATGTTAACAATGCTATCCAAAATTCTCTCTTCTCAAATCAGTGGATTAGATGTTTCCTTGAGATAATTACAAAGCAGTGACACAGGAAAGGCAGACCAAATTTTAATTCTTACCTAGCATCCAAGAAATGAACCACCTATTTTAATGACCAGAAAGAAGATTCAGGTAAATTTTTGTGGGCTTCAGTAAAAGTACCTATTTGATGTTCCTCAGAGACAGAAATAGTCAAATTGTTAGTGCTGTGAAAAAGAAATTGGACAGGCATGTGAAGAATGAAAATATAAGAGATAGTGCTGAAAAAAAAAAAAATACAAAGGAGACACTAAACCCTTTACTTTAGGATTTAGATGGCTTTGAACATTGGTGGGAAGGAATAAACCTGAAGAGGGGGAACACAAACATGTCTGCTTGTGTAAGGCAAGGTTTTGTCACCGAGTGTCTGCTGCTGACTGTGGTTTTTAATGTAGAATATTGAACAGTATGAGCCACATACTGGTCTGAGAGCTACCATGACCCTAAAAGGAAGAGATATTGGAATAATTCTAAAATCAGCCTCAGGGTAACATCTTCTCCCTTTTCATCATCACATCTGGAACAAAAATATATACCAGGGATGGTCACTGCTAATCTCATTCACTAACTTATTTTTTTTACCATCTGAGCTTCAACACTTCAGCACTACATTTCTGGCTTTAGATTTTAGCTACAGTACCCAACTCCCACTACACCTGTGTGCTCCCCAACCATGAGGAGATTTTCCTGGCCATGTCTCTGACTCACCAAGACTCTGTGTGCAGGATTCCTGAAAAAAAAGAGAGCAGTATCCCTGCCTTACCACTTCTAGTGTAAGCCTGTACACTGTCCCACCGTTACAGCAACCACATTTTCTCTGAATCCTTGGGTTTTGTCTAGTTTATTTGGCCTAAAATGCCATTTGTTCTGTCACTGAACTGTGAGCTACATTTAGTGTCCAGCAAATGGTTTTTTGTCTCTGCTCTATGACCAAGTCAGGAGCCAGACACAGCCTGCACACTTGTTCTGTGGGGAACACTTTTATTAATGAATACATGATTGAGTGTCTAACAGGAAAATATCAGCATTTTTGCAAAATCAAAAATGTTTTCATTAAATAATTAAATATTTTTCATTAAATGACACTGAGATATCAGGTTGATTTTTCAATCCTTACGAATCCTTTGGCAGGCAGCAAGTCCATGTAAGTTACTGAGTCCTGCAGGATAGGATCTTTTTGAAAGATTACAGAAGAATTCTGGTATTGGAAAATGAATTCATCCTCTCCTGTGTGTGAATGGTATAATCAAGGGAAAATGTGTCATGAAATATTTGAAAGAAAAAGAGTAGGTGTGTTTCAAAGCACAAATAAATCTCTACCTTTGTAGTCTCTCAGCAGATCGCAGCAGGCAGATTAAGGTTTTGTGTCACTAATGGTGGGCTTTGTGCAACAGGCTTGAAAACTTACTACCCTGACATTAGTCCCAAACTAAGGCTTATTAGCCAGACCAAAAGCAGCTGTGTTGCCATGACCCACAGCTTTTAAGGAAACAAAACAATTAGTATAGTTATAAATAACTGCTTTTGAAGAGCATAAGTCATACATTTCTGGTTTTCTTTTGTGTCCCTTATAAACAAACTAGCCCTTAAAATAATTGTGTTAAGACCAAAAACATGTGAGATATATACTGTGACAAGTAATAGCCTCTTAAAAGAATTTGGGAGTTTGGGGCTTTTACACTCCTAGAGTAATAAAGATTGTAAGAGGTTTTTTTTAAGGACTGTAATGACATCTGAGAGGAGAGCTTCAATTGCCATTGACATTTGAATATCTCAATCAATTATGTGCAGACATATTTCAAAGTAATGCCTGCACTATCTTCTGATTGTGCCAGGAGAAGAGAGAAGCTTGGAAAGCCTCTGGCCTCCTGAAGCCACAGATTTTACCTCCAGCCCAGCAGGAATGGCAGCAAGCAGGGGCAGGAGCAATGTGGAACAGGTCAGAAGGAAAAAAGGCAGTGCCACCGATTTGTTCAAGAGGTCAGGTCCTTGCTGTCTTTCCCAACGGCTTTCACTCACTGAAGCTTTTCTCTTCTTGTACTGTTCTTGTGCTGTTTAAGTTAGACCTGCTATTTCAGCTGGGGTGTTTATCTAAATGAAGGCTGTAATGCTTCTGTCACGCTACTCTTCCTTGTCTGAAGCTCTCACTAAAATCACAGTGTTATTCTGGAGACAGTAAGAGATTTAATAAAGAGAAAAGGGCTTCTCTTGCCCCTGAGTCACAACACAGGTCTCATAGAGGTGGAATAGTGATGCAAGAGACCAGAGCAAGCCCTTTTCCAGCAGCAGGAACAGCAAGGATACTGAAAGATTTCTTGAAATTGGCATCAGAGAGTTCCCTACATGTGCCCCAGCATTACTGAGAGGGATACTGAGTAACACAAGGTTTCTAGATGGTGGAAAATTTTCTTTTGGCTCTTTGGGCCTGTTGACTGTGGGAATGAGAGACTCCTGAGCAGGTACTAAGAGACTGCCACAGTACTTTCCAATGTGACCTTGTAACAAAACTTTGGGCCTCACCTTACCTGTAGATGAAGCTGCTGCTGTGGAAGAGCCCTAGCCATAATCCAAGAATGGAATATCAATCACATTTTTTCTTTCTTCACTGGGCAGCAGCTACAGATTCCAGCATGGTGTGAGGCAGGGATGTTTTTTTGGGTTCCAGAAGGTGATTAATCCAAAGTGCAAGGGAAAATGTGTAACATTCTTGCTGCTTGAAAGTCACCAGGGCAGAGATGTTAATTTTAACAATCTGTCACAGATGTTAGAGATTGCTAAACTAGGGACTTGGATCTCAAGTATATTTTTCAGTTTTCAGAAATAATTTAGTTATCTGGTCTAGCACTAATCAGCCTACTGCTCCTCTCCTCAGGAAAAATGCATAACAGGGGTGTAGCCTTGAACGTGGGGAGACCAAACTGAAAATTATAACCATTTTCAGCTCTGTCAGAGATTTCTGCTCTGAATTTGAACAGAGCATTTGGATGTGTGTCAGAATGACAGGATGGTGACTATTTCAGCCTCCAACCCAAGGCTGTTCATGAGATCAGTGACAAAAATATTTTGTGCCCAACACACTTTGCTCAAACATGGGTTTCCCACTAGCTGCCCATTCCTATTTCAAGGCAGCTGCTAAACCCCGTGCAGCCATGGGTGGCAGCCCTGGCAGGACTCAGCCAGGCTGGAGCCCTCTCTGCAAGGCTTGAGGTGCCTTCTTCTGCTCAAGGGGCTATTGGGATGATCCGAGGCTGCTGTTGAACTGATCTCCCCCATGGCCTTTCACGTGGAAAGTGACAGGTTCTATGGCAGCACAGGCAGCAGCATGGTGGGCTGCTCTGCTTGGACCATGTAATCTGTCCTTCCTATGCTCTTCCCCACATTCTTACATGGAAGCAGCAATGACAGCAGGGACAGTGACAGATCCTGCTTGGCTCGCTGTCAGTCTGAGAGCAGACAAAGCTTGTCTGCTTTTATTACACCCTTTTGCCATAGTAGGCCATGGAACACAGATATAGAGTGGAAATTTTCATCCTGAAACTATAAGGGCTATTGTCTCACATAAGAGAGCTCTGCTACTGCCTTTGCCTTCAGTTTGGACAGTCTCAGCAGGGGAGCATCCTCCTGTGCTGATGTGCTGGTGTGTCTCCCTGGCATTCTTGCTGTGAGCAAGAGAAATAGTGGAGCAGAGACTGGGGCTCAAAAGAGAAGAGGTTTTCTGATTCGGTGTCTCTGTGTCTGCCTTTGTCTGTTATCACAGAGATTGAGTTACAGCAGTGCAAAGGAGGCTGTAATCCCCTGGCCATGGAAACCGAGAGGCCTCTGCCAGCAGAGCTACAGAAGTGATACAGATCAGCAAAGGAACCCTCTGCCTTTACAAGCCCAGACAGGCTCTGCAGCAGCTCTCATACATGACATGCCATGCCATTAGTCCTGGCCTTCTTGCCTTCATGACACTACCCCAGGAGACCAAAGTCTTGTCTTTTCTTCCTAATCTGGTTTCTCACATATCACTTCTTTCTGTGGCATGGCTTCAAGTGGTCCTCAGTTTGCTGGCATCTGTGTCAAAATACATTAAAGCACCCTCCTTTTCAAGGAGGAGGTTTTACTGAGGCCTGTCACTAGTGGTGCTCCTTAAGGTTCAATACTGGGCCCAGTATTGTTTAATTTATTCATCAATGGCTTGGATGAAGGGGCAGATGCCTCCTCAGCAAGTTTGCTGATGACACTAAGTTGGGAGGAGTGGCCAATGGGGCTGTGCAGCCCTTCAGAAAGACCACAACTGGTCAGAGAGGTGAGCAGAGAGGAGCTGCCTGAAATTCAACAAAGGCAAATGCAGGGTCCTGAACCTTAGGATGAATAATCCTGGCCACCTGTAGAGGCTGGAAGCTGATCTGCTGGAAAAGAGCTCTGCAGAGAAGGACCTGGGGGACAGCAAGCATCTGTGAGACAGCAGTGTGTCCTTGAGGCCACGAAGGCTGGTGATATCCTGGCATGCACTAAAAGAGCATTCCCAGCAGGTCGAGGGATGTGATCCTGCCCCTCTACTCAGCCCTGGAACAGGTTGCCCAGAGAGGTTGTGGAGTCTCCCTCGCTGGAGATATCCAAGGACTGTCTGGATGCAATCCCGTGCCATGAGCTCTAGCATGAGTGTGCTTGAGCAGGGAGGTTGGACCAGGTGACCCACTGTGGTCCCTTTCAACCTGGCCCATGCTGTGATTCTGTGATTTGCAGACTAAACACATTAATTGCCTTTACATTTGTACTCAGTGTGGCAGGAGACCATAAAAACCAGGCTGATGGCTAGTCTGGAAAAAGAGTGTATTTCAAACTCATAAGGCCACTTCAGCAGAGTGTAAGCAGCCTAAATTCCATTATGGTCACAACCTCAGAGGCATGCCTTCTGGATTCTATAATGGTCATGCAGCCAAGACAGAAAATGAGCCTGGGGGCTGTAGGTTCAGCAGCACTCTGTCCACCAGCACTGAGAGCAGAGAAAGACTCTATTTGGTTCAGCCTTGGTGGCGCCTCTTGCTGGGTAAGTAGTCCCAGAACATGGTGAGTTTTAGGGTTAGACTGAAGAACACTGAAAGAGCTTTAGTGTCTGGTAGTTCTATAATCAAAAAACTATTAATTCACAAAGTTTTATATGGCAGTCCTATTAAAAAAAATCAAACTAACAAAAGGAAACAGTACTATAAAAACACAAACCACTTAGAAAGACATTGTTATATTTTTTTCAGTTCCCCTGTGATGAAAGGTCTGTCAGTTTGCAACCTGGCATAATTTGCTTCTTGGCAGCACTTACCCCTCTCACTTAGCTGCTCTGAATTCCTCCTTCTTCTTCAATGTATGTGTTCTTCTTTGGGTTTGTCATGGAGTCTTCACCATCTGTACCACGTCAGCAACACTACAACCTTACACTCTAGAGAAAAGGCCTTTCTCCCAGCCCATAACTTCCTCACCCATTGCTAGGATTGCTCTTTTAAGACTCGTTTAGGAAGACAAGAAAATAAAAGGGAAAAAAAGAAGAGAAGACGTGAGAGGAGGGGAGATAGGATAGTAGAGAAGAGCAAAAGGGAAACAAGTCCTTAAAGTATACCCCATTAAACATATCTTCTGAGATCTGCTTATCTGTACGTTACCAAGGGAAATTTCTCTCTGTGAACTTTGATGTATTGAAAAGAGGGGGGAAAAAGAAAAGAGAAAAAGGAATAGAAAGAAATCCCTGTGGCATAATCCCCACGAGAAGACCATGTCCAAGAGTGACATTCTTGAGGCTAATCTTCCCATATGTCCTCTCTAATAAGCACGGTAAGAAATAATTGCAACCATTCCTGCTCAAGTTGCATATGCTGGCAAAAATTATTTCACCAAAAGAGCATTCTTTTGTGCAAGTCCCCGAGCGCCTGCATGAGGCTTCAAGGCTCTCTCTCTCTCTCTCTCCCCCCCACATTCCTGCTCTCGAGAGTGCGGCACTCAAGTATGGTGTGGGTTGTGCTTTTGGGTGTAGTGAGTAAAGGTGACTCTTGCTGTTACTGTAAATTAACCTGTCAACACCAGCCTAAGAGCCGTGGCCAATAAAAATAATGGGCTTGTGAGTGAAGAGCTGTTGACACAGCATTTCAGAAAGACAAGTTCAGCACTTGGGGCTGCAAGGGCACCAAAAGTTTTTGTTTTGGTTTTTGGTTTTTGTTTAGTTTTTTCCCCCAAGTTTGCTCGTAAAATACAGAAAAGAATTCAGCATCATTTCCAGAACTGCTAGTGTAAAGGGATGGTCTGGATATCCTGAGGATTTTCAGCCCTGGAGGCCACCTGAGATTGTACGCTTAACTTGAATATCTATATTGCATGAGAAAATCAGTTGCCAGAGGGTTAAATGTGTTACTAAATAATTTTCCTCCATGATACTCCTTAAAGTGGGCCGATAATAGAAAATTGAGCCCTCCATTTTCTCTGCCTTTGTAAAACCATCACATATATTCACATCATCTCCTTTGGGAGAGGCATTAATGTATCTCCATATGGAAAGCACTGACATCTTCCTTTTCTCTTAAAACTACCTTGCTGCAGTTCAGAAATAGAGGTAGACTTGAGTGTAGCAGGGCATAAGCACTTCTTTGTTCAGAGTGGGTTTTAAGTAGCCATTGGTCTTCAAAGCTGTTTGAGTTCCAGCAAGTTGAGTTACAGCTAGTGTGATTTTGTAAGTATTGTTTCCAGTACTCAGGAACAATTCATGCTGTGCTCCTCACCATTTTCAATTAGACCAGTACATGCAGAGCTTGTCCCACCAGCCTGATCAGGGCAGTCCCTTAACCAAAGGGAGCAAGTACAAAGGAGCCTGTGAGCAAGCTGTGTGGTGGTGTGTGGGGGGGAGAGGAATAATTCCCTGTGCCCTGGTGGCTGGGACAGAAATTGCCTGTGGAGAGACTTTTCATTCAGTCATTCTTGCTGTCCTGGTGTTCCTCTGAGTCTTCCTGACACATGGCTCAGGTCAGAGCACTGATGCCCAGGTGCTTTAAACTCAGTCTCTGCCTCAGCCCGAGGCTAAGTGAAATGCTGGGTGAGACAAGAAATCTAACACAAGAGGAATGAAACCACCCCATGTCTGTGCTATTGTGTGTCTTCGCTGTGGGTCTCCAGACCAGGAGTGCTTCCTTCCCCATGTTTGTGCAGTGCCTTCCACAGGGACAGCAACATCTCTGAGGGCTGCATGGGAGTCCAAAACAACAGCCAGAGATGCCCACATGCAACTCACATTTTTTATCTTTTAACAATGACTGCTACCGAGCTTAGCATTGTCACACTGTGCTGCCATCCTCTCTGGACTATTGCTAGCTATGAGACAGAGCTCTCCTGCTTCTTGTTTGGTTTGGTTTCCTTTGGTTTCCTCCACAGGAGTTTGGCAGACTCACCATCACAGGCAGGAGCACAGCTTTTTCCATAGGCCAGAAACATCCTCCACAACTCATTAAGGTTTTACAACTGTTTTACTGCAAAAGAGTTGCCCAGCACTCACGCAGAGCTCCACTCCAGTGAGGTGCCATCTGCTGCAGACAGAAATGCAATAACATGATTTTCATCTCAAAGAACCTGCTAGCTCACCCTTCATAGAGTGATAACCCTTGCCTCTGCTAACCTGTACTGCTTTCTTGGAAAAATAATTTAAATTCAATGTTTGACTCAGAGCTATTTTGACTCTTTTTTCCCCCAGAAGCATTATTTGATTTTTAAGGCCTTTAACAGAAAAAAAAAAATAGGAAGTTTAAGGCTGGATTAACCAAACTACTTTAAATATCTTGAGAACATGTTCCCTGAGCCTAGGTCCCTAATCAGCAAAGTTTGCTTGCTGCAGTATTAACCAAGAAGAAAAAAAATTCAACGCTCCTCCTTATGACTCTACTGCAGAGAACAACATTGAATTTGGGCAGTTTACCTCTTAGGAACTTGTCTCAACACTCAGAAAAGGTGAACTGGAGTGTAGCTTACCCAGTATTGCTAACTGAAGCTTCATACCAAATTATAGACAGTAATTAATTACCCACTCAGACAAGTGCTGTAAACACCAAAATATAGTCGCAAGGGAGGGATGTGCAACCTTCTCCCTCTTCTCTGCATTGTGAAAGTTGCTAAGCTGCCCCAAGGATTGAGCCTTCCAAAATTCAATGTTTCCTTCTGAAAATGTCGAAATGAACCAGTAGGGCATTTCCAGAACTGACTTTGTTAGTTTTTTCTTCGCCCAGAAGTCGCTGTCCTGCTTGACCCAGCGTCACAGGGCTGAGCTTTTGGGCGAACGCTCGATTTATCGGGGCAAAGAGAGCAATTGCCAAGCCCTGCTCTGTGGCAGCTCCTGCCAGGGCAGGTCAGCAGCTGGGGAGCAGAGCCCTGCTCTGGGCACGGCAGGCAGCCCTGACCGGCCGCAGGAGCTGAGCGACTTGTGTGGCAACATGTGGCATTTCTTCTCCATAAAAGAAGAAATCACCAAAGCAAAAACAGATGATAGAGAGTAGCCGTTGCTGAGATACTACAAATAAGTAAACAATCCTTGGGCTTTGTGCTGTTGTTATTTTTCTTTAATGAGGGCTGTGGGTGGGAGGCCCTGGCGCCTCTTCAGTGCACCCAGCCTAGAAAAAGAGCTCTCTCCTACCCTGGTTGAGTTGACAATGCAACAGGAGTGGTACCTCCTGAGCAGCTCAGCCCACAGCTGGGGAGTAGCCCTCCACTTTGAAGGTTTCTACTGCTGGCATCAGGGTAAAATATGAAAATTCTGTCTCTTCTCCTTCATCAAATTGTGCAGTTCTGCTCCCACAAGAAGAAATGCTGTCAGGGACTTGGCAGGCTTCCCAAAGCTCAGCAGTTGAGTGACAAGGAACAGAGAAGGGCACTGTACCAGGGCAAGTTATGATTTTTTGGCTTATTATTGGGTATTTAAACCATAGAGAAGATGTCATCAGAGGTGCAAATCATCTCAATTGTAAGCTGATGGAAGAGCGCATAAAATCTCATTTTGAAGACAAACCAAATTGTACCACATGAGTCAAAAACCTTTTAGGCACACTTGCAAAATATTTTTCTGCATTCTGCAAATATTATGTTTGTCCACTATGAGACATATTCATAAAAATATAAAGGTACCAGTGGAAATGAGGTACAGGAGTTGTCCCTGGAAACATCTTCAGCCTTCAACTTCTATATTCAAGTATTCTCCTACTTCAAGAAAACTCATTCTAATTTTTTTCAGCCAAATGCAATTGCACTTACACATGGGTTTAACAATTCTTCTCTCTCTGGACCTCTATGTCTACTTTTTTGCCACAAATCTGGCCCTGTTACTGGAAAAGAAAAATGAGATGGTTATTTGAGATTCCAGCTGGACACCGGATGGATTGTTCTTCTCCATGATACAAGCCCAGCCTCATGGGAGCCCACAAAAAAGGAGGGCAGCATTTCTTTTTCATTCCTCCTGTACACTGGGGCACTGCTACTTCTTGTGTGTCTTTCTGCATGTATTGTCCTGATGTCTTATGGATTTTTTTTAAACTATCAATAATGCTCCTTACCCTACTGTGGTGAGAGGACAGAGACATTTTCCCCCCTTCAGAAGAGGAACTGTGCTGTGTAAGAGCCGCTTTCCTTGTCAAGCACAAGTTTGAATGTGAAGGTTTGTAGCTGCACCTTTGGCATCCTGCATTACTCCCACAGATTGCTTCCTTTTCCTGATTTCTCAATAAAACCTGTTGCTGCCACTTACTCCTTTCCTAGCAAGTAAATGTACAAAAAGTACGAGCTGCAAACATTAGTGAATAATGAATGTACCTTTATGTTGGAGGGAAAAGCAAGAACAATGTGGGCTGGCCAGACCAGTCGGCTGCTCCCAGCCAGCTGCTGCCAAAGCAGGGGCAAGGGGAGAGAGCTGAAGTGCCCACCAAGTGCGTCACTCCAGGTGCCAGCTCAAAGGGTGCATGGTTTCCCACAGAATTCTATTTCAAAGCCAGTGTCCTGAGAGGAGTAAAGTTTCTTCTTTGGAAAACTCTGTCTCCAGCGGATTCTCAAGTGTCTACTAGAGCTGTGTTCCCCCGGCAGTGTTTCTCTCAGCTGGTGTTATGCAACAAGCCGTGTGATTTCATGAAGCTCGCAGGAATGCCATTAACACCTTGTGATTCCTACCAACTTTAGCTGGCCAATTGCCAGCTGGTTTGAAAATTATCAAGGGGCGTGAATATGAACAAAAATATGCATGCCACATTGAGTGGTATGGTGGGAGCCTTATTTCCTAGAAAACCCAGGTAGTAAATAAAGCAAAATCACAAGTAATGCTGTTGGCAGTAGTGTCAGCTGCCCCCATACCTGTCATGGTGCTAAGGTCACCCACAGGCCTTGCTGTTCCCAACCAGCCTCCCTTAGGACTACACAGGCCAGGAGCCCATTTCAGTTCAGCCTGGGGTGGTCAGTCTCTGTCCCAGAGGTGCCACAGCAGTGCTGGCTTCCAGCCCCATGTCCTGAAAGCTCTAGACCTATGCCATAAATAGTCTGTCTCCTGGATGTGCATGGCAGCTTGTCTCCAGTCCTGCCTCTGGGTCTGGGTGGATTTTGGAGCCATGCATTAGGCCAGTTCCATCTCCTCTTGCTTCTGACAGAAGCACCTAGGTAGTCCCTGGCCCTGTTTTGTCACTTGCTGTGTCAGGGTCTGTTGATGGGTGCTGTCACAGCCTCCAGACCTGCCCACCATGATCAGAACTGGGACAGAACCCACTGGTGAGGACATGACCCACGCTGGGGTCCCCTTCACCCCTCAGCTCATCCACTTTCAGGAGCCAGCTCTCTGCATACTGATGTCACCCACCAAACAAAAGGGCACATGGTGGAGCTCTGAAAGTTATTGAAAGACTCACATTACTTAGGCACTATAAAACATGCCTAAGAGATATAACTCAAGACACTGAGGTGTACAGGAGTCTCATCAAGACCATCAAGATGATAAAATTACAGTACAGGTTTTTATACAGGAGATAGGGAAACCTGACCATCTCATTCCAGGATGGAGCTCCACCCATTTTGTCAAAGGAGACTTCTACAGAGCCAGCCACGGCATCCTTACGTGTCTAATGTGGAATATTTAGCCAATTAAAGGTAGGTCTGTAATATCACCTCTTGGAAGTGTAAAACTTTATGAAGTACATATATACAACCACTCAGTAGATAATTTGGGACTTACAGATTTGAGATTAATGTCAGAAGCTTTGGGTGGAGGAGATAGAGAGCAAAAATGAACAATGATATCCCTGCTTGCAAAGAATTTGCCACTTCACATGTTCACAAAGTAGAAATACTTGATACGACCTTATACAACAAGCTGATATTCTTTGGAGCATCTTCCCTGGTGAGGAACTGCTGAAGTTGATTTATGTGGTGGGTAGGAGCCTTTAACACTAAGACCTCCTATGAAAAAGGCTAATAGTTTACAAGCAAAGTCATGACTCTATTTATGCAAGTATTATCAAATTAATTCATAAACAATGACTTTTTAAGCAGAAAAAATTTAAATAAGAACTACAGCCTTGTGTCATGTGTTAGCAAAATAATTGCAATATTAAATAACTCCTACAAGGCTTAAGGTCATGGAGTAATGGCTGGAAGCTTGTTCAGCTTCTCTGAAATGGAGGCATTGCAAATATGTTCCTCCTGCTGCAAGCAAGATCACAAACTCTGGAGAATTCCCAAGAGTGTGTTTATGGTTACCTGCCAATATGATGCTTTAGCTTGGCTATTTGGAGCCATGAATAAAAGGAAGAAAAGCTGAAGTCTACAGCTGATAGCAAAGAAAATGAAAGGAAAAAAAATCACAGAACTGGTTTCAAAAGAATTGAGGTTGGAAGGCAAAAGGTGGCACAGGATGTCATGAGGAAGTGCCAAGTGTCAGTGCGGGAGTTTTTGATAATTTAGCCCTGTTATGAAAATTATGGGGAGGAACCAGTTGGAGCTCCAGTGGCAGTGTGCTTGGAACTACAGTAGGTACAAAAGCTAAGGCTGCCACTACCCTGAGAAACCAGAGCAAGATTTTTAACAAGGGTGACAAACATGGTGTTCTTGGTATGGTCAGAAGCCAAAACATTTTGGGATCCTGCAGTGTGCTCATTCTCCAGTAAAGTGACAAACATCACATTCTACTTTGTTAAGACAAAATCAGTGAGTTAGTGTTTGGTTTGCTTAATCATTGTACAAACATTTGCCTGAATGTCCTCAGCAGTGCTATTGTCATATTTTACTGTCTGTTCTTTGACATTTTACAGGCACATCCTTCAACAGCCTCTCGGTTTTGTCCTCTGTGTCAAAACCCTCTGTAAGATCTATCACGGCCACCTGTGGGCCAAGCAGCTTCTTGTGGCACCTTCTTTCCTGGGGACAGTGGAGCTGTCAAGATCCACAAGTTCAAGCCTTGTGCCTGTCTGGCAGCACTCTGCAACATCCAGGCTGCAGCTGCAGCACGTGATTGTCAGCAACTGCAGAGTGGCTCAAACAGCAACATTCACACCTTTTGGGAAGAAAATGTAGAAATACGGTGAACCCTTAATCCTCTAGCTATTCAGAGCTCAGAATTAAAAACACAAGAGAAAATTTCTCTTAAAAAAACAGAGAAGGAGAAAGATGCCATAATATCCTTCTGTTCTTGGGGGATTTTTTTACAAGTTGATGAGCTCTTCAAAACTTAAGATGACTAGCACAGTAAAAGAAGCCAGGAAATGACTGTCAGGTTATTTTCACAAAAACACAACCAGATCCTGCCTTTCTTTTTTGAAAAATAATTTATGCTGTCATTAGCTATAGATGATAAAGAAAATCTGTTCCTCTGCAAGCCTGTGAAAAAGGGTTAAAAAAAGTGTCATATTCCTTACTTGACATAATAGACTAAATAATAAAATTTAATTCAAGCATGCAGCTTGCACTTAGAAACATTTTTATCCAACCAGCCAGGTACCTCAGAATATATATAGAGATTAATCTAGTCCTCAATTCAACTTTTCTTTTAGTGATCTCAAACTGCAAAAGTTCAACAGTCTCCTTCATGCAGGAGGACTATTGTGGAAACCCAGCTTTGTAATGAACAGGCAACTGAAGCCAGTGCCTAATGTGTGAGCACCCTGCTCTCTTTCCTCCTGGTGTAGTGTTGAATGACTTGTCTAAAGTACCTCTGCTTTATGCTGCAAAAACATTTTACCATTGCTATGCCCAAATCAGCGCTTTATTGTGGATGTTTTTTTTCTCTTTTTTCAGCCAGATCAAACTAGTGATGGCTTAAACCAGCTCTCTGTCCTGTAGAGTGTGGTGTGTCCTTTCAAACCAGCATGCAGGAACATTAAATTAATTTGTGAAACCTTCCACTCCAGTGCTTCTTCAGTTGTTTTTTTTATGTGTTTATGTGCTTGACTATTGTGTCTGTAACATACAAGAACAAGAACCATACCTTCCAGTACTGCTTTGAGCAACCCATAGCCTTGAGCCTGGAACTCTGTAGGTACAACTACAGTTCCCAGTTCAGGTGTTAGACCTAGTGCTGAGGAAGGAGGAGATGTGATGATTGCTTTCAAATGCATTTACTCAAACACCCAGAGCAGCCAAACATCAATGCTTCAGCTTTCACGCTTTGCAGGCTCAAAGACCTCAGATCAGGACAGCATCTATGGATGTGTTTAATTAGAAACACATGCTGAAAACATGGACATCAATTACACTAACTTCATTGCAACTTAATTGAAAATGTGCTTAAATATTTCCTGTTTGAGGCCTAAAAGAACAAGAACACAGCTTTTCAAAATACAGGACATTTCATTGTGTGGAATTTTAAAGGACTTTATGTGCTGCATATGCTGGCAGTATTTACCCTGAAAAGCAGCTGCTTCTGAGGTGGAACATTTTGTGTGCTATGAGAACAAACAGCAACGCTGTAACAGCTACAGACAATGATTATATCATGCCCAAATAAAACCAGTGTAGCAAAACAGACAACCAGAGCATAATTTCTCAGTTTGAAATTTGGAGGAGAAACTAAGTGTTACAAAAAGCTGCACTGAAGCTCTGTCAATGAGCATGGAAATCTGGAACCCTGAGCTTCACGCCGGGACACTGCATTCCTTATAGGGAAGAAGGACCTCTTCCTTAATTAACTACCAGGACAGCCTTATTCCTTGTGCAGCATTTATTCTTCTTGCAAGGTATCTCATGCCAAAAGCCATGCTTGGCTTGCAAGAATGTCACAGCCTGGCTATCTTGGAGACAGGGAAAAGGCTGCCTAGCAGTTAGAAAATGTCATAAAAAGTTTTGTCACTATTATTTAGTCCTGTTGTTGCCCTCCACTTAGGACACTTAATCCTTTGCACTTATTTTTAAAAGCCGTTCTGTGCCACCACTTCTTCAGCAGTGCCTTAAAATCGATAGCACGATATGTTCCACAGCTGTGTGCTTGGCCTCACACACAGCATTTGTGTCCTTTGCTTTCAGCAGCACACCAGCAGCTGCACAGACACACAGCCTGATGCGCGTGAGAGGCTCCTGGGGATGCACGGGGCACCCACTGAACGAAGGACGGTCTCCTGTGCCTTCGTGCACACACCAGCTCCTGTGCTGAAGCTGTTGTTGTGTGGTAAAACCTCCAGGTACAACTCCATTAGCCAGAGAAGTATTTTTGGCAGTAGAACTCTTTTCTACATGGATAGGGTGTATTGATGTCATTTGCCTTTATACTGCTTAGATAAATACGCAGTAGATCCTCTATCGGGCCATTCACGTTATTTCTTTAATTTCACTTCGTTAACCGTCGCCATATTGCAGTCAAAAAATTACATGTCTGAGATCTTTGGCTCAAAACAACCTGCCTGCATGATCACAACACAAATTTGTTCTGGAACATATATGCCAAGCAGTGTCAGTCTAGAAATATGGGAAAAAAAATCTGTTCACACCATTTAATGTTAAGAAGAACCCCATTTCTTCTCAGTTTTGTCTCTGTTGTTTTTCTTCTTCTATTGCTTGATGCCCTCTTTGATGAGTGATATAAAAGACTTTTTAAAAGGACATTGGCAGCAGATTAGTCTATGATGTGAATTAATCCCACTCTGTTGTTCTTAAAACATTTGTCATGTCAGAATTTACGAGGCAGCTATGCAATAATCATACAAAAGATTTTTACATGGTTGAAATTACAATTCTACAGCATGCACACACCAATAGACATAAAAGAAAACAAAAATACATACTCCAGTTACGTTAGTAGTAAGAAGACAGGAAAAGAGCTGGACCACCATGTTGTGTAGAAGGAACTGCACCACTTGACCACACAAACAGAAAATATTGAACCTTTGCATCAGTCTTCAATTCAAATATTGGGTGCAATCAGGCAAATAACAAAACCCACATCAGAGCTCAGCTCTCAGGCTAAGAGCACAGCCTGACACTGGGTAGAGAATAGTTAGAAAAGTTAGCTGTTTAGTTTTGTTGTTTTCCAAATCAGCCTCCTAATTAATTTTACCCTCTGATATTTAAAGAATTAGCTGAAACTAACCTTGAACTTTCACAGTACTCAGATGGGCAAACACAGAATGGACATTCATGCCACCCAGTGAGGATCATCTGAAAGTCACACATCATTAACAACCTACATTGCACAGTCATTGGAGACAAGCATCTTCTCCAGAATGCAATTTCCTCATCTTAAAATGGTTCCTAAAATGAGTCAATTGAGGCACCCATCTCTCCCATAATTACAGAGGAATCCTTGGCAAGTATTTTAAACAGGACATTTTTAAATTGGACAGCATCCAGTGCTCCAATATCTCACATCATGTAACCTGAATTGCCTTTATACCTTCAGGAAATGGAAAAATTATGTGATTGTAGGGAAATCACATTATCTTCATTGTAGGAAAGCCACTAGAATGAAGAACCAAATAAACTATTTGTGAGTCACTGCTGGGTTATGAGGAAAGGCACACAGTCAATTTGGGTTTCAAACCTTTGTGGAGAGGGCTGTGGCTGTGGGGTTCAGGCTGCTGTGGGACAGGTTTTCTCAGCCCATCCTGGTATTTCACTTTGCATCTATAGTAACAGGCTAAGAACTATTATTTACCACATGCTCTCTCTCAGGGCAATTTGTGATGGGAGCAGTGGCAGCTGGATGTGCAGGCAGCCCTTTTGGTGCCCAGGGGCTCCCTGGTGCCTGCGTGAGCAGTGTCCTCTGTGCCCAGTGCCGTACATCGGAGGAGAGGGGAAGAGGGAGCAGCGACCAGCTGGAGGGAGGGCAGTGCTGGTGGTGCTGCTGTAGCACCTCCTCTCAGGCAGCCAGCTTTATTTCAGCCCTCCCTGGTTTTGGCTACAGAAACTGATCTTGCTCTTTGGCTGTGTGAGAAAGAGCTCAGGCACATCAGTGGATGGGGCAAAGACCCTGAGAGCTGAAACAGGGGGAGTAAAAGGAGTGATGCTTCTGCCAGGGAAGAGCATGAGTGGTGTCAAGGAAAACATTTTTTATACAGCAACCATAGTGTCTCTTATTCAGACCTTTCTCGAGCAGCAGCTACATTAAATGCCCATGATTGTTCACTTCATCCTAATGTTATGATATGGTACCTATGTAAGCCATCTGATAATGTCATAGCTGTGTTAAAATTGCTCTGATAGTGGATAAAATTAGTGGCTGGCTTTGTTTGACACTCTTTTTTCCAGCACTAACTCTGGAACTTAAATCACTTTTCTGTTCCTTTTGCCGGTGCTTTCAATATTTTTTTTATTTTTAGTCATCTTTTGGCCAGGCATGCTGCTGTGCAGTTGCAGAAGAAAATACTCCAAGTACTTCAGAAGCAACCTGCTTCCACCATGTTGTGTGTTTTAATTTAATTTTTTAGATTTTCTGTAAACCACATAATTTTCCCACAAGGTGAAACAGATGTAATAAATTTTCAGCACTTGCCTTTTTGAAGGGATTTCAATCTCTTAAATTTTGTGCAATGTCAGGTCAAATATTCCCTAGAAAAAACAGGGCCTAGATTATATTTAAATCTATGAAAGGCACACACTGACCTATACATATATACCTCCAGCATTCCTTTTGAGCATGCAACACCTTAAACTTCAAAGAAAAGATCATTGCAAAAGATACAAGAATGTACAGGGTAGAGAACAGTGAAATACAGCATTCACTTTTCCAGTTTTTATGTACAGAGCCATCAGTGTTTCCCCACATGACCACAGTAAAAAGGAAATTTTTCTACACTTATAGGTGGTGGAGAAGCATAGTTATATCTCATTATACTGAAGAATGGGATAGATAATTTTTCTGTTAGCTGTGGGTTTTCTTGTGCTAGAAACTCAGCTTTTCCTTTTCTTTCCCAGAAAGTGGTCAAGTTAAAAAAAAAATAGATGAACAAATACAGATGTGTGAATAATTTTATATAAAATGTGAATAATTTTATAAAAAATCAATATAGTATATCCATATATATTATATATACTTTACGTATGAAGTTCTACTTTAGTACGTTGCCATCATTGGAGAGGTACTCTGTACTTTTGTATTCCAACTAAACGCTCCCAACATTCTCTCTTGTACTTTGATGGAGAAAGCCAGACCTTATGGAGATAATGCATGTTTATATCCTACGAGCTGTGTTTCCTGCCCACTTGAAACTTTGGAGAAAGCTTCTCATCTAAAACAACTAGATCTTGTCAGTTCACTAGTTTCTCCCATTCTTGAAAGTACTGCAGAACATCCTGGGTTTAAAGACAGAATAATAACACTTTTAAAATACTTTTTCACAGTTCCAGTAGGGAGGTAACAGTGTGATTGGATTGTTGGCGAAGGACTTCAGAAATAAAATGCTGTCAAGATAGCCCAAAAGTGGCAAGCAAAAGCAACATAATGTGATTGGCACCAGGGACACAGGACTTTGCACCAGTGAGACAAAAGATCCTTTAGAAGGGTATTTTAAGCCTCTAAGGTTGATTTAACAGAGACAAAGTTTGCTGTGGCACAGAGAGCACCCTCCCTCCATGGAGCAGCAGAAAGCAGTCATCATGTCCCATCTGAGCTGCTGGTAGGAATGCAAGGAGAGGAAAAAAACAGAATCAGTATATTTCCTGAAGTGCTCTCTCTTTCCACTTCTGGTCTTTAGTTAGTTTGTGAGGTTTCACCCCAAAAGAGGACAAGGATTTAGAAGGGCTGCACTAAGCCTGGTGTCGCCAGTCCCTGAGATAAGCCCTGGGAAGCTGTCTGGAGACCGTGGCACACTGAACAGCCTGGGAAGGGAAGGAGCTGCCTGAGCATCCCCCAGCTGCACTGCTACCAGGCTGCAGCTGGCCACCCTCGGGCTCCCAGCAGCCCTTCAGATGCTGGCACCCATGGGGGTTTCTCCTGATAGATTGTAGGCTTGGACTAATTCATAAATATGGGGAAATTCAGTGTTCCTCCCCTAGGACTATTCCCCACATCAATTCTCACATTCCAGTACACTGGAAAGACTTAGAAACAGTCCTAAGAATATGATGGGGAATACAATCATGAACTCAGGCCAAGGAAAAAACCAAACAGACACCCACCTAAGAAATACAGCTAGTAAGGTAAAGAAAGTATCACTCTCATACCTTTCTTAGCTTTCTAATTCCCTTAGTAAAGACTTCTCTGACTCTCTTTTCCCTTGAGTTGAATATTGTCCCACAGCCATACCAGGTTCACCACCTCTCACAGACCATGTCAAGGCAGGGCAGCAGCCCAGGTTTCTCTTGGCAAGTCTGCCTCTAGTCCTTGGAAGACCATCTTGCTTAGGCTGCTTTGTGAGCATTACTCCTTTACTGAGTGCTCCAGCTTCCCCCAAGGGTGGGAGAGGTGAGGAAGGTACCACTGCCCTGTGTGCGACATCCCACTGCAAGGTGGCTCTTACCATCGCCCACCCATAGTTCAGTCCTTAGAACAGAGACCCCAGAAATGGGATCTCTGCAGCAACCTTGAGCAGAATGTCTTGGAGCACAGAAAATGAAGTCTTTGCTACAAGAACACACTTCTGTTAAATTCCAAGTACATGTACAACTGTGAACAGTTACCTCTCAAATTTCTCTTCTGCCAATGGAGCTGTGCAGCACTTTGCCCTTTTCATAAATAGAGGGAATAGACATCTTTTTCCACCCTAAAATCTCTGGCCATGGGGTTGTAGTTCATTTACTGAAGGTAACACTATAGCAATCCCTAACACCACAATATAAAGATAGATTCTGACATGTCAATCAAACCTGAAATTATCTTATGTTGTGCACCTGGGCAATCCTTTCATTCCTGGCTTCACCATAAGCTGTATCAGTACAATGATCACAAGGATCACAAAGCCAGAGGTAAAACTTGTGGAGGGAATCCAGTGCTCATAAAAACCGTAATTTTTGCTCAGCCCTTCACAGCATAGCTCATGAAGCATGACCTAATTCCTTCATTATGGAGCAAGAGTATTTAAAAGCACTTAGTAGCTATTTTGTCATCCTGTAGAGAGGAGTACTACTTTAGTTTCCATCAACTTTTTGTACTTCCAGAGACAAGGAAAACTGTCTTTGTCTTCATCAATTAGAATTATGCAGCATCCTGAATTCAGTCATACTAAGATGGAGCTCTATTAAAGAATGAAATAAGCCAATGCTGCAGCTGTACAGACACACTTAAGCATCTCTAGAACACACCCAGGTGTTTCTCACCATGAAGGATACATAAAAATCTATGTCAAACCAATGAGTAAATCCCAATACCAGGCAGTCATGCAGACCATCAGGAAACACTGTCATCAACTTCTTCACTCAAAACCTCATACTGGTGAGACAGTTCCATAGGCCAGCTCCAGACAACAAGTAGTCACACTTGGTTTGTAAATCACTGGAATAAGAAAAACATTAGTCTCCTCAGTATTCATAGCTTTTGCATTCTTTATTTTTTAATCCCAGAGTTTTGAAGACAGAAACTCTGTGGGACTATTCTCATTAAACAAAACCACCAGCAGGTCTCCCCATGCAGCCAGAAGAGTGGAGTTCAGAATAAATTCCATCCTTAATTACAGTTCTGCACACACTTATCTGTGAGACAAAGAAACAGATCTGCATTCCTCCAAAAATATGGGTATTTCAGTGCTTTGCTGCTCATGTACAAATGCAACTATAACCTTATGCTTTTATACTTCTTCTTATCTGTTGTATTTTTTTTTTAGTTTTCTAAGCATTGAAAATAAAATCCTTTGGTCACAATTTGTTGTCTTTATTGCAGCCAAATACTGTTTGAAATATGAGAGATCTGAAGTGCATCCAAACTTCTTTTGACATTGTTTTTCCAAGCATGGCCCAAACTTTGTCATGACTCAAGTGAAGTTTAAGACATACTGGTGCTGAACAAAAAATAAGGCATCATCCAAGAGTTTTAGGTAAATATGAATACACGAGGTAAACATGAAATTAGATAGCGCAGGGATCGGTAAGAAAGATACAACCATAGCCAAAGTTTCGAGAAACTGACAGAGACCATCAGAGTTTTGCAATGGAGAATAGTCATGTGGTTTTCAGTGGTGTCAGAGATGAAAGAAATTATTATGATTTTCAGCTGTTAGTAGAGGAAGCCATTTCACAAACTTATTTCAGCCCAAGAAAGGACACAAACATGTGCCAAATGACTCCATACAAAGCTTCCCATGTAGTCTTTATATCTCTGAACGTGCGTACCAGAAGCACAATGTGAGATTACCAGACAGATGGCGGTTGCCTTTGCTGCAGAATATCAGACTCCCTAAATGTACTCTGTGTGTTTGGCCCAGACAGCCAAAGATAATATTTTGTTCTGAAGATTTTTCTGTCATAGATGGTAAACAAAGATGATGACCTCCAGCTTGGAGATGGGAATGGGAAGGATAAATCAAAGCAAAAAAAAGTTTGTATTAAACTTGAAAGTGTTAAAAACAAAATTCTCTAAATATGGGAGGGGAAAATGCTAAATTACGTTACATGTCAAATCAAGCCTTAGCATACAAATATGATTCTTATTAATATATGTTGTAAATGCTTTCTTCATCTTCATTAAAAGTGTCCTAATTTTCTTCCCAAAAGTTCAGTAGTGCTATTACATACTGCTGTTTCCTTTGTCTTGATAGTCCCAAAATGACTCCATCTCTGCACCAAGCCTCTCCCACTCTACATTATTCAGTGTAAGTAGCAATCCAAACAACTCCTAGACTTCAAATATTTCTGAAAAATTGGGAGAGCATTCATAGCTCCATTCTGCAGTGGGAAGAACTGTGGCACAGAGAGATAAAATCATCTGTCCTTGGCAGGAAGCCACCTACAGAATACTTGATTTTTGTTCATTTTTTACTCCTGCCTTTATAATCCAGATACTTCTTAGATATTTTTGCTTTCTTTTTCTTGCTAGTATTTTGTTTGATTTTCTTTTTTTTAATCTTCATGTCATTTAATGAGGTGCTTGTATTTTTAATCACTTCTTCCTACAGGCTATTTCATAAGAGAAAACCTCCCCCTGGCTGCATAAATCTCTACTGGGACATCCAGTGGGACCAGGACTGAGCACACTTTCCTCTACTTTTGTCCCACTTTTCTCTGTCCCTTGGATCCATTTATCCCTAGTTCTTCCCAGTTTGTGCTACACTTCTAACTCTCCCCCGCATTCCCCGCTGCCGCCTTCCTATTTTCTTTCTGTCTCTCTCTCCTCCTTTCCCACCAGCTGGACATAAAGGGACCAGGATTTGAAATACCAAACAATAGCTTTTCAGATCTGGTATGTTTCCTAAGGACTTCACAGGACTGAAGTCTATGGGAGGGGGAGTAGCCTTTAAAAAAACAAGTAGATGTTCCTAATCATTGCCAGGAGATGCACTAAGGGGAGCCTACAAGGACTCAGTCACAAAAAGGGAGTGGTATTTTCCTTGCCATGAGCCCAGTATTGCTCTAGCCAGCACTCTGAGTCACTGGGGGGAGCTTTGCTGGGAGAAGTCATGCAGGAAGTTCAATCTAAGAAACCAATCTCAGAACAGCCATTGCCCTATTTCGGAAAATATCAAGTATCAACACAGAGTTTCAGGAAGGTTGTTCAAAGTAATATTCTCATTATGTTGGAAAAGCATCAGCTATGCCAAAGCAGAACAGTCCTCCTTAAGAGCATCTCTCTGGTGTCCCTCTGATGGTCACTGTGACCCAGGGTCATCTGCTCACTAGTGATTGGTGGCATATGTTCAAAATGTCCATACATTCCTTTAAATAGTTCAACAAATATTTTTCCTAATCTCTGTGCATTTTGGAGATACCAAGTTGGTAGTTTAAGTCAGTTCCTTCCAGATCTTTCCCAGCTCACAGCTGTTGCTGTTATTTGTAACATCAGCATAGTTTCTCCATTTCCGCTAAAATTACCTAACAACAATCAGTTAAACAGAAACACTCCCAGGTATTTCTCTACATCCAGCAGCCTGCAGCACTGACACACTTGGAAGCTTGGGAAAAAACTCTTTGTCTCAGAATGCTCCCTTCCACAGAGATAGAAAAGAAGAGGATTATAGAAAATGTTGGGAGGGCTTTTAGCAAACTGGCACAAAAACTAAGAAACAAACGATGGATGTTTTCTAGTCTCAGATGTCTATAATGGATTTCAAATCAAGCATTAACCATGGTGTATTTGTGTTGGAATAGATGTCCCACAGACATTTGAGACAGGTCCTTTGTTGCAAGAAATGCAGAAAATAAGAGCCAGCTTCCAAAAGATCTCTTTGATTTATATTTGTATCTCTTGCATGGAAAATGGAATCATTTGGTACAGAGTCGCCATTTGTCATTTAAAGTGTGCAAAGCAATTCACAGAAGAATGACATACCGTTGACCATGGGCCAGCTTATCACCTTTTACTGTACATAGGCATTCTTCCTCACTAGCCCTGCTAAAACATCACAGTAGCTAATCTATGTGATACAATGAGAAACAGCACAAGAACCAAGGGCATCTTTTCATATGCCTCCCTAATCATGGTAAGACACTCTTTTGCTGAAAGCCATGTGTGGGTTTTCATCACGTGGCATGCAATGTACAAAAATGCAGAGTGGGGAGATTGCATGCTTAGTCATACAAAGGGAAAGTATGGAAAACAATCTCAGTATCATATGTGACATTGATGAGTTCATTGCTTATCTGACTTTCATTCTAGAACTGGGGTTAAGGTTTCTTTAAGTCTTTCACCAGACGTGCTATAGCTTTGGGCAAAGCAGCTGTTTTCTCTGTGCTTCTGGTTCTCCTGCCTTAAAATGAGCTGAACAAACCTAAATGACCACAAGATGAACTGACACTAATCACAGGTGAGAGTCTGAGCCCCAGGCTGTGCTATTTGACCAGTCCCCCAGTACCAGCTCCATGCCTGAGGCAAGCCCACAGTCCTCACTCTGACTGTGGGGGCAGCCAAAACAAGACAGAGTAGTGGAGCCTCCCTTCCTTCCTCCCTCACGCCCCAAGTCCCAAGGGGAGGAAAGGCACATGCATTCGCAGAAGACAGCTCCAGCATTTTCCAACAGATGCCATGTTTAATGAACTACCAGACCAGGACAGAAAGGGAAGAGAGATTTCTCTGTACACAGGCATCCCGCTCTTCAATGGTCATTTAAAAGAAACCACAAAACCAGCCTTTTAATCCCATTAAAATAAAATCCCAGAATTTTAAAAGAAGGACCAGTAAGCAACCAAGCTGATCTGACAAAATGTAGATGCATCTGATCATATGGCCATGGACAGAAAGGAGGAAGGCATTTGAAAACCTTCTGTTTAGGAACTGTTGTGTCCTTTTGAAATATCTCAAAGACAGCCTTGTGTGGGCTTCACAATTAGTGAGGAAAAGAGAGGATTGTGGGGGAAAAAAAAAAAAAGAAAAAAGAAATTAAGGAAATGGAAGGAGAATGCAAAGAGCATTTTAAGAGGTTGAAGGCAAACCATCCACCACAGACAGTGGGCAAAAAGGGATCTAAAAATAGGAAGCATGAGACAGGACTCTCCGAAAGAGAGCGGGAAGGACACTGTGTTCTGGAAACTAGTGTGACCAACCACAAACAAATGTGCCAAGGCTCTTGCACATTTTGTTGGCATTTTGCTCAAGGCTGGCACATAATCCATACCAGGAAAGGTATCACCAAGTAGTCAGTGCCCTTCTCTGGAGCATGCTTTACCAGTTCAAACTCCTCAGAGATCAGAGGCAAATGGCTCATCAGCCTGTAACAGAAAAATGATAAAACAAATACTTTCCTGAACTCTCCCTTATCACCAGAGGAATTGACAGAAGCATATTTTTTTGTATTTATCTAACTCCTGGAAAAAAATGTTTGGCTTTTTTTTTGCTACCTACTTACAGTAAGTTTATAGCCATTTGTTCTTATGCTTACACTGGTACTTAGTTTCTTTCTGAATTAGCTTTATTTAGCTTATCTTCTCCTCTCCAGTGTTTACAGAGAGTTAACCATATCCGCACCCCCCCCCCCCACTAAGCTAATACACCAGCCTCTGCTATTTTCTTATTGTATACAAGATCTTCTATTTTGTGATCATTCTCCTTTTACACTTCTGCATCTACTGTGGTCTAATCTAGTTTCTCTTGAAGTGGGGTAAACAGAGTGAGAATGAAACTTAAATACTAGCTCACAAGCACCTTGCAAAATAATACCTCTCTACCTCCACTGGAGCTGCCAGACCTGATAAAACCTCCGAGCATAAGCCTTTATCCCTTCCAAATCACACTCATGTTTCTAAGTTCTATTACCTCTTACAGAGATCCAGCTTGTAACAGAGGTTTCAATCACCTCCTAAATGCAATGATTGTCTATTTGTGATATTAAATTCTATCTAATTTATGCTCAAGTCATCGACAAAGTAGTCTTCAGAGTCATCTTCATGCAATGGTCTGATTTTCATCTGTATTGACACCCTTCTCTTTTTATTTATCACTGGCAGTTTTCATCAGCTTATTCCTGTATTTTATTCCAAACTCATGAAACAAACATATTGAATGACACCAGTGCCAAGACAGGGTCTCAAGACACCTCCTTGCAGCCTGACAGGTTTCTTTTCAGCACAGCATGTTGTCCCGTCCCTTTTATGTGCAACTCAGGTTTCTCATATTAATCTCCATTGTTTCCAATCTGACAGCTTCTCAGCTGGTACAATATAAAATATTTCAGTAGAGACCAGAATATTCAAACTGTCTGCCCAGTAAAGTGTTGGGAGCCACCAACCCTGTAGGTATTTAAAAGATGTGGGGACATGATTTAGTGATGGACTTGGCAGCACAGGGTTAACATTGAACTCAATGATTTAAAGATCTCCAACCCAAATGATTCCATTATTTCACTATATTTTCTTCAGTTAGAAAATCACTTATTTATCTCAAAGAGACATTTTGTGATGCTTTATTCAAGCAAGGTAATTTTTAATCATGCTTTCTATTTATCTCCATTTGCTTATTTATTCTGTGTGTCAGCAGTAAGCTGTGCTAAAAATCCTTGCTAATTGTACTTACACTTCTCCAAGTGGTCTCACTGGTGAAGGTTGTCCAGTGCCTTCACTGGAGTACATGGAGAGGCTTTGGAGACCACATGTTCTTCACTGTCTCTTCCCATCTGAGGAGCAAGAGACACATTTGAAGCAAACACAAGAAGGTTGTACTTCAATCAAGCAGGTAACCTCTGGAATTCCTTGTCATGAGATGTTGTGAATGGTTAAAGATAGAAACAGGGGAGGGGGTACATGAACAAGCAAATGAAAGAGGAAGCAACTGAAGGACACCTATGATCCTCCCCATGTTTACACTGGGCACTCGAGTCCCTGGGCCACAAACTGCAGGAGGCTCAGAAATCAATACTGCATTGGAAGCATGGTGAGATGGATTGTCCAACAAACCCAGGGAATTGACTCATACATTTATGTAATCTACTATATCTTATTTGACTGTCTTATTTCCTGACACTTCCTTATTTCCTGACACTTCCTTATTTCCTGACTGCGTCTTATTTCCACCACATTAATTCTGCAATAACTACTCCCATTCACTTCCCCACTTTTTACCTCATGGCCAATATTATCACTATTAAAAGCTGAGACAAAGTACAAAGTGTTTATTTAGCTTTTACAGGATATACAGATTATTGTAAAACTTGTAATGTCCTTAGGGTACATTAGATAAACATTCTCTTTTTTTCTTTTCTTTTCTAGTTTTCTTTACTTTTCTTGCTTAACCTGCTGTCATTTTTGATCATTTCTTTTTTTAAGAGCTTGACTTCTGGAAATTCTCACTTTGTCCCTACATTTTCTAAGATCAGTAAAAGGTTTATTTCATGATCCTTCTTCTTCCATTCATTTTAGCCCTCAAGTTTCATTCATAAGTTCTTGTTTGACACAACGAATCATTAGGCCACAAGTGGGATCCTTTCTTGTCAAAGATGAAATACATTTTACATCTTTGAGGTAGATTGTATATGTTTTACACATAGATATAAATACTACATCTCTGAATCGAGAAATTCCAGCCCTCTGCTGCCTCTCAGTTCTTTGTGTTCTCTAAGCAATGAAAGTAAAGACAACAGCTCAGGAGAGAATGGAATGTAGATTTTGGCATCTGAGGCCCCTTTCAAACACATAAGGTACTTACCTTCAACAATTGCAGCCATCTAGTGGACAAATACCAGAAACAGTCCCTCTTCAGTACAAATGTGGTCTTCCCTTGCTTGCAATTGTTCACTGGGTGGACTGGTATTTGGTGTTTCATGGTTAAACAGGCAATACAAAGCAAGTGTCCCAAAATCACTTTGTCATGAGCTTGTGTCACAGCGCAGTTGTCCTGGCCACTCTGCTAAGAGCTTAGGAATGAGCACACCTTGCTACCACAGAATATGATACTCTAGGGAGTCACTTGGGCATGCAGATTTATTGTCTTGCATTTCCAACACCTAAAAAAATCATTACTTTACTAACTGCCGTACGCTGACAGTGATAATGAACACATAACCAGAATGGTTTCTACAGTGGGACACACCACTGACTCACCTGGATACCTGACAAATGAGTGTGCAGGCAGCTTTTTGTGTGTCAGGGCCTTACCCTACAGCAGTGATTCCCAGCCTATGCTATACTGCCTGCCTGATGTATCGATGACTCTGCCAAGGGGAACATCCTGGCTGTGAATGTTAGCCTTCGCTGAAGGAGGCTACATAGACAATTATCACTTTTGCAAGCCCAGTTAGCTCAGTCAGCTAGGTAATGGCAATCCAACAACATCTGCCTTTTGAAGTGGGAGACCTAAGGAAGAATTTTTTTCTCAGAAAGGGAGATTGGGCACTGCAATGAACTGCCCCAGAAGGTGGTGGAGTCAACACCCCTGGAGGTATTTAAGGAAAGCGTGGTGTGCCACTTGGTGCCACAGTCTAGTTGATAAGGTGGTATTAAGTCATAGGCTGGACTCGATGATCTCAAAGGTCTTTTCCAACCTATCTGACTCTCTATTCTGTCATGTCATCTTTTAAATGCTGATATTTTAGGGCAAAGCATGACTATTCCATTTTGTTTGCTAGGAACTCCCCAAATCTTGATGATGTACCAATGATACATATGTCTAAGGACCCTGAAGGAATGACTTGTTGGAAGCCTAGTCATTTTGTATTTTTTTTAGGTATTGCCACAAAACTTAATTGAACTCTAGCCACTGTTACCAATAATGAACTCCTACCATTACTACCGATATACAGTGCAGGTACAATACAAAACCCTGGCTTTTCCACACTCTGCACACATGCTATGGGTGTTTCCAGGTGTCATCATTGTCACTGTATGTCTGCAGTATTCCTGGCTGTTAGGAATAAAAGAATTGTAAAGAGCATTTTTCTAGTGGCATTTAGTTATTGTCCTTCCTGGAGATCACTGCTATGAAGCTGCATACAAAGGGAAGAGACAAGATAGGAGAGGATCAGGCCTCAGGAAATGCCATGGTCTACCCAGTCCTCCATCACATTTAGCAAAGCTGCTGAAGATCCTGGACCCAAACACCATTTGGACACTGCAGTAACTACCTGCCTGATTCAGCACCACAGTTAAGCGAACTGTAGCCAGCAACACAACAATTCCAGCCATTTTTCCTATTCATAATTTATGTTTAAGCTTTGCATTGCTTCTGTTTTTTTTCACTTGCAAGAAATTCACTGCAACACTTTATTGAGGAATAGGCTATTTGTTTTATGCCTGAGTCATAGGATATTATTTCTACAACCAGAAACTGAAACTGTTCATCAACAGAGAGTGGAACTGAAGCAGTCATTTCTAACTGAATCTTTGAGAAAAGACAGACTTACTCACACATATGAAAACCAGCAGCCAATGTTTGCCTGTGTGCATGGCCTGGGGCAGCAGTTTTCAGTACTGAAACCCAATGAGACAGGACACAAGAGACAGGAAAACAGATGTGCCATGAAGTTCCCAGTGTGAGCAGAGCGTCCTCAGCCACACATTCCAGTGATCAATTCACCTCAAAGGGCTGACATCAAACTGGTGTTAGATTTATTTTACATTCCAGAACAGCAGCAATAATCCTAAATTACATAGATCTACACTGGACTTTAGCACCTGACAGTCACTTGTCAGCTGCAGTCTTGCTCTGCATGTACTCAGTCCCTGAAATATTTTAGGGTACTGGACATCCCGTGAGAAAGCCATAGGAAATACATATTGGTCTTGTGGTTAATTTAACAAAGCTCTTGATGTCATTATTATATAGTGGAAATGTAGTCAAACACTTAATAGGCAGCCAAAATTTAAATAAATTCCCATTTTCTTAAGTGGTCATTTGAGTGTTTGACATAAAATGTACATCTGTGTTTAAGACATGGCATACACACATGAACTTACACATCACTGTAAGTTTTAACATGTTGAAATGATTTGCAAGTCTGCTTAAAAGTTGTTGGCTTCCAAAACCAATGATGATAAGTAAAGTGAGATCTGGAACAAATTAATATATTTCCCAATAATCTGTGAGTTTCTTCGGGACTGCTCATACTACTAAATCACCAGCCAAGAGCTCCACGTGACAACAAAATGTAAAAGAAGAAAAATGCTGTGAATATTGATAAGGTGCAAAGTCAGGCACTTAAAATTTAGGAAGCATAAAACTATGATTTCTCACACAATGTTAATTTGAGATCCTCATATACATTTATTCTGATATTCAACTTTTTTCCACAGGATTTCTCTGTGGCTGGGACAGACTGGCAAACCAGGAAGCAGAAGCAAAGTGCTGCTTTCCAAGTAGGACAGCTGGCTGTCAGCAAATGCCATAACAATGCCAGCTTCTCTGCCAGAGAAATAGAGAACTACAGAGAAAATATAATGACTGACCAAGGTGCTTGTGCAGAGGCATTGGGTGTGCAGGAAACAAGTTATATCCTCTATTTCCCACCTTTTCAGGAGGCAGTTAGGAGCATATATAATCCAGCTGGGTTGCCCAGGAGAAGCAGCTTCACCCTGCTGCCTCCTTCTCCTCCCTCTAACCCCACAGCTGGGTTTGTCACCCGAGCTGGGGGATAGACAGACCCATGCCTAAAGCTAGCAGTCCCTTGAAAACAGAGGCTAATCAAGAACAGATGGCCAGAATTGTTCCAACAGTGCATACATTTCCTTGGCCACCCTCTTCCCAACCCAGGGACCTGTGGGGCAGTGCCAAGTTTCCTGGACTAGTTCTGCCCCAGCTACAGAACTGTGATGGGAAAGGAGCTGCTCTCAGCTGAGCACTTCCCAGGAGCAGGGGCCCAGACCCAGGAGACAGGTATCCCAAGGCACAGGACTGCTAACAGCCTGCAGAGATCCTCAAATCACTTACGAATGCGCTACTGCAGGGAGGGACATCTAATCCTGCAGGGGAGGTTTAGACTGGATATTAGGAAAAATTTCTTCATGGAAAGGGTTGTCAGGCACTGGAACAGGCTGCCCAGGGAAGGGTTTGAGTCAGCATCCCCAGAGGTACTTAGAAGACGTGCAGATATGGCACTTGTGGACGTGGTTTAGTGATGGATTTGGCAGTGCTGGGTAAATGGCTTGACTCAAAGATCTTAGAGGTCTTTCTTTTCCAGCCCTAAATGATTCTATGATCCCATGATTAATGCCATAATGCACACAGCCTAATAAGCTCTGCTTCTTAACCTTACAATTCCTTTCCCCCTCTGTGTTTTTCTTCATGTGGCTGTTATATACTGGCCTTTTTTATTACACCAATTTAAAATTGAGAGAAAAGGCTTTAAAATTTGCACCTATTTTATTCTTCTTTTTTTCTTCATTACAGATGAACAAAAAAAAAAAACTTCAAACAAAAAAAAGAAAACCAATGAAAAACAACAAAATCAAAACAAATCAATAACAACAAAAAAGCCCAAAAAAACCCCACCCCCCAAACAAACAGAAAAAAACAAACTCAAAGCCCAGCTCTGCCATTCAGTTTGTCCAGTTTTGTACTTGGGCACTACAATGGTTCACATTAACAGCTGTAATATTTTTTATAGGAGGTAACTGGAAGTTCAGACAGAGAGACCTCTCCTTGCAGGAATAAACAAAAACCTTTATTTCCAGCTTCCTATTCTAATAGCAAAGCTGCTCTCCCACACACCGTACAGTTTACCAAAAATTGTCCCTTCTCTTTGAAATGTTTACTCCAAAATACCACAATGTGTCTTGGATTCCCACAAAGCTCCGAGTAGCAACACAACAGATCCCAAATCTGGCAACACAGCTCTACCTCAGTGTTGGTGCTGTAGCTGAGATTTGGATTAAGGCACCTCAAGACTGAGGCACCACCCATATGGAGCACCCAGCCCCTTGCAAAGGAGGCAACAGTGAGCTATGGGTGACAATATGGATTTGGAGACATACAAGGACTAAGCTATAAAATTGCAACCTTGGGAGAGAACAGTGGGAAAAAAACATTTAAATTACCCCATACCTAAAATGTCAGGGTATTTCTTTCAGAGTCTCATTCAAACAATACTGTTGCTTATGATTCAAATTTTCCACAGCCTCCACATTCCTAAGTACTCATCTGACTTCAGTATTTTTTAATGTAAAGCTAGATCAAGGCTTCTCAGCAGCACAGGCAAGAAGCAGTTTTGGAAATGGTGGTAGAATGTCTCCAGGATAGGGAGGACAAAAAAAAAATAAAATAAGGGGCTTTGATATATGCTGAACTGCAGAACAGCTGAACCAGAGCAAGCTTTTATTGCCCTGTGAGAAGTGTGATTCAACTACTTTGAGTCTGCTCAGAGCCTGATGAAGGAAAGCATTTTTAAAAATCTTCCAGTTGCTAAAAAGGAAAGAGAAGATTTCTGCCTCTTGGAAGGGTGTACTTAAAAAGGGGTGGTTCTCCAGTTTGAAGAGGGCATTTGCCTAAATGGGAATGCAGAGCACAGGTTTTAATCCCTCGCTATGTTGAATTTCCTCGCCTTTTGCTAAAAGTGGCATCCAAGCAGCTGTGGCACACATCATCCCAATGCAGGGACAGTGCTGCCACTGCCCAGGCTTCTCACAGGGTAGGCAATGGGAGACTCTGCCTCTTGGGGGAAATGGCTCACCAGGGCCAAATCGCAAAACCAGCAATGCCATAGAGTGCTCCTGATCGCTGCATTCTGGTCAGAATTTTGGCTTTGGGCTGGGGAGGGTTTTCTGTCTTTTACAACCAAAGTTTTACAGCTCAAATGAAATTATTTGATTCACTTCATGAAAACTGCAAACTCAATCAACATTTGCTTTTAGTGGATCTGCCTTGCCCTAGTGCCCCCTCACTCATGTCCTGCCAAGCATCCTGTGGGAAAGCAGGAAGGAACTTAGACTCAAAGGCTGACTGCTAGACCCTCTGCTGACACCCTAAGGGAGATTGCAGTGTCCCCTGGTTGGCAGAAAAAGCAAAGTTACTCCATTTCCTTTGTCAAATGAGTCGGTAGTCCTTCTGCTGCCCCAGGAAACTCAGGTTTCCAGGATCACTAGAAATTACTCAATGAATCATCACAGATCTACAGATCCATGGCTGCTTCTGAACAAAGGTGCCCTTCGTGCATCATGTGCATGGGGGATTTCTCCTCAAGAGGCTTGTGCAAGTCTCTGAGTAATTTGCTCATGTCACAGAGTTTCCATGAGGTTAAAAAATCAGGTTTTGCATAGCACTAATATAAGCAAATATTTATCATTCTGAGCTGAACTAACATGTAACTGTGCCTACCCCAGTTCAACAAGGATTTTAACCTGCTGCCTGCTTGAGGTGAGACATAGGCTAAAACAGGTTGCTGAATAAAAGCCAAAAGGAAGATTAGACAGATAGATAGATAGATAGATGGATGATAGATAGATAGATAGATAGATGATAGATAGATAGATAGATAGATAGATAGATAGATAGATAGATAGATAGATAGATAGATAGGGCAGACATATATGATTGCATAAAATTTTCAAGCAAACTTTAAAATTGTTTTTCCTTGAATTCTGATGTTTTATTGGTATTGCTTTCCTAGTAGAATTTCAGTGCAGCGCTTATCTTTACAACAGAAAAGAAACAAAACTAAAGCAAAAATATATTTTTCCATTTAACTGAGTACCTGTTTTTAATGGGTGGAGTCAGGTCCAAACACAGAATTTCTCAGACAGACTCTGATGTTTTTATTTAATTTTCCAAAACCCTAGAGCTGTTCTGAAAATGTTTTATCTTGTAGTAATTAAATAAAAATCAATAATTTCAATATAATTTGAAATGATACATGGAGCATACAGGTGCATTGTAAACACAGAAAAACATTAAAACATCTGTTTTTATTAATGCTCTTTACTTTCTGCCAAGTTTATCCATGCTCCTGTCAAGTGAGGAAATCCTTCTGCTGATACAGGAATCAGATGATCAGGGTTAGGCTCACCAGGGAAGAGGAGACACAAGGATTTTTGATGCATTTCAAGACAGTGTCAAGGTCTTGTTTATATTCTTCTTATCAAAGTATAAGAGTGAAGGAGCTGTTGCCTGTGAATATGACCAAAAGGACTGACTGCTATATGAATCTCCCCACCAGCATGTTGTGATCTCCTGGGTAGCCTTAACATAGGCAGATTTAATGTGGTGCACTGAATATTCATTATTGATCCTCAATGGCTTGTGAACAGAGGCACCGTGTCCTGCATCACCCAGCTTCTGTTTATCCAAAATGCCAAAATCACTCATATTTATCCCAGAGATAGCATTGTTCAAGTACACCATCTATGATGATGCTTTAAACAAGACAAGTATTTTTACAGTGTTGAATACCTGGAAGAGACAGGAACCAAGGAAGGAATCATAGTAATGGTGCAAGACGAGACTGACAAGCTATTTGCATGTCAGCATACAGAAAGCAGGGCTGTAGCATGCCATGCAAACATCTGAAGGAATGAACTGCAAGGTTTGAACCTCATGTTGCTGAAGGCTCAAATACATTTTCTGTAACATTGATAAAGATTAGAAGAAAAAATATTATCACTGAAATCTCCAGGAAAAATACATTGAGTACACACACACACACAGAGAATTCCCACAATCTAAATCAGTTCAGACCTATCCCAGAGGGAGCTCCTCATCCTTTCTGCCTATTTCCACCCCATTTGTTTTATGCCATCTCTTTCTAATACAACCAGGGAAACTGATCAAACACATTCTATACATACCACCCAGCCCACAGTCTCAGCATCCCAGCTGTACTCCTAACCTCACAAATCCACAGTCAAACCATCTCCAGGGTTTCAAAAGCATAGCAGCTTTCATGAAGGGAGGCAGTGGGAGTTCTCTTAATTAGCTCGGCTTCTTTGTGCGTTTCTAGACATGTCTCCCTCTTTGTTCACCTTGAAGAGTTTCATGTCAGGCTAGAAATGGAAGATTTGTCCTCCATAAAGTAGCATTACATTCTTCAGGGTCTTCTTTTTTTCTTTGTAAAAGTTCTTGCACTTAGAAAAACAGTCAACATGGGGCCAAATATCTAAATGGAAAGAGGGGAATTTTAGCCAGTTTTTGCATTTCATGAGGACTAACAGAGGAAAAGCTGGAAACACAGATAGTTAGGTGAGCATTTCGCTGACAGAAAGTCCTTCACATGTTGTCCCTACAACTCTACAAACTCTTCCCTACAGCTTTGCAAATTTAAACATGAAACCATCACTAATGTAATTCAATCCTTTCTGGAAGTATGAGAAAAAGAAATTCAGTCAAAAGGTTTGAAAACGGAGATTCCCCATTAAAATCTGCATGAATTCCAAACTCTGAATTAGTACACAGCTAAATACAAGGTAGCAGTCAATTAAATTTGTACTTCTGAGAATTGTTTTGTCTTACATGCTGCAATATTTCTATTACTAGGGGACTGAAATAAAAAAGTTAAAATCTTGGTATTGTCTAATTTTTATGCATTATCATGATGGCTTAAAAGAAAAAGGAAAACATCAATGAAATTTTGAATTTTGAAGAACCCCAAAAATGCACCTCCTCCTGAATTAAAGGAGATTACAAACATCAGTTTGTCTCCAGAAGTTTACTCATTGCTATGAAGAAGCTGTTCTTCCTACTAAGTAGGCTATAATTAAAGCATTTTGTACAAAATCACTTCAATATGAAGAAAAGTAAACTATTTCTGGTCTCAGAATAAGTAAAAGAATAAATAAAGAATAAATTTAAAAAAAAAAACCCTCCTAACTACCTCAGTTTTATCTCTCCTTCAAACCTCTCTGTACTAGGTACTAGCAAAATATTCTGATCCATCTAACCAATATCCTCACCAATTGCCCATTTGAAGCCCTTGAAGATGTCTCCTGATAATTAAAACTCTTTTTCTGCAAAAGAGGAGGCAACGATCTTATTCAAGACTACCTACCTGTTCAGTACATGCACATATGTACATTGTACACGTGTGCATTGTTCATCTTGCTGCCTGTGTGTCCTCTGTTTTTCAGTGCAGTCTACCTCCTTTCTTAGAGACATCAAAGTTTAAAGGGGTGGGTGTTACCTAAAATTACGTTAGGAATTACATCAACATTGCTTTAAAAACCTATATTAAGAAACTACTGCAATGTCTGAAACAACTGTACAACTCTCACTGGCCTTTGGTGTTTTTATTTTCCCATGTAAAACAAGGTCTTAGTTTTATACAAAAACCTTGAACAAGAGTTACACTAAAGTGTAATTTAATTTGCATACTGTACATAATCCTACTGATTTATAATTCTACCATTTCAAAAGAGACATCTTGGCTGTTTGGAGCTTTAATGTCAGCAAACCACCTTAAAAACTTCAAATACATATAGTTAATGCACAGAGTGAAGCATATATAACATATTCATATTGACTGAACGCAAGGGCTCTGCTCATCCTCAAGATATCTGTTTTTATAAATCAGCACCTTCATCCACATTTTATATATAAATATAGTAAATATTTAGCTATTAGAATGTTGGTGCATGGAACAGCATGAGAAAAGGTTCACATTAATATAACCATAGTCAAGTTTAGGCAACTAATCACATTTGCTCTGCCTGGATTCTGCCATTCATGATAACTTAACACAGTGCCAAACCTCATCTCTCAACCATGTTGAACAAAGGTCACAGACTTTGCATTCGCCAGGGAAAAAACAGGCTCAATTGACTATGTTGACCATCTATTCATCCTTGTTTCTTTTCCATGTAATACCTAACATGTTGATACCTATAACAAAAATGGAATTCATTAACACATTAGTCAATATATCAATATTGCTTGTTGATTAAGTTCTTGGGATTTTTCCCCAGTTATAAAATGATCAAACTAAATCTCAGGTTTTTTTTCCATTGCTTTACTTTCTCTGAGATTTTTTAAACTATAATTTTCTGTAGGTAATTGGGTTAAAGGAAAGACTTCCATAATTGTCGGGAGTTTTTTGCATGGTCTCTTTTATGTATTCTTACTGGAGCATTTCTGCTGTTTGAAGAGACTGTGACCATCCCTTCTATTGAAGGGCTGTACTCAAAGAAAACAATGAAAGACACAATTCTACAACCACCATGTACGAACTTCTCTTTATTTTTCTGAACAGGGCTTGGTCTGCAAGATCCTGGAGGATAATTTTATAACTTTTTGGACATGGCTTCACTGTCCTGCCCAAGCACAGCAGACTGTGGGGCACAGCTCAGTTACATCTGTGCTATCAGACAATGGCTCTGCTCCTGCTTCTAATGCAGTCACTGAGAATTTTGCCATGAAGTCATATTACTGTAATTCAGATGTGCTACTGAAATAAATGTGATGTATATTTTCCATGATATGATTACTGGATTCAGTTCTGGTCAATTAAAGCTGCCTGCCCAGGGCTATCAACAGGGTAATGATTAATGTCAATAAGCAACCCTTGTGCACATCTGCTGGCTGCGTATTAAAAAACTCAAAACAAACAAACCAACATTAAACATGGGCAGTGACATTAATTTGTTGCCTTCAGCCACGTTTAGACTAAGAATACCCAGCTGCATGGAGCTGGAGTATTGTGTCCATAAAGAAACTGGCAGAGGGAACATGTATTGCTAGGAAGGTGTCAGACCTGAGTGACACTCTCAGTGAGGCCCTGGCTCAAGGTGGAGAGTTCAGCTGCAGCGCTGCCCACATCACCTGTGAAAGGCCATGCAGCAGCACTCCACCACTTCACAGGACAGACAAACAAGATGAAAGCCTCACAGCACAGCAAAAACAGCCACAAAATGTAACAGAAATAAAAGTTTCTCTGTGTGTGTCTGTGTGAGCCCTTGAATGAGCACAATTACAGCAAAACACCCCCAGTGCCACCCAGGACTTTGGGGTCTGTGCATCAGGCTCTGAGTACCAGCCCCACAGAGGACAGCATAAGAGCACCTGGGCTTGGTCCCTGCTGTGGAGGGAGAAATTCAGAACAGAAAAGCTGGTGAACTTCTTATGAGTCCCTGGCCCTCTCTGCTCTCCTTCCAGCCAGCACCTGATACACCCACACTGACCCTCAGTGCCCCAAACACGAGGGATCTTCTCTGTTCCCATCCTAGCTGGGCTTTCATCCATCCCTTGGGTTGCATCTCTGAAACAAAGACATCTACAGCTCCTCTCCTTGTTTGCTCTCCCATGGTTTTAATGCTGCCCTGGGGACTGGGCTAAGCAGTTTGGGGAGCAAAGATGGGCATCTCTCATGCTCCATTGTTTTGACGCAGGAAATGGCCACAGAAAAGCCTCTTCTCAGAGCACACAGGCTGATGACATGGGACTGGTGGGATCCCTTCTGGTCAGAATGTAACCCTCACTGGAACAATCAGCAATTTGGACATCCAAAAATTATTTTATTAAACAACAGTTGTTAATCAGTAGGAGGTCTTTTTCCACAGCCATTCTTTAAAGCCGAAACATTTCCATGTTTCCTGTAATACTTGTGCTAAGTCACACATTGACAAATACAAGGGAAAAAACTCAGATCTGTATGACAGATTTTTGGAACCACCAAAATAATCTCTTTGAATTCTGCAGCCACTTGACAGCAGGAGTCCAGGAGGAGAGTGTTGAAAGCAAAAACTTGTATTTATTCACTGAATTTTTCTCCCAGAACAGGATACCTATCATATTATACAAAAAACACATCATCAAATGAACAGTCCACAGACCCTGTTGAACATTAAAACTTTCCAGGTCCACTTTTTGCTACCCATCCTGTAAGCCTGACAGAGAGAAAAGGGATTGTCCTTTACATTTCAGTGAGAATTTAACACACTCAGTCAAAGGCTCTTCCACAGGACATCTTCTGCAGAACATCCCACCATCTTACAACTTGTATATTCACATGTGCAAAAAGTCTCTGGCTATGTTTGCTCTTCCCTGCTGTAATACATGACAAGAAAAGAGATACCTAGGTCAAAACTCTCTAACATTTAAACACTTGAGAAGTATTTAGTAGTCTAATTAAAAGTTATTACTATTACTCTTACTTTCTAAACACCTGGACAGGAAGGACTGTGCTGGTGGGGCTCAAGGTCACATGTCACTAAGTCATGAAACTTTCCTTCTCCATGCCAGGCTGGCAGCAGGTCTCATTCAGACAGAGTGCTGGCCATAAAAGAGGAAGGTCTGCTTTTTTTTTTTTTTTTTGGTCATACCAAAAGGCCATGACTTCAGTGGAAGTGGACATCCTCTCCCACATCCATCAATTCTGAAGCATGGAAGGAACAAGCACTTCATCCCTAAGTAGATTTGTAGAGAAAGAGATAAGCCTGGCTGTTTTCCAAAGGACTGGCTGTACCACAGGGCTGGGACTGGCCATAAGCAGCTGAGAAGGGCCACGGCCTCCAGAGGATGGCAGGACCTTGCTCTGCTCTGCTGGTGGCATGGGCCTGAGAAACTGGGTTTGCTCCCTTGCCTTGCATGACCAGCACTGCTGCTGGGGTCCTTATCCTTACACCAGGCATCCACCCCTGAGCAAGAAGAGCAGGCTGGGCTCTCCCACAGTTCTCTGCCTCCCATCTGCACTTTCCTTCTCCCTCATCTCTCTCCAGGGCAAGCCCAGTCTCCTCATCACTTGCCTCAGACCAGGCAGGCAGCACTGTTGAAAACTTTGAGCATGGGATGCTTTGGGCTCTGCCTTGAGGGGAGAGTTTCAGTATGTGTCCCACAGCAGCCCAGCATCAGAACCAGAGATCCAGAAAGGCCTGGAGCTTGGATATACCCATGGTGTGTCCTACTAGCCTGCTAAACAACACATACACATCATTTACATCCACTGCACCTGGCATTCCACATGCCAGAGTGGGAATGCTGTTCAGGAGCTGTGCTCTCCCCATAACAAGCCTGCATATCCCTGGGAGCCCAACTCAAAGGCATGGGCTTTGCCAGCCAATGCTGAGAGTCAAAACTCCAGTGTCCCATTGTAAATCTATTCCTTAGGCCAACCCATGCCCAGCTGTGTAAAACAAATAACATTTTTCACCACAGAAAACATTCTACGTCTTGGAGGCATACAGTAAATAAAAAACACATTAAAATACTTAATGTGCTTAACTCTTTGTGTCATTGGGGTCATTTGTCTATGAGGGAGTTATAGGTGCTATACAGAAATTAAACTCCCTGCTGATCACCTTCACAGTGTGGTGAAGTGTGGTCACTCTCAGGTGGCCTTCATAAATGAAATTAAAAACAAATTCTCCAACAAATACAGACTGAGAATTGAGACTTCACAAACTCTCAACCACTAAAATCACAAATAATCTCTCACGATAAAGACAGTGTTGGTGCTAAAAACTGTGTTTTAAATTAATTTTAGCCAGGTGAAATAGCGCTGGTCACAAAGGAGTAAAGCCATGGAAAGAAATCTCCTGGAGAAGCAAATAACTAAATGTGCATGATGGATGCAGCTGGGCACCACCAAGCTTTCATGGTGACCTCAGCAGGATGAGTAACTTCATCCAGCATTTTCCATGAAGCAGAGAACAATATTTTTCACTTTGTAGCTTTCTTCTGAGGCTCCCAAGAGAGCAATTCTTTTTTCCAGGCTGCTTGCAACTGCCCCAAAATCCTGCAACTCCAGCTTTATCAATACAAAAAAAGGAAGGAAACACAAAATATACAGACTAACACATACAACCCTTTTTCTTCTTAACAAAAAATGTTTGAAATCAGTGGTGGGGTAGCAGAAAGAGGTGAAAACACATCAGTGTGGCACGGTGACATGTCTTTGCAAGCCTCCTGCCTCTCACTCCCAACCCCCCTTCCATGGGCACAACCAGCCATCAGCACGGCTGCAATAGCAGCAGCTGTTGCAGATTCCCCAGCTCGCTCCATTTATATCTCCTGGTGGTTCCTCTTGATGCAGACCCCTTTGATCAGCGATACAGGGAAGATTAGATGCGAGCTGATAAAGAGCTCCTTGTGGGACAGGGCACACGTGACTCCGTCCGGTCGGTGCTGTGACATCCCATGTTCACGGGGATGCTGTATGTACGTCACAGCGGCCGTGCTGAGCCCCCGCCCTGCACAAAACTCATGTACTGAATTTTCCCTCTCTGCCTCCAGCCAGCCCTGCTCTGCCTTCTGCTAAGTCTATTGATATCTACCACACCAGCAGAAAAGGGCCCTTGGGAAAAAGGAAACCAGGGAGTAGGCTGGTTGTTCCTGATCTAGGCGTGCTCTCTGCCAGTACAGCATATTTTCTAGCGTGTTTTACAATTTGGTTTAAATGACTCAGCTAAGGGGTTTTGTATAACTTCTGACCACAGCCTAACAGTTCTCACAGGAGGTAATATTTCCTAGTGTTTGGCATGAGCTTTTTTCCTTTTCATCTAAGCACTTGTGCTCCTTCAGCAACCCTTATCCACTTCTATCCTTTCTTCATGCTTACAGGCTACAACTTTGTAAGGGGTTACTGGATCCCTCAACTTCCACTAAGCTCTTCAACATACAGTGCTGTATACCACATTCATTACTGTTATGAAAGTATTTAGACAGACAGACTTTATCTAGCTGTCCTAATCTTTCCCATAAACCAGTCTTTTAAGTCCAACAGTGGGTTGAGTTATTTTATGTGAATTCCCTCCCGTTTGTCAACAATGTTCTGATCTTTGAATCATTAGACTGTCGCATTGCTGACAAGGTTCTTTTTTATAACTAATCAACTGCTCATTTGTTGCATGTTACTAATTGCACTTAATTCTACCTCTGGTTTTTTCCCAGTTTCATTATACAATGTTGTGGTAAGCAGCACCAGACACAACTGGATTCCTTAGTTTATCAGCAGCAAAGGTAATTGACATAAATATTTAAAACACACAAAACTGTGATATATGAAACAATTAAAACCCTTTCAGAAGCATCCTCTCTCTAACCTAGTCTGCCGGTAAACTGAATTTAAGTGCCTGAGAAGCAACCAAACAAAAACATTGCCTTTCATTTCTTGCAATGGGAAATATTCCCCCTCTCTGCTCTACATTCTTGCTCCTCACAGAGTGAGTAGATATTTTATTAGGTACAGATTTAAACACAAAAAGATTTTCCAAGCCTTGGATCTAGTTTCAAGCAATTATCCATTGGCTGGGTGTAACTCAATGCAGGATCACCCAACTGGAGAGCAGAACAGAGAAGGCTCTTTACAAAGAAAAAAAAAATTATTCCAAGTGTCCCACCTCACACAGAATTCTTGAAAAATGTGCTTCTCCTCAGAGATCAGGGGTTGTTTGGCTCATTCGAGGGCTGAGTATCTTCCTGTTGCTAGCAGACTGGCAAAAAAGGAGAGGGCTCAAGATGCAGGGTGAATGAAGAGCTGTCCTGAGCTGACACCAGAATTCCATGAGAACTCCTGCAGGCTGCACCTGTGCCACCTAATAGTTCTGTCTGCTGGACACTGGACCCTTGTGTATCATCTCAGCTGTAATAAGCAGGATGTACTCACTTGTTTGCTCTCCAGCAGCACTGGCAGCACAACATCTTTGCAATCAGGGCAAAAAGTCTCAGTCATGTGCCTCAGTCTGCCAAAGCAGCCTTTCTAAGAGGGAATACAGCTCTTAAGAATGGTAGTCTTCTGGTGATACTGCAATGCTGTCTCTGAGGAACTCACCTGGAGAAAATAAGAGCTGGTATCAGTCCTCTGGGTTTCAGATAAACAAAATTAATGTGATTTTTTTTAACACTAAAACCAAGTCTAAAACAAGAAACTAACTAGCTCTGACTAGATGACACCAAGTGGTCACAGCAAAATTTACATTTATTATTATTGCAACATTTTGCAAAATTGTCACCCTTTGAACTGGAGTTTTGCAGCATTGCCATTTGAACAATTTTATTTATTATGTGGGAGACATTAAGTCTGGATATTTTAAGTCTAGGAAGAGCACTCAATCTGTTTAAAAGTACAAGGGAAAGTTCAACATTAATTGCTACCATACTTAAAAATTGACTTATTGCGTATTGACAAGATGCAGATTTTAAAGCACCAGTTATTCAGTTAATTGGTGACTAAGTGATTTCTAACTAGTCCATGTGATGATGCTAATATATAAATCAATGAAAATGTTCCTATTACCAAAATACCAGAGGTCTTTGTATAAGGCATTATGTAGTCTTCTCAAACTTATTGAAGTATAAAATAACAGCAGATTGGTTACACCATGACTTTAGAACAGGAGTTTATCATACCCTATGCTCTAAGGCTCATAATATCTCTCACAAGAGTTATTTGAACTGAACAACATGCTTTTGATGTAGGAAAAGAGATGTCAGTGCATTTCCTCATTCATTACAATTTTGTATGTGATGTAGAGTTGAAGGAGCAAGTACCAAAATGTATTTTTAAAAGTTCGTCATCTGCTGGAATGTGCTCTGTTAGGATGTTTTCTTTTCTTCCTTAGATGACTCTGTGAAATACTTGCCTAGTCATTTTGCCAGTAACCATGAAACGCCAGTAACCATGAATCACCAGCAAAATATCACAAGTCCAGCCAACCCAAGACTGAAAAACTGGCTACACTGAAAATTAACTCAACAGGTTTTCCCATTGTTTTTGAAGGGCTTGAATTTTTCTCAACTAGAGAGTCTTAACCTCTGCAGGCACACGTGAAAAAGGAGATGGGTATGACAGGAAATACACCGCTCTCTATGACCACAGAGAAGGGGAAGGTGAGAAACAGCTGTGTGGACTAAGGTGTGTTGTGGACATGTGAACTTTGTACTACCCCTGACCCTAGCAATGAAATTCTGTTGTCTTTCTACACAGAGTTATCATTCCTCTAAATATTTCCTGTATTGACTCTGATACCTGCACAAAGCATGTTTTGAATTGAAAAACTGTGACTTAAACAAGAAGGCAAGGACAGCATGGAGGCCACAAAGGAAGGCTACCAGTGCCAACCCCCTTCTTCCTGAGCCTTCTGACTGGGCTGAATGGCCTGTCTCTGACATGACAGCATCTGGCTACACCAGGAGGATTTATTCCCCTATGCAGACCTGTTCCACAAATGCACAGCCATTTCACCAGCTGAGCTACAGTGGCCACTTTATAGACATGCTACGCTAAAAACACTCTGTGCCCTCTTGTTCACTGGAATGCACCCCTCTTGCTCACAATTCACCTCGCTTGGGCTGTGTTTCCTGAGCTCCTCAGGTTGCTTTCTCTCATTCTCATGCCCTATCTGCTGTTGCCAGATCTTCTACATTTTTAATAAATTTATATGCTCTACTTAGCATCAGTCCTGTAGTCTCCTTACCTCCCATTTAAGATCAATACAGAAGAAATCAATGGACTACACAACAAGTCCCTCAGACACTCCTTTCCAGACCATTATGCATTGCTGGCACTTCCTCTTTATAGCTGGTCTGTTAGCTATCTTTCTCTCTTTACTGCAGTGCTTTTATCTGAGATTATTTTAATTAGAAGAAAGTTAAAATTCCTGGAGAAACTCTGCATGACAGAGTAGTCCTGGAAATCTAAATATGTGTTATTTGTTCTATGTTATGTTCTACTGTATGAAACAAATGAGAGGCT
This sequence comes from Zonotrichia albicollis, assembly GCF_047830755.1. Classification (NCBI taxonomy): domain Eukaryota; kingdom Metazoa; phylum Chordata; class Aves; order Passeriformes; family Passerellidae; genus Zonotrichia; species Zonotrichia albicollis. The sequence goes on along the minus strand of NC_133821.1, from coordinate 73,024,405 downwards.
GCTTTGTTAATAACACACACTATGGACTTTAGATGATGCCATGGACTTAGAGAACACAAGGACTCTGGCCTTTCTGTAACCACAGGAAAAATCTCACTCTGTGTGAAACTGTGCCCTGAGCCCCTGAGCTCTGCAGGGTACCTGGGTTCAGAAGCAGAGCATACAAGTGACACAAGTGACAAAAACCCACTGTGTGGCTAACCAAATTCAAACAGGCAGGTGCTCAATTACTGCCTCCAGCAGAGAATTGCTCTGCATGACAATTCCTTCTCCCTACTCAATGCCAGAGGATAGCTTTCCTTGCTCTCCTTACTGTCGGACTCCCTCTCACAGCAGGAAGGTTTGTCCCCTCTGGCAGGAAGGGAGCAGCAGGGAGGTTTCTGTAGCTCATCCCTCTCACCTCTCTCTTCCCTGACAGAGCCAGTGGGCTGCTGTGCCAGCTTGGAATTCCCCTACCAGGGAAGAAAAATCCCCTCTGATTGAAGAAACCCAAACCTCCCATAGAGATGGATGGGTGATGGAGTTTAAATGCCACTGCTCTGACATGTCACCTCACAAAAAGAACTTCATGCATGCTGAAGTACCTCAGTGTGCAGTTTTCAGACAGAAGGGGATCCAAGGCTGACATCTTAGGGACATGGACATACCGAGTAATCCTGGGTGCACTTGGGGTTTACAGCACCTATGCTTAGGCCCAGAGACAATTTAAAGTTAATGCAAGAGATAAACTAGCAGTACTCTTGTAATATAACTTGGAAAAAATGCAGCTAGTCTGCATTGGGGAGCAACTGTTAAGCCTAGAAAATCAGTATGGTGAATCTGAGCAGATATCACAATCACCACAGTCCTTGTGGTGGGAGCCCTGCACAGCCACTGCTAATCCTGAGAGTGTCTGGAAAACCCACCAAAAAGCTTCAGAGACTGCACACACAAAATGGGGAAAGCAGGTAAGTCTGGGTTGAGCAGACTACCAGAAGAAGGGAGGAGAGAGCACAGTAAGAGAAAAGACAGGGGCCAGGGAGGGCTGGAGAAGGGCCAAGGCAGGGTGTCTCAGGCAGAGTAGGAATGAGTGGTCCAGAGACAGTGACAGGAACAATGTGGCCAGAGCTATTTACCAGGAGGATGAACTGAATTGCTTTTCTAAAAGCCCAGAAACACAGAGAGATGTCCTTGGGAAGCCAGGCAGGAGCCTTAACAAAGTTTAGCCTACCTGGCAGGAAAGTCCGATTATCCTCTGCTTTTGTAGGAAGATCTGATAGCTGCACTTTGAGACAACTTTCACATATAAGCAAACAAGAGGGCAGAGAAGGCACCAACATTATAAGCCTTTCTCTCCAAGACTGAGAGAACTGATGTCCTCAGCCTTGTTCAAGGAAGCAGAGAAGATGAGCTATAACAGAGAAGTTCAATATTGACTGTGCAAAGGACAAAGATGGGAAAAGGACATATGAAGAAGGGGAGTCTATCAAAAGAGACATCACATAAAAGCCATTCTGTGACTGGGAAGTCATTGCTAGAAAGTTCTGTGAGCTGCAATCCAGAAGACATCATCAGCTTGTTCCCAGAGAAGGAGCTAGCAGAAAGGAAGGGAGCATGTCCCATGAAGAGAAGTAGAAAATAAAGCAACAGTCAGAAACAAAGCTAAGGAGAAAGGTTTGCAGAAGGCCAGGACAGCTTTCCAAGTAGGAGCAATGGCCTCAAAGAAGAGAAAGTTTCAGAGATCTGAGATTCGGCTCAGAAAATGAAGCTAAAGTCTTCAGTTAAAAAAATGTTCCATGGTCAAAAACAATACAACAGTGGCTAAGCTGGGGACTGAAGGGAAGAAACATGAAATAGCAGCATCTGGTTTTATCCTTTACACCCTGTCACCTCATGGTGTTTTGGCAGAGGGGCGTCCATTTTATGTAATTCCGGAAAGGTTACAAAACCACAGAAAGGATCAGGTCAGGCGGGACCACTGCATGGCATCTATTCCAAACCCTGACACAGGCAGGTCCCCCTAGAGCACATTAGGGGATTGTGTCAGCTTTTGAATATATCCAGGGAAGGAGACTCCCAGGCTGAAGGGCTCAGGAAGTGCTGCCAGCCACCTCAGGCCCTGTGATGGAGCTTGAAAAAGGAACAGCACAGGTCCGAAAATGGCACCTCTGCCCCTTGCAAAGGTGAACACCAGCACTCACACAAAACCAGCAAGCACCACAAGCAAACTGCTCTCATAGTAATTTTAAGTGTGCTTTGGTTAACATCTGCCATAAAAATGAAACACAAGAAAACAACCTACCAAGCAAAGGAAAGCATTTAGCATTTTGGAAAGCCTTCAGTCTGCACAGAATTTTTTATCTCTTTTACCAGAAAGAACAGTGAACACTTCTTTAAGTCTGACATGTCCTCCGAGCTGCAGAGCTTTCCTCTCGAAGTCTGATCTACCTTTGCTGTAATAAGACATATTTATTTTCAACCATGCGTAACAAAAAGTATACACTGAATAAAATTAATTAGAAATATGTTAAAATAAAATACTAACAAAGTAATATAATATTTTGAACAAGAGAAAAATGTTTATCACTATAAATCAAAAAACCTTCACAAAATTGTTTGCTTTTAGAAGAAAGAAGAAAATTGGAATTAGGCCCAGTTCCTGCAGAGAGAGCTTTTCAATTTCCTTCTTGAAGCAAAAGTCATATCCAGTTAACACAGGTTTTCCTGATTAGGCTCCGCAGGATCAAACATGCTAGTAACTAAAGAATCCTGAAAATACATGTTTAAGCACAGGCAGTTGTAAGACACAAGATTCATCAGGATGGAACAGAGACCACTTCTCTCCCTTGGACAGCAGGTGACAAAAGGGAACTCATTGTAGTTTAGATGAACTATTCTCTATATGGACATGTATTCATGGAAGTATCTAACTTCCAGTCTGGGGAAAAACTGTTTCTCTTTGGCTGAAAATCCTGATCCAAACTTCTAATCTAAGCCTGGCTCTTGATTGAATGTCTGCCTGTTTAATTTGTGTTTAAATTTTATCAGTTGAGTATTCATGTTGACCCTACATGCTTTATTTCAGAAACTTGGGAGATGTTTCCATTATTTTTTTTTTATTTCTTCTACTGACAAGCAGATGTTTAGTGTGTCCTTTTACTTACCTAGCCTTGCAGGATCTGTAGTTTCAAAATCCCTTCTGAGTGCCAATAAGGACTGCTGTTACTTGAGATAGTTTGCAAAAATACCATGGATCTATCCAGAATATCTGAGGTTGTTTATTTCTATCATATGAACAGTTTATGTAAAGAAGTATTTTTAGAGCATTAGGTGAAGTGCTTTATTATAACAGCTAGATTTAAAGCCTAGAGATGATACACTATTTTCTTTCATAAATAAATCTTGGATAAAACCTTAGCACTCCCTGAAAACTGGTTCCTTCTTCATTCTCTGGGAAGCGTGGGGTTTTTTATCTTAGAGGAGAAACCAACAATAAAACTAAAAAAAAATGACAATTCTCCAGTTTTTGGCATCCAAAAGGCAAAAAAAAAAAAAAAAAAGAAGGTCCATTCAGCGTGAAAAACATAAGAGAAATAAAGGAACATGCTGTAAAAAGCTGACAAGGAAGAAGGAACTGAAAAAGAAAAGGAAAAAAAAAGAAAAAAAGATAGAATTGCTTTAGTTCAAAACCCACCAAGTTTTTATTACAAAAATTCAAGAAGGTCCCCATTTCTGACACAGGATGTGTTTATCTAGACTTGCTACAGTCACTAGTGAATTAAACCATGCCTCAGCACTGTTAAAATTTATTTCAACAGAAATGAGTTTCAATGAGAAAGTGATTATGTGCTCATTTTTACAAGTACTCCATTTCCATTATAATAGGATAGTTTTATTCTTGATACAGATCTATGGATTATAATAGCACTACTGCTAAAATAGATTAAAGTTCATAATTCATGTTGTGCAAAAAACTGTGGGATTAGGTTCTGTATATTATTGTGAGGTAATTAAGTGGCCTGATTTCCACTAGAAAAGGAAGTGCCCTAGTTCCCTTTAACACCATTGAAGCCGTTCATTAGGATGACTGAAATTAGAGAGTTCTTAAATCTTGGCCCATAGTCTTCAAAAAAAACCAGAGAGCCAAATCCCAGGAGATGTTCAGTGAAAGTCTAAAATCCACAATGATGCCCTAATTCTCCACTGCTGCATGTCTCCTCTGGTCATGCACAGCTGGGTACAGTCGTTGTAAAACATTACCTGGCAAGAATTTTGCACATGTATAGAAAATATAGACCTGGCTTTTGCAGAACATGTATACTGAGTATCCGGCAAAATGCTGTCATTACCAAGATCCTTCACACAATGACTTTAAACTTTAGCAGGCAATTACTATTTCCATTTTAGTGATAGGAGCCTAAAATAGAGGCACAAAGCAAACTAGCCTAGATGGAAGTGCTGGGGAAAATCAACAGACTTAATATTTAGAGTGAATTAGTTAAACCACAAACAATTCTATGTAAACATTCATTCAAAATTAAAGCTGCTTTTATTTTAGTCAATGTTATTTTATTCTGAAAGTGAGTTAATTTAAATCAAATTGCAGCCAGTTCTGTTGCGAATAAGTGCATGCAAACTGAGTTTCAATACAGTTCACAGACACTTTTAATTTACACCTTTTGTTAATTAAATTAATTGTCCTGAATGTCTGAGCTCACATAGGAAGTGTGCCAAGGTACAAAGAGTTAAGGATGAGGCGCTCAGCTGCAGGGTTTGTCCTCTCCAGCTGCCCTTCCTTGGGGTGCTGTTCAATCACGCTCGTTATCACCAGACAGTGGGAGCCAGAGGAGGTGTTCTGTCTTTCTGCGTCACCTACAGTGTAGTGACAGCTCTCAGGGAGAGCATTTCATGCTCTGGACAAACACGCAGCACCTACTGACTAGGGGCCAGGAGGAAGCACTCGACCCAGGAGGGTGCATTCATTGACCCCTGTAGGCACTGAAAACAGAGAAGCAGTGTGACACACTGCAGGAGATGCAGAGTTACATTTTCTGTCATCAGCCTAAAATCCCAATAGTCAGCTTCACTACTTGACCAAGATCAGATTTGTGGAGGTGTAGCTCAGTGATAAACATTAAAAGTTGTTATTTAGAAAGGTCTAGAAATACTCACTGCATCTTCCTTCCTACTTATTTTCCCTCCATCATCCTTAGCTTGAAATTTATTGTAGCAAGTCTTTGTGCACTTTTTATCCTTCCCAAAACTGAAGTGATCTACTGGAGTGATTGCATCCATCTCAGGGAATTGCAATTTTATCAGTATCTGTGGGGTTATTGTACTACTACAGGAATCACCTGTGGATCAGGCCCTACTATGATCCATTGGCAAAAATCCTACACCCCAGCTAATAGTTAAATACTCTTACACAATATAGACCTGCATGGAATGTCATGCATCCACTTCCACCTGTGTGTAGCCACTGTCTAGGCAAAGCCACGTTTTAAAGACTTTTTTTTTTGAGCGTTTATTCATTCAGCTGTCAGACATGGTTTCCTCAGCTCTCTGCTCTTTCTTCTGTCTGTCCATCCCACCTTGGTATGAATGTGGCCAGAAACCATTTTAATCATCTATTTACAATCACATCAGGGAAAAAAATCAAGAAGGCATTTTCTCTTGTTTTCCTGGCAGTTAGTGATGAGTCCATCAAGGAAAAAAAAACCAAAAAAAAACTCCAAAAAACCCAACAAAGCCAGCATCATGGTCTACAGTCCATGAATGGGAATTGCCTTTCTCTCCTGTTCTCAAGAGTTTCCTAAAAGAGAAAGTAACTTAAAAGTAGTAGAACAGCTATCCCCAAGAGGCTGCTTACTGAGCGAAGGATGCAAATGGCTTTTTAAGAAGGAGACAGTAAAGTTTAAAAAAAAAATCCTCAAAGACTTAGAGTCCGAGTACCTACCGTGTTCAGTAAAGAAACTCGGGACGATCTTGAGTCCCCTTGAAGAGAGCTGCTGAACAAAACTTCAGCTCCTTCAGAAGGCCATGCACATTTTAAAAATAGTCTCTGAACTCCCTATTTAATCCTAAACGATTCACAGAGACGTGTAAAATCCTGAAATCTCGGGGCATAGGAAATTTCATTTTCGGGAACGGAGCAGAAGAGAGTCACTTCCCCACGGGAGCCGGCTCTCTAGACGTAGCGAGAAATGTACTGCTTTGCTTACTTGGCAAGCCGGCTCTGGGAGCGCCCCCACGGCTCAGCGCCTGTCGGGGCCGGGGCGCCGGGCCGGCCTCGTGTGACCCACCAGGCCCTGCAGCCACCGCCAGCACCACGAGAGTAAAAACAAACAAACAAAACTCCCAAACAACAAACCCACAAGAAAGCAGGAAGGAGGGAGGGAGAGAGAGGGAGCTGCCCGGCCTCCCCCCGACGCCCCCCGGCCGGGACAGGAAGCCTGCGGGCCGGGGAGCCCTCGCCGCGGAGCCGCCGGCCGGGGCCTCCTCTCCCGGGAAACGCTGCCGGGGGATCCGGGAGCGAGGGTGGCCTGCGGGGAGAGCTGCCTGGCGTGGGTGGTGGGTGAGGGCAGGGGCTGTCCCGCGGCCTCCAGGCAGGCGGGAAGCGGCGAGTCCGCCCGGCTTTTTCCCTTTGGAGGGAAAAGCAACGGGAAAGGGCGAAAGATGCGTTTCTCTGCGCTTCGACTGCGCGGCTGTCAGCGCTGCCTGCTGCCAGCTGAGCGGGCAGTCCCGCCGCACCGAGGATTCCCGGGATCCGCGCTTTGTAGGGCACTGGAGAAAGAGACACGTGTGCCGTACAGCCAGGACCAAAGCACAACAAGAGGCTTGGCCCGTGGGTCGCGGTGCTGGTGCCGCGCCACGGAGTCCCTGCCTGTCGCAGCGCACCTGCCGCAGGGAGAGCCTGACACCTGGCAGAGGTGCAAGGGCGTGCCTTCCTCGCTGCCACCCGGGAAAGGCCGAAATTTCTCACCCAAGGAGTAGGCAGATCTCTCAAAAATAATTAAAAACAAACCAAACAAACAAAACCCCTAATCTGGGCAAGATGAAAAAAGAAGTTTCCCGGAGGAGGGCCTTTAGCGAGGCTGCCAGGAGGATTTAGCAGCCGGATCGACGACGCTGACATAAGCTCTACTCGGGGAGGTAACCATAGGATAGCTCAGGTTTCTGTAGGAAAACAGCATGCGGGAGTTGTGCCCCAGGGGAAAAAAATACCATAAAGCAGCAGGAGCTATTTCCAGAGTGAGCAGAAATTACAAATCCAGCGGCACCGACGCGTGACATGAAAGATTTCTGTGCAAAGCCCCGAGACAGCTCGGAAACGCACTAAACATCCCCGGGTGATTCGCGTGCTTTAGCGGCGATTCGGACACCGAATCGCCGAGCCTGTGTCCCCCCTCCCTCCCCGTGTGTGCAAGCGTCTCTCGAGCAGCTGCAGCCCAGGCCGGGTAACTCGGGCTCAAAGTCAGACCTGCCAAACCTCGCCCTGCACTGAACGGCGATGTCTGAGGCAGGGCAGCGTTTCCCGGCCGCTCCCGGAGCGCCCAGCACGGGGGTCCCTGACGGGAGCAGGCCCGGCTATCTCAGGTCTCCCTGTGTCGTTACAGCACAGACAACGAAAAATAATTTGGAGTGGTAATTTTTTTGTTTATTGGGATTTTAAAAATATACTAGAAACCCCGACGTCGAGCACTGAAACTGCTGAGCCTAATCCCAGATTCCTAAAGCGTTTGTGCTTCAAATTGCAGTCGGGCGCCACAGGCTGCTCCTGCTAGTTCACTTCTCCCGAGAGACCCCGATACATTTTAGGGTTGTTTGTTCGTGGGGATTTATTTCGTGGGTTTGGTTGTTTTTTTTTTTTTTCTTCTTTTTTTTTTTTTCTTTTTTTTTTTTTTTTTAAGGGGGAGGTTTGTATTTTGGTTTGGTTTGGTTTTTTGTTCAGATCCCATCAAAGGGGCCATTGTGGGGAATGCGTCCCAAGTTCCCTGGAGCTGTCTTCGCCATTCCGGCGGACGCTCTCTTCTGTTGTGAGTGAGCAGCCGCGGAGCTTTTAGTAACTCTGCAAATACGGGCATGAAAAGGATGTCCCGGTAGGGCAATGAGGCATGAAATCCCGCTGTTCCTTTACATAGTAGCAACATCCACATGAAAGGGCAAACACCCGACGTGCCACCAAATATAATTGCGGAGATGGCGGATGTCGGCGTACAAAAGAGCTGGCGCCGGTTTCTCATTCGCAACGGCCCCGTGCCGCACGCACACCCGCGAACGAACCAAACCACCTGTACCTTCCACGGGATTTAACCGAGTGGAAAACTGAGTCACTGGTACCGTCGGCTGCTAACTATAAAGCAGCCGGGGCAAACTCCGCCCGCAGGCAGAAGCGGCACGGGCGCTGCCGAGCGGGGCCGCGCCGGGAAGGTGCCCGCTCCCTCCGGCCCATCGAGCTCGCAGCCTGCCCCGCAAGGAAAGCCGGAGTCATCGGCCCCTCCGGCCCTTCCTCCCTCCCTCCTTCTGTCCGGAGCAGCGTCGTGCTGTCGCCGCCTGGAAACCCGGAGAGGCGAGAGCAGTGCGGCCACGGTGAGGGTGGCGGGGCCACGCCGCGCTGAACGGGAGACTCTTGGCCGCTCTGTCATTTTGCGGCGACGCCGGCAGCTCCTGCCCGCGTCTCTCTCCGGCAGGTGCTGCTTGCCGGAGCCCCGGGCGGCCAGGCGGGGCGGCGAGGGGGCTGCCCCTGTCCCGACAAGGCACCGAGTCGTAGAAAGGGCAGCCCCCTCGCCGCTAGCTTTCAAGTCCTCCGGACTGCTGAACGACCGCGGCTCCGTGTGCCGCCGAGAGCCAGGATAAGGCGGAGGTGCCCAAGCTGGTGCCGAACCCTCCCGCCCCGTCCCGGCCCCTCTCGGCCAGCGTCCGACAGCAGGGGCGGGAGAAAAACGTTCCTAGGAAGGTGGCAAAGGGGATGCAGGCGGGAACAGACAGACAGGGGCAGTCACCGCAGTTGAAAGATTAAATTTCTGCGGAGAACATACTACTCCGAACGTATTTTGTCAGGAATCCGGAATTTGAAAACACAAACAGACGGTGTGGGGAAATCCCAAACAAAAGCAAAATAAAACCCGCCTGCTACAGATCCTCCGGTAAACGAGACGCTAAACTTCCTCCCAAGTCGTTCCCAGCAGGGATTATCGCTGTGCTTGGCTCCCGGCCCTGCAAGCGCCCGCTAGCCCTCGGCGCGCCCGTGGAACCCAGCGGGACGGGGCGGAGGGGAAGGCGCGCCCGGCCCGGGGGGATTTATACATTTCCCGGGACTTACACAACTCTCGAACGCACTCCCGTGTGCCCGATAACACAACTCGCGGCACCGCAAGAAAGGAGACCGGGGCTGCTGCCACCGACGGGGGCTCTGGAGCACTGGGCAGGGGGCTGATCCGGCTCGTGTGCTACGGGTGGAGGGGAGCAAGATCGTCCCAAATGCCCGGTGAGAGACGGACAGCGGGGCGACACCGGCCACCCCTCTTCTTCCGGCAGCATCGGAGAATCCAGTACTGCTCCTTCTCCCCGCAGGGCGAGCTCTGAGGATGCTCGGAACCCCGCACCCCTCCCTCCCCGGCCCCGTGCCGGCTCCGCTCCCCGCCTGCCGTGGGCAGAGGGCGGCGGGGCCGGCGGCGGGGCCCCCGCCGGGCGGCCGCCGCTCCTCCGCACGCCTCCGCGCCCCGGCGGTGGGCGGCCCCCGCCCGTCACCCTCGGCAGGGCGGGCCTTGCCGGGGGCGGGCCGTCGGGCTTGAGGCTGTGCCGCGGCGTGGGAAAGCGGCTCAGAGAGGGTTTGCTCTGCTGGCGGCGCGGAGTCGTGCTGTGCCGTGCCCGCAGCCCCCCCGGATTTATTTATCTTTGCCCCCGCGCCGTGCGCACGATGAAGCGACCTTGCGAGGAAACTACCTCAGACAGCGATATGGACGAGACTATAGACGTGGGGAGCGAGAACAACTACTCGGGGTAAGTGGGGCACCCCAGGGGCCGCCGTCTCCGTCGGGGGCGCGGGCCGGGGTGCGCCCCGAGCTGGGGCAGGGCGAGGGAGAGACCTGGACACCCCCTTGGGATGGGAGTGGGGAGAGCGGCCCCCCGAGGTCAGAGGTGTTGTGTCCCCCTCCAGGTCAGCTGGCAGCTCGCTCGTAGCCCACCAAAAATTAGCCCCGCGCTTGGAGTGCCCGAGCCTCGAAATTACGCGCAGCGCTCCAGTAGCTGTGTGAGCCACCGGGCTGCGGTTCATTAGCTCCGCTTAATTTGCCATTTGCAATCAGACCTTTTCCAAAATCGTTCCTGATCAGGCCGAACAACCTCATTTCCCACGGCGCCAGTGGGAAATGAGCCGTGGAAAGTAAGCAGGGATCCTGAGCAGCTGAACTTCAGCAAACCCGCCGTGCGAGCCGAGGGCGGTCAGTGTTTGCCCAGGGAGGGTGGGGCCGGGCGCTGCGGGGACGCTGAGGGGCTTCAGGGCTCCTCCTGCCAATTTAGAGGTTCGTGCACCAGAGCCCTATCTCTTCCTCATCGGTGGCTAAACAAGTATTAAAAGATACTGATTTTTTTTTTTTTTTTTTTGCGCACGCTCATAATGAAATAAGAGCACCTTTCTACTCGTGGGTAGTATAGTTTTAAAAGCATATTTTGAATTTTGCTCCTGGACAATGCAGCAGAGCCAGGCTGGGCACCTGGCATCGTACTGACCATCTACTGACTGTGTAGCAATGGGCAGCAATGTCAAAACCCAGCAGGCCTGGCAGAGGTTGTGTCATCGGGTATGGCCACTCACCACTGCTGTTGCCATATAGAGATGGTTCATGTGGATTTGGGCCTGGTTCTTCAGCCTCTGCTTGGTAGGCTGGACTTTACATGCAAAGAAAATGGAATCTGCACTGGATAGCAAACTGTCTACAGAAAAGGACTTTATTTCCTACAGAGTGTTGGAAAATTCAAAATGTCAATTCAAAATGTATGCTGGGGTAGTCAAAACTGAAATGCATTGCTGCCTTCAAAAACACTGTGCAACGCAAGGCATTTCTTAAAAGCACTGAAAATGGCATTAGAGGGACTATGCATACGTAATATGGTGACCTAAGGTGTCTTCAAAGTGCGGTGTCAAGTTGTGCAACACCTGATGTGCTTTTATTGTTTCACAGGCAAAGTAATAGTTCTGTCATTCGATCAAATTCCCCAACAACAACATCTCAGATCATGGCCAGAAAGAAAAGAAGAGGGGTATGTTTAATTATTTTTGCATTTGACAATTTGCATGTGTGTTGTGATTTTGCCCTTCATTTTTATAAACTTAATGTGTTTTTTTTTTTTTGGGAATAGATTATAGAGAAAAGGCGCCGTGATCGTATAAATAACAGTTTATCAGAGCTGAGGCGGCTTGTGCCAACTGCTTTTGAAAAACAAGTAAGCTTTTTTTTTTTTTCAATATAAATTCTGTATCTCATCTGGCAATGTTAGTTCTCTTGTAAATCTCATTAAAATAATACTGTATGTGTCCTGATCTGGCACAAAGCAGGCATTTCAATAAAACGCTTTGTTGTGGCAAAACTATTAGAAACATAATTCATTATAAGGCTGAAAAACATTTCCATTCTTTGGCTTGTTTTTCCCTTAAGGGTAACTGTGTTCATGTTGCCTCTGTGCTTTCGATGAATTCCAGTAGTGGTTTTGTTAAATATGTGCTTTACTCCATATTAAATAAAAAATAAAGATACACAAACCCAACACAAGTCCCCAAACCTGTATGTAAATTAGCTTTCTGTGTAAATCTTTAAATATAATTTACTTTGCCACTACTTTAACAGACCTTGTTTTTTCAAATCTATACTTTCTATTGCAAGCAAATCAGTCCAATTTCCTGAAAAGGGAGCAGACAGTCTGGATTATTCATGTGTTAAGATTACTCTTTAGAACCAGTGTATTAGGAGGTGGAATAGGCCCGTGTTTGTCAGCTAGTGAAGCCAGTGATATATTCAGACTTTCAGTGAGAAAGTATTTAGTAGGAAGTCCAAAAGGATCCAGTTAACTTTAGCTCAACTCCTTGGTCATGAAATTACAGACTAAGAGATTAGAATACAATGTTTCATTTTTTTAAAAATGGCATTTTAGTTTTTCCATTCAAATTTTTTTTTCCATATCTTGAATTTTATTTTTTGGGCTTTGATTCAATATTCAGCCTTGTTCCTGTTTTGCTAGAAGTGTCTGAAGATTGCTGGATAGGTACAACTGACACTATGTTTCAATAAAAATGAAACATCTGAAAATAAATAACCCGACTTCCTTGTAATAGTAAAAAAATCCCAGAAAGTAAAATCTGAGAGCAGGACTGGGAGGTGCTGAACATAAGTAATAACTACGTGGCAAGCACCGCACCGTGTTAGGCCTGTTTCATCCCTGGCCTGAGCAGAAGCTGGCTGAAAAAAATAAATTTGAAGTGTTGGTTGAGAGCATCTCTTGTGTCACCTGCAATATGATTTTTAGTAACTGGTAGTTGTCACTATGCCCTTGTGTTGGTTCTGGCAAAACAGTGACAGGGATATTTTCAGCTAGATAAACAGGGGCAAGAGACAACAGTTGTTTGTCCCATTTTATTGTTTATTTCTTGAAAACCACAAACATTATAAAACAAGTCCTACAGAGCCTTTGGAAATTACCCAGCACCATGCAGTTTTCAGCTATTAGTCACTCTCACTGAGACGGCTTGTACTGTGTCTATGGAAAAGATGAAGTCTGAGAAAGTTACAGGATGTAGCTGCATGTAAAATGGGGAATTCTGACCAAAAATTCACACGCACATCAACGCTGGTACATTGAGAGCAATAAGCAGAGTGAAAAAAAGGCACTGCCATAAAAATGAGCATGTGCTGTATTTGAATCAGAAAGTCCCACCATTTTCCCTCAATATGCCAAGGACAAAGTCATCAGTCCTTGCCCAGCTCCTTGACATTCAGCTCACTGGAGTTTCCAAGTTGGAGGTTTAGTTTCGCTTCCGCCTCCCTCCCTTCCCAAGCCACCGTGCTGCTCCCGAATGTGGCAGAGATGAGCGCTCTGAAGCACGGCTGCACAGTGCCGGGTAAGCTTTGCCCAGCTCAAAAATGTGCAACCTGGGAGAAGCTGGCCGAGACAGTGAGGTGGCCCAGATGATAACTAAGAGAAAAAAAATTGGCTGCAGGATGTGATCCGCTGGTGGCTGCAGCTTGCGCGGCCCTGATTTTAACTGATGCCACGGGATGATCTCTTGCACTGGAATAACGTTTGTGTTGTCTGGGTGTGTTCCAGATATCCAAGGGAATGCTACCGCACAAAATAGTTTCATTTATACATTGATATATCAATACTACCTTTTGAGTTCTATTTTGTACTTTTCCAGTATCTCTTGTAGCTCTGTGAGCCACTCTTAGTGTCAGAAAAGATTTTTACTGACAGAGGAGCTACACTCTTTCACAGTATTTAGTCTTTGCAAAGTAGGCCTCTCACTAACTTAAAGTACTGTGAACTGTGTGGCAGCTTTTTCATTTAAAAAATGAGAATGGAATATTCAACAACCAAATGACACATTGCAAATTAACAGGCCATGAAGAGAGGGACAGTGCTGGGTGTGTGCCCGCAGGGACACCTACCGGTAATAGCACAAAAAGTAACCTTGCAGCAGGGTCCTAACCTGTGCAGACCCCTCCTGCCAGCTCTCGCCTTGTGTTTGTTGTTAAAAGGAAAATCCAGAAAATTACGTATTTCTCTCATTTCTTGAAGATGTCATCTCTACACTACCTTCAAGGCCAGAGCTGTGCTGAGGTATAGCCCTAATAAAGGGAAATTAGGGACACGGTATTAGTCCTTAGACCAAGTCTGGGAAGCAGATGCTCACGAAAGAATTAAGCAGAGAATGTCCTAATGATAGGGGAAATTGAAACCATAAGGCTGAGCTCAGTGGAAAGTATATCAAATTGAAGTTTCTAGTACTCGTAAACTTTTATTTATATGTGTCTCTTATCTCAAAGGGATCAGCCAAATTAGAAAAAGCGGAAATACTGCAAATGACAGTGGATCATCTGAAGATGCTGCAGGCAACAGGAGGGAAAGGTAAGGAGCCAACAATTTTTTTTCTAATATTTGGGGAAATCTCATCAAAAAAAGTGCTTTGAGGAGCTGTGATAGGCGTTTCCAGATTAAAGGAGTGGAAATCAATGCTAATGGCAGGATTGAACTCGTGGGAAAGAGCTACTGGGACAAAAGAAGCACTTGACCCTGGGCTTGTGTTTGCTTTCATAACACTGTGGGAGTAAAGGCTTCATTCACAGGCAGCCCAGTCAGAGATTTGTTTGGGGTTTCCAAAGAGCACTGAAATCTGCACAGGGAGACAAAACAAATACACAAACACCAAACATAAACAGGAGGTTTGTGGCAACAATTGTGTAGCAAAAAAACTGATGCTAAACCTCATTATTGAGCTGCTGTACTGAAGGAAGTGAACGAAGAAGAACTTTAATTTATGTTTAAATATTTTCTTTGTTCTGGAAAGACTTTTCAGTTCCAGGTTAGACCATCTCATTCATCAGAACAAAACCCAGTCTTGCTCTGTGCATCTCCAGGTATCTGATGAAGTGGGTAGGCAGGCTGTACTCTCTGCACTCCTATTTCTATGCTATATTTGTGTGTCAGAGGCTGGCATAGCTCCCTGTTAATGGGTGCTGGCGTGACGCAGTGGCTGCACTCGCTGACCCATTAGATCAGCCGAGCGCCGGGAGTCGAGCGTACCTCGCTTGTGCAAGTTGACAGTCCCAAGGCTGGAGGCCAAATGGTTTCAGCCACCCACGAGGTGTTCTGTGTAGTCATGATTTTGGAACTTATTTGGAGCGAAAAACTTGCTGGCATTTCGTAAGCATGGTCCCATGTCCTGTGCCATCAACCATGATCATGCTTTGAATTGTTGTAACGGAAGCCAGCTGATTCTTCACTCACACACGATGCCATATAGGTAAAGGCTAGAAAAGAAACTGCTGCTGTCTCTCTTACTTTTTTTTTTGACCAAAGTTTTTAGTGCATGACTGAATTATGCTCCTCTCCGTACCTTGCAGCTATTAAAAACTCATCTTAGAATCAGTGCGTGCCTAACAGCAGATGGCTGTAGGCTGATGTTTTGTTATTTGTGAGAATTAACACCAAGCTGACACACCTTTTTTCTAGGTGTTAAGGAGTTTTTTCTAGGAGTCCATTTAAGCTTAAAAGTTATGGGCAACATGTTTGATAAGAGATGAAAGGAATTTTATTGTCCATCAGGTAACAGACATGTCTCTTGATTCCTTGGGAAATGTACAAAATTTAAAGAGGTTAACATATATGTAAAAAGTCCTTGAGAAAGCACTGTAGTTGCTAAAGATACACTCTTGAAAGTTATGAAATGCCAGAATTGATCATGGCTGTGCAGTCTGTGTTCAGGTGATTTGGATCCTCTGTGTGTCCGAGTGATGGTGCCTTCTCTGAGTGTGTGGCTGCGTGCTGGTTCCACAAGCTCTGTCTCCCTTGGTGCAGGCAGCACAGAGTGCTTGGCTGCTGAGGGAAGTGGTGGCTGTTTCATTTCACCCTCCCCATGCGATGTGTGGCTCAGCTATCCCAGTGTGACCCCCACGTCACGCTTCACATTGTTCCTCTGAGGAGCTGCAGCAGCTCCCAGCCCTCCAATGTTTGCACCGACAGTAGGACGGCCAGGAGGTGAACCCAAATGGAGACCTCAACTATCAGGAAGCTTCCTTCCCCAGCTTCCCCGCCCAAAAAAAGTATGCAGAGGATTTTTTTATAAATGGGTCAGGTCAGGTGGCCAAGTGGGGCAGGGGATGAAATGTCTGGGATGGGAGCTGTGGGACAGAGAGACGTGTTGGTGGAGCCCAGCCTCTGGCTCCGGTTGGACAAACTGGATGTTGCTAGCAGTCCCAGGCCTTGCAGTCTCTCCTCTTCCTTGGTTGGTCTTTGCTCCATGTCTCTCCTGCCCCAGCTGACACCAGCATAGCTGTGGCAGTGGGGGAAAGGATGAAGTGTTGTGGTGCAGAGAGAGGCAATGCAGGCTTATTTCTGCTACTGCCTTTCACACCGTGATCCACAGTGGGTGGCCCATCACAATAATACCTGATCGCTTCACAAATACTACAACTTTATCTGCTCCTTCTGTCCTAGAGATAAGAGTAATCTCACTGCACAGATTAAGAAACTGTAAGAAAAAGAGGTTTGAGAATGAGTACTGGGCAAAGTTTAAGCCTGCATTTCCTGCTTGCTTAGTGTTTTACTTTGCAATCTAACAGTTTAAATATAATTTCTAAGAGTATTTTTAAAGTAGATATTTGTTTTATTTGTATTTATTTCCCTCTTTGTAATTCATCTTGTGTGCCAGAGGATTTTTTTTGTATCAGCAAAAAAATTAGTTTCATCATTTTTACCAGGGACAATCACTTCTTTCTGAGGAAAGGAGAAATGGGTCCTGATACCCATTTGCTGCCCTGCATTAAGGACTGTCCTCTTCCTCACACAGAAAGGACATCCATGATGGGGAGTGGGTGGGACTGGGCAAGTCGGGATGGGCTTGGCCACCACTCAGCACACTGATCCCGAGGTGGGCAGTGCGGGAGAGAGACCCAACACTGCTTCTGCCCCTTCTTTTCTTTTCAGAGCTGCCTGGGCAGGCAGGCAGGCAGATGCCTCTCAGGTTCCTGTGCAGGCTCTGTGTTTCTGCCGCCCTGACACAGGTGTGGGCAGTTCTGTGGACAGTCTCCTGTTCACATTGAGCTATTATTTTGGCCAAAGGCCAGGGCTTTTTGCTGGTGGTGCAAGCAAGCACAGGAACAGTGAATTGCTTGCAGAGAACTCAGTGTGGTTTTATTGAAGCTTCACTACAAATTTATCTTGAGTGAATGACACCTGGGTCAGTGCATGGGTTCATGTAGCTTAAGTGACCTGTGTGCAGCAGGTGGGTTACCAGGACAGGTGAGGTAAAACCAAGAGTTCCTGTTCACTGCAAAACACTGGCATGTGCACGTGGTGGAGGATGTTTGTGGGTTGGGAAAGAAATGAGAAACAACATTTTTAAGTCTCTCTCAGAAGGGGGAAGCTGGTGAAGGGGAAACTGGGAAAAGATAACCATCAAAATATAATGGAGGCTGGGATTCCCAGATCTCATCTAGCCTCTGTTTTCATGCCTCGGCCACCATTGGAGACTGAAAGGGAGCCAGGATCGCCAGGGCTTTGGGATGGCTTGTCACAGAGCCAGCAGCTCAGACTCAGGGGAGGCTGGTGACAACCACATCCCCCACATCTCTTCCAGTCCAGGAGGGAGGGAGGCCGGGAAGCCCTGGCTTGAGCCGAGTGCTCTCAGGACTCCCAGGCTGGCTGACTCGTGGCCAGGGCTGGGAAGTGGTTCTGGCTGTGCGTCAGCCCCTCTGAAGCTGCTGGAGTTCTGGAGCCTCCAGCACAGCAGCAGTCCCCACGCCAGGCTGACTGGCACCCGAGAAGGTGCCCTGCTATCGCACTGCTGCTGGCACGCCTGGCCTCTGTTTCTCAGGAGCTCGCTCAAACCTTTGGTCGCAGTGGACCCGGCAGGAAGAAGGCTGTGAGGAGTCAGCATTTGAGGACAGGAGTCCTCAACTCCTCAAACTCGCTGATCTGCTGGCTGAGCCAGAGTTTCACTCAGATTCAGAAGAGCAAGTAGGCCTGCAGCGAAAGCACTGTCGTGATTTGGCAAGAGGGAGTATGTAGCGGGCAGGGGATTTGGAGCAACATGGATAAATGTGCCTGAGTTAATTCTATAATGTGGGCATGCAGTGGTGGAAGTGCTTCTTTCTAGCCTGAAAATTGATTAAAATTAAAAAAGCCATCTAAAGTGCTAGCATTTTTCAGAAAGGCCGAGATTATTTCATGACAGAGTACAAGGCATTGCTGCCATGTTCCACCGTAAGATGGGCACTTGATCTTTATATACTGACACACATCACAGTCATGCATACCTAAAAATTTTCATTGAAAGTGAGAGGAAAAACACCATGCCAACTTGGAAATGGATAGGATATGATTCCCCCAAGGAGACAACATTTAAACTAAAATAGGAAAATTCCAAAAAGTGGAATAGGTTTTTGTGGTTGAAGAGCTGCAAGTTAAACACAAGATTTTATGCTCAACCCTTTATCCTTTCATGTGCATTTAATAAAACTTTTTATTTCAAATGCTTTTTTGTCCCAAGCCTATGGAGCTCCAGTTGCTGTTTGTTGAAATACCTCATGGGCCATATGACTGTCAGTCTTCCATCTCCAAATTAGCAATGGCATTACATAAAACGTTTTCTCAGTAAAGCTTTTTATTGTGTGTGTGCAGAGTCATCACAAGATGTTTTTTGTTTGTAGTTAAGCAACACCGTATGTCATATTGTCTTAATGACTCTGTGAAGTAGATGGGACCCCGGCAGTAGCGACAACAACTATCTCACAATGTCAAGAAATAGTTTGAGAGCATTAGGATGAATGCCAGTGTAGGGAAGAAAAGGCAGGGTAGTACATGCAAGCTCTCTGATCTCCAGCCTGTTTCTTTGTGTGGATAAGCATCTCATTCGCACATACAGGATCAACATTGCACTGCAGCAGCTTGCTGAGGAATTTCAGGAGAGGCATCATGTATCTTTTTAAGTGTCTTATGGACTTACTTCTTTTCATTTGCGTATGGTCTGCATAAACAACTGCAGCCTATTACATTACAGGGATGGTCACAGAGATAATTTTACAGACCAGAGAACAAACTTCTGTTACACATCTTAACCCACAAATGGCAAACGGGAAATGCGGTGGCTGAGCCAGGGCTCAGTTGGCCAGATCCACATTCAACACGTATTTTGCCCTCCCCTTGCAGGTTATTTTGACGCCCATTCCCTGGCCATGGATTTCATGAGCATCGGCTTCCGGGAGTGCTTGACAGAAGTGGCGAGGTACCTGACCTCGGTGGAAGGCCTCGACACGTCCGACCCCCTGCGCGTTAGACTCGTGTCCCACCTGAGCACCTGCGCCTCTCAGAGGGAAGCTGCTGCCATGACCTCCTCCATGGTCCACCACCACCACCACCCCTTGCACCCTCACCACTGGGCCGCCGCCTTCCACCACCTCCCGGCCGCTCTGCTGCAGCCGAACGGACTCCACCACGCCTCCGACGCCGCCCCGTGCAGACTCTCCTCGGACGTGCCACCTCACGGCTCCGCCCTGCTCACGGCCACCTTCGCCCACGCCGATGCCGCCCTCAGAGTCCCGTCCGCCGGCAGCATCGCTCCCTGTGTCCCTCCTCTCTCTACCTCCCTCTTGTCCCTGTCGGCCACTGTTCACGCCGCGGCAGCAGCAGCCACAGCCGCGGCCCAGAGCTTCCCCCTCTCCTTCACCGGCACCTTCCCCATGCTGCCCCCCAGCGCGGCCGCCGCCGCCGTGGCCGCGGCCACCGCCATCACCCCTCCACTGGCCGTGTCAGCCTCTGCCAGCCCTCAGCAGGCTGGCACCGGCGGCGGCACGAAACCCTACCGACCCTGGGGGACTGAAGTTGGAGCCTTTTAAGTCCCCCCACCCCGGCCACACACAGCTCTTCCCACTGCAGCTCCCTCCTCTCCCTGTCAGCACACGTGCATGTGCTCACAGCCACGAGCCGCCATCCCCGCACCCAGCCCCGGCGCTGCCGTGTCCTCCCTGCTCAGCTTCACCCGAGGGGCCTGAGCGGTGCCGGCGGGCCCAGCGAGGAACGGCGATTACCCATCCTCACTGCCGGTGTCGGAGAGGACATGGGGAGACGCCTTCTTCTCCGTTTCACTTGCTGGAGGCACCTTGAGGGAGCAGCAATGGCTTTCATAACAGTGTGACCATGTCGGCATGTAGAGGTTTCCTGCAACATACGTAGGAATACGTAGACATTAGAACTAATAGTTCTCCAGCTATGCATCCTTGTTTGGCAGAGAGGTGAGGGATTGCATCTACCAGGTCTCCCCAGGCTAGAAAAGGAGTTCCAGTTTCATAAGTGCCTGACATTGAAAAAATAATAAATAAATATATATATATGTGTGTGTGTGTTCTGCTAAAACAAATAACATTGCACAGGTATGGATATGGTATGGGAGAGAGGGGAAGTTTTGCGTTCAGCTCCAGAACTAGGATACTTTTCCAGGGCAGATGGTGCTCTTGAAGGAGAAAGGTTTTTTAGCCAAAAGAATGCCGAGGAAGAATGTTTAGTTTGACAGGCCTAGTTCTCGCTTAGTTCACTTTCTTTGTACAGACTTGCCAAATTGTGACGTCTAGCATAGCATTGGCAAAAGTAATTATCTTATCAGTGCTGGGATTAATGAACGTTTCAGTACTGCCTGTGAGCCCTGAGGCACCCATTTTTATGGCTTAAACTTGGTGCTAGCTCCTATCTGCACAAACAGTGAATTTGTCATGCACCCAGAGGTAGCCACCTATTGAAAGTGTGCACACTTGGATAGAGTTGATTCATGCCAATACAAGAGATTCAGTGTTGTAAGAGTTCAACTTAACTTATTTAGCTGTATTTGGACATTCACTTTTAGCCAATTCAGTGCAAGATCCCTCTTCTTTTCACTATCAACTTCTAGGAGAATGATCACTCTGGGTATGAATGAAGTTATGGTAGGGACGACTTTTAAATTGGCTATTAACATGCCAACATTGTAATGTGGGTTTGATTCCAAACCAAAATGAATGTATTAATGGGATGTGAGTAAATTATTTTGTCAATACCCAGATAACTAGTGCTGCATAAAATGGTTTGCTTTCATTTTTTATTACAGTGACTTAAAATAACCTAAGTATTTTAATACAACCAGTCAAGAACTAGAGATTTTATGTAAAAAAAAAGAAAATAAAAATAAAACACAGCATGTATTATTATGCACTTGATTTCTCTGCTGTGTGGAGAAAGCAATAAGCATTGAAAATGTTAAACATTATGCAAAATATACTTTAAAATATTTGTTTTAAAAATACTGTACCTAGTCGGTCTTTTATGCATTACTTTGTTAACCTTTTTTCTATGCAAAGTCTTTACATATCACTAATTAAATGAAGTCCTTTTTGACTGCATTTTATGGATGATTTGTTGCAGTATTTGTTTGCTTTTGAAGAATACTTGTGGACTCAGAGTTGTTTTCTGCCCCTGATAACAAGCCTGTTGACTGCTCTGTACTCTTCTGCTCCCCTTGCTCAGCCAGGAAACCCACCTTCTCCAGCATGCTCTGGAATAGGCAGGGGAAAACAGCAAAGCAGCATTGGTTTTCAGGCTTGCAAACTGGCTCTGCATTGATGGTATGCTTAATGATGCAAGCATATCTGTTCATCCTGGAGAGCCCCAAAAATCATTGAGGTTTCTAGGTTCAGCTTTCCACAGGGTTTAGAAGGTGAAAATGTTAACCCAATGACATCATTAATCCATAAATATATGGAATGAGAGGAGGTAATTATTACAAGTTCTGGTCTTCTAATTTGGCACTTCTCACTGAGGCAAGGGTTTGTTATTGTTTCATCAGACCTGCTAAGCCCCTCTGTGGAAAGTATGGAAAGCTCTGTTTAAAAGGATGAGGACACAGTCTTACATGTCTGAATGCCAAAATAGCAGCTGGCAAGACTGAGACACAGAAAAAGGGGATCACACCACACCCACCCAGACACTTCACCCGTCATCAAAAGCCTCAGCAGTCTCAGCTCAGTGGCTCACTCTCCTGTCATCCTTTCTCCCAAATATTAAACCTGGAACTCATCCCTGCCTCAATTAGCTGGTCTCTGGCACTTAAGTGAGGAGGGGTTGTCATTCACCTGAAAAAATGTACAAAAGAGGGGTAACAAGTCTTGTAATCCCTACACTGTTAATCAACCTTGATATTCTTTGAAATAGTGTTGTTTGGGGGAAATATGACTTTTTTTTTGTTAAGGGCAGAAATGCTGTGCTGCTGTTCTGGCATATTTAGCAGCGTACAGATGAGGTATCATTCACTTCCTAAATGTGTATTTTCAAGAAAAAAGAGGACATTAATGGCTGGTAGATAAAAAGTGGGGTTTATTTGCATGAAAGAGCAGGTTGCAGCCCTACTTCACAATAAGCTATTAACTTGCCCTCAAAGAGCCTGGTAGGAGGTCTCTCAGGCATGTATCACCTTAAAAGTAGGCACCCACTGACTTGGTTCCACCTAAGGTCTTCAATCTAATTGATGTGCCTCAAAACATCATTTGTTTTCCAAAATGCAATATTCTGCCTTGTTCTAAAAAAATGTCAGTTTGAAAAGACACTGATTAGGTACATGCCACTGAGAGATTTGTGCAGCCTGTTTGTGTTTATCCCATTTTCACTTTCAAAAAAATCAGCTGCTGATGCATCTTCTATTGGTTTTTTGTGTGGGCTTTTGGTCTCTACTCTTTTTTGTTGTGTTGTCTTTTGGTTTGCTTTGAATCAAATCACATAGAAGACATGAGGAGCTCATCCTTCATGCCTGCTTATTCCTAGGCTGTTGGGCATGTTACCTCTGTGGATGGTGGTTGAAGATTTCCCAAGTGAGAAATTAACAATGAAGACACGTATTTCACGGGTGCTGTTGGAAAGACATGAGAGGGCAATAGCTTCTGGTGGCTTTGGCTGTAGCTGTGCTAACAGGTCAGAGCTGAAGGCATCTATGCAGTCTTTAAAGAGCAAGGGAAAGCTCTTTCCTTGGCATAACCAAGATGTAAAAGTTAGGACCCATGACTGTGCACATGCAACCTTACTTCAGCCTTTTTCTATCTTTATTGTGCATTCAATGAGGAATGGACCTGGATGAAGAATAGTAAGCGTAATTTATGTAATTTAAGAGTAGATCATGGCACATACTACAAGAACACAATTCAGGCTGCTTGTTCAATTCTTAGCAGTTGGCTTTGACTAACTTTTCAATGGGTGGGTTTGCAACTTTAAATTCCAATTATCAGGAGGATCAAAGCAGGTTATGCAATTTCCTAGAATGTTTTTCTTAAAAGGAAAAAAAACTAAAAACCAATTCTGTCACTCAGCATTAGCAGGCTCAAAACCTTAGCCCTCAGCAATGCAAATAAAAAGCACTTAGGCTGCTGAGAGAAGATTATTACCCTAGAGAGGAGACAGGCAACTGAGAGGCAGTGCTGCCTCTCCTCCCTTTGCTGTGATTGCAAGGGGAGGAAATCCGGCATTAGGTATTGCCTAGCAGAAAAACCGGCTACTGTGGCCGAGGGCTGAATGCATATATTCAAAGCAGAATAATTGTCTGTGACTACCTCTGCCTGAACAACTGCCAGGAGGTGCCAGCTTATGCAGCTGCCTCCTTAGTGTGAACCTTGAGAATGTTTGCAGCTGTTTTGAAAGATGGTACTTCAATCAAGATGCCATGAGAGAAGTCTGGGACATGGATTTTGGCAAATTCTTAGGGCTGTTGTAAATGAGGAATGTCTTCTTTACAACGGGAAAAGGTCACAAGCCCCTTTTAGTGAAAAAATACAACATAAGAAAATACTGATATGTGAAGTGGACATTACCAGCTCTGTAGTCACCAGCCTCATTTCTCAACTGCTTCTGTGGGCACAGATAGCCTGAGATCACACAACTGAGGACCTGAGGGATTAAACTGGTAGCTTGGCTCAGAACTAGAAAAGATGAAGGAATTGATATAGGTTTGTTCACAAGCTTCATGTGTCCAAGCTTCATTTGTGTGAGGCCACTGCATGAACCTGAGTTAATTTTACTCAACACTGAACTTTCTACTGTGCACTGTTTCTCTGCTTCATCATTTGGTCCAGCAAATACTTAAACGCTAGTGTGTAAAAATCTCAAAGGAATGAGTGCAGCAACACGTCTGATCATAAATAGAAATTATAAGTAGAGGAGCACTAGGCAGGTGCTAGAAATGCTGAGATCTCCACTCAAGGGTAAACCAAACCTCTCCTGATTTATAAATGAAATAACATTTTGACAGATAATTGACAGATAATTTCCATAACATACATGTGATTTTCTTTTTTGGGAAAAGGTGTGTTTGATTTTGATTTGGTTTTTTTATCCTGGTAATTGCTTTTACTGGAAGTTGTAAAGTGCTATGAATGTGCAAACACAATCACTTAGTCATCATTCAGTTGTCTAAATGTTTGCCATTGTCTAAAAGTTTGGCTCCAGCTATCACTTTGGAGGTACTAGGTCTCCCTTGTGTACTGGGTCACCTCTGCCAGTCCTGTGCAGATGCCTGGGAAATACAAGTTGCTTAAGAGGCATGATATATGTTAGGCCAGGCAACTGAATTTCTCTCTTTCTTGCATCATCTTTGGAGATACAGGACTTGAAGCTTAATAATATTTTCACATATGATCTAATTTTTTCAAAGAATCAGACACCTCACCAGAAGAAACAATAGAACAGTATCAAAAATATCAAAACCATCTGGTGATAATGCATTATCATCTATCACTCCCATAGAACTAAGAGCAGTCAACACCTCAATCAGCATTAATTTTAGAAGTTCTCTTAGTGCTCTGACTTCAGCAGTGGTGATGATTGTAAGATGACATCAATATAATTTGTTTTTAAAGGCATATTTTTCTGCATTCATAGTGGCAATGTAAATCTGGGACACATGATTTAGTGTTGTACCCTAGATACTCAAATACCAGAAGCAAAAGGAAGTGATTATGGGAAAAAAAATGAAATATGTCTGGTTGAATTATTTTCAAGGTCTGAAGAGGCAGATTCCTTTTCTACAGATATGCAACTGCCAATATTGAATTCAAGCAAAGCTAATTGTTTTAGACAATG
The DNA here is from genome assembly GCF_047830755.1 of Zonotrichia albicollis. Lineage (NCBI taxonomy): Eukaryota > Metazoa > Chordata > Aves > Passeriformes > Passerellidae > Zonotrichia > Zonotrichia albicollis. Next base: position 72,999,568 of record NC_133821.1, on the reverse strand, counting down.
TTTTAACAGTGCTATTACTTATTCTACAGGAAAGTCTTCTGAGTTAGTGCCTGAATTTTGCTTTCCACTCAGTTCATTTTCAGGATTTTTCTCTTCTACAAAGAAAGTTTTCAGGATGAAAAAATACCTTGATGCAACACTGAAATTGTGGTTGCAAGGAAATTTTGAACACTGCCTATGTGAACTGCAAGACCTCTGCACCCACTCCAGGAAACAGTGTCCCAATGGAAGATGTAAAGGAAATGGTTTTACCTGTAAAAAATACCCATAGATATTACTATGTGGTAAGTGAAAATCTAAAAAATTAATACAAGGCAATATGTAAACCCAAGGAGACAAAACTGTAGTTATGTAAAGGCCTACATACACTTTTCCCCCCTTACTTTTGATTTAACTCAGAATGCTGTATTTTTTTCATATCTCAGAGAAAAGCAGCTTTAATTTTCTTGAGAAAAAGGACTTTCTTCCTCGACGAGTTTAAAAGAAAAGTTAAACATTTAAGGTGCGCTTTCACAACTTGATTAACAGGACGAGGTCTGTTGTGTGTGGATTGTTCACATAGCTCTTAATGTCACTTGCCAGCACAGTCCTTGGTTTTTTAATACAAGCCCTAAAATAAAATAACATTGTTTTTCTCCCCACCCCCTCTCCCTCTGTTGCTTTCAAAATGTATTTTGGTGGAGGAGAAGGAAGTTTATTTTTCTTGGCTTTTCTGGGGTTTGTTTTTCTGAAGAGGCACCAGGGTGGCAAGGGGGAGCGGTGGTGGGGACTCTGGCTCCTTGGGCACCAACAGCATCTCTTTCCCTCTGACAAGGCAAAGCTGCTTCCTCTCCTTTTCCCTCCCCTGCCCTCTTTTTGGGCAGCTGTCCCACTGGTTGTCCCCCTCCCTCCTTTCCCAGCAGAAAGGGGATGCAACCTTTGCAAACCAGGCAGCCACCCCAGCAGGGGCTGGTGGCGAGGACCAGCTGCCAGCCTGCGGTTTCATGAGGCTGTTTCAGTCCCTCTTACCACACTTTGTCATTTTGTCCATCATACAAGCTGAAGTGAATGTTTTCTGATCATTATCCCAGACCTTCAGCCACAATCTACTGTGGCCCATGTCTGTCTGCTTCGTTCCCTCCTCATATTATCAGGAATCTGATACCTGCCCTGCTACAATGACTTTGGCCCTTCAATTTATTATTGCATTTAGTGAATTAAAATGCTCCAAACAGGAATCTCAAAACAAAAAAAATAAAACCATTTCTTGATGCTGCTGAAAACTGACCTTCATGTGCCACCCTGTCCTCCTTCAAGGCCTGCTAAACCGACAAGAAAGATTCCCATTAGTAAATCACTATTGGATCATTAAACCTTTTTAAGCCAGTGTGTGCCTTACCAAGAGAATGAGGATTACGACACAGCAGTGGCTGCTGCCCACCGACAATCATGGGAACCGACCTCAGTAATAAATCCATTAATTATCTGCCTCACTTTGACCGGTTCTCACGCCAGAGCCGCTCCTTTGATGTGACCGTCAAAACCCAAGGATGCCCAATAGCAGTAGCCACCAACAAAACAAAGAGAAGTAATAATTCAATATAAATATGTAAGACCTGCTTGCCCATATGCCCAGCTTTTGCAGTGGAGTGTTTCTGTGCCTGTGGTTCAAACTGGAGGCAAAAAAAAAGGGGAAATAAAGCTCTTTTTCTCCTTTACATAACCTTTAAAGTAAAGAAGAACTAGGCATGTTAGAGATATTTTTTAGCTATTGTTGACATGAGTGACTTTTTCCCTGTTGCTTTTCAAAATCAGTGTTAACAGTTCATCACCAATATAACTTAAAACTTGTCCTGCGAAGGAACTAAGGATGTACTTCTGAGGGAAACAGAGGAACTATTCCTCTTCAGTGTGATTATTTGTATAAACAAAATTCTTTAGGACCAAAACTTTAGAGGATGAATTTTTGTCTGATTTTTAAAAGTTTTGTGTGTCAAGTTACTTTTTCAGTGTTTAAATACATCAGAAATACAATGTATTTGTTAATTCACTTCTTGGCTACTCACCTGTAATGTGGGAATAGTGTTAATTAATACTTATCCTTGATCTTGTCTAATTAGACCACAGACCCCAGGGGAAAGACTAGTTATCTAGACTAACTCATCATCATCTTGGGAGCACTTTTAACTTGTTTCTATCTCTTACCATAAGCCTTTGATTAATAGAAGATAGTAGCTCTCCTGGAGCCCAGATGCTACTGAGGGAGGCAAATTCTGATAGCATAATGGATGACTTGGAAGGAAAGCCCCTTTGAATGTATGACCAGAAGAGAAGTAGAATTCATGCAATTGCATTTAATAATTTGGCTTTTTTTTTTTTTTGAGGATCAGCAAACTAATAAACAGTAGTTACAAGAGATTTTAAGGTACCTGCTTTGTCTTTAAGATACCTGGATTTTGCCTTCATCCACAGCAGAACCACCAGCCACTCCTTTCCCACCAAAGATACACTTAGGGGGATCATGATGGTAAACCCAAGAGAGACACTTCAGAACTGGCTCTGGCGTGTGCACAGAGGCTCCCTGTGAGCCCTGTAGCAGGCAGGGGAGTCGTGGTGACACAAGCTCAGGAGCTCATATTCATCTTCTCATGTGCTTGACACTCTTCTTCAGCCTGGTAACTTAAGGGAAGATGAGTGCAGTGTGGTAGGAGGGATGAAAGCCCTTGCTACAGCAAGGAGCTCCATTTTGATTGAACCAAGGCCACAGTCCCGACAAATCTGAAACTGAGACTTACTACCTGGCTTGGGGTAGAGAATGAACAAACTGAAAAACGTCATCCTGATAGAATTACGCAGGTGGTTTCTTATCTGAGAAGACAGGGAGATGATTCCTGTTTTTTCATTTATGTTGCTGGATCTCTTGTGCAGAACTGCAGCTTACACAACACAAATTATGCCTGTTATGGAATATAAAGTTGTAATTTCTGTAAAAAAATCCCTTGCAAAGGGTGCAGGGGCAGTTTGGGTGGACAGCCACAAAGGCACCCTGCTGTGGCCACCCTCCATCAGCCCAGCTGCCTTGTCCTTGTCTGGGTTGCTGCTATTCCCAGCTACATGCAGCAGACAGCACCACCAGCCAGAGCATGTGTTGTAATACCAATTTATAGTCTGTTATTATTTTCCTGCTTTGGGGGGAAAACTGGAATCTCCCAGCTCTGTTTTCCTGCTAGCAAGAGAAAAATTAGGCACAGCATAATAACATTGTCAATATAGTTTACTAAAGTGTGATTATTCAAAAGAGCACATGGGAAACAAAGCATGGAAAGGCAGAAGGTAATGATTGACTGTAGCCACAAGGCAGTATAAAAAGGATCTAGAAAGCAGATTTGCAGCATGCAAGAGAAAAACTCAGACTTTTAAAAGGATCAGAGCTTTCATAATTTCATGATCAGAGTACTTCTTAATAGGACATGGCAACTGCTCCTGTAAAAGGACTTGCTGGAAAATAGTCCTTGGACAGTATTATCTAGATCTGGGAGTGGTAATTAAATCTGTATTGGACTTTCAATAACATTACCTTAAATAAACTGCCTTGGCTTGCATAAAATAATTTCTCTTTAAACATAATTTAGAGTAAATTTTCCAACTGTAGTTCTCAAGGAACAGTCCTGGCAGGATGTGCAGTGAGGTTATCATATTTTTTTTTATCTTATTGTCTAGAACGTGTTTCAAAGTGAATCTGTAGCTTGGAAAGAAATTTACAGTTGTGTTTTATGACATCAATATTATATAGAAAGAATATTGGGATAGATAATAGGACGGGGAAAAAAAAAGCCTGGAAAAAGGACTGTGTGCCTGAAAGCATCTTTTGGGTTTGTTTTTCCTTCCACCCCACCAGTTTAATAAACACTTTGCCTTGTTTGTGTCCTTTGACTGCCATGGTGACAGCACTAATGTTATAGCACAGACTGCTCCCATGGCTCACCAGCCTTGTGAATCCGTGCAGAAGGGAAGGGAATGAAACCTTATCTTGTGTCCTTGGGCAGCTGATGCCCCGGTATCCTGACCTGGGATGCAGAAATTGTGGTTCCCTTCTTCACCTTGGCACAAACTTTGTGCATGACCTTCAGTTCAAAACCTACAGGTGAAAAGCAGAGGTGCTGCTGTGGGGGTGAAAAACAGAGTGGCTCTGGGGGTGAACATGTTCAGGGACACATAGTCGTTGTCACTCTGGTAATGGTATGTGTCCTCACTGTATTAATGCCACAGACAGGATGAGGTGATGGAAGTCCGAGTCCCACTCCTGATTATACTTTGTGACTTTTTTTTTTTTTGTAATGTTATATTGACTGTTTAAAGACAGCTTGTAAAGTTTCCATATACAGCATTCAACTCAGAAACTATGCCGTGATTTGCCTTAATAAAAGCTTCATTTGTACATGAAATTTGCTTCATCAGCAAATACAAGTCCTACATTGCTCTATAGCTCGTTGGAATGAAATGGGCACAACGTTAACTTAGGGAGTTGGGTCTGAAACCTGCGGAGGAGGGGCTGCTCTGGGAACCGCGGGCGGGTGGCGGCAGACGCAGGACCGGGATGCCACCTCGTGGCGTATTCCTACAATATTTATATCGCTAGGCAAAGAAAGGCTCCTTGCCTTGGGGAGGATACCACGGAGTTGCACTTGTTTATATCCACAATAAAACAGACAAAAAGCCGATAAGTGGCCAAGAGAATGTCCTGGGAACAAAATAAATCTAACGACTGCATGACTCTATGCCCTTCAAACAGAAGTGAAATATGACGGCAAGTAGAAAATACGACTATAAAAAAAGAGTGAGAACTTCCATTTTCTAAAGAATTGCTAGTTGTAAAACTCATGCAAAATTTTATGTTCACTCACAGCCAAGATACTTCATATAAGATTGGAAAAAACTTACAAAGTGGAACTAATGTAGGACTATAACTTAAAGGAGGTAGCAAGAAAGAAAAGTTGACTCAGCTGCTGGTTTAAGTTGATCTACAGTTCAGGTATTTTCCTTATATTCTAATTTCTTCTGCAGTTCATTTCCATACCTTTGCAGTTCATTTCCAACCCTTTCACAACTTTGCTGTGACATGGAAAGCACTTCGTTACCCTTATGACGAAGAACAGACATGAAAGTGAAAATATTTGCAAGCCAGTATCTCAAAATCTACCATAGTGAGAAGCAAATTCAGCTACACTTTGAAAATGTGTTATTAATAATCTTGTATTTGTTTGAAATACCTCTGCTATTGCCAGATCACTTCTGTCATGTGCTTTTGATGGCTCTGCCAGTCCTGGGTGTACAAATGTCCTACTACAAAATGAGTTAAAGCACAAGGAAATGCTTATTTTGTTCCTATTCTGTAAAACCAAATACATGCCTTTTCTGGGAAGGTAGTGAACACCTGAAGTTCATTTTAGTTGCTTCTAAATTGCCCATTATTTTCTGACATAGAAAGCAGCAACTTCTTCCACCAACTTGGTAAGGCATTTCACTGAGATCAAAGAGGGAGAGAAGAATCTCAGAGCCCTACACAGTTCTAATGAGCAGGTAAACTGTTAATTATAGGGGAAAGTGCAGGATGAAATAATATAATTGTGACTTTCAGGATCTTAGGAGATCCACTGAGCCATTCCCCTTGCCCAGTCTGAGAGACTTGATAACTTGTCCAGCCCACTCTCAAGAACCTCCAGCCATAGGAATGCAATAATTCCTTGGGTGACAACCTGTGGACCTGGTGTTTAACTATAATTTGGTGGCACATTTTCATTATATCTTAAGGATGACAATAGCCCTTTTGACTGTTTGCTTTCTGCCTTAGAGCAAAGGTGATCCCTTCCCTTTGAATCACCTTGAAGCTTCTTTTTCATAAAGAATATAGTGGAGAATCTTTCCCAGGAGACACTCCTGTCTGCAGTGGAGGGCAGCCTAGGCTCTGGCACACCCTGGGAAAGGCAGCCAAAGCCATTATTTCCAGTGGTGCTTTCGCATCAGGCACCCTAAGGAGAGCCTGGCTCTATCCCCTTGGCACCTCACTTCAGGTACTTGCAGACATTGATGAGGTCCCGCCTCAGCTGTCTCGGTCAAGGCTGAACAGGCTCAGCCTCCTCATCCTTTCCTCATAAGAGAGATGTTCCAGCCCCTACTAGGTCCCTGCTGCTGTGGCTCAAAGATTCATGATAGCACTAAGCGACCATTCAGCTCTGGGGGGGAAGGTGTGGGAGCACCCTAAGCTGTTAGAGAAGTCAAAAAAAAAAAAAAAGGAGTTATGTTATTTCTAAATGCATGTGGCCCTCTAGGCAGGCCTCTGCTGACTTCCAGAATCCGTGTGGGTGGGCATGGGATGTCTATAGGCAGTGCTGTGACTGACTGAAAGATTTCCAGGCACCTGCTGATGCTACACCTTCCCCTGGCCACCAGCACAGGGCGCTGACACTTCGGGCACGATTTGTGCACGATTGCCCCAGGCTGTCAGGTACGAACTACTACCCCAGCGCCTCGGGCTCGCACAGCAGCCGGCCATCGTCCCAGAACTGTAAGAGCAGAAGGCGAGGGTCGGAGAGAGTCTTAAAACAAAAGAGAGTTTTCCCTGACCGGGAATCGAACCCGGGCCGCGGCGGTGAGAGCGCCGAATCCTAACCACTAGACCACCAGGGATCCTTGAAGCCCTACGTACACATCTTTGTAAAGAAGCAGTGATAGTGCACTCGCCCTCCTACGATTACCTTGTGCCGCTGCTTTCTTCTTGTGCTCCTACCTTCCAGGCAGTACCAAGTCCTAGAAGCAGGTAGATATGGAGAAGGACGTTGTATTCCACCCCACGGAAGAGAATAGCGGCGGCATGCTGGGGAGGAGAGGGGGCCGCCCAGGCGAGGCTGGTGAAGGGCCCTGGTGGGCGGAAGGCGGGATGGTGGAGGGGCAGCGGGCAGGACGGAGCCTCAGGCGGGAAGGAGCGGCCAGCCCGGCGGTGCCGCAGCGGGAGCGGGGGCGGCTCCCACAGCGCCACAGGCAAGAGCTGCGCGGCCGCGGCAGGGCCGGGGGGGCTCGCAGGAGGGCGCCGGTGGCCACTGCCGGGTCTCCGTCTCTTCTTCCGCCAGCGCTCTTCCCGCTGCCCCCAACCGGCGCGGGCTTCGCGCGGTTGTTTTCCCTCATTTCGCGTTGCCTTTACAAGCCGGTCGTGACACCGTCGTCTCTGTACGGGGTGTCGCTGTCGCGGCTGTCAGCCGAGCGCTCTGCACCGCACATCCCGGCGGCGGCTGCCGGGAGCGGAGGAACGCAGCGCTTCCCTCCGCGCTGGCCTGGTCGCTGCACGGGCAGGCTGTGCGAACACCTCAGCTTGTCCGGGTTCGGTGCTAGGCCAGCAGGGAAAAGCGGCTCCAAAGGCCTCTCTCAGGTGGGAGCCAGTGGCTCCACAGAGGGGATCGAAGTTGGTGTTTGCTGGTCTTGCTCTGCCGCGGCCTCCTCACACGATATTTATTAATTTGTGAGCTTGGGTTTTTTTTGTAAGGTCTGTGTGAGCGGAATCAAAGTGGCCAGTGCTGTGGATGACCTCTGTGTAAAAGCTCTTTCCTCTGGCATGTTGTTTTCATGAACATAGAAGATCTAGGAGCTGAACTAGCAAAAATAATATTCCCTATTTAGGCAGTGTCCAACGATACAGGAGGGCTGGCTCTGCCTGAGCAAATTTCGCTAGTTCTGAAACCCTTTGGCTCTAAAATGCAAAAACCTTTCTGTGTTAAGATAGATGAGCTTAAGACTGTGTGCTTGTCAACCGTGCAAATATGCATTAGCTGATCTTCAAAAGCTTTAGAGTCTGAAAACAAATGTAGGGGATAATTTTCTTCTGGGAGGAGCGAAGGAGGTGGAAGGTGTTTGGTTTCCATCTCATCAGCATCCTGGTTAAGCTGATGGTTCATTTCATCACAAAACATTTACTGTAGCAGTCTAAAACAAAATATGTGTCTTGATTGTGATGAAGCTTTCTTTGGTCTAAATTCAGAAATTTTACTGTGCAGTGAGAGAGATAACAAAATATGAGGTGAAAAATGTCTTATATATGCAGGAACAGCTTTTCTCATAGGATTGACATCATCCGCTTTGGTAAGACAAAAGCATTTCAGACCCTGAGGAGCCAAAGCTGGAGGCTGAGGTATCACTGTGGCCTGAGGCCACTTCACAGAGGTAGGTCTGCTTAGGTGAGAGAGGTCAGCTGGTCCCAGCAGGTAATCTGTGCCCATTGCTGAAGAGAAAGCCAAAGTGGGACCTGGTTTCCTACAGGGAACCTGCCAGGAACACCAGCCAGATATTGAGGTGGTTATACTGCAGAAACTGAGCTTGCCTTAAGAGTTTGTATACTCCACTAAGTCCACAGTGTTGTGTTTAAAAGCATAGGCTTCTCCACTTGCTGTGCATCTCAGGTGGGTTTTGGAGGGGTACTTAATTCTGTGGCTGTGATGTTAGCAGCACTGCAGACAGCTAGGTTAGAACAATTCAAGGCCCACAGCAGCTGCATTGGCAGGATTGAAGATAAATGTAACAGAATGGTCATTGCCACCCCTAAGAGTGTCTCTGTTATGTGACACCACAGGGGAAGGCAGGGGTGAGTCCTTTGCTTCTTAAGGTGCCTCAATGATGGAGACAAAATACTCCCCCTGACGATTTCAGAAAAGTCGCTGAGCCTATGAAAAATGTGGTCTTATGCTGATGGCAGGGTGGGCAAATGTGTTTTGCTCATGCCCTAGGTAGCTGTTAGATGTAGAAGCAAAGCAATCCTGCTCTGTTGTCCTTGACAGTTAGCAAACCACTTTCCAAATGAGTAATATATCTTACTAAATTTCTCTTGAGTAGTGGAAGGGTTGTTAATTACAGCCACAGGAGCAGTGAGAACTAAGGTATGTACAAGATAAATTTACTGAAATAACAAATATTTTCCTTGATGTTAACCTCAGAGGTGAGGGCTGACCACTAGACCATCAGGAAAATAGCACTGAGAGTCATATGCTGCCTAGTTATTTTTAGAAATGGCTTTCTTTGCTGTACAAGTCATGTGCACTGACAAAAGATTGTGCCTCTCCTCTGGCTTCCTGCATCCGATAGAGAAGTGCATCAGTGAAACTGACAGCAATTCAGCCTCCTGCCAGCACAGAAGCAGCCAGTGCCTGTGCCTGCATCCTTGAGATGGTAGCTGGAGAAGAATGATCTTCCCAAAGGCACCAGGAAAGGAATGTCAGAGGCCGATGTTTCTTTTCACCTAACGCTGGTGTGCCTGTGAAACCAAGTGAGTAGCATTCAGTGTTAGAGGTACTGGAGCACAGCTGTCACACTTTGGTAAATAAGGCTGAATTTTGGAACCTGAAAAATCAGAGCAATTCCTTTAAATGCAAGCTGTACAGCAGCGTGCAATTAACTTGTCTGTTCCATGTGAATACACTACATATTATTATAACTTTAATTTGACATGCTGATTGATGTGTGACAGTAGGCTTACGGTGTAAAAATGAATAAGAATAACATCAAAGTAATATGCTAAGTTATGGAAAGTATATAATTTGAGTATGTATGTAATATATAATGGTAGGTACAAATTTTCTTTAGTACGTGGGGTACATGCTTTAGCTATAGTGAAAACCCTTGATCTGCATAGAAACTGCATTTATCAGCCCTCTCTTTCCTCAATTGTGTGTTTCATGTGTAAAGTCTTGGTATCAGATTTTCGTCTGTAAGTTCGCCTGACTTGTAATTGTACATCATCCCAGTTTCAAGGAAGTGGAAAGGAGAAGGAAGGAAGAGATGATGCACAGTCTTTTGCTATTTTATGTTTAATTTCCATGTATGGTCAGATTGGTGACCTAACTTTTGGATTATAACAATTTTCTGGAGGAAAATGCTATTGTACTTCGTATCTTATTATATCTGTTTTAACCGCAGTAGTGTTTTGATGGAAATAAAGTGAGGAGAATCTGACGAGACGTTGTCCAGAGGTCCCAGCTCCAAGAGCAGATTCCCGGCCGTGCGGTGCCTGCTCCCTGTGCCTGCAGTGTGGCGCTCGCCGCGCCAGGGGATGCGACGCGGGGTCGGTCAGCGCCACGGCTCGGGGCCGGCAGGGCGCGGCAGTCCCGCTCCTGGGGGATGTTTTAATGGTCCTGAACAACGAGACGGGGAGCAACCAGCAATATTTTACAGTACTTACTTTACAGAAGTACTTTCACACGTTCTTGTATTCTTTTTCTTCAGCTTCCGTTCTTCCCCTGGCACTACATTTCATATAGTAAAGGCTGGGCCAGCTTCTTTTCCCTTTTAACCCATGTTAAAATGCACGTGATTCAGGGGTTTGGGATAAAGTGTGGCAGTGAGGTGCTTCATGCAGTGTCCACTGAGCTACCTTAGGTGAAACAAATAGGACTTTTTTGTCATCTCCTCTTGTATTGCAGCAAATTCCATTTCTTTTTATAGTCTTTCTTCGGTTGAGCATTTTGGGAGCTACTTCTGGTTTGCTCTTCTAGGGAGAGAAATAGGTGCACAGAATCAATTATTCGGGGAGAATTTATTATAAAAGTTTCAAGCTATGGTCTCTTTCTCATTTTTTGTAAAATTTGTGGAAAAATTCACTACCTCAGTCACATTGAGTTATATCTAGACAATCAATTCAAAGTTAAAGGGTGAGTTGGGGACACTCTGAAAATTCATCATTACATAAACCAAAGAAACCAGGCTAAGAATAGCCCTCAGTGCAGAAGGATCAAGCAGAGCCTCAATTATGTATGCATAAAAGTCTGTCTGTAAGAAACCCATTTTGTGACTACTTCATGGTGAATAATGGTAGGAGTAATAGGCAAAAACAGAAGGGACAATGGAAATAAAAAGAAAGATTGGTGTCACCTTTGTTTTTGTATTCTTTCAAAACTGGACTGTTGTAACAGTCAAGGTTTCAGTGTAGTTTTTTATGGCAGGTTGTCTTTCTTAAATAAATGAGCCATAAGCTAACAATTACAGATGTAAAAAAAGAAACAAAAACTACATGAACTACACGAGCAATACAGTATTTTTTCTGCTATTAGTGTAAGCTGATCTGAATGCAGGCCACATACAGTATGTTTACAGTACCTCTAGCAATTTTTTCTCTTGAATGTATGTAACTCTGTTAATGTACACTGAAGCACAAGATCAAAACCCATACAAATGTAGTATTTCAGTATCCCAAATCTGTTCTGTCTTTCGTGTGTGGTTATACATGTGTGTTTGTGTGAGAAATATTTTTCTAGGATAAAAATTCACAATTTGGAAGTGATGAAAATAGCAAATTTACATTTTGTCTCCATCAAAATAATGCAAACAGTGATAAAACAAATGTGCTCAGTACTGAAAAGATGAGCAACTGATTTTTACTGAGCAATATGAATTTAAGATTTTCTCTGGTAAAGATATTCTAAGCATTGATACCATGAAGACAGTGAATCAAATGGTGTTAGAGCACTTGTATTCAAATGAATTGGCAAGGAACATATTGCCATGGGAAAGAGCAAACTATTCAGACTGTCTGCTATCCTCTATACTGCAGTGAGACTAAAACTAAATTTTATTTCAAGGGTGATGTGTGTGTGTCTAATTTACCTATTATCTGCCTATCTCATGTTCATCATTGCAACAGAGAGGCAGGCATTATTGAGTACTTCAGAGTCAGTAAAATAAAAGAGTGTGTGATGTGCCACTCACATAAGGACTTCTTCCAGTGACATGAAGTCTGTGGGTTTGAGCCACAGGCAATGACCCACAGTGCCATAACCAGAACTTGTACAGTGCTTCTGTCCCAGTCCTAGCCTGCTTATCCTGCTGCTCTGACAGGAATTTGACTGATTTCTCCCCCATGCCAGCAGTCTAGAATGTGTATTTGATATGCTCAGGGTAACATAACTACTATAGAAATGCACAGTTTCTTTGCTATATGGAGTTCATGCATTGTCTTCATAGAGCTTTCTACACTATACAATAGAGGTGACTGTGCTTGGAATGATGATGGACAGCAAACTGGTACATTAGGACAGGGATAGCTTTTCTGGAGCTAAAACAAGCTGTTAGTCACTGTCACTGTTGTGCAAGTGCAGCTAAGAGATAAATAGGGCTTCCACCACTTTGATGGATAGGGCTTCATAGCTCCTGCAATTTGGCAGAGGTGGTTGGGTAAATAGTATTACTATTCTTTCTTTTTTTCCCCATTTTTGTTATCTAAGCACTGCTAGAAGAGTAACTGAGAGCAGGGCCCCTTTCTTCCGTGTTGTGGTAGAGAATCCTTGTGCCAGTGAAGTCTTTGAGATTTTAACCAAAGTAACTTTGCGTTTATCCATCTTTTGCTGGGAAATAATAAGATGTACAAACTTCAGTGTGTTACCAGAATGTATCCTTTAAGCAGCAGACTGTTTTAAAGAAAATCTGTCCCTTGTAAAAGAAGCTGGTTTGGTAAAAAAAAAAATGAGATGGAAACTTCAATTTTAGCTAAAAATGCATCAGCAAATTTAGTGGAGGAGTTGAGACAGTTGCTGTTCCAGTAGTGACACTGAGTGGTAGCAAGCACATGCTACAAATAGGATAATGGCAATGGTGGGAGATGGCTGTGTCTGTATTGAGATGTATTTGGTCCTGAAAATGACACGTTTTTGAATTGAGTCTTCTAAGCAGCTGTTAAATTAAAAAAAAAAAACAAGCCTCTGACAAATCTCTTACTTAAAACTTGTTGGATTCATAACGTTAGAACTACTAAAAATATTATCCTTGAGACCCCTGTGCACCATTTGTTATTTTGACACACTCTCTTAGCATCTCTGTATATATGTGTACGCTTTGTGTATGCTTTTCATTTATGCAGCTATCTGCTTGACATTTTGTCTTGCAGAATTTGGAATTTAATGGTGTTATAATGCCTTTGTTCAAATGCCCGAACGACAATGCCCGAAATCAGTCTTTCAGAGCTGATTACTAACCTGAGGAAGAAAAAAAGAAGCTAGATCTTGTTTAGGCTAGCCATAAGCATCTGGAAGGGTTACCTGCAGTTATCTCGGGTAAAGGAGTGGAGTTTCTGGTAAATGTAGCGGCTGTTGTTTTCTGGGGATTGGGTGAAGAAGCCTACTGGCGGACAGTGTGGAAACAGCGGATGAGGTATCTAGGCTTTTCAGTTTCCCACGGATCTGAAGGCTTTGGTTAACCTCAATTTCCAAAACTGGCTGTTTTGTTTTTAGCGCCGCCCTTGAGAAAACTGCCATGCAGAGGAAGATGCCGGCGCTTGGGCTCTATAACTCGTAGGACTCCTGGCTCCGCAGACCGCCCCCTTTGCCCAGGACAGGGCTTAGAGCGCCAGGAGCGCTGCCGCCGCCCCCGGCCCCGGGGCCGCCGCGATCCGGCGGGGCCAGGGCGGCCGGGCGGGGCCGAGGGGAGGCGGGGCCGCCGGGCGGGGCGGAGCGGCGGGGCGCGGCGGGGCCGACGCCGCTGCGGCCGAGCGGAGAGCAGCGGAGAGCGGTGGAGGCGGCGGCGGCGGCGCCGCTCCCGGAGAGCGCTCGGGGCGCGGCGCCGGGCCGGGCCCACCATGCCGCCCGCCCGCAGGTCTGTCTGTCTGTCTGTGCGCGCCGGGCCGCGGGGCGGGTGGGGCTGCTCGGGCGCGGCCTTGTGCCCCGGCCGGGGGCGCGGAGCCCGGCGGAGCGGGACGGGGCCGGGGCCGGGGCCGGCGCTGGCGCTGTGGGGGCAGAGGAGCGCTTCGGTCGCTCGCCGGTGCGCGGAGCCAGCCCGGCAGCGCAGCCCCGAGGCGCGGGCGGCCCCGCGGGCGCGCTGTGTCCGTGCGGGCGCGGCCGGGGGCGGGCGGCTCCGGGGACCTGCCTGCCCGCCCCGGGCGCTGCTCCTGGGCACCCGCGGCGTGCTCCCGCTACCCTGCCGCTGTAGCCGAGATGGCTTTCGCAGCTTCGAACCTCGTTTATTTCCTCCCTCTCAGGGTCTTGGATGAATTACTGGAATGTTCCAGGCTCTCTCTCTCTATATTAATTTGTATAGCCTTTGGTTGTCGTGATTGCGAAGTGCTGCCGGGTTCCAAAGGTGTGTCAGTAATTGATTTTTGTGTCTTTAATCAGTGCAATGGACTTTCCTCTCTGTCCTTCATCATACACTGCTTCAGAGTTGGTTTACGGGTGGAGTGGCGTACTTGTATCTTGGGTGATGCGTGTGCAGCATCGTGGTGCTAAAGGATGTAGTAACTGTTCATCCCCTAGGTGATGAAATGAGATGATGAACACTTCGACTCAGTAACAGGCTTTTAGCATGTGTTTACTTTACATGCTACTATTGCTGTTCTCCCATTAAGTAGTCATACATTTCTTGTATTAATGCGCAGTGGTGGACTTTTAAGATGGGTAGGTGCCCATTAATCGATTATGGTTTGCTTAAAATGCTATGACCCAGCCTAAGGGCCTGTGTTTGTGTGATACTTAAAATGTGTGTTGATGAACTCTGCCAGCCTATTGTATCAGCCAGTGTTTACACAGTATGGAAATAATAATTTCCTGATATTGTTCCATCTGACACTTACGTGTACACACACAGACTTTCAGAAAATTAATGGAGAGGGCGGTAGAAAATGCCAAGGATATATGTATAAGTATGCGTGAATATATACTTTCTGAATGAAAATTACTTTATCAGGAATATATTTTTAAATGTAAACCATGATAAAAAATTATGTAAGTTGCAGTGCTTTTTAGATTGCCTTCTCTTTCGTCTTTTTACCTGGAGAATGTCCATAAAGGTACGGCAAAATCTTTTAAGCACCTAAGTAGTCAAGTAATGTTGATCCTTTGAAGAGTTGTATTGAAGTACATGCCTGTAGGCAAAATGCTATCTGATGGCTTTCTGGTTTTTTGGGTGTTTTTTGGTGTTTTTTTTTTTTTTTGTTTGTTTGGGGGTTTTTTGGGGTTTTTTGCTTTTTTTAAAGTAGTGGATCAAAATCTTGGGCTCGGAGGGAAATTCTGTGTCTTTTGCTTTGTTTTTTTTTTTCCTTGTTGCATATTATGTTATGGGAAATAAACACTACTGGAATACCTGATTTTTCCAAGTTGTTTATGAGGCAGTCTGTGGATTTCATTCCTTGGCTTTGCCCAATGCCCTGTTTTTACTGCAGCAGTAACCATGCTCACATTTGGACGCGTCACATCTGCTGCTGAAATGATAAGTGATTCCCTTTGGAGATGAAGTGAGTTAGAATTGATTGGAACAGTCCTTGTCTTATTAGGAATATGGCTTTGTTGCTTTGTGTATCCATGATTTTGAAAGAGAAGGTTGAAATTGGTTGGAGGCTGACTCTAGTAGATATTTGGCTACCTTATGGTCCTGACTTCAGGGGACAGCTGGCAAATCTCTTTTAAGTGTTAATGAATAAGCCCCTCTATTCAAACAGAAGTGAATTCCCTTGAGAGTGATTTGGATGGGAGGATAATTGTCTTCAGAAAGGTAATTAAAGAAATTATAGTGATCCTGTGGCTATCTACTGCAGCCAGAGTGAGTCTGCAGTTGCCCATTTGGGTGAGTGTTTCAAAGGTGAGAACATAGTGTGAGCCTCTGCAGCGGGATCTGACACCAGAAATTGCTGTTATAGGTGGCTGGAGCTGCTCACAAACAATAATTATGGAAATGAAGGACAAAGGGACTCAATTTCCCTTTGCTCTCCAGCAGGCGTGAAAGAAAGGTTGGAACATGACCAATGCTGAGAGAAGTGGTAAAGCTCTCTGTCCAGCACCTGCCTTGTGCCCTCTGTGTCTCAGCGGGTGCCCAGTTCAGCAGCAGCAGTCGTGGTCCTTGGCTCATCTGGCAGAAGAAATTCAGTGTCATCACCCAAAAAGCAGCTGACTGGTAAACCTTTTTTTTGTCATGATCAATAAACCAAAATAGTCAAAGGCTTTATAGGTGTAGCTTTTGTTTTAGTGAGGTGGTGCTGGTGGAGTTACTGATGGTGGGGGCGGCTGCCTGCCACAAAGTTGATGGCTTCTCACTCCCTCTTGTGAATGATCGGCACTCTCACGGCAGGAGACGTCCAAGTCATGTTGCTGCCACTTCTGCGCTGAGTTTGTCCTGAGGGTTAAGATTGCTTTCCCAAAAAAACAAAATGTAATGCTGCATTTGATGACTCAAGTCAGCAGTTAGCATGCTCACTCAAGTGACCTCCTTTGACTAGGAAAGAAAGCAGAGTAGGAGAAACAAGTCTTCAGTTCTTCTTCTCCTCCTTGTTTTCCTTTTAAAAATCTTACTCCGTTGTCATTTTTCCCTAGCCAGATTTATGAGTTAGTGACAAAATTCACAGGAGGCTAGAGGAATTATATTTCCCTCCCCAAACAAAATGTTTCAGATTGATATATTCAACACATACAGAGGAGTATTTTCTTTTTCACCCTGCTTTTCTTTGCAAACCCTTCTATTGTAGGTGGAAATCTGTATGTCTTTGTTCCTGGTCAGAATGTCAGGTGGGTGTGAGTGGTTGTGCTGGTGCTGGAAGTTGTATGTGTGTTGGGAACTGTTTGCTCAGTTTTGGGGTGGGCAGCACCCTGCAGCCTTGCATGGGACTGTGGCTGTGCATCTGCAGTGTCTGTGCAGAAGGTCATATACTAAGTGCCCACAACCAGGCACAGTGCTTTGCTCTTGCACCTGCACTGCTCCCAGTCTCTGACCAAGCTGGGAGAAAGGGTACCAATATTTCAGCTGAGTGCCATATAGCATCCTCCTGACGTTCCTGTACTTACCTGAGAATTGATCACTTGTCATGGAACCACAAAGGTTCGAGCCTTTGAGAAGATTTCTGGATTAGACTTGAATTTGTCAATGTGTTGAGTACTCATCATAATCTCAGTAAGCCTTTCTGATTGCTGTTTTGTAAGAGGTGAACTGTGCTTTCAGTTGCATGCCTCAAATTCCTGGTGCTGTGTGGTCCAATGCCCCTGTCAGAGCTCAGTGAGGCTGTTCCTGCTCAGTCATTCTGTGCCCTGTAGTACTCCTGAGCTGTTACTAAAATTAAGCATTTGGCCTTCTCTCTTGGTATGCTATGTGTAGAGCCCACCAAGGTGCCATTTCTTCCATGTTTCTGCTTTTCTTATGGCTACTCTGTGTGTTTTTCAAGGGGCTTCTTCAACATCCTACTTGAAATGTGGGTTGTATGAGTACCCATGTTTAAGCAATGGTCATATGAAACTGATTTACAGGAGCAGAAAGCATACAGGCTTAGCAGTGAAATTATACTTGTTTATACAGGCAGGATGTGTGTTTATCTTTTGGTTACAGTGTCAAAATAGTACTGTTTATGTTTCATTTTATGTTCACTTTAGGATTTAAAAGCTTTTTGTTAGAATTATTTCTAGAAAGGCAATTTTCTTATTCTCATCCATTAGTGACTGATTTTGGGATCTTCTCATAGCTTCTGAAGATAACTGAGGGCTATTTCCTCAGAATCTAGGATACTGCAGGCAAGGATTACTTCCAGTGCACCAGATAGAGGAAATCACAGCTTTGTTTCAGAGAGGTTCACAGTGAGAGCTGTTGCTTCCTTGAACTCAGCCTTATCTAAAGAAAAGGTAATGTATTCCCTGACTCATTTTCTTTCAAATAAATTTAACCTTTTCTAGCAGCACTTTCTCTGTCTGCTGTTACTCCAGTCTGTTTTTTTCTGCTTTCTGCCCCACCTGCCATCTGTCAGTTTGTTTTCTTTTTAAGTGTTCTAAGGTAATGCAGTGGATAAAAAAGAAGTATGAATATTCACAAAGCATCACTGCCATTTTGATTCAGAGGGGAAGAGGTGTGGATGGCTTTCTGCCAGATCAGGTGATGCTGTGATTGCAGAAAATCCTTGGGTCTGCCTAGGTTGTTACTTTGGAGGAGATGCTGTGTGGAATAACTTGATTTTGTCAGTGTCTTGGCACTGCTTCTGTGCTGTGTCAGTGGGCTTCTGCTGTAGTTAACTGTCTCATGGTTAAGCAGTGCACCAGTCTGGTGGCAAGGGCTTTATTTTACTCTCAACTTAAGTATCATTTTTAGAATGCTTTTTAAGCAGCTGTAGTGATACCAAAGACATGAGTACTTGTGATAAAGCTGGGTTTAATCTGTATGCAGATTTTTGGTAGCTGCAGCAAACTCAACAAAACTTTGTAGGCCAGAGAGTGTCTTGAGTTCTTCTTTCATGCTTTCTCACAAAGGTTCAGATAATTCAGGGAAGCATTGAAGTGTGTAATAATTTTACACATGAAGATTTTTGCATGATGTTTAGAATGTATATTAAAAATAAATTCTTCTCTTATATAAGCAGTGTTTGACATTTTGTAGTCCCTTTTTCCATCCTGGTTGCTGATCAGGCCTTTTGTAGTGAAGCTGCTGAAGACTCCTAAAGGTGGGAGCTGTGGTAATCCGTGATATAAAATCTGTTCTGTACCTTCTGTCCCAACTCCAAAAACTCCTGAAATGCAGGTATTGTGTGGTAGCTGTGTCATGTAAGCAGTAATATCTTGGTGACAATAGGCGAAGAACCAAGGAGATGAAACTTACTTTGTTACAGAACAGTGTGCTGAAATGTGGCCAGGTATTTGGTGACAGATGGACTTTGCCTGCTGTGAGCCAGTCACTTGTGCAGATCTGGCCCAAATGATTAACAGCTGATGAGCATGAGAGTCCTTTTGCCACCCAAATATGTGGGGTCAAGTCACAAGCAGCCTGGGTCATCGTCAGGCCAGTTAGGAAACAAATTGAGAACCACAAAGGAATGACAGGGGTGGCTTTCTGCCAGTGCCATGAGTTGTTCTCCGGTCCTCGTGGTTAGGTATCCACTGAAGAAATTTCATTTGATTTACAGGTAATTTGGTTTTGTTCTGTGGTATTGGGTCTTTTTTAGTGTTTTGTGGTGGGCAGTGTTGGTTAGGTGTGCCTTTTAGTTGGGGTGAATAGAGGGTATTGTCACATCAGTGTGCAGAGGCTAGGCAAGAACTTGTGTCATCTGCATTTGTGTCCTACTACAGTCATGCTTACAGGATGGAAAGGAAAATCTCCTTTGTTGTGCTTGTGCTAATGTGATTGCTCATGTCACACCTCATCAAATGTCCATTTGTTTCCTTCTATCTGGAATTCTAAATTCCTTAAAAAGGGTCTCTGCTGCTAACTGATCCCTCAGTAGACAGATTTTTCATTTGTGGGTTGTTTGTTTTGAAAACTGGATTCTGTTTGTAGTGCATCATTTCTGTTAGTACAAGTAACACACTGGTTGTCATGAAAAGAGATTAAGAAGATGAAGGTTAGTTTTCTTTTCTCCTGCACTGTTGACACTGTGCACCTGACCTATTGTGTGAGGAGGAAGTTTCAGTGTTTTGTCAACTACTTGTGTCCTTTTCTAAGCCCTGCTCTGGTGGTTCCCAGTCCCAGGCTGAGCCTGGAATATAATAGGCAGATTTTAGGGGTAGGGGACTAGGGACTGGTCTTGAAACCAAAATGGTACAGCCAAACCAAGAGATAATGAATCTTGTACAGGGACGTTGGAAAGAGCGAGGAAGGTGAACCCTAGGGATGAACTAGACCTTAGACACTGGCATGTTTTGGAGGATTCTCCTGGCCTCCATGGGTGCTGAGCTCTGGGATAACATTGCATCCAAGAGAGCAGTTCCTAGCCCTTCTGCTCAACTAGGAACACAATTCAAGTTGCGTTTATGGGATGAGCAAGGCAGATGCGTTCATTTCCTTGTTTTCTCCAGGGAAGGAGATGTAGGCTCAGACCTGGCAGAGCAGAACGATGCTGCTCCTTGCAGAGTGGCACCTGCTCCGTTAGGAATGAGCTGTGACTGAAGGGTGCTGTGGGTGGTGTGTGCAAATGCAAGCAGAAAGCCAAGGAGGTTTGCAAAAGGAAAGGTGGTGCAGCTGAAGGAGCCACTTGTAGCACCAAACCCGATTTTTAAGGTGCTTCTGAGGAGACATGTATTTATTTTTACTTGATAACTGTTACGTGTTCATTTTGTTGTGGACCAGTGTAGAGTTTGGGATGTAAAGGCTTCAAGTTACGAAATGCATTTCTTGGGGAAAATTGTTGTCCCTTAGTAAAATGGTAACAGTTCTTCAAAGGTTTCTCCTCTGATAGTGGGGGTTTTTTTGTTTGTTTGTTTTTTTGTGGTTTTTTATTTTCTTTTTTTGTTTGTTTGCTTTGGTTTGGTTGTGTCTTTCTTTTTATTTTGGATCTAGAAACTTTGTAAAGAAGCAGACTGGTGTGGCTGTCACGGGAATCAGGACTTCACTTAGCACAGTTTTCAAATCTTAACTGCTTTGCTGTCCGCATTATATTGCAATTAAAAGTAAAAAGTTCTACAGTACTGTGTTTTACATCTATTGTTTAAGTTCTGATTTTTTCTTCGTGCCATATGCTGTTTTTTCTGAATTCTCTGATTTTTGTGAGGCAAGACCTTTGAATGATTTTCTCACTGAAAGGCTCCAGGATGACAAAATCCCATTATAAATTGGAATTTATTTCATCTGGCCTTGAAACATATCTCTCTTCTTGCTTCTTTTCACTTATTTTTTGCCCCTTCTTTTTACTTCCCTAAGTCCAGCATGCAGATATCTCAGAAAAGTAATTTTGACTTGTGGAAGCTAGACCTGTTCAAGAGGTTAGCCTGGCTATGTGTTTGGGATTGGATGTATGAGTTTTAATCCTTGGTCCTGTCATAATTATTGGCAAGAACATGAGTAGGTTTATGGTTAAACTTGATGGCCTTAAAGGTATTTTTCAACCTAAATGGTTCTTGATTCTGTGAATCTAGCTCTGAGGTAATACCCTTTTCACAGGTAATGTGTCAGTCTTTTTTAACCACTACCTTTTGGGGTAGGTGCAAACTGATTTTTGTATTATTTTTAAAGTGTAGGTCTCTGCCCAGTTTTAACAGATTTTCAAAGACAAATTTTAACACCAAAAATGGAAGGACTATGGCCCCTCAAAAATAGGTGCTTTAACATGGAAAAAAATCCAAAACTTGTTAATGCGTTTACTAATTTGGCTGACTTCAACTTGAGAAGGGGCAAGCAATTACACTGATGTAGCTAATACAAAGTTTTGCTTGAAATGTAAGCAGCTATCTCACGTATAACCTGCGGTGAACAGAAATTTGGCAGCTTTCATCTTTGGTCCCCATGTTTGCTTAGGTGTCACAAGGATAACCTGTGTGAGAAGTCCCTCTGAGTGCACTTGGTATGGGAGTAGAGAGCTCAGAGTCTCTGTTGTGGCACCTGGTTGATGCCACTGAGATGGATGGCTTTCCTGAAAATGCAACACTGGAGGAATTGAAGCTGTTTGTCATTTTTCTGACTTCATGGTGTTTGGTGCCCTCCAGCAAAAGGAGATATCTAGCTTCAGAATGCTGAGTTACTTTGTTGATGCTATCAGCGTAAGAAGTTGAATTTTAGTTTCAAAATTAGTCTGTTTTGTTCAACAAGAGAACTTCAGTTCTGTGAGAATGTTTAAAACACTTGAGTAATCTGAAAGTAGAATATATACTGCTACTGCTACCAGAAAACTTCTACACAACTGTTTTTTATGCAACAGTACGCAAGCTTAATTCAGGTGTATTTTTTTTTTTTGTTGTTTAGTTAAGCCCTGAACCATCACACTGATTGAATGCATGCAGAGTTGAGCAAGTAAAAGCCCAATTAGATATGCTGAAGGAAGGATGGCATATGACAGTTTTGCATGAATCAAGACATTGTTCTATCTTTTCTGTGTACATAGACATAGGTAACTTTACTTACCTGAATAATTTTAAAGAGTTAACTGTGCACACATTGTTAGAACACACAAAATTATAAAGAACTTTTCTGTTTCTGGTTCTGAAGAGGGAAGCAGCTCTTCAAAGAGTTGCTCCCTAATTAGTAGGTACATGTGATGTGCTCTGGTGTATAGCGAGGGGAATTCCTTTTGAGAGGGGAGTTTCTGCACAGCATATAGTGCAGGGTGACTTGGTACAAGGTCAGTAACTGTGTGTAGTGTTTACAGGAATCTGGAGGTGGAGGACGGAAAAAAGGTAAGATAATAGAAGTTTTCAGGATGTTTCAGAAGGACAAGACAACTAAGTAGTCTCGTGTTACACAATGCCCAAAGGGGATTTTGCCAGGAAGAAGGAAATAATTAGAAACATTGCTGCTTTTAAAAACAGGATTCAGTCTATGCAATGTAAAGAGTGTTTGATTTGTTGTTGATCACTGTAATTTTGATGCACCTTACACTGCCAGCATTGGAACACCTCTAAAGCTGCGTAGGTGTAATACAAGGTCACACTGAACAGACTGCAATAAATTTTGCAGGTTAAGCAATTGAAAAATAAATAGTGAAGGTTTCCAGTGTTAATTTTTTGCATTACAAATGTACAGGATTTTGTATTACAATTAAACTGTTCAGTGTTGCTTAATATACAGTGTAAGCATTGACACAGTTCAAGTTGCTATGGAAACCTGGCATTGTGGTTCTGTTAACAGTGTTTCAGATAGGAAAAGATTTGCATTGCATTACTGCTAGACTCCTTTCTGCCCCCACTCTTCAGCTTCTTTGCTTCTCAGTTGGGAGGTAGATGATAGAGAAGCAGCGATGACCTGGAATTTGCATGAATCAGGGTCAATTATAAAAAGAGGTGTTGAGCTGAAACTCAAAAATAATAGTTTTATCTTAAAGTAGCTCTTGTGTCTAGTTAGTTTTTTGAAGTAATGACGTAGTTTAATGCTTATCATTCACAATATTGTGTCTCTAGGTTGATTTGAGGTTCTGGTGATTTGAGGTTCTTTTTCCAAACACCTGAAAATGATGGAGTACTTTATAAAGAGACATTTCCAATAATTTTCCCAGCATGATTATGTATATTGCTGAGAATGTGCGTGATGTAAAAACCTGACCATTTCTAGCACTTTCTGTTAGACTGACGGATTTGTTCCTCATGGGTTTCTTGTTGCCTGGTCTTGTCTTGTAAAACGTTAGGAGCATGTTAATCAAGTCTCATTGATTACAATGGGAATATTTATTATAAATCTTTGGACCTAAACTAATTAATACTTGTAAACAGAAAGTGATTAATGGTACCTGTGATTGACAATATAGATATTTGTGCCAAGCATCAAGCCACATCTTTGTGATTTTAGAATCTTCAGACACCAGTGTCTTTCTGCTGTACCTCAGTTTTATTTACATTTCATATAAATGCCCTTCTTGTGTTGGTGAGAAAAGAGCTGAGAAAAGAGCAAGTTTGCTGTGAAGCTGAGGTCAGGTGTTTGTCTCTTGTAGTCTGTCATCCCATGAATGCTGGCACTCATCTTTCCACGTGTGTGCTTGGCTAGTGCCCACAGAGCAGAGTCTCTGCTCAGGGAGTCACACTGATGGTTTTCTGCCCAAACTTTCTGCCCCAGGTCTGTCTGATGTTGTGCTTGTAATTCAGCTGTGTGCAGCAAAGGCTGCTGGAAGGGGGTGTGAGCTGGCCTGGTGGGATATAAACTGAAATGCAGATACAGAGCCACTTCTGCTGAGTCTGCTGCGAGTCATTGGTGTGGTAATTTTGGGTGGAGGAGTGTTATCAGGCAGCTAAAGTGGGCAAAAGGGAGAAAGGCAAAGGGCAGTAATACTTGGAACTGGGATCTGCTTGCTCCAGGGACAGATTCTAACATCCTGAGACAAGGGAATGCCCAAATTCTTTGGCTTGGCATTTTGACTGGTCACGGTCGCCTTAATCACCAAAGGATGTTTGCTGTTCATCTGTCTGCTGTGATGCTGCTGTTTTGCCAGTGCAAATCCCACTCTGTGGCCTGTGTAAGCTAATTCATAGAAACAACTCTGGAGTGTGGCCAGGCCTGCAATGTGTGACACTGGATCCAGTGGCCTTTAGCAGCATTCTGAGTATGGTAAGAGGGGAATCTAAGGAGGACTTGATCATGGCCCTTATAAACCTGGTAGAGAACCTGTAATTCATTGGGTCTGGGTGTGATGTGGTTGCTTGTGTGTATCTTTCTTGATCTTATCAAAACAGATGTGCAAAGCTTTCTTTGAAATACTAAACAGTTAGTGAAATTAGTTGTTATGAGCAAGGAACATGATAGTGTCGACTAACAAAAGAGCCAGGTAGTGCTAAGGGTGTTGTCTAAATGCTAGTTGATGTGTTGAATGTTCACCAGTTTTTTGAATTTTAGAAAACTGCAAGTACATGGGATTTTAGGATAGATTTAATGGATGTGGGGAGCACATCCATTAAAAGCCTTTTGTGTATATGCCTACATGCTCCAGCCAGAGGTAAGGAAACAGTGATCTCCATCTTACCCTCTCTGGGTATGGTTAACTTCATCCTTCTGTGGTTGATATAATCACAGAGTCATTAAGGTTGGAAAAGACCTCTAGGATCATCAAATCCAATCTTTGACCAAATCCATATTGTAAGGTGCTATGTGTGCTCATTTTTTGAACACTTCCAGGAGTGGTGACTCCACCATTTCCTTGGGTAGTACAGCCCAATCCTTAACCACTACTCCAGTGAAGAAATATTTCCTAATATCTACCCTGAACCTCCACTGGCACAGCTGAACTCCTTTCTTTGTGTCCTGTTACTAGTTACCTGGGAGAAGAGGCTGACTGCCATCTCCCCAGCTCTTTCTTTCCAGTAGTTGTAGAGGGCAACACTGTGTATACCTGTGCCATGTGAGTGTGAAAAGCTGAGGGGTCAGAGGGCTTGGACTTGATGCTTAATTGAATTGGGGTAGGCTGAAACCAGAGATACAGTAAGATGAAGGTACTAATTATTTTAAAACATCTACAGTAATGTTCTTGCTGACCTAAAAATGAAAATCTTCCCAGGTGGCCTGATTTTTAACAGCACTGCACTTTCACATTTGGAATAGCATAGCACTCTGCCTGTTAATAGTTTATACTGTGTTTTGTAACCAGTTTCTGTCTAGAAGCTGAGTTAAACAGTAAAATGCATTGTTGTGAATGGAAAATGCATCTGGTGATGTTCAGCTGCCAATGAGGGAAGATTAAATCTCAGTGTTTTTGTCTTGTGAAAACATGACTGGTGATGTGGAATTCCTGGTAGTGTGTTTGCTTCCTCTTACTCTGTGTGAAACATGGCAGCCTGAGTCAGTGGGTTAAAGCCTCTTCTCGGGTAAAACAGGAATCATTTGTCTGGGGAACTCTTTGGAGCTGAATCGGCTTTCAATAACAACATCGAGTTATAACAAACATAATAATAAAACATCAAGTTTTGTTATTCTTCTGTTTCTGAATCAGAAATGTTTCTGCTACATTGATTGTCATTTATTTTATTTGGACTTTGTTCATGTGGACAGACTGTTGGGAATCCAGTAGGGGCACTGAAGGTAGGCTAGGCTTAGCCTCTTCTTACTTTATTAGTAGGGAGTGAAAATGCTTGACCTTTTAGTTTACTACACCACTGTAGGGGGAATAATAACCTCATAAACATTGTACCCCGTTCCTCAAGAGCGAGGGTGTTTGTTTTCTTTGCCTATCTTATCTCCAGGTCTTATCTTCACTGTCCTTGAGATCCCACAGCATGCAAATAGCCACATTGAATCTCTTTGTTTCTCTCTATTTGTAGACACAGAAATTGTGACTGTTCTGTATTTAATATGAACAAGAAGTCTAGAAATTGCTTCTGCTTATGCACTTATTTTCCCATCTCTTTTTTTTTATTTTTTTTTTTGTGTATTTTAAGAGTGCACCCTTGTCAAAGAAACATGGCAGATGGAATACTTCAAAGATGAGAGGCATAAAGAAGGGCTATTCACCTCACCAAGGTTGAGTGAACCTCAGGTGGAGTAGCTCTCTGGGGCTAGTTTAGTGTCTTCCAGTGATGTGTAATGGACTGGAACTTCTTTATAGAGTTTATTAGTGTTTTAGAATTAACAGTACACTATACATCATAACTGTAATGTAACTATATAATTGTATTAAAATAATGCCATATTTCAGATAGCTTTAGAGTAAACATTCTTTTGTCCTTTGTATAGAATGTATTAAGTTGGTGCTATGTTTTACTTCCTTTGCTAGGTACTTTTCTGAAAGCTTCCAATCTCACTTTTTCCTAGGTCATTCTGCCTAAAGACAAGACTAAATAAAATTGTAGCTTATTCTCCCCTTTGCTGGCTGTGAATTTCTGTTACGTTTCATCTTGAGATGCTGTAGTGTTTATACAGAAACTTTTATCTTTTCTATTACACCAAGTAACATATACTAGCAGAACCTAAAAACAGTAGAACTCAGCCTGCTTAGTCCAGTCAGTGATGCTTTAATGAAATGCTGCAACATTTAGCATTTCTCATAAAGTGCAAGTGGGCATTCACTTTCCTAGTTTTAAAAATGGGAGGTCTATGGAAATGAATGCAAGGGTTATTATTAGTGTTCTGGCTTTTGAAGCTTAATAATAGGCATTTATATGACCAGTAGCAAATTACTCTCCTCTTCCATGTTAAACTGTTTCTGTTGCTTATGTTTAAAGATGGAGTGTGTTTTTATTTACTTGCATCTGCACAGTGCTCTGGTAACTGCTTTGGGCTCATCAGAGGCACAGCTAGCAACCCCCAAGGGTTCAATTTCAGATCTAAGACACTGAAACTCTTTCCCTTCTATCTGTGATTTGTTGTACAATTTCTTACTCTTCCAACTTGAGAGATATTTTTAGTATTGCTCCTTAGGTAGTACAAACATACCTGTTCTGGTTTTTTGTCTTAATAGTGGCTTATTGGTGTAACCCTTGTCATCTCTCATGCTGCATCTTTTAGGGGTCAGAATTGGCGCATGTACCCAGAAGACTTGTTATTCATATGAAGACACTGTTGCAGACTTGCAGACCTAAGCCAGATCATTAATAATGCTTGGTGTCTGATATGACCAGTTTTGAATGTTGGTATTACAGCAGGTGATAGGAAGTGTGCACTGCTGTGAGCAGATGTGTGTGGTGTTTATAATCTCAGGGGCAGAGGTATAATAGAGAAGCAAAAATAAAAAATTACTGTTGTGTGGGACACCGTGCCAGAGAACAGATGAGAGCTACGTGGTGTGTCTGGGCAGCATCCTGTTCCCTCAGCACGGTGGGGTCTCCCTGTTGCATCCTTGCTGTGGCCATGTCTGCTTGGCTGTCTCACTGGGAGTCTTGTACCTTCATCTACTCTGCCTTCCCAACTGGAAAATTTGTGTGTAGACTGTAGACTTTCCCTGCTTGCTGTTCACAGTGTGATTGCTGCCACTGTCTCTTGCATGGTGAGGGTCCTGCTAAGTTATGGAGTACACTGCCCTTGACTTGGTTTTCCTGAAGCCAGTTAATTGCTTTTTTCTACATGCTTACTCCTTGCTGAAGGGGCTGAGTGAGTCTGGATCCTCAGAGGAGTTAAGAGTTAGGCTTTTTATTTTCTTTTGTGGATCTGAGTTATGATTCTTGTGTACATGCCCACAGAGCCAGATAAAATCGAGACTGCTATTGGTTTCCAAAGTCAGTCAGTTTAAATTTCACAGAAAATATTAACTATCTCCTTGTCAAAGCAATCTCCTTCCATGTTCTCATTGTTAAGGCTGGATTAAAGCTACTGGGAGGGCACTTGCACACATTGCTCTTCTGCTCTCATTGGAGCATGTGGAGGTAATTCTTACAGTTCAGCTCCCCATTTGCAAAGCAGGGAATTACATAATTTTCCTACCACATGAGAGGTTGGGAAATACTGACTCTACAGGGTCATCAAAAATGTGTCTAGAGAATCGCATGATCTTGAATGTTTCTTTTTCTCTGTATGTTTTTCCAGGACTTGCAGTGGGCACAGATGGCCAAGAGAAAAGCTATCAAGTCCACTGAATGTTCTAAAAATAGTCAGATGCTTCACTGGTTTCTGCATTGCTGTGCTGTTGGAGGTACTGTTGTTCACATGCACAGTTTTGGAAAGTAATGCCCATGACTAAAGGATTGCTTGTTGGTGCTTTATGGCAGCAGACGGGATTTCTGGGTGCTTACTCCTGAGCACAGCAAGCAGGACTTTTTCTTGTTTCGTGAAAATGTGAACTACTTAAACTGCAAGTAGGAAGGTACATCATTCTTCATGCATGAGAAGGGAAGGAAAAGGGAGAAAAAATAATTTTGAGAAATTGGTAAATTTATCAGTCTTTAAAGAGTGCTCTATTCACACACTAAGTTACTTTTAATCTTCTGTTCCCTTTTTTTATCCCTGCACTTAGAGCATCTTCTGCTGCTACTTTGAATGTACCAGGGCAGGAGGCTGCTGTCCTGCAGTGCCAGGTTGCAGGGAGGACAGCAGGACCTGGAAGCGTAGCAGTTTCTGGAGGTCTTGAGAGTGTGGTGACAGTAGAAGGGGTGTGGATATCCATGGTCAGGAGTTCAGTCTGTACCTGTAATTATAACATTAAAAAACAAATTTTTTTTTTTGGCCTCGTTGGAGCATTCCCATTCTAATTACAAATTTTCAGTAAACTCTCCAGAATTCCCTGGCAGCAACACTAGAGAGACACAGCAAGTATCCAGAAATGAGTAAATATAAATAAAATATTCAGAGCAGTAGGGCTAAATTCGGGAAGAACAGTGTATGTTTATGTATTTTGTTCTTTTCTTTTATTTATATAATTATCAGGTGCTGACACTGGCTAAATTTGGAGAGTGGCAAATTTTTAACAGGCTCCTTACTGAAATGCATTGTTTGGTTTGCCTTGAAAATGCCTAGTTAAAGAATTAACACTGCTGTAAACATATAATAGAAGATTTTCACAGTCTACTTCTGTTCAGGGTGTAGAAAAGGTTAAACTGAGCCTGAAATTTATATAAAATCAGCTTTGTCATCCTTTGAGTTTGGACTGAACTCATGATATATGAGTAAGTTGTCTGTTTCTCAGCATATAAATATCCCCAAATACGTACATTTTTAATGGTATGCTGATTCAGTATTCATCTGTACCAGAAAGGAGCTGCCAGGAAACCAAGATTAATTTTAATCATATAGCCTTAATAGCATTTTATGCAGATGATAAAGATTACCTTGATTTTTTTTTTTCTTGTAAAATATCAAAGGACAAATAAGGGAGAAGTGTGGAGTAGGTTTGCCTATTTTGATGTCACTTTAAATTGTCAGTGACATCCTGTAAAGTAAATGTGACTTTTGTGCTGTAACTGCTAAAAAACTAAAATTGAAAAGGACCTCTCAGAAATACTAAATACTAGTTTTCTGTAGCAATTACTGCAGGCTGTGCTGTGTTCCTCCTTGCTGTCAGATTTTCTCTTTTTTTTTCCTTTGAGGCAACTAGTGCAAAATTCCCAACAACACAGGTAAACTCAGCAGTTAAGACGTCAGCATTCCTAATCAGTTTGCTATTTCTAGTACTATGTTTTCAAAACATAATTTTCAGACCTTAATATGCCTTTCTAGAACAACACTGTTGTTTCTTCTAAGAAGGTAAACTAAGTAAGTTTTAGGTCAACAGAGTGGGATCTGACATTGAATTATGCTATTATGAAAATGTACTTGGTTTGGTGATTGGATATGTGTTGCTGGGTATTTTTATTAGTGAAAGAAAAAAAAAGCCTGAATGCCTTTGCTGTGTCTGCCCTGTGGATAACATTCCAATTTTTCTCAGTGCCCATCTGTTATGAATACAATTATTTATTTTTTTTGAATTCTTGCTTTATTCCTCCTCACCATGTGAAAGGAATTGGAGTTGGATTTAATTGATATGAGAAGAGCAGGCTCCATACGCATGTTGGCATTGCTGGCTTTGTTTAGCACTGATGGAAGCCAACAGCACAGCTCACCCATGGGGAGCTGAGCAGTGCCTCTCTGGGTTGGTGCTGGCAGCTCCTGCAGCATCTGTGGTTAGGTGCAGGCTTAACCTCTTCTCTCCTTCTCTGTGCCCCTTTTTGCTGCAGCAGGGGGGGGCTGCTCTGGCCCTGGGCCTGGCAGGGCTGTGGGCAGGCAGGCGTTTCTAATCCTGGCTCCCTGGGCAGTAGTGCTCTCTGTCTGCCAGCCTGGAGCTGGGCAGTGACTTCCCTGGCTGGGGATGTCAGATCGTGGGAGAGGAAGAGAATGAATGGAAAGAGCATACCACTGACCCTTGCGTGGAACTAGGCAGTGAGGATACGTCTCTCTTGCCTCTGTTCATCCCAGCTGGTCTTGCTTCAGTGAGATGAAGGACTCTTCCTCTTCCCATTCCCATGGGTCCTGCTGTCCTTGTGGTCATGGGTTTAACACTATTTTAATGCTTTGGGGTTATTTGATAGTTCTTGGTGTCATTGTGAGACTCAGCTCTGGCCAGTCAGTGCCCTCATGGCGCATCACATTGTAGGGAAGGCAAAGCAGGTGAAGGGGGGAAAGTGGTTCCTCCTTCTTTGAACTCTTGTAATTCGCTGTAGATATTGTAGCTGAACACTTGGGAAGACTTACTGTAACTCTAAAGGCAGTGCTAATGAAGCCACCAGTTCTGATCCTCTGAAGATCCAAGAACCTTCCCCAACAGGAAACATAGAGATGCATCAGAATTCTCAGGAACTATGTGGTGTCTTCATACAGGCTGAACATGTGTGCAGGCCAGCTTGTTCTAATGCTGCTGTTACGCTTCTGTCATGGAGGTTTAGTGTCCAGCTGTGTCCTGCATCATGTATTACCTTGCAGAGGTAAAATTGTATTCTCTTCATAAAGCTAAAGATGTCAGGTATTTGCCATTTAAAGACTACCCATTACTGTAAGACTACCTGATGTGTAAAAATGAGAGCAATTTGATTCTTTCTGATGCACCGGATGAATTCAAAACTAATGAGTCAGAAAAAGTGCATTTTCAAGCAATGGGCTTCATATGCTGTGGACTAATCATCCATCAGTAAGGAGAGAAAATTGTGGCAAGTATTTCTAGCATGATTTGTTCTTGGGCTTTTCAAGTAGATTAGTCTGTCTTTGCTGCATCATCTCTTTTGTTGACATCTGGCAGTCTTGTAGCTTGTGATCTTTTAATGCAGGGGAAAATAATGGAAACTGATTAGGTCCCAGAGGATTTTTTCTTCTTTTGCTATGAATCATAATTTGTGTGGCTTCTATTTCTTTGTTATACAGCCCATTATACTAAAATGTTTAATAGCAACTACTGATGTGAGTTTATTCTGAAATACTGATAAAAAACTCTAAAGTTAACTTACTTTGTGCATGTGCACAAGCCATCAGGGTAGGTTAAGCATATGTTGAGGAGAGGAAAATGATGAAACGTCTTGGCAGGGATCTTGGGCAGCAGTTTATGTGGCATGTTGTTAATTACAGTAATTATAAAGCAGTTTGGAAATTCTCAGCTTCTGTTTTCCAAGGACCTTGGTACAGCATTCCACCAAGAGGTGGTGATTTTCATGTCAAAAAACAGTGCTACTGGTCTCCTTTTTTTCTTTTTTAAAGTTCTCAGATAACCTAGATAACCTTTCCTAGTCCTGCCTATTTCAAGGTGACTACACTTCATTGGGAGAACCAGAGGTCCATCTTGTTTCTTTCTGTATGGTTGTTTGAGCTTGTATATTGGTTGCAAATACAAAGTCCAACCTTGTACAGAATGTAGATCACTCTTTTTTTCTTTTACATTTTTTTTAACACTTTCAGATCTCTCAAAATCTTATAGTATTTTTAGTAATTTAAAATCTAAATTCAAAGTAAGCATTGTGTGTCTTACTGGTTATTCTGTTTGTGCTATATATTTCCAAATTTCTCTTGATCTGGCTGTCTAGGAAACACATGAGACCTGGAAGATTTTTTTTTGTCCTTGAAAGTAGTTTAATCTTTCCAGAGTTTTAAAACTTGATGCTGCCCTTTGAGTTACCTGCTTTGCAAAATGTCTCTTCCACTGCTGAGAAACTGGTCTGAGTGCATTTATTGCTTTGTCTCATTGTATACTTGATGGGCACTCCACAGCAAACACTGGTTAAAGTTTTACTTTGCTTTGTCACTGGGTCAGTTGTACTTCCACAACCTGTTGGGTTTTGTAGGTGTTGTTGGCATGTTGATTTATGAACTTCCTGTTTTTAACTGTTATATACAGGAGATTCTGCCTGGTTATGAGGTGCTGAGGGAAAAGGAGCATCACACGTGGCTGCTCACCTGGCCCATTGCGCTGTAAATGATGGAGACCAAGGAGGAGAAGAAGGAACGGCGACAGGGCTATTTTGCTCGGTAAGCTCACAGGGCTTATTTCAGTGTTGACTAAAATGCAGAACTCCTTATTCTGCCTTTTTTACAAGGCTTTGTGATTTTTCAAGTATGTGTAAAAATGAAACCCATGCTGCAGTATGTATCCAGAAAGTGCTTTCCTTGCTGTATCCCTGATGTTCAAGTGGAGATTTTTTTCTTTTGAGTAGTAGAGGATACTTGAATTAAAACTCTAATTTGTAACATTAAACTGTTCTTGGCTATTCAGTTGCAAATTGCGCTGTATTTGAGCTTCTGGCATCAAGTTCCTGGACAGTGTTGATGAAACCAAGCATATCTGAAACATATGTGTGTCTAA
Organism: Zonotrichia albicollis; assembly: GCF_047830755.1. Lineage (NCBI taxonomy): Eukaryota > Metazoa > Chordata > Aves > Passeriformes > Passerellidae > Zonotrichia > Zonotrichia albicollis. The sequence goes on along the minus strand of NC_133821.1, from coordinate 72,967,017 downwards.
ACCTGAAGTTTATTTTCACATAAAGCACACATTAGGTAGTATTATCTCATTGGGTAAGGCTGCCTAAGAAAAAGTAAGCTGTCTAAACCATATTATCTTTATAAATAAAAGTAATGTTTTTTTCAATAATTTTTGTCATTTTGAATTCATGATTGGTGATTTTTAAGAAATAAATGACATTGCTTTCCTAATAACTTGTCTTTGTTAATTGAGCAAGTCTAATCATCTATGAGCTCTGATGTACAAGAAGAACCAAAGCTCGCTTACTCTTGTGAGGGGATAGGAAATAGGTTTAAAAAACATCTTTGCCTCAAGGATGTTTTCTGTTGTATTGAAGAGGAGAATTGTATCCTGTCTCCACTCAGTACTAAATAACTGCAGCCTTAGTGCATTGCAGTCTAGATTAGAGACATGCCTGTCACAACATTTGGAAGTAGTGTGGGGAGAAGTTGCTGCTGCTTTATTGCTATTCAGGTTCTATGTAATGGTGGCTAAAGACTGGAGGAAGTTTTGGTCATGTGTTAGTGTCTGGTGATCTGCTTTCTATTTGGAGAAATGCAGTTGTGTTGATGTTGGCAGAATGTTGCAGTTCGGGATTCTGAGAAGGGGAAGTGGATAGTGGCACCTAAAACAGAGGAGGCTTATGAAGGATAAAGCAGAAGTAGCTAAAGGGATTGTACTAAGGAACAAGGAATTTTCTGTTAAAGAAGACTCAGGCTTAGAGATGGATGTCTGAGTAAGATGCTTTAGTGTTGAGAATGTTTTGTGTTCTTTCTAAGTGCTGTCTGCTAAACAAGTGGAAATCCTCAAGAGGCTTTCAGGAGGGTCCTTGACAATTATATTTAATCTGCTTTCCTCTGTCATCTTGCGAGTGTTCTCTTTTAAAAATTCACAGGGGCAGCCTGTCTTGTACGGGCATAGGACGTTGAGCAAGGTTCAAAAAGTTGGGAAATCAATTCGTAGTATTAGCACTTAGCTGCTGTGTAACTTTGGAGAGGTTGCCTCTTTCCCTCCCAGCTTGCTTCTTTTTTCTTTCTATAGGTTGCAGGTCTTGGCTCTTCTTGTATATCAGAGCTCAGAGATGATTAGAGACTTGCTAAATTAACAAAGACAAGTTATTAGGAAAGCAACGTCCTTTATTTTTTAAAAATCACCAATCATGAAGTCCAAATTATAAAAATTATTGAAAAAGCTTTGCTTTTATTTACAAAGATGATGTAGTTTAGCCAGCTTACACTTTCTTAGCTAGCTAGGGGCGGTGCTCAGTGTCAGAGTGGTTGTGCTTGCAATTGTTGGAGGGGAAGCTTGAGAATCCCAAAATACATGCTAACAAACCAGCTCCTGAATTGCAAGATTAAGATGAACATGAAATTGTCTGCATCTCTGTCCCCCAAATTTAGCATTGTTTACACATTTGTCCTTTAAAATATTTGAAATGGCTCTGTTGAAGACACCCACTCAGCCATCATTTTTTTCTACTACAGATACAGAGCCTCAGTCTTCCCAGGTCTTCCCTTCTCCCTGTGACAAGTGAAGCTGAAATAAAACTTTCCCCATCCATTTTTGCTTCTTACCAAATGCAATTTTACCCACTGTGTTTTGGGGTAAAGGGCTTATTTTTTGCCTTGGTTCTCAGGAAACCAAAAAAGTGATTTTTTTTCAAACAAAACAGAAATGTCTTCAAAACTTTTTAAAGAGTGATTTAGATTCCATGTGTAGATAAAATGTTACAGCTCGTAGGAGTTTAACAGGCAAGAAATGAAAGTGTAAAAGTAACATGAGCATAAATTTCTCTTATGCAATACGTCCCTATTTAACTGCTACTCCTACTTAACTACACAGAATAGTCTTTTTTTTTTTTGCTTTTTTTTCCCCAATCATGTTTTTAGGCATTTCTGTTGCCTTCTGTGTCACTGGCTCCCAAATGGACCAGGATCTGTGCTGGTATTCAGTAAGTCCAAAAACAGATGGCACAGTATAATGCGTGTGCAGTGGCACATTTCTGTGTAATTGGCTCTACTGTGACTTTTGGTGCTTTTTATTGGGATTATGTGCCATGAACCCAGATAAAACCTCCTATTTCCCTCTGCCTGTGCCTCTTCCCTCTCACAGGATGTAGAGCCTTGTTTCCCTTGGCCATTTATGTAGGCTTGAGTTTAGGGGTACTTCACCTCATAAAATGAGTAGCCATTAAATTTTCAACTTAATTTAGAAAGAAACTACCAGAATGAGTGCTGTGTATCACATGGAAAGAATTGCCTTGGATATAAATTGGTAGTCTGGAAGGCTGTATGTACAGCTTGAAAGTGGAATTGTTTTGCATGTGCTGGATATATTTTGCATGTGCTATTGTGTGATACGGGATATCTCTGGACAAGCAGTTAAAGGATATGAGAAATCATAAAGGAAGAGTTTGAATAGTTTTTTTGGAAGAATGAGAAAAGGAGCTGTTTCAGGTTCAGATTTTCTGGGTCTCAGCATTCATCACAGTGAGCTGCTGAGCATTTTCCATGCTTTGTACAATCCTGTTTTAAGTAGCTGTCTCCTACTGTCTTAGGGAAAAGAAATAAGTGTACTTTATATGAAAAATTGCTGCTTTTCAACAAGTTGACCAAAATACTTACATTAATTTTATTAATTGCTATGTCTTCAACTTGTGGTGACTTAATCTGAACAATCTGTGTGGAGATGAACTGTAAAAGCCATCCTTATGTTGAATGATTTCTTAATAGTTTCCAGGGGAATTATGAATTTTAGTTTTCAGTGACCAATTTCTTTCTGGTCACTACTGAGAGCCGTATTTCTGAAGCCAAAAACGAAGCACTTGTACTAGGGAAAATATTCTCACTGGGATTTGGGTGCCTTTGTGTTTATTGAATTTACATTGGTCTTGCTACCATCATTCTATTGAGAAAACCACATAAATGTCTAGGATATGCTCCAAAGGCCATCCCAGTAGGCAGAGACTCCTTTTAGCTCCAGGTTTTTAATACTTTTTTAGAACCTGAAGCCAGTTGTATAGCTTGATGCTCACCTCCTCTTTCCTTATGATGCCAATATCTAAGGGAAATAAAGGAATTCACAGCATGTTTTAAGTTGATTTAGGTTCATGGCTTGAATACCTAAATTTACATCCATACAGGTAAAGATTTATACATTAAACCCAAGATTTAAAGAAGATAAATGTAAGTGATTACTGCTGTTGTTGTTTACTTGTTACCAGCTCTAATTTATAGGCTTTTTCCCCTTCCAATTATTTTTAATACTTAAAAATAAATAAAACCATACACCAAGTGGTGTTCAGCTTTTCTGTCCCATTGTTGGTTATGACCTAACCATAGCTTCCCTTTTAAGTATTCACAACAATTCCAACAGTAGGAATCATTGATACATAACTACTGAGCTGTTAGCTAGATTCTGGAAAGCTGAGCTGGGGAAGGCATTATATGTAATTTTCATGTTATTGTTTTTCCCTGATCCTTGCTCTTGGCAGCTGTTGGAGGCAGGATGTTGGCTTGCACAGACCCTTGGTCTGACAGGCTGTGGTCACTCCCTTGGTCAGTCTTTTGCATATTGCAAGCTGTCAGATTTGTAAGCATCTCATTGGGACTTTTCCTGTCTTCTGTTTTATTCCCATATTCAGTAATTCTGCACTTCATACAAAAAGCATAGAGGGACTGTGTGGAAAAAGGACATCAGTGGTAGCTAGGAGAGAGGAGAACCTAGATAAGATATATATGTACAAAGTTACTTTCTTGAGGGCATCTCATGTATGTGAGACCTTTTAATAAGTTTTTCTGTTAGGTGTGGTTCTTTTTGGCCAGGCTCATTATATCTATGTAACAGACTTCAGGTCTTGGCTGCTCCTCAGCTCGCTATTCCTCCACCAGTTGCCTCCTTGCAATTGTTCTAATTCTGCTGAGCCAATGTGTTGATGTTTATTCAGGTTTCCTGTAGCACCCATATTTTATTTTTTGCTTTTAGGAGGAAAAGTTTTCCACACATTGTTTTTAAACCATCATGGAGGTTTATCTTGGGTGTGAAGAATAGTCAAGCCAAGATCCTGGAGATGCTTAAATATTTTTAAATGTCTCTAGGAAATAATACATCATTTCAGTTCATCTGTACAATGAAAATATCTTAGCTCTGCTTCCAGGTATATAAACATTACCTCATAATTGAGTTACTGAAAATGAATAACAGTATTGCATTTTATTCATATTGTTTCAGGCAATATCATGTATGCCTGAGGCATTCTATTTTGTAAAAAAGGCTGAATATATCACTACTTCAGATTTATGGGGCACACTGGTTATTATTTGCTCTGTAATTTAGTGTGCGTGTGTGTGTGGAGGATAGTTGATTTGCTATGATGGATAGCTGAAAAAAACCCATAAAATATTTTCTGAAACACGCAGTGTTATGATTTTCCTGCCAGGTACTTATGCTTGAGGGGTTTCCATGTTTTTAGCAAACATTCTGTCTTCTGAGGTGGAGGTCAGTATTTTAGCTGCCCTTTGCAAATGTCGTAGTGTAAGAAGTTGAAAAATGTCTAAACTTTCACTGACAGCGTCCCTGGGACCTGTTAGGTGGGGCTTTGGGAGGTTGGTCACGTCCTTCAGATGCTTGAGAGACACTTGCTAGTCATTGCTTACAAACTTTGTAGAGTGTATATATATATGTGTGTGTGTATATGTATAGATGTATATATATAAAGTTTTCTTTTTATCATAGGTGTAAATCTGGAGAATGAGAGTTGGGAGGGAAATTGAAAATTGAACCTGCTTTTTCTGAAGTGTTGCCTGGGAGAAGCTGAACAGCTGTTTATCTTGGGAACTGTTTCCTCATCTCACATTGGAGTTGCTTTCTGGATTCCGAGGTTTCTGGGTTAGCAGTCTTGTAATTCTGTGGTGCAGGACAGAATTCAGCAAAAGAGCATGAATCACCATTTTCTGTTTTCAGTCTTTAAATCTCAGAATTATTCCCAATGTGAGTGCTTCCTCTGGGAAACATAAACAAGATAGTGGTTTCTGTAGTCTTGGTTCTTTCCAGTGCTTTCATCCTCAAGAGTAGTGGAGTCATTTAGGATTGAGGAAGAATTTTGTTACCGCTAACAGAATTAGTGAAAGTATTTAATGGGGCCCTGAGGCTTTCCTCAGGCTTCTCTGAAACTTTCCAGTACCAGAAATGCTATTTATGGAGATACAAAGCTTGTGTAAGACGGGAAGCGTGGTTAACCTCCTCACCCATTCACTTCCCCCTGCATGTGAAGTGAGACTTGGGTAACAGCGTGGCCTCTGAAGGAAGAGGCTTTTTTTAGGACAGAGAAGAAAGGTGGAGTTTTGTGTTGATTTCTTTGAGAGCAGACTAGGCAGAGAAGAGAGTTTAGTTAATCTCCAAATGTACTGTGTCACACCAGTAATTTCACAATTTTTCACCTTGCAAGATTCTTGTAAGGTTGGATTGTTAGACAGAAGCATTCAAGGACCTTAAATTTGCTTTTCCCAAAGGGACCTTTGGGTGTCTCTTAATCAGCCTTTAAAAAGAAACTTATTTAGCCTTCTTTATAGAACATAAATAGTCACACCATGGGCCTTTTGATGTAGACATCTGTGCAGTTTGGATAACAGTGGCTATGAACATAGTTGCAATGTAATTTGTCTTCCTCTACTTCCCTTTCCTGCAGCCTATAGTTGGGAATGCCAGGCACTGAGGGCTGTGCTGGACATTCCTGGTCCAGCCATTCCTGGACATTCCTGGGCCATGCCATTTACCTTTTTGCTCTTGGAAGGATTTAAAGACTTATCTTAAAAATTATGAAATTTCTAGGCATCACAAGGTGGCTTTCTGGATAGGTGAGATACAGACTTCTTACTGTATCTGATATAATTACATTTTTAAATTGTTGTACTGTTTCTGAAGTGTCTGCAGATATGGTCTTGTCCTTTCAGCCTCCCAGGTGTTCTCTTCTGTTCTTAGGCAGTTGTTGCATCTACTGCATAAAATTCTGTTTAACCCCAGTGAACTGTTTTAAAATTAAGTCTAGTTTAAACACTGGTGGGAATGTAGTATAATACTTGGCAGAAGTGTGGTGGCATGGTTGATTTTGAAGTGATGCTGTGTAAGATGCTGCTGAAAGGAAATGGTCACACTCAGCCTTCTGGTTTTGCTGTGTCTTTATGGATGACAGAGCTGCCATCGCTGAGCTGCCCCAGCATGAAAGCACCTTCCAGAAGCAGCCACCTAAACAGATGCCGAATGGTACTGACTTTTTAGTGGTGCTGTTAATCAGCTCCTGCTCATGCTCTGAGAAATAGCAACTGTCTTAGCTCCTTTTGGCAGCAGTCCTGGTCAGCTCTCCTGTGCTTTGTACCACGGGGAGTAGGGAGTGGGCTGTACAGTATTTTGAGAAGGAGAACAGTCAGCATTGTGAGCTAAGTTAGAGTTTGCCGGCTTGAAGAAAACACAGGTTGATAAGAAGACAGACATGTACCCTCAGGGAAAGTGTTTCTGGCTCATGAATAAAATTGCCTGCCTTTGTATCTGCCATCATTTGAGGCTTTTGCCATATGCCATGCCACATTATATAGTCTATTTCTGCTAAGAGTGCTGCATGTTTAAGGGGAAAGGTATGAATGATACCTGCAGGAGCATGCTTTTGGAAAGGGGCAGTTTTCCCCCTCTGTCTGGGAGACTGGATAGCACTCTATAGCTAACTAGGGGAATTCTGTTGGTAAGAGGGGAAATACAGTGGGTACACCTGTCTGCTTGCACTGTATCTGAATTACTAGATGCACGGTCTGAAGTTTTTGCTGCATGCCTTTAGGCATGGGCTCCCCACTCTTGCCTCCCCAAGGAAATGAAGCTTTTTGCCTCTGCTCTGGAGCTTTCAAAGGGTAAGAGGCTGTTTGCATATTCCTGGTGGCCTTAGGCTCCCCATGGTAAACTCTCATGCCCTCAGTGTTAATCCAGCTGCCAGACAGTGTTTGGAAGGGATTTCTTCCACCCCACCCTGTGCCTGCCAATCTGATTATCTGGAGGTGACTTGTTAAGTGTAGGTTTTTGGTGGTTTTTTCTGGCCTACTCTGTAGTCTGAGTAAGGAGAGTTTCCTAGGATCATCTGAAATTTTAAGATGTATGTTACCTATGCTTTAAGTCTCTTATGTTATTCCACTGAGATCTGTGGGATTCCTCCTATTGATTTATGTAGAGAATATCCCAAGGAGAGCAGCAGGAGTGATTAGGAATTTGGGGAGGAGGGAGATAATTGTCCTTATGCTGGAAAACCTTTGTAATGTAAATAAGCCATAAATCAGCTCTCTGGATGTCTTAATACACTGAGTATTTTCCTGTGAGGCAGCAGTTTCTGGCACAGAGAACTTGTCTTGTGTAACACTTAATATACTGCTAATAACTTCAGGCTTCTGCTGCTATTTTTCTGGACTGGCTATTTTTATTTCAGTAGGTGTAAGCTTAGCAGATAACCAATCACTGGTAAGCTTAGTTTAAATTATATTATGGTTTTGGCATACCTGCATTTCTGTAATGGATTTTTACTTTCAGTACTGCTTCTATAAATAAATGACTTGAAGGTGTCAATCACATGTTTCAATCAGACAATCTTTAAAAGTCAAATCTCCTCAAGCAGAAGATTTATCTGTATGTTCCCTATCTGTTAGGGAGCTAAATGTTAAAAAGATGATGCTGGTCTTTCCACCTGGACCGCAGCAGGTGCTGCATGTTGCAGTTCTGCGTGCACGAGGCTAAGGAGGATTTTTTTGTTGTTGCAAATACTGCCATTTTTTTTCTTTCCTTTTTTTTTTTGGCAACCCAAAACTACAGCATATGACTCTGGTCTCATGGACAGATGCATCTGAGCAATTTTATGCGTGTGAGGAACCAGACTGTTAGGTGTTACAGAACAGTGAAAGCTGCTTGTAGGGGCTGAGCTGTGCAGGCACGAGGGGTGGGAGCAGGTCCAAAGCACTGTGGCTGCAGGGAGAGGTGCCAGAGCACCAGAGGGGAAGGGAGGGAATGCCAGCAGCTCCTTACCCACCTGCCATAGCAGGGTGGGACCCAGCATGCCAGGAAGCTTCCCTTCCCAGCCCAGAAGGGAATAATGGCAGGCAGCGGGACACAATGTCACAGAGCACCTTCCTTATCTGGCATGGGCTGGCTAGATTTGATAGGAGGTTGTTGTCCTTGAAAGTACCAGGAGAGCTGAAGATGGCTCCTGGCCTGCTTGTCCCCACCACCCTCCTGCTCTGCATGTGCAGGGAGGGGACAGCAGCGCTCAGCCTCCTGGGTGTGCTGCTGCAAGGAGCAGAAGGGCTGCCTCTCAGGATTACATTCCTTATTTCCTCAGCTTATTATTGTAGTTCAGCTACTGCCTCAAGTGCAGTGAGGCCTCATGGACTTAGAGAGTCCAGAGAACATAGAGATAGAGCAGAGCCTCTTGTGTCTTCCCATCTTCATCACGCTGACAGAGGGCAAGGTTTACTTTTGGCTTTTTCAGTTTCCCTGAAGTCATTGCTTCTTCCCCTCCCAGCCATATACATTTTGACTGCAGGTTAAAAGTTTCAGTTGAAGAGAAAATGAAAAAATGCAAATACTCTTCAGGCAAAAATAAATTAATAAATAATGTAATATTTGATATAAAACCCACAGAGGAGTTTTAAGAAGTAGTAATTAATACACATTTTATCTCTGAAGAGTGTAATTGAGGACCGACTACACTAATGTAAATGGTATGGCTGCTGAAAAATATCAGACCATGTCAAATTCTCATTTTAAGGTATATGCTTGTTAGAAGTTACGTTTGTACATGCCTGCCATGTGACTGTCCCATGTAGACAAGCTCTCCCTGTCTTGTCATTTTTATACCTGTCATTAATGGCCTTTTCACTACAGTATTAAAAAGGTGATGCCATATTATTTTGTACAGATATGATGCAGACACCTGTTCAGGGTGTAGATTGATTATGATTCTCACTTATGAAATATCTGTTGTATGAAACAATATCAGCCATTATTCTAAACACTGAAACTACAGATTCTTTTTTATTCCTCCATGACAGCATGGCTGTGTGTCTTTTCAGAACTTTAATCCATGTTACAATATCCTAAATTACCTTGGACGTTTCTTCTGTGCTGCTTGCCAGTTCATGGGAAGTCTCTTAGGAAAGCCATCAAACTGCTCAACATGCAAAATAGGTTGCAAGTTGAGGACAATGAATGCAGGTTGTTTGAGGACAGTGTTGAGAAATGAGATATGCATTTGGTTGGTTGACATTGGTTTTAGCAATTACTCTAAAATACTTTAAATAAAGCCTTTTTCCACTCAAATTGCTGTGTTTTTTGCTGAAATTTGTTCCTGAATAGATAAGTTTTCAACCTGTTTGTAGGCCTGTGCACAGCATCTGTTATACTGTGATATCCAGCTGTTACTAACAGAATCCTTGAGAAATATGTGGTGACATTTGGATAATTTTGGTGTTATTATGAAAGTTAGCATTTAAAGCCATTGGTTTGGCTTCCATTTAGGGACTTTTTTTTTTTAAAGAAAAAACCTTGGCCTTGTCTATTAATGATATAAAGGAGAAAGTGTATTTTTTTTCCTTCATGTTTTTCTTTTTTAAGCTGTATTAAAATTGATAGTTTGATGCCATAGAGCTTGATGCAGTGATGCAGAGCACTTTGAAATTTAAATGGTAATTTGCAAATTAACTTTCTTAAGAAAAGCAAAGGCTAATGCAAAGACAGGTACTTAAGTCCTCTCCCTCTCTAAGATATCTCTATTATTGGTCATTTAAATAAGAAAACTGTTGAATTTTTGACTTTACTTTGGTCACTGACTTCTCAGCCACAGCAACTTTTGGATCACCCCAACCCTTTTGGTCAGCAAACACTGACAGGTGACTTCACTTACTGAGTTGTGTCAACTTACTCGACATTAAGATGCTTTTTATGGAGAAAACAACACTTTCTTCTCTCTCTGCTGCTGTTGGAGAAGCAGGAACAAAGTCACTGTTTCCTTTTTGCAGCAGGGGAAGCTGCCCATCTTCCAGCCCTTGGAGTGCCAATGTTTGTGAAAATTTCCCATCATCAAAGCACCTTCTCTGGATAAGTGGGAAGAATCTGCCATGACCACTTCAGTGCTCCAGTCCAGAGGTCTGTTGGGCATGGTGTGGTGTGTGCCTGGTTTGGCTTTCTGGCATCCTCTTTTTACTGGTCTCAAGTAACACGGCAGAGGCTGTTGCTTGACAAACCCTTCCATCTCAGCAAAGTGCCTGCTTGGAGGAGCAGTCTTGCCTCTGCTTACAAAAGGCTGCCTCCTTTTGTGTTGGCACCAATGCTAGCACAGCCAGGTGGGATCTAATGGGAGACTGGTCCAGTTTTGAAAAATTAATTCATGTATTGGTATTTTTGCTGGGTTACCTTTAACCTACACAGTTTCCCAGATCTGGTCCCTGTGCAGCTGCAACAAATGGGTTTGTGCAAGAATGGGGACAGCTCCTGGGGCCAGAATCAGTGGTGAGCAGAGAGAGAGGGAGGTACCTTCTTTTGCTAGTAGAAGTGTCTTAAAGGTGCTGCTTTGAGCTACAGGCTTTGAGACAAGTCTCCTTTTCCTCAAATAGTGTGTAGCTCTGGAGGTTTGCTGTGCTTTTTGCCTCCTTACTGTTGCACTCACCATTCTTGATTTCTGCTGGGGTCCAGACACCGATGCTCAAGAATGAGGGATGGAAAAAGAAAGGGAGTGCCTGCAGGTATCCTTGAAGAGTCTGCCCACGTGTGTACAGCCTTCTAACAGTTTGCCATGTAGTGTCCTTCTGAGAAAAAAAAACAAACAAGCCCCTAAAACCAAAACAAACTAACCAAATCACCAGAACTGAAAGACTGTATCCCTGTCACTGTGTTCTCTGTGGCCCTGCCATGATGAATTTTCATACTGGCTCTTTGTACCTTTTTACATCTTTGGCAAACAACATGCCTGAGCTATTTATTTTTGTCTGGATTTCCCTTTTATCTGAATGTAATTCTTGAAAGAATTTAATTTGGTATCTTTGGTACTTCTCATATAAGAGATACTAAGATAGCACTCCTTGAGGTTTTTTTCCTGGAGGTGGTTTCCAGCTACACTACTGTTGCATGATGTGTGGCACATTTCCTGTGGGCTTTGCTGTAAATGACCATTGATTTTCACCTACTGTTTTATTGCTTCCTTGCGGATGTTTATTGCCATTTGAGTCACTGAGCACTAAATTTCTTTCTTTTTTCAGGCAGTTTAATCAATACGAAAACTGCTTTCTATAATCAGGAAGTTTTGTTACATGGGGGATCTGAGAAAGTGGGTGTGGAGCAACCACTGTATGGAGTAGCACACGTCCCCCAGAGCTTTCCACGTACTCTGTTGTTACCTTTGGGATTGGTCTCAATTTTTGTTTCCCTGTGTTAATTAAATATTAATTTTAAAGGGCCTTCCTCTTTTTTCCGTGGAATTTGAGTTTTATGAAGAGTGTTCAGTCGAGGCAGGGAGTGAGAAGTTTACCAAAGCTTTGGAGGAACTTGAGACGCGTCAGCCAGCTTGATGAGCTTATTGTCCTCATCAGAATAGAGAAGGTTTACTATGGTGTGACCACTGTGCAGCTTCTCTGCAAGATCCTCCCTTGCTGTGTGACTGCAGTTCCCTTTCCCTTGCAGTTTCCCTCAGCTGGTGTGGAGTGCTGGCTCCAGGGGCTGGCATTAAGTGGGGGAGAGCAGCTGGGAGCCAGCCAGGGTGACAGGAGGTGACAGGGAAGGGCCATCGCTCCCTTGCCAGGCCTTCAGTGCAGGGAGAATGTCTAGTTGAGCTACTTTCAGAAGAATTCCTGGCATGTGTAGGAGCCTTTGGGGTGATGAATGAGCACCACAGTAGGAGAGAGTGTCTGGCACTGTCAGCAGACGAAAGCAGGAGGAGCACCATGGAAGTGTGTTAAAAATCAAGTTGGTATTTGTCACAAAATAGTTCTGTGGTGCTGCTCTGACTGAATAAGCCTATTAAGTGAACTTCTGGCAAAATTAAAGGAGTCTGTCTGGAGGGAATGACTTCTTCATTTTGCCTTCTGCCTAAGGCTGGTCTTTGAGAGCTTGCAGTAACTAACGTTATAAGGGAGAGAATCAAATAGATGTCTAATGCAAGCAAAATAGCTTTCCAGAATATTTTTCCTATGGAAAAGATTTTATTAAGTTGTTGTCATGGCAGCCGAGTGCTGAATACATCATAACCTCTTTTGCTAAGTAAACACAAAAGATGGGGATACTTTTGCTTTTGTAAATGGAAAGTTTGTTAAGGTGTGTGGGAGCACTGTAGTCTTAAATTTAGGAAAATGAAAACTTTCAGACAACTCAAAACCCTCCTTGAGTTTTACCCAGGGAAGCAGGGATTATTTCCACCCCTTAAATAAACATAAAATATGTTAGATGAGATATTTAAAATTCCCTGATCTAAGTTAGAAAACTGGGAGGGGAGATGAACATATTTTACTTAATCTAAGAATTCATCAGAAAGTGTAGTGTCTTTAAAATTCCAGAACAACTTTACTATAAATCCTCCCCTCCACATTACAGCTGATGAAACAGATGTAGTAACTTGGTTTTTAAGCTAATGGCAATATTGGGAAGAAAACAGGCATACCCTGGATTGTCAGGACAGCACTTCATTCTCTGGAGCACGCCAGCTTTCTTGAGCATTGCTGCTGGCTGACCATCTGTGTAGCCTGGTGCTGGTACTTGCTGTCAATCAGTAACAGGAGCTCCAATAAAAGTGGAAATTTCCAGCTTTGACCCGTGCTGCTAACAGCTTTCAGGAGTTGTTTTTTGTCCTTTGGAATGACCAGGTTATGGACACTTTTGAGTGTCTGCCACCACCATACTGTAACTACATGGATGTCCTTGATAATTTTTTCAGACTTGATTTTTTGTAGTTTTTTCCTCTCTGTGGAAGATACACAGATATAAATATATAAAGGTATTTTTTAAATATCTGGCAAAATATGTATTCTCTCCCTTACATTTGCCTTAATAGTCTGTTTTGATGGAAAACACACAGCCTTGTGGCTTGCTTGTTTCCAAAACAGGACACGTGCCAGCCTGAAGTGGCTGGTGTTCCATGGAGTGTGCTTCCTTGTGGGGTGGATGCTGTTCAGTTTTAGGAAGATTTCTGAGGGTGAATGGCTTTGTATTTGTTTCTGTGCTGAAGTGAAAGCTGCACTGGGAAGGTCTGGGTTAATTGTTATGGTTTGCCAAGCAGTCTGACTTCGTTTGGCTTTGCAAGCAGCAATGATTTATTTTGTCTGAGATTTGCTTATTCCTCAGGTTCATGGGTTGGGATGAGAGCAGGGCCGTGCCTGGAGCTGGCTGAGTCGTGCTGGCCCTGAGCTGAGTAAAAGGGAGAGGGGTGATCTGTGCAGGCTGGGAGAGAAGGCCTGATTAGATCAGACCAGTGGGTGACTAATGGAGATTTGTACTGTCAGATTGCTGTAGGTAGGTAGGTAGGGTTTGTTTTTGGTTTTTTTTGACATGACATTTGATTTATTTAGCTCTTCCAGATGGGTGGAGAAAGGCATGGAGGGTAGAAAGAAACTATTATATATTATAATCAATGCAGATATTAAAATTAAGATTAAAATTATTAATTCTGAAGTAAATAATTGGGGTACAAATAATTTTTATCTAAAGGAATCCTAATGGGAACAAAACAGATAAAGGTGTTTGAAGTGTTTTAAAGGTTTTTTTTGTAATCTTATTGTTTGTATGCATAAATAGATTTTTAAAAATTGTATTTGAGAAACATGATCTGTTTGTGCTTCGCAGGATGTTAACATGATTGTATGCCAGATATCAAGGCACATTTTAGAGGATGCACATTGTGGAAAATATCCAAAAAGGAAAACTTTGGCTTGTCAGCCAAAAGATAAAAAGATTTCTTCTCCCTTCCCCCTTCTTTTGTTTATATTTTTGGAGGGCCACTTTATTAGATGCTTTTGTTTCTAAAGCAAGAGTTGTTTGTGGTGTATGATCTTTATTAATCTAATACATCATAAAAAACATGCCTTACTATTACAGGAGTTTTTTAGATCATCCTATGATAAGGACCTAGGGCTCTTCGACTGTTCCATTATGTCTTGAATGAGGTCCTATTGAATTGTCCTATTGAATGTTAAGCAAAGCAAAATGAAATTTCTAGGAAAGAAGTTACTGTTGGATTTCCATGTCTTTATTGTCACAGTGTCAGAGTTGCTTTACTGGTTGCTTGTAGTTTCTAGTGGAAGTTAGCAGATAAAATCCCCCCTCTTTTCTCTGAGCAGTTCTTTTTATCCTAACCACCTGCCTTGTAAGTGTAATGGGAAATTCAGGCTGTTTTATTCTAAAAATTAGTTATTTGACTTTCATAGGCAGTCAAATAGAGTTGGGTCTGGAAGATGAAGTAGGCTATTTCTTGGAATCCTTCCTAACTGTTTTCCTGTAAGTCAGTGCCCAAGATATTAAACAGTCAGTTGCTAATTAATTTAAGTAAGCACTGCTAACCTGGCATTTTTACCTGCCTACTCTGAGATTGTGCCCATTTCAGATCATTAGTCTTTATTAAATTAAATGATCTTTGTATTGTAGTAAGTTTTGCTTTTACTGGCAAACTTTGTATTTGGACAAACTTCAAAAATGCCTTACTGGTTGTTGTTCAGAAAGCACTTGAGGAGCTGGAAACAGATCCCCCTCTGTATAAACTCAGAAGAAATGTTTTGCCTGTCAGAATCAACTAGCTTGAAAAATGTTAACTTGTGTCTAAATGAAAGTGCAGATGTGTAAGACTTTCTTCATAAACAGGAGTGTTTTTGCAGATAAGATGCTTGTTTATCCTGACCTCCCTGTTTCTTTCTTTTTCTTTTTTCCCCCAGCAGCTTTCTTTGTGGAACACAACATATCCATCAACTGATACTGAAAACCAAGCATTTTCTGCATCAACACTTTCTGAATTCACTGTCTGCATCTTGTTTTGCCTGAAAGGCAGATTTAATTGCAGAACAAGATCAAACTGGGGGGGTTTCAATTTTTTGTTGTTGTTCAGCTCCCTTTTACTTTTATAACTAACTGAATGTTAGATTTGTGCACAGACATCCCCTTAGAAACTGAACAAACCCACTCAAAATCTTCCAAAATAGTTGAAAAAAGAAATAATTCAACAAATTATGTTCTTAAAACCATTGTTCATATCAGCTCTTGTCATGAAGGTTAGCAAATACCTGAGACCTGACAGAAGAGTAGATTAGATTTTCAGCCTCTACCTTCTTTAGGGGGTGATGGGTTTGAAATCTGAGCTGTGGAAGGACTGGCAGCTTGAGTGGGATGTAGAGGTCAGTGTGAGAGAAGGGTAAATGGAGGCTGAGGGAGGTGCCTCAAGGGAATGCGGTTTAAGATGCAGTAAACCAAACCCTTCATCCATGCTCTTCACAGCCCAGTCTCTGCTGCCCTGTACCAGTGTACATTAATGATGAATTGCCTTGTGTGTATACAGGCCTTTGCTTTACTAAGAGGGTGCATGCTGTCAAAAAGCATAGTAGGTTTGAGGCTGCCATTATGGCTTTAAATGCTGTATCTTGTTTTCCTTGATATATTACAGCAAGGCTTTTCAGGAGTGCTGAATTGGAGGGTAATTTGGTAATTTTTACCAGGCTTTAGGAACCTCAGGAAGAATCATCTTGCAAGCAGAGATCACAACCCTAGACAGAGTTGCAGTTACTCTGAGTCCTGCCTGGAATGTCATGGATAATTGGTTCTAATTTAATCATTTTCTCTGATGTCAAGATTAGCACTTTTGGAGTTGGATGGTCATGGCCTTGAAAGAGAGCAGTGGGCAGGAATAAGCCTGGCACCATCTGAAAATCTGGTAGCTGCCATGGTGATGAAATAGAAATTATGGAGTCCCCAGACCCTTGATCACTTGCACCTGAAGTACCAGTGACACTGCCCATTCACAGCAGCAGCAGCAGCAGCTGTGTGCTGGGGATGCTGTACATTGTGTAGTGAGCCCCCAGTGTGCTGTAGGAGTGGGAGTGTGCTGCAGAATTAAACACTGAGGACAAGAACCAGTCAGTTGCATTGCAGTGAGTCAGTTCAGACTCTCCTTTCTGCTTTTCTTTTTTCTATCACTAATGGGCCAGTTCTGTTTTAGCTCTTCATTCTAAAAGTTGCCAGGATCATCTTTGAAAACTCCAGTTAAAATGAGAATGTTTTAAGGAAAGTCCTGACAGAAGGTGTTGGTATTGTCAGAAGGACTGTTGACCTCTAGAGAGGTTTTACTCTTTATTCTTTTTTTGCCCCTGCCAAAAAGGGTTCTGTGTTTCCACTAGTGGCTCTCCTCTTGTTTTGAGATACTACATAAAGCTTACTAAACAGTTTGTGATCAAAACAAATAGACTGTGAATCTGAAGACAGAAGTCTCTGCTGCAGTGTGAGTAGAACTGGGGTGCCACTGGATGCTTGCTAGTTCTCATCTGCTGAAGCAGATTTGGGTGTCCTGTGATATGCACACACACAGGAAGGTCATTGAGTCACTGGAGTCAAAAGTCAGGAATGTGGCTCATTTAGAACTCTGTAATTGGGTATAACCATGGTAGGAATATGTCGTTTTAGCATAGAGGGCTGTGTTGCCAGGATTTACACCAGAGCTAAATATACACGTTGTGCATGCAAAGTGTTTGTAATGTTTTGTGATTGCTTCAGCAGCCTTTTAGAAGGGCTGTGGCTTACTAGTTAAAATTGAGCCTCATTTGCATATGCAAATTTTAATTAGTCTAGTTTAACACTTAGTCAGTTTAAACACTTCATTTGTTAAATAGATGTAGTCACTTTTCTCTTTCTAAAACACACTCTGTGGTATTTTCATATGTAGTCAGGACTGAATCCATAAATTTAATATACAGTAACTGTCTCTTGATGGGCAGAGCATGAGGTACTACTGCAAGTTATCTTACAGATCTGTGAGTTTGAGTGAGTGGGGAACACAGCATCCTCGCTGGATTGGCTGCAGGATGGGAATCTTCCTATTTTGGGACGCATGAAAGCAATATGTATACATACCTGTGTGATAGAGACCAATTGTAACACAAACAATACAATAATACTGTTGTGTTTTGAAGTGTCTCACTGGAAAGTGTTGGTCACATGTACTCTGAGAAGCTGACCCTTCTCAGTCTAAACATGCTAAACTTGGAACTGGTTTTAGTATTTTATTTTTAAAAAAAGGTGTGTAGACTGAAATTTCTTTCTGAAATTTGCAGTTGCTCTATGTATTTTTATGTTGTAATCTAAAAGAATACATGAAAAGGATATAAACGTAAAATGTGGAAGAAAGAATCTCTGAAACTCCTGCATTATATTAATAACTTACTGTATTAAGTTTTCACTTATGTAAGCTACTGCTGTGAGCTCATGAGACCTTTTCCCATTTGTGATGACTCACTGGTTGTCTGTATTTTCTATGCATAATTCTTCCTGTGCACAAAGCAAAGCTTTTGGCATCAATAAGATAAATATACTACTCACTCCCTTAGGTACCTTGTAACCAATAAGTTAATGTACTGAAGAGAAGGAGCATTAGATAGATTAGTTTTTCATTTGGGATGGTATGAGTCAGTGATTAACTGGGAGCTATTTTAGTGACAGTGACCCTCAACCCATAAAGTCAGTCTTCACTCTCACTAAGCAAATTCAGTGCTATATATGGTGATTTAGCAGAAAATTCTGTTTTAGGATTCCTGAAGCATCTTTCTCATTTGATTTGTGCTTTAAGGAATCTTCTAAAAAGAAAATACTCTTGTTGCTATAGTGATAAGTTGGAAGATCTATAGGTAGCTTAAGATTTCTCTCAGAAGAAATCTAGGCAGCTGGAAAATGTTTTGGCAGAAGCAGTTTGTGGCCACGTTGTTAATGTTGCAGAAGGAGCTCCTGGGTGACGCCTGGAATACCAGCTAGTGTGGGTTGTGCCAGAACAGATGTGGAGTAGCCTCTAGGAGATAATCTTGGACAAAATGGAAAAAACCAACAAGTTTATATGAGAACAGATGGTTTTATTAAGCAGGAGCAGTGGACTGTGGAATTGTTGTTAGCTGTTGTGTTATAGTACATTGTGATCTGAGGTTTTATTTTATACCAAGCTTCGTCTTGAAAACATGAATTCAGTACCTTTTTTTTTACGTTTAGATGTATGGTCCTTTTAAAAACCCACAGTTTTTCAATGGTTTGTTTGTTTGTTTTTCTTGGTTCCTTCTCCTCAGTAAACAACAGTAAAAACTTTTTAGTTATTCTTGAGAAAGTATCCTTAAGATTATGATATAATGGAAAAAATAGTATAAGGTAAGATCGTCTAAGTTACCAAGTTACTGATGCCAAGTGTGTGATTTTTAAAGGGTTGAAAGGAATTCTGATATTAAATTAAGTTTTTAAAAGATCAAATTATAAAATGAGTTTACTTGTCTCTAGAGGTTGGCTAAATCTTAATGTGGGTTTCTTTTCTTTATGCACAGTTTGAAAAAGAAAAGGCAAGTCAAACAAACCACTGAGACTGTCTCTGCCAATTCCCCTGGATCTCCTGTTTCCAAAACACCTTCTGAGAAAGATGATGAAAGTAAAGTTATTTTGGAGCAAATCAGTTCCTCTGAAGACAACTGTAAATTTCCTGGGGAAAAGGAAACTGCTCCGGACAAGGAAAAGAAAAAGAAAAAGTACAATCAACTGAAAGACATCAGACGCACAGAACTTAAAAGATACTATAGTACTGGTGAGTTATATTAATGCTATAGTATTTTAAAATGTGTTTGTTTTGGTAGTTTGCTAATGTATTTTTCCCATATTCTGTAGGCCTTTCTTAAAAGAATAATTAACTTTGGATATCCTTCCTATAAAAGCAAATATAATTATATAGTTCAAAATATCTGGTACTAACTTAAACCTTGCATTCTCACAAAAATACCTATATCCTGTTTCTCAGTTCTTAAAGTCAGTGTTATTATAGGCAGCAGTTAGTTTATTATTGCATTAGTTTTAGTTATTTTTAAGATTAGTTTTCAATGTTTTATGGGATTGAGTTTTTTTGGCAGGGCTATTTCTTTCATAAATTGATGTATACTGTTCAAGGATTCAGTCTTAATTCATATTCATGTTTGTCTGTTGAAGTGCAAGGAAGTAAGTAAATTAATTACATATTTTTAAACAAGATGTCAAAGGGCTTGTGTGATGGCTTGTTCCCCCCTAAGCTATGTAACTCAATTAATTATAAATTCCTTTTTAGATTTTTTTTTGCAAGTACTTGAGAAAAAAAAAATTTGTACATTGATATATGAGGTGAGTCATATACACATCTGTATTTCTGGATTGTAATTTGTTAGGTACTCTTAAATGATTTTAGATATGATTTATATGATATGATTTAGATATAGATATATGATTTAGATGTGATTTATATTATATGATTTAGATACAGATATATGATTTTATTTACTTCTCATTCCAGATTTTCTCTTGGTATTTTGTTGTAATGAATTCTTAGATTTGGAGAACTCTGGTTCCGTCTTGTAAGGAATCCTTTTCCAAAGAGAAGGAATGGAACAGAAAACTCCAGCTATCCTCAAAGCAGACTTTTTTACTGCTCACAGAGTGTGTGCATGGATGGCTGACTCCTAAGGAGGAGTCTTATTTTAGGATAAAAAAAGGGAATCTGCAGTGAAAATGTTATGTGTTGGGTGGTTGTGCAGACTAGCCCACAACCGAAGAGCGCCTTTTATGAGGCAGTATGGCCTTGCCATAGGGAAGATAAACCCTGGAGTAATGCTTCCTGGGGTTTACAGTGATTTATTGATCAGGCTATAACTTTTGGCAGATTTGAATGTCATGAGATAACTATTTGAGAACTAAAAGAACTTCTCTCTGTCTGAAGTTCTGACTGCACTGTTCTGCAAATAAGATCTGTAAAAGGAAAACTGTCGAACTGTTAATGAACAAACCCGTAAATTCTTTCTGCTTTGGTAGTATGCTGATATAAAAAACCCCAAACACACCAAAATATAAGCTTCTGCTGCATTCCTAGTAAAGTGCTTCTTCTAGAAGCACTTGTTTCTTTGTATCAAGAGTAATTTAGGTGTTTGTGAGGTAGCTGAATTTTTTCTCAAGTTTTTCAGGAATTAAATTTAAAAATTCTGCAACATTTGGCATTTGGTGTGGTGAGATAGGGGGCAATAGGATCACTCTCTGTCTCTGAAGAATGTGGCAGTGCTAGCTAAGGAGAATGTAAAGGTGTCTTTGATGTCTTTGAGCTGTCTTTTACTTGTGATCCAACAGTCAGTACAAACTCAGGTTGTACTTACGTCTGTTTCGTAAGCGGTCCCTGGTTTCACGTGGATTGGCATCATTACAGGGTGACTTGAAATGCTACTTACCATCATGTAGGTGTGCAGAGTTTCTGGGTTCTGCAGAAATACAGAATTTCTGTTGAGAAATAATTTAATGCTGTTGTTGAGCTGAGCACAGACTCAACTGGCAAAATCCAGAGAGATAAAAACTTCCTCCTTGTGTAAATGCCTTCTTTCCAGTTGTTCCTAAAGGCTTTTACCCAGCTGGAGCACCAAATTGCAGAAGTGAAAGTGTAAATAGAGGCAGAAAAGAGTTGATTGTGAAACAAGTGCCGTGGCTCCATGTGCAAGTTCCAAAATGAAGTCTTTTCAGTAGAATTGTTAGTTGCCATGGCACTGGACTACATGGCTTACACTGCCTTCACCCACTGCAGCTGTAGCTCACAGGGTTACCTGCTTAGCTGTTTGTCACTGCTGCTCTCCAGAAAGCTGCCTCCTTTGCCAACATCCTGAGTAGTTTCTGAGAGCTGTCTGCACACCCACAGCAATCTGAAAGAACTGGACTTGTGTAAGTAGTTTGCCTTTTAGCTGCACATGGCATGGCAGAGGTCAAACTCATCTGTCTTGCTCAGCTGAGTTCTGCCAGGTTTACATTCAGCAGTTCTCTGCTGGAAGATGTGTCAGCTGCAGTGGTGGGAAGGCACTGACTAATCTGTAAAGGCTTTATCTTTTCATTGTTGATATGCTTTCATATGAAAGTGTCTGAGAGGGATTATCCATGTATATATGTGTGTCTTAATTATTTAATGTCAGAGATACATATACCTCAAAGTATTTAATGTCAGGGATACATATACCTCAATTATTTAATATCAGGGATATATATGTCTCATTTCCCTATCCCCCCTTCCCTTCTTTTTTTCCCTCTGACTTGTCCCATTATTGATGTTTTGGAAGTGTTCTGACTAAAAAGCATGCACACTCTCTCTGTTAACCAATTTTCTATTTATGTTTTCTGAAGGGTTTGGGAGTTTTGGTGTCTATTTCTGCCCAACTAGCCAGCTTTGACTGATGTCTAGAACATAGTAGGGGGGTTGGAGCTAGATGATCTTTAAGGTCCCTTTCAACTTAAACAGCTCCATAATTATAACTTTATGAAAATCTGACACAGTAATTACTTCTTTTCTCCTTAAATGCTTTCTGCACTTTATCAAAATGTTTAAATTTCCTCAGAAGGAAAATTTATTAAATGTAGCAACAGCCTTGCATATTGCCATGATACAACCAAGCTTTGTGGATTAATGGAGTTTCTGTCATTAGATGATTTGAGTCCAGAGGGGTTGTGTCTGTCAGTCTAACAGAATGAAGACCACTGTCCTCTGAATAATCTCCCTTTCATATTTTACAGGACAATAAATCCTTCTTTCATTATTGTTCTAAAAGTTGGGGGAAGGAACGTAACATCTCATTATATTTTGTTCCTTGCACACCACAGTCCCTTCATTAGAGGCTCGTGAATGTGTTTGCCTTTTTGAATTTGCAAATGCAGTGCCATCCTGACTCCCACTTCGAATGCTGAGCTTTTTAATAGATTTTAATAGCTTTTTAATAGATTCCTGAAGGCACCAATGCTGTCATGGGGATTTTGTTGACTCAGTAAATTCCTCTTCTCTGGTGGAAGAACTAGCACAGCTTCTGAAGGCTGTGCAGAACTTGGTTATCCCTGGCAAGCTTTGTACAAGAGACAGTGGTTAAAAGGCTTGGATTATCTGGGGAAGGGTTTGGTGGTTAAAAGGCTTGGATTATTTGGGGAAGGGTTCGGGTTAGGTGGTTAAAAGGCTTGGATTATTTGGGGAAGGTGGAAGCCCAGCAGTGCAGCCAGGAGCTCCTGTCCCGCATGCAGGTGCGCTGTTGTGTTAAAGCCGGCAGCCGGCGGGTGGCACCGCCGAGCCGAGGAGGAGGAGGGAGGAGGAGGGAGGAGGCGGTGGGACTGGGGCATCCTCTAGGAAGGGATCCTCCAGCATCCCTCTCGCAGCCGAGACTGTTCAGTGCAGCACATCGGCTTACACTGTGGTGGCACCCTTACAAATAACCTGATGGTATACGGGAATGATCATTTCCCTTGAGGCACTGCTAAGTGGCTGCATAGGTCCTACTGCTAGAAAGTTTCTCCAGTGTAGTCTCATAGCTTCCTTTCCTCTTAGCACTTGCACTGTTCTTCAGTGGGTCTGTGGTTCTGTAATAATTTGAGACATCCAGTCTCCAAATCTCATCCTGTAAGACACTGCCTTGCAGATTCAGCCCTTGCTCTCTTGCTTTCAGGCAAAAGAGATGCTAATACTGTGTGTTGTTTTTCCTGAAGATCAATGAAAACAACAATCCTTTCTCTATACTTTTATATTTTATAATCTTTTGGCTTATGTGGCAGTCTGCTTTGTAACTTTGTCTCACTCCTTCTGCTGTTGTTGCTGCTGTAAACAGCGTTCAGACTTCTGGGGGATTTGTCTGTGTGGCACAGTACAGTGGTTGCATAGGTGCTCTGGCTGCTGTACTTGGTGCCCAGGATATTCTCCCCTTCTTCTTGTGATAACCCAGCTGACCTACTTTTGCAGCTTGGCTTCTTGGTTTTGACGTGCTGTCTCTGGGAAGCCTGTTTTTATTGAAAGATTAGGAAACCACAACTTCCTGTCAGGAGTTGCTGAACTGGATGAAAGCATTTGTGTTGTGCCACTGAAGACACTGAGGCAGGTAAAAGTGTGAGCTTCTGAAAGCAAGCAGTGTAACAGTGGTCAAACACGACTCTGAATTTCATCCATGTATTTATTCCAGCGTGATATAATGTGTCTTTATAGCAGATGTGCATAATATTCCTAGATTCCACTGATTTTGCTTGAAAACCTAAGCAGGCAACATATGTGAGGAATTGGTCTCCATTAAAGAATATGCCATAAAGAAAAGTTTGATTTAGGGAGTTTGTCCCATATCACAGAGTTACTTTTGTTGACAACATAAAATCCAGCTGACTGGCTTATCATTCTGCTCTGTTATCATAAAGCCATCCTTTCCCATTCATTGCAGAGTGTTCATTTTCTGCAGGAGTGGGAGGTGAGAGTAACAAAACCCCCTCTTAGTGTAGCTCTGATTTACATCAAAACGAGCAGGATTCCTAAACACCATGAGAAGGAAAGTAGTATATGTCCATTTAATGAGAGAGTATATCACACATTGAGCAGGAGGTGCCAGAGTATCTCCCTAGGGGCAGAAAGCAGATGCCTTTTTTTACTTTTCTTCCCTGGCATCCCTTAGCAGGGAGTGATGCAGGAGCAGTGCAGTGTGTGTGCAGTTACCAAGCCTCTGAATGTTCTGGGTAAATGACCAAGAACAAATTTTAGTAAGCAAAGCAGAGAGGGCATAACAATTTCCCTTATGCATTATGTGGTGAGACTGGCCCTGACTGGCACAAAAACAGCAGAGGCAGCTCCCATGATACCAGAGGTACTTTGTTTCAAAATTGCTTGCAATGCATTGAAAATGTGTAGGGAATTTAAATTTAATGAAATGGTGGGATACTTCCTGAACACACATTGCAAAATAGGTCATCTGCTAAGCAGGCTTAATCTGAAGTGGACTTTTCAATACTTATTGAGTTAAAAATGGAAATTTCCTTCTGCTTATGAATCCTGGTTTTGTCTTTTGTATTATTTGGTACAGAACAGTAAGATGCAGTTGAGGACCTAATTCAGGTGCTACTCATAAAAGAAAAAGAAAGAATAAAAAAAATAAAAGAGAAAATCCTTATAAAATATTGCTTGTAGCTAGCTAACTGTAATCAGCCCTAATTTCTGGGGACTTGATTTGGTCAGCCCTATTCATGTAGTAAAGTACTTTCTATTCTAAGTGATCCAAGTGATTTACAAAGTGGGCTACTCAGTGTTATCTTAAGTTGTTTAATACAGCAGTAAGAACAGGATTTAAATTTTCTCAGGTTCTCAGACCTTGCCTTAGTGTTTGTGCTTCAGCCCAAAAATAACTGTGGATATAAGGAGGAGTGAAAATGTAAATAATATGTTTGTTTCAGATAGAAGATCTCAAATAAAATTGAAGTAGCATAAGAAACAGTCAATTTGGTTATAATTGCCTGTGTAGAATACCAAGGGGATTGGAATAACTTGTATATGAGGGGAAGATGAAAGTACTGACTGGGCAGTGGCTGGTTGGGAAGCTTCAGGAATTATTAGCACTGGTCGTAGAAACCATGTGGAAACAATAAAGTGGACAATGACTGAAAGGCAGCTGTTTTCAGGTGACTTGTTTTGGAATGAGAACAAATGGTCTTGAATCCTGGAGGATCAGTGTTAAGGCCACCAGATTATATTAAAGCTGTGCTGTTACCAGATGTTTGCTAGAAATAGTTGCACAGAGAAGGGATTCCTTGTCCATAGGCAAGAGAATTCAATCTAAGCAGTAAGTACTAGTAATAATGTTGTTAGCATTTAAGTTCTGAAAATTTGTATGGAAATCTTAACACTGGGCAAGCTCCCCATGTATGGTGTCCACTTCAAATTCCCATCTTGGATAAGCTTTTATTTGTTGTTAACTAAGTAAAAGATTCAAATAGTTGAAAGTTGATGTTTTGTATGTAGTAACTAGGTATTGCCCATCAACACAACCTTGGCATTATTTGCACCATGCTCAGAGGAAATGAGTGGCACACATGGCACCTAATCTCGAGATGGAAGACTGAGCTGATTTTAAGACTGCTGTTAGAAGGAAATGAAGCCATATGGATGTATAAAACCAACTGGTAAATTCACCTGTTGATAGTAATCTAATGTATATTTCAAGTAGAAAGCAAGGGAATTGAATGGGAAAGTGAAAGAAGAACATGAAAACTGTCCCAGAACATAAAAAATAAGAGATTTCTTAACTGTGTTAAGAACAAAAGAGAAACTAAAAATAATTTTAAGCAGTTGAATTTTCATTAATTTTCTGGTGCTTCTGACAGCAAGGAAGATGAAAGGACATAGAAGAAGAATTGATCTATTTATATGCTGTGGTGTGATTTTCTCCACTCAGTTAGAAAGGGAAGTAAACAGTAGTGTAATAGACACAACTTTTTTTTTTTTTAAATTGACAGAGCTGTTTTTCACATACAAGTCCTGAGAGTTTATTGATGACTTCATGATAACTGATGTGGTTTTTTTTGGTGAGCTTTTAAAAAAGGTTGATACAAAATTTTTATGTTCCTGCCTTCATTTTCAAATAGTCAGTCAAGGCAAATTGCATTTGTAAGCATTACGTTGCTGATGTCATGTACTAGTATTTTGTGACTTTATATTCTAGAATGTCTCAAGTTTAAGATTTGGATGGCAGGTCACTCTGGTAGGATGACCAAGTGTGTTTAGCTCTGAAGGGGTCAGTAGCTTTCTGTGTGATTCAGCACTTTATAGGTGAGGGGGGAAAGTGCCCATCACAGGTTACCAATGCTGAATTGTGTGAAGTGAGTGGTAACTTGAGTACAGGCAGATTACATGTTTTAAGGTACGTTGTAGAACAGAGCTTTCCAGGATGAATGGCCTGTTAACTATGAAAAACTACTTGGAGTGCTTCATGTTCCTATTTACCTGACTGTAAACTTGGAAAACATCATTTTGGAGGCAGAAAAATCCTACAGTACTTGGAAGTTTTATGCAGGTGAGTAAAAGAAATTACAGTGTGTCTGTGTGACTGCTACTGAACCTCTGTGTCCAAGCCTGGTGGTGTGTGTGATTCCAGGTGGAAGAAGTGCTAGAGGGGCAGTAGGAGAGCCCATGCCATTCCAGACCAGAGCCCATTCAGTGTAGTATGTGTTCTCCCACAAGAACCAGACCTGGATGTCTGGGGAAGATTATGAACACAGTGAATTTTGTAAAGGCATCCACAGTACTGTCCTCTTCTGAGCTGCTCACAGTTCATGCATTTAGAGTGCTCTACCATATGCTTTTCTTACCTCTCCCTGGGCCTGTGCAGCTTTCTGCAGGATGTTTTGGTGAAGTGTACACAGGTTTGCTGCCATTTTCTTAAAGAGCAAATCTTGCTTCTGCTGGCTTTGTTGGGTGGCCATGGGTTCTTGTATAAGAAACTGAACTGTCAGTCACCATCTCCAAGACTCCTGTGATTTTTCTTGTGTGTTTCTTTGTTGTTTTCTGGCTGGTTGGTTGGGTTTTTGTTTGTTCTTTTCTCTCTATAAAATATCCGTCTTACATAGTTTTCTTTCCAGGCTGAAGGTCTTCAGCATTCTTTACATGTAAGCTGTTTCATGGCTTTGTTTGTCCTTGTCAGACTTCTCTGGACCTCCAGGATACTGGAACAGGGGATGTTTTTACTCTTAATTCAGGTTCTATGACTTGTTTTACTATGAGTTCTGTTTAGTACAGCTCAGGGAAGAAGGAAAATGTTGGCGATTAGAGGGAGTTGTGAGAGACGACCTTGGTTATAACTCTTCTTGAGGGAGAAAAAACCCAAGACCCTTATCCTAAATTAATTGTGTAATTGAAATATCATAGCAAAGAGCTTTGACGGGCTCAGCAGACCCGGACATAGAGAGAAACCAGTGGAGATTGGAAATTAGGGATACCTTTTTAACAGTGGCATAAATTATTGAGGCAGAAAATTAAAAAGTGGTGTTTCTGTCCTGGGGGAAAAATATCAGGATTTGCTATTTACAAAGTTGCATTCCACTATAGCAATTACTCAAAGTTAAGATTGACGTCTTGTCAGTCAATGACATCTTGTGATCTATTCTGGAAAGGTCAGGCTATGGAATGACAGGCTGGTGTTTAGTTAGCTAAAACTGATCTCACTGCTGAAAGACCCAGGTGTGTTTCCAAGGGCTGCTTGTTTTCCCAAGGCCTGAGCTTTCAGAAAGAGTGAGCACTTATGCTCTTAATTTTATTTAAACTCAGATGCACTTAACATCTCTGAAAAGTGGTCCCAGAGGAAGAGAGGAGGGCTGTGGAGCAGTTGGTCCCATAGCCCAGGGTGAGGCTGTGACAGGCGTGTGTGTGTGTGCAGGAGGCGAAAAGGAAGCGTGTCAGGAGAATTAATAAAAAAAGTTGTCATATTTCTGCCAGAGATAATGAAGGGAAATAAGTCTTTGTGGTTAGCAAGTTCATCACTTCCAGGATCCACTGGCTCATCATGCCTGGGGTAGTCTGGCTTTTCCAGGTTGTGCCAGCTGCCTGCTGAGGCTTGTGCTTGCTGAGCATGGGTGCCCTGTGGAGTCAGCCTTGAGTACCTGCAAGGCACGAGCAGCTCTTCAGTGATGTGTCCTGTGCTGGGATAAAGAGTTGGACTTTCAGAGGTCTTTCTCTTCCAAGTTTCCTGGAGAGCTGTCAGCCAGGCAGATTGCATGCTTTGCCTCTTGCCGTACCCAGGCTTCATAGTCCGTACCCTGAGTGCCTGTGGAGCAGTGCTCTGCAGCACCCACGTGTGTCAGCTCTCTCCCCTGCCCAGTGACTCACCCTAGCTCTCTTGGGATTTCTGCCCCCAGGGAACAGGCAGAATATTCTCATTTTGGTTTCAGACGTTCTTCTCCAAGACAGGAATATTCATAAGCCAAGTATGTAAAAAGCACAATATAGTGCATTTGAAATCATGTTGCAAATCTTTTGGTCTCCAAGCAGAGTCAGAGGCAGTCATTTTTAGGGTGTCTGCATAACTGAGGCATGGAATCCTCAAGGCAGGCTTTTAATTTCTCTTCTCCACCAAGTTCCCATATTGTGCTTGAAAAGCACTGTTGAAAGTGAATATAAATGCTCTGAAAAGCAGCACTCTCTTCACCGTGCGCTTAAATAATACAAAGTTAAGCCAGATTTTTTTGATTGTGTAACGTCCTCACTCCCAGCCTTCTCTACTGACATTTCCTGATATCTTCTCAGTCTGTTGCGACATCTCTGTTGCAACTTGTTGGGTCATGCTTGGGATCCAACAGCAGCTTGTATAAACTGAGTTGCTCTTTTCTATGGCTTCCAAGCATCTGCATGATGAAGTGATGACAGTCAGCAGCACATCAGATGCTGGTGTAATCTCCAGATGCAAAAAGAGAGCATGTGTCCTGTATCTTTAGGATCTTTGTGATTTTCATCTCTATTTTTAGCCTCTGACCTGGTAAATACCATTCAGTAGACAGGACAGTACCGTGCTTGATTTTAGGAGACTTTGTCCTGGTTGACTTACATGGCATAGCCTTCCTTCCCAGGCAAGCTATGCTGTGTTCTAGCAGCAAAGTAAATGAAGAAAGCCAGCATGTGTAGTGTTAACTGTTTTCTAAAATGTCCATATTTTCTCTTGTGATACCTAAGTGTTCTTTCCCTCAGCCCTACTTTGTTGACAGGTTAATTTTCCTCACTATGTATTGTCCTTAAGTACCTAATGTAGTGGATAGCCAGAAATTTTATGGTGATACTTTAGTGAAAGATGTGTTCAGATGCTGACGTGTTCCTGAATAGGATTCACAAGTAATGCTGTCAGACCACAAAGGAGCTAAAGCCCCTTCTTGGGGATGAAGTAAATAAAGAGGAAATTTAAGTTCCTCAAATATTTGTAGTTTTTTGTGTAGAAGCTGCAGTATGTGAATATTGCATGAATATCAGTAGTAAAATTTTTACTGAAGTGTGCCTAAAAATGCCTAATAGCAGAAGGAGTTACTACTTTTTTTATCACTTCTTTGAACTGATTCTCATTTTCCCTTGAGGCTCAGTAATTTCTGGTGATCCATTTATTCCTTTGAAAGAATTGCTTGGAAAATAATTAGGGGACAGTCAGTTTTTATTGAGAGTGGAGAAAAGTTGTTCAAGGCATGGCTGTTTCAGAGTCAGGTGTCTGGATTTGTGTTGCTCAGGGAATTGCTATGTTCCTGCGTCAGGAGAAGTCCCACTAATGAAGGAGCACAAGTGTGATCGTGGTAGGTGACAGCTGCCCTTTTGTTTCATGTGACTTCAACAGCAGCAAAGGAGAAAGCCAACTGATAGGATTCAGTAGAGTAAAAATATGCAGAAAGAAGGTGAGGGCTTTTCAGGAGATTGGGGAAAGCAGGAAGCAGAAAAGAAAAGCAGACACCTGAATTGGTGTCGGGATTTTTTTGTTTCTCATTTAACATGGTAGAGTACACTACCCAAATCTGGGTAGGGAATGTGTCTGCCTAACTTGCTGGTTTTCTTCAGGGAGATAGGTCTGATAAGATGGCTAAAAAATTTTTTAATATGCCTGCCCCCTAACTGCTGCAGCTGGCTGAAGCAGGGGCTGGGTCTCTTTTCTCAGAGGCTGCTGCAGCTGAAACATCAGAGTGGGTGGTAGGTGTCCCAAACCAGGAATCTGGCCCCTGTGGTGGTGGGGTTCACCCACGCTTGACAGGAGCTGAAAGAAAGATATTTTTTTTTATTTAAAACTAGTAATTTTAATGTGAATGCTGTTCAGTTCATCACTTTGAGAGTCATGAGAAAAGCCAGAAAGATGTTTTAAATCACAATTACATCATTCTGTGCACAAATTGGCGCATAGCAGAATTGCTGAAAGTTATTAAAATCTCAGTGGAGAAGGTAGGAATGGAAAGAATTGCTTAGATAAACTGATTTGTCTTCCCCTTCTATCATCCCAAGTAGGTCTTTCATATTCTTGAGATCTCTGTGTGTAGAGTCACTTAAGTGATACTGTACTCCATCTCTCTCACCATAATTGGTATCAGGCCTCATTCATTGATAAGGAAGCTACCCAGGAAGCTTTGCTTGCTTAATTTCTTATCAGTACCCTGATTAGGTTACTCTGAGGGATAACTGCTCTCCCCTGAATTTATTGTGTTTCAGATTCTTTTAAGCTACCTGTAAGTTTTCACTTCTTTGTCCTGGTGCTTGGCTAGACTATAGTAATATAATTTTATTGCTTCTAACAAATCTGTAATAGAGATGTGGGACTGGACTGGAGTGTCCTGAAACAGCAGTGACATACTGAACAGCATGGAAAAATGATTTATATATGATATGGAAAAATTATTAGTATCATACGTGCTTAAGGAAACCCTCTTTTCTGTCACCATCACGTATTATTGGTTTTCTCATAGCTTAAAACCTGTGTTTGGTTTTACTTCCTCCAACTCAAAAAGGAGGTAGTAGGAGAAGAAAAACTAGCAAAAAGGGCATCCTGTGTGATTAGAGAAATAGGGGAATCCAAAGTATCGCAGTATTAGTCACTTGGAAAAAGTGAAGTAACTGAGAAAAGATGCTGGAAATCTGTGACATCATGAGTGGTATGCAGAAGGTGAATAATAACTATTTATTTTTTCACCCTTAAAATAGCATTAATTAGGATGTTCAGGGAAGTATGAGGTACAAGAAGGGAAGCACTGCTTTTTGAGCACATGTTAGCGTGGGGTTCATTGGCATAGAAGTGGTGTGGAGCTCTTGAAAGAGCAGAACAGCTCAGTGAATGGTGTTACTCTGGGAAATCTGGGATTTTGGCGCTAATCAGGGGAAAGATTTCCCTACTGACAGGCGGCCTAAATCTTTGGTAAGACAGAAATTAATGAGTAAAATGGACTTTTGCACCAAGTGCACCATTGCCTCTGTCCTCTCAAGCTACTGAGTTTGTTTGCCAGGTGTGGAAAGCAGTCAGTCCTTTGTCCCCTGTTTGCTTGGGCATTCCTGCCGGCAGTGCCAGACCTGGGGCTGGCGGTGGCTTGGGAGCTGCCCAGCGGGTTCAGCTGTCACTGCCAGCACTGCCTCACCTCACACTCATTGGGGCTGGGCAGCAGCAGTGCTGATGGCATCATCCTGCAGGGGGGATGGCCCGTGCTCCATCTGGGCAGCCCAGGAGACTCCTGAAGCTCCTTGACCTGTTTTATCTACTTACAGAGCTATTTACACAGTTGCAGAGGTGTAATTCTCCTATCATGCGTCAAGGTCTTCTGGGTGATAAACTGATTGACCTCTTTATCATACTCCTTCCATAGCTGGTTTCCAAATTACTCTTAGGTAACTCTTTTTTGTAAGGTTTCCTGTAACACTGCTAAATGAAATGTCAAGAGTCTGCTAGGAAACTGAGATACAAATATATCATTACGGGCAGAAAAATTCCCATTCTAGACCTGTCTGTTTCAGTAAGCCTGTATTTCTTGCCTATTCTCACTTGGCATTCTTCTTCTCACTGCTTATTATTTTACTATTTTTACATAATTCTCAATTTCCAAGTTTCCCAAAACCACAGAGAGGTTCAGTCCACCCACTCTGCCTTTTGCCTAAAAATGCGGTGTGATCCAATTTGCATTAACACCTAGTCACTTCTCATGGTGTGCAATCCCATCTCCCGCGTACACGCAGTGCAGGAAAATTTGGGACTCAGAACCGTGAGTCATTTCACCACTAAGCAAGTGTTCAAGTTCAAAAAGTAGCCAAAGGCAGTTGTTTAAAGCCTGTGAAGTTCTTCATGTAGTTGTGACTGAAAGAAACGTGGTTCCTGAGGCTTCCATCATGCCTGCGTGTGCTCTGGGTGCCTCTGTGGCTATACAAGAGCTGCCTGCCTTCAGATCATGGCAGAAAACGTTTGGCTTCCTGGAGGAGAAAAGGGAAAAGATCAGGGGAACTGGAGAGACAGTATATTGTGTGTGTTTAAGTATATTAAGTGTGCTGCTTTGGCAGGTTTGTCAGTGACTCTGCTGTGAACTGTTCATCTTGGGCACGATTTTGTGACCTTGGCCTCAGCACATGAGGGTATGTGTGCTTAGCAGTTCTGTCAGGTTTAATGGGATTCATTGCAGTCTTTTCTTCTGAAGGTCTGAATTTTTAATTCATTATTTTAAATCTTTATATGCACAATTAAAAACATAGGCTAGTTAAGAACACACTATTCAAGTAATTAGGATGTTATTTTGAATTTTGTTACTGGGATAGAAAAAAAACCAGGGAGCAGTAGGGGGTAGAGGAAAAAAGTATCCAAACTCAAAATGTCAGATTTTTGTTTCAGGAGACAAATAAATTCACAGACTGTGACTGTGACTTCTTTTAGCCTGCAGCTAAACAGACCATACAACACATATTCTTGCACATAGGTGTGAAAGAAAATTGCCTAACTGTTCAACTTATTTAGGATTTATTAACATTTATTGACAAAAAAGCACAGTATTTTGTTTAAACTCAGCTTGCCTTTCAAACTTCTCTTTTTCTTGTCCTGCAGTTAGGTTTCTAACTATGTGTGCCTGCTTAGTTCTCTATTGTACCACGCTTGTGTTCAGGATCCTACTAAACAAACAGGTTCACAGTCCTGTCAGCCAAGAACTAGAGCATATTACATGTCTCCTGTGAATACAGTATATATAGGATATGTAAATGTTATACAGGTTATAGCCTTTTCCTGGGTAGTATTTCTTAATCTCCAAACTTAGCAGGCAATGCAATTAGGAGGACCTGGAAAATACTGATATTTCACAGGGTGAGACAGAGGTGTCCTGCCTCCCAGGTAGGAAGCTGCAGGGGAGAAAGTTGTCTATATTGCTGTTTTATGGTCTTTTTGTGCCACAGGGGCATAGTGGTTGTTGTTGTGGTCAGCTCTCCATTTTTAAACACAAAACTTTGAAACAAAAAATGTTCAGCTCATAGCAAATATTATAAGCTCTTCAGAGAAACTGCTTTTATTGCATATTGTTATTCCTGCCATCTACATGCAGACTTAAACTTTTTCCCATTCAGCAGGTGCAAAGTCTCTTTCTCTCTCTACGTCTCTCTGGCCTACTTTTATTTTTATTCCAGCTCTTCCAGGGTTTTACTGGTATGTGTCTAATTACTGTGATATTGTTGCTCTTAACTGTTTCCTACCTTGAGTACTGTTTCAGAGATAAGTAAGCATAAAATATCTGAAAACTTGTCTGCTTTTTTCACCTAGAACAAGTCTAGCTGAAAGATCTACCTTTCTTATCTTTCTCCAGGGAAAGGTCACAAAAAGTTCAGGTAGTTTGCCTTCATGTGTGATATGTAGTTGTAATTATATTTATCCTGGACTAGTTGAAGTGGTTTCTCCTGGTAGCACAAAACAGTGTGAACTCAGTAGTTGGCAGGGTTTCTTCAGGCAGAATTGTGCTATATTGGCAGTTTTATGCAGGTAATGGATAAAGAAAACATCCAGTATTTGTCAGATTTTTTGTTTGTCATGTTGTCTTTGTGTTTCTGATGGTTTAATACTCTGCCCTGCTGATGCTGCCATTACCTGTTTTTCCACACACTTTCACTTTGATCAGCAGAAGGTGTTGTGACAATGGTGAAAACACAAATGGCCAGAAAAACACAGTAAGAAAGCTAATTAAAAAGTTTCAATGTGGGTGTCCAGTCTCTGAGGTGAAGTGTCTGAGATCATTGAGTGATGCTGTGTTTCAAAACGCTGTCAGGGAAAAGCCAGCATCATCCTGATCTTCCCGTTCCTCCCGCTGTCCTTCATGCCATGTACACCATAAGCATGTACTTAAACTCTTTGGTTTCTACACCAAAGAGGCTTCCTGCCTCTGTTGCCTTATTGTAGTGTCTCTAACCAGTGCACTTCTCATGATGCATCCCTGGCAGCTGGTGGGTGGGATATGCCAGCAGTAACACCTGGACGCATGTCCAGGTGTGAGTCTCTCCTGACAGAGGGAGCAGCCCCACACTGAGGCAGCCCCACAGCATTCATCTTGCTGTGGCCATGGGCCAGCAGAAGGCTCAGTCCTGCACCCTGGGCCCCTCCTTGTTTCTTGTGTACATTACAGTGTGGCAGGCGAGTCCTCGCCCTTCCTTTTACTATCGGCCTCTTGCTCCCTGGAAATAGCAAAGGTTGCAGCAAAGCCTGAATACAAGTCTGAAGCCCTGTGCTGCCATTTCCAGTCCTTTCCTCCCTGATCTTCCAGAGCTGCTAGCTTGGACCACAGGAGGAGTTCACCCTGGACAGCGTGTCCCTGCTCCTGGTCCCGGCTGCTGGTTTTGCTGGGCCCAGCCTTGCCTGGTCTTCTTGGCTCTCCCCGCTTCTTCCAGGCTGCAGCATTCTGCCGGAGGCAGTGGGAGCTTTCTGAGGGCTTGGGGGCAGTGAGGCAAGGAGAGCCATGAATTGCATCCTGGCACCCCATCCCCACTCCTGGAGCTGGGGCTGCATGCTGCCCTCGCTCCCCCCAGGTACGTGGGGCTGGGCTCTGGGTTTGGAGGGGAGCCCGCTGGGGCTGGGGCTGGCTGGGTAGCTCCATCCTCCCTGAGCCTCGGCTTTACTCACCCACTGCTGTCGTAGGAACTGGAAATCTCTGCCCTGCTCTGGTGCACACAGCTCACGAGTGCCTTTTGGGTCCTGCAAGGGTTTGGGTTCTGCTACTGTAGTGGGTTCTGTGTGTTGCAGCTGATAGAAAAGCTCTTCTGCACAAACTTTCTGCTTTCTCAGGCTTGACTGTATACATGCATGTTTTGCAGGACTCTTGGCACACTTTTACCTTCAGAGATTAATGTAGTGTTTAAACATATTGTACTTGTGAAGTGGTGACTAAGCAGTATTTGTTGTGGTTGTACCAAGGCAGTAGATATGAGTATATTCACCTGATGGTACAAAGTACTTGTATCCAGAGCTGAACTGTGTAGGAATCACCAAGAAACCATAGGAGCAGTTATGTATTGCTATGGTATCATATATACATTACATCTGCAGAGTTCCTGAATGATTACTAAACCTGCTGTATTCGATGAAGTTTTCTTGCCTTACAATTAAATCTTAAGGCCTAATAGGTATTTTAATGTGTCCTATTGTTCTTCACAGCTGCAGTTGGCACATAATGTAGATTTCTTTCAAAACATGCTGAAAGGTAAACATCTTGACAGTCACTTGAATTTTTTTTTCTCCTTAGATGACAATCAAAACAAAAGCAATGAAAAGAAAGAGAAGAAGATGGTTTCTCAGAAGCCCCATGGTACCATAGAATATATAGTAAGTGCTGGTGTGTGGTATGTTCATGCCTGCCTTTTGAAAGTGGAGTTTTTGAGGTTGAGAGGGGGGCAGCAGCACAAAACTGTGAGCACTAATTCCTTCTCAGTTTGCACTTATCTCAGTAGGGATTGCTTCTACTGATACCATTCAAATACCACCGTAATGGGGAGAGCTAGGGTCACATCCTGAATCTCTGCTCAACCCAGGATCTCTGCCTCTTGCAGCTGCCAGTTCCAATTTTACTTCTGCATTATGGCTGTCTAATAGAGCAGTGGTTTTGTTATTCTGAAAAATACTCCCATTCTGCAGTGTTGCTTAAGTCACCCAGCAGTTGACCTGTGCTGGATGAGATCTGTTCCTCTAAGCTGGAGCAGGGCAGCAGTGTGCTGGCTCTGCTCTGTGTGTGAGCCCTCAGGTCGCTCAGTGCATTCCCCTCTACCACACAGAGCCTCTGTGGGAGGTGGTGTCCCAGCTGGGAGCTGCACAAATGCTGACCTGCTGTGGCTGCTGGAGGTGTAGTGAACTTTGCATGTAAATACAGATGTGCTGCTTTAAAGCTTTAAGAGAAAAGGAGAGGGACATCCGTAACGCCTCTACATTTTTTCTACTGTATATTGTAAAAGAATATTTCTGTCTTGTTTTTTTTTTGATACTGTCTTATCACCTAAGCTATTAAATAGATGTCTGTCAAGTCTATCCCAGCAAACAGTCTGCTAAATGGGTTTAGTTCATGTGTGGTGCTGTGTTCAATATGGTATCTTAGTCACCAACTCTCTCTTCAGGCTGGAAATCAGGACACCATAAACAGCATAGCATTAAAGTTCAACGTCACTCCAAACAAGCTGGTGGAGCTCAATAAGCTTTTCACACAGACAATTGTGCCAGGCCAGGTAAATCTTTTATTTATTTGGGGTTTTTTTTAATATCTGAAACATAACTATTTGCTATGTATTTAGAAGTTTTTTACTACTTACATGTATATTTTAGGTACTTGGATACAAGGATAATGGATGCTAATTTAAAGCTCTCCCTTAAAGGGAAACTCAGTAGATTATTTCTTGGAATTGGTGTGATGGGAAATCTTTGTAATTGCCATATCTGACTTGTTACTTATGTACTGTCACTATAGCCTAAAGATGACTCTAAAGCTCAAGAAGATAATACAGCTGTTGTGAGGGAGTCGGATTGTTGGGAAGTCTGGATAAATGCAATCTATAATGCATTAAAGAATTAGAGAGAGACAGAAATTGAAATGCCTTTGTGCCATTATGTTGGTTATGAGTCAGTCTCCTGTAAGATGAGAAATAAATGAAGCGAGACTTTTTAGGAGAGTCCTAAATCCTGAAATTTCTGGGACTGGAAATGCAAGTGTGGAGAATAATACTTGGTTCATAAACAGCAGGTCTCTACTTCTGCTTCACAGCCATGCAGAGGTTGAAGTGTCTTGATTTGCAGATAGGAAAACTGAGGCACAGAGAGATGGTGTAACTTGCCTAAGAATACCCAGCAGACAAAAGCTGGAATAAGGAAATTAGTTTAAATTTTTCTGAATGTTTTTAAGGTGTACATTGCAGATATGAGTGATCAGTATTGTTTTGTCTTTCTAATATAACATAGTTTATAACCTTTTAAAGCTTTTGCCTCACTGTTTTGAAATGCCTGTTTGTATTTAGATTCTCTTTGTGCCAGATAGAAGTGCTGGGAGGCTGTCTTCTAGTCCTGGTGCTCCTGTTTCTCCTTCATCATCAGATGCTGAATATGATAAACTCCCTGTAAGTCAGACATGCTTCACTGGTCTTAAACTCTCAAAACATTTTCTGATTCTGAAGCTGAGAATCAAAGCTGTGTTTTTTGAGTTTACAGGCATTGTGTGTAGTGTCTTGCATTAAATTAGTTTGCTGTACTACAAAATTTACCATTGCCTTAAAAATACTCCATATTAAGGGAATTCTGCTTGTGGAAAGCCATTGCAGGTTCAGTTGGGCCCTAAGTCTATCAAACCTACTAAAAATAGTGTAGTACACAATCTTTAAAGAATAGAAAGCTAAATATGAAAAATTATTTAGTTATATAATTATTTTATGTGTGTCTGTAGTCCAGATCCTTGATCCTGCACTGGCATCCTTGAACAGGGAGGCTGTTGGTTTAGTCTGAGCAGTCAGTTTCTTTCTAGTTAATCTGTGATGGTACCCATATACAGACTTGTCTTTAGACAAGACTGCTGGATTTAATCTTTGTAAAAGGTCTTGGCATAGCTGATCTTTCATTTTCTTTAGAAGGCTGATTGGCCATGATGATTTTTAGATCGTACCTTTAGGCAGTTTAGCTGCCTTCAACATCTTTAACATCTGCTGAGATGAAAATAATTAGTCATAGATGAAAGTAATTAATCATTTCAAATACATCACTAATCAAAAGTGGAGAGAAGCTTGGAGTGAATAACTGTGTTTAACCTTACCCCCCTGTGCCATCTGCATGGGGAATCACACCAGTGCTCTGTGAGCAGAGGCTTCAGTGTAGATGATGTGTCAGGGCAGGCCCTCTCCCTACTGAGATGTGTAATTGAATTTTGGTGAGTTGACCTGCCTTGATGTTTTTTAATTTCTTGCCTGTTATTTGTATGGAGTTTCTTGTAAGGTTACAAAGGTGGGTTTGTTGGTTTTTTTTTTCAATACAGGACACTATAGGAAGTGTACATATATACCTACATACATGACCATTGCTTTTCTTCCTTATGCAAACAGAAAATAATTGTTTGAACCTGGCCTTTTAGTTTTTAAAAACCTAGAAGTATATGATTCTGGTCCTGTTGCTCT
The DNA here is from genome assembly GCF_047830755.1 of Zonotrichia albicollis. Classification (NCBI taxonomy): domain Eukaryota; kingdom Metazoa; phylum Chordata; class Aves; order Passeriformes; family Passerellidae; genus Zonotrichia; species Zonotrichia albicollis. The sequence continues at coordinate 72,928,865 of NC_133821.1, read as the reverse complement.
GCACTGAACTTTTTCTTTTCTAAGGATGCTGATTTGGCAAGAAAGGCTTTCAAACCAGTGGAGAGAGTCCTTTCCTCTACTTCAGAAGAGGATGAGCCTGTGGTTGTCAAATTTTTAAAAATGAATTGTCGTTACTTCACAGATGGTAAGGTAGGTGGAACCTGATTTTTGGGCATTGTTTGAGATTATCTTTGGATAAGTGAGAGATGAATACTGGGGGAGTCAAATCTGCTTAATGTTTTTAAAGAATGTAAAAGTGATGTTGGCTTTATCTATTACTGTTGCGTTTGTTGGTACTGTGATAATATGCTGTATAATTTTTTTCTTTTGCTTGTGTGTTGCTAGATACACAGAGAGAACTGCACTTCAGAGTTAAGACATGTCTGGATTAGTTGTCCAGTTCCATCAAATTGAGCAACAGCTTTATAAAATGAGTACATGCCAGTCTATTTCATTTATGACATGAAGATAAATTTTAACTGTTTCCAGAGCAGCGTTTCCAAATATGTTTATGTTGCTTCTCCCTTTGCTAATGAATGTTGTGCAAGCCTAATAAAAGAATGAATATTGCATTATACAATCTTTTCTTTTTGTTTCTTGTAACATGGGCCAGGACCGTAATCCTAAATTACAGCAAGTGTTTTAGAAGCACAGAGCTTGGGTAGTATTTTAGCCCTTTTATCAAGGTTGCAAGACACTTCCTGAACTGCCTACTTTGACATATCTGTCCCTCTTGACTCTGGTTTCAGTTAGCTGTCTGCATGTTTGGGTTTTCAAGTTCTCTGGAATTTATAACACTGGAGATGCTAATCACTGTAGTTGCAACATTTTTTTTTCCCTTAGTCCTGACTTTTGTAAGATGGATGTGTTTATACCTAGGGTTTCTGGCTTCTTTTGCATTGAGTGGATGTAGACTGTATTTATCAACTCTGCAGTTTTACAGTCTGCATTTTGTAGAATGTACTAGAGGACTACCTGATGTCTGGCATGTAAATTAGGGCAGTACTGTCACTTGCTATGTGATGCTTGTTAGATGCAGGGGATAGATTGCCAATTACAGATTTATGGCTGCAGGATGAAAAAAGTAATTTTCAGCCAGAGCAATCAAAAATGAGATGGCTTCTTTGCCAGTTTAGCTGAAATCCCTTGTTGCCTGGCTTCCTGCAGTGGCTGGGTGGGAAGTACATCCTGCTGATGTATTCTATCGTGACTTCTGGGAGAAGCCTCTGCACTTGTTTTCATTCTGTCATCCAAACACAAACCAAGCTTGAGGAGCGAGTCATACAGGAGAAGTGAATGAGAATACAAATAGACTTTGCTTTATAAAGGAGCAGGCATTCATGTGTTCATTTGCCAGTGCCAAGCCATCAGCTTGATATCTTAACCGCTTTAAAAAAGGCCCCACAAACCAAGCTTGTGGTCTTTTGCCTGTGTATTTATGAGCCTTCCTTGGCTTGCCTTGCAGATGACCTCATGTAATTAATAGTACCTGCAGTGTGGGCCATTCCAGTTGATCTCTGTCTCTCATTTGTCAGATGTCATGATTTACAAACAGATTCTGAGTTAGTCTGATGAATTTTGTACTTCATCTGGAGGAGAGGGTGCAGAAGCGAGACAGTGGCAGTCTTCCTTTTAAACCTTGGAAGATGGTCAGTTGCTTTGGATTGATGCTGAGTAATGGCTGGTGCAGTGATCTCAGTCCTGAGATGCTGAGCCTCCGAGAGTGCAGCAGCATTTTATCAAATCCATTGCTAGAGCACATTTTGAAAAATTAAATGAGTCCTCTGCAGCTGTGCAGAATATGCTTGGACTAATCATAGGAGCTGTTTCTAGGTTGGGAAGAAGCTGTCTCCTATCAGATCCCTGTATGGAGAAGCTTTTTGCAGGTACCTCTGGGAAAGCAGATCAAGGAGACCTCTGATGTTAGCTTGGCATAGTAACCTGGATGTTTCCATGAGTAAAGCTGCATGCAAGTGTGTTGGTTGCGTGTAAATTCATGAATCAAATGAAAGCAGCTGCATCCAGAATAAAATGGTATGTCTTTTTTTTAAAAAATAAATCCACTAATCTGTTTGATTTGAGATGGATTAACAATCACATTTTTAACTTGTAGCAGTCAGCACTGAAAGCTGAATAGTTCATGTGTTCTTCCTTATCAGCCAGGAACTTGGATGTTACTAAGAATTTTTTTTTCTCTCCTTATAATGTCTGACTTGATGCAAAGTATTGGAAAGCAAAGTATTTTGCTAGCAAACACTACACGGCACAATATAAAGAAGCAGGGAAGTGGTTTTGCTTTTGAGGATAGTAGCCTAAAATCCAGCACCCAGTGATAAGTGCATTACATGTGATGTGCTGACTCTTTCTTCTCCTGTTTTAGGGCGTCGTTGGAGGAGTCATGATAGTAACTCCAAACAATATCATGTTTGACCCACATAAGTCTGATCCTCTGGTGATTGAGAATGGCTGTGAGGAGTATGGGCTCATCTGCCCCATGGAGGAGGTTGTCTCCATAGCTCTCTACAATGACATCTCTCACATGAAGATTAAAGATGCATTGCCATCGTAAGGAGTGTTCTTCCCTGAACTTACATTTGCAGATTTTCAGTAAGGGTCATGGAAAAGGGCTGGGGAATGGGGGAATGGAGGGGAAGAGTTTCAGTGCAACAGTGCTGGCTAAGGAATGATTCACTTGTGTTGTTCTTCAGAACAACAACTCTCTCTTTAGAACACTAAAGTGGCATTAAACACAAATAGGTGACAAACATGAGAACTCAAGTGCAAAGACTCCTTTGCAGTAATTAATAAAAGCATTTGTAATATGCCACACTTGGGCTCTGTCACTGACCTGTCTCTAGGGCCCTTTCAGTGGATCTTTCAGTGAAGAGGTTTAGATTTTGACCATTACTGTGTTACCAGGACTGTTCTCAGAGGAGTATTTGAAACTTTTGAAGGTAACACCACCATAGCTACCATCTTCAGTATTTACAGAAACACCAGACTGTGGAATACTTCTATCTCAGAACCAGAAATGCATTGATAGTTATAATCTATAATACATTATAGACTTTCTAGGGTGGGCTGCTTTCATTTATGCACAAACAAGGCACTTCTTATCTATTTGTTCTAAGCAGGATTTTGTTCTTACAGGCAATACCTGTTTGAAGAGTGAAATTCATTGAATTTCCCATTTCAAGAAAAACTTTCCAGATACTTGGTACACTCATTTCTGGAATGTTTAATAACTTCTTAGTAATTTTTAAGCAATAAGGATCTTGCTTTCTAATTCTCCTCAGAGTTTTAGCAGTAACCAAGAGCGAAGTTTTATGCTCATACGTTTATTCGGAATTTTTCATTTTGAAATATTTTATGATTGTCCTGCTTTAAAAAGAAATGTTTAGGGAAGCCTGCATTCAAACAGTATGTTTGAATAATGGAGACAAATAGAAGAAAGCTAATAACTGTGTTGCCTGTTACTGTTTTGCAGTAAACATGTTCAAACAGGATACAGCTTATCTCCGATTTTTTTCTTCTCAAAAATACATTGTACTGACAGGGAAGCATAGATGGTTGTAGATGTTGACTCATTGTCAGGTGTGGGAAATTACAATATTAACAGGATTTGAATTAAATTCCAGCAGCTAAATACATGTCCTGTGTTTTTTTGTTATGGACCTTCTGATGACTTGCGCATTCTTATTACATGTGTTACATTTCTTCATCCACATGGCATATTCTGCCAAGTGCTTTACTCATTTTATTTTGGTATTACACTTTCAGCATTTTTCTCCATTGTCTTTAAAGTTGCTTATTTCCAGTACTGTATGCTTATTTTGGAGAAAGTTATTTTTCAGTGCGTTTCATGGTTTAAGTTATTTTGATGTTTAGTTTTTATTTTCATTTTTTTTCCATTTCCATTTTGCTTTTAACATCGTATGTACATCCATCATTTCCCCTGACAGTGACATACCAAAGGATCTTTGTCCTCTGTACAGGCCAGGAGAATGGGAAGACCTGTCCTCTGAGAAAGATATCAATCCTTTCAGCAAATTCAAATCCCTTAGCAAGGAAAAGAGGCAGCAGAGTGGGGATGCATCTGTTGCTCTGGGTGCCAAACAGATAAAGCCTTCAGATAAGGAAAGGTCTGCTGATTTTGAAGTTCTTCAGTCATTGGAGAGTACGGGCTCAATCAAATCAAAGTCTCTGGAGTGTCCCAACAACATCACTGCCACTGACCATTTGGAAAAGTTTGATGCAGATGCATGTAGCAAGGACCCTTCCAGGGGGAAAAATGCTTCAGATACCAAAACCAAAGAAAAATCCCTTCTAGGAGAAGGAGAAGATGAGTTCACTGACCTGGAAAAGACATCATCTTGTATGGACAGAGGGTTGGACAGGAAAATCTCAGTAATGGAAGGCTTGCTGGCTGACCCCAGGGACTTGGGGAGAACTAAGCAGCAGGTAACCAAACCTACTACAGAAGTTCAGGAGCACTTGACAGTTGATTCCTTGGAAAAAAAGGACAGTGTTGAACCTAAAGCTGACTTAGACTTAGAGCTGTGTGAAAAGCAAGATGTTATTCCAGAAGTAAACAAATGTGTCAGTACCCCGACAGGTAAGGTGGAGACTGAATTGGACACTAAGAAAGAGCTAGAGAAAGATAAACTTATTGAATTTTACCTCAATAAAGATGGAAATGGGTCTCAGTCATCTGAAGACTTACACAAGGCTGAAATCCAGAAAGGTGAAAACAATAAAGCAATTGGCATAGACCTTACACTTAGCTGTTCAAAGTCCCAAGCTAATGAAGTCCATACAGTTAAAAGTATGGGGCTTGGTTCCTGCTGTGTTGAAAGGAAAGGACCTTCATTAGAAATCAGCTCAGCAGCAGCAGAGGAAAAGGATCTGAAAGAGTCTGTGGACTCTTCATTAGTACCAGCTGTAGACAAGACCTGTCAAGAAACACAGTTAGACAATCAATCAGAAATCAGACTGTGGCTGCTGCAGAAAATTCAAGTGCCAATTGAAGGTAGGTCTCTGGTTATCCTTGTTTCCTCTGAGACTTGGACAGCATTATGATGGTAACCTTTGATTTGACAGCCTTCTCTAAATTTCTTCTTTCTGTAATACCTGGTCTCTTTTTTACTCCTTGTGTATTTCAGTTTTATATAACCCGCTATTTTCAAATTCTCAAAGCTTGTTGTTTGATAAGTAGCTTGTGTGCTCTCTCCACATTCAGTGATCACTGCTTATACAATCTGTACTTGTGTTTGCTGGCTTTAAGAAGAATAGTGAAATATCATCTAGTTTCAGTATTGGCAGGGACACTTCATGGCCTAGGAATTGTCACTCTGTATTGGTAACCACTGTTGGCTTATTCAAGTCTGTCAGTTTTGTTTCTGATAGTATCCAAGGTAGTAGAGCATTGCTGTGAAGGGGGGCACTGAAGTATTCTTGACAATATTTGCATGTGTCTGGTGTCTCTCATGCTATGGAAACCCTTAAAAAAGTGATAAATAGGATACATGTATAGTCCTACTGAGTAATCAGTTTTCTCTTGATTGATCATTGCATTATCAGATATAATTCAGGCTGTTCCAGGAGAGCAGATACCAGAATGCAATCTCTGTTCAGAGCATGTGCACACATATTAACCATTTCTATGGCAGCCCAGTGCCTCTGAGCAGTAGTCTGTCCTGGAGCGTTGATGCCCCTCCCTGGGTAATTCAATGAACCAGTGGACATACCCTTGAGTCACATGAGGTGGGGGAGATGACTAAAGTGGAAGTCTCTATTTTAAGAATAGTTGTTCTTAAAATGATTTTTTTCTTTTTTTTCATAAGGGTTTCTGCTGGTGGTATTTGGCTGTATGTGTACTGCCAAAACAAAGAAGGCAGCTTCAGTGTGACTTTTTTTTTTTGTACACTAGCAATTTAAGGAGCCTGAACTGCTTCTAGGCTTGGCCTTGTCTTGTGCAGATAAAAGGTGCTTGTATGGCTCTTTGACCGACAGAGTTGAGAAACTGATTGAGCTTTTTGTGTGCGTGCGTGTGTGCGTGTGTGCATGCAGGATTGCCCTTCAGCCTGGATAGGTTTTCTGGACCCTGACATGTCCCCTTTGCCTGCCTGGTGTTGCAGGCAGCACTCAACCTGGTCATCTTACCCATTTCTTTACAGGGCTGTTCTGTAACAGCTGTACAGCTGAGGGGCAGACAGGCTGTGACAAAATGGGAATAAATGGCCTCAGTTTAAAATGAATGTGGTTTTACTAAACCAGCCATGCTGTTGAAGTCAGGTGTAATTCTGTGTATGGTGCCTCTGAGTGTTCCTTTGCACCAGATTGTTAATCTTTGTCAGTGTTTTATCAGCTGCAGCGTTTGTACTTTCATGTAAGCAGACTGTTTGTTTTGTGTCTTCTTCAGATATGCTTCCTTCAAAAGAGGAGAAGAGCAAGACTCCTCCAATGTTTCTGTGCATTAAAGTAGGCAAGCCCATGAGAAAGTCCTTTGTGTCTCAGAGCACAACCATGTCTCAGCAGTACAGTAAAAAGATAAAGCAACCTGAGTACTGGTTTGCTGTTCCTCGGGAAAGGTAAGCTGCACTCCTGTCAGCACAGAAATGTCTGTCTGTTACTTTTTAAATGTGAAGTGCTTTCTAGAGCTGAATCTTACATTACCTACATGGTCCAAGTTGTGAAATGGAGCAAGGATGCTGAAGGGTGCCATCATTTCATTGCGTGCCAGTGGCATAAAGCAATGTTTCTTGCTAATATGGCTCTCAGTGGGAATGAAAAAGGCCTCAGGTGCCACTGGAAGATGGAAAGCGGGATATATGTGCAGCTAACATATGAAAAGAACTGGGAGATGATCAGGGTTTCTGCTGTAGTCTAGGAAATGGGGGAAAGGGAGCAGTGGCTGGAGAGGCGTGGAATCTGTGGAATCTACTGAGGTGTCACTGCTAAAAAAAATAAGTATTTCACATGAGCAAAGGGAATCATGTGGGAAAAGGGAGACACTCCTAACTAAATAGGTGTGAGGATTTCTGTCTTTTGTCCCATTAAAAATAGTCCCTTTGCAGTAAAATTGAGGAACACAAATGTTTTCCTATAGGTAAGTATTAATGCATAAATAGTACTCTAGAAAAAACAAACCAACAAACTAGAGAAGTGGAGGTCTATGATCTTCGACATAAATCACCCAAGAATTTTCACAGGCTGTGAAGAATCAAATGTGATTCTTTTGTTGACAGAAGGCAACTAGAGCAATTCTTTGGTCTGTTGAACCAAAATCAGTGATTCTGGTAAATTAGATGCCAGGAAGGAGGAATCTGAACTTGTGATCCATCTCAGAGATGTCTCTTTCAGATGCAGTCAATTTTTTTGAAATAATTTTTACTTGAAAATTGTAATTCCAAATGTGTATCATGTGTGTTGATTTAAGTGTTTATATTTTTTGTGGTTGGAAAAGGAGAGTTTTGATTGTCTGTAGTAGTGTGGAAGTTGCTGTCTTGGAACTCTTCCTGGAGGAGAGGGAGAGTTTAATCCAGCTGGAGTGTGGTCCTTGGGAGAGTAGCTGGATGGCTTTTGGTGTGCTTGCTATCTGTGGATCCCAGTCCTTGGCTTCTCAGGGATTGCAAAAGGGTGGGTTCAGAAAATTCTGGGTTGAAGTTTGAGTAAATACTTCAGGGAGCTGGAGTGATGAGTTGGAGTGATGCTGTAATACAGCACAAGGTCAGTTAGTGCTTTGGGGATAGTGCAGCTAACAGTGAATAAAGCTGCTGAGCTGCCTGAAATCATCTGTAATCACTGCTGTGTGTAACAGGTAAATCTGTCAAGCTTCTAACCACAGACTTGGAAAACAGCTTTGCTGCTTGTCCTTTTATGAGCAGAAACTTTCTGAATGGGGAGCAGACCTAATCCGTTTATAAACTGAAGTGTTGACAACTGGTTTGTACTTCAGTTTTTATAATGAGAAAAAAGTAACTTCTGCAGTGAGCTGCTGCAGCAGCACCTGGCTGTGCTGGCTGACATACCAGATCTTTGATGTCAGGGCTGCCATTTGGATCTTGATCAAAAGTAGTACTGAATGGTGGGTTGTAAGTTTGAGTCTTTTTAGTGCTATTCATGCTTGTTTTAACACCCCAGATTTGCATGACAGATCAAGTAGAACTTGGAGCAGAAATTAATTGTGAGACGCACACCTTTGTGTTAATGCCAGGCATGTCTGTGCCTCTGGAACAAGATGGTGTTTTCTCCAAGCTCTTGGATTATTTCCCAAAGCAAAACGCAACACTTCCTACCTTCTGGGAATATTCTTGAATCAGTATTGTGTAGAATATAAACCTAAGTGTTGCATCTTGGGAGTGCCATGAACAGTAGGTTGTTTGGGATAGCTTTGCCATGTATTTTGGACAAAATAGGAGATAGTGAACTAAGTCTAAAACTACTTGAAATGCAGTTTGTATTCATGTGTGAAAATATCAAGAATAACACTCATCTTGTTGGCCACAAGGCAGCCATAAATAAAACACTTTCTCCCGTCTAGTTACAGTAGCTTGTGCAGCATCTTAATGTTTTGTAGTAATTAAAAAAAAAAAAAAAAAAAGCAAAATCAAAAAAAAAGTCCAAATTTGGAGTGAAATTGTGAAAAAATTGGTCTGTATGCCTATATTTAGTGTAAGTTAAATCTTCCTCTGATTTGCTTTTAGTTACATTTTTTCCATGGTCATAGTGTTTGCTGTCAAAGCAGCTTCTGTCATCAGTTGTGAAAATGGCTCCAACTTCAGCCTGGTCCCACAGCTCCCAGCAGAGCTGCTCTTCCATGTGCCAGCTCCAGCTACTTCCTGGGCCCAGTATTTTTATATTTATTTTTTTGTTGGAAGCCTCTGGAAACTTTATGAATACAGAAAGAAGACTTTTATTTAGGCTGATATTCTTTATAAAGGCACTAAATCTTCTGTCTCATTTGCTGTAGGTGCTCTCTCTCCTTGCGTGGCTTCCCAGGCACCAAGTGTGTCCCGGCACACGTCGGCCCATGGCCAGCACTCTGTGGCTGAGTTAATCAGTGACTGCAGCTCTGCTTTGTGCTGCCTGCTTGGTCACAGCACGGCTCACCTCAGCATGCACAGGGGATGCTGGGCATCTTGAGTTGCCTTATATTCAGATTACTCAGCCTAGGGCAGCTTCTGGCCACGTTCAGCTGAGCAGAGGGGCACCCATGCTTTTGGAACACAAATAGAGATTGACTGTTTTGCTGGGAAGTTTTGCAATGGGTATAGCTTACAGTTTTAGAGGGTAAGTCTGTGTGTGCTCTTACTATGTGGATTTATGTTTAAGTGGTGTGTGGTTTCCTACCCTAGTGAATTTTGAATAGCAGTAGCTCAGTAATTAGGTCACACATTTCCTGAAGACCTTTTACAAGAAAATGCCTTGCACAGAGACCCAGATAGTAATGCAGAATTTCTTTGCTTGTAAGTAATAGCATTGACTAGTTCCTCATTCAAGAAATAAATTGTTTAATTTTCCAGTGTAAATTCTGCAAACATGTTTGTTTTATGAATGTATAATTTGCACTGAAGTTGATATAAAAAACACTTGCACTGGGATCGTGCTGCTGAGAGGGCATCCACTTTTTTGCTAGATGTAGAATCCTTTTAAATTAGCCTTTTATAAGGAGAATACTGCTAGACTCCTGATAATAAGATATCAAACTGTACAGAGGAAAATTATGAAAACCTGTTTATATCTATAGTTTAATGTCTTATAATGAGGACTCACAGAAGTCTCTATAAGCTCATAAAAGCATATGAGGGCTTACAAAACTCAGTGCTCAAGATTTGGGAAGAATCATCATTTTGTCAAGCACATTTATAACAAAGTTGTAGAATACTTCTGGATTATTGTCTTTCTCTGGGTCAGGAGCAGTGGCTGGACTTAGAGCCTTTTGAATATTTTCTTTCTGGAGTTACTAACTTCAGGTTTCTATAGTAGTCTCTTTCTAAGTACTTTGTTTTATTGATGTCTCTTTTAGTGCATGATACACGCATGAGCATGTGATCACCAAAACAGCGATTGAGTTCTAGGATAAATTTTTTCACAGCTGTCTAGTTGACTGTAAGAAAGTTCCTCAAGAAGTGGCTTTTCAATTTTAAAATTGGATCAAGTGTTTTACATTTGGTGGCTTGGAAATACCACTGTAGCATAATGTTAGGATTTTATTAGCAGAGCATCCCTTTTCAGAATGACATCACCTCTGTAATCACCTCTTTCTATTTTATGCTGCTGCTTTTTAAATCTGGACTGTCTGGATTTATCAACTGTCCATTGCAGAGGAAAACTTAGTTATGTACTACTTAAATAAACTGAGCATATACAAGTCCATGGGGCCTGACAGGAAACGTTCTGAGTATATTGAGGAAGTTGGTTGATGTTATTACAAAGCTGCTTTCTATCATCTTTTGAAAGGTTGTGTTGAGGGGGAGTGTTCCTTAATAATTGGAAAGACAAATGCTGCAACCATTGTCAGAAAACTCAAGGAAGTATCTGTGGGAGCACAGGGCAGTCAGCTTCATCTCAGTCCCTGGGAAGGAAGTCCTTACAGACACCATTTCCAAGCACACAGAGGGAAAGAAGTGATCAGGATCAGCTGTCATATATTTACCAAGGGCAAATTGCTTTTCTACTGAACAAGTAACTTTTCTGTTTGAGATTGCTAGCTCCTTGAGCAAGGAGAGAGCAAGGGATTGATACCATCATGTTACTAAGGCTTTCAACACAATCTTCCATAGTATCCTTGTAGCCAAAGTGGAAAGATAGGACCTGGACAGGCAGGTTACAGGTGGTTGTAAAATTGACTGGACCATTGGGCTCAAAGGTAGTTGGTCTGAGTGGCAATGAAGTACAAGTGGTATTCTTGGGGACTGATACTGCTTAATGCCTTCAGTGGTGACATGGATGTTGAGACAGAACACACCTCTGTGATTTTAGGAAATGACACAAAATTTGGAGAGTGCTCATAATTGGAGGGCAGGGCTGCTATTCAGAGAGGCCTCAACACAACAGGCTGACAGAAATGTCAGGAAGTTCAGAAAAGGCAAATGGAATAGTTGTGCACCTGGGATGGAGCAGTTGCTGCAGCAGTAGGTGGGGAAAGGCAGCCTGGGGAGTAGCTCTGCTGAAAAGGAGCTGGGGAAGTTAAGAGCAAGCTCAACATGTCAGTGGTGTGTCCTTGCAGTAACAAAGGCTTCACTTCTTGCTGACTCAAGTAAGAAAGTACAGCCAAACAATTTATGTAGTCATTAATCCCCTCTTCCTTTTAGGCACTTGGTTAAAAAATGGAGGGGAGGGGACAAGAAACAGAAAATGTTGGATGGGGCCATACTCAGATCATGTGCTGCATGCTTCAGAGAAAATGGTGATGAGATAAAAGAAAAAAAACCCCAGAAGACATGGAGAACTTGTAGAATCATTGTTGGAGATTTTCCAACTCAAATAGACAAGAATTTGCAACCTCCTCTAAATTGGAAGTTAGCTCTGCTATAAGCAGGAGCTGGCCTAGATGATTTCCAGAGATGGCTTAAAACATAAATACATTCTGTGATTCTGAGATATGGATGTGCTGCTCTCCTTCATCCACCTGCATAAATGTGCTTTCAAATGGTTCTTACCCAGACAGCAGAAACCACTACTTTTATTGTCCTTTCTTAGGGATTTGTAGGAATTAAGTAGCTGGCTTTCCAGAGTAGAACTACTGCATATAAAATGCACAGTGCTCAAGTCAGTTGTCTCTTTCAATTAAAGCTCAAATTAATTAGCAAAGAGCTAATCAGACTGCTTTTTCTGAAACCTCTGTGAGCAATGCTATTTTTTTCCTTTTTCATTATTTCCATGATGAAGCAAAGTAAATTCTTTATTCTTTTTGTAGACTTATTTGAAAAAGTCTGGAATTATACTAGTGACCCTAACAAATTGTAATAGTGCTGAAAGAGTATTTTAAGATTACTTGTGCATACATATAAATACAAGTTACTTGAAATATGGTGGTGGGGGGGAAATGTCTATTTCTAAAAGGTTTTTCCTGTTTTCTGTTGATCTAAGAGTTGCTGGATGTAACTTCCTAGTGAAAAGCTGAAGGAAGATCCGATATCATAAGCACTTACTATCTTTCTATCTGCCCTCTTTGCTGTGGGTCTGGTTTTTTTTGTTGGCAAGTCAGCTTCTTGTATAGTGGATCCATTGTTGTATTCCTGTTTCAAATTGCATGTGATCATTTTAACTTAATACATAAATTCCTTCTTCAGAAATTGTTTTGTGGTTTGTTATGGAAGTTGTCAAGGAATATCTTTTTAAAAACAGTGGGTGAGAGCTGACTACTTTTATGGAAGAGCATGTGCTGCTGGTACTATATCATTAGCAAAGCTGTCAGTAACAGCTTATTTTCATAATGCTAAGAGAATGAACATTGTTTTGTGGCTAGCCTCTATAACTTTTAAAGGGCAGCTAAAACTGTAGTGTAGATTTCACTGGTGATCTCATTGCTGGTTTCATGCTGGAAGTCAAACTAAATGGGTAAGTGAACTTTAATGACTATGACCTAATATCAATCAATTTGACTTCTTAGTATGAATTGTGTGGGACTGGACAAGCCATATTGCTCTACCATGATTCTCTGGCTTAGCATATAGCAAAGGGAGGAGGAAAATACAAGCAGAGAAACCTTGAAGTGGTTCAGGCTGCCAGGTGGTGGGAGCTGTTGCCTTGTGTGGTATGGGAGGGTGGAGGTACATGGATATCCTGTTTGTGTAGTTGTCCCTGCTTTGGCATTGGGCAAAACCTCTGTGCTACGTGACAGTGTTGGGTTCATGGACTACTAAACAATGGTTGTCTCCTCCTCTTCTCTTCACAGAGTGGATCACTTGTACACATTTTTTGTTCAGTGGTCACCAGAAATATATGGGAAAGATGCCAAGGAACAAGGTTTTGTTGTGGTGGAAAAGGAGGAGCTTGACATGATTGACAACTTCTTTAGTGAGCCCACTACTAAAAGCTGGGAGGTGAGTGCCTTCTGCCTTTGCCTGAAGCGTGTGCGTATCAAGTGTGCATCCTCTAAGAATCTCAGCAGTTGTTCTTTTGAGGATTTTATGGTGTTTCCTTAAGGCTTCTGTCTCACAAATGTATTCATATTCCTTCAGTCTTCATTTCCTCTCTCCCTAGAAAGAGCAGGTAAACACCTGGGAGCTCTCTGGTGTGCAACCAGCAGAAGTTGTGTAAATATTCTGACCATGTGATATTAGTCTTTTGCAAAGCTATACAGGCATATGTGGTCAGCATTGCTAAATTCCCAATGTATTTCCTAATGTATTTATATGCTACAAATAAATTCTTCAAAATGTATATATGCATGTAAACATCAACCCAGGCTCCTGTGTGCTGGTTGAAATGGATTAGTGTGTGGTGATAGGCCAGACCCTTGCTTCTAGGGTGCACACAGCAGTTCTGTTTGAATATTGGGTGTAAGTGGGGTGAGTTTATCATTGGACTTTGGCTTTTTCATGTGTGGTCTTCTGCAATCTGTTTTAACCACTTGGCATGCCTATGCTTGTTATCTCCTCCTTCTGCATACAAAGCCTAGTTTCTAAGGGAAATAAGCTTACACACAGTTTTAAAAGTCATATTTCTCAATGCTCAAACACTTTCTGTGCTAAGAATATGGGATAAATGAAACAGACACATACATTCCAAAGTGGGAAATATCTTGAAGGTGATTAAATAAGTTATCTGATGATTCATCCTAAACATAAATTTGTTTTCTTTAAATTCTACTACCCTCTTTTTTGTTTGTTTGAGCATTTTGATCTTCACAGTATGTTCTGTTGAAAAATGGAGCTTGGAAGTGGGTCCTGTCATTTTAAATGTAGCAACCTCTATTCCCAAGGAACTAATATTTTTACAGTTTTGTAGCTTCTCAATGTTAGTGCTTTTTGAGCTGAAATAAAAACCTGTCTTCCTTGTTTTGCGTAGAGCTGAGTGCAGTCATACATTGCTCTAGATTTTACTGTTCAGTTATTTGCATGCCATTTTCATAAAACCACAGTGAAGGAGAGTCAGTGATCTAAAGACAGATGTAGGAGAGATCTGGCCACACTGGGAGCATGTCTCTCATTGTTCTTTTTAGATATTTATTGAAAGGAAGAAAAGCTGGAAACTGCTTTAAAGGTGTGCCTTTTTATTTGTAATATATTCCAGCTTCACCATTTAAAGTAGGTTTGCCAGGAAATCTCTATTGAATGAAGTCCAAATTTGGGCATGATGACTGTGAAATGATGAGAGTGAAAGTTTCACTCTCCCTTGCGGGGAAACAGAAACTCTAATTGTAGAAGAGCATATAAGCAGTTTTATCACAGCATGCCATGGCCAGTAGCTGTCTGTCACTCTTGGGGCTGAGAACTCTTGCCATAGAGCAAGGGAAGAGTAGTGGGTACTGAAAATAAACTGCTAGATGATGAAACAGAGACAAATGCCTTTGAATATTCGAATTGTTTACTGTGCCAGACCAGACCAGGAGGAACCTTTTGTAGAGGTATGTTGCATTATTTCCCATTTGAACAGTGTGGATCTGATGATGGAACTTCTGTCCTGGTAATAAATGTACTCTGTACTCAGGTGAGGGGCATTTCCACCTCAGGTGGCTTCCTTTCTCAGCCCCATAAAATCTTTGAAATACTTTGTAGATCCAGTTTCTGTAGTGGTCAGTTCTTTTCATCCATTTCTGCCTTTGTGTGGTCTGTAAATACCTGATCTTGCAGATGCCTCTTTCTGCAGTTGTTGACTGAAGTTCATTCACATATTCAGTTCAGAGACTGAATAAATGTGTATGCAGAGAAGAGGGGGGCTTGTCTGTCTCTGGACCCAGTTTGCAATTTACAGTTGTGTTAATAGATTTTCTCTGGTTCCCTAAGTGACTTGAGTTGTATTTTGCTACAGATACCTCTTGGTTGATTTGCTGTTGTCTGGTACTTTTCCCCCACTCCTGGAGCAGGGGAGACTATTCCTAAAAGAAAGTCCTCAAAAGGGAAGTTGTGTACTTTTGATTTAATGTCTAAAAGGTGTTAATTAAAAAATATACAGTCATGTTCTGGGAGATGTGGAGCAAAGGCAAACCAGTCTGAAGGTGAAAAAAAAAAGAACGATACAAGTAGAAAGATTGTTTTTTCTGAGCAGTTTGTTGTGGGTAGAATTATTTTTTTTTAATTACCCTAATTTTGCAGTGCAACCCTTAGAGCTCTTGCTGTCATGGGCAGGAATACCTGTGACTGCTCAGGTGTGCAGGGACACATGGCAGTGTTTGTTCTGCAGGCTGGATTTTGCCTTGTGATTTGCCTTCCTCTCTTTTCCTGACGGTGCACTGGAGTGCCAGAGCCCATGTGCCCTGCTCAGCTCCAGGCATCTGTGGGACAGCATGGACTGGACATGAGTGCATGCAGAAGATGTGTAGCTCTCTTCCCACTGGGGATGCCCAGTGTTACTGAGGGTATTAGGGCTGTGAGAGTGCCTCACCAGCCCTGGTCCTCATGCAAAACTTGTGTGCTTTGATGTGTGGTTAAATCCACACCTGGAGTCAGTCTATTGTATTTGTCTTCTCGCCTGAGGGCCAGGTGTGTGTAGGACCTCCAGGCATCTCTTCCCAGTAGTCTTGACTGTTGACAGCTTCTACAAGTTCCAGCAGTGATCGTGAAGGCGTGGAGGAATTATGCAAAACTTGATCTGTGTGTAACATGAAAGCCATTTGGAAGCCTTATTGGCAGCGAGGTGCATAGCAGAGCACAGTGGGCTCTGCAGCTGCATCCTGAAATTCCTGCTCCCAGATAAGACCACTGTGGTGATACACTCACAGAAGGAAAAAACAGTTTAAGGTTTCCTGTTTGTGCTGTAGCTAGGCCTTGTTGCTTCCCCTTCTCTTTCTCATCAGCTCCATTTCAGAGCTTTTGCTGTTGCTTGCTATGTCCCATGGTGTCACTGAGCCCCAGCTAAAGATTTTCCCCATTTGCTTAAGGGTACCTTGTGCTTGGTAAAATTATCCCATATGGTGTTTTTTCTCCAAACAGTGTGACAGCTGAGGAGTAAGTTTTAGATGAATTGGCTTCAACAGAGGATTGATGGTGTAAGAGCTATGCTTTAGGTTGGACACTTGTTCTCTTGCCACAGATCATTACTGTAGAAGAAGCTAAACGACGAAAGAGCGTTTGCAGTTACTATGAAGAAGAAGAAGATGATGATACCTTGCCTATCCTAAAGCATCACAGCGCTCTTCTGGAGAACATGCACATAGAGCAGGTATGGCTGAAAGCCCTCAGGTTTCCTTCTGAGATGTGGTGCTGCCTCTGTCGAGTGCGGGGAAGAGGCTGGGGCACTGCCTGTGCTGCTTGTGTAACCATTTCCCTCATTGCCTGCCCCTGCCCAGCTGGCCCGGCGCCTGCCCGCACGGGTGCAGGGCTACCCGTGGCGCCTGGCGTACAGCACGCTGGAGCACGGCACCAGCCTCAAGACTCTGTACCGCAAATCGGCCGCTCTCGACAGCCCCGTTCTCCTCGTCATCAAGGATATGGACAACCAGGTCAGGAGCGCTTCTTCAGGGGTGGGGCACAAAGGGCAGCACTTTGTAAAGTGATCAGTATGAAATGCTAGTCATACTGTGAAGTCATGTCATACCAGAATGAGACATTGGTGTATTCTTTTATATTTTCTACTGCCTAAACTAGAGTTACCAAAGGAAAGAACTTCAGCACTAGTAAAAGTTTTAGCATTGCAGTGCGTGCAGTAGTGCCTTTAGGTATCACAGTTAAGGAGCTGTCACAAGCAATGCCTCTCTGGAGGTCTCATTCTTCAGTAGCTGCTAGTCAGCAATGCTGCTGCCATGGTTATCATCTGGCTTTTAACTTGCAGGATACGGAAGATGTAGAGGAATACTTGCACATCTGATACGCTTCACTAGTTGGTTCTTCTAACATGAAAATAGCTTGGTTGTTATTAGAAAGCATTTTGACATCTTTGGGGGTTTTTCTCTTGAATTCTGCACTTTCCCTTAAAGTCGTATAATCATTTTATTCTGGCAGATATTTGGAGCGTATGCTACTCATCCCTTCAGGTTTAGTGACCATTACTATGGCACTGGTGAAACATTCCTCTACACTTTCAGTCCACATTTCAAGGTAAGTGAGTGTCCACTTTCTGAAATAAGATTTTTGGGTTCCACTTCAGAAACATGTATGAGATTTTTAGTGTAGAAGAGGTGCCAGATGTTGATGAATGAAGTTAATCATTCATTGCTTCAATGCAATACTTCAAGCAAAAGTGTCTGTAATTATCTGCAGAGAGGACAGTCTGTAAGTGTGAGGAGAGAGTTTTAAATGAGTTGAAGGGTGAAGCAGGAAGGACTTAAAGAGTGTCAAAGACTCACCTTAGAAGGCAATGATATCAAGAACAGGATATAATGTCATGCATTCTTAGGATCACAGTGACCACAAAAAAGAGAAATAAGAGTGCTACTGAAATACCCCTTGATGCTCATAGCTTATGTACTTTTTCCATATTGAACACATTATTCCTTTTTAACAGGGTACCACTTGATTTAGAGAGGGAAGCAGCATTTAAAATAAGGATTAGGATGCTTTGTTCATAGTTTTAAATATGTATTGATCTTTACTTTCTACCTTACCTTTTCCTCTTTCAAGAAAAAGATAAAAGATGACCAAGCCTCTTAGCTTGAGAGTAGGTACCCAGTAGTTTGAGATTGCAAGAATCCTCAGTCCAAATACGTTCATGTTTTTTCCCCTCCCAGGTATTTAAATGGAGTGGAGAAAACACTTACTTCATCAATGGAGACACTACCTCTCTGGAGCTTGGAGGTGGAGGGTGAGTGAGTGTTTGGTTTTCAAATCATATTGCCAACTTTCTTTTTTTTTAATTTTAAATGGAAATAGGGACAGTGGTAGGTGCAAGAAAAACTTTGCAGTAAAGTGGCTGAACTTAATTTTAGTAAGCTGTTTAGCAGAGATACCTCAGCAATCTAATTTCAGTTACAGACTGAAACCAATTTTGTTTGCTTAGAGTGACTGATGCTAGGCAAGTAGGGTTTGTTGCAGAGTTGGGGTTGTTTTTAGCCAGGAAAAAAAGCAGATGTTTTGGGTAGATACATCACTCATTGCTGAAGCGGTTTGTCACTGGAAGATAATCCGTAATGGCAATTTTGCCATCAGTTTCTAGGGTTTATCAAGCGGTCCTTACTAAGCTGTTGTTTTTCTGTTGATGCACAGAGCAAGGATACAGACAGGGCATAATCAGTTCATGAGTTTCAAAGGTCAGTAGGTATAAAATCAAGGGCTAAGACTACTACAACCAACTAAAGCTTACTTGGAGCTTACACTATGGCACAGCTGGGCATGGTTTGCATCGGGAGTGGATAACCAGGAGATGCTCTGCCCACATCCATGCAGCCAGGGAAGGAACCCCGAGGTCTGCCCACATCCAAGCAGCCAGGGAAGGAACCCTGAGGTCTGCCCACATCCAAGCAGCCAGGGAAGGGACCCCAAGGCCTGTGCCCTGGTATAGCCACAGCTGGCAGTGTGAGCAGCCGGGTGTAGCCCAGGGCTGTGGGCACTCGCAGGGTCCTGCGCGCTGCCCTGCTCACTGCTGCGAACAAAAGCAAGGGAACAGCACCATGAGCTTCTTGGAGAGTGCTTTGCCGGTACTGAGCTCTTCACATTTGGCCTCAGGGTCACCTAGATCCCTCTGTATCACTTCTTTGATTGTTTATACAGCTTCCAGTGCTTTTACTCTTCCATCTAACACCAAATCTGTTCTGTATTTCCCTTTAGTGGCCGCTTTGGTTTATGGTTAGATGCAGATTTGTATCATGGGCGAAGCAACTCCTGCAGCACCTTCAATAATGACATCTTAACTAAGAAAGAAGATTTCATAATACAAGATGTAGAAGTATGGACATTTGAGTGAAACACTGACTGCCTTAAGGACTGGATCCATTAGGCACTTAAAGCTATCCAGAAGGTGCAGGCTGCCTCACAATGTTACACGCTTTTTCCTCAAGTTTGTACCAGAGCATGACTACGCAAAAAATCCAACCAAACAACTCAAGAATGAAAGAATTGGTTTTGAGAGGCAGTAAGAGACAGAACAGTGAGAGATCACTCTGAAGTGTTTTTTACTTCCTCTTCAGCACTCTTCCATTGAAGATGCAATGCTTATGAAAATGTTCATGATGTATAAGTTGAAAACTTCTTATGTAACTGTGAAAAAGATCCTGTGGAAGAACTTTAACTGTCTAGTACATTCCATGTGTATTTATGTTCAACATGCAAATGCTGACCAAAAATAAAAGGTTACTTTACCAAAATCTACAGTATAATGTTTGCCATGGAAAAGAATCAGAAATAGGTGTACACAGCACTTAAGGGAACATGTTTTTTAAAATTATTTTATTTATTGTTACTGTATAGTAGATTTTTTTTGTAAATGTGTTAGCTATGAGTTTTTTGTTCAATGTTTCAAATCTTATTTTGATAATTACTGTTGAGGTGGGTTTCTTATGCATTGGCATTTATTCTGAATCAATTTATTTGATTTCTTAAGTTAATTTTTATATTTTTATTTTGTAAATGAGATTAGGTTTTCATTATACCCTAATTAGAGGGTTTGTTTTCCTGGCAGAAACACTTGAGTGCATAATTCTGTTTCATTTTCTTTTCCTGAAATGAGGGAGAAGGTGGATAGTGCTTCTTCTTAACTCTGCCGTCACATTCCTGTTAATAGATAACTGTTTTGGCAGTGTATGGAGACACTGGGCAAGTGCCCCCTGGTGTAGACTTTATCAGTTCAGCTGCAGTCCACAGAATTGGGATAGCATGCTCTGAGCACCTGCCTCAGTGTTATTTGACTGATTATGAAGGAGATTTCTAAGAGAACTGTTTTTCTGTATCACCACAAAATGGTTCAAAATAAGCCACCCACTGTGCTTTTACGAGCATTTCTCTACAAATTGAAGAATTTGTTAAGGAGAAAATACAATTGAGATTTAGAGAAGTTCTTTTCCTAACAGACCAGGTCACGTTAGTGTAAAACTTGTTTTCCTAATAATTATACATATAATTTTCTTTAAAAGAATACTTTAAGCAGCAGTCTGGTTTAGGATTTGACAGTCAACTAATTATTCCTGTTTGTTTTTAATGAAATTATCAGATACTTCCCCCCCCCCCCCCCACCGCCAAAGCTGAAAAGACTCTATATTACAAAATTTGTAAAATCTATTTTATGAATAAAATATATTACAAAAAACTATAAAACATTTGGTGAATGGGGAGAGTGTGAGAGAGGACTGGCAGTCTTCACTGTTTGCTACGGAATTCAGCATTGCCATTAAGCTGTGGTTTTATTTACACAATCCAGGCCTAACTAATATTCGGATGCTGTTCTGCCCTTAGACTTGAGTGTTCATTGCCCTGAGAAAGGCAGGTTTTAGAGACAGTAGTGTGCATTAAAGCAGAACAATCTAATGTTGGAATGTTACTAACTGAGTAATACAACTCAATTTAGTTACTGCTCTTTTATTTTTGAATAGATTAAATAATAATAAAAAAGCCAATTACTTTTCCTTCAAAAGCATTTCTAAATCTTAATCTTGCACAGAAGTTTCACAGTCTAATAAAACAATGCTATACACAGTAAGCCTGTAACACGCGGCACATGAGCTTTTCACACTTCCTTTCTTTGTGGTCCACTACAGCCATAAATAAAGTTCTTACTGGTAATGCTTTAAAATATTTTGGAAGTTGATAACAGCATAATGCTTTGAAGATACCCAGAAAATCTACCACACTGTTCTTTTAAATGATGGCAGAAGGCCACTTAATAGTTTCAAAAAACCCAACCAAACAAACACCCAACAAAAAATCCCCATAACAAACAAAATGAAACCAAGTTCAACATTTTGCATACATTTCACTCTTGCTACCTACAACTTATTCCATTATATTATCCTTGTCAAAGCATATCTAAATGCTGTGGTCTATATTCAAAACAGTGTTGTTCAATCAGAATTCTGTGACCCTTGAAACTATGAATATTGAATATATGTAATGCAGTGCTATCACAATATTTTCAATAAAGGAATTTATGCATTCAGAAACTTGTTACAGATGCTCTCTTTTATTCACAAACTTTAGAGTGTTTTAAAGATGAAAGGATGCAGCTTAAGTTATAGGTTATGCTGACAAATACCTGTGCCACCTCATAAAAAAGAGGATTTCAGCTATACTGTATTTTACAAACACAGATAAGGAGGTTGGAGATTTTGGTGGGGTTGGATTTGGGGCTTGGGTTTTTTGTGTGTGTAGTATGTTGAGTCCTTAAAGAGAGCTGTGTTTTGAATTCACCCTGAGACAGACTCTGACAAAGGGCTAAGAAATGCTAGTAAACAGCAGTTTACCTGGTAGTTCTTGCTTCTGCTCTCAGCTGCAGTGAATGACATGTGTCCCCTTATCTTTTTGACCATCCTCTTCCCAGAATTCAAAAGTCCCATGTGCATCATTTTTGTATGCACCCTTTTCATATTTCCAAAGTGCTCACATATATTTTTATGTCCAGCCAAGCAAAGCAAAGATGTCTTAAAAGTAGTTGGTTCTTGGGTTTTATTGGTTTTCATTGTATGCAACAGTGGCATTAAAAGAAAACAAACTACAATTACATGTGAAACGGAACAAGTGTGCTATCCATGAGCCTTGCTCTGAGTGAAATGGCAGCAACAACTTTCCTAAAGTAAAGGGAAAATTATGGTCACTAGTCATTTTTCTCTCAGAAAGAACAAGATCTTGTAGTTGCAACATGAAATACGTGTTCCTTCAGTGGTACTTGGGTACAGATTTTTGATTAAGGACTGTGTTCAAACACAGGCTCACAAATCAGGCTTGTCAGTACCCAGGTAATTGCAGATGTTTTATTTGGTGCTGGTTTAAGTGCAGGTTTTATGTTGGATGTTTTGCACTAAGGATGGCTTTAGAGCAAAGGAAAGTCTAGTTACGTTTAGAACAATCCTCATTCGTAAACCCTAAAGATTTGATTTGCCTGTTTGTAACAGAGAAAAGGAGCAGGTGAGGCCATTGCAAAGGGACTGCTAGCACTCTGCAGGTTGGCACATCTGGCAAATGAGCTGCTTCAGGTAGAATAGCCAACCATGTCCTGTTTGTACGGGCATAGCTTGCTTTAAAAAAAAAAGCATTTTTGAAAATCTCAGTTCTTAATTTTTCATCTCATTACCTTTTAAAACACTCCTTTCACCTGCGGGACAAGCACTTTGTGCCTTTTGAGCTGCATGAAGAATACATTTAAGTTGCCGGGTCAGTGATTCTGCAGTTCTAGTCTAATGAACAGCGCAAATTATTTAAAATGCAAACTATTAAGAAAACATTTTTAGAAATTGAAAGCTAACTACCAGTTACCCTTTATTAGCTTCAGAAGTAGTTGATAGGAGGAGGGTGGTGAGGCACTGGAATGGATTGCCCAGAGAAGCTGTGGATGCCCCATTCCAGGAAGTGTTCAAGGCCAGGCTGGATGGAGCCTTGAGCAGCCTGGTCTAGTGGAAGGTGTTGTTGGAACGAGATGATCTTCAAGATCCTTTCCAAACCATTCTGTGATTTTATGAAATATCTTTGGCTGTCAATTAGCATAGCTGTCATGCACTGGCAACAATTTCAGGGCTGTCAGCTTATGCAGTTAGAACTAACATCAGATTTTAGCCCTCACTGCTGGGAGCGTCAAAGAAAAAATGTAGACTCATTTGGAAAAATCTCTGGAATTCTATTAGTGACCCCGAACAAACTGCAACAGTGCTGAAATGGTTTTAACATTATTTGTACACATATAAAAATCCAAGTAACTTGAACTATAGGGGCAAAATGTCTAAATTTTTCTTGGTTTGGATTGACCAATGAATTGCTGGACATAACTTTCTGGTGAGGAACGACAAAGATCCAGCATCATAAGCACTTATTATCCTTTTTTCCGCCCTCTTTACTGTGTGCTTGATTTTTTTTCCCCCTGCGGCAATTCGAACTTTTAAGAGTGCATTCACATGGTTTTATTCCCCTAAATTTTTGTTGGTGGTGGTGGTGGTGGTGATGGTTGGTTTGGTTTTTGGTTTCGTTTTCCCGTGACAACCTCACGGGCAGCCCCAGTTCCGCTCGGCGTGTGTCCGGCGGGCGGAGCCGGGCGGTGCCAGCGGGGCTCCCGGGCCCGGGCGCTCCTCCTTCAGCGGGCGGAGCGCCGGCACCGGCAGCGGGAGGGGCCGGCAGCGGGGCCGGGACCGGGAGCGCGGCCATGGCCGGGCCTGAGGCCGCGGGTGGTGCCGCCGCCGCCGCCGCCGCTGAGGGGAGCGAAGCCGGGAATGTCGGCGGCGATGGCTACGACGGGAAGTGCGTGTTCTGCAGGATCGCCCGCCGGGAGGAGCCGGGCACGGTGCTGCTCCCCTGCGAGGTGCGTGAGGCGCCTCCTTCCCCGCCCTCCTTCCGCGCTCCCTCACAGGCCGGCCCTGGGATCGCGGCTGGGGCTGGGCGGGGGCGCGGCGGCGCTGAGGGCCCTCGGCGCCGGCATGGGCAATGCGGGGAAACATCGCTGGCACGGAAAGCACCTTAAAACCTTCCGAAAGTGCTGGCCTAGCAGGCGGCAGCCTGAAAGCTGGCGCCGAGGAAGGCTGACTGCCGAAGGTCAGCAGCGGACGCGCACCGTGCCTGGAGGCTGCCTCCGAAATACCCTCAGCTTTCCTTGCTGATCGCGTCAAATATGACATTTGATATCGCATCCACATGGGGGATGTAGACATTGTTACCTACTCTGTGCCAGTATCCTCGTCCTAATCCATTTTAAAACGTTTGCATCCTTTTCTAGGATGAAGACCTTGTTTGCTTTAGAGATATAAAACCTGGTGCCCCCCACCACTACCTGGTGGTGCCCGTGAAGCACATGGGAAACTGCAAAACACTGAAGACAGAGCACATACCTCTAGGTAAGGCTGCAAGTGTGTGCTTAACCTCAAGGAAAATCGTTTTTCACAGCCTGGAACAGGGGGTTGTCAAGTAAATTACAACTTTGGACACCATTTGTAAACGTAGAAATAGCTGATGTGAGTGAGTGTAGATAGGGACTTTCTGGTAATTTCTATGTGCTGGTCTACAATAGCACCTTTTTTGTGCAGTTCTGGAAAAACATGGCAGTTTGCACGGAGTATAGATGCTTCTGCACTTTGTTGGAAGTACAGCTTTATTTTTAAAGCAATTATGTGCTGCTTCATTGCATTTTCTTAGATATGCATATGCAATTCTAAAAGCTTACAGAAGAATTTTATAATGTGTATACTTTCAGATAAGTGCTGCATTATTTGTCAGGAAAAAAGGAAATGACAGATGAAAAAGGGTGATGCTGTTTCAATTAACTTTAAAAAAAATTGCAAAAGTAAAATTCTGAAATGTTGAAGCCATTATTTATTGTTGCTAGGCTTATTTTGGTTTTTGGGTTTTTTTTTCCCTTAAGAGGACATTGTCCTGGAATTTGTTTCACAAGATATGGCTAGCTAAGTGTGTTGAGTAACAGAAGAAATTGCAGCCATGAAGAAATTCCACTGTAGGGAAACTTATAGGTGATGCAAGAAAAGAGTTGTAATTGCATTTTGCAAATCTTGCATTGCTGTATTTCTCTTGTAAATATAGGGTGGTTTTCTCCAGAGAAAAAAACTTCTGTATGTGTTTGGCTTCAAAGCAATTCCTCTAACTTCTGCCTTGATTTTTTTTTATTGGGGTTACTACATTGTTCAGAGATAATAAAGCTGTGCTAGTAATAAGAAATACTGACAATTTAATTTAAATTTATGTATTGTCTGAAATGTACTCCAGACTTCACAGGTCTGGAGATCAAAGTCCTGCAGCTGTGCAGAGATACAACACTGGAATTAGTGTAAAGTCATCATTCTGACCAATCAGTACTTGTTGGGTTGGGTTTTTTTAATAAGGGTGTGGTGATGGCATGGCTTTGGCCAAAGTCCTTATAATAATATCCCTCTGGAAGGCATTGCAGGTGGGGAAGTTGGTATCAGTGGCAGTTTTCAAGTAAATCATTGCACACACTCTCTTGATTGTCTTTTCTTTGACTAGGAGTACTTACAGTGTTTATATTTTGAAAAACCCATGTCTGTGATCTCAATGTAGTTTAGTCTCTTGAAGTTAATATTCTGAAGAATATCTTTTTAAAATGAAATTTATTTGTGTTTTAATAGTGAAGAGAATGATGGAAGTGGGAAAAGCTGTTCTCCAGAACAATAATTTTAGTGACTTGAATGATGTAAGGTATGTAATAAAAACCTTCCATCTTTCTATTGATTGTGTATTTTACTTTTCAGAATGTTACTTTAGAGATGGTGGCAGAACCTGTACTGTGATCTATGGAAGAAGTCAGGTCTACCTTTTACTTACTGCATGAATTCTCAATTAAAACCTGCTGGCATTGAATAGAAACTTTTTTTCCTGATGAAGTTCTGGCACAAATTGGGCTCTGTCTCTGAGGTGCTTTCTTGAACACATCTTGGAGTAGGGAGAGGACTTCAAACAACTTACCAAAGAGGCTGCTCTTTCATTGTGTGCTGCAAATATGCTGTAAATCCTAGATGCCAGAGGAGAGGTAAACTTTGGCTATTGAAGCAGGATATGACATTGTGTTTCAGTCATACCAGAATTCACTGGGTTTTGGTGCTGGACCCTTCAGTTTAAGGCCCTTGATAGTTGAAATAAACTGTAGCATAATTTGAGCGCTGTAGAGAAACAGGCAGCTGGCTCTTCATGATGAAAATTGATAGTTGGCTTTCCAGCTCATAACTAGGTAGGATACAGTTAAGAGACTCTTTCTTTTAACTCCTTTTAAAAATGTGTCTTACATACAGAGATGTGAAGGAGAAGATGAATGAACTTTTGAAGAGCTTTTTGTGGTATAATGAAAGGGCGTGTTTTTGTTCCTGCTTCTATGTACATCAAAAATGCAATGAGTTGTTAGTTCTGTGGATTGTGGTAAATAACCTGCAACAAATTGCAGGTAAATAACTGCAATGAATTTGTTCCTGAATTAACTTCTTCCTGAATTAACACCACCACTATCTTCTGCTTCTTTTCCTTTTCTGAAGAATGGGTTTTCACTGGCCACCGTTCTGCTCCATAGCCCACTTGCATCTGCACGTCCTGGCCCCAGCCAGCCAGCTGGGCTTCTTATCCAGGATCTACTACAGACTCAATTCCTACTGGTTTATCACGGTAAGTGTAAGGCAGGTGAGCTTTGCCACAGGTTTTCAGTTGGGAGCCATGTCCTTCTAACCTTTTAACAGTGTCCAAAAATTCTCCGACCAATTATTTTTGTGCTTGCTTTAATTCTCAGTTATGTATATTTTATATTAACTCAGAAAAAAATAAAGGTTAAAAACTTGATGTTTATGCTTATAAACATTAAGGAATGGAGTGGAGAGGGATAGAATGTAAGAAAATAAAGACAGTGCAGAAGGTAGTCTCACCCCTGAGGAGTTGCAGCTGTACCAATCACCTAAGATTAGGAGAAGGCCTGCCCTTAACAGGCCACAGCTGTGTC
The DNA here is from genome assembly GCF_047830755.1 of Zonotrichia albicollis. NCBI lineage: Eukaryota > Metazoa > Chordata > Aves > Passeriformes > Passerellidae > Zonotrichia > Zonotrichia albicollis. Next base: position 72,902,186 of record NC_133821.1, on the reverse strand, counting down.
CATGAGTGCTACAAAAGAGTGGGGTAGCTGGTCAAGAAGGGAGCTGCAGTTTGTTGGCTGTGCTGTGAAGGAGTCAGCGCTGTGAGGAGCTGACCATGAGAAATCAACAAGAAGGTGTGGAACTTTTGCAATAAGATGACAACAGTGCAGTGCTAATAACTAACAGCAAACAGTACAGTGGTTCCGGATCTTGGCTGAGGCTCTGTGGTGTGCTTCTGTGGACACTTTGTAAATATTTGGGTTTTAATATAAAGGGCTATATTCAAATGTGATGGATTGTTTTGCATATAACCTGGTTAATCCTGTGTAGGTGAAAACACATTCACCTAATGACTGCATTTATACTTCATGTGGTTTTTCTCATCTTGTCATTTTTAGACTAAGCCTAGTGCCTGCTTTACAAAAACATTGTTGGTACTGATTTATGTCAGTAGTGATTAGCAATGAGACTGAACTGACACTGACTAAAGCACTTAAAAAAATCTCTCTCTAGAGACCTAAACCTCACTCTCATTGCTTTGATGCAGCAAAGCACCTGTCCTTGCAAGGTAACTGTAGCACCCTAGTGTCATTGCATATCCCCACATCAAAGCTGCTAAAAAAGGTCTGTCTCATCTAAAGAATACAGACAGTTTCTTACTTAAAGAGAAGAAACACAGCTTCTTTACAGTGGCACCTTGCTGGAGTTCGCTCCCAGCTCAAAAGAAGCAGATGTGTCTGCTGCGTTATTGAGCATCTCAGAAATATTTGTCCCTGAAGTACATATAGCTGTGTAGTTTTACTGCTTAAGTCTGGTTATCCAGTATGGCTGCACTTTGGTATTTTGCCCTGCTGTCAGGTTGGAAAATGTTCTTGGGTTGGTGGTGGTTCTGGTTTGGGTTTTTTTTTTTCACATTATAGTGTCCTGAATGTGGTACTTGTTTAAGAATGCAAAACAGGATTCAGATATTATAATTTTCATTTGCTGCATACTTTATGTAGCTTTATTTTTAAATTAACTGCAGTAATTACTGAACTCTGTTGAGTTGCTCCTACCTGAAGTATCTGATTGCATTTTTATCATCTGCATTTAAAAAACTTGAGCTTTTCACCTTAATTTAGTTCCTTTGGAGATTTTAATAAAGCCTCAAGCAATAGATCAAGTTAAAAGATTAATTCAGTAGGACTGGCAAAAAAGCAAAGGCTGACAATAAACTGATCAGTTTCAGAAGTGCCCCTGTTGGCCTTCAGGTGCCCAGTCTGGCCTGCTTGTTGGCAGACTCCCTCCTGCCCTGAGCCTTCCTGAGGGCTCTGTGAGCTGCTGCTGTTATGTGTACAAAGCACAGCTGCCCCAGTCCTGCCCATGATGCATAAATAGCATGTATGATGGCAAAAGTCTCTGTTGGTGCAGTGATGTGACCAAACCATGAGGTGGTAACTGGTGACAGGAGCACACACTTGAATGCCCTCTGTCCCTCAGCAGTGTTGGTGGCTGGTGGTGCAGCGAGAGGTTGCAACACACCGTTCTGGAGTGGCTCACAGAGAATCCCAGCTCTCACCACTGGGTTGCTCCAAGCACTGCTGTCTTCTGAGGTCTCTGCAGTCACAGTGCTTTAACAGATCTGCTGTTCATTTGCTCAAACCTCCTCTGACCTCCACATCATGATCACCTCTTGAGTGTTTGTTGGAAACTGAGTCTGTTGTTGAAAGGAAGTGTTGTATTCTGCTTCTCCTGTACACTTAATCTGTAAAAGTGAAAAGCAAATTCTCTGTTAGTGTCACTGTTTTTGAAATGGAATTTTCAGTAAAATGAAGGCCCACAGTGGAGTTATGTGGGCCTTCATTTTTGTAATGCATTGCTTTTTCCCTTTCATAGGCTGAACAACTGATCGAGAGACTGCAGACTGAAAATGCTGCCAGCTGAAAGCTTGTGTTGTCAGCTAGTTTGGTCTTTGAGCTCTGATTTAAGGTTGCACAGTTTGATGTTGCCAATAATATCCCAGGATAAAAAAAGCTTTAGTTCCTTATGAGGAAATACACACAGAATTTGTAGCTGCTAACCTAATTCTTCCATTTGGATATGTCAGTCTGTATACTTCCCTGGTAATAGCGCAATATATTTTAGTTAAAATTTTAATTTAATTTGTGTAGATCCATACATAATACACACACATGCACACAGGCAGAGAACTCTTCCTATTAAAAGGCAAAGTGTAGCAGCAGAACGTATTGCAACCAAGGCAGTGAGTTACAACTAACAGCATATGAATGGTACCAAAGAGAGTATTTGCTGCAGAATCAAGCTTTCATTTTCAAGATGCATTGTTCTGGGATTGCAGGTAACATATCAAGCATTTGTTCCCACCTGCATTTGTATGATTGTTACTTACGCCTAGTGATGGGAAGGTACATTGCTGAAAGTACAGTACTGACTTTGTGCTGCAAAACTACTTCAATGTTACCTGACTTGTTTGCATCACAGTGACACAGTAAACATGAATACAATATGTGCCCAATGCTGTATAACATAGGATATAGTTTATGTAAATAGACCTAAAGATTTTTTCCCTCTTATGTGCACAATATTTGAAATTATTATATGTTTACAAAGAATGTGAAGAGTTCACAAGAATGGATTTAATATACTGCTCTTCTACATGGCAGTAGATAGAAAAGTCCAGATTTTCTGGTCTTATTTTCACTGCAAGTCCCTTGCAGATTACTAATGCCTTGGCCAAATTTGGATTCTAAATGAAGTCATAAGAGAAGCTGGTCTGAAATGCAGTGTGTGTGTGTGTGTGGCAGACTTACATAAGAGCAATGTGATTTGACTTTGGGATAGCAGGGACTCAGCCCAAAATTGGAACATGCCAAGTTGCTTAAGAAACCTGTTGAACATTTGCCTTTGCAGCATGACTCTAATCAGGAATGCTAGCACTTGTTTTTCAGTACCATAATAAGGCAGACTGTTTGGCAAGTGAAAACTCCAGAACACATGGAGTGGATTTTCTCTGTTCACAGAGCTTGTCTTGGTGCTGAGCTAACCAAGTGCCCTTGCCTGATGCCTTCAGATGCAGCTGAGGTGAGAACATCTGTTGCACCTGCAAACTTCCCTGAACATAATAGTCTGTGTTTTCCATGGATCCAGCACCTGTTGCCTTAGAGATACAATGTGCTGTAATATTCTTACAGTACTTCAGAGTCCACACCCTTCTGAAGAACTGCATTTTTTCCTGGCAGTTTACACATCTCTGTCTGTAAGATCTTCCCAATGTCTTGTTGTATGTATTAGTGGGCACTTGCATGTTATTTGCAGCTCTTTAGGGTTTTAATTTATTACATTTGGTAGGAAAATTTGACTTAAAGCCACTGAACTTTGCCTGTGCAATAGATGAAGAGATTTGAGCTGGCTCCTGACTTAGTGAAATACCTGTATATTAAGGACTTTCAAGAGTTAATATGTATGTGTTCTGATCTGCAATTAATTTATGTAACAGTACTGAACTGTGACATGTAATATTTAAAATATCAACATGAATTGTTGTCAAAAAGGATTAATAAATGCTAATCTTGGGATGATTTTCCAGTGCAATGGAATAGCTGACTCTGGGGGTTGACCCTAGATAGCTCTTTGCTCACTCTTCATCCCTTAACCCAGGGGGTGGGAGAACAGAAAGAACAAAATGAAAAAACTCATGGGTTGAGATAAAGATAGTTTAATATGTGAAGGAAAGAGGAAGAAAAAAAGCAAAGGTAATAACTCATGACCTCCCATAGGCCGGCCAATAGCAACAGCCCCCACACCCCAAAAAAAAGCCCTCTCTTCAGCTTTTATTCCAGACATGATATATCATGGAATATCTCTGCTGGCCAGTCCATGTCAGGTGTGCAGGTTGTGCTGTCTTCAAGCTTTTTGCCCCCTGAGGCAGGGGGCAGAGCAGGAGAAAGAAGGCCCTGATCTTGTCCATGAACTGCTCAGCAATCACCAGAACTGCTGTGTTACCAGCACTTCCAGTCACACCCAAACCTGGGATGCTCTGAAGGAAGTTACTCCATCCCAGCCAGACTCTCTATGTTGCCAAATGTATATGAAACCACAAAGGCCAACTTTTATGTCTTAATTTTGGAGAACAGCCCCACTAATGCCAAGACTGAAAAGGTAAAAATCTGGGTATAATGTCACTTCCAGGGTTTTGCTGATGAGAAGGATGGGGATATCCCGTGTTCCCTGACAGCAACAGACAGACATCTGAACAGCTGAAACAGCAAAGCATTAAACAGAGGCACACTAATTACTGAGAGGAATACTCAGCCTCTCGTTAATATTTTTCAGCACAGAGCTGTGTTCTGTTTTCCTTCTGCATTGACAAGCATTCTTGGACTCTGAAGATAATTGTTTTAATTAGGTGAAGAAATACTTTCTGAAAAACCTAACCTAATACTTCCAATATGCTACTGAATTACTGGCTAGTCCCTGGAAGAGACAGTGGGCAGATCCTGTTAACTCTGTCACTGTCTTCTATATAAGCTTTTAGAAATTTTAAAACTTCCAAAATCATCTGTAGAGCTTTCTAAGGAGCAAAGATCAATAAGGAGCATGAACTCAGCAGCTCCTTCTCTCCAAAGAGCCCGAAGAAGCAAAGGAAAGTTGTTTAGCCACTGCTGCTGGCTCTGTTCTTTGATCCAGTATTAGCAGTCTTGAGAAAAGCTGCTTTTTTGACCTCATGTTTAGGAATGACAAAGCTTTATTTGTACTGGTTTGCTCAATTGTCTTACATAACTCCCAACCTAATACGAACCCAGGCAATAATGCTTTTATGCTGAAAGGATGAAGCAGGTACATGTAACATGCTGTTAAAAAGAAATTGTGGTTAAATTGGTAATAACACCTCAGACTATTCCAAAGTCTTTTTAAGTGTGAGTTGTAAATAAAAGTAGGAGAATGACAGCAAACCAGTGAAAATTGTATTTGAAATTTGAGAAACTTGTAAACAATTAAATGCTGCATAAAAACTCTTGTCATTTCAAACTAATGTGCAACATTTATTGAAATGGTGACAGTGCCTTCAGTGTTTGACAAAACAAACCACAGATAGTCTTGTATATGATATACAGTCCAAAACAGATGCAGAGTTTACAGACTTCAGGTGGAAGGAAGGGCAAAGACCACTGAGGTAATCTGTCACAAAGTGAAGTTTAGGAGAGATTTAAACAGCTAAAAGATGCTTATTAGGGCAAGAACACCTTTTAAAAAGGTTGGGGTTTATGTACTACTCCAAATACTCTGTAATACTAAAACCCCTTACATGCTACAATTTTTGCAAAAACAATTTAATAAATTCTGTTCCATTTACTCTAATGGGAGTCTGCTGAAAAAAAAAACAAGTTGCCATGTTGAAAAGTTTAAATTCCTATTTCATCTGTAGATGTTTATTTAATCACAGATGAAGCATAATTTTGTAAAACTTGTAGCTGAACTGAGTCATGTGGATTAGATATAATACATTCATGACTAAACAGGCTTCAGGAGTAATTTTTTATTCTAGAATGTACCAGTGGGCAAGCTGACCAGTTCTATTATCTATCTTTTAGTCTTTCTATCTTTCAGTCTTTTTTTGAAATGCTATTGCTGGAAGCACAAGACTGGATTTGTCAACCTGTGTGCTGAGCCAGTTTGGCAGCTCAGTGTTTATAATCATTGCATGGGCACACAGAAAGATTTCAGTCATGTTTTCCAGAATGCTCATCTAAAGCTGGCAGGTTGGCTCTGTAATTGTTTAAAAAAATCCCCCTATAAATAATAGTTTTGTTATATAGTAATCCTTGGTTCTATTAAAAATATAATAATAGAGCAAGCTTTTTTTAGTTGCTTACAAACTAGGTAAAACCATGTCATTAAGGGTTTGCTCTGCTTCTGTTTTGATCAGAGGTGTTCTTAAAAAGTGCTTGTAGATGTGCTCAAGCATCTACCACTTACATGGCAGTGACAGCCTAGATTGCTGTTTAACTATTTGAGCCAGCCTTAATTAAAATGTAGTAAATTTATGTGAGCTGGACTTGCATCTTACGGTGCTCAGGCTACATACTGCCTCACATGTGTGTCTTCTAATGAATTATTTGTACAATGTCCAGCAATGTATTATTTTTCCTTATCGCGTCCCATTAATCAGCTGATGACACTTGAAGTGCCTGATGCTGCTTCCTGCAAGTTGTGAACTAACACTACAGCAGAACTGAGTGGATTTCAGAATTGTTAGAATGAAACAAAACTCATTCCACAGCTGCACTATAAAATGTTTAATTTGCGTTGAAATCTGAATGCATGTAAAGACTTCCTCTAATAGGAGCAGAAAAATGAGGTTGTGCTCATGTCATTTGGCAAGAAATGCTTTTTCAAAAAGAACATTTTAAGTATGTTAAGCTAACAAACTACATCTACTTCTTTTTCAGCTGCAAGGTATAGATCTGTTTAGAAAGAAGCAGTAGGTTTGAAAGCTAAGGGAGCACACCAACAGTGCCTGCTGCAGCACATATTCCCCCTTTCCAGTGTGGTAAAATTATGTGGTGATTAAAATCCATTCTCTACCTGCATCTGACTGCCCTGTTCCCCAGATATACTTATTTCAGCACATTTTTTTCCCTTTTTTTCTCCCTCTTTCATTGTCCTTTCACCAGAAAAAGAAAAAAGGAGGGAGGAAAATAATGAAATCCTCAGCCAAAGACTTAGTTTGGTGCAAATCCCCACTGGATGAAAACATCAAAACAAAACCCCATTCTTTTAGGCTTTTTGCAACAGAAGTTCTTTTATATAAATAGCATAAAATTACACATCACTTTTACCAAGTTCCTAATTTATATTAAATTTTAATATTCTTTTGATGCAAGAACAGTATCTAAAGACCCATCAAGTAGTGTAGTTAACACCACACAGAAGCTTCTATTTGCACTGGTAAAAATATTACTTTAGATTTCTAATGATACAGTTTTATTAGTGGTAACGATTGTAAATACAGCTGATTGTTTTTCATAGCACTATTACAACTATGTTATATAACCAATCCTTTATTTTTCTTTCTGAAGAGCTCACAACTGTGCTCTGAAAGCAGTTAAATGAGCTGTGGGACTGCTGCTATACTTTCATTTATGCATTTGGTACTACAGTATCTCTACTCTCCTCTTGTAAAAAACATTGCTACATTTTGGTGAAAGAAGAGCTTTTTTTTTTCCTTATGAATGCACAAATGCCCAAATACAGAGTTTCTGCTGACTTTTGCATCTTTCATTGTGGCACCCTACCTTCTCTGAAGGAGTATAGCTGAATTCACTGAAAAGGCTGCAGAGCTTTGTGGACTACTTCTGAAGCGTTAGAAGAACAGGAAAAAAATGGTGTGAGATAGAAAACAAAAAGAGCAAGAGACACAGAAGGTTTAGAGAAGATATGATTGTAAGATTAGACCAGAACCAGTGCAGCTGTCCAAAATCCAAGCAAGATGCAACTAATTTAGGAACCATCAAGTATCCGTGCTGTGATATTTTTGTAAGCTTGGGAATTTCTATCTACTTCATGAAAATAACTTCCATTTATTCAGTTTAACCATGCGAGATTGAACCTAAAACTTTGCTATATATACCAGACTCTTTGTTTGAAGAAGTAGATGAATTCCCACAAGAGTTTTCAATTCCACGTTTTACAAATCCCATCCTCCCACACAGTAAGTATTTCACAACCTGTAGGAAACAGTAGTGTAGGAAAGCAAGTTAGTAATTTATACTTTCAGTAACCTAAAAGCAGTAGGACAGCACAGTTATTTGAAGAACTCTCATATACTTGCTAGTAGATGATAATAAGGACAATCCAATGCCAATGTGATGGAGTAGCTTGTAATCTGTGATTTCCATCCAAATCTCTTACCATTTTTACAAAAATACCCTTCTCGCCCATTTCCTCTCCTGCTTGTGTCCCAGTAGGTAGCTGAGTTGAAATTCTGTAACCAAAACCTGTGAAGATGGTATCTAGTTATGTTTTTCCAAATGGAACCGTGCAGCAAAGTTCATTCCAGGACAAAGCCTTATTGTAGTAAAGTGATGACCACATCATCATCTTTTCCTTGCCAAAGCATTTCACCTTCAAAATGCACCAGACCGTGTTTTCTGGCTCTTAACAAGATTCCCACTACTTTATTGGAAATAGTCACATATGTTTCAAACAGCTGCCCGAATGTCACTGTCACGTGTCCATCTTCTCCCACCTTTCCAGTTCTTCTGATGATCGAGCACAGCTCTTCTACTTCCCTACCCACGTGTGAGTGAGCATCTCTCCCTCTCTGCTCTGTCCGAGAGCCTTCCGGGGGTCTCCCGTAGGTGGGATCTCCTCTGTGAGTGTGCGCAGGTCCAGACGCAAGCCTGTCATCGCTGCTGAACGGATTCTTCCTCTGATACTCAATGTGATCCTCTGCCCAGGTCTGCCAACTTTTCCTCAGGTCACCCACTGCACTGGTAGCTTTAGCACTTTGCTCTTTTTCTCCTTCCATTTCTGAAAATGTTTTATGGCACTCAAGCAGGAAAGGAATCAGTGACGGGCTGTAACTGTGGTTCCCGTGTGCACTGTCAGCTGTGAAGGAAATACAACAAATCAGCCTGATCTTTTTTGGAAGAGTTTTGCCTGAGTGAGAGGCAAGGCAGCTGAAAAAGAGGCCAAATATCTTAAGATTTTAAGTCCACTCATAATTCTACAGCAATGAAGAAAGTAAAAGTGATTCAGGTGAAATTCAGAAGTATTTTAAGAACACAGGGCAGTAAATTACGTTTACAAGATTACACGGTGCTCCACCGATCCCGCAGTTACCGAACAAATCCCGCAGCCTCCGTGCAACACCCAGTGCAGTACTCACTCCTCTTGCAATGACGCCTGTCCAAGAACTTTATCCTGGTACCCGGCAGCCCCGCTGACTTCCCAAACAATCTGATGCAGTGCTGGCTGAGCCGCGGAGAGAGCAAACCATTCCCGAGCGGCAGCACCAACCCATGCACAGGGGTGGGAAGCCGCTCTCCGCCTGAACGCTGAGTAAAGGTGGACGAATTCACGCCGTGCCGACAAGCTTCCCTCAGGCTGCGCTAGTTATGATGCACATAAAATATTATCTGGAGCCGAAACGCCAATACATGGTGGGAGCGAGGGGGTTTTCCTCATCGGGCACTGCAAGGAGAAGTAAAAGTGCAGTTAGCGAGTGCGTCTGTGTCCGCAACACCCTATTTAGTGCGGAAGACAAAGGCAGAATAGATTGTTCTCCCTTAAAAGGCCGTGCTGCGGAGCCATGGCCGCCGGCGTCAGCCCGCGGGCAGGGCAGGGCAGGGCGGGGAGCAGCGAGCGCCTCTCGGCTCCCGGGGCGCGGCGGGCTGCCCGCCACCTGCGGCATTCCGTGCGCCTGCGGCACGCACCGGCTCTGCGGGACGCGGGCATTGCGAGAATTAGAGACAGGCTTTAAATCCCCACCGAGATCTGGCTGTGCTACAGCCATGTCTTTGCTGGGTCGTATCGTTCACCTGTCGGAATACGCAAGCCGGAGTTTCCAGGTAGCACATGAGTAGAGCTGATACTTCTACCGACATTTGAAGTTAAAACACAGGATCAGTGCTGGATTTTAATAGACAGAAATGCAAATTCTGAACAGTTTAACAGCTGAACTACAGATTGAGTATTTCTGTATTTTGAAACTATTGTTGTTTTAAAAATAAGTTTTCATGGGCATTTGCCCACGTGCATATGTTGGTGCTGTTGCAAGTGAACCCATGGGCAGGGACAGGACTCCTAAAATTCCCCAGCAGAACCTCCAGATCAATCAAAAAACACTTGTGTTGCCTCTGGGTCTAGAAGAGCCTGAGGTGAGCACAGAGTGGCAACACAATCACCAGAGAAGGGAATTGGGAATAATAAGGAACAGCACACATGAAATAATGGCTTTTCATTTATGGTCTCTCACTTTTAAATTGAAACTCATGATTGTTATATATTACCATTTTTTATTACATAATTTTTTGTGAGAGGAAGGTGGTTCATTCTAGCTTCCTGGATAAATTTCAAGTTGAGTAATTACACTTTGTGTATATAAAATTCCCCTGAAGGCTAAAAAGTGTAAATTCTATTTCTTTCCCTCCCTAGAAGAGTTAAGAGGTTTGTAATGTTTTTATGACTCCCCACATCCACACTAACAAACTGCTTGATTCTCCTTGCTGGCTTACAGGAATGTACGTTCTTTTTCCAAACACAGCATCTGAAAAGCATTTTGTTTTTATGTGAGAATCAAATACTCTGTAAATCTTAGTAATGTACATTCACTTTCAAACTAAGTAGAGCAACATGTATGCACTGCCAGAGATTATGCATGGATACTCAAGTCAAAAGCAAGGAAAAAACCACTTTTGAAGGTTTTTGTTGAAGTCTTCTGTAGGAAACAGTATCAGTGAAAAATAGGTATTCATCTTGAGAGAACAGGCAGCAATGCCCCGAAGGTAAAGCAGTGCAGATAAAGTAAGCAAAAGCCAGTTTCAAAGAGATTAAGCTTAAAAATAATACCAACAACCCCTTCTAAGGAGTTTCTAAAATGGAAGCCATACAGCTAAGAAATTTAAAGTGAGACAGATTGGAAAAATAAAAGTAGACTTTTTCCACTAAAGCTCTCTCAGCAATTCCAAGATTTTATAAGCAATCTCAGGCTCGCAGGGCTTGTCAGCAGTTCAGCAATGTGTTTATTGCTGGGTCTCAGCATTCAGTTACTGAAATGAACAAGCCGGACCCACATGTACCTCTTCCCTTTCTCTTCTAGGAAAGCTCACATTTAGGTGCCAGGTCGCTTTAGATGGCTTTCTTGTCAATCATCAGGGCTAAAGCTTCATAGTGACCTCAGTTTTGGTTACTCCAGGAAGGGATAGCTGGAGAAGCTGCAGGATGAGATTATGGAGATGCATCAAGAACGTGTCCCGTGCAGTGCTCACAGGTTATGAGCAAAATCTTAGCTATCTAGAAAAAAACCCAAAAAAAAGAAAAAAAAAACCCCAAACAAGTCCAACAACTTTAGCACATAAAACATGAGTTCAGTGCTGAGCTGGCCTGGTCCTAATAAACAGCTTACCAAAATCTGGATAAGACGAACCTTTCAGATCAACACAACAGCGAGACCAGTGAGTACGGGATTACAATTATTAAGACTAGATATTAAAACAAAACATAATCCGCAAGACAAACCCCTTTTTGCCCCTCTTGCCGGACCGTCACACCTCTCTCTGCCCCTTTCCTGGGAATGTGTTTCTCTACCTGCTGCGACACCCACGCCGCCGGCGCTGACCTCCTTCCCACGGAAAAAGGAATGCGACTCCTTTGGCATCTGTTAATTCTTAATGTTATTTAATGCTCCAGATCCTTAAGTGTGGCCGGGAGAGGCCTCGGCGGGCCCCTGACAGTGAAACACCCCTGAGCGAGCGTGTCCCCAGTGTACACGGAGTTATTTATAAACCACACGCAGGCACTGCTGCACTAACACGTGGTGTGCGTGATAAAGCACACCTAAAATATAACTACCAGGAGGATGGGAAGGAGATGAAGTGAGCACTAATTCCTGAAAACTTCGCACAGCCCCGTGTCCCGCTCCGGGCGCTGCAGGGCCCGCGGGGGTCTCTGTGCCACACGCCCCTTCCCGGGCTCCTCCCGCCGCTCCCGCCCTTCCCTGCCGGCGGCGCATGCGGGAGGCGGGGGATGGCCGGACATGGCGCTGGCGGTCCCGCCGCTACGGCGCTATTTGCTGCTGCTGGCGCAGGAGCACCTCGAGTTCCGCCTGCCGGTGAGCGCCGCGCGGGGCTGGGACCGGGACCGGGACCGGGACCGGGACCGGGACCGGGACCGGGGCCGAGTGAGGGGCCGAGTGAGGCGCTGCCCTCCCCTCCCCTCTCCTCCGGGGCGCTCCCGGGCAGCGCGGGCCCGGGTGTGCCTGGGGAGCCGGACCCTGGCCGGGGTCCCCTCTCTCCGGGAGAGCCGGGGGCTCGCAGCACCCGGCCCCCCTTCCCTCGCCCCTTCCCGCGTCTGACCCCCAGGCTCCCTCTTCTCCCTCCTGCTCCAGGCTCATGGGGAGCCTCCGCATGGTGGCTTTAAGGCAGCACTTTCCTTGCCGCTCGCTTTTCCACAGCCTCTGGCGCTAAGACAGGTTGCCAGCAGAGTACCCGGGGCTCCATGAGAGAAGCGGAAGCTGAGGTTACAAAAATGCTTTCAAGTCTTGGCTTTGGTGACTAATTTAGAAGGTTAAGTTATCCGTCAGCTCCCGGCAGCGTGCCCTGGGTGCAGGAGCGGCTGGAGCTGCCCTGGGCACACGCCAGGGCCGCTCTCCATGCCCTGCCCGGGCGCTGGTGGAGTCCCCGTCCCTGCCGTGTGCAGGGGAAGACTCAGTGCCATGGTCCGCTTCACAGGGTGATCTTCCCTCATCGATTGGACTGTCACATGTTACAAAATGTTTAACGTGTCTTGAAGTTTTTATTTTCCTTCTTGCCATTAAGGTTCTCTTTCCTATTTGCTTCGTGGGACTGAAACCTGAGTTCCATTCGCGATCATCCTGATTTTTCTTTAGGCCAGGTCGTCGGATGAAGTAAAAAGAAGATGATACATGTGTAACACAGAACGTTTTTCTTTTTATCACCAAGGTTTGGTGACACTTGGTGATACAGCTGCTGAAGGAAGCAGAACCATTTCTCCTTTATTTCGGTGACTGCTTGGCTTGTTTGGTTTTGTGATGAGCAATGCAAGGAACTTGATTTTCAAAAACTTAATGGAACAAGCAGGGACAGATTTTTTTAGCCAGATGATCTACTGATCCTGGCCCTGAGTCAGTGTTACTACTGAAATACCATTTTTATGGGAACTAGTCAGAAAAATATTTCAAGAAGAGAGTGGATAATGTTGTGAGAGTGTAAGATTGAACAGTAAAGATTCTGATGAAGGAGAATATATGAAATGGTGGGGTTTAATCACTGAAATTTTCCTGACATTTGCCAATGAATTTTGAGAAAACTGTTTTTATAGCAGGGAGGTCTTAATTTTCAGTTAATGAACAGTGTGTACAATCTGAATTTACTTGTGAATGTGTGCCCTATCCACCATCTTATTAGAATTTGTGTCATGCTGCTTCTTCTCTTTTCTCTTTTTTCCCTTTTCCTTCTTTATAAGATTCTAAATCCTGACCTTTATGTTTTCACTTTAGGAAATAACATCATTGCTCTCCCTTTGTGGCGGACAATTCAGTGGCGAGCAGGAAATTCGTGTAAATGTAAGTGAGGACCAACTATTTTACTTGAGTGTGTGTATGGTCTGCAAGTATGTTCTTTACAGTATTTTTGTTAATTGTAGGTATCTGAATAAATATTGAAATTTCTTAGGAAATTCGGGAATCTTCCCAAAACTGACTTCTCAGTTTCAATAAAGGGTCAGAACTCTTTACTGAAATATGCACAAAACAGAACTCTTTAGTAAAAAGATGCACAAAATGCACCTCAGGTTGTCTTCTCTTACCAGCATGAAAAGAAGCAGTGCCACCTGCTGGGAGGCTCTCGCGTTTTAGGATATCTAAACCCTGAGAGCACTCAGCAGCAGTTTGGAGTTGGTGTTTGTCTCTAAATCAGTGAGACACTGGAGGAGTGCAGTTAAGAAGCCATATGATTCTGGTCTCAGTGCTTGGCCAGAGAATGTTATTGGGATTTAGTTGCTGCTAAACAGTAAACCTGTTACGAGGTATTTCCAATCTTTAGTGGATGAATAATCAAGAGAAATGCAAATTATATTTTACCAAGTCAGTTATGTTGGGAAAATTAAATACATAACAAAATTTCTCACACATTCAAGCTGAGTAAACAGTTTTGTCTCAGATTAATTTTTTTACCCCCACGTTCTCTGTATGATTAAAGGTAACAGATGTATTTTTTATTAATTTTTTTAATCTTCAGTATGCATTTTCTGTTTTTATAGAACAGAACTGTGTCATTGTGTAATTCATGTGACATCCTAGGTATTTGCATGACTTACCTTCTCTTGATTGCAGTCTCCCTTTTGGATTCTCAATATTCCTTCAGAAGAGATGGCGAGGGGACTAATGAAGCGGACAGTATGTGCAAAGTAAGAGATTAAAAATGTTGTAAATAATAACACAAGCAGTGGAATTTTCTTCTAATATGGCAAATATAAAAATTTTGTATGGAGTCATAAAATAGTCTCCGATTCCCTCCAGAATTGAGAAGGTGCTACTGGAGCCTGTAGGACTCCTGTAGGACTGATTATGGAGCATCCCTGTCTGTCCTCTTTACTCAGTGTATGATCAATTCAGGGTCTCAAAATGGTGTTCTTCACTCCAGAGACAGCACTTGTAGTGTCACTCATGTTTTATGTGCCTTCTATAATGTTGAGTTAGTGGCTTTTTCTAAAATATGTATGGAATTGAAAGATAAAACCAGTGATACATGGAAGCTGACAATCATGGAAGGGAAAGGTTGTGTCACCCTCCCTCATCTGAGCCTTCAGCCCTGACTGCTGCAGCAGAGTCCCTTCTAGGAAATTCAAGAGCACAAGAATATGCTGGAGAGTGATTGTTCCAGCTGGTCATTTTTAGAGGTGTCTGAATAACATGCAGGTATTTCCAGTGAGGTGTGTGAGAGAGGCCTTGAAGTATGGTTCAGGATGAGAAGCAGCACAGGTGTATTACGTCCTTCTGACCATACTAAATTTGGGGTGCCTGTGCTGTGTTCTTCAGAGCTTGGTCTCCTCTGCAGAACGTTGCACAGTCCCTGTTAAGTGCTTGATGTCTAAGCTATTCAGTTTTATCTAGAATGACTTGGGCTCTCCACTCTTGCCTAAAGAGTGGAGCACTGCACTTCAAAAAGCAGCTGCAGGCAGTTCAGGGAGTAAAGTGTGACACAAAAAGGTTTCAGATGTTCTGCACACTGTGCACTCTCAGCAAATGTATGCTAACTCTATGTACAAAGCATAACTAGCCCATGGCTTATTTTTCTGTCCTACAGGTGATTGTGGGGAAATGTGTTAGTTTTAGAATAAGATCACTGGAGTACCTCCATTGCACTGCTAATGAATATGAAAAGCTCTGAAGGTTTTGGTGCATGTTACCAAACAAAGAAGAGCGTCAGTGAAATATCAGCCTGTGATTAAAAATACTTGTTACAGACAAAAACTAAAACGTTTGTCTAGAATTAAATGTCAACTTTAATACTCTATGAATTAAAGCCTAAATACACTGGCCAAGTAGGTTAAAAGGAATAAGTATCTGTAAGGCGTTTTCCCTGCTCTGTGTGACTGACTTGAAAAACTTTGTAATTTCAGGTCTATATTTGAACTGTGGGGCCATGGAAAATCTGCAGGGGAGCTCTATGCATCTTTGAAGAACTATCCAGCAGACAAGATGGTATAAAAATAAAGAATCTGGATACTATGGTTCCTTAAGCCCACTGAATAGCACTGCATCTGTACTAATTAAATATCTTTGCCTTTTATTTTTTTCAGCTTCCATATCTACAGTCAGACTCTACTTACAAAGTACATATTCATACATTTAATAAAACACTGACCCAAGCACAGAAAATAAAAAAGATTGATGTAAGTAGATGGTTAAGAAATCTTTATTTAGTTTTGTCTGTTCATATTGTTCTTATTCCATGCTATCAGTGTATTTAGGTTTCTTCAAGATCTTAAGGAAATTTATGGCTTATATCTTATCAGGTCTAAATGAGATTTTTGTGTCTGAATTAACATTCTCTCAAAATTCACAGCTTTTTTTCTCCCCCTCTATAAACTGGCTGTTTAAGGCATATACAATGCCAAACAAATAGCACTGCTGATTTCAGCCCAATGTGCTGGTGTGCAACCAAAGCTTGCTGCTGAGAACTAGAGGTTTCAAATGGCCAAGTTAGGTTCTAAATTTTTGGAAAATCTGTTACTTGAGCTCTTTATTAGGGTTTTATTGTTGCAGAATGTGGAACAAGTGACTTCAGCTGCAAGCTGTGGATTGTGTGCTGATCTCCTGTTCTTATGTGTACTTGTGCTCTCCTCCTAACTATATCAGTATTTCATTTAGGACATTTTTCCAAATTACTGTTTATTTCTGCTCTTCCACATTCTATTTTGGCACCTATTTATTCAATATACTTCATTTCAGAGACTGAAATTATCTGTATAAGTAGTAGCTATTTTTCCCTGTTGGTTCAGTTTTTGTGTACATGAAATAATGCTAAGTATGTAAACAATTGTAGCTGCACATCACTGAAATTTCACATCCCCTTGTTTATCATCATTGTTGTTTCTATCACTTGAAAATGGCATAATTAATATGCACCATTAATTTCCTTGGAAGTTGAATTTTCTGTTCAGATTATAAAAGGTGTTGTGGTTCCCAATTTCTAAACCTTAATCATTTGAGATATTTTTGTTTAGAAGAAAGGCATTTCAAAAAAACCAGTGGAAATTGAACTTTTAGTACTAATATACCATTTCTTACAAGTGAAATTGTGAGGGTTTTGCTGATTTTTTTGTTTTTTTGGTGTTTTTTCTTGAGGGGGAAGGTACCTATTTAAAAACAATTGACTCTGTTTATTTTTGACTCTGTTTTTCTTTATTGTATAGGCTCTTGAGTTTCTACCATTCAAAGGAAAAGTAAATTTAAAGAATCCAGAACACGTATTTTGGATTTTGGAAGACTATGGAATGAACCCAAATGATGTTCCAGAAGAGCCCATTCATCTGTATTTTGGTAGATGGGTGCGTGAGCACGTTTGCTTCAGTTCTTGCAAGCTTGTATTTTCAGGAGAGCGTACTTCAGTTTAAATGTAAAAAGTGTTTTGACTTTAATAGAAGGAGAAAATACCATTGTCTGAATTTGTCATTGCATAATACTCTGAAGCAAGTCTTGGAAGTCCTTGCTGTGACTAGGAAAAAGTGGCTTTAATGAACAATTTGGAGGTGGAAAAAAAATGAAGTTGTATCTGGAAACACACCTTTGTCTTGCCATCCCCTGAGAGGACTCAGCACAGCAGGGGTGGTGTGTTACATTTTTTTGGACCTGGCAGTAGCTGAAAGCCCCTGTTCCAAGCACATAGAAAGATGTACAGAACTGTAGATGGCTTGTGGCCCAGCTGAGTGGCATCTGCCTCACTGGAGCATTCTGTAAGTGCTTCAAGTGATCCTGGCAGGCACCTCCTTGGAAAGGTGCAGACTGATCTCTGAGGCTTTGGACATCAGTGAGTCCAGCCCACAGGCAGGCACCTGCCCGAGGGAACAGCGGCAGTGCAGAAGGAACCAAGCACAAAAACCATCTGTGGTCTTCACTGCAAATGTTCTTGCTTGCTGGCCTTGTGCACTCTAAACCTGCTGCATTATTAGGACATGCTGAGGAAATTTGATCTGGTCTTTGATGTTTCTGTGAGGGAAAAGTGGTTCCTCAAAGGATATCTCCCAGAATGACACTAGCCACTGGTGGGAATATGTGCTTGCAGTGTCCTGGGTGGAGGGCAGCTGAAAGGAAGGAGAACCACTGCAGAGGTTGTGCAGCTTGTGTTACAGCCACTGTTAGAGATTCAAGCTATCTGTTAGGGCCTGTGAATATCCTCCATGCCTGTGATTGATGTGAGAGCACCCTGGGTTGTGGTAATGCTGCGAAACATTGCAGCTGTCCCATTGTCCCATCTCTGCTGAATTCCTGAAGTGTTTAAAAATGAGCAAGCCAACCTGAAAAAACAGGCAGGTGTATTTTGTTAACCCAGTAAGACTGATGCTGAGAGAGGTGGAAGGATAGTGTTGGATAGTGTTTGAATGTGTTTTGTTTCAGATTGCTTTGGTCTTCTCCAATGTACTTTGGAAGTCTGGTGTAAAAATGCGAGCATTAGGTCTTTGTTTGCTTTTCCCTCAAATTCTCACCTGTCAATGCTATTCTAAATTTGGATTTTGAGTGGGACAGAAATGCCAGTGAAGAAAGAAATTCTGTCTGACTTCAAGCATCCCTGTGTGTGCATGCATGTCTTAATGTGCATGTCTAATCCTCATATTTTTGAAATCCTTTTAACTATGAATTGCCAGGAATTGTTTTTCTGATGCTTGGAATAATAGCAAAGTTACTCTAATTATAATTTCGTATTAAGAATTTTCTCTCTAAAATGTTTGTACATTTTTAACCTGTGTCTTGAAAAATTTACCCAGTGTTGAACCAAGATGTCTGTTGCTTGGAAAGAAGCCTGTCATATTTTCAGACCTCAGAAAGCAAGGTTATATGTTATGAAGTGAAGTTACCTGGTTTTGGATGGAAGGTGTGTCAGTGTGTCTGTTTATCTCTTGTATCCAGGATCTGACATGGATTTTAAATGTTTCAACAGATTGCAGATGGCCAAAGAGAACTCATTGAATCCTACAGTGTAAAGAAGAGACACTTTATTGGAAATACAAGCATGGATGCCTGCCTCTCTTTCATCATGGCAAACCATGGGAGAGTAAAACCCAATGACATCGTGTATGATCCATTTGTTGGAACAGGTATATATATACATACATATATATATATATATATATATATATATATTTTAGCTGGTGGAAAGAACTGGAATATTGTGTTTGTCCTTGCACTACTCTTTTACCTAGTGTCATGACTTCTGGTGCTCAACAGATATTTGAGATGATACCAAAGGCAAAATGGTGTTTATAAAATTAAGGTTTGTTAACCTGAAAGGGATTTTGGAGGAAGGAGACCAAATTCCAGAGATGTAAACAGTTTATTTTGCGCTTTTAAAAGGTCTGTCTTCATTGTTGGGTTTTACACCACGTGGCCTAAGCACCAATCCATGTGTTTCATGGACTGCTTAAGATGAAAGTGACCAGGAATTGGAATTTGGCTAAGCACTTGCTGCAGTCACTTTTGGGACATTAAGAAGCAGCATTTTAGAGCTGGCTCTTTAGGGTAGTGCTGAGGGCATTTCTGGTCATACAACACAACATAGCAATAGTGAGGTCATGGCAGCATTCCATGAGGAACACTTGGTTGTGCAAAGCCTGTGGTCAGGATATTAGGGCTCACACAAGGTACCCTTTCCCAGCTGAGCCTTCCTTATCTTAGCCAGGAGGGGGAGCTTTTACTCCACGTATTGCTGTGCATGGCACTGAAGTACTTTTTGCCTCAGGGAAACTCAGCTGGATGTGAAATAGCTGATTTAGTGTGTCAGCTTGTGTCATATAATTATAGCAGAGTATATTGTGTTAAGCTACCTGGAGTAGTTTCTTCCAAAATGTAGCAAAGGCTGTGTTTCTGTCCTAGAATCAAATTGTAGAGTATCCTGAGTTAAAGAGAACCCATAAGGATCATCAGAGTCCAGCTCCTGGCCCTGCACAGAGCCATCCCCAAGAGTCACACCATGTGCTTGAGAGCATTGTCCAAATGTTTCTTGAACTCTGTCAGGCTGTGACCACTTCTCTTGGGAGCCTACTCCAGTGCCCAACCAAGTCTGGGTATTTTTTAATATCCAACCTAAAACTTCCCAGATAGAGCTTCAGGCCATTCCTTTGGGTCCTGTCACTGGTCACCGCAGGGAAGAGATTGGTGCCTTCCCCTCCTCTTTCCCCAGCAAGGAGGCTGTAAATTGTACTGAGGTCTCCCCTCAGTCTCCTCCTCTCCAGGCTGGACAGACAAAGTGACCTCAGCTGCTCCCCATAAATCTTCCCCTCAAGGCCCTCATCTTCTTTGTTGCTCTCCTGTGGACACTCTCTAATAATTTAATCTCTTTTTTATATTGTGGCACCCAAACCTGCCCCCAGCACTCGAGGTGAGGCCGTCCCAGCTTACAGCAGAGCAGGACTATCCCTTGCCCAGCTGCAATGCTGTGCCTGATGCCCCCCAGGACACGCTTGGCCCTCCTGGCTGCCAGGGCACTGCTGACTCATGTTCAACTTGCTAAACTTTAGTCAAGGTGACCACATGTGAAATGCATAAATTTAAAAATACTTATATTAATGGTAAGATGGAGAAAAATCTCTGCAGAGAAGTTAGGGAGAGAGAAGACTACACTGATAGGATAAATTCTTATTAGTATGTGTCTTCTCTGTGCCATAGAAAAAGAGCATGCATATGATATTTTCAGAAACAGAAGTGTTTGGTGAACTCTCTGTTTTTATCTTAAATTTTATTCTTATAGGACCTGATTTTTTTAATACATAATATCATCTTAGGAGATTTTCTCCTCTTTGTTGTGCTTTTCCTTTGAAAGGTTCAGGAAATCCCTCTATTTACCTCTTAGCAGTTGGTTTCATTTTGGCATCTGTGGCTTTTTGTCTTATAAAATCTGCTAACTTAAATCACAAAATAAAGTCTCTGAGACCATTCTTTCTCTTGGGAGTGAAAATTGAAGAAAAAAAGGAAGAGTAAAGACAGAAGAAGAAAAATCACATAAAAATTATAGAAAGCTATAGAAATTCAAGATAAATGTTGTGTTTCAGTTTGAAAGGTAACATACACAAAATCCTCCCCAAATTGCCTAGTAGTTTAAATTACAATTATAATTTTTTTTGTTAGACATTTGTAATATAAAGGGTAGAGATTAAGGGGGATGCTGGAGATACTGGGTGGCATGCCATTTGTCAGTAGAGTGTATTTATGACTAAATAACAGTGGCTTTTGCACTTATTCCTTTTGAGTAAACCCCAGGAATTTTGGTTGTCTCTTGAGGACCTTCAGAAGATTTTGAGCTTGTCAGTACTACGGTGCCCTGTCACTGGAGTTTCTGGGAAGTGGTTTGGAGTTCAGAGTGATGAAGTAATTTTGAGCTGATGGGTTTAGAAAAATATATATTCAGGATCTGAGGAGCATTTTGAAGAACTGCAGTTGAGATTTCTTTATTAGTGCACCTTTGTTACCTGTCTGTATTTCTGCCTGTTTTTTTACACTGATAAAGTGAAGAGTAAACCAGTAATAAACCAATAGAAGACCAAACCAGAATGGCCGTGCAAAATGCTTCTTGCTAGTTGCACACAAACTGGTTTTTGCTGCATGAGCCAAACCATAAGTCTTTCACGTTAGTATTCTTATACTATGAACAATTGGCAGTTTTCCTTGGAATATAAAGTGCTTTTTGAGCAGGCTGGCTTTTAGAAGACTTGATTCCCCTTTTTATTGTCAAGCAGAATTGGAATGGCCAAGACTCTGTTTTTAACTTCCATCCATGTTTAGATATTCTTTCCTCAGCATTGGGCAGAAGAAGGCCTGGAAGCTTCTAGAAGAATAAATCAGGTCTTTTACCTGACTGTTTTGTGCTTCCTCCTAGACAGTCAGTTCAGGTTATCTCATTAATCTCGTTGATTGTTCTTTTGGAAGATATTTGTGATGCTGCATGGTTGTAAATGACAGGATGTTTTTCTTTGACGTCCTGGAGGACCAGACCTTGTCTGTGCTGAAGAGGTGGAGAATAGTGTGTGGTAGAAAGGCATGGAGCTCTGTGCCATCATCATTCTGCTACAGGTCACCAGGGACAGAGTGATTCCCTGATTAACCCTTTCAGATACTGATCAAAGGGCTGGCCATGTAAGGACATGTAAGTGTCTGTGCACCTTCTGTGTGAACACAGTTGAACTAGTACAAGCTGCCATTTATTAAAAGCTGTAAATTCATGATTTCCGAGCTTCTTTTTTTTTTTTTTTTTGCCTGTAATTAAAAATATTCTTGGATGGGCAAAGGACTCTCTTCTTACTTTTTTTGTAGGACTGGGTGGTATGCCATACTTGGGGTCAGGGCTAGCTAAATTTGTCTTGATCCTCTGGATGTACTGCCCATCTGTTCTGAGGGATTGCAGCCAAGAAGGGAAATGGGTGATTCCTTTGGGGTGAGTAACCTTGTTGTTCCCTGATCCATTTCACAAGAAAAAGCAGAGGAATATTAAAAGTGTTTTTGTTCTTCCTCACCTTTGGTTTTGGTAGAGTTCATTACCATATGGTGCAGAATTCTCTGGTGCAGACAGGGCACATGAGGGATTTGCTGGTCCTCAGGACAGTGCAGCCACCTGGGATGCCTCTTTCCATGCTCCTGGTGAATGGGAGAACTGGTGTCACCCCCCCAGCCAGCTTACACATTGTCAGCCCTTCATCCTGCGGCAGTCATCCCCTTTATTTAGCAGGACTCTTGACATCAGTGGGGTTCGCAGCCTTGTTCTCAGTTCTGTTCTGTTCTAAACCATTCTGGTAGCCACAAAGTTTCTTAATTAATAAAGACTTGGCCTCACAGGTATCTGTCCATCCCTTGCAGTCTGTCTGTTGTTTCATTTGGAAGCTGTTAAAGAGTTAATGGCATTTATTCTTTTCTGTGGGCTGTTCAACTGTTGTCAATTTCAAGGGGAAATCACACTTTTGGTATGGTGTTCTTTTATTTTTTAATTAGGGAGCCATGTTGCAATTGCAGTAATTAAAAATACTGGTTTTATTGCAAAATAAGTGCTACTGACAAAGCAGGCAGCCTACTCACGGACAAATGATTTGTGTGTAGTTTTCACACTTGAAAACTATTGCAGAAATGTTTTTGATATTTATGTTTACACTGGAGATATTTACATTTGTAAGGCTCTTGACCATTGTTTCTTACAATATGGTAATAGCCACCTTATAGAAGTTTGATTTTTGGACACGGTTAAAGAAACTGACTTTTAAAACAGACATAGTAGAACTGCCATTTGTTTGGTGATGATTTTTCCAATTGTTTGACAACAGTTTGAAATTCTGCTCCTTGCAAAGTAGAATCAAAAGTTTTGGTTCATGTAATGATTAAAGGATCTTACTGCTTAAAATACAAAAAGCCATAAACAAAACTCCTGAACAATCTCCAGAGATGAGGAGTGACATAGGGCACAGCAAGATAAGGAAAATCATGTAGAGCAGACAAAGGACTTAGTGTTATTATGTCTGATATAATTACATAGTGATTCTAACTGGTTGATAGTTCTACTTCTTTTTTTGGTGTTTGTTTTGGGTGTTTTTCTTTTCCTTGGGTCTAGTGTGCTGCTGCTGTAGGCTCCTGAAGTTCCTGAGGAAAAAAATCCTAATGCAGGTGACATTTATGACAGAAGTTTATATTTTGCCTTTTTTCTTCCCTGTCTAGGTGGCCTTCTGATCTCCTCAGCACATTTTGGGGCATATGTGTGTGGTACTGATATAGATTACAACACAATCCATGGATTAGGTATGTTACATATTTTGAAGCCACTGAAATCTTACCCCCTGTAATTTAAGAAGACTGATAGTAGCAGATGATGCTTAGTGGATTTTAAAGCAGCATTAATCTTTGCAGGATTTATTTGGTCATGCTTAGTTTTTATTCACCAATTTACATGTACGCTAGTTAAAATATTATCTTACTTTTAAGCTGAAAATATTTTTGAAAAAGAATAATGAAGACCAAAACAAAGTTCCAAATAATCATTACCACAGCTGTGTGCTCTTTTAACCCCTGATGTGGGAAGCTCTTCAAAACCTAAGCCAGGAACCCTCATCTCATTGTTCTCTGCAAATATGCAAATCATATTTGACCTAGTGGGCAGGGTTGTGACTGGTGGATGGAAAGAGCATCTTGCAAACCAACATTTTTGTAAATGTATTCTTTGGCACTCTGTGCAGATGGTGCAGCAGAAATTTTCTCTTGAATTTTCAATTTTCGTTACTACTTGTGAAGTTTTGACAGGTTTTTTTGGTGACATTTGATTATTTTCCTTTAATTTAAATGGTAGAGTATATGAAAGCTCTTCTTATATAATAGTTTCTTGAGTATGCTTTTTTTTTACCCTTTCCATTCCCCTTCCCCTCCCAGGCAAGGCAAGCAGAAAAAACCAGAAATGGAGAGGGCCAGATGAAAATATCAGAGCAAACCTCCGACAGTATGGTTTAGAGAAATACTACCTCGATGCACTGGTTGCTGATTTTTCAAGGCCAGTATGGAGAACAGGGATGTTGTTTGATGCAATCATTACAGACCGTGAGTTTGTTACTGCCTTTCATTGCCCAATAACAGTGACTGAAACATTGCTGCCTGTGTACATTGATGAAATGCCTGGGCCAGTGCTCAGGCCTGCAGCTTCCATGTTTCCGAAGATGATTGTCGAGAGCAGCGCTGTGGAAATTGGATCTGCATTCGATGTCTCTGCATTTATTTTAAGGATAATTATTAATGTGTAACAAAGCTGACAATAACACTTTCTCCCATGTAGAGCATGTTATGTTCACCAGCAGAAATCAATGTGGCTGAAAATCATCCTTTGAAGAAGTCTCTTTCAGTAAAAGCATCACATTATTGATGCATAGAGACTTCTTACCAGGGTGGTCTGTGTTGCTGTTGGCAGCACATTGGAGTCTGCCATGCATCTCTGATGGACTTTGGGAGACTTGTGTTAATGCTTAATGTAATGCTTCCAAAGAGAAATTTTAATGTGTTTCCAATACACTTAGCTACTGGAAGCAGGAGCAGTTTGAAAGGATTCTCTGCTTTTTTAGAAACTTATTTACTAAACACTATTTGTCTTGTAAGAGAGGGAAAAGAAACTAAGGGGATAAATGAAGACCTTGATACAGCAATTTCTGATCTCAAGTGCTGGCTTTTACAATGACACACTCATATTCATTAGGAATAGGAAGTGTGACTTTTCTTTGTGGGTTGCTTGCTAGTTTTTATTTGGCCTGTTCAACACCAAGACTGTGTAGAATATTAATATGGACTTAGAACTGAGTGTGAAACCATTTCTAAAACTTCTGCAGTGGTTACATTGGTGCTTCTGTGATGCTGAAACAAATCTCACAAATTAACATACAAGTAACTACGTTATGCTGTTAGAAATGTGCAAAAAAGGTTTGAGAAAAAACCTTCTCTGGTTCTTACATATGAGAATTACCATTTGTGTAATGTTGCTGGCAAGAAATTCTGATATACTTAATTTCATTTTGAAAAAGGTTAGTTAAGTGCTATAGGGGACATATTCATGTCTATCAAACAAAAAAGGATGAGATTATTTGTCACATGTTGGAAATCTAAGGAATATCTTTTAAGAAAAATCACAGCATTTGTCCTTTGTCATGTAGCAAACGTGTAGCTCTTACAGCTGAAGGGACTTCCTTGAAACAGTGAAAAAAATACTTTTTAGAGCAAGAAACTTTCAACAGATCTTAAAGAAATTTCCCTTACTGACTTTAACTTCATAAAAGCTTTCCATTTTTTTAACCTTGTATAAGCCACAGTTTGTGCACTCTGGTGTATGTATGGTGTAACTGTGTGTTATTTGGACAAAGTGTGAGGTTCTCATCTCTGCATTTTGCTTGTGCTTTGTCTAGCACCATATGGTATCAGAGAAGCTCCTCGCAGAATGGGATCACAAAAGGAAACAGTTAAATCAGTTGAAAGAAGGTAGGGAAGCTGTCTTGTCTGCTATAGAATGTAAATGTCTTAATGGAAACCCAGTTCCAGCTTTAGAATGTTTGTTACATCTTGGTTGGCTGTCAGAAGTTTAAAAATGGTAGCAATTATAATTAAAGAGGAAAAACCCT
Organism: Zonotrichia albicollis; assembly: GCF_047830755.1. Classification (NCBI taxonomy): domain Eukaryota; kingdom Metazoa; phylum Chordata; class Aves; order Passeriformes; family Passerellidae; genus Zonotrichia; species Zonotrichia albicollis. The sequence goes on along the minus strand of NC_133821.1, from coordinate 72,876,625 downwards.
TTTTGTTCTCTTTGCAAAACCACTGTGTCACTTCCTGAAGCCTTCTTGGTTTTGTTTTCCCTCATCCTTTTCATATGTTCAGATTTTTGAATCCTGTTTCTCACCTCTTTGAGCCACCATTAGCATGTATTTCCAGAAAAGTTTTCTTTGGTCCCTGCAGGCTGCGAAATCACTCTAAAATGGAATACCTGTAATTTTACCTTCAACTTTTTTCTTTTGCATTTTCCACTGCTCCTTTCTTCTCAGAGATGTCCCATGGCTTCTCCAGTGCCTTGCCTTCTGACTTTAATTCCTTTAGAAAGATGCTGTGCAAAGTAACTATTGCCAGCATACCTGTGGTTCTTTAGACTCATCTTTAGCATGTGTGGAAATCAAAGAGGCAGGGGGAACTTGAGAAGTTGTATTCCTCATAGTAGAAATTGTACTCCTGCATTGTCTTAGGTAGCTTTGCAAAGCTCAGAAAATGCTTTTGTGGCTTGGTATATTTTTTTTAATTGCTATTATTAAAAATTTAGGTTTTACTTGTGCTCTTGTTTGCTAACACTTGTATGGTTTTTGTTCAGCACAGAAAATCACTTCTTCGTTTCATCCAGTTACCATCTAAGTGACATCTTTTTTGACCTCTTGAAGTTTGGGGCAGAACATCTGGTGATGGGAGGAAGATTGGTTTACTGGCTGCCCATATACAGGCCTGAGTATGTACTGTTGAATTCTGCTGTGTTGGGTGTCAGAAGGGATGCTGCATTCTCTCTGTGCTTTCCTCTGGAACATAGTATATCGGGAGCTTCCATAGTACCAGCACTTAAGGGTAATGCCCAGACTTTGTATTTTAAAACTTTTTATGAGGGAGGCCACATTTTGTAACAGAGCTTTTGAATGGAGATAGTTCCTGACTGTTACCAAGCAGAAAATGCCTTTGCATATCATTGTAAATGCATGTCATGTGGGTTGAGATTTAAGCTTAAAAAGTTAGACTTTCAAGGTGCAGTTAGACTTCTAAGACAGTAGGCTGGTATTAGTGTGTGTTTCTGCTAAAGTAGTTGATAGAGGTGTGTAAAAGTCATCCTTGATTCTTTGGGGTTTGGCACTACTGATTTAGCTTTCTTCTGGGAAATAAAAGTGAAACGACCAAGAGATGGCAGTGAGAGGCAGGAACATCCGAGAGCAGCCCTGTTAGGGACGGGAGAGGCCAGCAGAGACTGCAGGATCTGTCTGCTCAGGAGTGCAGCCTGGGATCGGAGCTGAGTGCGTAAGGAAAACCAGCTGTTCGCATGCCTTATTTCAGCATCTCCTAGATTAGGTTTGAGGGGGTTTTTTGTTTTGTTTTTATAAAGATTTTTTACTGTAAAGTGAGGAGTTGATGTACAGTAGCTGTTTCAGGGTGCCTTCCAGATACAAATGTGCTCTGAAGGTAGTTTCTACAGTGTCTTATATTTCTGTGTACAGCAAACTGTACTGTTATATAAAGTGGTGGTTGTCCCTAGTTTCACTTGCATATGTCTTGGGGTAGTCCTATATATCTCAAGCTATTTTGCCAATTTGGAAATCAAAAGGAGCCATGTCTGTTGCATGCTTCTGTAACAGGAGAGTGCATTTAGTAGTTTGTATTTTTTAGTAAATGATAAAATTGATATTTTAGGCCTTTTTTCTCATAAGACAATTCAGAGACACAGCAATGAATGCCTTTCATAGTATTATAGCAGATTTTCATGTCAATAAAATCTCTTTGGAATTACTGAATTTATTTTATTCATCAAGATAACAGTGTTTTTCTTTCTGCTCATTGAACTTTTGTAAAAGCATACTTCCTCACTACAGCAGTGCAAAGTGTTTCACTTCAGATAACTTGGGAACTGCATATTTGGGATCAGCTTTAGTTGCTGTTTTGGGGAGGTCTAGTTGAGATGACTTTTTAAAAGTGAATTTGTACATCATACTATGACTTGAAATACTAAAGTTGCTAAAATTAGCATAGAATAGTAGGAGAGTCGCTTCATTTTCAGCTGTAATAATGAACATGGGGCATTAAAGCAATTAAGTGGGGAGAAGAGATTTTTTACTAACATGTTGCATTATCAAATATCCCTTGGCAACACCTGCCTTGAGTTTCATTATTTGAGATCTTTGTATATTACCTTAAATTAAAGCTGAAACTATTGGGTTGGATGTCTGTTGAAATCATTGCTTCTGTATTTCTTATTTGACATGTTTCTGAGTTTTACCTGAAAGAATGTAGAAATACATTCATTAATGCTAACAGAAAAGGCTTTTTAACAAAGTGATAGTGATCTCTCCCTCTTCAAGATAGCATCTCACTCCAGAGTTTACTCTTTCAGTCAGACATTGAAATCATTGTTGAGTCCAAATTCTTCTAATTCCATTAAAGTCAGCCTCCTGTATGATTATTGAGAGGAACTTTTTAAATATTGTGGCCAGGTGCCTACCTTTGTAGAAGAGAGACCGTTTGGTGGTACTGGATGCATCAAAAGTCTCGTGTAATAGAAAAAGCAGTTGAGAATTAATTTCATTCTTCTTTGCTAAAGCATATTCTGACTTCATCTAGCTGAAGCAGATACTTGTTTCTCCATGAGAAGTGACTGAAAAGTAGTTTTATGGTCTGGAAATTTTGGAGGAAAACAAAGAGGCAGTACTGTTTGGGTTTTTTTCTTATTTGCATATCTGTATTTGGGATTGAGTTACTTGTTTAACAGCTCTGTGTTATCTTAAGAAATGCCAAGTTTTCCACCAGCACCTAGATAGATCCTCTTTTAATCCAGACCAACACCTTTGCTTTCATTCAGAAAATCCACCTCTTTACAGGAAAAATGTGAATCTCCTTTGTACTTTTAAAATTCAAGTTATAGATGCTAAGTTGTTTGGTTCTGTTTCAGTGTCTGACTTCTGTTAACCCCCAAACACTGGAGAATCATAGGAGCAGGTGTTTTGTACAAAATCATACCTAACAATACCAGAACCCATTTTCTGTGTTATCTTTTCATAACTATTACATGAAAGCTTATTACAAAATCTAGGAAGAAATGGCTGATCTATGTTTTGGTATATAGGAAGGCTATCTCATATTTATCATACTAGCTAGGTTAATACTTCTTGCTGCTCTAGTCCCCTGCAAAGTTCTTAAATCTTTAAATTTCTCTTTCAGCATTTGGAGAAATAGAAGGATTGAAGGCAATTTAGAGAAAGCACTTTCTCTGTAGAAACTAGTGTGTTTATGAGGTGGGGCATTTAAAACACTGTAACTCTTGCTTCTGTAGATAGTAGCAACGTTGGTTTATAATTAAATCCTATCTAATGTTAAATGATGGTGGGTTTTTTTTTGCCATTAGAAAAAGTAATTACAATGAGATAAATTTGTAATACCAAATTTTGAAGTTCAGGAATGTTACTGTCTAATAAGAGCTGGCTTAATAAGATTTGAAATTGAATCGCTGTGATCTCCTTTTAGGGAGCCATAAGTCTCTTATTCCTGCAACTTCATATATGTTGACTGTGGAAAATATCTTTAAAATCAGAGCTCTAAGTTGTTGTTCCTGGTTGGCTGAGGTACTTTGTACTTGAAATTTTACAGGCAGGACCAGATGTACATACATTAACATAATTTAAATACATGCAGAAAATGGGGGGAGTGTCTCTTTACTGTGGGGTTTTAATTTATTTTACACACTGCATGTCAAGATGATTGGAATATATGATGTCAAAACTCTGAAGCAGTAATATCTGAATTTATTTAATCAGGTTAAAGTGCATAACAGCTTTCAACTGTGAACCTTTTTTTGAAGTGTCTGTAAGAATTTTGTTTCAGATGCAGGTTTTCCACTTCATGAGCCTACAGCACTAAGAATGAGTATTTCTTCCAGATACACAGAAGAGATCATTCCTCGCCATCCGTGCCTGAAACTTATTAGCAACTGCGAGCAGCTGCTTTCCAGCCACACATCAAGGCGCCTCATAACCATGGAAAAGGTGAAAGAATTCAAGGTAAGCTTGAGTTCTTGATCATATTGTGTAAAATAGTAGCTGTTGTGTTCGTGACAAGTTCGAGCTATTCAGCATTTGATCCTTGTTTCTGTCACACTTTGGTTTTTATGATCAGAGTTAGAGCTTTTGTAAAATTGAGCAGTGATTTAAGGGACTGTTCTGGTTTTGGTTTCTTCCTTTTTATTCTCAGTTTTTTTGTAAACTCTTCATCCTGAAAAAGTCCCTTGATAGTGTGAAAAAAATCTTTGAACTTACGGTTACTTGTAAATCCCATCCACAGAGACTTTGCCTTAATGCCTAAGTTTTCATTGATTGCAAAGTGTGTCTCAATGCCCAAGTAAATACTAAATATCTTTGTGGGTCTTGCAGTACAGGTAGACCTTTAATTCTGTTACTTCATCTTTATAGTGGTACATTTTAGTCTTTGGAATAATATTGAAATTGTGACAAGTACAGCTAAGCGCACTGGATCTTTTTCTGTTTTTGTTTTGTGGCACACTAAGTGCCTCAGGAGAGGCATTGGGACCAGGGAATATGGCATTCAGATCTCCTTTTCATTCTTGCTATTTCTTTTTCTTAATACTGTTAAAAGAAATGCTGAACACATGTGAGGCAAATTCTTAATGAAAATGCACGCAGTGAGCAAGTGTTTTCAGTGCACTGCTTGTCAGCTGGAAGCGCTGTTTCAGGTGGCAGGAGATGCAGTCAGGCTGCAGTGTCTGTGTGGTGCTTGCCCTGCTGACACAGAGGGGTTCAGTGCTGCCTTCTTAATGCTCGTGGTGACTGCAGTTCTCAAGCAACACCTGAACTTCTCTAAACACTCTGTGTGGAGCTCAGCGTCCGAGCTGCCAACTTCACCAGTAGCAAACCAGCAGGGTAGATGATGAAAGTTTCTGACATGTGCGTCTCAGGGTGTTCAGGGAGGTTTTTGACAGCAGTTTTATTGCTACCAGTGCTGTAGGGTAGCATATTTTAACCTAAAAAATATATCAGCCCTTCTGCAAGCAGACTTGTGTCATTTGTTACTCTCCTCTCATGCATCACCTGTTCTTCAGTTCATGGATTGGCAGGTTCATGTCTGGAAGTGCTTAGCTCTGAGCACCTGAGACTAGCTGGCAGGCTTGCTGCTTAGAAAAGACTGCGCAAGTGCTTACATTCAGTGTTCCAGATGTGTGTTAGATAATTTAAAGATACCAGAACCCATGTGTTGTTTCTGATGATGCAAAACTTTTGTTCTAGAGAACAAAATTCATGTTGAGTCCTTAGCCACTGCCTGCTTAGTTTAGGACCTTGTTTTGGTGTCTAGGATTTCCCCACCCCAGTGTCTCTTACCTGGAACATGTTTTTTCCTCTATTAATATCCTGAGCAACCTTTGAATTGGATGTTTCTTGCCAGATAGGACCATAAAATTCAGTAGTTATAATTTTGTCTGCTTTTCTTTTTCCTAAGTGAAAGAGTGAATTTTTATGGGTATACCTAACATTTATGTTTCCAGACAGTTCCTGTCTGCATTACTAAACTGGTTTGTAACAGGCCCTCAGTTGCCTTTTAATTCAGCTTAGTGCAGGGCTTGCAAATGGATGAGAAATGTTACAAATCATGTTACTGTTACTATGCAGTTCTTCGGTTTCCCCAGTGTTTGCCGCCAATAAGCAACTGCAGATTTCACAACAAATTTTGATTTCACTATTAACACTTTAAATAAACTCTTAACTGGAGATGAATTCAGTCAATTGTTGAAATTGGTGGTGCAGTTTGATTGGAATGGTTTGTAATAAAAAGGAGATCAAAGGGTAGGCAAAAAGTGAGTATGTCTAGGTGAAGTATTGATCTGTCATAAGCATGAAGATCATTTGTTCTATTAAGAACCTCATAAACCTGGTATATAACTTACTGTCTTGTAAGCATCCAGTCTGTTCTTTTTAAGTTTACAGTGAAATTGTGCCAACTGGAAAAGATTTCTTCCTGAACTCAGTGTTGATATGAATATGCTCTTCCAGTGTGTGCACAATATGAGCAGAAGACTTTTTGGTTTTTTTAATTACCATTTCAGACAACTTTTGCTACTGTTCCCCCAGCACAGCATTGACCCCAAAATGCACATCCCCCATGGCACAGCTGCACACTGTCACCCCAAAACTCAGCTTGGGTGAGGCAGGGGCAGCTGCAGCCTCAGCCCAGAGCCCTGTGTTCCCCCCTCCTTGTGAGGCATCCCACATTTTTAATGCCAAGAGAGATGCCTAGAAATGATGTAGTAAGATGTAACAGAAAACTTCACTGAAGGACAAACTCTGAGCATGTGATTGTCCAGGGAGGGACTGTGGAGCACCAGGCACACAAACCCACCCTGCTGAATTTCCATGTTACATGGTCACTCCAGAGTTGTTACTGGTGTAGAATTTTTCCTGCTGAATTTAGCAGTGTCTGTTCCTGGGTGTATGACCCTGCTGTCTCTGGTTTGGTAACTGCTCCTTTTTGTTTATAGCTGTATAACATTAGCACAAGTGGTTTCTATAGCTACTGTCCAGCACCAGATGTGGAGTGGTAGGAAACAGTGATAAGGTTAGGAAGACTTTTTTTAAAAACAAAAACTAAATGTGGGTAATTACCCTGAAGCTGGACTGGGACAAGCTAGATGAATAAGAATCTTTAGAAAGTCACTTAATATTTCCCAAGATTTAAAGAAAAACATTTTCTTGTTATCATTCAGCATCCCCTTCTCTTCCTCCTCTTCATTATTTATTAGAGATCTCTAAAACCTATTTTAATGTTGTCATTAAAACAAATAAATTGTTAAGGGTTTTTTTAACAAGTTATTTTCTCTGTAGAGTTAAATGAAGCCTATCCCCGGTGTTCAGATTGTACCCATTCAGCTCCTTGATACACAATAGTGTAATTGTAAATTCAAACAAATTTAGAATTTGTTTGAAAGTCCTTAGTCTCTGAAATCCAAGAATTTAAGTTACTTTGATCAGTCCTTACGCTGCCTTTAGAATTCCTTTGACTAGTAAATCTCAGTAGTGACTGGTAGGTAGTTCGGGATTTCTTATTTTCTTTTCCCTTTTTTAAGCAGCAATTCCCATTCTTGTTGGTGTTTGTTTGGTTGGGGTGTTTTTTTGTTTTGTTTTGTTTTTTTTTTTTTTTAAGTAATTGCCATATTTATTAGACAGTCATGCCTGTATACAGGTAAGAGGTAGGGAGTGGAACCTCTTAGACTGGAATTATTGCGATGTGGGCCAGGAACTTCCTTTGTAATCTCTCCTATGAAATCCATGCCTGACTGCAGATCTCTCATTTAATGAGCAGTGTTTGCAGAGCTCCTGATCAGGCCTGGATTTTCGAGATGAGGTTCTGCTGTGGAGTGGTGCACCAAACCTGTTTCCATCTGGTGCATGCGGATGCCTCTGTTACACCTGTGCCCTGCTTGAAGTTTGTTCTTCTACACAGCACATCCTCTCTTTGCCCTAACCAGCTTGGTGGTGGAGGAAAGGGCATTTACTCCTTCATCTATTCCCCAAGAATCAGCATTTTGTTTCCTATGGAATCAAGATGAATGTTGTACACATGCATGACCTCTTAGAGGTTGTGGGGATTCATTTTTATCTTAGAGTATCTTTGATCTATGTAGCATTATTCATTAGGGTCAAATATCCCATCCATTTCTCAAAATAAGTGAATTACATAGCATTCTTGTTAAAGCATCCCAATGATATAAAAACATATGTTTATGTCAAAGAAGGATTTCTGACCTGGAATTTCAAGACAAAAGTGCTCTTTTTCCAAGAGTGGCTGGAGAAATGGGTACAGGCTGGCTGTGAGAGCAGTTTGTCCTGAATCCTTCTTATTTCCTGTCTGTCTATAGTAATTTTGTAATTTTCAGTTTTTTCACAAACATGTTAAAAGCCTGTTGTTTATCAGCCTGAGAATAGTCATGGAAACAGCAGTGTCTCACAGGTGACCAAAAGACAATAGATAATACTGTGCCTGCATTGGGTTTCCTGAAATAACTTTCTCCTGCTATTTTCCAACAGTGCAGTATTGAAATAGAGCTGCTGCTGCTGGTGCACATGCTTTATATAATAGATATCTACATGCCACTGAACATTTAGCAAGTTAATTTAAGCTGGTGTCACATTCCTGATATCTGCTTTTGTAGCAGGTGAGACCTTCTTTGAAGCAATATCTCGTTGTGTCCAGAAGAGGGCCTTTCTACATGCACACAAGAGTCTTGCTTTGTTGAAAAACCTTTTCTTTCACTCCCTTAGAATGCTCGTTAAGATCTCCGGAGCTAGGAGAGGTGCTGATCTCAGTAGGTAAAAACCTGGAAAAGGCTACAAAAGAGCTGAAGGGAGAGATTGTCCACTAGGATCTTGTGCATCCTTGCATTGTAGTACTCTTGTGATATGAAAATATTGACTAAAATCTACTTCCATGTTTCTACTGATGCTAAAACATTCTGCAGAAACTTTATTTTTGAACGTGAACAAATAACTAAACGTTTTAAGGTAGTGAACCAATGTCAATGTTACTACATTGGTTAAAAACCTGAGAAGAAACACATGGCAGAATAGAGGCTTGGTTCTGTTGTGTGTTTGTTTTTATTTTCTCCTTGGGCTGCTCAGTTGTTCTGTGTGAGGCTCCTTCTCACTGTTCCTTCCTGCTTTTGAGCATAATGAGAAACTGACATCACCCAGAAGCATTAAACTGTTTTTAGAAGTTGCCATCAGTTTTCTTTAACACTCAGATTAAAGTTTGATGTAATGTTTATCTTAGAGCGTTGCTAATGTTAGCTGACAAGTATCTTAATTGTATAAAGCCATAGTACATGATGAACTAAACCTTTGTATATACAGTGGGCCAATTTTCTAAACTGTGTTTTTGGCTGGTGTCAAATAGGTATTATATGTGGGGATTTACTGTGTCAACTTTAACTTTCAGAAATACATGAATGTTGCACAGAAAAAAAAAATCTCTGAATGTGCTTCAGTAACTGTAGGAACTCATTTTACCATTTGTGTTCCTCTTCTGTTTGTGCCTGCCTTCCACAGACCTCTGACTGACTGAATTCTCCTGAAAATATTTTTTCTGGAAAGTGACCAGTGTGGTGCATGGTACCTGTGCTCATTTGGTCGTGTCAGGGTGGGATTCTGGTGATGTCAGCTGAGACATTTTCAGTGACTTAAGTGTGTGCTGGTGAACTGTAAAACAAAAACCTAACTGCCTCATAGTTTGAAAAAGTCTGGTTTTCAGTCTTTTTTTTTTTTCAATACATGCTGAACACACTACCCTCAAGTCTAATGTTTGTCTTCTGGTGCCATGCAGGATCAAGATGAGAACTCTTACTTGTTGGATGGCCAGTATATGCCGTACAGGGGACACAATTCTTTCCGTGAGAAGTACTTCAGTGGTGTGACAAAGAGGATTGCCAAGGAAGAAAAGGACAATCAGAAGTAAAATATTATATAAACAGCTTAAAAAATGAGAAAAGAATGAAGACTGTGTTTCTTTGTAAGGACATCTGGATAGGAACATTCATTTGGATGCTTCAGAAAAATAAGTAACTGCTTTTAATTTTAAAACAAGATGAAACCCACAACCTAGGTTGGGAGCAGTTCTTTTTAATTAGCTTTGTTTATAGCAGATTTTATTGTACAAGTTTTTTGAGTCTTATTTAATTTATATTTGTACTTTCAAGTACTAATGATGATTGACTAAAACCATTATTATTGTTCTTTCACCATTAACGTTTACAAGAAAGTAGTAGTATTATTTGGCTTCTTAAACTGTGAACATCTGGCTGTTTTAAAAACACGTGGTGGTGATCAGGGATTGCTGATTAAGAAGATCATTTTCATTTGTTTTGGTTTTTTTTGTAAATGGGGTACAATAAACCAAGGTTGGCGTGAGGTTTTTTTAATTCTTGCATGCAGTAATTGCTCATATCAATTCCACTTGCTCTGGCTGAGGTCACAAGTGTTTAGAAGAAACAACAAACACAAAGAAACTGGGCTCATGTACACCCCACAAAAAGAAAAGCCTCTGTGACCTGACAAACTTTGGAAGGCCTATGAAACCCTGTGAAGCCTGTCCACATCTGAAGCTCATCTGTACCTTGGATTTGCTTTTGCATTCCTAAACCTTGACTCTTGGTAACGCCAACTGTCTTCAATTTTTGGTTCAGAAATCGATAGTTAAACCAGTAACAACAACAGCATAAAATCAGTAATGGTTCCCTAATGGTATTAAGCCTAATCAAATCTTTGAAACCAAAGCTGTATTTGTTAAAGGGCAGACTTTGCTGAGTCCACACCACATCCATCATGGAAATACCTCATTTGAAAACCACTAAGCCCATTAATTCAGGACATTAATGGCTCTGCTCAGTTTGGTGGTCAGATACGGTCACATATGTTGGTGTGCGTTCACCAAGCAGGGCCTGGTGCGCGCGTCTGCGCTGCGGCCAGAGCAGCCCGGCTTCTCGCTTTGCTGCAGGTCGCTGACTGTGGTCATGTTGGTGTCTGTGTAGATCATCATTTTTAAGTGCCTCTCCAAGGAAGGCACAGGTCATTGTGTGTATCTGATTGAGTTCATTAACTGAATTTGCTCTTCTGTGTATTGTGGTCCTCAGCTGCAGCAGGAAAGCTTGCAAACTCAGTGACAACTTAGTCTGGCCTTCTGGCTCTAATCTGGGGTGTGTTAAAAAGTTCTCAAATAGTGATTTATTTTCTGTGTTTCCATTACAAATCACTTTGTCCTGACACTTTTAATGTCAGCCACATAATAGTCATTCTGGACTCACCTTGGAGCAAGATCAAAGCTCAGAAAATTTTTCAAAAGCAGAATTTGAATTGATCATTTTCAAATATTACATCAAAAACGTACTGCTTCTGAAAACCTGTCTGCATTTCAGCATTGCAATTTAGCATTCATCTTTTATTACTTAACAAATTAAATTAGTTTCCCTTTTTCATAGGCAGGGAGTTTTTCTGCCTAAATCATCTGGAGGATGTATTTATTATGCACTTAAAACTCCATTTTCGTGAAAGTTACCTTACACATGATCTAAGTGGTTGTACAAGAGGTAAGGTAGTGGCAAATCTGGCTCTGCCTGTTCAATGAAAATGCTTTAGTTTATTTCTTCTTTGCCTGGTCCAACTTCTACTCCCTTAAGCAGTGGTGGTGTGGCCTTTGTTTAGCAGTCCATACATGCCAGCTCTGTCATTACTGAAGGATACTGTTTTGAACAGAAACTGTATTTGGGGTACTGCATCAACATTGGCTAATCAGAAATCATTTAGAATTGAAATCAGATGTTCAGTCTCTGCTGATCCCCAACTTTAAAGCTGTCATTTGGAAATGTTCCTCATCTTTAAATTTCTCCTTGCTTAGTGTGCATGCTCCAGCCTGTTGTGCGTGCAGACTTCCAGAGCCCAGGCATTTACAGATCCAGAGCTGTGACACAGTCCTGGCGCTCTCCCAGCCGGCTGGCTTATCCTTTCGGCAGCGTTTGGCCATCGGTGGCCGTGGCTCCTGGCACTTCCTTTCGCTCTGCTTCCATCCAGTCTCTTTCCATGAGGTTCCAGCTTCCTGTCCCTGGCCGGGAGCGGCAGTTCATAAGCCCGCGCTGAACTCATGCCGTTGTCATTCTCTCCTTTGGGGTGGTTTGTGCCATTTTCCAGTTTTTAAAAATAAATGTTATTTTTGGAGTGCTTTGTTGTGCTGCGGCAAATTGGATGGAGGGAGGAGCTGAAAATGGCTGCGAGGTCATATGGGCAGAAGCTGTCTCTGGCTGTAGAGAGCAATTTGTTGAGGCAGCAAAGAGAAAGAGCTCCCTCTTTTTACAGGATCCCTTTACCTGGTGGTGGTGTTCTGACTGCAAGCCTACCACACATCTGTGGGAAGAAGAAGGGGAAAATAGTGGAAATAGATTTTCTGTGCATTTACTGAGTACCCTACTTGCCATCTCTCTCTAATACTTTTTATAATTAGTGGCCAATTTGACTGAGTTGGTTTGATGACGTCTTACAGATAACAGAGCTACATTTTTGTTGAAATAGGCAGAGGGAGTGAAGAAGACAATCTCTTCCAAGGAAAAGGCTGTAATACGAGTTCAACTCTCATTAAACATCAGAGAACCCACATGGAAACAAGACCTGGACAAAAGCTCTAACCAATTCTTTTTGTTTCTGCTACTACAACCAGTGCTGGCGTTGCTGCTTCTTGATCTTCTCATTAAAACAAAGAGACACAAGTAAAAGCATACAAAAAAGCTTTTTTAGTAGGAGCACAAGGGTCTTGGCTGAACTTCCCACTTCTACTCAACCTGCAAGGCAAACTCACAGAAACTCAGTAGCTTTTCCTTATCACTGAGTCAGGCAGATGTGTTAGCTTGGTGAACTTCACAAGGATAGTGCAGCTCTTCCTGTAAACCATCCTAAGAAACTGGTGTCTGTTAATGGGAGGACATCTGGGTCTCTTCCAGTAGAGAGCTGATGTCCCCTCACTGGACATGGGCTTTCCAGCAGCAGCTCTCCATGGTTGGTTTTGGTGGGCCCTTTATTCCTCTCTGCCTGTTCTAGAGGCCTGGAAGGCTGTGGTGGGAGTCCTTAACAGTTCAGCATATCTTTCTGTTAGACAAGCTCTCAGTGTTGTGACTTTACAAGGTCATGGGTGTTCATATGCACCACAGCTGCCAGAAGGCAGGCAGGTTTTTGTGAGTTCTCAGTCAAGGCTCACCTGTGCAAAATTACTGAAAAATGGTGCTAGGAAGATATACCATGGGCCTTCAGGCTGCTTTGATATTGCTTAAATGTAGAAATGTTACAGGGAGGAAGTGCCTTAATAAATCTGAATCTTTGCTTTTCTTCTAGCTCTGCTTTTTAAGATTTCTTCTTAATTTTTTTTTCCATGTCTCCAGGACTATTTCACAGCTTTAAGGTCATCAGCCAGAGAAGGCTATCACAGAGTGGTGACACTGTGACTTTGCACTGTCTTCTGGCCACAGGTTTTCCATAGACAAAAATGTCCATTTAAAGAAGGGAAGAGGCACGGGGATGATACACAGTGGTTGCAGGTTTCCCTGTTGGACAAGAAGAGCTCTGGGGTTACTTGGCAGGTGTTTCAGCTGCTGGCTCAGCTCCCATCACCACCATGTTTTCTGACTCTCCACCCCTTCACAGAAGCTGGGAAGAAAAATTTAATGTGTTCTTTCTTTGCTGTTTAGTTTGGTTTGCAGTTTAAACTGAGGTCCAGAGTCAAACAAGGCTGTCTTTTCAGTCTGGAAACTTCTTCCTAAAAAAAATAGAGTTGTGGGTACCCAGGAGAATGAAAAAAACAGTATTTCTCTCCACCTTTCTTTTTTGTTTGATATTTGCAAAAAACCCTATTTCTTTAACCTTATTCTCTCCTATAATTGATTTTGGTGATCAATTTAAAATTTCAAAATGCAAAATATATCTTACCTGCCCCTGTGTTACCCTTTTAATATATTTCTCTGGTGTTCTCTTACTGGCTCAGTGGGCTGTAAAAATCTGTTTAGGTATGTATCCTCACAGCTGTTTTCATTACAGTTCTCTGTCCTGGATGCTGTTATTTTGTACACTGTATTTTGCCTTTTGTACTGCCTCTCACCAGTTCCAGCTTTCCCGAGCCAAGGAGATGAAAGCTCTCTGTTAGCTGAAACACCTCATGAGACCCAAGGTCCTGGAGGATGGACATTCTGCCTGGCTGCACTGAGGGCACTGGACTTCAAGACAGGTTTGCCAAGTAAGATCTTTTTTAACTCTTGTAGATAGCATAAAGTGAGGTGGGCAGCTGAAAGGTAAAGTCCATTGTCAGGAGGAAAATCTCAGCGTCTTTGCTGCTGCTTTTGGGATATTGGCTGACTGTGCACCCAGGAGGTGCTTCAGAGGCTGCTGAAAACCCACAGCAAACCAAGGCACAGGGGATTCCACTGAGTGTGCCAGGTTTGACGTGGAGTACTTTGAGTAGCAAAGCAGGATCAGGATATTTTGCTTCATTTTAAACTCCCCAAAAGTTAAATTTTTTAAAATTCTCCAGTTTTTAGGTGCTGGAGAAATATGATTTTGTACAATGACATATTAATGATCATCTGAGATTCTAATCTAAATTTTTGTTGCCTTACATGAAAGAGGTGAAAATAAAAAAATCTAGACCTGTTCAAAACAGCATAGTATCACTGTGGTATTTCTTTCTGAAAGAAAATGTTATTTGAAGTTTTTTTTTCCACTGAAAATGCCAGTTGATGTAAAAATTCTGTTTTAAAATTTGTTCTTTATGGATTCATTCTAATAAATACTTCTGTAATAAAGTGCAAAATAACAGGTTATGTTATTATATGTAATAGGATAAGTAGTTAACTATAATCAAATACATAACTCCTAAAAGTCTCATCTCTATAAGGAGATACCATTGGCAAAGTAGTCATAGTAATTGCAATATTTCCTTCTCTGGAGTCTGTCCCAGAAGATGGGATTTCTCTGACTGATGCCTAGGGATGGATCTCAGTGCCATGACTGGACAGCCCAGAAGGTCTTTGCTTTATCCTGAGACCAATATGAAAGGTTTCCACTAAACCCTGAGAATTATGCTGTGTATTTTGGAGGCAAAACTAATCCTTGTTCTATCTTTTCTTCTATAGAAGAGCACTAGGGGAAATGCAAGTGGGTAACTGCAGTACAGAATAAATTCAGTTATGAAAGTTCTTAACTAATAGCCAAGGTTCCTTAAATACTGTGATTTTTGGCTACACATGAAACACAGCTATGTGGAGAAAATCCTTTGAGTCGTTGGATCTATTACAGAATCACAGAATATGCTGAGTTGGATGGGACCCATCAGGATCATCAAGTGCACCTCCTGGCCCTGCACATAACATGCCCCAAAAATCACACTGTGTGCCTGAGAGCATTGTTCAGATGCTTCTTGAGCTCTGTCAGGCTTGGTGCTGTGACCACTTCCCTGGGGAACCTGTTCCAGGGCCCAAACACCCTCTGGGGGAAGAACCTTTTCTTGATATCCAACCTACAGCTCCCCACCTCAGCCTCATGGTGTTTCCTTGAGCCCTGTCACAGGTCACCAGAGTGAAGAGATCAGTGCTTGCCCCTCTTCCCCCCACAAGAATGTTGAAGACCACAATGAGGTCTCTCCTCAGTCATTTCCAGGCTGAAGAGACCCAAGTGACCTCAGCTGCTCCTCATAAAGCTTCCCTTCCAGACCCTTCACCTTCCTCATGGCCTTCCTTTGGACACTCTTTAATATCTTTGTTACGTTGTGGTGCCCAAAATGCCATGCAGGGTTCACGGTGAGGTTGCTCCAATGCAGAGCAGGACAATCCCCTCCCTTGCCCAGCTGCAATGCTGTGCCTGATGTACCCCAGGACACGGTTGGCCCTCCTGGCTGCCGGGGCTCTGCTGGCTCGTGTTCAATTCTCTTTTGACCAGAACCTCCAGGTCCCTTTTCACAACACTGCTTTCCAGCATCTCATTCCCCAGTCCAGCTCCTCACATTTACATACAGGCAGCCTTGAGTTGTTCATGGTTGTCTTCTTTGTGTGACTGTATGTGATGGCTGGGATGATGCCTCTGTGGTCACAATGTGCCTTTATAAATCGGGTTTGTTTTGAGGCAGTTGGCTTAAAGCTTTGAGACCTGCGATGAGAAGTGCTGGGCAGGTGCAGTGGGTTTATTGCAATTACAGCTGTGAAAGAGACTAGGATAACCAGAATCATGAGCAACACCATAGCACATATGCTTCTGTCCTGAAGGGAACCTTGTGTCTTTTTAATAGACAGACCCATAGCAATTTAGAAGCATTTTGGGAAGTTCCTACTCTCTCTTCAAAATCCATATGTGGCATAGTACTTGTGTGCTCTTGCTTGAGCCTCATTCCTTAACACAGCACTCCCTGGATAAATGAGATTACATGAGAAAATGAACTGGTTTGCTGAAGCAGTACTTGTCAGAGTCAGCATTTGCAAAATGTCATGTTTTAGTCTCCACAGCTTGAAGCAGGAACTGTCACAGAAGTGTGTGTGCACCTCTGGTCCTGTCCCTGCTGGGGAGCTGGTCCCAGGCAGTGGGGACGTGCTGGTGCTTGCTGGGTGAGCACACAAAAACCCTAGGCACCACCTGTGCTTGTGCTGCCTCCTGCTCTGGTGTTCCCCCGACAAGCTGCAGGCTGAACTCGTTAAACTACTGCTGTTTGCTACAAGGAATGACCTGCCAAAAATCTGCACAGCCCTGTGCCACTGGGGCCAGGGGAGCTGGCCCTCCCCGCTCACCCCCAGCTGCCCTGCCTCTTTACAAAGCAAAAAAATTAATTCTATAATAATCCTAGAATGGCATTTTTAGCCTTATGTAAAAATGTCAAGGAAAACAAAGATAAGGATTATTTCTTAATTAAATACGGATTTTATTTTGATTTTTGTTTTTACTCTAAAAGCAAACCAAAACAAGTTTCTGCCAAGAGCTGTTACAGCCCACCCCCTTCCTATTTTTTTTAAATTGTATTTTTATATGCCTGGCAGAATTAATGATGAAAATCTTTCCAGCTGTGACTTTGCCAGAATCCCTTTCTGAAGCTCCTACTAATTTGGATTAAAACTGGATGGATGAAAGCTTCAAACAGCAAATCCTGGCAGTAGATTTGCTGAGGCCCCACAGCATACAGTTCTCCAACTGTTCTTATCTTCTGAGGAAAAAAAAAAAGAAAAGAAAAAAAAGTAAACATAATTTTGTAATTACACAGTTGTTAGTATTCTCCGTGCTTTTCACCTCCCTGGGCTGGGACACAGGGTCCCACCACCTCAGCAGCCTGCTGGGTGGTGGGACAGACAGGACAGACCCCTGGCTTTTGCAGGGCAAGGTTTTAATTGCAGAATGGTGGAATTTTTAAACACTATCTTGTACCAGCTACATTAAATGTTAACAGCCTGGGTTTTAGAGGGATGTAACAATTCAGAATGGAAGCTGTGAGTGTGCAGGCTTCTCTTTGCAATGATGTGAAGCCACCAAGCTTCCTGAGCTCCGGCTGCTGGGTGTTCACCTCACTTGCTTCATTCTAGCAGCGTTGGCGCCGCCTTGTCTTACTGTCCAGGCTTCCTGGAGCCAGCAGCTGCAAGCTTTCCTACTGCCACAGACAATTAAATTAATTTCTTCAAATTGGACAAATCAATCTCTGGCAAGTGGCCCATGTTCCTGCTCCTCTTCCCTCTCGCCAGGAGAGTCTTCTGGAAACTTGTGAGTTTACTAAACCCTCGCTCATGAGTTCCTCCCTTCGTGGCCATGCTGAGGCCAAGAAAAGGCAGTGCTCTGAACATGGGCAGTGCTGTGGGATGCTGACAGCCTCTTCCCATGGCCTTGCTACAGGCCATCCTCTTCACCAGCACAGCCCCTCCAGGTGAGGCTGCAGCTCACAGAGGCACCTGAAAGCTACTTGTGAGCACGTTGTCTTAGATCCCAGTGCTTCCTGGAGGGGATGGCAGGAGCTCCTTGCTGCAGGTGCTCTAAGCACCTTGCTGGCCTGCTTGGAGTGCCTCCTGCAGGGAGAAGGAACATGAATATTACCTGTTATACTGATGGCATAGTCTATGTTAATCCTATGGAATCATTAATCCATAGGATCGTTAATCCTAATGTTAATCATTAGGAACAATAGCAACTTTTCTCACTTGCAGTTTCTGGCAAATCTAAAGATTGTGAAGGAGGTGCCAATTCTAAAGCATTATGGGAGATAGTGTAGGCACAGCAGCATCTCCTGTCTCCAGGCTGTGCCTGCTGCCATGGGAAGACATGTTCTTCTGTGGGAGATGTACCCTTTCCACTAATTTCCCGTGAGCCAAGGGCTTTGTTTTTATGGGGTGTCTTCCTGCTGTTTTGCTCCATCACTGTTCAGCAAGTGTGAGCTTGAGAGGCGGTCTCCAGCTGCTTTGAGCTTTTCTTTCCCTCTCAGAATGCCTTGAGATAGTCTCAAGGTAGAATGTAGTTTCAAGGTGCCTTGTCTACACCTAGTCTTTCATGTCAGTCCCATATCTCAAGCAGTTGTGTTAGTGTCCTTGTAGTCAGTGGACAGGGCACTTGTCCATCTGCTCTTCTGGAGCTCTTGCTTGTGCTCATCTCAGACTTGCTCATTTAGGAGCTACGCTAGTTAGTAATGTCTGTTTTTTACTGAACTTTGTTTACAGTGAGGCCAGTTAATTCACCTTAATTTCATGCATGCATATAAGCTCCTGCTTCTGTGATGCTGGATAAGAATATTTATGAAATAGTTCTGCCCTCCTAATTTTCATCTACTTTGTCCATCCAAAAATGAACCAATTTGGTTTTTATATACAAGAAAAAACAGTAATTCAAGAAACACCCAGGAGAGCAAACACCCAAAGATCGAAATCTCTCTTGCTCTCTTGGCAGACACAGAAGTTATTTCCTTTTGTCCTTTTGTCCATCTTATCAGGTTTGTGGCTCATGATTTCTGTGAGTTGCTGACTGCTTCTCCTTTTATTGTGGGTTATCTAAATATTTGTGCAGCTAATTTTATTTCCCCTTTCACTAGATTGTTACTTTATATGTATGATGCTTTGGGGAGCTGATGGGTAAGATACGAATCCTGCTTGGGAGTACTGGATTGCACTTCATGAAAGGTTCTGCAGATGAGTCTTGCTCCTCAGCAAGTCCTCAGCCTGTGGTTTCACAAGCATGGATGCTAATGTGACAGTGCAGTGCTGCTGAAAAGAGTGGGGTTTGTGCCTTTTCCCTATTCCCTGGTCCTGGCTTTTCTCACCCTCTCCTCAGCAGAGCAACCCACACTTGCACTGACCGTGATTCTTACTGGAACATTTCTTGTGCCAGTACAGCCTACTAAGCCAGGATAAAACTGGCTATTTTGCTGAAACAGATTATCCCAAGGGAATGAATTTCCACCTTCTGAGATGAGCTCTTGGATCAGCTTGTTGTGGTCATGAAGCTGTGATCTCTGTCACATCACTCCTAAACCTCAGGCTGACTGTGGAGGCTGTGAAGCTCTTTGCTGAATTGCCCAAGGACCTCGTGGCAGAAGCAAATTATGTGTGTCTTTTGTGTGACAGAGACCAAGGCTTCATGACCACTATGAGCTGATCCAACAGCTCACCTCAGAAGAAGGAAATTTAGGCCATGCCTGTGAGAAAAGGGATGATACACTGAGCTGAGAAGGATTGCCTTTGGGGGTTGTTTATTCACTTGAGACTTAATGCTTTATTACATTTTTCCCTGAAGTGAAGAGCTATATTGTGGGTGCTGAAAGCTTTCTTTCCTTCTTGTGATCCAGGGGCAAGATGTGCCAGAGTTAATACAGAGGAGCCATGAGGATGAGTAGTGGAGCTACAAATGGTCCGTGGGATTTACCACCTTGGAATGGCATAAAGAGATTTGCAGCCCTGCAGCATTTGTAGTCTCTCTTCAGATATTTTAAGGTGTGGAGAAGTCCAACCACAGTATGTTCCACAGAGCAAAAATTACCTTTTTTTATGTGTGTGATTATGGATAGTTATTTATTCAGTGCTCTCTTTTAAAATACCTCCTAATTTTTACTTCTCTTTTCCTTTCAAAATCTCTCCAAGCTGATATGGCTTATAATAGTTTCCAACCCTGTGAAAGTGGCCCTTTTGGAACACAATATTTTTCTGCTTTGGTCTTTGTCCTATTTGGAATTGCATCTCAGTGGCTACTGATTTTTATTGAGAAATCAGTCCTTTCCTCTCAGTCTGTCAGCTGAGACTTGTCCTGGCATTCCGAACTTTCATGCGGATGCATGCCTTGAAATGGTAGTTGGTGTTAGGATGTGCTGGGCTGTTGGTTTTTCTCTCTCTGTGGTTTGGTCAGACAGTCCTTGTCTGTGTGGGTAAGGTCTGGGTAGCAGGACAGAAGCCAGACTGAAGACTGAGATCACTGACTGGTTAATCCCACCCTGAATAATGTGAGGGAGCAGCAGGGTTGTGTAGCAGGTTAAGCCAGTTACCCACCAAAGAGCAGCACACAGAGGAGTTTTGGGAGGTGCCATGTGGGATACTTTTACTAGATATGCTGAGATGATGAAGTGGTGCAAGGGTGACAGAGCAGCAGCTGTGACTGCAGTGGGTAACCCAGAGTTTATATCCTGCCTAAAGCAGGAAGGTGGTTTCTGTGTGTGAAATGCAAGAACATGTTCATCTCTGGGCTGGGGGACATCTTCTTGTGTGGGACATCTGCCTTCAGGAAGGCAGGGTTAGGACTCTTTGCTGTGGCCCTTCCTTCTGCAAATTATGTCAGAACTCCTTATCCTGCAATGTTTCCAAACACAGAGCTTACAAAGTTACTTTATGTGTTTTTGTAAACCACAAGTTCTCAGGACTTCAAGATAAGAAAAAAAACCCATTGGTTTGATCAAGCAGGTCTAGAGGAAGCCACAAAGATGATTAGAGAGTTGGAGCACCTCTCCTAGGATGACAAACTGAGAGTTGAGGTTGTTCAGCATGGAGAAGGGGAGGCTCCAGAGAGACCTTCTGGCAGCCTTACAGTACTTAAAGGGGAACCACAGTAAAGAAAAAGAGGGATTATTTATCAGGGAGCGTAGTGATAGGAAAAGGAGTAACAGTTTTAAACTGAAAGAGGGTAGGTTTAGGTTAGATATTAGGGAGAAATTCTTCTCTGTAAGATTGTTGAGGCACTGAAACAGCTTTCCCAGGGAAGCTGTGGATGCCCCATCCCTGGAGGTGTTGAAGCCAGATTGGATGCGCCTGAGCCCTGAAGAACCTGATCTAGTGGAAGGTGTCCCTGCCTGTGGCAGAGGAGTTGAAAAGAGATGATCTTTAATGCCTCTATGCTCCTATGGTTTCATATTTGAGTGCCTTGCATTCTTGAATACATTTGTCCTGAGAAGATCCATATGAAATAGACATTATTCCAATTTTAGAAAAGTGACTTGCCAAAGGCCATACATGAAGTCATGAAAATGAACATCTCCCAAGTCTCAGGTTAGCTCCCAAGCCACTCCACCAGCTTTTCTTCTAGGGCTGATCACAACCAGCTCACAAATCTGTACATCCACTGGGATTTTTTTCTGTGCTAGGAGATCAGGGAAGCAAAATGTTCTGGATCTGTAAATCCCAACCAGGATCTATCTGTGAAACTAGTAATTTTATAGGTTCTATTGTAGCATTTAATATTTTTGTGCTTGTAGGCACTATTTGCATTAATTTGCTTTCTAACTAGAAGGAACCAATGATCCATAGGACTGTATTAAAAATACATGAAGGAAAGAATTATTTTAAAATAAGTGGAGAAATTAATGGTGAAACATGAAGTAATTGTCCTCAATAAGTCGAACATTCCCTTGAACAAAACTTCCTCTTACCATGAGAAACAATGCAAGTGAATTTGTCAATTACTCCTAAATTTTTTGGGACAATTAGTACAATCTTCAAGTAAAACTTCAAAGGCTGTAATCTGCACAGTTGGTTTCATTCACTCTGGCTTGTCAATTGTAAGAAAGCTACTCTTTATTTTATATTAAACTACAGCAAACAGATCAAGACCTATGAAACTAAGAAAATCAATCCTTTATTGTAGCAGTTATCTTCAGAGCTGGTCTGAAAGATTTCTTCCACAAAAGCCCCATCTGTGTTAGGATTTCCAAAGTAAAAAATGAATGTCTGTGATTGCTAACATCCAGAAAGACTAATTTGTCTATGGAGTGTTGCTAGTCTGTGAGCACTGATGGTGCTGGGACTAAAACACACTCATAGATTTTCATTAAAGCTGGAATTGTTGCTTATCCTCCACATCTAAACCAAATGTCTGCCTTATTTAAATCAGCATAGGGCTGAGATACTCAGTACGAGAAACACAATAATAACATTTAATTTTTAAGACAGCTTTCTGCTATTAATGGCAAATCTTCATGGGAGTCATATGAGAGCGGAGATGTCATTTAAAACTTACTGTTCTTCCATGTCACCTTCAGGCACATTTTGCCAGATCTGAAATCTATAGCAGTGTTGACACTATTCTCTCACTCCAGAGAGAATAGACCATTCAATCCTCCTCCATCACTCAGCAGAGCTGTGACAAGGTGAAGAGAAAAACATCACAACATTTCAGAGTGGCTGTCTTAGCCTTCTTCACAGGATGCAACACATCAGCGCAAAGAAGAGGATGGTGTGGTGAGGTACCTCCAGCACATGCCCAGAAGATTATTTTCAAAGTTTTATGTTTGTTCTTCCAGAAATGAATTCCCATTCTATGATGATGGATATTTTCAGTCTTAAAGGTAAGAAACCAGACTATCAGATTACTGGCTACCAGATATGGATAACTGATCGTGTTGGCTGTTCCAGCAGCTTGTGATTTTATGTCTGTGCTTAACTCTGCCTTTCTAGCCTGTACTGCTACAGATGGATACTGGACTGCTGTTCCTAAATGAAGTTGGAATAATAGACTCTAGAGATGGAAAAATACCTAATGGTCCATTTTCCTATAGCTGCCAAATAGACTTTATTAAAAAAAAACACAGGCAAATATCTTTCATGGCAATATTTTACCATTAAATATTACACCCTCTTTATAGTTTGGGTGGAGAAAAGGAGACTTAACAGCTCCTTGGCTTAAGGCTTTGACAGTTGGTAAGCTTGGTGCCCAAGAGTCTTCTGGTACCATTCACCTTTTGCTTTGCAGATTTGGAGCACCTGGGAAATTGGATAAGGCAGTTAGTTGTGTCCAGCTAATGCGCTGAGCTAATACAGAAGTCCTGAAAAAGGAGGTGGAGGACGTTGGTTGAATCACAAACGTGAAACACCCAGTCCCACAAGTTGCTTTGTTTATAACAAAGCACAAGGGCCGTACCTTTGCAGGAGTCCCTGCTGCTGCTGTAGGATGTGTTTGCAGCCACAGTGGCTGGGTGTGCTTCACTTGGATTCACAGCTGCTCTAAGTGGGGCAAAGGGGGTGCCTTTCTTCAAAATGATCCCCATCTGCTGACTGTCCTACTGCACACATAACTGCACTGCAGTTTTTGAGTTTCCTCAGAACTGATGTCAATATGTGACTCTATAAACCAGGAGTTCCAGCATTCAAAGACATGCATGTTTGTGTGTTTTGGTAAATCTGGACTCTACAGACGTAACTAAAATACGTCATTTAGGTTATTGAACCTGTAATGGAAAAAAATGCCCTGCAGACACTGCAATGGTTTAATTGGAATTCAATTGCTTGTACTCTTTCAGGCTTTTAAAGAAAAATATCAAAGAATGAACTGTAAAGCCAGATGTGTATCTCCAGAGACTTAAATAGTCCAGTTTCCAGTGACATGCTTTAATTCTCCTCCCACTTAGTAATTTTACATTGACGCAAGTTCTTTGGATAAGAAAGGACAACTGACCCCTCTAAAATTACTCTTCTTACATTGAGTTGGAAACAATGAGATCTCACAAAATATGTAATCTCGTTAATTATGAGTGTATCTGCATTAGTGTCTTGGAGGTAAGCCAGAGGAAGACTTCAGTCTATGCAGTTTTGCACATGCTTAGGTACTTAACCAGGTTTAGGAATTATTGTAGGTACAGAATTACTGATGACCAAGCTTTTCCACTCCTTTCCCCATTTTTTCCCCACTCCTTTCCCCACATTGTTGCTTAGATTTCATTTAGTTCAGGGACTCTCTGTTACATTAATGTTTGCCTGAAAAAAATAGCAAACCACACCAAAACCCAACCCCAATAAGCCCCACACCAAAGTCTGGATTTTGGTTCGGAATGTCTTTATTTCAGACAGTCCTTGTGAGAAGAGGATCCTGCTGAAGATGGTTTTGAGGCAATGTACCAGCAGCCACTGTCAGGTCTCCTCTAAGCACTGCCCAGATGGGCAGACAGAGGGGAAGGGGATCTGTGCCCAGCTGCCTCAGGCCACCACAGACCCCCATTCTCCTAAAGTCTCCTTCTTGGAGAAGGAGTGGGGAAGTCAGCTGCTTTATTTTGTGCCCTCGATATCTCTTCTGTCAAAGCAGGACATTGTGCCTTGTGGTGGAGGGCTTGGAAGAACCAAAGTGTGTCATGTCCTTGTCTCTGAAGGTGTCAGTAAAACCACTCAGCCCCTGGCAGGAGCACAGCAGCCAGTCTCTTGGGCTGGTGACCAGAGTTCTCCTGCTGGTCTCAGTTCTGGGAGCACACTGGGCTTACCCAGTCAAGTAAATGGTTAGGGCCTCTATGTATAATGTGCAACACAGCAGTAAGGTGGGGTAGGGATTTAAACCCAAAGGAAATAGCATCTCTTTATATGAATTGGAAGGGAGTTTGAAATGCCAAGGTCTCATTCTGGTTTCTTTGTGGGCTCACCTTCCTCTTTACTATTCATTTCTTATGACAGAATGAAGTTTATTGAGACCTTTCATTTTCCTGACTCCTGCCCCAGAAGCAGAAACTCAGGATGAGGTAGGATCTATGCCAGCCTCAGTTTCTTTTCTCTTTTCCAACAGTTGTCATCTGATTATTAACAGCCTTGAAATGCATATAATAAGATATATATTGGAGAAACAGATACAAAGTATGGTTTCTACTAATGAAACCATATAATAATAATGATCAACTTATATATATTTATTATGGAAACCATGATCTTTCCTGTTATCATTGGTTTAAAATATGACTAATTGTTTGGAGAGACCAGCAGTTTAGTTGGATGGCTGGCTAAATACTGTAAGTTGTTTAAGAGTGAAATAGTTGGTTCTGATGATAAAATATGCTCAAATATTATTACAGTTGTGTGTTTGCATGAAAACCGAGGGGAAAGGTTCAGGATTTTTTTTTTGTTTCTTTTTCTGGCTGAGTTCTTGGTTTTCTTGGCCAACAAAATTGTTCCATGTCAATCTGATTTGCAAAGAAATTGTTCAATAGAGACCTGTAAGAGCTTACTAGAGCTGTTGGGGTATTTTTGAACTCAGTGATGTTTTGTTAGAGACAGAGGACAGAAATTGCTTTTATACAAGGGTCTAACTAATAGAATGAACCTATATTTGTTATTAATTCTATGTGCAAGAGAAGAAATTGGGAAACCATGAAATAAAAAGTCATTCATATACATTCAGCTCCATTTCTGTTGTAACAAGGATCTTGGGAGAGGTTGATCTGTCTGGTTTAAGGTTCTGTTTTTCCATTCTTAATATAACTTTGAAAATCATATGGCAGAGAACAGGGCGGTTTGTAATATTATATGTCTTTGAATATTTTGAATAAGGGTAGTATTTCTCAGCCTTTCTTCATTGAAGAATAATATGGTCTTATAAAATCTATGAACCTTTCAGTTTCCCTCTCTTTATTTGATAAAACGGTTGGCAATAAGTTAGAAAATCTTTGGGAATCGAGTTAATCACTTTGCAGAATCCTAGCTTAATCTTGTAATAAGACAATTTGATTATATGTGTTGATAATAAAAATGTCTTTATGCCAGCCAGTAGGTCCTGCCAACACATAAAAACTGGTAGCTGAGTGACTGGCTCCCACTGTTCTTTCCAGCAGGTGGTGATGCTTCTCAGCAAACCCCGTTAGAAACTGTGGGTT
Source organism: Zonotrichia albicollis (assembly GCF_047830755.1). NCBI lineage: Eukaryota > Metazoa > Chordata > Aves > Passeriformes > Passerellidae > Zonotrichia > Zonotrichia albicollis. The sequence continues at coordinate 72,851,046 of NC_133821.1, read as the reverse complement.
TGCTTGAAACAAGGTGTAATCATTTTACCAGGCACCTCCTGGCATTGAAGAAACCCTGGTGTTCTGTGGGCCTTCAGCTGAGAAGCAGAGATGAAAGTGAGCAGAGCTCTGGCCTCTCACTTTTCTTGGTTTTCTCTTCTTTGAAAAGTTTCTGCTTTTGAGCTTCAGCTGGACAAAGTGGGGATGCATTTGTGTTGCTTCTGTACCAGAAATTGGGAAGCAAATCCGTTGTTTCTCAAAAAAGGAGAGGAGAACAATTCTTGAGCAGGAAAACAATCTTCTTTCCTGTATTTTGCTTGAGAAGATGATGTGCCTGAGCCTTGGAAAAAGGATGAGGAATCTTCAACAAGAGTGTTGAGAAGCATTTAGTAAGCTGTTGTCCTCAGGCCATGGGGCCAGCTGCAGAAACTGAAGAAATGCAGATTCACTTGTTCTACAAACCAAAGACTTTCAGGCTGCCTGTAGTAGAACGCCAAGGTGCTTTTTCAGCTGATGGCAGCAGTACCACTCACATAGCTCCCCATGTAAACTAGAAATCAGAGTTTCTAGAGCTGTGTTCAGAGATCATGTGTTAGTCATACACAGGCTTTATCCAGTCTTTAGCTGCCTCAATGAAATTATCTACTTTCTGTGACTATTCCTATTGAAAAATGAAGTCTAAGTTGTTGCCTCTAGTGTGCTGTAGACCTAGAAGTAGAACTGGAGCTTTGAATGTGCATTTCTCCCTATGTCCTGAACATAAGAAGAGCCAAGTCCTGCAACAGAAGTTTACTGCTGTCTCAGTGTCTGAGTGGGGTTAAAAAGGAGGCATTACAGTAACCTACTATTTGGATTCTGGCACTCTGAGTATACTCATCATCTCTTAATCTGCCCCTGGGTCTGGTTATAATTTGCATCTTGAGCAATCGTATTGCATTCTACTTTTGCATTTGTGTTTTCTTTTTCCATTGTTAAACCTGTTTTCATCTTACACGTTTTCCATTCTTCTGCAGCCCATAGCCAGTGATAGATGACAAGGTTCAAGTGCAGAAGGTCCATTACATCACCCAATGTCCATCTCTAAAAGCACAGGACTATTGTTTCTGTGGTCTATTTGCTATTGTTTGGTCCAGCCAATTGCTAAATAGGTCCTGTGTATTTGACAAAGTTTTGCCACCAATAATACCCCACATACCCTTAATTATAACAAGGGAGTAGTCTTGGGTGCTGTTGAGGGGTGGGAGGTGGTCTCCTATGGTCAGAAAAATTGTCTATTTTTTTGATTCTTTTTACTCAGACCCGCTTGGGCACATCATTCTGAAGCACATTCCATTAACTGGTAAGTCAGACTACATCAGCAGCACTGAGTCCTGCTTGTCTCAATCCTTTCCTCTAGAATACCTGGCAGAAAACAGGGTGGCTATTGGCATTCATCCTCATTAACTCAAAGGTTGTTTTGTTTGTTTCCTGCCTGCATGTTTACAGTCATTCTGGGCAAAGAGGTTTGCAGTTTGCTTCCCTGTGGTTTCAAATTGCAGAGGTTTATCTAGCAGGGAAGCCTGTCCTAAGGAGCTAGATAAGACGCTAATGAAAATTATTTGCCTGCAGAAGGAAGGGTTCACAGGCAGTCCCAGAGAGAGAAATCTGAGATCTGAGAAATCTGGATCTGAGACTGGGAGTGATGCCATATTGAAAATGAGTTAGTGCACATTTATCTTAAATTTTAAAAAATCTGTAATACAAGCCTAAAACATATATAATTCATGTTGGTTTCAAAATGTTGGGGTTTTTTTTGTTTTATTTTCATTTGTTTTTTTGGTTTAGTTTTTTTTTCATGAGGTTAGACTGTCAAGATTATTCTTAATTGGACAATAAGAAGTATATTTTAATTATTTTAAAGCAGGTTTCTCTAGTGCCTGAAGGTCTGCATACCAGCCAAAGTCAGTGGAGAGGTTGCCTGCAAGCAGTATACAGCTGTCATAATTATAATATAACCCAAATAGATTCTGCTCATGCAGAAGCATTTTACTCTTAGCTGCATAATATCACATACATATTCTCTAGGATAGTTGTTCCTTGGATATATCAGCTGGTTTCACATGAATATTACTCTTATACACTTGATAAGTGAGCATAAAGAGAAGGTTGATTTCTGACAGAGTTCTGAAACAAAAGAAATATACAGCTGCACTTTTCTTCCCTGGGAGAGCAGTCTTCATTCACAAGGTAGCAAACATAAAGGAATATAACAAGAATCTGTCTGTCAGTCTCCCATGCCTAATACAGGAGTGAGAAAATCCTGACAAAGAGCCGGCTATGAAACTTCCTCATTGAGCTTTCACAAAGTTTATCTAGATCTGCACATTTCCTGTGGGTGATGCAGGCAGCTGTGAGGCTGGTCTGTTAGTGTCAGATGGGTGCATGTCTCGGGGCACCTAAGTCCTGGTTTCTAGGCAGGCTTGGACGGCCAAGCTGTCCACCTCAGCTTCTGTCTGTTGTCATGCTTATGGCAGCTGCAGCCGCTCTTTTCAGAGCCCCACACCTTCCCCCAGCACAGCTGTTTGCTGGCCCGCACACTCACGCTCAGCCTGGCCTTGCTCCTCCTTGCACAGCTGCTGGGGGACACAGAGGGTGGGGTGAGCTGCTTTGGTGTGAGTGCTTGTGCAGCAGCCACCACCAAATCCTTGCTGCACATCAGGCAGCATGGGGGTTTGAAGCAGGTTTTTCTTCTCTGTTAAGAGTGACCTCGCTACTGAGATACTGGATGCAATGGCAGGTGAAGAAAAAAGGAAAGATTCTTTCTGTGACAAAGACTCAACTGGGCTTGAACTCTTTTCCTTCAGGGGAGATTCAGGCTGAGCAGAGAGATATTTTTGCTGTCTGTGGCTGTGGTCCCATTCTGTTCTTCTGTGGTTTCTCCAGGGCAGTGTGAATAACATACTCAGTGTGCTGGTTTCTAGGAATACTCTTCTAAGACACCTAATTCTCCCTGGGAATTGTATCTCAACTCTCTAATTCTTGGCCGAGGAGTCTGCTAGGCAACAGGAAATCTGCAAATTAAAACATTGCAACATCTAAGTCCCTGGCTCTACCCCAGCTTTGCTGGAGGACCAGTTTTCATCTGTTTGCCTATGAAAAAATGTACTCAGATGTATATAATTTCTCTTGCATAATTTAAATGATTCCTCATGTTTCCCACTGGCTATTATTTTTATTACCCACATGCAGTCACTTTGCTGCTTATTTTGTTCATTGTAATGCAGACAGTAGCACTCTTGTTGCTTGATCCCCTAAAATGTGTGGTGAAGATCCCACATTAGCAAAAGCTGCTTGAAGTTAAGTGGGTGTAGCCCTCCAGCTTCTGTTATTTTGTGGTAGGAGCTGGACCAACTCATTTACTCAAGGGAGAGATGGACTGTCCATCCTGATTTACTGGGCTGGACGGCTTCTCCTGTTCCCTAGTCTTTTCCTTATAAAGATGCTGGGAGGGACTGTGCCCTGAGTCACTTGCTGTCAGCAATCAATATGATGCTAGTCATCTTCACATCTTCTCCCATTTACTGATCACTCCAGGGTCATCTCTTTATTACTCTGAGAAATATTTCTCTTCCTTTGCCCACAACAGGAGCCCAGAGCTCACTAAAAGCAACACTAATCTGGTGTTAGGAGGGAGCTTTGCTGCTAGCTGCATACTCTTTGAGAAGACTGAGTAATCCATGGTTCCATGGCCAGAGCCAATAAATCGCAATATTTTTTTCCTAGGGATAGTTTTTAGTGTGGCCAGAAGTATGTGTGCCCTCTCCTATTATTTGGTATCTCTGTCCTTCCATAACAGTATGACTCAGGATTAAACAAGATTTTCTTTCAGATGACATGTGGGCAGAAATATGAGAGGGAATCACTGATATTCTTTCTTGTTTTCTGATGTTGACACCATAACCCACATTGCTCTGGGGATCTTTCATCAGCCTTCCACACCTGCATTTTTAAAAATCTTACCAAAAAATCAGTGTTGATGTGCAGGACTTCTTGGCAATATACTATTGAAACCCTGGAGTGGGGAGCAGAGCACCTCTGCCTGAAGGTGTTTGGTCATCTGCTACACACAGAATCAGTATTCAAACACTGGCTAACTGCCTCAGTTCTAACCTCTGATGGTAAAGCAAGGCACACCCTGAAGGACTGAGAAGGTATTTTATGGAATCACAGAATGGTTTGGGTTGAAAGGGACCCTAAAGATCCTCTAGTTCCATCCCTCCTGCCATGGGCAGGGATGCCTTTCACTAGTCCAGGCTGTCAAAGCTGCATCCAGCCTGCCCTAAACACTTTCAGGGATGGGGCATTCACAGCTTCTCTGGGCAACCTGTTCCAGTGTCTCACCACCTTCAAGGTAAATAATTTCTTTCTCATATCAAATCTAAACCTACCCGCTTTCAGTTCCAGCTCTGCCTGCTTACCTTCTTGCCTGCTTAGTCTGTGGGACACATAATTTGAACACACACACCTTTACCAGGGAGAAGCAGGGCTGATTAAGCCATCTTGTAGGAAAAAAGGGGTTAGAAAGCTTTGTGGTTGTGGGCTTCAGTCTCCCCATTGCAGCTGTCATCCCCAGGCTCAAGGATTTAGTTATCATGTTCAGAGAAAGCAGTGGAAGAGGCAAGGCTGTCTCTCCATGTCCGGTTTTCGGCTGTTTGGAGGGCCTGGAAGGGCCCGGAGTGGCCTTGGGGCAGCCCGCGTATCAAAGGACGAGAAGAGGCTTCAGTTCTTCTTTCGGTCTCTATGTTTATTAATTGTTTATCTAAAAGATTTTCTTTCGGCCCAACAGAGGTCTGCTCAGCAGCCAGCCATGAGCACACTGTCCTGCCCTCCGGACAGTCACCTATCTTTATACCCATAGTTACGTGTACAGTATTTATAATTTTTCCCCAATACCTTTTATTCTTATTGTCCGGTGCACTTTCAGTAATGACCAATCCCAAAGTGCCACCATCACCACAGAAGATGGAGGAGAAGAAGAAGAAGAAGAAGGACAGGACACGCCCCAATTCCTCCATCTTACTTCTCTAAACCCCCCTGTACATAAATCCTAAACCCTGTGTCTCACCCTCTAATTAACTAATCCCTTCACCATTCCACCCCGGTGAAATCCTCCTATCCTCATACAGGTGTCGTCTCCTGTGTAGGATCAAAGTCCAGCCACCAGACACTTCTGGCAACATTCCAGGACTCCCGAGCCCCCCAAGGGTGGTCTCGGTGACTCGGCACCTCAGTCCTGAGGTGCTGAGATCCCACATCTCCAGGTTGCAACACCTCTCTGGTGATCATGGAGATGTAGTTCCCACTCTGCTGCTGGGTCAAATCTTTAAAACAAAGGCAGGAACCCACTTCTCCCTCTCCCAGGTGACTGTCACAAATACTTCTTTAGTTCACATAATGCAAGAGAGCATGTATATGAGGGAATTCCCTAGAGAATGGAGGGAAGGCACAGTTTTGGTGAGGTAGGATGTGGGAAGGGAGGAGACACTGAACTGAAAGGTCAACATCTTGCAAGAGGAAGGGGATCATACCTGCTTATGCTAAAAATATATGCAGCCCATTCATACACGGTGTGACAGTGCAAAGCTGGACCTCTGGTCTGGGAGACAGATAAATTCTGGATTTAGAAGGACTTGTCTTGAGCCACAGAAATAAAAGCTTGTTTACAGTGCACATGGTAAGATTTACTGAGCATTGTCACTATTAATAGCATGAACCTATGTAAGATTTTACTCTTCTCTAGATGACAGTTCCCTGGCCCAGGCTGAGAGCCCTGGACTGTCATCAAGGACTCTGTTATGGATAACATCTTAACAGCATTGCTTCAGATGATTTCTGATTACAGCTCTCTCTTTGTTCCTTCCCAGTTTTCTTTTCCCAAGTCTGCTTATTTCCACTGTGCTTTCCCCTGTTCCTCTGGCTGTTTGGCTGCCAGATTTCTAGTCTGAATGTGTTCTGCCCTGTAATGTAAGCACTGCACCCAGGGCCAGCCATGAGATCCCGAAGAAAGGCACATGTTGGGTTCCCACTTGGGTGGCACTACCAGCATTCCCAAGGGGAAAGGGAGCTGCTGCCTCTCCAGGCCAAGAGGGGAAAGTCTGGCCCTGTATTTGTGTACCAGAGCTGCAGGCTCCTGGCCACTGTCACTGAGTGTTGAACCAACCAGGGGAGCTTTACAATACACATTGGCAGCCGCTCTGCTTCAGAAATTGTGTTAGATTTAAGGGTGAGGAAATTCCTTCATTATTGAAATTCCAGCAGTCAGCAGATTTCATATGCTAATAATATATGTGACAACAGGGAACCTATGTGGGGATTAAAATGAGGCTGGAGGTAGAATTAACCCAAATTCCTGGCCTTTGTCAGTTACAAATAATGCTGCACTATTGAAGTTTTCATCTTAAGGATTTTAAGAATCACAGCACTATAGCCAAAGGTGATGGGAGCAACCTTGCATTGCCCTAAAAATTCAGCTGACTAAACTAGGAGTTCAAGCTGCATAATTAGATTTAATCTTTTCACAGAGTGGTGTGTAAAGTGCATTAGGAGAAATGGTTTTATTTCAGATGCCATCTAAAGCAACTGATTTTGATAATTGGACAAGTACTGAGTCAAAGGCCTGGATTTTTGGTTTATCAGCAGTTTTTTGCTACTTCATATGCAAATTTGATAATATAATGAGTGTTGAGACCTAGCTTGTCCTGGAGCATATGTGCAGAGCTGGCTGACCCCAAGGATACAGGATACGTGCCTCCAAAGGCATCAGGGGCATGCTTCATTTACTTTACATAAATCTCAATCTTTAGCGACTTGAGGGAGAACACTCAAATACTTAAATGAACATTATTCTTGAACATGAAGTTTTAATAGTGCACCTTTTAAGTTTGTCATCAACCTGTATAAATTTATAGCAGATGAGAGTCCGTGCACAGTGCGTTAACTGCTTTGAAGTGAAAGCCTGTTCCATGGCTGAGGAGTCCACCCTCAGTTCACTAGATCCCAAAGAAATCAACTGCCCAGCTAGAACTTGCTGGGAGAAACTAATGATAAGCAGGATGGATAAAAGTATTCCTACTGCAACTGTCTGTATGCATGTTACGAGCAACAGCTTCAGCTCCCATGATAATTTTGCTTTTAGCTTTCTGTCAGTATAATGAGAAAAGAAAAGTCTGGTTTTAACTACAGCATTAATTTTTTAGGCTAGATGTTAGTTGCATGTCAAAACTGAAATCTTTGTTGGTGGATGTGACATATTCACTGGACACATTTGAAAGCCTTAGAATTCAAAACAATACCAAAAATAGTTTAACTATGTATGAAGTCAAATATACTTTCAATAGCATGAAATGTGTAATAGAGCCTCTTCTGGTTTGATTCCAAAACAGCCAGCTTTTGTTTTCTGTCTGAAACCGCACACCGTTGTAGTTGGGTGACTGCCTCACAGGGTAGGATGGAAAGGAGCCATGGAAGCATAAAATCCCCTTGCAACCTCCTGTGAAACAGCCAATAAAGGAAATCCAAGCATGGATGATCTTAGGTGCTTCTGCTGTCTGTGGTGGGACACCTGTGGGGGCAGCCGGGACCGGGAGCAGGGATGTGTCCCTGGAAGTGCCTGTCTCTGAGTCACTGCAGCAGCTGAGCTGGGGCTAAATTGGAAACAGAAATACATTGTCATGTCACCCGGATGCTCTGCCTCCAGCCAAATGGTAGATGGAAAAAAATGCTACCAGATGTTCTGATGTTATTAATATTGTTATTATTGTTATTATAAATAATATTCCATATTGGCTGGCGTTCAGTCCTAGCCCATCTGGAGCGCACATGCTTGGGAGGAGAGCCCCAGCAGCCTGTGGGTCCCCCAGTTCCCTGCACACCTGTAAAAGAGGCTGGGCAGGCCCCCCTCCCTGTGCTGGAGGATGGAGGGGCTGCCATGTGACAGGGCACTCCCTGCCCCCCTCCCTCTCCTAGCTCTGCTGTCATTCCAGCAGTGCTGCCTCAGCCAGGCCTTTGTTCCACTTCCCCTTTTCCATCAGGCTGGTATTATTTCTTCCACAGCTCTGTTTTGGGAGCTTTGTATCCACATGCAACCCTGGGTTTATATGATGAAGTCAAGCTCTGCTGATGTTCCTCTTGCTGGACATGTTGCAATAGGAAGTGCCAGCCTGATATTCCCATGGTCTGAAGCACCTCTGGCCAAGGAGACTAAGGTGCCACTTCAGTGAAAAGTTCTCAGGCTAAACCTTCCTATCTAATGTTAGACTAGAAACTCTTTAAAAATATTTCTAACTGCTCTCACTCCATGTTAATAAAAAAAAAGACTGGCTCTGTAGGTGAATATGGAGAGTATGGCATCACTCCAGTGTGAGTTTCACCATAAACTTGGCATATTCTCTGTCTCAAGGGTGCAGCAGCTACCAAGCACTGTATAACATAAGTGCCAAACTATTGCTGGAGTGGAAATTATCCCATTATACCCATTTAGGCCATCTGTCTAGGAATAGAGGAATGAGAAAAAAATTACTGGATGAGGTGATGACAGTGGTTCATTAAAAAATAATAAAATGCTAGGATATTAGTAAGTGTGGCATATTGGTATTTGTATATATCTAAGCTGAGGAAACAGAGACCCAGTATAAATAGATAGAACTTTATAAATGGACTTCTGTGGTCACACTAATTGTGCAGTAAGACAGTGTACTTTTAATTATTACATTGTGGTGACATACAGAATTGGTAAAGCACTTCCCAGGGATACATGAAGATGCTATGTCTGTCACTAGATGCTTGCAGCCACCAAAAAGTGAAGTGCAATCCTCTGAAGGTCATGTTTGCCTGAGAGGGCTGTACACACAGAACGTGTCCCTACATGCAGTTCTGTGCCCAGTGCTGAGGGCCCAGGGCAGCTCTCAGTCCTCCACCAAGGGTCACAATTCCCAGCTAGGGGAGCCCAGACCCACCTGTGGTCCTTGTACTCTTGGCTAGAAACAGGAAGAGAGCAGATTCTGGCAAAGGACAATGCCAACAGTGGCTGGAGAGTCTCTTCCCAAAGGCAAACCTGGACCAGGGACACCCTGGCCACAACAGCCAGCTGTGTTCTAGGTGAAATCTCAGCTGCTCTGCACACAGGAGCTAGCTACAGCCACCACAAAACCAGTCATCACATCTGGCTTCACTTGGTTTAGGTCTGTATTGAAGCAATTCCTTCCTTTAGTAATGATCATCAGTCTTTATCCCACTTAGAGCAAGGCTCATCCTATGCAATGAGATGTCCACACAATCACATTTTCTGGAAGGCATCTCCTTTTCTGGCTGAAAGGTTTGTCCAGACAGAACAGAAGAGTTTTACGACTCTGGCCAGGGGTTTTCTGTCCATGACTACATGGAGATGTTTGAGCTTCTGAAAATGCAAAAATTGTAGGGAAAGGGCTGGAGGCATGCACAGCCTCTCCATGCACACCATGAACTTCCCAAGCAGGTCATGCAGGTGCTATCAGCCAGAAATCCTCCTGGGAGCAGCGGAGGTCCTCACAGGTCTGTGGCTGCAGACTACGACCTTCATTCCTCTACAGGCTAGCTTGGTATTTCTTCTTTCCTCCCACGCCCCTCCCTTTCCTTTGCACTCCTGGGGAACAGAATCAACCAAGGATATATTGGTGGAAGTGGCTTTTTCAGACACCTTGCATTCCTCAGCACGCCGCTGGAAAACAAAAGCAGGGCTAGTCTGAATCCATAACGAAACAGCAGGAAACCTTTTCTCTATGAAATCAACCAGGCATTGCCACTGATGTGAATAAGTCACAGACTTCATGCTCAACACTTGAGAGACATCCACTCATCCTATGGAAAAGAGAGAAGCAATTAGTCTAAATTGTGAGCGAATGAAAAGATATGGGTGTTTTTCATCTCTTTCTTTTCCCACTATTTTGGAACCCAGGAGTTTTCTGCCCTAAGTGGAAAATAAGGATCGTTTCTGTATTCAGCCTTCTTTTTTTTTTTTTTAGACACTTATAAATCTTGCTAATTAGCTGTAGAAATCATAAAAGCTCAGCATAATGTTTTAATCATAAGTTCCTCAGGACACTGATGTTCATGTTGTTCCCTGGATTCTCATTTCCATGTACAAATTACTGTGCCCATAACACTTTGGCAGCTTGTCTCTCATGCCAAGGATATTTTCAACAGAATTATTATTTCAGTAACTAAGCCACAAGCTTACACCTGCAAAAAATAAAAATAAGAGAATAGCAACATGCAGTGGAAGGTCCCTCCTCCTTCTGCTGGTGGAATATTAAAGCTTCTTCAAAGTAATTAAACACAGGTTTCAAGTATAAAGCCTGGCTGGCAGATCAGTGAAACAATTTTCTAGTTTCCAAGAAGCTAAAGAAAAGTTCCCCAGTCAGCAGCTGAGGAGGACAGGAATCCATAAGCAGCAACTCAGATACCAGTGCTAAAACTCTGGGAATTTCTGGGGCAACAACAGGTCCAAGGCATCGTGGACACAGCTGTGAAATCAAACCTCGCTTGAATTCTTATCCCAATCACCATAAACGAGGTCAGCATCTGCTTAGACACTGGATAATAATAGCTTGCTTAATTATACATTTTGCCTGTAATTTATTCCAGATCAACTTTCCTAGTGGCAAAGAAGGAGGGTATTTTCCAGTTCTTTTATGTTCCTGTGATTAGTGAATAATGCCCTTGGTGTATGTGCATGCATCTAATTTTCACTTTTGACTTTAATGCAATTTAACATCATCAAAATAAATATTATTCTTCACTTTTCTAAATTTTATTTCAGCACTTGTAAAGTAAATATTTTGCTTAAGAATATGGAAAGCCTGTGCCTGCTTACTGAAGCTCTCTCTGAGGGGGAGAAGGAGCCAATCCCTCTATCTCAGGATCACACAACAGATGATGGTGCTTCTTTCCAAGTGGACAAGACTTTCCTAACCTGTGGCAGAGGAGCAGGGTGGATGTTCAGGGATACCTGCTTTAGCTGCTCTGTCAAATTTGCCTTAGATTCAGCCCAAATAGTAAAGGATGAAGGGATCAATGGGATAAAAGCTTTTTTTTTTTTTTTTACATTAATTGTCAAACTACACTCATCTTTGAACCACAAGACATCAGTCACATTCCTTTACTGTCTTCATGCTGACAATGTCAGTCAATGTATTTCTGAGCAGCTCGGAGCTGCTATGCTGGGCATGGCTGCCGAAAACTGAGCTGCGCCAAGCTTGACCTTTGGAATCTCCCACCTCTGCAGTGACATGGCTGAGGTGTCACAGGCGGGTGGTGGTGATTTCTCATACACCTAAGACTGCTTGCTGGCAGTGAACATGACGTTGAGAAGAATATCTTGGTTTGCAGCTGCAATGGAAATATGGAAATAATGGGAATACGGAAAGCACATAGGACGTGGTCTGCTCTGAGTGTGTGACTCTGGCCAATGCTGGGGGAGGCTTAGGTGAGTCATGGGAAGCTCTGTGACTGCTCCCTTGGTCAAACAAAAACACCCTTCAAGATAGATGAGTTACATTTGCTAAAAAATTGGATGAAAAAGTCACTGATCATGAGTTTCTGGTTAAGTCTTATTTTCTGAGCTATTTTCAAGCAAAAGCGAAAATTGAAAATTGGCAAACCTACAAGATCAATAGGGTTTACTTAAATGACTCACCAATTAGCATGTCTGTGGCTTTTAGTAACATTGTATTCTTGCCAATCATACTGGTTTAAACTTTCCCTCATATATAAATTACACACCCAGATTCATTACTCCCTCTCCTCTCCTCTCCTCTCCTCTCCTCTCCTCTCCTCTCCTCTCCTCTCCTCTCCTCTCCTCTCCTCTCCTCTCCTCTCCTCTCCTCTCCTCTCCTCTCCTCTCCTCTCCTCTCCTCTCCTCTCCTCTCCTCTCCTCTCCTCTCCTCTCCTCTCCTCTCCTCTCCTCTCCTCTCCTCTCCTCTCCTCTCCTCTCCTCTCCTCTCCTCCTTTTTTCTCATTTTTTCTTTTCTTTCTTTACTTTTCTCCTTCTCCTCCTCTCATCTGCTCTCATCTTCTCTTGTCTCCTCTGAATTTTCTATCTGATATCTCTCCACTGAATTTTTTTATCCAATATCTCCAGGGAAATCTGTCTGTCCAGCAGATGAGAAGTGTGTTTTCGGGACAGATGTCCTGCAGCACTGGCTGCATGAGGACTGAAAGAGAGATCAAGGAGAAATCACCAATTTCCCTATGAGCTGTCTAACCAATATTTCTTATTTCAAGATCAGTGGTCTGCAGGGAGTAAAGGATCTTAAATAAATGCATTTTTAATAGGATCAAGTGAGAGTGTGGTCAACACTGCTCTTCTGTGTCGCCACATTTCTCTTCACAGAGAAAAGCAAGGCACAATTCCTCCCAAGAATATTTCTTTGTTTCACATTCTCTGAATCTCAGAGAAAACAAAACACAATTCTTATCTTATTTGCTGAGCCTGAGTTGTACCAAAGTAGCATGCAATATGGAGATTGTTTGCCCAAAGTCACGGTGTTTTGTTTCCTTGGCCTATCGGGGCCAAGTGTGTGTGTGTTGGGACTGTTGGCTGACAGTCATGGGATTCTGTGCAGTAGTGTGCAGAGTTGAGTGCTTGGCAGATTCAGTTTAGCTGTAATGTAATAAAGTGTAATATAATATAGAATAATATAGTATAATAAAGTAATTAATTAGCCTTCTGATAAGTTGGAGTCCTCCTCATCATCATTCCTCCTTCATCATTCATCCATTGCCCCTGCAAATACTATACTTTTGTCTCTGAGTGTGGCTGGCAGAGCAAGCCTGTGAGTGTTTTGGAGTTAGCCCTAGCTCTGCCATCCGTGCCTTGTGCCCTTTTGGCTCCCAGGAGAGGAGGCTGGGGAGGGAAAGGTGCAGAGGGCAGCTGGCCTCGCCACCTGGGTGGCTGGGCTGGGGCCGGCAGCCCGGCCGTGTGCAGATTAACTTGCACCGAGTCTCAGATCGAATGTAAATTCCCAGACTGAGCTGAAACATCTGCAAATAGCTCGGAGCTTGCGTGCTCGAGAGGCCTGTCCCTGTTCCTGACTCCTTGTGCGTTCATCCGTTCCATTTGGACTTCGCTGCCCGGGCGAGTGCGCTGCGGGCACGGGCTCCTCCAGGACGCTCCCGTCGCTTTCTTGCTGGCACATGAGCACTCGGCCGCCTTTCTCTGGTTTTGCGGGAGGGCATGGAGCCGCCAGAAGGCAGTCCCCGTGCTCCGGGCCCGGGAGAGCGGGGATGCAGGCCTGGGGCCGTGCTGCCTCACCGGGGCCGCCGGCGGCTCCTCAGGGCGGGGAACCCGATCCGCTGTCTGAGCCCTGAAACACGCCACATTTGTTGACCTTACAGGCACAGTGCAAACCACATTATTCCTCATAGGCTTTTGCAGAGGTTATGAGCCTGGGGAACATGTGATTAAAAGGGAACTAGGCCGTGTATCTGCATGGGTTTATTTTATTCTTTTCCTCTCCCGGTGCAGCACGTTATTTTAGTTACTACGAAGTTGCCTTTGGCAATTAGATGGACACTTTTCTGCGTGTAAGAAATCTAAAGAAATTAAAAGTCTTTGAGGGGCTTAAACACCATCTTGTGTTTAGCTAAGACGAAGCTTAACAACAAGCCGGACTAAGATGAGTTTATACGCAGGCACATAAAGCTCTGGGGTGGTCTTAGTGGATCTGCTGAATCCGCCCTTCATCTGCGGCCCTCCAGCCGTGTTTCCTGCCGTGAGTTTGCACAGGTGTCTGCATAACTTGGCTCCCAGTGCACTTATTTCTTGTGATGAGACACCAGACTGAAACAAATCACACTACACCAGCTTAGCCTGAGATCAGTTTGCTGGACTGACAGTCAGGGGAAAGCCTTTGGTGAACTGTGCACATCTGACACAAGAGCGGGGAGATTGTCAGGCTCTGGACCCCTCAGGACCATTTTTAGAGATGTGCTTTCCAGGCCTGACCTGCCCTGAGCATGACATAAGGGAGCCCACACAGTGAGTCAGTGTTGGAACCGAATTCCTGGCGCTCAGTCCTCTGCTCGCTCTGCTAAACCACACTGAGATTAAACCAACAGAGGCAAAGAGGGAGCCTGGATATAAGGGAATTTAGCAGGGAACCTGCCTTGACTTATTAATGGAAACTTTTGAAAACAGGCAGCAGCAGTAATTTTATTATATTTTTTTCCCATGCTGAAACAATTTGTGTGCAGTAGAGTCATTCCCTGGAAAAACATTTCTTTAATTTATCTTCTTTAATTATCACTCATCTTTAGCAGCATCTGGTTCTGATATTTTATTAGAAAGTTTGCATGTTTAAACCAGGCCTGGGTGGTATTTCATTTTTTCTCGTTTCCATTTTCTACTGTGCTGGTACTTCCCTTGGTGGGAAGAGATTGGCTTTGCTTTATTTCACAAGGTATAATAAATCATATGGCCATTCTATTTAACATAATTATTACCATGTAAGCATGCTCAGAGACATATCCTGCAGATTATGTGGTGTATTTACTTGAGGTTATAACTCCAAGCATTGCAAACAGCAGACTGGGTTCCTGTTGTGAAGAGATGCATGCTGCTTATGGCAAGATGTACTTTCTACTCAAGATCTTAGCATTTGACTGGTGGTGCTGGACAGCTTATGATGTCCAAAACAAAGACTGATTTTTGAGAGGACTCCTTAAAATTGGGCCCCTGTAATATTTCTCAAGTCGTGCTTCCAAAGCATGAGGTACTCGACATCCAGCTCCCTGCTGAGATTTTTAGCTGTAGTTTCTATGAGGGATTGTGGACAGAAGATTGATGCTCTTGTGGGCCACTTCTTCCTATGTTAGTAGTGCTTTTTGAGACAAGGTCCCTGCTAAGGGATGAGGTGCTGCTCAGGCTATCTAAGATTCACAAACCTTTTGTTTCTGCTGCTGATTCTTTCTTCAGTTAAATGTCATTTTATTTATTTTATCATATATGACCTTCTCTAAAGTAACTCACCCGTGTTGCTGGTGGATTGGTGAGAAATCTTCTATCAGACAAAGATTAATTCAACTGTAACAAAAAGACACCTGTTTTTCAGAACAGGAGAAAAATGTCTTTAAGAGAATTGCAGATAGAAACTATCACCACTTTATCTCAGAAAGGATTAAAATGAGATCATGATATCAGGTATTGAAGGAGAATTTTAGACAGGAATAAAGAAGAGTAGATGTCAGTTGAAGGTTTTCAGCACCTACCTTTTATATTGCATTTTCCTTCCTGTGACATCTGCTTGCTTAACATGTGGTGTATACTTAGTTTGTGGTCTGCCTGTTTTCCCTATCGTGCAATGTTTTCTTCTGGTCAGACAGAATTATGGTCTGTGTGGTAAGGGGAAATTAAATATGACCTAGCAGTCACTTGTCCTCTTATACTTAAGCCAGTGAGTCTTTGCTGCTGTCCAGCAAGGGCTCTGTCCTTTCTTACTGGTGCACAGCTGTATGCCCACAGGAGCCTTGATGAAATTTCATCCAAATTAGCAGTTTGGTTTTGGAAGAGAAGAGCTGCTGGTCTTGAAAGGCAACATGGACAAGGCAATACTGTGCAGATATGGCTCACATGATCATGATCAGGGCATGCATCAATGCTTCTTGTTACTGCCCTGGAACTGGAAGACAGGAGCTGAGCATTCCTGGCACATACTCTATTGCAATGTGATGCAAAATCACTAACATGCTGATAGGTATAGTATGAATTTAGGTGACTTAAATAAGCCTAGTTTACGTATTTGCAGTAGAGCAGAGGATACTAGGCCTGGCAAAGTGCCATTTTCAGCACCAACAGGCAGTGCTTTCTCCAGGTGGTGAGAGCTTGCCCTATGGTGCCTGTTCAAGCCCTTGGACAGCAGGACTGGCAGCACTTCTGCCCTTCTGGTGTCTGATGGGCCACAAAGCCCACAAGAGAAAAGAGCAGGATGGCTCAGACACTAGGCACTGTCTGATGCTCTCCATGGCATGAGACATAGGGTGGAGACAACTGCCAGTGTCTGAACTGTGGGGCTCACATCCGTAGTTTCAGCTGGGTTTGTTGCTAGAAATGGGATCTTGGCTTCACCTTGGCCAGCTGGGGCACATTTCAAGAGTCTGGGTCTCAACTTTCTTTGAATTGTGAGGGATGGCAATACAGGGAGGAAAGGTTTCACCAAAAGCCATGTTTGGATGCCTGTGGACTTTCCCTCAAGGATAGTGTGACAAATCATGCCCACAAAATGTCAAAACCACTCTCTCAAAACTATAGTATTGTTTCCTTTTCCAAAAAACATTTACAAAATGAGCAGTTCTTCCCCATCCTCCAAATTATCCACAGCTCTGCCCCTTTGGCAACTGAGGCAGGTCTCTGGTTCTGCAGACACTACAGCGAGTGCCTGTGTCTCGGTCTGGTGCCCCTGAACAGCTCCCCAAGACCTCCTTGGCTCTGAAAAGAGAGTCCTGCTGATGCAGCCAGAGTTCGTTTGTGCTTCTCGCTTGTCAGACTTCTGGCTCTGTCCTTCCCAACCAGTTCAGTAGGCCCTGCGGGAGGC
Source organism: Zonotrichia albicollis (assembly GCF_047830755.1). NCBI lineage: Eukaryota > Metazoa > Chordata > Aves > Passeriformes > Passerellidae > Zonotrichia > Zonotrichia albicollis. The sequence goes on along the minus strand of NC_133821.1, from coordinate 72,834,463 downwards.
TGAACCAGACTCCTGGGAGCCCATGACTTTCCCATTGTCCTGTGTTAACTGCAGGGCTGGCTGAGTTCAAGCCATTTTTCTTCCTCTCTGATTGTTTTCCTTACAGTCTGCTGTTAAGCATACCCCAAATATTTGTGCAACAAACAGTTATTAGGCCAGTGCACAGTGTTAAAATTATTGTGTGATAGCTCTGTGTCCATCACAGCATACACTAGCCCGCTAAATATGCAACAGGCTGCTCCTTGTCCATCACATATACACATGATCCCAGGACATCAACCTGTGGTGCAGCACAATGAACCTAGAGTGACCCCTGCCCTGACACTTGTGCTCTTCTGGTCAGACTAAGCAGCTACAGCTTCAGGGATGTCTTCTAAAGGTGCTATTATGAAGATTTGAACTGAGGCCATGTGGCAATGCTAAGGTTTGGTTGGGGCTGGTTTTGGTTGTTTCATTGGTTTTGGAACAACGGTGAAGAGATCACCCAGCTCCAAGGTCAAGTATGAGCAGGCAGCAGCTCATTTTAATCAAGGATGTAGCACAAAGGCAGTGGAAGGTTGTCTTCATTTATCCAATGGACTGTATTAGACAAGTGACATCAGAGTGTCATTGCAGTGACTAAGCAGTGAACCATTTTATCCAGGTAAGGAGAAAAATGCATCTCCAGACTCCTTGCTGGATCTTAGCAGGTAACTGAAAACAGAAAATACACAAATGTGCTCTTCATCTCTGGTTGAGTTCCACCCCTGCTCCCTTCTGGGAGGACAGTCCATTTTTTGTGGAGGTAGTTTTATGGGGAATGTGTAGACAGGAAGACATTATGGAACACTCAGGCTGAAAACAACCTGGCCTCTGACCCAGAGGGGACAAGAATTGCTCCAAAGACATTCCTTCTGTCTCAGCTACCCTATCTTGGGGAACAAGAGACTTCATCTTCCTGGGATACCAAAAAAAAAAAATGTTCTTGCATGGATAAAGCCACTGAAATAGAAGGGGAAAAAAACCTCCCTCAGAAAGGTGTATGCAATTATCAAGCTGTATTTCTTTGTTTCTGTGCTGTGTTCTTTGTCTGTCATGGATGTAAACTTGGCCTTGTGGTTGAGATGGCAACAGCTGTAAACTTCAAAGAATAAATTCCTCCACACTTTTTTAATAAGCATCGACCCTCATCAGCAGACAATCTGCATGGTTCAGCTGAGTTTCTAATTGTCCAGTACTTTCATGCACAAAGTACAAGCTATGGTTTCCCAGGCTTGTTTTAGGGCACAGCACTCACCCATTAGAGGGAAATTTTTCCATATTGCTCACTGACAGGATATGGAAGGAGTGAATATTTTGCTGGAGAGACCTGGGGTTATTCCCTGACAAATTGAGTGTGGTATCTGTGGTTTGGCATGAACATCAGCACTGATTTATCTCACTGTAGCCCAGAATCACCGTGGGCTATCTGACTGCTTCGGCCAACACATAGGAAGGTTAGTGCACTACTTCCAGGTATTTTTTCTCTTGTGTTCTATTGATTAATTCCCAGGAGTATCCTAGAACTGACCCTTAGTAAAGCCCACAGTCCTCTATTGCTCTGCTTTTTTTCCCCAGACATTTTTAGCTTTTCTATGCCTAAAATTAGGTGGAGAAAGGAGTAAGTTAGGCCAGAGGTCCCTGGCTCACTTACTTGGCAAGCACCTGTTTTTACTGTTGAACTTTACTTCTCTTTCCTTTCCTTTTAATAATTTTTCTCTCTTAAACCTAAGTGATTGGGTGCTGCTGAATCCTCATTGTATTGCATTTGGGTCTTGGATCACACTTCCACAAAATTTGGGAAGAGCCTTCTATGCCCTGAGCTACAAGAAACAATAACAAACAAAAATAACTTTTGCATTAAGTCTGAATGATGTGACTTTGCTGAGGCTGACTTCAGGATCATGATTCCTGATTAGTGTCTAATCAGTGCCATGGCCTGGATTTTGGGAAGTTTGTGAATACACTGAAAAGCCATCAGAATCTGGCTGCCCACTGATGTACTGAGATACTTATTCTTGTGTCAATAGCAGTGGATTTCTTTTTCAAAGGGGCCACTTCCCACTTCTTCCTTATCCTCTTCTGACTATTCTGGACAAAATAAAGGCATCAGCCTTTGTTGCAGTGTGTTTTAATTCCCTGTTTTACTTCCCAGTCCCTTCCCAGGTGTGGCAATACCCCTTTCCCTTCCCCCTCGCCCCCTTGCTGAGTGAGTTCTGTCAATCAGGCTTAACATTCCAGCAAGGCCTTGTGTGGTTGGTCAAGTTCAAAGGATGCAATACAGGCCTGAGGGTCATTGGCCTGTCTATGTGTCCCTCGTCCCCTGAGATCCTCCTCCTCCTACCTGGTTGGTGCTCACCTGTTCCTTCCCCTCCCCCTGTCCCTGGGCTTAAATTGAGCAAGGACCATATGCTCGGCATTCTGTTGGAGCTGTTACCTAAGATTCAGATGTCTGTGACCATGGAATAAAACTCTGGATTAAACCCTCCAGCAGAATCTGTCTCCTTTTCTCCTCACCCTAGCCTGAAGCCTTCCCACCTGAGGTAAACTGAGTTTCTACAAGCCTGGACTTGTTCCAGTGCCTGCTGCCACATACAGCCAGCCAAAAGTGTCTCTGAGGTGAAATACCACAGCTGCCACCTTTGCCCAGCAGCAAGGGCACAGTCTACCTGGTAATATTGGGATCTTATTCCAATAAGCCTTAGCACTGGCATCTGATCCCAACAGCCAGTACTTCTCCTTGTAACTGATAATAGAAATATAGTTTATAGCTTCAATAAAGCATCTTTGCATATAACATGTATGTGAGCTTGGGGAACCCAGCCATTTGGAAGGCTGGTAGTGTGCTTTGAATTAATTTCCTTGCCTGACTATCCGTTAACATATCCATGGCTTGACCTTTATTAGAGATTTTTGAGAACAAATTCAACATATACTCTCAGCTGTACTTAGCCTGCCTCATACTCACCCATGGAATGGCTTCATGAGATCCCTTCCAGCTTTGTTTCTGGGATGTTTATGACTCACTTTACTATGACACACTATGAAAAATATTACCCTGTGTTTTACATATGCTGCCTGTGAGGCTGTTTGTTCAAGCTGGACCCCTGTCCAGGCAGGACACCTCTGGCTGTCTCGTTTATACATGTGGAATGTCCTGCAACTCAAATTGCTTATTAATGCCTGCTGGACAATTGTCTTTTAGTTGTTCTGTCTCATTTTGGATGCCCTCTTATGCATTTCAATATGCAAAATCAGCTTATTTTCCTGGTTCTCTCTTTAGTAGCTGCAAGGTGTCTTGTAGGTCAGTTTGATAGTGCTGAAGAAGAAAAAGGGACAACTTTCTTGCAGGGCTCCTTCATTTCTCTGAATGTAACCACTTCTGGGGATCCAACTCTGCTATTTTTAGGCACTAATAATGGGTGAGTTGTTAAAAAATCCTGGTTTTATTTTTATGGATCATTGGGAGCCTGTACTGATGCAGTAAGGCTGCACAATGGCATGAATAATTGCCATGTTGATTGACCTGAGTTTCCATGTGGGATCAAGTAAAAGTCTGGAGGGTTACTTTGGATCTATTCTAAGGATCAAGACAGAGATGTTGGGATTTTTTTTTTCCCAGTTGCGTCAAAGTCCTGGACAAATTCACAGAAGGTGTATATAAAAGGCCCATTCAGGAATATCTGTTGCTAAGGAGAAACAGCTCCTTAGGCTGATGTACTTCTGAGGACATACTCGGTCACTGTAGTATCAGTGATGTCTCATTTACTGAAATGCTAGAATTATCTCCAAGGCATGTAAATAATATTAAATTTGTCTGTAAAATTTAGACAGCTGACTGAATGGATCACAAAACTCTAGTTTTGAATACCTTAATTTTGTGGGAAATTGTTTTGTAGGGATGTTTCTGCTTATGTCAAATAATTTTTAGTGCTATTTGGTAGGGAAGCCAGATACCACTGTCTGCATAAGAAAATGCTAATTTTTTGGCTCACTGGGATGCCAAGCAGACATGTTAATATATGGGTGTATGTATACATTTTGGTATCAATAGTGGATGAAAATAATATAGATGTATTTACTGGAAAATCTGTGGATAATCAGAACAGCTTTGCCTTAAAAAAAAAAAAAAAAGGTTTAATTTTGCATTCTTGATCAATTAGAAACACAGTCCAAATCCTCTGGGGAAAAAAACCCCACCAAATAAAACCCCAGCTCTGTAAGAGCAGTGGATGCTCAAGATGCAGCCTGTATTTTTTTCCTGAGGGAACATTGAATGAGATATTGATGAACACCTTTCCTGGTCTGCTTCAGCCACAGGTGCTGTGGGAGTGCAGGGTGAGTTGGCTCCAGGCACACACTCCCTGTTCCCATCAAGGGAGCAGTCACCTCCTGGGCCATTAGTCAGCGCTCCCACCACATGGGATGGGGGGAACAAGTCTGTAGCTGGGTCTGCTCCCAACAGCAGTGGCTGTAGCTGGCATGAATACCTGGGCAGAGGAGCTAGGAGGAACTCCTGGGTCCTGCCAGACCCAGACATGGACAGAATGCTTGTCAAGAGTTTTGGAGCAGGGATAGATGGTAGACAGCAAATTCTGCATGCTTATTACTTACAAATTACCTTTCCAAAGACACATTTCCTTCCCTTCAGTCAGCTGTTCTGCCTCAGCAGTCTTAGCTGGTAGATCTCCAAAGCTACAATGCTAGTTTAAAATAATTTATTGAAAAATCTTCCTCCTTTTTGCAGTCAATTGAATCTGCTGGGCTATATAAGAAAGAGGTAGTTGAACTAAGATGATTTTCAAGCATTTTTGTTTTATTTAATAATAAAACTCAATGAGAAAAAGACTGATCTCTCAAATATCTTCTCTGGCCTTTTCTGTCCACTGTTGGCTGTCAAAACAAAATGGTTTTGAGCATTTTCTTTTCATTAGTTGTCCGGTTTATCTCGGCTGTTTGAGGGGCCTGGAAGGCCCGGGGGTGGCCTTGGGGCAGCCCGCGCGTTGAAGGACGAGAAGAGGCTTCAGTTCTTCTTTCTGGTTTTATGTTTATTAATTGTTTATCTAAAAGATGTTCTTTCAGCCTAACAAAGATCCGCTCAGCAGTCAGCCATGGGCACACTGTCTCCCCCTCCCGGGCAGGCACCTATCTTTATACCCATTATGACGTGTACAATATTTATCATTTTTCCCCAATACCATCTATTCTTATAACTCGGTGTACTCTCAGCACTAACCAATCCAAAGGTGCCACCGTGGCCAAAGAAGATGGAGGAGAAGAGGAACAGAAGGAGGACAGGACACACCCCAATTCCTCCATCTTACTCCTCTAAACCCCCCTGTACATAAATCCTAAACCTTGTGTCTCACTCTCTAATTAACTAATCCCTTCACCACTCACCCGGTGAAGCCCTCATCCTTGTCGTCTCCTGTGTAGGGTTAAAGTCCAGCTACCAGACACTTCTGGCAACATTCCAGGACTCCCGAGACCCCCAAGCTGGTCTCGGAGGCTCAGCATCTCAGGACTGAGATCTTGAGATCCGACATCTCCCCCTTCTGTTTGCCCCAAGAAAACCTCTTTTACAATCCGATTCATGGCATCTGGGACGACATGGATGAGGACTAGGAGAGCTATTACAATATAAAATCCTAAACTATTAAAACATAAAATCCTACCCTTAAAATTCTTCTCCAAATGGGAGAAATGTCAAAGAAATCTGCCCTTAAAATTCCTCTCCAAATGAGAGAAATGTCAAAGAAATCTACCAGGTGATCAATATATGATCCTTTATCAGTTTCCCCTGTAATAGGTAAATTTGCCCCATTGCCTATTGCAATTCAAGACCCCAAGGAGAAAACCCCCCAGAGTCTTTCGTTCTTATACAGAAATATTCAAGACCCCAAAGAGAAAACCCCCCCAGAGTCTTTCGTTTCTCTTGTTTCTCTTCTGAGTTGTCCTTTGCAGTCTGAGTATTCGTTTCTTCTTATATCTTGTTGAGGAAAAGGCATGTCGTGCACTTCGGTCATTCCCCCACGAGTGGCGCTGTCACCGGCCTCCGTGGCTGGGAGCCATGAACACAACTGCCTCTTTGTTCCGCCGATTGTTGCTGTTTGCAAGCCTACTTGAGACCGGGGTTACCTAGTTTTTGATTCAACTGACAATAGGGTTAGAACACACAAGCTTCCCCGGGAGGGGAGAGGCTTGGGACCCCGAGGGTTTTTACCAAAGGCACCAAGTCTGGAGAGGGCCCCTCCTCGCCTGAGACGTCACCGTGGGTCTGGCCCGCCCCCGCCCGCGCTCTTTACTCTGCGCATGCGTGCTTTCCGAGCCGCCCTCTGTCTCTCCCGAGGTAATTTTTTCCTCTCCCTTTTTATTCCGCCTCTGAATTTTCCCCCCTCGGTCTGCCCCGACTGTCTCCTCCTCCTCCGACGCTGTGTGTGTGTGTGGCCTTTCGTCAGTGTGTGCGGCCGCCCCCGCCGGCACCCGCGCCCGCCGCGACTCGCTCCGGGTTTTTTGCGTCACAACCGCGCGCCTCCTGCGTCTCGGCAGCCTTTCTGGGATTGCACAATTTCCCTAATTTCGCTGCATGGGTCAGACGCCCTGGCGTTGGTTTGTGATTCTGCCCTCCCGGGTTCTTGCGAGTTTTGCCCGCCGCGCGCGTTTCTGCTACCTTGCCGGCCCCCGGGGCCGCTGCACCCCCCGGCCCTGAGCTTAGCAAAGCCGAATCTGAACACGCGTCTCTTGTTTTTTCTTCAGCCGCGCTCCCCGCCTGCTCCGCCGCTGCCTGGCTGCCGCGAGAAAGTGCCTCCCCCGGTCCCCTCTCTCCCCCCCCCTGCTCCCCCTCTGCTCCTGAGTCCTCCATGCTCTCTGGGCTTTCAGGATGCTTTTTGGGAGTTTCCCAGGGTTTCTGGGTTTTGGGACCGGGTATTTTAATAATATTTCTTGCTCTTTTTTCTCCAAGAGCATTTCCCCCGGCTTCTTAAGGCCAGAGCTAATCTTTTCCGGAGTCTTGCTCCCCCCTGTTTTGAGGGCCCCCCCCCAGACGTCTGCTGCGTCTGTTGGGTTATTTCTTCCTGGCCTTTTAAGGCCAGAGCTAATTAATTATTTTTCTGGAGTCATGCTCCTCCCCCCCCAGATGTCTGCTGCGTCTGGAGGTCTACCTTCCTGGCCTTTTAAGGCCAGAGCTAATTAATTTTTTTTTTTTTTTGTGTATGTTTGTGTCACACCTTATAAGGTGGACAAAGTTTCCCGTTGTTCCTGGGAAGGTGTGCCCCCCATGTTCTTATTTTTCAGGCTTTCTTACCAAATCTGGTGTCAGAGCAGTCTGGACGTCTCGATCTGTCCAGCAGATCAGGAGAAGTGGTTCCAGGGCGCCTTCTGGTTCCAGTCCGGGCTGTTCTGCTACGATTGTCTTCGGCAGAAACTGAGAGATGGAATTCTCAGTGACTGCTGGTTTTTTTTTTGCAGTCTCTGTTGGCTTTTTGTTCTCTTCTTCTCTCTTTTTCTTCAGGGCTTTGAAGGTGGTGGTGGTGCCCTCCCCGAAAGGTTGTGGTGGTCAGAGCTCACCCAGTGGAAGCCAAATGTCCGGTTAATCTCCCCGAAAGGTTTTGTTGATTCGAGTCCGTCCAGGGACGCCAAGTGTCCGGTTTATCTTCCCCCGAAAGGTTGTGGTGATTCTGGTCCGTCCAGGGACGCCAAGGGTTTTGATCAAGCGCACCAAGTCTGGAGAGGGCCCCTCCTCGCCTGAGACGTCACCGTGGGTCTGGCCCGCCCCCGCCCGCGCTCTTTACTCTGCGCATGCGTGCTTTCCGAGCCGCCCTCTGTCTCTCCCGAGGTAATTTTTTCCTCTCCCTTTTTATTCCACCTTGCGTTTCCCGGATACGGTAACGGATTTCCATCCACGTCTGTTCGGGAATAACATTCTTTCGCAGGATGTCTTCCTCTCCCGCACCGTGCGCAAACTGGCCTTTCCGCCTTCTGTACCGGCGCCGGCGTATGTGTTTGTGCACAGTTCCTTTTCATGTGCCCACTCGAAATAGTCTTGTTCCACCCCTGAGATCTTGAGATCCGACAATTAGTATTACATGGGTTTAGGCAAGGGCTCAGTCTAATACTTATCAAAGGCAACAGTCCTTTTGTCTACGGATTTGTGTGAGCATTAAATCACTAACTGCCCACATCTGTATTTTTGCTATGGAAGTTGAAAGATTAGAGTTCCTAGATAGAATCCCTCACACAGGAGAAATAAATAGGGAAAATGCAAAGGATAGACATGGGAAATCTACTTGAACAGCACCTTCACCCTTCTTCTATTTTGGAAAATCTGGAAATCTGGGACAGCAAAAGACTTTGAGTCATGTAGGTACTCAGCAGTAAGTACTTTCAGTGTTCCCACTTATCCTGGTGGCTATCCCTATCCCTTTGTAAGACACTCATGGTCCATGTGTGGATAATGTATGCTGGAGAGGGAGACAGACCTCAGCCTGGCATATGGGACAGATAATGTGCTCAGATTGCAGTTCTGTCAGTCTGCTTGTCTGACCATTCATACAGGCCTTTACATTTTTATATTCCTCACCTTCTTATAGATAAAATAACATCTTGAGAAACTACAATGGCAAGTATCCATCCATCCATCCATCCATCCATCCATCCATCCATCCATCCATCCATCCATCTACCCACCCACCCATCCATCCCATTATCTTTTCTCTCTTACTACCCAGTAGCAGATTCCCAAAGCAGGAATTCTTGGTCACAGCATTGGTAATTTATGTGAGAATTTTTAAAAGGTGATTTAAGATTTTTTCTTTTTCTTTTTAATATGCCATTTGAGCTGTCATAATTCACATGAAGACCCTGGCACATGAAGTTAAATCTTGTTCTCACCTCACCTTAGTGCCCTGCTCTGTGACCTGCAGCAGATCAGCACCCAGACCCCTGGTCCCTGCTGTCTGGTGACTGATGGCTCGTGGGAACAGTAACCTCTCCACCCACTGCTGCTAGATTTGACCAGGGCTGTGAATCAGGGTTCCAGACCCAGGGGAAGTCAGTGGATGTGTCTGTACATCTCACTGTGACCACATGTCACGCCTGTGCACAGCATTCACACACAACCTCTCTCTCTAGGTTATCTGCATAGCACAATCCTCCCTGTGTATTTTGGAAATGTTTCACCTTCCCAGTGTGATCATTTTATTCTTAATTAAAGACAATTGCTGTGAAGCATCATGGATGAATTTATTAGTAAAAATGCCCTATCCAGCTGTGCAATGCATTTATTTTTTTAAAGTCTAATGGTCTTCCTTCCCTTTTCACTATGCAATCTTTGTTGGGGTCTTCCATGATTCATTTTGGAGTAGAAACACGAAAGGGGCAGATCTCCAAGAATGGCATTGTCTGCATTCACTCTCAGATGTTTTTTTTTTATTTAATTTATTTCTTTGTTAAAAGATATTTCATTCAGAGAATCCCCACTGAGCTTTTTATTGCAGAAAATTAGGGATCATAAATCGTCTCCCAGAAAACTATAAATCCAGTACTATTGAAACATTCCATGGGCAGATCTTGGCTCTTTGATGAAATCACTCCTTTTTCTTGTATAATTTATGAGCTTTTTTTCAGCATGGGGGGATTTATGCTTTTAAATTGCTCACCAGGGTTTTATTGAATATAATTTGCTAGCAAATTTATATGAGCCAAATATATTGCATTTTATCCACAATTATGAGCAATAAAATTGATGGGGCTTTACTTTTCATTTTCTTCTGGCAAGCAGAGGAAACATGAGTTTATCCTGAACTTGGAGTGAGGTTTCTCAGGGATTCACATGTACAATTAAAAAAGAAAAGAGTGTAGTCAGCAAGGCAAAGGTGCCATTTTGGAAACTTTATTTGCTGCATGGGAGGGGGCAAGTTAAATTTCTCTTGCTCCAAAGGGACTGTAAAACACTGAGGAGCTGAGTTAAAACCACTGAAGCCTATGACACACATCAACTTTTGCAGAGTGTGAATCACACTGTTGGAAGGCAAGGTGTGGATAATCTGTGTAAGAGCTGCGTGTCCTTCACAGTCCCCTTTGATCCCATTTTCTTGTGATATTCTGATTTTCATTTGATTCAACCTGGTATATTCAAAGGCACAAACAAAACCTCCAGTATAACTCTACCTTCCATTATTAATTTTATTTACTGTATCTGAGTTGCGTTCATTCTAGTCTGCCCATATCCCTTGAGGGCTTTTATGACTGACAGAAGAGAGGAATAAAATCCTATGTATCATTAATCTCTATAAGGCATAAGGAGCCACAAAAGTGTTCCATGTCCTGGTTCTTAACAGGCTCTTCTTTCCAAGTACTGATTTCTCAAAATCAGACTTCTAAACCACAGGAACCTTCACAACACAGCCAGATGCAAATATTGCAGCTTGCTTCCAAGTCAGTGTGTGTGGGTGCGCTGGGGTAAGCTTTTGGGGAGCACCACACTGCTTAGGTGACAGGGTATGGAACAGGAAAAAAAATTCAGGTGCAGGACTACACCTGGGCAAAACACCCCTCCATGCAGGGGCTCGCACTGCTTTGAGCTTTGTTCCACAAACTCTCACCTGCTCTGGAGAGCTCTGCCTGCCTTTATGTTCATCTGTTCCTTTCTCTGTTGGCTTCTTCCACTCTGAATCTTGTTCTTACAAAATAGTCTTGTGGTCTGGGAGAAGAAATGTTTAATCCAGTTTAGCTGAACTGGGGCAGGCTGTTTTGTAGACACACATTACAGAGGAGTGAGGAAAAAGGCTGAATTGAGCTGCTCTAAAAATGGAAATACAATCATGGGCATTTCAACAGCAGGGGAGCACCAGCTCCTGGTCCACACGCTGTGTCCAGGGGACAGGGGACTGACTCTTTCTGTCACCTCACTCCTCACAGGAGGGTACCATCTTCTGTTCTGAGAGAAGTGTTCAGAGGAGAGGTCCTGGGGAGGATCCTTGTAACTTATCCCTCCTTTTTTGGCCTCCTGTTTCAGGTTTTACAGCAGCAGGGCTTGTTTTGACACAGAGCAGGTACCTTGGGCTTTTCTTTGCACTAAAGGAAATTAAGGCTGCAAATTGAAATGGGCAAATCAAAGGAAATTCAAAACTTAAGACACACATAACTCTTGGAGCTCTTTGTCCCACAAGAGCCCAAACTGCTGGTATGGCCAGTGCATTAACAGTGAATATCCTGTGAATATCCTGTCTTGCTCATGCCCATTTTTTGCCATAGCTGTATTATTGTTATTATTATAACATTCTATAGGTTTTGGACTTAATGTACACAGGGTGATGATTGCTGGGGCCATAATAATGAAATATGACTTTCTTAATGAAATTTCAGTCCCAGCTCATTTCACTGCTGACATTGAGGTGACTGCAAATAAACACTTTCCAGAAGAGTCAGTTAAATGGCTGCATAAGCAATTTATCAAATACTGTAACATTTAAATAAATAATAAAGAAGTATTCAAGTGTGCTATATGACTGCCTGTGGCTTTGTTCCCAATAACCTCACAACTTGTCTTTCTAATGGTTAGATTCCCACTGACAGAAAACAAATCTCTCTCCAACTTGGAGAATTTTATCAGATTTATCTGAATGCCAGATCAATGTGTAGGAAACAAATGGAGTCAGCAACATGATTTAAATTAGAAGTCTAACAATTTACAGTCTCCACTGGTTTCTCATAAACCTTATTAACGTTTGGCATTGGGTACCAAGGAACTATAAATAACATTCCAAAAGAACATTTATATCTGCTTAGACTCTCGTTATATGTCTTCAACACAGCTTAAATAATGTCAGTAATACCTTCATCATGAACAGGAAATGAAAAAGTTGCCCCATACATGTTTTGTCTTTTAATCAAATATTATTTTCTTCTTAGAACTGCAGAGCTGGTATGGGTTTTTTATTTATTCTATTTATTCAAAACTTATGTCTACAATTTCCACTTGTTTTTCTAGATCTCAGTAGGGTACAAAGCTCTCCCATCCAAATAGAGCAGAACAATTTCTTCGCATCTTTCATGCAGTTCTTCCCTCCAACCCCGTCACCTCAGCTGCTCTTAAAGGCTGAGTTCACTTTTTGAAGATGTGGGCAGGGCAGCACCATGATGCCATGAGCTGCCTGTGGGAAGGGGCAGCACAAGAAAAGAGGGCACTATCTAAAATAGGGTCTGATTGTAGCAGAGTAGGATATGAGAGAGATTTACAGATGACCATCCCAAAATTCCCTCATTCTTTTCTTTTCTTTTTTCTTTTCTTTTCTTTTCTTTTCTTTTCTTTTCTTTTCTTTTCTTTTCTTTTCTTTTCTTTTCTTTTCTTTTCTTTTCTTTTCTTTTCTTTTCTTTTCTTTTCTCTTTTCTTTTCTTTTCTTCTCTTTTCTCCTCTCCTCTCCTCTCCTCTCCTCTCCTCTCCTCTCCTCTCCTCTCCTCTCCTCTCCTCTCCTCTCCTCTCCTCTCCTCTCCTCTCCTCTCCTCTCCTCTCCTCTCCTCTCCTCTCCTCTCCTCTCCTCTCCTCTCCTCTCCTCTCCTCTCCTCTCCTCTCCTCTCCTCTCCTCTCCTCTCCTCTCCTCTCCTCTCCTCTCCTCTCCTCTCCTCTCCTCTCCTCTCCTCTCCTCTCCTCTCCTCTCCTCTTGCAAAGATTTAATTTCCTTCCATAGAAGATTGAACCCAGATTTTCTTTTCCGTCTAACAGATCCACACACTCCTGTCCAAAATTCAGTTCTGTTCTGAAGTAGTCTGCTCCCAGTCTGCTGTGTGGTCCTTGTTATTTTCATGGAATCATAGAATATCCTGAGTTGGAAGGGACCCACAAGGATCCTTAAAGTCCAGCTCCTGGCTCTGCACAGCACCATCCCCAACAGTCACACCGTGTGCCTGAGAGCATTGCTCAAATGCTTCTTGAATTCTATCAGGCTTGGTGCTGTGACCACTTTTCTGGGGAGCCTGTTCCATCCTTTGGGTAAAGAACCTTTTACTAATATCCAACTTATGTCCCCTGACACAAGTTCAGGCCATTCCCTCAGGTCCTGTCACTGGTCAGCACAGAGTAGAGATAAGTGTCTGCCCCTTCTCTTCCTCCCAAGAGGAAGTTGTAGACTGGAATGAGGTCTCCCTTCAGTCTTCTCCAGGCTGAACAGAACAAGCCTCAGCCACTCCCCATATGGCTTCCCCTCAAGGCCCTTCATCATCTTTGTTGCTCCCTTTTGGACACTCTCTAATAATTTTATCTCTTTCTATATTGTACTGCTCAAAACTGCCCCCAGCATTCAAGGTGAGGCCACCCCAGCTCAGAGCAGAGCAGGACCATCTCCTCCCTTGCCTGGCTGGTGATGCTGTGCTTATTCCCCACCACTTTTGGCCCTCCTGGCTGCCAGGGCACTGCTGACTCATGTTCAGCTTTCCATTAACCAGGACCCCCAGGTCCCTGTCTGTGGGGCTGCCCTCCAACATCTCATTCCCCAGTCTGTGTGTCCATTCAGGGCTGCCCCATGCCAGGTGCAGGATCTGGCACTTGTCTTTGCTAAACTTCACTTTGTCTCCCTGCAGGGCCTCTCTCCCTTTGAGGGATTCAACAGCTCCTTCCAATTTAGTATTGGTGGCAAACTTACTTAGTATCCCTTCCAGTCCTGCAATCAGTGGATATGTTGAAGAGCACAGGGCCCAGGATGGAGCCCATGAGTGCTGGGTGAGATGAGCCTCAGTGACTGCAGCAGAAGGGATGGTGCCATTCCTGCTGTGCTGGGAGCAATGACACCTTGGCACGTCACAAGCAGGAAAGAAATGGGTTGCACAGCCATGGCTCCATGGGCACTGGTGCATCCAGTCTCCTGGGACTGCTGCCAAGAGGTGTATGAGGAGGGAACCCATGTGATGGGAGAGAAACTGTGCTAAGGTCCTGCACACAGCACTTCCCTCCAGCGGCTCCTTGTGAGAGATCACGGGAGAGTTGCATCCTTGTAATTACCTTTAGCTTGTTTTCAGGCATCCAGACTCCAGGTCACCTGGCCTGCTAGACTCTCATTGGCCTCTTGTCCTTCCCACAGCACTTGCAGTGCCCACAGCTAGAGCCTGGAACCCCTCAGCCAGCTAGCTTTGTAAAGTTGCTCTCTCCTCTGTATCCTGCTCATCAAGCCCTGTCCATACACGTCTGTCTTCAGTTGTCCACTACATCTCTTTCCACTCAGGCTGTTACACTTCTGAAGCAAATTCCTGAGGCTGCATCTCCACCCAGCCACCCACACTCCCCCTCTCAGTGCTGTGGGACAGGTGAGACCTTTTTCTACAGTAATAAGGAAGTCAGCGCCCAGTGGTGAAGCTTCACTTGCAGTTTTTGCTTTTAGCTTGGCTCCTAACCAGGTACTTAGATTCAGAAGGGTCTTTGGAGCCAGAAAAAAAAAAGAAAAAAGGAAAAAGTAGTGCCTAAGGCAGGAAAGGAAAGAATACAGACAAGAATTAAAAAACCACAGAAATGCTAAAAGTAATATATCAAAGAGGTGGCAATTAGATTTAGCTCCTCAGAATGATGTGACAGATTCAAAGGCAGAAATACTTTACGTTCAGTAGCGTAAGAATTGGTGGAAAATTAATTCCAAGAATGTCTAGCCATGAAGCCAAATATCTCTTCACCTACAGAAGCCAGCTACAAGAAAAACACAACCTTTAGCCTGACCTTCAAACAACAGTTAGTGCTGATTTATTGACACAATTTTCCAGAGCGTGGACAATGCTTATGAAGGCATTGAGAAGACTGTATAATAAATTATATTTTGAGCTTCATGGGATGTAAGCAGTTTTCCACTTCAAACAAGCTCTGCCAGGGTGTCCTTTTGTTAAGTCTATGAATTAAATTCAAACAAAACAACAGCTTTATTGTAGGATGTGATTTAGCAATAGACCTGAGGCTACTATTCAATAAAAAAGAGGAATAATTACACACTTTGTTATGAAAATTACATGATAAGTTCCTTAGAAACCTCTCTGAAAATTAAGTTAAGTACATGGTAATTCAGTTTTTCCACTACCAAGTTACCTCCTCTGTGACAATTTGAGGGAAACTGGAAGTTGCAAGGTTCCATATTTCCTTCAGTTGAGGGAAGAAGAAATAGACTTACTTTTTATTTTTGATGCCTTCTTTTTCCTTTTTCTCCAACCATTGTGATTATTGGTGGCAGCCATCTCTAAAAGTGCCTCCAAAGTTATTGTGGCACTCACAAAGCTGAGTTTAGGCTGCCAACATAGATGTAAGATTTGTGTGTGCTTATGTACAGCTTTGGAAATAGATTTGGGAACCTCTGAGCCCAACCAACCCCACAACCCCTGCAGCACAGCAGGTTGCCATGTGCCCACTAAGCTGCCTTACCTCCCTGTGTGCCTGCTTTCAGTCTGTGGCAGCTCTGAATTTACCTCACAGCACAAGGGGTTTAAATTAGGTCAAATTACATTGTGTTTGTGTGCACGCAGACACTTACTGCCATTCAGTTCCTGCAAAACCTCTGGTAACTCCAGGCTGGACAAGTTCGAGTGACCTGACCATGTGCTTGGTCTCTGAGCACCACTCAAAATCACCAGGGTTTAGAAACAAAGGTACTTTGGAAACTGTGCTCAGAAACTGGCAATTGTTTTTGAAGCACCCGTCTCCTTAACCCTGGTGTTAAGGAGATCCTAACAATTTTAGGAATACAGGAGTAGACAGCTTGTAAAAAGACAACACTTCATGAAGAAGCTGCTTGTCATGAAGTGGCATTGGCCCTTATGCTAGTCTATACAATTGATTGTCCTTTTATAGAGATTTACTGATTTATTTTTCAAAAATATCTTCTTTATGGAAAGTGTATAATTTCTGTGATGATGCAGACGAGGGGGATGAATTTCATTCTTCACAGACCCACCAATAATCCCTGTCAAGGAGCAGCACCCAGCACAATGACTTGTAAGGAGACTTCAGCCCCAGAAACTTCTCCATACACTGCCTGCTTGGATGACAATGCTGGAAACAAAATAAAACAAAACATTCTTTATCTTAGCACTGACAGGAGAGAACCAAGACAAGAAGTCCCTGGGGAGTGCCTGGCAGACCTGAGAGGAGTGAATGTTTCCACATGATTGGTCACCTGTAAAATTGCAAATTGTTTTCATGACACTTTTTTTCTGAATCGCTCTCATTCTGGCCACTTCTCACTTTGCTGTAAGGAAGCTGGGGAGCCCTTTCATAACCCCACCATTTCATGCAGACACAACAGAGCAACAATGGTTCAAAATAAGTGAGTGCCTGTGATTCGTGCAAGTGAAGTCATCCGAAGCAATTGCCAGAATGTGGCTTTATTCAGACACAGCTTATGCTGGAAGAATTTTCTTTTGCAGATACAATCAGGGGTTATTAAACCCCTGCTGGCTCTATAAGATTTGGTAGTAGATCACAGATTTTAGCAATTTCCTACTGCCTTGCCATTTTGTTTGACTGGATATTCAGCTCCCAGCTGTCTACAAATCCCGTATGAAGGCTGCTTGGCGCAAGTGGCAACAGCCAACCTGTGCATTTGAGTAAGGATTCTTGCAGCTGGGACTTGTTGGACTTGCAGTAAACACACTTCAATCAAATGCTATTAGAACTGGGCTGAAAAAGAGACCATTCTGGATTGCCAGCAAAGGACAGTCTCCTTATGTGCTGTCTATACAGCACATGTACATCCTGATTCAACCTGACTTTAATTCTGTATTGAAATAATAGAGACTAAATATGAACTGATTCAAAGTGAACATCAAAGCTTTGTCTAGATTTTACAGAGCTGATTCTCAGTCTTTGTTGATGAAGCATATTTATATTAGCATACTGCATTCTGAAATGGGAAAGCTGACACAGACATTTAGGGCCAGTAACTTTTAGTTAAGTTGTTAGGTGAGCACTTCAGGAGAAAAAAAAAAATTGAATTTTTACAGCTATGTTAAGAGAAGGCCTTCACTGTCTTACACTATCCAGAAGCTCAGCAGTCCTGATCTGAGGCTGTTTTAAAAAATTGCTCCAGCTCAGCATCCAAAGCCACACAAGGAGTCAGTGAGAAGAGCCAGGTGAGAACTGAAGAGTTTCTAATCACTGCTTGTGTTTTCCCACTTCTAACCCAAGCTTCTGGATTAAATATAAAGTGAGCTGTCAAGTAAATCATAGAATCATAGAATCATTAGGTTGGAAAGGGCCTTTAAGATCACCAAGTCCAACCATTAAAGGCACTCGCACCATATGCTAGAAACATCACACAGCTTTGTTGGCCATATAAAAATTGCTGCACATGGGAACAATAACTCTTTCTTGAAAACCAAATAACTATTCTAATCTAAATCAATCAGATCTTAGAAAGACAGAAAATCCACCCCTTTCAGGATACAGTCATTGTGCAAGTGTTAGGATATAACAGAGATTTAAAAAAACCACAGCCTCTGGTACCTGCCCTTCTCAGAGCTATTGTTTTTAAGTGTGACTGTAAGATCTCTTCTGCCAAGATTTTATCCCAGAGGAAATATCCCTCTCAGTGATGTAACCCTTTACAGGTCAGAGTCCTTAAGTGAAAGCTAGTCCTCCTGGCTGGTGGAGTGACAGCTGCTCAGCAGTGATCTTTTCTTGCACATTTTCTCCTTCATTCTTCATTTTCACTGTGTGATAACTTCAGAAATAAACTCAAGATCATTTGTAGAAAACTAGGCAATCACTACTTTTTCAGAAGTGTAATGTAAACTCTAAAGATAACTATATGTCTTCAAATTCAGTTTCCAACTGCAAATTTTTCTGAAAGCATAAAGACAGGTAGATCTAATTTGCTGTGTATGTTTAAGTGGACTGTCAGAGGTTTTGAGCATGTTATTGTGCAAAAACCCCAGCAACACAAAGGAAGGCAGCACATCAGAAAACCTATGCACCTCACAGAGAAGTGACAAAGGCATATATGAGGCAGGAATTTTCATTTTCATTTTCACACTACCTTCTGTGATGAGCATAACTAATTTCTGCCTAGGTCTCTCAAATGCAACAAAAATACAAGCCAAGAAAACCAACAAGCTTCCTGTGTCTTGCCAAAGCATTTCTGGTAGGACAGGGGTGCTGGGGGAAGGGGGACAGAGGCTTTCCTGCAGCCCTCATCAGCATTTGGGTCATTCTGAGACCCGTTTGTGAAGAGCAGCCATGTCCTCCTGACACCCCAGATGAGCCACAGCAGCTCCATGAGGCACTGGGATTTACAGGGATCCCTTTAAACACAACTGGCTCTCTGTGGGCTGGAATGAAGGAGCCTCACTCGCTGTGGTTTGCATCCCATGGCTGAGCAGGCACCAGCCCTGAGCAGAACCCCTCCTGGAAGAGGGGCAGCTCTGGGTTCCTGCCACGTGTGGGCTCCCCCAGCCGTGCTAAGGGCACCCTTTCCCTCCACAGGGACAGCCAGCCTGGGGGACAGCCAGCACACAGCTCCAGAGGGGGCCTGAATGGATTGGAGAGGCTGCAGGTGAGTGTGCACACGGGTGGAGTGGCTGCAGTGTTTCCATGGCAGCCAGACAAAAAAAAATCAGGGTTTATGATTTCAAATATTACAAATGCAAATGTGGTGATCTATGGGGGGAAATATGAAGGAGAGAAAAGGAGGTTATCTGGAAGAACACAGCAAAGTAAGAGATGGGTTTGGATTTGCAGCCAGGCTCTTTGAGTTCAGCCACCAGTGTGGTTATCATTAAATGTTGCAAACAGAAGCCAAAATAGAATCATGTGGGAGCAAATTTCAAATTTTAGAGATGGTTTGGGTTTGTTTTCTTGCTTGTTTGTTTGTTTGTTCAGCTAGCATTGCACTGCTCTCTCCTTATCACTCTGCCTGAATACTTTGGGTAGATAGCAAGGCCTCAACAAAAAATCTTGCAGTGTGATCAAAGCCAAGAAAGGGAAAAGGTCAAAGCAGAGGTTATAATGCATGCAGTGCCAGGGAGCTCTGTGTCACACGTGCATGTGTGTGCATAAACAAAGTCCCTCTCCATGATGCAAGGACCGCAGATGAGAGTCATGGAGCGCACTAGTCAGGAAGCAGCACTGTGCTGACAAAACTGAGTGAGATAAGCAGTGCAAAATGTCCAGCTGCAGAACAGAACCTTCCCAGGCAGGCCTGGATACTCATCCCCATGCTGGGATCTGGATCTTGCAGCTATCTTTTACATACAGAAAAAGTACTGGAAAATGCTTCAGATTTTTCTTCAATGGTGGCATAAAAAAGTGACTGCAATAGCCCCACTGCTTGGCTGGTTGTGACTTTCCTTGCGTGGCTCCTACCTGGCTTTTCCTTGTGTGACTCCTACTGAAGCCAGAGAGTGTCTTATTGGGCATGAGAGGGCTGTGCTTTCAAATATCAATTCATATATTCAGAGATTCATGAAGTGCAAGGCCAGCTGAAAGCATCATGATAATTTATTCTGACCTTCCTCACCACATGGGTTATAATGTACTATATATATATATGCATGTGTATATATACATACATACATATATATATACACACACATATATATATATATGTAAAATATATGTATACAAGAATCACCAAGCACCAGTTCATGGAGCTTTAATTTATTTTATCAGATTAAAAAATCAGACTAGCCTATTACTTGTCTTTTTCATCTTCACTGCTTACAATCTTTATTTGGCTTCAGTGGACTTGCCCTGCTCAAAGTTACCTCTACATACCTGTTAGGTCTCTGTGTGTGGATGTACCTTCAGGCCCAAGGTCTCCTGCCTGCCCAGCACCAGGCAGAGTTTGCTGGAGGAGTCCCCCCAGCCACACTTCATGGCCAAGGCCAGCTGAGCTTGCTCCCCAGTACAAGCAGCTGTACTTTGCCTGTGCAGTGTAATTGAACAAAATTGCTCAGAGAAACTCTAAAACTGGGAGTCTGCCTCTAGCTCTGCTTTGCTGTTTCCTTCCCCAAAATTCTTTTCCTTCTTCTCCTTCTCACCGTCTCTGTTCAGCCCCCAGTCACTGGCAATACTCCTTTGCTGCCTTGATTCTACTGCTTGGATATATTAGTGCTCAGCTACCTGATTGCTTTTAATTACTTTCTCCATTCCATTGATTTTGCCATAACTGAATCCATCTGCTGCATGTGATCAAAGGGAGGATGGGAAGGCTGTTTTTCAAATGGCTTCTTTCCTCCTTAAAAGGGTGGTGTTTTACAGAACTCAGCATGAGAGTTTTGGTGCTGTCTAGAAATTTCCACAGAATATGTTCTGTATCATTTCATTACCACTCAGCTATTTACTGGTTATTATTAACAAATTTGATTATGGAAGGTCAAATCATATGTGAAATATACAGTGTTTCCTTTCCCTTGTTCCTCTGAATAGCTCTTTGTGCCAGTCATGTACCGTGCTTCAAGCCAGAGACAGTCCCACAGCTGCCAAAACCACAGCTGGAGCAGGAGTCTCCCATATTTTCATCTTTCCATTTGGTGACAGTATCACAATGACTTGCTCACAATACACTGTACATCTCACAGAAGGTTTATTAATATTTTTTAAACGTGGATGCACTGAGCGAAACTTCCTCTCTGATGGTCAAGCATAACCTTGAGACCATGTGAAAAAAAAAATCAAAGCTCTGTTTCCACTGTTATTAACTGCCCTGAATATTGGCTTTGTGCATAACAGTGAGCAGTTCAACGCACAGACTGGGGGGAAGCTTTGCATTTCAGGTTGCAGAAGGATTTAACACCTCAAACTGGCAGGTGGGCCCAAAGAGTTGGCCATTGGGATTAATGACATCCCTGTTCCTGTGTTTCTGTGAAACAGGGTCAGTGCTGAACCCAGCAGATGTGCTGCCAGCCTTTTGCATCCTGTGTGTGCAACAAACCTGCAGCTTTTTCTCACCTCATGGTTTATGGTAGTGGACATAGCTAAGGACTGTGTAAAGGTGCATGAGGGTGGAGAATGTTCAAGGATGATGCTAAAGTTAAGGGAACTTCTCCCAGGAAGTTAAGAGAGTGCCTTAGTGCTTAAGAAAATTATCCAATATTGCTTTAGTCTTCTGGCTGACATTTTGATACAACACATATGATGGAATCTGCATCTTAATTTGTGCAATAACTGACACAGTACAAAAGCATTGTTCAGAAATTTTCTATTACTGCCTGGAGTGTTCGTTTTTATGGTGCCATATACACGTGCAGTATGGACAAGTTACAGTTGCCATGGGAATGTTAGTAATGAAATTCTTGAGTTCTCAATGTTTAAAAAGTCTCAAATGAGTTATAAAGGAGACTTGTTAGCATTTCATTTCCTTTGTGAAAGGCAGAAAAAACCCATGCCCATGACCCTTTTAGACAAAATTTGCCAAACTAAGAACACTCAGTCTCAAAGCTTTTTCTCTTATTCTTTTTTTTTAAAAATTTTGCTATCTGCAAAAAGAAGTTCTCTCTGTTTATCCACCTTTTTGTTTCTGTTTTTGTTTTTTTTCTGAGTCTACTCAATACTGACTCTAGAGTGCTACTGGAAGTCTGAAAGAAGTTGAGGTAGGAAATTGGAAAAAATCTAAGACTTACTTCATGCTGTGTAAGACAGTTATGCCAGAATATATCAACATCAGATCTGGTTTAGGAATTACAATTACAAAGAACAGTTTTCCCTCTCATAAGTATTAAAGATTTCTGGGGTTGTAGGGATTAATGCAGTGTGTGAAACAATTACAGGAGCTACAAAGTAATCCTTGGTTTCTGTGTGAGGGGACATGCAACTCCTTAGAGCAATTTGCTGTCATTATAGTGCAAAAATATAAAATGGTCAGGGTTCCATGTGAAGGGGTTAGGATGGGAATTTGATATTAAGGATATATACACACACACACACACACACACACACAGACACAGACACACATATATATATAAAAGGATATAAGGAGAAAGAAGGGATATAGAGGAGTTGTGATAAAAGATGGAGGGAAAAGGGCATAGTCTGAAGTGAGTTGAGAAAGTGGAAAACATGAGGTGAAAAAAAAGACAAAAGAAAGAAAAAAATAATGCATAAACAAGAGACACTGAAAGAATTCAGAAAAAGGATAAGGCAAGCTACAATAAGATTGATCATTATGTTATATAGTCACAGTGACCAAGAATGAATAATATGACAATGAGCACACCTGCCTCCAATCCACTTTGTCTTCCAGAGTGGTCCTTTACGGACTCGAGCATTTTGGAAACATGGGTGTACTGAGGAGATTGATTGGGAAACTGGAGAGGAGATGTGTTGGCCCAGATCTACCAGACAGCCTGTGTAATCATCATCCAGTCTCTCTTCTCCATATTCTGGAGAAGAAGCAGTCATTTTTGGGAAATTAATATGCAGGACTTGAGTGTGAAAGAAGGATTTGGATGCAACAGTATAGGTAGAGGGATCTAGTGATCAGACGATAGGAAAAAGATGACAGAAACGTTTTACCTTTCATTGATGTTGTCTCACTTATTTACTTGATAGGACTATACTGACATGTACTTGTTGATTGTGGAACTGATTCAACATTAATTTAAGCAAAGGAAGTATCTTCAATGAACCTTGTATTGACTTTTTTCTGGTCCATATAAAAGGAGTACCTTACTTAAACTGCTTGTCTCTGATAGTTAATAAAATTGACAATGTATATATTCATATTAATATACATTTATATAAATATATTATTTTTTAATTTGCTAAAAATAGAACAATCAAAAAGGAGGGAAATTATTTCTAGAGGACGCAACTAGGATTAATTTCTGAAAAAGTTCACAACTTGCTTTAAAGATGAATTTGCATTTGAGAAAAATCAATACAGAGCCAGAGGAAGTAGAAGAAAGAATAATAAAAATTACTGAATTACTCTATGAATAGCATTGTTTAAATGAATTGTTTTGTAATTGTCAATCAGATGTTCTTTTTCTAATCAGTCCCAACACATGTCCTGTACTGGACAGTGCCAACATTTCAGCCCAGATAATATGATATCTCAGTTTCAAATGCCCTCTGAATTCCTAAACCGCTAACGTTTTATAGCTCTAATTACTTCGATCCAAGTTGACTGACTTTATGAATGGGCCTACATGATTGGTTACAGCAGTGAAATTTGGCTCAGTGGAGCAGATCCTTGGCTCTCAAACTTCAGGAGCATGGTGACAGCTCTGCCAGTCAAGAGCCTGACTTGTAAAGTGCTGCTGGCTCAGACCCCTACAAAACACTCTGTGCTGTCAAGATTTTCTAAAGGTGCCAGCAGCTGTGTCAGCCTGACAACTTGCACAATTGCTTAGCATCTCAAAAAACTGAGTCCTAAACTGATTTGATAATCTTTGTTGTTGTTGCTGTGGTTTTTTGTTTGATTGGTTTTTTGGATTTTTTTTTTGGCTGTTTTCCTCTGTCTCCTGAAAAGTCACAGGAAAATTTGAAACAGTGCTGTTAAAGCTGCTGCTAAAGCTGGAGATGGGGCATAACCAACCCCATCCCCTCCCCCACTGTTGGTGACTCAGATAAAATGGAATGATGTCCAAACCAACCCCAAGTTGTTTTTGTTTTTGCAGAACCAAAACCTGAGTGATGAGGTTTTGCAGCATTTAAACCCAAACCACTCCAGTTTGTCCACTATAGACATGAGACTAAACTCAAACCCTTTTATCTGGGCTTTCTATCCCCTCTGGACTTGGGTGGTTTGGCTAAAAATGGAACCTAGATTTAAACCATCCCCTATTTGGATAGTGCAAATCACAACCTGACTAATGTAGTTCTTCAAAACCAAAACCATAACATGACCTTCTTGTTTTATCCCTAATTAAATTAAATGTTTTGTGTCCAGAGCATAATGGAGACTGAAATATACAGAAGAATGTTATCAGAATAACACAACCTTCTATTTCATTCATTCCCAAAGGGTCTGATCCTGAAATCACAAATCCCTCTCTGTCCTTGTGGGCACTGATGAGATAGATACTTCTGCTTTGAAGAGTGCTGTTACTGCTTTGTTAGAAAGGAGTGAATTAACCTTCACTGAATTCCAGAGAAATGCACCCTTTCTCACTTGTATTTTCTGGGTACTTTAATATTCTATGTATTTGCAGATCATTAAATTTCTTCTCTTTCAGGAGAGGCTGAAGAAGAGCAGAAATGGCCATGTGCCTGTAATGATAAGAGAGCAGATTTCATTATTGAACATTTTTTTTGGCTGTCTGATCTCATACAAGTCTTACACCAGAGGAAACTGGCCTCCTGTGTAGGCACTTCTGGCATTTCTGATAGACTACCATGCTGTTGACCTTCCTAAGAGAGTCTCTCCTAGTGTAAAAGCAGACACTGCAGCTCCTAGGGCAGTCCTAAGCAAGCTCCTGAAGGATTCTCTTTCAAACTTTGCCTGTGCTGGAATTTTGCTTGTGATGGATGCATGCTTTCTCTGCTTTGCCACTGGCTCTGCCTTCCCTTGCTGCCACAAACAAAGGGCCAAGGGCAATGGTTTTTCTGCCTGTGGCATGCCTTGAAAAGGCCAGTAAATGGCAGGCAAGGAAAACAAGCCCAGTGGCAATAGGATGCAAGGCAGTGCCGCATACTCTGCCTCTCCAGCCTAATATTTAAGGGCATCTACAAATAAATTCATGCCTGGAAATCACCATCAGAGTTCACCAAGAAGCCTCCTGGAGATCTAGGAAGGGATATATGTGCTGCCAAGAGCTCCACCCTGGCTCCTGGAGGCAGAATGTCCTGGCTCTCCTGCCCAGGACCTGTCATTTTCCCAGTAGCTGTGCTAACAGACCAGGAATCTTTTTTTCCCCTAGATCTATAAGAATGTTGCAGGTTAAACTTCAAAAAATACTTCACTTTATTTATTCAGGTGGAACCCATTTTCTGATAATTTCTTACAGGTAAATTGTTAGTCCTCTGTTAGTGTTTTGCTGTTGCTGACATTCTCTGCTGAATGTTTCCTTTTTTTTTTCATGTTTGCATTCCAGTAGGTAATTTAGAAGTAGTAATCACAAACCAGAACATTTAAAGAGCAGCACATGCAGATCAAAACTACCCTACCCTTTAAATACTCAAACCTGTGGACTTAACAGTAATAGTTTTTCTCGTCTCTTCCACGTGCTAAGATTTGTACTCCTTTCTGTACAGCTACAAGCTGCTCTGAGGAGAAATACCCACAGAACCAGAGCAAGCTGGACATTTAACTAGATAGCTGGCACAATTACAATTGTACCACAAGCAGCTTGGACTAATAAGTTGAATGAAACTCAAAGCCAAATGTCTTTTTTGCCCTAAGGAATGACTTTTATCCAGTATATTCTCTTAAAAAGAAACAGACTAAAAGCTAAAGACATAAATGCAATCCTGTAAGTTAAACAAGGAAAACCTGTGCCAGCAGTGCCTCTTTACCCTGCCTGGGAGCCCCAGCAGAGGGGTTGCTGTGGTTCAACATTTCTTTTCATCCGAATTGCAGGGCAGGAGGGAGAGGGAGAATTTTGTTTTGTAAGAGCAAGTGAGGGATCTTCTTCCTTTCTCCTCTTCAAAGTCAGGAAAGAAATGGCAATTGAGATGGGAGTAACAATGCACAGGGAGGCCACAGCACACAGCTGTATCTTCTCCTTGGCATCGTGGGCTCCCTCCAGAGAATCTCACCAGTTAGTTGTTGAAACGGGTAAAACTCCCTCCTCCTGACTTGCACTTTGCTGTTGTATTTTACTGCTGACCCAGAGCATCTGCCTCCTAGTCTTCATGTGGTACCACCAGCATATATGATCTTCAGCAGTCCCACCTGTTGGACAGTGTGCAGGGCTGGGGCAGAGCAGTAAATGTGCATGCCTTATGTCTGGGGCTCTGTCACACTGCACATCTGGGTAGCTTTAAACAAAGCCAGGGGCGGGAAGTGCCAGTATAACAAATTGTAGGAGCCTTAGGAGCTCAGCTGAGAACTTGTACATATGTTTTCAATGCGAATTCGAAGCAAACCTTTCCAGATTCAAGCTGCAGTGTCTTTTTGCAATGTCTAGAAATGATGTAACTCCAATGCCTTTCATCCTCAGGACCATGCCATTACTTGACCTATCCTGCCCAGACTGTTAAAACAAAACTGTTTGCAACTCAGACGTTTTCCTGTCAGACCAACTGTCCCTGTCCAGCTTTTCATCAGGCTGCCACTGGACATTTACTCTGGGGTGGAGCCAGAGCCAGACCTAGATGGCTATGGAGGGAAAAGAGCTCAAAGCCAATGAGCTCCTTCATACAGCCTTGGCATGTGTCCTCTGGAAGTGCTGGGCAGAGACAGGTGTGAGTGTTTTGCTGCTTAAGCCCCCAGCGGGTCCCTGGGCTGAGATCCTGCTGAGCCTGGTAAGAACTGAGCCCCAGTGACAGACTCAGAAGCATTCTTGGAAGGAAAAGGTGCTCCAGAGGTGTTTCTGCCTCCTGCCATCTCATGGCACCCAGTTACCCTTTCTCTGTGGGGAATAAGTTGGGCAAGTGTTGAAACATGTAAACATATTGTTGTTTCAAAACTTGCTTCTCTGGGGCAAAGGGAATGTAAAAATACTGGGAGATTTGTAGCTGCACTAAATCTGTAGGTGTGTTTTACAGCATATTATTTTTCCAATCCCATGTCCTCCACTTTTAAACAAGATCAGGCAAAGCTCCAAAGGTGACCCTCTGGATCTGACCTGCCAGCTCAGCTCCATGGTTGTCCATAGCTTTTCTTCTGTCGCTCACAGGAGAAACTGAAGGAAGCTTCACAAGATGAGGGAAATGAGGAAGACCACGACTGTCCTGAAGGACACTGATGTGGCAGGTCAGAGAGAAAAAGTTTTGGGTGTTGATATTTTTAATGAGAGATATTAAAAATAAAAAACTTAGAAAATTCCCCTCCAAAGACAGTCATGGTGAAATATTTTGAAGAAGGCCAGTCTTCAGCTCTGCTTACTACATTTGATTGAGTTGCACTGCACAGCTCAGTTCTCTAAAGTTGTTAAAAGCTTTCCTTCTAAGAAGGGCTATCCTCCCTCCCATTCATCTGCCATGAAAAACAGGTTTCCCACCATCAGAAGCAGAACCTTTGAGGCAGAACTGGCTTGAACTATAAAGTTAATAGCATGTCCATAAATAAGTGAATTATCCTCAGACATTTTGGTGGATCTCTTAAAATATTTACTTTTTAGGGACAAGTTGGGTAATGGGTTTTCCTCAAACCCTAAAGTTTTAGTGGGCAACAAAGAATGCAGAATGGAAGCTGCTTACCAGATGTTCCACAGCCTGGAGAGATAAAAGGAGATTGTTTTTACAAGTATAAATGGTGACATAGTAGCCTGCAGTGTGTAAAGTATGTATTTTTATTAAGTCACTATGCAGTTGGATAAATAATTTTCCATATTTCCCAGTCATAACCTGCCTTATCCATGTTGAATATTTTGCCAGTTCTGACTGCTTCTTTTTCAGTTTACAGTGCTGGCAAACTTGTTGGGGCTTGGTTGGCTTTTTTTTCCTAGTTTTTAAATGAAAAAAAATCCCTCTTTAATTTTATTGCTTTAATAATTTAAAATGACATCATCTGTTGAAAGTTTAGATAAACGTAATAAAGCTAATCTCATTAATAGAGTGCAAAATATCTTGACACTCTAAAGTAATTCAAACAGCTTGGGGAAATTGCTTACTGCACAAGACATACCCAAAGGCATCAGAGCATTCAGATTTAGGCTTCTACAAATGAACTTGCCCTGGTTAACTGGGCTGCACTAATTTATTAGATGCTGTAGATCTGGTCTGTAATTTATAAGAGTCGAGCAATCAGAATAAATTAGGTGAAAGTCTTTTAAGCAGCAAAACAGCAAGAAGGTAAAGGTTTCTTTTCCCAGAGGATATACCACATTTTGAATTTTTCCTACAATGTTCATGAAGTGAAAAACCTTGAAGTCTTGTCGCTCATAGTAAGTAAAGGAACCTGAGGAAGAAGATATGTGCTGTCATCAAAAGCACATGGGAGCTCTCCACATATTTCTATCTCAAACAGAATTCCCCAGAAATTTGTTATCTTCTGGAGTCTGCAGGATTAGTCTGGTTTTGTGTGCTTCTCTGTGTGCATTTAGTCCTTTGAAGAAAAAAAAAAAAAGAGAGAAAATAATAAGCACAAGATCTATTTTCTCTCACCACCTCCTTTAGGCAATTTCTTTTTACAGCCTTATATTGTGAGGATGCACAAATTTCTCTCTTTTCAAACAGGTTTTGTCCTACAGATGCTTTTCATAGTTCCAGGTGAATGTGGAAATCATTGCCTTTGTCCTGCAGAGGAGGGATGACAGGAGCCCAAGCAGACAGACAGAACAGTGATAAGATCTTGCAATAAGTTATCTTTTACAATACACATAAGATACTTGATTTTATCAAGCACTGGACTGAGGTGACACAGATCACAGCAGACAAACCAGCCTGGCATAACTGACTTGCCTGTGCTCCAGTGCAGGTTATTTCCACAACTGAAGCTGCTAAAGCAGTATGATACTGAAGCACTTCTCACTTGGTTTTGTTACTATTCTGGATGTGATCAAAACTCATGAAGTCCTAGGAAGCTGGTGGTAAAGTCTGCTTCCAAAGGATTTCTGATCTCATGCTGTGAATTTTGTAGCTTTGAAAAGACCTAGATTTGAGAATTAACCAAAATAGAACTGAAGTGATAACCATCAACGAGTAGCCTGTTGCTGGTTATGAATTAAAGCAGAATTATGTGTAGTATATCCTTGTAGCCTACATGGTGTCTGATTTGTAGAAATGGCCTAAATATCTTGCTCCTGAAAATACTTATCCTGATTTTAACATTGTGAGGCCATGCTGTTTGATTTGGGTGAGAATATTTGACTCTCAATTTAAATTTATAGTAAAAATGAAGATAAAATAATCCAGTAAAGTGCTAGATTAGACCACCTTAAGTGCACCATCAAATGTAAACCCCAGCCATTTGAAACCTAAAGCTCTGTTTCCTGAACCTGAACCTGTGGGACTATACTCTGCAGATCTGACTACATTTGGGTCTGTGAGATTTAAAGCAATTTTGTGATTTCTTTCTTTTCCTTTTTAATCTAAATGAGAAATAAAGCCATAGAAATAAATGGAGCATTATTCTTGGCTTTGGTTCAGTTTCAGATCCAGACCCTGAACCCCAGCTGAAATGTGCCATGCATTTTAAATGCTGCTTTCTTGAACTGCCTTTGGTTGGACTGCTGCATTTCACATGGATCAATGCAGTTACTACCTCTGAATTTAATGTTTCAACAACAAATGGAGTTTTAAAAATCCAAAGCTGTCTCAGTTATTGCAACCTGCACAAAAAATATCATAATATATTACTTGTGAATATAATCTATATAATTTTGAGATTCTTCTAAAAATGAATGGCCAAAGCATAGGGTGAGTAAAGGAATCCTTCCTTTCTTCCAATCAGTTAAGGAATTAGCTCAAAGGTTTCAGAAAGAACCAAAAAAGGGTGCAGCAGAAGAAGACTGGATTTCCTCCCATGAAATCATGAAAATAGGAGGAGAGATTTCATTCAGGAGAAAAAATAACCAACGAAAATTTCTTATTGAAATGCAAATCCACTTGTATTTTCCACAGATGTTTAAATGAGAGCCAGAGAAACTTTAACAAGCAGTAAAAGATAAAAATAAAAATATTAGAGACATCCTAAAATAACATCCAGACTTGTATCAGTGTTATATTTCAGCAGCGGAAAAAAAAGTCAGAGCAACAAAAGGAATTTAATTTACAATTTGAGAGATCTGTAAATAGCATTAGAAAAATACATCTGCTTTGAAATTGCATATTAAATGACCCATGGGTGAGGCAATTTTTGGCATACGATTCACAAGAAGTATCATGTTTTAGAACCTTGAATTTTTCAGTCTTTGCTTTCCCTAGAGAAGGATGTCATCAGCTCTGGCCTTGGTCACGGTGTCACACGTACAGCAGCGAGTCCCACTGCAGGCTGTGGTGCAAGGCACTTCATTACTTTTACTGAGCACTCCTGTGAAATAAGCCTTTTAGCTTTGTTCCACTTCAGAAACTGCTGTGAAAGATGGATCCACTTCTGCATTAGAAAGTGAGTGAGGAAAAGTTGACTCGTGCAGAACAATTCTCTTCAGTAATTGAGCAACACTCAATATGTTTGAGTTAGCAGTCTGATCTCATTTGTCTGCTGTCCTGCCAAAAATGCTTAGCAAGATGGTGTTTGGGTATGAGCCTAGCCTGAAGCTTTGTGGCAGAGGTGTCTGGAAGCTCCTGAATGACCGCAGGGGATATCAAAGCTCCAGCAGTGAGATCCTCCTCCAGGAGGGTAGGATTTAGACAATATTTTATTTAACACAGTGACCCCATGTCCTGCTCCTCTAGTGGGTACATAGTTGATCTGTGAGACTTACAGCCACTGAAACCCTGATGTGTTGCTTTTCATATTCCCCATTCACTGAAACCTACTGAAAGTCTTCCCAGCAGTTAAAATTTCCAGTGTTTTCTATTGTTTAAGTGCCTCAAAGGGCCCAGCTCCATCTGGAAACATGGAGGCATGGTATTAACTGCACAGGAATTTTGTAGGAAATTCTATACATTGTAAGAAATGTAACCTACTATATTAAAAGTAGGTGGAATTCAGGCTTTGTGGACTTAGGCTATTGTTGTGAATGGTGGTTCAGTGCCACAGCATCCCGGGGTTTTTCAGCTGCTCTGCACAGACAGATGAAGATGTTGTCTAACCAAGCCAACACCAAGAGGGCAGCCAGAGCAGCAGTCCAGGCTCCCCAGTGCTGTCTGTTTCTAAGGACCTCAGGTGCTGCTGAAGTTGGCCTCCTTTGTGTAAACACCAAAGGGTAAATTCAATTGCCGTGTCTCCTGCTAGAGTGAGGTAACCAGACATCTCAGACTCCCTGCTTGGCCAGAAGACCTGGGCTTTTTAATAGCCATTAAAAATATATTTATTTTTTGCTGTTGTTGGCTGATCTTCTCCTTTCATGCTGATTAACAATGCTCTGATCTTTTACTGCTGCCTTTTAGTAACATAACAGCCGTCCAAGATGGAAGAAGGCCATGCTATTCCTCTAACTAGTGTTTATATACCCTGCAATAATTTTTATTCCACAGTTGCTGCTCTAGCTAGTTTTTTCAACATCCTAATCCACACATTTTATTTTGAATGTTGGGGTGCTTCTTTTAATTTTCCATAAGGCTTTTTATTTGTTCAATTTAGAATTTGGAGCATTGCTTCTTTGCCTGCAATCCTTGCAGACATTTGAATTACCATCTGCAATTTTATAACATTGATATTAATTTCTCCTTTTGTTCTAAATGGAATATTCTATGAATGGTATTCTTTTGATTAATATGATGTTCTTTTCAGTTAACAAGGGACAGCATGGCTCAGGGACTAGACAATGGGATATGAAAATGTTTGCCACTATCTTGTTGTTCCATGTCTAGACTGAGTAAATGATCAAAATAGTTTTGTATGAGATGAGTTTCTCTCTCATTCATTTTTTCTTTTTTTTTTTTTTGGGATTCGATTGCTCAAATTTGATCCCCAAAAAGCAATTTTAATAGCTGTTGAGATTGTGACACTGCTAATGAAAGTGAACAGATTGTTTCTTAACTCTACAATAAAAATAAGTGCATGTAGAGATATTATTAAAGGGGAAAATGCTCATGTGTGATATTTCCCTTCCCTATATTCTGTTTGTTTATAGTGTAACAAAACAATTTACAGCTAAAACAAATGCATGGAGCAAGCAGACTGTTTCA
This sequence comes from Zonotrichia albicollis, assembly GCF_047830755.1. Lineage (NCBI taxonomy): Eukaryota > Metazoa > Chordata > Aves > Passeriformes > Passerellidae > Zonotrichia > Zonotrichia albicollis. The sequence goes on along the minus strand of NC_133821.1, from coordinate 72,802,644 downwards.
AATAAAATTAAATTTTTTCTTCCAAGTGGCACACTGTAAGACCCACTGAAGGCTTGACTAGCAAACATATATATATGGATCCTTTTAATATGCTTATTTTTTTAATGCAAAACTCTATATGGATGGAACTTGTAAAAATGAACTTTAATGACAGAAATGCTTCAGCTTTTGCAGGTGGGCAGAGGAAATTCTACTTCACTGTATAAATCACTTAAAATGTCTTGGCTTGCAAAGCTTCTAAATTCTGCTCTGTGCAGTATCAAAGGATTATGAGTGTTATGCAAAGAGAATGTGATTATGAGTATTAAATAGGAAGACTACCAGGGTCACATGGCACAAACATGAAGAAGACCATGTGGATAAAAGGATTTATGCAGTGGAAGATTCTTAGGCTCCCCTTCATTAATTGATGCCTTCATAAAAGAAAATAAAAAGCAATAAATATTTCTCTCCAAAATAAGTTGTTGCTGCACTCAATGTTATATCTCACATTGTCTTGGTTCAGCTTTGTATCAGTGGGTTTCAGTCTGGTTAAGGCTTACTGCAGCTCTGATACGTTTGTTTTTATGAGAAAGAAGTTGTTATCTTAATACCTCTATTAATTTACTGGGTAATGATAAGCACTGGGGATATGGATGCTACTGGGAGAAAGAGGCAGAGAGTAATATCTCTAGGAAAACACTTTCAAAAAGATCTTTGCAGTACTTTTGAGTCAGCCCTATTGGCAATGACCCCAGCTACGTTTGGAGTCATTTGGGGTACTGATCTGAAGTTAGCAAGCTACTGCTTCTGAAATCTCAGGGAAGTTCTATTTTAAGGTCAATACCAAATCACAAGTAGAATGTGTATTCTTTTTTGACTAATTATGTGCTTGCTTCATGTTTATGAAGCCTTTGCTGGGGCTGCAGCCTTGCTGGGCGGAATATTGCACATGCCCAAAGGAAGTACTCTAAAGGCCTTGCAGATCAAAGCAGACTCTGTGGAGCATGGGAAAAGGCAAATGTCTGTTTTGCACAGAGAGAATTGAGGCCCAGGTCCTTCAAAATGCTTCTTGCTTTATGTACCTGGATCTGACTGAAATCAGTGTGAGCCAAACACACAAGGGACTTGAGCACCTGAGACGTCAGTGCCAGGGCTGGCCTGGGATGGCACTGCCCAGCGTGGTGGAGGTGAGGGGGCAGATCTGGGGGGATGCAGGGTGGCTTGTCTTGTGGAGCAGCATCTCTGAGCCCACAGGAATGCCTCTCCATTATGCACCATCATTACACTTTTCCTGTAGCCTTTTGGTCTTCCATTCGGTGTTAAGATTTTTTTTGCGTCTTTTTTTTTTTCCAATTTTTAATGTAGTGTTAATGGAATCAGCAGGGTTGTGTCTATTGACCTGTATCAGCACCTTCCTAATGACTGGTACTTGGGCATTTAGGAAGCCTGGAGCTGACCCAAAGCCATCTGAGCATCAGTTGTTATTTAGTGGCACTATTTTTTGTCCTTCCTAGGTTCTTTCAGAAAATACTGTGTACAACGGTTCTCTGTGTAACTGCAGCTGTGTTCTTGGGATGTTTGTTTTTTGATTTTGCCTTTTTTTTTTTTTTTTGGTAATATACCTCAACCCACACAGTGTCTAGTGAGGCACATGTGTACAAGGATGTGTTTCAAACCTGCTGGGTGCCACAGCACAGAGGCTGTGGAAGGTCTGCTTCCAACAGGAACAGTCAGTCAGCTCCACTGGCATCACTGGAGCTCAGTGAGGTTTCTCTGAGAGGTTTCCTGTGCCCTATTCACAAGGGTGTGCCATTAGTCAAAGCCCAGATTAACTGTCAAAATCAAGCTAAATGAGGACTCAAATGACCCCTGAACAGGAAAACATTTTCTCTGTGGGAATGAGTTTTATCTGTGGTGAATAAATCTCACAGGATTGAACCTGCTGATAATGAAAAGTAAATAAGATGCTAGCAATTCACTTTAATCAACCAGACAGTTGTTCATAACAGAAACGGAGAAAAAATGGGACAAGTTATGCTGGGTATCTTCCTCTAGAAAGAAAATGAAAAGGAAAATTATTTCCATTTGCTTGAGCTGCTCTTTTCCTATCCCGCTGTCTTCATCTCTCAGCTGCCAAGGGCAGAATGATGTGATTCATAGACTTTTTAATTGAAGTACACGGCCTAATCATAGGACTGCTGTTCATTTGGAAGCCAATGGCAAAATTCCCACTGCCTTTTACAGAGGAAGCTTGATCTATCAATGGGGAGAGAAAAGTACAACATCAACCTGGGTGATCCAGACAAGGGGTTGCTTACATTTGTGGGACCATGCTCTGGTTCATGTCCCCTGGTATGTCACTGGTTCTTGCATAGCTGCAGATCTTGTGGTTTCATCTGTCTCTTTTCAGAGCCTGAAATTCTGACCAAGTGATTTTATAGTTAAGTTCTGATGTTTAACCTAAATTTGTCATCTCAGTGTGTTAGGCTGTTCCAGCATGTCCTGTCCCTTTTGAAACAAGGAATATTTCCCTTTTGTTAATTCTGCATTGAGTAAGATCTCTTAAAACATCTGGTTTGAATGTTTTCTTTATTATCGTTAAAGATTACACCAGTGTAACTCTACTTCTGACCTTTTTACATCAAATCTTCTGTGATATACCTACTCATCCATGAATATCCATCACCTTTTCTTATCCTAAATGCAACTCTGTGTCTGGTTTTGCACATACAGCTGCAGATTCCAGGTTTGCAATGCCAGGTCTTAGGTGGTGCTGAGTGGCTTGGCTTGCTCCAGCAAAGCACTTAAGAATTGCTCAAAAATAAAGTAAGTGAGTAATCCCAGAAGCAGAAGACATGCTGTATTGCTGAGTGGAATTCAATGGATTTGTCAGCCTCCAGCTAATAAATGGGAATGGCTGCAGAGTAGCTGGCCATACCAGGGCTGTCAGACATACAAAGACCAAGGGACACCAGATCTGTCAAGCAGCACTTTTACAACACTGACATTTTTTAAAGAAGGATATGCTTTAGTTAGATGTGTGATCGAAATCTACGGCCAGAGCTAATGATTTTGTCTCATTCTGAATATTATTCAGAGGCCTGGCTGATCAGTTAGCCTGCTGGACTACTGTCAGTGATCCATGGGCACTATAAATGGGTTATCAGCCCTTTTACCAGTCACAAAAGATGCCAGATTGATTAGTGCCAGAGACAGGCTCTATAATGGAGTCGTTCTCAATTGCTTCCAGACTGTGACCACAACTCACAAACTGAGTTGACTGTGACCACAACTCACAAATAGAGGGGACTTTCAGAATTCCTCTTCTCTGATTCCAATAAAAGAAGGGTGTTCTTGCACATGTGTGTATATCCCTGCAAGCTTATCACACCCAGGAGACTGATTCTACTATTATTTTCTTGTTGAATGGATCAGGCATCTGCAGCACTGCAAACATCATCTCCTTCACATCCACTTACTATGAAGTGCTCCATGGCTTTGTAAGCCAGTGATCTACAGACCTGCCTTGCTGCATGCTTTTGCACCTCTCAGTCTGAAAGTGGCCTCTTCAGCTGCTCACTTTCTTCTTGGCTACTTTAAATCTGCTTTTCTCTTTGGAAGACATAATCATCCTTGCCAATCTGGGGGAATGGAAGAGAGAGATGGTTCATATTAAACAAAAAATATACTCCTGCAGTGTTTATATGAATAGGTTTTAAGATCAGAAAATGAATGCAAAAATAAATTTGGTTTTCATGAGCCACTAGCTGCACACTCCAATTTTACATTATAAGAGATCTTTGCAGTGTGGACCATTGCAATTCCGAAAAATTTTCTAGCCCTGTTGATCAGTTCCAGTGAAAAAAATCAAGTTAGTTCTACCAAATTCTCCCTGCAGGTACTTCTGGTGAGCTGGGCAGCACTGTGTTGTTAAAGAGCACTGCAGTAAACATCTGTGCAAATTTGTAAATGCAAAGGCATTGCAGAGCAACAGATTTTATCAGCAATAGCTAGAAATGGCAAAAAAAATTACTATTATATTCTAGATGAAAAATTCATTATAGGTCATTCATGTGTTCTTTTTTCCTCAACTTTTGCTCACTTTATAGGTGTAATTTAGGCTATTTTGGTCAGAGACTTCACCATGCCATTTATTCTGGTCTTCTTTCTCTTCCCACAATTTCCATGTTTGAAGTGATTTTCTTTTAGAAAAGGTAATTTTTCCCATTTGTTAGCTAGAAACACAGGCTGCAGACATCTGGGAGCAAAGTGGATCGGGGTCAGCCTGAAGGAAGAGAGTAGGCACAGGAGGGGTCCTAGTCCTGCCTGTTCCTCCTCTCACAACTTTTGGGACTGAGTGTTTTAAAGAGCAACATCATGCCACAGCATAGAGAGCTCAGTTATTCCTGCTTTGTAAGAGGGGACAGAGCTTGGGGAGACTTGTTCTTGCTGACCCTGGTGACATTGCCAGGGGCACACTTCCTCCTCCTCTCTCTGGAGTCCCATGGAGTAGCTTTGGGTAGACTCCTAGGTGTACTTTTGTTGTGTAGGAGCAAAATGCATGGCAGCAAGCTAAAATTTTGAAACATTCCTTTCATGACCTGCCCTTTCCCAGATTTCATTGTGGCATCAGCAGTGCTGCATTTGTGTTGACATAACTCAAGGCACTTTACATTGATTGTGAAATTACATAGAGTTGCTCTAGGAGGTGTTGAAATTTCATAATTTGGTTGTACACTGTCTCACACAGGTAAAATAGGACAGTTGTGGATCTCTTTTAACCAGGTAAACTCTCCCTGAAGTACTTCTCTAAGCACCTGTTCCATGTGCAGTAAATAAATCATAAGGGAGAGGAGAATGATATTCTTTATTGTTTTACTAAAATTCTAAGCCTGTTTCTAATGAGTCAGACATTAAATCTACATTTATATTACTACGTTGAATAGTGCAATATTTTTCTCTGGTCTTCTTAAACTTATCAATGGATCTATAGTTGACAGTGGCAAACCACTGTATCAGATCAAATGACTGGCAAAAATGGAGTTTTGACTGGAAAATTTCACAGGGATTTTCTTTCCCCTCCTCCATCCACGTTTTCAAACAATGCCATGTAATTGACATTTCCCAGTTGACTGGACAATAAATAACCTGTTCAGCTGAGGTAAGTCTGATGCAAGGGAAAAGAGAGAAGTGAGAAAAGATGCCTCGTGTGTTTATTCTAAAATGATGCTCCAAGGAGTTAAACAAACTTAGAAATTTAAATCTTACCAACATCTGGTTTGTATCAACAGAAACCAAAAGCTTATAGCAGTCTGGCTGGATTATTATTCTGTGTCTGTGAGCTTGTGTGCCTTAACTTCTGACTTTACTGAGAGAATACTGAACTGGAAGCTGCTCAAGAAACTGGAAATTTCTTCAAATACACACACCAGCATTAGGAGTATTCTTCATCTGCTTAGCATACACTCCCTTCAGTGTCAATTGTGTGAACAGCACAACCTCTTACGGTCAGTTAGGTCACCTAATTTAGTCCCCGACATCTTCCACTAAGAAAAGAGCAGACTTTTTAGAAGTACTGGGTGCTAGTGTGTACTCAAATGGCTTGTCTGCATAACTTTCTTCTGAGGACAGGTACCTCATGGGAGAGGGCGGCAGAGGCACAGAGGGATGTTCCTTTCACATAGCAGCGCTCCCACAGGCAGTAGGATGCATTGAATGCTGGTTCCACCCAGCTGGACAAGGACCAAACTTCTCTTTTCATCTCAGAGAAATAACTGAGCTGTAAGGCCATACAGTGTGGTACAGTGAGAGTACCCCTTGTGTGAAAGCTGCACCACAGGTAACAGCAGCAAGAGATGTGTGACTTCAGCTGAGTAGTTACTTGACGGTGAAGGGGACTGTAGGCCCTACTTCTTGGGGGGGGGGTATGAATTTCCCTTCAGTTTGTCGCTGCAACAGTTGAGGGTTAAAGAAAATGCAGAACAGACCTGGGAAAATGGGCTAGGTCTTCGTACCCTCTGCCTCCAAGGGGAGTGCCCTAACCACTAACTTGCACTGATCTTCCTTGTTGCCTTTTCTCTGTGTCTGTAGCTCTTGCGTTCCCAGCTGCACTGTGACTCAGTTTCAAGGGGGACAAGCTCCAGCATATCCCATGATCTGGTGGTTAGAGCACTTTTTGGAGAGTGAGTGGGCTTAATCCTTCTTAGGCTGCTAAAGTCCCTTTTGCTTTCTGCTCTAACCCTTTGCTATCCAGAGGCAGATACCAACACTCTGGCTGTCTTTTATTCTGCATGCTTCTCCTGAAGACTTGTGCAGTGTCCAGGTGCAGTAGACATGCACTGAAATGATCCTGCAGCAGAGTTTTGTGTCTCTATCTCCACAGAGCATGGCCTTTAAGGCATAAAGGGAATAAAGAGAGAAATGCCAAAGAACATTTAAGAAAGGAACAAATGAATCTCAGTTAAATAGTGGAAAGAGGATTGGATGAACATTTGGACAAACCTGCTCACGCCTGCAGGTAAGATTTGAAGAACAGGTTGCCACCTAGATCTGCAGAATTTAATAGACAGGGCTGCTAAGGATGTCATCCTGAAGTGCTCTCCAGTCCTTGGGAGCAGCTGTCGCTGTTCCCTCAGGAACTCACACAAGTTCTTTCTGGTTTAAAAAGAGGTAGGACATACTTTGGAGACCTATTTCTGTATGCCAGCAACTTCAAATGACTACACATGTCTGGTTTCTGATTTCCACTACTTCAATTGCATTCTCCTTGTTTGAATACTGGCAGGACTTTTGTTCACAACCTTCTTGTTTTTCTTTCCTCGGAAATAAAAATTACAAGTGACCTGTGAATCTTCTGGGTCCTTATATCAATAAAAAATGGCTAAATCTGATCCTAAATCTATGATGTGAAATATGCTTCCAAAATTCCTCTCTAACTGGTCAGATAAAATAAGTGCTAATGCACAATCTGCAAGTTTTAACATCTTCTGTCTCAATGTTTGCAAAGTCAATACTATAGCTTAGCCAAATAAAATCATCTTCTTATGTTACAATGTGTTTTAATTTCTTCCTATCTTTTCAGAAATCTTTATGGCATAATGAGCTGAGGATGTGTTGATTAAATTAAACATCTTTGTATCTTTTACAGCTAACAGCATTTCAAAGCTGTGTTCAGTTTTTCCCTCCTTCCAATGTGAAGTATTCTTAAAATGCAATGATCTGCTCGTAGTTGGAGAGACACATGTGGATGCACTTCTGTGCCTTTTTTTCCTCCTTTTTTTTTTTTTTTTTTTTTAATCACTGTACTATTTTTCCTCCTTACTGCCAGTTGTTTACTTCTTGTTTTTGTCCACACTACTTTTCTAAAGACAGATAGAACTGTAGGATCACAGAGTAGTTTGGGTTGGAAGTGACCTATAAAGGTCATCTAGTTCCAACCCCTTTTCCATGGGCATGGACGTCTTCCTCTAGATGAAGTTGGTCAAATTGCTGCCCAACCTGTTCTTGAAATGTTTCCAAGTATCAGGCATCTACCACTGCTCTGGACAATTTGTGCCAGCATTGCACCACCCACTCTATAAAAAAATTCATCCTTATATTCAGTCTAAATTGACTCTTTTTTAGTTTAAACTCATTACCCCTTGTCTTATTGCTACTCCTGCAATGCAATACTCTGTTGTTGTATAGAGAAGAAAATGTGATGGACTCGTTGACTTGTAAACTCTGGCAATTTGGCTTCTAGTATCAAAAAGATGTAATCAGTAAAAGCAAAACAGAATCTTTCAAAGCTTATGAGACCTCTTTGAAGAGCCTCAAAGTAAGTTGATGGAAAGCAGGAAACATCCATTTCCTATCATACATTAAGTTTCTTCCAATTTCCAAAACATATATAATTATGGTTAATCCTGGTTAAATTATGCTCTGGAAAAAATTATTTAAGTAGTAGAAGATTCCACTGCATTAGGAAATGCTTATAGTTGCATGAGAGAGGATGCAACTAGAGTTGCCTAGAAATGTGGTTGAAGTCTACACTGACCTTGCCAAAAAGATAAGAAGTCTGTGCTATCCCTGCTAGGTGGTATTTGCATACATCTGGTCAGGGGCTTATATACTGGGGAAACTAGAGGAGTAAAGAAGGAGGGGAGTAACAGTGGCTAAGCGAAAATATTTATAATGGTGAAAGCAAATAACCAGCCTCCCTGGCACCTCTCTGATATAAGGAAGGGTCCATTTCACACCTGTTTGAGCAGAAAAATCCATGGGATTGTTCCCTTTTCTGTCCTACAAAATACTTATAAGAAATGTGAATGGAAAACCATGTTTTTCAAATGTTTGTGGTTTTTATTTCTTCATGAAATGTTTTTCCATTTCTCCACCCATTCTCTTCTAAAGGAACAGGAATTTCTGAACCCTTTTCTCCTATTAGCATTTAGGGGGTGAAAAGCCTAGATGGTAGCATTTTCATTAGTAGGCTTACATAAAATAGATGACTGAAACAGTCTTGTTCTATCTTTAAACAAACAAATGTAGAAATTATTACTTCAGCTTTTTCTTTTTTTTTCCAGACCTACATATTAAGCAGAGCTGGCAGAACAGTAGAGAGAAGACTCTCAGCTGGACCCAAAAAATATGACCCTGATTATGTGAACAATTATGATTAGATTTTTTTGCTAATACAATATTTAAATAGCTCTTGCCAGTGCAGTACATAATATAAACAGGTCTAAAGGGTTATAATACAAGCAGGTTCAGCTAGAAATGTATAGGTGTACAGCTTTTGGCTTTGCAGAGTGCACAGTTGCACTGTGTGCAGGGACAACTGAAAGGGAGAGGATGTGTGTGGGTGTGTGTGTGGGTGTGTTGAGGATGCACATAAAGATTCACTGTTTTTTGTTGTGGCCACAGCAGAGCATAAGGAGTAAGCTAGTTTCAAAGACAAACCACTTACCTGAGTCCCAACAATAGGCTCCTGTAGGAAAGTCACATTTTCAAAGATAAATAGAAATCTTTTCTCTCTGACAGGGTTTGGGATTCTCAGTCTCAAGAGCCCAAGCATTGTCTGACTTTGCTGGGGCTTCAAATTTTCACATGTTTACATATAAACTGTGCCTGAGTGAAGGAAAATGGCTGGGGGTGGATGAGAATTGAGGCATGGGAATACTTAAATATTCCTTGTTCTCTCCAGGCAAAGATGAGCATGCTGAGGAAACCCATACTAGCTGTTTCTTGACTCTGTGCTCTGCTATTCCAGGCTTATCATCATTTGGAGATGTGTAATTTACACAGTACACAGGCTGTACCTACGGTATTCCAGGTCTGACCAGTGACAGTCAGAGATTACGATGACTGATGACATTTGATGACTATGGGATGTTTGGGTGAAATGATTTGCTCTTAGTCTAAATAAATCTCTCACAGCGGGGTCTTTGGGATAGCAAGGGAGTGAGAGATGAATTGTAGTTTGTGGAACTGCTCAGCCTGCTGTATGTGAGGTACTTTGGTGGTGTTTTGTGTGAGGAAAACCAGGGCCATTTCTGCCACACTGATGCAGAGAGGCTCATGGATAGATCGGGCTTTTGTTTGGTTACCTTTAAGTTCTTGGATAAAACTCATTGATTTTGGCTAATAATATACTTAAGCAGAAGCTGGCTCTTTGTGCTGGGTTGGGTTGGTGCTATAAGGAGCACTAAATGATTTGTATTCCTTCTTCCTCCTTTTTTAAAGTGGTCAATACTTTATTTTTAGAAAGAGCACAAAGGAAGCAATGGCAAGAGGAAAGAGAAAACTGGTCCCAGTGCTAAAACCTTGGTTTGAGTTGTGCATATGATGATGAGATGAATTGCCTTTCCTAGGTTTGTAGATTTATGATTGATTTACCAGGAAATGTGCTGTTATTACAAATGTGGGGCCTAATTTGGATTTTGTTGCTTGGGAGTTGCCTGGGTGGGGAAGGAAAGTGGGATCCAGCCTTTATTTTTACTCCTTTTCTTAGCCTTGGGAATGCAGATGTTCAAAAAACATCTGTCTCGCTCCTTCTGCACAGTCTGCTCATCACTGCCTTTTGCTAAAGCAGACCAAACACTCTTGGCACAGGGGAGCCCAGTCTGCACACTTACTCTGCCCTGTCAGGCAGTAGCTGCATTTTAGAAGGAAACCGCAGTACAAAAGTGGGATCTCAGATTCCATGCAGTGGATGCAAAGCAGTTTCATTTAAAATGTCACGTTTACCTTGGCAGAGCCACCCTTTAGTAGGGATTAAGGCTGCAGAAACCACTGAATCATATTCTGTGTTTCTATATGTGTGCCAGGTCACAAACATAAATTGTAGTGTTGGCCCTCATCCGTCATCACATAATGCTCTGGCATACTTTTTCATTCCCTGAATATGAGTGGAATGAGAAGGTTACTTGGAAAGTCATCTGTCTGAGAAGCTGTCCTGTTATAATTAGAGGGCAATCTTGAATTTCATCTATGGAAGATTATGAAGTGAAGAGGAGGGAGAGAGGGATGTATATTGTAGGTTACCAGGGTGTCTGGTAAACCAATCTGACCATGACTTGAAGGGCTGAAGCAAAAAAAGTTGGGGGAATCAGACAATGCTATTTTTTAAACAAAAAGGTGTAAAGATGACCTCAAACAGCCAGATCTGGAACTAGATATAAGTTTAAATTTCAAGCAATTCTAAGCTTCAGGTATATTTAGAGGTGGCAGTTTAGTTTGGCTCACATCTGGTACCAAATATTCACTTTTCTGTCTACAGGCTTCTTTGACACCAGAGTGAATGAAAGGCAGCTCAAGGTGGAGCCATAGAATAAGGGAAAACAGCAGACAATTGGATGGGTGTTGTAGCTGTCAATTAATCACATAAAGTTAGCAATGATGATCTTGCAAGTTATCTGCAGATATCTCCTTCCTCTTCATATCTGTATTACCAACTAAGGGCTGCTGTCTTTAGCCCTGCTTCTGTCTCAACTCCTTCATGTTCTGCCCAGCCTGATCTGGCCATATTTTTCAGAGATCTGCAACAGCCAACTTAAACCACCCTGGTGCTGTAGTAAGGCAAGGAGGACCTTTTTTCATACACTTATGTTTCTTTCAAATATGTGGAGGACATTATCCTTTCAACAGCTTTCAGACAGACTGCTAAAGAAACATCAGGCTTTTGTGATAAATAGGTTCTCTCTCTCTCTTTCCCTGGTCAGGAAATGTGTTACTATTTTTCTACCGGCTGTAGTGTGGGATATTAGATGCTCTGAGAGGAAAATAAATGCTTAAGGCTTCCTTCCTCTGGCACTTCATTAATGCCAGGAAGGAGGCTGGGTAGTGTTGCTTTAATTAACAGGCTTTTGCTAAAAGAAGTGGTTGGGGCAACCTGATTGCAGTTTTACACAGCAAAAGAAACACAAGAATTACTTCCTAGAGCAGAACATTGCCTTTAGGAAGAGCCATGCTTTTAATATATTAGGCTGTGTGTGTCATTCTCCACAATTTTATTCTTGACTTCTGTTGGAGACTGACTTAGACCTTGAAATAAGGACTGTCTTTCCTATATGAACTACTTTAATTTCTTGGTGACTTGGCATCACTGATCTTTTTTGCCTCCTTTCTAAACCTCTGTGTTGCATAGGCTTTTGTAGGACAGATTTCTTTAGATATTTTTTGTGAGACAACAAATTTGAATGTTTTTTAGGGTGCTCTAAATTTTTCATTGCTTGCTCAGTTCTACCTGAACTGCTTTCCTTTTGTGTTTGCTGCCGGTCTTTGCTCGTATGAGGCAACGCTGAATATCACAGTGTTTGGTCACTGACAGGGGAGTAGTGGTCTGAGTGAATATTATGTTTCATCTCAGGTAATACCCACAGGATTTCACAGGTGTCTGGTGATGTGTAGATGAGCATGACTTGGCTGCATGGCAGGAATTTCTTTACCCATTGCTGTGGGGGATATTGTTAGTGTGCATACAAAGGCATTGCTTCATGTGTTGATTATACATCTCTCTGTAAGGTACTTCTATAGCACATTGTTCCATGAGAGAACTTTATCCTGAACCCTGGCAGTGATGCCTGGGTTGCTTTCTGTACTATGAAGCTCTCTGTTTCCTCTCTTTTTAAATTCTGACTGTCATTATTGCTGATTTCTTAATTTATGTAATTCTGGCTCGAGTTCCCGTGAGCTCTTCCCCAACATTGTTCCAGTTTGTTCTGCAAGTACACATTAGGCAGCAAATGACAAAAGAACTGTTTCTAAATGGAGAGCATTTTGAACAAAAGAAGAAAACTGTAATTATTCCAATGAGGATTTGAGCAAGCCATCAGAATTAACAGTGCTGCTTTTCCAAATGTGCCACTGTTTTGATTAGCTTATGTGCTTATACAATCCCTGCCGTGGCAGTGACCGTAACTGAATGCCTGTAACCGCAGGCAGAAAGTTATTAGGGCCCATCCACAAAAAAGCAGCTATTTCAATTTTCTTCTCATCAAAAGCCTACAGTGCCGAGGTGATGCCAGCTAAGTGTTTGTTCTGAGAGATTTTTATCTCTTTATACCATTCAAAATACTTTTTTTTTTTTTTTGCAGAATGTTTTAAACTTGATTTGTTAACGTTTATAAAAAGTGCGTTCTTCAACGCATTCTTTGGGCAGTGTCAGAAAACAACCCTTGAAGCAGAACAAACAACCCTAAATTTGCTGACCACTTGAGGGAGGTGGTGTGTTGTCTGGATGGTGGAATTGAAACCAGTGTTGTGACTAGTAGAAACAGCAATGTTTTAAGTCTTTTGTAGGCAAAAGGGAATACTGGACTTCAGCAGTGGCTGCTTTTGCTCACAAAGCCATTCCCCATGCAATCTATGATGATTCATTTGTGACTATCCCAGCTTTCTGAAGGGCATACCGTTTACAGAATAAAGAAAAATTAAGTCAGATCAAGTAAATGTCTTTGTTCTCACCAGAAACAAATTAGAAAAAGCTGGCAGCAAAAAATGTGAGATTTCAATAACTGTTCAACATATTTTTCAAAATAAGGATGTTTGCTGACTGGCCTGAACTCAAGTAAAATTATGAATACAAAAGTTCTTAATTTCACTGAATGAGTTATGTATGTAATACTTGGAGGCCTGACCTTTTCTCCCTTCCTCTGTCTCCCCTTCCATCCCATGGATGTTTGGCCTGGCAGAACTGCTGAGGTAAAGACAATACAAATGTGACATGACATTTTCCTATCTGAAGGGCTTGGAGGTGAGCCTAGAATTCTGCAGAGATTAGGAACAGAAACATTTCAGAACCAGTGTCTGATGTGGGGTTTGGGCCTAACTTCTCAGATGAAAATGAAAAAACCCAAAAAATCTACACAAAAGGAGCAGCCCAGTGCCCTTTGGGGCACTGCGTACACTGGAGCAGCAGAGTATGGAGGAATGGCAGAAGCCCTGCTCATTCTGCACGTCCTCACCAACAGTAGCTGGCCCAACATCTTCCAAAGAAGGTGTTCCAAACTCTACAGTAAAAATCATCCTTGAAAATAGAGTTAGAGTGGACTGAGAAGTGGAGAAACCAAAACTGGCTAAAGCAGAACAGCAGGTGTTATTTTCTGAGGAGAACAGAAGCTGCTGCATGTCTTTTCTTGTGTTTATAAGTCCTAGCTTAGTCTTTGGCCTGTCCAGAGCAGGATGACGTCGCTGATTTATACTCAGCCAGCAGTGCTTTATAATTCCAGGGTCCTCTTCTGTCCTTAACCACCCAGCCAGTTGTTCCCCATCGAGCATCTGAGAAGCTGATTCCTCCTGGCCAAATGCAGAACTTTGTGTTCTTCCTTCTTGAATATCATCTTGTGTTTTTTTCATGCAGCTTTAGTTTTTAGGATCATTTTCAGATTTTCAGCATGTCTGAAGCTCCACCCTTCCTATTGTCTGCAGATTTAATAAGGACTTGCTGTTTTCCATCACCTAGACTGTTCATGAAAATACACTCACTGAAGGAGATTTCCCCCAAACCCTGGTTAACAGGGACCAGCTTAAATTTAAACATATCCAATTGTTCTCATAAAGCTTTAATACTGCCTACTGTAACTCAAGATATTGAGCATTTAATGTAAGCTTTACAATTAACTGAACTTTCTGAAATATATGGCATCATCTCTTCAAGAAATAGGGTGTTGCAAACATGGGTAAAGACCAAGTTAGTCCCTCTAACTGTGCATCCTGTTTTCTAATAAGGTGAACTGTCACTTATAGATCATCAGGATTCCTACCTTCCTACCTAAAATATGCTAATTTTAGAAATCTGTGCTCAGTAGTTTGAGCACAGATTTCCTCTGTGGAAGGTTTCTGTTTCCTTCTGTTTATCTGCCACTACTCTGGCCTCAAAAAGAGTTTGAATCTCAAAATTAAAATAACTGCATGAGTTTGCATATGATTAGGAAGCTGAAGTAATCTGGGAAGCGAGGGCTCCAAGTGACAATTTTGACACAAATAATGTTCAGCCTCCGTATTAATAACAACATGCTGACAAAGTGTCAGAAACAATATCCTGTAGCTAAGTAAGTTACAATAGTCTTCTTTTCCTCACCAACAAAATAGATTTTATCCTACACACTTACATCATGTTGACTACTAATTTTGACAAAATCTCTGCTGTCCTACATTTAGCTGGAAATATTTTAAGAAGCCACAAAGCCTCCCATTTATTATCCTCTTTTGCTTTTTTCCCTGCATCTTGTCTACTTGACTGATATTTTCTTCCATGTGAACTCATCTACCAGGGGCTTGTAGAAATCCCTTTTCCATGTAAATCCAATCAACTATGACTGTTTCAAGTTCCTAAAATGCAATTCTGAAAGTATTGAGAAGGGCTTGTTATTTTCACATGAATGAGAGAAAAGTAAGTTAGATGACTGGCAGTGAAGAAAAAACCAAAACAAACCAAAATGTTTGATTATCTTGATACAAAAAACTCCAACAAAACAGGAGCTAATACAACTTTTAAAATATGCACAATATTTATTACTTTTCAGATTTGATCAAGAATTAGGAAGAAGTTAAAAGAGGTGAAATACAATTAAGTAGCTTGTAAATGACAACTGCATATGCGGTATTTCCCAGTGCACTGGGTTTTTTAGGATTCAGTTCTGATTTGTTGAATACAGCACTTCTTATTACCCCTTAATTGTGTTTATTTACTGTTGCAGCATTTCCAAGTGATCGCTACTTTCATTGCTGCTGAATTTATCTCTCAGGGATTTCTTGGGATTTGGTTCAGAAAACCAAAGTGTCTGACCTCACTAACTTAAGAAACAACTACCTTTAATGTGGTAGGTCTAATGCTTAAATAATGCATCCCTTTAAGCAAAAAGATGTTGGAATGGGGAAGTCTTTTGGTAGATATTATTAGGGAACTAATGAAAATGTTTAGAATCCAGTTTTTGGTGACATTATTTTTATTTCATTAAAACCAGGACAATATCAAAAGATTGCATCTATGGAAGGTGAAGGCTTTAGGTGGCTTAGATCTTAATTGAAAAAAAACCACCAGCAAAAACACCTTAGTCAAGGAATTCTATTGTAAGTATATCTGGGAGTGGCAATGTATTTTATTTTCCCCTCTTTTGATTAGCTTGTTCCTTTATTTCTGGTGGTTAAAACAAAAGTTATATTCACATCTACCCAAGCAAGTAGAGGGAAAAGAGGCACAGCAAAAGACTTCTGCTGTGAGCCCCAGTGTGGGGAGATTGGTTAGGCCAAACGCAGGCAGGAGCACAAGCTGTTAAAATGCACTGCAGTGCACACTCTGTTTTCAGAACTGATTGATGACATTTCCATATATAGTTAGGAGTAAGACATTGCTTTTGAAAATAGAATTAAAACTTTCCCTTTTTAGGAGCAAGCACCACTTTGGCAACACAACCATCCTCAAGTACATTAGTACTTTTGGTCAAAACATTAATGGGGTACTTTGTTAACAAAATGTTCAGGTCATGATGAGTTCAAAGCATGAACTGTGAGGTTTTTTATGAGCTAAATGTTTCCAAATAGCACTCTAAGTTGAAAGTGCTGAAATTAGAGCTTTTCTCCTGTAAACAGGGTGTTGGTGAGCTGAGTATATGTTGTTTTTTTTCAATTACTCAGCATAAGGTGATGGGTCTGCAACAACATAGGTTCTTTGAGCTGAGACAGATGTCACCAGAAACATCTGGATGGTAGGAACACTTCAAGGAAAATATTATAGAGATGCATTCACATTGCCACTTTCTGTCCCTCCTTCCAACTTGGCAAACAATTGCCAGTTTTCCAAAATGAAAAATTTGATCAACAACTTACTGTCTCAACTGTAGACATGACCCAGTTAGCAAAATAACAACTTTCCTCCTTGTATTTGTACTTCTTGATTCAGGTCTAGATTTGCAATGCCCAGTTTGGACATGCCCAAATTCCCAGCAGGATGGGGTATTGGTAGGTGAAAGATCACCAGCTGAGTTGAAGATGGGTAGTACTGGCTACCCCATGACATTCCCATGAAACATGACATATGATTTTTAATATTATTTTAATGTGGAAATTATTTCACTCTGTTGCCAATTTTTTTAGTGACACATGTTGCAGTATGGAGAAGTTAGATCATAATTAAAATTTGAACAACCTTTACAGGTTGGAGAGATGGGCAGAGAAAAACAGTCTGAAATTCAACAAAGGTGAATGCAGGGTCCTGCACCAGGGGAGGAATAACCCCAGGCACCTGTACAGGCTGGGGACCAAACTGCCAGAAAACAGCTCCTGGAGAAGGACCTGGGATCCTGGTGGACAATAAGCTGTCCATGGTCCAGCACTGTTGCCATGTGGCCAAGAAGGTCAATGCTGTCTGGGGGTGCATTGAGCAGAGCATTCCCAGCAGGCTGAGGGAGATGATCCTCCCCCTCTATTCAGCCCTGGTGCGGCGACATCAGGAGTGCTGTGTGCAGTGCTGGCCTCCTCAACACAGCAGAGACATGGAGCTCCTGCAGCAGGTCCAGTGGAGGGCTACAAAGGGGATTGAGGGACTGGAGCATCTCTTATGGGAAAAAGGAGGCATCTGGGCCTATTCAGGCTCAGGGAGAGCTGTCTGAGAGGAGACCCCCACCAACAACCAAAAGTGTCTCAAGGGAGGGTGTTAAGAAGGTGGAGCCAGGCTCTTCTTGGGGGTGCCAAGTAATAGGAAAGACAATGAGCAGAAACTCATGCACATGAAGTTCCACTTGAGTGTGAAGAAGAACTTCACTGAGCAGTGACTGAGCGCTGGAACAAGTTGCCCATGGGTTGCCAGTGCTGTCTCCCTCACAGGAGATATGCAGGAACCAGCTGGATGTAATCCTATGCTACAAGCTCTAGGATGACCCTGACTGAGCTGGACAGATGACCCACTGTGGTCCCTTCCAACCTGACACACTCTGAGATCCTGTGAAAGTTTGCATATTATCTACAGGAGGACAACAAAGTCCTTATATAACTAAATCCACTGATTACTTCTCATAAGAACACAAAGTGGCAGCAGCAGTGCAAGGTATCATTGTGAGATAATTTGGAAAAGACATGGCTGAAAGCATCTGAATTTTGAATAGAGAGAAATAGAAATAAATGCAACATCCTAAGCTCTGCAGGCCAGGCTATCATCCATTCCGGACATTTTCAAACTTGCATGTGAATCTGTGTAAACTGTAGCTATCCAAAAACATTCCAGGTTTTGTTTTGTTGTGTGAAATGACTCAAACCACGGGGAATGCTTACCCAAATGTTTTTATGCACATTTTTCTACAACATTGAATGAAGCATGACCGTGTTAATGTTGAATACCCCAGAACTGCTGCTTGCATCCTGAAATGCTATATTATTATTTAAGTGCCTGTAATTTGCTTTGTACACAGGAGAAAATTGGGGGAAAAACTGTTGAAATAAATCTTATTGAATTAGAACTGAGTCATAGGTTTTGCCTGTCAGGCCATCAGTGGCTTCACAGCAGAAATTACAAGAGACTTCAGCCTCGTGGTCTTAATATACAGGATCACAGGTTTAGAGATTATGATGGGTTTTGTCATAAATGGTGAAAGTGAAGGTGAAGATTTCATGACATAATTTGTGCAAGACAATGTTTTGAAGAATAAAATATGAAGTGGCAGCGCTGAGAGGAGAAGAGTTTTTTTAAATTAAATACACTTTATCATATAATCTAGAGAGTTCTGTACCTAGTGTTTATTCTGCATTTAATCCACTATGTTTTAAGAATATATTGTTAGTAATATAAAAATCTGTTCATGTGACTCAAATACAATAACACTGCAAAAATGAGCTGAAAATAAATGCTTTCCACAGCTTATTTTTCATCTCCTAACTTAAAAGTAGTATATAGGATTGAAAACTACAATAAATCAAGGCAGTGTCAAATACAAATTTCAATTTATTGTAAAAACTGTCACAGTAGTTCAAATGACCTAAAATTTGATCTAGCTTTAGTAAAAATATAATTCCACCCTGTCCTAATTCCTGTGTTCAACATTAAGTATTTAATGGTGGATGCCATTTAATTTGAAAAAAACCCATTTGACACGGCATTCTAATTTAAAAAAAGAAAGCACAAAAAAAAAAGCCTAGACAGAAGGAGGGGATCTGAGGAATCATTGGCAGGACCATGCACAATGGAAGTGCTCCCTCAGATGGAGGGCTATTCTTTGGCTATTATCCATTTTTAACTACTACTTCAGTACACTGTTTTGAGAAATTTAAAAAGGCAACAGGGAAGAACTGCATTTGGAATATACACCTGAATATAGCCGGGGGCTCATCCCTTTAGCTCAGACAGGTACAGCTCCTCTCACAAGAGACACAGCTGTAGCTACATATTTTAATCTGTCTGTCTGTCTATCTATCTATCTATCTATCTATCTATCTATCTATCTATCTATCTATTTCCATGCTGACACAGCCAAGATACCAGTGGATGTGGTAGCTGGACATATGGGTCATGGCCAACCCAACACAGAAACACTGAGGAGAATTCTTGTATCAGTTAAAATCTACACTTGCCAGATGCAGGTGTCTCCTCTATCACTTAGCACTGAGTGGGAAATGTGATTGTCAACCTGTGGTAATATGGTGAACCAGAAGGACAAAATTATATGGGTATGGTGGACCACTCTTTATACATTACAAATTTATAGAATTTATTTATTTATTTGTTTGTTTATAGAATGAATGCTCAACGTGGTTTCAGGATATCAGTGATTCATTTCTGGTAGTCCAGTTCTGGGTGAAAATTGTTGTATTGCAGTTTGGGGCAGCAGAATAGCTACTGAACATCATGCCAGCTAGGGACAGACTGTCTAACGTGTGCTCACAAATTGGGTCCTGAAAATCTGAGTCCAATATTACAAGAATAAGTGAAGAGAAATGAGGTAGTAAGATAACCTTAGCAATGACTACTGATGAAAGATGTATGGACTGGATAGACAATGTACTGGAGCAGTTGAGCAAAAAGTTCCTACTGCAATTCAAAAGGAATGTTAAAACTCCATGTTACAATCAAGAATACATGCCTCCATATTAATGGATCTTAAAAACCTTTTTAAGAGGTATTTAAGTACAGGTCTAAACTAATGAATTTACCATGCTTTAGAGTCCTATTATCCCAGTTGCTTCAAAGCAGTTCAGAAAGAAACAGATGGAGTATTTTCTTTCTCACACATTGACCACAGAACACACATTCATCCTGTTTACGGAATGTCACTACATCATTTTCATAGTAATTTGTGTAGGAAAATGCATTAGCACTGTAAAGGAGAGATTTGCAAAACCTGTGACTTTTCATGATGACTGACAGACCTAAGACTAGAAATACCATCAAAAGACTTTAGTTACTAACAATATTTGATACTTGGTTTCCCAAGAGCTCCAAAGACTTAAGAAGAAAACTTGACATGAAGAAAACCAAGGTGCCCAGAACACAGCAGACTTGCATGACTTCACACACCAAGTCCATGCTAGCCTGAGGAACAGAAATACAACCTTCTTGGATGCTGTGGCTCTTGTTCTACACAATCAGGAACTGAGAAACTGAGCAAAAACCAATTAAATAAAATTATTTTTTCCTTACTTCTCTAAGGGGAGCCATCAATGAACAGACCCAGTGCTCTGCAGGCCCACGCCGGCTCTCTGCCAGCCTTTGCAGAGACAGCGTATTTTCTCTTCAAAACCTTTTCCCGCAAAGCTCAGATTGTGGCTGTCAACATCTCCATCTATGGCATATCAAATATGAATTTTCAGCACATAAGGACTTCATTATGCACCACAGGCTCTGATTTTCCACTCCCTCTGTCCTTGACCTCCTTGGCGGTAGCTGAAGTTCAGACTGTATCTGTCACTGGCAGGATCACCTGGGCCGGAAAGGCAGAGGCAGGATTTCAACACACTCACTGCCTTGTTCACCACCCCTCCAGGCCTGCTCCCCACCAGAGGCACAGGGCTTTACTACCCATAGCAGTGGCTCAGCTCCCTCCTCCAGCTCCACCAAGGCTGTGGCCAGTAAGAGACAAGAGGAAATAAAAACAAAGAGGAGACATTCTCCTCGGACAAAACGGCCTCTCACAATGAATGGATTCTCTTTCAAAGCAGATGAGAAAAAAAGAGGAGTTTTGTTATCAGTCAGCTCAGCCTGGAGGGATGGAGAATTAAAGCAACTTTTGAAACAACATTGTGAGGCAGGAGGCAGAGCTCATGGGGACACTTCTAGCACAGCTTGCACCCTTCTCCTCATGATGAGATTGATTGGAGGTGTCCTGATGTACAAAGGCTAGATGGTGTCTGCCTGACCACAGCATTGTTTGGCAGCAGCAACAGTGGGCAAAGGTGCGAAGAGTTCTCAGGAGAAAGGTGCAGCTTGCCCCTCATTGCCTCATCAAGCTGAATGTCTGATTGCCATGTCATCTTGTGTGTGGAGCTTGGGGTCCCCAGTTCTCACCTGAGAAACAGACAACCTATTTCTGCTCCTTTTCCCCATTCCCTGTGCATCTGGGTTTCTGTCAGAATTGAAGAAAATCTTCCTAACAGAAATATCCAAACCTGTCTCCAAGCTGTGGACTGGAAGGCTGCATTCCTCTATCTGCTGGGATTTTCCTTTTCTTTCCATGAGCTAACAGCTAAATCCCACAGCAAGGCATGAATAAACAAAAACTAGGAAGGATTAGGATGTACTATTTAGCGAATCATGACTAACACAGCCCTGTCTTGCTTCCTCTGAAAGCGTGCCACAAAGTTCAACAAATATTATTGTGAAATGAACCACAAAGTCTTTACACACTTTAGAAATGGCATCTTCACCCATTTTCTCTGGCAAAAACCAAATGGATTTAGTTTCTAGTTGATGGGAAGATCTCTAAATTTAAAACACTTGATTATTGACAGAAGACTGGAGTTTTTCAATTCTTTTCCTCCCTCCTACACCCTTCCTGTATGGCAAATACAATTTAGCAGAAGATTCCAAAAGTCAGAGGGTTTTAATCAAGATGAGAGGCTACTTGCCTTGCCTTTTGCTAAGAAAACACTTAGCAGCAACTCCTCCTGTGAAGTGAATTGTTTCGAAATATCAGGACACACCCCTCTTGCACACATAATTGTTGTAGATGTCAGGGGAAATGGAGCACATATAATGAGATGTTCTCTGGTGCACAAAAATAGGAAAAGGAGAAATACTTTTTGTAATGTGGCCTGTGGTGTTATGACTGCTGGTATATGAGTGCCTGTATGTGTAGGATGCTCTTCTTAAACACAGACACGTGTATAGTTTTGAGGGAGATGTTGGCCATAAACAGGTTTGTTCTAAAAAATAATTGTCTTAATCACTAGCCTTAGGACAGATTAAAAGACCCATTTCCAAAAGAGTGCAGATAAAATGCTGGAAGATGAGGACAGGCTGCAGTTCTAAAATTGCTGATTGCAGTGTTGCTTGAAAATATTTGTTATAGTACCTTTAAAAAATCCCAAATCCCCTGGGCAATACAGATAGATCCTTACCCATGTACATAAATTAAATAAAGACAGAAGGAAAGAAAGAGCAATCATACCTGGTATTGCTGCAAACCCAATTCCTTTTAGTAATGAGTAATGAGAGTAATTATTCCGTTTCTCTGGCAGCTATGGATAATTTTGAGCTCCATGAAAATCAATCACAGGTTTTTAGCATTTTAGACACTATGTCTACGAGTGTCATGGTCTTTCAATATTGGGGAAAAGGCCTAGGAATTTTGGGTTTGCTCAGATATTGCCTACACTGCAGATGAGTATTTTTCTTTCACACATGGGATCAATTCCTTTGTGCTAACAAGGATCCACCCACTCCCATTCCTTGTTTCCTGGCTTAGTATGTACCTCAAATCTCCACATGCGGTTCCTCGTGCCTGCAAGAACCAGATTTTGCACAAGATAATCCTGAAGGATGGGGAGGGAAATGTGAGAAACTAGTGCTAAAAGTGGTGTAGATTAGAAGTTCTGGTTAAACCACTCATTCTCACTGGAGCTTTAACTCTTCCAAATGTCAGAGCCTTACTCCAGACTTTTGTTTCCTCTGGGTTTGGAGGAGAATTGTTGCCCTTTCTTTCCACAAACGGTATACAGTAACTACCTTCAAGCTCCATTTAACAGTAGCCCTTTTGCTATGCTAAGAAAAATTATTCCCTCTTCACAGCTCAAGGGAACCAGGGGACTTTTTTGTTCTGATGACTCTGTTTTAAGTGAAAACACAATAAAAGACTGAAACAGATGGCAATTTATTTGTCTCTAAAGTTTGCATGTGTGTTCCACGCTGTGACATTTTTACAAGACTTTAAAGATTCCTCTTTTTTCTGTCATCAGTAATTTGAAATTTCTTTTTCCCAATAAAATGAATCTGCTTGACTCTCAGTGGTGTTTCAGTCTCAGAAGATAGCTGCCCTTTCTTCATAGCTTTGCTGTGCCAACAGAGTTGCTGTCTCTGGATGCTTTTTAAGGCTGCTGCACTCTTTGATATTCAAGTGTTAGACCTACCTGCATGCAGCACTTAGCATGGATTCATACAGTGGCTTATTGAAGCTTTTATCTTCACCTCTATTGCTTGTGCCTGGAACACTGAACAGACACTGCTGGAAAGCTCTTTGCATACTCACTCGTTTAAAAAAATATTTAATATTTGAGCTTAACTTCCACCAAGAAAAGCAGTTCTGAGTCTTCCTTACTAAATAAAATCTTTCCATGTGGCTACCAAGTCTAGATTTTATTACAGTTTCCACAGTTTCCTCTATATAGATGTGAGACTTATTGACCTATACTTCCCCAAATCACTCCTGATGGCTTAAAAATGGTATCACATTTGTTGCTTTCTGTTTCTTTGGGAAAGGGATTGATTTTAAGTGACAGATTACACATAACATTTTCACATTGGCATGTGTGTTCTTTCAGAAAACCCGTGTGAACACCATCTGGTCCTTCTGATTTTCTACTCCTCATTTTATAAATTTTACTCAAAAATTTCTTCTGACACTGCAATTTAAAACAAGCCATTAGATTCAGCCCTCTGTAAAGAAAAGCTGGAGGGAAAATCTCTCTTACTAACTAAAGATTTCATTAAGTTTTTCTTTAATGATCTTATCTTTCTGGAAAACTTTTTTACGGCTGAATCTGTTGACTCTACAGACTCTTTGCCACACTTCTTGCTTTTGATGAATTTGAAACCTTGTTAAGTTTTTATTTCATTCCTTCCTCTATTTCAGAAGAATTCCTCATGTTTTGAAAGCTCCCATGAAACTTTAGAGCTTATGTTAAGTATGCAGCAAAACATTGCATTTATGACAAGAAAAGCTAAAAAAAGACATGACCAAAAAAAAGCGAGAATATGCTAATGCCTTCTCTTCAAGTCTAACTCGGTAGATTTTTTTAAAAATCAGTGTTATTTACATATCAGTAACATATAATACAAGTAATATATAATAACTCTACTGAGAAACTGCTAAAAATATTGATTTTTCACAAATAAAAAATAGTATTATTTGTTCTCCTCTTGGCTAACAAAACCAAGGGATTACAGATATCACTGTGTGTCATGCTTCATAAATGAAAATGTTCCTTTCCATATGCACTGCACATTACATTAGTTTTGCAATTCATATATGAACTTTCTAGCTTGGCATTAGATCACATATACACTCAGACACGCAGGCAGAAAGCTCAAATATAAATACACAGCTTTGCCCCTTTCCAAATGCAAATGCTGAAGACTCTTCCAGCATCCATTGCAGCCAGTTCCAAAAGTACATGTTCTAGTTCACGGAGCTCAATTTGTCATCAAGGAAAATACTGGAGACTGTCATGGATGAGTGCTGTTATGGGAAGCTAATCTGATTTGGACAGGACAGAAACTGAATATTAGCTTTTTGGTGAGAGGGAAGAAAGAAAACATGCAGTTTATGTTGTTCCACTGCAAGATCTTCCCCATTAAATCTGCTTTATCACGGATGTACCTCTAGACCAAAAGGATGAACTGCCAGGAACTCTATTTGGAGGCCACATGCAGGCTCACAGAAGGAGCTGGATCACAGCAGCTATATACACAGACAGAGATTTATGAACCCTTGCCTCTGGTTTTATTGATTTAGCAGGTTTAGAGCAACTCTGACAATGTTACTGGCTGGAGTTCACATTTCCATCTCGCTTTGCAGACTATAACCAGATCTAGACTTACTGACAAAGGAGATACCAGCCAGAGGATAAATGGCAACCATCAATTTAAATATCAGTACTCATTGTAGAATGAGTTGCTCCCATGGGACTTAGGGATCAATTACAAAAGCAGTTAAAATGGGGCTGCCTATTTACTTCCTACACTTCCTCAGATATGAAGTTAAAAACAGCATCATGCCTTACACCTCTGTGCCCTGCTCCAGCACTGTGGCTCAACTCACAGCAAGTGTTGGTGTTAGACACATTTTCTATGGACATTTGGATTTGGTGCTTTTTAGCTGCACAATTACATTGCATACATAATACACACACACACATACACAAAAACTCCTGGATACTCAGGAGTAATTATGTCATACTGAAAAATAGTTCCTGAATTTAACAAGGGCCAATGTGTAAATTATAGAATCTAAATATTCTCTTAGTGGTACCTCCAGGTATCTCACTATGAAGTGAGCCTTCCTATCATATAAGGTTATTATCAGCTTTTGGCATAGAACTGGCTGTTCTTCTGCTAATATCAAAGACCACTGTAGGTAGACCCACAAAGATGTCTCAGCCATAGTGTTTGAGTATTTGATTTCAGTTTTCCAAAAGCAGAAATGATGTGTGAGATGCCTACACCTCACCAATCCCACTCCCTCTGCCCCTGCCATCATTCTCCATTTCCTTCTTTCACTCCAAATAGCCTAAATGGAACAATCCCTTCCTGGTTCAAGACAAACCGTTTTTCTACCCTAGCCTTTCATATCTTATCCATCTAATCCCTCTCTGAGACAGATGTTGGAACAGAGCATTCCTTCATGAACATTCCCTAGACAGAAGGTAGAACTGTGAAGAAAATCACAAGGTAAAGCAAAATTTTTCATATTATATTTCATCTCTGGAAAAACTTATTTTTGCATGACAATGGCCCAGCATTACTTTTGCATTCTGAGACAAATTGATTGGTAGAATAAAAAAGTTATGATTTTTTGCTTGTAGAAGTTAAAGTGTTAGGAAGAAAGTTGAAAACAAACACAAAAGAAGCCAGCTAATATTGAACTAGTTATCTATCATAACCTACATTTTTAGTAGTCTCCTTATGGAAGTTAAGCGAGTCCTGAAAAGACGTCCTATGTTTTTCCCAAGATTTAAATTTATCTATGCTCAACAAAATAACATACATTTGAACCCTACTTACCAGAACGGTCCAGGTCTGTTTCAAAAGTCCTTTCTTTCCAATATTT
Organism: Zonotrichia albicollis; assembly: GCF_047830755.1. NCBI lineage: Eukaryota > Metazoa > Chordata > Aves > Passeriformes > Passerellidae > Zonotrichia > Zonotrichia albicollis. The sequence continues at coordinate 72,776,713 of NC_133821.1, read as the reverse complement.
ATATCTGTATTTCCAGTATTTATATATATTACCACTATTTGTGTTATTCAGAGATTGTATAAATAATGATTTAAGGTTTTCTCCTGGCTCATTGATAAAAACTGTTTACATTACAGGGCCATGAACTGATTTCTGTGACCAGGGACAGCTCTTGCTATTTCACTGCAGCAAGTGAAATAAATTTTGCTGTGCATTTATGCATGTTCATAGGAATTCAGACCCAGGAAATGAGTTTGTTTCCTATGCTGTAATACAGTAATGAAGATGCAAATCAATTAAAAGGTCACTTTTACATTTAGAGTTGATCTAAGAGGAGTGATCTTTCCAAAATTTTTAACAATTATAAAAAACGTAATGTACTATAGGAAGAAGAGGCTTAGGAGAAGGCAGTCTAGTAGAATTCATGTTTGAAACTCAAAAGCCTCATTTCTACATTTCTTTTAATGTGTCATAAACATACTTCATTCTCCAAAACAAAATCACTTGACTGGGGTCTTGGAGAAGAATGATTAAACAAAATCTAAACCCCTGTTTAGTTAACTTTGTTAACTAAATCTATTTGTCCTACAAATTTTTAACAACTATTTCAGGGCAATATACTCTGAAAAGGTGAAGCCTACAAACATTGACATTGTAAAAGGGGTATGAACATGTAAATGCTGAACAATTATATCCTTTTTTTCGTTTCTGTTATCCTTTGTAGCTGTGTAGTCTGGCCCTCTAATATACCAGCTTTTCTGAGACATCTGAACCCTCAACTCCCTTTCATTGCTTCCAGCTTTCAAATTTCACTTGAATCTATTATCCAGTAATTAGTGCATTCAACTTGACCTGTATGCTTCCTGTGCTGTAGTGCCTCGATCAAAAAGTTCCATGGTACCAAATCAAATTTCTCACCATGGAAATTATTTTAACCCTATAAATTTTATCAAAAAACCCCCAAAACTTTATTTTTAAAAGTCTTTTGAGATTGGCTTATGGGAAAAGGCTATGCAGTAAGAATTCCTTTGTCAGGTCTTCATTTTTCTTAGGACCAAGGGTAGCTTGCCAGGCTGGCAGATACCTCATCACCTTGTTTACCCTTTTGAGTAAGCCCATCAGATGGCACTGTTGCACATAATCTTGTAAATGGTCTCTCAGCCCATTTGAGCAAAGTTTTAGCCCTGTAAGAAAAGGGTTTTGTTGATTATTTTTTCCCCCAGACCTGTGGTCCAAATGGGATCCATAAGATGTAGTCACTGCTATTTCTGTTGGACTATCTGCCACAGAACGTCTTTCACCAGACAGAGCTATCTGACCTTGAGAACTGGGCATAGGCATCTGAACAGCAGTCCTTGAAAGGAAAGAAATTCTTGGAGTGGCATGCAGGTGTGTTATAAACCTAGCTGCATTAAGACAGGGTTGTGATACCATAGATAACACTGGCAAGGTTGCAAAGCCATTATGAGAAGGAAAGTAATTCTCTCTTTCCTCACTTCTTCCACTCTTACATGCCATGTCAGTGGATCTCTGCCATAAAGGTGGGCCAGTCTGTTCTTTCCAGCTTCTGGGGATACAGCCTCCCTGGATCAAGGAGGGGTTCAGAGTCTTCATTCAAGACAAACATGGAATATTTGATGTAAGAATCATGGAATGAAATAGCAAGGTGCAGCTCAAGAAAAAGTCTGGTTTATTCTTTGTGCTTTCAGCCTTTCCTTTGTCTGCTTTAAATCAACTGGCATCAACATAGGTTCATTTTTTATGTGTTCTTTGGTAATTAAGGGAAGAGGCATTAAAATTGATTAAAAAGTGCTGTATTAGCCACTGAGGAACCCATGTAGAGCTGTATCTTTGCCTATGCTGTTCAGAAATTTTATTATGTTAGAAATCCAGCAGCAAGTTAGTAAACAACCCATATGACCAGAGCAGTCCTACTACCTGCCAGGAAGATCTCTTTCTTAGGCTGCCTGTTCTTGGTTTGTTCACCTTATGAAAGCAAACAGGCTTGAAATGTAACTAACAAAGATTCCAAATGTCCCACAAAGTTCCTTCCCAAACATAGTATCATATTGTTATGATTATAATAGAACATTCTCTGTGGCAGATATTCATCATCTCAAGAAAAATCCCAATCACGCAGGACCCCAAAATAAAACTGAGGAAATTGTGTGTATGCACGTGCACTGTGAGTATATAGATCATCTTTTGTCTGAACATTGTATTGTAATATAGCCAGTATTTATTAATCCAATCAGAAGATCAGGAGTTCAATTCTCTTTCTTATTCATTCCCAGGAAAAATGCTGAGCTAAGTTTGAGAAAGCACAAAAAATAACCTATACAAAAATGATTAATTGAGTCACAGGAGACTTCAGCATTCTTTAAGTGAAGCCTTCAACTAGTTTTGATGATGAATGAGAGAAATTAAAGTTGAAAATACTGGGTCAGTTCTTCAGCAAGCAGAGTAAGTGCAATTATATGAACATAAACTGGGAAAGAGTTGCTTTGCAGAATATATGACATACATAGAAATAGGCTTAATTGAGTGCAGTGGGTCAGACAATAATATTACCATGGGTTTAGATAAAACAGCAGTCAGGCTCCTCCTAGTTAGAATTGCTTTAGTCTGACTTTAACCATCACCTTCATCTATTTGTTTCAAATGAATCAATTCTGGTTTACACCAGTGTGGCAGGAGGAACAGGTTCCTTGCTGTGGCCAAACACTTCAGCAGTGAACTCAGTGATGGATCACAGAGTTATTCTTAAGCAAGAAAACATTTATAAACCATTTGTGGCCCATTTGTTTTGTCTGTAGTCTTGAATTTAAATTAATTCCATGCTCCTTTGTGAAACACTCCTTGACCAGGAAGAGAAGTTTGAACTTTAAAATGATCCCATAACTATCCAGTTCTGCATGGGAATTGTATTACTTGTAGCTGGAGGAAAATGATTTGGTGCATCTAATTCACTTTTTTTCACCCCTGAGTTGAATAAGGATCTTTCCTCGTTGCCACTTTCACAGGCCAGCGTGCACTTCTTTCATGATACCTTCTTTGAAACAGAGCCAGGCTCTGAGAAGACCCCTTGGAAATGTGAATGTGTCCTGTCACATGCTTTATGGGGAAGGAGGAATGCCAGGGTGACTGATGGATGGAGGGTTTGTGTCCTAATGTAAAGGAACAGGCTTCCTGCAAGAGGGAACAGAGCAACAGGCTTTCTTTTTCTGTATGTGGTCTGTTAGCAAAGGTTGGTTACAGTCCCACAGTAAACCTGGATCACCCTCTTCCCACCAGCCCTCAGGAGCCCTCAAATCTCAAAACTGTGAATGCAGCCAATGAGTCACCACATGGGTTAATGTTTCAGCAGTCTCGCAGACGGGCCCACAAGGACGTGAGGCACAACGCAGCCTCCTCGCAGGCCTCAGCTGAGCCCATGGTGTCCTGGCCCCGGTACCAGCCATTTTAAACTGACTGTGACCTGAAGATACGAGGTGCTCATTAGAGGCCCTAGTAGCCTAATATCATCAGTAGATTGAACCAAGCTGTTCTAGTCTTTGCCAGCACAAACATTAATAAAAGGGACCATGTCAATAAAACTTCCCAAGATGAACCCATAGAATGAGGCACTTATAGACTATTATAAACAATTTGCCCTTTGGTGGTTGTCTGTTATCAGGCCCAGTCAAAGCCTTGATAAGCCTTGCCTCTTTAGGAATCATTAATTTCCTTGGAAATTTAAACAGCTGTCACTTGTGATACTCTTCAGGTGTACATGTGGGAAAGATTAGCCAGTGTTTATAATCCAATCTATTCATTAAGTGCCTGCCCATGTGGAACCTCCTTCCCGAGCGAGGAGTCCAGCCTGCTAAGCTCCCACAGATAATTGGAGGCGGCCATGAATTATGCGAATGAGCTGTCGACAGCAGGGATCATGAGGCCTTACTGGTATCAGCTGGTCTCAGGACAACTTTTAATGATTCTCAGCAAACAAGATCTGGCCTCTCTGGGCCCATGTACTCCTTATTAATGAAGAGAGCCAGGCTAGTGGCTTGGGCTTTCTGCTTGGGCTTCTGTCCGTCCGGCTTGCTCCTGCTGTCTGAGATGGCATCTTTCCACAGCACAGGGAAATGACTCTTCTTGGAATCAGGGTCATATGAGGTCACCAACTGGCCTTAGTGGCCCCAGCTGGCCTCACTCGGGATATTCATCCACGTTTCCTCTGTCCAGGGGCTCTCTGTACGGTCATGAATCAGCACTCTGTCTGGTCCTGAGCTAGGTGTGACTATCTCCAGGTCCTACTCTGTAGCTAGCTGGAGCCACTCAGTCACATGTTGCAGTTTATCTCCAACTCTGTCTGCAGCTCCTTCTACTTCTGCTCCTTACTGGAGCCCCTAGGTGGACCCTGGCCTTGGTACATCCCTTATGTTAGGGGTTGTGCTATGGACCCTGTGGTATCATGCCCTGTTAGAGAGGGTATGATCTGTGCTGGAGCTGCCCTTGGCTGTTGATTTGTCTGACTTCATGGAACAGTCTTGTTCTTGCTGCTCTCTGGTTGTAATTCCATTATAAGACACAAGCTTCAGGCTTTGCCTGTGCTCCTTCAATGCAAGCCCTCTTTCTTCCTTGGGAAACAAGAGATGAGCATCCCCTGCGTCACACTCCAGTACTGAAAATGCTTCTGAAGCTGCTGGTTCTGTGGCCATGGTCACAGTCAAGGGGATGGGTGTCACTGGGCAGCAGTGTTTTGTAAAACATTGCCATAACTCAAGGAGTCAGGGACTTGCACAACCATGCCCTTAAGAACACAAGTACTTTTAAACACCTACTTATTTCCATTCTTGCTCATTGTGCAATCCCACTTGGGCAGCCAGATCAGACATCATCACAATAGCTGGCATATGACCATTTAGCATGAGATCAGTGTTTCAAATGGCACATGGTTTTGCTAAAGACATGGGGAGCAGTTGGCAAAATACAGCCTCTCCCACTGAAGCTACTGAGAGTGGAAGCTGCTAAATGCTTTGCAGAGGATGCAAGTAATTTTCTCAATTTACTCCTTCGTCATTATTCTAAAAAGATAATTTTCAATTTTCATTCTCTACCCCTTACCCTTTCTTGAAGTTCCCAACAGTCAGCTGGAATACAATTCTTCTAATTTTCCTTCTCTTTTACTGCTTATCTTTAAACCATTGCCATCATAATGAAAAGAGAGACTGTATCTCACTTCAGGGTCCACCCAAGCCTGGTTTAGGCAGCCTGCAAGAACTGCTGGGCCTTCAGCCAAGGTTTCTCATTTAGGCCAGGGTGGAAGGTTTGGGTTTTCAGTGAGAGTTTTTGAAGGGATGGGTGGAGGTTCATGTCAATACTTCTAAAAGTCGTGCTCTGACTTTGAAGCACTTTTCTGGAGCTAAACAGACCACATTGTTTCTGGAATTTGTGCTACTTTCTGACCTTCTTGACTAAGGATGATTGAGATCCTCATATTTGATATTCAGATGAGCTCCCTTCTTATAGCAAAAGTCTGCTCTGACCCATCACATAGACCAGCACCGTAAGTCTGCAAACTCTAAAAGCATGTCAAGTACTAGACTGGCTCAGAAATGCTCAGTTGAAATGAATTATTTTATTATTTTCTGTGATGTTCATATATTGAGGTAAATAAGTTTGTCACTGAAAAATGAAACAGTGGACTCTGGGGTCTATCTTTGAAGGGCAGCCTAGGTTCTCTATGTCATGTAACAATGGTTACGTATTTATGTTTTAGAGCAAGGACAGGATTTGACTCAACAACAAATGAGTGAATAAGGCAGACCACATATTGGACAACTTCAAGAGCAGCATGCTGGTTAATTACAGAAAGCTAGAATCAAACTTGATGCCTGGGAGGCCATACCCGGGATAGAGCATCTCATTTTACCCCTAGTTCAAGGAGAAACTGGAGAGAGACTAGAGGGGCTACCAAACAGGTTAGGAGCCCAGAACATATCACCTCTGAGGAGAGATTGAGTGAGCTGGACTTGTTTCTTCCTGACAAAGAGAAACATAAAGGGTGATTCCTAACAATAGAAATACTAAGATATCAGAGCCAAACTTTTATCTTCTATGGCAAAGTACATGGGAAGGATCAGTAGGCACAAAAGGTAGCTTGGAGGATATTAGGAAAAAATTTTTTGATTAGGAGGGTAGAACAGAGGAACAAGGTAGTGTGTTGAGAGCCAGATGCTTCCCATTAGTGTCCAGTGTAAGGACAAGAGGCAATAGGTGCAAACTGGAGTACAGGAAACTCCATTTAAGCACAGAAAAAGCTTTTTTTTAATGGTAAGGATGATCAAACATTGGAAAGGTTGCCCAGAAAGGCCGTGGAAACATCCATCCTTGGATATTTCAAAATCTGACTGGGGAAGGTTATGGACAACCTGCTCCGGCTGACTCCTCTCTGAGCAGGGAGAGTAGACTAGATGATTGTAGAAAGTCACTTCAAACCTCAGCTGTCCTCTGAATCCCTGAAGTTTATCTGTTGTTGCTAGATTGGTCAGAATTTGGAACTTTTTTTTTTCTTCCTTCTGGCATATCATAGATACAGTCAGTTTTTGATCATCGAAAGGAAATTTTCAGGTTGTGCATTAACCATGAAACAGAGACATCAAACCTAGCTCAGTCTGAGTCAGGACAGTCCCTGAGTTTGTGTGGTGCCATACATCACTAACCTGGGTTGGCACTACTTGAATGAATTTTTTTGAAGGTACCCTGAAAGTACAATCTGATAATTTGGATCAGCTGTATTTTGACATTGTCTGGCGAAGATTAGTTCTGTAATAATCACAAGACATTAAAATACATCTTTATTTAAATCTCCCTCCTGATATTGAAACAGTTTTCTTAAAAATCAGCTTCTGTTGGTGTCACATCTGATTTTCCCTCCCTATATGTATCAGATTATGCTCAGTTTTTAAGAACACAATTTATGAAGGAAGCTATTGCTCATAAGAGGATATAAAATGCAATGTACATTGTTGCCATTCTGGAACTCTTACCTGATTCTTCTGCCAGGAGTACCAGTACTGTCACAGGTGTACCACAAAATGCTTCTGCTGAATTTACCTGTATTTTCTTAAACATAAAAGAAATAAGCTAGGCAGTTTTACCTATTTTTTTTTCTTTTTTTCTAGATTATTTCAATTTTAAGGTGCCCAGCTCCCTTTAAAATGTACTGCTTTAACATTGCACTATGTACTTGCTGAGTTCCTGAAGCTGCAGACTTGGGAAATTGTTCCTAGTGGGAAAACCTCCCAAGCCTGCAGCAATATTGTTATACTGCACAAACCACAAATCTCTGCATATACATCGATGGCAATATGTTGATATTGCACTACCTATTGGAAGGTATCTCATTTTAAAAAAAGTAAAATGAAATTATCATGCAGGGTTGCTAGGAACTAGTGCTGCATGACCATTGAATTTGCACAGAGCAATTAAATTAATGTCAGATGTGAACAATCAGGAGGCTGAGCCCAACCACTCCTTTTGACTGTGTGCAAACAGGTGGCCAACTTTCTCTCTGCCACTAAAACCCAGTGTCTTTCAGGAAAAGCAGCATATATCAAATGACCTTAAAAAAATCCCAGTTGCCTAGCCACTGTGCCCTAGAGAGAAAGCTTGCCTTAAATTCTGTTTACTTTAACAATAGTAAACAATTTATAAGAACAAATTGGCTGAAAGAGGATCTAACTCTTTTCTTACACTGATGGTATCAATGCATTTGCACTCAGTGGTGCTGCAGTTACTGACTTGGCTGCTCTGGGAAGTCTCCATCCCAAATGAAACTCAGTGTCTAAGTGTCTCCATTTGGTCTTTATTGAAGACCAGCAACTAACCTTGTGAACTGAAGGAAAAACACTATCTGATCAGTTGTTGTCTTTTTTTTTCCCCTTGATAGTGATTAGTAATTAGTCCTTAAGGGCATTACATATTTAAGGCTTAAGTCAACCCTAATATAATGTCAGTAACTCATTTGCATTATACTGAAGGTTAGATGGTCTTCTACCTCACCTGCAGGGCCAGACTCCTCCAGGCTACATTAATCTTGTGTTCTTTTATGTCCTTTGCCAGAGCATCTAGAGGAAAAGCTCCTGCCAGCGCTGGCCATGTTCTTGGGAGGAGCTGGCCATGCTGTGCTGCATGTGAGCGACCTCAGCACGCTCACATGTGCTGGGAGCAAGCTGTAATGGACTGCAGCTGCAGAGACACATCCTAATTTCTGCACCATGGTAGAGCATAAGTGAGAACACGCCTCACAGCTGAGGACCTGCTGTGGCTACGCAAGCTCTTAGGGAGCTTTAAGACAATGACAAGACATAACAGAGGAGCCCACTAAATTTTAGATGAGTCCATGATAAGGAACTGCTGGATAATAGTATTCTTCATAATTTTTCTTGGACCTAGGTTTTGTCTACATTGCATTCAACCCGGCTGCTCTCAATCCTTCTAAACAAATTGGAACAATTTTTATTTTTTTTTATAAATTAGTTATATTTTTATACATTCACTATAAGAATTTTAATGAAGTTTTGGAATTCTGTTTCTAGAATGAAGTCTGCAATATTGATGTATTTTCTTTTCAGTTCCTCCCTTTCCTTGGCAAACCCCTGCTAGCATTAGATTAAAGTATTTGCCTTTCTGAATTGTAGCCTAAATGGTTACAGCTGTTGAATCATCCCAAGCTAATCAGGATGAATTATGGCATCTAATATTTGAATAGACTTAGCTCTCTCTTCACTTGGCTTTGTAAATCACTTTGCCTACGTCTACACAACCTTTGACATGAAACCATGCTCATGGCATGCTCCCTGACATGCTGCCTTGCAGGAGGCTCACAAACAGCCTGTCTGGGCAAAACAGGTGGTGAGACCAAGGCTGTGGGATGCTATCTGTTGGGATGTTCTCCAAGATCACCTGGGGTCAGTCTCTCAGAATGGCTGCCTGTCTGTGGGAGCTGTGGAACTCTGCCACAGGGTGGTTCTCCAGTCTGTGCTGGGAGCAGTGATGTCCAGTGACAGCAACCAGGGTCACCCAAGAATCCAGAACACCTGAAACATCCATATACAACCTTGTACAGATGTTGAGTTTTGAACTCTGAGGTGCTAGAACTGTGCTACTACATGTTAGTTTTTATTTATAGGCCACAGTGATATTCCTGGTGATACACCAAAGAGTGACTCTGGACCGAATGAGGCAGACAGCCTGTTTCTGCACAGCTTAAGTCTCAGCCATTTGAAAGGTTAGATTTTATCCTTGCTGCACATTGGTGTGCACTGTGCTACAAGTACTACCTCTTCCTCCCTTTCCTCACAGACACCACTGGACATGCTAAAGAGTACCAGAGTCTTCACTCACTGCAGAAAGTCGTGTGAGATGTGGAGAGAGAAATGTGCCAAAACAACAGCCAGGACTGAGATGGATGATGCTGCCTGCCCAACATAGACTGGCCCCAGTTGGTGCTTAGATTTTTCATCCAAAAGAGCTTTGGTAAATACTAAAGCAGAGATGAGTGCAGACTACACAGTATTCAGGGGGAATGTGGAGCTGACATATGGATGTAGATTAGTGTTGCACAAATCAGTTTGGAAGGTCCCTGACTTCCAGTGAGAGAGGAGCTCTGGCATGTATGTGAATTCAGTGCACAACCCTGCAGCTCATCTGCATCCTTCAGCTCTGGAGGTTGTGGCTGCATTTCTTCCCTCAGCTTCTCATTTACAACCTTCACACCTGAGGATCCACAAAGTCACAAGACTTTACCATCAAACTCCTCCTGGCCCTGTCTATGCTGTTCACAGCTTCTGTGGAAGGAAACTTGATGGGATCTAATGTTCCCTCACTCTGTCTCTTCCTTTTGAGAGGAGCACCACTGAGCAATGCCAATTCTTTTGCTTGAGCTGGATGCCTTGAAGGAGTGGCGATTGCATTGGCATCTGCCAACCCACATGTTCTACTTTTGACACTTTCTTCCTCTTTGATGGCGCTTATATTTTTGCTGATTTTTAAATTTCATCACTGTTTGCTTTGGGTGGGTAGCTGGTATTAGACATGAATGAAGTATGTTCTTAGGGAGAAATCCATTGAGAACAATGGTCATAAGAAGATAACTCGGGAAAAACAAGAACAGAGCGAGCAAATGAGTGTGCTATGAGGACTCCCAATTTTACACAATTTCCAGAATCAGGTGTAGTTTCCATGCATTAAGTATTCTGTAAAGGATTTTTCTTCCACCACTACCTGATGTAGTGTCCCCTCCAACACATCTCTGTACAATGTCCACTACTGCCCATACTACAACAAGACCCTCCCTGTCACATTTGTTTGGATCATAATATGCAGTCTTTGCTTGATACCCTCCTGGCTTTTCTCTGGAGAAAATAGTGAGCAGCTGATCCCTATTCACTTCTAGCCTCTTATGACTATGTGAACTCCTCCTACTTTGGTGATTTATTTTTCAGAATAAAGAAGACTGGCCTACTCAGTCATTCCCTGTACCTGAGTCACCATTTTAAAATATAAGGGCTATTGCTTATAAGCAATTTATACTTCCTCTAGATAATTAATCTTTAATGGATGTAGAGCCACCATTTTTAAATGTCATTTCCTTGTATTGACTCTATTTACAAAGAAAAATATGCCTAGCACTGTCACTTCAGAGGTAGTAGTTTATGGTATCCTTTGAACTGTCTTGTAAACAAGGATAACATGAATCTTTTATCCTCCATCACAAAGACATTCCTATTTCTATAAACTTGGAGGCTTCCTGTAACACAATACAATAATTTCACAGTTTAATAGAGTTTTGAGTTTCACTGAAACAATAAACTAGGGAAAAAAAGAATATTCTAAAAACTCTTGGAAGGCACAACTTGAGCTACAGTAAGCACAAGCCAAGTGTCTGCAAATGCTTACTTGTGTTGTTTCTCCTGCAGCAATTGCAATAACCATATAATATGTATGTGAACCTTCAAGGAGGCAGGAATGATGGTTCAAGTGCTGCTGCCCATAAATAACATTGCCTCCCATGATTCAAGTTCTCTGGCTTTGAGCCTTCTGCTCTGATTTTTCTCATTTGTAAATGTAAAGCCCACGCTGTCAAAGATAAAGCGTGGATGCTCTGAGATTTTTCTTAACCACAATAGGCTAGAGGATCTATTTGGTATGATCAGACGTTTCTGTAAATGATGTTTCTTTTCATTGGCACATGAAAGTCTATTGCTTTTGTCTCTTTAACGATATGATGTGTAAATCATCTTGCTGATACCACCATCCCAAGAACCAGTTATGTGAAAGAGCTTTTGCAAACAATGCATCTTGCCCTTTGACCATTTAAAACCCAACCAAAACAAACAAAAAATCCTCCCATACCTAAGATGTGATCTGTTTAACTCAACAGGAGGTTTCCAGGACTTGGGTGAATTTTAACCATCCTTTTTGACATAAGTCAAGCTGTGCAAAGCAATGAAATTCTGATTGACGTGTGCTGGGACGACTGGATAGTGTTACAGTTCCCTCATTAAGAGGTACTGGAGTTAAGCAGGGGGAGTTGAACTTTCCTCTGTATTAAAACAACAAGCGTGGGAGACGAGGAGAGCAAGCTGGAGAACAGGAGTTCACCTTATAACAACAAAGGCTTAACATGCAGTATATCAAGTCTCCTGAACTTTGTCCTGCTTGGTAGTTTATCAGACAACCAAGATGAACAAAACAGCAAAGAATGATTTAAATCTGTCCTGATTTCAATCTTCTGGCCTGATTTTCAACTTCATTTTTTTTCTATTCTATCATTTCATTGTTCTGTGTTCCCCATCCTCAAGAGACGTTCACAGTTTATATTAACCTTAAGAGTTCAAAATATATATAGATCCCATTAGTGAAATAAAACACAGTGAAGATGGGTGAGATGTAAGACAGAGGTTTTTCTAACCTAGTGATGACTTCTTCTTTTTCAGCATTGTATCCAATTTACTCTAAAACAGAAACATGGCTTAAATAGTCTCCAGTAATTTTTTGTTAATGTTAAAAGTACCTAACTACTGTTAAAATCCATGCCAATACATTTGTGGCTTTTTTGAAACAGCAAAGATTTTTCATACCACCAAGATGAGAATAAACCCTATAATATGAACTGACACTCTGAATCAAATTTTACAGAATGTCTGTATGAAAATTGGGAGACATGACATCTCAGTTCACAAAGTTAAAACAAGGCTATTTTGATTGTGGGGGGTTGGTTCCAGAAAAAGACACCACAACTCACAAGACCAATATTTAGCCTTGCTGAATTATTTAGAAGCAATCAGTCATAAAATATTTTGCCTTGGAAAAAACCAAATTATTGAAGTCTTGATGTTGAGGTAAACCCAAGACACTGAGAAACACTTCTGTTGATTACAGCTGAAGAAAAGCAAGTGAAGGAAGACAATTATGCAGTGGATCTGTAAAACTTGGTTTCAAAAGGAATTTTGCCCCAGGTTCTGTTCTACTCTCCTTGGGAATTGCAGCTCCCTCTTCATACCTCCTTAGTTTTTCTTTTCCAGGTGCTCAGGTTCTGTTATGGCCATGTATACGCTGATGGCTCCTCTACGTGCACAGATTGATCAGGTAGAGCTGTAACAGTCTCTTAGCCAGAAACAGTACTAATTCAAGATTTTGGAAGTGCTTTTGCCAGGACAATAAAGTTAAAACACAGTGGCACAGTGTGGTTTATACAGAGAAAATGGTAGAGAAAGGAAGGGAACCTGGCACCCTTACAGTGAGTATGAGTTCCAAATGCTGTCAAAGCTTGAGCAAGGCATCATTTTTCCCAGCCAGACTCTATGACTTCCTAATGGCGCCTGCAACAGCCAGCAGCTGCAAGAGTCATCGTTTCTTCTGTCACAGGGCCTTGAACAACACATTCCTTTGTGTCTAAAGCGTGGCATGGAGTTAGAATTCAGTAACAGAGGGCTGAAGAGCAGACTAGACCACCGTCTTAATTACATCTTTTCCAAGAAAATAGAAAAATTTTGCTCAGCGATAGTCCCTCAGTGCTTGGAATCAATGTGTTTCCTAAACAACTTACTCACTTGTGGGTTAGATAGGCTAATGTCCAGGCTAATAGCCAGAGTTAAAGGAGGAAAAAGCAACCATTCACTTTATTTTTCTTTCCTAAGTTTTCTCCTTTTTGATTTTTCTTGGTAAGCATTTCATTGTGGCAAATATATGTACTTCTCCAACTACTTAGCCCTGGTGTTCAGGGCTTGAAGCAGAGACTTCATGCCTCTCTATGGTGCCTAATTCAATAGAGCAGAAGACTAGCTTCAACTCCTGGATACCGCAGTAGCATAAATATTTAAATAAAACATTACTCTGTTATGCTGCATGTTTGAAGTTTGGCCCATGTGCATCCTCTCAGCAGTCTGCAGAGTTTGTGCTGAGAAGGCAAATTAATAGGTTTCTCCAACAGAACAAGAATGTATTCTCCATTGCCTTGGGTAACATCACCTGATAAATTCACTGCAAGCACTTCCAAATGTATTGTGTGACTGGAGTTACTTGCAGTGTTACTAGGAAAAACAGAGAAATTTTTAGCCTGGATGCTTGACCTAGTAAATACTTACAACCTAACATAAGCCCCGATTCAACAAGGTACTTAAGCACATACCTAAATACCCATATGAATAAAGTCAGCCATGCTTTTAAGTGTCTTGTTGAACCTGGGCCATACAGAAGCTGAACACATCAAGCAACTACCCACATCAAGTTGCAGTAAAAGAAAATTGATTTCCAGAGTGTATTCCCTCTGATTGTTAACAGTGAAAAAGAGAGAGAAAATTTCTGCTGCTTCTTCTTGGACAGAGACTGTGCATGTTCCTCCTTTCATTGGAATGTTTTCTCTCTGGTATCAAAAGTGATTTATGAAGTTTTGGAACTAGATTTTTGTTTCACTATAATGTGAAACAAACCCCATGTTTTTTAGTATTATTCAGTCCCTGAACCTTTCATAAGATCAGAAATAGTAAAATAGAAAGATTCTGATAAATGCAATAAAGAATGAAATAGATGGAAATTAGTAACAGGAAAGCTTGTTGAAATGAGTTGAACTTTGTGGCATGTCTCTTCTCCAAAGGCTTTTGCAGTCAGTGGACTAGTTTGAATTTTATGTGTGGAATCTACAGCCTCAACAGTGGAGAAGAGCTGCTCTGGAATATAATGGTTGGTCAGTATTTTGATGTGTGTTTTGTTGCTATTTTGAAAAATATCAGTGCACTACAGCTGTCTAACTTATCACTTACAAATGCTTCATGGATGCAACCAGAAAACTCTATCTGTGCATCAACCATTTATCATACACTCAGAGATAAGTGGAACTTTAGACCACAGCCTTTTAAATTTTTTAAGGTAACAAAAGTTCTCTCTTAAAGTACATAGAGTGCTACCCTGAGATTTATAGTGGCACTATTTTTCTACAGCATGAACACAACAAAATCACTGCCTTTACTGAAATAATTACTTATACTGCATTATAAAATAGTCTGGCTATGTGAAATTGTTAATTCAGAATGCCCTCCAGCTAGTCTGTCTCCAATTAAACCTACTACTAGATTAGATGATAGTGATACTCTAACTTGCTCTATGGAGCTCAGGGCAATCTTGCTATAGAGCAGTGTAGACAAATTCATGGTTACCGGGCTCACAACAGCACTACCACTGCAGTTTTATCTGCATTGTGATAGTGCCTATAGACTGCGGAATCATAATTCTCTGCTCTAGCCAAATACAGCTGGCTGTCAGTCCCTTCTCAAAAGGGTTTAATCATCCACTTAAAGCAATGATTTAATCAGTGTGTTGAAAGCAGTGGTGATAGCAAAAGAAAAATACGGTTGTACGGTTTCTTACGATACGCATTTTTTTAATGCGTAATCTAGACATAAAAAGCTAAAAGACCCTAATGACTCTGGATGGGATGATAGCCTGGTTCCTTCAGGGATTTGATAACAGAGTGACCTTGTGGATTATGCATATCTGTAAATGACTGCCTCAGAGAGAGGATTAAATGATTTGGACTTAAAAAATTGCAAGAAACACTCTTTTTCCATGTCTTCAGAGGAAGTTCTGTTGCTTGGCTCTCCTCAGTTATCTTCAGAGTGGCCCAAGCTATATCTATGCCTTCATACTCATGTCCTTGAACTAAGCCACTCTTAAACCATTCTTTTATCAATAACTGCAGTGTAGCAATTCATTATTTAGAATATAGTTGATCTTTACAGAGACCTAAGGAACCGGAAGTATTTCCTCACTGGCAGCCAAGGTGGACTTCATGCCTTACTTCCCCAGTCTGAAATCAAAACTCAAGGGCTTAGTTTTGTATCTTCTTGTTAGCTCACTGGTCTGGGGAGATCATTCCTGTGAGGAACCTTGTTTCTGCATTGAGCACTGGCAGCTATCATTGACTTTGAGAAACAGCAGCTTGGAAAACTGGACTGCTGTGGGGCTGAGCAAGGACTTTGATCTCAACTTGTCAACTAGTGTTCATCTGTCTTGTTATGAAACCTGAGCACATTATTTAGTTTCCTGTTTTACAGTTATGCAATGTTTTCTTAAGACCATTATTTGAATCTTCCTCTGAGATGTGAACTAAAAGGTAATGCAAAGGTAACATCCATTTCAAAATTTCCAATGAGCAGGAAGATTTCTGGACATGAGAGGCGCATTTTTTGGCCAAGGAGTCCTGAAACCAGATGGTATAGATTTTGTACCTAAGCTTATTCAGCATTTACTGCTGGCTGCTGTATTAGTCCTGGCAGCTGCTTGGAAACCTCCTTTCCCCCTGAAAATTAACACCTGGTTTCAGAAATACTGAAATACAAGTGATGGAAAAACTATCTAGATTCATAAAAGGAAAATTCATACATTATTACATGGAAATTTGTCAGCCCAGAAGTAACTCTGCTTCTAGAAGAAGTGAAAGGCAAATCTGCTGAAAAAAGATAACTTTGTCCCATGGAAGAAATACCCAAAAATATAAATAACTTTAAGGGTGTTACTAAACACATTCAGATAAATAACTATTACTGTTCATGCTTTAAGTGTTTGGAAACTAAATACTAACTTACATAATGTTTTCAGACTTGGGCATCTACCACCACAGAGCTAAAGTAACACTTCCAAGTTTTCAGTCCCAATAACCTATTTGTTTTTAAGTATGCCTGCCCGTGTTCAGATTTTAGGGCAATGGTTTGGTCTTGATATCTTAGAGTCAGGTACCTTGTCCACAAAATGCAGATCATGATTTCTGCTATCAGCTTTACTGTAGCTCTGTGACTAGATACTTGCTTGCAAAGGTCTCATAAGTGTTGAAGCCATTGATGTATGTGTATTGGGAAAAAAAGGACTAGATCTCATTAAAGCATTGAAACACATACAATTACAATTTTTCCTATTTCAGTAGGAATTAATAACCATTCTGGATTTTTAATATTTTCTTTATATGAATTTAGATCAGAGTGAATCTCTCTCAATTTCATAAAATAAGTAGATTTTATGCATGTGATTGTCTAAGGTCTCTTTCTGAAATTTCATGTTCCTAAAATCTGCATATTCTCCCATGCCTACTCAGTGCCTCATACCCCTCAAGGCAGTCCTAACAAATGGTCAAATGCAATGAATGCCAAACTCAAAGAGCTTGTGCCTCAGAGACTGTAAATATTTACAGGCTCCTGCTTGTCAGCTGTTGTCCCTGCTGTAACTCCAGCATTTTTTTCACCTTAACTTCCAGTTGTGGAAAATAGGGCAAGATCAGATTTCACTGGGGCCTTAAGGGTGAGGAAATGTCTCCTTTTGTCCTCCTTTCCTCTTTTTGCCTCCTTCCCATGATTTATAGAATCACAGAATCACAGAATGGTTTGGGTTGGAATGCACCTTAAAGATCATCTAGTTCCAGCCCCCCTGCCACGGGGGTTGGCAGGGACATCTTGCACTAGACCAGGTTGTTCTAAGCCCCATCCAGCCTGTCCTATGAACCTCAGACTCTCTCTAGACAGAGATTTAGACAGTGCAGCACATACTTCTCACATGTCTTTTGGCAGGTAATAGGGGACTGTGACATTGTTTGGGTCCCCAGGCTACTTTTTCTGAGTAAGTGGGCATCCACACGTCAGGCAGCGACTGAAATTTACAGATCTCTACACTACTTGAGTTTGAACTAATCACTTTTAACAACTGGTGTATATCATACAGCTAAGACTTCAGAAAACTTAAACACCACCATTAAATTCACATTGTCTACAGCTTGCAAAACTTAATGTGGTCAAGATCACGTTTAAAACAGTTTCACCCTATAAATAAAGCTTTTAGATAACCCAGTAAGAAAAACATGTGCTATTTCATAGCAGCTGCAATTGTTCTTCCAGCTGTGCAATACATCCACACACTAATACAGGGCCTGATGTTTGGCTCTGCATCTGTTTGCAGAAGCCACACACATTCCTGAGTTGCATTTGGGCACTGTTTTACTGACATGTACTTGAGCTGCACATGAAAGCAGCAGAGAAGGTGGAGTGTGGTACAGTTTTGTAGCATATATTTGCAAGAATTCTTTTCCAGCATTCTTGTCCTGGTGCTTCACTATGAACTATGTTTTCTAATTTGACTTTGACATGTGAATGAGGCCTAGAGCCAAACATTTTATTGATCTCTAGAGTAAGTGGACAGCTACTCATGCAGTTATTGAGGATTCTTTTTTTAGCATTTATGTTGTGCTTCAGTTGGAAGTCAATAGGAAGACATTTTGTAAAAGGCAAGATGTATTTATTTAACACATGACATAGTTTAGATGTTTGTTTACAAAGATAATAGATGCTGAGGTTGCAACTAATCATACAAAATTCATAACATGTCCTCATTTTTTTGTAGACTGTAGATTTCTTTGAAGTTAAGACTGATTGTATTTCAAACAAAAACTTTATTAATGAGAAATGCAAGACATGATTGTGTACAAAACTTGTATCTCACTAACTTATGATTGTGCTGCTTTACAGAACTGAAAAAGCCCAAGTTTCTGAGACACCAAGTTAGGTGTCATGGGCATTTTATCTCTTAAGTTGTATTAATAGTTTTCATTGTTTGCTTCTAAGAGGAAAAGTTAAGTATATGAAAAAAAATACTGCAAAATATTAGAAACTTTCCAATAAAATCTATTGATGTATTTTGATGGAGAAGAATTAACTAGGGAGTGAGGAAGTTAGCCATTAGAAAAATATCCTAGGTATCCTCATTGTGTTTTGTACAGGGTATTGCACAAGTATTAGGAACTTCATTATTAATTTTCAGACACTTACTAAACTTTAAAGATTGGAGGAATATTTGTGATCACATGATGTGCTTCATGTATTGAAAAATTCATTAAAGTACTAAAATTTCATTGAGATTAAGAAAAGGATCTATATGCTTCAAGCTACAGTTTTCAGGAAGCATGCTAAGAAGAGGTTTTCCTGTTCATGTGTATATAGATTTGTGGATCTAAGCAGATAATAGACAAATGAAGGCTGATACTTGAAAAGCACTTAAGATATGCCAGAATCATATTTATGAATCATAAGAATATGAATCATATTTATTATACGCCAGAATATAGGTAATGCTGTATAAAAATCCATTAATCATCTAGTTATGCATACAGTAAGTCATATCTCAAATAGGTTCAGGCATACTTTTTTCTAGGCATAACAGAGAAAATTCATATATTGGAGATTTCGAGCTACCAGAGAAATGCTAGACCTGGAAATATGGAATCAAATCTTTCTCAAAACAGAATTTCCAAACCCCATCTTGTACTTTGTTATGAGTAGGCAATTATGGGCACAAAATTCAGAAATCACATTTAATTGCTAAATTCAGCTTTATATACATATGGAACAGTGTCTCCAGAGGAACACAATCTAAATCAAAACTTCATGTCCAGACACTGCTGCTAGGAGAACTCAGATCTTTTGTATGTACAGCTGTACAAATATATTTAACACATTCTCCTACAAATTTATGCTCAGACCTGTAGTAATTTACTTGCAGGTTTAATTTTGTTGCTCTGCTATTGCACTGTTTCCCATTGGAGTAAGGAAAAATAAAATTTTGGAATTAAGCTGTTTCATAGAAGATTTAATATATTTCTTACCCTGTGCTTGCTCCCTGACATCAAGCAACTCTGAGTGTTAGACAACATAATTCTAAGTTCTGCTTAACATGTGAGAACAGTCTAGTTCCACAACTGATACTGTCTAAAAAAAGCCATGGCAAAGCAAGGAATGAATGAAAAATAGTTCTTTGAAATGGCTGAAGCACAGAGCAGAACCTGTTGACTTGACTCTGTACAATCAATTGTTCACTGGTACTTTCTTCATGTTCATCTCTACCATACTTTTGTGGTGTCTGTCCCAGAAAAAGGATTTTCAGTGCCTTTTCACAATAAATTTTGGGGTTGAAGACTGCATTTCCCATCTCCCACATTCATGCCCCAAGGCTGTGGACATGCAAAGATGTCCACTTCCCATTATGTTGAAATATTGTTGTAGCAAACAGAGCATGATTAAGGACTACAAAGAAAAGGCACAAGTGGTTGATATTGATGGCTAGTGATCAGGACAGCCTCCAAGGGTAGTGGACAGTCACACCTTAGTCCTGCCTAGCTGGAGCATAAAATAAAACGCAGAAACAATCCTGACAAGGACCAGACTCCTTGTTAAATCTGACCATTGAGCTTTTCTAATTTTGCCATACAACTCTTTGCTCAGGACTCTTTAACATTCTTTGACAAGTGCCACAGTCATTGCTGCATTCCTGCACATACAGAATACTAAACTGGGGGCCAGGCACAAAGTCTGGAGTGCAATAGTAGCAACTACTGTCTGTATGGCATGACATTAGCAGGCAGCAGCCCTGGTCTGAGACAACAAGCACTCTCCCAGCCAGTTCCTGGATACAGCCCAGAGGCTGCTGCATGGTATTGTCCCCAACAGTGGGGATTGACTAGATTATCTTCTAGTTAGGGAGAATTTTGCCATAAGTACTGAGGGTAGCATGCCTCTTGCATTCAAACCCATGACTATGTCTATCACTATACTCATAAGTACAGAGCTGGCCTAGGAGGTCAAAAAGAAGAGTTTATTCTCAATGAACAATCAGATTCTGCTGGGCCTGCTAGAGGTAACCGATTCCTAAAGAAGGAACAAATTTTAAAAAAGTATAAAAGATAACTATTTAAAATTCTTCTTTCTGCTGGGGATCACACAGAGAAGGAGTAAGGCTGTGAAATATACATCTGGGTACTGATGTCTGTGGATCTTTACACAAACAGATGTATTTCAGAACCATATTTCAGGCTTGTAGCTTAGGGCAAATAAACATTTGCCTTCCACGTATAGAATCAACAAGTGTAAGAACTGTTAAAATGCAGAAGGCAATTGTTAAATTTATTTTGGAAGTAAAAATCAGTTTAATTTTTTGTTAAAAAAGTAATAGGCAAGTACAAAGCTGGTAATTACTGAAATCTGTGAGAGTACTGAGTTCACAAAGCACCCAAATTGGATTAATCTGCTCAAAATATAATGTTACAAAAAACATTTGAAGCATATGCATTTATTAACATATGTTTGTATTGGGTCTGGCTGAGATGGAGTTCATTTTCCTATAACAGTCCTCACAGTGCTGGGCTTTGCATTGGTAGCTAGAAAGGGGTTGGTAACATACCAGGCTGTGGGTGGGCAAAATCCTGGGCGGGGACACAAATTAACCAAAGGGATATTCCATACCATATGACATCAGCTCAAGGACAAAAGCCAAGAAAGGAGGAGGAGGTGGTATTTGCTATTTACAATGTTTGCCCTCCTGAGTGCTGCCATGGGTGTTGAAGCTTTGCTTCCTGGGAAGTGGCTGGACTTGGCTGGCTCATGGGAAGTAGAGAATAAGAATGTCGGTGTTTCTTCTCTTTGCTATGTGCATGCACAAATTTTTGCTTTAGTAAACTGCCTTATTTCAACCTAGGAGTCATTTGCTAGGAAAGTTTTCCAGTTATTTTCTCTCCCCTGTCCAGCTGGGAAGGGGAATGATGGAATAGCTTGGCGGGCACCTGGTGCACTGCCAATGTCAACCTCCTGCAGTCCTTTTGACACCTAATGCGAGGCATGAACCCATGACCCAGGGATTAAGTGTTCCATGCTCAGCCAAGGCTGAGGAATCAGGAATGATACTAATGGCTCTGTGATAACGTGTTTAAGAAGAAACTAGAGTTACTGTGCAGAAGTAATTGAGGCCAGAGAAGGAACTGAATGAGCACATGTGAGAGGAACAGCTCTGCAGGCACCAAGGTCAGTGGAGGAGGGGAGTAAGTGCACCAGGTGCTGAAGCTGTGCCCCTGCAGAGCATGGATCACTATGGGGGTGCAGAGACCCACCTCCAGTCCCTGGAGGAGGCCACTCTGGAGCACTGGGTGCCTGAGATGAGGCTGAGAACCTGTGGAAGGCTCATGCTGGAGCAGGGTCCTGGCAAGGACCTGTGAAAAGAGGAGTCCATGCTGGAGCAGGTTTCCTGGCTGGACTTGTGACCCTATGGGAAATCCACATTGGAGCAGGCTGTGCATAAAGGACTGCACATAATGGAAAAGTGGCTCCCATAGCAGCAGTTCATGGAGAGCTATTGCCCATGGGAAGGGCTCACACTGGAGAAATTTGTGGAGAACTGTCTCCTGTGGGACAGGGACCCCATGCTGGAGGTCTCCTCTCTCCAGGGAGGTAAGGACTCTTCTCCCTGAGCAGTGGCAGGAACAATGTGTGATGAATTAACCATAACCTCCATTCTCTGTCTCCTTGTGCTGCTGGGTGAGAAGGTAGAGCTTGGGAAGGAAGGAGGGTGGGGGAAAGGTTTTTGAAAATTTATTTTACTGCTCATTATCCTGCTCTGATTTTGTTAGTAATAAATTCAATTACTATCTCTAAGTCAAGCCTGTTCTGTCCACGATAGTATTCAGTCAGTGATCGCTCTCTGCCCTTATCTCAACCTGTGAATCCTTTGTTATACTTTCTCTCTCTTGTCCATTTTTGGAGGAGAGTGACAGCAGTGGCCTTTGTGGGTACCTAGCATCCATCCAGGGTCAACCCACTACAGTGTTCTATGTTTTTATTTTGTTTAATCTTCAGAGGCCTCTAAATTTAATTTTAGACAAACTGGCAAACTTTTACCTGACTACAGAATGTCAAATAAAGCCTAAAGAGGGATTGTTAGGATCAGAATGACTCCTTGCCTCCATCTACTTAATTCTGAACATGTATTGTAAAGATGTAACAAATGCTGTTGGAGAATTAAGCTGTCTTTATAGCTGTTTCACTTACTTGTAGCACTGCGGAACAGTTGAGCATAGCAATGAGCACAGGCCTTCTACTGAATGACTTTTACACAGAAAGTCCCCCATAAAAACTAGGCCATCTAGCTCCCAAATTCATTATGTGCTAGGGTTTTTTTCCTCTCATTCTCCTGTCCTGGCTCTCTTCCAGGACACTTTGCAGACAAGAGTCAGCCCAGTGATATCACCACATTATCAGATAGAAGTGGGAAGAATGCTAGAGAATTGCAAACGCAGTGATTTTGAGACACAAAGATTTAAAAAAAGCAAATACTTCTAGACCAGTTTGAAAAATATGATGGAAAAATTCTTCTAATGACAAACATAAGCATATTTTTATTCCTCTACAGGGAAGAGCATCATTCAGTATCAATGTATTGCCCTTATAAAACCCCACAAAAAACTGGAAAAAGCACGCACCTGCCAAATTTTTAGGCAAAGAGCTGCCTCTGAACAATTTTGTGCTTTTCATTGTGCCGTTTTATGGCAGCACTGAATAGTTGGTTTGTACAGGGGCAAAACATCATGAGTCAGGGTGGCAATGAGCAGCAGGGCGAGGCTACTGACCTCATCCAAGGGAAACATTCCACAGTACAACTGGTAATATTGGTGCATCACTGGTTAAGTTAAGGAGCCACAGCTCCTACCCAGGTGGAGATACTTAAAAAATATCAGAGCAACCTTACTTACTATGATGAACATCACAGTACCCTGAAAAACAAAACTCTGCCCCTATTCAGATAGGGCAGCCTAAATACAAAACGTAAAATACCCAGGGTAAAGATGAGAGACCTTAGAGCTGACTTCTGTTTTCCAAGTGTCAGCTCACATTACAGAATGTTCCTTCCAAAAAAATTTTGCATTTGTGTTATGATTCACTCTGTGTTTTTATGGTATTAGTTTTGTTGTAATTGCATTTGTGCTGACGCAAGAGGTGTGGCTTCCAGCTTAAAATAGATATTTTTCTTAGCTTTGTGGAAATTAAGTTACCCTATGTAAGTTCAGGTAGGGAGCCTCAATGTGGTTAGAAAATCAGTATTGCAACTCTGTTTACTGAACAGTTCTACTGTCTGTGGTGCCTCCACATACATTTATGTACTTAACAACAGGCTTACAGAGTCATGTAGGGCCGGGGAAGAACACTCGATATGGCTTCCTGTCCCCACAGTTACTATGGTTATTCTTGGGTGTAGTGGGCTAAGGTTCTGATGCAGCAGAGAGCAGCACCTTACCTCTGTGCAAAGCTACAGCTGCTGTCTTTTAGGTTTATTAACCTGAGGTGTTACACCCTTGCTGTTTTCCTTTGTGTCAAGCACTGTTTGAAAAAAGTGTATTTGTTCTGCCCGGAAAGAAAAAGATTGTATGGCAGTTGTTTATTTACAAAACTGTGGTCAAAGTTACATTTATTTAAGTAATACTTAAGGCATTGTTTTACATTCAAAGAAGTATATACACTATCTTTCACTCTCTAAATTACCACTTCCATTTAATTGCAAATGAAACTGCAAATGTTACTGTCCCCAGAAGGCAGAATGATTCTAAGCTACTGAAAGAATTTTTAGCTCAATGGATAATTAATCTTTGAAGCTTCTTTCTAAACTCTATATATCAAGATATTTAAAAAAACAAAACCAACCCACACCCAAAACTACATTCCCAAGAATAAAATTAGCAATTAACTAGCCAAAGGGAAAAGGATTTAGTAATTCCTGTACTTCACCATAGTCTCTGAAGGAGTACTTTTCCTTTAGGCTACAGCAGCAGCATTTTAAAACTTTCGTTTTGGTACCTTCAGAAAAATACTGATTCTCAATACAATTTGGAAGAGTTTCACAGGGGTTTATATTTTCCTAATAATTGCTGTTACAAAAAAAGTTATTTGTGAATTTGCAGAAAGCGTGACAGAGTCAAAGATTTCTGTGTACTCAAAAGAAATTCAAGCATTTCTGTAATGATGGAAACTAAAGAGTAACGCTGTAGTTCTCTAGAGTGCTTATTTTTTACTAATACAAGTCTAATGTTTTCAATCACTATTCTTTTCACAGAAAAAAATAGGTAGTTGAACTTTGCATTCCACTCTTGATAGTTTGCATTAGATCATTAATTTCTTAACATAATTTTGAAGACAAATTATTTCATGTCTGCTTGCTAAAGAAAGCAGATCACTGAGGAACCATTTGCAGCAAACTGGCATATATTATATTACTTCATTCTCAGGTGACTGTATATTCCTTTTGGCAGTTAATAAATAACTTTGAAAAGTCTTCATGAAAAAAACCACATTTTGATTGCAGCCTATTTGAATTACTTGTGTTTTATCTGAGATGTTCTCTTTTTTAATAACTCCCTTATTAATTACAATGGGAAAAGAAATAAATACAAATTACTTATTTTTCTCCTCCTCTCTTCTTGACAGCACAGTACATGCCAAATTTGTGAGCTAATGGCAATTCCTGTTGTAGTATTTTTGTATTCCATACACTCTGAAGGTAATCTTTAAATTCTTGCTTCACTTCAGTGGCCATTCTTTTTATTCTATCATGTTCACATATAACAATAATATTATGGCTTGGCTTCTGTCACAAAAAGTGTGATTTAAGTGACCAGCAACCAGTTCACCTCATCTGAAACATAACCTGTCTGTTACTTTGTTTTTTCTCTTTGAATTTAGTTTGCTGAAGTCTGTCATCAAGGTTATTGGGGCAAACCAGGTGGCAGGCAGGCATCTCGCTGGCTATCACCTACCATTTATTAATTACAACATACAATTAACTGTATTTGTTTTTTGACCTGAGATATATATGTGATCAGTTTTCTAACTAGCTTTAATGTAAACAAATATGCATATATATAACCCTTCTTTTAGTATATTCATGGGGTATGTGGGCAGTACCAGGCAAAAAGTGGATATTTGTCATTTACATTGACACTTCCACCTCTGCTTTAGGAGAGTTGAGGATTACTGACAATCGGAAACATCAGCAAGGGATTAAGTTTTTGCTTTAAGTGTGGATATCTCAAATTGTGATCACACATTTTACTCTGCAGCCAGGAAACTGATAGAAAGTTGTATAGCCAAGCAGACCATTCCATAGCACATAATTTTGTGTTTCAGAGCTGATAAAACCCACGGGAAATTAGTGAAGAGGCAGGAAAATGCTGTTGCATATTACACTTCTAGGGCTTTTTTTCTGACTGAAGAAGAAGTCAACAGGGAAAAAACGTGGTCCCTGTGGGAGATGAGGCTAAAAGATGTTGCTACCCTTCATGCAAAGATCAAAGCAACCATGAAAGAAAAAGTAACCATCAGTTTCAGGCCTTCTTGTGGTCAACCCCTATGATCCACTGTCCCTGATAAATGTAATTAGAAATTTGGCAGTTGGGTAGTATCTATCTATTAATCTTTGAGTTCCTTATTGGCGGCTATTGCTATCACATGTTATGCTAATTAGGCCAGTTTTTAGTAAAGTAAAATCCTGGATAATATAATTAAATTTTGTGCTCTCCTTTCTTCTCTGTTTGTAACACATTTGCATAAAATATGTACTCTTAAGGCAGAGAACAGGCATTTTTCAGAATACTGTCTAGGTTTGCAAAAGTTTCTGATAGAAGGGGGTCTTTTTGGCAGGTCTGGATTAGCTGATCACAGCACAGGTGCTGGAAGATCATTCTGATTTATATGTAGTTGTTGCAAGCATGAAATCTGAAGAGAATAATAACACACTGTTCCTTCTGGAATTTCAGGGAGGAAATAAGACTGGCATTAAATGGGTGTATTATATCTGAGAGCAAAACACAAATAAAGTGCAAATCTAAAAAAATAATTAGAAAAGTTACATGAACACAGATGAAGTGGGTATTTGAAGGTTTCGGGGTTTTTTGGTGTAATTTATTAATCTTTGTGGTTTTCATTGAAAACACCTAAAATAAACATTTTCCTCCTACATAATTTAATAAAGTAATGGACAGTAATATCAATGTGATCCTGCATCAAATTACTTCAAAAGCACTGAAACTGATACACTTTTAGCTGATGGCACGAGAAGTACCCAAGGAATATCTCTGAAGGTAAGAGTGACTGCTGAGCTGTGATTTGTACGCTTCAGTATGAATGACATCCATGTTATGAATGCAATCAAAGCAGTCACAACAGACAGATGGTGTCTGGCCTGTGGAAGTCAACTGACTTCAGGCAGGTTCTCAGAGCCTGATACAGAGAGGGCTGATACACAGAATGTCCTGAAAAATGAAACTGAAGCTTAAATGGTAAACCTTAAAATCAGCAAATAGTCACAATTTCAACTATAATTTACGATGTTTTGCCCTTCCTGTTTTTTAGTGTTCTGGGCCTGAAACACAGATAGAAACAGAACTAAATTTAAAAAACCTGGAAGTAATGAAAATAATTGATTCTAGAGAATTTTGTCCTTTCTTCATGAAAATTAAAGGTGAATACCAAACAAAGTTTTGACTAGTATTTATTACTGCAATTAAATTATTGTCATTATATAAATAGTGACAGTCACAAGGCAAAAGTTTCCTGTTAAAATTGCCATTTCCCCCTTCTTTTTCAAGAAAGATGTTTTCTGAAGTTCCACAGAGGAGAAGGAAACACAATTTGCTCCTTTGTATTATCTCTTTTCCTGTTTCTCTACGAAAGTATTCGACCCCACCTGAATTATCCAACAGAAATAATATACAAATGTAACAGGAGAGTCAGTCTGTATACCCCAATCACTATGATCAAGCCTATCAACTACACTATAGGAGAGTTTACATTTGCTGAATTGTTATGTTCTGTTTTAGAGATATCTTTTCATCACCGAACAAAACATCAAAAGATTTTAGGCTTTGACATCCATATCCAGGATATGTTTCAAAGTCTTTAATCAACCACTGAAACTGGATTATCACTAGAAAGTATTTAACAGTCTCTACCTGACTAGAGAAGAAACCGACAGACCTCTGGCTTAGTAAGAATTTATAAAATGTGATTATTAATTTCAACATATAACACTCTTTAAATGGAATATTGTAATATGAATATTGTAAATGAATATTGTAAAATTCAGCATTTTTGGAGAGAAGATTGAGTTTAAAATTATGATTTGATGAAGAGCTGATGAAGAATTTGACTGAAGATAATGTCAAAATCCAGAAACAAAACAGTTAAATGAATAGTTATGAAGTACAGACAGGGAGAACAAATTTAACAAGTTAGGATGTGCTTACAAAAGTCTCAGCATAGAAAGGAAACACGGCTTTTTAATTTCATTTCCAAATATTACCCTTATTTCAACTTACAGTGCACCACAGAAGTGGATAAAATTAGTCTTTAAATTCACCTCTTTTCTCACAGAAAGAGAGAGCTAAATGTTTACTGGTTTGAGGTTCAGCAGTGATGGCCCCAAACTTGGCCTCTTTTTAGCCACTGAAATGTATGGAAATGTGTTTTCACAGAACCCACACGATCTGGAAACAAAAGTGACAAAATAACGTCACTGAAATTGCCTGTGTTAAAAAAAAAAAAAACAAAACAAAACAAAAAACCAAAAAAACCAAAAAAACAAATAAAAAGGAAAATGTAAAGACTGTTTTCCTGAAGAAGTCAGACCTGGATGGTACTATTTTAATTGCTGAAGTGTCCTTGTTTTAATCATCGGTCCCAGATGATGCCATTAGTTCCAAGACACAGCTCAGCATTGCTGGAAACCTCGGAAGATGTTGTGCTGCAGCTGAAGTTCACAAAATGAACTAATGTGTTTAAAAACTGCAATTGCTAAAAAGTGGAAAAATATGACATTCTTGAAACATTATTTGAAAACAAGGCAACTGCTTGTAGAAAATGGATTATAAACTCCTGCAGATTTTGAACAGATAAAATATGAAAATCTGCCTGTAAGGCATGGAATTGCCTTTTTTATAAAGCTGCATGAGCATGAAAAAATTAGCAATTTCAATAATACTTTCCAATAATTAATTTAAAATACATTTTTCATTATTCTTTTGCTTATTTAAATATTTCATAATATTATAACTGAACATTATGGATTCTATTAGAAACAGAAAACAGTCATGTTCAAAATCAGACATATACCGAGACTGCAGTTTTCTAAATCACTGTAATCTAATCATTAATCCCAATGGTTAATACAGACCAAAAAATTGAAACAGATGTGATTTTAAAAATAATTTATTTAATTTATAAAATTATTCTTGTCCATTGAAATGTATAATGTACAGAGCTACAATTTTTTTATTTTTCTACAATATTTGAGTATTAAAATTAAGCTACTAAAATCATATTTACAGAAATATTTATTCATAAAAAGCCTAAAATGTAAATTGAAGGAGAAATCTGAAATACGGAATTTCATGTTTGTTCAGTAAATCATAACCTATAATTTACATACATTTAATTTACTACATGTACATTTGACTTCTGTTATCAATTGCTTGAAGTAACCATTTAAATTTTTTAATGCCTAAGAAGTTAGGAAATCTGGTAAATATGTAGATTTGAGCCAGCACTTTAAATTACTATTTTCTGTGGCTAAAAACAAAACCAAAACCCCCCCTAGTCCACTAGAAATATAAAACCATCAGAACCAAAACTCTAACAGTATTACACTTAATAGTACATTTCATTATTCAGTCATTCTCTACATAGCAAGCACATGACTAAAAGATACAGTTACTAGTCTTGGGTCTCAGTATCTGTTGTTTTATGCAGGTCACTGCACAGTTTCAAATTTGTGTGGTGTGTTTTAATAGTTTTAGACTTACAGTAGAGGCACCTTTGCAACTCTTACAGTTTGTAAAATGTTTGCCCACACCAGTTTCCCACCAACAGTGAGATACTAAGGCCCAGCTCCCAGCCCACGTAAGGTCCAGTGGAACTCCTGATCTATCCCAGCTGTAGATTTGCATCTGTTGACATGCTGAGTTATTGCTGATGCAAGTTTCTGTGTGTATATTATCAGCATTACAGTATATGACCCTATCTAGCTCCTGAGTCAGAGCCATTCAGTTAACCGAAAAAACCCCAAATGTTTACTTGTAGCACTGCTGCTGAGCCATTAACTGGGACTATTATTAAACTGTACTGCACAGAAAAGTCCTGCGTGTTAGTGTGCTTATTCTTTCACAGAAAAAAAGTTAAGACCCTGACTGCAAGATCAACATTGCTGTTGACGATTAATGGCAAGTGACAGTCAAAACTGAAAGAAGAAAGCATCATTTTCAAATATGTGACGCAGTATGAAGAACCGGCAAATCTTAATTCTCTCCTGCTGTCAGATATCATATTTCTTTCTATCTGGACTACATTTTGCGCATATTGTAGAATTAACTAAAATACTAAATCATACAGGCTTAAGAACATACTTCAACAAAACTGATTCATATCTGGGTGCTGGTATTTTGAACATATTAAGCTGATATATTTATCTTATCAACATTTAAATTTGCAAGCATCCCATAGGCCAAAGAAAACAAAAAACCCTAATAAATATGCTGAAAAACCCCATACCTCAGTATGAAATCCTGACCCCTTCTCCAACTAAGTACACACCGTCCAAATACACTGAGAATGCCAAGCTACAGGGGCCCCTCTGTGGGGAAACCCGTATTTCAGTCAGCAGCATCCGTCAGCTACAGCAGGAGTGCAGGGACAGATGCTGGAGGAAGGATGACACGTAAAAGTGTCACGACTTCAGAACCACTGTGTGTTTCTGTGTACAAATAAGTCAATGCCATACTAAAGCAGGATTTTGTCCAGATTTACGTGCAGAACACAACTATCATTCTAGACGCATTTCCGCGTAAGATAATGGTGTTAATTAGGGCCCCGGTCCTGCAGTCTTGCTCCATCTCCCAGCGAGGTCACACAGTCTAAGTGGGGCAAAAGCGGGCTGCACATCTCCCTTCTGCGGCAAGGAAACACCAGCACACTGGGCCACGATGGCCAACTTAAAGCCCCGCGCCGAGGCTTGCCGAGGCAGCGCCGTGCCGGTGCTTCCCCCTGCCCCGTGCCGCGTTCCCGGCGCTTCGGGAAATTCCCCCATGCTGCAGCGACGCTCGAGGGCTCGGCAACGGCACTCGGGAACTGCCCGCGCCCTTTCCCGTCCTTGTCACTAAACACGCCCGGGTGGAGGTGTGGGTAACTGGTTACAGCCAGGCCTACAGCCAGCCCTCGGCTCGCTCACGAGGGAAGCGGACCCACACGGAGGGGAGCGGCCGCGGGGGTGGCCACCGGGACCCGACCGTCCCTCGAGCACCTGCTCGGGGAGCGCCCTTCCCCGCTCGTGCGCCACCTGGGCGGCGGGGCCGGGCTCGGCGGGGCCGGTGGGGCCGGCGGGGCGCTCTCCCCGCAGCCTCTGGGCCGCTCGGGAAGCGCGGCTGGGACTCCTCGGCGCGCGGGCCCCGGGGAAGCTCCGGGGCCGGGAGCGGCAGGGGCGGGGCGCTGGCGCGGGGGCGGTGCCGGTGCCGCGCGCGGCTGTTGGGAAGTTGCGTCACGGCGGGCGCGCGGGGTTGCGCGAGGGCGGCGGATTCGAACGGCGGAGGGAGCGAGGGCGGCGGGAGGAGGAGGAAGGAAAGCGGGAGGAGGAAGATGAAGCGCACGGCGCCCCGCAGCACTTTGCGGAAAATTATAAAGAAGCACAAGCCGCAGTTACGCCTGGCGGCGAACGCCGACCTGCTGGTGAGGAAGGAGAGGGGCGGGGGAGAGGCGAGGCGAGGCTGCCCCGGGGAGCCCGGGAGAGCTCCTGCCTTTGGCCATGGCTGCAGCCGCAGCTGCGGCGGGGGCAGCCGGCCCTAAACTGGGACGCTTATTCCCTAAATGTTGCGGCCTGTGCGCCCTGTGTGTGACGGGATACCCAGTTACTATCAATGGTGCTTCCGCTGGGACCCGCGGGCAAGGGGAGGCAAAGCTTGGAGGGACAGACAGAGGTCTGAGAGAAAATACGGGTGAGCAGAGATTGCCGCTCCCGCTTTGCTGGTGGCTGCTGTATTGTAGCTCTTTACAGCGATCTTGTTCCCAGCGATTCAAGGGACGGGCTCGTGTATGGCTTTTGTGTCACTCCATGTACACACTGATGTTCATAGAGTTTGTTGTAGACACAGCGAGAAATAGCAATTTGGGTTATCTGGCTGCTAGATGCAGGTATTTGTGTTGATCAGTTCGGTGTACAGGTATTCAGCTGAGCTGTGATCAATGAGCTGCTAAGCTGCTCTTGAGTGCTGATATGTTTTTAGCAGGCCATCTAGGTAGACTCTGCCCTAAACTGTGAGATGACAAGTCTTGTTAGGAACCCAGTAAGGCTGGGGTTCTGATCACGGCTTAAAAACGCCTGCCAAAAAAGGGGGGATAAAAGAGCCAAGTTTGCAAAAACAGGCCAATAAAGCTGAATTGTGTCTGACCTGCTCTAAGGAGTTTGCGGCACAGGTAGGGTTTATCTCACCAAGAAATTATTTGTCTACAGGAAGGAAATCTGACCTCAAGAGAGCTTGTGGTAGTTGCCGTATAAAAAAAATGCATAGAAAAGATACTCTTGGAAAGAACTTAGTCGACTTAACTTGCTGGACTGTGATATCCTCTTGTTTACAAATGCATGTGGCTCTCAGAGCATTAAAAGCATTAGCACTAGTATGCTGTATACTATGTATGGGCTCTGACTTAAATGGTAAGTCAGCGTTTCACGTGTGTATAAAAGTTGTGTCTTGCAGCATCTTGAAGGTTGCTGTCCGGATATATGAAGCTAAATGTAAACATACAAAATTAAAATAAGTAATATGAGATTAAAGTGAATGAAAATGGCCATTACTTCAGAGTATTTAGATTTGAATGCAAACATTAAATATTTTTCTAATGGAGTGAAGCTAATAAAAATATGATCTCTTCCTGATGTTTTTGCTGCATTTAGATTTTTTATGGACTAAGGACCTGGCCCCTTGCTACTCATGCTCAGACCTACTCAAAGCTTACTCTGTGGAATGCAGTAGGTCAACTAATTGAATACACACAATCACACTTTTAAATTTAATCCTTGGTAACAGTTGGTCTTTGTTTCCACAGTAATGAAAATTTGGTTTCAAAGTAGTGTGGCTGTCTGAAAAGGGGGAAGTGGGACATCCCTCCAAATCTTGGCCTTTGATTCCCATCTCTTCCTGGTCCTGGCACTAAAGTTCTCTGAGCTGCAAAGACAGTCAGTGAATTGAATGCACTGAAACTTATAAACAACAGCAAACAGATCCAGCTTAAAATATGGCTGTGAAAATGTTCATTGCAGCACAAAGGATGAGATCAGAATAAATTTTAATAATGTAATGTAAACTTAGATTATCTCTTCTGGTGATGTCAAATTACGCAGCCTTTTATGTTACAAGGCTTGGCTTTTTTATTTTACCTTTAAACAAGAATGTCCAGGTGTGGTGGTTGTCCATGATGTTCTTCAACTAGGCTTGTGTCTGACAGCTCTTTAGATCTTTATTTCCATGGCTAAATAATCAACACAGCTGAAATTATGCCTCTTTTAGGAAAAACAAAAAAAGGATTGGTGAGTTTATTGTGTAGTAAGACAAGTGACAAATTTTGAGAGTGGGTTTTCTGGTGCCTGTGTTATTCTCTGCAAACCCTGTAAGAGTGATTAGATTGCATATATCAGAAATTTATATAGTAGTTGTCTTAACAAGGTGGAGCTGTATATCTTTTGAGCAGAGAGCTTATTTCTTCTCAAGGGAAGTATGAGAAACGTGCTAGTTCAGTTTCTGGGCTATCTTCCAGAATGATCCATGCTTTATGTCTGAATCTATTGCAGTATATGCCCATTTCAGTAAAGGGGTCTGCCTGCCTTAAGAGAAAATAAGACTTTCTTTTTTTCCCAACTTTCAGTGATTATTTACTCTGTAAACCAATGTCTTCTTACATGATCGTAACAAGTTTGAAAGGCATAAGAATTCAGATAATTTTTGTTGAATACTTGGATGAGGTTTCTTCTTCACTTCTGATCAAGTCTCTTCACAAAATCTGAAGCTTTGTCAGAACCTGTTTCCTAAGTGTTCACATCTATCTCTTTGCACAGTGTAGCTATCAAATTTCATTAAACTTTCCCAGGAAGATGTTTTGTTTTGTTTTGGTTTTTTTTTAAGGAGTATGATAATATCTCCGGGTGAAGAGATGCAAATAGTGGTTTAGGTTTTTTTCAAGGCTCTTTTTGAAAATAAGAGGTAATGATTTTAGTACTGAAGTTCAGATATTTCCTGATGGTCAGAGAAGAAAATATATTGCAATTACAGAAGAAAAGCAGGATCTTAGCTGCTTATTTTGTGCTAGAACAGCACATGTGTGTTTCCATTGCAGGAAAAGCATGAGATATTGCGCTGAATGGCCTTTTTAAAATTTCTTATCACCATAGAATAATTAATAATTGTGCATTGAAGCTGAAATATCAATCTTAAGAATTGTTTTGAAGTTACAGCAGTAAAACAAAATTACAGTGGTTGTCCCTGCTATTCCTCAGTTCTGTCGAACAGGTGTGTGGAAGTTGCTGTGTAAACAGTGCTGTGAATTTTTTACGTATGTTCTTAAAATTTTGCATTTTTTCTTTTCTGGAAAATAAACATTCAGTTTTGTAAGGTGATTTTCATGACTAGTTAGTTCAAAACAGTCTTTAAATTTTATGCAGAAGGACAAAAATTTAATATGCAGTAAAGCAATGTCCTTAAACAAATATGGTATTGCTTAGTTGCCAGTAAGTGTCCTAGTCATTCTGCCTTTCACTAACCCTTCTCAACTGCCTTGAATAACCTGGAATATTTATTAACCTGTGTGCTCTGTTGTGGAATGCTCCGATTTTAGTTATGTGACTGTTTAAAGCTATTGGAGTACAGAGGAAGCTTCTCCACATGCAGCAATTCACTTTGAGAATAGGAAAATAAAGGTACAGTGATTCTGAGAGAAGATGCAGTTTTAAAAGGCAATTTTAAAATTAATACTTTTGCCTTTAGATATCTCAGAAGGGCATGCAAGTATGGAAGCTTTTGTTCCATCTTTCACTTCTCCTTCAGGTTGTTTCCTGAAATCTAATCTCCGTGTTGATAAGTTTAATAATGAGAATTCTAATGTTGAACATTATTTTAGTGCCACTGCTTGATTCTGCTGGAAATAATTTCTGTGTGAATATTTAAAGACCGATTGTAAAACAGCTTTTATGTTTTGTGAAATAAATCTGCAAGCACATCTGCTTTTTGTGTAGTAGATGCTTCCAAATGATGTCAAATATTATGTAAATTTATCTATTGCTTCATTTAGTTCAGGATATTTTAAAAAACTACCTAAACTGCTTGTCATAGGAACCGAGTTCTTGTGACAGGAACATGTAACAGATTCTTTGTGCTGCAAACCCACTGCCAAAATATTTTTCTTAAACCCTTAATTTGTAACTTTCCATATTACATTGTTCCAGGTTTACAGATAAGGTACAGCGGAATAAATGCATCACCTTATTCATATAAAGAAAACTTTCATCTACTTCAGTAATATTTTTTCTAGCTCTTGATTGCAAAAGTCTATTTCTACACTTTATGTAGCAGAGGTAATGTTGTTTGAAAGCTTAATTTACAAAAGGTGCAATTATCAATTTTTCAGGTTGGGTTATTTAAATAATTCACACAGTGCCTGTATAATGCTAGGGGTTTGTCTTATAGGCCCCTGATTAATTACTACACAAGTGTGCTCTTGGCTGGCAGTTTAAGTCCAGGCTACAGCAGTTCCTTCCTTGCCTGCTGCAATTTTTCCTGCTTTTGTATTAGCAAAACAGCATTCCATATGGAAAGGAACATTGCCAACACGTTCTTTTAATGTAAAAAAGCTAAGTGATGAGCTGGGGAAAAAATGGATGCAACCTCCTGACACTGGAGAATTCCAAGTTCTGGAGAAATTAACGTCAATGTCGCTTTACACTGGAAAGGGGCAGAAGTCCTTGAACTTGTCCGTAGTCCATTTGGTGATAAGGCAGGAATGAATTTGCTGTTCATAAAAGTCTGGCCGTTGTAGTCACTGAAAACTAACTATATTTACTAGTAAGCAGAAAGTCTCCTTATTATGTGATATTTGTGTTTACCTTTTATTATTAAAAACTGCTAATAAAAATCAGATGGATTCCTCTTAGATCAGTTGTGGTTTGCATGATCATTTCTGAAGCACTTTTATTATTTAAGTATACTAAATTTAAACTCTGTTTACAAGAGTCTTGCATGAAGGGAATGTCTTGGAAATTTACTGAGGCTTGTACTGAGTGATAATTTTTTTTTCTGAGAACACCTTTCAGGAATTTGGAAGCAGTATAATATGCAAATTTTCTATTGCAAACAATGAATCTTTAAAAAAGCAAACTGTGTTTAAACAACTTGAATTATTTTTTTTTCTTCTCTATTTTAAAGGTTCATTTGAGTTTCTTATTGTTTCTCCATCGGCTAGCAGAAGAAGCCAGGACAAATGCTTTTGAGAACAAAAGTAAAATAATAAAACCTGAGCACACCATATCTGCAGCAAAGGTATTAACACACTTCTAATATTTTTCATTTTTGTATAATATATTATGACAGCATATACAAAAGCTTTCTCTGTTGAAGTTGATATTTGATTTATAATCCAAAACCTATAGACACTTAATATTCTTTGTCCATCATTGGCATAATTTACTGTCACCAAGAAAACAAATTAACTCTCCTTGTGCTATTAAATATAACCCGATTTTTCTTGATTATTCCCTGTTTAAAGTCATAATTTCAATATATGAGTAAGTCTGCAAAATGCTCTACCAGCAGGCCTTTGTGGCCTGAAAGGCAGTCCATAGTTGGAGGATCCTTATTTCAGCTGATACTACATACATACTACAAGGAAGCATGCTATCTTAACTTCAGTGATATAAGTGAAGCTTTATGGAGCAGGTGAGAAATAGTTCAGAGAGGTTCAAATACCTTTCTTAGCGCTTCAGTTCTTACCTGCTTAGTCTGAAGTAAGTTCATAGTGGGTTCTGGCAGCGTTGTGTGGATACAAGAACAAACAGACACTTTGTGTGATGTCTGATGTATTTGGTAAGGAGAATTAGACTGTGGATTGTTATATGGGTAGTTCAGCATAACAAAAATTGCTGTATGAATGAATATCTGTGAAGAAGGAATTCGCTGCATTGCAGAGTATGGTGAGTTTTGTTTACATGCAAAAGAAGGGAAAAGGGAAGGTGTTATGCAGCTTTGTCTCCTAGAAAGAATTATTGTCAAAATATGACTGAAATCCTTTTTTTATTCTGTAGCTCATTTCACTCCGTCGGATATGTCTGCTTTACTTTGTTGTCATGAAGGAATTCAGTCTCTTTATCTCTTTAACCTCCTTCTCCTGCTGAGCAAATTGGGAGGACAAAACTTCATGTTACCTGATATTTTGGTCCTGTGGCTTCTGTTTATCTTCACTATTTTTTTCCCTTCTGCTGAAAGGTTTAGTTTTATACTTTTCTATTACTATAGTGACAGAAACATATACAGGATATGTAAGGTAGCCAAGTGAATGTTGCAGTTGGAGTCTTAGACATTTATGGTTTCTTTTTAACTGCAATCTTAACACTTTTTGAACATTTTTGTGCTCCATTTATTTTTTTAAGGTGGGAAGAAAGGAAAAACTGCGTGTATTTTAATAATTTTAACACTTAAATAGTCCCACTTGGGCTTTGAAGTTCATTTTTCAATTTAAACTCCAAACCAAAAAATGTCCTTCCAAAGGTCTGTGTGCTCTTAATACAGAAGGAAGTGAGGCACTGCAAACAAAAATTGAGCATAAGAACTGTGTTATTACAAACCTTTTTTTTTCTTTTGGTCTAGGCCTAACAGAGTAAGAACTTTAAGGAATCTACTGATGGCTCAAGAGTACTGTTGCCATTTCTCACCTTTAATTTTCAAAATAAGCCTTTTATTTTACAGAATTCTTGCTTATGAATGTTCTTTCTTTAAAAAAAAAAACTGGAATTTGAAATCTTTCTGTGTACTTTTGCTTTATTTCTAATGTTTTCCTTTGGGTATTACCCTTTGCAACATAGCTCTTGGAAACAGATTAGCTAGATGAACCTTTTGGTCTCTGTCTTCTGCCTGAATTGTATTGATAAATATACTTTTTTCTTTTCTTTGCAGGTTATTTTAAAGAAAAGCAGAGGCTAGAAAACAAACCACTGGAATTTTAAAACACATTTTTCAATTTTTTCTGACTAACTTGAGTTATACTGTGATCCAGCTTCAGCATTTGTGGAACTATGTAGTTTGTTGACATCTATCTCCTGACTATCTTGCTGTTTCTTTAAAAAGAAATTTAAAAAAGATCTTAGAATGTATGTTTTCATACACTTAATGCATAATTTAATTTATGTATGTCACTTTTCACTGAAGACTTTTGAAGTACTTAATTTCATAATGATGGAGTAATGCTTGTACCATAGATAGCCTTTGGGTACAATATGGCATTTATTATTAAAAGTGTGAAACTTCTTAAGGGGAACAGTTCTTAAAAAATTACATAACACTAAATTTAGGTTTCACTAAATCTAGTGTAGATTGTGCAGTTCAGAGCTGATTTACTAGCTAAACAAAATTATGGCTTTCAAAACCATCACTGTACAAACAAGTGTATTAAATACCATGTCTTCAGTTTATTTATAAATGTCTTGATAATTTTTAAAATTACTTTGAAAAGCAGGTTGAAACTTGTGTGTTCTGGGGAAAGAATACATAGTTGGTATTTTAAATCATGGTTTGAACTGTTAAGCTGACCTGTTTGATGTGGTACATGAGGCAACTTGGTGGTCTGTAATTGAGTTGGTGTGGACAGATACACAGGTTATGGAAAAGGAAAGATCTGGCAGAGCTGATGTTTTCAAAGTTAGATCTTGTAAAAATAACAAAGATAAGTTGGCATGAGTGCCAGGCTATTTCCTTTTCTCTTTTGTGTGTCATGCTAACTTGTCAAAAGTCTGGAAATATACATTATATAAAAATGTCATCTTAAATTAAGGTTATACTCTGTTCCTATTCTGATATTTGTAATAGTTTACTGAACACTTCGCTTAATAAATATATCAATAAAGTTATAGATAATGTTACTGTTCGAGCTGATAATGCAGTGTTGTGAAATATATGGTAGCTGATCCTTAATATGCACAGTGAACTGTTCTTAAAATAAAGACTCTTTTCAAATGTTATGTATTGAGTAGTCTAATTTTGTTTGACACCTTAACAAATATATTCTAGAAACTCAGCAAAAAATTACATTTTAGAAATTTTTGTAGTCTAAAGAAACTGTTGCAATGCCAGTACTTATAATTTCATATCATGTCCATGTTCTTTTTAAAATGCTGTGTAACCTTTGAAAAGCCATCCTCTTCCAATATGCAGAGAGGAAGGAAGCATCACTCTCCTGCTTTACTTGATGCACAGAGCTTAGTGCATTTGGCTTCTTGTAAGGGTTGACTAGATTCTTTATTCTGCTTTTTCTTCTTTTACTCCCTTGGAATCTACAAAGAAGGCCAAGAACATACACATGTAGAGGATATGTGGATTTAATAATCTGAAGTGCATTCTCAGGAATAAGGAAGATCTGACTAGGTATTTATATTTTTATTTGTAATTACTGTCTTTGATTTAACAATTTTATTGCAACACTTGATTTTCCTTAGAAATGTTTTTTTATTTTCCCTGAAATATTTTCTTAGAGTCTTATATAATCACATACCTTCCTCATTGTACAATTGTTTGAGTGCTATAGCTTCTTTTGGAACTTGATTTGATATGCACTTTAACTTTTTCATTTTTGATTTTTCTAGGAGCAAGGTCCACTCTGAGCTTAGTGGAATATTATCATTCTCATGTAGTAGATTGATAATTGGTCAGCTACCACTGGGTGTGGGAGGCAAAGAAGGGTTAAAACCAACCACCAGTGTACTTTAAAAATATTTTGTACAGTGGGTCTGGCGTGTATTCATGGGTAAGAAGCTGCCTCTTTTTAATAGGAGAGGGACTTTGATAGTACATTGTGAATGTTTTGTAATAGCTGGAGCAGGCAGGTGTTAAGATGACCTGGGTAGCTTGACAGATATTCAAGTTTCTCTCCTAAACTTCAAATAAATACTTACTTGAAATTAATGGGGCCGATGAAGTGGGCTTAAGCTTTTAGAAACATAAAATGCTATTGTGTTTTTCTTAGTATTGTCTTTAATGTTCACTATAAGGTTAATTGTATTTCTGTTTGGCAGCTCTTCTGTTCTCCTTCATCTATATACCTAGGGTCTCCATGCAGTATTCCTTGCTGGATTTTTGAAATTAAAATTTACAGCACTCTTGTCCAAGTACCCGTGAACACTTACAATTAATATAAACTTGGAGGCTATAGTGATAGTTTATTCCTGTGTTGTGTCTCTGTCTAATGGCAAAGTATCAAAGCAGGTAGCTCTATAAACTTTTTTTTTAAACTAGATCTGTAGTAGAAGATCTAATGAAGTTGTGTTATTTGAATTCCATTGTTGATCCTTTTCCATTAGGAGGAAAAAGGCAAGAATTTTTGAGGGAAGAGTCATGGTGATGCTCAGCTGTTTTCATGAAACCTTGCGAAATTTACAGTTCTGAAACAATTGATCAATATTGAATTTCCTCTGGTTTTAAGCATATGCTTGAAGAGCTTTTTGGAAAGAGAGGTGCTCTGTCAATACAATTAAAACTCCTCATTTCCTCAGAAGGTAGGACGGATGTCCTAAAAATTTAGAAGCACAATCAGACATCCATTTTTTCTATTCTATCTGCTTTGCAGCTTTCACCATGTTCTGTTTTACATCCTACCCTGCCCTTTCACTCTGACCATCAATGAAAAGGGGTACAGTAATGAAGAAATAGAATTTGGTAGAAGTACTTCTTGTAGCCCTTATCTTGGTTTTCAGCTTTTGATGTGGCTAGTGTTAGACCCTGGGCCAGGGTAGTATCATAATGGATTAAGCTGCAAAAGAAGAAGGAAATTGTTTATTGATCAGCAGATGACTGTGATGGAAGAGAGTGGTGATGCTGCTGGTTTTACTTCACTTATAGAGTGACTGGTGAGAGTGCATCTGCATCTGAGTGTCTTCTGGTGGGGAATATGCCCTATTCCAGCTCACACTCACCGCATGCATTCATGCATTCTGTGCTTTGATTTTGTGGAGCATGTAAGTTTAACATTTTCTGAGTGGTATAAATCATGTGATTATTATATTTAAAACTTGTAAAAAGTGTGAATATTAAGAATGGTATGTCAGTGAAGGTTAGATGTATGGACCTGATCCCTAATGGTGTCAATGAATAAATGAACTGGTATGCTTTGATGGGTCAGGACCCAATAATCACTGTTCTATTTGAATGTAAAGTTGTATCTGTTATTTTGAATCAGAAAATCAACACAGGTGCTAGAGAACACATTCACACTTTGGAGTTTCATTGTGATTTTATGTGGAGAAGTGAGTGACTACTGAAAAAGAATCTAAAGTTTCATAATAAAAATAGTTTGTATTTTCTGGTTATAGTCATACAGTAAAAGAAAAATAAATCCAGAAATATGTATACTGTAATAGAAAAATTCTTTTTCTAGCCATAAGGTGGGGATAGAGCAAAAATTCTCTTTTTTGCCTGTGGTAACTTTCCATTAGAGCAAGTATTCTGATTATTCCTACTCAAAAGTATGCTACAGATTGTGACACTTTCTGATCTTTTTTGAAGACTACCAAGCCTACTCTGCTGACATATGTAGGGCAAGTAATGTTTAAAAGAAAAAAATACCATTCGCATCCAAAACAGGATGTTCTCCTGATCTGTGCTGAGAGGGTGAAAGATATGAAGGGTCTTGAAGATTTTTCTTTATTTAAAGCTTACTCTTTCAGTATCATGTAGTTTTCTTAATTAGAGGTCTATAGTTATTCGTACAACATAGACTCGGTTTTAGAAATGGGTATATTCTATGTGCAGTGTTATGAAGGAAATTCTTGTACAAGACATTACTTATTTAGCAGCCTTAGCCATGAAGCATACAGCTTGTACTGGCTGACGTGCTGACTCGGCATTCCATTAGTCTTTATCAGTTTAGAGCAACTAAGGCCGTGTATTTAGAAGGTGACTTGCATTTCAAATAAAAATGCTGATTACATTAAATCAAAATCCTTTTTGCACAGCTGTGAGGTATGTGTCAAATTCAAGTTCATTAGAATGTTTCAAAGCAATATGTGTAGTTGTTTTCAGTTCCATATGTGCATTTTATACCATGTATATGTATTGGCATATAGATTCCTTCATATATTTTAATGGTACTTTATGGTAATGTAGCTGCTGTGATAGCTTACTTAGATATGATAAAAGAGGGTAGTAGAACAAATTTCTTACATGTTTGAGTAGATTCAGTTCTAGGCTGAGAAGATGCTGACAGCATTTCTGTTGTGCTAAATACAGAATTGCAAATTTTTGAAAAACCTGAAGAGTCTTCCCACCTGAGAGTTCATCGTTCTGCAGACATAATCAGTTGGAATTCATTCATTTACTGTTTGGTGAACAATGTTGGGGGTTTGTCAGTTTCTTTGCAATCCACATTCATCAAATTTACATGGGCTTCGATACATAATATTCTCCTGTGGGCTGGGTTATTAATGTTATCCTGACCAAACTGCTGAAAGATCTTTTCAGGTCATTTGATACCTGTAAGATCAAGTTTCTTACTGAGGAGGTCACTTTCCTGGGGGAATGATTTCAGGGCATGGAGAAATGGTGGAGTGTAGAAAAACACCTAAAGACCCCTAAAGTAATTTCTGGTTTAAAAAACCCCGAGTGTAGACACAACCTTACTACCCGATAATAACGTGACTGCAGCAGTTAAATAAAAGCAAGAACACTTCCTCCATCAATGGTTTGCTCAACCTTCTGGCACTAGGTCAGACTCTACAGAAAGACTCCTATATTGTTTCCTGAGCATGTAGAAAACACAGAAAGGTATGTTGGCAATAGGGAGATCCTAGGACAGATCCTACATCAAAATTTATAAAGGGCAAATACTTCCAAATAAATGCAGTCAGGGATAGAGTTGGATTAGCTGGAGTTTCCAGTCCACTATATTGGATTGAAATTGGTGTAATTGTATTGTTGCTTACCTCTAAAATTGACCGCCTAATGTGAATTGATTTCATTTGTTCAACTTCAGTAGGTAAGTGTGCACGCAGATTATATTATATAACAAGTAATTTTTTATGAATTGCTGCAAGTTTTATAAACAAACCAAATAAGGAAAACATTTAAGTAAGAAGTCAGCTAGTTTTTAAAATTCTATTGCATGTCTGAAATCTTAGTACAAGTAAGCCTCTAGCTATAGCTGTTGAAGCTGTTTTTTATGTAGTAAAAGCTTAAGTTACTCGTGATGGTGGGTTACATACAAATGTTTAAATTCTTTAGATGATTTTTGCTCTTCAGAGAAAATTATGTATGCTTCCAAAATTGGTCAACTGTTTGAATATTACTGATTCCTGAAGATTGGCTGGAATTAAAAGTGAAGTGAAAGACAGCAATTAAAAAAACCACAACCAAATAATTACAACAAAAAAACCCCAGGAAGCAGTCAAGAAAGGGGAAGGATAAGCTCATGACATAGTTAAGGTTAGCCAGATAATTTCTTCTTAGTTTCATCATTTGTGTTTCACGTTGAAGTTTAACTGTGGGCTCACGCATTTTCCAGATTTAAAAGGTTGGGTCTCAGTAACGGAGGGCAGTAGCTTTCATGCAGCCTAAGTAACAATATTCTTCTAAAATGTTTTCCAATAAAGATATGAGATATCTTACTAAATTGCCACCAGAATTCCACACAGTATTTAACTTTGATGATACTTTACCTGTACTCTATTATGGAAGTTTTCCCCACAAATTCATATGGAGTAAACCTTGAAAATTCAGATCAGAATTGGACAAAATGTCATCTTCCTTTGTTTTTTATTTTCCTTGTTACCCTTTCCATTTCTGGATAAGACTGGAGAGCCATAGTGAAGGTTTATTTTAGGGCAGTGGCAACACATAAAAGTTCAGCATTTAAAAGTACTGCCAAAAGGATGGATTAACTTTCAATCCTTTTTGAAGGCAGATTAGTATTCACAAAATGAATGACATGGGTAAGGTTGGGAGGGATCACAGTGGGTCATTGCTCCAACTTCCCTGCTCAAGCAGGGTCATGTTGGAGAACATGGCACAGGATTGTGTCTGATGGTTCTTGAATGTGTCCAGTGGGGGAGACTCCACAACCTTGGGCAGCCTGTTCCTGTGCTCTGTCACCTGCAATGACCTGCACAGATATTTCTGTATATGTGTAGTATGAGCACAAACATTGTGAGACTGTGAAAGTAGATCTATGGTTTAATGATAGTTCTTGTTGACTGCCGTTTTTGAAGTTAAGCCTCAACAAAATAGGTAGTAGCTTACTGGCTTGAGAAGTTGTTAATTTTACTGTAACTTTCTATCTGTGAACACCAAGAAATTTTGTTAATGCTATTATTCATGCC
Organism: Zonotrichia albicollis; assembly: GCF_047830755.1. NCBI lineage: Eukaryota > Metazoa > Chordata > Aves > Passeriformes > Passerellidae > Zonotrichia > Zonotrichia albicollis. The sequence goes on along the minus strand of NC_133821.1, from coordinate 72,732,739 downwards.
ACTGTACCTTCTGTTGAACTTTTCTTTTTTGCTTAACATCTAGCTGGCAGTGCAGATATAGCCAAGAGTTGGAGGAATATGCAATATTAAAAACACAAGACAAGTGCAAGCACAGCAGTTTTACTTTGGCAAGTTATTTTCATGAACCTAGCATCTTTTACAAGGTTTTCCTGGAAATAAAAAGAAAACACCTTTCCAAATAATTTTTACTTGGGTAGAATGGATGCTTAATTACACTAAACTTCTCCAAAAAAATGCTCATGTATTTAACTGAATTGTACCTTGGATATTTCTGCTAATGTGTTTTATTCTTCTTGCTTGCCCACTTGTGCTCAAAGAGAGGATGGGATATGCTGCATACTCCTTTCTTCTAAGGAAGACTCTTATAATGGCTTACTTTGTTTTCCCTGAAGTTCCTGATGAAGCAGGAAGCCATACACCTCTAGATCAATGTCTTAAAAATTATCAAGAAGGTATTTTGTGTCTACTACCTGTAGTATAAAACATTTGTTCTGAAGTGTGAAGTCTGCCTCTGTACATACTGAATACTATGCACATAAATTTTAAATCTCTTTATAAAGCTTGGTATTTTTTGGTTCAGAAATTCTAGGTATTTTCTAGTATATAAGACCCAGATGGAGCTCAGACTTGGGGCTCTTTTATTTTCTGAAGAACTCATCAATGTAAAATATCTCTCTCTTTGAGAATGGAGAGGATTTTTCGTAGGTTATTTTACATTTTTGTCCATTTGGTTTTGGTTTTATTTTGTTTGGGGTTTTTTTGTTTTGTTTTGTTTTTCTAACTACATGGGCTGCTAGATTTAAAGTTTTTTTGCTAAATATTTGATATCATATTTCTTTATTCAAGCACGAAAATTCAATTATGCCTCACCTCCCAGAGGAGTCCTCCAGTTTCCATAACATTCCTAATATTCTTAATTTTGAAGACTAAGCAGAGTTTCTTCCCAGTATTTTCTATTGCTCTTTTTCCAACCCTGAAGTTCAATGCTAAAGAGAAGGAGAGGAGAGGGTGGTTGTGATGCTGCAGAGCATTTATACTGGAACATAAGCAAGAATGCCAACAAGTAGCAGACTTTAAACTGAGAAAAGTGTATGTGAAGGAAATTATCTTCCTTACCAAACTTACCTGATTCTTTGGGAGGACAATTCACAAGATGAACCTTTGTTAGCAATGCTGCTGCCTTTGCGTAAAACTTGGGTAAATATTCCATCCTCCTTCAAATACAGCTTTATTTTTTCCCTCCTTATTAGAAATAAAGAAGAAAGGATCAGATCCAATGTAAACATAGACAATTTATTATATAGTGTGTTCATTATTGATTTAAAACTAGTTTGTTTAATAGTTTTAATATTTTTCCTCTGAGGAATATATGCTCTTTTGGGAAAACTTCTAAAAATTAGAAGCTGGATGTTTAAAGCTGTACCAAAACTGGGACTTTATAAATTGTACTAATGCTAATATCTTTGTTAAAAAAAAAATAACAATGTGAAGTTATGACACAAAGGAGCAAACCACTACTAATCATAGAGAAACACTTTTGAAATATCAGCTTTTTCATGTTTTCTCTTGTAAATTCCATGTAAAATTCCATTATGATGTCCGTTAAAAAGATTATATGTAGTATTTTTAAGCTTAGTAAGTTTACTCTTGTCTGCATCCCTCTTGAAATGTGGATCATGTTTGAGACATAATTTGTGTAACAAAATATCTTTATTTCTGAGTTAATTTAATTTTTACATGCTTGTCTTACAGAGGAAGTCTACTTTTAATAAAATTCATGTGTTTAGAGCCATAATTTTTGCATTCAGCATAAATTATTTTTATTTTGTTACTGTTTGATGTGAAGTCTACATTTTCTATGAGTAAACTTAGCAGTTCAGTATGGATTTCATCTTTCTCTATCAGTACCACCATGTTTCTAGTCACTGTATTGAAAATGCCTCTTTAGAAGTTAATATAATGTTTGAGCAAAGCTATGAGTGTAGTTTCAATGCAAGATGCACTGACCATCTTTTTTTACCTAGGCTTCATATATTGTCCTTGTAACCTCAAAGAAAAAGACATTTTCCTCCATTCTTGTGGTTTCCCATTTAAATGGAGCCTGTCACCACATGAAACACTTTCCTGACCTTTAGCATTGTCAGAACATGAAACAGAGGAGGAGGATATCCTACGGTGTATAGTACATTAAGGGGATTACTTCATCAGCTTGAAAAGTCCGTAACTAATCTACACCAGAGACATGTAAGCTCTTGGAGCAGGACATTCTTGAGAATATAAAGAAACACATCAAAACATTTTCTCTGAGACTTGTTCAGCGTGTAAGTGGAGCAGCCGGCCTGTGAATGAATTGCAGTGTCAAATTTGTTCTCTGTTTACAGAGTTCTCTATTCATATATCCACCCAGACCCCAAATTTCCAGGCTGAGGCAGGATTGATAAAACATAAAAGTCTGCTTCTTTTGGAAAATTCAATTTGGGGTGAGGTTGTTCCTGGTATTTTCCTTCTAGTAAGAATCAGTGTTCTCCTTACCTTGTCAACATTGCAGGAGGTAACTGATTAAGAGGGAAGCTTTTTGTTTTTTCTTCAAATTTCCTGAATTGGTTTGAAATACTACCTTTACACTAGTTTAATATATTACTTGTCCAGTTTTGCTGAGCTTGTGTGGAACCAGCAGAGAAATGAATGTTGATGATTCAAATTAGCACTAGGTAAATAAGATGCAGTTTTGTCCATCTACAACATGCAACCATGTAACTGCTGCTATGATGCATTTGCTGTAACTTACAGCATGTGTACTATCTTAATATATGCTTTCCTGTGTGTTATCTTTTTTTTTGCCCTAACTCAGTGACTGGGGATCGATTTGAAAAATTGACCAAAATCTGTAAATACAGTTTTCTAGCAATAAAGAGCTCATGAAAATGAGTCAGCCTAAAGCTCGATTAGCCATGCTTAAATCTTGAAAATAATGTGGTTTCTAAATCTTTGGGTTTGGGAACCCTGTTGCAAATTTATGCCTGAATCCTTATTTGAAAGTATTCCTTAGTATTAAGAGAGGAAATAACCCAACATTGAATCTATGGAGACTTGCCAAAATTTTTTTCAATTATTCTTATTAGGTTGCAATAGTCTACTATAGAAACATGCTAGAATTGTTGGCTCATCTACATTGCAATATATTTCTTGAGTTTCAGAAGAGCAAGACAACAGAAAGCATCCTAAGAAATTAAAAAGTAGTTTTTATCCTGTTTGCATATGTTTTAATGTCAGGTCATCTGTTTTGGTTTATCTGCTAAGGAATTAGATTTTGTTATCTAATCAGCACCCTTGTGTGCTGATTGATGAAATTTTGTATTCTCTCTGAAATTCTCATCATTAACTGTCTTTTTCAATTATTTTTATTTTCAACAGCAAGTATATCTTATTTGAAAATTTCTTCAGCAGGATTCCAAAATATTTTTGAGCAAATAATTAACAAAATTTTTCTTCTTTATCATGAACTGTTGATGTATAATTCAGTTTCTTCAAGTATATTCACTGTTCAGAATTGTTTGTGGAATATTCTGTTGAATATTCTAGGGGACCCTGCTTGAGCAGGGAGATTGTCCCTTCCAACCCTACCTATTCAGTGATTCTGTGATTCTTAGTAAGTCTTGGTTTTTAGCTCACTGAGCAGCTGTCTGTTTTCACTGATTGCCATTTGAAAGGCAAAATCTGTAATCAGCCCATTAGTGTGCATGTTGTGTTTCTTCATCCCAATTGAACATGGGTAATAATTCTTAGCTTGCAGAAGACAGATGTAAACATGCCTTTCAGTAAACACTTTCTGAAGTGTGCCTAAATGTCTTAAATCCATATTCTGATGATAAACCTAATTTCCTTAACTTTGGGAAAGCTGAGCTAAAATATATGTCTCTTCCTAAAAATCTGAATTAATGCTTGTGGAAAATATTTCACAGTAGTTGATTTGTTTTAGCTGCAGAAATTTATAAATGTAGTAAATAATAGAGCCTTGTTGAAGTCAGATGCTCTCTCTTTTGCTACTGAAGTGGAATAATGTATTTGTACAGAACATAAGATGAGAGTTTTGACCAAAAGCATTGGGAAAACGCCTTCCCCTTACAAAAAATCCAGGAAGAAGAGACGTAACCACCAATACAAGCAGTTCTAAAAACTGAATCCTTGTGATTTCAACGAAAACCAACTACTAAAATTTTGAAGACAATAACTTCTTTACAATGCCATGTTCTCAGTTATGATTTAGGGAGACAATTAATTTTCTCTGTTTACCTGCTATCTGCTCTGCAGTAGGATCCAAATCTCAGTTCGACAGAAGTAAATAACATAAATTTTTAACACTAAAGAGATCAGCATTAAGAGAAAATGCAGAATTGGGTATCTTGTTTCCAGTAATGAGAGTCATTCTTGTCACTATATTATTACATATGTTCAATTAGGATGAAGAAACTGCTTTTAAGCATTAGATTTTCTTAAGGGCTCAGCTGGGCATTGCAGTAGCTGAAGGGACTTCATCAATTGGGTGAGACAGAACATTTTAGGAGAAGCTTTTGAAATTTTTATAATTTTTAAAGTTTAGGATTCTAAACTTTTTAAAGTTGTTAGCAATTTTTTTGTGGTGTCTGTCTGTAGATACATTGTGGGCCAAATTTTACCCGTTTGGATTGGTGTAAAATCAAAGTTGTACGGTGATCTATATAGCTGAGAATGGGAGCAAGGTTTTTGCCCCAATACTTTTGACTGCTTTGTCTTGCTCTGAAGCATTTTCCAGACTGTGCCTAATTTGTGATATTCAATGTTAACTAAGTGACAGCATCTGCAGTGCTGCTAAATGGAGGATTTTGAATGCTCAGCTTCCACACTAGCGGATATTTTTGGCAAGTATGTACCTTTACCGCAAAGTTGTTGCTATTATGGGGTTGTTTTAATCATACACTGAAACTCATTTTCTTAAATGCACTTTTAATTCTTTCTTTGTTTGTTTTTATTGTTTGCATAAGAACACCACATGCTAATTCACCACATGATGTGTACTCACAGTCCAAATATCACAAAGTCAGTTCCAAGGTCCAGACATTTACCAGTCTCCCTTTCATAAAGCATATAATGGCAAAATCCTTAGTCCAAATTCAAGTCACCCAGAACTTTGGAGTATTTTCAGAATAAAATACGCTTCAGAACAGCTGCAGGAATCTTGATATATAACTCATAGTGGGGTGGACATAACCCTTTAATACTGAAAATATACTTTATAATTTACACATGATGACAAGATAAAAGTTTTTATAAGAATTTCTTCAAAGAAGGAGTAGGAAAACAACTAAAAATAAACAGAAACGCTTTCCTGTTCTGAGCCCACATTGGGTACAGCCATGATGTCAGCCAACACCCTTTTGGCACAGAGCCCTGCCAGTGGCCTCATCCCAAATTCAGGGACACAGAACTCAACTCCTCTCCTGGATCTTTTCCAAACAGTTTGGGAGTTTGCCTTCCTGCAAGAGGCTGGTAGAAGGAGAAAGTATAATGCTTTTTCTCTTGCTTCCTGCTTGTTAATTAATTGGAAATTACATAGTCTACAAACATACACTTGTTTTGTGGATTCCATCATAAGGCATAAATCATTAAATTTTTTATACCAATTATTTTGTCTCAGATCACACATTTCTCATATGTAAAGTAAAATAAATGCATTTTAATTACTTATTGTATGTAATGAGAGTGTATCACAACCCATATAAAATCAACTATTTAATATCAAAAAGACAAAACTTCTTTTGAATTTCTTAGGATCTTATGTAGTCAATTTTGCAGCAGCATACATCCTTGATTTGCTAAGGGCTTAGTGCATAACATTTTAAGACAATTTGGTCTCAATGTGTCTTAGAATAATAACCCTTAACTCAATAAAAGCTCAAGAGCAAAGTATTTAAAGAATTTTTGCTACCAAGAAACAATGCTGAAGAGTTCTTCCAGGACAGAATTTAAAAATACATAAAAATTATAACCGGCAAGTGAGAGAAAGTGAAATTTTCTTGGGTGCATATATACATACTGAGAAATCTGTGTGTGGGTACTCATCTGCATGAAGAGTCACCCCACTGAATGCCAGTCCTGGCAAGACACAGCCTCAGATCCTAGTCCTGTGTTTTCATTTTCCAAACCAAGAACTGTAAACATCTTCTGGGCTAAAAAAAGAGCAAGACTGCAAATGCAGAATATTGAGTTCAAAAGTAGAACACAGAGTTCCCAAAGACTCTCTGCTGTACACAACAAGGTGAAAGATATTTGATCTGTTTCTCTAGTCCATTGAGGTCCTTGCATGTCACCACATGAACAAAAATAATTTAATCTGGCCATAGGGAAAACCAGATATGTGCCATCTGGTTTTACTTTCCCACATTAAAAGTCCTAGCATAGAGTAAGGTATGAGCTGTTATTGATGTAGTTATTCTTATCTGCTGAATGATGTTTTGAGGCTACTGACATCCAGAATATGGTAGAACAACTTCAAAACTTCCCTACCTGCCCCAGAAATATTAGGCTGGATATTCTCCATAGGTCCCCTTTCCTTCCTCACTTTTTTCAGGTGAAGCAGTAGAGATTTTGTCTACTTTTGCTCCAGAAAAGTCTTGATCTGCTTTACTTGGATTTTCTAAATTCTGATCTGTGATGACTGCCCCTTGGCAAGGAGTAAAGCACTGCTCCACATTATTTTTTGATACTATTAAAGAAGTCCGGCATCTGTCCAAGTCAGAATCATTAGAAACTCTGTGGAAAGGATGACTGACTTTATCCTGACTTCCATACTTCCAACTTTTCATCTCCTGATACAAGTGAATTTTTTTGAGTGCCAGAAGATTTTACAGTCATTGGTAGTGAGTAAAATATCTTCATTTTGTCAGGATATGTTACTTGGATATGTTATTTTGAATTGAATCATAATCAAAGCAAGATATGGTCTAGAAGAGAGGATTTCTCATCCTTCCTCTGTGGCATATGACTTAATTGCACTAACTATGGGGAGCACAGCTGCTGTTGTGAAGCCAAGAAAGGAAAAACTTATTGGTTTCAACAAGAGATGCTGGAAACTGTCTTGTGTTCAGGTACATTGAGGTGAATTTTATTTTAAGTTGTCTCTATTAAATATAGTTACATGCTGTCCATGTCTAGTTTCATTGTATATCTAGAGAAATCTTATGATTCTGTAAAGGTGAACTGACTGTAGCAGTATTTCTTTATTTCCTATCAGACCCTTTTTTACCAGATTGCTATACTGGATGTTCCAGGTTTCTACCATATCTTAAAATTTAGGTTGGTTCATTTGGAGGATCTTGCTGTTCAACATTTCATATTAAAACCTGGTTCTCTGAATGTTTATAATGTTTGTTACAGAGTTTGGTTGGGTTTTTTTTTTTTCACTTTCTAGATATTACAAAGGCTAAGAACATTGTCTGTTGTGAGAAGACATATGAGGACCCTGTCCTACATGTATTGAGAGACTGGGTTGAAAGGTGAGTCCTTTTAAGTCTTAGCTCCTAAAACAGTGAATTGCATAAGTCAGCTTTTGGTTACATTAAGTGGAATTTTCACAAGCAAGGAATTTTAAAGATGGATCTAGACTGCAGTTGTTTAAGTAAAATATTCATGGTGTACAGAAAAGAAATGGTGGAAGGCTGGTATAGACATAGCAAAACATTAATTACAGCAAACTGTGTTAAGAATTTCTTCATCTTACTGTAAATGTGATGCAATTTACATTTCTGCTATTTTGCTTGATCGCACATTCACACCATAGCTTGTAGCATTAAACCAGCTTAAAAACTTTCGAGAATTCTGCCTTTTTAAAAGTATTTTCCTGTTCTATTTTGTCTTGTTGAATTTAAATCTCTCTTAAAAAATTATGTATTCTTATACTTCCACACATAAGTTATATTACATTAGATAGTTTCAAAGCAAAAGGAAGATTTTTTTCATTGACTTGAATTTTTATTAATTTCCATTTCATCTCAGGTGAACTACGTTTGTTCACCCTGAGTTTTGCAAATTTTACATAACAGTCCATTTGGAGTGTGGTAAAACTTATTGTTATAGTTCTTTCATTTTGCAACTTTTTTTTCTCTATAAAGACAGAGGAATGAGATAATAGCAAAACAAAAATTTTGCAGTAGTGTTTTAATAAAATTAGACTTGAAAAGCAAAAATATTCAGTAATTCTTGGTGCATGATGGTTCTTTCCCTTTCTCTCTCTCCCTCTCTCTCTCTTTCTCTTTCTTCTATGATATTGGTATCAACACAGATGCGGCATGTCCTGCTGAGAAGGACTTGGGAGTGGTGGTGGATGAGAAGCTGGACATGACCCAGCCATGTGCACTCACAACCCAGAAAGCCAAACTTGTCCTGGACTGCATCCAAAGCAGCGTGGGCAGCCCCTCTGCTGGGGTGACTCTGCCCCTCTGCTCTGCTGAGGCCCCACCTGCTGTGCTGCATCCAGCTCTGGGGTCCCAGCACACAGAGGAAGGACATGGCCCTGTGGGAGTGAATCCAAAGGAGGCCACCAAAATGATTAGAGGGAATGGAACACCTCTCCTGAGAGGAAAAGCTGAGAGAAGTGGGTTTGTTCGACCTGGAGAAGAGACGGCTTTGGTGTGGCCCAATTGCAGCCTTACAGTACCTGAGGGGAGTCCTCAAGGAAGATGGAATGAGGCTTTTTAAGAGAGCATGGAGTGACAGGATGAGGGGGAATGGCTTCAAAAGAAAGAGAGAGTAAGTTTAGATTGGATATTAGGAAGAAATTATTCACTGTGAGGATAGTGAGGCCCTGGAATACGTCCCAGAGAAGCTGTGAATGCCCCTTTTGTGGAAGTATTCAAGGCCAGGTTGGATGGGGCTGTGAGCAAACTGGTTGAGTGGCTTCCCGAGGTCTGGAACTAGATGATCTTTAGTGTCCCTTTCAGCCCAGACCCTTCTGTGATTCCATGCTATGCAAGGGATAGGTAGCTGGATGTTCTTGGTACTGGCACCTGGATCTTGTTTTTCTGAAGAATCTGAATTTTTGGGCTGTGCTAGAATTCTTGAAAGCTTTAATCAGGGCTGGATATTGAGACAGATATGAAATCAGAAGAGACTACTTTAGCTGTCAATCTGCTGAAAATAATGTTTTGTTTTTGAGTTAAACTTGTATGTCTGTGTTTACTCTAGTGGGGTGTTAATGTAAAATTTAGATAGGCGGCTCATTATTCCCAGAGACATCTAAATTTGTGATATGTTGAAGCTGCCAAGCCTTATATATGGAGGTTTTCATGGCTACTGTAACTAAACACAGTAGATATAGTATGAGCAGCTGCATTAAAAATATTGCTGGAAGCGAGCAGAAAATATTGATATTTTCTAAAGGTGTTACATTGGCATTACTTCTCAGTAGGCACAGAAATAATGGATTATAACATAGTAGGAAGTAGCTATCATTACAGTGTTGGTTTCTCTAATAACTCAGATAATTATTTTTGTCCTTTTAGAATTATTTAAACATCTGAAACAGGGACTGTGGTCATATAAATGCAGATAGAAAAATTCTTTTAACCTACTCACACTTCTGAAAAGCTTTTGTAATTGAATCGAATGCAGTTTTCCCGAAGAAGGTCAAGAAAGAAGGTATCTTGCACTGAGCATTTTATTGGTGTTTTTTTTTTTCAGCAAGAAGGGCAATCTTTTGGTTAAACACTAGCTTTCAAATACAATGAAACCTTTCTGCCAAACAAGTGTAAGAAATTATTGGGTCACCCACACACTGCATTATTTATGATCTATAAATCCTGTTTTTGCAGAAATATTTATCTATTCTGTAGTGGAAGAACAATCAAGAAAATAGTAAAAGTTTCAAAATATGTTTCAGTAATTGATGGTATGGGAAAGTAACAATGGATGAGAATTATTTTTTGCTCCCAGAAGCAGTATATTAATATAAGCAAAAGAGTAAAAGAAACTAGCACAGTCCTGAGTCTATCTTAAGGGAGTTTAGGATCAAAAAAGCAGAAAAAGAGAAAGCTGCTGTGAATTAATGTCATAGATTTTACAGAAGTTCAGAGGAGGGAGGAATTAGTGTGGGGAAGGGAACAGTTACTGAGGAGCAACCTCACTTCCATTTTTGTACAAAATTTGAAGAGATTATTGATTTTTTTAAATGAAAAATACCAATTCAGATAAGAGAGTTATTTTGAACATTTAATGTAATTTAATTGAAATTGCCCCTCTGCTTTATGACAAAAGCAGGCATATGATAATACTGCTATGGTGGCATTACTTTGGTGTTTTGTATGGAAATCTTATAAGAGATCCTTTCCTTTGATATTTTCTTCACATATTACAGGCTTCAGTGGGTCTGATAGATACATGTGAGAAAACAACATGATTTTTAGGGGTGTGACTGCCTGAGAGATCTCCAAAATTTCAGTTATTACTTTCAGTCTATCTTTCTGGAATTTGTGGGTAAAGGGCACAAATATTTTTTGGGTAAAGGTAATGCTTTCAATCAGACTGTGCAGACTGCAGGATTTGGCCCTGTTTTTGAAAGGTTATGCATCTTACCTCCAGTTTCATTTATCTGAAAGTAAATCAGAAAAAGAATCAACTTTAACCATTTTAAACTAGATGATCCTTTTCATCTGGAGTAAGTTTATTCTTAAAAGGACTAAAGAGTGCAGCCCTTATAGTAATACCTCATTAAAAAACATGTATTGAATGACCATACTTTCAAAAGAAGCATTTCAACTGATTGCAGAAATACAGCTGTCCTTGCAAAGTCAGCCTGCTAGGGTGGATCATGCAGATTAGCACAGACATAACAATGTGAGCCTTTTGGGTCAATTTGAGGAAATGGCAAGAGTCAGAGTGGCTGGGTGCACACCTATTCAAGGAGACCACGTAGTCATTTAGTCCTGATGATGTAATTTCATCAGCAAGAGAGTATTCAGGCTGCTGTTTCCTCCACACATTTTACCCATTGAGTTATAGATGAGCTTCCTTCTGTAGATGAGCAAAATTATAATCTTTTTCTTCTAACAGAAAAGAAACTGTTCCAAGTAGGATTGAATTTTCTGTGCAATAAAGATTTGTTGATGAATTGTTTTGAATTCGAAGAATAAAATGTGGGAAATTTTACCTGGGGACTTCTGTGAACTTCTAGGAGGGGAAAAAAATCTACAAATAACCATTGCATCCCTGCTTTTGCAAAGCTGCAGTGTGCATCCCATGATGTCAAGATTTCTCTGGTGTTCCCCTGAAAATTGCAAATCTGGCCACTTGAATGGAATTATTATTCTTCAGAATGTACACATGAAGAAAAAAAATTATAGTTTCTTGTGGTTTCTTTCTAGTTTGATTATATCAGAGCCCAGAACGCCTCCTGCCATCCACAAATGAGGATCCCTGGTAGTGTATCCTGGTGTGATAATGCAGTGACATGGAGAGGTGCTCGTGGGCAATGTGTTAGCTCCGTTAAACCATGGGGTCCATGTCTATTTGGGAAGCTTCTCCTTTTTAGTTTATTTTGAATCTGACCAAATGTCTGCAGTTATTGCTATAGTAAATGCAGTGCAAGGATCAGAAGGACTTGTAAGGCTAGGAAAGAAACTGGAGAAAACTGCTTCAATTAGCACTGCTGCTGAAACTTGTGAACCCACAGTGGCAAAAGCACAATGAGTTAGCCATAGTGAAGTCCTGTGCTAATCTTATATTGTTTCTATTGGCACATGGAGTATCTTTTGAAGAGACAGTTTGAATGTTGCAATGGGCATCACTGCATAGTAGCTGAAAAGTCTCAGCCTTACTGACCACTTGCATGTAAGGACAGCTAGCTTTTTTGCAAGCTTTTTGTCAGCTTTTTGCAAGGATTTGAGTCCTTTTTAGTATGGAGGTTTATGACTTTCTATCACATCCAGTTCTCCAGCTATGGAGAAGCATGGGGTGAGTATGTATACTCTGTGCAAATTAGCCAAACCCATGGCACAGCATTAAAGCTCAGGAGAAAAAAAAAAAAACCAACAGAACTTCTTTTACTGATAACTCTTGACACAATTTGTATCAAAAACAGTGAATGCAAACATTTACTGAACTAATTTTTGTGGTGCCATGAAAGATGATGATCAGACCACACAAGATGCTCATAAGGTTCTCTGTATATAGAACCATATGTCCTAAAATGATGGAATGGATTTTTCTACCAACAGTTGCTGTCTAACACTCCAGAGGCAAACAGTCTCACTGCTGCCATCAAGCAGAATATGACTGATGGGAATCAAGTAAGCTTAGAAACCAAGCCCCTGTATGACTTTAGTAAATCTTATGGTATGTTTATAAAGGTTGTAGTCATGGTGAAACCAAGGAAAGAATTACATATTGCTTGGAAAAAAATAGTAGGAAATTCTGTTTCTTTGCAATCTCTAAAATCAAATCTCCACCCTTCTGCTTTTGTTTAAAGTTTGTATAGGAGCAGGACTGAAACTGAGCTATCTTCCCTGTAGAAAAAGTTAAGCCTGTAATGCAGGAAAAAAACCAGAGATGATTTGCCTAACTAATAAGGAGATATCAAATATTTAGTAATGCATTATATTAAATTATTTCTGTGCTACTGTTATGCTAAAAGTTTGACTCCTAAAGTACAATGAAGTCATTAAACTTTTGTCTTTTCATCCAAAATATTCTTTTGTTTGATAACTTTCAATGTTTAATAATAGGGCATCCTCTGCTGAAAGTTGAACTTACGTGTTATTACTGTATGTGAACGTCTTTAGCTGGTAGAATTGCGTGCAAGTGGTTAGAACCTATTTCTAGGAGAGTAAAAAAGTACAGTAATACCCTCATCTGAATACCCTCATTCTACTTTTTTTAATAAAAATCCTTTCTTTTGTTAATATTAGAGAAGGAACTGAACATTAGTGACTTACAGATTCTGAAGAACTCAACAGAGTAAAATTAGATGGAATGGCAATAATAGAGGAATGAAAGGTATATAGTGAACTTTTGTATAATGGCATTGCTGACATCTCTTTGGATATCCAAATTAAGATTCACAGTGCATGTTATAAGCATGCATTTATGAAGATACTCTCAGTTTTGGGAAGAAAGTAATTATTTTGCTTGAGAATTCTGGCTAACAATTTATTTAAATGCCATATATTTCAAGAGAAGAGTAGGTCTCAACTGTTTCTTACTGAATTGAGATGGACTTGGCATGCCATCACATGACTCCAGCAAAAACCTGATACTTAACTCTTTTTTTTCTTTTAACTTCAATGGATAAACAAAAATAAATCCTAGGAAAATACGTTCAGACACAAAATCTGGTTTAATTTTTCCGTAAAAGATGAGGGCGTGAAAGGCAGCCAGTAAAGTACCTGTTTTACTCATTTGTGGTCATGTAAAGAAGCTTGCTCAACATTACCAGAAATATCCCTTTGGGATATTGGAGAAGTCTGCCTCTTAGTCTCACAGGAGCAATGGTCCCTTATTGGTGTTTCCAGGCAGTTTAGGTGATCTGCAGATTACTTATGGCCATGAGAAGCAACAAAAAGAAGTGTTTAAACCCTATGCCTATTGCTTTTATGACTTGGATTTAGAGGGAGATGAAAGCATGTCTGTGGCAGTGTGCTTGCTCATTCTGTGCTACTGACCCTGAGCGGGCAAAGTTCTCATCCACTGCTCTGGAGCTGTGAGAGTTCAGCCAGTAAATGCAGTAGGACCACAGTTTGCCCTTGGCAATAAGGAATTTGACAGAAGGGTTCTGCTAAAAGCAGAAAGCAGTGAGAGGCACCGTCACTACCACTCCTTTTACCAGCTGAATTTACAGCCACGTGTCTGATGGGAAATGCCAGACAGTGTTGTGATCTGCATGATGAGCCCTGACAGGTCTCTCCACTGACCTTTCTTGCATCTATTTTCAGAGACTGCTTTTAAAACAAAATATTTAAGTGGTTTGCTGCTTATCTCAGAGATACTGAGGCTTTCAAAGCCATTGAAAGGGTTTTGTCTTTGAATTTAATGGGTTTAGGAATTTATGACGAGTCTCTAAAGTACCTAGGTAAAGCAGTGTTTAGTGAAACACTGCCTACTCCTTAACTGGACTGCATGTTGCAAAAGTTTCAGTCCCAGGTGAGTTTTTCAGGCTTTATAATCATTGTGGCACAGCTGGGAACCCTAGAAACTGATCTTGGGAGACAAGCAGGGAGTGAGTGTCCTATATCCAGAAAATGGATGGAGAAGACAGAGGTGAAAATTTTGCTCCAGGGAATTTTTATCCTCTCGTGTAGCTGGAAAACTAAAAAGGTAATTTTACTGTGTGTAAAAACTGAGGGAAACTGTCTTTGTGTATTAGTGTGGAACCTCAGCCCAGAAATTTGTTTCTACAAATGGAACAAATTTGTCAGGAGAGAATAAGAAGGATCTGCTCCTCAGTGGCCACTACCCAAACAGTTAAGTATCTCAGCTGGGACCAGGAATCTTGGGACCAAGTTTGTGTTCCACTTGGAGCATGGCAGGGGCTTCAAGCAGCTCACCAGATGTGGCTCATCTGCACATATACAGACCAGCAGAAATTTAGATCCTCCCTGGATTAAGTGGCAGTAAAGTAGCTGAAGAATGTAAAGAAGCCAAAATGTAAGTTAAATGTGTAAGTAGGAATGCAGACACCCGTGTATCATGGAAGATCTGAACCTAAACACTTAAATTTCCTGAGTATTAAATATTCTCAGCAGAAATGCATTGCAAATTCTGTAGCTGCATTTGGATAAATTCATAAACTATGAAAGTTTGCTATCCTGGCAATAAAGAGTGTAACCAAGAACTTGGTTAGACAAGTGAAATTTGTCTTTTATTACCTCCAGTACAAACTGGAGGTAATAAAAGACAAGTATTTTATTACCTCCAGTTTGTACTTCTGTTTTAAAATCCCAGAGAACGCCTTGTTTTAAAACAATACAGGAAGCCAGACTTTTAACTGAATCATAATCTGGAATCTTTGTCACAGTGCACTGTAGATAAGTGGTGTTATTGGAAGAAATAGCGCATTGAAGAATTGTTTCCAGGTTATTATAGGACTTTCTTGCTCAGTTTTTCCATGCAAATGCTGTATCTGTACAGTCATCATCTTCACATGAGGATTTTGAGATTTATAGGAAAAACACCATGATAAATTTTGGATAGAGTCCCAGTTATATGAATATGCAATAAAGTTCTATAAAGTCTGATCACAAGATTTCCCCCCAAATGATCTTCAAGGCAGAAGATTTATCTCACTTACTCAAACAGCATTTGCAAGTCAAAAAAAGTTGGTATCATCTTCTTGGAGGTTTTCATGTCCAAGAAGAGAGAAAAAAAGGTCATTTTGATCTGAGGAAATCTTGGACAAAGTTAGTGCTTTCTCAGAAAAAAATGACTAAACCTTTTAAAATTTGTGGACTAGCCAATCCATATAAAAATTTGGTTATCATAGAAACTATTTATACCAGATAAAGTTATGATTTCATCCTCCCCACCACTTGCTTCCTACTAAAAGTTTATTTGTCAGTGCATTAGTGATACTTTCAAATGTATTTTTTCTCATTAGCTAGTGAATGTGTTTGGTTGTTAAACTCCTGCTGTAGACCCTGCTTCCTCCACCCCTTGCTCCTGTATCTAGCCACCAGACACATTTCCTACACATTTCCTACAACAACAAAAATTTTGTAGGAGCTTTCCAACTGCCTACTCTAACCTGCCTTTCTGGAGGTATCTGACAACTTTGATGTTTACTCTTTCAAACTGATACATTTCACACAATAATTTACCTCTCTTTGTTTTTGCTGAGTTACCTTTCCTACTGAAGCTGGACAAAGCTAAGCTATCAATAGCTGGATTGCTGTGGCCTGGGGAAGTACACAAGAGTGTAGCGATGCCACAAAAGTTATTTTTTCTCTGATCTTACATATATCTTGCAATATCCAGTTCTAGGGGGAGAGAATAGTTTAATCTACCTTTCTGCTCATTGAAGCAGCTTTGCTGATGAGAGGAAAAGCAGTGTCTTTATAGTCCTGCCTTATGTTCCACATGCACCTCTCTAGCTGCTCAGTGGCAGCACTGGCAAGGGTTTTAGACAGCATCTGTTCAAACCTTGCAAGCACACATCATGAACAAAGACACGAAACACCTAAAAGTTTGTTCCTACCAGAAGTACTGAACAGTAACACTTAAAGGGAGCTACAGGAGAGCTGGAGAGGGGCTTTGTGCTAGGCTATGTAATGATAGGACAAGGGATAATGGCTTTAAACAGAAAGACACTTGGCTTATGTTAGATATTAGGAAGAAATCGTTTACTGTGAGAGTGAGAGGTACTGTAAGAGGTTTCCCAGAGAAGCTGGGGATGCCCCATCTCTGGAAGTGCTCAAGGGCAACTTGGATGGGGCTTTGAGCAATCCAGTCTAGTGAAAGGTGTCCCTGCCCATGGCATTGAGATTGGAACTAGATGATCTTTAAGGTCTCTTCTAACCCAAACCATTCTATGATTCTATGAAATAAAATTGTCCTTCACTTCTTCAGGGTGCTCAGTCCCATGTTTTGTGATTTGACAGAGGAAGATCCTGAGGAGAAGAGAAGGGAAAAGTGTTGCCTCTCAGCTTTTTATCAGTTTTTATAGTCTGATTGAACAAACATAGGCACCTTAGCAGAAGTAAATGCTACTAAAGCACATTTTACTAAGCAAGGATTCTGCAAACCTGAGTCTATCTATACTCAATCACTACAGTATATCATTAGATGATGTTATGTAGCTTATAAAATTACCAAAATCTTCTGGAAAACGTTTTCAAATATCTGTAGACAGCGTGTCCCCAGCATTATCTGTGTGTCTCCTGACAAGAAAAGAGTTTGATCCCAAGGAACGAGTAATGCCAATTAGTAGGGGAGAAAACTAAGCCAAGAATTTTGAAATATGTTAAGAAGAAAGGAAGGATGTGGGATTGTGTAGGGTGAGCCAGGACACTGTAACTAACAAGAATAACACTTTTAAATGTAGCATAGGAAAATTAGGCAGATTTATGGGATTTTTTTGCTAATAATGAAGTCTATTAAGCTGTAGAAAGTTTTCCAAGAAAAGTGGTAGAATATCCATCCTTTGGGATATATAAAAAGAGCCTGAACAAAGCTCTCAAACCATAAAATAAGCAGGACTCTGGCAGTGACCGTCAAGAAAGGAAAGATGAAGAAATGTCTTTTTCAATAACTAATTTTCACAAGTCTATGAGAACATAAAACTAAACAGTTAAAAAATAAGTGAGGCAGAAATTTTGCTGTAAACATGAGAGATTTATCTGAAAGCACTAATTGATTGTCAATAAATCAGTTCCCTAGTGAGAAAACTTGAAAAAAATATTTCTACACCACAAAGTTGTCCCCAACTGAAAACAAATAGAACTTATTTTTAGCAGTGTATTCATCAACTCTTAATTGAGTGCATATTTTTTCCTTCATGCCATGAAATGATACTTTTTTTTCCTAATGGTAACCAAAGAATTGGTGATCTCTTAAAAATTAACTTTATGAATAGAAAAAGGGACATTTGGAATACAGATAAAAAGGTGTTTTTCTCTCTTCTAACAGAAGTGGAAAGCCCTCTTGAAATTTAGCAGTATTTGGACTGCTTAAAAGTTAAGCATCACTTAAGAGTCTAGACATCACACAGGACAGACAGCCACTGTGTAAAAGAATGAGATCAGAGCAAGTCTTAAACTTACTGAAAGCTGTGTCTAGTGATAATGATCTCATTTTTATTCCCACAAGAAAAATTATGGAAAAGCTGGCCTTAGAAAACATCATCAAAATAAATACATTGTTAGCCCTTTTAGCGTGTGGGGAGCAGGTGATGAGGGTGAGATATGAGTATTAGGAAAATTATGGTTACTGCAAGTGCTTTGGGAATCTAAAGTCTCTTTAATTATTTTTTTACAATGAAATTAAATATATAATAACGTTTTATTGATTTGGCATAAAAGGTCTTCAGATACTTGGATTTGAAAGTTCTACCACAATTACATAGTACCACCTTTTGTTCCTTTCCTGGGCTTTGTGTTAAATAGGGCGCAGCCTCTCCAAGGATTTGGCCCTGAATCTCCTCTGCAAAAGTGGGAAGATCAGCAAGGTTTTCTCAAAGCCCCATGAGATAGTGGTCCCAGCATGCCACTATTCATTAAATATTCATTTTAATTTTTTGAGGTATGTATTGAGATAATTTTGGCCACACTTAATATATTTCAGTTAAATAAGAAAGTACTCTTGCTGAAGGATGTGAGCAAATTCTCCCTAAGGCTATAAGCATCTCATTTCCCATGATTTCAAATAAAGAAAAATCAACTACATACGTAAGTCAAGAATTAAAAAGAGATTCATGCTCTTTGTCACATCTGCCAGTCCGCTATTGAAAGAGTCTCCATGAGCTTTCACATCTCCAGCCTAGTGGGGAATGGAATTTTAAAGTATTTGAAACTGTTGGTTTAATAATATTACAAGGTTTTAAAACCATTTTTATTATGAGGTAAAGGATATTGACTTTTCTCATTATTTCCAGTTTTAGCATTCTATTATTAATTAAAACATTGTGTGCCGCTGGCTTTTCTTTCCTTTTTCACTTCCTTTTGCTCTTTACTTTTCAGCTGGCCATGAGTTTTATATATTTCAGAGCTGAAAAACATAGGGATTTTTTTCTCATTCTTGCCATGACAAGAATGGGAAACAACCAGTTCTATCCTAAAGGGGAATACAACAGTTAAAAATAATTAGACTAGACTACACTAGACTAGAATAGGATAGAATAGTTCCGGTGGGGAAGGACTGATGAGGTCTGTCTTTATGGCCAGGCACTGATCTGAGCTAGCCACACTCCAGAGCACATCTCTAAACTCTCTGTTCTCATTCTCCTTCCCAATCACACTCCAAAAGACTCTTTTACTTCTGACCACTGTGGGTAGGACCTAAATGATGATTAAAAGAGAGACTTTAGTTGGATTGATGGCAATACAGGTAAAGATAGCAAAATGTTTTGACACTAAAAACTAGGTTTTTAGTGTCAAAAAACCGCTATGTTTTTTTGACATTAAAAAACCCCCTATGTTTTTGACATAAAAACTATGAACTGTTTGGTTGCCTTGGGAGGTTGTGAAGCCTTCACCTTCAATGACAGGTTGTGGTGGTACAGCTACACACATAATGGCTGATCTTGTTTTAGGATAAGAAGAAAGCCAGCTGATCTCTTAAGGCCCTTTCCTGTTTTTGAATAAACCTCTGGGCCTAATTTCCTTATCTGCCTAGAAAGGAGTTGCTGACTGGGTTAGCTGCCCAAGGCTGGGTGATGTGAATACTTTCCATGCTGGTCTAGCACTTCAGTAGAATCGGTTACTACAGTGTGCCATGAACTTTCAAGGATATCTGCTGAATGCAAAGTGTTCTTCTCATTCATGTCTAGAGGCCCTTACTCACAGACCAGAGCAGCCTTCTACTTCTCCCAGTTACTCCATTCACTTAATTTACATCTGTCTGTAGTCCTGTTTCCAGAAGTTCACTGTCAGTTCAGTACACTGAGTGGAGCAGCTCTGGAAATTAATCAGGCTTGATAGTGATTGCCTAAAAGTCCCAGTCTCAGCAGAAGGTAGAAAGGGCTGCCAAAATCACAAGCACATTTACATTATTAAGGTGTAAGCTGCAATGAAGAACTGGATTCTTTCTCTGCATCTGCTACAAAGGGTGGTGAAGGTTTTATTTATCCCCAGTCTTTTACATGTAGTTACTGCACATGCATGACTCATTTTCTTTGTGCCAGACAGAAGAGCATGAGCTCTGATTTGCAGAAAATTTGAATCTTCATATGCGTCATTGGAATTTTTGATCCCTGTGCTTTCAACATATAAAGACTTATGCAATACTTATATTGAAAAAAATATATTGAAAAAATTGGCCAATAAAGTCCTAATTTTGACACCAAAAACTGACGGCTTGTTTTCTTTTACATCTATGACTCAGTTGCATGGAAGCAAATTATCTCCTAGCAATTTAGGGAGCAGATACCAGTGATAAGAATTACAGATTAGCTCATGACAAAGAAGCGTAACCTTTAAAATTCAACATTACTGAGAACATAAACTGTAAGTTCAGTAATCAAAGCTATTTCTTCTTACAAGTAAAGGAGTTTTTGGCAACCTAGTGCTAATTTTAATTAGTTTATAGTCCTTACTTCCTTCTTATCTGAACTACCATTTAGAATAGTAGACTGAGTAGAAATAGGACTTTGCTTTTTTTTTTTTTTTTTTTTTTTGTGAAAAGGTTTTATTTTAACAATTTTTTGGAGGGGATATTTTTTGGGTAAAAAACTTTTGATGTGTCTTTTTGTAAACACACCCACACGTGCACATTTATTTATGAAATCTTGATTTAACTCCCTGTTTTCTTCTGTTACGTTTTCTTCTGTAACCATGGCAGCAATTGTATAAGAGATGTTGGTTATCACCAGTAGTGTTGCTATCTTTTAGTCTTCAGAATCAGCCCTTTTTTTTGTGAATTTTGGCTCCTCTAGTACCAAGAAATCTGTATCTTGTCAGATTTCTTGGCTGATGTGTTCCTTGCTGTGACCTCTCACTTTGAGATGTGCCAGTGACATTGAGTTCCAGTGCAAAGTGTACTATAAAGTTGTGGGATCACCACAATGTGACACCACAGCAGGGCTCTTTCAAGCTGAGAAGATTTTCTTAACTGATGAGTTAACAAGATGATAGACCAAAAATACCCTGGGACAGATTCAGTTCCATACGCTGGCCTCTCTGTGCCTCAGGAATTCAGTTGTATCTGGCCAAAAGAAAATTTCCCAGCAGAAGAGATTGTGTAGTAGACATTAGATTGGCATGGTTCTGAATCTTACCAGTCTCAGCCTATAAAATAAAAAAGCCAGGAGGGGATGGGACCCCCAGAAAAATTCCATCTGACTGCCTTAAGACCATTGTCATCTTGTGTAAGTTGGACCAGCCTGAGTTGCTCTAACACATGCTGTCTCTGTGGCCAGTGCTGGCAAAAAACCAAAGAGTTGTAACCAAATCTTTCTGATTGCTCCCTTTCTCTCCTGCACTGATCAGCTCTAGGCCATAGCAATGATTTTCCTCTGTGTGCTCAAGAGTTGCTTTCCAGACAGTGGGTGCAAATCAGAAGTGGAGCTGAGTAGGAAAAAGGCTTTTTCTTGCAGAAAGTATTTTAATCAAAAGACTTTTTCTACCCCAAGGAAAATCCAGGATTTTTTTCAATGGTTCATAGACAGTAACATAGCTGATAGTGTAGACTAGACCTGGACTTAGGACACTTAGAAATCAGGATTCCGTGTTTCTTTTCATTGTTTCTCTGAAGTTAGGTGTGTTCCTCTCTTTCTTTACCCATACTTGGAACACTGTTCAACAGGTGAGAATCTTTCTTTCACTAAAAAAGAGTTCAAATTATTATGTTTCTGCTGAAAACTTAGATTTAACCGAAGTAGCATGTTTCAATGTGTGCACATAAAAATTGTAAAACAAAAATATCCTGACTTGCTTTAATTTGAAGTTCTGGATTGTTTTCTAAGGTCTAATTTATCCCATGGTTCTTGCCAAGTTGATTTTACTTCAGCCACACAAGGGAGAGTACAGATGCTGACTTTTCTCTAAGTGATAAAGTGATGCTAGTTATTTTTTATTTTTGTGCACTGAGTACTAAAGGAATCATATTAATCCTTTGAACTAAGAAAGTGCACTATCTACGGATGTTTGCAGCACTAAAAGAATGTGAGGAACAAACTTCATAAGCTTCCACTTGTCTAGATATATTGAGAGGAGAGATGGATAATCCAAATTTTTACCTTTCTTTCACTGATTCCCTCTATCCAGATGACTCAGTTCCTTCTTGTCTTTCCTGTCACTTCCTAGTGTGTTGATGGAGATGCTTCAGCTTTGTTCCTGCTTCGAAGTGTACTTTAGTCCCTGGTTCTGTGCAACAAGAACTTGGCCAATACTTTTTTGGCTGCTGTAACATCCCATGGCTCTTTTATTACTATGTATAGATCACATTTTAGAGCAGCCAAAAGCCTTGGAAATGGAGGGACATAAGGATTTTGCACCCCACTGCTTTCACAGTCTCATACTATAGTAAGCATCACAACCTACTTCACAGGGCCAGCCAGTCATTCTGTGAACTGAGCTGCAGGATTTCTGTGTTCAATTGCAAAGCAACCAGATATGTCCTGAAGAAGATCTGTGGTAAGAAGGGACCAGTTTTCTCTGCTGTAGTGATCCGAAGGAATGTATTACATATTATTACCTTCCCTCACAGTATGTAGGAGGACTACCTGTGCTGTTCAATGCAAAACTGAAAAATTAATATAACATATTCCAGCATCAGGCACTTCTGGTTTTGTGACACATTTGACACCTAATCTGAGGCTCTGTACTTCTGCATCCTCAGCTGGCATTGTAACTGTAGCTCCACATCTTTATCAGAAATCTAACAAATTTTATTGGGAGTCCTTTTCAACCAATCATGATACAGGCTCAACTTTTCAGTTTATTTTTTCAGACATTTAAAATCTGAACAAATAGTGAAAGGAATAGTGCAAAGAGCTATAGATTATAACATCACAAGGAATAGTGGAAAGAGCTATAGATTATAACATCACACATCAACAATAAATGAGAAATAGGTACTTGAAACTAGAATTTTTTCCTAAATAGAGCTGTGCAGAAAAATTAATGCAGCATGAAAAAACAGAAAAAAAAAATCTGTTTTCCTGAAGAAATTTTGTATTATGTTTCATGCAGCTGAGAAACATCTGTTCAGCTGTTTGTTTCAAGAGAGGGAAATCATGCTGCTGCATGAAACAAAGTCAGCCTAGAAACTTTCATTTGGTCATTCAGAAATTACTTGTGTTATTAGAATGATGAAGTCAGATCAAGATAACACCATATACGTGAAGTCTTAGGTGAAGTCTGAATGTCAAAATCCAAATTTCTGTCTTGTAAATTGAAAATGTAATTGACTTTAATTGTCTGCATTCCCAAAACTACACCAATCCTGACAGCCTGCTTGACGCCTAACTCACATCTGTGCCTTTTTTCTGGGGAAGAATGAATATTGCAACATCTATGTTAATAAATACTGTGTTGGGAATGTTCCTGGACATAAGAACTCGGTCATCTAACTGTTAAATTGTTAGAAGGGTTCCTAGTATGATTTTTACCTGGACCAGCTAGCACTATCCCAAACAATTGCTGAGTACAGTAAGGATTTCCAGAGGCCAAAGGCCATTCAGAGATCACAGGCAATTTGGCTGCTGCTAGCATGTTTTGAAAGATGAGAATTTAGGAGTATGGATGCTGCTCCATGCCAGTTGGACTCAGTGACAGAAAACAGTCCCACACTCATTTGATTTACTAGTATCTGTGTAGCCAATGTGTTTTCTCTGTCTCCCAGAGAGGCTGAGTTTAGTAGGTGTTGTTGAGAAAACGAAACACTACCCAAAGTTGGGATTCTCAGAAAATGAAGTTATCATTTACACTTTATGCCCATCCAAAATGCTCAGTTTTCCCCTCTCCTCTACCTTATCCTGGTGTAAAACTCTCAGCTGCCTCCTGACTGAATTCCTAAGGGAATAACAGTCTGCATTCCCAAAATGTTACAATACAAGGCAACCTTCAAAACAGCCTTTAGGGGAAGAAATTGAGATGCTGAAGCTGAGGCAGTAATCATCAATTTTTATTTTTTAAAAGTAGCATCCCAGTGCAGAGAATTTGTTCCATCTAAAGAGAACATAAAGGCACCATAGGCAGGAGGCTGACACGTAGCCTAGTGAAGAAAAAAAAAAAACAGCATATGATGGGAAGACTGGTGTTCCAGGCCTTGCTTCCAGCATCATCCCTCTATTTTTGCAGCCATGGGGATGTAAGGCAGAAGCACATATCTCATTCTCTTAAAACAAACTTTGGATGTGTAGGAGTTTCTCTTACCTTCACTACATTTGTAGCTCTGGCTATGAGTTAGATGTGAAGCTGTGTCCATCTTTATTTTACTGAAGAAAAATCCTCACAGAAAAATGCAGTAAGAGGTAAGTGGGATGTAGGTCAATGTCCAAACCCTCTTGGCCATAGCAGACCCTATGGTGTTTCCAGAGAAGAGCTCTTCAGCTTTGTCTTTTTTACAATGAGCATACTGACTTTGGTAGATCCAGTGTCACTCCTAAACAGTTTATATCAGCAATATTTTTCAAATAAATATGGCTAGTACTTCAAAACTTGATCCCTGCTCTACCCACTTATCAGTTACCTTGGTTTTCCTTATTCACATTGGCTAAGGCAGTCGTTATAATCAAGTGCTGCTGTTTAGCAAAGAAAGTGTGGATGTCACAGCCATTTCAAATTTATTTTTTAAAATATTAAAATACTTTTTAAACTTTTAGAAGATTACTTTAAAAGCAGGTTTTAAATATTTTTTAATTTTTAAAACAGAATTAAGTCTTCACATGACTTAATTAGGGTGTATTTTCACAGGCAATCATGAATTTGTTATTTGCATGTGTCTTTATTGAATAAATTTTTCCTAAGACTACACATCCTCTTTTTTTCTTCTCTTGGAGAGATGCAAAGCACCCAATATGTTGAAAGTTTAAAGTGAAAATTCCCACAGCAGTTTAAATGCATGGTCTAACACACCCAAACCATTCACCTTTAAATAGTTTATGTATAATTTTAATGTTGTCTTGTTTAACAGGATGCTGGTTTCTCCCATCCAGCTAAAGCCTGGAGAGAACTTCGCCTGCATCATATGTTTTTCTTTCCAGTAGACTTTTAGCTCATACAGCTAAAACCACAACCTTATCAGTACAGAAAAAACTAAACTAATTAGAAACTGTGTTTCTTTAAATGAAATTTGCTATGCCAGCTGTACATCATGCCTTACTCTTCACAACATGATAGCCTTATGTGCACTATGTGTGTCTTTATGTTTGACCCAGATGAGGGTGGTTGCTTAGCTGCAGCCTTGGGGCCCCCAAGATGGGCCAAAACAGACAATAAACATGCATCTCTGTCTCCTTGGTCACTTGAACGACTTTGCATCATTGGACTTTTGATCTGAGAAGGAAAACAAGTTCTGAAATGGTGTCTCCTGGATTTCTTCACCCAGCTCTGACTTCAAATAGGAATAAATTCATGTATTTACTGTATCACTGAGGCCCATGTTAATAAGTGTTTAGTCTGTGTTTCCAAGAAAAAAAAGTTGTACAAGTGGTTACTATGACAACCACTGGCTCTGAAAAAGCATTTAGCTTTATAACCTTTTGATTCTCATTTTAATCATCCTCCCAGATTTTCTTCAAATACTAATTTAATTTTGTGTGTTTTGAGCGTTTTTCTTCTGAAAGAAATGCTTCAGTTTGAAATGCAGTACTTTGTACATCTGTGGCGATGATCATCTTGCAGGTGGTGACAGGTGTATTACATCTCTGGGTACACAACTTGTGCCTCCCTCTGGTCACATTGGATGCAGAGAATGTGAAAGTTACTGGGATTAAAAAAGAAAAGGAATGGCATGTCTGCAGCAGACGTACAATGCATATTTTTTATTCTGATGGTGGACTGTAGAGCTTTTGAAAATCCTCTTTTCAGTAGATTATATTTCTTTTAATCTCAGTTCTGTGTTGACTTCCAATGTTTCACAGATATGACCTCACAAGCACTCGTCTCTTAGCCACGAAACAAAAGAGAGAAAACCTGTAGCAATATATTGCTGTTTTTAGAGGCATGCTAGAATTCCAATATTGAGTTCTTAGGCCAGAACCCACGTTTAGGGCTAAGTGATTTTATTCTCACTGGTGACCAGCAGCTTTCATCATGGTGGTGTCCTTGCTATGGGTCAACAGCTGGAGTGTTGCAGGTTCCCCCTGTGATCTCTTCTCTTCCAGGAGATGACTTGGGTTTACACCTTCTCATCAGCAGCTGCTGTGGGCCCCTGTTACTGCTTTATAGTCCTGTTTCACTGCTGGCTAGTGCGGGGAATGTATATATGTCCAGTTTATGTCAGGAGCCCACGCTTACCAAGGAAACCATTGACCGCAGCAACTACGTCCAGATATGGACAACACTGGACAATCCAGACCACAAGAACTTTTTTTTATTTTCAGCACATCAGTCTCAGGACATTGTTAAACAATGGAGACAGGATGTTAACATCTCGCTGATCCACAGGGAATGCCAAGGAGGTGGAACATTACAGCATAGCATAAAACCATTCAGCCTAGATTTCAGCCAGTCATACATAGAACAACACATATTGACAAGCATTCTATCCAATCTTATAAAACACACGTAATGGTAGTTAAAACAAAGACTGGTTCATAAGAGACAAAGAACAGAGCTCTATTCATGCTAACCTTCTAAAGAGATACATTAAATAACCTTGTTGCCATCCATAAGCCAATTCTACAGAGGCCTATTGTTATTTGTCAGGTATGCTCTACTGCTTAGAAAACTTTTCTGCTGTATTTGCAATGCTAACAAAACTTCAGTCTGAAGCCTGTTCTTTTTTAACCATTTCATAAAAACCCTCTAACTTTATGAACTCCAGCAGCTAGGTTCAAGTCACCACTGAGATGCTGCTTCTGACTGAGAGGTAGATTGTTCTTCTGAAGGGGTGCACTTCCCTCTACCCTTGAACATGTGCTTTCTTGGATGTCTTCACTGTCTTGTCCTGTTTTCATCTGACAGCTAAAGTGCCAGGAAAGAGGGAGACAGCATGAGAGCTTGTCCTCTCCTGCTATCTGTGCACTGGGTAACTAAAGGAAACCAAACCCCTGTCCCTCTGAAGAAGTTTCTCTGAAATCACTGGCACTGCCTCAGTGAAGATCCAGAGGATATGTGTGAGTGTGCTTAAAAAGAAATTTAATTCTTTAATTCTTTATAAGACTTATCAAAAGCTTTTCCCAGAGGATTCCCACTCCAATAAATGAGCTTCATATCTCCTAAAGAGCTTTCAAAAGTCAACTCCTTTAGCATAAGAAAACCTCCTCTGAAGTCATTGCTGAACAAAGATCTGCAATCAGACATTTATCAAGTGTCCCTCACTGACAACATCTTGAATCCAGTGGTCATGAACCCAACCCCTCCACAACCAAGGACTTCCTTAAAGGGAATTCAGGGTGGCAGCAATAAAAAAGCAAGATGAGAGTCAGGCAGTCACATACTACCTGAGTAAATGAGGCCTCTTCTTGGCGCTCTAGAGGAACATATTCACATAATGTTTTGTGTGTGTATTTACTCAAAAATTCTCAACAGCTTCTGCTTAGATATTTTTTCTACACTGTAAACACACCAACACCATAGCTACTGAAACGAAAATTCTTAGGTAAAAAACAAATTGGAATTTTATTAAGTGACAGTATGTTTATAATTGAGCATAATAAACTTAAAGAGATACTGTCAACACCATAGCTTTGCAAAAAAAAAATCGTATTTATCTCTTCTATTCAGAGCAATATATGGGTCAATATTATAGTAAAAATTACTTACTGAAGGCCTGACTGATGCAGACCGATGATTTTCAGATTTTGAGACTCTGATGCTGCCAGAAAAGAAAGAGTATAAAAGAAAACAGGTATTAAAGAAAAAAAAATAATCACTGTTTTCAAAAGTGTCTTGTCCAAAAATGTGACTAAAATTATAGCATCTTTGGGCAAAAATATATTGTGTACCTATGTGTGTGTATATAATATATATGATAATTGTAAGCCATGAATAAAATTCTCGGAGTCCAGCACCCTGACCCACACCTGTCTCCTGTTTCACTGTGAAGCTGTTCTTCCCACATCCATCATGGTGTCTGTCTGTCTGTGTTCCAAACTCAACAGAAGGACACTCTGCCATGGTTTCATGGGGAGCTGGGGACCCAACTCTCTCAGCCCCCATGCCTTGGAGACTTTCTTAATGAAGCTGCCCAAACAGTAACAGCCTGAATTAAAATAAGTGGATAATGAAATTGAAGTCATTGTGAAGAAAGTGACTGGCTGGATTTATGTGTCAGAAGGGAAATCAGTTATGTTCTCAGTTTACAGGGGGAAAGAGGACAGCAAGAAAGTACAGCTCATCACCTTTGGAAATTATTTGCTCTCCTTATCCCTGACAGTGAGACACTAACTCACTGCCAAGAGCACTTACAGCCCCGCTGTGCCCCAATGAGTCTGCTCATTCCAGTTTCATCCCCTACTCCCACTGTTTTTTTATTTTAAAACAGCCCTCTGTACTCACAAAGTACTGCATGGACTCAGTGTTTTCCATGGGAAGGGATCTTCTGTGGTGAAGAACATCTAATAGTTATTGGCAGTAATTGGCTTATTAGAGGCTTATTGGCCAAACCTGGACACCAACTTGCTAGCACTGTGCCCTCTGGCTTGTGCTCCCTCACTTAGGTTAAGTTTTGGGGTTTTCTGACACATGCAAACAAGCTGTCATTTGCTAGAAAAAAACCTTATTATTATCAGATGATCATAACTCCCCCATTACAACCTAATTAAAATCCTTAATTGTTCATAAATGAATGGGCTCAGTGCCCTGGCCTTCTTTTTCCTCTCCCTCAGCTTTTCCTTACAGTAAGTTGGGGATCCACCAGTACCCGAGTAGTGTGTTGGTGCAGGATGTCTCTATGCAAAGCTTGTTAAAACGACCTAAAAAATCTTGGCTTTCTTTTGCACTGAGACACTTAGATGAGTTGCTTTAAAGCTGCTTGATCTTCAGGCATTTGTCACTATTGTTTTAGGCTGCATATGCTGTTTTATTTATGTTTATATGTATGAATATAACTACTAATAAAAAAGGAATACCATATGCCAAGTATCCAAAATTGTGTATTTGGATAATACTGCTTATTTCATTAATTAGTAGACATTTATAAGCATTAATTGAAATTTTTTTTATAAATACATTACATTTTTAAGATGTAGACCTTCTACTTTAAAGAAAAGAAAGATTGTTATTAGAATACCCTTTTAAAATTATGTTTCCCAAAGGAAAATGAATTAAGCATCCTGGAAAATGTTTCAGTCTCTTTCTTGTACAATAATCTAATCCTGAAGGACACTCTTTGATTTCCTTCTATAATACTTTGTTTTTTTCCTTCTTGTTATTTTATTGTACTTATTCCCACAGCCAGCTTCAAATGACCTCAAGAACACAGGGCAGCTAAAAGATTGCTTAAACTTCTTAATACTTTTAATCCTTACTTGTTATAATTTGATTACTGAGACAGATTTTCTCTCTGGGCCTCATATTAAATCACTTTCAAGTTGAAACAAACCAGAAATCCTTTCAACTTAACAGAGCTTGTATTCAATATGAGCTTGTCAGATGCAGCACAGAGACTGTAAATGTTGCATCACATGCTTCCTGGATTTTAATGCAAGGAAAGCAAACTTAATAATAATGTGACTTATGATTTTACCTTTGTAGAGTATTTATTTATCAAGAGCAAATATGAGTAAGTATAATTTTGGAAGTGCATGTAAATGCATGTGTGTAAATGTGTATGTACCTGTACACAGGCAGATACAGATTTCTATGCCACATATATAACTTTGCTGATACTATAATCTCTGCAATTGTAAGACTTTATTTATTGTGATAAGAATGAATTTCTAATAAGATTTTCTTTCATGCGACTGATTCCTTTCCTCATCAACTATATAAAAAAAGAAAAAAAAATTCCAGGACAGTGGTTTAGTTAAGTTCATAATGTCATTTAAAAACAATAAATTCCTAATTTTCTCAGGAAAGATATGGTAAAACAAGAGGGATCGAAATTCAGCAGTAAGTAGGAATGATATGGTAGAATTGTTACTCCTTCACAAAGGGACTTTGATGACATTGACTTTCATTCTGAAGCTTTTGTTTGAAAATATTTGTGAGAATATGAGTTTCCCCTGCTCAGCCTCCCTGGTTGATCAAGGACAACATGCAGGCATGCTTTGCACAGCTCTGTGATACCCAGAGGCAATGGGTTCACAAGGTTCAGGTCAAGTGCTGATTTTAATCAAAATTGCATTCTGGTAAGGAAAGGCCAAGGAAAAGAGGTATTCAGGAAGGAGAGGATTCAATGAAAACTTTGGGGATTCATTTACTGCAGAAATCCCTGGGGAAAGGGAATGTCAGGAGTTGAAATTTCCAGCAGTAGCCTGTAGGTAAATTAGTTTTAGGGAGATTAATAAGGCACTCAGTTAACAATCACCTGAAGATAAGCATTAACTGAGTGCTCAGGCCCCTCACCAGAGCCTCCCCTGCCCACCTCTGACCTCTGCCACCACCCCTTCCTTCTGTGCAGGCTCTGGGGGCAGGGGATCACCAGCAGCCAGGCCCTTGCTGATGACCACAGAGACTCTGAATCTAGTCCCACCTATTGAAAATCCAGTTGAAATAACCCGTAAAGCTGTAGCAAGAACCGTCCATTTCCAACAAGCTGCTGGAGGCTGAATGTCCATCTCCCCCTGCTGCTGAGGGCGCTGACACCAGAGGCTGCTGCTGCAGGGGTGTTCGGCAGGGCGGTGCTGAAGGAACCGTGATGGTTTTGCCATCAAGTTTCATGCTGAAGCTTTTGTATGGAGATGCTGTGGGGAGCTCTCCCGGTCGTGCCTGACCTCGGGCTGCAGCTGCCGCGGCTCGCTGTGCCTCTGGAGGCCGGCTGTGCTGGGGCGCCCTGTCGCAGGGGAGATCTCTCTGAGCTGAGCTGCTTCCAGAGCTGAGGCCATATTCGCAAGTGAAGTCTACAGCTGCGAGAGAAAAGCAAATCCCTGCAGCCCTATACTCTCATCTTGGCAGAAGAAAGGCCCTTTCACCTTTAAAATAAATTACAAGAAATGGGCTCAGATTAAATCCCTCGATCCAAACCCACTGAACTCTCAGAGTGATTGAATCCAGACTCGGGCTTTGCTGGTTGGGCCCCTCTCTGATATCTGTACATCACTTATAAACACACACAGGTGCTCTGTGAAAAATGAGGGAACCTGAGGTCTGTTAGCAAACACACTGGTACACCTTTTAAGGGATTGCCATCCACTCACGAGTTTCATCAAGGCACCAATAAGAAAAGTCCCCTCTCAAATGCTGTCTGTGTGTCTCTATAACTTAGAGGAGGCCAAGGAAATCCCTTTGAAAATCTGAAGCACAAAAATTGTTTCCAGGCTCAAAAATTCTATGCCAAGTTCCTTCTGTAGTCTAAAATTTGGGGGAAAAAAAAGAATTTTAATGAAAGCAATAACCAGCTATTAAGTTTAATGGTATTGGTAGGTGTTGCCATCATTTCACTACTGGGATTGAATTAGGAACACTTAAAGGAATTAATGATGGCAGACTCCTGGTAATAGACTCAGAAATTTAATTAATGTTTATGGATCAGGTCCTGCAGTTTCCTCATTGGCAAAGGTATGGTGAAGGTCAGTGGACGTTTTCTGGGTTGAAGGCAATTAACGGTGCTTGTTAGTAATAAAAAAAATTAATCTAGGTTTCTAAATGTCTAAAAAATGCTGGAGTTTCTTGGGGTTCTCTGTTGTTTTGTTTTTTTTTTGTTTTCCAAATGGAACTAGCTAACTGTTTTGCTCTTAAATTTGAATGTACTTCCCCTTGTTTTGTGAAGCCAGTGTACTCTCACTCAGATTACTAAAATTTGATTAGAGACTGGTTTTTGTTCCTCTTCTGCACATGCCAAAGAGCATGACAAATGTTTCCATGCAGGAACCTTCTTTGGGGCCATCATCCACAAGCAGCAGGCCCACAGCTGGAGTATTGCTGTGTTGTTGCGAAGTACCTGAGTCCAACCAGGACTGCTATGACATCTGGAGCAGGAGGGCTGTGTTTGTGTGCCTGCTCCAGCTCCTTGGGAATTCCACCTGGGAGCACTGATCACCCTGTCTGTGCTCCCAGTGGTGCCAAACCATGGATGGGCTGCTGGCACTCAGCGCCAGTGCCCTGCACCCAGCTGAAAACCAGAGCTGATTTGCTCAGAAGGAGCTTCCACCATACTGGGCTCGCGCCTAAAGTTATGAAGAAGTAAGAATTAAGTGCCTAAAGACAGCTGGGATGAAAAAAGGCTGAGGAAAGTCCATCCTGGCTGTAGCACCTACCATGGTACTTCAATTCTGACCATGCCTCCTAGGCCAGGCTTTGTGCAGTGGATGCCCTGTATCTTTTGGTTATAATTTTTTCCACTCCAGACTCAGAATTAGCTCTTACCACACTGCAAACATATGTTTTACACATTGAAGGATATTCTGGGCCTGAGATGTCTAAAGCCTTCCTCTTACAAATTTGTGTGAACAGGCAACCATTTTACATTTGTGCCTTCTGGCAGTCAAGTAATACAAGCACAACTATGCAGGTGATTGAAATCAGTTTTTCATTTGAGGGAGAAGTCTGATCTCCTTCCAATTAATACTTAATTTCATAGATATTAAACAGTAATTTTCCTATGGCTCCAGATTTGTGTCTCTGCTCTCCCAAATGTGTATCTTAACTGAGCCATAGAGCTTGCTAGTTTCACTTCTTACTCCATCACCAGCTGTATATGAAAGCATTTTCTCCAGTCTTTGAATTGGATTTGTGTTTCTTTCCTTTCCCCTTCCCACTGTTTTGCCATCTTTCTAAAACATGCACCAGAGCATTGTGCATCGCTCTAAAATGAATAGGATGTGCTATATGAGGGATAAACTAATTTCCATAATCCCATGGGTTCCCCCACAGGGCACTGGTTCCCTCTCTATACGTAGAAGGATTGCATTTGCCCTTTTATTGTAGGCTGTGTATGAAGCTCAGTCAGCTCTCCACCTGCTTATTCATCAGTACTTTTCAGGCATTTGTTTCTGGGATGCTTTTTGCCATTTGTGGGTCTGACTTATGGATGCTGTTTTTAGAAGTTGAAGTTTTCCTGTTATCATAACCAAAATGTACAGCTGCTTTTATTTGTACCTTATTAATGTGTTGACTACCATCTGAGCTACTGAGATTCCTTGGAACCACACTAAGAATGACATAATGAAATTATGGCACCCTATTGGAAACTACATTTTGGAATGTTTCGGCTCTCATTCATGACACACTTTGCACATGCTGTGCAAAGCGTGTATTGATTGTGACAATTTTTCTACAGAAGCAGCTGAAGAGTAAGGGTTTTATATTAAGTTACTTTTCTCAGATCACAGAATATTATTTGTTAAAAAGAACCTGCAAGAATCCTCAAGCCCAACCCTTAAGTACATGGTCCATATGGGGATTGAACCCACAACCCTGATGTTACTAGCACCGTGCTTGAACCAGCTAAACTCAGGCAGGGTATTGGGAAAATTAGTGAATCCTTTAAGTCAGCATGATCCACTGATAGATGGACATTTGCCCATGATTTTGTTAAAGTATTTGTTACTTCTTAGGTAGATTCCTGGCCATTTAAAGTGAAAATGTCCCAATAACTTGTTCAGTCAAGTCCACTGACTCATTAAGAGCATGTATTAATCTGATCCCAAAGACTAATGCCTATAAACAATTTATTGCAGAAAATTGCTTTGGAAACAAATCCATGTGGTATAAAGAGTAGGAGACTGCTGCTAACTTTTGTCCTTTTACATGCTTTGTGATAAGATTATGAGCTTTTTAAGATGTACCAGATCTTGATCTGTATGCCAGATACAACCTTTGCTTTCACTGACTTCTACAGAAAACTTGTTTCCTAAGTGGACAAAAAGAGAGTTTATGGGCTAAAAGTAAGATAAAGTAACAGCTTCATTTCAAGCATGTGTTTTTATTAGAGAGGGCTAATAAAATCTGCAGTGGATTTTGTGTATACTTGCAGAAATCTGTAAATGCCACCCAAAATTATGAATCGGAGGTGATTAGAGTTAATGGGCTACTCCAAAAGAAACTTGAAACTAGAAGGTCTGTTTACATGTGATTTAAATTATTCTGAAACCTTAGTTTCAGAGAGAGAAGGAGCATGCAAAGGAGAGAGGAAGACATAGATTTCTGGATATACTGTGGAAGGGAGTACAGAAGGGTGACTGAAGCCGGCAACCATACAGCAATTTCTGGTATTAATTCAGAAAAGGCCAGGAAATTGTCAAAGAGTTTCTGATTTGCTTAATTTCTTTTTTTGTTTACTCATATATTTCTTCTTTTCTCCACTTTTAAAACCAACCTAGGCCCTTGTTCTGGCACTGCATGCTATGCCAGCATCACTTTCCAGCTTTTAACATTGTTCTGCAGGGAATGAGCAATTCTTTTATTGATTGGGAAATCCATATGTGACTCACCGGTCTTGTGGTTCTGGTGAAAATAAAAAAAGTCTGGAAATCAAGATTTCATGGAGGGAGAAAAAATGTATTTTCTGAGCAGCTACAGTCTAAAAGCAAAACACCAGGGAACTGAATGATGAAAATATTGCATTAATTGAAAATAAACCAAATATTTACACACATAAATGTAAACTGATGGTAGCAGGTTATCATGACTTTAAGTTATCCTAGAATTTCAAAATTATCTTCTTTACGAGAGAAATAAAACGGAGTTATAAAATCAACGGGACAAGTTTTTAAAAACCTGGCATGGAAATCTATCTAGATACAGTGTGACTGACAGAAAACATACTGAGTTGGAGTTTGCTTTCAACATTCATGTGGCTGCCAGAGCACTATACTCAGAGATATTTAGGCCAGAAGGGACATTAGATCATCTAGCCTGACCTTCTGTGTATCACAGCCCATTCCATGTTACCTAACTGCTCCTGTATTGAGTCCATCTAATCTGGCTTCAGCTGCCATCACTGCTTCTTGTTAAACCTTTCTTTACTAGTTTACAAAGAAAGTCTTTTAATGATAATTTTTTAAAAATTTCTTAATCGTGATTTTCAAGTTCTAGAACTTTTATCATGCATTTTTTTTATTGTGAAGGTTTATTTCCTTATAATGGTCACAAGATGAATACAAAATGGTATCAAAACTTTGGTACAAGCAGACCAGGACCCTGAACAAAAACAATATAAAAGGCCATACTTTGTCAGAGCAAGGACTGATCTAACCCAATGTGTTGTTTCCAACTATGGCCTAAAGCAAATGTCCCCAAAAGAGTGAGGGCAATTCAAGCATATTTGCTATTTTTTCCTGAATGTTGTCCCAGATTCCTACTGGTTTCAGACAGGAGATTTCTCAACTCCATTGGCTTTCTTTCTCTTCATGCTCAACAGACCACTCTTCCAAGTCCAATCCCAAGATAACTTTGATCAAGGGGCTACATAGGTCTTCCTTGTGCATCAAGACTCCTTCTTTCGCTAAATTTTAAGCTGACTCCTATTAGCTGCGCTGGATGATACTCAGTAGAAGAGATGGAAAAGTACAGATCCTGCTTCCATCATGAATCTAGTGGACCTTGGCCATAACACCCTTCTATTCACCTCTTTTCCAGGCTGCAGAATCAACTCTGCTCAGCCTTCTTCCCCTCCTAGGTGCCATTTCATACCTCTGGTCACCTCTGTCACCTGCCTCTGAACCTTTGCCATTTCTGCTCTGTGCTTTCTGAAACAACAACTGCAGACAGAATTCAAGAAACACAAGTTTATACAGCTGCATAGCTGCGTTTGCTCTCTACTCCTTCCCTAATAATTCCTAACTTTCCATTTGCTTTTTTGATTGCTAGGAAGGAGTTGTTTTTATAGAACATAATCCCAGGGTCTTTCTCGTGAGTGGTAACAGTCAGCTCAAAGCCCATTATTTTATATATGAGGTTAAGATTACTTTTCCCATATCACTTTACATATATATCCATGATTTTATTCTGCTGTTTTATTGTTTGCTCAGTCTCACAAGATCCTTCTGCATTATCTCAGCCTGACCATACAAATATTTCCGTACATGTTTGACTTCCCACACAGCGTGGAGTCGCACTGACATGAAGGGACCAGCCCTCATATGAGAAGGAAAGCACTTTCAGAGCTGCACACATTTGACCAGCTTGAACTACGGCAAGAAAAAACCATCATGGTTTAAAGAAGCTGCCAGCTCACGATGCAGCCTCCAAAAGTAATTTAACCCAACCTGCCAGTGACAGCATAAGCATAGGTAAATTTATTGTGCCTTGAGGTCTGCAGTGCACGGCGTGTTTGGACTATATGAAGAAAGACCCAGGGTGCTCACAGTGCTACATGAGAGAAGGACAAGAGACCACACATATAAATTAAAATAAGAGAAGTGCGGACTGGATAGAGGGAGAAACTCTTCTCCCCTGAGGCCAGAGGGCAGAGGTTCAGGCTATCCAGGGAGTCTGTGCAGCTCTAGTCTGGGGGGTTCCAGCCCTGAGCATCCCTATCTGACCTTGGTGCTGAGCATGTCTGACCTCCCAAGCTCTCCTGTGACCCATGGATGGCAAATGAACACTAGTACGAGTTATGGTTAATTTGCAATCTTCTTTTGGAGGTAAAGCTAAATATTAGGATGGTTTTCCCCAATTTTTTTTCTTTTTAATAGACGGATATTGAGAGAAGTGATTATCAGCCTCTTTCCAAATGGTCTGGAATAAACACTGTTTAGACTTGATTTAGACTCATGAAGACTGAAGCAGAGAGCACAACTTGAGAATAACACTACAAAACATGAACAAATTAATTTATTTTTCAAAATTACTCTGTATCTGGCCCATTTTGATCTCAGGTGGACAAAGCAGTTTGTTTCTCTTGGTACCTGTCTGTATATAAATACCCCATATTGGCCTAATATTTGAAAAAAAGATAATTTCAAATTAAACCTTAGAATCTTATGGGAGTTCTTTAATTTTCCTTTCTAAAAAGTGGTTAAACTGGATTAAAATATTTACTGGACTTCAAAGAAATATGTGTTTGCTGAAAGGAGATATTTTTCTCCCAAATTTAAGAGCATATTTCTCTGTTGCTAGTAAGACATTATTGTGACCAGAGAAGGGTGTACATGTAAACAGATCACATAACAAAACTTACTTTTCATCCCAAACAGCTTTGAAATGAATATCAGTTGGAAAATGCAGAGACAGAAAGGCAATCTTTTTGTACATTTTCTCACTTAACTACTTCCTCAGCCTACTCGGGACAGTCTTAACCTACTTTACATTGATTAGAAAAGTCTGAATAATTACCTGTGCTAAATACAGCTTTCCTCAGTGCAGACCTTTGTATCTTTTATAAATTCATAGCTTGACTTCAATTATTTCTGCCCCTGGACTCCTCACCCCTGGACTCCTCTCCCCTGGATTTGAAGATAGAGGAGAGATGGGAAATGTGGGCATGTTCCATAACCAGGCAAGCGTGTTTAAACACAAATCCCTAAGCAGAGTGCTTCACACAGCCCACAGTGTGAAGATATTACTGAAGTGTAAAAGCATTGCTGAACTGCGGGCAAAAGCTGTCAGGGGCAGTGCCTGCCTTGCCAGGGGTTGGTCGGCCCAAGAGTTTGGGTCCACCCTTGGGAAAGGAAAGAACGTCGGGAATGCTTTGACCTTGCTTCTGTAGGTGGTGAAAGATGGTCATGAGCAGAGAGAGGAAAGGAGGCCTGTGTGGGACCATACCACTTTCATTTCTGTGGGGCGTTGTAGTCTCATGGAAAAGGCTTTGAGGCTACCTTAGAAACTGCTCTCCTGTGAGGCTGCAGCAAATGCCCCACGTCAGCCAGAAAGCCACCAAGCAAAGGTGGACTGAGCAGGATCTTCCATCCCATCCCGTCCCATCCCATCCCATCCCATCCCATCCCATCCCATCCCATCCCATCCCATCCCATCCCATCCCATCCCATCCCATCCCATCCCATCCCATCCCATCCCATCCCATCCCATTGTACTGGACATGGATCTGAGCCCCCTGCTCACCAACACTGCATCACAGGCTATGATGGGCATGAGGGGGAAGAGGAGAGGGGACAGCAGGCACGCCTGGGATGAGCCCAACACTCAGCACAGAAACTTGGGGAACAAATTAAAAGACTTCAGTGAAGGCAGTGGTGGTATGGGTATTTTATTTACTGGTAATATAAATCCTTGCTCTGCCTTTCCAGCTTGATGCCATGCTCCTTTCCACCTCCAGGTTTTGTAGGGCATTTTTATATACTGATTCAAAGCTTGCAAATATGGAAGCACTTACTTGCAAATGTGGATGGCAGGTGCCCAATTTTCATAGAAATATAGAACTGTTTGGGTTGGAAGTGGCATTAAAGGTGACCTGTTTCCAAACCCCCTTCCAGGGACAGAGGCACCTTCCACTAGTCCAGGTTGCTCAAAGCCCATTCAACCTGGTCATTAATCAATTCCAGGGATGGGCATCTGCAACTTTTGCCCAGATTCCTCTGGGAAGCATATTGATCTAAGGAAGTTCTTTATTGTTAAGTGAAATATTTAAAAATTTAAACCTGTTTTTTCCCTCCCCTTTCTTTCTTTCTTTCTTTCTTTCTTTCTTTCTTTCTTTCTTTCTTTCTTTCTTTCTTTCTTTCTTTCTTTCTTTCTTTCTTTCTTTCTTTCTTTCTTTCTTTCTTTCTTTCTTTCTTTCTTTCTTTCTTTCTTTCTTTCTTTCTTTCTTTCTTTCTTTCTTTCTTTCTTTCTTTCTTTCTTTCTTTCTTTCTTTCTTTCTTTCTTTCTTTCTTTCTTTCTTTCTTTCTTTCTTTCTTTCTTTCTTTCTTTCTTTCTTTCTTTCTTTCTTTCTTTCTTTCTTTCTTTCTTTCTTTCTTTCTTTCTTTCTTTCTTTCTTTCTTTCTTTCTTTCTTTCTTTCTTTCTTTCTTTCTTTCTTTCTTTCTTTCTTTCTTTCTTTCTTTCTTTCTTTCTTTCTTTCTTTCTTTCTTTTCTTTTCTTTCTTTCTTTTCTTTCTTTCTTTTCTTTCTTTCTTTCTTTCTTTCTTTCTTTCTTTCTTTCTTTCTTTCTTTCTTTCTTTCTTTCTTTCTTTCTTTCTTTCTTTCTTTCTTTCTTTCTTTCTTTTCTCTTTCTTTCTTTTCTTTCTTTCTTTTCTTTCTTTCTTTTCTTTCTTTTCTTTCTTTCTTTCTTTTCTTTCTTTCTTTTCTTTCTTTCTTTCTTTTCTTTCTTTTCTTTCTTTTCTTTCTTTCTTTCTTTTCTTTCTTTTCTTTCTTTTCTTTCTTTCTTTCTTTTTTTTTCTGGCAGGAAGAATACACCTGTATAAATAATACAACTGTAGAAATAATAAAACCTATCCATGCCCTAAATACTCTCCAAAAATATTTGTTGTGGCATGTATAACCAAAGTTTGCTGATGAGATTTTAATTCAGACCCTAGTTTAATTCAGACCCTAGTTGAGGAAGCAGTCTGGCCCCATTTCTAGTTATTTCTTATACATAAACCTAAACGATCTGGTTTCTATTGTATGGTTCATTGTCAAATTTATATCTTCTCATCTGCAGAAATATTACACTTTAAATTGCATAAAGCAGATAAATACAAGTCTTTTGGTTCACAAAAAGCAAGCCTTAAGAAATGTTATTTCTGATTGCAAAAAATTGATTAATGTGCATTTGAATATAGTCCAACAGTTGTCCAGTTTACTTTTCTGTCATTACTAAATTTTAAAAGAAATTTTGCTTTTGAAGTTGCTTGTTCGAGAAAGTTGTCAAGAAAACAGATCTTATGCTGGAGGAACAATTAATATAGGGAAAGAATATTTTGAATTTGCTTTAAACCAGAAAAGTAGTTACATGTAACTACTCAGAGAAAGAAAGCATATCATCTGGTAATTTTAACTTTCAACCTCAATTAAGGTAAAATGAGATGACAAAATCATGCTTTGGAATGATGAATATATTATGTAAAATAAGAATCTCTTCATCATCATCCGATTATGAATAGAAAAAACCCAGGTCTATCGGATGACAAGTCCAAGGAAATCCAAGCTGCTTGGAAAAGAAGCTTGTGTGAAGAAGAAGGAATTGAGCCATTTCTCTATGTGCACAACTGAGGTTCCAGTCTAATCGGTCTGGAATACATTCATTCGGATGTGCATGTGCATCTCTGCAGCGTGCTCATAATGAATGCAATGCCTCCTGTATCACCTGAAGTGCATGAGTTTGCACAGTGTGCATGCCACCTGTGGCTGCAGTTCCATCTGAAATTCTTTCCTCTGGGAACCCCAAGAACAGAAAGGAAGAAAGTTTTTACACTGATGTTTTTCATTAGTGAGAACATACAAGACAGGTATTATTTCTTTCTTTAGGGACTGCATTTTGCAGTTATCACATCAGTGAAACTTTCTCTCATAACCTGTTGATGCTCACCAAACCACTTTTTTTTTTGCAGGTGGACTCACATCAGTCCTTTAGGATTTGATTCTGTGTATCTGAACCAAGTAAGAAT
The DNA here is from genome assembly GCF_047830755.1 of Zonotrichia albicollis. Lineage (NCBI taxonomy): Eukaryota > Metazoa > Chordata > Aves > Passeriformes > Passerellidae > Zonotrichia > Zonotrichia albicollis. The sequence goes on along the minus strand of NC_133821.1, from coordinate 72,692,292 downwards.
CTAACGTTAAACTGTTGAGTTATAAAAATCTGCATATCTGTCATCAGTTAATTTTTGCATCGTTTATTTCCTAATGAGCATGAGATATGCTGAAGCTGCTTTTCAGTTATTGTTTAGTTTAGCTTGTGCTTCACACAACTGGGAGCATTGTAGCTACTTTTTCTAGTTAAATGTTAATACTGAACAATCAAACATACTTTGCAATAGAGAAACAAATTATTTCCATATGCATAGAAAATCCCTAAACAAATCCATCAAATATGTTGTCTCAACTATTTCTCTTCCAGCACTGAGAGAATACTGGCACACAGTTAGTATACAGCATCTGGTTAGCTGAGAATACATCAATATCTATGAAGTTTTAAAACTTTTTATTTGAAAAACAAGTTTTTCCCACAAAGTATGAAACCATCCATCTACAGCTTTAGACTGTGATACTGATCCCCCAGAATTTTAATATGCTTCACAGGCATTTTAGGTAGGTTTACATGCAGAAGGTAGCTAATATATTCTTTCAGAACTAGAAAAAATTGATATTTTTGTAAATTTCTCTTTGGAAATTATGAGTGCCACATTAAATATTTGTATTTCATGTCATAGATGCATAGTTTATGATCATGGGGCTAGAGAAAATGGCGTGTTCTTTGCTAAATAGACTATTTTTTATAATTTATAAGTATTCCCATTCTAGCTCTAAATAGAAGCTCTTGGCATTGCTGAAGCCAATACTGAAATTCCCATAAGCTTCAGCAGCAGTTGGCCTCTATTTCACCATAGGAATTTAAGACTGGATTCCAAATGGAATCTAGCTCTATGTCCAAAATTCAGATCCTCAAAATCTCTGCTCAAATGCCGCTCTAGGCACCTCCATTTCTATTGTAACATCCCTCCATCTGTCTGTGAAAGTCTCTCTGTAAAAGCTGTTACCTTTGCCTGGAGTTCACTAAACCATTTGGTGACTGCTTTAGACCTGCTCCTCAGAAAGAATCGCACATAAGAGTTCTTCAAACTCCTTTACCCTCACTGCTCAGCCTGGCAGCAGCTTCAGAGATAGACTGGATTGTGGATGTGAGGGTAAAGGCCCTTTCCTCATCTGCTGCCCCACTTCCTTTTGCTTCTATTTCTCTCATTTTCTAGAGGTGCTGTAGCTCCAGCTTAGGGCCACCTGATCATGACTTTGTGGGGTCTGACTGAGGAGAGGACAGGGAAACAGAGGAAGAGCACATGGAAACATGATGTTGGGAGGACACCTGGCTTCTAGTTACTCCCTTTGCTCTGCTGCATGTGTTTAATTCAGGGAGGGTTAACCTAAGACTATGCACACTGTCCTTGGAGCAGGGACAGAAATATTTTCCTGAGTCTCTGATGAGTGCTTGCTAGGCTCCAGAATTGCACTAACAGCAGCTCTGTCTCTCTTGCCAAATTTTTATTTAATTATTCCCTGTAAAGTGAAACAGCTTCCTGTCTCTGAGTACCCAGAAGCTTGGCAGTTAATAGTTCAGGCATTTTTGCAGATGGAGTGGGAGTTCAAAGCACCTAATGGATGGAAGAGGAATGAACTTTTGGTTCCCAGCCCAAGTGTACCTGTGGTGCTACTGGCAGAAAGTGGCTTTCTCAGTGCTCAGGGGTGCCTGGATCTCCCCCTTGCCCCACAGCAGCACTGCAGGGCCTGAGAGGCTTCTCTCCATCACCCCAGCACCCTGCCCTGCACAGGCACCACCTGAGGAATGACAGCTGTGTACTGAATTAACAGTGGGAAATTGTGGAGAATTGCATAGAATCAAACACGTTTGTGGAGCAACAGCACTGTGTGCTAGGAAGTGTGGGGGGAAATCCTGCTGGAAGAGATGGTCGGTGTGCTAGCTAATGCTTACCAGACTGTTAATTCTTTTTATTTCTGACCTTGCTAAGATCCCAAGGCACCCAAAAGACAAAGTTTGGAAACTATGCCGTAAGCTGGTACCTTTAAAGAACAAGCAAACAATGAACCCATGGTCTAATTACACCAGGAATTTTCCAGACTTTTCAGCAGTTATGTAAAACATTTTGCCTCTCTAATAATTATTATAAACTTCTTAACTAGACTGATTTTCCCAGGAACAATAAAGTTTAGTCTAAATTTATATGTTATTCAAAGGAAAGCAGCTCAGGGACTTGCTGTTCAAAGGGAAATTTGCAGTGCTGTTTAATACAAGCTAAAATTAAAAAGAAAGAAAAGAAGTCTGTGTTTTACATTAAACCAAACCTTTTTGATAAGAATGCTGGCCTGGAGCAATTTAAGCCATGAAAAATGAACTCCCTGAGCACTCCTGTCAGAGTCTAGTGATGGAAGGATCCCTGTAAATTCTTAATCTGCCTTTCTTCGTGGCAGGACAATATAGTTCTATAGAAAGGAAGGTCAAGGAACTGAACCCCCACAGTAGGTATCCAAAAAAGCAATCAAGCTAAACTAGCAGGGAGTGGATTCCAGCTGAACTCTGTAGTGCAGAGCTTTTCTCTTCCACCACAGGTACCTTATAGAAGGGAGGATTCCTGGGACTAGCGGTTTAATTTCTCTGGCTACCATGCTAATCACATACGTCCCATAATTACTGTCTTTCTTTCTTTTCCCCAGACTGTCATTCTTCTGTCTCTCAGCTCCATCCAGCAGGCAGACAATGTGGATACAAAGGCTGTGCAAGCTGGCGAGGCACCTGATGGAACTCCGAAGCTCCATGACACACTACCCTGTGCCCCACTCTTTCAAATATTCAATTTGCATTCTTTCCCAGCAATAGCCAAATGCTCAGGGGCTGCTTTCCATTTTCACCTCATTAGATTATATGTCTGAACATAAAAATGACTGAGAGCTGTGAACCAAATCAAGCTCCTGCAATGTGTGCTGCAAACATGCCAATCATAGTGATGACACAAGGCAAGGATTTGGCAAAAGTCATGCATAGCATTAATGTTAATTCTGTATTTGCAGGTTAGACCAATGTCAGCTTCACAGCAAACTCATTATCTTATTTAAGGAACAATGATGGGCTTCCCAGAAGGCAGAAAAAATAATCCTGTAGCAGACTGTGAAGTAAAGGGGTCTCTGACCCGACGAAACAACACAACACCAGTCAAATGAAATTGGCAAGGGATGGTTCCTTCCTCCATCCCAGTCAAATGCATCGGCCACCTTCTGTGGCTACATAAGACAGAGGAAAAAGACACAAATCAGACGATACCTTAAAAGTTGGAAAAGCCCTCCAAGAGGTTTTCAGGTGGGTTCAGAGAGTCACTGCCTCATGGATGCACTTTGCTACAGGGTAGGGGCATGAGAGATACTAGTTATGGCCATAAGTGGGAACGCTGTCCTCACTCTGTGACCATTCCCAGCTGCCCACCTTCCCAGGAAGTTCACTTTGCATCAGCAGCAAAGGGGCTGAGAGTCTAGGGCTGCTTCCCCACAGGCCACAGCCTGCAAATAAAGAAAACAGGGAGGCTCTGCATCTGAGAAGTGTTAGCCATGTCAGTGTGCAGGGTCTAGTTCTAAGTTTAGAGAAATATATTTCAGAGATGGCTTTACAGAGTGAGGTGTCCCACGTAGGGTCCCCTTGGTAAGCACTCCATAACCTGAGTTTTAAACTGAAGAAAGAAATTAAGAGGCTTTGTTAATAAGTGTGTGATACCTGTACAGTAATTCCTTTTTCAATCAACCATCTTTATAAGAAGGTAAGACAATAGGAGGTACACATCCTTGTATAATCATGTTAAAAATGTTGCAGAGGGTTTTCACCTTTTTCTCTTCCCATCTTTCAATTGTATAACTGGTTTTGATAAAACTCTAATACAAGTTCTTGTGTGACATAGTATTTGGATAAGTGCATCTCATATAATGAAATAAAATGAGAAAATAAAAAGGAAAAAATCTGTGATTAGATGTACATTGTACTTAGTTTCTTGGGAGAAAGGGGGCAGTCTGAAATGCAAGAGAAGGAATATGTGAGGGAGAAACCCACCCTGTGCCTAGCCAGCTTCGTGCTCTGGGATTTCATAAGGACTGCAGTTGGAGTGGCAGGAAAGCGTTTCTCTTCATCTTTGAAAAATGAGCCTGCAGCCTTCCTGGGTACCCTGATTAGGCAGCTGATTTGAAACTAATCTGCTGAGTGCCTTAACTGTGAAAATATACCTTCAAGCATTCGGCAGTTTTCTGCCTGGTTTGTGGAAGATGAGGCCCTCAATTTGCACAATTTGGATTATAATTTTCCTGTAGCTCTAGGATATGTATATTTAAGGGTCTGATAAGAAGCAGCTTCTGTACACTGGGACAGAGAATTTATTACTGGTGGATGTGTGAAAAGATGGGAGGGAGGCAGGGGGGCAGCACAAGGGGACGTAGGAGAAGAAAGCAATTCCCAATGGTCCTGTGTATGATAATGGAACCCTTTTGGTCCAAGGGGACACTTTATGTAGGAGCTTGACCATGGCTTTATGGACATAGAGTCATAGGCAATGGTGATCAAGAGATTTGTATGCCTCACATTTCTGCATTGGGGGCTGCCTCAAGCCCTGACCCTCGTTCTGAGTCCAGTGGAGCTTACCAGTGGTGTCTGCGCTTGGAGTGTGTGTGAGCTCTGAGCCTGGCACACACAGCTTGGCTCCCTCCTGATGGGTGAGCTCAGCTGAAAGCTGTGATCTGCAAACCTTCCCACCAGTGAACACGATGTGCTCAGGTCCTCTTTGCTATGTTATAGATGACAGCTCCATGCAGGAACATTTGCCTCTTGGCTCCTCTGAGTGGGAACTGGGCCAACATTGAAGTGGCACAAACTAAGAGCTTGCATAAAAAGAGTGTTGACAGCATAGCTTATAATTATACTTTTAAATTTTTGCTGCTTTCTGACTTTCATATCAGAATTTTCCATGGATATTAGTAAAACTCTCCAAAGCTTGCAAGCTTAAAGAATTTTCTTTTAAGGAAAAGAGCTTGCTTGCTTGGTGAGATTTCTCCAAACTAAGCTACATCAGCTCTACTATAAATCGAAATTCTTCCATTTTTCTTTATATTCTTTGGCGAGGACTCACTTGTATTCCTAGATTCTTAAAGCCAGGTGGAGGGAAAGAGCTGAATATGTAAATGGCTCCTTGGCTGAAAATCTAGGCCAGAAATTTCAAAGCATGCATTGTCAAAAGCCTTTAAACTACAAAATCATAAGTCAGCCATTTGCCTATGACAAAACTATCTTCTAGTATTTTATTTTATCATTGAGCATTATCGTCTTTTAAGTGACTACTGAGACTGGCCAGCTTTATTAATGACCTCATAGCTGATAAATTTTGCAGCTAAGTGTCTTACTGCCTGTGAGGTAACGCTGGAGAAGCAGATAAGTGTGTCTGTCTGACTGACTGTAAGAATTGCACTTTTGTGAGCTTCCCTCTTAATTCTTTCCTTTAAGGAACACTACAGACAGTTTGTATTTTTTTTATCTGCACTGTTAACTACAGTTCTCTGGGGCATGTTATAACAGAATGTATAATACATTTAGTGTTCTGGTTGAACTGTAGATGGGCTCCCTCATAAATGTAAGAAGGCACTCAGCAAGTTTTAAACAAGAGGAGGAAATACTGCTGAAAGGAATGATCAGACTTGCAAACCGTGACATAAAATTCATCTGACTAAGTAAACACAGTAAAAAAAGTACAGTAAAAAAAGAGATGGCTAGACCTATGTCAGCAGAGGAAACTGGGGACCTCTGGAAGTGTTTCTGTGAAAATTATCTCCAAAAGAGGTCTTTTCAGGCAGTAAGATTGAGGATGAGGGAGCTGTTGGATTGTGAGCCAAGTTTTTAATTATTCTGAAAGAGAAAATGCAAAGGTTTGGGACAGAGAATGTGGGGGAAACGGATCTTCCAGCAATGAAGCCTGCAAAACATATCCACTGCCTCATGTAGGATGCACAGTAACAGAGAGAGGACAAACAGCAGCAGGCTGACTGTCTGTCCATTCATACGCTACCTGTTTCTGAGTGGCATCAAAAATTTCACAGGAAAAGTAGATAAAAATGCCATAGCAGGCAGTCCAGAGTAACTCATTTGGAGAGAAAGTCTCTCCCTAATCAATAATGTTTGACTATGTGCTATATGGTATCTTTTGTTTTGTAAATGTTTTCTATGGAAACTCTTTTCCCATTTTAAATATCTCATCTGGTTTTGATTCCTAGGAAAACTCTGGACTGAGCTGAAACTTATGGCTGTACTTGCCTTATTGGTGCTAAATATTTTGCCTGATAATTTTGTTGGATATCCTTCTTTCTTTTATTTTTTTTTTCAAGTGAATGAGTAGTAGGAATATAGTTGGCCACAGCTCTATTAATAAAACCAAATTCAAGTAGAGAATATATTTTTGCTGGAATGAAAATTGCTTAATAAAACTGTCAGAGTCACAATAATTTTGTTACAAAAGAAAACTGGAAAAAATGTTCCAGAAACACAAAAAGTCCCATCTTGCATTTCATTTTGAAATCCTATTTCATTTCAACATTATTTGATTTTATATTATGTTTTTAGAGTCTCAGATTAAATATTCTGATACTTCTGGATCAAGTTCTATTTTCAGAATGCTCATTGCAAACGACTTGGAAATTTTCAGTTCTTACTGTGATTCAGAACAGCAGCTTTGCAATACAAAACAGGGCATCCTGAAACGGAGATTTTATCCTCAGCTATAACTTTGCTACAAATCATAGAATCACAGAGTAGTTTCAGTTAGAGAACATCTCCTTAGAGATCACCTACTTCCAAACCCCCTGCCATGGACAGGGACACCTTCTGCTGCAACAGGTTGCTCAAAGCCCCATCCAACCTGGCCTTGAAAATTCCAGGGTCAGGGCACCAAACAGCTTGTCTGGGCTACATGTTCCTGTGTCTCATCATCCTTGGAAGAGTTTCATCCTAAGAATTTCATTCTAATATCTAATATAATATCCTATCTAAACATGTCCTGTTCCAGTTTAAAGCTATCCCCTCCTTGTCCTCTCACTCCATGCCTTCATAAAACATCCCTCTCCAGCTCTCTTGTAGGCCCCCTCCAGGTACTGGAGGGCACAAGGAGGTCAATCTGAAGCCTTCTCTTCTTCAGGCTGAACAAGTCCAGGTGTCTCAGCCTCTCTCCACAGAAGTGCCCCAGCTCTCTGATCATATTCAGGGGCTTTCCTCTGGACCCTCTCCACATCAATATCCTTCCAATATCCCATCCAGCTGGGATCCCAAAGCTGGATAGCAGCACTCCAGGTGTGGTCTCACCAGAGTATAGCTATAGAAGCTTTTCTTGTTGCCCTTGATGTCTCAGGCTAGATGACACAATCAGGGCTCTCACTTTCATCAACTCTCTCAGCGGCCAGATCCCCAGATGCTGAGACAATTCCTCTGTCTTCCTCCCAGGCTACCTGTCCTTGCCTCCACTCTCTGTGAAATGTGCCAGCCTCTCTGGCTGTTCCCTCTCTGTCCTTGTTGTCAGTCTTAATTTTTTCACAGTGTCATTGAAAGCAAATTATCCTGTGTACTTAATAATAATTAACAACCATCTGTGGACTTCTGTTTTCACTTATTATTCTGGTATGAATTGTGCAGAACCAAGCAAAGTTATTCCAGATATGGATGACATATAGTGTTGTCATAATTTTTATATTATTTTTCTCAAATTTGACTATATAAGATGATTTGAGCTTATAGACCACCATTAAATAAGCTGTATCACATGCACACCCATACACACAGCTTTATCTGCAGCTTTACTGTCCCAGAGAGAAGCTGAGATATTTTCTTGGATGCTTATTCATGGACACCTTACTTTTGATATTCTTTGGACACAACTTGACATTTATCACCTCTGACTTTTATGTACCTTTTGTTGCCAAGGTGGGAAAATTTTATAAGTGTTACTTCTGGCTATGTATTGTCTTTCTGCTCAGGAGAATGGGGTGAGCACTTGTGCTGGAGTTCCCACTTAACAATCATCCATCCTCACAGTATTATGACATGGTTTGCATTCAGTATTTCTATTTTATTTTTGGCATTTCTGTCAATGCTCCTTGTTTTTATCACCATGGTTTACTGAATACTGCTTACAGAGCGTGTTGTCCCTCTTAGGGGTACTGAGGATAATGCCTCCAAACTCCTCCCAGCTCTGGAAATAGATACTTATTGCACTTTACGTAACCTAGATCTAAACAGCAGAAAAATGAGCTGCATAGTACATCTATGTGCACTTAATGAGGAAGCTGACAAAATACAGGCCTTGGTTGTGAAATGCCTCCTTAAAAAGAAGTTATTTATAGTTCAGCTGAGTGCCTATCTCCATGGTCACCTGTCTCATGTTGACACTACATCCCATCCAGCAGAGGATCTGTCTATTATTCATTAGTGCTTCCAGTATGTGCTTTGGATGTATAGGCCTCTTGCTGCCTGCATTTCCCAGATGGACAAAAAATCCTCTGCTGAAATTGAGTGGAGTATGAGGCCCTCTCCCTCTCCCTCTCCCTCTCCCTCTCCCTCTCCCCCTCTCCCTCTCCCTCTCCCTCTCCCTCTCCCTCTCCCTCTCCCCTCTCCTTCCCCTTTAAAATTATTACGACCTGCTTTTTGTTTTGTATTGACATGCCACCAGTACAGGTGAGAATTCTGGATGGAGAAGTGACTGAATTGTCACAACATTTCTCTCCCAAGAGCCAGATATGCAGAACAGTCATATACTATGGAAAACTCCATCTGAAGTTAGTCCCTGACTCAGGCAGAGCAGAATTACTGTTAGGCGACTGTCCCAATAACAAGGCTTTATTAAGTATGGGATGGTCATGAATGTCTGTCTTGTTCCTCAGCCAGTCTTATGCACCTGGGAAAATCCACTAAGTGCACAGTCTCTAAAACTAGCATAGTCCTACAGGAGATTTCATGCAAGGTGAATCAAGATTTAAAAAATCCCTTACAGTGTTACAGAGGTGCTTCAGACTTCCATTAATTCCTTGCTTGAACATGAGTTACTTACTTACCTCACTGCTTACAGGTCTCATTCCACACCTCCTGTACCAGACTGTGTAGCTTCAGCTTCTTGTTTAACTCTTTTGCTGTGCTCAGCAATGAAATATAATATATAAAGTGAATCATTCACTTTTGCAGCATGTGGGAGTTAAATATCATGTTATAAACAAGTCTTGGGACTCTGAGCCCTCAAGCCTGATCTCATCCTCCCCCTAATATATAGACGTGACAGGGCTACTGATGTGCTCTGGCCACTCCATACTCTGCCAATGAAAAATGCTTTATGCCTCCCAGCACTCCTGTCTGCTTTAATTAGTTCATAATCTCATTGGAAGGATGTAGCAGCACCAGCTGCAATGGGGTTTCTAGTCTGTAGCTAAGGCTCAGTGAAACACTAATATAACCAGCAGTAATTTTCAGAGAAGAAAGCCAGCAAGCCTCCTGGTCCCTTTCTTTACAAATTT